>NC_090924.1:201319746-206319746 GCF_040938575.1 Ambystoma mexicanum
TGTACTTTCTAACAAACTTACTATAAAACTGTGCAAGCAAAACTCTGAAAGACCTATACTCGAACAACGCAAACGATGAACACAAACCCTGAAGATTAGAATGAATGGCCACCCAAGATAAAATAAAGCGCACTAGGCTCATGTCCTGGAACGTAAGAGGCCTGTCCAATCCAATCAAAACCAGGAAAATCATGGCCTACGCCGCTAGACATCGTATTGACATCCTCTTTTTACAAGAAACGCACGCAATGGAAAAGGTGGTAACATCCCTCAGCCGCGCTTGGGGTGAACAGGTGACTACCACTGACTATTCTTCACAATCCAGAGGGACATCGATAATTATTCATCGAAGAGTAGGCTTCGTGATAACTAAAACCAAATGCGATCCAGAAGGTAGATATGTGATTATATGGGGAACACTCCACAGACAGGACATGATACTCCTCAATACCTATGGCCCCCAACGTAGACAACCCAGAGTTCTACCACCAGATGCTGATATTACCCATAGGAGAGGAAAAAGTGATCTGGGGTGGGGACTTCAACACCATCCTAGACCCCGAGGTGGATAGAACCACCACCGGTAATCGAAAAGAGACAAAGCCAGCAGCAACTATCGAGCAGGCCATGCGCCTACTGCCACTATCTGATAATTGGAGAGTACTCCACCCACACAAATAGTTCACATTCCACTCATACGTTCATGGGTCGAGCTCCCGCATAGACTATTGGCTATGCTCCACGGATTGTATCCAAAATACTAAAGAATGTACTATATTGCCCCGCACCCTCTCGGACCATTCCCCAGTCATCCTAGATATGCTTCTTGACTCCGAACCACGAGCCCCTCGAATGTGGAGAATGACACTGCAAATCCTACGAGACGAACTGGCGGAAACGCTCCGCGCGGAAATAAAGTATTTTTCGAGCACAATGAAGATTTCCGTGTCGTCATACACCACAGTATGGGAAACGTTTTAAGGCATGGCTGAGAGGGCTGCTGATCGCCACAGTACAGGGTAAACTGCAAGAGATCCGCTTAAATTTGACACAAAACGAAACCCGCATAAAGGAGGCAGAAGCAGCATACACCAGTGCCCGGGGCAAAACACGCTGAACCCCCTACATGAAGCCACATAAATGTTCAAAACGCTAGCAGATAAAGAGGTGTATTATATGATGCATTCAGTCAGAGCCAGGAGGTATGGTGGGGCTAACAAATCAGGAAAAACTCCTGGCCAGCCTAATTAGGTTGGAAATAGGACAAGGGCAAATAACCAGTATCATAGATGAGCTGGGAAGAACACTTACGAATCAGGAGGAGATGAATGAAGTGTTTCTCAAATACTACAAGGAACAATACCGGAACAAAGACCAGAAAACACGAGATGAACTACAGCAACACTTGGACTCCTACTCACTCCTGCAACTCACAGAAGAAGACAAATTAGCCCTAGACATACTGCTCACAGAAGAGGACATACCACAAGCTATTAAAGACTTAAAGATGGGCAAAGTGCCAGGTGCAGACGGCATCACGACAGATTTATACAAAGCATTTGTCCAGGAACTAGCACCTCGACTCCTGAAAGTATGGGAGGAATTGTTGGAGAGGGGAACGCTACCACGACGCTACGAGAGGCCATAATCTCGGTTCTCTTGAAACCACACAAAGCACCCCACGACCCCTCCTTCTATAGACCCCTATCCCTCATCAACGTGGACGCAAAAATTATAGCCAAAGCCATCGCCAACAAACTGAATCCGTACATGAATAAATTGATTCACCCGGACCAGTCCCGTTTCATCCCATCCCGCTCCACTGCCCTGAATCTCTGTAGATTCTTTGCGATCTCATCACAAATGGATCAGGAAAAGAAAACTATTGCAGTAACCCTAGATGCCGAGAAGGCATTTGACTCTATCTCCTGGAGATTGATGTACGCCATCCTCAAAAAAATGGGATTTGGCCCTGGATTTATCAGATGCATACAGACGCTATATTGTAACCCCACAGCCAAAGTCAGAACCAACGCAACCATCTCAGATACCTTCGAACTGCAGAGAGGAACGAGACAAGGATGCCCCCTGTCCCCGCTAATATTTGCGCTCACAATAGAGGGAATGGCAGCATTCTTGCGAACCAAACACGCCTGGAGGGGGATGCGCATCATGGGCAGACCTCAATTCATCTCACTATACGCAGATGACACCATGCTATATGTCCGAGACCCAGAAACACATCTCCCCCCGATCATGCAAGACATTGCGGAATTCACGAAATACTCCGGATATTGTGGTTGTGGCAAACAGACGAGAGCTAAAGCAGATGCCCCTTTTGTAGAGAGATATTCCGAGGCAGAGTGCCTTGCCTACCAGAAGGTGTTGAAGTACTTTGAAGTGAATCTTGTCAAAACCTGTCTTGAATCACAAATTACTGAAGCTGTGGTAGTGTATCTGGTTGTCAGTGGATGCAACATATCAGTAGCCTAAATGAAGTGGAGTACTACAAGACAAAGGAGACTGTGCTCATGGTGAACAAGAGTAGAAGATACGTTGTTAAAGTAGAAGCAGCAGCAGCACTGGGAAGTCATCCTGACAAATATACCTACTGTGAATCCGAATCTTGTAACTAATGACATACTGTTAACCAAGAACTGTGTTTCACTGGCAGTCGTAGAAGTTGCATTTCTTTTTAACTTTAACAAGTCTTCTTGGATTGCTGGAAGTAGTGGCAACGCATTGTGGCTGGTTATACCATTGGTGCTGTTCTGAGGAAGTGGAAAGTCCATATTGCACCAAGGAGAAAAGAGTTGCTATTGTTGGAACTTTAGTTTACAAAACTTTATTTTGACATTGAAACATCAAGAACTGATTTGAGACTATCTTACATACAAGGATTGCCTTATTTGAACCCTCGGGAAGGGAATCCACCCAGGCTATTGAGAGGTTATAAAGAAGCTGAATATTGTTGATGTAATGTAATTTGAATTGCCATATATTTCATTTTGTGTATTTGTTGTTTAGTCTGAGGGCCAGACATCCTGTGTTAGCGTTCACCTTTAGCTTAAGTTGGGTAGGGAAATTCTCCGCAGTGTAGGGACAGTGAGGCATTTTTCTTCATTTATTCTTTAATAAAATGTCATATGTTAACCAATCATCAAACAGTTCTTCATCTCGCATTGCTGACCCCTCACACCAACCAGTCTCGATGCCCTGGAGACTTCGCAAATGTCTCTGGACCACTGAGTGGACTGACCAACTCTGTTTTGGGATACCGTGCCAGTGCATCGCCATTCCAAGTTTTTGCCCCAGACCTTAGGTGGTCTTCAGCTAGTCCTACAAGTCAGTGCATCGCCATTCCAAGTTTTTGCCCCAGACCTTAGGTGGTCTTCAGCTAGTCCTACAAGTCCCCTTCCTGTCAAGTTTCAGCATCCCAGCATCAATTGGTCCTGCTGTGGAAGGCTTCCTTTGTTTGCGACGTCTGATACGCCTGCGTGGTGACTGTCGCTGGAACCGGTCATCCCCATCTGGTAGACTGTCCTGAAGAGTACTGCATCGTTGCCTGCTGCATTTCTCGACTGCAAAGATTTGCACTTAGCTCCTGGACCCGACCGGAGCAACACTTGCAACCGCAGCTCCTGCGGCCTCTTCTACTGGATCCAACAGCAGGAAACCGACGTCCAGCGACTCCCACCCTCCCCCTCCCACCCTTTCGACCTGTAAAGACGGTGAGTAGTTGCAATACTTACTGGTGCCCCTACCTCCTCCATTATAAAGTTTGTGAAGTACTTTGATTTATTTTATAACTCCATTGCTTTTTAAACAGCTGTTGAAAAAGCACTCAGAAGGATAGGAAAAGTACTTTGCTCAACAGTAAACCCATTTTGCTGACTTCTGGAACCCATCTGCACATCCGCAGGAACACCTATTAACCTTTTCTGAACTTTATAAAGTACTTTGTGAACCTTTGGGTACAAGTTAGGGTTTGACTTTTAAGGTTAGGGCTCTCATTCATGTGGACTGTTCATGCCATTGCCTAACTGTTTACCTTTTGCTCAGGTATTGGGATAACTTGTATGCGTTGCATTGGCTAGCCTGTGACTGTATATATGTTTTTGGCCTATAATAAATACAGTATTTTGTGCTTACTAAGTATACTCATTGTGTTTTTCACTGTGTGGACTCATTGTGGACCCCTAACCCCACTCACCTCTTCTGAGACTTAGCCTGCACCACTCTCCATGCTACCTTTATTGGTTTGGTTAAACTCCGAGAGTTTCCCCTGTTTACTGCATCTAGGGTGGCCCCCTAAACTCTGTCCACCAAGCCAGAGTTTAGAAATCCATTTTAGCAGCTACTGTGAATCAGATGTCATCCATTTGACTGGTGGGAGGAGAGGCTGTCTCTGTTAGTCGACACGTGGCATTGCACTACCAGACTTACTTACAGACTGTGACTCTGGGTTTTTGTTGCCCTTTTTTTCAACTCCCACCCAACCACACGCCTTCCACTGCATCTTGCTGCCTCTGACTGCTCCCCTGTTGCATAAGGTCCATCAGCTTCAATTGCAGGGGCTGTAGAATTGTTACCCAGTTCAGATCGAAAGAAGGGCTGGAATTACCTACACTTTCTGGGCCCGAAGGAAGACTAGGGCTGAGGCTTTTGAACTTGTACCTGTACAAGGAAAAGTTAAATTGAACACGGGCAACCCGCCTTAGATTCTTGAGGCTCTTGAGCTTTAGAACTGATTGGTGTCCCTGGACCATCAGGACGCCTCCATGCACAGATTCATTGGAAATGAAGGAAGTAAATGTGGTTTGAAATATCCTCTACAAGTTCAGAGTTCTGCTGTTCTGCCATTTCTCAGCACTGAGTCTTCACCAAATTGCTGCGGTTGATCGCAGCTCATGACAGGACTACAATTGGCTCATTCAAGGTTGCTCCTTGGACTTGGTGTCAGCACATTTCTGAGGCTTGTAGAATCTGCTTAGATCACATGCTGTGCATAGGTCGACATCTAGTGGTAGCTGGAGTATTACAGTTTTTGTTTTCGAAACTTGAAAAGGGACGTTGACAAGGCGTGCTCATAATACTCTGCCTAATATGACGTCTACTGTACCCATGGTGCTTCACGCATCGAGGTCCCTCTGATTGTGTTTTTCCGTCATCATAGTCGGACGCATATCGCAGCGTGCCTTCTTGGCTGCCGCCATTATTTAGAAAAAGTTTAAACAATAGTATTTCTTTCTGTCCTTTCGATAATCTGTCTACCGCGAGATCTTCGGCGACGGCTTCGAGGACAGATCACGATCGTCGACAACTACAACCCGTCTCGACGATCCTCGGCCCTCACAGTAAGGAGAGTGGGGGGAGCTTCATACTTTATTCTTGTTAAGAGAATGCATATTCCCCTTAACTCCCACACATTTTGCCAGAACGCCACGCCCATACATACTGGAAAATGCTCCTTTTAAGTTTTGCCATTCTTGTAATAGAACATTCCACTGGAAAGACTTGGACTGGGTGTGCAATCTGTCTCCCCAGGGCAGTTAAAACCTGACCCTTTAGTGGTAACAACTACAAGAAGGAGGGCAGGAACCCCTATGGCCTCTTCCGAAGCCCCTCTGGATAAGGAGAGTAAAAGGATCTACACCTTTAAAAGGAAGGTGGCTTAATCAGCCTACCAAGCTAGAATTGCTAATAACACAACGTTATTACAGCCAGTTACAACTGTCACAAGTGGGATGAGATTGCCGAAAAAATCCTATCCGTCCCAGAACCCATTAAAACCCAGCTAGCGCTTACCATTGCAGAGGGGAAAACAAGTAGCCAACTGCATCCTCAAAAACAACTTGGATGCAGCGGACAATGCCGGAAGAATCCTGGCAGAAGGAACACTGATTAAACGCCACACGTGGCTACGACAAGCAGGCTTCAAATTTGAAACACAGACAACCCTCCTTAACGTGCCCATCGAATCCAACGCTTTGTTTGGCAAAACAGTGGAAGACACGATTAAAAGCACAAAAGAGGAATATGACACCCTCAAATCATTAGGGCAGCTCATCAACAAACCATTTCAACAAATAGATGGTTTTAACTCTCGCCGTTTTAGAGAGCAAAACTCTCAACGGGCCTCAAATTATAGTCAGAGTGGACAAAGCTCTTCCTGTGGTTCGTCAGAGGGACAATCCTCAACAGGGGTTTCGAAGAGGACAAAGAAGGTCTCGTAGTAGGGGCATATCCTCCTCCTCTAGAGGTGGATCAACCCCTCCAAACAACAACCACTCGCTACAGGTTCCCTCCCATGTCACTCCAGTAGGAGGCCGTATTTGACACTTTACCCATGCCTGGGAGGGAATCACTTCGGACAAGTGGGTACTTTCCACTGTGTCGGGCGGTTATTGTATAGAGCTGATCCAACAACCCTCCAATCACCCACCAAGACAGACATACCTCCAAGGAAGAACGTATCCTCTTGGAAGAGGTGATGGCTCTGCTTTGAAAGGACGCCATAGAAATCGTCCCAGGAAACCAGATAAACAAGGATATTTATCCAATGTACTTCCTTGTGGCAAAGAAAGACCTAACGATGCGCCCTGTCCTAGAGCTGCGCCCGGCGAACGCCTATCTCCATCCACAAAAATTCTGCATGACAACGCTACTGGAGGTAATCTCATTGCTGAAGCAGGGGGACTACATGGCAACCTTGGATATGAAAGATGCACAGTTTCATATTCCAATGTTCCCAGCGCACAGAAGGTTCTTGCATTTTAGAATAGCAAAACAACACTACCAGTTGAAGGTATTACCCTTCGGCATAGCCTCCGCTCCAAGGGTATTTACCAAGGTATTGGCGGTAGTGGCAGTGCACCTATGCAGGGAATCAATCCCAGTGTACCCTTATCTGGACGACTGGCTGATCACAGGGGACCCCCCCCCCAAATTTGCAAGCAGAATACCCAGAGAACAATCAGTCTCTTGTTCAAATTGGGGTTCCCAATCAATAAGAAGAAATTAAGTCTTGTTCCAAACAAGACCAAACAGTTCTTTGGAGCTGTCATAAAAACAGAAGAGGGTCTAGTCTTTCCATCAAACAAGAGTACAAAACATTCTGCTGCAAATACCTTATTACCTTCACCACACAGCATATGGCCTGTGGACACAGATCACATCACAGAACCACCTAAATCTTATGGAACTACTAGCAATTCTCAAAGCCCTACAAGCATTCCAAGTGCACCTGTCATGCCAGACAGTTTAAGTCATCACAGACAGCACCACCGCCATGTTTTACATAAACAAGCAGGGGGCACACACTCTCCAAGTCTGTCAAGGTTAGCACAAACAATTTGGAAGTGGGCACTCAAACGGCGCATGATTCTAATATCACAACATGTTCCAGGGGAACTCAATTCTTTGGCAGACCCACTAAGCAGAGATCCTCTACCAGAAGAGTATGAATGGCAGCTCGACAAAGCTATTGTAAACAAAATCTTTGCACTGGGTAACACACTGTACGAGGATCTTTCTGTCATCTCAATTTCGATCAGTCTAAGATCCTGCGAGACCCAAGGACGAGGGTGTTGGACATCCTCATTAATTATGACAGCGATGTAGAAACACTAATTTCCAATCCCATGAAGACCAAGAAGGCCTGGTCAACTTCAGACTGGATCAACACCATAGATCAAATGTGAGGATCTTCTGTAGCAGGCTCTTTGTCCATGTGTGCCAAGAAACTTGGCTTTCTCCCAAAATATCTTTTAAAGTTCCAAGGTTTGTTTGTTTGTTTTATTCACTTATAATGCGTACCAGACCCGAAGGTAGCCGGGCGCAGCAGTAAAGAAAATGCTAGGCTTCAGTTACAGGGTAGGGTCATGGGTTACATACAAAATACAGTAAATTACAGGTAGAGAGGCAATTGCAGTTTACATACAAGCATAGTAAGTACAAAGTACAATGAGGACAGTATATGTACAGGCACTAAGTAGACATTAGCTCATCGGCCAGATGGGCAAAGTGAAAATGTCCACAAGAGCAAAAAATAGGCAGGTCAGTAATGTCTCTATAATAGGGGTCTCGTGAGGATGAGTAAGCACTAGTGGGCTAATCATTGGCAGACTTCAACAGATTGATATAGTTGGATCTAAATTTCAGAAAGGGCTGCTCCTCATGTAAAGGGTGAGGCAATGAGTTCCATAATTGGGCAGCTCGGACCTGGAAGCTGCCTCCCTCCCCCCGCCTTAGTTAGCCTACATCCTGGTATGTTGAGGCTATTGGCATTGGAGGTCCTAACTGGGCGTGCAGAGTTTCTTTTTATGAATTTGTTTGTGAGATCGCTCGGTGCGGCATTGTTCAATGCTTTGTGAACAACGGATGCCACATTTAAATGGATTTTATTTTGGGTGGACAGCCAGTTGTTTTGGTGCCTGATCTTTGAAATGTGCAATCTTTTGGACACACCAAGGGCAGCTCACAGGGCGTTTTTTTGTAAGCTTTGAATTAGATGGGTGATGGATTTATTGGCTCCAATGTAGAGGGCATTACAATAGTCGAGCCTAGAAAGGATTACGGCTATCACTAAGATAAGGCAGTTGTTGTCTGAGAGAAAGTGTTTGCCTGCTCTAATGAGCTTACATGTTTAAGGGGTGGCAGATGCCAGAGACTTCACCTGTTTGTCAAAGGAGGAGGTGGGTCCAGATAGAAGCCAAGTGTCTTCACCTCTTTAGACACCTTAATGATATTACCATCAATCTCAAATGAGATGTAGTCCTGGCTTAGTTTTGTGAGGTCAGAATGAGTCCCTAGGATGATGAGCTCTGTTTTATCATCATTCAGGCATAGACCGTTGGTTGCCATCCATGCCTGGATGATGATATTCACCCTGTTTACCAAGGCCAAACCCTTATTATAATCCCCAGAAAGTGGGAGGAGAATCTGGCTATCGTCTGCATAGTTAGTGTATGTGATACCAAGAAGGTCCAGATCATCAAAAAGGGGCTTAGTAAATGTGTTATATAAAGTAGGGGAGACACAAGAACCCTGAGGAACTCCACACAGGATGGGAATCGGGTCAGCCGCTGCCGATGGGGAGAACACCCTCATGGTCCTGTCGCTGAGAAAGGATTCAATCGAAGTTATGGCGCCTCTGGAAAAATGTGCGGCAGAGTATAAGTGGCTGCAAAGTACCCCGTGGTCCACAAGGTCAAATACCGCCGAGAGGTCCAACAGCAAGAGGAGAGCCATTTTTCCTTTATCTCTAAGTTCATCTATTTGTGCCTTCAAGTCAATGAGTGCCAAGAAAAGGCAGGATTTCCTAAAAGTTCAACTTAACCTGACCCCTACGGGAGAGGTTCTCAATAGGTGGGAGCAAGGGGATAAAACTGAAAAACTTTGCCCATCTTGCAGGGATCCAAAAAATCATACTATCGAACATATGTTGAGAGAATGTCAGGGCACTTGGGAGGCTAAAGTGAAACATCTTGGTCTTTTTACTGACTGTCTAGACCGTTTAACTTCGAAGATGTTCTGAGAAAGGATGATAGCCGATCATGAAACATCATTGACGATGTTCTCTGTGTTCTGCAGCAGACAGGGTTCCTGGCTTCTGATGAAATTTAATATCCGAGGGTTTGGGTTGGGGAGACAGCGCCTGTAACTTCATTTTGCACTGATTCTTTTCTCTAATTTTCTCCTTATTTATTGTTTAGAGAAATTAATATGTACATGTGTGATATTGCTTTGTAATAATTATGCTATTGAATGTAATTGTTTTATATTTTATTGTATTTGTAAAAAACCAAATCTGGTTATACCACAATAAAAAAAAAAAGTAAAGAAAATCTTTGCACTATGTTGGTACCCCGCTCTAGACTTGTTTGCCACAAGACAAAACATGCAATGCCCAAACTTTGCACATCCATGTTTCCCCAACTCAATTCCAAGGGGAACGCCCTCAGTATGAACTGGTCATGGAAATTAGCCTGTGCTTTCCCCCCCCCCAACTCCACTAATGAGCAAAGTACTCAACAAAATGCACAAGGAACGCTAATCCTAGTTGCTCCTATGTGGGCGAGGCAACCTTGGTTTCCACATCTGCGCAAACTGCCGATGTGCGATCCAGTCAAACTCCCGTGCCCATGCAACATGCTCACGCAGCACGGGGGACACGGTTACATCCTCAACCTCAGTCTATGACCTTGGCAGCTTGGCTCATGAAGTCATAGAATTTGGACATTTGGGGGGCACTGTTGTGCGCAGAACAAAATGGCTGCTTAACCTGTGAGCTCCGTTGCTGACAGAAATCCTCTATCGAAAATTCTGCGTTGGTGCGTCACTATTGAAGACCCAACTGAAACGATTCACCAGCAGCTGACTCAGAGACCACCCGGTGCGAATCAAGGGCAAAATCGGTGCTGGGAACCCAAAGAACAGACGTCCGTATAACCACAACCCTGGTTAACAGCTGCGCGCCAAATCAGACCCTGCAATGACAGCGGCGCATCGAGCGCAGGTGGGTGAATGCCGACCGCGACCGGGGGAACAGCCTAACATCCCCTGAAAACCCAACGGCGGTCAGACATCCGGGCCTACGCTGCCTACACTGCCTGGAGACAGGATCCCGGAGGGAGGCGCGAGAACGTTGGAGCCCCGGGCTGTGGGTGGGATGTGGTGCGGCCTGCGAGGATGTGGAGCCTGCGCCGGGCCGTGTCCCCCGCGGCCTGAGCCGATGCCCGCTAGAAGGGGCGAGACGGGCCCCTGGCTGCGGCAGACCACCCCCACCCATAATCAACCATGGTGAACACAAGTCGAGATACACCCCTCCCCCCCTCAACGAGACTTCAACGCCTGGGTTGGAGATGCGGCGCAATAACGGAATCGTAGTGCCGCGCTCCCCCAGCAGCGAGGGATAAAACAGACCGGACTAAGAAGCTACAAGGTACGTGAGAGGAAGGTGATTCACCCCCCCCCATTAATTCATGAAGATTATACAAACTAGAAGACATCCTACAGAATACACGCCACCCACACCCGAATGACTATATAAACAATTAACGCACTAACAAAATAAGCAAATATCAGCCACGACTCTGGAGAAGAAAGCGGGCCATACAGCCGCCCACACCTTGCAATGTTGCAATTGGTTCATAGGGATACACGGCCCGATTGGGGGGATGGTGAAGGAGGAGGGAGGGAAATGCTACAGGCCTGTTGCCTGGTTAAGACTGGCTCTAAATTATTACACACATCCGCACCAAGGAACTCAAACAAAAGATCCAGTTCAGGAGTTGGGTTCACAGTTATAAAAGTTTGTTACAAAATACAAAAACCTAGTTTACTTCAAGCTGACTATAAAAACCTGGCAAGGCAAAACCTGAAAGACCTATACTCGAACAACGCAAACGATGAACACAAACCCTGAAGATTAGAATGAATGGCCACCCAAGATAAAATAAAGCGCACTAGGCTCATGTCCTGGAACGTAAGAGGCCTGTCCAATCCAATCAAAACCAGGAAAATCATGGCCTACGCCGCTAGACATCGTATTGACATCCTCTTTTTACAAGAAACGCACGCAATGGAAAAGGTGGTAACATCCCTCAGCCGCGCTTGGGGTGAACAGGTGACTACCACTGACTATTCTCCACAATCCAGAGGGACATCGATAATTATTCATCGAAGAGTAGGCTTCGTGATAACTAAAACCAAATGCGATCCAGAAGGTAGATATGTGATTATATGGGGAACACTCCACAGACAGGACATGATACTCCTCAATACCTATGGCCCCCAACGTAGACAACCCAGAGTTCTACCACCAGATGCTGATATTACCCATAGGAGAGGAAAAAGTGATCTGGGGTGGGGACTTCAACACCATCCTAGACCCCGAGGTGGATAGAACCACCACCGGTAATCGAAAAGAGACAAAGCCAGCAGCAACTATCGAGCAGGCCATGCGCCTACTGCCACTATCTGATAATTGGAGAGTACTCCACCCACACAAATAGTTCACATTCCACTCATACGTTCATGGGTCGAGCTCCCGCATAGACTATTGGCTATGCTCCACGGATTGTATCCAAAATACTAAAGAATGTACTATATTGCCCCGCACCCTCTCGGACCATTCCCCAGTCATCCTAGATATGCTTCTTGACTCCGAACCACGAGCCCCTCGAATGTGGAGAATGACACTGCAAATCCTACGAGACGAACTGGCGGAAACGCTCCGCGCGGAAATAAGTATTTTTCGAGCACAATGAAGATTTCCGTGTCGTCATACACCACAGTATGGGAAACGTTTAAGGCATGGCTGAGAGGGCTGCTGATCGCCACAGTACAGGGTAAACTGCAAGAGATCCGCTTAAATTTGACACAAAACGAAACCCGCATAAAGGAGGCAGAAGCAGCATACACCAGTGCCCGGGGCAAAACACGCTGAACCCCCTACATGAAGCCACATAAATGTTCAAAACGCTAGCAGATAAAGAGGTGTATTATATGATGCATTCAGTCAGAGCCAGGAGGTATGGTGGGGCTAACAAATCAGGAAAACTCCTGGCCAGCCTAATTAGGTTGGAAATAGGACAAGGGCAAATAACCAGTATCATAGATGAGCTGGGAAGAACACTTACGAATCAGGAGGAGATGAATGAAGTGTTTCTCAAATACTACAAGGAACAATACCGGAACAAAGACCAGAAAACACGAGATGAACTACAGCAACACTTGGACTCCTACTCACTCCTGCAACTCACAGAAGAAGACAAATTAGCCCTAGACATACTGCTCACAGAAGAGGACATACCACAAGCTATTAAAGACTTAAAGATGGGCAAAGTGCCAGGTGCAGACGGCATCACGACAGATTTATACAAAGCATTTGTCCAGGAACTAGCACCTCGACTCCTGAAAGTATGGGAGGAATTGTTGGAGAGGGGAACGCTACCACGACGCTACGAGAGGCCATAATCTCGGTTCTCTTGAAACCACACAAAGCACCCCACGACCCCTCCTTCTATAGACCCCTATCCCTCATCAACGTGGACGCAAAAATTATAGCCAAAGCCATCGCCAACAAACTGAATCCGTACATGAATAAATTGATTCACCCGGACCAGTCCCGTTTCATCCCATCCCGCTCCACTGCCCTGAATCTCTGTAGATTCTTTGCGATCTCATCACAAATGGATCAGGAAAAGAAAACTATTGCAGTAACCCTAGATGCCGAGAAGGCATTTGACTCTATCTCCTGGAGATTGATGTACGCCATCCTCAAAAAAATGGGATTTGGCCCTGGATTTATCAGATGCATACAGACGCTATATTGTAACCCCACAGCCAAAGTCAGAACCAACGCAACCATCTCAGATACCTTCGAACTGCAGAGAGGAACGAGACAAGGATGCCCCCTGTCCCCGCTAATATTTGCGCTCACAATAGAGGGAATGGCAGCATTCTTGCGAACCAAACACGCCTGGAGGGGGATGCGCATCATGGGCAGACCTCAATTCATCTCACTATACGCAGATGACACCATGCTATATGTCCGAGACCCAGAAACACATCTCCCCCCGATCATGCAAGACATTGCGGAATTCACGAAATACTCCGGATATTGTGGTTGTGGCAAACAGACGAGAGCTAAAGCAGATGCCCCTTTTGTAGAGAGATATTCCGAGGCAGAGTGCCTTGCCTACCAGAAGGTGTTGAAGTACTTTGAAGTGAATCTTGTCAAAACCTGTCTTGAATCACAAATTACTGAAGCTGTGGTAGTGTATCTGGTTGTCAGTGGATGCAACATATCAGTAGCCTAAATGAAGTGGAGTACTACAAGACAAAGGAGACTGTGCTCATGGTGAACAAGAGTAGAAGATACGTTGTTAAAGTAGAAGCAGCAGCAGCACTGGGAAGTCATCCTGACAAATATACCTACTGTGAATCCGAATCTTGTAACTAATGACATACTGTTAACCAAGAACTGTGTTTCACTGGCAGTCGTAGAAGTTGCATTTCTTTTTAACTTTAACAAGTCTTCTTGGATTGCTGGAAGTAGTGGCAACGCATTGTGGCTGGTTATACCATTGGTGCTGTTCTGAGGAAGTGGAAAGTCCATATTGCACCAAGGAGAAAGAGTTGCTATTGTTGGAACTTTAGTTTACAAAACTTTATTTTGACATTGAAACATCAAGAACTGATTTGAGACTATCTTACATACAAGGATTGCCTTATTTGAACCCTCGGGAAGGGAATCCACCCAGGCTATTGAGAGGTTATAAAGAAGCTGAATATTGTTGATGTAATGTAATTTGAATTGCCATATATTTCATTTTGTGTATTTGTTGTTTAGTCTGAGGGCCAGACATCCTGTGTTAGCGTTCACCTTTAGCTTAAGTTGGGTAGGGAAATTCTCCGCAGTGTAGGGACAGTGAGGCATTTTTCTTCATTTATTCTTTAATAAAATGTCATATGTTAACCAATCATCAAACAGTTCTTCATCTCGCATTGCTGACCCCTCACACCAACCAGTCTCGATGCCCTGGAGACTTCGCAAATGTCTCTGGACCACTGAGTGGACTGACCAACTCTGTTTTGGGATACCGTGCCAGTGCATCGCCATTCCAAGTTTTTGCCCCAGACCTTAGGTGGTCTTCAGCTAGTCCTACAAGTCAGTGCATCGCCATTCCAAGTTTTTGCCCCAGACCTTAGGTGGTCTTCAGCTAGTCCTACAAGTCCCCTTCCTGTCAAGTTTCAGCATCCCAGCATCAATTGGTCCTGCTGTGGAAGGCTTCCTTTGTTTGCGACGTCTGATACGCCTGCGTGGTGACTGTCGCTGGAACCGGTCATCCCCATCTGGTAGACTGTCCTGAAGAGTACTGCATCGTTGCCTGCTGCATTTCTCGACTGCAAAGATTTGCACTTAGCTCCTGGACCCGACCGGAGCAACACTTGCAACCGCAGCTCCTGCGGCCTCTTCTACTGGATCCAACAGCAGGAAACCGACGTCCAGCGACTCCCACCCTCCCCCTCCCACCCTTTCGACCTGTAAAGACGGTGAGTAGTTGCAATACTTACTGGTGCCCCTACCTCCTCCATTATAAAGTTTGTGAAGTACTTTGATTTATTTTATAACTCCATTGCTTTTTAAACAGCTGTTGAAAAAGCACTCAGAAGGATAGGAAAAGTACTTTGCTCAACAGTAAACCCATTTTGCTGACTTCTGGAACCCATCTGCACATCCGCAGGAACACCTATTAACCTTTTCTGAACTTTATAAAGTACTTTGTGAACCTTTGGGTACAAGTTAGGGTTTGACTTTTAAGGTTAGGGCTCTCATTCATGTGGACTGTTCATGCCATTGCCTAACTGTTTACCTTTTGCTCAGGTATTGGGATAACTTGTATGCGTTGCATTGGCTAGCCTGTGACTGTATATATGTTTTTGGCCTATAATAAATACAGTATTTTGTGCTTACTAAGTATACTCATTGTGTTTTTCACTGTGTGGACTCATTGTGGACCCCTAACCCCACTCACCTCTTCTGAGACTTAGCCTGCACCACTCTCCATGCTACCTTTATTGGTTTGGTTAAACTCCGAGAGTTTCCCCTGTTTACTGCATCTAGGGTGGCCCCCTAAACTCTGTCCACCAAGCCAGAGTTTAGAAATCCATTTTAGCAGCTACTGTGAATCAGATGTCATCCATTTGACTGGTGGGAGGAGAGGCTGTCTCTGTTAGTCGACACGTGGCATTGCACTACCAGACTTACTTACAGACTGTGACTCTGGGTTTTTGTTGCCCTTTTTTTCAACTCCCACCCAACCACACGCCTTCCACTGCATCTTGCTGCCTCTGACTGCTCCCCTGTTGCATAAGGTCCATCAGCTTCAATTGCAGGGGCTGTAGAATTGTTACCCAGTTCAGATCGAAAGAAGGGCTGGAATTACCTACACTTTCTGGGCCCGAAGGAAGACTAGGGCTGAGGCTTTTGAACTTGTACCTGTACAAGGAAAAGTTAAATTGAACACGGGCAACCCGCCTTAGATTCTTGAGGCTCTTGAGCTTTAGAACTGATTGGTGTCCCTGGACCATCAGGACGCCTCCATGCACAGATTCATTGGAAATGAAGGAAGTAAATGTGGTTTGAAATATCCTCTACAAGTTCAGAGTTCTGCTGTTCTGCCATTTCTCAGCACTGAGTCTTCACCAAATTGCTGCGGTTGATCGCAGCTCATGACAGGACTACAATTGGCTCATTCAAGGTTGCTCCTTGGACTTGGTGTCAGCACATTTCTGAGGCTTGTAGAATCTGCTTAGATCACATGCTGTGCATAGGTCGACATCTAGTGGTAGCTGGAGTATTACAGTTTTTGTTTTCGAAACTTGAAAAGGGACGTTGACAAGGCGTGCTCATAATACTCTGCCTAATATGACGTCTACTGTACCCATGGTGCTTCACGCATCGAGGTCCCTCTGATTGTGTTTTTCCGTCATCATAGTCGGACGCATATCGCAGCGTGCCTTCTTGGCTGCCGCCATTATTTAGAAAAAGTTTAAACAATAGTATTTCTTTCTGTCCTTTCGATAATCTGTCTACCGCGAGATCTTCGGCGACGGCTTCGAGGACAGATCACGATCGTCGACAACTACAACCCGTCTCGACGATCCTCGGCCCTCACAGTAAGGAGAGTGGGGGGAGCTTCATACTTTATTCTTGTTAAGAGAATGCATATTCCCCTTAACTCCCACACATTTTGCCAGAACGCCACGCCCATACATACTGGAAAATGCTCCTTTTAAGTTTTGCCATTCTTGTAATAGAACATTCCACTGGAAAGACTTGGACTGGGTGTGCAATCTGTCTCCCCAGGGCAGTTAAAACCTGACCCTTTAGTGGTAACAACTACAAGAAGGAGGGCAGGAACCCCTATGGCCTCTTCCGAAGCCCCTCTGGATAAGGAGAGTAAAAGGATCTACACCTTTAAAAGGAAGGTGGCTTAATCAGCCTACCAAGCTAGAATTGCTAATAACACAACGTTATTACAGCCAGTTACAACTGTCACAAGTGGGATGAGATTGCCGAAAAAATCCTATCCGTCCCAGAACCCATTAAAACCCAGCTAGCGCTTACCATTGCAGAGGGGAAAACAAGTAGCCAACTGCATCCTCAAAAACAACTTGGATGCAGCGGACAATGCCGGAAGAATCCTGGCAGAAGGAACACTGATTAAACGCCACACGTGGCTACGACAAGCAGGCTTCAAATTTGAAACACAGACAACCCTCCTTAACGTGCCCATCGAATCCAACGCTTTGTTTGGCAAAACAGTGGAAGACACGATTAAAAGCACAAAAGAGGAATATGACACCCTCAAATCATTAGGGCAGCTCATCAACAAACCATTTCAACAAATAGATGGTTTTAACTCTCGCCGTTTTAGAGAGCAAAACTCTCAACGGGCCTCAAATTATAGTCAGAGTGGACAAAGCTCTTCCTGTGGTTCGTCAGAGGGACAATCCTCAACAGGGGTTTCGAAGAGGACAAAGAAGGTCTCGTAGTAGGGGCATATCCTCCTCCTCTAGAGGTGGATCAACCCCTCCAAACAACAACCACTCGCTACAGGTTCCCTCCCATGTCACTCCAGTAGGAGGCCGTATTTGACACTTTACCCATGCCTGGGAGGGAATCACTTCGGACAAGTGGGTACTTTCCACTGTGTCGGGCGGTTATTGTATAGAGCTGATCCAACAACCCTCCAATCACCCACCAAGACAGACATACCTCCAAGGAAGAACGTATCCTCTTGGAAGAGGTGATGGCTCTGCTTTGAAAGGACGCCATAGAAATCGTCCCAGGAAACCAGATAAACAAGGATATTTATCCAATGTACTTCCTTGTGGCAAAGAAAGACCTAACGATGCGCCCTGTCCTAGAGCTGCGCCCGGCGAACGCCTATCTCCATCCACAAAAATTCTGCATGACAACGCTACTGGAGGTAATCTCATTGCTGAAGCAGGGGGACTACATGGCAACCTTGGATATGAAAGATGCACAGTTTCATATTCCAATGTTCCCAGCGCACAGAAGGTTCTTGCATTTTAGAATAGCAAAACAACACTACCAGTTGAAGGTATTACCCTTCGGCATAGCCTCCGCTCCAAGGGTATTTACCAAGGTATTGGCGGTAGTGGCAGTGCACCTATGCAGGGAATCAATCCCAGTGTACCCTTATCTGGACGACTGGCTGATCACAGGGGACCCCCCCCCCAAATTTGCAAGCAGAATACCCAGAGAACAATCAGTCTCTTGTTCAAATTGGGGTTCCCAATCAATAAGAAGAAATTAAGTCTTGTTCCAAACAAGACCAAACAGTTCTTTGGAGCTGTCATAAAAACAGAAGAGGGTCTAGTCTTTCCATCAAACAAGAGTACAAAACATTCTGCTGCAAATACCTTATTACCTTCACCACACAGCATATGGCCTGTGGACACAGATCACATCACAGAACCACCTAAATCTTATGGAACTACTAGCAATTCTCAAAGCCCTACAAGCATTCCAAGTGCACCTGTCATGCCAGACAGTTTAAGTCATCACAGACAGCACCACCGCCATGTTTTACATAAACAAGCAGGGGGCACACACTCTCCAAGTCTGTCAAGGTTAGCACAAACAATTTGGAAGTGGGCACTCAAACGGCGCATGATTCTAATATCACAACATGTTCCAGGGGAACTCAATTCTTTGGCAGACCCACTAAGCAGAGATCCTCTACCAGAAGAGTATGAATGGCAGCTCGACAAAGCTATTGTAAACAAAATCTTTGCACTGGGTAACACACTGTACGAGGATCTTTCTGTCATCTCAATTTCGATCAGTCTAAGATCCTGCGAGACCCAAGGACGAGGGTGTTGGACATCCTCATTAATTATGACAGCGATGTAGAAACACTAATTTCCAATCCCATGAAGACCAAGAAGGCCTGGTCAACTTCAGACTGGATCAACACCATAGATCAAATGTGAGGATCTTCTGTAGCAGGCTCTTTGTCCATGTGTGCCAAGAAACTTGGCTTTCTCCCAAAATATCTTTTAAAGTTCCAAGGTTTGTTTGTTTGTTTTATTCACTTATAATGCGTACCAGACCCGAAGGTAGCCGGGCGCAGCAGTAAAGAAAATGCTAGGCTTCAGTTACAGGGTAGGGTCATGGGTTACATACAAAATACAGTAAATTACAGGTAGAGAGGCAATTGCAGTTTACATACAAGCATAGTAAGTACAAAGTACAATGAGGACAGTATATGTACAGGCACTAAGTAGACATTAGCTCATCGGCCAGATGGGCAAAGTGAAAATGTCCACAAGAGCAAAAAATAGGCAGGTCAGTAATGTCTCTATAATAGGGGTCTCGTGAGGATGAGTAAGCACTAGTGGGCTAATCATTGGCAGACTTCAACAGATTGATATAGTTGGATCTAAATTTCAGAAAGGGCTGCTCCTCATGTAAAGGGTGAGGCAATGAGTTCCATAATTGGGCAGCTCGGACCTGGAAGCTGCCTCCCTCCCCCCGCCTTAGTTAGCCTACATCCTGGTATGTTGAGGCTATTGGCATTGGAGGTCCTAACTGGGCGTGCAGAGTTTCTTTTTATGAATTTGTTTGTGAGATCGCTCGGTGCGGCATTGTTCAATGCTTTGTGAACAACGGATGCCACATTTAAATGGATTTTATTTTGGGTGGACAGCCAGTTGTTTTGGTGCCTGATCTTTGAAATGTGCAATCTTTTGGACACACCAAGGGCAGCTCACAGGGCGTTTTTTTGTAAGCTTTGAATTAGATGGGTGATGGATTTATTGGCTCCAATGTAGAGGGCATTACAATAGTCGAGCCTAGAAAGGATTACGGCTATCACTAAGATAAGGCAGTTGTTGTCTGAGAGAAAGTGTTTGCCTGCTCTAATGAGCTTACATGTTTAAGGGGTGGCAGATGCCAGAGACTTCACCTGTTTGTCAAAGGAGGAGGTGGGTCCAGATAGAAGCCAAGTGTCTTCACCTCTTTAGACACCTTAATGATATTACCATCAATCTCAAATGAGATGTAGTCCTGGCTTAGTTTTGTGAGGTCAGAATGAGTCCCTAGGATGATGAGCTCTGTTTTATCATCATTCAGGCATAGACCGTTGGTTGCCATCCATGCCTGGATGATGATATTCACCCTGTTTACCAAGGCCAAACCCTTATTATAATCCCCAGAAAGTGGGAGGAGAATCTGGCTATCGTCTGCATAGTTAGTGTATGTGATACCAAGAAGGTCCAGATCATCAAAAAGGGGCTTAGTAAATGTGTTATATAAAGTAGGGGAGACACAAGAACCCTGAGGAACTCCACACAGGATGGGAATCGGGTCAGCCGCTGCCGATGGGGAGAACACCCTCATGGTCCTGTCGCTGAGAAAGGATTCAATCGAAGTTATGGCGCCTCTGGAAAAATGTGCGGCAGAGTATAAGTGGCTGCAAAGTACCCCGTGGTCCACAAGGTCAAATACCGCCGAGAGGTCCAACAGCAAGAGGAGAGCCATTTTTCCTTTATCTCTAAGTTCATCTATTTGTGCCTTCAAGTCAATGAGTGCCAAGAAAAGGCAGGATTTCCTAAAAGTTCAACTTAACCTGACCCCTACGGGAGAGGTTCTCAATAGGTGGGAGCAAGGGGATAAAACTGAAAAACTTTGCCCATCTTGCAGGGATCCAAAAAATCATACTATCGAACATATGTTGAGAGAATGTCAGGGCACTTGGGAGGCTAAAGTGAAACATCTTGGTCTTTTTACTGACTGTCTAGACCGTTTAACTTCGAAGATGTTCTGAGAAAGGATGATAGCCGATCATGAAACATCATTGACGATGTTCTCTGTGTTCTGCAGCAGACAGGGTTCCTGGCTTCTGATGAAATTTAATATCCGAGGGTTTGGGTTGGGGAGACAGCGCCTGTAACTTCATTTTGCACTGATTCTTTTCTCTAATTTTCTCCTTATTTATTGTTTAGAGAAATTAATATGTACATGTGTGATATTGCTTTGTAATAATTATGCTATTGAATGTAATTGTTTTATATTTTATTGTATTTGTAAAAAACCAAATCTGGTTATACCACAATAAAAAAAAAAAGTAAAGAAAATCTTTGCACTATGTTGGTACCCCGCTCTAGACTTGTTTGCCACAAGACAAAACATGCAATGCCCAAACTTTGCACATCCATGTTTCCCCAACTCAATTCCAAGGGGAACGCCCTCAGTATGAACTGGTCATGGAAATTAGCCTGTGCTTTCCCCCCCCCCAACTCCACTAATGAGCAAAGTACTCAACAAAATGCACAAGGAACGCTAATCCTAGTTGCTCCTATGTGGGCGAGGCAACCTTGGTTTCCACATCTGCGCAAACTGCCGATGTGCGATCCAGTCAAACTCCCGTGCCCATGCAACATGCTCACGCAGCACGGGGGACACGGTTACATCCTCAACCTCAGTCTATGACCTTGGCAGCTTGGCTCATGAAGTCATAGAATTTGGACATTTGGGGGGCACTGTTGTGCGCAGAACAAAATGGCTGCTTAACCTGTGAGCTCCGTTGCTGACAGAAATCCTCTATCGAAAATTCTGCGTTGGTGCGTCACTATTGAAGACCCAACTGAAACGATTCACCAGCAGCTGACTCAGAGACCACCCGGTGCGAATCAAGGGCAAAATCGGTGCTGGGAACCCAAAGAACAGACGTCCGTATAACCACAACCCTGGTTAACAGCTGCGCGCCAAATCAGACCCTGCAATGACAGCGGCGCATCGAGCGCAGGTGGGTGAATGCCGACCGCGACCGGGGGAACAGCCTAACATCCCCTGAAAACCCAACGGCGGTCAGACATCCGGGCCTACGCTGCCTACACTGCCTGGAGACAGGATCCCGGAGGGAGGCGCGAGAACGTTGGAGCCCCGGGCTGTGGGTGGGATGTGGTGCGGCCTGCGAGGATGTGGAGCCTGCGCCGGGCCGTGTCCCCCGCGGCCTGAGCCGATGCCCGCTAGAAGGGGCGAGACGGGCCCCTGGCTGCGGCAGACCACCCCCACCCATAATCAACCATGGTGAACACAAGTCGAGATACACCCCTCCCCCCCTCAACGAGACTTCAACGCCTGGGTTGGAGATGCGGCGCAATAACGGAATCGTAGTGCCGCGCTCCCCCAGCAGCGAGGGATAAAACAGACCGGACTAAGAAGCTACAAGGTACGTGAGAGGAAGGTGATTCACCCCCCCCCATTAATTCATGAAGATTATACAAACTAGAAGACATCCTACAGAATACACGCCACCCACACCCGAATGACTATATAAACAATTAACGCACTAACAAAATAAGCAAATATCAGCCACGACTCTGGAGAAGAAAGCGGGCCATACAGCCGCCCACACCTTGCAATGTTGCAATTGGTTCATAGGGATACACGGCCCGATTGGGGGGATGGTGAAGGAGGAGGGAGGGAAATGCTACAGGCCTGTTGCCTGGTTAAGACTGGCTCTAAATTATTACACACATCCGCACCAAGGAACTCAAACAAAAGATCCAGTTCAGGAGTTGGGTTCACAGTTATAAAAGTTTGTTACAAAATACAAAAACCTAGTTTACTTCAAGCTGACTATAAAAACCTGGCAAGGCAAAACCTGAAAGACCTATACTCGAACAACGCAAACGATGAACACAAACCCTGAAGATTAGAATGAATGGCCACCCAAGATAAAATAAAGCGCACTAGGCTCATGTCCTGGAACGTAAGAGGCCTGTCCAATCCAATCAAAACCAGGAAAATCATGGCCTACGCCGCTAGACATCGTATTGACATCCTCTTTTTACAAGAAACGCACGCAATGGAAAAGGTGGTAACATCCCTCAGCCGCGCTTGGGGTGAACAGGTGACTACCACTGACTATTCTTCACAATCCAGAGGGACATCGATAATTATTCATCGAAGAGTAGGCTTCGTGATAACTAAAACCAAATGCGATCCAGAAGGTAGATATGTGATTATATGGGGAACACTCCACAGACAGGACATGATACTCCTCAATACCTATGGCCCCCAACGTAGACAACCCAGAGTTCTACCACCAGATGCTGATATTACCCATAGGAGAGGAAAAAGTGATCTGGGGTGGGGACTTCAACACCATCCTAGACCCCGAGGTGGATAGAACCACCACCGGTAATCGAAAAGAGACAAAGCCAGCAGCAACTATCGAGCAGGCCATGCGCCTACTGCCACTATCTGATAATTGGAGAGTACTCCACCCACACAAATAGTTCACATTCCACTCATACGTTCATGGGTCGAGCTCCCGCATAGACTATTGGCTATGCTCCACGGATTGTATCCAAAATACTAAAGAATGTACTATATTGCCCCGCACCCTCTCGGACCATTCCCCAGTCATCCTAGATATGCTTCTTGACTCCGAACCACGAGCCCCTCGAATGTGGAGAAGGACACTGCAAATCCTACGAGACGAACTGGCGGAAACGCTCCGCGCGGAAATAAGTATTTTTCGAGCACAATGAAGATTTCCGTGTCGTCATACACCACAGTATGGGAAACGTTTAAGGCATGGCTGAGAGGGCTGCTGATCGCCACAGTACAGGGTAAACTGCAAGAGATCCGCTTAAATTTGACACAAAACGAAACCCGCATAAAGGAGGCAGAAGCAGCATACACCAGTGCCCGGGGCAAAACACGCTGAACCCCCTACATGAAGCCACATAAATGTTCAAAACGCTAGCAGATAAAGAGGTGTATTATATGATGCATTCAGTCAGAGCCAGGAGGTATGGTGGGGCTAACAAATCAGGAAAACTCCTGGCCAGCCTAATTAGGTTGGAAATAGGACAAGGGCAAATAACCAGTATCATAGATGAGCTGGGAAGAACACTTACGAATCAGGAGGAGATGAATGAAGTGTTTCTCAAATACTACAAGGAACAATACCGGAACAAAGACCAGAAAACACGAGATGAACTACAGCAACACTTGGACTCCTACTCACTCCTGCAACTCACAGAAGAAGACAAATTAGCCCTAGACATACTGCTCACAGAAGAGGACATACCACAAGCTATTAAAGACTTAAAGATGGGCAAAGTGCCAGGTGCAGACGGCATCACGACAGATTTATACAAAGCATTTGTCCAGGAACTAGCACCTCGACTCCTGAAAGTATGGGAGGAATTGTTGGAGAGGGGAACGCTACCACGACGCTACGAGAGGCCATAATCTCGGTTCTCTTGAAACCACACAAAGCACCCCACGACCCCTCCTTCTATAGACCCCTATCCCTCATCAACGTGGACGCAAAAATTATAGCCAAAGCCATCGCCAACAAACTGAATCCGTACATGAATAAATTGATTCACCCGGACCAGTCCCGTTTCATCCCATCCCGCTCCACTGCCCTGAATCTCTGTAGATTCTTTGCGATCTCATCACAAATGGATCAGGAAAAGAAAACTATTGCAGTAACCCTAGATGCCGAGAAGGCATTTGACTCTATCTCCTGGAGATTGATGTACGCCATCCTCAAAAAAATGGGATTTGGCCCTGGATTTATCAGATGCATACAGACGCTATATTGTAACCCCACAGCCAAAGTCAGAACCAACGCAACCATCTCAGATACCTTCGAACTGCAGAGAGGAACGAGACAAGGATGCCCCCTGTCCCCGCTAATATTTGCGCTCACAATAGAGGGAATGGCAGCATTCTTGCGAACCAAACACGCCTGGAGGGGGATGCGCATCATGGGCAGACCTCAATTCATCTCACTATACGCAGATGACACCATGCTATATGTCCGAGACCCAGAAACACATCTCCCCCCGATCATGCAAGACATTGCGGAATTCACGAAATACTCCGGATATAAGATAAACCAAAGTAAGTCTGAAATAATACCCTTAACCAAAGCCGTCTCACGAACAGAATCATTGACCTAGTTCCGCTGGTCACCCACCACTGCCAGATACCTGGAAATTATCATGGCAATGGATAAAAGCACACTATATTCAAATAACTATGGCCCACTATTGACGCAAATAGAAACTTAGCTTAACCTCTGGACGAAACTCCCGTTATCCATGTACGGCGGATATCCTTACTAAAGATGGTGATCATCCCCAAAGTTTTATATTTCTTTGGAGGAATACCCATATGGCCAGGCCGTAAATTCTTCGAGCACCTACAGAGGAGTAGCACGCACTTTATATGGGGTGGAAACACACCCAGGGCCAGTTGGACCAAGTTGTGCGAGCATTATGACACAGGGGGCCTAGCGGCACCGGACTACTTGCTTTACTACTACGCGGCACAAGCCCAGTTTGCCAGATTCTGGTTCAAAGCCACTGAACAACATGCACATGTCCACGCTGAGGAGTTTGCTGCGGCCCCAAATGACCTACGGGGTGTGCTATTTACAAAAGTCAAGGAAGAAAGGGTAGGCGTGGACCCAGTATCAACCACGGCGCAAGCGTGGATGCAGATTCTAAAGAGTCCATTGCGACACGCCCTACTGGCCGCACATCCCGTTATGGGCATACCACGATCTCAAACCGACCCTTGATCACACCATACAGAACTGCTGGGATCCGGAACGTGGAGCCAGACTGGGGGACCTTTTCCCTGACGGACAATTCATCACTTATGTCAGAACTACAGGAGAGAACAGGTAAAGGCCTGATCCCAACATTGCAGTATCATCGACTGAGAGCGGCATGCAAAGCAATTTGGCCATCATATCCGACGGAACCCCCAGTACACAAATTCCTTGCAGATATTCTTACAACGGAAGGGTTCAGAAGCAGCGTCTACGAAATATACAAGAAGGTACAAGCGCATACCCCCTCAGCCAACGCAATGCGAACCAAGTGGGAGGAAGATCTTAACATTCATATCAGTGAACAACAATGGACGCATTATTGTAGGTATACTAAAGCTATCTCCATCAACACGAACTTCCGCCTCCTCCAACACAAAATCCTGAATCAGCTGCACATCACCCCAAGTAAAATGGCCAAATTTTATCCCACTAAACAACCAAGATGCCCCAAATGCGGGGCAATCGACGCAATGCACATGTATTGGAACTGCCCTCCGATTCACCAGTTCTGGATAGATGTGGCGGAGAAGATAAGCGACATACTGAAGATCCACATACCGGCAACCCCACAAAAATACCTATTTGTAGACATCGGAAAGGCTTCAACTAAGACACGCAGACTGTTCGCAGTAGCAGGAGCGATAGCCAAGAGACTAATACTCCTGAACTGGAAACCTACCTCTTCCCCCCACGCTCCAAACGTAGCTTAGATAGCTGGCCATCACGCAAGAAAGCGAGGAGATGTATGTACAAGGAGTTCAACCCCACTCCAGACCCAAGGACATATGGGCCCCACTGAGATCATATTTACAAGCTCAGATGAAGAGGACAACTAGAAAGACTCTATTAGCGAATAACTGTGCAATTTCTTTATTAACAAAACAGTTTGTCAGTAATGTTCATCCAAATATCCAAAAGTTTGAATATATTACGTCTGTTTATTGTCTAAATGCCATGTCAGAATTAAATAAAGGTTTTAAAAAAAATAATTTGGACATTTAAAACTACCTCAAAGATGTATGGACATTCTCAAAGAGGCATGTGAACCAAACACTAGGCATTGTTACTTTAACAAGTGGAAGAGATTTGCAATATGGTGCCAGTAAAAACAAATAAATCTATAAAATGTACTCTATCATACATGCTTCACCTACTAGACTCGGGGCTAGGTTTCAACTCAAAGTTCACCTAGCGACTCCATCCACATACACCACTTCTCAGAATAAGGTGTCCTGGTGGAAAATCCCAGTTATTAAGGCGTTCATGGAGGGAGTAAAGAGACTCCACCCTCCCATTTCCAACCTGCCTCCAGGGTGGGACCTAAACGTTGTACTTGCTAAGCTCATAGCCCCCCCCCCCTTTCAGCGCATGCATAAATGCAGCCTTAAACACCTCACTTAGAAAATGGCTTTTCTGGTGGCTATCGCCTCCAAAAGAAGAGTCAGTGAACTACAAGGTTTGTCAGTGCAAAACCCTTTCTTTGTCATACACACAGACAAACTGGTATTAAGGACAACCCCTAGGTTTTCACATAAGTTCATCTCTAAGTTCCATGTCAATCAGTCCATCGAACTACCAGCTTTCTTTCAAAATCCATCAAGCTCAGCTGAGAAAAAACTCCATACACTAGATGTAAGGAGGGTGGTCCTTTAATATGTAAATGAGACCGCTTAGGAAAACAGACCAACTGTTTGTCTCTATGGCTCCTGGCAGGGAAGGAGCCCACGTTTCCAAAAACGCCATCTCAAGATGGATAGTAAGATGCATACAGCTCTGCTACTCTCTGTAAAAATAAAACTATGCCTTTCATGCCAAGAGCTAACTGTACCAGGGGTACAGGAGCTACTTTGGCCTTCATCACAAATGTCCCGATAGATGCCATTTGCAAATCCATACTTTCACTCAGCACTACTGCATTGACACATTCTAAAGCAGATTCCCAGGTGGGACAAGCAATGCTGAAACATCTATTTGCCGCCGTACCTTCTCACAACCCACCCCCTTCTCCAGACACTGCTTCTTGCTAATCTATGCATAGCATGTGATCTAAGCAGATTCCACAAGCCTCAGAAGGGATACATAATCACTGTAATCATGTTTCTGATGCTTGTATCTACTTAGATTCACATGCGCCCACCCTTCCTCTCCTGTGGAGTAAAAGGTGCATAGATGTTTCCCGGCTTCATCTGTCATAAATCTGCTTTACTACACCTGTACTCACGCTACACTTCATGCAACTTCATGTCAAAAACAAAGCAATCTGAGGGACCTCAACGCGTGAAGCACCATGGGTACAGTAGACGTCATACTAGGGATAGTATTAGTGGCACGCCCTGTCGATGTCGCTTTGCGAGTTTCGAAAACAAAAATTGTAATACTCTGCAGCTACCACTAGATGTTGGCCTATGCATAGCATGTGCCATTAGACCTAACAAATGGCAAGATATGTCTTATACGTATGCCACCACCTCACCTCCTAGCACTTGCATTCTCTGTACCTGACTACAATTGCAACTATTTCTTTATCTGTATGTATATCTGTAACTGTTTCTTTATCTATACGTATATCTGTAACTAAGCTGTAAGTTTTCTTGTGGCGTGGTGCGCCCAGCTACCTAAGGGTTTGGTGCGCCCTACAAATAAATAAACAAACATGTGAATCTAAGCAGATACAAGCATCAGAAATATGATTACGGTGAATAATGTATCCCTTATAGCTCACATGCAACCTATTACACACTTTGGGCTTCTCCCACATTCCTCCTTCCCCAGGCCCTTCAGTTAATATGGGCAGTATGGGACACTGAATTTGTCAGGGCTCTCCCTCCAGAGGATCAGGTAGTGACAGTCTTTCTGTTGGCCCTTTTTTTTCAGTCCTAGAGGCTGGTTATGGCCTCCCTTTTCTGCATCTTCTGGGCCTCATGAATCCTGCTGGTGCTCAAGGTACAATTGGTGCTTGATGTCGCTCCAGTGGCTACTTCGGCCACTGCAGGTCTTGGATACTGGACAGTGGCCGAGGTATCCAAGACCTGTTACAGGTCTTGGATACTGGGCCTTGAGATTTACTGTGGTGGGCCCTGCAGGCAACATGCTGATATGTATGTTCCTTTGTCACCTTACCCCTGACTGACGATGTTCACAGATGCCTCCTTGAAGGGCCGGGCTGCTCACCAGCAAGATCTTAAAATTAGCTGCCTATCTGATCCTCGATGGATGATCAGGAACACATCAGTTTGCTGGAACTGGGGCTACCCCGATTGCCTTCCTCCCCTGAGGCAGATGTCTTTTGGTCCTTATGGAAAACATGGTGGCCATGCAATACCTAAACAAGCGTGGTAGTGCCGGGGAGGGGTGGGAGTCACTGCCTCTGTGCACGGAAGCAATGTGACTGTGGTCCTGGGCTCTGGAGAAAAGCATGTCTCTGATGGTGACCTAACTTGCTGTGACAGAGAACATCATTGCTGTCTACTCTGAGCAGACAGACTTTGGCCTCCCATGAGTGGGAGCTATTCCTGGATGTTTTGGTGTAGAACTTCACCTTCTGGGGATTACTCAAGTCAAACTCTTAATGTGATCGGGAATTGCGAGTTGTTCTGCTCTAGGGAATTTCCTCTGTGCTCTGGGAGATGCATTTGTTGAGTGGAACTTAAAATGTCAATCAGCCCTTAGGTTGTTACAAGATTTATTTTCTTGAAGAAAGTCTGGTTGTTTTAGTTTTTGCACCATACAAGGGGTAGGACTTTGAAAAGCGAACCTGGGGCAGCAAACGTTAAAGAGTAAACTCAACGACTCTTAAGATCTCATGGCTGAATATCAATATTTTTGCAAGGCTTATTGAATAATTCTAACCGTTTCTGAATTGGAACAGCCATGCCTCAAAATCATGGACATTTCAAATGGTTCTTCATGAAAAGACCTATGTATCCCTACACTAAGGGGATTTTCCCTGTCTAACAAATTAAATTACGGATGCTTGTCAGTCGTCCAAAACCCCAAAATATGTCCTCCTTCCAAAACCTAATTCTATTTGGCCCTACCACTGTAGTAAAATAACCTAAAGACTAAAGCACTGTGCTTCTGGTTAAGACTTCGCTTGGTTGATCTCACTGGGTATCTTCTCAAGGTAATGTTCTTGGATCAATGCAAAAAAGGATTATTAGAAGTCGATAAAGAAAGTTCCTTAATTTTCCTTGCACACTCCTCACTTGAATCTGTAATTCGTGGTATACATTTAAAGTCTTAACATCTTTATAGATAGAAAGGGATCCTTCTTGTATCCATTCTCCGAATCTTTTGTATGCTTTTCTTGTGGTTTCTCCTGTAACATGCTGAATCCTCCAAATTCTGTTTTTTAACTCCTTTTACAGGCTCTACAGACCCGCGTGATTCCTTATACTTAACAACACTTGTGGCCCTCACCATTTTTCACACTTGGGGTTTATTGTGCTCCCTCAACACACATTCACAGTAATTTCACTTACTCCAGTTGTCTTCCCCCTTCCATGTACCACCCTGCTACCTTCTTCAGTGTTGGACTGGTTCCCGGGGGTGGGGAGGTTTCGGGGCGTCTTCCCCTGGTTTTGCTCTCCGGTTTCTCAGCCTGCCTGCCTTGGCAGTCTCTGCACACGCAGGTCTAGTTAGAGGACTTACGTCTCCCGATGTGCCTGGTATCTGCATTCGTTCTTGGGCTCCAGGCCCACCATGGGTAACCCTTGGTCACGCCACCATGCGGAAAAGTCTTCTTGACCCTGTCCCTGCAGCGGTTGTTCCCCTGCTCTTTGCCGGCCTTCAGGCGTTCACCTCGGCTCCTTCGATGATATCATGCTGCCACTGCCTCTGTGGCCCATCAGCGCTCTTGCACATTCCTTCGTCGGAGGCGCTCCCCTCTCCATAAGGTTCTCTGTCTCTCATTGGGTACTTCCTCTCTTTAAGTTAACTGCCTACTTTTAAAGGGGCATTTTGTTTCTTCCCCGTGGTTAAATGAAAGTTAGTATTGCCTAAAGCCATAGAGACGGGAATCGTATGATTGGTTTTTGAAGGCGATATAGCAGTAAGTGAAGGCTTATTAATTCCCATATAAGTGGGCAGTATTTCTCTCATAGGGAGTTCCTCATGGGAGTCCTTGTCCCAAAGAGGGGAGTTGCTTCCGTTGAGGTCCCACTTGCCCAGACCCCTAAGGAAGGTTTTGCTTAGCAGGCTCACCTCCCCAGCCTCAAAGGCGGTAGCTCCCCCCTCGGAAGAAGGGACGTATACCCTGGATTCGTCACAGTACTCTGGTATATATGCTCCTCAATTGTGTTGCACTGCTGTGAGATCTATGCGAAATTAATCTCTAGCTGGAGTTGCAAAGGTATCTTGCCTGTTACAATCGTCCAGCAGGTGTATCCTTTGCAGAATCCTCAGCACCCATCAATAACTGTCCATTTGTTGCTCAGGTTGAGTACAAACTGAACTAAAATGAAACCCTTGATTCTCAGAATTGTGAGCCTTCTTAGAGGCAATAGCTCTGTTATTTAAAGGAGCAGAACCTTGTTTTCATTGTAAGGACATATTAATGGTGTTTATTGTTAGACAGAAACCTGTGCAGTTCCCTTAGGGACCACTGCAAAAAGTTTCGGACTACAGGAGTTAGCAGTAAACCCAATTGGTAGCAGTCTGTATCACCCAGATTTACCTGGTAGCTGTGGCTGAGCAGTCAGACTTCTCTCAAGAAGAGTTGGGCAGTATACAGAGCATACACAATAGGGCAGGTAAATACAGTAGAACAAGCAAACACTGACCAGAGCTTTGGTGTAAAAGATATATAGTTATTTATTTAAAAACACATCTATGAAAACACACTGGCACTAATATCAAGCCAGTTCAAAAACACAGTCACTAAAGTATATACACTCCCTTAAAAGAATTTTAGGCAAGTCTTAAGTAAAGCACCACTTATTTTCAGACAGCGGTGAGCGCTTAACGCAGATGGCACTCTAATAATTTGGTTAAAAAGGGAGAGAAAGGCAGAGCATAAATGGAAACAGATACCAACACCTTCACAAGAACACAGCAGGAGAGGCAGGCAAAATAAAACCGTGAAGTTAGAGTTCAGAAAGCCAGACCCACTTTAAGAGGATCAGAACGAAGTGTGTCCAAGGTCACACGGTTGAAAAGTGCACAAAAGTCTCAAAGGTTCAGAAAGGAGTTGGACCAAAAGAAAGGTACCAATTAGATGGTCAAGAGACCAGCCCAGTCTAGAAGGTTAAGGATTTACTGTCACCTTGTAGCAATCTATAGAAAGGGTGGCCAGGCGGACACAGTACCTTGAAATGGTGAGAACACTCCAGCGGGGGCAGTTGTTCCTGGCAGCGGTGGCGAGTTGGTGCTTCGTCCACCAGAAGAGAAGATCTCGTCGGGGAGGAAAACAGGAAGTCGTTGTGCTGCCAGGGAAGAAACCAGCCGCGGAGGTTCTTGATTCAAAGGAGCGGTCCTTTCTTTCGCGGTTCAGTGTTAAGTGGCTATCCGGTTGCCGGAGTGCTTGGCACGGGCAATTCGACCACTAGACGTCCTGGTAGGCAAAAAGAAAAGCGAACTGGTTGTCCCCACCAGCTCAAGGGGAAGAGACTCTCCGGCAAGAAGATCTCCTCTGTAGTCGGGAAGTGGTGAGACGGTTCCGCAGGGCTCCACCGGTGGTGTCGTCGTTGCAGGTCGGCTCAGCTTCTCCCTCTTTGGATCTTTCAGGTCCTGTGGCGACTTCTGAAGTTCCAGTCCCAAAAGCCCTGCTTTTATGCAAGAAACCCCCATTCATTCAGCCTAGCTGTCAATCAAACATGCTAAGTGGTGAGCCGGCCGGCTCACCACTTGGGCCAATCACACAAGAGTGCGACTTGAGTTGCCAAGGCAACTCAGTCCAGGGTGCCGAAACCCCCTCCCACACCACCTGTGGTACCCAGACAGAGTGGCACCACTTTTGGATGCTTCTGTGGAGAAGCCCGCCAAAAGGTGGAACAAAGGGCTCGACTTGGGTCGGAGTCACAGAAGAGAACACAAACGCCATTTTAGAATCGAGTTCTGGCAGAAAATACCAACCGGTGAATTAATATTGAATAAATAACCCGGCGGTATGTTCAAGGCTATAGGAATTAAATAATTAAAGTTGGTAGCCTCGAACAATGGGAAAATCCCATAGAGATATATCCGCAGTCGAATATAAAAAGTAGTATCCACTGCCACCAGCCAAAACTCGTTCGGGGGGACGGAGACGTGCCCCCTCGAATAACAGACCCCAGGGCAATCGAATTGCCCCGACCAGTACGTCCACAATATGATGGTTTGTACTGGTTTCTGTTCATAATTTGGGACTAGTAAAGCCAATGGTGACTTTACATTCCATGGGAGACAGTAGTCAATCCCAGGGTACGGAGTCTATGGTGGGGTGTCACTATGACACCCCTGTGTCACTGCACGGAGGGTGCTGTGTAACACACATAGTAAAAACACATGAGACCCTATGGGATAAAAGACAACATAGCCCATAAAACACATTAACAGTCAAAGGAACCCCTCAAATCATGTCCAAGAGTGTGAGGAAAGAGTCTGACTCTTGGCAGGAGAAAAAAACAGAAATCCAGCAAAGTTGCTGGGGAACTCACTAGGTTAGGAAATTCAGCCTAAACAGAGAATTCTCCCTAACATTTACTTTTTATTGACATTTGTTATATGTACCTTTTTACTGTGAAGAGACACAGTGATGGTTTATGATTCTGAGGAGGTCTTCCTTGCTGGAGATCAACTGCCACTGGTTTAATACATTGCTATCCTTAATCTCAGGTTGTAATTCGCCTCAGAGGCCAGAAACGATGTAATCGTCATATTCTGGACGCACAGTTCCTCATTTCGAAAAATCATTTGGCTGCATGTACCCTGCAAGTAACACATTAGAAAAATTGCACACACATTCCTTGCTACAAATGTTAATGATTACTATTTGCTTAGCAAAAAAAAAACCCGATTGGTCTTTTTGTAGTGTATCGTGTTACTTCCTTAAATGTAGCCTTCCCGCTTTGCAACTTCAACAACCTTGCATTGTGGTAGTCTGCACTAGCATGCATTTTTTACAGTTTACTTGCTTTACTTACTAGTAACGTGAGTGTTACTGCAAGCAATAATGTGCAAAATAATTGAGAAAGCTCAGTAGCCTTACTTCTCTAAAGAACTTGGTGCAGTCTGCATAGCACTCTCAACTGGTAACGAGTCTTCAATGTACTTTAAACATTTTGGACACTGAGGGTTTAGCAGAAGCACTTGTGCAATATCCTTCAGCTAATGGGTTACAATGACATTTCCAAACAATGAACTAACTACTAATACCGAGAAAAAGCAGTGATGCAGAAATGTGAAAAGCAAATTGTCCTGTTGTGAGCTTGAATTCACTGATCAAAAAACGACAGAGTAGAAATCATTGTAACACAATGTTTTTAATAAATGATTCTGTTCATTTCATCTACCTTTCTTTTCAAAACTGCCGGTATCCTTATGCAGACACGTGGAAATCGCTTTGAAAACAGCAACAATTTATATTGCTGTATTTATATGTAGGAAAAAACAATGCTCTTTTGATCTCAAAAGGACATACAATAGATAAGTTATCAGATTTGTCAGGAAGCAACACGTTTCTTATGATGGGGTAAGTCTGAGTGACACTCTCACCAGGTTGTGGTGGGGAGTAAATGGAACAGTCACCAGGGACAATACATGGACAAAACAAGACACTGTTTGAGTAAAACGGATTCATCCCCCTTATTTGGGTTTAACATAGAAACTTTTAGATGGACTGTGATCTACTAAACTGGTTTGTTTTTTCTCAAAATGATTTCTGCTGGAATGTTGATAGCTAAATCTGCATATTTCTGCTTTAACCTGTTTGCATGAACGAGATTGTAAACCAGCGGAAATCTAGTATCGCTATCTAATTTTTTTTAAATCTATCTAGATAAATTAATGTTTAGCAGATAACTTAACACATTACAATGTTCAACAGAACAATATGCATTTGCCACAGGTGGGGCACTCCTTTGTTTAACACTAAATGTTCTTAATGGTGAGCATTCTGTAACCTGTTGATATATCGGCTATTCAGTCTTCCTTCTAATTGTTTTCACAGAAGTGTGGGACGCACCATTTCTTTTTATTAGACCCCAAATGCGCTGTTAAATGGATTTCCAAAATCCACCCTTTGGGTGGATTTTGAGACACTAACCAATTATGATGTACGGGGAGACACTGAATTGAAGCCTAGCCAAACTCAATCAAGGTAAGGTAGCAGAGTGGCAAGGCTTAGACTATGTAGGGCTGTGAGAATAGTCTGTAGCTACAATAAGTCCACATGGAGCAACACCAATAATTCCAGTTGGACAGGTAAGTGCACAAATCTACAATTATTTATTAGGATTTAAAATACACACTAGGCAAATTAAATCTCTAGGTAAATGTTACAAGAGTGTGCGAGTCCCTGTAGTGAGACCGAACATGGTTCAAATAACCTGTTCTATAGCATTTCTTGCTCTCAGGAAGGTGTACAACCATGTTTTAACTAACTGTACCCTTCACAGAGGGGGGGAAATATACATTTGCATAAACTCATATGAGTAGAAAAGGCGTTGTAATGGTAGTTGGGCTGCAGAAGAAGTCCCTCTGATCACCAAAAGTACGTTGGAGATTCACAAATAGGGAAAACGGAACAAAGTTTAAAGTCCCCAAAAAGTGGCCCTAGAATCCCCAACATGAAAATTGTCTTAATAGTAGCATTGGCTGATATATACATGATGGTCCTTTGTGCTCAGTGCATAACTTTGCCAAGCCCTATTGTTAGGACTTCAAGGCTTGTTAATATGACATGCTACGTATAGGCAGTGATACACAATATTTTCAATTTTCAGGACTTTACATATAACCTTGGACCTACACTATAAAAGATTCAGGTCGAAAATGTTCAATTACTTGTTGCAGATTTTCAATAACTACATCCAAACTCTTCAGAAATATAGATTCGGGAAAAATTAGCTGACCTTACATTTCATATAATTAATAATTGCGAACCGCACAGATCCCAAACCACCGTTTCGTGATAATCTAATCCAATGCACTATTGCCCTATGATCAAGTGCCCTGGCAGCAATAAATATGCCCTGGCCCCTCTGTGACATCAGCAACCGTGAACACTATGCAGTGTCCCTTGTCCTGACGTTAGTGCACAATGAAGACAATCCTCTGTACGTGTGTACGAAATCCTGTTTCTGTGCGCAAAACAATGAAGACACTCAACTCATTAAATGTATAACCACATTTATTTTGTTTTGTCGCTTCACACAAAACACACTTTATTGAATTTTACTTTGAATCAATGAAAGGAGTTGAGATTTTAGTCTGTCTGCATGCTTTGAACTAAAATGCTAATTTTGAAATACATTGATCGCCGCCATTCTAACTGTTATGGTCATCAATAAGATTTTTTGCTATTAAAAATCATCCCAACAAATTGTTAGATGAAACCATTATTTTTGAAATTAACAATTCATGTTTTATCTTCTTGATTGTAATTTTAATTAATCAAATAATCCTTCTGTTTTTCATGTTATTATGCAAACTGCAAATCGAAATAGTTCCTTTGAAATTCCAATGACTGACTACCAAATCCATATCGGCAAGCGTTCCCATTTGACTTAAGGGGTGGTTCTCAGAAGCAAATAGAGTACCGGTTGGATTAAAAATGTGAGGTTACCACCGGATAAAATGCTCATTAGTTGACTTCTATTCAACATCATCCTAAATCTTTTAATAGCTGCGCTTGTTAAATTTTCTCTACTTGGGCTATGTCAGAGTTTTTCAAATGTGATGTGACGAATCTGGACAATTCATCTCTTCTACCCTGAGGGGAGCCACCCCCTTTGAAGCTAGGGAGGTGGGCCCTCTCAGCAAGACCCTCCCTAGGGGTCTAGGAAAGTGGGACCTCACTAGGAGTGACTTCCCCCTCAGCCCAATACTAACATTTCTTCAATCTCTTTGGCATCAGGTAACGGTAGATCTCGACTTAACTCCAATCAAAGGAGGACACGCCTGTTATGTTTGTGAAGACGTATATGAAACCAAGTGGAACTTTAAATCAGAAAAAAAACTACTCAGTGGGAGGAGTGAATCCTATGCAGAGGCGATTCTGTTACAGAAAGACTCCTTGGAGGGGCAGAGCCACACTAGACCGCAGAGTCAGCGGTAGCGCAGAGAGCAAACAAAATGCTCAAGAGATGCTGGCGTCCTGACCAGGCGAGAAGCCAAGGTTGGGAGAGAGAAGGAGAAGCCACCATCACATCTGGTGGCGCGACCACAATGAAACCGTGGTGGCCCTTAGGCCTGACCACTGACGCTGAGACCAGACTGCACAGGTGAGCTTGAGCTCCGCTCGAGAACTGCATTTGCTACTGAGTTGATCAAAAGAAGGTAAGTGAACACTCCCAAGGAGAGAACACAACTGAGAGGTACGAACATGGATAGTTCATGCTGGGGAAGCCAACAACGTTACAGCAGCATGATGAACCCAAGCAGAGAGAAAGCGGGCCTATCACAAGACCATAGCGCTTCAGGGAGCCTTCAGAACTTGAGAAACTTTGATATCCAAGGCTGGGAAAGCCACAAGTGTTACGGGAGCCAGATAAAACCTGAACAGAGATGAAGCAAAGCTACCAGAGAGCCAGAGGTCTTTGGAGATCCCTAAGAAACTGAGAAACTGAAAGGTTTGAATATCCGAGGCTGGGAAAGTCCCATGGGTTGCGCAAGCCTGATAAACCAGAACAGAGCTAATGCAAGGCTAACCGAGAGCCATTTGGCTTCAGAGAGCTCTGAGAAAACTAAACATGTAATTACCTAAGGTTGGAAAAGCAACAAGGGTTATGCAAACTTGAGAAACCCGAATAATGATGTGGGCTGGCACCAAAGCAAGACGCTGCCAAATAATGTATACAAAATACAAAAGGACTTTGGTTAAGCCCTAGAATATGTCAGATACACCCCGTTGTAGGGGTGTGCACCTACTGGCAGTTGAAACTCGTCATGTAGAGGACTGATTCTTTCTGCCAATTCAACTCTCAATTGTACAAAAGGACAGACTGAGAGGTCTATTGACCGAAAGATGGAGAAACACCACGGGACAGGAACGCCACAGGACAGCTGGCTGCAAAAAAAACTGTCAGGAACTTAACCGTAAATAAAAGGTAGTACCAGAAGTCTGAATCAGAATGCTCACTTGTGTGTTTCAGAAAGGAACACGCACATCGCAGATGAAGAAAGCCATTCGGAAGCATTGGCATATAGCCAGACTCAATCTACCGGATGACCCACCACCCCGCTTTGCGTACAAACGGGGCAAAAACATTAAAAAAGCATTGGTGCATTCTCTCTTTCAACCAGACCTGGGACACCAGGCACAAAAAACTCTGCAGCCAATGCAGGGGCACTATCCATGTGGGAACTGTGTGGCGTGTAAGTTTAGCACTAAACTCAAATCATTCAAAATAGGCCAACGCGAATGGTTCCTGCGGGACCTCACGAATTGTAAAAGCGAAAATGTGGTCTATTGCATACAGTGCCCATGTGGCCTGAAATATGTGGGCCAGACATCACGGGCAGTACATCTGAGAATATCAGAACACTGATCCCGGATAAGATGCAAGACTTTGACAGCGCCTTTGGTGACACACTATTTGGAAGCTAGACACTCCCCAAATGATGTGATGTGGTGGGTCTTGGAGAAGGTAAAAGGAGGACCGGATAGATCTAAGAGTCTAGTACACAGGGAATATTGATGGATACACCGCCTGGACGCGTACCAACACAGCCTCAATGAATCCTTTCAACCAACTATCCACCGACCCTCACACATATCTTGCCTCTACATAGAATGACTCGAAACTGACCCTACAGATGACGGGTGTATACAACCAATCCAGGGATAATATTGACTGGACCTCCAGCCATGGAACAAATGGACCATACCAATATAGCTCTGACTTGGGGATACCGAACTCAGAGCACTAACTAAGCATAGTGCAGAATTTTTGGCAGCACCATGGAACGCACAACTGCAACAACATGTTTACACTGCACCTTCGGTTTGCTAGAAACACTAGCCCATGAGCATCTAGCACGTACCATTAACATTTCACACAAAATATGTGCCTCCCTGGGGACGGTGCTCGCGTGACATCCGTCACAAAACCGGGCTGACCAATGATCCATCAGAACACGTACCACCAGCAACCATAATACGGACTGTCCATGCCAATATACATTGCTCCCTCGACCCACCGTAGGGTGTAACAAATACATGGTAAATGTACGAAATTACATCCCCCCCCCCCCCCCCCCCCCCCGGTCGTGCACAATCGCTTCACCACACAGGGTTAACACATGGAACACACCGTTTTGCAAGGTCTTAGATTTCAATCCCTTTTCTTGTTTTCAAACAGAATACAATTAGGTTATTTCTCTGGATTGGAGAACCAGCAACAGGGCTACGAGACGATACGCATAGTCAGGCTCGATGACAACTAAGAGGTAGCCAGTGTCTACACCACGTTATGACTGTCACCCCGTATGACTTCCCTAACCCAATGGGCACTGCCACAGGAGACGCGGTAGCCATAACTACGTTTTGCGTTCCCGGAAGCAGAATACCCAGTGAGTCTAGCTGGGGACGGAGGACGTGGGTCTCAACTCACGGGAGCTGCGCACACAAGCCAGCACACGGCTACAATTCAAGGTGAGCCGTTGCTAGATTCATACCGAGGGTGCACACTAGTTCACTCACAGTTAATGCACTGCTGTTTGGGTTTCAAGGCACAGGTTTTAACTTCACAACAATGGCCCACAAGCCTCACAATGCACAGGGAGGAGGAAGGGGGTGACTCCCTCTCCCCAGGAAATGCTACCATGGAGCACGTGGTATACAGATAGGGTGCGCAAAGGTACACATAACCTGTAGATCCTTATGAGTAATACGGTCCGGCATTTTCGTGGCTCAAACGCTTCTCGTGCACGTAATTTCACCGCACCTTTTCTCTGGCTAGTTTCCCCTCCTCTATCTTGAGACAACCTGAGGCTTATCTTTATATATACAGATACGGACACACACTAAAGTACCAACGCACAGAGGAGGTCTCAACAAGCTTTGGGTACACTAAGTGCGACAGGACAAGCCCATCTGACAGCCTGGAGTTCTGGATAAAAGGTGAATATATACATCAATTTCCCAACATGCACAGACATGTTAGGAACCTACAACACAAATGATCAACTTTTATATCTTTTTTTCTTCTCTGTCTCCACTGTTCTAGAACCAACCTCATTTGCAGTTTCATACAGCACAAGAGGCTGCACGAGCCCTGACCCTACCTTGAAAAAATAAGAGTACTGAAATTTAACTCTGATCCTTCCGCTCCAGACTAGACCATTGACTTTGGGATTCGGTTACCAACCTTTTTGAAACACAGCCGGTAACTAGAGTAAAAATTATTAAGTTATGTAAATGCTGAGCGTCTACCAGCACTCGAGTTTGAGAACCACTCGCGCTTCTTTTTCTCTCTACATTTAAAAACGGGGTCTACCAACAGGACGCCCTGAAGAAGGTGGTTGTAGAACATTTGTATATAACCCACCGAAACGTGAACACACTATAGGCAACATTGAAGGCAAATGTGGTCTAGTTGCCTTTTTCTACATAGTGTGAAACTTTGACCTTGACACGTAGGCAATACAAAGATATCTTGTAAATCCAAGACCCAGGCTCCATAGATCATACAAACTAGGAGGATAGTGAAGATAACTCTAGTAACAACACAAAGAACTTGTGACTTTGGGAAGGTGTGCACTTTAGAAGCATATACCAGCATGTAAAATTGTTTTGTCTTCTGATTCCTGAAATAATTAAGTGACACAATATGTTACAGTCGATATGATCTAGGAGATTTCTCATAAGATGAATTAATTTTCTTATTTGTACTTTATGTATATGTTATTGTAAATATTTGGTGCTGCAACATATAGCCTTTTTTGATTAGGAATTGAGTATAAGAAGATGAATGGTACGTTTTGTTTACACTCCACGTATGTGCTATTGTGAATAATTGATGTTGCACTATACACTTCTCTTGTTTAATTTTTTATTTTTATCTCATATAAAACACATATAATTGTGTGTTGGGCTGAAGTTGTTTTTTCTTTTCATCATATGACTTGGGCAAGATGAGCATAAGAAGTGTGACAAGTTCACCGATAGTTCCCCTGTCCTCAATTGTCTGATGTCAGAAGCAAGGAAAGGGAAGGAACAATACTGTAGTCGGTTCTTGGGTCGTAACTTTCCTGGCGGTAACCATAGCAGAGCGAAACCAATTGCAGTCCGTAGTGAATTCCGGGTCAGATAAATACAGGCGTCATGCAGTCAAGGGCTAAGGCAGAATCAAGATCGGTAAGCAAAACAGAGTTCAAAAGCCAACTATCAGGAAAATGAAGAAACAAGGTAACGCAGCTGAATACAAATTCAGAAGCGCTGCTCGAAGGTCTGGGAAGAGGTTATATCTGCTATCACCTGACATGCCATAAGCGGCGCTGCCCCAAGTGAGTGAATGTGAGACGGTGAGCAGGACACCGCCGTTTCCATGGCAACCCCCAACACACTCGGAAAGACAGGTAGCACGTTTGGGTTTTGCCGAGGTAATGGTGTACACTGAGTATTTTCCTTGTAGTTGAGCCTGAGCCATGAGACAAAAGCGGATTAGAGGAGCGGTCACGTTTGTTATATCTCTTATTGACCACTGATTCCCTGACAAAACTTTGTCAGGGAGTCAAACTTTGTGAGAACTAGATTTGTTTAAACCTTCATTTGGAAAAACATTCAGAATTTCACAAACTCTATTTTTAAAACTTTCTTATAGAAACAGACCCAAACTTGACAAACATTTATTTTTAACCTTGTATTTCCTGAGGAACTTTGCAAGAAGTTTGTTGAACTTTTGCAAATCTGTTTCCTGAAGAAAAGGAATCCAGTATTTGCCAAACTTGTAAAACCTGCTTGGAGAATGAATCCAAGTGTTGGGCCAGGTAGTAATCCAAGGCACAGGCCTTTTTCTGATCTCCTTCCTTGTGTTTGGTTTTCTAAAGTGGTAGGGTTAGTCATTCAGTTAGTGGTTTAGGTTTTAGACGGACGTTTTACTTTAGACTTTGATGTGCAACCTTAGTTTTAGTTTCATTAGGCAGCGTATGTCCCTCACAGATATAGGGCTAGCTAGGCGTTTTATTTTAAATTTGAATAAAACCCTTGAACAGGTCACTAACTCGTCCGACGACTTCTGGTTCACGACAGTGCTGATCGGGTCCCAAATAATGTCCATGGGGAGTGTAGTGGGATGTCATATCTATTTAAAAAGGTATTGCATTCACTACTTTCTATAGAAAATAGCAGTTATATATTTGTATGGGTTTACCACAACTGTTCTTTTACTTGAGCAGTGATAATTTAAATAAAACTTTGGATTCTTGACACACTTGTGTATAGGCGCGTTATAAATGCCATATTGTATCTGCTTTTTGATACCAAGACATGCCTACTCAGTTTATTTTTCCCCACTTATATACTTTCATAAGAGATGGTGAGTGAAAGAGGGGTGGAAGAGGGGTGGATGGAGAGTGGGGGGATGGTTGGAGAGTGGGCGGGAGAAGAGTGGGGTATGGAGCGATGGATGGATGGATGGATGGATGGATGGATGGATGGATGGATGGATGGATGGATTGATGGATTGGTGCCTTGAAACACAATTCTGTTGTGTAGGCGCCTAACAAATGCCCAATAAATAAATAAATGGATGGAGAGTGGGTGTGGGGATGGAGAGCGGGGGATGCATATGGATATGGAGGATGGATGAGGGTGGAGGATCGATAGTTGAAGGGGGAGGATACAGAGGGGAGAGTGGCTCTGAGAGGGGAGGGAACGGCTCGGTGAAGGGATGCGGGGAGAGTGTCTTGGGGAGGGGACAGAAGGGACAGTGGCTCGAAGAGGGAGCATGGCTTGGATAGGGGAGGGAGTCGGAGTGGCTCAGGAGGGAGGCTGGCAGAGAAAGAAAGAGGCAGAGAAAGAATAAACGATAAACAACACTTTGACTTTACACTTTTATCAATATTTTATATCTTACAAGTCTCAACAAAATGTTTTACAAGTGAAAGTTGAAATGAGAACAGTAATACAATGAAACTTTAAACAAATTAATTTTCAAATATTTTGTATTTTTATCACATTTTATTTTTATGTATGAAACAATACATCTTTACATTTCAACAGTATTTTGATTGACCAAATTACTTTATTTGAATCTGCGTGTGAGTTTTGCTACAATGGTGGACTTTTGGAAGGCACTCCACTGTTGCAATATTCTTTGGAATAGTGTGTTTTCTGGTAATGAAACCAGTTCCCAGGCTGTGAATTTCTATTGCCAGTACAGTCAAAGTGAGATCTCTCACGAATTAAAACTCATCGCCTTGAATACTGGTTTGGCTACCCACTGCTCTTTTCTTCTTTTTGTACATGCCATGTCTTAAAGCAGCAGGTGTCTGCAAACTTTGGCTCTCCAGATATGTTGGAAAACAACTTCCATCAGCCTTAGCCACCATAGTCAATGGTGAGTAAACCTCAAAGCCGTAGTCCAAGACATCTGGAGAGCCGCAGGTTGCAGATCCCGGTCTTAACGCAATAACCCTGCAGCACCAGCAGTTCTAGCCTGTTTCCTATCAGCGTTCTCAATGTGAGCTAGTGCTGCTAGCCTTGTACCGGCCTCCATACCGTCTATGCCAAAATGTAACCTTTTGGGCCTGTACTTTGACCCATGTTGTGGAAAACCTCAAAATCCCCAGCATGGCCAAATTCAGTAAGGCACTTCAAATCTTTGGTCACACTATATTCGCAATCGCCATCTGATGCAGCAACCCCGGCTCCAGCCGCTTTTTCCTTCACCCTTGTTCATTACCCAGAAGAGCATGTTCGCCCTCGTGATGCTGTGTGTTTTACTCCCATGAGTGTTTGTTAGCATAATGTTGGATAATTAACTGCCACTTTTCCAAAAGTATCTCCACTGAACTGTCACAGCTTTTGGAAGTCCACCGGAAGGATTACTGATGGACTAAGACCAGTTTAGTATTTCTTCACGATCCCTTTTTTTCTGGTGCATTTATTTTCTTGACAATTTACTTTAACGCATGTACATTGCATCACTTGCACACTCAAAAAATAGTAAGCTCTGAAGTGGTGCAAGTCCTGGAAGTGATCAGGGCAATACTTGGCAGAAAATACATGGTTGTCGCTCTGTCCATTGGCCATCAGCCAAAGACATTTTCCTTTGAGCTCATTGTCAAGTGCTACATGCCCTGGATTCCATGCATTACCTATAGCGGGGAATAAGTAATGTTGCTAATATTTGTAGTATGCTGATTTCGCAAGGAACTCAAGTCCCAAATATTTACAAAAACTTGATCTTACTAAATGTTGATCCACTAAACAGAATGCAAGAACTACATTTCAGGACGGAAACTTTGACAAGAATCGGTTGAGCAGACCTAACAAAAAATTGAATGTTCATCCTCACAGCTCTCTCGTATCGTAAGGTTGGTTCCAACCACTTTTCTCATGAAATTTACCAATGGTTTTCCACAGATCTTTTCTTGTTTAACTATATTGCATTTATCATTTTTAAAATGACGAGCAGACGCCAGTCAAAGACCATGTATTTAGTTTTCCTCAAAAGCCACTCATCTTCAATGTGGTGTATTGAGAATCAAAGGTGGTGGTAACTTCCTCCTCTGTTCTCATTGTTTAGTCAGGGTCTTTGTCCTTATCAATTTATTCAGAGGATACTTCAGTGGTTTGAAACTGGGATATATCAGGAGGCCTTGATTCTTTAAGCGAAACAGCGAAAAGTACATCTGTGTATTATGCTGATTCCATAGATGTTGACTGGATATGTGTGGAATGTGGTTGCCTCTTGTTTGGGCAGTGCCAGGTGAGGGGAACAATGTGTGGTGTAGCTATGATCTATCATTACTTTCCATGACTAAGTGGTAACACTCAACTCAATTTTCGGCCACTCGACATGGACATCCTGCATTGGAACATTGGGCTGAGTATTACACATCTCAAGAAAGGATCCTCCCCATTTACTGTAGTTTGGCTTGCAGCATCACGTTTGTAGTGAGATCTGAGTCTTCCGATTTTTCTTTATCCTTCAAAATGAAGAAAACAAGTTTGAGCCAATTCTCAATTCAAACATTCAAATCCTAGAAATTCCCAACCTGACAATGAAAACATATCACTAAATGCTATAAAGGACACTTTAATGTTCAAATCTATATTTAGAATATTAATGTATAACTTTTTTTGAATCTGAGAAAGCCGCTGTTCATGTGCCCATGCCACTATCAATCTACATAGTAATTAAAGATAAAATTTGAATTGGACTTTTAATGAAAAAAATACAAATTACTATCCCTATCCTATCGTAATATACCTGTGATGGTTGTGTTTGTACTGGTCGTCCTTAGGTTTCTTTGTGCACCTCCAGATGAGTAGTAGACTCCTTGTAAGTCACGAAGCATATAGTTGGAAATCCAAGGTTTATATGCATTCATTTTGCCATTTCAGATATAGCAGTATCTTTTAGTTATATTGTGACTTTCATTTCAAAACTACATACTTAACCATGGACAAGCACAAATAAAAACTAGTAGTCTACCCGATAAATGTATTTTGTAAAGATGCCTGCCAGTTACCGTCTCATCCTCCGGTACAACAATTGAAGAGAAAAGTAAAATCATTTGAATTGTGTAATGTTGTGTATTACAATAAAACTACGGATAAAATTCATACTCCACTTGCATCACTTCCTGCCTATACTGTAATGTATTTCATTGACGAAAAATAGTCAATTGAGCACATAGCCTGCTACTTTTAATGTGACTGTATATTAATTGTTTTATAACACAAAAATGTATAGTATGTGTGATACTTTGCTCTTTACAGTGGATGAAATCTAAACAATTAAAAAAATAAACAAGTTTAGGATAAGTAAGCAATGCAATACCGAGTACCTACACTGATCCATACCACAGCTTTTGCATGGTTTCCCCTATTAGCCATACATAAAGCACCTATCAAGCAAAATAGGTAAATGATACAAAATATAAACTTAGTCATCTTCTAATTACTCTTATAATTAAATCTTATAAGTAGAAAGTATGGTTTGGTGACTTCAACCTTTAAGATTGTGTTCAGCAATGGATCTTTTGCTTATAGCATTTGTTTTATTTGGAAACACAATGCAGTGTGTTCATGGTGTCCCTTTACTCATTTTACTAAAATGCAATTGATTCATGAATGTAAACCTCAGGGATGTCAATTGGGGGAGGTAGAGCAGGTACGACCCCTGGCACTGCCTCTCTGGCCCCTTGATGAGGATTGCAGAGGCAGTGAGAAACAAAGTGAGGAGAGCTCTCAGAAGAGTCCTCTATACTTTCAGCAGCAGCCTCTGCTAATGAAGGTATTCATGTGTATTCTGATTTAATTGTTTTACATTACCCAGCATCTTTTGCACAGTCATTATTCCCCGATATTGTTTCTGTGCCACGCTGCAACCTTCAGTCTGTCACTTGCCTTGCGATTGATTGCTGGTTTCAGGTTTTTTTCTGTGCCTTGGGTGAGCTAATCTTGTCTCCTTTGCAGACTCTCTTGAGTCTGGTGAAAGAAGCTTCATGGAGAGATCCCATGGGAGTATTGGGGGGCGGGGGGGGAAAGATCACACAGGGTAGGATCATACAGGGGAATTGTAACGCTTACCTGAACTCCGCAGGGGTGCCCAGGTCCAGTGTAGTTTTCTCAGGAGTTTTCTTTGATGAGCATAACCGGCAAATTCTGAAAAGAGTATACAGCGATTAATTATTCTAGGAAGTTTTGAAAACTCTTCAACTCAGTCCACTTGTGTCTTAGGTTGAGTTCTTATTCCAAGGAGATTTCACGGTTGAATGGGGGGTGTAGTACGGCTCACCTGTGTCTTTATTTTAATGAGCTCTCCATCCTGCTATGGTGCAGGGGTGCAAGTTCTGAAGATTGTTGATGTTCGGAGATGGGGGAGATGACACTCAATTTGGGAACACAGGAATTAATAGGGAACTAAATGATGCTCGTCAAAGGGTTCTCAGTGAGAAACGAGTTTGTTTTAAATCAGACTTATGTAGACGGCCAACTAGCGAGATGAATAGCCTTCTGACAGGAGTCAATATACTGGAAAGGATCTGTGTGCAGAGCTTTGGGAAGGAAAGTACGTTTGAAGGAAGCTGTAGTTTTATGGAGAGACGTGATGCGTGTATGCAATGGCAGTTTGAATTCTGAGCTTGCGATGAAAAAATGAGTGAACGTACATAGCAGCTGTGATATCTCTTGAGACACATGTTGCGCGTGATACAACGTTGCAGGTAATTTTATTTGACTGAAAGTTTGTGGGAGCAGAAAAAGACGAAGTTCAATATAGAAATAAATGTTTTGCTTCTGTTCTAACTTAAGCCGTTTAAGCTTAATAGTCCAAACACACATGGAGGAAATGTTTAGCAAATAACTTTTGTTTTACTTAAAAACGGCTGAGCGGCGCGTTAAGTGTTTAAAAAAAAAAAAAGGCAGAACTAACAGCCTTCAAACGTAACGTTGACAATTCGTGACGAACAACTAAGGTACATTTCTATGGCCTTGAATACATGCCAGAACGTTCATTCAAACAGAACCTGAATTCTTTTACTTGCGAATTTTTTGACAAACGTAGCTAAGCCCAGAGTTTACCTAGAACATCGAAGACGCCTGAGGTAAGTATGACTGGATCGAGCATCTGACTGGAAAACTAGCTTCGGAGAGGTGACAGGGAATTTAACTGAACAGAAAATGGAGCGGGCTGGGAAGGAGGAAACTAAGGGAAACTAAACTGAGAAAAGGAATAACAAGGGGAATTAAATACTAAGAAATGGTAGCTGCACTGTGACAGAGAACCGGGCAGAAAACAACGCAAAGCGCGGACTTCCCGGGGGGGTGGGGCTTGTAAGGGAGCAGAACTTAATGCATAGAACAACACTGCTAATCCATGGGCAACCAACAGGGCGGCCATATTAGATAATCAGGAAGTAAGTTACCTAACCAACTACTACAGGATCCAACTTGTGTAAAACCCAAGTGCACCAAGCTAATGTCCAATTCTTTTGAGGAGCCGTATTTGGTACTTTGCCAGTGATCATTGTAGGAATGTTGATATAAATGTTAGTATCCGTTTTGCCCAAATATGTTTTTTTATTTTTTTTTTCATTTATTTAAGGCTTCTGTAGTAAAGACTACTGTCATCATGCCTACCCCCAGGCATCCGGAACAAGTCCATCAGCCCCGCGAGCAGGCATCTAGACATTTAGTAAAACCTCAGCAGCCCCGGCTAGGGGCTATCTGGGTTCAGTCCTGGCACCTTAGGCGCCAGGCTCATAGTAGGAATCAGTCCTGGCACCTAAGGCGCCAGGCTCATAGTCATTACTTACCTCAGGCAGACCATGCTGCAGATGACTCCAATCCAACATGAAGCCTGAAAGGGACTATTTTTCTACAGGGACTATTTTTTTACTCGGGTGTGGTTCTAGGGACTTCTTACCTGGGACTACTTTTGAGGCTATTTAAACCACACCCGACCAGCAACACACGCTTCGCGTTATTCTGCATCCAGCAGCGTAACACTCACCGTGTCTGCAGCCTGCATCCAGTCTTCTGCCACGCCTGCCTCGAATCCGGAGCTCCTAAAACAAAGAGGAAAGAAAGGGAAAAGGTTACAAAACTAACTTATTTCTATTCCACACCTGATTCTGGATCCATCTTGTCTCCGGACCTGTAAAGAACATCATTTCTGCACGCGCCGCACCTCCAGCTGCAGCGCCGCTCCATACTCACCAGTCTTCACAGCAACCTTCGGGTCGGTGCTGCCTCCATCATTTCTTCGCCGAACTTCGGCACCTAGGAGACAAAAGAAAACCACAAGGTGAGCCGAGGGAACCAACAAATATTATTCTTACCACCATAGACTTACCCGATTTACCACCGGAGGCATCCTTTTGTGACTCTCCATATTTTCACGTGCCACATCTGTAAAGAGAGACAAAACAACACGTTTTCCTCATGCAACATTTACCGGACAGCGCCGGGTAATACAGACTCTTACCTGAGCGCCACCAGCTGCCACAAGAGCATCTTTTCACGAGCCAGCTGCAAGACAAGAAAGGAAGGGGTGAACAAGAGTGAACATCGGACATATTGAACTCTATGAACTTAATACTTACTGGTCCTCACCAGGAACCTCAGAGTCGATACTCTCCGGAACTCTCCCGAGCCTTCAAACCAGTGAAGTAATTGGAATCGACGCGCCCCTGCAAATCCACGCAGGATGGAGAGCTCATCTTTCAAGAATATAAGGTGAGATTGCTGTGAGGGCATTTCGAAGGTGATTAGTTGGGGAGGACTGTGGGGGTGCCATCACTTGAATCCACAAGTGGCTAAATCCATCTGTCCACTTGCAGGAGAATGTTTCTACGGGTTAAGCAGACAAGATTAGGAGGGCAGATCCAGTCAGTCATCGCTGCACTACGCATCACGTGGCTGGAGACCGCAGCTGTCCTGTGGGAGGGGAGCCAGGTGAGCGTAACAACTACTTTGCCTTGTCCCTGCACCCTGTGTGTCTTCAGCTCAGAACCTGAGCTAAAAGAAAGGAAGGAAATCGGCGTAACGTGCTCTGTTTGATTGAGGTCTTTGTCCCCAGCGCACACTCCATGTAACAGGTTTGCTCGCGTGGACCCTGCATGAGCCACCACAATGCCTCCCAAGTGCTATGTAACTACATTTAGGCGCACAGTACAGGTATGTTCGGCTTTGGAACTGCAGTGTACACTCACATTTATTTCAGTGTATGTTGTAGGGGAGGCATGGTATCACAAGTATCGCAATGGTATCGCAACTGACACGATGGATACAATTTGCAAACCTTTTATTGAAAATGTTGCGGCTGGAGAAACTCCTACTTTGCTCTATAACTAAGATGGGAGTAGTCTCGTCCATCAAACGATCAACAAAACCGTCCTAGTAGAGTCAGTCAAATAAAAATGGCCTATACTAATAAAATCTAATACCTGTCCTATCTCCTGTACAAAAAGTGTAAAAAAGGTGAAATGAGTACAAAGGAAAAATTGTTGTTCAAAGAATAAATGCAGCTGAACCAGCTCTCCTCCCACGTTGGACCTCACAGAGTAAGGCTTCCCTGTTGGCAAGACAACACACTCTGGCTCTGTATTCAACACTATAAACCATTCCACTCCGTGGATTGAGACCTGCCTGGACTTCCACGTTAAAGACTCTTTTCTTGATTTCCCAAAATTAATACTTCAAGACAAAGTTCACAAAGGTCCCTCTCTCAGGCTCAGACCTTTCACCACACAGTACTCGAAGATCCCCCACTGTCGGGCTCAGACCTCTCAGGGTCAAAGTTCAACACAAACTTGCAAGGGGGTTCCCTTGCCCAAGCTTATTATACTTCGGGTCTCCCTCAATCGGGCACGGACCACTTTCGGATGTCAGACTTTCAAATGTGCGTGGCTCTCTTTACAGAACACCACAGGACCACTTTGTCTCAAAGTTCACATTTTACTCTTGCTTACTCACTTTTTGTTGTTCATTCGCTTTATTGCTTCAAACAATGCACCTTTCACTGAGACTTTCGAGTGGGCTACTTCCTCACGCCGGACCACTCTGTTACTTAGCATCGCTGATCTTGCAGCTGTCTTTACTTCAAAGTTCATTCACAGGTCTGCCTTTCTTTGCATATCATCCACACACGTACATCCTTCACTTGTAATATAATGTTGCTACTTCATTCGCTTTAACAAACACCGGTCTCTCAGGTCGCTTGCCAACTCACCGGCTGTGTGCGTCTTTCTTGTTTTTGCTATTTCCAATTCACGAGTCAAGGTTATTACCACAGGCTTGGCCTCACCTCCCCAACTCTGCCATTCACCATGGAGGGTTGCTGGCGTCCATGACACACAATGCAGTCTTCACTTCAGGGATCTGGCCTTCTCCACGTGTCTTTCACGGCCTGTCAGAGGCAACGACCTTCAGTAGGGAACCCTTGGGGTTTTCGGCCTGCTGCCCTCATCTCTTGGTCCGTTACTCTGCTCCAGTAGTTGTGCCTTCATCCTGGAAGTTCTGCTCGTATTCGTGTTTCGCCTTGCTCAGAGTGTGTCTTTAGGTGTTGCCTTTTATTCGTATGAGGAGAGCTAATTGGTATCAGGTGCATGCACTTAGTGTAAAGGTGCCTGTCTTTGCCTGACCCGATTAACGGGACATGTCCAGTACGATGTGAGAGAGTTTGTCTGGTTGCTCTGTCACCCTCTTTCTCGGGCTAGTGTTTGTGTAAAAAGGGGGGGTGACTTCGGAAGATCCTGTAAAATAGGATGGCGTAAATGAGCAAAAAAGGGGTAATACCGTATCACACAATCTATCTCACCCCTATTCCCGCAGACCCCTCGCCCAGTTGACCCGCACTGGTCAACCCGCTGAGTCTGGATCCAAAGGCGATGGCCATACCCTGGCCACGAGAGAGAGAGAGAGAGAGAGAGAGAAAGAGAGAGAGAGAGAGAGAGCCCCAGGGTCTAGCGGGTGGGACACCCTCTGATTTCTCACAGTGCCCAGAATTAGAGGCCAGTGAGCAATTACAACTTTGAGGAAGTCTGCGGCGATGGGACAGTCACTAACTCACAATGCTGTCCCACTACCCCAGTTTTGCTCTGTGTGTGGGCAGCTTGCTGGGGTACACAGCACCAACAGACTGTCTTTGTCCCAGGCCAAACATCAGGCCTTGCTTTGCCTGCACAGTGCTGGACGTAAGTAGGAATTAATGTTTTCTGACCCAAGTAAGGGAAAGGGTCTTTTATGGATTGCAAACAATTTCAAAGAGGCACACAAAATAAAGACGTTAATGGGTAATACACTATCAAATGATGCATACTATGAATCTCTTAACCAGTTCTAAAATAAATGAAGCAGCCCATTCCTGAATTGTGGGATCATTGATCCCAATAACATTTGGTGGTATGAATGGGTTATACATTCCCACAAATTTCATTTTTTTGGTTAAATCGGGTTCATGAGTGTGAGTAAAATGTAGGGTGAACATGTTAATTGCATGTCAAAACCTTCTTATCAAATGGATAAAACAGCTACCACATGGTAACCATGGTAACACTTCCAAGCTCCTTGCATCTCTTGATGAGTGAGTAGGGCAAACACGTTAAAATCAGACTGATGTTAGCCAAGTGACTTTCTCTGTTTTTGTATCTCTCATTGTAAATCATCACAAAGCACCCAATGCTTTTAATTAACTTTTTAATACGAGGGGGCACACATGGGAATCCTGAAGAACCTTCAAATAGCTAAGCTGATAAGCAAGTATTCCCACTCAGCAAAAAAGAGCAGCTACTTGAACAGATTTGTTATGCCATGAAAATAAATGTACAAATGTTACAATCATGAAAATGCAGCGTATGTGTCAGGGCGCTACATTGTGTGAAGTTGTCTCAAAGGAAAAAAGCCTCCCATTGCCTTTGAGATGTTCAGAGCCCCTTTCAACATCCACAGATGAAAATCTGCTGATATTGATTGGATTTATTAATGTTAATATTAACAACCACAGGCCCTTACAAGTCATGAACCTGCCCCTGCTTCTGCATTTATCTGCAAGTGTCACGGGGAGAGAGTATGCGAGGAAGGGACCTCCCTGCACACTGTTTTAAAGGACAGGATCCCAAAAAAGACAACATAAAATAATGCAGATGAATGCAGACATGTCTTCTTCCCCTTTCAAAGGTTGCCGAAGGCACAGAGAGATTTGAATATTTGAATTAAGGCCATGATGCACAGTGCCTTTGTGCTTGCTTGCAAATTTCGTACATATTTTTGTAGCAATCTGAATGCCTAAATGTTACCTACAGAAAGTCAACATTAACCACAACAAAAGCAGCTTCTTATGCAATTTCATAGATACAGTAGGAGAATAACCTAGGGGGCAGTGTACTGCCGAGCTGGAGGATGTGATGCAACTTGGTTCGATCTGGTCAACTCGAGCATTTCAAAGCATAAAGCGTGCTAGCATTATGCACTGTATAAACCAACAATTGAAAAAAGGTATTTAGCCAAACAAAGGTGTTGCTTTTACCCATGCCTTCCAAGTCTGCTTGTTAATTTTGAACTGTTTAACACCATTTGTCATTCGTGAAGGCATCAGGAAGTAGACACAGACAACAGAGTAAAGTTTGGGCTATAAACTTCTATTAAAATCACAATGAGGTGGGGAAAAAATGCCTACCTTACCCTATGCAAAGGTGGGATTTCCCTACCTAAATAAAATCAAGGATAGTCTGTGCCAGGAAGTCCAAAGTAAATGTCTGTCTGTGTCCAAAACCTATACTTGCCTGCACATCTATTTGTTCAATCTGTGTAGGGATGTCCACTTCAATTGAATAAGTGTTCAATCAAAAATTCAGAGCTTCTTCCAGCTCTTGGTAGGAAAGGCATTCTCCCTTCCCCAGGATTCCAAATATTTCAATGTCAATAAAAGGGGTTCCCGTCCCCAAGCGTTCAAGTCTCACTGTTTTCACGACGACACAATTCCTCTGGTTTCTTCCCAGCGTTCAGGCTCTAGGCTCTTTCATTAAAATCAATCAAAATCATAAAGTTCAACTCTTAAATGCATAGGCTTTTCTGTATATTCAACTGTAGACTTATAGGTGCTTCAAGTGGCTTTTTCTGAGTGGCGTGTATTCGGTCTAGGCACACTTGTCGGACCACACGGTCCACCAATTGCGGGTCACGCAACCGACACACCTGATTGGCTTCCTTTTCTCCAATTGTACGACCACTACTTCAGCTCATCAGCCTTCTATTTGGGCAGTCTTTTCCAACACTTGTCTTGCCACTATTCACTTGTTGATGTATCGCAACCATTTCATAGTTTTTCCACAAGTTGTATAATTCTTCAAGAAGCCTATGTTGGTTCTATTGGGTTAAACCCATATGAAGGCAGTACCATTGTTAAAATGTGGTTGGTTTATACAATATTATTGGCTGCTTTAGTTACCATTTGGTATTTTAGGAATTGTACTTTTCCTAAGCCACTTCTGGAGATGTGACCAGAGTTAAAGAATTGCTTACCATCTGGGTCAAAGGTCATGTGACATCACTTCCTGTGATATTAGATGTGTGACGTCACTTCTGCTACCACTGGTATTTTGTTGAATCGATGTCCCTGGTAAACCTTTGCAACATACCCTACGTGAGATTATCATGAACACATTGTAAATATGGATACCAATAAGTAATGGGATTTCAATGTATTGCTTTTCTCCTGTATATTCCTCATCTGATAGATATCCTCATCTAGCTCTGCTGCTCGGAATCTTTTCGACAAGGGGGCCTAGTGGACCTTGACTTGGCCATCGATCATCCAACAGTCTTGTTTGCTGCTCGATCGTTGGCTTTGGACCTGACGTCATTCGTATATATACCACGTCACTACGCCCCATACCTCAGTTCCTTTTTTCTGCATGCTCGCACTCTGCCTGAGGAACACAACATCGAGTCAAATTTCTTTCTGCACCCATTTGAGGCTTTAAAATGTGCACTGACTGCCATTCCAAAATGTCGGTAACCGACCTTCACAACATTTGTCTGTGGTGTCTGGCTGCGGGTCGCGACACGGAGGGATGAGCGTCATGCTCCAAGATGCACTCAAAATTTATTTGTGAGCAGGCCACCACACTTGCTATGGCCGACCGCCCCCAAAATGTCTATTGCTGTCACTGGTCTGTCCTCTGAGCCCATGACAGAAGGGCCCACGCCCCAAAAAATAGAAGAAAAAGCATTGGCAGAAGGCCCAAAAGCAGTCTTACTTGAGGGGCCACTCTGCCTCATCTTAATTGCGTACAATGAAGAGGCGCCATCGACGCAAGTCCAGCTAGTCGTCGGAAAAAGTTAAGCCCTCTGCTGGGCCGACCACTGGAGAAGAGTGGGAAAATTTCAAAAAAGAAATTCTAGACATGTTTCAGAAACTTGGGCGGCAAAAGCGGCACTCGGCACTCCCCACCCCACGCATGCCAAACTGTCGACTCCATCGGCATCAGTGAAACCTTCGGGCTCGATGCCGAAGATACCCAAGCCCTGACCGGCGTCAAGGAAAACCCCTGGCGCTGACTATCGGTGACGGAACCTTCGTCCCTCTCTACAGGTCTGGATTCTTGGATTCCATGGAATCGATTTTTGGCGCCAACCAGGGCGATGACCAAGGGGACATCGAGCCCATGTATATAGGGTCGGGTGCAGTTGATTTTATTCGATTTCAAGCGCCCCTGTTAGCATTGGCACAAGGATTACACAATGCCAGCGGCCTGGACACGTCTCCAAAAGTGGAACTTAAGCAGAGTCAACCCTACACCCACGCTAAGTTTACAGCCTACTAGAAAGGGTAGTAGACACCCTAGGTTTGAAGTTCTCTTCAGCACCTGCTCAGGGCTACAAATTGACAGACGTATTAGATGAAGGTTCTGTGATAGAACATAACATGCCACTTAATCCAGCAAATGCAGACCCACTAGCCTCCTTGTGGCAACATCCCTGCTCCATTCCCCCCGTCAACTTTAACTTTACGGAGAAGTACAGGCTGGCAAGAGGAGATCCATCTTTCCTGGCTTCACATCCTTCTCCGGAAGGGCTTGTTGTTCAGGCAACCGCAATCGCCACCAGGCCTGCGGCATCCACTTAAAATCTGCCTACGCACAGGTAGGGCAAAAGTTTGGACGCAATGGTCAAGAAGGCCTTCACTTCTGGCAGCATGGTGTTGAAAGCCATCAATGTGGTCTGTCGATTTGCAAAATATTTGTTTGGTTTCTGGAAAGCCATGGAGCAGGCAACGCAATACATGCCCGAAGTTGATATGTGGGATGGGTTTACACGGCTGGTGGAAGATGGGAAGGAGGCAGCCAAGCAGTCGTTTGAAACGGGACTGGACTTGACCAACTGGGCTGGCCGTTGGATGGAGTCGATTGTACTATTGGGAAGGCAAGTCTATCTCAAAACCTCTGGCTTCTCCCTGAACGTCCAGAATAGGCTACTGGACATGCCTTTCGAGCGAGAGTTTCGTTTTGGCCAGAAGGCTGATCACTCTTTAGAAAGGTTTAAGGAGTCAAAATTAAGCGCAGAATCGCTGGGCCTAGCTGCGCAGCCGGCCAAACCTGCCTTCCGCTTTGCCTCTAGGGGTAGAGGCTACAGGTGCTATATGCCTTAAGGCAGGAAAGTGGAGCTCCCACAGGCCAGGCAGGGGCAGAAGCGTTTCCCACTCCCCGGAAGGGGCAGAGGGGATTCCAGCAAACAGCGGCATCGGCGGGGGCAGAACCGCCCTCTAATCCGCTTTGATTTCCCCTCCCACACCTTACCGGTTGGTGGATGGTTGAACATTGGCAAAAAGCAAAATTGGGGCTCCCGCTAACAGCCTACAATTTTGTATGTACAATTGGAGCCATGTATGATGCTTGTACCTTGCCCTTTTGTAGCCAGATGGCCAATAGCACTTAGCGCTTTGTGTTGTTAACACTAGTCATTTTGTCAGCACGTATACTAGATTTTACATGTCAGTTTTACAAAGTCGATTTTAATACTTGCATGTTTTGTATTAAAATTTCTATGTGAATCGTATTCCACAATGAGGTCAGGTTGTATTTTCCTTAGACTTCGATTTTTGTACTGTCTTTTAATTATCCCTGAGTGTGATCTCTTTAGTGATCCAGTAAAAACGCATGCTCACACCCACACTAGGCGCGGGAGCCCCAATTTTGCTTTTTGTTATAATATGTCAGGTTTGCTCCCTTGAAACCTGCAGTGATACCTGATTTCCCCTTATATTTTTGGATATGATTGAACATTGGCCCCAGTGGCAGGAGATTACCTCTGATCTGATGCCTGGGCCCTGCAGCTTGTTCGGTGGGGTTATTGTCTGCCCTTCTTAAGAAAACCACTGGAAAGATCCCCCCGGCCCCTCACCGCCTCCAATCCAACCAGGACAGGAGCTCCAGAAAGAATTTCAAGCCTTGTTATTGAAGGGTGCCGTGGAATAGGTCTCTTACGATCAGAGAGGTTTGGGATGATATTCCCGGTATTTCCTGGTGCCTAGGAAGGGAGGAGTCTCTGTCCCATTCTGGCCCTCAGTGCCTTGAACAAGTTCCTGAGGAAAGACAAATTCAAGATGGTGACGTTGAGAGAAATTCTCCACGCTTTCCAACTTCAGGACTGGCTGGTGTCAATAGATCTGCAGGATGCTTATTTCCGTGTGCCGATACATTAAAAGCACAGGAATTTACTGAGGTTCCTCATAGGGGACAAGCACTATCAGTTCATAGTGCTTCCCTTTAGGTTGACCTCTGCTCCAAGGTTCTTCACCAAGCTCATGGCAGTAGTTGCAGCTCACCTCAGGAGATCCGGGGTCCATGTATTTCCGTACCTGGACAGCTGGCTGATCTGAGGGAAGTCAGCGTGGCAGGTCTTGTCTCCTCTGGAGGACGCCTACCTGCTACTGCACAGGCTGGGTGTCTCCCTGTGATGCCAGTCCAAAGGCTCAAGTTCATCAGAGCAGTCCTAGACACCCAGGTGGGGAAGGCTTTCCCTCCCGAGGAGGACTCGTAACATAGATTACCAGCGCATACTTTCCTCCTCCTCCTCCTCTTGGGTCTCCTGTATTTTTCTAGTGCTAGAGGCCGGGCTATGCATGATATCCCTAGAGTGGCTCCTAAAGAGGTCAGTGGTCACAATACATCGGAGCTCTCACGATCCCCTCAAGGTGTCCAACCAAGTGGTCGACCACCTCAGCTGGTGGCTCACCGCCACAATGTTATGGCGGAAGAACCCTTCTGGCCTCCTTGGCCTTAGGCCAGAGTGGTCACAGATGCATCTCTGAAGGGTTGGGGCGCTCACTGTGAGGATTTGCAAGTGAGTGACCTTTGGTCAGTGACGGAAGCCAGGTGGCACATCAACAGGCTGGAGTTGCGAGCTATCAGACTAGCCCTATGGGCGCTTACCCAGGCTCTCAAGTGGAAACATGTCCTGATCGTGACGAACAACATGGTTGGTGGCCATGCACTACCTGAACAAGCAGGGTGGCGTAGACTCCCTCCCCCTTTGCCGAAAGGCGATGCAGCTGTGGTTCTGGTTGCTGGAGAATAAAGTCTAGGTCTCGGCAGTTGTTAGGGAGGTTTCTCTGTTTAGGCTGAATTTCCTAACCTAGTGAGTCCCCCAGCAGCATTGCTGGATTTTTGGGGTTTATTTTTTTCTCCTGCCAAGAGTGAGACTCTCTTACCCTCACTCTTGGACATGATTTGAGTGTGTTTCTTTGACTCTAGATGTGTTTAATGGGCTATGGGGTCTTTTACTCCATAGGGCTTCATGTGTTTTTGTGATGTGTGTTACACAGCACCCTCAGTGCAGTAACACAAGGGTGTCATAGTGACTCCCCAGTATAGACTCCATACCCTGGGACTGACTACTGTCTCCCAGGGTCTGTAAAGTCACCATTGACTTTACTAGTCTTAAATTCTGAACAGAACCAGTACAAACCATCATATTGTGGACGTACTGGCTGGGGCAATTCGATTGCCCCGGGGTCTGTTAGTCGAGGGGGCACGTCTCCGTCCCCCCTGATCGAGTTTTGGCTGGTGGCAGTGGATACTACTTTTTATATTCAACCGCGAATATTTCTCTATGGGATTTTCCCATTGTTCGAGGCTACTATCTCTATTTATTTAATTACGATCGCCTCGAACATACCGCCGGTTTATTTAATTAATATTAATTCTCCGGTTGGTATTTTTTGCCAAAACTCGGTTCTAAAATGGCATTTGTGTTCTCTTCTGTGACTCCAACCCAAGTCAAGCCCTTTGTTCCACTTTTTGGCGGGCTTCTCCACAGAAGCCCTCCAAAGTAGTGCCACTCTGTCTGGGGTACTTAGGAGGGGTGGAGGGGGATTTAGGCACCCTGGACTGAGTTGCCTAGGCAACTCAAGTCGCACTCTGTCCTGATTGGCCCACTTAGCATGTTTGAGTGACAGCTAGGCTGAGTGAATGGGGGTTTTCTGCATAAAAGCAGGGCTTTGGGGACTGGAACTTCAGAAGTCGCCACAGGACCTAAGAATCCGACGAGGGAGAAGCTGAACCGACCTGCCACGACGACACCACCGGTGGAGCCCTGCTGGACCGTCTCACCACTTTTCCCAACGACAGAGGAGATCTCCCTCCGGAGAGTCTTCTTCCTTTGACTGGTGGGGATAACCAGTTTCACTGTCTTTTCGCCTTCCCGACGTATCTCGTGGCCGCCTTGCCTGTGCCAAGCGCCCCGGCAACCGGGATACCACGTTTTACCATGACCGCGAATTAAAGGGTAATACCTTTAACCGGAAAACTCTGCGGCTGGTTTCTTCCCTGGCAGTGCAACGACCTTCATCTTTCCTCCAAGAAGAGATCTTCTCTTCCCGTGGACGGCCACAAGACTTGCACCCGCTGCCAGGAACAACTACCACCGCTGGAGGATCCTTCCCACTTAAGGTACCGTGTCCCGCCCGGCTTCCCTTGCCACCGACTGTACGGGGTAGATTTAGCCCCCGGCTTTCGAACCTGGGTTAGCCTGGGACACCCTTTCTAAACTTTTCTGAGCGCCTCTAAACTCTTTTCGAACTCTCTGCAAGACTTTCACAGCCTAGTGTAACTGTGTGATCTTGGGCGCATTTGTGCTCTGCTCTCTCTAAGAGTGGGCCCAGCCTTTGGACTTTGGCTCGCAAGTGACTTTTGCTCTTCTGCCTTGCTAAAAGTGTTCCCAAATCTTAGAGTGGTGTACCTTTCCATAATCTGTCTTTTTCCCTCCCTTCTTCATAAACTTATTGGAGTGCCATCTATAGTTAAGCGCTCACCTCTGTTTGAAAATAAGTGGTGTTAACTAAGACTTATCTAAGGAATAAGGGTTGTATATATTATAATAGTAACTGTGTTTAGAGTGTTTTACGATAAGAGTGCTAGTGTGTTTTTAAATAAATAATTATATACTTTGATACCAAATCTCTGGTCAGTGTTTGCTTGTATTATTGTATCTGAGTGCCTATTGTGTATACTTTGCATACTGCCTAACTCTTCTTGAGGGAAGTCTGACTGCTCAGCCACAGCTACCAGGTAAATCTGGGTGGTACAGACTGCTACCAAGTGGGTTTACTGCTAACACCTGTAGTCCTAAATCTTTTGCAGTGTTCCCAAACGGAACTGCACAGGTTTCTGCCTAACAGCAGTCCATCTGGCGAGGAGAGAGAACGGCTTGGTGGATACTTTGAGCAGGCAGAGCACAGTCTCACACAAATGGGAAGTGTGCCAGGAAGTCCTGGAGGAGGTATTTTCTCTCTGGGTATCATATTTTCTCTCTGGGGTATCACATCAGTGGATCTGTTTTCCACAGAGTCAAACGGGAAGTGCAGACAGTTATGCCAGAGAGAATTCCCAGCGAACAGTGCACTGGGGGACGTGTTCCTCGTGGATTGGACATTCCCTCTCCACTACGCCTTCCCCCCTGAATCATGTCATCCCATGGGTTCTCAGGAGGTGGAAGAGGTTTCGAGCAACCATGATCTGGATTGCTCTGAACTGGGCGAGGAGAACGTGGTACTCTGATCTGACCATCTGTCTGCTTCACCAGTTGCCTCGACCGAAGTCCCTCAACCTGCATACGTGGATCTTGAGAGGATGAAATATGATGACTGGGACCTCTCGGAGGAGGTACTCAAGGGGTTGCTGACTGCATACAGAACGTCTGCCAGATCTCTGTATGTGTGCAGGTAGAGAAGATTTGAGGCGTGGTGCAGGGAACGCGAGATCAATTCCATCTCTTGCCCCCCCCCCACTACAGTGATGGAGTTCCTTCTGTCACTGGCCTCAGCAGACCTTCAGGTTACCACAGTCAAAGGATATTTGGCAGCCTTGCCTGTGTTCAAAAGGTCCCCAGATCACAGTTCATTCTTTGCGATCCCGGCTATGGCCCATTTCCCAAAGGGCCTTGTGAATACATTTCCATCAACTAACTTTGTTGTCCCGGACTGGGATTTACATCTAGTTCTGACATTCTTGATAGCGGCTCCGTTTGAGCCCATGCATCATGCCTGTTCTTTGAGATTGTTATCTATAAAAACAGCCTTTTTGGTTGCGATCACGTCTGCCAGGAGAGTTAGTGAGTTGCAGGCCTTGTGTTGCAAGCCCCCGTTCCTGTGTTTTTTTGGGGTGAAAGGTTTCCCTTGACGTAAGGCCTGGCTTTCTCCCAAAAATGGTTTCTGAGTTCCACCTTTCTCAGTCCATAGATTTACCGGTCTTTACCCACCACCACTCCCCTCTAAGGAAGAGTAGTGGTTCCACCGCTTTGATCCCAAGAGAGCTTTGAGTTTTTACGTCGCTAGGACGTCTGCATTCCGAAAAATCTGACCAGCTGTTCATGGCTCATTCATTGTCCTGCAAAGGTCTAGCGGTAACAAAGCAGACTCTATCTCGTTGGGTTATCCTTTGCATCGCAGAATGTTACCAGTCTGCAGGCAGGGAGCTTTCTCCCAGCATCAGGGCACACTCGATGAGAGGGGTCTTAACTTCAACTGCCCTGCAGTGGGGCGTTCCCATTAGGGACATCTGTTGTGTGGCCACATGGTGTTCGTTGCACACATTTACCAGGCACTATTGTCTAGATGTCACCCGCGGGGCTGATGCACCATTTGGTAGGGCATTTCTGCTAAATCTGCCACTGTACCACTTTCTGGCCACCTCTGTGGTCCTAACTGCTTGGAGAGTCCCATCAGATGAGGCATCTGCAGGAGAAAAGCAGTCCATTGAAGGAGAAATTACTTACCGTAATGTTCTTTCTATGGATTCTTCCGCTGATTCCTCATCTCCCCTCCCTTCCATCCCCGCTCAGAAAGTTCTTGTGGCTTCGCGCATCTGTCTAAGCATCTCTCCTTTTTCCTTAATTCTTGAAGTTTCCCATTGTCAAGTTTTTTACAGGCTGGTTAGCCTTGTCTCCAGTGCAGGACTGGGCCACCAGGACTTTCCCCGGTAGGCCTCGGGGCATTGAGCCTATTTTGGGTCATGACGGAACGATGCATAAACCCTGAACAAATATCAGAGCCAGCCTGGATGGTTTGCATCACAATGGCTGCTGCATATTTTTGCCCAGAGCAGATGGGCCAAGATCGCACCTTTGCATTTTTTGAGGGGCACCACCCATCCCGTGGAACCGCACGTGCCCCGCAGCCAAACTGTCTGCTGACTGGTGTGCTCCAATCACATGCACAATTGGGCAACAGTCGGCCACAGTGCTGCTGTGCTGAGTACTTCGAATACGGACAGGGTGAGCAGCCTGGACCGCATACTCACTGCTCAGGCATTTATTCTATGATTTCTTTTCAGGTGCAAAACTGTAAATAGATTAGATCGCTCGGTGGATGCTGCAGGGCTTGGGCTGTGTTGGGGGGCCTGAAGGGAGCTCGCAGAATCTGGAGTGAAATGCCAGAGGAAGAAAGCTCCAGGCCCTAAAACCCCCACCCACCAATCTATTCCAACTCCTACAGCCGCGGCAGGAGCAGGATATATTGGTCAGTGGGTCGGGTGTTAAGGTCTGGACTGGAGAGCACTGGCATTTCACTGATTGGCATCATGATTACAGGTGTGTGTTGGCTGTGAATAGATTGCTCGGTCACGGTGGGTGGGGTTGTTAGGGCCTGCTGGAACAGAGCTCGGAGAGCCTGCGATGGAGTGTGAGAAGTGGGATAGCTCGGTCGTGGGGGTGTTAGGGCCTGTAGAAGTGTATTCTCTGAAAATTCCACTTGCATGGGTGCATCATGCCCCATGCAAATTAGGTCCTCTTATCTTGTGCCAAATTGCACATCTGGTGGAGGAAGGCAGGGTTAGTTGAAGGCGGCAGGCAGCATAGAATCTCAGCACGACACACATGGGGGTGGGGAGCGGAGCGGTAAGATAAGTAAAGCTGGTAGCCTCCACAGCAGCTGACTTCCTCTGGCAATGCCAGTACTGCTGTTAGCACACCAGCTTGGTAAAGCCCTAGCACCCGGCCCTTCCAGCGCCTGCAATCCCCCGACATACAACCCTCGTGAGGCACACATAGGTCTGCTAATTTGTCATGGGGCACTAATCTGGTGGCACTGCCCTTACCCATAAGTTGAGGAAACTACATCTAAGGTGCAAGCCATCATTCCTCAGGACTCCTGTCGGTGTCAAAGCCTTGAGGTACAGCACTTATGAACACGGCTCAGTCTGACTGAGGAGCCACAGCTCTGCCTCTTCTCAGCTCTGCTCAGGCTAGGCCTTACACACGGGAGATGACACGAGAGCTACTTCTTTTATTATTAGATACATGTGCGTCTGTCGGTGTGACCGCACGTGTGACAGCCATGGGTGAGCAACATGGTTTGCAGGAAGTGTGGAGGCCTATAGAGCTGTGCGATAGCGCAGCAAGCTCTGTCCCCAGGATAGTTTAACCCTAGATCAAATGCTAGGACGGATATGAACCTGCGCTCTCTCTTAGTTAATAGTGTACAGGGAGGGGCTACTGTTGTGCTAGGCAAAGATGGCCCCCTAAATGAGAGCTCCGTGCTGGGAGGCGTTAAATTAGTGCAATCCTGCGTTGGTTCGTACCTATCCGACAAGGGGAGATCAGGAATCTGCATATGGGTGCTTGATCCAGCTACCACCCGAAATTGGCGCAGTGAACTCACTCCGTTCCGGGCGGCCGCGGGCGGACCATTGACTTGCGGCGGCCCGATCTGGCTGTCACTTCCACGAGAACTGCCGATGAGGCCGGGGATGCACGGCCTGTGTTGGGGGACGGGCCCCTGCAGCTCTGGGTAGAGGAGCGCCTTCTTGGAGGGCTGCTGCGGACGTGGCCTGACTAACCCTTCTAGGACCATGCGGCTCTTTGGGTGTGGTGTGGACTGCTGTGACTCACGTTCGGCCCGGCATTGAGCGAGTCGGCTCTGCCGGGTCGCTGGAGGAGGCAGTTGCCGGAGCGGGGCGCCCGCGGCGGTTTCCCTAGCACCTGTACACCCAGTGGGGTGCCTTTCCTACGATCCCCACACACACGGAATCCGGATGCAACGGTGAGTCCCTGGGCCTGGGGGGGCCTTGAGACAAACACCAGGCCTAACATTCCTTCCCGGATCCGCCCCCCCCCTCCCCGCTGGGGACGCAAAGTACCTTACGGCGGCCTGCCCTGCCGCACTTGAGCACCCATCACGCGGCGGGGGCTGTGACCACCCTGGGCCCCCACAACTAACAATGAGCAAATCTGACGTAGCCGGGCCGGTGCCCGGGCTCCAGGGGCCATACTACATCAGCCTGAGCCACAGGGGGCGCTACAACACAGCCACCATTGGCTGGATAAAGCCAATAGTGGTCATCTTAACACCTGGGGGAACACAACCCACTTGAGCAGTCACGGAGCACTAACAAGTTAATTTTAGCTCGAATTACTGCATCAGTGAGGAGGCCTACCCCTCAGCATTGGCTCTGATATAGGTGGCTCTGAAAGTGAGTGGGAGTGGGTGCTCTGGACCTCAGGGGCGTCACTCGGCCTTATTCGACTGCTGCACCCCTGCCTTATGAATCTTGACGGAGTGGCCACCTGGGTGCAGTGTGTGGTGTGGACTGGACAATAAGTCTACAACTAGAACTGTGTATGTTACCCACTCGCCCTGCGCCCCGCGGGACGTTCGCTGGCATCTTTCCTGCGCACACTGAGAACACCCGTTCACTAGCAACCCGGTACGCACGAACTGTACGTTGGCCAGCCCATGTTCTCCTAATTAACTACCGTCCCTATCCCATTTTGATTACCTGATGCCCCACTGATGCTCCTCATTGGCATATCTGAGTCCACAAAGTGCTACGATCACAGCGTCTCCACGACTCGCTCTGGCTCCCTTGGTCCCGCACCCTGACCCTAAGTATTGCTGGACTGGTGGTTCCCAGACATTCCCATATCTGGGTCCCCTGTGCGCCTGCACACCTACTTCATGCTCTGGTGACTCAGACTGTCTACCGGGTCTGTTGCTGCATACTCTGGGCGCCCACGCTTTGCTAAGGAACCACGATCCTACAGGCCAATCGGGCCCAGTGGGGCCCTCTGCGGGTACCCTCGCCAATTACCTGCAGTCCTCTGTCTTCCTTTGCACGCTTCTTGCATATACCAGCCCCCTGGGCCTGCAGGCCTGTGCCCAACTTCCACCATGACTAAAGGCGCAGGGGGAAACAGAGCTCCATCAACATGTTTGCCAAGTTACCGTCCAGACAGGTGGAGGAGGAACCGGAGCCCGCACCCACCACCTCAACCCCTCCGGACTCCATAGACTCACAGAAAATGGAGTATATCCGCAAGGGGTACACCACGTTACATTCCAAGTTGGACGATATGAATGGCTCCATATCCCCGATTAAACACACATTGAGAAAACTGACAGCCGAGTGGCTGAAATTGAGACGAGGGTTGGCGTCACGGAGGACGACTTGGGCACTCTGTGGGCGGAGGTCTCCTCATTGTCCAGACAGGTGCTGGATGTAGCCAAAAAGAATGAAGATCTCGAATTGCGCTCCAGACTCAATAACTTCTGCATAATTGGGGTCCCTGAGGACAACATCAAAGAACCCATGGAAGACTATTTGGAGCGCACTACTCACACTGCTTGGCTCTCCTAGGCTCTCGCCACAGTTCTCAATAGAAAGAGCCCATCGAGCCTTATCAGCTAAACCCAGACCTGGTGCGCCCCCACGCCCCATCATAGCCAGGCCTCTGAACTTTCGAGATCGAGATGCCCTCCTTAGGGCTGCGGTCCTCTAGGATCCATCTATATTCTGATTTTTCTATAGCGGTGCAACAGGAATGCAAAACCTTCATGGCAGTCAAAAAAAGTCTGTGATCTGCAGGTTAAATACTCCATGCTATATCCTGCCAAGCTGCGAATTGAGCACTCCAATCGGGTGGTCTTCTTCACGATCCCAGAGGAGGCTTCCAAATTCATAGACGGGCACTTCCCTGGTTAACTGTTCATGGCCACATCATTCTGTTGCCGTTTGTTACATGTTTAGACACCTATTGGGAGGGGTGTACCCTGACCTATGATGGTAGGAGATCATCCGTCAGTTATGCGCGTACAGGTTACTCTGGCCTTATGATGTTTTGATCTCCCCGTCACACGTTCCTATGTAATCTTCAGGTTAATGTTTCCAATGCATATTATTTATCCTCATTATGCCCCCAGCCCGGAGCATCGCCGCCAGGCCAGCTCATAGGCCCCCAGGCGTTGATGCCATTGGTTTGGATTTGGTTATTTGGTTATGGGGTGGTCATTCCTCTGATTGGGGGAGGGATGTGGGTGGGGATGGGCTGGGACGGGTGTTAGGTTAAAAAAGGCTTGATGCTCACAAAGAGCGTGGAATGCGGGACAACTCCTGGCCGGTCAAACTCCAAGCGGGGACTTGCTTACGTATCCTGGGCTCTAGGCCCTAGATGGCTATCCCGCCGAAATACATAGTCTGTCCAGTGCTCCTACTCTAAATGGTGGTGATAATGTAATGTTCATGAGCTGGAATATGCGGGGGCTGGGTAACCATAAGAAAATGCGGCAGTTGCAACTACATGCTGAGCGCCATGGGGTACAAATCCTACTTCTTCAAGAAACGCATGCATGTGCTGAACACTATGAAGGATTTGCCAAGGGGTGGGGTTTCCAAAGATATTATACCAACTATTCTACCCAGAGTCGGGGGGGGTTATGACCCTGATCCATAAAAGCCTGAAATTTAACTGTACATTTTCACAGACAGACCCACTGGGTAGATATGTATTGCTCCATGGTGATCTGCAAAATAAAGAACTGGTGTTGTTGAACATTTATGGTCCTAATGTGGATGACCCCGAATTTGTACCTTCAATTAGCCTCTCTATTAGCCAGCTTTCCTATGGTACCGATACTGTGGGGGACACAGTACTAGACATAGACCTTGACAGATCGGGCTCCAGACCCTGCCAACTTTCTAGAGCAGCCTATACTATTCTGTCATTCCTCCACCTGCTGGCCATCGTAGACTCATGGCGACTGTTATACCCTGAGTCCCAAACATATTCCTTCTATTCTTCAGTCCATGACTCACATTCCTGAATTGACAGGTGGTTGATATCGGATATACTGATTAGAAACGTCTCAAATCAATCCTTCCGAAAACCCTTTCCGACCACTCCCCTGTGACTCTCTCTCTTTGCTGGGACCCAGACTACGAAAGAACTTGGGGGGTGGAAAATGAAACCGCATTCCCTGCTCGATACAGCCTTTGCCTCAGAACTAGAGACTGCCATTGAAGACTTCTTCGAGACCAGCACTAACTCGGTCCCTACGCATTCCACTCTGTGGGAAACATTTAAAGCCTACATTGGGGGTATCGCCATCTCGAAGGAAAGCAGCATTCTGAGAGTGATCCGAGGGGATATCTGAAAAAGCGGGGCAGCCCTTGCGTCCCTCAAGTCTCAATATGCTCTTCTTCAATCTCCTGAGATCCTAGCATCTTTGGGTGTGGAACTAGATGTGTTTCGATCCCATGCGGAACGCGAGTTGAAATTTCTTGATAACCCCCAGCTCGCGAGAAAATACGGAGAAGGCGAGAGACCGGGCCGAGTTTTAGCCAGACTCATCCGTCGCGAGTTTGGTTCCCCCAACATCCCGGCTATTGAGAGAGCTGATGGCACCCTAGCCACACTCCCGCAGGATATCAACACTGAACTCCTGGCTTTCTACGAAGCCCTCTATTCAGAAGATGAGAGCACCCCTACAGCTGAGATCGACGCCTTCCTAGACAGCCTTCCCCTTTCGGTCCTCTCTTATGAGACTAATAGCTCTCTCGAGGGGCCGTTCACTACAGAGGAATTCTCAGAGGCTATTGACTCGCTGTCATCTGGCAAGTCCCGGGCTCGGATGCCCTTCCAGTAGAATTTTATAAACTCTATAAGCCGCTCCTAATTCCCCACTTGATAGCCCTGTGGGACGAGGCCTGCGAAGTAGGTATGCTCCCTCCTTCTCTTCGGGAAGCCATAATAACAGTCCTTCTTAAACCTGGCAAACACACTACCCAATGCGGCTCATATCGCCCCCTATCATTAATTAACTGCGACGTAAACATTTTCGCCAAATTGCTAGCCTCACGCTTAGCCCCCTTCATGCCACATATCATCCATCCCGATCGAGCAGGATTTATCCCAGGACGATCCACCTCCCTGAACCTGAGGCGTCTATTTAATATTATCGGTAGAATCAGCCCAAACATGCAAGCAGTAGCTGCTACACTGGACATGCAAAAGGCTTTCGTCTCTGTCGTGGAAGTTCCTTTGGCGGGTCCTCGAAACAATTCAATTCGGACCCAGGTTTCGTTCTTGGGTTCGATTACTCTACTCCAATCCGGTGGCCAGGGTCCGTACCGAGGACAGATGCTCCTCCCTATTCCGAGTTGCCAGAGGCACAAGGCAGGGCTGCCCCTTCTCTCCCTTAATTTTTGCTATAGCCATGGAACCGTTTGCCGATAGGTTGCGCCAGTGCCATGCACGCAAAGGGCTGCGAATAGCGGGCCAAGCGGATATTATTTCTTTATATGCTGACAACGCCCTGCTCTATATCCGTTCCCCTTCCCTTCTATCAACCTTGCTCCGATACTGGAGGATTTTGTTCACTTTGGGGGCATCTCTGGGCTCAATGTAAAGTGTTCCAAATCTACACTGTTCCCACTTACTGAAAGCATGCGTCCACCTTCTGATCTTATGGGGTTCACTTGTTCCCAGTCAAACTTCACTTACCTCGGTATAGAAGTCACTCGCCGTCCTGAGACATTGTTTGAGGAGAATTACCAGAAGTACCTTTTGAAACTCCCTGAAAAGCTGGACTAGACTCCCAATTTCCTTGGCCGGTTAGATCGGGATCCTAAAAATGGTCATACTCCCAAAACTGATATAGAAATTAATCAAACTATCCCAATGGCCAGGAGACAGCTTCTTTCAAGCGTTAACTCGTACCATTAATACTTTTCTGGGGCACTCTGGGGCAGTTCGATTAAAACTTGCGACTTTGACCACCTCCATGGAGGGTGGAGGATTCAATGCCCCTGATTTTCTCAAATACTGGCTGGTGGCGCAGGCTCAGTTTGCCTCTTACTGGTTTAACACACAAGACCCCCCTCCCCATGTCAGTTTTGAGAGGATGGCAGTCATTGACCGTGATGTCCGCTCCTTAATTCTTTCTCCTCTGCCGACCATGTTAGAGTCGCTGGACCCTTTTGTTAGTACCTCTCTTGCCCTCTCTAAAACCTGGGAACTATTAGATATGCCCCATCAATTCCACAGCGATTTGCCTCTATGGAACTTTCCTCTCTGGGGTCCCATACCTACCACTATCCATCATACACCGGTGGGCTGCATTGGGCTACGAATCAATTCGAAACACCTTCGAAGATGGTAATTTCATTGAGTGGCCAGATCTACCGCCTGCCCTTAGACAGAAGCCATCCGCGTGGCTCCAATATTCGTCCCTCTGGAAAGTTCTTAAAATCAGATACCCTGACTTCCCCACAATACCTCCCGACGATCCAGTTGTCGTGGAATAATGTGACTTCAACTCCTTTAGATGAAAGGTATCCAGACTATACGCCCTGTTGCAAACCAGAACGACCCCCTCCTTCGACAAACTGAAACGCAAATGGGCAGAGGACTTGGAGGTGGAAATGTCCAACGAACGCTGGAAAAACATGTGCGCGTGCACTCATATAACTCCCTTTTCAAATTGATCGAGTTCAAAGTCCTTCACAGATACAATCTCACCCCGATTCGGTTACACCACATGTCGAGGGACCATTCCCCCAGATGTCCCAGCTGCGGTACTGACAACGCCACATATACACACATGCTCTGGGACTGTCCTAAACTGACGCAGTACTGGGAGGCGGTATGTGCTACCTTAGCTGCTATTCTGGACTGTACAATCGCCCGTCCCCATTATTGTCTCTTCCATGATTTCCCTGGTCTGGGTCGCGTCTCCAAAAAGCTGGCTGGCCTTGGTATGCTGCTGGTTGTCCATTGCATCTTACAATGCTGGCTTTGCCCTGTTCCAACCACACATACGCAGTGGCTTGGGGCAGTAACCTGGGCATCGGACACAGAAGAGGCATGGTCTAACCAACAACCAACACATTCAAAGCCCAGGAATATCTGGCTGAAGTTTCGTTCCTACATGGCACCTGTCGATATAGACACTGACTTTGCATCCCTGGCTTCCTGCTCCTCCACATCCACTAGGGCTTGATGTCCTGTTGTACCTTTCACGCTTATAACTGTAGATCTAAAGGACAATGTTGTGACCTATTGGTATGAACTGCAAATTGTCAATGCTTGCCTCGGTTGGGCCTCTGCCTGTACTCTTTTGTATCATCAAGCTGAATAAATAAAGGTTTTAAAAAAAAGTAGTGTACACGGAGAGAGGGTTCCATGGAAAACGGTCAACAATCCTCTACGCCTCTGCCCCCTCTCCACAACCAGGATTCTGTTTCTGCTCTTGTGTGATGAGTATCACCCCACTGCAGGGGATCGTGTGACTGTTTGAGGGGGAGGGAGGTCGTAACTTGCTACCTACTTGGCACCACCCTGAGCAGGAGTTGTATCACACAAAAATGTCACCCTTGTGCCAAATTATCACTGCCTAAAGCAAAGTAGTGTGCCCAGCCTGAGCCTGAGTTGTATTGCATAATATTTCGGCTTCATGCCACATTATTACCACAGAAAGCATAATACTGCAACTAGCCTGAGCATGAGTTGTATTTCACAGGATTTCACTGCTGTGCCACATTTCCATTGCATGAAGCATAATACTGCACACAGCCTGAGCATGAGTTGCATTACACAATATGTCACCTCCGCACAACGTTATCACAGCATTAAGAATAATACTTGTAAGGCCCCTTTCATTCCCTGAAAAAATGACACGGGAGCCTCAGGATAACATGTCTACTCTGTTTAGTCCCCTAGTAACTCCCCTTTCCTCTCCCTCCCCAGAAGAGCTTTATTACATAGTATTGCACGTCTCATTTGTGCCATATTTCCACTGCAGGAAGCTTACCACTGCATCAAGCTTAAGCATGATTTTTATTAGATAGTTTTGGTCAGAGGGAACCAGAGCTTTTTGAAAGGTGTACCTCGGTAGGGAAAGGTGTGTTAGACGCTCCTTGTGTTTCTAAGTTCACCTTAGTCTGTGGTCATGTGGATGTTTAACTTAGCAGTACTGTTGTCTGCCTAGGCGTACTTCTGCTGTTTACATGTTTCATTGCCCATAAGCCATAACCCCTGACCTTCACAAGTGTGAGCAGTGACCACCATTTAATGTAACCCAGAGACTCAGCTGCGGTTGTCCTCCAAAACCACCCCCATATTCTAGGTGGATGTTCTCTTTCACAAATAACGCAATTATATGCATGATGCATGTTAGGCATAATCACCTGCAGTACCCTTTTGGAACACTACAGGTAATTAGGACTACAAATGTAAGCACAATTTCACCTTTGGTACAAGCCTGTACTACACAGTAAAGTGGTAGCGATGGCTGAGCAGCCGGACTTCTCTCAAGAGTTTAAGTAAATAGTAGATCAAGTTATACAAAGGACCAACCAATGAAGTGATTCAAGAAAACACTTACTCAAGGTTTTGTGGTAAAAGAATATACATTTATTTACTCAAGTCAGTTAGAAAACATTACACTAGCACAAGCAGCTCAATATCACACACTAATACACCACAAAAATCCAACCGGTAAGTAACTAAACAAGTTTAGCTAAAAAATGAAGTAGGAGCAAAATGGCACTTCAGATACTTAGAAAAGGGAGGAAACGTCAAGGGTATAAGAATAGAAAGCCCAAATACATTCATAGGCAGGGCAAAGGGTTTCAGTTAAATACAACCAGCAATTATGCTCAATAGGCCTGGGCCAAAGTCAATGGTTCAGAGTCTTTTGTATAGGATAGCACAGTTCTGGTATGTAACGGTTAAGTCTTTGCCACAGAATTTTAAAGGATTTGGCTAGGCGAAAAGTGTGACGAATGTTAAGGAAAGAACAAGCCTTTGTAGTTGAGGAAAGTTTCACGCACTTTCTCGATGGCCGAAAAGATTTCCGGACCGCGTTTGCACAGTACCTTTTAAATGAAGAAAGCTGTAGCTGAGGCAGTTGTTCCTGGCAGTTCGAGCAGATCTCACTGTTCGTGAGCTTCAGTCGTGGGGACAAAGAGGGTGACGTCGGGAGGTTCCTGCAGTGCCCAGGGAAGAGGCCAAAAGCTTAGCAAGATGTCGGTTTAAGGTGTGAGTGCCTTAAAGTACCCCTGGTTTCCTTCCCTCTCGCTATCCAGTTTTCAACAGCACTCTGAAGAAAATTCAACCAGAATAGGACGGTGTCCAGGTGGCTTGCGAGTTGGTTGTTCCCACCAAACTCAAGGGAAGAAGTTAACCTTGAAGGGCTTCTCTGTTGTCGGAGTTTCAGGCAATTCGGACCTGCAGCAGGGCTTCACTCGTCGTCCAAGAGTTGCAGCAGTCCTCTTCCTTCCTCTCCTTCCTCTCCTTCAGTTCTTTCATTCCAGTGGACGACTCTGCTTTCCAAGTCCCAGAGACCTGCTTTTAAACAGTTTTCCCCCCATTCTTTCAGCCTGGCTGTCACTCACAGAGCAGGGTGGCTGTCCTTGCCGGACAGCCAGCCGGCCAATCACACCAGAGTGCATTCAGGTCTCCTAGGAGACTAAGCACAGGGAGTTTCGGGCACCTCCCTCACATCCTGTCCACCCCAGACACTCTGACACCAGAGGAGGACTTCAGCACAGAAGCCTGCCAAAAGGCACGAACAAAGGGACCAAACCTGGTTTGGAGCGCAGAGACAAACACAAGAAGGACTTTTCCTAAAAAAAATGGCGAAAAAAGATGAATGGAGTCTGTTTTTACAGATAGGGCTGGGGCGCCATATTGAAAAACATGGCTACCCCTGATTTTGGGCTACCATTGTTAGCGGTCGCGAAAAATCACGGTAGTTGATCTAAACCACTGCCACCAGCCATTTAAAATGGGAAAAGGTAACATTTTACTATTACATGAGGGTTTTGACTCAGGGGAAGCTAAACAACCCCTCCAGCACTTTATAGTACGATAGGGTGTGCTGGGTCAGTAAATTTAAAGAGACTAGTAAAGTCAATTTAACTTTACATGCCCTGGGAGACAGTAGTCAGTCCCAGGAAAGGTATTTAAACCTTGGGGAGTCTGAAAGACACCCCTGTGCCACTGCACTGAAGGTGCTGTGTGACACATAGAAAAAGATAATGCCATGAGGGCGCTAGAGGGCCAACCAAGATGGCCGCTTCCTAGAGAGCTCCCACATGGCCTAACATTAATCCGACACAATCATCCGTAAATTTCGGTATAACCTGCTCGGACCACCGACCACCCGTGCCATCAGACTCTGCTCTACCACTCCATGAAGTTTGGCCCCTGCGCCCATGCCCGGGAGAAACACACGGGCCCGCAGGGAGCACCGGCGAGGAAAGATCACCTGGACCGCGGCTGTAGAAGAGTGAAGGAAACCCGCCCGCCAGTCCTCCGCGCGACCCTCGGGAGACAGAGCTGGGACGAGCATCTGCAAACTCCGGGCAGGGGTCGAAGAGGCTCTCCCCCTCCCCCTATTACTCTAATCCTCCTGCCGAAGCAACAGCAGCCTGGACCAGAGCGAACATCGAGGGAACGCGGAAGCCCACGGGAGAGCCGTGCAGACGCCTGTTCTCCCGCACAGGACGGCCTCGGGACGAGGAGCTGATCCACGCCGCCCCCAGTCCTCCCTCCCCTTGCACCAGCTCTGTCCGACACGGTGCAGGGCATCAGGGAACCAGACCAGCGACCACAGAGCGGGAGCGGGGGACGACGGCCCATTTCCACCCCCCCCCCCGGACAACGGAGACCCAGTGCGATGGGAGTGAGGCGGAAGCAAATGTGAAAGTGTGCCCAGCAGATAAACACTTTCAGCAAGCTCCCCAGCGCGATCAATCCGGGCCCAGCCATAAACCCTAGACTAAGTAACTAAAAATGCATATCCCCCCCCCTCCTGGGGCCCTGCCTCCCCCCTGGCCTGAGGCCAGCAAACAAGCTGCACCAGACCCGGCAGTGACAACCGCACAGACCCAGAGTCGGTTGATAACATCAGAGCGCCGCATTTGTCTCAGCCCCACCCCGGGCGGCTAGGGCAGAGGAGACCTTAAAATCCAACAAGCACAATCGGGGGCAAAGGTCCAGAGCACATCGCCTAGCCCTGCTAGCACGATCGCCCCTGCGAACCACCTCAGCTAAGAACAGACATACCCCATCTCTGGGAGTCAGTCAGCAGCGAAACAACCGCCATTTAACATCGCAACCCACGCAGCGTCTTCCGCCGCACCACCTCAATGGGGAAAACAGACAGGTCCCAAAGGAAGCTTACTTTTGAATCCGGCACACTCCCCAAGACCCCCAGGCTCCAAGAGGACTCAGAACCCTCAACCAGCAACATTGCCCAGAGGGAAGACGGAACCTCCACTATAGACATTAAGAGCCTCCTACTAGATCTCAAAGCCGGCATTGGGAGCCTCAATAATAAAATGGACGGGCTCTCCTCGAAGGTAGACCTCCTGCAACACAGAATGGACACCCACACAGAACGCCTCAACGAGGTCGAACAACGCGTGTCGAATCTGGATGACAGCACAGCAACCCTGGCAGCTAAAGTCAGTCACCTGGAATCCCAAATGAAGGCGACCATCACCAAATGCGAAGATTTAGAGGGTTGCTCCAGAAGAAATAACATTAGAATTATTGGGGTCAGGGAACAACAGATGCCATCGAAAATGGAGGAGTTTGTTGAAAAGCTATGCACCACCCTTTTCAGCCGTGAGTCCCCTCTCCCACATGTTTGTGGTGGAGAGAGCCCATAGGATTCCATCCTCCAAACCCGTCCCAGGGACACCCTCTAGACCCATAATCGCCAGGCTGCTCAATTACAAAGATCGTGACGCCATCCTCCAACTAGCCAGGGAAAAGGGCGAGCTACATTATAAAGGAGACAGAACATTTCTACCCAGATTTCTCCCCGGCAGTTCAACTACAGCGGAGATCCTTCACCTCGGTCAGACAAAGGCTCAGAGGCAATCAACTCACTTACTCCATGCTCTTCCCAGCGCATCTCAGAATTCAGCATGATGGGAGAGCCCACTTCTTCCAAACACCGGAGGAAGCCAACGCTTTCTTAGACAGGGCCGGATACCCCGTGCCGGCCCCCAACCAAGCATGAGCACAGCGAGAAAGAGCACACAGAAACCCACCATAACCAATGCGTGGTCGACAGCACCCACCCACATGCAAGTCACACAGCGCCCTAACCAAATTATACATGGGAGTTACACACTCCAAGGCCGTGCTACTTGGGAGGCCACTGGTACCCCTTGCACAGCAAAGTTACCAAAAACAGTTCACTGTTAAAGGGTGGGGAAATGGGAGACGGACACGCACCGTTGCGGTTCAGTCTCATACGGCTTAAATAAACGGGCCAGTTGGGGGTTGCCCGTGTAAGGAAGGAAGCCAGAGAATGGAATAGGGAAAGTGCCACAAGCCCGTTACCCCCCCCCCCCCACGCGCCCCTCGGACCACACACCAAGTCTAATCCCCCCCCCCCATAGGACGTCGCCAAAGCTTCCAACAAGCAGTAAAATATGCTCCATAGGGAGCCCTGCGTCCACTCAGGACAAAAACAATAACACCAGCCTAATGGCCCACATTGGTCGTACAATTCAAGGTCGCCACATGAAACATTAGAGGAGGCAACCTCCCCTCTAAAACAAGACATATTCTTTATTCTTCAATACATAAAGAGGCACGAAGTAGATATTGCCTTGATTCAGGAGACCCACTTACTCCCTGAGAAAGAGCACCAATGGGCCAGAAGCTGGGGGTGCCACATGTACTTCTCCTTTTCGTCATATGCCAGAGGAGTGGCGATCCTAATTAACCGTCGAACTGGCTTCCGGATAATCAACGTTGAGAAAGATACAGAAGGCAGATCATTATTAGTGAGAGGGATCATTGCAGGTAGAGACATCATTCTTGTAAACTCCTATGGCCCCAATATCGACGGAGCGAACAACTTTGATTGGGTGCTCACACACCTCTCAACGCAAACCACAGCAACGATCATCTGGGGAGGCAACCTTAATACCGTTTTAGACCCCGTAAAAGACAGGTCGCGAAGCACGACCTGCCGACCTCCAAAGCCAGCCTCCAAGTACAGGAAATCTGCAGAGCTTACAACCTAGTTGATACCTGGAGACACAGCAATTGGGAACAGCGTGATTACACGTTCCACTCGACAGTCCACAACTCTAATTCCAGACTAGACTACTTACTAGTATCCGCCAACGGCCCCCTCCACTGGGAACAATGTTGAATCTTACCCAAAACCTCTCCGATCATTCACCAGTGACCCTCATATGCCACCCATCCACTACTAAATCGCATTTGCTGCAGTGGCGCTTCAAGCCCGGATCCCTACAAGACCAAGTGTTTGCATCCAAACTCTGTGATGAAATATCAACCTTCTTAGACATTAACCTGGGCACAGTGACGTCCCCAAGCATAATCTGGGAAACACTAAAGTGCTTCATAAGAGGAGTTCGCCTTGCCAAGGAGAACGGAATCATTAAGCTGATCCGGCAGGAACTCATCACTAGTGAAGAAAGATTAAAACAACTCGAACTCGATCTCTCCAACAAGAGCGACCCACGCACTCAAACTGCACTTAAGGAAGAGCTACAAAACTTCAAGACTACTGCAGAACGCAAACTGAAATTCTTAGGCCGCAACAGCCAAGTCGGCCAATATGGCGAAGGCCAGAGACCTGGAGCCCTCCTCGCGAGACTGATCAGAGCTGACAGGAAACCAACAATGGTCGAGAGGATACACTCTAAACACGGCACAATTGTGCACGCAGATGAAGAAATTGCTGAGGAGTTCCAAACCTTTTACCAAGACCTATACACCTCTAAATACAACTCAGACTCCCTAAACAGGTATCTCGAAGACACTGAACTTTATTGGGTAGAAAGAGAGCTGCGCGAACCTCTTAATGAAATCATCACACCAGAGGAAATAGTAGAAGCCCTTTAAACCCTCCCAAACACCAAAGCCCCAGGACCTGATGGTCTCTAACCGGGGAATTTTATAAGGCCTTTGCGGAAACCATAGCTCCTCTACTTGCGGAGGTATACTCCGAAGCGTTAGAAACGGGCTCCTTGCCACGATCATCCCGCAAGGCCAACATCATCCTTTTACACAAGGAGGCAAACCCCCAGAGGAGTGCGCATCCTAATAACGCTTCTCCCTTCTCAACAACAACATTCTGGCAAAAATTCTCACAAGCATGCTACTACCACTGATGCCGGGCCTCATGCTCACGGACCAGGCCGGATTTGTGCCCGGGCGCTGCATGAAATTCGGCATCAGGAGACTGTTTGGTATCACTGAGGCCCTAGACCCCACCTGTCAAGCTGTCGCGGTTCTACTCGATGCCGAAAAGGCGTTACTCTGTGGAATGGCCCTTCTTGTGAGCCATACTTACTCACATGGGCCTTGGCGCCCGATTCATTAAACTCGTCTCCCTATTATACAGCGACCCCCATGCTACCATACTGGTATGATCGGCGAGATCCTCCCCCATCAGGTTACAGCAAGACACTAGACCAGGGTGCCCACTCTTGGCATTAATCTTCGCTTTAATAATGGAACTATTAGCATCAAATCTGCGATCCCAGCAACTCCACAGGTGCCTCACCATTGGCCCACACAGGCTGATTATATCTTTATACGCCGATGATGTGGCGCTATTTTTGTACGAGACCCTGCAGAAAACCTCAATCCAGTTATGAGAGAAGTGATCAAGTTTGGAGCAATATCGGGTTTAAAAATTAACCATATATGGAGTTCCAAGATGGCGGCTGGTAGAGGATAGACGTACCAGCCGCACACTCTGGCACCGCGGGGAGAAATTATGCGGTCCACCACCCCACCACGAGACGGTTTCACCCGCAAATCTGAGGGAGACTCCCCCCGGCGCGCCTGCGGGAGGAGAAGCCGGACGAATGCTGGGTGGAGGGCTGATCCCCGGCGGTATGTGTGTCCCTGCTCGGATCGGCCTGTACCATCACCAAGGAGCCCGCCTCTTGCGGAGCCTGAGGAGAGGCAGCTGACGGGCGGCAGGCGCTGCCGACCGGGTGTCATCTGGCCGGGGGAGCTCCGGCCCAGGGACTGCACTGAGGCGGTGAGCGGAGGCCAGCAGTGGGAGCGCTGGTGCGCGGGAGGCGCTGCAGCTCTGGGCGGGCGCCCGCTGCTCCAACAGAAGGAGGGAGACGGAGGACCGGCCGAATCCCCGCCTGGGAGACAAGCTCGGCTGCAGGCTACGGGAGGAAGGCGCAACTCGGAGGCATTGCGGTGAGTCGGGGACCCCGAGGGGAGGCCTGAGGTGGAGTGGGCGGGTCCCCGGCCACCCGAGAGAGAGCTGCGACAGGAGCGTTTGGAGGGAGCTGCCCTAGCCGCTCCCGGAGTGTTGGGGGTTCGGGCGGGGGCGGCGACTAAGGTGACAGTGTAGCCCAAGAGGCCCCCCTTTTGAATCTTATTCGAGAGGAGGCAGCTGCATCTGAGAAGCCCGAAGTACCCCCTAACCCCAAGGCTTTAATTTTAGGGGCGAACTGATATTTCCTCCAGTGCTAAAGCTGGTTGCTGAGGATCACTCCAGGCTGTGCAGCCCCCCGCATTGAACTTAAGACAACTTTTTACAGCATCTAACCCCCCACCCCCAATTGTAGCTCCCCAGCGGTGCCCCACTAGCGGTCCGCTGAACTGAGGGCTCCCTGGGCGCAGTAGCCGCCATGAACATATTTTGAGGCCCAGGTGGGGAAGGTCCCGAGGGGGAGGTTATCGGCGCATCGCCGGCTCGCGCTAGGAGGCGCGTGGGCAGGCGAGCTGGTGTGAAGATATCGGGGGGTAGGGCAGCCTCATTAGGAGGTGAAAGACTGAAGGGGAAGAAAGCACCGGATCCCACTCTGTGTGCTAGAAATTGACGCGATGGCGGCATGGAATAAAGGGAAAGCGGCAAGTCGACGCAGGACCCACGGGACCCGCAAGGTACCCTCCGCTCCTTATGGTCTGTGCAGGATAGAGGCGATGGCTCGGAGGGCAGTAACGAAGGGCTTGAGGGGACGGGACCCGCAGGGGAGACGCGGGATTTATCCCCGGTCAACAGGCAGGACTTTGTGGGTGAGATCCATGCTCTCCACTCCAGCTTGGCTAAGACATTCCAGGAGCAGTTCCAGCTTATGCAGTCAGACTTAAACGAAGCGCTGGGGGAAATCGAGCGAGATTTAAGGCAGCTGGGGGAAAGGACTGATCTGCTGGAAAGGGGGCTTCAGGAAGTGGAAAAGGATTCTACTGCGAACAGCGAAGCCATAGAGTGCCTCGACGTAGTAACCCACAACCTGGAGGTACAGATGGAGGATCTAGAGAACAGATCCCAAAGGATTAACATACGGGTGAATTTACTGCCGGAGTCGGTATTGGACAAGGACTTAAAACAAGAGATTCAGGGCCTTTTCGCAGAAATACTGGGGGAGGCTGCCCCAGCAGCATTGAGTTGGACCGGGTCCACAGAGTGGGCAGGCTATCCAAGGGGCTCTCCTCGAGACCGAGGGACGTCCTTGCGGCCTTCACCAGATACGTTCAGAAAGAGGCGGTCCTCCAGGCGGTGAGGAAAAAAGAGCCAATAGTGTTCAAGGGCCAACAAATAGCTTTATATCAAGACCTGGCAAGTGTCACCTTCATAAAGAAAGACAGGTGGCGCCATTACTGAAGGTATTGAACGAGCGAGGAGTGCGCTATAAGTGGACTTTTCCATTTGGCCTCGGTTTTGACTGGGAGGGCCATCAGAAACAGATAACGTCTGTCCAGGAGGGGGCTGATGTGTTGCAAATCGACTTGGAGGAGAGGTCCTCCGGGGGTGAGGGTTCGGTGGCGGGCCAAGGCAGAGGGTGTGGGAATGGTCAACGGTGGGGGACAAAAGGTGGAAGGGAAAGCGAGGGAATGGCAGATTATCCAGGGAGGGCGAGAAGGCTCCTGGGTATAGTGCATAATTGCTGGCAAGGGGAGAGACATACACAACAACCCTATGAGTAAGGGGTGGTGGACCCGTAAAGGTGGCAGATGGGCTCGGGGGCTGGGGGTGCAACATACTGGGACCAGGAAGGGCGATGAGGCCTGATTGGGGGGGGCGGGTGGAGCAGAGGGAGCGGCGGCTCTGGGGAGTTGGTAAGTGGGATGGGAGGGGGGTGGGAGGGGGATCTCACCCTAAGTTGGGGATTCAGGATGGGAGAAGAGAGGGGGGGGGGGAGCTGGGTGGAGGTCGTAGCGTTCAGGGGGTAGGCTTGGCTTCAAGGGAGTGAGACATGGAGGTAAGGGGCAGAGGGGTAATGGAGGCTCAAAACTTATCGATGGGGGAGAAGGAGGGCGAGGCGGGGGGGCGGGACCAGGTGCGACTGGCAGGGGCTGAGCAAGGCTTGTAGGCGAGTCACCAACTCAGTATTCAAGTGGTTAACACCTAATGTTAGGGGTTTGAACTCCCCTCTAAAGCACACGAAATTAGAACAGTTCACCAGATCCCAGAGACCAGACGTTTTGGCTATTCAGGAGACCCGTTTGCTACGGAAGGACCAGCATCACCTGAGGTTGAAAGGCTACTCGCAAATGTTGTTTGCATCGGGTTGCACGAAAAAAGGGGGACTGGCCCTGGCATTCGGGAGGGGGATGGACTTTCGTGTGAACAACACCCTCCGGGACAAGAACGTCAGGTTTATCATGGTGAGGGGCGAGTACATGGGCGCTCCATACACGATAGCTTCGGTGTATGGCCCAAATGTGGGCCAGGATCTGTTCCTCCGGGAGACCTTGGGCACTTTGCAGGAATTTGCGAGAGGGCAGGTGGTTCTGATGGGGGATCTCAACCTGGCTTGGGATAGGAGGGGGGACCGCACGCAGCAGGGGAGGGGTAGCGGAGGTGCAGTAGCGTCACCTCAATTAAAGGGACGGTGGGAGGAAGCGGGCCTGCGGGATGTGTGGGGGGCACTAAGGGGAGAGGAGGAGGGATTCACCTTTCTCTCAGAAGTGCATAGAACTCAGACACGAATCGATTACATATGGGTGTCAGCGAGCTTGGTTGGAGGAGTGGAGTCGGTAGAGGTCGCCATGGGGATCGCTGATCATAAGGTAGTCCGAATAGAACTCCGACTGGGGGGCGCAGGCAGGGGGTGTGGAGTTGGAAATTCCCAGAGACTCTTCTGAGGGATCAGGCGATGAGGGAGGAGATAGATGGCAAGATCCGGGATTTCTTTGTGCGGAACAACAGCGTTGATACGAGCTTAGAGACTAGCTGGGATGCTTTCAAAGCGACCTTGAGAGGGAATTGATTGCCCTGCAGGCGGAGAGAATTAGATTATTGAAGGGGTTAGAGACACAGTTGGAAGGTGAACTCGAGGCCGCCAGAGTGCGCATGGAGGAGAACCAAACCAGGAAAGTGTGCAAGGAGAATAGGGCAGCGGAGGGTCAGTTGCAAATCCTAAGGACTAAAAAGGCAGAGGCAGCTATGCTTAGAGTTAGACAAAGATTATATGCGAAGGCCAATAAGGCGGACTCACTCCTGGCACATTTATTGAGGGGGAATAGGGAACGGAATGTTATTGTGGCCATGACGGATAAGAAAGGGGTAAGGCTCACTCGGACAGAAGAGATCAAGGGTAGGTTGGCGGAGTTCTATGAAGAATTATACTCTTCGCAAAATACGGCACTGGGACCGCAGAGGGACTTGCTTGGGGGTCTCCCCCTTCCGCGGCTGTCCAGGGACGAGAGGAGTGAGTTAGGCCAACACATTACTGAAGACGAGGTTAGAGCCACTATAGCGGCTCTCCCCCGTGGTAAAGCTCCTGGCCCAGACGGCTACCCTGCATCGTTTTATAAAACCTACTCCCACTTGTTGGTTCCACACTTAACACAATTGTTCAACTCTTTCGGGTCTAGAGGTGGTATAACCCCCTCGATGGAGGAGGCCAAAATAATACTCATACACAAGGCAGGTAAAGACCCTGAGGAGTGCACATCGTATCGGCCTATTGCCCTCATAAATACGGAGGCGAAAATATACACTAAAATATTGGCCAGGCGGCTGGAAAAGTACCTGCCCTCGCTGATTCACCAGGATCAGACAGGGTTTGTGGCTGGGAGGCAGACAGCTGATAACATCAGAAGGGTAGCCCACATTGTCGAGAAAACACGGAAGACGACCACACCGGCGATCCTCTTGGTGCTCAACGCTGAAAAAGCGTTTGATTGGGTGGAGTGGTCGTTCCTGTTCCTGGTCATGGAAGCAATGGGCCTCGGATCAGAATTCATCAATATGGTCGCTGCAAACTATAAAAACCCTAGCTCACGGATCTTAGTTAACGGGGAGGTATCGCATCCAATTAGGCTTCAGCGGGGAACGAAACGGGGGTGTCCTCTATCTCCCTTGCTTTTTGCTATATATTTCGAACCCCTGTTAATAGCTATAAGGGAGACAGACAGGATTCAGGGCGTACCTTTCGGGGGACACCAGCACAAGGTCGCGGCTTTTGCAGATGACATGCTACTCATGTTGACGCAGCCGAAGGAATCTGTCAGGGCATGCATAGAGGTGTTGACCGAATTTGGGGGAGTGTCGGGATTGCAGATTCATTGGCAGAAGTCTGAACTGATGAATCTGTCCCTTCGGGAGGACGAGGCAAAAGAACTGAAGGCACTCTCCCCGTTCAAGTGGAGCCCGGGTGGGTTACGATACTTGGGGGTTCGGGTGACCCCTTCCTTAGGCGGCTGGTTTAGTGCGAATTACCCCCCCCCCCCCATGTTGAAGGCTATCAGAAAGGACCTGAATGGGTGGAGTAATCTTAGGATTTCGTGGCTTGGGAGGGGGGCAGTACTAAAAATGGTGATCCTGCCAGGCAATCCCTCTGTCTATCCCCGTGGGATTCTTTAAGGAACTGGACCGGGTGGCCAAGCAATTTGTTTGGGAAGGAAGGAGGCCACGTGTTTCTTGGCGCCTCCTCACGGCGTCCAGAGGACGTGGGGTTTTGGGTCTACCGGATTTTTTAGGCGATATCATGAGGCTGCGCTTCTCCGAGTGATCAGGGAATGGTTTGCAGCGGGCTATGATAAGCATTGGGTGAAAATGGATAGGGCAGTTGCCCAACACCACCTGGGGGAAGTACTATGGCTCCCCCAAAGGCAGAGGCCACCTCATATATATTTGAGCGATATTACGAAGTGCATGGAAGACACATGGGATAGGGCCATGGAGAGGCGAGGGATCTCCTCCTTCCCGTCCCCGTTTACGCCGCTCTTCAATAACGTGGACTTCACACCAGGGCTGGAGAGAGGGGCGTTCCGGAGGTGGGAGGAGGGAGGATGTAGGACCCTTAGAGATATGTTTCTTGCCCATAGAGTAAAAACATTTGAGGAATGTAAGCTACAATTTGGAGTTGGTGAGGGGGAAAGGCTCAGATACTTTCAAATTAGACACTGGGTCATATCAATGGAAGTTAAGAAGGCAGCAACACGCAATCTGACACAATTTGAAAGTTTTCTCCTAACCCATGATGGTTCCAGAGGGCTAATATCAGATTTATATAAACTGTTGGAGAGCTCGACCCCGAAGGTTCCTTGGCCGTATATGAAGAGATGGGGGCAGCAGGGGGGAGGGGGAGGAATGGAGTGGAGAGACTGGAAGGCACTGTGGAGGTTAATCCCCAAGGTGGCTAGGGCTTCTCAATTACAGGAAGAATGGTATAAGTATGTCTATGGCTGGCATTATACTCCTGTCCGGTTGCGTGCAATGTACCCAATGCCTGCTGGAGGGGATGTGGGGAGGTGGGCACGGCTGCACATATATGGTGGGATTGCCCGCGTATTAGGTCTTTCTGGCGTGACGTGGCGCGTGCCCAATCTACAGCCCTGGGGTCGGGAGACGGTCAAGACCCTCGGGCGATTTTGTTGGGGAAGAATGTTAAAGGAAGGGGATTGAGGGGGTCGGGGGAGTCGCAAGGCGAAAGTGGTTTTTACCCTTGCTGCAATAGGGCTAATTGCTCAAAACTGGAAAAGCCCGGTGATTCCCGTGGAGCAGGACTGGTTTAGGAAAATATGGGATATTGTCTCGTTGGAATGGGCCACGTACACGGCGGTGGGGAAGTTGGAAAGTTTTGCAGCCGATTGGGGTGAGACACTGGACTATTTGAAGGGGGAGTTCAGGGAGCAATGGTGCCCCCAAAGACTGAAGATGCTGGACTTCCATTATTGAGGAGGTGGAAGTTGAACTACGGTTTCTATTTACGCTACGACCGGGGTTGGGAGGGGGAGGCGCGAGGGAAATTTTGTTGGTTTTCTTCGTATTGAATTGTTATGTTTAATATATTGAAATCAATAAAGAGATGTTAAAAAAATAAATAAATAACCATACGAAATTCATTATATTCCCACTCACTCCTAGTACTAAACCATTCACTGACGATTACAACTTCACTTGGGAGACCTCAAAGGTGCGTTACCTGGGGAAACTGATGTCGCTAAATTACCACGAGGTATTCCAAGATAACTATGAAGCAGTAGCAAAAACACTGCAAGAAAAAGTAAACAGCTGGAAATCACTCCCACTGACCTTATGGGGGAGAGCCTCCCTAGTCAAGATGGTTATATTGCCAAAATTACTATACCTATTCTCCAATATCCCAATGTTGATCCCACAATCCTTTATGAAGAAAATTAAAAGCCTAGTTCTCGACCTACTATGGGCAGGCAAACCATACAGAGTTGCCCACTCAACACTGATACTCCCAGTGTCCAGTTGTGGACTGTCCCTTCCCGATTTAGAAAGATACTTCTGGATGGCCCAGGTGCAATTCCTCAGCTTTTGGTATGCCACGCATTTCATCAGACCACACGTGCAGATAGAAAGAGCATTAGCAATGCCCAATTTACTAAGGGCCGTTATCATAAGTCAGCTCCCAGTGCCTATTAACACGATGAACGTGGTTCTAACGACATATGGGATATGGAAAAAACTTGCACGAAAATACAATGTTCAAGTGAGATACTCTCCCCTCCTTCCAATCAAATTTATTCCAGGGATCTCCTTAACTTCTGAAAAGGTCTTCCACCAATGGGTGGAAAAGCTACAGATAAAATCACTTGGAGACCTGTTCAGTTGAAGGCTTTATTACACCCGAACAAGCAACTGAAAGAGGAGGCAACACGCCCCTAGATAAATTCATCTACTTTAGAACCAGATATACCCTGCAGGCTTTATTCCCCACATTCCCCCAACAACCTCCAACATGGCAGTTACTACACAACGTGATCAATGCCCAGGGCGAAGGCAGACTAGTCTCACAAATCTATAAAGCCATCTTATCAGACACGGTTTCCATCGTACTCGCATGAAAACTAGATGGGAGAGGTCCCTTCAGCTAACAATCCCAGACGAGGAATGGGCATACATATTGAAACAAACCCAAAAAATAGCCCTTAATTCTCGCCTAAAGCGAATACACTTTAGCGATCTACACCAGACGTACTTCACCCCGCAAAAAAAAAAATAAACAGCCAGACCAATCAACAAAATGTGAAGGGTGCGGATGCCCATCTGCAGACTTCGTCCACCTTGTTTGGGACTGCCCCAAGCTTACCCCATTCTAGACACAAATCCTCCAGACCACATCAGCAATAATAGGAGAGGAAGTACAACCCATCCCAACGGCAGCCCTGCTCGGGATGACGAAGCAACTCTCACCCGGGACAAGGAAACTAGCAGGGTTACTACTGACCCTGGCTCGAAGGAGAGTTACCATGTCATGGGGCGGAGGACCAACAGCATTGGTAGCACACTGGCGTAAAGACATCCTGTACTGTCAAGACGTTGAGTCTGAATTTATCAGAACACTTCCCCAACACGCACGCCCCCCCCCCCCTGACATATTAGGGCCTCTAGTGACCTTTTTGATTAATGAAGCAGACGAGAACTCATCTACGACTTTAGTCAGGGAGACACAGTCCCCAAAACTCTGCTCTTTGGTCCACCGAGGTTCAGAAACAGGCGGCTGTGTAGCCAACTCGCCAGAGGATGTCATTACAACATTGACCTTGGCGGTCCACGGGGAGGCGGGGGAGGGAGGGGCTTAGAGAAGGCACTGGGGTTACTCACCCCCATCAGGGGTGTAATGTTCTGTAACCGTTCTTTTTGTTTTTAAAAATCTCCAAAAATAAAGTTCTTAAAAAAAAAAAAAAGATAATGCCATGAAGGTTGTTTTAAAAACTCCATTACCAAAGAACACAAGAGTAAAACGCACACAAAATACATGGAAGAGTAGGAAAAAAAGGCTCCCACTCTCCCCATGTAAAAAATAAAATCCTAGAAATCTAGCAAAATTGCTGGGGGTCTCAAAATGTAAGGGAAATTAGCACATTTGGAGAATGTTCCCTAACAATGCATTCATACGCATGTTATGCATCACGTTCTTTAAAATGATAAGCTATTGGTAGGAGTATCGATTCAGCTGCAAAAAAGAACCTGAACTCCATCTGAGCAACAATGGAATATGAAAGGGAAATATGTTCTAGAGTTCCATGTATTTAGAGTACATTTTTAGAGCAGCATTGATTTCAAGCAAACTGATTGGTCCGTATGGTCCCTGGCCTTGTCAGGCAAGGTGACATGTACTTGGAATGTTCACAGCAGCTCGTGGAGCTCTGAGAAGTCTGCCTCTGGGTGCGCTATGGGTGTTGTCGCACTCAAGCACCGCCCCTGCAATGACAGAGGTGGATGCACAGAACATGCTTTTTGCTTGTTTCTTTTCATCCTTTGTTCTTTTGATTTTATTTCATTTACCTCTGATGCCCTGGATATGTTTCTTACTTTTATTTAGACTGATATTGCACTTGTGGGTTGTCCGTCTATCATTGATTATCTTCTTTGCGAGATCATGAACGAGAATGAAAAAAATGACTTTTTAATCCATAAATGGTTAAAACATGCTTTAAATGCACTAATTTTGACTAACGTCATTCGACATTTTCTTGGGGGATACTCCCAATCCCCTCATAGAAGGGTTGGGCTCCTGCGCTGTGCTTGCTCCGTCTGAGAAATATGGGGCCACTTTTAAAAATAATTCCAGGGCCACTTTTGGTTTCTAGCCCTGCTGGTCTCCCATCGTTTTCCCCTGCAGCGTTCAAGCATGTAGCAAAAAGGGGGAGGTTAGGTACGGGGCGTAGTGATGTGGTATATATACACGACGACTGAAGTCACCTCCGGAGCTGACGAGCACCGAGCAAGAATGATCAACGGCCGAGTCGAGTCCACTAAGCCCCCACCCCCCCTGTAGAAGTTTCTGAGCAGCAAAGCTGGATGAGGATATCGATCAGATGAGGAATCTGTGGGAGAAGAATCGATAGAACTTTATGGCAAGTAATTTCTCCCTTTTAGGATGCATGTGGTTGTTTTTCTTGTCACATCTCCAATTATACTTTGGTGTATGATGTAAAACAAAATTGGAAGATAATGGAGAAAAAAAAATGATTGCGTTTGTGAGTTCCTAGTAACGCATTTATTTGTAAGACATAAGACTATAATGAACAATTTAAAAAGGTGCATTATTTGAATGTAAATACCTTCTTAACAACGTTATTAAATATTTGCTATGGGTCAAAACGTATACTTATTAAAAAAAAAAAGAAACTGAATGATATATAAATCTATGCTATGCTGAGTTGGATTTGGCATTTGTGTTCACCTGAACTGCTTGGAAATTCTTCCTGTCCGGCTCTTATGACACATGCAGGTATGATTCTATGGACTCTGACCCTCAATATTCTGAGAGTCCACCACTGGCAAACAAGGTTGCAAGCCTGTACCATCTGTGTAAATAAGAGAATTTTTTAGTTAAAATGAATTGTAAAATTTTTGCTGATCTTTTTAAAAAAATATAAAAAGAGATAGAAACGCACAAAAATAAAAGTACTGATCAAGGCAGCTCAACAACAAATAGTAAAAAAAGATGTATACAATTATATTTGTAACCATGGAGGAGTGGACAGCCAATCAGAACACACAATGCTGCCTCCCCATGTCCCGACCCTCTTTCCCCAGCCCCAAAAAGATCCTGCTCCATTTCCCCACCACCCTCCTTCCCCACTTACCTGCTGGGCCGAAGCTTTGTGCACTGATCCCATGGCTCCTCCACCAGCAGTTGTCACCAGGGAAATGGAAAAGGGTCTGAAAGACATAAATCCCATGCAATTGCATTTAGGTTGAGCCTTTGGTTTGTGGCTGATGGAGAGGAAATGATTAATAGCAGGCATGTGTGTCTGTTTTTCCGGGCATAATGCAATGTTTTGTGGCTGCACGTGGTGTTTTGAACGCCTACAAGGTCCAGAATTACCCGGACAGGCTATTTCGTGACTTGCGGCATGCCATTGGACACGCTCGCGGCGTCGTAACGTCATGACGTGCCGCGGGGGCGCGATGACGTCACGAAGTTGCGTTGGGGACGGTTTTTACCCGCAAATTTTTTTCGCGAGTGTTTGGATCCGGCTAGTGACCATACTGCAGTGATCTCGTGGATGGCAGGAAAAGGAAAGACCCAAAAGTGAGTGAGGGAATGCCCCACGTGGTTTCCTTGGATGGGGGGTTCCTCATTTTTAAACAATGCAGAGATTAAATGCAATTGCATGGGATTTATGTCTTTCAGACTGTGACCCATATAAGGATAGTGGAGTTGTTGCTAACCTGCATATAGAAGTTCCCTAGGGAACATTTGATATGGGACAGAGAGATGTTACAGCCATACTACGTCATAATCCTGCATTAAGATAGGTAAGACTTACTACTGGTTTCTAACCAACTTTTTGGTAATAAATAGGAATGGGAATTTTTTAGAAATTTTCCCTGATATATTTCGTGCTATTTTGTGCCACTTTTCACACACTGTAGAGAAGAGAGGAATAGGAAACGCAAGAATTCCTGGAGAGATTGGGAATCTGCAGCAAATAACAGAACAGGCCCACGATTCATTAGTGGGAAGAAAGGTATGTAATTATAAACATACTATTTTTTCTGCCCTTTTAGGGATAAGGGCCAATTTTATGTAAATGAGATTGATACTTGGTTATCAGATACTAATAGGGTGTTTATTTCTTTGTTTAATAGGTTCCCCCATAAAGAAGAATTGTTTAACACAGCACAAGACAATTTCCCCTGAAGAATGTCCTACATTATTGTATATCAAGGACAGAAACTTGTACAAGTCGGGTTGTTGGTATTGCACCTATAGGAAATAGGCCATGAGTGGTGTGGCATAGGAATCAGAGCGTGATATGTACACACAGTTTATGATCCTAATGAAGTTATTGCAACAGTACTCACTTATGGTGTATTCTACTTGTGTGGTTTTAACATAATGTATATGTTTTATGTACTATGATCATTTTTATGATGAAATGTATTGAATCTTAATAAAATTTTGTGATATTGTGTTTCCACTTTTGATGTGGGAAGAGTGTTGAGTGACACCTGTGGAATGCCGGACTTTCTTTTTGTAGATAGAAGTGTATGCTCACAGAGCAAGAAGTCTGTTTATCCCTACCTGTGACTCAGAACCTGGTTGAGAATAGAGTTTAAAATAATACTTGCACCCCGGGCGAACACCAGGGTACAAATAGCTATCACCCCCTGGGGTGTACATAGCCAGTAACTGTCTACAGGCCTCACTGAGGTCGTTGCTTAATTCAAGCCTGCTTAGACTCGGGCTGGCTGGCCATTACCGGCCATTTATGCCCCCCGAAACTCGGGGGCGATAGCTATAATCTTCGGCCATTAAATTAGTCACTCGACAGCCTTTACATTAATATATTTAATAGCCATACATTTTACAAATATTATTTGCTTTTTTTTTTTAATGCATCAATGATTAGTTGACCTTAACACAATTAGGATACATTTTTCAATTCAAATATAGATAACATTTGAGATCGAGTCACATACATATTGTAAAATAATTTCAAATGGATTGTGCCCTCCAACGTATTCCTCATCTTTGACATATTCCCATCCAGCATCAGTTGCTTCGTAATTATTTTTTTTCACATGAGAGGGCGCTGTGCGTCTTCAATCTCCTGTCTCTCAGTTGCCTCCATCTGCTCTCGAGTATGACATAGACGTTGGTATATAGCACTCACCGTACCCGTCCCATTTTTCTGCATGCACAGCACGCTTCGGACAGTTCATTACTAGGACGCAGTAAGGGTTTCCTTCGAAAAATGTCTACTCCTAAATTGGGCTTCAAAAGGTGTGCCAATTGTAGGTCGAAAATGACGTACACTGACCCACACTGTATTTTGGTGCATTGCAATCGACCAGAAGGTTCATGACTCTGGTTCCTGCCAGTCTATGGCAACGTGTGTTTTCAAATTTGGCATCACTTGACATTGAAGGCCTGTAAATCAAGTGGAAATGTCTTCCATTCTGTTCGGGTCATCATCTGGTGAATCTTCGCCACCACTAGCAGTCATCTCAACCATTGGTTGCTGGCTTTCCCTCGCAAGTATTTCTTCGTCCGTGTATTCTGGTTCATGCATGGACGCCTGTATATACCGTCCATAATATGGGTGTTGATTTAAAATTGAAAAAAGAACCGTAAAAGGAAAAAACTGGTAATTCATATATAATCAAAGTTAATTATTCAGTGTGCTTTACAAAATATAGTATAGTCAACTAACTGTATTGAGAAAGGGAAGATAAGGTCCATAGTGTATTTAAACAATAATTGTATAAGAGATCATGGTGCAAATAAGGCATCCATAAATAGATTATCTGATACACCTTTGCAAAATATACATCTGACTGATTTCAAAAGCATTTTTCAAGGAGGTTTTCCCCATTGGAAAAATGCTTTTGCAAATAAGGCCTTATAGTATTTTAAAGCGCATATGAGGAAGAGCTATTTGAAGTAGTGGAATTACATTATTAGTTAGGAATTAGTAGCTGTATGCAATACAAATAGAAGCCTTGAAGGCTATTAATAAATCGGTCAAACCCATGCAAGGAATACAATACTGTCGGGGAGAAAGGGTTTGTTGATATTTATTCAACGCTGAGGTGTATGGCACATTTCCATGGAGGCATGTTAGTACATTAAATACAGCCGACGTTTGTCTTTGTCATGCGCTAACATCATGACAGGGCCGTACATGGCGTTCTGGCCTGCTTATGTCTCAGAGAGGGGTGCATACTGTGATTTATGCCGCAGGGGCACTTGAACGTAGGGCGATTACGCAACAGATTAGATCATCACAAGATGGCGATTGAGAACCCCTGCGGTTCAGATATGAATTTCAAGAAATGGAAGCTAAGGTACACTGAAAGAAAAAATTTACTAGATGCAAATTGGACCATATATTGAGTTATTTATTTAAAAAGCGAACATGGCTGACCAGAGCGCTTTACAAAACATATATACAATGTAATACAAAAAGTAGCAACACAGACATTAATTATTTTCACCTATCCTAAAATCATCCCACTCACTACACTCCAGTTTAAAAGGATCTAAGCAAAACCATTTATATAAACTCCCCAAAATTACCCAAAGAAACAATTCAGGAAAGCATATAGCCACAATCCTTCTGATCTAAATGCCCTGTGCCCAGAACCATGCTTTTACTTTCTTCCTGAACCCAAGGTAGTTTTTAATCAGTCTGCGGTCTTTTGGAAGTGAGTATCAAAGTTTAACACCCGCCACTGAGAATGATCTGAGTGAGTGAACAATCGTTTAAAATTTGGAACCTCAAGCTGTAAACACTCCTGGCTCTATAGCCCACTTAGGCCCTCGGAGATTTTACATTTTTGAGCTACATACTCTGGGTATAGAGCATGAAGTGCTTTATACACTATGCAAATCAATGTACAATGTATCCTATAAACGATGGGAAACCAGTTCAGTTTCTTTAATAAGGTCAACTGTGGTCAAACATTCGTGCCCCACAGACTAACCGGGCGGCTGCGTTAAATTTGCAATTTGTAAATTTTAACACCTGTGTGAACCCCTCCTTTAAGACCAATCCGCATTGAACGGCCAGTAAACAGTTTTGCAAAATAGAAAACAGCAACAGAAAACTGGGCTTATTGGTAAATCAACTATTCCTTGCAGTGTTTACCTTCAGAAGTAGAGAATTACGGCAGCAAACCATCCTTAAATACCTGCAAACCACAACATAACTTGGAAATCAAAAACATTTTGTTTAGAGCAAAATAAAGTAAAAGAAAATTAAGTTTGTTTTAACATGAAACCTAAAAATTGAAACCACCAATGTTTCGTCTCTTTACAGGTTTACTTGGTTCAAAACAGTAGTTATTATCTGATGGTTTAATGTATAATTAGTACGTGGACCGTAGGAGCTAATCCATTTTGTTGACCAGGGTTCTACTTCCTCAAAGCTAACTGAGCTACTTCCTGTGTTTTTTTTTATTTTCAGAATTTTTTTTTCATATTTCTTGTTTCACTGGCATCACTGGAGTTATGTAGGGTTGTAAAAAATTGAGCCATGCTTCTCTTCTTGTATGTTCTGCAACTGTTGATCTTACTTCCAATGATTAAAATCCTTTCATTTCTATTAAAATAGTGGGGTGTTTGAATCTATTTCATCTAATTGAACATCAGTCACACTAGCCACATGTACATGTTTGGATTTGGACACTGCATTCAATATGTGATTTTATAGTTTCAGGAACAAGAGCAGAGGATGTTGACCAGTTGGTGAATTGTCTTAAGGAAAAAATACCAGTCCTGTCTTGCACACTTCAAATGAAGGAGGAATTCAGACAGGAAGTGAATGAGACTGCAGGGCTGTCCTATATTGAGGACCTGGCCTGGCCTGGACTTGGCGTCTTGAGGTTAGTTCTTGATGGAAATTCGTATCTAATTTGTTTCGATAGTTCTGCGCAGTTGCATCTCATACCCACACATTTGTAAAAGAGGATTCATTTAGTTCTGAGTGGCAAGAAAGGTTTCCTGGTTATTTTGCTGATTTATCTTGCAATATCTAAACACAAACTGATTGATAATGGATGATTGCATGAAAATTTGTGGCTACATGATATGGTGTTTGGTATCGTTTAGAATATACAGTGGTAAGAGTGTAATGATAAAGGTATGATCAAGCTGTGAAAATCCTCTTTAAAAGTGTATTGAGAATCTTAGTGCAACAGAGGATGAATAGGTTTATATTAGCCCTGTAGTAGTAATTGGAAAAGTTACTATGGATTTGAAGACTGTTATCCCTTTTTTTCTAACAGTTTTTATTGAACACAACCATAAATGTGCAGATATAGGAATGGTAAACACCTGTAAGGTTGTCCCTAATTACGCTCACACCAGAATACAAACCCCCCTCTACGGAATTAAGGCCGAGAGTCTATCTTGTAAGGATAAACAATTTGATAGAAAATAAGGATGTCGTAAAGAACTCTGCTCCCTGATCGGCCTTCTGTCCCTCATCCGTTCCTTTCTCCTGCCACAGTGATGCCAGGCAGGGGTTTATAGACTCCTGACTTGCTGCAGTTTTGTCACTAGATACGGGCATGGCTCCATCCCAAACCGTCCTGCTTCCATACAAGGGATGCTCCAAAGTCTTACTTTCTTCATTGTCAGCGGTTTCTGTCAGGACATGCTACTGTACATTTTGCTAGCCTATGCAAAAATACACTATGGCTCATGCTTTACTTCATTTTGCTACCTATCAACATTTATATATACAAAAAACATTTCCCTGTCATTCTCTCCATATTTCACTCATTCTATTCATGTTTTTATCTGGTCCTGTAATCTCCTTTAAACCTTATTTTCATAATCTATCCCATTCTGCATTTTGTGCACTGAGCATGTAAAATCAATTTTTAGTCTGCATGGGCCCTTTGACAAACAGTAGACAACGGGTGAGTCACGTGTGCGCTGCCAGTTCTAGCCTTAGTAAGTGACGCAACACTGCTTGATCCATTTTTATCGCAGGCCACATTCTTTCTGGGACGGAGCTTGACTCCACTATAGCACTTAAGATTTTACATTTGCCTAGGATCTGTCATTTACACTTTTATTTAACTAATAGTTAATTGCACCTTACATTTAAACAATAACTACCTTTTTTCAGTGCCTGCCCATGTCTGTGGACATGATTATATTTTCATGGAAAAGCCTTCCCAATGCCCTTCCTCCCCCCGTTATAGCGCCTAAAAGGAGTCAAAAGAAGTCTTACCTAATTCTAAAGCACTTCAGGGTGCGGGAAGACCCTAGTTCCTTCCCAATATTCCCCCCTTTCATTACTTCTACAGTAACAAACCCATCCCATCAGACATATCCACAACCCCAGAAATATTAGTTTGAGTTTCGCTGTTTATTGTATGGCAAGGTGTTTTAGATCCCCCAGTTGATACCATCATATTTGTACTATTAGGAACTATATTGGCACAACATCGGAGACCCAATCGGCACGTGCAGAAGAGGACCAAAAAGAATACCGACACCAGTATTTTTACTGCTGCCCCCAGCCATTACAGGACCCAATCAAAGGCAAGCGATAGCTAATCAGTGTTTTGAACTCCATCTTCATTTGAGCACCTAGATTGTTAACTGCCTCGATGACGTAGAATAGTGACCCATTCTCAGCCTCCTCTGGGGGTACAAAAGTGCAGCAGCTGCTTCCCAATTTTTTACACACTCCTCCTTCTATGGCTGTTAGCAAATCCAGCATGTAGCGGTTCTGCATCGTCATGAGTCTCAATAATGCACGCAGCTCTACTTTGATGGCGTTGAACCCATTCTCTGTGTCATTGGCCAGCTGGACTAGCTCCCATCAGACTAGCTGCACCCACTTGGCGTTAGCAGCTGCTTATACCTAAGGAGCCAAAAAAGATGATAAAGTCTCTGCTGAGCTAAAATGTCGATGCTCATCAGGTATTCCACTGAGCAGTGTGGAGGATTCTTTTGAGACATAGTTTGATCTCTTCTTTCTTCCCCGCTGTTGAAATCGTCCTATTTGTGGCAGCAATTCCAAATTCTTGAGTCATCTGCAAGTTTTTCTGCTTCTTTTGGTGCTGCAGAGGCTGTTGGCACCTTGACAAGCATTTCTTCTCCCTTCAGGTGTTCTTCCAGGATTACTAGTAGTACTGAGTGCAGGGAGGCCAGTAAACACTTGCCCCTCCAGGAAGGTGGGAGGTGCAAGTAGGCTTGTCGGCCACAACCCAGTAGTAATCAATCACCGCTGCCGTACGTTTCGTCATATCGGGGATCACAAGAGTGCGGTTGCACTGTGTGTTTACGCCAACAGGAACTGTTCCTTCATTGCTAAAACAAAGTTCATAGTCCATGTCTCTATGTATCCCCACTGGCTTCTCCATTGTTGCAATCCATGTCAGCCGTGTGATGTATTGGGACCATATTTGTGCACATATAGTCTCTACTTTGGCTATTCTTCCTATTCTGTACTCAATCATTCCATTTGCCGGGCACGTCACAGTGGTGCCCTGCCATTTGTCATTGACATGTGAGTAACCTCCCAAGGAAAAATATGGTACTTGTAGACACTTGCTGCATTTTGTATTGCCATTGCATAACGCTGGATCTAGATCAATGGTCATCAACTGCACACTGTGTGCCTGGAATATGTCCTTTATCCTACATAGTGCAAGATGTACCAGGCATTGTGCCTCTGTAATTGGAACTGGATGTGCAACTCTCACCTTAGGAGCCCTTGATGCATGCGGGATAAGTGCACACATGTAACAGCTTTTATTGATCACATTCCTTCCTGCAGTATGCATATCGGAGTACCAGCTGTTGGTGGATTCTGAGTACTCAATGTCAGAAAGTGCATCATAGCCCAACCCCTTATATAAATCATACGTCATTCGTACTTCCCGTTTTATTAGTCTTAGAAAACTTGTGCAGGTGGCCGACAAAAAGTGAGGCATTGTTTGATTCTTTGTCATAGACCTATTCATACTAGCATTATTTTCCAACTGTCCATCACCCCCTTTATATGGCCACCCCATATAACAGACATACCTTCATACACTCCAACAACCATGACCAGTGTCAAACAAAACAATATAATGCTAAAATTGATATAATGCATAATTCCTATAACAAATTACATTAATTTTAACCTCCCTACATAACAGAGAGGTTTGAACACATCAGTCAGGCATCCTTGCTTTTATAGAGAGACAGAGACAGACCCTTTCCTACCAGGGCTGACCGGGTTCTGGACTTCAAAATTTGAAAAATCAAAAAACGTAAAAAAGATAAAAAATAAAATAACAATAAAAAAAGAAAAATTAAAAATCAGGCATGTGCCACTGCACACCACCCTGGCATGGATCCTTTGCTAACACTTTTTCTTTTTTGGCAATATCCTTATTCTGTTGATTGAGCCTTGTCTCAGCTGCTCTTCGGACATCCGAGAGATGCACCCAATAGCTTAACTCCTTCATGCGGATTGCGAGAGGCGTACAGAACACCACCTCATAAGGACCTTGAAACCTGGGATTGTTCCATCGACGCACAAAGTTTTTTATGCAGATCAGCTCCCCAGGTAATAATGGTCCAATTGTGGCAGATATGTTTGCAGTTGCTGCCCCTTCCGGTGTGTCATGTCCTTCGCTCCTGGGTGGCACAATCTATCGAGAGTTCTGTTTGATAGCATGTGTTAGTGCTTTTAAATATTCCATAAATTCCTCTCCTAGTACTGTCTCTGCTTGATATGCAGCTGACGCTTTCCTCACAGGGGATATGTGGGTTTGCATACGCCTGCCTGTGGCTATTTCATGTAACCTGAAGAGGGCCAAGAGCAAACAGTGCACCTAGTTTTTCTTCAATGTTTAACACAATTGTGCCAGTTTACTCTTCAAAAGCAAATTGATACTCTCCACAACGCCATTAGCCTAGGGTGGTAAATTGAGCACATTCGATGTTTTATGAGCAATAGCGCTGCGACATGCTGAAACAGCGCATTTAAGAAATGTTTGCCATTATCTGATCTCAATACTTCGCACACGCCCCATCGTGGAAACACCTCTCTGACCACGAACCGTGCTGCACACTTAGCATCTTGGTGTGCACATGGCCCTGCCTTCACCCCTCCACCCACCTTGAAAAGGGGCAAACCACTACAATAAGGTACCTATATCCAGTGCACCTTTCCCCCATATTTGCATAATCTATCTGCAGTTCACAGAACAGCCCAATTGGGCAAAGTAATGTATCTCTTAATGTCCGTAATGTCATCCCTGTGTTGAAACTTTGCCATGTCAGACAGTGTATTTGTTTTTTTTGCCCTGATAGATTTCATACGTGGCATTAGTATGGGCAGCACATTTGACCAGTGCCACAGCAGAGGGCCATGATAAGGCTTTTTATCAGTTCTTTGAACAGCCTTGAATGGTGCACTGGAGAGCCATCTGTCCTCCGAAACCCTCTCCTCTCCCACTGAGACAGATCTGCATGCACTATTGTCGTTACATATGCTGAGTCTGAGTATGTGGTGACACACTGCCCTTGAGAGGCTCTCAATGAGAGCGACCGGTTCCGCTGCCTGAGCGGAATAATGCATAGGTAATTTTTTCATGATCAGAACTTCATGCTCCCCACCCTTTACCGCGCACCGTTGCCACCCCTGTATGCCTCCACCCTGTCTTCTGGTCAATAGTTGATGACCCATCAACTTAAAGTATAGTATAGTATCTCCCCTTCTGTGAATGCACTGTCTCTAGATGTGGATTTACTCGTATGTAGCTCAGTCATGCATTTTCAGGTCACCATCAGTGGATTACTCTGTCAAAAATGTGTTTGGATTCACCGTCCTACACCTTACTATATGAATATGAGGTTTGGATATTATAATCTCATATGAGGATTGTCAAGGTAGATTTAGACCTTTCCAAAATGGCGAATAGTGAATGTTCCACAAACAAGGTAACCGAGCACCCCATGACAATCGTGGAACTTTTCTCTATCGCAAATGTAGCCGCTGCGAGTGCGTGTTTGCACGTGAACTGTCCCTGCATGACTAAGTCCCACTATACTAAGCAAATGGCTTGTGGCCTGTTAGGAAAGATTTCTTAATTGTGGGTAATTTTCCTTCCATGTGGCAACCCCTAAACTTTTTGCTGTTGTTTTCACCATGATCGAGACTTTGCCAGAGAAGTGCAGCCTTCTGCCGCACTCCTCTGGGCTTTCGCTCCATTCTTACGGGGAAACTGACATGCCCTTAAGACAGTCAGTACCGGGAAACGTTGTTTTCCGTAGTTTCTTTATCATGTTGCAGCTTTCGCGCAACATGGCACAAGAGGGCACTGTAAGCTAAGTTACTACTCTCTTGGGTCTCTAGTCTTCTACAGGCCCTAGATACTCTCTTTGGATTGTAAATGAACGGTGCAAGTGAATCACGGACGGGATTGGTGGCAGCGATCGTTTCTTGTGTTTTTGAGCTCCTTTTGGTGTTTTAAGCACGTTTCTTGCGCATAGCCCAAAATGGTGGCCTGGCTCCCAAAATGGCCAGACCACGAGGATCTTTGTCCTGTCTGCTGACCGTCTTGCCCCCTTCACCTCCCCCAGGTTGAGCCGACCCGGGGCCTTCCTTATTTGGGCATGTACTTTCCCGCGAAACACAGATGCTTTCGCTGGCTTCTACAGGCCTGTGTGTGCCTCCAGGATGGGGGCTGGGATGTCTGGTCCCAATACACATCCTGGGCGCCAGAGAGTCTAGGGTGATGTGAATGCCTGGGACCCCCGTGGCCCGTGATAAGGTCCACAGATGGTGTGAGTGTTTTATGAGCGGATCTCCCATTGGGTCCCCTCCGTTTTGGCACAAAGGGAACCGTGGATAATAGGGGGCTGGAAACGCCACTACCAGGTCGATCTCCTGAGTTCTCACGAACAAAGGAATACAGGAGCCAAGTATCCTGCAACCACGAGGCTGAACCGAGGAATCGCTGGTGACCCGCTGAAGGACTGCTCCTCTGCACTGCTGTCTCTTTGTGAAACCCTTTCTACCTCAGGTCGAACGAGAAGGCCTGTACTAGTACTTCGACCCTTGGAATAGTGGGAACAACTATTCTCGGCATCTTCACCATCTCCTGCACGTAAGCCTTCGGAAGTGTGTCTGGGCCATCCAGCAGACTGACCAGCCTACCCAGGAGTCTTGCTCTGTAACCGCCGTCAGGTTGTGTGGTATTAAAGTCCTTGTCACTCTCACACGATTCGTACACTTGGCATTCCCAGGTCTGAAGTGAGTAGTGTACCTTTGGCTGAAATACACACGAACGCTCTGTTGCCCTGCTCTGGTAACAAACTGTGCGGGTTCACTGCGTTTGGGACGCCCTCAACTCAACTTCTGCTGCTGCGGAATCTACACGACGACGAGACGTCCCCTGCTCCTATCTGAACCTGCCAGCACTGAAACCGACGCGGAGAAGCCTGTGTCTGCTTGCATCGGGGACCAGTGAGTAGCATCGCTAGGAACTGGTCGCCCTCCTGCAGGAGCCCATAGCTTTTCCCCGCTGTGTCTAACAGCACGCCTTCCTGTACTCGCGCTCTGCTTCTGCCCACAGTGGAGGCTGCGCTTGAGTCGCGGAGCTCTGTCCATCTTCATTTGTTCACCGAACTAAACTGCCTGATTCCCTAGACGAGACTCCCCTTTTTGCCCATTGGCACCAGCGTGTGCAGGTACTTTTGACCACAAGGCTCCACTCTTCGTAGGGCTTGGACTTCCTTTTAGTTAGGTGCCTCTGAAGGCGGACTGGGTCTAATTATTATTCGCACTGCCGGTTTTCCTCCCCATCTAAGGTGGTCTACACATTTTGTGCGTCTAACTCGTTAGACTCGTTGGTATTTGTATATATATTGTATTGGTTTGGTATGTGGTGTTGAGTTTTATTGTGATTTCTCGCTACAGTCAATGTTACAAAGGCCTGGTAATGTGTATATATTTTTAATATAACACCTGCTTGGAGTAATTTGTAAGTGTCCTTGCTTTGTGTGCTCATTGCGGGCTTTCAGTCACCCTCACCCCTCTTGAGACCTAGTCTTGACCGCCGCGATCGCTACCTTGATTGGTCTGGCTTGTCCAGAGGTTACCCTGTTCCAAGAAACTTGGCTGGCCTTCTGAACCTCTGCGCCTCCAGGACAGAGTTCAGAAATCCGTCTTAACATAGCCCATTGTGCTCTTTTGGGTCAATACTACTGTCATGAGTTGCTAAAACAGGGGCCATGCAAATAGCTTCTTTCAAGTCCTCAAATTGTCTATTCATTTCTTCAGTCCATTTCAATTTACAATTTTTTGTCTTCTGTCCTTCCCTGAGACTTTGTAACAGCAGCTTTGTGTAGGCCTGCATAGTCTTGCACCAATGCCCTACAATAATTACATAAGCCCAAAAACTTCTGCATTTCCTTGATGGTACTGGATCTAGTGGTGGCGCGTACTGCCGCCGCCCTATCTGGCAATATGTTTTGCAGAAATAAGTTGCCCTAAATATAGTACCTCATGTTGGCAGTATTGTAGATTCTTTTTATCTGCCTTGTACGTTTTTTGTGCCAGCAATTGCAATAATGCAACAGAATCCCTCCTGCACTGATGTTCATTTTCACTACATACCAGCAGATCATCCACATACTGGATGATTGTGCTAGGCACCTGAATGTTTCCCAAGTTGGCATCCAGTACTCTATGGAAAATACTTGGATTTTCACAGTACCCTTGAGGCAATCTCTTGTGCTCAAAGCGCTGTTGACCATGCGTAAATGCAGTGAGATACCATGAATCAGGGTGAAGTGGGATTGAGAAGAATGCATTCTTCAGATACACCACTGTGACGTATGTTGCTGTCTTGGGAATGCTACATAGGATTGTTGCTGGATTTGGGACTGCCAGAAACTCCTTCTGCACCACATCATTAAGGACGCAGATCCTGGATCATCCTCCCTGTTGCTTTCTTGACTGGGTATATGGCCATATTACACGGGGACTTTGATGGCACAATGATCCCTTGCTCTAATAGAGCCTGGATAGTGCCTTTTATCCCTTCCTCTGCTTCCCTTGACAACGGGTACAGCCGCCCCCTCGGGAGTACTGCTCCTGACGTCAATGTAATCTGTACTGGGGTCACATCTTTCAGTAACCCAGTCTTTTCCTTCAATTGTACTTTCGGGTCTCCACATAGTACTCTGCGCCACTCGCACCCGTCCTGGCCTGTTCAATCAGGAATACTCTTTTGTCTGACACTACTAGTCCTTACAAATCTAATGACAATATTTTCCCTGCCACCATCTCGGGCGGCACTATGGGTCAGAAAATAAAATCTGTGGGCACTCGCCAACATTTTGTCACAATTTGAGGCAGTGATTTTGCTAGTACCTTGATACCATAGATGAATGTCAGGGACCACTGGAACCCCACGGACTACTGATTTACCTTGCCATTGCATTGATTGTTACCACTGCTCGAGCTACACACATCCATGGAGTGGAACACACAACCCCTTGATCTGTGAATGATATAGTTTACTGAGCAGATCCCTACCCAACAAGTTAACAGGGGAACTCTCTGAATATAACAAGAGGGCTCATACTACCTTCCCTACTTTTATATCCAGCTCCTCGGCGTATGGAACTGTAGAAATAGCCCCAGAGAATCCCTGCGTGTCAAGAGTTTTACCTGATAATGGAAAGTTCCCCTCCATAATGCATGATTTAGTTGCACCTGCATCTATCATAAATATGAATTGCTTGTTTCCTATTTCCGCTTCTACCAAGGGCTCCTCTTTAGGATGTGCAGATGGCAATAGGATTGGACACGCGAGTGCTCTCAGTGGGCTGTCCTAATCAGAATATGTATTTTTCCCGGGGCATGAAAAAGGGCCGCCCCGCCATTGTAACTCCTTGGAATGGGGCGCCTGTTCCCCCTGCCATCCTGTTAAACGGTGTTCCCTCACCCTGCTATGGTTGTTGCCCAAGTTGCCCTTGCCTGTCGGCCCCATAAGGGAACTGATTTAGACTCCCACACCCAAATTGCTGTTGTCCCATTCCTTGAGGCCCTTGGAATTCCTGCCCTGGAGGTGATGGCCCATAATTAAATCCCATCCCAGGCCTGTTCCTACATTCTCTTGCGAAATGCCCCCATCTCCTGCAATACCAGCACTGTGATGTTCCCAATCCTTCTCCCCGGGGCCCTATCCCCCCCAAAGCCTCCTGCTTTTGCGCCTCAAAATCCTCGTCTTCCCCTTGGGGCTCCTTCATACTGCCACTGTGGTTTGGGGTACTGTCCGCCCCCACCCCATTGTCCTGGTCCTTTGCCCCATAGTGCCACAATTCTGGCATTCACAATTTATTGAGTGTCTCCTGTCTTTTTCTCCTGAGGCCATCACCGGTGCTTGGACGACAACCTTATCTAGTTTCTTTTGCACTAGTTTTGCCTCGTCTGTTTGCCTGTTCTAGGCTGTCTCCCTGTCCCGCTTCTTGATTCTCTCACAATGGTGGACTATTATACTTTGTATCTCTGCCCACCATTTGGCTTCAACCCCCACAATTTGATCTAGTGCCTTCTGGACCTCTTTTGGTAACTTCTCTTTACGATAAAGTAGAAAAATTGTACCGAATGGTCCCATTGCCCTCCTGTCTCAACTCTCCACATTTTCTGTAACTGAAGAATAAACCTAACTGGGTCCTCATCACCCCTCGTACACTGCATTAAAGAATGTATGTCAGGGGTATCTGGGTACATCTTTCGTAGAGCATACCATACCCTTGCCCTTAATTCATTAAAGGCTGTTCTATCATGTTCATTATCTGCAAGACTTACCCCTGAGTACCCAGCCCTTTTCCATATGTCCCCAGCCTGGTCCTGAACTATGGTGAATAGTAAGCTCTTAAGGTCTCCTAGTGCTAAGGCTACCCCTGCTGTTTATTTTTCAAATTGGTAGATCCATTTACTGGCTCTGGCTGGAAGCTGGGGGAGAACTTTAATCAAATTATTTGTGTCCCTTTGAGGCCATGGCACATGCTTCGTTATCCCCACTCCTTTATGTATAAGAGGCATCTGCAGGTCTATTTTGTTTTCTACCCCTTTTTTAGTATCCTTCTTATCCTGTACTACCACCATTAAATCTGGTCGATTTCTTGGTCTATCCCTCCTCACTGCCTCTTGTGGCGGGGATGGGTTTCTCTCTGCCTCCTCTCCTTGATCTTTTTCTTGCCCTGCCTCTTCATTATTTCTGGCACCTTGTTCTTCCTGTTCATTTTCCCATTTTCCTTCGACTTCTTGTCCCAGGACCGTCCATACCCTCTCCCCATCATCTTTTTCAACACAAACATTTCTTATTGCCCCAGGGTTGAATCTAGCCAAAGAAATCTGACTTCCAATCCTATATTTTCTGCACTGATAACCTTATTTCTGGTGATACTTCTTCAGGTTTGTGTAACCTGGCTAACCTTTTCCGCAACGCTCTTAACTTGTTGTTTATATCCGTTTGTGAACCCCCTGGGTACACTCATGCTGTGGGAATGTCAGCGCCTGTGAATGGGTTATATGGAGGTGGGGGTGCAAAAGCTCTGGAGTTCCCCCACCCAGCCCTATTTAATAATCCTGCTGACACTCTCTCTACCATTGCAGGCTTATAGACTGGATTTGTATACCTTACTGCAGGATATATCCCCTTACATGGGATCTCTTTTTCATCTTCTTGATCTTCCATACCCTGGAATAATCGCCAGAGATCTAGAATATCTTTTCTTTTTTGGAATGTTTTCCCCTTATATTTTGCTGCTAAAAGGATGGACATTTTTTCTAGCATGTTTCTGTTATGGGAGCCCTGCTCTGGCCAGGAGCAACACATCCCCCTTCCTTTGTTTCCAATACCCATTGGTTGTGATATTTATCTATCCTGTCACAATGCAGTGGCAGGACCCCATGCATGTTTTATTGGAGTTTCTTCCCCCATAATGTTGCCCGCGTGTTCCTAATGCCTCATTTCGACCTTACTGCTATGCTGCGCACGCTGCTGCTTGTTGCACAAAAAATACAGATCAACCCACTTTTCCCCCACCACCTTTCATTCTTTTCCACTTTGTTTCACACACACATACCCCACCTTCCTTCCTTTTTTTACCACAAAAGACAGCAAGAGAAAATATACAAAAATAATTAACAAAAATCCAGGCCCATTCCTAATACCAAGCCACTACTTATTTTTCTTATCCTTGTAATACCACCTTCCCAGCTTTTTTAATATGCTGAGGATCCCATTGCTTTTATCATCATAAAAGAATAATGCGTGGTACTACCTTCTCAACCTATTATGGCTGAGGATCCCTTACTTCCCAGTCTTTGTACGAGGAGGCTCCCTTTCCTCTGTCTTTTATACGCTGAGGCTCTTTTTTCCATTATAAAAAGGAGAAAAACAGAAATATGCAACAATTTCAATACATAACCCACCTCCTATCCTATCTATACCTTAACACATCACCTGAAATCCTATCCCGTCTATACCATAACACATCACCAAAGGTCCTATTCAATCTATTCCATAACACATCACTGTAAGGTCCTATTCAATCTGTCATTGACCTCGTACTTTATCCATTCGTACTGTCCTACATACATGTCCCGTTGTTATCTCATTAAGAGTATACTCACTTGTGCTTGTTCACTCGAGTTTTCCTCAGTTACAAAGTCCCAATACCCGCGTATCTTTCTTTCTGGAGCCACGCCCCGCTTTAGTGAGCAGAGAGGATTTCTATTAAAATGGCTCCTACTAAAACAGTTTCAGGAAACGCATGTTTTTTGATTTAGGGGACTGGTCGCTATAGATGGCGTAACTCCTTCCTGGTGACTGGCCTGGGCTTCGCAAAGTATGTGGGAAAGACTGAGATCACGTCGGGAAGGCCACCATTATAAGGGTGTACCTAATTGTAGGGGTGTCCCTAATTACGCTCACATCAGAATAAATACACCCCTCTAGGGAAGTAAGGCCAAGAGTCTATCTTGTAAGGATAACAAATGTTATCTCACAGAACATGAGGATGGTAGCAAAGAACTCTGCTCCCTGAACAGTCTTGTGTCCCTCATCCATTCCTTTCTCCTGCCACAGTTATGCTAGGCAGGGGTTTATATACTCCTGGCTTGCTGCAGTTGTGTCACTGCATAAGGGCATGGCTCCATCCCAAACCATCCTGCTTCCATACAAGGGATGCTCCAAAGTCTTCCTTTCTTCATTGTCAGAGGTTTGTCAGAACATGCTACTGTACATTTTGCTAGCCTATGCAAAGATACACTGTAGCTCATGCTTTCGTTCATTTTACTACCTACGAACATTTTATATATGGAAACATTTTCCTGTCGTTCTCTCCATATTTTACTCATTCTACTCGTGTTTTTATCTAGTCCTGTAATCTCTTTTGAACCTTATTTTCATAATCTGTCCCATTGTACTTTTTGTGCACGGAGCATGTAAAATCCATGTTTAGTCTGCATGGGCCCTTTGACAGACAGTAGACAACTGGTGAGTCACGTGAGCTCTGCCAGGGCTAGGCTTAGTGACTCAACACCGCATGTGCCCATGCAATCCATTTTTAGCACAGGCCACGTTCCTTCTGGGATGGAGCTTGATTCCTGTATAGCAATTTACATTTGCCTAGGATCTGTCATTTACAAATGTATTCAGCTAATAGTTAATTGCACCTTATATTTAAACAATAACTTCCTTTTTTCAGTGCCTGCCCATGTGTGTGTATATGATTATATTTGCATGAAAAAGCCTTCCCAGTGCCTGTCCTCCCCTCATTATAGCGCCTAAAAGAAGTAAAAAGAAGTCTTGCCTAATTCTAAAGCGTTTGGAGGTGCGGGAAGACCCTAGTTCCTTCCCAACACACCACTGCATCATTAACAAAATGTTAGTCTTCTGTTCATATCCTCAAAGCAAGAGTCCTCTTGTTCCCAATGAAGAAAGTAATGACCTCAGCAAACTAGCTCTGTTTTAACAAACTAAGGCTAGTCGAATATGGATACAACATGGTTGTGAACTTTGTAGACCCCTCGCCAGTAGGCATTTTAAGGAACTGCAAGAGAGCAAGGACTGCACGACAGGAGTAATGGGAAAGGTGAAGTTGGTGGAGAGAATTGCATACAGTGCAGCCATAGGTAGCTGGAGAGTGTCCTATATAGATATTTGTATACACGTTTGTTTTCCAAACTGAGGTTAGGGGGACTTCTCTGTAGTATAAGGGCTTGCTTTGGGGAAAGCCTGCAAAATCTAGACACACTGCAGTAAAATAGCATACTGGGTAGGGATTTGAAACCATTGCGTCCCTTTCACCAAAAATATGAAGTGGTATGAAGGGGGTAGGGAATTGTGGGAGGTCGCAATCAGTTCTAGCAAGGCATTATAATCAATCGATCATTAATTAGATTGTGTTTCTGCCAGGCATTTTCAGCATGTAGTCAAATAACCATGAAAAGTTTAGGAAGCCCACACCCTGCGCATTCCCAGAACAGGCAGGATATAGCATTGAAAATTGACCACTTACAAGGTTTGGGGTACATCTCATCGACCTACTTCTCCCGTGATGGTTTCACTGACGGCTATTATTGTTTATCTTCTTCTTTTTGTCTTTTTTTCCTTCCGTTATGGATTAAGCTTGAACATTTCTCTCTTTTAAAAATTTGTATTACGTTTTTATAAATACATGCTTACATACCCTCACCCTCCCTATAGCCCCACCCCCTTAGCTCAACATGGTAACAACACATTAAGCACCAATGAGAGAATCGCACTACCCCTGCAACAAAGGCATCTGGACAGATCTCCCATACATTTCACCTCTGCATGATTCCATAATTTGTGATAGTTGTTTCTACTATGCACAGTACCCGAACCATGCACAGGACCCGAACCTTCTATGCCCCTTGGTATGTACCAATTCTAGCTAGTAATTACTCATTTCCTGAGGTTGCAATTCTATACATTTATGCGCCGCAGCCGCCACAAATGTCCTTGGAATGCTTCAATGAGGGAATAGTAGCAATATAATCTTCTCTCTCATTTGTGTATGCAAGTTCTTTTAGCCACATCTGTTTAGTAGGGACCAAACATGATTTCCATAGGTGAAAACACTTTTTCGCAAGGTTTCAGGTTCAGTCAGGAATGCCGTAAGCATTCAAATGTATTGCATTATCACTATCTGGTTGTCCCCTATTTTGGCAGTGGACTCCGGCAAGGTGACGAACCGCCCTCACGGAAACATATCTCCAATGGTATGTATATTCTCAGGTCCCACCTAATCTGGATACTTTTGTCCTCAGCGGGAATAATAAAAGGGATCCTGCATAATGGTGCACATTTACTATAGGGAGCCGTTATCCCCAGGTGCTTAAATAGTGCAGACCAGCCACCTATTATTGCCCTAAGATGGTCAAATGTGAAGTTGTCAGAGTATTGGAAACTGAAGATCACGGGGCGAGGATTCAGCAGATGCGTGCTAAATCTTTCAATCTCACCATGCCGGTGTATGGGAGGAGGGGAGTACCAGTGTGCTGCGAAGTGAGCCTGAGCAGCTAGGTAATGTAGCACGAAATCTGGGGCGCCAGCCGTCCCTGCGCGCAGGGCTTCACTGTACCCTCTCAAGAAATTCTAGCTACCCCGATTCCCCATATACATTTTGACACCATTGACCAGATGATGTTGTCAAAGAATGCTCTCCCAGGCCAACTCAGTATGTTAGTGAAGTAATACAATAGTTTAGGCAGTACTATTGTTTTCACCAGCGAAAGATGACCGTAAAGCGATATCGGACACCTAGACCAGATTCCCAGTTTGCCCACAAGCACAGGAAGGTAGGCTGCCAAGTTATCCCCAAATAATGTTCTGGACGATTTAGAAACGCATATTACCAGGTATGTAATAGTGACGGGAGCCCAGATAAATCTCAACATATTTTCTGGCGGTTGTACGGAGTCAATCAGGGAAAACAATTCTTGCTTGGACCAGTTAATACAATATCCAAAATAGTCAGTAAATATCTGTATTTCGTCGAGGATAGGACATAAGTTCCGCTCCGGGTTTTATAATTATAGTAATTCTTTATTGTGAGGCTGGAAACCCCGGTGCCAGTGGGGTTGGCCGGCAATGGCCAGGAGAAACAGAAAAACCACAAGGAAACTCCAACCAGGGAGTTAAGTCGCGTAATCATGAGTCACCAAGAACAGTGACTCCCACTAATAAAAACACGAGAAAGGTCAATATGTCACTGGTAGGAATTACAAGAAGTTTTTCAACAGGGGATGTCAGACGACAGACTACATCTCCCATAATGCCTCTGGATCAGCACAAATATATTCCTTTTAAACTAAAAATGAATAAAAGGGGGTTGCATGCCAGGAAGGAAAGGTTCCCTTTTCCCTATAGCCGTAGCAGGAAGAGATACGAGGTGGGCAAAGTACGGGATATGGAAGTTGCACTGTGCCATGATAAAAACAAAGAAGCAGAAAAACCAATGCCTCGGGAGGTGGAGAGGGAAAGGGAGGGACTGACTGGGGAAAGGTGGAAGGAATTGCGCACACCTAAAGGTGAAGAGGGTGGAGGGGAGGTGCGGTTAAAAACAGCCACCTGGAACTCATTAGCTCTCCCGATTTTTTCATCTAGGAGCCGAGTGCAGGCACAGCGGGGTGGAGCCCGGACGTCAGTGGATTCGAGTGGGCATACTAGGTCAATCTATCCCTGGGACCGAGGAAGCCCCTACAGCCGCACATTCAAACCAGGGATCCGGACAACCAAAGCGAAAACAAAGACGGCAAGGAAAGGGTGCTCTTGGAACTCCTGTGACATTTTACGAGCAGAGCTCTAATTGCGAGAGCACAACGCCGTCTGGGAGGAACGTTCGTGGTTTTGTTTTCTTTATTTTCCTTCTTGGTTCAAACACGACTCGCGAGGAAAAGCCGGCAGAAAAAAGGGAATGTTCCGTGATATGGCCATTGCAAGTGAAGTGCAGGACTGAAAAGCCTATTATTTTTGCATTATTGGTGGTTTAAGATTCAAAAGCTGCAATTTCGTTCTGAAAAGCACAGTGCCAGTGAGAAGCCTATTTACTTTGCATTATTTGTCATATGAGTTATACAAACGGCAAATTCGGTCGTAAAACCTGAATAAACCTCTTCTTTGATTTAACCTGAATTGCTGACTCCTGCCTGCTATTTAACAGTGGTGGCAGCGGTGGGATTCACGGTAACGCCTTACTACCGCATTCATCATGGAAGCAGTAATAAAAACCTTGGCAGAAGGGCAACAGCAACTACAGCAGCTGGTTCAAGTGCAAGGCCACCAGGCTCAAGCTGATCGCCAGGCATTGCAGCAAGCCATACAAGTACAGAGCGCGGCACAGGACCAAGGAAGAGAAGCGCTAAGGATCCTGGGGGAGGCTCTAGCCGCAAACAGGACACAACCGGCTGTACCACCTACTATTCTACAAAAATACCAAAACGGGGATGACCCAAGTTTTTTCTTTGTTAACTTTGAGCGTATTGCAAGAGCAGCACAATGGCCACAGGAGAGATGGGCATTCTTTTTGGCCCCTTTACTAACGGGAGTCATGCAAGAGGCCTACCAAGCCGCCAACCCCACAGGCGATACCCCGTATGCCGAGCTTAAGAAAACAATCCTCGAAAGACTTGGAATGGATGAAGAATCCTACAGGATTAAATATAGAGAGACCCGATTAAAGCCAGGAGAAAGCCCAAGACAGCTGTTCTATAGGATACAAGATTTAGCCCAAAAATGGCTGCAGCCCAGCACCGCTACAGTAGGACAAATCAGAGACAAAATCATGTTGGAACAGTTCGTGGAGGCCTTACCCAGCCCAATCCAAAGATGGGTAAAACAGCATCACCACTTAACCCTGCCTGAGGCCATAGATGTGGCCACCGCTTACCATAAAGCAGGAACGCCCAGATCTTTTACAATACCTTCGGTGAAACCACTTGGTGAGGCTACAACTCAGCGCCAGGGGCCCTACCGGACACTCCCAGCGGAGCCTAGAACCAGACCAGAACTCCGGCCAGTAGTAGGTGGTGGCATCCAAAAAAGTGCAGGCCCACAGTGTTTTGAATGCGGAGAATGGGGTCACATCGCAAGGTTCTCTTCCAAAAAAGCAAAATCAGAACCCATGGAAATCGGAACCCTTCAATCACAAGAATACAGAAGGAAGAAAGTACCCTATGTGATAGAAGTCACTGTAGATGGCCACCCTGCACAAGCCATCCTGGACAGCGGAAGCAGACAGACAGCAATCCAGCCACTTGTGAGCAGTTCAGAGAAATTCCAGGTGAGAAACATAGCGGTGAAATGTGTGCATGGGGATGTGAAAGAGTATCCCACACAAGACATCATCTTGGGAAAAAAAAGGGGACATGATACCTATAAAAGCGGCGGTAATACCCTCCCTTCCAACACCAGTCCTAATAGGCACAGACTTTCCCAAATTCAAAAAATGGTTACAGGAAGCTCCTTATGCTGGTTCTGAAATAAGAGAATATCCAAAAAGAGAACAGTTATCCCGGGCTCAGAAGAGGGAAATCAAGGCAAAGTGGAGGGCAGAGGCCCATGACATAGCCCTGATAGACTGGAAGATCATATTCCCTCCTTCCGCACTGAAACAGAGAACGATGACTCACTCAAAAGAGCGAGAGAACAAGCACAGGAAGGGAACTCTAACAGAGGTTCCACGCCATATTTTAAGGAAAAACAGGGCCTCTATTACCGGATTATTAGAAGGGCTGACCACACAGAACAGGAGCAGTTATTGGTACCCCAATCTTACCGCTCGAATTTGGTGCAGCTAGCACATGATCACAACACGGGGGGACATTTGGCAGAGAACATGACGCTTAAGAGATTACTCCAGAATTACTATTGGCCAGGAATATATGCAGAGGTGGCTAAATATTGCCAAGAATGTTCTACCTGTCAAAAGACCAGCACCCATATACCGCCCAGGGCCCCATTGCAGAGAATGCCCATCATCAGAGAACCGTTCCAAAGAATAGGGATGGACATTGTGGGACCTCTTGAACCAAGCAGTCGGGGATATAAGTACATATTGGTAGTGGTTGATTATGCCACCAGGTATCCAGAAGCTTTTCCTTTAAGAGGTACCTCAGCGAAACAATTATGCAATGTCCTGCTTCCCTATTTCTCAAGAGTGGGAATACCCCAAGAAAAAGTGACAGATCAAGGGAGTAACTTTATGTCGGTAGTAATGAAAGAGGTATGCAAGACCTTGGGAATAACCCACCTCAAGACTTCAGTGTATCACCCTCAGACGGATGGTCTGGTGGAGAGGTACAATCAGACAATAAAACAAATGTTACGAAGAGCCACCAGCCCTACCGGGTTAGGCTGGGACAGAACTTTACCTTGGGCCTTAATGATCTTGCGCGACACCCCACAATCCTCTACAGGGTTTTCACCATTCGAACTCTTGTTTGGGAGACAACCTAGGTCCATCCTAAGGGTGTTAAGGGAAACATGGGAATCCCAGGAGGAGACCAATTTATCGGATTATGTCAATCTACAAGAACACCTGGGACGCCTGCGGGACCTGGCCCAAGAGAAGTTAGGAAGAACACAATTGCAGCAGGAGAAATATTACGATCAAGGGACCAGATTACGCACCTTTAAAGCCGGGGACAAAGTGCTGGTATTACTACCTACCAGCTCCAATAAGATGTTGGCTCAATGGAAGGGTCCATATAAGATCACAAAGGTTTTAGGTCCTGTAAATTATGAAGTGGAACAGCCAGACCGACAAGTGAAGCAACAAAACTATCATGTGAACCTACTTAAATTGTGGAAGGAAACAACCCCTTCGATTTTATGTAGCACCCAGTCAGAACTATCGGTAACGGAACAAATGGTTCCCATGGTTCAGAGCGGTTTACAGGATGTCGTGGTAGGAGATAAGCTGAATGAAGAACAAATCGCTGAATTATTCAACCATCTGCAACCAGTTTCAGGTGTTTTCTCAGGACTTCCCGGGCGAACTAAGATGGTGTCACACCACATTAACACAGAACCAGGAAAGATTGTACGACTACGTCCTTATCGTATACCCGAGGCAAAAAGAGAAGACATGAATCAAGAAATAAATGAAATGTTGAAACTGGGCGTCATTATACCATCTAAAAGCGCCTGGTGCTCCCCGATAGTTTTAGTGCCCAAACCAGATGGAACCACCAGATTCTGCATGGATTTCAGGCAACTAAATGCCATATCTCACTATGAGGCGTATCCCATGCCCAGAATAGATGAGTTATTAGAGAAATTAGGGGCAGCAGCGTATCTAAGCACATTGGACTTAACAAAAGGGTACTGGCAAATTCCATTACATCCAAATGACCAAGAAAAAACAGCATTTGCCACTCCTCAGGGTCTCTTCCAGTTCACAGTGTTACCCTTTGGGCTACACGGGGCACCAGCTACCTTCCAAGCACTAATGGACCAGTTACTTAAACCACATGAAAAATACGCTGCATAGTCATATTCAGCACATCCTGGGAAGAGCATCTAGTACATCTAAAAAAGATACTGACATCCTTGGGAAAAGCGGGCCTTCATATAAACCCAAAAAAATCCAAACTAGCAGCCAAGACCACCAAGTACTTGGGTTACTCAGTAGGTGGTGGGGTCATAACGCCCTTAGTAGATAAGGTCCAAGCATTACAACAGCTACAAATACCAACCACCCGGAAGGGAATAAGGGCATTTTTAGGGTTTGTGGGATATTACCGGAGATTCATACCTCATTTCTCCACCATTGCGGCTCCACTAACAGACGCCCTAAAAACGAATAAACCACTGGAAATCAAGGAGGACGTCATCAAAGCCTTTAATGCCCTGGTTGGCATGATTGCTAACAGACCAGTTCTACACTGCCCTGATTTTTCCCAACACTTCTATTTACAAGCAGATGCATCAGGTTGCGGTCTGGGGGCTGTTTTGTCGCAAGGAACCGTGAATAACCTATGTCCCATTGCCTTTATTAGTTGGAAACTGCTACAGCATGAATTGCCCTATTCAACCCTGGAAAAGGAGTGTCTTGCTATTAAATGGGCGGTGGAGTCCTTGCGCTACTACCTACTCTGAAGGAAGTTCACCATATTCACAGACCATGCACCTCTAGGTTGGCTAGCTACTCAAAAAGATTCTAATCGTAGAGTTTTGTGGTGGTTCCTCACGTTGCAACCTTACAATTTTGAAACTGTACATAGCAGCCTCTTTCTAAATCTGCCTGCCTGTACTCTCCACCCTCTACAACTCATCCAAAACAGGACTGCAAGACTTGTCCTTGGCCTCAAACCCAGGGATCGTATCTCTCCAGGACTGAAATCTCTTCACTGGTTCCCAGTGGCGGCAAGAATTATGTTCAAGACTCTCTGCATTTTCCATAAGGCCTTCTGGGCCCTCAATACCTTCAAATCGCTCTTCCTAAATATCTTCCTTCTCAAGCTCTTCGCTCATCCGCCTCCAACTCCCTCAGTCATTCGCTTCTCTAAGCAGCAGTTGGTAGTAGATCTTTCTTCGGCTGGGGCCTCCTTCTGGAACAGCCTCCCTGCCCCTCTGAAACTTGAGGAGAACCATCTCAGGTTCCGGAAGCACTTCAAGACCTTCCTCTTTGCTTCTGCTTTCTTGCCTCCTCTCCCCTGCTGATAACCTGGCTGAAACTGCACTGGTAACCTGGCTGACCTCTGATCTCTGGCCCAGGTCCCCTCCCCGCCAGTTTCACACCTGCACTGCCTCCCTGGCAACCCTTGCACTCAGGGCTGTTTCTGTTCCCCTACAGCCCCCTACCAGCACTTGACATCTGATGTCTGCACTTACCCTTGCACCTGCCACCAGTGGGCTACACTCGGTTTTATTTATTTGTTACTGTTATCCTTTGTACTGCACTGCCCCTCCCCCCTCCCCCCTCTCCCCACACTTTTCCTCCTCTGCTCTCCACTTGCGTGATCTCAATTTCACCTGGCCTAGTAAGATTGTTGTCTCTGTCTTCCCTCTGTTCCCCCTCCCTTGCCTCGTTGCGCATTAAAACACATGTATATAGGCACGTTATAAATGTTATATCATGTCTGATGAGAACTTTGTGTCCCTATTTGCAGTGTTCTAATAACACCTATTAGAGGTGTTATTGTTATTCATTATACGGTTGGGGGGTGGGGGGATTGTATCCCTTTTGATTAGGTCTCCCTGTGTTTCTACCCTCGCTGCTCCAGCTAGTGTCCTGCCTGGCCTGTCAGCTTCACCATACTCTCGAACCATCACTGGCTTTTCAATATGTCTAGTTTCCCTTTCAGCCAGCTCGCAAAATACTTATGTTCAGCTTTGATGTCCCTGAAGATGGATGGTTTTGGGGCAATTATGTATCATTGTTCAAGAGAACACAATCTGATGTGCTTAATTCTGCCGTTATTGATGTCAGTATGTCCACAGATGTGGAAAGTGCCACGCCTCTTACATGGGTCTCCCACAGCGTGGAGTGCAAAGACCCTACCACCATTGTTCTCTAGAAAGACAGATGTATTGTCTGTCGGAGTTTTAGAGAATATCTTATCCCGTCAATCTGAGGGGCTCAGTCTCCATAATGGATGGTAAAAGGGGACGGGGAGTCACATGGTTTGAGAGTTAGTATGAGCAGTGAGTGATCCGAGTATGTATGAGGTAGTATGTGCAATTAACTAACCATTCTAACAGGGGTTGGGAAATCAGCCATTACTCAATACGGGACATCATGTCGTATACAGTGGACTTTTTGGAGAATTCCCTGCTCTGGGGCTGTAGGTTCATCCAGGCGTCTACCAATTGAAACTGTTGCATAATCTGCAGTATCATTTTTGATGTAGACCTAAATGGTCTGTCTGAGCTATCAGAGTGATAGAGTTCCATGCGAAGGATAGTGTTATGTCTTCACCCCCATATCAATGGGACCCCAGAATGTGAATCAAGCAGTTTTGCTAATTGTGTGCAAAAAGCATGTTCATCTATATTTTGCCCATATGTGTTTACAAGTGGTAGGTAAGAGCCTGCGATTCTGCCCAAGACTAGGACGTATCTACACAGGGAGTCTGCAATGGATTTATGTTGCTGGAATGGAAGGGCCCAGCAAATTCGGGTGAGAACTTCTTGTGACAAGTAGAATGTGAACAATCTTTTGCTGCCCTAGTTAGAGGCGAAAACTATATCAACTTCTTGTAATTCATGTGTTTCTTGCAGCATCAATATCTGGGGGAATAACCATCAATGTAGGAGACCACTTTCAGGCCTTTCAATGGATTGTTATCCCCTGCACATTCCAGTGAAGGAGCGTTAATCATGCAGCCACATAAAGAGATAGAAGTATATATACTTAGTAGCTTGTCCGCCTACAGGGCTAGCCTTTCTATCGATGTTACTCGTATCATAGTAAGTAAAACAATCGATTGATGACAGCTGTTGTCCTGTGTATGTTACCTTCCCCCGCACCGTCTACCCCATCTTGACAGTGAAGCTCATTCAAACCAAACCAGCTGAACATTCAAAGGAGGCATTGCGAACACTCGGAGCACAGCTAGCGATGGGAACCCAGCTTTGTACTGTCTTAACATGTGCAAGACTAGCACATATCAGGGCTACAGCTCAGGCATCAGTTTCACAATGCAGGGCGGGATAGTCAGCCGGCCGCCCACCAGGCGGAACGCGCTTGTATCACAGTGACCAGAGAACAGACCTCTGGTCCCCATCAATATCCTGGGAGTAGGATCTCCAGGTGCTCGTATATGTGTGCTTCACTGTGCTTAGCTCTGTAGTCCTTTTCATAGCAAGCACTAAGTACGCCCACTTCTGACATCTCAATTGTGGGCCCATTCTGTGCACAATATCGCAGCTCTCTGGCTCCGCTACTGCTGCATCTATATCTAGTGGTGAATAGCTGTTAACCTTCAACACCCAGAGAGGTCCTAGAACCTCACCCCCCCACCCCCAGAACCCCCCCCTGCTAGTATGCACAGGAGTTTCTTTTGAGCGGGTTGATCTAGGCTGAATATTCAAATCTGTTTAGGATACTGTTAGGCAAGATTGGATGTAGTAACCCTTTGGGAGACTACACCAGCCTTGTCCTCTTGGCAATAGGTAACCCAACCTTTGGTATAAGTCTGTGCTACACAAGTTGGTAGAGTGCCTGAGCAGCCAGACCTATTTTAAGAGGGGTCAATGTGAGCTGCAGGGTTGTAACAAAGAGATTCACAGTGACATGTGTTCAAATAACACTTATACTCAGGTTTTCTTGATGAAATAGTTATTTATTAATTTAAGTCAGTTTTAAAATAAGCCTTATTTAGAAGGGAGCAATATGCAACACTTAAATATACTTCAACAATACACTCCTTCAGTTCAATCAAGTGAAGCAGATACCCTTTTGGGATGGCACATAGATACTTCCTACACCCTGAGGTAGCTTCAATAGTTAGGACACTGTGGACATTAATATATCACTTTTCACACTTGAATTGTGGCAAAAAGGGAAAGTTTAGGGAAGGAAACAATAGTAAACATGTTTCTCAAACAGGTAAGCACTTTTAAATCCCCCAATGCAATATAGATTAACCCTTTTCAAGCTATACAAGTAAGGTATGTATGGCTTCTTGGAGGGACAGTTAAACTCAAAGTCAGAGGGTAAGAAGAATCTTTCAGGGATCCAATGTCAATTGAGCAAAGTCTGGGGGAGCGGAGGCACATCTTGAAGATAGGTAAAAGGCACAATGTTAAAGAGAGTTTTGTTGGAAAAAGAAATCACTGTTGGGCCACAAAACTGGTAGGCTTGTGAAGGGCAAAGCTGCACGCAGCTCTGCAAAGGGCAGCCAATACAAGTCTCAAGTAAGAGCAAGCAAGCTACACACAACAAGAGGTAGTTCACAGTACCTTGTGTCTGAAGAAATGGTTCCAGCTGGCTTCTGTACCTGTTGTAGTCCTGCAGATCCTGTTGATCCTGTGCCTCAGTCTTGGGGACAAGAGGGAGGATGTCTGGGGACTCCTGCACTATGATTCGAAGGTCGGCGGCAGCAATGGGCACAATTCAGATCAGCAGCACTGCGCGGTTTAAGCTACTCGCAAATAGCACCACTGCGGTTCTTGGACACCTTGTGGACTTTCCTTGCTTCTGGGGTCTAGCACTCTGTTGAGGTGGATCAGGCTTGGTTAGTCCTGCTTCAAGGGAGTCTTGAAGATCTTCCTGGAGCTCGGGTCCGGCTTAAAGGCGATGCACTTGATTCTGGTGTTCATGTCCCCTGACACTCTATTCCTGCAGCAGCAATGGAAGTTCAGCCAGCAGAGAGGGGGATTTCAGTCAAGTTCATCTTGGGGTCGAACGGCCCACCAACCCAAGAGGAGAAGTAATCCTTTCCAGGCTTCTCTAGTCAATGTCGAAATTGGAGCTTCAGCACTGCAGCAGGGCTTCACCAGGCAAACCAATGGTCCAGGAGGTGCAACAAGCTTTTCTTCCAGTTTCTTTCTTTGGTTCCTTCATCCAGTGGTCGACTCTGTCTTCCTTGCAAAATACCTCGCCTTTTATGCAAGTTGTTCCCATTCATTCGCATCCTAGCTGTCACTCACACAGTAGGGTGGCTGTCCTCCAAGGACAGCCAGGCGGTCAATCACCTTTAGGTGCATTCCTGTAACTAAGGATACTAAGCACAGGTAGTTTCGGGCACCCCCCTTGCTTACTGCCCTGCCAGACACGCTGGAGCCAAGGTGGGCATCACCAGTGAATCCTGCCAAAGACAAAACGAACAAAGGGGCCAAACCTGGTTTGGCACTCAGAGTAAATCTCAAGAAGGATCTTGCCAACAAGAGATGGCGAAAATACTGCAGCTGAGGATTCAGCCTCTGGTAAAAACACACAATGGTAGGAAAAAGTATATCACTGCCACCAGCCATTAATAGTAGAAGGGATAACATAAAATTGTTACATGAGAAGATAGACAAAAGGGATACTAAGTAACCCCTCCAGCTCCCTATTGTAAGATAGTATGTGATGGGTCTATAAAGAGAAAAATGTAAGTAAAGTCAATTTCACATCACTACTCATGGAAACAGTAGTTTATTGAAGAGAAGGTATTTAAACCTTAGCAGAAATCCAAAGGATTTCTATGTTACACTGCACTGAGGGTTCTGTGTGTCTCAATGTAAAAAGATGTCTATCGAGTTTGTCATACTCCACAGCCAAAAGAAACACCGGGTTCAAATCAAGTAATAATACATGAGAGAGTGGGAAAAAGGTCTCTCTCTCTCTCCTGGATAAAAATTAAAAGTCCTGAAGTCCAGCAAAAAAAGCTCTGGGTCTCTAAGATAGAAGGGAATTAGCACATTTCTGAGAATTCTCCCTAACCGATACGGCACCTGCAGGTGACGTGAAAAAGTGAGTGCAACCTCCCGTGCTGGATCCGGAGCCTGGACGGAAACATGATTGCATATGGCACCCGACGATCCCTGAGGAGATGTTTTAATCGAATTACTTGTGAGCCGACTGGACCATTGGAGAGAAATCTGGGTGTATGGACACTCTGCATGGCTCGCAGTGTAACTCCCCTCACTCCCTAGCCAGCCGGAATACCAGATCTCTGTCCCTGTAGTCAAGAAGTCTCGCAATTATCATCTGTGTTGGGGCTCCTGGTGTAGGCGGTGGCTGTAGGGACCTTTGAGCCTGCTCGACCTGGAACTGTGGGAAGAACTCTTAACTTATTGAGGATGACCTTTGGGAGCTTTTCTATATTTGAACTCCAGGACACCCACTATCAGGATGTTATTACGTCTAGCGCAAGATTCCAAATCCTCACATTTCTCATGAACAGATGCCAATTCTTTCTTAATGGTGGCCATATCAGTTTCAACGATATTCATTCGATCCTCTTTATTGCTAATTCTGGATTCTGCATTCGTTATGCGGGTGCTTTCTTTTTCAGGTTTTTTTTTATGCAGGCAGTTGGTCTTGGCAGATGGGTCATCTAGTTCGGAGTTCACTGATGTGAAACCAGCCTGCTAGCTTCCAGTATCGGGTCTGCACTTTGCTGTATAAGCGTGTCCACCACCGCAACAGCTCGCAACAAGGTTGCCTGTTGTGGTTGTTTGTAAGAGGTGTTGGTGTATGAATTCATGGGACTCTGTGCTCCCTCCCTCTGTCACTAGGCCTCTCGCTAAGGGCGAGATGTGCAAGTTATTCCAGTGAACAGGATATGGCAGGACTGCAACACCTCTGTAGTGCTGCTGTCCAGGAATGGTATCCTTTCTATCTGTGGTGTCTTGCTTCCACACCACTCCTGTGATTGAGTATGGTGCATTGGCAGAATCCCAAAACCTCAGGCACCATCTTCCGGTATATGCAGTAGGTACAGTGTGTGGGTAGTGATCTTGGACTGTCTGTGTGCCCACTCTCAGCTTCTCTTAAAGGAGCGGTTGAGGGCACCTGTCGCACTCAAAGGTGGACCAGAGGAGCTACAGCCGCTGCCACAGGGGTGATCCCACTCCAGGGCCAGAGAACCCTTTGGCTGTCTGACTGAGACTTGAAAAGTTGTCCGCAGAAGCTGCTGAACCCCAACAGTCCCTCCAAAGTGTCACGCCCTCAACTACCAGACTAACATCTGAGCATGGCACACTCAGGGGTAAAGGGGAAGTGGATAAAATAATAAAATCTCAGATCTCCTTCAACTACTTCTTGTGGATCTGTAGAGGAAAGAAGGAAAAGAGATCATGTCTTGGTAATTACTATGCTCATACATAAATTCCTGCCCCCTACTTCCCCTGACCCCTTAGAAAATAATAAAAATGAAATACCTGGTGGTACTCTGCAAACTGCCTAGAGGAGGTCTTGGGGCCTCATTACGAGGTTGGCGGTAGCCGTGCTTCTAGTACAGGCATGGCTGCTGCCGGTATCCATTTTTTTGTGGCACCCACGAATGGGCAATTACCGGGTCATGCCGAGTATGGCAGACCCGGTAATTGCCCATTCGTGGGTGCCGGTAATAAGGGACCCTCCGTCCCCATTCAGCCCGCTAGGGCTGAATGGGAATGGGACGTCAGATGCATCGGCACCATTCAAAGTGGTGCCGGTGCAACCGACGTGCTGTGCTCGCAGGTGCCACTCTGCCTGCCAAGTCAGATCTGGCAGGCTGACAGGCGCCCGCGAGCACAGCTTGTAGTATGGCGGTCCTGGAACTACAGTACCGGCATGCTTACCGGTACCGTAGTTCCCGGACTGCCATGCTTGTAAGAGGCCCTTTATGTCTTGTCTGTTCCTTTTAATAAACTTGTAACTTGTTAATTTAACATGAAAGTCTGAGGTTCTTGAAAAACCTAGAAAAGAGTTGGCTGATTCACTAATCTAATTTAGTTCAACTGTACATGACCTTGTGGCTTAGTTTTAAACTAGAAAAAAAACATTCAGATGAACTACTCCATAAACACTGTCTCTGAAATCCTCCTGAGGCTTGAGTTGCGGATTTGAAGTGAACCTGAGTTGCTAGAAGAAGTTCCCTGTTTCCAAAACCTCTATTGCCAGTCACTGCGCTACCCGCGCCCTTCTGTCTCCAATGAAAGAATTATTGAAGCAAAGTCACTGCACAACCCATGCTTTAAAAGATGCACACACAAGAATGTCCATTACCAAAGTCTCTGTGCAAGCCATGCTGATTCACGTTCTTTGCCCAACATGAAATATTTGGGAAAAGAATCGAAATATGCACTGGGAAAGCTGCCACACAATGAAAAAACGAAACCTAATAAAAAAAATTAAAAAATAAACTCCTTTTTCCTGACGGTGAGTGAGTGCTGTCAAGAAAATTCTGGCACCAGTCCCGATAACCACTTAATGGTTTCCTGAAGTAAAATTTAAACCTCCCCTGTAGAAAGGCAGTTTTTCACTCAAACACTATTCAGCGCTAATATTATACTAAAACCCGAACTGAAGTTATTTAAAAAGGGAGTTCAAAGTCTTTGTTTAAATAAATGCAAGCTTTCCACAAACTGAATCAATTAGACAGTCTAACCAGAACATTAGCAGTAGAACACTTAGCTTATGCTGGAAACTTGAATGGATTAAACTGCTGCTTGCTTCTATCCTCAAACCCAAAGACATTAACTTCTTAATTCAAAAAGATGCCCCAAAGTTTTTTGTCCTTGAAGTAATGGAGCTCCCGAACAGTAGGTCTTCTAAGCTGGGCTCATGACAATGAAAGGCAGTTTAGTATGCCTAACCACTGCCCCTTGTCTGTCCCCAGCCAATCAGGGTGCCAGATGCAAACCACCATCTTGGCTTGGGAGACTGTCCACACACTGCATATAAAAGTTAAGGCCAAACAAATCAAACCCAACCACAAAGAAAGCATATATTACAGGAACCCAGGAAAAACCTGACACAGCCCCAACAAAGGCAGTGGACTGCACCTAGAGTGCACGGTCTCCACACAGGTCAATCACTTACCATGCTGTATCTCACCTCGCCCAGAGCCGGGATCCAGCCCACAGCAGTGAGCCATGCTCCGCACAGGCCCCAGCGGGAAAAAACCACAGCAACGCAGAGAGCGACATGCCCCAAGATAGTGGGTCAGAGCCGGCACAGACACTCGCAACTTCAAGCCTGTACCTCCACGGGCACATTGGGGATTCAACACTCAGCCGACTGATGCATCAGCTCCTGATCTTCACTACCCGGCGGCCATACCCGATCACAGATCTTTGCCATTTCCACGTCCTCTCCTCTGGCACTGGGTGTCAAGCCTTTGTAGGGAGGCGTGTCCCCAGGCCACAGGACCCAATCCCAGCTTAGTTTGTCTCTGGAGTTTCAGGCAGTGGACTGAGTACTCCAAGAACATGTACCATACTGCTTGGGGAACCTCTACACCATGCCAGCACCTTTTTTGCATAAAAGCGACTTCTTGCACACAGGAGATTATAAAAATAGTTGTTGGTTTACGAAGCCCAACACTTAAACCACCAATATGCTCGCCACTTCACAGCACCCTCCACACACTGTTATCACTTTCTAAGTGATAGCCTCCCTCCGCAGATACATTGTTTTGAAATATCCTCTAGGTGCAGATTGGATCCACAAAACTTCCCTAAGCCACATGAGTGCACCATGAAGTTTTACGGCAAATCCATAAATGCATTATTGGTGTCAAAAGTGTTGCTCTTGGTCTAGAAGCAAAGCTGAAGGAGGCGCCCTGCAACCTCAGTCACTGTTTTCTGTATGCAACGACATGGAGAAAGGAACCGGTGTCCACAAACTGTGGAACACTCGTGTCCCCTGCAGACCAAGTGTGTTTGTATGAACATACAGTCTTTATGAATAGCAAATCATATGCATTTAAGGAAATAGAATTCAATACTAAAGTTTTGATAGCAAAAAAGTATGTTTTCATAAGCGTAAGCCTTGCATAGAGTTAATTTCATGTATGGTGAAATTATATTCATCACATTTGATTCAATACATATATTTTCATCTAGAAAATGAATGGAAGCCCACCACGGAGGGGTTAAGGGTAAGGTAGGTGAGACTTGTATCCCCCTTTCCCCTCTGAGAACCAACCTAACCCCCCCCCCCCAGCCTTTATTGGCTGTTGTAAACAGTACTGGCAAGGGGTGACCAGCAGTAGTCAACACAAGGAACTCCTTTTCATCACTCTAGTACTGGGATGAGGAAGATGCCTTCAGAGTACTGTGAAGGTTAGACATGTCCCTCTAACTACAGTCGGGCAAATCCAATTGAGAGCTACCACCTGCAACCTGTCAAGTGGTTGCAGGTGTATAAGAGGAGAGGAAAAGAGCATTGGGGAGACCGCAACAGGGAGGCCTCTGTGGGAGAGGCCAGCAGGGAGACCTTTCTGTGAGGAGGCAGCCGTGGTGGGTCCTGAAAGGAATTCAGGATGCCAACAGACGACCCAGAAGATCTGTGGAACCCAGGGCAAGTTGGGCTTCTGAAATTCCACAGGAGTGAGAGCCTGTGTGGTCGGCAAAGAGCAGCTGGAGCTGCGAATCAAGGAGAAGGAAGAAAAGGCGCCACCAGCGTCCGTGTAAGCGGAGCTGGCGCTGAGTAGAGAGATGCACACAAAGTGCGAGCGGGGCTTGCATTTACTGGCAAGAAACCCACCGAAGCAGAAGTGAAGCAAAGGAGCCAGCGGAGAGGAATGGCAAGGACCGGTGAGTGCAGGGAAATGTTACTCTGAGCCAGAGCACTCCTAGGGGGTACGTATAACTGAGAAATGCTATATGAATGAAATAGATTCCCAAATTAAATGACATGTACAGATTGAAATGAATCTGAAGCCACAGGCTGAATAAGAATTAAGCAGCAAAGTCAAATCATGAATATTGAATACTTAACTGAATGAGAACTTTGTTGGCAAAGCTACAAGTGGAAGTGCACATTTGAAAGCAACATACGAAATAAGAGCGCAAGTGTGAAAGAGCATGACAGAAAGGTAGTGAATAAATAAGACCACCACAAAGTGAACTGTGAATGAATATAGTGGGGCCAGGCCAAAGACTGGCATAGGATGTGCAACACATTTTTGCAAAGCCAAGAGGCTAACCAGGAGGTTGTGAAACTGCACATAAAGCCAAGATGCCAAGAAGGAGAAGATAGCTGAATGGGAATATGTACACAGGGGCAAAGATAGAAGAACCTGTGTGATCTGAAGAGCCTAGGGTTCCTGGTTGCACAACCTGTGATGGGTGGACCGTGTGGTCTGACAACTGCGCCTAGACCAGGGAACCTCAATTGTGAAAGCTGAAGACATTGTGAAACAAACCAAGACGGAGCACTGTAAGTGAACTGTTAATGTAAGGTCAAGTTGACCTGGATTTGTGTTGAACTTTGAAAGACTGAATACACTGTAATACTGTCTTCAGAACAGAGCCCTCAAGAACCCTGTCTTTAGAACTGTGCTATCCTGAACTTGTGGAGGGAACCACAAGGATTTGTGAAAATGTTTGAACTTGGGAAAGGTAATCTCAAGACTTTTGTGGAATTGTCTTGAACTTGGGGAGCTGGAGCTGAAAAGGAATCTAGGAACTGGATGAAGCTCAGAACTCTGTGTTTGATCACCATTTATCTTATTATTGACATCCCTACACATTGTTTAGCTTTAATTGTGAGGGAAAGAGTATGTTTTGGACCCAGACCTAAGTTGAACTTTCTGACTCAGACTTTCCTTAGTTTCATTCAGGTAGGGAAATACCACCTTAGCATAGGGCAATTTAGGCCTTAAACCATCCTGACATCTGATTTAATAAACCATTTTATTTCGAACTTTGAATCTGTTGTCTGTGTCTAGCTTCATAATCCTCTCAGTTGTCAGTGAACTGGTTGGTCCAGAGACACTTCCGAAGGCTCAGCATGCATGGATCCTCGAGGAGTGGTTGAGACTGGTTGTTCCCACCTGTCTATGGGCTGAAGCACCAACAAAGACTTGTTGAGATTAGGACAGAGGAGCAAAACCTCACCAGGACAGCAATGTAGTCGATGCTCGTCAGCTTCCGTGGTCATCTTAAGGTTGTTAGTGGGCTTCTGTTCTTAGTCTTGGCTCCAACAATGATCTGAATCCACAGTTGCAGGAGCCCAACTTGTGGCACGGCCATCTTGGGGTGCTAGCCACTTTTAGTAGCCATTTGTGGTAAGTGCATGAGTACACAAGTAAAATAACACGAAAACAGTACAAATATCACAGCTGCCACCAGCTTGTCTCTGGCACATTGTACATGCAACCAAAAAGCCATTTTCTAAAAAGATATCTATGTACAACGTATCCTAACTGCATTGCACCGTTAGGTAATGTGTTGAATTGTAACAATACAAGAATTCATACTGAGACATATAGGGCCTCATTACGAATCTGGCGGTAACTGAGCCGGAAAAACCGGCAGGTTACCGCCGGACTAGTATTACCATTCCGCCTCCGTGATTCCCGGAATTACCGGGGCATTACGAGCCCGGTGACCCACAATTCCGCCTCTGGAATTCCCGGAAGTCCCCATTCCCATGGAGTTATATAGGACTCCATGGGGATGGGGACCATGGAAACACCGGTTCCGTCTATGACGGAGCCGGTGTTTCCATTTCCGCCTGCAGGCGGGTGATGTTAAACCCGCCAGGTCAGACCTGTCAGGAGTGACACCTCCCGCCTGCAGGACTCGGAATCAGCCGGTCCGGAAAGAACGGTGGTGGCGGTTTTACCACCACCTTTCTTTCCGGACCGGCTGACTCATAATGAGGCCCATAGTCTCTCGGTACTGATAGTCTTCGGGATTAGTCTGTTTCCCCATACAAATGAGCAAAACAGGGAAGGGGGGGAAGTAAAGCAGAAGGCTTTACTTACCTTCACAGAAATCAGAACAGGGTTCAAGCCAAGCAAAAATAAAGTCTGTGTCATACAAATATATGGAGGGAAAGTTTCAAAAACAAAATCTTTCCTAACACCAAGTTCATTGCTTTCATTTCCGGTCCAAGGAAAAAAGATCATCTTTTCGTGTTGGACTTTCTGTCCCTCAATTATTCCTTTCTCCTGCCACAGTGATGCCAGGCAGGGGTTTATATACTCCTTGTTTGCTGCAGTTGTGTCACTGCATAAGGGCATGGCTCCATCCCAAACCGTCCTGCTTCCATACAAGGGATGCTCCAAAGTCTTCTTTTCTTCATTGTCAGAGGTTTCTGTCAGGACATGCTACTGTACATTTTGCTAGCCTATGCAAAAATATGCTATAACTCATGCTTTCCTTCATTTTACTACCTATGAACATTTATATATGAAAACATTTTCCTGTCATTCTCTCCATATTTCACTCATTCTACTCGTGTTTTGTTCTAGTCCTGTAATCTCCTTTGAACCTTATTTTCATAATCTGTCCCATTGTACTTTTTGTGCACCGAGCATGTAAAATCAATTTTTAGTCTGCATGGGCCCTTTGACAGACAGTAGACAACTGGTGAGTCACGTGTGCTCTGGCAGGGCTAGCCTTAGTGACTCAACACCGCATGAGCCCATGCGATCCATTTTTAGCATAGGCCACATTCCTTCTGGGACGTAGCTTGACTCCTGTATAGCAATTTACATTTGCCTAGGATCTATCATTTAAAAATGTATTCGGCCAATAGTTAATTGCACCTTATATTTAAACAATAACTTCCTTTTTTCAGTGCCTGCCCATGTCTGTGTATATGATTATATTTGCAGGAAAAAGCCTTCCCAGTGTTTGTCCTCCCCTCATTATAGCACCTAAAAGAAGTAAAAAGAAGTCTTGCCTAATTCTAAAGCGTTTGGAGGTGCGGGAAGACCCTAGTTCCTTCCCAAATCACCACTGCATCATTAACAAAATGCTAGTCTTCCGTACATATTCTCAAAGCAAGAGTCCTCTTTTTCCCAATGAAGAAAGTAATGACCTCAGCAAACTAGCTCTGTTTTAACAAACTGAGGCTAGTCGAATATGGATACAACATGGTTGTGAACTTTTTAGACCCCTCGCCAGTAGGCATTGTAAGGAACTGCAAGAAAACAAGGACTGCACGACAGGAGTGATGGGAAAGGTGAAGTTGGTGCAGAGAATTACATACGGTGCAGTCATAGGCAGCTGGAGAGTGTCCTATATAGATATTTGTACACATGTTTGTTTTCCAAACTGAGGTTAGGGGGGCTTCTCTGTAGTATAAGGGCTTGCTTTGGGGAAAGCCTGCAAAAACTAGACACACTACAGTAAAATATCATACTGGGTAGGGATTTGAAACCATTGCGTCCCTTTCACCAAAAGTATGAAGTGGTATGAAGGGGGTAGGGAATTGTGGGAGGTCGCAATCAGGTCTAGCAAGGCATTATAATCAACAGAGCATTAATTAGATCATGTTTCTGCCAGGCATTTTCAGCATGTAGTCAAACAACCATGAAAAGTTTAGGAAGCCCACACCCTGCGCATTCCCAGAACAGGCAGGATATAGCATTGAAAATGGACCATTTACAAGGTTTGGGGTACATCTCATCGACCCACTTCTTCCCGTGATGGTTTCACTGACGGCTATTATTGTGCCATTTATCTTCTTTTTTGTCTTTTTTTTCCCTTTCGTTGTGGATTAAGCTTGAATATTTCTTTTTTTTGAAAATTTTTTATGCGTTTTTATGAATACATGCTTACATACCCTCACCCTCCCTATAGCCCCATCACCTTACCTCAACATGGTAACAACACATTAAGCACCAATGAGAGAATCGCCCTTCCCCTGCAACAAAGGCATCTGGACAGATCTCCCACAACATTTCACCTCTGCATGATTCCAGAATTTTTGATAGTTGTTTCTGCTATGCACAGTACCCGAACCATGCACAGTACCCAAACCTTCTATGCCCCTTGGTATGTACCAATTTTAGCTAGTGATTACTCATTTCCTGAGGTTGCAATTCTATACATATATGCACCGTAGCCACCATAAATGTCCTTGGGATGCTTCAATGAGGGAATAGTAGCAATATAATCTTCTTCTCTCTCATTTGTGTATGCAAGTTCTTTTAGCCACATCTGTTTAGTAGGGGCCAAACATGATTTCCATAGGTGAAAACACTTTTTTGCAAGGTTTCAGGTTCAGTCGGAAATGCCGTAGGCATTCGAATGTATTGCATTACACTATCTGGTTGTCCCCTATTTTGGCAGTGGACTCCGGCAAGGTAACGAACCGCCCTCACGGAAACATATCTCCAATGGTCAGTATATTCTCAGGTCCCACCTAATCTGGATACTTTTGTCCTCAGCTTGGCATAATAAAAGGGATCCTGTATAATGGTGCATGTTTACTATAGGGAGCCGTTATCCCCAGGTGCTTAATTAGTGCAGACCAGGCACCTATTGTTGCCCTAACTTGGTCAAATGTGAAGTTGTCAGAGTATTGGAAACTAAAGATCACGGGGCGAGGATTCAGCACATGCGTACTAAATCTTTCAATCTCACCATGCCGCTGTACGGGAGGAGAGGAGTACCAGTGTGCTGCGAATTGAGCCTGAGCAGCTAGGTAATGTAGCACGAAATCTGGGGCTCCAGCCCTCCTTGCGCACAGGGCTTCCCTGTACCCTCTCAAGAAATTCTAGCTACCCCGATTCCCCATATACATTTTGACACCATTGACCAGATGATGTTGTCAAAGAATGCTCTCCCAGGCCAACTCAGTATGTTAGTGAAGTAATATAATAGTTTAGGCAGTACTATTGTTTTCACCAGCGAAAGACGACCGTAAAGCGATATCGGACGTCTAGACCAGATTCACAGTTTGCCCACAAGCACAGGAAGGTAGGCTGCCAAGTTATCCCCAAATAATGTTCAGGGCGATTTAGAAACGCATATTACCAGGTATGTAATGGTGACGGGAGCCCAGATAAATCTCAACATATTTTCTGGCGGTTGTACGGAGTCAATCAAGGAAAACAATTCTTGTTTGGACCAGTTAATACAACATCCAAAATAGTCAGTAAATATCTGGATTTCGTCGAGGATGGGACATAAGGTCAGCTCCGGGTTGCGTACTTATAGTAATGCGTCATCCACATATAAGGATTTTATATCTGGGGATCCCGAGATAAACAGACCTTGGTATCCATGTCTCGGGCTGATTATTTCTGCGAGTGGTTCAATGCAGAGTGCAGAAAGGTGTGGGGACAGCGGACATCCCTGCCCAGTACCCAGTCCCAGTGATATAGTATCTGACATTACACCCTTGCCCCCTGTATCTTGGTACCTAGGGCTGAGTACATTAGTCGAACACAGTTTATGAAAAAGGCCCCCATTTGGAATGAGTAGAGAGCAGAGAATAGGAAGTTCCATGATACAGAGTCAAATACCTTTTCAGCATCCAGTGTTGCCGCAACTGCAAACGCCCAAGGGTAAATTTGTAACATAATGCCTAACAGACGACGTATGTTTAGCGCCATGGATCTAGTCGGATGAACCCAGTCTGGTCAAGGTGGATCAGTTGTGTCATGATGGCATCAATCTGTTTGCCAGTAACTTTGCTAATATTTTTACATCTGTGTTGATCAGGCATAGTGGGCAATATGATCCCATGCTTTCCCCAGGCTTATTTGGCTGGAGCAGGACCGTAATCACTGCCTCTTGCCTGGTAGGAGACAATGTACTCCCTTCAATTGATTGGCGCTGCTCCTCCTGCAGGTTTGGGGCCAATGTGCACTTATATTCCTTGTAAAACTCTGTTCCCAGGCCATCAGTACCATGCGCATTCTTCGAGGGGAGGTTTGTGATTGCTAGTAAAATTTCCTCCAGTTGAATCTGCAAATTCAAGGCTGCCGCTGCTTACACTGGCAAGGCTGGGAGATTCACTTCAGACAGATATCTTCTCATGTCCCTGCTCTTCCTCTGGCCCTTCCTCCCTCTTTCTCTGCCTTTCCCCTGTTCTCCCCAGACGAGGTTTCTAGACAAGTCTGATCTATGAAAGTCTCGTCCATACACGTTCACCCGTGTTCATCCAAAACCATCAAGGACCACATTGACACCCTGGCTCCTGCTCTGGTTGACTTCTGCAACCACTCCTTCTCCACTGGTGTCTCTTGCCTTCCCCCCTGAAGCACTCTATTGAGCACCCTCTTCTTAAGAAACCCTCAGCCGACCTGTTCTGCCCGACTAACTATCACCCAATCTCCATCACACCTTCCCTGGGCAACCTCCTGGAAAAGCTGCCCATCTTTCAGCTTCATCTTCACACTGAATCAGTTGGTTGTCTCCATGACCATCAGTCTGGCTTTAGAGCTGCCAGAAGCACGGGAACGACTCTCCTGAACATCTGTGAAGACCTGCGCTCCAACCTCGATTCCAACACCCCCTTTGTCCTCTTCTTACTTGATCTCTCTTCTGCCTTTGACACGGTCAACCATGCCATCCTCCTCAACCGTCTCCATGATCACCTGGATATCACCCATCAGGCCCTGGCTTGGCTGACTTCTTTCCTCTCTAATCGACCCTCCCAGGCCCAACTTGGGTCCTTCCTCACCTCTATCTCTAGCTCTACCTTTGGTGTTCCCCAGGGGTCTAACCTCTCTCCCTGGCTGTTCAACCAATACCTGGCACTTCTTGGCCACCGCATTGCCGCTTTCTGCCCCAACGTTCAGTGCTATGCGGACGACACTCAACTCATTTTCAGGCTCCCTTGCGCCACCTATTCTCCTTCTCTCATCTCGGACTGTCTGTCTGCTATCCAGGAGTGGTGTGCCACCAATGATCTCTGCCTTAATGCCAGTAAAATTGAGATTCTCTACTCATCGGCACACCTGCTCCCTCCTTTCCTCTGGCCGGCCTCTCTTGGCCCTCTTCCTGCTCCCACCTGTGGGACTAAAAACCTCTGGGCCATCTTCGACTCCACACTCGCCGTCTCTGCTCACATCTCTGTCATCTCTAAGAAGTCACACTATCAGCTGCACCTCCTCAGAGGTTTTGTTCTTTTCCTCTCCTTCCCCCAGAGGCTCACTGACTCCAGAGCTCTGGTTCTCTCTAGGCTGGACTACTGTAACAGCCTCTTTCTAAATCTGCCTGCCTGTACTCTCCACCCTCTACAACTCATCCAAAACAGGACTGCAAGACTTGTCCTTGGCCTCAAGCCCAGGCATCGTATCTCTCCAGGACTGAAATCTCTTCACTGGTTCCCAGTGGCGGCAAGAATTAAGTTCAAGACTCTCTGCATTTTCCATAAGGCCTTCTGGGCCCTCAATACCTTCAAATCGCTCTTCCTAAATATCTTCCTTCTCGAGCTCTTCGCTCATCCGCCTCCAACTCCCTCAGTCATTCGCTTCTCCAAGCAGCAGTTGGTAGTAGATCTTTCTTCGGCTGGGGCCTCCTTCTGGAACAGCCTCCCTGCCCCTCTGAAACTTGAGGAGAACCATCTCAGGTTCCGGAAGCACCTCAAGACCTTCCTCTTTGCTTTTGCTTTCTCGCCTCCTCTCCCCTGCTGATAACCTGGCTGAAATTGCACTGGTAACCTGGCTACCCTCTGTTCTCTGGCCCAGGTCCCCGCCAGTTGCACTCCTGCACTGCCCCCCTGGCAACCCTTGCACTCAGGGCTGTTTCTGTACCCCTACAGCCCCCTACCAGCACTTGACATCTAATGTCTGCACTTACCCTTGCACCTGCCACCAGCGGGCTACACTTTTTATTTGTTTTATTTCTTTGTTACTGTTATCCTTTGTACTGCACTGCCCCTCCCTCCTCTCCCCGCACTTTTCCCCTTCTGCTCTCCACTTGCGTGATCTCAATTTCACCTGGCCTAGTAAGATCGTTGTCTCTGTCTTCCCTCTGTTCCCCTTCCCCTGCCCCGTTGCGCCTTAAAACATTTGTGTATAGGCACGTTATAAATGCCATACCATGTCTGATGAGGACTTTGTGTCCCTATTTGCATAGACAGCTTCGTAAAAGTTGTCAAATGCTTTACATATAGAGGTGTTATTGTTATTCATTATACCGTTGGGGGGGGGGGGTTGTATCCCTTTTTATTAGGTCTCCCTGTGTTTCTACCCTCGCTGCTCTAGCTAGTGTCCTGCCTGGCCTGTCAGCTTCACCATACTCTCGAACCATCACTGGCTTTTCAATATGTCTAGTTTCCCTTTCAGCCAGCTCGCAAAATACTTATGTTCAGCTTTGATGTCCCTGAAGACGGATGGTGCTGGGGCAATTCTGTATCATTGTTCAAGAGAACGCAATCTGATGTGCTTAATTCTGCCCTTATTGATGTCAGTCTATCCACAGATGTGGAAAGTGCCACGCCTCTTACATAGATCTCCCACAGCGTGGAGTGCAAAGACCCTTCCACCATTGTTCTCTAGGAAGACAGATGTTTTGTCTGTCGGAGTTTTAGAGAATATCTTATCCCGTCAATCTGAGGGGTTCCGTCTCCATAATGGATGGGTAATAGGGGGCGGGGAGTCGCATGGTTTGAGAGTTTGTATGAGCAGTGTGATCCGAGTATGTATGAGGTAGTATGTGCAATTAACTAACCATTCCAACAGGGATTGGGAAATCAGCCAGTAGTCAATACAGGACATCATGTCGTATACAGTGGAATATTTTGAGAATTCCCTGCTCTGGGGCTGTAGGTTCTTCCAGTCGTCTACCAATTGAAACTGTTGCATAATCTGCAGTATCATTTTCCCTGTGGACCTAAATGGTCTGTCTGAGCTATCAGAGTGATAGAGTTCCATGCGAAGGATAGTGTTATGTCTTCACCCCATATCAATGGGACCCAGAATGCGAATCGAGCAGTTTAGCTAATTGTGTGCAAAAAGCATGCTCATCTATATTTTGCACATATGTGTTTACAAGTGGTAGGTATGAGCCTGCAATTCTGCCCAAGACTAGGACGTATATACACAGGGAGTCTGCAATGGATTTATGTTGCTGGAATGGAAGGGCCCAGCGAATTGGGGTGAGAACTTCTTGTGACAAGTGGAATGTGAACAATCTTTTGCTGCCCCAGTGAGAGGCAAAAACTATCAACTTCTTGTAATTCATGTGTTTCTTGCAGCATCACTATCTGGGGGAATGACCATCAATGTAGGAGACCACTTTCCGGCCTTTCAATGCATTGTTATCCCCTGCACATTCCAGTGAAGGAGCGTTAATCATGCAGCCACATAAAGAGATAGAAGCATATGCTTGTCCGCCTACAGAGCTAGCCTTTCTATCGATGTTACTCGTATCATAGTAAGTAAAACAATTGATTGATGACAACTGTTGTCCTGTGTATGTTACCTTCCCCCACACCCGCACCGTCTACCCCAACTTGACAGTGAAGCCCATTACCATCTACCTCAACTTGACAGTAAAGCCCATTCAAAGGAGGCATTGCGAACACTCGGAGCGCAGCCAGCGATGGGAAACCCAGCTTTATACTGTCTTAAAATGTGCAAGAATAGCACATATCAGGGCTACAGCTCAGGCTTCAGTTTCACAATGCAGGGCGGGATAGTCAGCCGGCCGCCCACCAGGCGGAACCCGCTTGTATCACAGTGACCAGAGAACAGACATCTGGTCCCCATCAATATCCTGGGAGTAGGATCTCCAGGTGCTCGTATATATGTGCTTCACTGTGCTTAGCTCCGTGGTCCTTTTCATAGCAAGCACTAAGTGCGCACAATTCTGCCATCTCAATTGTGGGCCCATTCTGTGCACGATATCGCAGCTCTCCGGCTCCGCTACTTCTCCATCTATATCTATTGGTGAATAGCCATTAACCTTCAACACCTAGAGGGGTCCTAGAACCTCACCCCCAGGACCCTCCTGCTAGTATGCACAGGAGTTACTTTTGAGCGGGTTGATCTAGGCTGAATATTTGAATCTGTTTAGGATATTGTTAGGCAAGATTGGATATAGTAACCCTGTGGGAGACTACACCAGCCTTTTCCTCTTGGCAATAGGTAACCCAACCTTTGGTATAAGTCTGTACTACACAAGTTGGTAGAGTGCCTGAGCAGCCAGGCTTATTTTAAGAGGGGTCAATGTGAGCTGTAGGGTTGTAACATAGAGATTCACAGTGACATGTATTCAAATAACTTATACTCAAGGTTTCTTGATTAAATAGTTATTTATTAATTTAAGTCAGTTTTAAAATAAGCCTTATTTAGAAGGGAGCAATATGCAACACTTAAAATATACTTCAACAATACACTCCTTCAGTCCAATCAAGTAAAGCAGATACCCTTTTGGGATGGCACACAGATACTTCCTACACCCTGAGGTGACTTCAATAGTTAGGACACTGTGGACATTAATATATCACTTTTCACACTTGAATTGTGGCAAAAAGGAAAAGTTTAGGGAAGGAAACAATAGTTAACAAGTTTCTCAAACAGGTAAGCACTTTTAAATCCCCCTATGCACTATAGATTAACCCTTTCCCATCTATACAAGTAAGGTATGTATGACTTTTTGGAGGGACAGTTAAACACAAAGTCAGAGGGTAAGAAGAGTCTTTCAGGAATCCAATGTCGATTGAGCAAAGTCTGGGCGGAGCGGAGGCACGTCTTGAAGATAGGTAAAAGGGAGAATGTTAAAGAGAGATTTGTTGGAAAAAGAAATCATTGTTGGGCCACAAGCTGGTAGGCTTGTGAAGGGCAAAGCTCTAAGCAGCTCTGCAAAGGGCAGTTAATAAAAGTCTCAAGTAAGAGCAAGCAAGCTACACACAACAAGAGGCAAGTACCCTTTAGTTCACAGTACCTTGTGTCTGAAGAAATGGTTCCAGCTGGCTTCTGTTCCTGTTGTAGTCCTGTAGATCCTGTTGTTCCTGTGCCTCAGTCGTGGGGACACGAGGGAGGATGTCTGGGGACTCCTGCACTATGATTCGAAGGTTGGCGGCAGCAATGGGCACAATTTAGATCAGCAGCACTTTGTGGTTTCAGCTACTTGCAAATAGCACCACTGCGGTTCTTGGACACCTTGTGGACTTTCCTTGCTTCTGGGGTCTAGCACTCTGTTGAGGTGGATCAGGCTTGGTTAGTCCTGCTTCAAGGGAGTCTTTAAGATCCTCCTGGAGCTCTGGTCCGGCTTAAAGGCGATGCACTCGATTCTGGTGTTCATGTCCCCTGACACTCTGCTCCTGCAGCAGCAATGAAAGTTCAGCCAGCAGAGAGGGGGATTTCAGTCAAGTTCATCTTGGAGTCGATTGGTCCCACCAACCCAAGGGGAGAAGTCATCCTTTCCAGGATTCTCTAGTCGATGTCGAAATTAGAGCTTCAGCACTGCAGCAGGGCTTCACCGGCAAACCAACGGTTCAGGAGGTGCAGCAAGCTTCTCTTCCAGTTTCTTTCTTTGGTTCCTTCATCCAGTGGTCGACTCTGTCTTCCTTGCAAAAGACCTTGCCTTTTATGCAAGTTGTTCCCATTCATTCGCAGCCTAGCTGTCACTCACACGGTAGGGTGGCTGTCCTCCAAGGACAGCCAGGGGGCCAATCACCTTTCGGTGCATTCCTGTAACCAAGGATACTAAGCACAGGTAGTTTCGGGCACCCCCGCCCCTGCTTACTGCCCTGCCAGACACGCCCTGGAGCCAAGGCGGGCATCACCAGTGAATCCCGTCAAAGACAAATTGAACAAAGGGGCCAAACCTGGTTTGGCACGCAGAGTAAATCTCAAGAAGGACCTTTCCAACAAGAGATGGCGAAAATACTGCAGCTGAGGATTCAGCCTCCGGTAAAAACACACAATGGTAGGAAAAAGTAAATCACTGCCACCAGCCATTAATAGTAGAAGGGATAACATAAAATTGTTACATGAGAAGATAGACAAAGGGGATACTAAGTAATCCCTCCAGCTCCCTATTGTAAGATAGTGTGTGCTGGGTCTATGAAGAGAAAAATGTAAGTAACGTCAATTTCACTTCACTACTCTTGGAAACAGTAGTTTATTGAAGAGAAGGTATTTAAACCTTAGCAGAAATCCAAAGGATTTCTATGTGACACTGCACTGAGGGTTCTGTGTGTCTCAATGTAAAAAGATGTCTATGGAGTTTGTCATACTCCACAACGAAAAGTAACACAGGGTTCAAATCAAGTAATAATACATGAGAGAGTGGTAAAAAGATCTCTATCTCGTGGATAAAAATTAAAAGTCCTGAAGTCCAGCAAAAAGAGCTCTTGCTCTCTAAGGTAGAAGGGAATTGGAACATTTCTGAGAATTCTCCTTAAGCGATACGGCCTCTGCAGGTGACGTGAAAAAGTGAGTACAACCCCTGGCTGGATCCGGAGCCTGGATGGAAACATGCTTGCATATGGCACCTGATCCCTGAGGAGATGTTTTAATCGAATAACTTGCGAGCCGACTGGACCATTGGAGAAAAATCTGGGTGTATGGACACTCTACATGGCTCGCAGTGTAACTCCCCTCACTCCCTAGCCAGCTGGAATACCAGATCTCTGTCCCTGTAGTCAAGAAGTCTCGCAATTATCATCTGTGTTGTGGCTCCTGGTGGAGGCGGTGGCTGTAGGGACCTATGAGCCTGCTCGACCTGGAACTGTGGGGAGAACTCGATTATCGAGGATGACATTCGGGAGCTTTTCTATATTTGAACTCCGGGACACCCACTATCAGGATGTTATTCCGTCTAGCGCGATTCCAAATCCTCACATTTCTCATGAACGGATGCCAATTCCTTCTTAATGGTGGCCATATCGGTTTCAACGATATTCATTCGATCCTCTTTATTGCTAATTCTGGATTCTGCATTCGTTATGCGGGTGCTTTCTTTTTCAGGTTTTTTAAGCAGGGAGTTGATCTTGGCAGATAGGTCATCTAGTTTGGAGTTCATTGATGTGAAACCAGCCTGCTAGCTTCCAGTATCGTGTCTGCACTTTGCTGTATAAGCGTGTCCACCACCACAACAGCTCGCAACAAGGTTGCCTGTTGTGGTTGTTTGGAAGAGGTGTTGGTGTATGAATTCATGGGTCTCTGCACCCCCCCCCCCCCCCAACCTGTCCTGGTCATGGCTGTCACTAGGCCTCTCGCTAAGGGCGAGATGTGCAGTTCTTCCAGTGAACAGGATATAGCAGGGCTGCAACACCTCTGGAGGGCTGCTGTCCAGGAATGGTATCCTTTCTATGTGTGGTGTCTTGCTTCCACACCACTCCTGCGATTGAGTATTGTGCATTGGCAGAATCCCAAAACCTCAGGCACCATCTTCCGGTATATCCAGTAGGTACAATGTGTGAGTAGTGATCTTGGACTGTCTGTGTGCCCACTCTCAGCTTCCCTTAAAGGAGCGGACGAGAGCATCCGTCACACTCAAAGGTAGACCAGAGGAGCTACAGCCGCTGCAACGGGGGTGATCCTGCTCCAGGGCCAGAGAACCCTCTGTCTGTCTGATTGAGACTTGAAAAGTTGTCTGCAGAAGCTGCTGAACCCCTACAGTCCCTCCAAAGTGTCACGCCCTCAACTACCAGACTAACAGCTGAGCATGGCATACTCAGGGGGAAAGGGGAAGTGGATAAAATAATAAAATCCCAGATCTCCTTGAACTACTTCTTGTGGATCTGTAGAGGAAAGAAGGAAAAGAGACCATGTCTTGCTAATTACTACGCTCATACATACATTCCCGCCCCCTACTTTCCCTGACCCCTTAGAAAATGAAATACCTGGTGGTACTCTGCAAACTGCCCAGAAGTAGTCTTGGGGCCTCATTACGAGTTTGGCGGTAGCCGTGCCTGTAGTACAGGCATGGCTGCTGCCGGTATCCATTTTTTTGCGGTACCCACGAATGGGCAGTTACCGGGTCATGCCGAGTATGGCAGACCCCGTAATTGCTCATTCATGGGTGCCGGGAATGAGGGACCCTCCGTCCCCATTCGGCCCCATAGGGCTGAATGGGAATGGGACGTCGGATGCATCGGCACCATTCAGAGTGGTGCCAGTGCAACCGACGTGCTCTGCTCGCGGGTGCCGCTCTGCCCGCCAGGTTGACCTGGCGGGCTGACCGGCACCCGCAAGCACCGCTCGTAGTATGGTGTTCCGGGAACTACAGTACCGGAATGCTTACCGGTACCGTAGTTCCCAGACTGCCATGCTTGTAATGAGGCCCTTTATTTCTTGTCTGTTCCTTTTAATAAACTTGTAACTTGTTAACTTAACATGAAAGACTGAGGTTCTTGAAAAGAGTTGGCTGATTCACTAATCTAATTTAGTTCAACTCTACATGACCTTGTGGCTTAGTTTTAAACTAGAAAAAAAACATTCAGATGAAATACTCCATAAACACTGTCTCTGAAATCCTCCTGAGGCTTGAGTTGCGGATTTGAAGTGAACCTGAGTTGCTAGAAGAAGGTCCTTGTTTCCAAAACCTCCATTGCCAGTCATTGCGCTACCCGCGGCCTTCTGTCTCCAATGAAAGAATTATTGAAGCAAAGTCACTGCGCAACCCACGCTTTAAAAGATGCACACACATGAATGTCCATTACCAAAGTCTCTGTGCAATCCATGCTGAGTCGTGTTCTTTTCCCAACATGAAATAATATTTGGGAAAAGAATCGAAATATGCGCTGGGCAAGTTGCCACACAAGGAAAATACTAAACCTAATAAAGAAATTGAAATATATTCCTTTTTTTTGACGGTGAGTGAGTCCTGTCAAAAACATTGTGGCACCAGTCCTGATAACCACTTAATGGTTACCTGAAGTAAAATTGAAGCATCACCTGTAACAAGGCAGTTTATTTTCAATCAAAAACTATTCAGATCACTCTTCAGCGCTAACATTATACTAAATCCCGAGCTGAAGTTATTTGAAAAGGCAGTTCAAAGTCTTTGTTTAAATAAATGCAAGCTTTCCACAAACTGAATTAATTAGACAGTCTATCCAGAACATTAGCAGTAGAACACTTAGCTTATGCTGGAAACTTGAATGACTTAAACTGCTGCCTGCTTCTATCCTCAAACCCAAAGACGTTAACTTCTTAATTCCAAAAGATGCCCCAAAGTTTTTTGTCCTGAAGTAATGGAGCTCCTGAACAGTAGGTCTTCTCAGCTGGGCTGATGACAATGAAAGGCAGTTTAGTATGCCTAGCCACTGCCCCTTGTCTCTCCCCAGCCAATCAGGGTGCCAGATGCAAACCACCATCTTGGCTTGGCAGACTGTCCACACACTGCAGATAAAAGTTATGGCCAAACAAATCAAACCGAACCACAGAGAAAGCATATATTACAGGAACCCAGGAAAACCCTGACACAGTCCCAACAAAGGCAGTGGACTGCACCTAGAGCGCACGGTCTCGACACAGGTCAATCACTTACCATGCTGTATCTCACCTCGCCCAGAGCCGGGATCCAGCCCACAGCAGTGAGCCATGCTCCTAACGGGCCCCAGCAGGGAAAAACCACAGCAACGCCGAGAGCGGCATGCCCCAAGATAGTGGGTCAGAGCCGGCGCAGGCACTCGCAGCGTGAAGCCTCTACCTCCATGGGCACATTGGGGATTCAACACTCAGCCGACTCTCATGCAACAGCTCCTGATCCTCACTACCCGGCGGCCATACCCGATCACGGATCTCTGCCATTTCCACATCCACTCCTCTGGCGCTGGGTGTCAAGCCTTTGTAGGGAGGCGTGCCCCAAGGCCACAGGACCCAATCCCAGTTTAGTTTGTCTCTGGAGTGTCAGGCAGGGGACAGAGTACTCCAAGAACTTGTATCATACTGCTTGGGGAACCTCTACACCATGCCAGCACCTTTTTTGCATAAAATCAACTTCTTGCACACAGGCGATTATAAGGATAGTTGTTGGATTACGAAGCTCAACGCTTAAGCCGCCAATATGCTCGCCACTTCACAGCACCCTCCAACCCCCTGTTATCCCTTTCTAAGGGATAGCTTCCCTCCGCAGATGCATCGTTTTGAAATATCCTCTAGGTGCAGATTGGATCCCCAAAACTTCCCACATGAGGGCACCATGAAGTTTTACGGGAAATCCATAAATGCATTATTGGTGTCAAAAGTGTTGCTCTTGGTCTATAAGCAAAGCTGAAGCAGGCGCCCTGCAGCCTCAGTCACTGTTTTCTGTATGCAACGACATGGAGAAAGGAACCGGTGTCCACAAACTGTGGAACACTCGCGTCCCCTGAAGACCAAGTGTGTTTGTATGAACAAACAGTCTTTATGAATAGCAAATCCTATGCAATTTAATAAATAGAATTCAATACTAAGTTTTGATAGCAAAAAACTATGTTTTCATAAGCGTAAACCTGACATAGAGTTAATTTCATGTATGGTCAAATTATATTAGTTAATTCATCACATTTGATTCAATACATATATTTTCATCTAGAAAATGAATGGTGCCCCCTTTCCCCTCTGAGAACCAACCTAAACCCCCTCCCCCAGCCTTTAATGGCTATTGTAAACAGTACTGGCAAGAGGTGACCAGGAGTAGTCAACACAAGGAACTCCTTTTCATCACTCTAGTACTGGGATGAGGAAGATGCCTGCAGAGTACTGTGAAGGTTAGGCATGTCCCTCTAACTACAGTCTGGCAAATCCAATTGAGAGCTCCCACCTGCAACCTGTCAAGTGGTTGCAGGTGTATAAGAGGAGAGGAAAAGAGCATTGGGGAGACACCAACAGGGAGGCCTCTGTGGGAGAGGCCAGCAGGGAGACCTTTCTGTGAGGAGGCAGCCATGGTGGGTCCTGAAAGGAATCCAGGATGCCGACAGACGACCCAGAAGATCTGTGCAACCCAGGCCAAGTTGGGCAGCTGAAATTCCACAGGAGTGGGAGTCTCCATGGTCGGCAAAGAGCAGCTGGAGCTGCAAATCAAGGAGAAGGAAGAAAAGGCGCCGCCAGCGTCTGTGTAAGCGGAGCTGGCACGGAGTACAGAGATGCACCCAAAGTGCAAGCGGGGCTCACGTTTACTGGCAAGACAGCCGGCGAAGCAGAAGTGAAGTGAAGTGAAGGAGCCGCTGGAGAGGAACAGCAAGGACCGGTGAGTGCAGATAAATTTTACTCTGAGCTAGGGCACACCTAGGGGCTACGTATAACTGAGAAATGCTGTATGAATGAAATAGATTCCAGAATTAAATTACATGTACAGATTGAAGCCACAGGCTGAATAAGTATTAAGCAGCAAAGTCAAATCATGAACATTGAATACTTAACTGAATGAGAACTTTGTGGGCAAAGCTACAAGTGGAAGTGCACATTTGAAAGCAACATACGAAATAAGAGCGCAAATGTGAAAGAGCATGACAGGTGGTGAATAAATAAGTCCACCACAAAGTGAACTGGGAATGAATATAGTGTGGCCAGGCCAAAGACTGGCATAGGATGTGCAACACATTTTTGCGAGGCCAAGAGGTTAACCAGGAGTGTGTGAATCTGCACATAACGCCATGATGCCAACAAGGAGAAGATAGCTGAATGGGAATATGTACACAGGGCAAAGATGGAAGAACCTCTGTGATCTGAAGAGCCTAGGGTTCCTGGTTTTACAACCTGTGATGGGTGGACCGTGTGGTCTGACAACTGCGCCTAGACCAGGGAACCTCAATTGTGAAAGCCGAAGACATTGTGAAACAAACCAAGGCGGAGCACTGTAAGTGAACTGTTAATGTAATCCAGAAGGAGGGTCAAGTTGACCTGGATTTGTGTTGAAAAGACTGAATAAACTGTAATACTGTCTTAAGAACAGAGCCCTCAATACCCCTGTCTTTGGAACTGTGCTATCCTGAACTTGTGGAAGGGAACCCCAAGGATTTGTGAAACTGTTTGAACTTGGGAAAGGTAATCTCAAGACTTTTGTGGAATTGTCTTGAACTTGGGGAGCTGGAGCTGAAAAGGAAGCTAGGAACTGGATGAAGCTCAGAACTCTGTGTGATCACCATTTATCTTATTATTGACATCCCTACACATTGTTTAGCTTTAATTGTGAGGGCAAGAGTTTGTTTTGGACACAGACCGACTTTTAAGTTGAACTTTTTGACTCAGACTTTCCTTAGTTTCATTCAGGTAGGGAAATACCACCTTAGCACAGGGCAAGTTAGGCCTTAAACCATCCTGACATTTGATTTAATAAACCATTTTATTTCGAACTTTGAATCTGTTGTCTGTGTCTAGCTTCATAATGCTCTCAGTTGTCAGTGAACTGGTTGGTCCAGACACACTTCCAAATGCTCAGCATGCATGGATCCTCGAGGAGTGGTTGAGACTGGTTGTTCCCACCTGTCTACGGACTGAAGCACCAACAAAGACTTGTTGAGATTAGGACAGAGGGGCAAGACTTCACCAGGACAGCACTGTAGTCGATGCTGGTCAGCTTCCGTGGTCATCTTCGGGTTGTTAGTGGGCTTCTGTTCTTAGTCTTGGCTCCAACAATGATCCACAGTTGCAGGAGCTCAACTTGTGGCATGGCCATCTTGGGGTGCTAGCCACTTTTAGTAGCCATTTGTGGTAAGTGCATAAGTACACAAGTAAAATAACACAAAACCAGTACAAATATCACAGCTTCCACCAGCTTGTCTCTGGCACATTGTACAAGCAACCAAAAATTTTCTAAAAAGATATCCAGGTACAACGTATCCTAACTGCATTGCACCGTTAGGTGATGTGTGCAATTGTAAAAATACAAGAATTCACACTGAGAGACATAGGGCCTCATCACGAGTCTGGCAGTAACCGAGCCGGAAAAACCGGCAGGTTACCGCCGGACTCGTATTACCATTCCGCCTCCGTGATTCCCGGAATTACCAGGGCATTACGAGCCCGGTGACCTGGGAATTCCGGAGGCGGAATTGTGTAAGTCCCCATTCCCATGGAGTCCTGGGGATGGGGAGCATAGAAACACTGGTTCCGTCTAAGTCGGAGCCAGTGTTTCAATTTCCGCCTGCAGGCGGGTGGTGTTAAACCCGCCAGGTCAGACCTGGCGGGAGTGACACCTACCGCCTGCAGGACTCGGAATTAGCCGGTCCGGAAAGAACAGTGGTGGCAGTTTTACCACCACCGTTCTTTCCGGACCGGCTGACTCATAAGAGGAGGCCCATAGTCTCTCGGTACTGATAGTCTTCGGGATTAGTCGGTTTCCCCATACAAATGAGCAAAACAGGGAGGTGGGAAGTAAAGCAGAAGGCTTTACTTACCTTCAAAAAATCAGGACAGGGTTCAAGCTAAGCAAAAAGAAAGTCTGTGTCATACAAATATATGGAGGGAAAGTTTCAAAAACAAAACCTTTCCTAACACCAAGTTTATTGCTTTCATTTCCAGTCAAAGGAAAAAAGATCATCTTTTCGTGTTGGAATGTTTTGTGTTCATTTAATCATGTGTGGAGGGTCAGAATTAGGAGACTGACAACGAGGCATGTTTCACACAGGTTTCATACATGTTTTTTAATCTTGTTTTAGTGTAAAAAGGCCTATTATGTCCCTAATTCTATAATTCTAAACTGCACTGTATACAAAAGAAAGTCAAAAGGGTGCTCGTCATGGTGGCAACATAAATTAAATCCTCTTCCCGGAATCCTAATCTTCACCTTACTTATTTCCCTACAAAAACTAATATCAGAAAACAAACTGATCTACTTTTGGGGAATTGCGTAATGAAAGGAATGGCTAACGCTGCCCTTCTCTCCCCCGCACCTCCCATCCCTTTGTCTCTTTACCATAGGTCTTGACATAGGTTCACAGTTGCAAATATAGAGTTCACACACGGCTGCAGTGTCGTCCCAGCAGTCCAGTTAGACCGCTTGCTGCTGCTTGTTCCAGTTAAAGTATGACAGTCTTTCTCCCTTCAGGGAGACTTTAATCCGTCGTTCTCCCCAATTAGGTTCCTTTCGGTCTTTCTCCCCAATATCGGGCTTCCAGGTTCCTTCCCCACTCCAGGACTTCTCTCTTTCTCTATCCCACTCTGTGGTTTCTTGGGTCGCTCCCCACTTGGGAGCTGCTATCAGAACATCGTAGTGTTGGAAAACAGACAATGCCTGGAGCTCACTCACCCATCTCATAAAAGTTGTATCAACCAGGAAAATCACCTTAAGGGTGAGCAATAGAACAGGAATGAAGGGGCTCAAACCAGGTACCCACAAGAAACGTTAAAACTAAACTTAAATCCCACGCCGGAACCAGAAACTGACGGGAAGGAAACTGGTTATACAACCCCCGGCCAAACTGCATAACAGTGGAGATTGTGAAAAACAAGCCCTGTGCCGGTGACCTCTTGAATACCTAAATAGAAGCAATGGTAACCCTTCACAGTGCAAATCTGCAAAGATAGCAGACAATTCAGAGGGGATAGAGTACAGGATAAAAGATTCAGGTTCCTCTTCTGGCATCAAATCAAAAATGTATGTCACCTGCAGGCATAGACAGATTTCATAACAGATCTCCGAGGTGAAAGGAGCACTCATTGTATCTCAGTCTCTCAGTAGTCAAGCATGAAGGTTCAGGCTGCTGTGGTTCTGGTGGAAGATCCATCCCTCCGATTGGGAGAACAAGTCAACACATCTTGGAAGAGGAGCCAGGGAAGGAAGATGGAGTTCAACCCTAAAATGGTTTGGGGTATTGTGCGCTAAAGTCATCAGTTCCAAAGTTATACTTTTTAAGTAGCTTGTTGTTTCCGGAATAGCAAACTACCTGTTTACTGCTGTGGCCCTGCACCCAACAGGTCCGACCATGCCGTGCACAGCTGCCTCGGTAGGCAAACCCTTCAATGGGTACACCGGCACTGTTAGCAGCATTGCCGGTGCGTCCATGTCCCCACTCCCATAGAGTCTTGTAGGACTCTATGGAAATGGGGACTTATAATTTGCCGGCGCCTGACTTCCCGTGCTGCGGGACTCTTAATGAGCCGGTGGCACCGGGAAGTCGGGCACTGGTAAAATATTATGGGTCTGACGGCAACCCACCAGTAGCAGCAGCAGGGTTACCGCCGGACCCGTAATGAGGTCCCCTTGACTCTTTCCACAGAGACCACTGCTTGGGTTCCAGTATCTATTTGAGACCGCCTTCTGTGCTTAGTCCAGTCGAGGAATGTCACTTTTGGAAGCAGGATTTAGTTTTGGTCGGTTGTGGCGCTAACAAATCTGCTGCAGACATCTGTCTTACATTCAGGAATTTGCCTTGCTCTGAAGCGGTTACTTTTTCCACTCTGATGCTTATAAATCTTTTTCAGATTTTTAATTGTTTTATTTTTGTTTTTTTAACCTCTATGCATTCTGCATTTTACATTTCACCCTTTTGTATTTCTGGCAATGAGTACTCAATCAGGATTTCTTAAATGTCTGGCCAATGGCTCCTTTCAGGAATTAAGATTTTCTCAGTTACTTTAAACTTGCTGCCAAAGTGGTAATGAGAAATGGGCATAGGCAGTGCTTTTTTGTAAGTCAGGGCAACATGACATTAAATGCCTAATTTGCAGCCTGCTAGACTGCTTCAAAATTAAACATGACTCCTGGAGAATGAATTCTGAGCAGAGGCCTTTTTTTGCAGCCTATGTCTTTGTGTGCAGTCTCTAAAATGGTCTTTGTGTCAGACACTCCCCCACCTTGTGGTGATATTACAGCATTTGGAGACGTTATGTTAGGGCCATGAAGGCAATTTAAAATGCACATGCACACAACGCAGGTAAAAAGTAAGAGAATCCTATATCACACAACCATCTTACATAGGACACACAGAAATACACAAACAATTGGTAATCTCAAAGTCATATTACCTACACTTTACACTTGCACACAGTAAAAGCGAAGAAAAGAATGAAACTATGAAACTGTAGCAAGTAACGTGAAAAGAATACATTAATAAATTAACGATATAACCTGCCTTACAAGGCGGACACCTACATTTAGCAGTCCTTCCTTATCGGGTAAGTAGGCCTACGACCTCAACGGAGTGAAAGATGCAGTCAAGCACCTGATAGGAGAGTTGGGAGTCTCACAAATACCCGTGTACAAACTATGGCAAACCCAAAAGATTGATAAAGGTTGTAGTTCAAAAGCCCCATTTTGATTTGATGGGTAACTAGGAATTCCAATACTTGACTATGGTTCATTGTACCTGTACACCACCTCTATAGATCCTGAAGTGTCCCTTAATGCTCAGCTCAATTTACATTGACTGAGTTTGGTTGGACTAAAGGTTAATACATGTTTTCACAGACTAGGTTGCCTCTCGTGACCCTCCTCTGGCACTGGTTCTAAAATTCCTTCTTAATGAATGGCAACAGAAGTACCTAGAAAGATAATCTGAGTCCTCTGTATAGTTGCTTGTAAAAACATGACATATGATAGGTTGAAGCTAAAACGGTCTGGTGGTGCAGGGTGCAGTTTAGCAGTAGTTCCATCTTGTAAAGGCATACCTGCAAATATCTAGTTCTCTATCCTAGAGTCTGCGTCGTAATCCATACACTCCACAAATTGGGGGATTATTCTAAAATCTTAAAAAACCACCACATCACCGGGTGGGTCTACCAAAGACGCAGGAAAGTTGTTTCTGTGCCTGAAAGTTTGAAGCTCAGAAAACCACCAAAATACTTTCATAGCAGCCACTTTTGATATTTTATTCCAGTAGTCATGAGTGATCCCTAAATACTTGCCTTACATTCAGGAATGTTTTCCTTACTCTGAATATTTGTCAGACTTTGAATTGTTTTTTGTAAACCTCTATGCATTCGGCATTTTGACATTTTACCGTTTTGTATTTCTGGCAAGGAGTACTCAATCAGGATTTCTTAAATGTCTGGCCAATGGCACCTTTCAGGGATGAAGATTTTCAGTTACTTTAAAGTTGCTGCCAAAGTGGTAATGAGACATGGGCTTGTGCAGTACTTTTCACGGCACCATGGCATTAAATGCCTACTTTGCAGCATGGTTTCCTACAGAACCATGAAGGAGAGGGACGACTGAGTGCTTAAAAAGGCACGGTAGTGTGGGCAATTGTGGTCTGTGGTGTGCAGTGAGCCAAGCTGCATCTTTTTGTAATGGAACTATATTGTTTTCCCTGGGACTAGCACCTTGTGTTGGATTCTTATTGACCTGCAGTCTTTCTACTGGTCCTATTGATGGCAGCGGCAGGAAGAGGAGGAGTGTCTTCAAAAGCCCACTTCCATGCAGAAGTTTGGGCAAGTGTAGCCTGCGGTGGTCCGCAGCAGATGAGTGGACATGGGATAATCTGGAAACGTATTGAAGCTAGTAAATTCTGTTTTTCCAAAATGACTCCGTCTTCTTCCCTGCATCGCCGGCCGGTTCTAACGTCCTTACCACACTGACATTTTATTTGTTACTGCTCACCCTTGGTTACCTTTGGCTCTTACCCCGCTCACAATGGCTGCTCCCACTTCCTCCTCATACAATCTTCGTAGCCACAACAGTATTGGGAAGGAGGCCAACCCTGCTCTAGGCATCTCTAATCCATTGGGCGATGCAGCATGTAAAACTACGCTCGCTCAGCTCACTTATGTGGGACTGATGTCCAAGAAAAAAACGGGTACAAATCAGTGTTTTGTCATGCTGCAGAGCCAACGGATGACGTTCCGCCACCTAATTCTGGCAACTGCATTCTGATAACAGAGGGAACTGCTGCAATTTTCGGCTGCTATTAAAAGTTTACATGATCATGGCGGATGTTCCAGTGATGTCTTCTCTGTTAGTAATTTTAATGCCACTATTTTTTATTGCTTGAAATGCCTGACTGGGAAGGGACTCTCTCTTGTTCCTAAAAAGCATGACCATCGATATGACCCTAGGGTAGCAAGAGCAAAACGTGACCAGAAATAACAGATTAAACTGCTCACCCATAATCTAGATTTACATTATGATACTATTAAGAGGGGAAGGTATAAAAACTATATAAAATCCCTAAAATATCAACTGTACATTAAAGATAACCAGTACATGTTAGAAGCACTATTTAACGTGTAATTCCTCGAAATTGTGGGAATTTCCTAATTCTATCCAAGGTAGGGCTGATCTAGAACCTATGTGTATCATTGACGAACGTACCTTTGTCGAGTTTCTGATTCCTTATTTGCTAGACCTGCTCATAAACCCATAGTCCTCTTTCCACAGACTATTTATACAGTGTGGATTCTCACTGGACCCTTGATGACGTCAGACTAGCAATTAGTGCCAAATCCTCTAGGGCGCTTGGCCCTGACTGCCCATCTCCGGCTGTTATTAAAAAGGACCCTGACTTATGGTCACATATTTTACTCTCCTTGTTTAGAGATGTTCTTTGTTCCATGCAAGTCCTCCACACTTGGACCGCCTCCATTATAATCCCAATATTTAAAAAAGAAGGCCATGAGAACCAACTATAGCCTATAGTGTTACTTGATGCTTCAAACACAATTTTCGCCTCCTTGATTTTTAAAGACTTGAATACTTGGGTGACTAGAATTGGCTTTCTTTCCAGTTTCAGGCGATCGTTGGGTACCTCACTTAATGGTGTTTCCCATATCTTGGCAGAGGTTAAACATAGTGCAATTGGACCTTCTTACATTGCAACTATGGGTATGAGCAATGCTTTTGATCGGGTAAATAGGAGCATACTCTGGAACAAGCTATTGTCTTGGAACATTCCCTCAAGGTACTTTCACTTCTCCATCAGAATACAACAATAAAGATTATATTTACCAGAGTTGGCTAGGCCTGTTGATACGCATGTCTAAGTGAAGCAGTGCTGTGTCTTGGCCCCAGCCCTCTTCAGTCTGTATATGTTTGTTTATTTATAGCGCGCGCCTGACCCAAAGGTATCCGGGCGCGTGAACAAGAATGCTTTAAGCTTACAAGTTACAGTTACAAATTGCAGAATAATAGAAGGAATAGTTAACAGCAAGGATAATAATTACAATACATAATTTTATACACATTGGTATATACACAGTATACAATAATAGTCAATGTGCAAGGCAAGGTGTGCAAGGAGAGGTGTGCATAAAAATATGCGGTATGCCACAGATTTTCGGATAGGGCGAGCACAAGTAGTCAGGGCGACAATTATAGGTTGTTTTCTTTGAGCCATTTGATACAGTTAAGTCTGAAGTGTGGGTAAGATTGGTCAGACCTTAGAGAGGTTGGGAGGGAATTCCACACCTGGGCCGCTTTGACCAGGAAACTGTTGCCTCCGGCAGTAGTCAATTTGAATGGGGGCACAGCTAGACAGTTGGTGTACGCTTCTCTAGTGGGTCTGTTGGAAGTTCTTCTTTTGAACCTTTCTATTAGGTATTTGGGAGCTAAGTCATTGATACTTTTGAACGTTAGTGAGGCCGTTTTCAATTTTATTTTGTCAGCTGTAGAGAGCCATTTAGATTGTCTTCTAACTTCTGATATATGCTCTCTTCTTGGGATTCCTAGGGTGGCTCTGAGTGCATTATTCTGCAGAGTTTGGATTTTTTGCAAAGTATGTTTATTAGACCCTAGGTATAGAGCGTTACAGTAATCCAATTCGGATAATACCAGTGCTCTTGCTAAAGTGAGGCAGCTAGTAGTGGGCAAGTATGGTTTTGCTGCTCTAATCAACCTGCAGGTGTATGCCGTAGTGGAGGCCATCGCATTCACCTGCTTTGTTAGAGAGGCAGGAGTCGAGGTAAAAACCTAAAGTTTTTACCCCTTTCGCTACTTTAATAGTGTTGCCATCTATAACAAAGGAAGAATAGTCAGTTGTTTTTTGATATTTTGTGAAGTCCCAATTATGATAAGTTCCATTTTGTCATCATTCAGGCATAGACCGTGACGGGCCATCCATGCCTGGATGATGAGGTATATCTTATTCACCAAGGCCAAATCCTGTTCATAATCCCCCGAAAGTGGGATGAGAATCTGAGTGTCATCTGCATAGTTTCTGTAGGTGACACCCAGAAGGTTCAGATCATCAAACGGGGGCTTAGTGAAAATGTTATACATGGTTGGAGAGACGCAGGAGTCCTGGGGTACGCACCTTTAATAGGTACGGGGTCAGCCGCTGCTGAGGTAGAGAAAACCCTCATAGTTCTTTCACTTAAGAATGACTTGATCCATGCTATGGCATGTGAGGAGAAGTGGGCAGCAGTTTCCAGGTGGGTACAGAGCACTTCGTGATCCACCAATTCAAATGCTGCTGAGAGATCCAGTAGGAGGAGTAAGGCAGTTTTTCCTTGGTCTCTCAACTCGTCAACCTGGGTTTTCAGATCGATAAGCGCGGTTTCGGTACCGTGTTGCAGCCTGAAACCTGTAGGTAAGCCACTCTGTCCAGTATTATTAATAGAAATGGCACCGTTGTAATCGACCTGCAGTTTGCCGGGATGGACGGGTCCAGAGTTTTCTTTTTGTAGGGGGGAGGACCCAAGATTGTTTGAGGTTATTTGGTATCATGCCTGATGAAAAGGAAGCATTAATGAGTTTGGATATAAATGGGGCTAGGTCTCTCGCAGCATCTTTTATTAGTTGAGCTGGGCAGATGTGCCTCGGCAGTTAGACGGTTTGAGCGAGAGTATTATATTTTCAATCTCTAGGATAGTTACTTTAGTGAAATTGAATTTTTGCTCTGGTTTAGTGGTAGTGGGTAGTTTGCCTCTTTGGTCGAGGGAGGAATATATTTTTTTTTCAATTTTGATTTGGAGTGTAGCAATTTTTTTTCATTTAGCGCTTTTTGGATGTTGCAACACCACATTTTGTTTTTGTCACAGTTGTCAGGAGCAGGGGTAGGGTTTTCCAGTTCCTTCAGTATAATTAATAACTCTTTGGTTCCAGATTTTGCCTGCAGTATTCTGTTGTCAAAGCTCTCCTTTTTTTCTCTCCGTATTTCGCTTTTTTTTTGTTAGAGGCGTTGATGAGAGCTGCTTTATTAGTCTCAGTTGGAGTCAGTCTCCAATAAGATTTGCACCTGCGTTTTTCTTTCCTTAATGACTTAAGGTGTGGGGTGAACCAGGCATTTAAGTGTGCTCTAGGCTTACTTTTTCTCAGTTTCAAAAGGGCAATAGTGTCCAAGGCTTTGGCCATGGTTGAGTTGAATTTGTTCACTAGAGCTGTAGGGTCTAGTGATTCAGGTAGGGCATTTAAAGTTGGGAGGACTAGTGGTAGCAGTTTGTCCGTGATTGTTTTTTTTATTTCTCATTGGTATGGGAGGAGCTAATACATTTTCCTTAGGTTGGGTGGTTTTTTTCATTTATGAGGAATGTTATTAGCGCATGATCTGTCCAGATTTGTGGGCTGACACCAGTAATAGTTATATTACAGTTGTGGTCAGCTACCCAGTCGAGTGTTTGGCCTTTCTCATGGGTGGGTTGTGAGATTCTTTGGGTAAATCCAAGTTCTGTAAAGACATTAGATATTGTGGTCGCTTGCAGGTCTTTGTGGTTATTGAAACCTAAGTTCAGATCTCCTAGTAGGATAGCTTGAGATGAGTTTTTTAGGTTGTTTGAAAAGATCATAGAGATGTCCTCCTCAAAAGTTCTGATGGGACCTGGTGGCCTGTAGATGAGGTGTATATTGATGGATTGAGAGCATGATGTTAAGAGTTTGGCAGTTAAGGATTTGCAGGATTTGGTGTGCAAGGGCGTTTCTATTTTTATTGTAAGATTATTTTTTGCGATAATGGCTATGCCGCCTCCTCGAGAGTTGGTTCTTTCTTTTCTGAGAATATTATACTTAGGGGGCAAGGCAAGCATCAGGGCAGGGCCAGCCGCTTGGTGAAGCCATGTTTCCGTTATGGCTAGGAAGTCCTATTCACCTATTTGGATGAGATCAGCAATTTCAGTGGCATGTGCTATTATTGACCTAGCATTAATAAGGGCACCCTTGAGAGGAGTGTTTAAGTGTCGCAGGGGTGACGCATCTGTTTATTTTTGGTTAGACTATTAGTTTGTGGTATTTGTTAGTAGGGCTGTTGTGGTAGGATTCTCTCTTGGTGGGGGAGAAGTTTGGTTTGGTGGCATTTAATTGGAGGTCTCTTCTATTGCTGGATTCAGTAAGAAGTCTAGCTAGTGGTTCATACATTTTAGGTCATCTAGATTGTAATTTGGCATTTCTGCTTATGGTGTCACACGGGGTATTTGTTAGGGTAAGGTTGGGAACAGGTAACTTTGTGGACCAAAGGTCAGTACCCAGGGTGATAGCCGGTCGGCTCTTATCAAGGTCCAGCATTGTGGTAGTCCTAAATTGCGGTGGGTGGTTTACTAATACCTTTGTGGACCAGAGAGTGGTCAGATAGAGGAGAGTGATGATCATTCTATCCTCAGGGTGTGTAACTATGTCTAGTGGCAGGCCACAGTGATATCTAGGTAATCGCTAGCAGATTAGGTTCACACAATTTCTGGCATTATGGTAATAGGCAGTAGCTTAGCACAAGTTCTGGTGCAGTTGGTGGTTCACTCGGTTAGCAGCGCGCACTTAGAGCTGAATTCCCTCTGCAGTATAGATAACCACAGCACTATCTAACAACAATATGAGGTCAGGTAAAAGGAATAGCGTTATTGAAGTAATGGGCTAACGAGCATTAGTTGTGACATAGAGTATGCAGTGTTAGTGTAAGCAGTAAAGTATATTAAGGCAGACATTATACTTCACTTTGGCTGGTAATGTGACTATTACTGTACATAGGCTGGTTCGACTTGCAAATTTAGTGGGCCAGGTTACATCAAACGAGAGTATAACAGGTGCAGGTATCGATTGTGCTGTAATCTAATTGGCAAACCATTAATAGTAAGAAATGTTTGTAAAGCGATGCGTTTGGGTTTTAGGGTTACAGTGCGTAAATGCCCCAAAATGGCTAAACAGTTGAGAACGCGTAAGGTTGCATGCATTGATCTGAGTTTGGTGAACACGAAAGGCTTAGTCTGAGTTCCGTAATTTGTGCAGATTGTGCACTCACCTAGATGTCCCAGATACGGCGGCATTTTTAGAGACGGGGAGCCTGACCGCGCCAGGCGCTAGTTGCGCTCAGTCAGCTCCATCAGCATGCAGCCTTCTTTCCGGCCTTACTTCCAGGCTAGCTGATAGCCTGCTGGCTATTGGCTGCTGGTATTGATGTGGCGCTCAGCCACTCCGAGGCAGAGGAGGGGGCCAGGCACACAGTGAAGCCAGGCAGGGGTCAAGGCGGCGGCCATCTTTGAAGCGGATTCGTCGTGTAGGGCAAATACGAATCTAGGTGGAATTTCGTTCCAAGCACGCATCAGGAATTGCATTAGGTGCTCGTGCAGGGCATACCGAGCATGCAGATATAATAATGTTCAGTAGGGCTTCAGGGCAATATGGATCTGGGTGCCTGGAGCTTACCTCCACAACGCGGCACTTTACAAATGATGCAATATCTGACATTGATACTTTGTGGTCACAGCTATTACTTACCCTATTAGAATTGGCTCTTTTAAAAGTAAACTGGCTCGCCATTGCAGACTTGGGTCTTTTTTGACAAGACACCTTTGGGTTTGCAGAGGAAGTTAGATTTGTTTTCGGAATATGCTTTTGAGCCAAATCTTTTGGTAAACGGCTCCAAATCGAAAATTGTGGTCTATACTACAAAAACGAAGCATAAATTGATGGTTTGGAAAGTCTGAGACGGAAGGCTTGTAGAGTTCCTTAGCTACAATACCTGGGCTTAACTTATCTATAACAAGCTGTCAATTACAGACTTCAGGGACAGATTGAGAGCCAAGTGCCTACCATTGTTAGCCAAATTAAAGAGGACCCACAGCAAGTTTTGGGAATAATCTTATTTTACGCTAATAAGATTCTACTTAGCCATGGTTGAAACATCCATTAGCTATGGTTTAGATAAAATTCTTCTTGACTTGGGCCCACATTTAAATGTTCTACAAGTCATGCTTTGGAAGAAAACGTTAAGGGTTTGGTTTCTGTTCGCTCAAATGTTTTGTGGAAGCAGCTGTGTGTATGTGCTAAGATGGTCAACCCCTCCCCCCCCAACTCACTGTATGATAACATTTATACTATATTTCAGCAACAGTCTGTCTATTCTATAAACATCTTTAGAAAAGAAATGTCTGCACTGACTTATAGAATTCAATCAGATGCAGAGGAATTGATTTGGAATTCTTGCAAGGTAAAAACGACGCTGTACACACATGACTGGATCAATTACATACATACAAGCCCTATAAGGAATATGCAAGGTTTATGGGAAGAGATGAATTGCCTAGATATATTAATCTTTTCCTATCTAGCAGAATGTTCTACATGTATTTACACTTTAAGCTCAATCAATTGCATACCCTTGAACGTTGAGTCTGATAGAATTTTGTAGGGGGCTTAGTAGATCTTGTGGACTGTAACGAAGAAGGGGGCTTAAAGGTAGAGTCACTTAAACATCTTACGGGCGACTGCTCTGCTATTACTATTCTTCAATAAGTTTGTGGTCACGCTTGATGCTGGAGAACAGCATCTCTTTAATTTTACCGCTGTACATATTCTTGCTTCAACTTTTCTTGTTGCTAAAGGTCCAACTTTAATTTAGCCATGTACATTTTAACCTCATTGACTTGAACAGTGCTGTATATTTTACCAAAAAGGGATTGTTTTGACTTAATAGTGTTTTTTAGGACTTGATGCCTTAAGACGCCCCTTTCAACCGTATGGCCTAATTTTACGCAATTTGCATTAGCATTGTTATGAGCACTGATTTTTTTTTTTAAACGTCATTTGTGTGTGTCTTAGTATTTTGTCATTTTGTTTTTCTTTATTAACCATAACACAACTAAATGAATGACTGCTTCAAAATTAAACATGACCCCTGGAGAATGAATTCTGAGCAGGTATTTCTTTTGGGGCCTAGGTCTTTGTGTGCCATCTCTGATTGTCTTTGTGTTGGACACTCATCCACCCTGTGGTGATATTACAGCATTTGGAGATGTTGTTGGGACCATGAAGGCAATTTAAAATTCCAGTGATGTTTGCTGTGGTTGGGTTTTGAACTTTGAAGGTAAATAACGTTTCAAAGAGCACCCTCCTCTTGTATCCATGTTTTTCTCTTCTTTTTCTATAGCTAGAACATAAGGTTACAATTGACAAAAGTTTTGTACATGCTACAATGGCAATTCACACCCATAAACCTCCAAATGAGGCCATAAACCATTTAATCTACTCAGTTCTCATTCAAATACTTGGTGATTCTGTTGTAGGATCCCAGCTGTTGAGGAGTATCCCCGTTCCTGAACTCTCATCCCCAACAGATACCATTGTGGTCTCACATTGACGAAATCCACAGGATAAAAATAGTCACTCTTTAAGCATTATGCTTTGTGCATGATCCAGTGAACTGTGACTGTTTTCAAGATGTTGATTTGCATTCAAATTAATACATTTTTTGGAGAAGGGAATTGTCTTGACATTTCACATTTCAGTCGTGCACATCCCACTACATTGTGTAACCGTTGCTTCCTATCTGCACAGATGCCAGTGCTTATTTTCCTACTCTTATATTCTGAAGGTTTGAACATGGCAGTGATGAACCGGATACAGTCAAGCGGGAAGCAGAAGCAGAAAAAATTGCCTCTGCTCTTTTGAAAAAATTACTTGAACTGGAATCTGACCTTTCCTTTTCATCAGGTAACACCCTTCTGGTTTATCGTTGCTTTATATTGTGTACAACAGATATGTTTTGCCTATGTATTTGAGACAGTTACAAGATAAATCATTGATGCCAATCTGCCTTTAAGAACCATAGTTCTTTATATCAACTGAGGAAATTTTTAAACACGCTTACGTGTTTCCTCAAGGTTACAAAAATGACAAACACATGTTTTTTTTTCTAACATTTTTATTTGAGATCGTACCTAAATTATATACGCACAAGATGCAAAACAAACCAGTTAGGGTCATGCTTATCTTGGTTTCTCAATCATACCTTTTGTACATGCGTGTCCACTTCTTTCCAGTTTGGCAACTAGCGGCAAAGGCAAAGTAAAACCTTTCCACTACTGAGCATTGAATGAGAGCTTTCCACTCAAAATGTAATATTATCAAGTGCTCGTTTACCTTTTCTGTACTATAGGCACATGAAAAATATACATACTCAGCCAATACATTTTCAACACCTATTACCCAAATGTAATAGTCATTCTGAGGCATGATAGTCACCCAGAGAGCACGGTGTGTTATAGTGGGTCCCTTTTCTCCCCTCCCCCCAGTGTCTCGTATAGATGCTCTAGTAGCTTCACACTACCTCCCTTCCCAGAATGAGCTTTGCTTGCCAACCTGAGGCTATATCATTTGGTTATTCTAATGGACTCTTTACAGCACTGCAGCCTCCCACAGCGTCTACCATGACCACCAGGGTACCCTCTGGGGACCACTCCTGCATGCCTGTGGGCTCAGGGCCAGATGGATACAGATGTCTTGGTGCAGTTTAGCCCTGCCTTCACCTAAGAGCATGGTGTTTCAGGCCTCGACAGCTAGCATGAAGACTTTTACTGTCCCTGTCCTTTGGAAGGGGCTAAAGGTAGGAGGTTTGACACATGGGGCAGGAAGGTGTTTGCTTTAAGCACTCTTGTACTGTGTGCTGAGAATGCCTCTTGCGTCATGGTGAAGTTCTTCTTTGGATGGTGGTGGCCGATGAAGCTGAGTACGTCCTGGAAGGAGAGATGAGTGACTGCTTCCTATCCTTGGTCTCCGACTTCCAGAAGGTGGCACGTCAGATGCTGCAGTCGGGACTGGACACAGCAGACTGTGTGGGAAGGACCATGGACACTAGCACAGTGGTCAGGTGCCACTCGTGGCTGATGACATCGGGGTTTGCTGCTGACGTCTAGGCCAGGCTGTTGGTTATGCTGTTCGACCGCCATTAGCATTTTGGAGCTAAAGCAGACTATAAACTCCAGAAGGTCCATTCGCCCAAGGCCACTGCTAAGTCTTTGGGGCTAGCATTACAACATGCTTGCACACTGCTGTTGTCTTGGGGCAGTGGTTTTTGTCCCTTTTTTTCCTTTTCCCCAAGGGGCCGTGATCATTCTGCCCCGGTAAGAGGTCAAGGAAGGTACATCCCGAGAGGCAGAGGAAGGGGTGCCCAGCGAGGGTACTTTACAGTGGCCGCAGTGACGGGCTTTGCCATTCGTCACCGGGGGTTGAGGGGCTTTCCTTGTTCAGCCCGGCGTGGTCGATGACCACATATGACACTTGGGCCTTACAGGTCATTGTTAGACTGGATTTCTAAACTCTGGCCTGGTGGACCGAGTTAAGGAGGCCCACCTAGTTATAGTGACGCTATAAACACTAAAATAATAAATCTGGGATCTGTGGCCAAACCAATGAAGGTAGCATGGGAAGTGGTCAAGGCTAAGTCACAAAAGTGAGTGAGTGTGGTAAGGGGTCCACAATGAGTTGAACACAGTGAGCAATCAAGGATTACACTTAGCCCGGCAAGTACAAAAATACTCTATTTATGGCCAAAGAACACACTATGAAAAATGACTTCTAGAAGGTAGTAGTATCACACAATACTAAATAGTAAAATACATATATACAATTACAGTGAGTTAGTATAAAACATTCAGTCCACTCCCCTCAATACCTGAAAGGGAAGGTAAGTAAATGGTTGTTACACCAGCAGTCCAAAGGCACATCGGCCCTAACTTGCAAAGTCCTTCCCTAAGTTGTATGGCCAACAGTTCACACATTTTCCAATAGTTTTAGGGAGTGGGAAAAATTTAGGAGGAGGGTCCTGTGGATGTGAAGGAGGTTCCAAAAGTCAGGAGAGGACGTATTCTGGTTAATAGAACTGTTCCCAGCTTTTGGAGGACTTTCCGGAACATGTTTTGCCAAAGCCAAACAGTTGTGAAAGTTTTTTAAAGTTATCAAACTTTTAAAGGGTGGAGGTAAGGGGTGGGGGCAGGTAAGTATTGCTACAACTTAGCATCTGTAATCCCAATTTTCCTCCAGACTTGGCAGGTCGTTGGAAGGTAGTCTTAGGTTGGTTTTTCCTGGCGCTGGTATCAGTCAAGCCCAAGAGATGCGGGTGCAAGACGAGATCCGGACGGGTACAGGAGCCTGGTGCAACCTCTTCTCGCCGAAAAATGCAGCAGGCGCCAGGACAGGACTCTTCAGGACGGTCGACCAGATGCGAGAACGCTGGTTTGAGGGACAGTCACCATTGCACGGCGACAGCAGGGGACACAGATATTGCGGTCGAAGTCAGTCCTCTATCTCTGGCCCTGTCGATGCTACGTCACCAGGTTTCGCAGGAGGGACTCTTGCAGGTCAAGCTGACGACCCCTCGAGTTTCTAGCCGGAGCATGAAATCCATCTAACATGGAGCAGCGACTCTTTTGTGCAGTAGCCCACACTGGAGCTGGTCAGTCCACAGGTTGGTCCAGGGGCACTTCCGAAGGCTCCAACTTGTTGAGTTACAAGAAGAAGTCAAGAATGGTTGTTCGCACCACTGCTACTGGTCAAACCACTGATAAAGGTCTTTAAGGATCACCAGCCAGACAGGGCTCCACCGGGACTAAAGCAAAAGTTGGTCACCAGGCCTTCTGAGGATCGGTCTGCGGGCCTACCAAAGTCTTCACGGCTTTGCAGGATACTTGGCACCTTGCAGGATCTTTGTGGAATAGCTGCAGGGCTCCTCTTCTTATGGAAGAACTCAGAAACTCAGCCCAATCAATGGTGTTCTGCCCCTCACTCACACCCAAGCAGTGGTCCAATCAGGACAACTGTTAGTTAACTCATGCATACACTCCAGACCTGCTGAAACCAGTTGGGTGTTGGGGCAGCCAGTCCCAACCCACTTCCTGGCTTCCAGACACACGGAGGCCCTGCACTAGCCTGCGAAAAGCACAGCTTTCCCAGGCAAATGCATGCCCCTAAAATGAATTTCTTGACCTGGCAGGGCAGGAAGAAGGCCAAAGGCCAAGATGGCCAAGGAACAAACAAACCAACCTTGTGGCACGGCCATGTTGGGACGCTAGCTACTGTTAGTAGCCAAATGCTTTCAGGCTAACAAAAAGTACAGTAAAAAGTATTAAAAAGTAACTCCTGCCACCAGTTTGTCCTTTAGCACACCTTAGATAACCAAAACATCCTTTTGATTGTCTAGGATCATATAAAAGAAACCCCATTGCACTGCATTGAAAGAGGCATTGTGCAACAAATATATTCAAATATAGGACTACGGGAAACCTAGCTTAGTTTCCCAGTGCTGACAGCCTTAAGGACCAGTCTGTTTCCCCATAACACATGAGCAAAAGGCCAGTGGAGTAAAGCTGAAGGCTTCACTTCACTGCAACAAGACAGGATAAAGTGCACAATTTTTTTCAATGTTTTTTTAATTGGTATATTGGTAAAAATACAATTAACCACAACAATGTAATCATACAATTCACCACATAATGAACACATTTAAATTACATTTCATATACTCCAGATTAAATACCTTACACTAATATTTAAATTCATGAATATATACTGTTTAAAATATTCCCAACCATATTTCATAAGAAGAAAAACATCATCTATTTACTTTAAATATTTCCTTGTGACCAGCTGCCAGATATAATTGCATAATTCGGTTTCAAGTCTGAACCAGAAAATGCATGAGACCAAAACTGTTCAATTACAATGCTATCCATATCGGCAGCCAGACTGCTATATCCTTTCCAGTATACTTCACTTAATCTTGGACATAGGCTTAGTAGATGTCGCATAGATTCCACTTTCTTAGTACGTATTCGACAGAGCCTGACTTCATACAAAATCTTAGTCTCCCTTCTTTCCAAAGTAGGCAGCTGATAAAAACGTAATTTAGTTATAAATCTGCATACCTTACAGTTCCATAAAATAATCAAATGGAGTGCACTTTGTAAACCCTTGCTGTGAATATATGCTGAATGTTGTCTTCCTAGTTAAATAATCTATATTGTTCATATGGTCCCACGCTGCTGCTTTTTGTTAATTTGTTTAACTTCCAGCCCCCTATTGCTGGGTAATGACCCTGTAAAGCCAATGTCTTCATGAAATGTTTTGATATTCATTAGATGTTATCCATCTTTCCACTAAGTTCTTCAATTTGTAGGTATAATACGCTCCTACGAATCTTGCATCATGTAGACATTTCAGTTAGTCCCAACTCGCAACAAAGGGCCTCCAATGGAGTAGTAGGAAATAACGCAAGTATTTGTCGCCATATTTTACTTTCAAATTTTCTTAGCCACTTTATTTCTTTGTTTGCCGGAACTTCAAGACAATATAGTGTGCTAGGTACAGTGCAAGTATTATTCATAAGGCCCTCCATTGAATAGTCCACACTTTGTACAACGAAGGACCTTACGGCATAACATTTCTTATTAACCTTCAAAGCTACATTCTTTGTCATCAATTTGAAATCAAGATTGTCATAAATGTCCATTCCCAGGTATTTATATATTTTTTACTATTATCAATTGCAGTGTCATTAATTTTCCAAACAAATTGTTTCGTTTTGTTGTCCTCTCTACCATTTATTACCATCATTTTTGTTTTCTTCATATTGATGATAGTCATTCCACTGAGAATAATCATTTAATGCCACTAAGCTACGTTGCAGACCGATCGGTGTAAAATCAAAGATCACATCGTCATCTGCAGTGCTCCAGATAGGATTTTGGAGTGAGAATATTTTACTCCCAATTATTAGAATTAGAGAGTAAATCCAATTTCAAGAGTAAAAATGATTGTCCTCCTTCGAGAGTAAAAAGTGTGTAACAACTATCCAATTTGTGCATAAAATTAAAACTGTGTCCGAAAGCATAAGTGACAAAACAGCTGTATTTCAAAGTGGTTTTAAATAATTTATTGCACCTGTGGAAAAACTTTTCCCCACACAAGAACCTCGTAGAAGCATATTACCCAGCTTCATCTTCATGATACTTGGACACAAACTCTGTTAAGAGTTACTACAGATCCCAGCTAGTTACATCGGGTGATACATAAATCGAGTCCCTCACTCTACCAGCATCCCTTCTCTTCCTCTCGGGCCTACTGTTGCTGCCTGGCACTACCTGCTTGACAGCCGCTCCATGTTTTTGCTCCATCTCTCCTTCCCTTTGCTACTTTGTTTCCCCTGTCTCTCACTTTCTGACCTTCTGCCTCTCACCCTTAAGTTTTGCAATGCCACTTTTTGCATTATTTTTCGCAGTCACTATGACTCTCCCATCTCTGCATTCTCTTGTTGCTTTGTCCCTCCTCTATCTCGCTGTATCGGTTGATATAACTCCTCTTCCTCTCTCATGTCATTACTCTGGCTATATCTGTTTTTTCATTTTCTCAGTTGAGGTTGCTAATCCTTTTGATTATCTTTCTTGCACTGTTTCTTATGTTATTGGCCTGTCCTTCTCTAGTCTTGCTTTTCTATTTCCATCTCTCCCCACCTGCTGTTCTGTTTTATTTTAATGTCTCCAAATCTTTCTTTTGCTCTGCTTCTATCCCTCACTCCTATTGTGTGTTTGTCTTATTAACTCTTTCCCTTATCACTTTCTTTGTTGCCCTATAATGTAGCTTGTTGCTCTCTCTTCCTGTTGTTCGAATTCCTCTTTTGGATTGTCTTATATGTTCTCTGTCTCTTCATCCCCTCCCGCCACACCTTTGTTCTTTTGTGTTACTTAGGTTCAGAGTTGCTCTTCCTCTCCTGATTTTCTGTTTGTCTTTTAACATGGCACCAATAAATAGCCAAAAAGCTGAAAATGCCTGTTCTATTTAATAATGTAGTGCAGCTTTACCACTGGGTGCTTATTTTTAGATGTGTGCAAACCTTATTTGGCCATTAGGCTGGATATTGTAGAGTTGGAGGTTTGTCTGACCAGATGCAGCACTTGCTTGAATGCAGATGCTTTACCAACACTGTATACATTACAAGTACAAGAGCCCATATGAGAGGTGTGTTCTGAGCCATTACACATATAGAGGTCCTCATGAGATGTGCTTCTTCTGAGCCATTACAATAATAGCATCCCAAATGAGATGTCTGTTCTGAGCAATCGCAGGTATAGCAACTCTGATGTGTGTTCTGAGCCATTACAAGTATAGCAGCCCTGAAGAGCTGTACTTTCTGAGCCATTGCACGCACAGCAGCCCTGATGAGTTTTGTGTTATGGGCCATTACAAGTAGAGCATCCCGTATTAAATGTGTGTGTTCTGAATCACTGAATATTTAGTAGTCCTTTTGAGAAGTCGAAAGTTAAATCAACTGTATTATCTACATCTTAAATGCATATCTCTGATGCAGACTCATTAACGTGCCTATTAACAGGATTTGAACTAACAGGTTACACAATCTCTTCAGCAAGGTTGACCCACTGAGTTGCCTTTCCCAACAGGCTGTTGACACTGAAAGGCACATAGGGTTAGGGCACTGGCAGTTCCAGGTGAGGCTTGCCTGACATAAATTGCTTGGCAAAAGCTCTAGACCTGTTTGGACTATCCTACATTAGTCTGTAGATTCATAATGAGACTTTGAAATGTGCTAGATCTTTGGCAGTGGGACTCAGTAATCGGACATGGGAGAAGCAGATGTTTTGAAAAGCGCAAGACCGAGTAGAAGGGAGTGAAGTATATGACAGCAATGCCATCTTCTCACACTGTCGGAGGTTGATGGGAAGAGCTCAGACACGTTCTTGCGCTGTACTTTAGCTAGCTGCAGCTAATGCCAACACATGTTTGTGTTTTCTTAACAGCAGCTCTGTTACAGGTACTGTCCCAAAACATAGCAGTCCTGCTAAGAAATGTAGACATGATTCAATCAGCCCTGCTGTGAATATTTTGCATTGTGCCATGACATGCGTACGGTACAGCAGCTCTGTTGATAAATTAGGATACTTTGCCTGAATATATAGCAGTCCTGTTGAGAGATAAAGGTACAATCTGTGCCACTGAAAATATATACAGCACTGCTTCTTCATGTATCTATTATACCTGCTTGCGGTGGGTGGGCAGAAAGGGAGTTAACGTTCAGACCACATGCCTAGCTATGCAATTGGTGTGCTTCTGTGATGAAAAGAAAACAAAGTATGAAATGCCCATGCAGCTGCAAATGCATTGCCTCTATTAAAGCCAATTAAGCAGAAATGCAGCCTTTGTTTAAGACAAATTTCATTTTACACAATACTACCTGTGTCCTAAAGCAAAGTGAAAAGCATGTTCATGATGCTTTAATAACACTGTAACCTACAAAATGCAGGCAGTTGAACAAAGTGAACAAAGCACAAATTTCCTTTTACATTACCCAGAAAGTATTATCTTGATAGAAGCATTAACAGAGGAGAATGTTAAAAAAAATTAAATAGACTAGGACTCATCCCAGTTGCTTCTTTCAAGGAACTGTGTTGATTACTAAAGTAAAGAGTTGGTTTGCAACCTGCTGCTAGCCAGGCAGTCACCAGTGAACTCCATGATTTATGGGGGTGCTGCTATAAATAGCTTGTGTAAGTGGTATGCAAGGAATAATTAAAAGGGCTGTATTGACGAGATTTATGTGTGTAAAAGGCCTTATACGCACCTTATCTGGAGGGCTGGTCATGTGCATATGTCAGCCAACCCACCTTATTCTTTTCAATCTTTGGGGGGAGGAGGGGAGTTCTGAGATCTTTTCTGTGACTCTTCAAGGTCTGACACACATAAATTAAATAATGTGGGCACCATAGTACATCCTTGTTTTAGGCCATGTTTTGTGTGCATCGGTTCTCCCATCAAGTCCTCCTGGTTAATTCTGACTTGGGTAGCGGTATCCAAATATAAGTGCAAAAAAAAAAGCACACACTTGTGATGGGGTCCATAAAATATGGAGGAAATGTTGCTCCAAGAGAAAACGTTCATAAATCATTCAGCAGGGATATTGCCTTCCATCCCTTTAGCCGCACTCCCTTCTCCCTCCACCCCCACCGAATGATGGTCCACTTGCCTCCCCTTTGTCACTGATCCCCGTTCTACTATAGGAGGTTGGTCAGCTTCTATCAAAAAGCGCGATTGAGCTAGTTTCACGCTCAGAACGAGGGAAGGGCCGGTACTCCACCCATTTTCTGGTGCCAAAGGTTCTCCAGCATAGGGTCTTGCATGGATTCACATGCTCATAAATATTCCCCTGTCGCCAGGCTTGGAATCCTTGGTAAAAAGAAAGCAGTTTCGCTTTAAACTTAACTTCTTGTCTCTTCTAAAGCCGATCATTGTCTTTCGGGTCATAATGCTCCAAGCCAATGGCACTTGTCCTAAGCTCCACCCGTGGTGGCCATCTGCAGATTTTACATTTCTAGTATTGGGGGTCCTAGTACTTCGCTCCTCGCAATTCGTACATTTTTGTGCTGTTTTTTGACAATTTTCAAAGGTTTTTCCATCTACTGTCACACAGTAACTACCGGCAGCAGAGACCGCTTTTCAGCGAAGAGTCTTTTTCATCGTTGAATCCTCTCTGTGATTCCAGCAGATCCAGTCTTGGGCCTACATCTTCACCTCAGTCATGTCCGATGTGACGAAGAAAAGTCTCTTCAATGACTGTGAGACCTGTGGCCAGAAGAACATTTTCGTCGAGGATCGGCACTTCAAGTGCCTTTGTCTTCATCCGGATTACGACACGGACGGATGCAGCATCTGCCGTAGCTTCTCATCGAAGACCAAGAAGGATCGCGACCGGAGATTAGTGGCTTGGATTGAGCAGGGGAAGGTCTCCGACGCGGCTCCTGGCTCAGTCATGCCTCATCCAGGGCCGGCAGGTCCCATCATTGTATTCCCTCTGGAAAGAGGTCAAGGTCCTTTGAGGATGCTCGTTCTGGGTAGATTCAAATGAAGCTGAAGATCCATGCTCGATCTGCCCCCTCAGCAGCCACTATGGCTGCAGGACCAGGGTTTGAAAGGGATCGGCCTCAGTTGCCCTCTTAGTCAACTGTTAACCTGCCAGCTGGTGGGTTGCCTCCATTTGCGAGAAAGTCCTTGACCCCATCTAAACACAAGCCGCTGAAGAGCAGACCTTCTGGAGGCCAGTCAGCGGCTCTGCCATCTTCTTCGCCATCTGCGACGCAGGCACCGTCAACAACAAACCCATCCACCAGGACCACCACTTCATCAACAACCTCTTCGTCAATGACCAAGACCACTGCACCGTCGACGACCGCTTTGTCATAGAGCTCCTCGTCATCGAAGTCAGGAAAACCATTGCTTCTTTTGTCACCGAAAAGTTTGCCAGCAACTGTCGTCTCAACCTACACGACGATGACTACGCCGAGGGTCTCTTGGCTTCCAAGGCCTCCATCAACTGTTCTGACCATGACCTTGTTGTCAGCGGTGTCTGTTCCTATTATGCAGATCCCAATTGTAGCCTCCTTCCTGAAGGATTCGGGCAGAGTGAGAGACTTGCTTCAAGCTATGGATTTCCTGCCAAGGCCCACGAAGGTGTCTCGCATGGCTCCCATGGGATCTCCAAGGAAATCTATGCATAGCTACACCAGTTCCGAGGATGATCTTTCAGAAGTCTTCTACTTAGATCATGAGGCAGACCAGTAACCCATGTCTCAGGAGGGATCACTCTCTCATGAGCCATACCAGCTATTTGACCCTGCAAGGGGTTTTAGCCCGGCTCCTGCTGCACCAATTTTCACCCACTCCTGCACCGAGGTATATGTCACTGGACATCCTGACCACCATGCATACTTAAATGGCAGAGATTCAAAAGCTGCTGCCCTGCTGCTCCTGTATCTGGTCCAACCAGAAGTCCTTCCAGGCCACTTAAGCGTCAGCTGACACGGCCCGTAGGGTGCTTGTTGCCCCTGGACCTGGGCTTGGGGCCTTGCCTCCTTTGGAAGAGGAGCCAACTCACAGACTGACACAGAAGCCACTGTGACTCACACAGATGAGTATGAGGATTATGTTACCACTGAGAGGGTACCGCCAGATGTTGAATAGCCAGCCAGGGCTTCAGTAGCAGACGAAATTCTCCTTCCACTCCATCATCTCGAAGGGGTCCAAGCTTTACAATCTGGTCCCGGAGGAGAAGGAAGGCTTCCTTTTTCACCAAAGAGAATCCTCAAGAAAGACAGTTGTGTCAGTCCCGTTGTTGGACGTCGTTTGGGAAGATGGATTGGCCATCATGAAGCCTCCGAATAAGACGCCATCAAAGAGTCACAGATTGGAGAAGTAGTACTGGGTCCTGGATTCGGCCCCCAGGTGTCTCAGGTCTCAGCATTCCCCAGACTCTCTGGTGTCAGCCGCCTCCAGGAAGTGTTTATCCCACCCCTCGTCCTCATTCATGGGGCCCTCCGGACCAGGAAGGCAAGCTTGATGCGGCTGGCAAGCGCATCATTTACACTGCAGCCTCCACCATCAAGGCCGCCAACGCCCTCGTCATCCTATCTCACTTTGGAATTTCCTCCCTGATGAAAAGAAGGTCGAGGCCTTGGCCCTATTCCAGGAGAGAGAAGTGGCTTCAGACCATGCCATTATGTTCACGCTAGACATAGCAGACCCAGATGGGGGAAATGAGGTGGCTCTCCGGCGCCAGGGTTGGCTGAAAGCCACGAATATTTGCAGGGACATGCAGACCAAGGTTGTGGACATGCCGTTTGAGGGAGACAACCTGTTTGGAAAAGTGGTGGATGAGACACTCCAGGCCACAAAGGCCGCTCTCTGTGACCTTGCAACAGAGAAGGTTGTCCTTTTGTTCTCTGGGGGGAAGAGTCTCCAGGTTCTCCAATGGGTACACTACCCCCTATCATCAGCCCACCCGCTCCACCGGGATACCTACATTTCACCGAATCCAATTTCACCTAATGTGAAATCTTAGGAAAAAAATTCTTCGAATTTGGTTGGGTAAGTGGGTACATTTTAAAACATAGATGGGGCGGGGTAAGGGCAGGGCTGAAGTCGAGGATGCGCGCGGGTGGACGGAGAACGCCCACTTTTTTCAGAGGGTCGACTCAGTCGCCCGCCCCAGTTAAAATGAGAAACATTGAATATCGTCTTTGAATTTATGAATTAAAGTCGACCTCTTAAGCTGCATTCATTAGGTTTGCAGGCTGGACACTTCACTGCATAACCTGATGAAAAATAACAAACTACTAAAGGTGAAATGCCCCATTTCTGTACTGCATGTTCCAGGGAAAGCATTTGTATTGTTTCTTGGAGATTGAAACATGCACACTTTTTTTTATAATATACTTTATTGGTTTTGCATCAAAACATACAACTGACCCACTAGGAGTCCAAACCTTATCAACAGATGGAGGACATTGATTTCGAATAGGTCTTTCATGGTACATGTTATGACATTCTCTACATTGACATTTCCAGTTTACACTCTATGCAGTCATGGAGTCAGAGGGTTCGCATAGCATCTTCCCAACATTGCCAGATTTTCCCAGCTTTCTCCGGACATCCTCGTGCCCTATATACTTTTTGTTCTATAGCAATGCATATCTGTATGTCTGTGACCCATTGATCAACTTGTGGTGACTCTGCCGACCCCCATAACTGTGCGATGTTCCTCTTAATCACTGCAGTTGCAGTCGAGAAATAGAGCTTTGCATATCGGGACATGTCTCCCTCCCCTTCCACTCCCAGCAGCAACATTTTAGGATCCCTGGGTATCCTCTGGCCCAAAACCTTTGACAGTATATCACAGTATTGTTGCCAATAGTAACGTATAGTCGGGCAGTCCCATAGTATATGGAAGAACGTTCCCTCCTCACTCCGGCAACGCAGACAGTTCTGCAACTTGGCCCCAGCGGTACAGGGCTACCCTCGGGTAGTAGACTCTATGCAATATCTTTAGTTGCACCAGTCGTAGCCTAGCCGATATGGTTGTCTCACGTGGATACATTAGGATCTCAACCCAATCTTCTGGCATTATATCTCCCACCCCCTCTCCTACTTTGCTTTCAGACTCAACAATTCAGGGGTGGCAAAGAAGGTGATAGCAGCATACATGACAGTGGTGACTTTAGCATGAATTTGTTCCACGACAATGTTTCGTTCCATAGTGATACAGTCAGGAATGTTGGCGAGGGCAGGGAGGTGCTGTTGCAGTACATGTCGGAGCTGTGTATAGTGATATCTTTCTGTCGTTAGGAGATTAAATGTCGATGTTCGATCATCAAAGGATCTAATGGTACCCTCTGTTTTCATGTCCTTCACTTTCTCTATACCGCTCGTCACCCAGATCGGCCACTTCGGTAGCTTGTTCACCTCAGAGAGGTTCCCATTCTCCCACCGTGGCCTCAGTGGTGTAACTCTTTTTTCCCAGCTTATGAAAGCATGTATCTCGGCCAAGACTCGAAGCATTTGCGACGTCATATTTCGAGGGGGTGGTCTAGGCAAAGTTGAGTATAGGTTCATGGGAGGTGACACCCTCACATGTGGTAGCGATGTGTCGGCATGCAATGCATCACTGATCACCGACATCTGGCTCTCCCAATAGTATGTCTGTAGCCGTGCTAGACCGATGCCGCCCTCCCATATAGATCTTTGCAGTGTTCGAAGAGCTATTCTCGGATGCCCTCCGCCCCATAGAATTTTCCTGAGTGTGCAGTCTATTTTATGGAACATCTTCGTAGGTATGTATAGTGGGGCATTTTGTAGGATGTACAGAAAACGTGTGAGGGCTAGCATCTTAAATAAAGCCGCCCATCCGAACAGGGTCATGGGCAGAGACATCCAAAGCTGCTCATCTCGTAAATCTTTCTATAATGGGTTGTAGATTGTCGGGCATGTACTGATTGAGATATTTCGTGACTCGGATACCCAGATAACGGAAATGGTCTCCCACAACTCTATATGGGCAGGGTATTGGGGTCTCCTCACCTGATACATTAATCGGGAACAGAATTGATTTGGTCCAGTTCACCCTTCGGCCGCTGAAGGCCCTGTATTCCAGCAGTTGTCACCACAGGGCATGCCATTTTTGGGTTTTGAGGATATATCAATAGATTGTCCGCATACAAGGAGACCCTATCTTCCCACCCTAATTTTCCCGGGAAACCCTTCCATGTTTGTGTGTCCCTCAACAGCAGAGCCAATGGTTCTATTGCTAATGCAAAAAGGAGCGCCGACAGATGGCAGCCTTGCCTTGTCCCTTTTCCCAGGGCAAAGGACCCTGATGCCCAACCATTCACCCTTACTTCAGTCATCGGTGAGTTATAAAGCAGTTGGACCCAGCTCAGGAACTGTTCGCCAAACCCCATCCGTCGCATAATCTCCCAGAGTGCGTCCCAGTATATGGAATCAAATGCCTTTTTGAAATCTATTGCGAGTAGTTATGACACTCTGCAGGCGCACCGATAATACTTTGGCCCGGATTTTCGTCTGGAGGCTTATCCGCTTTGGGAATGACCATTATAGTTGCGTTTCCTAAGATCCGCTGGTAGACTGCCCAGGTCTCTGGCCCAGCGGTACATATTAAGATGATGTGGGGCCACTTCACTACTGCCTATCTTTTTCCAGACCTCAACAGGGAAGCCATTCGGTCCCGGATTTTCCCAGATTGGAGCTGCATCATAGCCACTATCACTTCTGAAACATGCACACCTTTTAACGTTTTCCAAGACATTATTAGAAGAAAATGTACTCTCTTGGTTTTGTGTGTGCGCTGATTTTATGAAAGGCAAATGCCATTCGTCCTGTGAAATTTGGGTGGTAATGCAAAGCTAATTTAATGAAATGTGCATATTTCACCTTTATATGCTAATTTCTTGCAACGTCACATCCAATTGTGTTTGTTGATGAGTCCCCCTACTTTTATTTTTAGGATTGGCCCCTGTTAAGGGGATATGATAAGGTAGGGGGAAGTAAGGGAGGATGCTCCATATAATAAAAAAAAGAGAAACAAAATTCAAAGATTTCACATTTAGGTGAAGTAGATTCAATGAAATCACATACATCCTGGTCCACCACCCAGGAAGCCTACCGGGGCCACTCCCAGGCCTACGGCAGTGAAGGCCAACATAGTCTCCATCCACCATCCAGGGCACATATGCCCAAGCAGGCCTGAACCTGCACCACCAGTTTCGCACCACAATGGGAAGCTGACTATTGAACTTTGTCAAGCAGTGAAGAAAGATCACCACGGACAAATGGGTGCTGGACTTTCTTCAGCAGGGGCATGCTTTAGAATTCCAAGATGGTGCCCCTGCATTCCTCCTGTTGCGCGTCAAGAACTTCACATGGTCCATCTGCTACATGAGGTTCAGGCCATATTGCGGAAAGGGGCACTACAACCAGTCCCTCAGAACCTCTGGGGCTCCGGTGTGTACTCAAGATACATTCTGGTAAGGAAGTAGTCAGGAGAGTGGTAACCGATCCTAGACTTACAACGCCTAAAAAAGTACCTAAAGTTCCAAAAGTTCAGGATGGTCACATTACAGCATGTGCCCGACCAGCCGGAGGAAGGGGATTTTCTGACAACTCTCGACCTGGAAGACGCATACTTCACATCCCTATTCATCACAAATGGAAGTTCCTGCGTTATGTCATCCAGGAGCGGCATTACCAATTCAAGGACCTGCCCTTCAGCCTGAAATCGGCTCAGAGAGTATTCACAAAATGCTTGGCCTATGGTAGAAGGACACCTATGCCACAATGGAATACACGTCTACCCTTTTCTAGACAATTGCCTCATTCGGTCCCGCTCTCATGCACTGGCCACCCAGCACACGGAGGCTATACACCTTTTGACTTCGCTCAGATTCTCCATCACGTATCCAAAGTCCTTCAATGTGCCATAACAGAATGCACTTTGGTCCGGCTCCACAAGATCTCGTGTCTTTTGACCCCCTCGGAGGAGAGGGTCAAAGCCATCCTAGGGAAGCTTCAGCGGTTGTCAACTGCATCCATTGCAACAGTCCAGTCCATCAAATCCCTATCGGGCATGATGTCCTCCTGCATCCATCTGGTTCCCTTTTGCAGGATCCACATGTGGCCACTTCAGGAATTCGTAGACGCCAGGTGACAGCAGGTCACAGGCACATGGACAGACAAGATCGCCCTCAAACATTCCGTCAGGCTCTTTGTTGGTGGTCGGTTTGTCCACATCTTACTCGAGGAGCTCCTTTCCAGATCCGTCCTTACCAGGCTACCGTCTCTACTAATGGCTCTCTGTAGGGTTGGGGGGCTCACACAGGACAATCTCACGCCTGAGGCTTCTGGCTCCCAGAGGGTTCCATGTAATAATGTCACCACAAAAATCTCGCCATGCAAAAATATCGCAGAAAAATTGCCGTTTTTTGTGGCGACATTATTGCATGGAACATGCGGGGGACACCCCGCAACCCCCAATTTTATTTATTGATTATTTTTTTTTGTATTTTTCTTTTTTTTTGCCCCTGTCCCCATATATATGGTCACCCATATAATATCGCCACGACTTTTTCCCGGCGATATTATTTACGGCGACCATATATATGGGGATAAGATTACCTGATACCTCCCAGAGAAGGAGGACTTGTGCATAAACATCCTCGTGCTACGGCGGTTTTCTGGGCCCTCCAGTCATTCCAGCCTCAGCTACAGGGGAAGGTGGTGCAGATCTTCATGGACACCACCATCACCATGTTTTACATCCGAAAGCAGGGTGGGACCCACTCCCCTGTTCTCCCTGTGATGCTGAGCCATTCTTCAAGACATGTTCCTCACCCCCTTTTACCTGGCAGGCGTCAAGAATACCACAGCAAGTGCGCTCAGCATGGAGCGGCGATCCAGTCATGAATGGGAGATTCGACAAGCGCAGGTGTCTCATCTCTTCAGCGAGTGGGGTCTTTACCAGATCGACCTCTTCACGACAGCTGCCAACTCAGAGTGCCGGAAGTCTAAGCTTTTTGGACCTGTGGGGCACGGGAAGGCTCTGACTAAGGTTTCCATCTCCATGTAGCTCTTCGGCTGTATCATTCACTGTCATTGTCTGGCCAATAGACAACTTCCAGGCTGGCCAAGATCCCACTCCACCAGAGCCATTGCAGCAATGAAGGCTTTTCTCTCTGGTGTTCCCCTGCTTGACATCTGCAGGGGGTATACGTTGAGGTCTACCCACACCTTCACGAGATTCTAATCTAGGCAGGAGTCCCAGGTCGACCAAGCGGTGCTACACAACCTGTTTGTTTGAGGGGAGTCTGTTCCAGAGGTAAGTGTATTGCTTCTGTGAGCCTTGTTACCTCCTGTGGTTGTGTATATGTACTGCTGCGTAATCTTATTCATGAGCATGTGAATCCATGCAAGACCCCATGTTGGAGAAGTTAAAAGTTACTTACCTGTAACTCTTGTTCTCCAGCATGGGTTTTGCATGGATTCACATGAGAACCATCCCTCCTTCCCCTCTCTGGCTGTTCATGGTCCATACTGCTACTTTACGTGCGCTACCAAATCTGAAGATGGTCACCAGGGGTGGAGCTTAGGGGGATGAGTGTCATTGGCTGTGGGCAGTATGATACGTAGGATACTGTAGGCTATAGAAGAGATGAGCAGTTTTAAGTTTAATGCGAAACTTCTTTCTTTATAACAAGGATTCCTAGCCTGACGATGCAGACGATTCATGAGCATGCAAATCCATGCAAGAACCATGCTGGAGAACAAGTTAGATTAGTAACTTGTACAATGGGGGTTAGCACCCCATCCTGGGTCTGTGGCTGCTGAACTTATTTCTATGCAAGGACAAGTTCAAGGTGGTTACTGTATTCCAGAACCTCCAAGCCCTCGAACTGCAGGACTGGTTGGTCTCCCTGGACCTGCAGGATGTATACTTTCATGTCCCGATTCATCGAAAGCTTAGGAAGTGCCTGAGGTTTGTGGAGGGTCACCACCATTACCAGTTCAAGGTTCTGCTGTTTGGGCTATCTTCGGCTCCAAGGTTTTCACCAAGCTGCTACCCAACCTGAAAGACTGGCTTGTCCAAGCTTGCTTCCCAAATCTAGTGTTGGTTCTCCACACATGCACCGTATTGCACAGAATGGGCTTTTCCCTGATCTTCAAAACGTTAGAGGTTTCGCCATCCCAGTCCCTCCGATTTATCGGTACGGTCTTGAACACTCTCCTGGGCAGGACCTTCCCACCTGAGGAATGAGTGGCGAACATCTTGCGGATGGTCAATGTCCTCCAGTCTCGGGGACAAATCCCGGCCTCGGCCTTAGTGCATGTTCTGGGCCTCATGGCCTCCTGCATTCTAGTGTTGCCGGAGGCGAGGCTGCACATGAGATTGCTTCAGTGTCTTTACCGTTGACAATGGCTGCAGTTTCAGGGCCACATGTCAGACCCCTTGCAGGTCTCAGTTCAGGTAGCCCAGAATCTTGTGTGGTGGGCCGAATGCGACAACTTGCTGAAAGGCGTGTTGTTTCGCCAACTTTGGCCCCAAGTGGCTGTGTCACGGACGCATCTGACTGGTTGGGACTCTCACCTGTCAGACCTTTATACCTTGTGAGAGGACTGTGGTCTCCCGAAGAGTCTCAGGAACACCTCAACTTGCTGGAGCGGAGGGCGATCAGGCTGGCCATGATCCTTTCCTCCCCTTTACGAAATGCAAGACTGTTGATTGTGGGCCGGCAGCCCGACGCTCGCCCTCTGGGCCGCCCGCTCGCAAACCCGGGCCCGGGCAGGACTCGCCGTCTCCTACTCCGATGGGCCCCGAAACAGAAGCACCAAGGCGCCCCTCCAGGAATACCACTGAGAACGGATGAGGCCTGGGCATCACAGTACTGAGGTCACCAAGAGACACCATGGAAACTACACCACCGCGGCCACCACCACCTTGACACCGCAGTTTCAAGCACAGTCAGGGCGACTCCACTGGAGCTACCGCCCTAGGTCGGGTCATTCCGACTAAGTTTAAGTTCAACAAGTTATAAGTTCGATGTTTGGGCGACAGGTGCTCCCAGTTGGAAGGGAAGTGCAGGGTGGGGGGAGTTTTGGGGATTTGAAGAAGCGAAATCACGAGAAAAGAAAGCTGGAAACCGACGAAAGCAGGCAGGTCAGACAAACACTACCTTGGGCCAGGATCAGGGACGCAGGTATCTCCCAGTCTTCAGGCACCCCGAGAAGAAAACGACATACGCCCCCGGGGGAAAAATGCAACGGCCACTAATCCTCTCAGATACCCCAACAAATAGACTCACGCTGACAGGATGAACTTCAACAAAGTGACGATACTGTCCTGGAACGTCAATGGCCTCGGCTCCAGCATAAAGCGAAGACTGGTGCTCCAGTACCTAAACCGACACTCGCCAGACATTGCCCTCTTAAATGAAACGCATCTGACAGGCACAAACACCATCTTTTTCAAAAGATCCAACTACTCGAAGGTCTACCATGCCGGATTCACGAAAGGGGCTAGGGGCACAATGATACTCGTCCACAAGAGAGTTCCTCTCCAGGTTAGGAAGATCAGGACGGACCCCCGGGGCCGCTATGTGCTGATGCTGGCGGACATCTGGGGTGAGAGATGGGGCCTGGCAGCGCTCTATGCCCCCCCCACGCTGACGAAGGAACTGCTCGCCGAATTACAGAACTTACTTCTGGAGGAGGAGGCGGATGTGTGGGTGCTCGGAGGGGACTTTAACGAAGTAATGGACATCACAATTGACAGAACCTATAGGAGAGCTGGAACACGTCCCACCTTTACGCCGCTCACCACGTTCGCAGAAACCTCAGGAATGGTGGACACCTGGCGCACACTCCATGGCGACGAGGCAGGGTTCTCCTTCTATTCAGGGGCCCACAAATCATTCTCCAGGATCGACTACGCCTTCATCCCCCGCAACATAACCCACAGGCTCCTCGATGCTGTATTCCTCGCAAGAGGGATTTCGGACCACTCCCAGCTTCTTTTAACCCTCAAGAACTCTTCCTGCCGCCCGGACCGTAATTGGCGCCTAAATACATACCATCTCCGTCTTCCCGAAATTGCAGAAGAGCTAGAGAAGACGACAGCGGAATATTTCGAACTCAATGAGGGCTCGGTGGACTGCCAGATTTCGATCTGGGGAGGCATACAAAACAGTCCTACGAGGGGAGGTTATCTCCACGGTCTCCGCCTACCAACGACGCCAAGTCTAGAAGGTCAGGGATGCAGAAACACACGTCCTGGAGTGTGAGCGACAAACCCTTATACAGAACACCCAAGAAGCAAAGGAGGCGATGCTCACGGCGCAAGACGCCCTCAGTAACCTGTCCTTAGACAATGCACAAACTGCTCACCAGTTAGTCCGAAGCCAAATATATGAAAGGGGCGACAAAGCTAACAAGACACTGGCCTGGTTGGAGAGACGCGTGCAGAGCAGGGGACACGTTAGGGCAATCAGATCTCCGGGTGGGACATTATTGACAGAAGATTTAGATATCGTTGAGGCATTCGCCACCTATTACAAAAATCTTTACACCCCACCCACGGGGAACCCATCAGTTGAACCCTCCCGATACCTCGACCACATTGAGATCCCGACACTCCCGCAGCACCAATCAGACCTCCTGAATGCTGACATTACTGACACCGAGGTGCAAGATGCACTGGCACAACTCCAGCCCGGGAAAACTCCGGGCCCTAATGGGTTCCCAACAGAAACATGGAAGTGCCTTGGTAGCATGCTACCCACCCACATGCACCGCATTTTTCTACGCAGCAGGGAACTAGGAGCACTTCCCCCAGACCTCAGGAAGGCATGCATAGTGGTCATACATAAGCCTGGGAACCCCCGGAGGAATGCGCCTCCTATCGCCCGATATCCTTGATTAATGGCGAAGCGAAGGTCCTCGCCAAAACACTCGCCAACAGACTACTGCAAGTGATTGAGACCCTAATCCACCCGGACCAATGTGGTTTTATGCCCAATAAGTCAACCCGGATGAACTTGCGCAGGGTCCAATTGGCGCTATCCAGGGCAAAGGAGATACCGGCCCCACTCGCCCTCCTGGCGGTGGACTTCGAAAAGGCGTTTGACTCTGTGGGGTGGGATGCCTTGTGGGAGATCATGCAAAAACAAAGAGGTGATGGCTGGAAGGTTTAGAATTAATCTTAACCACTGGCAATGCTCTGGGCAACCCTCCAGACCACCGTTCTTCGCCTGCCAAGCCATTACAGAAGGGAAAGACCATATGCAAATCAGGCTTGGCCCCACCCCAAAAGGGGCAGTCCAACCCGAACTGCTAGGCCACATCCCTTCTGCACGAGACCACAAGCATCCCCAAACATGTTTCGCCCTTGTTGGGGCTCATCAGTGAGGAGTAGCTTGGGTCTCTAGGCCCAGCAGGCACGGGACCCACGTCTGGGCATACCCGTCCCACTTGGGGTGACATAGCAAAAACAAAGAGGTGATGGCTGGAAGGTTTAGAATTAAGCAAAGGAGATACCGGCCCCACTCGCCCTCCTGGCGGTGGACTTCGAAAAGGCGTTTGACTCTGTGGGGTGGGATGCCTTGTGGGAGATCATGGCCAGGATGAACTTGGGGCAGACATTTATATCCTGGGTAAAACTGTTATATGCATCCCCGGAGGCCACGGTGTGGGTAAACGGCATGTCCTCCAAACCATTCCCCCTGGGTCGGGGCACGAGACAGGGGTGCCCGCTGTCTCCACTCCTCTTCCTCCTGGCCATCGAGCCACTAGCGATTGAGCTTAGAGCTAACACCAATTGGAACGGTTTTGTCTGGCCGGGAGGGGGGGGGGAGACCGCCTTTCGCTCTATGCGGACGACCTGCTCATATACCTTAGTAACCCAAGTATCTCGTGCCCGGTGGTCTCCCGCATACTCAGGGAATATCAGTCCTTTGCAGGCCTAAAGGTTAATGAGGCCAAAACCATTTTCTTCCCGATTCAGGGTGGCGAGCCTGCGATCCCGGTGACCTGCCCATATCACGTCTCTATCAGGGAATTCAAATACCTGGGTATACGGCTCAACCCGACGCTCGATGGGTTCCCCCGACTTAATATACAACCAGTAATAGAGCGGTTCATTAGAGTCATCCCCCACTGGCAATCTCTCCCCCTGTCGCTAATGGGCCGGGCCGCACTATTCAAAATGATGACCCTTCCCAGACTGTTGTATGTCCTCCAGAACGCCCCATTCCCCATCCCCGAGAAACCTTCGCACTCATCGACAAGAATCTGCGCACACTGCTATGGGGAGGGAAACAATCCAGGATTGCCCTTGACACGCTCCAGAGATCGGTGTGGGAGGGAGGCATCGGGTTACCTTGCATACGCACCTATTACTTGCCCACACAGATAGGAGTAGTGAATGACTGGATGCACGCAGACCCCACACAGCCACACAACCGTATAGAGCTGGAGACCATGTCCCCACTAACACCGCTCCAAGTCCTCTACGCCACCCGCGACCAACTCCCGGTGCTGCCCAAAATGTCCCACCACATCCGGCGAGCCTGGCGGGCCGCACACAAGCTAATCGGCTGGGAAGGCCAGCCAACACTGTCGCAACCCATATGGCACAATGCGCTCCTCCCGGAACTGGTAAAAATGGGCTCCTTCGGTCACTGGCTGAGTTTCAAGGATGCCTGTTTTGGTAGGGCAGTTCTCCAGAGTTTACTGGTTTAGATGGTGTTCTTGCTTCCAGGTTTACATACTGCTTTGCGAGTCTATCATAGATGAGGAATCTGTGGGAAGTAATAATCCATTAGGAGAACAAATTACTTATCTCTCTGTAAAGTTCTTTCTTTTGGATAAATCTCCCACCGATTCTTCATCGCCCTCCCTACCTTCACCTCTTTTGGGAAGCTTGTACACCATCGGTTCTGCAGTCCCTCAGCTTATGAGTGATGGGGGCAGGGGGGAAGGGTTGAATGGAGGCCACAGTGCCGCTATAGTGACTGGCCTGACATCCTATCCGGTGCATAGAGGCGTCAGAGATAGCTGATGTAGAACTGTGCCCCCTGGCGGCAGACAAGTGTCTGGATAACGGCTGGGCTGGGATAGGGATATCATAGATGAGAAATCCATCGGAGGAGGTGACGATTCACAAGGTGTCGTCACTTCTCCCCAGGGGGGAGCCCTATCCAATGAGGCTAGGGAGGTGCGGCCGCTACACAATAGACCCCTGCTGGTTCGCAGGGTATGCTGCTCGACAACACGTGACACGTTTGTTATGTCCACGCTACCAAGCCTATAAAATCTGAGACTCGGACCCTCTGTGACAAAGCCTTTGTAGGACAAGGCCGCAGATTCGCAGGATATGCTGCCCGACGGCATGTAACACTTTTGTTACATCCACGCTACCGAGCCTATAAATCCAAGATTCGGGGGGGGGGGGCATGGCTTGGCGTGCCGTTGGCAAGATGGCAGCCTAAGTGCCTCTGGCTCATCGAGGGCGGAGGAGGAGAAAAAGCATCCTTCCATGGGATTCGCCTCTTGAAATAAACAGCGGATTGAGCCCCTGAAGGTTGCCCGCAGGGGAACACTATCTCTGCGGGCTCTGCAGAGGCAAGTATTCGCCTTCGGTGAAGGGTGCTAGGGGAGGCTGCATGGCGGGCCGGCAATGGCGGCCGCTGATCCAACGAAGTAACAGGCGGGGATAGCCTGTGACCGGCAGCTTCCATAGCCGAGGCTGCAGGTGCCGTCGAACGAGGAGGGAAGCAGGCTGGCGAGGTCTGGGGCTATACCGAGTGCCCCGTGAGGAGTGAGTCGGCTTCTGTGGCAACGGCTTCCCCGGAATAGAGCGGAGGCCAGCAGAGCGGAGGTGTACCCAGCCGGAATGGATACGCTGGGACCGGCGTCCCAGTCTGGAGGTGAGGGAAGCGTTGCGGAGAGCGATTTGTGGGGGAGTGCCCTCTCTGAGTCTGCGGTATGAGTTACAGTGAGGAGGCCCCTGCCATCTCCCCGTCCCGGGGAGCAGAGCTGCCTGCTGGCTTGCCGGCCCGGGTACCAGCTCTGCGGGAGGAGGGGCAGCTTGGTGAGGAGGGAGAGAGAAGCCAACGTAGTAGGCTTTCTGGGGGAATGCAGGCCACCTGCACAGCAGCCTCCTTGAAGCAGTGAAGGCTGCAATGTTGCAAGAGGTGTGAGCCCTCAATAGTTTGCATGGGAGAGCAGCTCCCTGAAGCTGCCTGCAGCAACGCCCCATGCCGGCCAATCATGCAAGGCCCACAAAAGCAACCTAAAGCATTAGCTGCAATGGCACTCCAGACCAGCCCATCATGGATTTCCCCCGAATGGCCAGATTAAAGCAATAATAGGGTCTTGCTTGCAGCATAAATAGGAGCCTGCAACCACCTGCAGGTTGTGGAGCCTTGGAGGGATGGTGCCTCGACTGCTTGGGGGTTCTCGCCTGCGGAGGCACCCAAAGACAATATCCCATCAGCAGTAAGCGCCATCGCTTAGGAGGCGCTTGGGCCGGCATCAAGGAACTGAGGCTCATCCTATACACCGAGCCGGCGGCGGGAGATTACATATGGGTTTGGAGTAACAGGAGGAGGCCCTGGAGGTGGAACCACCTGGAGGGTACCTATACACTGACAGTGAAGAGAACCAAAGTGAGCAGGCCCCCGGGCGCCCAGGATCCTGGTCAATACGTCAGTGGCAATGGCAAAATTCCAGAAAAGTGGAAAGCAAGGGGACATCTCGACTGTGGTGCAGGCAGAGGACAAAAGCAAGCGAGTGGAGACGGTGACGGCGCAGTTCCACAATACGGACCCCTTGCCTGCCATGTTTACGCAGATGTCCACCAAAGCGGACCGGCAGAACCTACTGGCTGAAATTCAGAAGGAGATGCACAAGAGCACAGAGGAACTTTCACACAAAATCCTGGCTCTCGACACGAGGGTAGCCAAAGCGGAACATAGGGTGTCAGAAGCGTAAGACTCACTATGTGAGCAGCCATATGCAGTGGAGCAGTGCTCCAAGCGTCTGGAGTCTCTAGAGGCACGCTGTGAACTCATGGAAGAAAAGCTGGCAAATGGGGAGAATTGTTCCCGCAGGAACAATGTCCGCATCCAGGGCATCTCGGCCGCAGTGAAGGAGGAGGACCTGCTGACATTCGTAGCAGATTTATTTCGCTTAATTCTTAAAGCACCGGCCAAGCAGGACGTGGAGTTGGACAGGACAAACCGCACTAGATCTTGCACTGCGATGCCATAGGATAGACCCACGGATGTTCTGACCCGGGTCCATTTCTATCAAGTAAAGGAGCGAATAATGGCGGCAGCCAGACCCACGCCATCTATTTCATAACATGACAATGTCTTTGTACCAGGACCTGGCTGCTGTCACCCTGTCGAAACACAAGATGCTGCGTGCCTTGACTGAATGGCTGCACGCTAAGCAGATTCCGTACCGGTGGGGCTTCCCCCACTGCTCTACACTTAGCACATCAGGGGAGGTGATGGTGCGCTCCTTGGTGGAAGTGGAGGGGCTGCTGAATCCAGGGAGTCCTGGGGGCGGGGCAGCAGGTGAGGTAAGCGATCCTGAGGGGGGAGTGGTACCAGGGTCCCTGCAAAAATGGTGCAAGGTGGGTAGAGGGAGGCGGCTGAGGGGCCCACACAAGAAGTCCTGAGGGAGTCAAGGTCATGAAGGTTCGATCTCAGGGTCCCAGGTGAAGCTGGTGAGCCTGGGTAAGGGGGAATTGGGCTCTAGAGTTGAAGAGGCAGCGGTGGGTTGGTATGGGAGAACGGAGACACGGCGGGAAGCCAACAGAGGATGATCTCCTTTGCACTCACAGTCGGGCCCTTGACGGTTCTACTTAATGTTAGATAAATGCTCAAGTTGGAGTTTGTTTTGGGAGGGGGGTGAGGGGGGAAATACCAAGGGTTGAAAGTTTGTTCATGAGGCAGACACTATTATTGAGGTGGAATGGGGGTGTGACACATGGAAGTGGAGGAGAGAACGGGTCTCTAAAACAACAATCAAGGCTACTGACACAGGGGGGCAAACGAGGCTGAGGACACTTTGGTCTTGGGCACATGGAATGTCCAGGGCCTGAACTTCCCAAATAAAAGGAAATCGATCCTGGGCAAACTGAGGGATATGGCACTGTGTATCGTGTTCACTGCAGGAAACTCACCTGTTAACCCAGGATGAGGGGCAGATGAGAAGCAGGGTGTATCCGCATCAATACTTCGCGTCGGGTGGGGTGAAAAAGAGGGGAGTAGCTATCTTAATAAGTGATCAAATCCCAATCAAAAAAATCAAGATCCTCCGAGACCCGCAGTTAAGGGCCTTATGTGGGACCGTGCATTTACCCGGTGTCCCGCTATGCCCCAAATGTTGGGCAGGATGGATTCCTGGATGACCACTTGCCCAAGATAGTATCATTTGTGGAAAGGCAGATTCTGCTGGGGGGAGACTTTAACCTGGTGCCAAATCCAATTGTGGACAAGACATAACCCCCCACTAAGCTAGACTTTAAACACTCGACAGCATTTTGACATTTCATTCGGGAGTTGTGACTGGTGGACAGGTGGAGGTTAACTCATGGGGATGAAAGGGATTTCTCTTTTTATTCGCACGTCCAGGGGTGCGTCTCGAGGTTGGATTTAATACTGCTGCCCAGCACATTTTATCCGTGCATCCGTGAGGCAAATATAGGCACACGCACACTATGCGACCATGCTCCCGTATCTGTGTCATTGGCAATCGTAGATAGACCTGTCAGCCCTAGGTTCTCAGGGATCCCATTCTAGCTGGGGAGATGGGGGGCATATTTTTCAACTCATTCAAGGAGAACAAAGGGTCCGGCCCCCCACAAGACACGATAAGGGATGCCATGAAAGCAGTATGAAGGGGGGGAACTCATCAGCAGGACCGCAGCATACACAAAGGATAGGAGACTGATTCGCAAGGAGCTCGAGGGGGAGCTGGAGCGGGCTGAGAGGGAGCATAAGAAGTCTGGGTCGCGCAGGTCACTGCGGGGTAGTGAGGGTGGCAAATAGCCAGCTGGAATCCCATTTGGCTGATAGAACGGCGCAGGTAATACTGAAAACCAAGCAAAATATTTACGCAAAGGGAAACCGGACTAACCGGTTACTGTTGGCTAAACTACGGAAACTTCAGACCCGGAACTTGATTCAGGCTCTACGGGATGGGAAAGGGCAGCTGCAGTGGGATGAAGCACACTTTTCTGCAGTATTTAATGGATAGCTCCCGTTGGAAGAGGCGGAAGCTCGCTACCTGGGGGAGGCACATCTATCTAGTTTGACGCAGGAGGATCAGGCAGGCCTCGAAGCGCTGATAACATCTGGAGAGGTGGCGTAGGCAATAAAATCATTGCAGAAAAATGCCCCGGGCTGGATGGCTTCTCTGCGCCCTTCTATAAAAAATACAGTAGCGTTCTGGTTCCCCCGTTAGTAGGGTTGTTCAACTCTTTCTTGGCCTCTGGGGAAGATCACCCCGTCCATGGGCACCTCGGCAACGGTCCTTTTGCCTAAGCCGGGTAAAGACCTGACCAAATGGGATTCATACAGACCTATCACACTAACTAAAGTGGATTTGAAAATATTCTCCAAAATTCTGTCCCGTCGGATGATGGGTTTGTTGCCCGGGCTCATAGACTGGGACCAGACGGGATTTATCTCTGGTCGGGGAGTACAGGATAATGTGAGGAGGACACTTGTGTTGTCGGAGGTGGGGGTGAGATCGGGCCTAGACCTGGGGATAATAGTTTTGGATGCCCATAATGTCTTTGACAGAGTGGAGTGGGTCTATTTGAAGAGGGTTCTGGATAGTTTCGAGTTTGGGCCGAATTTCACCAACTGGGTTATGGCGATTTACCAGACCCAGTCCACACACACCCACGAGTGAACAGAGGGACATCGGCCAGTCTAAATATCACTAGGGGTACACGGCAGGGTTGCCCGCTTTCCCTCTAATATTTGTCCTGTCCATGGAGCCGTTTGCCAGCCACATCCGTGCGGCTGGATCAATCAAGGGGTTGAGGGTGGGGGCCACAAACTTCAAGGTGTCCCTGTACGCGGACAATGTCCTTATCACACTGAGGAATGCCGCAGCCTCCCTGGAGGCGGTGCTGGGGGTACTAGACGAGTTTGTTCGAGCCTCCGGGTTCAAAGTAAACTACAGCAAATCACATGAGTTGAACGTGGCCCTCGGGCCCAGAGACAGGGAAACCATAGGCGCCCTAGCGCCCATTCAATGGCCCTGTGACTCTATCCCGTACTTGGGGATTCACATCCCAAGCAGGCCTTCCGGGGTATATCGTGCTAACTTTCCCCCGTTGTTCGGGGAGCTGAGTGAAGATTTGGGGAGGGGGGGAAAAACAGGAGGTCTCTTGGTTTGGCCACATAGCGGCGATCAAAATGAATTTATTACCACGCTTGCTGTACGTGAGCTCTGCATTGGCGGTCAGGGTCCCGGACTTGGGCCTCCGAGCTCTGCAGGGGAAATTGAGTCTCAACTGGGGGAACAGAAGGGCGAGGAAATCGAGGAGGGTACTGTTGAGGCCAGCAGGGTTGGGATTTTGGGGGTCCCAGACGTGCTTCGCTACAACCTAGCTGCTCAGATTTCTCATGCCCTCACGTGGAACAGTCAGACTTCGGCCTCAAAATGGAAAATCTTTGAGAAGGCCCAATCACTGGTGGAACTGGCAGGGCTACCCTATGTGGAGGGGGGGATCTCTGGGACAGAAGATGGGGTTTTCCCTGTTGGCAACTACCAAATGTACACTATATTATATAGGGAGGGCGCGCCATAGATGGGGTGTTAAAAAGGGGAATAGGGCCCCTCACACCAGTATGGGTATGGAATAACACAGATTTCCGCCTGTGGTGTGGTAAGGGGGGGGGTTTCACAAGTGGAAAGAGGACGGGCTGTAATGCTTCCAGCAGCTGTACCGAGAAAAGACCTCTGGCATTCGAAGAATGTAAACTCACCTTTAATGTACAAGAATCTGAGCGCTTCAGATACACCCAATTGAGGAGGCACTGTGTCATGAACTGTCACCTGCGTCCATTCTGGACTTCGTGGTCCCTGACCCATAGAGGACTGAATGCAGTAATCCTCCCAACATGGCCGCCTGATACAGAACGCAGCTTGCCAGTTTTACGCCCCACGCTCTGCGTACTACTAAACAGGCACACCACCGCGGCTCTGCGCGTCTCAATGCTACCGCTCGCTGTAGTTGGACGTGTGTTGCCGGAGTTCGCTCAGAGCTTTTTTCTGAATCCTGTTTCCCGTTTCCTTGAATCCTCCTCCTTTCCTTCCTTTCCTCAAACTTACCTCCGAACTTTCCTGGATTTTCGCCTGCACTCGAGTGACGGCGTTCCGCACCTCCGAGCGCAGACATTGTTCCTTCCTGGTTCCCTCCTGGACATCTGAACGTATCCTGGAGTTGAAACATCATCCTCACGCTGGAATCCGAAGACCAGCGCACAGGTTTATATAAATCCCAAACCGTGCAAAAGAAATCACCAAAGAAGGTTGCAAGCAAACAGGAAAAACAGGTGAGAAGGGGAGAGACTTGTGACACACTGGGCTTCCCATTCGCGCATAAGGGAGAGGGCGACGATACCCCTTTCTGCCTTAGAACTGACATTGCAGGACGGCAGAATTGGGGGGGGGAGATATTGAAGTTGTATAAACTCCTTGACACAGGTGACGATGTGCAGGGCCTTCCGTATATATGTCTAAATGGGAAGAGGACCTGGAGGGACCCATAGAAGATGAGTGGCTGCGTATATGGGGACCAGTGCTTAAGTCCTCCAGTTGTGTAACGGACAGAGAATGCGCCTACAAATTTTGCTGCTGGTGGTACTTAACACCCGAGAGGCTACACCACATGGACAGAAGTTACCCGGCCACCTGTTGGCGGGGATGTGAGGTGGTAGGAACTTTGTTTCATATAGTATGGACATGTCCTAAGGTGGAACTATACTGGAAGGCGGTGTTGGCAAAGATAAAGGACATCACAGGATTAACCCTTCCTGCGAACCCGCGAGTGGTGATCTTGGGAGATACCGGAAGGAGGAGGAGGAGGAGGAGGAGGAGGAGGAGGAGCAGCAGCATTCCCCCTAACAGGCTCAGTGGCCGCCCTGATTGGACATCTTTTGCTAGCGGCAAAGCTGGTCATAGCCTGGAAAAGGAAGACACCTGAGGGGCAGATGGCACAGATGTGGTGGGTCAGGTCCTGGGACATACTGGTGGCGGACAAAATCACAGCTGTGTGTGAGGGTCGCTATACGAAATATGTATCAGTATGGTCCCCGTTTATTGACTTTGCTGAAAAATAACCCACCATGGTGGTCAAACCCCCTATGCTGCAACAATTCTCGCTGCTGTTGTGTGTGGAGCACCCAAACCCCATTGGGGTAGAGTGGCGAGACATTGAATGCCATGCAAGCAATGTGACTTCCCAGAAATGTTTGGAAGTGTCGTACTACTTAAGATTGAAATCTTAACTGTTTCTGTACTCACAACATGTTGATTTAAATAAGTTACTAAAAAAAAAAAACAAGGTTCGGCCCCTCTGTGGCAAAGCTCTCGGAGGACAATGCTGCGGTCTTGAGCAACACAGGTGTTAGGTGATGAAGGGGTCGGCGGCACAGACAGTGAGTGCGGACGATTCACCCTCCAGGTAAGGAGTTGGAGAGTTAGCCTGCATTGCGCTTCTTAGCTCTTCTCCTGCGCCTTTCCCCAAGCGCGCCCCTGCAACCTTTGCCTCTGCCCCGGCCCCTGCCCTTGCTGTGTGCGCCCCTTACCTGTCACTCCCTACCTGCGCTGTCCCCTCTCACCCCTCCTTGAGTTCCCCTCTGCCCCTTCCAGCCTGTCCCCCTCCCTTTCCCGGTCCTCTCCCTTCGCGGTCCCTCATATTCCCTTACGCATGCGCATCCGCGCCACTTCCATCCTTGGCTTCACTGTGTGTTCCTGAGGTATGTGGCCCCTTGCATTCTTCGATCGTGTGTGCCTCTGTGCCCCTTCAGTCCCTGCCTGCTTGCTCTGCTTGTCCTTGGCCTGCGTAGTCCCTTGCATTCCCATGAGCGTGTGCATCCCCCCACTCAGTCCTTGGAATGCCCTTGATTTTGTGTGGACCCTCACATTCCTCAATCGTGTGTGCCTCCACGTCCTTTGCTTTCTCTGCCTTGCCGCGCACGCGATCCTCGATTTCGTTGGTTCCCTGCACCCGTCATCCTTGGCTGCTTGCACCATGCGTCCTTTGCCCACGCGTCCCCTTGCAATCCCTTGATCGCGTTGCCTCGCGGCCTTCCCTCTCCAGCTCGCCAATACCCACATGCCGCTTCTCCCCCCCTCACCTCCCGGAATGTCCTTTTTCCCCTGCTTTCCCTTTGCCTCACCCTCCCCCTGCTGCTTCTCTGTCCTTTCTGTTTTGCTCTGTCTGCTGTGCTCTCCAACCCTTTATGGCTTCTTCAACTGCTATGTTTTTGCTCGTATAGCTCTGTGTTTCTGCTGTTCTCTTCCTTCTTCTAGGTTGCCTCATCAACTATCCTGTTTTTGCTATGTACTGCTCTGTGCTCTGCTTTGTTAATTCCCACTTCTAGGTCTTCAGCCGTCTGTTTTTTTGCTGTGAATTGTCTTTTGTACTGTTGTGCTCTTCCTTCCTTGAGGTTCTCTTTCATTGACTGCTCTGGTTTCTTGTTGCCCTGCTAACCTCGTTGTTGCTCATCATACTGCCCTGTGTTCTTTTGTGCTCGCTCCCTAGCCCTTCATCTAGTTCAGTCTAGTTTATCTATTTACCACTTGTTCTTGTCTCATTCCATCTCTTGCTTGCACCCCTGTGTTCTCCCCAGTGTCTTCTCTCACTCCCCACCACACCCCTCTAATCTCTCTTCTTCCACCTCCTGCGCTTCATCTATGGTGGTCTCTGTTTCCCCTATCTTCTCCAACTGCTATTCTATTGACTAACTCACCCTTCTCACTAAGTCTGGTAGTAAGAAGTTCAAAAAGGATATCCTGGTCTCCAAACCAGGCCTCCCTATTGCTGATGCCTACAACAGCGCTTTGCCAGACCTATGACTCTTCATATGGTCTCTGTGCTCTCTCCTTTCTCTTCCTCTCCTATTAATGGTGGCCCCCTCTGGGAGGCCCTCCTGTCTTCCTTCCACTCCTCGAAGGTCATCATTAATGTTTACCTGAATGGCACCGTCCTGGTCCAAGGCCCTCAGGCCAACCTCCTCCTCTTTGATAGACGCTGCCCGCGCCTTATCAATTTCCTTTCCTCTCCCGCTGTCCCTTCTCTCCCTTCGGCTTCCTTACCTCCCCCCCCCCGCCACTTCTCTGGTGCCCTCTTCCTCCTCCTTGGCTACCTTGCCCTCGCCTCCTTCCTCATCTGCCCACCCTATGGCTCCTTCTACACTTAAGCAGGGAGTACCTCTGATTTGTGCCTCTCCCCGGAAGTCTTTCAAGAATGGCACCCTTCTCCACCTTGCCACTCTTAACTCTCGCTCAGCTGTCAAACACTCCTGACATCTGCCATCTCCTGGAAGAACTTGACCTTGATGTCCTTGGTCTCACTGAGACATGGTTCACGGCCAGCTCTGTCACAAGCTTTGACACTCTCCTCCCTGATGGCTACAAGATAATCTCTGCGCTGCGCCCAGATCCAACTGTTCCACTACGGGAAGACCAAGGCTGTAGCCTTGGTCTTCCCGTAGTGGATTCCTGCCTCTTTATTTCCTATGCAGGCCGACTCCTCCTTTAAATGTCTGGTCTGTAGGCTGTCTCTCTCTCTCTCTCTCTCCTGGCCACGCTCTGACAGTGGCTACTATCTACCGGCCCCTGGATCAGATCACCTCCTTCCTCTCCAAATGGGCAGACCTCTCTTCCTCCCGCCTGGCCAAGCCAAACCCCACACTAACACCCACCTTCTTGGTCATTCGACCCATGAAGCATGTCTCAGTTGAGGCTTTTGCGGCCTCTTTCTCTCCCCCGCCTGCACCTCTGGCTGACTCACACCCTGACACAGCCCTTTCCATGCTCCACTCTGCTATCTCTGACACTCTTAATGTACTTGCCCCTGTCATGAGGATCTGCATGAAGCCTAAAGCCAAGTGCAACTCCTGGTACGACGCAGACCTCGTCACTCTGAAACGCAAGTGGAGTGTGGCTGAGAGGAAATGGTTGGCATCTTGTACATCCTGACAAACTGGCCTGCCACCTGGCCCAAAGGCAATACCGACTCTGACCGCACTAAAAAGAGAGCTCACATCCAGGCCCACGTCTCTGTGGCATCTAACAACTCAGCCAAACTCTTTAAAATCTTCAAGGAGCTGGCCAATCCTGCTGCAGTCTCTACCTCTCCTGTCCCCTCTGTACAGCCCTGGCTTCTCATTTCCCCCCTAAACCCAGGACATCCTCTCCACCCTCTAGTCCTCTCCTGCTTCTCCCTCCACTCTCTCCTCTACCTCCGGCCCCCCTGCGGCTACCCCCCCCTAGCCCCTCTTCTCTGTCTTTGCTCTCGTCACTCCTGAAAAGGTTTCTAGACAAGTCCGATCTATGAAAGCCTCGTCAAAACAGGTTCTTCCCTGTACTTCCAAAACCATGAAGGACCACATTGACAACCTCGCTCCAGCCTTAGCCGATTTCTGCAACCACTCTTTCGCCACTGGAACCTTCCCCCCCCCCCCCAGAAGCACTCTCTTGTGCACCCCCTTCAAAAGAAACCCCCTGCCGACCCCTCTTGTCTGGCTAACTATCGGCCGATCTCCATCACCCCTTTCCTGGGCAAACTCCTTAAAAAATAGCCATCTCCCAGCTTAATCTTCACACTGAATCGGTTGGTTGCCTCCATGATCATCAGTCTGGCTTCAGAGCATCCAGAAGCATGGAAACTGCTCTCCTGAACATCTGTGAAGACCTGCTCTCTAACCTCCTATGCTAATCTCCCCTCTGTCCTCATCTTACTTGATCTCTCTTCTGCCTTGGACACGGTCAACCATGCCATCCTGCTCAACGGACTCCAGTGATACCTAGGTTATCACAATCGGGCTCTGGCTGACTTCTTTCCTCTCCGACCCACCCTCCCAGCTCCGACTTGGGTCGATCCTCTTCTCTATCTCGCTCTCTTTCTGTGGTGTCCTCCAGGGGTCCAACTGTTCTCCCTGGTTGTTCAACCACTACCTGGCACCTCTCGCCCACCGCATTGAAGCTCTCTGCTCCAACTTTCAGTGCTATGCGGACGAATCAGCTCGTTTTCAGCAGCTGCTTCTCCTTTTCTCATCCCTGATTGTCTGTCTGCAATCCAGGAGTGGTGTGCCACCACTGATCTCTGTCAGAATGCCAGTAAGACGGAGATCATCCTCATCAGCACACCTGCTCCTTCTTTTCCTGCCACTCTGGCCGGCCTCTTTTGGCCCTCTTCCTGCTCCCACCTAGGAGGCTAAGAACCTCTGGGTCATCTTCGACTCCACACTCTCCTTCTCTCCTCACATCTGTGACGTCTCTAAGAAGTCAAACTACCAACTGCACCTCCTCAGAGGTATTCTTCCTTTCCTCTCCTTCCCCAGATCTCTGGTTCTATCTAGGCTTCACTATTGCAACAGCCTCTTTTTAAATTTGCCTGCCTGTACTCTCTGGGTGTGCAGTCATAATGTCGAAAAAATGTCGAATTACAAAAATGTCTAAAACATAATGTCGAAAAAAGAAATGTCGGATTTTTTATTTTTTTATTTGTTTTTTTTGGGTTCTGGGGGTAAAAAAAAGGGGTAAAACAAAAAGAAATTACTAAAAAAGGGGATTTGGGGGGAAACCCCCATTTCGAACAAAAAGCAACTAAAAGAAAGAAATTAGAAAAAAAAAATTTTACTTTATTTTTTAGACATTTTGACTTTCGACATTATGACATTCGACTTTGACTATAAACCTACTCTCTGTCCTCTTAAACGGATCCAGAACAGGACTGCAAGACTTGTCCTTGGCCTCAAGCCCAGGGATCATATTTCTCCAGCCCTGAAATCTCTCCATTGGCTCCCATTAGCTGCAAGGATCAAGTTCAAGACCCTTTGCATTGCCCACAAGGCCTTCTGGGACCTGGGACCGCAATACCTCCAACTCTCTTCGGAAATATCTTCCTACTCGGGCTCTTCGCTCCTCCAACTCCTTGAGGGTCAGGCGCTTTTCCAAGCAACAAGTCTGGGGCAGATCTCTCTCTCTTAGGCTGACGCCTCCCTCTGGGACAGCCTCCCTACCTCTCTGAAACTTGAGCATAACCATCTCCGGTTCCGGAAGCATCTCAAGACTTTCCTCTTTGCTTCTGCCTTCTCTCTTCCTCTTCCCTGCTGATCTCCTGTCTGATACTGCACTGGTCACCTGGCTACCCTCTGAACTTCAGGCTCAGGTCCCTGCCCTCCCAGTTGCACACATGCACTGCCTCCTGGCAACCCTTGCACTTTGGTCTGCATCTGCAACCCTATAGTCCCCTTAGCTGCACTTATCAGACACTTGTTGTATGTACTTAACCCTGCCACCTGCTGGCCGCACTACTTGTTTTTTTTTTCCACTTAGTTTTTATTGAACATTAAACTTAAACAGAACAACACAATCTGTGCTTACTCACAACCACAAACCCTCCCATCCTCCCTCCCTAACCCTCCCCCCGCACACTGCCCGCTCACTGCCCAATACACAGAACCCCAGAGCGCCACCGCCTAGAACTAATCCCTCTACAAAAACCTCCCATTTATCCCAAAACCGCAACTCCACACCATCTCACAACTCCTACATCCACGGCACTCCGGAACCAACACAGGACAAGCGCCGTACCACTACTCCTAAAAACACAGATAGCTCTAAAATCAAGGGAGCCTTGATTAACGCTAGATCGCTAGTAGCCCATGCTACTGAAATAGCAGACCTAATCCTCATAGAAGACCTTGACTTCCTCGCTACTACTGAGACCTGGCTCCACCTAGCAACAGGTCCCATGCTCATGCTGGCAGTCCCAGATAACTACTCTATCCTGAGACAAGATCGCCCCAACTCCAGAGGAGGGGGTGTCGCCATTATCCATAAGTGCAGCATTACCATGAGACTAGCAACTCCTTCCAATATCCTCTAATACGAAACACTATCAATTAAAGTTCCACTTACCAATAGCCAAACTCTCAATATCTACTTGATCTACCGCCCGCCAGGCTCCATCGGCATCTTTGATGAAGACCTTAACTCTATTCTATCCAGCAATCTTAAAAGCTCCACTCAAGTTCTCACCCTGGGAGACTTTTAGGCTATAGTGACCCGGAAGACCACATCGCCAGTACCATAGCTAACATTCTCACCGAACTAGGTTTCACGCAAAGATGCACAGCACCCACTCACTCAAAAGGCAGAACACTCGACTGGGTAGCTGATTATAACTGCCAAGCGAAAATCACGAATATCTCACCCCTAGCCTGGACCGACCACCACCTAATCTCGTTCATGCTCTCTGACAGACCTCCTCCTCCGCCCACCATTAAGGCCCCACCAGCTCTCACTAGAAACAAGAAGAATCTGACAGTAGAAAGACTCATCCCGACCCTACTTCCCACACTCAATACACTCTCTGACAACCTCGACCCTGACACCTTGGTCGAAGAATACAACAAGACTATGGCCGCCTCACTGGACATCATCGCTCCCCTCAAACTCAGACCAAGCAAACCAAAAACACACCTCAACAAATGGTACACAGCATTCCTCAAAAATCTTAGGCAGCAGAAAAGAAACTGCGAGGCCACTTGGAAAAAATCCCTGTCAGTCGCAAACAAACTCAAACTTTCCAAACTAGCCGCACTCTACAAAAAAGAAATCTACTTGGCTAAACGAACCTCTTTTGACTCTCGCATATCTCAAGCGCAATCCAACATGAAAGAACTCTTCTCTATCCTTAAAGAAATAGAAACACCCATAGTACCTCCTGACACTTGCACCAAAGATAAAAACTGGTGCTCAGAAATTCAAAGGGCCCTAGCGAATAAGATCGCGACCCTACAAAGCAAAATCTCTAGCAAAAAAGCCTCCCTCAATGTCAGTCTCCCTCTAAAAATCTCGGACAAACTTACGTCCACAGGTATTACCCGCTTCAATTTCTCCAAAGTCAATACACTTGAAGTTGAAAAAATCATCCTTGATACCATCCAATTGCCAAGGAGATCTGTGCCCAGCACAGTTCATCAAAGATGCTGCCGCGAACTCTCCCCTTTCATTACGAAACTGATTAACGCCTCCTTCGCCACCGGCTCTATTTCCACCAACCTAAAACAATCTTGGGTACGACCACTACTAAAAAAACCTACACTTGACCCAGCCACACCCACTAACTACCGACCCATAACAACCGTCTCTTTCCTACTGAAAATTCTGGACAATTTGCCTATGTACAAATACAGAAGCACCTGGAAGATCACCACCTATTAGGATCCAGACAATCAGGGTTCGGCCCCCAACATGGGACTGAAACCGCACTCATTGACTTAAAAGCTCAGATCAACACACTCAGAGAAAATGGACAAGCTGCCCTACTCTCACTCCTCGACTTATCTGCAGCTTTCGATCTGGTTGATCATTCTGTCCTATGCTCACACCTCCACTCATCAGCACACTTCTCTACTGAGGCTATCACCTGGATCACATCGTTCCTAAACGGCAGAACCATGAGGGTCTTCTCTCCCACTGCTACAGCAGACCCCATACCCATCACTTGTGGAGTACCACAGGGCTCCTGTGTCTCCCCTACTCTGTATAATATATTTACCACGCCCCTTTTTTGGATGATCTGGATCATCTCGGTATCACCTACACTAACTATGCAGATGATACCCAGATCCTCCTTCCGCTTTCTGGAGATTATGAAAAGGATTTGGCCTTGCTAAATAGGGTATACATCATCCACCATGCATGGATTGACACTCATGGACTATGCCTTAATGATGATAAAACAGAGCTCATCATCCTAGGCTCCACCTCCAGCCTAAAGAACTGGGCCCGGCATACAACTCCTTCATGATTGATGGGAATAACATCACAGTCGAACAGGAGGTCAAAACACTGGGATTCTACTTGGATTCTAATTTCTCCTTTAAAAGACAAGTGAGCTGCTTCGCATCTTCCACGGCATACACATGCAAATTAATCCGCGCAGCCAAACCATTCCTTTCGGACAATAGCTGCCTTACATGTGCCAGAGCCCTCATATTGTCCCGCCTTGACTACTGCAACGCCCTCTACTTGGGATCATCCAAGGCCACTAACAGTAAGATACAAATGCTCCAAAACAACGCTCTTAGAGCAGCTCTGGGCATCTCTAGAAGAGAACACATAACAGGATTCAGCCAACAGAACAAATGGCTCTCCACTAATGACAAAATCCTCTTAAAAACGGCATCACTCACCCACAAAGCGCTCAACAATGCTGCCCCAACCTACCTGGTCAATAGATTTCACAGACAATCTTCCTTAAGACCCGTAAGAGCGGCATATAAAGACTGCCTATCCGTTCCCACCTACAAACGTGCCACCATAGGGGGAAACAGCTTCCCGGTAAAAGCTGCCAAGTTGTGGAACTCCTTGCCTGCAAACATCAGAATGGACCCGCCTTTCCAAAACTTCCGCTCCAAGGTAGTTTCATGGCTGCAAACAGAGGCCCACTAGAACCTTGCCTCAATCCCACCTACAAACTCTACACCCAAACTTAAAGGAGCCTTGATAAACGCTAGATCTCTAGTCGGCCATGCCATAGAAATATCCAAAGTCATCTCTAGTGAAGACTACGACTTCCTAGCCATAACAGAAACATGGCTGCATGAGGCATCAGGCCCAGCACTATCCTTAGCTGTTCCTGACAACTACACTATCCTTAGAACGGATAGATGTGGATCTCGAGGTGGCGTACTAGCCATCATCGCCAAAACTAAGTTTGGTATGAGACTTACTCCTTCACCAACCATTGAATCTTGCGAGACAATGTCCACTAAGACTCCCACAGCTAACTCTCAAACTCTTAACCTCCATCTGTTATATAGACCTCCTGGTCCCATCAAGACTTTCATAGAAGACTTATCTACCACCCTATCAGAAAATCTCAAGGACACCACCCAATCAATATTACTTGGCTACCTTAAAATTGGCTTCAATGATATCAATGGCCCACAAGCCATAGCTGCCTCCAGCATTCTGACTGAACTGGGCTACACCCAAAGAGTGTTTGAGCCTACACATATCAAAGGGAGAACCCTAGATTGGATTGCTGACCATAACTGCAAAATCTCCACCCTCACTATCTCACCCCAAATATGGACAGATTCATTCTCATTGGAGGCTACAACTCCTAAACTGCAACAACCTTGTGCACCACCTGCACTTACCAGAAACAAAAAAAATATGACACTAGACAAACTACTCCCCGGTATCATGCCCACTTTGAACGCTTTACCTAACAACCTAAACCCCAACGAATTAGTGGGAGAATTTAATAACATTATGAACAAAACCCTCAATGATATCGCTCCACTTAAGCTTAGAAACAGTAAACCACAGAGCCACCTGAACAACTGGTTCACCCTCTCCTAAAAAATCTCAGATTAGAAAAAAGGAAATGGGAAAATACGTGGAAAGCCCACCCCACTCCGGAAAATAAACTGAAATTAACTAACATCTCATCTCAATATAAAAAAGAAATCATCTCAGCTAAACAAGAGACCTACAACAACAGAATTACAGAAGCTAATTCAAGCACAAAAGAACTGTTCTCCATACTCCGAGAACTGGAAAATCCCATAAAACCTCAAGATAACTGCACTAAAGATAAAAAATGGTGCTCTGAAATCCAGCATGCATTATCCAATAAAGTCCTAAACCTCCAAAAGAAAATAGAACTGAAACGAGAGACCTTAGCATCGGCCACATCACCCTCTACTTAAACGCTTCCCAACCTTAATCCAACCACCCAATTCCATTTCTCCAAAGTCTCTATACTAGAGGTGGAGAAAGTAATACTTGGTCTAAAACCATCCAATTGCAAAGGAGACCTCTGCCCAGCACAACTTATCAAAGATGCTGCACGAGACCTAGCACCGTTCATCACAAAGTTGATTAATGCCTCCTTTACCACAGGTACCATCCCGAGCAACCTAAAAGAGTCCTGGGTGCTCCCACTCCTTAAAAAGGCAACCTTAGACCCAGCTATTCCCACTAATTATAGACCGATCACTAGCGTACCGTTCCTACTGAAGATTCTGGACAAGGTGGCATATATCCAAATCGAGAACTTCCTGGAACAAAACCAAACTACTTGGCTCCCGTCAATCCGGTTTACGTCCACTACACGGCACAGAAACTGCATTGATTGTTCTAAAAGCCCAAATAGATAAAGTACGAGATTCTGGTAAACCAGCACTTCTCCTCCTATTAGATTTATCTGCCGCATTTGACTTAGTAGATCATAAAGTCTTGTGTAACCACTTAGACACAGCAGCACATTTCTCTACTGAGGCTATAGTGTGGATCCAATCATTCCTTAGCGACCGCACCACGAGGGTCTTCTCACCTACTGCAGCTGCAGACCCCATCCCCATCACCTGCGGCGTGCCACAGGAATCTTGCGTTTCACCAACGCTTTATAACATTTTTATAAGGACCTGTTTGATGACTTGGACCACCTGGGTATCGTATATACTAACTACGCTGATGATACCCAGATCCTCCTAACACTCACAGGGGACTACGAAAAGGACTCGGCACTAGTGAACACAATTTACGGCATCGTTCAGGCATAGATGGCAACCCATGGCCTATGCCTGAAAGATGATAAAACCGAGCTACTTATCCTAGGCACTGGTTCCCTCATTAAAAAACTAAATATAAACTTCTCCAGCATGGGGTCTGGCATGGATTCACATGCTCATGAATATTCCCCGTCGTCAGGCTGGGAATCCTCGGTAAAGAAAAAACCAGTATCAGTTTCGTTTCTGATCTGTCTTTCGTAGTAATAACCAATCACTGATCTCTGCGTCATACTGACCACAGCCAATGACTGCCATCTACCTAAGCCCCGCCTCTGGCAGCCATCTTCAGATTTTTACCGCACGTTCATGTGTTGGGATCCTCGTGCTATTGCTCTCGAGCGTTAGTGCTATTTTTTCACGTTTTTTCTCAAAAACTTCTTTTTTTCGGTCAAAAAGAGCCTCAAGCTCCACCGACTCTCCATCCGATCAACGGGGACCCGTGTCGGATTCGTCTGCGCCCCTCAAGGGTGAAGATTTCGTCGAGCTACGCTTTTGGAGGATTCCAGAAGTTTCTCAGGCCCGGTCATGGCCCAAGAGAAGGGAAGCTCGACGCCCGGAAAGCTGTTCAGGGTCTGCCCTGGATGCCAGCTGCAGAACGTCTTCAAGGAGGACGAACACTCTTTTTGTCTTTACTGCCTACATGAGGACAAGACGCACGTGGAGAAGGACTGTGCGTTTTGCGGCAACATGTCGGAGAGGACCATGAAGGACCGCCATCAACGTCTCGCCAATTGGCTAGAAGGGAAGAGCCCGTCCGGCGAGAAGAAGAGGAAGAAATCCGAGCGGTCTTCTAAGACCTTTGAGGACGCCCCGGCGACAGGGGTCCAACATAAGGCCAAGCACCGCGAGTCCGCTGGCACCGGGAGCGCCGAACGGTCGGGCTCTACGGTCTCCAGGCAGGGCACACCCTCCCCGGTACCATCAACCACGAGCCAACGCTCTGGGTCGGGTAAGAGGAAGGCTGAGCACCCGGCGAAGCTCCTGGAGAGGCCCCGGTCGAGCTCGAAGGCGGAGGGGGAGCGAGGCAGTGTCCCCCCCCTCAAGGATAAGGCGGTGAGCGCACCTAAGGTGGTGAAGGCCTTAATCCATCCGGCCAAGCCCTCTATCGAAACTGTCGCGGCGGCCCTGGCTCAGCCTGTGGATGCTACACCAGTGGGGGCAACTTCAGGGCTCAGAGTCTCCCTGCCACCTCGGAGGGAGTCCTCTTTCGTGCCCATCGATAGGACCCCCGTGAAATCCCCCGTGGGGAAGAAAAAGGGGGGGCAGGGCGTCGTCGTAGAGTCGGCCTCAACCTCGGAGGAGGAGCTGGTCGAGGTCTTAAGCCACGGCCTTGGCGTGGAAGAAGACCGGCCCGTCGGGATGGATCCCGACGCAGGTGACGACGACATCGTCGAGGGTTCCGACGGGGCCCCTGTTCGCCCGTCGGATTCCCCTCTGCCAGCGCCGCAAGACAACTCGGCGGCCATTTTGTTGGCTATACAGTCCTTATGCTCAGAGATAAGGACGAGACTACCGTTGCCGACGGAGGAACCTCTCCCGTCGGGGGACCCAGAACCGGGACCTTCTGGTGTTCCCCCTACCAAGAAAAGAAGGATCCACCCTCCACCTCCTTTTCAGCCGTCGCGCCCCGTCCAGCCCTCCTCCCCGTCCACCCGAGGGGATGATACAGGGACTGACACGGCAGCGACGGGTACGGACGACGAGGTATACGACGAGGATCTGCCGTCGCCACCTCCCACCAGGGCTTCTCCGCCTAACGAGATTGGATCGTTCCACTCCATGATCGCCAGGGCATCCGAGCTTTTCCAACTCTGCCCTGAGGAGAAGAAAAAGGAAGGATTCCTTTATCAACGGCGCGAGGCCAAGAGGAAGACGGTCCTCGCAGTGCCTCTATTGGACGACATTTGGGATGAGGGCCTCACCCTCCTCAAGAACCCTTCCACGACGCCAGCTAGAAGAGACCGGTACGAGAAGAAGTACCGGGTCCCGGACACGGCCCCCCTGTGCCTCCGGGCGCAGCCTACCCCGTCGTCTCCGCGGCGGCCAGGAAGAAAGCGGGGGGGGGGTGCGGCCTCCACATCGACTTCCCCACCGGACGGCGAGGGAAAGAAATTGGACGCTATGGGACACAGAGTCATCTCGTCTGCAGCGACGACGATTAAAGCGGCCAACGCCTTGGCTATCGTGGCCCGCTACGACAGGGAGCTCTGGTACAAAATGGCTCCCCTATTAGACTTCCTGCCGGACGACAAGAGGGCAGAGGCCCTGGAGATCCTGCAGGAAGGTGAGATGGCTTCGGACATCGCCGACACTGGGTTCCGCCAGTTGGGCAGCGGCGTTTGCCTTAGGCGGCGTGGATGGCTCAAGGCTACGGACTTCCGTCAAGACGTTCAGACCAGAGTCCTGGACATGCCCTTCGATGGGAACAACCTGTTTGGGAAAACAGTGGACGATTCCCTTCAGGCCATTAAAGCGGACACTGAGACGGCCCGGGCCCTTGGAGTTCTGCAACAACGCGGACGCCCTTTCTGAGCAGCGGAGGCAGGGGCGCCTCCAAAGTTTCCGGCGGCGGCTTCTCCACCTACCGTCAAGCGGCCCGCTCGTCGTCTCAGGAGGCCTACAGAGGACGAGGCAAGTCTACCGGACCCCGCCGTCGTCGCCAAGGAGGTCAAGGCGGCAAAGCCTCGTCGAAGCAGGCCGTGGGGTCGGGCCCCCACCGAAGCACCCCGGTGGGAGGCCGGCTGGCGAGCTTCGTCAGCGTGTGGGAGTCCATCTCCACCGACCGTTGGGTGCTGGACGCCTTGGCCCGGGGCCACGCGCTCGAGTTTCAAAGAAGGTGTCTGCGCGTCCCCCCCGTGGCCAGGAAAGAACTTCACGTCCCTCAACTTCTCCTAGAGGTAAAGGCGATGCTCAGGAAGGGCGCCATCAAACTCGTCCCAAAGAGGCTTCGGGGCTCCGGGGTTTACTCGAGATACTTCCTCTTGAAGAAGACGACGGGGGGATGGCGCCCCATCCTGGACCTGCAACGTCTCAACAAGTTCATCAAGGCGCAGAAGTTCCGGATGGTCACCCTCCAGCACATCCTGGGTCAGCTGGAGGAAGGAGACTTCCTGTCGTCGTTGGATTTGGAGGATGCCTACTTCCATATTCCCATCCTAAAGGGGCACCGAAAATTCCTCAGGTTTGTGGTCCAAGGGCGTCATTACCAGTTCAAAGCCCTCCCCTTCGGACTACGGTCGGCACCCAGGGTATTCACCAAGTGCCTCGCACCGGTGGCGGCGCAGCTGCGCCGCGAGGGGGTCCACGTCTACCCCTACCTGGACGACTGGCTCATCCGAGCCAGGACGAGGGAACTCGCCGTGGTCCACACGGCAAGGACCGTCCAACTTCTCACGGACCTGGGATTCTCCGTGAACTACGCAAAATCCCACCTGGTACCCGCGCAAGACGCTCTGTTTCTGGGAGCGAGGCTCAACACAGTGTCCCTTCTGGCCTCCCCGTCGGAGGAGAGGACCAGGACCATCCTGGGCAAGGTGCAGCGGATGTTGGTGGCCGACGCGGCCAAGGTGAGGTCCATCAAGTCCCTCCTCGGAATGATGTCTTCCTGCATCTACCTCATCCCCATGTGCAGGCTCCGGATGCGCCCGTTGCAGGAGTTCCTAGACGCGCGCTGGATCCAAACGACGGGCAGCTTCGAGGAAAGGATCACACTCGACGAGAGTTTCCGACGAGCGATCCGGTGGTGGGGCACCCGCGCGCATCTGACGGCGGGCATGGACTTCCAGACCCCAGCCCACCAGGAGACAGTGACCACGGATGCCTCCCTGGAAGGGTGGGGAGCGCACACCGAAAATCTGCACGCAAGAGGCCTTTGGCTCCCGACGGAGAAATCCCTACATATCAACGTCCTGGAGCTCCGTGCAGTGTTTTGGGCCCTCAGGTCCTTCCTTCCGTCCCTCAAGGGCAAGGTGGTGAAGATCTTCACCGACAACACCACCACCATGTTTTACATCAGGAAACAGGGCGGAACCAGGTCCCCAGCACTGTCCAAGGAGGCGCAGGACCTGTGGCATTGGGCCATCGCCCAAAGGATATTTCTGGTGCCGTTTCATCTGGCAGGGATAAAAAACACCATCGCCGACTCACTCAGCAGGGAGCTGCGCTCGTGCCACGAGTGGGAGCTACGGCAGGATCTAGTGGATCGCCTCTTCCGACGGTGGGGCACATCCCAGATCGACCTGTTCGCGACGTCGACGAACTCCAAGTGCCGGAGGTTCGCCAGCAGGTTTCCCCAGGCGAGGAGCATGGGCGATGCTTTCTCGTTCCCCTGGGAGGGCCTGTTCCTCTACGCGTTCCCTCCTTTGCCACTGCTAATCCGGCTCGTCAACCAGCTCAAGAGGTCACGGTGCAGGATGATCCTCGTCGCACCTGCGTGGCCGAGGCAGATATGGTTCCCGGACCTTCTGGACTTGTCGGCGTCCCCGCCAATCAAGCTGCCGGTGGACGCAGATCTACTCTCCAGAGAAGGAGGCGCCATCCTCCACCACGACCCGAAATCGCTGAACCTGCAGGCCTGGCTCCTGCAGCGCTAGAGTTTGGAGGATACGACATACCGGCCGACTGCAGAGAGGTTCTTGCAAAGGCCAGGGCGTCCTCGACTCTTAAATGCTACGGACACAAATGGAAGAGGTTCTTTGTCTGGTGCCACGCACAGAAGATTAACCCTCTACGGATTATGGCCCCCCAAGTACTGCCGTACCTGCTGACGCTGGCCAAAGCTGGACTGGCACACGCGTCCATCAAGATTCATCTTGCTGCGATCTCCCGATACACCAGAACCATGGGGCGGACGTCCTTGTGGTCTCATCGTCTGGTGAAAGAGTTCATGAAGGGACTGTTCAGATCGTTCCCGCCGGTGAAGGCTCCGGCCCCGGCGTGGGAGCTCAACGTGGTGCTGACCAAGCTCATGGGACCTCCGTTCGAGCCTCTGCACTCAGCTCCGTTGAAATTTCTGTCGTGGAAAACAGCGTTTCTTGTGGCCATCACCTCCGCACAACGAGTGGGAGAGATCCAGGCCCTTTCCTGCAAGGCCCCGTACTTGACTTTTCACGACACGAGGGTAGTGCTCAGGACGCACCCCTCCTTCATGCCAAAGGTACCGTCGGACTTCCATCTCAACGAACCCTTGGTGTTGCCTGTGTTCTTCCCGTCGCCTTCGTCGCCGGCTGAGAGGACTTTGCACTCGCTTAATGTGGCTAGAGCGCTGAAGTTCTACGTGGACCGCACGAAGTGTTTTCGGAAGACGTCACAACTCTTTGTGAACTTTGGACCTGTCAATCAGGGGAAGGCTCTCTCGAAGGCTTCCATTTCCAGATGGCTCTCCGGCTGTATCATGTACTGTCACCGGTTGGCAAACCGACCGCTGCCTGGCCGTCCGAGAGCCCATTCCACCAGAGCGATCGCAGCTACCACGGCGTTCCTATCTGGTGTGCCCCTGCTGGACATATGCAGGGCTGCTACGTGGAGGTCGACGCACACCTTCACGAAATTCTACTGCGTCGACCGGGATTCCAGGGAGGAGTCCAGGGTCGGCCAAGCAGTGCTGCGCAACCTGTTCGCCTGAGGTGAGCCTGGTGAGGAGGTAAGATGCTTAATGTTGAGTTTGATGTGATGCTTAATATTGAGCCTTTGCCACCTCCCGTGGTTGTGCATGTGTGTACTGCTATGTATTCTTTATTCATGAGCATGTGAATCCATGCCAGACCCCATGCTGGAGAAGGAACAAGTTACTTACCTGTAACTGTTGTTCTCCAGCATGGGTCTGGCATGGATTCACATGCGAACCCTCCCGCCTACCCCTCTGCGGCTCTTCACTTGGTCATACTGCCACTTCACGTGCTTCCAAATCTGAAGATGGCTGCCAGAGGCGGGGCTTAGGTAGAGGGCAGTCATTGGCTGTGGTCAGTATGACGCAGAGATCAGTGATTGGTTATTACTACGAAAGACAGATCAGAAACGAAACTGATACTGGTTTTTTCTTTACCGAGGATTCCCAGCCTGACGACGGGGAATATTCATGAGCATGTGAATCCATGCCAGACCCATGCTGGAGAACAACAGTTACAGGTAAGTAACTTGTTCCTACTCCTCCATCATCGATGAGAACTGCATACAAGTAGCCAAAGAACTAAAAACGTCAGGTATATACCTTGACTCCACCTTATCATTCTCCAAACAAGTAAACTCCCTAGCCTCATCAACAGCTTACACATGTAAACTAATCAGAGCAGGAAAACAATTATCTCAGCACAGTTGTCTAACACTAGCCAGAGCCCTAATCATCTCCAAACTAGACTACTGCAACGCGTTGTACATAGGAGCTACTAAATCCACCATCAACAAAATTCAGATACAGCAAAACAATGCCCTCCGACCAGCATTGAACATTCCCAAGAGAGAACACATCTCAGAAACAAGAAGGAAACACAAATGGCTCTCCACCTACGAGAAAATCGGACTCAAAACTGCATCCCTCACATACAAATCACTTTATAATAAAGCCCCACAATACTTAAAGGACAGATTCACCAGAACACACTCCACCAGACAAGCTAGACTAGCCAACACCAATCGCCTACAAGTACCCCGATTCAAACTCACCACCATAGGCAGAGCTAGCTTCCCAGTCAAAGCTGCTCAATTGTGGAATGAACTACCTATCACTGCGAGGCTAGAACAATCTTTCACCAAATTCAGACATTATGTGATCAACTGGTTGACAATAACAAATGATAAATGAATGCATGAATGTGTTCCTACCTGTCTGTTACCATGTTTTACTCGCCTGTAAACCTACAACTATTGTAACCTGTAACCGTGCTCTAAGCTGTACATCTTCTTACCTTCTACGCCCTTATACCCCAGGGTCCGGTGCGCATAATAAATATTAAACAAACAAACAAACAAATGCTGCAACACCTGCACACACTTTAACCATGTGTGCTTACCTGTCTACTTGTATATAATGCCTGTCTGTCTACCTCACTGCTGCTTTGTATATTACTTTGGTTTACCTTATTGTCCTACGTATAAGTATATGTTATGATGACTGCAACTAAGCCTCGAAAATTCTTGTAAATGCTGCGCCCTGATACCCCCGGGTACCCTTGCGCATCATAAATAATAAAAACAAACAAACATGATCAACCGGGCCCAACTGGGCTTTGGGAATTCAAGGGAAGATAACCATTGGGCCTCACCGAGCGAATAGGCTAACACTTTGGGTTCATTGATAATAATACAGCTCCAACAATAAGGGATGACTTATCCTGGAGGCGTCAGAGAGGCGCTTCAAAGTCTCATTGTACCACAATCTTCATGTAGGAGGACCAGTGTCCAGTCACTCAAGGAGTCCATTGAGTTGTGCACAAAGGCTGCTAATTTCTCGTAAGTGAAAATAACACACAATTTAGCCAACCATTCCACTCTGGGTGGAACAAGTTTGCTTCTCCATTTCTGGGCAAGGGCCAGTCTCCCCGCTCTCGGCATAGCATGAACCACCCTAGGATAAGCAGTTGACTCCAAGGCAGGAGAGGGGAACCCAAACAGGAGGTCGATAGAACTCAAGGGAAGCGAAAGACCCACTATATTTTTAATCCAGCTCAAGACCTCCGACCAAAAGATCTGAATAGAAGGGCAGTCCCACCATAAGGGAAAACAGGAGCCCCTTTGGCCACACTCCCGGGGGCAGAGGGGGGAGGTACTACGAAACATTTTGGCTAATCTCTCCGGGGGGAGATGCCATGTATGGAGGATTTTGAAATTATGCTCCATGGCCACCGTATAAAGGGAGCCTGGTATGAGCCCACTAAAGAGTCTAGACCAAGTATTCTCCTCCAAAGACTCTCCCCACTTCTCCTCCCAAAACTGCTTAAACCCCTGCCTACCCTCGAGCTGGGATGTAATTAGGATTTTATATAGTTTAGAGAGGGACTCTCTTCTTGAAGTAGCCTCAACTAACATTTTCTCCAGGGGTTTGAGAGGATGAGATAAGTTTGCGGCCCACTTGGGGCTAGTCAGGAACCCCTTTATTGAGATATAGTCAAAGATGGGCATCGGGGGTTCCCCCATGCTTTCTGCTAAGGCGGGGTACACAATAAAGGAACCATTCTGGAATAGTTGAGTGGCTCGCTCCAAACCCATATCAGACCATCTCTGGGAATCTCTGAAGCCTCTCTTCCCCAGAGAAGGCCAAGAAGACAGTGGAGCGTTAGACCTGTCTTGGCTCCATAGGGACCACAAAACTGCCAAAGTTGGATGATTTCTGACCCTACCCGGGATAGCCTTGGTTGGGGCCCATAAGAGGTCCCTCACTTTCTTAGGATGAGTGTGAATATCTTTTTATATAAGACCAATAAGTTCACATTTCTTCTTTCATATGCTCTAGCATGACCCTTAACTGCGAGGCATTATAATACAAGCGAAAGTCTGGGAGTCTAAACCCCCCATGGGTCTTCGGGAGGGTCAGGGTGGCAAATTTGACTCTTGGCCTTTTTCCGTTCCATACAAAATGCATCGCCATAGATTGCAGAGATTTAAAAAATGAGTCTGGCACAATGATAGGGAGGGCGGAAAAGAGGTACAGAAGGCAGGGTAGGATATTCATGTTTAGGGATACCAGGCGCCCAAACCAGGAAAGCGTGAGTGGGGACCAACGCGGAAGGTGGAAAGAGCAGGGGAGAAGTTAAGCTCAAAAAGACTTGCCAAATCCCTCGGAAACAGAACTCCCAAATATGAAGTAGCTACACGTTCAACCTTAATACCCTCAACAAACTCCTTCCCTTCAACCAGCCCGTCTCCTGACCTCTTTGGCATGAGGGACGATTTTGACGGATTAATTTTCAGGCCAGAGAAGGCCCCAAATGACTGGATCAGGCTCAAGAGGTTCGGAGGAGATTGGCTCAGGTTAGTTATATAAACCAGAATTTTATCCGCAAATAGTAATAACTTAAACTTCAAATCCCCGCACCTGATCCCAGAGATCCCCTGGTCCTGCCTAATGGCTATAGCGAGCGGCTCCATTGCGAGAGCATATAGAGAGGAGGCAAAGGGCATCCTTGCCGGGTACCGTGAGAAAGTAAGAATGGGGCAGAAACTACCTCATTAAATGCCACACTGGCTGATGGCCCATTATACAAAGCAGAAACCCACCCGCGGAACCTCTCACCCAAACCCATCTTCTGCAAGACTTTGCACACATAGGGCCATTCCACACGGTCGAAGGTCTTTTCAGAATCCAACGACAAAAGGTATGCTTGGGTGCTATTCTTGCTCGCTTCATGCTTCAGATCAAGGGTCTTCCTGACGTTATCAGACCCCTGCCTCCCAAGGATAAACCCAACTTGATCACCATGAACGAGCGAGGGGAGAAATTGGGCCAACCTGCTTGCAAGTAGCTTCGCCAAGATCTTCACATCAGTAGTCAATAACAAAATGGGGCGATAAGATTGGCAATATGGCGGATCCTTACCCTCTCTTGGAATTACTACTATTCGGGCCGATAACATGGACTGGGGAAGGGTCCCTGAGTCCAGTACAGCACGGAACAATTTGGCCAAAAATAGAGTCATGACGGAGCCAAATGACTTATAAAAGAGGACTGTGAAGCCATAGCCACCCGGAGTGGTACCCCCCTTCATGGCACCTATAGTATCCAGTATCTCCTGGGGCGTGATGGACCTCTCCAAAGAGCCAGCCTTCTCCGGAGAGAGACGAGGGATCGGAAGAGAGTCAAGAAACTTCTCAGCCTCCGGACCCCTTCCCGAGCACTCCAATGCATAAAGGAGTTTGTAGACTGATCGGAATTGCACTGCTATCCCCTGGTCGTCGAGACATCTCGCCCCGTGGGAAACACACCGCATCTACTCTTCTGCTGTTCTTAAGATCACGTAGCCTCCAAGCCAGGATTTTATCAGCCTTCTCCCCCTTCTCCATATATCTTTGCTTGAGACGAGACAATTTTATCTCGGTTTGCCCAACCATAAGGGTGGCTAACTAAGCCTTAAGCTGATGAAGCTCAGCCCATTTACCTTGGAACAACTGGGAACAGAGCTTGCCCCCTGGCATGATCTCTTCAATTATATCCCTGAGAACCTTCTCCTCCCTGGCCCTAACCCGCTTACTTGCAGCCCCCAAACCCAATGGGGACCCCTCGGCTTCCCACACTCCTGCCACCCCAACCTCCCCGTTGTCGTTAAGCTCAAAGAATTCCATGACACTCGTGAGGAGGGTCTGGGCAATCTCTCTATCTTTCAACAAGATATCATTACATGTCCACCTTGTGGATACAGGGGGGTTCGGGCAGAGACCCATCTGTACACAAACCAAATCGTGATGAGACCACGGGATCAACTCCACCCCAAATTCCGTGATAACCTCACGTAAGGTTTTATCGAGCAAGATATAGTCAATCCTAGAGAATGATGAGTGCAGATTACAAAAAAAAGTAAAGAGTGGGTTTTGGCTCTGACGTGTCGTATGGGAGTCTAGTAGGCCCAACGCATCATTTGGTGCCTGAAACGATGCGGCCAACCTCCTCTGGGTCTGTAGGTCCAAGGCAGGCCAGAGAGACTTCCTATCCATTTCAGGTTGGAGAACCATATTAAAATCCCCACCCACCAAGAGTAGGCCCTATGCAAATCCCATGATCTTTGTTTTTGTTCCATCCCAAAACTGGTCTTGAGCTTCATTAGGGGCATAAATAGACACCAGGGTCACCTTCCTCCCCCTGATTTCCCCCTTCACCATCACAAACCTACCATTTGGATCCGCTCGATGAACTCTCGCAGTGAAGTGGGCTTTGGTGGACACTAAAACTGCTACTCCCTTTCTCTTGGATGGGGCAGAGGCCTGGAAGACCTCCTGAATGGACCCGGATCTGAGAGCCATCTCCCTCCCACTTACCCAGTGCGTTTCTTGCAAAAACAAAAAGTGCAACTTCGAGGGGATTGGGTCCTCCGACGTATTCCATATCTATGACAGGTAATCACCACAACTGTGCTGTTTCGGAAAATCTTTTGGCGTCTGCGTCCTGTGTTGATGACGTCGATATGCTGTCCTCGAGGGCCTCCGTCGAGCCAACGTCACCGGATGTTATAAGTAGGACGCATGACGCCGTAGCCTCAGTTGCGTTTTTTCCGCGAACGTGTTCGCTTCAGAGATCTCAGCGCACCTCGGTTCTTCGGAGTTCTGTTCTTTCGGTTCTTCGAACCTGTTTGTTGTGACGATTTCCATGATGTCTTCGGCTTCTTCCACCCCGCGGCCGGGTTTTAAGACGTGTTGGGATTGCGGGTCCAAGATGTTGTTGACGGACTCGCACGACGCCTGGCTCTGGTGCCTCGGTGAGGGCCACGACACAGATGATTGTGTAGACTGCCAGTCGCTTACGTCGAAGGCCTTGCGGGAGTGTAAGAAGAAGCTTTCTGTCAGTTTGAACAAGCTCCTCAGGAAGGACAAGTTCGAGATGATTACTCTTTCTCAAGTCCTCCAGGCCCTTCAACTGCAGGACTGGTTGGTGTCTCTCGACCTCAAAGATGCTTACTTTCATGTGCCGATCCATCCCAAGCACAAGAAATACCTGAGGTTCGCGGTTGGCGACTCGCACTTTCAGTTTCGGGTCCTGCCGTTTGGATTGAACTCAGCCCCGAGTGTCTTCACCAAGCTCATGGTGGTGGTGGCAGCGTATCTCAGGAAAGGGGATTCACGTCTATCCCTACCTGGACGATTGGTTGATCAGGACGCGGTCTCCCGAGCAAGTCCTGGATCATCTGTCCGTCACCTGCCACTCCCTTCACAGGCTGGGCTTCTCCCTCAATTTAAAGGAGCCCCACTTGACGCCAACTCAACGGCTCCAGTACATCAGAGCAGTGCTCGACACGTCCCTGGGGCAGTGTTTCCCTCACTAGGTGAGGGCTCATCACATTCAGCAGATGGCGCACAAGTTTCAACATGCCCAGAGTCTCCCACCGTTAGTGTTCTTGAGGTTGATCGGCCTCATGGCATCCTGCATTCTTCTGGTGCCAGAGGCCAGGTTGCGGATGAGATCTCTGCAATGGGCTCTCAAGATGCAGTGGTCGGAGTCCTCCGGCAGGATGTCGGACCCCTTTCAGGTGCTGCCCTCGGTCACCCAGGACCTTCTGTGGTGGGCCGTCGAAGGCAATCTGATGAGGGAGGCTCCATTTTGGCTACCCTGGCCGGAGGTGACAATCGTGACAGACACATCCCTCACGGGATGGGGGGCTCATGCCAACGAGTTGAGTCATCGGTCGTTGGTCTCTGTCGGAGTCCAGACTCCATATCAATCTGTTGGAGCTGAGGGTCGTCAGGCTTGCCCTGAAGGCTTTTCTGCCGACTGTGCGAGGGAAGAATGTCCTGATTGTGACGGACAACACAGTGGCCATGCACTACCTCAACAAAAAGGGTGGGGGGGGCAGAGTCACTTTCTCTGTGCAGGGAGGCGATGCAGCTCTGGGCCATCCAGCAGGAAATTTCGATCTCGGCAGTTCATCTGGCCGGAGACAAAAATGAGACGGCGGACGCTCTGAGCAGGCAGAGCGCAATCTGTCACGAGTGGGAGCTGGCTCAGGAGATTCTCCTGGAGATCTTCGTCCTTTGGGGGACCCCACAAGTGGATCTCTTCGCCTCCAGTGTCAACCGGAAGTGTGAAAGGTTCTGCTCGCGGGAATTTCCTCCAAGAAGAGCCTTGGGAGACGCCTTCGTGGTGGAGTGGTCCTTCCCACTACTGTATGCGTTTCCTCCAGTCACCGTCATCCCGCAAGTGCTGCGGAGGTTACGGAGGTTCGGTTCCCGGATGAAACACTTGTGTATAGGCGCGTTACAAATGCCATATCATATCTCATATCCTCATTGCTCTGGCATGGGCCCGGAGAACGTGGTACCCGGACCTTCATCGACTTGTCCATCTGCCCTCCACACCGTCTTCCCTACCGAGACGATCTGCTCTCACGGGAATGGGGTCAGGTTCTCCATCCAGAGGTCAGATCCCTCAACCTTCACGCTTGGCTTCTGAAAGGTTGAGGTATAAGGATTGGGACCTCCCTGAGGACGTGATCGAGGTGTTGCTTTCGGCCAAACGGCCTGCAACAAAGTCCCTGTGCTGTTGCCGTTGGAGAAAGTTCTGCGACTGGTTCAGGGTTCAGAATGTGGATCCTTTTTCATGTGACATTCCTGTGGTTCTGTCTTTTTTGCTTTCTTTAACCCACAAGGGCCTGCAAGTGGGTACCATTAAAGGTTACCTGACGGCGCTGTCCATATTTAAGCGCTCTTCTGAGGAGTGTTCTTATTTCAAAATTCCTTTGATTTCTCAGTTTGTGAAAGTGCTCACTAATGTGTTCCCACCGTCACCTTTCCAGGTGCCTGGTTGGGATTTGAACCTGGTTCTCAAATTCCTAATGGGTGCTCCATTTCAGCCTTTACATTCTTGTCCTTTGAGACTGTTAACCCTTAAAACTGTGTTGCAGGCACTTTCTGTTAAGCCACCCTTCACGGTGTTTCATAAGGACAGGGTTGTCCTTAGAGTTCGTCCATCCTTTCTTCCGAAACTTGTCTCGGAATTTCATTTAAGCTAGAAGGTCATTCTTCCATCCTGGTAAGGAAGAGGAGAGGCTCCATAGGTTGGATCCTAGGAGAGCTTTAAGTTTCTACACTTCACGCATGCCACGGGTCAGAGTGGACGATCAGCTCTTTATAGGTTACGCTGGAAGGCGTTTGGGACAAGCTGTTACTAAGCAGACTTTGTCTAGATGGATTATCTTGGCAATCTCTGAATGTTACCGCTTGGCGGGTAAGGACCCTGCAGAGGGGTGTTCCTAGTCGTAAGATCTGTGAAGCAGCCACTTGGGCTTCGGGCCATACTTTTGTACGACACTACTCCCTAGACTCTATCCATGGGCAGGATCTGGCCTTTGGCAAGGCGGTCCTTTACTCTGCAGTTTGATTGGGCATTCTAAATTTCTATATTCCAAATTCTTTTCCCTCCTCCATACGTTGGTACTGCTTTGGGAGTCTGTCATAGATATGGAATACGTCGGAGGACCCAATCCCCTCGAAGAAAAAGTTACTCTCTTACCTGGTAACGTTCTTTCGATGGGATGGTCCGACGACGTATTCCATATCGCTCCCTGCCTACCATCCCGCAACATTTTTATGCGATTGCAGCTTACGTTTCCTCAAGGCTTTCTGTAGTCATTCTGGCAGAAGATTGGTGCCACACGTTCTGGGGAAAAAACTACAACTGAGGCTACAGGCGTTGTGCGTCCTACTTATAACATCCGGTGATGTCGGCTCGACGGAGGCCCTCAAGGACAGTGCATCGACGTCATTGACGCAGGACGCAGACGGCGAAACATTTTCTGAAGCAGGACAGCTGTGGTGATTACCTGTCGTAGATATGGAATACGTCGTAGGACCATCCCATCGAAAGAACATTACCAAGTAAGAGAGTAACTTGTTCTTCAACCTGTTAAATTCCTTAAATACCAGGGACCTCTTCGCCGGAGAGTTCAACCCCCGTACATTTAGCGAACCCAATGTCAGCAAGGGTAAAGCATCAACCATTGAACCAACAAACAACTCTGCAAGGCCCTGTGAGGGGGGCGGTATGCCCCATTTTACTCCCCTGGGCCGGCCCTTCCGAGAGATTCCCAAGGAATGTGGTTCCCAATGGATTCAGTCCCCTCTCCAGTACCTTCGACCCACAATAACCCCAAAATAACACCCAACAAAACCCCAATTTACCCCCCACATCCCCCCACAAATGCCTGAAATTGCTGCGGCATAAAAGGTGCTGTCCAACAAGGCCACCATTGACCACCTCTGTTGGGGCATCACTCACCAATAAGACCAAATTATACCAACCCCCCCTGTTCCCCGCCTCCCCAGCACAAACAAGCTAAAGACAAAAACTCAAGATTGGACCCCCCCTGAAGAAAAACCAAAGCACTTCTTTCGCTTAAGAAGCAGACCCTTCACGAATTCCCCACATCACGATCACACCAGCAAAAAGCTCTTAACTGTAAGGCGAGGCCTCAGATCCTCTGCTCGCTCCTCCTTGGTTCTCCACTCAAGGAGACCACCCGGCAACCTCCCAGCACCGGGGGGCGGTACTACTTCCGACCCTCAAGCTGGCGTTTACCAGGCAAAAACCCATTGACTACTGGGCGAAAACCATGTTCTCTTCAGCGTTACCATTACAGGCCATCAATGCTTGCTCATTCATTGGAAGGTCTAGGGGAGGGTGGGATCACCCTTCTGAACTTTCTGTGACCTCAAACCCAAAGCCTTTCCGAGGCCTCTCCGGCCCTCTCCTTGGGTTTTCGGGGGCACTCTATACCCTTTTCGATGGTCTCCTGGCCACTTTCCCGGGAGGATTCACCCGGTAGCTCCCGGGTCACTCTTCGAATATCCTCCTCAGTGACCAGGGAGTAATTCTAGCCCTCACGCTCAAAGGAGATGCAGAATGGGTGACCCCACCTGTAGCGAACGCCTCTAGGCGGAAGCCATTTAATAAGAGGGCCACAAAGGCGTCTCCTCGCCAGGGTGATGGCCGACAGATCCTGGTAAATTGAAACCTTCGCTCCCTCCCAAGCTATCAGACCTTTCTTCCGAGCCAGCTGCAGGATCTTGCTCTTCTCCGTATAACAGTGGAACCTATTTAGGATTGACCTAGGACCTCTTGACCGGACACCCGCCCTGTGGGCTCTATCTATGGTCGGCTCAGTGGTATTGGCGTCCTCAAACAGCTTACTGATCACCCCCCTGACCACTTTCTCAATGTCTGATTGCGTTTCGCCGTCTCGCTCCGGTATCCCTAGGAAACGCAGATTACTCCGCCGTTCCCTGTTTTCAAGGTCATCGAGTTTCAGTGTGCACTTCTCCTCTCATCTCTCCAGCACCGAAAGACAGGAGTCTATTTGCGTTTTCAGTATGTCGACAGAAGACGGATTCCCCTCCAGGGCCTGGACACGTTCTTCCATGGAATCAACCTTCTTGTCTAAGGAATCAAGCTGTCTCCCAATATCAGCTCTAAAACCACAGATTTCCTCAAGGAGGGCTGCCATACACTGGTTAACCGATTGAGCGTCCACACCACCAGGTTGAGTGGGGGCCAAGGCACCAGTCGCTTCCATTACAGACATTGAAGGATGGCGAAACTTCTTCAGAGATTGGGTCCAGTCTATTTGGGAAAGACTCGAGAACCAGACCCCCACAAGGGCCAGGGGGGCTCAGCACGCAAAGGACTCAGGGGTATGGCCCACCCCCAAGCACCACAGCCGCCGGGGCTTTCTGGATTGCTTTAGAACAGTCTGATTATCAGGTCAGGAGATGCCACTACACAAACACTCCAAGCCGCTCTTCAGTTCTATGTACCTCTTTCTACTTACAGCTCCATATACCTCTTCCACAGAGCCAGATGCAGGACCCTCCTCAGGGCTCCAAATCACTCCCCAAAGCCCAGACACGCTCCTTGGAATAGCTTAAAGGGGAGATATGACCTGACAACTGTTGTTCCCCTGCCCATTAAAAGATTGAAAAGTCAATTAGCGGCCCTGGATATGGATTGTGGCCTCCCACTTACATAGAACTGTTCAGCCCCTCCTCCCTGTGGGGGCCAAAGATCGGCGTCCTCCAATTAAGTGTAGAATAGAAGGCTGTCCCGACAGCTAGCCCCGGTAGCTCTTATACCTGGGGGGCAGCGCAATCCTCGCGCAAGACCCCCACCACCCCACAACAGTGCAGTGCGCTCTCCAGAAGATTAAGTCCACCGACCACTGAGATGACACTACCAGTTCATCCAGTGGTGCACCTAAACTCTAGGTTAAGCTGCCCCGGCGCAGAGCTCTGGAGGACCTCAGTATTTGGAAGTCATAAACACCCCCCCGCCAGCCACCCACTACTGGGATCAAGGGGACGCCCAACCAGACATCCCACTCTCACACCGCTGGAGGCTCATTTAGAGAGCAGCGCGGGACCTCTATTTTGCACGGGCTCAGTCTCCCCTCTTGCTACCTGGGCTGGGATGCGTTGCCACTCTATGAAGGGGAGTGGCAGCACGGGTGTCCAAATGTTCTCCCACCCCCGCAGGGGATGTCCGCTCACCAGTGAGAGATTTTCAGTCCACACAGGGCTTCGCAAGGATTTAAGGCAGGGGCACACCTTTACTGGATCCAATGTATAGGGTTACACTCCCCCCTCCTTCTGCCAGGATCAACACCAATGCTCCCTCCGAATACACGTCCCCATCCACTTCAAAGCGTAACAAAGCTGTTTGTCATACCAATAGAATTTTATGCCCCACAAGACCCTATGGGACATGACCCTGGTCACTCTACTCGAGAAAAATCTCTTCATGTTTTTAACATGAAATAAACAATATTTCTCACTTTGCTTTCAAAAAAATATTCTTTCAAAGAACATACACAATATATTTCTTTCATTGGAAAAGTTAATTGTATTTTTAATTCATACAATTTTTTCATAAAGAACCTGAATTACACCATTCATTAAAAAAAATGTATATATTGCTCTTACTTTTTGTTTTGAAACATTATACCTTATTTGAAAGACCCAAAGGTCCTAATACAAAAATAATGACTTTCAAGAATATATATAGATATCATGCAAATTTCTGTGTTTGTTAAAGCACAATCATATGTTCTTAATTCACTACGCGTTTCGGGGTTCTCCTGACCCCTTCTTCAGGTGATGATATGGGGCTGTTCGTCATGCCAGATAGAGATAGCCAGGGAAGAAAAAAATAATAAATAATAAATGGCATCCAGGGCTCACCTCCTGCCTGTACGCCCAGGACTCGCCACAACACTCCCTCGGCTCCTCGGGGGTGCTGGAAGCTGTGCTCAGCACACCTAATACGTCCATTTCCCCAGCAGTCCCTGACAGCCGTGAAGGTCCGGACAGCTCCAAGCAGGCGGGGCGCCAGGTCTCCTTTCTGCTCGCCTCGGGCCCCACGGCTCAGATATCCCTGGGGAGGGGCAGGGGAGCTCTGATGGCGGCCTGCAAATGAGGACCGCAGCCCCGCCAGGATCCTACGAGGCAGCAGTCCCCCTCCGCCTCAGCTCCAACGGGGGCACAGTTCTTCTAGGGAGTCCTCTCCCCCAGCACGAAGCAGCGCTCCACAGGGGGTTTCCTCCACACCACCGCCCGCAACCACAGGCTTGCTCCACTCACCGGGTCGGACCCCAGGCATGCATGGGGCGGGTCAAGAATCGCCAGCCTCCCGCTCGCCCCTCCAAGCTCCACACTCTGCTTTACCAGCGCTCTAGAGGACCGTAGCTGCTCTCCAGGCTGTCTCCTTCACTTTAGGGACCTACAGGGAGGGTAGGAGGACCTCACTGCAGGAGGTTTCTGGGGGGGGGGGGTTTGTTAGGCAGAAACCTGTGCAGTTCCCTTAGGGACCACTGCAAAAGATTTAGGACTACAGGTGGTTGGCAGTAAACCCAATTGGTTGCAGTCTGTACCACCCAGATTTACCTGGTAACTGTGGCTGAGCAGTCAGACTTCTCTCAAGATGCGTTAGGCAGTATATAGAGTATACACAATAGGTACAGAGATACAGTAGCACAAGCGAACACTGACCAGAGCTTTGGTGTAAAAGTATATAATTATTTACAAACACTTGTAAATTAGCCTAGCACAAAAAGAGGTAAGTAAATTCAACTCACAGTCACTATTATATATATATATATAAACAACCCTGATTACTTATTAGACAAGTCTTAGTGAGAAACACCACTTATTTTCAAACAGAGGTGAGCGCGTAACGTAAGATGGCACTCTAATAGGTTATAGAAAAAGGGAGGGGAAAGGCAGAGTTATGAAAGCACACAATATCAATACTTTTCAAAGAACCACAGTGAGGCAGGTTTAGGCAAAGTCTACTGGAGAGCAAGGAAGTTCAAATGCCAGGCCCACTCTTATAGAGAGCAAGCGAAATGTTACCAGGATCACACAGTGGGGTTATGCCCAAAGAGTCTTTGTAGATAGTTCACAAAAGATTGAGTCAGGAAAAGTTAGTTAACAGGCCCCAGGCTAACCCAGGTTAGAAAGTTGAGGATTTACTGTCACCCCGAACGATCTATCGCAAGGGAAGCCAAGCGGGACACAGTACCTGAAATGGGAAGAACGCTCCAGCGGGGGCAGTTGTTCCTGTCAGCGGGTGCAAGTCGGTGTTTCGTCCAGAGGAAGAGGGGGTCTCGACGTGGAGGAAAGATGAAGGTCGTTGCACTGCCAGGGAAGAAACCAGCCCGGAGTTTTCCGGTTACAAGGTACTACCCTTTTCTTCGCGGTAGTGGTAACCCGTGGTATTCCGGTTGCCGGGGTGGTTGGCACAGGCAAGGCGGCCACGAGATAGTCCAGGAAGGCGAAAAGACGGGCAAACTGGTTATCCCCACCAGTCAAAGGAAGAAGACTCTCCGGACTGGAGATCTCCTCTGTCGTCGGGAAAAGTGGTGAGACGGTTCAGCAGGGCTCCACCGGTGGTGTCGTCGTTGCAGGTCGGCTCGGCTTCTCCCTCCTCGGATTCTTTAGGTCCTGTGGCGACTTCTGAAGTTCCAGTCCCCAAAGCCCTGCTTTTATGCAGAAAACCCCCATTCGTTCAGCCTAGCTGTCACTCAAACATGCTAAGTGGTGAGCCGGGCGGCTCACCACTTGGGCCAATCACACAAGAGTGCGACTTGAGTTGCCGAGGCAACTCGGTCCAGGGTGCCTAAACCCCCTCCCGCACCCCCTGTGGTACCCAGACAGAGTGGCACCACTTTTGGAGGCTTCTGTGGAGAAGCCCACCAAAAAGTGGAACAAAGGGCTCGACTTGGGTTGGAGTCACAGAAGCGAACACAAACTCCATTTTGGAACCAAGTTTCGGCAAAAATGACCAACCGGTGAATTAATATTAAGGCTATTTTGAAAAGTGGTAGCCTCGAACAATGGGAAAATCCCATAGGAATATATTCGCAGTCGAATATAAAAAGTAGTATCCACTGCCACCAGCCAAAACTCCGTCGGGGGGGACTGGTCAGTGCCCCCTCGAACAACAGACCCGGGGCAATCGAATTGCCCCGACCAGTACGTCCACAATAGGATGGTTTGTACTGGTTCTGTTCACAATTTGAGACTAGTAAAGCCAATGGTGACTTTACATGCCCTGGGAGACGGTAGTCAGTCCCAGGGTATGGAGTATGTTTGGGGGTTGCTACGACACCCCTGGGTTACTGCACGGAGGGTGCTGTGTAACCCACATATCAAAAACACATGAAGCCCTATGGGGTAAAGGACCCCATAGCACATGGAACACATACAAAGTCAAAGGAACACCTCAAATCATGTCTAAGAGTGGGGGAAAAAGAATCTCACTCTTAGCAGGAGAAAAAAATAAACCCCAAAAAATCCAGCAAAGCTGCTGAGGGACTCACTAGATTTGGGAAATTAGCCTTTACAGAGAATTCTCCCTAACAGGGTTCAGGCCATTAAATCGTCCCCCATGGAGGAGACAGGCTCAGAGACGTCTGCACATCTCGGCGCCCCCTGTGGCTCTTCGCACTACTTGTTTTTGATCCTGTGTCCTGCACTTGCCCTTCCTCCCCTTCCCCTGGCACTTTTCCCCTCCCTTCTCCCCTGCATTTGTGCAATCTCAATGTCTAGGCCTAGTAAGATCATTGTATTTGCCCTCCCTTTGTTTCCCCTCCCTTGCCTCGTTGCGCCTTGAAACACTTGTACATAGACGCGTTATAAATGTCATATATATCAATGGGTGGTTTAATGCAGGAGAACCTTCTGCATGAGGGCAGACTCCCCCTCTGTGGACAAGGACGATCACCTGGGGTACAGCCCATTAAATGTTGTCACTCCCCAGCATTTCCTAGCCCTCCCCACTGTTAAGAACTGCCTCATTGAAAGTAACTCTATATATTGTAACAAGTGAGATACAGCCAAAAGTACTGGGATGATGACGTGCACAGGAGATATGAAGATCATTGACTGGACTGTGCTAGTACTGGTATCAGGAGACCCAGAGGAAATATGAGGATTAAGCTGTGAAAAGAGACGAAGGACTTTTACAATCCACATGGGAGGAACTAGATACAATGTATAAAAAGGAACAAATGACTATCAAATGTGTCCAGCCCAGCCGTTTCATGCGAAGCTGTCAAACCCTGCCGGGCTTGGCAGCCGGTGTGGTGGCGGACCAGCGCGAGAGATCCAAGCACTTCCGAAGGACCAGAGGGAAGAGGACGCAGGTGAAGTGCAATGGACCAGAGACAATGGGACGCTGGTCAAGCGAACCCGGGCTGAAGACCAAGCAGGGGAGCAAAGCCACGGAACATACGGGAGAAGCGCAACTAACAGGGCAACGGCAGTGAACCAGGGGAGTAGGAGAGAAGACCCGGAAGTCCTGATGACGTACCACGATCCCACACAAGGTAACAGGAGGTGCGGGAGAGCCAGAGGGGACACAAGGGTAGAAAAGAGGCTGTTTTACGAAGCTCTCGCTCACCTCAGTAGTGGGAAGCACGCTACTTGGTATAACCAGAGGAGCACCTGGGACCCGAAAGCAGATACCGAGGCCATTAGAGGAAAGAGAAAACCACTGACCACCATAGAAGGGTCTAGGCACCCAATACAAGAGAACTGAGTGAACAAGGATACCTTCCTTGTCACACTGAAGACAATGAGCCCAGTGATCCACAAAGAAGGGTTTGAGACTTTGCTAACAACCAACCAGAGTGGCAAAGTGTACATCAAGCTGAAAATGGTGAGAAATAACTGTGCCAAGCTAGACAGGAGAAGGTAGTAACTCTCCTGATCCTGAATCAGGAGTTATGCTAAAGCCGCCAGCGGAATGGAGTCATTCCCCTTGGCCTTGTTTGAACTGTGCAATGTGATGCTTGAAATGCTTTGGAGTATCAGAGTATTCTCATCCTTGTCCCACTCCCTCCTTAGACTGTGTTTTCTGCTTATTTTCTGAACAGGAGTCCAATTCGTACCCCTGGCAGTGCAGCTCTTTATTTTTGTTCTAGGTGGGCAAAGACCCATGGGATACCCTTATGGCACCAGTGGATATAGGTACACCCTTGCACCCCTAGAGCTTGTGTTTGGGCACATGTGTGTTGCCCAAAGAGCCGGGTATGGGCTGGTGCCAGCTTCATGCTGACTTGACAGTGGCTTGGGTGTCCTCCCTTTCTTGGACACCCAGGCCCTGACATAGGAATCGATGGATTCCTGGACAAAGGCAAAATGGCTACTGGTGGCCTCTTGGTCTCCTTTGCCTTGCGCCCTTGTTTCTAAAAGTCCTGAGAAATCCTGTCTCTGTTCCTTTCGCCTGACTGGATGTTGGGTGGAAGGACCATATATGGAAGTGGGGCTTCACCTGCTAGACTAGCAGGAGCCTTCCCAGGGATTGTTGTTGGGGGTACACCCCAGTGGTGGAACGTGCCTGAATGGAGAGAAACGCTGCGGTTTTTCTTTCTAAGTTTCTCAGGCTCTTCTGAGCCTGAGAAACTTAGAAAGAAAAACCGCAGTGTTTTCAAACACAACCGCGTAGTGTTTCTGCCTAAATCTGCTTTCCCATTTGGGGCTCTAGGGCTCCCCACGGGGAGCCCTAGAGCCCCAAATGGGAAAGCAGATTTAGGCAGAAACACAGCGGCATGCAAACACAACCGTGTTGTGTTTCTGCCTGCCTTTGCTTTCACTTTGGGTCTCCGGTGCTCTCCTGGGGGAGCACCGGAGACCCGAAGTGATAGCCACGGCAGGCAGAAACACAATGCGGTTGTGTTTGAAAACGCTGCGGTTTTTCTTTCTGAGTTTCTCAGGCTCCTCCGAGTCCTGAAACAAGTAGTTAAGGAAAACCTTGGCCTACACATAACTGTATTTGAGTTTTTCGAAACTCAAAAAGGGACGTCGACAGGGCGCGTCAGTAATACTATCCCTAGTGTGACGTCTACTGTACCCATGGCCCTTCACGCGTCGAGGTCCCTCAGATTGTTTTTTATACCATGATAGTCGGACGCAAATTGCAGAGTTCCTTCTTCTGGCGAACGCCTTTACTTATATAAGGTTTAAATTTAGACTTTCTGTTCTTTCGACGGCCATACAGCGCAAGATCTCCAGCGACGTCTTTCTAGGACAAGACCATTCGTCGACAACAACTACTCGCTCATCTCAACAAACTTTTTCTGCGGCCTACCTAGGCCCCAACAGGCCTCGGCCCTTCACAGTAGGGAGAGGGGGGGGGGTCATAATTCATCTCATTTAGAGAATCTATTTCCCTATTCTTCCTTTAACATCGCCAAGCTGCTGTAACGCTCACCTGATTCTCGCAGAGGCACGGTCTTGACTGGGCGACTACCGTATCTTCAAAGGTGATGTGTAGCACCCGGTTGGCTCTTTGGGCTGGACCTCTGTACCCTGTATGCCTGACGTGTAGAGTAAGATGTCTTAGGTAAGTGAATGCCGAGCTCTCCATCTGCCTCGGGGCAGGGTGCTGTAACCAGTTTCTTCACTGGATAGAGTAGGCCTCTTGACTTCAGGGGACTGCTGTCCGTCGTTTACTGCACGAACGGTAAGTTTCGAGTCATTCAAATGTCTTCAAAGTCTTTAGTAATGATGTCTCTTGTTTTGCAGGGTTCCGGCGATGGCGGATGACGGGCTGAAGTGAGTTGAAGATGGAGCCCGTGTGATGAATAGAAGCGCCTGGAAGCACGTAAGTAAGCGCTTGTTGCCTGCTTCACTATGCGCTCTAACTGTCTTTTTATTTTGCAGGTACGAGTTCGGAGCGGCTGCAGGGTGCCGGAATACCCACTGGATTAGATGTGGAAAGGAGTAATGGCACGTGAGTATTAAAGTTCCCCAATGTCTTTAAACGCACCTTGTTTTGTCTTTCAGATGCGGGATGCAGCGCCGAAGGCCTCCGGAGCGTGCGAAGAGTTGGTAAACTTTTGTCTTTCAGATGCCGGAATGCAGTGTGAAGACCTCCGGAGCGCACGCAGAGTAGGTAAGCCTTTGCCTTTCAGATGCCGGAATGCTAACCTGTTCTTTCTTGTCTTTATAGGTGTTGCTGAAGACTGGATTCAGGATGGTAAGCCTTTGCCTTTCAGATGCCGGAATGCTAACCTGTTCTTTCTTGTCTTTATAGGTGTTGCTGAAGACTGGATTCAGGATGGTAAGCCTTTTTCCTTAGGCCCAGGACCGGATGGAGAAGACACGATGAGCGTTCTGCTGCAGAGGTTGCAGAATAACGCAAAGCAAGATTCATCCACCGGGTGTGCTTTAAATAGCCTCCTGTAGTGCTTAGGTGTCTCCTTCCACAGCCACGCCTAAGTAAGAAAAGAGTTCCTGGTAAGAAAAGAGTTCCTGCCTTCCAGAAGAGTTCCAGTGTTCTGAATCTAGGGAGTGGCTCGAGCCCCACCCAACAGGAAAAGTAGTTCCAAACAGAAGAGGATCAGAGGCTCAACTGGCAGGCAAGTAAGCAGCATGGTCTGCTGAAGGTAAGTCCACCCAAGCATTATGAGCCCGGCGCTTCCAGCGCTGGGACTGGGCATATTTATGAGCCTGGTGCCACTGGCGCCAGGACTGGGTCCAAAAGGTCCCAATTGGGACTGGTTGGCACTCGGAACCTGGGTTATGGATCTGCTTCCAAGGGAGTTGGGAAAACCCTGACCTTTTGGAAGCAGAGATCATGACAGTACCCCCCTCAAGGCCCCTCCCAAACCGGGCTTCTCCGGGGGTTTTGGCTTGTCAGGAAATGTTCGGTGAAATCTTTTGATTAGGCGAGGAGCGTGGACATATTCAGCAGGTTCCCAGGATCTCTCTTGGGGGCCGTAGCCTTTCCAGTCAATTAGGTAGAATAGTTTAGATTTGGAGATCTTGGAGTCCAGAATGCTTTTGACTTCAAACTCGAGTTCTCCATCCACTAGGATAGGTTTTGGAGATTTGGTTAGTCGGGTTTGAGGTTGCACGGGTTTTAATAGAGAGACGTGGAAGACCGGATGTATCTTCATGTGCGGGGGCAAGTCCAACTTGACCGCTACTGGGTTTACTATGGTAGTGATGGAATAGGGACCAAGGTATCTTGGGTTGAATGTGCGTGGCCCTTTTAGAGATAGATATTTGGTGGATAACCAGACTTGATCCCCTACTTGATAGTGAGGGGCTTCCTTCCGATGTTGATCTGCTCCTTTCTTGTATTGTTCTTTAGCCCTTTGAAGGTGAGAAACAGCTTCCTTAAAGGCTTGGGTGATTGTAGAATGCAGGCAGTCTACTGCTGGTGTTTCAAGATCTTGGAGGGGATCCAACTCCGAGGTTCGAGGGTGACTGCCGTACAAAAGAAAAAACGGGGTTTTCCCAGTTCCCGAGTGGACAGAGTTATTGTAGGCATACTCGGCTATCCAAAGGATATCTTTCCAAGTTTTTTCAGTTTGTTGCAGCATGCAGCGTAAATACTGTTCCAGAGTTTGATTGGTCCTCTCGGTTTGTCCGTCGGTCTGAGGGTGGTGACTGGTCGATAGTCTCACATCAATTTGAGCCGACCGACAGCAACTTCGCCAAAAATGAGAAATAAATTGACTACCTCGATCCGAAATTAGAACCGAAGGAAAACCGTGCAGTCGGACGATGTTTTCGAGAAATTCTCGGGCCAGAGTTGCTGCTGTTGGCAAGCCTTTGAGCGGAATGAAATGCGCCATCTTGGAGAATAAGTCCACGATTACTAGAATCGTATTGTATCCGGAGCATGGAGGTATATCGGTGATGAAGTCCATAGAAAGCGTATGCCAAGGGCGAGGTGGGATGTCAATAGGGCGTAAGAGGCCTGCTGGTCTTTCCTTTTGACTCTTGTTTTGGGCGCATACTCCACAGGACATTATAAAGTCTCTGATATCTTTTTTCCAAGACGGCCACCAGAAGTAGCGCTTGATCTTTTCTGAGGTCTTGGCTATACCGGGATGACCTTCCATTAAAGAGTCGTGATAACAAGAGATTACTTTTTTCTGTAAATCTGTGCTGGGTAGGTATAATCGTTCTTGGAAATACAATAAGTTGTCCTTTACTGCAAAGTCCTTTCCCTGCAGATGCCAATTCTGTATGTCTGCTGGAGTTACAAGTTGCCTGGCTTTATCCTTAACTTCCTCTATGGATTCTGTGGCGATTACACCCAGAATTCTTTGTTCGGGAATGATTGGTACAGGTTTAGGGTTGACCAAGTGTTCTTCCACTCCCATCCGAGAAAGGGCATCGGCTTTACCGTTCTTTGTACCAGGTCGATAGGTAATTATGAAGTCAAACTCGGCAAAGAATAATGCCCAACGGAGTTGTCTAGAGGATTGGGCTTTTGCGGTCTTCAAATATTGCAGGTTTCGGTGATCCGTAATCACAGTAACGGTGTGTCGGGCCCCCAGCAGATAATGCCGCCAAGCCTTAAAGGCAGACTTGATAGCCAGAAGTTCCTTGTCAGTAATCGTGTAATTGATTTCAGGAGGCGAGAATTTGCGGGACCAAAATGCCACGGGATGCAACTGATTGGTTACCGGGTCCTTTTGTGATAGAACTGCCCCCATTTCAAGGCTTGAAGCATCAGTTTCCACGATGTAGGGGAGTTCGGGGCGAGGGTGTTTTAAGATTGGTGCAGAGATAAATTTAGTCTTCAAATCCTGGAAAGCTTGTTCCGCCTCGGTAGACCATTCAAAACGTTTGTTTTTCTTTAACAAGGCAGTGATGGGCTGGACTATTTGAGAGAATTCGGGGATAAACCTGCGGTAAAAGTTAGCGAAGCCTAACATGCTTTGCACACCTTTTACGGAGGATGGTGATGGCCATTTGAGAACTGCATCGACCTTCTTTGAATACATACGCACTCCGCCAGGTGATAATATGAATCCCAAGAATTCAACTTCAGTCACGTTGAAAACACATTTTTCCAACTTAGCGAAAAGTTTGTGTTGACGCAATCTTTCGAGGACCATTTTCACGTGTTTCCGATGTTCAGATTCCGATGAAGAATAAACGAGGATGTCGTCAATGTAAACAACAACACATACATCTATGAGCTCTCTGAGGACATCGTTCATAAAATATTGAAAGGCGGCCAGGGCATTGCAAAGTCCGAAGGGCATGACCTGATATTCAAATAGCCCATACTTGGTGCGGAAGGCCGTCTTCCATTCATCGCCCTCTTTTACTCGTACCAAGTGGTAAGCTCCTCTAAGATCCAGCTTTGTATATATGCATGCTTTTCTGACTTGGTCCAGGAGTTCAGGGATCAAAGGTAACGGATATCTATTCTTAACGGTGATCTGGTTCAGGGAGCGATAATCGATACAAGTTCTAAGGTCTCCTTCCTTTTTTGGAACGAAGAACAAAGCTGAAGAAGCAGGGGACTTGGAAGGACGAATAAACCCATTTGCCAGGTATTGATCCAGGTATTGTCGAAGGTGAAGGTTCTCAGGCTCGGTGAGGGCATAAATTCTACTACAAGGAGGAGTAGATCCAGGTATCAGGTCTATCTGGCAGTCATAAGACCTATGAGGAGGTAGAGAGTTAGCCTGATCCTTCCGGAAAACATCTTGGTATTCTAGGTATTCGGGAGGTAACTGGGGAGTCTCTGAAGAAATTGCGGCCAGTGCAACACCAGGTGGAGGGTGACAAGTAGAGACACATTCTGGAAACTGGACCGTTCTTGCTCGCCAATCGATCAGAGGATTGTGTTTCTCTAACCAAGGTATTCCTAGAATAATCTGAAACTGAGGGGCCTTGATCACATCGAACACGATCTTCTCATGGTGTCCATCTTGACTTACTAGCGTCACCTCTTGAGTGGTATGCGTTACTGGCCCGGAGGCTATCTCCGTACCATCCACCGTAGTAATGACGTCCTTTACAGCCTTGGGACAAAGAGTTAGATTCATCCTCAAAACCATTTCATGATCCACATAATTGCCGATGGCACCGCTGTCGACGTAAGCTTCAATTGCATGTAATCGATCCGGATTATCAGGGCTAATGAGGACCATAGGTATCACGAAATGCGAGGTCACGGAACTGGTTTTCACGCTCGGCAAGAGGACCTCTATTCTTGTCGGGCGAGGTTGTTTCCCTGCTCAGAGTTTGTAACTTTGGTAACTGCAGCTCCTACTGCCTTCTTGGCAGGTTTCACCGGACAGTCTCGAAGAAAGTGCCCTGAGTTTCCGCAATATAGGCATAATTGCAACTGTTTCCTCCTTTCCCGCTCCCTTTGTGTTAGAGGACCTTTCAGACCCCCTATTTGCATGGGTTCCCCGGAGTCTACTCCTTTGGAAGGAGTTGGCGGTTTGGAAAATACTCGAGCATCAAACTTGGAACGATCGGCCTTCCTGTTCTGCAGCCTGTGATCTATTTGAACGACCAAGTCTATATAATCCGAACAGTCTTGTGGGGGATTCACTACTTGGGCTAAAACGTCTTTGAGCTCTCCGCGTAGACCTCTATAAAACAGCGTAATCCTTTTGTCCTCAGGCCATTGAGTTTCCACTATTAGTCTATTGAAAGATGCAATATAAGCCAAAAGGTCTTGATTACCCTGTCGCAACGAAAGAAGCTCATTGTCCAAGGCCTGCCCCTGTGAATGTCTTGCGAACAGTTTTTCCATACTAAGCTGAAAGGCTTGAAAATCATGGAGAACCGGATCATCTTGATTAACTAGAGGGATCGACCAGTCTGCCGCATTGCCACTAAGGTACGAAAGTACAAAAGCTACTTTTGCTTGATCAGTTGGAAAGGCTGCTGGCCGGCATAAGAAGTGCAACCGGCACTGATTGATAAATACTGCAAACCTCTTTGGGTCACCAGAAAATCGTTCGGGCGGAGCCAGAGGTACATTCCCAGGTAGGTTGATCTGCACTGGATTCATAGAGGATGTTGAAGGAAGATTTGCCCCTGATGCGGGTAACGGGGTCTGTCCGGCTTGTGACTGTAGCACTTGTCTAGCAAGATTGTCTGTTCTCTCCTTGGAAATAATTAGTTCCCTTCTTAGAGCATTCGTTTCCTGACGAGCTGCATGCACTTCTGCCCTTAGTTCCCCAAGTAACCGGGCTAGGGGTCAGTATCCGAGGTTTCCATAGCGCCTGGGCGAGAGTTTTGCGGTAGGCTTTGCGTTCTGTAACGCTCACCTGATTCTCGCAGAGGCACGGTCTTGACTGGGCGACTACCGTATCTTCAAAGGTGATGTGTAGCACCCGGTTGGCTCTTTGGGCTGGACCTCTGTGCCCTGTATGCCTGACGTGTAGAGTAAGATGTCTTAGGTAAGTGAATGCCGAGCTCTCCATCTGCCTCGGGGCAGGGTGCTGTAACCAGTTTCTTCACTGGATAGGTAGTGCAGGCCTCTTGACTTCAGGGGACTGCTGTCCGTCGTTTACTGCACGAACGGTAAGTTTCGAGTCATTCAAATGTCTTTTTAAAGTCTTTAGTAATGATGTCTCTTGTTTTGCAGGGTTCCGGCGATGGCGGATGACGGGCTGAAGTGAGTTGAAGATGGAGCCCGTGTGATGAATAGAAGCGCCTGGAAGCACGTAAGTAAGCGCTTGTTGCCTGCTTCACTATGCGCTCTAACTGTCTTTTTATTTTGCAGGTACGAGTTCGGAGCGGCTGCAGGGTGCCGGAATACCCACTGGATTAGATGTGGAAAGGAGTAATGGCACGTGAGTATTAAAGTTCCCCAATGTCTTTAAACGCACCTTGTTTTGTCTTTCAGATGCGGGATGCAGCGCCGAAGGCCTCCGGAGCGTGCGAAGAGTTGGTAAACTTTTGTCTTTCAGATGCCGGAATGCAGTGTGAAGACCTCCGGAGCGCACGCAGAGTAGGTAAGCCTTTGCCTTTCAGATGCCGGAATGCTAACCTGTTCTTTCTTGTCTTTATAGGTGTTGCTGAAGACTGGATTCAGGATGGTAAGCCTTTGCCTTTCAGATGCCGGAATGCTAACCTGTTCTTTCTTGTCTTTATAGGTGTTGCTGAAGACTGGATTCAGGATGGTAAGCCTTTTTCCTTAGGCCCAGGACCGGATGCAGAAGACACGATGAGCGTTCTGCTGCAGAGGTTGCAGAATAACGCAAAGCAAGATTCATCCACCGGGTGTGCTTTAAATAGCCTCCTGTAGTGCTTAGGTGTCTCCTTCCACAGCCACGCCTAAGTAAGAAAAGAGTTCCTGGTAAGAAAAGAGTTCCTGCCTTCCAGAAGAGTTCCAGTGTTCTGAATCTAGGGAGTGGCTCCAGCCCCACCCAACAGGAAAAGTAGTTCCAAACAGAAGAGGATCAGAGGCTCAACTGGCAGGCAAGTAAGCAGCATGGTCTGCTGAAGGTAAGTCCACCCAAGCATTATGAGCCCGGCGCTTCCAGCGCTGGGACTGGGCATATTTATGAGCCTGGTGCCACTGGCGCCAGGACTGGGTCCAAAAGGTCCCAATTGGGACTGGTTGGCACTCGGAACCTGGGTTATGGATCTGCTTCCAAGGGAGTTGGGAAAACCCTGACCTTTTGGAAGCAGAGATCATGACAGCTGCGGTCTTTCCATACTATGGAGAACACAGTTTAAATGTCCTTCCTGTAACGGGAAGTTTCCCTGGAAGGACTTGCACAGGGTGTGTCATTTCTGCGTTCCTAGGTACCATTCTGAAAAACAGTGCAAGCCCTCTAAACAAGGAACGGAAAACTAAACGCTGGGCCCACCACGCCATGCATGCTGAGGCCGCCATGGACATTGAGGGAGCCTCCAGCGATGGCTGCATCAGCGTCCTAAGTGAAGCTGAGGTCGATCGGTTCTGCTATGGAGATGACACCCGTACACTCAGGTACCCACACTGCACGCCACACTAAACACACCCACCATGACCAACATTCGACTGTGTCATTGACCGATAAGCCACACACGGTATCGAAGGGAAGGTCCAAAAAGTCCCTGTCCTCTGGGCCATGGTGTTCGCCACATGACAGGCCCCCAAAACAGACAAAGGATAAACAACACTCCCTAAGGACACCTACGCACAGGCAATGTACCACAAACGGCCCTGTACACCAGAGCCTTTCCCTACCTCTGTTCCCACAGTTTTACCAAGCTCCACTCAATGGACCCCAGAACAATTTGATAGAGTAATGGGGAGAATGTCTAGTTTGGTTAACTTGTTTTGGTCAACACCCTGATCAACTGTCCAACCTCCAAGGACTCCCTCAATTCGAAGCAGCTAAAAAGCAGCCCGAAGCCAAAAGACCCCGCCTAGACGCGGCACAGCCTAGTACCTCTAAAAACATATATTATTTTGACACTTCAGATTCGCAGGACCCTGGCTCAATAGCAGACCAAGGGGGCATAGAGGATACAGACCAATATTATGATGATGATGTATGCATCATTCAATCTCTAGACCATATTGACCAACCTGCGGCTGATTCCCCTGTGGATAACCAACTGCAGTATAATAGTCTTTGCGCCCGAGTCCAGGTTGGAGTCCAGTCACACTCCAGTCAGCAGCAGGAGCAAACCGCTAAACTTTGCACCGTTTTTTTTTTCATCGTGTTATCTGGAGAGAAACTGCTTCCTTAAGAAATTGACTCCTCCTATAAGAACTGATCCCAGGCGCTTATCGCAAGTCCGGGTTGGAGTCCAGTCACACTCAAGTCTAACTCCGGGATGATGTTGGGTGAAACTGACTTGGAAAGTGCCCGGAGACCAAAGACCTGTGCGCAGGTAAGATTGGGAAGCCCACGCAAGCACTGCAAGAAGGCCTTGTTTCTCCCTCAGCCCTATGAAGTAATGCATGATAAGGAGAAAGGCACGCGAGGGTGATCGATAAGTGCTTCCACAATTAATTCAGACTGTTTTGAAAGAAATGACAGTTTGCCGCATGGTAAGTGAGTGCACATGAGCGACGTGAAACTCATGTGGGAAATGCTGGAAATGTCTGTCGCGCAACTCCTAGTCAGGATAGCCTGGACGTGACTGATTCTGAATTGACTGAAATCAGCTCTGTCACTGATTCCAGGCTGACGCGAGGAGAGCTCGAGTTGGAAGCTAGGCAAGGAAGCAGCAAAAATGTTAAGAACATCCTCCCCAAAAAGAAAACATCGACTACGACTGGCTCCTTAGTAGAAAAGGGGAGAGGGTGAGGGAGGTGAAATGAGAGAGTTGTGCGAGTTGGGCAACTACTCGAAGGAACTGAATTTTACTCCTCTGACAATGAAAACATACCAAGAGCATCCCACCAAAACGACGCAAGAGGAGGCCAATGACAGGAAAATTCGGCTGATGTGGAAAACGTTAGGGTTGCGGAAGCAACTGAATCACAACAAGAGCATCAAGGCAAGGCAAACAACATAATTCTCCAGCATGGGGTCTGGCATGGATTCACATGCTCATGAATATTCCCCGTCGTCAGGCTGGGAATCCTCGGTAAAGAAAAAACCAGTATCAGTTTCGTTTCTGATCTGTCTTTCGTAGTAATAACCAATCACTGATCTCTGCGTCATACTGACCACAGCCAATGACTGCCCTCTACCTAAGCCCCGCCTCTGGCAGCCATCTTCAGATTTTTACCGCACGTTCATGTGTTGGGATCCTCGTGCTATTGCTCTCGAGCGTTAGTGCTAATTTTTCACGTTTTTTCTCAAAAACTTCTTTTTTTCGGTCAAAAAGAGCCTCAAGCTCCACCGACTCTCCATCCGATCAACGGGGACCCATGTCGGATTCGTCTGCGCCCCTCAAGGGTGAAGATTTCGTCGAGCTACGCTTTTGGAGGATTCCAGAAGTTTCTCAGGCCCGGTTATGGCCCAAGAGAAGGGAAGCTCGACGCCCGGAAAGCTGTTCAGGGTCTGCCCTGGATGCCAGCTGCAGAACGTCTTCAAGGAGGACGAACACTCTTTTTGTCTTTACTGCCTACATGAGGACAAGACGCACGTGGAGAAGGACTGTGCGTTTTGCGGCAACATGTCGGAGCGGACCATGAAGGACCGCCAACTGGCTAGAAGGGAAGAGCCCGTCCGGCGAGAAGAAGAGGAAGAAATCCGAGCGGTCTTCTAAGACCTTTGAGGACGCCCCGGCGACGGGGGTCCAACATAAGGCCAAGCACCGCGAGTCCGCTGGCACCGGGAGCGCCGAACGGTCGGGCTCTACGGTCTCCAGGCAGGGCGCACCCTCCCCGGTACCATCAACCACGAGCCAACGCTCTGGGTCGGGTAAGAGGAAGGCCGAGCACCCGGCGCAGCTCCTGGAGAGGCCCCGGTCAAGCTCGAAGGCGGAGGGGGAGCGAGGCAGTGTCCCCCCCCCTCAAGGATAAGGCGGTGAGCGCACCTAAGGTGGTGAAGGCCTTAATCCATCCGGCCAAGCCCTCTATCGAAACTGTCGCGGCGGCCCTGGCTCAGCCTGTGGAGGCTACACCAGTGGGGGCGACTTCAGGGCTCAGAGTCTCCCTGCCACCTCGGAGGGAGTCCTCTTTCGTGCCCATCGATAGGACCCCCGTGAAATCCCCCGTGGGGAAGAAAAAGGGGGGGCAGGGCGTCGTCGTAGAGTCGGCCTCAACCTCGGAGGAGGAGCTGGTCAAGGTCTTAAGCCACGGCCTTGGCGTGGAAGAAGACCGGCCCGTCGGGATGGATCCCGACGCAGGTGACGACGACATCGTCGAGGGTTCCGACGGGGCCCCTGTTCGCCCGTCGGATTCCCCTCTGCCAGCGCTGCAAGACAACTCGGCGGCCATTTTGTTGGCTATACAGTCCTTATGCTCAGAGATAAGGACGAGACTACCGTTGCCGACGGAGGAACCTCTCCCGTCGGGGGACCCAGAACCGGGACCTTCTGGTGTTCCCCCTACCAAGAAAAGAAGGATCCACCCTCCACCTCCTTTTCAGCCGTCGCGCCCCGTCCAGCCCTCCTCCCCGTCCACCCGAGGGGATGATACGAGGACTGACACGGCAGCGACGGGTACGGACGACGAGGTATACGACGAGGATCTGCCGTCGCCACCTCCCACCAGGGCTTCTCCGCCCGACGAGATTGGATCGTTCCACTCCATGATCGCCAGGGCATCCGAGCTTTTCCAACTCTGCCCTGAGGAGAAGAAAAAGGAAGGATTCCTTTATCAACGGCGCGAGGCCAAGAGGAAGACGGTCCTCGCAGTGCCTCTATTGGACGACATTTGGGATGAGGGCCTCACCCTCCTCAAGAACCCTTCCACGACGCCAGCTAGAAGAGACCGGTACGAGAAGAAGTACCGGGTCCCGGACACGGCCCCCCTGTGCCTCCGGGCGCAGCCTATCCCGGACTCCGTCGTCTCCGCGGCGGCCAGGAAGAAAGCGGGGGGGGTGCGGCCTCCACATCGACTTCCCCACCGGACGGCGAGGGAAATAAATTGGACGCTATGGGACGCAGAGTCATCTCGTCTGCAGCAACGACGATTAAAGCGGCCAACGCCTTGGCTATCGTGGCCCGCTACGACAGGGAGCTCTGGTACAAAATGGCTCCCCTATTAGACTTCCTGCCGGACGACAAGAGGGCAGAGGCCCTGGAGATCCTGCAGGAAGGTGAGATGGCTTCGGACCAAGCCATTACCGTTGCGACGGACATCGCCGACACTGGGTTCCGCCAGTTGGGCAACGGCGTTTGCCTTAGGCGGCGTGGATGGCTCAAGGCTACGGACTTCCGTCAAGACGTTCAGACCAGAGTCCTGGACATGCCCTTCGATGGGAACAACCTGTTTGGGAAAACAGTGGACGATTCCCTTCAGGCCATTAAAGCGGACACTGAGACGGCCCGGGCCCTTGGAGTTCTGCAACAACGACGGACGCCCTTTCGGAGCAGCGGAGGCAGGGGCGCCTCCAAAGTTTCCGGCGGCGGCTTCTCCACCTACCATCAAGCGGCCCGCTCGTCGTCTCAGGAGGCCTACAGAGGACGAGGCAAGTCTACCGGACCCCGCCGTCGTCGCCAAGGAGGTCAAGGCGGCAAAGCCTCGTCGAAGCAGGATTGAACCGGCCGTGGGGTCGGGCCCCCACCGAAGCACCCCGGTGGGAGGCCGGCTGGCGAGCTTCGTCAGCGTGTGGGAGTCCATCTCCACCGACTGTTGGGTGCTGGACGCCTTGGCCCGGGGCCACGCGCTCGAGTTTCAAAGAAGGTGTCCGCGCGTCCCCCCCGTGGCCAGGAAAGAACTTCACGTCCCTCAACTTCTCCTAGAGGTAAAGGCGATGCTCAGGAAGGGCGCCATCGAACTCGTCCCAAAGAGGCTTCGGGGCTCCGGGGTTTACTCGAGATACTTCCTCGTGAAGAAGAAGACGGGGGGATGGCGCCCCATCCTGGACCTGCGACGTCTCAACAAGTTCATCAAGGCGCAGAAGTTCCGGATGGTCACCCTCCAGCACGTCCTGGGTCAGCTGGAGGAAGGAGACTTCCTGTCGTCGTTGGATTTGGAGGATGCCTACTTCCATATTCCCATCCTAAAGGGGCACCGAAAATTCCTCAGGTTTGTGGTCCAAGGGCGTCATTACCAGTTCAAAGCCCTCCCCTTCGGACTACGGTCGGCACCCAGGGTATTCACCAAGTGCCTCGCACCGGTGGCGGCGCAGCTGCGCCGCGAGGGGGTCCACGTCTACCCCTACCTGGACAACTGGCTCATCCGAGCCAGGACGAGGGAACTCGCCGTGGTCCACACGGCAAGGACCGTCCAACTTCTCACAGACCTGGGATTCTCCGTGAACTACGCAAAATCCCACCTGGTACCCGCGCAAGACGCTCTGTTTCTGGGAGCGAGGCTCAACACAGTGTCCCTTCTGGCCTCCCCGTTGGAGGAGAGGACCAGGACCATCCTGGGCAAGGTGCAGCGGATGTTGGTGGCCGACGCGGCCAAGGTGAGGTCCATCAAGTCCCTCCTCGGAATGATGTCTTCCTGCATCTACCTCATCCCCATGTGCAGGCTCCGGATGCGCCCGTTGCAGGAGTTCCTGGACGCGCGCTGGATCCAAACGACGGGCAGCTTCGAGGAAAGGATCACACTCGACGAGAGTTTCGAACGAGCGATCCGGTGGTGGGGCACCCGCGCGCATCTGACGGCGGGCATGGACTTCCAGACCCCAGCCCACCAGGAGACAGTGACCACGGATGCCTCCCTGGAAGGGTGGGGAGCGCACACCGAAAATCTGCACGCAAGAGGCCTTTGGCTCCCGACGGAGAAATCCCTACATATCAACGTCCTGGAGCTCCGTGCAGTGTTTTGGGCCCTCAGGTCCTTCCTTCCGTCCCTCAAGGGCAAGGTGGTGAGGATCTTCACCGACAACACCACCACCATGTTTTACATCAGGAAACAGGGCGGAACCAGGTCCCCAGCACTGTCCAAGGAGGCGCAGGACCTGTGGCATTGGGCCATCGCCCAGAGGATATTTCTGGTGCCGTTTCATCTGGCAGGGATAAAAAACACCATCGCCGACTCACTCAGCAGGGAGCTGCGCTCGTGCCACGAGTGGGAGCTACGGCAGGATCTAGTGGATCGCCTCTTCCGACGGTGGGGCACACCCCAGATCGACCTGTTCGCGACGTTGACGAACTCCAAGTGCCGGAGGTTCGCCAGCAGGTTTCCCCAGGCGAGGAGCATGGGCGATGCTTTCTCGTTCCCCTGGGAGGGCCTGTTCCTCTACGCGTTCCCTCCTTTGCCACTGCTAATCCGGCTCGTCAACCAGCTCAAGAGGTCACGGTGCAGGATGATCCTCGTCGCACCTGCGTGGCCGAGGCAGATATGGTTCCCGGACCTTCTGGACTTGTCGGCATCCCCGCCAATCAAGCTGCCGGTGGACGCGGATCTGCTCTCCAGAGAAGGAGGCGCCATCCTCCACCACGACCCGAAATCGCTGAACCTGCAGGCCTGGCTCCTGCAGCGCTAGAGTTTGGAGGATACGACATACCGGCCGACTGCAGAGAGGTTCTTGCAAAGGCCAGGGCGTCCTCGACTCTTAAATGCTACGGACACAAATGGAAGAGGTTCTCTGTCTGGTGCCACGCACAGAAGATTAACCCTCTACGGATTACGGCCCCCCAAGTACTGCCGTACCTGCTGACGCTGGCCAAAGCTGGACTGGCACACGCGTCCATCAAGATCCATCTTGCTGCGATCTCCCGATACACCAGAACCACGGGGCGGACGTCCTTGTGGTCTCATCGTCTGTTGAAAGAGTTCATGAAGGGACTGTTCAGATCGTTCCCGCCGGTGAAGGCTCCGGCCCCAGCGTGGGAGCTCAACGTGGTGCTGACCAAGCTCATGGGACCTCCGTTCGAGCCTCTGCACTCAGCTCCGTTGAAATTTCTGTCGTGGAAAACAGCGTTTCTTGTGGCCATCACCTCCGCACGACGAGTGGGAGAGATCCAGGCCCTTTCCTGCAAGGCCCCGTACTTGACTTTTCACGACACGAGGGTAGTGCTCAGGACGCACCCCTCCTTCATGCCCAAGGTACCGTCGGACTTCCATCTCAACGAACCCTTGGTGTTGCCTGTGTTCTTCCCGTCGCCTTCGTCGCCGGCTGAGAGGACTTTGCACTCGCTGGATGTGGCTAGAGCGCTGAAGTTCTACGTGGACCGCACGAAGTGTTTTCGGAAGACGTCACAACTCTTTGTGAACTTTGGACCTGTCAATCAGGGGAAGGCTCTCTCGAAGGCTTCCATTTCCAGATGGCTCTCCGGCTGTATCATGTACTGTCACCGGTTGGCAAACCGACCGCTGCCTGGCCGTCCGAGAGCCCATTCCACCAGAGCGATCGCAGCTACCACGGCGTTCCTATCTGGTGTGCCCCTGCTGGACATATGCAGGGCTGCTACGTGGAGGTCAACGCACACCTTCACTAAATTCTACTGCGTCGACCGGGATTCCAGGGAGGAGTCCAGGGTCGGCCAAGCAGTGCTGCGCAACCTGTTCGCCTGAGGTGAGCCTGGTGAGGAGGTAAGATGCTTAATGTTGAGTTTGATGTGATGCTTAATATTGAGCCTTTGCCACCTCCCGTGGTTGTGCATGTGTGTACTGCTATGTATTCTTTATTCATGAGCATGTGAATCCATGCCAGACCCCATGCTGGAGAAGGAACAAGTTACTTACCTGTAACTGTTGTTCTCCAGCATGGGTCTGGCATGGATTCACATGCGAACCCTCCCGCCTACCCCTCTGCGGCTCTTCACTTGGTCATACTGCCACTTCACGTGCTTCCAAATCTGAAGATGGCTGCCAGAGGCGGGGCTTAGGTAGAGGGCAGTCATTGCTTGTGGTCAGTATGACGCAGAGATCAGTGATTGGTTATTACTACGAAAGACAGATCAGAAACGAAACTGATACTGGTTTTTTCTTTACCGAGGATTCCCAGCCTGACGACGGGGAATATTCATGAGCATGTGAATCCATGCCAGACCCATGCTGGAGAACAACAGTTACAGGTAAGTAACTTGTTCCATATCTCAGAAGTCTTGCCTGTGCATTTACCATGTTCATCAGAAAGGGTTACTGTACCTACCCAAATAGATGACGAAACCATTACAGCACAGACTTTTCAAAGTGGTGCACAAACAAGTTTGCCAAAAATCGCTACAGTCTGTCAAGCAGCTAAATATTCTGAATTCGTATATGGAACGGAACTGGGATTAAATTAATAAGGAGGATCTAATGTTGCATATGACTGACATGAGAAACGAAGAGTATATAACTTAGATCAGCGACAGTTGCAAGATGAGATCGATGAGAGTGCTTCCAAAGAGGATGAGGAAGACGTGGATAATTGAAAGGAGTCAGTCAAACCAATTCCACAAAAAGCTGTCCTGTATAAACAGAAAGATGGCAGCCTCTCAATTACTCCCATCCTTAATGGGGACCCACTCCGATAAATACTCTGACAAACATAATGAGAAAAACCATTTATCAACTCCCCTGATACGCGAGAAGTCAAACAAAGCTTGAGTTTACATGAAACTTCTATTGCGAAGGAAATATACGTGAATTAGAATGGCGACAATCATTCATTATAAAAATGCCAGAGACAAAAGTAATAAGGATAGCTATGAAAATCCAGCTTCCCAAGTGAACAAAGAACAACACGATGATCTTAGAGACTTTCAAAGGCAAAAAGATGATCGATTTGGTGTAGCAGTACACATGGAAAAACTTGATCAAGTGAGTGTACAACAGACACAAACATAAATGGAGTCAAGAACGGAGCTGGTAAAGTGAGTCCAGATAGACCAAACCATCGGAACTCCCAAAGACAAACAAAAGAGAGAGACAAGTCTTTTATGTGGTGGACTCTGAAGCAAAGAAGATGGGCAAGATGGAGTGTTACCCCCATCATTATTGAATATGCCAAAGAGAGCAGCTCAGACTTCTGGAGACTCGCATAGCATTCTGGGTTAAGATGACAAGCAGGAGGCAATAAAAGTGCCACAGGGAAATATTAATAACAAAGGAGAGGAACACCTGCAGCAGACTGTTGAGAAAAATAATCTGTCCATAGTGGCTGGAAACCAGATACATAACAATGTAATGGCAGCATTAGTAATCTCGCTTGCACCATGTAGCAAGCTGTATGAAACAATAAATGAAAATGTAAAGGACAATACCACAATGCTTGCTCTTCTCCATTCAAACCTGGTGTATCTGGAAACCTTCACGCTAAAAGTTGAGGAACGTCTAAATTACGAAGCAGAAGCCTCAGCCACATGGCAAAGATGCCTGAGCGATCTAGCGATTGGCAGACAAGACGAATCAGCGTCAACATCCCACGCCTTATTAGAATCAATGACATGGATGCAGAAAATGGTTGATAGAAACAAAAGAGATTATCAGAGACATTTGGAGTTGATAAGTGAACAAACACATCAGGTGCAGATGGATAGGGCCAAGGGATTCACAGAATTGGATTAGAATTTAAGAAAGAGGAACCAAATAGGAATGTTCTCGAAGAGGAACCCACTGGAAAAAAGGCTGGAGTATTGGCAAGACCCCTGACTCAAAATGACAAAAGTTCAGACCATAGTAATAATCCATCAAAAAGTCCAACAAACCAGGCAGACAATAAATCAAATGACATGCAAATACCCGATACTATGCAAGCCTTAAAGGACCAATCTTCTGGGCTATTACCAACTTGGAAAAAAATAGACAACAAGGCTTCGACCCAAATAATTCAAGTTGACAAATCAAATAACTCTGACGGTCATGACATTACTTATGCAGTGTTTCACAAGAGGTCCAGTGTGTTAGACGTGAAAAAGAAAGTGGAAAAAAACAAGAAGTGCAACAAACAGAAAATTAAAAGTCAGTGGAGAGTGCACAACTGGCTGAGATGAAAACTAACATTTTAAAACAGGATATAAGAAGAAAGCGACAGGATCAAGGGCATTCTTAAGGAATAATCAAACACCATCACGCCCGAAACCCATGAACTATCCTGCGTCTAAAAAAGATGAGGAACAAAAGTCGAGTAAGATTTCAGTAAGGAAAAGTGCAACAATACCAAATTCATCAGATGATGAACAAACTAAAGATAAGTCCATAGATGAATTGGAGGAGTCCCATGATTCAATTGATGAGGCATCATTTTATATTGAAGAAAACAAACAGCAGTGGACAAATAGGGATAAAGAGTAATGAGAAAATTAATATGAAACTGACGTAACAAACAATACCAGTTTAAACACAACTACAGACGCAGCTTCATTGGACAACGTAATTGGCAAGGATCCAATATTGACTGAACCTTTTCTAACCATGGAAGTGAAATGAAGAAAATTCAAAAAGAGATCCAGTGCCAGAAAGAAAAGAGGTTTGAGAAGGAACATAACGTGACGGATTGGAATCCCAAAAAACTTGCAGGACTCCGTGAGACATCAGCCACTCGAAAAAAAGATGCAAATATAGCGAAGGCAAGTCAAACTTGCAAACCAAAAGTGAAACTTGTGAATATTTTGCAGGAACAAAACTCGACAAATCTGAACAGGAAGAATTTGCTAGAACTGTTGCATGGGATACACTCATTAAGAATATGCACGAGGACATAGCCGTGGTTGAGTACATTGACGAGAAAAGAGTAGATTGAGTGATTCTCCATCTTAATTAATCTAAAGCTAAACATATTCTGCTAAAAGCTGAATCAAGCCTACTAAGATTTGGATATGACATTGAGGAGTATAGTGAGACCATCATGGAACCTGCACCAGCGCAACAGGAAGATATCAGCAGTTTGAAAACGAGAAGTATAAAATCACAGCAAACGTCGAACAACGCAGACCCCAGACAGAAATAGAACATAAAAATTAGATTCGAAAGCAAAGTGGAGCCAAATGATTCAATTCACAAAAGAAAATATAAGACAACGTCAGAATGTCAGGTTGAGGAGTGGGCTTGGATTCCAAGGTCATTATCTATCTCATAACATGATTATCAAAAAAAGGGCACCACTGACGTGAAGGACTCTGTGCTAGCGTGGAATACCAGAGGCTTCAGACACCTCTTTAATAAAACAGAGAACAATTTGGAAAGTGCTGTTTACAAGAGACTTGGCCACAAGTACTGATGAATCCAGCACGGAAAGGGAAACATGGAAGGCCCTATGGTGGTCTTCTACTACTAGTAAAACTAAGTAAAAGTACACTTATCAAAAAATGTATTATGAGTGCATTCGGACAATGGGTCATAACTGAAAAGAACCACTAAGACCCAAGAGACAATGTAAGAAGGATAATAAATATTTATTGGAATCATTCAAAAGAAAGGACAGCAAACCTAATTCAATAACTAGCAAAGACCACAAAAAATGAACTGGAACAAGATCCTCTCCTAATTATTCTTATAGTGGGGGACCTGAATATAAAGTGCATCAATGAAAACGGCATGTCGAACATAGATTCAAAAATTAGGGGCAATACTGATACAGCTAGATGGCTACAACTGATGGTGGACTTTAACTAGTCTGCGGGCACAGGGAGCGCCGTTGGTTCCGGCTCCTTGGCTGCCAGGCAGGGCGTGATGTCCCCAACGCCATCAACCGCGAGCCAACGCTCTGGCTCTGGAGGAAAAGGAAGTCGGAGAACCCGGGTAAGCTTTGGGAGAAGCCCCGGTCGATCTAGACGGAGAAAGCCAAGGGGGGACGAGGTGGTGACCCCCTAAGGTGAAGGCCCCAGACACGGCCAAGGTCATGAAGGCCCTGATTCACCCGGCGAAGGCCTCGATTGAAGGAGTCGTGGTGGCCCTGGCGAAGCCTGTGGAGGCTACCCCAGTGGACTCGACTTCTGGGCCTAGAGTTTCCCTGCCACCCCGCAGGGAATCATGTTTTCAACCTATGGAGAAGACCCACGTAAAACCCCGGGACAAGAAAGAGGGGGGGCACGGTAGCCATAACGGACACAGATACCACCCCCGAAGATGAGCTGGCTGGCATCAAGAAGATCCTGGACAAGAAGTTCGAGGAAGTCCGGCCCTATGGGAGGGATCCCGACGAGGCAGACATAGAGAGCAACGGTGGAGCCGACGAGGAGCCGCAGGCCGTGGAAGAGACGGAGGATCCTACGCCCCAGCCGTCGCTCCCGTTGCAACCGATGCCTATGCCACAGGACAACACAGAAGCGATCTTGATGGCTATCCAGACCCGGTGTACGGAAATCAGGACCAGGTTGCCCTTACCCCCAGCGAATAATCTGACGGTCCAGGTGCCGCTAGGGGAAGCCCACCGAACAAGTGGAGGTTAATCCATCCTCCCCCTCCTTTCCAGCCTTCACCTCCTTCCCCTCCACCGAGGCATGAGACGGGAACAGAGACGGCAACGGACGACGACAGTGGTGACGACGGGATGGATCTCCCATCACCCCCTGCCTGGGCCTCCCCTCCTGACGAAATTGGCTCCTTTTAACGCCATGATCGCCAGGGCATCGGAGCTTTTCCAGCTTTGTCCCGAAGAGCAGAAGGAGGGTTTCCTCTACCAACGACGGGAGGCCAAGAGGAAGACAGTCCTCTCAGTCCCGTTACTGGACGACATCTGGGACGAGAGACTATTGCTGTTCAAGAACCCGTCCACGGCTCCTGCGAAGAGGGACCGGTATGAGAAGTAGTACCAGGTCCTAGATTCCGCCCCGGTGTGCCTCAGAGCACAGCCATCCCCGGATTCAGTGGTCTTTGCGGCGGTCAATAAGAAATCGGCAGGGGTGACGGCATCAACTTCCCCACTGGACGGCGAGGGGAAGAAGCTGGACACCATGGGACGACGAGTCATCTCGTCGGCGGCGACGACCATCAAAGCGGCCAACGCCCTCGCGGTCGTGGCACACTACGACCGGGAGCTGTGGCTAAAGATTGCTCCCCTCCTGGATTTCCTGCCAGACAAGAGGGCGGAGGCCCTTGAAATCCTACAGGAAGGCGAAGTGGTGTCGGACCACGCCATCACGGTGGCCACGAACATCGCCGACACCGGTTTGGGCAACAGCGTTTGCCGGCGCGGGTGGCTCAAGGCCACCGACTTCCGTCAGGACGTTCAGACCAGGGTACTGGACATGGCCTTCAACGGGAACAACCAGTTCGGCAAGGCAGTAGACGAGTCACTGCAGGCCATCAAGGCGGACACCGAGACGGCCCGGGCCTTGGGTTCTCTCCATCAATGACGGCTGTCCTTTCGGACCCCCGGAGGCAAGTCTCAAGGTGCCTCCAAAGGATTTGGTGGCGGTTCCGCGTCGTACTGCCAAGCGGCCCGCTCATCGTTGCAGGAGGCCTACAGAGGCCGCAGCAAGGCCGGAGGACATTGGCATCGTTGCCAAGGAGGCCAAGGCGGCAAGGCCTCGGCGAAGCAAGATTGAACCGGCCGTGACGTCGGGCCCCCACCCAAGTACCCCCGGTGGGAGGCCGGCTGGCGAATTTCGTCAGCGTGCGGGAGTCCATCTCCACCGACCGTTGAGTGCTGGATGCTCTGGCCCACGGGCACACTCTGGAATTCCAAAGAAAGTCTCCCCGTCTACCACCTGTGGCCAGGAAGGAAAACCACGTGCCACAGCTACTTCTGGAGGTACGAGCAATGCTGAAAAAGGGTGCGATAGAACTCGTCCCAAAAAGGCTCTGGGGCTCCAGAGTATACTTGCGGTACTTCCTCGTCCGAAAGAAGACCGGCGGTTGGTGACCCATCCTGGACCTTCGCCGCCTCAACAAATACATCAAGTCCCAGAAGTTCAGGATGGTCACCCTTCAGCACGTGCTGGGACAGCTGGAGGAGGGTGACTTCCTATCGTCGCTGGACTTGGAGGATGCCTACTTCCACATCCCAATACACAAAGGACATCGAAAGTTCCTATGATTCGTAGTCCAAGGGCGACACAACCAGTTCAAGGCTCTACCCTTCGGTTTGAAGTCAACGCCAAGGGTCTTCACCAAGTGCCTAGCACCGGTGGCGGCCCGGCTGCGCCTGCAGGGGATCCACATATACCCCTACCTGGACAATTGGCTCATCCGAGCAAAGTCAAGAGAACTCACAGTCGATCACACGGCGAAGACAGTCCGCCTGCTCACGGTTCTGGGATTCTCGATCAACTTCGCAAAATCCCACTTGGTACCGTTGCAGGACGCCCTGTTCCTGGGAGCCAGACTCGACACAGTGGCGCGATTGGCTTCGCCGTCGGAGGAAAGGACGAAGGCCATCCTGGGCAAGGTACAACGGCTGTTGACCATGGAGATGGCCAGGGTGAGGTCCATCAAGTCCCTACTCGGCATGATGTCATCGTGCATCTACCTCGTGCGCATATGCAGGTTGCGGATGCGACCACTGCAGGAGTTCCTCGATGCCCGTTGGATATAAGCAGCGGGCAGTTTCGAAGACAAGATCTCCCTCAACGAGACGTTCTGCCAAGCGATCCGGTGGTGGGGCAACCGCATGCATCGAGCGGCGGGTATGGACTTCCAGACCCCGACACACCAGGAAACTGACGACAGACGTCTCCCTGGAAGAATGGGGAGTGCACACCAGAGATCGCCACGCAAGAGGCCTTTGGCTCCCGGCACAGAGGTCACTGCACATCAACGTCCTGGAGCTCCGAGCTGTGTTCTGGGCCCCGAGGTCGTTCCTCCCGTCCCTCAAGGGCAAGGTGGTGAGGGTCTTCACCGACAACACCACCACGATGTTCTACATCCCGAAGCAAGGGGGCACCAGATCCACAGCCCTGTCCAAGGAAGCGAGATGTTCCTGGTACCCTTCCACCTGGCAGGAGTAAAGAACACTGTTGCTGACTCACTCAGCAGGGAGCTGCGCTCGTGCCACGAGTAACAACTCGGGTAGGATCAAGTGGATCTGTTTTTCCAACGATGGGCAATCCCCAGATAGATCTTTTCGCAACGGCGATGAACACCAAGTGCCAGAGGTTCGCCAGCAGGTTTCCCCAGCCAGGGAGCATGGGCAATGCATTCTCCTTCCCCTAGGACGGTCTGTTCCTGTATGCATTCCCACTGTTGCCGTTGCTTCTGCGACTCATCAGTCAACTCAGACAGTCCCGGTGCAGGATGATCCTCGTCGCACCGGTGTGGCCGAGGCAGATATGGTTCCCTGGCCGAGGCAGATATGGTTCCCTGACCTTCCGGACTTGTCAGCGTCCCCCCCCCCCAGTCAAACTGTCGACGGATGCGGATCTTCTCGCCAGGGAAGGAGGTGCCATCCTACATCACGACCCAGGATCACTGAACCTGCAGGCCTGGCTCCTGCAGCACTAGTTCGGAGGCTACGATATCCCGGCAGACTGCAAGGAGGACCTTGCAAAGGCCAGGGCGTCCTCGACTGATAAGTGCTATGGGCATAAATGGAAGTGGTTCTCTGTCTGGGGCCGTGCACAGAAGATCAACCCTCTATGGATTACGGCTCCTCAAGTGCTGCGGTACTTGCTGTCGCTGGCCAAGGCGGGGCTGGCACATGACTCCATCAAGATCCATCTGGCGGCTAATTCCCGCTACACCAGAACTCCGGGGTGGCCGCCGCTGTTGTTTCACTGCCTGGTGAAGGAGTTCATGAAAGGACTTTGACGCTCGTTCCCGCCGGTGAAGGCTCTGGCCCCGGCGTGGGAGCTCAACGTGGTGCTGACCAGGCTCATGGGCCCAACATTCGAGCTTCTGAATTCGGCACTGTTGAAGTTCCTATCGTGGAAAACAGCGTTTCTTGTGGCCATCACCTCTGTACGATGAGTGGGAGAGATCCAGGCTCTCTCCCGTAAACCTCCATATCTCACATTCCACGAGACGAGGGTAGTGCTGAGGACACGCCCCTCCTTCATGCCCAAGGTGCCGTCGGACTTCCATCTCAACGAGCCTTTGGTGTTATCTATTTTCTTCCCGTCGTCTTCATCGCCGGCTGAGAGGACTTTGCACTCGCTGGATATGGCTACGTCAATGAAGTTCTACGTGGACTGCACGAAGACTTTTCGGAAGACTTCACCGCTGTTTGTGAACTTTGGACCTTTGAACCAAGGGAAGGCCCTCTCGAAGGCTTCCATTTCCAGATGGCTCTCTGGCTGCATCATGCACTGTCACCAGTTGGCAAACAGACCGTTGCCCGGCCATCCGAGAGCCCATTCAACCAAAACGATCGCTGCTACTACGGCGTTCCTGTCTGGTGTGCCCCTGCTGGACATCTGCAGGGCTGCTATGTGGAGGTCTACACACACCTTCACGAGATTCTACTGCGTCGACCGGGATTCCAGGGAGGAGTCCAGAGTCGGCCAGGCAGAGCTGCACAACCTGTTCGCTTGAAGGTGAGCCTGGTGAGGAGGTAAGAGATGCTTAATGTTGAGCCTTGCCACCTCCCGTGGTTGTGCATGTGTGTACTGCTATGTATTGTATTCATGAACATGTGAATCCATGCCAGACCCCATGCTGGAGAAGGAACAAGTTACTTACCAGCATGGGTCTGGCATGGATTCACATGCAAACCCTCCCTCCAACCCCTCTGCGGCTCTTCTCTTGGTCCTACTGCCACTTATGTGCTACCAAATCTGAAGATGGCTGCCAGAGGAGGGGCTTAGGTAGAGGGTAGTGATTGGCTGGGGGTAGTATGACCCGGAGACCAGTGATTGGTTACTAGTAGAAAGACAGTTCAGAAAAGAAACTGAAATGGATTTTTTTCTTTTCCGAGCATTCCCAGCCTGACGGGGAATATTAAGGAGCATATTAATCCATGCCAGGCCCATGCTGGAGAACAACAGTTACAGTTAAGTATATATATATATGTTTTTTTTATTCTATTATATATGTTGAGAGGAATTAATAACTTATATATAGTGATGTAACATCATGAAACTTTTTCACTCGTAAAAACATATACAATTCACAGAACAAACGTTGTTAACTGTACGTTATGGTTACAAGTAAAACCCCAAAAAATTCCCCCGTAAAATAAGCAACCATAACTTGCGCCACCAGTGTGCACTGCTAACACCCAGGACATCATCACAAATGTCATTGATGACATCACTGATGACATTGCATATCTATGCCAGTTGTTTTAGTTCACCGACTGCGAATTTTAAAAATTGAGAAGGTGCTATATATTTAGACATTAACCTTGTTGTATGTTCTTAAAGTACTTTCCTTACGGTTTGGATTCAGCTCATTGTACAGATACATGGGGCAATAAGAAGGCCCCAAACACACAATGCAATTGTATAAATGATAATAAACTTTAATGGTATAGTCATTTTCTTCTGATGTTTCTCTCTTCCTTGCTGCAGTTTACCTGTATGTGCCTCTGATTTGTATACATTGAGGGGTTGTGTATCGTTTGTTTATTCCATGTCCCAACTCCGATAAGGTAGCATTTATTTTACTGGCCAGAATTACCATATTAAAATACAGTACTTCTGTGGTGCATGCTGCAGCTATTGCCTATGTGTATTTATGTATGATTAGGTTTGTGTATTAACAATACTCCAATATAATGTTTTGCTTAGGTGAGTACATTTTTTAATTAAGTAGTTCATGAGATGTCTCCCGATCACCCATAACATCTTGTTACCAACATTGTAAACACAACCCTTGTAGGGACTTTTCATCAACATTTATTTCATATTGATGTCATCAGTGATGTCATCAATGACATTTGTGATGTCATCTTTGATGTCCTGGGTGTTAGTCTTAGCAGTGCACAGTGGTGGCAAGAGTTATGGTTGCTTAGCTTACCATAACTGCCGAATTTCTGGGGGGGTTTCGGTCTTACTTGTAACCATAACATCCCTTTAACCACATTTTTTAATTGATTATATATGACCAGGACCAGAATCCTGGCAGTACCCCCCCCCCCTCTTCACTTTGGTGCCAGTGCTTCACCTGAACTCATTGGGGCCAGTACTTCACTTGAACCCAGAGTCTCTCAACCTACATGCGTGGCACTTGAGAGGATGATGTATGATGTCTGGGACCTCTCTGAGGAAGTACTTGAGGTGTTGCTGGCTGCACGCAGACCGACTACAAAATCTCTGTACGCCTGCAGGTGGAGAAGGTTTGAGTTGTGGAGCAAGGAACGCGAGATCGATCACATCTGATGCCCCACCACTACAGTGATGGAGTTCCTTCTGTCACTGGCCTTAGCAGACTTTCAGGTTACCACAATCAAAGGATATTTGGCAGCCTTGTCTGCGTTTAAAGGGTCCCTGGGTCAAGCTTCCTTCTTTACGATCCCGGTTATGGCCCAATTCCTGAAGGGCCTTGTAAATAAGTTTCTGCCAACTCCCTTTGTTGTCTGATACTGGGATTTGAATCTAGTTCCAACATATTTGATGGCAGCTCCCTTTGAGCCCATGCATTCCTGTTCATTACAGCTGCTATCATTAGAGACCACTGCCTTTTTGGTTGCGAATACCTCAGCCAGGAGAGTTGGCGAACTTCAGGACTTGTGATGCAAGTCCCCGTTCATACGGTTCTTTTGGGAAAAGGTTTCCATTAAGGTAAGATCTGGCTTTCGTCCTAAAGTGGTATCTGAATTCCACCTTTCTCAGTCCATAGACCTACCGTTTTCTACCCTCCACCACATACCTCCAAGGAGGAGGAGTGGTTCCATCACTTACACCCTTAGCTTTTATGTCGCTAGGAGGTTTTAGTTCTGGAAATCTGATCAGCTGTTTGTAGCCAATTCTTTGTCCTGCAGAGGTCTACCCGTAACGAGGCAGACTCTATTGCAGTGGATTATTCTGTACATCGGCGAGCGCTAACAATCCGCAGGCAAAGAGCCTGCTTCTTGCATCAGGGCACACTCCACAAGAGGAGTCTCTGCTTCTACGGGCTTACACAGGGGAGTTCCCATTAGGGACTTTTGTCATGCGGCCACATGGTCATTCTTGCACACATTTACCAGGTACTATTTTGTGGATGTTGCCCGAGGGGCTGATGCACATTTTGGTAGGGCAATGCTGTAAAATCTGCTACTGTAACACGCTCTCCGTCTTCCTAACTTCTTGCAGAGTCTATCGTATAAGGAATCTGTGGGAGAAAAGAAATCCATTAAAGGAGAAATTACTTACCTAATGATCTTTCTATGGATTCTTCTCCCATAGATTGCTCATCGCCCCTCCCTTCCATCCAGCCCAGACAGTTCTTATGGCCTGGTGCACCTATCTAAGCGAAGAGACGCCTGGTGATGACTCTGAGGTGACCGTTCCTATCTGTCAAGTCGTTTGCCTTTGTCGAGTTTTTTACAGGCTGGTTAGCCTGGTCTCCCATCGTTTTCCTCTGCAGCGTTGAAGGACAGGGAAAAAAGGGGGAACTGAGGTATGGGGCGTAGTGATGTGGTATATGTAGGATGCCTGACGTCACGTCTGGAGCTGACGATTGAGCACTGAGCAAGATGCATTGATGGCTGAGTCAAGGTCCACTACGCTACCTGGCGAAAAAGTTTCTGAGCAGCAGAGCTAGATGAGCAAATCTATCAGATGAGGAATCTGCAGAAGAATCCATAGAAAGATCATTACGGTAAGTAATTTCTCCTTTTGAATAGTCCCTTTGGCTAAATATTTGAGCTATTTCTTGTTGACGTTTTTCAGAGTCGCTTTGTTGACTGCAGATTCTCTTCACACACATTAATTGGGAGTATGGACAGCACACTGTTTCAAGTATGAAAGCTGGATGCTTGTAGGATACTTGTTTTATCCATTGTATGCAAGTCATGTAGCAATTTATGGTGATATTGCCACTTTGAATAATTAATTGGGTGTCCTCTACACCAGGTGGGCATGCTTGTTTTTTTCTTCTCATCTACTTTGCCTTTTTTTTTAAATGTTATGTTTAATTACAGGCCCAGAATTTGGAGGAGAAAATAACTGCATTTACATTGGTATGGCAACTGAGGATCTTGATGTGTCGGAGTTGGTTGAGACTATTGCATCAACAGGACGAGAAATTGAAGAGAATTCAAAGGTATGCATTATGAGGGAAGCATGTTAATTATGCAGCATATTATCTCCGCTGCAATGTAGAATGAGTCTAGTTATGTGTACTACACCACGAAACAGTGTTCTTAGAAGTACTGAATAGTTCAGAAAAACAAATCCACTTCTCTTACCCGCATGCATCCTCAATCACCAATGTTTGCAAAACCTCTTTTGTTTTATGAAACTTGGTTAGCTTTTGAGACCTATTGTGACATCCTTTACTGAATAGCCTCTAAATTTGTGTAATTTAATGAGTGATATCACATGTATTTAACGCAGCCTCGTATTGCGCTTAACTTCACTATATAAAAAAAAGTTTAATGGACTTTTTACAAATATTTACCTCTGCTACATGGGTGCATGTAAGAATTGGAGTAAAATATATAAAGTATTACACCTCCATTATTTCGCTGTATTTAATGCATGGAGTACCCCCAATGATGCATGCAGTAAATACCCCACCATCCATAATGAAGCAGACAGTAAAAACAGGCAGTATTTGTTAATACTGCCTGCTTTAGTGTTCCTGCCAAACTCGTATTAAGGGCCAAAGTCGTCGTCCTATATGAGCCAAGGCATAGCCTGGTTTTATCCTTTATTGCATTAGCCAAACAGTGTAATTAGAATGTGGCATTGTGATAGGTGCACAGTTAGATGTGTTTTTTCTTATGTGCTATTATGTCACTGACTGGTTTAATAACCACTTCAGCCTTCATGGCAATGATAGATGTCTGTTAAGATGTATTTCCAAAATCAACTCCCAAAGGTAGTGGAACAGTAAGACATAGTCTCAGAAGGGCTGTGAGAGTGGTCTAGGGCTATAATGCTTTAAAATGCACCCTAAGCAAGTAAACCCTATAGCAAAGTATTGTCACACAATTACTCTAAAATGCATGACGTTCAGGAAAAGTAACCACAGAACATTTTCCCTAACACGTAATGAGTCCAACCCTATGATTATTTGTGGCCTTGTGCCTAAAGGGCGTCAGTTCCAAAGTTAGACTTTTCAAGTAGATTTACTAAGAGACTGGCCGATACCAGTGGTTATGATTCAAAGGTCAAGTAAAGTTCAGGTAAGTACACTCACTCAATCCCAGTCACTGTGATCTGAAGAATGGCTGCAGGAGGAGTCCTTTTATCCAAGATCTGGAATGGAAGCTCGGCCAGGTCCAACAATGGTAAGGACCTGCACCATTCAAGCTGGCAGTGGCTAGCCAATCATGGAAAGCCACTGACCACATCATCTGCTCAGCAACAGACATTAAGGTACCAGGATGTGTACTGGAACCAGACATTCCCAGCCCTCACTTCCGAGCTCACACAAAACCTGTCTAGTTACCCGGTCAAATCAGCAGCTTTTCCTGGTAAAAGGCTTCCTATATATGGTCATTTGTAATGGATTGTGTCCTCCCATGGATTCTTCACATTGAATATATTTGTATCCTGCCTAGCAGTCTCTGAAAAAATTGACAGCAGGGCGTGCTGTGCGTCATCGTCCCTTGACGGTTTCCATTCCCGTGTCTGGGCGTGACATTGCAGATGGTATAAATAGCACACACCGCGCCAGTTGCATCAGTTCTGTTTTTCCAGATGCTCTCAGAATGGTTCGACTTACCTCAGATTTTCTCTTACTAACGTTGCAATACTTTGTGTGATTTAACCACGATGTCTATGCCAAAAAACAGGCTTCAAAAGATGTGTGAACTATGATTCAAAGATGTTGATCACTGATCGACACAGGATTTGTCTCTGGTTCCTCGGCATAGATCATGAAGTAGTCTAATGCAGCCCCTGCCAATCGGTTACTAGTAAGCAAATCTAAGGAGGGAAGGGATTCATATATTTCCCTACCCAGACGACTGTCTGATCTGAGCTTGTTGTCCCGAGCAGAACATCACCTGCCACTCCCTTCACAAACTGGGCTTCAATGGATTACATTCTCCCACAGATTCCTTATCTAGATAGATATCTATCCAGCGTCGGGTGCTTTGAAAACTTTTCGTCACAGTGTAGTGTTACTCGATATAGTCGACAACTCCTGTGCCATTCCTCGGTAGGCACTGATGTCGGGCATCGTATAAAGGGATGCACCATGCCCCCATACCTTAGTTCCTTTTTTCCATGTGCTCAGCACACTATTCGGAACACACTTGTTTTCGATCTCATTGAGTAACTGCATCAGTATGTCGGGGTCTAAACCGTCCGGGTTCAAATGTTGCAAGGACTGCAACTCCAAAATGTCCCTCACGAACCTGCACACTGTGTGTGCTGTGTCTTGGGGTAAGGCATGACACAGAGCAACGTGGTTCCTGCCTTTCGATGAACCTGAAAGAGGTGAGGGAAAGCTCAGCGAAACTGGTGCTCGACAGACCGCCGTCCAAATTCACAGCAAAATGGCTCCTGTGCTCATCGGCGCATGATAGCGGGGATCTGAAGCCTGAAATATATCAAGAGTTACGTTGGCATAATATCGAAGAAACGCTCGCACTTGCTGTGCGAATCACACCACTGCTCCTTGTCGCAAAAAAAAAGTGCAGGCACGATTCTGACTCGTCGGGCGATAAGGGTAAGTCGTATCCTGCCGAGGGTGTATCTAGGAAGTAGTGGGAGGATTTTAATACCGAGGTGCTCAAAGTCCTTGAGAAGGCCTCGGCTCATGCAGTTTCCACCTCAACGCCACTGGCCAATCCGGCTCCAACTGTGCCTGGTCCGTCCGGCACAAAAGAAAACAAAGGGTTGAATGCCCTTGAGCGAGACCCCATAGAGAAAACCTCCCTCTGCACTGAAGCGGTCAGCGGCCTGCTCGGGTCAAGACACTCCTCGAGCAGTCCTGCAAGATCAAAGCTTTGTACCGGACACTCAATTGATGTTCTTAGATTCAATACTGTCAATATATTTGATGGCGAGGCCTACCAGATCCCATTCGCCAATCCATTGCCGATTTTATGGCAGACCAGGCGAGGTTGCTACAACTGGCGCAGGGCTTCCACAATACCAGTGGGTGTAACACGTTTCCGGGCATGAAGTTTGAACAACTCTACCCATACGCACACCCAAATTTGCAGTACTGCTAAGCTGTCTAAAAGTTTGTCGTGGCCTTGGGGCTCGGCACGCCATCAAAGCCAGTGTTGCAGTATGACCTGACCAACATCCTCGACCATGGGCTGCAAACCGTATGAGCATTGGCGTACACTGCGGCTATATCAGATCCAGTCATCATCTTACGGGAGCGTCCGTGCTCCACACAGCCTTGGATGGGGAACATCCTTTTGGGAGCGTCCGTGCTCCACACGGCCTTGGATGCGGAACATCCTTTTGGCCCCAAAGCCGATGAGTCCCTAGAAATGTTTAAGGACTCTAAACTCGCAGCCAAGTCATGGGGACTGGCGGTGCAGCAGCAAACCCCACGCCAGTCCTATTTTTTCAGATCCAGATGAAGGGGGTACAGGAGATACTCCACCTTTCCCAGGAGGGCGCATGTGCCCCAGGCCAAACATGGGCAACCCAGGTTCCTACAGTCATGTAGAGGCAGGGAGGACCAAGGCAGTCAACAGCTGCAGCAGCAGTGACTTCCACCACGCCCCAGAAGAGTCTTTGAGGTCTCTACACATACTTCACCAGGCCCTGTCATTGGAATCAATGGATTCCTGAGCAAAGGCAAGATGGCCACTGAAAGCCTCATGTCTTCCTGCCCTTCTCTTCCTGTTTATTCAAAGTCCTGAGAAGCCCTATGCCGCCGAAGGATGAGGTCCCTCCAGTTGGCCCTCAGATCTCAATACTCACTTTTCTCCGGTAGGATGACTGAGTTCTATGAACAATATGAGTTCATAGAAGCTCATATTGGTTATAGAAGCTCAAATTGTCCTGGCGATTAGTCAATCCAGCTTTCGATTCAAAGCATGGGACTGGGACTGGGACTGCCCTATTGGATCTAAAATACAGTATTGCAAGTATCATTGACAATGGGCACCTTGCTATTTTAATGTTGCTGGGTTGTTAGCCGCTTTTGAGTTTGGTGGATCACCCGCGGCTTGTCAGAAGATTAATGGAAATTGGGAGATGCTCGGACAGCGCGGCTGCCTGGATTGAATCATTTCTAGGGCCCCTCTCATCCAGGATTGCATTGGGCGATTGCCTTACCGCCCCGGTTTCTCATCTGTGGAGTTCCACACGGTTCCTGTCTTTACCGATTCTTTTTTATGTCTACAAAAAGCCCTTTGTTTGATCTTCCGGATGGTTTGGGGATATGCTACACTAACTATGCAGATGATAGATACGGTTCTTTTTTGAGTTGTCTGGTAACTATGATCTGGACACTATGGCCAACAGAACTTACCTAGCGATCCAGTCTTGGATGGCGTGGAACTCCTTGGCACTCAATGACAAAAAAACAGAGCTACTTATTATTTGATCGGACCCTAGGCTAAAGAATCTGGATACCCGATATAGTCCAGTTCTTGTTGCTGAATGCCCTATTCCTGTGGCCCTTCATGTTAAAACATTGGGAGTCTTTTTTACTCCCAGTTGTCATTTAGCGAGCATACTCCCTACCTACGCTCTTCCTTTGCCTATACTACCAAACTGCTCTGGGAGATTCTTGCCTACCTTTGACAAGAAGACCAGAGCGTTGGTTGCTACAGCCCTCATAAATAAAAAATTGGATAACTGCAACAGTCTTCTTATGGGTACCTCTTCAGCTAATCTTAAGAAACTTCAGGTTATCCAGAATGGAGCTGTTAGGGCCATTTGCAGCCTAGGTATGCAGCACCATATCTCCTCAGCCAGGCGCAATCTGCACTCCTTGCTGATCAAGCAGCTAATTGGGCATAAAGCCTTTATGCTCATTCATAAATATCTTTCTGGTAATGTTCCTCATTTTTTTATCTGATCGTCTGAAGATTGCTCCCTGTAGGAGAGCCTTTCGGTTTACCAAAAGAGATTGCTATTTCAACCGCGGTTCAAGATGCAAAAATATGGTGGAGTTTGTTCTTGATGTTTGGGCACCCGAACTGCTGAATGAGCTCCTGCTGTCACCAAGGAATACCTCTTGCTTGACTTAATTCAAAAAAGCAGTTAAGACTGACCTCTTTCGTAGAGGCGTGGACTAAGGTCCTTCTTTTGGTTCTTTTTGGTCAGTCGCCCTTCTCCTTTCTGGCTGTGTGGTCTTGTAATTGTTCTGTGTGCGCTGTAAGACCTATGCACATTACAAATAATAGAAATAGAAAATAGAAATAAACCTATTGGAGCTGAGAGGGATCAGACTGGCCCTGATGGGCTTTTTGCCCTCCATACAGGGGAAGACTGTCCTGATCATGACGGATAACACAGTGCCTATGCACCACATCAACAATAGAGGCGGTGTAGGGTCACTCCCCCATTGCAGAGGTGCGATGCAGCTCTGGGCGTTGCAGAACAAGATCTCACTGTCGGCAATTCACCTCGCCGGCAAGGCTAATACAATGGTGGACGCCCTGAGCAGGCATGGCTCGGTCTCCCACGAGTGGGAACTGTGCCAGGAATTCCTTGTAGAGATCTATGCCCTCTGGAGAACCCTCCAAGTTGGATCCGTTTGTGTCCAGTGTGAACAGGCAGTGCAAACCTTTCTTCTCCTGGGAATTTCCCCCGAGGGAAGCACTGGGGGGCGCATTTGTGGTGGACTGAAACCTCCAGCTCCTGTATGCATTTCCACTGATTCCTGTCATTCCTCAAGTGACCAGGAGGTTGAAGAGGCATGGAGCAACCATGATCCTAATTGCACCGGACTGGGCTAGGAGGACGTGGTTCCTGGATCTTCTGGATATGACCATCTGTCCTCAACATCGTCTTCCCTGTAGGCCAGACCTCTCTCAGGAGAGTCAGCTAGTTGTTCACCCGAGCATGCACCTGCACATCTGGCTTCTGAAAGGCTAAGATGCAGGGATTGGGACCTACCGGAAGACGTGATGGAGGTGTTACTCTCAGCCAGAAGGCCATCAACTAAGGTTGCTGTTGGAAATGGATATGCAGATGGTGTAGAGCACAGGATAGGGATCCCTTTTCATGTGGCATCTCTAATGTGTTGTCCTTTCTGCTTGATCTGGCAAGACAAGGCCTTTAGGTTGCCACGGTCCGGGGCCACTTAGCAGCGCTATCAATTTTTAAGCGCACGCCAGAACAAGGGTCATACTTCACGATCCCCATGGGACTTGGTGTTCACATTTCTTAAGGCTTTTCCATTTGATGGATTGCAATCGTGTTCTCTGAGACTTCTTTCAGGGAAGACTGCCTTTTTGTTTCTTTTTCCTCAGCTCGAAGAGTGTGCAATTGCAGGCCTTGCCTTGTAAGCTACCTTTTACAGTCTTTACCAAGGACAATGTGACTGTTGGAGTGTGCCCTTCGTTCTGTCCGAAGGTCGTGTTGGAGTTTCACTTTTCGCAAACAATTTGTTTGCCAGCTTTTTATCCACCTCCTCATCCATCTAAAGAGGGAGAGGCTGCATAGACTCGACCCCAAGGGCTCAAGGTTTTTATGTCGTCTGGACAAACCAATTCAGACTGGAACACTTATCTGTTCATTGGTTATATCTGCCCGAAATATGGCAAAGGAATAACAAAGCAAACCATTTCAAGATGGATAGTGCTTTGTGTTTCTGAATGCTGCACTATAGCGGGTGAACAGATTCCTGAAGGCTTCAGGGCACACTCAACTAGGGGTGTGGCAGCTACTTCGGCTCTTCAAAGAGGAGGACCTGTAAAGGATATCTGTCAAGCCGTGAAGTGGTCTTCTATACACACATTTGCAAAACACTATTGCATGGACACAGGATCCGCAAATGAGTCTTGTTTTGGCAGAGCTGTCCTCCAACAGTTGATGATCTAATTGCCAAAGAGTTTGCTTCTTCCCTCGTCCGTGATGTCCTACTGCTATGGAAGTCTACCCAAGATGAGGAATACGTGGGAGGACACAATCCAATATAAGAACAAATTACTTAACCCTGATAATGTTCTTTCTGATGAATGTTCCTCCCACGGTTTCCTCATCACCCTTCCAACCTACCCCACAGTTAAGGAGATTCCTCCTCTGATTCTTACCATGACACACTCCTTTAATGCTTAAGCATCCACTCTTTTGTCTCTCTTTAATGCGGCTGTGGAGGGGGAAAAATGACAACTGAGGCTACAGGGCGATGAGCACGTTATTTGTACCAATGTCGACTTCACATCCGGTTCCAAAGCCAATGGTTAGAGGATCCTGGATGCCAGACTGCACAACACCCCCTGCTGGGAAACGGTTTCACAGGGTGCTGTAAAGCATGAAAATATATCTAAGATGAGGAATCCATGGGAGGAACATCTATCATAAAGAAAATTACCAGGTGTAAGTAATTTGTTCTACTGGTTATCACAGGAGCAAATGGTGAGACGTATACTATTATGAGATTGAGGTTTATATAACTCATTACCGGTGCATTTGTTCTAGATTTTCTTTGTTCCTTACTAAGGGTCCTTTACCCTCACAAACATTTGCAAACCTACTCCCTTCATGCCCCTGCTCCCTCCTCTTCGAGTGTGCACAACTTGTTAACACCAGTTCCCTGCTCACTTTCGACATCCTCCCTGGTGACCAGTTCAGTGCTTGGGTTTTTGTAGTCTGCCAACCCTCCATCTGGTTCGATTGAATAAAAATACTTAAATATATACAGCACATGTCAGCCCCCTTTAAGAATGTAGTAGTTGGTCCATGATCTGCGCCAAGAGAATCTTGGAAAATCCAAAACTACATATCTCAGAATTCTAAGGCAAAAACGGGACTGGATACCTTTTTCACATATGGAACTGGGACACCTGGAAGATCTGCATGTAGGATGATGGTGATATTAACTGCAGTAGAAGTATGGCTTATGCAATACTCGCTTCACCACAGTTCTGAGGGCAACCCCAGACACAACTGTTCATTTTGTGTAAAGAACTATGAATCCCAAGAAGCTAACAATAAGATTGCCCAATGAGACTAAACCCTTTTGTAAAAAGTGATGTAACCAGTGGACAACCTGTGGGACCCTGTATGCCAATAGGAAGCCTTCAACTCAATATTAAACTGACACTTGGAGCAGTGAACAGCACAGAAATAGGCTAGCTGCAGTGTGCTGTTGCAAGGTCCCACACATAGCCCGGGAACACTGCAAGCATTAGCACCATTCATACTGGCAGTCCAACGAGCACAGCATTGCAGAGAGGAATAGCACGGAGGAAGCAGGCAAGCTCCTGGGGAGCAGAGGAGATGCAGTTAACAGGAGCCAGCAGCACTGAGGGTGAGACAATGGAGCACCACAAAAGAGCCTGGCAAATGACCAGAGACCTTGGGAAATGGTCTGTAAGGTCCTAGGACAACTGGACAGGCTGACCAATTTGCTTTACCAGAGTGATGAAAGGTCCTATGACATAAACCATGGACATCATTTGGGGTTCGCCAGGAGTCGCAACTGCGTCCCCTGGTTAAGGGTGGCAGAGGCAGAGTGAAACCAAACGAAAAGAGGGCCCAGCCCTCTTTACATTAATTGCTTTTTAAAGTCACAGACCTGAGAAAGAAAGTGTTTCCGCTATGGTTTTCTGTAACAGAAATCATTTCTTTTTGAAGTTGGAATGACTTAAAAAAGAAACTATTTCTTAAGTCCAAGCCCCCAACCGCCCTCCTACCACCACCACAGGATATCGAAGGTGCGTGCATGGAGCATGGGAGCCAGAGAGGCCTACCTGGAGTTCCTTGGATCAACAACGGATTCCGGAAAAGGTACATATTATTTTTTTGTAAATGTGTGCGCGTGTGTGCATGAAAGAGTGTTTGTCTGCATGTGTGTGTGTGTCTGTCTGTGTGTATGTATAGTATGTAATGTGTGTGAGTACATGATGTATGGGTAGCTGGGTGTGTGTGTGTTCATGAATGGGTGCATGTGTAAATGAGCATGTGAATATGCGTGCAATGCCTGGATTACTTATCGTAATCTCCATTACTCTTAGTTCTATTCTTCCTCGTCCCCGTACTTGCCTATGCAGCATCTTGCCTCATACTTAAGTACTGGGACAAAGAAGCGGGACATGGAGGTAATACTGGGACAAGGAGCTGATTTTGGGGATTGGAGGGAGAGGGGGCGTGTGGGAAAGGTGGGGCAAGAGGGGGGTGCGCTAAAATGTAATGGGCATCCATGATAAAGCAGACATGATGTGTTATTAGTGGCTAAACTGGCATTTAGGTAAATCCAGTCTATCCATTTCGTACTGTCATATGCTTTATTTTTCTGGCATCTATAATGAAATAAGCATCATAAGTGTTATTACGTGTCTAGACTAGCATTCTGGTGCAGCTAGGCTAGCCATTTATTACTGTGGCTTGACGTTTTGTACTGAGCTTCTCTGATAAAGCAGTCAACGGTGTATTTACCTGGCTAGACTGGCGTTTGGATGCAGCTAATTCTTACTGTGGCATTGTATATTTTTCTGGGCATTTATGATAAAGTAAGCATGATAAGCATTGTTACATGGTTAGATTGGCATTTTGGTGAAGCTAGGTTAACTGTGGCATGGCATTTATTTTACTGTGCATCTTCAAGGCTACATACGTATTGTTACATGTCTGACCTACATAGTTCAGGCAGTTTTTACATGTTTTCTTACGGTGGCATTGCATTTTTAATAGTAAAGCAGTATGATAGCTCAGCAGGTTGAGTATGTGCTGCTGCTATCTTTTTTTTTTGTATTTTGTTTAATAAGAAAAACCTTTACAAACATTTCAGTCATAATATAGAAAAAAGAAGAGTTTTATATACAATTTGCAAAAAAAAAAAATTGGATAACATGTTGCTTGTTAATTTAAAAAAAAAGCTGCAAGTGCTAATCATTCCAATGCAGGATTACAGTGTAAATTAACAAATCCAACATTAGTTCACTGATGTGGATATACAGCAGAAAAACATTATTGCAAGTAAACGGCAATAAAAGACAATAGTTTATCAACATATATTAGTATATGTGTAAGCCATGTTTTTACTAATAACAAAGTTAATGTAAGTCACTTCTCAATTGCCCAAATCCTCTTGTCAAACTTAATCTCTTCACCTATACATTACAGGATTTAAGATAATGTTCACAATCATGTAGGTGGAAGAGTTAATGTATCTCACTTGGTCAGGTCACTTTCATGGTACAGTATTAGAGATGATGTTCACAATTGTATACTTACTGGCGCTTGGTCAAGGCAGATGTAACTTAAGTGACAATACATACGCTAGTAATGTGATATAATAAGAGTCTTTTCTCAGCATGCAGTTGATTGACTCAAAGGAGTCATTAATATAAGTTAACAATTTAGTCAGTTTTGTGATTAAAGAAAAATGTTCACCCCACATTAAGGATAACCACAGCAATTCTCTGTCTAATACAGTAGTACCAATGTCAAGTCCTACAAATGAGGTATTACTCATATTCTCAAAATTATTGCAGTATAGAACAAGATATTTGAGCATTTCTACTTCACAATCATGGTTACAGAAACGACACGATCTATCATGAAATTTACCAGCATATTTTATCCAGTTCTGTATTCTTTCGATAGTATGGCTTTGGTTAAGTTTAAAGCGCATGAATGACGCTCAGGCTTTATTACAGGGAAACAATCATAAATACTTGGCGCGTGGTTTGATTTATTTATTTTGCAAAACGAGCGTATTCAAGTTAAGTTGTATAGCCGTTATTAGTTTCAATAGTTACCAAGTCGAATTGGATGTGTTTTGTTTTTTTTTTTTTATCATCGGGAGACCAAGTGCAAGGTCATTTTTACGTGCATTAATTCTGGCAAGGGAGCTCTCCATATTAGTTTCCAATTCAATTAATTGAGGGTACATTTACAAACTTTAGCATCTCATTTAGAGTTTCAAAGAGTGAATTTCTTGGCGGTGTTAGCATTTTAGCATAAATTTTGAGTTTGCGCCAATGAAATTTAGATGCTAAAGAGCTTATTCCTAGTTCGTGTCGAAGAATAGAGTTAGGAAGTGCCATAGATAGTCTGAGTGTTTTTTCCCATAGGACACCTTGAATGCGATCAAGTATGTTGTCTAACTCTAGAAGACATATGTCGAGTCCACATAATATAATGGGCTCTACTTTTAGAATATAAAAGTCAATAATAGGGGCAAGAGAGTATATCTAAAGTATTTGTTAAAGATAATCTTCATTTGAGATTGAAGAGGTCTAAGCTTTTCTAACAAATTTTTATTCCACATACAAAGTGAGTTACAATCGGAAATAGTGTAGCCTAGATACCGCATAGAGTAAACTCTTACCATTGGACTACCCATTACGGACCACTTGTATGATTTGAGAGTTTTTCTATTCGAAAAGATAATGCAACATTTTGAGGGGTTTGGCTGCACATTGTGCCTATCAGCAAACTCAGCAAATCCATTAAGTTTATTTTGCAGCCCATACAAAGTTCTATCAAATAAGATATCATCTGCAGACCTCAACCAGTGCAAACATAGGTGTCCTAATCTAATAGCAAACATATTTGTATCATCCCAAATTTCATCTCTATCACACAGGTATAAATTAAATAGGGTGGCTGCAAGATTATACCCCTGCTTGACGCTGATATGCGTTGGCAGCCGCGAGGTAAGTGCACCTTCTTGGTTGAGACGAATTTGAAAGTTGGTATGTTGATGCAGCATTACAATCAGATCTACTAAATCCAGTGGAAAATCTAGTAAATTTCTAATTATGCAGTAGAATGCTGCTGTAAGGTTCAAAGTAGCCATATAGATTAGACAAGTTTTGGCATACGTAGCACTGGACAAAATGTGGGCAAGGATAATGGTATTTAGAGAGGTGCCCATTGATTTTCTAAATCCATCTTGACATTTAAATAGCGTGTCGTGAGTAATCGTGAATTCCTCAAGTTGCTTTAGTAGAATGATGGTGAAGTCTTTAGCAGAGGCATCCATTAATGTAATAGGCCGAAAGTTGCAAGGATTACTAGGATTGCCCTTCTTATAAATGGGTATAATGATTGCGGTCAACCATGACGCTGGAATTTTTTGATGCTCAATGAAGTCATCAAACTTGTGTTTGAGAAAGGTTGCCCAAAAAAATGTGTCAGCTTTATGAATACAGGCAGGTAGACCATCCGGGCATGCTGCGTTGGAGAATTTCAATTTGTTGATTGCCCATCACACGTCTTCAATATGAAACAGATGTCTCATTTGAGGTCTTTTATTTAGTGTTATATAAGGGATGGTATTGAATTTAGCTGGGAGTTGAAATTTCTTCTGTATGTACCCACTCCAATCTGCAGCAGATATGGAGCAGGGCAAGCTATTCCGAAGTGAGGGGTTCAAACCTCTCAATAATTCCCATACGTTCCTTGTATTCCTCTTACACAAGTGTGATGTCATCTTTTGGTTGTAGTCAAGGTATAACTGGTATTTAAGACTTTTTATTTTATTTTTGTATCGTTGCAAGATAATCTTTTTTTGGTTAAAGTTGAAACTGTCATAGCGAAACTGTCATTGTGACTTAAATTGCCGAAGTTATGCATTTTTAGTATGTTTCAGGGAAGCAATTTTCCAATTAAAAAATGTGTGAGAGTGCAGACGTTGCTTGTTTATAACAGAAGATGCAAGCTCATTCAGATTGTGTATAATAAGATTGGTGTTCCATTTCTCAATTATTTGCAGTTCCATATCTGAGGGAAAGGTTTGGGATAATTTACAGAATTCTAGGCTAACTCTATATGTTAGTTCACGACATAACCTGAGGGTCCAATGCACAGAAAATGGCCTATCAATATCGACCAATGCTAGGTCGTATTAGAGATATGGAAAATAAGACATATTGGCCCTCATTACAAGTTTGCCGGTCTGGAAACAATGGTGCTGGTAAGGTTACCGGCACCATTGTTTCCGGACCGGCAAACTAAGAGTCACTGGCGGGTGCTGTTCCGCCCGCCTGGTCTGACCCTGTCGGGCGGAACTGAAACAATGAGGTATTCCCCTGTAAATATTATTAATCAACTGATTTGAAGACTCCCAGCATTTACTAAACTGGTTACTGTCATGATTCAATCACAAAATTTAATGAAAATATGGTGCCTAACATATTATGCTTGTGCAATATATATTTTTTGTTGGCACAAATCCACAGAAATAAAAGAAAAAAATAATAGCAGATTCTAAAACATATACAAACAATCTTTTATTATATCAATAATTCTCAGACTGTAGTAAATTTCACAAAGAGATGACAAATACATATAAAACAAAGGATTAAATCTAATGAGTATGATAAATATATGAAAAACTCAGAAATATAAATGACCGGAAATTAATATATTCCAGGTAAATGGCAAAGCATTAAATGACTGTTGGTATGTTCCAAATCATCATCATCATCGAACATTTCTTAGGAACATAAACAAATACGCTTTGACTTTAAGAAAAGAAGAAGCTGAATTTAACCAATCGCGCTCAGTGTGACATCTGTGTTGGAACACACTAAGCCTGTCTGTAAGGCTTAATATGCTGACTCGATCATAGAACAGACTATGGCTACCTGTCCCTAACTCAATTAGGACTAATATCTTTAGCCTTTTTACAGAACAAGGTCTACCCAAAATCTAGTTGGGTACTGAATAAATTCGGGTCACAGAGCTAATGAGAGAAAATATAGACCTTGTACATAGTAGAACATAAGGCTGATGCAATGTAATACGCCTTCCGCTGTCCTGAGTAATGGGAAGCATGAAAAGCCACGTTCACTGGTCACGGGTGTAGGCACAACCCCCATGCATGAACAGCGGCAAAGCTGGCATTTCGGGGGTGAGGTAACAACTGTAAACCACCTTCATCAGGAATATGAATCATTTGTTCCGCCCCTAGAGAACAACCAAACAAAAACTAATAAGTTGGTTATGCCTTAGGCATATTGCAAACAAGCATAAGTGTGAAAGTTACTTGAGGACCAGCACGTGACATGCGAGACCGGGTGTTCACACTACCTTGGACTGGTAACGCAGAACAGCACCCCTCTAGCTAGTAGTGTTGCCCAAACGTCCCAAGTGAGTGGGCAACATAGAACAACAAATAAACCAAAAGCATCAAATAGACAAAAGCCCAAAGGTGCCATATTCATTGTGTGCACATGCTTAGAAAGAAGCCTTAGTGACATTCCCCTGAAATTGTTCATGAGATGCTTATGAAAGGGGAGTAAAAAAGAGAAAGCTGAAAAAAAGGGGGGTTCATCCTAGATCAGCTTAAACGGATCATAGTTGCCTACCTATAACATTACTTCAATGACAAACATAAAGACATGCTGCTGACATGCGGCTGATATTTACGTTCCCTTGCCAAAATTCTTGAGACGCCTCTTCAAGAGGCTACAGTATAATCTAATGCAGGAAAAGAGAACCAGTAATGATATTGGTATTCTAGATCTGTGTGTGGCCCCGTATTCGGGGGCCACAGAAAGCTTGCATGCAGGGACAGGCACACTAAAAAGAATTACATACCTGTGCTCCGCAATCTGGCGTCTTATTTAAACGCTGCCCATGGATGGGGGCCATGCTACGGGAAGTTCGCTACGTAGCTGCATAATCCCGGCACCAAGGAAGTGTAAATGCCTACGGTGCAAGACGTGGATATTAGTTCAGAGGCATGTCACAACTATGTTAAAAATGAGGAAGTCCTATCAGCTACTCACCTTTAATCAGGCAAAGTCTGAGTGCATTGTGTCGCCGCCGACGTACAGCTGTTTATGGCGTTCCGAGTTTATCGCAGGGGATGAAAAAAATGTCTTAAGTTCCGGGGGCGTTGCTATGGGTGTAGCCATGAATCCAGAGAAAGAAAAAATAGAAAAAGGACAGGCACACCGTGGGCCGTTCAGGTTTAGTAGTAAGTGAAGAGGGGTATATTGATCACAGTAACCCTACTACGTCTTAATGGGCATACATAAAGAAGTGTTAAAGCAGTTTGCAGAACCTATGGAGTTCAGGACAAACTTTAAAATAAATATAAAGTAAATAGATCATCAGAGAAAGAAGCACTAAAACATTGAGCTAATCAAAACCTCGATCAGAAGGTTTTTAGAAAATAAATATGAAGATCAGATGTAGGTCTGAAGGGTGCAATTATTGATACAGATGCCATGAAAAGAAACAATAAAAAGTTTTTTCATTATTAAAAGCGAAAACAGGAAAAAAGGAAGAAGTACTGTTTTCCACCATACCGGGAAGGATTTGTTTAGCCCATGGTCAAACAAAATCCTGTCTAATGAAACAATCCAGCACGCTTCCTTATTTGCTAATGCTTGGTGTGGGTTAGCCGCATTCTTAATGACATCAATGACCTACCAACATAGGTCTTCGTTAGAGTGGCCATATTCCATGAAGTGGCTTACAAGGGGTGAGTTAATAGCTTTGCATCGAATGCGGGAACGATGTTCCGTGATGCGTGTATGGACTGGAAGTGTAGTTTTGCCAATATATTTAAGTCCACACAGGCACTCGATACAGTAGACTGCTCAAGATGTTTTACAATATGAATGATGACGTAGGTCCCAAACTTTTCCATTCAGTGGGAACGCTTTGATTTTTAAGGCAAATTTGCAAACAGAACAAGTACCACAAGGAAAGTGGCCTGTAAGGGGCCAGAGGTCCCAGCTGGATGTTGTTGATCTTGAAGATTTAATTTGGGTGGACGCATTGACCAGTTGGTCCTTCAGATTTTTTTTGCCATTTAATGGCGAAGATCGGTAGTGGAACGCGGCACTCGCCAGCACGGAAGCACCATCACCGTTATTAACGGTGCCGGTGCTTCCGTGGTCCCCATTCCCGTGGAGTCCTACTGGACTCCACGGGAATGGGGATTAACAGAATTGCCAGCAGCGGATTTACCGGACCAAAGGGGCTGTAATGCTACGGTTAATCCGGCAAGTCCGGTGCCGGTAAATCACTACGGGTCCAGCGGCAGCCTGCCGGTTTTACCGGCACGGTTACCGCCAGACTCTTTATGAGGGCCATTGAGTTTTAACGTGAGCAACATATGGTCGCTCAAGTGAGGGTTTGCAACTTGATAGGTTCCACAATACTATACAATTTGGATGAAACAAAGAAATAATCAATTTTAAGAGCTAGAACGCCCTCTCTGCCACTTGCCAGGATAGGTACTGGGTGCAAAATTGACTAGTTGGAGATCCCAATTGGCAAGATATTCCACCCATTTCTGCACCAGTCTTTGAGATTTATTTGAGAGTGAGGACAAAATGATGATGTGTGCACCACTGAATAGGATGGACAAGAAGAGTTAGTCACCACCCAGAATTATGTGTAAGTGCTCATAGCGCTGAAAGGCGTCTTCAATTAATTGGTCTAGTTGCATCAATATGTTATCAATAGAAATATTGGCTGGATTCCAATACAAACAAATTAAAACAAAATTTATGTTGGAGTCTGTACCTTAAGTAGCAAGTATGCTGGGTTGAGGGGGTGGGCCACTACCGTCTCTGAAGAGACTAGAAAAAAAAGAGAAGATGAATATTAGCATGAGTCAAGTCCAAGTCCAATCAGCGTTACTATACTTATTCACAGATCTGAAATCATGAGGCACACTGTAGTTGCAGGAATAGGAGCACGTACAGAAGGGCAGCAAACTTCGTGGCAGGAGACTCAACAACGCTCTTCCATGCTCATTAAAGGCTCCTTACAGGCACTTGCAGAGGCACTTCCGGGGGCACTGCTGCTATCTGTGTGTGATCTACACGCTTGAATCTGGCAAGGCTAACTCAGCCTTTCATTCTTCTTTGGTTGATAAAGATGTACCAACTTCAGTTGGGATGATAATTGTATGCAAATATGTGCTATGTACAGCCCTTTGGCAAAAGCGCTATATAAATAACAAATCATCCTTAATTAAAGTTTCATGCTCCTGTGCACTGTAGTGACTTGCATCTATGGGATTTTCTGATACTGTATTATCGTAGCAAATGGCAATGTTAGGGGCTCTACTTTTCATATAATACCTGGCATGCAGCTATAATTGGCACAATTTGGCAGTAACTGGCCATACAATGTTGAAGTGGCATATCCAGGGCAGTGCCTCTGCCTTTATGTTCTCTGAAACACTTGTGTACAAGCGTGATACAAATAAAATATCATATCATATGTTGCTCTATTGGGTCTCACCCTGTCAAATCGTGACTCCATCCATGGCAAATGAAGACGGCATCCTTGTAAAAATGTGGTTGGTATTTAAAATATTTGTTCTGCTTTAGAACCTATTTGGTATTTTAAAATGTTTCCATGAATGTACTTTTTTTACGCCCGTAAGTCACTTCCGGTGATGTCACCAAGGTTAAAGAGGAACTGATGCCATCTGGGTCAAAGGTCAAGTGATATCCCTTCCAGTGATATCAAGGTCTGTGAGGTTACTTTTGCAACCCACAGCATTTTGGTGAATCAACGTCCCTGAACTTGGCCCCTTTTGAATTGTGAATGGACTGAAACTGCTTTCTAATGGGGGCACCACATCCCTCAAGTGTGAGAACGGTACAATAGCACTGAAGAGTGGGCTGGGACCCTGTAAATCTAGATCTGGAAGAATGGAGTCAAGCACTTTGCTCCTAGCTGGAATGGAAATACTGTGCTCAAGGTATATCCCTGCGACTGAAGCGAGCCAAGAAGTTGCTAAGCACTAAATGATTGTGATTGTGAATTTGAGCCAAAACATGACTGGTTGCTATATCCCTGAGACAGTATTAAGACTAGACACCATTGGTAAGAAGAGCATCTCCACTACAGAAATACCCCAGACACTTTATATTCGGACCAGTCAGGCCACCGTATTACTTTGAACGATTCCAGAGGGGAGATCACCTTATTAAGAACCCTCGGGCCTCATATGTGTTTTACCATGCCCTCTCCCCCTTTTGCTTGTGAGAGAAAACTGAAGAGCCCCAGGAAAAGTATTTAAAGGAGAGCAGTATCTTATCAGTCTACAAAGTAGGTGGATACCTATCTCACTAGGGACAGTGCAATCGTATAGTTGATCAATCATGTTACCTTTTATGTAGGACATATCCCAGAAAGAAAATTGTACTTTGTTATACATCATCCCCTAGTCCCTTTTGGGGTTTATCCCAACCACCTCCCATATATGAAAACACTCCGTTTAAATCCATAGTTCTCACCTCATCTGAATGGTCATTCCTCCACAATATCCTCTAAAATAAAATGCCCAATCCTTCAACACAGCTATGACACAGAACACTTAGTACACAAAGCTAAAGACGGCATGGGTGTGTTATTCTCGCCTGCAGTAACTAATCACAAGAGAGACGCTCAAAGGTGGACTCTGGGGAAAGTGTGAAGGTTGGAGATGCAAATAATAAAGGTTACCCCCAGCTATGGACAGGTTATTGACAAAAGGACAAGTGTGTGTAGCCTCTCATTCTGTGTCTTCTGCTCCGAGACTGCATCACTTAAATCAGGGCATGCCATATGCTTAGACAGGCTCTACCTCTCCCACTCCCTTATGTAACCCACGTCTGGTGATATTGCCCTATTAAGCAAAGATTTTCAGTGATGAATGGCAGAGTCCTGGATCTGACTTTGCCACAATATGGTAAGCTCTGAAGCATACTGTGTTGGATCAGCAGGTAACGGGCATCAAAGGATCCATATGCATCATGGAGTTACTTAGAATGCTATGTGAAATCTGGCTATCTGCTGTGCTTATTGGTAGCTACACAGTTGTCGTGAATCCTTTGCCAATCCAAGTAGGTTGGGGCTGCAGTGGTTTATTCAAATTCAACGCCATTGTAAAAGAACCTGTTTTTTTGTTTTGTTTTCTGGGATTTTGATTTATGCATCTAAATGTAGAAAAACACATTCATCCTCATGACCCCAAGTAGTATCATTTGACTGTCAGTTTTGTTTTTCTATCTGGCCCCTGCCACCTATTTGGCTTTACATTAAGGTCCCCCACCTCAAGTGCCAACCTACTCACCACGATATAGGATCTTGCTTTGTGCACGCACTTGACGCACTATCACATTGTGTCCACTTCATTCTCTGTCTTTTGGAGTGGTTTGACTAGTCGGTGGGCTCCTTCTAACTGCTGTTCCAGGGCATCAAAGTCCAGTCCTTTAGCTCCCCGAAGCAAGATGGGCTGCAGAAGAATAGCAATAGTAGCACTCAAACGCTGATCGCTGCTAACTTCCCAGATATGGCTATCCTCCCAACAACAAATAAAAAGGAAGGCTCCCAATGTGGTCAGGTGAGCAGGGAGCTTGGAAAAAGAGCAAAACATGCCCCCTTTAGTCAACATTTAACTTCTTTACTTTCATGCATTTGGGTTTGTTTATTTTAGTTTGCTTCATGGAATTATTGTGCTTAAGTTTTAGGAAACATTTCTGTACCTTTCTCTCCATAGATTCGTTTTGCTTGTTTTAACCCATGTGCTGACTTTTTGGTGGTCAGTAAAGCCTTCTGTGTTGCTTCCCTTGCATGTTTTGCTCATTCTTGTGGGGAAAAGTATAGGGACTAAGACGGTCTACTGATTTATGAATTCTTGTATTTTTACAATTGCACACATCACCTTACCATGAAGTTCATTTAGGATACATTGTATCCTTATAACTTTTACAATTGTTGGTTACTTTGACAATGTGCCAAGGACAAGTTGGTGGCAGCCGTGTGATTTATTTATTTTAATTAATTTTTTGGTGATGTTTTTCTTGTGCACTTTTGCATTTACCAAGAATGGCTTCTAAAGGTGGCTAGTAGCTTAAGATGGCTACACCACAAGAATTGTTGCTTGTTCTTTGACCACATTGTTTTTTGGCCTCCCTCCTGTCTTCTCAGGTCAGGAAATACCTTATATGGAAATCCCCTTGCTGTGGAAAGTTGCTGATTTTGCGTGCAAGGGCCTGTATGTGTGTGAGCCAGAGGAGGCTGGGAGACTCTGGTACCAGTCCACATCCTCTGGCGCCCAAAAGTCTGTTTCTAGACTGGTGTGATAACCAGTGAGGGTGGGCAGATCAATCCATTGATGGGCTTGGGCTTACTCCCAGCCTGAACGTTGGATAAAAGGAGGGCTTCTGCAGCTATTCTACAGATAGTTGGAAGCAAGACTTCTACGAACAGCATCCCGCTGATACCCCAAGGACCTCTGAAACTGATTAGCATCAACTCCAATGTTTGGCTTGGTGAAGCCCAGCTCCTGTGCTTGATCTCAGAAAATCTGTTTGTGTGTCAACCCTTGGATATGGGTTAGGACAAAATTACCTAACCCAAAATTACCGACCTCACCAACAGACTTACAACACACACCACGAAAAGTTCTAACTACCAAAGGTTCGAACTTTTTACACCCTGCTCACTATACTATACAGTATAGTGAGCAGGGGTTGCTGGGGAGACCCCCGCAGCTGACCCGAAGAAAAGAAAAAGGCTTTGTGGGTGTTCCCCACAACAACCCGCTCACTATACTATACAGTATAGTGAGCGGGGTGTTGCGGGGGACACCTCCGCAGCTCACCCGATCAAAAGTAAAACAAAATAATAATAAATAAAATGACCCTGCAGCGCCGGTTCCCTTTCACTTCTGTGAACCGGCGCCGCAGGGACACAGCGCATCAGAAGGAAAGGTAAGCAGTGGGGGGTGGGGGTGTGTGTTTGTGGTTGTTTTAAAATGGATGACTGCATGGGAAATGTACAGAAATGTTTGTATTGCGTACATTTCCCATGCAGTCATTTCCTTCGCAAGTGAATAACCCACGGGAAAATCGCACAGATCCTTGGACATGTGGGAACAACCAGTGTCGGCCCTTGCTTGAGGATCCGTGACTTGCGAGCTTTCAGAAGTGTCCCTGGAACGCCTGGTGGAATGCCAAGCTCTCTTCTGGAATACTTCACTGCAGTTGTTCCAAGCAGAGCCTTGGAACTTGGCAGATCTTCAGTTTATGCCACATATCGCCTGTTTTCACATTTTCAGCCGTTTCACTCCAAAGGAAGCTGCGCTGAGGCTACTTCTGTGTTCACAGCTGCACAATCGCCTGTCGCCCGCAAGACTGTGCTGACCTCCGTTGGAACAATCCTTCTTCAGTCCCTTGAGGTGTTGTGAAAGGTCTGCACCACAGAAGTCTGTGCCTTTTCTTCATTTGGGGTCTTCTGGAAGCTGACTGGAATTGTTTGCTGTGCAACACAAAAAACTTAAGACCTGGAAAGTGACCTTTGCACCCACAACTTCTGGGCCTTCCACACCTGAACCAAGCACAGAAGATTGTGTCCCCAGCAGATTCCAGAAGACCTGCAGTGTCATCTGGGAGAATTGAGTCAGTGGGTACGTTAACATACCTGTTTCTATCCCCTCCTGTCCTCCATAGGGTAACGTTTGGTACAAAGCATTTGTCCTGGACTCCCTTTGGCCTGGCCTCTAGTCGCCACATCTGGGCTAAGGATTGTGTCCTTGGACTTACTTTGGGGATAGGATAAAGTGGGGTACTTACCTGATTTAGGGGTAAACACTTGTATTACTTTTTAAAACTTTTTAAGCACCACCACACCATCATGTTTTAAATACCTTACCTGAAGAAATGATATATTAGAACTTGTGACTTTTGGGCAAAGGTCCCCCCCATACCATCTTGAGGTTGGACTTCATAAGATAGAGGGAAACTGTACTTGTGCTTATTCTTGCTATTTGTACCTGTTTGTACAACTGCTGCTGTGTTTCTAATCTAGGGGTTTCCCCACTATTGCTGTTTCAAATCTAGGGTTTTCCCCACTGCTGCTGTGTTTCAGATCTAGGTGTTTTCCCACTTTTACTGTTACAATTCTAGGTGTTTTCCCACTACTGCTATGTTCCGATTCTAAGTGCTTCAAATCTAGGTGTTTTCCAACTACTACTGTGTTCCAAACATAGGTGTTTTTCCTACTGCTGCTGTGTTTCGAATCTAGCTGTGCCCCCCCCCCACCTCCCTGCTGCTGTGGTTCAAATCTAGGTGGTTCAAATCTAGATGTTGCCTCACTGCTGCTGTTTCAAATCTAGGTCTTACCCTGCTGATGCTGTGCTTCAAATCTATGTGTTCCCCCCCCCCTACTGCTGTGTTGCCAAATAACAAATGTACTAACCCCCCTTTCCTGCTCCTCTAACATAACCAACGCCACTATATATGACTAGGAGCTAGACACACCCATAACTAATCTAATTCTCACACTCAACCACCCCTCTGAGACTCGGGAATAACCTTAGAGGAAGCATACCCATACACATAGTCCATAAATCCATCACTACACAAAAGCACAACAACACAATTCAATCAAACACCTTACGGTCGTTCTGTACTCTGGAACCTGAACCCCCTTATGGATACAACTAACCAGTGCGCACAACCACAACCCCACCCTAACCTCATAAGACCCACATTCCCAACACAAACACTAGCACACATCTGAGGCACCGAGTCCTACCCTTTGGGTTACAACAAGCGGGGCATCTCAACCAACTCCCACACGCAAAGCAACACACACACCAGTTTCTCCTGGTTCTGGACCTATCCTATTATCCTATCCCCACTAACACACCCCACCCCAGAGTCACATGAGTGCCTGGAGACTGCCCTTGCGTGGTAGCTGTGCACTATACAAATCAACATAACTTAACATTTTCCTTGCGTCCAAGTACTCATCTGTTGAACACTTGTAACTAATTCATAAGCACGGCTATTATCCTATAGGTAAATGTGTATGTATATATACATATGTTATAAATGATTTTGATTGACAAAAGGCCTAATAACCGCATTTTGAAATACTATCTATCTAGTGGTGCTCTGTGTGGACTCATAACCGTAGACCAGTCTCACACTTTTCCTTAGACTAAGCCTTAACTACTCACTCACCTATCTTGAATGGGTTTTGGCTAACCTGTCAGTGTCTTCACTGTTTACAATAAATGGCGTGGCGTCCCAAAATCGTCCCACCAAGGCTGATTTGGGAAATCCATCTTGACATGTGTTCCTACCGTTTCAATGGTTCTTGCACAGTATGCAATGAATATCATTGCTTTCCTGACTATGCCTTCTGGCTTGTTGATCATTAAGACTTTCTTTCAAAGCTTGAAAGTCAGTGTTTGCTTACAAGGCCACTACATAATTCCCAAGGATTTTGTATGTTGTGTGCAAATGAACTTTTATATCTGATGTTTCCCTCCCTAGTAAATAAATTAGTGGGTAACGCACATTTCTCCATTCTTCTTCTAGCTATTGGAAAACATGACTGAAGTTGTGCGCAAGGGGATATTGGAAGCAGAGGTCCAACTGCAGAAAGCCAATGAAGAGAGACTTCTTGAAGAGGTAATAGCTCTTTTCAGAACATTATTCATATTCTATTTGCAAAGTATGTGATCACCATTAACTTGTTTACTTTGTTTTTCAGGGACTATTGCGTCAGCTGCCAGTATTTGGCTCTGTTTTGAACTGGTTCTCTCCGGTCCAAACATCACCACGTGGGAGGACTTTCAATTTGACTGCAGGTGTGTATGTCGCGAATGGCTAACTGCTGTACATGGGTACAAACATTGAAATGGCAACATCTCGTATCAGAATTGTGAATTACGTGCAAATGAATTTATCAATGTGCAGCGTGCAACATCTAAAAGATATAGGTTTTACTGTTATTCTTACCAACCTGCTGTACACGCAGCATAGCCAGGTATCTCAGGAGGATTGTGTGATGTCATCTTGTTTATAAGCTGGTCCGAATGTACGGAGACTAATGCACCACCTGTAGAGTACACATGTAACAGATTGTTGCTTCTTAGGGTGCATTCCGGACTTGTAAGACTATTTAAAACTAGCAAAAGACAAGATCAACTGTTGATTTTTTCCCCTTCCGATAATCATTGGATTCTTAAAGCTAGTGGTCTGCAGCCTTTGTCTTTCCAGAAGTGTTAGACAAAACCCCCCATTAGTCCTAGCCAGCATAGTCCATGGTGGGTGATCATGGCAGTTAAGAGTTCAGCAAACCTTCGGAGTACAAGTTGATGACCCTTGCTATGACTAAGATATGCCTACATGGCATCGGAACACACATTTGCTGTGAAGACAGAATAGTCATCACTGCTCTCAAATTGGCATTCCTTCGTCACGTACCTGGCCACTTGGACTTTGTTTTAAAATAATAGTGAAGGGGGACCCAGTCGGTCTTACTGTGTTTTTGGCCACAGTAACTGTCTGGCATTGATAAAGAACCTATAAGGTGAAGCTAGACTCAAGATAAGAGGACTTTATCCCCATAATTTATTGTGTGTGTGTGATATAGTTACCAAAAAAATGGAACTTTTCATCCTACAATTTACAAGTAGAAAATTACAAAAATGCAATGCAAATACAAGCAAAATAGAAAAAGTAAAAACACGAGCATAATGCATTTCCAAGTGGATAAAATGCTTTCAAAGTTAAGGATTGATGAGTTTTAACACATTTGTTATAAAATTAGTTGCTGCAATAATCAGATATCTACTTCCCATTTAACATTTGATGACAAAGGTATGCAAAGATGAAGTATCAAAAATAAAAATCCCAAATGTTATCACTCGTAATTCATGCAGTTTAACACAATCCACAAACCAGTGTCCCAAGGTCAGTGACATAACCTACAAAGTCGTAATTCATATATATATTTTTTTTCAACCAAACATTTTATTAGGAGTTTTCAGAGAAATTACATCAACATCCGCGTCACATACAACTTAATTGCAATACAGTGTGCAAATATACATGATAGCATTTATGGCATATGGCATTTGGGCTTTCTTCTCCAGGGCCACCCGAATACTACTGTAGCAGAAGTCTGTGACCTTGCATGAAGCTCGCTGTGTCCAGACCCTATGTAAGCTAACGGGTCTTCGGTGGGCGGCATGAGAGGCACAGTAATTTCTCAGCATAATCCATGAATGGGGCCCAGGTGTTTCTGAAGACATTGATGTTTCCCAGGCGCACTGCAGTGATTTTCACTGACATCACTATGTCCCAGCATTTCGACCACCACATGGGTATGGATGGGCCCTCCAGAATTTTTCCAAAACCACGCTATGGAAATCTTGGTGGCTGTCAGGATGTGGGTGATAAGTTTCGCTCTCTGTCCTGTTAGTGGGAATGCTTCCCCCCCCTTACCCCCTGTGTCTCCCAGTAATACTATTGCCGTATCCCAGGGGATCTCCAGGCCTGTGATCAGCTTAATTTGTTCCAATACCACCCGCCAGAACTCAGTAGCTTTTGGGCACGCCCAGAGTAGGTGAAACAATGAGCCTACGTCCGCACATCCTCTCCAGAAGCTTGGCGGTATTGCTGGATTACTTTTGTGCAGCTGTTCGGGAGTTAGTACCTGTAACACACTTTATATCCCCCCCTCTCTGTTAGTAATACATTTGGAACTTTTATGTTGCCTTGCCCATATTCTGTCCCAGTCTTCTATTTCTAGTGTGCGCCAAGGTCTCTTTCCCAAGACACCATGTATTTCTCCTTACTGTTTGGGTCTGTTTTATCCAGCAACCTGTATAGTGTTGATATTTTCCCTTTAGGCTGGGATGTTGTCAGGGTTCGCTCTAGAGCTGTAAATTCCCTCCCCCCTTTCTCTTTAATCTCCCCCTGTGACATCCAGTGCCTTAATTGAGCATAGTGGAATCGCTCCACCTCGGCCACCTTGAAAGTCGCTTTACATTCCGCGAATGTGAGGGGGTTCCCATTAACTAGGAAATCTCCTATCCTTCCCAGGCCTCCCGCCCTCCAGTTTTCAAAGCTATTAGGGGGGACACCAGGAGTGAAGTCCGGATTATCCCATATTGGGGTAAGGGGGCCTAGGGAGCCCACACACCCCCATTTGGGTGCTGCCAATCTCCAGTTTGTTACTGTGTTTTTCGTGGCCGAGAGGGGTCCAGAGTTTATGGAATACCGTGAGGGCATCATATGTGGTAGGGAGGACAGTGGTGCAGGGCACCATGCTTCCTTGATTTACTGCCAACATGCTTGGTCTACAGTGGTCTCCCATGTGAATGCATGAGAGAATTTAGCAGCTCTGCAATATCTGGTCATGTCTGGGACCCTGAGCTCACCCTGGCCTTTACCGCGCAGCTTAATGCGCTTCGCTAGCCGCAGTTTCTTCCTCTCCCCTGCCCCCCATATGAATTTCAGGATGCCTTTCTGCAGTTTTAGTAGATCCCCCTCTGGAATCTGTATTGGGTGGGCTGCACAGTGCTGGATAACTCTTGGTACAATGTTCATTTTAACTGCCGTCATCCTCCCTAGCCATGAGATTTCCTGCTTTTGCCAAGTCTCTAAGTCCTATTGAAGCTCCCTGAATAGCGGAGGGAAGTTGCATTGGTATATTTTATCCAATTTCCTAGGAATCTGGACTCCCAGGTACCCAATCGAGGATTCTGCCCTGCCCCTGGGATGAGGAGATTGGGGGTGAGCGATTCCCGCTGTCTACGAGAGATATTGATAGCTAGACCTGCTGACTTAGAATAGTTTACTTTAAATCCTGAGGTCTCCCCAAAGGTCTCGATTTCTTACCACAGGGCCTTCATGAACTTTCCTATTTGCGTTATCGTGAGGAGGCCGTCATCAGCGTACATGGCCGTTCCATACTCTTGCTTACCCACTGTGAGGCCGTGTATATTTGTGTTCTGACAAAGTTTAAGGGGGAATGGCTCCATTGTTAGGGCAAATATTAGAGGGGAAAGAGGGCAGCCCTGACGTGTCCCTCTGGAGATGTTTATCGTGTCCGATCTGGCCCCGTTAATTCTTAGGCATGTGGGCGGGTTCTTTTAATTGTACATTGCCCACGTAATTCATATTTTAAATTCATCCTGCATCCTATTATTTCATGGGTCTTATGCAAGTTTAGTCTTATTTGCATAAAATGTGTATGTAGAAATGTGGATGGACATTATCAGAATCAATAATCTCTAAAGAAACCACAAATGTTTGAAATAAATCATTAGATACTGTGACGAATCATGGGATTTTCACTTCTCCCCAGGGTGGGAGCATTTCTCTGTGAGGCTAGGGAGGTGAGCCTGATACGAAATACCTTCCCTAGGGGTTGAGGCAAGCGGGACCTCACCGGTAGAGGCTCCCCCTTGCGGAAAAGGACTCTCATTTCGATGAGGAACTCCCTAACCAACCTACCTATAACCAGTCAATATTAATACATACTAGAAAAAAATATGAAGAACAAGCTGAGATTTGTTATTGTCATGTAGAACCCTGGAGTAAATCTGAAAAGGGATACCTATTCAGTACTGAGGTGAAGAAAACCACTCGAGTAATCGAGTGTGAACAGGACAGAGAAGAGGGACTTTGACTCTCTGCTGGGGAAGTCCCACGTCATAAGTCGAGGAGGAGAAGACCTGGGAGTGAGAGAAGCCCAGGAAATCCAAATCCACTGTGAGAGCAGAGCTGAAGGACAGATCCCTGATGCAGAAAAGTAACATGGAGAGCGGGATACCTGGGTGGGGAACCAAAAGTGGAAAATTCATACACGGATCATGCATGGGAAGCATCCCATGAGTGGCAATCCTTACTGGAACATTCATACTCGTCCCAGTAAGAAGCAAGTATCGAAGAAGAGGGAGATTCATTAGGGGAACCCCCATACTCATCCCAGAAAAACAGGTAGTAAAAGAGTGAGCATTACTACTGGAACACTCCTTCTTGTCACAGTAAGAACCAAGTGAAGGAGAAGAGTGAGAAGTATTACTGGAACCCTTGCGCTCGTCTCAGTAATTACCAAGTGTTGGAAAAGAGTGAGAATCATTATTGGACCCGTCCTGCTTGGCGAAGACAGGAAAAAGATTGAACATTGAGTAGAGAAAGTCTCAATTTTAATGAACAAGGAAAGAACGGACTTGCCCTGGGGCAGAGAGGAACAGAAACAACAAAGGTCACAAAAGAGAAGAATACAACAGAGATGGGGCAAACAACCTATAAAAGACACTGTTGAAAAGTTGAAGAGCCCAATATCTGAACTATACAATTTGAGAAAAGTAGTTACCAAGGACTACTGACGAATACTTTACTAAAGTGAACTTGCTGTGAAACTTCCCAGAGGAGAAGGGAGTCATTCTCGTGTGCCTTAGTTGTTTTGTTAGTGGCAGGGACAGATTAAATTAATTTGGACAGAGGACATATCTTCCTTTTGGACTAATTGACAACTGACAAGCACCTTAGTTAGGCTTTGTTAGGTAGGAAAAAGCTGTAGTTTAAGGAAAGTCACTTTTCTTTTAATAAAGCATATTTTAAACATGGAAGACCAGAATCCTTGTCCTTCTTCTGAACCGCCACAATACCCAAACATAATCGATGATGGAAGAGGAAAAACGCCTTCCTAGTATTCTTAGGAGAAATGTCACCCTTGACATTGCCATTAAGGGTTATAGTATCTTTCGAATGCTAGAAGACTATCATCAGTTACACGGGGGCATGCAAAATGTTATTATGCTTGTCCAAAGAATTTGGACCCATTACGTAACTAGAATTAAAATGACCTGCAATGGTATAGATTCTCATTATCATTACACCAATTTAGTAAGATATTATTTAGAGTCCTCTTCAATTCCTCACCCACGGGGGATTTTGATTGAAATACAAGTTAGTAATAAGATTGTCCCACCAAGTTATATCCAAACTGGTGATCATTAGAGCAAATGGGTCAGGGATTTCATCATGAAGAACATGCACAGACAGAGGGGGGTCTTAGCGACTCTCTCCGAGGGCAAAAATGAGTCCAAGCCCATCTTCAAAAAGACATTTAGCCTCATTCAGAGTTAGGCGGTAAGTGGTAAAGAGTTTTGTGTTTTGAGTGGAGGATTTTTTTATTTTTTATTTGTATTGATTCACAATGGAACCTTTACAAAACATGCGCATAAAACCGTTACAATGTAATTACCAAACACACACTTACACATAAAACCTTTACCCGATTTCATTATTATCATAGTCTCTTGTATTCCTGCATTTCTCTAAAATATAAACTAAAATACTCTAAAAATTGTGATTTAAAATTTAAGTCCCTCTAAAACTCACTTTCATATATACCTAAGATGCATAGATGGATCAAACTTAACAATCATTCCTGAACCCTCAATAAATACCAACATTTTTTCTAAGAATTAGCAGATTCATGTACCTCCTAAATCATTTTCCTATTATTTTAATAGACATATACCTCCTAACTAATTTTTCTATTTCTTTATTAGACATTCAAGAATCTCTTTCCAAACATGGTATAACGCCATATGCACAGTTTCAAGGTCAGTATTTAGACAGAAACCCTAGAATTCGGCACTCTTATTTGACTCATAACTTCCCACAAACTACCCCAGCTTTGTCATATAAGTAGGTCCCATTTGGGACACAATGTTAATACATGTCTAGGTGATTCAATGTTACAAATAGGATATATTCACTGATCCTCTGGGAGCTTTGTGTAGGCACCTGGTAGCGCCAGCAGTGGCAACATATTTGTGTGCAGCTTCAGAATCAAGTTGTGGACTGCAGGACTGGGGCATTTCAAAAGATGCTGTCGGGTTTTAGGATAACGATGACCGATACCCCATAAATATTTAAAGTTGTGTAATTATTGCAGATGTGTGAAGTTGTTTAACCAATCCCACTGCTCCCTTATTTTTATGACCTTCAGCACCTCAAACTGTGCCACGCTCAAAGGAGGGGATCCACTCAATATTGGTGAAACATTCCTTGTTCAATTTAATGTATTTATTGTAACTGCCAGTTAAATACGTCGAGCCAATGAGCTGCAACAGTTGGTAAATTGGCGAGCCTCTAGATTTAATATAGAGCTTGCCCATTCGTACATGCACTTGGCTCGAGAGGGAGACCAATCCCAATTTCAGTCGTAAGTATGCCATAGGCGTGGTAGGAGACCAGTTCAGGAGTTCCCTCCAAAATTGACCTTCCACCCCATTCAGCCATGTCAAATCCCTCATGCCAAGTGCTTCGAGTCCATATAGGATAGCTCGTGAGAAACTGTTTATTACAACTTTAGGATCCCTTCTAATGAATATTCAGCTGTTTGTTTTGCAAATGTATTGATGTCTCCATAGTCACTGTGGCTCTCAACTCCACTCCTAGATGTCGATAGCTATCAACATAGTCAACTTTCTCAGTGTCTTTCTGCAGACTGACCCTGGCTATCTTACTGCCAGATACAACCATCATTTTAGTTGTACTCATATTTATGATAAAGTCATTCAACTTGGCATACTCTGTCCATATTTTGAATGTATGTTTTACACCCCTTATCATACGGTCGAGCAATGCGAGGTGTCTGCATACAATAGACTAGCAATATGTTTGGAGCCTATCTTAACTGGGCATCCGTCCCCCACCAGTAGCATTAGCGGCAAGTCAGCCAGATAGAGACAGAATAATGGAGGGGCCAGTACACACCCTTGTCTGACCCCTCTGTTATCCATGACAGGGGTCGACTTGGTTCCAAGGTTGTTCAGATACACTTGAACATTATTCCCTGTATGCAGTTGGCTAAGTACCTCCAACAACCATTTAGGACATCCCCATGTACACAGCTTCTGCCAAAGCCGAGCTCTGTTCACTGTATCGAATGCCGCACTGGAGTCCACCCATGTCGGGTATACTGCAGGGTTCCCGCTGATCAAAGCTTCACCTATAAGTGTTTCAAGAAACCTAATGTTATGTGTTGTCGCAGACCCTGGGCGGAAGCCAGTTTGTGTTAAATCCAAGTTATTGTTTTCCTCCGCCTGTCACTGCAAGGCATGCAACGCAAATGTACTAAACAGTTTGCCAGTGACATATAATAGTGATAATAGTCTATAATTCTCCTGGCAGACTGTCACCCTTTTTATATATTGGCAGTAATGTAGCACTTAGCCAGGTTACAGGAACTGTTTTTTCTTTGCACACCTTTTCATATAGGATATTCAACACATCTGCCATTCACTTGGATCAGCATTCAGTATGGCATAGGACAACCTATTGGGCCCTGGAGCTCTAGATATCTTTAATTGTATCATAGCGGTATAGATGTTATCAACACTTCGGTTTAATGGCCATCGTCCCTCTTGTCTTAGTTCTGACTGGCCATCTGCTGTTATAACAAAATTAGATCTGATGTACTATGTCCATTTACACTCAGGTATAGGATTTCTTAAAAGACCCTGAGTATCTCCCTTGGCTTTGAAGTTTGCCAGATGGATTTGACTTTTTTGCTACAGAGCACAGTGAACATCTCTTGCCGCTGCTCATTGAGGGCCATGTACCTTCTTCTACTCGGCCAACACTTGTACTCTTTTTTTTTTCTGGCCTTGCCTAATCGTCCCCGTATCGATGGCCAGTGGCTCCAACCATGTACCAATATCTCTCACCCTCTGCCCTTGCAAGGATTTGGTGTTGTGTGTAATGACTTGTTAAATGTGTCTCGAAGCCTTGCGCAAATTTTGTGGCGTCCAGCATATCCTGTTTTTCCCATGATTAACCTCCAGGTCACTAGCACCCACAAGGCCACCATGTTTTATTTGAAAATGAATTGTGAATTTAAGCATGTGGTGATCACTATACCCCGTACTTCTTGATTCTAGCGACTGCACTCTTTCGGAACAGGCATTGGTACCAAAGAAGTAGTCTACTGTTGAGGTTTTCTTACCTATGTAGCACGTACCCTGACCCAGGCAATCGCCCGGGGTCCGACCATTGTGTACATCAAAATGTCTTACTCATTCAACATCTCTACCCAAGCCTTCCCTTCTTTTGCATCTTGGGTTTTTCATAACACTCACAGGTTTGACATATTCATATTTTGGACTAGTTTCCTTGTATCTGCACCCAGCGTTTAGGTCTCCGCCCAATAATACAAATTCACGGTCCCTGGCCATTACCCAACCCGTACCTGTTTGATCAATGGTCTCATGAATCTCATCCAGGTTCTCAATGTCCGGCGGAACATAGATGTTAATAAACAGTACCACCGTTGGCACTCCCCACCCCGTTCACCACTGCCTCGATGGTCAGTACGTTCTTGGTATTCATGATCACTTTTACACTCTTCAGGGGGGACTCCTTGCTTACTACCTACGATCAGGCCACCATATGGTCATCCTCTTGGGCCCTTCATCGCAGTTTGCTGGAATAATATGTATCCCTCAATATGAATCTTGAATGTGAGCCAAGTTTCTTGCAAAAAGATATCAAATTTGCGAAGTAAGGGAAGAGAGCCTGTTGGGGCCATGAGATGGGTGTGTCCCTGGGTGTTCCAACTAACGATCTTTAAATTTCACTTCGTTTCAGGCAATTGACAAATTAAAAACTTCCTGAACCATTCTTTTCCCATAGCATATTCCAATACTTCCTCTTTTCCTAATAGCCCACCGTTTGGGACGGCTACCTCAAATGGTTTCTTCATTACCACCTGTGGGACAAGTACATGTCGGACAATCAACCACATATCCAACATTCAGGATAGATTTGTGATAGCTGCATACCAATGTCAATACCTCTATTGTAACATAGTGGACTCTTCCAAGTTACCTCCATTAATTTTCACAGGTTCTACAAAACTAAAATATGCTGATAAGACTCTCAATGCAGGTATACTTTTACAAACTTTGAGCAGATCTGTTCTATTGGTTTGATTGCCTGTAAATATCAAAGGGCCTTTGCCCAAGGTAAAAATATTTGGATCGTTCACTGCGGGAGTGGGAGCAGGTTGTACACATCACGTAGGCTGTATTGTACCCGATACATCCAGACATGCGGCCTCCGGACCCAATAAGTCATGATCTGTGAAGAATAGTCCCACATAGTTTCAGTGAGATAAACCTATTTACAGGTCATGAAGTACAGACCCCCAGCTCAAACTTAAACCTGGCTGGCTAGTGCAAACAGTAATAGAAGCAACATTAAGAGTAAACGTTCTCTGGCCACAGGCAGGCTATGACACCCAGCTCAGAACTATATTACACTGTAACATTCCACATAGAAATCAATCTACTACATCATACACAATGAACACCCTGCTCTCTATGAATAGCAAGCATAGACATAACTATTTACATACAGTGAGACAACTTCATAACAATCTGCAAGCAAACAGGGCAGTTCTGCTGTTGCCGGTGCTACTGCAGGCACAGACATTTCCGCATCATTTCTTATAGCTTGTGGGTCGTCGACCAGTAACCAACTTGTAAGTGTGCCAGGTGGCGTTTGTCCACCACCCCGTCTTTTGTTCAGGGTCAGCCTTGGTTTCTTGTTCTGTACTTGCCCCGGCATAATTGAAATAGAGTTTAATGGTTCTGCTGTTAGTTTGGGTTTTTCTGTTAGTGACTTGTCTTCTCCTTTTGGCCCTTTTAGCGAGGTGCCTTTCCTTACGGGTTTTATACATGGAGAGGTCTTCAACCTAGTCAGTCTCATCCTGCGTGTTAGTGCCCGTAGGTATTAGAATGATTTCTTGTTCAGCATTGTCATGTGCCAGTTCAGTAGTTGTGGCTGGATCAATCTGATCGGTGCCATTTGTATACTTGCACTACTTGGAGAACCATTATTCAGTTGCCCCAGAGAAGCAGGAACTTGACTGCAAAATGCAACACACCATCTGTAGCATTGATGTTATTGATGAGATCTGGCGTATTGCTGCGGCACATCTCATTTGTTATGGCTTACACATCGACTGTTTCCTTGATGGTTTCTGTAAAGAGATTTGGCGACCTAGACAATTGCTACAAGTTTGACTGTGTAGTTAGGGGGCATGTCAATATACACTGCAGAGCATCTATCGTATTGACAGGGCTTTGCAAGGTGGCTACTGACTCTACAACATTTGCATGTACTAATGCTTTGGTAACCCCGTTTGTGTCGGCGGGAGACAACGGTCCTTCGGTGGCAGCAATGGGTTTTACACACCTAGCCAATGTGCCAGTTAATGTACAGCACAGTGCTAGCAGCAAATAGTTATCTATATCCCCATAGTAAGTATTTGTGTAGTCCAAAGGCACAGTTTTAGTGCTGACTACCTCCTCTGGTCCCCCTTGTTTGTCCTGTGTGCCAACCGCCTGACAATAGGTGGTGATTCTTCCTATAACTGCCTTGCTACTTTGTGCCGCGCCATTCCCTGCAGCAGTGGAAGGAGACTGCATTCGAGCCCCATTGTGTTCTTTTTCACAATGCCTCGATGGTTGTTTTACATAAGGCTTGCTATTTCTACGTCCTGGGGTTTGTAGATGCTTTACGAGGCATTATTTTTTGTATGGTCACACACTTGATGCAATGAACAAAGCCCCAGGAATCTCCAGAGACCCAGATGCCTACTTTGAAGTGATCCAGAAGGCAATAGTCTGGTCACCACTCCCCCAGATTTAGCCTAAATCGCTTTAGTGGGGCCGTTATTGTGACCGTTAATCAAAACAGGCTGTGCGATCGCAAAGAACCATAAGGGGTGTTGTAAAATGCAGTATTTGTGTCCCCAGTGGCAGCGCAAAAGGGGATACGGAGAGTTACTGATATCCACAAATCTCTGCTATTGCCGTAAACACACTCAGTGCCGTAGAGCCAGAAGTTCACAGAATACTCTGTGATGGGTTGTCAAAAGCGGTCTATGGCAGGCTATGGGACAGAGTTATAACAGTACCTTGGTGCTACACACACTCCCACTATTGAGCCGTACATTCCAGCAGATGGGGTTATTTGCATGTGTTTTTCCATGCGGAATCCAATCTCCGTTCTTATGCGGTAAAGCAAAGACGTTCTCCTGTCTCAACACGCCTGCATACCAGCACTGACTGCATGGACTGCAGTCAACTCACACCAACTTCGCTCCGCTCTGTGACTGGTTTGGGTTTTTAAGCCCCTGCCTCTTTTCCTCGTCGGCAGGAGAAATGGAAAAAACACTTCAGACTGCACAGACAGAAGTCAACTCGTACCAACTCCGCAAAACCCTGGAGGTAAATCTTCCCACTGAACGCCTAATAATCGGCAGAATTGGCGGAATTACCACGGCTGTAATTCTGCTGCAGTAATTCTGCAAAAAAGCCCTATTGGGTCTAATGGACCCAAAATAAATTGTAATCAAAAACTATTACAGAACTGACATAAAGCAATATTAAATCAGTTTAGCATGCGTGAAATAAACCAAGTCAATACATGCAGATATAATTGTATGTAGACACGAAACTGTATGAAGCATTTTCTAAATATTGCTCTGGTTCAAAATTGTGCTGATCCAATTTAAACATACATTCAGTACCAATGTAAAAACACGATGAGTGTGTGTATCCAAAGTAACATCTGGGTGAGCCCTTTTGACAGTTTTTTTATTTTTTATTTATTTGCACTTATAAAGCACACATCTGCCCTGGGGCATTGTGGCGCTGTTACAGGTTGTTCACTTGTCGGGCAGGCATATCATAAACTCTTAAGTGGTATAGTACAGTAACAGGCTTAGCGAGGACAGTAAGTACAGAGCAGGCATACTGAGCTGTCACTAAGGTTACAGTTGATCAGCGTATCTATACATGTTGTTTAGTTCTAGCGGAACAGCAGGGTTTTCAGCATTTTGCAGAAGGCAGTGTGGGATCTTTTGTTTCTGAGTGTGGTGTAAGAAGTAAAAAAAAATATCACAGTGGAAAAACTGATACCTCTCATCCTCCCTACTCTTAACCAACTCCCTGCTTCCTCCAACCCTCACAACCTTGTAGAAGGCTATAACAAAACTATGCGCACTGCCCTAGACTCCATTGCACCATTAAAACTAAGAAAATGTAAACCGAAAAAGCATCTCAACCACTGGTTCTCCAATCACCTCAAAACCCTTAGATTAGAAAAACACAAAATGGAACAAGCTTGGAGACATTCTCCCACAGACCACAACAAAATATTGCTCAATAAAATAACGTCCAACTACAAAAAAGAAATCATAGCCGCCAAACAAGAGTCGTACAACCTGAGAATCGCCCAATCCAACTCCAGCACCAAAGAGTTGTTTACGATCATTAAAGAACTGCAAACACCTGTGCTAACCCCAGACACCTGTGTGAAGGACAAACAATGGTGCACCATTGTAGAAAATGCCCTCAACAACAAAGTCACAAGCCTTCAAACTAAAATCAAAAACAAGAAAGACTCCTTAGCCAAACCAACCAACCCCACTAACACGACCCCGCGCCCCACGCCTCAACACCCTCTGCCCAACCCCTCCCGCTTTAGCTTCTCTAAAAGTCTCCACTCTCGAAGTGGAAAAAATCATTCTCAGCCTAAAACCATCTGTCAGGGCAACCTTTGCCCCCACAAATTATTAAAGATGCGGCAAGAGACCTCTCGCCATTCATCACAAGACTCATCAACGCCTCCTTCTCCTCAGGCACCATCCCCAGCAACCTCAAAGAGTCCTGGGTCCTCCCCCTTCTCAAAAAGCCTTCTCTGGACCCCTCCATTCCCACCAAATACAGACCTATTACCACCGTCCCCTTCCTGCTCAAGATATAAGACAAGACAGCCTACCAACAAATCCAAAAATACCTGGAACTAAACCATCTCCTTGGTATCCGACAATCAGGCTTCAGACCCCAACACGGGACAGAAACGGCCCTTATCGACCTGAAGGCTCAAATTGACACTCTTAGAGACAACGGGAAAACGGCTTTACTGCTTCTCCTTGACCTCTCCGCGGCATTGATCTAGTTGATCACAAAATCTTATGCAATCACTTGGATTCAGCTGCCCACTTTTCCCAAGAAGCCATCGGCTGGATCGAGTCATTCCTCAGCAACAGATCCATGCGTGTCTTCACCACCACAGCTGCCGCCGACCCCATCCCCATCACATGCGGAGTCTCCCAGGGCTCATGCGTCTCCCCTACACTGTACGTGTTCACGAAGCCCCTGTTTGATGATCTAGATGGTCTGGGTATCACCTACACTAATTATGCCGATGATACCCAGATCCTCATCCCGCTGACGAGATATTACAACCATGATTTGGCCTTGGTGAACAGGGTGTACCTAATCATCCAGGCATGGATGGCATCTCACAGTCTATGCCTGAATGATAAGACTGAACTCATTATACTTGGTTCCACCGCAAACCTAACCAAATTGGACCACAACTACACCAGCTTCATTATAGACGGGAACACGATCAAGGTAGCTAAGGAAGTGAAAACCTTAGGAATATACATTGACTCTTCCCTCTCCTTCCATAAACAGGTTAGCTCTGTGGCATCCTCCACGGCCTACACATGTAAGTTTATAAGAGCAACCAAACCCTTCTTATCCACCCAGAGCTGCATTACTCTAGCCAGAGCCCTTGTATTATCAAAACGGGACTATTGCAATGCCCTCTACGTAGGAGCTAGCAAACAAAGTTACTAACAAAATACAGATGCTGCAAAACAATGCTCTCAGAGCAGCGCTCAGCATCCCAAAGAGAGAACACATCTCCAACATTAGGAGAGCCCATAACTGGCTCAACACAACAGATAAAATCCTGCTCAAAGTAGCCTCACTAACACACAAATGGCTCAACAACGCTGCCCCCCGCTACTTAGTCGATAGAATAAGTAAACACACCTCCAACAGACCTACTAGAACCTCCAACGCTAATCTTCTCACAGTTCCCAGATTCAAACGCACCAAAATGGGTGGCAACAGCTTCCAGGTGAAAGCGGCACAACACTGGAACTCCCTACCACCTTCTCTAAGAACACCCCAAACCTACACACACTTTAGACGCAACTACATACACTGGATAAAGAACAATGACCGCTAATTCCTTTCATCCCACCTCACCGCTACCTACCTGTAAATATGTATATTTGTAAATCCGTAAACTTTTGCCTTTTTCATGACTGCTTCAATCATCTATTATACACTGTATTTACTGCATTGTATCCATAAAACATTGTAATTACTATACTGCATTGTAACATGTAACCAAGCTGCGAATAACCTTGTTGCTCCTGCGCCCTCATACCCTTGGGTCTGGTGCGCAATACAAATGAATAAACTAAACTAAACTAAGGGCGTTCCAGTTTTTGAAAGCCAGGTGTTGAAAGCTGGACCCTCCAGCTTTGGTTCTTTTAAAGGCTGGGACGTAGATCTGGTTAGTCAGGTGTGATCTAATGGGTCTATTAGATGGGTTGATGGTGATTCTTTCTGATAGCTAGGGTGGGGCATCGGTGGAGAGGCACCTATGTGTGATGGCAAGTTTTTGAAAGCGGATGCATTTTTTTACCGATAGCCAATGTGCTTCTTTCCTAGCTTGGGTGATGTGGTCCCTTTTGGGGATGCTTAGCGCTGCCCTGAGGGCATTGTTCTGTGTGATTTGTAGTATAAGGTTTTTCACCGAAGTGCCCAGGAGTAGAGCATTGCAGTAGTCCAGTTTAGTACCTACTGTGGCTCTGGCAATGGATAGGCAATTTTTGGTGGAGAGGAAAGGCTTAACGGCATTGATCACCTTGGTGGTGAGTGCAGCCGCGGAGGCTATTGCATTAACCTGTCGTGTCATGAACAGAAATGCGTCAAGGTATACTCCGTCTTGACGCTGTTGAGGCTGTGATGGTGGAGTTGTCTATGGTGAAGGTTTTTTATTGAGGGAGCTTGTTGAGTGTTTCCCTGGTGCTTACAATGAGGATCTCTGTTTTCTCCCCATTTAGGCAGCGGCCGTTGGTCACCATCCATGTGTGGATGGGCGAGTAGATTTTGGTTAGTGCTACTGTGTCGTCAGCGTAGTTGGTGCACGCTATATCACGACTGTCAAGATCATTGAAGAGCGGGAGGGTGAAAATATTGTATAACGTAGGGGCAGTGCATGAGCCCTGAGGGACTCCCGCGGTGGAGAAGGCGCATGCCGAGTCTTAGAAGACTTTCATGAGTCTCCCGTTTAGGAAAGAGACCACCCAAGCTATGGCTTCTGGTGAGAAATGGGCTTAATATTTTAGGCGCATGCCTAGGATATCATGGTTGACAAGATCGAACACGGCGGACAGATCTAGGAGGAGTAGTGGTGCTGGTTTTCCTTTGTCCATGAGGTCGCTGAGTTGTATTTTGCGATCGAGCAGTGCGGACTCTGTTCCGTGTACCCGGACAGAAGCCCTACTGTCTTTTGCCTAGGATGTGGTTTTCTTCATGATATTGCTGGATTTGCGTTTAGGCCACTTTGTCAAGTATCTTGAGCAGAAACGGGACGGTGGGGATGGGCCTATATTTGCTGGCCACTTCTGGATCTAGGGTTGTTTTGTTTTATTAGGGGGCGCGCACACACTTCTTTTGGGCTGTCTGGGACAGTGTTTGAGTTGAAGGATGCATTGATGAAGGACTTGAGAAAGGGGGCGAGTGCTGCTGCACAGTCTTTGGCCAGTTTGGCTGGGCAAGCATCGCCTTTACAATTTGAAGGCCTGATTTTGTTAACAATCTCTATGACTTCACTTTCAGTGATTTCCCTAAATTTAAAAGGTGCTATAGGTTTTTTTACCTCAGTGTACTTGGAGCTAGGGGTGATCTCATGCTGTGGGTTAGAAGTGTTTCTGATGTGTTGTATTCATGTGATGCTCCTGGTTTTCCCTCTGCAGGAGCTTGATTTTATTCTGTAGGGCAGTTTGAATTGAATTGCACCAGTTTTGGTCCTTGACTATGTCATGTGATTTAGTAGCTGGGGTAGATAACTCTTTGAATATTGCAAAGAGTTCTTTGGATTCTGAGGTTGCGTTGGAGATCCTGGCGTTGTAGGATGCAGATTTGGCGGTAATTATTGCCTTCTTGTATTGTGTGGCAAGTGTCTTGTAGGCTAGCAGTGTAGCTTAATTAGGGGAGTTTTGCCATTTATTTAGTGCTTTGCATTTTTGGGTGCAGAGTTCTTTTCATTCGGTAGAGAACCATGAGTTGGAATGTTTCACATTTTTGGCTTTTTTCTTCTGAAGTGGAGCATTAGTATCTATGGCAGTGCTAATCGTGGATTTATAGAGGTCTGCCAGTACCGAAGGGTCTGACTGTACAGGGAGGTTGGAGGTGAGAGTGGCTAAGTGGGGTAGGATACTTTCCTTGGTGATGTTTTTAGCACATCTTGCCAATGCTGTGGGGATAGGGTCATGTTTTATAGTGGTGGAGTGAGTGGCTGGTATGAGGAAGTGTATAAGAGAATGATCAGACCAAGGCGTGGGGGTGATGGAGCTGATGTCCGAGTTACAGTTGTAGTCCGCTAACCGATCAAGGGTACGCCCTTTAAGGTGCGTGGGCACAAGAATTTCTTGTTCAAAACCTAGTTCCTGTAAAGGTAAGGCTAGGGCTTTGGATGGTTTGTCATTCTTATCGTTAAGGCTGAGGTTAAAGTCACCTAGGAGGATAGATTTGGATGTAGTTTTCAAGTTAGCAGCTAGGTGGTGTGTGAGGTTGTCATGGATGTCTAGTAGTGGGCCTGAGGGGCGGTAGACTAGGTGGAGGGTGATGTTGTGGGAGAGAGAGAGATCTTTACTGCGAGGGCGTCAGTGTTCCCTCCGAGATTAGAAAGGGTTTGTCTGGCCTCTAGATGGTCCTTCACAATAAGTGCTACACCACCTCCTACGGTGGTGTCGGTCATGCCTGATGATAGAATATCCTGGAGGGATGGCTAAGGTGAGGGCTGGCCCGGCTGCACTATGTAGCCATGTCTCGGGGATGGCAAGGATATCGAGATTCAGGTTGGAGATAAGGTTGCATATTTCGGTGGCATGTGCTGGAATGGACCTGCCATTAATTAGTGCACATTGCAGATCAGTAGCGGTAGGGGAAGGTTTGGTGGTGTTGATAGCTGGTTTGGCTGAAGGAGAGATCTGTGGTACTGGGGGTGTTCTGGGTGAGACATGTATTTTGGTGAGCATGTGTGCGCCAGTGGTAGTGTCCAGGCAGACATGTGGTAATGTAGAAGGGTGTCTGGAGTGGAGACCTAATAGTTTGTTCCTAGTGTTGATTGATCTCGGGCATGTGGCAGCTGCAGTATGTTTGGCCAGGGTAGTAGTGGTGATGGGTTTGGTGAAGAACGAGGGTAGGAAGTGGGTAGGAGGAATGTGTGTGGGAGCAGGAAGCTGTGTGGCTGCCATAGTCCAGTGGGCTGGGGCAGCTGTGAGGGTAGAAAGTGGGGATGCAGTGCGGTTTTGGAGGCCTTAGTCACAAGCACAATGCAGCACAGTAGTAGGGGGCAAGGTAAAATGCAGTACAGATTGGTGCAACACAGTAGTAGGGGGGCAAGGTACATTGCAATACAAATTGGTGCAACACAGTAGTAGAGGGGCAAGGTACAATCCAGTACAAATTGATGGCCCTCAAGGGCAAGCACAGTACAAAACACAATTGATGGCTCTCAGGGGCAGGCACAATACAATATACAATTGATGGCCCTCAGGGGGCAGGCATGATGAGTTACAGTAGTAATGGGCATGCGCCGTACAAAACAACACTGGAGGGGCAAGCACCAGTGGTTCCTCTTTTGGATTTAAGGTAGTGGATAGGACTGGACACGGAAGTGCTCTCAGTGGGCTGGCCTAGTCTGGGTGAGTTTCTGTCCTCGGGCAAGAGAAAAAATTGTCACTCAGCACACAAGCCCCTTCATAGGGTGCCGGTGCACCGTTCGGTGTGGTGGTGAAAGGATTGTTGTGACGGTGGGCCATCTGGTTGGGACAGTTTTGCTGCGATTGCATTGTATGCGTGGGGTGATGGAGTGTATTGTAGCCAGGTGGTGGATGGTATGACTGTGCATCCGGTGGAGGTTGCTCGTAAGCCCCTTGTGGATGGCCGTGCGGGCTCCCCAGGTGTGGGTGTCCACATTGGGGAGCAGGGTTGGATTGGCCCCTCAATCTTTCGGCCCATGGCCGGGCCAAAACCGTCCCTGGGAAGTGGGGGCTAGTTTTTGGCCATGCCTGGGCCAATTTGGACAACAACAAAAAAAAAATTGAAAAAAAAGAAATGTGTAAAACAAAAAACACAAAAAATGTTTATTAAACAAAATACCTGCAACGGCATCATTCATTAATGTTACCTTGCTTTGATGATTTATTTGCATGCACCATAAATTATTATGCATGCATCATTCACATGCTGCTGCAGCATGCAAAGTTGAGGGGCCGAGGCTGCGGCGGGGCCAGCGGCTGTCACGGTGCCGCCACTCCAGAGGGCACAGTGCCCCCTAGACTGTGCTGTGCTGTTGTATTAGTGATAAATATGTATTAGTTATATTAGTGATAAACAACCAATTTTAGAGTAGAATAAGTATCCATTTCGGACTATGTATTTAGCCTTTCGCATGTTGCAGTAATAGCATGTTTTTTTTCTGCCATTGTCTGTTACGATCATCACAAGACCTTCCATCTCGGTGTCCGCGGTCACTGACAAAATCGTTGTGCCTAAAAGCTTCTGTACAGTGTACAAATATTTGACCATAGTACATCAAGTGGCCATTAACTTCATTGTGCCACAATGAACGCTTTATTGTAATGTGTCTATCTTTCCCATCTCACTGGCATGCTGTTCAGGAAGTTTTTTGGCATGTATGAGGGAACAAGTGCTCCCCAGAACCCACCTCGTCCTCTTGCAGGCCTTCCTTGCCACTGGGGTCCCATTTACTGCTGTTCTCCTCCCCACTGTTCCTGACCGTTGTCTGGCAACACTGCAGCCATCCTTGCCTGTGTTGCTACAGAAACACCTCCCTCTTCTCCTAGTTGTTCTGAGGGCAGAGCTGCTGTTACTGCCGCATCCTTCACCAATTTCGTCTCCACTAGGTTTGCTTCTTCAGCTAATCATCTTTGGATTGTTTCCTTCTCTCTCTCTTTGATCCTCCTACAGTGGTGCACTATAATGCTCTGAATCTCAGGCCAGCCTTTGGCTTCTATCCCTGCTATTTTATCATGGTCCTTCTGTACTTACTTTGGGAGACCTCGCTTAATTACGAGGTAAAATAGTGAGGTAGATTGGTCCCACACAGTGCCCGTCTCCCACGCCACATCTTCTGCACTAGAAGAATGAACTCCGCAGCATCTTCCTCATCCCCATAGTGCACTGCATTATGGAATGTAAATCGGGGGTGTCTGAGAAGGTTCTCCGCAGGGCATCCCATACTTATTGAATGATCCACCGTCATGAGTGTCATTGCTTATTGTCACCCCCGGGAAACCTCCTTTAACCCACCCTGAGTTGGCTTGCTCTCCTACCGCTGGCACCAAGAGGCTTTTAATATCTCCCATAGCCAGGGGGCACACCAGCAGTGTTTTCTCAAAGGTGTAGATCATTTTCCCACCCCCGCTGTGAGTGGTGGAAGGGCCTTAAGGAGATTGTTTTTGTCCATCTGTGCCCAAGGTTCATAGTGGGGCCTCCCCGCCCCCTTGTAGATTAGAGGCATCTGTAGTTTTAATTTCACCCTCCCTCTGTTCACCTTTGTTCCTTTCTTTTTTACTAACACCATCCTTCCCATTCTATTTCTGAGCCTCCCCTCCCATGGCTCTCCCATTCTAGGGGAATTCCATTGCACCTGCTGTATACCTTCCACGCCACCACCTTCTGATTTGTCGAAATCACTCCAATACTCTTCGTCCCTCACTGATGCCACAGTGTCATATCCCCCATGATCAAGTTCCCCCTCGCTCTCTAATTGCACCGCCCATATGGGAGCACTATCAATTCTGAAGAGGAAGTCTCCCGATTTCAATTAATCTTCGGGTATGAGAGGGGTGCCTCTTGGATGTTGGATCCCTCCCTCTGATACTCATGCTGCCTCACACACTGCTCGTAATCGAGCTAGTTCTGTACAGGTGGAGGTTAATGCTACCTCAAGATCTTGAGTACTCGGTCCAGTGTGGGTAGGGGTGGTGGGTAATGGGTCATAAGGTGGTGGTGGGGCTGTACTGGGTGTTGTTTATGCACTTCCCCCAGATTGATATGTTGGATCTGTATACCCCTCTGCTGGCCTTGTGAGGAATGGATATATTTTCTTGGGTTCCTCCTCCCCTTTCTCCTTCTCATCCTCGTCTCCCTTCATTATTGCGGCCGTTCCTAACCCTTTCTCCCTTTTTCACCCTTTGTGGTGGGCGTTTCTTTGGACATCCTCCACAAATCTAACACCTCCCGTCTGTTTTGGAGCGGTTTCCCTTTGTACTTCGCTGTCAGATACATGGATAGTTGCCAAAGGACCATTCCTCCGGCCAAGCATGGAATAGTCCCTCCCCTTATGTTTCATTTACCCATTGGCCGTGGTACTTCTTAATTCGTTCGCTGTACAAGGGGAGGTGCTTGCAAATATCGGATAGTGGAGTATCCATCCCCATGACAAAAGACGCTTTTTCCCTTTTTGCGCTTGGGGTCCCCAGTACCAGTAGGGGTTTATCTTTCCTTCACCCCCTGTGTTACCACTGAGTCCTGCTTTCTGGGGCAGTCAAAAATAGCATAGAACATTTGTCTTAAACATTACAATACATATTATATAAAACACTGAAAATAAGAAGCTAAAATAACAAACTAAAACAACAATCACTACTTATTCCCGAGCCCTCTAATTATATGGGGCTGCCACTTACGTCTCCATATTTATCCTCTGCACTGGTCGGGACAGTGCACTGCGGCGCCACCTTCGACCCCCTTTCGGAGCTAGGTTCCCATATCTCCTCTGTATCTTCTCCTTATTTCTCTATTAAAACTAATGGCCATAAAAAAAGGAAAAATCGCTTTACTCCACCCAGTCACACAATACGTTCACATCCAACCCTTGCATCACATCCAACCCTTGCATGTTCCCTTCAATCATACTGCTCTATATTCCCCTCATTCCCTCATTTGTTTTTCCTTGCAATTTATACTCATGTGCCCGTGTTCTTCCAAGAGCCTCCGTTCACGGTCTATCCACAACGTCTGGGCCTCTCCCTGGGGCCGCACCCGGTTCAGGCGAGCAGCGGGGTATTCGCAAAACCAGAACCCACAAGAACCTTTTCCTTCTACGTATGCGTTTTTTGGGGACTGGTCAGCCGTAGGTGCGGGCGGCCTTGCCGAAGAAGCCCGGCGAAGCCCTGGATTTCGCCACTGGTACGGGGGACTCGATGAAATCAAGCTAAGCGGTCACCAAATGAAGGTGGGCATCCAACATGCTTCCTCATAATAAGCAAAATTAAGGACAACAGACCCCGTTAGTGAATGAGTCCAGAAAATAAGTTGCCATGGATAACAGATTTTATGTAAAATAAAGTATGCAAGCAAAGAACTCTGCTGCCCGAGAGCACTCTGCCCCAAAGTACACAGGCAGCACATTATAAGTGGAAATATCATCAGCAATTGTGTCATCACATATAGTACAGAATCCGGGTGCGGATTGTAGGGGCCATGTTTCAGAGCCTGCTCTATAGGGGATACCAGGCTGCAATTGGCCTCTACTTCCCAGTCGATCTCAACTCCGAAGTGAAGGTCAGGAAGAATATGAAACATTCCTAACTGTCTAAGCTACATAACAGGAACTGATAATGATAGAATAATGGCAAACATAACATCCTTGCATGAATGGGGGGTACTTGGAGAGAATGGGTTGATATATTGGCATTCTGACCTCTACATTCAGGGCTTCATTCATATCGGGTTCCTGCTCCCAGGTGTCTCCCCCTGGGGGTTTGATCTACTATTTATGTTCCCTGATGCCTCACAACACTGACAGGGATGTTTTGATTTGTAAAGAATATACTGCACGCAGGATTAAGTCTAAAGTGGGTGAGCGGAATGGTCAGTACGAGGGGGTCAGATGGGTATCGGCATGAAAGAGAGTGGATGGTCGGGGACTGGTGGGCCTTGGCCTGACGGGGTGGGGGTTTCAGAGGGCATTGGCTGTTTTGTGGAGATGGATGGGCACTTGTGCTGGGGCTTGCTTCGATCTCACGCTCTGCAGAGAACACATTCTGGGGAAGTTATGCTAAGCAATTGCATCAATAGATGATTGGACGTTCGTGAGAACAAGGCTTGTGCGGAGCTGGCGAAAAGGGGAGTGGTGGTGTCTGAAACTCTGTGCGAGGCGCTGAGGATGGGAGAGCTGAATTCTGCAGAGGGATGATTTTTGGGCCTAGTAAAAAGATGGCGTCTATGTCAATGCAAGATGGCGTCTATGTTCGGGTCTGTGAGCAGCGTTATACATATAGATCTATATGCTGTAACAGAATAGGATGTGCCATGGGGGTGGGGTCTCCCCTATTGGCTTACACGTCATCTATTTACCGCGGAGAGGGGTAGGGGGGTGGGATTGGACCATCTCCTTCCCAACAGGAGCCTCAGGTGCATCAAGATTAAGAGTCTCTCAGCACTAGGAGAGGCCACTTTTGTGGGGGGTTGAGGCAAAGTTTTACTTCCAGGCTCATGCATCGTTACAATGTAGTTAAACAAAGTGGTGACTTACTGGTTCCCCGTATTCTGCCACAGACTGCACCTGTGTATTTCACAGGTTCTTTGCGTCGTGGTGATTTTAACAAAGGCCGCCCCAAGCCATGTAGTGGCACTGTAGAGAGACTCCTGTCTCAGAGTGGAAGAAAACAAAAGGAAAGATCCTCAATCTAGCACACCAGTAATAGAAGGGCCACAGGTCCCGAACTGTTCCTTCACGGATGAAAAAGAGCTTCTTTCACCAGTGCTCCTTGCTTCAGACTGCACTTGTCGTGCACTTTGCCATATCCATAATGTATATCCACGTCAAAGTAGAATTCAGTAGTAGCACAGCTGCACCCGTCATTGGGACTATTTATTGCAGAAGGTTGCACTAATTGCACGTTTTAGACTCCAATGAACTAAATAGATCAAATATGCCTGTTTATAATAACCACATTGAACAAACTGCTATCTCCAAAGTATTGCTATAAGGATGTTCCCTGGTTACAAATCATTTGGAGAACAAGAATGTGAGGGAAAACAACATTTTGTCTTGTCAATAGTGATTGTTGGGAAAGATTTTTCTTTTTTACAACTTCAACTCCAACTGAACAGCAACATGCCCCAGATCACCTTTGTTAGGAAAGATGTTTCCTTTTGCAGCAATCCTGCCATTGACCTTAGTGGAACACAGAGCTATTTGCTTTGGCATGATCTCTGTCCTGACTTTGGGAGCCAGGTGCATCCTTTTTGCTTCACTTACTTTGCTCTACCCACTTAATTTGGGGTGGGGGGGCTGGTCATCCTCTATAGTTGCCAGTTCAGAGAGGACCCTCTTCCCCTTACATGATTTTCCAGTATTGGTTAATGTAGCACACATAACTTTACACTGAAGTGCTCCAGGGGTAATGTGTATTCCTTTTTATTCTACAGTTACATTGCTGTTCTTTTTGGATGTTGCTAGGATAGGATTGGTGGCAGTTCTACCTTTTTGTTTTTGTTTTGCTGCACTCGCATGAATGTTTGCTTTTTTTACCACATAATGCCATTTTGAGTACCATATGCACTTTTGCATGATTCAGGTTGGATTCCTGAGCAAAGTGAGGGGTGTGTGATCTTTCCAAAAATGGGTTTTGGTACAGTCTGGTCCCAATCCACTCTCCAGCCAAGAGATTTCTATTGCTGGGCAAATGTGAGGTTGCAGTCTATTCCTTATTAGACAGCTATTACCTTGGTGCAGGTACTTGTCACTGGTGGGCTGGGGCATAACCAGCCTGAATTTTGGATAAGTGGAGTTCTGCAGCTGTTCCACAGATCGACTACTGGATCCAAGGCCTCAAAGAATAGGAGACCATCCTGAAGACCTGCAAGACTCCTGCTTAGGATAATTTGCATTTAAAAATAAATTAATGTATTGGGTATTTGTAAAGCACCTATACATCAAATGGTGTTTAAGGTGCCACAAGACAAAAAAGGTATGGGGGGGACACGGAAGAAAACATTAACGGCCCTACTAGGCCCTGTGTCGATGGATCTTGCAAGTGGAGTGGAGTGAAGTGGAGTAGAGTGGCGGTCGGGGCGTAAGGGCTAATACTAGGCTGGGAGGGAAGTGGCGGCATCCAGTCAGGGGGTAGGCAGAGGGGTGCAAGAGGGCCCCTGGGGCTAGGCAAGTGCCAGGGGATGAAAGGAGTGAGGACCACTTGCTAAGTGCGAGGACGGGATGGACCAGGCTCGATAGAGGTGCGCACCCTGCAAGGCTAGTCAGGGGAAGAGGGCCCAGGAGGGCAAGTGCAGGTGGGTGGGGTGGTTGTGGGGAGGTGGGGTTGAGGGAAATCAGGGTGCTGGGGTAGACTGGGTGATGAGGGCCTCAGAAGGGACCAGGCAGCCAGTCAGTGCTGCAGAATGGGGCATTAGCAAGGGTGGGGGAGAGAGAGAAGAAAGAAGAGAAAAGGAGGGTCTTGAGAATCTTCAGGAACTTAAGTAGATCCGGCTCAAGCCTGAGAAGGACCGGGAGGCCATTCCAGAGGGAGGCTCCTGCCGAAGAGAGAGATCTACCCCCCCACTCTCTGCTTGGAAAAGCGTCTGATCTGCAGAGAGTTGGAGCTAGAAGAACGGAGGGCTCTAGTAGGGAGGTATTTAGGGAGAGAGAGTTGGATGTAGCGGGGTCTCAGGCCCCATAGAGCCTTGTGGATGATGCACAGGGTCTAAAACTTGATCCTCGCAGCCACCGGAGAGATTTTAGGGCTGGAGAGATGCAATCCCTGGGCCAAGGATAAGTCTCCCAGTCCTATTCTGGATTAGTTTAAAGGGGTGAAGGGAAGATAAAGGTAGATTGAAGAAGAGGCTGTTGTAGTAGTCCAGCTTAGAGAGGACCAGTGCTCTGGAGACATTGAGTTTCTGGGGGAAGGCGAAGAAAGGGAGAATACCTCTGAGAAGGTGCAGCTAAAAGTGGGACTTCTTGGCAAGGGCTGTGTGGAGAGAAGGAGAGAGAGGAGTCTAAGATGACACCAAGGTTTTTAGCCTCACAAGAAGGTAAGGGGAGGGGACCCATGGAGGGTGCCCAGAGAGTAGGCGGGAAGGAGGAAGCAGGGGTCCCAATGAGAAGGATCTCAGTCTTACTGGCATTAAGGCAGAGATTGTTAGCAGCACACCATGCCTTAATAGCAGTCAGTCAGGAATGAGAGAGGAAGAAGAAGAGGAGGGAGTGGAGGGAAGCTTGAAGGAGAGCTGTGTCATAACCACATAACACTAGAAGTGAGGAGAGAAGGGGATCAGGTGGGCTATAGGGGCAAGGTAGATGTTGAAGAGCCACGGCGAGAGGATAGAGCCCCGAGGGACACCGCAGGTGAAGAGTGTGGTGGAGGAGAGGTAAAAGGCCAGTTCAACCTGGAAGGTTGGTCGGATAGGAAGGAGGTCAACCAGACCAGTGCCAGGTCCGTGATGCCAAGGGTATCACAGAGCCGATTTAACAGAGTGGCATGATCGACCATATCAAATGCAGAGGAAAGATCGAGAAAGATGAGAACGGAGGGAAAGCAAAGTCCCGGTGAAGCCCCCTATGTCTCTTACTACAATCCTTGAAGACCCTCATTGGTGCTTCAGCCCCTGGATTGGAGCGACCAACCAGACCAGACTCTTGCACGGGAAGCTCAGCATCATAAGCCATTGGTAGCCATCTGAAACTTCCTAGGACCAACATGTGGGTTGATCAGCCTATGCAAAGGCCTCTCCACTGTGCAAGTCAAAGTCCTGAACTGGAGCGTGAGATTCTGAGGTCGACTACTTGTGGCCTGAAAATATCTCTACTGCTGTTCTTCAGGACAAGGAGGGGCAATCCGGGGGCTGAGACTTGCTCTCTCACAAAGCTCACCTGCCACCACCTGATTGGGATGAACTTCGTTGCTGCTCTTTTCTGCCATGCCCTGGGGGAGGGATCTCATCGTGTGAGTTTCGTTTTATGTTTCACCTCTTAAGTGCTTATGCTTCATAGTCTTCCATAGTTCTAGAGGAATAGGAAAAGTGGAGTCAGGAAGGTTTCTGAGAGTAGTGAATATTGTACTTCCAGTATCCTTTTCCAGTATCCTTTTCCCAATACCACAAAACCTCCATTCAAGTAAATGGGTTCCTCATATCTATTAAACATGCAGAGAAGGGCTGGTGGTTGGAGCTGGGGGCACACACATCTGCGTGCAAGATTATCAGAGTTGGCTGTGAATGCACCCTGGCTGCTGTTCGTTTGTGGGCATTGCTTTCTTTTTGGGGGGTAAAGTCTGTTTAGATGCCTTTGGTACTTTCCAATTTCAGGTAATAACGTCACACCGGTATAGCAAGACTTACGATGAGTAACTTTTCCTTTTGCTTGTTAAGGCAGAATTATATTTGCTGACACTTTTTAGGGTGCCCTAAGCTCTTTGCTTTTTCCATCTTTTATTTTTTGGCTCTTTGACCCCTTTGTGGTCCGGGGGAAATCTGAAGAACCCTGCAGCCGCAACCCTTGTAGAATACTTGGTCATTGGTAGTCCATAAGGCTCCTAACGATTTGTACCCATGGATGATTGCTTTTATTTAAATAATAAAGAAAATACCTCACTAACCCTAATCTATGGGATGCCCTACCTAACAAAACTAAGCGAGGGTGCTAGTTGTCAGATGTGAAGTCCAAACTTAATAATCCGTCCTCTGTCAAATCTAGCCTAAGCTGACACTACCAATATTGATACGTAACAAAAGACCAGTAGAATGACTTCCTTCTCCTTGGGCATGCTTCTCAGCAAACGTCTCTTCAATATATCTTCATATAGTCTCTTGCTATTCCTTCTAATAGCTACTTCACTTTTCAATGGGTCTTCTTAGGCCCTTATATATTTGTTACTCTTATTTCTTCAAACACTCTTCTTCTCGAGATGTATAGACAGACTCTTACTCTTAGCCCTCTCACAGTCTTACCAGTCACAGGAAGCATGTATCATGTACTTCTTATACTTTTGTCAATCACTGGGATGAGGATATAGGTTCCCTGCGTGCTATTCACCCTTTATATACTCTGGCCCATCACTGGGATGAGGATCCAGGGTCCCTGGGTGATCTTCACTCTTTCTGCCTTGCTACCCGAGTCTCCCGCTCTCCCCTCTATCTGTATTGAAGGGATTCTGCGTCACCGGGTCGGCGTTCTTTCTCTCCTCTTTGCTCGGTCAGGATGATCCTCTGGACACGCTTTGCTTTTCCTTGGCGATGAAAGGTATCTCCTTCGGTTCCGTTCAATGCCACCACCTTCTTCATTTGGTATGTTGGTTGGGTACTCCACCCATGGACAGACATCCTCGGGTCTGGGATTGGTGTATCGCCTACTTGGCAAGCCAACAATGGGGCTCTTCACTGGGTCTTCTCAAGCGTCCCTCCTGGGAATGGTATGAACCTCCTCTGCTCTGCCGGTCGGGCAGTGTACTGCTGTACCTTCTTCTCGGTAGCTGCTTTTGAACAAGCAATGCAACGTCTCCCTTGGCTTCCTAGCCTCCTCGATCCTGCCGGTTTGAAACTCCCAGTTCTCACTTCCTTGTTCTCTTGAACCTCCTCTTTTTATGACTCACTGCTGTGGCTTCCCCAGCTTACAAAGAATGTTCTTCTGTTCTTCCTTTCTGTTGGGTCCATATGCTATGCCTCCAGTTAGCTTCTTGGTGTCAGCATTCGACAGACAAGCACTCTTCATTACTCTCATGTTTTTACTCTTCATAGTATCAGGTTGACATTGGTCTTCTGGTATTATACACATGTAAGAGGAGTTTAGTTGTATGTCAGTTAATGAAGTTATCCTGGTTTTGCAGGATAATAAGAAGGGAGTTCCTTATGGGGGAAAGGGAGACCTTCTGCCCAAGAAGGGAGTCTTCCCCTGTGAGGTCCCACTTACCGCCACCTCAAGGAAGGGGCTTCCCCATTGGGGGAAGTGACTGGATCTCTCAAATCGTCACACACCATAAATTAGTTTTGGGGAAGTAGGCTGGTGGTAGCTGTAACTTGGTTTCGGTTTCACCTGTAGTGCAAGCTGATTTGCTGCATTAGTAGCCCATCATACCTTTTTAGTAGTCCTGTAGTGCATAGATAATTTAAGCCCTAGCCTCAGCCATTTTGTTTCTTGTGCTTCCTTGGTTCACGGACACCATGAGGTAGGCCTACTGTGTTCTGTGCACATGTATTAGGGGTCGACTAAGGCTCGCAACATATAAGTTACCAGTAGTATTCCAAAAAGAAGTGCACACCAGGCAAGAAGTAACACTGTTCATTACAGCTGGGCAAGCACAAATCAAGCGGCACAGTGGAACAGAACGGGTTGATGAGAACTGACAAACTTGCTCACAGCGGACAGTACTTTTATATTGCTAATACAATGTGTATACAACTAGAAACAGTTTAACTTTGAACTTCACGTCTCTTTGGTTCTCACGAAGCTGACTGGTTAAACTACATCATAACCCTATGGTTGGTTAGACATGATTGGAGCAAACAGACCTGCCCTCTCCGGGCTCATCCCCACCCCGGGTGGTGCCACGTTGCTCCCGGCTCCTCTGTGTGCAAACAATTTACAATTATTTATAACATAATTGTGCAAGTCTTTAATCATATGCCATTGGTCAGCACCAGAAAGGAATGAAAACAAAAAACACTGAACTATCGGGCAGAGAGACACTGAAGTTAACCTTTGTGAACACTATTGTGGACACTATGTGGGCTTGTTACTTTCCAGGGACACCAAAATGTACTGTCTGATTGGCTCTTCTTGGTGTTCCCCTCCATTCTGCATCCTTGTTTCCATACACACTGGCCAATGGGCAATTTGAAACCGCCTTTATGTGAAACGAGAACCTCTCTGTATTTGATCAGTTTCCCCAGCTCCCACGAGTTGTTGTGATACTGGGTTGCCGACCTTGATTACATCACCCGGTGCTTTTCCCAGCTACTGTAGTCTGCTGGAAACTAGCAGCCTGAATTCTTCCCCTCCCCCCACCTCTCCCTCAGTCATGGCACATGGGCTTTGTGTTCCAGTGTAGCTCATGAGGTGAGGCCCACCTGTGGTGTCCCCATAAAGTGTGCTTACCAGCAGTTTCGCCACCCTTTCCTTTATGCGGCTGGTTCCCTTGTGTTCTTATTGTTATATACAAAGTGTCACCCCTTGTTTTCCCCCTTAGGGGTGTGTCCCGGTCCACCCCCCCTTATTCCTGCCATTGCTAGGTGCACCCCTCTGTTTGGCGCTGAATCAGCACCTTCATTCCATTCCCCCCCGGATCGATCTTTTGATCGACACCTTCTGCCCCATCATGTCCCTACTTTGTTCCTTGGGCACCCATAGCCGTGTCACCCTGTCCATGTCCCCTCTTTCTTCCTCGTACCCTTCCAGTGTGTCCTCAATTATTAGACACTCCCACCCATCTAGGGAGCATTGGTCTTCTGCATGTGGTGGGGCAGCTGCTAAAGCCACATGCACTCTGCCCTACCCCTCATTCATCCTGGGCGGATGCCTCTCTAATCCGCCATTTTCATCACCAATTTTATTAGCAGACATTATATACCGTACTTTTCCTTTGCAACATGTGCACTGTTATATTATCCACTGTCCGACACTGAAGGTAACGAGCATCACAACGAGCAGAGGGACAGTTACCTGCTAGCCACCCTGGCATCCAAGCAAATAGTGTGCCCAGCCAACTGTCCAAAGCTGCATCACATGTTTCTTTTATAATTTATTCATGCAATGTATCTCCTTGACAGCCTCCGTGAAAGTTTTGTTTGCAGCCTCGTTGGAGGGTATTGCTGTGCAGCAGCTGCTCCTAATTTTGTGGCAGACCCCGGCCTCCATCGCAGTCATTAAATCCAGAACAAATCTTTTCTGTAGGGCCACCAGGCGTAGGGCAAGATGCTCTTCTCGCACTGCATTCAGTCCTTTTTCTGTTGAATTTACCAACTGTGGCACCTCGTAGTGGGTAATCTACAGCCATTTGGAGTTTACGGTGACTTGCACCCAGGGTAGTAATAGAGAGGTGAAGAAAACTGATGCTTTGTTAAAAGTCGTAAATGCTGTGGGAGGGCTACCAAACTCTGAGCTGATTCGACAGATGGGTAGGTTCTGCTCCTTTTCTTTCTTGCCACTTTCTTCTGCTCCTTTTCCTTGTTCCTCTGCTATGATGTGGAAAGTTCATTGAAAGGTAACGGGTCTGCCTGGGGCACGACCAATGAAGGGTTGTGGAGGGTCACAAGTGTGCATACCCCTCCCCAGTCTGGAGACAGCTGGGCATAGGCTTTGGTTCTGCATACCCACCAGACAACTACCACCGCTGCTGTCCCTTTCTGCAATGCCGGGATGCTCATCGTCCTCTCGCAACCAGTGTTCATCCCCGGTACGGTCGGCCCTGTTGCTCTGAAAAATAGAGAATTGTGCGTCAGTGGCTTTATGTACTCCGGTTGGTGTTTCTCATCTATTCATGTCAAGGCATGTACATTAATATTCCATATTACCCTGCATTCGTTATTCATTTTTTCACCACCCTCTCTTCATATTCCACCAGCCCTTTGTGCGGCACTACCTCGTCCCACGCTCCCATCTCCCACTGTGAACCACCAAGCCCCTTATTTGCATCATGGGTCTGGAGTGGCACCATGGAACATCATGCCCTGTTTAAGTTTTGCAATGTTTTCTCCTGTGGGCGATTGCTGATTGTCCCCGCCCCCCTTTGTGCCCCATCCACATCATACTCCAGTATTATATGTTTTGTTGCTTCCTCCCTGGTCATGCTTTCAAGTTGTATGTAATTATTTGCATATACCTCCTCCCTTTACTCTATCCATTGCTTTTCTACTGTGTGCCCCTGAAACAACACTAAGTTCTACATAAGGACAAGTGCATCAGACTTCCCCCCCCCGTTTCTGCTGCTACTACTTCCTGTGACAGGAATTGTTTTGGTGTCCCTTTAACATTCGAGATGAGTGAGCACACGTAGCAACTGCCATTCGTGCTCTCTCGCCCCACCCTTTTCATCTCGTCGTACCACACGTTTCCAGATGCAGTGTCTCCCCCTCCCCAATCGAGTCGTATAACTTCTCAGTACTAAATAGGCTTCTCTTATTGCGTGTCTCCTTTCCGTTATCGGTGGGTACACAACTACCTTCATTATAGGTTAGAACCCAGAAGAGGAGGAAGAGAGAAACAAGAAAGAGACAAAACAATCCTATTCCTATATTTTTAACATCATATTTGTATTTTCTTCCATTCTCCCCACTTATCTCTTGCCCACCTCCTTCTCCTGTAGGCATTCTGTAAAGTCTGATGGCAGTAAAGAAACCGTTTTGAGACAGTATTTTCTGATCTATAAGCACCTAGCAAGCAAACAATAAAATAAAAATAAATAATTGTCAATGATAATTGGATGATACTTCCCATCAAGTTGTGTTTCTCTCCTCTCTTTCCGTTGTACTGCTCTTGATATTGTGGACGTCCGTGATGTGTGTCTATGCTCTCCTTTCTTTTACAGCTGTGGATGTCGCATACACAACTTCGTAGGGACCAGTGAACCTTCGCTCTTGCCACCTCCACATGGTGTTACAGACAAGTACTTGATCCCCGAATAGAGGAGCAGTGCTTGTAGGAATTATTCCTCTGTGTGCACTTGTCTGTTCTTCAGTGTTGGTTTGCCGACTTGTGGAACGGTGAATCTGGCGGGAAATATATTTGAGGGCATTTGTCATTGAAGTTAAGTACATTTCGTAGCTCTTCTCCCCCTTGAACCTGTGCTGTGGTATTGGCATCCAAAATTGAACATGCAGGAGGGATAGGTGCATGCAGCTTCCTGGCAGTTAAAGTTTTGTCCGTAGTCAAGTGATGATTCACACGAGGTGATTTGCGAAGGGCAAAAAGCTCTTATGGGAGGCAATACAGACAGTTTTTGCACAATGGCATTGTTCGCGTTGCTAAACATTCTTTTAGCAAGCTGTTTAATCTCTCAACAAACCTGTTGGCCTGCAGCCGATACACTGTGCATAGCCAGTGTTTTATTCTTAGGAGGTGCAGTATTTCCTTACAGAGGTAATTGGCAAAAAGTTTCCCATTATCAGACCTTATCTCATTGCATACGCCACATCTTGAGAACACCTCTCGTACTAGGAACTTTGCGGACAACTTTGTGTCGTTTTTAGCACAGGGCCCGCCTTAATGCAATGGGAAAATGGACAGACAACAAGCAAGTACCTATAAGAGGTACATCTGTCTTGCATGTTGACACAGTCGATATGCAAGTGCTGGAAAGGCCCTTGCATTCATGGGAATGTTCCCTTTATCATTTTCAAATTAGGACCAGACAGAAACTGCTGACACACCACACAATTTCCTGTAAACTTTGCCACTCGCTCATGTATATTTGGAACATAACATCTTTCACTTATTTCTGCCGCTATGTGCTCTTTGGACACATGGGCGGGAAAGTGCAGCTGCTCTAATGCTACACTTAACAACTTCTTTGACATCACCGGTTACCCTGTGCTGTTCTGCCTCCATATCAAGTCGGTGGGTGAGAGGCAACAACCTCTTTGTATCCACAAATCTTTTTCTTCCTGCAGGGTATCTCTTTGCAGCTCTGTTTTCTGTAACAATTGGCATTGTGTTAAAGCTTTTCCCCTTTTCTTCTTCACCTGTTCTGCTTTCTGCCATCATTATTTTCATTCTCTCCTTGGTCCCTGTATATAGGCTTGTGGTCCCCTCGGATAAGTAAGCCGCTTCTTTTGGTGCTCTGTCAGCCATCTTATATCATGTCCTGATCACATGTATGGGCAGCAAATTATATTATGGCCACCTCCACTGGTAGCTTCAATGCCTCAGATGCCCAAGCAACTCTGCGTGGTTTACCAGAGACCCGTCACTTCTCCTAAATCCCCTTATCTCCACCGTGCTAATCCTTAATGTATTGCTGATGTCCCGTAAGCTGAATCTGACAATATATTATAAGCTGCATGCCCTTCCGCCATGTTAAATGCACTTATCATGGCCACTAATTCTGCTGCCTGTGCCGAATAGTGCGATGATAACCTCTGCTGTGATGCTATTAGATACGCCCCATTCTTGTAGCACACTATTGCAGCCCCTGTATGTCTCCCTCCAATGTTGAGGTCTATACTTGAAGACCGTCTGACCCTTCTATTTCTTCCTCCTTGACCTGTGTGTTCCCTTCCATTCTGTCCATACATGCTGCGCAGCCATGCATTTAATCGCCTCCCTCTGCAGGTTCTTCTATGAATGCTGCCGGGTTTACAACGCGACACCTCACTACCTCGATACCTGGGTTTGTCAGTATTACTTCATATCCTGACGCCCTTTGAGTTGTTAGTGTACGCTCAGAATTTTCTAAAACTGCAAATAATGAATGCTCTAGGTACAGTACCACTGGGCGCCCCATTGTAATTGTTGCTGCCTTTTCTATTGCAAATGCTGCAGCCGCAATCTCTTCTTCGCAGCGGAAATGTCCCTGCATAACTGGGACTAAAACACTGGTATAGTATGCCATTGGTTTGTCCTTGTGGCTTCTTTTGTGTGAGGACCGTTGTAATCACTGAGCCATCTGAGTGGAAAAACTGATACAACTGCTCTTTGTAGTTAGGAGCGGCCAACACTGGGGCACGGGCAAATGCTTCTTTTAGTTCTGTGAAATTGTTATGAATTTCTAATGTCCACTTTGCGCCTTTTTGAGGGCCTGTAGTAAGGGTTTTGTGAATGTAGAGTATTCAAAGACCCATGCCCTGCAGTAGTTGCATAGCCCCAGGAACCTCTGCATCTTCTTCACTGTACGGGGGAGGTGCAGTCATGTGAATTTCCTCTACCCTCTCCTAAGTTATCTTGTGCCCTTCAATGGATAATTATTTGCCCCAGTACACAAGCTCCTCCTCCTGGCAGTATTGCAGTTTTCCCTTATCCACTTTATATCCCTTGTCTGCTATTACTGTCAAGAGATGCACGAGTCAGTGCTATACTGTTCCTCACTTCAGCTAAACACCAACCAATCATCAACATACTGTATCACTGTGCTTGGCATTTGTAAATTGCGTAGATCCTTTTGTATCACTCTGTTAAAAAATACTGGGTGATTCGAGGCTGTGAAATATCTAGAGTCTGGGTGTAGTGGATGGAAAAGAAGGCATCATTTAGGTCGATGACGGTAAAGTACTTCGCCTTCGCTGGAATGTTGCACAGTATTGTAGCAGGGTTCGGTGCCAAAGGAACTACTGCTTCCACTACACCATTAAGAGGGCGTAAATCCTGTATTAATCTCCACGACCCACCTTTTGATTTCTTTATCGGGTATATAGCTGTATTGCATGGAGATGCGGATGTCTGTTTTATACCCTGCTGCCACAGTGCATGTAGCATTGAGTATATCTCCCCATCTGCTTCTCTGGACAATGGGTATTGGACAATGGGTATTGTTTTTGTCGGGGCAGCAGCGCACCTTCTTTTAACTTGATCTTAACTGCCCCCACTCCTTTTAATACTCCTACATCATGGGGCCCTTTGGTCCATAATCTCTCTGGAACCCTTTTCAGATCGTCAGTGTGTCTGCTCCCTCTTTTCACCAGTTGCGATAGCATCAGCACTAGCTTTCTACCACTTTCACTGGGCAGGACATTTGTAGCTGAAATACCATTTCTCCCTCCTCCTCCCCATTGGACAATACCTGTTCATCCGTTACTCCTGTTACGGTCAGCGTTGGGTTGATGCATAACACTGTACGCCATTCCAGATAGTTTACATCCCGCATAGGATCACCATGTTTTCGCATATCACTACCTCTTCAAGATGTAGCACTATTGTGGTGCCTTTTGTGTCTTCCTTCGGGCACTGTGGTCTGAATAGGAATTCTGAAGCCAGTAGGAACACCTTCCCTCGTGACCCACCCCAGCAGTATCTTGACCCCATATAAAAACATGCTAGCGTACATGGGATGGCTTTGCAGTATGCACCGAGCATGGGCTGCTAGGAGCGCAGCCACTCGTGTGTAGAAGATGCCTGGCGTTGAGCACCATCCCCTTTTCAGTGAATGATATTGTGGCATTAGTTTTCTGAGCAAGTCTCTTCCTAGCATAGAAATAGTGGTGTCTTTGGAATACAATAGTGGTGCTATGATGTACTTTGCCTCTATTAGTGATAAATATTTTGTTACAGGAACCGTCCCCATCTCCCCAGAGAAGCCCTGTGTATCCATTACTTTGTTCGATAGTGGGAATCCCCTTCCCTTATACAAGATTTGGTGGCTGCTGTGTCTGAGAAATGAGAATTCTCTTGGTCCCATTTTTTTTTAAAAACCTCTTTCGAAGGGATTGTGTCCTCCGACGTATTCCTTATCTATGATAATTGTATCTCCAGCTTGCTGGCCTTGGAAAACTTTTATTTTTCCCCAGTAGAGGGCGCTGCACGTCGACGTCTGTCGAGTAGGTGTTCCTCGACAGCCACCGTATCGACGCTGACGTCATCATGCCCATAAATAGCCACGCGCAGCGTCCGTTGCTCAGTTCCGTTTTCCCGCGCTTCGTATGCCTCGGAATATCGTTGCTCAGTTCTTCAGTCGAAAAATACCGACTCATACTCGATGGCTTCCTCCTCCGACCCGACGACTCCTCGGTCCGGCTTCAAAAAATGTCGAGACTATGGGGAAGAAAATGTCGTTGACGGATCCTCTCAGGATCTGTTTGTGGTGTCTGGGAGTCGAGCACCAGTGTTCGGAGTGTGAGGAATGCTTGTCCATGACGCCGAAAGCCTTGAAGGAGCGTAAGGGGAAGCTCGAGAGAGGTAGGTCAGTTAAAACTTCCTCGAAAGTTTCCGAGGTAGAGTCGAGAAATTTGTCTCCTCACCGTCGAAAACACTCTCCTTCTAGGTCTCGAAGTGGCTCCCACCACTCGTCGACATCTAGACACTCGAAAAAGAGACGTAGAAGATCCCCTTCATCGTCTTCTTCTAATTCCCCTGAAAAAGTACCTTGCCCCACAAAACACAGTTCTCAGGCTGAGTGGAAGGAATTCAGAAAAAAGATGCTAAGTGTCTTCGAGAAAGCGGCCTCGACCCCCTCGAAGAAAGCTGAGGGTGATACCCCGGGTGAAAAGCCCAAAGAATCTAAATGCCGCGAGTCGAAGCACCCGGCGAAAGAGTCTACCCGAAAGCGCCACGGGAAACAAAGCATCTTCGACGCCATCGTCGAAAGTCCCCTCGAAGCATAGATCGGCGCCATCGACGCTGTTATCGAAGGGTTCTTCGACGCATCCGTCGATCGAGTCGACGCCGACATCGACGCCGATAAAAGAAAAACCCACGGCTACTCCACAGCCAACGGTTACAGCGAGATCCTCCGACACAACGTCGAGAACGTCGTCGACATCCTCGAGCAGGATTCCGATCCTCTCAAGTTCTTCGAGGCCTCTTCCAGTTTTCTCGACGCCTTTGTCAGCGCCTTCGAGGATTTTTACATCAGCGTCGACGACATCGACCTTTTCAAGGCCACTGATGGCTCCCTCTGCTTTAGAGATGGGTTTTATACCATTTCACAGACCAGAGCATCCCCCCTTAACTTCAATTTATGAAGAAAGGGAAGATTCTGATCAAGAAAGGCCTTTTGGGCTGCAGAGGACCACATCACCTGAACCAGAGATTTTTGCCTCTGAGGAAAGAAGATTGAAAGACCTTCAGGATGTATTACAGGAAGCAAGTGGCCTAGACACTTCCCCAGAAGTGGAATTTGTCAAACCAGACCCAGGGGAACATGCTGAAACCCCATATAATATAGAACCCTAATGTCAAGAATTATGGAGTTCATGGGTTGGTCTGCGCCTTCACCTGTTTTTCAACAGGATGACCTCACAGATATTCTGGATAAAGGTCCACAGGAGGATCCTGTGGTTCCCTTTCATTCTGCTTTACAAAGAAAGATTTTAACTAACTGGGAAACTCCTGAAGTTGTCCCTGCAGTTAATAAGAAGTTGTCAACAAAATATAGGGTATCTGCTGCTAACCCTGAATACCTATCTAAGCACCCTACTCCAGAGAGTCTGGTGGCCCAAGCAGCAACTTCATCAGGCAGTACATCTGCATACCCCACTGCTCCACAGGACAGGGATGACAAAAAATATGATGCTATGGCTAAGAAAGTATTTTCTGCTTGTAGCATGGCATTAAAATCTATTAATGCTACTTGTACGCTCGCTAGGTTCAGCCACACTCTTTGGGAGTGTGCTTCATCAGCGGCTGTCTGCCTCCAGGAAGGAGAAGAAAGGGACGCATTTTTAAATATCATCAGAGATGGTAAAGATGCAATGTGCGAGTCCCTTCAAACTGGCATTGATTCTGCTGACAGTATCAGCAGGGCCATGGCGGCAAGTACCACAATTCGCAGGCATGCGTGGTTACGAAAGTCTGGCTTTGCTTCAGACGTACAGGCCAAACTTTTGAATATGCCCTTTGACGGCTCTTCCCTTTTCGGTAAAAAGGGGGATGACAGTCTGGAAAAACTGCAAACATCCAAAGCAGCAGCAAAATCATTAGGAGCTGCAATCCGTCAGACTACTTTTCGTCCCTCAGGATCCTCTTGGAGAGGAAGGTCCTTTCGCTGTTATTCCACATACGGAAGAGGCAGAGGACGGCCGGCTCAAAGAGGCCAAGGAAGATTTACCCGTGGTGGACGGGGGAGAGGAAAGAAAGCCGCATCAGCAGCAGCAGGAGCTGCTTTACCTTCGGCATCTGCATCAGCCGCTCCCAAACCGCTCTGAGGTCTCCCCTCACAAAACGCCTGTAGGGGGCAGGTTAACTCACCATCTGATGGAATGGCAGGCTATTACGTCAGATGCTTGGGCTCTGGAGACAGTGGCCCAAGGTTACTGCCTGCCTTTCCTACGCACCCCTCGGAGCCATCCACCGGGGAACAACTCTTTGAAGTTTCCAGATCCGCTCCTTCTGCAGGACATTCTAGACCTGCTAGAGAAAGGTGCCATAGAACCGGTACCTGTAGCGGAAAGGAACAAGGGTTGGTACTCCCCCCTACTTCATGGTACCGAAGAAGGACGGAGGAGTGAGACCCATCTTGGACTTACGAGAATTGAACAAGTTCCTCAGGAAGGACAAGTTCAAGATGGTAACTCTTTCTCAGATCCTTCAGGCCCTCCAGCTTCAGGACTGGCTGGTATCTCTGGACCTTCAGGATGCTTATTTCCATGTGCCAATTCATCTCAAGCACAGGAAATACCTGAGGTTCGCAATTGGCAACTCTCATTATCAATTTCGAGTTCTGCCATTTGGGCTGACCTCCGCCCTGAGGGTCTTTACCAAGCTAATGTCGGTTGTGGCTGCAAGTCTAAGGAGGGACGGGATTCACGTCTACCCCTACCTGGACGACTGGTTGATCAGAGCGGTATCTTCAAAACAAGTTCAGATCCGACTAGATTATGTCTGCCTCTTCCTTAAGCTGGGCTTCTCCCTCAATTTAAAGAAGTCACAGATGATACCATCACAGAGACTCCAGTTCATTGGAGCAGTCCTGGACACATCCCTGGGAAAAGCCTCGACACCAGAGGTGAGGGCTCAAGATATTCTGCAGATGGTCACCAGGTTTCAAAATGCCCAACGTCTCCCAGCCTACGACTTTTTGAGGTTGCTAGGTCTCATGGCATCCTGCATAATCCTTGTGCCAGAGGCTCGCCTGAGGATGAGATCTCTTCAGTGGGCACTAAGAACTCAGTGGTCACAGTTCTCAGGAAGAATGACAGATCTCCTTCAGATCCCGGTCAGAGTGGCTCGAGACCTTCAGTGGTGGGCCTGTCGGGAAAACATTTTGAAAGGAGAACTGTTTTGGCAACCATGGCCGGAGATAACAGTAGTCACGGATGCCTCACTCACGGGGTGGGGAGCCCATGCCAACGACTTGACCATCAGCGGTCGTTGGTCTCCATCGGAGTCCAGACTACATATCAACCTGTTGGAGCTGAGAGCCATCAGACTGGCACTGAAGGCTTTTCTGCCGTCTGTACGGGGGAGAAATGTCCTGATAATGACGGACAATACGGTGGCCATGCACTACCTCAACAAAAGAGGAGGGGTAGGATCACTACCACTGTGCAGAGAGGCGATGCAGCTCTGGTTTTGGGCAATTCAGGAAGGAATCTCTCTATCGGCAATTCACTTAGCCGGAGAAAAGAACTTGACAGCGGACGCACTGAGTAGGCAGAACACAGTCTCCCACGAGTGGGAGATAGCTCAGGAAGTCCTTCAAGAGATCTTCGCCCTTTGGGGAACCCCTCAAGTGGATCTGTTCGCCACCAGTACCAACAAGAAGTGCGACCGGTTTTGCTCAAGGGAATTTCCCCCGAGAGGAGCTCTAGGAGACGCGTTCGTAGTGGACTGGGAGTTCCCACTTCTGTATGCGTTTCCTCCGGTCCCTGTCATTCCTCAAATGATCAGGAGGTTGAGAAGGTTTCGGAAGACCATGATCCTAATTGCCCCGGATTGGGCCAGGAGAACGTGGTACCCGGACCTTCTGGACATGTCCATCTGCCCTCCAATTCGTCTTCCATACAGAGAAGATCTTCTCTCGCAGAAGGAAGATCAGGTTCTCCATCCAGCCTTCAAGACCCTCAACCTTCACGCTTGTTTTCTGAAAGGTTGAGGTCCAAGGATTGGGACCTTCCAGATGACGTCATGGAGGTGTTGCTTTCGGCCAGAAGGCCAGCAACTAAGACTCTATACCGCTGCCGTTGGAATACATTTTGCAGCTGGTGCAGAGAAAAGAATATCGAACCCTTTTCATGTGGTACATCTGCAGTGGTATCCTTTTTACTTTACTTGGCAAATTCAGGCCTTCAAGTTGGCACTATTAAGGGCTATCTTGCAGCGCTGTCAATCTTCAAGCGCACTGCAGAGGAGCCATTATATTTAAAAATTCCATTAGTAATACAATACCTGAAAGGATTAACTAATGTTTATCCTCCAAGACCATTCCAAGTTCCCTTATGGGACTTAAATTTAGTTCTAAACTTCCTAAAGGGTGCTCCATTTGAACCACTCCACTCTTGTTCATTGAAGTTTCTCACCCTCAAAACTGTCTTATTAATAACATCTGCTAGAAGGGTTAGCGAGTTACAAGCCCCATCTTATAAACCTCCTCATACAATTTTTCATAAGGACAAAGTTGTTCTACAGGTGAAGCCTAACTTCCTCCCAAAGGTAGTTTCTGAATTTCACAACACTCAGAAGATTACTTTACCTTCATTCTATCCTCCCCCCCCCATCGGGGGAAAGAGGAAGAGAGACTACACAGGCTGGACCCTAAGCGAGCCTTGAGTCTTTATATCAGCAGACTTGCTAAGATTAAGCAAGCAGACCAACTCTTCGTAGGTTACACAGGACAAAAGTTGGGATTACCAATAACGAAACAAACCATTTCCAGATGGATTATTTTGGCCATTCTGGAATGTTATAAATTGGCAGGGAAAGAGCCCCCTCAAAATCTAAGGGCTCATTCGACCAGGGGTATCGCAGCCTCTTCAGCTCTCCAAAGAGGGGTACCAATTAGAGACATATGTGCGGCTGCCACATGGTCGTCCGCACATACCTTTACCAAATTCTATAGCCTGGATCCCTCCTCTAGTCAAGAGACTAGATTGGGCAAAGCTGTGTTACACTCTGTCCATTCTTAAAGGGTAACATGGCATCTCTTACTCCTGCCTCCAATCACATAACACTGCTATGGGAGTCTATCATAGATAAGGAATACGTCGGAGGACACAATCCCTTCGAAGAACAAGTTACTTCTTACCTGGTAACGTTCTTTCGATGGGATGTTCCTCCGACGTATTCCTTATCGCCCCTCCCATCCATCCCTGCAGTAACATTTCCCTTGTGGTTGCAGCTTACGCTCCTTCAAAAGTAATAACCAATTCATGCAAAGACTATCTTACTCTACAAAACGGAACTGAGCAACGGACGCTGCGCATGGTTATTTATGGGCATGATGACGTCGGCGTCGATACAGTGGCTGTCGAGGAACACCTACTCGACAGACGTCGACGTGCAGCGCCCTCTACTGGGAAAAAAAAAAGTTTTCCGAGGCCAGCAAGCTGGAGATACAATTATCATAGATAAGGAATACGTCGGAGGAACATCCCATCGAAAGAACGTTACCAGGTAAGAAGTAAATTGTTCTTTTATTGGGTTTACAACAGGATAAACATACTCCCTGCCCTCCACCCCCCTGGCAGCTTGTAGTCATTTTTCTCTCATCAGGGCTTCCCTGCGATGCTCTCAGTTCAGTTCCAACAATTTCAGTCTTTGAGGGCACCATTGCTCTCTCAAGTCTCCCTTTAGAAAGGTCAGAACCTCACCCCATTCCGCCATGAATTTCCGCAGGTTATTGGTTTTTGCGTATGTGGCTCATTCCAGGTCTACCAGTTTCCAAACTGTCCTTAGCCATCCATGTCCCATTAGGTTGGTTGGGCCTTTCCATTTTTGAGCTATGATGGTCCTAGCCTCTAATGTTAGTATCACTCTGGTTTTCTCCCTTCCCCCTCAACCCCTTTCAGTTCTCTTTCCCGTCATTCCTAGCAGGACGAGTTTGGGATCCCCCCTTCTCCTTCCCCGAATGCCTGTGCCTTGAGCACCCCCTTCCAGAATGGCCTTATTTTGGGGCATTCTCACCAAATGTGCGCTACGGTCTCCTCTTCCCCACAGCCCCTCCAACAATCCTTTGAGGCGTCCGGGTATATCTCATGTAGCCGTGCCGGGGTATAGTGCCACCCATATAGGATTTTATACTGCGTTTCCTGGAGCAGTACCGCCCTTTCCAGCTTCAGAATTTTCCTCCAGAGCCTTTCCCTTTCCCCGCACAAGATCTCCTTGCTCCCCATCTGTTCCCATCGGATCATGTGCGGCCATTTTGTTGTATGGGGGTCTCATCCAGAATTCTGTACAGGCCCGAGATTAGGCCCTTTGAGCCATGGTTCGTCAAAAGAAATTTCTCAAATGGTGTAAACTGGCGGGTAGCCGCTTGCCTAATCTCCTTATTCATAACCCAATGTCGTATTTGAAAGTACCTCAACCTTTCACCCCCCCACCCCAAAGTCTAGTTTGCATTCCTGGAAGGGTTTCACTGTGTTGCCCCTGAACGTATCCCTAAACTTCTCACCCCCTTCTCTCCATTTACGAAAGGTCCCCCCCTCCCTTCTGGGGGAAAAATCCTTGTTATTCAAAATCGGGGTGAATGGCAACGGGAAGGTGTTAGTAGAAGACACTGGTCTGCACCGGGGAAAATATATCTTTTTTTTATTTTTATTTGTTTGGCTGAAATTCAACCTTTCAAATATTTGGTACAAAAATAACTCGTAATTTACAATCAGTATTGTTCATCGATACACAATAAAATTACATTTTTCATAAAAATAAAAAACATCATTCTTAGACCTTTTGTACAAATATGTAACTACAGAACAACTGACAGAAATTTGACTAAAGCAATATATATAGACAGACGTTCACCGTTGATTAACAATCCCCAAATTTCATCATCCGAATGATGGCAATAAAGCTGTAATTGGTTTTTAAAGTAAATTTGTTGTAAATGGACCAATGCTGGACAACGCACAACTAAATGAGTTAAAGACTCAGTTTGCTCAAGGTTTTTACAGAAGCGACACCAATCATGTTGTTTTAATTTACTATCCCTTCTGGCCATAATGGCATGTGTAGGATAAAGATTTAGACGCATTCTGAGTAATTGCTGTCTCACAAGATGTGATGGACATTTATGCAAGTATTTTTCCATTGCGCCCATTTTTTTTGGAAGAAAAATAAGAGGGGAGTAATCAACACATTTTTTGCATCGATCTTGAGTCACAATCCAATCATGTTGAAAGAATATTTTTTTGGCTTTTGACGGATTCAAGATTAACAATTGCAGAGATATGTCGGCTTCAGTTAGAGCTTTAAGTACACTATTGCACCACAATTTAGGGAATTTATCATTTAATGTTAGTAAGTAATATGCAATAGTGTTCAGCACATTCTTCTCTGATGCACATACCAAGCATTCCTGAAGAAACAGCACATTTTCCAAATTACATTACAATAAATCGAACAAGTTCCTAATTCCAGTCTCAGTAAAGCAGTTGGAGCACAGTTTGGTAGTTTAAGAACATATTTCCAGAATAGACTTTCATACCGATCCCAGTACTGTCTCGTTTTTGGAGTTTTGGATTTGGCCCCGTATGACACTACAAGTATAACTTTTTGTTTGTAAAACAACAATATGTGATTGACAGTAAACTTTCCATATTTGCGTATTAGAATTGATGCTTGGGAAGCCAGGGTTTGAGCTTTTGCGCTAAGAATTAGAGGATTCTTTTGTTGACGTGGACAACTTGAAAAAAAATAAGTCTAGATATTTATAGTTGTCAACCACGTCAAGGTTTTGCTTATCAAGTGTCCATTTACACCGTTTGATGTTTTTCTTGCTTTTGTTCTTTCGACATATGACCACCTGTGTTTTTTCTGTATTAATTATTAAATTATTTGCTCTACTATAGTTCTATAAACATTTGAGAAAATGTTGAAGTCCTTTAGGGGTCTGTGATACAAGTACAAGATCTTCGGCGTAAAGAATCCATTTAATCTTTTGTGTTCCCAATTTTGGTGCATCACTTTGTGTTCACAAACTCAATTCCCAGATCTAATAGGAAAAGGTTAAAGATTGTTGAGGCTAAAATGCAGCCTTGTTTAACACCTCTTTCTGAGATAACACTCCTAGATAACTGCCCATCTAGTGTAAGTCTAATCTGGACAGTTGTATTAGAGTGAAGATCTTCAATTTTTCTTTGAAGTGAGTAGGTACAACCATACCTAGTTAGTTTGGCAAAAAGCAGATTGCGATCAACGGAGTCGAATGCACTGCGAAAATCAACAAAAGCCATATAGTTTTGATTTCGATCAGTGTATTTGGCTTTTAACATATTCAGAACTATCATATTTGGAATGGTACCAAGGCCAGACACAAACCCCGTTTGAAAAGGATCACGCATATTAGCTGAATTGAGCCATATATTCAGTTCTTTCAAAACAATCCGGGAGTGGATTTTACCCGGCGCATCTAATAGCGCGATAGGCCTGTAGCTCTCTGGTTTCTCTCGATTGCCCTTTTTGTAAAGTGGAACAATGATGGAATGTTTCCATGAACAGGGAATTGTCTGAGAATGATTGATTTGTTGAAAAATAGAGAATAGAATGTTAGACCATAATTTGGGGTGTTGTTTGAATATATGGTTCGACAGCCCATCAGGCCCAGGGGCTCTTGATGCACTAATAGTTTGAATGAAGTACAATACGTCTGTTCTATCAATGCTAAGAAAAAAAGGCCAATTTTTGGATTTGATGTTAACAGCACCCTTCTGCATGGGCGGTGCTAGGATTTTCTGAAAGTATTCTACCCATGTAGCTTCTGTTACTTGTTGAATTTGTTTACAGTGCTGTTGGGTAGAAGTTAGCTCATTTAAGACTTTCCATATGCGTGTTGTGTTCTTGTCTTTTATGTAATCAAGCATTTGTTCTCCGTCTGCTTGTGACATTTATTCTTTATAATGTCGAATCCAATTCCTATAGTTGGTTTTTAAAGTCTTTAGTTCTTGATAACGAATGCATAATGGAAGAAGTGCCACCTGCCGCTTAGCCTTCCGAAATATTGCTTTCCGTTCTTTTATTTTAAGATCAAATACATGGTTTCTGGGCTTTTGTTGATTTACCCTATTCATGGGTTGTCTCATTTTGTGTAAAATATCTTGGTACAGAGAACTGGATACTGGGTGCGGTGTAGATCTGTTAAATGTTGCTTCAAGCGTTATACCAAATTGTATGATGGAATGTGCGTTCCATCGTAATCTGTTAACGCTATTATTAGCAATAACAGAATGACCCCATTTTGTATTTACAGATGGTAATTGTCATTGTGGAGCAAGCATTGGAGGCAAAGCAGGTTGTGGTCACTTGTTTTTGTTTCTTCAATTTTAAATTTAGATGAGTACTGAAAAAGCGAGCTACTTACATATGCATAATCAATGATTCCACTAGATCCTCTTTGAGACCAAGTATTATGAGGTGGGGAATCCTCGAGGCCTGACCCATTCATCATGATAAAGCCTCTAGATTTGATTAAGTGGTTCCATAGGGTTCTCCTTTTGTGTTCTGTGGTCATTATCTTAGTTAAACAATGGAGGTTTAAATCACCAGCTATGATAGTATGGGCAATTTTGGAAACGGATGTAATATAATCCAACAACGTGGAAACATTGGTAACCAACTCAATTTCATCAGTGTTTGAAGGATTCCCGTAAAGATTAACCAGAGCATAGAGGATGGAGTTAACAGAAATAATAGTCAGTTGGGAGTAATGATTTGGAGAGTATTTATGGATAATGGTAATATTGGCACTAATTTTCGTGGCAGTGAGAAGGCCACTCATCAGCCGGCCTGTAGGGCCTTTTAAGTCCAGAGTTGCATGTATGTCATGATTATGCCATAAAATTGAGTTAGTAATCCACATCTCCTGTAACATTACAATATCAAATTCTGATAATCCATTGTGCTTATTGCCAATTAAGTGACTGAAACCACATGTGTTCCAGGAGACAAGGGGTATTGCAACTTTGTCATTTCTGTACCCTAGTTAACTTTTGGTTGCATTACACTGGCATTGGCATTGTTGATTTACATCCATTGCAGATTCTTGGTTACCGTCACTAAGGCACCAGGTAAACATTTTTTTGGGGCCTTCTTTCATGAGTGAGTTTGACTCAACTTCGTTTTGTGATTCACACATGACAAGAAAACCCATTGATCACGCTTGACCGGAACCATAGTCTCACTGTGCTTCGTTGATGCATAGCAATGAATTCAACTTGTTCTATGTCTGAGCTAATGATGTCATTCAAAGAGTCCATGTCAGAGAATATTTCCAAAATGCTCTGACGGTTTAAGGTGTATTGCGTATGTGGCTTGGGGCGACAGCTCAAGAGTAATGATCCCAAATTATGATGATTGGGCTTATTTTGTGTTTTCTCTTGGGATACTGAGACATTTTTCTTTAATAGTATCGAAGATGGTTTACGTGTTTCAGCTACTAGTTTGTTGGGTAACAGATTTAAGCATTTGAGCTATTTCAGCCCCGTGATTATCATTTTGAATAGCCAAGTGTGTATGTTTGTGTTATTAGTAAAAGCTTGTTGATGCCTAGAATCACACCTGTTTACTTCTCCAGCATTATCAAGACACATAGATGATGTTGGATGCAAAACGGGCTTGCTAATGGATTCAGGAACCTTGAGGTCTTTCTGAGCTGAACATTGAGTCATATAGGCATCAACTGCTTTTCTAATTTCCTCGCGCCGTAGAGTTAAGTTTTCTTTTTCATCGCGAGATAGATTTGTGTTCAATTCTGAGCTGAGCAATTTGGTAGTTGTTTAGGAAGGTAGTTGTTTATGCGTATCTGCATGAGAATTCACTGCATTTATTAGATCATCCAGAGGTTCATGAGAAGTCACTTTTTTGTTGGAGAGAGAATTAGCATTCACAGGTTGTTTGCGGGCTTGCGCCAGTAATAGGTTTTTTTTGCAACGGCTGAAGATGCCAATTGTGAATTTGAGTTCGGTACTTTGAGTTGTTTTATGAACTGCTTAGAAGCAGCAGACATCAATTGTTTGGTACCTTTGATGTTCTTTGTTTTCTTTGCCACAATATTTGGCAATTTTCTAGAACCTTTTTGCGTTGTTACATGATCTTTTTTCAAAAAGATTGTGTAAACCTCATTATCCGTCGTGTTTACAGGTGTCACTTTTTCCTGTTTTTCCATAGTAGCAGAGTTGCACGGAATATTGGAAGAGAAGTTAGCAAATTGTCCAACAATGATGTTAGGAAAACATGGGAGCACTGGTGTACATAAATTAGACCCAGAACATAGTTGACCACCCACAGCAATGCCAGGTGACGTGGCACAATCAACCACCGTTATGAGTTTTGTTTTTTTAGACTGGGAGGTAGTTGCAGTATCATGAGGCAAAGGAGTAGCATTATAATTCGATTGCCATTTTATAACCGAGTTTAGTAAATCGGTTTGCACATTTATTTTATCATTTAGTGTGTCAAATAGTTTTATCAGAGTGTTCATAGTAGTGTGCATGGCCTCGAAGGACATAACTACCACTTTCGACAAGCCATCTTGCGCTAGCTGGGGATGAGATTCTGATTGCCTAAGTGGTGTTGGATTTAAAAAAAGAGGATGATGACATCCCTTGATTCCTGTGTGTAATTTCAGAAATGTTGGGTGAGAATGACAATTTCTCTACCAAAACATGGTTTGAAGTTTCACTCTGAGAGTCAACTAGGTCAATGGTTATTGGAGCAGCATTTTGTGATACAGATGGGGAAGAGGAATAGCTTCCCATCGCAACACTAGTATGTGGCCTGGATTCACCTCGAAGTACTGTACAATCTGATAGTGATATATCACAAGCTGTAATTTCTATTACGTCTTCTGCATCTTGCAGTGGGGTTGAAACTACTGCGCCTGTTGCACCTGCTGTGCTGTTTTTGACTGGCATGTTGCCCATGGTATCAACGAGAAGTACAGGCAGCCGATCTTCATTGCCAGTAGTGGTAGAAGCTGCAGGAGAGCAAAAGGTGCGAATATCAGTAGAATTAATGGCAGAGTCTTTATTTCTGCCCCGCATTTGTCGAGCAGGTGTCATTTTAGGCGTTGAACATGTTAACACAGCATTTTCATCTGTTATGACACCTGAGTTTGTTTCAGATTTCTCAGTGTCCTCTCTCGTACGTGCAGTCCGCCAGAGATTTGGGAGCAAAGGCATTCCAGTTCTTAAGGTGTATATGTGCCGCATTGTTTATCAGTAAGAGTCAAATACACTAATAAGAGATTTAAAAATGTAAAAAAATATTTCCTGAACAGATAAGACCCAATTGCAAATTCAGTTATCAGAATGGAAAAGAGGCTTACTTTGGAAAAAGAAGAGCCCCTTTTAAATTTAAACACAAATGTTCTTAAATACCGCTCTAACGCTGCGCCGCGCACCACGAACAGCAAACAGTACTTCGAAGGGATTGTGTCCTCCGACGTATTCCTCATCTTAGATATCTCCTTCCAGCTCTGCTGGCCTCGGAAAAAATTTTCTAGAGGGCGCTGCGCGTCGACGTCCTCCGAGTCGATGTCCTTCGACAGCCGCCGTATCGACGTCGCATCATCCTGCCTATAAAGGCCGCGCGCATCGTCCGTTGCTCAGTTCCGTTTTTCCGCGCTTACTCAGTGCCTCGGAATACCGTTGCTCAGTTCTTGTCAGATTAATCCTATTTACCTCGAGTTATTCGGTCCGTACTCGATGGCTTCCTCGTCGGAACCGACAACTCCTCGATCCGGCTTCAAGAAATGTCGAGATTGTGGGAAAAAGATGTTGTTGACCGATCCTCACAGAATTTGTCTGTGGTGTTTGGGGGCTGAACACCATTGTTCAGAGTGCGAGGACTGTATGTCCATGACAGCTAAGGCCCTGAAGGTGCGTAGGGGGAAGCTGGAGAAAGGTAAGACTTTTAAAGCTTCTTCGTCGACGAAGTCGAGACATTCGTCTCCTCGTCACCATTCGCGCTCCAGGTCTCAGAGTGGGTCTCATCACTCCTCGAGATCGAAGCACTCGAAGAGGAGACGTCGAAGATCCCCTTCTCCGTCTTCCTCTTCCTCTGTTTCGCCAAAAAGAATCCCTTGCCCCACGAAACATAGCTCCCGGGCTGAATAGGAGGAATTCCGAAAAAATATGATGAGCGTCTTCGAGAACGTGGCCTCGACCCCCTCGAAGACTGCCGAGAGCGATGCTCTGGTCGAAAGACCCGAAGGTCAAAAACGCCGCGAGTCGCTGTACCCGGCGAAAGAAACCTCTCGAGCGCGTCTCGAACCCTCGAGCAGGACTATGACCTCCAAACCTTCCTCGAAGGTGCCGTCGACGAAGGTTCCGTCGAGGTCGATGTCTTCGACGCCGTTGTCGAGGGGACCTTCGACACACGGGTCTGTCGACTCGACGGCGGCTTCGACACCGGCGTCGACGCCAAGAAAAGTCACGGTTACCACACATCCAGTGACTATCCCCAGGCCCTCTACGTCGATGGCTTCGATATTGTCGAGTAGAATTCCAATTCTGTCGAGGTCTTCGAGGCCTCCGCCTCTGTTTTCGACGCCACGCTCGAAGCCGTCGACGACATCGACGTTTTCGAGGCCAATAATGACAAGTTCGGCACCCTCTGCCTTGGAAATGGGATTTACTCCCTTTATGAGTTCAGAACAATTGAGAACTATATCCTCAATTTTAGAAGAGGGTGATTTGTCTGAACAGGAAGACTCATTTGAGTTACAGGGACCTGTAACCCAAGTTAGAGAGGAATTTTCCTCTGAAGAGCGCAGATTAAAGGATCTTCATGATTCTTTACATGAGGCAAGTGGGTTAGACACTTCGCCTGAGGTGGAGTTTGCTAAGCCAGACCCGGGGGAGCATGCTGAAACCCCCTACAGAGCCTTAATGGCCAGGATTACAGAGTTCATGGGGTGGTCTGCACCTTCACAATCTTTCCAACAAGATGACCTCACGGATATTCTTGACAAAGGCCCACAGGAGGATCCTGTGGTGCCTTTTCATAAAGCTCTTCAGAGAAAGATCATGACAAACTGGGAAACCCCAGATGTCGTACCAGCAGTAAATAAAAAACTGTCTACAAAGTACAGGGTATCTTCTACAGACCAAGAGTTTTTGTCTAAACACCCATCCCCAGAAAGTCTGGTGGTTCAGGCAGCATCCTCTACCGATGTCAAGACGGCTTATCCTACCGTCCCACAGGACAGGGACGATAAGAAATATGATGCTATGGCAAAGAAAGTCTTTTCAGCATGTAGCATGGCGTTAAAATCTGTTAATGCTACTTGCACCCTTGCTAGGTTCAGCCATACACTTTGGGAGTGTGCTTCTACAGCGGCTGACTGCATCCCGGAGGGAGAAGAAAGGGATGCTTTCCTGATTATTATACAGGACGGTAAAGACGCTATGTGCGAATCCCTCCAGACGGGCATTGATTCGGCTGACAGTATCAGCAGAGCAATGGCGGCAAGTACATCAACCAGGAGATTCGCTTGGTTGAGAAAGTCGGGTTTTGCCCCAGATGTGCAAGCCAGGCTCTTGAACATGCCATTCGATGGCTCTTCTTTGTTCGGGAAAAAGGCGGATGACAGTTTAGAGAAACTGCAAACTTCAAAAGCAGCAGCAAAATCCCTAGGAGCTGCAATCCGTCAGACTCCTTTTCGTCCCACAGGAACCTCTGCGAGGGGCAAGTCCTTTCGCTTCTACTCCGCATTCGGAAGAGGTAGAGGACGACCGGCTCAAAGGGGTCAAAGAAGAACTACCCGAGGTGGACGGGGTAGATATTCAAAAGCCGCAGCAACAGCAGGTGCCTCTTTACCATCGGCATCTGCATCAGCCGCCCCAAAACCACTCTGAGGACTTCCCTCACAGGACACCTGTAGGAGGCAGGTTGACTCAACATCTGACGGTATGGCAGGCTATCACGTCAGATGCTTGGGCATTGGAAACAGTTGCCCAAGGTTACTGCCTGCCTTTCCTACATATACCTCAGAGTCATCCACCGGGGATCAGCTCTCAGAAAGCTCCAGATCCGCTCCTCTTGCAGGAAATTTGGGACCTGCTAGAGAAAGGTGCCATAGAACCGGTACCTGTAGCGGAGAGGAACAAGGGCTGGTATTCCCCTTACTTTCTCATTCCAAAGAAAGACGGAGGTGTGAGACCCATCTTGGACTTGCGAGAATTGAACAAATTCCTCAGGAAAGACAAATTCAAGATGGTCACTCTTTCTCAGATCCTCCAGGCCCTTCAGTTCCAGGACTGGTTGGTATCTCTTGACCTTCAGGACGCTTATTTCCATGTGCCTTTCCATCTCAAACACAGGAAATACCTGAGGTTCGCAATTGGCAACTCTCACTATCAATTTCGAGTGCTGCCATTTGGGCTGACCTCCGCCCTGAGGGTCTTCACCAAGTTAATGTCGGTAGTGGCTGCAAGTCTAAGGAGGGAAGGGATTCACGTCTACCCCTACCTGGAAGATTGGTTGATCAGGGCTGTTTCTCCGGAACAAGCTCAGATCCAGCTAAATCACGTGTGCCACTTCCTTCACAGACTGGGCTTCTCCCTCAATTTAAAGAAGTCACAAATGATACCATCGCAGAGACTCCAGTTCATAGGAGCGATCCTGGATACTTCCCTGGGAAAAGCCTCGCCACCAGAGGTGAGGGCTCAAGATATTCTACAGATGGTTACCAAGTTCCAGCATGCCCAACGTCTCCCAGCCTTCGACTTTTTGAGGTTGCTAGGCCTCATGGCATCCTGCATTTTCCTAGTGCCAGAGGCTCGCCTGAGAATGAGATCCCTCCAGTGGGCACTGAGGACTCAGTGGTCACAATTCTCAGGGAGAATGACAGATCTTCTTCAGGTTCCCGGCAGGGTGGCTCGAGACCTTCAGTGGTGGGCCTGTCAGGAGAACATTCTGAAAGGAGAACAGTTTTGGCAACCCTGGCCGGAGATAACAGTAGTCACGGATGCCTCACTCACGGGGTGGGGAGCCCACGCCAACGACTTGACCATCAGCGGTCGTTGGTCTCCATCGGAGTCCAGACTACACATCAACCTGTTAGAGCTGAGAGCCATCAGACTTGCGCTGAAGGCGTTCCTGCCAGCTGTACAAGGGAAGAACGTCCTGATAATGACGGACAACACGGTGGCCATGCATTACCTCAACAAAAGAGGAGGCGTAGGATCACTACCCCTGTGCAGAGAGGCGAAGCAGCTCTGGTTTTGGGCAATCCAAGAAGGAATCTCTCTATCGGCAGTTCACCTAGCCAGAGAGAAGAACTTGACAGCGGACGCTCTGAGCAGGCAGAACACAGTCTCCCACGAGTGGGAGCTAGCTCAGGAAGTCCTTCAAGAGATCTTCGCCCTTTGGGGAACCCCTCAGGTAGATCTGTTCGCCACCAGCCTAAACAGGAAATGCGACCTGTTCTGCTCAAGGGAATTTCCCCCGAGAGGAGCTCTGGGAGACGCGTTCATAGTGGACTGGGAGTTTCCGCTTCTGTACGCGTTCCCACCGGTCCCTGTCATTCCTCAAATGATCAGGAGGTTGAGAAGATTCCGGAGAACCATGATCCTAATTGCCCCGGATTGGGCCAGGAGAACGTGGTACCCGGACCTTCTAGACTTGCCCATCTGCCCTCCAATTCGACTTCCACTCAGAGAGAACCTACTCTCACAGAAGGGAGGTCAGGTTCTCCATCCAGACATCAAAACCCTCAACCTTCACGCTTGGCTTCTGAAAGGCTGAGGTACAAGGATTGGGACCTCCCTGATGATGTTATGGAGGTGTTGCCTTCGGCAAGGAGGCCAGCAACAAAGTCTTTATACTGCTGCCGTTGGAACAGATTTTGCAGCTGGTGTAGAGAACAGAATATCGACCCTTTTTCATGTGGTACACCAATGATTTTGTCCTTCCTACTATATTTGGCAAATTCAGGCCTTCAAGTTGGCACCATTAAGGGCTATCTCGCAGCGCTATCCATCTTTAAGCGTACTGCGGAAGAACCATCCTATTTCAAATTACCCTTGGTAATACAGTTTCTAAAGGGGTTAACCAATGTTTATCCCCCAAGACCATTCCAAGTTCCCCTATGGGATTTAAACTTAGTACTAACTTTCCTGATGGGTACACCTTTCGAACCTCTCCATTCTTGTTCGTTAAGATTCCTTACCCTTAAAACTGTTTTATTAATAGCACTTACATCTGCTAGAAGGGTGAGCGAATTACAAGCTCTTTCTTGTAAACCCCCTCATACTATATTTCACAAAGACAAAGTTGTCCTGCAAGTGAAGCCTAATTTCCTCCCAAAGGTGGTTTCTGAATTCCATATCACTCAGAAGATTACCCTACCATCTTTCTATCCTCCTCCTCACCCGGGGAAAGAGGAAGAGAGGTTACACAGGCTAGACCCTAGGAGGGCTTTAAGTTTTTACATTAGTAGACTAGCCAGGATAAGACAGGCAGACCAGCTGTTTGTAGGTTACACAGGTCACAAGCTGGGGTTACCTATAACTAAGCAGACCATTTCCAGATGGATCATTCTAGCCATTCTGGAATGTTATAAACTGGCAGGGAAGGAGCCCCCTCAAAACCTTAGGGCTCACTCGACCAGAGGTATTGCAGCTTCATCGGCCCTCAACAGAGGCGTGCCGGTTAAAGACATATGTGCAGCCGCTACATGGTCGTCTGTCCATACCTTTACACGTTTTTACAATCTGGATTCCTCCTCCAGTCAAGAGACTAGGTTTGGAAGGGCTGTACTGCATTCTATTCATCAATAGAAGACAGCGTGAAGTCAGTACTCCCTCCTCCGATAATAGAATACTGCTATGGGAGCCTATCTAAGATGAGGAATACGTCGGAGGACACAATCCCTTCGAAGAACAAGTTACTTCTTACCTTGTAACGTTCTTTCGACTGGATGTTCCTCCGACGTATTCCTCATCGACCCTCCCATCCATCCCCGCAGTTCTACTTCCATTGTTGTTGTAGCTTACGCCCCTTCAGGGTGATTAGTTAATCCAGAAAGTATTATTGTGGGCTACAAAACGGAACTGAGCAACGGACGCTGCGCGCGGCCTTTATAGGCAGGATGACGTCGACGTCGATACGGCGGCTGTCGAAGGACATCGGCTCGGAGGACGTCGACGCGCAGCGCCCTCTAGAAAAAAAATTCCGAGGCCAGCAGAGCTGGAAGGAGATATCTAAGATGAGGAATATGTCGGAGGAACATCCCGTCGAAAGAACGTTACAAGGTAAGAAGTAACTTGTTCTTTTGTGGTACTTCCGCGGTGCGAATGCGCAGGAGCGGGTCTATTTGTACCGCTCTGCCTCGGAAATGAGGGGGCGGGATTTACCAAGCCAAGAGCCTAGAAACAAAGAGAGGACAACAATGAATGGTAAGGCTATGACTGCAGAAGTGACTTACAGTCTATAAGAGTCTTTCAGCGTCTTTATGGGTATGATTGGGCAAACAGTCTTAGCTTACTTTTCTTAAAGCTGTAGCTCCAAATCAGTGTCGCAGTGAATACAGTCCTCCCGTGAGTGAAACGACTCCTGCTCAAGCACGGCAACAGCCAAATCCAACCAAGGTTAATAGAGTCCACGGACGGGAACAAGAACAGCAAACCGTACTTTCGTGGTACTTCCGCGGTGCGCGAGCGAATGCGCAGGAGCGGGTCTATTTGTACCGCTCCGCCTCGGAAATGAGGGGGCAGGATTTACCAAGCCAAGAGCTTTTCTTAAAGCTGTAGCTCCAAATCAGTGTTGCAGTGAATACAGTTCTCCCGTGAGCGAAACAACTTCTGCTCAAGCACAGCAGCAGCCAAATCCCACAAAGGTTAATAGAGTCCACGGACGGGAACAAGAACAGCAAACCGTACTTTCGTGGTACTTCCTACCGTGGTACCAAATTGGTGCGGATGGTAAGAGACACATGTGCAGATACTGTGCTAGAAGATCAGCCCGACACAGCCATAGAAACATCTATGACGTGTGCGATGGAGTCCACAAGGTCTCCCGAATTTACGAACTGCTCATGTCCATGGTGGGTAAAGAGGTGCACCAACTGAGACGAGTCTGGGAAGAAGAAGCCGGAGAGCCTATTGGTACCGGGTTGTGGGTGAGTGCCCAGAGATACCACAAGAAAGTTTCTAGGAATGCAACATTGCAGCAAATCCAGCTATATATTACACATAGGGCGTACATGACCCCTCAGAGGATTGCACGATTCAAGAATGCCGGGATACAAAGGTGTCCTAAATGTGGGGAAGTAAATGCGGGAATGGTACACATGTTCTGGGCATTCCCTGAAATCGGGAGATTTTGGGGGGAGGTAGCCCACCTCTTGAATTAGAAAGGGATTAAACTAGAAGTGAAATCTTTGTGCGTGCATGGTAGCAGGTTTTTCCCAGGCCACACAAGATAAAACATGTAAGTAAAGGACCTGACCTATATACTGGCCAAGCGCAGGATTGCCATGGGCTGGAAAGCTAACAGGCCAAGGGTGGAAGTGTGGTGGTATGACCTTCAGAAATGGGTTGAGGCAGAGACAGCGGTGTGGAGCGAAGCAGTTAATAGAGGAGGGGATTACCTTGGTGAGACATTGATGGCTTGGAAGCATTTAGTAGCCACACTATTTGAGTCGGCGCAGATTGGCTCGAGAGAAGATGACTCCTTGACAGGCGCAGAAGTAAGACTAGGGAATGGTGAAGCAGAGTAAGCTCGCGAGGGGGAGGGAGGTACCAGGGAAGCGATGGACATAATATACTATCGTTGCAACTATGACTGTTGTTGGTTATGTGTGTTATTAAAATCAATAAAAAAACTGTTTAAAATAAAGAGGTACAGCAGACGTGGAAGCATGACCATTTTTACCGCTGCCATCCTACCCATCCAGAAGACTTTGTAATTTATCCATTTCGTGTAGTCTTTCCGTATTGCTTTTAGAGTGGGTGCATAGTTAGCTTCGAACCACCCTGATAGGAAAAACATGATTTTGACCCCCAAGTATTCCCCCCCACCCCGGGTGTTCATATAAATGGGGATGGTGCTTGCAACTCTCTTGCCTTCTCCTACCCCAGCATCCGGTTCAATAGTTCCAATTTCCCCAGGTTTACCTTCAAGCCTGATACCTCCCTGAACCTTGCCAACAGGGTCCTACATGCTTTAATTGTGTCCATCGGGCTAGTGAGTGAGAGGAGCATATCATCAGCGAAGGCCGCGATCTTGTGCTGAGTACTGCCAAAAGAGATCCCCTGTATCTGTTCCTCCTCCCTTATTGCTTGTAGCAAGGGTTCCAGATATATAGAGTAGGGGGGAGAGTGGACACCCCTGCTTAGTTCTCTACTCAATCTGGCCTAGACATGGATCTGTTTACTGCTAGTCAGATTGACGGATTGCTGTAGTTGGCTTGGGCCATTTTGAGGTAGTCGCCCCCCAGCCCCGTTCTCTCCATTACGTGGAATAGAAACGATCACTCCACACTGTCAAAAGCCTTTTCAGCATCCAATGCTTGAAGGACCGCCAGGGTGGCCATTTTATGTGCTTTCTCCACCAACTGGGCTACTCTCCTAATGTTGTCTGCTGTCTGGCATCCGAGAACAAACCCCACTTGGTCTGCGTGAATCAGCCAGGGAGATGTGCCTCAAGCCTCTTCGCCAATATTTTTGTGTATATTTTAGTGTCAATGTTAATGAGGGCTATGGGCATATATGATGTACATTCAGCCGGGTCTTTATTGGGCTTCGGGATCAGTGTAACTTTGGCCTCCTCCATGGAGATTGTTATGCGGCCTGTAGTTTTAAATGTGTTGTAAAACAGGGCTAGTCGGGGACAAGATATGTGACTGTTTTGTAAAAGGCGGCCGTGAAGCCATCCGGGCCTTGGGCTTTTAAGGGAAGCTTTGTGATTATATTTCTGACCTCCTCTTCTGTTATTTTCTGATTCATGAGTTTGCTATCCTCTTGAGAGATCTTACGCAGATGTATTCTTTACAGGAATTCCTTTTGTGTCTGACCATGTGGTTTATGGGATAAATATAATATATCATAATATTTGGCCAAACATTCCTGGATTTCTTCTGTGCGTGAGTGTCTCTGCCCTCTTCATCTTTAACCGCTACAATTGTGTTCTGTCCCCTCAATAACCAAGCTAATAGGTTGTCTGCCTTATTGGCTTTCGTATAGAATGTCTGCCTCATAAACAGCATTGCCCTTTCTGCTTTTTTGGTTCTAAGCATTTCCAATTGTCCTACTGCGGTCCTGTAGGCCCATAGTGTCTTCCTCGTGGGACTTTTGGCCGCCTTCTGGCATGCCTCGTCAACCTCACCCATTAGCTGGTCTTCTAGAGCCTGCATCTGTCCTTCCCTCTGGGCCTTTTGTGCAATAAATTCACCCCTCATTGTGGCCTTGAAAGCATCCCACCTGATGCTGTCACTCGTGTCTGCAGTGCGGGTAGCGACCATTTCCATATCCCTGGGCTGGATGTGTGTTTTTTGAAGGTCACAGAGATTACCTTGTGGTCCGCTATCCCCAAGGGTCTGGTCTCCGCCTCCACTATTCGTCCCACCAGGTGCGCCGACACCCAAATGTAATCTATCCTAGATTGCGTGCCGTGTATGCCTGAGAGAAAGGTATATCCCTCTTTTTGCCCTTCCACTGCCCTCCAAACATCTTTGAACCCCATAGACTCGAATATTCCTGCTAATTGTGGTGATGCTACCGCTCCCCCCCTTTTGGCCCTCCCTCGTTATGATATATGATAAGGCATTTATAACGCGCCTATACATAAGTGTTTCAAGGTTGTTCTATCTACCTTCTTACTCCATGCCATGTTGAAGTCCCCCATAAGGTGCCCCTTTGCGGTTTCTCCCACCCTCCTCAAGAGGCCCCCCAGAAAGTGCTTGTGGCCTACATTGGGCGCGTATATTGAGCCGAATGTGTATTCTGTTCCTTTGAGTTCCCCTATGACCAAAATATATCACCCTCCTGGGTCCTTGTGGATAGCCCTCACCCAGAAATCTAAGTTCCTAAATGCCAACGCCACCCCTTCCGTCTTGGTGGGTCCCGATGCGTGAAAGATCTGGGCATATCCCCTAAATTTGAGTCGTCCCTGGTCTTTTTTCTGTAGATGGGTTTCCTGTATGGCCAGAACCTCAGGTACTGATGTCTTCGTAAATCTCTCCAATTCTTTTCCTCTTTAGAGGGGCATTAAGCCCTCTCACATTATGGGTCATGCATTTGAATGTATTCTTTCTCCCCCTCCTCTCGCCTGCTTCCTGCTGCAATGTGCATCTCCTTTGCTTTGCTTTGGGTCCTTCCTCCTTGATGCCCAAATCCCTTCCCTGGATGTTACCTCCCGCCTAATTCTCACTGCCCCCTCTTCCTACTTCCTCACTCTTACCCTTCCTCCCTTTTTCTCTTTTATTACCTGCTTTCTCCCTTCCTCCCCCACTCTTGTTCCCTTCCCTAACTGTGGAATGCGGTTATCTCACCCTCCCGCCCCCTGAAGTTCCTTCCCCCTCCCCTCATGTGCTTCCACCTTTACTGGTTCCAACATGTTTGCGCTCTCTACTCCCTTTGACCCTCCTTTATTTGTGTCCACCGCCCCATTTTTGCTTCCTTGCATGAGCTTGTAGGGCTTCTGTTATCCTTCACTGCTTTTTGCCACTCCTGCCTTCCCCCCCGCCCTCCTCTCGGGGTCGGGTCTTTCAGCGTAACCACCAATTTTGCGGTGTTCTCCAGCTAATGACCAGTCCCAGGGTCTAGGTCAGGCCATGTTTTCCCTTGCTGTGGCTCCTCTCTTGCCAGGTTATCGGCCGGCTCCAGACTGATTATTTTGGCTGCTTCCTGTGGGTAGGTTACCCTCTTCTGGACTCCCTCCAATTCACACAGTAGCCCAAATGGGAATGTCCATCAGTATCTGATGTTCTTTGTTAGTTCCCGTAGTATAGGGCTCATCAGTCTTCTCTTTGTTAGCGTGATACTCGCAAGGTCTTGGTATTGTGCTATCTCCTGCCCCTTGTACAACAGGGGCTGTTGCCATCTTGCTGCCCTGCTAACCGCTTCTTTTTGACCGAAACTGGCAAAGGCTGCTAGGACATCCCTTGGTCTGCTGTTGGGGTCTTTGCTCAGCCTGCCCACCCTATGTATTGGGTCTAGTTCAACCGTTTCTGTATCCTCGCCTCCCAGGAGTCCCACGAAGATGCTTTTCACTTCCATCTTCAGGTCTTTATCTGTTATTGTTTCGGGGAGTCTCTTTATCCTTCTGTTGATCCTCCGCGACTGATTCTCCATATCTTCCAGTTGTGCTTCCATGTTTTGGGTTGCCACGTTTAGGTGTTCTATCGCTTCACTATTCGCTGAAGTCTCCTAGTCAACTTCTTGAAGGCCCCTCTCTAAGTCTGTTCTCTCCCCCAGTTATCCAATCTCTTGCCTCATCTCTCCAAGTACCGCGTTAAGGTCCGTTCTCATGAGTTGAAACTTCTCCTGGAAGGTCTTCACCAGGGTATTTTGCAGAGAGCATTTCTCCTCGGAAGTCCTGCTTTGACATTGGGGCCGTACTTCAACCACACCTGCTTCCCTCCATTCTTTCGAACTGTCCGGGCCCCCCTTAGATTGGTTTCTGGGTTTTTTTTTTTAAAATGTATTTTATTTTATAACAACCACACAGTGCAACAGAACATAAATAAAACACATCAAGCCACAACAAAGGCCAAACAACAGATATGAAAAAGAGAAAAAAGAAAAAACAGAACAGAATTAACTTAACAATCCCCTTCCCTCCCCCCTATGAGCCTGTAGGGTGTCCACCATCATTGTCCGTTCCGTGTGGTGGGGTTCCGTCGCTCTCAGATCCAGCCGAGGTCGACCCCGTACTAAACAGTTCAGCCAATAGCACCTTCCATGCCGTGAGGGAGCTCACCTCTTCCTCCCCTCCCGCCCTGCTGGCCTCCCACCATGCTGTCGTCTCGGCGGCAGCCCATTTCTGGAGGTCACGCCACCATACCTCCACCCGTGGCCTCTGACAATTCTTCCATCCCATGGCTATTCTGCGTTTGGCAAGTACATAAGCCAAATCTTTAAGCTTCTCCACGTGCCGAAGCTTGCGCGCCCTGGGATACCCTCCAAGCAAACAGGCCCAGGCCGAATCTATCTTAAGTACAATGCCCCTCCCTGCCAGCTTCTGCGCCACTTCACTCCAGTAGGTTGCAATCACAGGGCAGGCCCAGAACATGTGAATCATATCAGCGTTCTCTGTGTTACACTTGGGACACGCCTGGCGCCCAGCGGCTCGAAATCTGGAAATTCTCAGGGGGGTCATGTATGCCCTATGCGTAATATATAGTTGTATCTGTTTAAACCTGGCATTCCTCGATACTTTTTTGTGGTACCCCAGGGCGCGCTCCCACTGCCCATCCGCCATCGGGGCCCCCATCTCTGTTTCCCATTCCAACCTCAGGTACCCCAAATCCTTCCCAACCTTTGCCATCAGCATCTCGTACAGCCTGGAGACCTCATGCCCGCCCTCAGATGCGTCATACATAATCTCCAGCGTTGCATCCGGCTCGTCAGCCAATACGGTCTCGGGCCAAGTGCTCCGGATCTCCCTGACCACTCTGTGGAACGTCATGTATTGCCCCGCATGCAGCCCCGCCCCCGCCTCTAGATCTGCGAACTCCGCCAAGGCCCCATCCTGCCAAATGTCACCCAAAGTGACCAGCCCCACTGTCTCCCAGTATGTTCGCAGGATGGCCCTAAGCTGTCCGTCTTCCCCTGCCAAGGCCACCAGCGGCAGCTGCGGCATGCACGGCAGAGGATCCCCCATCATCCGGCAGGCTCTTCGCCACATGTTCCTGCCCAACGCTAGCATCTTAGGACGCCCCCTCATCCATGTGCTGGATACCCAAATAATCTCTCGCAGGTAGAAGGGGGAGCAGTCCTTACCCAACAGTCTATGTTCCGGGGTTTCGTCGTCCGAAAGCCACTTGGCCACGTACTGCAGCTGCGCTGCCACGTAGTAGGCCTCAAAGTTCGGCAGCCGCACGCCGCCTTTCTCATAAGCCTTCTGCAATTTCCACAATGCGACCCTGTTACGTGTGCCCTGCCATAAGAAATCTCTACATACCCTATGTAGTCTAGCAAAAAACCCCTTGGGTATCATGTATGGGATGTTATTGAAATAATGCAGCAGCCTAGGTAGCACGACCATCTTAAGCATAGCACCCCGGCCCATCATCGCTAAGGGTAGTTTCTCCCAAAACCTCATGCACTTCTCGATCCTCCCCACTGCCAATTCAGTATTGTGCCTGTGTTCCTCCCCGGTCGTGTGGTATACGTCTATGCCAAGGTACCGAAAGGTGCCTGTCGCCCATGGGATTCGCAATACTGGCAACCTCTCAGCCGGTATCCCCACATAGCCGCCCAGCGGGAACAGAGTGGATTTCCGAGGGTTGACCGCTATGCCAGAAAGCCAAGCAAACCTCTCCATCACCTCCAAGACATATTGCAAGTTCTCTTCAGGGTATTGGAGGTACAACAGCATATCGTCGGCATACAGGGATATCAGATGGTTCTCCCCCCCCACCTCTATGCCCACCGGGTCATACTGTTGGCGGAGGTAAATTGCCAAGGGCTCAAGGGCCAGGATGTACAACATTGGGGACCAAGGACATCCCTGCCTGGTGCCTCTACCTAACTGCCACCTATCCGACACTACTGCCCCCGTACGAACTCTGGCTAGAGGCGCGCTATATAATAATTCGGCCCACCTCCTGTACCCTGGCCCCATTCCGAAGTGATCCAATGCCGCCAACAGCCACGGCCAACGAACAGAGTCGAACGCCTTGACCGCGTCCAGCGCCACTATCGCCATTTCGCCGTCTTTGCTACATCCCCATTCGACCACTCTGTGTAGGCGTCTATGGTTGTGGGTAATGTTCCTGTCCGGGACATAGCCCGTCTGGTCAGGGTGAATCAGCTTGCCTATCACTCTCCTCATTCTAGCCGCCAAGACAGCTGTTAGGATCTTGCTGTCCTGGTTCAGCATCGACAAGGGTCGATAGGAGCCGCAACCATGTCCCGGTGTATTGTGCTTGGGGAGTGGCACTATGACCGCTTCCCTGAGTGATTCTGGTAGCTGTCCCAGCTCAAACGCCTCATTAAACATGTCCAGCATGGGTGGGAGTACCTCCTCCCCATACGCCTTATAAAACTCGCTGGGGAACCCGTCCGCCCCCGGGGCCTTGCAAGTGGGCAGCTGTCGCACTATCTCTCTGAGCTCTTCCAGAGTGATCGGAGCATCCATCTCCTCTCGCTCTTCATCGCTGATTCTGGGCAGGCCTATATCCCCGAGTACTTCGTCTATCTCCTCTCGGCTCCCCCCTTCCCGATCTTCATACAGTGTTTGGTAGTATTCTGCGAATGCCCCATTTACCCCTTCTTGCGTATCGATCTCCGCACCCCCTTCGGTGATGACCGATCGGATCGGAGCCCTAGGGGTTTCGCTCTTATATAGCGAAGCGAGGAGCCTGCCTGTCTTGTCCCCACCCGCATGCAACCTCTCAATGTACTTCGTATAATTCAGGTTACAAAGTCTGTCCCAATGCCCAGAGCACCGCTGCTGCAGCTCAGTAACTACTTCCATATCGGTCCCACCCTTCTCCAATTCTTTTTCCAGCTCGATCTCGGCCTCTCGCAGGTCGGTCAGGATTCCGCCCATTAATCCCTTGGACTTCGCGATAGCAGCTCCCCTCATCACCACCTTAAAAGCCTCCCATAAAGTACCAGCCGACTTGACACTCCCTGTATTCGACTCAAAGTACGCGACTATCTCCTCCCTCATGTCCTCCTTGAATGCCGGATCCCGTAGCGCCTCCGCCCGAAGGCGCCATGTTGGGATCCGTGCACGTGGGGGGCGCAGCCGCCAATGCATGATTAGGGGCGAGTGGTCCGAGAGGACCCTCGCCCTGTAGTCAATCTGTTCACACTCCGTAAGAATGTCTGGCGTGGCAAAAAAGTAGTCGAGCCTCGTGTGCAGTTGGTGCGGAGCCGAATAGTGCGAATACTGCCTCCCACCCGGGTGTCTCGCTCTCCACACATCTACCAGGCCTAGATCCGTTAGCAGCGACTGCAACACCTTGGCCGCTGGGCTGGGCCTAACCATTTTGTCATCCGACCTGTCCTCCCTGGGGTTAAGCACACAATTAAAGTCTCCACCCCAGATTACTGTGCTCCCCATCCCTTCACCGAGTCTCGCGCACAGTGTCCTAAAGTAAGTCGCTGTGTCCTGGTTGGGCGCATAAGTGTTTATGATACAGACAACTCTACCTTCCACAATCCCCCGAACCATGGCCAGCCGCCCGTCCGACTCCACAACCTCCCCCAAGAGCTTGAACGGGACATGTGGTGCAACCCAAACCAGCACACCTCTGGCATACGCAGAGAATGTGGATCCAACCACTGTCCCCCTCCATTTTCTCCGCACCATTTCAAGTTTATCCCGTGTCAAATGCGTCTCCTGTAACAAGGCCACGTCTATCCTCTGCCTCTTCAAATACAACATGACCTTATTACGCTTCAGGTAGCCATTCAACCCTCTAACATTCCATGTCAATACCTTAAGGTCTCCCATGATTTATCCGCAGCTCCCACTTCCCCCTCTGGTCTGATCGCCTCCCCCCAGTCCCGACTACATCCCTTCTCAGTTTCTTCCCCAGGCTCACATAACAACTAACACCCCCCACCCCCATAACCCAACCAACTGCCCAGCTCCATCCCTGGATCTCAGGCATCCCCGTGTTCGGTTCTCTTCGGAAGCCCGTGTAGAGAACCCGACAGGGTGTCACACCCCACACAGTGACTAACCTAACCACACACTGGGGTACGAATAAAACGTCCCTCGGATGCCCCCTACACATTTATATCCGCGCTCGCGGACCATATTCGAAACAGTTAAAAAGTGCATCCCCATCACAAAGTGGCAAAGACTATATTCCAGTTCAAATGTTCAAAGTCCGCCGGGCCCACTGTTTCACTTAACTCTCCCTACTCCGTCCGCCATCTGCTCATCAGGCTCCTGAGGGCAGTTCTGCGCATCGAGCCATTCCGTGGCCTCCTCAGGGGTGTCGAAAAACAGCGTCTTAGCCTTGAAGAAGACCTTAAGTTTGGCTGGGTAGAGTAACATATACTTAAAACCGGCCGTCCGCAGGCGCCTTTTGACCGCCCCGAAGTTCATCCGACTGCGCTGCACTTGTAGAGTGTAGTCGGGGTAAGCAGTGATGGTTGCCTCCCCTCGCCGTATGGTGCCCCCTTTACGAAAATGTTCCAGAATCTTCTCCCGGTCTTTGTAGTTGAGGATCTTGGCGATCACGGGCCTGGGCGGATTACCCGGCGGTGGCCTTCTGATCAAGGCCCTATGTGCCCTCTCCACTGCAAATCCCTGCGTTAGGGCACCTCCGGTGATCTCCTGCAGCAGCAAAGTCTCGATAAAATCTGTGGGATTCTGGCCCTCAGCTCCCTCCGGTAGGCCCACAATCCGGATGTTGTTTCTGCGGGCCCGACCTTCTGCCTCTTCAGCCCTGCTTTCCAAGTTGCCTACCCTCTGCACCAGGGCATGGATCTCTCGTTTGTGCGCGGTGCATTCCGCCACAGTCGGGCCCATCTCCTTCTCCAGGGTCTCTGTGCGCTCGGCCAGGGTTCGCACATCTTGCCTGAGGAGGTTCACATCCTCCTGTACCGCCCCGACCTGAAGTTCCATCGCAGTTTTCAGTTCGGCCACCGCAAGTTGGAGTTTGGTCTCCCATGTCGCCTTCAGATCAGCGATCGCTGCCAGGACCTCCTGGTTCGTTCCTCCTGCGGCCATCTCCTTGGGCTGGGCCTTCTCTTTGCTCCTGGTCCCCTCGGTGCCAGGCGATGTCTTGGCAAATTCGTCGAGCGTGGGCTGTTTATTCTTCGCCCTCAGGAGCTTGCTCGACATATCTTCGATCAGGAGCGTCCCTTCGATCTCGCTTAGGCCCCAGGCCTGGGGGCACTACGTCCCCCCGTCGCCACACAGTTTTGGCTACCTCCAGTCAGGCTTGCTCTCGCTGGATCGCGCTGAACGTGAACTGAGGGAATCGCCTCCAGAATCCCGGTCCCCGATCCTTTGTCCCAACATCAAGCGACGGCAGCCATTTTGTCTGCCGGCGAAGCTCCGGCCCCAAAACTTCACGCGGCTCCTGAGTACCCAAGCGCTGTACAATCCCGTATGAGAATGCATCCACATGTGCAGCCGAGCCTCGCATTTACAGTCATCACCGTCTATGCCACATCGTAGCGGCCTTTGCGCGGATTCAGCCGGATAATGTTCGGATCAGCGGGAGCTCCCGTTCAGGCACGTCCTTTCACATGGCGTCCAAGCCACGCCCCTAGATTGGTTTCTGGGTTCTAGTGCTGGGCACATTGTGGGGAGGGTGGCAGGGGTATCCCCTGTGGTTTCTTCTCTTTTTGCGGGCCTTCCTTTCCCTTTACCAGACATTGATACTCCTGTGTGTTGCCTCCCTTGATTGGCCTTGGACGGTAGGTTGTGTCACTGCTCTGTACCCTGGTTCCCAGTGTCCACCAGTTGGTCTGTATAGCACCTCCACTCCGCCCTGTAGTGGGAGCACGTGCCCCTCTCTTCTCTATGCCTCTTTACGTATCCTGCTGGTCGTCCTTGCTTCTGCTTGGGGTCCCCCTCACAGTAACTCTTCTGAGCACCCCGCTCTCCCTTCTACTCCCCTTCCTGTCCTCCTAAAAGGAGAGAGTCTGAACCTATGCCTGTTGGGGATGGGGGTGGTTCCTGCGACCCCTTCTGTTCTTGTATCAGCAATGTTGCACCCCCTTAGCCTGGGTGCACTCTTCCCGCCTTTCCCAGAGCCTTTTGGCCTGCCTGTTTGGGGGCTCTGCGCCTTCTTGGCTTCCCACCTTGTATGTTGTGCCTTCCCCTGCTTTTTCCCGGGGTGTTTGTCTGCCATTACTGCAGATTCTTCCCGGCAACTTCTCTCCTCCGGGGCCTTGTCCCTCCCACTTCTCTCCGTTTCCTTGCTCCTTCCTTTGGGGCTATTGGGTCCAAGTCACTGCTCCTTCCCTTGGGGTTGCCTTATCCTCTTTGCTGTTATGCCAGACTTCCACCTGGGAAAATCTTCCAGTGCCTGTTGAGGTCTTGCTTCTGCGAAGGGGCCAGGGGTGTGCAGCCTCAGTTAATGTTCAGTGGGCCCGGTCCCCCAGCCCTCGTTACCTCTGCAGGCCTCCTCTGGTCTTCCTTTTGCCTCCAGGGGGCTCCTTCCATCCTCCCCCGGGGGACTGTCTGTGATTTCCGACCGCTTCCTTACTTGATCTGCGGCTGGTCTCCGCTATCCGCTGCTCCTCGGGGAGGCCAGACGCCGGATCGTGGGTACTCTTCTCTGCTCCCTCGAGCGGGATGGGCTCTTCCACACCGTCCCCCGGGACAAGCGGCTCTGCCCTCAGCTGGTTGTTGCTGGTTCTCCCGTCTTCCTTCTCCGGCCCGGGTCTGGTCCCTTCCCGCCTCCACTTCCCTCTGGACCTCACTCTCTACCTCTGCAGCGGGTTCCTCCAGGGGGTTGGTCGCCTCCTCCTGACGCTCTCCTTCTGCGTTGAAGTCCTCCCTCTGCGTGCCTCACTCCTGCTGCTCTCCAGTTCCTGGAGCCTTCTTCCCTGGGTCCTCCCCAGTCCTGAGGAGTCCAGGGGACTGCACTCTCCCCTCTCCTCGCTTCTCCCAGCAGTCGGACTGGGAGGGCACCTGCTCCGCTTCGCACTGGGTCGCCTGATTCTACAGCGGGGGCCACGTCCTTCAGCCTATCTCCGGCGGGCTAGGTTCCGCTTCACATCTTCGCTGTTGAGTGCTTCCAGGCCAATTCCTCCTTCCCCAGAGCATTTTCTGTTCCTGGGGAGGTTGCACACTCCTTGCCCACCGTGCTGAAGATCGGGGGGGGGGTGGAATCCTCTGTTTATCTTCCTCTGGCTCGGGAGCAGACGTCAGTTCGTGTTGGTGGTCATCTTGGAATCCCCTCTTGGTCCCATTTTCAATGCTGCCTCTGGTTCCTCTTCAAGGTCATCAGTTACTGCTAGGACTGGACATGCTCGAGATTTCTGTGGGCCTCAATATTGTTGCAGATTACTCTGTGGGAAAGAGGATTTCCTCCGACAACGCTGACCCCGGTGTAGTGGGGTACCATAGTCTGTCCCAACACCACTGTACTTCCCGCAGCTAGTGCGGGCGGTTGTCATGCTTTGAGGCGTCATTCCCCCATCTGTCGGTCCCCCTTGGACCTGCTGAGGCCCATGTGGCAGGGGCAGCTGTCCCTGCTGCAGCTGAGTCTGGCGGGGCTGCAACAGCTGCCACTGCTGTTGTGCTCTGACAAATCCTTGCTACAGCGCCATTTGGATTGCTTGTGCCTGAACTTGTTGCCTGAAAGGACATGCACGCGCAAAATGCTGCATGTTCCTTCATATGTAACCTGGCCCAAAAATCCTATACCCTGCTCACCAGTATCATCCTCCTCTTCCCCATTGCGGGTACCGTCTCCCCATTGGAAAGCACCCACCCTTGCATGTAGTTCCCTTGCTTTGGGCCTCCCCACAGTGGCATGTACTGTGCTAGCACATAAGCCCCCTGTTGTGGTACGTTCCCCACAGGAAACCCTCCCTGTTGGGTGGGTGCCACTGCGGCAGCGTTGGGTACAAGCATTGTCCCTTCCATGGTATAGCGTGCCAGTTTCCTTTGCACCAATTTGTTTTCTGCTGCCTGCCTCTCACTCTAATGCTTCCTTTACAGTAGTGTATTAACGTTGCCTGTATCTCTGGCTATCCCTTAGCTTCTATCCCCACAATCTTAGCTAACGATGCTTGGATGTCCGTTGGCAATCCCTTGTCCCAATATGTGGTAAAACAAGGGTATGCACTCGTCCCAGCATCTTCGTGTTTCCTAAGTCCAGCTATCCTATACCTGTTTTATATATCCATAAGGGTCCTAGTCGGTTTCATTTTATGTGCCATTACTGTTCCTAGCTGTCTGATTACATGCTTCTCAGGACCTCCCATATTTGTGCTCGACAGTTGTTGAACAGAGCCCCGTTGTGTGCGTTAGTACTTAATTTCACCCCCTTGTAGCCTGCCACATTTTGTCACATTGTACTCCTGTTATGGCTGCGAATAAACTTTTCATATCCCCTATTGCCAGTGTCACCCCAGCTGTCTTTTTCTCGAGCGCCTGTATCCATTTGCTGGCCCCTGCCACAAGGGAGGGTAGGCTGCCTATTAGGTTGTCACAGTCCATTGTCTGCTATGGTACGTAATGCGCATCCCCTTTCCCCTTTCGTCGTAGCAGCATCTGCTTAGTCCAGGGCCCTAGATCCCCTCCCCCTCCCCCTTACGTGACCTGAGCCAGACCTGCCTTTACCTTCCCCTTCCTACTACGAAGGGAGGTTGACCAGTCTCTTCCGGACTATACGCTGCCCAATCGTCGTCTTCATTTTCGCCCCTTTCTCCCACTTTATCGGGGGTCCACTCGTCCCCCTCTCCATCGCTACACTCTCCCTTACTCCTTCGACATCTGAGTCTTCCCTATTCTCATCCCTTCCTTCTGGCTCCTCCTCTCCCTCTTCTTGAGGATTGTATTCTCCCTTACAACCATTCCCCCTTATCCCACCTCTTTTTTCTCCGTTCCTCCTCCTCTATCGCCCTCTCTGCTTCATTAAACCATGCATCCACCTGTTGTCACGTGTTCTTCTCAATGTCTGCTAGGTATTTCCTCTCACCCTTCTTGTCCGCCTCATCCCATAGTGTGTCCCTGTCTTTCTTTTTATCTGTCTCTTTGCCCCCCTCCGGGCTTTCCAGCTGCAGGTTTGTGTACCCCGCCGCAGGCTGTAATGTCGGATAAACGCTATAGGATGGGGGAGGAGAACTTGGTCTGTCCTCTGTCCCCTCTACCTCCTTAATTTGCTACCCCTTCTTTTGCTGATAGTTTCCAGAGCCCCAGTATATTCTGCCTGCTTTTTAACTTTGAACCTTTATACTTTGTTAATAAGTTCAAGAACATGTTTTCTATTATTTTACAATCGAACATTCCCTACCTTGGCCACACATGGAAACACTGACCTGCAGTCTCCTTGAACCATTGAAAGTTATACTTTAGTATTTTATCATGGTATTGGGGCAACATTTTACAAATATGGTCGAGGGGGCTGTCTTGATAGGCTGTTACCTCTCCCCTTTTGTCTGCTCTTCCTCTATACTGTAGTTGCCCTACACACCTCCTCTAACTTCTCCTAGCCATCCCATTTCCTACCTCTCTTCTCTGCAACACGCAGGCTTCATGTTCAGGCACTCGTGTGTCCTCCCCACCCCCTTTTTATTTCCCTCTTTCACTCTGGCCCTCTCCAAAGGCCCTCCCATGCACTCTCATCCGACACACCGGCCTTCTCGTCAGGCCCGCCTACCCACTCCTGTTTTGTAAATCAACGGCCCTCTCCACGGGCTCACCTTCCCCTATGTTAGTAAAGGTAGGCAGCAAATCGCCTCCACTCCTCCTGCTCACGCCCACTGCTACAATGCCAAGCGCACTATCATACACCAAGTACCTGTCCGCAATGACCCTTCCACCATGGCCAACGCCATGAAAGCAAAATGAACAACACTTTTCTACCACGCTCACGTCCTTCTCTGTTACTTCAAACTGCTTCTTCACCAACCACGCAATATAAAAACACCCATCTCCCCTAAAAGACGCAATTATACAATCGCTGGTGCTACGCGCAACTCCCATCTACTGGGGGTTCGCCCCTTACTACGCACCCCACATGCTCTTAATGCGGTGCTGCCCTCACACACGTCCATTCCCTATGGGAGTGGCATGTACTAAAAGCTACGACTACTACGGATGATCGTCCTTCCACCCTGAGGATACATCCTAGACACCGTAAAATACAATACCCGCCCCCCTCCCCCCTCTATGGCCATGCAATCATGAGACAGCGCTTTCTTGCACGATTACACTTGTGTGTCCTAGAAATCTGCGAGCCCTCTCGGCAATGAGCCTCCCATGCAGACTCACTCCTTCCCCTGGACACGGGCGGCCCTCGGGACCTGACAGACCTTTGTGAATTTGGCGCCTGTAGGGCCTCCTCAGTGTTACACATGTAGCAGTTCTGCGATTGCTGGACCCACACCCTTAGGGAGGGCGGCCGGAATACCCTCAGTTAACCAAGAGGACTGAAGATCTCGCTGGGGCCTCCAAAAATTTATTAGTGGTCCACTAAGGCTCACAATAAATATGTTACCAGTAGTAGTCCGAAAAGGAGCACACATCAGGCAAGAAGCAACGCCGTTTATCACTGCTGGGCAAGCACAAATCAAGCAGCACAGTGGAACAGAACTGGTTGACGAGAGCTGACAAACTGGCTCACAGCGGACAGTACTTTTATATTGCTAATATAATGTGTATAAAAGTAGAAACAGTTTCAATTTAAACTTCATGTCTCTTCTGTTCTCACAAAGCTGACTGGTTAAACTACATCATACCCCTAGGGTTAGACATACGTTAGACAGACATGATTGGAGCAAACGGACCTGCCCTCTCTGGGCTCATCCCCACCCTGTGTGGCACCACATTTCTTCCCGCTCCTCCCGCAAACTGTTTGCAATTAGTTATAACATAATTGTGCTGACCTCTGGTTCTTTATTCATCTGCCATTGGTCGGCACCAGAAGACACCCTGAACTAGTGGAAAGGCAGACATTCACACGGCACCTGCCGGAATGTTAACCTTCGCGAACACTATTGTGGACACTCTGTGGGCTTTTCCAGGGCCACCAAAACGTACCATCTGATTAGGTCTTCTTGGTGCGCCCCTCCATTCGGCATCCTTGTTCCCATACCAACTGGCCTACCGGTCATTTGAAACCGCCTTGGTGTGAAGCAAGAGCATCACTGTATTTGATCAGTTTGCCCAACTCTCACAAATAGTTGTGGGACTGGCTCACCGACCTTGATTACATCACCTGGTGCTGTTCCCAGCGACTGCGGTCTGCTGTAAACCAGCAGCCTGAATTCTGCTTCCCGCCCTCCCTCAGTCATGGCGCACAGGCTATGTGCTCAAGTCAACCTCATGAGGAGAGGCCCGTCTGTGGTGTCCCCATAAAGTGTGCTTACCTGCAGTTTCGCTGCCCTTGCCTTTATGTGGCTGGTTCCCTTGTGTCCATATTGTGGTATATACAAAGTGTCCCCCTCCTTCCCCCCAGCGGTGTGCAGCCCTCACCATCTTATTCCTGCAATGAATGTGTGCCCTGTGTCTGGCGCCGAATCAACACCTTCATTACACATGCATGGGCTCAATTTGAACCCAGCCGCATACCCTCCATAGTAGTTTCAACTGGTATAGACCATTTCCTGTCCTTGAGCAGGATATCACATTTTTTATAGGGTTGGTTATGGGTGTTTGGCTGTTTTTGGGGCCAAGCGGATTGTCTCAATGTTTCTATGGGTGGGTAAACGGGTGAGAGGGGCACCTGCTGCCCAACTTGGAGGGTGTAGGGTGGCAGGTGGGTTGGCACTTCATGGTGTGTGGCCAAGTCACGAGACCAGAAAACATTTTACTTTCTTTATTTCTTTCTCTCATTTACATCATCAATTTAGACACTGAAAAGAACATATACGTTGTGTGTGCATACCTGCACGCACGTTTGACACACAATAAAACAAGCATTGGCAATGCCAACCATTTGGGCTTTTGTGTAGGCACTGTGTAGTACTATTAACTAACCATTGATGGTAGAAGTTGCAAAATGGTGCGACGACCTGGGCATCTAGTATCAGTGCTTGACAAATGCCTAATACTTATACACAAGCCAAAGCTGTTGGCTTTGCCAATGCTTGTTGTTAACATGACTTCAGTGGCCGGGACACATATTGCTAATCTAATCGAGTTGCTGAGTCAGACCTGGTTGACATTTTAATTACATCAGTAGCGTGTTTACAACTCAAATTAAGTCATTACCTTTCAGAAGATTACTTTGAAAAAACACTGGCAGGCACGTTGAGAGCAGAGTTTGATGATAAGGCTTGACTAAAGCGAGCTATAAGAGTTCCCATGAGGAGGTGTTTTCGGTGAGGAGTGGCAGGAACTGGTAGGGAATGGTCATAGGTATTAGCATAACCATGGGCAGTCAGTGGGTGAGCAAATAGCCAAACACGACCTTTAAGTTTTATGTCCCTCCTCAGATGCCATTTCTCCCTTTGGAATGGATTGTGCCCTCCCACTTATTCCTCATCTTTAATAATTATCTTCCAGCTTCAATTGCTTCGGCAAAAAATGTTCTCGACAGAGGGCACTGTGCGGTAGCATCAATGGCTCGATGTCTCTCAAAGAAATCTCATCCGATGGACGACGTCATCCGCAGTATATGTAGCACACGCAGCGCCTGTTTACTTCATTTAAGTTTTTCCGACACAGTTTTCACTTTGAGATAAATTACAGTGCACTTCGGTTCGTTAAATAAAGAACGGCATGTCTTCACCGTCGTCTCATCGACACCCAAGACAGGTTTTAAGAAGTGTCAAGATTGTGGGTCGAAGATGTGCATCATCGACCCCAGCCGCTTTTGCCTGTGGTGCCTCGGCACGGAGCATTGTACGAAGTAGTGCAAATCCTGTCAGGTGATGACTGACAAGCCTCTGAGAGAGCACAAAGGTAAATTGGCGGTGGGTAGAATTCCAAAATCCCCTTCTGTCACGAAAAAACGTACTTCAGATGAGTCGAGAGATTCTCCTCGTTGAAGAAGATCAAAGAAATCTTGATCGCGAAGTTGTTCATGTCATTTTTCATCTTCCAGGAAGTCGAAGAAAAGACGCCATAGGTCTCCTTGTTCCTCAAGTGACTCCTCACCTGAGAGAATAACATATCCAACAAAATCCGACTCCCCAGCAAAATGGGATCAGTTTCCGAGGGAGATGATGAAAATCTTCGAGAGAGAGGCCACCACTTCCTCGAAGGATCGGACGAAAGACCATGTCCCGGTCACTCTGCATAAAGACGACAAGGAAAAGTCTAAGGGTAAACCCTGTGCTCTGTCAAGTCCGGGACGGAATCGTGATGAACATTGTGAGCCTTCAAAGCCTCGAATGAGTGATAAGTGGAGAGTCCAGCCCTTCCAGGGTTTTGTCAAAGACATCTTCAAAGAAAACAAAATCGGTTCAATCGACGCCCGAACCTTCGGCACCCATATCGAAGCCATCGACGCCTAAGTCGAAGACTTTGACGCCATTGGCCTCAATGCCTACTCCGAAGACTTTTTCGGAAGCATTGAAGGCAACACAGGAGAAATCTTACAAACCTTTACCACAAAAATATTTCTTTAAATCTCTTTCTTCATTCTATGAAGAACATGAACCATCTGATGATGATCACACTCCATTTGGTCTTCAATATGGCACTCCAAGTGTACCAGATGAGTTTATTTCAGAGGAAGCTAGATTTAACAATCTCTGACAAATTACAAACAGCCAGTGAAGTAGATGCATCTCCTGAGCTGGAATTTGGAAAACCAGATCCTGCGGATCATGCCGACAGCTCATATTGACAACTGACTAGCAAGGTATTAGAATACTCTGGATGGAGTAGACCTGCTCCTCCTTTTGAACAGGATGACTTGATGGACATAATATACCAAGGTCCACAGAGGGATCACATTTTGCCCTTCCATATTGCTTTGCAAAAAAGGGTTACAACAAATTGGCAAACCCCTGATTTTATTGCTGCAGTTAAAAACGTTCCCAAGAAATATAAACCATCAAGCAGTGACCCATCATGTGCTAAGAGTACAAAAATATAACCAAAGGTAAGGAAATGGGGCACTGAGCTCCGTAACCTGCAGGACACTGTTGCTGAGTCGGCCATGATGGGGTTCAGAATTTTGTCCTTTCAGAGGCAGATAAAATGAATACTGTTTAGCTGAGCATTGTACCCTCCGATTACTAGGTTATTTTAAAGTACCCAAAATAACATTACTTCTACTGATAAAAAAAATACTTGTCTGAGAAAGAAATGCGATCGTCACATTGGGGGAGGGAGCCTTTGGAGGGCATTGGCATTTCCTCACTTTAGTGGAAAGTATTTCTGACATGGCAGCCCCCTGTCCCCCCTAAGCCATTGATTCTGCAAGGCACACAGTGAGGGGGGCCTCTCCATCGACGGAGTCCGATATAAGTGTATGGTTTCAGAAAGCAGGGATGTATAGCCCAAGAGGGCAACAATTCTGAAAGCAAGTGAAAATAGTTTTTAATTAATTAAATTTTGCTCAGCATGCTGTACAAGCTAAATTTTCTCTTTGTCTTATAATTTTTTGTATAGCATATTGTACCACACGTGGTCCGAGAAAATGCTATCTTAGTCAGATGCTGGCCCATGTCTGAGCCATGGCAGATTTGATTCACAGTCATTATTGGCTGAGGTAACCTCCCTGGAGCCTGTATCTCTGAGAGAAAACAAAAGCAGGTGACAGATGGGGCACGTCCCGAGATTTAACATGAAAGTAATAGTAACGGAAATTATGTTGACCCAATGTACAATAAATGATTTGGTGTATGAAGGATTTCATTGAGAATATTTTTCTCTGGCAATTAGGTCCATGTCGAACTGTTGTAGGAGCAGCTGTACAAATTAAAATAAACCGACATAGGTTGCAATCATACTCCATGTGAGCAATCATTTTGAAAAACAAAAAACACTGGCATGCTTACTTCTCTGTGAGTGTACGCTTTGCAGTACGCCTGCGACAGTTCATCTTTGGTGCAGGGTTGCCATCCACACCCTTGCCCATTAGCACCTTGTAAATCTCAATCAGTGCATAGCTAAAATGATGGCTAACAACAAAATAAGAGTAATAACAGGTAGGTCAAGTGTGATCTATTTTTTGACCTATTTTTCTGCATACACTGAGATGTTGCACTGTGGGAGGGGCCGCCACCTCGCTATCTGGCAAAGAAATTGTAACACTTTTTTAAAAGACTTAACTGCATCATGATAATGCATAGTGTGCTGATGAGGTATTGCAGCCAAGTTCAGATCAGATTAACTGAACCTCTAAATTCCCAGTTTGCGCATTCACTGCAGCACAACCTTTGTGGCGATTCCATCTTTCTTTGGGGAATATATTAAGACAATGCACTAATTAAAGTTGAAATGAATATTGATAAGTTTGAGTTCCACCATGGTGAAGAAGATACCCGGTGAGTTAAGCACTTGTTGCAGAGATCTGTGTTTGTGTGCTCTGGTTCATAGTTGTGTATTTACATACTGTTTATAGGAGTACTTACTGTGCTACTAAACAACATACAAGCAATAAAAAAGAACTAGTTATATAAACTAAAATAGTGTCATTATGGTGCTGGTCTAGTTAGTGGTGGTGCGTGTCGTTCCTCACACCAATATTTTTTATAGCAAGAACAACATTGCAAGATAAATGATAGCTGCTAGATTTCTCAAGTTCATCCATCTACTGGTTTATGCAAAATGTGCAATTGGAAGTGATGTTAGCATTTCTCAAAGTGCCCTTATAATTGGCCTCTTCATCTCTTCTTTATTTTGATTTGTGCTTTCTTTGAGATACATCCTTCATATTATGGGTCCCTTTTGATCAATGTCCTGTGTTTATTTTAATCAATTCCTGAGCATGACGTATGTCAAATTTTAGAATGTTCACCGTGTGAAGAATTGCCATCTGACAAGAGTGAAAATCCCTGGCTTTTTTATTTTTGTTAATACATATAATGATGTGGGTAATTCCATCTCCAAAAGAGTAAACTGCCAACCAGATTCCCCTTTTCGTTAACTACACACCAAAATCATAGTGTACTTGGGCCCTGCTGCATCATTAGCCTGATCGGCAGCGCCTGCTCTGCTTGTGGCGTAGAGCAGATTCAATGGTCAGAAGATGCCCAATCGACAGCCACAGCATCAGCAAAGTTTCTGCCATGCAGGGGTGGCATTTTAGATATTACTTACCCTGTACCAAAACTAGGATGTTCATGAGTAACCCCTGCTGGTGGCAGGGTAAACTCTAAATAAAGCTATGTCTGAGTGTATGATGCATGGTACTGGATCATTGTGAAAAAATTGAATCTGAAATGACGAAGGGACAAAAAAACGAACGTTATTTTTTCAAAAATAACTTCTCCCACGGACATTTCGAACCACCCGACCCCCCCACCCCTTAATTATCTTCCGGCGTCACACAGCTAAGTGTGCCGCCGCCTCCACAATCCCTCTGCAACGCTGGTTCCTTTCCCGCACATGGAAGGGAAACGGCGTTGCAGGGTCCTTAGCTTTTCTTTTTTTTTTTTTTTTTTTTTTTTTTTTGCTTGTCCCCTGCTTTCATTTTTATGGAAGCGGGGGACACCCCCGCTCCTCTGGATTGACATTTTTGGAATTCATCCCCCCCATGCCCTTTTTACCATTGTGTGCCATTTGTTTTCTTTTTTTGTTAATTCCTTGGGATTCCCATGGTACTAGTTATGATCATGACCACTTCATCCCAAATGATATTACATGTGTCCGCTCCTGTGAGTCCGCTCTGCTGTGGAAGGTTATGTCCCTGATTCATGGAATTATTAGCGCCCAAATCGCAGATTTGCGCACCTTTCTGCCTGAAAATCCCTGTTTATAGTATGGGGATTTTCGGGCAGAAAGGTGGGCAAATCTGCGATTTCGGCGCTAATAATTCCATGAATCAGGCTCAACGCGTATTCTGGCCAGTTGGGTGGAAACTGCCAAATGTCAGGACAGGAGCCTGGAAGACCGAGTCTCTTCTTTGATCCCTTTTTGAAGGCAGGTAACACCCTCCATCAGATGCAGCTGTCCTGTGCCCGGGCATCAAAGGAGCACACCCATTCAAAAGGAATTACCTCACACCAGGGTGCTGCATCTCTAAGGGGCTTTGTTCTTATTGGGAAGGGAAGGGGGCAGGATTACAGTAGGCAGGAGGCCCGGGTCAATGGAAGGAGACTTCCACCATCTTCTTTCTCTTTCCTGTCCCCTCCACTTCCTCTTAAGCAAAGCACTTTGGGTGTGACATCAGAAGAGCAAAGTCCACTCCATTCAAGAACAGGGATTGGACCACTGCATTAGGCTAGCGTTGATCAAATCATCTGGGACATTTGCCTTTAAAAGAAGGGATCTCCCACCATTTCTTTAGAATCTCTCAGATCCTCTCAAGAAACGAAGATTCACCTAAGAGGAACTCGCAGGACTTCCTTTGGGAAAGTGTCCTTCCATGGATTGCTTTTCTCCCACAGATTCCTCATCTGATGGATATGCACATCCAGCTCTGCTGCTCAGAAACTTTTCAACATGGTAGTAGTGGACCTCGAATCACCGTTGATTCGTCTTGCTTTGGTGCTCGATTGTCGGCTCCAGACGTGACTTTGGGCATTGTATATATACCACGTCACTATGTCCCATACCTCAGTTTCTTTTTTCCGTGCGCTCGACATGCTGTGAGGAACACAACACTGAGTCTTCGACTTTACATTTGACTAAATTCATCACATTTCTTTAAAAAAAAACCTCGACTGCGAGTATGTCTGCTCCCTGGATTCTGGGTTTTAAGAGGTGCACTGATTGCCATTCAAAAATGTCAGTGACCGATCGGCACAAGGTTTGTCTGTGGTGTTTGGGTACTTCTCCAGCATGGGGTCTGGCATGGATTCACATGCTCATGAATATTCCCCGTCGTCAGGCTGGGAATCCTCGGTAAAGAAAAAACCAGTATCAGTTTCGTTTCTGATCTGTCTTTCGTAGTAATAACCAATCACTGGTCTCTGCGTCATACTGACCACAGCCAATGACTGCCCTCTACCTAAGCACCGCCTCTGGCAGCCATCTTCAGATTTTTACCGCACGTTCATGTGTTGGGATCCTCGTGCTATTGCTCTCGAGCGTTAGTGCTATTTTTTCGCGCTTTTTCACAAAAACTTCGATTCTTTCGGTCAAAAGAGCCTCAAGCTCCACCGATCCTACATCCGATCAACGGGGACCCGTGTCGGATTCATCTGTGCCCCTCAAGGGTGAAGATTTCGTCGAGCTACACTTCGGAGGACTCCAGAAGCTTCTCAGGCCCGGTCTCGGAGATGGCCCAGGAGAAGGGAAGCTCGACGCCCGGAAAGCTGTTCAGGGCCTGCCCTGGATGCCAGCTGCAGAACGTCTTCAAGGAGGACGAACACTCTTTCTGCCTTTACTGCCTTCATGGGGACAAGACGCACGTGGAGAAGGACTGTGCGTTTTGCGGCAACATGTCGGAACGGACCATGAAGGACCGCCATCAACGTCTCGCCAGCTGGCTGGAGGGTAAGAGCCCGTCTGGCGAGAAGAAGAAGAAATCTGAGCGGTCTTCTAAGACCTTTGAGGGCGCCCCGGCGACGGGGGCCCAACATAAGGCCAAGCACCGCGAGTCCGCTGGCACCGGGAGCGCCGAACGGTCGGGCTCTACGGGCGCCAGGCAGGGCGCACCCTCCCCGGCACCATCAACCACGAGCCAACGCTCTGGGTCGGGTAAGAGGAAGGCCGAGCACCCGGCGAAGCTCCTGGAGAGACCCCGGTCGAGCTCTAAGGCAGAGGAGGAGCGTGGCAGTGCCCCGTCCCTCAAGGATAAGGCGGTGAGCGCACCTAAGGTGGTGAAGGCCTTGATCCATTCGACCAAGCCCTCTATCGAAACGGTCGCGGCGGCCCTGGCCCAGCCTGTGGAGGCTGCACCAGTGGTGGCGGCCTCGGGGCCCAGAATCTCCCTGCCTCCTCGGAGGGAGTCTTCTTTCGTGCCCATCGATAGGACCCCCGTGAAACCCTCCGTGGGGAAGAAGGGGGGGCAGGGCGTCGTCGTAGATTCGGCCTCAACCTCAGAAGAGGAACTGATCGAGGTCTTAAGCCACGGCCTAGGCGTGGAACAAGACCAGCCCGTCGGAATGGGCCCCGACGCAGGTGACGACGACGACATCGTCGAGGATACCGACGGGGCCCCTGCTCGCCCGTCGGATTCCCCTCTGCCAGCGCCGCAAGACAACTCAGCGGCCATTTTGTTGGCTATACAGTCCTTATGCTCCGAGATAAGGACGAGACTACCGTTACCGACGGAGGAACCTCTCCCGTCGGGGGATCCAGAACCGGGACCTTCTGGTGTTCCCCCTACCAAGAAAAGAAGGATCCATCCACCGCCTCCTTTTCAACCGTCGCGCCCCGTCCAGCCCTCCTCCCCGTCCACCCGAGGGGATGATACGGGGACTGACACGGCAGCGACGGGTACGGACGACGAGGCATACGACGAGGATTTTCCGTCGTCGCCTCCCACCAGGGCTTCTCCGCCCGACGAGATTGGATCGTTCCACTCAATGATCGCCAGGGCATCCGAGCTTTTCCAACTCTGCCCTGAGGAGAAGAAAAAGGAAGGCTTCCTTTACCAACGGCGCGAGACCAAGAGGAAGACGGTCCTCGCAGTGCCTCTGTTGGACGACATTTGGGATGAGGGCCTTTCCCTCCTCAAGAACCCTTCCACGACGCCAGCGAAAAGAGACCGGTACGAGAAAAAGTACCGGGTCCCGGACTCGGCCCCCCTATGCCTCCGGGCGCAGCCTACCCCGGACTCCGTCGTCTCCGCGGCAGCCAGGAAGAAAGCGGGGGGGGGTGCGGCCTCCACGTCGACTTCCCCGCCGGACGGCGAGGGAAAGAAATTGGATGCCATGGGACGCAGAGTCATCTCGTCGGCGGCGACGACGATTAAAGCGGCCAACGCCTTGGCTATCGTGGCCCGCTACGACAGGGAACTCTGGTACAAGATAGCTCCCCTGCTGGATTTTCTGCCGGACGACAAGAGGGCGGAGGCCCTTGAGATCCTGCAGGAAGGTGAGGTGGCCTCGGACCACGCCATCACCGTGGAGACGGACATCGCCGACACTGGGTTCCGCCAGATGGGCAACGGCGTTTGCCTTCGACGTCGCGGATGGCTCAAGGCTACGGACTTTCGGCAGGACGTCCAGACCAGGGTCTTGGACATGCCCTTCGACGGGAACAACCTGTTTGGGAAGACAGTGGACGATTCCCTTCAGGCCATCAAGGCGGATACTGAGACGGCCCGGGCCCTTGGAGTACTGCAGCAACGGCGGACGCCCTTTCGGAGCGGCGGAGGCAAGGGCGCCTCCAAAGGTTCCGGCGGCGGTTTCGCTTCCTACCGTCAAGCGGCCCGCTCGTCGTCGCAAGAGGCCTACAGAGGACGAGGCAAGTCTGGCGGACCCCGCCGTCGTCGCCAAGGAGGCCAAGGCGGCAAGGCCGCGTCCAAGCAGGATTGAACCGGCCGTGGGGTCGGGCCCCCACCGAAGCACCCCGGTGGGAGGCCGGCTGGCGGGCTTCGTCAGCGTGTGGGAGTCCATCTCCACCGACCGTTGGGTGCTGGACGCCCTGGCCCGGGGCCACGCGCTCGAGTTTCAAAGAAGGTGCCCGCGCGTCCCCCCCGTGGCCAGGAAAGAACTTCACGTCCCTCAACTTCTCCTGGAGGTAAAGGCGATGCTCAGAAAGGGCGCCATCGAACTCGTCCCAAAGAGGCTTCGGGGCTCCGGAGTCTACTCGCGTTACTTCCTCGTGAAGAAGAAGACGGGAGGATGGCGCCCCATCCTGGACCTGCGACGCCTGAACAAGTTCATCAAGGCGCAGAAGTTCCGGATGGTCACCCTCCAGCACGTCCTGGGTCAGCTGGAGGAAGGAGACTTCCTATCGTCGTTGGATTTGGAGGATGCCTACTTCCACATTCCCATCCTAAAGGGGCACCAAAAATTCCTCAGATTCGTGGTCCAAGGGCGTCATTACCAGTTCAAAGCCCTTCCCTTCGGACTGCGGTCGGCACCCAGGGTTTTCACCAAGTGCCTCGCACCGGTGGCGGCGCAGCTGCGCCGCGAGGGGATTCACGTCTACCCCTACCTGGACGACTGGCTCATCCGCGCCAAGACGAGGGAGCTCGCCGTGGTCCACACGGCAAGGACCGTCCAACTCCTCACGGACCTGGGATTCTCCGTGAACTACGCCAAATCCCACCTGGTGCCCGCGCAAGTCGCACTGTTTCTGGGAGCGAGGCTCGACACAGTGTCCCTTCTGGCCTCCCCGTCGGAGGAGAGGACCAGGACCATCTTGGGCAAGGTGCAACGGATGTTGGTGGCCGACGCGGCCAAGGTGAGGTCCATCAAGTCCCTCCTCGGGATGATGTCTTCCTGCATCTACCTCATTCCCATGTGCAGGCTCCGGATGCGCCCGTTGCAAGAGTTCCTGGATGCGCGCTGGATCCAGACGACGGGCAGCTTCGAGGAAAGGATCAAGCTCGACGAGAGTTTCCGACGAGCGATACGGTGGTGGGGCACCCGCGCGCATCTGACGGCGGGCATGGACTTCCAGACCCCAGCCCACCAGGTGACTGTGACCACGGATGCCTCCCTAGAAGGGTGGGGAGCGCACACCGAAAATCTGCACGCAAGGGGACTCTGGCTCCCGACGGAGAAGTCCCTGCATATCAACGTCCTGGAGCTCCGTGCAGTGTTTTGGGCCCTCAGGTCCTTCCTTCCGTCCCTCAAGGGCAAGGTGGTGAGGATCTTCACCGACAACACCACCACCATGTTTTACATCAGGAAACAGGGCGGAACCAGGTCCCCAGCGCTGTCCAAGGAGGCGCAGGACCTGTGGCATTGGGCCGTCGCCCAAGGGATTCTTCTGGTGCCGTTTCATCTGGCAGGGAAAAAAACACCATCGCCGACTCACTCAGCAGGGAGCTGCGCTCGTGCCACGAGTGGGAACTACGGCAGGATCTGGTGGATCGCCTCTTCCGACGGTGGGGCACACCCCAGATCGACCTGTTCGCGACGGCGACGAACACCAAGTGCCGGAGGTTCGCCAGCAGGTTTCCCCAGACGAGGAGCATGGGCGATGCTTTCTCGTTCCCCTGGGAGGGCCTGTTCCTCTACGCGTTCCCTCCCTTGCCTCTGCTAATCCGGCTCGTCAACCAGCTCAAGAGGTCACGGTGCAGGATGATCCTCGTCGCACCTGCGTGGCCGAGGCAGATATGGTTCCCGGACCTTCTGGACTTGTCGGCGTCCCCGCCAATCAAGCTGCCGGCGGACGCGGATCTACTCTCCAGGGAAGGAGGCGCCATCCTCCACCACGACCCGAAGTCGCTGAACTTGCAGGCCTGGCTCCTGCAGCGCTAGAGTTTGGAGGATACGACATACCGGCCGATTGCAGAGAGGTTCTTGCAAAGGCCAGGGCGTCCTCGACTCTTAAATGCTACGGACACAAATGGAAGAGGTTCTCTGTCTGGTGCCACGCACAGAAGATTAACCCTCTACGGATTACGGCTCCCCAAGTGCTGCCGTACCTGCTGACGCTGGCCAAAGCTGGTCTGGCACACGCGTCCATCAAGATTCATCTTGCTGCGATCTCCCGATACACCAGAACCACGGGCCGGACGTCCTTGTGGTCTCATCGTCTGGTGAAAGAGTTCATGAAGGGACTGTTCAGATCGTTCCCGCCGGTGAAGGCTCCGGCCCCGGCGTGGGAGCTCAACGTGGTGCTGACCAAACTCATGGGACCTCCGTTCGAGCCTCTGCACTCGGCCCCGTTGAAGTTTCTATCGTGGAAAACAGCTTTTCTCGTGGCCATCACCTCCGCACGACGAGTGGGAGAGATCCAGGCCCTTTCCTGCAAGGCCCCGTACTTGACTTTCCACGACACGAGGGTAGTGCTCAGGACGCACCCCTCCTTCATGCCCAAGGTACCGTCGGACTTTCATCTCAACGAACCCTTGGTGTTACCTGTGTTCTTCCCGTCGCCTTCGTCGCCGGCTGAGAGGACTTTGCACTCGCTGGATGTAGCTAGAGCGCTGAAGTTCTACGTGGACCGCACGAAAGGTTTTCGGAAGACGTCACAACTCTTTGTGAACTTTGGACCTGTCAATCAGGGGAAGGCTCTCTCGAAGGCTTCCATCTCCAGATGGCTCTCCGGCTGTATCATGTACTGTCACCGGTTGGCAAACCGACCGCTGCCTGGCCGTCCGAGAGCCCATTCCACCAGAGCGATCGCAGCTACCACGGCGTTCCTATCTGGTGTGCCCCTGCTGGACATATGCAGGGCTGCTACGTGGAGGTCGACGCACACCTTCACGAAATTCTACTGCGTCGACCGGGATTCCAGGGAGGAGTCCAGGGTCGGCCAAGCAGTGCTGCGCAACCTGTTCGCCTGAGGTGAGCCTGGTGAGGAGGTAAGATGCTTAATGTTGAGTTGATGTGATGCTTAATGTTGAGCCTTTGCCACCTCCCGTGGTTGTGCATGTGTGTACTGCTATGTATTCTTTATTCATGAGCATGTGAATCCATGCCAGACCCCATGCTGGAGAAGGAACAAGTTACTTACCTGTAACTGTTGTTCTCCAGCATGGGTCTGGCATGGATTCACATGCGAACCCTCCCGCCTACCCCTCTGCGGCTCTTCACTTGGTCATACTGCCACTTCACGTGCTTCCAAATCTGAAGATGGCTGCCAGAGGCGGTGCTTAGGTAGAGGGCAGTCATTGGATGTGGTCAGTATGACGCAGAGACCAGTGATTGGTTATTACTACGAAAGACAGATCAGAAACGAAACTGATACTGGTTTTTTCTTTACCGAGGATTCCCAGCCTGACGACGGGGAATATTCATGAGCATGTGAATCCATGCCAGACCCATGCTGGAGAACAACAGTTACAGGTAAGTAACTTGTTCCGTATCACGACATAAAGGAAAGTGCGTCATGCTCCAAGATGCACCCAAAGTCCATATGCGAGCGGGCTGCCAAACTTGCCTTGGGCCGACAGTCTCCGAAATCCCAGGCACGGTTGATCGTTCGGTTTTCCGAGGCCAAGACAGAAGGGCCCACTCCCGGAAAAAAGAAAGAAAATCATCGACGGAAGGCCAAAAAGCAATCGCACTCGAGGAGCCATTCTTACTTGTCTTCTTCGCATAAGATGAAACGCCACTGTCGTCGGCACAAGTCTGGCTCGTCGTCTGTGTTAGGCAGAAACCAGTGCAGTTCCCTTAGGGACTACTGCAAAAAGTTTAAGACTACAGGTGTTGGCAGTAAACCCAATTGGTAGAAGTCTGTACCACTCAGATGTACCTGGTAGCTGTGGCTGAGCAGTCAGACTTCTCTCAAGAAGAGTTAGGCAGTATATAGAGTATACACATTAGGTACAAAAATACATTAGCACAAGCAAACATTGACCAGAGCTTCGGTATAAAAGTATATAATTATTTAAAAACACACTTGTAAAAATACACTGGCACTAATATGTCAAGCAAGTTCAAACACAGTCACTAGAAATATATACACCTCCCTGATTAATTATTCGACAAGTCTTGGGAAAAGAACACCACTTATTATCAATACCGGGGTGAGCGCTTAACCAAGATGGCACTCCAATAATTATTTTTAAAAAGGGAGGGCAAAGGCAGAATTAGGAAAGCACACAATACCAACACTTTTAAAAGAACCACAGCAAATCAGGAAAAGCAGAGTCTACTGTAGAGCAGGAAAGTTCATAGGCCAGGCCCACTCTTGGAGAGGCGGAATGTGCCCAAGATCACACAGTTGAAGTACACTTTAAAAGTCTTTGCAGATAATTCAAAAGGAGTTGGATCAGTTCAGAAAAGTTAGTTAACGGCCCCAGGTCACCCCAGGATAGAGAGTCAAGGATTTATGGGACACCTTAAACAGTCTGTTGCAAGGGAGACCAGGCGGGACACAGTACCTTAAATGGTGAGAAAGCTCCAGCGGGGGCAGTTGTTCCTGGCAGCGGGTGCAAGTCAGTGCTTCGTCCAGGGGAAGAATAGGTCTCAACGTGGAGGAAAGCTGGAGGTTGTTGCACTGCCAGGGAGGAAACCAGCCGCGGAGTTTCTCGGTTAAAAGGTACTACCCTTTTATTCGCGGTAGTGGTGAAGCATGGCTATCCAGCCGCCGGGGGGCTTGGCACGGGCGATTCGACCACGAGACGATCCGGGAAGGGCAAAAGAGGGCGAACTGGTTAACCCCACCAGTTCAAAGGAAGAAAACTCTCCAGGATGAAGATCTTCTCTGTCGTCGGGAAGTGGTGAGAAGGTTCCAGCAGGGCTCCACCGGTGGTGTCGTCGTTGCAGGTCGGCTCAGCTTCTCCCTCTTCGGATTCTTTAGGTCCTGTGGCGACTTCTCAAGTTCCAGTCCCCAAAGCCCTGCTTTTATGCAGAAAACCCCCATTCACCAGTCATAGCTGTCACTCAAACATGCTAATTGGTGAGCCGGCCGGCTCACCACTGGGCCAATCACACAAGAGTGCGACTGGAGTTGCCGAGGCAACTCAGTCCAGGGTGCCTATTCCCCCCTCCCACACATCCTGTAGACCCAGACAGAGTGGCACCACTTTTGGAGGCTTCTGTGTAGAAGCCCGCCAAAAGTGGAACAAAGGGCTCAACTTGGGTTGGAGTTACAGAGGCGAACACAAACGCCATTTTAAAACCGAGTCCTGGTAAAAAGACCCAACCGGGGAATAAATATTAAATAAATAACCCAGCGGTATCTTTAACATTGCACCAAAAAAGTGGTGCGTTTAAAATGAATGGGAAAATCCCATAGGAAGTATTCCGGTGGAATAATTTGCGTGGTAACCACTGCCACCAGCCAGAAAATTGACGAGCGGGGACTGCACAGTGCCCCCTCGAAAAACAGACCCAGGGGCAATCTAATTACCCCTACCAGTACCTCCACAATATGATGGTTTGTACTGGTTCTGTTCACAATTTAAGACTAGTAATGTCAATGCTGACTTTACATGCCCTGGGACACAGTATTCAGACCCAGGGTATGGAGTCTATGTTTGGGAGTCACTATGACACCCCTGTGTTACTGCACTGAGGTTGCTGTGTAACACACTTTCCAAAAACACATGAAGCCCTATGGAGTAAAAGACCCCATAGCCCATAAAACACATTACAAAGTCAAAGGACATTCTCAAATCATGCCTAAGAGTGGGAGAAAAAAAGAGTCTCACCCATAGCAGGAGGAAAAAATAAACCCCAAAAATCCAGCAAAGCTGCTGGGGGACTCACTAGGTTTGGGAAATAAGACTATACAGAGAATTCTCCCTAACAGTCTGAAGAAGGAAAGCCCTCTGTTGGGCCGACCACTCGGGTGGAGTGGGAACATTTCAAAATTCAAATGCTGGCTATGTTTAAGGCGCAGACTGCTGCAGGTGCAGGTACACCCCCGAACAGCAGGCCTCGGTAGCGAAAGCGGCGCTCTGCACTCCCGACCTCACGCTTGCCAAATCATCAGCGACGGAGAAGTCTTCGGGCTCGACGCCTACACAGGCACAGAAGTTATCGATGGCCGATCCCTTTAGAGAGTGTCGACAGGCTGACGTCCCTATCGCCACAGTGCTGCCCAAGCCCTGACCGGCACTGATGGCCATTCTTTCGTTGTCGGGAGAAACGCCTTTGGTGCTGACGCAGATTTGTTTGACAGACAGGCAGACTTGTTGGAACTTGCCCAAGGATTACACAATGCCATAGGCCTGGACACGTTTCAAGATGTAGAACTTCAGCAGGGTCAGCCATACACTCGCACCCATGCTAAGTTTAGGGCCCTATTGGAAAAGGTAGTAAACACCCTAGGTTTGAAGTCCACTTGAGTGATCGTTCAGTGCTATCAATTGACAGACATATTATATGAAGGTCCTGTGACAGAACATAACATGCCACTTAATCCGGCAATTGCAGACCTCCTAGCCTCCTTGTGGCAACATGCCCGCTCCATTTCCCCAGTCAACTCTATTTTTACAGGAAAGTACAGGCCGGCAAGAGGAGATCAATAATTTCTAGCTTCTCACTCTTCTCCAGAAGGGCTTGTTGTGCAGGCAGCCACAATCTCCACAGGCCTGCGGCCTCCACTTCTAATCTGCCTCTGGACAGGGGAGGTAAAAGGTTGGACGCAATGGCCAAAAAGGTCTTTACTTATAGCAGCATGGTGCTAAAAACCACCAATGCAACTTGTGGATTCGCAAAATACTCCTTTGGTTTATGGAAAGCTGTGGAGCGGGCCGCACAATAAATCCCCGTAGGTGAAATGCGGGATGGATTTACACAGCTGGTGGAAAATGGGAAGGAGGTAGCCAAGCAGTCGTTGCAAACGGGCCTGAATGTGGCTGACTGCATTGGCCGTTCAATGGGTTCGGCTGTAGTTTGATAAGGCAAGCCTATTTCAAAACTTCTGGGTTTCTCTCTGAATGTTCAGAATAGATTCCTGGACATGCCTTTCGAAGGAGAGTTTCATTTTGGCCAGAAAGCTGATGACTCTTTGGAAAGGTTTAAGGAGTCAAAAATAGCAGCAAAATCGCTGGGCTTAGCTGCGCAGCCAGCCAAACCTGCCTTCAGCTTTGCCTCTAGAGGTAGAGGTTGCAGGTGCTATGTGTCTTATGGCAGGAAACTGCAGCTCCCGCATGCCAGGCAGGGGCAGAAGCGTTTGTCACGCCGCAGAAGGGGCAGAGAGACTTCTAGAGGCCAGCAAACAGCAGTAGGGGCAGCTCTGCCCTGCAAGCCACTTTGATTTTTCCCTCCCACGACTTACTTGTTGTTGGATGGTTGACCTAGCATTGGCCCCAGTGGAAGGTTGTTAACTCTGATGCCTGGGCGAGGCAACTTATTCAATGGAGTTATTGCCTACACTTCTTAGGAAAACCACCGGACCAGGCCCCCACCACTTCCAATCCAACTAGGACAGGAGCTCAGGAAGAACTGCAAGCTCTATTGTTGAAGGGTGCTGTGGAACAGGTACCTCGCGAATAGAGAGGATCGGGTTGGTTTTCCCGGTATTTCCTGGTGCCCAAGAAGAGATGAGGTCTCTGTCCCATTCTGGACCTCGGGGCCTTGAACAAGTTCTTGAGGAAAGAAAAATTCAGGATGGTGACGTTGAGAAGAAATTCTCCACGCTCTTGAACTTCAGGACTGACTGGTGTCAATAGATCTGCAGGACGCTTATTTCCATGTGCTGATACATCAGAAGGACACAAAGTTCCTGATGGAGGACAAGCACTACCAGTTCAAGTTGCTTCTCTTTGAGTTGACCTCCGCTCCAAGTGTCTTCACCGAGCTCATGGCGGTAGTCGTGGCTCACCTCAGGAGCTCCGGGTCCACGTATTCCCGTACCTGGACGACTGGCTAATCCGGGGGAATTCACCAGGGCAAGTTTTGTCTCACTTGGAGGACACATGCCTACTACTACACAGTCTGGGCTTCCCCTCGACCTGAAGTCCCATTTGACACCAGTTCAGCGGCGCCAGTTCATCGGAGCAGTCCTAGACACTTGGGTAAAGAAGGCTTTTTCTCCTATAGAAAGAGTCAGCAATATAACCCAGATGGTGCATTTGCTTCAGAACCACGCTGCCACCTTTTGGGTCTCATGGCCTCCTGTATTTTTCTAGTGCCAGAGGCCAGGCTGCGCATGAGGCCCCCTTCAGTGGCTACTGAGTGACCAGTGGTCTCAGTATCCGGGAACACTTAGGGATCACCTCTGTGTCCAGCCAGGGAGCACACGCAGCAATCTCATGGCAGGGGAACCCTTCTGGCCTCCTTGGCCTCAGGCCCGAGTGGTCACGGATGCATCTCTGAACGGTTGGGTTGCTCACTGTGAGGATTTGCAGGTGAGCGGTCTCTGGTCTTCATCAGAAGCCTGGTGGCACATCAACAGGCTGTAGTTGCAGGCCATCAGGTTAGCCTTGAGGGCCTTTGCCCCGTCTCTGAGGGAAGCATGTCATCGTCCTGACGGACAACATGGTGGCCATGCACTACCTCAACAAGCAGGGTGCTGTGTACTCCTGCCCCCTCTGCACAGAGGCAATTCAGGTGTGGTTCTGGTTACGGGAGAAACTAATCCGTCTCTGCAGTTCATCTGGCATGGACAGAGAACACCTTGGCGGATGCTCTGAGCAGGCAGAGGAGTGTCTCACACAAGTGGGAAGTGTGCCAGGAAGTCCTAGAGGAGGTCTTCAATCTCTGGGGTATCCCCACGGAGTCCAAGTGCAAACAGTTTTTATCGAGGAAATTCCCAGCGAATGACGCACTGGGGGATGTGTTTCTGGTGGATTGGACCTTCCGTCTCCACTACGCCTTTACCTCCGATTCCCGTCATTCCTTCTCAGGCGGTTGAATAGATTTCGAGCGACCTTGATCTTGTTTGCCCCGGACTGGGCGAGGATAACGTGGTACTGCGATCTCTTGGATCTGATCATCTGTACGCCTCACTGGCTGCCTCGGCGTCTGTATCTCCTGACCCAGTTGGCATGTCGAGTGCTCCACCCGACCCCGTATTCCCTCAACCTGCATGTGTGGCTCTTGAGAGGATGAGGTATGATGACTCGGACCTCTCAGAGGAGGTACTTGAGGTGTTGCTGGCTGCATGCAGACCTTCTACAAGATCTCTGTACGTGTGCAGGTGGAGAAGATTTGAGGCGTGGTCAAGGGAACGTGAGATTGACCCTATCTCTTGCCCCACCACCGCAGTGTTGGAGTTCCTTCTGTCACTGGCCTCATCAGGCCTTCAGGTTAACACAGTCAAAGGGTATTTAGCAGCTCTGTCTGTGTTCAAGAGGTCCTCAGACCAAGATTGCTTCTTTACTATTCTGGTCATGGCCCAATTCTTGAAGGGCCTTCTCAATACGTTTCCACCAACCCCTTTTGTTGTATCAGATAGGGATCTTAATCTGGAATTTACCTACTTGATGGCGGCTCAGTTTGAGCCTATGCACTCATGTTCTTTTACGGCTGTTATCCCTTAAGACTGCACATCCGAGTTCCGTAGGTCAGATCAGTAGGTCGTGGCCCATTCTTTGTCTCGAAAAGGTCTTGCCATAACAAAACAAACTCTTATCACGTTGGATTGTTTTGTGCATATCCGAGTGTTACCAATCGGCAGGCAGGGAGCTTCCAGCAGGCATCAGGGCCCATTCAACCACAGGAGTTTCGGCTCTAATGCCCTCCAAAGAGGGGTTCCTGTTAGGGACATATGTCGGACAGCCACATGTTCATCCTTACATACATTTACCAAGCACTATGCCTTGGATGTTGCACGGGGAGCTGATGCACGATTTGGTAGGGTGGTTCTACAGAATCTACTTGTTTAAAACATTCTGCCCTCCTCTGTTATTCTAACTGCTTGGAGAGTAATCAAGATGAGGAATCTGCGGGAGAAAAGCAATCCATTGAAGGAGAAGTTACTCACTGTAATGATCTTTATATGGATTCTTCTCCCGCATATTCCTCAACGACCCTCCCATCCATCCCTGATCAGAAAGTTCTAGGGTTTGTCGCTTCTGTCCAAACGAGAAGGCATCTGGTGATGGCTCTTAGATGACCATTTGTTTCATTCAATTTAAAAAAATCATTGTGTGGGTTCGCCCTGTTGGGGTGTATCCTTAAGATTTTTACCATCTGATTAGCCTCCTCCTGTGGTTTTCCTTCTGCAGCGTTTATGTGCAGGGTGAAAAAATGGGAGGCACTGATGCATGGGGCGTAGTGACGTGCTATTTATACAACGCATGACGTCACTTCTGGAGCCAACGATCGAGAGCCAGACAAGACGGATCGACGACCGAGTCGAGGTCCACTGCGGCCCCTGGAGAAAAGATTCCAAGCAGCAGAGCTGGTTGATATCTATCAAGATGAGGAATCTGCAGGAGAAGAATCCATAGAAAGATCATTATGGCGAGTAATGTCTCCTTCTATACGCATGCATCTTTGAGGTGCTGTGGCTACAGAGCACTAACACTTTACTGTCAAACACATTTAAAACAATCTTAGCAACGGTAGAGCAGCAAAACAAGTGAATAAAGAACAAGGTAAGAACCAAATTATAGAATTCATATGTAGGAAATTTAGGAGTTGGAGACAACATACGCTGCCTTATAAAATAAGGCATTACACCTTGGAGACCTTCCGTAGCCAGAAAAGAGAGGGCCTAGTGCTCTTGGAGTCGCAGGTACCCGTGCAGTGTTTTCAGAAGGATAGGCATCTTACAAAAAACCAGAACGGGTGTTGAACGCAAACAGGCAGTTGCAAGTGTCTCAAAATTGAAGAACAATTAGGTTTTTGGGAGACCCTCTTCCATGCCAACCATTTTAGGGGACTCCCACAGGAAGATTCCTGAATAGAACCCAACGATCACTGTCTGGCAAAGGAGCGGTAGAGCAAGAACTTTATGCCTGTAAAGCCCAATCAAGGTAGGGTGGTAGGAACAAGTATGTTTACTCACCCCCTGTACTTCGATTCACTCATGGAGCACTTTGGCAGCTCCTGAAATCGCTGTCCCCCTGTGCTCTGTCTTTGTTATGATGAGTGAGATCCAGGGGTGGGTACAGCAGTTTTTTCGGCATTTGGATTTAGATACGGCTAGTTGGCAGTTCCGTGCTCTGTGAGCCATTTACTGAGACTGGACAGGTCGATATCCCTGGCAAGAGAAAGAAAGGACCACCACGTTTTCAACAAACCCCAGGACACAATTCAGACAGAGATCAGCAATGGCCACTTCGAAAAATGGCAGAAGTCAATGTTTCTGGCAGAAACAAATATGCTGGTCCTGCAAGTCCCCTCTTCTTGCTGGGGAGCTGCAACTGTAGGAAGAGGCCTCTTGTTTCAAACTTTTAGGATCTTCGTAGTCCCAAGTCAGAACTTGGGATGGCGACCGATGCATGGCTCACCGAGGAAGCCCACAGAGCAGCTGGTCACCCCACAGGATGATTCCGGGGCACCTCTGAAGGCAACCAAGGACAGGATCCTCGAGCAGGGGTTGAGATTGGTTGTTCCCACTCGTCCAGCCTTCTGGAGATCAGCAAAGGAGCAGGGCTTTGCAGGGCCGGTAGATGAAGACAATGCTGGATGGCTGCAGTGACAAGTTCCAGGTCTTCAGCAGGACCCTCCTCTTCATGGGGTTCTCGGCTCGGCGACCATGACGATCCGATGAATGGCTGCAAAAGTCTGCCTTTTTTCAGGAATCTAGCTGGAGCAGTCCCAAGCCCACCAGTGGATAAGGATCTGCAGTATTCAAACTGGACAGCCTCCAGCCACCACATCTGCCCAGCAACAGACAGTTTGGCCAGGATATAGACTGGGATCAAACGGTCTCAACCCCCACTTCTGGCCACAAACACACACCACTGCTGGCTTACCATACATGGTAAATTCGGCATATAGGACAAGAGGTAGGCCAAATTACAAGATGGTCAAAGGACAGGCAAAAATATCATAGCAAACCTTTTTTAGAGTAGATGGTAGTCTAGAATTTTACTGCTTAATGTCTATTAAAGTGCACAAGGCAATTTTATAAAACTTGGTTGAAAATATCTGCTGCTACCAGCCAATCTTGGGCACCTCATGCAAGTAACCACAAAGTTATAGGGATGCAAATTATCCCTACCACACCTGACTGCAAGATACTTAATGGAGAACAGAGTTCTCCAACACTGATAGCCGTTTGAACTGATCAGTGCCCCCCAAAAAGATTAGCTTAAGCAAGGTAGGGAAGCAAAAAGGCTTGACTTGCCTCCCAAAGTCAGGACAGGTACAAAACAGCAAATAATTGGCTGTTTCCATAGATGTCTATGGAGGAAAAGCAGCAATATGAAAATCTTTCTTAACACATGTTAGTAGCTGGGGTTAGACGTGTCTGAATTGGCATTTAATTTTTGTATTCATACTGGTTCCCTCATGTGTAGTGTACTTGAAGTGCTGATTGTGATCTAAAATAACTATTTGTGTGACTTTAATAAAATTTAGATTCGTTTGTATACCAGTGTGTGGGGTATTTCCATTGGTTATCAGTGTAAACTCACTGAACTCCCCTACACACCCTCTTTCTTCACCAGAAGTCATGTCTGTCTCTTGTGCCTTGAAAGCTTCCTTTAGAGAGAAAAACTTCTCCTTTGGTTGGATTTGACGTTCTGCCATTTGTTTAGATGGATGCATGACACTCACCAGATCTCTCGAGCACTGTAGAATAAGTAATAGCAGCCCAGATGAGCATCTTGCCCATCTTACTCTTTCTAGCTCTCTGATTTCTGTCATCCCGCTGATCGTCAGGAAACTGAGGTGCTTCAGGACCACCCTCATTCTGATTGCCCCAAAGTGGGCCAAGAGAACTTGGAACCCAAAGCATCTGGACACGTCCATCTCTCCTCCCTCGTGACTCCCATAGAGTGTGCACCTACTTGCACAGTTGGAGGGCAGGGTCTTTCATCTTACCCAGAGCTGTCTGATACTCATGCTTAACTGCTGAGTGTTAGGAAAGATTTTCTTTTTGCACCTGTCCCTCCATAGATTTCTATGGAACACCCATTCTTTTTGCTTGTTTTGAACGCTGTGCTGATTTTTTGAAGACAAGTAAAGCCTTCTGCTTTACTTCCTTGCATGTTTTGCTCATTCTTATGGGGAAATTGACTAGTCCCTATGACTATCCGTACTGAGCGACAGTCTCTCTGATTCCTTGTATTGTTAGAATTGCTTTTGATTTTTACATGTGCACCTTTTTGGCTAGCACTCTAAGGGGTCTGTGCCACAAGGTTTTTCGGTTGGTCTTTGGTCTTCTCCCTGTCTTCTCAGATCAGTAAATGCCTTATGTGGAAACCCCTTTCCTGGGGAAAGCTGTTGCTTTTGCGTGCTAAGGTGCATTGTCTATCTGCGTGCCAGAAAAGGGTGTTGGAAGTCACAATCCACATCTCTGGTGCCTATAAGTCGGTCGCTGGGAGATGTGGTGACCAGTGGCTATCCATAATTGGATACCCACTGGCTGTGTGGCTGGTGCAGATTCCTTATCATTGGTGTGCTTGGGCTTGCTACCAGCCTGAATCTTAAGTAAAAGGAGGGCTCCTGCAGCTGTTCATCAGATCATCATTGGAGCCAAGACTTCTACAAAGAAGAGTAGCCTGTTGATGACCTGAAGACTACATCAAAAGGCGCAAGGGCAATGGGAAACTACCCTCAACAAGCAGCCCCTCAGGAAGGTTATGAAGCTTTATACTAAACAAAAAGTGATTGTGGGTTTAGATTATTTCAAGAGGGTAAAGGTCGCTAATTCTAGTGAAATATAGTAAACCTAGAACCTGTGGCCCTCATGTGTAACCTTAAAATAGCAACAAATGGCAATAGCAATTATATAAAGAAACACATTTTATTCATATCAACTCAGGTAGAACACTGTAAAAAAAACACTGCAAAAGACGGTCACAATATTAACACACGTCTGTGATTGATAGTGCTACGTGCTGTGCAATAATATATAGAAATTAACACACATCAATAATTCCTTGGAGACTCATTCTCACCTATTAATCCTGTTTTCACTACACAAATAAAAACCCAACATGTTTCTTTCCTCCGTGTCTGATATTATATTGACATTCTAGGAAATTCTTCAGGGGGTAACTGTCTTTTCTGTGCAAATAGCAGCAATAAAAAGAGCTTCCTTTCCACTGCTTATTAGTTATAAATTGCACATTTTAATATGCAGAACGATCTCACTGAAACCTGATTAAAGGAACTGATCTCTACTGTTGGTTGCAATAGGAATTTATTGGGTAACTTACTCCATGATTGCTAGGGACTTGGAAAGAGGGTGCAACACCAAGTGCATATTTCTGAAATTCTCTGCACGCTTAGCTGACGCTAAAAGCTCCTATAATGGGGTGCAGTGAGGCTGTGCTGTATAGTGCCTCTATGGGGTCCTTGCAACAACAAAGTCGCACAGCAGTGCAGCTCCACAAAAACGTACCCAGGTCTAAAGCAGTGACGCTTATGAGACTATTGTCATCTGCAGCAAAAAGCAAAAATAGTACGGTAGGTTAATGGCCATCGTCTGTACAAGTTCAATAACACCATCTATGGAAAAGGACAAGAACAAAGGGGGTCCTAATGTAAATAAATGTTTATGCTCATGTCGTTCCGAGAGACCAAAGCCACGTTGCATGTCAGTGAGCAAACCCGAGCATTCTTACCCAAAGTGGCGCCTGTTCTGTCTGCGTTATGCTGCGTATCTTCACATTCGCTGGCTTCCTTTTACTGATGAATTGCGAGCCCCAGATCCATGGCGGTTTTGTTCCGCAGAAGTCTTGATGACGTTAATACTGTTGACTATCTAGGAACAAAAATGTCCAATGTAACGAAGATACCGTTTACATGCTATGCATGTTCATTATTATTGAACAGTTGGAGCCCCACTCACCATTTCATCATTGGTGCCAAGACTTCTACGAAGAAGGGTAGCCTGTTGATGACCTGAAGACTACACCTGAAACTGACCAACATCGACTCCAGTGCTATCCCGGTGAAGCCTTGCTCATCTGTCTTGGTCTCAATAAGGCCTTAGTTTGGTGCTTTGACCCCTGGGAACAACCAGTCTCAACCCCTGCTCGAGGATCAAGGCCTGCTGAGCCTTCGGAAGTGTCCCTGGACCAACCAGTGAATTGGCCAATTCCCTCCTGGACTGCCTCACTGCAGCTGTCACTGTTCTGAGTAGAACCTTGCAACTTTGCAGATCTTGAGCTTGTGCCACAAGTTGCCTGCTCCCACATTTTGAGCCATCTAACAGCAAGGGAAACTGTGCTGGGGCTGCTCCTGTGTTTGCTGCTCTAAGAACCCCTGTAACCGCCTGACCCTGGTGACACCTGTTGCAACACTTCCTCAATCTCATGGTGTGTCCTGAACTGGTCTGTCCTGCAGAAGTCTTAATCTTTCCTTGTTTGGGTCTTCTAGTGGAATCTCCCTGAAACCGATTCCTGATGCCGAAAGTGACCTCTGTACCCGAAACCCCTGGTCCTTCCTCAACCTATCAACGCACAGTCAGAGGGGTAAGCTAACATACTCGTTTCTATCCTCCATGTTTACATTGGATGTAAATTAAGGTCTTGGCCCTAGCTCATTCTTTCCTGACCTTTGGTGTTGGAACCTGGGTTAAGGATCCTTCCGTAGGACTATCCCAGTGTTGTTGGATGTAGTGGAGTACTTACCTGAACTTTAAATGAACTTTTATCAAACTTTGGAACACGTTATTAATCATAATCACTGCAAATATCTATATAAACCTACCTAAAGAAGTGTATGCTTTGGAACTGGTGACTTTTCGGTACAAGGTCTAAACCGTCTTAGGGTTGGATTTTATAGGATGTAGGGACACTGTTTAGTGTTGAATTTAAGATTTATGTCTATGCATCTGAACTACTTACCTGTTCTGCACTGGTCATTGTATCAAATGCTAATTTATCTCTCATAAGGGAAAATGTATATATCTGTTGTATAAGGGTTTTGTGTGAAAATAATTATATGTTCATATATTTACCTATCTAATTGGAATTACTGGTGTTGCTCTGTGTGGACTCATTCTAGCCCTAGACCACTCGCACACACTTCATGAGACAAAGCCTTGACCACTCTGCTACCTCACTTTGATTAGAGTTAGTTAACATCTCAGTTTCTTCCCTGTTGACCATAACTGGGTTGTCTCCAAAAATCCTCCCACCAGGACTGTTTTTCTAAATCCATCTTAATACTGAGGTGCAAGGAGTGGGACTTGTTCTTCCAGGTGATTTCTTGGCAAGCTGCTCTTCAGAAGCAGATGGCATGAGGTCTCTGCCTATTGCAGGGAGAAGAGTCTGGAGTCTCTAATTTGTCCAATCTCTTCTGTGTCAGATTGTCTGCTTTCCTTGGCCTAGCAGGGTCTCATTTTGGCAATGTGAAAGAGTACCTGGCCACTATTGCGGTCTTCAAATAGACAGTGACCAGGGCTCATGCTTTTCCATCCCCGTCATTCCTCTCTATGGTTGACGTCTGACTTTTACCTGTGGCAGAAGATCCAACATCCCATTTTCTACCCCCCGCCTTATCCATCTAAGACCAAGGAAGACTTTAATTGTCTGCATCTCCAGAGGGCTCTCTTGTGCGAGAGACATCGGGAAGATTGATCTGCTCTTTGTCTGTTTTGCTGGGACTCTGTCTGGCAAGGATGTTAACAAGCAAACCCAATCCTGGTGTATCCTCCTTTACATTTCTGAATGCTACAATCTAGTCAACTATGTCTGAATCTCTTGAGGCTCATTGTACCAGATGCCTTTATCAGACTTGTGGCTAGGTGGGCTTCTTTGCACGCTTTACTTGAGTGTCGCTTCAGAGTTTCCTGGTGTGGGTGATGGTTCCCTCTGTCCTCCCTTCTCCAGGTTCTGTACTGCTTTGGGAGTCTTAATAAGATGAGGAATCTGTGCGAGCAAGAAATAAGTTCGAGCAGGGGTCTGTGACCTTTGGCTATCCAGATGTTCTGGACTAAAACTGTCATAAACCCTAACCAGCTTAGTTAGTGGTGCAGGATCATGGGAGACCTAGTCCAAAAACATCTGGAGAGCCAAAGATTTCAGACTCCTGCATTAGAAGAACTTGCTTAACGTGCAAGCTAACTAGCAGATACGTGTGTGGAAAATTTGTCAGAACTTGGCTGAAATTCCAATATCAGACTGACCCTTGAAGATGTATTTCTAAGATGAGGAGTGAGTGGGAGGAAGGACTAATCAATCAGAAAGGAAATTATCCAAGTTAAGTCATTTGTTTAGTTTGTCAGATAGTTCAGTCAGCATAGGGGGGTGCCATGGTTGCCCCCATCGAGGTTCCTGACACTTGAAGATAGAACTGGTAATTGTGTTGAAAGTATGTGAGACAACTTGGAGCAAAATAAGCCAGAACTCTTTAGATGCTTTAACATGTTCTTCGTGAAGAAGGAACTACTCAATTACTTCCATGCCGAGGTTGTGCGTGATGGATGTGTAAAACTTTTCACATCTACTGTAAACATGATATATCCTGGAGAGTATGTGATCTGTCTGAACAGCTGTAAAAAGTGTGTGTTGTCATGAATGTCGATATTGGTTTAATGGATCATGGGCTGCAAGAAGTCTACGTAGTTTCCTAATGGTTGCAGTGCACTATCCATGGCTGCCACTATAGGCCTCCCTGGTGGGTTGGTGGGGTTTTTGTGGATCTTTGCTAGCATGTAAAAAATGGGAACTGTGTGGTGGTCTATCTGTAGAAAGTTCTTGGTGTTGTGGTTGATCCATTCTTGCTCTTCGGCCTGGCTGAGAGAGAAAATAGTGTTATTTCTTATTGAGTAGCCAGGTGGTAGCACTACTTCTGAATTTTTCGAATACTTGGATGGATTTAATGTCCAGTGGGAGTGTGTTCCATATTTGGGAGGCCAGGACCGGGAAGCTGGAGCGGCCTGCTTTTTTAAGGTTGTATCTGGGTACTACTTGGCAGGCTGTGTTGGTGGATCTCGTAGTGCGAATGGAGGATCTCAAAGTGAATTTGTCAGTGAGATAAGGTGGGGCTCAGTGGTTCAGCGCTTCGTGGGCGAGGCAGAGAGTTTTCAGGTCGATTATTTTTTTTTCTTGTATGGAGAGCCATTTGCAGAGTTTTCTGGTTGCTGAAATGTGCTCTCTTCTGGGTATGTTTAAGGCAGCTGTGAGCGCATTGTTCTGCAGTATCTGCAGTTTAAGTATGGACTTATTGGCGCCCAAGTAGAGACTGTTACAGTAGTCCAATTTGGACTGTATGAGAGCTCTAGCTAATATAAGGCAACTGTTCGGTGACAGTAGGGGTCTACACGCCCTAATCAGCTTGCCTGTGTAGGCGGTGGCTGAGGCAGTCATGTTCACATGTTTGGTTAGTTTAGAGTTGGCGTCGAGGTAAAAACCTAGTGTTTTTACATCTTTGACAATGGGTATGTTGTTCCCATCTATACTTATACTCTTACTTAGTCCTCTTAGTTAGGAAACCAATATTAGGTCGGACTGAGTGAGCGGACATTAACCTATGTGTAGCCGGTTTTTCCTCTCTTACTACACATAGGATCTAAACACTGATTCGTTCAAATGCACTAAGAAAATACTGAAGTCTTAGTTTCCTTTTCAGAATTGAACTTCCGTTTGAATATATATGTGACTGTCAAGTATGATGTAATATTTGTCGGGTCTTTTGCAACAACACACATGTGATCGGAGTAATGTATACCTTGTTTTACATCTCACCTGTGCTTGGATTATGTTGTATACCCCTACTGTCACAAAGTATGCACCGAGACTATTTAAGATGCCTGTCTACTAAAAAGACAAAAAGACCAGCTAAACTAATAAAGCTGTACAAAGAGTTAAACTGTTACTCAATGTTATATGTATGGATTAAGTCCTCACACTGACCATTACGTCAAGGGACTTTTAGCTTACTTTTTGAAGCAATATTATAATCTTGGTTGAAAACTAGACTAGACATGCTATTAATAATGTACTGTCGCAACTTTACCATCTGGTAGTTTTCGCCTTTGGTGGGCTAAGACTTGCTTCCAGGCTGGATTTTGGAAAGGAAGAGGACTCTTGCAGCCATTTCTTCAGATCAGCTTTGGAGCCACGAATCCCTTGTAGACTAACGGCTAACTGAAGATCCAAATAAGACTCCTGAAGAGGCCTGGCATCCCTTCCTGCCTCTTGCCCGGTGAGGCCATGTTATGTTATGTTAACAGCATTTGTTAAGTGCACGTTTTCCCAAAGGCATCATGGCGCTGGCAGCAAGTAGGCAACAATTTAAAGAGGTTAAAACGGAAGAGTTTTCAGAGAACAATGGAAAATTGGATGGTCTGCGGTAGCACGAAGAGCAAAAGGAAAGGCATTCCATGCCCTGGCTGCAACCACTCAGAAAGCACGCCTGCCCGCCCATGCGAGAAAGTCTAAACCGAGGGACAGAAACCACTAGAGCTGACTGAGAGCAGAGACAGCGAGATGGAACATAGCATGGACATTTCGCTTGAAGGTATTTTGCCACCAGTCCGTAAAAAGCACAATGAACAATGCACAGGGACTTAAAAAGGATCCGCTTCTCAATAGGCAGCCAATGAAGCTGTCTTAGCAGAGGAGACATGTGAGTCGGAAAAGGGGGGTGGAGAATAGCCCGGGCAGCAGAATTTTGAAGAGGTTGAAGACGGTTGGTAAGAAAACGTGGCTGAGCCAAGTACAATGAGTTGCAGTAGTCCACTGCGCTCAGCACAAAAGCAGCCACCACTGGAGCTTGACATTTAACCAGAATAAAGGGGAGAACTTTCCAGAGAATACGCAGTTTAAAATGACTGGCCTTACATATCGCTGCCACCTGTTCGAGAGAGACAAAGTAATTTTTACCCCCAGATTCTTAACTGAGGGGTACGGCAGAGGGAAAGGGCCCAAAGATGCAGGCCAGAAGTCAGTTGTCCAGAACAAGAGGGGAGACTTAGTTCCTACAACAAGAACCTCTGTTTTGTTGCTGTTCAACTTTAGCCAATTTGCTGCCATCCATGCCCCCAGGTCCTAAAGGCACCTCCTAAATCAAGTTACTGCATCAGAACGGGTGAGATCAAGGCAGACCAAGATCTGTGTATCATCGCCATAGGAATAGTACCGGAATCCATGGGATAAGAAGAGAAGAAGAAGAGGCCTGATCTAGATATTAAACAGTATCGGTGAAAGAGTGGATCCCTGAGGGACTCCGCACGACAACAGAATAGGTTTAGAGCGATAAGGAGGAATAGAGACTGACTGGGAGTGGTCGGTGAGAAACGCGAGTAAACCACACCAAAACTTGGCCAAACAGACCAGCAGCAGATAAACGGGAGATCAAGGTGGGGTAGTCAACCGTGTCAAAAGCGGCTGAAAGATCTAACAACACAGCTCCGACACCCCCCTGATCCACCATACGAGCTAGGTCGTCCAACACAGAGTTTAATACTGATTCTGTCCCCCTCCCAGGCCGGAAGCCTGATTGAAAGGAGTAAAAAAAAATCAGAAGATGGAGAGCAGTGGCGAAACCAAGAAGGCCTCCAGCAACTTCATAAGAAACGGCAGAAGGGAGATGGGGCGAAAATTGGCAAGTACAGAATGGTCCAAAGAGGGCTTCTTAAAAGGGGGGAGGGAGACCACCAGGGGGCGCGGAGCATGCAGGACGTGTAAGCAAAAGGGGCCGGGTCGAGTCACTCAGGGTGGGTTCACTCAACATCAAGGGGCTCAACTCACCGACAAAGCGCTCCCTTCTCGGGAGGGAAATGAAAAATGGGAAAGTGGACATTTTGTTTGTTCAAGAAACTAGAACAGTGAGTGTGGAGGAAAGGGCCATCCCAGGATCTCATGTTGGCCAGACCTTTTGGGCATCGGGTCACGTAAAGAAAGGCGGAGTGGGCATCCTACTCCAAAGGAACCTGAAATTGACAGAGGTGTCCCGGTGGGAGAGGGAGGCTGGAAGGTCCTTGGTAGTGTCCGGCAATCGAAATAATTCCAGAGTCAGCCTAGCGGTGATATACTGCCCTAACGTTGGTCAGAGAGAATTTGCTCAAGTGGCCTTGGGGGAGGTGATGGCTAAAGCGGAAGGGCTCCTGCTCCTAGGTGGGGATTTTAATATGTGGGCGGATCGAGAGTTGGACCACAGTGGGAGCTCGGCCACATCAGGTAATAGAGGTGCCGAACTTCGTGGTGGGCTGCGGGAATTAATGTGGGAACAGGGATTGGTGGACATATGGAGGGAGCTGCACCCTAGACGAAGGGGTTATACCTTCTACTCCGCAGTCCATGGTACCAGGACCAGGATAGATTACCTTTTCATGGGGAGTCAGCATATGAGCAGAATAGAGGCCTGTGACATCCGCCCGGTCAGTTGGTCAGACCACGACATGGTCTGGTCGGATGTCAGTATAGCGGGGCTGAAACCCAGGGAGCCTATGGAAGTGTAACAATTTTCTGCTGAGGGACGCGGTCTTTAAGGAAGAAATGACCGTTGCAATTAAAGAATTCTTTGAGCTAAATGACACAGGAGAGGTGAGCCAGGAGATGGAGTGGGAGGCAGCCAAGGCTACTTGGAGGGGCAGGTTGATCAGCGAAGGGGCATCCAAAAAAAGAATTAGGACCCTCTTGACCCACAGGCTGAGATCTGAAATAATCCTCCTAGAAAGCTCGGAGGGGAAGGTGGAGACAGAGAAAGAGCGGGACCTGGGCATAGCGAGGGAGAAGAGACTAGAATTGAGAGAAATGGAGATGGGAAAAATTGTATCAGGGCTCCAACATCTACGTCAGAAATACTACGAGAAAGGGGACGAGGCCGATGCTATGCTGGCAGCCAAATTGCGAGGCCAAAGGGCAGATAGATGGATGGCAAGAGTGGTTAGCACTGAAGAAGGAGAAGGATCTGATCCGGACGGAATCGTCGAGAGTTTCGCCTCTTTCTATGAGAATCTCTACGGGAGGGAAGGGGAGATGGAGAAGGAAGCGTGTGAGGCATATCTCAATGGTGTCACCCTCCCTGTCCTTGGCCCCTCAGAAGCATCGGCCCTAGACGCCCCTATAACCAATGAAGAGGTGCTTAGAGCCATATCGGGATTGAAACTGGGCAGGGCCCCGGAGGAGGACCGGTTCACGGCAGGTTTCTACAAGGCCTTGTCGGGCCAACTAGTGGGGTTCCTGGCAGAACTTTTCTCGAACATCATGAGAACGGGGAGGGCACCCCCCTCCTTTGGCAAAGCTTTGATCACAGTGATTCCTAAGGAGGGGAAAGACCCAGTGGACTGCCGTTCCTATAGACCCATCTCCCTCCTGAATGTAGATGCTAAGCTATTTACCAGGATTATCGCCTCGAGACTGGACAGCTACATGCCGAGGCTAATTCACTCAGATCAGGTGGGTTTCATAAGGGGAAGGCAAGGTGCAGATACACTGCGCAAGACGTTGCACCTGATGAGAGAGGCAGCACCGAAGGGTGGGAACCCCGTCCTGGTGTCCATTGATGCCGAGAAGGCGTTTGATCGGGTTGACTGGGGGTTCCTTCAGGGGGTACTTGAGAAGCTGGGATTCGGCACGGGGATTAAACAAGCCATCAAGGCCCTATATGTGTCACCAACTGCCAGAGTTACAGTTAATGGGCGTTTGTCACAAGTCTTTCATCTCCAGAGAGGTACGAGGCAGGGTTGCCCCCTTTCCCCTCTCCTCTTCGCCATGACAATGGAGATTCTTGCGGAGTACCTCAGGGGCGCATCAATGGTGAGAGGAATTGAGGTGGGCGAATGTACCTTCTAATTAAGCCTCTATGCTGATGACATCTTGCTCCACCTGCGGGAGCCAGCAAGATCGGTCCCAGCCTCTTTGCAGGTGAATCATCAGTTCGGCCACTTCTCCGGATTCAAGGTAAACGTAGGCAAGTCAATGATCTTTCCCTTCGCACCCGATGCGGATAGAGATCTGGCGGAACTCGTCCCACTGGGCCTCCGAATTTGCACGGAGGAGATAAAATATTTGGGGATCAACGTAGTCCGTCCCGATGGGGATTTAGGCCAGGCGAACTACCCCCCGCTCTTTGATAGGGACATGGAGGCTTGGGGGAAGGGGCAGATCTCCTGGATGGGAAGAATAAACGCCATAAAAATGAATCTGCTTCCCAGGGTGCTGTACGTATTTCAGATGCTCCCCTTGGAGGCTCCTGAACCATACCTTAGAGAAGCCAAGAGGCGAATAGTGAAGTTTATATGGCAGGGTCAGAGACATAGAATAGGATACAAGACTCTCACCCTCCCCAAGGATAGAGGAGGGGTCGCCTTGCTGGACCTGAATGCCTACCACAGAGCAGCCCAACTTGGGACCCTGGCTCCCCACCTTTGAGAGGACCCCAATAAACAATGGGTATACATTGAAAATTTCTATCTACGCCCAGTTACCGTGGGCGAATGGCTATGGGTCGCACTGAAAAAGCTCCCCAAAAGAATCAGGGACCACCCAGTACTGCGTATAATGTGGAAAGCACTAGCGGGGAAAGCCCCTAGCGAGAAAGTCACCACATGGCCCTCTTCCCTGAGCCATATTTGGTCCACGCCAGTCCTGGAAGAAATCCCAGGTCACGAACACTACCAGTCATGGTTCGACGCGGGCCTGTGTAGGGTAGGTCAATTGGTAAAGGAGGACACTTTCATAAGCATCCAGGAGCTTGAGGCGGCTCTGGGTATCAGCAGGCTCTCCACGCTCCTATACCTGCGCCTCAAGGGCATCCTAATGAAGCCGAAACTAAAATCTTGCATACAAAGAGGGCTTACCCCGGTTGAGAAAATTCTAGACTCCCACACTGAAATGAAAGGCCTCATCTCCCCCCTGTACGGAGCACTGTTAACCTCGGGCGAGGGAACGACTAAGAGCCTCAGAGGGAAATGGGAAAGGGACTTGGGTTGTGCCATCGGGGATGGGCTCTGGGGGAGACTATGTAGCAGGGCATTCAAGACTTCTATCTCATGTCAGTACAAGTCCCACGACATCAAGCTCCTCCATAGGTGGCAGTATGACCCGATCTCCCTCTCTAGGATGTTCCCAGATACTGTCCCGTTGTGTTGGCACATATGTGGGGAAAGAGCCGACTACTGGCATATGTGGTGGTCCTGCAAGAAAGTGCAAGTCTGTTGGTCAGAAGTGCTCAGCTGGCTTGAGGAGGCGGGGGAGAAACTTCCGGACCTGACGCACTTCCTGCTATTGGCAGCCAGAGCTGCACGGGCCAGGACTTGGAAGAGAGCATCTCTCCCCTCGAAGAGGGAATGGGCGATTGTGGCCAAGGACATTTACTTTATGGAGAGACTAACCGCAGCAATACACGGCTCCAGCACGCAGGTTGAGACCGATTGGCTGCAATTCATGGAGGCGTTCTCTAACGTTGAGGACGACACAGGAGTCTAACAAAGGCACTCCACCCGGCCCGAAAACTGGTTGTGGCAGAAGACTCATTGTACTTTTCCAAGTAAAGTTTACTAATGTTTATCCCTTGTATGCCCGGATGGAGCTGCCCGAAAAGGATAATCATGGAGATGTGGATCGTGTGCCCTATTATTAGGGGTCTTGGGCGGGAGGGAGGGTGTATAAGTCAGAGTATTATGTTTTTCCTTTGGAAGCTGGCACGGGCCGGTGCCCCTATGCCATTGTTTGTAGTAATGCTTTGTTGCCATAAAAAACAATAAAATTGAATTTAAAAAAAAAAAAAGGGGGGTGGGGGATCACCAATGCGTGCTTGAGTGGTGGGAATGTGTCGCCATCATGGAATGAGGCATTAAATGCTGTGGTAAGTAAAGAAATCAGATCGACTGAGATTTCCTTAAGGAGGGCCAAGGGAATGGCATCAGCTGGAGAGGCAGATTTAAGACAACCAATCGCCCCCAGTATGTTTAAGTCCGAAAAAACAAGAAAAGTAGACCAGGTAATGTTAGAGGGAGATAGATCATTGACAGTGGGATCGGTAGACAGCTGACCAGCTCCACAATAAATATTTTTACGGATGGCCTCAATCTTAGTGTGAAAAAAAGAAGAAAGCGAATCACAAAGATCCTGTGAGGGCAAAGCATGGGGGCCCACCTTAGTGGGGGTGGATAAAGATTGAACCAGCTCAAATAGGGCCTTAGGCTAGTTAATAGCTTTTTCCACCTTATGGCCAAAAACCCATTTTTGGGCTTTTATGACTGCTTTTTGGTAGACTGACAGAGTGGTGGAACGCTGATTTCGCTTCAGGAGAGTAGCTTACTCGCCATTTCCTCTCTGCCTGTCTGCACACTAGTTTTTCGATCCTGAGTTCCTCAGACAGCCAGGGCTCAGAGGATTGATTTTTTTTTTTTTTTGCTGATTTTAAGAGGAACCAGCAAATCCACCACTGCTGTGAATAAGCCTTCCAGCACAGTCAAGGAACAGGGCGCATCACAACCACAGCGTGAATAAAGAGAGGCTACTAGCTCATCGTTAGATACCTTGTGCCAGCTGTGTCTGGGAATAGCTGGTTTAGGCAGGAATACAGTAGGAGCTGCCTGGTGAATGACAAAGGGAACTAAAATTCGGTCAGATCACACTACTGGGCAAGGGGAGGATACAGTCATAAGGCCCCTGGGGGCACAGATAAAATCAATAACATTACCCAGTTGATGGGTAGGCTCCAGGGTCAACTGAGGACGCCCAAGGTCAGTCATAAGGGACAGAAAATGTTCTACCTGACCAGCATTGGCGGGAGTTGGCAGGGTGATTAAAATCACAAACAATCAATAGGTTGGGTATTTGTTCTGGAGCCCCAGCTCAAGTGCATGAAATTCCACACAAAACAGGCTGTCAGCCCTCGTTGGCCGATTAAACCACCAAAATGGTAAGTGTCGAGGTGGGGGAGGAAGAGGTACGGGCTAAGAGTCCCTCTATTTTGAGGGAGTGCTCTGACACAGTACAAATAACTTTATATTTGGCCTTTTGTATAATGGCCACTCCGCCTCCAGGATGGATCGCCACATGGTCTACATGCACTATCTCATAGTCAAAGGGCAAGGCCTGAACAATGGAGGGGTCAGATGACTCACACAGCCAAGTTTCCATTAGACAGGTGAGATCAAGCTGATGGGACGATACTAAGTTGTGGCAGTCCATAGAGTGGGCCAATAAAGAGTGAGTATTCAACAACCCACATTTCAGGCCTACAGCAGGTTAGGTATTGTTAACTTGTCAAAGCCTGAGGGCCATAAGAATTGCAGGGGGCAAGAGACAGTAGAGTACTACACTCCAGGCTAACACTTCTTAGAGATTGCAGGCTATGCATGGCCTGTGCACGGGCGGACACAGATGGGCTTGCCTTGAGGGCGCCTTTGGTGCGCTGACAGTGGGCCTGCTGCGCCTGACCGCTGCACAGGCGTTCTCTGCGGCACATAAATGCCGGCGAAGCTGACACGTGGTGCTGGGCCCCACCTCCTCCAAAGTAGAGAGAGGACTAACGGGAGTCTTGAAAGCAGAAAAAGCACAGCGTTCTAAAACAACGTGGATTGTAAGATCAGGTAAGTTTCAAATGAACACAATAGTGTTGTGCTACCTGGTCTCCGAAGACCATGAGCAGTGCTTCATCCTTTGGACTAGTGGGACCAACTAATCTTGACACCTTCTCAAGGATTCTGCCGTGCTGAGACTTCGGAAGTGTCCCTGGACCAACCGTTTAATTGACTGACAAGCTTGCTTGTGGGCTACCTCACCAGAAGCGTTGCCGTTCCACAGTTGCACCCAGAACTTCGGTGGCCATCAGTTTGTGGTACAAGTCGCCTTTGCTGCGAATGTCAGCGTCCCAGCCTCAAGAGATTGTGTCCTAGAGAAGCTTCTTGAACCGCAACTGGAAGGACGCCTACCATTGTCTGTGTGCAGTGGCCTTCGCTAGAACTCCCCTTCCCCTGCCATTTGAAGTGTCCTTAAGATCCCGCATCAGTGAATGTTGCATCCGGGATTACCATCGGCACCTGACCGGAACAATCCTTGCACCCGCAGCTCCTGGGCACCTCTCACCGGAACCAACAGTGGGAAATCCTGTTATCTGGGGAAATCGAAGTCGGGGGTAAGTAAACGCAAATCATTTGTCTCCTCCTGTCCTCCATAGCCTAACATTGGGAACCAGTCCCTTTGTATCCTAACATTCCATTCCACTACCTTGGATTGTCCAACCTGTGTAGTATCACCTGAAAGCTAAGAACACAATTTACATACCTATTACCATTGTTGAATATCTTATTTGTTACATCACGAACACAAGTAACTTGCCTGCTGCAGATATATTCTTGGGAGAAGTATTGTGTCTCCTGTGACTTTTGAGCACAAGGCCCCATTCTTCTTAGCGAATGGACTGCTAAAGTTAGGGGAAATCCACTTGTGACTTGGTTCCATCTTTACTGCTTACCTCTTGTCGTGTTTAAATAATGTTAATGCATTTTAAGAACCTATTGTAAATGTCTATAGGTTTTCAGTATTGTGCGATAATATCAACTGCTAGATTAAATTTCTTAGTATGTGTAAAGGCCTAGAATAAATATTTCTATTTTTTTACATACCTGTTAAAATTGAATTATTGTGTGGTTCATTGTGTGGACTCATTGTGGACCCTGACCCCACTCACACACTCCTAAGAATGGCGCACCAGCGAAGTACCTGAAAAGTACTGTTGGCTGTTGCAATCGAGGACGTTTAAAACTTTAACTCTGCACTGCTTCCACGCTTTTTGAGCCACGACCAACAGCAGCAGTTTGTCCAACCATCAGGAGGACGTCATTATCTGCTGCACACGAATTGCCTGGAACAGGAAGTAGGAGGTCCGAAATGAGTATTACCCTTTTAACTACCCGTGGTCACTAAGCACTGATTAATTACATTGTGTGTCCACAGTGTAGATTATTTAAAGACATTGTGTGTCCACAGAATGGACTTTTAATTATATTGTGTACTGATAGAGCACACTGTTATGGACATTGTGCGTTTATTTTTAACTCGACACGTGTAACAGTCGAAACTGTTGCACTTCAAAAAATGTTTCTTTTTTTTTTTTTAAGGTGCTTCTGAGTTTTGGCGCCCCGCCCCCCATGAGAGTCACTTCCTCATTACTCTTTAAACAATGGGGCAATTTCCATTTATTATTTTTTGAATAAATTGGCTCTTCGACAGTTTTTGCCGTCATAGTAGGAAAGGCGCCTTTTTTGAAGTCGTTCGTCTCCAGAGGAAGTTTTAACTTTTGTTGTATTATTACAATCGGCTTTAACATTTCTCTAGCCCATTAATAATGGCTAACGGCTTGCGGAGTGGGCATTGCACTGAAGCACTTACAAATGTTTTATCATCATCTCATATTGATTCTTTGGTGTGCAAAGGTCGTTCTTCATACCATGAACTGCCTTTAATGGACACTTCGGCTGAGGGTTCCACTATCGATCCTGTGGGCAGTATAAATACTGCTAGCTATGTCTCTCACTCAGCTCAAGTTCATGTTGCCTCCTCCGTCTGTATGCAAGTCCCTATTAGGGGTAAGGACAGGGACCGTGCCGATGTAAATAGGAGTGATTGTATGACTTTATCGGCCCCTTGCACTCCAAGTAATGAAGATTTTAACCTCACTATGCAGAAAATGGCTGAATTAGATGCACAAATTAATCAATCTATAAGTCTGATGACTCCATTAGTATATGGAACAACTAAGATGGGTATCTCTAAATCACTCAATCGCATTTCCCTTGTAAAGTCAGTTGATGATGTTACCGTTGGGGAACATATGGGAGCTATCCCGCATGCACTATTATATTCTCCTGATCAGATTAGAGTCCATAGCAAGTCGTCACAGGACGATTCTGAAGTGGGCATGATTGAAGCATGCGGAATTGAACACCAATCCCCTACCTCTCTCCCGGGAATTACTGAAATATTGGATCTCCTGGACAAGGGCCACAAGCTCACTCACCTTGAATTAAAGGAAACTAAGGCTATTTTGCATTATCTCTGTTCCAAAATGGATAAAATTGAGGGTTTCATAACTGCGGTTGATACCCTCAGATCCATTCAAATTGAAATCAATGGTAAAGGAACCAGTGATTTAGGTGCAGTGTGCCATGACAAATGTATGAACTGTCCGCAAAAGTGTAGTCAGGATAAAATGCCTGAAATTGTGATGTGCAAATGTGAAAATGACCTGAAAGAGATCAAAGCATCACTTGATGTGTTGAATGTCACAATTACAACTCACTTTTCAAAAATGGAACCAACGATATCGACACCCAACAGTCCATCTGTACTGGTGGAAGCAATTGAACAACAAGAAAAGATGGAGAATGAGAATGCTGCCTCTGAGGAGACATTTACTTTCATGTCTCGTCGAGCCAAAAGAAAACACTTACGCGCTGTTAAGAGATATGCTAAGCGAAGGAAGGAAGGAAGAAAGGTGGTTTAGTAAAAGAAACTGGACCAGTTCCTAGCCTAGACATAACTGATGAGGAACACATAGATGTAGAACAACTGTCCAAAGAAAGTCAAGATGCACTCAGACCTGGACCTAATGCACTAGATGAAGTGAGTCAAAATGGTATTATATCAAATCTAGTAATGAAGACAGTTGTTCGTACTAAGGATGCTAATCCTATATTTACCAACACAAATTTGGAGAAGAGCGCACCTCAAAAAGCACTGAACTGTAAATCTGTAACCAAACTTAAAATATGTAAGATGCATTTAAAGGCTTTGGAAAACCAGGAAAAGGGTTGTGTGGTATCCGTTAGCGAACCTATTACAGGCAGTGAAGTGAAAACTAATTTATATAACTACTTCCCGATTGTAGGGAGAAGCTGCACGATGAAAAGCGATACCACACAACCTGACTCCTCTGGTTGCGTTAACTTGAATTTACCTGTAAGGAAATCTTACAGTGAAGTGTGTATGAATGTTGAGACCATGGAACCAATTGGGAAAAACAAAAGCGTCCAGAGCCAAAATAAGTACCCAGTAATGGTAAATGTTATGGGTAAAACAATGAAATTTGAGGTTGTCGAATTAACCGATACCAGCGAAGGCGTGGGGAATAAAATCGCACCAGTAACTGCAGTAAATGGCATGGGCAAAAAAACTGCAGCGGTTCAGGTATTGACTACACTCCCCACCGGGAGTCCTAAGGTCAGTCGTTTCTATAGCACTGAACCAATTGACACCCCTCAGGACCTCAATCGCATACCAATTCATGGTTCTTCACTAAGCAGATCACTTTCATCAACTATTAATAAAAATGCCCTCTTATTTAACAACGGTGAAGCCCAAGAAGCTATGATCAAAACCTCAGATGTGGACAGCCACAACGGAAAAGGTAATAGCAGGAGAATATTAGATCGATCTGAACATGCACTCACAAGCGCCCCCCAGAAACTTGTAATCCCTGACATTCCAGCATTAAACTCAAATCCAATTAGGTCTTTACAGTCAGATGCTAAAAAGCAGTATATCATTGGACTTGAGGGGAATACTGAAGAACTGAGAGATAGGCGTATGAATCGCTCATTTATACTCTCTCTATTCTCTAAAATACCCCAATTAAGAATGGTGCAATCTGATGACATTACCAGGGTCTCTATTGCAAGATCAAACAACTTTAGGGCTGTATGTTATCTTAGCTCAGTGGCCGTACTGAAATTTATATGGCTTAGCCGAGAGGAAATAAAAAGTGAGGGTTTGGCGTTGTTTACCTTTGAATTTGGGGAGGACGCTGTTCTATTTCTAGAACCTTCAAATGTGCATGATGTAAACTGTTCTGATTTGAATGGACCTTCCATGAAACTGAATGAGGGCTCGGCACTGGGTTTAGCTGAGCTTTTAAAAGTTGTAGCAAATGAAAAAGGTATTCCCTGGCTGGAACCAATGCTCTCAGCCATATTATGCTCCAATACTTCTCAAACATCTAATACACCTGTTACATAGCCACCCAATCACACAGAACTTAAAATTATATCTTGGAATTCCTGCGGCTATGTGAACTTAATGAAATGGCATCGCAATCTCACTAGTGATGAGCTACCGATGATAATTATTATTCAAGAATCCATGAAAATGGAACCACTGTTAATGGCTGGCTATACTACCTTTAGCTCGCCAGCAAAGAGGCATCATCAAGGTCACCCCTTTGGGGGCTTAGCGATCGCAATCAACACATCACTTGAAGTTCAATCTAAATTAGTTTGGGATTCTGTAAGTCTATTAGAGATTTATCTCAATATACCCTAAATTAGATATCCCTCATTAATTGTTATTTCCTTATACTGGAATCCCGCTAACCTAACAATAGATGAGATGCTGGAAGCTCTTGATGAATGTTTAGAAACTATCTCTGGTAAATATCAGATATGCGAAATTATCATAGGTGGCGATTTTAATTGTGATTGTAGAAACAAGAATTAAATAGGTTTATTAAATTCATAAACCTTATCGCGCATCAGAGGGGCTAAACTTAGAGAATTCTTTACTGACTGGGATATGGATCTTCTTGTGACTAACAATATGAAATCGAAAATCATATGGGAAAGAGGATCGAAGAACTCAATGATAGACTTTATCTATATCACTCGCAACCTCATAATGCACATGGCCCCATTAGAAATAGACCAGATATTGATTGGCGATCATGCGCAACTTATTACATCCTTGAAATTGAAATGCCAACAGCTTGGACCAAATAGTTCATTAGCAGCGGTTGAAATTAATCGCCCTCAGCACTCCATTAGGTGGAATAATGGGTTGTGCAAACAGATCGTCAAACAGATATCGCTTGAAACTAGGCGATTTGGGAATGGTGGTGTTAAATCTAAAAAACTGTCTGGCGAACAGTACTCGGAATTAGTTAATATCGTACTGATGAAATTTTCTAAAATTAAAAGCAATGTAAAACACACCCATATCTTTGATCAGAAATGTAAACTATTGAAAAGGGGATAAAATAAATCCTTAAGACATTTGAAACAAAGCAAATTGGGTAGTGAGGGACATAGGGTGAGGCAGAGTCAAATTTTGTCTCTTTATAAACAAAATCTAAAATTTGCCCGTAGATCAAGATATAACGAGGAGAATTGCGCATTAATACGTGCTATTACATCTCATGACACCCGCGTAATTTGGCGTACCTTAAAAGCTGATTGTAAAAGCGTTCCATTTTGCACCTCCCATCAGACATGGCAAACCTACATAACTGCCAAATATCAATTGCCTTATAAATTTCGGTCTGTGCCAAGATTATCAGTCGACTTTAGTACCATTGCTCATATTAAGTGGGACCTTAGTGACATCATTTGGGCAATCTCATGATTGTCGTACTCTAAGGCCGCTGGTTCGGATGGTCTTCCCCCCTGTCTTTATAAGGCGGATCCTGTTATGTGGGCACAAATCCTAGACACCAAATTTGATCATATTTTTAACTCTGGGGACATTCCACAATCATGGCTTACTGCAAATATTTTCCCGATATATAAGAGGGGTGATCCTTCTCTACCTGGAAATTATCGCCCGATTTCTCTAATTGATACTGAGGCCAAAATCTTTGCGATCTTACTCTTACATGACCTTGAGAAATTTATCGAGACCAAGGGTTTATACTCTAAATTCCAAACTGGTTTCAGGAAGTGTATGAGAACAACACTAAATGCATCTATTCTTGCACACGTCATTGCAGGGGCAAAAAATAAGAACTCTAATCTGGTGTATATCGCGATGATCGATATGAGTTCAGTTTTCGATAATGTTGTTCGCAATTTGCTGTGGAGGAAAATGTCTGACATGGGAATTCCGAATGACTTGATGTATTGGATTATAAAATTGCACACAAATACATTGTACAGAATAAAAATATCTATGGATGGGGGTACCACCGTTCCAATAAAAACAGCTCTGGTTTGAAACAGGGATGCAACCTAGCAGCAACCCTGTTCAACCTGTATTTATCAGATCTTGAGAAGAACTGGGAAAACAAGAATTTGTTCTTTGTGAATGTTGGGAGTATTTTTCTGCAATGGATCGCCTTTGCAGATGATATCATTTTGTTAGACCCTACCCCGGTGGGGCTACAAACCAAATTAATTCTCTTTGAGGTATTTGCAAAGGAACATAATCTTACTCCAAACCCGGCAAAAACTGCCATCATGAAATTCGGAGTGAAGCAAAAAAAAGGTAATTTCAGATGGCATATTATGGACACACAAGTCTCCTGCATCAACAATGCTATTTATTTGGGGTATCATCGCTCAGCCCAGAATTCTATTAATTCATGGATGGACATTATAAAAGGCAAGACCAGGCCACTTCTATCGCAAATGAAAAAGATCTACACTCGGTATTGCAAATTCTCTTTGACTCCATTAATTGAATGTATGTCCCTGAAGACAAAGTGTCATCCTTTACATATCTGTGTGGTATGACCACTATGTTGGATTGTTTACAAGGTTCACTTTTGAAAGCTGCAATGTTCTTACCAATGTCTGTTCCAAATGCCATTATCCGACATGAATTGGGGTTGGTGGCATTATCATCTAGATGGAAATGGAGACAGCTGTCAAATTATATGAAAATCTATTATCCTCCCATAAATTCGTTATATGTGGACATGAACAAGGTGTTGGGGTCCCATGCTCCCCCATCCTTTCATAACCACCATTTGAAAATGCAACAACTATTGGGTGAAGTTAACATCACAGTGAATGACGTTTATCATCGACCCAGCTATGCCAAAAAAAAACTCTTTGAATTAGATTGGTGCAAAACAATTGATCGTATTGTGACATATAAATTATATATGGAATACGGTGCATTCGTCAAGCAACGCATCCCACGATATAAGCACATCACATTATTTCCTTGTGAAATTACCAGAAAAGCTTACATCCGATTCAGACTTAATCTTTATCATACTAAAGATAGAACTAAGAATTGGGATGTTAATGAGACAAAACATTCTGTGGGATGTCGTTTTGAGGAATGCAACAAACCTTACGAAACATTGAAGCACCTTATCCTCTACTGTCCCCATTTTAAAACAATTAGGACAGCAAGATTGATGAAATTTGTTAATATCGATTGAGGATTGCCTCGAGTTTTTATGGTCCCGCATGATGCAAGGAGTGCACAATCGTCTGATTTATGAATTGACAAGCTTTTGTAAGCATATTGAAAAGGAACTGACATTGTTCGCAGATTGAAATGCTTTCATCTGGCTAGGAAATAGATTGGATGCATCTTTTAGGATGTTATTGGGGAACTGTGATGAGACATGACTACTTAGGAAATATGTAAATGATGATTTTGATACTTAGATTCTATATTTTTGTTATTCTTGTAAATGAACTCAAAGCAATAAAAGAAAAAACACTCCTGAGAATAGCCTTGACTGCTTTCAGTGTGTACCTTGTTTGGGTTTTGGCTAACCTCTCCGAGTTCCCTGTTCACCATAAAAAGGGTGACCACTGAAAGTCTGTCCACCAGGACAGATTCTAGAAATCCATCTCAACAGCTGTCACACACACTACTTGTAAGGGTAGAGAGTTTGACACTCTCCCCCAAACCACAGCAGCCGAATGAATTCGACCCTCCCACCGTGGTTGGCACAGGCACCTGCTTTTAGAAACACAGGTCACCACGTGGCAGCCAATTGGGGGGGAAGTTAGTAACACCGAAAAGAGGGTAAAGGGAACGCCTAGATTGGTCAGGAATGGGGAAGCACAGGGTAAAACCTACCTAACATGCTTGAGCATAATCATACATACTCATACAGCCCAACACCTGCTTGGCTGCACGCTCCAAAATGAAAGTCACCCTAATCTACCTGCCTCCTGTACATACGTAGTCAAACACAAAATAATACATGTAGCATATAAACATGAATGCATGGAGGACGATTTGCGGCAAGCTGAATGAAACAAATGGGAAACTTCCCAAAATGAGATGACAAAACGCATGGCCCCTTCGGCAGGCATAAGCAAACGTATACAGAAACCAACAGCACTCTTTAGTCAGCACCATTCTTAGCACTAGCTCGCTTTAAACAAATGACCCGTGTTATCTAAGCACACATGGCCCCTTGATCTAGGATTAATTGTTTTTCCTCGCTTCTAGACTTGTTGCTCTTGACACCTTAAGTTCTGTGTTTGTTATCCTAAACACCCTCTCTCTCCTGGTCAGCAGACATGCCGTCCATACCCCTACTGCAATAGTTCTAGGAAGCACATAGCAAACACAGGGTAGCCCACATAGCACAGCAAAACCCCATGAGTCACACCAATGTGTTTCTAAGCAGTCCCCAAACCGCCTCAGCAACTAGTAGTTTCATTCATGTCAGGCATGCCAGTACTTATCTTTAGTCCGGGAGCCCGCGGGACTACCCGGACTGAGAATGCAGCGTGTAATGGTAGACCCTGCTGAATAACTGCCTCCCAGCCCATGGTTCACCTTCCTGTTGTCTGCCGAAATACTGCATTGAGCGGCGTGCAGGGAACTCAGTTTTCCTCCGACCGAACCTCGCATAACAGCCAAAATAATCTGCACCTACACCGCGCCGTTGCCTGCTGATAAGCTGTCTCAAATCACAGCCAGATGGCAAGGCGCGCAAAGTCTGAGAACTACATTTGTACCCAGGGGCTGCTGGGAGTTGAAGTTCCAAACTCCTGTTAGCCTGCAATCACTGCTAAGAAGCAAACTGCAGCACCCCATGTCTCCCCCAGCCCTTATTCCTGACAACAGCCTACACACAGATCCATCTAGCAGGCCCACTATGCAACTTACTGATCTTACAGGTTGGTACGCAAAATTTAAAGTACTTTGATTTAATTGGTTCTCACATATTCCTTCACTGTAGTAAATTCTAATTTTTTGTAATATGACAAGATGCAATTTGTATAGACTTTCCTGCCAGATTGACTTGTTCCATTTTCTGATTTTCACTTATCTTTTGCCTAAACTTTGTTAAAAAAGTTTGCACATTTTGTGTTCTCTTCCGGCAGGATCACTGGAGTCCACAGAGCAGACTTATGTGTGCAAAGCGCAGGGCACAGGAGCAACTCCACCACCAACACCCACATCCAGCCATTCTAAACACCGACATCCAGGTATGCTCTTCATAGTGGTTTTCAGAAAGAAAGTATTCAATTAGAATTATTTTGTGTTAATATTTATTCAAGGGCTATTGTGAAGTACTGCACAACCTGTTTCAATGGATTGCATTTTCCCACAGATTCCTCATTGACAGAGGTTGTAGTGCAGCTTGATATCTTCTCTCGACTCCCTCGTGTTCGACTGCACCACTCCTCCACACTGGATGTGACGTTGATCACTGGACTAAAGGGATGCACAACGCCCCCTTACCTTAGTTCCTTTTTTCCACACGCTACTTGGAACACAGCTCCATCTTTCAATTCAGTTTCTTTGCTTTACCAGAATTGCGGGCCCTAAACCATCTGGTTTTAAGCGCTGCGAGGACTGCAACTCCAAGATGTCCCTCACGGATCCACACACTATTTGTGTGTGGTATGTCAGTGTCTGCCATGATACGGAGCAATGTGGTCTTTGACTGGCCAATGAATCCAAAAACGGTGAAGGAACATTTGACAAAACTGGTGATTGATGGACCCACTTCGAAATCATTGGCAAAGTCTGTCACTAAGTCCTTGGGGCACGACACCAATGGACCTACTCTAAAAAAAAAAAAAAAAAAAAAACAGAGCAGGTGTCATAATAAACGCATTGGGCAGCGAATCCTAACACTCTTCTTCTTCTCACAAAAAGAGGCGGAGATGCAGATGCAATTCTGACTCATTGGTTGGCAGGGTTAAGTCATACCCTGCAAAGTGGGCATCAAGGATGGAGTGGGAGTGCTTTAAGAGGCAAATGATGTAGGTATTTGAGAAGGCCGTGGCTGGTACAGGGCAGGCCTCGGTGCCGCAGTTGGACGCTGCTCTGGACACCTAGTTCATCCACCACAGAGGTAGCCGGGAGAGGTCAAGCGCCCTTGTGCTCGACCGAGAGTGTAAAGTCTGCATCGATGCTTGTACTGCCATCAGCGCCAGCCTCGGGTCACAAAGTCCTATATCCATCAGAGGTACCACAGGACCGGAGCTAAATGCTAGAGTCCAGAACATAGTTCTTTGACGCAATGCAGACGATCTTTGATGAGGAGAGGGACCCAATCCCTTATGGGATGGAGCCACTGTTTTGCTCGGCCATGGACCTGTTACCCGACATCATGGTGGACTAAGCAGGTCTATTGGAGGGCCTCCATGATGCAAGTGGACTGGACATGTCCCCCAATGTCGAGCTACTGCAGGCAGCCCTGTATTCACACCCCCAACTCCCAGTAATGCAAGGTGGTTGTGGCGCTCTGTTTCAGTGCATGTCGAAACCGCTGCTACAATGCGAATTAACTGACATTCTCGATCGAGAACCGCAGGTGGAACAAGCTCTGCCATTCAATGCTGTCATCCCGGGCCCATTAATGCAACTTTGGTAGCGCCGGTTGGGCTTGTGGTACAAGCCGTGACTCGAGGCCTTCGAACTTCAACCTTTCCACAGATAGGGAATCAAAGAAGGTCGAAGCACCCTAAAAAGGTCTTCACCTCGGAGAGCACGGCGCTGAAGGCAGTCAACCCCTCTTGTACTCACACATATTGTGGAACACCATCACTACAGGAGCCAACTACTTCCCAGTGGGAGAGATCAGGGACAACCTATCTCTTGTCTCGCAGAAGTGACTGCAACCAGACAAATCATGGGAAAGAAATTACATGCCAGCCGCTCCAGGCTGGGCTGGAAGCTGTGGACTATTTGCGTCATGCCATGGGCACGTCTAAGGTGCTGCAGAGGTCAGCCTCCCCTAGGAGCTCATGCTTTTTTACCGAATTTCCAGGCAAAACTCCTTGATCTGACCTTTGACATGTGTACATTTGTTTGTCTTGAAAGCCGGTGAGTCCCTCGACAGATTTAAAGGTCTGAAGCGGACTGTACAAAGCTGCACAAAGCTAACTGCACAGTCACTGGGGCTGGCAGTACAGCAGTAACCTGACACTAAATGTTTCTCTTTTGGCTATAGGGGGGAAGGCTACAGGTGGTGTTCCACCTTCCGTAGAATGCTTCCTTAGGCCAAGCAGGGGCAATGCAGGTTCCCAGGGAGAGGTAGAGGGGCATTCAGACAGGCTAACCCTGCTGAATCGTTGGCAGCACCTGCATCTCAGAAACATCTTTTGTGTTCTCCCCTCAGGCATCCCTGGTTGGAGAGAGTCTCTCTGGGTTTGTAGGAAAATGGAAGCAGATCACTTCCAACGCCTGCAATTGGTCGAGCTAGGCTGTTGCCGGCCTTTCCTAAGGAGATCTCCGGAAAGACTTTGACCACGCTCCCATCAGACAGAACGGGAACTCCAGGAGGAATTGCAAGCCCTTCTTTTATAGAAAACTGTACAGGCAGTGGCAACCCGGAGAGAAGGGTTCAGGTTGGTACTCCTGATACTTCCTGGTTCCCAAGAAAGGGGGAGGACTCAGTCCCATCCTGGACCTCAGGGCCTTAAACAAGTTCCTGAGGATGGACAAATTCAAGATGGTGATTTTGATGGCGTTTCTTCAAGCTCAGCAGTTTCAGGATTGGCTGAAGTCGCTGGACCTCCAGCACGCTTACTTCACGTGCTTTTCCACAATAAGCACAAGCAATTCCTGAGGTTAGTCATTGGAGATGCCCCTTATCAATTAAAGCTGCTCCTTTTTTTTCCTGACCTCCGTACCCAGGTGTTTACCTAGCTGATGGCAGTTGTGGCGGCCCACCACAGGCAGCATCTTCGTATTCCAATACTTGGACAACTGGTTGATATGGGCAAGGTCCTCAGAGCAGGTTTAGAGGCACTTCAAGGACACTTTCTCCAAGGTAAATTCTCTGTGAATTCACAGAAGTAGCAGGTTTCACGATGGATTATGTTATGCATCGCTGAGTGTTATCAGAATCTGGTCCGTCATTGCAGGTTGCACATGAGACCTCTGGACGCCAGGTGGGTGTATACCGCCGGCTCATGGAACGACAAGCTAGTCCTCAATCAAATGTTCAGGAAAACCCTGATGTGGAGGTCCATTTGCCTTCACATCTTGCAAGGGGCTCCCTTCAGAGCCCCAGTGCATCAGGAAACTGTCACTACCGACGCCTCTCTGGAGGGTTGTGGCGCCCTCCCACACAGGCCAACTGTACGCTGGGGGACTATGGGGCCCAGAAGCAAACACATTGCATATCAACGTCCTGGAAGTGCAGGCATTTTTTTGGGCTCTAGTCTTTCAAGCTGCAGCTTTTCAGAAAGGTAGTCTGGATCTTCTCTGACAAGTCGACCACTGTGTATTACATCAAGAAACAGGGCGGAACGAGATCTCCCATCCACTCCCTGGAAGCACAGAGCCTGTGGCGCTAGGCCATTGGTCAGCGGATGTTTCTAGTCCCGTTTCACTTAGCAGGCATTCAAAACACCATTGTGGACTCTCAGCAGAGAGCTGTGGTCCAGCCATGAGTGGGTGCTCCAGCAAGCTCAGGTGTCTCGGATCTTCAACAAATGGGGCCAGCCTCTGATAAACCTCTTTGCTACACAATCAACACCAAGTGCCAGCAGTTTGCCAGCAGGTTCCCTCAAACAAGGAGTCTGGGCGACACCGTCTCAATCCAATGGGAAGGCAAGTTCCTATATGCATTTCTGCCAATACGGTTGCTATGTGTGATCAACACACTCCAACTATCCCCCTGCAAGATGATCCTCAGTGCACCGGCGTGGCCCAGGCAGATCTGGTACCCAGATCTCCTCCACATCTCGGTGGCACCAAAATTCAGACTGCCTCCTCTTTCAGACCGGCTCTCCAGGGAAGGAGGATCCATCCTGCACCACGATCAAGCGTCTGAGCCTAGCGGTCTGGCTACTGGACACCACTCTCGGCCCTTGGAATGCATTCTGGCTAAGATCAGGGCTCCATCTACACTTGCCTTGCCTGTTTCAAGCATAAGCGGACGTGTTTTATAGTATGGTGCTGGTCAAAAAAGATCTCTCCATGGCGACTGACAGCACCACAGCTTCTTCCTTACTTGCTGTAACTTGCCAAGGCTGGCCTTGCGCATGCATCAATCAAGGTACACCTGGCCGCCATCAGCCGGTATACCCGGACTGTGGGCAAGCTCTCCCTGTGGTCGCATAGGCTCATCAAAAAGTTCCTCAGGGGCCTCTTCAGAACTTTTTCACCAGTGAAGAGCATAATGTGGTAATCCCAAGCTTATGGGGCGGCAATTTGAACCTTGATGTGTCTTTCTTGGAAAACAGTTTTCCTCGTGGCGATCATCTCGGTCAGGAGGGTTGGTGAAGTACAGGCTCTCTCATAAAGTCTCTATTTGTTGTTCCACCCAGCGAAAATGGTTCGAAGGACTCATTCTTCCTTTATGCCCAAGGTCCTGTCAGACTTTAATTTAAACAATCCTTTGATACTGCCAGTTTTCTTTGCAAACCCTTCTACGCCTGCTGAACAATCTTTGCATTTGCTGGACGTGGCGCGTGTCTTGAAAATTCTATGTTGCACGCGTGAAGGACTTTCGAAAGACGTCTCAGCTACTGCCACTTTACTTGTGCGACCAAATCCGAAGATGACCACCATGGGTGGAGCTAAAGATGAGGGGGTTGGTAGTTCAGGCTAGCTTATTCCTGAGGGGTTGGTAGTTCAGGCAGCCACGGTCAATACAAGGCCATTGATTTCCACATCAAACCTGCCGACTGATAGGGAGTCAAAGGAGTATGACGCCCTTGCAAAAGAAATGTTCTCCTCAAACAGCATGGCCCTGAAGGCTGTAAATGAGTCATGCATTTGCGAAATATTCACGGGGTCTGTGGAGAATGAAGTAATGACGGCTGAGCATATCCCTGCTGGGGAAATGCGGGATAGGTTCCTGTGCTTCGTGGATGATTGAAAGTCGGTGGTCTGTGAAGCGCTGCTATTTGGACTGGACATTTCAAATTGCATGGGGGAAGGACCATGGCGTCAGCCACAGTTTTATGGCAAGCTTACCTCCATAGTTCGGGATTTTCACCGAACGTCCAGGCAAAGCTGCTGGACATCACTGGGGCCGATGAATCCCTTAGGAAGTTAAAGGACTCCAAGATTGCCTCTAAGTGACTAGGCCCAGCTGTGCAACAACTTCCCAAGCCATCCTTCAGCTTTTCCATTAGAGCAAGTGGATTCCTGTGGCTCATCCTGTTCAGGGGGAAAAGGCAAAGCTCCCTCAACTCGGGCAAGGTCAGAGGCGTTTGCCGCATCCCAGAAGGGGAAGGCGGGCCTCAAGGAGGCCAGCAGATGGCATCAACAGTAGCAGGGACAGCACCGAAGCAGCTTTGAGTTCTAAGGCCATGTCATGCTTGGTGGGGGGAGAATTTGCGAGCATTTGCCCGAGTGGTGGGAGATAGCCTCCAACTCCTGGGCATTGGAGCTTGTCAAATGGCAGTACTGTCGGCCCTTTTTAAGGAAATCACTGGACAGACCAGCCCTGCTGCCCAGCAGCCGTAACAGGAGGTCCATGAGGAACTTGGAGCACTGTTGATGAAGGGAGCTGTGGAAGAGGTACCTCCCGAGCAAAGATGATCAGGCTGGTATTCCCATTATTTCCTGGTACCCAAAAAAGGGGGAGGAATCTGTCCCATTTTGGGTCTCGGGGCCTTAAACAAGTCCTTGAGAAAAGACCAATACAAAATGGTGACGTTAGGAGAAATTCTCCATGCTCTTCAAGTTCAGGACTGGTTGGTGTCGTTGGATCTGCAGGACACATACTTTCATGTGCCCATCCATCAAATGCACAGGCGGTTCTGAGATTTCACATAGGGGGCACCCATTATCAATTCAAGGTGCTCCCCAGGGGTGCTTCTGAGCAGCAACTAGAATGGCTGCCTGACCCGTGAGCTCCGCGACTACACACAACCTGATTGCAAAATCCTAACCTTCTGATACGAATACAGCGCAGCGTGTTGGAACTTTTCCAGCATAGGGTCTGGCATGGATTCACATGCTCATGAATATTCCCCGTCGTCAGGCTGGGAATCCTCGGTAAAGAAAAAATCAGTATCAGTTTCGTTTCTGATCTGTCTTTCTTAGTAGTAACCAATCACTGATCTCTGGGTCATACTGCCCCCAGCCAATGACTGCCCTCTCCCTAAGCCCCGCCTCTGGCAGCCATCCTCAGATTTTTACCGCACGCTCAAGTGTTGGGAGTCCTCGTGTTTAGCTCTCGAGTTTTTTTACTGCGTTTTCATGCTTTTTCAGGAGAATTTCTAATTTGTTCGGTTTAATCGAGCCTTTCTACTTCCGATAACGGGGACCCGTTTCGGAATTCTTCTACGCCCCTCAAGGGTGAAGTTTTCGTCGAGTTTACACTTCTTGGAGGATTTCGGAAGATCTGCGGCCTACCTCAACGTACATGGCCCAGGACAAGAGGAGCTTGACGCCCAGATCTAAGCTGTTCAGGAACTGCCCTGGATGCTGATTATGTAATGTTTTCAAGGAGGACGAGCATTTGCGATGCCTCTATTGCCTCCATGGGGACAAGACGCACGTGGAAAAGGACTGTGCGTTCTGCAAGAACCTTTCGGAATGGACCAAACAAGATCGTTGTTCCCGCCTCGCCACCTGGCTGGAGAAGGGCACAGCAAGTGAGAAGGCGAAGAAGTCGTCTGAGCGGGCTTCTAAGTCCTTTGAGGGCGCACCGGCGACGGGGCCCAACAGAAGGCCAAGCACTGCGAGTCCGCGGGCTCCGGGAGCACCGAAAGGTCGGGCTCTTCGGTTGCCAAGCAAGGCACTACTTCCCCGGCACGTTCGACCACGAGCCAGCGCTCTGGTTCGGGGAAGAGGAAGTCTGAGAACCCGGGTAGGCCGCTGGAGTGGACCCGGTCGATCTCGAAGGGGGAGCGAGGCGCTAACCCCCCCCCCGCCCAAGGCAAAGGCCCAGGACGCACCTAAGGTGGTGAGGGCTCTGATCCACCCGGCTAAGGCCTCTACCGAAGTGGTCGCTGCGACCCTGGCAGAGCCGGCTGAAACTACGCCAATGGAAACGGCCTCTGGGCCCAGAGTGTCCGCCGCGGAGGGAATCCTCTTTCCAGCCCATCGGTAAGACCCCCGTGAAGCCCCCAGCTGAAAAAGAGGGGGGGCGGTGGCTATTACAGACTCGGAATCAGCCTCTGAGGAGGAACTGGTGGAGACCGAGAAGGGCCTCAACGAAAGGTCCATAGGCCTCAACGAGAGGTTCAGAAACCTCAACGAGGGGTTCGAGAAGGTTCGATCCCAGGGGGTGGTCCCTGCTGACGTGATCGAAGATAGCGAAGACGAACAGGGCCCAATGGAGTGGCCATCCCGTCCGACACAGCCATTGCCCGAGCCCCAGGATAGCTCGGCAGCCATTTTGTTGGCAATCCAATCCTTATGTACCGAGATAAGGATGAGATTACCACGCACCCCGACGGAGGAGCCAGAACTAGGCCCGTCGGGAAGCCCTCCGAACAAGCGGAGGAGATTCCACCCCGCTCCGCCCTTCGTTCCTGCGAGACCGGTGGACCCCTCATCCCCCTCGCCGGGAGAGGATACGGATGATGACGGCGACGATGACACAGCAGACATCCCGTCATCACAACCCCCCCCACCCCGCGGGCGTCCCCATCCAAGCTCTTCCAGCTCTGCCCTAAAGAACAGAAAAAGGAGGGGTTTCTGTACCAACGACGAGAGGCTAAGAGGAAGACGGTCCTCGCGGTGCCTTTACTCAACGACATCTGGGACGAGGGGCTTGCTGTCCTCAAGAACCCTGCCACGACACCCGCCAAGAGGGACAGGTACGAGAAGAAGTACGGAGTCCACAATGCCTCCCCCTTGTGCCTCAGGGCCCAGCCCACGCTGGACTCGGTCGTCTCGGCAGCGGCTAAGAAGAAGGCGGCGGGCACGGCGGCTTCAACTTCCACTTCCCCGCCGGACAGCGAGGGCAAGAAGTTGGACTCTATGGGACGACGAGTCATCTCGTTGGCGGCGGCGACGACGATTAAGGCAGTCAATGCCTTAGCGATCATGGCCCGCTACAACAGGGAGCTCTGGTTCAAGATAGCGCCCCTGCTAGATTTCCTGCCTGATGACAAATTCTGCAGGAGGGCGAGGTGGCATCGGATCACGCCATAACGGTGGCGACGGACATCGCCGATACCAGATTTTCGCCAACTGGGCAACGGAGTTTGCCTCCGACGATGGGGATGGCTCAAGGCGACAGACTTTCGCCAGTACGTCCAGACCAGAGTGTTGGACATGCCGTTCGACGGCAACAACCTCCTTGGAAAGGGAGTGGATGAGTCTCTAAAGGCCATCAAGACCGACTAGGAGACGGCCCGGGCACTTGGGGTGCTTCAGCAGCGACGGCCCTTTCGGAGCCCCGGAGGCAGACAGGGTGCCTCCAAAGGATCCAGCGGTGGCTCTTCCGCTTGCCGCCAGGCGGCCCGCTCCTCTTCCCAGGAGGCCTACAGAGGTCGCGGCAAGCAAGGGGGATCCCGCTGTCGTTATCAAGGAGGCCAAGGCGGCAAGGCCTCCTCCAAACAAAACTGACCCGGCCGTGCCGTCGGGTCCCCACCGAAGCACCCTGGTGGGAGGCCGGCTAACGAAGTTCATCAGCGTGTGGGAGTCCATCTCCACTGACCGTTGGGTGCTGGACACCCTGGCCAACGAGCACTCGCTGGAATTCCAAAAGAAGTGCCCTCGCATTCCTCCCGTGGCCAGGAAGGAGAATCACGTCCCTCAACTGCTGTTGGAAGTAAAGGCGATGCTCAAGAAAGGTGCTATCGAGCTCGTCCCCAGGAGGCTCCAGGGCTCCGGAGTGTACTCAAGGTACTTCCTCGTTAGAAAGAAGACAGGCGGTTGGCGCCCCATCCTGGACCTGCGTGGGTTAAACAAATACATCAAGGCGCAGAAATTCAGGATGGTCACCCTCCAGCACGTGCTGGGACAGCTGGAGGAAGGCGACTTCCTATCGTCGTTGGAACTGGAGGATGCTTACTTCCTGTGCCTTTTTCAGAATGGGGATGTGGAATTTCCTCAAGTTCGTGGTTCAGGGACGCCACTACCAATTCAGAGCCCTACCGTTCGGATTAAAGTCGGCATTCAGGGTTTTCACCAAGTACCTGGCACCAGTGGCGGCGCCTGCAGGGACGGGCGTCAACCCCCACCTGGACAACTGGCTAATCCGGGCAAGGTCAAGGGAACTCGCCGTCGATCATACGGCGAGGACCGTCTGGTTGCTCACGGAGCTGGGGTTCGCCATCAACTACCCCAAATCCCACCTGGTTCCATCGCAAGTAGCACTGTTTTTGGGGGGCGAAGCTCGATACAGTGGAGCAATTGACCTCCCCTTCAGAGGAGAGGACCAAGACCATCCTGGGCAAGGTGCGGCGCCTGTTAGCCACGGACGTGGCCAGGGTGAGGTCCATCAAGTCCCTTCTCGGGATGATGTCCTCGTGCATCTACCTTGTGCCCCTGTGCAGACTTTGGATGCGTCCGCTACAGGAGTTCCTCGACGCCCGCTGGTTTCAGGCGAGGGGCTGCTTCGAGGACAGTATCCCCCTCGACAAGGAGTTCCGTAGGGCGATCCTATGGTGGGGCATCGGGCTCACCTCACGACGGGCACGGACTTTCAAACCCCGGCGTTTCAAGAGACGGTGACTACGGACGCTTCTCTGGAGGGTTGGGGGGCCCACACTGGAGATCTCCACGCAAGAGGCCTTTGGCTCCCGGAGGAGAGGTCTCTTCACATCAACATCTTGGAGCTCCGGGCAGTGTTCTGGGCGCTCAAGTCGTTCCTCCCGTCCCTCAAGGACAAAGTGGTGAGGATCTTCACAGACAACACCACCACGATGTTCTACATACGGAAGCATATGGGGGGCACCAGATCCCCAGCACTATCCAAGGAGGCCCAGGATCTGTGGCACTGGGCCGTCGCCCAGGGGATGTTTCTGGTTCCCTTCCACCTGGCAGGAATAAAAAACACCATCGCCGACTCACTCAGCAGGGAGCTGCGCTCGTGCCACGAGTGGGAACTGCGCCAGGATCAAGTGGATCGACTCTTCCAACGATGGGGCAAACCCGAGATTGACCTGTTTGCGGCGGCGACGAACTCCAAGTGCCAGAGGTTCGCCAGCAGGTTCCCACAGCTGAGGAGCATGGGTGATTTTTTCTCGTTCCCTTGGGACGACCTGTTTCTATATGTGTTCCCTCCATTGCCGTTGCTGCAAGAAGTCCAGGTGCAGGATGATCCTCGTCGCACCGGCGTGGCCGAGGCAGGTCTGGTTCCCGGACCTTCTGGACTTGTCAACGTCCCCGCCAGTCAGGCTGCCGGCGGACGCGGATCTTCTCTCCAGAGAAGGAGGCGCAATTCTCCACCACGACCCACAGTCGCTGAACTTGCAGGCCTGGCTCCTGTAGCACTAGAGTTTGGAGGGTATGATATCCCGGCTGATTGCAGAGAGGTTCTTGCAAAGGCCAGGGCGTCCTCAACTCTCAAGTGTTAGTCTTAAATGGAAGAGGTTCTCTGTCTGGTGCTGTGCACAGAAGATTAACCCTCTGCGAATTACGGCCCCTCAAGTACTGCCGTACCTGTTGTCGCTGGCCAAGGCTGGACTGGCTCACGCCTCCATAAAAGTACATCTGGCTGCCATCTCCCGATCTACCAGGACGACGGGACGGGCGTCCTTGTGGTCTCATCGCCTGGTGAAGGAATTTATGAAGGGACTGTTCCGATCATTCCCGCCGGTGAAGGCTCCTGCCCCGGCGTGGGAACTTAATGTGGTGCTGACCAGGCTCATGGGGGCCCCATTCGAGCCTATGCATTCGGCGCCTTTGAAGTTCCTGTCATGGAAGACAGCGTTCCTCGTGGCCATCACCTCTGCACAACGAGTGGGAGAGATTCAGGCCCTATCTTGCAAGCCTCCATACTTGACTTTTCATGACACGAGGGTGGTGCTGAGGACGCACCCCTCCTTCATGCCCAAGGTGCCGTCGGACTTCCACCTCAACGAGCCCTTGGTGTTATCAGTTTTCTTTCCGTTGCCTTCGCCGCCGGCCGAGAGGACTTTGCACTCGCTGGATGCAGCTAGAGCGCTGAAGTTCTACGTGGACCGCACAAACAGTTTTCGGAAGACGTCACAACTGTTTGTGAACTTTGGGTCTGTGAATCAAAGGAAGGCTCTCTCGAAGACTTCCATTTCCAGATGGCTCTCCGGCTGCATCGTGCACTGTCACCGGTTGGCAAACCGACCGCTGCCCGGCCATCCGAGAGCCCATTCGACCAGAGCGATCGCTGCTACCACGGCGTTCCTGTCTGGTGTGCCCCTGCTGGACATCTGCAGGGCTGCTACGTGGAGGTCGACGCACACCTTCACAAGATTCTACTATGTCGATCGGGACTCCAGGGAGGCGTGCAGGGTCAGCCAAGCAGTGCTGCGCAACCTGTTCGCTTAAGGTGAGCCTGGTGAGGAGGTAAGAGATGCTTAATGTTGAGTTGTTGTATTGCTTAATGTTGAGCCTGTTGCCACCTCCCGTGGTTGTGCATGTGTATACTGCTATGTATTCTTTTATTCATGAGCATGTGAATCCATGCCAGACCCCATGCTGGAGAAGGAACAAGTTACTTACCTGTAACTGTTGTTCTCCAGCATGGGTCTGGCACGGGTTCACATGCGAACCCTCCCACCTACCCCTCTGCGGCTCTTCACTTTTTCATACTGCCACTTGGCGTGCTACCAAATGTGAGGATGGCTGCCAGAGGTCGGGGCTTAGGGAGAGGGCAGTCATTGGCTGGGGGCAGTATGACCCAGAGATCAGTGATTGGTTACTACTAAGAAAGACAGATCAGAAACGAAACTGATACTGATTTTTTCTTTACCGAGGATTCCCAGCCTGACGACGGGGAATATTCATGAGCATGTGAATCCATGCCAGACCCATGCTGGAGAAAAACAGTTAGTTAAGTAACTTGTTCCATATGCAGCGTTAAGGGAGAGAGTTCTGTTGAAAATCGCCATATATTCAGGTACAGAATCCCCCTCGCACTCAAGTGCGGCCTCACAGGCTCATAACGGGGCGGGCCCAGATTCCGCACGGCCGAACAGCCGCTGATCTCATATGCCAGAGCCAGCGTTTGAGGCACAACCTCTGTTGGAGCTGCAGGCGGCGGTGGGGCGGCCCTCAACACACTCACCCGATCATCCGCAACGTGTTGCCACACACTGCCTCAGCCGACGCCGGCCCCTCCAGTGGTACAGATGCCAGAGCCGACGTCGCAGGGGCATTCAACAGCAGAGTGTGGCCGACTGTGAAACATAGCTCTACGAGTTTACCTGATCATCCGAAATACACTTGCCGCCTGCCGCCGGCACTGCCCCAGCTCCACCAGACGACTGGGCTGACACAGGCCCCATTAAATACAACGACCTGCCCTGAGGTGCGCAGAGCCCACTAATTACTAGTACTACGAAACGCGACCCACAATCTGAAAAAATGGCTTAGTGTTGTTGGACAGTAGTTGGGGTGCCAAAGCCATTTCAATGATCAAGTATATTTTTCTAATGGATTGTGTCCACCCACGGATTCCTCATCTTGGATATATTCACCTGCTTTGCAGCTCTCTCTGAAACTTTTTCCCAGCATGGGCCACCTTGCGTTCTGGCGTCGATCGTAGAGTCGTCTTTGTGACCGGATGTGACGTCCATGTCGGTACAACTAGTGCACTCAGCGCTCCGTAGCCTCAGTTCCTTTTGTCTGTACGCCCAGTATGCTGCTTGGAAACATGGCTTCAGAGAGAACTGCCTCCTTTTTCTTTTTAAAAAATGTGTGCATATTTTCATAGATTACTTCCAACATTTCTACTCCGAGGCCCTCAGGGTTTCAAAAAGTGCTGTTGATTGCAGTGTTAAAATGTTGCTAACTGACCCCATAGAATTTATCTGTGGTGCCCGAGTACCGACCATGTTGTGGCAGATTGCGCTCATTCAAGACATGACACCGGAAGCCTTAAATGAGAGAGCCTCCAAATTGTCCCTGCCAAGTACGACACTGTCAAAATGCAGACTCGTAAAAGGTAAAACCTCCACAGTCGAAAAATCGCCCAAGAAAATGAGAAAACGGTCGAAGAAGCACCGTAAAAGGTTTCACTCGAGGAGCGATTCTCGACATTCTTCTTCCTCATCAAAGAAGTAGAGAAGGAAGAACCATTTTTCCACAGACTCGTCTCCAGAAAGACAGGTATCAATTACGCATCAAAATGATGCAGGTGTTTGAGAAAGCAGGCTCACCCATTCTCTATTTCTCTGGGAAAAAGACAGTCAAGCCCACAGGGCCTAACAAAGCCGTCGGGGACTAGGTTCACCAGCATCCACAACACCAAATGCCCCGACACCAGTGATATCCTAGATTCGAGGATTGTCGACACCATCGGAGGCTGGCGCGTTCTTCGCCGCTGCATCACCGCTGTCAACATCAAAGATCCATTCATCAATGACAGTAAAGATCCCTTGACTAGATTTGCTCCAAGGTCTAGAAGAGATTTTATGTACTCCTTCCAGGGCCTTTTCGACGAGGATGACAACCTGGTTCCCTTCCAGTTTGAACCTGTGAGTTTTCCTCGACAACCTGAGGAGTTTCAGGCAGCGAAAAAAAAGACTGTCTGATCTGGCCTGGTATGATGTAAGTGGCCTAGACACGTCTTCTGTGGTAGATTTTCTACAAGGAGATCCTCAAGCCCACCCCAGTGTGGCATACAGGAAAAGATGGCAAAGGCGTCTGATGATTGAGGTTGGGGTCCCCGTAGAAGGGAAATAAAATAATGTGACTTAGCAGTCATTCTGGACAAGGACACCACTTTTGAACGTTTCCTTCCCTTTCATAATGCTGTCAAGAATCCCCTAATGGAGCTATGGAAAACTCCCTGCTCAGACCAGCAGTCCACAAGGATTTTGCTAGAAAGTACAGACCAGCTTCTTAGGACCTTGAGTTCCTTACCAGGCATCCATCCTGTGAAAGTCTGGTGGTACAGGCAGCTACCGTTGGAAACAAGGGAAGCGCCTACCACTCCTTACCTCATGACAGGGATGATGAGCACTACTATGCTCTGGCCAAAACAGTTTTAGCCTCTGGCAGCATGGCACTAAAAGCTGTAAAGTGCTTCTTGTGCACTTGCCAAACATACACACCACCCCATGGTCTGTGGTGGTTGAGTCAGCAAAGCATATGTGTAAAGAAGCAATGGGGGTTTGCTTCTATAACATTGTGGAAGATGGGAGAGAAGCCATGCGCCAAGCCCTAATGTCGGGACTCGACATGGCTAACTGTGTCAGAAGGTCCATGGTGGCGGGTTCTGTCATGAAAAGATTCACCTGGTTGAGAAAAAATACGCTTTGCGCAGCACATTCAAGCAAAACTGCTTGAAATGCTGCCTGATGGGTCTCACTTGTTTGGACAAAAGGCAGATGACAGCATGAAAAATTGCAAGCTTCAAAGGCTGCGGCAAAGTCCCTAAGGGCATCGATAAGACAGCATGCTCATCCCTCATTACAATGGAAGGGCAAGCCCTTTCATTACTACAACTACGGTCAGAAAGCAAAACAACCTTCAAGAGGTAGCTAGGGTAAAGCACAGGCCACTCAAGTATCTCTCCCCCCTGTCCACCCAGTGCAACCCCTGCTGCAAAACCTCTTTGAAGGCTTATGCCATACTATACCAGTTTGCATGAATGGTGCACTACTACTTAAAGATGTGTGGGGGCTTCAGGTGATCTCCCAGGGTTACTGCCCCCCAACACCCTCATTGCTCCCCTCTGGCTAGACCACCTCCTGTTCCAGACTCACTGCTCTTGCAAGAGGCTTCCTCTCTTATGGAGAAGGGTGTCATAGAGTTGGTACCAGTACAGGAACAGGGGGCGATACTCCCATTATTTTCTGGTACCAATAAAGGAGTGAGATCTGCGACTCATCTTGAAATTGAGGTGCTTGAACAGGTTCCTCAGGAAGGACAGGTTCTAGAGTGTAACACTCTTGCAGATCCTCCAGGCCCTAGAAATTCAGGATTGGTTGGCGTCACTCAACCTACAGGATGCTTGCTTCCATGTAGGTCGACGCTTACTTTCATGTGCCGATCTGTCTAAAGCAGAGAAAGTACCTGAGGTTAGTCATAGGCAACACTCACTGCCAGTTTGGAGTTTTGCCTTTCGGGCCTTGGCTGCGCCTAGACGGTCTTCACCAAGCTATTGGCGATAGTAGCAGCCAGTTTTAGGAAAGGGGGATTCACATCTTTCCCACCCTGGATGATTGGTTAATCAGGGCGTAGTCTCCAGATCAAGCCTTGGATCATCTCAATCCCATGTGCCACCTCCACAGCTGGGCTTCTCCCACAATTTAAAGACGTCTCAGCTGACCCCTTCTTAAACACTCCAATTCATCACAGCTCTCCTGGATTTTCCTACGGGCAAGGTTTTTCCTTCCGAGGACAGGGCTCTTCACATCCTGCATCTGGTCACCAGATTCCACTGTGAACAGGAAGTGCAAACTGTTCTGCTCTAGGAAATTTCTCCTGAGGAGCACTGGTGGAATGGATGCATTGGGAGCTGGCTGGAATTTCCAGCTCCTGTACGCGTTCCTACCAATTCCCGTCCTTCCTCAAGTGATCAGGAGCCTGAAGAGGTATACAGCAACCATGATCCTGATGGCCCCGGACTGGGCCAGGAAGACATGGTAACCGGACCTTCTGGATATGGCTATCTGTCCTCCACATCATCGTCCCGAGAAGGCCGACCTTCTCTCTCAGGAGAGGGGGCTGGTTATTCACCCGGGTGTACAAACGCTCTGCCTGCACACGTGGGTTCTGAAAGGCTTATTGTACAGGGATTGGGACCTTCTAGAAGATGTGATGTAGGTGTTGCTTTTGGCCAGAATTCCAGCAACTAAGGCTATATACCGCTGCCGTTGGAGAATGTTTTGCAGCTGGTGCAGAGCACAGAATGTGAACCCCTTTTTATCCAACATCTCAAGGGTGTTGTCTTTTCTGCTTCATTTGGCAAGACGGGGGTCTTCAGGTTGCCACCAACCAGGGCTGTTTAGTGGCACTATCCATTTTTCAGCGCACACCAGAACAAGGGTTATGATATGATATGATCGTTTATTTATATAGCGCCTATACACAATGTTTCAAAGTGCTTCAAGGCAAGGGAGGGAACAAGGGAAAATACAACCACATTCTTACAGGCCATGAACAGTAAGGATGTGAAATTAACTATCGTACTCGGCCTGACGACATTTCAGATAGTGCAAGAGCTAAGACATAGATAAGGAAGGGAAGGGGAGAGTGGGAAGGAAATGGAACCAGACAGGCGACTACCGTACTAGGCCTGACGACATTTCTGGTAGAGCCGGAGAAAAACAAAAGGTGAGGGAGAGGGGTGCATAAAGGGAGGGGAGGAACAAAACAAGCGACTATCGTACTAGGCCATTGTTGTGTTTAATGATCCCCTTGGTGGTTTAATTTTTGAAAGGCCTGACTACTAACACCTTCCCCTGACCCCTTTTGTGGTGCCGGCATTGGGACCTGAACCTGTTGTTAATATTCTTTATGGCCTCTCCATTTGAGCCATTGCATTTGTGTCATTTGAGACTTCTTTTCATGGAAAACTGCCTTTGGTCGCAATTTCCTCAGCTCATGAGTGAGCCAGTTGCAGGCCGTGTCCTATAAGCCACTTTTTACTGTTTTTTCCAAGATAAAGTTGACCCTTAGAGGGCGCCCTTCATTCCTTCCGAAGCTCGTATCGGAATTTCACTTGTCGCAGTTTGCCAGCTTTCTATCCACCTCCTTATTCATCTAAGGAGGAGATATGATGGATAGACTGGACCCCAAGAAGGCTCCGACTGTTTACATCGTCAGGACAAGTCAATTCAGAATGTGGAAAACCAACTGTTCATTAGTTATACCGGGCAAAAACGGGCAAAGGAATAGCAAAGCAGACCATTTTTCAAGATGGATAGTGCTTTGTGTTTCTACAGGTAAGCAGGTAAGCAAATTCCTGAAGGACTCAGCAGAGACTCCTCTATGGGTTTGGCAGCTAGCTGGCTCTTCAAAAAGGGGTATCTGTAATGGATGTTCATCGGGCCACAACGTGGTCCTTCGTACACACGTTCAGAAAACACTATTGCCTGGACACCGTATCCTCAAGTCACGTTTTTGCAGGGCTGTCCTTCAACAAGTGGTGAAATAATCGCCATGGAGTTCTCCTTGCATTGTTTTACTACTTTGGGAGTTTATCTAGGATTAGGAATCTGTGGGAGGACACAATCCATTACCAGAGCAAATTACTTTCCCCTGGTAACATTCTTTCTGATGGATGTGCCTCCCACGGATTCCTAATCGCCCGCCCAGCCTACAACATTACAATTAAGGTCACTGGGGGTTGAGCGCGCTTTTTATACTGGCATCAACGTCACATCCGGTCATAAAGATGATGACCCGATCGGCGCCCTTGCTGAAAAGTGGGAAAAGGTTTCTGAGAGTGCTGCAAAGCATGGGGACTATATATTAAATGAGGAATCCGTGGGAGAAACATCCATCAGAAAGAACATTACCAGGGGAAAGTAACTTGTTCTTTTATAAAATCCTTGAGTTTGAAAGTAGTTGACTTGAGTCTTGGCTTGAGGGAAATCGTCACACCACCATAAGAGGGGCTGTAAGTAGAAGGAGAGGCCTGTGCTGTTTTCATTTATTGTGCTTTTGAATTCAGCAATTTATTTTTGTTGTTATTTTAGATATTAAGACTTATTTTAATTGTTGCTCAAGTGTGATAACATTATGTACATTGAGGTTATTTGTTTTGAAAGAAAGATGTATAGTAGGCATTTCTCCTAGACCTATTTGCCTGGTTTCAAATGTATAGCTTGCAGAAATCTGGGCATTATATGCTCATATCTATGTTTTGTTTTGCAGGTCAGAAGTACTTTAAAAGGTCTCTGAGGAGCTTTGATGGTTTCAGTGAGACCAGTTCTATTAGCTACACTGAGGAAGTGGAGAAGACCTCGCAACAGTCTTCTTTTACGGCTATTCTACCGATGCCAGCATCGGCTGAGTCTGAGGAAGAGTCACCAAATCAGAATGGCGATACAACTGTGCTGGCAACTCAAACAGAGGAGGAGGAGGCCCCAAGTGATAAGTCTAAATTATGTGACAACAGCGGCACTAAAGAGGAACCAGCAAGCCTAAGTTAATACGTCTGGCCCTTCATGATAAAGACTTTTTTAACAGACAAAACTAGAGCTTCCCTTAATTTTTGGGGGTGTTAAACATAGGTTTAAAATGTGAACAGTGCCACAAGATAGTACAGTAACAGCTACTGTAATTCATATAAAGGGTAACATTTGCACTAAAGAATTGATTGAAGTCATTCTTTTCCGTAAGCTGGTCAGTGTATTTTACGGAATTTGCTTAACGAGCATCGTTTTATCTGCTGCTTGTAAATTAATTTCAGCATTGACAAAAACCATTATCCTGTCACATGACAGTCCAAAATTTGCATGACTTGTATTCTAATATACTGTTTGCTTTGTATTTGACGACGTCCAGCTCTCTTTCAGTAAATGAAACTTCCAGCCAAACTTTGGTTGTATAGAGTTACATTTGGATAACTAAGCCTTTGCAACCTGGTATTATGTTGGAAATATATATTTCAGGTACACACCTTCCAGTTTTACAATTCCCGAATCATTATTGCGACCTGGTGAAGCCGGCAGTAAACACTACAATAGTCTTCTGTTTGAAACTTTATATTTTAAATGTTACAGACTCTATTTTCATAGAACATAGTTGTTACCAAGGATAGTAATGGTCTGCGAATCCGGGGAGGAGGGGAGGGTTCATGGCCCCCAAAATGCATCCATCCACACAGCAGATTACTTCCTGGCCAAACACACTAGCAAGATGTTCTGGCATCTTCTAGCAAAACTAGTTGATGCATGTTGCCTTAGACCTTCTTTTTTCCACCTCTAGGCAGGGATGTATCAAGCAGCCCTTGGTTGCAGGGCATAACGCACTATTCAGGGTCTCCCCTCTTTGACACATGTCTACGGGGTTACCAAGCTCTCTGGGTGGAGTGGGGCAGTCGTTTTGTTCACGACACTGCCACTTGAAATGACACTTGATGGAGCAAATTAACATCGATTTGATACTAAAGTTAGTATGAATGCCTCAAGTAGAAAACCAATTCTCCCTTACATCTTTTTTCTCTTTCCTACTGTACAATATAACCTAGTTTCCTACACTTTTTGTGTAATGTGGGTTATGCAAGAAATGTCAGTGAGAAATAAAACGAATGTACATTACATTCTCGCCAAGAACTATTTATTTGAAAACTTCTGTAAACAATGGTGCCTTTCCTTGAGCTGCATCATGTTTCCTCTCTTAAATGTTCAAGTTTATATTATTGTATGAGGCTTCTGGGGGCTGAAAGCCACTCTATGGCACCTTCGAAATAACAGCTCTCTTTGCCTACCACTACACAACTTAATTGCACTTGGCTTTGTTATGAATATAACCTTTGTGAACAATTATTGTTCTGAAAGTTTTATCCTTTCATTGAGCACCCAATGTTGAATCCACGCATAAAAATGTTCCTGATGTCATAAAAGTTTACTCTGTGTCAACGGTATGTCTTTAAGAAAATGCTTTTTGATTTTCATCTCAAATGAGTCCTGAAGCAAATATGCTCGTCAAATACACTGTTCAGATGATCTTTAACTTGAACTTGTTGATTGGTGTTGGGGAGCTTCAGTTGATCCTTTTTTATTAGGTTTCTAATATTTTTATCAATGGTATTTCAGGCCTATAAATACTTTATTTGCTGAATCTAAAAGCGCAATGTTTTTGTATTTTTAAATGAAAATGGACAATGAGTTCGTCATCCCTGTCACTTTGTTTTGTTTGTTGGTGCAATGAAGTATATTAATTTTGGTAACTTTATTGAGGGGCGGGGGGTAAAACTATTCATATATATAAATATATATATATATATTAAAAGAAAACCAATTTTTACAGTTTTTTTATATTTGGAATTGTGAAATTCACATTTCTTTTTCTGGTGGAATAGAACTGCCTATGCTTTGTTAATAAAGTTTGTTCAGATTGTGCCATCTTTAATATTGGCTTATTTTCAAGAGAAACAAACCAATTGCATTTAATAATCTGTGCTTCATTTGCAGGTTTGGTTTTAGCGGTGCTCTTGCACCATAAATGGCAAGCGTATTTGTGATCTATATTTTTACCTAAACCCAAAGTGCCATCCATGTCCTCGCCAGGCAGTTTCTCTAGCCACAAACATGCACGTCAATGTCCTTGGCATACCCTTCAGTTTCAGCCAGCCTTACAAAAAAGGGGTGCATCAGCCACTTTTACTCTTTAAAAATTGGCAAATAGTCCCCAAAAATTAAAATAGGGGAGTACATATACTCCCAATAAATAATAGGAAAAAGATCTTACGCCTCTGCTTTTACCCTCACAGCTCCATGGATATGTTTGGGCCAGTAGTGCACGTAGTACCAGAGTAAGACACTACTATTTTAACTGACCAATTGGAAGAAGTAAACATGTATTTATTTATATTCATTTTATTACACACTGATAACTTGACAAGCATCCCGGCGTGGAGCACATAAACACTCAAGACACAAACATGAAACACAGAACAGTAGAAAGATCATGGGCAAAGTAAGGTTGTCATATTTGGTTTATTCGAATAACGGAGTTTTCAAGATTTTTCTGAATAATGAGATTGCTTTCAAGATGCAAATCTGGTGGACGGGTGTTTCAAGCCAAAGATGATATGTGAGAGAAGGATTTGCCATTGGCTTTCATTTTCTTGGGATGAGGGCCGATGTTAGTAACATGGTGTTATTTGATCTAAGATTTCCGTTTCGGTTGATAGAGAATGATTCTCTTTTTTAGATAATCTGGAGCTATGCCATAAATTGCTTTGTGAACAACATCTTTAAAAGTATTCTAGCCCTGATTGGCAGCCAATGGAGAGATTTTTGATGGTCAGTGTTAGGCAGAAACCTGTGCAGTTCCCTCTGGGACCAATGCAAAAGATTTAAGACTACAGGTGTTTGGCAGTAAACCCACTTGGTAGCAGTCTGTACCACACAGATTCACTTGGTAGCTGTGGCTGAGCAGTCAGACTTCCCTCAAGAAGTGTTAGGCAGTATACAAAGTATTCACAATAGGTCAAAGGAACACAGTAGAACAAGTAAACACTGACCAGGGCTTGGTGTAAAAGAGATATAATTATTTATTTAAAACCACATCTAGAGAAACACACAGGCACTAATAGTAAGCAATTCAAAAACACGGTCACTAAAAGATATACACTACCTTAGAAGAATATTAGACAAGTCTTAAGTAAAGCCCCAATTATTTTCAGACAGCGGTGAGCGCTTAACGTAGATGGCACTCTAATAATTCATTTTTAAAAGGGAGAGAAAAGCAGAGAATAAATTGAAACCGATCCCAACACTTTTTCACGAACACCACAAGAGAGGAAGGCAAAGTAACACCGTGAGTTTAGTGTCAGTAGGCCGGATCCACTTTAAGAGGATCAAAACGAAATGTGTCCAAGGTCACACGGTTGCAGTGCACAAAAGTCTTGTAGCGGTTCAAAAAAGGAGTTGGACCAAAGAAAGGGACCAGTTAGGTCAAGGCGGCCATCCCAGTCCAGAAAGTTAAGGGATTATTATTAGCTTGTAGCAATCTTTAGAAAGGGAGGCCTGGCGGACACGGTACCTTAAAGTGGTGAGAATACTCCAGCGGGGGCAGTTGTTCCTGGCAGCCGATGCAAGTCGGTGCTTCGTCCGTGGGAAGAGAGGATCTCGTCGGGGAGGAAGACAGGAGTCCGTTGCACTGCCAGGGAAGAAACCAGCCGCAGAGTTCTCAGTTAAAAGGAACAGTCCTTTAGTTCGCGGTCCAGTGGTAAGTGGCTATCCGGTTGCCGGGGTGCTTGGCATGGGCAATTCGACCACAAGCCGGTCTGGGGTGCGAAGAGAAGTAGGTCAACTGGTTGTGCCCACCAGTCAGGGGAACAAGCCTCTCCAGCCGGGAGATCTTCTCTGCCGTCGGGAAGTGGTGAGTCGGTTCCACAAGGCTCCACAGGTGGTGTCGTCGTGGTAGGTCAGCTCAGCTTCTCCCTCGTCGGATTCTCAGGTCCTGTGGCGACTTCTGAAGTTCCAGTCCCCAAAGCCCTGCTTTTATGCAGCACACCCCCATTCACTCAGCCTAGCTGTCAATCAACCATGCTAAGTGGTGAGCCGGCCGGCTCACCACTTGGGCCAATCACACAAGAGTGCGACTTGAGTTACCAAGGTAACTCAGTCCAGGGTCCCTAAAGCCCCTCCCACACCCTCTGTGGTAGCCAGACAGAGTGGCACCACTTTTGGAGGCTTCTGTGGAGAACCCCGCCAAAAAGTGGAACAAAGGGCTCGACTTGGGTTGGAGTCACAGAAGAGAACACAAACGCCATTTTAGAATAGAGTCCTGGAAGAAAATACCAACCGGCGAATTAATATTAAATAAATAAACCGGCGGTATGTTCGAGGCTATGAGAATTAAATAATTAAAGTTGGTAGCCTCGAACAATGGGAAAATCCCATAGGAATATATTTGCGGTCGAATATAAAAAGTAGTATCCACTGCCACCAGCCAAAACTCGATCAGGGGAGACGGAGACGTGCCCCCTCGACTAACAGACCCCGGGGCAATTGAATTGCGTCAACCAGTACGTCCACAATATGATGGTTTGTACTGGTTTCTGTTAATAATTTGGGATTAGTAAAGCCAATGATGACTTTACATGCCCTGGGAGACAGTAGTCAGTCCCAGGGTATGGAGTCTATGGTGGGGTGTCACTATGACACCTCTGTGTCACTGCACGGAGGGTGCTGTGTAACACACATAGAAAAAACACATGAGACCCTATGGAGTAAAGGACCCCATAGCCCATAAAACACATTAACAGTGAAAAGAACACCATAAATCATGTCCAAGAGTGGGAGAAAAAGAGTCTCACTCTTGGCAGGAGAAAAAAACAAACTCCAGAAATCCAGCAAAGCTGCTGGGGGACTCACTAGGTTAGGAAATTCAGCCTAAAGAGAGAATTCTCCCTAACGGTCAGTAATATGTTCTCCTCGTGGCACTTGCTTTATGATGCAAACTGAATATTTTTGTACTGTTTGGAGGGCATGCAGGGTTTTTTTTGAAGCACCCCGCAGAGCATTACAATAATCCATTCTGGATAAGATGGTAGCTCTAGCCAGGGTTTTGCAGTTATTGTCAGATACCAATGGTGTTATTTTCCTTAAAGGTTTCAAGTAATAATGGGTGTTATGTACAACTCCATTCACTTAAGCCTCCGAGCTGGCAGAACAATCCAGGTAGGTACCAAGTGTTTTCACTTTTGGTCGCGTTTTTAGGATACATCCTTCTAAACGATTGTTATCGTACCTTGAATCTAATTTAGTTCTCAAGTGGGCAGAGCTAAAGACGAACAGCTCTGTTTTAGCATAATTAAGGCACATCTAGTGCTTCTGCATCCATTGCTTTACTATGATCTGATATGGCATTTATAACGCGCCTGTACACAAGTGTTTCTAGGCGCGATATGACAAGGAGGGGGGAAAAAAGGGAGGACGGAAGAACTATCTTACTAGGCCTTGTGTCAGTCAGATCGCACAGGTGTGGGCAAAAGGGAAGGAGAGAAGTGCCAGGGGGAGGGGAAGGGGTCATTCCAGTTATCTCACAAGTGCAGCCAGCGGGTGACTCATAAATGCAGAGAGAAGGGACTGTAGGGTTGCAAATACAGACCCTTAAGTGCTGGCGAGCCCGTAGGCAGTGTGAGGGCAACTGGACATGCAGGTGTCTGGGCCAGATTTCAGGGGGTGACCAGTGCGCAGAGCTGTCAGGTGCATCAGCAGGGGACAGGAAGAGAGAAAGCTGACGCCAAAGGAAGGTCTTGAGTTGCTTCCAGAACCAGAGGTGGTTCTGCTCAAGTTTGACAGAGGGAGGGAAGTATTCCAGAAGGAGGCCCCAGCCAAGGAGATATATCTGCCCCCAACTCTCTGCTTGCAGAAGCGTCTGACCCTCAGAGAGGGAGGTGGATGCGCAGAGCGCTCAAGAAGGAAGATGTTTTGAAAAAGAAAGTTGGAGGTAGAGCAGTCCCAGGCCCCGCCCAGAAAGCCTTGTGGACGATGCAGAGGGTCTTGAAGTTGATCCTTGCAGCCACGGGGAGCCAGTGAAATGATGTCAGTGCTAGAGAGATACGATCCTGGGGCTTGAGGCCAAAGACCAGTCTTGCAGTCCTGTTCTGGACAAGTTGTAAAGGTCGAAGAGTAGGGGCTGGGAGATTTCTGTTGCAGGGCGTGGCCTGGCTGGAGCTTAATGGAGATGTAACCTCTGAGGCCCTGCAGCCCTGTAAACTTCCCCGTCTGCTGCTTTCCGAAATACTGCATGTAGAATCACTATTTTAATAATCTCCTGCGGCAGAAGATGTCAACCGTCAATGTGAGGAACTCCAGACCTTGAGGGACAGAAAGGATGGAGAATTCTGCCTGTTTGTTCCAGACGAAAACTGCGACAAACAAAGATGGCCGCTGGAACTTGGAGCGGCGGGGAAAGAGGAGTGACAGAGACACCAGCACTATGAGAATTACAAATGAAATGGAATGAATCCAACCCGGACAGTGCGACCATGAAGCTGTGAGGAATACCTCCCACAACCCATCAGAACCCGAGCTGAGAGCGTCAACGGGAGCTCGGCAAGCCTGCTGCTCCAGACTTAACGAAGCACAACACGCATTATACTACGCGGCTTGACGAGGAACAAAAGTCACACAGGGCCGACCCCCGCCCGAGACTACAGGTACACACTGGTTGTTGCGAGTCTGGAAGCGTGGGGGGGGGCAATTCTCCTGCTCTCTCCTCACAGCCGTGAGAGAAGCGCATCTCGAAAATAGTACATTGATTGGGGGACGCTCAAAGAAGAGAGGTGTTGTAAAATAGCTGGCACTAGAGGGGTTGCCATAAAACAGCCTGTGCAGCGGAGCTGGGTGAAAGGGGGGGGCACAACAGCTGCCATAGACTTCTGACTACATTCAGCTAACTACAAGCTCAAGCAAGGACAGAGTGAACGTGGCCCTGACCCAATACTAATATCAACCCTTGTGCAGATAGCAGTCACACTGCGCACACGGACTACAGAAACCAGGGCATACCCACTCTGGAAGAGAGGCATAAAGGAAGCATTAGAGATTAGCCTCCACGAATGTCCTTTGGCAGGTGCAGGATCAATAGCGATAGCAACAAACACTCATTCCAGGTCGGTGCGCTCTGCATGGAGTAGTAGATCTCTCTCTCTCCATCTGGTAGTTAAGCAGACAGGTGACAAACTGGTGATACAGGACCTCTCGCCCTCCCACGGATCCAAAGTTAGAAGTCAGCTATAGCAACTCTCCCGCCCCGACTCTGCTGTCAAGACAACAGCTAGGCCTCCTCCCTCACATGGGCAAGCTGAAGCAAAGGAGAAGTCGGGAGCCTCCATCAGGGACATGCCCCATCACCTGAAGCCCGTACCTGAATCACCATCCACATGGGAGAAAGAAGCCCAGGCTGCCACTAAAGGGGATATTTTGCGCCTTTTTCAATCACTACAGAAAGACATGGCGGCATCAGCAATTGATCTCTAAAGCTCGTTCCAAGAGTTATCTCACACAGTTCAACAGAACTAATCAAAACTGGACGACCTAGAGACAGCCTTTTGTGAGCAAACACAAATCCAGGATCAGCTCGAACAAAGGGTGGCAGCGTTGGAAACCTATAGGCGGACAGCTGAAGAGGAACTTGAAGATGCTGCTGTTCCCGAAGGAACAACATAAGAATCAGAGGAATACCGAGACACAACCCAGATCGGGACTTGGAGGGATATGTGCAAGATCTATTACGAGAGATTCTTGGAGATGACACAGCAGATCGAACACTAGTCCGCGCACAGTGTTTTCCAACTAGCAGATGAGACAGAACCTTACCCCGGATGCCCTAGTGCGTGTCCATCTATTTAAAACAAAGGACCTCTTTCACAAAGCCAGAACATTGGGCGACCTGCTATTCCGAGGAGCACACATATTGCTATTCCAAGCCTGGCCCAGGGAACGATACAATGCCGTAGGCAAATGAAGCCACTGACTACATGGTTAGCTGAAAAAGGCATCCGCTATATATGGGGATATCCGTTTCCGATCCTGTGTCAGATAGGGGGAACCCAGCGCCAATTCACAACACTAAGAGCAGTGGTGGAAACCCTGATAATCCCAGAAGAACAGGCACCAATATCCTCGTCGGCTCCCTGGACACAGTGAAAGTCAAGGAAAAGCAGATGCCGAGATAGACGGAGGCCATCAATGGACAGGAAAGAACATAGTGGAGATGGAGAAGCACCAGACTGAATGGCGAGATACGAACCGAGGCGCATCTCAACTTTTCGTAAAACGATATAAGGTCCTTGCAAGGTCCTGGAACCACGAATCATTGGTGGTGTAAAGCTGCTTCATGAGAAGCACGATCATGAAGGCAGCAGCAGGTTCACTATTTAGCGGCTATGATATCCGGAAGGGCGGTAGGAACACGTGCCCTGAATCAAGCAAGTGCTTGATGTTGACCCCTCAAGGGAATGTTTGGACAGTTCTTCATATACCATATTTTTCTTTTCCTTCTCTTTTCTCCCCTTTCCTTTTTGTTTGTTTTTCTCTTTGTTTCCTCAGAGTGTGGACATATCCAGAAAAAGTTCTGGAAAAGTCTTCTACCTCGAGCGATTGAGGGGGATCCGCCCTGGTGGACGCGATGGGACATGTTTAGGGGTACAGGCAAATCTGTGCGGGACTAATGATTGGGCATACTGCAAGGTGGAAAGAATGATTAGTACACAAGTAGATGGAATAGCCTATGGCTGACATAAAGATAGTATCCATAAATGCCCAGGTGCTTAAAGGAATGGTTCGCCCAAAAAATGTTATTTAAAAAATAGATAGGCAACATAAAAAAAAACGATTGGCGTTTTTTTTTCTTCGAAGTACCTATGTAAAGTTTTGAGCAATTCAAGCTCAACAATTGAAAAAGCAAGCACATGGGCGCATCCATTTTGTGAAATGGCTGCCCGCCTGTGCTGGCTTTTGCGGCACTAATGAAGGAAAAGCCAGCCAGCTGTAGTAAACAAAAGCTACCACTGGGTGGCTTTTCCTTCATTGGTGCCGGGACTTGGAGGACGCGGACAGGAGACTACAGGCAGAAAAGCTGCAGCTGCATCTCGGTAAGTGCTATTTATTTTTTTTATAAAATAAGCACTAGCTGCGTTTTTTTTCTAAGTTTTCCGGGCTGTAGGAGCCCGGAAAACTTAGAAATAAAACAGCAGCTTTAAAAACGTTGTATTTATGTTTGCGGTCGCTTTTGAAGTGACCGCAAACATAAATACAAAGTTATTGTGTTTGAAAACGCTGCGGTTTTTCTTTCTAAGTTTCTCAGGCTCCTCCGAGCCTGAGAAACTTAAAAAGAAAAACCGCTGTGTTTTCAAACACAACCGCGTTGTGTTCCTGCCTAAATCTGCTTTCCCATTTGGGGCTTTAGGGCTCCCCACGGGAAGCCCTAGAGCCCCAAATGGGGAAAGCAGATTTAGGCAGAAACACTGCAGCATTTAGCATTGCGGAAAACAACCGCGTAGTGTTTCTGCCTAAATCTGCTTTCCCATTTGGGGCTTTAGGGCTCCCCACGGGGAGCCCTAGAGCCCCAAATGGGAAAGAAGATTTAGGCAGAAACACAGCGGCATGTAAACACAACCGTGTTGTGTTTCTGCCTGCCTTTGCTTTCACTTGGGTCTCCGGTGCTCTCCTGGGGGAGCACCGGAGACCCAAAGTGATAGCCACGGCAGGCAGAAACACAATGCGGTTGTGTTTGAAAACGCTGCGGTTTTTCTTTGAGTTTCTCAGGCCCCTCCGAGTCTGAGAAACTTAGAAAGAAAAACCGCAGCGTTTTCAAACACAACAGCGTTGTGTTTCTGCCTAAATCTGCTTTCCCATTTGGGGCTCTAGGGCTCCCCAGGGGAAGCCCGAGAGCCCCAAATGGGGAATCAGATTTAGGCAGAAACACAGCGGCATGTAAACACAACCGTGTTGTGTTTCTGCCTGCCTTTGCTTTCACTTTGGGTCTCCGGTGCTCTCCTGGGGGAGCACCGGAGACCCAAAGTGATAGCCACGGCAGGCAGAAACACAATGCGGTTGTGTTTGAAAACGCTGCGGTTTTTCTTTCTGAGTTTCTCAGGCTCCTCCGAGTCTAGGGGAGCCCTAGAGCCCCAAATGGGAAAGCAGATTTAGGCAGAAACACTGCAGCATTTAGCATTTCCCATTTGGGGCTCTCGGGCCCCCCGTGGGGAGCCCGAGAGCCCCAAATGGGGAATCAGATTTAGGCAGAAACAACGCGGCATGTAAACACAACCGCGTTGTGTTTCTGCCTGCCTTGGCTTTCACTTTGGGTCTGCGGTGCTCCGGAGACCCAAAGTGATGGCCACGGCAGGCAGAAACACAACGCGGTTGTGTTTGAAAACGCTGCGGTTTTTCTTTCCAAGTTTCTCATGCTCCTCCGAGCCGGAGGAGCCTGAGAAACTTAGAAAGAAAAACCGCAGCGTTTTCAAACACAACGTTGTATTTATGTTTGCGGTCGCTTCAAAACCGACCGCAAACATAAATACAACGTTTTTAAAGCTGCGGTTTTATTTCTAAGTTTTCCGGGCTTCTCCAGCCCGGAAAACGTAGAGAAAAAAAACGCAGCTAGTGTTTATTTTTATTAAAAAAATAGCACTTACCGAGATGCAGCTGCAGCTTTTCTGCCTGTAGTCTCCGGTCCCCGTCCTCCGCGTACAGCACCAATGAAGGAAAAGCCACCCAGTGGTAGCTTTTGTTTACTACAGCTGGCTGGCTTTTCCTTCATTAGTGCCGCAAAAGCCAAAGTGAGCACAGCGGCGGGCATCCATTTCACAAAATGGATGCCCCCATGTGCTATCTTTGAGCTTGAATTGCTCAAAATTTTACATGGGGACTTCGAGAAAAAAAAACGCCAATTGTTTTTTTTTTATGTTGCCTATCTATTTTTTAAATTAAAATGTTTGGGCGAACCATTCCTTTAACTCACTGAAAAAGCGGAAAAGGGTTCTCTCAAAATTAATTGAACTTAAAGCAGATATCGCCCTACTCTAAGAAACTCATCTACTAGCCTCCAACGAGATTAGGATGAAATCTTGCTGGTTTCCCCACCAATACTTTGCCGCTTCAGCTACTAAGAAATCGTGGGTCGCTATTCTGATGGTGAAATCCTTACATTTTGAACAAATGAAGGTGGTGAAAGTGTCACAGTTTAGACAAACTTTATAAAAGGATACAGTCGTGTAAAGGATACAGTCAGCATCCACTCTCGGGAAGCCCTTCCGCTCTGGGGTAGCTTGAACGTGCAGCGAACCAGATTCTTCCGGGACACCTTGCGCGTGATGCTAAACAAGACTTCCCCCCCCCAAGAGCATAGCCTGTAGGAATTTAATAATAACTAACAGGCCAGGGGCTTGAGCGAAAAGGCAGGAGCAGCGACAACAGAGCTAAGGGAGCAAACAAAACAATGATTCAATAGGATAACTAAGGTTACCCAAAATGCAGCGACCAGCCACCCACAATTACCCTCTCTTACCTGCTTAGCCAGAAAGATATCCCACAACCTTATGTGAGTCCAAACACACCACAGAAACCAGGTGATGCAGGAAGAAGGTCCCAGTTGGTAGAAGTTAGTGCAGAGTTTCACCTAACCCGAACGGCACGAGGGCGCCGCTAATGTCCAAAAAGAAATCCTTTGTTCAATTCAGCAAAGCGTCCCTGAAGTGATGGTAAGCAATCCAGGTAGTGACTAGTAGAATCAGGAAAGCGTCCATATAGTCACGTTGATGCGTAGAGTGATGTGTCTTGTGACAAAATGAAAAGTACCATTAAACAATCCAGAATACGTAGAATATTGAAGGGGAATTAGGAAGTCCGTGGAGATAGCAGCCGATAAACAAAGCTTAATTGGAAGTTCAGTGATGAGGAAGCAAATCCGAAAGCGTCACAACAAACAGGAGCAGGAGAGAGCAATCCGTATACAAAGCCAGGGGTTCGATTACCAAAGGGAAAACAGTCGAGGGTTTTAGCGCCAGAAATGGTAAGGGAGGAGACGTATGGAATAGTCCTTAAAGCAAGAGCCGGGTCCAGGAGATTTAGAAAACAGGATAACGAGAATCGGGCACTTCAACTAACTGCTTAGTTTTAGGAGCACCCGTTGCATGGACAATCTGAGTTAAGTACGAGTTTCTTTCCCAGGACATGAGACGCGTTGTCGGCGTGTCATGTGACCGCAAAAAGGGGAAATGCTGGGAAATGTAGTGCGGCGTGTCCCGCGGCTTGGAAATAGTCGCCAAGGCAACTTCCACATGGAAACGGATGACCCTAGTCGTCCGGGGCATGACAGTACCCCTCCGCAAAGAGCGACTACCCCTGCGGGCACGCAATCTTTCCAAAAAGAAGGCACGCAAAAGCCGGGGTGCATGCACATTTGAGGCCGGTTCCCAAGTTCTATCTTCGGGGCCGTAACCTTTCCAATCAATCAGGTAAGATCGCACTCCGTGACGCAGACGAGTGTCCAGTATAGCATGCACTTCGTATTCGTCTTCCCCCTGCACATCGATGGGAGCGGGAGCAACAGAAAGCCGGGTACCAGGTACAAAGGGGCGGAGGAGGGAAACATGGAAAACAGGGTGAATCCGCCAATGAGATGGAATGTCCAAACGGATTGCAACAGGATTGAGACAATGCAGTACCTTATAAGGACCTACATAGCGAGGCAAAAGCTTTCGTTTACCCCGAATGTTGAGATGCTTGGTCGAGAGCCAGGCACGATCACCCGGTGCATAAGAGGGGGCAGGTGAACGATGCCTATCCACTTGTTTTTTTGTCCGAGACTGCGCAGCCAGTAGATGAGACATAATCGAATTGCGGATAGCAACCAATGTGTCTCTTGTAGATTTTGCAGCAGGGATCTGGTCCAATGAAGGTAGGACATGCGGAAGAATCCTTGGGTGTAGACCATACAAAGCATAAAACGGGGAACAACCTGTTGAAGAGTGCCGAGAGTTATTATAAGCAAATTCTGCTTGTCCCAGAACAGACAACCAGTCGGTCTGATGTTGCAAGCACAGACAACGAAGGTACTGCTCCATGGTGCCATTGGTGGTTCGGTTTGTCCGTCCGTTTGAGGGTGGTAGGATGATGAAAGCCGTGCATCTATGCCCAAGGAATGGGTAAGGGCTCTCCAGAACCGTGAGGTAAACTGGGTGCCCCGATCGGAAATCATGATTGTAGGAAGATCGAAGATACGTACCACATGATCCAAGAATAGTTTAGCCAACAATGGAGCAGTAGGTAGACCAGAACATGGTATAAACCGTGCCATCTTTGTGAAAACATCCACTACTACAAGCACAGTTGACATCCCCCTGACCAAGGGGAGTTCCACCACGAAATCTAGAGTAACCGTATGCCACGGATGTGGTGGGAGAGGCATCTTCATCAATAGACCGAAAGGTTTCCCAGGTTGTCTCTTGCATTGAATACACACCGCACACTTGGATACGTATGAATCAGAATCTTTCCTCATGCCCGGCCACCAGCACCATCGATGTAACAGGTCATAGGTTTTAAGCTGACCCGGGTGCGCAGCCAACGGGGTATCATGTGCCCATTCCAAGGCCTTCCGTCTGGTTTGGTCATCAGGTAAATACAAAAGCCCATGAACATAAGGAAGACCCGTAACGATTCGGGCATCCAAAGTATTGAGAAAAGAAGCATGATCTTTGGTCCACTGTCGTACTCGGTCAAGGAGTGAGGCGGAGACCGAACAGACACATACTACAGAACCCGAGGGCAATATAGGCGACACCGAGTCCTGGGTAATAAAATCGGTACCGACACGGGATAGGGCATCCGCCTTCCCATGTAGAAGGCCAGGGCGATATGTAACAGTGAAATCGAATAGTGTGAAGAACAAATGCCAACGTATTTGGCGAGCATTAGTACATTTTGCATGTGAAAGAGCTTGGAGGTTCCGATGGTCAGAGTACACCGTTATGGTGTGTCGAGCACCCAGGAGATGGTGCCTCCACTCCTTGAAAGCCGCTCGAATTGCCAGAAACTCTCTCTCCATAACGGTATAGTTGCGTTCAGCCGGGGACAGTTTTCGGGAGAAATAGGCCACCGGGTGCAACTGCTGCGTAGCAGGGCAGGTCTGAGACAGGATGGCCCCCACCGCTATTGCGGAGGAATCAGCCTCCACTATAAAAGGGAGAGAGGAGTTTGGGTGTTGTAGAACAGGAGCTGTGGTGAAGGCCTTTTTTAATGCCTCAAAGGCCGACTGGGCTTCATTGTCCCAAACAAAGGGGACTTTGGGACTAGTGAGACGAGTAAGAGGTGCCACTATTTCAGAGAAGGAGGCAATAAAGTAAAAATTAGAAAAACCCAGAAAAGACTGGAGCGCTTTTACAAAGTCCGGAACCGGCCAGTCCATCACAGCTTTGACTTTGGAAGTGCACATGAGCACCCCTTTTGCTGATATTTGGAACCCTAAGAACTCAACTGAGGCGGCGTGGAACACACATTTCTCTAGCTTAGCATAGAGGGAGTGAGTACGTAAACGCCGCAGCACGGAGCGGACATGCTGGATGTGTTGAGTGAGTGAATCCGAGAATATCAGGATGTCGTCTAAGTAGATCACTACATAACAATCCAGCATGTCTCCAAAGATGTCGTTAACGAAGTGCTGAAAAGTGGCGGGGGCTTTACAAAGCCCAAAGGGCATGACACAGTATTCGTAGAGCCCAAACTTCGTCTTAAAAGCGGTTTTCCATTCATCACCACTTCGCATTCTAACCAAATTATATGCCCCTCTGAGATCTAATTTGGTATAAATGGTGGAAGATGTCATCTTGTCAAGTAGTTCCGTTATGAGGGGTAGTGGGTACTGGTTTTTTATTGTTATCTTGTTCAAGGCCCTATAATCTGGGCGTAGGTTCCCCTCCTTTTTTGGCACAAAAAATATGGGAGAGGCAGCAGGGGACCGGGAAGGTCGAATATGTCCCAGACGCAATGCTTTATCCACATACTCCTTTAGATGTTCCTCTTCTTGGACGGTTAAGGAGTAGACACGACCGTGAGGCACCACTGCCCCAGGTACTAAGTCGATGGGGCAGTCGTAACAACGGTGTGGAGGGAGTTTCTCTGATAGTCCCTTGTCAAAGACATCAGAAAAGTCCTTGTATACCGTCGGCAGTTCGGACGTTGGATCACTCCGCGTGGCATTAATGGAGGGGACATTAGCCACCAAAGCCAAACAAGGAGAAACGGACGTCGTATCTGGGTTTTGAAGACAATGTTGGGTACAAAACACAGAAGAAAAATGCACCGTCTGTTGGATCCAGTCGATTTCAGGGTTGTGAGTCCGAAGCCAGGGGAGCCCAAGAATGATCACAAACTGAGGGGCCGAAATAAGGTCAAACACTTTATATTCAGTGTGGCCTTCTGTGGTGGACATGCAAAGTGGAGTTGTCTGTTCCGTTACCCATCCGTATACCAGACGAGAACCGTCTACAGCATGCACCTCCTCAGGTCTAGCCTTAGGAACTACCATTAAACCATGGCATCGAGCGAACTGTATATCCATAAAGTTACCGTTAGCCCCCGAATCAATCATGACTGGATTGGTGAAAGGCTCCACACCAGGGATCACAAAATACATAGCCAGGTAGATGTGTGAGGAGGGGGAACGTTGTTCCGAGCCATCCGTTTGGTGACTCATCCTTAGGGCTCGGCTTAAGGACGAGTCTTGGCGTTTCCCGCCGTCTTGACAGGTCGCCTAGGGCATACACGGATGTAGTGGCCTGACTGGCCGCAATAGAAACATAGATTTTTAACCATACGCCGTTCCCGTTCGGCTTTGGTTAATGGACCTCTGACAGCTCCTATTTGCATCGGTTCGACCTCTCCTGGAGAGGCAGAAGAGGAGGTTTCTGACTTGGCTGGAAGACGAAGATCAGGGATACGTCGTTCGCCACGTCTCTGTCGTAGCCTAGCATCGACCTGTAAAACCAAGTCTACCAGTTCCGGAAAACTGGACGGTAGAGCCGGTACCACTGATAGAGTGTCTTTTAACTCTTCCGAAAGTCCCTTATAGAAGACGGCTGCTTTCTTCTGTTCGGGCCATGTAGTTTCCGCTGCTAACTGATTAAAGCGGGCAAGGTAAGATAAAAGGTCCGTTTTGCCCTGGCTGATAGCAAGGAACTCGAGGTCGGAAGTTTGTGCATTGTAACGCATGTCGAATACTCTATTCATGGATTGAATAAGGGTATCAAAATCATACAAGGCTAGGTCGTTGGCTTCGAGTAACGGGTTAGCCCAAGCCGCTGCTGTTCCTCCCAAAATATGAAAGAAGGAACGCTGCTTTAGTAACAGCATCAGGAAATGCCAGTGGCCGACACAGAAAATGCAGACGGCACTGATTTATGAAGGTCCGATATGTTTTTGGATCTCCAAAAAAGCGTTCCGGAGGGGCCAAGGGAAAAGGTCCAGGAAGTACAATGGGGGCTGAAGCAGGAGGTTGAACTTGAGGTGTAGGAGGAGCTGCCGCTGCAACAGCATCATCAAACTCCTCATCGGGTGGTAGTGGCTGCACGAAACTCTGTAGTACATCCATGCGCTGATGGAGGGTCGCATGTGCTGATGCCATGTCGGTACGCAAAGCCGCAAAGGCTTGCATCAAAGTAGCCATTTGATCAGCTCCGGTGTCCATGACCGACAGGCAAAAATAGAATAGGCTCCTAAATCTGTCACAGTTTAGATAAACTTTATAAAAGGATACAGTCGTGTAAAGGATACAGTCAGCATCCACTCTCGGGAAGCCCTTCCGCTCTGGGGTAGCTTGAACGTGCAGCGAACCAGATTCTTCCGGGACACCTTGCGCGTGATGCTAAACAAGACTTCCCCCCCAAGAGCATAGCCTCTAGGAATTTAATAATAACTAACAGGCCAGGGGCTTGAGCGAAAAGGCAGGAGCAGCGACAACAGAGCTAAGGGAGCAAACAAAACAATGATTCAATAGGATAACTAAGGTTACCCAAAATGCAGCGACCAGCCACCCACAATTACCCTCTTACCTGCTTAGCCAGAAAGATATCCCACAACCTTATGTGAGTCCAAACACACCGCGGAAACCAGGTGATGCAGGAAGAAGGTCCCAGTTGGTAGAAGTTAGTGGAGGGTTTCACCTAACCCGAACGGCACAAGGGCGCCGCTAATGTCCAAAAAGAAATCCTTTGTTCAATTCAGCAAAGCGTCCCTGAAGTGATGGTAAGCAATCCAGGTAGTGACTAGTAGAATCAGGAAAGCGTCCATATAGTCACGTTGATGCGTAGAGTAATGTCTTGTGACAAAATGAAAAGTACCATTAAACAATCCAGAATACGTAGAATATTGAAGGGGAATTAGGAAGTCCGTGGAGATAGCAGCCGATAAACAAAGCTTAATTGGAAGTACAGTGATGAGGAAGCAAATCCGAAAGCGTCACAACAAACAGGAGCAGGAGAGAGCAATCCGTATACAAAGCCAGGGGTTCGATTACCAAAGGGAAAACAGTCGAGGGTTTTAGCGCCAGAAATGGTAAGGGAGGAGACGTATGGAATAGTCCTTAAAGCAAGAGCCGGGTCCAGGAGATTTAGAAAACAGGATAACGAGATTCGGGCACTTCAACTAACTGCTTAGTTTTAGGAGCACCTGTTGCATGGACAATCTGAGTTAAGTACGAGTTTCTTTCCCAGGACATGAGACGCGCTGTCGGCGTGTCATGTGACCGCAAAAAGGGGAAATGCTGGGAAATGTAGTGCGGCGTGTCCCGCGGCTTGGAAATAGTCGCCAAGGCAACTTCCACATGGAAACGGATGACCCTAGTCGTCCGTGTGCAGGAACGCGGGGCATGACAGAAAGATAGTATGGTTCTCCGCATAGCGGGGAGGGATATTACAATAGTATCAGTGTAAGGCCTGTATCAGCAGCAAGCCCAGTTCTATGCAGACCTATTTCTTCGAATAATGCAATTTCAGCAGGGAAATCTAATACTGGGAGGTGATTTTAACCTTGTGTTAGACAACGCAGTAGATGGAACAGGCCCGAGGTCCCCAACAGAAGAGGCTATGGTTGCCCCCCCCATCAAGAAGGCAATGTCAAACTTGAACCTGATAGATGTATGGCGTAACATTCACCCCTGACACTGAGATTATTCTAATTTCTCTTATGTGTACCGTACCTATTCGAGGATTGACTATTTTGTGGTGTCTCATTCCCTGGTGGCCAAGATCTCAGAGGCCACCACTGAAGTGGCATTAGTGTTATTTAGAAAGGATTTAACCCAGGTGTTTGCTTTGTCGGAGAAGTGGGATAAAAGGTGGTTGCATAAGACTTTGTGGTTAACCAAGTCAAATGCAGCTGATGGGTCTAATAGTAAGAGGGCAAGTTTTCCATTGTCTTATAAGTTGTCCGTTTGAGTCTTGAGGTCAACCAAGCTGTTTCTATACCGTGTTTTGGTGAGAAACCTGATTGCCTAAGGCCCAGGAGTTTGTGATTTTCTAGGTAGCTCTGGATCTGCCAGTAGGCTGCTCTGTCCAGGAATTTTAAAAGAAATGGCACTGTTTTAAGGGGTCTGTAGTTAGTAGGGATGTTTGGGTCTAACATGGGTTTTTTTTTAAGAGGGGAAGAACCCACACGTCTTTCAAATTGATTGGGTCTATGCTTGATTCAAATGAGGCGTTAATAAGAGTTGTGATAAAGGGTGCCAGGTGCTTTGCTGCATCCTTGTTGATGGGTGCCGGGCAAATGTCTCCCTGGCATCTTGACGGTTTCTGCTTTGAGATTGTCCTCAACCTCTTTAGTGGAGAGAGGTGAAAAGTTGAACATTTCATAAGTGTTGGGCTGTTTACTTGATGGTAGTGGTTGGACTGTGTCAGGGAGAAGGCTGAGTTTTTTTACTCTATTTTGATTTGTAGCATTAATATTTTGTCGAGTCTTATCTTCTGAATGTTAGTGCACAATGTGGTGTCTTTAATACAGGTGTCTGGTAAAGGAGAGGGGGATTCTACCTCTCTTAGAATGTTAAAGAGCTCTTTGGTACTAGGTTTAGCTTTGATAATTCAATCATTATAGGTGTTTTTTGTTTAGAGAATAGCTTCTTTATAAGTATTGGATGCTATTATAAATGTGTTCTTGTTAATAGCTGAAGGGGAGTTTTTCCAAAAAGATTCTGCATTTCTCTTGTTCTTGCGTAAGGTTTTTAGTTCAGGAGTAAACCATGAGTTTAAATGCATACAGGGTTTGGCTTTGCACATTTTTTTAGTGGTGCTATCGTATTGATAGCATTAAGCAGGGTACGGTTATATAGGTCTACTAGGTCAGTAGGGTCAGCGTTGGTAGGCGTGAGGTCAGTTATCGGCTGTAGTAAAGGAAGTAATTTCTCCACTGTTATGTTTCGATTGTTTCTCGTTAAAGTTGGTGGAGCAATGGGCGTTTGCTTGTCCAGCAGGTTATCTTTTTTGATAGTGAATGTGATAAGGTGGTGGTCCGTCCATGCGCATGGTGTGTTGGAGAGGATATTAGTATCACAGTTTAGGTCGGCCAGCCAATCTAAAATTCTTCCTTTATTATGTGTGGGAAGGTTGATGCGATGTGTAAAGCCTAATTCAGAGATTGAATTGGCAAGGGTAGATGCTTTGTCGCCTTTAGGGTCCTGATAGTATTAGGTGACTTCAATTTAGACTAAGATCTGAGAGTTGGGTTTGCTGTTATTGGAGAGGAGAAGAGTAATGTCTTCTTCAAAGGTGGAGGTAGACCCGGGAGGTCTACATATGAGGTGAATGGTGAGCGTTTGAGAATCTGAGATAGGTAGCTTGATCAATAGTAGCTTCCCTGAAGGGAGTGTTGGGTTAGGTATGGGCCTTAGGTTTAGTGAGGTTTTGGCAATAAATGCTACACCGCCATCTGTTGCTGATTCTCTGTCTAGTCGATTTATGGAGTAACCATCTGGATTGGCAAGAGCAAGGCCGGGCCCTGACGCGGCATGGAGGCAGGTCTCCCTTGATAGAGGCATTTAGTACTTTGGTTCTAGTGGAAAAGCAATTAGTAGCAGTGTTATGCTTATGGTTAGATATTATATGTCTTGGCTGTAGTCTTGAGCCTAGTCTTAAATTCCTAGTCTTGGTTGGGCAATGTTGATTGGGTGTGGGTCTCATAGCAAAGAGATTGAGCCATTGTGCAGGTGTGATGGGATGAGAGTTGCATGTTGGTGGGATAAGTCTTCTAGGTGTTACTGGGTGACAGGCCGGTAGGAATAGTGACGGTGGAATGTTGTCAGATAATGGTAATGTAGGGGACATGGATAAGGAGATACTATGTATGCAAGGCGAGGCATGGAGGTCATCGTAGGTTGGTAGGAGGTCATTACTCATATCTATATGGGCCATTATAGGTGAGGACATTAAGCTAGGTAGAATTATGAGGCACGAGAGGATTACAGGAGGTGTAAAAATGGCTCAGTAGCGTGCTTTTATGTTCAGTATAGTTACAATAGAGCCGGCTAATACGCCGCTAATTTGGATCAAGATTAGTACAGGATGGGCAAGATGCATCAATCAGTAATAGCACAGTGTGGGCAAGATGCATCAATCAATATTAGCACAAGAGGGCAGGATGCAACATTCAGTCGTAGCGCAAAATGGGCAGTATGCATCAATCAAAAATAGCACAAGAGAATAGGCAAAGGCCTGGTCTCGACATTACAGTACCATCGTCTAAAGGCGTCATGCAAAGCAATCTGGCCCTCATTTCCGGAACCCCCAATACACAAGTTCCTCGCAGATATTCTCACACCGTAGTGGTGCAAAATCGGCGTTTTCGAAATATACAAAAAAGTACAAATGCACACCCCCTCAGCCAACGCAATGCGAACCAAGTGGGAAGAAGACCTTAACATTCAAATCAGTGAACAACAATGGACACATTACTGCAGATATAATAAAACCATCTCTATCAATGCCAATTTCTGTCTAATTCAATACAAAATCCTAAACCAACTGCACATCACCCCAAAAAAAGTTGCCAAATTCGACTGCACCAAACAACCAGGGTGCCCTAAATGCGGGGCAATTGAAGCGGACGCAACACACATGTACTGGAACTTCCCACCGATTCACCAGTTCTGGATAGACGTAGCAGAAAAATTAAGTGACATACTGAATATCCATATACCGGTAGCCCCGCAGAAATACCTATTCAGAGACATTGGAAAGGCTTCAACTAAGACACGCAGACTGTTTGCAGTGGCGGGAGCGGTAGCGTTAGCCAAGAGGCAAATACTCCTGAAATGGAAGTCTAGCTCATCCCCCAAGGTCCAAACATGGCTCAGACAGCTGTCTCTCACGCAGGAAAGCGAGGAGATGTATGTGCAAGGGATACAACCCCCCTCCTGACCCAAAGACATATGGGCCCCATTGAGAACATATTTACTAACCCAGGCAGCAAGCTCAGACGAAGAGGACAACTAGAAAGACTTAATTAGTGATAAACTGCAATTTCTAACCAACTAAGTCGTTCAAGTTAGCATTGTTCACCCAAATGTCTGACTATATTATGTCTGTTTATTGCCTAAATGCCATGTCAGAAATAAATGTTTTTTAAAAAAAATAGCACAAGAGGGCAGGATGCAACATTCAGTAGTATCACAGAAAGGGGCAGGATGCATCAATCAATAGCACGGCGTGGGCAGGATGCATCAATCAATAATAGCACAAGGTGGGCAAGATGCATCAATCAATAATAGCACAAAGTGGACCTGATGGCAAGGCATACATAGTAGTGGCTAGCAACTACATTGGCAGAAAGAAAAAAGCATGACACGCAGGAGGATGGCAATAACACTCGCAGATACGTATGCTAGTGCTGAGCCGGTGTGGCTGTAAGTGCGACAGGGTTTAGCATTAAAAGAAGTGGTACGGCATACTGGACCGCTTACAATGATCATTTAACAGGTGATGTGGTGAGGAACAAGGTCAAAGTTCTTGCGTAGATGGATAGTTAAAACGGATTAAATGTGATATTACCGCTATCAGGACCTGTTGATTATGCAGTATTACGTATGAGTCTGAGACGCGAGATGTAATGCTTGGCCCTCCTCTGTGGCGGGTGGGGTTAATCAACGGATGGGCAGGAATGGTCGTCAGTGCCAGACATTAATATAGCATTGTCTTACACAGTGGCAAGAGGGCAATGAACTGTGGCCCTGTGGCCCTCGAGGCCCAGACAGGCACAGAAAGGCTTTGGCCTTTTGTAGAGGGGGAAGAGCTTGCGACCAATCGGATCGTGCAGCTCTTCTGAGGACGTTGCTAGGCAACAGGTACACAAAAGTGAGCGGCGGCCATCTTAGGTAAGCCGCATGTGTCGCTAATGGCGATCTGGGTGAAATAACAGCTGATAGCCGATCAGAGGGATGGCTGTGCGACAGGAGGGATCCTTTCGCAAAGGATCAGTATAGTAGCCGTGCAGTTGCTCAGGCACTCGGCTTACCCTGTACTCCGTCGGAAGTGGCGGTGAGGCGGGACGACAAGCTTCTCCTGAAGCTGATGGCAGAGGGTGGGAAAGGGTTCCTGCCCCCCCACGGCTGCAGACCATCAGCGTTGGAGAAGCCTTCGGACTCGACACCGAAACAGACACAGATGCCGTTGATGCAAAGCCCTTCTCAAGAGCTTTGAGATGCTGATGTTCTTGATGTCGCACTGGTGCCCAAGTCCTGGTCGATGCAGGCGGGCATGCCATCAACGGTGAGAGAGAAATCTTTGGCGCCAACTATCAGCGGCAGAACCTTTCTCCCTCTCTCCAGGACCAGATTCTACAAATCCATGGGTTCTATTTTTGGCACTGACCAGGGAAATGACCAAGAGGGCATTGATCCCATATATACATGGTAAAGGAGGCGTCAATTCTTTTCAATGAGCTAGCAGACCTTTTGGCACTGGCCGAGGTGCTCTACGAAGCCAGTGGTCTGGACACATCTCCAGATGTAGAGTTTCGGCAGGTCAGCCCTGCACTGGGAGAAACCTGAAGGTGTCTCGCCCGCTAGTCCCCGGCGATCTGTCATCCAGATGGCCAGGACACAGCCATCGCCTTTGGATCAAGTTCCTGGGGGTGGACCAGTGTGGGAGGATCACCTGGATGAGGGATCTTCGGGTAGTGGAAGTGGGACACTGGATGGTGAGACGTGGTATCCCCTTCCCTGTAACACCTTTTCCCCATCCTACCAGGTACGATACTTAGGAACTCATCCCCCCTTTCCCGACACGAACACACTTTCTCACAGAAAGCTCAACATGAGCGAAAACTAACTAACACCAGAGCAGTATAGCTGGCATCTCCCAAAACAATGGTCAGGCAAAATCAGGCAATTACTGATCATTACACACACCTGACTTCCATCACACTTCCCCACACTGATTAAAGGCAGAGCATGAAAGCACACTCTGAGCAAGGCAAAGCACATGAGGAAGCAGCAGTTCTAAGATGGCAGTTTAATACGAGGAGAAAGACGGCAAGACCAGAGAGGGTTGAAGGGGGGAAGTGCCCTTGACCTTTTCAGACTGTTACTTTCGTGAAACTTAGAAAATGAGAAACCTAAGACCGGGGACTAAAGCTGAAGAAACCCGCATTGTGTGTCGGAGGTACCAGAGGCTCTCCCGTGTCGATAAACAAGGCGAAGAGGAACGGTTGCCGCTGTGGTTACTGTCCTTGCCTCCTACAACAAAGAAGCGCCAGTAAAGACAGCACAGCCGGTGAGTCGGTGAGACTGATACCAGACCAGCCTGTGTTAGAACAAAGGTTGTAAGCGGCAACATTGTATGAAGAAATCTAAACAGAACACTGTGTGAAAAGTATGTAACGACACAAATCTAATTGAAAACCAGAGGATTGACTGAACTTTGGAGGCCAAGAGAGATACCGTAGACAGAGTGGTCCGGCACCATGTAAGTGCTCATTCGAAGGTCTCTGTTAGGTAACCAACTGGTTGGCAACTGTGGAAAGGGAATTTTGAGATCGAAGTGGTCCTGCAATGGGTCAAGCGAAACCCTGTGCACATTCGAAAGTCTTTGATAGTTTAATGCAAACTGAAATTGGTCCGAGCCCGGCTGAGGGCGACTAATTGTGTAAGAGGAAGAATCTGAGCCGGGCTGAGGGGGATGCGGGGTGAACCGTGCATCACCCGAGAAGGAATATTCTCTGAAGATTGTAAAGGGAGATCTGAGCCCAGAAGAGGGGGGATCCACAGAAACGATTATGATCGAAAAGGGATCTGAGCCCGCTGAGGGGGATCCAGGGTGCATCACATGAATTGAGTACTTATAAGAGGAAAGGAACTTTGTGTTTTGTTTTGGTACATCAGGCCCTCTGATTCAAGAGACTTCGATAAGTAAAGAGACTTGGGCACAGAAGGGCCCTGGTGCTGATGATGGAACTGTATCCCCATGCCAAAGAAGCCAAAGTGTGTGCTTTGCTCGAGTGAACTGCCTTGTCTTGTGCTAAAAACGTGGGGAAGGAAGGCCAACGCCTGAACATCCTGACATATAATTTTGTGAACACTTCTTTCTTTTTCATGAACACTACCCCCACGCTAGTTGTATTTAGCGGTAAGGATTGGCAATCTTTTTTTTTAGTACAGGCCCTTTTTACTTTGACGTGACTCCACTAGGACTTTATTTTTATTATTTGATGGTCGTAGCTTGCTCCAATCTGTAGATTTAAGATTAGATAGGCATTTATCACACCATTGTTGAAGTTCAATAAATACCCTTGAACTGTGGCCACTTGTGTCTATCTTACTGTTGATACCATGCCTTCCTTGCAGCACTCACACCAATGCTAAATTCAGGACCATAGTGGAAAGGGTGGTAGACACCCTAGGTCTGAAATCCACATTGTGCCAGTACAGTGCTATGAGCTGAAAGACACATTGGATGAGGGTCCTGTGACAAAACATAATATGCCACTTAATGTGGCAATTGCAGACCCCCTAGCTTCCTTGCTCCTTTCTCCCGGTCAGCTCTACCGTTACGGGAAAGTACAGGTCGTTGAGTGGAGACCAATCATTTCTAGCTACTCGCCCTTCTCCAGAAAGGCTTGTTGTGCAGGTGGCCACAATCTCCACCAGGACCGCGGCTTCCACTTCTAATCTGTCCCCGGACAGAGGAGGTCAAAGGCTGGACACTATGGCCAAGAAGGTGTTTACCTCGGGCAGCATGGCCCTGAAAGCCACCAATGTAGCCTGTGGTTTAGCCAAATACGCATTTGGGTGGTGGAAAGCTGTGGAGCAGGCAGCTCAATACATTCCTGAAGGAGAAATGTGGGATGGATTTTCACGGCTGGTGGAAGATGGGAAGGAGGTGGCCATGCAGTCATTGCAAAAGGGCCTTGATGTGGCCGACTGTGTTGGCCGTTTGATGGGGTCGGCAGTAGTCTTAAGGAGACAAGCATATCTCAGGTTTTCTGGCTTCTCTCTGAACACCCAGAATAGGCTACTGGACATGCCTTTCGAGGGACAGTTCCTTTTTGACCAGAAGGCTGATGACTCATTGGAAAAGTTTAAGGAGTCAAAATTAGTCGCAAAGTCGCTGAGCCTAGCTGTGCAGCTGGCCAAACCTGCCTTCAGCTCTGCCTCTAGAGGCAGAGGCTGCAGGTGCTATGTGCCTTACAGCGGGAAGGCGCAGCTCCCACAGGCCATGCATAGACAGAAGGAGCAGAGGGGCTTCTAGAGGCCAGCAAACCGCGGCAGGGGTCGCTCCGCCCTCTAAGCGGCTTTGAGTTCCTCTCCCACAGTTTACCAGTTGGTGGACAGTTGGCATAGCATTGGCCCCAATGGCAGGAGATTACCTTCGATGCTTGGGCTCTGGAGCTTGTTCGGTGGGGGTATTGTCTGCCCTTCATGAGAAAAACACCAGACTGAACCCCCACCGCCTCCAATCCAACCGGCATAGGAGCTCCAGGAATAATTGCGAGCCCTGTTGTTGATGGGTGCCATGGAAGAGATACCTCGCGAGCAAGGAGGATCAGATTGATATTCCTGGTATTTCCTGCTGCACAAGAAGCGAGGAGGTCTCCCTCCCATTCTGGACCTCAGGACTTTGAACAAGTTCCTGGGGAAAGACAAATTCAGGATGGTGACGTTGAGAGAAATTCTCAACGCTCTCGAACTTCAGGACTGGCTGATGTGAATAGATCTGCAGGTCGCAGGTGCTGTTGAGCCACGGATGAATGAGGACGTGAGCACTGGGACCTCTGTCCGGGCAGCCATTATACTGCAAAAAACATCCTGGTTCCCGGTACCGAAAGAGGCACTTCTTAGCAGCAAGCATATGATCCGAGAACACCAACTCTCGGCCGCTGCACTCCCAGTCAAAATTAGACCAGGGGGACCATTTTGTGCCATCCCAATGATGGGATGCCATCTTGGGCCTGCGGTGTGCCACACAGACAATGGAAACATCAAGGTGCCCTCCTCGCCCACCTTCCTGAAGCGGAAGACAGCAGGAGTCCAGACCGCTTCCCCAGAGACAGGGCCACCAGACACCCGCCGGCTATCACGGGAGAAGTAGAGAAATCGCTGGGGTAGCTGGAGCAGCGGACGGCTTCCCTGCATCAGCGGCCATTGGAGGGTGCACACATCAACAGTGAGGTGGGCCGGAACAACGGGCCGCTCCACTGCACCAAAGAGCAACCTGGGATACCAGAGTTACAATAGTGCGTACTGTTAGGCAGAAACCTGTGCAGTTCCCTTAGGGAACACTGCAAAAGATTTAGGACTACAGGTGTTAGCAGTAAACCCACTTGGTAGCAGTCTGTACCACCCAGATTTACCTGGTAGCTGTGGCTGAGTAGTCAGACTTCCCTCAAGAAGAGTTAGGCAGTATGCAAAGTATACTCAATAGGCACTCAGATACAATAATACAAGCAAACATTGACCAGAGCTTTGGTATCAAAGTATATCATTATTTATTTATAAACACACAGTTGAAACACTCCAGCACTCTTATTGTAAAATATTCTAAACACAGTTACTATTATGATATATACACCCCTTTTTCCCTTATTAGAAAATCACAGTAAGACACCACTTATTTTCATACAGAGGTGAGCGCTTAACTAGATTGCACTATACTAAGGTTGTGAAAAGGGGAGGGAAAAAGACAGAATATGCAGGATTACACCACTCTACGATTCAGGAACACTGTTAGCAAGGCAGAAAGCAAAAAAAGTCACTGGCGAGCCAAAGTCCAAAGGCTGGGCCCACTCTTAGAGAGAGCAGAGCACAAATGCGCCCAAGATCACACAGTTACACTAGACTTAGAAAGTCTTGCAGAGAGTTCAGAGAAGAGTTTACAGAGGCTTAGAAAAGTTTAGCCAGGGTGTCCCAGGCTAACCCAGGTTCGAAAGCCGGGGGCTAAATCTACCCCGTACAGTCGGTTGCAAGGGAAGCCAGGCGGGACACGGTACCTTAAGTGGGAAGGATCCTCCAGCGGTGGCAGTTGTTCCTGGTAGTGGTTGCAAGTTGCGGCGGCGTCCAGGGGAAGCGAAGATCTCAACCTGGAGGGAAGATGCAGGTCGTTGCACTACCAGGGCAGAAACCAGCCGCAGAGTTTTCCGGTAAAAGGTGGTACCTTTATCTCGCGGTCGTGGTAAAACGTGGTATCCCGGTTGCCGTGGTGCTTAGCACGGGCAAGGCGGCCACGAGATACGTCGGGAAAGCGAAAAGACGGTGAAACTGGTTATCCCCACCAGTCAAAGGAAGAAGACTCTCCAGCGGGAGATCTCCTCTGTCGTTGGGGAAAATGGTGAGACGGTCCAGCAGGGCTCCACCGGTCGTGGTGTCGTGGCAGGTTGGCTCAGCTTCTCCCTCGTCGGATTCTTAGGTCCTGTGGCGACTTCTGAAGTTCCAGTCCCCAAAGCCCTGCTTTTATGCAGCAAACCCCCATTCACTCAGCCTAGCTGTCACTCAAACATGCTAAGTGGTGAGCCGGCCGGCTCACCACTTGGGCCAATCAGGACGGAGTGCGACTTGAGTTGCCTAGGCAACTCAGTCCAGGGTGCCTAAATTCCCCTCCACCCCTCCTAAGTACCCCAGATATAGTGGCACCACTTTGGACGGCTTCTGTGGAGAAGCCTGCCAAAAAGTGGAACAAAGGGCTCGACTTGGGTTGGAGTCACAGAGAGAACACAAACGCCATTTTAAAATCAAGTTTTGGCAAAAAATACCAACCGGAGAATTAATATTAATTAAATAAATATTAATTAAATAAACCGGCGGTATGTTCGAGGCTACCTTAAATAATTAAATAAAGATAGTAGCCTAAAACAATGGGAAATCCCATAGGAAAATATTTGCGGTCGAATATAAAAAGTAGTATCCACTACCACCAGCCAAAACTCGATCAGGGGGGACGGAGACGTGCCCCCTCGACTAACAGACCCCAGGGCAATCAAATTGCCCCAGCCAGTACGTCCACAATATGATGGTTTGTACTGGTTCTGTTCAGAATTTAAGACTAGTAAAGTCAATGGTGACTTTACATGCCCTGGGAGACAGTAGTCAGTCCCAGGGTATGGAGTCTATACTGGGGGGTCACTATGACACCCCTGTGTTACTGCACGGAGGGTGCTGTGTAACACACATCACAAAAACATATGAAACCCTATGGAGTAAAAGACCCCATAGCCCATTAAACACATCTAGATTCAAAGAAACACACTCAAATCATGTCCAAGAGTGAGGGTAAAAGAGTCTCACTCTTGGCAGGAGAAAAAAATAAACCCCAAAAATCCAGCAAAGCTGCTGGGGGACTCACTAGGTTAGGAAATTCAGCTTACACAGAGAATTCTCCCTAACACTCGCCCCCCAGACCGAGGGACAGGAGGATTTAATCCACTCCTGGATGAACCTCATACCTCTAGTCGATGACATACATCCTAGAGAGTCCATCAGCATTTTGATGGTGACACCCTGACCTGTGCTCAATGGTGAAATCAAACCCTTGCAGGGAGATTGACCATCTCAATAGTTTTGAATTTTCTCCCTTCATTTGCATTAACCATCTCAAGGGTTGGTGGTCAGTCTGAATGACAAAAGTCGAACCATACAAGTATGGCCTAAACTTCTTCAGTGCCCACACAATAGCAAAGCATTCTCTTTATATTGTTGCCCACCTTGTCTCAGGATCCTTCATTTTACGGCTGATGAAGCAAATGGGGTGCTCCCTACCCTTCTCATCCAGTTGGCTGAGGACTGCACCTATACCTACATTGGAAGCATCAGTTTGTACAATGAAAGTTTGGTGGTAGTCAGGAGCTCTCAATACTGGAGCTTGGCAAAGAGCTTTCTTCAGGTTTTCAAAGACCTGATTGCATTCCTCATTCCATTGACCTTCTTACGGAATTTTGGAGAGGAGATTACATTCAGTGGAGAAGCTATGGTCCCATAGTTCTCAATGAAATTCCTGTAGTACCCAGTGAGGCCTAGGAAGGCTCTCACTTGGGTTTGAGTAGTAGGTGTTGTCCAATTTTGCACAGCTTCAATCTTGCTGAGCAAAGGCCTTATTTCTCCACCTCCTACCTCATGTCCAAGGTAGACCACCTTACTTTGACCTATCTGGCATTTACTTGCCTTGATAGTCAAATTGGCCTGTCCAAGAGCCTGCAAAACATGTCCTAGGTGGTTCACATGATCCTCCCAGGAGTGGCTGAAGACTGCAATGTCATCCAAGTATGCCATGCAGAAGTCCTCCATCCCAGCTAGAACTTGGTTTACCATCCTTTGGAATGTAGCAGGTGCATTTTTTAATCCAAAGGGCATGACCTTAAACTGGTACAAGCCAACTGGGGTGGAAAATGCAGTTTTCTCCTTGGCATGGTCTGTCAAGGCTATTTGCCAATAGCCTGACGTAAGGTCAAATGTGCTGAGGTACTTGGCTGCACCAACTCATCTGTCCTTGGTAAAGGGTGGGCATCAGTCTTGGTGACTGCATTAAGAGCTCTATAGTCCACACAGAATCTCAAGTCTTTGGACCCTGCCTTTGGTACTAACACAACTAGGCTAGACCATGGACTAGTAGAGGGTTCTATTACCCCGAGGTCAAGCATCTTCTTGACCTCCCCCTTGATATGGGTTCTCACATTTTCTGACATTCGGTATCCTCTGCTTTTGACTGGCAGACAGTCACCAGTGAGTATTTTGTGCTGTCCCCAAGGGGTCAAGCCTGGTGAGAGTGAGAACAGGGAGGCAAACTGATTTAACATAGATTTGCACTACTCTTGTTGCTCAGGTGTCAGATCTAAAGAGAGATTGACTCCTTCAATTTTTTCATCCAAAGGTACACCTCTAAGGAGATCAGGGAGAGACTCACTCTCTTCTTCCTCTGCTGCTGAAGCTAGAAGCAAGGCTCCTACTTCAGGTCTGGAGATGTATGCCTTCAGTCGGTTGGTGTGGAAGACTCTAGGAGCTTCCCTGGGTCTGCCCAGATCCACCAGATAGTTGACCTCTCCAAGTTTTCCCACAACTTTGAAGGGTCCCATCCATTTGTCCTGCAAGGCCCTCTGCCTTGTGGGGAGCATAATGAGAACTAGCTGGTCTTGAGTGAACTCAACCATGTTAGCCTTTTGATCATGCCAATGCTTGACCAAAGCTTGCCCAGCTTTCAGGTTATCACTAGCTTCTGCCATCATGTGTGACATTCTCCTTCGGAGACCTATCACATAGTCAGTCACTCTGACTGGCTTGAGGGGGGGGAGCGCCTTCCAACCCCTCCTTAATCAGGGCCAATGGACCTCTGACCGGATGGCCATAGAGAAGTTCAAAGGGAGAATAACCTACTCCCTCCTGAGGGACTTCTCTATAAGCAAAGAGAAGGCATGGCAGTAGAAGGTCCCACTTCCTTTTCATGGGTTTAAAGCACCTGTCATGCTCTTCATGGTTCTGTTAAATCTTTCTACCAACCCATTGGTTTGGGGGTGGTAGGAGGTTGAGAACTTGTAAGTAACTCCACAGGTTTTCTGCATGGCTTTCATGTAGTGGGACATAAAGTTTGATCCCCTGTCAGAGATTACTTCCTTAGGAAACCCAACCCTGGTAAAAATACCAAGGAGGGCCTTAGCTACAGCCGGAGCTGTAGCAGTTCTCATAGGTATTGCCTCAGGATATCTAGTTATCTACTTCGGCCCCCATTTTTGGCCAGTAGAAGTAGAGTGATAGCCTTTCCTTGGTGTTCTTGAAACTCAAGTGACCAGCCAAAGGAATCTCGTGGGCTAAGTGCAAGAACTGTTGCCTGTTTTCTTGAGGTACTACAAGGCGTTTGTAGTCTCCAGGTTCAGACTCAGTTGGTTCACTGTAGAAGAGGCCATCTTCCCAGTGCAACCTATACTTCCCAGGCTCCTGCCCATCAGCCTGAGCAGCTGCCTGTTGACGGAGACCCTCCAGAGTTGGACCTTCTCTTTGTCCCTTAGGAAAGCTGCCCTGCTGGGCCCACCTTCTGCCAGTAAAGACTGCAGCTCGGGATGGTCCTCAGGGTCTAGATCTCCAATAAGTTCTTGGCCTCCCACTAGCTCTTCTTCAGAGTCTAGTTCAACCATACAGGGTTGTACCTCCCTCTCAGCCTCAGCTGGAGGGGGAGTTACAGGTGTAACTGTTGGAAGCACTGGAGTGCTTGCTGCTGACTTTTTCCTAGGAGTCTTGGGTTGCCCCTTTGCTCCTGATCTGGTAGTTACGGCAGTGAGTTGCTCCAGTGGAAAAGGAGTGATCTCTGTCATCATCTCCTGAGATAACCCTCTCAGGGTTTTCTCCCTTGCAGGTTTTGTGAGCTCCTGTAACCTCTTACTAGGTGGTCTGGGGGTATGTGACACAACTCCAAGAGCTTTCAGGTCATTACCCAGCGGAACCCTACCTGGCACTTCACATTGTACACTGACAGGTATTTTTACAGCCATGTCATTACACTGGATGAGAACAGGTAACTGGGGACACATCTGCACAGGCCCTCCAGCTAACTTGGTGAGGCATTTGGGTGCCTTAGCAACATCCTCTGCCTTGAAAAAAGATTCATCCACCACAGTTATGCTGGCCCCAGTGTCTCTAATGGCAGGAGTCTCCTGACCATTTACCTGGACACTGTCCTTATAATACTCTTTAGTATTATCTGGGATAGAATTATACACATCTAAATTCTGTTGTTCCCACAACCCCCGAGAGACTAAAGAAACACTGGCTGAGACTCCAATGGGTTCATCAGCCAGCAGTAGAAAGTTTTTACTTGCCATTGGGACTTCCTCTTCTGGAACGAAGGCTAAGGAGGCAAGTTGGATCCCTGAAGGTTTACCCTTGCATCTGGGATCTCCTTTCACATGGTCAGTAGAGCCACAAACAAAGCATTTACCAAATGCCTTCTGGAATGGCGGCTTGTTCTGACCCCCCTCTGGTTTAGCACCAGAGGAGACACTATTCTGCTGTGGTTTCCCTGGTGGCTTACCCTTCTGGTTTTGTTTGGGGCCCTCTTTGGAATTTGCAGTATTAGAATTCTCTTTGGAGTCCTTTTTAGGCTGTTTCCCCTCATCCTTTTTCTGAGTTACCCCAGAATCCTTGTGAGTGGCCCTGTTGGCAACCCACAGGTCAGCAGCCTTAGCTAGTTTTCAGGAATCTAATTCCTTTGAATCAGCCAAGTGCTGTCTGAGCTCAGGAGAGCAGGCATCATAAATTGACTCCAACATAACAAGATTCTTCATACCTTCATAAGTGTTCACTTTGTAACCCTTAATCCATCCCTCTAAGTTCTTCAACCCTTCACTCACCCAGGTAGCCCAAGGGGTACCATCATGCTTTTTGAGGGTTCTAAACCTCTTAAGATACTGGGAAGGGGTCTTCCCAAACCTAGCTATCAAAGCTAGTTTCACACATTCATACTCTTTACTATCCTCCTCCCCAACTCCATTACCACATCAGTTGCAACAGGGGGAAGCCTAGAGAACAACCAGGTGAGTAAGTCATTTCCTGTGATGTTCTGGAGCCCATGATTATATTCAAACAGAGACAACCAATCCAACACATCCAACTTAGGCTCAGATATACCAACCAATTCTTTAGGCATCCGGGGTCTCTTAGGACTGGAACTTCTAGAGGAGCCAGAGAGAGAAGCATTTTCGACAGATAATTTCTTCATTTCTAGCTCATGTTTGAGCTCCATTTCCCTTAGCCTTAGTTCTTGATTCATTTCCTGATGTCTCTGTTCAGCCAGAGTATTCAGTCTCTTGAACTCTAGTTCAAGTTTCATTTTCTCTAATTCGAGATATTGAGGACTTAGTGTGGGACTTGGTAAAGGCCCAGTAGGTACAGCAGGTAGAGCAGACAGATGTCTAGGGGGGGACAGTCACAGCAGCCTCACCCTCCTCTTCTGACTCTTCCTCAGGATTATCAACATTTTGATCAATATCAATTTCTATACTGTTATCTACTTGTTCTGGCATGGTAGGTTCCTCAGACCCATCATCCAGACTTTGGTTAGCTAACAACCTTTCCATTAACTCCATTTTCTTGCCTTTAGTCAGAAGGTTCTTATGCTTACATAATACTCTTAAACAATCAGCAGTTTTTGTAGCAAGGGACTCTTGACTATAAGTTTCCATAGTTGACATGTTAGAAAGATTACTTTTTCACTGCTAAGCTTTGTGGTTAGTTGTACTAAGGTATCCTCAAGCACTCTAAAGTGTATACTCAATACAAATCCCACCGCTGTACACCAGTGTTAGGCATAAACCTGTGCAGTTCCCTTAGGGACCACTGCAAAAGATTTAAGACTACAGGTGTTAGCAGTAAACCCACTTGGTAGCAGTCTGTGCCACCCAGATTTACCTGGTAGCTGTGGCTGAGCAGTCAGACTTCCCTCAAGAAGAGTTAGGCAGTATGCAAAGTATACTCAATAGGCACTTAGATACAATAATACAAGCAAACACTGACCAGAGCTTTGGTATCAAAGTATATCATTATTTATTTATAAACACACAGTTGAAACACTCCAGCACTCTTATTGTAAAATATTCTAAACACAGTTACTATTATGATATATACACCCCTTTTTCCCTTATTAGAAAATCACAGTAAGACACCACTTATTTTCATACAGAGGTGAGCGCTTAACTATATTGCACTATACTAAGGTTGTGAAAAAGGGAGGGAAAAAGACAGAATATGCAGGATTACACCACTCTACGATTCAGGAACACTGTTAGCAAGGCAGAAAGCAAAAAAAGTCACTGGCGAGCCAAAGTCCAAAGGCTGGGCCCACTCTTAGAGAGAGCAGAGCACAAATGTGCCCAAGATCACACAGTTACACTAGGCTTAGAAAGTCTTGCAGAGAGTTCAGAGAAGAGTTTAGAGAGGCTTAGAAAAGTTTAGCCAGGGTGTCCCATGCTAACCCAGGTTCGAAAGCCGGGGGCTAAATCTACCCCGTACAGTCGGTTGCAAGGGAAGCCAGGCGGGACACGGTACCTTAAGCGGGAAGGATCCTTCAGCGGTGGCAGTTGTTCCTGGTAGTGGTTGCAAGTTGCGGCGTCGTCCAGGGGAAGAGAAGATCTCAACGTGGAGGAAAGATGCAGGTCGTTGCACTACCAGGGCAGAAACCAGCCGCGGAGTTTTCCGGTAAAAGGTGGTACCTTTATCTCGCAGTCGTGGTAAAACGTGGTATCCTGGTTGCCGGGGTGCTTAGCACGGGCAAGGCGGCCACGAGATACATCGGGAAAGTGAAAAGACGGTGAAACTGGTTATCCCCACCAGTCAAAGGAAGAAGACTCTCCGGCGGGAGATCTCCTCTGTCGTTGGGAAAAGTGGTGAGACTGTCCAGCAGGGCTCCACCGGTCGTGGTATCGTGGCAGGTCGGCTCAGCTTCTCCCTCGTTGGATTCTTAGGTCCTGTGGCGACTTCTGAAGTTCCAGTCCCCAAAGCCCTGCTTTTATGCAGCAAACCCCCATTCACTCAGCCTAGCTGTCACTCAAACATGCTAAGTGGTGAGCCGGCCGGCTCACCACTTGGGCCAATCAGGACGGAGTGCGACTTGAGTTGCTTAGGCAACTCAGTCCAGGGTGCCTAAATTCCCCTCCACCCCTCCTAAGTACCCCAGACATAGTGGCACCACTTTGGAGGGCTTCTGTGGAGAAGCCCGCCAAAAAGTGGAACAAAGGGCTCGACTTGGGTTGGAGTCACAGAAGAGAACACAAACGCCATTTTAGAATCAAGTTTTGGCAAAAAATACCAACCGGAGAATTAATATTAATTAAATAAACCGGCGGTATGTTCGTGGCTACCTTAAATAATTAAATAAAGATAGTAGCCTAAAACAATGGGAAATCCCATAGGAAAATATTCACGGTCGAATATAAAAAGTAGTATCCACTACCACCAGCCAAAACTCGATCAGGGGGGACGGAGATGTGCCCCCTCGACTAACCGACCTGGGGGCAATCGAATTGCCCCAGCCAGTACGTCCACAATATGATGGTTTGTACTGGTTCTGTTCAGAATTTAAGACTAGTAAAGTCAATGGTGACTTTACATTCCCTGGGAGACAGTAGTCAGTCCCAGGGTATGGGGTCTATACTGGGGGGTCACTATGACACCCCTGTGTTACTGCACGGAGGGTGCTGTGTAACACACAACACAAAAACATATGAAACCCTATGGAGTAAAAGACCTCATAGCCCATTAAACACATCTAGATTCAAAGAAACACACTCAAATCATGTCCAAGAGTGAGGGTAAATGAGTCTCACTCTTGGCAGGAGAAAAAAATAAACCCCAAAAATCCAGCAAAGCTGCTGGGGGACTCACTAGGTTAGGAAATTCAGCCTACACAGAGAATTCTCCCTAACACGCACACACAGACCTCCGGGCTGGAGAATTTCAGGGCAAATCTGGGACCACCCCACTGGACAATGAATCCAGCCGCTGCAAAGACACCCACCCGGCCAGGCAGACCTCCCAGGCTGGTGTTAAAAGCAGGTGAACCCCGTGCAATTACACACACTGGGAATTGAGCGAGAGAATGCTGCCTGGAGAGACACAGCAATTTACTAGGGCCCACAGGGGCAAGCACTGGAGTAATTTACACCCCTGGGGAAGACGGACACTGAATGAGGCCTTGGCTGAGGGCCTCAACTTAAAGGTGGGGACTGGCCACTGGATGCAAGGCATCTGATACATGGGGGGGACTGGCCAGACAAGCGGACTTACCCCAAGGAACGAACACAGAGGTCTGCCACTGTTGCAGAGTGACACAAGCCCATACTACTGGTGTTAACCGCCTGTGTACACGCACACTGGGGAAGTCATGGTCCGGGATAAGGGCAAGAAATCTGGTCAACTTTGCAAAATCGACCAATTTACGGTGGGGGCCATCCACCCGCCCACAGTTCTGATGCAAGAAACAGGGCGTGTGGAGGAGGAAATGGGGGACCCACAGCTTTCCCTCCAAGATGTCATGAAGGCCATAAGAGATTCTGACGCTGCAATTGAAGTTAAAGCGGGTGGCCTCGCAGCAGAGGTGTCCTTCCGGCGCCAGGATCTACAGAACCTTGCAACAAGAGTAGGGGAAGTCGAACAGCATGACTCTGATACTGAAGATGCAGTTAAGCGACTGGAGAAGCAGCTAATGGCAGTCACACAAAAGCTCACCCAGCTAGAGAATAGGATGGAAGACAGCGAAGGCAGGGCATGGCGTAACAACCTTTGCATTGTTGGTGTGCCTGAGAAGGAGCAGGGCCACAGCATGGAGCTCTTCCTGGAAGACTGGTTGACGGACCTGTTTACACCAAAATAGACTTTAAAAATTCTTCTCCATGGAACGGCCGAAAAGGGTCCCAACAGGCCAGCCCACCCCAGTGGCACCCCCACCCATGATAATAGCAAGGCTATTGAACTATCGAGACAGGGATGCCCTACTGCAAATGGCAAGGGCCCCATCATCTACAATGGCCATCGGGTGGGCTTTTTCCCAGGCTACACCTGGGAAGTTTAGAAGGCACAGCAATCATACGATTCAATTAAGAGAAAGCTGCATTCGCTAGGCATTCAATATGCCCTCTTTTTCCCAGCACAACTCAAGGTGCAGCACAGAGGGTTCATTCATCTCTTCCGCAGCCCGAAGGAGGCATGGTCTTGGCTTGGGACTCTGGTCTTATCAGGACCAGCACCCCAACTGTCAAGTGTGCCGCAATGTGACCTGGTCCAGGATGGCCTGCTGGACGCAGTCAGTAATCAGACCCTGGAGCAACCGGCACAGAGCAAGACTCGGTCCAAAAAAGGGGGCAACGGCTGATGAGTCAACCACGAGAACACTAGTTGCGGACTGAATGACAAGGCAACGAGGTACCAGGCAAAAGCCACAGAACCAGAGTGTCTGTGGTGGTGACTGTTTTTCGCGGCCTCCCCGTAGATGATTTTTGCAGTTTTTTGGACTCGTTGGTGTGATTTTGGCCGACGGGTGCTTCATTTTGGGGTGGGGGGGAGTACAGGGTGGGATAGAGGGGGACTCTCGGCTAATTTGGCAGGTTATCGTTCTGTTGTTGGGGGTGGGGGTTTATGTAAGGTACGGTTGGATGATGGTTAGCTGCTGGAAGGCTTGGTTGTTCAGAAAGTACATGTAGATGAGGGGGCTGACACAGAACAGGGAGGGGAGAAGACCTTTGGTCTGGGGTGCCTAACTAGTTCTCTTGCGGGATGATGACTGAGGGGAAAGTCTCCTTGTTGACATGGAATGTTAATGGAATGGGCTGCAGCATCAAACTGCGCCTGGTACTTCAGTTTCTGAACAGAGACACCCTGGATGTAGCGCTCCTCATGGACACACACCTGGTGGAGAGTGAGTGCAAAATGTTTGAAGAGGATGAATTACTCCAAGACATATCATGGGGGCTTCTCAAGGTGAGCGAGAGGGGTGCTGATATTAATTCATAAGAGGATTCCCTTCCACCCGGAGTAGATTCGTATCAATCAAAGGGGAGTTGTGGGGTGCTGCATATGCCCTGCCTCCACTGACACTTGAACTGCTGAACAACCTCCAAGCCCAACTACTCCTAGAAACAGCATGCACATGGGTGATCGGGGGAGATTTTAATGAAGTCATGGATCTGAGGGCAGACTGCACACACATGGGAAGTAGGAACCCAACCCTTGCCACTAAATTACGATCATTTAACACAGCATTGGGCCTGGTGGATGCGTGGCAACTGTTGCACGAGTTGGAGGCGGGGTTTTCCTTTTTCTCAAATGCACATAGCTCTATGTCACGCATCGAATACTTCGTTCTCCCCCATGGGGTCACACACATGCTCATATCTGCCAAATATCTGGCCAGAGGGATCTCTGACCATTTACCACTGCTCATGGAACTGAAGAATGGCTAGACCACACCAGCGGCAATATGGAGGCTAAACGCATACTACCTAGGGGTTCCGGAAGTGATGGAGGGGTTGTCCCAAAAAACCACGAATACTTCACTGAGAATGAGGGGTCTGTAGATAGCTCACTTGTACTTTGGGAAGGTTTGAAGGCAGTGCTCCGGGGGGAGGCAATATCACTGATAGCAGCTGCAGGAAAGAAACACAAACTGGAAGTAGAGGTAGAAAACCAGTTCTAAGGGCAGAGGAGGGGTTCTTTGCCTCTGGCACCCAGGCTACATGGGAGACCCTGTTCATGGCACAGGACGCTCTGAATAATGTGGCTCTCGGCAATGTGAGGCAGGCACACTGGGCGATGGAGAGCCAAATCCACGAGTCTGGGGACTAGGCCAGGAAGATGCTGGCATGGCTGGAAAAGAGAGAGGAGGCGAAGGGACAGGGACAGGTGGTACAGGACTCCAATGGTGCAATACTGATTGATGACGGGGAGATTCTATGGGGAGCTGGACAGCACCCCGAGGGATCAAACTGGGCCAACGGACAGAGGCTTCATTGGCCCTACGGAACTCCCTTGCCTAGCAGCACATCAGAGGGCAGGGTTGGATGCAGACATAACAGTAGAGGAGGTAGCGACAGCGCTCATGCAACTACAATCAGGTAGCACACCTGGCCCTAACAGATTCCCGGTTGAGATCTGGAAGCGGCTCGGAGACAAAGTCATGGGACCGTTGTACCATATTTTTCAGCAGTGTAAAGTCGACATGGTCTTCCCCCAGACCTGAGGAAAGCCTGAATAGTGGTCCTACTTTTGAAGTGGGGGCACATTTTTCCACACCCTTTGGGAATGTTCACACATACAAGTGTTTTAGGGGAACTGTATTCAAAGATTGTCTGCAACAATTGGGTCAGAGGTCCCTTGTGTCCCTAAACTGGCTATACTTGGCATCTGGGAGGAGGTTGGGTTCACAAGACATGAAAAGGGGTTTGTCCACTGCATTAGGACTGTCAAAAAAATAATTGCAACAATGGGGGGGGTCTGCGGATCGCCCACGACTCAGCCAATGGACTGCTGAAATGGATAGATGTATGTCTCTCGAGCAAAGTATCTATAATGCCAGAGGTTGCCCACGGAAATTTCAACAGGTGTGGGGTGCATGGGTGGGTGAGGGTGATTAGCAAGTGAGGGTTGCGGGGGGTGTACCACTTCAGGCCGGCCGTTGTGGAGTATGCCTTTATGTTTACCTTTTACAATGTTGCACATGATTCCCGTGTATATGTGATTGATGAACCAATGGAGATACCGCCAAGTGTTTTTTTTACTGTAATGTTGTCATGCCGCCGTCCTTTGGTGGCCGCTGGCGGTTATGGAAGGCTTGGCGTTGGCGGCGCCATTAGTTGTTCCGTGTGTTTTTTCTTTTCACTTCCTGGTTTGGCGGTCTAGTCTTTTTCTTCTGTGTTATTTTTCCTTCCGCTTCCGGTTTATCGGTCTAGCCTTTTCTCTTGTTTCCGTATTTAACCACGCCCCTCTCTGGGCTCTGTGCGTTGCAACTTGTTTCTTTCGCTTGTTGCCGTGCTACTGTGTTTCCTTTACTACTCCTAATACTTGGTTCTTTCAGTAACTAAAGCAGTGTGTACTATCTACTGCTTCTTCTCTTCCTTTTTTCCCTGTTTACTCCGTTCTAAAGCTTCCCGTGCCTTTCGGGGCTCTTCTATTCCTCCCTGTTCTCCGGATCTCGCTCCGGTATCTGGCAGTGGTGTGTTTTCCTCCATCCCGGGGTTTACCGGCTTCTCATGCTACAACTGCAAATACGACAGCTTGACTGCTTTGGAAAGACTTTCCTGCCTATCACCTGCACTCCGGACTCTCCAGTCAACTCCTCCAGCACACATCGGTTATCAACAACATCCGGCGAGAGGTTTTTTTAAGCGGCTGCTTTTTTCCTCTCTTCCTGGCGTCTTCGGGACGGGACCGGCTGTTTTCCAGTTTATCAGGGAATCAGGGTGGCTTCTTCCCGCGGACGACCTTATCTCTTCACAAAGAAGAAAAGACCAAAGAACAAGTCCTACAGACGAGGAAATCTTCAGGAAGAAACAGGTGAGGAGAAAGGGGAGGAGGACATAGACGTATCTGATTTGGAGGAATCTCCGTTACATCCCAGCACTTGTGACAAATGTTCCCTAAAAGTAATAAAAAGAGTTATAAAAATAAAATAGATCTGCAGGATGCTTATTTCCATGTGCCGATACATCGAAAGCACAGGAAGTTGCTGAGGTTCCTCATAGGGAACAAGCCCTATCAGTTCAAGGTGCTTCCCTTTAGGTTGACCTCCGCCCCAAGGGTCTTCACCAAGCTCATGGCGGTAGTTGCGGCTCACCTCATGAGATCCAGATTCCACGTATTCCTGTACCTGGACAACTGGCTGATCCGAGAGAAGTCGGCGGGACAGGTGTTGTCTCATTTAGAGGACACCTGTCTGCTATTGCACAAGCTGGGCTTCTCCCTGAACTTGAAGTCCCATGTGACGTCGATCCAGAGGCTCCAGGTTATCGGAGAAGTCCTAGACACTCAGTTTTCAACACCTGAAAAGCTCCCTCTGCCTCATCATCCCATGCAAAATGCGCCTTCTTTTTGAGCAATCGTGTTATGGGTGTTAAAATATATGAAAAGTTGGTAACAAACCTCCAACAGAAGTTTGCAAATCACAAAAATAATTGCACATCCTTCACACACTGGGGTGAGGGCCATTCAGACAGAGCCTGTACCTTCTTACTGTTCATGACCACTCCTGTTGGCATCAAAATGAAACCTAGGAATTCGACTCGATCTATTTGAAACACGTATTTCTCCAATTTTGCATATAAATGGTATGCTTGCAAGCGTTGAAGCATGGCCTGGACATGTTATGTTGACTTATACCGCACACCACTACCACCCAGGGGCAGCCCCCAGGCGCTCACTTGGCTCTGCGAGAAAGAGGATGGGGTTGGTTAGTGAAGGTAGAGGGACAAAATAGGTCCAGAATGAGGAGAAACTGGCATCTGTGTGTGTTGCGTTGCAGGTGAGTTGATTGCATGTACTGGTCTGGGTATCCGTTAGGGTTAGGCTCAGTGCCTGGGTTGTTTGTTTTATGCGAATGTTTATTATCTTGGGTGTGTGTTTTATGTGTAAATCGACTGATGTTGAAGGTTATGGTTGTGCACACAGGATTGTGTCCGTAAGGGTAAGGTCTAGTGCCTCGGATTGTTGTTGTATGCAAGTTTTAGTTATGTTCGGCCTGTGTTTGTGTGTAGTTTGGCTAGCCCATGGACGTGTATAGTATAAAGGATGCGTGTAGGAGGGGAGCAGGAGTGGGTTGGTTAGTACATTGGGTACTCTCAAAGTTGTTCTCGTGGCTAATCTTCATGATTCTACATGTCCAACATGTTCCCTCGACTCTGAGTAAACCAGAATGTCATCAGTATAGACCGTGGGCCTCATTACAAGTTCAGCGGTAGCCTTGCCGGTAAAACTGGCAGGCTGTCGCCGAACTTGCAAATTTTTCCGGCACCTGGCAATGGGGAAATACAGTGCCATTACAGCCCTGGCAGACCCTGTATTTCCCCATTGCCAGGCGCCGGAATGCATTACTCCCCATTCCCATTTTAGTCCCATAAAACTCATTGGGACTGGGGAGGTCAGATGCACCGGCACCATTCGTGAATGGTGCCGGTGCATCCGACATGGTCTGATGGCGGGTGCCATTCTGCCCACCAGGTCAGACCTGGTGGGGGAAAAGGCACCCGCGAGCAGACCTCGGCGTTTGCTGGTCCGGTAACAACGATGCCGTCAAGCTTACCGGTACCGTTGTTACCGGACCGGCAATCTTACAATGAGGCCCAATGACAAGTCAATGTAATCCCTCAATACCTGCTGCATAAAGTGCTGAAAAGTAGCAGGTGCATTACACAAACCAAATGGCATGACCAAATACTCAGACAATCCAAACTTTTTTCTAAAAGCCGTTTTCCACTCATCAGCTTTTACTCGTATCAGATGATATGCACCCTGCAAATCTATCTTGGTATAGATCAAGGCCGACTTGACTTGATCAAAAAGTACAGAAATCAATGGCAATGGAAGCACGATAGTCGATACATGTCCTCAGCATACCCTCTTTCTCCGGTATAAAGAATAGGACGACGGCACTGGAGAAGTAGAGTGCCTAATGAATCCCCTCACTAGCATGTCATCCAGACACTGGTCCTCATTACAAGTTCGGAGGTAGTCTTGCCGGTAAAACTGGCAGGCTGCCGCCCGAACTTACACATTTTCCTGGAACCTGGCAATGGGAAGATACAGGGCCATTACAGCCCTGGCGGGCCCTGTATTTCCCCATTGCCAGCCGCCGGAATGCATTACTCCCCATTCCCATTTGAATCCCATAGGACTCAATGGGAATGGGGAGGCCAGATTCACTGGCACCATTCATGAATGGTGCTGGTGCATTCGACATGGTCTGCTTGCGGGTGCCGGGACGCCCGCCAGGTCAGACCTGGCGGGTGGGAAGGCACCCACGAGCAGAACTCATAGTTTGCTGGTCCGGTAACAACGATGCCGTCAAGCTTACCGGTACCGTTGTTACCGGACCAGCAAACTTATGAGGCCCACTGTCTCAAATGTTGATTCTCCGCTTCTGTGAGAGCATAACTCCTTCTAAAGCTTAACCTAGCACCTGGTTCTAAATTGATTACACAGTAATAAGTACGGTGCAGAGGTAGTGTTGTTGCTTTTGCCTTGTCAAACACCTCTGCTAACTCCCTATACACCTTTGGTAGAACCACCTCCACATCCTCAACTATTTTCTGTTACCCGCAACTATGAACGTAGCAGGACCTGCCCTATCATACAGATGAGATTTACACCAGTTTGGATCGAACAACAACTTTTGTTCTACCCAATTGATTGCTGGATTATGCATTGATATTTTATTTGTATTGCGTTTGTACACAAGTGTTTCAGAGTGTGACGAGGCAAGGGAGGGGAACGGGGAGAAACAAAAACAACGATCTTACTAGGCTCAGTGACATTGAGAACGTGCAAGTGCATGGGGGAGGCAAAGGGGAAATTGCATGGGAGGGGGAGAAATGGAAAGTGCTGAGCAAAGGAATGAAAAATAAGAAATAAATAATAAAAAGCAACAAACAGTGACAGTGCAGCCAGCAAATGTCAAGTGTAAGGTTTAAGACAACAGACAGGGTGTGTCTGATAAGTGCGGAAACAAAAGGGCGAGGAGGGGACTGTAGGGTTACAGATACAGACCCCAGTGCAAGGGATTGCCAGGAGGTAGTGTGGGCAGGGTGAGCAGGTACCTGGGCCCGAAAGTCAGAGGATAGCCAGGTGCACAGTGCTCAGACAGAACAGATCAGCAGGGTAGAGGAGGAGCGAAGGCAGAAGCAAAGAGGAAGGTCTTGAGGTGCTTCCGGAACCGGAGATGGTTCTCCTCAAGTTTCAGAGTGGCAGGGAGGTTATTCCAGAGGGAGGCCCCAGCTGAAGACAGAGATCTACCCTCAGCTTGTTTCTTTGTAAAACGACTGACCCTGAGGGAGGTAGAGGAGCAAAGAGCTCGGGAGGGAAAGTATTTACGGAAGGACAATTGAAGGTATTTTGGCCCCAGGCCCCAGAAAGCCTTGTGGACAATGCAAAGGGTCTTGAATTTAATCCTTGCAGCCACTGGGAGCCAGTGGAGAGATACGATCCCAGGGCGTGAGGCCAAGGACAAGTCTTGTAGTCCTGTTCTGGATAAGTTGCAAAGGGCGGAGAGTAGAAGCAGGTAGATTTAGAAAGAGACGTTTGCAATAATCCAACCTAGAGAGAACCAGGGCTCGAGAGACCGTGAGCTTCTGGGGGAAAGCGAGGAAAGGCAAAATACCCCTGAGGAGGTGCAGTAGGGAGTTTGCCTTTTTAGAGACATCAGAGATGTGGGCAGAGAAGCAAAGTGTGGAGTCAAAGATGACCCTGAGGTTCTTAGCCTCGGAGGTGGGGGAAGGAGGAGGGCCAAGGGAGGCCGGCCAGAGAGTGACAGGAAAGGAGGGTGAAGTTGTGCAGATGAGGAGGATGTCCGTCTTGCTGGCCTTCAGACAGAGAATCCTGAATGGCAGATAGGCAATCAGAGATAAGAGAAGGAGATGAGGTGTCTGAGGGAAGCCTGAAAATGAGTTGTGTCATCAGCATAGCACTGAAAATTGGAGCAGAAATTGGCAATGCAGTGGGCGAGAGTTGCCAGGTATTGTTGAAAAACCCGGGTGAACAGTTAGACCCCTGGGGAACAACGCAGGTAGAAAAGGAGATAGATGAAAGGAAGGACTCAAGTTGGACCTGGGAGGGTCGATCAGAGAGGAAAGAAGTCAACCAGGCCAGAGCCTGATCATTGATACCCAGGTTATCACGGAGACGATTGAGCAGGATGTTACGATTGACCCTGCTGAAGGCAGCAGAGAGATCAAACTGGGAGCTGCAATCAAATCGAAGGTGATTTCCTCTTTGTGTCCTGGTAAACAAAGCATACATACTGGTTGAGTTTGTGCTGTAATTGGAAAAAACATCAAAATTGACACATCGACCAAATGTGCTACTGGGCTTTTCTTGTTTTGTATTGGCAGGCCCAATTTGTCAGCCAGGGTGATACCTATGAAGTTATCTGTGGCACCCAAGTCTACCATCGCTGACACCGTCTGCGTAGTTACTGCAAAAAACAGGGGCACCAAAATATACAGATGATAGGGACTTATTTTACAGTATATTCGACACCATGCTTGGGAACTTACCTTCGATTGGGCACGACACCAGTGTTCTCTCTAGGGTCGAGCCAATCCATGTCCTGCATCTGTCTATGTTCTATTGGGACCAGAGCCCCTTTGCAAAGTGTTGGCACACGTCCGGATGAAATGTCTGGATTTGCCACGATACAAACAAAGGTTATTTAACTTCCTTTTCTCTTTTTCCTCATTGAATAAAAGCCCTTGGACACTTCCTTTTTGCATAGATTCTACCTCAGTGTGCCACGCCCTGGAATTCCTGCCCTTATCCATCGAAAGGAGTTGTGCCTCTGGTTTCTTCTTCCCCCCCTTCCTTTCTTTAATAAGATGTTCCAACTGTAGGCCCAAATCAATCAAAGCTGGACAGATCATAGGTTGAGGCTCAACCTGTGCTATTTTATTTATTTATATATTTATTTATTGAGCATTTGTTAGGCACTTCTATAGCTGAATAGTGTTTCAAAGTGCCACAAGGCTAAATGGGAAGGGAACAGGTGAAAAATAACAATGGCAAATACAGTAAAATACAGTCATTGTCCTACTAGACCTTGTGGCATCTGGACATGCAAGTGCAGTGAGGAAATATGTGGGAGATAAGGAGGGGGGGGCAGAGAATTGGGCACGTGCTGGTGGAGGGCACGCAAAGGAAGTGCTAAGGGAAGCCAAGGAGGCGAGCCTAAGGCTAAGTGCAAGTTCATGTGACTCCCAAGTGTGGGATGCATATCTGCCAAACAGGAGCCCGCAGGGCAGGGCAGTGGGTGGGGGCGGGGTACTAGTTTAAACTGGGAAGAAGGGCCAGGAATCCTTTGAGATTTATGAGGATCAGGCCACCAGTCACAGCGGCAGTGGGGTGATTAGCAAGTGTTAGGCAGAAACCTGTGCAGTTCCCTTAGGGACCACTGCAAAAGATTTAAGACTACAGGTGTTTGGCAGTAAACCCACTTGGTAGCAGTCTGTACCACACAGATTCACTTGGTAGCTGTGGCTGAGCAGTCAGACTTCCCTCAAGAAGAGTTAGGCAGTATACAGAACATACAAAATAGGTACAGAAATACAGTAGCACAAGCAAACACTGACCAGAGCTTGGGTGTAAAAGTATATAATTATTTATTAAACACACACTTATAAAACACACTAGCACTAAATTGGTCAGATAAGTTCAAAACACAATCACTATTATCATATGTACATCCCTGATTACTTGTTGGACAAGTCTTAGTTAACACCACTTATTTCCAGACAGACGTGAGCGCTTAACGTTCGATGGCACTCCAACAAGTTAAATAAAAAGGGAGGGAAAAGCAGAATTATGGAAGCATACACACTAAACACTTTTTAAAGAACAACAGCAAGTTAGGAAGGCACAGTCTACTGGTGAGCAAGGAAGTTTAGGTGGCAGGCCCACTTTCAAGGGAGCCAGGCGGAAGATCCCCAAGATCAAACAGTTACACAGAGTCTTCAAAGTTTGTGGAGGTAGTTCGAAAAAGGTTTAGTTCAGTGCAGGAAAGTTAGCTAAGGTGTCCCAGGCTAACCCAGGTTCGAGAGATGAGGATTTAATACACCCCGTTCAAACGGTTACAAGGGAAGCCAGGCAGAACACGGTACCTTAAATGGAGAGGATCCTCCAGCTGGGGCAGTTGTTCCTGGCAACGGGTGCAAGTCACAGCGTCGTCCAGAGGAAGAGAAGATCTCGTCGTGGAGGAAGGATGAAGGTCGTTGCACTACCAGGGAAGAAACCAGCCGCGGAGTTCTCCGGTACAAAGGTACTACCCTTTCGGTTCGCGGTAGTGGTGAAAACGTGGGATCCCGGTTGCTGGGGTGCTTGGCACAGGCAAGGCGGCCACAAGATGCTCCAGAAAGGCGAAAAGAAGGTTGACTGCTTATTCCCACCAGTCGAAGGAAGAAGACTCTCCGGGCTGGAGATCTCCTCTGTCGTTGGGAAAAGTGGTGAGACGGTTCAGCAGGGCTCCACCGGTGGTGTCGTCGTTGCAGGCCGCTCAGCTTCTCCCTCCTCGGATTCTTAGGTCCTGTGGCGACTTCTGAAGTTCCAGTCCCCAAAGCCCTGCTTTTATGCAGCACACCCCCATTCACTCAGCCTAGCTGTCAATCAAACATGCTAAGTGGTGAGCCGGCCGGCTCACCACTTGGGCCAATCACACAAGAGTGCGACTTGAGTTACCAAGGTAACTCAGTCCAGGGTGCCTAAACCCCCTCCCACAACCCCTGTGGTACCCAGACAGAGTGGCACCACTTTTGGAGGCTTCTGTGGAGAAGCCCGCCAAAAAGTGGAACAAAGGGCTCGACTTGAGTTGGAGTCACAGAAGAGAACACAAACGCCATTTTAGAATTGAGTTCTGGCAAAAAATACCAACCGGTGAATTAATATTAAATAAATAAACCGGAGGTATGTTCGAGGCTATAAGAATGAAATAATTAAAGTTGGTAGCCTCGAACAATGGGAAAATCCCATAGAGAGATATTCGCGGTTGAATATAAAAAGTAGTATCCACTGCCACCAGCCAAAACTCGATCAGGGGGGACGGAGACGTGCCCCCTCGAACAACAGACCCCAGGGCAATCAAATTGCCCTGACCAGTACGTCCACAATATGATGGTTTGTACTGGTTTCTGTTCATGATTTGGGACTAGCAAAGCCAATGGTGACTTTACATGCCCTGGGAGACAGTAGTCAGTCCCAGGGTATGGAGTCTATGTTGGGGGGTCGCTACGACACCCCTGGGTTACGGCACGGAGGATGCTGTGTAACCCACATCAAAAAAACACATGAGACCCTATGGAGTACAAGACCCCATAGCACATAAAACATATGGAAAGTTAAAGGAACACCTCAAATCATGTCTAAGAGTGGGAGCAAAAGAATCTCATTCTTAGCAGGAGAGAAAAAAATAAATCCCAAAAATCCAGCAAAGCTGCTGGGGGACTCACTAGGTTTGGGAAATTAGCCTTACAGAGAATTCTCCCTAACAGCAAGTAAGGGAAAAAGGTAGAGAAGAGCAGAGATTTGAGCAGTTTTGGTCTGGCTCAAGTCTGATGGGGGCAGGGAGGCGGTTCCAAAGGGAGGCGCCAGCCAAGGAGAGAGCCCCCCCCCCACTCTCTGCTTAGAGAAGTGTTTGACAGTCAAAGAGTTTGTTAGAGCAGCGTGGGGCTCTAGCAAGTGATTATTTAGGGAGGAAAAATTGAAGATAGCAAGGTCCCAGGCCCCAGAAGGCCTTGTGGATTATGGAGCAGGTCTTGAATTTGATCCTTGCAGCCACCAGGAGCCAGTTGAGAGATTTTAGGGGTGGAGAGATACGGTCCCTGGGCTTGAGGCCACGGATAGGTCTTGCAGCGCTGTTCTGGATTAGCTGGAGGGGACGTAGGGAGAAATGAGGGAGATTGAGAAAGAGGCTGTTGCAGTAGTCCAGCCTGCAGAGGACCATAGCTCTGGAGATATTGAGCTTGTGGGGGAAGGTGAGGAAATAAAGAATGCCTCCTAGAAGGTGGAGCTGGAAGTGGGATTTTTTAGTAAAATCCATGATGTGAGGGATGAAGGAGAGAGCAGAATCGAAGATGACCCCAAGGTTTTTGGCTTTACAAGATAGTAGGGGTAGAGGGCCCAAGGAGGATGACCAGAGGGAGAAGGTTGGAGGGAAAGAGGGTGCAGGTGTCCAAATCAGAAGGATCTCTGTCTTACTGACATTAAGGCAGAGATAGTTAGCTGCACACCATGCCTGAATGGTGGACAGTCGGCATGAGAGAGGAGGAAAAGGGGGAAGTTTGAAGGAAAGCTGTACTTTGACGGAAAGCTGTACGTCATCGGCATAACACTGGAAATGAGGAGAGAAGGAGGAAATTAGGTGAGCAAGAGGGGCAAGATATACATTGAATAGCCAAGGTGATAGGATAGAGCCCTGCATCCTTTAATTCCTCTTTAAGGCCCTGATAAAACAAAACCGTCTGTTTCGTTTCTGGCCAATCAGTCTCAATTATAAGCCTATTGATTGGGTAACGTAAGAGACTAGGTCCCTCGCCCCCTGACGCAAGGCCAATAGTTCCTTGTCCTCTGTCAAAGCCACCTCCTGCCGATCAAACAACCTCCCAAACTCAGTAATGAACAAGTCTCAATTGTACAACATAGGATTGTCTTTTTGGATTAAGGGCATGGCCCATGCAGCAGCCTCTCCCGTCAAGTACGAGATGACAAATGCTGTCCTGGCCTGGGTGTTTTAAAATTCTGCAATTATACACAAAAAGTACTACTGGCACTGCCTCCAAAAATATTAAATACTTCTGAGGGTCCCCTATGAACAACTCTGGAGTAAAACAAAACTGGAAAGTGGTGTTCTAAAACAGGACACTCCTGCACACCTTGACCTACCTGTCTGCCGCACCGACTGGCTGTTTGGATACCAGACTCTCCCTTGATCAGTCACCCCTGCACTGCCTCTGGGCCTTCCATGCACTTAGGGGCTGTAACTGTAACCTAAACAGTCCTGTACTTTCTTGCACTTACTCAGAGCCGCGCTGCCAACTTTTGCACTTACTCAGAGCATTGCTGCCCCGTTTCCCCTTCCCTCTCCCTGACCCTTCTCCCCCTCCTTTCCCCTTGCTCTTCTCGTTGTCGTACTTGCACGATCTGAATGACACAAGGCCTAGGAAGATCGTTTCTCTTGTCCTCCCCTATCTTCCCTCCTTTGTCTTGTCCCGCCTAGAATCACTGTTGCGCCTAGAATCACTTGTGTACAGGTGCGTTGTAAATGACTTAACATATCACCTTAATGCTGTAAAGACAGATAGTCACAATCTCAAAAAAGTATATAGAAAAAAGCTTTTTATATTGTAGAAAAATGTATTTCTGCAGAGATTCATGTGAAGTGGTGAAGCTTCTTTACTTTGTAAAGTCGACTGCTCAACAAGTTTCGGGGACTATATCCCCTTGAGGAGAAAAACTGAAAATACAATAGTAATGACAAACTTAGACTGACTAAAAACACATACATGACAGGCTTATTGTTGCATAAACAGCAAATTCAAAAAGACCACCTTGGTCATCCATAAATGTAAACCCCAAACTTAAATGATTTAAGAATCGTGGTCCCTATTTGAAAAAGGAAATGAAATGTGTATATAGTAAGCCACCCACCCACCAACCAACAGAGTAGCAGACGTGGAGGAGGAAGTGGTGACTGGTGGAGGTCTGGTGTCTACAATGTCTATTGTTATTGGAGGAGGAGCACATTTAGCCTCCCAGTGCACATTACCCCGAGCGAAGTGCGGAGCGCGGCGCCGAGCAGAAGTGGAGGAGGAAGTGGTTACCGGTGGAGAGGTGTGGAGGGGAGACTAAAAGCAGAGGTCAGTAAGTTACCTGCATCCCCATTTGTGACTGTGATCGCGATGGAATAGAGGCTTCCGCCTGCACTCAAGGATCTTGATTCTCTCCAGCAGCACAATCTCTAGCACAAGCTTGAGTATCCGAGAGAGTACCCGACGGAATCTCACTCCTCTGAAGGCCCGAGAAGGGTTTGGGGTATGCCATTAAGTTTCCTCCTCCGTCAGCCCCACTTAACTTTCAACAACTGTACGTGAGGGAGGGACTAAGGCTTCATAAGCCGTCAGGTGTTCCCAGGCCTCCCCACCCCCTCCGTGCGCATTTGATCTGAATCTGCCTTGGATTGAGACATTGGCATTTGACCGCACAGCGGGTTATAGCTGCATCTGTTTATGGATTTTTTGTCTACTCACTTACACTTGAAGTATTTTAGCCCGTATAGGATAACTGGAAACAGATGCCATTGTAGGCCAATTCCTGGAATGCTTTTATAGTTTTATTGTTTTTAGGTGTGTTTTTGTTTTTTTAAGCTCATAGATTTTTACAAATGTTAAGCTTCCTAAAGTGCACTGTATCTGTATTTAAATTGCTACTAATATGGGAAAAAGGAAAGCTAGGGATGAGGGCAGACCGGGGAAACTGGCAGCAAGAGCAAAAAAACTCAAGCAAACTAAATGAGTGCAGGAACAAGCAAAAGACAAACCCCACCTCACACAACTTTCCCAGGACCTGTATGTGGAAGACATGGCTGGGAAAATTGAAAGTCGCATACTTGTCACTGAAAAGGCAATTTGGGATGCTGCCTTGGGGCTATGGGGGCACACCAAGGGTGGCATTAGTATTGACCAGAATATTTGCATGCATGGTTTGGGGAAAGGTCAGAGCCTGATGAACAAAGATAAGGAAAATGATGCCCAGGTAACAGTGCTAAGGGAAAGCGCTTTACCTGGTCAGGTAGCATCGGGTGTTACAGAAGTAGAAGCGGAGGGGGATGGAAAAGGCAAGGGAGAAGGTAAGGTAAGGTGGGGGGCACAGAGGGGTTCTGCTGTTGCTCATGTGAGACCCCGGCAAAGGGAATGTGTTGGGATTCAAATATCTCCGCTGCGGGAGAGGATGACAAGCTCTGGTTGGAATCCCTTCAAGACGAAAAGCTTGAGCCCTTGCAGCTAATATGAGTCGCTGCAAGCGTTCGAGTGTGGGATAATGAACACCCTGGCTATCTTGGATGACTCTATCAGAGATCTAAAGAAAAAAGTGATGGAAAGTGGTTTGGATAGGGCCAAGGAAAATGGTAAGGTAGCTGTGGCGGCTGTTGTGGGAAAAGAATCGGGGGTGAGGGGGAACAGGAGCATGCAATGGAAGTAGCAGGGCTATTAAAGCCAAATCCTGTATTAACTAACTGGTCAAGTTGGCGACACAATGATTGAACCAAGATTTACCTAGGGACCTTTGGAAGGTGAACATAGGGCTGGAAGGACTTTTGGGAGATGGAGGAGTGTATTGAACCTACTGCCCGCAGCTGCCCCACTTGTGGGGATTATCATGGGAGTAACCAGGCTACCCAAGTGGGGGTTTGAATCCACAATTTCGTTGATAAATAAGGCGACCCATTGGATCAATGTAAACTTGTTGGCACTAAGTATAGATCCCAGCCTCGTCTTAATGGCCAGAAGGGTAGGATGGGTAGGTTTAAAACAAAAAATGGTGGAGGGTGACTCCATTGTGGTCTCCTTTTCGGACCCAACAACTGTCAATTATCTGAATAACTCCAATCGCTCCCGAGGGCTCAAACCCAATGGCCATAGACTTCATAGTAGGCTGGTATCGCTGGATTTTTTCAATCCTTATACAGGGAGGGTGGCTGAACAAGTGAGTGGCCTGGGAGAGCATGCTGGGATGACGGAAGAATGGAATGGCGCCCATCTGCGGGGGACTCCTTATTTAAACTCTAGTAATAGACACATTCCTGGGCCCAGGTCCACCTCAATGTAGAATGACTGACAAATTTTAAAGAGTATAGGGCCAACCACCATGGGAGTCGAACTTGCTAACCTGTTTGATCCTCTAACTTTTTGCGAAAAGTTAGATTGATGGACGGCCCTCCGTCTTAGTAAAAAGGACCGTGGGGGGAAGTTAGGAGGGGGAGGGCGCCACCGGCACGGAAAAAGGGGTGGTTCCAGCTGCACCTGAGGCTGCCCCTCTGGTGGCAGGCCTGTTGTCATGGAACATAGCTGGGGCCAGGGAAAAATTTGAAAAGGAAGACCTTGTGGAGTTTCTAAAGTCTTACGATGTCATCCTTTTGCAGGTCTCCCTACTAGATGGGTTAGTATCCTATGGGATACGAGCAAAGAAAAACGCCAGAGGCAGATGCTTTGGGGGCATGGCTATTTTGATTAAGGCCTCTTTGACCTGCAGGGTAAGGGCAGTCGAGACAAACATGTACTACTGACAGCAGATATGTATTTTTCCTCCCTGGGGGGACCAGGTAGTGATTTTAAATCTCTATAACAGCCCTAATAAGGCAGAGGTGAATAGGTTGAAAAAGCTCAAGCTCTTTATCGACGGGCTATTAATGAATAGGAGGAGCAGCAAAGCAAACATTATATGGGGCAGAGATTTTAATCTCAAAATGGGTGTCGGACCATCAGCATTTCTGCTCGACCCCTTAGAGGATCTGTCACAGAATATCCCTAACCCTATAATGAAGGATGGGCGGGTATGCGCAAAAGGACTGCAGATGCGTATCTGGCTTACAGAATGGGAGATGTGTTTGGTAAATGGACGCATAGCTCCCGATATCCCGGGAAATCACACTTTTAACAATCATCTGGGCTCGTCTACCATTGATTATCTTTGCATCTCGTTAGAGCTGTGGGACAGGATAGAGGGCGTCGAAATGATGATGGACCCCGGTAGCGACCACAATCTAATCAGCTTGAAATTAAGTGGCATTATGTGGGGGTGGGCAGGTCCGCCAGATAGTCTTCCCTGTATGGTAAAAATGATTGATGTGTCCAATAGCCAGCACCCCCAGGGCCCTCCAGATTCTGATCACGGTCTACGTGGCCTTTATGAACAATCTAGGGCTAATATAAACTCCACGAAATCAGCCGGAATGGGGTGTGTGGAAAGGAAGAGGCTGGCAAAGATGCACCCAATGATATGCAATTGGGATGGTATTCCTAGAGACAATGAATTTGACTATCTAGGTGTAAGGTTCTCAGAGACAGTCACGGGCAATGCCCACATCAAAAATACAATCTGTGTAGATGAGCCAATATGTAGGAGGGATTTTGCGCTTTTTGCCCCGCTGTCAGGGTCAATCCCTGGATGTAGTCGTAAAAGTCTATGCAGCGCAGGCTAAGGCTGTGAATTTGTATGGGGCACCACTATGGGGTTTCCTTAAAGCACCTGAGATCCAGGCCAAGGAGAACAAGTGTTTTAGAAGGCTATTGGAACTCCCGGGATCCGCTCCCTGTATCTCTATCCATAGGGAACTGGAAATTGATTTCTGGGAGGACCAATGGGCCTTGGCACAAATTACTTTTTGGATATATCTCTGGGTGAATGAACATGCCCAATGTATGTAATTTCATCATTAGGAAGATTATGGCAAGGGGGAACTGAAGAAAAAAATCCCCAGGCTGGTTTTTATTGATGAAGTTCTGTCCTGAAACAATATTCGGACACTATTTCCACCTGACAATTTGTTGACCTCAGGACAAATGAGATCCTATAAACTAACTCTGGGCCGGGCAATGAAGGAGAAAAGGTATTTCAAAGAGTTTGCTACAAACTCTGATAGAGCACATGCAGTGATCAGCAGGGTGAATGAGATCCAGCCTTATCTCCTCTGGAGTTCTAAAAGGGGAGATCGTTGGCTGATCACACGTACCAGATTTTAGTGCCTACAGCTGAGGGGAACAGCAAAATGGTTGGGGGTATCCTGATACAACAGGATGCCTGGCGTGCAGGGCAGCTAGAGGATCTGAACCACCTCTTATTATTCTGCCCAGCATACAATATTGTTAGACGGTCCACTCTATTGCCGGTCCTTAGGTCATCCAATATCCACTCTTACAGGCCAGCAGTGTTTTTTCTACTGGCTGCGGACTCTGTTTTGATAGTGTGGGCATTATCCTTTTTGAAAAGAGCCATGTACCAAAGAAAGGGTATTTTGGCCCACTTGAACTAAACTGAATGTAATAATCCACGGAACATGCACTGGGCACTATAAACTGGCTGTTTTTAGTTTTTTCAGGTGTTGTAGTGTGTTTTCAAATTGTTTTTAGATTTAGATATGCACACTGCAGAGTGAGAAGAAATGGCAAATTCTTATATGTATTGTGTTTCCATTTGTATGTGTTTGATGGATGAATTGATCCAAATAAACAATACTGGCTGACATAAATATGTACTTCATGCCAGCACCACAGCTATTATACCAAGAACAACATTCCAAAAGTGAACACAAACTGAAGTTACCAAGACATATAAAATCAACAACACCCATGCTGGTGTGAATTAAAAGCTAAAAGAACACCAAAGTGCCCAATATTCAAAAACCTCACCAGCAGATTCAATCTACATAGCCCACGATCCTGACATCAGGCCAGAAAATTTAAAAGAAAGGAGGAGCGCCAAAGCTCATGGTTTGCTGTAAAAATGAAGGTATAACTAGGCTGCCGCTCTAGTTAAATGTAAACAGCAGAAGAAGGCTTTTAATTACTCAACTTGCATACTTGAATAAGGTTCACAAATCCTTCCGCTAAGCCACTCGATAGATCATGCAGAGTATGCTACCATGATCATCAACTACTCATTGAAAGCCAAATTCAACGTGACCATACCGATATCGGCATCCTTTCTTATCAATACTAATTACAGTATGTTTACACATGGCAAAAGTGAGAAACGCAGCCAGCATCTGAAAGTAACATTATAGGAAACTAATGGTGCCTGTCTGTGCTTCCGCGAAAATCATGCCTGCAGGGGCCAGTGCCCCCGACAGGTCAGACCTGCCCAAGCAACGGCCCCTGCAGGCATACTTGTAGTCTGGCGGTCCAGAAAGGGTACTGTTACGCTGCTACCAGCTCCCTTATTTCCAGACCGCAAGGCTTGTAATGAGGCCTAATGTATCACAAATCAAATTTATGATAATGAAGGTTGTTTGAACTCCCGGCCGAGGTGGTGAGTTTAACACACGTCTCCTTCAATGTGAGATGAATTGGTTACACCCATTGGACATGGTACAGCCCAACGGCATGAATGAGAATTTCAGATTGCATTGTTTTATATGAATCTGTTTGAATAAGAGGTGTGATAAGTCCATACCATGTGTTGCTTGTTAATTGGACACCCTTTAAAAAAACGTTTATATCAACAGAGGGGTATTGTGTAAAGAATCTTGGCAATGTCCATCTGTGTTATAGTCTGTATAATATGTTCAGAGCTCTTCTTTATTTTGATGAAATACTCCGTTTTCATTTTCGAGTGCAATGTAAAGGTTTGCTCCAATTGTTTTTACTGTGCTCTAAATTGTAGTGTAATTGGGGGTGGTAAATCAGAGAGAGAGTACTCATTGCTTTATCTATTTAGCATGTGTCAACATCTATATGTTCAAACATCAATCCTATTGCCTTTGTAATGAGACAAGTATTGTAACAGGGGTGAATATTAGGTGTGGATAATGTACAGCATGCACTTACTGATATAACTATCAAAGGTCTGCTTCATAGCCTTCTCTTTCCTGGGAATGTTGCGTTTTTATTTAATTATGAGGTACATGATTTAGATGTGGTCACCGTGGAATATGGATGATGCGTGTGAAAAAATACACATGATGGAAGTTGAATATTTGCATTGATACATCTATATTATAATAGACAATGTCTGGATTTTACTCCTTTCTTTTGAAAAAATAATTCTTCTGTAAAAACATTTCTTTACTTCTGCCATTTGCGGTCCATCATTGAATCACAGTATATAATTTTATGTTCAATCATTTTTATTAATATCTCTAAATGTTACAATTAATTAAATAATAAATAAATTGGTTAAATACAAGATTTTATAAAACATGTTACTACAATAGAGAACAATTGCTTGGGGGGATGAAATACATTGTTAATTATTATATTTCAAGGTTATGCTTATAAGATTGAAAATATTAGCAAAATGGGATAAGACTGCAAAGGGAGACGAACAAGAAAAACTTAGATACAAATAAAGAAAAGAAGAGTGATAGGGTGCTAGCACAATTCAAAGTAAGATCAGTATTTTACATTAAATATGATGTAAAGATATTCCATTTGGCATTAAATTTGGGTAGATTTTACAAGACAAATCATAAATTTGTTCAATTGTATGGAAAGTACAAATGGAATTACACTAAAAGATTGTATGTCAGTTTTTTCCAGTTTGAAGCAATAAGATGAAAGGCAATATAAACAAAACAAAATAAATCTGGTGAGGGGATAGAAGTCATAAAATGATTCACTAAAACACCAATCATTACATTGGATAACATTAATGGTTCATGAAATGAAACATATTTTGTAAACCGTTCCAGATTTATTTAGCAAAAGGAGAAGACAAATTTGCACTTGAATATAGTATGAATTAAATCAGCGGATGGGGAATGACAAGACCAGCGTACATTTGTGATACTATTGGAAATTCTTGATATCCAGAGTGGTGTTAGGTAAGCTGTATGTAGAATGAAATAGTATGATTGTGTTAAGTTAGCAGCAACAGACGTGGAAAAACATTGTTCCCATATCTTTACCCAAATATCTGGTGAAATTTGCAGATCCCAATCTAATTCCCATTGTGTAGTAGTTTTAGAGGTGGGACAGCTACTTTGTTTGGGTTAAGAATAGAATATAATTTTTGGCAATAAGGAGGAATAGCTTTTATAATTAAGTTCACAAAGGTGGTATATGTCTTGTGGTCAGAACGATTGAGCTTGAAATTAGCACATAATTGGGGGGAAAGGTATAGGTAAATTATTTAGGAAAAGATGTGTAAGCACGAAAATTCCTGCAGAATACCATCTTTGCAGCACATCATATTTAGGTCTGAACGTGAAGCTTTTGTTGAACCATAAAACGGCATTGGAGGCATCTTGAACAATGAACAAGCAAGATAATAGGCTATTCCAAGCATTTTTGAAGGTATATAAAAGAGGGAGTTGTTAATGCTAAGCCAAAGCCATGAAGATGCCTGAAGGAAATGAGACAAAGAGAGAGGGGCTATATATTTAGATTCTAATTTGATCCAGGTAGGGGCATCTGTCAAATTAGGTTAGTTGAATTGAAATACAATGATTTGTCATAATAAAAAGGATCGCTGATGTTTGGGAACATCCAGGAATTTAACCCTCCTCCCCCCGGCACCCCATTCTTTTTATTTGCTTTGAGTTTATTAAAAGCAATTTTGGAAGTGTTATTATTCCAAAGAAAGTTAGGCAAAAGATTAACAATTTTCTTAAGAAAGATAGTTGATATGAATAAAGGAACCATAGAAAGATAATAAAGGATAAAAGGGCCAAGTGCCATTTTGATGTAGTTAAGACGACCACACCAGGACAAAAACAGAGGAGACCAATTATTTATATAAGAATTTATTTTTTCTAAAATATAATTTTGGTTTAATGTTAGGGTAGAAGTGATATCTTTAGCTATAGGGATGCCCAGATATTTAACAGATGATAGGCACCATTTCATTCCATATAAGAGAATATTAGACCTTCTCCAAAAGTTGATTAATGGCAACATTTCCAATTTATCAACATTTATTTTGTATCAGACACTCTAAAAAATTGATCAATACAAGCCATAATCGCTGGTAGTGAGGTGGAGGGTACACATAAATAAAGAAGAATGTCATCCCACAGGCAGAGAATTTGATAGAAATGTCTTTTATAGGAACTCCCTTGATATTTCCATCAAAAGTAGTGCTTTGAAGGAAAGGTTCTAGAGCTAGGATAAATAGTAATGGGGATAAAGGGCAGCCTTGCCTAGTCCCGCGAGATATGGGAAACAATTGAGGAAAGGTATTATTTAAAAAGGTCTGGTAGATGGTGAAGAATAAAGAAGTGCAATGTATCTTGAGAATGTAGGGCTAAATCCATGCAATACAGATTGAAACATAAAGGGCCAAGAGACTCGATCAAAAGCATTCTCGGCATCAAGTGGAAGAGCGATAAGAGGGTCAGATGATTTTTGTGCATGAGAAAGAACATTAAAAAGAAGTCTAGTATTAGAAGAAGAATATCTACCTTTAATAAAGCCAGATTGATCCACATTGACAAGTCTAGGCATTATGGCTAATAGTCTATTAGCAATAAGTGTGGCAAGAATCTTAGATTCAGAATTTATAAGAGAAATGGGGTGGTCATTTTTAACAAAATAAAGGTCTACAATTAATAGAGCTTCTCAAAAGGTGCCTAGGCTTTCATCAAAATTTTAAAAGTGGTTAATTAACTCAAGGAGTTTAGGAGCAAGAATAGCTGAAGAGGAGCGCTAGAAATCAATAGGCAAGCCATCAAGCCCAGGAGCTTTACCAGTTTTAAGATCAAGAATAGATTTTTGAATTTCTTGTACAGAAATAGGAGCATCTAAAAAGGAGAGAGCAACAGGATTATCAGTCATTTTCTTGTTATTATGTAGAAAGTTGAGAAAATTATCATTACAAATAGTCTCATCAGAAGAATAGAGTTGAGAGTAAAATTCAAAACAATTATTATTAATTAGTTGGACTCGTAACTCTAGTACCTTGTTAATTGTTAAACGAAAAAACTATTATTACATCTATTATTTTTTTGAGAGAGGAAGCTAATAACTTCCCAGATTTATTAGACGCACCATCAAACTTAGCTTTTGTTCTCAACATAGAAGAGCATGCTTTATTTGTATTGTATATGTTAAACTCAATACGTTTTGAAAAGAGGCATTTAAAGGTAGCATCAGTGGGATGATTAAAATATGAGGATTCAAGTTGCTTGGTTGAGTGAAGTAAGTCATGAGACAGCTTATCATTTTGTTTGTTTTTAAATGCAACAAATTGTATAATGAAACCTCGTAGGGCAGGATGGTTTTAGAGTATGATAAGTTAAATTAGAGGGTAGGAAAAAGACAGAAGGGGACGGATCACAGCAAGAAAGGTAATAATAATAAACCTTATTGAATGATGTAGCAGTATATGTAAAATAAGAAAAAATTATGACCAAAGAGAAAATTAGATAACCATTAGGAGCTGCCTGTCATGAGATGACACCTTGAAAGGAGAGGCACAGAACACCCAGGAAGGGTTTCGGGTGGTTGTGCCGAAGTAAGGTGGACAGAATAATACACACACAGCTGAAAGTAATGAGAACGAAGAGTAGTCAAGTGTAGCAAGGAACAAGATACAACATAATGGATTCCCTCTAGGGGTGTATGCAGATATAGGAAAAGAGTATTCCACGAACCTTAGGAAAAACTCTAGCCTTCTGCACAGTTTGCTATAACAGAGGCCCACGCTGTTTGCTCATGGCTTGGAACAGCAGCTATGGGTGTCTGTAATGTAGAAACGAGACAAGGGAAGGGGCAGAGGTTGACTGATGGGAACCAACAGACAAGCTCTGTACAAAAGGGTCTACAAACAGTACAAGAGAAGATACTTACAGACAAATCCAGGAAAAGGAGGTTGATAGCAAACTAGCAGAAGGAAAAGAAGGAAAAGTCGTGTAACAGGATAGGATAGCAGAGGACAGTAAGGAACAAGGTTGAGAGCTCAGAGGAGCAGGAAAGCAATGAGCAAGCCCACAGGAGCAGGGCTGTAAGGTAGAGAGCCCAGAGTGAAAGGGCTTAGGGCAGCAGAGTAAAGCAGGCTGCACGGCAAGGAACCCAGAAGGGCCGGGCAGCAAGGATTGAGCCCTGAGGGGCAGGGCCGCTGACCGTAGAAGGTTGCAGAGGACTGTAGAGGGCTGCTAGGCCGAGAACCCAACGGAAAAAGGTAGGTAGTAAGCAGCGGAGCGTGATCAGCTGCAAAGTAGGAAGCCCAGAGGACAAGGGCTGTAGGCAGCCGGAGTGAGGCAGGCTGCAGAGCAGGGAGCCCAGAGGACAAGGGCTGTAGGCAGCCGGAGTGAGGCAGGCTGCAGAGCAGGGAGCCCAGAGGACAAGGGCTGAGGCTGGAAAGCAGCAGAGCGTGGTCAGCTGCAATGTAGAGAGCCCGGCAAGGCAAGGGCGGAGGCTGGAAGGCAGCAGAGGGTGATCGGCTGCAATGTAGAGAGCCAGGCAGGGCAAGGGCGGAGGCTGGAAGGCAGCAGAGCGTGATCAGCTGCAATGTAGAGAGCCCGGCAGGGCAAGGGCGGAGGTTGGAAGGCAGGAGAGCGTGATCAGCTGCAATGTAGAGAGCTCGGCAGGGCAAGGGCTGAGACTGGAAGGCAGCAGAGCGTGATCAGCTGCAATGTAGAGAGCCCGGCAGGGCACTGGATCCAAAGTCGGAGTAAGGAGGAACCGCAAACAAGATCCGTAGCTCAAAGCAACAAGGTGCCGGTAAGAATCCTAATGCAAGAGACTGAGCTCCTGCAGGCAGCAGCATTTATACTGCCCAGCCCAGCACAGAGGCAGGCTAATTGGTCGCACCTGGCTAAGCACACCTGTAGACAATCGGCCACCTCCCTCTCTGTTCCTGAGCTGGTGGAAGCAGAGGAGATCCCTAGGGATTCTGGGGATTGTTGTCATGATGCCTACCCCCGGAGCACCAGGCCAGACCCAGCACCCCCGGGAGCAGGCATCACGCCCTCGGGTAAAAACCCAGCGGCCCTTTATAGGGGCTCTTTGGACTCTGTCCTGGCGCTGTTGGCGCCAGGCTCATGTTGGACAATCAGCCCTGGCGCCATAGGCGCCAGGCTCATAAGGGGAAGTGTTTGGTGCACTTACCTGAAGCAGACCATGCTGCACACTCACCTGATGCAGACCATGCTGCATGACGAACCAAGCCAAATGAGGCTTAGGAGGGACTATTTTTCTGAAGGAACTATTTTGTTACTTGGGTGGGGTTGCGGAAGAATACTCACCTGGAACTTCTTCCAAGGCTATTTAAGCCACGCCCGGACAGCCACACGTGCTTCGCGTTGTTCTGCATCCCAGCAGCTGAACGCTCACCGTGTCTGCTCCTGCACCTGGACTCCAGCCACGCCCGCCTCGAACCTGGAACACCTGTAAGGAAAGAAGAGAAGAGAAAGGTGAAAACCAAGAACTTATTCAACCTTCTTACCTGCATCCGGAGTCTTCACGCCAGCATTCCTGAAGGAAGACTTCCATTTAAAAGCACTGCGCTGCTCGCTGCAGCGCAGCGCTTCACTCACCTGTTCCCGAGACGCCGCCCGGCTCCATCGCGGCTCTCAGCACCGGTCACCACATCTCTGCACCTAGGGAAGAGAAGAAGAGACAAAAGGTGAGCAAGGGAACACAAGAGGAAAGCCGAATTTTCAGCCATATTACTTACCGGCTTTTCTTGGTGAACCATTCCACATCTCGGGTCGGCGCCGCATCTTTGGCAGGTACCGCACCCCGGCCCCTATGGGGAAAGGACAGTAGACATTACTGGGGAATTATAAAGACATTTAGAGGGGTCGCCCTCATCACTAACTCACCTGATTTTACCACCGGCAATTTAACCCCTCAACGCATCGCCTTTGTTCTGCACCTGAAATAAAGGACAGATCACAGGTTAAAAACAACATAAAAGGAGGCTCACACTTGAACTTTTGCATCTTCATACTTACGGCGTATCGCTCAGAAAAGTCAAGTGGATTTTCCAGCGCCATTCTGAAACCAGTGAAGTAACTGGACGAATGCGCGCCCCTGCACCAGAAGCAGGATGGAGAGTTCATCCTTCCAAACCATAAGGTGAGCTTAAACCGGGGGTTTTGGAGGAAGTCAGAGAAGAACGAAGGGGGGAAGGGGGAGCAAGCACACTATTCAGCAGACAGTTAATCCCCTTTCTCATCTGCAGAAGGATATTCCTACGGGCCAGACAAGCAAGATTTGGGGGTCCTGTTCAATCGGTGGTCCGAATTCTGCGCATCACGCTTGAAGAGGCCACAGCAACCCAGACCAGACCAGTGCCTCCGTGGGAGCCAGTTGAGCGTTACAGAACGCAAAGCCTTCCTACAAATTCCCACCCAGGCGCTATGGAAACCTCTGAGACTGACCAGTTGGCTCAACTACTGGGGGAATTACGGGCCGAAGTACACGCCGCTCGTCAAGAGACTAATGCTCTCAGGAGGGAAGTGATTGTAACAAAGGAAAGAGCTGATGACCTGGCTAGACAGCTTTTGCAAGGTCAAGCTGGACAAACTCCTTTACCCGGTTCCGGAGGGAACCCCGCTCCTGTGCTTTCCAGTAACCCGGTGCAGATTAATCTGCCTGGAAACATGCCGCTGGCCGCACCCGAACGCTTTGCTGGGGACCCCAAATGATTCGCCATATTCATGAATCAGTGTCGTTTGCATTTCCTGTGCAGACCTGGGGCCTTCCCTAATGACCAGACCAAGGTAGCCTTTGTATTGTCATATCTCAGCGGCAGTGCTGCCGATTGGTCAGTTCCACTGGTAACTCAAGATGATCCGATTCTTCGTGATTTTCAAGGATTTCAAGCAAGCATGGAAAGGTTATTTGCTCGTCACTCCCAGGGGCAGGCTCTATATGACGAACTTCTATCTCTGCGACAGGGCAATCAAGACCTCCTTTCCTACATTGCAACCTTTAATAGACTAATTGTGGAAACTGGGTGGCCAGAGGATAAAAGAATCACGTTATTTTATCGAGGTCTACGCGGAGAACTTAAAGATGTCCTGGCCCAAGTTGTAAATCCGCCCCAAGAATGCTCAGAATATATAGACTTAGTGGTCCAATTGGATCACAGACTGCAAAACAGAAAAGCAGATCGGTCCAAGTTTGAGACCCGGGTGTTAGTCAAGACCCACGCTAACCTCAAGGGGGCTGAAGCCTCTGAGCCAATGCAAATCGGAGGAGTTAAAGGACCTTTAACTCAAAAGGAGCGTGAAAGAAGACGGCAGATGCACTTATGTCTTTATTGTGGTTCCTCTGGACACTTTCTACGAGGTTGCCCGGCAAGGCCGCCCAGGAAGGTGGTAGGAGCCTCTGATAAAATCCATGAAACCTCTGTATCGGGAAACGACCCCGCCCGACAAGTTAGGGGTCCGCTTGCCGAGCTTGAAAACAAACTCTCAGACCTCGCATTACATTGTGCTAATGGTCCTTGTAGATCCGGAACAGCCTAAGCGGTTGCATGCAATAAAGGCATACATCGATAGTGGGGCTATAGGAAACTACGTGGATCGTGAATTGGTCTCCAGGATTAACCTCCCTCTGCGTCCTAAAACCAGCAAAGATGTCATCACCACAGTTGATGGTACCGAAATTGCCTCGGGACCGGTAACACATTCCACAGCTGAGGTGACACTTGTAGGTCCGGACGGCCATCGGGAGGCAGTTGTGTTTGATGTAATCAAGGCTCCACAGATTCAGGTTATTCTCGGAATCCCTTGGTTAGAGACACATAATCCTCAAATTGATTGGCGAGCGAAGTGAATAACCTTTCCGGAGTGTGCACGAACCTGCTACCCAGAAAATCTGAAGATCAGTCTAGCATCAGTAACCTCTGTCTCCATGCAACTACCTCCGGAATACCAAGACTTTCAGGACGTCTTCCAAAAGGAACAGGCCAACACGTTACCTCCTCACAGATCGTACGATTGTCAAATCGATCTGGCGCCCGGTGCACAACCCCCTTGTAGCAGGATTTATGCCCTTACTGAGCCGGAGAATCTGCATTTGAGACAATATTTAGATCAATACCTAGCCAATGGTTTCATTCGCCCGTCAAAGTCTCCGGCATCCTCGGCATTGTTCTTCGTGCCAAAAAAAGAAGGCGACCTTAGAACTTGTATCGATTACCGCGCATTGAACCAGATAACTGTTAAAAATCGTTACCCTCTGCCTTTGATCCCTGAACTCCTTGACCAGGTGAAGGACGCTTGCATATACACCAAGTTAGATCTCCGGGGGGCTTATCATCTGGTACGAGTAAAAGAAGGCGACGAATGGAAAACGGCCTTCCGTACAAAATATGGACTATTCGAATACCAGGTGATGCCTTTCGGGTTGTGCAACGCGCCTGCTGCCTTCCAATTCTTCATGAACGATGTCCTTCGGGAACTCATCGATGTCTGTGTTGTCGTGTATATCGATGACATTCTGGTGTACTCCTCTTCGGAATCAGATCACAGAAAACATGTCAGGGCCGTCCTTGAGAAATTGCGCCAGCACAAACTGTTTGCAAAACTGGAAAAATGCATTTTCCATACCACCGAGGTTGAGTTTCTTGGATTCATCCTGACACCTAAAGGGGTCCGAATGGACTCACGGAAAGTGGATGCCATCCTCAAATGGCCATCACCTAGGTCGGTGAAAGGTGTCCAAAGCATGCTTGGTTTTGCCAATTTTTATCGCAGGTTTAACCCGGAATTTTCACGGGTGGTGCAACCCATCACTGCACTCTTGCGGAAGAATAAACGTTTTGAATGGACCGAGGAAGCTGAACAGGCCTTTCAGCAATTAAAAGCTAAATTTACGTCCACACCTATTTTGAAACACCCGCGTCCTGATCTCCCATATATAGTCGAAACCGACGCATCCATCTTAATGGGAGCTGTCCTGTCTCAGAGAGACCCCGAAACCAACCAACTGCACCCCGTAGCATTTTGGTCCAAAAAGTTCTCGCCGCCGGAGATAAATTATGCAATCACAGATAAGGAATTATTAGCCATTAAGTCCGCCTTTAAGGCTTGGCGGCATTATCTTCTTGGCGCCAGGCATACCATCACCGTGATCACTGATCACCGAAATTTACAATATTTAAAAACTGCCAAGGCTCAGTCTTCACAACAGCTCCGATGGGCTTTATTCTTTGCTGAGTTTGATTTTGTAATCACTTACCGACCCGGCTGTAAGAATGGCAAAGCGGACGCGCTATCTCGAATTGGAATGGGAGAAATGGACACAAACTCAGAACCTGTGCCGATAATTCCCGAACAAAGAATCTTGGGGATAACCACTTTACAAACCCTTGAAGACATTCAAGCATGGGTAAAACTATTCCTGAACTCTTCAGCCTTGCAGGATTGGATCAAAAGGGGGTCTGACTTTTCAATCAACGATGGCTTACCTTACTTCCAAGGATGTTTATTTTTGCCAGAAAAGGAATTGCAAGAACTGGTTATTTCCCGTCATCACGATACACTGATGGAAGGACATCCTGGCATTTCCAAAACAGAGGAAAAAATTAAACAACAATTCTGGTGGCCGTCCTGGCGAAAGGATATTAAATCTTTCGTGATGTCCTGTGGATTTTGTGCCCAAAACAAAGGTCAAAAAACAAAACCCGCCGGTCTTCTTCAACCCTTAGACATTCCACCAGCACCTTGGCACATCTTGTCACTAGATTTTATCACGTCCCTGCCCTCTTGTAATGGATACAATACTATTCTGGTTGTGGTGGATTTATTTTCCAAGATGGCCCATTTTATTCCGTTGAAAGGATTACCTTCAGCTTTTGTTCTTGCCAAGGAATTCCTCGAAAATATCCGTCTGCATGGATTCCCGTCCATACTAATCTCCGATCGGGGAGGCCAGTTTATTTCTCATTTTTGGAAAAAGTGTTGTCAACTGGCACAAATTGACGTAAGACTCTCAACCAGCCACCACCCACAGACCGATGGTCAGACGGAGAGAACAAACCAGACCCTTGAACAATATCTACGATGTATGTTGCACCAATCGGAGGGTAATTGGAAGGATATTTTATGGGTGGCTGAATATGCATACAATAACTCGATACACTCTGGAACTGGTCAGAGCCCCTTTTATACCCTATATGGACATCACCCTCGTACTTCAGACTTGGACTCACCTTTGAGCCTCGAAATGCCCGCAGTGGACCATTCGCATTCTACGATTATTCAAGCCTTCAAGGATGCTACTGCACACTTACAACATGCGAAAGGGAAATACACAAAGAATGCGGATCTGCATCGAAAGGAGGCGCCTCCATACCAAATAGGGGATCAAGTATGGTTGGCTACCAAACACTTATCGCTCAAGGGACCTTGGACTTTTAATCCAAGGTATTTAGGCCCTTACTCGATCAAAGCTATAATTAACCCAGTGGCAGTCAAGGTAGATCTACCAGCTAACATGCGGATTCACCCCGTTTTTCATGTGTCGCTTTTGAAACCAGTGCAACCAGGAACCAGATTAATAAAGCCACCAGAACCAATCCAGATAGATGGGGAGCCTGAATTCGAGGTGAAGAACATTTTGGACTCTAAGATCTCAAAATCAAAACTTTTCTATCTAATTGATTGGAAGGGGTACGGGCCTCAGGAAAGATCTTGGGAACCCAGCGATCACGTACATGCACCTCGGTTAGTAAAAAGGTTTCATCGGAATTTCCCGAACAAACCGAAACCTCCTGAGGGAACGACCTTGGGAGGGGCCTTGTGGGGGAGTGCTGTCATGATGCCTACCCCCGGAGCGCCAGGCCCAGCACCCCCGGGAGCAGGCATCACGCCCTCGGGTAAAAGCCCAGCGGCCCTTTATAGGGGCTCTTTGGACTCTGTCCTGGCGCTGTTGGCGCCAGGCTCATGTTGGACAATCAGCCCTGGCGCCATAGGCGCCAGGCTCATAAGGGGAAGTGTTTGGTGCACTTACCTGAAGCAGACCATGCTGCACACTCACCTGATGCAGACCATGCTGCATGAAGAACCAAGCCAAATGAGGCTTAGGAGGGACTATTTTTCTGAAGGAACTATTTTGTTACTTGGGTGGGGCTGCGGAAGAATACTCACCTGGAACTTCTTCCAAGGCTATTTAAGCCACGCCCAAACAGCCACACGTGCTTCGCGTTGTTCTGCATCCCAGCAGCTGAACGCTCACCGCGTCTGCTCCTGCACCTGGACTCCAGCCACGCCCGCCTCGAACCTGGAACACCTGCAAGTAAAGAAGAGAAGAGAAAGGTGAAAACCAAGAACTTATTCAACCTTCTTACATGCATCCGGAGTCTTCACACCAGCATTCCTGAAGGAAGACTTCCATTTAAAAGCACTGCGTTGCTCGCTGCAGTGCCGCGCTTCACTCACCTGTTCCCGAGACGCCGCCGGGCTCCATCGCGGCTCTCAGCACCGGTCGCCACATCTCTGCACCTAGGGAAGAGAAGAAGAGACAAAAGGTGAGCAAGGGAACACAAGAGGAAAGCCGAATTTTCAGCCATATTACTTACCGGCTTTTCTTGGTGAACCATTCCACATCTCGGGTCGGCGCCGCATCTTTGGCAGGTACCACACCCCGACCCCTATGGGGAAAGGACAAAAGACATTACTGGGGAATTATAAAGACATTTAGAGGGGTCGCCCTCATCACTAACTCACCTGATTTTACCACCGGCAATTTAACCCCTCAACGCATCTCCTTTGTTCTGCACCTGAAATAAAGGACAGATCACAGGTTAGGAAAAACAACATAAAAGGAGGCTCACACTTGAACTTTTGCATCTTCATACTTACGGCGTATCGCTCAGAAAAGTCAAGTGGATTTTCCAGCGCCATTCTGAAACCAGTGAAGTAATTGGACGAACGCGCGCCCCTGCACCAGAAGCAGGATGGAGAGTTCATCCTTCCAAACCATAAGGTGAGCTTAAACCGGGGGTTTTGGAGGAAGTCAGAGAAGAACGAAGAGGTAAAGGGGGAGCAAGCACACTATTCAGCAGACAGTTAATCCTCTTTCTCATCTGCAGAAGGATATTCCTACGGGCCAGACAAGCAATATTTGGGGGTCCTGTTCAATCGGTGGTCCGAATTCTGCGCATCACGCTTGAAGAGGCCACAGCAACCCAGACCAGACCAGCGCCTCCGTGGGAGCCAGGTGAGCGTTACAATTGTAGTTCCGAAGATGGCGAATAGGAATGGCCAGGAAAAGATGGTTATAGCCAAGTGCTTTGTGGTAAGTGTAGTTAAAGCCTCGCAAATGGGAAATAAGGTCCATATTGTTCGTAAATGTATGCGCCCATGGCGCAGGCATGACACTGCCATAGGCAAGAACAAGATGGCCCACTGTAGACCTATCAGCCAAACGGAGCTGGCTAAGTAAGAAGATCAACAAACTTGTCCATAACGATAAAATAGTGGTTGCACCACCACTTAATGAACAGGTTACAAATGCGGTAAAACAAAGAAGTAACTTTAACTGACTGGGGCCACCCCCTCTTGCTCAATTTACTTGACAGGAGATCTGGATTTGTCTCTGTTTGTCTGGGCTATCAAAAGAATTTGAAGGCGGATTATGATCAGATCTACTCCTAGAATGATGTGTGTTACCAAATTTGAACTTATTACGACGGGATAAGCTGTGAACATGGAGTGGTTTTGCAGGCCAGGGCCTGTTGTCGACGAAGACGCATCGCAGGATGAAGTGTCCATATTGGAAGATTGAAAAGACACTTCATCCTGCGATGAAGTGTCTATATCGGAAGATTGAAAAGATTTAATCAGAGCATATCATTCATCAGGATCTGAGTACTCTTTGGTGATGCTATGAGGTGGAGTGATGAGTATTCTTGCGGGTTGCAGTAGGCCATATTTAATGTCCAGAGTCTTCAAAGCTGGTCTCATGTCCAAGAATCTTTTTCTTTTGTCTTGCCTGGTTTTTGAGAAATCTGGAGTGATAAATATTTTATTTCCTTGGGAGGTTAGAGGAGATAGTGTTTTAGCTGCTAGGAAAATTTGTCGTGCTTGTTAATGATGCAGCACACAGGCAATGAGTGGTTCTGGGGATAATCTGTTGCTGGTAAAACGTGGTTTCATTCTGTGTGCCCTTTGAAATTTGAGAGGAGGGGAGAATGGGATATTCACAAGTTTAGGAAGCCACTGTTAAGAATAGAATGGGGTCATTCTGCTCTGAATTTTCTGGCACTTCATACATTCTGATATCATCTCTCTTCTGACAACTTAAATGCTCCTTGCCGAATGCAGGATCTAGTCGCCCCTGTGTCAACAAGAAATGAAAAAGTTTTGTCACCTATCGCCACCCCTATGCGAGGTTTCTCTGCAGGTTGGGTGTGATCGACAGGATGGGACACATTAAGTTCGTCTGTGGGCTGTCCTATTGAGTACATAAAGACATCTGATTCCCTGTAAAGGGGTTGTTCCCCACCATGGTAACTCCTCCCAGTTGTCCAACAGGAACAGTTGCCATGGAAGCCCATGTGTGCTGCTGCGTCATTGCTCTGCATTTGTACCAATTGCTGTGTGTTTCAGCGAACCTGTGGTGCTTGTAAATATTGCGGTACTGGTGCTGGCATTTGTGGTATCTGCGTTTACATCTGTGGTGCTTGCATTTGTGTTTGTGGCATCTGCTGGTGTGTGCTCTGTATATGTCCTTGCTGTTCTTGGTCATGTGTATAGTAGTCGTCCTGGTCCCCTTGATATGGCTGCTGGCCCGTGCTCCCCTATTCTGCTGTATCCCCCCTGCTCCTACATACACTCGAAATGTGTCCTAACTGCTCACACGTTCAACACTGTGGTGGCTCCCACCCTTGCCCTTGGAGAAACCCCATGAAAAATCCCCCTGGGCCCTGCTGCACCTGCTTCCCGTATCCCTGAAACTCTCCTGGAAAGCCCCTTTGGTTGTGATGCATCTGTGGTCTGAACCCGCGCCCTCTCAGTTGTTCCTCTCTTCCTTGAAACCCTTGTGATGCGTTCCCCTGCCCCATGAACCCTCCCCCTGTGGGCAGTGCAAACTGCTGTGGTTTTTGTGGCTGCTGCAACTGTCTCTGTGGGGTGGGGCTGATTAGTACCGCCTCTTCAATCACAGACTTCAATAGTTTATTCTGTAGTAGCTTTGCTTTGTCCATCTTCATGTCCTCTGCCTTTTTCTTGAGCTTCTCCTGCCATAGCCTACAATGGTGAACTATTGTTGTATTTCTGGCCATCCTCTTGTTTCCATTCCTACCAACTTCTTTAGATGTTTCTGGATGGGCTCTGGCAACTGCTGCACTAGTATGTAATAGAATATTAATACTGTTTTGTCCCACGGTTCTCGGGTTTCAAAGCACCAAAGCTCTTGAATCTCCTGAATATACTGCAAGGGGTCTTCGTCTTCCCTCATTTTCCAGGACATAATCGCTGCAATGTCCGAGGTGTCTGGGTATTGTCTCCTTAATGCTTGCCTATGGCAGCTGTGCAGTTTGCAAACGGCATAACATTGTGCACCGTGTTTTGTGTTGTTACTCCCGGGAACCCTGCCCTTTTCCATACATCAGAAGCAGCGTCCACGAGTATTGCCACTAGTAGTCCCTTTACGTCTCCAACTGCTAGCCTGTTTCCCGCTGTCATTCTTTCCATCTCATTAATCCACTTCCCAGCCCCTGCACTTAATGAGGGCAGCCTACACTTCACATTCTGCTTGTCTGCATGTTTCCATGGTACATACTGAGGTTGCTCCCATCCCCTCTCCAATAAGGGCACCTCCTCCCCATGCGTGCCTCTAGTCAGTCTGACCTGCCTGTCCCCTCTCTCACTTTCAATTCCTGCGCATACATCTATTGGTTCTAGTATGAGAACCCTGATGCTGTCGTCGTACCTCCTTGTTAACCTTCCCCTAGAGCAAGCTATGGCTGTTTTCCCCTTCTTTCGTCCTGGGATGTCTCTAAGCCCATCAATATATGTAGCAGCATCATGTAGGGTGTAAGTCATTTGCCAGCCGTGCCTGCTCATCTGAGCTGCCCCCCCTTCTCCTTCTGTCTGCATCCTGTGCTCCCATGTAATTCGCTTGTCTGTCCCTGTTGACTGGGATCTGTATTGCTCCCCCCTCTAGTCCCCACTGTTCCTGTCTTCATTGTCGGACCATGAACCCATGTTACGGCAAAAGTACTCTGTAAAACTCAGTCGCCTAGATGTCAAGTCCGTATTAGGCCTCATGCTGAGGTCAATATCTCTCAAGTCATACCTGCTTCCTACCCCCAGTCCCCTAGGCCTGCTACATCTCTTTCCGCTATGCCCCTACCCGTGAGCTTGTGCTATCTGGTTCTGTTTGTCTGTCCCCATCAAGTCTGTTGTTTCCCCTGTCAATTGCTCCTTGTGTCTTAACTGCCCTTGTTCCTTGCTCATCCTCCTCCCTGCGCATGCATTCCCTCACCAGTCTATCCAGCTGTAACTTCCTCTGTTCCCTCTCAACCAACTTGTGTTTTTCCTGCTCTGCTATTTCCCTTCGCCTCTCATATCGCTTCTAACTCCCCCGTCTTTCTGTCCCGTTGCTCCCACTCCACTCTCTTCCTTTCCTTGCGATCCCTTTCGATCCTTTCTTCTCTTTCCCTCTGCACCTGCTCCTTCTCCTCCTCCTTCCTTTGTTCTCTCTCCAGCTTTTTTCTTTTCTTCTTTCTCAGTCTTCTTTCTAATATCTCCTCCTGTTCCTTCTCCCTCCTATCTGCCTCATTCATTATCTCCACCCAATCTGATGCTCCATTGATTCCGTTCAAACCTTCCATTGCCTTAGCAGCCCCTTCTGCCTCTGTTTTCCCTTCCAGTTTCGATAGTATCTGTCCCCCTATCCACTCTTTCATGGCTATGCTCCGAGACCCTCCTTCGTGCCATTCTACGCCCCGCCGCTCGCCTCTCGCTCAATAGCTGTCTGCCCTGCGCCACTCCTCCTTTGTATATGGTGGTGGCTTATATGTTGGATTTGCGTACCCCTCTGCTGCTCTCAATTCCCGTATTGGGTACATTCTTTGCTCATCCTCTGTGTCATCGGATACTACACTCAAAGGGACATGGGGGGGAAGCGGAGGGGTGAGCCCCTGCCTCCTTCACCTCCTGCTGGCTCAGCATCCACTGACGCCTCGCTGCATCCTCCTCACCCTCTTGCAACATGCACCACAGTTTGAATATGGCAATGCATTTTGCTAACATCTTCCCCTTATAGGCACCCTGTATGAGTGTGAGTAGTGACTGCTGCATGTCCTTCTGCAAGGTGGCCACGGTTTAGTTCACTTTCCCTTGGTACTTTTGGAGCATTCAATGCTATATTTAACGATCTTTTCCTGGTAGGATGGGAGTGTCTTATACAGATGCTGTAGGGGTGTGTCAACCCCGCACTTCTCCGAATACATTTTCTTTCCTTTACCTGACCACAAGTCGAGGGTTTCGACAGTCCACTGTTGAGGGAGAAAGATACAATGTAATAACAATATTTTTCCGGTTACTACGAGCCGCTCTAGCTCCACAACTTATCAGGCTTGCTCGGTGCACCACCCCTTCATGAACTCACCATCAATGCCGCCTAAGGCATGTCCGCAATCTTGTGAATGTGCCTTCCGCGCATGTTATGACTTGCTGGTCGTGTAGATGGTGAAACCTCCGTCCCCAAGTACTGCACGGGCAAAATAGTATTATTAATGCCCGAGCAATCTTTGAGGCCACAGGTGTAGATTACTGTCAGCCTGGAACCAGGAACGCCGGAAGGACCCCCTCTGACCACTGCAAAGGCAAGCAATGAGGTTAGACAAGGAACCCGATTCCAATACAAGCAGTACAAGGGAACAGAAAAAGGCTTACCCGAATACAGGTGGCAGGTTGCCCAGGATGTGGTAAGTAGGCAGGGGTCACAATGGTCGACGGCAGAAGGCGACAGTTGTGACACAGGATGGCACTCTAGTTGGATGTCAATGGTACCTGAGTAGCAAGGAGCATGGGCCAGAAACAATGACAGGAGGAGCCTTAAATCAGTCCAGCAAACGATCCGGGGTCAAAAACCATGAAGACAAAGTCAGTTGCAAGGGAAGATCCAAACAAGTATCCAAGGAAAAGCCGAGGTAATCTGAGATTGCACAGGTACCAAGAAAGAGACGTGAAGGAGTCCGTGAAGCAGTCCGAGGTCGAAGTAATCCTGAAAACAATATCTGTGAAACACCAAACACTACTGATGAAAGCAGCTCTGAAGCGCTGGTTGAATGTCCGTTCACTCATTATGAACCCGCAGGTGCGATCACATGATACGGTCACGTGACAGCGTTCTGTATTGATGCTATGGTAAACACTTACTGGAGTTGGAACGCTTCCTGGAGACGTGACTCGTGTTCCGCGTCCTACTGCTCCAGTCAGGCTGTTTCCTGGTCACTTGATGACTCGCGTGCCAAGCCCCCAAGCTGCGCAGGCACGGTGTGGCAAGGCACCATGGCATTCGCCAAGCAAGGAAGGGAGACCGCGCAGGGTATCAGTGGAGTGCCCACTCGCCGCCGTCGGGAAGGAACAGGTAAGTGGGACGGGGTTGGTTTGGCAGCTAAAATGTGCAGTGCTAGCGGGGAAACTAACGGAGGCGTGACAGCGCACCACCGCTGGATCCACCTCGTCTGCCAATCCCAATTTTCCAATACTAGCTCCTCACCGTCTCATGCTCTCAGTGTCCTATGTGCAACCCTAGGGGTGACGTCACCAGTTACTAAGCAAGGTAGTGCTGACAAATCAAATACTGCACGCTCACTCTTATAGCATATTATTCCCAAAACACACACAAACCTACAGCTGTCTCCAGGCAGACTATACCAATATTCTCTTGTGATTGAACTGTACCCGCTGCGTCCCCTAGCGTCTCACTCCAGGAGACTTAGCCAGTCGACTCACCTTCCACAATCTAGGTCAGCTTCCCTCGCTAACCCTTATGGGCATACTGTTAGCTATGACTCAAGCTAAAACACCCAACCCACAGAAATACCACTATTTACATATCTTCTGTCATTCGTTCCCCTCGAGTCAATAGTCAAGGGTATTCACCAGAACCGTTTACCTCTAGAACCGAATGTGCCCTAAACATAGAAAAGGGACTTCTACCTCCACTCCTGTCCCTACTAACTTTGACAATATTATACAATGCTTTGACAATACTCAACGATAACTCGACATTACTCCACAATAAGCAATATCATCCTTCACACCCACAGTTGCCATTTGACTGGGTCAATACTTACATGCTGTGGTCTGCTGGCGCTGCTCGGCAGCCGTATCCTCCAGAAGATGCTCACTTCCTAGTCCTGGCATGCCTGGACTCCTCGCTGACTTCGGGCAGGATGATTTTCAAACTGGCTCCTGACAGCCTTTCCATGGGTACGCATTTCCCATCTTCTCAAAATATGCGAGGGCCCTGCAGCCTCTCAGGTTCTGCGGCGGAGGAGACGACCTTTGCCGGGGTGACGCAGGGAACCATCGACTCTGCTACCAACTTGTTGGGGGTAAATCTCGGGTATGCCAGAGCTATGCTGGGAGTTCGCGGACTTGAAGGGCCCAACTCCTTCCACCAGTATACATGGAGGACTCAGTCATCGGCAAGTCCAAACTGCGGTTTATTACAGCCAGAACCAACCGGGATCGATACAAGAATTCAGGAGAATTCCAGCATGTCACACAGTAAATGGTGCACATGCCAGTTTTGTCTAGAAAACACGCCACAGCTCCGTCCTCACTTGGGCCTCTCTCCAAAAACCTATTGCGGCGTGGGATGGGCCGTCAGGAGCATAATAACCTATATGAGTACATATACATGTTATTCTACTGGCTCTTACATGTCAGGTGGCTGAACTGTCCCTTCCCCAAAATCTAACTTACTACATTGTTGCAGAATGATGGGCTTGCCATTGGCTCTCTCACGTTGCTACCACCCCTACGGTACTAAACTGTGATTGGCTAGAGCCGACGTCCCCATGCCTGGGACCCAAAATGGTTCTCAGCTCACTGTGCACCTTTTCAAGGTGATGTGAGCGATTATGTGTCTGTATTGTAACTTGTGCGCACCACCTTTGCCTATGAGGCCATGTCCCGCTTGTCGCCACACTTGTTGCAGTCTGTGTCTGGCTGCCTGGATTCGGGTCTCCTTTCTCACCAGTGATCACTATTGTCTGCTTCAGCTGCATCACATGTTTAGAGACCATAAGATTGAGTTCTGCAGCTCCGAATTATGAGGATTTATTCCCTTTCTCTGCAGCTGGTCCCCTTGTCGTCTGAGGATTGGAATATCTCCATTTCTCTTGCCCTTGGCTGTGGGCTCTGCCTCACACGTCTGGCTCGCTGTGCAGCCTGAATCAGATCAGCTTGTCTCTTGCGCAATGAATTGAGGCCTGCTGTCATTTTCCTAAACTCTATAATGCGGGTTCTACATTGTCCACGTTATACTATATTCTCCATAGGATAGTCACACTTGGCTCTGTCAGGTCCTATAGGTGCTCCTGCAGTTCCGTAGAGTTATTCGCGTTTAAGCGCCTGCAAACCTTTTCTCAGGATCTCTTGTCTCTTGTCATTTCTGCGTGGCAATGACAGTATGCATATGTGTCTGTCCTCTAACTATAGAACTATACGCTTGTGTTCTTCATGTATTTCGAGTGTGTGTTTGTGTCGCGCTGTGCGGATTGCACGTGTGCTTCATGTCTAACGCTGCTATGTCGTGGTGTCTCTAATGACGTCAGCAACATGGCTTCTTAGTGCTTAGTCCAGGGTGTCCACATAGGCGTCTCTGACCATGGCCTGCGGCTCTTTATTCACCCATGGATACATTTGTACCGCACCTGGTCTGTATGGCTGATTGAGGGGATACCGCTCAGTGTATTTATCGATCATTGGTGCATTCGGAATTTGCCCAAAGTAGAATGGGTGGTTGTGATGTTTTCTGGCCTTCCGTCTTGTCATGAACTTGATGGAGGGGTGGTGGTCCCAGGATCCTGACTCCCACTTCAGGTGAGAGCATGGGTTCAGAACCTGGAGGAACTAGCGTCTGTGCGTGTTGTTTTGCATGTGGGGGTTTGTGCGAGTGGCCTAGTGCATTGTAACCGTATTGGGAAAGATTCAGTGCCTCGGGTGTGTGGTAGTATTTTATGTTGGTGTTAGTGTGTTGTGTGGGGTTGTGGTGGGTAGGGTTGTGTGCACTGCTTCGATAGTGTCCATAAGGGATCCAGAGTCACGGGTGGTCGTAGCTGTAAGATAATCCGGTATCTTGGGGTGTAGTTGTCCTGATGTTCCACAGTACCACCAGTAACTCCCATCCCCCCCTTGTGTGACATTCCCTAGTGCCACTTTTAACTCCCATCATGTCACTGGGCATTTCAGGGAAACGCTTCTGCACACTGCCAAGAGAGCCCATCATACCATTATAAGAGGGGATTGCTGGACTCTGTTGCTGCGCGCCTGGCGCTTGCATCAGCCCCTGCCTGCTTTAAATGCAGCTTATCTGAGACTTACAATATGGCTGCCGCTTAGGGCTGCTCTTCTACCCTCTATATGGCTGACAATATGCCCATTTGGACACTAAAGGAACTGCAGGCTAGTAGCAAGGGGGGGGGGGCTCTCCTATAAAAGCCACATCCATGCATCCTTCACTGCTTAGTGTTTTTCTGCCGTTCACAGCCTAATGCTTACCGCCGCTCCCACATCAGGAATCGCAGCTCTGAAAGAAAGAAACAAAGGCAAGTTAACATCAAGATCCACACTCAGTGCAATCGCATACTGCAATATAACGGATTACTTACCATGCGGAAAATGCCGCAATCCGCAGTGTTCACCCTGACGTTGCATGCATTTATCCCTGGAAGCAGCAGCAATCCAGCTCCTCTGCCCTCTTCAGTACTAGGTGCACAAACCTGCAAGACAAAGGGAAGAAATCAGAGAGGAAAAGACAAATGTGAAAGGGAAAGAACTGGCAGGCATCCTGCGCAAGTGAGAGGTAAACAAGAAAGCAAAGAGAGAACAGAGGCACGCCCCTGCAATGAAAAGCTAAGGCAAGGGCCTATTTGGGCAGAGCAAGCACACCCACCAGAGGCAAGAGACTCATTTGCTGGGGCAAACAAACTTTCGACAGGCACAAGAGATATTCCAGCTGGAAGCCCTAAAAGCATCCCACTAAGAGACAAAACTAACTTAAAAGCTACAAGCTAGAAGCAACAGCACCCCACACACCGCAGCAGGTCTGGGCATCGCCATTGAAGTAACTGGTGCGGATCGGACCCGAGTTCACCTGCTGAGTACAACAGGTGAGTCCAGTCTTCCGTGGGAGGGGGTAGACAGGACTCACCCATCCACTGTGACCTTATACCCATAGATACATATACCTATGTTTTGGTTTTAGGAACGTTATCACCAGCATCCACACATCCAGCAAGGTACTGGGCGTACCTGAGAGTGCAGCATCCAACAACGAATTCCCACTCCTTCGATTCCACACCCGGTCGTGTGTTACAACTGCCGTACACGGGAGTCGAGGGGAGGGGGTGTGGAACTAACATCAGGGAACTCCGGACGCTCCCGCAGAGACTAAAGGTAAGCGTTACTGTAGTTGCCTTGTTCATGCTGTTGTTCATGCTTTTATGGGCAATGTGGGTGGTTCACTCTGGGTGTGCTTCAGCATAGAGAGATACTTGGTGTAAACATATTATTGATCCTCTGATTGTTTATGTGTAGTGTTGCACATGCCACAGCGTCTAGCTGAAATTGTCTGTTCTACTCTTTTCCTCTCATATTTCAGCTCAATGTTTTCATGCATGTACTGCATAACGTTGATGGTGTTTTCTCTCTTACTCTCTCTTTCTCTCCATACATACACACACACCAACCCTTTTTAACCTGGGATTAGGGTGGAGTTTTTGAGAATGTATGGGCCAAATTAGGCATGCATCGCAGGCAGCAGAAATTCCCAGGGTTTTTGATTTTCAAATGTAAGCAGGTACGCATGTACAGTTCTTGGTATTCGTTGCCAGAATATGTGGTAATAATAAGGCAAGACATAGTGTGAAGTGAAGGGTTTACTAAGGAGACGCAGGGGCACACAACTAGAGGGCAACAAAGTGGCAGCAATCACAAATTGAATTTGAAGCTCGTGAGCAAAACACTCTAAAGAGGACTGCATCGGTACTGTACCGGTCCTCGAAAGTTTTAATATCGGACGATGCATCCTTTGCCCCACTGCAAGACTCATGGTGCCTCATTACAAGAATGGCGGTGCGGTAAAAAATTGGCAGTAACGGAATTACCTACACTTTTCCTGCACCACCATACTACGAGTATGGCGCTGGAGTGGGAGGATTTACCTCCAGCATCATGCTCCTGATAAATCCTGCCATGTGCGGAATTACTGCGGTGGTAATTACACCAGCGGTAATTCTGCCAAAAATGCCCAATGGACTTTAGAAAAATAGGGATTAGCTCTGCCAGTGCCACTTGTAATCCGGCAGTAATTCCGCCGGACCAAAAAGCGGTAACAGTAAACCCGTCGGGCGGTATTCTGGTGGATTTACCACTGAAATACCACCCAACTCGTAATCAGGCCCTTGTCGACATCTGCTTGATTTATTTCTTTTTCCATTCGCCAATATGCTAAAAGAGAAAGTAACTGCATTTCTCTGCAGTATGGCACTAAAATGAAATTGCGCTTCCCACGTGTAAGGTTTTAACAAAGCCGAATGCATGGTGACGTAAGGGGATGTATTAAAGCTCATCTGCGATTCTAAGGGCTTCACTTGCACTCCATTGGTTTGGCCAATGGATACAGCATGGCCTCTGATTAAGGAGCATTTGTGAGAGCTGGGTTTGAATACCACTTGCAATGCCTTTTTGGAATTGGCCTTTGTGGCAAGTCAGACATAAGAGATGAACAAGAAAACATGGTTCAACAAGTTTTATTAAAGAAAATGAAGCTTAAACTATCCCTATAGCTATGAACATGGGTTTTCCTAGTTTCACAAACATTCTGTCCTCTGTCCAAACCTATTATATCCTATCCTCAATCCCTACCACTTATAAACTAAATAACATCAATCTTAGCCTAAGTAAGTTTGCTCTCACTCTACTTGGCTTCTGGTTGCTGGTTTCTGAGCCCACCCAATTTTATCTTTGGATCTCTCTCTCTCTCAGGCTTGCTGTTACAGTCCTTTAAGTCTTCCACTCTTCTTAGAGAAGGTTGCTCAGGACCACCATGCAAGCGTTCTTATCAGTTCAAAATGTGAATCTCCACATTGGAATAGATGTTGCTCTAAACCTGTTCCTTAATTGCCACAACAATATCAATGAGTCCTGATTGTTCTGATTTCATATACAGTCTTTTTTTCACCACTACTAGGTCTCTTAACCTCCTCTGGCTTTTCACATCTTTCAGTCCGGCATGGACTATCTGGCCCTTCAGGGCATCTGGGTACGGTATGGCATTTTCCTCCTCGTGTGGTATTCTGTGGTTTAGCCCCTGGTGGGCTATCCAACCTCTCATTTTGTCTGGTTATCATATGGCTTTTACCCCATTGTGGAGTATTTTCTGGGTTAGCCGCTCGTGAGCTATCCGACCTCTCAGGCTGTTTGGTTCTCAAGATTTATTGTATCTGTGTGATTTGGCCATGGCATAATTGTTCGTGGCAGAATTGACCATAGTCGATTTCGCTGCAAAACCAATTTTGCTGCAGCCAAACTCTGCTAATCTATGCCCCATCCACCCCCCAAATTCATCCCCCCACCCCCACTTACCTGTTGCACGTCTGCTTCCTTCTCCTGACCCTGCAGTGTCAGTTCCGTCTCTCTTAAGTGGGTCGGTTCTGATGCCGCAGGGTCCCCTTTTCCCTTTTTTTTCGGACTCCGCCTCCAATCCTCAGCAAGCGGGGGACACCCCACAAACCTCCCAAGGCCATCAATACCCAACATGGGGAGCGGGGACACCCCTGCAACTCCCACGTCCCATGTTCGGTATTGATTACCCAATTTGATTGAATTTAATCAATAGACTGGTACTGGCCGAATTCAGCCAGATGTACCATTCGATCAATTAAATTCGATCGAAATCGGGGAGTACTGATGCATTCACCCCCTCGTGGATTATTTTCTGGGTCAACCCCTTAAGGGCTGTCTAGCATCTCAAGCCGTCAGATTCTCTGGTTGCATTCACTCCCTCTTGTGATTTTCTCAAGGTTAGCACCTCGTGGGTTGCCTTGGTTCCTCACTGCCCTCGTCCTGTGTCTTCCGATCTGCTGTGTACCTGTTCTCTTGTGGCAGTGCTAGTAGTGTAAGGTGGCCTCTCTGTTCGCTGCGGAACTGTGACTCTGTCATCTTTGTGGTTGGGTCTCCTCTTTTGGTGACTCCTGCCTGTGGCCGACAGCACTTTGGCGTCAGGGCAGTTGGACGCTGGTATGCTGCTCCGGCGGTGACTCGCTTCTCCCTTGGTTCGGTGACCCAGCGCTCCTCTCACTCTCCGCCTTCCTAGATGTGGCAGCGTTCCGTGGACTCTGGATTTCCTCTGCCCACCATGTTCTCTGCATGGTCCTACCTGTGGGCTCCTCCTGGAAGGGAGACGTGCACTCCTCTGCGCTCCAGCATAGGCTTCTTTGTTTCACCCTCAGGCTGACTCTCTCCGTTTCTGAATGGGTCTCGGGTCTTTTAAATTCTTTCCTGGAAGGAGAGACAATTGGTGACATTCTTCAGAGATGAGTGTTAACAGAACTGTGTCAGAAACCAAGCCAGTCACCTTTAAAAGGCCCTGCACATGATGACACTGCTCACTTCTCTTATATTCAAAATATACTTGGGACTGCGAGTTAAAGGGAGGTATGGTAGCAAGTTTTCTTTTTCCTTGTTCCCTATAAGAGGGGATGCAATCCACAGTGAGATCCTGCTTGCCCTGTCCCTTAGGGGGTGTTAAGCAGAGTGGGCTCACTTCCCTAACCCAAAGGGGTGGTTCCTCCTTGGAGATAAGGGACACATTCCCTGGATTTGTCACTGCTTGTGTTTTTATATGTTTTAATTGTATTTATTACATAATTAGATTTTAAGAAAGCAGACTGCTGTCTTCAGCAATGCAGTATTCAACTAACAATGGTAAATGCATCTTAAGTGGTTATAAGCACAGTACTGTAAGCTGTGAATAGTATTTGTATTTTTATTTCAATAGTCTTTTGTATTTTAATCGATCGAAGACAGCAAAACAAAAGCAGCAAAATACAATTTTTAAAAAGGCCAGTTCAACAAGGCCTTGGCTGAGAGTCAACCCTTGCTCAGAGGAGAACCCTCTCGCTGCTTCAACACCGTTACAAAGATAAAGTGCACAAGAGCATCAATTCATCTGCATACATCACAATCTACTCTCATACAAAGTGGCAATCGCTTTGCACCGTACTAATGCAAGCAAAGCTCATTGCCACTCCAAGAATCTTTCCGTTTCCATTACACGATTACAAAACTAACAAATACAACCACAGGGAAAGCACGTTTTGTTTTTTGTATGCATGTCTGCAACATGCGACTCTCTTGGTGTTTTGGAGTAAAACTCCTTTGATCCCTCATAATTGATAATGCAACCTAGGGCTGATGTGAGTTGTAGTCCAAAACATTGGCGAGCCAAAGGTCTATGGCCACAAGTGTGCTGAGAGGTGAGGAGATTGTGACATAGCATCTGTTCCCAAATATAGATCGGTCCTGTCTGGTGGGCGTGGCTCACTCAAACAAGCACTGTGATGAAGAGTTGGACTAGATTACCTGTAAATGATCTAGGCATTACAAACTACCTGTGAATAAATTGCCACCTGGCGCTGGCTGTAGGTGCTTGGGAGCATCTGAGGTCCCAGTTCAAAAGGATGTTTGGGAGGTCCTTTCCCATTCACTAGGAAAAACGTCTGAGACATCTATATGGTGCATAGATCATAATGGCACCATAACTTTTATTTTTGTGGCAGACATGGGTCCATCACTCAACATGGTGCGAAGTTTTCCGCCACGTTTTGGTGGGATTCATCTTAGCAGGCTCCTCTACGCGGAGGACCTAGTTTTAATAGATCTGACACCGGTGGGTCTTCAGCAGCAGCTAGATCAACTAAGGAAATAGATAGAGGAAAATTACCTCCAGATTAACACAGAGAAAACAAAGATCTTGGTGTTAGAATAAATATCTGGGAACCATGATCAATAACAGCAATGTCGAAACCCTGACAGTGGATTTCCTTCGTAGTAAGACCAAAGCTCTGGCGAGCCAAGCCACCAGAGTAAATATGAAATATGAACGCTTCACAGTGGTGCCGGTTTTAGACTTTTTAAAAATGAAAGTTTTTCCAACCCTCACTTATGTTGCAGAGGCAATTTTGAAAGTCCCGGATAACCTATGGCTCAAGCTCGAATGAGCATTTTGGAGGGACTTCCGATGTACATTATGCAAAGAGAACTAGGCACCCCCTCTCCAATGACAACACTGGAATGGAAGAGACTGACATTATATGGGAAGTGTCTCGGGGCCTTGAGGTAGGTATTCATTTCTTTTATATACAACGAAATAGGGAAATGCACCAACGGGCCATTGAAGGACTGGGTGGATGCTAACAATCTCAAGTTGAAGCATATTGGCTGCACTACGGAGGACCTATTAACTAACCCGTGCAGAGTAAAAACAAAACTATACAAGCTTGATTAGATCAGAGCCCTGGAAAAGGCTTCATCATACAAATTGTATTGGCAGGTGGATCATGAAGTAAGAAATGTGGGTACTTTCCCCAAATATCTGGGGAAATTCCCAAATAAAACAACTTGGAAACCAATTTATTTTTTTTTCTTCCAAACTTTATTTATTCAGTCACAATCATTATTCTGTTACAGTCGTGGCACAGTACCTCAATAATTGTATCACACACGCTTTACGGTAGCCACATTCACTTATTTAACCCTAGGTAGGGCCCCTACCTTTTCCATAGCCATTACATTCCACATTTTTGGTAACCTATTTCTACGGTCAAGTCAGTGTCAATTTTGCTCAGAGATTGGTCAAGTGGAGACCTTGAAGCATCTGCTGCTGTTTTGCCTAGGGCTGTCCGAGGTTAGAACTCTATATTTTGGTTCGTTGATCCGGGCCTTCCCATCATTGTGTCCAGAGGAATGGTTGGGCGCCTTGACAAAAGGCGATATGGTCTCTTGAGTCTGGTCATTTGTCAACTTTCTGAACAAGGTCCTTGTAACAGACAGTCTGTAATGGAATCCTTTGAACTGATGATCCTTGACCTTTCTGTGAATTGGTGTATGCCATTGAGAGTACATCATTTGAACCATGTGGGATGGAATAGCTGAAATGTAAATTGTAAACGTTTTTTTTTAATGAACTAATGCAAAAAAAGAAATTGTCATACTGGAGTTGTTGCCTCATGAAAATTCCAATGTGTGATTTCCCTGCTTTTTTCATTGTGAGGTTGCATAAAACATGCCTTGACTTGAACTTCAACAATCTCCATGAATATTCACTGCTCCACACCCAAGAACTGAAAGTAGGGTAAAACAGTCTGTCTATGAGTACACATTAAAATTTACAAGGCCCTTTGTGAAGACTGATTATTTCATAGGGAATTTGTGCATAACATTATCTCCAGACTGGGACTCAAGTATGTAGTCAAATTCTAGATAACACAATGAAGGGGTAGAGTAGGAGCTCCACAGTATCACATGACACGTTTCTTGGCCCTTACATAGCAGAACAGAAATAATAAAGGCAACCAATGTGGAGCTGAAACCCTAAAGGACCACTTAAAAAAGCTATTAATCTGTGTCAGAGTCACATGGGATGCCCCCTCCCCTCCGTCCGTCCGTCCCCCCCCCCCCCCCCCGAGTGGTGTCCCATTTCAATTGAAAAGGTGAAAGAGCCTGATGCAGGAGCTGTCGCTATGTAGCTGTGCCAGAATGTTGTCCTGTCCTGCTGGACATCTATGAATGCTGATTTGTGATTAATGCAAGGTATCGGACTGACAGCGCAGGACAATATTGATGAGCATTCTGAGATCTAAGCTGAAGCTCATGGGGATGGCTGGATACATGCCAATCCTCTTGATTTAGCCGGGAGACGCACACATTTTCTATGAAAAATGTTGCTTTTCTTTTACTTTTTCACTCCCAAAATATGCCTTACTCCAATGCAATTCAATGGGAAAATGTTATTCTCCCACTTTCTTAGACAATATCTCCCTCCCAGGTGATCCAAAATGTTGGCATCTATGCGGCTGGTGGGTGCATAGTTGTCAAGTTGTCCTACTTTGAGCCAGTCCTGGTACACCCCACTGTGTGCTTTGATTTGTAGTCTTGTGCAGGTCAGATAGCACAGCGAGCTGAGTGCTCATTTCTGACCTCTGTACGTAACCTGCTGATGCAGGTTTGAATCCTGGCTGGGCCAACTCAGCCTTTCATCCTTCTGGGGTCGATACATTTGAGTACCACACGTGAGTACCACACGTGAGTTATGATATCAACTGTTATTACCGCGCTTTGATGCCCTAGGGTTAGCCAGCTCTATATATAAACTGGTATTATTATTATACTTACAATGTGAAAAAGTACAAGTCCTAGTATGCATAGCTCTAAAGTCGCACGTTTTTCGCAAGAGTCACTGCCAAGCTCCTAACCAGTCCATGTAATTCAATGGGCTCTCATTCGCCTAAAACAAAATCATCTGCTTTCACCCATCCTGGGGGGCTAAAAGGTTGAGTGGTTTGCAGTATGTAATGGGAAAACTCACAACTCGCTTGAGGTGTCACACATAACGTAGTAATTTGCCAGCTATGTGGGTGGTCGCTCCTGTGTAGAGCTAAGAGTAACTGGGGACCCAAAGTAACTGAATGTATAATAAAGCTTCCTGGACTTCCCAAACTAAGAGGCTCACAACTGGTCTGTGCCTGGACTACCATTCATCTTCTCTTTGGTTACTTCACCTTGTCGAATGAAATGCGAAGTATGTTTGGGTTTTCTCCTACTATTTTTACAAATGATTGTAGCCTGTTGTGGGGGCTGGACCTTAGATCACACAGGCCAGCCGGGTCAGTGCTGGGGGCACCCAGCACACCAGGACTCTGCTGTGGTCACGCAGCTGAATCGTTGTATCGCCACGGTCACACTGACTTTTTTGATTGCCTGGGGCACCCAGACTTCAATGGAGCCGTGAGCACACGGATTGACAGTGTCCTGGGGGCACCCAGGTTACAAATACAGGTCCCAGATCAGCGTCAACCTGCAGGTTCAAAGGAGGCACGGACACTAGAGTTTCCAGGCATGGAGTCTGCCGCCGTAATAACGCATGTGCCTGCTGAGGCTCCTTTCATTGGGAGCCAGTCATGACACACACTCTTAAAGGGGACATCACTACATTCCTCCTGTTTCATAACAGACAAAATAAAGACAATATCAATGAACATTAAATAAATCAAGAGTCACAAACAGCAATACCTGGTCCACTTGGGAACCGTGGGGTAAAACAATAACCACGTACATTAAAAACACCTGCAACTGCTATTAGACCTCTTTACTTACTTTGCGGGCAATGGTCAGAGTCAGTGGACTACTTGTGGCATATAGGCAGTTCTAACAAACCCTGATGACATGCTAGGTTACTGGGCGCATTTTAAACATGCAGGCTCACAGCATCCGTGTGATGACTGACGCATGGGAAGCCAAGCGCCCCCCCCTTTTTTTAAGGATAAACACATGGTGTGCCACGTGTCACCAACATGAGCCTTAGCAGGGGCTTGAAGTCACAACAGGGTAAATGTTATAGCAATGACATATGAGACACAGTTCCGAACACTTCTGTTACATATTATATCTTTGGTCATGTAAATTATAGACACCTTCTAGTCGGACAGTTGATCTTAGGGCCGCACACACATCATGAGGGAAACTTTATTAAGCTAGCAAAGTGGGAACTTCCCCAACAGACGACACTGTGATCCGTTGCTGGATCCATTTTAAGCATGCAGATAATATGCGGGGTCACAGCTTCACATACACATAATTACTGTGACCACTTTGAGCACATCATTAACACGTAGGCTCACAGCACCAAATGTACAGCTTTACTGAGTCCTCTTTAGGCACTTGGGGACATGAAGGAAACCAGCTTGATTTCACACTGCATATACATGCCATCCCTCCCGATTTAGGCATAAACTACTGATTTTTCAATGATAAAATAGTGCTTTTTTTTTTTACTGTCTCCGGCCTAAAATAATTATAACCCCAATGCAGTCCTTTGGGAAAATTGCATTCTCCCAATTTCTGGTGTGAAATCTCCCTCTCAGGGGCTTCACAATATTGGCATGTCCGAGTCATGGTGTTCGGAGTCCACTCACTTTTATTAGTCCAAAAGAGATATAGGGGATCCTGCTCCCCTACGCCAGCAGGCAAGTCGCTCCTGTGTAGAGCTAAGAGTAACTGGGAACCTAAAATAACTGAATTTATAATAAAGCTACCTGGACATCCCCAACTAGGAGGCTCACACCTGGTCTGTGCCTGAACTACCATCCATCTTCTCTTTGGTTACTTCGCCTTGTCGAATAAAATGCTAAATATGTTTGGGCTTTCTCCTACTTTTATAAATCATCGTGGACCACCTCGCTTACGTAAACCGTTCTAACGCTGTTCTGTCCAGCAGCTACACGACAGTCTCCTCGTATTCTGAAATTATTTGCAGTCTGGTCCCTTAATCGAATTGTGTGTCATAGCTTGTAAACGTAGTCTTCTTTCTATAGCAATGGCATAGGCGCGGTCAGCAGTCTTCTGTCAAACGTGTATTTTTTTTTCTAGGCCCGCCGAAGGTGCGGCTTAAGCCTTTTGTTGTCAAATCCCTCTTCTATGTCTTTGCCCCACGCTCCTCCGCCGCTGCATCGCATGAATATTGAAGTCGGTGTGTCTGTTCCTGCTGACATGCCTCTGTTTATTGACCGTCACAGGATAGACTTATCGCAAACCGTTTCTCAGTTGCTAGAGGCGAATCCCCGCCTGCAGGTAGGTTCATGGGTTGGCGAATCTGTTAGCGGTACAAAAACGGTAAGCGCTGTAGCGGCTTCACGTGGATTTGTGGAAGATGTTGAAACTATTACTATAGTCAGGAATTGACATTCATTTTTTAGTACAAACTGGAGCTGCTCTCTGCACGGTATTGACATGCAGTGGCATGAACTAAATGTATAGTTGGTACGGTTCGTCATTTCGCTCTAGCCTGCTACAGAATGACTAGTCTTCCCCTGCTCCACAAGGTGAGTGGTTTGCACTGCTGACTGCATGCGCTGCGTATTTTGTAGCTAGTTCCTGCGAACCCCACCAGCAGGCATGCACCAGCTCCTTGCCTTGCATATTGAGATGCTGCACGTTTTACCCTCCTCTGCAGCTATCACCTCGCCGTCCCTCTTCCTCGTCCCAGTACTCATTGATGGCAACTTTTGATTTTCATTACGGGGCAGAAATTCCCATACCTATCCCCATGTCAAAACAACCAATTCAATATATTTTTTGTAGCAAGAATTGGAAATGAGCCATAGGATTTAAAGGCAGATCTAGACATATAACATTTAATTTCGTTAAGTCCTTTCTGCACTTGCACGTTCTGAATACTCACAAGGCATAGTAGGTAGGTTCGTCCCTCTCCCTCTTCCCACTCTGCTCTTAAATATTGTGTTGTAATGTATTTCCCTCCCTCCCTCCTTTCCCTGTGGGTGCCTTGAAACAGCATATTCTTATTAAATAAGTGCCTAACAAGCAAACAATAAATAAATAAAATAAACAACCAATAAATGCAACCAACATTAAAAACCTATTTAGAACAACCAATACACAACTATAATAAAAATACAATCAGATGCAGCAATGCTATGTCAAAAGAATCCTCTTTCTAATCATTTCATCTAAGGCATCCAGGAGACCACTCCGGGGGGTTAGTGCCCGGTACAAATATCCTTTAACATTAACATCCTTAATAAATCAAGCTGCATCAGACACACATTTGACATAGTTCCTATACATAAAAAGAGCTATAGCATCCATGCCTGTCCATATTTTATCCTCAATGAAATTAGGTCTTAGCCACTGTTTCCTTAGCTTAGTCAGAAACGTACAGTTCATTAAAAAAGTGCTTCAGATCTTCAACACAACACAAACCACACGATCAAACCTTCCCCAGACCAAGCCATGGCGCCCTTGTTCTAAGTGGTCACATGCTTAAACTATCCATTAAAATATATCTATGACGCTCAGCGGTCTTAATGTTTGTTATAGCGGGGGCCGGCCTGCATCGTTTTGGGCGTGGAAAACTAATATTTCAACTAGAGCAGTTTCTTCCTTTTTTTTCTCCAATGAGCTAAATTCCAACTCTACTGCTCTTTCTTTAAGAAGAAGCCTGCACTGGGTATGCGTTAGATGAACCAGTGCCATTGCGTTCCCCAGCCCCCAGTGTTTCATTAGACTAATCCCACTGTTTTACCAGCGCTTATGACCTTTACTTACATTACGCAGAGAGTCTCCCATTGCGTTAGTAATATTTGGATTTATCGGGGTATTTAACTGGGCATTCGGGAAGAATTCTAAAAATCTCTGTTTGTTGGGCTTGGAGTGTTAAACAATCCCCCGTTCATTTCACATAACATCCCCCGGAGCACTGGTGGGAGGGAGACCTGTGATCCTCTGAAGGCCAGAATTTAGCAGGATTTCCAAACACCAACAGGCGGATGCCCCCCAGACCTCTGTGCCATAAAGGACAGCCACGTTAAATTTTGACCCCATCACCAGGACACACTTATCCAAACGTTTCCCCCCAAATTGGGGATAATAATGGAGAAGCCCTCTTAAACCCAGAGCCGTGTGCTTGGCCACCGCATTTATATGACTTCACCAGTCTCCTGTTTTGGAGAAACTCAGATTCAGATACTTATATTCGTCCACCATGTCAATTATTAATTTGTTCAGGACCCATTTGAAATTTGACTTTCCTTTACCGAAGACAAGTATTCTTGTTTTAAGAAGATTCAATTTAAGGCCTTTTTCCAAGAAATAATTATAGGAGTACTCTAAACTCTTCTGTAACCCAACAGGCGTTTAATCCATAAGCACTGTATCATCAGCGTACAGTAGTGCGCTGAATTTATTACCATTTAACAATGAGTGATTAGACTGTGTCTGGCATTATGCAGATTAAAATCACAGAGAAATAGAATAAAAGCGGGGCAAGTGGGCAACCTTGCTTCACCCCTACTTTTGTCTTTAAGTCTCCTGAGTACTTATAATTATTAGCACACCTAAACGTGGCTGAGGTGTCCTCATAAAGCAGTAGAATTAATTGGAGGAGCCTGGGTGGGACCACAATCCTCCCTAGTTTTGCCCACAACAGTTTACGGATTATGTTCTCAAAGGCCTTAGTTGGGTACAGAAAAGCCACAAAGAGGCGATTCTTCCTCCTTCTTGTGTACTTCTCCACAATCATATTTAATAAAAAAACATCGATCGATGGTGAAGCCCTTGCGGAAGCTGCTTATATGTCTGGAAGTATAGAGTTATTCGTTGCCCACCCTTCCAATCGCGATGCCAAACACCCAGCAAAGATCTTATTAGAGGCATATAGTAAGGCAATTGGGCGGTAACAATGGGGATCAGACGTGTTGCCTTTTTTAAACTGAGGGATTTTTCTACTTGTTTTCTATGAAATTGGGTTTGAGGGTGCAAGTGATTAAATTAAAAACCTGCTGGAGGACTGTCGTCCACCAGTCCACTGCTATACTATAGGCTTCAGGTCTCTAACTGCCTGGGCCTGCTGCTTTACCCTTCTTAAGGCTTCTTACTTGTACTACAATTTCTTCTTGCGTGGATAGTGCCTCATTATAATCCTTAATTCCAGATTGAGAGCCTGCTTGCAATCGAGCCTCTAGATCAAAAAAGATCTCTTTTAAATGTGAGATCCAACATGCCCTGCATCACCCTCAGGACCTTCTTCAAAGGCTTTTGCAACCATCTTCCAACATGTTTTAGGATTGTTTTCTCTTACTGTCCTATCCTAATGGTATGATATGATAAGTTATTTATAACGTGCTTAATACCCAGAGGTTTCTAAGCGCTGACCCGGGGATCGAACCTGTGTGGCTGTGTCCTCTTGCTTCCAAAGCGAGCATGTTGCCGCTGAGCTATCCTCCCGAGAAATGGTCCCATTGTGCCTCTATAAATTGGCTCTTTTTAAATTTCAGTAGACTTCTATAGGATTTTTTTGAAGGGAGTGAAGATGACCTGGCGGGGTTCCAGTTCCCAGGGAGGTCAGATTGAGTGTCCTTTTTGCCTGTCTACATTCGTTATCATACCAAGGTGCATTTGCTCTAGTGGGACCCAAGTTATTACCTGTATCACCTGAGACATGAGGAACAATATTATAAATGTGGTCCTGCACAAGCACAAAAAGGTTCACCACCTCGGAGTGAGACTGCAACTCTAAGAGCTTATTACGTAACTCAAGGGTCATCCCATCTTGGAGCAGGGCTAGCATCTCAATATTCTCAATCCTTTGCATTGGATACGACTGAGTCTGGTTATGTCCAGATGCCACCTTAGCAGCAGTGGATTATGATCACTCTCTGAGCGATCTTGAGTCTAAAGCCACTTGGCTTTATGAAAAGAAAAACGGCTAAGCAGGCAGTAGTCAGTTAAGGTTTTCCTCTGTCCAGCCTTGAAGGTGCGATTTGGGAGCATACCCCTCAAACATCTGTCGTTCAGCTCCACAAAGAGGTATTTGACCATAAACGTGTCCATTAAATGGCACATCGCTGGATGAGCCCAACTTTACCTCTTTGGAATTCCATATAATTCTTCTACCCTAATCTTGTCTTGTGGGATTCCCATATTCTGGCCTAGCTTTGCATTAAAATCGCTGATTAATAATATATCATCTTCCTCGACATTTAGCTGGCCCTTGGGGTTGAAAAATTCCTTGTTAAACTTACTAGTCTGCATGGGTTTAGGGGGGGACATAGATATTTATCACTGTGAGTTTTTGGTCCAACAGGAACTTGCATTTGGAGAGTGACACTGCTAGAAAGACTGAGTTGGAGGACCATTCATGAGCTGTAAGGCTTAGTCACTAAAACCCTTCGACCATTTTCCCGTCACGAGCGCACTGCTTTTACCAAGACGATATTAAAGCTGGGGAAGCAATCTTTCATATATCGCTCATCAGACAACCATGTCTCCTGTAAACAGATCACATCATGCAGGTTAAGCCATTTGATACATTCAGCATCCATTAACTTTATTTTTTATGCCAGCGATGTTCCAGGTTACAATTCTTAAAAACGATCCATGAGCAGCCCCCCTGTAGCACATGTGAAATGTTACCCATTAAGCTAATGTTTAACAGTATTTGGGGAAATACAGGAGGCACGTTGGTAAACGCTTTCTTTTGCATGCCTAGAGATAGCACAACAAGGACGCCTGCCCATCTCACTAGAACTTTACGATGCGATAATGCTCCGTCTATCCATGGGAGGTAAAATAATTTAATGCGCAGAAATGCTACACATAATGAGGCGCTAAACGGTCATTGCTAGTTTCTAGCCACAGATCGTGTAAGGGGCAAATATTAAAGCTTACATCCGGAGACGATACTGTACATCTTGATATGAGAGCCTCTTCACAATTAAGCATTGCCTAATATACCTTTCTCCAGAGATGATCCTACTGCTTGACTTCGGGGGGCACCTGTTCCTGTTCACTGCTGTTGGCTTCAGTCGCGTGTTACTGGAGCTGCAGACGTGGAGTCCTGCTGGTACTCCTGCAGAGCTTGGGTGCCAGTTGAAGAGGCTGCAGGTGCAGCTGACCCAGATGTGCTGGGGCAAGCCTTGCTGTTGAATCATCGACCGAGGACAGGAGTGGGGCTGGAGGTTATATGAATGATTGGCAACTTTGTTTTGCTGACCTACACTTTTGCAGAATTGTTTTAACTGATTGTCTTTTTTTGTTTTTTTTCCCTCACTTTTTTAGTGCAAAATGCAGGGCCTTACCCTAACCTACCATCTGCATTTTATGGCAAAAACAATTGTTAAAAAGAATTTGGTGAAAGTGTAAGTCTGCGAAAGTAGGGAATACCGGGCTGGACCATGGCAGATTGGTCTCAGTGGTTTCCTTGGTCTGGTGATTAACCGGCCAGGAACTGGCGCCAGTAGGAGGGGTTGGGCTTTTAGCCTGCATGGGAGGTGGCATTGAAGGCCTCTATTGTCATGTTCTCCTTTAGAGCGGCAGTGTCCGCGTGGGTAAGATGGTCTGGTCTGATATGGTGATCAACCCCCAATTGGTGCACTGTGCCGCCCATCTTACGTTCGGCAGAGGCTGCAGTACAGCATAGGCCTGAGCCTGTCAAATATTTAAGGACACATAGTGCTGAGGTGGAAGAATGACTGCCTTAAAGAGAAAGGAGAAGTGGAAAAATAGGGAAGAGGCAGATGGGCTGTCTTCCATGGAAACTCAGCCCCAAAAGAGTAAGAAATGGTCTGGGCCCATAAAGAGGGCAATAAGAAGAGTAAGGACCTTTCTAAGAAAGAAGTCCAGCTAATTGTGAAGCCGGCTCTTCATGAGCAGAAGCAGTCCAGAAGAAGACGGAGGGATCCCTCTTCTACATCATCTTCCAGCACAAGTTCCTCCTCCTGCTCTTCTTCCTCTTCATCAGAAGAGGATCTTGACCCTAGAGGGAAGTAGTTGGACAGAGAGGAGGTTGCCAAGATACTTCTGCAAGTATCGGAATCCATGGGATTTTTTTTAACCAATATCTCCAGGCCCTTTCTCAGAACCTTGGATTCGCCTGTATAAGCATTTTCCTAAAATCGACCCCTCCCACCCCCCTGATTTCAGATATCAGGCACAGGGTTTTGAATGAGTGGAAGGTTTTATCTCTAAGCTTTATCCTCTCAAGGGCGAGACGTCTATGCCTGAATCAGTGAAGGTGGACTCTATTCTTTCCAGTTTAGTGGGAATGTCTCAGTGGCAGCGGATGAGACGTCCGTCTGGGACACTGTGGACAATAAAAAGGATTTGGCTCTCAGAAGGCTTATGCAGGTGCTTTCTTGGTCCTTTGAGCCAATATGTACGGTTCCTACACAGCCAAAATGGTACTCAATGGGTTCTAAAACCTTCAGGCTATTGAGTAAGGTAGTGAGTGTGCCCTTATTCTTGGAAAAAGGCAAAAACGAGTGGAATGACTTTCAGACATTTCATGTGATAGGGTTTGAGGAGCAGCGATGGAGTTGGCCATTTCCGGGCAAAGGTATGTGTTAGGAAAGATTTCATTTATGTGCAATTTTCCCTCTATTTATAGACCCCCCCAAACCTTTTGCTTGTGTGACTATCCTAACTTGACTTTTTCCAGTGGAGCCCAGCCTTCAGCTGAACTCCCCTGGGCGTTTACTCACTTGCTATGGGGAAACTGACACATCCTTCAGACTGTCAGTATTGGGAAACAATGTTTCCCTTAGTCTTTAACTATGTTGCTATTTCTTGGTAACTTTTTAACAGTGCACAATGTACCTTCCAGTACTGTGTGCTGGGGTCCCTTTTTGTTTTATGGCCCTAGACGCCCTCGAAGGATTTTTTATTGATTATACGAGTAGGCCTGGGACGAGCTGGTGGCAGCAGTTACTTTTCATAATGTTTTACTTCTTTTTACTGAGTTAAACTGCGTTTACGGCAAGGCCGTGGCCAGGTCCGAAAATGGACGGGCCACAAAGTCTTTTGTTCTGTCCCATGGCCATTTTGTCCCTTGCCTTCATCCAGGTCGAGTAACCTAGGTTTTCCTTATTTGGGCATGCAGCCACCCGCAAAAAACCTTCTGCCTGTCAGGTATGTGTGCCAAGGAAGAGGGCTGGGACTGTCTAGTCCCAATCCACACTACTGCTGCCAGTATGTCTGGAGTGCCTGAATAACTGAGATCACTATGGGCCGTGATTGGTCCACGTCTAGGATGCCTGCAAAAAAGAAGATCTTCTATTGGAAGTCCTTGATTTTGGCGCAAAGCTTATCTCGGATACGAGAAGGGGCTCTGCAGCCATTCCAAGTCCATCACCTGTGCTGTCACCGAACTACAGAAGGAGCCAAGTCTCCTACACAAAGAAATGGACTTATGAAACCGCTGGAGACGCTTTGGAAGGTTTTGGCACCCTTTGTCTTCTGCTGTCCCGTCGGACCCCTGCTTTCTTCTTTGTTCAAGAAAGCCTGCCAAGGCGCTTTGCCCCTTTGGAGTAGTGGGAACAACTCGTCTCGGCGCCCGCTGCTTCCCCACCAAGCGAGTCCCTTCGGAAGTGTTCCTGGGCCATCAAGCAAACTGTCCAGCTCTACCTCAGGGTAACCCGCTGCACCGCCGCCGTCTCGAGTGCAGACCAGAGGCTTGGGACATTGCTTGCTTGTGGTCCCATGCATTCTCCCACCAAGTTTTGCAAGCCTGGCTCTTCTGGGTCCCGAATTATGAGAAAGCGTAATGCTGCCCGCATCCACGATTCCTGTGTCACTACCTGGTGGTGACGGGCACTACAGATCCCCTGCTGTTCTGCTCTCCTGTCCCAGAAGCCAGCTACATCAGAATTTTCTTCATACCACCTTCGGAAGCTGAGAAAAGGCAACTGTCCCGTCACGGACAATCGTTCTCCACCGCAACTGCTGAGAGCCGGTGCAACGTGAAACTGCAGGACTCGAACCTACTAGCAACCTCAACTAAACTGGCAAAGTTTGTTCTGGATTGTCCCGATGGTCGGTGAGTACTTGCATAACTTACCGGTGGCGCCCTGGCACAGCCGAGTGTTTTTATGCGCGATTATCCCTTAAAGGTACTCGAAATTGGCTGTGTTAGCCTGCGCTCCTTAGCTATTCTCACCACTTGAATACTGCCTTGGCGCCAAGGGCAGGGCCTACTTGAATTGTGGGAACTTATTCTTAATTGCCTCAAGCCCCTTCCTGACTTGCTACAGCCCTACAAAGAAGACCCGCCTTTTGTTTCATCTGCACGATTGTGTGTTTTATGCACAACTGTACTGTTGAGCACAAGGCTGCCCTCTTCTTAGGGTCAAACTCCAGTTAGGCAACGAACTCTGAAGGATTACCTATTGCCATTTGTATGATAAACTTAACCCTTTCTTTGCAGGTTGTGGTTGTAGGTTCTAAATAAATCGCACTAGGAAATGTAATGTGTGTGTATATACTGTATAGATAAAGGATTGTGTGATATCTGTTTTTCTCATTGCTAAAGTTACTTTTTTCTATTTGGTCTGGCCGACAATAAATGTATAGATATTTTTCATATAGACTTGTCTAAGAGTAATTTGTGGTTTGTTGCTGTGTGTGCTCATTGTGGGCTTCCGATCACTCTCGCCCCTCCTGAGACTTAGTCTTGACCGCCTGCCAAATTACCTAGATTGGTCTGGCTTGTCTAGAAGGTTTCCCAGCTTCACTAAACCGAGGGTGACCTCCTAAACCTCTGCCCATCACGTCAGAGTTTAGAAATCCATTTTAAAAGTATGTTTACATAAGAGACTTTGCACAGATGGGCCCCAGTGAGCGATTGCACTGAAATATTCCTTTGAGGTTAGTAAAGTGTTTGAAGACACACTGGAGGAAAAGTTCCACAAGTTTCAAAGGCAGATACGCATGATGACAGGCTCCAGAAGGAGAAGAGGACCACAGGAGCTCAATAACCTCTGGATACCCCAAACCTGAGAGCAGGGATGTACCCAGACAGAACCAGGACAGTACAGAAGATCATAGATGGGCCTCGCTTCAACAAGGTTAAGGGAAGGTTTCTGCAGGACATTCAGAAGTTCTGACCACCACTGTTACCTTGTGGGGGGCATGTTTGCCTGTGACGTTTGGGCCATCAGGATGGTCAAGTGGGGGTTCAGGATGGCTTTCTCTCAGACTCTAGGATTACGCGGGACACTGTGGACACCATCACCACGCTCAGCAGCAAGAGGAGGGCATTGTACCAGAGCAGCCGGTAGCATCTGAAGAAGAGGGCCATAAAGCGGGTACCTGCCGACGAAGAAAGGCTGGGTTATTACTAAATCTTTGTGGTACCCAAGGACAAAAGCAAGTTCCATCTGATCATGGTTTTACAGGGTGTGAACAAGTTTATTCACAAGGCACCATTCAAGATGGTGGCTCTCCAGAAAGTCCTGCCATTCATAAGGGGATTGACTTACATCCATAGACTTACAGGCTGCTTATTGCCAAGTGATGATGTTCAGCAGAAATTCCTCTGGCTTACAGTTAAGGCGATGAACTTTAATTTCAGGGTTTTTGCCTTTTTGTCTCAGGTCAGCGCTAAGGGTCTTTACCAAACTCTTGGCTCGTCTAGTGTTCCTGCTACACTTGGAGGGTATATGGTTGTTATCCTATCTAGACAACTGGCTTGTCGTTTCGGAAGCCAGGACGGTTAAGTAAGTTCAGTTGCTGAATGTGACCCTGAGGGAAGGTATGTGTTGATCCATGGCACCCTCCGCGATAGGGAGATAGTCTTACTTAACATATACGGTCCAAATATTGATGACCCTGACTTCTTTTCTACACTATTTGAAAAAATGGCAAGCAACCCCACGGCCTACCTGATATGTGGCGGGGACTTCAACACCATTTTAGATGTACACTTAGACCGCACTTCATCTCAGCCAAGAGCACAATCCAAATCAGCACAACAGATACTCATTCACATGGCTGACTTAAATCTGAGGGACGCGTAAAGAGCACTAAATGTCACTAAAAGGGAATACACATATTACTCCACAGTGCATGATTTGCACTCCAGAATAGACCTATGGTTGGTTGCCAATGAAGCATTGAGCTGGGTAACAGGTGCCAATATTTACCCCAGAACATATTCTGACCATTCGCCAATACAGCTAACATTACAAATCCCTGAAATCACAGTGAACAGACCACCATGGAAATTTAAAGCAGCGGCCCTTCAAGACCTGGTCTACAAAACGACAATGGCCCAGCAAATACAGGAATACTTAGACATCAATGAGGGCTCCGTATCCAGTCAGGCAACACTATGGCAAGCATTTGAGGTTTGTGTATGAGGCAATGTCCACTGAATTCGGAGTCCTCAAGGATATCCGTAACAATCTGGCGCGCCTAAAAACACAAATTACCACCTTACACTCCCAGTACGCTCATTCCCCATCATCACAGCTGTGTTTGGAGATTAAAATTAAACTGGACGAATATAAAGAAGCGGCGGATCGTGAGATCCGTTACTTCGACAAACCGGCAGCAGCACGTCGATATGGGGAGAGTGAGTGCCTGGGAAGGCTACTGGCCAGAACGGTGCAGGCTGAAAGGGGCTTGACAACTATACCATGCATAAAATTGTCAGATGGTACGGAGAATACAAATGTTAAGGAAGCATTTTACGATTACTATAAACAACTGTACTCCCCTCAATGCAACACCACTGAAGAAGAGATAGACCAATACCTCTCACAAATACCAGCGACACTACTTGCTGGCGACACTAGGGAAGCCCTTGAAACCCCGATCACTGAGGCCGAAATTGCAGAAGCAATAAAAATGCTTCCTAATGGGAAGGCCCCGGGCACAGATGATCTTGGGGCGGAATTTTATTAAGAATTCAGTCAACTTTTAGTACCCAGATTGTACGCAGTATGGATGGAAGCCTAAGTCAAAGGGGAGCTACCCAAAACTACCAGGGAGGCGGTCATCACGTTATTGCTCAAGCAAGGGAAATCCCCGGAAGAATGCGGCTCTTATAGGCTGCTATCACTAATAAACACGGATGCTAAGATCTTTGCAAAGATTCTTGCAACCCGTTTAACCCCTTATACCCTACATGGTTCATGAGGACCAAGCTGGATTTGTTGTAGGTAGATCCACAGCCACGAACATTAGACAGTGCCACAAAATCCTGGCGACAATACCCGCAGAAACTCGGGCGATAGCGGTTTCCCTTGACATGCAAAAAGCATTTGATACAGTGTACTGGCCCTTCCTGTTCAGGGTACTACAGAATTACGGATTCGGCCCCAACATCATCAACTGGATTCGAATATTATACAGACACCTGTTAGGAAAGATTTCTTAATTGTGGGTAATTTTCCTTCCATGTGGCAACCCCTAAACTTTTTGCTGTTGTTTTCACCATGATCTAGACTTTGCCAGAAAAGTGCAGCCTTCTGCCGCACTCCTCTGGGCTTTCGCTCCATTCTTACGGGGAAACTGACATGCCCTTAAGACAGTCAGTACCGGGAAACGTTGTTTTCCGTAGTTCTTTTATCATGTTGCAGCTTTCGCACAACATGGCACAAGAGGGCACTGTAAGCTAAGTTACAGCTCTCTTGGGTCTCTAGTCTTCTACAGGCCCTAGACACTCTCTTTGGATTGTTAACGAACGGTGCAAGTGAATCACGGATGGGACTGGTGGCAGCGATCGTTTCTTTGTGTTTTGAGCTCCTTTTGGCTGGAAACACCACTACCATGTCGATCTCCTGAGTTCTCACGAACAAAGGGATACAGGAGCCAAGTATCCTGCAACTACGAGGCTGAACCGAGGAATCGCTGGTGACCCGCTGAAGGACTGCTTCTCTGCACTGCTGTCGCTTTGTGAAACCCTTTCTACCTCTGATCGAACGAGAAGGCCTGTACTGGTACTTCGACCCTTTAGAATAGTGGGAACAACTATTCTCTGCATCTTCACCATCTCCTGCACGTAAGCCTTCGGAAGTGTCTCTGGGCCATCCAGTGGACTGACCAGCCTACCCAGGAGTCTTGCTCTGTAACCGCCGTCAGGTTGCTGCTGTATTACGAGTCCTTGCCACTCTCACACAATTCGTACACTTGGCATTCCCAGGTCTGAAGTGAGCAGTGTACATTGGGCTGAAATAAACACGGCCGCTCCGTTGCCCTGCTGTGGTAACAAACTGTGTGGGTTCACTGCGTTTGGGACATCATCAACTCTAACTTCTGCTGCCCCGGAAGCTACACGACACCGAGACGTCCCCTGCTTGTATCTGAACCTGCCAGCACTGAAACTGATGCGGAGAAGCCTGGGTCAGCCTGCATCGGGGACTGGTGAGTAGCATCGCTAGGAACTGGTCGCCCTCCTGCAGTAGCCCATATCTTTTCCCTGCTGTGTCAAACAGCATGCCTTTCCATACTCGCGCTCTGCTTCTGCCCACAGTGGAGGCTGCGCTTGAGTCGCTGAGCTCTGTTCATCTTCATTTGTTCACCGAACTGAACTGCCCGATTCCCTCGAGGAGACTCCCCTTTGCCCGTTGGCACCCGCGTGTGCAGGTACTTTTGAGCACAAGGCTCCACTCTTCGTAGGGCTCGGACTTCCTTCTAGTTAGACCCAGTCCGCCTTCAGAGGCACCTAACTATTTTCGCACTGCCTGTTTTCCTCCCCATCTAGGTGGTCTGCACATTTCGTGCATCCAACTCGTTAGACTCGTTGGTAATTGTATATATATTGTATTTGATTGTGATGTGTTGGTTTACTTGAGTTTTATTGTGATTTCTCGCTACGGTCAATGTTACAAAGGCCTTGTAAGAAATGTGTCTATATTTTTAATATAACACCTGCTTGGAGTAATTTGTAAGTGTCCTTGCTTTGTGTGCTCATTGCGGGCTTTCAGTCACCCTCACCCCTCTTGAGACCTAGTCTTGACCGCCGCGATTGCTACCTTGATTGGTCTGGCTTGTCCAGATGTTACCCTGTTCCAAGAAACTAGGCTGGCCTTCTGAACCTCTGCCCCTCCAGGACAGAGTTCAGAAATCCATCTTAACAAATTGGTGTACAGCGGTGGGATACTACTGAAGGTATCCAGTGTTGCGCACGAGCGAAGGCATTTCAAGTTATTCCTACCAGGACACGTAGTGAATTGTCGTAGTATAACTTTTAAAAGGCCATAGTCCTATCTATCAGTATGGAAACATATACCTTGTTAACTTTGAATGCTTCTAAATCCGAAACATTGAAAAAGATGTGTGCGGAGAGAGGTGTCTCCTCTCAAGGCACCAAATTGGATATGATCCAAAGAATCGTGGCGTGGCAAGAAGCTCAGCTTGATGCTATAACTTCTGAGGACAGTGCGGGAGGAGGTGGGGCTGCTCTCACTGGTAGAACCAACGGTTCTGCCGCTGCACTGGTCCACCGCGACCACGAGGACAGGGAGGATGAGATGTCTAATGTTCCTCTGCCAGTGTTGATGGGGAGGCCATGCTTGAATTCAAGAAGCAAGAGCTGCTGTTTAGGCAGAAGGAGCTTGATTTCAGCATGGCCAGGCTAAAAATCGAACATGCAGAAAAACAGAAAGACCGGGATCGCCAGTTGGAACTGGCCAAGCTTCAGGTTGCAAATGGATCCAGGGGTCCTGGACATGGGTCTGGGGCCTCCTCTCATCCACGGTTTCCAAAAGATCTGCTCAGTGTGTATGAGGAAAAGAATGACATTATGGACTAGCTGAATACGTTTGAGTATGCATGTGAAGTTCAACAAGTTGACAATGCTGATAAGATTGCCTGGTTACTCAGCAGACTGCCCCATTCTGGCTGCAGTGCCATTATGGAAACGTCGAAGGCTGAGCGAGCGGATTTTGCAATGTTAAAGCAAACTCTCATTTTAAAGGTTGGAAAGACTCCTGCCCAATACTTACAACGATTCCGAGAGTAAAAGAAAAAAGAAGGTGGTACTTGGGTATCTTATGTAACCGAATCCTTAAAAAACTTGACTGGCTGGGTCGAAGGTTATAAGGTTTCTACCTTTGAAGGCATGATAAGTCTTGTCATGCTGGAACATATTTTTGCATCTTCTTCCCCGGAGCTTAAGGAGCATTTGGCCGATTCGAAGGAGATAGATCCTAAGAAGCTTGCCATTGCCGCAGATTTATGGGTGTCACATCGAGTGTCCCATAAGGACAAAACTCATCCTGGTAAGCAGAAGGAAGGGAAAAAGTCCAAAGATAAGGAGGGTGGGGAATCTGATAAATCTTCTTCTCAAAAGGGCCACAAAAAGAAAAATGAGGGTAAGGCACAAGAGAACTCACAGGGTAGTGGAGGTCAGCCTCCGAAACCGAACTCTGATTACAATAAGCCTCCCTATGTAAACAGACCCAATGGATCTTGTTTTGCTTGTGGAGCAACTGACCACGTGAAGGGGGATCACCGGTGTAAGGTTAAACCTTTGGGGGGTCCACTCCGCTAATCTGGCCTTCTCCTCCTATGAGGAAGAAGAGATTACAGGAGCATCCTTCTCCTCAGACTCCTTCCCCAGCGGGATAGAAGCTGAGGTAGTTTTAGTTTCCCTGGGTTCCTGGGAGCCTAAAGTCGCAGAGGCTTATGCTTGGATTCCAGATAATACCAAGCACTACTTTAAAGACAGTGTGCTGATCAATGGAGTAGCTACTCCAGCTCTTAGGGATAGTGGGTGCAGTCGAACTGTAGTGGATTCTACCTTGGTAGACTCAGAGGAAGTTGCCAGAGCTACTCTGATGCCCACTAAGTTGGCTGACGGCCCACCTCGCATGTTTCCAGTAATACCTGTAAATCTTACTTTAAATCAGGGGTGCACAAATGATTTTGACAGAGGGCCGAAAGTACCTTACATGAGGGCTATAGTGGGCCGAAAAGTAAAAGTGGGCGGGGCGGTAGGCGGGACATGTCAGGAGGCTTTTTCAACCACCAATTTGTATTAAACACATGGAAAAAGATATGTTTTTGAGGGGTAACGATTTTTATTGCATTTCAAACTTACATTTTGTACTACACATTTTCCATTGCTATCATTTATTTCGATTTAGTTATTGTATATCGTCTGTTTAATTAAATTATATATATTTTATTGACCCTTGATTGGACATTCCGTTATTTTGGACTGCTATAGTTTGCCGTTTGGGTTACCCAAGAGGAGTATGGCCTTCGTTGAGTCAGGTTTCCTCAAAAAAGCAAAGGATGTACATCTCCTAACTGTGCCTGTTTTAGCTTTATTATTGAGTTCACTCTTGGAGTGCAACACTATTCCCCATGGCTCCCATCCCCAACCAAACACTATGCCCCATGGCCCCCTCACCCCCAACCAAACACTATGCCCCATGGCTCCCATCCCCAACCAAACACTATGCCCCATGGGCCCCTCACCCCCAACCAAACACTATGCCCCATGGGCCCCTCACCCCCAACCAAACACTATGCCCCATGGCCCCCTCGCCCCCAACCAAACACTATGCCCCATGGCTCCCATCCCCAACCAAACACCATGCCCCATGGCTCCCATCCCCAACCAAACACTATGCCCCATGGGCCCCTCACCCCCAACCAAACACTATGCCCATGGGCCCCTAACCCCCAACCAAACACTATGCCCCATGGCTCCCACCCCCAAACACTATGCCCGTGGCCCCCTCACCCCCAACCAAACACTATGCCCCATGGACCCCTCACCCCCAACCAAACACTATGCCCCATGGGCCCCTCACCCCCAAACACTATGCCCCATGGCCCCTCACCCCAACCAAACACTATGCCCCAAACACACTCAAGCATGCACCCATACAGACCCGAACCCCCACCCCCCAACTCAGCACACACACACAAACATGCACCCATACAGACCCGAACCCCCCCAACCCCCCAAATCAGCACACAAAAACATTCAAATCAAAACATTCATGCACATCCGACACACATCCGACACCCCCCACCCCCGCATCTCAACATACACACAAAATACATTCAAATACAAACATTCACCCCCCCCACATCTCAACATACACACAAAATACATTCAAATACAAACATTCACACCCCCCACATCTCAAAATACACACAAAATACATTCAAATACAAATATTCACACCCCCCCACATCTCAACATACACACAAAATACATTCAAATACAAACATTCACACACATCCGACACACCCCCCCACCCCCGCATCTCAACATTCACTCAAAATACATTCAAACACAAACATTCACACACATCCGACACACCCCCGCACCCACGCATCTCAACATACACTCAAAATACATTCAAACACAAACATTCACACACATCCGACACACCCCCTTACCCCCGCATCTCAACATACACTCAAAATACATTCAAACACAAACATTCATACACATCCGACACACCCCCCCACCCCCGCATCTCAACATACACTCAAAATACATTCAAACACAAACATTCATACACATCCGACACACCCCCCCCACCCCCGCATCTCAACATACACTCAAAATACATTCAAACACAAACATTCACACACATCCGACACACCCCCGCATCTCAACATTCACTCAAAATACATTCAAACACAAACATTCACACACATCCGAAACACACCCCCCCACCCCCGCATCTCAACATACACTCAAAATACATTCAAACACAAACATTCACACACATCCGACACACCCCCCCACCCCCGCATCTCAACATACACTCAAAATACATTCAAACACAAACATTCACACACATCCGACGCCGCCCCCCGCATCTCAACATACACACACAAACATAAACCAAAACAAACCCGACACACAAACACAAACAGACCACTTACCGGAGACGTGCTGGAAGGCAGGTAAGCTGGAAGTCGCTGGAATCGTACTACGGCTGGCGTGGTCCAAGGCTGAAATACCTTCCGGCATCAAGCCTTATGGGCCACGCCAGCCGTAGTGCTGGCCCTCCATTGGTGCAGCACACACGCGTTACGTGGCTCGTAGGAGCGACGTGATGCGTGTGTGTGCTGAGCCAATAAGGGCCAGTGTTTTCACCGGCCCGGAAGACAACAAAGACTTTCCTAATGGAGGGCGGCCGAGGGCCGCCCTCCATTAGGAAAGTCTTTGTGCCTCGCGGGCCGGTCAAAAGGGCATGGCGGGCCGCAACTGGCCCGCGGGCCGTATGTTGTGCACCCATGCTTTAAATGGTACAGCAGTCAGGATTCCAGTGAGCATTCAGAGAAACGTCCCAGGAAAGGTCTTGTTAGGCAACGATCTCAGGGCTTTAGGGCTTGTAGGAGACACTGCCGACAGACCCTGCATACGGTCTCAAACACGGGCAGCATTGGCCAAGACCAATACGCCACCCCAGCCGAAGGGGAAACCCAAGGCGAAAGGAGTAAGAAAGTCAAGACGAGGGAAAGAGAACATTCCCCCGAACTCGCCTACCACTGCGGTGGAGGAAGTTGGTCAATCGCCCGGGCCTGACGAGGAGGTGGCGATGCCTGACGTATTTGACCCCAACGACCATCCTGAACTGAAAGACTTGTTAGTAGAAGGTGGTCCTGACAGGGAAGAATTCAGTAAAGGCCAACGTGAGTGCCCATCTCTGGAAGGCCTAAGGAGAAAGGCCTGTTCCCAGTTTGAGGGTGAACCTCCTGGGACGCATTGGATTTATTGGGAAGATGGACTCCTGTATAGTGAGCCCACAGAGTCTACAGAAGGCGACCATAGGAGGTTGGTGGTTCCCCTTGCTGTAAGACCCTTCCTCCTGCAGCTGGCGCATGAAGTGCCCCTTGCTGGTCACCTTGGTATTAAGAGGACCAAGCAAAGGTTATCCATGCCCTTCTACTGGCCCAAGATGGGGGTGCAAGTAGAAAGTCACTGCAGGAGTTGTGCCTCCTGCCAGTTATCTGGTAAGAGTGGCTCAACAATCCAAGCTCCATTGGTACCACTCCCAGTCGTGGGAATACCATTTGAAAGGGTAGGGATCGACATCGTTGGTCCCCTTGACCCGCAGACATCCTCAGGCAATAGGTTTATCTTGGTGCTAGTCGACTATGCTACCAGATATCCTGAGGCTATCCCATTGAAAACTGTAACTGCTAAGTCAGTTGCAAAAGCGTTACTTGGCATCTTTACTAGGGTTGGCTTCCCTAAAGAAGTTGTCTGACAGAGGCAGCAACTTTATGTCAAAGTATATGCAGGCTATGTGGAAAGAATGTGGGGTCACCTACAAGTTCTCTTCTGCATACCACCCACAGACCAATGGTCTGGTGGAACGTTTCAACAGTACGTTAAAGAGCATGATTGGGGCTCTGGAAGAACCTCAGAGAAGAAAATGGGATCTTCTTTTACCATGCTTACTGTTTGCCTACCGAGAGGTACCACAGGAGGGTGTTGGCTTCAGCCCCTTCGAACTTCTGTTTGGTCATCCTGTGCGGGGACCCTTAGCCATAGTCAAAGAGGGATGGGAGATGCCCACTCCCCCTGTTACTACCAACGTAGTAGATTATGTGCTGGGGCTCAGAAAACGGATGGTACTTCTGATGGGCTTGGCTAGTGATAAATTGAAGGCAGGACAAGCGCTGGTGAAACATTGGTACGACCAGAAAGCTTCCCTCATCAACTTTACACCTGGTCAGCAAGTCCTGATCATGAATCCCATAAGGCCTCGAGCTTTACAGGACAAATGGTCAGGCCCTTACACAGTGGTGGAGCCCCTGGGTGAGGTCAACTATTTAGTGGACCTTGGAAGGCCTGGACAGGCTCCAAAAATGTTCCACATAAATAGGCTGAAGGCTTTCGTCCCAAGAGTCGAAATCGCGACACTGCTACTGGCTTCAGATGTTGAGGAAGAGGAGTCCGAACCTCTCCCCGACCTGGTCCAAAGCGGTCTTTCAGATGGCTCCTTTTGAGGGTGTCCGAGTGGCCCCTCACCTGACTTCTGATCAGCAGGCGGAGGTGAAAAGTTTGCTTAGGCAGTTTTCCCCCGTTTTCACAGTCGCCTGGTTTGACACCTTGGTGCAAACATAACATAGACACAGGAGACAGTGTACCTACCAAAAGTAGGGGATACAGGATGTCAGACAAAGTATGGTCTTACATTAAGACCGAGGTCAACAAGATGTTAGACCTTGGGGTGATTGAACCCTCTAGTAGTCCTTGGTCCAGCCCTGTGGTTTTGGTTCCAAAGGCAGGCACTTCTGAATTGAGGTTCTGCATGGATTACAGGGCTCTGAATGCTGTCACCAAGACAGATGCAAACCCCTTGCCTCGAACAGATGAGCTGGTGGACACCTTGGGTGCCTCCAAGTACCTCAGCACGTTTGACCTCACTGCTGGCTCTTGGCAAATAGCTTTAGCAGAACATGCCAAGGAGAAGACAGCGTTTTCTACTCCAGACGGTCTTTACCAATTCAGGGTAATGCCGTTCGGGTTGAAGAATGCACCTGCCACTTTCCAGAGGCTTGTGAATCATGTGTTGAATGGGTTGGACGAATTCTGTCTTGCATATCTGGATGATATAGCAGTTTTCAGTGCCACCTGGGAAGACCATGTGAAACACCTCGGGATTGTGCTCCAGGCTCTTCAGAAAGCACACTTGACCATAAAGGCTAGTAAATGCCAGATTGGACAAGGCTCAGTGGTTTACCTTGGACATGAAGTAGGTAGAGGAAGGATACAGCCTCTTCCCAGTAAAGTACAAGCAGTACAAGACTGGCCTACCCCCACTACACAGACCCAAGTGAGAGCCTTCTTAGGACTCACAGGGTATTACCGCAACTTCATGGCAGACTATGGCACCATAGCTGCCCCTCTGACTGCCCTCACCACTCCGAAGAAACCCAAGAAGGTAACTTGGACCGACGAATGTGAGAAGGCCTTCAACGGCTTAAAAGAATCCTTGTGCCAGGCCCCTGTCCTCAGGGCCCCTGATTATCAAAGACCTTTTATTGTGCAGACGGACGCCTCTGACACTGGGATAGGAGCTGTACTATCTATCACAAGTAGATGAGAAGGGTAAGGAACACCCTATTGGTTTTATTAGTCGCCAGATTAAGGAGAGAGAGCTCAGATGGTCCACAGTGGAGAAAGAATATTTCTCTGTTGTGTGGGCCCTATGAAAGCTGAGGCCCTACCTCTATGGGACCCACTTCACTGTGCAAACTGACTATAAGCCCTTAAAGTGGCTGATGAACAAGAAGGGAGAGAATCCAAAGTTGCTTAGGTGGTCCATAAGTCTACAAGGCTTTGACTTCACTATTGAGCATAGGCCAGGTGTCCAACATAGCAATGCTGATGGGTTGTCCAGAATGTTTAACCGACCTGAACAAGAGACTCATCCAGGGGTGGATTAGTTCCCCCTGTCCATAGTCTGGGAGGGGCGAGTGTTAGGAAAGATTTCTTAATTGTGGGTAATTTTCCTTCCATGTGGAAACCCCTAAACATTTTGCTGTTGTTTTCACCATGATCTAGACTTTGCCAGAGAAGTGCAGCCTTCTGCCGCACTCCTCTGGGCTTTCACTCCATTCTTACGGGGAAACTGACATGCCCTTAAGACAGTCAGTACCGGGAAACATTGTTTTCCGTAGTTCTTTTATCATGTTGCAGCTTTCGCGCAACATGGCACAAGAGGGCACTGTAAGCTAAGTTACAGCTCTCTTGGGTCTCTAGTCTTCTACAGGCCCTAGACACTCTCTTTGGATTGTTAACGAATGGTGCAAGTGAATCACGGACGGGACTGGTGGCAGCGATTGTTTCTTTGTGTTTTGAGCTCCTTTTGGCTGTTTAAGCCCGTTTCTCGCGCTTAGCCCAAAATGGAGGCCTGGCTTCCAAAATGGCCAGACCACAAGGCTCTTTGTCCTGACCGTCTTGCCCCCTTCACCTTCCCCAGGTCGAGCCGACCCGGGGCCTTCCTTATTTGGGCATGTACTTTCCCGCGAAACACAGATGCTTTCGCGGGCTTCTACAGGCCTTGTGTGTGCCTCCAGGATGTGGGCTGGGATGTCTGGTCCCAATACACATCCTGGGTGCCAGAGAGTCTAGTGTGTCGTGAATGCCTGGGACCACCGTGGTCCGTGATAGGTCCACGTATGGTGTGAGTGTTTTGTGAGCAGATCTCCCATTGGGTCCTCTCCGTTTTGGCGCAAAGGGAACTGTGGATAAGAGGAGGCTGGAAACACCACTACCATGTCGATCTCCTGAGTTCTCACGAACAAAGGGATACAGGAGCCAAGTATCCTGCTACTACGAGGCTGAACCGAGGAATCGCTGGTGACCCGCTGAAGGACTGCTCCTCTGCACTGCTGTCGCTTTGTGAAACCCTTTCTACCTCTGATCGAACGAGAAGGCCTGTACTGGTACTTCGACCACTTTGGAATAGTGGGAACAACTATTCTCGGCATCTTCACCATCTCCTGCACGTAAGCCCTTGGAAGTGTCTCTGGGCCATCCAGTGGACTGACCAGCCTACCCAGGAGTCTTGCTCTGTAACCGCCGTCAGGTTGCTGCTGTATTACGAGTCCTTGCCACTCTCACACGATTCGTACACTTGGCATTCCCAGGTCTGAAGTGAGCAGTGTACATTGGGCTGAAATACACACTGCCGCTCCGTTGCCCTGCTGTGGGAACAAACTGTGCGGGTTCACTGCGTTTGGGACATCCTCAACTCTAACTTCTGCTGCCGCGAAATCTACACGACGCCGAGACGTCCCCTGCTCTTATCTGAACCTGCCAGCACTGAAACTGACGCGGAGAAGCCTGGGTCTGCCTGCATCGGAGACCGGTGAGTAGCATCACTAGGAACTTGTCGCCCTCTTGCAGTAGCCCATAGCTATTCCCCGCTGTGTCAAACAGCACGCCTTTCCGTACTCGCGCTCTGCTTCTGCCCACAGTGGAGGCTGCGCTTGAGTCGCGGAGCTCTGTTCATCTTCATTTGTTCACCGAACTGAACTGCCTGATTCCCTCGAGGAGACTCCCCTTTGCCCGTTGGCACCCACGTGTGCAGGTACTTTTGAGCACAAGGCTCCACTCTTCGTAGGGCTCAGACTTCCTTCTAGTTAGGTGCCTCTGAAGGCGGACGGGGTCTAACCTTTATTCGCACTGCCTGTTTTCCTCCCCATGTAGGTGGTCTGCACATTGCGGGCGTCTAACTCGTTAGACTCGTTGGTAATTGTATATATATTGTATTTGATTGTGATGTGTTGGTTTACTTGAGTTTTATTGTGATTTCTCGCTACGGTCAATGTTACAAAGGCCTTGTAAGAAATGTGACTATATTTTTAATATAACACCTGCTTGGAGTAATTTTTAAGTGTCCTTGCTTTGTGTGCTCATTGCGGGCTTTCAGTCACCCTCACCCCTCTTGAGACCTAGTCTTGACCGCCGCGATTGCTACCTTGATTGGTCTGGCTTGTCCAGAGGTTACCCTGTTCCAAGAAACTAGGCTGGCCTTCTGAACCTCTGCCCCTCCAGGACAGAGTTCAGAAATCCATCTTAACAACACCCCTACGCCAAGATTAGAGCAAACGGCACCCTAACGGACACCCTAGAATTACTGGGAGGCACCCGACAGGGCTGTCCGCTTTCACCACTATTATTCGCCCTAATGATAGAACCCTTGGCAGACATACTCAGGGCCCGCTACAGTGCACACGGATTGTGGATTGAGGGCAAATTACAAATTATAACACTATACGCTGATGATATTCTTCTGTATCTGATGAATCCGGATCGGGCGTTGGGTAAAGTCTTGGCAGAAGTTAAGTAATTCAGCGATTTTTCTGGCCTAAGGCTCATCCCCAATAAATCTGAGATTTTCCCACTCACAAAAACCACAGACTGCCCCAAGACATTCATGGACTCATTTGGAGCCCGATACATATCCAATATCTAGGAACATAAATGGCCAAAACCGCCCAACTGTCCCGTGCCTTAAACTACAACACATTAGCGGATACCCTATGCGTGAAGATGAAGCATTGGAGCGCCCTGCCTATCTTAATGATGGGGAGAATTGCCCTTATAAAAATGATAATACTCCTAAAACTATTCTATCTATTTACAGTACTGCTATGGCCAGGTTGCGCACTGCTCACAAAAATGAAAAGTGCCTGCATCACGTTTGTGTGGGGAGGGCATCCCAGACTAAGCTGGAGGACATTAACGGACACATACCCATGGGGTGGCTTGATGGCACCAGATGTAGAACTCTATTACCTAGCAGCACAGGCACACTACGCCGCTCAATGGGCCATGAGCTCACCCCAAGAACGGCACGCACAAGAATCCACTATAATACTACACAAACTGACGAGATCATGCCCCAAGCACCATAACTCCATCGACCCTACACAGGTAACGATCACGGCCTGGGCCAAAATTGCCAATATATTTGACACCGACAAATTATACCATCCAAGCATGCCAATTTGGTGTGACCCCCATATGCCATTCGCCCTGGATGGAGAGGTAGCTAAACACTGGAGTGCTAGAGGCATTGTTCAATGGGGACAGCTATTTCCGGACAAACGCTTTGTGACGTGGGAGGACCTCAAAGATATAGTGGGGAATCCAACCACACGCAAGTTACTGTACGTGCGCATAAAAGCAGCTATCAAAAATGCATGCCCCACCTTCCCAGAAGAGCCAGAGATAAACGTGGGACTGGGATATATATTCACAGGTGGAACGGGGAAAGTCACAGCTTCAACATTATATAAAACTATAGTTCGAACACGCCAAGCTGGGAATCACAACGCCAGAAATAAGTGGGAACGAGATCTGGGACAACAAATAGAAGACCACCAATGGACACACATATGCACATTGACCGAGCATGTATCATGTAATGCTAGATACAAACTGATACACTATAAAATAGTGCACAGGACACACTATACCCCTGCGAGACTCCGCATTTATCCCGCAGCGTCGGGAGGCTGCCTGAGGTGCCGAGCCGAAGATGCAGATATCTTCCATATGCTCTGGGCATGCATAAAACTGGAATAATACTGGGCAGGGATTTGCACCGCCTTGGGTGAAATGGCTGACCAGCCCATGGAATGGACGCCACGGTTGTGTCTTCTGGGCGCGGTGGAAAAGATGAACCCGACATGGCGGAGACTGCTGAACTTGAGTCTGTTAATAGCCAAAAGGGCAATATTAATGAGGTGGAAAAGCATTATACCACCAACCAAGGCGGACAGGGATATGTTATGGACAAATGATACAGAGGAGCTATATATAGACTCAGTACTACCCATGTCCAGACCCAGAAACATATGGGCTAGATATAAACAGTACCTATCAGACAAAGCTGAGACCGAAGACCCAGATTCAAATTGATTGTAAATGTGTATGATGGAATGATGAAAATTCTGAACATTTGTGTATGTGCTATACCTGTGTGCAATAATAAATAAAGTTTTAAAAAAAAAGTTAAGTTCAGTTGCTGAGAACTTGTCAGGTCCTGACACAATGGGGGGATCCTGATAAAGCCGAATAAGCCCCATCTAAAACCATCTTGGGCTGTGACCTTTTTTAAGGGCCTGCTTCGCTACAAGAGATGGGAGGGTGTTTGTTCCGGAGGTCAGGACCAGGAATTTGCAGAGATGTCAGAAGAAAGTCATCAGGGGGTACTTGGCATCAGCCAGGCAGTGCTCCAGATAAGATTTTGTGGTGGGAGTATTTTACTCCCTACTTTTAAACTTTGGGAGTGACAGAACAGGCAATTATGCAGCAGTAGCATACATCAATCACCAGGCTGGAACAGTATCCCGATCCCTGGCGGCTCTGGCATTGGAGATTGTTCACTGGGGATGGATGGTCACTTAGTATCCCTAGAGGAGGCTCATATCTGAGGTGTGGACAATTCAATGGCAGTCTTCTCAGAAGCATTTGTACATGTTCCCATGAAATGTCTCTACACCCACACACCTAACGGAACATATGACCCAGGTTTAGGACTCCAATTCCTGATCTCTTTGCTTCTCCAGAGACCACTCAGCTGGGGACATTGCGCTCCAGATTACCATCACAGGTGGTTTTGGGAGTGGTGCTTTGAGTTTGCAGTGGCCCAGGGGACTCCTCCATGCCTTTCCTGTGATTCCTCTGATTCACATTGTTCTGTAGAAGATCAGGTCCAGTCTCGTGGATCTAGTTCTGGTTGTGCCTTACTGATGGAGGGGTTGGTTTGTGGTTCTGCTGGAACTGGCAGTGCTACCAATGTGGTAGGTTCCCTCTTTGCCTCCTGCATTGAAGTTGCAGGAAGGTGTTCTGCAGGGGAATGCAGTTCGCTGGGCGGTCCGGAGATTCAAAGTAGTGGTTTGATGAACTTGAGAATTTCTGATCAGGTGTCCCTTGTCTTTGCAGAAATGTAGTTATCCAGCTATGGTCCATTGTTATGAGCAGCATTGGGCCAATTTCAGAGCCTAGTGTGAGGAGATTGGGTTGTCGGCACTAGTGTGTGGTCTTCCTTCAGTGTTGTAATTTGTTCAGGATGGTTTTGAAGAGGGTTTGTTTGTGACTTCCCTGGGGGCCCAATGGGCAGCCATTAGGGCCTTTTAGGGAGCAGCTGATCTCGTCCCCCCCTGCATGTGCGGGGACCTCCAGCTGGCCTCTTCCTTTAGTTTTGGCCTCTCTTCAAACGGGCCCGTTTGATCCCTTAGCGTCAGTTGATATCAAGTTTTTAACCCTAAAGATTGTTTCTCGTAGCCCTTACTTCTGGTCGCAGGTCAGGGGAAATAGGAGCCCTTCTCGTATCACAGCTATATATTAAGGTATTGCCAGATGCTCTTATACTGCGATCTGATCCAGGGTTTCTTCCAAAAGTTCTTGCCCAGATTTCATAGGTCCCAGGATGTTGTTTTGGTGCCTTTTTTTATCTGAACCCATTCTCCCCAGATGCATTGTTGGACATTCAGAGAACTGGTCTGAGTCCCTGTGACGGTCATAGGCTGCCAGGAAGACGGACAGTCTATTGGTGACTTTGTGACAGCATGGGGTGGCTCATAATTCTTTAGTGGCAAAAATGTGCAAGTGGGTCAGGTAAGTCATTTCCATGGCCTACAGAAAGATGGGCACATGCCCTCTGGGAAATGTCCAGGGTAGTTTCACCAGCGGTATGGCAGCATCCTGGGCAAATTCTTGTCGTCTGCCTGAAGGAAATATGCAGGGCTGCAATGTAGGATGACCCAAACACCTTTATCAAACACTATAGGTTTAATGTATAGTATGATGCTAATAGGTCCACTGGTGCAGGGGTTTTGCGTTTGTGGGTGTCATTTGAGACTTGGTTCCCTGAGTTTCGGTACAATAAAGTATCTATTGCAGCAGTAGTCTAGGTTGTTTGGAGTTGTTCTCATGGACCTCTCTTCGGATGCATTGGTATATCTCACAGTTAAGTACTTACTTAACTGGGACATGGCGGTAATGCTATGAACATTTATAGTTAATCTGCATTACTCCTAGTCCTAACTCTTCCTTGTCACAGTATTAACTTCCCATCCCACCATTCAGTTGTGGAGGGGCCAATGATCCTGGTGGGTAAATTAAAACTAGGGATTGTGGGTAAGTGGGAGGTATTTATACGTCCGGGGGGAGAGGTTAAGAAGTTGGTAGAGGGGTCCTCTCAGAGAGCATGGGGGCTAACAGGTAAGTACTGGGACAAGGAAGAGTAGGACTAGGAGTAATGAAGTTTACTGGTAAGTAATCATAGCACTATCTTTTCTGTACATTGGTCAGCAGATGGACTACTATCTGGGCTGGCTGAAGATGTTTGGGGACCCATTTCAAAATGTATGGGTCTCCCTTGCGTTCAGCTAGGGAAAAAAAAACCTGCTTCCATATGTCAGCAACAAAATTGTACAGATGTGGATTAGGCTTTTCAAAAGCAAAAGGACATTTTCAAATAACTAATTTCAAAATAATTGAGACCACTGAAAGCGATCACAACTTGCTTAAAGTGACTTGGATGCTCCCACACAGATTACCTCAATTTTACTATCCGCATGAGATAACAGTAAACAACGGCAGGAAAAGAATCAATTGGACTGTGCCAAAAATTGAAAATCTAAAATCTTAAAAATGAAAAAATCCATTCAACTGAAAGCAATAGTACATTGCCCAACCAGGGCTACAACCACTTTTGAACATTAATGGCAACTGTGCCTAAATTTGGTCGACCAACATTCAAACATAAATATTCCAGCGACAATTAAATGAAAACTTAGAAATCTCCCCTTTTTAATTTTTTTTTTCTTTTTCCTCCTTTTTAATTTTCTGTAAATATGGTGCTTTTAGTATATTTTGGCTAAGAATTGTCTTGCTAATTTTCTGTATGGATTATTTTTTTTTCTGTTTTTTATTTGTTCTTCTGTAATTTATGTCAAATTACAATAAAATATTTAAAAGGAAAGAAGAAAAAAAAAATCCAAAATGAGAATGGTGATAAAAAAAACAAGCTGAACTTTCCTGAACTGAATGACTAACAAATCTCTAATGCAAGGATTAAAATGAAGTATAAGAATAAAATCAAACAGCTCAAAGCTATGAGAATTCAAGAGAACAACAAATGCATGAAATATGCTCAAGCCTCTTAAGGCCAATGCGCAGATTTGGAAGCTTCTTAAAAATGGCAATGATGATAGTGTTCAATGTCAAAGACTGATGACCATCGGTGAGAAAAAATGGCATGAATATTATAAAACTTTTGTTTTCGGGCCCTAAAGCTAACACCATTGAAGCGCCATTGCTGAATAATGTAAAAGAGCTACACTTTGACCACCTGGATTTAGTGCTCCAAATAAAAAAGCTCAGCACATTTCGGGTTCCTGGCCCCGATGGCTTATCCAATTGCATCTTAAAACGTCCCCCTGAAGAATGGGCATCTGCCTTACAGCTAATTTATCAGAACATCGAAACTACTGGTAAAATACCCATCAATTAGAAACAATCAATAATTATACCATTGTTCAAAAACGGGGACAGGAACAACCCTACCAACTATAGACCACTGGCCTTATTAGATGTTCCCTGGAAAATCTGTGCTTGTTTAGTGCTTTGTGAAATGCTTTGGCTAAAAAAAGAAAAAAAGATATGGATTATAACCTATAACCAAGCTGGATTTATCTCAGGAAATGAAATGGCATTGCACCCAATCTGCTGATAGAAGCTGTGCTGAAAGAACCATCCATCACAGCCAAGACTCCTAATCGCCTTTGTGGACTTCAAACAGGTGTTTGATTCAGTCTCACGCTCACTATTGTGGGAAAAACAGGAAAACGCCCATTTTCCCCCTTACTTACTCAACTTAATGTGTCAGTTATACTCAAACACCTCCATAAGGACCAAGCTTAACCAAAATGGCTTACTGTCTCAACCTACCAACAGACAAAGGTCTCAAACAAGGGTGCATAATAGCTTCCATGCTTTTCAATTCTTATATAAGGGACATAACAAAATACCTGATGGCTAAAAATAAATTTCTGCCGAAATCGGGCCAAACTAAAATAGCAACATTGCTCTATGCTGATGATTTGGTCATTTTTGACTTAACCCCTATAGGCCTACAGAGGCAACTTTCTGCACTCTGAGTATGCCTGTGCTAATCAACTCAAAATCAATGCTAAAAAAACGAATATTATGAAAATGTATTCCAACAAAGGCAAACAGAAAACAAATCCTACATTTAATTGGTTCATTGGTTCTGAAACTGTATTACAAGACTCTGAATACAAATATCTGGGAGTAAACATAAACAATAATTGTCATGAAACCCCCTACAAACTAGAGATAAGACAGAAGATGCCACTGTTATCATCACAAGCCAAGATTGTACACATCAAATATGGAAAGTTTTCTTGCAAACCCATGTTACTATATTATAAACCGAAAGTAATCCCCCACTATCATCTATGGAGCTCAGTCCAAACCGCCACAATCCTATCCCAACTGAGAGTTCATTGGCGTTTTTTGGAAACGCGTATTACCAGTACCTATGTGCTTTCCGATTGCAATAATCGGGTATGAATTCGGCCCAACGTCTCCAAGAGGAAAGGTATGGTGGAATACATTACTCCTATATAGAAAATGTCTCATGTCGGAAGCCCACCAAAATTCCTAGATCCCTGCAATTTTCAAATCACTTAATCAAGACACATATAAACATCTTAATGAATGGAGAAATCATTGTCTGCTAATCATATCTACATATTACACAGAGGAGTCCTTGCTCATAATGAATTCTGGAAGAGCAAAACGAAAACTATTTCACATGGACAAGATAGGAACTATGGAAAATGTCAATTGTATAAAGCTTTCAAGATGTCTAATTTACATATAAAGTATCCTGATAAAATCTACCTAGCAAAATCATGAGAATGAGATTTAATTCATGGCCCACAAGATCGCTCCTGGTGGAACGGGCTAATGACAATACCATTGATTCTTCCTGCCGATTCTGTAAAAACAAGCTTCAACATTTATTACGTGGATGCAAAGATCTATCTGAAACTTGAAAAGACTTGTATCGAAGCACTTCATCGCTTATCTGAATGTGTCATACAATAATGCATGGAAAACAATAATAAATGCTGAATATGTCTCCTTGAACATAGCCACAATATGATTCCTTGACGGCATGAACCTATAGATGATTTGCAATGAACATAAACATCAATGTGGTTGTCTCAAACCTGACACATACTAGTTAAAATGCTTTTGTTTTAATCTAATTCCTTGTCTAATTAAGATGAAATGTTATATGAAATATAACAACTAATTGACATGTTTAGGAAATGCAATTAATCAAGTGACAATTTTATATGATAATGTGAAAGGTTTAAATGTAACCGAAACACATTTTAAATACATTTAAAGAAAAGGGCATTTGTTTTTTTGGGGGGGGACTAGCAATGACAATTAGTCCATTTTTTAATTTTGAATATTATGTGCTGGTTAGGTGCCACCTGTAAGCTGAAACTATTGCATTAGAGTACATATAAGAGAGGGATAGGATGTTGTCATGATGCCTACCTCCAAGGAGCCAGACGGGGCCCGGCACCCTCAGAGGCAGGCAACATGTATACTAGGGAAGTCCCAGCCACCCCAGATAGGGGCTCTTTGGACTCCGTCCTGGCGCCGTTGGCGTCAGGCTCATAAGGGATAACAGTCCTGGCACCATCGGCGCCAGGCTCATACAAGATATGGAAGGAAATGTGTTTGGTGCAAACTTACCTGGCAGACCATGCTGCAATTTCCTTACCTGGCAGATCATTCTACAACTTCCAGATGAAAAATGAACTACTTAACCACACGGGTGTGGCTGGTGGCAGGATACATACCTTCAGTGGAAGGATACATACCTGGGACTACTTGAAAGGCTATTTAAGCCACGCCCAGACAGCAAACCACGCTTCGCGTTGTTCTGCTCATAGCAGCTGGACGCTCACCGTGCCTGCTCCTGCTCCAGTCCTCGACCACGCCTGCCAGCATCCTGGAAACACCTAAGGATAGAAAATGGAAGAAGAAATAGGTGAAAACAAACCTTACCTGTTAAAGCTGCATTCCGGATTCAGCGCGCCAACGTTCCTGCAAAAAGACATCATTTTAAATACTCACCGCGTCGCAAACATCTCGGCGCACTTCTCTTACCTGCACGTGGCGCCTTCGGCTCTGCGACGCCCATCCGGATCTCCTGCAGCATTCCAGCACCTACGGGGAGACGAAGAGAAGAAGGCAAGGTGAGAAGGGGAAAATAACCAAGAAGCACTTACCCGCCAAGCTAATTCTTCTTACCTTCGGGTCGATGCCATTCCTTGGGCATTTCAGCACCCCGGCCCCTATTGGGAAAAAGCAAACAACACATTAGTGAATGCGAGAACCGTAGCAAACGAACTATTTTAAACTTACCTGCTTACAGGTCGGACTCAGCTTCTGCTTCGTACCGGCTCCATTTCTTCGGCATTCTCGAACTCCGGCCCCTAAGGAAAAAGAGAAAGGAAAAGACAGTAGTGGGCCTACACCAAAACTAACCTGAAATCAGGTTTTCGACGGAAACCGCCCTCAGCCCGGAGTCTTCCATTACCTGCAAAAGAGAAGAGGAACAGTTTAGACTCAAGCTTGCCATAAACATTTACGGTACTTACCGGAACAGACAAGCAAACCCGAACTTACTATCCAGTGACGTAACTGGATCCCAACGCGCCCCTGCATCAGAAGCAGGATGGAGAGCTCGCCTTTTCAATCCCTAAGGTGAGTCTCCACAGGGAATTACAGAAGGGTTGCAAGGAGGGTGAGAAGGGGAACGGGAGATCAACACAAAACCCGCAGAGTATTAACCCTTCCTTTTCGCTCACAGAAGGGTATTCATCCGAGCCAGACAAGCCGGATTTGGGAACCCAGCCCACTCCATCTTCAGGGTGCTGAACATCTCCTTCGAAGAGGCCACTGCCGTCCAGACCACGCCCACGCCTCCGTGGGAACCAGGTGAGCGTTACAGATGTTTGGTAGGACACCTAGCTTGTAGGTGTTGGCCGAAATGACTAGTGCTCTGCAGGAGCTAAAGTGGAAGAGTATTTGCCAAAATGCATACTCGGCTTCACACTACTTCTAAACCAGCAGTGAGCCCAATCATAAAGGTGAAATGGGCACAGCCCGAAAGATATGCCTCCTTTGTTATTTGTGGTATTAGCGGTTGAGCGCAGCTGTGAGCTGATGATGGGAGCAACCCAAACAACTTAAGTACAATGGCTCCAAAGTAAAAGTTCACCAAAATACTGTTTTGATCAAACAATAAAATGCTAAAAGTAACTAAAAACACAGGCAAAAACAGATCCCTTAATTGGCATAATGTCAATGCTCAAGAATGTCTTTGAGGAAAAAGTCAGAGAAGGGAAGGGGGACTTAAGTCATCAGTATTCTTGTCTTTGGGATGCCACAGTGTAGAGCCATGCTTTTAGAAGCTTCACGAGGAGTGATTCAGCATTGAGTTGGTGAGCTGTTAATTTAGTCCAACATGCAGTGCGGTGTAAGCAGCAATGGTGCATGGTACGAAGAATCTTGTGACAGGCAGTGTATATCCAGGTGTAGCACTCTAACGGTTCGATGCAGTAATCTGTGCTCAGAACTGTTTCTTTAGTTTTGTTTTTCTTGGAGGCTCTCTTTAGGTGCTTCAGGGACAAGGTGCAAACTTCTGTTCTGCACTCCTACGCCAGGGAGCTTGACTGGCGCCTACAGGGGATCCTTCATCCGCAACAAACCTGAGCCTGGTTCCAGTGCAGCCAGTAGATACTCCTTAGTCCATCAGCAGTCATGCCCAGTGTTCCTTTGGATTGATTAGGTTGCAGAGCTTTCTGCCTTGAGTGCCTTCTGTCTTCACCTCTCTGGCAGAAGACATTGGAATGGGCTGCACTCCCAACAGGTCAATATTTGTAGCTGTCTTCTCTTGATCCAAAAATGAATAAAAAAATGAGTGGGTATCTCTCTCCTTTTAAACGCAAAATGTCCACAGGGATTGGTCTAAGGAAAGCCTGCTGTAAGGGGGTCCAAACCCTGTTATAACAAGTGCCCTCTCCCTCATGACATCACACCCGAGTACCTTGCCCTGCAGGAAATGACGGAGGGGCGGGGGACAGGAACAAAGAACAGAGCCCCAACAGAAATCAAGATGTTGGAACACCTGTCTCCAGGCCTACTTCCCTTCTCTAGCTATTGTAACCCCAGCCAATACCCCATGCCTGTTAGCTTCAAAGGAACTCCACTGATCAGCACCCCAGTGTGAAGCTGGCTTTGTTATGTTAGTGCTGCCTTTGAAGCAGGAGACCTCCTGAGAGAAGCTTCAGCCTTCCTGCCTGATAAACAAAGAGGCTGCATCCTAGCTGTTGTTCCACATAGCAGCCTAGACACCAATATACATCAGTATTGTCGTAGCTGGCCCTGCTGACAGAGCTGACACAGTTGTGGTATCAAATTGCTGTAGCTGTATAATTGTGTGTCCTTAGAATGCTTCACCATGCCACAACCTGGCAAGCTTTTAATTAAAGATGTGCCACCAGACTGAGTAAGGCATACAATGAGTACAATGTAGATCTATAAGAGTAAAAAGCCACCTCTGCCTACCAGCAGTCTGGGATGCACATGTGACCTTTGAACCTGCCACCGGAGGGCTTAGGTATGAACATGTAGACTATCTGATCAAAGGCACATGTTTGCACTATAATTCTGCATGGAACATTTATGAAAGGGGGTTGATTTAGCAGGCCTCCCTTTCAGAAACCGAACTGCCTGCATCATTTTATTTTAATAACAATAAAAAGCCAGGCCTTTCAAACTGTATTAAAGTTGCTAATTCAGCGCCAGATAGGCGGGTGCACCAGCCATCTTCGAGAGTAAGCAAGGGGGGGGACTGGGCACCTTCTGGGGGGTGGGGGGAAGAAAAACAGGTACCCACACAAACTGCAGTCAGACCATAAAAGAAGGCCTCACGGGGAAAGGCGGGGTAGGGATGCATCGTGTGTACCATTGGCCGAAATGACCTTTGTATTATTAGCACAAGAGAGGGAAAAAATGTCCTAGGTAAACCCATTTAACAGGGATGCCCAAGAAACCACTCTCTGGAATGATCAACACCCTGCTTGCCAGGGGGGGGGGGAGACAGAGCTCAAGCTGCGTGTCACAGGCAGACGGAGACAACAATGGGTGTTGCCATTGCAGGGCGGAAATCCAATCTAGCGGGCACACATGGGTAGAGAGTAAGTGGATCAGAGCCAGTGAAGCATTCACATGGCCACAAGTGCCCATCGGCAGATGGCTGTGGATCATTTATGGTACGTTTCTGTGTTCCTGGGAGGTGGCTAGCCTTCAGAGTATCCACCACAAGGTTTGCGAAGGCTGTTCTCCAGCAGGTACCATATGAATGTCACCCTTCCCACCAGAATTAGGGTGTCTCCTGTTCTGTTCTCAATGGTGCTGACCAATGGCAGTATAATAAAGTTCTGGTGGTCAGCACAAATGTTATTTTACTAATTGCAAATTGTCACTGGGAGGGGTGAGAAGCAATGTGGCGCCACACGAGGAGGCGATGAGTTGGGATACCGTTAATCTATTTGCTCCAATCATGTTTTACTAACATTAGCACTAAGGAACTGACATAGCCTAGCCAATGAGATTCTTGGGAAACAACAAAAATACGAACATACTAAATTGCAAGTGTTTTTAAGTGTCTTGACCATTGTATTTTATCTATATAAATTGCTTCGAAATTTTGACACAAAGTTGCATTCGAATAGGCGCTTGTTTTTATACACCTCCTATACATAGATGTCACACTTGTGACAGGTAAAAACATGCTTTTACTGCAAAACAGCGCCATCTGTTGGACGTAAAAGCAACACACGCTATTTTACGATTCCATTTCAATGCTCAAATATGTGCCGAGGAAGCAGCAGAGCGACGTGCAGCCAGACTTTAGGATACATGGTTGCTAGCGCGGCAATCGCGTTCTGCAGCTTCTGATCTGCTTCGTTCTCAACAGAAAGAACGCGACAAGCTGAGAGTGGCTGAAAGACGTCAATGAGAAACAGCAGATCAGCATCAAACATGACTCCGGGCTCAGCAATCACGCATTTACAATCGCCTTGCATTCCGGTACAACCCAGCTGATGATTATAGTTTGAGCCGGCATGTTCTCATCGGCACCATGACGAAGTGTGTCCTTATTGCAAGGCATGGAGAAACGAAAGGAATGTGTCGCGCTGCCGTGAAAATTAAACTGCTTCAACTTGGAGAACCGCCAAAGGCATTTAAAAACTACCCACAAGCATTGTCAAATTAAACATTAGAAACGTGCGTTTTCTCTTTTCTTTCTCTTCCATTTAACCAGACTGAGCCACAGCCACGTGTGGCCGGAGACAGCTAGTAGTATAATGTTCGCTGTATGGACAGATGTCCGCTCTCAGCAATCGGCTCCAGTCTACTGTTTTGTTAGATTTGTGCTCTCCCAGCTGTAATAAACAGCGTTGCTTCTTGCCCGTGTGTGCTCCTTTTTGATTACAGCTTTTGTATGGTGTGATCGGAGCACTCCCGAGTACAACACCCTTGCAGCTGTCTTTCTGTCAGTGTTATATGGACTAGAACACACCCATTGTCTGACCTCTCATGGCCATGCTAATCCCTGTCATACCCACCCACTACCTGCCTCTCACCACCCAAAACACTCTTTCCTTGAATCTCTTTGCGCAAACTCTATCATGCAATAACATACTTTTTTATTAAGAGTTGCTAGTTTTATTTCTAAGCAGTGTTGTTAAAGTTAATGGCTTACTTGCCAGTATCTATTGTAACAAAAACATCTTACCAGGTGTGTCTCCAGTCACTTAATTTATAAGCATTGTGTTCCTCGCATCTGTTCCATGCACTGAAGTCCTGTTAAAAACAGGCGATGACAAAGCCAATAGTCTTGGTTTGTGTATAGAATTAGAATTGGCACTGCCTTCATATGCCTGGGCACCTGTACCATTTTACAGCTGTGCCCATCTTATAGCCAGAGAGTATCATTATGGTAGCGCCTTGAAAATGCCTATTCCATTCTTGAATAAAGAAACAAAACTTTATTCTTTTAAAGAATCTCCACTGCGATCATTTGATCACACAATCAATATATGGTATGTTCTTTGTCTGCTCGCAACACCACCATAATGGTCTTAAAGCACAGAGCATTATCTATTCAGAAGGGAATTGTGACCCCCACCTAGGGTGGCATCCAGACCATGGTCTGTGGGGAGAAAACAAAAACTGGGCGAAGCAGAGTGGGAGATGTCAGGGAGATAAATTGTATTGACTTAACATACAACATGTAGAGAAATTAAAACGTAAGGGTGAGTGGTTTTTAAAAAAAATGTCTTTATTAACATTTAAACAAACAATTCAACCAAACTTGCAGTGTGTACATTAACATATTCCTTATACATTGTTCAGTCGCGCCCACTGCTTCCCTTATCCCTTCCTTCCGTTATGAGCCTACTTCTACTAATATTCTAAGCTGCACCTTGTGATGGGGGGTTTCTATCTGTGAGGTCCATTGAGTCTGGCCCAGACCCAAATAGTTCTGCTCTCAGCAGTTTCCAGGTCATGAGGGTCTCAGTTTCCTCCTCCTCCCCAGCATTGCTGGCCTCCTGCCATACCGTAGTTTCCTGCTCCGTCCATTTCTGCAGATCATTCCACCACATCTACAACCTAGGTCTGTGGCATGTTTTCCACCCCATAACGATTCTTCTCTTCGCAAGCGCATATGCTAGGTCCTTCAGTTTGCTCACGTGCATGAGTTTCCTCTGCCTATGGAACCCCCCCAGCAGACAGGCCCACACATTATCCACCACAATCTTAATGCCCTTCCCTGCTAATTTATGTGCAACCTCCCCCCAGAAGCGCCCAATGACCGGGCAAGACCAGAACATATGTACCATGCCTGCGTTCTCCTCACATCTGGGGCAGGCCTGCCGTTCTGCATTTTTTTTCCAACATTGTTTTTATTGTTTTGGCATAACAAGCTATACACGTTACGAACAATACTGATTTTCACTTGTTATAGAGAAGAAAAAGCAACAAAAGAAAACATCGCAAAACATAACTGAGATATTGTGAAACATGAGATTTCATCGAAGTTAAAGTCCAACATGACAACTGGGGGGAAGGAGGGGTTGTCTAGGACTGAATGGGGGGGGGGACTGCTTTTTTTCAGCGTTGGCGAAGCGTCAAGGCTTCGAAATTCCTTTGTAGCTGGGTGTAGGATGGGTTCCTTCTATAGGGACTCTGTCTGCTAGGTTCGTGGTTCCAGTCTATTTAGTCTTTAGTGACTTGGGGATGTTCAGGAGTCTTTCCGCATCTCGGCCCTCGATTCTGTTCCCTTCTTTTCAGTCCTGGGTTTCCAACCAGCGCAGCGTCGGGGGGGGGGGGGGGGCGGCGGGCTGTCTCGCCAAACCAGGGAATTGCTGCACAAAGTCTAGGATGAGGGCCCAGATACGTTCAAATTTGGGCTTGTTGCCAAGTCTAATAGCCGTGACTTTCTCGGCTGCCACAATGTCCCAGCTTTTGGCCAACCACATTTGCGCGGACGGGCCCTCCGGATTTTTCCAGAGTCTGGCAATGGAGATTTTAGCGGCTGTGAGGAGATGGGAGCAGCGATCCGCCAGGGCGCCTGTCAGGGGGAATTGGCCGTCTCCGGTCGCCCCCAGCCACACAATTCCTGGGTCCCAGGGGATGGTGAGACCAGTGATTCCTTTGATCTGGTCCAGGACCTTCTTCCAGAATTGGGTAGCTTTCGGGCAAGTCCAAAATAGGTGGAACAAGGTTCCTCGGTCCAGACATCGCACTGGGCAGGAATGGCTGTGTTGCATTTGTTTAGAATTTGGGGGGTACGGTACCATCTGTAGCAAACTTTAAACGCACTTTCTTTATTAGTCACGCACTTTGAGCTCTTTTGTGCACGGGACCAGATGTGCTGCCATTCCTCGGGTTCAATCGGTCTGCCGATGTCTTCACATTTAAGCATATATGGTTCTTTTATCGAGGGGTCAGTCCTGTCCAGTATTTTGTACAGGGTGGAGATTTTCCCTCTCGGGGGGCTTGCTGACAGAGTGTGCTCTAATGCCAATAGCTCTCTGCTGCCGTGCTTCCTTACTTACTCGTTCAACATCCAGTGCCTCAGTTGTGTGTAACGAAACCTTTCAGTTTCCGGGATCTTGAACTTTGTTTTGCACTCCTCGAAGTTTAGTGGGCGGCCGTTCTCGAAGAAGTTTGCTATGGTCTCCAGGCCCCCGGTTCTCCACTCTGCGAACTGGTTTGGTGCGATTCCCGGGGAGAAGTCTGGGTTGTCCCAGACCAGCGTAAGGGGTCCCATAGTGCTCCTGCATTTCCATAGGCGGGCTGCCTTTCTCCAGCTGGCCACCGTATTCCTAGTTGATGGTAGTGGGCCCTCGTCTTGGGGCCCCTTGAGTTCTTTGCTGTGGGGCAGCCGTTCAATCAGGGTTTTGCTCCAACCTTCTTCAAACTGCAGCCACCGGGGGGGTTGGTTTGGAGCTTCCAGGAGAATGCTGGGGCCAGCTGGGCTGCCAAGCAGTACCTCGCCACGTCTGGGACCCCCAGACTCCCCAGAGCAGCACTACGGAGCATAATGCGTTTTGGGATTCTTGACTTCTTTCCTTCCCAGACGAGGCTCAGAATCTCCCCTTGTAGCTTACGCAGGGCCTTCTCCCGGATCGCCACTGGCAGAGCCTGAGCGAAATATAGCAGCCGTGGGGTTAGGTTCATTTTTATCGCCGTGATCCGGCCAAACCAGGAGATTTCCTGGTTTCTCCAGCGCCCAATGTCTTTTTTTCAATTCTTTGAAGAGTGCCGGGAAGTTTGTCTTAAACACCTTCTCTGTTTTGTTGGGGAGCTGGACTCCCAGGTAGCTGATACTGCTTTTTGACCAGGGGATCTGGAGCTCGGCTTCCAGAGTGGTTTTAATCTTCTTTGGGATGTTGATGCCCATAGCCATGGATTTGTGGATATTTACTGTGAACCCCGAGGCTGCTCTGAATTCCTCGAGGGATTGCCATAGGGCCCTTATGTATTCCGTTGTTCGAGTGAGCGTGAGCAGCACGTCGTCCGCATATAGTGCTATTTTGTATGACTCATTTTTGACCGTGAGCCCGTGTATTGATGGGTTCAGACGGATCCTGTCCGCGAATGGCTCCATTGATAGGGCAAAGATAAGGGGGGAGAGTGGGCATCCTTATCTCGTGCCTCTGGTTATTTTGATTTTGTCGGATTTGGCCTAGTTTAGTTGCAATCTCATGTGGGGACTTTGATAAATGGCTAGGACCCACTTTATGAAGTTTGGGCCGAAGCCGAAATGTCTTAGGATTTCCTTCAAGTACCCCCAATCCACCATGTCGAATGCCTTGTGCGCATCCAGGGAGAGGACTGTCATCTTTGAGCCCATCCTATTTGCTGAGTCTATGATGTTGATGGTTCTGCGGATATTGTCCTGGGTTCCCTGCCCCGGGATGAAACCTGTTTGATCCGGGTGGATGATCTCTGGGAGGAGTGGAGCCAGCCTGTTGGCCAGGATTTTGGCGAATATCTTCGCATCGTTGTTTGGGAGAGTTATGGGCCTGTATGATGTGCATCGCGTTCGATCTTTCCCAGGTTTTGGGATTAGCACTGTTATGGATTCGTTCATGGATGCAGTAGTGGAGCCAGTGGAGAGGAATGAATTGTAAAGGCTTGCCAGGTGGGGTGCTAGCAGGTGAGCAAACTTCTTATAGAATTTCGTGGTTGGCCCATCTGGCCCGGGTGTGGTATTCTTCAGCTGGCGGATTGTTTCGCTGATTTCTTCCACCGATATCGGGCCCTCCAGGTCGGACATTAGGGGAGATGGTTGCGGCTTTGGGATTGGGGCTAGGAACTGAGCGATGGAGGGGCCTGGGGTTGGAGGTCCCGCCATGATTTCCTCTTGGTGTTGGACCATTATCTTGAGCTTTTCTGGGTCTAGGTGGTGTAGAGAGCCGTTTTTATCGAGCAGAGCCTGGATATGGTTCCTGGTTTGGAGCTTTTTCAGTTTGTGAGCTAGGAGCCGGTTCGCTTTGTTGCTATTAAGATAGTAAAACTGTTTAGTATAGGTTAATGTTCTGGCGGCCCAGTCTGCCAGGTGCATCTCCAGCTCTCTCTTTGCTTTTTTTAGTTCACGGTTCGTTTTCTTGTAGCGTTGTTTAAGCTTGTTTTCCAGTTCCACTAGCCGCTCCTCCAGCTTTCGCTGCTTCAGCAGATTTTGCCACCTGAGTCTGCCTGTGCTGTCCATTGCCACCCCTTGGATCACTGGTTTCATGGCGTCCCACACTGTTGCCGTTGAGGAGTCTGGGGTTGTGTTCTCAGCGAAATAGTTTTGGATCGCCTCGGCGAGGTCAGAGCTAGCCGCTACGTTGGCCAGGATATAGTCCTCCAATTTCCATTGCCGCTGGGTAGGTTCTGAAGCTCCGTGGAGGAGCAGCGTCATCGTAACCGGCGCATGGTCTGAGATCGCAATGTGCCCAATTTGGGTTTCTTCCACACAGGGAGCAATGGCACTTGCGACTAATAAGAGGTCGATCCGCGAATACCCGCTGTGGACATGTGAGAAGAAGGTATAGTCCCTTTCTCCCTGGTTGCGCAGTCTCCAGATGTCTATAGTCTCGGTTTCCTGGAGGAATGGCTACGGATCTGCTGAAGTCTTCCCTAGAGGCTGGAAGCGTCTTATCCATATTCGGGTTTGGGGGAGGTTAAAGTCTACCCCGATTAGTAAGTATCCCGTGGAGAAGGCGGTGATGGTAGAGAGGAGGTTGCGGAGAAATTGGTCTTGGTCTTTATTTGGACCATAGAGTGCTACTAGGGTGATCGGCAGTTCGACTAGGAGGCCTTTTAGGAGCAGGAATCTCCCCTCCGGGTCTCTTTTGACGGTGATCCGAGTTAATGGCAAGTCTTGGCTTAACAGGATTGCGACTCCTTGTTAGGGAGAATTCTCTGTAAAGGCTAATTTCCCAAACCTAGTGAGTTCCCCCAGCAGCTTTGCTGGATTTTTGGGGTTTATTTTTTTCTCCTGCTAAGAGTGAGACTCTTTTTCTCCCACTCTTAGACATGATTTGAGGTGTTCCTTTGACTTTGTATGTGTTTTATGGGCTATGGGGTCCTTTACCCCATAGGGCTTCATGTGTTTTTGGTATGTGGGTTACACTGCACCCTCCATGCCGTAACCCAGGGGTGTCGTAGCGACCCCCAAACATAGACTTCATACCCTGGGACTGACTACTGTCTCCCAGGGCATGTAAAGTCACCATTGGCTTTACTAGTCTTAAATTGTGAACAGAACCAGTACAAATCATCCTATTGTGGACGTACTGGTCGGGGCAATCAAATTGCCCCGGGGTCTGTTGTTCGAGTGGGCACTGTCCAGTCCCCCCCGACCGAGTTTTGGCTGGTGACAGTGGATACTACTTTTTATATTCGACCGCGAATATATTCCTATGGGATTTTCCCATTGTTCGAGGCTACCACTTTTTAATATAGCCTCGAACATACCGCCGGTTTATTAAGTTAATATAAATTCACCGGTTGGTATTTTTTGCCGAAACTTGGTTCCAAAATGGCGTTTGTGTTCGCTTCTGTGACTCCAACCCAAGTCGAGCCCTTTGTTCCACTTTTTGGCAGGCTTCTCCACAGTGGTGCCACTCTGTCTGGGTACCACAGGGGGTGTGGGAGGGGGTTTAGGCACCCTGGACTGAGTTGCCTCTGCAACTCAAGTCGCACTCTTGTGTGATTGGCCCAAGTGGTGAGCCGCCCGGCTCATCACTTAGCATGTTTGAATGACAGCTAGGCTGAATGAATGGGGGTTTTCTGCATAAAAGCAGGGCTTTGGGGACTGGAACTTCAGAAGTCGCCACAGGACCTAAAGAATCTGAGGAGGGAGAAGCCAAGCCGACCTGCAACGACGACACCACCGGTGGAGCCCTGCTGAATCGTCTTGCCACTTTTCCCAACGACAGAGGAGATCTCCAGGCCGGAGAGTCTTCTTCCTTTGACTGGTGGGGATAACCAGTTTGCCCTTCTTTTCGCCTTCCTGGACCATCTCGTGGCCGCCTTGCCCGTGCCAAGCACCCCGGCAACCAGAATACCACGGTTTACCACTACCGCGATGAAAAGGGTAGTACCTTGTAACTGAGAAACTCTGCGGCTGGTTTCTTCCCTGGCAGTGCACCGACCTTCAGCTTTCCTCCACGTCGAGACTTCCTCTGGACGAAACACCGACTTGCACCCGATGCCAGGAACAACTGCCCCCGCTGGAGCTTTCTTCCCATTTTCAGGTACTGTGTCCCGCCTGACTTCCCTTGCGACAGATCGTTCGGGTGACAGTAAATCCTCGACTTTCTAACCTGGGTTAGCCTGGGGCCTGTTAACTAACTTTTCCTGACTTGATCTCAATCTTTTATGAACTATCTACAAAGACGCTTTTGGCATAACCCCACTGTGTGATCCTGGACACATTTCGCTTGCTCTCTCTAAGAGTGGGCCTGGCATTTGAACTTCCTTGCTCTCCAGTAGACTTTGCCTAACCTGCCTCACTGTGGTTCTTTGAAAAGTATTGAAATTTGTGTGCTTTCATAACTTTGCCTTTTCCCTCCCTTTTTCTATAACTTATTAGAGTGCCATCTTATGTTAAGCGCTCACCTCTGTCTGAAAATAAGTGGTGTTTCTCATTAAGACTTGTCTAATAAGTAATCAGGGTTGTATATATATATAATAGTGACTGTGTGTTGAAATTACTTACCTCTTTGTGTGCTAGTGTAATTTACAAGTGTGTCCTTAAATAAATAATTCTATACTTTTACACCAAAGCTCTGGTCAGTGTTTGCTTGTGCTACTGTATCTCTGTACCTATTGTGTATACGCTATATACTGCCTAACTCATCTTGAGAGAAGTCTGACTGCTCAGCCACAGCTACCAGGTAGATCTGGGTGGTACAGACTGCTACCAATTGGGTTTACTGCCAACACCTGTAGTCCTAAATCTTTTTCAGTGGTCCCTAAGGGAACTGCACAGGTTTCTGCCTAACACTCCTCTTTTTTTTCTGTGGGGCTGAGGCGAAGTAGCATTTCGGGTAGCGTTGAAAACGGATCCGCTTTTCATCCTCTCCTAACAGGTGGGTTTCCTGTAGGAAGACAACGTCGGCTGCTAGTTGGTCCAGTCTGTGTTCCGCCGACTTCCAATTTCTTGGCGCATTGTGACCCTGAATGTTCCAAGGCGTGATGGTGAGAGATTTGTTTAATGAACCCATCCTTTGAGCACAGGGTAATTCAGCTCATAGTCTTCCCTAAAGGTTGAATAGTCCGAGTTTCTCTGTGCCTTCTTACGACAGTCCCCCCCCCCTTATTGAGGAGCTCCCCTGGCCCCACCCCCCAGACAATAACAAGGTTTCCAGACCAGCCTTCGACCAACGGGGCAATTGGCCGGACCGGTATAACAGCTTCAATGGAGGCATGACATGCCTCTTCCGTTGACCAGTAAAATACAGGTTGAAAATATTCGGCCTTTGTCCAATGGCGGAGATGGAGCTCCGTTTCCGGCCTCGTGAGAGTGACTCGCCCCGGTTTAGGAAGGCAGATGGACCGCCTGGGAGGTTAGACTTGAGTGGCATGAGCGGGTAGTTAGTCCTTTCGGAGGAACAGCTCGGGCCAATTCAGTTCCGTTAACCTCTGTGTCAGTAATCAGTCTAAGGGGGAGCGCCGGGCCTCCCCCCCTGTGTCAAGGCTGTAGCTGGGGGGGAACTTCTTCCTTAAAGGTTGTTGTCTCTTTTTGTTTTGCTCGGCGGACCTCGGGGTCTGCGGCGGCCCGTCACCCCAGTCCATGACCCAGGGGGGCCTCTGTGGGGTCTCCCCGAGGCTTCCCCAGCCCCTTCGGGGATTTCCCCCTCGGCATCCGGGTTCATAAAGCGTTCGGCTTCCTTGAGGGAGGAGATTAGTCGTGGCTTGCCCTCCCAGTTGAAGATTAGGGCTGTGGGGAACCCCCATTGGTAGGTTGTTTTCCTGTCCCGTAGCCATTCGGAGAGTGGTCTGAGGGCTTTTCTTTTGGCGAGTGTGACTGCTGCCAGCTCCTGGTACAAGGATATTTCGGCATCTCTGAAGCCGATATGGGCTGAGCTTCTAGCTTCCCTCATGGTTTCTTCCTTAACCTTGTAGAAATGGACTCTTGCTACAACATCTGGCGGGGAGGTTGTGTTTAGTCTGGCTCTAACCCTGTGAACCCTATCCAATTCCAGGGGGGCTCTGTCTGGGAGCGTAAGTATGAAGCAGAATAAGTCGTTGACATAGTGGTCGAGTTCTTCTTTGGAGACAGAGAACGGGATTCCTCTCAGTCGGATGTTATTGCGCCTAGACCTATTTTCCGCTTCTTCTTGCTTATTTTCCAGGGCTTCGCATTTGGCCTCCAGCGCAGCGATTCTGTCCGCCACCTCTCCGATTTCGAAGTTTTGCTCAAACAGGGTTGTTTCTATTTCTTCTGTCCTAGTTTTGACTTCCCCTACTCTCCTGTCTAGTGACGGGATTTTGCCTTTCAATTCTTCTGTCCCTTTTTGGTATGACTTGGTAATGGCAGATAGGAGCTCCTGGAGGTCTGCTTTGGTGACAGTTTGGGCTGGCATCTCGGTATTGGGTTCAGGGGGTACTCCTGCAGTGTCGTGGCGCTCCCCTTTCTTCGTCTTCTCCCCCGTGGAGGCAGCCAGCAGGGTCGCTATGTCGGTGTGTTTGGGTGTTTTCGGGTTCCTGGACATTGTGCCTTGTATGTGTAGCGGGGGGACAGGGCCACCCCCTCCCCCCTCCGATGGCTGTTTTTAGTCTTGTTCACCAGACCAGACCTAGGGGTGAACTGGCCCGCCTTGTGGCTCTACTGTTAGGTGCTTAGCGTGATTGGCCGCTTTATTATGTTATTTTGTTGGAGCCCTGATGAGAAGCGGTCGGACTATCAGTCGTGTCCGGCTTGCCTCACTTCTGCAGGGGCTAGGGAGAATCGCCGGGCTGCGGGACAAAGGTTTGCTGGGCTCCACGGGGCCTCTGCACAGGATGAGGGAGGAGGGGCACAGCCTCCTATGTAAGTTCAGGTGAGGGCTCCGCTTCTGTGGTGGGCCACTGCCACTAGGGCACCGCGGGCCCTCCCCTAGGAGCTGGAGATGGGGAGCAGAGGCGTGGGCCCGTGGCAAGCTTCGATGATTGCGGCAGGTGGTGCCCTACCTTGCTTCAACTCAGGCACTGGCTCGTGCGGCACTTGGGGTACACTCCTTCCCAGCTCCGGGCTCCACAGACCCCGGGCTTTGTAGGGGCAGCTGCTCTCCACGTCCTTGCCCCCCTGGGAGGTGCCGGCGGCTACAGGACACCCGCGGGAGCCCGCCAGCATCCATTGGGCTTGCAGAAGGCGGAGAGGGGGGGCAGAGGACACCCGCGCTGTCCCTCTCTGTGGCAGACCTTCTTCTGCCGCTGCAGGGCCGGCTCCGCGCTCGGTCCTTCAGCGCTGTAGTGTTCCTAGTCGGAAGCAGCTCCCGCCGCTGGCCGGGTTGGCCGCTACCTGTTAGTGTGTCACTCTCCCGCGGAGGGTTGACGGGTGGCTCCGCCTCCCGTCCCCTTGACAGGAAGCGACCCCCCCCACCGGAGCGGATGCAGAGTTGCCGCCAGGAGTTGAGGGAGTTGAGAAATCGGGAGGGGGGCCACGGAGCACCGCTTTGACTCTCTCCGTGGTAGGGCTTCGTCCGCAGCAGGTGGCCGGATCTGCTCCCGGGCTCTTGGCGCAGTGCTGCCTGCTTGGGACCACACAGTGGGTTCTCGTGGAGGAAGGGGGACACCCACCGCACCACTGCTGGGTGCTGTTACTGCTGCTCGCTGGTGCGCCGCTCTCTCGTGGGGGAGTGCCGAGTGGCTCCACTGCCCTTCGGCTCGGTGGGATCACTCGCTGCTAGTTCCCGGGCTTACTGCTGCATCTCCTGCTTAGATCAGGCCATCGGCAGAAGGAGGGACGGACCGCATAGCACAGCAGGCCGCCATCTTGGGGTCGCGTTGTTGCCGCGTCTTCTCACCGGGCTGCACAGACAGAACTCGGTCCCCCACTGGGTTAGGACATCGAATTCGAGGCCAGAGCTGGAGCAGCCCCTGGGCACTGCCGGGCGCCGGTTTTGCTTCCTGGAACGTGTATTTTACCGGGGCATTTTCGGTTAAAACGCGGTCGCGGCCGGGAGCTCTCACCGGACCAAACCGCTCACCATGGCGCCAAGCCACGCCCCTGCCGTTCTGCATTTTTTAACTTGGCTATCCTCTGGGGTGTCAGGTACGCCCTATGCATAATATACAACTGCAACTGTTTAAGTCTTGCGTTCCTGGACACTTTTTTGTGATACCCTTGGGCTGTTCCTCCATCGTGGTACCCACTTCTTCCTCCCAGTCTAGTCTCAATTGTGTCACCTCCTTTCCTACTTTGGACATCATCATCTCATATATCCTAGATATCTCGTGTCCCCCTTCTGCTATGTCATATATTACATCTACGTTGGCGTCTATTTCTTCGTCAAGCACCAATTCCGACCACGTCCTCTTGATCTTCCGCACCAGTCTATGGTACGTGATATACTGGCCGTTGTGCAGCCCAGTTTCCACCCTTAATTCCTCAAAGCCTGTTATAGTGCCTTCTCGCCAGATATCTCCCATTGTCACTACGCCAGCCGGCTCCCAGTGATTCCTGATTATCACCCTCAGCTGCTCTTCTCCACCTGCCAGTGCCACTAGCGGTACCTGAGGAGAGCACGGGCATGGGTTGCCCATCAGTTGGCATGCCCTTTTCCACATCCTCCATCCCAGTAGCAACATCTTGGGGCGTCCCTCTAGTACAGTCTGGGGTAGCCAAATTATCTCCTTCAGGTAAAACAGGACACAGTCCTGTCTGAACAGCTTGGTTTCCGAAGTCACATCCTCTGAGAGCCATTTGGCAACATATTGTAGTTGACTAGCAACATAATAAACCTCATAGTTAGGCAATTTTATACCCCCTTTCTCGTAAGTGTTCTGTAGCTTCCAGAGGGCTACTCTATTCCGTGTCCCGTGCCACAGAAAGTCCCTGCATATGCCAGCCAGTTTACTAAAGAATTTCTTTGGTATCCTAAATGGGATATTCCCAAAGTAGTGTAGGAGCCGAGGCAAGACCACCATTTTTAACATTGCACCACGACCCATCATTGCTAAGGGCAGTTTTACCCAGAACCGCATACAATTCTCTATCTTAGAAATGGCTACTTCTGTGTTGCGTTTATGCTCTTCTTCCACCGTGTGATATACATCTATTCCCAGGTAGCGAAATGTGCTGGTTGCCCATGGCACCTGTAGCATCGGTAATTGTTCCAGGAGGATTCCTTTGTATCGACCCAGCGGGAACATGCTGGACTTATGAGGGTTCACCGCTATTCCGGACATCTCTGCATATCTACCCATCACCTCCAATACATATTGGAGGTTTTCTTCTGGATATCGCAAGTACAGTAGTATATCGTCTGCGTATAATGATATTAGGTGTTGTGTTCCCCCAACCGGGATGCCTATCATGTCGTATTGCTGTCTTAAGTAAATCGCTAGGGGCTCTAGGGCCAGTATATGGAGCATGGGGGACCATGAACAGCCCTGTCTGGTTCCTCTGTGCAGCTTCCATCTGTCTGATATCACTGACCCCATTTTGACCCTGGCCAGCGGTTCACTGTACAGCATTTTGGCCCACTGTAGGTACCCCGGACCTATCCCATACCCAGTCAAAGTCGCCAACAACCACGGACATTTTACCGAGTCGAAGGCCTTTATTGCATCCAGCGACACAACTGCCAGTTCATCCTCACTTACGTTACCGTATTCGATGACTCGGAGCCTTCTGAGGTTATTGGAGATGTTCCTATTAGGGACGTAGCCTGTCTGGTCTGGATGTATCAGTTTACTTATGACTCTCCTCATTCTAATGGCCAAGACAGCAGTCAGAATTTTGCTGTCTTGGTTCAACATTGACAGGGGTCTGTAAGAGCTACCAGCTATGTTCTAGCTTGTTTGGTCTGGGAAGTGGTATTATAATCGCTTCTCTGAGCGACTCTGGTAGCCTGCCTAACTCATACGCTTCGTTCAAATTATCTAACAAGGGGGGGAGCACTTCATCTTTGAATACCTTGTAAAGCTCGCTTGGGAGTCCATCAGCACCCGGGGTCTTACTAGTTGGCAACTGTCTCACCGCCTCTTCTAACTCCTCCAAAGTGATCAGTGCGTCCATCTCCTCCCTGTCCTCTGCGCTAATCTGTGGCAACCCTATGTCTTCCAGCATTTCGTCTATTAACGCGCGGTTATCCTCTCCCCCATCCCCATATAGCAGGCCATAATAGGTTGCAAACTCCCGATTAATTTCCTCTTGGGTATCCACCACCCTACCGTCTTCCCTGATTATCGATCTGATCGGGGACCTGGGGGTCTCACTTTTGTACAGCCATGCCTAAATCCTCCCTGGCTTATCTCCTCCAGCGTGCTGCCTCTCGATATACATTTTATAGTTAAGGTTGCATAGTCTTTCCCAATGCCCTGCCCATTTTTGCTGCAGTATCAGGTCACTGTCTGGGTTGGTATCATTTTCTCCTCTGAGTGCTTTTTCCAGCTCACCTTCGGCTTCATGTAAGTCCGCCAAAATCCCTCCCTGCAGCCCTTTGGATTTCACTATAGCCGCTCCCCGTATCACAACCTTAAAGGCCTCCCATAGTGTACCCGCTGACTCTACACTGCCCGTGTTCATCTCAAAGTAGTTAACTATCTCATCCCTCATGTCTTGTCTAAAAAGGGGGTCTCTAAGCGCCTCTGCCCTGAGGCGCCATGTCGGAATTCTCGCTCTCGGGGGACAGTATTGCCATCCAAGAATCAGAGGCGAGTGGTCTGAAAGGACCCTCACTTTATATTCAAATTGCGTGACTTCTGTCAATATATCTGGGGTGATGAACACATAGTCCAGCCTAGTATGTAGCTGCTGCGGGGCGGAATAATGCGAGTACTGCCTATCGTGAGGATGACATGCCCTCCATACATCTTCTAAACCAAAATCATTCAGGAGCGTCTGTAACGCTATGGCTGCTGGGGCAGGTCTATCTGATTTCCCATCTGACCTGTCCATGCTAGGGTTTAAAACGCAGTTAAAGTTCTCCCCCTCCCCCTCAAATCATTGCGCTTCCCACACACTTGCTAAGATTATTACACAGCGTTTTAAAATTTGTTGCAGTATTTTGGTTTGGTGCATACGTGTTTATGATACTTATTTCTCTATTCTCCACCAATCCCCTCACCATGAACATCCTCCCATCCGTCTCTACTGACGTCTGCACCAGTCGAAACGGGACGTGTGGTGCCACCCAAAGAATCGCTCCCATGGCATATGCCGAATAAGGCAAGCCCACTACTGTTCCTATTCCTATCCACTTGTTTTTAACTAACTCCATCTTGTCCCGCGTCATGTGCGTTTCCTGCAGCAGGGCAATACCTATATTTTGTCTTCGTAGGTATAGCATAACCCTATTTCTCCTCAGGTAACTATTGAGCCCCCTAACATTCCAGGTGACTATTTTGAGGTCCCCCATGATACATGTGTCCCTCTTCTCTCCCCCACTTGTGTAGTCCAGCTTCAGTTGCTTAATCCTTTCATATAGGCTTGCATCCCAATTCAAACACCCTCTAACTATATACACAACAACCCTTACCGCCTCCCTCCCACCTCCCTGCTTTTCCCAAACAACACCCTCCCCAACTGTTGCCCAGCTCTATCCCTGGATCTCAGGCACCCACGCATCTAGCCCTTTCCGGCAAAGCCTGTACTCGCGGCTCAGCAGGGTGAAGTCGCCCTAATGGCTACCTTACTACTAATTCACGGGGGTAGGCAGCTGCCATCTTGCGGCTCCTGTTTATTCTAAGTTTGCTACGCCTAGTGCTCCCGTGCTCGTTGCACTTTTATTCACTATATTCCAGTCCAACAGGGTCATAGAGTCCAAATGTTACAGGTTATCGATCAAGCATCTCAGTGTCTTACTAGGACTCCCCTCCCACGTATCCTCCCAATGTACATGATATAGTATCTTCACTTATCGTGCTCCTGGCGATCTTGCTCCTCATCTTGTCCCGGACAGCCCTGCAGGTCCAACCATGACGTTGCTTCCTCCGGGGTATCAAAGAACAGCGCTCTGCCTTTGTGCAAAACGTTCAACCTTGCAGGGTACAATAACATGTACCTGATGTCCGCTGTACGCAGTCTCTTCTTAACCGCCACGTAGCTATATCGCTGTCTTTGCCCCAACATAGTATAATCGGGGTATGCCGTGATCTTGGAGGAAGCTCTTTCTATCGTTCGCCCTTGCGAAAATACTCCGGGATCTTCTCTCTGTCTTTGTAGTTTAAAATTTTCGCAAGTATCGGCCCCGGTGGAGCCCCAGGTTGTGGTTTCCTCATCAGGGCCCGATGTGATCGCTCAACCGTGAACCCTTGCAAGAGCTTGGCTGCTCCTATCACTTGGAGGATCATGTTCTCCACATAGTCCGTGGGGTCCTGGCCCTCTTCTCCCTCCGGCAGGCCGACCAGCCGGATGTTGTTCCGTCTCGCCCTCCCTTCTGCTTCACTCGACTTTCAAGATTGGCGACCTGTTTTAGTACATGGACCTCTTTTGCATTATGCGTGCTTACTTCCGTGTTGGTCTTCACAGCGCTCTCCAGGCCACTGGTCCTTTCAGCCAGCGCTCTGACATCTTGTCGCAGCAGCGGGACTTCGACCCCTACTGCATCTATTTTGTTCTCTAGGACCGTCCGTAGTTCCGCCATTGCCGTGTCCCACTTTGAGCTTAGATCCGTTATGGCTGCTAGGACCTGCTGGTTTTCTCCGTCGGGGGTGCTGTTCCTGGAGGCCGTATCCACACTTTGTGCTGGGGTTGAGGGGGTCCGTTGTACCTTTGCAAAGGTGTCCATAGTAGGTTGTTTGTTCCTGGCCTTCAGCCCTTTCACCGACATCATGCAGTCTTGCTTCGTGTCTGATATGAGCTCACCAATGTTATCATGTCTTCACCAAATCAATGTAGTGCCGGGGCGCCCTCCTCAGTGGACTGCGCTGCAAGGCGACACACAAGGCTGCACTTGGAGTTGGCTTTGTCCTTCCATGTCTTTTCTTTGGACACTGCAGTCAATATTGCGATAGTTTACTCTCCGGGGCCAGTGGGCATACGCAGCTTCTCATACAGCACTGCCTGCGCACCTGATGCTGGGGTGCCAGGTTACATGGGTGTCGCTGTACTATGGCAGTGTTTCAACATCAATTTGCGTCCTCTCTGCAGGTCTTGGCCACTTTCAAGCCCCACAACGGTACATCAGTTCTTGGGCCCTTGTTACATGAGGGCTGGATCTCCGGTGCGCCTCGGGCGTTGTTTATCCCTGTGCCTCACGTGGCACTGCTTTCCAACAGTGCCACAACAGGATAGCTTGTCAGCCCGAGTTTACTGAGCCCCAAGGCAATGGGGGGAGCCAGTTTTAGGGCCTCTATTGTGAGAGGGCAGGCTGTTCAGTGCTCTTCCTACGCCCATTTCACTGCACCCTGTGTGGCACTCCTCAGCAGTATTCCCATTAAATAGCATGCCTTTCCTTACTTGCCGTGTGCTATAACAATGCTAGGGAATATTCCATAGCACAAGCGGCCCCCTCGCTCGGTGCAATTCGGCGCTCCGTTTTCATGTGCTCTGTGCATGCAGAAGCGTTCTGTATCACTGGCGTCCGGGGGCCCTGTTGCCGTCAATTACACTCCCCTTTGTTCTCACTGCCGCCCGCTGTTCTTGCTGCCAATTGTAGCGTTAATCTAGGTGCTGGGAGCTGCGCAGGCATGCAGCGTTTGGCTTCCATAACACAGATACAGTAACCGTTTCTAATCTTTCGGTCCGCTCATGTCACTACCATGTTGCTTCATGTGGTGGCTGGGAGCCGCGTGAGCGATCGGCGTCCGTCCATCTCTGCACCAACACAGTTACCAGTTACAATAATTCAATTTGTTCGCGCCTGGGAGCACCTTCCCGTCAATGTTGTATATTACGGCCGGGGGTTGCGCAAGCATTCGGCGTGTGTCCTCCGGAACACGGACACAGTAGCAACTTTCAATCTTTTGGTCCGCTCACGCTCGGGAGCACCACACCGACACTGCTCTGCATTAAAGCACAATTTGGAAAAGTTTCATCCGGCGGGTAGTTTCGTTTACAGTCCGAGTGTTTCAGCTGCTTTCAGGTCACCTCGAGGCAGCAAGTACGCTTCCTTTGTTGTCCGCCATCTTGACAGCGATTTATCCGCACAGGCGTCCCTTCAGAATTCCATTATCTCACAATTTACAAATGCGATGCATTTGTGTCCCAGGATACTCGGAGAGCATAGATTAAGACGTCCATATTTTCAGTAAGAGGCCATTCGTAACGTTTCTCAGCGTAATTTCAAGGATGGATGCCAGATCAACAGGAGCTGGACACGAAGGCACGTCCTACTCCATGGCTGGTTAGCCACGCCCCCTAAGAGTGAGTGATGGTGATTGTTAGGAAACAATTTATTTTTCAGTGTTTTGACCAGAAGAATATGTAATAAGGGATGAGAACTTCCCTTGTGGAACGGCAGAACTTTCATAGAGGCCGCTACTAGTATGTTGGTCGTGATATTTATTACTTTGTGATGTGGTCGATATATAGCAAGGAATTGGAAGAATTGTAGGAAAATTATTTTTGTTTCTCACACGTCAAGATATGCTTAACATTTTCATTACTGGGCTACAGATCTCCTAGAGAAACGTAATGATGATGATAATTTGGCTTTCTTAGTGAATAAGTGTATGCCCACAGCCTGAGCTTGTACCTGATCCTGTGTCAAAATCCTAACTGAAACAATGCAAGGGTTGTGTTGCTTTCCAATGATCAAGGGACACATTAATTGTCCTCTGAGCAGCAGAACAAAGCAAGGCACCCAACATGAACATTATGCTGCCTTTGTTAGTTTCAGACACAGCCCCCTACACTGAGCTGTGGGGATGTATTTCATTTGAAAAAGGTGAAAGGCCCCAAAGACGGTTCTTCCTACTAGCCTAGTGTTTTGGGGCCTTGGAGCTTTCTGCTTCTGCAGTCTCTGAGGCACATTGATACATTTTCCCAGTTCTTAACTTTGAGGAACTAGTGGAGCAAGGAGGTGGTGTATTCTGTTTGCTGGAAAATGATGAATTGGGGAGTCATTTTGAATTAAAAGCTCCTCTAGTGTGATATTTCAAGAAGCTTTTAGGTGCGCCACATAACTTGTGCAAAACCTACACGACCTGTCAATTGTAGCTTCTTTTTATCTAGGATACACTGTGTGAATTGGGCGGTTCAACTCATTAAGAATGACAGTTAAGTGAAAGCTAAGAGTTGTAAATCACAACGGAGCTCTGCTCGATCATAAACTCTAGGGACTGTTTTCATACCTAAGTGTGTTGCCTTGTCCAATTTAATTGTGTTGAGGTCTAAGAATCTACCCTGTCCTTTGGTCCGCTGGGGTTTACGGTCTCACTAACTAAAACCATTGCAGGCTAGTAATAATTTGACACTACTTTGCATATCTCGAACAGCATCTTTTTGCATCCTATGCTATCATGCAAACAATCCTCCTCCTATTAGCAACCTGTTTCTCCTCCATTCTTCTCTCCTTTCATCTCCATCAATTCTGTCCACATTTTCATGGCCATCACACTTCCGAAAACTGAAGATGGCAAATTCATTACTGGCTTGCAGCATGGAATGGGGCAACTCTGTGCATACGTGAGGTATGGTGTGTTACAACCATAACCTCGCCAGATTAGTACATCTTGACGCTGCCCATTAAGTGCCCCCTCAACAATGTGACTCATCAGTTCAGCCAGGCCGCTCGCTAGCTTGTACAGGATACAAAGTCTATTGTTCTCTGCTCAATACCACACAGTTTCAAGAGACTACTTATTGCTTATGTAGGAAACTGAACCTTGTCAGTCAGATTTTATTGAAAGACCTTCCCTAACAAATAACTTGGCTGTATTCTATGTGGTGACCTATTGGACAAACCAATGTTTACCAGTTTGAAATAATACTTTACAACAATTATTTACAAAGCCACTCTTTGATAGACTGGATGCACTTGGGATCACATACACAAACTATGCTGATGATACCCAGGTGCTCCTTCCCCTCACTGGGAGCTATCTCAAAGACGCTTCTACCCTTCAACAAATTTACTCCACAATCCAAGCCTGGGTGGCCACCAATGGATTATGCCTCAACGGGAATAAAACTGAAATCCTCATTCTCGGCCAAAAATCCACGCTAGCCAAACTGGGTCCGACCTATCAAAACTTCTGCATTGACAACTGTATCATCCCAGTCCTATCTTCAGTTAAAACGCTCGGAGTCCACATTGATGCTACACTATCTATGGATAAACAAGTTAGCGCCATTGTATCAGCCTCCACTCTGAGTACCAAACTAATCAACACCATAAAGCCGTTTCTAACAAAAGACAATTGCCTCTCCATTGCGAGAGCCACCAAAGGAGCTAAATTGGATTATTGCAACTCCCTCCTAGCTGGCACATCAAAAGAAAAACGTAGCCAGACTCCAAACCACTCAAAACAACTCTCTCAGAGCAGCTCTCAGTATTCCTAAAAGAAATCACATCTCTCAACCAAGAAAAAACGCTCACTGGCTACCAGTTAAAAACCGAATCTCCTTCAAGATTCTCTCCACCGCACACAAATGCATCAACCTAACGGCACCCTCTTACTTATCTGACACTTTAGTCAGAACACAATCCACTAGACCCGAGTAAACCAACCAACTCACAGTGCCACAAATCACCAGGGCCAAGGCAGGAGGACTAGGATTCCCCTATCTGGCACCTAAACTCTGGAACACACTACCCACAGCCCTCAGAGCTGAAACCTCTCTCCAGGCCTTCCGAAAAAATCTAAAAAAAATACACTCTTCAACTAGCTGCTAGCTCACTGTATGCACCTGCGCACCACTATGCTCCCTGCACCTATGCGCTACAAGCCACAATGCCATTTCATGCTGTATGTATTTACGTGACTACTGTAACTAAGATATGAACATCTACTGTAACCAGCGCCACAATGCCCACGGGCTGCTGTGCGCTTAACAAATGTGAATGAATGAATGAATAAATAAATAAATACACTACTGATAAGTGCATAGAATGGACCAATACGTTTACAGCTTTCTTCATGGCAGGCCCTTTCGACTATTCAATGGGGATGAATTGTACCAGAAGCACTCTGTTGATCTTGAACTTCTTAAATTACCCTGGCAGTTAGTGTTCTATCCTAATAACGCTTTCATAGATTTATAATCCCAAATTGTTTACTTGTAAGCAGTTTAGAATCAGTGCTGTTCTTTTGTAAACTATACCATATAGTTTAATTATAGCTTTTTGTGGCCTTGCTTTATTAAAATACTTTGTTACTCTGAATTCTACATACCCCACAGGGCTTGAAATTAAGATGATATAGTCGGGAGCTAAAAGTAGTTCCTTTGTATCCAGCATTCACCAGTGACCAGGAGCTACCAATGGGGAATGTGAAGATAGTGCAAACCAGTTTGTAAATCCAACTTCCACATGAGATGCACATATAATGTTTCGTCCATTTATTTATGACCCCTTATGCTTTAAATGTGGTATAGATGTGTACTAATGTGCATGTATAAATTGTCCTAAACACATAGTTTAATTTACACAGGTGTATTTGTTCGATATCAGTTGCCCTTGGGAGCCAAAATTAGCTCCTTGGAGCTGTTGGTATCAAGCTAACCAGGATTTTGTAGGCTCAAGCAGGAGTTAAAAAGCTCTGAGCTTCCCTCCTTTTTGAACCGTGCCCGGCTAGCCTAATGAGCTCTTTTGATGGCAATGATACTGACCACTACGTGAGCCAAGAAAAGATAAGTACAACCTGTTGGCTTAGGTGTAGAAGGTGACCCCGATACACTGGTCTTGGGGAATCCCCCACATATTGACTGCCTGGAATTATGATGCCCACTGATATTTTCGGACATTATCAAATCCTAAACTTGTAAGCTCCATGGGTCTCTAGAGAGTACCCATGGAGTTCTCTGGCACCAACTCAAAGCTTCCCTAGTGTTGTCTCAATCCATTTAAAATAGTAATTCAATATGTTGCAGGAATATTTCTGTAGTATATAAAGGAACCAAGATCATTTTAAACATAGCTCGATGGGCCCTAGAAATGATTGGCTGAGAGGACCAGTCTCTTACTTTCTCCACTAGTTTCAACAAAGTTTTATTACAGGTCCAACTTAAAGAACCCATCTTTTTCCATGCTGATTTGGATTCCCAGATATTTGAAATCTGGTGCAAACGGCCAATCTGCAATCACTGGTCATATCCCTACCCTCCCTTTCAACTGCGAGACTGGGACCATAACCAATAATTGTAGTGAGATGATGTATTAAAATCTTGTCGTTACGAAGCTACAGGACCAATTTCGTTGTCTCACATCATGTCAATTAGTTTGAAGAAGAAAAAAACCTTAGTTCCCTCAAACGTACCAGGGTTATGTCTGCATGTAAGGTTATCCATTCTTTAACTCGCTGATCCCCCTTCTAAGCCATTCATTATACAGTTGAACCTGCCCTACCTTCCTTTCAGGAGAAGGACGAGAGAATCACAGAGGTCTGCACTCTTTTATGCCTTTGTAAAGGAAAGCCTAACCATTTACATTCACTCAGTGACGGAAGACATTCTAGTCAATTCCAAAATTGCTATTTTGTACAATAGTTGTCTTCTACAGATGGATTATGCAGGAGGTTCCCTGTTTTATGGTATTTATTTTTTCTACATTTCGGTCTGTAATTATCCCCAATTATCTTTTTATTGTTTTTAGCTGCCAATATTTTTCTATATTATTCAAATGTATATTTCTATACTAACGTGTAGCAGTCCAGCATTCTTTTCAAATGTAATATTCCTACAACAATTTGCTTATACAATAAGCCACATTTTTACATAGTGCTTTCTTCCAGATGCTTCCTGCTTCTAAGTGCTTGGATAAGTCGTCTCCAACTCGCCAGTTTTCATCATTTAAACATGCTGAGGTGAAGCTATTTAACAGACAAGCACAACACACATGCCACACTTAGCTTTAAAAAAAATAGTTTAACAAAAAATCAAATTTAAAAACACATTGGGTACTGTAAGGAACTCATGGTGGCAACAGTAAAGACAGACACAAGTGATCACAGTTCAAGGGTGTTTATTTAACTGTATAAATGGGTGAGAAAAACACCTAATCTAAACTTGGGAGCAAGCTACGACCATCAAATAATAATAAAGCAGTCCTTGTGGCGTCTTGTCAAATAAAAAGGGCCTGTAGTAAAAAAATAACTATTGCCAATCCTTACCGCTAAATTACGAAATAGTGTGGGATAATGTTCACCAGAAAAGAAAGAAGTGTTCACAAAATGATAAGTCAGGATGGTATAGCTGGGGTCTCCCTTCCCCATGTTTTTAGCACGGGACAAGGCGGGACTCCTGAGCACAACACACAACTGGGCTTCTCCAGCACGAGGTTACAGTTCTTTTCAGCGATATCAGGACCTTCGGTGGCCAAGTCTTTTTCATACAAAGTCTCTTGCCTCCGAGGGCCTGATGGGTCAACAATAACAAAACAACAGTTCCTTGACTCTTTACCCTTGGATGCTCCTCAACCGGCCTCCGATCCTTCTTGAATGTTAGCCTGCTTCTGTTGGGTTCACTACGGCCTTTTACTCGCAATATTTTCACCTGTAGTGTTCATGAGTCTCAATGTCTTTTTAAACAACCTTTCACTGTGGACATTCCTCAGCCGGGTTCACTCTTGTCAACACAATGTTCACTGGGTTATTATGTTTCAAGACTTTCGATTGTACAAGGGGTTTTACTCGTCCCTTGTATGACCACTTTGACCACTTATGTCAGGCTCTCCTAGGGCCTCCTGGTATTTGTAGTTTCAGCAAAAGAGGACTAGCCAGAGACTTTCGAATGAGCACTGATGTGGCGCCGGACCACTCTGTAGCTGGTCGTTCCCTGTGCTTTAAAAGTTCAGTAACACAAGTTCTTTGTTCATAAGTTCTTTCATTTCATATCATGTTGCCTTTGCAACCTTTGCTCAACACAACCCTGTTTACACAGCCCTGTTTACTATCGGTTCTCCCTCCGACTCACCGGCTGTGCTGAAACCCTTGGTGTTTCTTGTCTCTGGAGTCAAGGACAGTATCACGCGTGTCTCCCCGTCTTGGTTATCAGTGCGGGAGGGTCCTGTGCACCGTTGACATCTGTTACACCACACACCAGCTGTAGTTCCCGGTCTTATGATTCCTTTCACTGAGGCTTTGCGGGTCTGGGTCAAAACGGGCAAGGGTACTTCCCTCTTTTTCGTCCTTTCAGGTCTCGCCGCCTTTCTCCTCCTTTTGAACTGCCGTCCTGGAATGGCTGTCTCCTCATGCGGTTTGCCTTGCTCAAAGTGTGCTCTCGTGCTCCACCTTTTATCCCTGTGGGGAAGGGAAAGGGCCATAGGGTGTGTGTAGTTACTGTCAAATGCGTGACTCTTGTGTTGGGACATGTCAGGTAAACGGCTCTGGTGTTAGTCCATTGTCTTTCATGGTGTAAGAAAGTGTTTGTGGCGGAAAGGGTGGCGTGGGGTAGAGCTTCTAAATATCCCACGGAGTAGGATGGGGAAAAGGTGTTATAAGGAAGGGGGTACCGCGTCTCATCCGACAGTGTCCCACTTCCACTCCCCGAAGACCCCCCATCCAGGTGATCCTCCCCCACTGGTCCACCCCCAGGAACTGAATCCAATAACGATGGCCGGGTCCTGGCCACCTGGATGATACACCTTCGGGGACTAGTGGGTGAGACACCTTCAGGTTTCTCACAGTACAAGAAGCTTGGCTCCCAAATCAAGTGTTCAAGACAGACGATGTTAGAAACTGTTTCGTAAAGACACCTGCCTGTATTCCTTGGCAAGTAGGTATTCACCGTGACAAAGCAAGCCCTTTCTTGAGTGCTAACGAGAAGACGTCACAAAGAGCAAATTGTTACAGGGTTAACTTGATTGTTCATCTTGATTGTTTTAGAGAAAAAGGTCCAGATTATACAATGCAAAGGCATCCCGAAGTAAGACACAGACAACCGACTTAAAGTTCAAAGCAAAATACATTATTAAATCCAATGTCAGGATGATAGAAGGCCTAACTGATTTTCCAACCTGAACGAAACTAAGGAAAGTCTGAGTCAAAGAGTTCAACTTAAGTCAGTCTGTGTCCAAAACCTATACTTTCCCTCACAACTAAAGTTATTCAATGTGTAGGGATGTCAAAATTAAAAGAAATAGTGTTAAACTCAAAGTTCAGAGCTCCTTCCAGCTCGCAGCTTTCTCTCAGCTCCTCTTTCCAAAGTATAAACAAGTTCCACGGAAGACTCTCAAGATTACCTTTCTCGTGTTCATGGCGATTCAGTTCAAAACCAATCCTCGGGGGTTCCCTTCCCCAAGTTACAAGCACCACTGTTCACAGAAAACAAAATGTGTTAAGGTTTGTTCTCAAGATCACATATGTAGCTCCTCAAGTCTCAGGGTTCCCTTCCCCAAGACTTAACTTCATCATCATCATCACCTAAAGTTCCAGAAGCAGCTCCAAAACGTTCCTCTTCTGCACTGCTTTCTCTCTCTACCTCCACTGCTGACCTACCTGCCTGCTGTACCAACTTGTTGCTTGGCTACCCTCCGAGTCTCACTGGGTACCAGGCTCTTTCTTGATCAGTCACCCTTGCACTCCCTCCGGCCCTACCACGCTCTAGGGAGCTGTAACTGTGACTCTATAGTACCTTGTTCTCCTTGCACTGCCCACAGCCGCGTTGCCCTGGCTTCACTTACTCAAGAGTATTGCTGCCCTGTTTTCCCCTCCCCTCTCCCTTGCACCCCCCCTTTCCTCTTGTGCTTCTTGTTCTCATACTTGCACGATCTGAATGACACAAGGCCTAGTAATATCATTTTTCTTGTGCCTCCCTTGTCTTGTCGCACCTAGAAACACTTGTGTACAGGCGCGTTATAAATTACTTATTATATCACAATGTATTTGGGCTTTCAACATTTAGGGCTCATTGGTCTAGGTGCAGTTGTCGGACCAAACGATCCGCCCATTACAGGTTCCCTAACTCTCAGCCTCTTGGCTTTGATGTGTGGATTCACAATCTTCTGGCTTCTCCTTATCAACCTCTTGGCTCTGCCACAGGTGTTGCACACCCTTTCCAGTCTTTGGCCTTGTCACACTGCTTTAATTCAAGTTTAAGGGTGTTTTGCTCACACCCACCTTCTTAGGGCTGTCTGTCACACTTGTGCCTTTTTCTGTAATTCGTTTTCCCCTGGGCATTTGGGTTAGTCACTTTATTTAATTGGCCCATGAAGGTTTTTATTCCATTTAACACTTTCAATGCTTTATTTTAGCGTTCCATTCAATTCAGTATTCGATAAGCATTAATGCTGCTTATTTGTAAAGTCCATTAATTTCGGTATTCAATAAGTATTGGTTTTGCTTGATTTTAAAGTTCCATTCACTTTTGTATTCAATGTATATTTGCAGGAGCGCCCCTGTGTGCGAGCGTCCTCCCCGACACTTACCTGCTTGCGGTGTCTCCTTCCGGCAGTTCCCTTGGTTTCTCATTCGCTGCTGAAGCTGGGAAACTCACCCTCTGCTAGCTCTGCTTGCCCTCTGCATGTCTCTCCCTGCACGTCGGCAGGCAGAATGCTTCTTTCTGGATGCGGACAGCATCCTTTCTTCTTGGTGCTCTCTCGCAGCTCCTGCTTCAGCTCCTCTGTAAGGAAGTCTCCCAAACTGGCAGCACTTACACAGCCTACTGGCTACGGGCTGTGTAAGTCTTCTGGGAAGTTTACTGGCATCCTGGCACTTTATCTGGTCCCACCACAGCTGCCTCCTCTGTAGCAAGGCCCCCTGCTGGGCTCTCCCACACTCATTGTTCTGCTCCCATGGTCTCTTTTTATTCACCTGCATCCCCTTGACAGGCTGCAGGTGTGAATCTCTAATGAGACTTGCCTGACCATAATTGAAGGGGCATGCCTGGCCCTCATAATCCTTGTAGCTATCTTCCTCGTCCCAGTACTAAAGGGTGTAGTGTTCATTACTCTTGGTTGCCTCTTCCTCGTCTCAGAACTGTCAAGTGTTGTATGTGGGGAAATGAGGGGAACAGCTTTACAGTGGGGAAGGGTCTGATTGATTTTCAACAGGATAATGGGGATACCAAGTCTCGCCTAAGGGTACTCCCAGTTCCTAAGGACCCTCCACTCAGGTGATCCTCCCTCGCTTATCCACCCCAAGAGTCTGGATCCAACGGACCTAGGAGTGAGAATACCCTAAGGTTTCTCACAACAAGCAATGTGTTTGAGAATGTGGCAATGTCATTTCAGGGCCCATTCCCCACTCACTGCCCTGGTTTGCTTTCAATTCTGCTTTGCACACAACGGTTATACATTGAAAAACCAGCACTTAAGAGACCTGTTAAGAGATTAGTATTTGCCAGGTCAACGTGCACTCTGGCTTCAAAGTCCTTTTGAGTTTCCCATGCTGCTAGTCTGTGCGGCCTTGTGCATCAAGCCATGACAGACCAAGTGGGAAGATATACTTTTCAGTTTTTGTATGGATTTTACACATAAAGACCGGAAACAAAATGATTTCGTCTGTATGTGTAAACAAATCTGAAAAACCAGAATCTGGAGCCCAGATTGTACATAAGAGTTTCATCCAAAAGTTCACAAACATATATTTCGATTCTAGATGGTCAATAGCCTGTTCAATTTCCAAAGAGACCATTGCAAGAGGATCTCCATGCCTTCAACCATCTCTAACACATGACATATATTTCTTGGGTTCTTCAGTCTCATTGATCTTTCTGGCACAAAACTATTCTGGTCACTGCGGTTGCTTTCTGGCAGTACCTTATCTTACTAGATAATTTGTAAAACCATGGTAATATAGAAAGCACACGAAAGTCTGACCTAAAATCCTAGACCACAATGTTCAGCATGCAATCTGCACAGTTTTGAGATGAAAAAAGTAAACATTGTTTTCCTTTTCTGGGCATATACTAGTGTATTTAGCTCTTTAAATCAAGACAACACATGTTTTTCCCGCAGTTGTTTTTTTTCAAGGTTACACACTCTGTTTAGAAAAAAAGGAGCAAAACAAAACACGTATTGAAAAGTGTTCTTCTGATCAACAATGGGAGTTTGCATTGTAATTGTGTTTGGCTCTGAAAAAAAGGAAGGGTGACTACATGACTACTGCTCTGAAGGGGTAAAGGGATAATTAATGGATAAAACTACTCAGCCCCACAATACTACGAAACCTGTAGCACTCCCAATCAGAGTTGTAACGGGAACAGCCGTCAGGTTTACCTCCTTTGCCTATTTAAGATTTCATTGCCTGTGGGCAGGCTAAAATTTTCAGGAGGGATGTGAGCTAGCAAAGAAGCGGACCAAACAACAGTATCACTATGGCATCAACATGAGTGCCCATTTAATGTTCTATAAAATGGAATTCTTTAATTAACCTAAAAATACAAACACTAATCAAAAATGCTATAAGCCGCCCATCTAACTGAAGACACTGCATAAGAGGAGCTTGTAATGAAAGGGGGCACTTTGGGTCTGAAGACAGGGTAGCACCGGCAAGAATGTCAACAGCAATAGTCTGTTGAAAAAATACCAAAAAAACACCCATTGTAACCTCTTTACCCCACTACCCTTTATTTAATTAATGGTCGCCGTGTTTTTCTGTTTTTGTCCACTCTGAAATTGACCACTCTGTTTTGTTTCATATATTTTGACTGGATACCTTTGCCATGCCATTCAGTTATAGCTCTCACTTTGGAAAGTGTCCATCCTTCCCTATGGTGGACGGAAAGCCATTCTCAGTTTTATAAATTACTGCAATTAGGCAGGCCAGCAATCAAGTCTGGCTAAACGTAATCTAGCACCAAGTAACTCTTTTTTGGCATACGTGCACTTCAAAAATGCAAAGTAAAGCTGAGTCCTGTGTTCCACAGCTGCAGGTACCATGGGGTTTCAAGATGTCTGATGCCGTTTGGCTGAAGCCAATGACAGACGTCTGTTTTCCTGCTTACTGACCATGTCAAAAGACCCATGGAATCCGGATGAAGTGGTCATCAACTGGTATCGGCATTGAGTGGCTCAGGAATCAGAGAAATGTGGTCCTGCTGCCATGTGCAGACGGACAACGAATTTGAGAGAACCTTTTTGGTGGAGAACTGACAATGAGCAGCTCACCAGCAGCAAGGTCAAGAAAAGAACCCTTACCAGTGGTTGGGGAAGGTGTGAGTGGGCAGCGGAAGAGAGATAGCAGCTACTAGGTTAGAGCAGAACATGCAGAGTGAGACCTGGCAAGTGGATCCACACGTCAGCGGACCTGAAGACTAGGAATAGGCAAAGCCCAGAATTGAGACTGGGACGGGGGTTCATGGACGAACACTGAAAGCAAGCAGGAGAAGCCGGGTGAAGACAAAAACTGAAGAGTTGCATCCGGAATCAAACCCTGAAGTAACACACTAAGAAAGGGGACACCAACAGAAAAGCTGCAGTCTAAAACTTGAAGTGTCTTCAGAGCACCTTTAATAAGGTGTATGCTTGCAATTTAAGTTCCTATAGCTTATTGAGAAGTAAAGCCAAAGTTAAACTGTGCATGCTGGAACTCTAGGGTAGAGTTCCTGTAATGTACTGAGAGACTTCAAACACAGAAGATATGATGTGCTGCATGCAAGTACTTGGAATGGGAGACACCAGATAATGTTTCGAAAGTGATTAAAAAGAATCTCTGCAGGCAGGAAGCTGGAGTTCCTAGAGCACATGGAGAAAGTGACAACAGTGCATGGTAGTGCTAGAACTCATATTTCGTGAAACTTCCAGATGCCAACAGAAAACCTTGCATCCAAATATTGACAAGAACTGGAAGGCCAGGATAACCAGTCCTTAAATGAAGAAAAAAAAAGATTCCAAGATGGCCACCGGAGAGTGAAGTCACACTTCCCTGTGCTCCGTGCCAGGCCGTAGTAAAAGGGGCAACAAAGCCAGCTGAAAAGTTATAAAGCAGGACGTTTCTCTCCCCGACATAGAAAGGAGTTGTGGAGAGCAGAGGAGTTGAAATATACCTCAACCCCCCCCCACCCCTCGCGGGAGCCGGTTGGAAGAGGAGCCGACGGAAGCTGCAACCCTAGAACACCAGAGAACAGCATGCTTGTGGCGGACAGCGGACCCCTGCAGTCAAGAGGGATTGGCGAGGTAAACGCAGCCGTCTCGGTGAAAGCGGAGACAGTGGGCCAGAAGTATGCAGAAATTGAAAGGTGAGCCGCCGGAGGGGCATGCAGCGAAAGGAGAGGGAAGAGAGGCGGAGGATTCCAGACAGTAGCATGGGCGAAACAAGTGAGACCGGGAAGAATGGAAGTGTGCGCAGGGCCCGGGGGACACAATTCGGGAAAAAATCGATCCCGCTGAGACAAGGAGGTCTGGGATCCCCGCATGCACGGTTGGAGATAAATGACTCAAGCCCCCAGGTGCAGATTAAAAGATAAAACAAACACCCGACCACAGCGATCCAAGCCCCTTCCCCTCCACCTGCCACAAGAGAAAGTAGCAGATCCCGGTAAGCCAAACCTGGATGGGGAAAATATCAAAGTAATACAATCAGGAAGTCCGGTGGTGAGGCCCTGAAACACAGAGACAGTCTGATATCAAAAGGGCCACTCAGTAGAAGGAGTAACTGTTGCACCACACACATGGAGCCCGGGGGCAACACATGGGACCTTCGAGGGACTGTCAGGCCACTGGGAACCCACATAGAGGAGCTGCATTTTAACAGCCAACAAAAGCAGCACGTGGGCCTACAAATTTCGGCAATAGCATATATAACTGCACCCTAGGAAGCCCCTGTAAAGCGCTGCTAGGGGGACAGGAGTCACAGGAGAACTGTTGAGGGCCACCAGACATACAACAAGACCTCAAGAGCAGTTGAAGGCCTTTTATCGTACTCAGATGCCAAGATTGAAAGAGAAACTGACTCCAGCATTACAGGGAGCAAATAAGGGCACAAAAAGGGGCCAACTGGAATGGTGCTGGTGGCAAAACCTCAAAGAAAATTCAGTAAGCGAGACAGAGAAACAACACAAGGGAGGTGAGGGTCCCCAGGAGAACAGCGACATGGCGCTCAATAAAAAAGACTTAAAGGACTGCCTTAAGGGTTTGGAGGAGAGGATGACGGCGACCTTTCAGGATCAAATGGCGAGCCAGAAAGAAGAACTAAAAAGTTCCCTGAAAGAGGTTGGGGAAGAAATCAACACCCTGGGAAACAGGGTAGACATTACGGGACAGGGCCTGTCCAAAATCTCCAACGCTGTTCGGCAGAACTCAGACCTGTTAGAGCAAATCACCACGGCAATGCACAATTTGGAAATTCAGGAAGAAGACCTCGAAAATAGATCCAGAAGGTCGAACATAAGAATCAAAGGCCTTGTGGAATCAAACATGGACGTAGAACTAAAAGTAATTGTGCAACAATGCTTCGCGAACCTCCAGAGGAAATTCGAATTGACCTCATAAATAGGGTAGGCCCCAAAAGGTCCAGACCAGGAGATAGACCAAGAGATGGGCTGGCAGTAGTACTGGCCTCATATCAGGAGAAAGAAAAAATCCTCTGTGCGGCAAGGGGACAGATGTCCATCACAATAAACTGATCTGGTCACAAGTCCTCCTGTTTCAGGACCTGGCAGCGACTACACTACAGAAAAGAAGAGCAATGGGTCCAGTGACGAAGGCACTATCAGATAACAAAATCCTCTACAAATGGACATTCACTTATGGCTTACTGTTCTCTTGGGATGGGAAGCAACCGAGGACCACTACATGCACCGAAAGCCTCCCAATCCTAGGGATGGAGGAGGTGGAGGCAGTATCCAGTGAGAATAGGCGAGGGGCCTCTCGGCAAAGGAAGAAACCATGGGATTGGTCGACCACAAGCTGGAAAAGGGGAGACAAACTAAAAGGCCCTCTCACCAAACTGAGAGGGGACGACGACCAATAAAGACCAGCAACGTAGGGAATCGGAAGAAATTACTCTTAAGAAGCACTGGGAGGGGGCGTGGCTAACCGCCATGTAAGAAGGACGCGTCTTCAGTCGGCTCCAGCGATGTGCCCAACATTTGGCCGCTAAATCAACATTTTGCCGCAGCAACCACTCCTGACTTTCACGCCAGAGGCAGGGGTCGGCTGGAAGCGCAGTCTGCCGAGGTTTCGGACGTCTGGAGGACTCCGCCGAAGAGAAACACCGTGGGCCCGGCGAAGCGATCCGGCGCGCAAAATGGCGGCGGTGATCGGCACTGATCGGCCTGAACACCAGGAGGCTTGAACCCATCGAGCTCCGCTGAGATCGGAGCACGCTTGACAAGGAGCAGGCGAGCTGCGGAGGGGATCGCTGGCGGTGCGTGGCTCTGGACCGGTCCTGGGTTGTGCGACCCGGGCGGCGGAGACCTGGAGAGGCCAGAGGAGGCAGCGCGTGTGGCGGTCCCGACGGAAGAGAAGAAGCGGCCTGCCCTCGCCGGGCCGGGTTGATCCTCGCCTGCGGCAAGTCGCAACCTACCCGCAGCTGTTGGACATCGGTGAAATACCCCACCAAGAAGTAAGGAGGGGGCGAAAGGGGCGAGGGGGCCCGGACTTCGTGGTGTGAAAGTTCTAGATAGGACGGGGAGGCCCTTCGCTCTACACAAGCCGAATACGGGCGCAGCCCCTGGCTGGGAGTCGGGGCAAGTGACTGACATACTTAAACACCCTACTCGAGCGACCACCCCAGAGGACCCCTTGATAACCCCGGAGACCCTCCACTTCAGTCAACACCTCATGGGCAGCAGGCGCGAAGGCTTATGCGAGGCAATGGCCACCAAAGGGCCCAGGAACAAACAGAGGCAGACAACAATGGAGACCTACGCTGCCACGGGGCCTGCGGGGGCGGATGCCGTTCCTGACCATGGAGCAGCGGCGAGCAACGGGCCCCTCGAACCCGCTAACTCCCAGCTGCTGGAAGCCATCATGACGTTACAAAAAACGATGGAGAGTAAAATCGACGCAGTTGCTATAGACTTAAACTTGCTAAGGCAGGATGTACGATCCATAGCGGGCAGAACCGAAGCGCTAGAGACTCAAGTTAAGGAAAACACGGAGGCAAAGACGCTGCTCCTCAAAGAGGTGGACATTCTAACTCAGAAAGTTAAGAATTTAGAAGACAGGGCAGAGGAGGCGGAGGGGCGCGCACGCCGAAACAACATCAGACTCATCGGCATACCGGAGGGAATCGAAGGGAACGACCCCACCAACTACGTGGAGAACCTCCTGATCCAGGAAATTGGAGCTGGTAACTTGTCCCAAGGATTCACCATTGAAAGGGCCCACAGATCCCTCGCCAAGAGGCCACCACCTGGAAACCCACCCAGGCCGATAATTGCCAAGGTACTTAATTACAGAGACAGAGAAACGATCCTTGCTTTTTCCAGGTCGGGCGGCAGCATAATCAGGAACTCAGTGAAAATCGCCATCTACCCGGACTACACCCTCCAGGTTCAAAGGAGCAGAGCCCAATTCATCCAGACCAAAGTTAGATTGAAAAACGCAGGCCTGCGGTACATGCTCCTATATCCCGCCAGACTGAAGGTCCTAGTCAACAATAAAGCCCATTTTTTCGATACACCTGCGGAAGTATGTGAGTGGATGGACAAGGAACAAATTCCGGACATTGAGATCGGACAGCGTCGACCACGCCGGTCGGAGCCCTGACCACGGCCACACTGGCCCTAAACCTGTCGACGACGACACACTGCATGACACTCTAAACGCGGCAACACGGAATCAACCGGAGCCATACTGAGGACCAACGGCGAAACATTAACCTGTTGAGCCAACCTTTCTTTTTTCCCCAGTAACTCTTTTGGGTGACTAACCCACCCGTAGGGCACCTGTAGACCTAGGTCAAAAGGAGCGGAAACGGGATAGTCAGAGGGGGGGCAACCCCACTAGACAGGTTTTATTGGTTAAAAGTTTAATGGTTCTATGTTCTGGGATCTCGCAGTTAAGGGGTCATGTTTGGGGACCCGTTGTTACAAAAGTCTTGAATACAATGAGGCAGGGGACACGAGGGGGTGAAGCCCATGTTGGGACCTTTAGTTTGACCACACCGAGACCACAGGAACACTTCTTAACAGTAATATCACTTGTAAGGCCTGGGCCCGAGCAAAGGACTATCTACAGATATCATGACACCCATGGCTGGAAGCATTAACGTTTTAACGTGGAACGTCAGGGGCTTGAATAGCTTTGTTAAGCAACGCCGGATATACACCTACCTGCGCAGATGCAAGGTGGGAATCGCCATGCTACAGGAAACACATTTAACAAAGGACAGACAAGAGGCTATGGCCAAAATATGGCGTGGAACCCTAATTGGATCCCCCTACTCTTCATACGCTAGAGGGGTCCTGATATGGATAGACCCATCCATTCCTTTTAAAGTAGGGAACACCAAGACAGACAACGAAGGCAGGATGGCACTGGTACAGGGGACCGTGGAAGGGAGGGAGATATGTCTGATTAGCACGTATGCACCTAACCATGACGCCACAGCATTCTTCCACTCCCTTTATCCCAGGATTGGCCCCTATGTAGACTGCACAGTGATTTGGGGGGGCGATCACAATTGCACGTTGGACCCCCTGAAAGACAGGTCCGACTCTAAGCACTCCCGCCCTTCCCCCCCAGCCAAAGTACTCTCTAAACTAATAACCCAACTGGCACTATGTGACCTGTGGAGGGAGCGGAACCCGGAGGAAAGAGAATATTCCTTTTTCTCCCCACCTCACAAGGTCCACACCAGATTGGACTATATCTTAATAAGCCAGGGGCAGCTTGATAGGTTTGGGGATGCACGTTACCTGCCCAGGGTGCTGTCAGACCACTCTCCCATGCAAGCCACCTGGGAGGTATACCCCCCTAGACCCCCAGTTCCCACGTGGAGACTTAGAGCTGAGGCCCTATTGGACTCAGCCTTTAGAGAACATATAAGAGACAGCACAGAGGAGTACTGGCATAACAACTTAGATAGCGTGGACTACATCGGAACAGCTTGGGAGGCTTATAAAGTGGTTATGAGAGGTGAGATGATAGCCACAATTGGGGGTACCCTGACGTCCATCACATCCTCCCTAGTGGGCGCTGAAAGAGAACTGAGGGTGCTGGAGGGTGGGGCAGACTCGACCCCGGAACATATACAGGAAATTACTGAATTGAGACAGGCCTGCCTGGCTCACTGGGAGTCGCTGGGAAAATTGAGCTTTGCTAAACATTCCGAAAGAACGCACGCACTGGGGGACAAACCTGGTAAACTATTAGCTTGGCTCTACAAAAGAGAAGTCCCCAGGTCACCCATTTGCTCCATACTCAGACCAGATGGCACCACTGCACATACCCAAGAAGAGATTAACTTGGTCTTCTCCGAGTTCTACCGAGAACTCTACTCCAAATCCCCGCCCCCCACCGACACTGAAATAGAGGATGCCCTGAGTAGCATAGTGCTACCTTCACTAGATGCCCAGACGGCCGAGGCCCTAGAGGAGCCAATTACCCCAGATGAGGTGTTAGCTATAATCAGATCCTTACCAACCGGAAAAGTGCCAGGCGCAGATGGCATGCCAGGGGAATTTTATAAGACATATGACGACGCCCTCGCCCCAATGCTAGCACGGGTTTTCAATGAGGCATATGAGCGTGGCACCCTCCCTGACTCCATGAGGGAGGCCATAATAATCCCTTTGCTAAAACCTGGGAGGGATGGAACAGACTGCGGGTCTTATAGACCACTTTCTATGCTAAATGTGGACTGCAAAATTTTAACAGCACTTCTTGCGAATAGGCTACGCAGAGCGATCCCCCAGCTGATCCACAAAGACCAGACTGGCTACGTACCGGGGCGCTCTATTACCGAAAACCTGCGTAGGTTGCACCACATCATATATGCCACTGAGCATAACCCCCGAAAATACGCGGTGGCGTCATTGGACGCCACCAAGGCCTTCGATTCGGTGAGATGGGAGTGGTTGTATGCTACTATGGGCAAAATGGGGATCGGGCCCGCCTTCCTGACATGGACCCAATTGGTCTACGCCTGCCCCACCGCCAGAGTGCGCACCAACAGGACGTATTCTGATAAATGGCCCCTTCACAGAGGCACCCGACAAGGATGTCCACTGTCCCCTATGCTCTATATTATTGCGGCTGAGCCGGTAGCAGCGTATCTCCGACAAGAATATGGTGACGGTGGCATTGAACTGGATGGGGTGACTCATCTTGTGTCCATGTACGCAGACGACATGCTGCTATACCTTCACAATCCAGAGCACCTCCTGCCCTACATACTAGAGACCCTAGAATGTTTTCATAAACTCACGGGCATTGGGATCAACAAGGAAAAATCATGTCTCTACCCCTTGGCTGCTTTACACAGGGACGAACTGGGATCCCTACCCCCACTAGACCTTAAATGGCAGCCGACTTCCTTCAGATACCTTGGTGTCACCATACACCGCAACCCCAGCACGGAACATATCCTTAATACGGTCAGAGCCAAAGACTCCATTGAAAAGTCCATGGTCTTTTGGGGGAAACTCCCTCTATCGGTGGCGGGGAGAGCGGGCCTACTCAAGATGGTTGCACTCCCACGTCTACTGCATTTCTTCACCAACGTTCCCTTCAACATTTCCCCCTCCTTTTTCAGAGACCTGAACAAACTTTGTAGAAGATTCCTCTGGCAGGGGAGTAGGCACAGAGTAGCGCTTGAAAATCTCCAAAGACCCTATGAGAGGGGGGGGCTGAAGGTCCCTAATTTCGAGCTGTATTACTTGGCCAGCCAGCTTAGACACGTGACACAATTGATGGCCGACGAAACCACCATTGACACCCGACTTCTCCAGCCAGCCCTGCCTACCTTGCTACTTAGGGACACATTGTGGGTTGAAAGGAAGACACTAGGGCATTACCCTTATCTAGTTAAACTGGGGACCCAGCTCTGGAGGCGTGCCTGCGTAACAGTGGGATCGGCGGACCCGCTCTCCCCGCAGATTCCTATCGCCGCAATCATGGCCAAACACCCGTGGGGGCACAAGGAAATACGCACCCTATGGGAACCTTGGGGGGTGGCGGTGCTAGGGGACCTCACCAGTGAACAGGAACTAATGTCGTTTATCGACCTCAGTGAGTCTACAGGCCTACCCACAGGCCAGTTTCTGCTTCACAGGGCAGTACTCCAAGCCATAAAGAAGAGATGGCCGGAAGCCGCAAACCAGTTCATAGAAAACGAGACCGTAGAGTCCATGCTTGACACTGCTGAGGGAGGCCACGAAACCTCCAGACTATATGAGGCGCTGCTGCAGGGCACAACCACAAACGAACTCAAATGCAAGAACAGATGGGAGACCGAATTGGGTAGAGAGTTTGAAGATAAAACATGGGAAAAGATAACCCACTACCACAAAAAAATATCTAGGAATGCCCGCCTACAGCTCATACAACTCTACATTACTAATAGAGCCTACCTCACACCAGAAGCCATATCCAAGTTCAAGGGAGCCACAGTCCAGACATGCCCCAAATGCAATACGCCAAAAGCCGGAATGACCCACATGTTCTGGGGTTGTCCCTCTATTCAAAGGTTCTGGGCCCAAGTGAAGGAAAAGGTAGCACATGCTGAAATAGTAATAGACATTCTTGACCCAGCAGCCTGCATATTGGGTAGCTATACGAGAAACAGCAAAAACAAACCCCTCAACAAGCTCAGGGACTTAATATACATAACGGCGAAAAGACGTATAGCTATGAGCTGGAAAAGCGCAAGAGGCCCGAGTGAAGCCTGTTGGTGGGCCGATCTCAAAAGATGGATAACGGCCGAGACTGCTGCGTGGGAAACCGCAATCCAAGTACAGAGATTAGAATCTAGTGAAGAACTACTCCGGTGGGTGGCATTAACTGTGCCGCTGCTCCACCCAGCAGCGCGAGAGAGCGCTTCGGAAAGCTCTGACAGTCCAGGTCCGTCGATGGTCTAAAACAAAGATTGGAGTTCTAACTGTGGTCTCGGGAGAAACGGGTGGGGAGGGAGGGGGGTATTTGTTTTAGGTTCCTTTGAAGTACTCACGTGGCATTGATCGACCATTGATTTTTGGTGTATATTTTGTTGTAAAAGTTAATAAAGAAATTTAAATAAAAAAAAAAAAAACTTTGGAGCCACTCGAAAAAAAAAAAAAAAAAAAAAAGAAGCACTGGGAACACATGGGGAAACAGCGGGGTGGGGAAAACGCATAAAAGCAGGGAGAGGGAAGGTAAGAGAGTCCGGCTGGTTTACAGGCCCAGAAAGAGGCGTGAATCGGGGTACTAATCGGAATCATTAGTAGGTTGGCGCAACCTTAGTTTATCCGGGATAAAACGTGGGCCGGTTCCCAAGTCTATTGCGATGAATTGCAGGATACTGAGCCTAGACCGGAAGGGGGGAGGGAGGGAGGTAGGGAGAGAGAGAAAAAAGGGCTTTCTGGGGGCCGGAAGGTGGTAGGGAATAGGGGAGCGCACTGGAAACGACAGGGGAGGCAGATGCAAGGGGACCAAATGTATATACACATTTACAGGAACAATGCCATTAAAATTCCTTCACATAACATACGGGGCCTGAACATCCCTGTAAAGCAGAAAAAACTGGGAAAAAATTAATAGAGAGGCAGCGGACATCATATTGCTACAGGAGACCCACATTAGAAGGGGAGACAGATCCAGGCTATATATACACCAGTTCTCACAAATATACCAGGCGAAGGCTAAAAATAAATAAAATGGCCGGGGTCCTGATAGGCCTCAAAAATACGTTGGGAGCCAAGGTACTCCACACACAAGTAGACCCAAATAGTAGATACATATTCATCCAAATTCTTCTCGAGAACAGGGTATTAACTATAGGAACCTTATATGCCCCCAATTCGGGACAAGATGCTTTTATATACAAGATCCTGGGAAAGCTAGAAAGCTTTGCAGAACGTGAGATACTCCAGACTGGGGACTTTAACCTAGCCTGGGACCCCGGGAAGGACAGTACTGGACAAGTGGCCAGGGCCTGTCGAACACCTTATGGGAAAAGCTTACAGCAATGGCACAGAAAGAACACTGGAGAGCTAAAAAAAAAAAAAATGGGAGTGAGGCAGGGTACACATGTTTCTTCCACGTTCATCGTACATTTTCCAGTAAAGTCTATGTCTGGGGAACTCCAGGGTTCTTGGGGTCATTGATGGAGATAGGGGTAGATCCGATCTCTCTGTCAGACCATGCTCCCATAAGAGTTCAACTAAGGGGTATTGAACTGCGTAGCCTGGCGTGGTCATGGAAGATGCCGAGAAAAAAACCATATGACACCGTAGTAAGAGAAACTTTGGGAGATATAATTAGAGATTACTTTGAATAAATAACACACAAGTGCCCCCCCGGACAATGTTTGGGACGCCTTTAAGGCAATGCTCAGGGTGGAAATAATATCTCTCAACGCACAAAGGTCCAAAGAGAAGGATATGCTTGAAAAGGACATTGAGGTTAAACTTATTGAAGGCCAAAGAGAATTAGCAGAAAAAAAGAACTAGGAGAATTCGAACAGGATAAAAGACATCAATAGACAATTAGAACTGTTACGGACAGACAGGGCAGAGAAAAAATTACTCAATCTTAAACAGCGATTCTATATCAAGGCAAACAAGGCAGACAGAATGTTAGTGAGATTATTGGGACAACAAAGCGGTAAGCGTAACATAGACGGAATCAAGTAAACAGATGGCACAGTATCAACAGAATCATCATGAACTCCTTCTTGATATTTTACAAACCGCTCTACTCCTCAGAGCGACCTCATCAGAAAATGATAAAGGAATACCTAGACAAGTTACAGATGCCAAAGGTGACCCTGGAAGATAGGGGAAAGCCCCTACAAAGGGAAGTAACGGAGGAAGAGATAGAAAAGATGATAAAGCTACTCCCAAGCAACAAAGCGTTGGGACCAGATGGGTACCCAGCGGTTTTCTACAAAATGCTATGTAAAGACCTTGCACCATTTCTAACGAAACTATACAATTCGTTCCGGCATAAGGAGAGAATAACAAGCTCTTATGTTGGAGGCGAAGGTGAACCTCTTTGGGAAACCAAAAAAGACTTAACAAGCTGCAGCTCCTACTGGCCCATTGCGATCCTGACAGACAGATTAAAAACCGTACTGCTATATGTGATGGGACAAGATCAATCCGGCTTTATTTCGGGGGGACAAACTTGGGATAATACGAGAAAGGTCATACACCTGATAGACAAAACAGAAAACAAACCGATACCGATGACACTGATCTCTCTAGATGCAGAAAAGGCATTCGATAGGGTAGAATGGCCATATCTTTTCCAGGCAATGAAACACATGGGGTTTGGACCACATTTTATTCAAATTGTAGAAGCGAATTATAAAGACTTATCGAAACGGTTATCCTTCAATGCACAGCTATCCAACAAAATACAAATGGAGCGGGGGACAAGGCAGAGGCGCCCTCTATCTCTCCACTTATATGCAGTCTATTTAGAACCACTTTTGGGTTCAATTAGACTAGACGAAAACATAAAAGGTATCCTGTTCGGAAGGGAAATACCTCTGCATACGCAGACGACATGCTGATGACACTGGAGGAACCCGAAACTTCGTTCCCGGCAGTGATGGCGTTACTGGGGGAACAAGAAAAAATCTTGGGGCTAAAATAAATATGGCTAGGTCAGAAATGCTAGAACTCAGTCTAACAAAGGAACAAACTACCGCTGTGCGCAGGTGTTCTCCCTTCAGATCCGCCGCTGGTAGCATTGCCTACTTAGGGGTACAATTAACCAACAAAATCTCTTTACTTTATAAAGCCAACTGCCGGGATCTAATCAAGAAAGCCCAAGAAGATTTCTCAAAATGTACTCCCCTCCGAATCTTATGGCTGGGACGAATAACAGTCAAAATGGTGACTCTCTCAGACTTGTATACAAATTTCAAACCCTCCCGATTGCAGTCCCGCCGAAATTCTTTCAAACAATTAATGCAATGATATCCAAATTCATCTGGCAAAATAAACGCCCCAAGGTTGCCCTAGACTTACTTATGACCCAAAGGCAAAGAGGAGGACTGGGACTACCAAACATAAACAGATATTATGAAGCAGCACAACTGAGTGGTGCGAGAATGGTTTACGGAAAGCAAGGAAAAGGTCTTGACCCGTATGGACAGGGTAGTAGCGGGGATATTATGGCTAGCAGGGAAAGATGCGCCACAGAGCGCCAGGTGTAGTGCTGTCCTCTGGACAACCTGTGACATATGGGATAGATGGCTAAATAAGGGTCATCTTTCAACCTGCCCCTCCCCATTTACTCCCATGTTTGGGAATCCCAGCTTCTCCCCGGATATGGAAAAGGGAAAATGTAGCCAATGGCGGAAACAGGGGTGCTTGAAGATAGGAGACATGGTGTGTGATGGAGAGGTAGCAACGTTTGAAGAATGCAAGACTCGTATTAGAATAAAAGAAACCGATAGATATGAATACACACAGCTGAGGCACTGGTTAAGGCAACCCAAGATACGTTGGACAGCGACCAAACAACTGATGAAATTTGAAACTTATGTAACCACACATTCCAGAGACAAACAATTAACATCAAACATATATTCGATTCTACAGCAATGTTCAGATCTTAAGATCTGGCCATACCAAGAAGTAGGAGAAGGTATCCCACGGGGAGCACTGGGAAGGGCTGTGGAGGAACATTCTGAAACTGACCCGGTCCATACATCTGCAAGAAGCATGGTACAAGATGATGCTACAATGGCACTACACACCCAGGGGCCTGGAAACATGTGTGGTGGGACTACCACACAGTAAAGAGATTTAACTGTCAGATTACTAGTATGATGCCTGATTTGTATATCCTATTCCTGGGAGAAAGCATATGTGGACTATTAGATCTGGAATTGCATTCAATATAGAAACCCCAAAAGAGAGGCTTGATGACAATACAGATAGACGCATGGCTGGTGATAGCCAAAAATTGGAAACAAAAAGATCCACCCACTGTGACGACCTGGCTACATAAACTCTGGGGTATAGTGGCAATGGAGTGGATCACATACCGGATATAAGGAGATGCAGAGAATGATAGGGGAGAAGTGTTCGATTATTTGAAAAGCGAATACATGCAACATTGGTGCCCACGAAACCTTAGAATACTGGACTTAAGCTGAACATATTTGAAAATCAGATACGGCCCCATAGAAGCACAGGAAACGAGTACGACGGCTGGACTTTATTTGCTAGGACACTGCATGAACCTAGGGCGGGAGCTGGGTGGTTTGGGGGTAGATTAGTGGTTGTAAAATGCTGTAAAAATGACAATAACAATACTTTAACGAAAAATAACTTTGGAAAAAAAAGTCAGAAGTCATTTTATTTTTTAGAACGACACCACTTTGCTGAAGTAATTTCATTGATTTGGTTGGTCATAGTTAATATAACTACCTCCATGGCCACTTTTCAGGTAAATCGCATAATTATTGTTTTTAGTTATTTTGTTTTTTAATTGACTTGCAAGATGGTGATAGGCCCTAAAAGAAACTTTAAAAGATCCCCCAATTACAAAATGGAACAGAATCCCTTGCTAGAATTGTCAGACATGCTGCAAGGAACGTGGGTGTTGTACTTTCTGTGGCATTCCAACATGAACATTTCTAATATGACTGCGGGAAGACTGTGCTGGAAGCAGCACAAAGACTGGAATCCTAAGGACGTGTTATCAGTTTACCGAAAGTACAATACCATATAGGGCGACAGCGGGCACTCTCTCACAAACAATGTGGGCACAGACATATGCCTATTCCCTCAACTTCTGATTAGAGGAGCATGTAAGGAGGTAAGCGCAAACATCCATATTCCTGATATTGTTGTTGTTGATTTATTTATGGCTTCTGATGGACATTTGGAGGAAATGCTGATCCAAGGGGGTACCATGTCGCCTCATGTATTTACTAGCTTTCAGTCTCCTAAAAGGAGAAGTAGAAGCAGACTTCAGACATATGCTGAACGTAACTGGAGGAGGACATAATCTTCTCTGCTCCAGTGGTCCCTACTGCAGTCCCAAATGAATTAACTGCATAGCCACTTGCCATTACTGCTGCACAATTTCAGAAAATAGTGGAAGACTCTGAATGCTGTGTGACAAGAGATTCTTCCCCCAAGCAAATATGTTTTGCTTCAGATCAATTTCCTGAACTAGAGGAGGTGGCTGATGGTGATGGCTTCAATTCTGATGTAGACTCTTCGGCAAGTACCTTTGAAAGGAATAGCACCCCACTTGAAGAAAAATCTAGGGCGGCAAGATGCTTCTGTTCCTTCCACATCCGAGATGGGAAATTCCCAGGTTGTGAGGACCTTCTAGTGGATATAAGCGCTCTTTGGTTACTGAAAAGGTATGGGGGACTTTTGTGGGGGATACCAAAATCCAGTCTCAGCACCCTCTTTGGTTACTGGACTCTGTTTTCTACAAGGTATGAGAAATATCATCATTTGCCATGAATTGGGAGAAAGAGAACATTAGGACGCAATCACTCTGATCTTAACTAAATGTATTCTGGGGTTCAAAAGGTAGAATCCGTAGTGAAAAAATGGGTACAACACAAATAGAATGGCCAAGTTTTGACTGGGGTTAGTACTGACAGAAGTAACAAGCACAGAAATGAGGATCAACCAAGAAAATCTCATTCACAAAACGTCCTCTCCTGCTGATCCATTGGGTATTGATGGGGTTGGCCTGTCACTGTTCCCCATAGGACAGGTTTCTCCAACCAGATGCTTTTTTCCCTAGAGCTCAATGTTCCTTCTCTCAAGCTTCTGGTTAAGGACTGTTTGGTGTGATCTCTATGGGCATTGCGACCAATTTAAGATTGAGATTCTAAGCAAAATAGTGGAAGAATGGAGGGATAAAACAAATTCAATGTAAGGGCCCAAATTAGAAGGGCGAGGCCAAGCCCCATGCTTTCCTAGCTCCTAGATATCCACCCAGGACATGGTTCTCCAAGTTAGTCGCAGGGATTTTTAAGTGTTCCAGCACACTTTTTAAATCTTTGTATTCACCTTTGTTTTTACCTTGGTGTTTGCCTTTATCCCCCACATGAGGTGGCAGCCTCAAAACAGAGACTGTTGCAATCCCTGCTTTGTACCCATCTTATCCTAGGGATTCTGTTTTCTAATACGTGTAGGAATTCTCACGCCTACCTGGGTACTTCTGGGTAGGTTTCCATCCACCCCTACCACAGTTGTCAAAGGTTTGCAAGATTTCTTAATCTGGGCTAATTGCATTGCAGCTGCCACGAGAGTCTTTCTGAGCATGAGCCCCCAAGCCAGCTTCTGCCCAAGCACATATTTCTTTTTTAAACTATTTTTAATAAATGGTTGGCACAAGGAAAATTATAACAAGAGAAAAATAATCACAGAAATTGTATACAGCGTATCACATATCGCATAAAAGGTACAGGATGGAAACTCATCCCCTCCCCCCTTCATTTCCTGCATCAAATTCCCTCTCAGGAATGTTGTCCCATTATGGGTTCCCAGACCGCAAATAAAGTCTAGCCAGCCTAGGCTTGAATTTTAAGACCGGATAGCTCTGGTCCTAATCCAGCAGGGGAGCCCATATGTTGAATTGGTGAAGTTTGACATCCTTTGCAGCTGTAACCTTTTCTGCCACCAGCACGTCCCACACTTTAATCCACCACAAAGAAAGATCTGGACCGTCAGGGGACTTCAAGCAGCAGGAAATCGTGATGCATGCAGCCAGCAATAACTGGGTAATAAGCTTCGCCCGCTACCCAGCTTAAGGATATACCCTTCACCCCGGGGGCCCCCAGAAGTAATGTTTCAGGACACATCGGAAGCTTTCTGCCAGTGATGACAGTGACAATGGCACCCCATAAATCGTGAACAAGTGGACAGTCCCACCACATATGAAAGTATGAGCCTTGAGCGCTGCATTTTCACCAACATGTGGGCACAACGGAGGACTTAAAATGATGGAGTTGAACAGGGGAATAATGCCGACGAAATAGGGGTTTTAGGGTATATTCATTGTTGGTCACACACCTGGAGGAAGAGTTGTTCCTGGACCAAATGTCTAACCATGCTCGATCCGCCAATGGGTGGCACAAGTCTGTCTCCCAACGGCTCATGTAAGATGGGCGCACAGTTAGCAGATCATCTCTTAAGAGTTTATAAAGTTTGGGAACCCTTCCAGGGCCCGGTCCCTCCGAGACGGTTAGCTTTATTGGGTTCAGAGCTTGTGTTGCATTCTGTTTAGTCTCTGGATGTGTGATCCATTGTCCTAGTTGCCATATGAAAACCTATCTGACTGCGAAAGTTGGAATGTCACTTTACAGTCTTCAGAAGAGCATGGGGGATCCCCCTCAAAAAGCTGAGTTAAAAGACCACCCCGACTCTAATTTCATGGATGCAAACCTGGAGAGAAGGCGGGGTTGTGAAAGACCGGGGAGAGAAGGAGCTGGCCTCTGGCAATCTTTTTCTGTTTCAGAGCCCCATCCACCCAGCCCTAAAGGTGACTTTCGTCAAGGAGAGCAAATTCTGCCAACATTTTCGTAGCATGTGGGAGACGTAAGGCAGGAAACGGAGGGAAATCGGGAGTTTAGACTGTTCAATCTCGGCCCACTTTGGAAGTGGAAGAGGGGACATCCAAATCAGGATGTGTGAAATGTGAGCGGCTTCCACGTATTTCTGTAAATTTGGGACCCCGAACCCGCCCAGTTGGCCGCCTCCCATCATCACCATCCAAGGAATCCTAGCTCTCTTGCCTCTCCAAATACATTTCTAAATCTTATGCTGGAGCCAGTCTAATTAGTTTTTTGCGATTTCCACTGGAAGAGACGAGCACATATACAGAAACCGGGTGAGTAAATTCATTTGAACTGCCGTAATACGCCCCATCAAGGAAATCTCTTGGTTCCCCCACCTTTCCCGGTCTTTTTCCAGCGTCTTAAAGAGGGGGAATGTGGGGTGGGGGGAATTGGCTGCAAATAAATCCTTAGGCGAGGCTGTGATCCGAACGCCCAGATATTCAATAGATGTGGCATCCCACCGGATTGGACAGTGAGATTGAAAAGAGCTAATGTCCTGTTGAGATGGACCCACCCCCAATGCCACTGATTCCCATAATTTATTTCAAATCCTGCGGCTTGGCCAAGGGACTGCAGCTCTCGAAGTGCCACCTGAAAAGGACGAATGTCAGTTATCGAAAGTAACACGTCATCTGCATTAAGAGAGACCTTGTGTAGAAAGCCCTGAATCATGACCCCTTGAATCGCTATAGTGCTGTATATCCACTGGGCCAAAGGCTCCACAATCAGAACGAATAAGAGAGGGGAAAGGAGGCATCCCTGCTGTTTCCCACACGTACTGGGGAATGGGGACATTTGATGCCCCTTACATGGCATAGGTTGCAATTTTTACAAGAGTCGGTGAATGGCAAGAGCACGCACATTTTGAGGTCGGTATCGAAGATTGGTGTCAGTTTTTAAAAATCCAAGTACCTCCGACCAGTCTTGTTTGACTTTCGCCTGATATCCCTGAATCGAGTATGTGATCCATTATAACGTGACAAAGTTCCAGATTCTATAAAGCTATTCGGCAAAAAGCAGTGGATCCTTCGACTTCCATCTCTGTGCTATTACTAATACTGAAGCCAATTGTAATACAACAAAGGTTATACATTTTTGTTTCGAACATCTTCACATGCTAGGTTAAAAAATCAACAGTAGGTTTGACTTCAAAGAGAGAGGCTGTGATACACCAAATATTAGTTTCATGCTCTTATCAATTTCTGCCCAGTATCCTGCCAAGACCGACATTTCCACCAAATATGCCCCCAGTCCCCAAGCACTCCACATTGTTGCTAGCAGTGTTCCGATAAAGAGGTTTTGATTTTGTGCAAGCGAGCTGGAGTATAATGCCATTGGGTTAGGAGCTTTATACCAAAATTCCCACAACTGAATAGAGCAGGTGTATTCAGGGATATCTTTCCATAGCCCTTCCCATTCATTTCCTGTGATTTGTAGTCCCAACGTTGGTTGCCATTTTGTTCTATAATGTGGGAGAGAATTAGCGGGACACTCCCTACTTACTGCCTGCTTAATTGAGGGGGCCAGGATCCAGTGACATACCTGGAAATATTGAAAGCATTCTGATTCATTCAGTCACATGTTGAGTTTGCATTGAACAAAGGATTTAGGATACCTTGCCCGAAACGTATCCCGTACTTTCATGCAACCTGCTTGTTTCCCTTTAGGGACAGCGCTGAGGGTCTTGGCTGGAGCGAGAGCTAGGCTTGAAGAATAGAGGTGTGAAAGGTGAGGGGAATGTTGTGAGTTTATATTGTTTTACTGCAAGGTCCCAAACATCTTCCACTAGGCCTGTGATCTTACTCTTGTGGATATTAGAGGGCGGTCTTTTTTAGGAAGCCATAGACTTTCACTTAATTGCGGTCCCGCATTGCGCGTTCCATCTGCAACCAACGTTTCTCTACGTCTACACCCCACCAGTCCATTACTATTCAGAGTTGAGCCGCTTGATAACATTTTAAAAGGTTAGGTAGACCCAGACCGTCTTTTTTTTTTAGTGGGAGTGGTCAAGACCTTGTATGCTACCCTGGGAGTTGTGTTATTTCATACTTAAGCAGAGATCCTTTTCCAAAGCATTTTAAAAAATGGGGGCGAACTCGAATTGGTAGTGCCTGTAAAAAATATAATATATTAGGAAGAATAGTCATTTTTATCACATTGATTCGTCCTAGCCAGGAGATCGAGAGTGGACCCCATTTCTCCAGTTGGTTCACAACCAATTTCAGTAGATGGGTGGGAGTTGGTTTCATGTATGTCGGCTAAATCGGTGGTTAGAACGACTTTCAGTAGCTTGATTTGGTTTTGTGCCAAACCAAATTGTGTACGAGCTCGCAGCGAGCATACCTCATCAGGGGGCAGTGATACGTTTAGTATTTATGATTTTGATAGGTTAATTTTAAACCTGCCACCTGGCCAAGTTGTCCATTAATCAACAGACTGGCTATTGGGGATTTATAATTTACCTTTATTTTCTCTATGAATTGAGGTCCAAAACCCATCTTGCCCATGACCTGAAAGAGAAATGACCACTCAACCCGGTCAAAAGCTTTTTCAGCATCTAATTATGCAGACTCGCTGGGATTCTAGGATGTGGCATGTGCGTCTGATGTTATCATGAGTCTGTCGAGTTTTTTATAAAGCCCGACTGGTCTGGGTGTGTAATAGAGGGGAATAATCCTTCTAACCTGTTAGCAAGTATTGTAGAATAGATTTTGGCGTCTAGATTAATCAGTGCAATGGGGCGTAGGATCCGCACCTGCAAGGATCTTTACCAAAATAGTATTATCTTTGCCTCCTCCATTGTGGCGGAAATACATCCTGATCTTGTGAACGAATTACAGAGATATACAAGCCTTGGTACTAATACTTGCCGAAACATCTTAAAGAATGAAGTGGGGAATACGTCCAGGCCTGGGGATTTATTTGGAGGTAGCGAGTCTATGACCCTTGTCACTTCTTCAGGAGTAATTTCTATTTCAAGAGAATCCTGATCTATTGCTGAAATCCGGTGGAGGGTGACTGTTTCTAAATAGGACCCCTGAGACTGTTCGTCTGGGCCTTCTGTGCAGTACAAAGTCATATAAAACGCATGGAATTGTGATATGATTTGCAGGGTCTCCGTTACTATGTCCTCTTCTGTGCGTAAGATCGACTAAATGGTTTGCGATGCTATTTTTTGGCATAGTGGTCTAGCTAATAAGCTGTCTTCCCTGTTAGCCTTAACATAGTAAAACTGACGCAGACGCAAGAGGGATTTTTCTGCCTTTTTAGCTTGATGTAAATTTAGCACACCCTTCACTGTTCTATATGCTTTTAAGATTGTTGGACCTGTATTCCTCTCCATTCTCACCATTATTTGTTGGAGTTCTGACTCGGTTCAATTTCTAGTGCATGTCTTTGCTTCCGTATATAAGCTGCCTTTGCTATAAGGATCCCACGTATCGTTGCTTTAAACGCGTCCTAGGTTATAGGTTATGTATACTGAAGTGTCGTGCGACTGATTCAAATAAAAAAATTCCTCTATTTTGTTATCAATTTTCCCCTTTATTACTGGGCGCTGAAGTATCTCAACAGGGAATCCCCAGGACCACACCCTCTGAGTTGTCCCTGCAATATCGATATCTGTAATCGAGGGTCATTGATCCGAGTGTTATTGGTTGACAAGTGACATGGGTAACCCTACCGAGAAGAGTTTTTGAGACACAGACGTAGTCAATGCGGGAAAATGAACGGTGCACATGTGAATACAAAGTATAACCTTTTGTTTCCCCCATGAGCGCTGCCATACATCCACCAGTGTTAGAATTTTGTTTTAGCAATGACAAGTGCATCAAACTGGTAGTCGTGCTCCGATCGTGCAAAGTGCTACAGGCTAAATTGAAGTCACCAAGCAAGATTATTTCCCCTTTGCTAAATGCTACTACTTGAGTAATTACAGACGTCAAAAATCCCTCTTGGCCCGTATTGGGAACATAAATCGAAGCCACCGTAAATCTTTTGGGGCCTATTCCCAAAACTGCAAAAACATACTGACCCTCTTTGTGAATTTTTGTTTTTAGCAGCTTACAGTGAGAGTTAGATTTCAACGCTAATAACACAGCCGCAACTTTACCCACTGCATTTGCCTGTAACACCACCGGATAATGTCGAAGACGCAATTTATTTCTGTCTATTACACGTATATGCGTCTCTTGAAGTGCCACCAAATCCGATTGGTGACGCCCTAAGAGAGCGTTGAGCTTTCTCTGTTTCGCCGGCATGTTCAGGCCCCTTATGTTAAACATTTTAAACCATCCCATTCGACTGGCAAAAACGTCAAATCAATGCAGTTTGTGTGCTCCTTCTGACCTAAGTTTGTCATCAACAAACACCATGTACAACCATCCCTACAACCCCCTCGCACCCAGCCTCACCCACCCCGTTTCTCCCCCCACCACCCTTCCCAACGCCAACTCTCCCACTATATACCCCCCATAGAGTTCCATGGTGTGCGCCCCAGTATCTAACATAGTCCGAGGCTGCTAACCCCAGCTGTGGGACCACTAACTCCCCAGGGCAACGTGCTGGGTAACCTAGCACCCCCATCTGTTACTTGAACAGAGATTCCAAGATGTGATGTTCCGACTCTTCCTCCAGATATTTCGGCATTGTATGGTCAAATTCAATGTATGCTGGCTACTTCCAATAATGTAATTTGCTCCGGATTAGTGATGGGGCCTCTTGGGCACGCCTTCCAGTCATCCTTTTGTTGCGCTTTTTGCCTTCTCCCTCAACGCGTTGCGGTCGTTCTTTCCCAAAGTTTAGATTGATGGGTCTTACGCCTAAACTTGGGTGCAGACGCACCTTCCACTTCCTCATCTACGATTTGTAGCAAAGCCATGCCGGAATCTCAGGAAGTGATCCTGTGCTGGTTGCCATCGAGAGAGAAGACCATTCCAAAGCGAAATGTCCATTTGTATTTGATCCATCGGGACTGTAATACTCTGACCACCGGCTGAATATCCCGCCTTTTTTGGAGAGTCATCTGGGAGAGATCTTGAAAAAGCTGGATCTCACTTCCATTGTAGGTGATCGAAGATTGCTCTCATGCCTTCCTTAAAATCTGTTCTTTTTGGAGATATGAAGAGCATACTGTAAGGACGTCACGTGGTCGAGCCCCCGGATCGTTCCTTTTTGGGCCGGTTCTCTGTAGACGATCCAGTGAAATTATAGGGGTCTCTTCGCATGGAAGCAAATCTGCAAATATACGAGTTATAGAGTCTTTTAATTCAGAGTCAGTAACTGATTCCTGTAGGTTTCTTAACAGGATGTTCGAGCGTTGAAATCTGTTCTCCAACTCCTCGTATTGCAATTCGAGGTTGCCCTAGATAACAATTCAATTGCCATATCCAATTGCTTACTCTTGTGTGAAAGTTCTTGAATTGCCTGCTCGTTCACATCTATCCGTTCGCCAAGAGTTGCTATGTCTCTGCTAAATTCTGACAATGATTGCCTGATTTCCATACTGAAGGCAGTAAACTGCCTTTGAAAGGAGGCTGAGAATTTGTCTTGGAATAATTGGAAGCTAGTTGTAAAGTCTTCCTTAGCTGCAGCCGTTGTAGTCTCTGTAGCTCTATTGTCTTCACCGAGATAGATAACCTTAATGCGCCTGTAGAAACTGTCTCTTGGCCCACTGTCTCCCAGAGTTTTTGTAGAGAATTTTGTTTACCGTGGGGGTCCATGGAGGGCCCCTGTTGCATGGGTTTCTTTTTTGCCCTCGGCATAAAATGGATGGTCTAAAGGGGCCGTGAGTCTGGGAGCAGAGAGTGCAGTAACGCATGTTGAGAAGTGTTGGAGAATTGAGCTAGACTGTACAACCTTAAGCCAAGGTGTGAGTAGCCTTGCCTAGTGAACCTATGTTTGGATATGTGCCTTTTCCTTCCCTCAAAAGCTGCAGTGTAGTTCAATCCATAAAAGGTTGTTCCAAAGTAAAGGCTGTATGAAGCCCAGCACAGACCTCTAATTGGCCCCAAAGTCAAGTATCCTTTAGTATACTGCACATGCCAGCAGTGCTTTTATGAGCTTCCAAGTCATTGACTTGGAGGTATGCGAGCCACTGTCCCTGCGGCTTATGATTACTTTTGTTTCAATATTGTCCACCTCAATCCAATGCTTCTGTCCCTACCGCTTAATCTATGCTGCTCCCACGGGCTTCAGAATGTTCCACGCATTAATGCGTTCAGCGGGAGGATGGGAGACTGGAGCGAGCGTTTATTTCTCTGCAAAAAGTCTCTCAATGGGGAAACTGGCACGCGCACAAAGTGCTCGCATCCAGTGAGGTGCCTGGGTCTCCGTATTCCGTGCCTCGAAGTGCGCAAGTACACCTTAGTGAAAACACTGGGCGATGGGCTACTTATCTGAGAGCGTCCGATATGCGCGGTGTGCTGCCCTGCCACCTCAGTGTTGATTGCAGAGTAAATTTAGGATTGAAATCCTTGGTTGCAATCCTACTGCCTGTCACCGCATCGGAGTGCTGCTATGCAAATAAATATAAGACATCCTCTCGTGTCCACAGGCTTGTTTTTGTGTAGAGGGAGAGGGCCGCATTCATTGTTGTAGGAGGAATCACCCGGAGAACACGTCCTCAAGGTGCAGCGGCCATTTTGGAATCGTGTTACGTTTTTTAGCTTGGTCTAATCTCCTCACCAAGAGTCGATTAGCTTTGTTATTTTTGGCATAGTAGGCTTGTTTCGTCATTAGCAGGGATTGGCCCGTCTCCTCAGCATAATGCGCCTCCAGTTTATTTCAGGCAGTACGGAGAGACCATGTTTTTTTCCCCCAAAAGTATTCCTGTATCGCTTTCACTACCCCATCCCTCAGGGCTAGGTCATTTAAAATCAGGTCATATAATCGCCATTGAGGTCTAGGGGTGGGCTGGGTGCCAAATTCTGACCTTCAAAAGGACCGGGGCATGATCGGAGATAATCTTAGGAGCAATAGAAACCCTAACAATAAATGTCATGAGTTGGAGTATACTAAGATTAGGTCTATACCTGACGAGGAGCGATGAATATGGGAAAAGAAAGTATAGACCCGCCTCTCTGGATGTAACCCTCCAAGAGTCCACCACCTCCAGTGATTTGAAAAGATGGAGGATACCCAAGGCAATCCTAAAATCCTTAGTTCAGGGGTCATGTGTTTTGTCTTTGATGGGGTCTGGGACCCCGTTAAAGTCACCCCAAATAACGATCTGGCCCTCCAAGAAGGGGAGGAGCGTAGCCTCTAGGTCTCCGAAGAATCGAGTCTGTCCTTGATTGGGAGCATAAATCGATACTAGTGACTACAACTGCCGAATAACATACCTTTCACTCCAATAGATCTGCCTCTCGAATAATGTCCAGTTCTCAAATTAGATATCCTTCGCCAGCATGATCGCCGTTCCCCCCCGCTTTAGTGCCACTAGAGATCAGAACTTGCTTGGGGGAATCTCTGCTCCGCAAGCGAATGTGATCCACAGGAAGACGAGTCTCTTGCAAAAAGATTACTGACCCTTCCAGATCTTTCAGCTCCTCTCCCTCCACCCCGCCCCTTGCCGGGGCCTCACTGAGGCGGATTCAGCTGGGGCTGAGCCCTTCATTCGGGAAGGCAGACCAGACGGCCTGGACTGAACGCAGGCCTCCTGACACAGGAAGATGGAGGTGTTGCACCAGACTAGCATATTGAAGCTTCCCTTCCTTTTTTAGAAGCATTATAGCGCCAAAATGTAACTGGTTCTCAGTTTTGGAGACATCCTTCCTAGAGATTCCCTTAATCTCACTCTTAATGTTCTTAGTTCGGGATCCTACGCTTGGCTATTAGGATGTATTCAGGAGTGTGACAGTACATCCACCCATTCACATGGCCAAAAGGTTAACACATATGTAGCTGTTGGATCCCAACACATGGTACCATTTCCCTGCAACAAAAAAGATAGTCCTCTTAGACTCGAGTAGTCCTGTAGATGTAGTTAATGTAGTAGAGTAGCAGTAAGATAGACTGAAACTAGTCTGATGATATGTCACCAAATAATCATGTAACTGGGATACTGTCTATATGGGGATCCAGTCAGTTGGTAGAAAGACATGTACATTTACAGTACTATATTTGAAGAATGGAGCTTGCATGAAATTATAGTCAATGAGAGAAGGCACTTGATTCCTTGTTGTTGAATGTTGCAACAAGAACATTGAAATATAATGTGAGCAAGAAAAAATGTAAGCAGTGTTAAACAGAAAAATAAGCACTTGAGAGGAATAGATCATATTTAAAATGTCACTTGTGGTTTGGATTTTTTAATGGTCAGACCCTGTTAAGTACTTCTCATTGTGCTAATGCATCAGCATTCCATTTGTCGTTGAGGGCTTTCATGGGCACACCCCCTAGGAGTTCACTGGTCTTGTCCATATCAATGAAATAAAGTTGATAAATGTTCTCCGAATCATGTGCTATGGACCAGTTTTCTGTCATCGGGTAGCTTGCATCATTGTTCCTTATTCCCCGCTATGGCTCCAAAATGTGTCAGTTTAGCAGTCTTTTGGGGCTTACTTTCTAAGTTGTGTAGCAAGCACATAAGTATTTTCACAACTTGTTAATCGGCAATTGATATGGTATTGACTATTGATGACCAAGCCTAGGGAAGTGCATTTGTATTTATTTGAAGAACAAGGATGCCAATCTTTGGCCACAAAGGGTGCCTGTACAATAGCATAAAGATGAGAACAAGTAGTGAGCCAGTTTATGATGGTGTAAAAGTATTAGAACATATATCTGGGAAAAAACATCAGAAACAAAATGTATATAGTATAGGTGATACTTACAAAGGTAACATTAACCCAAGAAGATAAGGGCTTCAGACTAAAAAGAAGTACTAATTAAATATACAAAATTACATTATTAAGCATCACTGGAGGCAGTGGTGGGGTCAGGTAGGGATGATGGGAGAAGAGAGCAGACAGAGCTCCCCCTTTGGCAAGTAAGTGAAGTTTAAGACAAGCTTTAAAGAGATCCATATTTGGGCTGGCTTTGATTGTTAGAGACAGTGCGTTTCATTGGAGCGGGACGAGCAGGGAGAGAGAGAGTGAGAGAGAGAGAGCGGAAGCAAGAGGATGCACAGAGAGGGTATGGGAGGGTGAGGTTGAGTGCAAAAGAGGTTCGGAAGGGAACGAGATGGTGAGTAAACTGAAATACAATCAGACCACTACCAAGGAGCAAGACCATCAATGGCTTTGTAGATTAGGAGAATGAACTTGAAAAGAGAGCGTTGTGCATTCAGATCCAACCAAGAAGTGACTTTGGAGGTTTCGGTGCATATAGAAAGACCTGTTGAACATGTGCAGCATTTGAAGAGGCTTATGGGTTTGATGGTGAGCCATCTGTAGAAGTTATAAAAGTAACATGTATTGCTACCCAGAAACTATACGCAAAATATACCAGGGATATTTAAATCAGTTGTGACATTAACACACATGGCTGCCAGGCCTACACGTGGGTTGTTCTAATACCACTATATTCTCTAAATCAAAAACTGAAACGAAAGCTTGAAATAAGTATTACAACGCTTCCCTGTCATCTCAAGCCCAGTCCCATTACATCTGACTCCAATCCCACAGTGGTTCTTGGTTAACACTGAAAACTGACAAATATAAACCCGGAAACAGTGTCCCTTCACAAGTACAGCAGTAGGGACATGATACAATCACTACCCAAACACTGGTTATGACTGCCTCTACAATCCTCCTCCATCCTGCTGGAAAAGTGTGCATTTCATCCTTTTTTCTTTTCTTCAAGTAATATGCCCATAAACCAGTTGTAATTCATATTGGTGATTCTTAATTAATATTGGTGATAACTTCTTTGATGGAATGCCATCTGTGAGGATGAAATAGCATGAGCTTTTTTGTTGGTTTTTTAAATTTAAAATTATGCAGGGAGATCAGTTTTTAAAAGTTGGGTCTGCTAATCTGGCCCCATTTTTTTCATAATGCTCAGTGCCGAAAAGCATAACATAAACCTGTAACTCTGCAGAGCCGTGTCTGAGACCTCTCAGCAGCTGTTTTCTAGTTTGGAAACATGGTAGTCACAAAGTGGCGTGTTCCTTTTTGCCAACATCTGACCAAAAGTCCAGCAGTCCGGGTCTGTCTTTAACCGTAACTTTCATTATGTAATTGTGTGTTCCCGTAGTGTGGTGGCTTATGAATATCTATATAATCTATCTCTGGTTTTGACATGGTCTTTGTCAAAACAAAGTTATACTGGACAAAACCAATTGGCATCATATCATTGTCTGCTGTGGTGCTAGTGACTCACTGACCGGGCCTTCTGTGCATCATCGTCTTGGAACTGGGTTTCACCCAATAAAAAACATTGGGGACCTGCCCATCTTTCTTTTTTTTATAAAGCAGTTAAAAATAACAACGCCACCAACAAGGTGATAACCCCCCACCTTCCGCCCCTGAACATTTAGAGCACAGCGCAGTGTATTTTCACCATTCCAACCTTAACCATTGTTGCCAAAGGCATTTGACCCGGGTCTCTCCTGTGTGGCACAAGTATTAACAGCGGCAATTAGTTCATCTCTACCAAGTTCTTGCAACAGCTTGTCTTACTGTTCATGGAGCCTTAAGAGGCCAGACCCCCATTGTTGCCAGTGTAAGCTTCCAGCTATACGTAGTTCTATGTAGTCTCATGGGGAGGGGGTCTCCCAGTTTCGCGGCTCCCACCCGGGGTAGGTGAGTTCTGCATCCTTTCAGCCAGGTCATTTTTAAAGGGGCCCCAGTATTCCTTTGGGCTGCTGGTGTTTGGCAGTAGTGTTGGATATTGCGATTCTCTGTTCTCGCACAAGTTCATGGAGTTCAACCATCTCTGGAAACATGGTGCTCTCTTTCCCTCAAGTCTTGGCAATTATAGATCTAGTCAGTGATGCCATCCCCAACACTTTCTTTCCGCTCGGGAACCACCCTCAATCGTTGCCAGCAGCCACAACTCTGTGGAATTGTGTCTTTGGGTCGTTAACATTTGAGACATGGCATGCTCGACCTTTTCCCAGAATGGTCTGATATGTGGACAGGACTAAGCGACATGAAAGAAATCAGCCTGATCTGGTGGGCGGGCGAGTAATAAACCTGATGCAGAAACTTAAAATGGATTAATCAGAGGCAGTTATTCCGGGACAGGTAACGGGTTTGCATGCATATGGCCTTCCATTGTTCTTCAGCTATTAACTTTCCCAGCGCCAGTTCCCACTTTACTCTATAGTTTTTCCCTTTGCATTCTTTCTGTGCTCTGATCAACTTGTATATAGAGGAGACCAGTTTCTTGGTGGTCAGTGGGGAAATTACATATTGCAGTATTGAGGAGGGCGCAGGGGCTCACAGGAAATCTGCACATTTAGATGTTCGAATCTCCCTTAGTCAGAAATACTGCAGCATAGTCACTGCCGTCCACTCTCCCTTAGCTTTTAAAGCGTCCCATGTAATGATGAACTCCCCGTTTTGTACAAGATCCCCCTGGGTTAGGACACACAGTCTGTCAAAATGGGCCTGGAATATTTTTTCATGGGTGATAGTGACACAGCGGACTTTAAATATGGGCAGATTTTGGGAATAGCAGGTTCCCTCCCCCACCACCCTGCACACCTGGAGCCACGCTTTACATCTGATTTCTACTGGTTGGATCTCCAGTCGCCCCGTCTTCCCCGGGTTTCCCCACAACAGTCGCTTCAAGTCGTTCGGGTACGTTATTGCTCTTTCTAGGTGTGCATGCAGGAGTTCCACAGTAGGGGACCACCACCAAACGGAATATTGTTTTTGTGCTGCAAGGAAATAAATATACAAATCTGGGTACTCCATCCCACCATGTTCGTAAGGAAGAGCCTGTTTACCCACCCAGGCAAGCCGAACCATCAGGTTTCTTAGACGGGACCAGAAGCTCGCAGGGGGCCATGTGGGCACATTGTTGAATATGTGGTGCAAATTGAGGGATTGGGGTATTCCACAGGGTTTGTTGGCGATAATTATACATCTGCACAAGTCCACTTTTATACAAGCACGCTTGAATCTACAGGGGGATTTATCTTCAAAAATTGTTACAAAAAAGGGGGTAAGACACGGTTGCATAGTTGCCTCTTATCTCTTCAATATGTTTATGCCAGATCTATGGAATTATATAATGAGTTTCTCTTTTGTAGCTCCAACGATGGGTGATCAAAAAAATCTGTGGACTACGATACGCAGATGCGGTTGTTCTGGTAGGCTGTACGGCAATTGGTCTCCAGAGATTGATCGATGCTTTTGCGAATTATGCAAAGGAGAATGATCTACTGATCATTTCTCTTGAAACCGCAGTAATGGCAATGAAGCCTACAAGGAAATGCGGCTTGGGAAAATTTAGGTGGACCTTAAACGACTTTGCATTGCCCATAGTGAAAGAACTAAAATATCTGGGCTTTCAATTTCGATGAAACCCAGCTACAGAGACTTATCTTGGTGGGAAAATGTGCCAACTATGTAGCCAAATGAAATTGATTTTTCATAGATACTGCGCATTTACCATTGTTCCTCTTCTTAAATTCTATAGCGGAAAGGTGATACCAATTTTAATGTAGGGATGGAACTGGAAACCTTGGTTGGAAAAATCAATTGGTCTCGGTTCGAAGGTGGATTGTGGAAAAAAAGTGCTTAACCTGCCACCTTCTTTGCCGATGTCAAGGCTGCGATATGAATTAGGTATTCAAACGCTAAGTTCACAAGCAGCATGGAGAAGAATTTCACTATACAGGCTAATTTTGGTTCCAAGGCAAAACTCTCTATATGTAGATGCCAAGAAACGATGGACCTAAATTCGAACTTGGTTCATCTAAACTCCTGTGATTCCTCGGAAAGGAATTGATTGAAAATCCACTAAAAGTAAACAAAAGAATGGCTAAATGTGATTGGATCGCTACAAGGGCTGCTTTTGTAGACAAAACATTTTTTGAATCGAAGATACCTTTCGAAAAAACTCTAGGTCAACTAGAGGCTTATGTCTGTAGGTTTCCAAATCAACATTGGCGAGCAAATTTCTTGCGATTTAGAATGAATTTAGTGGACACTAGTGATCTGTTAAGAATCAGAAATAATGGTCCTGTTATAGATAGAATTTGTAACCGATGTGATCTGAGGGTAAAACTAACTGCTAAACATTTGTTGATGAATTGTCCGGGCATGATTCCATAGAGAAATGAGTACTTCTCTTGCTATGTTCACAACAATGATTGGTTGGCTTCAGAGGAATTTTGCCTATGTCTGTGGGTGGCGGGGGGAGACCTTTCTTTGCCTGGAGGTGCTAAGATTTCTAAAAGATTGAATTATCAAAAATATTGTGAAAGCTTTCCTCTTTTGTTATAAATGTGATATATTTTAATTGAATATGTGATGTATTGGAGAAATTGATTGGATGACCTCTTCAACTTCCTTTTTCCTTTTTTTTTCTCGAATCGATTGCATGTATATTTTAGTTTTGATTATTCAATGAATTTGATATGTACATTTTATTAATATTTGTGATTGTTTGTGAAAAGTCAAATTTGGACGAAAACGCAATAAAAAAAAATGTATATTACTTTTGGAAGGATCACCATTTTGGCTAGGGATATCTGGGCAGCTTGGCAGATGGGTAGAAGAGTCCATGATCCCACTCTATGCTCTAGTATTTCAAGCGTCTTCACATAATTGTCACCATATAGGTCACATGTAGATGGGGTCACAAGGATGCCCAAATACTGTATACCCTGTGGACATCAATTGAATTTCTCACCCATATCTGATTGCTGTACCCCTGGAGTTAGAGGAAGTACCTCCAATTTGGACCAGTTTATTTGCAGCCCTAAAAGGTCCCCGAGCCTACTTATTTCCTGCACCAGCTGTAGTATATTTTGCCCGGGGTGTGTCACATGTAGCAGTATGTCGTCCGCATATAGGGAAATAATGGAGAGATGCAAATGAATTCTGATGCCATGGTGGGAGTGGTACACCTATATACAGCAGGCCAGCGGCTCAACAGCTAGGGTGAATAGGATTGGCGACAGTGGGCAGCCCTGTCTTGTTCCCCATGTTTAGTAAATGAATTCGGAAGTCATTCCGTTAATGTATACCGCCGCTCTGGGTGCAGAGTACAGCAATCCAACCCATTGTAAACAAGTTAGCTCAAGACCCGACCGGCAGAGGACCTCGAACAGAAATGGCCACTCCAGAGTCAAAGGCCTTCTCCGCATCCAGAGTGGCCAACACGATCGGGATCCCCAGGATTTACGTTGTGCATGAACATGAAGAGCCGCCTCAGATTATTTTGGGTGGACCTTCCCGTGATGAAGCCCGCCTGGTCTGGGAGGACCAATGCTTGCATATACGGTAGGAGTCGGTCAGCAACTATTTTAGCTAGTATTTTATTATCCATATTGATTAGGGAAAGTGGTCTGTACGAGGCTCAAGTTAGGGGGGTCTTTATCTGATTTAAGCAACACTGTCACAAGGGCAGTTCTGGTGGACTCTGGGAGGACACCCGAGGATCTCGCTGCTTCGTACATGTCCTGTAGGTATGGCAATAGAGACTCTGCATGTGCATTATAGAATTCAGCGGTTACCAGGCCAGGGCCCTTCCCGTTTGGGAGGAAGAGTATCGCGTTGCGGATTTCCTCATCCATGGGAGGGGCATTCATGCCCTCGCCCTGAGTTGGATCCTGCCAACCCAAAGATATTCTGTCTAAGTATTGCGCTATGGAGTCCTGTCCAGTGTTCCCCTGGGAAGTGTACAGGCGTTCACAGTAGTCGTGGAAGACACCATTTATCCTCTCAAGATCCGTACTAAGGGTCACGCGGAGTCCTCCACCTCAGTGATAGCGTCTAGTTGTCGCTCCTGTTTAATGGCCCAGGAGAGTGTCCTGCCGGGGCGGTCGCCTTCACCATATGCCATGGCATTTATAGGGTCTCCAATGAACCACTCCTCCCTAGATGCCAACAGGCCCATCTCGTCTCTCTTAACTCGTAACATAGTACGTACAGCTGGAGAATCGTGTGTTCCCTGTTGCGTTTCCAGGTCTTGGATTTCAGTCTGTACTGCAGACATGGACCTACGTAACACCTTTAGGACACCTCCCTCTTTGGAAATACAGCAGCCGTAATGTATACCTTAAACGCCTCCCATACCACCCCAGGGTCAGGAACAGAGCCCACATTGGCTGGACCTGCCCATCTTGAATTGGTTGCACCAAGAGGTCTAACAATGTGACGCAGTTCCCCCACTACCTTTTATCACTCATTGAAAGCTTGTCACTCCCTTTAGAAGACATGAATTCTCCTCAAGGGTGTAGCTGGGAACCACTGCTTCAAAGGCAAGCCCTATCAGGGACAATGGAGTGCCCACGCCAAGGTGGTAATTAACAGACTCTTTGATGTAGGCAGATGGGAGAAGGGGATGGAGTGGAGTAGTCCAGCAGAAAACTTTCCAGCAAGAGAGCAGTTCACCATCTTGGGATTTCTTAAGGCTCCTAAAACTCCTATACACCCCTACCCTCTGTAGAAAAGGCACTATGGGTATATCAGCAGGCAGAACAGTATACCCCTTTACATAAGGCAAGAAGGGAACCTATATGCTGTATAAGATTGCCTATTTACAGTGGTGAGACACGCAACCCCCACCCCCTCAACCCGTTGACACCTTTTTGGACTACTGAAGAAGGATTACATCTGGAACTTTGTTAGGGGTATAAACTGCTTCAAAGTGCTCCACCATAGAGGTGCAGACAAAGGCTTCCAAGGAAAGGGCAAGTCTTTTCCCTCAACCATCCCATAGTAAAATTTGAGGTGGTGTGGTGGTTGGACAAGGACTAGCAAGCTAAGACTATGGATGCCCAGGAACTTGCTCAATGGAGGTGACGTATGCTGAAAGAGTTCTTTAGTAAACCTGCTGACTTGGAATGCAAATGAAAGGACTTACCTTGCCCCTAGAGTCCCTGGATGCAGTCCCTGGCCAATAGGCCGCTCTGGACCCTGTTTCCAAGCCAGTCTGACTGACATTAGAAGCTTTTCAAGCTTGTACCAGCAGCCCTTGACGCATGTCTTTCGATCCGCTATTGAGCCACTGATTCAGCCCATCACCTGCCTGCACTCCTGCCATTTGAGGTGATGGCCATTGAAGAGCTGCATCACGTTGTTGGGCATGTTTGTGCAACTGATTCAAGAAGCTGAATCAACCCATTGCCTGCTGGTTATGACCCAATGATTTGAGCAGATTACCAAAACAGGATCGCACCACATCACTAGACCTCAAGCCGACTCGACCGCCTGCGATACATTGGGAACAACCAAATTGAAACGTCTCTACATAGACTAAACCATTTAAAGCGCCTAGAAGCCTGGCTTGACACCTACGACAAAAGTATGACTGTCCAAAACTAGGTATAACCTATCAATAACAGTAAAGCCTCCACCTTGAGCCTCATTACCTGCCTTTCTTGAGAGTACATGTGAAAATGTTTAGGGATCATGGTGTGAAATAGGACAAACAACTTCTGCAATACAAGTGCCCGTAATAATAAGCATTATATCACGAAACCTGGTTCTAAAATATCCTATATCTCGGATTGTATATCAATAAGAACTGTGGCATATTGTGGCAAGAAATCTTTCACATGGATTTTAGATGTAAAGGGTAATTACATTGCTGACTGGGGATAATGCCTCTATTGATGTGTTTGAGTTTTTCTGCAAGTTCTCTTTTTTTGTATTGGTGTATAACTGATGGTGGTGATCCCAAAGAGCTTGAAGGTCTTTAGGGATACGTGTGTGTTTTAGAAAAGTAGATGATTGCTTTTCAAGCTCGGTGTTCCTCATTTTCTAAAATAATGTCAGCCCTGTGTTTAAGCCATGGATGGGCACTGCAGTGAACCAGGAGGAGTCTGACTCGAGGACTTCATTTCAATGGTGTTTATTTAAATTGAATGGAAAAATACTGATCTGGCCCTATGGCTAAGCGGGATTTCCCTCCCTATAGAGTAAAACTAAAGGTGCTTATCGTACGTCAAAACAAAATGAGCCCTCAATCCAAAAACCTATTTACTATCTGGCCCTATCACTTTAGGAAAAAAGCAACACAAATGTAAGCCAGCTAAATGGCCTCTTAGTTCAGGCTCTGTCCTGCCAATGTTACTTGGATCTCTTTCAGGGTATTGGTCAAAACAATGTTCTTCACAATTCATCAAAGAAACGTCTTCAGCTCTCTCTTGAGGCTCCTCCAAGAAAACTTGTAAATCTTTATACAAACTAAATGTCTCAAGCTCTTTGAGTGGAGGGATGATTTTCTTAGTCATTCTCCACCAACCTGGTTGTTTCCTTTCTAACAGTTTTATGGCTTGGACAGACTGGTTGAACCCTGCAGTTTCCCTTCTTCTCACAGGTTGAAAAATGTCACTTAATTCCTTTGGGCTCTCCAGACTCCTCCGGCCCTCTGGCTTATTTAACTTTTATGGTTGTGTCTTTTGCCTCTGACAACTGCATTCTGAATTGTAGGGCTTACGTAACCCTCCTTGTCACTCTCTCTTCTTGCGTTGTTCTGCTCTCCTCCCTTCACCCGGGCAACCATGGTACCTTTACTGTCGTCGGGTGTGCTCCAGTGGAGTGGCGTGGCGTCCCATAGGGGATGTGGTGGTTCAGCCCACTCTTCAGCGTCACCATCTCGTAAGGATTTGCTTCGCGTATTCTTCCTGTCGCAACACACTTAGCAGGCCTTGCCTGAGAGCAGAGGATTCTTTCCTCAGTTGGCTGCTGGTCTCGGCATCTGTTTGCGTGCCCCAGGCCCACCACAGCTGCAGCTTGGTCACGCCACCAGGCAAGACGCTCTTCCTTCCGTCTCCTTGTCGGCAGTATCACCCTTTCCAGTGGCTGCCTCTCCCAGTCTCTCTTCCTGTCTCTCTTCTCTTTCTCCCTTTCATTCTCCCTCCCGCCCCCTCACCCTCTTAAATGCCACAATTGCCATTGCCTGCAGTGATTTGGTGTCTCAGCAGCTGTTGGAGATGTACAGGTGACCTTTGAGTCTTCCTTGTGGCACTGCACAGCTGGCACAGGGCGCACTTGAATTTTGGCTTGTAGCATTTCTTAAAAGGGTGGTCTGTATAGCAGACCTTCCCTTCAGAAACCGAATGACCTGCATCGCTATATTTTAATGTAAAAGCACAGGCTTTTTTGATTTATATCTTCACAGAAAGCAGCCCGCTCAGTCCTCCTCCTGTACTTAAGCCCATCAATGTGAGTCTTATCCTGTCCCTTCCCAGAACTTAAATATAGAAGAATGGCAAGCTTTAAAGTGGCCTTTTGGTTGTAGCCCGGGAGAGAACCTCGGGCTACAACCAAAAGGCTAGCTAGCCCTGAGTCCTGACAGTCCCGACATTAGCGTAGCCCCCGATCTTTTCCAGACCTAGCAACACCCCTGACTTAGGGGCTTGTATGGCGCGTGGGAGGGGGCGTAACAATGGGGTTTGTGGGGATGAGGGACAGGCATGCAGGGTATATAGTTCCACTAGTCCTTCTTGTGCACTTCGGCCACTGGTTTAAACCAGCTAGAGTCATTCAAGACTCCATAGAGAAGCCTCATGAGTCTAATCAAACAGAATCACCAAATGTCAGATTAGGCAAGAATCGGTTTGACGTAATTCGAGCCATATGTAGATGTGGATTTTACAAAAGGATGATGAAGATTGTCATATCAATTTTTAGCACCTCTCACCAGTTGCGCCACAAAAAACCTGCGCCCTATTCTCAAAGAAGTGCATATTCCGATGCTCCTTTTCACACCCTTTGCACCAAAAAGGGTGTGTTTCTGGCATTTCGAAGTGCATACCAAATCCACAAACTGAATGCTCTTTGAAATGTGCAGAAATTAGTCACATTCCCGTGCACATATTTGGTAAAGGCACAAGGGAATGCGTACATGACCGGGGTCATTGTCGACCCAGTCATGCATGGTTCTTTCGAATGTAACAGCAGTGACATGGACCCTCTGCTGCCCCACTGGCATTTCTATGACTCAAAGAGGGAAAGAAAAGCATTTTTCTTTTTTTTTTTTTAAAGTCACCATTCACAAAGTCGTTAAGGCTCGCCACTGTGAAATGCGTTGTTGGGAGCCTGTCATACACTAATGTATTATTTTTTTGTGAAAACTTTATTTTTGGATTTTGCATACATCCGGTATACATTTGCACCACCTGGGTCCACATTCAACAATACTAACTCGAACCCCCTTACCAGGCCGCTCTCTCCCCCCAATGTCCACCATCGTTGTTATACTGCTGAGGTGGGCCATTCACACGCACACCGAATGACAGACACAGGAGCCATTGCCTCTCCAACCTTCCCTTTATTCCTCCATGCTCTTACTGCCTTTCCCTTCCCTTGCTCCTCCCCTTCCTCCTGCCTCCCGCTCCCTCCCATAGTCCTGGGCTTCCTTCTTAAAGGGGCTCTGTCCTTTTTCCACTTACAACACCTCCCCCTTGCTTAACATGAGACTTCCCGGGTCACATTTGTTCGATGAGACGTTGGGGCCTCTTTGTGGCTCGGTGGGGCCTGCTTGGTTGCTCTTGGGTCTCTTCCCCGCTCTCTTGTTGCAGTGTTTCATAAGTCTTTGCTCTCTCCTCTTCCTTTCTCTCGATCTCTTCTCCTTTCATTGGTTCCTGCTCTTCAAAGTATAGCTCGTGGAGGAGGGAGTCCTTTGGCGTCATTTTGCCGTAGTTCTCTGTCATAGTTGTCACCTGCTCTTTGGGCACGTAGTCCTTCTTGTGGGTTACTTTGAATGACCTGTAGTGGACGTTGATGAGTGCGTGCTGTAGTGCTGTACGGTGACTGAGACGGCTGTGTCCTCTGGCGGGACTTGGTATCATGCGGATGGTGTCCAGCACTCTGCGGTCTCCTTGGTTTGGGTCACGTCGTGACTGTCCTTTGGTCTGTTCTGTCTGTGCTGTCCTCCATTGGGCGGCATTGTCTTGGGGTTTGTCTAGGGGGTATTCTTCCACTCTTGTCTGGTACGGTTGTCTTGTAGTGCAATTTTCTGTGACTTCTATTTCCCCCCCCTCGTACGATATTTCCAAGGGCACTGGGCGGTTGCGAAGCTCATAGTCCTCTGGCAGAACGGGTGGGGTTCTTGCGCCAAGTGCTGGTCCGTAAGGGTCGAGGGGGTGTGCATTCCTGAGACTTCTGGGTGGGCTGGTGTTCACGGCCTTGATGTCTTTCCTGATGTCTAACCGTGCTCTAGGTGCACTCGGGTCTCTTGCCTGGGGTGTGGGTTGGCATGTCGAGCTTGTGGGTGGTCTTGCCCTGCTCATTCTCTGAAGGTGGCCTTCCTGGCCACAGCGCCAGCATGTTCGTCCAAAGGCTGGGTATGGTTGTCTGTGGGTGTGTTTCCACCCTCGCCCGTGGTATTGTTCTGTGTCTGGGCTTTCTGGCCAGTGTCTTCTCGGTTTCCTCCTTGTCCAGGGTCGAGTGGGCTCAGAGTATTGCGGTCGCTCTTCCGTGAGGGCTGCGATGGCGTCGTGTTCCATTTTCCTTTCAATGGTGTCTGCCTGTACCTCAACTCTCTCGTATGTTTTTGCCATATTCAGTATTTTCGCTAGGGGTAGGGGCTTTATGAGAAGGTGTTTCCTGAGCGTTGACGAGGTGCACCCTTCTATGATCCTTAGTCTTATAGCTTCTTCATCATTGAAGTTGGCGAAGTCGCAGTCTCCTATCTTCTGCTGGAGACGTATGACGAACTCCCCAATCGATTCGTGTGGACGCTGCCTGTGTTGGTTGAATGCAAGGCGTTCGTAGTCTTTGTTGGATCCTGTTATGAGTTTGTCGTTTAGTGCACCGAGGAGACGTTGGTACGTGGTTTTGTCTGTAGCTGGGATTGTCTTGATGATGTCCTTTACCTCTTTTCCTACCAGGTTCCTAAATATGCTAAGTTTGTTTGGCGGGTCTTTGTTCCCAATTGCACCTACAAAGTCCTCAAATTCTTCCATCCACTCTTCCCATCGTTGGCCCTGGTCGTGACGTGGGTTTAATGTGAATGGGGCAGGTCTCCTCATTAGGCTTGCGTGAGAGGAGGGTGCTCCTGGTACTGGTGGTTGGGCATTGGGGTCCGCTGCATCCGGGGCCGACATGATGGTGTCGCTTGGTCTGCTTTCGTTAGTCGGGTGGCACGTGGGCGTTGGTCACAGTTGACTCTTGGTGCTATGGGTTCCTGTGTGGGTCTCACGTGGGAAGCACAGGCTTTCTTTCTTTTGTTGTGGTTTGGTTTAACTGTATGGTCTCTTTAAATGTTACGTGTGGGGAGACACGGGGTTTCCTTCTCCCTCGTAGCGTGGCTCACTCCTTTATTTTTGAATGTCACTTGGGGAGACATGGGGTTTCCCTCCTTCTTTGGCTTTGGGAGTCCCTTCTTTGTTTTGGTTTATCTCTGTCGTCTGTAGGGGTGTCACCCATGGGAGACACAGGGTTCCCCTCTCTGCTGTGGCGGTCTCTGTCGCACAATTGCTTTAATGTCACACGGGGAGACACAGGGATTCCCTTCTGCCGTAGCGTTCTTAGCTTCTTATCCCCTTGGGTGTCACGTGGGGAAACACGGGGATTCGTATCTTTCTTACTTAATTGTCCCTTGGGATGTCACGTGGGGAGACACGGGGATTCCCCTTTTCCGTATTGTAGTTTCCCCGTATTATTTTATGTGTCACGTGCGGGAGACACGGGGATTCCCTTTTGGTCGGAATGTGGTTTTCCCGTATGTGTTTGAATGTCACATGTGGAGACGCGAGGTTCCCTTTCCCCGACACCTTACTTGCTGTGTGGTTGCCGCGGGCCAGCGGGTCTTCTCGCGTCACGGTGTTGGCTCTTCTCTCCTGGGCGCACGGGCCCGCCTGGATCCTCCGGCGCTTTCTCCTCGCTTTCCAGGCACACGGGCCTCTCCGTCTCGAGGCGCACGGGCTTCACCTTCACGGCACACGGGCCTCCGGTCGATGACGGGCGCACGGGCCCTCTTCGTCCTCCCAGGCACACGGGCCTCTTCCTCTCGAGGCGAACGGGCCTCACCTTCTCAAGGCGCTCGGGCCTCAGCTTCTCAAGGCACACTGGGCCTCAGATCAGCGACGGGCACACAGGCCTTCCTCGGTCACTTCTGGGCTCACAGGCCCTCCGACAGGGCGCACAGGCCGCTGTTGGGCTGCGGGGCACACGGGCCCTTCAAGCTGCTGGGCACACAGGTCCTTTTCCTGTGTTCCTCTTCACTGCGGGGCACACGGGCCCTCCTCCGGAGCTCCTCACCGGTCTCTCTCTGTTGTGGGCGAACGGGTCCTCCGTCTCCTCCGTTGCTGGGCACACGGGCCCCTCCTCACTGCAGGCGCACAGCTCTCGGCAGCTGCCGGGCACACGCGGCCACCATTGGTTGCTGGGCTCGCAGGCCCGTCTGTCTTCACTGCGGGCTCTCGGGCCCCCGGACACAGCTGGGCACACGGGCCCCTGTTGCTGCTGGGCACCCGGGCCCTCCACTACTGCTGCTGGGCACACGGGCCCTCCACCACTGCTGAGCGCATGGGCCCTTCCCCACTGCTGGGCTCACGGCCAGGGGCTCTTCCACACTGCTGGGCTCACGGGCCCTCCTCCACTGCTGGGCTCACGGGCCCTTCCACACTGCTGGGCTCACGGGCCCGCTTTCACTGCTGGGCTCACGGGCCCACTTTCACTGCTGGGCTCACGGGCCCGCTTTCATTGCTGGGCTCACGCGCCCGCTTCCACTGCTGGGCTCACGGGCCCACTTTCACTGCTGGGCTCACGGGCCCTCCTCCACTGCTGGGCTCACGGGCCGTTCCACACTACGGGCGCACAGGCCCTCCGTTACTGCGGGCACGCCGGCCCTCGGTCACTGCGGGCACACGGGCCCCCGGATGCTGGTGGGTATGCAGGTCCTGCACCCGTACTCCTCCGTTGCAGGGCTCCCGGGCCCTCCGTCTTCCTGTTCTGCTGGGCGCACGGGCCCTCCATTATTGCTGGGCGCACAGGCCCCTACTGCTGCTGGGCACCCAGGCCCTTCTACCTCCCGCATGGGGTGTCACCCGTACCATTTCCTCCACGGCGTGGGACGTTTCCCTTCGTCGCCAGTTGTTATACTGCTGAGGTGGGCCATTCACACGCACACCGAATGACAGACACAGGAGCCATTGCCTCTCCAACCTTCCCTTTATTCCTCCATGCTCTTACTGCCTTTCCCTTCCCTTGCTCCTCCCCTTCCTCCTGCCTCCCGCTCCCTCCCATAGTCCTGGGCTTCCTTCTTAAAGGGGCTCTGTCCTTTTTCCACTTACAACAATCGTACACTCTGATTCATTTCCTCGTCTGAATTCCAGGTTCTAACTCCAGTGTTATTATCATAGTTCATACTCCCAAAGCCCTTCCTTAAACTCCAGAGGTTTCGGAATCTGATGTCTCAGTGCTGTTTAGTAAATATGTTATGTACGGTCCCCAAATATTGGGGGGCCGCGCGTGCAGTGGCAATGTTCTTATAAATTCACTGTCCATATCCTGACAATATGTAACGTCCTTTTTCCAGTCCCCAATCTTCGGTAGTGGGCCGCGGCCCCATGTCATGGCGATTCTCCTCCGTGCCAGCACCATGAGAAGAGCTGCCGATTTTCGTGATGCGGGTTGTAGGTATTTAGTGAGACCTAGAAGGGCTCCTAGTGGGAGTGGGGTCACCTGTCCGCCTATGATATCGGCCGTTATTTGTAAAACGGAGGTCCAGAAATGGTGTATTCCTGGGCAGCTCCAGGCAAGAAGGAGAAAGTCAGCGTTTGCTGCTGCACATCTTTCGCATTGGGCTGGGACTTCAGAAGTCGCCACAGGACCTGAGAATCCGACGAGGGAGAAGCTGAGCCGACCTACCACGACAACACCACCGGTGGAGCCCTGCGGAACCGACTCGCCACTTCCCGACGACAGATAAGATCTCCCGGCTAGAGAGGCTTCTTCCCCTGACTGGTGGGAACAACCAGTTTACCTTCTTCTCTTCGCACCCCACCCCGGCTTGTGGTCGAATTGCCCGTACCAAGCACCCCGGCAACCGGATAGCCACTTACCACTGGACCGTGAACTAAAGGACGCTCCTTTTACCTGAGAGCTCCGCGGCTGGTTTCTTCCCTGGCAGTGCAACGGACTCCTGTCTTCCTCCCCGACGAGATCCTCTCTTCCCCCGGACGAAGCACCGATTTGCATCCGCTGCCAGGAACAACTGCCCCCGCTGGAGTATTCTCACCACTTTAAGGTACTGTGTCGGCCAGGCATCCCTTTCTAAAGATTGCTACAAGGTAATAATAACCCCTTAACCTTCTGGACTGGGCTGGCCGCCTTGACCTTCTAACTGGTGCCTTTCTTTTGGTCCAACTCTTTTTGAACCTTTGCAAGACTCTTGTGCACTGCAACCGTGTGACCTTGGACACATTTCATTTGATCCTCTTAAAGTGGATCCGGCCTACTTAACTCTAACTTCACGGTTTTACTTTGCCTTCCTCTCTTGTTGTGTTCTTGTAAAAGTGTTGGGATCTGTTTCAATTTATTCTCTGCTTTTCTCTCCCTTTTAAAAACGAATTATTAGAGTGCCATCTACGTTAAGCGCTCACCGCTGTCTGAAAATAAGTGGGACTTTACTTAAGACTTGTCTAATATTCTTTTAAGGGAGTGTATATCTTTTAGTGACCATGTTTTTGAATTGCTTACTATTAGTGCCTGTGTGTTTTTCTAGATGTGGTTTTAAATAAATAATTATATCTCTTTTACACCAAGCCCTGGTCAGTATTTACTTGTTCCATTGTGTTCTTTTTGACCTATTGTGAATACTCTGTATACTGCCTAACTCTTCTTGAGGGAAGTCTGACTGCTCAGCCACAGCTACCAAGTGAATCTGTGTGGTACAGACTGCTACCAAGTGGGCTTACTGCCAAACACCTGTAGTCTCTTAAATCTTTTGCAGTGGTCCCAGAGGGAACTGCACAGGTTTCTGCCTAACACGCAGTCAGAAGTAGATGAATACATCGAGGGAGGTGTTCCCTCCTGTGTCCTTGGCCATTTGTGGGGTTAGAAATTGTGGCCATTTGTGGGGTTAGAAAGGTGCTCTCTGGGAAAAGGTCCCCAAAGGATTGGATTCCTACTTTATCTGCCGATTTAAGGAATACTTTTTCGTTCGTGAGGGGGATGCCAGGAATAAATTTGATTGGCAATAGAGGGGAGAATCTTATGGTGACTCCATATTTGTTTGCTATCTTTTTCCAAATTGCGTATGTGGATAGGACCGTGTTTAACGTTTTGTGTGGAACTGGGATATGACTGATTATGACGGCTCTTAACAGGTTGGGGGAGGCTAGGGCTCGCTCTACTTGTACATGTGGGCGAATTAGTTGGGTCGTGTACCAGTGGCTCAGGAACTGCGCCTGGGCCACCCAATAATATTTTTCAATGTCTGGGAGCGCCAGGCCGCCTTTTGACATTGGTAGTGTTAACGTGTTGTAGGCAACACGTGCAGGCTTCCCTGCCCATAACGGCTCTAAGATTAAGCTTTTAACTTTTTGGTCATTGGATTTGGGGAGAAGTAGCAGAATATTCGTAAAGAGATAGAGAAGCTTGGGAAGGATGACCATTTTCGTCAGGGAGGTCCTGCCCCAACGCGTTAGCGGCAATGATTCCCATCTCTGGATTCTTTCCTGCAGGGAATGTAGTGTGTTGACATAATTGTCTCTATATACCTCGTGGTAATTACGGGACATGTAAATACCTAGGTAGCGAACCTTTGAGTTGTTCCATTTAAACCCATGATCATCTATGAACTCAGTTGTATTCGGGGTCAGGGGGAACACTATTGATTTGGAGTGATTTAGTTTTAAGGCCTGACATTTTACCACATTTTATTACTTCGCGTATTACCGGGTTGAGATTGTCTTGGGGGTCGCCGACAAACATGACGTCGTCGGCGTACAGGGAGACAATTAGTATATGGGGACCTAGCTGAAGGCCCCGGTGGTGTTGGTCGGCACGTAGCCTCGAGGCCAAGGGTTCCATCACAAGGGCAAAAATAAGGGCCGAGAGTGGGCAACCTTGCCTAGTTCCGCGCTCTAGCGTGATGCTTGAGGATCTGGTGTTTCCCAGTGTGATGTATGAGCGAGGGTCATTATATAACAAGGATACCAACTTGATAAAGAAATTGCCCAAGCCCATTTGCCTGAGTGTTGCGAACATAAAGGGCCATTCTACTGAATCAAACGCTTTCTCAGCGTCGAGCAATACTGCTCTTGCCTGGTGAGTTGGGTCTCGGGCCTTGATGACGCCGAACAGTCTTCTGATGCCATAGGTTGTGCTGCGTCCTGGGATGAAGCCGGCTTGATCACTGAGTACAAGAGCTGGCATTAGAGGGAGTAGCCGTTTAGGATTTTAGCCAGGATCTTACTGTCTAAGTTGATCAATGGTATTTGGTAGGGGTTTTATCGCCTCCAGGATTTCATCTGGGGTCATAGGCGCGTTCAGGGGTTCGCAAAGATTCGAGTTCACCCAGTACAGTTCTGTGTCATTGAGGAACTCTTGTATTGATTCGGGGTCTGAGGTGCCCTTGGAACTATACAGGTTTTGGTAGAAGTCACGAAATGCGTTGGCGATTTTTTTTTCTTCTGTATATACCAGTTGACCTTGTGTGTCTTTGATGTATTCGACACGAGTTGGAGTTTTATCTATTGTTAATAGACGGGCTAACAATGCGCCTGGCTTTTGCCCCTCTCTGTATTGCCTGATCTGGTGTTTGCGGCCTAGGAATTTTAGTTCCCGCTGCTGTTTCATTGAACTTCAGAAGCTCTTCTTTTAATTCGGCCTAGGTACGGGGGTCTGAGGTTGTGGAGGATTGAAGCTCTAGTTCCTTCAGGCGCTGTTCACTACTGGACAGTTCTCTGCGGATGAGTTTTAATATGCCGTTTTCTTTTGCTAGGCATATTCCCCGCACGTAGCATTTCAATGTTTCCCAAGTAATACTGGCTGTGACAACAGAGTCCTAGTTTATTTCTATAAAGGATGTTATTTCTTGGCACAGTTCTGCAGCAAATATGGCATCTGTGAGCGAACCAGGTTTGAATCTCCAATTGAGTCCAGGTATAGTCGCGCCGGCTAGGGCGACGTTTAGTGTGACCATTGAGTGGTCTGAGAAGGATCGTGGTAAAATTTGACTCTCTCCCCAGTTGAACGGGCTATGGGTTGATGCCAAAATGTAATCTATTCGGGAACTGGTGTTGTGCACGGCGGAGTAGAAGGTGTAGTCTCTGGTGTCTTGGTTATGTTGTCTCCATGTGTCGGATAGATCAAAAGTTTGACAGATCTCTTGAACTTGTACTCTGGCTTTGGATGTATTTCCTGATGTATTGTGGAATTTATCGAGTCTGGGATTGATTGGGGTATTGAGGTCTGCTCCCCATATAATGGTTGTTGTTGCATTGGTCGTTCCTAGTTGGGTTATCACCCAGTTGAAGTTGTTTGGTCCGTCGGTGTTTGGAGCATAGGAGTTCACTATTACTACTTCTTTTCCAGCGATTATCCCTCTCACTAGCAGGGTTCTTCCCTCTGAGTCCTTCTTTGAGTCCTTCTTTGAGTCGATAAGGCTGAAGTTAGTTCTTCTATCGATTAGGATCGCGACTCCTCTAGCATAGGACGAGTAAGATGAGAAATACCGATGGCAGCCCTAGGATTTGGCCCATTGATGTTCTGATGAAGGCAGAAGATGAGTTTCTTGTAATATGGCAATGTGGATTTTGTGTCTTCGGAGGTATTGGATAATTCTCCTAGTTTTCGCTGGTTGGTTGCCGTCACGAATGTTCCAGGTGGCGATCTTGAACATTGTCAATTGGTTGAGGTTGGGTCGGGTTGGGACTCGCGGGTATGGCTGGAGTCTTGATTCATGTAGGAGGTCGGAGGTCTTGGTTTTTGCCTGGCTGGCGATTTGCTGCATAAGTGTTGTAGAGTGAGAGATTATAGGAGGCTCTGTAGAACTAGATTCCCTCCCTTGAATTGGCAACCCCCAACTGGCCCACAAAAAACAGTTCCTTGTCAACAGAACAGACAACATTGCTGTGCTTGGGGCGCTAGTGGCCCTCCAAGAGGAGGCTAGCTCCCTACCACTGATGCAATTTGGGTCTGTGGCAGTGATCTCGAAACATTGATGATTTTGGTATGCCTTTGTTTTGCGATTCACGTGGAGTGAGTTTTATGGTGGGTTTCTCCTCGGCCGTTCGCCCCTTTGTGGTCTTCCGTTGTGTGTGGCGGGCCTGCAGCCGGAACGGTCGAGGTAGTCACTGGTTTCTTCTGGTGTATTAAAGAACTGGGTTTTACCTTCATGCTGAATGCAGAGTTTCACCGGGAAAAGCATTGAGCATTGTATCTGGTTTTCTTGTAATCTGCGTTTTACGGCTGTGAACAATCTCCTTTGCGCCTGGACTGCTTGTGAGAAGTCTGGAAAGAATTGGACCTTGTAACCTTCGTATTGGAGATCACCTTTATTTCTGGCGGCCCTAAGAATTGCATCTCGATCCTTGTAGTTTAGCAGTTTTGCTATGATGGGGCGAGGGTTTGTTCCTTGGATTGGTCTTGTGTTGGGAACTATGTGGGCTCTTTCGACGACGAACAGCTTGGAGAGGGTCTCTGTTCCGAATAGATCTGTGCAAATCTTCTCCACATGTTCCTCCATTTTGGTAGTAAGTTGTTGCTCTCTAACTCCGACTATCCTTATGTTGTTGCGCCGGGAGCGACTTTCCAAGTCTTCGTTCTTAGCACTTACTACTTTCATTTGCGCTTCTAGTGAGGATACTCTTGAAGTTAGGGCTCTTGTTCCGTCATCGCGTCTGATACCCTCTGCTCAACTGCATCCAGCCTGTCTGCGTGTTTGTTCAGCCGGTGTTGGAGCTGGTCAACTTTAGAGGAGAGTGTATCGAGTTTGCTCCTCAGGCCCCCTATGCCTGCTTTGAGGTCGAGAAGTATTTCCCTGATGTGGAAGTCGTGTGTTTCATCTTCAACTTGGGTCGGTGCTTGAATGGGTGATTGTGATCTGCTGTTAGTAGGAGGCATTTTGGCAGAGGAACAGCTTTCAAAGTTCAATTTTCTTTGTGACTTGTCAGTTTTCCCCATGATCGGTGTAGATGTGGACGCTGATGAGCTTAGGGGACGGCGTGGGTCTGGCCAGGGAGCCTCAGCTGGATGGTTGTGATTATCTTGTGTTAAATGCCACATTATAACAGGCAGAGCAGGGCTCTTCGTCGAAGGTGCTGGTGCGTTGCCACCATGCTATTAATGCTTTGGGATGGTGTTGAGGCCGGGCCTCGGACTGCGCCTGTTATTCGTCTCCTGGGCGCAGTATTGGTGCCTCCGGTGGAATATGGCCTTCTTAGGTATTCTGCCGGAGACAGGGATGTGTGGGGGATCCGGGGTGATTTCTTTAGGTCTGGGCTGGATAGTGTAGTTGTGCGGAAGCCAGGCGCTGCTGGATTGCCGGGTTTCTCTGCTGTTGCTTCGTGATCATGTGTTGATGCGCAGATCAGTTATGGCCTTTACCTCACCAGCTCGCTGACCGGCGCGCCAGCGGTGGGTTCATGGGGTACGCTTGCCACTGTTTTTGGGCACCCGCGGTTTTCCCTATTTTGGGCCACCCACTCCGGGACTACTGCAGTGCTGAAGAACGTGCTTTTGGGTCATTCGGGTCGTGTGACCGCGACCCTCGCTCCTCCTGTGTATGTGGCCTTGGGCGCGGGGTTTCTCAGGGCCCCGGCAGATGTTAATAGATTTAATGTCACTTGAGAGGACCGGGGTTTCAAGTGGGTCTGCGGCGTGGGTGTATGTCTTTATGGGTGCGCAGGGCGCTCGTACCTTGTCTTCCGCTGGGCGCCGGTGCTGTTCTTCTCGCCCGTGCAGGTCTTTTCAGGCCTTGGAGGTCTCTGCCTGACACCGCGACTTCGCGCCCGCCGGCTCCACTCTGTGGATCAGAGCTCCGGCAGGGTGTGACCGGCGCTCCTGCGATGTTCCCTTCTGGTGCTGGTCAGTCCCGCGGTCGGCCGCCTCCAACCTGCAGGGTCCTCCTCGTCTCCGCCGGAGTCTGCTGCTCCATGCTGGCAGGGAGGGAGGGGGGGGGCTCTTCCCTTCGCCGGGCAAACGGTGGCGAGCCGCTGGCCGACAGATGGTTTGTCCGCTGCGTTTTATGTGGAATCGCCTCGGCAATCGATGATAGGCAGCAGCCTATTTAAATGCCACAGAGGCTGCGATTGATCAGTATTTTACGGGAGCTACACGGAGCTCACAGGGAGGCCGCCATCTTGGACGGCTCTCTAGCACCCTCTGTCATACACTAATGTATGCAAGGGAGCAGGCTGTTTCATCATTTGAACTGTCGCACAGACTCCCTGAAATGCACAGCCCCCCTTTTTGTGGTGATTCCTTTTTTTGTTCGTTTTTTGTTACAAGTGAGGAGATGTGCTTGTGCATCTCATCACTTGTGCCAAAAAGAGTTCACCCTATTCTCAGAGTGCGTGAATGTACGTATCACAGATGTCAATACTGAAATGCCCCTTTTCACCCTCTTTGTGCAAATAAGGGTGTGTTTCTTTACAGTGGTAACCAGGCCAGAGTATCTTCTGTGCATTGCTTCTAGAGGTGTGTGCAGAGGGCCTGCAAGCTGGTTCGCATCACTGATCCAGATTTAAATGAGCTCACCACTATCGGGGCAGCATAGGAACAGCCAAACGGTTTTCCAAGGTTGCAGGCAGTGATGATTCACAAAGACAGCATGACGGCACCGTCAACCCCAAAATGGCAGACAGGATCTATAAAACCCTGCGGCCCATATTAAAATGCTTGTTCAGGTAATTACAGCAATCGAAAGGAAGAAAAACCCAAACACCTGAAACTACTAATAGGAGAAATAGATACTCATAGAAAGGGGGTGGAAATCGGGAATTGTGACCCATCACATAAGTCGAGGAAAGTGCTCAGCCCAATCCCCTTGCAGTATTACCTCATTTAGATAGTATTTAACTCTTCAAAGGGGAGCTGAGACTTCAGATTTTGGCAAAGGTGCAATGGAGATCAAAGGAGAATATGCACACGCCCTGACCCCTAAAAGTGTAATGAGTATGTGCTGTCGGTACTGTCCTGGGAACCTAACCCAGTTGGGGTCTATATTCAAAACCATGTAGAAATCCAAAAGACTGGCCAATTAAGCTCAGCATTGCCTGATGAAGATAGCCCTAAAGGATGACTGCCCCCTGGCTGGTGAGTGAGAATTATGGCATTCCCCCAAGTACCCTGGCAGGGAGGCGCATTTCTATTGGTAAGGTATCCCCCAAAGGAAGGGTGAATAATACATTCTTGCCAGCTGACGTCGATTCCTAAGAGGAGTCAGGTAAGACCCACCACGGCTTTGGAGGGCCTGCTAAGGGCTAAAACCCTGCAACTGGGAACAGAGTATTAGAGAATTGGACTTGGACATTAGGACCAAGCACTTGTTTTATTTCACCAACCGTCCTGACAATTTTTTGAAGTAGTAAGGTTTAGAATCTCTTAGGATACAAAGGAGTCCACCCGACTCATCCCATCTCCGTGTGAAAAAGGTGTGCAACCTTGATCGCAGTGTTTGAACCTACACCATCACAAAGGCTCCTTGGAGAATTCCTAGCAAACTACTAATGAGACCGCCATGAAAGGAACATACAAAACGTAAAGCAGGTACAAGTGAGTTGTATGAAAATGCTTCCAGCTTTCATGGAAGATGTTTTGACTTAATCAATTGTTCCTTTAAAGCTACCAGAAACTTCCCTTTGCTATCAGAGACTGTAAATGCTTGGAGGTGCAACCACCTATCATTGTGTTTGACCTGTTGTCTTGATCTGCTACCTATTTCCGTTTAGGGATGATGGGTCCTATATTTGTCAGCGATGATTGAGGTGACCTTCAATTCGGCGTTCAAACAAGGGGTTGCAGGGTTAAACCTATTAGGTTATAAAAAAAAATTCCACTTTCTTCAAGTTCACGCTTGCAAATTGTTGTCGATCCTGTGAGAGGAATTAGTGCTTTTGTCTGGAGGTAGAGTGGGAAATATCTTAGAATTATTGGCTGTCCCATGTGTCCTGTGTTCATCGTGGCCTTATTTTATTTTGGTTCTCGTGAGCATTAATTAGAAAGCATCATCTGACGTGTACATTAATATATGGGATATATGCATGTACATTGCCACAGCCCCCACTGCTTTGAAGTCCTCACAATACTTTTAATTTGGTATTATACTAGATAACTAAATATTTGGCCTAGGAGGGCCTGTGGCTGTTGAGTATTTTACAGCTTCACAAAAACCCTAACAAGGGGGAAGAAATAGTTACTGGTAGAAGTGTGTCACAGTAATATTTTATGGCAACTGGGTACGAAATACCAGAGAATAATTATTTATCCTGACTGAGCGAAGTGGCATGGTTAACCTCTGCGAAGTGCTTGTGAAACTTGCCATGGGTTGCTGACGGATTGAGGGATGACCGCCAATTGTTATTAAGTAGGTGGATGTTAATTACTTCAATTAGCTATATTAGGAAAAACATGGATGAAGCCAGCCATAGACTGAAGTTGGGACCAGGCTACCTCTTGAATAAAAACAGATTTTGTCTTTGAAAGGTTCCTTGATGCTGTGAATCCCCCCTACGCAAGAGCGTTGGATCTCAGGTTTAGGATGGGCATTTGTGGGACAGCCTCATTTACAAAGTCATGGGACAATACCAGTATGGTTATTTGCCCCCTGTGTGGTGTAAGGAAGGCATGGTGTCAAAGTAAGACGGACACAAATGACTACACATTCAAGGGTATTTATTGAGCTTTGTCAAGGGTTGATAAAAGCCTATCTAAACCTAAATCTAAGATGGGAGCAAGCTACGACTCTCAGAATAATAATAATGCAGTCCTAGTGGAGTCTCATCAAAATAAAAGGACCTATACTAAAAAAACTATTGCCAAATCCTTACCGTTAAGTTACAAATATTGTGGGGTAATGTTCATGAAAAAGAAAGAAGTGTTCACAAAATGATAAGTCAGGATGTTCAGGCCGTTGGCCTCCCTTCCCCACGTTTTCAGCACAGGACAAGGTGGTTGACTCGAGCATAGCACACTGGGGCTTCTTCGGCACGAGGGCAAAGTTCCTTTATAAGAATCGGGGCCTTCTATGCCGAAATCTTTTAAGTCATCAAGTCTCTTGCTTCAGAGAGACTGATGCATCAAACAAATGAAATGTTCCTTTCCAAGTATTCACATAGGGTGATTCACTCGCACCCTGGATCCCCCTCAGCCGGGCTCAAATCCCGTTTGTACCACAAGCTTTTCTCGGGTGACTCACGGTTCACCCCGGATCCCCCTCCGTCTGGCTCAGATCCCCTTTTCACAATTAGTCTCCCTAAGCCGGGTTCGGACCAATTACAGTTCGTATTAGCAATCAAAGACTTTCGAATGTGCACAGGGTTTGGCTTGACCCATTGCAGAACCACTTCGATTTCACAGTTCCCAATTTTGCACTCTCAGTTGGATGCCTAAAAGAGTCCTTCGAATGAGCACCCATGTGGCGTGGGACCACTGTGTATATGGCACCTACCTTGGTTTCAAACGTTCAATCACTCCTTAGAGGTTCAATTATATTTGCGTCGCTCATCACATATGCTTTACACTCTGTTCTTTACAGATTTCTTCATACACTGTTGCTGCTTGCAACCTTTGTTCTAACACAGACAGGTCTGATATCAGTCTCCCCGACTCACCGGCTGTGCTGACTTTAATGAAGCGGCTTAGTTGCAGGAGCCAAGGGCAGTACCATGGCATCAATCGCTCTTCCCCGCCTCGGCTATCGATGCGTAAGAGCCCCGGGTACCTTCGACACACAGTGCACCTTTCTGCAGGTTCAATTCCCGCTCTTCTGTTTCTTAGGGGTTCGTGAAAGTAGCGGATTTCTTCCTCTGAAAAGGCCAAGGGCAATTCCCTCCTTGCAAACATTTCTGGTCTTGCCGCCTTTCTCCTCGTGTTAAACCGTCATCTCGGAACTGCTGCTTCCCCGTGTGTTTTGCCTTGCTCAGAGTGTGCTTTCATGGTCTGCCTTTTATCTGTGTGGGGGAAGTGTGATGGAAGTCAGGTGTGTATAATTCTCAGTAATTGCCTGACTCTGTCTGACCCTTGGGTTGGGGCATGTCAGGTATACGACTCTGGTGTTAGTCCATTGTCGCTCACGATGAACTGTCCGTGAGAAAGTGTTCGTTTCGGGAAAGGGGGTGGGGGTTGAGCTTCTAGGTATCCTACCTGGTACGATGGGGGAAAAGGTGTTACAGGGAAGGGGATACCGCGCCTCTCCCTTCGATGTTCCACTTCCACTCCCTGGAAGACCCCTCATCCAGGTGATCCGCTGGCACTGGTCCACCCCCAGATATTGGATCCAATAGCGCTGGCCGTGTCCTGGCCACCTGGATGACAGATCCCAAGGGACTGGCGGGTGAGACCCCTTCAGGTTTCTCACAGTGGCCTAGATGAGGAAACAGACCATTTTATGTTTTTCTATAACCAGCTAAGTGCCCTGAGAACTCTTTACTTGAAACCGATGCTTAGAGCGGCTTGCATTTGTTCAATTCCAGAAGCTGTAGCCTTTTGCAGAGGGACCTCGGACTTGGATGTCGTGCACTGCATTGCCAGATATATCCATCTGACATGGCTACTGTGAGAAACCTGAGGGTATCTTCACACCTACTCTCGTTGGATCCTCTTCTCAGGTGGCCAGGGAAAGGCCATCGCTTTTGGATCCTAAACCTGGGGGTGGAGATGCAAGGTAGGATCAGCTGAGGGGAGGGATTGGGGAGAGGATATTCGCAGACAAGTCATGGTATCCCCCTTTTCTGTTAAGAACCTATTTTACATTCCTCCTGCTTTTAAAGGTTGTTACCAATCACTTCCCATCATTTCCCCACATTCATATCACCATAGTACTGGGACGAGGAAGAGGCAACTAGGAGTATTACAAACTGACATGTCATTTCACCTCTCTGGTACTGAGACGAGGACGATGCCTGAGAACTGTTGTGAGGATCAGGCATGTCCCAATAACTATGGTCAAGCATTTGGAGATAAACGGAAAAATCAGAAGCAAGAACGTGGATCCAGAATGAGATTGAGTTCCAGCTGGTCAGGAGAGCGCAGTAATCCGAGGTGGAGCAGGCAGAATATGGGCCGGTGAAAAGGACGTTCCCTACTGCAAAGAAGCCAGAAAGACGTTAAGGCCAGACCGGGCCGCGAGAGGGTCGGAAGCTGTGCAGAGCCCTCTGCTGTGTGTTCCCTTTTGGGAGTAGGGAACACAGACTTCCCCGACGCATCCAACCACTGCAAGAGAGTCTGGAAGCAAGCACTGCTCGCTGGAGCTCCCCAGCAGACAGAGGAGCAAGCGAGAACCCACGGGTGAAACCAGAGCACAAAGAGAAGCGACCGTACACCAGTGAGTAACAGGGAAGGATCACTCGGGCCGGGGCGATCCAGGGGCATGGTGTGTGGAACGGCGAATGTCGGTCAAGTGAAAATACATGACAAATGGGTCTGGATACCAAACGGGAACTATTGAATATCGAACAAGATGTCAAGCATGTAATGAGTTTTGAATGCTGAACTGTCGAAAAGATATGAGAATGTCGTACGAATGAAACAGCAAATGATGTGCGTTTGCGAACAAGATACATTTAAAGAGATAGTATTTGCGAACAAAGTGAAACACGTAAAAAGCAAAATACTATTGGGTAGTATGAAAGCAAAGTGGTAACCAGTAAAGAAATACCACAAAGGAAAGGGTGTGAGAATCACATGTTGGTAAAGGCAAGAAGCTGTTAAACTGAACCAGAAGCACATGTGGACTTATGACACAGATACAGAAAGGAAACCTGTGTTGCCGAGGAGTTTCTATGGGAATGAATGAACTGCTGTAAAGTGCCAAGGGTTATTGGGCGGGCGACCTTTGATGGGTGGACCGTGTGGCCCAACAACGGCTCCTAGACAGCGGAACCCTTACTTTGAGCAAACTAAGGGAAGTCAAGAGGTTGAAACTGGTTGGCCTAAGATTGTTCAAGTGACAGAAAGAAAAGGCAAACTAAGCAGTTGATTTGACTGCAAATTTGAAGCCAGAAGCGCTGCCTACTTAGGGAAGGGTACCCCGAGATGCTTTGTGTGAAACTGTGTTGAACTTGGGGAAGGGAACCCTGAGGCCATTTGGTGGAACCTTCTTGAACTTGGGGAAGGGAGCCAAGAGCAAGCCAGAAGCTGGCAAAAGCCTCGAATTTTTGTTTAAACACGGTTTCTTTGGTTGCTGATATCCCTGCGCATTGTTTATCTTTAGTTGTGAGGGCAAGCATAGGTTTTGGACACAGAGACTTTTAAGTTGAAATTGCTGATACAGACATTTGAGTTAATAAAGATCTTTTGTTTAAACCTTGAATCTGTTGTCTGTCTTGCTTCATGATGCCTTCACACTACGCAGGACAACAATAATGACAAACTAGGCAGGTGGAATATTTGGGATTTATTTAATTCTTTTTTTACTTTGTGCTGCTTTGTGCTGCTTGAGGTATAAATGTATACCAGTAAGGTTTTTGTGTATTAAAGGGGCTGTGAGCATTCTCTCCCCTTTTTGTTTTTAAATTCTAGCATCATCCCATTTTATATTTTACTACAGTTTTTTATGGCATTAGTTGTCTATTGTTTAATGACACTTTATATGAAGATCCATTTGTATTGCATGCTTGTAGATGTATTATCTCAAATTAAATATGAAATCTCTATCGAAATAATGGTCTGAAATGTTAATGTAACTTATGAAATATATGCTCTGTGTTTTTATACATCATAATTACCTTCTGTATTTTGTTGTTTTTACAAATGTGTATCATATAGTTTTTGTAAACCTTTAATGCTTTTTGCTGAATAAAGTGTTTTTGACCGACTGACTATCCTCTTAGAGATTTTTAATCCTGAGCAGTACAGAGGTGAATGACCAGTCACTTAGAGACTTGCAAACTTAAGTAAGGGTACATAGGTTAATGTAAAACCTTTGGGAAACTGTTAAGTATTTGTCGTATCACAAATAAATGTTTTCTCTTATTGAAGTGAATTTGTCACACAGCAGAAACTGAGAAATGCTGCAGTTTACATAATCTAATTGACTTGATAGTTTCTGTGCTGGGTATCTATAGTGCATTGCTACTTTATTGCCTTCAACATGGTTTCTGATGTATGCACAATAGATTTAGAGTCACTTCACACACGCTTACTCTTTGGGTTCAGTGCACGCTCAGCAGCTTAATTTTTGTTTCTTTTGGTCGTTTTTCAGGAAGGAGCAAGAACTCTAAAGAGTAAACCTGCTCAGATTGTCGAACCGAAAGGTCTTCTTTATGTCCAGCAAAGAGAGTTTGCTCTAACAACCCCCAGCGATAGTAAGTATTCGTGACATCAAAAACTGCACATTTTGCATCCTGATGATTTACAACATAGTTCCAGACTACAATAACACATTTACCGTTCATGAAATTGTGCAGTATACTGGCTGTGTGGAAACCTAATGGAATTTCTTTTTTAAAGGATTTAGCCATTTCAGGGTCGGTATTTGCTGTGCAGAAGGGCCACTTGAGATTCAGATTAAGAGTGGGAAGAAGAGCAGCTAGGCAAGAAAGAGAGATGAGAGAAGAATTAAGGCCCTTAGTTGATATACCCAACGGGTCCACTACAGATCCTAAAGGCTGGGCGGGTGCAAATGGGAAAGTTGAGTGACTGGCACAGCAAAGGGATCAGGGTTGTAAACTGCCTAAAGGCCATATTCTGGATTGGATTCTGGTGATGTATGGGGGTGGGCGGGACAGAATGGAAATGGAAGAATCTGTGTTACTATTGTGACCGAATTTGAACTGATGCAGGGCTTGCAATCGATATAAAAAGTGTGACCTCATGTCTTTCATTGGGCAGTTTCAGGCACTTCAGGAAGTGGTCAGATTGGTTTTGGATGAGCTACAAGAAGATAAAGTTAACCCCCTCCCGCCCCCTGGAGTAGCACTCCAGAACAGACAAATTATCTGCACAGTTAAGCAAAGTAGATAAGTGAAGTGGACCGATTCACCCATGAATTAGCTGCACACTGTGTACACACCTGCAGAACTGGTACCAGAAAGAAAACATTTGCTTAACACATCTAAAAGAAAGTCTTGAAGTGTAAGGGTGCGTGCAGAAGTAAGGCTCGGACACAACGTGACATATTTTTGGGTACAGACTTTTATTAATCCAGAAAGGGTTGGAAAAGGCCTCTGTATCGCTAAAGCTGAGAGGGTATCCCTGCCTCAGAGGAAACTAGTGAAATTGTCAGGATGTCAAAAACCAAAAGGTTTGTCATGGTCGTGCCTCTGTCCTAACATTAACAACTTAAACCAACTGTGCAAGGATGATCTCTTCCCAAAGTAAAGTGTTCATGGTAGTCCCAACAAACAGAAAAGTTTGCAGTCTCTTGGGCAATCAAAAGTGATTAAATAAACAGGGTTCACAAGTATACAACTCCAAGGCTAGGGTTCTGTTCCTTTCCCCTAGACGTCTACTTTCATTCCTTTTAGGCTTCTGAGCCCTGTATCCTTTTAGGTAAATGTCACTAGGTAATTTACAAGGAAATTCTTCTCAGCTTCACAGTTTTTATCCCAGCTTCTTGGCACACTTCCATAACCCACTTACCTACCAAGCATAGGATTATGTCCTTTTCACTTCCAGAGTCTTTGACCTTCTTGTTCCTCGTTCCTTCAGGCCCTTTGCCTTTCACATGGGTGCAGGTCCCAAACTCGCAATGTAGGGTTGTATCTGCTTGGCGCCTCTTATTCTTGGTTTCTCATATGGGTGCGGGTTCAGGACCTGCACTTTGTGGTTATATCTGTTTGGTTCACTCTCCTGCCAAACATACGATTCCTCTATTTTGGTTATTCATGGGGTCCCAGACCCTCTTATTATTTGACTTTCAAACAGGTGCGGGTCCCAGACTGGCAGTCCCTTCCCAGGGTTCCAGACCCTCTTGCGTCAATCCCTTGCCTCACCCCCTTGCTTCACCGAACCTCCAGCCCCTCTCGTGTAACCTGCATACCTGTTAGCTTCTTCGTTGTAGGTACCAGCGTTTAGCGAGCAGCTGCGTTGCTTCTCAATGTTCCATTAGCGTTCAGGTGAGCGGCAGGGTCTGCAGCGACTCAGCAGATGTCTGACCTGCTCACAGGTGGGGTTCCCAGAGGTCCGTTTCAGCAGCAGCGCGGGTGACCCTTCTCGCATGGCCCAGGTTGTGTTCTCCTTTTCCTCCGTTCATGGCTTCATGTTCTGCTCTCGTCTTCTCAGCTCCCGCAGTTACTCCTCGGAGGATCGTTCTCCTTCTGCGTCCCAGCTGAGCTCATTTTATTTTCCTGCGCTGGTTTGCTGCTTTCGTTTGGGCCAATGACATCACGTGAGAAGCTAGACCGCTCACGCTGATCCTCCAAAGTGATCCTTGGTCACCTTCTTCTACGTCACAGTACTTTTTAAAACCAGATGCAAAGTACCTAGTTTATATTTGTCTTGTCCAGTATATTAGTGTGACTTATAAGTATGTAAAGGAGGACTTACTATTGGAGAAGGGGTTGGCGGTACTGAGGCACGGGTATACCGCTTCTCCTGAAAAAAAGACACTTTTCCCAACTTCAGGTTCACTTCCCTTCCCACTCCTGGTTTACTCTCCTACCATGATGTCACAATGTTTCACAAAGTTCATTTCTTCTGGTGGTTTGAGCCCCAGACCCACTCTTTGCCTGGTTCACTAACCTGCCAGGACCTTTCCATTCTCTAACTACTTTCTTTGTCATCCACGAAACAATCTTTTCTAAATATTGGGTCACCGACCCTTTCTCATTTCAGTCAATTTCTGCTTTCACTTCTTCCTTCCGATACAGGGTCCCAAACCCTTTTCCAGCACTATTTGCACTCAACACCAATTCCTGTTTTGAAAAGTTGGGTGACCAACCCTTTTCTAATATTGCTTGCGTCTGCATTAACTTCTTCAATGGTGTTACTTAACACGACACAGTATTCACCTAGTCGAGCTCCAGTAACCCGTTCCCTTTCTCTGGGGTTACTGGGCGGCTTCAGTGTTCTTGGTGTCTTCCCTTTTCCGTCTTCTCGGGTTCGCTGACTCAGCGTGCTTGCTGTGAGCCGGTAAGCTTTTGCTTTGCCCTCCTCTGCTGCGCGCAGCCCTCGCTGCTGCGGGCCCTTAAGCGGTAGGCTTTCTTTGGTTTGCCTTTTGTGCACGCTGTTCTTGTCCACCTCAGAGCAGCTTCTGCCAGTCTACTTGTCCTCTGTGTTCTAACCGGAGTTAGAACAAGTCACTGACAGAGCCAGCCTCTACCGCTCTCTTCATTCTGGTGTTCTCTCAGCTGTGTCAACTTTAAACTTCCCGGCACGGTCTAACTCTTTCCAAAGACCAGAACTCAGCGTTGGCTTACTGCTTCTGATCATCTTCATTACTCCACTCCTCTTCCTCGTCTCAGTACTCAAAAGGGGGTGGGTGAGGCACATACGGTGTTTGATTGCTGTAGGGTGGGATTTCTTCATTTATGCCACAATAAGACATGTATGCATGTTGCAGAGGAATATATTTGTCATTGGGAATTGTGACTGCAAGACTATTCTGATCTAGTGTTCTTCTGTCCCTCTGGAGGTTGTCTTCCCTTTTGTGGTCCTCCCATAGTTAGCCACCCCCAGGGCCAGAGTCGGGTAGCTTCTGCCTTTCCCTGGCCACATGAGGGAAGCTTCCCACCAGAGAATCAGTGATAATACTGCTAGATTCGTCACAGTATCTAGGTTTGCCCTGACTGTTTTGTCTTACAGCGAATCCTGAGAGCAATGTTCTGCTTGAGGGTAAAATTAGCAAATCAATTGAATCTAATAAGAACCTATTTTCTGATTGCTGTCACAAAATGAACATCTTACACTTATCTTGAATCCGCACAGCTGTGATGTACCTAGAGGTATGACCTTTCAAAGTGCCCTGAAATTGACTGTATTAGCATTTCTGAAATATTTAAGTCATCCCCCATTACCATAGATCACCATGAGATGAATGTAGGCACTGGCATGTGTCAGAGGTTCAGGGACCTAGCCCTGTCAAGAGGGGATGGGGAACCCTCTCAACCTGGGACAGGAGGCCTTACAGGGTGCTTGCTGAAGCCGGTCCTGCCACAAAAGTGGGATGTGGCAGTTGGGAGTACCCCAATCTAAGCCCCTTCTACCTGTGCCTGGCTAAAATATTGAATTACCACTTTTACTTGCCTCATAGCTGCTATGCAACATGCTAGCCCATGGTCTTTCTTTTTCTCTAGGACCACGAGTTCCATGATTCCTAGCAGTAGAGACCCAAGCCTGCAGCACACTGCAGCAGAAGAGTGGTGGTGACAAGTAGAATGGAAGATGAAGTTTGTGCAAATCAAACCTACAATCCAGATGCTCTACTTAATCCAGATGCAAACTAAGAAATTGACTGTACCTTTGGGGGGCTGCTATTCCAAGTTGGTGGGCCTGTGTATGAAAAGGGGTGGGGCTTAAAACCATTTATATGTTCTCTGATGAATGTAACCTGGCCTCAGGGAAAAAAGAAACCAATGGTTGGCCCAGGGAACTAGGTGAGGGGGAGAACCATTGGAAGGGGGGGACAATAAAAAGGGACAGAAAGAGTAGTGTGTGGGTAGTTTGGCAAGGGAGGAGAAAGCGAACCAAGACACCAGGCAGAGGAAGAAAGGTACAATGTAGTGTGGAGGGCAGAGAGCATGTGCAAAGCGAGGTATTGGTTAGTGAGAGAAAGGGGTACTTGGGTGTGAGAGTGCATGCAAGAGACTTAGTGAGGCTAAGAGAGACTGTAGGGGAGTGAGTGATGGTGGTGTGAAAGATGACTTGAAAAGTGAAAGGTGAGTAACTGTGGGAGAAGTTGTGGGTGGAGTATAGTGTAGTGGTAGGGAGGGTGAGTGGGACATAGTGGGAGGAGAGGGAGTAGAAGCAAATACAGCCGAGGGTAGACTTGCAGAGTAAAGGCGAGAGGGAGCATATCAGCGGGACAGAAAAGGGGGGAAAGGAAGGGAGTGACCGACGGACAGTTGCAGGAAGGGTAGGAGGCAGAAAGAAGACCGTTGTGAGGAATACGAGGGTCTGAGGGGGGAAGGACATGTGGAGCCTGGGCAATTGGAAGGCACCTATTCCAACTGAAAAGATCATTGTTATTCTCGTGGGAGGTTTAAATTGGATCCACCTAGGAAATCCCATAGTGAGACAGCTGGATAAGGCGTTTGCCTTCAGCACATAACAACTAGCCACTCGGCTATTAGATAGTGAGGGTTACCGTTCTCTCTGTGAAGACCTTCTCCAAAATGTTAACAAAATCCCTTGAACCATCTTCGAGAGTTGGTGTGTTCTCGAGGCCATCCGTGACACATCATCCTCCTGCTACTGGTGATGGAACTTTACCAATCTGATTGGCTGAAGGTCAAATACAATTATTGGACTTGTATTTTCCATGCCAACTAGTACACAGTTTTCTTTCTGTGACTGGATTCTCTGACTGCCATCAAATCTAAAGGAAGAATGTTTGGGATTCTCTGTTTCTGTATTTGCTTTATTTCCAACAGCTTACTTTGAAACTAATGGTAGCTCTTGCAATTGGTTGATGGACTCTAGGTCCTGTTTGTGTGTGTGCTGATTGGAAGGTTGGTACTTGATTGTGTTTTTTGTGTGTTGTAACTTGATATGCATGACCCAGGTCAAGCACACTACTTCTCCTGGACTCAGTATTTTTAAGGTTTAAGGCTCCCTGTTTTCCATTTGTACTGATTTTAATATAGAAATGCAGATGGAAATCATTCCTTTTCCTTTCAGCATTATTTGCAAAAAATTGATAAAAACAGAAATGCATGTTTCTTGGTGGGGACTTTAAGTGTCAAAGATGCATGGCAGGTCAATGGCTGTGCAAAGCAACATAACATAGGTTGAAAAAGTAATGTAATGGTTTCTTAATTTCTTCAAATAGATATGCAGACCTTGATTTTTGTGTAAGAACGCAGCTCTACGAGCTTCCCATTACAGTCGCCCAATTGCTAATGTGTTTTTTTTTCAGGTAAATACATGTGGAAAAATACTAGTTACAACTTTTCTTTTCATTAAAAAAATTGAAGTACAGAATGGCCCAAAAATAAATACGGATACAGATGGAAATGATACAAAAATAAATACCATAAAACAAGGAGCCTTATTAATGATGTATCAAAACAGCTGCCCACCTGCCCAAAAGAGACTGCTGCTAAAATGCCCTTGAATTGTTATCTATTAGTCTCGAGGAAGTGACCGGTGTAATGGCTGCCTTTCAAGGAGTTTCATAATGCAACATATACCACCACTAGAAGGGCTTTGCGCTTAAGGGAATGCCACACAATAAGTGCTGGCTTTTGATAATTTCAGTGGATATGCTGGGCACATAATTGACAATGTTTGGTAAAATAGGGGGTGGTCTGCTATATTACCTGGTTTCCTTGTTCGAATGGTGTATTAAAACATTTTGAAAGGAAATGTATTACTGATCTATTTTGTAGTTCGCTGCACCAGAATGAATGAAACGTGCAAGTCCTGCTGGTAGATGGTTGGCTAGGCTGCCACCGAGACAATACAGCCAAGGTGCAAGCAGGGAAGATAAGGGAACATCAGGGGCCACATGAGAGGAAAACTTGGAGGTTCTTCGTCTCCCAAAGCTCTTCTCTCGTGACTCATGGTCATGACCATATTGCCATCCTGCCATTGCAGGCATGTACTAAACTGTAAGTCTTCCTTTCTAGGTTCTAAATTCCCTTGTTATCTTGCATATGCAAATTAACAAGGGGGGTCCTGGGAGTCCCTCTGCCAGACATTAGTCCTGGTTGCGAGAGACTTACCCAGAGTCTTTAGCTCACTATCTTTCACAGAGAAGAAATATCCTAAACATATCAGTCTTTGTCCTGCCCTGGGGCAGTCCAGCACCGAAATGCTAGGCAATTCTCCTCTGGACAAGAGTACCAACAGCATCCCCAGACACGTGTTTCGGTCTGGTTGGACCTCATCAGTAGGGAGGAGCTGTGCCTCTCTAAGAATAGTGAGCAAGGGGTCCACGTCTGGATTCCTCTAGTAACTTAGGGTGAGTGCCAAAGTTACTTGCATATGCAAATTAACAAGGGGTGTCCTGGGAGTTAGTCTCGAGGAAGTGACCGGTGTAATGGCTGCCTTTCAAGGAGTTTCATAATGCAACATATACCACCACTAGAAGGGCTTTGCGCTTAAGGGTATCCCACACAATAAGTGCTGGCTTTTGATAATTTCAGTGGATATGCTGGGCACATAATTGACAATGTTTGGTAAAATAGGGGGTGGTCTGCTATATTACCTGGTTTCCTTGTTCGAATGGTGTATTAAAACATTTTGAAAGGAAATGTATTACTGATCTATTTGGAGGTTCTTCATCTCCCAAAGCTCTTCTCTCGTGACTCATGTTCATGACCATATTGCCATCCTGCCATTGCAGGCATGTACTATACTGTCAGTCTTCCTTTCTAGGTTCTAAATTCCCTTGTTATCTTGCAGACATGCCTCATATAGTCATGTCAAACATGGGATCCTATGCAACGTGACCTTGTGTTTGGCCATTAAGAGGGAACACCCAATATAGCTTGCTGATGTATGTAGAAGAAGAAAGAAACCATGACCAAAACTATCAGGCCCCCTTTAATGACAACTAGAAGCATAATGGCACAATCCACATCCTTCAAGGTGTATGTGGAGCCACTGGGAAACTTACTTGGACACATGAAATGCGCCTCGCTTTTATCAATACTCAGATCATAGTTTCAGTCACTATCATGCAAGGCATTATTTGTTAAAGGGACTTGCATTGGATGGCAAGTTATTTTAGATGGCTTGATAACAAAGTGCAAGCTCCTACTATGAAGCAGCTGGAAGAAAACTCAATCGGTCACTCTATCCATAAATGCTCATTTCCAAACCCTAGATGCCATTTGTCTTGACTGAGATATTATAATTGTTCATTTTAATTAAGGATCAAGCAGAGACATTACTGAAATACTAGTATACATCCGAGGGTCTCCTAAACCTCTAAGTCTACTTCCATACAGTACTCCAGTCAATGGTCCTCTCTGGCCTAGATTATGCTAGTCAAATTTTCACATAAAAAGAGGCCTGGGAGCACCTGTACCGAGAACAAACATGGCCAAATAACCTGATCTTTGTTAAGGTACTTTTCACTTAACCCTTCCAAAACACAACAGCCACTCTAAAAGCAGTCCAAAATACATTTAGTAGCTTCTTTTAAAGCTTTTGCTAAACAAATCAGCCATATCACCAGTTAGTGAGAAGGGTGACCCTTCCACCATCAACAAATCAAAAAAGATGTGGATTATTGCATTAAAGAACAAGGCAGCAGGTTCCGTGTGTAGTGCTTTTTTGTGAATCAAAGCCAAAAAGAAATGGAACACGTTCAGAATGAGTCTTGTTTTAAATGGTTTTGGGGCCAAGTAGGGCTATATCCCAAGTCATTTAAATGTCATAAAGAAACTGCAATGTAATGTCACATTATTATTGTTAGGGTATTTATTGAGCATGGACCTATCTTCAGGAAGCAACAGAGTGCTTTACAAATAATTAAGGGAAGGTTACAATGGAGCGGGAGAGCAAGCATCACACAGCGGGCATTGATTGACAAACGGGCCAGACCATGCAATCTGATAATTACCTTCCTTTTCCCCAGCCTCATGGGTTCTCCTTCTCCCAGCTGTTAGGACTGTTGGGGGTTGGTGGTCTATCTTGCGCCGCTGGCGCAATTGGACTCAAGTTAGCGCTGTCTTCTACAATCCCTCCAAGATGGCGCTGATGAATGCTGGTAGTGTGCTAGTTTCGATTGGCTTCCCAAGATGGACTCCGCCCATGGTCTCTCACAGAAACACTTATCAAGGCTGTGATCCACACACACCTCGCGTCACTTCTCCCCATAGAAGACGCATCGTGAGTTACCCATCTAGAAGGTACTGTTTCTATTTTCTATCTGCATGTACATCGTTCACGATCTCTATCGGATCTTTCTTTCACAACGCTAACAGTAACAGTGTTGGCGTCTTCGCTGAAGCCTCATTACAGCTCTCCCTTGCGGGAACGCAATCATGTTGCTTAGCAACGGTACAAAATCACTACTCTTCGTTGTATTTCCTACACACTATTGTATCTCAGAAGGAAGAGATCTTGCGTGTAGGTTCGATCGTTCTTCACGAAGACTGGATACACACGCTCTCCTTGTCTAGCGACAAAGATTATTTGAAGACATTTCAAATCCGAGTTACGGTAGCAACTCTCTCTCTATTCACTCTTTACTAACTCACACAAGATGTCCCAAACATTAACATTCTATTTCTGCCATACTGTAGGAAATCCAGCTCTCAACCCTGTATGCTGTTCCCAAGCTACCGACTCCCTGCTAAAGAACAACAGTTCCGCTATCTTGGTACGTACCTTCTTTTCTGGATAAATCGTCCATGTCCAACCCCACACATTCCTTAAACCGTCATGTTCATTAATCCTTTAGATCACCGCCATTTCAGGAAAACCTCCATGATAACTGGGTCCAAGTTCCTGAAGATTAGCGGTTAACCAGTCTCCTGGATTTGTGCATGCTCCAGCCATCTGCAGACTTCACCGACCAGGGTTTTGTTCCCCATAGGGTTTCTCTGAGGGTTCTTAGTCTTCTCACTCTGTGTTACAGTGGAGGAGTCGTAGGGCCTTTAGGGGAATTCCCACTTGCTTCTGTTTGCGGTCTGATCCAGGTTAGTGCATTAAGCTTTATTGAACCCATTTTACTTCTGGGAGTTATACAGATATAACACCAGCACACTCGGCCCCTTAACTTCTCACCTTTTGGGTTTTCCTTTACCAAGCCTCTTGTCTCCTCCATACTCCAGTATTCTGGGACTCTCCTCTGGCCTCTTGTTTCCTGCTCTCACCAAGCTCCACAGGCTCTGTGCCAGTCTCCAGCTCCTTTTCTTTCCAGCCAGCAACAAATGAGCTCTTCCTCCTGAAGGCTACTGGCTACTAACTGAGCTGTTGAGATATTATGGGGCTTTGACCCCTCTTAGCCTGCCTCTGGTGGAATGGGGATCGGGTGTGGGGGGTTCATTTAAGGTACTTGGGAATTGTAGTTCTCTGGGCCATGATGGGTCTGGACAGCAGCTGTCTGTCTGTCACAGAGGTATCTTGGTCTAGCGCACCTTCAGCACCCGCATGAGGGAAGTTGCTCATACCAGCGCTGCCGGCTCTGCAGTGATGCCGCTCCACAATTTTCTTAAAGGGGTCATAGTAGCTACTGACATTTTGTGAACAAGTGCCCTTTCGGAGACCCCATGTAACGCTCACCTGGTATCCATGGGGACGTCACTCAGCCTGTTCTGACCTCTTACGACCTCGAACCCTTCCCTGGAGGCTATTCGACTGGAGACTGGGCCTGAAACACAGGATTGGTAGAGTTTAACTCCATATTGTCTCTGTGCTTGAACCCCTTCTTCCCCGGGCTCCAACCCTTAAAGATCCCTTTGATCCACAGCTCACCTTCTTTTCTTGGATAGTGTGCTCTCAGTCCTGCTTTCAGCGCAGGGGCGTGTTGATTGATGTGGGCTCGTTGCTGCCTAGTTACTTCACTGGCAAGAGTCCAACAGGTAAGTATAATGAGTCTTTTGAACAGTTCTCTAACTTCGTTCCTTTCCTTCCTTAGATGATGGCCGGTGTCTGGGGATGGCGGCGTGCTGCTAAGATGAGTAGCGCTGAAGGTGAGTGAGAGCGCGATGCACCCCTTTCTTATTTGCATTGAACTGAGTTCTTTTTCTGTGTCTTTTAGGTGCCGCGACGTTTTCAGCGTGGATGCCGGTTATGAAGAACAAATGCGGTGGGTAAGCGCGTTATGCAGCGCCTCTAGATATTTCCACGCTAACCTGAAGTGTCTTTTCCCTCTTGCAGATGGATGAGAAGTTCCGGAGACAGAGTTCCCCCAGAGCGGCTGGGATTCAGGTAAGCGTTTGAAGCTCGTACAGTATTTAAAAATAAGCGAAGATTTGCAGAATGCTTACTAATGCCTTTTTTCTGTTCTTTTCCCTTTTCCTTAGGAAGCGGCATGCCGGGATGGGAATGACACTGCCGAAGATGCCCGCAGAACAGAAGGAGCGATGAATGATGGGCAGAAGCGCCGGAAGGTAAGGCTGTTCCTAACGGTGTTCTTGTTCTTGCAGGAGCTGAGCGCAGAAGAAAGATGCAGGCCTACTAGAGACCGATCCGAACACGGTGAGTGTCACGCTGTGTTAGGCAGAATCATGTGCAGTTCCCTTGGGGAACACTGCAAAAAGATTAAGACTACAGGAGCAGCAGTAAATTGGTAGCAGTCTGCACCACCCAGATTTACCTGGTAGCTGTGGCTGAGCAGTCAGACTTCTCTCAAGAAGAGTAGGGCAGTATGCAGAGTATACACAATAGGGCCAAAACACAGTAGAGCAAACAAACACTGACCAGAGCTTTGCATAAAAAGTATATAGTTATTTATTTAAAACACACTTTAGGTAATACACTAGCACTCTCAATGAAAAGTAATCTAAAACACAGTCAGGTAAGTATACACACCTCCCTTGATAACTATCAGACAAGTCAGGGTTAAACCACAACTATTTGTTAAGACAGAAGTGAGCGCTTAACCTAGATGGCACTCCAATAGTTTAGGTTAAAAAGCGAGAGAAAAGGCAGAACATAAAATAAAACAGTTCCCAACACTTTTAAGAGTTCAGAGCAGGGGGAGAAAGGCAGGTTATACTGTAGAGCCAAAGTTCATAGGCTTGGCCCACTTTAAAGTGAGCCAAGCGAAATATGCCCAGGATCACACGGTTAAAAGTGCACTGAAAGTCTTTGCAGAGTGTTCAAAAGAGGTTGGGGTGAGTCAGAAGATCTAGTTAGAAGGCCTGGCGCCAACCCAGTTTAGAAGCCAAGGGTCACCTTTAGCAATCTTTAGAAAGGGAGGCCAGGCAGGACACAGTACCTTAAAGAGGAAGGAAGCTCCAGCGGAGGCAGTTGTTCCTGGCAGTGGTTGAAGTTCATGGTTCCGACCAGGGGAAGAGGAGATCTCGTCGAGGAGGAAACGTGGAGTCGTTGCACTGCACAGGGATGAAACCAGCCGCGGAGTTCCCGATTAAAAGGTGCGGTCCTTTTATTCGCGGTCAAAAGTGGTGAGCTTGGCTATCCGGCTGCCGGGGTGCTTGGCACGGGCGATTCGACCAAGGGCCGTCTTTGGAAGGCGAAAAGGGTGAACTGGTTGGTCCCACCAGCTCAAAGGAAGAAGACTCGTCCAGCAGAAGATCTTCTCTTGTCGTCGGGAAAGTGGTGAGGTAGCTGCAGCAGGGCTTCACCGGTGGTGTCGTCATTGCAGATGGCTCAGCTTCGTCCCTCTTCGGATTCTTAGGTCCTGTGGCGACTTCAGTTCCAGTCCTAAAGGCCCTGCTTTTATGCAGAAAAACCCCCATTCATCAGCCTAGCTGTCAATCACACATGCTAAGTGGTGAGCCGGGTGGCTCACCACTGGGCCAATCAGAGTACAGTGTGACTTGGGTTTCTAAGGCAATGCAGTCCAGGGTGCCAATTCCCCTCTCCACCCTTCCTGTGGAACCCAGACAGAGTGGCACCATTTGGAGGGCTTCTGTGGAGAAGCCCGCCAAAATAGTGGAACAAAGGGCTCGACCATGGTCAGAGTTACAGAGACGGACACAAACGCCATTTTAGAATCGAGTTCTGGCAAAAAGACTCAACCGCTGATTTAATATTAAATAAATAAACCGGCGGTATCTTTAACATTGCACCAAAAAGTGGTGCGTTTAAAATGAATGGGAAAATCCCATAGAGAATATTCAGGTGGAATATTTTGCGTGGTAACCACTGCCACCAGCCAGAAACTTGACGAGGGGGGACGGGACAGTGCCCTCTCGAAAACAGACCCAGGGGTAATCGAATTAACCCTTACCAGTACTTCCACAATATGATGGTTTGTACTGGTCCTGTTCACAATTTTGGACTAGTAAAGCCAATGGTGACTTTACATGCCCTGGGAGACAGTAGTCAGTCCCAGGGTATGGAGTCTATGTTTGGGGGTCACTGTGACACCCCTGTGGTACTGCACTGAGGGTGCTGTGTACCACACATACAGAAAAACAGATGATACCCTATGGAGTAAAGAAGAAACCCCATAGCCCATAAGCACATCATAACAAGTCAAAGACATACCTCAAATCATGCCTAAGAGTGGGAGTAAAAGAGTCTCAATCTTAGCAGGAGAAAAAACAAACCCCAAAAATCCAGCAAAGCTGCTGGGGGACTCACTAGGTTTGGGAATTTAGCCTTATAAGAGAATTCTCCCTAACACGCTGCAGGTGCAGAAAACGCAAAGCATGTTTCTCAGCCTGGGTGTGGCCTAAATAGTCTCTGGGTATCCCAGGTGTCTCTGGGCTGAACCACACCCAAAAGACTAGACCGCACATGCAGTTCTGGGAACCGAAATATGTGGGGGCATCCATCTTGTCCCCATCAATGCACTATGTTATCCTATGGGAGTGAGTGAGTCTGGTGCCACAAGCGCCAAGTCTGACTCCAAGTGGGTCTTTGGAGGGATGGAGAGGCCCTCGAGGGCCATGTAGGTGATCGTGGCCTGGCTCCAGCCTGACATCCTGGAGGGCTAGGGACATGAGGGGCAGGAATCATGGCAGGCCACTATCCACCAATTCAGTGAGATCGGGCACGTCTTCATGGCAAACACAGATAATACATGTAGAAAGAAGATCTAACCAGGAAATAATAAACGTGACTTGCCCTCAATTCAACATTCTACCTACCCATAGAAAGGCAGAACCATTGATTGGCTCGTTGCCCACAATTGCAATATCATCTGCAAAGCCCCCCAATCTCTCGCATGGACTGACCATCTCCTCATTTCATTTGACATTAGCATTAACAACCAGAACCACAAACAGTGCCCCCCTGCACCAGCATGTCTGACCAGAAACAAACGCAACATTACCGCGGAAGCCCTTACACCACTGGTTCTCCCTATCCTAAATACGCTCCCCAACACTGCGGACCTCAATTTACTAGTAAATACTTACAATGACGCCATGACCAAAGCCATTGACGCCGTTGCCCCACTAAAGCTACGCAAAGGTAAACCCAGAGCTCATCTGAACTCTTGGTACACACCTGAACTCAAAATACTTAGAAAAAAGAAAGCGAAGATGGAAACCCTATGGAAAATGATTCCATCAGTGGAAAACAAAACCAATCTCACGAATATCTCCTCCCTTTATAAAGAAGAGATAATCTGCACTAAGAAGGAAGCCTACAACGTCAGAATAAACAATGCAGGATCCATTGCTAAAGAACTCTTCACCATCCTAAAGGAGTTAGAAAACCCTAACCCACCGACGGACACGTCCGTGAAAGACCAACCATGGTGCACGAGCATCCAAGATGCCCTTGCTAACAAAAGCACTGGCTTGCAAATGAAAATTGAGATCAAAAGACTACAACTTTCCAACAGTAACTCCTTCACCGCTAGCATACCTACTACCACTAACACCACCTCTGGCTTCACATTCAAAAAGGTAACAATACCAGAAGTCCAAAAAATCATAACATCCCTCAAACCGTCAAACTGCAAAGGGGACAGCTGCCCTGCACAGATCATCAAAGATGCAGCAAGAGACCTATCCCCCTTCATCTCTAAACTAATAAACCTATCATTCTCCACCAACTCAGTGCCCAACAACCTGAAACAATCGTGGGTTCTCCCTCTTCTAAAAAAACAATCTCTAGACCCAGCCATTCCCACTAACTACAGGCCTATAACCACAGTTCCTTTCCAGCTAAAAATCCTTGACAGAGTTGCCTACCTGCAAATTCAGGATTACTTAGAAACTAATCAACTGTTAGGATTGCATCAATCTGGCTTTCGACCTCAAAGTGGAACAGAAACCGCCCTTGTTGACCTCAAAAGTCAGATTGATGACATTAAAGACAAAGGTAAGCTTGCCATCCTACTCCTCCTAGACCTCTCAGCAGCTTTCGACCTGGTCGACCATAAAATACTCTGTAACCACCTCTCTTCTGCTGCCCATTTCTCCTCCTCTGCTGTCACGTGGATACAATCCTTCTTGGCCAACGAACCATGAGGGCTTTTTCTTCCGCAGCAGCAGCAGACCCCATCCCCATCACCTGTGGTGTCCCAAAAGGATCCTGTGTTTCCCCCATTTTATACAACATCTTTATAAAGCCTCTCTTTGACAAACTGGATCTTCTTGGTGTCACCTACACCAACTATGCGGATGACACCCAGATACTCCTCACCATCTCTGGCAAATACAGTGATGATGTCACCAGGATTAACAAAATCTTCTCCATCATTCAGGCTTGTATGGCCACACATGGCCTCTGCCTGAATGATGAGAAGACTGAACTTCTCCTTGTCGGATCACCTAATAACTTACAAAAACGGAGCCCTGACTATTCCAACATCATCATCGACGGTAACACTATCCCTGTCGCTAAACATGTGAAAACCCTCTGCTTTTATCTCAACGCCAATACTAACCTCACCAAACAAGTTAACTTGACCGCCTCAGCAACCGCCCGCGCAGGGAAACTAATTAGAGCCTGCAGAACTTTTTTATCCACTAATAGCTGCCTCACACTGGCTAGGGCTCTTACACAATCTAAGCTAGACTATTGCAACAGCCTCTACCTAGGTGCCAACCAATCTATAATCAATAAACTTCAGGTTCTCCAAAATAATGCGCTACGAGCAGCACTAAACATTCCTAGGCGGGAGCATATATCCGCCACCAGAATATCATGCAAATGGATTTCCATTCAACAAAAAATTGACTTAAAAACTCTTAGCCTCACCTACAAAGCCCTTAACCACCTAGCCCCTCCCTACCTTACCAACAAATTCACCATGAAACCGGCCATCAGAATCACTAGATCTTGCAACATTCTATGCCTCACTGTGCCCAGATTAACTTCTAAAAGAGCCGGCGGTTCTAGTTTCACGGTCCTCGCCTCTCAACTCTGGAACACCCTGCCCTTGAACATTAAATCGACTAAATCCTTCCAGTTATTCAGGAAACGTGTCATTGGGTGGTTACTGATTAAAAACCAACCTTAAGATAGACTTAGCCTACTACAAACTGTATATATTGTACATGCCTCACCTATGCCTTAACTGCAAGTTTTAACTACCTCTGTCTGTATATACTGTACATAACCTTACTAATGTACTACTGCAAATTTTATATATATTGTGCCTTGTAACTTCTCCTAAGCGCCCTTTTACTCCCGGGTCTGGAGCGCTATACAAATAAAATAAACAAACAAACAAAACAAACAAACCCAGCTGTGCATGACAGAAAAACAAGCAGAAGTCCTCATGTGAGACAACATTGAAGGAAAACAGCAGAAAATATAAACAAAATATACAAAAGTAATGGTAGACAAAATCTTATTGTTTAAAGCATATTCATAAAAAGTGCTTTTGGAACATTTGTGAAAATCTCCAGGGAACTCTGGAAGCCAAGTGGAGGCTAGATGAGACTAACTATTTTCTGTATTATACAGGTTTTGTGGTAAATTATGGCAGGTTTGTCTAGCTAGAAATCTATCAGAATAGAGTACAAACCAGGCATCCGTGTTTATGTAGCACAATTTACAGCTTGGGCAGTCTGGTCCTTAAAGTATAATGAATTGGATGGGTATTTTGTAACAATGTATCACTCTCTTAGGTTTGAGGAGTGGCATGCAAATACTTTTGTTTAGCTCATCTGACATGCCACTGACCACCTGCAAACCGCAAGTAAGTGATCACCTTTGTCTTGAGTACATTTTGAGGCTCTAGAAGTGTTCCAACAGAGTGTGGTCTTGGAAAGGCACTTTGTATTCTGGTCCTATCATTTGAATCTAACCCTTACTAGCACCAGCCTCGCCAAGATGTCCTACACACATCTGTAACTCCTAGCTTAATTTGAAGTCTCCAAGGCAAGCGTTACATGCCTTACAAAAACGGATCCAAAAATAAAGTAAAAACCCTCAACAATGCTGAGTACAAGAAGCATATCCAGTGTTGAATGTGTAATGCTTAGGTGCACTTTACCGTGACTGAGGAAAGGGGTGTACCATGGAGTTTGCCTTGTTAGGCAGCCAAGAGAGAGGAAGGAGGCTGCACTGTTTCTTGGGGATTGCTGCTTCAGGCAGCTCCCGCAGGGCAACAAGAGGACACCATCCAGATTAATAATGACCCAGGCCTCAATTGATGTGGAGGCAGCCGGTGTGAAGGTGAGGCTCGCGCTGGAACCCGTGTCATGAGAAAGCCATGGGCTGCGGCATCAACACAGCGGCCTGAGTGAAGGTGCGGCCCATCTGCATCTGGCAGAATGGCTTGAGATGGACTTTGTGCAGTGAAGTGTAGAGGAGCGGGCTGCAAGAGATTTAGCCTGTTAATGGGGTTGTGGAATAGAGCCAGGGCCTACCCATGACGCGTTGGACTGTTTGTCTCAGGACATCTGTGCCATTTTTCTCTACCCAGGTAGGCGGTGGCCTGATCAGGGACTGGAGAATCTGTATGGCACAACACCAATCAGAGTATGTGAAGCAAGAAGAGAGCAGCACTTGCGCAAGCCCGGGCCTGCCGCTGATCAGAGGAGGCGGATTGAAATATTGATACGCACCAACATGGGGCTGGCTGGGTGGGTCTGTTTGCCAAGCACCTCACTTGTAAATTTGATGTGAGCAGCAATGCTGGAACACGGATCTGCAATACGTCTGTGTTTCAATGGGCTTGACCACCAGCGGCTGGTTGTCAAGTATCTACAGCCACCAGCAGAGCAAAGGTTCACTGAGGACAATGATAAAGTCGTGGAGGGTTGGAGTAAATGGAGGCCAACTGCAACATCTGATTACTTGATTTGATGGTATACCATGTTGGTGTTCATTTAAATAGTAATATTACTAATATGTGAAAAGTACCATTTCCGGATTTGTTGTACTGTTTTATGATCGCTATCGTCGGAGCTCATTTGGAGCTCTAGGCATGCAAGATGGTTTGTGGTGTACATGGTCAAGATGGAGGTCGGTGCCTGAGCACCACATACCTGTCCCATCATTCCCTTCGCCCTCTGCTTGAGCGTTCAAAGGGGCACAGTCTGGGGTTGGGCATGAGACCAGGGTTCTTGTAAAACTGGAAGTAGATATGACACTGTGTGCACCATAACAATGATATACTGTATTTATTATTAGAATGCTTTTACTGTTATATGGTACAGGGGATTGACATCAATACAACCCCCTTGGGCAGAGTTGCAATGTCATTGCCTTCTAGTGAGCTCCGGATATAGCCAGTCTCCTTTTATAATTTGTACTTTAAATTCCAATGCAGGTCGCTTTACTTGCCATTTGCAGCTGATCTGAGTGTTTGTTTTTTTTTTGTTAATGGTCCTTCCTTGACGGCATGGGTCAGCCCGCAGGCCAATGGCAAAAACACCTGGGATACATATCGAAATACAGGGAGCAGTTTTGCAAAAACTGTGACAGTGGCTAGCAGCTTTCATAGCTATAGCATGTGCTCCGTTGTGTCTGTGTGAGGCTTGAGGAATTTGATGCAGCCAGCATGTCCTACTGGCAACGACCATAGTTTCAGACCTAAAAGCCCTGTTCCATTTTGCACATCTACACCCTTCAAATTTAGAGTTCTTTGTGTCAACCCTGAAACAGAAGCCGATGCTGGGATATATGCATTCTGACAGTGGCAAGCATCAGCAGGAGAACCCACCCTGCAAACCAGAGTAGCGGCTTTTAAGTGCACCACAAACATATGCAGCACCTTGTGTCGTACCAGCGACTTTGACTCTAGCAACTCCCACCCATGGCAGATTTTAGGAGCAGAAAAAGCAACTAGCAGCGTACCTTAGGCTCATCCCATGCTCCTGCCCCAAGCAATAAGAAGTCCCAGTACTGAAGTATTTCGGTCAAGATGGCAGCGTCCAGACAAGGAGAGCTGGCCCGATGCAAGCACCTGAAGGCGTGTTGCTCATGTGTGGGTTATATACTACTATGGCAAATCTCTACATAGTACCTGGAGGACTATGGATCAGGAACGAGGGAAGCCTCGGTTGGGGCATCAGTTTTCTGGGATTACTGTTTAAAACTTTGTGCCGACCATTATGTAATGACCATTATGTAATTTAAACATCAATTAAAACAAAATCAACAACTAAAGGGAGCAAATATTAAGCCCAACCTTCAAATAAAGCGTTATGAGAGAACATACCAATCGGGACAGGTAAAGCAAGATACACATTGGAAGAACCAACCCTGGGCCGGCTTAGTAAATCACCCACATGCCTAGCGCCGAGGAGAAGACTGGGAAAAAGCATACCTGCTTTCATCCGCTTCCTGGATACACTGGGAGAACAGTACCTTAGAAAAGGTAGTGCATTTGGGAACGGTTGAGGAGTAGTTACTCTGGCAAGGGTATGCCAGAGGGTCCTCCAGAAGAGGTGGTTCTGTATAGAAGAGGGCATGTAGGGACAGGCCCTAGCCTTAGAATTTGATAGAAGCTAGAATGCCTGAAAAGTAGGTGTTTCTTTGAGGAACCTGAGAAGGACCCCTGGCAGAAGGGTGAAAATATAGTATGTCTGAAGACCCTGTATTGGGGGGGGAAATGCCGATTTTAAATAAATGTGTGCTGAGTGAATAAATGGTTGTGACAAGACCGAAAGAATCCCAGGTCATGGAGAATACAAGGTTGTGGAGAGTCGTATGGGCATTCTGAGATAATCAAAGGTTGTGGAGAGACCTGAGGGCAGTTCAAAAGCCTGGAGGACATTAAAATGACTAAGAGAACCCAAGATTGTGGAGATATCCACAGGAAGTCATTGTTAATGAAGACTAATTAAGAGAATTATGCTGATTAGGAGATTCCTTAAAGAGATTTGAGAGAGTTGGCCTAAATGAAGAACTTGAAGTTGGCAACAGATCTTGAAAGTAGATGTATCAAGAAGAAAAGTGTGTTGCAACCAGGGGTTGGGAAATAATTCTACAATGAGTGAGAGCTGGTGGAGAAACTCATTGCATCCAAAGCTGGGGAAGGCCTAACAGAACTCTAATGCTGACCAAACTGACTCATGAAGAGAAGCCAATTGTGAGTAACCTGGGAAGGGATCAACATTTGATGTTTACTTGTTTCTTGGGTAGGGATAGGTTTATGAAAAAATGTTGAAGCCAAACTTGGAGAAATTTTTCATTGTAGGTTAGGGTTAGTGTGGAGGCCAATGCACTTATAATGAAGAATATTCAAACTTTCTGTTGGCCTTACCCTTTGAAGAATAGGTTCAAGAATGAGAATAACTAGATTAAAGTATTTGATGTTGCATGACCTGCTCAATATGTGGCACAGGGAGCATCTAGACCACCTCGTTTTGTTATCCGTTCGTTGACACTAGTTTATTGAGGACTTTCTTATTATTTCTAGGACAACACCCTGGTACATGTAGGCATTTAACTAGCCCAAAAACTGATATTTGCCACTCTTAATGAAGGCTCGATACAAATATAGCCAACTTCAGTGGTCTTCATTTCTTGGCATCGTCACAACCCTCACCCCTGACTTCCAGCAGTATGGCAAGGCCCTATGTGGGTTCATCCAGGAACGTGTTCTGGATTGAGTCAGCTGGTGGTAAATATGTTCTGTAATATTTCAAAAAAGGTAGCAGGCGCTCCTCTCCAGAAAGAACATGGCATGATAACCTGTTCTGAGATGAGTTTGCAGCACACGCTTTTTGCTCACCTTTCACAGATGGGAAATATCCAAGGAGGTCAAAGAGGCAATAGAGATAAAAGACAGCCCCATTCTAACTTTCAGACCCAGCACCCAAAATGTTACATCAGCAGGACAGAACAAAACTACATGTCCCATAAACCACTACGGGAAATGGAGACCAGGTGGGGGAAAAGATAAAATGAACAAAGGGAAGCGGTATAGGTACAGCCCTGTCATGCGGTACAGTGACAGATACCCACATAGCAGTACAGGTTGGTATGGACAAACAGTGCATGGAGCAGGGGGGAGATATGAAGGCAAGCTGGCTGCAGGTGTGGGACAAACGGTGCATGGAGCAGGGTGGAGGAGTGAAGGCAAACTGGCTGCAGGTGTGGGAAGTGGGCAGGAAAGGCGGGTGGAAGCTGAGAGGAGGGGAGGAGCAAAGTATGAGTTAAAACAAGCCCCGGGAAACTCATCAGCTGTCTATCATTACAGCAGCAGCCCTGGCCGGAGACCACAGAGGAGTGGGAGGAATCCCCAGGTGATGTACATTGGGCGTACTAGGAGGCTGAATGCTCGGCACCGCAGAGATCCTTATCAAGAGGCAGAGCCTCCACAAGGAGAGGCTCGAAGAGCGGCAGCGCCGGGGCACTACTGAAGCGGATTCACTGACTAGGAAAGTCTGGCCGTAAACCATTTTCAAAGGACAGTGTTTCCGTGGGTTTACCCTCTCTGTCTGTTTTTCCTTTTTTTCAAAACCCAGTTTGGACAGCTGGCGAAGGAATGGAAAGCTAGTGTCCGGGGAATGGAATTTATGTGACCTGATTAATTTTCTTTCAAAGAGGAGCCAAGCTTAAGAGGACATTCATGCGAACTCTGAATTGATCCACCCTTTTTCCGAGCAAGCCTGCTGAACCACATTTAAGCATGTATTGTTGTTTATAACGAGAGGCTGTGTAAACATTTAACTCAGCAATAAATCATACCTTGTGAACCCTGCATTCCGACTACAGTCTACTACTTTACAGTTACTTTGGCCCACTCCCCTCAACTGACAATTTGATGATCAGTAAAGACACTCATCTCTTCTTCCCGTGAGACTTTTCTTCTCCCTCCTTAGAGCTAATTTCCTTGCAACTTCTGCACTTTTCCCCTAACTATCCTATTCATCTACCTACCACCTGGTACAAACGACCTCCTCTCTGACCTGGACATACTACTTGAAACTCTCCCAGCTTATGTCCCTTCCATTAATATGGGTGACCTCAAATTTCTATTTCACTTCAAGGCATTTCGCTTGACCTTATCTTCCTTTCCTCTACTCTCACCGTCTCTGCTTTCTCTGTTGATGTTTCACCACTTGTTTATCCACTTCACTGTTGATGTGCCCATCTCACCTACCACACCATCTTCTATTGCAAAATTGGCCTAATAGTTCTCTATCTTTTCCTTTTCCGGACTTCTCTCTGAGCATGCCCGTTCAAGCTTGCTTCATTTTAATACTCTTTTTAATTAAGTGCCAGGGCCCAAATATTTTCTAGCGGCCCTGGGACACATCGGCCGGCAACTCCCAGCCCACTGCTGCCAACACCAATGATTGTTCCCCCACAGTGCCTGCATATTAAGGGTTAACGTTGCAACTCCCACTTGCTATTTTGGGTGTTGGATTCCTTCGCCATGGCAGATGTGCAATTTACAGATGCCAAACAACATAAAATACTTGTCTAAGACAAATGTTTAAGTGCTTCTTTAAACACATTATCATTGCTAACATTTTGCTCTTATTGTATTGGAACATGTTGACCATCTATCCAAAGAAAAACCAGCAAGCCTACTTTCCTAATAAGTTTAATTGATTGACACATGAAGGAAAAATTATTACTGAACTGTTAAACTTATCTGTCAAACATTGCAGTAAAACCTTTGTCTATGGTGTGATGACCAGGAATGAGATTTGGACACACGGGGTTCATGGTTTTGGTCAAAGACTTTTATTCAAGTAAAAGCCGATGGAGAAATGCCTCTCTGTCTCTGCACTAGAGGTGTTTCTCTACCTAAAACCAAAACTAAGGTCTTTCAAGGTCAGAATATCCAAAGTAAAACCACCCTGTGTTCAAAGTACTATTCTGGCCCTCACGCTCTAACAAAATATACAGTAAGGTGAAAGGGATAATATCTTTAGAGTTCTTTATCCCAGAGGGTGGTTGCCTTCCCCTAAATTTCTCTTCTATCTGTTGTAGATTCAAATATATCAGTTTCTTCAGTTTCTCTTGTTCCACAACACAATTGATACACAAAACAATCTTGTTTTTTGACCTTTCCTTATAAGACTACCTGGTGTACTCTCCTACCAGTTTTACTCAACCTCTTCTTGGTTTCCCACAGCCCTTTTACTAGTTATCGTTCTCAGGACCTCTGTTCCTGTACACTTTTCAGTTTGTCCATTGCCTGGTATACAGAGCTGTTAGGACTTTCTTAAATGCACGCTCCTGCACCTGCCTGGTATACTCTCCTGCAAGGACTGTCTCGCAACTTTCCCTTGCCTGATGCACCCTCCTTCCAGGGCTTTTCTCGTGTGCGCTCTGCACACATTCCCAAAAGTAAGAATTTCCTATGTTTGCTTTATCTGACACTGTGTTTGCCTGGAATGTTATCTTTGAAACCAGGCCTCTCGTAATTGTATGGACCTGGTCCGTTTCAGGATGTTCCTCCACAATCCTTCTGAATGGTCCCGACCAATGTCCTTTCCTGTTGTTCCGTTCCAGGCTGCTTGGTATGGCCATACCTTATGATCTGAGCATTCCTGAAGAATCGAATATGTGTTTGGGGTTAGTTGTTTGTCACCTGAATGTGTGGTTATATATTTCAAATTTCGTCAACTGTCTGGTCGCTACGTGACGTATCTCTGGCTGCCTTAACCAGTACCTCAGCTGCATGTATTCATAGCTGTCTGTTTCTTTTATACCTATGTGGGTCTTGCATTCCTCAAACATAGTTACTTCTCATTCCCACGTCTCCTATCTTACTGCACCCTTGTTTGCCATTCACTAAATGTGCTCTTGTCCATCCCCGGGGTGAAGCTAGGATTCCCAAACAAGGGAGTAAATGGGGATGGGCACGTTGAGACGTGAGCCTTCTTTATCCATCTATCACAGATATCACATGTTGTTCGGAGGACCACACTGCATCGGTATGTTATCTTGACAGGGCTTTTCACGTATGGGTATTGCATACACTCATCACTTTGAAAGTTCCTTGCTTTTGCTCTCTTTTCCCCTTAAAAGAAATGCTCAAATCTTCTTTCTCTCTCGTATATTTCATGGGCTTTCCTTGCAGTCATTTGCCTTTGGCAATATTGCCAAAACACTCCAGCGTCTGTCTTTCCCTTTCTGGGACTCACCGGCTCTTGCTAGCGCCGAGCCGGTGGCAGGCTTTCAGTGATTCTTCCCATCTCGCCACCTTCATTCGGTTTCTTTGCCTCTGGCGGTTGGTGCTGGGCTCTTCTGCTCCGTGCTGAGTGTCGGTAGTGTAACTACTGTCGTCCCCCGCCCACATGGGGATAGGTCACCGCCGGGAAAGGAGTGGTGACTCCATCGGATTCATAACAATAGGTTGATATTCATGAAGGGCATTCCTCTTAGGCAGTGTTTCTTTACCTGGCCTTTCCCCTGTGTTGATACAGCTGTCTGGTGACTGTGTTCTTGTTGCCAACCCAGACTAATGTTGTAGTGTTGCTGCGTGTTGCAGTAGTGGAGGAACTCCAGTGTTATGCAGGAGGACTGGAGGTGTGTGTCGGCATGTGTGTGTCGCGTGTGTGTGTGTCAGCACAAGCATCCAGCAGTGTCACCTTCAAACTCATTATCAATGAAAATGGATAACCACCACTCTGCTGTCTATATGGGTCATCAAGTTAATAATGATGCACTGATACATGGTGAAGAGAATATGCCCAGTGCTTGTTGTGTCACAACTGCTGAATAAGATTTAATAAAGTTGCCAAAACCCAACGTCATAATCGGACTGAGTAAGTCCCGGGGCTGAGCCCTGGCAAACACCCCCACAAATTCAGCACGGACTTGCTGCCACCTTTGACATGCAGCTTGCGCTGCCTTCCGTTCTTGCACTCAACCATGGATCACCTATGCCATTCAACAGGTGAAGACCACCATTTGTCCCACTTTCATCACAATATATAAGGACTCTCTCTCCTACTGTTCTTGATGCGGCCACATTCTTCTACTTCATCTATGTCCTATGTTTTCTCTGCTCTCACCCTTGCAAGCTGTTAATGACCCTTCAAGCTGTTAATAAACCTTCAAGCCATGTTTGACACCACCCTAATTAACTGCCTACCCTTCCAGGCCTTTCAATCACTTTGCCTGGCCTTCCCAGCCTCCTACAAGGTGGCCAGAGGCATACCCACCTTAATATACCTATTGCTAACCCTAGCCATTCTACCAACCTGTCTCCCTTAATACCCATCGCTCACGAATCCTCGATCGTGATTTTCACACACATGGTCAACTACCTCAAGCAACTCTTACTTTCTAACACTCGCAATTTCAAATTCCACTGAAACTGGAATTGTCCAGGTCTCTGACTTTTAAAACCACTGCCCTTCTATGACCTATCCTTGGCTGCCTTTACACTGTGGATCATCCCTTTCTCTTCCAAGCCCTTCCTCTCTTGGCTGGAAGGAATCTATGCTTGATTGGGTGGCCTTCTATGTACATCTGCTTGAACTCGAATAGCTTCTTTCCCATTCTCCTTCCAGTTGGCGTCCCACAAGAATCCATCTTGTTCTCTCCCCTCTTCATTCTCTACTCTTCTTGCCTGGGTAATCACAGTTCATCATTTGGCTTACATTCCCACCTCTTTACCGATATGATATCCAAATCTTTTTTTCCTTTCTTTTCTTCACCCTGGATATCACGGAATGCGTCACTGTCTCTCTGCCATAAATCACTGGATGGCCCTAAGATGCCTGCTGCTTCACTTTTCCGCTCTTACAGACTTCAAGGCTAACCCCACCCATTCTTCCCTCATCTCCTTTCCTCCAGACTCCCTCATGTCTTCACCAAAGACATTCAACCCTGCGGGTTCTATGTTTCCCCGCAGGCCGATTTGATCAAATCCCGGTTCACTGAGAATAACTGGGCTGCAGGGTACATTATTTCCCTTGTATGCCCCCTCCCCAACATCTTCCTATGCATGAGACACCCCTGTAGCCCCCATAATCTCTCCTGCACTCCTCCTCCCACTACTTACTACTTACCCTTTGTTCTACGGTTACACCCTGGTCCGCTCTCCGCCCGTTCTCCCTCCTCTCCACTATTACATTCACATACATATACATACAACAACACACACACAACTAGCCCCATTCCCCCTCCTTACCTTCTGTGTCTGTCTTTCTTCACTTCTTCGTTTCCGGCTGGTTTGTTTGCTGCAAGCAAACCGGATGCGCCGTATTGCACAGTGCATGGTTGCCTGTGAGTTTGTGGCAAACAAATCGTCTGGACAGCCCTGGGCTCCCCTTTGACATCAAAGTCAAACTTGCACATATCAGTACTGCCACAGCGTCCAGGATTAACCTTCTAAATATCAGGAAAATCTGCCTGCATCTTGTCAGTTGGCTAAATCTCTATTCTATACCTTGGTCCCGAGCAAACTTGACTGCTCTAGCCTACTCCTGGGCCTTCCCCTATACTCCTGCGTACCCCTCTACAAAGTATTAAACGGTGCTATAGACACCCTCTACAATCTACCTAGATGCTCTCCCATATCAACTTACTGGCACGACACTCGATTGCTCTCAATATGAAAACGCTCCCGCTTCAAGTTTCTACTTCTTTTCAAATCGGTTCACAATATTTACCCCCTCTACCTTGCAGACTGTTACTTTTAACTCTCCTTTTGAGCTGTATGCCCCTCAACTTTGAACAACCTATTGGTCCTTTGTGCCATCTCCCATTGCTGCTCCTTCTCACTAATAGCCCGTTTTCAAGTCTATGCTCAAGTTCCATTTGCAACCCAGCGTGCAGGCATCCCAAACACCACAGATTCCTTCTTTGTCTTATCGCCCTGCCTGTTCTACCTGATCATGATTCAAATGTAGATGTGTGCATTGCACATTTTGTGAATACAAGCCCAGATCTATAGGTTTATCATATTTGTGTATTGTTCCCTGTTACATGTCCTCTCTGTGTACTACTGCATCACCCCATCAAAAACAGGCTTGCTTTGATCAATAGTCACTGTAACTTTGTAAAGGCACCCTGCCCAGGAACGCTGTCTGCTGTCTGTAACGTGCACTATATGGAATGTCTTGTTTATTGTCTGCCAAAACCACTAAATAAATAAAAAGTGGTTGCCTGTGCAGACATGGCAGCGTTTGCCATCTGTGCACTGCAAGCCATTACACTCTATGTCCTCCCCATCCTTGCCTGAAGGAATCATTGTATCCAGGAAAAACAATTCCATGCTGCAACTCAGACAGCAGCGTGAAGAGAACTGAGGTATTGTAGACTGATTATCAACCATGTAGGACTGTCAGCTGGCCCCAGGGACCACTGAGCCTCTGTTACATGTGACCTCCCTACGTTGGTCCTCCTCCAGGGACTGTCTTGGAAAGTAACAGTGGAACATATGGTGTTGAATGGGGTTCAGGGGAAGATGCCACTAAGGACTCCCAGGTCAGGTGGGATGGGGTGTGGGGCGGGGGATGTCTCAATCTTTGGCTAAGTTGTGCTAGCCAATCTCTGTAAGGTGGTGTAGATGCTGCTCATTCAGGAACTAGTTTACAATCCCCAATCATTGAGGAAGAGCTCTGTGGAGAAAAGTGATCTAAGAATGGAAGCCTTCCATGCCCGTTTTCCCAAGAAGTGGGTAGGTTACATAATTCAAAGGCAGTGCTATTCTTAGGTGAGGAAGAAGGTTACAAGAACACTTAAGGATAGTGGGAGTCAAAGCATTCCCTTCAAAAGTCGTCTCTGACCTAAGCCCAGAGCAGAGAATGGGCCTGACAGCTGATTAGAAGAAGCTTTGATATGGCTGATTAGAAGAACCTTTGATAAGGACAGACTAGCGCTTCTTTCACCAAATGGTGGGGCAACACGTGGAGGTGTTCAAGTTGGCTTTAGGGGTGATGGCCAGCGAATTGATGAACAGGTGCTATGTTAGTCTGCCATGCATCATTTATGAGGTATGTTCTTTCTCCCTTCGCCATATGTTCTTGCTTACTGCCACTCCATTTACAAGCAGAAAACAGTCAGACCCTCACTATACTTATTCCCTTTCTGCTTGTAATATAAATCCTGTGATTCACTCTTATCGTTTCCCTGAATTTCATACTATGCTGTTGATTGGTTTAGCATACTAACGATAACGGCTCCAAAATTGCTGCTGTTGTATTTGAGGCATTAGATCATTATTTTGTTTCTTAAGTAGAAAAGAAAATACTACTTTTAAAATGTCCCCTCTTTTAAAGGTAAGACTGTGGGGAGCATCTGCAAGTATGTAAACTCCCCTGACCGAGGACCTACTGTGATTGTCCCATTTCACCACATGTTTAATACCTGAATTCTGATAATAAAATGGTATGCATTGGTTGCAGCCTTGGCTTGAAAGGCTGTTTGGGAGTTTATTCTGTTTGTTTTACGAAGAAGGAAACCAATCTTCATGTTCTATTGTGGGGTTGTTTACGTTGTTGTTCTCTCCTGTTCATATTGTACACAAATCATTGTTGTGAACCGGATTCTAATCTGCTAGAGGTTAAAGAGGGTAATGATTGGAATCAAGTGAGTGTAGGCCAATAGACAATTGCATCTAGAAAGCCTGAAACAACCTGAGTGACACTCCGATCAGACCCAAGAAAGGAAAAACCTCCACAAGATGGAATGTGTTGGGAGAGCCAGATATGAAGATGACATTATGACTCCATTACAGATTCAGCTTCGAATGAACAAGGAAAATATTCTTATAGCCAAGAAAAAACAGGTCTACTCTAATCTTTCTAGCAATATTCCACTGGAGCTGTTTAAAGTTCGTAAGGTACTCTTGAGCACTAAGTGGCACAGTCCGAATCCCTCTTCAGCAATCTCGCATAATATTTTGCAGACCTGGTCAGAGACCCCTCTCAACCTGGGGCAGGAGGCTTACATATACGTTTTTGTAAGCGACATAGATGGCATCATACATTGGCAATATTTGGTATGTTTTACAGATGAGGGAGGCATTCGCCCATAGAAAAATCCAACTAATCCACATTGGAATTAGGTTATTTTGCCCAAAAAGGTCAGTGAACTAAATACATTACCATGATTCATTCATGAGTGCTCGTTCTGAGAAGTACATTCTAGTTACACTTTTTGTGTTTGTCATTTTTTCTGACGGTGTTGAGTCATCAGCAACATATACATCTGAAGAAGGGGTCCTAGAAGCCCGAAACGTGTAGTGTGAAGTATTGACTGCATCCATTACGTCTAATTTATCAGATGTAGTGGAAATTAAGAGGATCAATTTATAAACGTTACTGGACTGTATTGATGATGCATGTTTTTTGAAAATTTCTTCTGAACAGACCCATCAAGATTGTGAACATCATAGACTGTGAATGATGTAATTCACTGTATATCTTATTGGAGCATATATCCAATAAGTATATGTACAAAAACACATGTTTTGTTCATAGTGAAAGAACTAAAACATTTGTTTATTTTACATATGCATAAGTAAATCAAATCTACTTTGAATTTGTTTGGAATTATTTTTGAAGAGGCTAATCCCTCGATTGGAGTGACCAGGTTTTCACCCCAGTGATTTCTGAGGTTTTAGGATTGTGATGTTTCCAGCTCTTATTTTGAGTAGCAAGAGCTCAACCTGGAGCACCATAATTAATTTGAATTTCTTATTAAACCACATTAGAGATCGTGAACTGTAGTGCACTGAGATTAACAGTTTATTATTATAGCGTCAGATCACGTCATCACAGTGGCGCTGGACGTTGCCGACACAGGGTTCCGGCAGATGGGGAACCGTGCCTGCCTTCATCACCAACATTGGATGAAGGCCACAAATTTCCGCCAGGAGGTGCAAATGAAGGTACTGGACATGCCTTTCGACAGAGATGACCGTTTTGGGAAGGTCGTTGACGATTCCTTGGTGGCCATCAAGGTGGATACGGAGAAGGCCTGTGCCCTGGGCACCCTCCAGCAGCACCGCTCTTCCTTTCGCTCCTCCAAAGGAAAGTCGGGCAGGTCTTCAAAAGGTTCTCCTCCTCGTAACCTCAGCCTTCCAGATCTACGACCCAGGAAGCCCACAGAGGCCATTCCTACGGGGGAGGAGGACAATGTTGGTTGCCAGCAGGGCAGGGTGCTGGTGCCGAATCAAGTCTGATCCGGCCAAGACGTTGTGGGGAGGCCGGCTGATGAGGTTCATCAGCGTGTAGGAAAAGGTCACCATTAACAGATGGGTGCTGGACGCTCACGCCCTAGGACACACCCAGGAATTTCAGCACAGGTGTCCGCGGATACCTCCGGTGGCCTGTCAGAAGCAGCACATCCCTCAGCTCTTGGAGTAAGTACGGGCCATGCTATGAAAAGGGGCGATAGAGCTGGTTCCCCAGCGACTCCGGGGCTCCAGAATCTATTCCAGATACTTATTGGTAAGAAAGAAGACGGGGGCTGGAGGCCCATTATAGACCTGCAACGTCTGAACAAGTACCTCAAGTCTCAGAAATTCAGGATTGTCACGTAGCTGCATATGCTCGGCCAACTGGAAAGAGGGGAGTTCTTGACGTCGCTGGACCTGGAGGATGCCTACTTCCATGTCCCCATTCACAGAAAACACCAGGGCTTTCTATGGTTCATAGTGCAGAGACAGCACTACCAGTTCAAGGCCCTACCCTTCGGCTTGAAGTCGACCCTGTAAAGAACTCATGGTGGCAACAGTAAAGACAGACACAAGTGATCACAGTTCAAGGTTGATTATTAAACTGTATAAATGGGTTGGAAAAACGCCTACTGTAAATCTAAGATGGTAGCAAGCTACAACCATCAAATAATAAATAAGGCAGTCTTAGTGGCGTCTTTTCAAATAAAAGGGCATATACTAAAAAGAAAATATTGCCATTTTCACAAAGAGTGTGGGATAATGTTCACAAGAAAAGAAAGAAGTGTTCACAAATAAGTCAGGCTGTTATAGCAGGTGATCTCCCTTCCCCACGTTTTTAGCACGGGACAAGGCAAGACCTTTGAGCACAGCACACTCCTGGGCCTTGCCAGCACGAGGTTACAGTTCCTTTCAACGATGCCAGGACCTTCTGGGGCCAAGTCTCTTTCCGGCAAGGTCTCTTGCCTTAGAAGGCTTGCTGAACCATGAACAATAATCAAAACAAAAGTTCCTTTGATAATCTTTCACGCTGGGTGATTGCTCTTCACCCCTTGGATTCCCCTCAGCCCGATCCTTCTTGCAACGTTACCCTCCCTCAGTCGGTTTCAACAACTATTCATTGCGTGTATATCACTGTATAATCACAATTTCCAGGCATCCCTCCGTCTGGTTCACATTTGCCATTCTAACAGAACAGGACCGCGAGACTTGTCCTTGGCCTCAAGCACTGGGATTGTATCTCTCCAGCTCTGAAATCCCTTCATTGGCTCCCAGTGGATGCAAGGATTACATTTAAAACCCTCTGCATTGTCCACAAGCCTTTCGGGGGCCTGGGTCCAAAATACCTTCAACTGTCCCTCCGTAAATACCTCCCCTCCCATGCCCTTTGCTCCTCTACTTCAAATTCTCTCCGGGTCAGTCATTTTTCAAAGAAACGAGCTGGGGGTAGATCTGTCTTCGGCTTGAGCCTCCCTTTGGAACAGCCTCACTGCCACCTTGAAACTTGTGGAGAACCATCTCCGGTTCCGGAAGCACCTCAAGACCTTCCTCTTCGCTTCTTCCTTTGCCCCTCTTCTGCCCTGCTGACCTGTTTTCTCTCTTGGCACCCTGCACCTGGCCACCCACTGTCCTTCTGGCCCAGGTACCTGCTCACCCTGCCTCCCTCCTGCACTGCCTCCGGGCCACCCATTGCACTGTGATCTGTATCTGTACCAATGCAGTCCCCCACCTTTCTTCTACACTTATCAGATATACCCTATATGACCAATAATGCACTTGCCACTTGCTGGCTGCACTACCATCTTTTCATTACCTGTATTTATTTATTTCACTTATGATTTATTCTTTTCTCTTCTCTGTTCTGCACTTTCCCCATTTCCCCTTCTCCATGCACTTGCATGTTCTTAATGTCACTGGGGCTAGTAAGATCGTTGTTATTTTTCTTTTTTTGTTCTCCCTTGTTCCCCTCCATTTGCTTGGTCGCGCTCTGAAACGTGTGTACGAGCGCGATATAAATAAAATATATCATAACACAGTTCATGATTCAATCATTTTATCAGAAAAAGCGGGTTTATTCCCTTCCCCTAGCTTTCTTTCGGCACAGATCACAAGACTCCTTAGGTTCTTCCTTTTAACTAAGTTCGGATCTCAGCCCCCAGTCGGGCTTTCCTTAAAGCCTCCAGCCATGCTTCACACAGTTTTCCTGTGTCAAAGACTTTCGAGTGTACAAGGGGTTTTGCTCTACCTTCGTAGGACCACTTTGACACATCAGACCAGCCTCTCCTAAGGCTGCTTGGTTTGTGTAGTTTCCGCCAAAATACAACCCAAAAGGGCTTCAGTCATAGTCCTTTTTCGAATGAGCGCCCTGCGACGCCTGAGCACTTTGCTTCTGAATCTTTTACTAGGGTTTCTTTAAAGTTCAATTACACAAGTTCATTGTTCAACAAGGTTGCCGCCTGCAACCTTGGGCACAGCACAGTTTTGTTTTACTATATGTCTTCTTCGTCTCACCGGCTGTGCTGAAATGCTGAAGTTTCTTGTCTCAGGAGTCAAGAACAGCAACACAGCAGCAATCGCTTCTTCCCACTTTGACTATCAGCGCGGGTGGACCCCGTGTGCCGCTGACACCTGTCACACCACACGCCAGCTGGATTTACCGGTCTTATGCTTTCCCTTTCAGAGGCTTCGCTGATCTGAGTTGCAAAGGGCAAGGGCAATTGCCTCTTCGTCGTTCCTCCAGGTCTCTCTGCCTTTCTCCTCCGCTTGAACGGCTGGTCTGGAATAGCTGCTTCCTCCTGCGCTGTTTGCTTTAGTGCTCTGCCTTTTATCCCTGTGGGGAAGGGAAAGGGCAGTCAGGTGTTCATAGTTATTGTTAATTGCCTGACCCTTGTGTTGGGACATGTCGGGTAAACGGCCCTAGTGCTGGTCCGTTGTCTAGTTCGGTGTAGGAAAGTGTTTGTGATGGAAAGGGGGGTGGGCAGGGTAGAACTTCTGAGTATCCTATGATGTAGGATGGGAAAAGGTGTTAAAAGAAAGGGGATACTGCGTCTCACCCATCGGTGTCCCACTTCCACTCCCCCAGGACCCCTCATGGTCTCGGAAGGATAGCTCAGCAGCAACATGTTCCCCTTGGAAACAAGCTGCCACGGAGCAACACAGGTTCGATCCCCGGGTCCGCGCTTAGAAACCTCTGGGTATGAAGCGCATTATAAATAACCTATCATATCATATCCAGGTGATCCTCCGGCACTGGCCCAATGGCCGTGTCATGGCCACTTGGATGACACATCCCCGGGGACTAGTCAGGGAGATGCCTTCAGGTTTCACACAACCCCCAGAGTGTTCACTAAGTGCCTGGCATCAGTGGTTGCCCATCTGCGTCTATGGGGGATTCACATATACCCGTACCTTGACGACTGGCTCATCCGGGCCCGCTCATGAGCGTTGGCCATCGAACTCAGAGGCGGCCGTCAAGCTGCTGACGGTTCTGGCATTGTCCAGCAATTATCCAAAGTCCTGCTTGACACCATCGCAAAACGTGCTGTTCCAGGGGGCCAGACTCCATACAGTGTCCTGCCTAGCATCACCCTCGGAGGAGAGGGTAGTAGCCATTCACAGGAGGGTGCAACGGCTGTTGTTGATGAAGACGACCACGGTGCGGACCATCAAGTCGTTGCTCGGAATGCCGTCCTGCATCTACCGCATCCGGCTCTGCAGGTTACAGATGCAACCTCTTCGGGAGTTCCTGGACACTCGCTGGATACAAGTGCCCGGAAACTTCGTGGACAAGATCACTCTGGACGAGTTCCGTTGGACGATAAGGTGGTAGGGCGTACGCTCCAACATCGCTCGGGGCACAGGGTTTCAGAACCCTCCATTCCAGGAAATGGTCACAATGGAGACTTCCCTGGAAGGCTGGGGAGCCCACAATGGATGTCTGCACGCCAGAGGCCTGTGGCTAACGGAGGAGAAGGATCTCCATATCAACATTCTGGAGCTCCGGGCAGTGTTCTGGGCCCTCAAGTCATTCCTTTGGTCTCTGAAGGGCAAGGTGGTGAAGATCTTCATGGACAACACCACCACCACAACCTTCTACATCAGGAAACAAGGCAGCACTCGATCCCCAGTGCTCTCCAGGGAAGTGCAGGAATTATGGCGCTGGGCCGTCGGACAAGAAATTTTCCTCTTCACCTAGCGGAAGTCAAGAACACCATCGCGAATTCCCTCAGCAGGGAATTCGCTCCTGCCACTAGTGGGAACTTCGGCAGGACCAGGTGGACCACATCTTCACCCCATGGGGCAGGCCCCAGATCAATCTGTTTGCGTCGGCGGCAAAATCTAAATGCCAGAAGTTTACCAGCAGATTCCACCAACCGAGGAGCCTGGGAGACGTGTTCTCCTTCCCGTGGGAAGGGATGTTTCTGTACCCGTTTCCTCCGTTGCCTCTCCTGCTACGAGTCATCAATACACTCAGTGTCCGTGCAGGATGATACTCATCGCCCCAGCGTGGCCGAGGCAGAATTGGTATCTGGACCTTCTCAGCCTGTCGGCCTTGCCTCTGATCAAGCTACCAGCGGTCCCGGATCTTCTCGCCAGAGAATGGGGTGTGGCCCTGCATCACAACCCAGGATCGCTCAACCTGAGGGCTTGGCTCCTGCAGCCCTAGAGTATGGTGGATATGAGTTGCCTGCCGACTGCAGGGAGGTCCTCGCCAAGGCCAGGGCGTTATCGACTTTGAAGTGGTGTCGGTCGCAGAGGTTTACCCATCTGAGGGTCATGGCACCGCAGATTCTTCCATATTTGCTATCCTTGGCCAAGGCCAGACTGGCTCATGCCCCCATTAACGTACATCTGGCAGCTATCTCCCACTACACGAGGTCTCCAGGAAAGTCTTCACTTTGGTTTCATCGACTCGACATAGAATTCCTCAAAGGACTTTTTCGTTCTTTCACGATGGTGAAGGCTCCTGCCCCGGCGTGGGAACTCAACGTGGTTCTGACAAGGCTCATGGGGGCCCTCTTTGAGCCGATGCATCAGGCCCCTCTTAAGTTCGTCTCGTGGAAAACTGCATTCCTTGTGGCCATCACTTCTGTCAGCAGAGTGGGTGAGATACAGGCCCTATCCTGCAAACAGCCATACTTTACTTTCCACGAATCAAGGGTGGTACTGCGGACGAACCCCTCTTTCTTGCCGAAGGTTCAGTCGGAATTCCACCTCAACTAACCTTTGATATTACCTGTTTTTTTCCCAAAACCTTCGTCACCCGGCTGTGAGGGCCTTGCACTCGGTGGACGTTGCTTGTGTCCTAAAGTTGTTTGCTTGAGGCGAGTCTGTTTCAGAGGTAAGAGTTAATTGCTTCTGTTGATCCTTGCCACCTCCCGTGGTTGTGTAACAATGTACTGTTGTGTATTTGTTATTCATGAGCATGTGAATCCATGCCAGACCCAATGCTGGAGAAGGAACAAGTTACTTACCTGTATCTATTGTTCTCCAGCATGGGTCTGGCATGGATTCACAAGCGAACCCTCCCTCCGTCCCCTCTGCGGCTCTTCTTTGTCATACTGCTACTTTACGTACTTATCAAATCTGATGATGGCTGCCAGAGGATGGGCTTAGGGAGAGGGCTGTCATTGGATGGGGTGCAGTATGACCCAAAGGAAAGTTATTGGTTTAGAGGAGAAATACAGTTTGTGAGTGAAGTGAAACTGTTTTTCTTTTTACTGAGAATTCCCATCCTGACAGGGTATATTCATGAGCATGTGAATCCATGCCAGACCCATGCTGGAGAACAATAGTTACAGGTAAGTAACTTGTTCCTTATCTTCCCCGATAACCTCTTTATGTTTGCTTCATGAGGTCATGTAGCTCTTTCCGTATACTTGTGGGCCTTGCCTTCTCTTTAATGCCAGCTTTATGACAGTTTTCCTTTAAATAGTTTCTCGCACTCTGGTTTTTACTTGTATGTCTCTTACATTCTTCAAGGTTCACAAACCCTAGGTTTTGTATGACCTGTAAGTGATCAAGAGTAAGACTCGGACACAGTGAGATGTTAAGTAAAACACTTATCACAAAATAATAAGGGAGTTGGGAGAAATCCTATCCCTAATCCTAAGAGGGGTTCCCCTGCCTCAAAGAAACTAAGGAATGTCTGTGTCAGGATGTTTAAGCAAAAGAGCGTCCTCCGTCCTGTGTCCAAAACCCCAAACTGACCCTTACACACTAAACACAATGTAAGGTGTAAAAAGGGGATTTCTGTTAACTAGGTACTTGTAGCTTTCTTTCAGAGTTCAAAACCTAAAGCTCTATGGTATTGAAAACAAGGAAATAAAAGTTCCACCAGGAAAGGGGTTGTCCCTTCCTTTAGATTTCTTCTGGTAGTTACAATGTCACTTTATTACAGTTCAAGGAGGAAGACTCTTCCCTTGAGTCTCCTTCAAATACACAGTTCTTTTAAATATTTAGTTTATACCACTTTGTATCTCAATTAACCTTAAAGGGGTATGGTTCTTCCCTTTTCCTTTAACTGTTACTCTTTTCACCCCTGGTGTCCTCTCCTGCCATGGTATTGCGACTTTATCACAGATCCTTCAAAGGGGTATGGGTCTTCCCTTTTGTATACGTTCTCACTGTTCCACGGTTTCAGGTGTACTTCTCTTCTCACTTCTGGTTTACTATCCTGCCAGGATATCACAATTGTGTTTCTTGGGTGTGGGTCCCAGACTTGCACAGTGCCTGGTTTACTCTCCTGCAAGGACATCACAATTATTTTTCTTGGATGCAGGTCCCGGACTCGCACCGTCCTGGTTTACTACTCTGCCAGGACTTTTTCGTTCTCTACTCACTCTTTCTTCCATCCAAGAAATAATGCTTTTTTCAGTATTGGATCACCGACCCTGTCTCAGCAAATTTCTTATTGGTATCCACTCCTCTTTTCAAATTTTGGATCACCAACCCTTTCTTAACACTGGTCATATTTGTGTCCATGATCTTTTCCAAGCTTTGGATCAGTGACCCTTTCTTCACATGGTTTGTATTCATATCAACCTCTCTCTCCAAGTATTGGGTCACCAAACCTTTCTTAACACTATTTGTATATTTCTCTTTCTCCCAGTATTGGGTCACTGAACCTTTCTTAACACTGTTTGTATTTGTATCAATCTATTTTCCAAGATTTGGGTCACACTGTTTGTATTTGTACCAGTTCCTCCAATTACTTGATTTGGGCTTTCTTGCGCTGTTAATGATATGTGACACTCGCTCTCAAGCACTCCAGTAAGCCACTTGCTCTCTCTGAGCTTACCGTGCATTCTTGTCCACCATCGCCTGCATATGTTTGGTATATTTCGATAACATATGCTCGCAATCATCATTGTCTGCAAAAGACTTGAGGATCTGCTGTAAACATGGTTTCAGCTGCTCCGACCCAATGTCCTTGAAGTTTCTACTCCAGACTTTCACATGCAGGTTCTCTTGCTGTTTAATTGGGGGGGGTCTAGCAGTATCTCGAAAGTGACCAGAATATGGGCAGGCCAGATTTCTTTTTACCCTTGATGATCGTAAGTTATTCGTGCAAATCCAGTCCAACTGGTTTCCCTGCTGGGTTGTGGGTTCATTGTTTATTACTTAGAGCCTAAGATGAGTAACTCAGTTTTTCCTCCTTTCAGCAGAGCTCGTGATGTGCCATCCAAGCCTGGATAACTGGATAAACATTGTTAAGGGCTTTTGAATCCGTCGTGTAGTCACCAGTGAAAGGGATGAGTATCTGGGTGTCATCAGCATAATTAGTGTAGGTGACGCTCAGATAGTCGAGAATATCAAAGAGTGGCTTCGTGAAGACATTATACAATGTGGGTGAGACACATGACCCTTGCGGGACCCCACAAAGGACTGGTGAAGGTTCAGCTGATGCGGAGGGGGAGAAGACCCGCATAGTTCTGTTAGCCAGAAAGGATCTGATCCAGGATGTAGCTTAATCGGAAAAAATGGGCCGCAGTTTTGAGGTGGTGTCAGAGAATTTGGTGGTTGACCAAATCAAATGCTGCCGATGGGTCTAACAAAAGTAGAAGGGCCATCTTACCCTTGTCATTGAGGTCTCCGATTTGTGATTTTAAGTCTGAGGGCAGTTTCTGTTTCATGCCTCGGTCGGGATCCAGATTGCCGGAGGCCAAGAAGTTTATTGGATTCTAGGTAACCCTGGATTTGTAAATAGGCAGCGCGGTCCAAGATTTTCAGTAAAAAGGGTTGCTAGGATTTAAGCTAGGTTTTTTTAATTAGCGCGATGGCCCACGCATCCTTGAGGTTGTCGGGGACAGTGCTAGATTTGAAGTAGGCATTGATAAAGGTGGTTATGAATGGGGCCAGGTCATGGGCAGCATCCTTGATGATGGGGGGTGGGGCAAGAATCACCTTCACAATTCAAAGGTTTAAGTTTTTTGATAATGTTTTCCACTTCAAAGATTAAGAGAGGTGAGAAGCAGAAGGGTTTGAAGGAGTGTGTGGTAGGTGGGATTTTGTTGGTGAGGTGGTCAGGTAGCGAGTCGGAGAGAAGGCTGCATTTCTTGGCGTTGATTTTAATTTGGAGTGCGGAGATTTTATCAAAGAGCGCTTTTAGGATGTTAGTACACCAGGCGGTGTCAGAGTTGCAATTGTCAAGCAGGGGCTATGGGAGATTCAAGTTCCTTTAGTATCTTGAAGAGCTCTTTAGTGTTGGATTCAGCCTGATGGATGCGCTTATTGTAAGTGTCTTTTTTTGCAGTGAATATCGCTTCTTTGTAGTTAGAAGAGGCTAAGATCAGGGAGCTTTTATTGGCATCCGTAGGAAGACTTTTCCAACATGCTTCAGCGTTTCTTTTCGCTTTACGTAAGTCTCTCAGGTGTGGTGTGAACCACAAATTGAGATGAGCACGGGGTTTAGGCTTCCGCAGTTTCAGTGGGGCTATGGTGTTTAGTGCTTTTGGTTTGGTTGTAGGCATCTACTAGTACTGTAGGGTCCGAGCAGGATGCTGATACTTTATTAAGGAGGAGAAGGATAAGCGAGAGCATTTTTTGTGATGATCTGACCACATACAAGGTGTGATAGACACTGTATTGATGCTACAATTCAGATCAAAGAGCCAATCAAGAGTTCTACCTTTGATATGGGTAGGTGCATGAATCTGGTGGGTAAATCCTAGGTCTGATAAGGTACTGGCAAGATCATGGACTTTGGAGTCGTTTGGATCTTGGAATCCAAGGTTGAGGTCTCCCAGTAGTATAATTTGGGACTTAGGTTTGGTATTGGGTACAAAGAGGGATGTAATGTCATCAGCAAAGGTGGTGATAGGCCCTGGCGGTCGGGATATAAGATGCATTGTGGCTGTTTGATTAGGTGATGTCTGCAATTTAACGGATAGTAATTCAGCTGAAGGGATCTTCTGGTTAGGAATGGGCCTGAGTTCAAGGGATTTTTTTTTAAGGATAAAAACAACACCACCGCCTTTAGCGTGGTTGGAGTTCCTATCGCATCTAATGATGGCATAATTATCCGGGATGGCTAAGGACAAGGAATGTCCGGCTGCAGCGTGTAGCCACGTTTCGGTAATGGGTAGGAAGTCGAGATCTTGGGTGATAATAAAGTCGGCAATGCCAAGCGCATGAGCAAGGAGGGATCTGGTGTTCACGAGTGCCCCTTTGACCATTGTGTCTTTAGCAGGGTTAGTGCTGTCGTGGAGGGGAATAGGGCGTCTTTAAAGTTTAGAGGTGTGGTGTGGATAGGCACCGATAATGCTGAGCGATTACCCTGGATATTGTGAGGTTTGGTATTAGTATGGTGGTGTGAGTGTTGGGTTTTGTTGCAGAATCTAGAACCTAGTCTGGAGTTCCTAAGGTGGAGCGCGACAGGCTAACAATAACAGGTGCAGTAGGTTGCGGGCAGTCGACAAGAATATAGCGTGCCTGACTATACGTTGATAGAGACAGAGACTAGGCATATACACATGCATCACAATGATATAGCACAGTTATGGCAAGTGAATGCAGACACAGAGATTAATCATATAAAGTCATAGATAGTATACAACACCTTAAGAATGTTGTGGGGTTGCTATTTCAGGAACAACGTGAACATCAGGGATTCAGAGTGAATCATTATGTGGTTCTTATCACTAAAATCATAGACATGTCAAGGTTATGGAACATAGTCAATATACACGAACATTCTGTGCGGTTTATAGTCAAAATCTCGAAAACAAAATCTCGAAAAAAAAAATATCGAATTTTTTTTTCAATGCGTTTTTTTTCGAAATGGGAGGGTTACCCCCCAACCCCCCTTTTTTCATTTTTTTTTAAATTTTACCCCTTTTTTTTACTTACCTGACCCCAAAAACATATATAAATAAATAAATAAAAAATTCGATATTTTTTTTTCGAGATTTTTGTTTCGTGCTTTTTGTCATTCGAGATTTTGTTTTCGAGATTTTGACTGACCACCATTCTGTGCATTGTTGTAGGTGAGACCTCTGGCGACTATTAGTTTGAGTCGGAATGGGGCGAGGAAATGTATCAAACAAACGGTGCAGGCTTGTGCATTGGGTCTGAGTATAGAGTGGGCAGGTAGGCCGGGACTGTGCATGACCACAGTGACCCAGTTGGCTTCGTAGGCTCTGACCGTCGGAGCCTACGAAGCCTGCGTCCCGTTAGCCGTTTAGCTACAGCTTTATCTTCCTTTGCTTCGGTGGCTCCAGCTGCCTATAGCATTAAAGCGGTGAGCTTCTCTTGGCCTGGTCTCTCTGCACGCCATTCTCGTCCGCCTCTGTGCTGCCTTCCACAGTGTGCTCACCTCCAGCGTTCCAACCAGCATCCACAAAAGCTGCAGTCTCTGACTTCCACTTGTATTCTGTACAGCTGTGTGTTTTTAAACTTCCCGGCATTTGTTAAAACTTTGCAAAGACTAGAACGTGACATTTGCTTACCGCTTCTGGTCATCCTCATTGTTCCATCCTTTTTCCTCATCTCAGTATTAAAAAAGGGGTCGAAGGTAAATAAGGTTGTTGGTGAAGAAAACTTGGGAATTCTTTATCTGCGTCACAATAAGCCATACAGGCATGTTTCAAAGGCCCATGGGTGTCACTAAGAATTACATCTCAAGGTTTATTTTTTATTTATTTGTTTATTTTTATTGGCATTTTATGTATATAACAAACAAGCTTTTCCTATGAAGGTTTATTTTGATTAAGTGTTTTCCTGCCTCTGGAGTTTTACGTCCTCTACATGGTCATTCAGCAAATGGCCACCACCAGGGTCAGAGTCAGGTAGCTTCTGCCTTTCTTTGTCAACATAAGAGAACCTTCCCTCCAGAGAATTGGTGACATTGTTGCTAGGTCCGTCACAGTCCTTATCCAAATTACGAGTCCCCCTCTCCTGTGTTTTTGGTATTGGATTCTCCCTTTTATGATTCTGTTTCCTTGACACCAGTAGTCGAAGTGAGCGGGAGCGGTGCTCCTATACTTTTTTAAATTACCCTGTACAGCTCCTATACTTTTATTTTAAAAAGAAACCGTTCCGGGATGGTTTTGTTTTAAAATAAAGTGTAGGAAGAAGTTGAAACCTTCACTTTCAGTGCACTACACTGAACGTTCCCTTAAACAGCAGGTGCAAGTTCCACTACTTCTTTTCGTGCACTTCGACCACTGCTTGACACACTGATTTCACAATACTTTTTACCCTTTGCAGTGGGCTCGCTCCTCTCTTCAAGTCTCTGTACCTGGAGATTTCTCCCAGGGTATTCAATTCCACTTGTTATCTGTTTCCCAAACAGCGTTATTTGTCACATTCTGTGTGGATTTCAGGTATCTCCAATTCTGCTCACTTAATGTTTGACTTTCCTATTTGTAACTTTGAGAGTTTTTTCTTCTTTTAATACATTGCCTGGGTAGCCTCCTGCCTCTCCCGTTCTCCCTGGTACATTTTCTGACAATGGGGAACCTTGCGGGCCTCGGTGCGCACTTCGGTATTAAGCTTCTCCGTTCCTCTTCTCTCTGCCTGGCCTTGCCAGCGTAGCATTCTCAGCTCCTCTGACTTCGGGTGCCGTCTACACGTGTGGCATGCAGGTAGATGACAGTACTTCCTTCTCTGGTGGTCTCTGCATCGTTTGTTGGGTGTCTCGCCCACCACAAAGCAGCCATGGTCACGCCACCACATTGCATGGATCTTCAGTCCCCGCTTAGGCAACAGTTTTCCGTTGCAGGATTCGTCGGCACCTCACTCTCTTTTCTCGCCTCTCCAAAAGTTGCTGGCTCTGCAACTTCATTCTGCTCCACCTCTCCAAGATGTAATCACGTATGATATGATATGACAACATTTCAGATAGTGCAAGAGCTAAAACATAGATAAGGAAGGCTGGGGGAGAGTGGGAAGGAAAGGGAAACAGACAGGCGACTACCGTACTAGGCCTGACGACATTTCTGGTAGATCCGGAGAAAAACAAAAGGTGAGGGAGAGGGGTGCAGAAAGGAAGGGGAGGAACAAAACAAGTGACTATCGTACCAGGCCTGACGACTTTTTAGATACTGCTGAAGGGGGAAAGTGAACAATTAAGAGGAGGAGGGAGGAGACAGACAAGGTTGCTATCATACTAGGTCCAGAGAGTAAGCCGTCAAACAGAATGGAGAAGCAAGAGGGGAGAGCGAGTACAATTGCAGAAGTCAGTAGTAACACATAATGTTACAAGCCAGGATACAAGATGACATAATGGGGCTTCCACTGTGTACCATACACTCTCTTCACAATAGCTACTCGTCCCAGCTATATTCACGTCTCTTTTTAAAGAGGCATCTCTTTTTCCTTGGTATGTCTGTTTTGTTCCCACATTGCCTGAAGCCAAACATAAGGATGACAGATTAGTCTTCATAACAGTTAGTCCCATATATGCAGATATGTTATTGGTTCTAGGGAAATCTTCATCGGAATGTGAGTCTGTGTCCCCTTTGGGGGAAGTCACTCCCATTGAGGTCCCACTTGCCCATACCCATAAGGAGGGTCTTGCAGAGTGGGATCACCTTCCTAGCCTCAAAGCGGGTGGCTCCCCCAGAGGAGAAGGGACGAATACCCTTTATTTGTCACAGCATATTAGGTATATCTTTCTGAAGTGCATTGGCTGATGAGACCTAAATCGCTCCCACACACAGACATCTGACAGGATAAGGGATAAGGGCCTTTAAATGGGTTTTGCAATATTGTCGTTGGGCAATAGATGACTATGAGCATGTAGGGGGTTAGCCTATGTCTGCCTCGGACAGGGTCAGCAATACTTATGCGCAGGTATGAGATTAGCAGGGGATTAGCAATTAGATCACGTAGGGCAAGGGTAATAACCTTAGCAATAATGTTAATAAAGATCACAAGTCTGGAGGGAACTTGCAAACAAGACATTGTATTACTCGGGTATCCATCAAGCCTCAACTCCTCCTTCCTCACAGACAGTCCAACCTCCTAGGCACATGGCTGCAGTCCATCAATAGCCTCACTTGCACTTCTCTATATGCTATCCAACCAAACACTCCAGCTGACACATTCCAATGCTCCACCCCTCTCCCAAAGACATTTCCCCACTCTGTATTTACCCAAACAGGCATAGTACTACTCTTCTGCCAAACCACCGTAGGCATTTCCCAAAAGTGTGACAAACTTGATTACTTATCTGCCCCTTTGAGGAACAACTTTCTTCTATCCGTACAATGCACCCAGAAACGCCACCTCTTACATCCATACCCCTAACTGTTGCATGGTCATCTTTCCTTTGGAGCACACTGATTTGGGCACAAATATAGTACAGCAAAGAGAAAGGTGAGATTGGGGAAAGGAGGAAGAGGATGGGCAAGGAAGGAGAGGAAAAAGAAATGTCTTGTGCTTTGGTTACTTAAATGAGAACCAGAAGAGCTGGTTTCCAAATCGGCTTCCGCACTTTACCAAAATTGTATATTCTGTGTTAATCATTAGAAGAAAAAAAACACCAATAACACACTTGCTTAATCCAAAAGTACTGCCTAGGATGGAAGGGATGTTTGTCTAATGCTAAACTGCAGACTGGTATTACAGGCTCTAATCGGACTTCCCTCTTCACCAACATTGTGTGATCTTGGGGATACATTACTTTAACTGTGTTCCATGTCCCTTCTCTGTCCAAAACAGAAATGCATAGAAATCATCTGAGCACAATAATAATGTTCTACAATAAATCTAAAACATTACAGAGGCGTAGTAAGGGGAAAAGACTAGTCTATCTGCAAACTTTCTAATTTTAGAACAAGATGATACACATTCTTATTCCAGCTTCTCCATTTGATCAAAACTTTTGATCCAGGGCATACCACCTAATCTTCTTTTTTATTCTCTTATCTATCAAGACTTACGTAACTGTGTGTACTGTATGGGGTTAGAACAAAAGAAATGCTTAGTAAAGATGTGGTTTAGTGGCGAAATCATATTTGTAATGCATGCAAGCACTGTGGATAGTTTTGAAATGCCTTTGATTTAGCAAATATGATTACTGATCAGTTGTCGGCATTGGGTCATTGGGAATTTGTACCTATTCTAGGTTCCTGTTTATTAACTTGCTGCAGCCTCAGTTTTCCAATAGTTATTGTTCAAATACCTGCAAAGGCCCGTCATTGCCCTTGACAGTGATTTGATTGCCTTTCCTGTGTTGTTATTGAGGGATCAAGGGTTCTGCAATGTCGCGTTCATGACCCCTATGGTCTTGGAGAAATAATGCCAATATTTTTTAAACTGGTTACAGCGCTTGTCTGAAATTATGCGATTGTGTGGAAATATCTTTTCCCCTCTTTTGAAATTTTCTTATTTAGGAATGCTTTGTAATAACAAACTGGCCATCAATATGAGGTGCTTTTTAAAGTAAAAGGTTTTGAAAGGAAGAATGTTTGGTCAAGTGCCAAGTTGGTGACTTTGTACCATAATATCTGGATCCTAATCTCATATTTTTCCCTTCCTTACCAAAGTGTGTAAATCCCTATTTGCCCATGCTTGCCACCTTCTCTGTCACTTTTTGTCCCCTTGTAAAATCAAATAACTTTACTGCATTTTAATGTGCAACTCTACATTCTATGGCCCTCATTACGACCCAGGCGGTAAGGGGTTTACGCCGGCGTAAACTTCGCCGACCCTTACCGCCTGAGTACGAGTTCCTGTAGCGCCATGGTGATTTTAACGCCTGCTTTTAGCAGGCGTTAAAATCCATGGCGCTAAGGGACCTTGTTGTTAATTACGCCACCGTAATTTACAGTGGCGTAATTAACGCCTTCCCCACTCCCATTATGCCCTATGGGGCAAAAATGGGAATGGGGAAGGGTAAATGGGGATTGGGGACTTACCGCCCCGCCAAGGTCGGAATGGGGCGGTAAGTCCGCCAACCACCATGGCGGAGTTGGCAACTTAGCGCCATGGACCATGGTGCTAATAGCACCATGGTTCTCCGCCAAGGTCCTAATGAGGGCCTATGTATTTTAAAGTTTTTAGGAGGCTATAGCATATCTTTTACATCTTTCATTGTCATTGTCTAGGTGTTGACACACTATGTGTGAGTTAAGTCATTAAAACAGTATTTTCTATTATTTATTTATTTGTACATGGATTAAAATAAACCTTTACAAATAGTACTAGCCAAGTGAACAAGATAACTTAACATTTTGTCATAAAAATAGCCACAAAACTGCTAAAATATTATACAACCCTTTACATTATGTTTAATCAAATTTTCCATTAAACCAGAAAATATAGAGGATAAAGGAAGAATTAATTACTATTTTATCATAAAAATGTAAGAGAATTGCTTTTATGGATTATAAAACTTGCAGTGTTGCAAAAACTTCACTACTGCCAGTTTTAATGACACAATTTCCATTCAGCATATTCTTCCACACATTCTCAGTATCAATGCAAGCTAACTTCTAAACAAATTTTCCCAAGTGTGTAATACGCAGAGATAAAAACAGTATTTATTTTTAATTTACTTAAACTTGCGTGAGGGGTAAGCTAGCAGTTGTATGTTTGCAGCCTTTGATCAGTCGTTGATCAGCATGAAATATTACCTACAATGTGGAAAATTGCCCACTATCCTAGTTTTGCCATTTTTTGCACAGTTGCATCTATATGTATGCTGATGATACACAGATGTTGCCAAGCCTAGCCTAGTTATGGCTTCCAGTAGTCCTTCACCAGCTGCACGACAGCAGTAAACAGCTGGATGGATTGCAAGAGACTGCAATGTAACTCTAGCAAGACTGAAACAATGATTTGAGCCCCCTCTCAGAATATTAAAAATCTTAGTTGCTGGCTGCCCGTTCTGTGGGTAGCCCCCTTTTCCTATTTATTTAGCTACAGCCTCCTCAGATCAGAGGGTAACTTTATTTCGCTAACCTTCTGGTGACCAAAAGAGGGGCACAGCCTAAATCACCCGAGTATTTAAATAAAAAGGTTTTTAAAAAATAGGTTTCCTTAATATATTTTAAAAAAGCTTATGAAATATGCCACTCTGGTACATAAGAAGCGCATGGGGACCCCCAGAAGTGACCTCTGGAAATATATGGTCATCAGTTAACAACAACACAGCTTGAAGGTGACATTCAACAGTTAATATAACTCCATGGCAGAAATGACCTACTACAGAATATTTGTGGCACTGATATGTTTATTGAATTGAAATGCATAAAAGTGTGTGCAACCTAGAAACAGGAAAGATCTACACATTCCTTATGCCTTTAATTTAACATCCTCTAAGTTCACCACCTGGCTGGATTCCAAAACAGTAAAAACCAGCAGGCACCTAAAGTTCCTAGTATAGTGCTCCCCGAACCTCACTGCTCTTTATGGCTTCTCGCTACATGCCTCACATCCTCAACTAGCACATGCTTCTGTAGTAAGAACTGTCACACTCTCCTTGACCTAGCTAGGGGTGTGGGGGCATGTAGAGGCAGGACACAGTGATTTTCTGGGCCACTGGTTATTCATATGCTAATCCGTTAATGATAACTTAGACTATGGGGCATCTGTGTGACCTTTTGTTCAACATTAGATGGGCAGATGCACCCACATTATCCTAGTTTGTTCTGATACATAACGTTAATGGATGTAAGAAATGCAGGGCTGATTAAGGAGCAGGTAGACTCTCATGCAGAAAACAGAAAATAATTGAGGGAGTACCTGTGGGGGGGCTTATAAGTCCTAGCTCTCGTACAGTATAACTAATAGTGGATGCATTGAGGGTTGGCTGTGATCCACACCATCTAACAACATACATTTGAGGAGGTGCTTTGGGGCCCAGCTTTAATCCACACCCTTTGAAACATAAATTAATGCTAGTATTTTTTTCTGCTGGGTATTTGAGTAGTGTTTGAGCAGTTCATAATCAGCCAGCCTATTTTAAGTTCGACGTTTCACAAATAATTCTGCCGAGCCTTTTTTAATTTTAGCTCATTCTTACTATAACTTCACCATAGGCTAACTCCCAAATATTCACTCTTTTCAAGGGTATAGTACAGCAGCTGAAACCATCTTTATAGTATGTTGTGGATTCCGTCCCCACCTTGGGAGAGGAATCCCAATTATGTTTTTTCAATGGAAAATCCCTTCGTCCTGGCACATATCGATGTACCTTAACCATGAACAAACTGTTAATTGAACCCTGAATTTGGTTGTCTGTCCCGCCTGTCAAATTTGATCAATTGACATCCTCTGATTGCTCTTATCAACCATCATTCTATATAGATCATCCCCTGTTGACCAGTTACTTTGTTCACCACACCTCCCTTTGAGGTGAGGAATGGGTCACTTTAGTATAGGGCAGGGGGGCTGACAATGGAATGCCAGCGATTTTACACCCCTGATCCAGGAAGTCAAGAGAATGTACCCGGTCATCTAGCACAAGACTCCTAAAAGAAAAAATTAACAGACCATATGCAAAACAGTCCTCAGCTACCTCCGAAATGTTCAGGGGATTAGATCTGTCCTTGCCCACCCCAGTCAAATAGTTTTGTTATATGGGGCTGGTTACTGACAACCACCTTTCACTGGTAGTCCAAATCAGTGAAATAGATCCGTCTTGCATTGCACAACTCTGATCCTAAAGAAAGCTCTGTCATTTTGTCTCCTTTCCACATTGTCACCTTGATGAAAGCCTATGTTGGCTTTAGGCAAGCCTATTGCAATGCAGTGTACCTCGCTTGTCTTTTGCCCTGTATACCAGAATCTTTGAAGGGTAAGCCCACTCAGCAGCTAGAATTCCCTTTAAGCTTCCAATCCATACCAGTCAAACTCTGGCACACCGCTGTTTCCATTAGATGCTGGTGGAAAGACTAATTTTCCTGCAAAGCAATCTGCCATTTTCACAAGGCCCTTTGTGCCTCCTCAAGACCTCCTCTTCAGACACAGGTTTACATTTTACAGGCCCATATCTTGCTCGGTCTGCCTGCATCTTATCCACCTCCCTTTTATACCCATGTTGGGGCGGTCCTGCCTTCACATTTCAACCCTTCGCCTCTGGAACAAGAGCAAAATACTTCCAAAAATAAAAGATTAATAGAACCTGTGAATCTTCATAAAAATACCCATTCTTACCCAGCTGAACATAACATAATCCAGGTGTACCGGGCTAAACCTGAATGTTAACTTGAGAGAAGTGAAGATTTGTTGTCTTTGAAGACAAACAGTTGTGCATGAAACATATGTAAATGTTGTCTAATCTGTGTTCTAATTGTTAAGCTGATGTAGCATTATAAATGTATAACAAACTATGGTATATTTTAAACAGGATCTGTGTCAGTCATTGGTTCTGAGGATGCAACAACTTGCCACATATTGGTACTCCGCCACACAGGTATGAGAAACCACAAGAAATAACCAGCTTCAGTGTGCAAAAAATATTGATAGCAAATAGCCAGCGCATCATAATTTCTTGTTAAAATGGCGAATTTGTGTGCCTAGTGAAATCTGTGTGCAAACTGCAGTTCAAAATGCCAAATATTGTCGGGTTCACTCAGCCCTTTACCCATTCGAAGTTGATTAAATACTTTTCCCTGAGTTGGATATAAGTAAAACCACATATTGTACCCTTTAGTAACAAGCTTTGAATCTTCTGTTAAGTGCTGCATAAAAACAGTTTTTGGTCTCGTTATGGATCAGATACTGCTTGTTGGTGGTAAATTAGAACTCCAACAAGAACATATTCCTGCTCCGGTGAGGGGGTTGGGGGGGCATTGCCCTTTGCCTCTTGCTAACATATAGTTGGCAAAAAATCCTCAAGTACAAAAGAGACTCGCACCCTCCATTTGTTTGCAAGGGCAGAGGCTTAGCTCATTATTACCCTCACAATGTGTTGTGTAGAGCATTGTGGCCGTACCCTAAGCCAGCGAGGATCTTTGCCTTAATTTTCTCATCCGCAATGAAAGGCCAGTTGGTAGACTGTTTGTTAAATATGCTATAACTCCAGTCCTGCTTCATGTTTCTTGATCTACTTTGCTTGTTTCTGGTCATTAGTGTTGTCTCGTTAAAGCATTGTTCCAAATGCAGAAGTTGTAGCTTAACCTGAATATAGCTGAGAAAAGTCATTTTCCCTTCCCGTCAGAAGAGTGAAGGTCCTTGTTAGGAAAGATTTTCTTTTTGCAGCTTTCACTCCATTCGCATCAATGGAACCCCACAACAGTTTGCTAGTGTTTGATTCATGTTCTGACTTTTGAAGGTAAGTAAAGCCTTTTTGCTTTTCTTTCCTTCCGTAGCTCCTCTACTTTGGGTCACTGAGCATTCCCTAGACTACAACTGCAGGGAGTCCCCGTCTCCCTTTATAAAATACCTAGTTGTTTTTAGACTGTACACATCCCCTTAAAGTGATGTGCAGCAGGGGTACTTTTGTATCCCTTTTACTTTTTCTTTTAGTAACTTTCTATTTCTTACACAGTGTGTCCAAGACTGGTTAGTGCTGTTAGTTTTTCACACGTGCACTTCTGCATTTTATAGCAGAATGCCATTTGAAGCAATATGTCCAATCACAACCCAACATGTTTTGTTACCAGCTGATCTGTAATACATTAGTCCAAAGTTCCAGACAGATATTTTAGATTGTCACCGACCTTTGGACTCCTGATAGCTGGTGAACAAATATTTTTCCTTAAATTGCACGACGTCTATTTTGGTGCTTCACCAAATTTTGGCCTTCTAAACATTTAAAGCAGAATTCACTGGAAGCGGTTTCCTCAGTTTGCAAACCTGAGGAAGTGGCTCAGTCTAAGCACTTTTCCTTTGGACTTATGGGCTTTCACCAAAAGTCGGCCTAGCCACTGTAAATTGTTTAAACAGTGGCACATTTATGTTAACCTGTGTGTACTGCTATATCCCATTCTGTTTTCTACATACTTGTAGGATATTCTATCTACTGAGTCAGCAGAATGCAGATTCCTCCTATTAAACAGTTCAGTGGAATATTGATTCTATTAGACCAAGAGGCAATTATTGTGCTTCTCTTTCTTTACTTCTCTTTTTAACAGCAAGTGAAAAGTCTAAACATACACTACATGTCTCTGAAAATATGGGCACTCTCCGTAGTTTACAACAAATTTGTAGCATTTTAACATCATCTGACATTGAACAGTTCAATTCTGTTGTGGCCTGATCTCCCGATGACCTCCTGTGCTAGCCCTTGAACTTCCCTTTTCTTCAAAGCAACTTGGAAATAAGTCCCAAATGAAAATAAGATGGCTGGCCTCAAATACTCCAAACAGTCCAAAAATAGGAGCCCTGTCCCCTGAAACATTAACACACAGCTCCCAACAGTAGGGATCTTCACAGCAAACATTAAGGAGATTGAGAACAACTCTGCCACTAAAAACTCTTTCCATACGTTGTGACAAACCCGTGGATGTTCCGTTTTCACCATGGGCTACCCCTTTGCATGAGAACGACGACGACTATCCTTGGGGGAATGCTGCATTCTGATAACACATCACCATTCCACACACACTCCTCCCCTGTCCACTTCACCTCTGTATCAGACTCCCTTATGTATGTTGGTAGGCTTGAGAACTCGGTCCCCTTTAAAAGTCCTGGGACAAGGAAGAACAGGAACTACCTAAATAGAGCCTCATTACCAAGTACTGAAATGAAGAAGATCCTACTATACCCAAGAGAGAGTTCTAGGATAGATATTGAGACAGCGAGAAGGGGGAGGAACGGAACCATGAAGATTACTTTTAGAATGAGCGGTCTAGTGGTTGCTGGTTACTCATTGGTTCAAGCAGAGTAGAAAAGGAAAAGAGACCCGGGAAGCAGTTGTCTAGTCCTCCCTGGAGGAGTGGCAGGAGCCAGCACAGTGCAGGAAGGTGGAAGGAAGCTGACCAGGACGCCAAGAGGGGATCTGGAAGGACCAGGGCCAGTCCAGAGTGGAAGGACCAGAAGGCAAACTGGCAGAGTGAAGCTCCCGTTGTTCCTAAAGCCTGGGAAGCGTGTGAAGGAAAAGCTGTGCTGCCCAGAGGAAGATTGAACTGCAGTGTTTCCGGGCAGACCAGAGCCCACTGCAAGGCTTCCTAGAGGTAGGGGGAGAACTTGGCTGGCTGGTGGGAAACTAAGAAGGTGCAGTCAGCATCTTCATTGGTACCTACTTTTGTTAGTTCTTAATTGAACGTTGGTTAACCACCCACCTCTGAGTTACAGTGTTCTGTTCCTTCCTACTCGTGACAGGACATTTCGGATCCAAAGGCATCCCGAGTGTATGCTGTAAGGGAGCAGAAGTAAGAGTCGGACACAAAACGCAGTATGATTCTTGCTGAAATTGTGTAGTCCCAGTGGCCGTTCACCATGGGCCTGGTGGAAAGGAGCAGCTGAATGCCCAATGAATGACACAGGGGAGAAGAGGCACCTGCCCGGTCCATATTATGGCAGAGTGGAGGTATGGCCCCTCTCCAGGGGTCGGTCGATTGTCGGCAGTGAGGCTGTATGAAGAGGAGGCGTGGTGTCGCAGGGGCCGGATCCCAATACAGGCGGCCCAAGCTCAGATGGTGGCAGAGAGGGAAGAGGCGGCTGGTCCCTGCTTGAAGGCGGAGCATGGAAGCCTTACACCAAAGCCTTAGCTTTGAAACATAAACTGGTTGACCGCGGAGAGAGGAGGAGGAGGAGGGGGGTTTCCGTGGCCTCATCGGCCATGTGTAGTGGAGGAGTGGCAGTGTTGGGAGTCTGCGGCCAGGCACGGGCAGGATGATTGCACTGCCTTGTGAACACTGAAGCCCTGCATGTGATCCTGGTTGTGGTGGGGTCCACCCGGCTGGCTAGTAGAGGTGGCAAGGCCTGCATCCCCCCCCCCCCCTCTTCAGCTCCCCTTCTGTGGCCTCATTGATGTCCAGACTGGAATGTACATCTCCAGGCCGGGCGGCCAAAAGAGGCATTGCCTTCAACAGCACACCTGAGTCAACAGACCGAGCGGCCATCGGACAGGGCCCCTCAGCATCTAAAGTGTGGGCACACAGGAACATCTAAATATGGCTAAACACCCCAAAACGGGAGACATCTTGGCACTAATGTCTGTGCTAGAGAATCTCAAAAAGCGCGAATTGTCAATTACCGGCCAGGTACACGTGGCAGAGATCATCCAGAGGATGCCCTGGCCACGACAGTGACCTGCGAACCCTATTTGCCAACCTCAAAGAAATACCGGACATTATGAAGGGTCTGACCAGCAAGGTCATGGCACTGCATAGCCGGCCTGGGTAAGCCGAACATCACATTAATGATCTTGAGAATGTTGCCTGTGAGCAATCATATGACCTCTCTAAGCTCACCAACAGTCGATGCCCTTGAGACAGTGCCTTGACAAAGACAATTTGTCGAAACACATGTTGGCTGAAGGGCTGAAATGTTTGACTGTCAAGAAAAATTGACAACAATTAATCATTAAAATTCTTTATTCTTTCAATTTACTTATGAGTACTCCACTGACAATTACTTAGGGTAGCGCAACAATCCAGACGCACCATTACACTTTAACTGTTTACCTTTGGGGTTGGGAGTAGAGCCTCAGGAATCTGGATGTGCAGCAAGCCAGACTATAAGTTAGGACGTGAAGCGCACTACTAGTAGGATCTACTTGAGCTGTTACGGATTTTGCACAGGCTCTTTTGCAACTCATGGGGGATCTGAACTTAATAGATACATAGAGGTTCCAACATGCAAAGGAAAGGGATTGCACCTTCTTTTCCCACATCCACAGGGGTTATTGCCGCATAGATCTGCTCCTGTTCTCTTAGTTTCTATAGTGTTGAGATCCAGCATAGGTATCGGGGGTGTCCGGTCAAAGGATCGAATGCGATGTCGCGCATGCGCGAGCCGCGCATGAGGAGCTAACAGCATCGGCTCCCGGCGGCCGCAATAATATATCCTGTTAAACCCCTGTATTTGTCGGATTACACCCGACTCCGGACAACGCAGAGGCAGCGGACCTACCCAGGCAGCGACTCCTGCAACCTGGAGCAGAATTGGACCCGAGACCACGAGTAACGTCCCGAAGTCCGTCAGCGCGAGCCTTGCCGCCATTGCTGGGCGGATGTGAGCGGCTGCTCCGCCCCTACCCCCTCGAGCAGCCGTGGCCTTGGGGCCCCGGGGAACGGGCGATCCTTGGACCGCAGCTGGCGATATCACGCCAACGGACCACCGCAGGGGGGACATCCTCTCCCTCCCCCCCAGCTGGAATTCAGAAAAGGCGGCCAGAAGCGGCTCCGAATCGCGGCACGACCGCGGCCGACATCCCGCGCCTGCAGCTACCGCGACCCAATCCCCTGGCGAGGGACGGCCAGACACCCGCAACACAGGGCGCCCTTTCAGTGGAACGAGAACAGGCCCTCCCCCCCCCCCCCGATCAATGAGACTGCAACGCCTGGGGCCGGGACACAGCGGGGAAGGAGAGAAGGCTGGGGGCAGTGCGGCGCTGCTTCCCCCCCCCCCAACGACATCGCAAGGTACGCGCAGCCTCCCCCGCCAACCCTGCAAACAAGTGGACAGTGTCCCGCGCTGGGGAAGAACACCTGCCTGCGCTGCCGGCTACACGAACCGGGATGAGGCACGGAGCTGGAACCCCTCCGCCCTCCTCCCCACCCCCATCAGCGAGACTGCAGCACCTGGGGTTGAGCTGTGGCGTGGACACGGGCAACGTGGCGCCGCGCTCCCCCAACAGCAACAACAAGGTACGGGCAGCCCCCCCCCCCCGATCTGGCGAATTGCATAACGGCGAACCGCACGAAGGAGGCGGCACATCCCACGATAACTACAGTATTGGGCGGCGGGGACTGAAGGCGCTCTCCCCCTCCCACCTCTATAAGCACCCGGTGCTGGTGTCGACGCCTGCAGCCTCACCCCCACACTGCGAAATTGCTCCAAGGCCCAGAGGACTGGCCATCTTTGGGGCACGATTGTTGGGGGAGCGAAGGCCCTTGATGCAGGGCTCATAGCCCCACAGGCATAAACCACTGGACATACACCCCACAAAGGGGGAATAACTGGCTGGTGGGATCACGCACTGAGACACCCCCCAAACTCTACTGGGCCATCCGAGATCAGGGGTCCTGGGTACCATTACCGCTGGGAGATTGTGCCGCTACCCTACAATCAACGGCCCACGACAATCCCGGAGGGGCATCCACACGGTCCAACCGGGCCCAAATCCTCATGCAAATTACCGACTGTGCCATGGGCAAGGACCCTGCAGAGTAAAATGGACCTTTACACAGTGGAGGCCCCCTCTCGCCAGGAGACACAAAACCTGGCGGAAGCAGGCAACAGGGATGAAACTCAGGAGCCCGAAGACAGTGAGGGCAGGGCACGTCGCAATAACCTCAGGATTCTTAGGATCCCGGAGGAAGAGGAAGGCCCCAGTGTCGAACTTTTCCTAGAAGACTGGCTGACTCACATTTTCGCTCCCAAGATACTGTCGAAATTCTTCTCTATTGAAAGAGAACATAGGGTACCCACCGGGCGACCTGCCCCAGGCGGCCCGCCCAGAACTATAATTGCACGCCTCCTCAACTGTCGGGACCGAGATGCTATCCTGCAGATGGCACGGGCCTCCGGTCCAATCACATATAATGGCTACAAAGTGGGGTTTTGCCCGGCCTATACCAAAGAGGTCCAAAAGGCCTGCCAGGGATTCGACTCTGTCAAGAAGAAACTTCACTCCTTGTCAATCAAGTTCGCTCTCTTCTTCCCGGCGATGCTCAAGGTCCATCACGAGGTCACGACCCACCTATTTCACAACCCCAAAGAAGCATGGGATTGGCTCGAAACACAGATCCTCAATGGGCCAGCGGCCTGACGCTCGCCTGCTGGACCGCCCGCTCGCAAACCCGGGCCCGGGCAGAGCCTGCCATCCCTTACTCAGATAGACCTGGAAACCGAATCGCTGCAGCGTCCCACCAAAAACACCACAGGGAACGGATGAGGTCTGGGCATCACAGAACGGAACTTGCCACGGGATACCACGGAAATTACACTATTGCCGCCGCCGCAGTCTAGGCACCGCAGTCTCAAGCGCAGTCCGGGTGACCCCACAGAAGTTACCACCCTAGTTCGGGTCATCCCGAGGAAGTTTAAGTTCACCAAGTTATAAGTTTAATGTTTGGGCGACAGGTGCTCCCAGTTTGGGGGGGGGGGGAGTACAGAGTGGGGGGAGTTTTGGGAACCCAAGTAACTGAATCACGAGACAAGAAGGCTGGAAGCCGACGAATGCAGGCAAGGTAAACAAACACTGTCTTTGACCTGGACCGTGTACGCAATTGTCTGCCAGTCATCTGGCACTTCAATGCGAGGCAGCCCCGGGATGTCTCCCCTGAGAGGAAACCGACATATGCCCCCGGAAAATGCGCAACTGCCACTAATCCTTCCAGACGTCCCAACAAGTGGACTCACGCAGATAGGATGAACTCCAACAAGGTAACCATACTGTCCTGGAACGTCAACGGCCTCGGCTCCAGCATAAAGCGGAGACTGGTGCTCCAGTACCTAAACCGACACTCACCAGACATTGCCCTCTTAAATGAAACACACTTGATAGGCACAAACACCAACTTTTTCAAAAGATCCAACTACTCGCATACTTACCATGCCGGATTCACGAAAGGTGCTAGGGGCACGATGATACTCGTTCACAAGCGTGTCCCTCTCCAAATTAGGAAGATCAGGACAGACCCCCGGGGCCGCTATGTACTGTTGCTGGCCGACATCTGGGGTGAGAAATGGGGCCTGGCAGCAATCTATGCCCCCCCCATGCTGATGAAAGAACTACTCTCCGAACTACAGAGCCTGCTCTTGGAAGAAGAGGCTGATATGTGGCTGATTGGGGGGGACTTTAATGAAGTTATGGACATCGCAGTTGATAGAACCCCTAGGAGATCCGGAACACGCCCCACCTCCACACCGCTCGCCGCGTTCGCCGAGGCCTTGGGACTGACGGACACATGGCGCTCACTTCATAGGGACGAGGCAGGTTTTTCCTTTTATTCGGGTGTCCACAAATCGTTCTCCAGGTTTGATTATGCCTTCATTCCCTGCAACATAACCCACAGGCTTCTCGACGCTGAATTCCTCGCGAGAGGAATTTCGGACCACTCTCCGCTCCTTCTAACCGTTAAAAACTCCTCTCGCCAGCCAGATCGTAATTGGTGCCTAAACGCATACCATCTGCGTCTCCCTGAAATTGCTGAGGAGCTGGAAAAGAAGACAACGGAATATTTCGAACTCAACGAGGGCTCCGTGGACTGCCCGATCTCGATCTGGGAGGCGTACAAGGCGGTCCTCCGGGGGGAGGCTATCTCTGCGGTTTCCGCCTACCAACAACATCAAGTCCAGAAGGTCAGAGAAGCAGAAGAACGCGTCTTGGAGTGTGAACGACAAATCCTAATACACAGCACCCAAGAAGCAAAGGAGATGATGCTCACGGCGCAAGATGCCCTTAGTAACTTATCTCTAGATAATGCGCGAACTGCTCACCAATTAGTCCGGAGCCAAATATATGAACGGGGCGACAAAGCTAACTCTGGCCTGGTTGGAGAGACGCGAACAAAGCAGGGGACACGTAAGGGCCATCAGATCTCCGGATGGAACACTATTGACCGAAGACTCTGACATTGTCGAGGCATTCGCCGCCTACTACCAAAATCTCTATACCCCACCCACCGGGAACCCGCCAGTTGAACCCTCACGTTACCTCGACAGAGTCGAGATCCCGATACTCCCACAGCACCAATCGGATCTCCTGAATGCTGACATCACCGACACTGAGGTGCAAGAGGCGCTGGCACAGCTCCAACCCGGGAAAACTCCGGGCCCCAATGGATTCCCGACAGGGACATGGAAATGCCTCGGTGGCATGCTCCCTACCCACATGCATCGCATGTTCCTACGCAGCAGAGAACTAGGAGCACTCCCCACAGACCTCAGGAAGGCATGCATAGTAGTCATACACAAGCCTGGGAAACCCCCGGAGGAATGCGCACCCTATCGTCCGATATCCCTGATCAATGGCGAAGCGAAGGTCCTCGCCAGAACATTCGCTAACAGACTACTGCAGGTGATTGAGACCCTCGTCCACCCAGACCAATGTGGTTTCATGCCCGATAAATTAACTCGAATGAACCTACGCAGAGTCCAATTGGCGCTGTCCAGGGCAAAGGAAATACCAGCCCCATTTGCCCTCCTGGCGGTGGACTTCGAAAAGGCGTTTGAGACTGTGGGGTGGGATGCCCTGTGGGAAATCATGGCTAGGATGAACCTGGGGCAGACATTTATATCATGGGTAAAACTTCTATATGCATCCCTGGAGGCCACGGTGAGGGTGAACGGCAGGTCCTCCAAATCATTTCCCTTGGGTCGGGGCACGAGACAGGGATGCCCACTATCCCCACTCCTCTTCCTGCTGGTCATCGAACCGCTGGCGATTGAGCTTAGAGCTAACTCCAACTGGACCGGTTTCGCTTGGCCGGGAGGGGGAGAAGACCGCCTTTCGCTCTATGCGGATGACCTGCTCATATACCTCAGTAACCCGAGCATCTCGTGCCCGGCTGTGCCTGTCAGGGAATATCAGTACTTTGCGGGCCTAAAGGTTAACAATGCCAAAACCATCTTCTTCCCGATTCAGGGTGGCGAATCTGCGATGCCGGAGATCTGCCCATACCATGTCTCTATCAGGGAATTTAGATACCTGGGTATACGGCTTGACCCGACGCTCGATTGGGTTCCTCCGACTTAACCTACAACCAGTAATTGAGCGGTTCAAGAGAGACACCCCCCATTGGCAATCGCTTCCCCTATCGTTAATGGGCCGGGCCATGCTATTCAAAATGATGACCCTCCCCAGACTGTTGTATGTTCTCCAGAATGCCCCATTCCCCATCCCCCGAGAAACCTTCGCACTTATTGGCAAGAACCTGCGCACACTGCTATGGGGGGGGAACAATCCAGGATTGCCCTTGACACGCTCCAGAGATCAGTATGGGAGGGAGGCATCGGTTTACCCTGCATACGCACCTATTACCTGGCCACACAGAAAGGAGCAGTGAATGACTGGATGCACGCAGACCCCTCACTACCACACACCCGTATTGAGCTCTACGCCACCCACGATCAACTCCCGGCGCTGCCCAAAATGACCCACCACATCCCGTCGCGCCTGGCGGGACGCACACAAACTAATCGGCTGGAAAGGACAGCCAACACTGATACAACCTATATGGCACAATGCGCTCCTCCCGGAAATAGTAAAAATAGGCTCCTTTGGTCACTGGCAAGCAAAAGGAATACACACACTAGCACATGTGATACAATTGGGTCGCCTCCTGGGCTTTGAGACTATGCGAGAACAATTCGACCTGGCACCCATGGACCGGTTTCGGCAGGCGCAACTGACCCACGCCATCCGCACCCAATTCCCTGACACGACGATCATACCCCCCTGCTCTCCCATTGAGACCAATAGTCTCCCGTAACACATCTCTTCTAAGGTCACCTCCAATCTCTATCAGGCCCTTAACTCGTTTGGGGCTGCACAGCTCGACGGGCTCAAGGCAAAGTGGGAAAGGGATGTAGGTCCCCTGGAACCTGAAGACTGGGTGGAAGCATTAATGTCCCCCAGAGAAATTGGTATAGAATCCAAGCTTAGACTAATACAGTTGAGGATCCTCCATCGCTCATACCATTCATGCGCCGTAATGGCCAGATGGGGAGGAATAGAAGACGGGACATGCCTCCGATGCAAAACTGTACCCGCCACCTTCTATCATATGATATGGGACTGTCTGGTGGTACAGGCCTTCTGGGGAGACTGTGTTAACACAATCTCAGCCGCTCTGGCGACACCAATCCCTAGGGATCCCAAGATGGTACTCTTAGGCATTGGAGGTGAAGTAGACCTGTCTAAATATGGGAAAATGTTTCTGGCAATTGCGCTGGGAGCAGGCAAAAGACTTATTGCAGCCAATTGGGGATCTTCCGATCCACTGAGCCTGAACCGTTGGAGTAACGAGTTGGACAGGTGCGCAGCCTCAGAGCACCGGATCTATAATGCACGGGGCTGCCCCCGTAAATTTGAAAAAGTATGGGGTAAATGGTTGGATGCTCACTGAGACCTGCGGGTGGGCGTACACCAGTAGCACTGCTAGCATTGATTGCCTGCCTTGTCCTATTGATGTCCTCGACCTCGTGGGCCCATGCTAGCTGTTATTATTGCCATATTGCCTTCATCCTATGTATGCCGATGATTCATGTCTCATTCATGTTCGTTTCTTTATGTTGTGTTGTTCAAACTCAATAAACAGTGTCGGAGAACCTGCGTGTTTACCGCTTACAGCTCCAAGTGTCCGTGGTGGATGAAAGATGCCCCCTAAAGAGATGATGAATTGTGTTTTTTGATATTAACTTGATGCAGGGGATGCCACTCAATACAGTCTGGGATGCCTTCAATCAGTTATAAGGGGAGAATTAATTTCAAAGACCACGCTTACTTCCCTTGTAAAAGAGAAGATTAGAAAGGGACGGGAAGCCGAGGTGAGCCAATGCAACTCATCCCTTGAGGAGAAGACCTCGCTTAAAGCCTAAAGCTCCCTCTGTAGTAAGCCTGTACAGCCTTTAGTAAGCTTGAGGCGCTCCTCTCAGATCGCATAGGGCACACAATAATTCACACGTGACAGTGATTTTACATTCATGAAAATAAAGCAAACCGACTTCTGCTGAGCTACATATTATAGAAAACCCAAAATAGGAACTACATAGCAGAACTACGGGCTAGAGAGGGCAACACACACTCGTCTGAAGAAGCAAAACTAGAAATAGCTCTCCACTTCTTTGCCCAAATTATGTCCGGAGATCCCCTCCATCGATTTGATTAGCAGGAATACCTACTCTAGCTATCTGAGGGGCAGAGAGCCCTACTGGAGGATCCCATAACATAGGAGATGGTGGGACTGGCCATCCAAAACCTCCTCCCCACAAAGGCCAGATGGATTCACCCCCACCTATTAGAAAAATCTTCAGGCCACACCTCACACAACATTGCAGCTTGAAACACTTGTGTATAAGCGCGTTATAAATTCCATATCATATCTTACCAAGCTGTTTAACTCTTTCCTGAATTCGGGAATACTCCCCTCATCTATGGCAGAGTCGGTTACTACCCGCATCCTCAAGCCGGGTAAGTCCCCATTGGACTGTTATTCTGATAGGCCCATATTGCTCTTAAAGATTGGCACAAAGATTTACAGGAGAATCCTGGACAACTGGTTAGCCCAGGGTTCTCCCCACACTCCTACATCCTGACCAGGCTGGCTTGGTTGTGGGCCAGTTCCCACATAATGACATCGGAAGAGCCACTAATCTTATTAGCTGGGCCACGCGGGAGGAAGTGCCTCTGGTTTTGGTCGGGCTAGATACCAATAAGGCATTCGATAAAGTAGACTGGGGGTTCTTGCTGGAGGCAATTATTGGTATGGGATTTGGCCCTAACTTCCTAGCCTGGGTTTGCACCCCCTCTTAAAACCCCTAATACTAGGCTTGAAATCAGCAACCGCCCCACTCCAAGGATTGATCTGACCAGGGAAGTATGCTGGGGTGCCCTCTCTCCCCACACCCCCTTCACCTGTTTATAGAGCCTTTTGCACCTAAAATTAGATCAATGGTGAAATCAAGGGCCTTGTAGTACATAAGGTCCCCCGTACAATTATACACAGACAATATTCTTGTGTTCCTAACAGAATCCAATTGATCTCACCCTGGTGTGATGGCGGAACTCTGATTTTGAAAAGATAGTGGGATTCTCAATAAACTGCTATAAGTCAAGCTTTTTAAACATATCGGAGGTGTACCTCGTGGTTAACACCTTGCGAGGCACCCTACCCTTGCAATGGGAGTCCTCCTGTCTTGACTATCTGGGAATCAGGCTATCAAAGGAGGGGGGGAATCTTATGTGCCACAATCTGGCTCCCTTACTTTTTTTTTATAAAACACTTTTTATTTGCTTTTTTCATAACAAGTAGAAATAAACAAGTCCAACCCCCCCACCCACATCTACTTGTTACCCCTGGACCAATCCCCATGAGACCTCATTCTCCTGCTTCAGCTCGCTAGTCCCCTCCCGCCTTCACTTGCAGTAGTCGGCCTCCTATATCTATTCCCCCTCGAGGGTCACTCTCACCCGCGTCATATCCTCAGTTTCCCTTCCCCTTCCCTACCTCCTCTCGCCTCCCCTTTATCCTGCTATTCATGGTCGTTTCAGGTCATTGGATTTTGCTAGATTGTATTTATTCCATGTGTCCCTAACCGCCTTGAACACAATTGTGATAACAATTCAGGCCCTCTCCGATGTGGTGGTAATCCTCCCACGCACCTCTTCATGACTTCTCCCTCTGGTTGTCCCCTTTCTAGAACCGCTTGCAGTTGCGCTGCTATAAAGTATTTCTCATAGACCGGTAGGCCCAGCCCACCTCCCGATCTTGGTCTCCGCAGTATTACTAGGGACACCCTCCCCCCCACTTTTTTCCATAGTAGCTCCCCTACTTTGCTGTCTAGCATTTTGAAGATTTTCTTCACTACGTATGGTATGTTGGCGAAGAAGTAAAGCAATCTCGGTAGGATCACCATTTTGCTTAGTGCCACTCTACCCATCGGGGAGAGAGGTAGGTCCTTCCAGAACTGAACTGAGTCCCCTACCCTCGACTGTGCCCTCCCTGTGTTGTGTACAAAGGTTTCTTCTATCTCATGAAATATCTGTATGCCTAGGTACTTGAATGATTCCGTTTCCCATGTAATCCCTACCGCCGGTAGGCCCTCCACGGGACACCCTTGCAGCCCCCCTAAAGGCAACAACAATGATTTTCCCTCATTGATTCAGAAGCACAAAATATGTCGGAAGGTTTTTTAGCACTTATAGGTCCATTGGGAGGTTCTCCTGCCGGTTGCTCACATGTAGAAGTAGGCCATCAGCATAGAGCGATACTATGTGCCTCACATTCCCTGGGTCGATCCCGGCCTTTCCTGTCGTAGGAACTCTGCCAGGGGCTCCAGGCCAAGAGCAAATAGTATTGGGGACGTCGCACATCCCTGTCGCGTCACTCTGCTTAGTTCCCATTTTCTGGAGACCCAGTCATTGGTTCTTACCATTGCTACCGGCTTGTTGTACAACAGGCCTAGCCACTTACAGAAGTTTTCCCCAAACCCAAATTCTTTTAGCACTCAGAATAACCATTTCCACTCCAGCAAATCAAACGCCTTCATGGCATCGGAGGAGGCAATCACCATGTCCTGTTTTCGCTATTTTATATAGTCCATGATGTGGTGGAGGCGCCTGATGTTACCCAGGATCTTCCCATCAATATTCAATAAAGATATAGGTCGGTATAACATACAGTCGAACAGGTCCCCCCCCCTCCTTTAGGATCACTGTTATTATGGCTTCCCTCATAGATTCAGGGAGGCTCCCCATCTCGAACACCTCGTCTTATACCGTCTTAAGCCATGGAGCTAGGAGATCTATGAATTCTGAATAAAATTCTACGGGAAACCCATCACTACCAGGCACCATGCCCTTCCTCATGGAGCGCATTGCCCATTTGATGTCCCCTTCCTCTATTGGGGCCTCCAGTTCTTCCCTCATGTCTCCTCCCAGTTTAGGTAACTGTATCATGTCCAGCAGGTCCTCCACATCCTCTTCCACATATCCCCTTTCACTAGTATATATTTTCCCCATAAAATTCTGAGAAAGTCTTATTAATCCAGTCCTGTGTACCCACTACTTCTCCCAATTTGGTCCTGATTTGGGTTATGACCCGCCTTGGATTTTCCAGCCAAGCCAATCATTTCCCTGCTTTGTCAACCTTGCCATGCAGTAGTACATCCCGTCTGCTGTTATCAAAGTGTGCCAGATCCGTTAGGGTCTTATGGTGAAGTGCTAGGTTCTGCGCCAGTCTGTCTCCAACCTGGGTACCCCCTGCAGCTTCCTTATCCAATTCCGCCACTTGCCCCTCCGTCTGTCGTAGTGTTTACTGCAGTCTCTTTCTCATCTCCACCATCATTGAAAGGCACATCCCTCTAATACTTGCGTTGAAGGCCTCCCAGAGTGTCGCCATCAATCTCACTGACCCTTCATTTAGCTCAAAATAACTTTGAATCCCCTTGCGTATCTGATGTTTGAATCCCCATCTTCTAACGCCTCTCTTTGCATGCACCACAGCCGTTGTGGGGGTCCCCACCCCAACCCCTCAATTTGGCCACCAGGGGGGAATGGTCATAGAGAGTGCGGCAAAAATATTCTGGCCCCTCAATTTGTTGAGTGTTCCCTTCCTGTCAGGAGGTAATCCTGGCGTGAATATGACCTGTGTATCCCCGAGTAATACGAGAACTCCCTCTTCTCACTGTGCTTTTCCCTCCATACTTCCACCAGGTCTAGATCCTCCATCACCTTGTAAAGTAATGCTGCCATGTGTTTTTTGCTGGGTCCCCTTCCCCCAGTTCCAACCAGGTGTGCATCTAGGTGACAAATGAAGTCCCCGCCCCCCCATATGATCATCTCCCTTCTCTACGCCCGACCATCTGTAGCACTAAGGGGGGGAAGTATTCCTTGTCCATGTTTGGTACGTATGTATTTACCAAACGCACTGAGCACCCCTCCCATGACCCCACCAAGACCACCGTCCTCCCCATTTCATCCCTCAGTACCTTTTCCACCTGTAGCAATACCCCTTTGGCTACCCAGATTAGCACCCCCCTTGTCTGTATTAAATAGGACGTGCCCACCACCTGTCCGCCCCATAATGTCACCAGGCCCACTTTATCAATGTGTGTCTCCTGTATCAGAGCAACTTGTATCCCTTGTCGTTTCAGGAATTCTCCTATATTCCTTTTATTCTGTCTCGTCCCCAACTCCTGAACGTTGCATGTTCCGATTTTCAGCCCTTCGGTCTCTCCCATCTTAGTGAACTAGTTAGTGTCCCCCAGTCACCCTCCGGGGTCCTTCTTTTCTAGGTTCTCCTCTCATCCACCTTGGTCCCTCTTCCAGAAATTCAATTTTCTTAATAGTGCTTACGTCCTGCTTCCCTGGTCCCCTTACCGGCCCTGTACCTTCCCGTGTTAGTCCCTGCCCAGGTCCCTTGGTCCCTTCTTGTCTCCCCTTCCAAACTCGCCTATCTCCGCATTCGGTCTCTTCTCAAGTTCCTTACTCCCATCCTGCACCATTAAATATTCCCTGAACCTCAACCCTCCCCAACTTGGTCCCCCCCCAACTCCCTTCCTTCCCTCCTTAATCCTTCCCCTCCTTCTCCCCCCCCGTAACTCTTCCCCTCCCCCAACTCCACAAACTGCATCTCTTGGGCGTCCCCTTGCCGGGTTCCATCCCGTCAACCGTGACCCACTAGACCCCCTGACTTGCTTATCCCACCTTTCCTCTTCTACTCGTGGGTTAGCAGCCAGGAGTGTCATCTAAGGGGTGTTCCACGTACTCCCGCTCCCACCCACCTATTGCAAATCCCCTCCTCTTACGTGTCCCCTTCGTGGCGAGTCCCCAGCCTGTAATCCTGGTCATCCCCGGCTACCCTCAGTCACCTGCCCCAGGTTGTGTTCCCCCGACCCATTCTTATTTTGCGTCCCCCTCCCCTACCCTGTGGTGCGGTGTCTAGCCAGTCCCACACTTCTGTCGGGGACGTACAGAACCATGACTTCCCTTCCGATATGATTTTCATTTTAGCTGGAAAGAACATCATATACTTTAAGTTCAGTTCTCGGAGTCAGCGTCTCTGTGCATCGTACGTTCTTCTCTGCCACTGTATTTCCAACGTGAAGTCCAGGAAAATACACAGTTTCGAGTTCCCAATTTCATAGACTCCCACTTTGCAAGCTTCTTGTAGTATAGCATCTCGGTCCCGGAAGTTCATATTCTTTGCTACCATTACTCTTGGCGGGCCTCCCGGCAGCGAAGCTCTGCCCGGCACCCTGTGGGCGCCCTCAACCGTGAAGAATTTGGACAGTCCTTTTATCCCTAGCACCTTCAGGATCAGGTTTTCCACAAATAACTCTGCACTGGATCCTTCTTCTCTCTCTGGCACCCCAACCAATCGTATGTTGCAGCGTAAGGAGCGGCCCTCTGCATCCTCCGCTCTTACTTCCAAAGTCCTGGTCGCTCCCACCAGGCCTTCCACCTGGTTTTTGAGGTGTTGGATGTCATCCTCCACCGTGCTGACCCTTTGCTCCACTTCTGTGACCCTTTCACACACCTTACGGAGGTCAGCTCAAATTAAGGATACGTCTACCCCCATCTTCTTAATGCTGCCTTCAAGGGATGCTCTGGTAGCATGGATCGCCGCCATCAACTTATCCAGGGTCACCCCTCTGTCTCCACCTCCTGTCGCACCTTCCTTCATGGCCCGGTCCAGCCCCTCCTGTCTTTACGGCTTGCCCTTTGTTTCCGTATACTTCTCCATCTTCTGTTGTTCTCTCACCATACTGGTCTCTTCTTCTGTCGGGAACGCTTCCGGTCCCTTGGTGGAGGTTTTACTTCGGTTGTGTTTCTCTGTTCTCTTTTTATCCCCAACTGGTATCTCCTCTCCAATGTGATTCTTAGTTTTTCCCATGCAGTATTCCGAGGGTTATTGTGGTGTGACCCCTTCTCCAGCTCCTGGATTGCTCCAGGCCACCCGTTCTGTCCAACCAGCGTTAGCCCTTTTGCAGCTGCCGCTGTTAGGGAGAATTCTCTGTTTAGGCTGAATTTCCTAACCTAGTGAGTCCCCCAGCAGCTTTGCTGGATTTTTTGGGGTTTAATTGTTTCTCCTGCCAAGAGTGAGACTATTTTACCCTCACTCTTGGACATGATTTGAGTGTGTTCCTTTGACTCTAGATGTGTTTAATGGGCTACGGGGTCTTTTACACCATAGGGCTTCATGTGTTTTTGTGAGATGGGTTACACAGCACCCTCAGTGCAGTAATCCAGGGGTGTCATAGTGACCCCCAAACATAGACTCCATACCCTGGGACTGACTACTGTCTCCCAGGGCATGTAAAGTCACCATTGACTTTACTAGTCTTGAATTCTTAACCATAACCAGTACAAACCATCATATTGTGGACGTACTGGCCGGGGCAATTCGATTGCCCCGGGGTCTACTAGTCGAGGGGGCACGTCTCCGTCCCCCCTGATCGAGTTTTGGCTGGTGGCAGTGGATACTACTTTTTATATTCAACCGCAAATATTTCTCTATGGGATTTTCCCATTGTTCGAGGCTACTATCTTTATTTATTTAATTACGATAGCCTTGAACATACCGCCGGTTTATTTATTTATTATTAATTCTCCGGTTGGTATTTTTTGCCAAAACTCGGTTCTAAAATGGCGTTTGTGTTCCCTTCTGTGACTCCAACCCAAGTCGAGCCCTTTGTTCCACTATTTTGGTGGGCTTCTCCACAGAAGCCTCCAAAGTGGTGCCACTCTGTCTGGGGTACTTAGGAGGGGAGGAGGGGGATTTAGGCACCCTGGATTGAGTTGCCTAGGCAACTCAAGTCGCACTCCGTCCTGATTGGCCCAAGTGGTGAGCCGGCCGGCTCACCACTTAACATGTTTGAGTGACAGCTAGGCTGAGTGAATGGGGGTTTTCTGCATAAAAGCAGGGCTTTGGGGACTGGAACTTCAGAAGTCGCCACAGGACCTAAGAATCCGACAAGGGAGAAGCTGAGCCGACCTGCCACAACGACACCACCGGTGGAGCCCTGCTGGACTGTCTCACCACTTTTCCCAACGACAGAGGAGATCTCCCGCCGGAGAGTCTTCTTCCTTTGACTGGTGGGGATAACCAGTTTCACCGTCTTTTCGCCTTCCCGACGCATCTCGTGGCCGCCTTGCCTTTGCCAAGCACCCCGGCAACCGGAATATCACGTTTTACCACGACTGCGAAATAAAGGGTAATACCTTTAACCGGAAAACTCTGCGGCTGGTTTCTTCCATGGCAGTGCAACAACCTTCATCTTTCCTCCAAGTCGAGATCTTCTCTGCCCCTGGACGACGTCGAGACTTGCACCCGCTGCCAGGAACAACTGCCACCGCTGGAGGATCCTTCCCACTTAAGGTGCCGTGTTCCGCCTGGCTTCCCTTGCCACTGACTGTACGGGGTAGATTTAGCCCCCGGCTTTCGAACCTGGGTTAGCCTGGGACACCCTGGCTAAACTGTTCTGAGCCTCTCTAAACTCTTTTCGAACTCTCTGCAAGACTTTCAAAGCCTAGTGTAACTGTGTGATCTTGGGCGCATTTGTGCTCTGCTCTCTCTAAGAGTGGGCCCAGCCTATGGACTTTGGCTCACAAGTGACATTTGCTCTTCTGCCTTGCTAAAAGTGTTCCTAAATCTTAGAGTGGTGTATTTTCACATATTCTGCCTTTTTCCCTCCCTTTTTCATGAATTTATTGGAGTGCCATCTATAGTTAAGCGCTCACCTCTGTCTGGAAATAAGTGGTGTTAACTAACACTGGTCTTATAAGGAATAAGGGTTGTATATATCATAATAGTAACTGTGTTTAGAGTGATTTACAAAAAGAGTGCTGGAGTGTTTCAAACAGTGTGTGTTTAAATAAATAATTATATACTTTGATACCAAAGCTCTGGTCAGTGTTTGCTTGTGCTATTGTATCTGAGTGCCTATTGTGTATACTTTGCATACTGCCTAACTCTTCTTGAGGGAAGTCTGACTGCTCAGCCACAGCTACCAGGTAAATCTGGGTGGTACAGACTGCTAGCAAGTGGGTTTACTGCTAACACCTGTAGTCCTAAATCTTTTGCAGTGTTCTCAAAGGGAACTGCACAGGTTTCTGCCTAACAGCCGCAAGTTAGGAACTACTATTCCTCTTGCTGCTCATGGCTCCAGCGATAAGTCTGTGCCCCCACCTTGTTCTCCTCTCTCCCCCTTTGTGCTCTGCACAGTGTTGGGGGGGGGGGAATAAGTGATGGCCCGCAGTTTGGTCCTAGGATGTCATGGCCATGGGCCGCTTCTCCCTGCTCACCTCTTTTCCTTGGCCCGGATCACCTTGTTGCAGGACACTTGCTGTGTTCCTAAATGTGGCCCAGTGCTTCAGCGCTTGACATGTCTTGTGGTGGAGTGGGATAGCGCCTCTTTTTGGTCCTCCTGGTCAATGCAGGCCCTCAGTCTAGCTCATCCAGCAGCACTCCATCCTGTGGTGTATTATCCTCTCCTGAGTCCTTCTGTTGCCCAGTCCGAGCCTTTTAATCCCGTTCCCAGCCTCAAACATTTCCCCTCTACCCGATCTGTACCAGGGGTTAGGAGGGGGGCTGCTTATCAGAAGTGGGGGGGGGGGGTTGGGAGAAGCGCATAGTTAGTCGCACTCCTGCTCCTCCCCTCTCTGTGCTCCTTGTCATATGGCAGTCCACCGACTCTGAGCCTCTTTATTTCATGCACTCATTCAGGTCACCGACGGTAGTCCGTTGGTCTTCTAGACCTTGTGCGTCGGGTGCAGCTCCCCTCCGTTCCTCTTCACTCCTTCACTGGTGGGCAGGTTCGGGCTAACCGATCGTCCCCACCCTATGCGCTATTTTGCTGAGCCCGCTCTCTTCGCATTGGTCTACCGTGCCTCTCGCTCACTTCCTCTTCACTGCTTGCCGTTGCTCTGTGCGGTTCTCGACCTGATATTTCGATCCCCCGTAGTGGGGAGGTAGTCCCGGTATCTCCGAATTCCACAGAGCAAGCGGGAGAACCACACCAGGTCTTTCTGGCCCCCCAGCCGTCTTGGAAGCCCCCACCTTCTTCCTCGATCTCTTCGGAGCAAAGTTGACTCTGCTGGGGCTTATTGTCTCAGAGCCCTCTCCGGAGGGCGGCACAGGCCCAACTCCTGATCGCTCGGGTCGCTGCTGGTGTCCACTGCGCCCTGTTAGGCTGTGGCGATGGCCATTTTGCCTCCATGTCGTGGTATCTCGCCTCTCATCTTCCAGCTCGATTTACCGCAGGTTGTACTCCACACTTCTTCCACTCCGGACCTCCTCACGTGGCTCCTGTTTGTCCTGCACAGATAAGGCTGCTTTTTGCACAGTTTGTGGGTTTTAATATCGGATTTCGGCTAGTGGAGCAGGAGCTCTGTGAAACTATGTGCTCATCGCACACTGGCTAGCCACGTCCCCTGCTGGCTCCCTTTCGTAAGCAACTTAGGGCAGACCTCAGGCACTGTGCCAATTAAGATATCGCTTGGATAGGAAGGTTACACGCATTGACCGCCTATGCGGCAGACAGAGAGACCACTGCTTGCCACCAGGCACACCGTAGACACATGGGATAAAGCACTGAAGAAAAAAGGGGTCGCTAGAGGACTGAGCCCCTCATCGCCGGTATTTCATAACCCAATTTCTTCTCCGGGTATGAACCCCCAGAACTTTCAGAACTGGATTGCGGGGGGCCTGGAATCGCTGGGGCAACTGTTTTCGAGGGGGGGGGGACCGCGCACGTTCTTACAATGCAAGGAGACCTTTCGACTTCACGAGACCGACAGGTTTTTCCCACATCCAGCTTCGCCATTGGTGCTCCCACCCTCAAACTCGCCTTGCAGCAGGCCGCCCTCCTACAGCGCTGGAACGAACTCTGATGGATCTCCCAGCCCGAGGTAAGATCTCTGCCCTACATAAACGTTTCCAGGGGGACTTCCTCACCTCTAAAACCCACGCCATGGCGCAGTGGGAGGCAGACCTAGGCCATCCCATAGAGGACCAGGCCTGGATGGATATATGGTCCCGGGCACACTCATCCTCAGCCTGCATCACCAACAGGGAATGTGCTTATAAAATATTGTTACGCTCGTACTATTCCCCCCTGAGGCTCCACCACATGAACAGTTCCCTGGACCCGGCATGCTGGAGACCATGCAGACACACGGGGTCCTTCCTCCACATGTGGTGGACATGCCCACAAGCCCAACAATTTTGGAAACAATGCTTGAATATCATTGAAGATATTACTCAAACGACGCTCCCCCTAGAGCCTGAATCCATTTTGCTGGGTGCTCCAATCCCGGGATTATGCCCTAGGTCGGGGGCCAAAGCCAAGCTCCTATCCCTATGCATTCTAGCAGGAAGAATAACAATTGCCCGCTCCTGGAAAGCCAGAGAGGGACCACTCCTGCCCTTCTGGTGGACCAAAATGTGGGATATCCTCATCGCAGAAAAGGTGACGGCGGCTACGGCAGGGACTCTTCACCGCTTTCAAAACATTTGGGGCCCATTTCTGGACTATGACCAAAAATTCCCAGCTCTCACATACAAGCCCCAGCAAGCTAAGCGGATCCTGTATAGCGGGGACACACTGATCCTTCTATTGGGTAGTGGCCAAAACGTGGAGGAGGAGCATATTTTCCCCTTGCCCACCTCTAGATTCATCATGCATTCCTTAAATGCTGCTAGACTCGCAATATCCCATTGCTGGAAAAGCTCAGTGGGCCCCTCGTTAGGCCTGTGGTGGTCCAAACTGTGGAGCACCTGGTCAATGGAGAGAATGTTCGCAATACTCCAGGGAAATATGCCAAAATTCCAGAAGGACTGGTCCCCTTTTGACACCTTTTGCTCATCAACACTGTCCAATGCCCACAGACCAAATCTGTTCCGATCCTTCTCTTTATTTTAAGCGTAATCTAGCCCTAACACACCGTGATAGAAAGTATTGTGGCCTTGTACTATACAATGTCTAAATTTTTATGTGCATGTTACTTTGTTTATGTGGTGTTGAAATTAGCCAATCCTGCGTATAAATATCGTCCTTATGAAATACTATTTCTGTTACGCCTTTGATGCCCATTGCTCAATCATGTCTGTTTGTTTTCCCCTTGGAAAATCTAAATAAAGTTGAGTTAAACAAAAATGCTGTTGATGCATACAGTGACAAGAACACCAGACAGACATATTATGTTAAAGCAAATAGGGCTGACCGGTTATTGGCAAGACAGCTGCGTAAAAAAACAGCGGTGTATTCTATTCAGTCGATTCTATTACCCGAAGGAAGTATAGTAACGGAAACCCCACAAATGATCTCGCAGTTTGATACTTTCTACTCAAATCTCTATCGTTCCGAAAACCCAGGTGAACAGTTCAGAAGAGGTATTTAGAAACAATTGTCCTTCTCCCGGATAGCGGTTGTGGACCGGCTATGTCTTAAAAAGGACATAACTTCAGAAGAAGTAGTTGGGGTTATAAACTCTCTTCCTCCAGATAAATCCCCAGGGCCGGATGGTTTTCCCGCGCTGTTCCTTAAAACGCATCGAGAAGTATTAGTACAGAGACTTGTCAATCTTTACAATACATTTATAGAATCCGGCAGTATATCTACAACTATGGAGGAAGCAAAGATAGTATTGTTCCCAAAGCCGGGTAAGGACCCTAGTAGATGCAGATCTTATCACCCCATTGCACTTATAAATTTGGACGCAAAAATATACTCGAAAATTTTAGCTAACTGGATGGTAGACTTACTTCCTACGATCATACATCCAGACCAATCAGGTTTCATACAAAACCGACTAACTCAAGACAATATTAGGCATGGCTGCCACATTTTAGAAAAGGTGGCGAAAAAAGAGGTCCCTGCTGTCTTATTGTTACAAGACGCCGAAAAGGATTTTGATCATGTCGAGTGGTAATTTCTTTTTCAGGCTTTGGTTAAGATGGGTTTTGGCCCTCAATTTATAGCTAGAATAAGAGTAAATTATAAATTTCCGGTAGCCCGTCTACTAATCAATGGACAACTCTTGTCTCCAATCGCTCTTCAAAGGGGAAAGAAAGAAGGATGTCCGATGTCACCATTATTATATGCAATAGGGTTGGAATCATTCTTGGCCAAGATTCGACAAACAAAAGACATCTAGGGTATAAAATTCGGGGGGGAAGCGCATAAAATCATGGCCTATGCGGATGATATGTTGCTAGCTTTATCTGAACCGGTATCTTCTCTGCCTGCAATAGAACGTGAGCGTGAGCTTGTGCAATATGGTGCGGTAGCAGGTTTAAAAATGTATCTGGCAAAGTCGGACATTTTGAATTTATCTCTCCCTGATTAGGAAGTATTAACACTGCAAACCCAAACAAAATTTGGGAGGCAAAATCCCAAATTATGCTGCTGGGTGTCAACATATCTCCTGACATAACAGGTTTATATGAGGCAAATGATCCTCTCTTATTCGAAACTATAACGAGACAATTAGCGAATTGGGGCCCATTGACATCTTGGTTTGGGCGGATCAACGTAATCAAAAAGTCCATCCTCCCCAAAGAACTTTAACTTTTTCAAGCACTCCGTGTCAGGGTTCCTGACTCGTTCTTCAAAAAACTTCCAAAAACAATATCTGGATATGTCTGGAACAATAAAACCCGAAGGGTAACATGAGATTGTAACCACTTCTATTAGAAAAGGAGGCATGGGCCTCCCAGAATTCGAGAAATTATACCAAGCAGCGCAAAACCGAGTAGTGAAAGATTGGTGGGAGGTAGAAGGGGAGAAAAGCTGGGGCAGATGGAACTTACATTGGGACATCCACAATTAGGTGAACTTTTATGGCTCCCTAAAAAAGATGACCCCCCAAATAGAGTAAAATTACGACTTTAGTGGAAGAGACTTGAGACTCTTCAGCCAAACAATATGGCCGAACGACTTTTCCTTCACCATCTACGCCACTTTTATTTAACACAGATTTTCCACCAGCTATGCATCCCCGTGCTTTTGTTAAGTGGAAACAAGTGGGCTGTACAAAATTGCGAGATGTGTTCTTTGGCAGACACCCTAAGCCTTTTGCTCAATGTAAATTAGAACTGGGACTAACTGAGGCTGAGCACTTTCAATACTTTCAGGTCGCCATTGTATACGTGCCCCATCAATTAAACAAGCGACCACCAGGGAGTTGACCTCATTTGTAAAATGTATAACCACAAATACAGGGAACAAGGCATTATTATAAAGATTAATAAACAATACCTCGCCCAACACTACCTATCACTACAGGGCAAGATGGCAATTGACGCTAGCAGAATGTATTACGGAAACAGAATGGGAGGGGCTATGGAAAGACAGTCCCAAGTTTACCAGCTCAATACAAACAAGGGAGTTCTGGTAACACAATGGCACTATACTCCGGCCTGTCTGCATAAAATGAAAGCATCAATATCTGAGCAGTGCTGGAGACAATGTGGTGCATTGGTAGATTGGGGGATTGGGGGTACATATGGTGGAATTGCCCAGGCCTCGCGGGATACTGGGTGGAAATTGATGTCTGTATGAAGCAAATATTTGGAGCGTTAAAACCTAGTTCAATTAAATCAAACTTACTGTTGATACTAGAATCAAAATTGCGACATAGCTCTAAACAAAAATGTATAACTTTTGTAATGTTACAATTGGCAACACTTTTAGGGATTGCACAGAAGTGGAAATCCAGAGTTCCACTGCAAATAACTGAATGGTTCTCTAGAATCTGGAATTTTGTTGCAGTTGAATGGCTCACATACACGATCCAAGGAGAACAGTTGAAGTTCTCTCAAGAATGGGCGGACGTACTCTCATTCTTACAAACAGACTTTAATGTTCGATACTGGTGACTCAATTGGCTCCATGCATGGACTAAGGGGGGGGGGGGGCATCCAGCTGAGAGGAGAAGAAAGGTGGGGAATTGTTTTGTCACTGTAAATCTGAAATGCTAATAAAAGGAATTAAAAAATTAACTTTGGAATCACTCACTCACACACAAGTGCTGCTTCTGCTGCTTTGCAGTAGTTTGGTATTCATAACTGTTCTCTGAACTACTTTTACTTCTACGTGAGCGTTGCACACTCGCCGAACGCATGCTTTCAACACACGAGCGGGGACAGAGCACTCCTGGGGCCACTGCCAGCTTGTGAACTCACTGAGTAAGACATGTGCCTTGATTCCACTCACCGCTCACAGGGCGTCTGCTGTGGTGGCTGATCGCGACCCAGCAAACTGCTTCTGTTAGTCCGCCTTCGCCCACACCACCTACAATTGGAGCTCCTCTTGCTCCTGAGGCTCTCTGGTGGACGTCAGCCACCTGAGACAGCCTCTTACATGCTTCCCGCTGTGCAGCCTCTGCAGACCAGGTCACAAGGCCAAACAAACAAACAAGGGGGCAAGATTTCCTCCTGCACACTTCCCGCCGTGCAACCTCTGCACTTCAGATTTCTGGAGAAGCACTCTCCCAGCACTGGCAGCTGATATTTGCCAAACAGTTGTCCCGGCGTCCTCTCTCTCCTCCAGCTTCTGCCTGGCCTGCCAACATGAGCCACGCTGCTTCTGGCTTCCGCTGCTCTTCACCAACAACACCAACTCTGGCCTGCACCTGAGGGGGCCTTTTAAGCCTCTCTGTCCCCCTCAGGTGTGGGTCATCTGCATTAATGAACTGACTACTCCTGCAACATTGTTTCTCTTCAGCCCTCTTCTTTGTCCCAGTACCTGGGGATTTTATGGGACTTGATGTCCTGAATGGAAAAAATCGTTTTTCCTATTTCTGTTTTACAATAAGCCATTAGAAGAGTGGGGCTTTGGGGAAAGTTGAACAAGAAGTTTCCCATTTTTCCTGACTTGCTTCCCCCCTCGTGTGATCCTCCCGCAGAACAACACCCCCAGGGTCAGGATCAGAAAGCATCTGCCTTTCCCTGGCCACATGAGAAAGGTCCTAAGCCAGGTTTTCTGGGGGAATTATTGCGATTCATCACTGGGCATTGTGGCTCTCCCTGCGGCACAGCTTGCTGATCAATCTCATGGAGGGATCCCGCTGCTTTTCTACTCTCCACCAGTAAGATGGTACTTGCTGAAGTCCTCCGCCCTCATTGCTAGCAGACCATTGCTCGGACACTAATGCTGCATTATTTGTCTGCTGCATATCTGGGGTTTTCCTTTGTCATTGTTGCTGCAACAGAGGTATTTTGTCTTTTGAAAACCTTATGTTCAGCCTGATGGTTCAAAATCTGAGGTGTGATGGTAGACCAGAACCACTGGACCCTGCTGTCAAAAGGAGCAACCTCTGAACCCTGACACCTGAACCCCAATGCAGCAACCAATTCCGAGAACCGGCATCTCCAGTGGTCCTACCTACTTGCAGTCATTGGTCTTCTTGGTCTGTGTTTGGGGCCATGCTACCCCCCCTATTTCCCATTGAGTTCAATAGTGTCACGCCGCCCAACCCGGGCTTGTTCCAGCCCACTTACCTGATGCGGCGTGCCACGCCTTGGAGGGTTTACCCCCGCTTTCGCCTGGGGGGTGCGGGGCGGTCCTGGGTACCGGTTGCTCCTGGATCTTCGGGACGCTTGGTCTCGCGCGTACGCGGTCGGCCGCTCCGGTTCCAGCGCTCTTCCGGGTTCCCGGGGCGGGGTACACGATGCTCTCGGCTCCCGGCCGGTTTGCGGCCCAAGCCTCGCTTTGGGCCTCCCAGCACCTGGGAAACAGCACCGCTTGCGTTCCAAGCCTCCCGGGTGTGGGAGGCCCTACTTAAGGAGCCCGGCGGTTTGATCAAACCACGTCTCAACGTGGTCTGACCGGATCGTTGTTTTGCTCCTGCCTTGACCTGAGTTCCGCTCTGTCCTGCCTGGTTTTTCCAGTCCCTTCTGTATAGACCTGCCCTTCCTTGCCCGGGTAGGGGGTCTCCCTGGTTCCCTTCTCCTTGCTCCCTTCCTGCTGGGGTGGTTCCCCCCTTCTCAGTTGTTCTCTGTTCTTCCTCTGGGTTCTTGGTCCTCCTTGGTTCCCTTGCCTTCCCGCCTTCCCTTGCATTCTGCTGCCTCCTGGATTCCTGCTCCTGGATTCGACTCGCAACTCTTCTTGCTCCAGTTGTCTGCAGAGAACTTCTAGCCAAAGACTATCAGGCTCCCCCTGTCAGTGCTTGCACTGTCCTGATGCCACATTAGTCAGGGGTGAGCTAACCTGTGGCATCGGGAGCTGGTTCACCTCCAGTCCAGTATCCATTTGGACGGGAGTTGGTGTCATGATCTCTGCTTCCAAAAGGTCAGGGTTTTCCCAACTCCCTTGGAAGCAGATCCATAACCCAGGTTCCGAGTGCCAACCAGTCCCAATTGGGACCTTTTGGACCCAGTCCTGGCGCCAGTGGCACCAGGCTCATAAATATGCCCAATCCCAGCGCTGGAAGCGCCGGGCTCATAATGCTTGGGTGGACTTACCTGCAGCAGACCATGCTGCTTACTTGCCTGCCAGTTGAGCCTCTGATCCTCTTCTGTTTGGAACTACTTTTCCTGTTGGGTGGGGCAGGAGCCACTCCCTAGATTCAGAACACTGGAACTCTTCTGGAAAGCAGGAACTCTTTTCTTACCTAGGCGTGGCTGTGGAAGGAGACACCTAAGCACTACAGGAGGCTATTTAAACCACACCCGATGGATGAATCTTGCTTTGCGTTATTCTGCATCCTCTGCAGCAGAACGCTCATCGTGTCTTCTGCATCTGATCCTGGGCCTAAGGAAAAAGGCTTACCATCCTGAATCCAGTCTTCAGCAACACCTATAAAGACAAGAAAGAACAGGTTAGCATTACGGTCTTCAGTGACAGCTCTTCACTTACCTGGTCCATCGGCTGTCACCAACGCCTCGCGCTGCATTCCGGCATCTGAAAGACAAAAGCTTACCAAGTCTTTGCACGCTCCGGAGGCCTTCGGCGCTGCATCCCGCATCTGAAAGACAAAACAAGGTGCGTTTAAAGACATTGGGGAACTTTAATACTCACGTGCCATTACTCCTTTCCACATCTAACCCAGTGGGTATTCCGGCACCCTGCAGCCGCTCCGAACTTGTACCTGCAAAATAAAAAGACAGTTAGAGCGCATCGTGAAGCAGGCAACAAGCGCTTACTTACGTGCTTCCAGGCACTTCTATTCATCACACGGGCTCCATCTTCAACTCACTTCAGCCCGTCATCCGCCATCGCCGGAACCCTGCAAAACAAGAAACATCATTACTAAAGACTTTAAAGACATTAGAATTACTCGAAACTTACCATTTGTGCAGTAAACGACGGACAGCAGTCCTCTGAAGTCAAGAGGCCTGCTCCCCTTATCCAGTGAAGAAACTGGTTACAGCACCCTGCCCCGAGGCAGATGGAGAGCACGGCGTTCACTTACCTAAGGTGAGAGCGTTAACCTTTGGGGTTCTACAGGAGAAGAGAAAGGGAAGAAGAGAGAGACGTTCAATAACCCAGTTCCTTAATCCCATATTTTCTATCTGCAGACATCTTACCCTTCGAATCAGACATACTGTGCACAGAGGTCCAGCCCAAAGAGCCAGCCGTGTGTTACACATCACCTTTGAAGATACGGTATACGCCCAGTCAAGACCGGCGCCTCTACGGGAATCAGGTGAGCGTTACAGAACGCAAAGCCTACCACAAAACTCCCGTCCAGGCGCTATGGAAACCTCGGATACCGACCAGCTAGCCCAGTTACTTGGGGAACTAAGGGCAGAAGTGCATGCAGCCCGTCAGGAAACGAACGCTCTAAGAAGGGAACTGATTATTTCCAAGGAGCGAACAGATGATCTCGCTAGACAATTGCTACAGTCACAAGCCGGACAGACCCCGTTACCCGCATCTGGGGGAAATCTTCCTTCTACATCCTCTATGAATCCAGTGCAGATCAACCTACCTGGGAATGTACCTCTGGCTCCGCCCGAACGATTTTCTGGTGACCCAAAGAGGTTTGCAGTATTCATCAATCAGTGCCGGTTGCATTTCTTATGCCGGCCAGCAGCCTTTCCAACTGATCAAGCTAAAGTAGCTTTCGTGCTTTCGTACCTTAGTGGCAATGCGGCAGACTGGTCGATCCCTCTAGTAAATCAAGATGATCCGGTCCTCCATGATTTTCAAGCTTTTCAGCTCAGTATGGAAAAACTGTTCGCAAGACATTCACAGGGGCAGGCCTTGGACAATGAGCTTCTTTCGTTGCGACAAGGTATTCAAGACCTTTTGGCTTATATTGCGTCTTTCAACAGACTGATAGTGGAAACTCAATGGCCTGAGGACAAAAGGATTACGCTGTTTTATAGAGGTCTACGTGGAGAGCTCAAAGATGTGTTAGCCCAAGTAGTGAATCCCCCACAAGATTGTTCGGACTATATAGACTTAGTCGTTCAAATAGATCACAGACTGCAGAACAGGAAGGCCGATCGATCCAAGTTTGATGCTCGAGTATTTTCCAAACCGCCAACTCCTTCCAAAGGAGTAGACTCCGGGGAACCCATGCAAATAGGGGGTCTGAAAGGTCCTCTAACACAAAAGGAGCGGGAAAGGAGAAAACAGTTGCAATTATGCCTCTATTGCGGAATCTCAGGGCACATTCTTCGAGACTGTCCGGTGAAACCTGCCAAGAAGGCAGTAGGAGCTGCAGTTACCAAAGTTACAAACTCTGAGCAGGGAAACGACCTCGCCCGACAAGAATAGAGGTCCTCTTGCCGAGCGTGAAAACCAGTTCCGTGACCTCGCATTTCGTGATACCTATGGTCCTCATTAGCCCTGATAATCCGGATCGATTACATGCAATTGAAGCTTACGTCGACAGCGGTGCCATCGGCAATTATGTGGATCATGAAATGGTTTTGAGGATGAATCTAACTCTTTGTCCCAAGGCTGTAAAGGACGTCATTACTACGGTGGATGGTACGGAGATAGCCTCCGGGCCAGTAACGCATACCACTCAAGAGGTGACGCTAGTAAGTCAAGATGGACACCATGAGAAGATCGTGTTCGATGTGATCAAGGCCCCTCAGTTTCAGATTATTCTAGGAATACCTTGGCTAGAGAAACACAATCCTCTGATCGATTGGCGAGCAAGAACGGTCCAGTTTCCAGAATGTGTCTCTACTTGTCACCCTCCACCTGGTGTTGCACTGGCAGCAATTTCTTCAGAGACTCCCCAGTTACCTCCCGAATACCTAGAATACCAAGATGTTTTCCGGAAGGATCAGGCTAACTCTCTACCTCCTCATAGGTCTTATGACTGCCAGATAGACCTGATACCTGGATCTACTCCTCCTTGTAGTAGAATTTATGCCCTCACCGAGCCTGAGAACCTTCACCTTCGACAATACCTGGATCAATACCTGGCAAATGGGTTTATTCGTCCTTCCAAGTCCCCTGCTTCTTCAGCTTTGTTCTTCGTTCCAAAAAAGGAAGGAGACCTTAGAACTTGTATAGATTATCGCTCCCTGAACCAGATCACCATTAAGAATAGATATCCGTTACCTTTGATCCCTGAACTCCTGGACCAAGTCAGAAAAGCATGCATATATACAAAGCTGGATCTTAGAGGAGCTTACCACTTGGTACGAGTAAAAGAGGGCGATGAATGGAAGACGGCCTTCCGCACCAAGTATGGGCTATTTGAATATCAGGTCATGCCCTTCGGACTTTGCAATGCCCCGGCCGCCTTTCAATATTTTATGATCGATGTCCTCAGAGAGCTCATAGATGTGTGTGTTGTTGTTTACATTGACGACATCCTCGTTTATTCTTCATCGGAATCTGAACATCGGAAACACGTGAAAATGGTCCTCGAAAGATTGCGTCAACACAAACTTTTCGCTAAGTTGGAAAAATGTGTTTTCAACGTGACTGAAGTTGAATTCTTGGGATTCATATTATCACCTGGCGGAGTGCGTATGGATTCAAAGAAGGTCGATGCAGTTCTCAAATGGCCATCACCATCCTCCGTAAAAGGTGTGCAAAGCATGTTAGGCTTCGCTAACTTTTACCGCAGGTTTATCCCCGAATTCTCTCGAATAGTCCAGCCCATCACTGCCTTGTTAAAGAAAAACAAACGTTTTGAATTGTCTACCGAGGCGGAACAAGCTTTCCAGGATTTGAAGACTAAATTTATCTCTGCACCAATCTTAAAACACCCTCGCCCCGAACTCCCCTACATCGTGGAAACTGATGCTTCAAGCCTTGCCATGGGGGCAGTTCTATCACAAAAGGATCCGGTGACCAATCAGTTGCATCCCGTGGCATTTTGGTCCCGCAAATTCTCGCCTCCTGAAATCAATTACACGATTACTGACAAGGAACTTCTGGCTATCAAGTCTGCCTTTAAGGCTTGGCGGCATTATCTGCTGGGGGCCCGACACACCGTTACTGTGATTACGGATCACCGAAACCTGCAATATTTGAAAACCGCAAAAGCCCAATCCTCTAGACAACTCCGTTGGGCATTATTCTTTGCCGAGTTTGACTTCATAATTACCTATTGACCTGGTACAAAGAACGGTAAAGCTGGTGCCCTTTCTCGGATGGGAGTGGAAGAACACTTGATCAACCCTAAACCTGTACCAATCATTCCCGAACAAAGAATTCTGGGTGTAATCGCCACAGAATCCATAGAGGAAGTTAAGGATAAAGCCAGGCAACTTGTAACTCCAGCAGACATACAGAATTGGCATCTGCAGGGAAAGGACTTTGCAGTAAAGGACAACTTATTGTATTTCCAAGAACGATTATACCTACCCAGCACAGATTTACAGAAAAAAGTAATCTCTTGTTATCACGATTCTTTAATGGAAGGACATCCCGGTATGGCCAAGACCTCAGAAAAGATCAAGCGCTACTTCTGGTGGCCGTCTTGGAAAAAAGATATCAGAGACTTTATAATGTCCTGTGGAGTATGCGCCCAAAACAAGAGTCAAAAGGAAAGACCAGCAGGCCTCTTACGCCCTATTGACATCCCACCTCGCCCTTGGCATACGCTTTCTATGGACTTCATCACCGATCTACCTCCATGCTCCGGATACAATACGATTCTAGTAATCGTGGACTTATTCTCCAAGATGGCGCATTTCATTCCGCTCAAAGGCTTGCCAGCAGCAGCAACTCTGGCCCGAGAATTTCTCGAAAACATCGTCCGACTGCACGGTTTTCCTTCGGTTCTAATTTCGGATCGAGGTAATCAATTTATTTCTCATTTTTGGCGAAGTTGCTGTCGGTCGGCTCAAATTGATGTGAGACTATCGACCAGTCACCACCCTCAGACCGACGGACAAACCGAGAGGACCAATCAAACTCTGGAACAGTATTTACGCTGCATGCTGCAACAAACTGAAAAAACTTGGAAAGACATCCTTTGGATAGCCGAATATGCCTACAATAACTCTGTCCATTCGGGAACTGGGAAAACCCCGTTTTTTCTTTTGTACGGCAGTCACCCTCGAACCTCGGAGTTGGATCCCCTCCAAGATCTTGAAACACCAGCAGTAGACTACCTGCATTCTACAATCACCCAAGCCTTTAAGGAAGCTGTTTCTCACCTTCAAAGGGCTAAAGAACAATACAAGAAAGGAGCAGATCAACATCGGAAGGAAGCACCTCAATATCAAGTAGGGGATCAAGTCTGGTTATCCACCAAATATCTACCTCTAAAAGGGCCACGCACATTCAACCCAAGATACCTTGGTCCCTATTCCATCACTACCATAGTAAACCCAGTAGCGGTCAAGTTGGACTTGCCCCCGCACATGAAGATACATCCGGTCTTCCACGTCTCTCTATTAAAACCCGTGCAACCTCAAACCCGACTAACTAAATCTCCAAAACCTATCCTAGTTGATGGAGAACTCGAGTTTGAAGTCAAAAGCATTCTGGACTCCAAGATCTCCAAATCTAAACTATTTTACCTAATTGACTGGAAAGGCTATGGCCCCCAAGAGAGATCCTGGGAACCTGCTGAATATGTCCACGCTCCTCGCCTAATCAAAAGATTTCACCAAACATTTCCTGACAAGCCAAAACCCCCGGAGAAGCCCGGTTTGGGAGGGGCCTTGAGGGGGGGTACTGTCATGATCTCTGCTTCCAAAAGGTCAGGGTTTTCCCAACTCCCTTGGAAGCAGATCCATAACCCAGGTTCCGAGTGCCAACCAGTCCCAATTGGGACCTTTTGGACCCAGTCCTGGCGCCAGTGGCACCAGGCTCATAAATATGCCCAGTCCCAGCGCTGGAAGCGCCGGGCTCATAATGCTTGGGTGGACTTACCTGCAGCAGACCATGCTGCTTACTTGCCTGCCAGTTGAGCCTCTGATCCTCTTCTGTTTGGAACTACTTTTCCTGTTGGGTGGGGCAGGAGCCACTCCCTAGATTCAGAACACTGGAACTCTTCTGGAAAGCAGGAACTCTTTTCTTACCTAGGCATGGCTGTGGAAGGAGACACCTAAGCACTACAGGAGGCTATTTAAACCACACCCGATGGATGAAGCTTGCTTTGCGTTATTCTGCATCCTCTGCAGCAGAACGCTCATTGTGTCTTCTGCATCTGATCCTGGGCCTACGGAAAAAGGCTTACCATCCTGAATCCAGTCTTCAGCAACACCTATAAAGACAAGAAAGAACAGGTTAGCATTACGGTCTTCAGTGACAGCTCTTCACTTACCTGGTCCATCGGCTGTCACCAACGCCTCGCGCTGCATTCCGGCATCTGAAAGACAAAGGCTTACCTACTCTTCGTGCGCTCCGGAGGTCTTCACACTGCATTCCGGCATCTGAAAGACAAAAGCTTACCAACTCTTTGCACGCTCCGGAGGCCTTCGGCGCTGCATCCCGCATCTGAAAGACAAAACAAGGTGCGTTTAAAGACATTGGGGAACTTTAATACTCACGTGCCATTACTCCTTTCCACATCTAACCCAGTGGGTATTCCGGCACCCTGCAGCCGCTCCAAACTTGTACCTGCAAAATAAAAAGACAGTTGGAGCGCATCGTGAAGCAGGGAACAAGCGCTTACTTACGTGCTTCCAGGCGCTTCTATTCATCACACGGGCTCCATCTTCAACTCACTTAAACCCATCATCCGCCATCGCCGGAACCCTGCAAAACAAGAGACATCATTACTAAAGACTTTAAAGACATTAGAATTACTCGAAACTTACCGTTCGTGCAGTAAACGACGGACAGCAGTCCTCTGAAGTCAAGAGGCCTGCTCCCCTTATCCAGTGAAGAAACTGGTTACAGCACCCTGCCCCGAGGCAGATGGAGAGCACAGCGTTCACTTACCTAAGACATCTTACCCTTCGAGTCAGACATACAGTGCACAGAGGTCCAGCCCAAAGAGCCAGCCGTGTGTTACACATCACCTTTGAAGATACGGTATACGCCCAGTCAAGACCGGCGCCTCTACGGGAATCAGGTGAGCGTTACAAGGATGGCGGGAAGGTGTGTTTATATATAAATGTTTATAATATAGCAAAATACGATAAACAGGAGTTACAATGTATTCTTGCCTAGACAGCAGTATGCTAAGTAGTTTTGTCCTAAATGGGAACCCGGCCATGCAAGAAGGAAGACTGCAGTGTCCTTTTTAAGGAAGAAGGGACCGTTTTGGATGAGCTATGCCAGTATCCAGTGACCAAGTAAACAGTATACAAGGCGCCTGCTTAGCACCAGTCTGGAGGACCTGGTAGCAGTTGAGGGACAGAATATACCGCTCAGGAGCAGAGTCCTTTGCCCCATCCTCACTTCTATACAGATTAAAGTTTGTTAACTTTACAAGACTAAGATAATCCCCTAGGTGCATTCAATCTGGTGTGAGCATAATTGAGGGACAAATTTATAATTAGGGTTACCCTTACAGGGACTCCCTTTCAGTGGTGACCCCCACGTGACCTCGGTCTTCCCCCATACTTTGCGAAGGCCTAGTCACCAGGGAAAGAGCCACACCCATCAATAGTGATCGGCCCCCTTAATAAAAAAAACCATCTATATTGAGCGACTTTAATAGGAGCCATTTGAAAAGAAATCCTCTCTGCTCACTGAAGCAGAGCGTGGCTCCCGAAAGACAAGCCAGCTTCGTAACGGAGTAAACTCGAGTGAACAACGCCCACGTGAGTATACTCTTGCAAGTGGTAACAACATGGGAACACGTATGTATGATATGGTGATGTGAATGATAGTATGGTGATGTTAACTAAATATTTGGCAATATGAATGATGTACAAGGTCAATGGAATAGATGGAATAGGACTTTTGGTGATGTATTATGGAATAGGACTTTTTGGTGATGTATTATGGAATAGGACTTTTTGGCGATGTATTATGGAACAGGACTTTTGGCGATGTATTATGGAATAGGACTTTTTGTTGATAAGGAACAGATTGGATAGGATAGATTGGATAGGATTTCCGGTCATGTGTTAAGGAGTAGATTGGATAAGAGGTTGGCTATGTATTGAAATTGTCACATTTCTGTTTGTCTCCTTTTTATAGTGGAAAAGGGAACTTCAGCATATAAAAGACTGAGATGAAAGGGTACCTCAATGTATACAACACTCAGATGAAAGGGAGCCCCAGCTTATAAGGATTGGGAGCTAAGGGATACTCCGCTATAACAGGTTGAGAAGGTAGTAACACACACAGTTGTTTTATGACGATAAAAGCAATAGGTGGTGTTACAAAAGTAGTTGCTCAGTATAAGGAAGGGCCTGGATTTTAGTCAATTTTTTGTATATTTTCTCTTGCTGTCTTTTGTGGTAAAAAAGGAAGGAAGGTGGATGAGTCGCGATGTGTGTGTAAATGTGTGAAATCAAAGTGGAGAAAATATAAGGCTGGTGGGAAAAAAGTGGGTTGATCTGTATTTTTGTGTAAAAAAAAAAAAATAGCTGCGTGTGCAGCATAGCAATAGGGTCTAAGTGAAGTATTAGTGGCGCGTGCAACATTATGGAGGAAGAAACTCCAATAAAAAACACATGCATAGGGTTCTGCCACTGTATTGTGACAGAATAAATAAACAATGGATAGTAGAAACAAAGGAAGCGGTGGGGGGTGTCCTGCTCCTGGCCAGAGCAGGGCTCCCATAACAGAAACATGCTAGAAAAAATGTCCACCTTTTTAGCAGCAAAATATAAATGGAACAAGTCCCAAAAAATATAATAGATTTTGGATCTTTGGGAATTATTCAAGGATATGGAAGATAAGGAAGGTGAAAAAAGAGATCCAATGTAAGGGGATATACCCTGTAACGCCTAAACCTGCAGTAGGGTATACAAACTCAGTCTATAAGCGTCCAGTGTTAGAGAGAGTGTCAGCAGGATTATCAGGATTAGCAACTGGGGGGGGGGGGGGCTCGAGAGCTTTTGCACCTCCATATAACCCATCCACAAATGCTAATATGCCCATAGCATTGGTGTACCCAGAGGGTCCACAAGTAGACATAGACAAAGAGTTAAGAGCATTGCTGGAAATGTTAGTCAGGTTACAAGAACCTGAAGAAGTATTACCAGAAATATGGGTACCAGTGCAGAAAATAGGAGATTGGAAGACAGGAGCTTTTTTGTTTAGATTTAACCGTGGGGCAATAAGGAATGTTTGTGTTGAAAAAGTTGATGGGCAGAGGGTCTGGACGGTCCTGGGACAAGAAGTAGAACAAGCAAGGGATAATGGAGGGGAAGATCAAGGTGGTAGAAATAATAAGGAGGCAGGGCAAGAAGGAGAGGAGGTGGCGAGAAACCCATCCCTGCCACAATAGGCAGTAAGCAGGGACGGACCAAAGAAGAAAAAAGGGGTAGATGACAAAATAGATATGCAGATGCAAGGAGTAGGGATAACTCAGTATGTGCCGTGGCCTCAAATGGACAAAAATAATTTGATTAAAGCTCTCCTCCAGCTTATAGCCGGAGCTAGTAAATCGATCTATGAATTTGAAAAACAAACAGCAGGGGTAGCCTTGGCACTAGGAGATGAGTCTACTGGTCACCAGAAGTGGAGACCAGGCTGGGTACATATGGGCAGGGGTGGGGTACTCTGGGATAATTCTGGCAGATAATGAACATGGTGGAGCAGCCTTTGATGAGGTAAGGGCAAGGGTATGGGATGCCCTGAGAAGGATGTACCCAAAAACCGTTGATTTACATTCTTTAATGCAGTGCACAATGGGTGATGATGAGGTCCCAGTTAGGTTTATTCCTAAATTACAGGAAATGTGGAGAGTTGAGATAGTACAATTTTTCTATTTTATTGTAAAGAGGGGACTACCAAAAAAGGTCCAGAAGGAAACTAGATAAAATTGTGAGAATTGAAGCCAAAGGGCGGACAGAGATACAAAGTATAATGGTCCACAATTGTTAGAGACTCAAAGAGCGGGACAGGGAGACAGCCCAGAAGTGGCAAACGTATGAGGCAAAACTAGTGGAAAAGAAACTAAATAAGGTTGTCGTCCAAGCACCAGTAACGGCACCGGTTCAGGGGGAAAGGACAGGAGACGCTCAACAAATTGGGAATGCCACAATTGCGGCACTATGAGGTGGAGGAGGACAGGGACAATGGGGTGGGGGACAGTACCACAGTGGCAGAATGAAGGAACACCAAGGGGAAGAGGAGAATTTCGAGGAGCAAGAGCAGGAGGATTTGGGAGGATAGGGCCCTGGGGAGGAGGATTGGTAACATCACAGTGCTGGTATAGCAGGAAATGGGGTCATTTTGCAAGGGAATGCAGGAACAGGCCTGGGATGGGATTTGATTAAGGGCCATCACCTCCAGAGCAGGGATCTCAAGGGCCTCAAGGAATGGGACAACAGCAATTTGGGCAAGGGGGTCAAAAATCAGTTCCCTTATGGGGCTGACAGGCAAGGGCAACATGGGCAACAACTACAGCAGGGTGAGGGAACACAGTTTAACAGGATGGCAGGGAGAACAGGCGCCCCATTCCAAGGAGTTACAATGATGAGGCGGCCCTTTTTCATTCCCCGAAACAAATACATATTCTGATTAAGACAGCCCACAGAGAGCACTCGCATGTCCAATCCTATTGACAACTGCACTCCCTGAAGGGCAGCCCTTGGAGGAAGAGGAAATAGGAAACGGGTAATTTATATTTATGGTACATTGAGGTGCAACTAAATCATGCATCATGGAGGGACATTTTCCATTATCAGGTAAAACTCTTTACACGCAGGGACTCTCTGGGGCTATTTCTGCAGTTCCATACACCGAGGAGCTGGATATAAAAGTGGGAGGGGAGGTAGTACGAGCCACCTTGTTATATTCAGAGTTCCCCTGTGAACTTGTTGGGCAGGGATCTGCTCAGTAAACTAACTATATCATTTACAGATCAAGGGGTAGTGTGTTCCACTCCAGGGATGTGTGTAGCTCGAGTAATGATACTAATCAATGCAATAGCAAGGGAGTCAGTAGTACATGGGGTTCCTTTGGTCCCAGATATATTTTTCTATGGTATTAAAGGTATTAGTTAAAGCAGTGCCTCCAATTGCGACAAAGTGTTGGCAAGCGCCTACAGATTTTATTTCCCAACCCATGGTTCCACCCGAGATGGTGGCATGGAAATATTGTCAATAGGTTTATAAGGACTAGTAGTATCAGACACAAGAGTAGTTCTGATTGGAACAGACCAGGATGGGTGCGAGTGGCACACAGTCCTATGTGTAGACCCGACAGTACAATTAAATGACATGACGGATAAGGAGTTATTTGAGCACAGTGAGCAAAATGGGTAGATTATTATGGAACTCTGCATCCCCTGTGATATCATGGTGCAGTATAGGGAGGTACAGTGCCCCCTGATGGCAGTGGTGACCCAGTCATTTTTATTTTTTGAGGAGGACATGCGATATGTGCCAGCACAATTATGGACTGTTAATCAACATGATGATGGATTACTGAGAGATAGTGTCCCCTGTACAAATTGCATTGAAGTCAGGTGCTTAGCACAATCATGCAGTATGTGGATGAATGGTTGGTATGTAGTGAAAATGAACATCAGCGCAGGATGGATTCTGTGGCATTATTGAAATTGCTGGCTCACGAAGGGTACAAGGCAGATACAAAGAAGTTACAATACTGCCAACAGGAGGGACTATACTTGGGACAACTCATTTTTGCAATGGGGAAAAAATATTACCAAATAGGGCGGCGGCAGTACGTGCCGCCCTTAGGCCCAGTACTGTGAAGCAAATGTAGCAGTTTTTTGGGCTTATGTAATTATTGTAGGGCATGGATCCTAGACTTTGCGGTCTATACAAGGCCACTGTTACAAAGTCTCAGGGAAGGACAGAGGACTTAAAAGTACATTTGAATAGACCGACAAAATCACTAGACTATTTGAGGACTTGAGCTATTTGCCCGGCCCCTGTTTTAGCAACTCCAGGTTATATACAGGAGTTTATTTATTTTCCCATTCTGATGAACAGCTCATGCATTGACGGAAGGATAGATACTATATGTTGATGGGTCATAAATAATTGCCCAGGTGACGGAACGGAGGCACACAGGGGCAGTAGTGGGGCACGGTAAAAGGGGGTAGAAATAGTGACCACCCCTGTAGAAAGCGAGATCACAGTTCCATACACAGCATTGCCCATATTACAACTGGAACATTATTACCTGGGAAACTGATCAGACCCAAGGTTAAAGGTCCATATGAGATGGTGTTCTGTACTCCTCTCGCTGTCCGTATGAAGGAGTTGATATTGGGAACATCTCTCGGATGTCTGAAGAGCACCTGAGACAAGGCAAAGTTTAGTAAGGGCATAGCTAAAGCAGAGACATTTTTGAGGATCCATGCCAGGGTGGTATGCAGTGGAAGACGCCTGAATAATATTTTTTCCTTTTTTTTCTTCATTTTTTATTGTTTTTTCTTTTTGTAATTTTTTTTTTCCAATTCTTTTTGATTTTTCAATTTTTTGAAGGTCCAGAACCCGGTCGCCCCTTGCGGGAAAAGGGTCTCTCTCTCTCTCTCTCTCTTTCTCTCTTTCTCTCTTTCTCTCTTTCCCTCTTTCTCTCTTTCTCTCTTTCTCTCTCTCCTCCAGGAACAAGCAAAGATGGCTGACCGACCACTCTTATGTAGGGATAAGTAACCATGACGTATGATTTATATAAGGGGTTGGGCTTTGACACTATTTCTGACATCCAGCATTTAGAAACATTGAATAGCTGGTACTCTGATATGCACATTGCAGGAAGGAATCTAATCAATGACAACATCTTTATGTTCAACAAAGTTATTTATAAACAGGAGCAAGGCACGGCCATGGGTGCTAGATTTGCACCTGTATATGCTAACTTGTTCATGGGACACTTCGAGCTCAATCATGCATGGCAACATCCTGCATTTGATGGAAACCACATTGTGTACTGGGGTCGCTATATATTGACGACGTATTAATGATATGGAATGGAGACAAAACAAAACTACAAGAGTACATTAAACATTCAAACCCAAACAGCTACAATATACAATTCACAGACAAAACTAGTTCGGACACAATTGAATTTTTGGACCTTAAACTCTATACAGATGGGGAAAAGATATTGACAGACCTTTCATGAAACCGACGGCAGTCAACAATGTGTTACATGCAGGAAGTAATCATGTTAAACACATTATTGAGCATATCCCTATGGGGAAATACTAAGAATTAAACGAAATTGTAGCACAGAGGATACATTCAAATTACATGTATTGGATCTTAAAGAAAAGTTCACTGAAACAGGATATCGAGTAGATGACTTAGAACGAGCAATAAGAAAGGCTGAGAAAATACCCAGGAACAGTTTATTGGTCAATAAAAGGAAAACAGTTAATAAAAATACAAATGTCAATTTTATTACCACCTACAAAAGTGAAGCATTCATTTTGAGAAAACTTCTTAGGAAACATTGGTATATATTGCATACAGATGAGACACTTAACAAACACATAGAAGATAAACCTATGATGGTTTTTCGGAAAGCTCCAACTCTAAAACAGAAACTAAGCCCAAGTCATCTTAAAGGAGAAAACACCAACAATCTAAGCAAGTTTTTGACAGTGCCGGCATCAACAGGAACGTATAAATGTGGCAGTTGCACAATTTGTCCAAATATTGAATGGAGTCAAAAAGATAATTCTACCAAATGGGAGAAAACAGGAGATCAAACAATATATCAACTGTAACACCAAATTTGTCATTTATGCCATCATTTGCGGTAAGAAATATGTAGGGAGCACCATAAGGGCAATGAAGATTTGTCTCCTTGAGCACCTGAGAGCCTTAAAAAATGGAGATACAAGATACCCTTTGGCGACACATTTTAGTCAAGTACATCAACTGTCAAAAATCAAAGACATTAAATTCTTGGGCCTAGAAAAAGTGGAGACACCGGAAAGAGGTGGAAATCGTGAACTACTACTACTTCGAAGAGAAGCGAAATAGATTTTTGCTCTAGACACATGCCAAACAGCTCTAAACACAGAGCATGAGATGGCCTATTGGCTATAGACAATGATTTTCACAAAAAGTCAATGCAAAGTAAATGAGTTTAGTTTGTGTGTTTATTATATGCAATGTATAGTCATTGTCCTTTCCTTGCGCAATCAAATCTTATGCCTCTTTTCTCCTTTCTTCTTGACAAACCACACATTGATACATAGATATATATGGGTTGCAAAAGAGAATAGGAGTATCACATTGAGAAATTAAATATTGAGGAAAACATTTGTGAAGAAATAAATTGTAAAAATTATCAATTTCAGATAGCGTAGCAATTTGTATGCAAGCTATGAATCTAACTATACCTTTTAGTGGACTAACATACAGAAATAGTATTAAATTTAAAAACTTTCGGATTTCGCTGAAACTCAAAACGAGGGACAGCACATGCATCAAATAGCATTAGCAATTTACTTTTACACTTCAAAACGGCCACAGTCTGTATTCATTTATGCAAGACCATAAGCGGCAGATTTTTGCACTTATAAATGGCCGCCGCACGTACATACAACACGTGATGTCACCACGTTCACATACGTGATGACGCCATGGACGCAGAGTATTAAATGGATACGGAAATTATAGAAACCAGCGCGAGTCCTGGCGTGGACTATCAAGCAATCGGACCAGATAGCAGGAAGAAAAGCTTAAAGGTAAAATCTTTTGGGTTAAAAAAATTGTTATGCTGAACACTTTAGCCTTTCTGAATATAACTTAGACTGCCAATTGCTAATAGGGAAAAGCGGCATGACAAACTTCCAGGCCTTCTTTCAGTGTAGGCTGCTAAATATTTTCTGGACGGTGGTTACAATATCCCAAACTGGGAAAAGACACATTCACAAAAATAAAAAGCAGTTTTAAATAGATGTTGCCATATCACATAGACAAGGGATATTACCCCTGTCTTCCCCAAAAGCTGACTGGATCCTCTGGCTTTTCTTAATAGATTTGCCACAAGAGGCTATATCTTATCTCTTCCAGCAGAAAACTGAGATTGAGATAAAGAGGATGACCATCCTCTAATCACCATTCAGAGGATAATTTTGAACAAATGGTGAGTGAACGCACGAAAATAAATATATTTGCCTACAATGTTGAAATACTATTTCAAAGTAAATATAAAATTGTGTACCTCCACTCACAAGGTTCCTTTTTCCTCTTCCCTTTCCTACCTTTCGTTCCTTCTTTTTGTACACAGTATCTCTCCTGATGAACCACAGACAACACTGTGGGGAAACACGTGTTGGGAGATAATGAAAGAGAAAATACGCATGGAGATAAATAATGCATGAGAACTTATGAAAAAGAGTTATGTGCAAGATACAGTTTTTTTGTTCTGAATGTATGAAATCAATACATTAAAATAACTAACTTTTGGAAAAATATGGAAAATAAAAATAGCAGTATTCGACAAACTGGATGTGAATTATAAAAAGAAAAGATTTGTGAATTTCTTTACATGGGGAGCGCACTCTGCATAAGTGCTATTCCAAGTGAAAACACCACAGTGATGTGCCCTGCAGATGGACTGATCGAGTACAGTGGAGAAGCAATATCCCAAATAGACTATGTGTGCGCAAATATGGTCCCAACACATCAAAAGCCTGACACGGATTGCAACAATGAAGAAGCCAGTTTGAGTGCATAGAGCCATAGACTCAATGAAGGAACCGTTCCTGGTGGTGCAAACACACAGTGCAACCACACTCTTGTGATCCCTGATATGATGAAAGGTATGGCAGTGGTGATGGATTACTACTGGGTTTGTGGCCAACAAGACTAATTGCACCTCCCACTCTCATGGAGGGGCAAGTGTTCACCGGCCACCCTGCACTGAGTGCTACTAGTAATCCTGCAAGAACACCTGAAGGGAGAAGAAATGCCTGTCGAGGTGCCAACAGCCACTCTAGCACCTAAAGAAGCTTGCAGATCACACAAGAATTTGGTATGCTGCCAGAAAAAGGACAATTTCAATGGTGGGGAAGAAAGAAGAGATCAAGCTGTCTCAAAGGACTGCTCCGCACTTCTCAGAGGAATACCTGATGAGTATCTGCCTTTTAGCTTAGCAGAGACTTTCTTTTTCATCTTTTTTGGCTCCTGGGGTACAAGCAGCTGCTGCACTTACCTTCCCCTGAAGGATGCTGAGAATGGGTCACTATCCCACATCATCAAGGCGGTGCACAATCTAGGTGTTCAAATGGGTGTCTAGTCAAATGGTCAACAGACAAATGGTCGACACAATTTGGTCAACAGGACAAATGATCAAATTTTTTTTTTAGTTATATATATTTTTGTAGGTTTTCGTTTAGGGGAAAAAAAGGGGTTTTAGCCAAAAAAAGGGGGTTAGGGGGACCCCCCCAAAAAAAAAAATTGAAAAAACTATAAAAAAAATTCGATCATTTGACCTGTCGACCTTTTGGTGTCGACCATTTGTCCTGTCGACCATTTAGATTCGACCCGTTGACCTACAACCGTTCAAATGAAGAAAGAAGGTGGAGTTCAGAACACAGATTGGCTATTGCTTGCCTTTGATTGGGTCTCGTCATGGCTGGGGGCAGCAGTAAAACTACTGGTGCCTGTGATCATGTTCTTCTTGGTTCTCTTGTGCACGTGCCAATTGGGTCTCCGATGTTGTGTTCATATAGTCCCTAATAGTGCAAAGATGATGGTATCAATTGGGGGATCTAAAACACCTTGCCATACAATAAACAACGAAACTCAAACTAATATTTCCGGGATTGTAGATATATCAGGTGGGGAGGAGTTTGTTACTGTAGAAGTAACGAAAGGGGGGAATGTTGGGGAGTAGCTAGCGCCTTGGCTAGCACCTTCCTGCACCCCCAGGTCCTTTAGAATTAGGTAAGAGTTCTCTAAGCACTATAGCACTGAGAAAGCTTTTTTCATGCAGGAATAATCACACAAAGGCATGGCCAGGCACTAACTGAAGAAAGTTAGTATTTATATATGAGGTGCAAATAACTATTTAGCTGAATACATTTGTAAAAATGTTAAATTGTAGTTTGTTTTTCTCAGAGCACGGTAAGGAGCTCTGTGCCAAAAGGAATGCAGCCTGTGCTAAAAAATAGACTACAGGCACTGCTGTAGTGTTAGTTTAGGCTGGTAGATAGCACGAGGTAACTCAGCAGCTGTGTCCTGTCCATCAAAACACCCAGGCAGGCTGAGGCTCATATACACAATGTAAAATAACAGAAAAAACAAGGTTTTAAGGAGAATTACTGGATCAGATATAATAGGAGTATATTGAGTGAAGTGTGGAGAGGATGACGGGAAGGTGTGTTTATATATAAATGTTTATAATATAGCATAATATGATAAACAGGAGTTACATTGTATTCTTGCCTAGACAGCAGTATGCTAAGTAGTTTTGTCCTAAATGGGAACCCGGCCATGCAAGAAGGTAGACTGCAGCGTCCCTTTTAAGGAAGAAGGGCTGTTTTGGATGAGCTAACGACAATATCCAGTGACCAAGTCAAACGGTATATAAGGTACCTGCTTAGCAACAGTCTGGAGGATCTGGGAGCGGTTGAGGGACAGAATATACCACTCGCGAGCAGAGTCCTTTGCCCCATCCTCATTTCTGTACAGATTCAAGTTTGTTCTCCTTGCAAGACAAGACTCTTGGCCTTAATTCCCTAGAGGGGTACATTCATTCTGGTGTGAGCATAGTTAAGGGACAAACTTGAAATTAGGGGTACCCTTACAGGGACTCCCTTTTCAGTACTGGGAATCTGACTTTGTACAACCTGAAAAAGGAGACTGACTTTTGGCTCTAAAAAAAATGGCTGAAGTACAGATTAAATGTTTATAGTTGTGAAACATATATGATACAGTTAGCTACTAATACTAACAGTGGTATTTTTGTCCAATATTGGTTACACCGTAAACAGAAACCAGATTATGTAGTAGCATATCCAAACAGCTATATAGTTCTTCAATAGTTGCTCTTAAAATGTAATGTTACTAACTTACTTGAGATATGTGGTCCCAAAATTGGTTTAAGCAGAGAGAAACAAATGTGTCGTCTGTTTGGCTGTCTGGAAATTGAGTCCATAAAGTGCATTCTAATGCACTGTGAAACCCTACATGAAATGGAAATTAAATGGAACATGTTGATGGAGGGAAAAAAATAAACTTGATGGTTTATATGCTCAAATGTTATATTAAATGTGTAGATATTTTAGATATTTTGACATATGGCCAGTTTTAACCTAAGAATGAATTTTATATAAATTGAGATTTGATAATGACCAATTGTGAACCATTGAATGTTTGATATGATTTTATAGTCTTACTATATGTCATGTCTGTATATACAAAGCCTGTCAGGCTATAAGTATATTATAATAAAAAATAAATGAAATACCAATGCCCCCCCCCGCACCCATCTCCTGCAGTGTGTTCCCCAAGGCTCATGTGTCTCCCCGATCTTCTACAACATTTTTACCAAACGACCCCTCTACGACCTTGACTCAATCAGTATCTCCTATACCAGCTACTCAAATCCTCCTTCCCCTCACAGGTAACTACTCCGAGGATTCTGGCACCTTAAGCACTGTCTACCAAACCATCCAGGCCTGGATGGCCACACACCTATATCTTCATGACGAAAAAACTGAAATCCTCCTTGTGCCCCCCCACGGTGCACCAAAATCTTAACCACCAATATGCATTCTACACCATTGATGGTATTTCCATCCCCGTCTCCCTGACAGTCAAGACCTTAGGAGTCTACCTTGATACCTCACTCTCTCTTACTCACCAAGTGAATGCCATTGCCTCCTCTGCTGCCCTCACCACGAAACTGATCAACGACTGCAGACCGTTCTTATTTTCTGACAGCTGCCTCACCATTGTGTGAGCCGTCATGGGCTCCAGACTAGTTTACTGCAACGCAACTTTCGCAGGCACCTCTACTTGCAACATTCAAAAGTGGCAAGTCATACGGAACAACACTCTCTGCGCTGCCCTCAACATATCCAGACGAGATCACATCTGTGCTGCAAGAAGAAATGCACACTGGTATGAGAACAGGTCACCTTTAAAATGCTCTTTGTCACTCACAGATGCCTTAGAAACTCTGCCCCCCTTACCTTACACAGAATATCACAAAAGTCCAGTCATCGAGACCGACCAGCTCTGCCTACTCTCACCGCCTCATGATGCCCAAATTTAAACAAGCTAAAGCTAGTGGCTCAAGCTTCCCAGTTATTGCAGCCAAACTTTGGAATACTCTCCCACCTGCCCTGAGAGCCGAGCAGTCTTACTGGACGTTCTGAAAGCTCCTGAAAACCTGGCTCTTCAATTAGAACACTTCTGGATCCGTCTACCACTGACACCTCTCTGACAATTTAAAACCTTGATCATACAACTTGTAATGCATTAGTGCACTATATAACCTGAACTGTTAACAGCGCCTTGATGGCCATGGGTTTAGCGTGCTTTATAAATGTAAAAATAAATAGACTCCACTTGACTGTTGCCTTGAGCCTTATGGAATCGTGTATGGGAACTTTGGTAACTGTTCTGAATCCCCTCTCTGCCCCTCAAGTATTTTAAACTGGTTACTTACCATGAGTTCTGGTTGAATATTCATTCCTAGGATAGGGCAGAACTGCTTATGTTTATTTTCTATGTGGTGGCGTGCCATATAATTTTATAAGTCTGATGACAACTCTTAACTTCCAGCCTTGTAAAAGTGTATTCCATGATATGAGTATTTTTACCTAAAGTGCGGATTGTGTCCGAGTTGGACACCTATGTTACTGTGTGTGTTGTTTGTTTCTAGGGCTTGTGAATATGCTTTAATTCACATGCTTTGCATAGGCCGCCATCTAATGTTTTTCTTCTGCCATTGGTTGGCCCCTTTGACACGGAGTACAGAATTATTTTACCAGCAACACCATTTTGCTGCATTGTTCAAAGCCTAGCATTGACCGACACTTAAGACCGAACAAATGGTGGAGCCAGAATCTTAATCCTTGTAGATTTCCAACATCAGGCGGACATTAGGGATACAGGAGGGTGTCTTTACAGTTATTGATAGGCATTTGTACAATGCCTCTATTCTCTTCTCCCACAGCCTCCCTCGGTTTTGATCCACCTCTGGTGAATACCCCTTTAAGTTCTGGCCCAGTTGTCACTCAAAGTTTCGTTGGAAGGATACACACCACACCGCATGAGTAACAAATGCCTTCTAAGGGACCATGCTGAAGATCGATACCACGCGTGCAAAACGTTCAAGCCCAAGACCCTTATGGAGTGTTGAACCAAGTGCTGTGCAGCTTAAGTCATGCAAGACGAAAAGGAGCCGAGAGAGGCCTCGAAAGTGAGAATACGTATCAACATTGATCCTGAAGAGCTGCATCATGAGGTGCCAGGGAGCAAAACTTGTCAGCCCTAAGCTCCAAAGGCTTGGCATCGAGTCACAACTGAGCGAAAATACTTAGCATACTAGCATACAAGAGACTACACACTTACACACGCCCAAACACAAGCTAAATTCTGAGGGCACCCGCTCCGAAGGTTTGGCGACAACTCAGAAAACGCAGTGTGGGCCGGGCGTTGAGCATAATCTGCGCAGACGGACAAAACCACAAACATTCCCAGTCGGTACAAGGTAAGTGGAAGAGATTGGGGCATGATGAGGGGCATCCCAAGATTCAAACATCTAACCCATACAGAGCACAGTCAGAATTGGGACATGCATAGATGGAGGGTGATCTCTTATCTCTTTAAGGGAGAAAAGGGGTCTACAGGAGTTCTCAGAGTCAGACAATTGGAAGGAGGGGGGAGGAGGAGGAAGTTTGGAATCTTGAAGATTTGAATGCCACTTGGTCCTCCCTAAAAGAGACTACTTTAGACAAACTGATCACCGAACAAAAAAGACCTGAAGACACATTGCCTATTGATGGCCATCAACACAAGATGGCTACAATACAGACAGATCCCCCTTCAGCGCCTCAGTAACATGACTGCCAAAATCTGGGGATGATGAGCATTATCAGCAAGAGCACCCTGCAGATGAGAATGATTCTATCAATTCAGAAGAATACCCTATAGTTTCCGTGGGATGATGACACCCCCAAGTTACATCCTCTCCAATGGAGTATCCGTTTCAGTACATGACTTTGCTGAAAAGAGCAGCTAGTAGGTACAGTATTACGGTGCACTAGTCTGAGGATTTTTTTGAAGACATCCTTGAGGAGACAAAACAGGGTCTCCCATTTCATTTCCTTGTTGAAATCTGTCAAACAACTGATTTTTCCCTTTCTACTTAAACCAGTAGCTACAAAAGCTATAAAACCAAGAATAGAGAAGTATAAGCAGTTTCCCTCTGACCTCTTAAGTCCGAGCCAACCTATTCCAGACTTGTCAGTCAATGCTGCCAGCAAGTGGTACAGAGCTCCACCTGCAATGACTGATCACCCTCCAAAATAGAGTAAGAGGGTTCATTATTTTGGGGGAGTTATGGCCACTTCAGCTGGTTTTATAATGTCGTAACACCAATGCCCCCACATTAGTGGCTGTGATGAATCCTATGGAGTCATCACTGATTCCCTGACAAAGATCTCCTCTCATGTGGCTAGGGAACGGCAGCCGCTACCTGATCCGGCTCCTGACCCTGGGGGTGGTATTATGAGGAAGGATCCCGTGGGAGGAGACGGCTGTCAGGGAAAGGTGGTGACCCTGTCAGGAGAGATGTGGTATTCTTACCTTCCAATTCTTGATGGCTTGTCACTATACAAGTCCTTCCTGTCATAAACCTTCCAAAAACCCTTCTTGCAAATCACTCTAGGCAAAACCTTATTCGTACCTCATAGACTAACAGACATTTAGCTTCTCCTGTCTCCAAGGGTTTTCTGAATATAAATTCTAAACAATATCACATTGGAAATCGTAGAAAACCTTAGGTACTGCAACGAGGAAGAGGAGAAAGGAGTTAATGTGGATCAGAAGAAACGCAAAGTCAAGCATGCAGGCTAGTTGTTTTGGGGTTTCCCGAGTAAAGATGGTATCCGCATTCAGATCAGGAGAACCGGAGAAGAAGGAAGCGCAGCCGGAGACGAATGAAGCAGAGCTGTGGCAGACAGCAGCATGCGCAAGGACTGTGCTGGAGAAAGCAGGCACTTCTACTCCGCTGCTCGCAAGCTTGACATACCAGTGTGGCGTGAGGTCAGAACAGACAACGCAGGCACAGTGAGAGAACTGTCGAGTAGCTGGCAGCAACAGCAGAGCTGCCGGGAACGCAGTTGTGCAGAGCAGCGGTGGACGTGCTGGCCGGTGAATGCGAAGCTGTCCGGAGAGCTGGAAAAAGGTCTTCAGTGCAAGAAGGAACGTTCCGAAGTGGGAGCTTCACCGCAGCAACGTGCCACAGGTCGATAATGCTCAAATACACTAGTGAGTCTGTCAAGAGCCATTGGGGGACCCCGGGGCATACCGACAGGCATATGAGTGTTACGCTCACCTGGTTCCCACAGGGGTGTCGATCGGACCCGGACAGCTGCAGTCTCCACCAACGTGATGCGTAGTGCAGAGATGACAGTCTGGACTGGCCCGCCTAATCTCGTCTGTTTGACCCGTAGTAGTATTCTCCTTCAAGTGGAGAAAGGGATTTAGCCACCAGTGGATTTTAGTGATGGCCCCTCCCCACTGTTCTCGTTCTCCCCACTAGTCACCTCCGATATCCCCTTTTAGTAACCTCACCTTATGTTTTTAAATGATGAGCTCTCCATCCTGCGTGGCATGCAGGGGCGCGTAGATACCAGTTACTTCACTGGTTTGAAGGTACTGGAGGAGTTCCGGAGGAATATTGACTCCGGGGTTTATAAAGTTCAAAGAGTTCAATATGTCCGATGTTCACTCTTGTTCCATTCCCTTGTTGAATTGCAGCTAAAAAAATTGTCTGGAGGCTGCTGATGGCGTTCAGGTAAGAGTCTGTATTACCCAACACTGTCCGGTAAAAGTTGCACGAGTTTAACTTGTTGTTTTCTCTCCCTTTTATAGGTGCGGCATAAGAAGATGTGGCGTATTAAAGGGTAATGCCCCCGGTGGTAAATCAGGTAAGCCTATGGTGGTAAAAGTGATTGTATTTGTCGGTTCTCTCTCGGCTCACCTTGTTATTCCTTTTGTTTTTCCCCAGGTGCTGGAGTTCGCCAAAGAAAATGATGGAGGCAGCGCCGAATCGGAAGATGCTGTGGACTGGTGAGTATGACGAGACGCTGCTGCTGGCGATGCGACGCGTGCTGAAGTAATGTCCTTTCAGGCTCGGAGACGTGCTGGATCCGGAATCAGGTAAGGAATTAAAATAACGTCCGTGGTCTAACTTTTTCTCCTTCTTTCCCCTTTTTCTAGGAGCTCCGGATTCGAGGCGGGCGTGGCAGAAGACTGGATGCTGAATTGCAGGCACGGTAAGCGTTACGCTGCAGAATGCAGAATAACGCAAAGCGTGTGCTGCTGTAGTTCCAGGTAAGAAGTTTCCCAGAACCACACCCGAGTAAAAAATAGTCCCTGTAATAAAATAGTCCCATCCTGGCCTCACGTTGGCTTGGATTCATTTGCAGCATGGTCTGCATGAGGTAAGTAATGTCTATGAGGCTGGCGCCTAAGGCGCCAGGACTGAACCCAAACAGCCCCCAGCCGGGGCTGCTGGGGTTTTAGTGGGTATCTGGATGCCTGCTCCCGGGACTGATGGACTCGATCCGGATGCCGGGGTTAGGCATCATGACAGCCCTCCGCCCCCCCACCCCCCCAAGGCCCCTCCTAAAGTTGTTCTTCCCCTTGGCCCTGGCTTGTCTGGGAAGTTCCGATGGAATTTTTTCACCAACCGAGGAGCATGAACGTGGTCGCTGGGTTCCCATGACCTTTCTTGTGGTCTGTAACCCTTCCAGTCGATTAAATAAAAAAGTCTTGATTTAACCATCTGAGAGTCCAGGATGTCCTTAACCTGAATTCAGGTTCTCCATCTATTAGGATGGGGTCAGGTGGTTTGGTTAATCTTGTTCCGGGTTGAACTGGTTTTTGAAGTGAAACATGAAAGACAGGATGAATTCACATATTAGAGGGTAATTCTAATTTGACGGCCACCGGGTTGATAATGGCCTTAATGGTGCAAGGTCCCAAATATCTAGGATTAAAAGTCTGAGTTCCTTTCAGAGGTATGTGTCTTGTGGCCAGCCAAACTTGATCTCCAATCCGATATGGTGGAGTCACACTTCTATGTTGATCAGTATTTTTCTTGAATTTTTCTTTTGCTTGTTTCAAATGTTCATTTGCCTCCTTAAAGGCTTGTGTAATAGTAGAGTGCAGATGGGTCACTGCCGGCATTTCTAAATGCTAGGGCGAATCGAGTTCTGAGGTTCGAGGATGATGTCCATATATGATATAAAAGGGGCTTTGTCCGGTTCCTGAATGTACAGAGTTATTGTATGCGTATTCAGAAATCCATAAAATATCCTTCCAATTACTTTCGGTTTGGTGAAGCATGCAACGTAGGTATTGTTCAAGAGTCTGGTTGGTCCTCTCCGTCTGACCATCGGTTTGAGGATGGTTACTGGTCGATAACCTTATGTCGATTTGCGCCAATTGACAACATTTTTTCCAAAATTGTGATATGAATTGACCACCCCGGTCAGAAATCAATACGGAAGGAAATCCATGTATTCGAACAATGTTTTCGAGAAATTCCTTGGCCAAAATTGAAGCGGAAGGTAATCCTTTTAAAGGAATAAAGTGGGCCATCTTGGAAAAAAGATCCACAATAACTAGAATGGTGTTGGATCCATTACATGGCGGTAGATCTGTAATAAAGTCTAAAGACAAAGTGTGCCATGGTGTGGGTGGAATATCTAAAGGTTGTAAAAGACCAGCTGGTTTTTTCTTCTGACTTTTGTTTTGGGCGCAGATCCCACAAGGCAGTACAAATGACTTTACGTCTTTTTGCCAGGTGGGCCACCAGAATTGTCTTTTAATTTTAGCTTCAGTCTTTGCAATACCTGGGTGCCCTTCCATCAGAGCATCATGGTAATTGGAGATGACTAGTTCTTGTAGTTCCTTGTGTGGTAGAAATAGACGCCCTTGATAGTAAGGTAAGTCATTGATGACTGAATAATCTTGGCCCTTTTTCACCCAGTCCTGCAGGGCTGCTGAATCGAAAAGTTGTTGGATTTTTAAATGAATATCTTCTAAAGTCTGTAGAGTAGTTATGCCAAGAATTCTTTGTTCTGGAATTATAGGCACCGGTTCTGGGTTCGAATATGCTTCTCCCATCCCTATTCGGGATAAGGCTTCTGCCTTACCATTCTTGCAACCTGGCCGATAAGTGATCACGAAATCGAATTCGGCAAGGAATAATGGCCATCGAAGTTGACGCGATGATTGGGCCTTGGCTGTTTTTAAATACAGCAGGTTCCTGTGATCAGTGATTACAGTAATGGTGTGCCTAGCACCAAGAAGAAAATGCCGCCAAGTCTTGAAGGCGGATTTGATGGCTAACAACTCTTTATCGGTAACTGCATAGTTTAACTCGGGGGCCGAGAACTTTCTGGACCAAAATGCTACTGGATGAAGTTGACCGGTTCAGAATCCTTCTGGGACAAGACAGCTCCCATGGCTAAACTGGATGCATCGGTTTCAACTACGTATGGGAGCTCGGGGCGTGGATGCTTTAAGACAGGTGCCGACATGAATTTCAATTTCAGCTCTTGGAAGGCCTTTTCAGCCTCTTCGGTCCACAAGAAGCGTTTGTTTTTTCGCAAAAGTGCTGTGATGGGGTGTACAACATGTGAGAAGTCGGGAATAAATCTGCGGTAGAAATGAGCAAATCCAAGCATGCTTTGTACCCCTTTAACTGAACTGGGTGATGGCCACTTGAGAATTGCATCCACCTTTCGAGAGTCCATTCGGACTCCTTTTGGAGTCAGGATAAATCCAAGGAATTCAACTTCTGTAGTATGAAAAACACATTTTTCCAATGTTGCATATAACGTGTGCTGGCGTAGTTTCTCGAGGACTGCACAAACGTGCTTAACATGGTCTGATTCTGAGGAGGAGTACACTAGAATATAGTCTATGTATACGACAACACAGGCGTCAATGAGTTCACGAAGGACATCGTTCATAAAATACTGGAAGGCTGCTGGTGCATTGCACAACCCGAAGGGCATCATGATATTCGAATAATCCGTACTTGGTAAGAAAGGCAGTCTCCCATTCGTCACCTTTCTTTACACGTACCAGATGATATGCCCCTCGGAGATCTAATTTAGTGTAGATGCACTCATCCTTTACTTGGTCTAGTAATTCGGGGATCAGAGGCAATGGGTATCTGTTCTTCACTGTAATCTGATTTAATGCGCGGTAGTCTATGCACGTTCTGAGGTCACCTTCCTTTTTAGGTACGAAGAATAAAGCTGAGGATGCAGGGGACTTGGATGGACGAATGAAGCCATTAGCAAGGTATTGGTCCAAGTATTGTCGTAGGTGAAGGTTTTCGGGTTCCGTAAGGGCATAGATCCTACTGCATGGAGGTTGTGCACCGGGTAGGAGGTCGATTTGACAATCGTATGATCTGTGAGGTGGTAAGGTGTTTGCCTGTTCTTTTTGGAAAACATCCTGGAATTCTTGATATTTCTGAGGTAACTGCACGACTGGATTAGTGACTGTGGCCAGACCTTTGTTCAAGGTCTTTTTCGGGTTATAGGTGTGTGCAAAATCCGGGAAGGTTATTCTCTTCTCTCGCCAATCAATACAAGGATTATGTGTTTCCAACCAAGGTATCCCCAGTATTATTTGGAACTGTGGGACTTCGATTAAATCAAACACAATAGTCTCTCAATGCCCATCTTGACCCAACAGTGTCATCTCTGTGGTGGAATGAGTTACTGGCCCAGAGGCAATTTCGGTTCCGTCGACTGTGGTGATGACATCCGAAGTGGTCTTTTTGCAGAGAGGTATATTCATCGTAGAAGCCAATTTTTGGTCCATATAGTTTCCTACGGCCCCGCTATCGATCTATGCTCTTACTGCGTGCATACATGATGGCTGTCTTGGATCAATAAGGACCATTGGTATGATTAGGTGCGAGGTCTGAGTGTCCTTCTTCAAGCTCGGCAAGCGGACCTCTACGCTTGTCTGGCGTGGTCATTTCCGAATCAGGCTCTGTTTGATTTCTATCAGCAACTCCGACTACTTTCTTGGATGGTTTTATAGGGCAATCCCGTAGAAAATGTCCTGAGGCCCCACAGTACAGACACAATTGCATCTGCCGTCTCCTTTCTCTTTCCTTTTGAGTTAAGGGTCCCTTAACCCCCCCGATCTGCATAGGTTCTGATGCATCTGTTCCTTTGGGGGTAAAATTGGGTTTAACCAGTACCCGATTCTCGAACTTAGCTCAATCAGCCTTTCTGTTCTGAAGTCGGTGGTCTAACTGGACCACTAAGTCTATATATTCTGCGCAATCCTGAGGTGGGTTCACAACAAAAACATCTTTGAGTTCACCCCGAAGTCCACGATGAAATAATGTAACTCGTTTTTCCTCTGGCCATCCGGTTTCCACCACCAACCTATTGAAGGTTGCGATATAGGTTAGCAGATCCTGATTACCTTGTCGTAGGGATAAAAGTTTGTTATCCAGGGCCTGTCCCTGTGAATGTCTGGCGAATAGTCTTTCCATGCTCAATTGAAAACCCTGAAAATCCCGAAGAATAGGGTCATCCTGGTTGACTAGTGGAATTGACCAATCCGCAGCGCTGCCACTAAGGTATGATAGTACAAAGGCTACTTTGGCTTGGTTGTTTGGAAAAGCTCCAGGTCTGCATAAAAAGTGCAAGCGGCATTGGTTCATGAACACGGCAAACCTTTTCGGGTCCCCAGCAAAACGTTTGGGTGGAGCTAAAGGAATGCTCCCTGGTAGGACCACTTGCACATATTGCTCGATGAAACGGGAGTTGGATTCCCCCCGAGTCTAGGTAGTGGTGTTTGCCCAGCTTGGCTTTGCAGCAGTTGTCGAGCAAGATCATCAGTGTGCTCCTTTAACATAATCAGTTCTCTCCTAAGGGCATTAGTTCCTTGGCGCGTGGAGTGCACTTCTGCCCTAAGTTCCCCTAACAATTGGGTTAGTTGGTCAGTTTCTGAGGTTTCCATTACGCCCGGGTGGGGATTTGTAGATATGCTTCACGTTCTGTTACGCTCACCTGGTTCCCACAGGGGCGTCGATCGGACCCGGACAGCTGCGGTCTCCACCAACATGATGCGTAGTGCAGAGATGACAGTCTGGACTGGCCCGCCTAATCTCGTCTGCTTGACCCGTAGAAGTATTCTCCTGCAAGTGGAGAAAGGGATTTAGCCACCCGTGGATTTTAGTGATGGCCCCTCCCCACTGTTCTCGTTCTCCCCACTAGTCACCTCCAATATCCCTTTTTAGTAACCTATCCTTATGTTTTTAAATGATGAGCTCTCCATCCTGCGTGGCATGCAGGGGCGCGTAGATACCAGTTACTTCACTGTTTTGAAGGTACTGGAGGAGTCCGGAGGAATATTGACTCCGGGGTTTATAAAGTTCAAAGAGTTCAATATGTCCGATGTTCACTCTTGTTCCATTCCCTTGTTGAATTGCAGCTAAAAATATTGTCTGGAGGCTGCTGATGGCGTTCAGGTAAGAGTCTGTATTACCCAACACTGTCCGGTAAAAGTTGCATGAGTTTAACTTGTTGTTTTCTCTCCCTTTATAGGTGCGGCATAAGAAGATGTGGCGTATTAAAGGGTAATGCCTCTGGTGGTAAATCAGGTAAGCCTATGGTGGTAAAAGTGATTGTATTTGTCGTCTCTTACTCGGCTCACCTTGTTATTCCTTTTGTTTTTCCCCAGGTGCTGGAGTTCACCGAAGAAAATGATGGAGGCAGCGCCGAATCGGAAGATGCTGTGGACTGGTGAGTATGACGCGACGCTGCTGCTGGTGATGCGACGCGTGCTGAAGTAATGTCCTTTCAGGCTCGGAGACGTGCTGGATCCAGAATCAGGTAAGGAATTAAAATAATGTCAGTGATCTAACCTTTTCTCCTTCTTTCCCCTTTTTCTAGGAGCTCCGGATTCGAGGCAGGCGTGGCAGAAGACTGGATGCTGACTTGCAGGCACGGTGAGCGTTACGCTGCAGAATACAGAATAACGCGAAGTATGTGCTGCTGTTAGGGCGTGGTTTAAATAGCCTCCAAAGTAGTTCCAGGTAAGAAGTTCCCCAGAACCACACCTGAGTACAAAATAGTCCCTGTAATAAAATAGTCCCATCCAGGCCTCACTTTGGCTTGGATTCATTTGCAGCATGGTCTGCATGAGGTAAGTAATATCTATGAGCCTGGCACCTATGGCGCCTGGACTGATTTCTAAGAGGAGCCTGGTGCCTAAGATGCCAGGACTGAACCCAAACAGCCCCCAGCCGGGGCTGCTGGGGTTTTAATGGGTATCTGGATGCCTGCTCCCGGGGCTGATGGACTCGATTCGGATGCCCGGGGGTAGGCAGCATGACAATGAGCAGAAAAAGATATTTGAAACTGACCAAGTGAAATACAAAAACAGTATTTAAACACATTTCCATACATGAGATGTCAGAATGGGGAAGGTTGGTGCAAGCATTACCCTAAGCAGGTGAATTCTAATGAGAATATAAAAAGGCAAAACTGGAACCAGTCTCCATACTTGAGATGTCAGTGGGGGGGAAGTTGGATCATGTAGTACCTCAAGCCAATGAAGTGGAGCTGAATTAAAGGACCGTGATCTTAAGAAGTCCTGGTGAAAAGGAACATACCAGGCAGTTAACATTGGGAGGCAAGATGCCTGGCAGCAGAGTATACCAGGAGATCTGTAAGACCCAGAAAGGGATTCCTGGCAGGAGAGTATACCAGGAGGTCCAGTAAAGTTGTATCAGAAGTGAGGCAAGATACCTGGTTGGGGGGGTATACCAGGGGATCTGTAAAACCCAGAAAGAGGATTCCTGGCAGGGTAGTATACCAGGAGGTCCATTAAAAGCTGAATAAAGAAACTCATTTACTTTTCAAAGTACATGGTAAAGAAGTATACCAGAAACATTTTGTTATCTGTGAAGGCATCATGAAGCCAGACACAGACAACAGATTCAAAATTCAAACAGAAATGTTTTATTAAGTCAAATGTCAGGATGGTTGAAGGCCCAACTTGCCCTTTACTAAGGTGGGATTTCCCTACCTAAAGATGAGTCAGAAGGTTCAACTCAAAAGTCTCTGTGCCCAAAACCTATACTTGCCCTCAAAACTAAAGCTAAACAATGTGTAGGGATGTCGGCAATAAAAGCAATAGCATTCCAAATTAAGTTCCGAGCTTCTTGCAGGTTCTGGCTTACTTTTCAGCTCCCCTTCCCCAAGTTCAAGGTAGTTCCACAAAGTCTCAGGCTTCCCTTTCCCAAGTTCAACTTGTCAACGTGTACTTATTCTCAAGCTTTCAATGCTCAAATATATCTCCAGAGCAACTTTATACTCCTTCTGGTTTCTTAATAGTCCAGTCAGATTGCTTTCTCCTGTTTCACTCCAGCAACCTCTTTGGCTTTCACAGTTGGGGTTTCCCCGGTCTAGGCACAGTTGTTGGACCACACAGTCCACCCATTGCAAGCTGCGCAGCCAGGAACCCTAAGCGCTCTAGCTCACACAGGTTCTTCTGTATCTGTGTGATGGTTCACACTCACTAGGCTTTTCCTTGTCAGCCTCTTGGCTTTGCCACAATGCGTTCTTTCCTTTGCCAGTCTCTTGGCTTCCACATATAGTTTGTGTTGTGGTGTTTTTGTTCTTTCACCACCTTGCTTTCATACTTTCTTGCAATCTTCCCTGCTTGCTTTCTGCTGCATTTCATGCGGTTCGTGCTTTGCTTTCAATGGGCGGTACATGAATTTCACACAAACTTATCAGGTCATAGCTTTGCCAAGTCTTAATTTAGTTTGGTATTCAATAACTGATCTTTCAATCTGCTGCTTGCATTTTATATTATTATTTTTCCTCTCAACCTGTTGCCTTGGGTTAATTTCAACTTGTGCATACTTTTTTATTCCTTCAGCATCTATATTGGTTTCCCTGCAGCCCCAAGGAGTTCTGCGGTACAAGTGCTCTTCCCCTTTCACTCATCGGTCCCTGCTGTCTCTTCTGGCAGCTGTGCTTTCGGCTTCTGCTCCGCCGACACGCTTTCCTCTGACTGTGTGCCCCGCTCGCACTTCACCTTCTCTCCGTATCTTGCCGGTTGATCCACTCTCTGCCGCGGACGCTGTCAGTAACCTTTTCTCTTCTATGTCCGCAGCTCCGGCTGCGGACCTCCGACCAATGAGGATCCCACACCTGTGGCCTTCTCGTGGTCTGGCAGCCCTTGCCTCCACAGCTTCCTGGGATCGTCTGCCGGCATCCTGGCTTTCCGGCAGGACCCACTTCGGCTGCCTGGTATGCAGGATTTTCACTCCAGGCACATCAAAATCAGCCTCAGCTCTCTCCTGCTGCTCTCTCCCCCTTTATACACCTGCAACCACTTGGCAGGTTGCAGGCGTGAGTCCATAAATGTAATTGCTTGGTCGTAATTAGTGGAACACTCGGGAGATGCGTGACCTTTAGAACACTCGGCAGGCCTCTTCCTCGTCTCAGTACTAGATTAGCGAAATTACTTACTAGTGTTCATTACTCCTAGTCGCCTCTTCCTCGTCCCAGTGGGTTGAATGAGGGGAAATGAGTGGAGAAGGTTTGCAATAGTCCCTAGGGGAGGAGGAAGGGGGAGGGGGAAGAGAAAGGGGCACGGGGGAGGTGGAGGTTGGTTCTCATAAGTGAAAGGGGATACCCTGTTTTGCCAGCAGACCTTCTCTTCACACTCCTCCTAGTGTTCTCGTATTTGTGTTAAGAAAGGAAGAAGGCATACTATGGCAAAAGGGAAAGTGCACACAGTTGCACTGTGAACAACTCTGAATCTAACAACGTATATATAATACCCAAGTCTTGTGTATATATGTAAAACCCAGGAACGTCAATAAGATAAAACAGTATTACCAATATAGGAAAAGGGATGTGGGGTAAACACTTAGGACCTCCTTATGACTGAAAGGAAAGTCGGCAAACTCTTTACCCACTATGCTCTTACAGATACTGACAGCGCTAAACCCACGTAGCGGGCAAGCAAGGACAGATTCTGTGAACTGACAATCTGTAGAATACTGAATAAGGCAATTATAAACAGTACTCACGAGGACCGGAAAGACCACTTGAATGTCAGTAATTTCACGAACCCTGTAGATCAAACAGGGACCCAGAAGGCTGTAAAAGCAAAGGGTTAAAGATAACAAAATACATAAACCCTAGTAAAAGGCAAGTCTGAATTGTGATAATAAATCGTGAGGATAACTAAAAGGGGAACACTCTGGAACTTGTAACAACAAAACCCACACCTAATAATCAATGGAAAATGAATGCAGAAGTGCAATGGAAAACATGGAGTGGAATAATAAATCGTGAGGAAAACTAAAAGGGGAACACTCTGGAACTTGTAACAACAAACCCACACCTAATAATCAATGGAAAATGAATGCAGAAGTGCAATGGAAAACATGGAGTGGAATAATAAATCGTGAGGAAAACTAAATGGGAAACACTCTGGAACTGGTAACAACAAACCCACACCTAATAATCAATGGAAAATGAATGCAGAAGTGCAATGGAAAACATGGAGTGGAATCTCAATAAAGTTGGATTAGGAGCAGGGAAAATGATATCACAAAAGGAAACCTTTCCCACCCAATCCAAGGAGAAAAGGCAGTAACTAATTCTACAAAAGTAAATAGTAATACATCATGCTTTTCAGTAACCAGGACAGCATAAAGGGACAGAAAACACCGGCAAACTGGGCTGCATCAAATAGTAAAGTACAGAGAAAGGCTGTCTGCAGACAGAGGAAGACAGAAAGGGAAATTCAGAAAGCATAAATCAAATAAGCGCATAAATCCGAAATCCAGGACAGAGGAACAGGACACAGGAACTAGTAACTGGGCACAAAGCTAGGAACAGGAACTAGGTACAAGGCATGGAACTAGGAACAAGGAACTGGAACTAGATACTTGGCACAATATCTATGAACAAGGAACTGGAACTAGGTACAAAGCACAGAAACTAGGAACAAGGAACTGGATATAGATACTTGGCTCAATATCTATGAACAGGGAACTGGAACTAGGTACAAGGCACAGAACAAGTACAGGAAACAGGGACTAGTCACAACAGGAACACTGCTACAATGACCAGCGCCGGACTGAAGCAAACTGAGGCTTTTAAAGCTGCTTAACGAGCACACCCCCAGGCGTGCTGCCTGCTGCACCTGCAGCCACAGGTGTTGCCTATCCTCCTCCCAGCCTTGTGCTGCAAGGGAGGAGATGATGCAGTGAGCCAGGCATTCGGGGAAGCAAGAGGTGAAGCAGTGAGCCAGGCATTCTGGGAAGCAAGAGGTGAAGCAGTGAGCCAAGGCATTCTGGGAAGCATAGTCATTTGATTTGAGTAGCATGCTGGCTGCCAGGGAGGAGGTGAAGCAGTGAGCCAGGCATTCTGGGAAGCAGGAGGTGAAGCAGTGAGCCAAGGCATTCTGGGAAACATAGTCATTTCATTTAAATAGCATGCTGGCTGCCAAAAACCAGGAATGGATCCGGAAGGGAAGTAACTGGGAAAATAAGGTTTTAACGCTCCCAATTCATCAGAACACTGTAGCATAGGGTTCGAAGGAAATGTCCAGTAAGGATTAAACCCCAGAACATGCCCCCAAGTGGCGGGGACGGGAACGAAGGGAGCGAGAACGGGAGCGAAGAGAGCGAGCCGTGACACTATACCCCCTTCCACGGCCGACTCCAGGCGGCCGTTACTCGCACAAAACATCTTCCTTCCATGACTGGAGCGCTTTGTCTTCGGAGGTGGCACTGACGAAAACAATGATCCACGGGCAGAAGCAGAAGGACTGGAATGAATAGAATCAGGCTGCAGTCTATAAGAGTCATAGGCAGGTTTTCGGTGAGGAAAGGACTCATGGGTTGAAGAAAGGCATGAAGGACTTGCAGGACCCGAAGTAGAGTTGGAAAGTCCAGGAAGCTCAGTCTCTGGGAGCGAACACTCATACATCATTGAGGAGGGAGACTGGCTGGTGCATGCTTTGGACAATGATAGATACTCTGGTAGCCCCCCTGCTGAGAGCGAACACACAGGAGGTTAGAAAACAGCGGATTTCAGACAATGTTCATGTTCAGACAAAGAAGGTGGTGACTGGTTCAAGGCCTGTTGTTGAGGGTGACCAAGGTTTGATTGCATTTGTTCCACACCTTGGGGGCCTGGAAGTCCAATGGGTTGTACAAGGCTGGTATTCCTGATGTCAGTCAAATGGCGACCTTGTTGCACGTGGGCTACAACCACAGGGACGTTTGGCATACCGATAGGAGTGATAGACGCAGTACTTGGTACATCAGGCACACTCGAAGCTGGAGCAATAACAGACACATCTTGAACTGCAGCAGTCATATCCTCCCTTTGGCTACTAGCACCCGAATGGTGCAGCAGTTGGGGAACCGTGCCCGTCCCTTCCTTCAGGCTCATGTGAGATCCGGCAACAAAAGGGCTGTCAAGCGGTTTATCCAAACCGGCCCCCAAATGTGAACTGTCCGGCCCGTTATCCTGGTTGGCTGCTTGTTCGATGTATAGGCCATGGCTGATGGTATCCGTCACGCTCTTGTAACACTCTAGGCAAGTCCAATGGCCTTGCATGTAAGGCTCTCCCAAGTCATGAACCAGCTTGATGTTTTTGGCAGAAGTCTCAGACTCAGATGTAGCATATGCGGGAGGTGCTAATTCTACAGACAAGCAGTTGGGGGAATTAGCTTGTGTAAAAGGCAGGCCTTCTGGTGATCCTCCTGAAGCATAGGATGGGCAGATTGGATGTTCATCCGTAATAAATGGCTGGGATTTAGGAGGTAGCTCTGAAGTAGAAGAATCTGCAACATGATCAAACAGAGCAGACAGGTTCACCTCCGATATTGGCAGCGAGGCTGAGCAGGATACAGGTCTTTCATGAACTGAAGCCAAACTAGCAGTAGGCTCTGGGACCGGAGACAGGCACTCAGGATGTGCTACCGGAGGCTTCATGGCTGAAGGATAAACTGCTGGATGAGTCACTGTATCTGAAAACAGGCATGCCAGAGGAAATTCAGAGGCTGAGGGCATGCAAGCTGGAGCCGTCTCGTTAGCTGAAGACAAACTTGTCAAGGTCTTTGGCTCTGACCACGTACATGGTGAAGGCTCTTGAGTGACTGGCAGATATAGCAATTGTTCATTGATTGAAGACACGTTTGACAATGATGACTGCAGAGCCGTGGACTGGGTAGTCGAAAAGTCAATAGTTGTAGAAGGACAGACTGAAGTCCCAGAAGTCGACAGACATATTTGTGGCTTAGGAATGGAAAGCACCTTTAGGGCGATTGACTCCATGACACCATTAACCAAAGACTGAGCTGGACCCATGCTGCACCTTTCCTTAGTGGATGACACAGAGTCATTTCCAAAGTCTCTGTTAATCAGGATTTCGTCAAGTGTCCATTCCTTTGTCTTAACTTCTGAAGGTGGCAGATTATCAATCAACAGTTCAGGAAGCGCTTGCCTGGTCCTTGTTTTAGTATACTGTGGAATGAGTCCATCAAAACAAGAATTATGTACTGTCTTTGATTGTTCATTGTGACAAACTTTGGCAGAAGGAGGAGTGAACACAGAGGTAGCATCGTTTTCCACATCAGCTTGAATGTTTACTTCAGTCTCAGCAGCTGGATCAAGGGCTGAACCTAAGCCTACAGTAATGACTGATTCTGTGTACGCAACCATTGTGGATTGTGTTTGAAATACAGAAGCATGTATGTGTTCAAACTCTGAATTATGACTGACTGCTACGGAGGAATTCTTAGGCAAAGGAGTAACTTGTAAATCTTCTACTAACAGCAATTCCTGACAAACGGTAGAACAATTGTCAGAATCTGTGCTCTGAATAAGTGCTGTGCAAGAAAGAGGACTTTCACTCCCAATAGGTTTTTCATATTGACAAGTATCATGACCTACTAAAACCTCCTCACTCAGAGATTGAACAGTATTCACTTCATCAACGGATAAAGTTTGAGGTGTAGTCAGAAAAATTCGTAAAGTTTTATTCTCCTCTAATAAACTGATGTATTCTCGTCTTAATTCCTCAAATTCAACTCTTAACATGCCCAGGCTTAACTGTACATCCCTATCAGTAGTCACAAGTGAAGACATGGTGGCATCGGGGCTGGAACCTGCCCTAGTCATCTGGACGTGTACTGATTGTACATCGTCGTTTACTGCTTGCAGGTCTTGTGATCTATACTCTCGCTTACCGACTTGGTCTGTGTTACCCTTAAGTAAACTACTGACATCAGACCTCTTGACATTAGGGACTACAGTAAGTACTTGTGCAGAGGAGTAAGCAGTTGGCTGAGGGCTGAAAACAGAAGTTATGTAATGAACCCCTTCATTCTTTATGTTTGAATCATGAAACTGTTCAATCTGAGGTAAAGCACAACCGGAATCATGGGGTTCAACAACAGATGTACTCATATTTAGTAAATCTAACAGTGTTTTATTTTCCGCTGCTAAGGCTTGTGCGGACATATCTGGATCAAAATTAAAAACAGAATTAGGATCAGGCAATGTATGATGGGCCAGGCAATGGGTAAAATATCTTGCACGTAAATACCCATTCGTGTCAAGGAGTTCATTTAAGTCTGGATCAGTGTTTTGATTATCACAGGCAAACGTAGTCAAAACTTTCTGTACACATTTTTTAGTAGCCTTGCTACCCTTCTTTCTTGATCTGGCCGTATACAAACGGGAAGAAGGGCTGGTCATTCTGTTAAGAAAGGAAGAAGGCATACTATGGCAAAAGGGAAAGTGCACACAGTTGCACTGTGAACAACTCTGAATCTAACAACGTGTATATAATACCCAAGTCTTGTGTATATATGTAAAACCCAGGAACGTCAATAAGATAAAACAGTATTACCAATATAGGAAAAGGGATGTGGGGTAAACACTTAGGACCTCCTTATGACTGAAATGAAAATCGGCAAACTCTTTACCCACTATGCTCTTACAGATACTGACAGCGCTAAACCCACGTAGCGGGCAAGCAAGGACAGATTCTGTGAACTGACAATCTGTAGAATACTGAATAAGGCAATTATAAACAGTACTCGCGAGGACCGGAAAGACCACTTGAATGTCAGTAATTTCACGAACCCTGTAGATCAAACAGGGACCCAGAAGGCTGTAAAAGCAAAGGGTTAAAGATAACAAAATACATAAACCCTAGTAAAAGGCAAGTCTGAATTGTGATAATAAATCGTGAGGATAACTAAAAGGGGAACACTCTGGAACTTGTAACAACAAAACCCACACCTAATAATCAATGGAAAATGAATGCAGAAGTGCAATGGAAAACATGGAGTGGAATAATAAATCGTGAGGAAAACTAAATGGGAAACACTCTGGAACTGGTAACAACAAACCCACACCTAATAATCAATGGAAAATGAATGCAGAAGTGCAATGGAAAACATGGAGTGGAATCTCAATAAAGTTGGATTAGGAGCAGGGAAAATGATATCACAAAAGGAAACCTTTCCCACCCAATCCAAGGAGAAAAGGCAGTAACTAATTCTACAAAAGTAAATAGTAATACATCATGCTTTTCAGTAACCAGGACAGCATAAAGGGACAGAAAACACCGGCAAACTGGGCTGCATCAAATAGTAAAGTACAGAGAAAGGCTGTCTGCAGACAGAGGAAGACAGAAAGGGAAATTCAGAAAGCATAAATCAAATAAGCGCATAAATCCGAAATCCAGGACAGAGGAACAGGACACAGGAACTAGTAACTGGGCACAAAGCTAGGAACAGGAACTAGGTACAAGGCATGGAACTAGGATCAAGGAACTGGAACTAGATACTTGGCACAATATCTATGAACAAGGAACTGGAACTAGGTACAAAGCACAGAAACTAGGAACAAGGAACTGGATATAGATACTTGGCTCAATATCTATGAACAGGGAACTGGAACTAGGTACAAGGCACAGAACAAGTACAGGAAACAGGGACTAGTCACAACAGGAACACTGCTACAATGACCAGCGCCGGACTGAAGCAAACTGAGGCTTTTAAAGCTGCTTAACGAGCACACCCCCAGGCGTGCTGCCTGCTGCACCTGCAGCCACAGGTGTTGCCTATCCTCCTCCCAGCCTTGTGCTGCAAGGGAGGAGATGATGCAGTGAGCCAGGCATTCTGGGAAGCAAGAGGTGAAGCAGTGAGCCAGGCATTCTGGGAAGCAAGAGGTGAAGCAGTGAGCCAAGGCATTCTGGGAAGCATAGTCATTTGATTTGAGTAGCATGCTGGCTGCCAGGGAGGAGGTGAAGCAGTGAGCCAGGCATTCTGGGAAGCAGGAGGTGAAGCAGTGAGCCAAGGCATTCTGGGAAACATAGTCATTTCATTTAAATAGCATGCTGGCTGCCAAAAACCAGGAATGGATCCGGAAGGGAAGTAACTGGGAAAATAAGGTTTTAACGCTCCCAATTCATCAGAACACTGTAGCATAGGGTTCGAAGGAAATGTCCAGTAAGGATTAAACCCCAGAACATGCCCCCAAGTGGCGGGGACGGGAACGAAGGGAGCGAGAACGGGAGCGAAGAGAGTGAGCCGTGACAATTTGATGCCTTTCACTTTTTTTTCCAGGCAGAGGGAAAAGGGTAGCAATATCCCACAAATGCAGATGGGACCAAGGGTTCATCATGGAATGGAAATGGGGGATACTGCGTCTCACCCAAGGACATCTGCCTTGCATTCCCCAAGTCTCTGCTACCCAGGTGATCCTCCCTCACATCTCCACCCCCAGGGTTGGGATCCAAGAGAGATGGCCCTTCCCTGGCCACCTGAGCAGAGTGAGGACGCCCTCCGGTTCCTCGCATATCCTAAAAAGAACTGTTATTGAAAGAGACAATTCTGAAAATGTTGCCTTCTTCAAAGAATTGTTGTTTGAAAGAGACACTTTGCCAACCTATCTAAATATCCAGGGGAAGGAAAAATCGCCCTCTGGATCCAAGAACTCTGCCCTGGAAATGACTGTTTTTGTTGGATTTATCTATTTTTTTATTAGCACTTTTTTGCCAAAATATAAATCTGATACATTTCCTTGCGCCCTTAGTTGTTCATTTCCTAGTGTGAGGGTCAAAGTAATGTTTTTGACACAAGGACAGTTTATGTTTGACAACGAGACACAGACTGATCTTTAGTTTTAGTTTCATAGGTAGGGAAACTCTCTTTTGGATAGAGACTGAAAGGCATTTATCCAACCTTTTTATTTTAATAAACATGTCTGATGCTGAAAACATTACAACTTTGTGTCTGCCTCTCATTCTGACCCCTCACATGGCACAGTACGATCATGCCCTGTGGGACGAAACTAGACCTTAACTAAAGACATATCAGATCCACTTCATCTAGCCTTCCAGAAGATTTTTCAGGAAGGGCAGCGAACTGCAAATACACATCAAGAATGCCCTTGACTCGGTGAAAACCACGGCCGTTGAGTGGCAAGCCATGGTTATCAAAAGGCATGCTTGCCTGTGTGGCACATGGTTTGACCCAAAAACGGAACCTGGCACATTTGCTGGATCCTGCTTTCCCATAGGACCCTGTGTGCCGTTCTGAGGGTCTGCCTACAATACCCAGGATCTTGCATGTAAGTCTGAAAGCCATTAGAGCACTATGATTGGCTCTGAGAGGAACACGTCATGCACTGCCTCTCTTATTCAGTCACCCCTGGGCTATTCAGCCCGAAGGCCTACAGCCAAGTGCCAAAAACAGCAATTGTTGACTCCCTGTTTGGGACTGTTGGAGCTGGTGAGCCCCTAGGGCCAGAACTCCTGCTCAAGCCAGGACTACACCAAGCTCACCCTTTACCAGACTCCTGCTTTTAAGCATAAGGATCCTCTCAGGACCAAGGTACATTACTGTTTTGGACAGTGGTCGCTGGTATATTCTTTTAATTGGTGGGGCGTATCTATTCCCCACAAATATGCCATAGCCACCGAGGGTGCCTGAACCAACCAAGTGGGGTTCTGGGAGATTTTCCCCAGAGAATGTATTTTTGATATTGGGTTAAAATGGTGCATAATACAACACACTCTGGGCCTCATCACGAGTTGGGCGTTATCTCTCCTGGTATATCGCCCAACTTTATTTGCGTTAGCGCCCACCCGTCCGGCGGTATTACTGGCGGATCATGGGTTAGGCACTAACCGTTACTCCCCATTCTCCATTGAGTCCATTGGACCCAATGGGGAATCTTTGGTGCAATTACTGCACAGTAATCCCGCTGGCGGTAATTGTGCCGAAAATGGGCATTTTTCTGGTGTGTTTACCCCTAGCTGGTGGTAGACACGCTGGACTCGAGATTAGGCGGAGTAGTAAATGCAGCGGTAACACTGTTACCGCCACATTTAAGGGCTACCGGCCAACTCGTGATGATGCCCTTTCTGTGAAACTGTGTAAAAAGTCAAAATGTTTTCAATTGTTTTTGTAGGGTAACTCATCCATAAATGCAATAGCTGCAAGTCACGGACAATGCACAAGAGCATTTCCCAACACATTTTCATGATGCCTTTGCCCACAATATATGCCAGTATAAAAACATGTTCACACTGGCTTTGCCCATACATTTCCATGCTGGCAGCATCATTATGTGCGAGAATTCCTACATAAGAACATACTCATGTCTACTTTGCAAATGATGGCAGTAATGATCCTATGAGAAAACATGTCCACACTGGCTCTGCCATTATATGGCAGTATCCCCGCAAACATACATAGGGCCTGATTCACAGAACGTTTTCCTATGGCATTGCACCATTATAACACACATCAGTGAATCAGGTCCATATTCCTGTTGTCTTTGCCTTTAAAAAGGCAGTGACCATAAGAAAACATCTTCTAACTGGCTGCACAATGTAGTCCAGTCTGGACACTTAATAAAATGTTTGTGTATGTGTAAGGTTTGCTAATAAACCAAAAACACAATTAATAATTAAATAAATAATACTTACAATGCTTCCTCTATCATAGATGCCCAGAATTAAAAAACATGCCACAGTACGAAAGGGCTAGACAGGCTGCCCGAAAATGCCAGTCTAGCGGGTTCATGAAAGACAGGATACATTTTTTTTACTGGGCATCTACGATAGATGCCCAGTAAAAATGCTTTGTTGTGCACCCCCATCTGCTCCCTGGCCCAGCGCAAATGCATGCACATACACATGCACAATACATTCACACACAGCAGTCACTCACTCGTTCACATGTGGATCCATACACCATACACTCACTAACTCATGCACCATTCTAATACATTATAATAAAAAACTTACCTGCATGCAAATCTGGTCCGGATTCAGCTCTGCCGTGGCCTCTAGAGATTTTCTGGCTCGCACATACACACATGCACTTCCCCAGCAGGCAATGCCAATTGGCCATGCAAGGCTGGGTAAGCAAAACTCCCCCGACCTTGCATGTCCCATTGGACATGCACAGCTGGGGAACAGAACCGTCAAAGGAAACCTGCATTTCCTTTGCTTTGATGTCAGGATAGGAGAGCTCCCTCAGATGCAACAAGCAGCTGAGGGAGTCTTCCTGGGTTGGAGTGGCTCCTCCATGATGGGAGAGGGTTTTGGTGGGTTAGCGCCCCCTCGCTCAATATGGAGGTGCCACCCCTGGTTTTGGGCCTGTTAACCCTATCCCCATTCTAATCCAACTCTGCACTAACACCTGCTTCTTCTCAGCCAACCCAGCCACCCCTTCCCTTTTCGGCCACTCACCTACCCTCTCTCTGGAGCTGCACCTTTTCTTATTTGTCTTCACTTTCCCATTTCTTCCACTCTCCATCATGCACCTTGGATTTGCTCCATTCCTCTGTCTACTCACACTTCTTCCCTTCTCTCTTTTACATCAGCCTCAACTCAGTCTAACTTCTGCCTTTCCTAGCCTCAGCTCCCCCCTTCCTCCCTGCACCCACACCCCTCAAACAAGAGGCTCCAGTTCTCCTAGGATCTCCAACTTTATCTATCCCCTCACCCTCTGCACAACACCTACTACTCTTCCTCCATCTCCTAGCACCCTTTCACTTGGATTCTGCAGTGCACAATCCTTTGGCAACAAGTCTTCCTACATCACTGACAACTTTGACTCTTACCACCCTCAACTTTCACTTCTTGTAATCAAAAAAATGTCTCTCCTCATAGTTCTGCTACATTAGCAGCTCTCCACGCTGACTCTTCTACCTTCTCAAAGTCTCTGCAACCTGTTGGAAAAGGTGGTGGTGTGGTGTTTCTTATCAATAATCAAATATCAATAAGGCCAGCAACACTGCCCCCATCATCACATCTTTTTCTTTGAAATATAGCATTAGTCAACTCCTCCCTCTTACGCCTCTGTCAATCCCCCTGGTCCTCCCAACTCCTTCTTCCCTGATCTTAAGCTTCTCCTCGAGTCCCTTCCTACCCACATCCTCATTGTCATTTTGGGGGACTTTAACCTCCCCAAGCCCTTTGCAGCTATCTGCCTTGAAATCAACTCAATCCTAACTGACCAGTCCCTCCACGACCAGCCTGCCCACTATGGTGGGAACTGCCTTGACCTGGTCTTTATCGCTAATTCACTCTCCTCCTCTGACATCTCCGATCACTCCATTGTTGATTAAGAGGCAATTCAGGCAGGACTTTCTTGTCCCTTTCTTTGATGTGGTGATGACCCCTCTTCTGTCGCTCTATTCTGTTTGCGCCTCTTCCATTGACCATGCCTTATGTGACTTTCACTGTGTAGTTGTGACTGCATTTGACCAGCACTATCCTGCTCGCTCATTCACACCCTACCTTCCTGTCGTCAGCCCTGGATCACCTTTGAAATTAAGAACCTCACAACAAACATGTGTCATGTCCTACAATGCTAGTACAAAAGTACCCCACCCTCCCTGTCTTCCCACCCCTCTCCAAGGATCAATCTTTGACCTCTGCTATTCCCCCTTTTTACCTCTGCACTGTTTCTTAGGTCTAAGGAAGCTGAGGCCCTAACCCTATGGGACCAGCTTCACTGTGCAAACTTACCATAAGCCCTTAAAGTGGCTAATGAACATAAAGGGAGAGAATCTGAAGTTGCTCAGGTAGTCCATAAGCCTGCAAGGGTTTGACTTCACCATTGAGCACAGGCCAGGTGTCCAACGTAGCAACACTGATGGGTTGTCCAGAATGTTTAGTCGACCTGAACATTAGACTTATCCAGGGGTGGATTAATTCCTAATTCCCCCAGTGCTTGGTTTGGGAGGGGCGAGTGTTAGGAAAGATTTTCCTTAGTTGCAATTTTCCCTCCATTAATGGACCCCCCCCAAACTTTTTGCTTTTGTTTGGCTTACCTAATCTGCCTTTTTTTCAGTAGAGCAAGCCTTCAGCCCTACGCCTCTGGGCTTTTTCTCGTTTGTTATGGGGAAACTGACACATTCTTCAGGCTGTCAGTTCTGGGAAACTGTTTCCCTTAGTCTTCGACTATGTTGCCATTTCTTGGTAACGTTTTACTATGTGCCAAGTACCTTAAATTACTGCGCATAGGGGGTCCTCTTGTTTTATGGCCCAAGCCACACGCTAAGGATTTTTTTGTGTTTGTACAAGTGTGCCTAGGATGAACTGTTGGCAGCAGTTTACTTTTAAAGTCTTTTTATTTCATTTTTATGTACCATAACGCGTTTGGCCATTTTGTCTCTTTGCCTTCCCCCAGGTTGAGAGACCCGGGTACTCCTTATTTTGGCATGCACGTGGACTCCTGCATGTCACATGTGCTAGTGCCCAGGAAGAGGGTTGGGACTGTTTGGTCCCAATCCACACTACTGGTGCCAGTATGTCTGGTATGCCTGAATGACTGGAACCACTGTGGGTCATGATTGGCCCACGCCCAGCGTGAATGCAAGAGAGCAGATCTTCCATTGGCTATCGCAGATTTGAGCGCAAAACGAATCTTGGATAAGAGAAGGGGCTCTGCATCCATTCCAGGTCGGTCAACTGAAGTTCACACCGAACTACAGAAGGAGACAAGTATCCTAAAATAAAAGAGCAGACCTGTGGAACTGCCAGAAATGTGCTGGAAGGTTTGGCACCTTGACCCTGTGTTGTCTCATCGGACCCCTGCTTTTGTATCGAACCTAGAAGGCCTGAAAGGGCATTTCGACCCTTTTGAGTAGTGGGACCAACTACTCTCGGCACCTCCTGCTTACCCTTGCAGAGAGCCTCTTCGGAAGTGTTCCTAGGCCATCCAGCGGACTGACCAGCTCAAACCTACGGTATTGTATAGGAGTGCCGCCGTCCTGAGTTGAGACTCGATACTCGAGACTTTGGGAATAACTTACTTGTGGGCCTGGGCACCCTCCCACCAAATCTCGTTGTCCTAGCTCCTCTGGATCACGATTTATGAGAGTGTGCCACATTGTGAGAATTTGCTGTCCCTGTGTCACCCCGCAGTGGGTGCCTTGCAGATCTGCCCCCCCCCCGTGCCCTGAGATGTGCATCACTAGAACCATCTTCCTTTCTTCTTCGAGAGCAGAGAAAGGGCTACTGTCCCACCACAGACAATCTTTCTGTCCTGCAGCTGTTGAGAGCCGGAGCAACTGGCAACGCATGGGTTAAACCTACTAGCGACCTGGGCTAGACTGACAAAGTTTGGCCCAGACTGTGTCGAGGGTCGGTGAGTACTTGTATCACTTATCAGTGGCCCCCTGGCACAGCCATTTGTTTTTACGCATGAGAATCCCTGAAAGGATAGCTGGGCTAGCCTGCGCTCCCCATCTATTCCCGAACTTGCTCTACTTGCAAGGGTAGACCCTCCTTGAATAATAGGGCTTTATTCTTCATCACCTCAACCCCTTCCTGGACTGTTGCAGCTCCCTGAAGAGGACCCACTTTCGCTCTTACGCACAACCCTGCTTTGCTAGCGCACTGCTCTACTTTTGAGCACAAGGGTCCCCACTTCGTAGGGCTGGACTGGACTGCATAAGTTAAGGACGACTTTGAAGAACTGCTTAATGTGATAATTGTGTTTACTTACCTATTCTGTTACAGGTTGTGGTTGTGTTCTCCCCCATATCCCCATTAGGCAAAACATATTTGTATATATGGTACATAGTGTAAGGCATGTGTGATAACTGTTCATTATTACTGTGGTCTATTTGTGTTTAGTTATAAAGGCCTATAATACATGTATTTTTGATATACACCTAAGAGTATTCTGTGGAGTTTTACTGTGTGTGCTCATATGTGGGCTTCCCATCACTCCCACCCTTCCAGAGACTTAGTCTTGACCGCCTGGCTTGTCCAGAAGGTTCCCCTGTTCCACTAAACTAGGGTGGCCTCCTAAACTTCCGCCCACCAGGTCAGAGTTTAAAAATCCATCTTAACATGCAAGGCATAAAATAAGCAGTGTTGCATTGCAATTTTTTATGAAATTCTGTCGATTTGCTAATTAAACTGACCCTTGTGTAGCACAGCTTGCTATTTAAATTACCCTATTCAATGAAAGCACAGCTTACCCTGCGTTTCTGTCTTGCCCTCAGGCGTCTCTCCACCCTAATGGAGAGAGAGTGCAGCAGTAATAATCTCCTCCACTCTTAAAAGTGCCAAAGTCCCGAGCGGCCACCGGGGTTCTGGCATGACAAGGAGTGATAACGTTGAGTGCCCCCATGTGGCAATAAAGATCACCCTAAAATTTGTGAGCTGAGCTAGGAGATGGACACTCAAAGCATTTGCTTACTGAACGATGTATTTTTGCAAAACGCTTAATGTCCTTTGAACTGCTCCAACAACGATTTTCACTTTCAACAAATGTCATGCAATTCCGGGGTGGATATGATCTCCTGGTACAGTCCCCGATAGAGGCCAACATCAACAATGAGCGGATCCCTAAAACGGCTATCTCGTCACTATATCAGGTTATTCTCAACTTCCAGTCTCATTCCTTTTTAAAATTAAGCAGAAATGGGAAGAAGATGTAGGTACACTGTAACTGGACAATTGGCAGGAAGCCTTGATGTGCCTGCTTGAGATAGCCATCCCAACTCGACTTAGGATAGTCCAATTGAAAACTCTTCACAGGGTTTATTATGCTTGTGATTTCCTCTTTAAATGTAGTCAGGTTGTGACTTTTTATTGTATCTGTTTATTTATTTGTGTCAATTCATGCAGACAGCTAACCTTTACATTTTGCAGACACTCCTCTCACTAATGTCTCACTTCAGCAGTCCACAAAAATACTGTATTGTTGCTTATATTTTGCTTATATTATGTCTTGGGTACAAATAACCTTTGGTGACATTAAAATTATTAGTACAAAATTGCTAATCAAATATGTTTGTTTGCTGATCAAGAAACTTTTAATTGGCAAACTCTGCTAATCAATTTTTGAAAACTTATTTATGCCTTGACATGCACTAGGAAGACTTATCTCATCCTGTGGCCTTCAGTCACCTTTTTGCTGATGACACGTAAATCTTTCTCCTTTCCCTCCTTTATCCCAGCCACCTCAGAACAGATTACCAACTGTCTCACTGCAATCAGTCAATGGGTGGCTCTCCAATGCATCATGCTGAACTCTTCAACTAAAGAATTCCTCTTTCTAATGCCATCCCCTCTCCTATCTACTTCTCGTCTGAACTTGCTCCCTCACCTAAAGCCTGAAATGTTGGTGTTGACTTTGATAGCAACCTTGGATTGCAACAATTCATCGCTACCACTGCTGCTCGTATTAACCTGCCCAACATTCTGAAAATGTGTCCTGTTCTTACTAAACACTCCTCAAAGTCTAATCTCCATCCTTGTGCTCAACAAACTTGACTACTGCTTAAGTCTACTCCCTGGTCCTCTCTACTCCTTCCTCCCTCTAGAAACCATCTGCAACTTTGCTACCCGCACTCTCCACAACCTGCCCAAATCCATTCACTGCTGCTTACGTACAACTTGCTGGTTGGCTTTCCATGCACAACCGATCCTTTTCAAGTTCCTTCTACTAGTCTGCATAATTATCCATGTTCTTGCTCCTAAGTGCCTATCTCGTTGTATCTCTGTTTACTCACCATCTCGCTCCCTATCCCCTGCCTCCTCTTGCTTTCGCTCTTTCTCCCTACTCCACTGGAAGCTGCCCATCACAATCCAATCCAGCCCAACTGTCGATCTCTTCAAAACTCGGCGTAAACATCACGTACTGACCATACCACTCCCTTTAATGGCGCTTAATAATTTAATTTAGCATGTTTGTGTAGTAGTCCTCTTTAGTTGAAAGCACTTGCCACTTAGTTTAATGTTGCCTTTGTAAATCACCTGTTTTGGTTAGATATTTGTTTCTGTTTGTCTTGTTCCTAGTATTTGCACCACTTTTTTACACCCTCATAAGCTGGCTCACCACTTTTTCTCATCTTTGTTCTATTGTACAGGAATCCTTTGCAGGAATGCCTCTGTCATCTGCAAATTAATTATTGTAAGTAATTTCTGATCGAATTTGACATCCCTGTTCTTCAAATAAATCCGAATATTGACAAGCATGAAAGAGTTCCCACACCGCAACATTTCTGGCTCTCAGTCACTTAATTGACGCCAAACGGATAGTCGGGTCAATCTGTTAGGCACAAACTGGTTGTCAGGCTAGACTCATAAAGATGGCCGACCTATCAGCCTGATCGACCAGTTTATAGTGGGGGGCATGAAGGAGGATTAACTGAGGTGAGGCCTCAGGCTTCACCGCTTTCATATTGGCATCCCTCCGTCGGGTTCACTCTTTCCAACCACACAGTTCTTCCTTTTTTCTCACTATGCAGAATTCATCTCCCTAAGCTTTCCAATTATATGTTGGTCAAAGACTTTCGTCTGTACAGGGGATTTTGCTAGAACCCTCTATGAATTATTATTATTATTATTATTATTATTATTATTATTATTATTATTATTATTATTATTATTATTATTATTATTATTGCCATTTTGACCTCCTTTCTTGCAGCTGTCTGACGGCCTTCTGGTATTGGTAGTTTCAACAAAACAGGGAATCAACCAGAGTCTCTCAAATGAGCACCCACGTGGTGCTAGAACTTTCTGCAGCTGGTTTTCCCGTAAGACTTTGACAGTTCTTTGAACTTCTCTCCGTTTGTCTTTTGCAACTTTCATTCAACACAGTTTGGTTCACGCATTTCACTTTGCTTCTTGACGTGTCACAAAATTAACTTTGCCTCTTAACATGTCAAAGACTTTCGATTGTACGAGGGGTTTTACTCCCCCCTCATATGACCCATTTGATACCTCACACTGGCTTTCCCCAAGGCCTCTTGGTATATGTAGTTTCAACAAACAGGTCCCGGTCAGAGTCTTTCAAATGAACGCCCACGTGGCGTCGGACCATTCTGCATCTGGGCCTTATCTAGGCTTTCTTTAAAGTTCAAAACACACACAAGACCTTTGTTCACTAGTCCTTGCATTCACAATATGTTGCTGATGGCAACCTTCAGCTCAACACAGTCCGGCTTACTATCGGCTCTCTCCGACTCACTGGCTGTGCTGAACTCTTTGGCGTTTCTTGTCTCTGGAGTCAAGGACGGTACCACGGTAGCCAGCATGCCTCCCTGCCTGGGCTGTCAGGGTGGGTGGCCCCCATGCACCATTGACATCCGCCACGCCATACACAAGCTGTATAGCCCGGTTTTATGATTCCTTTTGCAGAGGCTTCGCAGGTCTGGGTTGAAAAGGGCAAGTGCACTTCCCTCCTTGTGGTCCTTTCTGCTCTCACCACCTTTCCTCTCCATTTGAACTGCTGGTTTGCAATAGCTGTTGCCTCGTGCGGTTGACCATGCGCGAAGTGTACTTTCGTGCTTCACCTTTTACCCCTGTGGGGAAGAGAAAGGGCCATCAGGTGTGTGTAGTTGTCAGTTGCCTGACTTTGCCTGACCCGTGTGTTGGGACATGTCAGGTAAATGGCTCTGGTGTTAGTCTGTTGTTTGTCAAAGTGTAGGAAAGTGTTTGTGTTGGGAAAGGGGTGGGAGTAGAGTTTCTAGATATCCTACGGGGTAAAAGGTGTTACAGGGAAGGGGGTACCACATCTTGCTCGTCAGCGTCCCACTTCCACTCCCCGAAGACTCCTCATCCAGGTGATCCACCCCCACTGGTTCACCCCAGGAAGTGGATCCAATAGCGATGGCTGTGTCCTGGCCACCTGGATGACAGATCCCCGGGTCTAGTAAGTGAGACACTTTCAGGTTTCTCTCAATGGGCAGCGGGCAAAGTTGGGAGTGAGGTGGTGGCAGAGAGAGGTAGGAGAGGAAGTGTAATAATGGAGTAGGGGTCAGTGGGCTTTGGGGTAAAGGGATAGAAACAGGAAAGATGGAACATCAGGGAGATGGGTCTGGGGACCCATAAATGAAAACAAGAAATGTAATCTTTTTAGGACTTTAAGGGCAAGTCATTTCATTTCAACAACCACAAGGTGAGAATTCCACCATTTGAATATTTCTGGTCTGTCCGTTTATACTAATAACCAGGGGAAGTCGATTTATTAAGGTGATTGTGCAGAAGGACCAAAAGACATAGAACCAAATTTCCCATGAACATGGTTCACTGGTTTGGACGTATGTTGCACACATCCTCATCACAGTGCCTCATGTCCACCGCAACGCTCATCCTCGTTGCAGTCCCTCACCAGCACCCATATACCAGTTCCTTGTCTCAATCCATCATTACCCCTGGCATCTCTCCTCCTCACAGTCCCTTGTTACCCTTACTCCTGCATCCCTCTTCCTCATCACAATTCCTCATTACATTGCCCTTGCCCCAGCATCCCTCATCCTTGCCAGGATGCCTCATTAGCACTGTGTCCCTCATACCAGTCGGAGTCGCCAAGTACCCCGGCATTCCTCATCCTGGTCACAGGTCCCCATTAACCTTACCCCAGCATCTCTCATCCTCATCAGTTCCTCATTTATTCCTGGCATCCCGTACACTCTTTACATTCCCTCATTACACCTGGCCTCCCTCATACTCATCAGTGCCTCATTAGCCTTACACTGGCATCACTCATCCTCGTCGCAGTCCTCATTTCTTCACAGCATCCCTAATCCTTGTCACAGTCCCTAATTACCCTTACCTTGGCACCCCTCATCCTTGTCACAGTCCCTGCTTACCCTTACCCCAGCATCCCGTATCCTTGCCACAGTTTATCATTACCCCCTCAACCCTATTCCTCTTTACGGTCCCTCAATACACCTACAGGCCTCCTCTTCTTCAGTCCCTCATCACCCAGCAATCCTCATTTTTGTCACAATCCATGATTAACGCTGCAACTTTTGTCACAGTGCCTCATTAATCCTGCATCCCTCAGACTTGTCAGTCCATCATCATTTCTGTGCACATCCTCTTCTGATTCCTCATTACAAATACCAGGCACATCCTCGTCCCATTGCCAGATTACTATTACTGCATGAAACCTGATGCTGGTCCCTCTTTGCCGCATGCTTCCCGCTCCTGGTCCCTAATTCCCATACTCTCTCCTGTCCCTCATTACTGCACACACCATTGTTCTAGCCGAAAGCTCGATGGATGCCATTTTCGAGATTTTTAACACCCCTACACCTATACACGTTAATATTAAAAAATCAGATCAGCGATATTCAAGATAATACGTGGTAAAAAAACAGGAATGCATATTTTTTACATGGGCAGAATGCTCATAATGTGCATTATTATGAACTAACATAATCATACGAATAACCAGAATACTCAAGATCAAGCCCAACTTTTTTAGGCAGTAATCTTACTTGGTTTATTTTTTTCAGTTTGTATTGTTCTTGGCTTAATGCATCGGTGTTGTTTTAATAAGTGTACTTACTTGAATGGACAATCTATTGCTTGACAACCATTAGGTATGTTAACTGTACTTTACATCAGTCCTGAAATCTCCTTAGTCTAAGCCTTACTACTCCGCCACTCTACCAAGGGTTGTTTGGTTAGACATTGTGCCAATCTTGCAGGTCCACTAAAATTCGTTTCTCCCAACCCTACACCAGTAGTGATGCTGAAAAGCTCTCCTTACAGCGCTCCATGTAAGGGTTTGTGCCAGATTTACAAACTTGCTTTGTGTGTGAAACTGTGAATGGGACACCACTCCCCTGCCTTTGAATCGGCCAACTCTTCTTTGATGTTGCTTTTTTTTAAAATAAACTTTTTTAAATGTTATCCACCTGTGGATAAGAAAGCTAGGCAGCAATACAAAGTTTTGCCTTTTTTTCAGTGTAAAACGAGAACAGTATAGCTATTAAGGAGGGTTATATGGGAGTTGCTCTGCAACTACATGACCCTGCTTCAACAACTTCCTTTGTATTTTTAACCTCTATAATGTCTTTGGTATAATTGGCAGGATGCTTCTTAGGGTGTTGCTGTCCTCTTGACAACTCTCTTCTACTACTGTTACCATGGGAATAGGCCCCTTTGTTCCACAGTATGTCTACTACTTCAACCAACTTTAGGGTAAGATGCACTGACCGTATTATACACAAGTACACTTTTAGAAGTTCTACTCCAACTTGAATTGTAAGTTGTTTTAAAGACAAGACTCTTCGACCCCCCCCCACAGGTAGGCAAGGCACTCTTCTTTTCCTAGGCCATAAGAAAAGGGCAGCCTCTTTGCCTCTTCTGTCTTGTCTTATTGCCACCAATATAACCTGCCTCTGCTTTCAGACTGCTCCTCTTTCAATTTCAATAGTCTCAGCAGTACAGATTGTTGACTTAATCTTACACGCACCCAGCTCCCTTCCCCAGCTTTATTCACAACTTTGTGGTTCTAGTAGCTACCTCAAAGCTGTATTGCCACACTTCCAGCTTTGAATAGTAATGTCCCACTTGTATCAGAGGACAGTGGACATCCAACAACTTTAACAACCTCAGCATGCGGGTGAATAGATATTAACAGGGCTGGTTTCACCATAGAAATGATTCATCTACAGGCTTGGACGGTGCTTGTTCTTTTTGGCAGTTTAGCAACTTCTACATTTATTGAAGACTTGTTCTGGATGTTACAATGATTAATCTTCCAGATAGAAACAGATTTAGGTGCACGCGACCACTCTTTAAAGGGGATCTTTGACTTTAAAGACCCATAAAGGATTGTATACCCCTTTATTAACACAGAGTTATGCTCCGGTCAGGAATCACCATTGTTCACACGCAACTTCTCCTTGATGGTATCTACCTTGTAACACTTTGTGAAAGTCAGCTTTAGGTTCCTGAGTGATTTGGAAAGCATTCCCCTTCTTAATTGGAGACACGCGGCCACTCTGGTAACGCTTAAACAGTTCAGCGATGGAAAATGAAACTTTCTTTTAGGCGCGAGCACTCCGACTTGCACTAGAAGTGTGCGGGGTACATTTTCATTGTTAACAGTTCTCCTCACAGCGACAAATGACTTCTACTCGCTCCACTCTTAGGCAAGTTGTTATAGAGCTGGCAGCAGTTACCGGCAAGGGTTTTAAAGTGAACCTGCATACGGAGCTTCATTCACTGGCTCCAGGAACACTGCGTTTGTGGGTTGCTTCCACTTCCTGACTTAGTTTGCTTCTGGTAATACTTTAGGGACTCTTGGGAGCAGGTGTGTCTTTTTGGTCCAGCCTCAACCACAGAAAGTCTCCTGCACTCCCCTGTCCCTCAGCTTCCTTCTGTACATGGGCCTCAGATTGAAGCATGGTCATGGTTCTGCAGTCCCAGCCACTAGGCGCACCTGGGAAGACATTCAACCTTGGCACGTCTCTCCCAGTGCAGCCACGACAAAATAGGGTTTGTGCACACAGGAGTCTCCCAGGACTTGCAGGTGAAATCTGCTTTCCTCTTGCCCCGGCGTGCCAGTTTGCGAGGAAGTGAACACACTTCCTCGCAGACTGCAAGCCTTCTGCTACTACTACCAGCCTTCCAGCTCCTGCTCCAGCCTTCCAGCTCCTGCTCCAGCTCCATTCTACTTCTCCCTCCTGCTGCAGCTTTCTGTGCTTCTTAGGTCGGGCAATTGACTTCAAGTGCAGGCCCTTATTGTTAAGGGCCTGACCCTGGGAAAGACTAGTAAGTCTAATTGCCTGTCCTTCCTTTCTAAATGCCTCTTCAGCTCTCTTCTTCGTCTCAGTCCTATGGGATTCTGGGACATGTAGTTCACTTTAGTGAAATCAGGTTGTTCTACTTCTTTTATAGAATTAAGGGTAGATTTAATTCCCTAGTATTTTCAAAAAAGCGATTTTAGGTTTTAACATTATTAGAGGAAGAAGGTATAGAGAAGAAAACCTTTCCACCGTTCCTTGTAGTATACCTTTGCTATTAATCAGGATGTTTGTTGTTTGGGCATATAAAAGATTTGTTCTTGATGTAATAGGTTTGGGTTTTACCACCTCAGGTTTTACCACATTCGTTTTAACAGGACGCTGAATGTTATCCGACTGACAACAAGCCACAACCTTCGCTGACATGGTGGTAAGAGTATCCTTTTCAGAGGAAAAATACTGCCTCATATCCCACGGATTCTCCTCACTGCCCTGGATCCTGTCTCCACCCAGGTGATCCTCTCGCAGTACACTACCCCCAGGGTTGGGATCCGGAAGCGTCTGCCCTCTCCTGGCCACCTTGGAGGAGATTTTAGGCAGGGTTTTGGTGAGGGATCCGCATGATTCGTCACTAAGCTCTCTGCTAGTTGGCACTCCAGATTCCTCATCATCCACGACAGGCTACCCACTACCTGTGCTATTCTTGTGGCTTGCTTGACTATGTGACCTTTGCCCTTCATATCGGCTGTAAAATGCACTCTCTAGTAGTCAAACTTGCTCTAATTTGGCAGTAGTGCCGAGACTGATTAGAAGCTACACTTTGCTCCCTGGGTCCCGACACTTGAAATAGATCTACATTTTTAGAGTTATCTTTGAGGGATCTCTCATGCATAAATGCAATGTATTAATTAAAAACTGTAGCAACTAGAATGCGTGACAAATTACCACCACATCATTGTTGTATACAAGCATGGACATCCTAGCTAAAGCAAACTGGGGGAATGTTGACCGCTTTTTCTAGCATCTGTTGAAGAGCGCTTATGTGCAGGTTAACAGTAGGGCTGCAGGAAAACGCCCATGTATCACTCTCCATTCAACCTGAATAGAGCCTGTACATTTACAACCCCTTTCAGGCCTGAAGAAAGCCCCAGTGTCTTAATATTAATCAACAATTGAAGATTCCATGGTAACCCCATTTCATATATGACAGCCCAAGTAGATTTCTGAACTGCAAGATCAGAGGTAATAGTGAGATCATTGAAGCCCAAACTCTGATCGAGCTGGACATGAGGTCCCGGAACTCCATCTAATGGCCCGTGAATATCCTGCTATATTCTGATTTCCGCTACACCGACGATCGGGAAAGGTTGGGGAAGATTGGGTGAAACCCTCTGCCCTCTACCACGCCGGGGCTGCTAACACTGAGCGTGCGAGTACCAGGAGTCAGCGGCACGGCCTCCTGAACTACGCAGCCACCATCTTGCTGCCTCTCTGGGGAGGAAGCGTTAGACGCTGGAGGGACCATAGCTCGGTTCGGCTCTCTACGGCTGCAACGCTGCTGGAGGTTGCACCTAGAGCGCTATCAGGCAGGGACCACCGTCCCTCTTGAGGTCGAGGACCCGCGGCCAGGGGGAGGGGAAGGATTGCCGAGGTACCAGGGCATGGTGAAGTAGGTGGGCCAAGTATCTAGGCCCCGCACCTCAGACGCAGGAGCAGTGGAGAGTTGCGTGGCCATGCCTGTGTGACCATCTCTGGGTGTTTGAGGCCCGAGCAGGGCTGAAGAGTGGCCTCACCCCACTGCAGGGGTTAGAAAAGAATGTGTCGTCCTTACATTTGGACACGGGTGGGCGCACGTGTAGTAATGAAGCGAGGTGAGTGAGTCGCTGGGGCTGTGCGTGTCTGGACTTGCCTGGGAACCCTCTTCTGCTGAAGGTGCTCTGACTATTGGGGGATGCCTCCATCCTTTGCACACATCCTGTAGGGGGGGGTGGACAAGACACTTGTGAGTGGAGACGTGCATAAGGTGATGAAAGGGCAGCAACACCAGCAGAAGATGGATTTTTTTTTTTGGAGGCAGGGGGAGACAGTCCAAGGGGATGCAGCAGTTGGAGGTGATGAAGGTCCCCGCGGATGATGGGAGCGGTCACAATGGAGCAGCTGATGGCAGCCATACAGTAATCCCTACCTCTTTGGAAAGTAAGGTACAGTCTGTGGGCATTGATGTGTCCTTGGTAAGGGCGGACTTGAAGGTGAATAAGAGGGTGGCGAGATCGAGCAGTAGGTCGAGGACATGGAGGATGTGATTTTAGTGCTGCAGTACATAATTAATGCCCTCACCAGTGCCACAAGGTCCTTGGGAAACAGAGAGGAGGATGCAGAGGGTCACTCAAGGAGTTTCAATGGAAGTATCCTTGGAGTGGCGGAGGGGGAGGAGGGGCACAGCACCGAACTGTATCTGGAGAACTCATGTTCAAGGACTGCCCAAATGGTTCACTAAAGAGCAGGTAGATGGGGTCCCTGGGAGAAAGCCCCGGGTTGGCGCCTCCGCACATGCCGAGTGATAATTAATGCATTTCTCCATTTCCGGGTCAGCGATGCTGTGCTCCAGGATGCGAGAACACATTCGGCATATGTGGTTGGCAGTTCGAAGATCTTGATATTTCCAGGTTTTCATTGAGGAGGTGCAAAGACAGTGCAAATCGTATGACTCCGTAAAACGAAGACTACACGACCTCAACTTCAAATACATGATCTACCTGGCACGGTTTAAAAAGCGTTGACACAGGAGAGGTCCTTTTTCTTCAGTACTCCGAAGGAAGCCTGGAACTGGCTGGATGAAATGGAACCAAGGGCACCGGGCAAATGCAGAGGAGTGGTTTTCATTGCAGTGGTGGAAGTGGAAAGGCGATCAGTCCGAACCTGAACGTTCCTGGGATGGCACTAGCAGGGAGGGTGCTTGTGATTCAGAAGATACGATGGTACTACAGGATGATTAAACAAATTTTGCGATTGTGGAAAACTAGGAAAAAGCCGCAGGTGGAAGATTGGGTCAATGATATGCAGTTGTTATCAGGTTTTGAAAAGTATATGTATTATAGGAGAAATCAGGAAGAGATTTATTTGGATATCTGGTCACCCTTAAATGATTTGTATGGTGCGTAGAAGTGGGTTTAGTGAATGATATCTGATAGCTGCGTGTTCATGTGGGTTATGAAAAATATAAGGCATGCTGGGTGTGGGGTGTGTCTGTTTTAAGTGGGGTGCTTATTTTTTTTTATCTTCTCTTTTCTTCTTTCTCTTTCTTTCTTCATGTTTTCTCCCTCCTTTTTTCTTGGTTTTAGATCTTATACAAATTTACTAATTGTGTATAGAGGGTTGACGACAATAGGGTCTTGGTATGTTTAATATTCTCATTGGATAATTCTAATCTTTTAGGAATTACTTATTTAACTCATTGAAAGTTTGTACTTTCTGTAAATACTAATGTTAGAACTTTTGAGAATTGTTACCTATTGTTGATCCGGTTATATGTTTTATTGGAAAATATGAATAAAGTAAAAAAAAAAAGGGTTAGGGTTTGGGGGGGTGCCCTTGCTCGCTCGGGAGTTGGGGGGGTTCTGGGGGGTAACCGCCCAATAAATTTAGAGGAAGTTGGCCAGTGCTGAAATAATCTAAAGATTTCAGCACTGGGCAGCTTCCTCGAACGTTATAACGTTAGGCTTGTTTCATCAAAGTGTTTATATAACGAAACCCTATTCGATGGAAGGGTTTCGATGCATTAAACACCTTATGTAAGGGAATTCGATGAATCATTTTTCGTTGGAAATTATTTGATGCATCTAATTCTCGATGCAAAGAATTTGATGCAAAGACTATTAACCGTTCATATCCGGGGTCGCCACTGGTCTACCCCAGATATAGAACTGAAAGATAGAGTGGAAAAAATTGAAGATGGGGTCAAAGCACTTGACAATAACCAACTCCCAACCGATATATTGGTGATGCTAGTTTAAAGGAAATGGAAGCTAAAGAATATGACCCATCATTGAAAATGGATAACCTAAAAAGAAGAGCGCCAATGTGCAATATCAGCATCGTGGGTGTGCAAGAGCATGAGGGTGATAGGTGAAGGTGACCGCGTAGAACCGTGCCCGTTCTGTTTGTTAAAATTATAGCTGTTGTTGAAGTGGAAGGGCACACAGAGGTGCACTTTGCCATTTGGACAGCAGAGGGCAACCTAACACTGATAAATTGCATTAGCTGAGTACAGAAAAATACCTAAGTGTTTTATATATATGTATATATATAGATTTTTCCTTTATTCAGAGGTCGCGAAATGTATCAACTTCACCCACTTTATATCAGTGCACATGGGAACCAACACTTTTGAAGACTTGTCCTTACATTGACAACATTGCTCGTATTCAGTCTCATACTATTAGGACTCCTAAAACACAAAATACATAACTATTATGGTTTTGTGACAGCATGACTATGTATCTTGCCTTGAAAAAGCCCAGATGAGCGAAACTCTCGGCCATGTAGTTGGCAGTTTTGTTTCTGTTAATTGTGGCAGTTTTCATTGTGATTTATGAAAGAGATATATTCACAATTGGATCTGATCTTCAGTTATCAAGTCACTTACTAACATTTTCACGGAAAATGTTTCAAGTATCTATGTAAACTGAAGTAATCTTTGTCAGTTTATGATATTAATAAACTAGCAAAACTACAATTAAACCAAAACAGCTTTTAGTATGGAGCGATTGCCGTGGGGTGATTTTATTTTCACATACTATAGAGGTAGTTATGTTATGTTAATCAAGCTTGTAAATTGCTATGAGATGGACCCGTCTGGGTGTCTTGTGCCTGTGTGGCCCTGATTGTCTGTCGGGGCGTCTCAGGCATTTATGGAGTTAGGGGGCTGAAGGTTGGAAGTGATCCAGGGGAGGGAAAGGTGGGATGGGGATCAAAAAGGAGTGAGACAGGAGAGAACAGTGGTGTTGGCTAGGGAGATTACAAGGCTTGCTCAAATGTGCAAAGAGGACCCAGCAGTGACATGTGAAAGTGGGCATGGTGTAGATGGGGGTTGAAGGTTTGAAGTTCAGCAACCTAAATGTGAAGGGATTGAATATGTGGGGTAAATGGCAATGCTGGCTGGGTTGTTCAGTCAGGAAGGGTTAGATGTGATATTTGTACAGAAGACGAGATATAGACAGTGAGAGAAATTTGACGTTCTAGGGTGCATAGAGGAAGGGGCGATATGAGGCTCTGGAACATGCAGAAATGGATGAGTCAGCCTACTGTATAAGTAGTCTCTAGGGCTGGAGGTGATAGAGATTAAGAAGGTGCTGGGGGGGGCGTGGCCAGTGGCGATGTGAGAAAGGAGCGTTCCTCTGGATCTCCCAACACAATCCTTTTAAGAGATACTCTCGGTGCATCCAGATTTTTGGAAAGACCCTGAAATTCAGCCAGCAGCAATATGGATCAATAAAGGGGCTCCCTGTCATGATGCTTACCTCTAAGGAGCCAGGTCCGACCCAGCAACCCCAGAGGCAGGCATCATTTCCCCCAGGGAAGTGCCAGCGGGCCCAAGCTGGGGCCCTTTGGACACAGTCCTGGCGCCTTAGGCGCCAGGCTCATGTTGGACCCCTGTCCTGGCGCCTTAGGCGCCAGGCTCATAAAGCTAGACAAGTGTTCAAGTGTTTTAATGTGCACTTACCTGATGCAGACCATGCTGCTACATCCAGGCCCTCTTGAGGCCTGAATGGAACTACTTTACATGTGGGACTACTTTCCCCTGGGTGTGGTCGGGGAAGGATACATACCTGATCGGTGGAAGGATACATACCTGGAACTTCTTCCAAAGCTATTTAAACCACGCCCGATCAGCAACTCACGCTTCGCGTTGTTCTGCCCCTCGCAGCTGGACGCTCACCGTGTCAGCTCCTGCATCTGGACTTCAGCCACGCCTGTCAGCATCCTGGGTCACCTGCTAAGAGAGAATTGGAGAGAAAGAAGACCTTACCTGCTAAAGCTGCATCACAGAGACATCACTCCGACAATCCTGAAAGGGAAGACATCATTTTAAAAGCATTTCGCTTCGATCGCTGCAGCGCTGCATTTCACTCACCTTTCCTGGGCACCTCCATCTTCAGCAGCGATCATCCGGATCCGCAGCCACTTCCCAGAGCCTAGAGAGAAAAAGACAAGAACACAAGGTGAGAGAAGGAAGGGAATAGGAAAAGCTCAGTTTCCTTCTAAGACTTACCTGTTGGGTCATTCCCATTTCATTTCGGGTCCTGCCGCTTCCTGGCATTCCGGACCCCGGCCCCTATGGGGAAAAAAGACAAAGACATTGAATGAGCGAATGCAAAGACATTACCCGAACGCTCATCCAGAACTTACCTGTCCTTTACTGGAACTGCACGTTTCACTTCGGGTCGGCGCCATATCTCTGGCAATCCGAACCCCAGCCCCCTAAGGGAAAAAAGACATAAGCGTTAGCGCTTGCTGCAATAAGACAATGAACATTAATATTAAGCTTGAACTTTTGAACTTGCTACAGAACTCTTACAGCGCCTTACCTGAATAGTCAAGCTTATTTGAACTCCCATCAAACCTCAATCCAGTGAAGTAACTGGGTTTCAACGCGCCCCTGCATCAGAAGCAGGATGGAGAACTCATCCTTCCAGACCCTAAGGTGAGACTTCACGGGGAATCGAGGAAGGGTATCGTGGAGGGTTGGAAGGGAGTGGGAGGCTTGAGCATTATTCCGTCAGTGGGTAATACTCCATTTTCACGCACAGGGGAATATTCCTGCGAGCCAGAGAGTCCATCTTCAGAGCCCTGCGCTTCACCATAGAAGAAGCATCAGCACTCGAAGCCAGACCTGCGCCTCCGTGGGAATCAGGTGAGCGTGACAGAACGCGAAGCCTACCCACAATTTCCCACCCGGGCGCTATGGAGACTTCCGAGACAGATCAGCTGGCTCAGCTTTTGGGGGAATTACGGGCAGAAGTGCACTCAGCCCGCCAGGAGACTAACGCTCTCAAAAGAGAACTGATCCTATCCAAGGAAAGAACAGATGACTTGGCCAAAAGGTTATTGCAGGCCCAGGCAGGGCACACTCCTTTACCTAATTCCGGAGGTACTTCCACATCAATGGGTTTGAATAACCCGGTACAAATCAATCTACCTGGACACATGCCTTTGGCCCCGCCTGAACGTTTTGCGGGGGATCCCAAGAAATATGCCGTCTTTATGAACCAATGTCGTTTACACTTTCTATGCAGACCCGGGGCCTTCCCTAACGACCAGACCAAGGTAGCCTTTATACTATCTTACCTCAGTGGCAGTGCTGCCGATTGGTCTATTCCATTGGTAAATCAGGATGATCCCATTCTCCAGAATTTTCAGGGTTTCCAGGCCAGCATGGAAAGATTGTTTGCTCGACACTCTCAAGGACAGGCCCTTGATAACGAACTGCTATCCTTACGACAAGGTAATCAGGATCTCCTGTCCTACGTTGCCACCTTTAATAGACTGGTTGTGGAAACTGGATGGCCAGAAAACAAAAGGATCACATTGTTTCATCGAGGCCTGCGCGGAGAGCTTAAGGATGTTCTAGCTCAGATAGTAGATCCACCCCAGGTCTGCGCAGACTACATAGACTTGGTGGTTCAACTTGATCACAGACTTCAAAATAGAAAAGCAGATCGGTTCAAGCACGAAACCCGAGTACCGATCAAAACCCACGCTAACTCCAAGAGTACCGACGTATCCGAACCTATGCAAATCGGCGGTGTTAAAGGACCATTAACGCAGAAGGAACGAGAGAGAAGGCGGCAAATGCAACTTTGTCTGTATTGCGGGACTTCCGGTCACTTTCTTCGAAATTGTCCGGTTAAACCACCTAAGAAGGTGGTTGGAGCCACTGATAACGATTTTTTGACACCTGATTCGCGAAACGACCTAGCCCGACAAGCGTAGGGGTCCGCCTGCCGAGCTTGAAAACAAACTCTTTGACCTCGCATTTTGTCATGCCAATGGTGCTTGTGGACCCAAAACAGCCTCAGCTGTTGCATGCTATAAAAGCATACATCGACAGTGGAGCTATTGGAAATTACATAGACCAAATATTGGCTTCCAGGATTAAGCTCCCTCTCCGCCCGAAAGTAACCCAAGATGTCATTACTACAGTAGATGGAACCGAAATAGCCTCAGGGCCTGTAACGCATTCCACTGTTGAAATGACACTGGTGGGTCAGGATGGACATCGGGAAGCAATCGTGTTTGATGTGATCAAGGCCCCACAATTTCAAGTAATTCTTGGAATTCCTTGGTTAGAAACACATAATCCCAGAATTGACTGGCGAGCAAAGAAGATAAGTTTTCCTGATTGTGAACTAACTTGTTACCCAAGAAATTCAGTTATGGGTCTAGCCTCAGCAACTTCCACCCCTGTACAGCTACCGTCAGAATACCAAGAATTCCAAGACGTTTTTCAGAAAGAACAGGCTAACACGTTACCTCCCCATCGGTCTTATGATTGCCAAATCGATCTGGTACCCAATGCTCAACTACCTTGTAGTAAGATTTATGCTCTTACGGAACCTGAGAACCTACATTTGCGTCAGTATTTAGATCAGTACCTAGCCAATGGTTTTATTCGCCCGTCCAAGTCTCCTGTCTCCTCAGCTCTGTTCTTCGTGCCGAAAAAAGAGGGCGACCTTAGAACATGTATAGACTATTGCGCCCTAAATCAAATAACGATTAAGAATCGTTATCCTCTGCCCTTGATCCCTGAGCTTATCGACCAGGTGAAAGACGCTTGTGTGTACACCAAGTTAAATCTCCGAGGAGCTTATCACCTGGTGCGTATAAAAGAAGGCGACGAATGGAAGACTGCATTCCGCACCAAATTTGGGCTCTTCGAATATCAGGTGATGCCTTTCGGTTTGTGCAATGCACCTGCCGCCTTTCAGTACTTTATGAATGATGTTCTTCGGGAACTTATCGACGTCTGTGTCGTTGTTTATATTGACGACATCCTGGTGTACTCTTCTTCAGAATCCGATCACAGAAAACATGTTAGGGCAGTTCTTGAGAAATTGCGCCAGCACAGACTATTTGCAAAGCTCGAAAAATGCGTTTTTCATACCACAGAAGTGGAGTTTCTCGGATTCATCCTGACACCTCAAGGAGTCCGAATGGACTCGCGAAAGGTGGACGCCATCCTCAAATGGCCATCTCCTAGCTCGGTGAAGGGAGTTCAGAGCATGCTCGGCTTCGCCAATTTCTATCGAAGATTCATCCCGGAATTTTCCCGAACAGTCCAACCCATCACAGCTCTCCTAAAGAAAAACAAACGCTTTGAATGGACTCTTGAGGCCGAACAAGCCTTTCAGGACCTGAAAACCAAATTCACCTCTGCACCTATATTGAAGCACCCGCACCCAGATCTCCCTTACATTGTGGAAACCGACGCATCCAGTTCGGCCATGGGAGCTGTCCTGTCGCAAAGAGACCCAGAAACTTACCAACTACACCCTGTGGCCTTTTGGTCCAGGAAATTTTCTCCTCCTGAAATCAACTACGCAATTACCGACAAAGAGTTACTGGCTATTAAATCTGCTTTCAAGGCTTGGCGTCACTACCTTCTCGGGGCAAGACACACCATCACCGTAATTACGGACCACAGAAATTTACAGTATTTAAAGACAGCCAAAGCTCAATCTTCACGACAACTCCGATGGGCTCTATTCTTTGCGGAATTTGATTTTGTAATTACCTATCGCCCTGGCTGCAAGAATGGTAAAGCGGACGCCTTATCCCGGATTGACATGGAAGAACCCAATTCGAGTTTAGAACCTGTGCCAATCATGCCTGAACAAAGAATCTTAGGCCTAACTTCATTGCAAACTATTGAGGACATCCAAACGCAAGTAAAACAACTTCTAGACTCTTCAGCCTTACTGGAATGGAGTCAAAAGGGTCCTCATTACACCGTTAAGGATGACTTACCCTACTTCCAGGAGCGGTTGTTTCTGCCTAGTAAAGAATTGCAAGAACTTGCTATTGCCCATCATCATGAATCATTAATGGAAGGACACCCTGGTATCGCTAAAACGGAGGAGAAAATCAAAGGCCACTTCTGGTGGCCTTCTTGGAGAAAAGACATAAAGTCTTTTGTATTGCCTTGCGGAATTTGCGCCCAAAACAAGTGTCAAAAGAAAAGGCCAGCCGGCCTACTTCAACCCTTGGATATTCCACCGGCACCATGGCACACCTTGTCAATGGACTTTATAACAGACCTGCCTCCTTGTGCTGGTTACAACACTATCCTTGTAATTGTGGATCTATTCTCCAAAATGGCCCACTTTATCCCTTTAAAAGGTTTGCCTTCAGCTTCCACCTTGGCCAAGGAATTTCTGGAGAATATAGTTCGCATACATGGTTTCCCTTCCATATTAGTCTCGGATCGTGGAAGTCAATTTATCTCCCATTTTTGGAAGAAGTGTTGCCAACTAGCACAAATAGATGTGCGGTTATCCACCAGCCACCACCCCCAGACCGACGGACAAACCGAGAGAACCAATCAGACTCTCGAGCAATATCTTCGGTGCATGTTACACCAATCCGAGTTAAATTGGAAAGACATCCTTTGGATCGCAGAATATGCATACAACAATTCAGTGCATTCTGGAACCGGACAAACTCCTTTTTATACTTTGTATGGTCACCATCCTCGGACCTCTGATCTAGATCCACCTCTGACCCTGGAAATGCCCACAGTAAATCATCTGCATTTCACAATAACCCGAGCCTTCAAAGAAGCTGCAACTCATCTACAGCAAGCCAAGAAAAAGTATAAAGAAAACGCTGATTTGCACCGAAGTAAAACTCCTCCTTACCAAGTAGGAGACCAGGTATGGCTAGCAACGAAACATTTACCCCTCAAGGGCCCGCGAACCTTCAATCCCAGATTCTTAGGACCTTATCCCATCAAGGCTATAATCAATCCCGTGGCCTTTAAAATGGATTTACCGTCTAACATGCATATTCATCCAGTTTTTCATGCCTCACTTTTGAAGCCAGTACAACCAGGGACCCGACTGTCCAAGCCTCCAGACCCAGTTCAAATTGATGGGGAATTAGAATTCGAAGTTAAAGACATTTTAGACTCCAAGGTGTTAAAGTCCAAACTCTTCTATCTTGTTGACTGGAAGGGATATGGACCTCAGGAGAGATCGTGGGAGCCTAGTAACCATGTTCACGCACCTCGATTAATACAAAGGTTCCATCGGAGATTTCCGAACAAGCCAAGACCCCCGGAGGGAACAACCTTGGGAGGGGCCTTGAGGGGGGGTACTGTCATGATGCCTACCTCTAAGGAGCCAGGTCCGACCCAGCAACCCCAGAGGCAGGCATCATTCCCCCCAGGGAAGTGCCAGCGGGCCCAAGCTGGGGCCCTTTGGACACAGTCCTGGCGCTTTAGGCGCCAGGCTCATGTTGGACCCCTGTCCTGGCGCCTTAGGCGCCAGGCTCATAAAGCTAGACAAGTGTTGAAGTGTTTTAATGTGCACTTACCTGATGCAGACCATGCTGCTACATCCAGGCCCTCTTGAGGCCTGAATGGAACTACTTTATCTGTGGGACTACTTTCCCCTGGGTTTGGTCGGAGAAGGATACATACCTGATCGGTGGAAGGATACATACCTGGAACTTCTGCCAAAGCTATTTAAACCACGCCCGATCAGCAACTCACGCTTCGCGTTGTTCTGCTCCTCGCAGCTGGACGCTCACCGTGTCAGCTCCTGCATCTGGACTTCAGCCACGCCTGTCAGCATCCTGGGTCACCTGCTAAGAGAGAATTGGAGAGAGAAAGAAGACCTTACCTGCTAAAGCTGCATCACAGAGAAATCACTCCGACAATCCTGAAAGGGAAGACATCATTTTAAAAGCATTTCGCTTCGATCGCTGCAGCGCTGCATTTCACTCACCTTTCCTGGGCACCTCCATCTTCAGCAGCGATCATCCGGATCCGCAGCCACTTCCCAGAGCCTAGAGAGAAAAAGACAAGAACACAAGGTGAGAGAAGGAAGGGAATAGGAAAAGCTCAGTTTCCTTCTAAGACTTACCTGTTGGGTCATTCCCATTTCATTTCAGGTCCTGCCGCTTCCTGGCATTCCGAACCCCGGCCCCCTAAGGGGAAAAAGACATAAGCGTTAGCGCTTGCTGCAATAAGACAATGAACATTATTATTAAGCTTGAACTTTTGAACTTGCTACAGAACTCTTACAGCGCCTTACCTGAATAGTCAAGCTTATTTGAACTCCCATCAAACCTCAATCCAGTGAAGTAACTGGGTTTCAACGCGCCCCTGCATCAGAAGCAGGATGGAGAACTCATCCTTCCAGACCCTAAGGTGAGACTTCACGGGGAATCGAGGAAGGGTATCGTGGAGGGTTGGAAGGGAGTGGGAGGCTTGAGCATTATTCCGTCAGTGGGTAATACTCCCTTTTCACGCACAGGGGAATATTCCTGCGAGCCAGAGAGTCCATCTTCAGAGCCCTGCGCTTCACCATAGAAGAAGCATCAGCACTCGAAGCCAGACCTGCGCCTCCGTGGGAATCGGGTGAGCGTGACACTCCCCAGACCCAGAGGACCAGAAGACATGATCAAACTGCCGTACAGAGGCGTACTCTGTAGCGAAGCGCCAACACCGGCTGTAATCAAAATGGCAGACGCAACCGACTGAGCGCTAACACATCGGACTGCTGAGCCCACAGCAATGTAAAGGACCACTTAGGTCGTCAGTGGCCCCGGCGTCGCGCTCGGCAGTCCAAGTGAGGAAGGACTGCATTATCGAGGTGCGGGCAGGACGCAGGGAATCCAGTGAGAAGCATTAAGGGCACACAAAAGGAAAAGCACTGGTGTGCGAACATTGTCTAGCAAAAGGCTCAGAGCCAGTAGTGCTGCAAGCCCTCCAGCACAGAAATGCTAGTCGGATGCACGCAAGAAACGTGGAGACGGGACAAAGCCCGAGAGAGCCGACATACCAGTGAGTGCGTATTAAGGCTCCGGAGACTCACTAAGGCCAGACCGTTGGAAAAGAGCAGCGGCCCGAGGAGCGAACGAGAGGCCGGTCAGAGCCCCAGCGATGGCGCAGGTACACTGGAGAGAGCGGGATGTAACACGCCAAACTAAAGCACAGCTGGGAGGCCAGGCAAGGGGAGAGTATTAAAGGGCACCAGCCAGTGGCACTAACTGAAGAGGTGGGAAGATACTGTGGATATGGCTGGGGGGACCTACTGCAGCAGCCCAAGGACACAGACAGACGTGCTCTGCTATACACTCACTTAACAGCCCAAGCTTGCCCAACACCTTTGTAAGTGTACGCTGGAATCATGAGCTTTTATCTTGGGAAGTTTCTTCTATTCCTTCACTGAAAGGCCTAGTCTCCAATGTTTCTCCTATCCCAGTCCGACTATTGGCTTTTAGGTGCATTTCACCCTTCACCATCTGCTTTCCTTTCGTGTTTAGTGAAGGTTGTAATTCGTTCGGCGAAGACTGTGTGGTTAAGGTGTGTGATGGTTGAGGTGATTCATTTTTCTTTTCCTGTGCCATTTTCATCAACAATGTTAGAATCAATTTTCTGTCCTGCTGTTCCGCCTCCAATGCCACATGCATGATCCTTTGTACTTGATTTGCTGCCACTGCCTCTTGGTCTACCCTTGTCTGAAGTGCGATAATAAAGGCCTCAATATAAATTACCTTTGAATGGACCATTGCAAGTAGCGTAGCCTGATCTTTAAAGCTCTCCTGCATTGCCTCATATAATTTTAGAAACAGTGCAAGAGATAAAGTTAAGGCTGACATCAAACTGTTTTGAGCATTTAAGGTTGATGCAGTTAATGGTTTTAAACAATCCTGACGTTTTTTAGGCGATAAGACTGAGTTGTCCAAGGTTGTGAAAGAAGGAGCAGGTCTAGTTCTTTCCATGTCCATGCAATCTCTGTAGGTTGATCTTCGGTTTAAAGTTGTGGAAGACATCTGGGCCTTTCCTAGGTATTCCTTGTTAAACAAGACCTTGCACAATGATTTGTCTCCACCAGACTTCTTCTCTGCTTGTACTGGACTGTGCCTGATTGACAACTCTTCTCTTCCAGCCATTAAGGGCTGCTTAGTATCTTCCTCTTTTGATCGGTATAGTTTCTTTCCCAACAAGTCTTTGATGTATGCTATGTCTCTCGCCAATCTTTGCGCTGCAGGCAATGGTTTGCCTTCTGGCTCTGCCCCTTGTATTGCTCCTAGGGAAGGATGCCTCTTCTTGTCTGGCTGGAGTACAGAGTTATCTGAGGGTACCAGGCTTAGATTCTTCATCTTGTTTAAGGGAGTGGACAGAATGTCGCCTAGTGGTTTAGGATTTTCCAATACTGGTGTCTCTAAAAACTCTGGACTTTTAACTTCTAACATTTCATCATCAGTTAAGTCCAGCGTAGATGTCCTCTCCTTCTTTTTCTCTTTTATTTCCTTAAGCTGTGGCGTTAAATTTCCTGTTCCTGTTATGTTTGTATTAAGCAGTGTAATAAAACTGTAATAAAAGTGTTGTAAAAGTCTACAAAGCTCACCTTGACTGGTCGATGAAACCAAATGGGAGGACCAATGCAGCCGTGAAAGTTTCCCTGAGACAGCCCTGCCCTCTTCTACCCAGGATAAAGTAACCCAGGAGAAAGGACAGGACCGCCAGGGAAACCCTCTAATGGGAAGAAAACCCTGGTCGAGTCCCCCTTTGTCTGGATCAGGAGGAAGTTGAGGTGGAAGCTTCCCCGACGGATGGCAGAAAAGGATTTCACACGGGAGGCTTCTCCTAAGAGCACGGGAGAGGGAAAATGAGGAGGATGTCAGAAGAGGGAAAAAAGTAGAACAGTAAAGGGGAAGCAAAGTAATTCTCTCACCAACGAAGGAACGAAGTTGGAGGAAGACTGTTCAGAACTGCAGATCGGATGTATCGTGGAGCAGCGGGAGACTCTGGAAGGAATGGACAGGTGAGTAAGCTAATCGGAGAGAGGGGGGAGCCCTAAAAGGACTAAACTTACTCTAACGGAAGTCTAGGAGAGACGGGAAACAAACAGGTCTGCCGGATTGATCTGAATGAACAGTGTGCAGGCGAAGGCTGAAGGGAGAATCTGAATGAGGGGAGAGAACAAGTTAGGAGAAACGGAAGGTAAAAGTAGTTTTGACTAGTGGAGGTAAGTCGAAGTCTGCCAAAAGCAGAAGCGTCGCGAAGCACCGTCTGCTTCGAATCCGGATAAAGGATCACGTGAGCAGTTGGCCGTACGTCGAAGAGACGTGCAAAAACTGGACCGCTGCAGGTAGTACGGGGAATCTCACGGGCATCCATCTTGGAACTAACTGCTCGAAAGCAGAGTGCCGCACAAACGGGTATGTGCCCACACAGACCATTTGCAGCGATGTGTAACAGTTCCTCCCTTGTTGGCTTTAAATAGTTTTTCTGTGATCAAACATGAGGCTGTGGTTAAGGGTGATTATTTTTTTTTTCCCTTATCAATACTTTCACCAGGCCACTAAATTCCAGGTGCTCGGGTTTGTCCTCTTTCCACATCTGGACACCTTGTAGATCTTTTATTTCGAGGGGATTGGGTCCTCCGACGTATTCCATATCTATGACATGTAATCACCACAGCTGTGCTGCTTCGGAAACTTTTTTCGGCGTCTGCGTCCTGCGTCGATGACGTCGATGCGCTGTCGTCGAGGACCTCCTCCGACGTCATCCGATGTGATAAGTAGGACGCACGACGCCCGTAGCCCCAGTTCCGTTTTTTCCGCGAACGTGTTGCTTCGTGATTCTCGGTTCACGCCTCGACTCTTTGGAGTTCTGTTCTTCTCGGTTCTTCAAACCTGTTCGTTTTGTGACAATCCTTTGTGTGAAGATGTCTTCTACTTCGTCTTCGACCCCGCGTCCGGGTTTCAAGAAGTGCGGGCAGTGTGGGTCCAAGATGTCGGTGACGGACTCGCACGACGCCTCCCTCTGGTGCCTCGGGGAGGCCCACGACACGGATGACTGTATCGACTGCCAGTCGCTCACGTCCAAAGCCTTACGCGAACGTAAGAAGAAGTTGTCGGTAGGTCGGATGGCCAAGCCCCGGAAGTCGAAATCTGCGGGGCTTTCGACGGATGATTCGAGGGGTGACTCTCCGCGTCATCGTCGGAAGTCTCGTGGGTCTCCTTCTAGGAGTCGGTCTCGCCACTCCTCAGCCTCTTCGAGGCATTCTCGGAAGCGCCGACACCGGTCGTCTTCCAGGTCCTCTTCGGAGGACTCTGCCCGGCACGTCGCTTACCCCACCAGCCGTGCAACGCCAGAGGAATGGGCTTCCTTCGGGAAGAAAATGCTGGTGATTCTTGAGTCGCAGGGTACTAAGCCGTCCGCGCCCCCGAGTGGGGTCGGTCGTGAGAGGTCGAGAGACACCGCTCGCAAGAGTGGTCAGCACGAGTCACGGGAGAGGTCCCGTTCGGACAAGGAGACTCGTTCTCGATGTACCCGTTCCCGGTCCTCGACGCGTTCGAGACCGTGTGCACCTGTGAGGTCTTCGAGGAAGACATCGACGTCTGAGGCGTCGAGGGCGTCGACAGGCTTTCTCGAGGCTCCGGCTCCGAGGAAGTCGTCCAAGCCGTCGACGCTCAGGTCGTCGAGGGACACGCTCGGGGCTCTGGCCTCGAGGGCTGTGTCGACGCCGCCGATGCTGGAGGCGCTGCATCTGACGTCGACGCCGATCTCCTCGACGTCGACGCCGATCCTCTCGGTGCCGATGCCGGTTCTCTCGACGCTGGCGCCGATTCGCTCGACGCCATCAACGCCTTTCGTGTCGGAGGTACCCCGTGGCACGGGTGAACCCCCTAGGAAGGCTCTGGTTAAGAGCAAGCACTCTCGGGTGCCTTCTTTTCGCCACCTGGACTATATTTCAGAGGCGGATGAGGATTCTGATGGCCTGGTTCTCAGTCAGGTTCCAGATGAAATTGTCTCGGGCCATAGTCAGTTTGACGATTTGAGAGAGTCATTGCATGATGCAAGTGGACTGGACACCTCTCCGGAGGTGGAGTTTTGTAGGCCTGAGCCTGGCTTTCATGCCGATTCCTTGTACCGGCGCCTTATGGCTAGGGTTTCTGAGTACTTGGGATGGTCTGCTCCCCCAGGGGAGTTTGTGCAGGATGATCTGACGGACATCCTTGATGTTGGTCCCCCAACTGATCCGGTACTGCCGTTCCATATGGCTTTACAGAGAAGGATGGCGGCGGCTTGGACTGCTCCGGAGAGTCTCCCGGCGGTGGGCAGATCCTTGTCGCGAAAATACCGTCCAGCCAGTAGCGACCCCTGCTACTTGACCAGGGACCCCACTCCGGAGAGTTTGGTGGTGCAGGCGGCCACGGCCCCGGCAAAGCAGGCATCGTACCCTACCATCCCTCCTGATAGGGACGACAAACGTTTTGATGGATGGGCGAAGAAAGTGTTTTCTTCTGGTGGTATGGCGCTTCAGGCGGCCAACTCCATTTGTGCCTTGTCTCGTTTCACACACACTCTGTGGAACTGTGTTGCGTTAGCGGCTGAACATATTCCCAAAGGGGACCAACGGGATGGTTTCCTTGCTATGGTCCAGGATGGTAAGGATGCCGTGTGTGAGTCCGTTCAGTCGGGTTTGGACTTAGCTGAATGCGTCAGTAGGTCCATGGCGGCGAGCACCGTGATACGCAGGTTTGCGTGGTTGCGGAAGTCGGGGTTTGCTCCTGATGTGCAGTCCCGGCTCCTCAACATGCCCTTTGATGGTGAACACCTTTTTGGCAGCAAGGCTGACGAGAGCCTTGAGAGGTTGCAGACCTCAAAAGCTGCAGCGAAGTCGTTGGGCGCTGCAGTTCGCCAACCTCTGCCTTTTCATCCTAGGGGACAGCAGTGGAGGGGTGGTTCCTTTCGCTATTACTCGTCCTTCAGTATAGCGAGAGGAGCTGGCAGTCAAAGAGGCCAACGCAGGGGTACCAGAGGTGGACAGGGTACCCGTGGTGCCAAGGCCGCTCAGGCAGTTGCCTCTTTGCCCTCAGGTAACGCCGCAGCCGCTCCCACTCAGTCATGAGGCCATGTCCCATGGTTCGCCGGTTGGGGGAAGGCTGGCGCAGAATCTTGTAGAGTGGCAAGCCATTACTTCAGATGTGTGGGTTCTGGAGATCATAACCCACGGCTACTGTCTTCCTTTTCGACACAGGCCTCGCGACAATCCACCGGGGAACCTCTCTTTGCAGAGTCCGGATCCGCTCCTTGCGCAGGAAATTCAAGCCCTGCTGGAGAAAGGCGCCATAGAACTGGTGCCTGTAGCGGAGAGCAACAAGGGATGGTATTCCCCTTATTTTTTGATTTAGAAGAAAGACGGGGGATTGAGACCCATCATGGACTTGCGCGGTTTGAACAAACTCCTCAGGAAGGACAAGTTCAAGATGGTTACTCTCTCTCAAGTCCTCCAGGCCCTTCAGCTTCAGGACTGGTTGGTGTCACTCGACCTCAAGGATGCTTACTTCCATGTGCCGATCCATCCCAAGCACAAGAAGTACCTGAGGTTCGCGGTTGGCGACTCGCACTTTCAGTTTTGGGTCCTGCCGTTCGGATTGACCTCCGCCCCGAGGGTTTTCACCAAGCTCATGGTGGTGGTGGCAGCGCATCTCAGGCAAGGGGGGATTCACGTCTACCCCTACCTGGACGATTGGTTGATCAGGGGGAGCTCTCCCGAGCAAGTCCTGGATCATCTGTCCGTCACCTGCCACTCCCTTCACAGGCTGGGCTTCTCCCTCAATTTAAAGAAGTCCCATTTGACGCCAACGCAGCGGCTCCAGTACATCGGAGCAGTGCTCGACACTTCCCTGGGGCAGTGTTTTCCTCCCCAGGTGAGGGCTCTTCACATTCAGCAGATGGTGCACAAGTTTCAGCATGCCCAGACGCTCCCAGCGTTCGAGTTCTTGAGGTTGCTCGACCTCATGGCATCCTGCATTCTTCTGGTGCCAGAGGCTCGCCTGCGGATGAGATCTTTGCAGTGGGCACTCAAGACGCAATGGTCGCAGTCCTCCGGCAGGATGTTGGACCCGGTTCATGTGCTGCCCTCGGTCGCCCGGGATCTTCTGTGGTGGGCCGTCGAAGGCAACTTGATGAAGGGGGCTCCATTTTGGCTTCCCTGGCCGGAGGTGACGATCGTGACGAATGCATCCCTCACGGGATGGGGAGCTCATGCCAACGGGCTGACAGTCAGCGGTCGTTGGTCTCCGTCGGAGTCCAGACTCCATATCAATCTGTTGGAGCTGAGGGCCGTCAGGCTAGCCCTGAAGGCTTTTCTGCCGACTGTGCGAGGAAAGAGTGTCCTGATCCTGACGGACAACACAGTGGCCATGCACTACCTCAACAAAAAGGGGGGGCAGGGTCACTTCCTCTGTGCAGGGAGGCGATGCAGCTCGAGTTCTGGGCCATCCAGCAGGAAGTTTCGATCTCGGCAGTTCATCTGGCCGGAGACGAAAACGTGACGGCGGACGCTCTGAGCAGGCAGAGCACGATCTCTCACGAGTGGGAGTTGGCTCAGGAGATTCTCCTGGAGATCTTCGCCCTTTGGGGGACCCCTCAAGTGGATCTCTTCGCCTCCAGTGTCAACCGGAAGTGCGAAAGGTTTTGCTCGCGGGAATTTCCTCCGAAAGGAGCCTTGGGAGACGCGTTCGTGGTGGAGTGGTCATTCCCGCTGCTGTACGCGTTTCCTCCAGTCCCCGTCATCCCGCAAGTGCTGCGAAGGTTACGGAAGTTCGGTTCCCGGATGATCCTCATTGCTCCGGCGTGGGCTCGGAGGACGTGGTACCCGGACCTTCTGGACTTGTCCATCAGCCCTCCACGTCGTCTTCCCTACCGAGACGATCTGCTCTCACGGAAGGGGGGGCAGGTTCTCCATCCAGAGGTCAGATCCCTCAACCTTCACGCTTGGCTTCTGAAAGGTTGAGGTATAAGGATTGGGACCTCCCTGAAGACGTGATGGAGGTGTTGCTTTCGGCCCGAAGGCCAGCAACAAAGTCTCTGTACCGTTGCCGTTGGCGTAAGTTCTGCGACTGGTGCCGAGTTCAGAATGTGGATCCTTTTGCATGTGACATCCCCATGGTTCTGTCCTTTTTACTTTCTTTGGCCCACAGGGGCTTGCAAGTGGGTAGCATTAAAGGTTACCTGGCGGCGCTGTCCATCTTTAAGCGCTCGTCTGAAGAGTGTTCTTACTTTAAAATCCCTTTAATTTCACAGTTTCTGAAAGGGCTCACTAATGTGTTCCCTCCGTCACCTTTCCTGGTGCCCGGTTGGGATTTAAACCTTGTTCTTAAGTTTCTTATGGGTGCTCCGTTTGAGCCTTTACATTCTTGCCCTTTGAGGCTGTTAACTCTGAAAACTGTGTTTTTAGTTGCGGTTACTTCCGCTCGCAGAGTGAGTGAGTTACAGGCACTTTCAGTTAAGCCACCCTTCACTGTATTTAACAAGGACAGGGATGTCCTTAGAGTTCGTCCTTCTTTTCTTCCGAAGGTAGTGACGGAATTTCATTTGGCCCAGAAGGTTGTTCTTCCGGCATTCTATCCTCCTCCGCATCCTGGTAAGGAAGAGGAGAGGCTCCATAGGCTTGATCCTAGGAGAGCTTTAAGCTTTTATGTTTCACGCAGGTCCCGGGTCAGAGTGGACGATCAACTCTTTATTGGTTACGCTGGAAAGCGTTTGGGGCAAGCTGTGACGAAACAGACTTTGTCTCGCTGGATTATTTTGGCCATCTCGGAGTGCTACCGCTTGGCGGGTAAGGACCCACCGGCTGGCTTGCGGGCCCATTCTACCAGGGGTATGGCTGCATCTACTGCCCTGCAGAGGGGTGTTCCTATTCGCAACATCTGTGATGCAGCCACCTGGGCTTCAGTACATACATTTGTACGTCACTATTCCCTCGATTCCATCCGAGCACAGGATCTGGCCTTTGGCAAGGCGGTCCTTTGCTCTGCTATTTGATTGGCTATTCTAAATTTTGATTCTAAATTCTTTCCCTCCTCCTTGCTATGGTACTGCTTTGGGAGTCTGTCATAGATATGGAATACCCAATCCCCTCGAAGAACAAGTTACTTTCTTACCTGGTAACGTTCTTTCGATGGGATGGTCCGACGACGTATTCCATATCGCTCCCGCCCTGCCTTCCCCGCTGCAGAATTTCTTTGCGATTGCAGCTTACGTTCCGCAAGGCTTTGTGTCTGACTGGCAGTTGACTAGTGTCACACGTTCTGGGGGAAAAAAACTACAACTGAGGCTACGGGCGTTGTGCGTCCTACTTATCACATCGCATGACGTCGGACGTCGGAGGAGGTCCTCGACGACGGCGCATCAACGTCATCGACGCAGGACGCAGACGCCGAAAAAAGTTTCCGAAGCAGCACAGCTGTGGTGATTACATGTCATAGATATGGAATATGTCGTCGGACCATCCCATCGAAAGAACGTTACCAGGTAAGAAAGTAACTTGTTCATCTGTATGCAAGTCTGACTCTATCCCATGACTCCTTGGCGCTAGGGCCCCAAACGCCAGTGGGGGGGGTTTGCTGTGTATTTTTAATGTTGCCTTTCCTTCAGCAGAACGCTTGTTCTGCCTTCGGGTATGCAGGGGTATTGGTCCTCCCTCTCCCTCACGGGCCGACATATTCGGCAACAATCGCCAGCTAAAATCTAAAGTTGAGTCTCGGAATGAATAAAGTGGGTTATGTAGGGGATGGAAAAAGCACTGGGGCACCTTCACTTTCTTCGGGCTGTTCATTCTATGTAACAGTTTTTAATCTTGCAGACTTACCAGATCACTCAGAGGTCTTGCAAAAGATGCGGTAGTCGCTCTCTTCACCTTCCTGTGTCTGACACAGCGTTTTAACAGTTTCAGGAACCTCACGGCAAGGCAGTAGAAGGGGAGGAAAGACTGCAAGCAAAGTTTCCACAGCATTCCCAACACACGAAACACTGTCTCACTTGGGTCTCGTACCCATTCCACTCTTATGCAATATTCCTTCTCTACCAATCTGTATTACCTGGTCTGTCGCTCTTTTCAATTTCCCAGCTTCTCACACCGTGAACCGCTTTAGCAGTCTTTGACCCCAGAGTGCATCGCCCTCGTTGGTGTCCTTGCGTTGGGAGCGTTCTCTTCTATGTTCATGCTGGTTTCCTTTGCACCTGCCTCCGCTGTATGGAACCTACGGACCCAGGCTCCTTCCTCCCTCCTGGTCTTGGGGTCAGATGCTGGGCGCTCAGTCCACTTCTGTTCTCTAGTGGTCGTGCCACCAGGGAAGATTGTTCGCTTCCCATCTTGCTCCTTTTCCCTATTGGAGCCTCTTGCTCGGTCAGCGTACCTGCCTTGTAGCCTCCAGCTAGCGGGTCTCGTTCGGCTATGCTACCGCTGGCTCTTCTGCTTCCCGTAGCTCCAGCCCGCCAGGGCATATCCACAGAGGCTTGCCTCTGTGTACCATGGATTTTCCTCCCTCCCTAGGAGTCGCTCACAACGTAGGAAGTCTCTCTCCATTCACAGTTCGGACAGTGTTTAAATACGTCCTCACAGTTGGAAAAGGTGTGTCCTCCTTGCTTGGTGGGGGACGTTCAGATGTATTCCAGCATTACCTGAAGCCAACAGGGGAAAGGAGGATCACTGGTACTTGTAGTCCATATCTGAGAACCAATATGTTTGTCAAGTCCCATATAGGCAGATACTGTAGTCTGCTCAGAGAGGTCCTCATTGGACTGGGAGTCCTTGTCCCCGGGAGGGGAGTCACTCCCAGTGAGGTATCACTTGCGCAGAGCCCTAGGGATGGTCTTACGAAGTGGGCTCACCGCCCTAGCCTCACAGAGGGTGGCTTCCCTATGGGGAAAAGGGACGAATTGCCCAGATTTGTCACAAGTGAATGATTGAAAATGACACTTTTTTGATGTGCCCGATATGTAGTCATTCTCAATTGTTATGTTTTGTGCTGTTCTGACTCTTCCTTATTCTCTTGGCCAATTCCAGTGAAATGTTAAGCTGTCAATCTTTTTAAGACATTGGCCTTAATGCGAATTTGATAGTATTTACTGAGCAAATGCTGCCACTCATATTCTGTCTAAACCCATCTGACTACGAGTAGCACAATGGTGGTGTTAATCCCAGTTTTTGAAATCCATATTACTCCTTGGGGAATTTGGAGGAATTATTGCGGGCTATAAATCCTCAATTTTTTGGTGGTAAATTAGAGGAAAGACCTTGCTGAAGGGATTCTAAACATTCATTACCAAAGCTAGAATTTGGCAGTGACCATTTACCATTATTTTTTACCACACCACTGAACTCGTAAGGAGGTGCATTGTATTTTATCTTTACTGTTAAATTGTAAGTTTTTCTGGGTAAATGTAAGCATCTCAGATGGAGTGTAAAGGAGGTATTGGATACAAATAACAGTATAAATGGATGTAGTAGAATGTGTGTGACTCGAAGGATGGCTGTAAACGATAGAAAGGCATAGAAGTAATTAAAAATGTAAGTACATCAACATTTTTCCAAGTGTACAACCTTCAGAATTTATCATAACTGGTGCACCAAAGTACTTAGCAGAAAAAGATCACAATTTCCCCTGAAAAGGTTAAACTATATAAATGACATGAAGATGGTTACAATAATCCTAAAATTGCATAGAAAAGATAACCCAAATCTAACTGAAAATAAAAGAAAACTAGTATTGAAGTAATTCTACTCTCAGCCATTCCAGTCTGTTGTACATATTTTTACATGCTCTGTCTTTGATGTCTTTTTTTCTATGTCGCTTGCATTGACTTTACAAATTCTACCACTTGACCTTTTCTCATAACCCAATGCCCTAGCAGCATGCAGTGTGCCTCCCTTCCCCATTTCGCCATTTCGCATGGCTGTTGTTTTGCCTGCATAGGCCAGTTTATCCTATTGCTCTGTAGCTCCATGCGCAAATGTAGTGTGTCCAATGTCCTCTAGACCCTTATTGCCACTGCTTGTCCAAGCTAATCAATGTACACCCTTGCTTAAATAAAGAGTATAGTGTATCCATAATATATTGTCTAACAACTTCCTGTATCGCACCGGATTACCAAATCCTGCCTCAACACAGAAACTCAATGCACAGAGTTACTACTGCAAAACATAAGAAATCTCACCAACCCGAACAACCTCCTCCTGAACCGCTAAATCTAGACCATAAAACAGAACAACTCCCAAAAGCATTGCACTACATGAATCCTCATTGATTACTCCCTGCATCACAAACCGCACATACTGCCATTTCATGCTGGAGCCAGGATGATCAACCTGACCTGGTAAAGAACCTACTCCACTTGTTTGAGGACAAGTTCAACAATCAATACCTGTAGAGCCACAAAGAAACTGTTGGAATTATACACAAAGCCACTTCGACAGGCTACAAGATCAGGTTTGCCAACGAAGTAGCCAAGAGAGCAGTAGGAATTTCACTTGTTCACAGAGACTTCATCAGAGTTTAAATACCACTCTTTGACAAAATCCAATACTGTTAGTCACTCATCTTAATATGCTCAACTTCACATACTTCTAAACTAACCTTCCTTCTCTTATTAAGCCATTCAAACCTTCACAAAAGAAACAAGTCATCAAATGGTTTATTCCCAAGCTCAACTGCATCAAAAAAGAAGACTGAAAGTTAGAAAATCTGGAGAAGAAACTACCTTCTTACAGACACACTGGTGTACCATTAGCCTTACATATAGTACTACAAAGCGAAAACTATAAAAGGAAAAAAGACCATTATTATTCACACCTATTTGAATCTGCAGCACACGGTCAGAAGGAACTCTTCAAAATCCTCCAAGAATTAAAAAACCCAGCAGCCTGCAACGTGACTCCCACACCTATGCAGGAACTATGCTTCTCCAGCATGGGGTCTGGCATGGATTCACATGCTCATGAATATTCCCCGTCGTCAGGCTGGGAATCCTCGGTAAAGAAAAAATCAGTATCAATTTCGTTTCTGATCTGTCTTTCGTAGTAGTAACCAATCACTGATCTCTGCGTCATACTGACCACAGCCAATGACTGCCCTCTACCTAAGCCCCGCCTCTGGCAGCCATCTTCAGATTTTTACTGCACGTTCAAGTGTTGGGAGTCCTCGTGCTTAGCTCTCGAGCTTTTACTGCGTGTTTCGCGCTTTTTCAGGTGAATTTTCACTTTTTCGGTTAATCGAGCCTCAAGCTCCACCGTTTCTACTCCCGTTAACGGCTACCCGTTGCGGGATTTTCCTACGCCCCTCAAGGGTGAAGATTTTGTCGAATCAACTTCTTGGAGGATTCCAGAAGATTCGTGGCCTACTTCGAGATGGCCCAGGATGCGAGTTCGTCGCCCGGACCCAAACTGTTTCGCAGCTGCCCTGGATGCGAGCTGCAGAATGTGTTTAAGGAAGACGAACATTCGCAATGCCTCTACTGTCTTCATGGGGACAAGACTCATGTAGAGAAGGACTGCCAGTTCTGCAAGAACTTGTCGGAGCGGACCATGAGGGACCGTCGATCCCGTCTCGCCAGCTGGTTGGAGAAGGGCTCAACGGGTGAGAAGAAGAAGAAAGGGTCCGAGCGGGCTTCTAAGTCCTGTGCGGGCGCCCCGGCGACGGGGGCCCAACACCAGGCCAAGCGCCGCGAGTCCGCTGGCTCCGGGAGCGCCGAAAGGTCGGGCTCTTCGGTCGCCAGGCAGGGCGCACCTTCCCCGGCACCGTCAACCACAAGCCAGCGCTCCGGTTCGGGGAAGAGGAAGTCCGAGACCCCGGGTAAGCTTCGGGAGAAGCCCCCTCCGATCTCGGAAGAGGGGGAGCGAGGCGTCGCCCCTCCCCCGAAGGAGAAGGCCCGGGACGCACCTAAGGTGGTCAAGGCCCCTACCCAGCAGGCAAAGGCCTCTATCGAGGTGATCGCGGCGACTCTGGCCAAGCCGGCAGAGACCCCGCCAGCAGAGACTGCCTCCGGGACTAGAGTTTCCCTGTCGTCGTGGCCGCCATGGTGGAAGAAGCGAGGGGGGGCACGGTAGCCTCCTCGAGCTCGGAATCAGCCTCGGAGGAGGAACTGACCGAGGCCGTGAGGAACCTCGAAGTTCAATTCGAGAAGGTTCGATCCCGTAAGGAAGATCCTCGGGAGATAACCGAGGAAGACGACGATGGCGAGGAAGAGCAGCCTTCCCTTCCGGCGCGGCCGGAACCTAGGCCTCAGGATGGCTCGGCGGCCATTTTGTCTGCGATCCAGTCCTTATGCTCTGAGATAAGGACGAGATTCCCACGGCCCAGGCCGGAGGACCCGCAACCTGTCCCGTCTGGAAGTCCTCAGAACAAACGACGGAGGACCCAACCCTCTCCTCCGCTCGCCCCCGTAAGGCCTACAGTTCCCTCCTCATCCTCCCACAAGTCGGGAGATGACAGTGCGTTGTGCTCGACGACGGGTTCTGAGGGTGACGGTGACGACGACGGAACGGGTCTCCCGTCGCACGGGCCTCGCCGCCCGACGAGATTGGCTCATTCCACGCCATGATCGCCAGGGCGTCCGAATTGTTCCAGCTCTGCCCGGAGGAGCAGAAAAAGGAAGGTTTCCTCTATCAGCGCCGGGGGGCCAAGAGGAAGACTGTCATCGCAGTGCCTCTAATCGATGACATCTGGGAGGAGGGCGTGTCGGTTCTCAAAAACCCCTCCACGGCACCAGCCAAACGGGACCGGTACGAGAAGAAGTACCGGGTCCCCGAAACCGCTCCCCTGTGCCTCAGGGCCCAGCCAACGCCAGACTCTGTTGTCTCGGCGGCGGCGAAGAAGAAAGCGGCGGAATCAGGAGCCTCGACGTCGAATTCCCCGCCAGACGGCGAGGGAAAGAAGTTGGACGCCATGGGGCGGCGGGTCATATCGTCGGCGGCGACGACGATCAAAGCGGCCAACGCCCTGGCGATCGTGGCCCGTTACGACAGGGAGCTCTGGTTTAAGCTGGCCCCCATATTGGACTTCCTGCCGGACGACAAGAGGTCCGAGGCCCTGGAAATACTGCAAGAGGGCGAGGTGGCGTCGGACCACGCCATAACGGTTGCAACCGATATTGCCGATACCGGGTTCCGCCAGCTGGGCAACGGTGTTTGCCTACGACGACAGGGTTGGCTCCGGGCGACCGACTTCCGTCAGGACGTCCAGACCAGGGTGTTGGACATGCCGTTCGACGGCAGCAACTTGTTCGGGAAGGCGGTGGACGAATCCCTCCAAGCCATGAAAACGGCGACGGCCCGCGCCCTAGGAGCCCTTCAGCAACGACGGCCCTTTCGGAGCTCCGGAGGCAGACAGGGTGCCACCAAGGGATCCAGCGGTGGCTCGTCCTACCGCCAGGCGGCACGCTCCTCGTCTCAGGAGGCCTACAGGGGTCGCGGCAAGCAGGGAGCGCCTCGCCGCCGTCGGCAAGGTGGCCAGGGCGGCAAGGCCACCACCTCCAAGCAGGACTGAACCGGCCGTGGTCTCGGGCCCCCACCGAAGCACCCCGGTGGGAGGCCGGCTGACGAATTTTGTCGGCGTGTGGAAGTCCATCTCCACTGACCGTTGGGTGCTGGATACCCTGGCAAGAGGACACTCTATCGAATTCCTGAAGAAGTGCCCTCACGTTCCACCTGTGGCCAGGAAGGAAAATCACGTCCCGCAACTGCTGTTGGAAGTACGGGCGATGCTGAGGAAAGGCGCCATGGAGCTTGTCCCGAAGAGGCTCTGGGGCTCCGCGGTGTACTCAAGGTACTTCCTCATCAGGAAGAAGACGGCGGCTGGCGCCCCATCCTGGACCTTCGTCGTTAGAACAAATACATCAGATCACAAAAGTTCAGGATGGTCACCCTCCAGCACGTACTGGGACAGCTGGAGGAAGGCGACTTTCTATCGTTGTTGGACCTGGAGGATGCATACTTCCACGTTCCCATCCTCAAAAGTCACCGAAAGTTCCTCAGGTTCGTCGTCCAGGGACGCCACTACCAATTCAGAGCACTGCCGTTCGGATTGAAGTCGGCCCCCAGGGTCTTTACCAAGTGCCTAGCACCAGTGGCGGTGCGGCTGCGCTTCCGCAGGGGATTCACGTCTACCCCTACCTGGACGACTGGCTCATCCGCTCAAAGACGAGGGAACTCGCCGTCGAACACACTGCGAGGACCGTCCAGCTACTCACAGACCTGGGATTCGCCATAAACTACCCAAAGTCCCACCTGGTGCCGTCGCAGGTGGCCCGGTTTCTGGGAGCGAAGCTCGATACAGTGAGGCGCCTGGCGGCCCCGTCGGAAGAACGGACGAAGACCATTCTAGGCAAAGTGCAGCGCCTGCTAGCCACGGACGTGGCCAGGGTGAGGTCCATCAAGTCCCTCCTGGGGATGATGTCCTCTTGCATGTACCTGGTGCGCCTCTGCAGACTACGGATGCGCCCTCTTCAAGAATTTCTTGACGCCCGTTGGATGCAGGCGTTGGGCTCCTTCGAAGGCAGGGTCCCCCTCAAAGAGGTGTTCAGGCGGGCGATTCAGTGGTGGGGCGTTTGAGCGCACCTCACGGCGGGCAAGGACTTTCAGACGCCGGTGTACCAGGAGACGGTGACGACGGACGCCTCCCTGGAAGGTTGGGGCGCCCACACCGGAGATCTCCACGCAAGAGGCCTCTGGCTCCCGGAGGAGAGGCTCCTGCACATCAACATCCTGGAACTCCGAGCCGTGTTATGGGCTCTCAAATCGTTCCTCCCGTCGCTCAAGGGCAAGGTGGTGCGGATCTTCACGGACAACACCACGACAATGTTTTACATACGGAAGCAGGGAGGCACCAGATCCCCAGCCCTATCCAAGGAGGCACAGGATCTGTGGCACTGGGCGGTCGCCCAGGGGAAGTTCCTGGTTCCCTTCCATCTGGCAGGAGAAAGCAACACCATTGCCGACTCGCTCAGCAGGGAGCTGCGCGCGTGTCACGAGTGGGAACTGCGCCAGGATCAGGTGGATCAACTCTTCCGACGATGGGGCAAACCCCAAATCGACCTGTTCGCAACAGTGACGAACTCGAAGTGCAAGAGGTTCGCCAGCAGGTTTCCCCAGCCGAGAAGCATGGGCGATGCGTTCTCATTCCCCTGGGACGGCCTATACCTGTATGCGTTCCCTCCGTTGCCATTGCTGCTTCGACTCACCAGCCAACTCAAGAGGTCCCGGTGCAGGATGATCCTCGTCGCACCGGCGTGGCCGAGGCAGATCTGGTTCCCGGACCTTCTGGACTTGTCAACGTCCCCTCCCATCAGGCTGTCGGCGGACGCGGACCTTCTCTCCAGAGAAGGGGGCGCCATCTTCCACCACGACCCGGCGTCGCTGAACCTGCAGGCTTGCCTGCAGCGCTAGAGTTTGGAGGCTACGATATACCGGCCGATTGCAGAGAGGTTCTTGCAAAGGCCAGGGCGTCCTCGACTGTCAAATGCTACGGTCATAAGTGGAAGAGGTTCTCTATCTGGTGCCGAGCACAGAAGATCAACCCCCTACGGATTACGGCCCCTCAAGTACTGCCGTACCTGCTATCGCTGGCAAAGGCTGGGCTAGCCCATGCCTCCATTAAGTTTCATCTGGCGGCGATCTCCAGATATACCAGAACCACAGGACGGACATCCCTGTGGTCCCATCGACTGGTAAAAGAGTTTATGAAAGGACTGTTCCGGTCGTTCCCGCCGGTGAAGGCCCCGGCATGGGAACTTAACGTAGTGCTGACCAGGCTCATGGGGCCCCCATTCGAGCCAATGCACTCCGCACCGATGAAGTTTGTGTCGTGGAAGACTGCATTACCTCCGCGCGACGAGTGGGAGAGATCCAGGCACTATCCTGCAAAGCACCGTACTTGACTTTCTATGCCTCGAGGGTGGTGCTTAGGACGCACCCCTCCTTTATGCCCAAGGTGCCGTCGGACTTCCATCTTAACGAGCCCTTGGTGTTACCTGTTTTCTTCCCGTCTTCTTCGTCGCCGGCCGAGAGGACTTTGCACTCGCTGGATGTGGCTAGAGCGCTGAAGTTCTACGTGGACCGCACAAAGAGTTTCCGGAGGACATCACAGCTGTTCGTGAACTTTGGACCTGTGAATCAAGGCAAGGCTCTCTCGAAGTCTTCTATTTCCAGATGGCTCTCCGGCTGCATCATGCACTGCCACCGGTTGGCTAACCGACCGCTGCCAGGCCGTCCGAGAACCCATTCGACCAGAGCGATCGCTGCTACTACGGCGTTCTTATCTGGTGTGCCCCTGCTGGACATCTGCAGGGCTGCTACGTGGAGGTCGACGCACACCTTCACGAGATTCTACTGCGTCGATCGGGATTCCAGGGAGGAGTCCAGGGTCGGCCAAGCAGTGCTGCGGAACCTGTTCGCTTAAGGTGAACCTGGTGACGAGGTAAGAGATGCTTAATGTTGAGTTTTTTGTATTGCTTAATGTTGAGCCTTTTGCCACCCCCCGTGGTTGTACATGTGTGTACTGCTATTTATTCTTATATTCATGAGCATGTGAATCCATGCCAGACCCCATGCTGCAGAAGGAACAAGTTACTTACCTGTAACTGTTGTTCTCCAGCATGGGTCTGGCATGGATTCACATGCGAACCCTCCCGCCTACCCCTCTGCGGCTCTTCACTTGGTCATACTGCCTCTTCACGTGCTACCAAATCTGAAGATGGCTGCCAGAGGCGGGGCTTAGGTAGAGGGCAGTCATTGGCTGTGGTCAGTATGACGCAGAGATCAGTGATTGGTTACTACTACGAAAGACAGATCAGAAACGAAACTGATACTGATTTTTTCTTTACCGAGGATTCCCAGCCTGACGACGGGGAATATTCATGAGCATGTGAATCCATGCCAGACCCATGCTGGAGAACAACAGTTACAGGTAAGTAACTTGTTCCAACTCCATTGTAACACACTTCAGCATCAAAATCCATCAAATAAAAAAACACCTCGACTGGAAAGGACAACTGCACCAGACCCAACTACGCAACTCTACCGAAGGAGCAGCCTATCGCAACAGTAACACCCTCTTGTCCATTCACCACCTAGGACTTTGACTGCACGCTCAACCCAAGCAACCCCGCAGGCTCTCTGGAAGACCCAGGCCCACCCCAAACATCTACATGTTAATGAAGCACCCCAGATTAGCACCAGAATGTTTAGTCGTGCTCAATGCACCAATTGAGCGAGGGATGTCCCTCTTTCCTTCAAAGCAGCCTTCGCCAAACCTCTCCTTAAAAATAAAAAACACACAGGGTACCCAAACGGCCCAGAAAACTACCACCCAATCTCGAAGATGCCTTCCATCATCACAAAGCCTCGAAATGCATGTACCAACAGTTATTTGTTAGGACTTGATGGTCGCGAGGAACAAGAATACCTCCGTCCCTAAGCAACCAACAGCAAGATAATAGCCTCTTGCTGTTAGAGGATTAGGTCCACATGTGTAGAAACAGGATACCCAGGTGGTCCGGATGACTGCTGTAAAGGAAAAAGGGCAGGTAAGATCAAGAACACACAAGGCAATACAAAGCAGAATCTCAAGAAACAGGACTGTCACCTACCAGGGACCACTAGGTGGAAAGCCGGAATGGTGGGGTAATACCTGTTCCCTCAGTGGGCTGAGATCAAGGAAGCCAGGGGAGGAGATGAGAGTTGCCACACTGGATGCACCTGAGCAGAATGCTCCTGGAGTTAGGAACTAGGAGCACCAGGATGCCAAGAGTGGTCCGTTTTCAACTGAGCCAAAGGAGGTGACAGATACTTATCCAAAAAACAGTCCGCGGTCAGAATCCAGGAAAACCAGAAAGTACATGCACGGTACCAACAGGAAACAGCAAAGAAGTCCTTAACACGTAATCCGGGGTCAAAACAGCAGGTCAAGGCACATGAACGATGAAACGAGCTTCAGACGGCGTCAGCGAACAGCTGAGAAGCACTGTGTACCGTCCTGGAGTTCGTTATATGCTGGGAAGCAAATCACGCGATTTCTGGGGACGCGTTACGCGTCATGTGATCATTACATTGGTTGTTAGGAGCTTGAGAGTTGCTGGGTCCAATGTCCAATGGAGACGCTGTTTCCAAAAGGGGCATGGCCGTTGCCACGGTGACCCACAAAGCTGTGCTGCGATGAACAGGTGAGCCATTCTGCTGCTTTACATTACGGGCCGCAGGAGCCGCATTCCAGGATATGGTGATGATCCGGGTGTCGTGCAGATTTGGAGCCCGTATGAGCTGTCTGCTAGAAGCGGCCTGATTCTGCAGCATGTGCAGACGCCAGGGGAGTCGCCATCTGTGATAGAAGTGATGGCTCCTCACCTGACGTGCTCTCCGATGGCTTCCCCAACTCCTCCCACCAGCGGGAGATCTAGCCTTGTAAATGGGAATGGGGCGTGGTTGTGTACGGGCATTAACACCTGGTCTGGGACACGGTCGGGAATGGGCACATGAACGTGTGGGCATGACACTATTGCAATAAATTGAGTGGAACCAGAATCCATATTATACTTGATATGGAACATTTTCTAGAGCTATGTAGACAGTATTACCCTGTGCTCTCATCCTGCTTGACATTTCATCTGCCTTCAACACCATCAGACACAAGACCCTGCTAGAAAGACTAGAGAGCATTGTAGTAAAGGTTAATCGCCCTGTGCAGTATCTTATAATTCCTGATTGGGAGAACAGATGCCACACTTTTGGCCATTTTCTGATCATGTTCTCGCAACCTGACTTGAGGAGTACTCTTTGACTCCACCCTCTCCGCTCTTCTCATCAACATATACATTAACATGCTACTAAATCAAACTAACAAACCAGCCCTGCTATGTCAACTAATCGATTGGCACACAAATAGTTTACAAATGCCCTAAACAGGAACACCCTGGACCTCAGCAAGTGTCTCGGTCAAGCAGGCTCTTGGATGACTTGAAACAGCTGTAAGCTCAACCCAAACAAAAACAGAGCTTGTGATCTGCTGCACAACACCACCAAATCAATCCCCTGGCCAGACCCAATGGGCTCATACCAACTTCAACTGAGGAACCTTGTAATCGCAATGGGCAGTAATCTCGCATTACAATCACAACTTTAAGCTATCATAAAGAGATGCTTCTTCCAACTCTGTAGTATCTGACACACCATGCCCTTCCTTACCTTCACACACAGGATTTAGGCAGTCCTCACAGTAGTGCTATCAAGCCTAGACTAAAACAGCCCTCTACTTTAGACTCTCAGAATATCTACTCAACAAACCGAGTCCAAACATGCCACCCAATTGGCTCCTTTGGCTGAAAAGATGGGAAGACATCAAACCGGCATTCACACTCCCTACTAGCTCCCAATCAAAAGGCGGATTCACTTCATAACTCAATGCATTACCCACTGTGCCTTCCACGCTGGGAATCGGCAATCCATAAAAAGGAGAATCACAAACTACATACCAACAACCTACCTACTTCGATACAGGAACAATGCACTAGTAAGTGTGCCAAGCTTCAACTGGAAATGACAGAGTTTCCTCCTTCTCCCTCCTAGCATCTAGACATCTGCGCACAGAAGAACTGACTCTCAGAAATCCACGGAATACCTGGCTATGTGATATGAGCCAAACGCCAAAATCTGCTCAACTGACACCAGCACACGGCAGCACAGATATCGCAATCAATCACACCTCTAGCTGCAACAATACCATTCCAGTGGATGCCACCCCTAGAGTCTCACCCTCATTTGCCCCATTCTTCCTGCCTAACCGATTCCTCTCTAAATCTCACACTTTACACATATGCCTTTCACATGCAACTGAAGACCTATCAGTTGCTGCATCAAAATTAAGCAAGCTGTGACTAATCACTCCTCTTTAGCCCTATCACCACTCTCACCCACATGGATCTGGGTACTTCCGACCTGTACCCATCCACGCCACAGGTTTTACATCTGCCTTTACTGCTATTTCATTAACAAGATGTCCTATTCTCTTACATTGCCATGCGCAGCAAGGCCAACAAAAACAACAGAACGGTGTACATAACATTACATAATGGTGGTAAAACGTGTATAGATAGGTATGGGTACACTGGCTTCCAATTACCAGTCCTTTAGATAAAATCCTTTACTGTGAGACATTCTGGTGCTAAAACCTAAAATGATACTCCTTTCCTTAACAAGGGGCATTCGAGTAAATAGATATTCTGTAAAACCCAATTGATCCCATCCTCGTTTTGAAGTGATTGTTTACTTTAGAAGTGCCTTTCTCATCATTGTATCCATCCAAAGTATCTGTGAGATAACGGTCATGATTTATTGCATTCATTTTAGGCAGTGGGGCTGTTTGTCTAGCACATTGTGATGGAATGGATACGGATGCTGAGGTGTCAGTAATAATACGTTGCGTGAAGTCCTTTTCCAGCAAGTCGGGCGAAGGAAGGTCGGACGTTGGAAGGTGAGGCATACGTTTATTATTTTTCCAGAAATTCAGTAGGGCCAACACAATGGAACACAATTCATTGAACTATATGAATTTTATAAATCTTGCACCAAAGGTTCACCCTGCCATACTGTGCATTGTGCATGAAGAGTGAGGCAGGATCTTTTTCTGTACTCAAACTTTTGTGTCACGGTTTCTAAAACGCACAACTATTAAGTTCTCCCTTTTATCATTAAGGTTGACACTTTGCCCTAAAAGGCATGACTTCAGCTAATCAACAGTATCTGGTTAAGTGTTTCTCACATACCATTTTGATTTATATGACAGACTTGGTTCATCACATAAGTTGAATTTCATTATACACAGCAGCATTATTCTCTTTTTATATACTTTATTGTGCATTTGGTTAACAAAAACGTAAGCACACAAGAGCATAAGAAAGTTAAATCAATATATATTATCTCATAACATTATACATTGCATAATCACACATTTAATAAAATCATCCAGAGTCACTTTATGTATTTAAAACATTCAGTTAAAATTCCTATACATTAATGAATAAAGTCCTAATTTCATTTCGTATGTGTTAATCTTAAAATCAAATGCACTATATAATATCCTAGCAAACGCGCATTATATAAAATGTAAGTAGATTTTAAAAACGTGTCCCAGGTAATGTGCTGCTGCAGTAATCCCGATGGATTCTGCACAGTAAAGTGTTTTCCAAAATTGGTCTGTTTCTATGTGTTCAGTACGGTCCACAAAGTTCCCATATGCCGTAAAGTACTGAACCTTCAGCCCTGTGCAACTTGTTAATACGTGCCTATCAGTTTCGGTCTTCAGATGGCACAATCTACATTTTCTGTCTGCCAATTGAGTGTTCGTCCAGCCGCCCGGATATTCAGCTGTGGACAACAAATTAAATCAAAGGTATTATCTTTTTAAGGCTGGGCTCGACAATTTGGTGAGGTAGGTGCAAGGCGAGTTAAGTAGGAAGCCTTGTGTAGCAATGGTCCTGTATCTTTTCTTTTGTGCTAGCTTATCCAGGTTGTTACTTCTGTCCCAGTCTCTTGCCTTGAGTTTTAGGACCTGGTCTCTGTTTGGATTGTCCTCTATGAAGTTCCTAGTTATATCTAGAGAAGTTAATAACGGATAAGCCATAAGTTCGAATTCAATCATAAATTAATTGATCTGTTTATCAGGAGCGTTACTGGGTAGAATGCTCAAAAGTTTGTTAATGCTAGTTACTGGATACTTCAGTTTGAAGTATAATATGGTACTTTGTACCATCCAAGTGGTTACAAGTTAATAGAGTCCAAATTACTCTCAATGCGTCTACTGGAACTGTACAGGGTAAATTCATGATTGATCGCAGGACCTTTTCTTAAAAATTTTCCAACCATTCGGTTTGCTTCCAGGAGAGAGGTTGTAGTCCATAAAGCACTGCAGGTACAATAGTCAAACAATATATGGTCAGCAGACCTTCAATGCTATTCCCTCCTCTACAGCTCATGTATCTTTTAATAACCATCAATTTTTTCCAGTTCTTAAGAGTGATATACTTGTAAACAGGGTTGGTGGGATTGACTTTAATCGGAAAACCCAAGTAAATCTAGCTATCCACAACCATAAGTTTGTCTTTGCCCAGCCTCCAACTACGTGTAGGCGTACTAGGCAATTTCCCAGCTAAGCACATGATTTTAGTTTTTTTTTTTTATTGATTACCATATGATTTGCATGGGCGTATTCGGCTAAGGCGTCCAGTATGCGCTGCAGGCCTAAGGCGGTCTGGTTAAATATGATGGTATCGTCCGTGCATCCAAGCCACAAAATTGGTACCCCGTTAAGCCTCGTAGGAAATGTCTTACTCTCTCAAGGTAATCCGCCATGTCCGAAGTGTAAAGGTTATACAGAAGGGGTGCTAATACGCACCCCTGTTTCAATCCTTGATTCGTGGACATGAATCTAGTAAGTTCACCCTCACAGGTAAGGCGGATAGCAACCATAGTTTTTGTATGTAATAGTTTCAGAAAGTAAAGTAGTTGTGGATTAATTCTCCATGAAACAAGTTATCCCATAGTCTGACGTGATACCAAGTCAAAGGCCTTGCTGTAATCGATTAAGCAACCATAGATATTGGAATTCGGGGCATTTCTTGCTTGTGCCATTAGGTACTTTAATGTACATTTCTGATGCTTGTGAAAATGTCTAGAGTCTCATGCTGTGCATATAGTCCAAAATCTAGTGGTATTTGCGGAGTATTGTATCTTGTCTTTCGAGGATCGAAAGGGGACGTCGACATGGGCGTGCTTGTCCCTAAGGTGACGTGTAGTGTACCCAAAATCCTTCACGCATCGAGGTCCCTCAGATTGTTTTTTTACGACCAGCTAGCTGGTCACCTTATGCAGAGCTCGAAAAATTGCTAATATATATTTTTGTCCACGACCTCCGGTTGTTTTTATATTCATCACCCTTCATTGACGACTACTTTAGAACCAACGCAGAATACCGTGGAAGACAACTCCAGACTTCGGCGGCTGGTGCTCCGGTCAACGCTGTCGACCGAGTGGCCTCGGCACTCTAGCCAGGCCTACACAGTAGGGAGAGTGGGGTCTGGGACTCTGTTTTATGTCAAGAATGCTTTTCCTTCTCCCTTCTCTTTTCCCTTCTGGTTCTGCTGCCGCTATTAACCTGAGCTATGGACAGGACTCCTTTTAAATGTTGCCCTTCTTGCAACGGCAAGTATCCATGGAAAGAGACACACCGGAGGTGTAATAAGTGTCTACCTCGATATCATAACTAGCAGTCCTGTCGGTCTTGCAAGCTTTTACGTCCTAAAATGATAAAAGAATTGCGAGTAAAATGGTGGGTGGTCAACGCAATGCAGCAGGCCGAGAGTAGCTCCCCTTCTGACGCAGGCGCCTCGAGTGACGAGGAAGTAAGCGACAGCCGTGGCTCCGACATGGTGGCCATTGACCTATCTTCGGAACAAGAACCGGACATCCCCTCCTGGCAGGACATCGTTTCGGGATGCGGGTTGGTCCTGGAACCCATTTGCAAATTTATCGATTTCTTCCTTAAACCTCTAAGCCATAAAACTCCTACGTACTTAAGAGACACGATGGCGACCATATTGAAGTTTGAAAACCAGCCATTCAGCACAGCAGAAGAGTTACTTGTCACCATGGACATCAACAGTCTGTATACAAGTATACCACAAGACGCAGCGGTTGAATGTATTAGACTGCACCTCACCCACCACATGACTCAAAAAAGAGTCCCTACTAACTTCATAGTAGAATTTTTGGAACTGGCACTCACACACAACTTCTTTGAATTTGACGACATCTTCTACCTGCAAATCTGCTGCACTGCTATGGGTGCAGCATTTGCCCCGAGCATGGTCATTATCTTTATGGCAGAATATGAACACAACTACGTATTGAACACCTCCAACCCCTTCCTTGATAGCATCATATTGTGGCAATGCTATATAGATGACATAATCTTCATTTGGAAAGGAGAGAACAACATCCTCACTGACTTCTTCAACTGGATAAACAGCCGAACAGAAGATATTAAGTTCACCATGCACCATAGCAACGTGGAAACTAACTTTCTGGACCTCACAATCAGACCCCGGAACAACAAATTGAAATGCACTCTATTAAAAAAGGAGACGGACCGTAATACCACCAAAGCCATCACCCCAAAAACCTCAGGAGTAATCTACAGTACGGGCAATTCCTGAGAATCCGCAGGAATTGAACTGACATTAGGAAATTCAAAACACATGCTTCCTTATTGCATAACAAATTGACAGCAAGAGGTTATCTGAAAAAACTGCTAAAAAATACCCAAAAGAGAGCAAGATTTACTCCCAGAAAATCCCTACTAACCGCCAAAAACCGGGACCCTTCAGGAGAAGACATCATCACTTGTGTCACCACTTTTGGACCCAGCACAACCAAACTCAAGGGCATGATTAAAAAATGTTGGCTGCTTGTCCAACTGAGTCTACCAAATGAACCAACGCCCAGTATGGCCCTGAAGAGATCTAAGAATCTCAAGGATATACTGACACACGCAAGAATGAGCAAAAGCAGCACACGATCCTCACTCTGGAACCTAAGAGAAATTAAATGCCTCCACCCCTGTTGACAATTGCACGGCATGCAAATTTACACGTAAAATGACTTCATTTTCCATAGGAAGTAAGGGCTGGCAACTACGCCATTTTTCAAACGGCAAATCTCCCAATGTTATATACATAATTGAATGTCCTTGCGGCCTACAATATGTGGGACAAACCTCTAGACCAATCCATAAAAGAACCAGTGAGCACAGATCGAGGATCCGGTGCAAAAACCTTACTGCACCTCTGGTACCCCATTTTTTAGAATTTCATCATGGACCAGACAACCTCCTATGGTGGGTAGTGGATAAAGTACACAACACTAGCAACTCTGTTACTCACTGAATTTCAAAGAAGCGTGGTGGATGTTCAAACTGAAATCTATAGCCATCGGATTGAACAAGGTACATCAATCTGGGACCTGCATTTGAACCACTCTTTCTCCTGCAGTTCGCATGACACAGGCAGTCCTCTGAGGGCATCAAGATCCTCAGCATGTGAGCTACGCCCACACTGACCCCTACTTTGCCATCCCGGGCCGAGTGCAACCTGGCACTTCCTTAGTTCACACAGGGATGTGGGTAACATTGTGCCCCCTACACTTATTTTCACCACTCCACGTGTCTACTCCTTCTGGGGAGCCCTGCCTCCTGCTCGTGCAGCTACTGCTACACTTGCAAACCAGCTATGGGGCCAACTGACAATCAAATGAACCCCTTTTTGACCCGATCTTCGGATATTACCTTAATATCTACCTGCGCCCTTGCACCAGCTTTCCAATTCTACTTGCTAGATTCCTCATATACCGAGTCCTAGCGTTGCCATGACAGTGTGTTTCTGCACCCAACTGCGCATGCGCCTAGGAAAGTCTCTACTCTCTCCTACACATGCGCAGTCCCCGGCCAGACACAGCTCCATTAGTGCCTGTCTTCGCTGGGAAGCAGTTACCTGCCGCGACTCCAGCCGCACTCGCAAACACCGGGATAGAGACACCGCCTCTAAAGGCTACGGTACTTGGGTAAGCCCTGCTTGGCAATTTAGCCGCATTTACTCTGTGGTTGCTCTGACCTTGCTGAGCCATTCCAATGCTCCAATCACTAAACGCACTGATATGCTTGCTTTACAGCAACACGCTGCCCTTTTTCTATCAATGGACTCCCAGCTCAGCAGACTATGCTATCCACCTATAATGGCCAGCCAATGACCGGCTTGCCATCCAAAACGGGCATTAAGGTACATAGCCACCAGCTTGTTCCACATGATACTAGCACTCTTGCATATGTGACTTTATGAACATAGGCACTTATCCTCCACCTGTTTCTCTTGACTTTTCTTATCCTGGCACATCTCTTCTTCACCCTTTTAGTGCCCCACCTCCAGCATGTGAATAGGAGGACCCAAATCGGCATATCTACAGTGGTCATCACACCACTTTTACTCCACTTTCTAAGCCAGAAGACGTCTACGCTTGGTGCCACCATTGTTAAGGTCAGTGAAGGACCAGAATTGTCTTTTCTAGACATTACTTTAAATCTTTTTAATTCTGTGTATATACTCTCATGACACTCGGGTTGCTGTATGCACTTGATAGGATATCCCAGTACATCCTTCCCTTGTTTTAACTTGCCTCCCCCTCCACTTCTTGTAGGGGAAACCACATCTTGGCTCCAGAAGAAGGCTGTTAAACTTTGTAAGTCGAAACCTCTGAGAACTCCGGCACTATCTGATGCCCCTATGTTCCGCCTCATTTTGAACTTGGGATTGTGATTCATCCTCCTGACAGCGACCCACAACAAGGTCACCCTGTTGCCTGGCTCTGGTAGACCTCTCCAAGGTCATGTCTCCTAGACAAACTATATTAGTTATGCTCTTTCTAGGATGTCAAAACTATACAAAGCTTTAGTGTTTACCTTAGACACTAACATACAGTATCTGTTGCTCCATGTCAGTTTAGATATGTGCGCACCACCTTTTTTTGATATATGTTAAACTGCTTTGTACGTATTTACATTGCTTTGCACCAATTTGCCTAACTGCAAAAAAATAATAAAAATAGTGTCAGCAAAATGTGAAGCTGACCTATACCTCCAATACTGTCCGTTCATTTGTATCTTACACATTAGTACATTACATGACAAAAAGTAGTATTTTGCATGAATGTCTCTTATTGACCGAATTTGCATTATAATACATTGCAATCAGTAAATTATTACAGGCAGGACCCCCCCCCTTCGTTTGTATTTATTGATAGCCCATTATCCTGTCCCTTTATTGGGCCATCCCAGTCACGCTTTGAGGTGTCCGAAGCCTAACGGCTTTGTTGCGGTTTTCAGTACTGCCGTGACCTTAGGCGCTGACGCGCTCTTATGAGGCGTCTCAACCCTCTTATGAAGTTTGGTGCTGACGCCCTTCTGACTTGAGTGCCGGATGCATGCCGCCTAGGTGGTTGCAGGGAGGATGGCCCTGGGGATCGGTGGGTTCTGTTGAAAGTATCGGTGTACCCCTTGGCATCTGTGGCCATCCCAACGAGTTTGTTGAGGAGGCTCGGGGTGTTGTGTGCTTTCCTTTATGGGGGGGTGTGTGTGTCTGTGTGTGCGCGCGTGTGTCCGTGTGTGTGTGTGTGCGCGTGTGTCCGTGTGTGTGTGCGCGCGTGTGTCCGTGTGTGTGTGTGTGTGTGTGTGTGTGTGTGTGTGTGCGCACATGTGTCTGTGTGTGTGTGTGTGTGTGTGCGTGCGTGCGTGCGTGTCCGTGTCCATGTCGCCGGAGTGTATACTCCCCATAGCAGGAACTGGCGGTTGTGTCGGAAGGGAGGCAGGTTAATCGGGACATTCTTAAAAACACCCTGGATGCTGCAGAGACAGCGGGACGAACATTGGCCCAAGGTACCTTGCTAAAAAGGCATGCATGGTTAAAGAATTCGGGATTTAAGACTCAAACCCAGGCATCCCTCATTAACAAGCCGGTAGAAGAAACTAACCTGTTTGGAAAGGCGGTAGATGAGGCTTTAGAGCCTGCAAAAAAGGACATGAGACCTTAAAGTCACTAAACCAGATAACACAGAGACCCTATCAGCAGCAAAGGGGGTAGCTCTCGCCGCTCCTTTCGGGGACAATCTTTCCCACGTTCCCCCCACAATCAGTACGGAACGGGAAATACATCATGGTCCTCAGGAAAGGGGGCAGGTGCCACAAGCCAATAACAGCCAAGAGGACAGTGCTGTGGCAAAGTAGAAGTACCACCCCAAGAGGCTCCCGGGCATCAAATCAAATATTACTTACCGATCCAGGTCCACTCCTATGCCTCCCCAGTCGGAGGACGGATAACCTCATTCTTCCATGCATGGGAGGGAATTAACACAGACCAGTGGGCGCTCAAGACCGTCACCCACGGTTACTGTATAGAGTTAAGCCAACCACCTCGATACCGGCCACCAACGTCCAGATGCTTATTGCCAGAACATCTGAAGATCCTACTACAAGAGGTTGAGATCCTGCAAGAAAAGTGCGCGATCAAAGTCGTCCCCATTCTACAGGTAAACAAGGGTATCTATTCTGTGTACTTCCTTGTACCCAAAAAGGATCTGACCATGCGCCCCTTTGCTAGACTTGCACCCAGCGAACAAATTTGTCAAACCACAAAGGTTTTGAATGACAACACTGCAAGAGGTAATCCCTCTACTGACACAGGGGGGATTACATGGCAACATTGGACTTGAAAGATGTATACTTTCATATTTTAATGCTGCCAGCGCACAGAAAATACCTAAGGTTCATGATCGAGGACAAACACTATCAGTTCAAGGTCCTTCCCTTTGGCATTGCCTCAGCCCCAAAGGTATTTACAAAGGTGCTGTCGGTAGTAGCGACTCACCTGCGCAGGCAGTCCATTCCAGTCTATCCTTACCTCAACGACTGGCTAATAACAGGGGATTCTCACGAACATGCCTATCAAACACCCTAAAGACAGTTGATCTACTCTTTAGTTTGGGATTCTCAATAAGTGAGAAGAAGTCCAGTCTAGACCCCAGGCAAGTCGAGCAATTTCTGGGAGCTCTAATTTGGACAGAAGATGGCCTTGTCTTCTCCTCCAACGAGAGGGTTCAAAACATGATGTTCCAGATCCCTTACTATATAGCCAGTCACAGATAGGTTATTTATAACGCACATAATACCTAGCGGTTTCATTGCATTGACCCGGGGATCGAACCTGTGTTGCTCCGTGTCGTCTTGCTTCCAACGCGAACACGTTGCCATTGAGCTATCCTCCAGAGACAAAATACCTGACTCATCTACTGGACTGCACTTTCAGCATACACTACGTCCCAAAAGAAGGTGTCGTGGTCGAAGATCCCAGTAATTAAGGCATTTATGGAAGGGGTTAAAAGACTTCATCCACCAATTTCAAACCCAGCTCCTGGATGGGCCCTATGGGATCTCCCTTTGAACCTACGCATAAGACTAGCCTTAAGGCACTCAGGTTTGCATACTCACCCTAGGTTTGCGCCTAAATTCATTTCAAAGTTCCATGTGAACCAATGAATAGCTACCCACCTTCTTCCAGAACCCCACTAACGTGGCAGAAAGAAGCCTACACACACTTGATGTGTGCAAGGCAGTCATATATCATCTGAAAAAAACAAGACCACTAAGAGAGACAAATCAGTTTTTCGTTTCTGTGGCTGCTGGTAGAGAAGCGGACCCTGTCTCTAAGTCCGCCATCTCAAAGTGGATTGTAAACTGCATCACACTGTGCTACACTCTTGCCAAGAGAGATCTGCCCTTCAAGCCTAGAGCACACTCTACTCTGGGCACTGGGGCTTCCATAGCATTCATTGCAAATGTTCCTCTCGAATCGATTAGCAAAGCAGCAACCTGGAGTTCTATACACACCTTTACAAAACACTATTGCCTAGATACTCACTCTGGGTCTGATTCGCAGGTGGGACAAGCGGTACTAAGACATCTCTACTACTGTTCCTTCTCACACCCCACCTCCAACTCCTGGTACTGCTCGTTAGTCTTTGCACAGCATGTGACTCTAAGCCGAACAAGCATCAGAAGACATGCATAACTCACCGTAATAACATTTCTGATGATTGTATCTGCTTAGATTCACATGCGCCTACCCTTTCTCCCCGCTCGGAGTAGAAGGAACATAGACCTCTTACTTTTTCTCTCTCTATCTGTACTCACTCACGTTAGTCATAAGGCTCCCTCACCCCAGACAAAACACAGAGGGACCTCGAGGCGTGAAGGATTTTGGGTACACTACACGTTACGTTAGGGATAGTGTTACAAGCACGCCCATGTCGACGTCCCCTTTCGATCCTCGAAAGACAATATGCAATACTCCGCGATTACCACTAGATGTCCGACTATATGGACAGCATGTTGAATCTAGATACAATCATCAGAAATGCTATTACGGTGAGTAATGCATGTCATATTGTCAAGTGTTCCATGTGTCTTCCTGAACCCAGACTGATATGGTTTCACTAGTTCTTCGGCACCCAAGTATTTAGTTGTGTAACAAGAACACTTGAGAATATTTTTGGGCTTGTATCAAGCATGGCCAGAGGTCTGTAGTTAGTTGGATCACGCCTATCACCACTTTTATTAATTGGTATCAGTATCGATTTTGTCCAGCTATCAGGGAGCCTACCACTTTTTTCTATCTGCATAAACAATTCTTATAGCGCCTTAGCCGAAAAGTCTTGGTTTGCCTTCATGACTGCATTTGCTAGTCCATCCAGACCTGGGGCACAAGAAGATTTTAGTTTTTTTATTATGCTTATTAATGTGTCAACATCAAAATCTTCATCAAAACGTTTTGTGGTAAATGTATATTCTTCCCTAATGGGTTTGACTATGCCATCATTGGAGTATAAGCTTGCGACATAGTTAGCCCAACAACTCTCAGATACCCGCTGTAGTTCGGCGGGCATGTTACCAGCCAGATGTTCCCTATACATGGCCCAGAATTTTCGGTTTCGTTACTTCTTAATATTTTGTATAACAGTAGCCAGTATGTATTATTTAGGAAATGTGATTTCTCACCAAGTTTTTATATTGCGTGGATAGCAAGGTTAGCTGTACTTTTTTCTCATCTGGAATTAGATTCCTTTGTCTACGGAGGAAGGCTCTGGCTTTACAATATTTAATCTTAGTTAGGGAACTATTCGAACCTCTTATTTCACAATTTGGCTTGAAGTTTTTATTAATTGCTTTATTGGTTATAGTGTGAGTGAAATTTATCACTCAGGACGTCATCTATATATCCCAATTTTGTCTTTCTAACCAAGTATAGAGAAGGTTGCTATTTTTAAGTATGTAGTCATTGAATACTTTTGTAGTTCTTTCTGTCCATATTATCCGATTTCCAGTCACATTGACACTAACTTAAGTTTCAAGATAGGTCTTCTCAAATACGCGATCTATCCTAGTGATCCATGTGAGTGTTGCTTAATCACTGTCTGTGTTGTGGGCTATGTGGACTTGCTCATTACTTCTATACATTCTTAGGTTGGCAAACACATAGTCCAATGTTGACTTAGTCTGGCCATTAGACGAAGTATAATTACATTCAGGTTGGCTAGTACTGGTTCTTGGTAGGGAGATCCAAGAAATTCTGCCACCCTCGGTCTTGTGTCACAAACCTGCACTGGGCCAGTTTTGTGCAACTCCTTGAGTAAATTGTTCTGCATGGTAATATGCAAGTCATGCATGGTGTGGTCCCCTGCAATCAGTACTTTGGCAATAGGATATCTAGTATACCACTCTAAGAGTATAGTCCCCACCAAATGCTGAATTTGGTTTGAGACTAGACCATTTTGCGGGTCATAAATATTTATGAATAGTACTCGTTCATTGGTCTGATGGACAAGCAAAGAAGCAGATAGGAAATGCGTAAGAGAATATTCAACGTTAAACAGATAAAGGAGAATCTACTACGGGCACCAATAGCTAAGCCAACCGATGGTCGGCCTCTAAGTGAACTATGAGCATATTTATAGAGCATGCTGTACCCATCTATATTGAAATCTGTAGAGAGCCAGGTTTCCTGTAATAGGAAAACATCCGACTTGATTAAATAGGTGAGGCCCTTGGGTCGAATCAAAAACAATCTATTCCTCGTGTATTCCAACAAAGTCAGAGGAATGTTTCGCTGTCAGACTGCTGTTGTAGGTACAATCTTGCAGAGCCATTTGTGAACCATGGGTTTGGTGTATACATGTTTGGCCCTATGGGATGATGCTGCCAACCGTGAATCGCGCTCCAAGTATTTATTAATGTAAGCAGGTGCAGGTTGTAATGTTGCCATCAGTTGGTCATTCAATATGGGTGCGGCCTGCTTCCTACAGATGATTAGTCTGAAGCCCAGCGCCTCCAATTGAATAGAGCATGTTTTGATCATTGCAACCATGAGTAGAGATACCAGTTCAAGTAACACCCAATTAGTCATGCTGTCATACTTGGGGAGTTGAATGTGAGTTCTATCAGTAGAGCTAATTAATGACAAGTCACCAATTTGAGAGAACATTTCCTGTATGATTTTTACATTTAAAAACGGGCTGCGGTTCGCACAGGAAATCTCCGCTATCTTAGCCCATTTTCCCAATGACTTCACATCTTCGTCTGTGATGTTTTTCTTAAAAGCCCTTTGTATTGCTGCCAAATCTTCCCTCAATTGCAGAAGTTGGTCGGGATGCGAAAGATGCCCCTGGTTCTCTTGTTCAAAAAGCTGGTCAGTTTCCAGTATATCTTGTTGTGCGTGATGCTGGTGATTAGTTTCCAGTTTGGGAGCTAAAGAGGAGACGGTGGGGGCAGAGCGTTTAAGGTGAGCATTGGATGTATGCATCCATTGCTAGATTGGTCCATGGAGGCGTGCCTTCCAAACCATTCCATAGTTTGTTTTACCTGAATCTTAGGCATCGATATATGCATATCAGTACCTTGATTTGCTCCCCCAACATCCTCTGTCCGTTCAAGTCGACGATTGGAGTTATTCTTCCTTTTCTTAGCTCTGATGCATTTGGCAATTAGGCTCTTGTTACCAGTAGGCAGGATATGAGGGGGAATGTTAGCGGGTGTGATTTCTTTCGATGAGTAGGGTGTCTACGAAACCTCTTCATAGTCCCAATCTGATTCCTCCATAATGTTCTCTGGATTTTCCACCAATATTTCTTCATATGAGCTCTGGGACTCACGGTCCAATATGGCCGGATTTCTGAGCCCTGTGATTGTGTTTCCGTAAGCAGGGTCCGTCGGAAGCCGTGAGTTTTTCAGGATTAAGTCTACAATCTTTGTGAATATGTGCGTGAATTTGCTTTGTTCATTGGCTATGATTGCACACAGTGCCATTATGGGCACAATACAAGAGGTAATTGCATTTAGCTTTGATGTCATTTTGGCATGAGTGTTTAAGAGTGTAGCTCTCGGAGCCGAGGAATATCGTTCTTCTTCACTGTCTGTATTGCTCGAGAAGGAGCCAGACAGCTGCAAGGGAGATACCATTTTAGTCAAGTCAAGAGTGGCAGAAAGGTTTGTGCCTATAAGTTTGTCAAGTCCCGCCGATATCTGCGTAGGTCTATTTACATTTTCCAGGGAGTCGCGCTTGAGCCTGATGCACATTTTCGGCAGCAAATTGTTGCTGTCAGTTACAGGTGAAGAGTTAGCGACTAAAGAGTGGGAGGGAGAGGAGGCGACCACTGGGTTATTCGAGGCAGAGGCCCTCAACTCAACTTCAAGGAAGGAAGTGATTACAGGTTGGGTACCGGTAGCCTCCACCACTTTCTTCTTTTTGCCTTTCTTTGGTGTTTGGCTCGGGACTGCATGTTCACTTACCGCCACAAACTGTGGCACTGCATAAGCTGTATTTGCGAGCATTCGCTCACTTAATTTTGTGATTCAGGTGGTGTTTAATATGGCTTCGAAGGCTGTATGGCCAACGATCAAAGTGCTGAAAGCAATTAAAAATATGTTGAGTAAGAGTATTGAGCCCGATCTGCCACTGTCGTGGTCCAACAGGCTACCTCCGACACCTAGCAGAAGAGCAACCTAATTGGGCTAAAACTCAGTGTTTCAACAGGGCCAGACCTTTTCGATATTTTCTCATCAATAGAGATAGCGTAATCTGATTTCCGTGATACAAAGTACAAATCGGCTTACCAGTGCATTTGCGCTGATAATAGGTTTTTGTAGCTGCAAGCTACACTCCTGCCACACAAGGTTCCGCCTCCAACAGCAACCACTGAAAAAGTACTCGGAAGCAGTCCTCTCCCACAGCAGACCACTCACGAGCCACTCCCACCACCACGCTTTGCACGGAAAATAGGTTTTTGTAGCTGCAAGCTGCACTCCTGTCACACAAGGTTTCGCCTCCAGCAGCAACCACTGAAAAAGTACTCGGAAGAAGTTCTCTCACAACAGACCACTCACGAGCCACTCCCGCGCAGCGCTTCACACAGATAATGGGTTTTTGTAGCAGCAAGCTGCACTCCTTCCACAAGGTTCCACCTCCAGCGGCAACCAGTGAAAAATACTTGGGAGCGGTCCTCTCCCACAGCACACCACTCACGCGCCCCGCTTTGCGCGGATAACGGGTTTTTGTAGCTGCACTCCTGCCACAAGGTTCCGCCTCCAGCAGCAACCACTGAAAAGTACTCCGAAGCAGTCCTCTACGACAGCAGACCACTCACAAGCCACTCTCGCCACAGCAGTAGGTTTCAGTGCTGGGGCGTAATGGTTAATAGGAGACTCATGTAAGCCAAAATCCTGGGAAATGTTTGCAGAGGGCGCTCTCCCATAAGTGTCCGCTTTTAATCCTTGTGATCATTATGGTGTTGACCTCCAAGGTAAACCTCTCCCAAATTAAGCCAGCCGAAAGCTCTACTGCACTACGAGTAAAGACTTAAGAGAATCTTAATATCTGTGATGATGCAGTTTATTCATTTTATAACAACAAATCATAAATCACAATTTAGTGTGGCCCAACGCGTTTCGAGTATCAATTTTCACTCTTCATCAGGGGCAATGTGTTCTGTATTCTTAACATTAAATACAATTTCTGTAGAAAATGATTGGGCAGGAAGGGTTAAAAAACAACTGAAAAAACAGCGTGAATGCACGTTGTCGGGGAAAAGCAAGTTTAATTGCATACAAATGGCCGAAGGGGTTAGTCAGCTTCTTGAAGCTAAAAACTAACAATTCCTTCGAGTGAAGAAATGTAATCATCCCCTTCATTCTCTAATCCCATTGGATACATTTACTAAGCACAAGCCCCTTTCCAAGTAGTCTCATTCTAATAGGTCATTACATCCTGAAATAGAATTAGTTTATTAACTCAAAACATTTCAACAGTTAGCTTGCCCCATTTGTCAGAGAAACGTCAACCCAGTATGTGATGTGCATAGCCTCTATAAGATTACTTAAATTAGAGGGAGGAAAGTAAACAGTGACCATTCCTTTGAACCTCCTTATCCCCCCAGACGAGCTGGCATCCCAAATTGCTCCCTCTTAAATCATATGGCCTCTAGCACATTGTCCTGCTTCCTTAGAGTCCAGATAGACCCATAAAACACTGGTCAAGCTTTTCCCCTAAGCACCCATTCTGTGTATTTATTAACTAACCCCATTCCAAACCTCACAACCTAATCAGACTCCTCTAGTCATTCAACAATAGGACTTTGTTTTCTCAGGAAGTTTGTCCCTTGTATCTACACATCCATCTGGCCATAAAAACCCAACCTAATAGCAATTAATTCCGTCTTCGTCTTCAGAGACCATTTGGCCTGCTACGGCCTGCTTCACGTGGTTCACTTCCTCCCCACTCTTTGACTCGGCCATCCAAACTCCCAGAGCTAAAGAAAGTCAGCCTTTGCAAACCCAACATTCTGCGCCCTAAACAAGCCCTAATTACAAAAGGAATGCAATCTGCTTATGTTTATGCAGTGAAACTCATTACGCCCTAATATTCTAACAGTATCTCCAACCTAAGGCATGTCTTGTCCTAACATGTTCACGACATGGGATTGGTGCATCCCCTTACAATCACTTTCTCTATTGTCAGACCCACTTCTCTCACAAGCACATAGCTCATCGCCACCCGACTCTTAAGTGCTATGAAGTTAGAAAGTTGTAGATAACCTTGTTGTACTCACACTGCAGCCTACTATGTTGCTACATAATACAATCTAAAATGTATCCAAAAACTAAACACAAAGTAACACATATCAATTCCTCTAACTATACTGAACACATATTTGCAACCTTGTGTTCGTGCATCCCAATATTCCCCCCTTTAGTTAACTAATCTATTCTCATCTATCTCTTTGGTGAAATCTTATTTAGACATCTACACCCTACAAACATCGTGCATGCTCTCTCCACTACGAACGTACTCCTCCAGTGTACAAGACAAAGACAACAATCCTCCACCTGTCCCACAATCTACCAAACGCTCCACATTTAAATCAAATGGAGGACACAAAAGAGTACCTGGAGGCACAATCCGACTCATATTCATCCCTGAGTCTGTTTGCACTCCAATATGTTTTAAGATGGGAGTGGTCTTACCCGCAGACAGATTACCTGACATCATGGCGGCTGTTCTAGGTGGCTTGGCAGAACAGCATCTCAAAAGTACCTGACAAGAACAAAAAATGACTAGCAGAAAAACAAAAATAGTCACCAGCATCTTGATGAATCAGGCACAACCTAGACGGTACACAAGAAAACAGAGAATCTAGCCATGTATCGCTTTGAATTCCAGCCTCCTTTTCCATGGCTATTCGAAGAACACCGGTAGCCAGGAGGGAGGCAAAGAACACTTTCTGTTTTACTGAAAAGTTCATACTGTTCCAGAATGTTCTGCAAAGTCTCTGAAGCTGTTGATGATATATAATTACTCTATGTATGTCTCTGTAAAAAACCTAAAATGTTATGTCCTTCAGAAGTCTCTTGTCCATCAGCAGTTTGTAGGGGAGGGGATACCGAGGGCATAGATGTGGCTCACAGTGGCACGTTGGAGATGACAAGGTGAGCCTCAGGCACGACCAATATTGGAGAGTGGAACGTAGAAAGACTGTACACTCCCCACCAAGCTGATGGGAGCTGAAGATAAATCGGGTCTCTGCAGACCCAAAAACAATCCATAATTGCTTAAGTCCCACTGGCAAGGTCTGCAAGTTGTATAGTCCTGCTGCAGTTTTGAATAACGCCCACTGGTACAGTGCCATCGCTCCTAAAACACAAGGAAAAATGTGTCAGCAACTGGATCTTAAGAAGTTTTATAATCGCCATGCACACCTATTTTGAGTGTATATAGTAATGATTCAAAGTAGTTAAGTCAGAAATAGTATGTAATTTGAGGTGCAGGGGAGAAGTGCTCAGCCTTGGCATCTAGGCTGGAATACATACATGGAACAATAGTTTCCTATTTAAGGAAACCCGCGTCCCCTGCACACTATCAACCAAAGGCTAAAAGCCTGTATAAGAGTTTTAATAGGTACAGTCAGTAACCTAGTAGTTTTCACAGTTTTTAAATAAATTTCATTGCTTTGTTTAGCTCACAAAGCTATTCTTAAATCATCCAATTATTTCGTGACAACTTTTCTGTTTATCCAACAAACAGTAGTTTATTCATTTTATAACAACAAATCATAAATCACAATTTAGTGTGGCCCAACGCGTTTCGAGTATCAATTTTCACTCTTCATCAGGGGCAATGTGTTCTGTATTCTTAACATTAAATACAATTTCTGTAGAAAAAAGTAATAAATTATCTAATATGTATTCATGTTTATACTTTTGAACCACAACAAGGTACTTCATTAGTTAGATAGGAGCACGAAAAAATGGCATCATCGCATGTTTTCAAACAAATACATTAGCTTAAGAGATTAGTCTTGTAAAAAAGGATGAACTTTTTCACCAAATGCTTGGGAGCCTATTGAGTTTGTAGACAAAACCATCAATAGATTGGGAGTGTGATTAGTAACCTATTAAGGAAAAAATGGGGAATGGTGTAACAATATCTGTTCCTGTGCTATTTAGACATGTAAGAACTACAATGGTGACAAATACCAAGCACCCGTGGTGATATATGAAGTGTAGAATAATACCTAGACTCACTTAACGATGTCATGTAGGACACCACCAGTAGTATTTCAAAGGCATCAGTGCGTACTGGTTGTAGTATTCTAAATAAGGGAGAAATAGCATGACTATATTAATAAAAGAAAAGGTCAAGCCGCCTAAGAAAAGGTAGCCTTAAAGGATACTTACAGTACAAGAAGGTGACTGCTGGTAAGAGGTAGAGTATGGGCATTCTCCATCCGCACACGAATGCCGGATGAGAGTGGTATGTTTATTTATAGTCGCGAGTGACGTCACAAGCTCCAATTCTGATTGGATTTTAAGTGTAAAGATGGTCGCGAATGATGTCAACGCGACCAACCTCACATGAAATAATCGTGTAGAGTGAATCATGGGAATTGAAGTTTGTTATCCCATCGTGCCGTATGTAAAAAATGAATACGGCAGCATCTGCTAGAACGCAGAATGTGCTCTCCTACTGGGAGGCAATAGGTGGTAGTCCACCTCGTTTGTGTGTAGATGAATCTGAATGCGTATAGACGCTCCCTAGATACACTAAATGATAATTCAACCGATCGTGTTTGAGTGTTTCTGTATGTTTTTCAAGACTTGAAATAGTTGGAAAAAAGTGTTATTGCACATAATAAATGTCACTGTGACCATTACACAAGCCCTCCTGGAGATCATGTGGACTAGTGGTGGGAGAGTGGGCAATGTATGTCCACAACCTAACTAAGTGTTGTTAGTGGGATAGAATAAATATCTAACGAAATAATGATAATTTGGTGAGCAAGTAATAAAAAAACTCCAGAAAAATGGAGAGAGTATATAATAAACAAAACAAGACAAAAGAGACTCCCATGCATTTTTCAAATAATGGTATCAGTACACAAATCAGACTGTGCATCTAAATGAATCTGACCCATGAATGGGTGTACATTCTAAAAATCAAAGTATACACTTGTAATAATTGTATATGTCTATTATGTTCCATTTGAACCCAGAATTTGAAGGGTTTTCATCCTTTTTGGTAACAAAGTGTAGTTGGACATGTTACAAACTAGGGAACTTACTAAAAATCTATTATATTAAAAAACTGTATGGTATTACAAATCAGGGGTGGTCAAAGAAATCAACAAATAAATGAATAGGTACCATGGCTGTGTTTCCAGATAAGTATACAAGCTCACAAGAATGGACCCAAATAGTTTTCCTCATTTAACCCTAAGGGGTACATGGCATCTAGTTTTTGTATCCAATACAACTCTCTTTGGGCTAAGATTTTTTGGAGATCACCTCCTCTTGAGAGTGGGTGGACAACTTCAAGAACTAGCATTCTCATTTGTGAAATGGTATGTTTTTCATCTCGATAATGTCTGTAGACCGGTGACTTAACATTCTTTGTTCTTATATAGGATTTGTGTTCTGTCCACCGTTCTTTTACTTTCCGATTAGTTTTTCCAACATAATATTTTCCACAGGGACAACGAATTGCATAAATCACATTTTTGGTATCACATGTTGCATAGTCTCTCAAGTTTATTTTTTTGCCTGTGTTGCCTCAGCAACTGGATCTTAACAGGTTTTTCCTTTTGTTTCACCCATGTCAGTTTTCTAACATACATATTCCAAGTCTCAGAACACTCATTGATCTGTTCCACTGCTTTTTTGTTGAGCCCCCTCATTCCTTCCGCTTTGCAACTCATCATCCCCTGCTCCTATCGATTGTGCAAAAACAGAGCCTTCTAATTTTAGTTGAGGCCTTAAATTACATTGCACATTTTCCTGCTCCTTTCTCTCCTTTTGTGCACACTCATGTTTGTCAACTGATATGGCTGTAGCTGTGAAATACAGTGGATCTAATGCTACCTACCTACATAAAGTTCTAGGCATACGAGTACATCCTCTTTTTATTTTATTTTCTTAATTTTCCTAAAAGTCTGTAGGGGAAATTGCACATCCCTTTTGTATCCTCAAATCATTATTTTCTTGTGCTACCCGTGCTTGCAGGTCAATAACATGTACACTGGTGAGGCACTAAGGGGTGTTTTAGGGATTTTGAATAATAACTAGTTCTGTTAGTATCTTAGTGCTCACTATTTGCAAACAAACTGCTTCTTTGGCTACTCACTCTACTGTGTTGTTCCCTATGCTGGCAAATAAATGATTTCCTTCTATACTGTGCATTTCTCCACAGCCCCTACTATTGGGCTCTGGTACTGCATCTATTAGCCTTAGTAATAAAGTTTCATGTGATACTATGTGCCATTTCATCCCTTGTAACGTCCCCCATACGTCCTTCACGTTTTGGAAAACCTAAATACACTGTGGGTGTGACGTATACAGAATCTGCATGTACCAACCCATGTATTTGCAAGAAATGCTGCTGTGTTCCCCTGTTCTCATGGTGACATAATGGTCTGCTATATGCCTTTATCTGTTTCCTTTGACATATAGTACTGCCTTACTCCCTGTATAATCGCACCTGGCTTCAATTTGATCTTTACTGCTCTAATGCTTTTCAAATGTCCTGCATTATGCAGATTACTTATCCACAGGTGTGCTGGCAGTTTCAAGAGGCATTATTGCGGCTGCTGTGTTATTGTTTGTGCTAAAAGCATGGTATGAGGTACCTCCCTATTTTTACTTGTTGTCAGGCGAGGTATCTGGACTTCAAAAATTATTTCCCCTGCTTCACATTATGTTTTTCCCTCTGTGTGGAGGCTCATTGCATGATACATTGTGCCATTCAATGTGCTCCTCACCTGTTGCTGATAAGTATACCTGATCTGCTTTGGTAATTACTAATCCAACATGTACCGTTATACTCATTCCTGGTGCTCTGTCCATTTTTACTGTCCGTCTAAAAAAGACTGCGCTGGAATACATGATTTTTTTTTATTGTTGATGCCTGGCACCCTACCAAAATGTTTGCTCAATAACGAGATAAATATTAGTAAAGTGGGGAGCCTCTCCGTAGTATCTGCCCTCAATGTGTTTCAATCGCCACCCGTGCTCTGGAAAAACAAGTGGTTTAACGTTGGGCCCCCACAGTGCATTTAATCCATAATAATGCCTAACATCCACAGCAAAGTTACATTCCCAATGTATTCGCTAAACAAATACCTCCTGCAGTGCAACTGAACCGCATTGTTACCAGCGGCTACCTGTGTGCTCGCTTGAGCTTGGTGGCCTTCATTCGAGGCCCACAACCTTTGTGCCGTCTGTGCTGCAGGCGATCGAATACAAAGGAATACAGGGTAGACACCTTGTGTTGGCTAGCAGATAAACTAAACACAGACACATGCCTAACAGAAACAGGGGTAAAGCCAAACAGACCAAAATGGAGGCCTACGCCTGCAGCACAGATGGCAAAACAACATCCCTGACAGGTGAAAAGACTGTGCAGACTCCCAAACCCCTGAACACCATGGAGGAGGTGAAAAGCAGGTCCTCATGGCCATAGCAACATTGCAAACTTCCCTTGAGCGGAAAATTGATGGAGTCATCATAGATGTGGGCCTCCTTAGACAGGATGTCTGTGCTCTTGCTGACAGGATGGGCAGTGTGGAAAAGCAAATGTATGAAAACAAGGGGAGAGTTCTGGACAGCCAGGCTGAAGATGCAGAAGGAAGGGATAGAAGAAATAACATACAGATACTGGGCCTGCCAGAGGGGGAAGAGGGAAACGACCCCCGACATTTGTGGAAAACATGCTGCTACAGGAAGTAGGCCTGTGCACATTAACGCAGGGCTTCACCGTTGAGCACACACATCAATACTTGACCAAGAAACCGCACCTGCGGTGCCCCAGAGACCACTTATTGCCAGAATTATGTATTATAAGGACAGGGAACTAATATTGACGTACTCTAGGGATGGAGGCATTATCCAAAGAGCATCCACAAAATGGCCCATATATCTGGATTAATATGAATCAGGTACAAAGAGGCAGAGCCCAGTTTGGCCCCACTAAAGAGCGGCTGCGGCGAGCGGGCGGCAAGTACATGTTAATCTACCCTGCCAGGCTCAAGGTGCTGCACAACGGCAAGTCCCATTTCTTTTTTTTGTTGACAGCACGGAAGATGCACGCTCATGGAAAGATATGATAAAAGTGACCCTGCTCGAAGAGAGATGAGATGATGATGTATCATAATCGGGTGTATGATGGGTCAAAACAATCTTGGACATATTAGATAAGGGCGACAGTGGAACACACAGAAATGGGAGCAAGGAGTTTAGAAGCAGTCAGGAGCCTAGGCACAGTGCCTGGCGACTGACATCAATCAGTGTAGTTGTGCCCCCACGCACGTTGTAATTTAGAGTGGGTGCCTGTTTAATTGTACCCAGCTGCTGTATGCTGCAAATACAGAGTATGGGGTGGGTGCAAAAAGCAGAGACGCCTGACTATGTTGTATACTATTGAGTTTTTGTTTGTTATTGAACTTGTTTAGTTTGGGTTGCTTGCTTGAGATGCAAGCGTGGGTTATATGCTGGCTGCATGGATCTGAGTCTTCGGCTCTGGTTTTGATGATCTGCATACCCTCCTTGGTTATACAAAATGGAATGTGGTTGGTAGGCAGACTGGAGCCAACAATGCATTCAGGTAGGCGATGGATTGGGGGGATCTGAAACAATGGCTGGAGACCTGAGGATAGCCTGGAACATCAGAGGCCTCAACAGATTCATTAGCGAAATAGGGTGCACTCATACTTGCACAGGAAGGGGGTGGAAGTTGCCCTGCTGCAGGAAACACCCTCACGGCAGATAAGCAGAACACGATAACTAAAAAGTGGGGTGGAGTAGGATGCGGATCCACTTGCTCTGAGTACGCAAGAGGTATCTACATATGGATAGCTCCATCACTACCCTTTAAATTGCTGGAAACCAAAAGGGATGATGAGGGTAGAATGGTTTTGGTTCATGGCTTCTTAGAAAACAGAGTTGTGCATCATTAACACCTATGCGCCTAACCATGATGCCACTGGTTTCTTTAAGTCACTATATCCCAGGCTGGCACCTTTCAGGGGAGCCGTGTGTATCTGGGGTGGGGACTTTAATTGCACGCTCAACCCGAGGATAGGATGAATGGAGACCGATCAATGGCGAGGTTACTCGCACTATTCTGCCCCACGCAAGGTACACACACATATCGATTACTTATTAACGGGGCAGGAAAATGTGTGCGAGTTCACTGAAGCTGAGTATCGGGCAAAATTCCTTTCTGATCATGCTCTGCTATTGGTAGTTTGGCAGAGAGGTAGGAGTAGACTGACGATTCTGACAGGGAGGTTATGGGCTGAAGCATTACTAGATGAGCCATTCAAAAATCACATAAGAGACAGGACAGAGGACCTCTTTAAGTTCAACAGAAGTAGTTTTTGGAATCCTTTAAGGTTATCAAAAGGAGGGAAGTGATTGGCTAAGGTGAGTGGTCTTTGGAAGGACTTACTTGATAGTTTAACCAGGACTGAAGCTGAAATAGAAGGAGGAGAACACTTGGCCACACAAGGCATGTGATGGGCTGAAACTCGGTGCATTATTACAGACATGCATTGCAGACTGTGATAGACTAAGTATATTTGATTATTCCAAATACAACGAAAAACTGCATGAATATGGAGATAAACCGGGGAGGATGCGGGCATGGCTGCGCCACAGGTACATGAGAAAAGGAGATAAGCCCCATGAATGCAGAGAAACTTGGAGGGCTCTGAGTGCAATAAATGATACATTCTGCAGATTCTACTAATCATTTTACGGTACAGAAACGGCAGGTAATGATAGAAATATAGAAGAGGCTCAAACCTGTACCAACGGTGAACTCTCCACTTCTCAGTGGAGTAAAGAGGCAGACATGTTAGACGCTCCAATCACAGAGGACAAACTGAAAACTGTCATACTGACACTCCCGTCGGGCAAAACGCTGGGGGCGGATGGCCTGCTGGCAAAATTCTACAAAGAATTTGCAGCTGAATTAGTGCCCAGACTTTTGGAAACCTTTGAAGAAGCATATGAGCTAGACTTGCTACTGCAGAGCATGAGAGAGACCGTCATTGTGCCGATCCTTAAACCAAATAAATCCCTGCTGGAGTGTGGCTCATACAGACCCCTCTTAATGGTGAACTACGACTGTAAGATCCTGACTGCACTGCTCGGAATTTGCAGAGACTACACCACATCAAAGACGGGATCAGAGCAAATGTAGAACAGTATCTAGTGGACTCGCTCAATGCAGTTAAAGCATTTGATTCTGTTATGTTAAAACCCAGAGGTATTCTGTTCACTGGGATTGGCTATATGCATCGCTACAGCACTTTGGTATTGGAGCACAGATTCTTAAATGGTGAAACTAAATTATACAGTCAGTTGCGAGGGTGAAAACAGACAGCACTTATCAGCCAGATGGAACTTAAGAAAGGGCACCTAACAAGAATGTCCACTATCTCCAATGCTCTTCATTATTGCCCTGTAGCCCCTGGCGGAGTATCTGAGGGCGTAATATTTAGATGCTGGCATACCCGTAGAAAGGAACACACACTTTATATCATTATATGCAGACATGCTACTTTATGTGCAACACCCAAAAAAACATTTACTGTACGTATTTGAGGTACTTCACATTTCGCAAAGCTCTCAGCATTGCAGTTAGCTGCAACAAGTCATGTTTGTTTCTGTAAGCAGGGCGGGTTGGCATTGATAGCGATAGACTGCCACAGATAGAGCTGCGGTGGGCCATGGACACCTTTCGCTACCTTGGATTGAATGTATACCACAACTTCCAAGTCGCACACAAAATGAACACATTGTAGGCCTACGAAAGGATAGTGAAGTCAGTAGACTTCTGGGCTAATCTAAGCAGATGTCCTCAACAGGTTTATAACAAATCTGTCTCTCTCATCAAAATGACTTCAAAGAATTTGCCCTGATGAAGGACCATTACACTGGTTTGAAATGCATTGGCCTATTGTTGGAATTCTGCTTCTTCAGTTAAAATGAACTTTACAAAGAATTTAAAAAGCCACAAGAAAAACGCCAATTGGCTAATCTCTATCTGTTGAGATGGGACTTTTATCATATCTTTTGTCTCTTGATTGAATGAGGAAAACATTTATTAGTAGTCTTGACTACACAATTGGCGGACCCAGGTCTGATGGAAGTTTCTTCATCAGACACGCTTTTTTTCTGGGCTAAACTACCTCTGCCGGTAATGGGTCGAATGGCCCTACTTAAAATGGTAGTGTTACTGCGCTTGTATCATTTTGTAAATATAGTACAAGACATCCCTAAAATGGTCTTTCGGCACTCTGGATTACCAGATTAGGAGATTTATATTGGGAGGGAAGAGGAATAGAATTGCACTAAACACGATATGTAAAGATTATACTGATGGAGGTATTAAACTGCTGCACTTCGAAGTGTACTATCTGGCTGAGCAGTTGCATTTCGTAACGAGTTGGTTGTCGGACGAACCCCCGTTTGACAACTCTTGCAAGCGTCAGTCAAACCACACCACTTACGAGATACTCTAGGCAGGAGACTTTGGCATAGAACCTGAAAGTTATTAGACACAGTGGATCCCTACTCTGCAAACATACCACTAGCTGCAGTATATGGGACATACCACATTGTTGTTGGCACTATCAGAACAAATGGAAAATTAATGGTGTAATAACACTCAGAGACTTGTTCACTGATGGGATTTTCATGTAATTCCCTGAGGTGGTAGGAGAATATAATATACACAAGTGCTACTTTTTGACATATATGCTTATGATTAAAATAATTGAGGGGAGATGGCCCAGATTCCAGGAGAGAATGGAGAGGCACACTATGGTAGAAGTGATGTATGATGTGTTGGAAGGTGGGCATGTTGTATCCAGAGTCAATACTGAGCAGATTTAGTACTACAGACTTCAAAGTGCGAGCAAAATGGGAAAATAATTTGAGCAGAGTATTCACAGATGCAGAGTGGGCAAGAGCATTATTGAATGCAAAAAACGTGTCTGGGAACGCTAGATTCAAATTTGCGCAGCTTAATGTAATCAACAGGACATACATGATGCCACACCGGATCTCTCAGTTTCAGGGTGTGGTTAGACACGGTTGCCCCATATGTGATGAGAATGTGTCAGATATGCTCTGCATGTTCTGGTCTTGCCCAGTGATTAGAAGGTTTTGGTCAGGGATTGTGGATAGAGTGGTTAAGGGAGAATGCATGGTCCTCGGAGGCTTGGCTACTGCGACTGTTTCTACGCAGTCGCTCGCCCACGAATCTTACCAGAATGAAACACCTTATCTGTTTTCTGGTGAAGCTCAGGATAGCTATGATGTGGAAATGGGCGACGGGCGCCAAGGATCAAAGCATGGTGGAGTGACCTGAAAAGAGGGGCTTTGACGGAAACAATTGTCTGGCACAGGACTGTTGGGATCTTATGCAGGAGATCTTTAGGCCTCCAGATAGAGCTTGTACAAAGGGACACCCAAGGTAGATACGTCGCTCTGAAGGGAAGATTAAAGTCACGCTTGGTCACTCTCTGCTCTGCCTACGCCCCTAACCAGAACCAGTCACTCTACTTTGAATCATTATTCGACTTTCTGTAAGGGTGGTGAGAGGGCACACTTGTGTGCGGGGGAGATTTAAACATGGTAGCAGAACCCGATTGGGACTGGCACCCTGTACGACAAAACGCCAACCCGCCCAGCAGCCTGCAGGGAGACAGATTCCTAAGCCAACTGAGAGAACATCTCCTCATAGATTCCTGGCGCACAGTCCACCCTGGGGAGAAGGCTTTCACTTTTTACCCCCATCCCCCACCACACATATTCTCGTATAGACGATCTATTAGTGGGAGCCAAATGCAAGAATGCCATCATCAGCTCTTCTACAGAAGTCGTCGCCTGATGAGCTAAGCATGCTGGATGTAGATCTTGGACCTTCCCATGTAGTATAACGAAGATGGATCTGTAACAATCTACTCTGTAAAGACCCAAGTCTTCAAAGAAACTCTCTGACTCCATAAGAGACTATTTCGAGGCAAACAACGTGGGGGGCATGTCCCGAAATACGGTTTAGAAGGCAGGTAAAGCCACGATAAATGGTATTTTGATACTGAGGGGGTGGAAAAAAGAACATTCGGCTAAGAAGGGCAGAAGAACTCAAGCATGAGATCTCCCAAAGGGAACGAGACCTTCGCACATAACCGGCATGCACGGACACCACAGAAGATCAAATCAAAGGGCTCAGGGAAGAGTTAAAGGACATTTGGAATGGCAAGGCACTTACACAACTGAAATATCTCAAACAAACATTCTTTGAAAAAGGTGACAAAGCCCACACAATGCTCACTAACCGTTTATGCAAGCAAAGGGCGGATAGGGCAGTATACAAAATCAATGACTAACACGGCATGGCACTCGCCGACCCCCAAGAAATTGCAAAATGCTTCTTGAAATTTTACACTACACTGTACTCGGCAGAAGGAGACAGCTTGTCTACTGATATTGAAGGCTACCTAGCTAAGTTACCACGCCCGCCCATAACACGAGAATACTTGGACATGCTAAACAGCCCAATTTCCACCACAAAGGTCCAGGTAGCAATTTCCAACTTAAAAGCAGGCTCAGCCCCGTGGGAAGATGGCTATACGCCAGCCTATTACAAAACAAATAGTTACACCCTCATCCCCTTTCTCACTAAACTTTTCAATTCAATTTTAACGACTGGGCAAGCCCCCCCCCGATCATTTACTGAATCGATAATAATAGTGATCCCGAAGGACGGAAAAGACCCCTTAAAATGTTCATCATACCGCCCTATTTCCCTCATTAATGTGGATGCTAAGATCTACTCCAGTATTCTGGCAGCATGCCTAGCCCAAATCCTCTCCCAACAAGTCCACACTGATCAAGTCTGATATGTAAAAGGTAGGCAGAGAGCTGATAACATTCGCAAGACCCTAGACCTGATGGCTATGCCCAGTGCTGCCGAAGACTGTCCCATTCTGCTATCGCTTGATGCCGAAAAGGCATTTAACCATGTCGAATGGCCTTTCTTGCAAGCAGTGATGAAGTGGTCAGGCTTGGGAGAAACGTGGACTCAGAGAGCCAAAGCATTGTATCCTAACGCCTCTGCCAAAGTCTCAATTAATGGCATTGCCTCGAATCCCTTCGCACTGACACGAGGTACGAGGCAGGGCTGCCCGCTCTCCCCCTTATTATACGCCCTAGTGGTTGACCCCTTTGCCCAGACGATCCGATCTAACTCTTCAATTCACAGGATGACAAGGGGGAACACGGAGTACAAGCTGGCAATGTTTGCAGATGACATCCTGTTATACCTCACTCAACTGCTAACATCTGTCCCCGCCCTCTTTGAAGACCTACAAAACTATGGAGCGCTCTTGGGATTTCAAGCAAACATGCAAAAGACAATAGCAGTCCCCCTAAAACCAGACGCTGAACTCCCCCCTCACTTGGTGGCAAGATGGGGCTTCCAAGTGTGCACACACGCTATTAGATACTTGGGTGTGGACATCAAAGTCCCCCTAGCAAACCTTTTCAATGCAAATTACGTCCCCCTGTGGAACAATATAAAAGGTGATTTCAATAGATGAACCAAACTACCTCTCTCGTGGGCAGCGCGATTCTCCTCTATAAAAATGAACATTCTGCCCAGATTTCTGTTTCTTTTCCAATCCATCCCAGTGATTGTCCCTGACCTCTTTCTCAGGAGGTCAAGCGTACTCTTCTGGCATTCCTTTGGGCACACAAGAAACCCAGAATCCCATACACAACACTTATCCTACCGAAAGAGATGGGAGGCATGGGACAGCCAGACCTGACAGAATATTATCGAGCCTCCCAACTCCAGATCCTTCCAGTTCACCTATGTGAGAATCCTGAAAAGCAATGGGTGTCCCTGGAAAACACTTACTTCACACCAGTCACGCTAGGAGAATGGTTGTGGGTCCCCTTGTCTCTCATGTCCCGAAGGATACAAGAGCACCCGGTTATAATGGTATTATGGTCATTGTGGGGTCCATCCCGCTTCATGAAGGGTGTCACAACATGGCCGTCTCAACTCGACTGTCTCTGGTCTCCCCCCATATGCAATCTAATGAACAAGGTCTCTTGCTTCCAACCCTGGTACGAAGCAGGACTAATGAGAGCTGGGTGAATGTGGAAAAAGGGTACCTACATCTCCAAGAGTGAATAAAGAGGAGGCTCTGCACGGTATTACGATTCCCCCCTTGCTATACCTCCAATTGTGAAGCGTCCTCAGAGACCCACGTTGGGGCTGCTCCCTCAAACGCCCTCTCACATCATTTGAACAAATCCGCAGTGTACCATAAACCACCAAAGGCTTGATAGCCCGCCTATACAAAGCACGGATTACCACGGGTCACCTTACACGCCCCACAACCGAAACTAAATGGGACACAGACCTAGATCTTGCGGACCAACCAGAAGTGTGGACAGCTATACATAGGGCAGTATGGAGCTCATCGATATCTGTACAATATAAAATGCACGACACACGCCTGCTTACGAGATGGCACTAAACCCCTTTAAGACTATCTAAAATGTTCCCAGAATCCTCCCTGTACTGTTGGAGAGATTGCGGGGAGATATGGGATTACTGGCACCAATGGTGGAAATGCAAAAAAGTCCAGACATATTGGAAAGAGGTCCTGGGGTGGATCCATGCCATATATGGGATTACTAGAGTACTCACTCCATTACTAGTACTGTTTGGGGATGAATTGAATGGAGAAGATTCATACACAACGCTCACGCACATGCCCCGAAACTTGCTACTCGCCATGAGAGTGTGCCTAACAATTAAATGGAAAGGTACTACCCTTCCCTCGAAAAGAGAATGGCTAACCAAAGCTCACTCAATCTACGAAATGGAAAGCTTAACAGCAACGCTACTGGAATCTCACACTCACATAGACTTAATTTGGCTACCCTTTAAGGAATTTTACTCAGACTAGGACTCCCTCAGACCAACAGACTAACACTGAACTCTGCTGTCCCACACCTAACTTCCTTTAAAACCAAGCACATTTCATTGCGACCAATTCTGATCATACTGAATGCAATGTTATTGTTGAAACTCCGACATTACTCTAATGCAAATTTGGATGAGTGGGGGGAGGGGGGACAGAAGAGGGAGGGGGCTGGTGGGCATAGCGGGGATGGGAAGAAAGGAAACAAGTGTAGGTCTCACTATTGTTATACTTTCTCCGGGGAATACAGTGGACATTTTCCAAAAGGTTGTATTAGGAGATTTGAGAACCAACTACCTTCGGAAGAATAAAGCAACCTGTGAAATTAAGTTCAATTTAACCCTATCAGAAAGGAAAGCTATCCAAGAACTAAGAAAAGATGAAAATTTGACAGTCAAACAAACCGATAAGGGAGGAAAAATAGTACTCCTTAATACTGAAGATTACATTAAAATGGCAGAAATTCACCTCAAAGATACAAACTGTTATGAAAAATTAACAAGTCCAATTCAGAATTTAATTACATTATGGGCCACCAAAACAAAAAATTGAAATGAAGAAGGACTCCTAAATGAAGAATATGATTTTCTAAATATCAAATATCCGATTATCGGAAGTATCTATTTCCTACCCAAAATTCACAAAAAATATACAACACTACCAAGCAGCAGACCTATAACAAACAGTATAGGATCCTTAACAGAACATATTTCAGCTTACATAGAAACTCAGTTGCAACCTTTGGTGATGAATCTGTCATCATTCATTAAAGACACAAAAGATGTCATACAACAACTTACCCTTATAAATTGGGAGGCAGATTTTAAGCTAGTAACGTTTGACGTAACTGCTCTATATACAAGCATCATTCATAAAAAAGGCATTGAAACAATCAAATTTTTCCTGCAAACTAGATCATTGTCCTATTACCATCAGAATGAAATGATCTGCGAGATGTTGGATTTTACTTTGAACAATAACCTCTTCCTATTCAACAAACAACTATACAGGCAAAAACAGGGCACAGCAATGGGCGCATATTTCGCCCCGCTATATGCCAACCTCTATATGAGAGCATACGAACTACAACATGCATGGAAACACAGCTCATTCATTGCACAGGTAGTATACTGGGGAAGATACATAGATGATATTCTTGTAATCTGGAAAGGAGACAAACAATCTTTAAAGGAATTCCACAACTTTCTCAATAACAACGATTTCAATTTAAAGCTAACAATGGAAGAAAGTAACCAAAGGATACACTTCTTGGATTTAGTGCTTTATATTCATGAGGACAAAATACATTCAACGCTCTATATAAAACCAACATCACTCAACAGTATACTTCATGCTAAGAGCAATCATCCCATCCACATAATAAAATAAAAGCATTTGGTCAACAAAATCACTAAATTCTAATTCTTGTACAAGGTGCGCCGGTTGCATGACTATAACCTTAAAATATTTTCCAGTACTTTCTTTATGCATCCAAATTTGAGACCGCTACTATGAATCAAACATGTAACACTGTCTCACTTGTTGTAAATCCAATAAAATTCATTAAAATATATATATATATATATATATATATAACAGGCGGCCTTTGCATGGAACAACAAACATTATCAGTCACAGAAAGCAAATGATCAGTACGATAACATCATGGACCTGAACAGAAACATTGTGCACAGTGACTTCCACAAACACTTTTTTGTATATATAGGGCTTTCTTCTCCTCCGAAATGCAGTACGCTTTTCTAGTGCTTCTCCTCTTACCAATGGAACAGGTGGTATGTTGGAGACTGTAGCATCACTGGTGGAGGAGTGACATCTTAAGCCACACTGGAGTTATGGGGCATATTTATAGGGCAACAATTAATGCAGGGAGTTTGCCCCAACCCCCAATCAAAAGCAACACACCAATATATCTGTTTATATAATTCAATCTATCCCTGTCTAGGAACCATATCATACCACATAGATCCCTCACCCCTGTGCCATAGATAAGTCAAGAATCAGGCCGGTGTGTAGAAAGAATATATATTTATTAATGAATAGGAAAATAAAAATGTGTGCAAAATCACAAGTCGCGCCACCTCACTCTGTGCCCCAAATGCTTTTCTTTCCTAACAATTCACTTTTCACACACATTGAAAACTCCAGTTGGTTTAGGATATCACAGATCAGACTCTTTAACCCGACACCATGTACAGTTTTCCTTCTTGGGCTCTTTTCCACCCTGGTTACCTGCAAACACAGGTCTATTGTCATGATCTCTGCTTCCAAAAGGTCAGGGTTTTCCCAACTCCCTTGGAAGCAGATCCATAACCCAGGTTCCGAGTGCCAACCAGTCCCAATTGGGACCTTTTGGACCCAGTCCTGGCGCCAGTGGCACCAGGCTCATAAATATGCCCAGTCCCAGCGCTGGAAGCGCCGGGCTCATAATGTTGGGTGGGGCTGGAGCCACTCCCTAGATTCAGAACACTGGAACTCTTCTGGAAGGCAGGAACTCTTTTCTTACCAGGAACTCTTTTCTTACTTAGGCGTGGCTGTGGAAGGAGACACCTAAGCACTACAGGAGGCTATTTAAACCACACCCGGTGGATGAATCTTGCTTTGCGTTATTCTGCAACCTCTGCAGCAGAACGCTCATCGTGTCTTCTGCATCCGGTCCTGGGCCTAAGGAAAAAGGCTTACCATCCTGAATCCAGTCTTCAGCAACACCTATAAAGACAAGAAAGAACAGGTTAGCATTCCGGCATCTGAAAGGCAAAGGCTTACCATCCTGAATCCAGTCTTCAGCAACACCTATAAAGACAAGAAAGAACAGGTTAGCATTCCGGCATCTGAAAGGCAAAGGCTTACCTACTCTTCGTGCGCTCCGGAGGTCTTCACACTGCATTCCGGCATCTGAAAGACAAAAGTTTACCAACTCTTCGCACGCTCCGGAGGCCTTCGGCGCTGCATCCCGCATCTGAAAGACAAAACAAGGTGCGTTTAAAGACATTGGGGAACTTTAATACTCACGTGCCATGACTCCTTTCCACATCTAATCCAGTGGGTATTCCGGCACCCTGCAGCCGCTCCGAACTCGTACCTGCAAAATAAAAAGACAGTTAGAGCGCATAGTGAAGCAGGCAACAAGCGCTTACTTACGTGCTTCCAGGCGCTTCTATTCATCACACGGGCTCCATCTTCAACTCACTTCAGCCCGTCATCCGCCATCGCCGGAACCCTGCAAAACAAGAGACATCATTACTAAAGACTTTAAAGACATTTGAATGACTCGAAACTTACCGTTCGTGCAGTAAACGACGGACAGCAGTCCTCTGAAGTCAAGAGGCCTGCGCTACCTATCCAGTGAAGAAACTGGTTACAGCACCCTGCCCCGAGGCAGATGGAGAGCTCGGCATTCACTTACCTAAGGTGAGAGCGTTAACCTTTGTGGGTCTACAGGAGAGGAGAAGAGGAAAGAGATAGGGACACCCCAATAATCCCAGTTCATTAACCCCATATTTTCTATCTGCAGACATCTTACTCTACACGTCAGGCATACAGTGCACAGAGGTCCAGCCCAAAGAGCCAACCGGGTGCTACACATCACTTTTGAAGATACGGTAGTCGCCCAGTCAAGACCGGCGCCTCTGCGAGAATCAGGTGAGCGTTACATCTATAGAATACTTAAGATACCTAGCTCACTCCCAAAATACACTTAATGTATGGAATTGCGCAGCACCCTGGACATGACGGAACAATTTAACTTCACAATATCCTTTGCATGGGGTTTACTTTAAATAAAATGTAGCACCTTGAAACATGACAGGATCATACGCTCGTCAATAAACTTTAAGTGAAGTTTCAATTAAATAACATGCAACCTTTTTTTACTGACAAAAGCAATTTCACACATGCAGCGCTCTTTATTTACAATATCCCTGCACACTTGGCGATGCTGGCTGTGTTGGAGCACAACAGACTGTTAAAGACAAAATACTTGGTGTATATATTTGGAACCCTTTTTCCTCTACCACTAAGCAATGAGGAATCGCTTCCATCACTGGTCACTTTCACATTTTCTGCAGTGATGTGCTTTTAAATCGGTGACTTCAATCTGGTTAGCTTTGTAAAGACACTTTTCCTATGCCACAAACCCAGCTACTAAGTTAACAATGGAACTCTGTCTGCTTTAAGGCAGGGTCTGGGGAATAGGGAGCAGTTGGGAATTTTGTTTTTATGCACCCCTCGCTTTAGGGAATCTTGTGGTTGGCAAAAAGAAATAGGAGTACCCAATTGCTTTGACAGACTATATTTTTATCCACACTGGCAGCAATGTTAATTTGGAATTTCAACAAAATCACCCTGTGTCTACTGGCTATAGGGGAATTCATTAAATTATGACTTGCTAAGAAAATGCTAGGGATTTAGCATTTTCATATCGGGTGAGGGATTACCTCACCCAATAAATAAGGGAAAGGTATTAACTCAACTCAGTTCCCCACAAGACTTGGTTTTGTTGGACAAGTTATTTACATAGAATATATCTGGATGTTGTGCTCGGGAAAAGACACCACCTCCTGGATCATCTCATGGAGAAAGGACTGAGATCTGGTCAGACTCCAATCTCATTGATGGATTGCCTCCAGAATCCATCCCCTTGATTTGACTTTCCTTTTATTGATCCCAGTTTCTGTCTTTCCCTGGCTGTCTACCTCCCAGGCAATGTTAGTTCTCCAGCAATTTTTCAGTAGTCCCACTCAGGTGATGTCCGACAGCTCTCCCTTTTCCCATTGTGCGTCTCCTTATAAATCTTTAACCAAACCCCAAATTATCTAAATTAGGATTCGCCAGGTGATTTGCTAACTCTTCTGGTTGGACATCTATTGTCTACCCCCATTGCAATGATTGGTTCCTTTAGTTACTAAACATCATCCCTATGCGTTTTAACTCCACCGCCTTGAAAATGCATTTTGGACCGCTTCATTTATGACCTTAAAAATTACAACATGGTAAATAAAATTCATTTACAAATAATAGTCACAAACTTTATGTCCGAATGGCAGTTTTTTGTAATGTAGTCAACAAAGATGACTCTCGTCAACATGATATTTTCAATACAGATAGCTTATTCAAGCTATCATCTCCCCGAATCTCCACTTCATGACAATTTCTGGGAAGCTATCATCACATTTCAGCTTATAACTTCAGTTCCCAACGTCGTCTCAACTGATGGGTCTTCCCATAACCTGTTTAATGATATTTGAACCATTATTGTGCGAATTATGGTTCCTGAGATAATTGCCAAAGTATGATTCTCCATACAATCCTATGTAAAAATAATGACATGCATATTTTTCTTTTCAGTTAACTGGCATATTTTTGTTCCCAAGATATGTATGTAGGCCTGGCCTCTGGCCTTCGTTGACCTACACCTGCCATAATAGCACTTAACATTTCTTTCTCCCAGGGCTAATGCCCATCTGTCCTTATCTTCCTTGAGCAGAGGGTATAACTCTGCCCCCTCACTCATGTGGCAGTCTCCTGTAACTTGTCATTTGTCAGTTACATCCTGGACTTTACCAGGAATCTCATTTTAATTCTATGTATGTTTTATAGTTGACTTCCATTAACTGGGTCTTTTGTTTTCACAGTGGCCATCTGTTGACCTCATAAACCCTTAATCCGGCAGACGCTCCCCCCCCTTTTCTTGGCCTTGTGAGCTTCAAGAACATTGCCTGATATTCGAATAAGGGCAGGGAGAGTTGTGCAGTGTCTGGGCCTTCGAATCTCATGAGAAAATGTAATTTGGCTAAGCACAGTTTTTCTACATTCGCAGAAAACTGGTATTTTTGAATGTTAAAATCCTTTATACATTGACCCGTCTTAATATCTTGCATCAATCCATCAGTGTCCGACTTCACATTATAAATACATTTGAATGGTTCAGGCCAATGAGTTTCCTCTTAAACAGTTCCTTTCTACCCAAACTGCAAAGTCTATTCATTTCTATGGCAGCTTTCCTTTGGAAAGAATGCATTTCAGTATCTCAATATCCTGTAATGGAAAGTAGGCCTCATTTCTTTTCAGCCTTGTCATTCGCCCACCTAGTACACTGAATTTTAGTCTTCCTGTTTCTGACAACACTGTTGGTGGATTTGGCAGTGTTGAAATGTCCATGCTGGCCTTCCAGTCTGACGTGTCAGTCAGTGTGCTTTCAAATTTCAGGAAAGTATGTCTGCATTTGTAGTCCCCAGTCAGCCAGACGCAGTTTCCTTTTGTCCTTGGGGCTACATCTAAACCCCACAAATCCTTCCCTGTCCTTTAATCTCAAGACGTAACTAGTGTGAAAAGGGCAGGGAGGAGTTTTTTATTTTTCTCAAGTCACATTCTTCAATGGAGCACGTCCCGCTCTCTTCTTGCTGTGGTAGTGGGTGATCTGGTCTCCACGTCCTGATTTTGGGTTCCAGGGTTATGGAAAGTATCTCCTCCCTCTTTTCCCCTGCGTTCCTCTACAGGCTTCCCGGGGTCCTCCCGGGACTCTGCTTCTTCTGGTCCAGAGGCTGGAAGGAATAGGAGATCATTTTCTAAGGAGGAGTAAAAAGAATTGTTAAGCATTTTTGTTTGAACCTTATTTCCCCGTAAAACATTTCAGAATAAGACACATTGGGCCTTATCACGAGTTGGGCGTAGCCCTTAAATGTGTCAGTAACAGTGTTACCACCACATTTAAGGGTTGGCCCTATCACGAGTTGGACGCTAAAAGGGTTGTTTTACCTCCAGCTTTTTTCTGGAGGTGGAAATCCCATTTAGCTCCCTGTATTACCAATGGACCAAATGGGGAATGGGGATTTACTGTTAACACCCAACCCGTGATCCGGCAGGTGCTAACACACTTACAGTTGGGCGGTATTACAGCAGGATACTGCCCAACTTGTGATGAGGCCCATTGATTGTATTTCAAATTTTCAATTTTGAAACACTTTTTCCTTTTCTATCAAACATTTTCGATAAATATTTCATTTAATTACTCGCCTGTGCTATATTTTAGTTCCATCCTGGGAACGGATCTTACCTTTCATTACTCAGATGGTTTCCTGGCTCTAACTTCAGTGGGATCCTCAATCACTCTCAAAGCTAGTCTGGGGTGACAGCTTTTAAATTTGATATGGACCCATTTCTCTTCTGTCTATTCTCCTTTTGGGATGCAGATCTTAAAGCAACAGGCAATGTTTTGTCCACAATCTCAAAACTACTGCACCAAGGTGCAATACATTTCCGTTCCTTGGTCTGGTTTCTCTGGTAGTTGTACAAATAAACCTTGTCACCTGCCTCTTATTTCTTTTTGTGGTCTTCAAGTCGTAGAATGATTTCATCCCTTTGGCCAACTTCTCTAGGTTGCGCTGCAGATAAGCAAAAGCATGCTGAAGGTGCTTCCTTAGGTTCTCAATGCACTCACGAGTAGTGGATGTGTTAATCAGCGTCAGCTCTTGAGTTCTATAGAGCAGATGCTGAGGTAGCACCATGTTTTGGCTGGTCATAAGTTCAAATGGAGACATTTTAGTTGCAGAAGATGGTGTAGACCTGATAACCACCAGGACAAGTGGTAATCGAATGTCTCAAATGGGTCCTGAGTCAGCCAGAAACTTCTTCAGTATGCTTACAATTGTCTTATTATATCTCTCAACCCCTCCACTCGATGCCAAGTGGTAGGTGATGTGGAGTTTTCTTTTTACCCCTAGAATCTCCCACATCTTGGTCATCAACTCACTTGTAAAATGACTTCCTCTGTCAGACTCAAACCTTTGCGTGAAGCTGAAACGAGAGAAGATGTGGTTAATCATTAATGCAGCTGCTGTCTCTGCCTTACAATTCAGGGCAGGAAGACATTCTACCCATTTTGTAAACAAGCATGTTATGGCCAATATGGACTTGTTTACTCTAGAGGACCGAATCACTGGCCCGATAGAATCGCATTGCAAATCTGACCAAGGCAGTGTCATTTCCCTTTTTTGTAGCGGCGCTCTCTGTATGGGGGGAATTCGGCTGAAATTGTGCACACACAAGATACTCCTTTAGATATATGTTGAGCTCCTGGCCCATGTGCGGCTAGTATGCAACCTCTTGCAAGATTTCCAATGTCGTGTGAAAACCCCTATGACCGGCAGTGGCCGCATCATAGGTGTGCTTCAAACTCCGGCTACAGAATGAGGTAGGTACCACCCACTGGTCACATTCAGATGAGGATCTGCGTACCAACAAACTATCTTGGGTTGGAAACATTTTTGAAAATGTCATCAACACCCGGAGATCCTCTTTACCAGTATAATCCGATTCTGTTAAAGGAAAACTCACCGGGTCTTCAATGCATTGATAGAATTTTCCAATATAGGGTCCTCTTTTTGTGCATTAATCAAATCTGCATCCGGGGCATCTTTACTCCACTGAACTGAGAAGAGTTCACTGTAGGCAGAAGCTTGAGACCTGGTCACCGCTGTGACTTGAATTTCACCAAGCAGAGATTCTGTATCTATAAAATCCCTGTGCAGAGCTTCTGTTTTAGCCAGCTGATTAGCCAGGTAATTCCCAGTCTTATCCGGCCCCTCTATTTTGGAATGACATCTCTCTGATCTTTTTCCAGTATATGGTCCTCCCATTACAGATCACCAGATCATCAATAGACTGGATCAGTTTACCATGTTTTAATGGTTTGTTGTTAGCACAAAGCATGCCTCTATTTTTTTAGTTTATCAGATGTTCCATGAACCCATTCCTGACATAGTCGGAGTCTGTGATTATCACCTGTGAGTTGGTGGTGTACTGCAGTGAGAATGGCTTAATGTACGCCCATCAACTCTGCCACCTGACTACTTCTGGGTCCTATTTTGTAACCATCAGAGGGTTCAGGTGTATCACTAACCCAGGCATTCTTAATGCCAGCCACTAGCCTTTTTTCCTCGTTATTGCCAACGTGGTAGGAGCACCCATCCGCATAAACTGTGGGTATCACCTGATAAGTGTCTACTTCATAGTCCTTGTGTGGGGATGTTAGGTATGCCTCAAATTGTCTTTGCTTATTAGACTTTCGTCCTCAAGACAGTTTTCTTGAGCATAATCGTGCAAGTCTGCCAATTCAATGCGCTAGATGACTCTTCTTGTTTTGGCAATATCTGACCTCCACATGAAAGTCTTGCATGGAGAGAATGAATCCAGGAAGTAATTCTGGAATTACATAGTCCCACCCTGGATTCTGTCACTTTGTAAGTACTGCAAGGGTTGATGGGGAGTCTCTACGATGATGTGCTCCCACTGGATAAACGGGTGGTCGTTTTTCAATGCCCAAACCATTGCCAGGAGTGCCTTTTCGCACTAGTTTAATTTTTCCACCACAGAGGACAAAGTTTGGCTCTCGTAAGAGATAACTGTGTTGACCATGTAGTGCTTTTAGCACAATACTGAGGTCAGGCAGGTATCTGAAAACCCTGTCTCCAAATAGAACTTCTTGTTCTTAATGGGGTAAGCCAAACAAGAAGCTTGAGAAAGACTTCTTTTCAGTTTTTGAACTGCCTCTGATTGCTCCGGACCCCCCCTTGACTCCGGCCTTTAATAAATGGGCCAAGGGTCCAGTGACCTCTGCGTAGTCTTCAGTACACTTTCAACTATAATTAGTGAGTCCAAGAAAGCTTCTCGATTCTTGCAGAGTAGTAGGGTATTTTAATTTCAATAAGGCCTCCACTTTCTTTTTTGGGGGTTGAGACCCTTAGGGGGGATTTCGTGCCCAAGAAAGTTCACTCTGGTCTTACACCACTGTGCCTTTTAAAAGGGGAGTTTTGCTCTGGCCTTCAACTGACCAGAATATAGCGAACCTCTGCAATATGTTCTTGCACAGTTGAGCTCTTGATCAATAATCACCCACATAGGCCAGGTTTCCCCTTTCGCCCAAGTCAGGCTTATCCTTATGAAGGAATATATTGAACTCATTTCCGGAGTTTATACATCAAAAATGTGTTCAGGTCTACATATATTGTTGCCCCCCCCAAAGGTAAAGGCAACTTTGTATTGGTCTTCCCTACTCATGGGTACCGTCCAGTAACCATTGGTCAAATCAATGGCTCTATACACTTTTGACCCTTTGATCTACGCCAGCCCTTGGTCGATGTAGGGAATCGATGTAGGGAAGTTGCCATCTAGTTATGTGGACTTATTTGTTTAACTTTCTCAGGTCTGCACATAGTCTGCATTGCATTGCCCATTTGCTTTTAGTATCCCAGTACCAGGACCAGGTTGTTAAAGGTATAGTGGATCGGACTAATTATCCCACGGGATTCCAAATTCTTAATAATCTGTGTGAGTGACTCCATGGACGCGGGAGATAACCGTTATTGTTTAACGAATACTGGTTCCATCTCTGGGTCTGTGGAGATGTTGGTTGAATGGATAGATATACATCCACAGTCACATGAATCTACGGAAAAGAAATCCTGGAAGTCCAGGAACCCCATATTTCAGCTTCTGTATTTACTCCTTATTCTCACAGGCATCAGCGAGATTGATCCATTCCTCGACCATCTGCCTGAAACCTGGAAAGATCTTGGGCATGAAAAATATTAGCGGTATCCTCTAATTGTGTGGAGCATTCTCTTTTGATGGTGTTTACCTGGACATGAGGTTTCCTAGATTAGAGGTACTTGGTGTTGACTCTAAATACCACCTCGTCCTTCCTGATGTCACAGGTTACTTCTTCATCCCCATAAGGGCATGAAGAGTACACCAAGAAATTCTCCCCATGATGGGTACAAATCTTTTCTGGTGGAATACTTTCACTGCTGTCAAAACAGTTGTTCGGGATTGGCCAGATGGTTTAATTCCCTAAATCAATAGAATAGTGTTGGGCATCAACTGACATTCCAATAGTCCGCGCCCAAAGTGATGCTTTGAGGGTTGCTGTTATCCACCAATATTTGAATGGTATTGTGTTCTACATCCACTAAAGGTGTTGGATGTAAATATAAGCCTTGTTTTTGAAGGTGAGAGTTCAAGTTTATATAGTCTTCTTGACCGGGGCATAAAACCTGCCCTTTTTTTCCTGAAGTGTAAAAAGAAACAGTGAGTTATTTGCCAGCTCAACCGGCAGTCATTTTCTTAATATTGAGAGCTCTGTCACAGTTTGATATTGGGCTATTTTCTGTGTTGGAGATCGGGAACATGTAGGAGGGAATTTACATTTTGCAATGTGTGTAGTTGGGGAATCCTCTTTCTCCCCAGATTCTTGGCTGTACCCCTTTTTCTTAAGACAGTTCTCAGAACCTGTTTGTGGGGAGGATACATCTACAGTCTGTGCAATCTGACTCGCATGTTTGGGGTCTTGGACTCTCTCTATCTGGGTAAGTCTGCATACCTACCCCGTCAGACGAGCCTTTTTCTTTGGGAGGGATCCCACCATTCCTGAAAAAGAAGATTTGCTTACCCAAGTCCTCCGGGTATTCTTCTCTTTCAAAAGGAATGATCTTGTTTTCTTTCTCCACAAAATGAGTTTTTCTTCGACCTCTCCTACTTACCCTTTGTTCGTTGGGCCCCATTCTCAGGTACCTGTTGATTGTTGGACTTTCCTTCAGTCATTTCCCCTTTGGGCATCCAACCTGGGTGTTGGGGCATTCTGGGAAGCATGGTTAGGTTGAGGGTTCGATTTAGCCCTCGTCAGTCAATTGTTGGACCTGGAGCTTCAGTTGGGTAACTTTCTCTTGGTTGCAGGGAGGTCTCTGCTCATACTTCTGCTGCTCCCAAAAAGGGTAACTGTCCCTTACAGCGAAGTAGCTCGGGTATAGGACATTTACACCATCATTTTCAGTCCCGGTCTCCCTTCTCCTTGGTTCAGGGATCTGCTGTCTGGGAATTTAGGAGAAGGAGGAGGATTGTTCTGGAACTAACTTCTGATTTTGAGGGTATCTGTTGAAACAATTCAGGTTCCAGAACTAATACCAGCTCCTGGGCATCCCACATAAACCAGTGACCAGCTACCACTGGGGAACGAAGTGCTAGTACACAGCGTTGCGCAAATCTAAGTTCCACGTAAGATGCAATCTTACATTTTGTCTATTATTTATTACCCTTTAAGTTTTAAATATCCTATTGATGTGTCCTAATATTGATTTATAGACTGTCCCAAAAGCACACAGTTAAATTCACAGAGGATGTCAAAACACGGCCACGGTCTTGGTCCCTATGGCAACGCTGGCTGAGCTGCCACCGGTCGCATTTGCGTCCTCCAAGATGGCACTACGCTAGGCCCTCACGCTCCGTGTCATACACTTTGCTACTACTTTTTCTCTTCTCTTTCTACTACCTCTACTGCTCTCACCTCTCCACACCACTATTACTCTCCTCTCCACTCTACAACGTCTCCCCCCTCTATCCAACACCTACTCCCCTGTCCATACAAGACCTCTTCCCCTTTCCATACTACATCTACTTCTCACTCTGACTACATCCTCTCCCTTCAGTCACCCACCTTTCACTCTCTACACTCCCACTACTAATATCCCTCATCTTTCATGCACACTCAAACTGCAGCACCACTCTGTCCTACCAACCAATCCCTCGCCTTGCACACTCCTTCAAAAAGTCTCCTCCATGTTTCCCTGCTACATCTTTCCGCTGCCTGGTCTCTTGGTCCTCCTGCTCCTCCCTTGACCTCAGCTGAATTACTCGCATCTTCCTGTTTCCTGCTCTCCCTTTTGTCCCCTGCCCCCACCATTAGCTAGTTTCCTTTGCTGGTCACCTGGGCCAACTACTGTCCCTTTCCTTTGGGAAGGTGGCACAAACATCAAAGCCTTTAGAAGGGGGCTTAAGCCTAGCCCCTTTTTCGTACATGGGTCAGCTGGTCTGCCACCATGGTAGCCCATCAAAGTTAATGTACCAGTTCGTGTTAGGCTCTCCCGGTGGGGACATGCCTGTTCACCAAGGACACTGCACAGTGGCCCCTGCATGAGTGATTGAAATGTCCTGAAGTGGCAGGTCCCGATGGGTGCCCCTCGCCTTGTCTCTCCTCAGGGTGGAGTGAGTGTGATGCACTCTCCCTGCACTCTCCCTTACTCTGCTTCCTTGCACTGCACCAGCACTCTAGCTCACTCAGATCCTCACTGCTGCCAGGCTAGTTCTGTTTCTTTCGGCTCTTGGTTGTTTGGCGTCCTTCTCATATGGCAGTCAGGTGGTGCTTCTGCCAAAGCTGATGAATTTGTTGGCTCTACGAGACAGACACTGGCCAGAATGGTGCTTTGCAGGCATGGGGTAATACAGTGGTATTAATATCATGCAACCAGGCACAAGGGGAAGGGGTAGGAACTGGGGCCCTCTCAACTACCACACCCCGCATCTGTGAAAGGAATGGTACTGGCATTGACTCTGATAGGCCTCTCACCCCAAGTTGAGAGGGGTGCCTAACCCCACCTGACTGGGAAAAATCTCTGACCCTGTTACACACCAACACCTTTTCCTTTTGAGCCCCCCCCCTTCCTCCTCGTCGAGGTTTCTAGCAGTCTGTGGGTACCAGTACAAGAAGCCAATTTTCGAGCCGGATCTATTTTTCTCTAGAAATGAGTAGGGTTGATGTCTTTGTTCAGGGCCATCCACACCAATAGAGCATGATACGTTATTAGCCTGAATTTCCTTATGGCTAGATACTCTGTAAGAATGTGTATGGCCCACTTGATGACCAGGCACTCCATTGCTGTGTAGTTCTTCTGTAGGAAATAGCTTTCGGCTAATAAACGGAATCAGTTTCTCTTCCCACACGTGGATTTGGGAGAGGATTGCTCCTTGTCCTACTAAAGAGGCATCGGTCTGTAGTAGGAATTCCCTGTAAAGTCGGGCATGATTAGGACTGGATTTCTGCAGAGGTTTCAAAGGCTCATTTGGCTCGGAGGTCCCATTGCACAGGATTGGCATTGGTCAGCGTGTCTGTCAAGGTGGTGGCCAAATCTGAGAAGTATGGGATAACAATTCTGTAATACCCCACCAATCCTAAAAAAACATGTCTTTGCTTTTTTTTTCAATTTGTTTATTTATCAATCAACACACAGGAGAGCTTATACATTCACATTGCTTATAGCTTCTCAGAACATATAAGGCATAGAGTCCCCGTCTCCCGCACCATGCATTTCTCGGTGGGCACTGTTCTCGGGCCTCAATCGGTCTGGTCTGGTGGCGGCGACGGATCGTCCATAGAATGAAGGGCTCTCGCGATCAGGCACGGTTTATGTGTCAGGGCCGGATAGTTCTCGTCATAGTCCAGTACCAGCGTCCAAATGTCCATGAATCAGTGAAGCGATCCCGCTTTGGCTGCCGTAACCTTCTCGGCTATTAGAATGTCCCAGAGTTTGACCCAGGAGAGGGATATCAAGGGCACTTCCGCGGACTTCCAAGTGCGGGCCACCGTGATTTTAGCTGCTAGCAAAAACTGGGACACTAGGGTCGCTCTTCTCCCTGATCTCGGGTATGAGTCTGGCAGCGGGATCCCTAGGAGGACTTGCTCGGGCTTTAACGGAATGGTCACCTGGATGACATCTTTTATAGTGGCTAGGCAGTGGGTCCAAAACTCCTTCACTCGGGGGCAGGTCCACCACATATTGAAGTAGGATCCTGGGAGGCCACAGAGACGCCAGCAGTGGGGCTCTAGGGCCTGTTGGAAGTGATGGAGGTATGGGGGGGGGGATACTGCCAGCACAGAAGCAGTTTGTGGGCGCACTCCCAGTTGGTGTTGCAGCGGGATGCCGTGCGCGTTTTTGTCCAGATGTCCACCCACTTGTGGTCTTCTATAGCGTGCCCACGGTCCATCTCCCATTGAGACAAATATGAGGGCCTGGACTGAAAAGGGTCATCTTGTAGCAGTCTAAAGAGGGCTGAGATCTTTCCCCGAGCCGGTAGGTCATTCACTGTTAGCTCTAGTGGAGTAAGGGGTCTTGTGGCCGCCGCCCGGGTCTGGGGGTGGGAGCACCAGTGTCTGAGTTGGGCCTAGGTATATCTATCTGTCTCCGCTAGCTGGAATGTCATTTTACAGCATTCGAAGGTTAGGGGGGGGGGGAGTCCCCATCAAAGAGTTGCCCCAGTGTTGCAAGGCCTCCTGCGACCGAGTTCCTAAAGTCCTTTGGATGGGCTCCGGGGGAGAAAGCTGTGTTGAGGAAGATTGGAGAGAGTGCACCCAGGTCTCTTGGAAAGCCACAGTGTCTGTGTAACGCCCACCTGGTTCCCACGGGGGAGCTGATCTAGTCTGGATTACTGCGGCCTCTTCTAGCGTGATGCGCAGGACCCGGAACACCGATTGGACAGGACCTCCAAATCGTGCTTCCTTGGCCCGTAGGAATATCCTTCTGCAGATGAGAAATGGGGTTAACAGTCTGCGGAATGGTGTGCTAGCTCCCCCCTTCCCCCCTCCGTTCCTCTCTATTCCTCCAAACCCGGTTTAAGCTCACCTTATGGTTTGGAAGGTTGAACTCTCCATCCTGCTTCTGGTGCAGGGGCGCGCGTTCGTCCAGTTACTTCACTGGTTTTCAGAATGGCGCTGGCAAAATCCACTTGACTTTCCTGAGCGATGCGCCGTAAATATGAAGTTCAAAGTTCAAGTGAGGCCCCCTTTATGCTGTCTTTCTCACCTGTGATCTGTCCTTTATTTCAGGTGCAGAATGAAGGCGATGCGTCAAGGGGTTAACCTGCCGAGGTGAGTAGTAATGAGGGTGATCCCTCTAGATGTCCTTATCATTCCTCTGAAATGTCTCTAGTCCTTTCCCCATAGGGGCCGGGGTACGGTACCTGCCAACGGGGCGGCGCCGACCCGAAATGTGGAAGAAAAGCCGGTAAGTATTATGGCTGTTAATCAGGCGTTCCTTCTGTGTGTCCTTCTGCTCACCTTTTGTTTCTTCCTCTCTCCCCTAGGTGCAGAGATGTGGCATCCGATGCTGACAGCCGCAATGGAGCCGGGAGATGTCTTGAGGACAGGACAGGTGAGTGAAGTGTGGCGCTGCAGCGAGCAACGCAATGCTTTTAAATTGAAGTCTTCCTTCAGGGATGCTGGCGAGAAGATTCCGGATGCAGGTAAGAAGCTTGAAATAATCCTTGGTTTTCACCTTTCTCTTCTCTTCCTTCCTTGCAGGTCTTCCAGGTTCAAGACGGGCGTGGCTGTAGTCCAGGAGCAGGAGCAGACACGGTGAGCGTTAAACTGCAGAAGCAGAACAACGCGAAGCATGAGCTGCTGTCTGGGCGTGGCTTAAATAGCCTCCAAAGAAGTCCCAGGTATGTATCCTTCCCCAACTAGGTATGTATCCTTCCCTGGCCACACCCGAGTGAAAAAAATAGTCCCTATGAAAAAATAGTCCCTTTCAGGTCTCAGGGAGGCCTGAAGCGTGCAGCATGGTCTGCATCAGGTAAGTGCACAAAACACCTCCCTTTATGAGCCTGGCGCCTATGGCGCCAGGACTGAGTCCAAAGAGTCCCTATAAGGGGCCGCTGGGCTTTTACCCGACGGCATGATGCCTGCTTCCGGGGGTGCTGGGCCTGGCCTGATGCTCCGGGGGTAGGCATCATGACAGTCTGCGGGCCCATTCCCAAGCCTTTATCGATTGTTTTGTGGCAGTTAGTGTTCCCGGCCAGCTCCGTCGTAAGGCGGTGGGTAGAAACAGGAGGAAGCGAAGGGGGAGAGTGAGGCAGGATTGTTCAATCTCCACCCATTTCAGCCGCCCTGTGGCAAGCCCCCATGCTTGGAGGTGGGGCAGCTGTGCTGCCATTTGATATTTATGGAGGTCGGGCAACCCCAGTCCACCAAGTCTTGTGCTTGCCATCATCGATCTTCACGGGATGCGTGCTTTCTTCCCCTTTTCTTGACTTTTGGAAGTTAATGGCGAATCTCGATGCCATCCCGAAGATGTGGATTTCAGTCAGGGCCGCCCTCATGGATCCCTCGATGTTTGTAATGGTGAACAGCATGTCGTCTGCGTAGAGAGCCACTTTATGTTGCGTGGAGCCGGTCCTTAGGCCACTGAGCCGGGGGTTTTTGCGTACTCGTTGAGCCAGCGGCTCCATGGCCAGAGCAAAGAGCAGCAGGGACAAATGGGCATCCCTGTCTCATCCCGCATGTGAGGGAGATCGAGTCCAATAAGCGGCTGTTGACTCTCAGCTTGGTTTTAGGGGCCTGGTAGTTCGCGAGGATCATTTTCCGGAAGGTCGGGCTGAAGCTGAAAGCCTCTAGAGTGAGGCGCAGGTAAAACCAGTCCACCTTGTCGAAAGCTTTGGTTGCGTCTAACGCCAATAGGGCCAGTTGTTGGGAGTCCCGATTGGCGATCTCTATTAGGTCCAGTGCCCTGCAGATGTTCTTTTGTCGACCTGTGATTCATAAACCCTGTTTGATTTGGGTCTATGATGCTCGGGAGGATAGGTGCAAGACGATTGGCCAAGATCTTAGAGTATAGATTGGCATCCAAGTTCAATAGAGAGATGGGTCTATACGAACTGATTTCTTGGGGATCCTTCCCAGGCTTGGGGATAAGGACTGTGATGGATTCCTGCATCGTTGGGGTGACCGTTCCAGTGGCCACGAATGAGTTGAAGAGGTGGGCCAGGGGGGCCACTAACTGAGGCCGGAAGAGTTTGTAGAAGCGGGTGGAGAATCCATCCAGGCCTGGGGCTCTAGAATTTAAGCTCTTGATGGCTGCCTACACCTCCTTGGTCGTAATCGGCACTTCAAGGTCTTCCCTGGCCGCCGGAGTCAGATGCGGGAGGGTGCCTCTTGGATGTATGAACGCTGCTTGTCCGGGTTCCTTGGGGCCGCCGTCATTATTTCTAAGTGGTGGGCGGTCGCCAGCCGTAATTTCTCATGGTCTGCGTAGTGTATCACCCCCTGCGGGTCGCGAAGGCCCAGGATAGAATTTCTACTCTTCTCCTTGGCCAGTTTGTTAACCAGCAATTTGTTAGCCGTATTGTTATGAACATAGTACCATTACTTGTTTCTAGTTAGTAGATTCGCTGTGGCGTCGGCATAGTGGGCTTCGAGCCTTTTCCTAGCCATTTGTAAGACCCTGTAGGATTTCGGGGACCAGCCCTTTCTTTTGTGAGTGGCTTCAGCTTCCCGGACTTCGGCTTCCAGGACGGCACGGGTCGCTTGCTTTCTTTTGTGGAATGCGGTGCCTTGGGCGATCAGTTCTCCTCTGAGTACTGCTTTCATGGCGTCCCAGGTGTTGGCCGGGGAAGTGTCCTCGTCACGGTTTTCTGCAAAGAAGTTTTTAATTGAACTGGCGATTGAGTCTCTCACTGCCATGTCCCCCAGAATAGGGTCGTATAGGCTCCACTGGCGGCGAGGAGGGGGGTCCGGGTCATGGGACCGCAGGGTTAGTGTGACTGGGGTGTGGTCCGAGAGGATCCGGGGGCCGATTACCACATCGTCTGTGAAGGTCAGGATCTGGGGGGAGGTCAGGAGCAGATCGATCCTGGAGAAGGTACTATGCACGTACGAGTAAAAGGTGAAATCCTTTTCATCCGGGGACAATACCCTCCAGGAGTCCACAATGTTCAGCGTGCGGAACAGGTGGAGCAGGCCAGTAACCAACTTCAGATCTCTGGATGTCGGGGGGTGGATCTGTCCTTGAGGGGGTCCGGGACCCCGTTGAAGTCCCCTCCCATGACGACATGCCCGTCAATGAATGGAAGGGGGGAGTCCTCTAGGTCTTGGTAGAAGCCTTCTTGATGTTTGTTTGGAGCATACGCTAAAATGAGGGTATAAAGTTGACCAAGGACGGTGCACTTGATTGCGATAAAGCGACCATCCTGACATCGCAGCGAGTCCAGGCTTCAGGTCTTTTGCGAATAGGATAGCGGTGCCACCCTTCTTAGTTCCGTTGGAGGCGAAGAATTGTAACGGAAAGAGTCTGTTTCGCAGGCGAGAAAAGTCTGCTGGGATTAAATGTGTTTCTTGCAAGAAAGTGATCGAGGTCCCGTCGTATTGTAGCCTTTGCAGGATGGATTTCCTCTTCGGGGGGGGGGTAGTTCAGGCCTCTAATGTTCAAGGTGGTGAACTTAAGTTTTCAATGCGGGTGCTGGTTCAAGAGATTCGCTTGCTGAGGGGGGGTTTGGGGGAAGATTAAGTCAGCCATGGATGTGAGAGCATGGTTATTTCGGGTTCTCCTGTGGTTGAGGGTTTTAGAACTGGTTTCCAACGGGAGATATGAGCGTTCAACAACGGCCTCCAACGAGAGTTCCAAATTGCGACCAGGGGGGCCGATTTTGAACAATCGGCATGGCCCCTGGGCGCCCAGGCTGTTGATTGACTAAGCCAACATGGTTGAAAGTCTCTCCAAGGGTAAAGTGGTGGCATCCTCCTTGGAGGAGGGTATGGACCGCGTGGGGTCCGCGGCAAGTTTTAAGAGATTTAGGTGGTTCCAGTGCGGTGTGTCCTGTGCGGGCGTCCTCGCACGTCATTTAGGTTTGCGGTTCCTCTGTACTCTTGACCATGGGGCCCGTTTCGGCTTTGGGGAGGTTGTGTTTGAAGCCGGGCTTGTTCGGCCCAGGAAGGATGGGTCTGAGGTCCTAGGGGAGTCCGGACAAAGAATTGATGCTGCATCGTCAAGGTGGCTGATGGTGTGCGAGGTGCCCTTGTACGGAAATTGTAGTGCCGTAGGAAAGAGCCACCGATAGCGGATCTGCTGGTCACGGAGGAAGAGCGAAAGTGGCCAGAGCATTCTGCGCTTCTGGAGAGCTAGCGGGGAGAGGTCCTGGAAGATCTGTAATGGGGTGCCTTGGAATGAGAGCTCATCCTTCGAGCGGCCTTTTGCTGCGATGGCCTCCTTGGTGGTGTAAAAGTGGACCCTTGTAATTACATCCGGTGAGGGGTCTGTGTCCATACCCCGGCGAGGATGCAGTCTGTGGGTTCGATCCAGCAGGAGCTGGGCATCATCCAAATCTGGCAGGAGAGACTGGAAGAAGGTGCTGACTTATTCAGGGAGCTCCTTATCAGAGATTGAAGAGGCACCCCTCAGATGCGCAAGTTATTGCGGCGAGAGCGATTTTCCATGTCTTCCTGTTTGTATTCAAGGATTTCGGTTCTCTCCATTAATGACTCGACGGCACGTTGTATCTCAGCGAGTTGGAGTGGTCCGTGGTCAAGTCCTCAACCTCTCCAACCCTCTGCTCGATGCCGGCGACCCTTTGTTCTGTTTGCTCTAATTTGGTGGTGAGTTCCGTCATACAGGTTCTAAATTCCTATTTAATGTCACACATGAAGGCCTGGAGGTCCTCTTTGGTCGCGAGCGTCCCCTTGTCGCCAGTCGCCTTCTGGGGTGTAAGTTTAGGGGGGTCTGTTTTCTTTCCCCTCTCAGAGGCATGCAGCATGGTAGAGATGCTGATTTAGGGAGCTTCAGTGCTTTGGTCATGGCTCCGGGGCGAGGGGACGTCGTCCGGGGGTAAGCACTGTGTCCACGTCCTGCGGAATTTAAAAGGTGGCGGCCGGGTAGGTGTGGGGGATGGATAGGGCCGGGGCGTCCCAGGCGGATAATGAGGGCGGGCCCGGCTTCCACGTTCTCAGGGAGAGGTGAGGTTTGCCGTAGTGGAGCAGTACAGCAGGGTAGGGTGGCCGTACAGGGAGAAGGTGGCAAAGACGGGCACCCCCGGCTGTAAACGAGAAGAAGTGGGCAGGAAGCCAGGGGAGGTGAAACACTCCGTACTGGGAGTCAGCAATTGGGGGATTCGGGGGTCCTCTAAAGGAGGGAGGCCAGTGTGGTTCAGTGAGCTCTCAGGGGAGGTGTTGCAGCGGGCACCAGAGCGGCTTGGGGGGAAGGCTGTTAGCAGGTGCCTCTGTGCCAATGGGGGAGAAGGAGGAGGGATCCCCAAGGAACTTCAGGCAGGAGTAGACGGGGTCCGCCCCTTATGTTGTGGGGCTGCGGGGCTCACCTGAGTGATGTGTGTGACCCCCTCACGAGCCGGGGGCCACGTTGTAGCTGGAGGGCCTCCCCTCCAGGAAGCTGTGAGCGTTCCGGTGGTAGATGGGGGAGTCAGGGTCCCCCCCCTGGCAGCAGTAGGCAGGAGGTGGGCAGGGGTGCCCCAGGAACTGAAGAAGGCGTCGGTGCAGGACCGGGGTAGGTGACAGCAGGAGGTCCGTGAGAGCTGCTGGGATTCAGGTGGGGGCCGTCGTTGAGTTGACGGTGAGCAGGCCGCCGCCCCGAGGCCAGTCCAAAGCTTATGGCGCCGTGGCCACCGGTGATCGAGTGGATGGTGGAGGGCTGCAGGAGTTCATGTGGGGGCCGTTGCAGTGGTATGACTGTGAGCAGTCTGCCGCCCCCGAGGCAGGTCCAAGCCTCTAGTGTGGGCACCGGAGGGGAGTAGGCCCCTTCAGCAGACCCGAGCAGGGGCCTCCCAGGAGGCCTGGGGGGATGGGGGCTTTGTGCAGGATGAGGCCTTGTCAAGTCCAGGCAGGCCGAGGCCCCCAGAGGGCTACCGGAGCCCAGATCAGCGAGGGGCCCCCCCGCCGAGCCCAGAAGATGGGGGCTTGAGGGCAGCAGATGCCAGTGGAGCGTCCCGCTCCCGTAAGACGGTCCCAGGTGCGCCCGCTCCCCAGACAGTGGGCGATGGTGCTGTGTTGGCGGGTCCCGCTCCCGGGGGTCAGCTCCAGGTGTGCCCGCCCTCCCGGGTAAGTGCAGCAGCGTTGCGTAGGCTCCGGATCAACGTCAGAGGGCAGGCTGGGTGTCCCACGGCGCCGGAGCACAGCCTCAGGGGGGGGCAACCCCGCCACAATATGCCGATCGAAGCAGGCCTCATAGGCGGGCACCCCGCCACCAGATGCGGTTCAAGGGCCGGTGAGGGTTGCCAGCTGCCGGCTGAGGAAGAGTTGTGGAGATGCGGCTGCCATTTTGGGCTGGATTACAGACGCGGGCGTCAGTTTTCCCCCGCCGCGTTTTGACAGTTAGCAAGAGTGTTATGCTCTCAAAATGCTATCATCTGCGGGCCAGGACCTCCGAAGCCGGAATCTCGCCATTCCGTATAAAAGACCCGACTGGAAGCGAGCATAATAAGGCTTAGCCGCGGACCCATGCAGAGGCCATCAAAGGAGCTGCCTCGTCGCTGGCGCTCCAGGACACGCCCCATGTCTTTGCTTTTTATTAAGTGGTTGCATTCTGGACAGCCTATATTTTGCATGTCTGAGGCAACATATGTCTGTTTCCCACCTGAAAGCCAAGATACTTAATTGATGATTTGGCTATGTGACATTTTGTGGAATTCGTCATGAGTGCAGCCTTCCTGAGCTGATAACACACAGGGCCTCATTACGACCCTGGCGCTAAGTGTTTAACGGCGCCGTAAAAGGCTGCGGCGCCGTTAAACACTTAGCGCCTAATTACGAGGTCCCTTTGCGGGACCCGACCTTAACGGCTGGTTTTTCCAGCCGTTAAAGTAGGGACCCGCAAAGAGACTTTGGTGCTAATAACGGTACTGCAATTTGCGGTACCGTTATTAGCGCCTTCCCCATTCCCATTGAGCCCTATGGGGCAAAAATGGGACTGGGAATGGGGAAGGGCCATGGCAGCATGGGGAATTACCGCCCCACCAACCTCGGAATGGGGTGGTAATTCCCCATTCCGCCATGGCGGACAATGGCATGGACCATGGTGCTAATAGCACCATGGTCCTCCGCCTGGGTCGTAATGAGGCCCACAGTGTTTTATGTCCTCCTCCCAGGAGGAGCTGTTATCTTCCAGATGGGCCCAGGGACATTTTCAACAAGAGGTCAATGGTTGATGTGTTTACTGTTGAAAGGTGACAGGTGCCCTGTGTAGGCCGATGAAAAGACCGTAAATTGGAGGAGGCCTTCTGGTGTGGAGAAGGAAATCCTCAATTTTACCACCCTCTCTAGGGATATGATATGGCATTTAAAACGCATCTATACACACTGTTTCATACCTGCCAATACCCCTTTTTCAGGTCCATTGAGGATATATGTACTTCGGTGGGTCTCCATCCGCTCCTCCATTCGAGTCATAGGGTATGTGTCGAATTTGGAGATTCCTTTCAGTTTCATAAAGTGTACACAAAATCTCCCACTGTTGTCAGACTTGGGTAGAAGCACAATAGGGAAATACTGTTCACTCTTGGATCTTTCTATGAGACCCAGGTCCAGCATCTTCATCAGTTCTACTGACGATCGTCTTGTGTGCTTCGAGTAGACGGTAGGGTTTTAACCTGATGAGGCTTCTGGGGGGCTTATGGGATGTAGGATTTTATGTACCCTACCTCTTATTCATCCTAGCTTGGTTGACAACGCATCTGGTTTTATCTCCCTAGCAACTCAACCAGTTATTTGTGGCAAGACGTGAGGAGACCAGGTCATATGGTTAACCCATGAACCTTAGTTGGTAGAGGAGTCTCACTGGTGTTATTTTCATATAGGAACAGAAGTTCAGGATGACACTTCTCTCGCCATGTCTTTTAATTTATTGGTATTGTACAGCCAGGATGGCTTCATTCTCTCTGTCCGCTGGTCTTTGTGGGTTAAACTTGACACTACTTCCATGAGGATGTACAGTCAATGCCATCTCATGAGGAAGCGCTCCACCAGCCCATCAGTCTGAGGGTGATAAATTGTTGTCGCAGTGTCTTGATTTTCATTTGGTGTTTCATTTCCCCACAACAGTTGTGTAATGAAGCCCCTTCTTTGGTTAGTTAGGATTTCTGTTGGGAAGCCAACACTTGTGGACAATGGTATCAGCAACTTGAGGATCCGTATACCAGGTGACATAGTCAAGTATCACCATGATGTACTTGTATGTAGTGCTTGAGGGTTCCAGTGGCCCCACAATGCCCATGCTTATTCAGTAAAACAGGACCTCAATGATGGGAAGGGGCTCTTGGTACGTCATCTGGTGAGGTCTTTTGGCATGTAAGGCAAAAAACACACAACTGTTTCATTTGGGTGTACAATCAGGGCCAGTAGAAGTGTCCACCCATCAGTTTGGAGTGAGCCAATTCCATTGCAGCTTCCTGGAACTGCTTTTGGACCAGAAGATGAGTGGTTGGTTTTATCCCCTTTGAGTTCACATTGACTCTTTATAGGAGCCCCTACCTGTCATGAAATGTGGGTCTTCAGATTATGTCTTTGGATACTACGTTCATGTGGGCCTGTTCCAAAAGCGATCTGTTCTCTGGGCTTTGGGAAATTCTTTCGATGTGGGCCTGGAAGCTTCTGGGAACCACAAGTCATCTTGTCAGCCTTCGTTATCCCTCCAAACCTAGCTTCAGCACTCCCTCTTCAATATCTGGTACTAAGATATTATTGCAGACCATTTGAACTATGGGTTCACTGTCCTTTAAGATGTAGGTGATATTTCCCAGGTTGTAGAGGACCACCTTAACTTCTCCTGGGTAGTCCCCATTGATGACTACAACTCTGACATTTAAGGAATGTTTGTGGGCCAGTCCCGGTGTTGTCAAACCAACCCACCAGTTCCTTCTGGTACTCCCACCTTCAAGCCTGTCTTGACAGAACCACCACCTCCTCATCTCTGTATAGATCACATCCGGCGGCCCCTGGAGTGGCTCTGGAAGGATTCAGGCCGTCTTGGTCAGGTGAACTACCCTCTGCATCTCTCTTCACTGTGGGTGACCTCTGCATGAGTGTATGTATGATCCCATGATAACACCATGCGTCACCAATGGCCACAAGAACATATCAACTCTCGAAGATTGTTCACGTTTTTTATTTTCTTGGTAGTTAAGGGGCTCTCTAAGGGCTGTCCCTTTCTAACTAATCTAGAGACGGGCCGTCCCTCTCTAACCCAATCATTACTCAACCCCAGGATGGTCACTAGAGATTGATAACCCTTACTATCTAATGCCTGTCATATTAAAGATGATTGCAAAAACCAAACGCCTTATCTGTCAAAATCTCCCTCTAGGAACAATCTAGTTGGTCCCTGCTCTAAGATCCCCAAGATGACTTGGGTTTTATTTATGGTGCCTTTTCCGACACATTGGCCTAAAACTACCCCCCTCCCTAGGTCTCGCTGTCCCTCTCCCTTATCTCTGCCTGCTCCACCCTCTATCTCTCACTCATTCGCTCTCACTTGCTCGTTCTCACACACTCTTGTGCGCTCTCGCGCACACTCACTCAAGCCCACACTCCCACCTCTGTCCCTCAGATGTTCTGCTCTATAATGTCTGCTTCTGTCCTCTGATCTTACGTTTTACTATTCTCTCGCCTCTCTCTACTCCTCACCATTACTACTGCCCTTGCCACACTACAAGTACTGTCCTCGCCACACTACAACTACTGTCTTCTCCACACCCTCTCCCTTAGACACCCGCTTTCACTTCCCCATTTACCCTAGTCTCTCCCACTAATATTGCTCACGCACCCTCAAACTTCAGTACCGCTTTCTTCCACCAACTAATAACTCACCTTGCACACTCCTTCAATAAGTCTCCCCCACACTTGTTTGCTCCATCCTGTTCTGCTGGTCCCAAACAGGTATTGTTTCCATTCATCGAGCATTATTGTATATGCTGCAGCCGATCCCCTCCTTAACCAAGCTGTGAGGCTAATTCCTGCTGTGACGAATCTGAGGATGTTGTCCCTTATCCCCTAGGGGTAGACCTTTCCCATGGGGCTAGGGCGGCATGCCCACAGTACAATCGTCCCTCTGGAGGTGGTGCACCGTGGAAGGATCACATGGGAGAAGAAGCTCCTTTTGGGATTAGGGACGAGGATTCCCAGAGAATGCGGTATTCCACTGCTTTATTAGAACCTTCCTCCTTCACCAAACCAAAGTCTCCTTCCCTGTTCCCAGACAGCGTTAATATCAGCTATTGTGAGGCTACCAACCTAATATGTTAGAGCTGACCAGCCACCCTGGAAATACCAAATACTTGGCGGGAGAGTAAACCAATTCATGTCAACAGTGCATTGCAAGTCTGGGACCCGCACTCATATACGAATCGAACAATAAGAGGGCCTGGGACCCTGAGTAAAACAGAGATAGTCCATGAGAGGTCATAAGCTTGGTAGGAGAGTAAACCAAGCTATTGCAATCACACATCATGAGCCTGGGACTCGCACATACATGAGTTTGAAAATAAGGGGTCAAGGACCCTGGAAGCAAAAGAGACTGATCAGAAGAAAACCCATGCTTGACAGGGAAGTACATCAAGCTGGTATTATAAACAACTGCAAGTATGGGACTCGCACCATTGTGCAAATATAAAAGCACAGGTACATGTACCTAAGAAGATATGCAGTCTGGAACCCAAAGAAAGGAAAGTAGAACCATAAGGAATCCTCCAGGAGAAAGGAGCAAAACCCTAATCCTTGGAGTTATACTTTGTGGAGCATTTCTTTTGTTATTTTAATTACCCGAGACATTGGGAACTTTTCTGTTGGCCAGAGTTGTCATGACCACTTTACTCTGGGAAGAGATCATCCTTATACAGTTCATTTAGGTTGTTAGTGTTAGGGACAGAAGTAGATTTATGGTACACAACCGTAACTGACTTTTTATTTTGACATCCTGACATATTCACTAGTTTTCTTTGAGGCAGAGAAACTCTTAGCTTTAGGGATAGAGGGGCATTTTTCCAACCATTTGCTGGATAATAGAAGTTTATATCCAAATACATTTCAGGTTTGTGTCCAAGCCTTAGTTCTGCACCCTTACACTGCCCAAAGTATCCATAGGCTTTCACCACCATACTGCCTACACATGCTATGTATGATTTTGTTCTACAAGTCAACATGTGAACAAAAGAAACAGACAAATATCAAGGTCAATTCAAAAAGGCATTAGTATTTGAAGTCCGCCCCCATTACCTCTCCTTATTCAGAGGTGTGTCCTAATCACTTTGCAAATGCTGTACACACAAAGCCCTTCGAAGCATGTCACCACACATGCGGCCAAACCGTGCCATTCCTGGGGTAGTTTTCATCTAATGACACACAATGAAGTGAGGGGAGAGGTGCCTTAAGGCTTCTCTCTAGACCTATCGGTGATGGAGAAATCGGAAGTGAATCAAACATAGGTCAGTCGCCCAGACAACGGGTCTCCTATTGAGCAAAAGGTATGTCGGCAGATAAGACACACGGATGTTTAAAATGGCTAGTGCTGAAGGACTAAAGTGTTCTGCTAGTAGAGCTTTGCTTAACTTATTAGTAAAGAATGGTGTTTTCATTTTGAAACTGGTGATGATGATTCTGCCATTTTAAACATGAAAAAACAATAATTATGGTTTCTATTTCATTCACATTAGCTCCAATGCAGTGTGTACTTTTACCCATCGCTATTTTCTTATACACTGTGTACACAACCAATTAAATTGGGTTACTCCATACACTGAGCTGGCCATGTTGGGGTAATCTGGGAGGTTACTGAATGGAACTGCAGGAAAGTACTGTAGAAAACCGATTTGGCACAGATATGCAGGGAATCTCTGAAAGGACCAGGAGGGCGAAGTTAGGTTTCCGGGAGGACATAGAGCAAGCAAACACACTGCTGAATTGTGGAGTGGGACTGGAAAATGCTGTTAAGTGGAAGGAGACTATGGGCCTCATTACAACTCAGGTGTTAAGGGTTAACGCCGTTGTTAACCCTTAACGCCTGATTCCGATTTTAACGGCTGCTTTTAGCAGCCGTTAAAATCCATGGCGCTAAACCGCCTTGGTGCTAATTACGCCACCGTAATTTACGGTGGCGTAATTAGCGCCTTCCCCACTCCCATTATGCCCTATGGGGCAAAAATGGGAATGGGGAAGGGTAAAATGGGAAATGGGGATTTACCTCCCCACTCACCTTGGAATGGGGCGGTAAATCCGCCATCCACCATGGTGTAAACGTAGTTTACACCATGGTGGTAAAGTTGGCGTACTTACCGCCTGGGTCGTAATGACCCCCTATGTTATTGAGACAATAGGTGCACAGAGAAAATGACAGGGACAAAGAAAGCAGTGGGACGGTTTTAGTGCGGCCAAAGGAAGATAGCTGCCTGGACTCGAAGAGAAATGTAGCATTCAGAAGATGAGTGAAAGGACACAGGAGGAAAGTCCAGGAGACAAGCAGGGAGGAATGCTTACTCCAAGGACTTTGATGAAGTAAAGCAGAGCAGAAATGAGAATGGAATCTGCCAAGGGAACGGAGCAACAGTGGCAGAGATTCTGGTACAGAGTCTCTTTTAAGGCTCAAGCTGCTGAACCATGGCAGTTTAGTAGTGATAAGGTAAGTAATTTATAATGCGCATGTACACAAGTGTGTCTAGGCAAGGAAGGGGAGAGAAAGGGAGGACAAAAACAAACTATCTTACAAGGCCTTGTCATTCAGATTGTGCAAGTGCAAGGGGGAAGGGAGATGAGAAGTGCCAGGGGGATGGAGGGGGGCATGTGCAATAGGCAAAGCTCAAATAAGTGCCGCTGGGGTGGTCAGCTGTATGTAAATGCTAGGAGGCAGCGGACTGTGGGGTGGCAGATACAGTGCCAGAGTGTTCTGTAAGCCCGGAGGCAGTGCAAGGGTCTACTGGTCGTGTAGGAACGTGGTGCCCTTTAAGGTTCAGAGGGTGGCCAGGTAACCAGTTAGCGCATCAGACAAGTACATCAGCAGAGGAGAGAGAAAGCAGAAGCGAAAAGGAAGGTCTTGGGTTCCTTCCAGAACCTTAGGTGGTCCTGCTCAAGTTTGAAAGAGATAGGAAGGCTGTTCTAGAGGGAGGCACCAGCTGAGGAGAGAGATCTCCCCCCCCCCTCTCTGTCTGGAGAAGCGTGTGAGCCAGCCACAGGTGTAGGAGGAGGAGATAAAGTAGCGGCAAACGCCTCCACTGACACATGGTTCATGGGCCAGATAACGGAGAAGGTGGGTGGGGTCAGCTTCACATGGGGGGGTGGGGAGAAGAGAGCGTCAGGTGGAGTAGAGCAGAAAGTGGTCAGTGCAGGAGAGAGGAGTGGTGAGGGTTTAGAGAGGGGGATCTCTGAGGAGATGCAAACATCTTGGGTGTGCCTGGCAATGTGTATCAGGCCAGAGGGTCCAATAGAAAGAAAGAGTGAGTCACAGAGATTGCGAAAGAGCCCAGAGGAGTGCTTTGCATAACCCAAGTGACTCTGCGTAACACAGTTGCAGAAGCTTTCTTTATCATTCTTTTCCTCCCATGCTTGCCTGAGGTTATGTGGAGTGCTGAGTATCCCTAAAACCATTTAGCGTCAGGGTGAAAATACCTACAGTTTTAAAAAAAATGTATGCATACAACACAAAACCTACTGAGTGATCCCGTTGGTTTTCCTACATTGTTGTAGCCAAGAACAAATTTGATTAATTGAATATGTAGTGGGATCTCTGTTGCTTGAATGATTTCTATTTCCCAAAATAAAATATTGGTGGCCACATTGAATTGAACAGTTTTTTACTACCAAATCTTGAATGAAGTCCAAGGCCGCAATTCTAGACATCTAAGAGGTGTAATGGAGGCATGGTATTACAAGTATGACACGGACACAAAAGGTACAATTTGAAAAACCTTTATTCAATTTTCAGGGTTTGGAAAAATTACTATTTTGCACTATAGCTAGGATGGGAGTAGTCTCGACCATCAATTAATTAATAAATAAAACAGTCCTAGTTGAGTCTGTCAAATCAAAATGCCTATATTTACAAAACCTAATGCCTGCCATACCTCTTGTACAAAAAGTGTATGAAGGAGAATGTGTATTCAAAGGAAATTCAATATTCAAATATAAAGAATAAATGTGGCTGAGTCAGCTCTCGTCCCCACATTAGACAGCATGGAGTAAGGCGGTCCCTGTAGGCAGGATGACACACTCTGGCTCAGGTTCTTAATACAAAGGTGGTTCAAAACATATATCGAGGTCCGCTAGGCCTTCCATCTTAACATCTCTCTTTCCAGCTTTCAAAACACAGTTCAACAAAAAGTGCACGTCGGTCCCCCTTCAGTCGGGCTCAGACCTCTTAAAGCAAAAGTTCAAAACACTTGCAGGAGTTCCCTTCCCTAAGCTTAATTCATGTGCTTTAGGGGTTCCCTTCCCCTAACTTGTTACACTTCCAGTCTACCTCAGTCAGACTCGGAACGTTTCATGATGTCGACTCCTTTCGAGTGTGCGTGGCTTTCACTACACACCTCCACAGAACCACTTTGACTTTCCCTTCAGCTCACACTCCTGTGCTATTTGCCCCAGTGCTTCTTGGTCTGGGTAGTTCAATGTCATAAGCAACACAGTTCAACGTTCACCTTTTTACTCTCCCCTTTCCTCATGGTTAATTTTGATCACTTTGATTTTACAGTTCATTGACTCTATTGCTACAAACATTGCACATTTCACAGGAGAATTTTGAGTGGGCTACTTCCTTTTGCCGGACTATTCGTTACTCGGTATCGCTGGTTTCACAGCTATCGTTACTTCAAAGTTCATTCACAGGTCTGCCTTTCTCCGCGTCTCATCCACACACGCCCAGCTTTCAATTGTGCGATATAATGTTGCAACTTCAATCTATCCTTAACCCACACCGGTCTTTCATGTCGCTTGCCAACTCACCGGCTGTGTGCATTTCTTTCTTATCTTTACAGTTTTTCAATTCACGAGTCAAGGCTAGTACCACAGGCTTGGGCTCACTTCCCCACCTCTGCCGTTCAACCAGGAGGGTCGCTGGCGTCCTTGACACACAATGCAGCCTTCTTGTTTGGGATTTGGCCTTCTCCACGTGTCTTTCACAGCCTTTTAGTGGCAACAGCCTCCTGCAGGGGACTCCTGGGGTTCTCCACCCTCCGCTCTCGTCCCTCGGTCCATTGCTCTGCTCCAGTAGGTTCGCCTTTGCCCCGGAAGTTCTGCTCTTGCTCGTGTTCCACCTTGCTTATAGTGTGCCTCTATGTTCTGCCTTTTATCCATGTGAAGAGAGCTAATTGTTTTTGGATGTATGCACTTAAAGTCAAGTGCCTGACTTTGCCTGACCCAATTAGCGGGACATGTCCTATGCAATATGTAAGTCTGACGCCCCCTTCCTCTGCCCAGTGTTTGTGTGAAAAGTGGTGGGGGGGAGTTGGGACATCAAGAGAATCCTATGAAATAGGATGGGTTAGGTGTATGGGTGAGCGGCGAATATGGCGTCTCACCATTGGTCGTCTCACCCCCACTCCCCGAAGACCCCTCACCCAGGTGATCCTCCCGCACTGGATCGAATGGCGATGGCCGTGCCCTGGCCACCCGAGAGAGAGATCCCAGGGGACTAGTAGGTGAGGCACACTTGGTTTTCTCCCAGAGGATATTTCAGTTTAGAACAATGTCTTTTGGACATTCCTTCGTCAGTATTTCAGTAAATGATGCATTCCTTGTCGTGATGTAGGCGTGGCAGTCGAGTGGCTGGGCTTATTAAATATAACCCCATTAGGACCATAAATCATACTGTAAGCCATATGGATGATGCAATGACAAAGTTTTTACTGGCTGAGATGGAATTTGTGCACACTGACTTTCAGAAAAGCACAGCTGGTAATGAACATTGTGACAAAACAATGCTTAAATCTAACTTCTGTGACAATTTCAACAAACCGACTTTTCTCTTTTACTGCCACTTTGCTTGCAGACTCAGCCTTAGGCAGAAATGTGCTTGTACCAAGGAAACAAAAGGAACACGTCCTACAAATGTGTCTGTGTCGCAGTTCAAATATGAAAAGAAATCATGTTTCTCCAACATTGAGAAATATGGGGTTCTACGTACCCTTCTCCCACCTCAAAAAACAATAGCAAGAAAATCATTGGCAGGGCATGAGCCAGAGCCTTTATTTTATGATGGTGTTTTTCTTTTTGAAAATAACTCTAATGCTCGCAGTGGCAACCCCATATCCTGAACAGAAAAGATGAGAATTGTTGAATAATATAAGTTGCACTAAAATAAAACCATTAAATGAACAGGTCTATTGTCTGCTGGGTCGGACTGGGCCATAAAAATGTCTCGGGCACTAATGAAAAATTTGCCCACAGTTGCAAATGGCTGTTCATTCCTTTTGTGACACTGTTTGAATAGTAACCAAGTGGGGTGGGGGGTTTGGTAAAGTGTGATACAAATTGTGCATTTTAAAGAATATTTATTCAGCAACATTGGTCAAAACTACTAGCTGCAGAGTGAATTAATTAATTAAACGGGCCCAAGTTGGCCATAAAAGTGGCCCACTTTGACCTAAAATCTGGCACACACCAGCATTATGTGTTTTTGGTTCGCCCATGGACCTATGGCCCTTTAGGCCAGTCCGAGCCTGATTGTCTGGCACTCTGACAAGCTAACGTTTTGATACCAGCGTTGCACCGTCGGCCTAAATTGCCAACAGAATTTATCCACTGGCTTTTTCACATAGATCCAAGATACTTTGCTTACCAGCTTCTAAAGTACCAAAAGTGGACATGATGGAAACCTAAATCTATTACCCTACTAACAGCAACAGGTGACCTTTGTGTCCTGTGCTATGGTTCTAAATCAGCTCTTAACCCCAAACTGGGAATTACCACAAATTATTAATTGCATTGTAAACATTTGCTAAGTGAAAGTAAATCAGTTTTCATGCCCATAGGCATGGAGTCTTCCATTCATAAACCAAACTGGTCTTGGGGTGAGTGCAAAAACACATTTCCTTGCTCTTGGAAGTACAAATCTGAGACACTAAACAAGTATTAAAAAATGATTCTTTTTTTTTTGTTAGAGATGTGAGCAAAAGCCAGACTTCTTTTGTTTTCAAAAAACATGTGGGAACTGTTGCTATAGACATAACAATGAATTTTTATGATGCGTGAAATTATTACTAACCACATTTTGGAGAGAAATTAACAATTCTAGTATTGTATTATATCATAGTTGTCATTTATATAGCGCCATTTCCCCATTTGTATTGCCTCAATACGCTTTATGGTTGGAACGGCCAGGTATGGGAAATTCTAAGAGTTTTTGCTTTAAGATGCGTATGTGCATTCTGCCAGGATTAGGATTTAGGAGGGCTGGCTAGGCTCCAGTTAGCAACCCAGAGGACAGGCACGTGGGCAGGTGCTCCCGGTGGTTAAGATAGAGTGCTAGTGCAGAAGACTTGATGTGTGCCCAGTACAGAATTTGTCGTAGTTTGTCGCTGTATACCAATGGCAGATGTGTTGAGGCATGTCAGGGGTTTCAGTACGGACGGCTATTCAAGTAGCTAGCCAGGATTTGACACAGCTGCATTCTTTGGTGCATGGATGGGGAGCCGTGCCTGCAGCATGTGGCCATGGACGTGGTGGGATTTATACATAGCTTAAACTCGGACTGAGTTTATCTTCGATATCTCTTTCCTAGGCCTTCCAAGGTGATTGGCTGGTCTCGCAAACCAAGAACCACCTAGACTTGAGAACTAGAGCAGTGGGATAGATGCCTAAGTTCGATGCACAGCAGCAAACGGAAGAACACCTACATTTGGAGTACCTAAGAACACATAAGTTTGGAACACAGCAGTAAATGGAGGAATGCCTAAATTTGAGACTCCCCGGTGAGTGGTAGGGCTTTACTGGAATACAGTAATTGCTATAATCCTCACCCAGACCACACTTCTCTTATTAGTCGCTGCTGGTTGACTGTGGCAGGCTTCTCAGGCGAACACGGACAAACTCGGACTGGAGCTGGTTCTTTGCCTTGGGCCCCTTAGCCGAGGGCTACCCAGGCTGGGGCTGCCCGCTGTGTGTATCTTATAAGGGTATAGTGGCCAGTCGGAGGGTGGTGGGTGGGAAGGTAGGAGGGGAAGGTAGCAACTAGGAAGCCGAAGCGGATGCTGGCAGGGAGGGGGATTGGGGTGCGCGAGGGCACCAAAATAGATTTTAATTAACGCCAATTAGATGCTTTTAGCAAGGGGCACGAGGGCTCACTTAACCCAGGCATGGGTCCCTTTAAAAGTGTCTCCGGCGAGACAACGAGGGTGCAACACCCTTGCTAAATTAAACACTGGGCCTAGTGGCCAATCAGAGGGTGGTGGGTGGGACAGGTAGGAGGGGGAAAGTGAGCAACTAGGAAACCCGCCCTTGATGTGACATAAACCATTTGAGAAAATTAAACATCTGTATTTCTTTAAATTAATGAAAGAAACATTTCCTTTGACTGATTTTTAACAAATTTCATCTCTGTTTTTTAGGCTGGAAGTACACCTTGTTGGAGGTTTCAACGATGATAGGCGGTTATCTCAAAAGCTAACTAATCAGCTTCTTAGTAAGTGCACATTTTTGCTTTAACTCTTAACTCTGCAACTGTAAGGTTTAATCCTCCTGTGTGAAAAACCTGAAGAAGCACGCTGGAAGGCAGCTGCCAAGACCGTTCTCGCCAGTATTGCATCTTCCAGAAATCCACTTGCTTGTTTATGAAATCGGCACATTTTTGGACATTCATTCAAAGCATATACACAGTTTCTCAATTTTACTAGAGCACGCACTTTAAAGTTTCCTAGTGGTGGCACAGAGGCGATAGAAATCCCTCAACCCCACAGTGCCATGAACGATTGCTTCCTTTCCAAATGCCAAGATGTCATCGGCGTACAATAGTTTCCTTAGCAAGGTTATTTTTCAGAACTGAGGCACATAATGTTATATATTTTGAAAGAAAGATTGTGTTTTTCTCATTTTTTTTGTTTTTAAATGTGCATTTGTGCAGTATTATTTTTGGCTATAAATGCAGTTAAGAAAATTATGGTGTTTGCCTAAATCTCGTCTTTCTTTTCCTTTTTACTGCTGCACAGTAGTAAGTTAACATTTTCTTTCCTTTCGTTTTTTTTGTTGCTCTGAGTTTCCTTAAGAAATTTGATAGTAAAGGATCTCGGGCATTGAACTTTCTTGAGACAAATGGCATCTAGGGGCAATCATGACTAATGCATCTACTATCTAAGTGCTAACCATGGTTCTTCTAGATGTTTGGCCTTTTAAATCTTAAAGCCCAAACAAAGCATTACAGTTTGTACAACCTAAGATCTGTGTTTGGAGAGCAGGATGACCTAACTGTCATCCTCGGCTGCTTCCTGTGGCGAGGAAGTAGCTGACGATGCTGAAGAAACTTTCTTTGTGAGTTTGTACACAAAAAGTGTGAAATTCTGTTTTCGATGATAACATATAATTTCTTTTTTTGCAAGGGTATTCACATATATATATATATTTCTGAGGCCTGTGGATCTGCTTAGAATCATAGGCTGACATCTAGTGGAAGTTGCCGAGTATTGCACATGAAGTTTTTGAAGTTCGAAAAGGGAGTTCGACAGGGCATGACTGTAATACTATCCCTAGTGTGACATACCATGCAGTCATGATCCCTCACGTGTCGAGGTCCCTCAGATTATTTTTTGACTCCATCGTGGCAAGTTGTTATTTAGCGGAGTCTGTAGCTGTGCGCTACTTTAAAGTTAAAATTCTTCAAAAATGCCTCTTGTCTTTTGCGTTCGATGCAATAATTTGACGGCTGTTACCTAGAGCCTGTCGACGGCTGATTCCGGCATCCGACCCAGACGTCTGCTCCGACAACGGGCTTCAGCCTACACATGGCTTCGGCCTCACCAGTAAGGAGAGTGGGGGGACTGATCTTTCTTATTCAGAGAATGCATACCCCTAGTTTCTGCCCCTACTACCTTTGGCTTGCTGAATCTTTGTCTGCATTCAATTGTGGAGCGCACTCCCTTTAAGTTTTGCCCTAAGTGCAACAGGAAATTCCAATGGGTAGACAAACAAGAGTTTGTAACCACTGCCTTCCACGTGACCATCTTGAATCCTGTTGTGCTGTGTGCAAGCTCTTTAGGCCCAAGAACCTAAAGGAGCACAGAACCAAAAGGTGGCCGGCATACGCCATGTCAGAAGAGTCAGAGACCGCTGCTGGGATCTTCGAGTCAGACCACAAAGGCCAAGGCAGCCGAGACTCTGATTCAGAGCTCAAAGACACTACAGTAGAACGGTCTAGTTCCCACACACCTGTCCCCAGCCTCGAAAGGCAGTCGCAGCATGCAGTTATGTGGAAGGCCCCTGGCGATACCGGCGTACTCTCACACAACTCTTCCCATAAGCACCTCCCCTCCCCCAAACCGTCCTTTGATGACTCTGTCAACGGAGGGCCACAAACCGTCAGTTGGCACCTCTCAGCCCACCGACCTCACATCGATCGCGCCCACTGCGGTTCCACTTAAGTGTCTGCCACATGGTGATCCTGCAGACACTCCGGCGAAGGGTGCGCATAAACACTGCTCGACGGCTGAGGTGGAGAAGCCAAAACAGCCGTCCAAAAAGCACAAATCACACTTACACTCAGAAAAACACGAGAAGGAGCCATCTGCCACGACAAACGGGCTTCTCAGACCTCTGATGACTATGAAGAAGAATCCTCACCTCTGTCTTCCGCCCCCTCAACAAGAAGCACCCTAGGGAGAGCCTCAAGGACACACCCAAAGCCACTGTTCCGGGCGGAAGCACCTCCTGTGCCAAAGGTCACCCCTGTGGCACCAAGCTCCATCCTGTCTGCTACCCCATGGACAAAAAACAATGGGGATGCCTAATATCACAACTGGTTTTGTAGGCTTTGAACAATTAAACAGTCTATATTAAACCAGTCATGGAGAGGGGTAACCTCTTTTGCTCATGTACAGTCTCTTTACAAATATCGACTGGACATTCAATTAATTCAATTAACAAAATCAATTTTATTGTGTTATAGAAATTTAGTAAAATAAACACAATCTTAAAAAATGTTCCACATGAAATATATTTAAACAAGTGGCAACAAAGCACAATTCATTCTAAAAGAAAAACATAGTAAATTCTAAAAGAAAAAACCCAGACTCACCTAACACATTCTACTACCACTCATTCATACTCATTCTCCAATCTATTCATACGCTCCATCTTTTAGTCTCTAACCCTCTTTGGTTAGATGTGACAATTTTGCAGTTTAGATTTTTGTGGGTTTTAGATCTATTTCTTGATCAACCCATCTGTGTAGATACACATCTCACTGATCTCAATAGTCGGGGTCGAGGGAACAACTGTCATGCATGCTGGACGTGGTCCTACCTCCTACGCTCGTAGAACAGCTAGACCGTTCTATTCCAAATGGCGGTTGTTCGACAAGTTGCCGGGAAAACGACGTTTGCACTTTTCACGTCGCTAACTCACGTGTATTCTGCTTCGTCACGTGAACTACGGCATTGCGTATTTAAGCAGCGTGGAAACTTCACTCGCTGCTTCTGATCGAATCATTTGGCGTTGTGTAGCTGAACCTCCGGTCTGCATCCTTGCTGATTACTACAGCTACCTTTTGGCCTTCTATAGCGTGTTTTCCGCCACACGCTGATTCCTGGAGCTGTTTGGTTGCGTGTAAATCCACACGTTGTCTTCAAACGCGGCCGGCCTGGGCTGCGTGAATCCTGTTCGCGTGTAAATCCACACGCGCACGCTATCTTCAAACGCGGCTGGCCTGGGCTGCGTGAATCCTGTTCGCGTGTAATTCCGCACGCGCACGCTATCTTCAAACGCGGCTGGCCTGGGCTGCGTGAATCCTGTTCGCGTGTACATCCACACGCGCACGCTATCTTCAAGCGCTGCTGGCCTGGACTGCGTGAATCCTGCTCGCGTGTAAATCCACACGCGCACGCTATCTTCAAGCGCTGCTGGCCTGGACTGCGTGAATCCTGCTCGCGTGTAAATCCACACGCGCACGCTATCTTCAAGCGCTGCTGTCCTGGACTCCGTGAATCCTGCTCGCGTGTAAATCCACTCGCGCACGCTATCTTCAAGTACGACTGGCCTGGACTGCGTAAATCCTGCTCGCGTGTAAATCCACACGCGTATGCTATCTTCAAGCGCTGCTGGCCTGGACTGCGTGGATCCTGCTCGCGTGTAACTCCACACGCATATGTTGTCTTCAAGCGCTGCTGGCCTGGACTGCCTGAATCCTAATCGCGTGTAAATCCACACGCACACACTCTTTTCGTCGCGGCTGTCCAGAACCGCGTGTACTTTGTTTATACCCTAAAAGGAGCGCTATTTCCAACTCCTGCACCTGTGTTATTAACAGGGGGATTGATTCACTTCTATACTTTACACTACGTGGGAAGGAAACTTTCAAGGATAAGTGGAAGGTGACAGTGCACAGTACTTTGGACGCTATCCTGTGGTGCATCAACCCGGTATCTAGCGTGAGCCTCGTTCCGTTCGGGATAAGTCTCCCTTACTAATCTTCCCTTCCTTGTCGTTTGTTCTACCTTGGATTCCGCAAGAGACTCTGCTGGATTCATCTGCCCTAGACTCAAGGTCAGTGTGTGCATTCATAACATTTCCTATTCCATTATACCCAGGTTGGGACAGTTATTCATGATACTTTATTTTGTTCTAGGCTGACTTCTTATACCTTACCCACGCCCTTTCCAGTGATCCATCGCTCTGCCTGTTTTACCAGTCAGAGAGTTGTATCATTTGGAAGGTCTTAACTTGACTTCACAACTATCAAAACGCGTGAACAGGGATCCGGAAGACCCTACCACCTGTATCCTTTTAAGTACCGTATCCTTTTCAGTTAATACTTTGGTGCTTTCTGACAGAATCAGAAGCCATGGAGGGTACGGATCCTTTAGCTGTTTTGACTCAGTTGATCAGCGATTTGAGAAATGAAATGGTTACGGCACAGGACATGTTACGGCACCGTATGGACGTTATGCAAGACGCCATGCACGGTACTCCTCAGGGAGCACAGGTTCCAATGGCCACTGCATCTGGATCTGGGACCATGACACCCCCACAGGAAACTATTAATGTGGTTATGCCCACTCAGTTTCCCTTGGCCCCTCCGGAACGGTTCACTGGTGATCCCAAAACCTATAGAACCTTTGTTAACCAGTGCCACTCCATTTTCTTTGCCGTCCTACATCTTTTCCTGACCTAACCACAAAAGCAGCATTCGTGCTTTCCCATTTAGGGGGCACAGCTGCTGCTTGGGCTAACCCTTTGTTGGAAACAAATAGCCCTTTGTTGTACGACTGTGACGATCTCTTGGCTGCTATGAGTAAAGTTTTTGACATGCGTTATGCTACTCAAGCCATGGATCTGGAGTTGCTTAATCTACAACAAGGCAATCAACCTCTTTTGCCTTACATTGCCCGGTTCAATCAACTAACGGCCGAAACTCAATGGCCTGACGGCAAGAAAACGGCTGTTTTCTACAAGGGTCTTTCAGAAGAACTGAAAGATGCCTTATCTACAGTTCCGGTGGTTCCTACGGGATTCACAGAGCTGCTCGATTTGGTTTTACAAATCGATGCCCGAAGGAATGCTCGGAAAGGAGAGAAAAAGCCCTTCATGCAAGCCTCGGGGCGTTCAGAGACACCGGCAGTCCTCTCGAACGACCCCGAACCCATGCAGATTGGCGTCTTGAGAGGCCGTTTGTCCAATGCAGAACGAGAGAACCGAAGAAAGAACCATTTATGTATGTATTGCGGTTCATCCGAGCATTTATTGGCGACATGTCCTAAAAAACCCATCAAGCGTTCGGGAAACGCCAAAACTCGACAATAGCAGGAGTCCCTATGTCGAGTGTTTCATCGGACTCCAGTACCATTCCTAAACACGCACCCGTAATTGTTGAGGTGACGTTACGTTGTGGGGAACGAGAATTGGTTTCCAAGGCCATGGTTGATTCCGGAGCCACCAACAATTACATAGACATCACATATGCCAAGAACTGTTCCATACCCCTTGTAAACAAAAACAAACCTGAAACGGTTAATACCGTGGACGGATCTGTTTTGACTTCGGGTATGGTAACCCAGGAGACGGTATCTGTTCAGATGACATTATCGAATAACCATTCGGAAGAAATCATCTTCGATGTCATAGCTGCTCCGCAGTACGAGATCATACTTGGTCTTGCATGGTTAACCCTTCATAATCCCGCCGTTGACTGGGTTTCGGGACTGCTCCAGTATCCTTCGAATCATTGCAATGAACATTGCTTCACCAGTCAAGAGGTGTCAATCAAGCAACACATATTGGCCTCTCTGGTGGGAGCTCCAACTATCAGCGTGGTACATCAAAGCGACGCTACCATACCATGCGAATACGCTGAGTATGCTGATGTCTTTGACAAGGGCCAGGCAGAACAATTGCCTCCCCATCGACAGTACGACTGTCCTATTGAACTAATTCCTGGTGCCAAAATCCCTACAGGTCGTTTATATTCACTGACCCCAAAAGAAGACGTTGTGTTGAAAGAATACATTGACAAAGCTTTTGCGATGGGTTTCATACGGCCATCACAATCACCTGCTGCGTCTCCTCTATTCTTTGTTCCGAAGAAAGAGGGAGATCTAAGGCCTTGTATTGACTACAGGGCACTTAACGACATTACCATAAAAAACCAATATCCTTTACCACTGATAAACGTTCTATTGGATCAATTAGGTACCTCCAGTTACTTCACCAAATTGGACTTGCGAGGAGCATACAATTTAGTTCGCATTCGTGAAGGCGACGAATGGAAGACCGCTTTCAAGACGCGGTATGGTCTTTACGAGTATTTAGTGATGCCTTTTGGTCTGTGCAACGCTCCCGCCACTTTTCAATTCTTCATGAATGATATATTCAGGGACATAATGGACCAGTTCGTGGTGATTTATCTGGATGACATCCTGATCTATTCATCATCTTTTTCGGAACACGTCAAACACGTTTCTACAGTCCTACAAAGACTCAGGGAGAACCTTCTTTATGTGAAAGCCGAGAAATGCGTCTTTCATTCACAGGAAGTGGAATTCCTGGGCTATGACATTACCAATCTAGGTGCTCGAATGAGCCGTTCCAAGGTGAAGGCCATATTGAATTGGCCGGTTCCGCACAATGTCAAGTTATTACAGTCTTTCTTAGGCTTTGCGAATTATTATCGCAGATTTATTCATTCCTTCTCCAAAACAGTAGCCCCTTTGACGGCCTTAACTAGTTCTAAAGTTCCTTTCTGTTGGAACCCAAATGCCCAAACATCATTCGAAAAGTTGAAAGAGGCATTTACCACTGCACCCGTGCTTCAACATCCAGATCCAGATCGCCAGTTTATCGTTGAAGCGGATGCATCCAGTGTCGCTACTGGAGCGGTACTCTCACAAGTTTGCACAGAAACCAAGGAGGAGCACCCAGTGGCTTTCTTCTCTCGCAAACTTACCCCATATGAACGGAACTACACCGTCACTGAGCGGGAACTGCTGGCTATCAAGGATGCCTTCCGAGAATGGCGTCACCATCTTCTTGGGGCCAAACATCAGGTGTTAGTGTACTCTGACCATAGAAATCTTCAAGCATTTAAATCCATGAAATGCCTTACGGCCCGACAGGCCAGATGGCATGTCTTTTTTGCCCCATACGATTTCCAGGTCACATATCGTCCTGCCCGAGAACACGTTAAGTCGGACGCATTGTCCCGTATGAGTGAAGAGGCGAAGGAAGAAGCACAAGTACAGAATCAGTTGTTGGCAGATCATGTAATATGTAGTTGTTCTGTTCAACCATCCTTAAAAACCGAAGTACAAGAGTGGGTGAAAAGTCATCCACAAGTTATCCAGGATATGAATCTGGACGTACATAACGGTTTACCATTCACACAAGGAGTGCTCTACCTACCGACGTCTTCAACGCGGAATAAAGCCCTCAAGTGGAATCATGATTCCTTGATCGCAGCCCATCCTGGACGGAAGAAGACACTAGAACTACTCAAAAGATGGTGCTGGTGGCCGTCCATGTCAAAAGATGTCATAGATCATGTATCTACTTATTCTGTATGCATCCAATGTAAAAGCACTCCTGGTAAACCAGTGGGTTTACTCCAGTCCCTACCTGTCCCTAACAAACCATGGGACATGATATCTATGGATTTTGTGGTAGAACTCCCACCAAACCAGGAGTTCGATACCATATGGGTTGTAATGGATTATTTCACTAAAATGGCTCTTTTTGTTCCCTGTAATGGTTTACCAACCGCTGCTGTTCTGGCTGACCTATTCATCCAACATATATTTCGTTTCTTTGGTCTACCGTCAGTAATCATTACAGACAGGGGCTCACAGTTTGCGTCACGCTTTTGGAGAGCACTAACCTCTGCATTACTGATTGATGATAGGATGTCCAGTGCTTATCACCCTCAAACTGATGGACAGACCGAAAGAGTCAACTGCACTATGGAACAATATCTGCGGTGTCTGTGTCTGCAGTACCAATCGGATTGGCTCACGGTCCTGCCGGCAGCTGAATTCGCCTATAACAACTCCTATCATAGTGCCATAGGCACTTCACCGTTCTATGCGCTTTATGGACAGCACCCTCGATCAATACCTTTGGATTCCAGCTTGTCTTTGGATACTCCTGCCGCAGGCCGTACCTTTCGTGATCTGAAGAAATTACAGAGGAAGGTGAAGCAGCAATTGGAGCAGGCTAAAAGACGCGACAAGTTCTATGCCGATGCTCATAGAATACCCGCACCCGTCTACAAGGCTGGTATGAAAGTATGGCTGTCCTCTAAGCACTTGAGAATTCCGGGCAAAAAGAAATTATTGCCTAAATACATTGGTCCGTATATAGTGCTCCAAGTAATTAATCCGGCTGCTGTCCGTCTGGCTTTGCCACAACGATGGCGAGTGCATCCCGTATTCCACGTGTCACTCATTAAACCATGTTCTGAAGCTACTAGATTGCCTGTGCGGCCTGTTGCTATTTCTGTGCGGGGTTCGGATGAATACGAGGTACAGGACATACTGGATATGAGACTACGTTCTGGTAGGCCGTTTTATCTGGTGGACTGGAAGGGCTATGGTCCCGAAGATAGATCCTGGGAACCTCTTTCTAATATTCATGCTCCTGCTTTATTGAAGCGTTTTCACACGAGAAGGGGAGAGGTTGCCCCTTTGGGGGATGGCACTGTCATGCATGCTGGACGTGGTCCTACCTCCTACGCTCGTAGAACAGCTAGACCGTTCTATTCCAAACGTCGTTTTCCCGGCAACGTGTCGAACAACCGCCATTTGGAATAGAACGGTCTAGCTGTTCTACGAGCGTAGGAGGTAGGACCACGTCCAGCATGCATGACACCCTGGAGCATGGCCTTTGGAGTTTTTACGTCCCTTTAAACTGTTATGCTGTCTTATTTGAGCATGTTAGGCAAGATTATATGCAGTACCCTGTGGGAGACTGCACCAGCCTTGACCTCTTGGCAATAGTTAACCCAATCTTTGGTATAAGCATGTAGTACACCAGTTGGTCAGTGACTGAGCAGCCAGGCTTATCTCACGAGGGTCAGTGTGAGCAGTAAGTTTGTTGCACAGAGATTCACAGTGACAAGTATCCAAATAAACACTTGCACTCAAGGTTTCTTGATTAAACGATTATTAATTTATTTAATAGTCATTTGAGTAAGCCTTATTTAGAAGGGAGCAATATATGAGTAACACAAAAATATATTTCAAAATACACACTCTGTTTCTTTAAATCAGTAAATGCCCAGTTGGGATGGCACACAGATTCTTCCTACACCCTGTGGCGACTTAAATAACTAGGACACTGTGGACATTAATATATCACTGGTACATTTAGAGCAATACTGAGATTAGTGTCAAAAGGAGAAAATAAGGGAATAAAACGATGGTTAACAAATATTCTTAAGCATGTAAGTACTTTTTGAACCCTCCAATGCAAAGTAAATTAACTCTTTCCTGGGGTCGAAAGGCAAAGAACAAAGTCAGAGGTAAGAAAAGTCTTTCAGGGAACCAGGACAGCCAATGTTAGTTGATCAAAAGTCTAGGTGAGCTGAAGAACTTCTTGCAGGTAGGTAAAAAGTATTGCACAATGTTTTAGAAGTTTTTGTATAAAATGAAATCACTGTAGGGCCACAAACTAGGAGGCTTGTGAGTGGCAAAGCTGCAAGCAACTCTGCAAATGCCAACAAGGCAAGTCTCAACTGAGAACTAAGCAAGGCTACATGACAAGAGGTAAGTCCTCTTATGTTTACAGTACCTTTGGCTTTTGTTCCTGAGGTCTGCAGATCCTGTTGTTCCTGGGTCTCAGTCGTTGGGACAAGAGGGAGGACGTCTGGGGACTCCTGCACTACGAATGGAAGGACGGCGGCAGCAATGGGCAAACTTCAGATTAGCAGCACTTCTTGGTTTCACAGCTTCTTGCGACTCTCGCAAATAGCAAAATAGCAAAAGGTTCTCGGATACCACTATGGACTTTCTTTGCATCTGGAGTCCAGCACTCTATTTCGGTGGCTCAGGCTTGGTCGGTCCTGCTTCATGGGAGTCCAGAGGATCTTCCTGGAGCTTGGGTCCGACTTAAAAATGATGCTCTAGATCTGGTGTTCCTCTCCCTGGCAATTGGTTCCTGCAGCAGCAATCAAAGTACAGCCAGCTCTGAGAGGATGTCCAGACGAGTGCGCTTTGGGGTTGATTGGTCCCACCAATCCAAGGGGAGAAGTCATCCGTTGCAGGGCTGCTCTAGTCGAGGCGAATTTGGAGCTTCAGCAATGCAGCAGGGCGTCTCTTCCAAGTTCTTCGGATTCCTTGGTGCAGTGGTCGACTCTGCCTTCCAAGCAAAAAGCCTCACTTTTTATGCAGTTTTCCCCCATTCATTTGCAGCCTAACTGTCAATCACACAGCAGGGTGGCTGTACCTCCAGCCAATCACCTTTGGGTGCATTCCTGTAACCAAGGAGACTAAGCACAGGAAGTTTCGGGGACCTCCCTCGCTTCCTGCCCTACCAGACACGCTGGAGCCAGAGGCGGGCTTCACCAGTGAATCCCGCCAAAGCCAAAACGAACAAAGGGACCAAACCTGGTTTGGCGCGCAGAGTAAATCTCAAGAAGGACCTTTTCAACAAGAAATGGTGACAAAAGAAGACCAGTGCCATTTTGTACTACAGCTGCAATTCCATCCAGCGGTAGAAACACACAATGGTAGGAAAAAGTAAATCACTGCCACCAGCCATTAATTGTAGAAATGGTAACATAAAAATGTTACATTAGAAACTAGACAAAGGGGATACTAAGTAACCCCTCCAGCATCCTATCGTTAACATAGTGTGTGCTGGGTCTAGAAAGTTAAAAAATGTAAGTAAAGTAAATTTCTCTTCACTGCTTTTTGAAACCGTATTTTCACCAAGAGAAGGTATTTAAGCTTTGGGGAAATGCATTGATGGTGCTGTGTCACAATGTAAAGATGATGCCTTTTGAGTTTGTCAGACTCCACAGTCAAAAGAAACACAGAAAAACTCATAGAATTATAAGTACAAAGTCCCAAAGTTCAGCAAAAGAGCTGGGGGTCTCTAAGGTGAGAGGAATTTAGTACTAAACTGAAAATTCCCCCAAACAGAGCGGCACGTGTCCGTACACAGCTGTCCATTTAAGATCTTGTGAGCACGGTCCGATGCATCTGCAAGAGGACAGCCGTTGCTACAAAAGCCCTTTCCGGCGCAGAGCATGCACAGAAGTGGACGTAAGTGGTGTGCTGTGGTTGTGGAGAACTTTCCCTGGAACATTGCCTTTGAGTTTTTATGTCGCTTTACACCGTTATCGTGCTTTATTGGAGCAGCGCTCGACAGCCCACGGCTGTCACTTTAAGATCTTTTGTGCATGACCCGATGCACCTTGAGGAGGAGGGGCGTTACTGCAGAAGCTCTTTCCGGCACGGAGCGTGCGTGGAAATGGGCATATGTAGGTTTCTGTGCTTCGTGGGGGCCAGCGGGCTGCTCAACACACGTCAAGTGTTTGAGTGGCATTTATATTCGTTGACTGTACTGTGTAAATCACTGCTGATACTGCACTATCACGTTATTGCTTTCCCTTTGCCCGCGCGACCCAAAGGCTGTCCTTTTTCTTTCTGAGCTGCTTATTTCTCGTACATCACTGCCACTCATAATTGTTCAAATAATGTCTTTGTGGGACTCTGAAGATGGCGGCCATGAAGGGAGGACGCGCGTGAACTGCTTCACAAAAGGTGTAAAATAAAGCAGATTCTGAGTATTTAACGTGAAGCCAGCGGGAACACAACAACTGGAGGGCAGACTTCCAGAAGGGCTCTGCAGCGATCAACAGTAAGAAGAAGAGAGGAGATACTACTGAAGCGGGGCAAACGGACACGGCAGTGCGAGCAATGCCGGAGCGCGCAGGTGATTCCCACCGCCACAAGCTCTAAGACCGCACCGGGGAGGCGAGGCGAGCAGTCGAAGGCAGTTCTTACGAGATAACGAGCTTTGGGACTAGCAGCACAGCGGAGCGAGAAGAGGAGGGGGGGAACGACTAGGTTCTTCCAGGAGTGAGCACTACGGTTACACACTGCGGGATGAGGACAGGGCGACACCCCGTACAAACAGAGCAGAGAGGGATGCCCGGGAGGAAAGACTACGAGAGGTCAGCGGAAGAAAGCGGAGAACGGATCCAGGCTACGGGGGGGGGAGAAAAGATTGAGCTGCTCCATTCACAAGACTTCCCGACGCGGGGCGAAACGGACGAGAGCACGCCTTCAGAAGCGCTGCAACCGGGGCCATCAGACGCCTCTCACACAAGGTAAGGTGTGCTCCCCCGGCCCCTGCTCAACGGGAGCCAAAGCTAATCCTGAGCCCCGCAAAACGCGGCCAGATACCAGCCCAAACCGCTGCCACATTGCCGGGGCAGCACACAACATCAGCGCTCTTTGGGCGCACACGGATATAGTAGAGAGGAACTGCCCAACAGGGATTCTCTCGCATCAGACACACGGCAGAAATAAGGGAACAGAGGGATCCCGTCCTCCACCAATCCCGCACACTAATATTGAAGGATAACGCACACAGGGCAATTAGGCATGTATGGACGACCCCTAGCAGGAAGACCTAATTGAAAAGAATTTGGCTAGGCAAATAAAACAAGCAGACAAAGGATTGGGAAGGACTTCCATGCCTCCACCAAGTATAGCACTCCAAAGGCACTCCAATATCACGGCGCGGCCACCCCAGTGAAGGTCCTCCAAAGGTCGCCCACATTAATAGGCCCTGCTACGAGGGAGATGAAAAAGGGGGTCACCGGTCACCCCTAGTAGACCCTGACCCAGGCATAGTAACGACCCAGGATAAAGACACAGAGAAGACGCCATACGTCAGCGTAGGGGTCACAGGCCAAAGGGGTGCACAGGGCGTGACAGCCCTTCCCAGCCCTTAAGAAGTAGAGGTGCAACCCCCAAGAGGACTCAACAGATGCACAGACACCCCCCTTGAGCAGAAAAGAGAAGCACCGGGACCCTTCGTAGGGATCCACCATCTTACTATCAATGCCTCAGGGCCCACCGAATCCAAGTACGCTTGAGGGGAGTCTTCACCTCAGAGGACTGCACTCATGAAGGGGAAAAGCAGCAAAGGCCCCGGCGCAGACCCCTGTACTCAGACGAGACTCAAACTTGATACAGCTGTGGGGCACAGACCCAACAACCCAAGCGAAGGGGAAGGCACAAGGAATTCCTCGAACAAGGATGGACCAGCACACAACGTAAGCGGAGATGGCCAAGAAAGAGGACATGCAATCCTGGTTTAAGGAATTTCAGGAGCAATTCATGACCTCGGTACATACCCAGTTCGAAACAAAGAAAGAGGAAATGAAACGGGCAGTAAAAGAGGTAAAAGCAGACGTAGCAAAACTCTGGGAAAGAACAGACACACTGGAGAGAATAGTCCAAAATGAAGAGGAGGAAACTCAGCAAAATGAAGAAACCCAGGAGTGCCTGGCCCGCCTGACGCATAATCTAGAACTCCGATGTGAGAACTTAGAAAACTGCTCCCGTAGATCTAACATAAGGATCAAGAATATGGTGGAAACGGTGGAAGACAAAGACCTTAAAGAGGCAGTTCAGGTATTCAGAGACATACTCTCCAATGAAGAAGACACAGAAGTCCTGATAGACAGAATACACAGGGTGGGACTGCGAAGAACGGGCGAACCGGGTACATGTCCCCGGGACGTCCTGGTCACACTTGCCTCATACCCCCAGAAGAAGCAGATCCTTGGCAAAGCAAGGTCGATGGATCACATACAAATTAATGAAGTGGAAATAAAGCAGTTTCAGGGCCTGGCGCAGTCAGCACTGCAGAAAAGGCAGTAATATGGGCCCATTAATCAAGGAACTCGTGGCAAAACAAATCAGATACAAGTGGACCTTCCCCTTCGGGCTGGTATTCACATGGGAAGGGAAACAGCAGAGAATAACCACCTGCGATGAGGGCATACAGATTATGAACCTGCAGGACCAAGAAGGAGACTCGGAAAGACAAGAGGATAGGTCCAGGCCAAGGAGGAGACCCTGGGAATGGAAAACGATACACCAAAAGACAAGGCAACCCAGCAATAAGAAATAGCGTCACTTCAAAGCAGCTAACGGAAGTCAAATTCGGAGAAGACTCAGAAATCCCGCTGGAAACACACAGCAATAGCTTTGCCCAATGGGTACATGAAGATCAAGAATCCAAACACCACGCAGGAGACCGGGGGGGTGAGATAATCCTGGCGATACCCAATGGAACCTAAGTGGGGTTTAGGACCCCCCACAAAGTTATGCCTGAGTATGTTCAGGGCCTGGGGCGGAGGGAAGCACGCCCAAGCTATCATAGGATCCAGAGCCCTCCTCAGGGCAGTTATACATGGGGAGGGGATCTTGCAAGTTTAGGGGTTGTACAAAATGGGGCACGGGGGGCGTACCAGAAGGATTAACTTGGAGTCAAATAGGAGACTAGAGGATAATGGGAGAAGACCGGCTCCAAAATGAAAGGGATAAAAATACTAACATACAACGTACGCGGACTAAACACCCCGGTAAAAAGAAAAAAGCTTGAACACTTTCTCCATAAAGGAAAGTACAACATTATAATGCTACAAGCAACCCACATACGAGAGAAAGAGCAAGGGAAAGCCCGCCTGAGAGAGTACAACCATATTATACAATCTAACGTGCAAGAGAAGAAGGCAGAGTTTTTGCTAGCATTTCACAATAGTCTAAAGATACAACTTCAAAACACGCAATCGGACAAACTTGCGAGGTACATATTCGCAAACGCACAGATAGAGGGGAGATGTCTAACACTAGCAGGAATTTACGCCCCCCAACACGGGACAGGACGGCTTCCTGAGAGACACACTTGATAAATTGGAAAGGTTTGCAACAGGGGAGGCGATATTGGGAGGTGACTTTAACCTGGCATGGCACCTGAACATAGACAGGTCAGGCTCCAGAACACAGGGACTGGGGGCTCCTTCAAAAGCACTATGCAAGAAAATTGAAACACTATCAACAAAAGGGATGCACACATTTCTCACATAATTCGATGTCTAGAATAGACTACATATGGGTATTAACAGGGCTGATGGGCAATATCCAGCAGAGAGACATTGGAACAATCTCACTGTCAGACCATGCTCCCCTCTGGATGGAACTGACACTAACACAAAGGAGATCTGGGTTATGGCGATGTAAACTACCATCGGACATTCTTCTCAATCCCATACTGGGGAATGCGATTAAGACTAGTACAGTTGAGTACTTCGCACAAAATAATACGGCAGAGATGTCAAGGGAATCCCTATGAGAAGCCTTTGAAGCAGTCACGAGGGGGCAGTTTATAGCACTCAAGGTGACTAGGGTCAAAAAGAGACGCCAATGGGAAGCAGACTTAGAAGAGAAACTGAGAGAAATACAGGCCGAAAAAATCCAGAAACCCACGACCAAGCTGAAGAAAGCGTTGAAACATGTGCAGGGCCATTTAGAAACCCTTCGCACAAAGAGGGCAGGGGAACACCTTCTCCATCTGAAGCACAGGTACTACACTAAGGCTAATAAAGCAGATAAACTCCTAGTGAGACAGCTAAAAGCGAAACGAAACACGCAAACGGTAAAAAGGATAGTTAATAGTGGGGGGATTGCCCAGACCCGTACAGAAGACATTGAGAACACGTTCCACGAAAATTACCAAGCTCTCTACTCATCAGAAAACCCTTCAGCCCAGGAGCAAGAGGCATACCTAAACTCCATACAACTCCCGAGCATATCGGAAGCAGAAAGGCAACAACTGGACGAGGTAATAACACAGGACGAGGTAATAAAGGCCATCTTAGGTCTTCCCAAGAACAAAGCGCCTGGCCTTGACAGCTATGCCGCGCTTTTTTGTAAAACATGTATAGACTTCCTAACCCCGATTCTCACAGAATTATTCAATTAGTTCAAGGAGAGGGGCAATATAACCCCGACAATGAATGAAGCTAAAATATTAGTATTCCACAAACCAGGGAAGGACCCGGAATTGCCAGGCTCGTATCGCCCGATGGCATTAATCAACCTCGATGCGAAGCCGTACACAAAAATCTTATCTAACATATTATCGCAAGTGCTCCCAAAACTAATCCATCAGGAACAGTCAGGTTTCATCCCAAATAGACAAACGCATGATAATATAAGAGGAAGAATCCATTTAGTGTAAAAGATAGGGATCACTCAAACCTCAGCTATACTTCTCTCATTACGGGTCGAGTGGTCGCTCCTTTTCCACGTACTGAAACATATGGGCCTGGGTGAATCATTTATTAAGATGATTCAGGTCAATTATATCTCCCCCAGCATCCGCATAGCAGTAAATGGCAAGATCTCGAACAAGGTGAACATTGGGAGGGGAACTAAACAGGGCTGCTCCCTCTCCCTGTTGCTCTATGCGATATTCCTGGAACCCCTACTAACGCGAATAAGGGATTCAACAGCCTTCAAACGAATAGAGATGACATGAATCTCCCATAAGGTGGTGGCATATGCGGATGACATGCTGGTGGCTATGGCGGATCCAGAAAGGACTTTGCCGCTCTTACTGCAGGAGATAGAAAACTTTGGAGCGATAGCTGGTCTAAAAATTAATAGGCAGAAGTCGGAAATGCTAATATTAGCGGGAGATAGGGAAGCACTGCTACAGCAGGCCTCAGTATTGCAGCTAGACAGAGGGGTGACATATCTGGGCATTACCCTGACGGATAGACTAGACCGGCTATATAACAAAACCTTCCCACAACTGCTGGGGAGAATAAAAAGAGATGTAGACAGATGGAACCCCATATCCATCTCTTGGTGGGGCCGGATAGCCTCGGTAAAAATGACCATTCTCCCTAGACTTTTTTACTTCTTTCAAGCGATTCCAATTAAAATCCCCACTTCTTACTTTAAAGCACTGTCCAAATCAATCATGGCATACATATGGGGGAAGAAGACCCCCAGAGTGGCTAGACAAGTCCTCACAGTGCCAAGGCAAAGGGGAGGATTAGCCCTTCCACATCTGCCCAAATAACATTAAGGCTGTGCAACTGTGAATGTTGAAAGAATGGGTCTCTGGGACCCCACACAAGATCTGGGCCTCCCAGGACAGAGCGGTAGCAGCCACCCCACAAAAGAAAACTGCTCTGGAAAGGGAAACAGTATAGACATCCCAACCTCCAAGTTACTGAAGTTATGAAAACGACGTTAGAAGTCTGGGACAAAGCAACGAAAGAGGGCACGCTAACTCAAGATCCGGCTCCCTTCAAGGCCATGTTCCGCAATCCGGAATTCCCGACGGGAATGGAAAAAGGGCATATAGGAAATGGGAGGAAGCGGGTGCACCAAGATAGGAGATACGTTTCATGAACCAAAAAAACATATCCTTTGAAGACTGCAAATCCCTATTGGGCTTGACAATCAAAGATAGATAGAAATACGAACAACTCTGTCACTGGCTTTCGACCCGCTCATAAAACAAGCAATGACAAGGGAACTGACCCTGTTCAAACGCTATCTCACGACTCATTCAGGCTCCAAAAAATTGGTCTCAGACACACACAAATATATACCACACATACGGAAGAAGTCCAGTGTATATATATGAAGAGATGGGAAAAGAAAACGGGGCACTATATCCAAGACACACTGAGAACACATGTGGGGGGCGATCACTAAATGACACAGGCAATTCAAACCAGAGAGATGTGGACAAAGATTCTAGTCCAATGGCACTACACCCCGGAGAGGCTAAATGCAATGTACATACAGGTCTCTAATCTGTGTTGGTGGGGGTGTGGGCAAATAGGGGACTGGAGGCATGTATGCTGGGTGTGCCTGGAAATTCAACAATTCTGGGGGGATGTGAAAGCACAGATGCACGAGATGTTCAACAACACGGGCAAACTAGACGAAAGGTTATGGCTATGTGGGCTATGGAATCCCCGGGAGAAGCTCCGGACGAAACTGCAGAAACAGAACTTTATGGGTTAATAGCGGCATGGTTAGCAATAGCACAAAAATGGAAGCAGAAATCCCCACTGTCTGTCTTTGAATATTACAGAGGGTTCGGTCCTTTATGGCAATGGAATGGATCACGTATAAGATCCAGGGAGATCAACACAAGTTCAAGAAGGAATGGGGTACAATCCTTACATACCTTCAAAGTGATTACATGGAGCAATGGTGCCCGCACAAAATAAGCATCCTCGACCTGTTCAACTCATAGACAAGTGAACTCTAAACAGTGGTTATTACAAGAGTCATTAGAAGATCCTTCTGGGGAGGAGCGTGGGGGGTGGATGGGGGAAGAGGGGTGCTGATTGACTGTTTGTTTTGTTACTTATGTGCAATGGAAAAACCAATAAAAACATGTTTTAAAAAAAATAATGCCTTTGTCTGCTCCCTCTTAAAACCTTCGGAGCAATAACCTCCCGGTGCATCCATCAACTGTTTTGGCAATGATACTGCCAACAGGACCTCAACTCCACCTCCATCTTTCCTGTCTCGGGAGGATAGCTCAGGGGCAACGTACCCGCCTTGGAAGCAAGACGACACGGAGCAACACAGGTTCAATCCCTGGGTCAGCGCTTAGAAACCTCTGGTTATTAAGCGCATTATAAATAACCAATCATCTAGAACTGACAGGTTGTTGAGGATGGCAATTTCAATGACCCTGCATCAACTGCAGGATGTTCGAAAACCTTCTGAGCCCTTTGATCAGAATATGAACAATGTGGAGGGTTTAGTGCTGGAAGATATGACAAGTTCAATGATTTTTTATGAATACTTCCTCTGTCTTTGTAAATACCTGGAAAAGGCCCCAGAATCCCAGATCATTCAGGAATCTACAACAACTATCGTCAATGAAGGGCTAGCTCCCTCTGTTACATTGCCACAGCCCACTTCGGCCAACTATTTCCCTCCTAGAAACGTCCAACTGCGTAGAGACTCTAATGTTCTACTGAATTTGGATTGCTTAGGTCTCACGTCCATTTCAGCCTTGTAATGGAGTCTGTTCTTCGACTTTATGATAATATCAAAGACATTGTTCAGGAGAATGCTGCAAACACATGTGTATGAGCGCGATATAAATAAAATATCAATATCCATCGAAAGAAAGGGGTCATCTCTTATTGGAGCCTCATCCTCTGCTGTTTTTTGAGACTACTCAGAAAGAGCGACACTTGACTTTTCAGGACAATAACCAGAACTTGAACAAGCCTGACTCCATCAATAGTCCGACTCCCCTGCTTAACTGTAATTAGTGGCTTAGCTGTTCACCTGATCTCTTTGGAACAAAGAGTATTTCAGCCTCTCCCTGTGATAACTAACAGGATGAACTTTCCGTTCAGCATGTTACACCAGAGGCTAGTAATGTGAACGTAACAACTACGCATTCTGTGTACTTGTCAGCCGACAAAGAAAGTAGTTTGGGGTTGAAATGCATGATCAGGATATCAAAACAAGGAGCAACAAAACAATTTAAAAAAATGAAAAACCAAAGTAATATTAATAACAAGAACCGGTTCCCTAGGAAGTTTATAAGATCTTTGCCCCATGAGGACAGTATCATCAACCTAAATATTCAGCAGCCGGGGAACGTGATGGTTAACAATAGCAAAATTGCTGCTGAAATGATGACCAGCGATGCTGATGTTCCTAAGCAAAAAACTAAGAACAACGCTAAATGGGGTGTTGCAATTCAGAAATGCATTTGATCTTTCCTGGTTCCCCAATGCATCTTTGCCGATCCAAATGTAAGAGAAGATTTGGATTCTCTTGCGGGTACTTCGATCAGCCCTGATTCTCAATCATCTTTGGAAACTGCAAAGAAGGAGCCGCCTGGCTTGCCACGGGAACCAGTTGTGGACTGAGTACCCATCATAATTTACTGAAGTCACATTTTGTCAGGGTATCTGTGAATCCTCCCTCCACAGGAAGCCAAGTCTCGCCTATAAATTATAGCTTTGATGAAAAAGTGATTGGTTTAGAAAATATCATGCAAAATGGTCTAATGTACATTAATAGGTCAAAGCTATTACAAATGTTCAGTAAGATTCCAGCTCTAAGGCTTCTGCATACTGGGGACATCGACATGGTGGCTATACCAGAAAATGGCAAAGATAGGTGGATTGTCCATTTCCATTCCTTGATAGTTGCTAGTTTAGTTTGGGAACAACGTGACATTTTTAAAACAATGGGTTTTGACTTAATTTATTTTGTTCACTCCCAAACAAGTGTCCTCTTTTCTGAATGCCATATCGAGGAGTGCCCAGAAGACAGTTCCCACTACACCACCACTAATAATCAATTGAGACTTCAGTAATTAATACTTGGTCCAAAGGTCGGGCTACAGAATCAACATCGGAGTGGTCATGGTTGGCTGCATCATTACATTAATCATTTAACACAATTGGGCTCTTTTCGCATCTTTAGCGTGGAGGGCCTGAACTTTCTTTCATGGAATTCGTGTGGGTCAATAAATATTCTTAGAGCATCATATATAAAAGATACCTTCTTAGACAAAAGCATTGTATTAATACAAGAAACAATGTTGACATTGAATTGAAACTTGTAAGGTTTCCACACTTTTACCAAGGTGGCTAGTAAGGGTCCCCTGGGTAGACCCATGGGAGGGTTAGCTCTTGCTTTTTCTTAAATCTGAAAATGAACTATACTGACATTTACACAAAGGAGGGTTTGTTATCAGTAGAGGTTTCTTTGGCTGACTCCCCTTTCTTCTTATTAGTAATCAATGTATATTAGAACCAGCAAAGGCAACAACATGCCACCATTCGAGAGGATTTGGATGATCCTATGGTGAAATGGTTGGGGAAGGGTCCTCCTAACAATATAATAGCTGGTAACTTCAATTCCTCATGTGCAGTAGGTCCCAGCATGTGTGGGGGGAAATTAACAGGGTGATTCTGTTCCTAGAGGAAAACTATGTTTTTTGCTCTGGTCATCTGTCCCCCCTTTTATTCTTTGCTTGATGGAGAACTTGGCTGTAGTGATCGATATCCTATTTCATTTACTTTGCAAATTACGACAAATAGTAAGGATATTCAGCCGCTGTTGACTTCTCCGATTGTTGATAGAGGGGACACATTCATAAGATGGAATGCTTCGATAAGCATCATGTTTACGAAAGAAATCAGGGTTTTGTACTTCAAATGTTGAAAAACACAATATCTTCAATGATTTTACAGTCTGCATATTGAATAAGACCCTCTTGTATTGCTTGAATAACATATCTAGGAAGGGAAAGGTTGTAGCCCCGAAGAAACATTTACATAATTACGATGAGCGTGTTGTCGAGGCTAAGAGACACAAAAAAAAAAAACATTGAGAGCTGCAATTCTTGGATTTCGAGAGTCGCAGAACATTGAGTCTTCGCATTCATCAAAAATATATTACATAAACACACTAAGACTCCAACTATATCTTGAAGATAGTCAAGCTATCCTGACTTCTTTATCTGGTTGCCATAGTGGTAGATTTTGGGAGCTGACTGATAATCTTGTTAATGGAAATTGCCAGCAAGACACATGCACCATAAAGGAGGACGCATGGGTGAAGTTACTACCAAGAGCTCTTTCCTAAAAAGGGTGATTATTCCCCTTTGTCCTATGGCAATGATAAATATACATCGATCCAGGGCTTCAGTTGGACTAAAGAGGATGTCTATGTGGCTATAATGGGAGCTAAAGCCTCTAGGGCACCTGGCCCAGGTTGTCTTGCTCCTATTACTATTAAATCAAATCTGGAATTATGGTCAAATATCTATTTTATCTTCTTATGGACTTTTTGGAAACTTTGATCTTCCCAGTTTCCTGTTATACTTCTTACATTATTTCTATCTTTAATCAAGGAGATCGGTCTGTACCATCGAATTATAGACCTACAGCTAGTCTAAACTCACAAATTATGTGCTTCCTTAGTAAACCAGGACCTTAATATCTGTGTCGAGAAATTAAATCTGCTTTCTTGCTTCCAAATCTGTTTTATTGTATTATAGCTCATCTTTTTGCTCAAGTTAAAACAAGCGCTATTGGGACAGTTCACCTAGCCTTGATCGATACGAGCAGTGCTTTTGATCGGGTATTACGTGAGAGATGCTGGGCCAAATTACTGAAGTGGTAAGTTCCAGCTCCCTTGGTCCTGATTCTCTCTGCCTGTATATGAACAGCTCTTCTCAGATCTGGATAACAAAAGCGGATGCATTGACGAAATCTATCAGCACTTTTATTGGCTTACAACAAGGCACCGTGCTTGCACCCACTCTTTTTGACATATATCTGGAAGATCTAGAACAGATTTGGATGTCAAACACAACTAACTCTGTCCGATTGGGCACTTCTAGAATCTGCTGGCTTGCCTTTGCTCATGACTTGCTATTCTTAGACCTAACCCCTTTGGGTCTGCAGAGAAAGTCAACTATCTTTGCAGAATACGCGATTTCTAATAACTTGGTGATTAATGGGGCCAACTCAAAGATAATTATCTATATGAACAAGCACAAACCTTAAGTCTTTGCATTGGGTGGCAGGGGACACTAGATTGGAGAAGGGTGTCTTCTATGCGCTATTTGGTTTTACTCTTTCTAATACAGCTTCCCAAATTGATTATAAATCTAAATTGAGATCTAAAATACCACTCCTACTACACCAAATGAAAAGGTCTTTGTGAGATTGTCACACTTTTCACTACTTGCGATTTTGCGTTTTTATCTTGCCAACGTTGAACCCACTGTAATCTATGGTCTAGAGCCTCCCATTTGGATTTTGGTGATTTCCATAATATGGTACAGGGTGTTATATGGAAATGGGTATTCAATGTACTGCTTTCAATTCCGGATTCTATTATTAGACACGAGTTTGGTTTCATTTCGCTGTGCGCTAGGGACACCTGGAAAAAACTATGTCTATATTCAAAAATATTCTCTTCCTAATTCACTGGATACAGAATTTAGTGTTACGCTAAACTCACGTTCTGTTCCCTCCATTTAGGAATTCAGTGATTCTATGAATAGTATTTTGCCGAAGATCCTGTCTGGATGTGAGGAATTGGTTACCAATCCTATGAGAACAAAGAAACGTTTATACGATATGACTGGAGGCTCACTATCGAATGTCTAAGTTCATATGTGTACACAGAATATGCTGCCCTGATTATATTAGTATACATGCTTTGCAATCATTGTGCTCTAGGCTGATGGAAGGACATAGTATTTCATTGCTCTTTGTGTACATAGGTTCTTGGTTGATGTTATTGGACTGCTTCAAGAACAAATCGGAATGATTACTCTTTTTGCATCTTTGGTGTTATACATAATTGTTTTTATAGTTAATGTAAAATTGGATTTTATGATCGATTTAGTATACATTGTTTTATTGTTTTGCTGCATGTGTTTTTTCTTTCTCTTTTGTAAGACTTTGTGAAAGGTTTATCTAAAAACCAAACACAATTAAAAAAAGATTCTAAACATTTTTCTCACTCTTCGCTACCTGCAGCGATCTCCTCTCTTATCCACCCTCCTCTGTGTGCCTCTCTTTCTCCACCTCCTAACTTTTTCTTTCAGCGCCCACAATTACCTTTTTAAGGACCCTCTCACTCATTCACAAACTGCAACATTGATATCACTCCCTCAATCCCAAACAATGTTTCCACTAAATATTTTTCTCCAAGTGTAGAAATGGCTTCTTTTTGTGCACGCTTTATATTCAATGTGCGCAACTGACTGAACTAAGAGACTTTGTGAGCATGATAGTTAACTATCCTCTCTGAAGGGAGTGTGGATGGATATTCCCCTCTCCACAACCACTGCAGTAATTCACAAATCAGTGGAAAATATACCCTTTGCATTGCCTTTTCCAAAATATTGGCTAATAAGCATATTTTTCATATGTAGTTCTGGATCTCATACCCAACAGATGACTTCAAGATTTGCTGCAGTACCTAGCAAAAGTACTCCTGTGCAGTGAAAAATATATGGGCTTAATTGAGAGATTCATTTGTTGAGTGGCAAACACTGCCCAAAGGCAATGCAGGACATGTTTTATGCCACTGGGGGGTAGGGGTGGGAAGGCTTGTGTGTTACAAAGGGCAAATCATTTCTTATCATAACCCATGTGGTATGTGGTGGGTCAGAAGAACGCAGACTCTGGTGTTCCGTCTCAAGTTAGTTATTTATTAAATGAACGGTGAAAACTCCTAACTTTCCCTAACTAATAAAACGAACTAACTACTGTGCAGTGAGAGTCCAAACCAAGTTCAGTCTACTGTCCAAAATAACCTATACTGTCCCTCCCACTATTATAAGCACAGGAGAATGCCTCTCTTCTCCTGTAAAGCGGCCTTCACATCACATTCAATTAAATAGCATATTGTCAGATAGTTCTTGGCAACTGTCAGATCATACAGTTCAGATACTGGATTCTTCAGGATCTGAACAGTGTCTATTATTCGTTTTTTTTGCTTCTTTCCCTTTTATTCTCTTTTTCTTTCACTTTATTAGGGTTTACCCCTTCTCTTCCACATCCATTTAAATTGCTATTTTTCTCTTTATATGTACCCAAGATTTCTCCTTTTCTCAATGTCCTTTCCTTATCTTGGTTGGGACGAGTTTGCATGTCCCAATTATAATTGTTACTCTCTTCATATACTCTTGACCCTTGTTTGTTTGTTTGTTTGTTTATTTATTTCTATAACGCACCTGACCCTGAGGTATCTGGGCGCATTTTAGAGCAGGATTACAATAATTCAGTTAAAACATGTCATAAGTTACAGAATGCAGTCAGTATTACAGTTGAAACTTGTTACAAATTACAGAATACAGTAAGATACATTTCTCCAGCATGGGGTCTGGCATGGATTCACATGCTCATGAATATTCCCCGTCGTCAGGCTGGGAATCCTCGGTAAAGAAAAAACCAGTATCAGTTTCGTTTCTGATCTGTCTTTCGTAGTAACAACCAATCACTGGTCTCTGCGTCATACTGACCACAGCCAATGACTGCCCTCTACCTAAGCACCGCCTCTGGCAGCCATCTTCAGATTTTTACCGCACGTTCATGTGTTGGGATCCTCGTGCTATTGCTCTGGAGCGTTAGTGCTATTTTTCGCGCTTTTTCACAAAAAACTTCGATTCTTTCGGTCAAAAGAGCCTCAAGCTCCACCGATCCTACATCCGATCAACGGGGACCCGTGTCGGATTCGTCTGTGCCCCTCAAGGGTGAAGATTTCGTCGAGCTACACTTCGGAGGACTCCAGAAGCTTCTCAGGCCCGGTCTCGGAGATGGCCCAGGAGAAGGGAAGCTCGACGCCCGGAAAACTGTTCAGGGTCTGCCCTGGATGCCAGCTGCAGAACGTCTTTAAGGAGGACGAACACTCTTTCTGCCTTTACTGCCTTCATGAGGACAAGACGCACGTGGAGAAGGACTGTGCGTTTTGCGGCAACATGTCGGAACGGACCATGAAGGACCGCCATCAACGTCTCGCCAACTGGCTGGAGGGTAAAAGCCCGTCTGGCGAGAAGAAGAAGAAATCCGAGCGGTCTTCTAAGACCTTTGAGGGCGCCCCGGCGACGGGGGCCCAACATAAGGCTAAGCACCGCGAGTCCGCTGGCACCGGGAGCGCCGAACGGTCGGGCTCTACGGGCGCCATCAACCACGAGCCAACGCTCTGGGTCGGGTAAGAGGAAGGCCGAGCACCCGGCGAAGCTCCTGGAGAGGCCCCGGTCGAGCTCTAAGGCAGAGGAGGAGCGTGGCAGTGCCCCCTCCCTCAAGGATAAGGCGGTGAGCGCACCTAAGGTGGTGAAGGCCTTGATCCATCCGACCAAGCCCTCTATCGAAACGGTCGCGGCGGCCCTGGCTCAGCCTGTGGAGGCTGCACCAGTGGTGGCGACCTCGGGGCCCAGAATCTCCCTGCCTCCTCGGAGGGAGTCTTCTTTTGTGCCCATCGATAGGACCCCCGTGAAACCCTCTGTGGGGAAGAAGAAGGGGGGGCAGGGCGTCGTCGTAGATTCGGCCTCAACCTCAGAAGAGGAGCTGATCGAGGTCTTAAGCCACGGCCTAGGCGTGGAAGAAGGCCAGCCCGTCGGAATGGACCCCGACGCAGGTGACGACGACGACATCGTCGAGGATACCGACGGGGCCCCTGCTCGCCCGTCGGACTCCCCTCTGCCAGCGCCGCAAGACAACTCGGCGGCCATTTTGTTGGCCATACAGTCCTTATGCTCCGAGATAAGGACGAGGCTACCGTTACCGACGGAGGAACCTCTCCCGTCGGGGGATCCAGAACCGGGACCTTCTGGTGTTCCCCCTACCAAGAAAAGAAGGATCCATCCACCACCTCCTTTTCAACCGTCGCGCCCCGTCCAGCCCTCCTCCCCGTCCACCCGAGGGGATGATACGGGGACTGACACGGCAGCGACGGGTATGGACGACGAGGCATACGACGAGGACTTTCCGTCGTCGCCTCCCGCCAGGGCTTCTCCGCCCGACGAGATCGGATCTTTCCACTCCATGATCTCCAGGGCTTCCGAGCTTTTCCAACTCAAGAGGAAGACGGTCCTCGCAGTGCCTCTGTTGGACGACATTTGGGATGAGGGCCTTTCCCTCCTCAAGAACCCTTCCACGACGCCAGCTAGAAGAGACCGGTACGAGAAAAAGTACCGGGTCCCGGACACGGCCCCCCTGTGCCTCCGGGCGCAGCCTACCCCGGATTCCGTCGTCTCCGCGGCAGCCAGGAAGAAAGCGGGGGGGGGCGCGGCCTCCACATCGACTTCCCCGCCGGACGGCGAGGGAAGGAAATTGGATGCTATGGGACGTAGAGTCATCTCGTCGGCAGCGACGACGATTAAAGCGGCCAACGCCTTGGCTATCGTGGCTCGCTACGACAGGGAGCTCTGGTACAAGATAGCTCCCCTGCTGGATTTTCTGCCGGACGACAAGAGGGCGGAGGCCCTGGAGATCCTGCAGGAAGGTGAGGTGGCCTCGGACCACGCCATCACCGTGGCGACGGACATCGCCGACACTGGGTTCCGCCAGCTGGGAAACGGCGTTTGCCTTCGACGTCGTGGATGGCTCAAAGCTACGGACTTCCGGCAGGACGTCCAGACCAGAGTCCTGGACATGCCCTTCGACGGGAACAATCTGTTTGGGAAGACAGTGGACGATTCCCTTCAGGCCATCAAGGCGGATACTGAGACGGCCCGGGCCCTTGGAGTTCTGCAGCAACGACGGACGCCCTTTCGGAGCAGCGGAGGCAAGGGCGCCTCCAAAGGTTCCGGCGGCGGTTTCGCTTCCTACCGTCAAGCGGCCCGCTCGTCGTCGCAAGAGGCCTACAGAGGACGAGGCAAGTCTAGCGGACCCCGCCGTCGTCGCCAAGGAGGTCAAGGCGGCAAGGCCGCGTCCAAGCAGGATTGAACCGGCCGTGGGGTCGGGCCCCCACCGAAGCACCCCGGTGGGAGGCCGGCTGGCGGGCTTCGTCAGCGTGTGGGAGTCCATCTCCACCGACCGTTGGGTGCTGGACGCCCTGGCCCGGGGCCACGCGCTCGAGTTTCAAAGAAGGTGCCCGCGCGTCCCCCCCGTGGCCAGGAAAGAACTTCACGCCCCTCAACTTCTCCTGGAGGTGAAGGCGATGCTCAGGAAGGGCGCCATCGAACTCGTCCCAAAGGGGCTTCGGGGCTCCGGAGTCTACTCGAGATACTTCCTCGTGAAGAAGAAGACGGGAGGATGGCGCCCCATCCTAGACCTGCGACGTCTGAACAAGTTCATCAAGGCGCAGAAGTTCCGGATGGTCACTCTCCAGCACGTCCTGGGTCAGCTGGAGGAAGGAGACTTCCTATCGTCGTTGGATTTGGAGGATGCCTACTTCCACATTCCCATCCTAAAGGGGCACCGGAAATTCCTCAGGTTCGTGGTCCAAGGGCGTCATTACCAGTTCAAAGCCCTTCCCTTCGGACTACGGTCGGCACCCAGGGTATTCACCAAGTGCCTCGCACCGGTGGCGGCGCAGCTGCGCCGCGAGGGGATTCACGTCTACCCCTACCTGGACGACTGGCTCATCCGCGCCAAGACGAGGGAGCTCGCCGTGGTCCACACGGCAAGGACCGTCCAACTCCTCACGGACCTGGGATTCTCCGTGAACTACGCCAAATCCCACCTGGTGCCCGCGCAAGTCGCACTGTTTCTGGGAGCGAGGCTCGACACAGTGTCCCTTCTGGCCTCCCCGTCGGAGGAGAGGACCAGGACCATCTTGGGCAAGGTGCAACGGATGTTGGTGGCCGACGCGGCCAAAGTGAGGTCCATCAAGTCCCTCCTCGGGATGATGTCTTCCTGCACCTACCTCATTCCCATGTGCGGGCTCCGGATGCGCCCGTTGCAAGAATTCCTGGATGCGCGCTGGATCCAGACGACGGGCAGCTTCGAGGAAAGGATCAAGCTCGACGAGAGCTTCCGACGAGCGATACGGTGGTGGGGCACCCGCGCGCATCTGACGGCGGGCATGGACTTCCAGGCCCCAGCCCACCAGGAGACTGTGACCACGGATGCCTCCCTGGAAGGGTGGGGAGCGCACACCGAAAATCTGCACGCAAGGGGACTCTGGCTCCCGACGGAGAAGTCCCTGCATATCAACGTCCTGGAGCTCCGTGCAGTGTTTTGGGCCCTCAGGTCCTTCCTTCCGTCCCTCAAGGGCAAGGTGGTGAGGATCTTCACCGACAACACCACCACCATGTTTTACATCAGGAAACAGGGCGGAACCAGGTCCCCAGCGCTGTCCAAGGAGGCGCAGGACCTGTGGCATTGGGCCGTCGCCCAAGGGATTTTTCTGGTGCCGTTTCATCTGGCAGGGATAAAAAACACCATCGCCGACTCACTCAGCAGGGAGCTGCGCTCGTGCCACGAGTGGGAACTACGGCAGGATCTGGTGGATCGCCTCTTCCGACGGTGGGGCACACCCCAGATCGACCTGTTCGCGACGGCGACGAACACCAAGTGCCGGAGGTTCGCCAGCAGGTTTCCCCAGACGAGGAGCATGGGCGATGCTTTCTCGTTCCCCTGGGAGGGCCTGTTCCTCTACGCGTTCCCTCCTTTGCCTCTGCTAATCCGGCTCATCAACCAGCTCAAGAGGTCACGGTGCAGGATGATCCTCGTCGCACCTGCGTGGCTGAGGCAGATATGGTTCCCGGACTTGCTGGACTTGTCAGCGTCCCCGCCGATCAAGCTGCCGGCGGACGCGGATCTACTCTCCAGGGAAGGAGGCGCCATCCTCCACCACGACCCGAAGTCGCTGAACTTGCAGGCCTGGCTCCTGCAGCGCTAGAGTTTGGAGGATACGACATACCGGCCGATTGCAGAGAGGTTCTTGCAAAGGCCAGGGCGTCCTCGACTCTTAAATGCAACGGACACAAATGGAAGAGGTTCTCTGTCTGGTGCCGCGCACAGAAGATTAACCCTCTACGGATTACGGCTCCCCAAGTACTGCCGTACCTGCTGACGCTGGCCAAAGCTGGTCTGGCACACGCGTCCATCAAGATTCATCTTGCTGCGATCTCCCGATACACCAGAACCACGGGCCGGACGTCCTTGTGGTCTCATCGTCTGGTGAAAGAGTTCATGAAGGGACTGTTCAGATCGTTCCCGCCGGTGAAGGCTCCGGCCCCGGCGTGGGAGCTCAACGTGGTGCTGACCAAGCTCATGGGACCTCCGTTCGAGCCTCTGCACTCGGCCCCGTTGAAGTTTCTATCGTGGAAAACAGCTTTTCTTGTGGCCATCACCTCCGCACGACGAGTGGGAGAGATCCAGGCCCTTTCCTGCAAGGCCCCGTACTTGACTTTCCACGACACGAGGGTAGTGCTCAGGACGCACCCCTCCTTCATGCCCAAGGTACCGTCGGACTTCCATCTCAACGAACCCTTGGTGTTACCTGTGTTCTTCCCGTCGCCTTCGTCGCCGGCTGAGAGGACTTTGCACTCGCTGGATGTAGCTAGAGCGCTGAAGTTCTACGTGGACCGCACGAAGGGTTTTCGGAAGACGTCACAACTCTTTGTGAACTTTGGACCTGTCAATCAGGGGAAGGCTCTCTCGAAGGCTTCCATCTCCAGATGGCTCTCCGGCTGTATCATGTGCTGTCACCGGTTGGCAAACCGACCGCTGCCTGGCCGTCCGAGAGCCCATTCCACCAGAGCGATCGCAGCTACCACAGCGTTCCTATCTGGTGTGCCCCTGCTGGACATATGCAGGGCTGCTACGTGGAGGTCGACGCACACCTTCACGAAATTCTACTGCGTCGACCGGGATTCCAGGGAGGAGTCCAGGGTCGGCCAAGCAGTGCTGCGCAACCTGTTCGCCTGAGGTGAGCCTGGTGAGGAGGTAAGATGCTTAATGTTGAGTTGATGTGATGCTTGATGTTGAGCCTTTGCCACCTCCCGTGGTTGTGCATGTGTGTACTGCTATGTATTCTTTATTCATGAGCATGTGAATCCATGCCAGACCCCATGCTGGAGAAGGAACAAGTTACTTACCTGTAACTGTTGTTCTCCAGCATGGGTCTGGCATGGATTCACATGCGAACCCTCCCGCCTACCCCTCTGCGGCTCTTCACTTGGTCATACTGCCACTTCACGTGCTTCCAAATCTGAAGATGGCTGCCAGAGGCGGTGCTTAGGTAGAGGGCAGTCATTGGCTGTGGTCAGTATGACGCAGAGACCAGTGATTGGTTGTTACTACGAAAGACAGATCAGAAACGAAACTGATACTGGTTTTTTCTTTACCGAGGATTCCCAGCCTGACGACGGGGAATATTCATGAGCATGTGAATCCATGCCAGACCCATGCTGGAGAACAACAGTTACAGGTAAGTAACTTGTTCCTTAAGAGCATTATATTGCAAGTGACACAAGTTCTCTAAGGACACGTCACCAGTTGCAGAGCATGGAGCAAGGTTGAGCTATAGAAGATGGCCAAAGGGTTGGAGACCAATCGGAGGCCTTAGGGATGTTAGACTCCTGTTATCTTGATTGGTCCTTCGTTGTTAGCCAGGTGATAGATTTTCTCCTAAAGCTAGAGAAGGACTGTGGCATCTTAAGGGGGGGCGGGATTGTATTATGTATGACTAGGATGAGTAGAAGCGTTCCGCTTGTGATTAGTACTTTCCTCATACAATCTTGATATCTGATTCTGACTTGGAGGAGTAGGAGTGTTCATTCATGATTCTCAATCTCATCAGGCAATCTTAACATTTGATTTTGACATGGGACGAGTATTGGGCATGCCAGTGATGATGCTCACTCTCTTCAGACAATCTTAATACTTGATCTTGACTGGGACGAGTATGAGCATTCCAATTATTATCTCTGGTCCCATTCCCTGGTCTCCCACGCCCCTGTTACCTGCACTCTTCGAGGAAAGTTTCACCGGGGTTTCCTACTGGTCAGGACCTTATCCTTCTCTTTCTTCCATTCTTCGTTCCTTCAGCTCGTTCCGTGATACAGCAGGGCTGATGTGAAAAAACAAAGACGTATGAATACTATAGACTCCGAAGTGCAAGTTAAGAAGCACAGACAGACCCATAAAAACTGGGCCATTGTACATAGAGCCACACTTGCGCAGAATGATGCGGGGAGGATGCTGCTGGCAGTTTGTGAGAAAAATTCCCGCAATATGTGCAAACTTATTAATAATGGTGGTAACCGCAGGAAAGATCACACAATGGGTGGTGTAACTGAAGACGGTTGGGTCAGCCATTAATCTAAATTATTTGCGGGAGTGAATGCCAAATCTTTGATCCAAGATTCTCGAGACACAAAGGGCTGGAGCTTCGAATTTGATGCAACCGAGGCCAGTTCAATGATTCTGAGGCTTAGTTCCTCCCGTGCAGCAGGGCCTGACAGTGTTTCCAACTCTGTGTTGAAATGCTACCCTGAGGCTTGGCCGAAGTTTTCTGTGTCCCTGTTTACACAGGTGATGTTGAACAGGCAGGTCCCGGAGTCATGGTGGCGATGGGGTTGATCCTAAGAACTATCGCCCTATCCCCCTCTTGGATTCACTGGACAAGTTGTTTGCCTCAGTGGTCCTTCGCGACTTGAACGAATGGGCAACCAGGTCGGGAATTCTTGACCCCAGACAAACCGGATTTGTTGAGGGGGTCAGGACATCTCTAAATCTGTTTGCATTAAACCTTTTGAAGCAGAGGTCAAATGAAAATAAATCCACAGTATACATGGCCTTCTTAGATCTACATCAGGCCTTTGATGGTTTGGCTAGAGCCTGTCTGTTGGCAAAATTGGAAAGCTGGGGATGCCTGACAGAAATCTTGGAGGCTATCCAGTCTCTGTACACAGGGACATTAATACAGATTAGACTGGGTGCTGGGGGATTGATGTCTAGAAAGATCATGATTTCCTGTGGCCTTAAACAAGGCGGCGCCCTCGCACCCTTACTGTTCAGCCTATACCTGTCTGACCTTGGGAGCTCACAGGAGACCATTCGAGCATTCCCACCTAAGCTGAATGGTTGTGAGCTCCCCTGGTTATTCTATGCAAACAATATAGTCTACCTCGATCTGACAGCCATCGGTCTGCAGCACAGAATCACAGCTTTCAATGAGTACCTAACTAAGAATGGCATGAGGATGAACGCTAAACAATCACAGGTTCTAATCATGTCATCTGCTAGAAGAAAAAAAGGATGCCTTTTACGTGGAGGCTCAGGGAATGTTGGCTAGAGGTAGTTGAAACTATTGTATATTTGGGATTAAAAATGAACAAGAACATAAACGCAAGTGTCCAACTGGATTGGCTGAGAAATAAACTAAAAAATCAGACAAATCAGGAATCGCCCTCCACAGGCGCTATGGGGCCTTTTCACTTATACCAGTTCTCACCTTTTACAAACAGAAGGTGACACAGACTCTCCCATACGGAGCAGAAACACTTCTCAATTTAAGTGGAAAGGTGTGGCCCCTGATGGAGGGGTACTTTTGGCGTAATGTATTAAGACTCCCTAAGTCCCTGCGGATAGCCAATATTCAACATGAATTAAGATAACCATCACTGGCCTCCACAGTGCTTTGCAAGGAGATCTCTCTGTATCGGAAATGCATTATATCAGAGGGGCCCACTGCATTTGCCATACTGAGACCTTTGAGCAGTGTGGAAATGGCTTGTTTTCGTGCACGCTTTACATTCACTGTGTGCAACTGACTGAAGTAAGACACTTTGTGAGCATGATGGTGAACTATCCTCTCGGAAGAGAGTGAGGAAGGACGTTCCCCTCTCCACAATCACTGAAGTAATTCACAAATCAGTGGAAAATATACTTCTTGCATTGCCTTTTCCAAAATATTGGCTAAAAAACAGATGTTTGGATACATGGCTAGCCAAAGTACATGGGATACTGTCTAATTGTGGGGTGGATTCTGATCTGCTGAAGGGAAATCCACTTAAGGTCAAGGAGACCTTTGAGAAAGCTGATTGGATATACACCAGTGAAGCCAGATCCATCGATACATCGACATTTAGATAGTGGGTTGAAAAAAAGGGGCTGAATGATCTGCCACTCTACCTGTGTAAATTCCCTCTGCTTTTTATAGGGATCTCCTTTTGCTGTGTCATCTGAATGTTATGCCAACTAGGGAGATACAGTTCAGACGTCACCAGACTGTGGTTGAAAACAGATCCTGTAGATACTGTGAGAACGAGAACAAGTGGAATCACTCTTCCACATTGTGATGGAATGCCAGGCATTAACTGAACTTCGATCCCAAAACATGGGAGAACATCTGAAGTGGATTAGATCCCTATATATGGAAGAATGTTGGGACTGGCTGTTAATGGGGCAGAAAATAGGTTGAACCCTGGGAATGCTTACATTTGTGGACTTAATAATTGGCTGTAATGTGGAAACAATCCACAAGTTGGGCAATTAAGTCGGAACCCTTGGAGGAGGACATTTCTAAAATTGGGGCAGTTGGTAAGACTGCTTGATGGGGGTGGGGCACTATTGAAGTTTGACCTTCTTGGTTTTCCTTCCTTTTATCTGTTAAGAAAATTACTTTATTTCCCTGCCATTGTACAGTTTTTTAAAGATGGACGATTGTTGTTGTTTTGGAGAATTGATGGGATTTAAAAACTTTTAAAGGTTTCTTTTTTTTGTTACTTTGTTGTACTATTTTGAATACAATAAAACTTTTAATTTTAAAAAGAAGTGGTTTCGGCGTTATTCATGGACCTCCAGGTCCATCGTGACTTGCTTACGGTTTATGCCACCACCCTTCACTTACTAAGGTTTAAGATGCTTTGCTTTGAGCTTTGCTTATTGCGTCTTCTCCTGTCTCAACCTTCCCATGTCAGAGTTTATACACAGGCTTCTTTCCCCAGTTAGTCGCAGCACGGCCATGTTTCCTTCACCATTGAACTGGTTTGAAAACTCTAGCCCTCTCATTATGCAGGTCTCTGCCTCTCATATTTATGAGGAATTTTCCTGTTGTAATGTCTAAGTCCTTCGTCTCTGTTTGACTTACACTCTGTATTACTCTATGGGTTTTTTTCGTCCCAGTATTTATGTGGATGTTTCTCCATAGACATCATCAGGGTGTTTGGTTGACAATAACAGATATTAATCAGTCTGTTCTTCATGTCCTCTTTCATTAGATGCCACTGAAGGTGTCAGATTGGACACTACTAGAATTAACTGGCTCGCCTTTGCTGATGACTTGCTGTTCTTCGACCAAACCCCATTGGGTCTGCAGAGAAAGTTAAATCTCCATTAAATCTCTTTGCATAATAAGCGATTTCTAATAACTTGGTGATTAACGGGGCCAACTGGAAGTTAGTTATCTATATGAACAAGTACAAACCTTAAGTCTTTGCATTGGGTTGGCAGCGGACACTAGATTGGAGAGGGTGTATTCTATGCACTATTTGGGTTTTACCCTTTCTAAAACGGCTTCCCAAATCAATTATAAATCAAATTTGAGATCTTAAATACCACATCTATTAGCCCAAATGAAAAGGGTGGCCTTTGTGAGATTGTCCCACTTTTCACTACTTCTGATTTTGCGTTTTTGTCTTGCCAATGTTGAACCCTCTATAATCTATGTTCTAGAGCTCTCCCATTTGGATTTTAGTGATTTCCATAATAAAGTATAGACGTTATATGGAAGAGGGTACTCAATTTACTGCTTTCAATTCCAAACTCTATTATTAGACATGAGTTTGGTTTCATTTCGCTGAGCGCTAGGGTCACCTGAAAAACAACTATGTCTGTGTTCAATAATTGCACAAAAGAATTGAAGATCAGGGAGGACAACTTGCGCTCTGATTATAAGTTAATCAGTGACCAAAATATATTATCACACAAATCTACAGTATCAGAAAATGTGGTTTATTCCACATGGGAGCACAGAGGTACAGCCGACACATGTTTCGACCTCTTGTTCGTTTTCGAGGCTGTTCACAATTGAATTACATTGAAATTTTAAAAGAATTAATTACATCATTCAAATCAACACGTTAGGTGATTAATCATGCCATAAGTATGGGGAACCCAACGGTTTTGCCTTAAATTGAACACCCTATTCTCCAGCATGGGGTCTGGCATGGATTCACATGCTCATGAATATTCCCCGTCGTCAGGCTGGGAATCCTCGGTAAAGAAAAAACCAGTATCAGTTTCGTTTCTGATCTGTCTTTCGTAGTAATAACCAATCACTGGTCTCTGCGTCATACTGACCACAGCCAATGACTGCCCTCTACCTAAGCACCGCCTCTGGCAGCCATCTTCAGATTTTTAACGCACGTTCATGTGTTGGGATCCTCGTGCTATTGCTCTCGAGCGTTAGTGCTATTTTTTTCACGTTTTTTCTCAAAAACTTCGTTTTTTCGGTCAAAAGAGCCTCAAGCTCCACCGACTCTCCATCCGATCAACGGGGACCCGTGTCGGATTCGTCTGCGCCCCTCAAGGGTGAAGATTTCGTCGAGCTACGCTTTTGGAGGACTCCAGAAGCTTCTCAGGCCCGGACATGGCCCAGGAGAAGGGAAGCTCGACGCCCGGAAAGCTGTTCAGGATCTGCCGTGGATGCCAGCTGCAGAACGTCTTTAAGGAGGACGAACACTCCTTTTGAGGACAAGACGCACGTGGAGAAGGACTGTGCGTTTTGCGGCAATATGTCGGAGCGGACCATGAAGGACCGCCATCAACGTCTCGCCAACTGGCTGGAAGGGAAGAGCCCGTCAGGCGAGAAGAAGAGGAAGAAATCCGAGCGGACTTCTAAGAACTTTGAGGACGCCCCGGCGACGGGGGTCCAACACAAGGCCAAGCACCGCGAGTCCGCTGGCACCGGGAGCGCCGAACGGTCGGGCTCTACAGGCGCCAGGCAGGGCGCACCCTCCCCGGCACCTTCAGCCACGAACCAACGCTCTGGGTCGGGTAAGAGGAAGGGCGAGCACCCGGCGAAGCTCCTGGAGAGGCCCCGGTCGAGCTCGAAGGCCCCATCGGAGGGGGAGCGAGGCAGTGTCCCCCCCCTCAAGGATAAGGCGGTGAGCGCACCTAAGGTGGTGAAGGCCTTAATCCATCCGGCCAAGCCCTCTATCGATACTGTCGCGGCGGCCCTGGCTCAGCCTGTGGAGGCTACACCAGTGGTGGCGACCTCGGGGCTCAGAGTCTCCCTGCCACCTCGGAGGGAGTCCTCTTTTGTGCCCATCGATAGGACCCCCGTGAAATCCCCGGCGGGGAAGAAAAAGGGGGGGCAGGGCGTCGTCGTAGATTCGGCCTCAACCTCGGAGGAAGAGCTGATCGAGGTCTTAAGCCACGGCCTTGGCGTGGAAGAAGACCGGCCCGTCGGGATGGATCCCGACGCAGGTGACGACGACATCGTCGAGGGTGCCGACGGGGCCCCTGATCGCCCGTCGGATTCCCCTCTGCCAGCGCCGCAAGACAACTCGGCTGCCATTTTGTTGGCTATACAGTCCTTATGCTCAGAGATAAGGACGAGACTAACGTTGCCGACGGAGGAACCTCTCCCGTCGGGGGATCCTGAACCGGGACCTTCTGGTGTCCCCCCGCCCAAGAAAAGAAGGATTCACCCTCCTCCTCCTTTTCAGCCGTCGGGCCCCGTCCAGCCCTCCTCCCCGTCCACCCGAGGGGATGATACGGGGACTGACACGGCAGCGACGGGTACGGACGACGAGGTATACGACGAGGATCTACCGTCGTCACCTCCCACCAGGGCTTCTCCGCCCGACGAGATTGGATCGTTCCACTCCATGATCGCCAGGGCATCCGAGCTTTTCCAACTCTGCCCTGAGGAGAAGAAAAAGGAAGGATTCCTTTACCAACGGCGCGAGGCCAAGAGGAAGACGGTCCTCGCGGTGCCTCTACTGGACGACATTTGGGATGAGGGCCTCGCCCTCCTCAAGAACCCTTCCACGACGCCAGCTAGAAGAGACCGGTACGAGAAGAAGTACCGGGTCCCGGACGCGGCCCCCCTGTGCCTCCGGGCGCAGCCTACCCCAGACTCCGTCGTCTCCGCGGCGGCCAGGAAGAAAGCGGGGGGGTGCGGCCTCCACATCGACTTCCCCACCGGACGGCGAGGGAAAGAAATTGGACGCTATGGGACGCAGGGTCATCTCGTCTGCAGCGACGACGATTAAAGCGGCCAACGCCTTGGCTATCGTGGCCCGCTACGACAGGGAGCTATGGTACAAACTGGCTCCCCTGCTGGACTTCCTACCGGACGACAAGAGGGCGGATGCCCTGGAGATCCTACAGGAAGGTGAGATGGCGTCGGACCACGCCATCACTGTTGCGACGGACATCGCCGACACTGGGTTTCGCCAGTTGGGCAAAGGCGTGTGCCTTAGGCGGCGTGGATGGCTCAAAGCTACGGACTTCCGTCAAGACGTACAGACCAGAGTCCTGGACATGCCGTTCGATGGGAACAACCTGTTTGGGAAAACAGTGGACGATTCCCTTCAGGCCATTAAAGCAGACACTGAGACGGCCCGGGCCCTTGGGGTTCTGCAGCAACGACGGACGCCCTTTCGGAGCAGCGGAGGCAAGGGCGCCTCCAAAGGTTCCGGCGGCGGTTTCTCCACCTACCGTCAAGCGGCCCGCTCGTCGTCTCAGGAGGCCTACAGAGGACGAGGCAAGTCTGGCGGACCCCGCCGTCGTCGCCAAGGAGGTCAAGGCGGCAAAGCCTCGTCGAAACAGGATTGAACCGGCCGTGGGGTCGGGCCCCCACCGAAGCACCACGGTGGGAGGCCGGCTGGCGAGCTTCGTCAGCGTGTGGGAGTCCATCTCCACCGACCGTTGGGTGCTGGACGCCTTAGCCCGGGGCCACGCGCTCGAGTTTCAAAGAAGGTGCCCGCACGTCCCCCCCGTGGCCAGGAAAGAGCTTCACGTCCCTCAGCTTCTCCTGGAGGTAAAGGCGATGCTCAGGAAGGGCGCCATCGAACTCGTCCCAAAGAGGCTTCGGGGCTCCGGAGTTTACTCGAGATACTTCCTCGTGAAGAAGAAGACGGGAGGATGGCGCCCCATCCTAGACCTGCGACGTCTGAACAAGTTCATCAAGGCGCAGAAGTTCCGGATGGTCACCCTCCAGCACGTCCTGGGTCAGCTGGAGGAAGGAGACTTCCTGTCGTCGTTGGATTTGGAGGATGCCTACTTCCATATTCCCATCCTAAAGGGGCACCGAAAATTCCTCAGGTTTGTGGTCCAAGGGCGTTACTACCAGTTCAAAGCCCTCCCCTTCGGACTACGGTCGGCACCCAGGGTATTCACCAAGTGCCTTGCACCGGTGGCGGCGCAGCTGCGCCGCGAGGGGATCCACGTCTACCCCTACCTGGACCACTGGCTCATCCGAGCCAAGACGAGGGAGCTCGCCGTGGAGCACACGGCAAGGACCGTCCAACTTCTCACGGACCTGGGATTCTCCGTGAACTACGCCAAGTCCCACCTGGTACCCGCGCAAAACGCACTGTTTCTGGGAGCGAAGCTCGACAGTGTCCCTTCTGGCCTCCCCGTCGGAGGAAAGGACCAGGTCCATCCTGGGCAAGGTACAGCGGATGTTGGTTTCCGACGCGGCCAAGGTGAGGTCCATCAAGTCCCTCCTCGGAATGATGTCTTCTTGCATCTACCTCATTCCCATGTGCAGGCTCCGGATGCGCCCGTTGCAGGAGTTCCTGGACGCACGCTGGATCCAAACGACGGGCGGCTTCGAGGAGAGGATCACACTCGACGAGAGTTTCCGCCGAGCGGTCCGGTGGTGGGGCAACCGCGCGCATCTGACGGCGGGCATGGACTTCCAGACCCCAGACCACCAGGAGACAGTGACCACGGATGCCTCCCTGGAAGGGTGGGGAGCGCACACCGAAAATCTGCACGCGAGAGGCCTTTGGCTCCCGACGGAGAAGTCCCTCCATATCAACGTCCTGGAGCTCCGTGCAGTGTTCTGGGCCCTCAGGTCCTTCCTTCCGTCCCTCAAGGGCAAGGTGGTGAGGATCTTCACCGACAACACCACCACCATGTTTTACATCAGGAAACAGGGCGGAACCAGGTCCCCAGCACTGTCCAAGGAGGCGCAGGACCTGTGGCATTGGGCCGTCGCCCAAAGGATGTTTCTGGTGCCGTTTTATCTGGCAGGGATAAAAAACACCATCGCCGACTCACTCAGCAGGGAGCTGCGCTCGTGCCACAAGTGGGAACTATGGCAGGATCTAGTGGATCGCCTCTTCCGACGGTGGGGCACACCCCAGATCGACCTGTTCGCGACGGCGACAAACTCCAAGTGCCGGAGGTTCGCCAGCAGGTTTCCCCAGGCGAGGAGCATGGGCGATGCTTTCTCGTTCCCCTGGGAGGGCCTGTTCCTCTACGCGTTCCCTCCTTTGCCACTGCTAATCCGGCTCGTCAACCAGCTCAAGAGGTCACGGTGCAGGATGATCCTCGTCGCACCTGCGTGGCCGAGGCAGATATGGTTCCCGGACCTTCTGGACTTGTCAGCGTCCCCGCCAATCAAGCTGCCGGTGGACGCGGATCTACTCTCCAGGGAAGGAGGCGCCATCCTCCACCACGACCCGAAATCGCTGAACTTGCAGGCCTGGCTCCTGCAGCGCTAGAGTTTGGAGGATACGACATACCGGCCGACTGCAGAGAGGTTCTTGCAAAGGCCAGGGCGTCCTCGACTCTTAAATGCTACGGACACAAATGGAAGAGGTTCTCTGTCTGGTGCCATGCACAGAAGATTAACCCTCTACGGATTACGGCTCCCCAGGTACTGCCGTACCTGCTGACGCTGGCCAAAGCTGGACTGGCACACGCGTCCATCAAGATTGATCTTGCTGCGATCTCCCGATACACCAGAACCACGGGCCGGACGTCCTTGTGGTCTCATCGTCTGGTGAAAGAGTTCATGAAGGGACTGTTCAGATCGTTCCCGCCGGTGAAGGCTCCGGCCCCGGCGTGGGAGCTCAACGTGGTGCTGACCAAGCTCATGGGACCTCCGTTCGAGCCTCTGCACTCGGCCCCGTTGAAGTTTCTGTCGTGGAAAACAGCGTTTCTTGTGGCCATCACCTCCGCACGACGGGTGGGAGAGATCCAGGCCCTTTCCTGCAAGGCCACGTACTTGACTTTTCACGACACGAGGGTAGTGCTCAGGACGCACCCCTCCTTCATGCCCAAGGTACCGTCGGACTTCCATCTCAACGAACCCTTGGTGTTGCCTGTGTTCTTCCCGTCGCCTTCGTCGCCGGCTGAGAGGACTTTGCACTCGCTGGATGTGGCTAGAGCGCTGAATTTCTACGTGGACCGCACAAAGTGTTTTCGGAAGACGTCACAACTCTTTGTGAACTTTGGACCTGTCAATCAGGGGAAGGCTCTCTCGAAGGCTTCCATTTCCAGATGGCTCTCCGGCTGTATCATGTACTGTCATCGGTTGGCAAACCGACCGCTGCCTGGCCGTCCGAGAGCCCATTCCACCAGAGCGATCGCAGCTACCACGGCGTTCCTTTCTGGTGTGCCCCTGCTGGACATATGCAGGGCTGCTACGTGGAGATCGACGCATACCTTCACGAAATTCTACTGCGTCGACCGGGATTCCAGGGAGGAGTCCAGGGTCGGCCAAGCAGTGCTGCGCAACCTGTTCGCCTGAGGTGAGCCTGGTGAGGAGGTAAGATGCTTAATGTTGAGTTTGATGTAATGCTTAATGTTGAGCCTTTGCCACCTCCCGTGGTTGTGCATGTGTGTACTGCTATGTATTCTTTATTCATGAGCATGTGAATCCATGCCAGACCCCATGCTGGAGAAGGAACAAGTTACTTACCTGTAACTGTTGTTCTCCAGCATGGGTCTGGCATGGATTCACATGCGAACCCTCCCGCCTACCCCTCTGCGGCTCTTCACTTGGTCATACTGCCACTTCACGTGCTTCCAAATCTGAAGATGGCTGCCAGAGGCGGTGCTTAGGTAGAGGGCAGTCATTGGCTGTGGTCAGTATGACGCAGAGACCAATGATTGGTTATTACTACGAAAGACAGATAAGAAACGAAACTGATACTGGTTTTTTCTTTACCGAGGATTCCCAGCCTGACGACGGGGAATATTCATGAGCATGTGAATCCATGCCAGACCCATGCTGGAGAACAACAGTTACAGGTAAGTAACTTGTTCCTTATGTGACCATCCTCATAATTTAAGACTGAAGCATGCTCTCATCTTTAAATAAATATATACCTATTATGATTGATAGTTTATGCAGTGTTGTCCGTGTGAGAAACTCTATTACAATAGTGCACATAATGTTGAAATTCGTGCTTACCCTAGTCTCAGTGCAATTCACCTAAAAAATTATAAGTTAAATATATCAGTCCGAAAGAGATTATGGACCAAGTGTAATAAGGCTACTCGTGGGTAGTGATGTGTTTCCGACCACATACCTTATTAGAATGATCTGTCACTGGTCGGTGAATACAATGAAGTGTAGCGATGTCTTGCGGTTCAAGTTCCAATACCTGTCTCACCTATAACATGACCATTAATTATAATAAAATCCAGATATGACCTGGTTCAATGATTGATACATGAATGCACTATGGTCAAATCATACTAGTATAGATCACGAACTAGCAAAATGGACCATTGACTATACTTTTAGGAACTTATCAGCATCATATTCAACACATATTGATATGTTAAAATGTTTTCTGCAATTTACCCTGACAAACAATGTATGTCTCTTCAACGATCAGTATTATGTGCAAGTGAATGGAGTTGCCATGGGTGCCAAATTTGCACATACTTTGGCAAATGTATTCATGGCACAGTATGAGGAAACACATATTTACAATCAGGAAGCTTTTGGCGAGAATCTTATTGCTTGGAAAAGATTCATAGATGACATTTTGATTGTCTGGAAGGGATCACAGGAATCTTTCGATAACTTTGTATTACACACCAATAATAACACTCCTATGATGACAACACTTTAGTGCATATATACACACTAACTGTCGGGGAACTTCTCGTAACCCATAACTGATCACTATAACAAATGAGCTTTTAAATGGCACATGTGCTCAACTATCAACTATCAACATTTAACTAATCAGCCCCAGAAGGTAGGCCTCATTTTCTGATCGACCCTTGCCCCTTAAGAGAAGTGCAAAGTCTGCAGTGCCACCTTACCTGCTGCAGTCTAGTGCATTGAGGCAATCACAGGTACCACAGTGTTGTGGAATTGTCGAGATATTGGCAATCACCTGTCATGACTACGGGGTTCCCTCTCAAAAGAATTTCCAAAATTTCCTGGGTGGCCGCTTACAAGTCCTGGTCAAGGAATAGGTAGGGTGGGGCTCTTCCTCATCAACCAACATGGCCGCCTGATGTTACAAACACTAGATTGGGCAAGCGGTCTAGTTTTCTGTCACTCTGGAGTACTTAAGCCCCTCCCCCCTTGTTCAACGGCGCTTCGCGTCTTCAGCTGTGTCAGCGGACGCTTACCGCGGTTCATCCCTCTGACAGGAATTCCTCAGTTTCCCTTGTAATCCATAGATACCCTCTCTGTAGTGCCATGGTCATTGTTTTCCTGTTCCATTCCGCGGCAACAATTCTGTGAACTCTGTGTGGAGTTTGCGTTCGTCAGTGTGTGAGCTGGCGGAGACGCATTTCCTTTTGGTGTTTGGTTTGTGAGGAGATTTCGAGGCACTCATTCCTGTTCGGTCTCCTTCCACAGCAAGTATTCGTTACCCATTTTTTTCTTTATACCGATTTAACGGTTCCTAAAAGGCTAGTGCGCTGTGTACATTGTTCTTATAGGGTGAGTGTATGTTTAACCACCGTATCGTATTAGCCTTACGGAGCTAGGGGGTTGTGAGGAGATTTTTTGTTCTAAGAACAGAAGTGTTCCGTTTTTTCTGTCACAGTTAGGTACACTAATTCCACACATTAAGGTACATAAAAGGTTTAGGGTTGTGCACATTCGGTTTAGACACAGTAAGGTTTTTTCTTGTAAGTAGTTTGTTGCAATACCATTCCTGACTGGGTATATTTTAGGAGTAGCACCTTTGAGATATTTTTAGGATTTCCAGAGAACAACCCTTCCTCTTCAGTCACGGTTGTGTTGTTGAAAATAGGTTAATCTCTTTCCACCTCACCATAGGCATTTATTTATAACCGAAAATTCATATTGGGCAGTCTATCTTCCCTAGTTTTGACCCTTCTTCAGAACATGCACCCCTGCACAGAAACAGGATGGAGAGCTAACCAAATCACCAACTAAGGTAACGGAACTACACAGTTTTAAGAATTTGAACCTTTTAATATTTTCACTACATTAGAACTCTTTTCATTCATTTCGTGTGGTAATTTGTTTTTGTGGTATAGAAAGAGAGTCCAGTTGGGGTAGTGAACAAAAGATAACTGCGCACCCTGAGAAGTTCAGAATATCACGTGGTGTCCCTGAGGAGTCTAAGGTAAGCGTTACAGAACGCGAAGCCACATAAAAAAAATACTCCTCCTGGGCATCATGGGAACTTCTGAGGTAGACCAGTTAGCTCAACTATTGGGAGAACTTAGAGCTGAAGTCCATGCAGCCCGGACCGAAACCGGTGCTCTTAGAAGGGAACTGGGAATCAATAGGGAACGAACTGAAGAATTGGCTCGCCAGTTATTACAGAATCAGGCGGGACAGGTTCCCCTTCCCCAAAGTAATGCCCAAGCTTCCTCATCAACATCGCCCTCAGTTCCAGTCCAAGTGGTGATTCCAGGGAATATTCCCTTGGCCCCTCCCGAAAGATTCACGGGGGACCCAAAAAGGTTTGCAGTGTTTTTAAATCAGTGCAGACTACATTTTTTGTGCAGACCTGGCGTGTTCTCCACTGACCAATCAAAGGTTGCCTTTGTGTTGTCTTATTTAGGTGGTCATGCAGCCGATTGGTCCATTCCTTTGGTTAATCGGGATGATCCCGTGTTACAGAACTTTTCAGAATTCCAACGAGAGTTAGAGAAACTGTTTGCTCGCCATTCACAAGGTCAGGCATTGGACAATGAGTTACTGTCACTTAAGCAGGGCAATCAGGAGCTGCTTGCATATGTAGCCACTTTTAATCGATTAGTGGCAGAAACAAATTGGCCTACAGAAAAGAGAGTGACGTTGTTTTATCGTGGTCTGCGCAATGAGCTGAAGGATGTTCTCACTCAAGTTGTCAATCCGCCTGAATGTCTCACAGAATTCATAGATCTGACGATTCAGTTGGATCATCGTCTTCAGGATAGGAGGACGGATCGAGCTCGTCAGGACAGTCGACCCCTTGTAGTCCGTCCAAGAGAACCAGTGTCGAAGTCAGGATTGGATGTTCCCAATGAACCCATGCAGTTGGGCGGAATTCGAGGCCCTATTTCCCAAGCAGAAAGAGAGAAGAGACGACAACTACAGTTGTGTTTGTATTGTGGCAAGGCCGGTCACTTTTTAAAGGATTGTCCAGTAAAACCTTCACGGAAGCCTTTAGGAGGAATTAATCCGGATAAAAAAGAACAGACGGCGGAAAACTCCAGTGCCCGACAAGTCTAGAGGTCCGCTTGTCGAGCATGGAAAAGGTTGCAGCGACCTCACACTTCGTGTGTCCTATAGTCCTTTCTTGCCAGAAGAACCCCACAGAGAGGCATGCATTAGTTGCATACATAGACTGTGGGGCCATTGGCAACTACATGGATCAACATCTGGCTAGTAAATTGGGATTCCCTTTGAGGAATAAGTTGGAAGCTGAAAATGTTTCCAGGGTGGATGGCACACCTTTGGTGTCAGGCCCCGTAACCCAGTGCACTGACCCCCTCATGATGCTTTGCCAGGAAGGGCACAGGGAGAGGATCTCTTTTGACCTGATTCAAGCTCCTCAATTCCAGATCATCTTGGGAATACCTTGGTTGGAGAAGCATAACCCTGTGATCGATTGGTGTTCCCGGACATTGACGTTTAACTCCAAATGTCAGAGTATGTGTTTTTCTGCAGAAGGTTCGACAAACGCCAGGCAGTTTGAGATAACAAGCAACACCACTTTAGGTCTCATCGGTTTGTTACCAGTAGAATACAAAAGATTCCAGGCTATTTTTCAAGAAGAACGGCAGGCGGAAATTTTGCCCCCGCACAGACCATATGACTGTCAAATCGATCTCATTCCAGGGGCTCAACTTCCTTGCAGAAGAATTTATGCCCTCACTGAAAAAGAAAATGCGCATCTGAAGTCTTATCTGGATCAATACCTGGCCAATGGGTTTATTAGACCGTCCAAGTCACCGGTGGCATCTCCTCTTTTTTTTGTGCCCAAGAAGGAAGGGGATTTGCGAACCTGCATAGATTACAGAGCACTGAATCAAATCACTGTGAAGAACCGCTATCCTCTTCCCCTTATTTCGACTTTGCTGGATCAGGTGAAGCAGGCACGAATATTCACCAAGCTTGATCTTAGAGGTGCCTATCATCTCATTCGCATTAAGAAAGGTGAGGAGTGGAAAACCGCTTTTCGAACACGATTCGGGCTCTTCGAGTATCAAGTCATGCCCTTCGGGCTTTGCAATGCTCCTGCTGCCTTTCAGTCCTTTATGAATGATATCTTTAGAGAACTACTGGACATCTGTGTGGTGGTCTATGTGGATGACATTCTAATTTTCTCTGCGAACCTGGCGGATCATGTTAAGCACGTCACATCGGTGCTTCAAAGGCTCCAAGAAAATTCTCTGTATGTGAAATTGGAGAAGTGTCATTTCCATGTCCCCGAAATTGAATTCTTGGGGTTCATTCTATCTTCAAGTGGAATCAAAATGGATAACAGAAAAGTTGATGCCATCCTGTCTTGGCCTGCTCCAACTTCTGTCAAAGGAATCCAGAGTTTTCTGGGATTTGCAAATTTCTATAGGCGGTTTATTTCTGATTTCTCTCGCCTAGTTCATCCTATCACCTCCCTACTTAGAAAAAACAGGAAATTTGAATGGACTAATGAAGCTGATGAGGCATTTAAGAAACTAAAGGAACAATTTACTGCTGCACCTGTTCTACAACATCCGAGACCTGATCTTCCGTTTGTGGTTGAAACCGATGCTTCAAATGTAGCAATGGGAGCTGTGTTGTCTCAGCGTGATCCTGGCACCCAAGAAATGCACCCAGTAGCCTTCTGGTCTAAAAAATTCTCCGCTGCAGAATTGAATTACACCATTACAGATAAGGAGTTTTTGGCTATAATTTGTGCCTTGAAGGAATGGAGACATCACTTGCTGGGCGCACGACACACTGTGACCATCTTCACCGACCATCGGAACTTGCAATACTTACGCTCTGCACGGGCACAATCTTCAAGACAGTTACGATGGGCTCTCTTTCTCGCTGAGTATGATTTTGTTATCACCTTCAGACCAGGAGTGCGAAATGGAAAGGCGGATGCCTTGTCACGAATGGGTAACGGGGAAGAAGCCTATGTTCCGGTGAATCCTGTGGAGATAATTTCTGGAGAAAAAATCCTGGGAGTAATGAACACGACAGACTCTGCTCTTGAAGAATTAAAAATGGAAATTCAAAACCACCTTACGCAGGATGAATTGTTGAACTGGGAATCCAGAGGAGAAGGCTTTACTGTGCAGGAGGGCCTTCCCTTTTATCAGGAACGGTTGTACTTGCCCACGCCACAACTGCAAGAAAAAGTGGTTACCAACTACTATGACACTCTTTTGGAAGGTCACCCCGGAATCAAAAAGACCATGGAGAAGGTTAAGAGGTCATATTGGTGGCCTACTTGGAGAAAAGATATCATTCAGCATTTGAAAACTTGTGGTAACTGCGCTCAAAACAAGAATCAAAAAAAGAAACCTGCTGGCTTGCTTCTGCCGTTGAATGTGCCACCAACCCCTTGGCACACCATCTCCATGGACTTCATCACAGATTTGCCTCCTTGTGAAGGGTTTGACACGATCATGGTGGTGGTGGACTTGTTCTCCAAGATGGCGCATTTTATAGCATTGAAAGGATTACCATCAGCCTCAGTGCTGGCAAAAACCTTTTTGGAGAATATTGTGAAGCTGCATGGCTTTCCTACGGTGATAATCTCTGATCGAGGAAGCCAATTTGTCTCCAAGTTTTGGAGAAAATGTTGTGAATTGGCTAAAATCGATGTACGTTTGTCCACCAGTCATCATCCCCAAACTGACGGTCAAACTGAGCGAACCAATCAAACCTTGGAGCAGTACCTTAGATGTATGTTACATCAACTAGAAGACACCTGGCTGAACGTTTTGTGGATAACTGAATATGCATATAACAATTCTGTCCATTCCTCCACTGGTTTGAGTCCTTTTTACACCTTGCATGGTCGACATCCACGTACCTCAGTTTACGATCCACCGGAACCGTTAGAAATGCCAGCAGTAAAATCTCTGCATGAAAAAATCGCCACTGCCATAGCTCAAGCTCGAGAACAATTATCTGTGGCTAAAAAATCCCAGAAGAAATTTGCTGACGACAAAAGATGTGTTGCACTAGAGTATGAAGTGGGAAATTTGGTTTGGTTAGCCACTCGAAATCTGACCTTGAAGGGATCTAGAAAATTCCTTCCCCGCTTCCTGGGACCTTTTGCTATTGAAAAAATCATCAATCCTGTGGCCATGAAGCTAACCCTTCCAAAAACCATGAAAATCCATTCAGTATTTCACGTATCTCTTTTAAAACCTGTTAATCCAAACACACGAATTTCCGAAGCACCAGCCCCTGTAGTTGTAGATAATGACCAACTAGAATATGAAGTCAAGGCCATCTTAGATTCTAAGATTGTGCGTAATAAGCTATTCTACTTAGTGGATTGGAAGGGTTATGGCCCTCAAGACAGAACTTGGGAACCATGCGAGAATGTTCATGCCCCTAGGTTACTCAGAACCTTTCACCGCAACCACCCGTCCAAACCAGGGAGGGGGGAATTCAGTTTAGGAGGGGCCTTGGGGGGGAATACTGTCATGACTACGGGGTTCCCTCTCAAAAGAATTTCCAAAATTTCCTGGGTGGCCGCTTACAAGTCCTGGTCAAGGGATAGGTAGGGTGGGGCTCTTCCTCATCAACCAACATGGCCGCCTGATGTTACAAACACTAGATTGGGCAAGCGGTCTAGTTTTCTGTCACTCTGGAGTACTTAAGCCCCTCCCCCCTTGTTCAACGGCGCTTCGCGTCTTCAGCTGTGTCAGCGGACGCTTACCGCGGTTCATCCCTCTGACAGGAATTCCTCAGTTTCCCTTGTAATCCATAGATACCCTCTCTGTAGTGCCATGGTCATTGTTTTCCTGTTCCATTCCGCGGCAACAATTCTGTGAACTCTGTGTGGAGTTTGCGTTCGTCAGTGTGTGAGCTGGCGGAGACGCATTTCCTTTTGGTGTTTGGTTTGTGAGGAGATTTCGAGGCACTCATTCCTGTTCGGTCTCCTTCCACAGCAAGTATTCGTTACCCATTTTTTTCTTTATACCGATTTAACGGTTCCTAAAAGGCTAGTGCGCTGTGTACATTGTTCTTATAGGGTGAGTGTATGTTTAACCACCGTATCGTATTAGCCTTACGGAGCTAGGGGGTTGTGAGGAGATTTTTTGTTCTAAGAACAGAAGTGTTCCGTTTTTTCTGTCACAGTTAGGTACACTAATTCCACACATTAAGGTACATAAAAGGTTTAGGGTTGTGCACATTCGGTTTAGACACAGTAAGGTTTTTTCTTGTAAGTAGTTTGTTGCAATACCATTCCTGACTGGGTATATTTTAGGAGTAGCACCTTTGAGATATTTTTAGGATTTCCAGAGAACAACCCTTCCTCTTCAGTCACGGTTGTGTTGTTGAAAATAGGTTAATCTCTTTCCACCTCACCATAGGCATTTATTTATAACCGAAAATTCATATTGGGCAGTCTATCTTCCCTAGTTTTGACCCTTCTTCAGAACATGCACCCCTGCACAGAAACAGGATGGAGAGCTAACCAAATCACCAACTAAGGTAACGGAACTACACAGTTTTAAGAATTTGAACCTTTTAATATTTTCACTACATTAGAACTCTTTTAATTCATTTCGTGTGGTAATTTGTTTTTGTGGTATAGAAAGAGAGTCCAGTTGGGGTAGTGAACAAAAGATAACTGCGCACCCTGAGAAGTTCAGAATATCACGTGGTGTCCCTGAGGAGTCTAAGGTAAGCGTTACATCACCACACTACCTGAGATTTTGACATTGCCAGGTGCACTGGCCAGAGGAGTATGAAGGAAGGAGAGGGGGGGCTATGCGAGAGCATGATAGAGGCGGGGGCCAGGGGAGTAAGGAACCTTGCATGCCAGACAAATCCAGATCAGGACAGAGGCGCATCGGGGGAGACTACGCAAGCCGAGCGCCTCAATTCAGGATAGAGATGCAAACTAACAAACTCCACTAACAATTTCCCCTTCTGCATACACCTCTCAAACTCCAAACCAAACACAACCAAAACCTACAGCACAACAAACCGCACAAACTTCACTAAATTGCAACAACAAAACAAAAACACACATAGACTCGCACAACAGTACACAACGACTACTGACTGCCAACACCCCAGGCCCAGCCAACGGACCCACCGGGCTGAGGCCGCCAACAGCACATCACTGCTCTCTTCCACTTTTCCTGCTTCCTCCCACTAATTCAACCTCCCTCCTCTTTCAGAGCCGCCAGAGCGCCAGGGGACCACTCCGGTGGTGATAGTGTGCGGTACAAATGTCCTTTAACATTAACATTAACAATCGAATGGTGAAGTTCCTGGGCGCCCGAGAGTCAGGGAGTTTTATATCTCCTAAACTTTCTTGAACCCTTGGCAGGTTCTCTCTTCGGCCAGGGACCTATTAGTTTCCTGTGTGATTCCAAGGACAGCGGTAGTTCTTCCCCCCTCAACTCCACTTGGTCCCGCCGTTAAGCCTGGAAGTACACTGGTTGCTTCCTCAACTGAAACCACTCTCTATTCCTCATTTTCATGCTTGAAGGAAAGCGCAAATGGAAAACCCCACCTCTGCAGAATAATTGTTCTCCCCAAGGAAGGAAGGGACAAGCTTGAATGTGGCTTGTACAGACCAATCTCCCTGTTGAACGTCGATGCCAAGGTGTACGCTAGCATTCTAGCCAATAGACTGGGCAAAGTGTTACCTAAGCTCATGCACGACGACCAAGTCGGGTATGTAAAGGGGCGACAGGGTGCAGATAATGTCTGTTAGACCCGAGACCTGATCGCGTGGATCAATTCTGGAGACAGGGACCCTACCCTGGTCTCGGTTGATGCAGAGAAAGCTTTCGATCAGGTAGAGTGGCCATTTATGCTCCACGTTCTGAGGAAAGCTAACCTGGGGACTCATTGGATCATGGGGGCTCAAGATTTGTATCATAACACAAAGGCAAAAGTCATAGTTAACTTGGTGGCATCGCCCCTTTTCAACCTTAGCCGAGGGACCAGCCAGGGCTGTCCCTTATCATCCCTGATCTTTGCATTGGTTATGGAGCCATTGGCCCAAAGTATACAAAGGGATGCCTCAATCACAGGGATTAATATGTTTGGAAATTAATATAAACTTGCGCTGTTTGCGGATGATGTCCTAGTCTATCTGACACATCCGTCCCAGTCTATCGCAGCACTTCTGGCCATAGTGGAGGAGTACGGGTCCCACTCAGGTTTCCTTGTGAATCGTAGCAAAACAGTAGTCCTGCCTCTAAATAAGGGCCCCCCCCCGAGATACTTACACAGAAACATGGGTCCCGAAGCAGGCCCACAACAGCATTCCATACTTGGGGGTAACAGTGATGAAACAGCTAGGAGACCTATACCGGACTATCTACACTCCTCTTTGGACAGTGATAAAAAGGGATATCGAAATATTGTCAAAACTTCATGGGCAGGGAGGTTCACAACTGTTAAAATGAATGTGCTTCTGCAGCTTATCTTCCTTTTCCAGTCTCTCCCGGTAATATACTCCCCGGCTCTTTCCACGCTGAAATCAAAAATGCCTTCATTTCTTAGGGATGGGAAAAGGCCCTGGATCGCTTATAAAAACAAAGGATAGGGGGGGGTATAGCATACCCAAACATATACGAATATTACAGAGCTGATCAACTCAGGGTATTGCTGGACCACCTCATGGAATCAGAAAGCAAGCAATGGGTCCAATTAGAAAACGGTTATTTCACTCCAGTTACGCTGGGAGATTGGCTATGGGTCCCCCAGAAACTATTGCCTCGGAGAGTCCGGGAACACCCGATAATGGCGGTCTTATGGGCCCTCTGGAAAAAAAGGCCTGACATGAGGGGTATCACTATTTGGCCCGCTCCATTAAACTTCATCTAGGCTCTTCCAATTGGAGATCTCATAATAGACCCTATTTGTTTCCAACCACAATATGAACAGGGCCTAATCAGGGTGGGGCAAATGTGGAGACAGGGGTTTTTTCTGTCCAGGGAGGATCTAGAAAGCGCATTGCATAGCCAACACATCCACCCAATGTTATACCTGCAATTAAAGTATGCACTCACCGACCCTCGGTGGAACATGCAGCCCCAGAGGCCCCTTACCCCATTGAAGAGCATACTTGACAGGCACATGGGCTCCAAAGGGTTAGTGGCAATTCTCCAGCATGGAGTCTGGCATGGATTCACATGCTCATGAATATTCCCCGTCGTCAGGCTGGGAATCCTTGGTAATACCGCACAAGCAAGCCAGGTGGGAAGCAGACTTGGGATGGGAAGGGGAACAAGAGGGATGGGCCGCAATATACAGAGCAGTCTGGAGCTCCACCATCTCGGTCCAATAAAAAATGCACAACAGCAAGCTACTCGTGCAATGGCACCTCATCTCCCAGCAGTTAGCCAAGATGTATCCAGATACAAGCCCCTACTGCTGGTGGGGATGCGCACAGTTCAGTAACTATTGGCATCATTGGAGGGGCTGCCCCAACGTCCACATTTTCTGGAAGGAAATCCTGGGCTGGGTTCATGACAGAGAGAATTGAAAGATCAGTCACTCCCCTTCTGGTCCTATTCGTGGTGGAGCAGGTGGAAGACCAATATTTGGTCCTCTGCCACCTGCCCAGAAACATACTTCTACCAGCCCAGGTGTGATTGACTATGAGATGGAAAAGTAGCACTCTGGCGACGAAAACAGATTGGCTGCGTAAGGCTAAAAAAATCTATGACATGGAAAGCCTTACGGCCGCGCTATTGGAATCTCATGCACACATAGATTCTCAGTGGCTTCCATTTCTGGAGTACTGGGGATAGGAACAAGATGACGTCCACAAGCCCCACATGAGAAAGATGTCAAACCCATAGTAATGTGCCCTAAAGTATGCCCTTCTTGTTCATACAGTGCCTCATTATGTGTCTCTTCAGATTATTCCCGTAAGACCTGTGCTTCATGTGAATTGTTCTGTGCTCATGGTCTTGCTTCCTGTTGTTGCTCTTGGTTGATTGCTAAGTGTTTGGGGGGAGCGGGGTTAGGGGATAGGGGAGGGAGAAAATGAAAACTTAATCTCTTGCACTGGTTGCATTTGGCAACATTATGTTATGTTTGATGCATCTGTTGATTTACAATAAAATTCTATTATAAAAAAAAGGACGTGTTTCGATAAATCTTCTGTGGTGTGGGGAGGGACAGACAGTTGGGTTAAAGAAAGGCTTCCTCCATGCCAGAATACCACAGCTCCGTAATGAATCATTAATGGTCTCTGAAAGTCATAATGGCTTGTCACTAATGCCTGTTAAAGTGCTCTCTCTGTACCGCTACCGTGAGAAGATGGTTCTGGCCAGTACCTTGGAGAATACTTGAAATATGGCTTAAAAGTTTCCCTCATCTGGTCTCTACCTTTTTGGCTGCAAATGTAGAAAACAACTGACTGCTACTGTAGCATCAGCGCTAAAAGAACCATGGCTTTGGGTTTGAGAAAGTCTTATTCAGGTAAGATGGCTTTTAGCAAGGATTTAGAGTGACGGCATGGGATCGGGGGGCTTGCATGTTGGAGATACAGGTTGCCTTGCGATGGGGGAATTCTACAAGATATTTCTTTTGTTTTGCGCATGCAATCAGGGTTATTTTTGCAGAGGCCAATGGCGTACTCTCATGAGTGTGCCAAACCCCCACATTGTTTACCAAATGGCCAAGCTCCCAGGATTCTGCAGTCATGGGTTATCGAGTAGGGATATGTATTTGTACTATATGTCAGATCATTCCAAGAGGAAAGCGGGTCGTATGTTAAATCTGTACATTGTGCATCTCAGCATACACCTTGTATTGTTTTTTGTCATCCTTAAGACAAGGTAAACCATTTTCAGCTTGACGTGCCCACGAACTGTACATAAAATAAAGTGCGCGCGTTGTATTTTGTTTTTGTTAATGCACTACAAAGCGGTCCTTAATATTTAAAGAGCTAGAATCCGTATTCACATCCATGAGCATTATGCATGAATCTAGTATCCGTAGACACTGCCATGAGTATTATGCATGAATCTAGTATCCGTAGACACAGCCATGAGTATTATGCATGAATCTAGTATCCGTAGACACAGCCATGAGTATTATGCATGAATCTAGTATCCGTATTCACAGCCATGAGTATTATGCAAGAATCTCGTTTATTTACTCGTCCAGCAGCAAAGAAACATTTTTACATTAAAAGAAAAGCCTTTCAAATTAAAATTAAACAGTTTCTGATAACATGAAATGTGGCTCCATGACCTGCTGCGTTCATGACCTCTGACCCAGCCAATCAAAGCCAGACCCTAATACATAAAAGGCTGTTATTAGTTTTGTCGTCCTTCTTTGCTGCTCGTCACAGCAGAGAAGTATTCTTCTTTCCTGTGCGGATTACTCACGAGTGTTAGCTACGGTTGCTTATGAGTTTACTTTTGATTAGGCAGTTTGACTACAGTATATATGTAAACATATTCTTTGCTGCTGGAGGAGTAGATAAAGTAGATTCCTGCATAATAGGAGCCTCCGGCCTTGACATAGAATCAAACAATACAATTGTAACATGTGTTCTGTTACGAGTTGAGGGTCAACGCAACCAGAACCTCCTGCAAATATACATATTTGTGATTTATTTAGTTCAAACCAAGATTAGAAAATCAATCTGGGGGCACTTTCATTTTCAGCATTACCTTGCTCAGAAAGACGCTATTCACCAGGGCCACGTACTCCTCGAGCAGTGTCCGCCCCCCCCACAGGACAGGATTTCTTGAGATCACTCTGTGCCAGACTTTAAATAGTTTGCAGGAGTTCCACTGAAAAAAAGGATTGATGCATAGAAATCAAAATATAACAGGCATTTACTTAAGTGCTGTAATTTTGCTCCTACTTCGGAGCACGCACAGTTCCTTGGCAACATCAGCAGGCCAGCAGACGTGAGCGAGAGGGTGAAGGCCCAGATGGTGCAATGCCATACACTGCTCTCAAACTCCCCTTGCTCCTTTTACAGTTTACAGTTCCAATGTTTTTAGCGATAGTGGTGGCTTACAACACCAAATTTAAAAACCAAAAAGGTGGCCTTGCTTAGAGTGGCATTTGGGAGGAACTCCTATCATGTTTGCTGCACATGGCCTCCTCCCAGGGCAACAACAGGGGGAATGTGGCTTTACCCACTGTAAACTGCTGCTCATGGCATCCACCCGGGGGCAATGCCAGGCTGGCTGTGGCTCTCTAGGGTTAGAAAGTCTAGCCTGAGCTCTCCTCCTCTTCAACAGCTGGCGAGCCCTGAAACTGGTGTTGAACGTGTACAGACAAGGTAGGCGGGGCGGAGAACAGGGCAGAGGAGGGAAAGAAAGGGGTTTGGGGAAGGATAGAAGGAAAGATGATGAACATAGAAAGGAGATGGGCACGAAATTATAGGACTTCTGGTGTAAGAAAAAGAATATGGAAAGAGAGGAAAAAGTGCAGGAAGAGGAAGATGAAAATGGACCGAATTGCTGCACCTTTGATTTTGGAAAGCATAAACTCTGTAACGAGAGAGCAACTTAAGTTGCACTGTAGGAGAAAGAAAATGCATTAACGTAAAAAAATAAAATATCTCACAAGCTTAAAAAAATGGATTTGCGTGGATTGCAACACACACAGGACCTCATCATGACTTGGGCGGTAACGCCAGCGCTATTAGCAATTTGTAACAATCGCTAATGATGTACGATAATCCACTGTATTTCGTGCCATGGCTTTGCTTCCATCCCTACCTGTTGCTTCATTTGCCGTTGCACTGGCCCGTACAGTTCTTGACATAGAATATGATAAAATAGTGCTTCGGTTTTATCCCACGGTTCCCTCGTCTCAAGATGCCAACATTCTTGAATCTCCCGAATAAAAGCAACAGGATCTTCGTCCTCGCCCATTTTCCTTGTCATAATCGCACCCATGTCTGATATGTCAGGACATTGTACTCTAAGCGCCCACCATATATTGCTCTACAATTATCAAATGGCGCTTCGTCATGTGTCGTGTGCTGTCACAGTCTCATATCCTGCTTGTCTTCAAATGTCAGCTCTCTCCCCTAGGATGTCTGCTAGTAGGCCTTTTAGATAACCCACTGCTAGCGTCATTCCCGCTGTCATTCTTTCTAACTCACAAATCCATTTTCCCGCACCAGCAGTCAAACTAGATAATTTAGATTTGACATTTTCTTTATCCATTTGTGGCCACAGTATATATTGAGGTTATCCTCTGCTTTTTCTCTAATAATGGAAATTGTGTAAATCTTGGTCCACAATCATATCCACCTACACTTCTTGTCTTCCAGGTGGGGCTAGTTTCATCCGTTCGTCTTCGTCCTGGTAATGACTTTAATCTACTTAAATAAGGCAGGGATATTTCCCCTGCACTACATGACCATGCCCTTGGTCGTTCAGAATATGGTGTAGGTTCTGGCGTTTTTCTTTTGGGTCCTCTAAATCTTACTACTTTACCCCTCTTTCTATGTTCAGATCTACTGAACAGCCACATGTGTCCTCTTTTCGCGCTCTCTGGTTTTCTTCCTTCCCTTCATCTGACATCATTATACCCCAACTGGTAGGACTGTTATCCCTTTGCTCCTCATCAGGATCTGGTCTGCTTAAGGACAGAGTTCTATGCTTGTCCGTCATTACATCATCCAGTCTACCTCTTGTGTCTTTCGGTGGAGATCCTTCGATACTCCCTCGGGCCTTATAACGATCTTTCTCCCTCATTTGCCTATATAGATCCCCAATCCTTCTCCCTATGCCTTCTGCCTCATGCTCATCAGCCCATGTCTCTATTCTTGGAATCCCCTGCAGCTCCCTTCTGGGCTGTTGTGACCTTCTCTCTTCTTCCCATCGTTCTTGTGTTTCGATTAGTATTATATATCTATTAACAATGTGATCTACTGCATCATCCCTTTGTCCCCTACTCCTTCTCAATTCTTCACCCCTCCTTCTCATCTCCCCTTTCTCTTTTCCTCTCGCCTTCTTTGCAACCTACGTTCTTTCAATCTCTGCTTTTATTTCTTCATGTTTGTTTCTCTTCCTTTCTCTTTTTTCTGTTCTTCATACCTTCTTCATTCTTCTTTTGCTTCCTCTTTTTCCTTCTTTTTATATGCCCTTTCTTGTTCCTTTTTTTCCTGTTCCTCTCTTTCTTCGACATCGTCAATACCCTTTCCATCTAATTTGAGTAATAGGTCTTCCCAACCACTTGTCTGTGCTATTGTCACCCCGCTAGCTCTGTCTTTCTCTTCTTTGTGTCTCTTAGCTTCTTCTTCTTTCTCTATCTGCCTGTCCCTTCTTTCATCACGCTCTTATGTTCATTGCGTGTAGATATAGATTTGCGTTAATTACCCTGGCTTTCTTCCATGTTATCCTCACTACTATAAGCGGGGAGCTCATATATTGATATGATATGATAGTTTATTTATGTAGTGCCTATACACAATGTGTTTTAAAGCGCTTCAAAGCAAGGGAGGGAACAAGGGAAAATACAATGACATTCTTACAGGCCATGAACAGTAAAGATGTGAAATTAACTATCATACTCGGGCTGATGACATTTCAGATAGTGCAAGAGCTAAGAAGGGAGGGGGAGAGTGGGAAGGAAATGGAAACAGACAGGTGACTACCGTACTAGGCCTGACGAGATTTCTGGTAGAGCCGGAGAAAAACAAAAGGTGCGGGAGAGGGATGCAGAAAGGGAGGGGAGGAACAAAACAAGCAACTATCGTACTAGGCCTGATGACATTTCAGATAGTGCTGGGGTGGGAGGGATTATGGGGGAAACAAGTAGGGGGGGGGGGAGGAGACAGATGAGGTTGCTATCATACTAGGTCCAGAGACAATTCTGATAGAGTAAGTGCATAGAAGAAAGTAAGGGGCGGAGGGGAGAAGATAGGAAAAGGGAGAAAGGGAGAGGAGGAGGAGAGAACAGAGTAAGCAGTCAAAAAGACTGGAGAAGCAAGAGGGGAGAGCGAAAACAACTGCAGAATTCAGTAGTAACACATAATGTTGCAAGCCAGGGTACAAGATGAAGATGGGAACAGAATGATTCAGGGCCACCTTGAGTACAGGATGCAACGGAAGTCCAGTCTGAGAGTTGAGAAAGGGTGACGCACTGTGAATCAATGAAGTCCACAAAAGTCAAATCCAGCATTGGCCACAAGACGGTGATGGTGAAACCAGAATGTATCATAATAGACTCCTGTAGAAGTAGGCTGGGGGGGGCTAAGGGGAGCATGGTAGAAGAATCAAGCAAAACACAGGCAACAAGCAAAACGGGCAACACCTGTGTGCGAGAAGGGAACGGGGCACAAGGGAACATCACAGGTGGACCAGTGGTTGTGGGGATGGCCTGTGGGGGACAGAGGGAGTAAACACATGTTGGTACATGCTTACCTGCTGTCTGAGTAGGGGGTCGGACCCACGGGTCTGCCTGGTCCAAAAAGGTTCAAACAGGAATTGTCCTTTTCTTCGTCAGCCCTTCGCTTCGGACGCCCGGGCGAGAGACAGGCGAGAGATGTTGGATTAACATACGCCACTGCTGCTTTTAACTCTTTTATAGGATACATTCACTGGTTGTCTTCAGTTATACTATCGTTCTTAGGAGGAGAAAGAGGTGTTGTGGGTGTTACGTCTACCTCCTCATGCTGACTAAGCATCCACTCCCTCTCGGGTGAGTGTTCTCTCTCGCTTTGATACATTTTCCATAGCTTTAAAACAGCTAACCTTTTCTTTAACTTCTTTACTCAGTATGCAGCATGTAAGTATGTTGTCATGTGTTGCAATCCTGTTCTTGATAGAACCTTCTTGCGGCCAAGGCATGAACATTTTTCCAGCCGTGCCTTTTACCACTTGGCATGGTACTTCCTAATCTTAGGTGTGTATCTCGGTAATGTTTTGCACAAGTGTAAAAGGGGAGTATCCCCAATGATGACAAGTCGTTTTTATCTGTCAATGCTTACCAGTCTTTTATATTCTGTTATTATTTTGATTAATCACACCACAACAATCAATTCGGGCAAGCACCATCAATCGTCGCCCCCATTTCCCAAAAACAATTCTCCAATCTCGTTTTTATTATTGACAACATAAGAATCTTATTTTACTCTATTTTTTCAACTACTGCCCCCCTATGATTGATTGGCACCAGTCGTTTGATTTTAAGGTCTGATAATCAATCAGATGTATTACTATCGCTCTATAGTTTCAACCTATAACCTATATTATCAGAACTAATACAAAACACGTCAACATTTTACACTAATATTTTTACAACCCCAAAGAAATATGTGCACATACATTTTACATTTTACAATTGTCTTCCTTACTGTCTCTATTAGAAGTGTCTCATCTCTATTTTAGTCCATTTTGGAATGTGTTGCACATTCTTCTTTGGCTTAGCCGCAGGAATCACTTAAATAATACTCTGTCCCAGAGTTTGATACTGTCCCTTCTATTCTCCTTGAGATTAGGAAAATAGGTATCTCTCTTTAATCAAATGCTGTTACGTTCCCTAATATGTATACACATGCAATATGATCCCCCCTTTTATTTGCCACTTTCGATGCTTCTACTTATGTCCGTTTTGTTCAGCTCGTGCCCTTCGGTATCGACTCTTCTCCAATCGAGCACTTTGACTTCCATCCGTGGGGTGCCTTCGGGGACCGGACATGAATTTCTTCAAAGGGGCACCTGCCGACCGTCTCCGGCTACACATGTTTTTTCTCCCACTCGCCACAGGAAACTCTGCGGTCTTCCGGCTGCCAGTGTGGAAGACGTCAAGAATCATAGGGTCCGTAGGATATCATTCACTGGCAGTCCCTCCCATTAACCTTGCTTGGCAAAGCGGCCCAATTTAAGATGCTGACACTACCCAAATTTCTCTGTCCTGCAGAACGTCCCGCTCCCGATTCCAAAGAAGGTTTTTGTGGAAATAGAGGGATCCTTGAGAGGGCTCCTATGGGGCGGGGGGAACAACCACGAATGGCACTGAAAACGCTACAGCAATCAGTATGGGAAGGGGAATAGGCTTGCCTAACCTGCGTAGATATTACTGGGCAGCCAAGCTGGGGATAGTGAATGACTGGCTACATGGTGACCAGTCACTCCCGCACATCGGAGCGGAAAAGAATGAAAGGCCGGACACACAGACAGGCTCTGTATGGGGGGAAAAGATACATGAGGACCCTGCCCAAGCCGATGAGACATACATGCAAAGTGTGGGTGGAGGCTCACCAGGATATTGGGTGGGGCGGAAAACCGACTCTTCACCAGCCCATTTGGCATAACATGCACTTTGAGGAGCTGCTGAAGATGGGTTATTTTCGAGAGTTGGTTGGCGAAAGGAATAGACACCCTGGCGGATATAACACAAGACGGACGCCTTCGGTCATTTGAGGAGCTGAAGGGACAATATGGTCTACCAACAGGGGAGAGGTTTCGATATATGCAGATATCTCATTCCATGAAAGCCCAATTCCCCTCTCTGGGAGAAGTCCCAAGTAGTTCCCCGCTGGAGGCTAGCCTATTCTCAACGGGCATCCCTGCTAAGGTCACGTCCACATTATACCAAGTGCTTACGGTATTTGGGACCGCAGAGCTCAACGGCTTGCGAGAGAAATGGGAGCAGGGCCTGGGAAGGCTGGAACCTGAGGAATGGGTGGAGGCCCTGATGTTCCTGAGGAGGGAGGTGGGAATAGCGGCACTGCCGCGGTTAATACAATTTGACCAGATGGGGCAGGGTAGACAGCAACGCATGCCTTAGATGTGGTAGGGAATGTGCACAGATCAGAGTCTTCTGGGCGAAATGCACACAAAAACTATCCACTGTAATGGGGACTCGGGTCCCTCTGGAGCCCAAAATGTTATTGCTGGGAATATGGGTAAATACCTATTTTACGAACTATGGAAAAACTTTCCTGGCTGTAGCACTGGGACTTGTTAAAAGACTGATTACAGCATCCTGGGGCTCAGCGGAGCGCCCGAGATTAAGTCGGTGAAATGCCGAACTGGACTGCTGTATTGTCCTGGAAAGGAGAGTCTACAGAGCTAGGGGCTGTCAGGGAAATTCACGAAGATATGGGGGAAGTGGGAAGGAGATGACTAAATGGCCTGACAGCATGGACTGCCCAAACCAAACGCTGAACATGCCTGCTGCCAATGTACCTTGCTAGTCCCCATTGTTGGTTGCACTCCCATGTCAATACTAATAATACTAAATGGAATCGAATGTACCATGCATAAGTCATACGTTTGCTGTATTTTGTTTTGTTTTGTTATGAAAACAATAAACAGATTGATAAAAAGAATCCTATGGCCTGGATCTTGAACCATCCGCACCGCTACCAAAATGAGCAGTAGCACCTGGAGTGTATCAAGTGCTGGACGGGATTACCACAATAACTAATTTCAGGTCCAAATAACAAGACAGACTCAACGAAAATGACAAAGTACGACTTTATTATCAGTTCAATAAAGTAGGGAAATCTGTCAAGCATAACAAGTTGCAGCTTACACACTCTGAAATGCATTTCAGTTACACAAAGACTTTATGTACGTCATCTATGACTTCATCCTACATGGCAAATAGTACAAACCTATCGGCGGAGGGATAGGTTAACGGAACAAATATACCTATAGCTTTTTTAGGTTTTAGTAACATTGACTGGCCCTTATGAGGTAGGCACGCCTAGAACAACCTCTTACTACGTATAATACAGATAATAGTAGAATAATTGCAGCGGATTGGCTTCTGCAACAGTGCATGGTCCACGATCACATTGGCCATCCTGATTGGTTGGCACTCTCTTCCAACCTTGAACATTCGGCTCGTTAGCAGCACATAAGCAAAACGAAACCCAGGTGGAGAGAAAAATGTCAGACAACTGCCCACTTGGCCAATTAGCCTACCATCTCTCATCAGTTAGGCTCTAAGCCAAGGCCTGTTCTTTGTAGTTGACCTTGCTGACTGTTCTCTTCTCTGGAACTTTGAAGGGATTGAAGGTACATTGCTAGCTTCGTCTGGAGCATTATGAATAGGCCTTGTTTTCTGTTCTTGTACCACTTGTCGGGAGACCATGTGTCAATTTTATCCTCCTATTTAGTGCTATTTGATTCAATTATACTGGGCGCTATTACTCTCCTTGACCCCAAGAGACTTGATTGCTCCGTCTTGCATATGCTTTCTGCATCTTTGATTGTCCAATACTCGCAAATGTTTACTCCTTTGCCTAATCTAAGAGAAGTATGTCCTACATACATGGCTTATCGTCTTCAACTCCGTTTGCACCTTGCATTTGCTTCTTGCTGCAGCGTCCTTGATCCTTGGCCAAACAAATATTCTCTTTTCATATATGAATCTGTATTCCAGTGACTTGTTAGCTCTGCAGCTTTGGTCTCTTTCTTTGGGGTTTTTAGCTTACTTTGATCCGAAACCAACATCTGACTATTCTTCATGGCTACGTTACCCGTATTATATTTTCTACTGTAGCAAGCTTCTATATGTCTCATCTACCTTGCGTTTCTGCATATATACATCTACTGCATCTCTTCTCACTTATCTTCTCAGTGTATATGATTTCTTCATATCCACATGTTAGTTTACTTTGCTGCTTCAGTCACATCTCCATTCTTTGATTGTTCTTATATCATTTCAGTGTGTCCTCGTCTCTTTCAATCGTGATGTCACTTTACACCTGTCAGATTTTACTTATAGCTTCTATGTGCCGTGTTGTGTCTGCAGACTTCCTTCTACCACATCACTTTGGAGGGAGCATTCGATACGGTTGTCTGAGTGCATAACATCTTTCATATCTTCGATGTGGTATTGGGATGATACCAGGTATCATACAGAGTGCTTTCTTGCTGCTCTTCCAATATGACGGAGGTGAGGGGGTGGGCTCCATGAGTGACGTGAGTATCTGCTTCTCTACACCATTAAGTGTCTCGGCCGTGAATAGTGTTGTGTAATAGTGCGATATAATGCGCATTTTAGTGGGCTCATCCTCATGTAATGTGGCTCCAGTATCCCTCAAACCCACAATCGTGTTACTATTCCTCTGGGCTGTAAATTGATATGCCAGGATGCGTCAGGCCTTATTGGATGTGCTAAAGTAGAAATGCTTAGCTCTGAGCAGCTTATGGGAGATGTCGTCCACCCACAGGGCCTTCAGTGCTGCTGTCGCCACCTGTAACTATCTTTCTGAGGCTTGTGGAATCTGCTTAAATCACATGATGTGCATAGGCCGACATCTAGTGGAAGCTGCAGAGTATTACAGTTTGTTTTTCGAAACTCGAAAAGGGCCGTTGAACTAGGGCGTGCCAGTAATACTATCCCTAGTGTGAAGTCCACTGTACCCATGATTCCTCACGCGTGTAAGACCCTCAGATTGTTTTTTTCCGCCATACTTGTTTGAAGCATAGTTGGGGAGTTCCCTGGCTTTCAGCCATTTATCATAAATTAACCTAAAATTCCCGTTCCTCATATCCCACGTCGAGACTCCGAAGATCGACGCCGGTACTGGAGAACGAACAGCCGTTGAGACTGCACGACGGACTTTGGGCCTCGGAAGGCCTCTGGCCTCGGCCCGGCAAGTAGGGAGAGTGGGGGGGGGGGAGACATACTCACTCGTTTATTTTCCTACATACACTCGCCCGCTGCCAGATATTAACATATGGAGAGTACTCCATTTAAATTCTGCCCCAAGTGCAACCGTATGTTCCCTTGGGTAGATAAGCATAACACCTGTAATCTGTGTCTTCCTAGGGACCACCCCGAAGAAAATTGCAGAGCGTGTAAGCTCTTCAAGGCAAAGACACTTAAGGACCGCTCCACCAAACGTTAGGCCCACTACGCCAGGCAGCTCGAGGCCATGGACGCTGTGGGTTCCTTCAGTGATGGCAGCAACACCGCGGTATCGGACGGCGAGGGCACAGGGGTGTCGTTAGGCACCCAAGTGCAAGCCCCCGACCTCGGAGGACTGTCCGGCGGGGCAGTTATGGGGACTATAGAGCGCTACCCACACATCTCCATCTAAGCACACTAACCCCACCCGAGACTCGACACGCGTGTCGAGTGATCGGCAGAAAAAGGCACATAGAGAGCGGTCCGCAGAATCGGTGTCCTCTGGGTGCTCCAAGTCACGGTCACCCCATGACACACAGCAACCGTCTACGATTGCTAAGAGTGCCACGTTACCTAAGGTCACAGAGGTATGGTCGTCAGAAGACTTATCCGGCCTCCACCCCCAACAGCACATTCAAAGTCGACTCCAGCAGTTTGTTCTACGTCTGCCTGCGAGTCTCGACGTCCCTCCTCTAAATCTCCAGAACCTTGTGAACCCACCTCTGAATCTCGACGCCTGACATTGAGATTAGGAAGATTCTGGGAAAGCCAAAGAGTCAGGGAAATATGCCTCTACACATGGAAAAGGGGAGAAACGGCAGAAAAAAGATTCTGAACACCAGGTTCAGAAAGAGAAACACAAATCTTCTGAGAAGTCCAAGACCCCTGACCCTGTCACTAGGCCTAAAGTTGTCCCTCCCACTCCCCAGGATATGGGAATGGAAGAGGAACCACAGCAGGAAGTGGTCATTCCCAGTTCCAAAGAATGGAGCTCGGAAGACATCGACAGAGTGATGAGGAGAATGTCTTTTATGGCAAATTTTTACACGAAAAACCCAGATTACTTTCTGAGCTATCAGAATACCCCTGCTACCTCTACTCCTTCGGGATCCAAAGACCCTCAACCTCCTACTAAGAGACCCTGTACTGAGACTCCAGCTCAGGGCCTGATTTCATACCCATTCACCATTGAACCTTACCAGCAGCATGGTGAGGATCCAGAGATACAAACATTGGACGACCAGGCAGGGGTCGATTATTATGGAGACGATGAGGACCAAGATGAGGAGGATGAAGACGAGGCAGAGGCCTATAGTCTCGACTCCCCTATTCCCAAGGACCCATCGGTGAATGACTCACCTGTGGATAATCAGCCATTACTGAACAAGATCTTAGCTAAAGCTGCAGGCCATGTTCAGATAGACACTCAGGGGGCTCAAGAAGAGAGGGACTTTGCAGAGCAAATTATGGGGGATAGAAAATCCATTGCCCAAGCCATACCAATTCTGAAGTCTATTCAACGCAGAATTGACCCCTTTCTGCTTACCCGGGCAGTTAACCCAAGAATAGAGAAATTATTCAGGGCCGCCCCCTCTGACCCACTTTACATAAGGGGTCAGCTTAAACCCGACTCATTAGTGGTTACAACTACCAGGAAGAGGGCGGAGACACCTCTAGCATCCTCTGAAGCTCCCCCAGACAAGGAGAGCAAAAAGATATATGGGCTAGGAAGGAAAGTGGCTTCCACCTCCGCTTACCAGGCAGGAATTGCTAATACCACCACTCTGCTGGCAAGTTACAACTGTAACCAATGGGAACAGGTAGCTGCCCTCATTGCCTCCACACCTGAACCTCTAAAGGGCGCTCAAAACAGCCAAGGACGAATGATACCCTAAAGTCCCTTGGACAACTAACTAATAAACCAATGAGGGAATAATAATTTTCGTCGCTTTCGCGGCCAAATTCCCAGAGAGGGTCTAATTACTTTCAAGGGCAAGGAACATCATGGGGAGGCAACCAACAGGCTACCCAGGGTTTTGCCAGAGGTCAAAAGAGGGGCCGTGGTAGGGAGAGAGGCAGCCCAGGTAGAGGCGCTACACCTCCCAACAAACAGTGACATTCCGCTCCGGGTCCCTTCCCATGCATCCCCAGTAGGGGGGCGCATTTCCACCTTCACCCACTCATGCAAAGGGATCACCTCGGACAGATGGGTGCTGTCCACAGTGTCTGCGGGATACTGTATCGAACTGTTGGAACGCCCCTGCGACCATCCACCAAGACAGAAAATGCACTCCTTGGAGCACCAAAGAATCCTCCTCGAGGAGATCGTCATTCTTCTTGCAAAGGACGAGATAGAACTCGTCCCGGGCAACTAGGTAAACAAGGGTATTTATTCAATTTACTTCCTTGTGCCAAAAAAAGATCTAACAATGCACCCAGTATTAGACTTACACCCTGCAAACAAGTATGTCAAGCCTCAAAACTTTTGCATGACTACACTCCAATAGGTTATCCCCCTACTAAAAAGAGGAGATTACATGGCAACATTGGACATGAAAGATGCCTATTTTCATATTTCCATGTTCCCAGCGCACAGAAGGTTCTTGCGTTTCAAGGTAGACAGCCAGCACTACCAGTTCAAGGTACTGCCCTTCGGTATAGCATCGGCTCAAAGGGTATTCACCAAGGTACTGGCGGTGGTGGCAGCGCACCTACGCAGGGAGGCAATCCCAGTGTACCCTTACCTGGACGACTGGCTCATCACAGGGAAAACCCCCGTAATTTGCAGATCCAACATCCAAAGAACGATCGACCTCCTCTTCCAATTGGGCTTCTCAATCAACGAGAGAAAATCAAGCCTGGTGCCAAGCACCTCCAAACAGTTCCTATGAGCTGTCCTAAACACTCAAGAAGGGTTGGCCTTTCCATCAGAGGAAAGAATTTGGAATCTGTTACTGCAAATTCCTCAATATCAGTCCGGTCGTCAGATAAGGGTTCGCAAAGCGATGTGTTTGCTAGGCATGATGGCGTCATGTATTTACCTGGTTCCCCACGCGCGCATGCGACCCATGCAGGAATGGTTGGCGAAACAGTGGTCTCAGACAAGTGGTCAGTGGGACGATCTAGTGGTCGTTTCGCCAACACTAGTACAGAGTCTTCGCTGGTGGACAAGAGAGAACTTGTCAAAGGGGAAACCCTTTTTATGATCCAGAAATACAGGCCGTAGTCACTACAGACGCATCCCTGTCAGGGTGGGGAGCACGCCTCTTTCACCACACAGCTCAGGGCCTCTGGTCTCACACAGTGGCCAAGAATCACATCAACCTATCGAACCTGTCAGTGCAGATCCTAACGGACACACGTTCACAATGTTTTACATAAACAAACAGGGGGGCACTCGTTCGCCAAATCTGTCCAGGCTTGCCCAGAAAATTTGGATATGGGCACTCAGACGGAACATTTACCTGTCGTCTCAACATGTTCCAGGGGATCTCAATTCACTAGCGGACACTTTGAGCATAGATCCCCTCCCAGAAGAACACGAATGGTGTCTACACAAAGAAGTCGTAGGAGACCTCTTCTCACAGTGGGGTTTCCCCACTATAGACCTATTCACCACAAGAGAAAATAGACAATGCCCAAGATTCGCATCCAGGTTCCCCCAGCCAGGCTCCAAGGGGAACGCTCTATGGATGAACTGGTCAGGGATGTTTGCCTACGCTTTTCCACCAACCCCTCTGATGAGGAAGGTGGTCAACAAGATACATAGGGAATCGATGACGCTCATCCTAGTTGCTCCCATGTGGGCGAGACAACCGTGGTTCCCGCACCTGCGCAAACTGGCGGTGTGCGAACCCATCAGACTCTCGTGCTGGTACAACCTACTCTCCCAGCACGGAGGACAAACAGTGCATCCTCAACCCAACTCGATGAACTTGGCAGCATGGCTCCTGAAGTCATAGACTTTGGCCATCTCAATTTACGACAGAGATGTATGGATATCTTAAAAGAATCAAGGAAACCTAACACAAGACACTGTTACTTTGATAAGTGGAAAATATTTGTTATTTGGTGCCAGAATAAACAAATCAACACAGTTGATTGCACTCCTTCCAATATTGTCACCTACATGCTCCACTTACTGGACGCGGGGGTTGGTATTTAATTCGCTCAAGGTACCCCTGGCGGCGCTGTCAGCCTACACCACCTCCCATAACAAGGTGTCATGGTGGAAGGTGCCAGTTGTCAAAGCTTTTATGGAAGGGGTGAAGAGACTCCACCCTCCAATTTCAAACTCACCACCAGGGTGGGACCTTAATGTGGTGCTTGCTAAACTCATGGGACCCACCCTTTGAACCCATGCATCAAGCTAGTCTCAAACACCTGACTTATAAGACTGCCTTCTTAGTAACCATTACATCCATAAGAAGGGTCAGTGAAATTCAGGCTCCTTTCTTTACTGTTCATAAGGATAAACTGGTTCTAGGAACTCACCCGAGGTTCTCACCTAAGTTAATTTCCAAATTCCATGTTAACCAGTCCATCGAGCTACCGGCCTTCTTTCAAGAACCCAAAAGCTCTGCTGAGGTGAAACTACACACACTAGATGTGCGAAGAGCAGTCCTCTACTACGTAGACAAGACCAGACCACTAAGGAAGACCGATAAACTGTTTGTCTCCGTAGCTACAGGCAGAGAAGGAGATTGCGTCTCTAAAGGTGCCATCTCGAAATGGATAGTCAAATGTATCCAGCTGTGTTACTCCCTTTCAAATAAAACTCTGCCTTTTACGCCAAGGGCCCACTCTACAAGAGGCACGGGGGCCACTCTGGCTTTCATTGCAAATATACCCCTTGACACCATTTGCAAAGCAGCTACATGGAGCTCTATTCACACTTTTACTCAGCACTACTGCATTGACACTCATTCCAAGACAGATACTCAAGTGGGACAAGCGGTTCTAAGACATTTGTTCGTTCATGACCCTTCTCACATCCCACCTCCTTCTTCTAACACTGCTCACTAATGTATGCACAGCATGTGATCTAAGCAGATTCCACAAGCCTCAGAAGGGATACATTACTCACCGTAATCGTATTTCTGATGCTTGTATCTGCTTAGATTCACATGTGCCCGCCCTTCCTCCCCTCTGAGAGAAGGCACATGGATGCTTGTAGTCTTATCTATCTATCTGCTTGGATACTCTGTACTCACGCTACTCCTCATGCTACCTCATGTCAGAAAAACTACAATCTAAGGGTCCTACACGCATGAGGGATCATGGGTACAGTGGACGTCACACTAGGGATAGTATTACTGGCACGCCCTAGTTCGACGCCCCCTTTTTGAGTTTCGAAAAACAAACCGTAATACTCTGCAGCTTCCACTAATGTCGGCCTATGCACAGCATGTGAATCTAAGCAGATACAAGCATCAGAAATACGATTATGGTGAGTAATGTATCCCATATGTCTTCCTAGAGCCATCCCCTTTGTACTGGGTTTTCCACTTCTGCACCCTCTCCTCGGCCTGTCTCAGATGAACTGTTAAGACTCTTTTACGTGCTGAGGCCAGGCTAATAAGTTTGCCTTGTAGCGTAGGTTTAAAGGCATCCCACGCCATGGCTATAGGGACCGCCCCGTTCAAAATGTCTTGGCAATATTGTGTGATCTTCTCGGAGATAGTGGCGCAATTCTCTGCGTTAGCAAAAATGGATTTATTCAGTTTCCATAAATTAGTTTCCCTTATTCCCTGCCCAAAGGTGTCCAACTGTAGTGTGACAGGGGAGTGATCTGAGACCAGTGCTAGCTCTGTCGTGGCAGAGCTGGTCCCCAGGGGTAGGGACTGAGAAACCAACAAATAGTAAATCCTGAAATAGCTACAGTGGGCATATGAAAAGTGTGTAAAATCGTGGGTATGAGGATGTAGATGTTGCCACAAGTCTACCAAATCCAGGGGATATTGTTTTTGCTGCTTCTGACGCAGCAAACAGGCCTGATCTATCCATCCCGGCATCTAACACCACATTAAAATCTCCTCCAACTACAAGATACCCCTGTTGAAACTGGCAATGTGAGGGAACACTTGAGCATAGAAACCTTCATGTTGCCGATTTGGACCATAAATGGAAACCAGCATCAAATCTCTGCCCCCAACCCGCATATGAAACCCCAAATATCTTCCCTTGTGATCCCGGAGAACATTCATTTTCTCAAAGCCGAGCGGAATTAGCCATTAGAATTGCCACACCCACCTTCCTCTGAGGGGAAGAGGCAAAACATTGATAGGCGAACCATTTGGAGCGTAGCGTCAGCCATTCGTTCCTTAATAAATGGGTCTTTTGCAGTAAACAATTTTGGCTTATAACTCCACCAGTTTAGAGAGCACACTCTTCCTTTTCCTCCAAGTATTCAGCCCTTGGACATTCATGGAGACTATTTTCATGACAGCCATCCCAGAAGTGCAATCCACTATAAACGTGCCACCTACTCTAACAGAGGCCCCAGATGATTTGGGCCTCCCCAAGCTACGCCTTCCCTTACAGAACCATCTTTTGGTGGCCCCCACAACACTGTATGAACCATACAACAAAAAACATGCCCAAAAAGAAGAAACCAAAAAATAAAAAACGACCACATCTGGGTTAACCAACAGGTCAAAAATACCTGAATGTGGGTAGGTTCTGCCAATGCCCTCTCAACTGTTCATTGTCTCTAACAGTACGGCATATTAAAACCAACTCAAAACCACATATAGCAAACCATAGCTACCATAAGTGACACTTCACAATTTGGCACAGCCTTCTAAGCACCCCCACATATAGGCCATAAACCAGTCCCTTAATTAGCCAATGCCCTCTCAACTGTTCATTGTCTCTAACAGTACGGCATATTAAAACCAACTCAAAACCACATATAGCAAACCATAGCTACCATAAGTGACACTTCACAATTTGGCACAGCCTTCTAAGCACCCCCACATATAGGCCATAAACCAGTCCCTTAATTAGGGACTTCAGAGTCCCCACTTCTTTCCCTTCAGTCCATTTAAGGGTGCCTTTGATCCTTCTGCCTGCTTCTCCTCGAACAAGCCCTGGACTATTCCGCTGGGGGGGGACGATGGGGAGGGGGGCCTCTGGAACCATTTCCTCAAGGAGGTTCATTTCACATGCTGGGATCTTCAGACCCTTATTCGCTGCTCGGATGGTGGTATATTGGTGCTGTCCCCGTCCAGCTTGAGGATGCGAAATGGGTATTCCCACTCATATTTAATACTCTTACTTTCAGGCCATAGAGCCAGCGGTCTCAGCACCCTGCACGTTTGGATAGTTGTTTGTGCCAGGTCTTTGAACAATTGCAAGGGGTTCCTCCTGAATAAGAACCCTTGTGTCACTCTGGTCTTCTGAAAGATAAGCTCCTTACTTTTGATGAAATGTACTCTCGTTAACACATCTGGCAGGAGGTGCTGTAATTGTTAGAAATTAGAATAGAGTGCGGTTGAGGGTAAGATACGCTTTTGTTTATCCAAATATGTCCGGGAATAAATCTCGAACATACCCCTCCAAGTCCCTGGTCATTGACCTCCCTAGGAATCCCTCTGATGTGGATATTGTTACAGTGATTCTCTGCGTCGTCTTGTTTTTCATCAGAGGAAGTTCTGTGGACCTTCAATGCTGCTACCCTCTGTTCCAGCTGGTCGTAGGAGTTTGCCTGGTCGCAGAAAGCTGTCTCCAAGTCTCTCTGTCTGGATTTGGTCTGTTGGACATTCTGCGCAAGCTCCTGAAATAAGCCTTTCAGTTCCTGTAAAGTGGTGATCCTACCTTGAAAGGACTGGAGCAGCGGTGCATTGTCACCTTTTTGTGGCAGGTTGTGCATCTGAATCCAAAGTTGTGGCGGCTTCTGAGCTTACGGGGCCAACAGAGGTGGACTTCGGCTGTTGTTGCATCTCTCTGATAGAGGTTGCTGATTTCTCCTTGGCATTGCCCGTCTTCATGTTGGAAGTGTCTCCAGCTGCCCTGTAATGTAAGCCAAGACGACAGAGGATGCAGTGGCAGGGAGCGTGCTGTCTTAGGCGACCAATATAGCAGTGAGAGGGAGTACCAGGCCAATCGGGCTCTCCTGTGCAGGCTCCCCACCCTTCTCTCCCACTGGGACCAGTAATTGCCAGCACTGCGACCCAACCTCACAGGACTGTTTCAGCATGGGGAATCCACAAACAAAGGGCCAAACACAGTGTCCATTAATTTTACATTTTTTGTGTGCTTTTGCAGATGATGCCACCAATCCCTTTTCCTTGCTTGTTTTCCTTTTGTCCTTAAGTGAAACGTTTGTTAAAGAGAAACTGCTGTAAACATTGTCCCCCTCCCAGAGAGATCCTCTCTTGCAGAATAGGGACGACTGTGTTTCAAAGGGCACAGCCGACGAGAAAGCCCTTGTTCACGCTAAAGGCTGCTTGCACTTCCAGCGGGGCCTGCAATACGAGAAATCCTACTTTTCCAGCAAAGCACATCGGAGCAGTCTATCCGACTGGCCGCCGCCGTTCGGGGCCCTCATAACAGCCTGCTTTCAGGAAGCTTAACCGCCGCAATATGACTGGCAGATGATCCTTCTGATCAGCCCACCTGCTGGGTCCAGAGTCTAGACGCCGGTCATGTGTAGCTCGGGGAACACCATAATTACGCGGGTCCGCTGCTGGAGCAGCTCCTTACTTGAGCGAGGACTGCAGAGCCTCGGGAGCCACTCAATGCGGGCAAGCAGCATTGCCGATCATACAGGGCTCCGGGCGACCGTGTCCCTAGGTCATACAAACAGGTATAGAGGTGCGGCAGCCTCAGCTGGTGTAGGTGTGTGTTCGCCGCACTCTACAGAAGCACTGCCGCCTCGACGTTCATGGTGGCCATGATGGGGCGCCAGAGGCATGGACAAGGGGGGCTCTGTGCTCTATGCAGCCTTACCACAGAGTGCCAGCGCTGGAAAGGCGATCCTCTGGTGCCCGTGAGATTCCGACATTGCTGCAGCGAGTTTCAGTGTTATATCTGTGGGATGACGGGCTTCATTGCTGACGTGAAGGTATCCGGGCTGCAGAGCCTACAGGGCTAAACCACCATTAGACTCCAGCCAGGCCACGCCCCCCCCATCTTAGGCTCTTGTGAGAAACCTTAGGGTGTCTTCACATCCACTCCCCTTGGGTCCTCTCCTCAGGTGGCCAGGGAAAGGCCATCGCTTTTGGATCCTGACCCTGGGGGTGGAGAAGCGAGGGAGGATCACCTGGGTAGAGGGTCATTGGGGATTGGGGCCGAGATGTCCTCAGGTGAGACGCAGTATCCCACATTCCTCTTTCATGAAGAATCTTCTATTCCAGAAGTAGTCGTGGGATATTGCTATCCCCATCCCTTTATCAAAGAGAATGATAGGAGATATGATGCCTGAGAAAGAGGAGGAAAAGGAGAAGATTTAAAGGTGAGGTAGGAGAAACATGGTATCTCCCTCTCCCTATTGAAGACCAACCTAACCCTGCCCCAGCCTTTATAGATTACTGTAAAGTAGTCCCCCCTCATTTCCCCCCATTTTCCATCTGACAGTACTGATGAGGACGAAGCAACTAGGAGTAGTGAACTCAAATAACCTAGTTCACCACTCTAATACTGGGACAAGGAAGAGGCGACTGAGAGTGATGAACACTATAAACACATTTTACCCCTCTGGTACTTGGACGAGGAAGAAGCCTGCAAAGTACTGTGAGGGTCAGGCACGTCCCTTTAATTCTAGTCAGGCACACCCACTTGAGAATGCACACCTGCAACCTGTTAAGTGGTTGCATGTGTATAAATGGAGAACTAGAGAACAGTGCAGAGGGAAACCGTGAGGCTTGTGTTGGAGAGACCAGCAGGGGACCCCTTCTGACAGGAGGCAGCTGTGGTGGGCAGGAGAAGGACCCAGGATGCCGGCTGAGGTCCCGCAGGATCTGGGGAGCCCAAGATGAGTGAAGCCATGGGGCTCTCTGGTGTCGGAGCCTCCTTATATTGGAAGAAGCAGCTGGTGCTGCAAGCGATTGGGACAGGGGAGACGCCGTCTGCGTCCCCTTCAAGACCAGGGAGTTGCTGGCGTGTGCAGGAGTGCCGCTGTTGGATGAGCGAGGCTTGCAGAAACTGGTCCGTCGACCGGGGAAGCACAAAGAAGCAACAGAGGCCACTGCGGAGGACGCAGAAGCACCTGTGAGTGTTGGGAGTAGCTGCACAAGACCGGGGCCCTCCTAGCAGGCTGTGGAGAAATAACTATTGAGTATGATGAAAACTTGTATCCAAGCTGCATTATGCTTATGAAGGACTGACCTGAATGAAAGCTTGAATTTGAGCATATTGACTACTACATTGAATACAATTTTATGGGCGTAAAGCGACGTACTGAATTAAAACTAGAAACAAAGGCACATTATGCAAATTGAATATCGAACTGAATGAAAACTTGAATTTAAGCACATTGAAGATTTACTTGAACACAACTTTATGAGCCAAGCAAATATCAGCTGATAGCCAAAGGGAAAGTGCCTATGTGAAAGTAAGACACGGAAGAGAGCGCAAGTGTGAAAGATTGCCATAGGAAGGTGGGGAAAGGAAAAGACCATCTAAAAGTGAACTTTATGAACACGTGCAGTATGGCAAGGCCAGAGACTGGTGTGTGACAAGTTGTGGCAAAGCCAAGAGGCAAACTAGGAGAAGCCAGAACAGTGCAAACCTGCATATAAAGCCAATGAGCCAACAAAGAGGAGCGAAGGGAATGTGACTCTGAACACAGGGCAGTTACAGAGTGACGTAGGTGGGCTAAAGCGCCTAGGGATCCTGGTTGTGCGACCTGTGGTGGATGGAGCGTCTGGTCTGACAACTGCGCCTAGACCAGCGAGCCCTGAATTATGAGAACCAAAAACGCTGTGAAATTAACCAAGAAGGAACACTGCAAGTAACCTGGTGATGTAATCCAGGAGGAGGATCAGGCTGACCTCGAGTTGTTACCTTTGTTTTGAAAGACTCAAATCAGTACAAGTGGTGGAGTTAAAGTCTTAGGGGAAGGAACACTGAAACTTAAGGAACTGCAAGTATTTTCTTGAGAACGAAGTCTGAAGACCCTTTTCTTTTGTACTGCGTTGCTGTTACCTTGAACGGGAGAAAGGTAATATTGAGACATTAATGGAATTTTCTTGAACTTGGAGAAGGGGAGCTGAGAAGAAAGCTAAGAGTGGCAAGAAGTTCAGAACTTTAGGTTGATCACCATTTCTTTGATTATTGACATCCCTACACGTTGTTCAGCTTTAGTTGTGTTAGGCAGAATCCTGTGCAGTTCCCTTAGGGAACACTGCAAAATGATTAAGACTACAAGAGTAAGCAGTAAACCCAATTGGTAGCAGTCTGCACCACCCAGATTTACCTGGTAGCTGTAGCTGAGCAGTCAGACTTTTCTCAAGAAGAGTAGGGCAGTATATAGAGTATACACAATAGGGCTAAAACACAGTAGAGCAAACAAACACTGACCAGAGCTTTGTATAAAAAGTATATAATTATTTATTTAAAACACACTTTAGGCAATATACTAGCACTCTAAATCAAAAGCAAGTTAAAACAGAGTCAGGTAAAGTATACACACCTCCCTTAATAACTATTAGACAAGTCAGGATTAAAACACCACGATTTGTTAAACAGATGTGAGTGCATAACCTGATGGCACTCCAATAGTTCAGTTAAAGGGAGAGAAAAAGGCAGAGCATAGAAATAAAACAGGTACCAACACTTTGAGGAGGTCTCAGCAAGAGAATTAGAGGCAGTAGATACTGTAGAGCCAACGTTCATAGGCCAGGCCCACTTTAAAGGGACAAAGCGAAATGTGCCCAGGATCACACGGTTTAAAATGCACTAAAAGTCTTTGCAGAAAGTTCAAAAGAGGTTGGGGTGATTCAAGAAGGTAAAGTTAGAAGGTTTGGGGCCAACCCAGTTGGCAAGCCAAGGATTTAAGGGTCACCTTGGGCAAACCGAAGAAAGGGAGGCCAGGCAGGACACAGTACCTTAAACAGAGAGAAATCTCCAGCGGTGGCAGTTGTTCCTGGCAGTGGTTGCAGTTTGTTGTTTCGACCAGGGGAAGAGAGGATCTCGTCAAGGAGGAAACGTGGAGTCGTTGCACTGCACAGGGATGAAACCAGCCGCGGAGTTAGTCAATAAAAGGAGCGTTCCTTTTATTCACGGTCAAAGTGGTGAAGCTTGGCTATCTGGCCGCTGGGGTGCTTGACACGGGCGATTCGACCAAGAGACGTCTTTGGAAGGTGTTAGGGAGAATTCTCTGTAAAGGCTAATGTCCCAAACCTAGTGAGTCCCCCAGCAGCTTTGCTGGATTTTTGGGGTTTATTTTTTTTCTCCTGCTAAGAGTGAGACTCTTTTTCTCCCACTCTTAGACATGATTTGAGGTGTTCCTTTGACTTTGTATGTGTTTTATGGGCTATGGGGTCCTTTACCCCATAGGGCTTCATGTGTTTTTGGTATGTGGGTTACACAGCACCCTCCGTACCGTAACCCAGGGGTGTCGTAGCGACCCCCAAACATAGACTCCATACCCTGGGACTGACTACTGTCTCCCAGGGCATGTAAAGTCACCATTGGCTTTACTAGTCTCAAATTGTGAACAGAACCAGTACAAACCATCCTATTGTGGACGGACTGGTCGGGGCAATTCGATTGCCCCGGGGTCTGTTGTTCGAGGGGGCACTGTCCAGTCCCCCCCGACCGAGTTTTGGCTGGTGGCAGTGGATACTACTTTTTATATTCGACCGCGAATATATTCCTATGGGATTTTCCCATTGTTCGAGGCTACCACTTTTTAAAATAGCCCCCAACATGCCGCCGGTTTATTAAATTAATATTAATTCACCGGTTGGTCATTTTTGCCGAAACTTGGTTCCAAAATGGCGTTTGTGTTCGCTTCTGTGACTCCAACCCAAGTTGAGCCCTTTGTTCCACTTTTTGGCAGGCTTCTCCACAGAAGCCTCCAAAAGTGGTGCCACTCTGTCTGGGTACCACAGGGGGTGTGGGAGGGGGTTTAGGCACCCTGGACTGAGTTGCCTCGGCAACTCAAGTCGCACTCTTGTGTGATTGGCCCAAGTGGTGAGCCACTCGGCTCACCACTTAGCATGTTTGATTGACAGCTAGGCTGAATGAATGGGGGTTTGCTGCATAAAAGCAGGGCTTTGGGGACTGGAACTTCAGAAGTCTCCACAGGACCTAAGAATCCGAGGAGGGAGAAGCTGAGCCGACCTGCAACGATGACGCCACCGGTGGAGCCCTGCTGAACCGTCTCACCACTTTTCCCGACGACAGAGGAGATCTCCAGTCCGGAGAGTCTTCTTCCTTTGACTGGTGGGGATAACCAGTTTGCCCGTCTTTTCGCCTTCCTGGACCATCTCGTGGCCGCCTTGCCCGTGCCAAGCACCCCGGCAACCGGAATACCACGGATCACCACTACCGCGAAGAAAAGGGTAGTACCTTGTAACCGGGAAACTCTGCGGCTGGTTTCTTCCCTGGAAGTGCAACGACCTTCAGCTTTCCTCCACGTCGAGACCTCCTCTTCCTCTGGACGAAACACCGACTTGCACCCGCTGCGACTTGCACCCGCTGCCAGGAAGAACTGCCCCCGCTGGAGCGTTCTTCCCACTTTCAGGTACTGTGTCCTGCCTGGCTTCCCTTGCGACAGATCGTTCGGGGTGACCGTAAATCCTCGACTTTCTAACCTGGACTGGCCTGGGGCCTGTTAACTAACTTTTCCTGACTTAATCTCATTCTTTTGCGAACTTTCTACAAAGACTCTTTGGGCATAACACCACTGTGTGATCCTGGACACATTTCGCTTGCTCTCTCTAAGAGTGGGCCGGGCATTTGAACTTCCTTGCTCCCCAGTAGACTTTGCCTAACCTGCCTCACTGTGGTTCTTTGGAAAGTATTGAAATTTGTGTGCTTTCATAACTCTGCCTTTTAGAGTGCCATAACTTATTAGAGTGCCATCTTATGTTATGCGCTCACCTCTGTCTGAAAATAAGTGGTGTTTCTCATTAAGACTTGTCTGATAAGTAATTAGGGTTGTATATATATTTCTGAGGCTTGTGGAATCTGCTTAGATCACATGCTGTGCATAGGCCGACATCTAGTGGAAGCTGCGGAGTATTACAGTTTGTTTTTCGAAACTCGAAAATGGGCGTCGACACAGGCGTGCCAGTAATACTATCCCTAGTGTGACGTCCACTGTACCCAAGATCCCTCACGCGTCTGGGATCCTCAGATTGTTTTTTTCCGCCATACTGGTCGGAAGCATCTTGCGGAGTCCCCTGGCCTTAGCCATACTTTTGCTAATTATTGCAATTTAAAATTATTTATTGACATCCTTCCCCACCCCAACGTCGACCATCGACACTCGACGACGGCTGGAGAAGACATCGACCGTCGGCTGCTGCACGACGGATCTGGGCCTCGGAAGGCCGCTGGCCTCGGCCCGGGCCTAGTAGGCCGCTGGCCTCGGCCCTGCAAGTAGGGAGAGTGGGGGGTGGTACATACTCTTCACTCTTGGTAAATAGGTACACCTTATATATTTCCTACACTTACCAGCCCGCTGCCTCAAGGTGCGTATGGAGGGTACCCCTTTCCAATTCTGCCCCAAGTGCAACCGCAAATACCCTTGGGTCGACAGGCACGCCACGTGCAATCTCTGCTTGCCGAGGGACCACCCCGAAGCGAATTGCAGAGCGTGTAGTAGGTTTAAGCCTAAAACACTTAAGGACCGTTCGACAAAGCGTTGGGCCCACCACGCCAGGCAGGCAGCCATGGCAGCGGAGGGCGCCTTCAGCGATGGCAGCGACGCCGTACTTTCGGACGGCGAGGGCATTACGGCGTCGAAAGACTGCCGAGCGCAGGTCCCCGACCTCGGAAGGTTGTCCGCCAGGGCGGCTATGGGGAAGACCCCCGGCGACGCAAGCGCTACACACCCTACACACACTAAGCACACTAAGTCCAACCGAACCTCGACGACGTCGACTTCTCGGAAAGAGGCACGGATAGAACGGTCCGACGCGGTGTCCTCTGGGCGCTCTCGATCGAGATCGCCTCATGACGCAAGGCAATCATCCACTCTTGCCAAGAGTGCCTCGCTCCCTAGATTAACGGAAGTTCGATCGTCGGAAGACGAAGACGACTTCCACCCCCAGGCCGCGCTCCAGGAGACCGAGAGCGCAGTTAACACCAGCGAGGCCCCACGCTCGAAACAAGATACCTCTCCCGACCCTCGGCGCCAGGCGTCGAAAGTCTCTGGGGCCTCCAAGGGGCAGGGAAAACATTTTTCCACGCACGGGGAGGGAGGGAAACAGCGGAAAGCTCAGCCTTCCACTCCTGTAAGACCATCCTTCCACCCCAAGCAGACAGATAAACATAAATCTACTGGGACATCAACATCCAGCAAGGGTACCCTTGATAAGTCCTCTAAGTTGCCTACTAAAGTCATACCCTGTTCCAAAGAATGGTCCAGTGAGGACATAGACAGGGTCATGTCAAGGATGTCTTCCTTAGCTGATTTTTATGACAAAAACCCAGAACATTTCCTTTCGTATGACCCTCAAGGGGCCACACCCTCAGGCTCCTCTGATCCTATCCCCCTAAGTAAAAAGGCCCGGGTCGAAAGACCTGACCCCTTCGAGGTGCAGCCTTACTCTACTCCATACTCTACTCCACACCCCAGATACCAAGGACAACCTTTCCCTGAAGGGGACCAGGAGTTTACAATTATGGAGGAACGAACCGGGTCTGAATACTATGCGGAGGATGAGGACCTGGAGGAGGTAGAAGATGAGCAGGAAATTTACAGAGTAGATTCCCTGGTAGAGAGCGAAGCCCCAGTTACCGACTCGCCAGTTGATAACCAACCCCTCCTTAATGAAGTTCTCGCTCGCGCAGCAGAACATTTTCACATCGACACCCACGGTGTACAGGAGGAAAGGGACTTCGCAGAAGAGTTGGTGGGAGAGAGGAGGCCGGTCGCTCAGACCATCCCTATCCTTAAATCCATCCAACGTAGAATAGATCCATCCCTGGTGAATCCTAACCTCACCAGAGCCGTCAACCCCAGAGTCGAAAAACTTTTTCGGGCAGCCCAGTCTGACCCTCTTTATATAAGAGGTCATCTTAAACCAGACTCCCTAGTGGTTACCAACACTCGGAAGAGCGCTGGGACACCCTTATCAGGAGAGCAAAAGACTGTACGGGTTTGGCAGGAAGGTAGCCTCAACGTCCGCCTACCAAGCAAGGATTGCAAACTCCACCACCCTGTTGGCAAGTTACAACTGCCATCAATGGGAAGAGGTCGCGGCGCTCATAGCCTCTGCTCCTGAACCGTTAAAGGGCCAGTTGGCTCGGATCTCGGCAGAAGGGAGAGCCGTGTCTGGTTGGATATTAAAAGCAACTTTCGACGCTGCAGACAACGCAGGAAGATTGATAGCAGAAGGTACTGTTATCAAGAGACATGCGTGGTTACGGCAGTCGGGGTTCAAAACAGAAACACAGGCTTCATTAATAGACAAGCCGGTGGAACCAGATCTATTGTTTGGGAAAGCGGTCGAAGACGCACTTAAGAATGCCAAGGACGAGTACGAGACTCTCAAATCCCTTGGCCAGCTTACCAACAAACCCCCGAACCAGAGGGGGAACAGTAATTTTCGTCGCCCACGCGGCCAAAATTCACAAAGAGGCAACTATGCCCAAGGACAGGGTACACAATGGAACAACAACCAGCAGTCTACCCAAAGTTACAGCAAGGGTAACAAGAGAGGTCGTGGAAGAGGCAGAGGCAGCCCCAACAAGGGAGGTGGCATGCCTCCGCCAAAGCAGTGACGCTCAGTTCAGGGTCCCTTCTCACGCAACCCCAGTAGGGGGACGCATTTCCAACTTCACCCAGGCTTGGGAAGGGATCACCTCAGACAGATGGGTGCTGTCAACAGTGTCCACAGGATATTGTATAGAATTACTGCAGCGTCCCCGGAACCACCCTCCACGACAAAGAATACACTCCTTAGAACATCAGAAGATCCTTCTCGAGGAGATCGCCATTCTGCTAGAAAAGGACGCGATAGAACTCGTCCCAGGACACCAGGTAAACAAGGGTATCTATTCAACTTACTTCCTTGTGCCAAAGAAAGATTTGACAATGCGCCCAGTATTGGACCTACGGCCTGCCAACAAGTATGTCAAGCCCCAAAAATTACGTATGACCACGCTACAAGAGGTAATCCCCCTCCTAAAAAAGGGGGACTACATGGCAACCTTGGATATGAAAGATGCTTATTTTCATATTTCCATGCTCCCAGCGCACAAAAAATACTTGCGCTTCAAAGTGGACAGTCGCCACTACCAATTCAAGGTACTGCCCTTCGGGATAGCTTCAGCACCAAGGGTATTCACCAAGGTACTGGCGGTGGCAGCTGCACACCTACGCAGGGAGGCATTCCCAGTGTACCCTTATCTGGACGACTGGCTCATAACGGGGGAAACCCCAAGAATTTGCAGGTCAAACATTCAGAGGACTATCGACCTCCTCCACGAATTAGGCTTCTCTATCAACGAGAAGAAGTCAAGTCTGGTGCCAAGCACCTCAAAACAGTTCCTAGGAGCAATCCTAGATACTCAGAAAGGGTTGACCTTCCCCTCGGAAGAGAGAATTCGGAATATACTACTGCAAATTCCACATTATCAGTCAGGTCAACAAATAACGGTACGCAAAGCAATGCGGTTACTAGGCATGATGGCGTCATGCATTTACCTGGTCCCCTACGCGCGTCTGCGCATGCGTCCCATGCAGGAATGGTTGGCGAAACAGTGGTCTCAGGCAAGTGGTCAGTGGGACGATCTAGTGGTTGTTTCGCCAACACTCGTACAGAGCTTACACTGGTGGACAAAAGAGAATCTCGCAAGGGGAAAACCCTTTTACGATCCCGAAGTACAGGCAGTGGTAACTACAGATGCATGCCTGACTGGGTGGGGAGCTCACCATCTCCACCACACAGCTCAGGGTCTCTGGTCTCACTCAGTAGCCAAGAACCACATCAACCTGCTAGAGCTTCTGGCAGTATTCCGAGCGCTTCGGGCGTTCGAGCCCCATCTACTAAACTTGTCGGTGCAGATCCGGACGGACAGCACGACAGCCATGTTCTATCTGAACAAACAAGGAGGGACTCGTTCGCCAAATCTGTCCAAGCTTGCCCAGAAAATCTGGATATGGGCACTCAGACGGAACATCTTCCTATCAGCACAACATGTTCCAGGGGAGCTCAATTCCCTAGCGGATGCCCTAAGCAGAGACTCCCTCCCAGAAGAACACGAATGGGTCCTTCACAGAGAGATCGTAGAAGATCTCTTCTCTCAGTGGGGTTTCCCCACTATAGACCTATTCGCCACAAGCGAAAACAAACAATGCCCAGGATTTGCATCCAGGTTCCCCCAGCCAGACTCCCAAGGGAACGCCCTGTGGATGAACTGGTCAGGGATGTTTGCGTACGCTTTTCCACCAACTCCTCTCATCAGGAAGGTGGTGTACAAGATGTACAAGGAATCGATGACGCTCATCCTAGTTGCTCCCATGTGGGCGAGACAACCATGGTTTCCACACCTACGCAGGATGGCGCTGTGCGAGCCCATCAAACTCCCAGCCTGGTACAACCTACTGTCCCAGCAACAAGGTCAAACAGTGCACCAGGAACCCAACTCAATGAACCTGGCAGCATGGCTCCTGAGGTCATAGAGTTTGGGCATCTCAATTTACCACAGAGGTGTATGGACATCCTAAAATTATCCAGGAAACCAAACACAAGGCACTGTTACTTTGACAAGTGGAAAAGATTCGTTATTTGGTGCCAGAATAAACAAATCAACCCAGTTGATTGCACTCCTTCCAACGTTGTAACATACATGCTCCACCTGCTGAACGCAGGTTTGGTTTTTAACTCTCTGAAAGTACACCTGGCAGCCCTCTCGGCTTACACCACATCCCATAACAAAGTATCGTGGTGGAAAGTACCAGTAGTTAAAGCCTTCATGGAAGGAGTAAAGAGACTTCACCCTCCTATTTCGAACCCACCGCCAGGATGGGACCTCAATGTGGTGCTAGCTAAGCTCATGGGCCCCCCTTTCGAACCCATGCATAAAAGTAGTCTCAAACACCTGACTTATAAAACGGCCTTCTTAGTAGCCATTACCTCTATAAGAAGGGTCAGTGAAATTCAGGCTCTGTCAGTGCAGGATCCTTTCTTTATTATCCACAAAGACCAACTGGTTTTACGCACACACCCTAGGTTCTCACCTAAATTTATATCTAAGTTCCATGTAAACCAGTCCATCGAGCTTCCGGCTTTCTTCCAGAACCCGCAATGCTCGGCTGAGGTGAAACTACACACCCTTGATGTGCGTAGGGCGGTCCTCTACTATGTAAATAAAACCAGACCGCTAAGAAAAACAGATCAACTGTTTGTCTCCGTAGCTACAGGCAGAGAGGGGGATCGCGTCTCTAAAGGCGCGATCTCGAAGTGGATTATCAACTGTATACAGCTGTGTTACTCTCTTTCTGGAAAAACTCTGCCTTTTACGCCAAGGGTCCATTCTACTAGAGGCATTGGTGCCACTCTGGCTTTCATTGCAAATGTTCCCCTCGACACCATTTGCAAAGCAGCTACTTGGAGCTCTATTCACACTTTTACTCAGCATTACTGCATTGACACTCATTCCAAGACAGATACACAAGTGGGACAAGCGGTTCTAAGACACCTGTTTGCTCATGACCCTTCTCACATCCCACCTCCTTCTTCGGGTACTGCTTGCTAATCTATGCACAGCATGTGATCTAAGCAGATTCCACAAGCCTCAGAAGGGATACATTACTCACCGTAATCGTATTTCTGATGCTTGTATCTGCTTAGATTCACATGCGACCCACCCTTCCTCCCCTCCGAGAGAAGGCGCATGATTACTTGTAGTCTTACCTTTCTGTCTATCTGCTAGGATTATCTGTACTCGCGCTACTCCTCATGCTTCCTCATGTCAGAAAAAATACAATCTGAGGATCCCAGACGCGTGAGGGATCTTGGGTACAGTGGACGTCACACTAGGGATAGTATTACTGGCACGCCTGTGTCGACGCCCATTTTCGAGTTTCGAAAAACAAACTGTAATACTCCGCAGCTTCCACTAGATGTCGGCCTATGCACAGCATGTGAATCTAAGCAGATACAAGCATCAGAAATACGATTACGGTGAGTAATGTATCCCATATAATAGTGACTGTGTGTTGAATTTATTGACCTCTCTTTGTGCTAGTGTAATTTACAAGTGTGTCTTTAAATAAATAATTATATACTTTTACACCAAAGCTCTGGTCAGTGTTTGCTTGTGCTACTGTGTCTCTGTACCTATTGTGTATACTCTATATACTGCCTAACTCATCTTGAGAGAAGTCTGACTGCTCAGCCACAGCTACCAGGTAAATCTGGGTGGTACAGACTGCTACCAATTGGGTTTACTGCCAAGCACCTGTAGTCCTAAATCTTTTGCAGTGGTCCCTAAGGGAACTGCACAGGTTTCTGCCTAGCAGAAGGCGAAAAGGGCGAACTGGTTGGTCCCACCAGCTCAGAGGAAGAAGACTCGTCCAGCAGAAGATCTTCTCTTGTCATATGGAAAGTGGTGAGGTAGTTACAGCAGGGCTTCACCGGTGGTGTCGTCGTTGCAGATGGCTCAGCTTCTTCCCTCTTCGGATTCTTGGGTCCTGTGGCGACTTCTGAAGTTCCAGTCCCAAAGGCCCTGCTTTTATGCAGAAAAACCCCCATTCATCAGCCTAGCTGTCAATCACACATGCTAAGTGGTGAGCAGGTCGGCTCACCACTGGGCCAATCAGAGTAGAGTGCGACTTGGGTTGCCGAGGCAACGCAGTCCAGGGTGCCAATTCCCCCCTCCACCACATGTGGAACCCAGACAGAGTGGCACCATTTGGAGGGCTTCTGTGGAGAAGCCCGCCAAAAAGTGGAACAAAGGGCTCGACCTTGGTCGGAGTTACAAAGACAGACACAAACGCCATTTTTGAAAAAGAGTTCTGGCAAAAAGACCCAACCGAGGATTTAATATTAAATAAATAAACCAGCGGTATCTTTAACATTGCACCAAAAAGTGGTGTGTTTAAAATCAATGGGAAAATCCCATAGAGAATATTCCGGTGGAATATTTTGCGTGGTAACCACTGCCACCAGCCAGAAACTCGACAAGGGACTGGACAGTGCCCCCTTGAAAACAGACCCAGGGGCAATATAATTAACCCCTTCCAGTACTTCCACAATATGATGATTTGTACTGGTTCTGTTCATAATTTAGGACTAGTAAAGTCAATGGTGACTTTACATGCCCTGGGAGACAGTAGTCAGTCCCAGGGTATGGAGTCTATGTTTGGGGGTCACTATGCCACCCCTGTGTTACTGCACTGAGGGTGATGTGTAACACACACATAAACAATAGATGATACCCTATGGAGTAGAAAGAAAACCCCATAGCCCATAAGCACACAGAGTCAAGGACACTCAAATCATGTCTAAGAGTGGGAGGAAAAGAGTCTCACTCGAAGCAGGAGAAAAAAAACAAACCCCAAAAATCCAGCAAAGCTGCTGGGGGACTAACTAGGTTTGGGAAATTAGCCTTATAAGAGAATACTCCCTTACAATTTGTGAGGGCATGCACAGGTTTTGGACACAGACAGACCTTTAAGTTGAACTCCTTGACTCAGACTTTCCTTAGTTTTGTTCAGGTATGGAAATCCCATCTAAGCATAGAGCAAGTTTGGCCTTCTACCATCGTGACATTTAAGTTAATAAATATCTTTTGTTTGAACATTCTGTTGTCTGTGTCTTGCTTCATGATGCCTTCACACTCTCTTAAATTGCAGTGCATGTGCTTACGTTGGAAGTTGGAGACTAGCCCTGAATAGTCATTGATGAAACGTATCTTACACGCTAGTCGACTGAATAATCGTGGTTTAGCTGGCTCTCAGCTATAGACCCTAGGGACTGAAGCAGCAACCAGGTGTGCTAAATATGCTGCCGGTCGAAGCAAGACTATCCTCTCAAATTTTAGACTGCTGATTAAGAACATAATTTTTCCATTGGCTCGGGAACAACTTTAGATTGATCCCACCACTAAATCACACACTGGCAAATATTTAAAATTGCATTCTAGGCACTATGCCTATCCCCTTTACCTAATAGATTACCCCAATAACTGAATTGTGCATGAATAGATGCACATCAAGTTTAATTTAGTCAACACTTTGCAAATAGGATAGGCTTAACGGCTGATGCTAGAGCTTGTACATTGTGGTGATTTGGTGCTTGAAACCACGAAACATCTGATTGAATGCGAGAGCTTGGATAATATACGCAAATGTATGCTAGGGGCCCTTAGTCATCCAGCTATGCCATATGGTCTTGAGCTGATTTGGGACATGTTTTGCTGGTGAAACAACCTTGTGCTCTTGTACCATATGACAAAGCTGTGGCTGAACATCAAGTTAATACTCTATATTTTTCTCTGCTATCTTGGTTAACCTTTGGAGGTTTCTGAATCTGCACAAAACTTGTCATTTTTAATGTATAGAAAGTATGTCACTGGTTGGGGGACATTAATTATTATTTGAAATAATTGTATATTCATGTTTTTGTTCTTCTATCAGTAATGCCAATTTAGTTCAGTGTATTATTTATCTTGTGAAATCTTTCTTTATTTTTTATGTTTTGTATTTTTTATTTTTTACTACTGTATAATAATCCTTAATTGGCTGGTTTTGTACTAATAATAATAAAATAAATGTTATGTAGCAGGATGGTGATGATAGACCAGTTTTTGAGGCACACTCTGATCCGAGAGTCCCATAATATTTAACGCTTATGCAGTGTTGAGTTTGAGGGTCAGCACAAAATATGTCCTTCTTTTGCCAAATAGTTTTCCCTTTTAAACCCCCAAAAGAACCCAACGTGTGCCCAATCATTAAGGAAACCCTCCCAACCATTTCCCTGCACTTTTCTATGCCCATTTCATGCCAATCTTTACATGATTTTCAAAACCAATGCTGTGATAATTGAATATGGTTGAAGTACTACAACAATTATTCACCTGACATGGAAGCTCTTACTAATCAAAATATAGAAAAATCTTCTGTTAGGTAAACATCTTTGGTTTAAATGCAGATCTTCAGTATAAGCATTCAGAAATCTGAGCATGTGGAATTGAAGTATATTTCTCAGAACTTGAACCGCAATAGGGAAGTACTCGACAGGAAGCACACACATGAAAAATGCAGGCTGACCTGTTGAAGCTATATTTCTGTGAGGTTTCAAGGGATCAATGTCTAGTTCAAGATGCTGATGACCAGGTTTTGTAATGTGAATTTTACACTCTTCTCCATAAAGGTACTTACATTTCAAATTAGGGGTGGCTGCGACTTCCACATATGTCCAATTTCCCTTTAAAGCAATCTACAAACTAAGATGTTCGCTGCCCAAAATAGTAGAGACCAAGTCCCTTTACTACTTCCATGTTGGTAATCTCAGGAGAGGAAGCTACTGTGGGCACCAGAGACAAGGATATCGGGGTGGGCAAGATGGGGAAAAGGGGTTGGGGTGAAATCAGAGAATATCGGGTGCGGTGGTCACAGAGGAAGGGCACAAAGCAGATAATGGTGGACCTGCAAGAGAGGCACGGGATGCCGGAAGACAACATTGGTGGTTAATGCCAGATTCTACCCAGGTTCCTGGCCTCCTGACTAGCCAGTGACTGTCCTCCAGTTGCTAATGAGCATTGGAGTTGAATATTGCCGAGCAGCATCATGCTTTGTGACAGAGGCCAAGTCCCTCTGCTTGACCAATTGTTCGCAATGGCTCGCCAATATTCCAGTGTTATAACTGTGAGGGGTCAGAAATGAGAGACGGACACAGAGGTGTACTTTTCTCAATGTTTGCCATGCTTACTAAACAAAAAAGGGGTTGGGCTGGGATAAAGTCTATGGGCCTCATTACGAGGTTGGCGGTAATGGAAAAACGATTCCGGTACCGCTCCGGTATATTCTGACCCGGCAACCCGCTATTAGCGGCACCCTAAATAACGGTGCCTCTAATAGTGGCATGGGCGCATACGCGCGCCCCTTCGGGGAGCAAATACCGGCATGCCGGTAATAGGAGGACATCACAACCCATGCGGACATGCAAATACCGGCATCCAGAAGCCAGTAATCACGGGCTGCACGATGCTGGCCATACAGGCATCGCGGACCACCCGCAAACAGCAATCAGCAATCAAGACAACTGCCAGAGGTGCACACAATCACCACAGGTGGAGTCAATGGAGGCTGGGCCAGTATAAAATGAGCACACTCACACACCATACCCCTTCCAACACCAAAATGCTACCACTAGCTGTTGCAATCATGGCGTTGGAGGAAATGCCAATACTGCTACAACTACAGCAACAACACCAACTACAACAACAACAGCAGCAACAACAGGCAGCACAGAGGAGACGCAGGAGGAGAAGGAGGGTGAGACAGGCCCAGCAATTACCACCAGCGCAGCCAGCAGTGCCTCGTAGGCAGCCACCAATCCCTCGCATCAGACCCAGGCCATTCAACCTAACCCCTGAGCAGATGCACACCCTGTACCGGTTGGACCGGGACACCATCACCACCATAGTTGACATGATACACAACGACATTTCCAGCCTCATAGAAATACACACTGCCATCCCCCCGCTACTAAAGGTGGTGTCCGTGCTCCACTTCCTGGCCACAGGCACCTATCAACACACAGTGGGGCAGCTGCATGGCATTTCACAACCACTTTTTTCACGCATGTTGAACCAAGTGTTGGATGCCCGCCTGAAGCACGCAAGCACCCACATATCCCTACCACGGACTGCCCAGGAGATAGCCGACACCAAAGTAGGCTGCCATGCACTGGCAGGCATGCCCAATTGTGTTGGTGCCCTCGACTGCACCCATGTAGAATTGGTAGTCCCCCATGCCATAGAGGCAGTGTACCGCCATCGCAAGCAATACCACTCCATCAATGTGCAGATGGTATGTGACTCCAGCAAGATCATCTCACATTGCTGCGCCCGATTCCCCGGATCAACACATGATGCCATGGTGCTGCGCAACTCCACGCTACCCCGTCACATGGAGCGACATGCTGGACCACGTGCCTGGCTGCTTGGTGAGTTGCCCAACTGGCCCATGGCAGTGCTTTGGGGCACTGATGTGTAGGGATGCATACTCCACCTGGGTGGGAAAGGGGGGGATGCATACTCCACCTGGGTGGGATATGTCGGTGATTATAGAATGCATGCAGAGCTAAACACTCCTGACCTGAACCTCCCAAACAGAACCTCCCAAACAGAACATGACACATCACTGGCACACATTTTACCATATATGCATATCGATGACAACAAGTAAGAGGCACGACCAGGCCACCATGGGTATGACAAGCAATGCATGACTGAACATGATTGCAACTGTGCCAATGTGGCTAGTGTGACCATGCACAGTATAGAATACACAGCATGAACGGGAGGCTAAACATTGTCGTACCACCACAGTAAATCTGCCTCAGCATGCATTAATACACCCTGCATCTATTGAATGCCATCCAGACTACCACGCCTCATAACAGTATAGTATGGATCAACGTAATAATAATCTTGCATACGTACAGGGACATGTGCATGTCCACACCAAATAGCTGCGGCCATGATTGTGCATCCTGAAGGTGGCAGCTCAGAGTGACGCACACCTATGTGTATCTGGTTGCAGGTGATGGAGGATATCCCTTGAGGCCGTGGCTACTTACCCCTGTGTGGAAACCGCAGAACAGCCATGAAGAGGAGTACAATTGTGTGCACACCCGTACCCTTGTTGTGATTGAGCAGACCTTTGGCCTGTTGAAGGCGCGTTTCCGCTGCCTAAGCAGGTCTGGTGGGGCACTCCTATATAGTCCTGAGAAGGTGGTAAAGATCACCATGGCCTGTGTCATGCTGCACAACATGTGCGTCCGGAGAAATGTACCACTGCCACCTGACATTGACATGCATGCACCGGGTGAGGATGACGAGGATGGAGACGGAGGTGAAGTAGCCCCCCTGCCAGTACGTGATGCACGGCATGGCCATGCAGTACGCCAAGCACTGATTCACTAATACTTTTGACCCACAGGGACTATGATGGACATGTGTCACTGACACACTGGGTCCATGTGGTCATGCATACTGGGATTGTTGCAAGTCGGCCACTGAACACCGTCCCACATTAAATGGATATACACAAAATGAACAATGTTCAGCCATTGAATTTTTTTGTACACAACGGGTGTATTTGTTCTAACAGAGAAAAATGTAACCACTCACCCCAACCCGCAGTGAACTCCCAAACCCACCCAACAAACCCCAAAAAACCCCAGTGAACTCCCAAAACCAACCAACAAACTCCAAAAAACCCAGTGCACCCCCAAATCCACCCAACAAACCCCAAAAGTCCCCAGATGTACTCCATGAAATGGTCCCCTTCACCCACAACCATGTGTCCCACTCCCATTGTCTGGGCACTCTACTTCCTGGACTTTTTGTTGTCCAGGGGTGGCATCTCCGAGTGCCGTGCACTCCCCCGGGTCGACCGCACAGGGCTTGCGCGGACTGAGGATGCAGGTGTGGTGGCTGTGGATGTGACCGAGGCAGGTTCCACGCCTGCTCCAAGGCGTGGCCACTGCATATCGAGTAGGATGAAAGTGAGGACTTGGGTTACTGCCCCCAGACAGTCCCTCATGAGCACAGCCAAAGCATTTACGGCGGCTGTGTTCGCTGCGATGGCTGCTGTGGTCCCCGCAATGGCAGTTGCAATACCCCTCCTTGTGTCCTCACCATCGGCAATATACTGCCGCAGGAGATCCAACATTACCTCCTGTCCGGCCTCCACCCTCGACAGGCGTGACTCCAGGGTGTTGGTGGGAGCTGGAGTGGTGGGAGCTGGAGTGGTGTATGGTGCATGCACAGGGCCTACATCCTGGGTGCTGTCCTCCTCGAAGGGGCACAGGTCCGAATCCCTCAGGTCAGAGTCATGGAGGCAGGGATCATCACTGCTGTAAGTGGTTGAGGGCTCCAAATGGGGAGGGGTGGGCAGGGGGCTTGGAGTGGGTGTAGAAGTCACTACTGTGACTCCCTCAATCTCCACATTGGCATCTGAGACGTCCTCAGTGGTGGGTGGCGCAGGAAGGGACCCCCCTCCAACTGGTGTGGGTGTGTGCTGCTGGTCCTGATGTGTCAGGCACACTGGCAGCAGGTGTAGGTGGCTGTCTTTCCACCCGGTCAGGCACACTGCCTGTGGTTGTGGCCTGCTTGTCTGGCTGGGGGGTGGTGGTGGCGGTGGCCTTTTTCTTATGGTGTGATGTGGATGCCCTTGCGGTCTTCTCCTGACTGGCATCTTCCTCATCGGTGCCTGGGTGGTAGAAGAGATGCAGGTCATCAGTGATGGTGTCACATGCCAGAGGCATACAATTATGCTGTTCAATATTCATACATACATGCATCCATGTCTTCCAGGTGTCTCACTCTTGGTGTTCCGAGGGGGCATATTGGCATTCAATGCTTGGCACGTGGAATGCCGTTGATTTGGGGTTTGTGTGATGTGTTACATGGGCACAGTCCAGGTGCGTTGGCCGTGTGTTGGTTATGGGATTGGCACTCAGCATGCATTTCTGTGTGGCAGGGTTTGGCCCACAATCTGGTCTTGGATATGTTGATGTGGGTGTAGGGACATGCACTGCCTTGCATAGTCTCTCCTCCACATCGCTTGTGCTACGTCATAGTTTCCCATACTGGGATGTGCAGGGTCACTCGCCTCCTTCTGGGAATGATGCCGCACCCATCTCCATCTCTCTGAATCCCTCTATCGACTCAGGGTCGATGAAGCTGCTTGCAGTCTCCTCCTAGGGCATCAGCTTTGCAGGTGAGTGGGGACCCCCGCCTGTCGCCATGGCCGCCCTCCTGTTGCTTGACATGTTTCTCACCCTCAAGCGGAGGTCGTCCCACCTCTTGCGGCAGTCACGGACAGTGCATGGGGTGGTCCCCACGGCCGACACCTTCCGGGCAACCTCCTGCCAGATTTACTTTTTGTTAGATCGGCCTCACGCTTCATGTCATTTGCTTTCATGATGTCTGCATGTGCAACGAGAGTGTCCACCAACATGTTCAGCTCTTCGTCCGAGAAACGCTGTTTCCGCTGCCGGCGGGTGGTCTTCTGAGTGACCTTGGACATCCTCAGGGTGTTTCCACAGTGCACAAAAGGATTCGACTGGTGGTTTGGGAAGATTGCAATGGATTGTGTTTTTAACGATGGCCGCCAGCCAATTTCCCGTTCCGACGCGATGACGTTATTTCCGGGTCCGATTTTACGGGCCCAGTATTAGCATGTTGGTATTACCGGTCGGTATTTAGGGGTTCCTCCTAGGCGGTGGCGGTATCTGCGGGTCCCTTGATGCCGCTATCTGGGGGTTGGAGGGCCTTCAGCGCCATGCCGGTATGGCCGTTACCGGCATGGGGGTTCGCGCGTGCTCGTGCACTCGTAATCACCCGCTATTAGCGGGGTCATACGAGCACGGACCCGCTCGTTCCGCCATGCCGGTAATGACCCCGTTTTTACCGGGCTACTCGTAATGAGGCCCTATCTGTCCCTGTACTAACAAGGTCTGTGCCTGGCAAACTAATACTAAAGAAAGTCGACCTAGTGTCCAAAGTATATCTGACCCTCACTCTAACATATCCAACTAAAGTGTTCAAGGAAAATGTATCTGTTTCCAGTTCAATGAAAATGTGCAACAGTTCAAAATGATAACCTGCAATAAAATAATCCTTGTATCCAAGGTTGGACTCCTTCCCCAGGATCAGTTCAGGAAGACCTATGAAAATGTTCTGTTCCAACAATAGTCTATTCAGTTCAAGATAAACTGTTTCTTTCTTCCCACACGTCTCTCAAATTGGTAAAACAAATGTCTTTTCCATAGAACAATAGAACACTGGTTCAAAACCAAAGCAACAATTTCTACCACAACAACTTTCCTTTCAAGATGCCAAAAGTGATTACTCCAAAGAATGTAGCAACAGTCTTTCTTACAGAATACTCTTGTGAGAATGTCAAAGTCAGTTTCTCTTGTTCATAGTTCATCGCAATAGTAGAGCAAATAGTTTCTTTCCACCACACCCTTTTATAACACCAAAGTGATTCGCCTTTAAATAAAGGCTCCTCTCCCGGTTTACTCTTCTGCCAGGAAAGCTTTCTACTTCACACTGCTTGTTCAATTCCTGGTTCACTCTCCTGTCGGGATTGGTTTCCACTTCACACAATTTGTTCCATTCCTCGTTCACTCTCCTGCCAGGAATGGTTTCCACTTCACACAGTTTGTTCTGTTACCAGTTCACTCTCCTGCCAGCAATGGTTTCTACAACAGTTAATGTTTCTTTGATTGTGGAAATGGGATTCCCAAGTTTCCCCAAACAGACATGTCATGTGTGGAGAATTGTATCCCTGTGCTCTTATGTCTCTTCTCAAAGTCTCTCTTGGCTGTAGGCAATGCAGCTTCCCAGTTTCCCCAGAGTGAAATCTCATGCATGGAGGACTGTACCGCTTTAGCCCTTTTGTCTCTTCTTCAATCTCTCTTGGCTGTTGGCAATGTGGGTTCCCAGTTTCCCAGACTGACATCTCATGCGTGGAGAAATTTTACCCCTTCATCCCCTCTGTTCTACTTGTTTCGGAGTTCAAATTGTTTCCCCAAGTCTCTTTTAGCCTTCCCACTTGTGTCGGGATCCCAAAATCCGTTCGGTTGACTCACCAGATGAAAGCGTGATGTAACCGAGCACTGTTACCCGGCCGATTGCCCCATTTACCAAGAGTCTCTCGTGGCTCTCTCCCCGGCATCTCGCGTTGCCTCCAATGGAACTTGTTGTTCCTTCAGACCACGTCTCATTCAGTCTGGCAACTGCTGGCTTCCACCAGAGTCTCTCTTCTGGTATATGAAGCCTCCAGGTGGATGCCTGTGAGCATCTCCCTCCACCAGCGCACTTTGCTCTGGTGGGTCTGTCTCAGAGCATGTCTTCCATTTTGCATCCTCTGTGACTCTCTGCTCCTGCTTCCTCCGCCAGGCTATGATCGCCTCCTTCTCTCTTGCCACACTTCTATGCACAAGGTGCATCATTTTTAAATCTCCCGCACAGCTGATAATTATTAGAACTAGCCTGCACCTTTGGCTTGCAATTGTTCTGTTCCACATTAAACCTTCTCTCCTCCTCGTCCCAGTACAGTGGACATCGTGGGAACCAAAGTCCATAATGTTTTCACCCCTTTTAAGGCAATATTGTTGCAATTGTTGGTTGCACTTGAGTTTGTCATAAGCAGAAGATGTTATGTAAATGGGATGTACAGTGATATTATGCACAGGACTTTTGCCCATGAGAGAATCATCATATTCAGGGTACATTACATGCGACTTATGGATTTCTAAGGGGTAAGACTTATTCTGGTTAGGTGGCTTCTCGGATAAAGCTCTCTGTATTTTAACCTGGGATGTACTTGTGCAATGAAAACATGCCATTAAATATTTGGGAATTATAGGGTCATCATCGTCATAAAAAGAAGAATACTGGTGCTCCCAAGAGAGTCACCACTTCACCCCGACAACCATCTCCTCCCATGTGATCGTCATGGGCGTAATTATAGGATGGAACGGGGGTTTTGTCCCCCCCCAACTTTTGTGGCATGCCATTTTGTCCCCCCATCTTTTGGCAGGAGGGTTGGGGGCCGCATTGTGACCGCCGTGTTTCCCCACTGGTCACGTACCTACTGCCTTGCCTAAGTTGCAGTGGAGGTGCTGGAAGGAACGAAGATTTGAATTACACAGTCAGCCGCATTCCGGCTTCAACACACAGCAGGTAAGAGTAATTGTGATGCACCTGCGGCGGCGGCCTTCACCCACTTAATTCCTTATACGACCATGGCAGCGAGCAATAATGACACTCCCCTCTGTTCTGAAAGGTAAGCTTACTTTACATCTCAATGATATGTCCGTTATACGGCTATTCCCATTTTCTTGGCCCAGTGCATGTGATGTTAATAAAAAGCATCCCAGATAACGAGATGAGTGAAGCGTGTTGACATTAGTGCATCTTTTTAAAATGTGACTTGCATTTGAGTGGCTCATAAATCAAGAATTTCTGTCTTTATGATGTTTAGCGCTTTGGGTGTTTTTTATGATGGATAAAGCACATTCCACAGTTGTGGAAGGCGACAGCACCATAGAGAGCAATGCATCCTTGCATTCCGGGTCAATTACTTTTACTGTTTCTGACCCTATTTTATTGCAGCGTGTTTTCCACAACGTTGAAGCAACATTGTGGCATGGAGGGCTTTACATGTTTTTATATTACCATGTTCTCTACTGCCCCTTTCGGCACTCACACACACACGTGCCCGCACACACACACGCCACCTTTTCAATCCACAATGTCTTGCTGCCATTCTTCGTCTTGTGGGCCTCGCTGCTGCCCCAGATCTCCCCACATGCATCCTGCCTTGCTGCCCTCCATTGCTGCATTCCCTACAGCCAGTATTGTTGCCCCCACTATGTCCTCCGTCTTGTCCGCCTCGATGCCCCCCTCCTTGTTGCCCTAGGAGCAGCTGCTCCTTGGGGGGGTTTCGGCTTAATTAAATATCCTGAACGCTTACACCCTTTTACTGTACTCTACACAAGCCGTTCAGTGCCTCGTACTCTCACGGCCACCTGTCCCATTTTTCTTGAGGTTAACTGCCCCCAACCCATCAACCCTATGAGACTAGCGTTGTCTTCCTACTGTGGTACGTCTGCTGTTGAATCATCGTGCTGCAGAATCTGCAGGCCCCAGGCACTTAACTGTGTGATGTGCAACTGTAGTTTTACCACATAATAAACCAGGTCTGCCTTCAGCCACTCGATTTATAAGCACTATGCATCACCTTCATTGAAGTTAAAGTCCTGTAAAAACGCACATTGGCAAAGCCAACAGTTTCAGCCTGTAAATAATTATCCATTTGCCAGGGACTGCTATTATATGCCTAGGTGCTCCCACGATTTTGCAGCGGGTACCATTGATGGCCTGTTATTACCATTATGGCAGTGACTGGCAAATGTCTGCCTTTTTCCCCATGCCTACAGAAAAGCAAAGACTGTTGGCATTGCCAGTGCTTGTTTTTATTTGGGGGCTGTACTTTTGTGTGACATACAGTACAGCATGGGTGAGATTTGTTTGGCTAAACAGAGCCCAGAGAGGTGGGATTTCACACTTTCATTAAAAAGTGTAAATTCCATACGTGCAAACTGCTTTTTTTAACGAAATGCTTTACTTACTGCAAACACGCAGTAAAGTGCACAGTTCCAGTCCAAACGAGCACTGTGCACACGTTATTTAATTTCTTCTCGTCCTTCTCTGCATGTAAGAGATAGCTTGTTCTACTAACTTGAGGGGTGGGCACACTTCCCAGGGATCCACAGGATAGGCTTCTTGCAGGTGTCTAGTTGTAGGATCATATTGCAGCATATGGACCGGTTGTGTGTCTTGTTGATATGACCAACCTTCTGAAAGGTAGGTATAGGGGACCATCAGCCCTCTGTAGGCATTGGGTCCAGGCCATCAACATGCCAGAATGGCTTTCTCAGGGATGGCTCTTGTGTGTATCTGTGCAGCATTGTTTCTCCTCTCTACATGGGGTTAGGGAATGGAGCAGTAGCGGGGGCAGGAGTGGGTAGCTTGCTTCCTCTGTATCCATCCAGTGACCCAAAGGTAGACATTTTAAGTTAGTAGCCGGGCATAGTCACTGACCCCCTCAATTCTCAAGATGCACACAGCACACCATTTCTTACTTGCCATTACTCCGATTTCACTTGCCAATAACAACTGGTGAGCCACATTTTGAGGCCAGGGGTGACCTGTCACTTTTAGCATTCTGATAGTTCATACCATGTTACAATGTACAGTTTGTAATATTTTGATTTGCACCTCGTGTTATTGCAGAGTGCATGAGGTAGCAGACCATTTCCCCATCACCCTTAGAATTGCTGGCAATCCCTGTGCTTAACACTACCCAGTGGATCACCACTTTCTTTCGTCCCATGAAGTACTCCCTATTTGCTTACTTAGGAGCCATGCTATTTGTCCCCTGTGCATGGCAATGTAACCTGGTAGGGCACTGTTGCACAGGACTGTAGTCGTGTGTCAATCTTTTGTAGTGTGCACAATCGTGTGCCATTGTCTTGCCCACCTTGCTGGCTATTTGCACATTCAGCATGTTCAGCTGTTTCCTTTTATGGTACAACTGTAATGGGTGGCACCAAAGGCACATGGCTACTGTTTAATTCCCTTTTAGTTTTCAAAACGCGTTTCTCTATAAATATAGAATTTCGAAAAGTATGCCATTTTATTTATAAACTTTCCTTTTGCATGAAAATGCTGCGGGGGAACTCGAGAGGGCACTGCCGCTATGCTGGGCCCTTGTGAGATGAAGGACTTCCAGAATACTCTGCATCATAACAGCAATTTACTTCAATGTTTGGGCATATGACTTCTCTGTGTGAAAATGCTTCTTATTAAAGATGGCAGCAATATTACGAGCTGCAGCATTCCAATTTTTTTTTGGGGGGGGTGTTGATAAAATAGGATGCAAATTGCGCATTTTAAAGAATATTTATTCAGCAACACTGATCAAAACTATTAAACGCGCAGTGAAACTGGCACACTGTGACCAAAGTAACTGGCCAAAACCAGCCTTTTGCGTTTGTTTCAGCCATGGGCCTATTGTCCTGTAGGTCAGCCCGAGCCAACTTGATCAGACTCAGCCCAGGCCCCTGCAGCAAAGTGAGATCAGGGGAGCAGCCCCTGGGATCAGCCATCAGAGGTAAAAGAGTGGATTTAGACGTGTCCCCCTTGCTGCTGGCATGCAAGGAAGTAAGGTTTGTAAATAGCCTGCTGCATCCCATAAAGGCTGTATCAATTGCACTAGGACTGCCTAAAGAAAGGACTTTGGTGCTTAAAGCCAGCAAATTGACTTCGCATATAATAAGGGTATACTCTGCAAGATTGCATGTTGTCTTTCTTTTGCTTTTTTGAAGAAAAAATATAACACAAACAAGGGCGGTCTGAGCTATTAAAGCCTGACACTAGCCCCTTTCTTTCACAAAGTGCCCCTTTACACAATTCTCGCCCTACCATTTTCACAGTGTCTACTTTACTCACACACTACTCCATTCTCTCACAATACTCTTCCCCTGCTTACAGGCCCTCTTTAGGTAGAGGGGACTAAGGCTTTTTTACTGTTGTCAATGCACTGAACTCTGAAAACCAACAGTTATACGTTTCAGAAAACTGGCTTGTCTTTAGAATTGAATTTTAAAGATACCCACCAGTCTTATGAAAGTTATAACAGAGCGCATCGGCAGTGGACTCTTGTCATGTAATAGTTTAGTCTTATTCCTCAGTGCCAACGTCTGCCCTCTCCACACCGCCCCTTTCTTTCAGTTGTCATGATGTTGCCCCCCCCCCAACATTTTCAGCAAAGTTACTCCACTGGTGATCCTCCCTCAAATGCCACCCCGAGGGCCAGGATCAGGCAGCGGATGCCTTTCCCTGGCCACATGGGAGGAGTCCTTAGGCTGGGGATCAGTGATGACTCTGTGGGATTCATTACATAATGTAGCTGGAGCACGGTTGGCCAATAACAGCCCACCAGCCCGAGCCATGGTGGGCCCGTTGGAGTGGCACTTGAGGCAGGCATGGAACATTGGCTTATACTGGCAAATATAGGGCAAATATGCAATGAATTCCGAGCCTCCTGATTGGCTGGCCCCACACCCTAGGGTATAATGCAAAAGAGTCAAGTCGGTTTGCTCCATTAAGCATGGTTTACAGTGTGGGAAAAGGTGATCGTTCAAAGGTGTCACTTGATAATTTTCAAGTTCTAGTTTGGCAGTGTGGAGAGAGCTCAAGTATTCTGATAAATAAAAATGCAGATCATGTTTTTTTTTGTTTTATTAGTTTATTGAAAACCTTTAACACATTTCCAAACATTTGCTTTATACATGCTCTTCGCCAAGCCAGCCACAAGCAGTTGTTATACATATACCTATCCCAATGTGACGGGCTAATAATTCCTTACATACAATCATCACAATGTCTCAGTAAAAATTTCATTTAAAAACTTCACCAGCGCAAAGACTAGCGGCTGATTTTCACCCATTAGAAACTTTAACCACCATTCATCCACTGTCAGTGTAGGAGCTGTTGCAATAATGGATCCCAAGTACAAGGTGCGACGCACTGTTAGTCCTACACATGAGGTTATCAAATGTTTCAACATTTCAGGTTCTCCAGGTTTTAAGCAGAACCTACAAGTCACCAAACTCTTGGTCAATTGTTTCTGTGCCACCATCACCTCCCTAGTAGGATATAGATTAAAGCGCATTCACAGAAAATTGCCTCTGATAGCTGGACATGGGAACTTCTTAAAGTATTTTGGAACCTGCATTAGTGGCTTTACCTCCAGAGCATAATTACAGGAATTATATGCTGTCACTTGACCATGTGTAATTGGAGTACACCATGTTTGCCTTTATGTTAACAAAATGATGATTGTCTGGAGACTGGGTAAAACCTGCATTGATTGTTTTTTTTAATCATTGTTTATATGTGTGAAATGTATTTGTATGCATTGTCAGGCTGTAAAAGCCTCATTATAAGTTTGACAGTGCAAATTATAATTTGGCGGTGCAGGGAAAGTGGTGGTAATTCCGTTACTGCCACTTTCCCTGCACCGCCAAATTATAATTGTTTATACTTTTCAGAGAAAACGTGACAGATTCACCTACAGCTTGTTGCTGGAGGTAAATCCTCCACTTTACTCCCGGAAACTGGCAGCTTTACCATGCTGTAATTCCATCGACGGTAAGTCTGCCAAAAATCATTGTTTAGTGTCCTTCTCTTCGCAAGGCCACTGTGGACACTCCTCAATGCGGTTTGAGTTACTGCCATGACCCTTCTGCGTGTGTCTCTTTTTTTTTTCATAACTCTAATGGCTGCTTGTTAATTTTTTTCTTTTGGGCGAGCCTGCATGTGCTTTGCTGGCATAGAACCTGTAATTTGTGCGCTCGCTGTTCCTATGAGATCCACTCTAAGTTGGTCTGTACCCTGTATTTACTGCATACACAATTGCACTGGATAATGACATCACAGTACGAATAGATGTTTCACATCCTATCATTAATAGCCACAATTGCAGGATTGACTTGTCCAAAACATGGGGTACCTTCATATGCATTTGTATTTGTTTTCTTTAGATGCCTTTGACAAAGAAAAGGAAGAAATCCATTTGGTAACATTGTGTGCATCAGGTAATCCATGACTTTTTAACATTTTGTAAAACATGCATATGGTTATTTTGATAGTGTAAGTATTTATTATCCATCTTCCTTTCCCAACAACCTTTTATTTATAGGGGCATACTTTATTCCCTTAATGGTTTACCATATATTAGTTAGTCAGGCAAACGCCTTCCATCAATCTTATTTTTGTTGAGTTGGTGAGCATTTGCTTTGCTTGGCCTCCTTTTATAAAACTGCCTTCAAACACTGAAATTTAAAGTAATAGAGGAAGAGAGGAAGGGCATTGTGGACCCCAATCGCAGAGGCAAATGTACAGAGTAGAAGGATACGTTGTCTTTTACTTTCCACCAACATGCCAAGACGTCTGCTAATCCTGCCCGCTACCGCAAGGGATCTTATAACGGCAATCCAGCCTGATCCCTATCCCTGCTGTCCTGTTGTCATCTCTGAGCAATCCTGCAAATACAAGCCCAAAGGGAAGCCCCTCCACAAAGGGATTGTGGGTGCCTAGTGTTGTTTGTCAATAATGGCACATTTATATTGATTACTTTAAGCTCTTCTATCTTCAGTTCAACAAGAAGAAATCTCAGCGAGTTTAAAGACATGTCTCAGTAATATATGCAACTTTATTTACCCTCCCAAATTCTAAACAGTTGAGTTAATGTGTTCTGTTTCCAACAGGTTGTAGGTGAGGCAAGGCAGGACAAAAGGTCTCTGCCACAAAAGCCAACTCTGTTCAACTGCCAAGAGCAGCAGCAAGGCTACAGTTAGCAATGTTGCATACCAATATTGCCAAAGGAATAGCAGTAATGAAACCCAGCTTGTGGTCCAGCTACAGGAGGTGCCCCCCTCAAGCCATGAGCCCTCAGTGTAGAGATTATAGGGAACCCCGGGACACAGTAGAGGATGTGGAGCTCACTGTTACCACAGGCTCAAGGGAGGGAAGCACCTCAAAAAGGTTTTGCCTGGTGGAGAGAGCAGGCAGAGCTTTCCTTTACAGGATCCAAATGCAGCAATGAAGGCTTCAGTCAAAGAATTGCCTATCATTATTTGTCGTCTGGCTTCTATGGATTGAGGATCTAGTGTTGAATGAGGTCCTCCAGATATTAACAAAGCAGGACTAGGGACAGACGCAGCTCTCCTACCATTAGGCAAGCAACATTTAAAGTTGTAGTGGTCATGCAATCCAGGATGGCCAGCCAAACTCCATTTGTGAGATCACTCCACACTGAATGTGAATTGGGATCTATGTCATGTTTCTGCATCTGTGCCACCGGGTGGCGCTGTCTGCAGACCTGCGGGGTGTTTTTTACCATCTTCAGAAAATACCCCAAATTATTATTTAACATTTCCTTTCAAAAATCTGTACATCCGAACACATGGACTTCAATTCCTATAATGCACCTTGTTACAGTTCTCATTCCCTGGTTATTCCTATGCATCAGTCTTGAAACCACAATCCACAGAAGCCCTAGAGATCAGTGCTGCTTTCACTTTCCCAGGACCAGAAAGGGAGGAGGCAGATTACCTTCAGGTTTGCTGCTCCATGTGCTGCTAATTAGCTTGCCCCAGCTCAAGTCAGTATTTAAGCAGCTGCCTGCAGGGGTACATTACTCTTGCATTGAGTTCGCTCCCAGACCTTTGTGCCTCAAACCTCAGAATTCTGCTGTTTCCTGTTGCTGCCAGAACCCGCTCCTGTTCCATTGCGCTATGCTCCCTGCCTTGCAGCCCTGCTATTCTGCCTACTCTCCCCTGCCTTCTGCCCTGCTCCTCTGTGCTTCCTGTACAGCAGCCCTGTTCCCCTGCTTGCAGTCTTCTGTTCCCTGGTTTGCTTTTGCTTGTTCTGTGTCCATATTCTGTGTTACCTGACTTTAGCTTCCAAGTTTCCAGTCCTGAGTTTCCTCTTGTTATCTTTCTGCAGTCCTGCCGTTGTTATTCCAGTCCAGATTTACAGTTCCTTGAATTCCATGGTACCAGTCTGCTGTTCAGTCCTTGTTTTTCTAGTCCACAGTTTCAGTCCTGAAATTTCTTGTTCCTGGTCTATAGTTCATTCCGCTGTTGCTTGATTTTGGTCCTTAGTTGCTATTCTGCAGTTCCAGTCTCCTGTACCATTGCACTTAGATTATTTTCTATTTGCTTTTCCTCTTTCATTCCTGGTCTCTGTCCTGAACCTTGCTTACTTTGACTGCCTATTCTTGTCTATATATTTCTGTTACCGTTCCTGACGTCCCTTTGTTCAGAGTTTGGCTGCTGGGCTCCCTGCAGGCAATCTCTGCCCCTTCCTTTGTCTCGTTTTACTTGTAGTCTATAGGGAATTTAATGTAACAGTGTGTTTCGTTCTGTTCCCTCAGAGGGCATCCGCTGTAGGCTCTGGCTGGACCCATAAGTACACTCCGTGTTTGTGCGCTAGGGTCCAGACACACAAGCCATACTTGCTTACTCCTTCCATGGGACTGCAAGGTGTGGTGCCTGTAAAAGTAACTTACACAGAGACACTGAGCTTCCCTTATATCTGTGGGTAGTCTCTAATCCAACCTGTGTATACACCTCTAGTGGGATTCCTCATTATTTGTCCGTCCAGTGCATGGTTCCCATCCCTTCTTCACCATTGAGTTCTGCCCTTTCTTCCTGTTCCATTGTTCTGAATTACCTTGTCTATTCTTCCGTTTTGTTTAGCCTCATACTGTATGCACTTGCCTGTCCCCTTATATCAGCACAGCCACCCAAAACCTGCCTGGGTGCCCTGTGTAATTCCTGACTGTCCCTGGCAGACCCCTAATCCATCTCAAACCGGTCCCCATTCATTCCAGCTACCCCTTTTGAGCTCTGCGTAGGACCTATGAAACAGGAAACATACCTGCCTCAGAATCCAAGGACGATGAGAAACAAATCCAGGGATTCAGAAAGCGAGGGTTACACTAATGAGTTAGCCATTTTAGCAAGTACACAGCCACATATGGCAGCCTCTCCATACAAAATAAAGGTTCACAGTAGTGAATCATAAAAAAGGGATACACTGCCAATAGACTGTCTTAATCACACTACCTTGGTAAGAAAACCTACCACGGATAAAGGATGATAGGAAAGGGTCCCCCTGTACTGGCAGCCATAAGAACTAGCAGTACTACCAAAAATGAGAATTGAGAACAGTCCCCATGACCCGATAGTTATAGGAACTAGTCAGTGCTCTCCAAAGAAATGAGATATGGTAATAAGTAAGGTTAAAAATCAACCACACTTAGCTAAGAAAGTCAGGAGCACAAAGAAAAGCGGAACATATACTGGGTTTTCTTGTAGAATGAGTTCAAAAAGCAGCTAAAAGGAAAGTTGTTTCTAACTGGGAGAATGGAATGCAGGTGTACCGACAACTAAAGGTTTCTATGTCCGGTTGTATTCACAGCCATTTGAGCCAGACCCTACCCAAATAAAAGAATTCTTACTAGAAGCCAGGTTAGTGGCTCCTATGAATGTGGCTTGCTAGTGTGAGACAGTCACCTGAAGGTGTCTCCCTAGCTAGTCCCTGGGGATCTCTCATCCAGGTGACCAAGACATGGCCATCGCTATTGGATCCAGTTCCTGGGGGTGGACCAGTGAGGGTGGTTCACCTGGATGGGGGGTCCTGTGGCAGTGGGACACTGATGGTCGAGACGTGGCATCCCCCTCCTTTCAACACCTTTTTCCCATCCTGCCAAGTAGGATATTCCAAAACACTGCCCTCCCCTTTCCGATACAAACATTTTCACACAACACGGAAGACAACGGACTAACAGCAGAGCCGTTTACCTGACATGTCACAATACAAGGGTCAGGCAAAGTCAGGCAATTGACTAGAATCACACACACCTGATGGCCCTTTCTTTTCCCCACATGGATAAAAGGTGGAGCACCAGAGCACAAGACGACCAGGGCAGACCGCACAACATGAGAGTTAACTCAGCACAGCAGTTCAAGAGGAGGCAAAAGATGGCAAATACTGAGGTGACCAGGAGAGAAGTAACCTTGCCCTTTCTGATCAAGGCCTGTGAAACCTCTGGAGATGGAAACATAAGACCACGAACAATAGCCAGTGTGTGTTGCAACAGATGTCTACGGTACGCAAGACCCTCCTCTGCTGATAAGCAAGCAGGGGAAGGACGCTGGTCTTGGTGGTACCAACCTTGACTCCAAGGATAAAGAAAGGCAAGCGTTTCATCACAACCGGTGAGTCACGGGGAGAATCAATAAGGAACTGAACTGTGTTGAACGAAAAGTAGCCAGCGGTTAATTGGAACAGAACTGTTGGCTCTTGCTGAGAAAGCTCGAGCGTGTGCTGTGCTCCTCAGTCCCACCTTGTTCGTGCTGAAAATGTGGCAAAGGGAGACCCCGGGCAATCGAATCCAAACTTATGATTTGAGAACACATCTTTATTTATTGATACCCTATCCCACACTCTTTCTATAATTAGTTGTAAGAACTTGGCAATAGGTTTTTCTTAGTATAGGCTTGTTTTATTTTGCCAAACGCCACTAGGACTGCCATATTTTTCATTTGATGGTCACCGCTTGCTCCCATCTTAGATTTAGGTGTAGGTTAGGCGTTTTTCCACCCTGCATTCATTGTTCAATGAATACCCTTTAACTATGTTCACTTGTGTCTGTCTTTACTGTTGTGACCATGAGTTTCTTACATATGGTATCAGAAGTGGGATGTGACTCAATTGAAACTAATTGGGGAACCCTACAATTTCAAAAACATAGTCAGAGAGCCTCTATCCCTTCCATCGCCACCAAGGAAGCAATAGGGTTTGATATATGTTGCAGTAGGAAGCTACCATTACCCATATAGAAAGGCAAGCGGTTCATCACAGCCGGTGAGTCGAGGGGAGAATCGATAAGAAACCGAACTGTGTTGAACGAAAAGTAGCCAGCGGCTAATTTGAACTTTGAAAGACTTAAAGATACGATTGAGGAAAGAGGGGGAAAACCAGCAACAGAGAAATCTGGCACAACATGGGTGCTCAGGCAGGAAATTCCGGACGATTACCCGATGGTAGAAACTTATTGAACCAGAAGCCCTTGTGAAGGGGCGAAAAGAGGTCAAAGTGGTCATACAGGGGTCTTTTCAAATCCTCAGTATCGCTGAAAGTCTTTGACCTACAGATGATTGAGAAGCGAACGGAAATTAATCCCGCTTGGTGTAATAAGCGCATGAACAGTGTGTTGTAAAAGTTAGCGAGAGTGAACCCAGAAGAGGGAAACCGACAATCGGGAACGAAGCCTGAAGTACTTCTTAAAAATACATTAAGACTAGTGAATGTAAAGGTATTGGAAGACCAGGGTGACGTAAATTGTCCTGGGCCCCCTCCCACTGCACAATATACGTTAAAAACACTAAAACAACAAGCAAAAACAATAAACTAACCACTACTTCACCATATTCCCCCACCCGAAATATATTGGGCACAGGAATTCGAGCCCTCTAATTAAATGGAGCCCCTACTTCTGCATTCTCTTATCTGTTTTCATAATATTGCGCCATCTTCTTCCCTAGCTCGGAAAGGATTCCACTTCTCCATTTCTCTTCTCATATACTTATAATAATAATTTAAAAAAATAATATATATATATATATATATATATCTCCACCATGTGGTTTTTACACACTTTTCAACTCAGTCACACACCATTCTACCAAACACTCTCACCCTCTCTTCAACACATGCAAACCCACACACCTTTGCCCAATTCCTCATCTTTCCTCTCAACCTCCTCCCTTGTGTTTTCCTCTCGCAAGAAGTGTACTTATATTTGCATGTTTACCTGAGCTCTTCCGTCACAGGGTCCCATTAACGGCCTGCACAATCCTAGGAGCTGTGCCGCACTCCAAAGAGCGGACGTGAATTCTGTCAAAACGGCTCCTATACACCACTAAGGGTTGTGCACTTGGGACTGGTCGCAACAGGTGGGCGCAGCCCCTCCAGCTGTGCGGCCTGGTATCCTCTGTCTCTGCTGAAAAATCTTGGATCACATCAGGGTCACTAATTTGTAGAGTAGCCCCTCAACGCTCGCACCAGAAAAAATACAACCCACTAGGGAAAAAGGCCCATCACACTTCTTGCACGGAGAACAAGGTTTAATCTCACAAAAATACAAGTACGTGCCAGCAAAGAACTCTGTTTCGCGGAGCGCTCTGACAAAAACAGCATAAGCAATGAAGTAATGTATATCACATAAATTACAAATCCATGTAGCTGGTTGGTGCGACCCTATACACATATAACCTGCTCCATACGGGATGGCAGGCGATCGGTGCCAGCATCTTCTTCCACATCGGGTACAAAGGCTCTAATTGGCAATTTAGTTACATAATTCATTATTTCATAGCTCTACAATGCACCTGGTATCAAGTACATGAGTGAGGTGGATACTTTCGAGGCAGTGATAACTTCTCAGAACTACATGAACCCCTGCTCCATCCCAGACACGTTGGCGCCTCCACAACTTTCCCATCCTCAGTTTAAATTAAGTTACCTTCTCCCCTGGCACCTCACAGCACAAATCACATGAACCGATGGTGGGGGCATGTCAGGAGTCGCACAGGACACCCAGGTAGGTTTGGACGTGACTGTGCTGATGTAAGGTGGGAGGTAAGCACACACAGCAGGAAGCTACACAAGAATGAAGAATCAGCAAGGTAATTCAGAACGACAGAACAGGAAGAAAGGACGGATCTCAATGGTGAACAAAAAGGGATGGGAACCATGCAGTGGACAAACAATGAGGAATCCCACTAGGGGTGTATACACAGGTTGGACTAGAGATTGCCCCCAGATATAAGAGAAGCTCAATGCCTCTCTGTAAGTTACTTTTACAGGCACTACTCCTTGCAAGCCCATGGAAATGGGAAGCAGGAGTGGCTTCTGTGTCTGGACCCTAGGGCACAAACAAGGAGTGTACTTATCTGAGACAAGCCAGTATGGGTGCAAACGGAACCTACAGTGGATTCCCTCTGAGGGAACAGAACGCAACACACTGTTACATTTAATTCACTATAGACTACAAGTAAAACAAGACAAGGGAAGGGGAAAAGATTGTCTGCTGGGAAACCCAGCAGCCAAACTCTGAAGAAAGGAATAACAGAAGCACAAGTGAGGACAAGAACAGTAACATAAATAACTAGGACAACTAGGCATTCAAGTAAGCAAGGTTTTAGAAGGGGGAAAAGCAAGTAGAAAATAATCTATTTGCAATAATACAGGAGACTGGAACTGCAGAATGGTAATCGGGGACTGTAAATCTGGACTGGAATAACCAGGGCAGGACTGAAGATAGATAACAGGGAAACTGTAGCTCTGAAGTGGGAAAACAAGGGTAGAATAGAAGACAGACTACAAGGAATCTGTAGCTCTGAAGTGGGATAACGAGGGCTGGACAGAAGACAGATAAACAAGGAAACTGTAGCTCCGAAGTGGGATAACGAGGGCAGGACAGATAAAAGGAAACCCAGGACTGGAACCTGGAAGCTAAAGCCAGGAAACACAGACTGAAGGAAAGGAAGAAGGAACAGTAGGCATGGAGTCAGATAATAGGAGGTAGAGAGCAAGGGGCTGCAGACAGGAAACAATGACTGCAACAGAGGAGCAGGGCTGCAATGCAGGAAGCTCAGAAGAGCAGGGCAGAAGGCAGAGGAGAGTAGCAGGCTGCAAGGCAGGGAGCCCAGAAGAGCCAGGCAGACTGGGGAGCCCAGAAGAGCAGGGCCGAAGGAAGAGGAGAGTAGCAGGCTGCAAGGCAGGGAGCCCAGAGGAGCAGGGCAGAAAGCTGAGGAGAGTGGCAGGGCTGCCAGGCAGGGAGCACCGGCCACTGGAACAGGAACAGTATTTGACAGCAACAGGAAACAGAATATCGTGGCTCAAGGCACAAAAGGCTGAGAGTGAACTCAATGCAAGTGACCTGTGCTCCTTCAGCCAGCTGCTTCAAAGATCTGCGTGAAATGACCGAATGCAAAAGTCCGACTACTAAAAGTCTGACTTTCTTTCTTTTTTTCTCAGTTTTTGCGCACATATATATGTGGGGGGAGACCAACCACAGCCCCCACACCTTCCCCCTATATATTTGTATTAACTTTACCCCCCCACATATATATCTGCAGAAAAAAGGGGGTCAGAATTTTGGGGGTCTGACATTTTGCATTCAGTAATTTCATACAATACCTGCTTAAATACAGCCCTGCCCTGTGCTGAAGTAGGCTAATTAGCAGCACCTGGAGCAGCACACCTGAAGGTAAGCTGCCTCCTCCATCTCTGGTCCTGGGAAGGTGAAAGTAGCACTAATCTCTAGGGCTGCTGGGGATTGTGGATCCAACACTGATGCATAGAAATAACCAGGAAATTAGAACTGCTGCAAGGTGCATTATGGGAATTGAAGTCCATGTTTTCAGAAATACAGATTTCGGAAAAGAAATGTCAAATAATGATTTAGGGGCTTCTCTGAAGATGGTAGAAAACACCCTGTGGGTCTGAAGACAGCGCCACCCAGAGACAGAGATGCAGAAACATGACAGGCCACCCCGTGACCGCTCTCTGATCTTCCTGATCGTTCAGCCAATGTACAGTTTTGGGGCCTGGGGTTTTGGGCTGGTCAGTGCACTCAAATGCTTGTGTCCCGGGCTCAGGGGTCCCTGGCCGCTATAACTGAAAGATCTGGAATGGCAAAAGCCTTAAGCCCCTAGCCCCCTTCTCGTGGGATAACTCTTAAATGATCAACTCTGGCCCTCTCTTGGCCTTGCAGGGCACATTCCTTCTGAGTTACATGCGCTAATGGTAAGACACAATGGAGAACTGTGCATCTTCAATGAATTAACCTTCTGCAGGGCTGCCAGGGCTGCGAGCAGGAGACGCACACAAACCCTTCTAAACCTCAGGACAGGTTTTAAGCGTAGTGGCATAGCTATGGCACTAGGCCTCAAATATTAGTACCAAGATGCATTACATTTCCACTACAACCCAGTTTCTATGGGTGATTACCTTTCCCCCTGCATGCTCCCAGCTCCACTACAGCATCTCCTTGTATAACCTCCTCATCCTAAATCGCTGAGGGGCCTGAGACATCCGCCGCTGCCCCCCAACATTCCCCCCCTTTTGTTCATTCTATTTTAACGCTCTCCCTTGCCATCCTCTCATTCTCCTCATACCTCCATGTTCTTTTCTTGGGCACCCACACTCTACATACTGAACGCAAAGGTTCTCCCATGTGAGCGTACTGGTCCGGGGTGCAAGTAAGATGCACACAGCTCCCATCTCCTTCTAAGTCAACCAAGTGTTCCTCAGTTTTCAGGGTCTGTACCGCGAAGTGCACTGCTACCCCAATTGAAACCATCATCACCGCACTCTTAGGCATCCCTTTAGCACAGCATCGAAGCCCCAACCGACAAGTGCAGAAGATTACCAGCATGAACACCACCACTGGCACCAGTATCTTCACGACTTCTCCCATCCACGGAGCCCACAAGAAGAGATCATCGAACCAGTCACTCCTCTTATGAATCCCTGCTTCCGTCTGCATATGTTCTCAGAGCGTGTGTGCGGCCTCTATTATCTGTGTAAGAGACCCATTTGCAGCATTGTTTGGGGGTACGCAAGTACAGCAGGATTCTCCTATTTCTTTTTTTACAGACGCCCCCTTCCAGGTCATTGAGCAGATCGAGCACATACCGGTTCTGCAACGTCATTACCCGACTGGATTGGCTCTCAGTTCAACCTTAATCGCGTTGAATCCTTGTTCAGTGCCATTTGCCAGCTGTATCAGTTCCCATCTAACTACTTGCAGCCATTTGGCATTGGCTGCAGTTTGTATCCCTGGCACTAGCAGAGAAACAAAATATGTCTCTTCTTTATTGTACAGTCTATATTAATCAGGCATTTCTCGAAGCAGTTGAGCTGAGTTTTTCGACAGTATGTTTTCCTTTTTCCCTGGCAAAATCCGAAAGACGGGGCTGCAAGTAAACTCCCTGGTGTCATAGTTTGGTGTGCTTCAGGGACCACGAGGTGAGCCGAGTGAAGATTGGTCAGCAAGCATTTGCCCCTCCATGATGGTGGGAGGTGCAGGAACGCCTGCTGGCCACAGACCAAGTACATATCCATCACTGCTGCTGTTCCTTTCTTAAGGTCTGGAATGTTTGTCACATTGCACTTGCCATTTGTACCCACGGGGACATCGCCTGCATTATAGAAGCACAGTTGATATTCTTCTTGTTCCTGCACCTTCACTGGCTTCTCCTTTGCTTCAATCCATGTTAGATTGCCACGTGCTTCTCCCAGTACTCTTGACATGCTTCGTTTACCCTCTGAATCCCTTCTTTTCTATATCCTGTGAGTCCTCCTACCATACAGCTCATCAGTCTCTTCCCACTGATTGGCCAAAAACTTCACTCCTTCCAACTGTATGTATGGTCTTTGTAAGCACTATGGGCTTTTGGCATTCTAATTAATTATAATTATAATTGTTTTTTTTTATAACACATTTAATATCAAAGAGGTTTCTAAGTGTGGACCCGGTATTCAAACCTGTGCTGCTCTCCGTTGTCTTGCTTTCAAGACGAGCGCGTTGCCACTGAGCTATACTACCCGTGCCCATTGCGAGCACACTGCTGTTCATCTGGGTCCATCATCAGAAGGTGTATGCTGTGTGCTTGGAATGTGCTTCGCAACCTACTTAGTGCTAATGGACAAGACATTGGGCATCCCAGAGTGGAACCTCTTGCGGTATCAGTATAATACAAAATATTTTCAATATGAAATGCATCACACACACACATATATATATATTTCCGAGGCTTGTGGAATCTGCTTAGATCACATGCTGTGCATAGGCCGACATCTAGTGGAAGCTGCAGAGTATTAGTTTGTTTTTCGAAACTCGAAAATGGGCGTTGACATAGGGCGTGCCAGTGATACTATCCCTAGTGTGACGTCCACTGTACCCATGATCCCTCACGCGTGTAGGACCCTCAAATTGTTTTTTCCGCCATACTTGTCGGAAGCATTGTTGCAGAGTTCCCTGGCTTTCAGCCATTTGCTCATAATTTATCTAAAAATCCCTGTTCTTCCAATCCCACGTCGAGAGATCGACCCCGGTCCGAAGAACGAACAACTGTCGAGACTGAACAACGGACTTTGGGCCTCGGAAGGCCTCTGGCCTCGGCCCTGCAATTAGGGAGAGTGGGGGGTGGACATAATCGCACTCGCTTTATTTCCTACATACACTCGCCCACTGCCATTAGGTGACATATGGAGAGTACTCCATTTAAATTTTGCCCCAGGTGCAACCGCAAGTTCCCTTGGGTTGACAAACATACCACCTGTAATCTCTGTTTGCCTAGGGACCACCCCGAAGCTAACTGCAGAGCGTGTAAGCTCTTTAAGTCTAAAACACTAAAGGACTGCTCCACTAAACGTTGGGCCCATCATTCCAGGCAGCTCGAGGCCATGGAAGTGGTGGGATCCTTCAGTGATGGCAGCAACGCCGCCGTTTCGGACGGCGAGGGCACAGGTGTGTCGAAAGACACCCGAGCGCTAGTCCCTGACCTCAGAGGATTGTCCGGCGGGGCAGTTATGGGGAACACACCCAGCGACACGAGCGCTACCCATACTACTCACCTAAACACCCTAACCACAGCTGAGATTCGACACGCGTGTCGAGTGCTCGGAAGAAGGAGCCACATAGAGAGCGGTCCACAGAATCAGTGTCCTCTGGTCAAGATCGCCTCGCGACACACGGCAACCGTCCACAGTTGCCAAGAGTGCCTCGCTCCCCAAAGTCACAGAGGTATGGTCATCAGAAGAAGAATCCGACCTCCACCCCCAAGCTGCACGCTTAGGGTCATCTCCGGCAGCTCGTTCCACGTCTGCCTCCGAGTCTCGACGTTCACACTCTAAAGATACAGAAGCTAGCCTACACACCCCCGAATCTTGGCGCCAGGCGTCGAAAGATTCAGAGAAGGCCAGACCATCAGGGAAACACTCCTCTACTCATGGTAAAGGGGACAAACAACAGAAGAAGTCATCACATACAACTTCTGCACCCCAGGTCCACAAGGACAAACCTAGGTCTTCAGATAAAATTAAATCTAGGACCCCTCGCTCTGTCACCATGCCTAAAGTTATCCCTCCAACTCTACAGGATATGGGAATGGGAAAGGAACCTCAGCAGGATGTGATCATCCCCAGTTCCAGGGAATGGAGCTCTGATGACATTGACAGGGTGATGAGAAGAATGGCTTCTTTGGCTAATTTCTATGAAAAAACCCTGATTATTTTCTGAGCTATCAGAGTACCCCTGACAACTCTACTCCTTCAGGATCCAAAGACCCCCAGCCTCCCAGTAAAAGACCTTGTGATGAAACTCCAGCTCAGGGCCTAATTTCAGACCCATTCTCCTTTCAACCTTACCACCAGTATGCTGAAGACCCAGACATACAAATGCTGGACGACCAAGCGGGAGTCGATAATTACGGAGACAATGAAGACCAGGATGAGGAGGAGAAAGACGAGGCAGAGGTCTATAATCTAGACTCACCTGTTAACAAAGAACCACCGGTCACTGACTCACCTGTGGATAATCAGCCTCTACTGAATGAGGTCTTAGAGCTGCAGAGCACTTTCACATAGACACTCAAGGGGCTCAAGAAGAGAGGGACTTTGCAGAAGAGATCATGGGGGATAAGAAACCCATCGCCCAAGCCATACCAGGTCCATCCAATGCAGAATTGACCCTTCCCTCCTCACCCCTAATCTCACTAGGGCTGTCAACCCCAGAATTGAAAAATTGTTCAGGGCCGCCCAGTCAGACCCACTTTATATAAGGATTTATGGGTTAGGAAGGAAAGTGGCCTCCACTTCCGCTTACCAGGCAAGAATCGCCAATACCACCACTCTGCTGGCAAGCTATGATTGCCATCAGTGGAAGCAGGTAGCTGCCCTCATTGCCTCTGCACCTGAACCACTAAAGGGCCAGTTAGCCCAGATTGCGTCGGAGGGTAGATCGGTGTCCGGGTGCATTCTAAAGGCGACCTTTGACACTGCAGATAACGCAGGCTGGCTCATCGCAGAGAGTACTGTCATCAAGAGACACGCATGGCTCAGACAGTCAGGGTTTAAACCCGAGACCCAGGCTTCTCTTATCGATGCCGGTGGAACCGAATGTCTTGTTTGGCAAAGCAGTAGAGGAGGCACTCAAAACTGCCAAGGATGAATACGATGCCCTAAAGTCCCTGGGACAATTGATGAACAAACCCACGAACCAAAGAGGGAATAATGATAATTTTTGACGCTCACGCGGACAAAATTCCCAGAGGGGTTCCAGTTACTCACAGGGTCAGGGTACATCGTGGGGTGGCAACCAACAAAGTACCCAAAGTTACGTTAGAGGTAACAAAAGGGGCTGCCATAGAGGGAGATGCAGCCCAGGCAGAGGCGGTACGCCTCCCAGCAAACAGTGACGCTTCGCTCAGGGTCCCTTCCCACGCATCCCCAGTAGCGGGGCACATTTCCAACTTCACCCAAGCATGGGAAGGGATCACCTCGGACAGATGGGTGCTGTCCACAGTGTCCGCAGGATACTGCATCAAACTGCTGGAGTGCCCCCGCAACCACCCTTTAAGACAAAAAATACACTCCCTGGACCACCAAAAGACCCTCCTCGAGGAAATTATCAAATCTTCTCGCAAAGGACGCGATAGAACTCGTCCCGGGCAACCAGGTAAACAAGGGTATTTATTCAACTTACTTCCTTGTGCCAAAAAAAGATTTGACAATGCGCCCAGTATTAGACTTTCGCCCTGCAAACAAGTATGTCAAGCCCCAAACATTTCGCATGACTACGCTCCGGTAATCCCCCTCCTAAAAAAGGGAGATTACATGGCAACATTGGACATGAAAGATGCCTATTTTCATATTTCCATGTTCCCAGCACACAGAAGATTCTTGCGCTTCAAGGTGGACAGTCAGCACTACCAGTTCAAGGTGCTGCCCTTCGGTATAGCCTTGGCTCCAAGGGTATTCACCAAGGTACTGGCGGTGGTGGTGGCACACCTACGCAGGGAGGCATCCCAGTGTACCCTTACCTGGACGACTGGCTCATCACGGGGGAGACCCCAGTAATTTGTAGTTACAACATCCAAAGAACGACCGACAAACTCTTCGAATTGGGTTTCTCAATCAATGAGAAAAAGTCAAGCCTGGTGCCAAAAATCTCCAAACTGTTCCGAGGAGCTGTCCTAATCACGCAAGAGGGGTTGGCCTTTCCATCAGAGGAAAGAATTCGGAATCTACTACTGCAAATTCTTCAATAACAGCCCGGTCGCCAGATAAGGGTGCGCAAAGCGATGTGTTTGCTAGGCATGATGGCGTCATGTATTTACCTGGTTCCCCACGCGCGCCTGCGCATGCAACCCATGCAGGAATGGTTGGCAAAACAGTGGTCTCAGGCAAGTGGTCAGTGGGACGATCTAGTGGTCGTTTCGCCAACACTAATAAAGAGTCTTCACTGGTTGACAGGAGAGAACCTGTCAAAGGGGAAACCCTTTTATGACCCAGAGATACAGGCCGTAGTCGCTACAGACGCGTCCTTGTCGGGGTGGGGAGCACACCTCCTTCACCACACAGTTCAGGGTCTCTGGTCTCACACAGTGGCCAAGAATCACATAAACCTGCAAGAGCTTCTGGCAGTCTTCGGAGTGCTTCGAGCGTTCGAACCCCACCTGTTGAACTTGTCATTGCAGATCTTAACAGACAGCACGACGGCTATGTTTTACATAAACCAACAGGGAGGAACTCGTTCGCCAAATCTGTCCAAGCTTGCCCAGAAAATTTGGAAATGGGCACTCGGACGGAACATTTACCTGTCATCTCAACGTGTTCCAGGGGATATCAATTCACTAGCGGACACCTTGAGCAGAGATCCCCTCCCAGAAGAACACGAATGGTGTCTACACAAAGAAGTCGTAGGAGACCTCTTCTCACAGTGGAGTTTCCCCACTATAGACCTATTCGCCTCAAGCGAAAACGGACAATGGCCAGGATTCGCATATAGGTTCCCCCAGCCAGGCTCCAAGTGGAACGCCCTAAGGATGAACTGGTCACGGATGTTTGCCTACGCTTTTCCACCCACTCCTCTGATGAGGAAGTTGGTCAACAAGATGCACAGGGAATAGATGACGCTCATCCTAGTTGCTCCCATGTGGGCGAGGCAACTGTGGTTCCCACACCTGCGCAGACTGGCAGTGTGCGAACCCATCGAACTCCTGTGCTGGCACAACCTACTAACCCAGCACCAAAGACAAACAGTGCATCCTCATCCCAGCTCGATGAACTTGACAGCATGGCTCCTGAAGTCATAGAGTTTGGCCATCTCAATCTACCACAGACAGAGATGCATGGATATCCTAAGAGAATCTAGGAAACCAAACACAAGACGCTGTTACTTTGATAAATGGAAAATATTTGTTATTTGGTGCCAGAATAAACAGATCAACCCTGTTGATTGTACTCCTTCCAATATCGTCACCTACATGCTCCACCTGCTAGACACAGGGTTGGTATTTAATTCACTCAAGGTACACCTGGCGGCGCTATCGGCCTACACCACCTCCCATAACAAGGTGTCGTGGTGGAAAGTACCAGTGGTTAAAGCATTCATGGAAGGGGTTAAGAGACTCCACCCTCCAATTTCTAACCCACCACCAGGATGGGACCTTAATGTGATGCTTGCTAAACTCATGCCCCCCCTCGCCCCTTTAAACCATTACATCCATAAGAAGGGTCAGTGAAATTGCTTCTGTCAGAGCAGGATCCTTTATTTACTGTTCCTAAGGATAAACTGGTTCTACAAACTCATCCTAGGTTCTCACCTAAGTTCATTTCTAAATTCCACGTTACCAGTCCATTGAGCTACCGGCCTTCTTCCAAAAACCCAAAAGCTCTGCTGAGGTGAAACTACACACTCTAGATGTGCAAAGAGCAGTCCTCTACTATGTAGACAAGACCAGACCGCTAAGAAAGACAGACCAACTGTTTGTCTCCGTAGCTACAGGCAGAGAGGGAGATCGCGTCTCTAAAGATGCCATCTCGAAATGGATAGTCAAATGTATCCAGCTGTGTTACTCCCTTTCTGAATAAACTCTGCCTTTTATGTCAAGAGCCCACTCTACAAGAGGCATTTGGCCACTCTGGCTTTCATTGCAAATGTACCCTTTGACACCATTTGCAAAGCAGCTACATGGAGCTCTATTCACACTTTTACTCAGCACTACTGCATTGACACTCATTCCAAGACAGATACTCAAGTGGGACAAGCGGTTCTAAGACATCTGTTCGCTCATGAACCTTCTCACATCTCACCTCCTTCTTCTAACACTGCTCGCTAATCTATGCACAGCATGTGATCTAAGCAGATTCCACAAGCCTCAGAAGGAATACATTACTCACCGCAATCGTATTTCTGATGCTTGTATCTGCTTAGATTCACATGCGCCCGCCATTCCTCCCCTCTGAGAGAAGGCGCATGGATGCTTATAGTCTTATCTATCTGGCTGCTTGGATAATCTGTACTCGCGCTACTCCTCATGCTACCTCATGTCAGAAAAAATACAATGTGAGGGTCCTACACGCGTGAGGGATCATGGGTACAGTGGACGTCACACTAGGGATAGTATTACTGGCACGCCCTATGTCGACGCCCATTTTCGAGTTTCGAAAAACAAACTGTAATACTCTGCAGCTTCCACTAGATGTCGACCTATGCACAGCATGTGAATCTAAGCAGATACAAGCATCAGAAATACGATTACGGTGAGTAATGTATCATATATATATATATATATATAACACTGATTATCCATTTTATACCAAAATTACATAAATCCAGCACCAAGCCACCGGGCAGGCCGATAGTGGCATCAATTGGCTCCCTCCTAGAGAACACTTCGAAGTATTTGGACCATTTTTTGTTTCCTTTTGTTGAAACCCTACCATCATATACAGCAGACGTTTTGATGCAAATAGACACAATACCATGGAAACAAAATTATCTCCTGGTTACACTAGATGTGGTCTATTTGTATACTTGTATATTCCATGAAGACGGGATGGAAGCGATTAAAAGATATTTATCAACAAGATCGCTAAGTTTTAGAGAACATTCACTTATGTTGTTGGAAATGTTGACATTTTGTCTAACGCACAATGCATTTTATGTTCAATGGCCAGTACTATACACAGGTATGCGGCACAGCAATGGGGACAGCAGTGGCTCCTTCTTTTGCCAACTTGTATATGGGGGCATTGGAGGAAAAACTATTTGCAGACGAGACCATACAAATATATACCAATAAAATAATTCTCTGGAGACGCTATATTGACTATCTTTTTATACTGTGGGAAGGAACAACAGGCGAATGGCAAGATTTCTTTGAAATCATTGATATGATATGGCATTTGAATGCGCCTATACACAAGTGTTTCAAGGCGCGACGAGGCGGAGGGGGACAAAGCGAGACAGACAACGATCCTACTAGCCCAGGTGTCATTCAGATCGCGCAAGTGCAAGGGTAGGGGGACTGGAAAAAGTGCAGGGGAAGGGGAGAGGGTAAGTGCAGTACATGGTTAGTAGAATACAAGATAACTAATAGGGCCAGCTGGTGGCAAGTGCAAGGAAAGTGCGGTACATGGTTAATAGAATACAAGATAAATAATAGGGCCAGCTGGTGGCAAGTGCAAAGATAAGTGCCGGGAGAAGGGGCTGTAGGATACAGAGACAGTCCCGTAGTGCATGTAGGCAGTGCAAGGAAGAGTGGCTGGGCCAGGACATGAGATCGGTGAGTGGCCCAGTTGCAGATTCTGTGCAGGTTAAGTGATTTTAGCAGGGAAGAGAGGGAGAGAAAGCGGAGGCAAAGAGGAAGGTTTTGAGGTGCTTCCGTAACCGGAGATGGTTCTCTTAACATGCGAAATACAAGCCTGAAATTCACCGAGAACCATAGTGAAACAGAAGTTATTTTTCTTGACATCAAGATAAAAATTGTCAATAACGAAATCACCACAGAGGTATATAGAAAACCCACAAGCACAAATGTACGGTTCTGCATGCAGAAAGTGCCCATCCAGAAAATCTTAAAAACAGCATACCGTATGGAGAATTTCTCCGAATGAAAAGGAACTGTAGTGAAACATCAACCTTTGAACAAAATGCGAAAATAACAGCATCCAAGTTTCAAGCTAGAGGATATAAGAAGTCGACTATTAACAAAGCTTATATTCAGTGTAACAAACAAACGAGACAAGAAATCCTTACAAAAATCAAAGAAACCAATGACAAAAAGGGAGAAAATTGGACACATATGAAAGAAAAAATAAGATTTATCACTACTTTTGACAAAGGAGCAAGAAATGAGAGAAAAATGTTGGCAAAACACTGGCAAGTGTTAAGGGAAGACCAAGATATTCATGGGTTACTAAGTATCAATCCAACAGTAACATATAGAAAAGCCAAAACCATACAGTCAAAAGTATCTCCAAGTTTGTTTCAGACAAAAACCAAAATGAATTGGCTCTCAGAAAAATTCAAAGGCTTCCAAAAATGTGCAAAATGTAAAGCATGCAAATTTGGCGAAAATGTTAAACAATATAAGAACCCACGTACAGGAGGAAAAGTGGAAATTACAAAAACCATTCTGTGCAGCACAACATTTGTGATATATGTAATCAGTTGTAGCTGCAACCTCTGGTACATAGGAAGCACTAAATTGGAAGTCAAAATTAGAATTTTGCAACATCTGAGAGTAATTAAAAACAATGATCCGACATATCCTCTAGCGAAACATTTTTCAGAAGTACATAAAGGAAACATTGAGTCGTTAAAATATTTTGGCATTGATCATGTTCAACAACATCCGAGAGGCGGGGATGGAGAGAGACAGTTACGCCAATTGGAAAGTAGATACATAATTGAATATAATACAAAATCCCCAGGAGGACACAACAAGCATGAAGAGCTCTAAACATTTATAGGAGAATGAGTTTAAGGATCGCACATGTATTGTCTATTTCAAGAACAGATGTGATTGTGAGATGCTAGAGTGAAAATATGGACATTTCACAACAATGGCTTGCATTATGAAAAGAAAATCTCATAATGAATGGGGCTGCAAACTGAACAATTATTTGCATGATATCTAGGATTCATTAACTTTTTAAATTATGATGTATGTTTTTCTGATATGGTTTTTAGCAGGTGAGGTGTAGGTATATGCAATAATCCCGTGCACAGTATATGTTTTTATCACAACAATTTTTGGATACAATGGATCCCATAAAAACACTAGACCCTTTTGGTATTGAGAAGACAAGTATAACCTAGGCATGATAACAAACCGTGGTATAAAATCTGTGCACTGATGGTTTTTTGTACAGGGAAAAAAATGTGACATACATATAATATGTATTATGATATCTTAAGAGAACTATAGCAACTTTGCGCTTTATTATACTTATACTATGTTTGTGAACATTTTTTAGAAAGTCATTGCAATTCTGCATTTGAAATCATCCAAGGCACTAAGCACTTTACCAAATATAGTAAGCACAATAAGGAACATGCGTAATATTTCTTGAAAGTAAATGAATTAATATCAACTCCCATCACCAAAAATAGTGAGGTTAATCGGTTGCACCTATGGTAGGTCTCGATATAAAGTTACATGGATTGCAACAAATAACATCAAGCGGCATAGTAAATATCCTGGCAGACACAAATACTCATATTTGTATGCTGATTACTGCATTACTACAGATTAAATTTTGTGCATACATTACAAACATTCTAATTTAGCAAGCACGTAGCACTTTGAGTACCAGCACTTCACACTTTATTAGGGTAATAGCACTGAGCAATTACCTTAGTACCGCCACTATAGCAAAATGAATGTAGCACTGTATTGAGTACTAGCACGTTGCACTTTATTAAGGTAAAGTACTGAGCAATCAAATCAGTATAGCTACTATAGTAAAATGAACAATTTTTGAACAGCAATAATTGCATAATGATAGTTCATTTAAAATGAATGAGTTTGAATATACATCATATGCACAATGTAGCAATAAAATACATACATTTTTATATCAGCAAACAAAGGGATCAGAACATAACATGTTGATATTAGAGCCCAAGGGACATTCAACATGGCCGCTCTTAGAGGATAAGGAGAGTGCAATGAATTAGCAGTCTAGTGTTTTTAAACCAAGGAGAGCATTGATGAGTCATAGGTTGAATGCAAAGGAATTCCATTGTACCATTCACAATCTGATGAAGCCCAGTTTGGGTGAAACACGTAATTGTGTGTTTGTTTTCTCTATATGTCCACTTACTGAATAATAAATGACTTTTATTACGGAGAAGATGGCCAAACGTGATTGTTTGGATTCCAAATGGAGGAGTGCCGCTGTGAACCGCGAAATTGCAGTTCTTGTTTTCCCTATTTATATATATTTAGTTATGGTTAAGTTGCTGTTTCCATAGGAAGAGCTCTTTTTGGGCGACTTATAACTTCGCTCCCCCTGGACGAATCCTCACCAAACCTTGCAAAAAAAGGTATATGGCCCACTCTGAATTGTTTTGCAGAGTTTGGTGAAGTTTGGTCCGGGGGGGGGGGGAGTTATAGGGGGGTCCCAAAATGTATTTTTTTCCACATAGACTGAATGGGGGAAAAACTTTGTGCATGCCTACAGCCCAAGCCGCTGGACGGCTTTTCACCAAACTTGCGGCAGGGGCAGGAGCTTGGTCCCGAAAGCATGCTTTTGTAAATTTGGTAACAATACGTCCAGTAGTTTTCTTTAAAACGACCAAAAAGTATGTCTATAAAAATAAGTGATATCTATGTCCGCACCACGGACACACTTCCCTGTTCGCTCCGCAGACAAGAAATCGATTGGCTAATCCGTAGCGTCATGTTCGCGGACATGTGGCGCCTTCACTGATTGGTTGTGGAACAGCGTGAAGTGCGTTAGATTCTTTCGCTGCACCCGCTATGTTTCGTTTGTGTTTTGGTGTATGCAGACATCGGTGGTAACACATATAAAACAAGACACCATTGCTCTTGTTACACTTATGAAATACTGTTTCGGAAGGTGAGCGTTATGAGGCTGGGATGGGATATGGCAGCAGGTAGTCAAAAAGTGGTGTTTTCTTGTCACCAAAGTCATACAGTAAAGTTGGTGCTCAATATACTGTGAAGAATTACTGTGTCTGTGTTACAATGTATTTAGAATAATATTGCAGTCAGACTGGCGTCCTAGAGTTTCAAATCTGACCCAGCCACCTGCACTGTTTGATGGAAACAGCAGTTCTGCAAGTGTATGGGAGTAGCGGTTCTCATGAATGCATTCTCATATGTTGTTGCAAAGCGAGAATGTATTTGCCTTCTGAGTGAAGGTCACTTGCTTTGCTTTTTTAGTTGCGAGCTCAGTAGGCCCACGCATCCAACTGAACCATAAGGGTCACTTGTTTTTTGACCTTGAGCTAAAGGGAAAATTCAGTAAGAATGCATGGAGTGAAAGTTTGCAAAACATACCATTTGATAAGGTTATGTTTCAAAAATGTTTGTAATGCACATGAAATATCAGTGTTACTCACCGCTCCATATGCTGATTGGAGCCTGGGTAAGATGACCTCGCGGAGGGAGGTAGGATTTAACAGGTTCGGGTTCAGCCTCTGGGATTCCAGCTCCCCTGAATTCTGTGATTCAGGCTTCCTCTAAGAGGGGCTCTTTTCTACGATGTACCTCTCTGCCGTTTGAGTAAAAACCAGCAGAGATGTCTATCGCCTAAAAGAGCGGGAGAACACACACCGCCAATAACCAATGCTGCAAAGAAAACACAGTATGATTAGAAGCGATCAGGCAATATGGAGTTATTTAGGCAATCAGATATTTCTCCAAGTACCTAGACAATGGTTGAAGTGGTGTTAGACCTTAATAGATTTACCTACAAGAAAACCCAAAACTATGAGTATGCACAAATGATAACCACAAACTCACTATGACTGATACAATCCCCAACAGACCTGATAAGTGGGATTCCTAGGGTAAATGGGTACCAGTGGAAAGGGAAAACAACGGCAGGCACAAAACAACAAATGGGAAGGTTAGTAAGGAAGAATATACCCGGGCGGCACGAGGGTCGCACTAGTGACGGGATGGTGCATACACTGGAAAGTGTCACTACTATGCACTTGGTTGAAGTAGAAAAGGATGATATAGTTCCAGGAATCAACACGTATGAGAAAAACTGGTGATTTCAGGTAATGAACAATACAGGAGAATTGAATGGGTTACCTTAATTACACAAACACAGACTAAGTTGGTGAGGCAGTCTTGTAATGTGCAGCGTGGTACTCCGCGTAGGAAGATAGTTCAAATTGCGTGCGAAAGTACAGTGGAAATCCAGGGATAGTCCGAGTTCGGCAACAGGTTCACTGATGAAAATGGAGGAAAAAGAAAATGCAATCCAAGGACAATCCGAAGTCGGCAACAGAGTTAAAAAATCAGGTTTAAGGAACAGGCAAGGACAATCCAAGTAGACAAAGGTGGGTCGAATAACCAGGAAGTCAATTAAAAAGAGGAAAGGAACTAAAGCACTGGAACGGGATGAAACCGTAGGAGCGTAATGCCACAATTAGCAGCAACAAGCCGCTGAGTCCCTTCGGCTTTTATGGTGCAGAGGGGCGGAGCCACCTTACACGTTCTTTATGCACTGGACGTCTCAGCTGATGCGACGTTCTCTGCTGTACGGCCAGACGCCATGGCAACCGATACTGAAGCCACAACGAAGTTCTGGAACGCGCTTGCCCCCGTATGTGGCCACAAGAAACGTGAGGTACTGCAGGACGGGACCGATATGTAACAATCAGTGCATGAAGATTCTTTGATGCACATACATTGCTGTCTGACTCTACTGAAAACAATGGAGGCAGTTCATATCATGTAAGTTTAATTTTGACTCTACCTTATCAAAGGCATATAGTACCCCTAATGGAATACTCCCCCTCTCTCACGGTCAGGGGATGACCACAAATTTATATCATATAAAGGAGACAGTAATTATGTTCACCAATCGTATATTGATCTATACACCCAGTATGATATAAGAAATACCCTCCTTGTACTAACAGTCTTGGAAAAATAGACTTAGTACCTAGTTACTTTTTCACAGTATCAAAAAACATTTTATTTTAATAAGGTTTATCACAACCAGGTTTTCTTTATAAAACCAACTCTAAAATCAAACATTTTTTTCTTAAAATCGACCCAACAACACAAGGTGGACGGTAATACAGTACACATTTTTCACACACATCGATTCCTATAACAATACAAAACAGTACATCAACATATATATAACAAATTAAACACTTCTGATCTCTGAGTGTTATTAACCCAGGTTGTACAGTCCCAACATGTTTCAGTTCCTCTTTGCGCTCAATGCATGAACCTTCTTCAGGGGAAAACAACTCTGTTATACTTATTCTCCACCATGTAATATAGGGCCCCACAACGAATGTTTGTTTATCCTGACACCAATCCCTACAGAAAACACCTATTGAAATGGCTGCGATACATAGACGACATTTTTATACTATGGGAAGGAACAACGGTAGAGGCAGAACTTTTTGTTGAATGGTTGAATGTACAGAATCTGTTCTTAAAATTTACTAAAGAGATTAATACACAGGAGTTAAACTTCCTTGACATTACCATCTTTCACCTTGATGGTCTTCTTAAAGTAAAACCCTACAACAAAAGAAATGATAAAAATGCTCTCCTACATTTCTCCAGCCATCATGCTAATCATATCCAAGCCAATTTGCCCTTTGGGCAGTTTTTGAGGCTAAAGAGAAATAGTAGTTTACAGCAGGACTACAAAGAGAGTGCTGCTCTCTTGGCTAAAAAACTTTGCAGTAAAGGGTATCCAGCGAAGTTGGTAAAGAGATCTTCCAAAAGAGCCTTTAACAATAATCGAGAGGCATTATTGGAGAAAAGACAAAGAGATGACAAAGGCGATCGGATTGTATTTGTTAATACCTTTTCGAACCTATCATACAAAATCAAAGGCATCATAAATAAGATGTGGAAAAAAGTGTATAATGATAAATTAACTCGTCCACCACTGGTGGCTTTCAAGAAAAGCCAAAACATCAGAGAGATGCTCTTCAGAAATGATATATCCATTAAACAATCGACAGAATCCAGACAAACTACACTGTGGGGGCTGCCACCTGTAAAGGGACACTTCCCATGTGGAAAATGTGTTATGTGTGCTACTACCAAAGAAACTAAAAAAATAATGTTGAATCCCAATACTGAGTGGATAATGAATGAAATGACTAACTGCAACACCGAAAATGTCGTTTACCTAATCACGTGTCCCTGTGGACTGCAGTATGTAGGCAAAACGAACAGGAAATGCCCCACAGGGATGATAGAACATTGTAGTTGCATAAAAAATCAAGTACTGCTAGCACCGATGGTTAAACATTTTGTGCACATGAAACATTCCCACAAGGATTTTAGATGGGTGATTTTGAAGAAGATCTGTGGTAAAAATAAATCAGAAATAGATTGTAAGCTTATACTATTTGAACAAAAAATGATTTATAAATGTCAAAGTCATATCATTGGCCTCAATGAGGAAATAGACTGGCAACATACACAGTGATAAGGGTGCAACTGTGAGATGGTTAACCCCTCGAGAGATGCATTCTATTTCTATTTTTATGTGTCATGAAAACCAATGGGAAACATAAAGATAGCCAGTTATTGTATTTCATCACACTGGGTACCTTTGAAAATAAAATGTATTTGACGCCTTGAACTATGAAATGTACATGTAAAAATATGTTGGGGCAAGCCTTTAAGGTTCTAACTGTGTTGTAACATATATGCATGTTATTATTAAGCATGGACAGTGAGTTTCTCCATCATGAAATGTAGGGCCTTAACCATTTGTTGCACATATCTGTTCACACTAATTGTTGTAACTTTCTGATGTGTTCTTTTAGATGTGGTGGTGTGATGTTGGCATGACCTGTATTACACACAGACATTGATGTAGCCCCTGTACCTGTTGGGGCCGTGACGTTGGCTGTCTAGCTAGCGCAGATCCCCCCGTTACTTTCTTGTCCCTTTTCCATGCCCATGCCACTGTTAGGTTCGGCAATTCATTCAGCTCCTATTAATGTGCAGTCATTTTTCCCTTTGAAAATTTGAAAAATAAAAAGTATTCGTAACAGCGTACTTGTGTGGCCTAGTTTGAGGTTTCTACTACATTTATTGGGATACTTTGTAGCATCAAAGTGATGCTTGCGAGTGCCGGTTTTTATGTTTTTGAAACCGAGGGGGTTAGTCCTTTGTTTGTGGCATTGATACTACCGCTATTTCGTGCTGTCATTTCCCTTTTTTAAAAAATAAAAAATATCCGTATCAGCGAACGTACATGTCCTGGTTTAGAGTTTCCATTACATCTGTTGGGATACATTGTAGTATCTAAGCGTTTTCCGCGTGTGCCGGTTTATATGCCCATGAAACCGTGAGTGTTAGTCCGTTGTCTGTGTCACGGCCTCTGTGTAGGTATTGATATAACCGCGCAGAGTGTGCAGGTCGCGTGTATTACAAACCGCGTTTCACAATGATGTTGTACATTTGACGAACGGAGGACCAGTCGTTGGTGATTTCGGACCTATAATAGGTAATGGCGGGGTACATGGATAATTTGGTAGTGCGGATAGAGCTAGATGCAAGTAGACTGGAGAATATATATGGAGTTGTTGTTGTTGTTTTTTTATATAATAGAACACCTTGGCTTTCTGTTATAGGTTGGTCAACTTGGCAAGAATTTTTTACATATATTGGCGGCTTGGCAGGAGTACGTATATTACAGAAGAGGTACTTTTGAGTCAGATGTATTATCTCTGGTGAAGGGCTCAGCACTTTTGGAGTCGTGTATGGGTAATGAAATTGCAGTGGGACACGGCTATGCATGATATAGCTTGGCAAGCGTCCTACATTTTTTTGTATTGCACAACAGGGTGTAATAGGGTGCAGTAGGGTGCTGATTGCGACACGGTGATGGGTACCCGGTGTGGGAAGTAGTACTGATTGTGGCACGTTGATTGTGGAAATTAGTAGTGGTGTTTAATACACCGTGGCGTGGTGTTTGTTCCTTTGCAGCAGTGATCACAATCCAGGTTATTAAAGAACCCCCAAGAAGAATTGCTATAGACTTTACTAAAGGAGTCTGAGGTTATTCAGTTGCATTATGGCACACCATCACTACGGAATTCCTACTTGCGAGTTATGTAGTAGTTATCAATATTGGTTGATAGGGACCATTGGAATCCCGCATAATACATTGCATTTAAACAGCAATGATATTGTGGTGTAGCTATTAATGTTGAGCTATTTTTGACGTACATTTTGTGATGATGTTGATGTGCAGTGACACCCCCCATATTCTTGTGTATTTGACTATCTTAGGAGCACAGGTTTGAAGATTCCTTGTGGGGCCCTCTATTACATGGTGGAGAATAAGTATAACAGAGTTGTTTTCCCCTGAAGAAGGTTCATGCATTGAGCGCAAAGAGGAACTGAAACATGTTGGGACTGTACAACCTGGGTTAATAACACTCAGAGATCAGAAGTGTTTAATTTGTTATATATATGTTGATGTACTGTTTTGTATTGTTATAGGAATCGATGTGTGTTAAAAATTTGTACTGTATTACCGTCCACCTTGTGTTGTTGGGTCAATTTTAAGAAAAAAAAATTTGATTTTAGAGTTGGTTTTATAAAGAAAACCTGGTTGTGATAAACCTTATTAAAATAAAATGTTTTTTGATACTGTGAAAAAGTAACTAGGTACTAAGTCTATTTTTTCAAGACTGTTAGTACAAGGAGGGTATTTCTTATATCATACTGGGTGTATAGATCAATATACGATTGGTGAACATAATTACTTTCTCCTTTATATGATATAAGTTTAATTTTGACGACTGTACACCGGACCGCGTTTTGATATTTTATTACCACAACAACATTTTTAACAATATAACTGAAGTATTAACTTTCTGTGCAGTTGCCATTTTCTTCCACTTACGGAGAGTGCAAATTCTACGCGTTTGTAGGCTATGACTAGACTCACCCTTGTTCAACGCTAATGTCTAATGTCTATAAAATGTCATGTTTCACCACATTGCTTTGTGTATGACTTTGCACCTTCTTTTGGTCTTTTTTAAAATTATGAGGTGGAATTTTTTATTACTTGTACATTAATTTTGGCTTAGTGACTGTAGTACTATCTTTCTGTGTAGTCATTTTTTTTAACTTTTGGAGTGTGCAGATTTTCGCCGTTTGTAGGTTGTCACTACATTTACCCTTTTTCAACGCTAATATTTCTTTAAAATGTCATGTATGACCACTTCGATTTGTGTATTACTTTCCATGTTCTTTTTGTCTTTTTTAAAATTGTTTGGTAAAGGTTGGGTATTGATACGTGTTCTCTTTAATGCTTTTCGACCAGCTACATCCTGCCGTACTGTGCTTGCCATGGATTCCAAATGCCGAGTGATGGCTTCTTTGGACACCAGATGCTCGTGACCGGCTGTCTGTCGGTCACAATTTTGTGGGATGATCGCGCCGGCCCCCTTTGTCCATACGCTGAAGTGGCCATTAGTAGTAACATAACATCTTTTATGGTGGTGTAGGCCAAACGTCATGGCGACGTCTTGGAAATAACTGTGCGAACAAAGAGGTTGCTTTATGGAAAACGCAGACTTTGTGTATGGAGAAAGAACAAGGTGTGCCTCACCATTAACATTTTCGATGCCGCCCATAGAAACAATGTTACAATTTGATTGAAAATGGGAATAGTCCTATGGTCTCACACATTTTATTGTGAAATAAAACTACTTTACAAATTCTTAAATGTTAATGTTTTATTTTAAAAAAACAGTTTATTAATTAAAAATGTAACATGATACGTTGTACGTCACTGTATGTTCATTTTCAGGCTCTGCGGCACGGCACGTAGGTGCTTATGGTCACATTTGGCTACGTTGGACAGGAACGTCATCCAGAAAAGGTGTACACCATCAATGGGGTTGGTTATGTGACGAGATGTGGGAGTGTTTTCGTATTGCACAAGTGTCGTGATGTCGTTAAAAAACATAGCGCAATACGTTTATTGTTTGAAGGGTTGGCTGCAGCTATGGTGAGTGGGCAGAATGTCGGATTCATGGTATGAGCTCTTGATCCGCACAATGTGGTTTCTGGCCATTACCAGAAGGGAGAAAAGATAGGATTACAGTGCCCATGTCTACCTGGGACTGGCTTTGTGATAAAGTTGTTCCACATTAGGATAAATTTGAAAGGGAAGAAAAAAGTGTTTGTGCTAATATGTTAACAGGGTTTCCTTTTTGCTTTTTGCAGGCTGCCATGGAAATCGAAGAGGGTCCCTGAATGGAACAAACGCTTTCCATTTATATGGTGGCCATCTTGGAAAGGGATTTTGTTTTTAAATTGGGACGCTCCAGGCGTCTCAATTTGGAACCAAAATACCTCCTTTTTCAGACGCACTCATTACTGCTTGGCAAATCTACATTGTTAATAACATTCATTCCCCATTTTAGGGGTGGAAGTGTCCTTTACTGAGAAATATAAAGTAGATGAAGTGTATGCGTTTTTCTTTTTTTAAAATCTTTTTCAACTGTGAAAGTTGGTTCTTTAAAGAAACATTTACTTTGTGTACGGATGGCTTTTTTTTTTGGAAGCACAGCTCAGAAGGAAAGATGCGTACGGAAATGAGCAAAGAGACACCAAACAGTAATATGGGGGGTTAGGTGGACGGGCCAAAATGTTCTCTGTGTTATTTATAAGCTAGGGGCATTGTTTCTCATGCTGCTTCATTACAGCTTTGATGCTGTTTCTTGGGGAGGACGGATGATCTTAGCTCATGTCGTTTTCAGATAAGTACTACTTTTGCTAAAACTATGCACTGTGTACTGCATTGGGAATGGCTGTGCACGAATAGGTGTTGGAGCTGTGCAAGGGAAATGTTGAAGTTGAAAGTTCTACATCAGTAAAAAATGTATTTCCACACTGTCCACGAGGCATAGAACTTATTGGTAAGTGTGTACAGAATGTCGGACACGTCACCATGCTGTGCGCCAGCATATGGTCATGTGGCATTCTCCACAAGGTGTGCAATAAAGTCAGATGTTCCTTTACAATATGGTTACGTAGCACTACTAGAAACCAATGAAATTAAGAACCAAAATGTTGATGAAGGGACGTTATGGTTAAGGGGCACTACTAAAAACCTATGAAATTCACTAGCAAAAAACTTTGTTAAAGGAACGTTATGGTTAAGTTGCACTACTAAAAACCTGTGAAATTCACAAAAAAAAACTTTATAAATGGGACGTTATGGTTCGAGGTAAAACCGAAAAACCCCTGAAATTCGCCAGTTATGGTAGGCTAAGCAACCATAACTGGCCCCACCACTGTGCACTGCTAACACCAACACCCAGGACATCAAAGATGACATCACAAATGTCATTGATAACATCACTGATGACATCACATGTCTGGCTCACTCTTTTTTCCTTCACTGATATATCTGGGGCAATAACAGGCAGGAACTAAAAAGTCACTATACTATAGTACAAAGTACTATGGTGACAGCACAGATGACATTACATGTCTGGCTCCTTTTTTGTTCACTGACAATGTTAGCCAGGTGGCTTTCTTCACTGTCAGTCAGGAGTTTAAGAAGGTGAATATCACTACTACAGCACTGCATCTGATCTTTTCTTGGACCTTGCGAAGCTTCGTGTTATTCCTTGTTTCACCTTCCAGCTATTTTGGAACTTTGTATTACTCGTTGCCGACCCAGCATTCCGCTCCTGAACTTGGTACCCTTTCTGCTTTTCGATTCCGCTCCAGTATCAGACCTCGGCACGTTTACCGGTATTCCTTCTGGTCTTTTGATTTTGTATGAGTCTCTGCCCGCACTGCTACAGACCTCGGCACGTTTATTTGTATTTCTCTGTTATCTGATTCTGACTCTGGTTCTCCCCGCACCGTTATTGTCCTTGGACAGTTTACTGGAAATCCTTTTCTTTGCTGAACTGATTACTGACCTATCCCGCATTTGTTGTCCCGGTGCTCTTCGCTCCTACCACCCACCTGGCCCTACCTTTATCCTTTTCCTGCTATTTTCACTATCCTGAGTTCGTGCCACTGGGACTTGGACGCTGGTCAGTAACAAAGTGCCGTAACAGACACTAGTGCGACCCTCATTCCACCCGGGTTAGTCCCCATACTAACCATTCCTCCTTCATTGTGTTCTTTTCCCTGGAGTCTTCTTCATTCCTGCATCTGGACCGCATTCAGCTTAACTAATCTCCCATTGTCCTCACGGTAAGGCCTGCTTCCTACTGTTGTTTTGTGTAGGTGGGGGAGGTTTGACAATATTGTGGTCAGGTCTCTTAGAAATGTTTTCTCTTTCACTTTCAGGGCCCATATCTCGACAGGGACCTTCCTCGTCTCTCCTCCAAGGCTTGTGCGCTTGGCCATTCAGGTTAGTTAGTACCTTGTAAACCTTGTTTTTACCTGTTGATATTGGAATACATTCTGATTCAATTCTTTTGTTGTTTCAGCCTGGTGTCCTCCCGGCGTTACTACTCTCCCTTCCAAGTGATCTACCCATCTGTCCCTTGACTATTCACAGGCAGTGGGGTGTATCATTGGGAAGGACTTATTTTGAGGGGGAAAAGCGGAGCAGATCCGATATTCAGGGTGAAGTCTTTATTACTGGTTCTGGCGGGCCCTCTGAGTGAGTATCGTTTACATTGTGTTACCTGAATTGTTAAAACTGCTCCTTGTTTGACTGTTATTCGAACGGGTGCCACTCTATGTAAGAGGCCTACACAGTGGGCACTGGTTGTCCATAACCTCTCAGGAACCTGTGCTAGGTTGTTTTCAGTGAAAGGGGGTGCTGCTACAAGGGCCATCATGGCACACTGTACTCTACGGTATTGCACATTTATCTCACAGGTTATTCAAGCAGCTAGCACTATCTCTCCATCATCAACCCTCTCCTCAAACATGTCTGCATCCGTTACTTGTTTCAAGGGTACTGTTGGCTCAATGCACAATACGGTGCGCCACTCACACCAGTCTGAATCGTCCCAATTACCACAATCCTTTTCTCTGACACCACCAATCCTTGATATAATATGATAGGTTATTTATAACACGCTTAATACCCAGAGGTTTCTAAGAGCGGACCCGGGAATCAAACCTGTGTTGCTCTGTGTCGTCTTGCTTCCAAGGCAAGCACGTTGCCGTTGAGCTATCCTCCCGAGACAACTGAAATTACTGTCCCTGCCACAATCTCCGGGGTCACAACTGATCCAAAGATAAAATAAGATGGTATCCGCCAACACACGTTTCCAACCTGGAGCACTGTATTAAGTAAAACTGTAATCCCACACACGAACATATTGGTGTGAATAGGAATGTGCGAATGAGCACCTCCCCTCCAATGGCATATATTGTCATTATGGCTCTCACAGCACACGTTCCCGGGGTAGCACATACTGTTCATCGATCTGTAAAGGAGGTTGTTATATTAAGTTTGCTCAAGATGTCACGCCCTAACAAATTTACTGGGGAGGTTTCCGAATATAACAAAGGTGCACGCATCACTCTGCCTCCTATTTTGATGAATACACCTTTTGTGAAATGAACCGTTGCTGCAGCCCCAGTGAAGCCTTGCATGTCGAGAGTTTCACCTGATAATGGGAAGTTTCCTTCAGTAATGCATGATCTAGTAGCACCTGTGTCAACCATAAAGATAAATTGTTTATTTCATATCTCAGCGCCCACCAAGGGTTCCTCATCTGGGTGGGAAAGTCATAGACAGACTGGGCAAGCAATAGCTTTCTGTGGGCTGTCCTAATCAGGATATGTATTTGTACCTGGGAACGTGAAAGGGTTGACTCCCATGACGCTTGCTCCTCGATAATGCGTCACTGTCCATTAGGAACGGCATTGCTACTGCTCATTTGGGTGCCGTATGATTGGCCTGGCGATGCTGCTTGGGTTGGCATGCTGGGCAGAGCAGGCAACTGTGCCTGAGGGGGTTGTGGTAGCAACTGTGTATATGTTTGGAGTATCTCATATGGTATTGAAGTTGGCATCGGGGGCGCCGGAAAGGGTTGCTGCTGTGATGTTGGGAACGCAGGAGATTGAGTGTTTTATGACCTGTATATCATTAAGGGAGGTGTGTGATGTATGCCTGCCCTTTTAGCTACTATGCATTGTTGGTTGCATGTTTTTATAATTAAATAAATACTTTTTTCTAGAAGGTGGTTTGGTCGTGTGTACAGGGAATACTTTGTGACATGTTTTTTAGAGGGTTTTTTGCAGTATTCGACCCACTATGTACATGTGTTTTTTAATATATATAAAGCGCCACGTGGTATTCACAACACTCGCAAACCCACACACCTTTCCCCAATTCCCCCAACTTTCCTCTTAAAGTCCTCCCCCGTTGTTTTCACCCGCAAGAGGTGTACTTACATCTGCGTGTTCACCCGAGCCCCCCCATCATGGGGTCCCATTAATGGCCTGCACAATCCTAGGGGCTGCGCCATGCTTCAAAGAGCAGACAGTAATTCTGTCAAAACTACTCGTGTATACCACTATGGGTTGTATGCTTGGGACTGGTCGGTGCAGGTGGACGCGGCACCCCCAAATGTGCGATCCTCTCTCTCTGCTGAAAAATCGGAGATAACGTTGGGGTCATCAATTTGTAGAGCAGCCCCTCAACGCTCACACCAGGAAAAATACATCCCACTAGGGAAAAAGGGCCAGCAGACCTCTTGCAACGAGAACAAGGTTTAATCTCACAAAAATAAAAGTACTCCTCTGCCTCTTCTAGGCATTTTCGGAAGCGCCGTCACCGGTCGCCTTCCCCGTCCTCGTCGGAGGACTCTGCCAGACTGCGGATGACTTGTCCCACCAAGTCTTCATCACCGGCCGAATGGGCCGCATTCCGCTAGCAGATGATGGCGATTTTCGAATCGTTGGGCACTGTTCCGTCTGCGCCTTCGAGAGAAGCCGGCAAACAATCTAGGGCCACCGCTCGCACGCCTTCGGGCTCGGGCGGTCGGCGCGATCATCGGTAGCCGCCGAGGTCCCGATTGGACAAGGTTGATCGCAATAGCCGTGCCAGGTCCAGGTCCTCGACGCCCTTGAGACTGTCGGAACTTGTGAGGCCTTCTAAGAACGCATCAACACCATCGCCGTGTCCGTCGAGGGACTCTCTCGAGGCTCCGGCTCCGAAGAAGTCATCGGCGCAGAGGCCGTCGAAGGACACTCTCGGGGCTCCGGCCTCGAAGCAGTTGTCGAGGTCATCGGCGCTGAGGTCGACGTCAACGGCAATTCCATCAGCGCCCACAACGCCTTTTGAGGAGAATTTACTGGAGGTGGCCCAGAGGGCTGTGGAAACTCCGAGGAAGGCTCTCAGTAAGTCAGTGAGGCCTGTTTTTGAGCCCTTCTCTGGTCATCCCCCCAGGATGGATTTATTCCAGCCTTTGGATTACATTTCAGAGGTGGAAGAAGGGTCGGGTGAGGAGGGGGTTGTGCCTCCTGAGGTTCCTGATGACCTGTTGTCTGGTCACAGTCAAATGGAAGACCTACGTCAGTCCTTACATGACGCCAGTGGTCTTGACACCTCTCCGGAGGTTGAGTTTGGCAGGCCTGAGCCTGGTACACATGCCGAATCCTCGTATAGGCGTCTCATATCGAGGGTGACTGAGTACTTTGGGTGGTCTGCTCCAACTGTTGATTTTCTGCAGGATGATCTGATGGATATCCTGGACCAAGGTCCACCCAACGACCCCGTGTTGCCATTTCATATGGCTTTGCAAAGAAGGGTTGCAGCGGCTTGGACTGCTCCGGAGAGTCTCCCGGCAGTGAATAAGTTGCTTCTGAAAAAATAACGTCCAGCCAGTGGTGACCCCTGCTACTTTTCAACGCACCCCAGTCTGGAGAGTTTGTGGGGTATGGCTTTAAAGGCAGCCAACTCAGTTTGTACCTTGGCAAGATTCATTCACACTCTGTGGAATTGTGCATCTTTGGCGGCTGAACATATTCCCAAAGGGGAGGAACGGGATGGTTTTCTAGCCCTCGTCCAAGATGGCAAGGATGCCATGTGTGAATCCGTTCAGTCGGGTCTGGACATGGCAGACTGTGTCAGCCGGTCCATGGTGGAGAGCACCGTGATGCGCAGGTTTGCGTGGTTGCGGAAGTCAGATTTTTCTCCTGATGTGCAATCCCGGCTTCTCAACATGCCCTTTGATGGTGTCCGATCTTTTTGGCAGCAAGGCTGACGAGAGCCTTGAGGTTGCAGACCCCCAAAGTGGCAGCGAAGTCTTTGAGCGCTGCAGTACCCCAACCTCCGCCTTTTCGTCCTAGAGGACAGCAATGGAGGGGAGGTTCCTTTCGGTACTACTCTTCCTTTGGTAGATCGAGAGGAGCTGCCAGTCAAAGGGGCCACCGTGGGAGTACCAGAGGTGGAAAGCAAGGTACTCATGGTGCCAAAGCCGTTCGGGAAGTTGCCTCTTTGCCCTCAGGCACTGCCGCAGCCGCGTCAGCTCAGTCATGAGGCCATGGCCCATGGTTCGACGGTTGGGGGAAGACTGGCGCAGCATCTTGTAGAATGGCGTGGCATTACTTCAGATGTGTGAGTTCTGGAGATCATAACCCACGGCTGCTGTCTTCCCTTCCGGCAGAGTCCTCGCCGACAATCCACCGGGGAAACTCTTTTTGAAGCACCCGGATCTGCTCCTTGCACAGGAAATCCTGTCCCTGCTGGAGAAAGGCGCCATAGAACTGGTGCCTGTAGCAGAGAGGAACAAGGGATGGTATTCCCCATATTTTTTGATCCCGAAAAAAGATGGAGGCTTGAGACACATCATGGACTTGCGTGGTTTGAACAGGCTCCTTAGGAAGGACAAGTTCAAGATGGTTACTCTTTCTCAAGTCCTCCAGGCCCTTCAACTTCAGGATTGGTTGGTGTCTCTCGACCTCAAGGATTCTTACTTTCATGTGCCGATTCATCCCAAGCACAGGAAGTACCTGAGGTTCGCGGTTGGTGTCTCGCATTTTCAGTTTCGGGTCCTGCCGTTCGGATTGACCTCCGCCCGAGGGTCTTCACCAAGCTGATGGTGGTGGTGGCAGCGTATCTCAGAAAAGGGGGGATTCACGTCTACCCCTACCTGGACGATTGGTTGATCAGGGCGCGCTCTCCAGAGCAAGTCCTGGATCATCTGTACGTCACCTGCTACTCCCTTCACAAGCTGGGCTTCTCCCTCAATTTAAAGAAGTCTCAATAGACACCTACCCAGCGGCTCCAGTACATCAGAGCAGTGCTCGACACATCCCTGGGGCAGTGTTTGCCTCCCCAGGTGAGGGCTCATCACATTCTGCAGATGGTGGACAAGTTTCAACATGCCCAGAGTATCCCGGCGTTCGAGTTCTTGAGGTGGCTCGGCCTCATGGCACCCTGCATTTTTCTGGTGCCAGAGGCCAGGCTGCGGATGCGATCTCTGCATTGAGCTTTCAAGATGCAGTGGTGGTAGTTCTCAGGCAGGATGTCGGATCACGTTCAGATTCCGCCCTCGGTCGCACAGGATCTTCTGTGGTGGGCCGTCGAAGGAAATCTGATGAAGGGTGCTCCTTTTTGGCTACCCTGGCCGGAGGTGACGATCGTGACGGACGCATCCCTCACGGGATGGGGAGCTCATGCCAACAAGTTGACAGTCAGCGGTCGTTGGTCTCCGTCGGAGTCCAGACTCCATATCAATCTGTTGGAGCTGAGGGCCGTCAGGCTTGCCATGAAGGCTTTTCTGCCGACTGTGCAAGGAAAGAATGTCCTGATTCTGACGCACAACACAGTGGCCATGCACTACCTCAACAAAAAGTGGGGGGGGCAGGGTCACTTCCTCTGTGCAGGGAGGCGATGCAGCTCTGGTTCTGGGCTATCCAGCAGGAAATTTCGATCTCGGCAGTTCATCTGGCCGGAGACGACAACGAGACGGCGGAAGCTCTGAGCAGGCAGAGCACGATCTCTCACGAGTGGGAGCTGGCTCAGGAGATTCTCCTGGACATCTTCGCCCTTTGGGGGACCCCTCAAGTGGATCTCTTCGCCTCCAGTGTCAACCGGAAGTGCGAAAGGATCTGCTCGCTGGAATTTCCTCCAAGAGGAGCGTTAGGAGACGCGTTTGTGGTGGTGTGGTCATTCCCACTGCTGTACGCGTTTCCTCCAGTCCCCGTCATCCCGCAAGTGCTGCAGAGGTTACGGAGGTTCGGTTCCCGGATGATCCTCATTGCTCCGGCATGGGCCCGGAGGACGTGGTACCCGGACCTTCTCGACTTGTCCATCTGCCCTCCACGTAGTCTTCCCTACCGAGATGATCTGCTCTCACGGGAGGGGGGGTCAGGTTCTCCATCCAGAGGTCAGATCCCTCAACCTTAACGCTTGGCTTCTGAAAGGATTGGGACCTCCCTGAAGACGTGATGGAGGTGTTGCTTTCGGCCAGATGGCCGGCACAAAGTCGGAGGAAGTTCTGCGACTGGTGGAGGGTTCAGAATATGGATCCTTTTTCATGTGGCATTCCTGTCGTTCTGTCTTTTTTGCTTTCTTTGGCCCACAAGGGCCGACAAGTGGGTACCATTAAAGGTTACCTGGCGGTGCTGTCTATATTTAAGTGCTCGTCTGAGGAGTGTTCTAATTTTAAAATCCCTTTAATTTCTCAGTTTCTGAAAGGGCTCACTAATGTGTTCCCTCCGTCACCTTTCCAGGTGCCCGGTTGGGATCTGAACCTTGTTCTCAAGTTTCTAATGGGTGCTCCCTTTGAGCCTTTGCATTCTTGTCCTTTGAGACTGTTAACACTTAAAACTGTGTTTTTAGTTGCGGTCACTTCCGCTCGCAGAGTGAGTGAGTTACAGGCACTTTCAGTTGAGCCACCCTTCACTGTGTTTCATAGAGTTCGTCTTAGAGTTCGTCCTTCCTTTCTTCCGAAGGTGATGTCGGAATTTCATTTAAGACTGAAGGTTATTCTTCTGGCATCTTATCCTCCTCCACATCCTGGTAAGGGAGAGGAGAGGCTCCATAGGCTGTATCCTAGGAGAGCTTTAAGCTTCTACATTTCACGCATGTCCCGGGTCAGAGTGGACGATCAACTCTTTATTGGTTACGCTGGAAGGCATTTGGGACAAGCTGTTACTAGCATCCGAGATACCCAGAGCGAGTTGGGGGCAAAAATCACAGGCAATATGTTAGGCAGAGAGAATCGAAGAACACACATGGACAGGAATTCAAGAGTCAAAGGGCCGGAGCCAAAGTCAAATGACACCGGGTGCCTGTTGTCGAGGATCACACAGTCGGACAGTTCAAAATTCAACGTTGCCAAGAGTACTTCGATATTGTCAATGTTCGGAAGCAAAAGTTATAAGAAGGAGGGAAAAGTAAGGACAAACCTTAAAGTAGAGAAATAGGGATTTCTCCCAAAATTCCTCAAACAGGACAGAGTACCTTTCTCAAAGAACGAAGCTGGTGCCACGGCAGTTGTTCCTGTTGGTTTCCTGCAGACCCACGCTTTCCTGCAGCTTCAGCACAAAGAAGGATGATGAGGGGGTCCGCACCACACAGGGATTAGGCCGGCAGCAGCAATAATGAATAAAAGGTGCGCTCCTTAAAAACAGGAGAGGGTCTTCAGGTGGCTATCCGGACCACTACAGCAGTCTGGCTGAAGAAGATGAGCTGGTTATCCCCACCAGGCTCAAGGGAAGAAGACTCCGGACTGGATCGCCTCTGAGTCATTGAAGGGTAGCTAGCTCAGGACTGCAGCAGGGCTTCAACGGTACGGGGTAGTTGCAGCAGTCAACCTCTCCTCCACTTCTCGTTGGTTCCTTGTATTTCCAGTGGCAACTCTCTGACTTCCAGCCCAAGAGACCTGCCATTTATGCGAAAAAAACCCATTCACACAGCCTGGCTGTTAATCTCCCAGCAGGGGGGTTGTCCAGCCCGGACAACCACCTTAGCCAATCATGGCAAAGTGCGACTTGGATTTCCTAGGATAACCTGTGCCAGGGGGTGACTACACCCCTCCCTCACATTCAGCCCACCTAGACACCCAGGCGCCTTGAGGAGGGCTTCTAGGTAGAAGCCCGCCAAAAGACAGTGAACAAAGAAGGCAAACCTAGCTTGCCGCGCAAAGTAAAACACAAGAAGGAGTTTAACAAAAAGAAATGGCAAATAAACCGCACCAGAGCCAAAAGAAAAAGGATTTGGTCAAGCGGGTTTAAGGTTGAGGCTAACACAATAGCCTACAATATTACCACGGTTATATAAGATAACCGCGGTAGAAATTTAGGGTAGATACCACTGCCACTGTTAGGCAGAAACCTGTGCAGTTCCCTTTGGGAATACTGCAAAAGATTTAGGACTACAGGTGTTAGCAGTAAACCCACTTGGTAGCAGTCTGTACCACCCAGATGTACCTGGTAGCTGTGGCTGAGCAGTCAAACTTCTCTCAAGAAGAGTTAGGCAGTATGCAAAGTATACACAATAGGCACTCAGATACAATAATACAAGCAAACACTGACCAGAGCTTTGGTATCAAAGTATATAATTATTTATTTAAAAACACACTGTTTGAAACACTCCAGCACTCTTATCGTAAAACACTCTAAACACAGTTACTATTATAATATATACAACCCTTATTCCTTATCAGATAAGTCTTAGTTAACACCACTTATTTTCATACAGAGGAGAGCGCTTAACTATAGATGGCACTCCAATAAGTTTATGAAGAAGGGAGGGAAAAAGACAGAATATGGAAAGGTACACCACTCTAAGATTTAGGAACACTTTTAAAAGTCACTTGTGAGCCAAAGTCCATATGCTGGGCCCACTCTTAGAGAGAGCAGAGCACAAATGCGCCCAAGATCACACAGTTACACTAGGCTGTGAAAGTCTTGCAGAGAGTTCGAAAAGAGTTTAGAGAGGCACAGAAAAGTTTAGCCAGGGTGCCCCAGGCTAACCCAGGTTCGAAAGCCAGGGGTTAAATCTACTCCGTACAGTCGGTGACAAGGGAAGCCGGGCGGGACACGGTACCTTAAGTGGGAAGGATCCTACAGCGGTGGCAGTTGTTCCTGGCAGCGGGTGCAAGTCTCGTCGTCGTCCAGGGGAAGAGAAGATCTCGACTTGGAGGAAAGATGAAGGTCATTGCACTGCCAGGGAAGAAACCAGACGCTGAGTTTTCCGGTTAAAGGTATTACCCTTTAATTCGCGGTCGTGGTAAAACGTGGTATCCCGGTTGCCGGGGTGCTTGGCACAGGCAAGGCGGCCACGAGATACGTCGTGGAGGCGAAAAGACGGTGGAACTGGTTATCCCCACCAGTCAAAGGAAGAAGACTCTCCGGTGGGAGATTGCCTCTGTCGTTGGGAAAAGTGGTGAGACGGTCCAGCAGGGCTCCACTGGTGGTGTCGTCGTGGCAGGTCGGCTCAGCTTCTTCCTCGTCGGATTCTTAGGTCCTGTGGCGACTTCTGAAGTTCCAGTCCCCAAAGCCCTGCTTTTATGCAGAAAACCCCCATTCACTCAGCCTAGCTGCCACTCAAACATGCTAAGTGGTGAGCCGGCCGGCTCACCACTTGGGCCAATCAGGACGGAGTGCGACTTGAGTTGCTTAGGCAACTCAGTCCAGGGTGCCTAAATCCCCCTCCACCCCTCCTAAGTACCCCAGACAGAGTGGCACCACTTTGGAGGGCTTCTGTGGAGAAGCCCGCCAAAAAGTGGAACAAAGGGCTCGACTTGGGTTGGAGTCACAGAAGAGAACACAAACGCCCATTTTCAAGTTTCGAAAAACAAACTGTAATACTCTGCAGCTTCCACTAGATGTCGGCCTATGCACAGCATGTGAATCTAAGCAGATACAAGCATCAGAAATACGATTACAGTGAGTAATGTATCCCATAGTAGCCTCGAACAATGGGAAAATCCCATAGAGAAATATTCGCGGTTGAATATCAAAAGTAGTATCCACTGCCACCAGCCAAAACTCGATCAGGGGGGACGGAGACGTGCCCCCTCGACTAACAGACCCCGGGGCAATCGAATTGCCCCAGCCAGTACGTCCACAATATGATGGTTTGTACTGGTTCTGTTCAGAATTTAAGACTAGTAAAGTCAATGGTGACTTTACAGACCCTGGGAGACAGTAGTCAGTCCCAGGGTATGGAGTCTATACTGGGGAGTCACTATGACACCCCTGTGTTACTGCACTGAGGGTGCTGTGTAACACACATTACAAAAACCCATGAAGCCCTATGGAGTAAAAGACCCCATAGCCCATTAAACACATCTAGAGTCAAAGAAACACACTCACATCATGCCCAAGAGTGAGGGTAAAAGAGTCTCACTCTTGGCAGGAGAAAAAAAATAAACCCCAAAAATCCAGCAAAGCTGCTGGGGGACTCACTAGGTTAGGAAATTCAGTCTAAACAGAGAATTCTCCCTAACACTCGCCCCACCCCCCCTGAATAAGGGACAGGAGGATTTAATCCACTCCTAGATGAACCTCATACCTCTAGTCGATGATGTACATCCTAGAGAGTCATCAGCATTTTGATGGTGACACCCTGACCTATGCTCAATGGTGAAATCAAACCCTTGCAGGCAGATTGACCATCTCAATAGTTTTGGATTTTCTCCCTTCATTTGCATTAACCATCTCAAGGGTTGGTGGTCAGTCTGAATGAAAAAGTAGAACCATACAAGTATGGCCTAAACTTCTTCAGTGCCCACACAATAGCAGAGCATTCTCTTTCGATTGTTGCCCACCTTGTCTCAGGATCCTTCAGCTTACGACTGATGAAGCAAATGGGGTGCGCCCTACCCTTCTCATCCAGTTGGCTTAGAACTGCACCTATACCTACATTGGAATCATCAGTTTGTACAATTAAAGTTTGGTGGTAGTCAGGAGCTCTCAGTACTGGAGCTTGGCAAAGAGCTCTCTTCAGTTTTTCAAAGGCCTGATTGCACTCCTCATTCCATTTGACCTTTTTAGGGAATTTTGGAGAGGATATTGCATTCAGTGGAGAAGCTATGGTCCCATAGTTCTCAATGAAATTCCTGTAATACCCAGTGAGGCCTAGGAAGGCTCTCACCTGGGTTTGAGTAGTAGGTGTTGTCCAAGTTTGCACAACTTCAATTTTGCTGAGCAAAGGCCTTATTTCTCCACCTCCTACCTCATGCCCAAGGTAGACCACTTTACTTTGACCTATCTGGCATTTACTCGCCTTGATAGTCAAATTGGCCTGCTCAAGAGCCTGCAAAACATGCCCTAGGTGGTTCACATGTTCCTCCCAGGAGTGGCTGAAGACTGCAATGTCATCCAAGTATGCCATGCAGAAGTCCTCCATCCCAGCTAGAACTTGATTCACCATCCTTTGGAATGTAGCAGGTGCATTTTGTAATCCAAAAGGCATGACCTTAAACTGGTACAAGCCAACTGGGGTTGAAAATGCAGTTTTCTCCTTGGCATGGTCTGTCAAGGCTATTTGCCAATAGCCTGATGTAAGGTCACATGTGCTGGGGTACTTGGCTGCACCAAGTTTATCCACCAACGCATCTGTCCTTGGCAATGGGCGGGCATCAGTCTTGGTGACTGTATTAAGAGCTAGTATAGTCCAGACAGAATCTCAAGTCTTTGGATCCTGCCTTTGGTACTAACACAACTGGGCTAGACCATGGACTAGTAGAGGGCTCTTTTACCCCGAGATCAAGCATCTTCTTGACCTCCCCTTTGATATGGGTTTTCACATTTTCTGACATTCTGTATCCTCTGCTTTTGACTGGCAGACAGTCACCAGTGAGTATCTCATGCTGTCCCCAAAGGGGTCAAAACTGGTGAGAGTGAGAACAGGGAGGCAAACTGATTTAACATAGATTTGCACTTCTCTTGTTGCTCAGGTGTCAGATATGAAGAGAGATTGACTCCTTCAATTTTCTCATCTAAAGGTACACCTCTGAGGAGATCCGGGAGAGACTCACTCTCTTCTTCCTCTGCTGCTGAAGCTAGAAGCAAGGCTCCTACTTCAGGTCTGGAGACGTACGCTTTCAGTCGGTTGATGTGGAAGACTCTAGGAGCTTCCCTGGGTCTGCCCAGATCCACCAGATAGTTGACCTCTCCAAGTTTTCCCACAACTTTGAAGGGTCCCATCCATTTGTCTTGCAAGGCCCTCTGCCTTGTTGGGAGCATAACGAGATCTAGCTGGTCTTGAGTGAACTCACCCATGTTAGCCTTTTGATCATGCCAATGCTTGACCAAAGCTTGTCCAGCTTTCAGGTTATCACTAGCTTCTGCCATCATGTGTGACATTCTCCTTCGGAGACCTATCACATAGTCAGTCACTCTGACTGGCTTGAGGGGAGGAGCACCTTCCAATCCCTCCTTAATCAGGGGCAACGGACCTCTGACTGGATGGCCATAGAGAAGTTCAAAGGGAGAATAACCTACTCCCTCCTGAGGGACTTCTCTATAAGCAAAGAGAAGGCATGGCCGTAGAAGGTCCCACTTTCTTTTCAGGGGTTCCTCTAAAGCACCTATCATTCTCTTCATGGTTCTGTTAAACCTTTCTACCAACCCATTGGTCTGGGGGTGGTATGCGGTTGAGAACTTGCAAGTAACTCTGCAGGTCTTCCACATGGCTTTCATATAGTGGGACATAAAGTTTGACCCCCTGTTGGATATTACTTCCTTAGGAAACCCAACCCTGGTAAAAAATACCAAGGAGGGCCTTAGCTACAGCCGGAGCTGTAACAGTCCTCATAGGAATTGCCTCAGGGTACCTAGTAGCATGGTCTACCACAACAAGGATAAACCTGTTGCCTGAGGAGGTTGGGGGATCAAGTGGACCAACAATGTCAGTCCCTACCCTCTCAAATGGGACTCCCACAACTGGGAGAGGCACTAAAGGTGCCACATTATTGGAGCCAACCATACCAGAAGTTTGGCAGGTATGGCAGCTCTTGCAAAACTTATCTACTTCCGCCCCCTTTTTTGGCCAATAGAAGTAGAGTATAGAGCCTTTCCTTGGTCTTCTTGAAACTCAAGTGACCAGCCAAAGGAATCTCGTGGGCTAAGTGCAAGAACTGTTGTCTGTTTTCTTGAGGTACTACAAGGCGCTTGTAATCTCCAGGTTCAGACTCAGTTGGTTCACTGTAGAAGAGGCCATCTTCCCAGTGTAACCTATACTTCCCAGGCTCTTGTCCATCAGCCTGAGCAGCTGACTGGTGGCGGAGACCCTCCAGAGTTGGACATTCTCTTTGTCCCTTACGAAAAGCTGCCCTGCTGGGCCCACCTTCTCCCAGTAAAGACTGCAGCTCAGGGTGGTCCTCAGGGTCCAGGTCTCCAACAAGTTCTTGGCCTCCCACTAGCTCTTCTTCAGAGTCTAGTTCAACCACACAGGGTTGTACCTCCCTCTCAGCCTCAGCTGTAGGTGGAGTTACAGGTGTAACTGTGGACAACCGAGGGGAAGTCCTTGTTGGAAGCACTGGAGTGCTTGCTGCTGGCTTTTTCCTAGGAGTCTTGGGTTGCCCCTTTGTTCCTGATCTGGTAGTTACTGCAGTGAGTTGCTCCAGTGGTAAAGGAGTGATCTCTGTCATCATCTCCTTAGATAACCCTCGCAGGGTTTTCTCTCTTGCAGGTTTTGTGAACTCCTGTAATCTTTTACTAGGAGGTCTGGGGGTATGTGACACAACTCCAAGAGCTTTCAGGTCATTACCCAACATAACCCTACCTGGTACTTCACATTGTACACTGACGGGTATCTTTACAGCCATAGCATTACACTGGATGAGAACTGGTAACTGGGGACACATCTGCACAGGCCCTCCAGCTAACTTGGTGAGGCATTTGGGTGCCTTAGCAACATCCTCTGCCTTGAAAAATGATTCATCCACCACAGTTATGCTGGCCCCAGTGTCTCTACTGGCAGGAGTCTCCTGACCATTCACCTGGACACTGTCTTTATAGTACTCTTTAGTATTATCTGGGATAGAATTATACACATCTAAATTCTGTTGTTCCCACAACCCCAGAGAGACTAAAGAAACACTGGCTGAGACACCAATGGGTTCATCAGCTAGCAGTAGAAAGTTTCCACTTGCCATTGGGACTTCCTCTTCTGGAGCGAAGGCTAAGGAGGCAAATTGGATCCCTGAAGGTTTACCCTTGCGTCTGGGATCTCCTTTCACATGGTCAGTAGAGCCACAAACAAAGCATTTACCGAATGCCTTCTGGAATGGTGGCCTGTTCTGGCCTCCCTCTGGTTTGGCACCAGAGGGTACACTATTCTGCTGTGGTTTCCCTTGTGGCTTACCCTTATGGTTTTGTTTGGGGCCCTCTTTGGAATTTGTAGTATTAGAATTCTCATTGGAGTCCTTTGTAGGCTGTTTCCCCTGATCCTTTTTCTGAGTTACCCCAGCATCCTTGTGAGTGGCCCTGTTGGCAACCCACAAGTCAGCAGCCTTAGCTAGCGTTCGGGAATCTAATTCCTTTGAATCAGCCAAGTGCTGTCTGAGCTCAGGAGAGCAGGCATCATAAACTGACTCCAACATAAGAAGATTCTTCAAACCTTCATAAGTGTTCACTTTGTAACCCTTAATCCATCCCTCTAAGTTTTTCAACCCTTCACTCACCCAGGTAGCCCAAGGGGTACCATCATGCTTTTTGAGGGTTCTAAACCTCTTAAGATACTGGGAAGGGGTCTTCCCAAATCTAGCTATCAAAGCTAGTTTCACACATTCATACTCTTTCCTATCCTCCTCCCCCAACTCCATTACCACATCAGTTGCAACAGGGGGAAGCCTAGCGAACAACCAGGTGAGTAAGTCATTTCCTGTGATGTTCTGGAGCCCATGATTATATTCAAACAGAGACAACCAATCCAACACATCCAACTTAGGCTCATACATACCAACCAATTCTTTAGGCATCCGGGGTCTTTTAGGACTGGAACTTCTAGAGGAGCCAGAGAGAGAAGTATTTTCAACAGACAATTTCTTCATTTCTAGCTCATGCTTGAGCTCAATTTCCCTTAGCCTTAGTTCTTGATTCAGTTCCTGGTGTCTTTGTTCAGCCTGAGTATTCAGTCTCTTGAACTCTAGTTCAAGTTTCATTTTTTCTAGCTCAAGATATTGAGGATTAACTGTGGGACCTGGCAAAGGTCCAGTAGGTACAGCTGGCAGAGCAGACAGGCCTAGGGGGACAGTCACAGCAGCCTCACCCTCCTCTTCTGACTCTTCCTCAAGATTATCAACATTTTGATCAACATCAATCTCTATACTGTTATCTACAATTTCTGGCATGGTAGGTTCCTCTGAACCATCATCCAGACTTTGGTTAGCTAACAACCTTTCTATCAATTCCATGTTCTTGCCTTTAGTCAGGAGATTCTTATGCTTACAGAGAACTCTTAAACAATCAGCAGTTTTTGTATCAAGGGACTCTTGACTATAACTTTCCATAGTTAACGTGTTAGAAAGATTACTTTTTCAGTGCTAAGCTTTGTGGTTAGTTGCACTAAGGTATCCTAAAGCACTCTAAAATGTATACTCAATACAAATCCCACCGCTGTACACCAGTGTTAGGCAGAAACCTGTGCAGTTCCCTTTGGGAACACTGCAAAAGATTTAGGACAACAGGTGTTAGCAGTAAACTCACTTGGTAGCGGTCTGTACCACCCAGATTTACCGGGTAGCTGTGGCTGAGCAGTCAGACTTCCCTCTAGAAGAGTTAGGCAGTATGCAAAGTATACACAATAGGCACTCGGATACAATTTTACAAGCAAACACTGACCAGAGCTTTGGTATCAAAGTATATAATTATTTATTTAAAAACACACTGTTTGAAACACTCCAGCACTCTTATCGTAAAACACTCTAAACACAGTTACTATTATAATATATACAACCCTTATTCCTTATCAGATAAGTCTGTTAACACCACTTATTTTCATACAGAGGTGAGCGCTTGACTATAGATGGCACTCCAATAAGTTTATGAAGAAGGGAGGGAAAAAGACAGATTATGGAAAGGTACACCACTCTAAGATTTAGGAACACTTTTAGCAAGGCAGAAGAGCAAAAGTCACTTGTGAGCCAAAGTCCATAGGCTGGGCCCACTCTTAGAGAGACGAGAGCACAAATGCGCCCAAGATCACACAGTTACACTAGGCTGTGAAAGTCTTGCAGAGAGTTCGAAAAGAGTTTAGAGACGCTCAGAAAAGTTTAGCCAGGGTGTCCCAGGCTAACCCAGGTTCGAAAGCCGGGGGCTAAATCTACCCCGTACAGTCGGTGGCAAGGGAAGCCGGGCGGGACACGGTACCTTAAGTGGGAAGGATCCTCCAGCGGTGGCAGTTGTTCCTGGCAGCAGGTGCAAGTCTCGTCGTCGTCCAGGGGAAGAGAAGATCTCGACTTGGAGGAAAGATGAAGGTCGTTGCACTGCCAGGAAAGAAACCAGCCGCAGAGTTTTCCGGTTAAAGGTATTACCCTTTAATTCGCGGTCGTGGTAAAACGTGGTATCCCGGTTGCCGGGGTGCTTGGCACAGGCAAGGCGGCCACAAGATACGTCGGGAAGGCGAAAAGACGGTGGAACTGGTTATCCCCACCAGTCAAAGGAAGAAGACTCTCCGGCGGGAGATCTCCTCTGTCGTTGGGAAAAGTGGTGAGACGGTCCAGCAGGGCTCCACCGGTGGTGTTGTCGTGGCAGGTCGGCTCAGCTTCTCCCTCGTTGGATTCTTAGGTCCTGTGGCGACTTCTGAAGTTCCAGTCCCCCAAGCCCTGCTTTTATGCAGAAACCCCCCATTCACTCAGCCTAGCTGTCACTCAAACATGTAAAGTGGTGAGCTGGCCGGCTCACCACTTGGGCCAATCAGGACAGAGTGCGACTTGAGTTGCCTAGGCAACTCAGTCCACGGTGCCTAAATCCCCCTCCACCCCTCCTAAGTACCCCAGACAGAGTGGCACCACTTTGGAGGGCTTATGTGGAGAAGCCCGCCAAAAAGTGGAACAAAGGGTTCGACTTGGGTTGGAGTCACAGAAGAGAACACAAACGCCATTTTAGAACCGAGTTTTGGCAAAAAATACCAACCGGAGAATTAATATAAACCGGCGCTATGTTCGAGGCTATCGTAATTAAATAAATAAAGATAGTAGCCTCGAACAATGGGAAAATCCCATAGAGAAATATTCGTGGTTGAATATAAAAAGTAGTATCCACTGCCACCAGCCAAAACTCGATCAGGGGGGATGGAGACGTGCCCCCTCGACTAACAGACCCCGGGGCAATCGAATTGCCCCAGCCAGTACGTCCACAATATGATGGTTTGCACTGCTTCTGTTCAGAATGTAAGACTAGTAAAGTCAATGGTGACTTTACAGACCCTGGGAGACAGTAGTCAGTCCCAGGGTATGGAGTCTATACTGGGGAGTCACTATGACACCCCTGTGTTACTGCACTGAGGGTGCTGTGTAACACACATTACAAAAACCCATGAAGCCCTATGGAGTGAAAGACCCCATAGCCCATTAAACACATCTAGAGTCAAAGAAACACACTCGCATCATGCCCAAGAGTGAGGGTAAAAGAGTCTCACTCTTGGCAGGAGAAAAAAATAAACCCCAAAAATCCAGCAAAGCTGCTGGGGGGACTCACTAGGTTAGGAAATTCAGCCTAAACAGAGAATTCTCCCTAACAGCCACCAGCCATGTCGAAATGTTAAAAGAGCTAAACAATGCTCTAGGAGGTGCAGATAAAAAGGGTTAAGAGTTAACCCTTCCATCACTCCAGGTAAGATGGTGTGTACTGGATCTGTGGTTACATTTGACTAAGTAAAGTTAATGGTAACTTTACCCTTTTCCGAGGGACAGTAGTCATCTCAGAAATGGAGTCGGTGGGAAGTCAGAACGACAACCCTGTGTCACTGCACTGAAGGTGCTGGGTGACGCACACAAAGAAGGGGGCTACTGAAGTGGTGTACTTCACAGCTCACAATCATAAAAACAGGTAAAAGACACATAGCAAAATAGGTGTAAGAGTGGGGGAAAAGCTCACACTCTTACCAAGTGGAAAGAAATAACTCCAGAGATCCAGCAAAGCTGCTGAGGGACTCACTAGGTAAGGGAAATTAGCCATAGAATGGGAATTCTCCCTAACACACGTTCTGCGAGAAAAAAATACAACTGAGGCTAGGGGTGCCGTGCGTCCTATATATAACATCCGGTGCAGTCCACCCTCGACCGAGGCCCTTGAGGGACAGCGTATCGACGTCATTGACAAAGAACGCCTAAAAAGAATTCTGAGGCAGCAGAGCTGTGGTCATTACTGTCATAGATGTGGAATACTTCGAAGGAACATCCCTTCGAAAGAACGGTACCAGGTTAGATAAGTAACTTGTTCTTCTCCATACAGGATGCCAGGTGATTGGTCCCAGCATCTTCTGTCCATCTTCTTCCACGTGGGGATCTTCTTCTTCCGTCATCGGGTACAAGGGCTCTAATTGGCTATTTAGTTACACAATTATTTCATAGCTCTACAGTGCACCTGGTACCAAGGACATGAGCGAGGCGAATACTTTTGAGGCTGTGATAACTTCTCAGCACTATGTGAACCCCAGCTGCATCCCAGACACGTTGGCGCCTCCACAACTTTCCCTCCCTCAGCTTAAATGTGTTACCTTCCCCCTTGGCACCTCGCATCACACATCACATGAACTGATGGTGGGGACAGCCGTCACTGCTCTCTGATCTTCCTGATCGATCGGCCAATATACTGTTTTATGGCCTATGTCGAGGGTGGACAGTCTTGGGCTGGTCAGTGCACTCAAATGCTGGGTTCCTGGGCTCGGGGGTTCCTGGCCGATATGACTTAAGTATCTGGACTGGCGATGGCCTAAAGCCCCTACCCCCCTTCTCGTGGGATAACTCTTCAAAGATCAACTCCGGCCCTCTCTTGTCCTTGCAGGGCACATTCCTTCTGGGTTACATGCTCAGTGGCGCCAAACACCACTGAGTGTGCCCTAATAGTGTCACTGTGTTAAATCTTGCATCTAGATTGTATAAAATTTGTGCCCTAATAGCATCATTGTGCAGAATCTTACATCTAGACTGTGTTAAGTTTGAATTTAGAAAGTGCGCCCAAAATCATTTTCTGCCCTAATAGCGTAACTGTGTTGAATCTTGCATTTAGATTGTGTAAAAATTTGAATTTAGAAAGTGCGCCCAACACCACTGAGTGTGCCCTAATAGCATCACTGTTTTGAATCCTACATCTAGACTGTTTGAATTTAGAAAATGTGCCTAAAGCCGTCATTGTGTTAAAATCTTGCATCTAGATTGTGTGCCCAAAACACTGAGTATGCCTAATAAATCAACTGCCATCCCCTAAAAACCTTCCCTTGTTGAAGCTGCAATTACATAGCATCCCAACAACTTTGACTGTGCCCTAATAGTTTCACTGGCCTTTACGCAAGCTGCACTCCGTTGAACTTAACTCCAATAATAAGCTCCAACATCACTGTGTTTAATCTTCCATCTTGACTGTGTACCCAAATATTGATTGTGCACTAATAGCGTCACTGTGCTAAAGTTTGATCTTAGAAGTCACACTTTGCTGACTCTTCCATCTAAACTGTGAGCCCAACAACACTGAGTGGCCCCCAATAGCGTCACAGTGTTTAATCTTAGACCTAGACTGTATGCCCAAAACATAGAGTTCCTTATGAACTTCACTATGTCATCCCCTAGACACCTTTACTGTGTTGAAGGTTGAGTGTGCCCTAGTAACACCACTGTCTCGAAGTTTGTATTTAGTAAGTGTGCCCATCAACATTAGGTGTACCCTGACTGCGTGTTCCAACAACATCAAATGCGCAAAAATAACGCCACTGTGTAGAACTTAGTGTGCCCAACAAGCGTGTTGAATCCAAAGCGCATGCCAGGGTGATGTTACGACCAGAACGGATGTTACGGCCGGTGCGGATGTTACCGCTAGAGCGGATGTTGCTGATGCTGCGTATGTTGCTGATGCTGCGTATGTTGCATATGGTGCGTATGTTGCGTATGGTACGTATGCTACGGTTGGTGCGTATGTTACAGTTGGTGAGTATGTTACAGTTGATGCGTATGTTACAGTTGGTGCCTATGTCACGGCTGGTGCGGATGTTGTGGATGTTGCGGATGGGGCCGATGATACGGATGGTGCAGATGGTGCAGATGTTGCAGACGTTGCGGATGTTACGGCTGGGGCAGACGTTGCGGATGTTGCAGACGTTGCGAATGCAGTGTCGCGGATGCTACGGTTGTTACGGATGGTGCGGATGTATGCGGATGCCACAGTTGCCACAGATGGTGCGAACGCTGTGGATGGAGGTAACACCAGTTCACCAAGACGTTAACAAATATCTGTATCTCCTATATATGCTATGTACCTGTACCCATATTTATCTGTATCCCCTATATACCCTATCCATCATGCCACTTTACATGCGTATGTCGCTATGTACGTCCCACTGTCCTGCTCACGTGACTGGTCTTAGGCGTTCTTACTGATAACCACCACATTACACTACTATACTTACCCTCTTCTATACACCATCATTCAACAAGAACACAGCTTTACCCCTGATAATTCGGCCTAGCTGTTCACATATGAACATGACGGTGGGTGGTCATAATTTCGAAAAAAAAATGTCGACAGACAAAAATGTCGACAAAAAAATGTCGAAAAAAAAAATGTCGACTTTCGTTTTTTTAAATTATATATTTATTTTAGGGGTTCGGGAGTTAAAAAAAAAGGGAAAAATTAAAAAAAAAATTAAAAAAGGGGGGTTGGGGGGAATCCCCCCATTTTAAAAAAAAATGCATTGAAAAAAAAAGTCAGACATTTTTTTTTTCGACATTTTTTTTTCGATATTTTGACTTTCGACATTTTTGTTGTCGAAATTATCACTGTAAACCGAACATGACCCCACGAACACCTCATCACCCTAATAAAAACACAGCTAGCTGAAACACTTTCTGGCTAGTATAGGCGTTCCTCGGCCTAACACAGCCAGAACCCAGTCTGGGTGTCCACCCATCAGACTGAACACATCCAACTGATTTCTTCAGCACCACACCTATCGCTAAGAAGCAGCTACCATCCAACAGCTACACCAGCTGCACACATATCCAGCTCTCTCTCTCTCTCTCTCTCTGTTTCTCTTTCTCTTTCTCTCTCTTTCTCTTTTTCTCTCTTTTTCTCTCTCTCTTTCTCTTTCTACTGACTAGAACTACGGGTCCCGAGGGCGTTCAACCTACCAGCGCTTTGAGATCATACCAATGACACATAAGGCGCTATATAAATGCCAAGTAACATAACAATTGTCAGACTCAATGGATAACTCTCAATCTCCAATGAATTACCCTTCTGCAGGGCTGCCAGGGTTGCAAGAAGGAGACGCACATACACCCTTCTAACCTTTGGACGGGTTTTAAGCATACTGGCATAGCTGTGGCACTAAGCCTCAATTTGAAAATGGGGTCTAACTTCTAAAATGGAGTCTCATTCTGCACGTAATATTAGTACCAGGATTCACTACATTGCCACCACAATACAGCCTCTATGGGTGACCCACCTACATACTCGCAGCTCCCCTACATCTCCTTCCACTATCTCCTCTTCCTAAATCGCTGAGGGGCCTGGGACCGTTGCCCCTGCGCCCCAACACCGGTATAAACCCACTCTGATCTTCCCCGGGCATTCTTAAGAAAATTAAAGGATTGGGTCTGACGGATGCGTGGAGAATCCTACAGGAAGGTACTGCACTTTCTAGTCGCACGTACACCACACGTACTGACAGATAGTCCTTATTGGAGGAGAAGACATACACTATGATCAAAGAAGTATGACAATAGGGCAGATCTTGCTATCAGATCATGCGCCAGTAAGTTGCAGTATAGAGCTAGGGGATACTGAGAGGAGACATAAAACATGGAAATTGCCACCGGGGCTAGTACATGACCCAATCCTCTGGGAAGAAATGGCAGAGAGAATCACACAGTTCTTTGATGTAAATGACAAGTCAAGTACAGGGATGAAGTCAGGTGGGACGCTTTTAAGGCTTATGAAAGGGGTAAATTAATAGAATTTGCAGGAAAACTTAAGAAACTTAAAGCAAAACAAGAGGCAGAATGTGCATGCAAGGTGGCACAATTTGAGTAACTGCACAAACAGAAAGGTACACGCACACTATTGAGGCAACTACAGAGAACACACTCCCACCTGAAAGCCATGCAGCTGAATAGAGCGGAATTCAGTCTGCGACAGGTGCACCAGACATTATACTTAATGGGTAACAAACCAGAGTGTTTTCTGGCAAATCAGCTGAAAGCTAAAATTAAAGCAAGTCATAGATAAAAACAGGGAAAGGGGAATTGGTCAAAAAAGATAAACTGGAAGCTTTGAGAGTGTTTTATACCACGCTATATAGTGCAGAGCAGGGTGGTCAAGAAGCTGTGAAATCCTTCCTAGATAGAGTTTCTCTACCCAAGTTGACAGAACTCGAAGCAGAACTACTTGGTGCCCGATATCCACAGAGGAAGTCATGGATGCAATACATAATATAAAGGTTATGAAAGCCCCAGGACCAAATTGATTCCTCCCCATTTTTTATTAAACCTTTATGAATCAACTGACCCAGCCCCTGTCCTCCTTTTTCAATTACAATAAAGGAGCAGGCAGAGTTGCATCATCAATGGAACAGGCGATAATCAGCATTTTAAACACACTGGGTAGAGACCCAGCTCTATGTGGATCCTATAGACCCAAAGCTCCCCTGAATGTGGATGGCAAGCTGCATGCGTGGGTTTGAGCAAGTCGTTTGGAGGGGCTCCTCCCAAACTTAGTGGGGGAAGATCAGAGTGGGTTTATACCGGTGTTGGGGCGCAGGGGCAACGGTCCCAGGCCCCTCAGCGATTTAGGAAGAGGAGATAGTGGAAGGAGATGCCAGACCCATGCTGGAGAACAACAGTTACAGGTAAGTAACTTGTTCCTTAGTAAGCATTCAGCAAATCTTCGCTTATTTTTAAAGACTGTACAAGCTTCAAAAGCTTACCTGAATCCAAGCCGCTCTGGGGGAACTCTGTCTCCGGAACTTCTCATCCATCTGCAAGAGGGAAAAGACACTCCAGGTTAGCATGGAAACATCTAGAAGCTCTGCATACCGCGCTTACTCACCGCATTTCTTCTTCATAACCGGCATCCACGCTGAAAACGTCGCGGCACCTAAAAGACACAAAAAGAACTCAGTTCAATACAAATACGAAAGGGTCGCATCGCGCTCTCACTCACCTTCAGCGCTACTCATCTCAGCAGCACGTCGCTATCCCCGGACGCCGGCCATCATCTAAGGAAGGAAAGGAACGAAGTTAGAGAACCTGTTCAAAAGACTCATTATACTTACCTGTCGGACTCTTGCCAGTGAAATAACTAGGCAGCAACGAGCCCGCATCAATCAACGTGCCCCTGCGCTGAAAGCAGGACGGAGAGCACACTTTCCAAGAAAACAAGGTGAGCTGTGGATCAAAGGGAAGGGTTGGACCCCAGGGAAGAAGGGGTTCAAGCACACAGAGACAATAGGGAGTGGAAACTCTACCAATCTTGTGTTTCAGGCCCAGTCTCCAGCCGAGTAGACTCCAGGGAAGGGTTTGAGGTCGTAAGAGGTCAGAACAGGCTGAGTGACGTCCCCATGGATACCAGGTGAGCGTTACACTTGCCCTATAACTAAGATGGAAGTATCCTTGACTGTCAAACAAAATGAAAATACAGTACTAGTCAGTCCTTAGTCAAAATAAAATGGCCTTTACTAATACACATAATACCTGCCCTCTTTCTAATGTAATACATCTCTAAAGGGAATGTGTAATGCAAAAAAGGAAAATCAATGTTAAAAAAGAAATGTCAGTATGGCTGAGTAAACTCCCTTCCACACGTTTTGTAGCACGTGTAAGGTGGCACACTTGGACCTTGCGACACTCTCTGGCTTCGGACACAAGGATGCAGTTTGTTTCGTGGACCAGGGTTCACTTGGCCTTCCACGAAAAGTCAATAGTTTATCCGCTGGACCTCTCTGCTTTCTCTCACTCCAGCCCAGGTCAACTTTTGGCTTGTAATATAGTTCAACAAATGTTTGTTTCCTTCTGGTTACCACAATTCAGTACAGGTTTCGCTATGCCAGGCTCAAACCTTTCAATCATAATTTGTGGGGGGTTCCCTTCCCCAAAATTCAATCACACCTTCATAGGCTTCCCTCTGTCGGGCTCAAACCTTCTTTCAATTTCGCTGTTGAAGACTTTCGTAACTGCAAGGCTTTTTCTCTTACCTCGGCATGACCACTTCGACCTTCTTTCTTCAAACGTCACTTTTTCTCTCCTACACCAAAGCCTCTTGGTAAATGTAGTTTCGAGCACAGTGCTTATTTCAAAGTTCAAAGATAGCTCTCACATCCAGGTTTCCCTCTGCCAGGATTTATTTAATTATTTTTGGATTTGTAAAGCGCACTGCAGCCCTCTAGGCAACGAGGCGCTATAAGTATACTTAAGGAGGCTTGCTTGTGGGTTACAATAAGCGGCCCAATGTGTTAAGCTTAACAACATACAGTTATTTATACAGTTGAGTTACTGAGTACAATGTTCTACATCGGGATCATTTGGATCAAACCAAACAACAGTTTAAATCTTGCATCTCAGATTCTTTCTCTTCCCACCACTTCTACAGCATCCAGCATTTAACAGAGACTTTCAATTGGGCAATCTTCTTTTGCCGGACCACTCTTTTACTCTGTATCTTTAATTTACAGTTCTTTACAATGCTTTGCTTTCTCTCGCGTCTTATCAGCACATGTGCAACCTTCATTCGTCAGATACTGTTGCCATCAAAGTTTCATTTAACGCAGACCGGACTTTCATTCCTCTCATCAACTCACCGGCTGTGTTGATTCATTTTTGTCTTTCGCCCTTTGATCCTGAAGTCAAGGCTGATACCACAACTGCAGTTGCACCTGCGCAACTCTGCTGTTCACCCGGGAGGGTGGCTGGTATCCTTTAAACAGAAGAGGCTTGTCTCTTCTCTCCGCATGGGCTTCCTTGCGCAACCTTCAAGGCCCTTCGGAGGTAACGATCTCTCGCCGGGTGTCCAAGATTTCTCTGACCCTCGGTCTGTCGCTGTGGTCACCTGGTTCTCCATTGCCCTGGAAGAACTACTCCTTCTCGTGCCTCACCTTGCTCAGAGTGTGCAACAGTGTTCCACCTTTTAACCATGTGGGGAGAGCTAATAGGTACCAGGTGATTGTAATTAAGGTCAAGTGCCTGACCCTGCCTGATCTTATTAGTGGGACATGCTATGTTAATGAGATTTGTAACGCACACTATCACCCGAAGGCATGCTGGCGCGAGAATAGCACCAAAGGTGCGAGACATAACTGGGGACCTTAGAACAGCCATGTTTTCAAAGCTTTCCTGAATTTGAAATTATCTATTACGGCTCTCAGGTCAGCAGGTAGCTCATTCCAGAGCCGGCCGGCTGCATGAGAAAACGCTCGCTGACCGATGCGGGCCCTACTTATCTTTGGGATGGCCAGTAGTTTAGCATCTCCTGACCTCAAGGGTCTGCCTGGGACATACAGAGAGAACTTGTCCTAAAGATATTCAGGTCCTTGTTTAAAAAAAGCCTTGTGTACTAGACGCAGGGACTTGGATTGGACTCTTTCTGCCACCGGGAGCCAATGCAGTGCCAGTTGTCAATCATGTCCACATCATTAAATAATATACGGGTTCCTTCCTGTGGTTCACAGCATGCATGTTGTAGAATCTCTACTTTCTATGTCGTTTGCATTGCCTGGGGCAGGCATTCACACATATTCTGTGGCATGCCTTAACGGTCTAGTGTTTCTCTCAAGTAAGATACAATATGGCATTGGAGCCAAACCCCGCATTTAGTGGCTTCGAAACAATGAGCACCAGTGCAATTTTGTAACAATTGACTCTTAACAACTCAGGTGAGAGATTTTTCAAAATATATTCATAATATCCAATGTTCTTTCCCAGGGCTTAACAGGCATAACTTTGGTATGGCAAACAGTGTCATTCATTTAATTGTTGCCAATTGGCGCTACGTGCGAGAGGCATATTCTATCTGAAAGCACGCACCGCCCCCTTGTGTAAATTGCTGGGGCTGGCCAGTGTCAATTATGATTCTGAGAGACACTCGCGGGGGTCTAATTTTAAACAACTAAATGAATCCCTCTTTGGGGAAATTGACTGATCCTATGATGACAGGAAGCACATGGCCTGTATCCACTAAAAAAAATATTTTGAACAAAAACTGAACAGATGGGATTGGAGCATGAACTTTATTCATCTGGCCAAGTTAAGTGGATATGAGGCTGTGTCTCATGTTATCTATAGATATCGAAAGCCCCAGCCTTACCTGCTGTCATGCTCGGCACCAGAGGTGAGGCAGTTTATCTTAAGGCTACAGACAAATCAACTCTCTGTCCTGGCAATCACTGGCCTGCGTTTGAAGGTGCCGCGCGAGTCTATGTGTTGTTGAATATGTCAATCCGTAGGGGTGTTGGAATCAACAAGGCATGTCCTAACCCTTTGCCCCAAATTAGGACAATTATATATGTGTTCATTCGGGAAATGGGTCCACAACTACGAGTCAATAACTGAGATAGCTTTTTGGGATCTTTGTTTAAATTCCAAATCCCTGGAACTTCAGCTTGCACTCTTTAAAGTGTGGTCCTATGTTAAAACCTTGCTATCAGATTAAAACACGAATGGAAAGCGGCTATGGCCTGGCACCTGACTTGAGATTATGGAGAGGTCACCAATTACATACCGCAGGTGGAACTACCTCCTCACCCCCTACCCACCCTTGATTTATTAACCAACTTTAAGGCTTTCTATCATACTTGGTGAACATGTGTTTTGTAATGGTGTCTGATTTGAGGCTTGCCCTTTGGTATCTCTTAATAATAAGCTGTTGATGACATCTTCCCCGTGGACTGGAATTGCACAGACTGTGGAAAGTCCCATGTTTTATTGTGTTTGTGCTGTTCATGCTTTTATTGCTATTATTATTATTTTTATCCTGGACTTGATTGATCTTATTCCTATTGATCTGTTATTTATTGTCTAAATTGTTTGTTTGCTCGTTTGATTGCTACACTGATTTTATTGTCGTATTTGCATTTGTATTTGCCTGATTTCTATTTTGTACAGAGTGTTATTGTGACATAGGAATTTGTGTAAAATCCTAATTTAGGATTGTAAATATAATATTATGCCAATCTCCCCATCACTCATAAATAGAGTGCACTCTTAACAATCCCTATATGTGAGTGCAATTTCTTTGCATTTTGTGTTTATTAATCAGGTCCTTACCTACTGATGAGGTTACTGTTTCATCTAAGCACTTGAAATGTAAAATTGGCTCAATAGACTCAGAACTCTGCATAGGTGAGATGGCATACTTTTGCTATCCTACTTTAATTTAATATTGTTTAACTAGATATAGTGGGTAATAGAAATATATCCATCTACTAAAGTATTTAAATGTCTCTTCGATCTTATGTTGACATATGCAGATGCTACGCCAGTTTCAGCCAGTCGTTCAGTGATGAGGAAACATGTCACCATCTAGAACTGATATTCAGTATCCATTCAATTATTTCATTAACTGCAACCTGAATTGCCCCTGCTGAAAATACCTGCATTTCTGAGGGGATTGAAACATGTTGGGATGAGTATTAGACTTTTCAGGGTTTTGTGTAAACATTAACTGATCTGGTTGATGTCAGAAGTGTTAGTGACAGAAGAAGCACTGGGACTTGCACAAAAATATATTTTCACACACTTGTTCATGGTGATGTAATGAAATTGGAAATGTGCATTTTATTGTTCTGCATCACAATACATTGTTGTCACACACAATTATGATTACGATGTTGCTATGAATTAGACTTGTGGTTGCATTGTATTTATTTTTCATGTGTTCTGATATGCACTCATTGTTATTACGATGGTTGGTATGAGTAAGAGTTATCGTTTCATTGTATTTTTCTTTCATGTGTTCCAATATGCACTCATTGTAATTAATTTACAAATTACTGCATGTGCCAGAATTGTGGTAATGCTTGGTGTTTTGTCATTCACAGCTTTTTAAAGAGAAAAGTTTTTTGAATATTTATATCACTGAACAACATTTTCTATGTGTTTTATGTAAAATATCACTTAAAAGGGACATTTGTATTCATCACTTAGGTAAGGTGTAATCAGACTCTCCCCATTCATCTAAAGGTTTACACTATGGAGGTTTAGAGGTCTTATGTCATGTGTGCTTAATAGAACCACGCAATTTGTCATTCAAGTGACTTTCACCAGGTATTTGGTGGAACACTAGATACCTGGCAATACCACAGATTCTTAGGGATCCTGTTTGCAACATTACTAATTGCTAACTGGAATGTGCAGGCCTGGATGCAGCCTTCCTGCATGCCCTGATTACTGTGGAAACATAGTATGTGGACATCCGCGCACACCAGAGAATGTGTGGTTGAAAGGTAAATATGTAGAAAGACTATCTGCGATTTTTGTCTGCACCTGTCACAAGGACAATGATCACTTCAGTGGATTGAAATACCAGCACCATTCCAGATATATTTGCATGGTTGACTTAATGTGAATTGTCTTCTATACAGGTGTGCCTGCTTCATTTAAAGTTGTTTATATGACCAGATACATCTCCAGCTGTGCCAAATGATTCCTTGGCCAACCAGCTTAGGTCTGCCTCTTTGTTTCTGTGTTTCTGCTGTACATTTTGTTAACAAAACGTCAAGCAATGTATGTTCTTTTTCACATTGCAGTGTGCCAACTGTAAACCGTGACAGTGCAAAAAAGTGTACGCAATGTTTTTAGATATTGGTTTCTTTCCTACTTTGTTGCAGAAGTGAATGACAAGGTGGAAGATGGCATTCACCTTCCAATTATTTACGGGATTGGTAAGTACTTATTTCACATTTCAAGATGTTTGACGCTTTGACAACGGATGGTGCACAATTGCATTGGTTTTGATAAGAATGCTATTTGCACGATTTGCATTTTATCATTTATTTCCTCTATGTTGCAGCTTGCTGTGACTGAGATGTTCAAGTGGGATTTTTGTATTGCTCTGTTGTAGTAGTCTGCTGCAAAGGAAGCTCTGTGGGAGCCATTGAGTTGATAATTCCCTAGGACCCATTCACTTGTGTGTTGACTATTACTATGAAATCCCCGCCATCCTGCGTATTTGCTTACTGTGATAATAAAATAATATAGCAATTGCAAGATTTTCTTTTCTATCCACTCAGCAATTTCAAAATCAATACATGTTTTAAGTATATATAATTACTGGCATTTCTAACACGTAAGAACATAAAGAATATGTGGACAACACTTGAAGTATTCATAGCCACCCCCTCTGGAAATCCCAATAATGAGAGACACTAGAAAAAACAAGGAACCATACACTTATTAAATAAGGGTCAAGAAAGGGTCCCATTTGATGCCAGGTCTATCAGTCAGGGTGGCCTTAATCATTGCCCTTTTGTTTCACGCTTCCAGGGTCATTCAGTCAATCCGCTCTGGCTGTATAAGTTCAAAAGGCATGTATGCAGTCTTTCATAATCATCTGCCCAATGATAGCAAGGCCTAGATTCCACAATTTACTCTGGCGATTATTCACTTCTTTTGGGGATGTAGAGATCACCAATTCTACCTAATGTTATTGTGTTTAATATCGTTCTTGGCTGACATTTGCTTGGTCTCTTGGTGCTCTGGCATATCTGAAAGGGAGGGGGGATATGTGGTGTTAGTGGAGAAAGAGGTCAAATGCAATAGAGTTTTTCTCTTGTGTTGATGCGTGAAGTTCACAAGTACTATGCAGGGTTTGTTTGTAGGTAGTTTGTGTTGAGTGTTTGCAGTTGTATCTAGAGAGGAAACGTGTGTGCCCGTAGTGAGTGAATACCTTGGTCAGGACTGTGGCACGTGACATGGCTGAAGAGTTGTTGCCTTCTGATGTTTGGAGCCTGTCAGGCAGTGTTCACCCAGTGCGGGTGACTTAGCTGGTAGAATATAGTGGAATATACGATTTGAGCACGTTATTGCGGGTATAGTCATTGGAGACCTCCATGGGCCTTTGGGGCATCCATCTGCTATGGCTGCACCAACGCCCTGGTAGTGGTGCATGTTGGATAGGGTAATAGTGAGACCTGTTGAGGCACACCAAGAGGTCTATTGTTCCTGGCAGTGGGCAGTGCTGCCTTAAATCACAATGGAAAAAACAAGCAGGGGTCCTGGGAGTCCCTCTGCAGGACATTAGTCCCGGTTACGAGAGCCTTACCCTGAGTCTTCAGCTCACTTTCTTTCACAGAGAAGAAATATCCAAAACACATCCGTTTTTGTCCTGCCCTGGGGCAGTCCAGCACAGAAATTCTGGGCAATTCTCCTCTGAGCAAGAGTACCAACAGCAATCCCAGCCATGTGTTTCGGTCTGGTTGGGCCTCATCAGTAGGGTGGAGCTGTGCCTCTCTAAGAATATTGAGCAAGTGGTCCACGTCTGGATTCCTCTAGTAACTTAGGGTGAGACCCAAAGTTACTTAAATTATGCAAAAAACAAGGGGTGGTAAATCGCAATGAAGAAAGAATGAGGAAGCTATGCGGGAGCCAGCAGCAGTGGGTACCAAATACACATTGGGGTAAAATCACTCCATGGGTGGAATCCCAGGATGGATATCTAGGAACAGAACTACAATGGAACATATGGAGCAGAAATGCAGCAGGTGATTTACAGTCAGACATGGGAGAAAATTCACAGCAATGGTAGATTCAAATTGGGACCTCTAGGTGCAAAACTACTGTGGCACATACGAAAGCAAATTTCCACAGGACAGAGACCCAGTGGGACACCTAGAAACAGAAATGTCTTTGATATACTTTGGAGCAGAATGACAATGGGACACCAGGGAGAAAATGGTAGCATGACACATGGGAGCAAAATTAGAGTTGGGGAAATTGCTGTGTGTGAGACCTATGTAACTTATCTAGAGTAATCACCAAGACCTGATCAGTCACCTTCTGGGCCCTGTCCCAAATCTCCTTCAAGAGGGGGGGAGGGGCACACAACCGCTTCATGTGTACAAGGGAACCATTATTATCATATCTTCAGCACATGGGCGAGGAGGATCATCCCTCTTGTGCAGGCTTAGTGTGGTTATCAGTCTGATCAGGACCCCTGGCTAGGTGGTGCCACACTGCCACTTCTGGTCAGTGAGATGACCTACCACAGTTTGGCTGTTCCTGGTTGGGCCCACCCCCTTGTGCACTGCCCACTTACACTATGGGTGGTCGTAGATGTGTGCATCCCCCCACCCCAGCACAGCTGGCAGGTTGTTGGACTGCTTAAATCCCGATCCTGACCGGTCATTGTTGTCCCCACCCTTTTGCCTCCTGGCTCTTAATCTTCCCTACCTGGACTTGCTTACCCTGCCAACATGAGAGCACTGAAACGGTACACTGGCTATATTATGTGGCTCACCCTTTCCACAACCTCCTCCCTCATCCCAACTCCCAAGAGCAAACTGGGCCAGATATGTTTTGGGATTCTAGTATGCATCAATGTATTATTATGTATTCCCTGACGAAGACAGATTTTGGTGCAGCATGGAGGGTAGCTTCTGAGGGGAATCCAGGATTCCAAATGATTCACAGGCATTCACGGCTGGTGAATCTTTTCAGTGTAGAGCCCTAACTATTTTCCAAAATTAGTGCAAGTGACTGAGAGTAGCGAGGAAGCCCATGATAATGTTAGTCGGTTTGGGGGGGAGGGGATCCTCTGCTTGAGAAAATGTTTTAAATATGTGTAGAAATGGTGCCATATACAGCACCATTTTTGAGAAACATGGTGTAAAAAGCCATGCAATTGTTTTTCTAGGGTAATACATGAAAAAATCCTGTACATTCTATGTCACTAACAGTACACAGAAGCATTTTTATCATGAGGCTGCAGTCACAGCCCATCCATGCCAGTAATAGTCACTGTAGACCACTTCATAAAGCTGCAGCCACAATCTAAGCAAGTGTGGGTCACTAATATCACTATCATGAAGCTATGGATACAGTGTATGCTAGTAATGGTCATGGTCTGTAGCAAATCACTTGGGAAGACAAGGCCTGGTTAAGTAAGAAATAAAAGGGGGTGCATAATATAGAGCATTCAGCATGGAGGAGTTTGTGGAGTTTGGTCAGCTACTCCGTGAATTGCGAAGTGTCTTTATTAATACTGTTAAAAAAGGTTGATGAACCTGCAGCCTTATGTTTCCAACAAGATTGATTGTTCTTAATTATTTGTATTCTTGCAACTGCAAATTTGCATAATGTGCACAAAACTTGCCGCTCTCGCCCCACCGTACAAACACACGCATGCAATCTATTTACACTGCACACATATACCCAGGCAGGTAGCCCCCAACTCAATCACAGATATGCAAATACACGCTCCAACACTAAAATACACATACTACATGCACCAGGTAAAAAGTAACTCAAATGTCCTTTGCATGTAAACACATACACTATACATTACATCATTCAAGCACGCTTGCATACACAACAAACACATTTTTTTGTTTACTTACCTGTAGGCCTTCTCTTCTTGGAGCACGGAATGGAGCAGGCCAGCGCCGTGTGAACCAATTCAGCCAGTGGCATGCCACAAAGTAGTTAACATGGCGTGCTGGGCGCTACCTGGCAAATCACACAACTTGGTTGCTTGACAACATCTGGGCACTGCCAGAGAACACTGTCTGTGCGTTTAAAATAAATAAAAATGCAAAATGTAATGCAGGGACTCAATGCAACCAGTCAAAACCGGTACACCAACATACCAAAAAAAGAATACCTTACACTGCCTGAAACAGAAGTGGTGTACCAAGTAAATATGTACAGTTGGAGGGTATGGACTTGATTCTCCCCACTCTGTTCATCCGTGGCTGCAGTCCCCCTAGCTGCTCATGGGTGTCCTTACCCCATGCCTCCCTTGCCCACCATTTATTAATTCATAATGTAATTGAAATCCATTTCCGTGAAATGCAGTAACTTTGCCACACCACTATTGATGAAGAGGGAGAAACTGATCTTCAGACTTGCAACATTCAGATCTGTTACATGCAGGGAGAATGGGAGCAAAAAGAAGGGCACACTTGAGGGCCCACAGTACAACCATGGAAGACTGGTTACATTCCGATCAGGTAAGTGCAAGCGGAAGGGCAGCCAATAAGTGGAAAATGAAGGGAACACACAGGAACCCACAATACAACAACTTAAAGGAATCAAGTAGTTCACACATAAGGAACAAAAAGCATGATATAAAAGTAAGCCGGACAAGGAAGTAGAGGCAGCAGGGAATCCGTGATGTGTGAAAGGGACACACCAGAACCCAGCCATTCCTCAACAAGGGAAAAGTATGCAGACAAGGACCCCAGAAATGTGACTGTAGGCCTGAATAGAGAGCACACAGTCTGAGACTCAACGACCACTGAATGCTGTTACTGAGGCAGCACCACAGAATGCAGATAAGTGCAGGGTTCCGAGGCCAGAGACCAGGTTGGATGTGCACCTTGACCCCTAATAGATCCTGCAAGATGAAATGCTGGCCAGGGTAGGAGGAGGCAGGGTAGGATCTCACACTTATGGGTAACAACATTCCTTAAGGAGGAGAATATTCCAGACACAGGCATCAGCAGCACCAGGGGTTATGCCAGCCAAGCGTTATCTTCTTAGGACACCAGACAACTATACATTTTAAACTTCTTTTTATTTAGCTTGGCAGCACAGACATAGGCGAGCAACAAACTAAACAGGTACAATGCATTGGCAGTATAGATAATACAGGTATACAGGACCAACTTACAGTTTGATTATACACTTGGGAGATACACGCAGAGTGGGTGCGGGATTGGAGAGACAGCAGTTCAGGAAGGGGGACTAGAGTGAGGGGGGGTGGAAGCAGGGGATGTGGCTCCTGATGGAGTTTCCATAGCAGACATGTAGGATCGAAACTTAAGCCAAATGTCTCTGGGTCTCGAGTAAGTGGGCTGTATTAGGGACCAGGATTCCTTGGTGTCTGAAGCCCAGGTAACCGCCTTGAGCCATTGCGCGTGAGTGGGTGGTGTGGGCCGAAGCCAACAAAGTAGAATGGACCTCACTGCGAGTAACATGCAGAGGCCGGCCAGTTTTTTGGAGTCACGGCAGAGTTCGGGAAAGTCGTGGAAGAGACATCTCATTGGGGATGGAATGATAGGATGCTCAAGAATAGTTGACACGGTAGCACATACCAAATTCCAGAACTGGGCGAGGCGGGGACAGGACCAGATCATGTGAATATAGTCGGCAGTATCATAGCCACATCTAGGGCATCTTAGGGAGTGGTCATTAAGCATATGGTGGAGTCTGTTCGGGGTATAGTGATACCTGTGGAGTACCTTAAACTGGATTAATTTGAAGCGGGAGTTGAAGGACATCCTATGTATGTGTGCGCACATATGGGCCCAGCGTTCTTTGGTCACTTCCAGCTCAAGGTCATCTTCCCATGCGTATTTCAGTTTGGTGAATTCTGTGGTGGTCCTAGTTTGAACCATGGTATAGAGCCTGGATACTTTACCCCTCGTGGGCATGGGGGAGAGGTTAGCTCCGCAATTGCAGGGCCATCTGGCGGTATCGCTGGGAACATAGAATGTTTGCGTTTAAGGGTCTTTCGGAGAGATGAGTACTGAAGCCATATAGATGGGCCCTGTCTCAGGGATAGTGGGAGGTCTGGCCATTCAATGAAGTTGCCCTGCTCAAAGATGTCTCGGATCAACTCATATCCTGCCTCGGCCCATCGGCGCACTACGAGTGGTGGTACATGTGGGACCCCCGGAAGGAAGTTCCAGAGTGGGAGGTTACCGTGGAATGGATGGGCAGTGCCGAGTAATGTCCATACTTTTGTTAGGGCCAGGGACATACAGGTCACCGGGTCAAGTGAGCCAGGGACTGGGATAGAGGGATTTTTAAAAGGAGATACAGACCGGAGCTGGGAGCCAATATAAGGATTTCAAGACTGGATTGATGTGGTTACTGGGTCGGATGTCCAGAATGCATTGGCAATTATTTGCATCTGCAATTCCTTTTTTTGATTAAAAACTCATCATTTCTTGAACAATTGAATATTGAGCAATCGATTTCTTAATGCAAAATATTGTTACAACTTCATCAAAAATGTCACATACGGAAATTAAATGTACACAACCAAAGAGTGGTTATTAGGGTGCGCAGCTCACCCTGAAGGCTATTTAGCCTAGATCTCTTGTTCATTGATGCTGTTTTGCGTGCCCTGCACGCAGGCACTATACAGTGGGCTTCACTCCACTCATATTTTTATAGAGATTAATTGAAACTCCATCTTTAATTATTTAATCTAAGAAGAAACAAAGAGAAGTGGTGCCCACTCACCTAAGCAACCATGGCAGTTCTGCCAGTTTGGTGAAAAAACTGTTTGTTGAACTGGAAAGAATTATTGGTGAGAGCCATTTTTGTACACTATACAATTAATTCCTCTGATGCTCTCTAGGAAGTTCCCTGCCCAGGATTTCAGAGACAATTCTTGTGGCCTCCAGTTTGGGAATGTTTGTATGAAGTGACTGTTCCTGGTTGCCGGGAAGAAGTCCTGTTTGTCAATTTTCAAGTGCTCAGCCCAGTTAATAATTTGACTTGTGTCTTTGATGTACGGTTTCATTTTGGGGATGAATGGTCTTAAAAAAAAAAAGTCTGCATATTTTGATAGTGATTAAAGTAATGATCCAATACCAGAAGCAATTGGTCTGCCAGGGGGCCGCAATACAAATTAGTGTGTTTTTTTGGGTAAGGTGTAAAAGACCGGTGTGGAAGGTGCTGAAGGTGAAAAATTCCTTTTCTTGTTTACTAATCAGACCTTCATGATATGCCCCATCTATTTTCTCTGTTATGGTATTGGCTTTGTAGGACCAGATTGCAGGGGTTTATGACTTGTATTGTATTGAGTAATCTATGGCATTCATTGATGTATTTGGCCCTGTCAACTAACATCCAGGAGCTGTCCCTTGAGTCGTAGATAGTTGAAAACATTTTACTGCTCACCTACCCAACATCAGTTAGACTTCCTCAAGCTCTTTACATTTCTCATTTGAAAACAGATGACAGGCCCTTTCAAGACCGATCTCGGACCACAATTGAGTATGTCTCAATCCCAACTTCCCAACATCCGGCAGTTGACACCATAGGGAACTCAACTGTGAGGGCCAGGTAGATATTGCCTCATTAGAAAGTCCATCATTCCACAGGGACCACAATACCCCCACAGTAGGATGGTTCCAGATCTCCAGACTTGCATATTGTATTCAAAGGTAATTATACAAAACATTTTTTGTGAGGCCTACACAGAAACCCACATATTATTCAGGAAACTCGGATTTCATAGGTTCTTTGCCTAACCGTGCATAGTAGTGGTGGTTATTGGGAAAGGATTATATAATATTTTTCAGTTGGGAGATGTTATGCAGTAGACATGCAAAAATCAATGCACAATGAATGAATGTCCTGGAGCATTATCATAGAACTTTCTCCAGAGATGTACATATGGGTTCTTAAAGGCTTTTGGCTAACTGTTTCAGGAATATCTTTCAAGAGGCATCAATGAATTTTGGCAAGTGCCCTTGGAATGGGTTGGGGGAGGCGGGGTGATTTCCATCCATTGGACAATGTGCACATATTCAGCAAATTCTACAGACATTTCCTTGAAAACTTTCTCAGACAATAACTGAGTTTCTCTTTAATGGAAATTGCTACATAACTTCCAAGAGTTCTACAGAAACCTCCATAGAAGTTTTTCATATCATTTTCTGGGTCAAAAGATGGTCCACCCTATGAACATTTTTATTTTTTAGAATTTTTTTAGAGAGGCGATTGTATTAAAACGATTGCAAAGGTCAGAAGTGCAAATAGACCAAATGTCTTCCAATCTGTGGACAAAAGGTTGGTGTTCCTAAGGAAATAATGGATAAAATTTCCAGACAGGCAGGCGAGAAATAACTTCCTTAGGGTAAGGCTAAACCTACTACCAGTTGGGGAAGTGCTTGTACAGAGAAGACAAGAGGAAGACTCACAGAAATGATATAAAGTGTCTGAGAATCCCTTAAATCAGTCTCTGAGGCACTTGTTGATGGAATTTGAAGGCGCCTCGAACCTGAGATATTTGCTATTCAGGAAATATGTAAGAAATGATGATGGGTTGATCTCTGATTTTTTCTGGAACAGAATCCTCTCAGGACACGAAACTCTTCTGACATTTTCTGTGGTCGAATTTCTAAAACATTTTAGATTTATACATTAGGCCCTCTAATCCCCTTGTTAAAGGCCCCTCAAAATAAGATTGTGAGTAAGCATTGGAAAGACAGGATATTTAGCAATCATAAATAGCAGAAGGTATGATCAAGGTCTTCAAAAATGTTTATGGACAAATTTGGCTACAGACTTTGCTCTGCAGCTGCTGTATAGGTCAGCAGATTTGTTCATTGATACAAATTGTTTTATTGTTACGATTTGCATTTTTATGCTTTAATTTCTTGTTTTCATTTTGTAAAGGTTTTGTAAAACGAACACAAATAAATAAATAAATACATCTTTTTTTGAAATCCATAGATGAGATGATATGCCTGATTTTTACATGCAATATCTTGGAGATATTGCCATCAAAATTTTTCAATTTTTGAAGGGTTAAATAAAAGTATGGGAGACCCTCTACTGAAAACGAACATTGTTCAACTGGTTGTTGAAATGTATTCCAGTCAGGAGGGTCTAAAACCATGTTTTTTTTACTGTGTGCTTTACAAAGGTCAAATAACAATTTGCATATCAATCTGCTTCCACCCGTACGGAGTGTCAGTGTTCTAATGGGGTGCTAAATCTCTCTGTAATGTTAGTAATTGGGGAGGCAATAGTGCGGGCCAAGCCTTTATGACACGAGCAAAGTGATGCATTTACAGTGGGCAGTGCTGCCATTACCAGTCAAGTCAGTATGTTGCTCCTCTTTCACCTCACCAGGTGTTTATTGATATTAGCTACTTGGCAAAATATCCAGGGAGGGACAAAGATTTAGGTTTATTAAAAACAAAAAAGAAGCATTACACTCTGAGGAAAAAAGGCTAGGAGCATTACGTTTTCCCACAAGACTCTGGTGAGAGCAGTTTAGAATAGGAAAAGCCTCATTTCTTCTTTCACGGCAGCAGATGTGAGCCTGGTGAGGGATGGTGTGGTCTGTAGACAAGTGTTTTTAAATAATTCAAATACGGCAGGATCCAAGATGGCTGCCGGATCGTGAGGCTGCACATCTCTGCTCTCCGCTCCAGGCCATAACTAAAGGAGACAGAAGCAGGCGAATCAAAGCTACTAAAAAAGGTTATCTCGCCCCCAGAGTATGCGTGCGAGTTGCTGAAGTAGCTACATTCTCTGACGATGTCCCTCAACTGAATAGGGTTCGGACTGCGAGGTGAAGCAGAGTGGAGGAGGGCAGGTGCAAGAACCGACTGCCCGACAACCCCCCACAGTGGAACGCAGACTGGGAGGAGAGGAGGTAAACCAGCGGCCCGTCAGCTGAATTGGGCATGGATTGCGAGATGGAACGGAGAAGGGTAGGCGTGAGAATGAGCTGGCCGACAATCCCCCACAGTTGAAAAGCAGACTCGGCGGAGAGGAGATAAACCGGCAACCACACCGCGATAACAGCTGTCAGCAACGGCATAGAAAGTAGACCAGAGCAGCAGCGAGGAAGAGCAGCAAGGAGGAAATACGCTGCTTCGGACCCCGGAAGACCTGGAAGGTCGGAGCCGCGATGAGACAGAGCACACCCAGGGACACCAGAACAGAAGGTACGCTGTCGCATGTGAGCAAAGCTGAGACGGCACTGCGGAAACAAGAGATCCATGAAGCACGGAAGGTAGGAAGAAAGAAAAAACATTTGAGGCTAACACCTGCAGCACGCCGATTCCAGAGACTGAAGCAGGCACAGACAGGTGGTGTGTCATGTAACAGCCATAGTACCCCATGAAATTCTAAGTATGCAACGCGTGTGTTTTGTTTTAGGGATAAGCCTCCACACGGACGCCGAAGACTCAATCCTCCAAAACCGGAGAGTGCTTATTATAAGTCTGGAGCACACGCGGGTGAGAAGCTGGGATCGAACAAAGCAGAGGTGGCACATGTGAGGCTAAAGGGAAACGGAGGCCCATCTTAACAGAGTGGCGACATGGAGGGAGCAAAGAATAAAGAACTGCGGAAAGACATGGGAAATCCCCCTTTTTAAAGCACTGAAAATGTGACGTGCACACTAATTTACAAAAGGTGCTGGGAGAAACAAATAGTAAAGCACAGAGGGACAAGGGGTGGGCGGCGGTGAAGAAGGGGCAAAAGAAAGAAGCAACAGCACAGGCACCCTGACATATATCGCCCAGGAATACTGAATAACACAAACAGTAAGCACATCCCCCAACCCCCTCTGTACGGGGAGAGAGGTAGAACACCAGGGAACAGAACTGAAGAAGTGCATATGCATCATCTGCTACAGTTCACAGAATAAGGGGGAACAACTGCCAGACGCCAGGGACAAAATCGAGGAGTACTCCAGCAAGAGCAAAAAATAAAATAGATAGCACACAAGGAGGACAACTAGAACGCTGCTGGAGAAGACAGCAGGAAGACACACAGATATCAACGACGGAGAAGCAAACGGGGAGAAGAGACGGCCAAAAACCCCCACAACATGGCCTTAAACAACGAAGAATTGCAAGAGTGCCTGAAAGGAATGGAAAGCAGATGGAATTGTTTCAGGAACAGTTTGGGAAGATGAAAGAAGAGCTAAAACATTGTTTCAGGAAATCAGAAAAGATATCAATGATCTTGGGAACAGAGTAGATGGGACTGAGGACGGCCCATCGGAAATGTCGGAAGAGGTCAAGCAAAATAGTGTCCTACTTGAACAGATAGCACGAGCCACCCATAATTTGGAACTCCAGGCAGAGGACCTCGAGAACCGCTCGCAGCGGTCCAACATCACGATAAAAGGCCTGGTAGAATCTGTTCTAGATAGAGATCTCAAAGAGACCATGCAACAGTGCTTTAGTAGCTTATTGAATGGATCACAACCAGACGAAATAAGAATGGACCGAGTGCACAGAGGGGGGCCCAGGAAAAAAGACACGGGGCAAGACCCCGGGACGTCCTGGTTGCTCTGACCTCATACACTATGAAAGAGGAAATATTGAAAGCAGCACGTTCACAACAAAACCTAACAATAAATGGGTCCCAGATCCATTTATAACAAGACCTTGCATTAACCACACTACAGAAGAGGATGTCAATGTATCCATTCACGAAAGAATTGGTGGCCCAAAAGATTACCTACAATTGGACTTTCCCTTTTCGGACTCTTACTTATGTGAGTGGGCAAACACTGAATCACCTCATGCGAGGAAGGACTGACCCTGATGCACATGGAAGAAGGAGATGAACGAACGGACCACCTGACGAGAGCTAAATCCTCGGCTGAAGACACCAAAGGATGGGAATGGTGGATGGGCAGGGGCAAGAGGCGAGAAAGGGATGTAAAACTGACTGGCCCTTGAAAGAAATTAAGGGGGTAAACAGGATCAAGAACTTCAATGACAGATAAATGTGAGAAATATCGCGGGGGGGTAAGTAGTATTGAAGAGCGGGTAAATAATTCACTAGTCTAAGAGGGAATGAGCCCGGACGGAGAGGAGGAGGGGCTATCTTGAAAACCAAATCAGCGTATGGGAAATTCCCGGGTTGTATCGGACCCAACGCCCCCGAGTGACACCTGGAGGGGTCCAAAAAGACCCAGGTCATGGATGAGTAAAGGGAAAAGGAGTTGGGAAAGGGGGGAGGTGGGGTTGGGGAGGGTGTTTTGGGATTTGGGAATGGGTTTTGTATGGTACAAAGTGTTATTAGGTCCAATGGAAGTGAGGTTGAAAGCGGTAAGAAAGAGTAAATTTGTATCAAGTTTCCCTGAGCATGGCTGAAATGAATATTGTAACCTGGAACGTACAGGGTTTGAATATACCGACAAAACGCCTCTCGATTCTGGGGAGACTCATTGAACTCCAAGCGTCTATAGTGCTCCTCCAGGAGACGCATCTCCTCCCCAAGGATGAGCGGAGAATGTCACACAGAGCCTACCCCAAGCAATATTATGCTCTAGTGGGACAAAAAAGAGGGGGTTCACAATTTTAATAGGCACTAAAGTGGCCTTTAAAAAGCAATTTCTCTACTGGGTTCCTGAAGGAAGGGTCCTGGTTCTCAAGGGCTTACTAGGAGATCAGAAATTCACAATAATTGTGATTTATGCTCCTAATGAGAGGCAGGACCTCTTCCTGAAAAAAATACTTCAGAAAATGAGAAGCTAATGTGAAGGGGAGGTCATTGTTGGGGGGGGGGGACTTTAATTGTGTGATGGACCATATCCATATAAAACGCTTCCACCCACCCCTACAGACCAAAGGAATAGGCAGACACTGGGGAAATTATTTAGAGACCTAGAGGTCATGGATACATGGAGATTCTTTTATAATGAAGAAAGAGACTACACCCACTACTCCGCGGTACACAAAGGCTACTCAAGAATAGAAATTATGCTTGTCTCGTCAGCACTCGTACCCCAGGTGGTAAATATAAAAATTGGGGTTAAGTACCTATCCGACAATGCCCCAGTGGTATTACAAATTGAACCAAACAAAGGGACTCAGAAATACTGGAGACTGAATGAGCTTACCCTGAGGGACATTGCACTCAGAACACATATGGAGAAAGTAATTAACAATTTCTTTAACCAAAATTATAACGGGGAAACAGATTGGAAGATAGTTTGGGACGCAGAGAAAGCGGTAGTCCGGGGAGAATTTATATCCCAGTCCATGATTTATGTCAGGGGGAAGGCAGTAATAAGGAAAAGAATGGAAGGTGAAGTTAAGGAAGCGGTGGAAAATCACAAAAAAACATCAGACGCAAAAAACACTGAGGGTACTACGGAAGGTTAGGACACAGCTGGAAGCTCATGTGGCAGATTCCGCTGCACAAACCAAAATGAACACTAAACAAACATACTATACACAGGGAGGGAAAGCCAATCGATTCCATCGCCCAATTTAGGGATGAGCAAGATAAACCATGCACAGCAGAAGCTGACAAAATCAGAATCATGGAAAGATTCCACACGGATTTGCTGAAACCGGAGGGACTGGATCCCCTCCTTCACAATGGTAATAATCCTGAAACCTGGGAAAGATCCCTCCAGATTGTGCCAGCTATCGCTCTATTGCCTTACTAAATAGCGATGCTAAAGTACTTGCGGCCAGACTCATGAAGGTACTCCCAGATATAATCCATACAGATCAAGCGGGTTTCATTGTGGGAACACATACACAGGATAACACATACCGAGCCATAGACGAAATAGATTTGGGGACTAGAACAGGGCAAAAGTTTTCAATAGCGACTCTGGATGCTCGAAGAGCGTTCGACAGTCTAGATTGGGGATAACTGCGCAGGGTACTTGAGGCTTTTGGATGTGGGCCAGCATTTACTAAAATGATATTAACAAACTTCCAAATACCATCGACAAATTTCTTGGTTAATGGGCAAACCTCAGCACAGATTAAAATCTGCAGAGGTACGAGACAGGGATGCCTTCTCTCCCCCTTAATATTTGCTATGGCAATGGAACCTCTGGGGATCAGAATTATGCAAAACCTTGAAATTCAGGGGAGAATGAGTGGAAGAGAAACACTTAAACTTGCACTCTGTGGAAGATGTATTGTTATTTCTGAAAAACACCCAGACTTCGCTAGCTGGGGTGGATGGGTAGGTTACATGAATTTGCCATGGTTTCGGGATTCACCATAAATTATTCCAAGTCCAAACCCTTAAACATATCTGAACTTCCAGGAGACATTAGGAAATTAAGTAAGTAATACCCCCTGATATGGGAAGAGGAGAGTATAGAATACTTAGGGATACATTTAACGACAGGATATTAAGGACTACATGGGGCAACCATAATCCCATTGTGGAAACAGTTAAAGGAGGGACCTGCACAGATGGGACGCCCAGGACCTGTCCTGGTTCGCTCGCATAGCTGCGGTTAAAATGACTTTGCTCCCCCGACTACTGTACATGGTGAGCTCGATCCCAGTGGAAATACCATTGCGCATGCTTAAGTCATTACAGTCAGAGATTAGCTCCTTTATTTGGCAAAGCAAAAAACCTACGATACAAAAACATCTCGACATGCCCAACGCTTCTAGGGGGACTGGGGGTCCCCGATGTGTCAAGATATGTCTTGGCTGCTCTGATAGCGCCTATGCTGAAATGGGCTGCTGATGAAACACAAAAAGGATGGTGTCAGATAGAACAAAGAGTAATGACCATTCCCCTGAGAACTCTCCATGCCATGCGTACTGCTGCAGCTTGTGGAGCTAAGGGACAACTCCTAGAAGCAACCAAAGCATCACTAAATGGATGGGATCAGGCACTGAAAAGACAGAAAATATCCTGAGGCTTAGGACCATGCACTCAAATGGCTTACAATACAGACTTCACACTGGGACAGACACCCACATTTTGGGACACTTGTCTGGGAGAAACACCCCTAGCACTGGGAGAATTCTACAAAAATGTGATTTCCCCTTCTCTTTGAGGAATGTAAGCAAAAATTCAATATAGACAAAAGTGACCGTTGTAAATACGTACATATTAGGCACTGGATCACCCGGAAGGAGGTCAAAAAGGCAGGAACAAAGGGCCCAGTGGAACTAGAACTAACATTACAGGAAGGAGTCCAAACTAGGTTATCGAGACTATATAGATTGCTGGACAGGGCACAACTGGGGGATGAGCTCTTATACCTGGATAAGTGGGGAAAAGATGTTGGCACCCCCATTACAGAAGAAAAATAGGTGAAAATTTGGAGGAGGTCACATAAAACATCTAAATGCAGGCCCATTGAAGAAATTGTATACAAATTTTGCTATGGATGGTATTTTTCCTCTCAACGGATACATGGAATCAGTGCAGAGTATTCCCCTCTGTGTTGGAGATTGTTAGGCAGAAACCTGTGCAGTTCCCTTAGGGACCACTGTAAAAGATTTGGGACTGCAGGTGTTTGGCAGTAAACCCACTTGGTAGCAGTCTGTACCACACAGATTCACTTGGTAGCTGTGGCTGAGCAGTCAGACTTCCCTCAAGAAGAGTTAGGCAGTATGCAGAGTATACACAATAGGTACAGAGACACAGTAGCACAAACAAACACCGACCAGAGCTTTGGTGTAAAAGTATATAATTATTTATTTAAAAACACACTTGTAAATTACACTAGCAAAACAGGTGGTAAGTCATTTCAGCACACAGTCACTATCATATAAATACAACCCTATTCACTTATTAGACAAGTCTTAGTGAGAAACACCACTTATTTTCAGACAGAGGTGAGCGCTTAACATAAGATGACACTCTAATAAGTTATAAAGAAAGGGAGGGAAAAAGGCAGAGTTAAAGAAGCACACAAGTTTCAATATTTTTTCAAAGAACCACAGTAAGGCAGGATAGGCAGAGTTCTACTGGAGAGCAAGGAAGTCAATTGCAAGGCCCACTCTTGGAGACAGCAAGCAGAAGGGGTCCAGGTTCACCAGTGGGGTTATGCCCAAAGAGTCTTTGTAGATAGTTCGCACAAAAAGGATGAAATTAAAGTCAGGAAACGAGAGCTAGGTTGTCCCAGGCTAGCCCAGGTTAGAAAGTCGAGGCTTTACTGTCACCCCGAACGATCTGTCGCAAGGGAAGCCAGGCGGGACACAGTACCTTAAGTGTGAAGGAAGCTCCAGCGGCGGCAGTTGTTCCTGGCAGCAGGTGCAAGTCGGTGTTTCGTCCAGAGGAAGAAGAGGTCTCACCGTGGAGGAAGGATGAAGGTCGTTACACTGCCAGGGAAGAAACCAGCCGCGGAGTTCTCCGGTTAAAAGGCACTACCCTCCTCTTCGCGGTAGTGGTAAACCATGGTATTCCGGTTGCCGGGGTGCTTGGCACGGGCAAGGCGGCCACAAGATGCTCCAGGAAGGTGAAAAGAAGGCAAAACTGGTTATCCCCACTAGTCAAAGGAAGAAGACTCTCCGAACTGGAGATCTCCTCTGTCGTCGGGAAAAGTGGTGAGACGGTTCAGCAGGGCTCCACCGGTGGTGTCGTCGTTGCAGGTCGGCTCAGCTTCTCCCTCCTCGGATTCTTAGGTCCTGTGGCGACTTCTAAAGTTCCAGTCCCTAAAACCCTGCTTTTATGCAGCACACCCCCATTCACTCAGCCTAGCTGTCAATCAAACATGCTAAGTGGTGAGCCGGTCGGCTCACCACTTGGGCCAATCACACAAGAGTGCGACTTGAGTTACCAAGGTAACTCAGTCCAGGGTGCCTAAACCCCCTACCACACCCCGTGTGGTACCCAGACAGATGGCACCACTTTTGGAGGCTTCTGTGGAGGAGCCCGCCAAAAAGTGGAACAAAGGGCTCGACTTGGGTTGGAGTCACAGAAGAGAACACAAACGCCATTTTAGAATCGAGTTCTGGCAAAAAATACCAACCGGTGAATTAATATTAAATAAATAAACCGGCGGTATGTTCGAGGCTATAAGAATTAAATAATTAAAGTTGGTAGCCTCGAACAATGGGAAAATCCCATAGAGATATATTTGCGGTCGAATATAAAAAGTAGTATCCACTGCCACCAGCCAAAACTCGATCAGGGGGGACGGAGACGTGCCCCCTCGAACAACAGACGCCGGGGCAATCGGATTGCCCCGACCAGTACGTCCACAATATGATGGTTTGTACTGGTTTCTGTTCATAATTTGGGACTAGCAAAGCCAATGGTGACTTTACATGCCCTGGGAGACAGTAGTCAGTCCCAGGATATGGAGTCTATTTTGGGGGGTCGCTACGACACCCCTGGGTTACGGCACGGAGGGTGCTGTGTAACCCACATCAAAAACACATGAGACCCTATGGAGTAAAAGACCCCATAGCCCTAACAAACACATGGAAAGTTAAAGGAACACCTCAAATCATGTCTAAGAGTGGGAGCAAAAGAATCTCACTCTAAGCAGGAGAGGAAAAAATAAACCCCCAAAAATCCAGCAAAGCTGCTGGGGGACTCACTAGGTTTGGGAAATTAGCCTTACAGAGAATTCTCCCTAACAGAGATGATGCAGGGAATAGGGGACATTTACCATATGTGGTGGACCTGCCACAAGGCCAAAATATTCTGGAAGGAGATTCTGGGGCATATAAAAGAAATAACAGGAGCACAATTGCCAGACGCAGAACAGTAGTGATCTTATTGGGAGCAGAGATAGAGGGAGTCTACGCGGCAAGTGGCAACACAGCCACTCTCATTACACATTTACTAATGGCAGCACGAATAACCCAGCTCAAGGCTGGAAAACAGAGGAGGGCCTGGTAGTTGCGTGGTGGTGGGTAAAGATCTCGGGAGTATTGGCCATGGAGAAGGTGTGCGCGCTGAGAGCTGGGAAATATCAAAAATGTATGTGGACATGCCAACTGTTTCATGAATATGTGAAAGATAGGGAAGCACACTTTTACAAACCGTTACTAAAGAATGTGCATGTGATTTGAATCTGCCAGGGAAAGAACTAACGATCAAAATGGAAACCTCTTCGGAAAAGGAAACTCGGAACTAGAAATGCAGAACAATAATACTGGTAATATACATTGAGGTTGGGGGAGGGGGGGTTACGAGAAGTTAACGTGTTACGGTTATATGCTATGGACAATGATGTATAAAATCTCATGTTCACTACAGCTGTATGCTGAGAAACCTGAGGCCCTAAAGGTAACACTTAGGGAAATTAAAACAGCAGAATGGTACTAGTTGTAATGTCATTAAAGAGTGTGATTATGAGGAAATAAATAAAATTTATATATTTTTTTAATAATTAAAATACGGAGAGTCAGTGGGGTTCAGGAGGTGAACTGATGGTGTATGTGTGAGCAGCGCTGATGGATTCTGCCCACCTTCAAAGCAATCTGATTGGCTGTTCACTCAGAGCAATTCAGCAATAAACACCCATTACACAAGCTATGCTGGGCGGTAGTGGCATGGGCCAAAATAATAGCTCTGGGCGCAGCAAGGTTCTTCAACAAGGGTTCTCCTGTCATTACCACCCAGTACAGCCAGTGGAATGGGTGTTTATTGCGTTAGCACTCGGGGTTTGTTATCCAGGGGTTCTTAAAGCAACCTTTTGTCTCCAATAATAGATGCAGAGAGGGGTGGGGGTGGGGGGCACAACCAAAGATGGTAGACATGGAAATGGATGGCGGAGCTCCGTGCAGAGCCCATCTTCCATTTCCATTGCTCTCTGTGGCCATGGTGCAAGAAAACTGTGAGACCTCGACTGCAGTGGTAAGTGGGCCAAGGTGTAGATGGCGTAGCGAGGGCAGCGGCAGAGTGCTAGGTGGGTGAGTTGACGGTAGACTCCGGCAGGGGAGCAGGCGCAACTAGTGCATAGCTTCTTCAAAGGGATTGTGTCCTCCGACGTATTCCTCATCTTAGATATATCCTTCCAGCTCTGCTGGCCTCGGAAAATTTTTTCTCCAGAGGGCGCTGCACGTCGACGTCCCTCGAGTCGATGACCCTCGACAGCCGCCGTATCGACGCTCGACGTCTTCCTGCCTATAAAGGCCGCGCACAGCGTCCGTTGCTCAGTTCCGTTTTTCCGCGCTAACTCGGTGCCTCGGAATACCGTTGCTCAGTTCTTAGTACTATTTACTTCAAGTTATTCGAATCGTACTCGATGGCTTCCTCGTCGGAACCGACAACCCCTCGATCCGGCTTCAAAAAATGTCGAGATTGTGGGAAAAAGATGTCGTTGACCGATCCTCACAGAAATTGTCTGTGGTGCTTGGGAGCCGAACACCATTGTTCGGAGTGCGAGGACTGTATGTCCATGACAGCTAAGGCCCTGAAGGAGCGTAGGGGGAAGCTGGAGAAAGGTAAGACTTTTAAAGCTTCTTCTTCTCCGACGAAGTCGAGACATTCGTCTCCTCGTCACCATTCACGCTCCAGATCTCGGAGTGGGTCTCATCACTCCTCGAGATCGAAACACTCGAAGAGGAAACGTCGAAGATCCCCTTCTCCGTCTTCCTCTTCCTCTTCCTCTGTTTCGCCAAAAAGAATCCCTTGCCCCACAAAACATAGTTCCCGGGCTGAATGGGAGGAATTCAGAAAAAACATGATGAGCGTCTTCGAGAAAGCGGCCTCGACCCCCTCGAAGACTGCCGAGAGCGATGCTCTGGTCGAAAGACCCAAAGGTCAAAAACGCCGCGAGTCGCAGTACCCGGCGAAAGAAACCTCTCGAGCGCGTCTCGAACCCTCGAGTAGGACTATGACCTCCAAACCTTCCTCGAAGGTTCCGTCGACGCCGTCGACGAAGGTTCCGTCGACGTCGAGGTCTTCGACGCCGTTGTCGAAGGGACATTCGACACACAGGTCTGTCGACTCGACGCCGGCCTCGACACCGGCGTCGACGCCGAGAAAAGTCACGATGACCACACATCCTGTGACGATTACCAGACCCTCGACGTCGATGGCGTCGATATTGTCGAGTAAAATTCCAATTCTGTCGAGGTCCTCGAGGCCTCCACCTCTGTTTTCGACGCCACGCTCGAAGCCTTCGACGTCGACGACATCGACGCTTTCGAGGCCAATAATGACAAGTTCAGCACCCTCTGCCTTGGAAATGGGATTTACTCCCTTTATTAGTTCAGAACAATTGAGAACTATATCCTCAATTTTAGAAGAGGGTGATTTGTCAGAACAAGATGAGTTACAGGGACCTGTAACCCCAATTAGAGAGGAATTTTCCTCTGAAGAGCGCAGATTAAAGGATCTTCATGATTCTTTACATGAGGCAAGTGGTTTAGACACTTCCCCTGAGGTGGATTTTGCTAAACCAGACCCGGGGGAGCATGCTGAAACCCCCTACAGAGCCTTAATGGCCAGAATTACAGAGTTCATGGGGTGGTCTACACCTTCACAATCTTTCCAGCAAGATGACCTCACGGATATTCTTGACAAAGGCCCACAAGAGGATCCTGTGGTGCCTTTTCATAAAGCTCTTCAGAGAAAGATCATGACAAACTGGGAAACCCCAGATGTAATACCAGCAGTAAATAAAAAACTGTCTGCAAAGTACAGGGTATCTTCCACAGACCCAGAGTTCTTGTCTAAACATCCATCCCCAGAAAGTCTGGTGGTACAAGCAGCATCCTCTACCGACGTCAAGACGGCTTATCCTACTGTCCCACAGGACAGGGACGATAAAAAGTATGATGCTATGGCTAAGAAAGTCTTTTCAGCATGTAGCATGGCGTTAAAGTCTGTTAATGCTACTTGCACCCTTGCTAGGTTCAGCCATACACTTTGGGAGTGTGCTTCTACAGCGGCTGACTGCATCCCGGAGGGAGAAGAAAGGGATGCGTTCCTGAATATTATACAGGACGGTAAAGACGCTATGTGCGAATCCCTCCAGACGGGCATTGATTCGGCTGACAGTATCAGCAGAGCAATGGCGGCAAGTACATCAACCAGGCGGTTCGCTTGGTTGAGAAAGTCGGGTTTTGCCCCAGATGTGCAAGCCAGGCTCTTGAACATGCCATTTGATGGCTCTTCTTTGTTCGTGAAAAAGGCGGATGACAGTTTAGAGAAACTGCAAACTTCAAAAGCAGCAGCAAAATCCCTAGGAGCTGCAATCCGTCAGACTCCTTTTCGTCCCACAGGAACCTCTGCGAGGGGCAAGTCCTTTCGCTTCTACTCCTCATTCGGAAGAGGTAGAGGACGACCGGCTCAAAGGGGTCAAAGAAGAACTACCCGAGGTGGACAGGGTAGATATTCTAAAGCCGCAGCAACAGCAGGTGCCTCTTTACCATCGGCATCTGCATCAGCCGCCCCAAAACCACTCTGAGGACTTCCCTCACAGGACACCTGTAGGAGGCAGGTTGACTCAACATCTGGCGGAATGGCAGGCTATCACGTCAGATGCTTGGGCATTGGAAACAGTTGCCCAAGGTTACTGCCTACCTTTCCTACGTATACCTCAGAGTCATCCACCGGGGATCAGCTCTCAGAAAGCTCCAGATCCGCTCCTCTTGCAGGAAATTATAGACCTGCTAGAGAAAGGTGCCATAGAACCGGTACCTGCAGCGGAGAGGAACAAGGGCTGGTACTCCCCTTACTTTCTCATTCCAAAGAAAGACGGAGGACTGAGATCCATCTTGGACTTGCGAGAATTGAACAAATTCCTCAGGAAAGACAAATTCAAGATGGTCACTCTTTCTCAGATCCTTCAGGCCCTTCAGTTTCAGGACTGGTTGGTATCTCTGGACCTTCAGGACGCTTATTTCCATGTGCCTATCCATCTCAAACACAGGAAATACCTGAGGTTCGCAATTGGCAACTCTCACTATCAATTTCGAGTACTGCCTTTTGGGCTGACCTCCGCCCCGAGGGTCTTCACCAAGTTAATGTCGGTAGTGGCGGCAAGTCTAAGGAGGGAAGGGATTCACGTCTACCCCTACCTGGACGATTGGCTGATCAGGGCTGTTTCTCCAGAGCAAGCTCAGATCCAGCTAAATCACGTATGCTACTCCCTTCACAAACTGGGCTTCTCCCTCAGTTTAAAGAAGTCTCAAATGATACCATCACAGAGACTCCAGTTCATAGGAGCGATCCTGGATACTTCCCTGGGAAAAGCCTCGCCACCAGAGGTGAGGGCTCAAGATATTCTACAGATGGTTACCAAGTTCCAACTTGCCCAACGTCTCCCAGCTTTCGACTTTTTGAGGTTGCTAGGCCTCATGGCATCCTGCATTTTCCTTGTGCCAGAGGCTCGCCTGAGAATGAGATCCCTCCAGTGGACACTGAGGACTCAGTGGTCTCAATTCTCAGGGAGAATGACAGATCTTCTTCAGGTTCCCGGCAGAGTGGCTCGAGACCTTCAGTGGTGGGCCTGTCAGGAGAACATTCTGAAAGGAGAACAGTTTTGGCAACCCTGGCCGGAGATAACAGTAGTCACGGATGCCTCACTCACGGGGTGGGGAGCCCACGCCAACGACTTGACCATCAGCGGTCGTTGGTCTCCATCGGAGTCCAGACTACACATCAACCTGTTAGAGCTGAGAGCCATCAAACTTGCGTTGAAGGCTTTCCTGCCAGTTGTACAAGGGAAGAACGTCCTGATAATGACGGACAACACGGTGGCCATGCATTACCTCAACAAAAGAGGAGGCGTAGGATCACTACCCCTGTGCAGAGAGGCGATGCAGCTCTGGTTTTGGGCAATCCAAGAAGGAATCTCTCTATCGGCAGTTCACCTAGCCGGAGAGAAGAACTTGACAGCGGACGCTCTGAGCAGGCAGAACACAGTCTCCCACGAGTGGGAGCTAGCTCAGGAAGTCCTTCACGAGATCTTCGCCCTTTGGGGAACCCCTCAAGTAGATCTGTTCGCCACCAGTCTAAACAGGAAATGCGACCTGTTCTGCTCAAGGGAATTTCCTCCGAGAGGAGCTCTGGGAGACGCGTTCATAGTGGACTGGGAGTTTCCGCTTCTGTACGCGTTCCCACCGGTCCCTGTCATTCCTCAAATGATCAGGAGGCTGAGAAGATTCCGGCGAACCATGATCCTAATTGCCCCGGATTGGGCCAGGAGAACGTGGTACCCGGACCTTCTAGACTTGTCCATCTGCCCTCCATTTCGACTTCCTCTCAGAGAGAACCTACTCTCACAGAAGGGAGGTCAGGTTCTCCATCCAGACATCAAAACCATCAACCTTCACGCTTGGCTTCTGAACGGCTGAGGTACAAGGATTGGGACCTCCCTGATGATGTTATGGAGGTGTTGCTTTCGGCAAGGAGACCAGCAACAAAGTCTTTATACCGCTGCCGTTGGAACAGATTTTGCAGCTGGTGTAGAGAACAGAATATCGACCCATTTTCATGTGGTACACCAATGGTTTTGTCCTTCCTACTATATTTGGCAAATTCAGGCCTTCAAGTTGGCACAATTAAGGGCTATCTCGCAGCGCTATCTATCTTTAAGCGTACTGCGGAGGAACCATCCTATTTCAAATTACCCTTGGTAATACAGTTTCTAAAGGGGTTAACCAATGTTTATCCCCCAAGACCATTCCAAGTTCCCCTATGGGATTTAAACTTAGTATTAACTTTCCTGATGGGGACACCTTTCAAACCTCTCCATTCTTGTTCGTTAAGATTTCTTACCCTTAAGACTGTTTTATTAATAGCACTTACATCTGCTAGAAGGGTGAGCGAGTTACAAGCTCTTTCTTGTAAACCCCCTCATACAATCCTTCACAAAGACAAAGTTGTCCTACAAGTGAAGCCTAATTTCCTCCCAAAAGTAGTCTCTGAATTCCATATCTCTCAGAAGATTATCCTACCATCTTTCTATCCTCCTCCTCACCCGGGGAAAGAGGAAGAGAGGTTACACAGACTAGACCCTAGGAGGGTTTTAAGTTTTTACATTAGTAGACTAGCCAGGATAAGACAGGCAGACCAGCTGTTTGTAGGCTACGCAGGTCACAAGCTGGGGTTACCAATAACTAAGCAGACCATTTCCAGATGGATCATTCTAGCCATTCTGGAATGTTATAAACTGGCAGGGAAAGAGGCCCCTCAAAACCTTAGGGCTCATTAGACCAGAGGTATTGCAGCTTCATCGGCCCTCAAAAGAGGCGTGCCGATTAAAGACATCTGTGCGGCCGCTACATGGTCGTCTGTCCATACCTTTACACGTTTTTACAATCTGGATTCCTCCTCTAGTCAAGAGACTAGGTTTGGAAGGGCTGTACTGCATTCTATTCACCAATAGAAGACAGCGTGAAGTCAGTACTCCCTCCTCCGATAATAGAATACTGCTATGGGAGCCTATCTAAGATGAGGAATACGTCGGAGGACACAATCCCTTCGAAGAACAAGTTACTTCTTACCTTGTAACGTTCTTTCGACGGGATGTTCCTCCGACGTATTCCTCATCGACCCTCCCATCCATCCCCACAGTTTTACTTCCCTTGTTGTTGCAGCTTACGCTCCTTCAGGGTGATTAGTCTAGTACAAACAGTAATACTGTGGGCTACAAAATGGAACTGAGCAACGGACGCTGCGCGCGGCCTTTATAGGCAGGATGACGTCGAGCGTCGATACGGCGGCTGTCGAGGGTCATCGACTCGAGGGACGTCGACGCGCAGCGCCCTCTGGAGAAAAAATTTTCCGAGGCCAGCATAGCTGGAAGGATATATCTAAGATGAGGAATACGTCGGAGGAACATCCCGTTGAAAGAACGTTACAAGGTAAGAAGTAACTTGTTCTTCTGAATCCAAACTTGGATTGTTGGACTCCGCACAGGGTTTGAGTGACTGGTTAGCTGCCATACCTGCCCAGTGTGGTAATAAAGCCCTCTGGCTTTGACCCCTTGCCTCCATGACAGGCAGAGGCGTGGCTGAAATCTATTGGGGTCATCTTAACAACCCCAAGTTACATTGCTGTTGTTTGTTGGACTCTGGCTTCATTTATGCAAACTACCACTGTGCTCTAATTGTAATTGATCTTTCATCCTCATTGTGCGCCGTCCTCCTCCCCTGTAGCTTGGCCCACTGCAGCATCCTTGAACTCTCCTTGGGTTCTGTAGGTTAGGTTCTTGATTAAACAGTCACCTATTGCGCGTCCTTATTGCTGTTGGTGTAATTAATATGTTCGGGGATTGGAAGATTTCCTTCGCCCCTATGATCTCCAATTGTAGTTATACACCAATTAGTAGGTGATTACTTTCAAACTAGAGAGATCCAGGGATGGCGCTTACATTTCCTGCACGCGTACAATGCAGTAGCGATTATCCTCTGCAATTGTGAGCCTTCTGGATAAGTGTAACCCTCATCCACTATTACTGCCTGCTTTTTCTGCATCCCAAATGAGTGCATTTGAGTCTCCTTCGCCACTCATGTGAGCCCACAGGGCTGCTGCATGTGTCTTTTTGCATTTGGGCCATCAGTGTATAATGCCCACTCCTCTTACAATGGCTCCTTGGTAGACAACAGAATCAAATGTGGGTCTCTGTTACTGTTCAGAGTTTATCTGTCTCTCCAGGGACTACGTTTTCCCCCAGAAAGTGATGCTCAATGGACCTTTGTTCCCTGAACTCTGCTCTCATTCCACTATTTGTTCCATGGACAGTTCGTCATGTGATAATGTGAGGCTGGCATTCTGAATGTGGGCTGCCCAGCTCTCGGGTGACCTGCCTGGCAATTGCCAGTAATTGATTATCTCACCATTCAGAAAACCTACCTTTTGTCACAAAAACGAGAATTGAAGTTGTCGGCTCTTTTTTCCTTTCTGCTTCTAACCTGCAATTCCCTTTCAAACAATGGTAGTTGTTTCCTATAAACTCAATTACACATTATATCTTGTGTGTGCAGTGTTCTAAAAGGCACAGTAACACCAGTATGCCTGCATTAACACAGATTTACACCTGCTAATGAGTTTATAAACAACACAAAGGGGCAAAACCAGACCCAAACCTCGGGTGGTGCCTAACTTCAAATGTTATAGGAGGGGATACTTTTTGAGACTGTTTGGGTGGGGCAATTTTCTTGTGTGAGGTCCCTTCGCGTTCTTCCTCGGGGAATGTATGTGGCAACTAGTGTCAAATTAGCAGCAAGGGACGCATTTTTGCACAGGCTTGGAAATGTGTTATTTTGCATTTGATGGGGTTAGGAATTTTCCACAAAAAGGAACCCTTTCTTGGCGTCTCAAACCAGCAGACATCATTTATGTAAGCTAAACAGTTTAAGACAAGTGGCCTGGCTCATTTTAATTGCCTTGGAAGAATTCCCTGGGTTGGTAGGTAACTGGAGTCCTGTGTGGGCTTTCAGATGGAAATGTGTCCATCCAATCACCTACTCTTCCGATGCAGTAATCGTATTTCTCACAGACAAAGGTGGTCTGCTCCAATGATCAATCTTGCTGCATCCCTTTTCAAATAGCTTAAGTGTGATGCAATCAAATTGTTGCTGTTTACAAAAATAAGTTTCAAGCAGTATTCGCCAGGCCAATAGTAAGTTGCTGTGCTGGGGCAGCAGACTTCTGACAATGCTTAACAGCTGCATCCTCCCTCGTCCTCAAGAGTAAGGGCTTTTGAGCCCCGCCCCTGAATTTCAGGGGGTGTTGAAGCCGAAGTAGCCCAGTTGTGTTGTGCAGCAGATAACAATGTATATGCAGGAACACAATTGCTGTTAAAATGGCATATATGTTTCAATTAACACAAAGTGTGCGCGGTAACAAATATAGGTTTCTGTGCATCAATATGCTCGTGGATAGTATGCTTTCTCCAACTTCAAGATGTTTTATTGATCTGGGCCCCATCAAAGCCTTCCTGATCTGGGGGATTTTAAACATGGCTGTAATGAGGATAGGTTTTATGTAGTTTTAACTTGGAAGTTGGCTGTGTGTCATTTTGTCTGTAGCCTGTGTCAAGTGTTTATGACCGTAGGGCGTACTGCCCTGCTTTGCTGGCCCAAATGGATAATGAAACTCTGTTGTGTACTTGGATTTGAGTTTCTGGTGCTCATTTCCCAGAAAGGGTTTGTAGCTTTGGTGCATAGTGTTATTCATTTACTCGTGGTTGTAGTTGGTGAGAATCTGATTCCTGGATTGATTGGATAGGACATTTCATTGTGCTAGATTGGTGGAGGTTAAGCGAACATGTGTTTTACTATTGAAATCGCCTGTAGGGCTCCAAAATAGGCTCATATTTTCAGACTAAAGCCCCCGATTGGTTCTTAGTGAGTACAGTGTTAGTACTATTAAAGGTTTTTGGAACAGAACGGGACAGAGACAAATTTAAACCTTATAGTAAATAATGAAGGAAATAATTGGAAATTACTGTGAAGTTAATCAGTAATGAGTCGATAGTGTGGATTTGCAGTTTGTTCATGAAGTGAATCATCACTTGGTGTAATAAACAAATCAAAATCACATAGGGTGGCCATTACAGTTTGGCAACACTTCTGTTCGATTTACTGCCAAACTCCATTACCGGTACCGCCACTTGGTCCCGCAAATTTACTACTGGATTGCAAGTGTTGGTATGGCAGTGTTAGCCCCCTATTCATGGACTCCCATAGAACTCCATGGGGGATTTGGGAGAACTACCCTGGTGTTAATTTCGCCAATCTTAATTCAGCCCGTTTTTGGCAGTCGAGTGGCAGATTTACCTCCAGCATTAGGCTGGTAAATCCTCCACTAGACCACCAAACTCCGAATTTAGAAATGCAGTAAATCTATTGGTAATTCTTTTACCACCCAAAAAATGGTTTGTAAATGAATTTCTGTAAACATTGTACTGCATTGCCAAACTCAAAATGAACCCCCTGCTGTCAAAGGGAAGTGTTGAGAGGCATATGCACAGTGGAGAGTTGAGGTTTAGCAGTTGGGTTAGTGTGGCTTTTTTGGGCTTATTTCTTACCTTGTTCTTTGGACATTCGGCACTCATCGAGTCTCTCGCCGTGTTCTGTGAGCAGTGGGCTTGTCTCTGTGAGCTGTTTGGAGTTGAGGGTAGGAAAGAAATGGGGCCCCCTTGAGTTGAGAGGTGTATGGTATTGGGTCATCTGTGGGTTGCCAGGGGGTTGCCTGTCTTCGCCTTCCTGGGTATCCAGGGCTGGTAACCTCCCTTCGATTTGTGTAGCTGGAAAGTGAAAGCCCCCTTTCCCTTTAGGTTGAGAGGTGTATGGTATTATGATCGCTCGTGGGTCTCCATGGGGTTGCCTGTCTTCGTCTCGCTGGGTTACTATGGCTAGTTCCCTCCCTCCGAGTTATAGGTGGTCCCTGTCTCACTGGCTCCCTTCATGGCTTAATGCTTCCTCACCTGCAGTTGGGGTGCCTGTCCTTTGGCAAAGCCTAGAGTTGGGTGGTGGTTTGGGAGTGGGTATGTCCTGGTATCTCTGCCTCCCCAACTTCTGTGTTCCATGTGCGATCATTGTGGCCCATTTTTCAATCTTGTTTTAGTGTTACTATTCGTTTCTGTCCGATTGTTAGCTGAAGAGCCAGGTTTTAAGTGATTATCTGAATCTTAAGTGGTTGTTTGTATTACGTATTTCTTTTGCAAGTGAGTTCCATGTTTTGGCTGCCAGGTCCTCCAGGTTTATTTCTTGTGTATGGTCTTGGTTCCAGGCAGATGATGTTGCTCAATCTGAAGTTTCTTGTCAGTAGATAGATGGTTATCTTCTTTTGTAGGACTTCTGCCCCTTCACCATGAATAGCTCCGTGCGTAATGAACATCATTTAGAATTTAATTTGCTGTTTGATTGGCAGCCAGTGTAGCATTTTTAGCGCTGGGGTGATGTGGTCTCTTTGTGATGGTTTGAGGAGAAGTCTAGCTGCTGCGTTTTGGATACGTTGCAGTTTCGACAGTAGATGTTCCGGCATTCCGAGGTAAAGACTGTTGGCATAGTCTATCCTGGACATGAGTGCAATCATGGTCAGTGTTTTATGAGTGGACGCGGGGAGTGGTAGCATTCCTTTTATCATGTGTTGGAGGAAGAAGCATTTCTTGATAATTGCATTTACTTGAGGTTCTAGTGTCAGCGTGTTTTCTATTGGGACCCCAAGGTTTTTGACTATTTTTGATGGTGTGGGAGATGTTCCTAGTTCTCTGGGCCAGAAGATGTATTGGTTATTTTCCTCGTTTATGGAGACAATCATAATTTCTGTCTTGCCTGTGTTGAGTTAGAGGTTGTTCATGTGCATCCATTCATAGAGTTCTGTTAGGCAATCCTCCAATCTTTTGTTCTCTTCTTGTGGGTCTTTGATTTTATAGATGATCTGTGTGTCATCTGGGTAGTTGTAGCAGGTAAAGCTGTGTCTTTTGATGAGCTTGGTTAATGGGGTCAAGTAGATATTGAAGAATAGTGAGGATAGGGACAATCCTTGTGGTACTCTGCAGTCAGTGACTTGTGGAATGGATTTGTAAGGGTTTCCTCCAGACTGTTTCCATTCTATCAGTTAGGAATGATTTAATCCAGAACAGGGCTAGATCGGTTATTCCTATTTCTTCTAGCCTTTTGATGAGGATTTCATGGCTGACTGTGTCGAACGCTGCAGAGAGGTCAAGTAGTATCAGGGCAGAGTTAGTGTCAAAATCTGCATTGTTTAAGTCGCCCCATATAGATAAGCGTGCCGTCTCTGTTCCACTCGTGGGTCTAAAGCCGACTTGAGTCTGGACCAGGTGCTGGCATTTTTCGACATGTTCTTGTGCTGGTTTGTAGACCTAGGTTTCTAGCAGTTTTGCTGGGTAAGGAATGTTTGAAATAGGTCAGTAATTAGAGATGTCTTCCACTTCACCTACTGTGTCCTTGCGGAGAGGTTTGATGTCTGACGATTTGAAGGATTGTGGTACTTCTCCTGTTGTGAGTGACAGTTTAAAGAGGTTTCTGAAGTGTTCCAATGGTGTGTCCTGAGTGAGGATTGATTTGTAGATGTCTGGAGGGCATGGATCCATGGGGGAGCCTTCTTTGTTGCTATGTTTTTAAAAGAAAGAGAAGGTGCTATTTAGGGAAACCCTAGCACCCCCTGCACACCAATCTGTTGTTACCAGTCAAGAGTTACAGCATATATATATATAGGTCTACAAAAAAGAAATTTCCAATGTATTCAATAATCCACAAATTTGTGTGTATCTGTTTCTAGTTTATGCTTTGTAAATTTTCAGATCACACAAAATAAATGATAAATGAAATTTTGCGGGTGAAAACATTCAGTACAAGATAATTCAATAACGATGAGCTCAACGCATTTCGGCTATATCAGCCTTCATCAGGAGCAATAAACTTGATTACACTTGTATTCCACATTTTTCAGGAAGAACCTATGATTCAAATACAACATAATATCAGTAGTAAAATTAAATAAACATTCCACAAATTGTCAAGGTATCTCACTCACCTGTGTCGGGTAGTCATTCACCTGAATATTAGGACACTAGGGTCCGTGTGTCCAATAGGACAGGTTTTGGATTCCCAGCGGGTGTTGAGGTCCTAGACCTTCACTATGTAGTGAACAAGGGTGTGGGGGGAAAAAGGAGAGAAGCACTGTATAAGGACAAGGTGTCCATAGCATAAGGTAATATGGATGAAGGGATTTCAGGTGGGTTGCATACTTTATGAGTAAATCCTAGGTGGTAAGCGTAGTCCTAGACCAGAAGCAACCTCGGAAATGTGGAACAAGAGGCGTCGCGTCTAAAGGTTAGATTAGAAACACAATTTTTCAGACTATAGTCTATAGACTATTGCAATTTGGTCGTGGTGGTTCTAGAGTGCCTGGTGCCCTGTAAGATCTGGTGGTTGTCGCAGATTTTATTCTTGAAGTGGTCCGCAAGGTCGTTACATAGTTTCTGTGAGGGTACCGGTGTGTTGTTTTAGCCCGGTAGGTTTCTCATTTAGTTTATTTATTTTAATTGTTCATTTATAGCACGCTTAATACCAACGAGTGGTTTCTAAGCGCGGGATCGGGATTCGAACCTGTATTGCTCTGCGTTGTCTTGCTTCCAAGACAAACGCATTGCCGTGAGCTATCCTTCCCCTTTATAATGTTGAATCATTTTTTTTGGGTGCTTGCGGCTTTGGTTATTCAGTTGTCGTAGTATTTCTATTTTGCTTTTTTAATGTCCTTTTTGTGGGATCCGATTTGTCTTTGGTAGTGCGATTTTAATTTTTTATTTTTTTGTCTGGTCGTATTCGTTCCTGCATTGTAGTTTGTTTCTTGTTGTTCCTTTGCATGGCATTGAGGAGGGCTGTGAACCACTTTACCATTCCTCTCTTTCGTGAGGGGGTGAAAGGCTTTTCCGGGGAGATGCTGTTGATTGTTTCAGCGATCCATCTATGCAGTAGTTCTGTTTTTCTGTTGAGGTTGCTTTCGTCTAGGCTGTTGATCGGTGGTTTTGTGGTTTCAAGTTGTTCTGTTAAATTGCTAGCTTTTATGATCTTCCAGTTTCTTTTGACGATGGTAGGGTGTTTTTTGGGATGTTCAGCTGCTTTAGTTGGTAAGGTGATCACAAAAGCAGTGATGAGGTGGTCGCTCCAGTGTATCTGTATCGGCGGTGCAGTGGTGATAAGGTTTTTGTTGGCGAAGATTGTGTGACGCATGTGTCCTGCTGTGTGTGTTGCTCTTTTAACCAGCTGGTGTAGTTTCATTGTGGTGAGTTGCTCGGCTAGTGATTTTTGCGAGTTGACGTTTCCCCTCACCAAACCAGATGTTGAAGTCCCTGAATATTATCAAGTGTTCATGTTTGATGGCTAGGTTGGTGATTGCGTCTACGAAGGTGTCAATAAATGCTGCGTCATATGTCGGTGGTCTGGAAACCAGTATGTATTTGAGGTTTGTTTTGGGTTTTGGCAGTTGAAGCATTAGGGATTCACAGTTTTTGATGTTTAAAGGTTCCCCTGTTCTTATTTTCAGATGTTCCTTGTATGCTACTGCTAGTCCCCCTCTATTTTTGTTTCCTTTTTATTTGCAAGCACTTGAAGTTGTCAGGTAGACCGCTGTGAAGCGTGATTTTGTAGTTGTCGTCTAAACATGTTTCTGTGATGAATAAGATGTCTGTACTGCCGTCGCATAGCAGGTCGTAGATCTCTATAACATGCTTGGACATTGATCTTGCATTGATTAGGTTGCAGTGGATTTTTTTGTCATGGTTTTGCTTTTTTGTTAGTATCGGCTTTGTCTTGCAGCGGATGTGTTGGTCTGCTCCCATGTTGTTCTCCTGGTGTGATGGCTGTTCGGCTACATCTGTTTCGTCGTTGAGTAGGTCTGCTAGGTTGCTTGTTGGGTTCCTGATTTCTTCCGTTTCCTCTTTGATGAAGGTGTCCATGCGTTTTTGTGATATATGGAGTTAGGGTATTGGTTTGTTTCATTCCTTATAGGTGATTCTGGTCTTTTCCTGTGGGGTCTTGGTATGTTGTTGGTGTGTCTGGCATCGTTGGTGGTGGTAGTTGTTGAGGCGGGTGGTAGGCTGAGAGGTAAGGTGTTAGGTATAAGGATTTTTCTCTTATGTTTGTTCTGCTGTCCACTGTGTCTGTTGGTGTGCGTTCTGCACTTGTGACTGTGTCTGGTTGTTGCGGGACATGTTTCTTTTTGGTTTATTCCTTCTCTTGTTTTCCTTTTGCACTGTCCTGTTCTATTTTTTGGCGCATTGCGGCTATTGGTGGTAAGCGGGATTAGTTGTTTGTTTTTGTTGCAGAGGGGCAGTGGCGCTTACTGGGGGATTCCTTACCCTACAGCTCGGTTATCTTGTGGTGAGTGGGGGGAGGGGGGGTTCAAGCTTTATTCGATTTTTGGTATGTTATAGGGGTCTAGGTGGCTCAGTGGAGGGTTTTCGGTGTTAGGGTGATGTGGTAAAATGCAAGCACACCTAGATTCTAGCTTCTATAGCTCCTCAGAAAGTACGTTTCTATATAACTGAGTTAATAACCTCCTAGGTATGGAAGGCACCCCCCTGTACGCTCACACCAGAAAAAATGCAACCCCCTACACTGGTCCTGGGCACATAACAATGGCAGACTAGAGGTGAGGCACCCCGTACGCCTAGACCACCCCCCCGGACACCCGCAATGCTAGGAGATGGACACTGCCCCCTCAGGCACGTACAGCGGACCACCGTGCGCCCCGGCCCCAAGCTCAGCAGCCTGGTGGCCACCCCCACACCACAGACCCCCACCCAAGAAGCAACAAACGGTGCAGGCAACAAAGGGGTGAGCAAAAGGCTCACGAACCAGTCCTCAGGACTGCTTTACCCCTCCCCTCAAATAGCATAGGAACAACGGGCTGTCATAGCAGCCGGACCCCTGACATAAAGATGCCATTGAGGGCCTGAGAAGATGGCTTGCCCTGTTACCTGCTCGCCCGAGAGGCCTGCCTCCCTCACCCCCTCTACCCAGTTTGGACGCCAACGGTTGCCCAGCCAGCCTCACAAATTGTCCAGTGCTAACTGGTGCTGCAAAGGAACCCATGGGGTCCCAACAACACAAACTCAAAGAGCCGACGGACTACTGAATATCCTTCTCTCCCCCCACACAGTCCCACTCGCCACGACCCACCTGGAGAGGCCTCACCAGCCAGACCCCTGGTAAACGAGAAGCCACCAGTGCACAACGCCCGGCAGCACACTCATAGGCGGTAAGAGACCTACAGAGCCAACTGCGCCCCTCCCCCTCAACCCCTGGTGGCAGCAACACCTACGTCAGAGGGTCCATCATTCCACATTGACCTGAGTAACTCGCCTCAGGTCCACAACCACCGAAGAAGAAGGGGCCCAGATAAGGGACACCGGGTGTCCTGACATTGGACCCCTTGTGGGACGCCCGGGAAGCTCGATCAATGTATCGATCGATCGATGTAGGAGTGCCCACGCATTATTCTACAACCTCTGGCGCAATTCTCCACGGCACCAATAGTACCTCCTCAATACTCAGTAGCTCACACGGTCCTGACCGGACTGGCAAGAAGGACCAGTGCCACCTCCTACTAGTGACCCATACCGCAGTAAGAGAGCCTTGCTCGGCACTGACCTAGGAACCGAAGCAGGCACCCTAGCCTGCGCTCTTCCCGACTGTGCAACGCACACAATGGTCAAAGACGAGACCAAACGACAGGCCCTGCAAAGCAAAATGGACCTCTTCGCGGGTGGCATTTCACCCTAGATTCACACTGCAAACCCTTGGCACTGAGGGACCAAGTGAGGGAAATCAAGACTGCGCCATCTCTCTCACGGACGTCATGAAGGCGATCAGCGACTCAAAGACATCCCTAGAACTAAAGATAGGGGGCATGTCCGCAGAAGTGTCCTTCCTCCATCAGGATCTCCACAACTTAGCGTCTAGAGTCGGTGAGTCGGAGCAAAGAATATCAGACACGGAAGACATGCTCCAAGAAATGGAAAAACAGCTTGCTGCAATCTCCCAAAAGGTTGATCAACTCGTATACCGTGCAGAAGAAAGTGAAGGCAGGGCATGACGAAACAACCTAAGGATCCTTGGGATCCCAGAGAAAGAAGAGGGCCCTAGTGTTGAACTCTTCCTTGAGGACTGGCTCGCCCATCTCTTTGCCCCCAAAAAGCTATCTAAGTTCTTCTCTATTGAACGGGCGCACAGGGTCCCCACCGGACGGCCTGTCCCGGGAGCCCCACCACGGACGATCATTGCATGTCTTGTAAACTTCTGGGATCAGGGATGCTATCCTACAAATGGCCCGCGCCACTGGCCCCGTTACCTACAATGGCTACGGCCTTGGGTTTTACCCAGACTATACCAAGGAAGTCCAGAAGGCCCGCCAGTCCTTTGACTCTGTGAAGAAAAAATTGCACTCATTGTCTATCAAATACGCACTTTTTTCCATGCACTATTGAAAGTTCACCATGACGGGACCACCCACCTGTTTTACGCACCGAAGGAGGCATGGGAATGGCTGGAGACCCAAATCCTCAACAAGACTGGACCCCCCTGATCACCGCAGGGAACAACTGGACGGAAGCCAAGGCCGTAGCAGACCTCACCCCGTCTAACCCCCCTGGACCTGGAACCCGGGGCTGCAACACGACAGACTGAGGGAACTACAGAAAACGGATGAAGACCGCCACACCACAACCCGTGTGCTGCGATAGCACTTACCAAAGGGGTTTGCTACTAGTGGCCGCTGCCTTTAGGAGATGACCTTCACTAATGCAGTTCGGGCTACTGCCCACAATGGTTTGTTTTTATTAGGCACCCCGTTGGCGCTTGGTTCAGGTTACAGGTGCTTCTGGTTGGGGGCGAAGTACGGGGTGGAGGGTTGGGAGAGTTGTTCTTTTTTCGGAACCTGTTGATGCAATTACTCTTACTGCTCGAGGTAGGGCCCGGATCAGGTCAATTGGGGGTCATGGCGCGACGCTGTGAGGACAGGGAGCGAGTGGACGCAGGTGACATCGGCCCTCTGGGCAACCTGGGCCCCAAACAGGGTCTAGGAAAGGGACCTCTCCCCCACCCCCCCCTCTTGGCAAGCGTGATTACCACACACACACACTAATGGCGCACCGTAGCCACATGACACTCCTCAAGTGGAACGTAAACGGGCTGGGTTCTGGGGTGAAGAGGCGGTTAGTTCTCCAACAACTAAACAGATAGTCACCAGATATAGCTCTCCTGACCGAAACAGACCTCATGGGCACAAAATGCAAATTCTTCAGGAAGTCCAACTATGCAACCACCTTCCATGCTGGGTTTCTCCACTGGTTCCCGGGGCACCATGATCCTTTTGCACAAGAGGGTCCCATTCCAACTGAAAGGGCTAGATGCAGACCAGAGGGGGCGCTTTGTGCTGGTCACTGGCGAGATCGGGAAGGCCTCCTGGGGTATTGCGGCAGCTTCTGCCCCAGCCACTGATGCACAAATTCCTTAGCGACCTCCAGGAGGTAATGTTGGGGCAACAGGATGATAATTGGGTACTGGGTGGGGACTTTAACAAAGTGATGGACGTGTGTAAGGATAGAACACACTTAGGTAACAGGAATCCCGATACACACACCAAGCTCCACTCCTTCGCCACAGCACTAGGGTGGGTGGATGCGTGGTGCAGTCTTCACTCCTCAGAACAGGGGTACTCCTTCTTTTCCAACGCCCATAACTCTATGTCTCGCATAGAATATTTCTTTGTCCCCCAGGATATGGTACACACGCTGGAAACCAGCACCTGCCTAGCCAGGGGCATCTTGGATCACTGCCCCCTTTTGCTTACCATGAAACAAACAAAACCCCCATCATCCGGGAGACTCCGTGCATACTACCTGGGTGTTCCTGATGTGTGCCAGGCCCTCGTGCAAAAATCCACTGAGTACTTCTTCCTCAACGAAGGCTCGTTTGACAGCCCTGTAACACACTGGGAAGGATATAAGGCGGTGCTCCGGGAAGAAGCCCTCTCGCTGGTTACAACACATCATCAGCGCCAAACCATAGAAATCTCTGAAAAGGAGCAGGCCACCGCTAGGGGTGAGGAAAACTTCCTAACTTCCGGCACACCAGAGTCCAAAGAGGCTGTTAGGGAGAATTCTCTGTTTAGGCTGAATTTCCCTACCTAGTGAGTCCCCCAGCAGCTTTGCTGGATTTCTGGGGTTTAATTTTTTTCTCCTGCCAAGAGTGAGACTCTTTTACCCTCACTCTTGGACATGTTGAAGTGTGTTTTCTTGGTTAAACCTTGTGTTGAATGGGCTATGGGGTCTCTTACTCCATAGGGCCTCATGTATTTTTGTGATGTGGGTCACACAGCACCCTCTGTGCCGTGACCCAGGGGTGTCCTAGGGACTCCCCAACATAGACTCCATACCCTGGGACTGACTACTGTCTCCCGGGGCATGTAAAGTCACCAAAGACTTTGCTAGTCTTGAATCCTGAACAGAACCAGTACAAACCATCATATTGTGGACGTACTGGCTGGGGCAATTCGATTGCCCCAGGGTCTGTTAGTCGAGGGGGCACGTCTCCGTCCCCCCTGATCGAGTTTTGGCTGGTGGCAGTGGAAACTACTTTTTATATTCGACCGCGAATATTTCCCTATGGGATTTCCCATTGTTTTAGGCTAACACATTTAATTATTTATTTACGGTAGCCTTAAACATACCGCCGGTTTATATATTTATTTTTTATAACTCCGGTTGGGACTTTTTGCCAAAACTTGATTCTAAAATGGCGTTGGTGTTCGCCTCTGTAACTCTGACCCAAAGTGGAGCCCTTTGTTCCACTTTTGGCGGGCTTCTCCACAGAAGCCCTCCAAAGTGGTGCCACTCTGTCTGGGGTACTTAGGAGGGGTGGAGGGGGATTTAGGCACCCTGGACTGAGTTACCTTGGTAACTCAAGTCGCACTCCGTCCTGATTGGCCCAAGTGGTGAGCCGCCCGGCTCACCACTTAGCATGGTTGAGTGACAGCTAGGCTGGGTGAATGGGGGTTTGCTGCATAAAAGCAGGGCTTTGGGGACTGGGACTTCAGAAGTCGCCACAGGACCAAGAATCCGACGAGGGAAGAGCTGAGCCGACCTGCTTCGACGACACCACCCGGTGGAGCCCTGCTGAACCGTCTCACCACTTTTTCCCGACGACCGAGGAGAACTCTTAACGGAGTGGCTCCTTCCCTTGACTGGTGGGGACAACCAGTTTTCGCCTTCTTTCCGTTCTTTGAGGTATCTCGTGGCCGCCTTGCCTGTGCCAAGCACCCCGGCAACCGGAATACCACACGTTACCCCCATACCGCGAAAGTCGGTACCAACCCTTTAACCGGAGGACTCCGCGGCTGGTTTCTTCCCGGGCAGTGCAACGACCCTCTTCTTCTGCTCTTCAGCGAGAACTTCTTCTCCCCTGACCGACGTCGAGCCCTGCTGCCACTGCCTGGAACAACTGCCACCGCTGGAGGATCCTTTCCGCTTAAGGTACTGTGTTCTGCCTGGCTTCCCTTGCTACCGACTGTACGGGGTAGATTTAGTCCCCGGCTTTCGAACCTGGGAGTGCCTGGGACACTTTGGCTAAACTTTCTGAGCCACTCTAACCTCTTTTTGACTCTTTGCAAGACTTTGAATCTCTAACTAACAGTGTGATCTTGGGCACATTTTCGCTCCGGCTACTCTAAGAGTGGGCCCTGCCTAGTGACTTTTGCTCACCTGTGACTTTATTCTTCTTTAAGCCTATTGCAAGTGCTCTGGACCTTAGAGTGGTGTGTCTAACCCATTTCTGCTTTTTCTCTCCCTTTCTTGGAAACTACTAGAGTGTCATCTAACGTTAAGCACTCACCTCTGTTTTAATTAAGTGGTGTTTACTTAGAGTTGTCTAGATAGGAGAAAGGATTGAATCTACTTTCATTATAACTGTGTTGAAGTGCTTTTACTATATTTTTGCTAGAGTGTTTTTAACTTATGTGTATTTTAAATAAATAACTATATACTTTTGAAACCAAGCTCTGGTCAGTGTTTGCTTGTGCTATTGTGTTTTGGTACATATTGTGTATACTTTACATACTGCCTAACTCTTCTTGAGAGAAGTCTGACTGCTCAGCCACAGCTACCAGGTAAATCTGGGTGGTACAGACTGCTACCAAAGGGGTTTACTGCTCTACCTGTAGTCTTAAATCTTTTGCAGTGTTCCCCAAGGGAACTGCACAGGTTTCTGCCTAACACTGGTGTACAGCGGTGGGATTTGTATTGAGTATACATTTTATTGTGCTTTAGATACCTTAGTGCAACTAACCACAAAGCTTAGCACTGAAAAAGTAAAACCTCTAACATGTCAGTTATAGAAAGCTATAGTCAAGAGTCCCTTGCAGCCAAAACTGCTGATTGTTTAAGAGTACTCTGTAAACATAAGGATCTCCTGACTAAGGGCAAGAAAATGGAGCTGATTGAAAGATTGTTAGCTAACCAAAGTCTGGGTGATGGTTCAGAGGAACCTACCACTCCAGCAACTGTAGATGACAGTATTGAAATTAACATGGAGCAAAATGTTGATGATTCTGAGGAAGAGTCAGAAGAGGAGGGTGAGGCTGTTGTGACTGTCCCCCCTAGGCCTCTGCCTGCTCTACCTGCTGTACCTACTGGGCCTTTACCAGGTCCCACATTTAGTCCTCAGTACTTTGAACTGGAGAAAATGAAACTAGAATTGGAGTATAAGAAACTTAATGCTCAAACTGACAAAGAACTAAGGCTAAGGGAAATGGAGCTCAAGTATGAGCTAGAAATGAAGAAATTATCTGTTGAGAATGCTTCTCTCTCTGGCTCCTCTAGAAGTTCCAGTCCTAAAAGACCCCGGATGCCTAAAGAATTGGTTGGTATGTATGAGCCTAAGTTGGATGTGTTGGATTGGTTGTCTCTGTTTGAATATAATCATGGGCTCCAGAACATCACAGGAAATGACTTACTCACCTGGTTGTTCTCTAGGCTTCCCCCTGTTGCAACTGATGTGGTAATGGAGATGGGGGAGGAGGATAGGAAGGACTATGAATGTGTGAAACTAGCTTTGATAGCTAGGTTTGGGAAGACCCCTTCCCAGTATCTTAAGAGGTTTAGGAGCCTCAAAAAGCATGATGGTACCCCTTGGGCTACCTGGGTGAGTGAATGTTTGAAAAACTTAGAGGGATGGATTAAGGGTTACAAGGTGAACACTTATGAGGGGATGAGAAATCTCTTTATGTTGGAGTCAATTTATGATGCCTGCTCTCCTGAGCTCAGACAGCACTTGGCTGATTCACAGGAATTGGATCCTAGGAAGCTAGCTAAGGCTGCTGACTTGTGGGTTGCCAACAGGGCCACTCACAAGGATTCTGGGGTAACTCAGAAGAAGGATGGGGAGAAACAGCCTAAAAAGGACCCCAAAGAGAATTCTAATACCTCCCATACCCAAGAGGGCCACAAACAACCAAATAACCAGGGTAAGCCCCAGGGTAAACCGAATCAGGCTAGTGTACCTTCTGGCCACAAGCCAGAAGGAGGTCAGAGCAAGCCACCCTTCCAGAGAGCATTTGGACAATGCTATGTCTGTCAGGGTACTGACCATATCAAAGGAGATCCCAAGTGCAAGGGTAAACCTGCAGGGATCAGCACAGTCTCCTTAGCCTTCACTCCTGAGGATGAAGTACAGATGGCTAGTGCCCACTTTGAACTCTTTGCTGAAGAACCCTTGGGTCTTCAAGCTACTGTAAACTTAGAGCCTATGGGTCTGGTTAGTCCCCAGAATAGGGTTGTGTATAACTCCCTACCTGTTAACTCTAAGGTGTATTATGTGGACAGTGTTCTTGTCAATGGCCAGGATACTCCTGCCAGGAGAGACACTGGGGCCAGCAGAACAGTAGTGGATGAAAGCTTCTTTCAACCTGAAGATGTGGCCAAAGCACCCAAAGGTCCCACTAGGATGTCTGGAGGCCCTGTCCAAATGGTTCCTATTCTACCAGCCCTCATTCAATGTAACAACATGACAGTAAGGATCCCTGTCAGTGTTCAGGCTGAGGTACCTGGGAAGGTCCTGTTAGGGAATGACCTAAGAACTCTAGGAGTAGTGTCACATACCCCCAGGCCTCCCAGTATGGAGAAGCAGAACTTAACCAAATTGGCTAGAAAGGCTACCTTGAAGGACCCTTCTAAGCCTGTGGGACCCTCTACTGAGAACCCCACTACAAGCCCTGGTGTTAGTAAGTTGACCTCTAACCCAGGCACATTTCAGGATAGTATGCTAGGAACATGGGCGCCCCAACCAAGCTCCATCATTGTTCCCCTAGTCTCAGAGTCTCTGACTCCCCCTGCTTCTGAGGAAGAGGTGGATAGACCAACTAGGCCCCTATCTGGACCTGAGAGAACTGGTAATTCTCAGTGCTGGTGGAAAACCAGAAAAGAAAAGTCTAAGGCCAAAAACCCTCAGACTGTTGGACCTTCTACTGAAGTCCCCAACTCAAATCCTAATATTAGGGGGGAAACTCCTAAAATAGGTAAGGGTAGATCTAAGAGGAAGGGGAAGCAGGTACATTGCCTAACCCCAACCCCTCCAACCAAGAGGCCTAAGACCCAACCTGCTCCCACAAGAGAGGTGGTGAGGAACCTTGGAGGCCCCTCTAGATCTAAGGGAATCCTTTATAAGGACCCCTTGAAAAAGCCTAACATAGGTTCAGAAGTTGTACCAACTTCTGAGGGACTGGTCAACCAGATCCCCTATAACAAAAAGACTGATGTTCCTCAAAGGGTCTGTAGGTCCGTTAGCTTGCAGAAGAAAACCTTTGAGTTCTCCATTGAACATAGGTCAAGGTGTCACCATCAAAATGCTGATGGACTCTCTAGGATGTATATCATCGACTAGAGGTATGAGGTTCATCCAGGAGTGGATTAAATCCTCCTGTCCCTTAGTCTGGGGGGGGCGAGTGTTAGGGAGAATTCTCTGTTTAGGCTGAATTTCCCTACCTAGTGAGTCCCCCAGCAGCTTTGCTGGATTTCTGGGGTTTAATTTTTTTCTCCTGCCAAGAGTGAGACTCTTTTACCCTCACTCTTGGACATGTTGAAGTGTGTTTTCTTGGTTAAACCTTGTGTTGAATGGGCTATGGGGTCTCTTACTCCATAGGGCCTCATGTATTTTTGTGATGTGGGTCACACAGCACCCTCTGTGCCGTGACCCAGGGGTGTCCTAGGGACTCCCCAACATAGACTCCATACCCTGGGACTGACTACTGTCTCCCAGGGCATGTAAAGTCACCAAAGACTTTGCTAGTCTTGAATCCTGAACAGAACCAGTACAAACCATCATATTGTGGACGTACTGGCTGGGGCAATTCGATTGCCCCAGGGTCTGTTAGTCGAGGGGGCACGTCTCCGTCCCCCCTGATCGAGTTTTGGCTGGTGGCAGTGGAAACTACTTTTTATATTCGACCGCGAATATTTCCCTATGGGATTTCCCATTGTTTTAGGCTAACACATTTAATTATTTATTTACGGTAGCCTTAAACATACCGCCGGTTTATATATTTATTTTTTATAACTCCGGTTGGGACTTTTTGCCAAAACTTGATTCTAAAATGGCGTTGGTGTTCGCCTCTGTAACTCTGACCCAAAGTGGAGCCCTTTGTTCCACTTTTGGCGGGCTTCTCCACAGAAGCCCTCCAAAGTGGTGCCACTCTGTCTGGGGTACTTAGGAGGGGTGGAGGGGGATTTAGGCACCCTGGACTGAGTTACCTTGGTAACTCAAGTCGCACTCCGTCCTGATTGGCCCAAGTGGTGAGCCGCCCGGCTCACCACTTAGCATGGTTGAGTGACAGCTAGGCTGGGTGAATGGGGGTTTGCTGCATAAAAGCAGGGCTTTGGGGACTGGGACTTCAGAAGTCGCCACAGGACCAAGAATCCGACGAGGGAAGAGCTGAGCCGACCTGCTTCGACGACACCACCCGGTGGAGCCCTGCTGAACCGTCTCACCACTTTTTCCCGACGACCGAGGAGAACTCTTAACGGAGTGGCTCCTTCCCTTGACTGGTGGGGACAACCAGTTTTCGCCTTCTTTCCGTTCTTTGAGGTATCTCGTGGCCGCCTTGCCTGTGCCAAGCACCCCGGCAACCGGAATACCACACGTTACCCCCATACCGCGAAAGTCGGTACCAACCCTTTAACCGGAGGACTCCGCGGCTGGTTTCTTCCCGGGCAGTGCAACGACCCTCTTCTTCTGCTCTTCAGCGAGAACTTCTTCTCCCCTGACCGACGTCGAGCCCTGCTGCCACTGCCTGGAACAACTGCCACCGCTGGAGGATCCTTTCCGCTTAAGGTACTGTGTTCTGCCTGGCTTCCCTTGCTACCGACTGTACGGGGTAGATTTAGTCCCCGGCTTTCGAACCTGGGAGTGCCTGGGACACTTTGGCTAAACTTTCTGAGCCACTCTAACCTCTTTTTGACTCTTTGCAAGACTTTGAATCTCTAACTAACAGTGTGATCTTGGGCACATTTTCGCTCCGGCTACTCTAAGAGTGGGCCCTGCCTAGTGACTTTTGCTCACCTGTGACTTTATTCTTCTTTAAGCCTATTGCAAGTGCTCTGGACCTTAGAGTGGTGTGTCTAACCCATTTCTGCTTTTTCTCTCCCTTTCTTGGAAACTACTAGAGTGTCATCTAACGTTAAGCACTCACCTCTGTTTTAATTAAGTGGTGTTTACTTAGAGTTGTCTAGATAGGAGAAAGGATTGAATCTACTTTCATTATAACTGTGTTGAAGTGCTTTTACTATATTTTTGCTAGAGTGTTTTTAACTTATGTGTATTTTAAATAAATAACTATATACTTTTGAAACCAAGCTCTGGTCAGTGTTTGCTTGTGCTATTGTGTTTTGGTACATATTGTGTATACTTTACATACTGCCTAACTCTTCTTGAGAGAAGTCTGACTGCTCAGCCACAGCTACCAGGTAAATCTGGGTGGTACAGACTGCTACCAAAGGGGTTTACTGCTCTACCTGTAGTCTTAAATCTTTTGCAGTGTTCCCCAAGGGAACTGCACAGGTTTCTGCCTAACAGAGGCGATGATCACGGCCCAAGAAATCTTTAAGATCCTAGCATTAGACAATGCTAGGACTGCTCATTCAACCATGCGCAGCCAGATTTATGCCACTGGGGACAAAGCGGCAATGCCTTGGCTTGGCTGCAACGGCAGGGGAATACACGTAGTTACGTCAGGGCCATCCGAGGGACCGAAGGAGACCTGCTCCTCGAGGACCTAGACATTGCCAATGCCTTTGCAACGTTCTATAAAGCCTCTACGCCTCCAGGGAAACCACACCTACAGGGGCACCCCCTCACTGGCTGGACTCCATCGAGCTCCCCAGGCTCTCCGCGGCTCAGACCGAAAAGATGGAAGCGGAGGTCACTGAAGAGGATGTCGCTGCTGCTTTGGCCCAGCTCCAAGCTGGGAAAACCCCAGGCCCGAATGGCTTCCCAGTGGAAACTTGGCAGTGAGCTTGGGACTATGCACTGTATGCTGCTACACTCCTGCACTGATGGAATGCTTCCACACGACCTCAGGCAGTCCACCATTGTTGTAATTCCCAAACCCAGTAAACCCACAGACCTCTGCGCCTCATATAGACCCATTTCACTCATCAATGGAGAGACTAAAATCCTAGCCCAGGTCCTGGCCAACAGAATGCTTGGGGTCATCCGCTCCCTAATCCACCCGGACCAATTTGGGTTCATGTCGACTAAATCCACCAGGATGAATCTGCGAATGGTCCACTTCGCAATTAGCCAGGCCTCCACTATCAAGGAGCCTCTGGCTCTACTTGCAGTGGACTTAGAAAAAGCATTTGATTCGGTCGGGTGGACTGCCCTGTGGGATATTATGGGCCGCATAGGGTTTGGGCCTAAATTCATGGCGTGGGTCAAACTACTGTACAGGGCCCCTGAGGTGTGGTGTGGGTGAATGGGATCTCCTCTAGACTCTTCCCTCTGGGTCGGGGAACCAGGAAGGGATGCCCCTTCTCCCCCCTTCTTTCTGTACTAGCCATAGAGCCCCTCGCAATTTGGCTCAGGACGTCCCTGGAGTGGTCGTGGTTCACGTGGCCTGGGGGGCGGGGGGGGTGGCGGGTTTCCCTCTATGCCGAGGACCTGCTCATTTACATGAGCCAACCCCAAGGTCTTGTGCCCCGAGATCACCAAAATCCTTGCTGAATATCAGGAGTTTTGTGGGCTCAAAGTCAATAGGCAAAAGACGATCTTTTTCCCACTCCAAGGTGGGAACAACGTGATTCTGCGGCACTGTCCCTACTCAGTCTCCACCCAGAGTTTTGTCTACCTCGGCATTCGGGTTCCCTCCCACCCTGACGATTTTCTTGGGCTTAATCTTCAACCATTGGCGATCCGGCTTGAAGTGGACGTCACCTACTGGCAATCCCTCCTCCTGGGCATGCTGGGGAGGGTCGCCCTTTTCAAAATGCTTTCCCTCCCGAGATGTCTTTATGTCCTGCAGAACACTCCTGTTCACATTCCCTGCAAGACCTTAGCTTCCATAGACCCTATTCTCCGGAAACTCCTATGGGGGTGAAACAATCCTGCATCACCCTGACCACACTGCAACAGTCAGTTTGGGGGGGCTGGGAATACCCTGCTTTAGGGCTTACTACTGGGCTTCTCAGTTGGGGCTCTTGAATTATTGGCTCCATGCAGACCCGGCTCTGCCACATGTCGGAAACGAGACCCGATACATGGGCTAGAGAAAGCCCCTCTGGGTTATATACGGGACAGACACAATAGCGGCTGACCTCCCAGCATTGATACTACAAATACGGTCTGTGTGGATTGAGGCCCTCCAAAACATCGGGTGGGAGGAACGGGTGACGATGGCCCAACCTATGTAAGACAATGGGTATATCCCGGAGGTCATGACAATGGGCCGCTTTCCTAGCTGGGAGGACCGAGGCATACTGACATTATCGGAGGTCCTACAAGACGGACATTTGAAACCGTTTGAGACCCTACGAGATGAGTTCGGCCTCCCGCCGGGCGACATCTACAGATATATACAACTTACAAGCACCCTACATGCCCAATTCCCCGTACTCTCAGACATCCCCAAAAGCTCCTCCCTGGAGGTGAATGTCCTACAAGCTAGAACTCTGGCGAAACCCATATCCACGCTTTACCAAGCGATCACCGCATTTGGGGCCCGGGACTTAACCCGTTTGAGGGAGAGATGGGAAGGGCTGGTAGGCCCCCTCAAGTCGGAGGAGTGGGTGGAGGCTCGTTCCCTCGCGAAATAGGCATGGACTCCAAACTAAGGCTCATACAATACAAAATACTTAATCAGACCTATTACTCACAGGTGCCTATGGCTAAATGGGGGCTACTGGAGGACGCCGCCTGTCCTAAATGTCGTAGGGTGACAGGCACCTTTTACCAAATGATATGGGAATGTGAGGTCATTCATGGATTCTGGGGGGAATGCATTCATGAAATCCATATGATCCTAGATACGCCGGCACAGCTGGAACCTAAGGCCGCGCTGCTGAGGGTTTGGGGGGATGGTGAAAACTCAAGAGCGGAAAAAACATTCATGGCTGTTGCGCTGGTCCTCACCAAAAGACTCATAGCCACCACATGGGGTGCGAATGATGAACCCACACTGGGTAGATGGACTAATGCGATGGATAGATGTGCGTCCCTGGAGAAACGTATATACTCTGCCAGGGGCTGCCCAGGTAAATTCTTGAAGGTATGGGGTAAATGGACTGGCATCGCATAACTTGGGAACACCCAGAGCACTACTTGGGCATAATGCACCGACCCTGTTTCTCCCATGGGGAAGCCCCCCTGCTCCTCCCTATCAGAACTGTGTACCCAATTGGTGGAACTCGAACACTATGATGACCTGAACCACCGAAGGTCGCTTGGTGTATCCATCTGTCCCTCGCCCTTTTTGACTGGCCTACTGCCCTACCCAGCTTTATTTAAATATTCAATGTTTGTTGTTTGAGGGATGGGAATGCCTGTCCGAGCTTGTTGTAAACCAATAAAAATAATTTATCAAAAAAAAGAATCATGTATGAAATCCACAATGCACAAATCCGAAGAAATCCACGAAAAAGAACACGAAATCCACAGGAAAAACCAAGAAAAAACCCAAAAAACCAGCAAGGCATCAGATCAGGAAGCAGCAACACATAAATCCAGCAAAAAACCACGAAGGAGCACAAAAAAGTAGGAGAAAAAAATCTTTCCATAATCCAGGAACAAAGCAAAAAAGCATGATCGAAAACGGAAATCCAAGTAGAAGAAAAAATAATGAATCCAGGAAAAGTGACCATTCCAGCATCCACGAACAAAAAACAGATCCAAAAAACCACATCCACAGAAAAAAAATCAATTCCGAAAAAAATCAAAAGAAAAAACTAAACAAGAACTCCACAAGAAATGTCCTATTCGGAAAACGAAGGATCCAAAATGGCAGGGACTTATAACGTATACATACTTCAATGGAAACACATTGATACGTATAGAAAAAGGACGGCAGAGCGACACCAAATGGCGAAAAAAGATATCTGTCTTTGAAATATGTCAGAGTACTTGTTAATATTATAATACCAAAAATAGCTATATAAAATGCATTTTTACTTTAGAAAATGTCAGTATAGAATATATAAAAATATGTTGAAATAAGTTATAGAAAAATAAGTTAAAATAAGTTAAATGACTAAAACAGTCAGTTATATTTAAATGTTTATAATTGTTTGAAAAAAGCACTGTTTGATAAAAGCATATAAATTCAATGGAAAAAAATGCAATGAATGTTCATTTCGATGGAAAGGTGTTTCAATAAATACATTTAGATGGAAAAAGTCTATGGATCTTTTTTCGATGAAAACACTGTATACCCTTTTATATATCCTGATAATATATAAGACGCACCTAAATATATTTCTAAACCAGACATAGATATTGCAAAAATACCTGCTAAAAAATGCATTGTACACATATAGGATTATGAACACTTATACACACTACTACAATTATACTGTTTCTTAATATCTAGGGAGTGATTTGAGAACGATGGTTCCATATTATTTAGTGACCTGAAAAGGAACACATAATGCACACACAAAGACCGAGTGGAAGGAAGAAGGGATGAAAAATTAATGCAAGAGAAAGGGAGAGAGAAAAAGAGCGAGAGGAGGAGAGGGAGAGAGATGAAACTAGGGATGATGACAGACAGAGTTTGGGGAGGCTGAAGAGAGTTCAAATGTGACTGTAATAGCAGCAATGTGATATTTAGGAGTAGAAATAAGGACTGGCAGCAGAGGTTGGTGAACGAGGTAGATGAACACTACCAGCCCTTTAGGGCTTTTGGGCAATGTCTGGGGGGTTCTTTACAAACATCTGACAGGTGGATCCAGTATCTGAGTCCTTCCACCTTAACAGCGAGTGGAGTACAGTATATGACTTTGAAGGGTCCATTAAATCTGGGGCTTTCCCAATTGCAGACGAAGGCCCGCAAGTAGACAAGGTCTCCTGGCAGCAGCGGTTGGGTTGATGTCAGTCGTGGAGACAGCTGTGGCATCTGGCATGTCTTCTGCTCGGGGTGGTGCGATCTGTCGGCAAACACATTTTATGGCACGAGTTAGGGTGGTGAGGTACTCTTAGAACTCGTCACCTAAGGCAGCTGCTGCCTTATGGGCGTCTGACGCCTTTCTAATGGGGTACAACGGTGTATACATTTTCCGGCCAGTGATCACATCGCGGGTGGATAAATGGTGGTCTTTGCACATGCTGAAAAGTGCTAGGGGCAGGCAGTGCACCCAATTCCTTTGAAGGGTGGTGCAGAGTTTGGACGATTTACTTTTGAGGAGGCCGTTGATCCTCTCCACAACCCTGTTGTTCTGGGGGTGGTAAATCGTATACATCCTGTGCCTGATGCCAAGTAATTTAGTGATCTCTTTGAACAATTCATTAAAAAAGTGTGTGCCATTATCTGACCTTAAAATGTCACACACTCCCCATCTGGGGAACACACACTAGAAATGTGGCCACACATTTGGCATCCGGGTGTGTACAAGGTCCCACCTCCACCCATCGTTAGAAGGGGTAGACAACAACGATCAAGTATTGTGACCCATTGCATCTCTTGCGCATGTCCATGTAGTCAATTTGTAACTCGCGGGATAACGTTCCTCGTAGTGTGCGCAGTGTCATTCCTGTACTGAAACTTTGGCATGTGGTGCATCGAATGGTAATGCTCGCTGAATCTTCCTGAAGGTTTGGAACAAACTAATCCAGAAGGATGTCAGCGGCAATGTGGTGCTTGGAACTGTGGGAGGGGTGGTGTAATTGGTCAAATGCAACTGTTAACAACTCAGTCGGTATCACTGTCTTCCCAGAGCATTCTTGTCTCCATAATCGATCAGTTGGGGATTGCTTGCACCCTCGATTTACCCATAAGTGCTTTTCATCTTCTGGGGCTCTTCCCTGTCGTTCAATAATCTGTGATGTGTGCAAGGTATTGTAAGGGACGGGTTGTTTGGAGGTAGGTGTAGTGATCACATATTCTGTTGGCATGGGCACAGGGAGATATGCCGCGAGTTTGGCAGCTGCATCTGCGGCAGCATTCCAGAGTGATACCTCGTCTGTGTTGTTAGTGTGGGTGACACACTTGACGACCGCCACTACAGAGGGATGCGATAACGCAAAGATCAATCTGTCTAAATGCGCGGCATGCTGTACTGGGGAACCATCTGCCCACCTGAAGCCCCTCCTTTTCCATCATGAGAGACCGGCATGCACTGTTGTAGTGATGTACGGCGAGTCTCAATAGAAAGTCATGTGGTACCACTGCGAAGCTTTAAGCGTTTCAATGAGTGCAATGAGCTGCGCCGCTTGAGCTGAGTAATGCCTGGGCAATCTTTTTTGTATCAGTATTACATATTTGCTATCCACTAGTCGTACCACTGCTGTGCCAGAATGCCTGTCTTGGTCAACAGTTGCTAAACCGTCAATGAAGAGGCTCCCTCCCGCCCCCAGTGAACTGTCTTTTGCCTTGGGTATGTCATCTTCCTCTCCTTTGTACGTTACACAGTCATGTCTTGCTAAATTCTCATCTGTGCACATTTCTGTTATGAAAGTGGTGGGATTGACAGTTTTGCACCGTACAATGTGTATATTTCGGCTGGAGAGGATAACGTCGTACCCAGACACTCTTTGGGTTGTTAAGATTTGTACCTTTCTAGAATGGCAAACACTGCATGTTCAACGTATAGCGTGACAGAGCAACCCATCACTATGGTGTAACTTTTCTCTATGACAATCTCTCAGGCACCTGTTCCAAATCTTCCTGGACAAACTGGGTCGGGCTGCAAGGGCCATCAGAGGGTATTGAACTTTCCTGTACTCTACCATAATCTCACAGGATATCCAAATTGCCAGTACTATCTCGCCATCATCTGGCCTGTCCTCAAATAAATCTGCATCAGTCACCTCTGTCAGGGGTATCGTGGGGTCAATACAAAGTACTGTGCACCACTCACACTGATGTTGGTAGTTTCCAATCACCACGATGCGTTTATCAGAAACCATTAGACCCTGCAAGGAGAGTATAGTTCCTGGTGCCAACTCACGCGATGCAACTGGTTGAAAAATAATGTCTGTGGACACACGCCAACAAACCTTGCCAATCTGAGGTACCGCCTCCACAAGTACCGTTATCACATACACAAACATGTTTGGTTCTACCGGAATTCCACGGACCACCACTTCACTGCCCAATGCATGAATAATAAGCATGGCTCTGATTGCACACATTCCTTGCGTTGCACGCACCATGCCACTGCATGTAAAGGAGATTGTCATGTTCAACTTGCTGGGCTGGTCCCTGCCCAACAGGGTGACTGGGGAGCTTTCAAAATGCAACAGGCCGGCGCGCACAACTTCCCCCCATCTTAATTTCAACCTCCTTAGTGTATGGAACCGTGGAGACTGCCCCAGAGAAGTCATGTTTGTCGAGAGGCTGGCCTGACTGTGGGAATCTTCCCTCTCTGAGACATGGTTTTGTGCCACCCATGTCGACCATGCAAATGAATTGTTTATTTCCTTTCTCTGTGCCCACAAAGGGTTTCTCATCAGGGCGGACAGTCATAGATAGAACTCGGGACACAAGTGCTCTCTGTGGCTGTCCTAGTCAGGGTATGTGTTCGACCAGGGGAACGTGAACAGGTTGTTCCCCCATCACCCTCACTCCTGATAGGGTACGCTGTGCCATTCAGCACTTCATTGGGTGTGTTCATGTTATTGTTCCTGTGTTGGGGAATTGGTTGCTGTGGGTAATGCAGTTGTTGGTTAGTTTGGGGAGGTGCTTGTGCTCCCGGGGGTCTGGGTCGGAGCTGTATGTATGCTTGTTGTATGTCATAAGGGATTGATGTCATCCTTTGTGTGGGAATCTGTTGCATATTTTGGGGTGGTGGGTGGTAGTTATTCACTGTGTTGTATCCAAGTCATGGCCTGCTTCTACACTCCCTCGAAAAATGTCCCCACTTTGCGCAACTCCAGCATTGCGACAGTCGCACGCCTGCGCCTCATGGACCCATACTTCTGCCGAACCCGCCTCTACCTCCCCTAATTTCGCCCCTCCCACGCTGCTGACCTCCTTGTTGCTATTCTTGGGTGTAGAAATGCTATCCGCCTCCCCACTGCCCTTGTCCTCCATCTGGCCAAAGCGCTGCTATGCTGACATCTGCGTTCCCTTGTGCGCTTCCAATCGCCTCTGTTTGTGCAGGTATGGTCACCGCCCCTTGCATAACTACATTAGCTAATTTCCTCTGCACTAGTTTCGCCTCATTTACCTTTAGTTGCTGTGCTGTCTCTTTTTCACACTCCTTTATCTGTTTGCAATGGTGCAGTATTATACTGTGTATTTCCAGCCACCCCTTCGCCTGAATGCCCACAGTCTTGTCTAACGCCTTTTGTAACTTCCTTCGTCAAGCCTCTTTTGATCACAAAATAGAAAAGAGGAACTGACCAGTCCCAATGGTCCCCCGTCTCCGCTCTCCACAGCTCCCTAACCTTAATAATGTACTGCGGGGGATCTTCATCCTCGCCCATGACATGTTAATTGACTGCATGTCTGGCGTGTCATGGTAGGTGCGTTGAAGAGCGCCCTACACCTGTGCTCGGATGTTATTATGTCGAGTGCTGCCATGCGCATTGTCTAACCTCACTCCTGGGTATCCTGCTTTGACCCACACGTCTCCTGCCTTATCTCGTACTATTGCCACTTATAAACTTTTCACATCACCCACGGCAAGGGGCACACCTGCAGTCTGTTTTTCAAACGTGTATATCCATTTCCCTGCACCAGCCGTCAACAGCGGGCGCGCCTTTATCAAATTGTTTTTATCAATCTTTGCCAAAGGCACATACTGTGCTCGGCCTATGCCCTTGCGTATTGGCGGCATCTGTAACCCAGCTCTTTTCTCTATTTTTCTCTTGCCACTTCCCTTTTGTCTTGCCACTGCCATCTGGCCAAACCTCCTTACCCTTTCATCCCACAAACCTTCTACCCGTGGGGTTGTCTTTGGTGCCTGCTGCTCTTCCTCCTCCCCATCATCTTCGAATTCGTCCACAGTACTCCACCCGCTTTCTCCCGGGCCACCTGCTTCTCTGTCGGGCTTCATGTTTACATACCCTGTGCTGGCTGCTCGCTCATTCTTTTCTTTCTCTATGTGTACATCTCTTATTGTTGTGCTATCTAATCTAAACAAAATGTCATCCACTCTTCACTCATCTAAACCGTTCCCCTTTGCCTCACTCTGTGCTACTCGCAATCACGCTAGTTTTGGTTGTGCCATTTGGAGTGCTTCTTCTAGCTCCCTCTGCCCTGCGCACTCTGAAGGGGGAGCGGGAGCTGGAGTGGGTATATATGAGGGTGGTGGGACACAGGCCCGCGTAGATATATATGTTGGGTTAGAATACCCTGTCACTGGGCGTGTTGTCAATGGATACACCCCCTTATGTGTTGGTCGTGCCTCACTCCCCTCTGATTGCTCGTCTCCCTACTGGGTATTTTGTCCCTCCCTTTCATCACTATTTTCCACATCCTCGATCATTTTCCATAAATCTAGACTTTCCGTTTCTGCAGCTGCTTGCTTTTGTATTTATCAGCTAAAAATGCAGTCATGTCTTCCAGAATTCCCTTATTATGGCTGCCATTGCTCTGGCCTTGAACGGGGCATCCCCCCCCCTTGTGTCTCTTTTACCCACTGTTCATGATACCTTTTGATTTTATCCCTACAAAGTGGCAGAACTTTGTACATGTACTCTAGCGGAGTCTCCCCTCTCATTGCAGCGATTTTACGCATTTTAAAGTGCTCCTATTCTCCTAATTATGCGCTGCACATGCTGCAAAAATGTCAGTAAAGAAAATATTTGTTCCTGTCTCTTCCACCCTGTCAGCTCACGTTAATTCCCCACCCCCAGCCTTTTCACATACACTCAGTACTTCACTGCACTCACTCAAAACACAATACAAAAAAACACTGCCCCTTCTTGGGCTTCTGCCTCCTTCAATACATCATAAACTCTAAAAACAACAAGCTAAAATAACCACTACGATATCAAAGCCCACTAATTATACAGGGCTTCTACTTGTTTTCTTTTCCTCTGTTACACAAAAAAGTGGTACCACCATTTCCCCTCACTCGGGGAAGGCTCCCTAAACTCCTGTTTTTCCTTTCCGTCCTTAAAAATCAATAATAATAATAAAAAATACAAATCACGTCCTACACCTTTGTTTTCCATTAAGTCACATATCACACTCTTCCTCATATACCACACCCCTACTTGTTATCACTTGCCAGGGTATTCTTACATATGCATATTCACCCGAACTCCTCCACCACGGGTTCCCAACACCGGCCTCCACTCTCCTTCGAGCCACACCCGCTTCAAAGAGCAGACAGAACCTCTGTGAAAACAGGTCCTGTAAACCTTTGGGAATTACGTGTTTTGGGGACTGGTCGCTGAAGTTGGGCGTGGCTCCTCTGGAGAAGCCGCCTTGCAGCCTCCATCGGTGCAGGGGTTGCTGGGATCACGTTGGGGTCACCAAATGAAGGCACACCCCTGTACACTCACACCAGAAAAAATACAACCTGCTAGGGAAAAAGACCCAGGAATTTCTTGCAAGGATAACAAATATTTATTTTCCATACAAAAAGGAAAAGCGCCAACAAAGAACAAAGAAGGTTCTGCCTTTCGTCCGCTTGTGTGGCATATTATAAGCTCAAGGTTGGCCTAACAATCAATTATGTGCTGGTGATAACAATGTCATTCTATCATGGCTACACTTCAACTGACTGGCAGATACATAGAGGGGCTCGGGGGAGAGCTGAGGTCACCCTAACTCATCACTTCACTCGTTCCCAGGCAGATCAGCAACTCTCAAGGTCCTCCACCTTCGGTTTTCTGCTATAATTTAGACGCCACCCTGTACCTTGCTGCACAAATCACGTGAACCACTTGCGAAGGCGCGATAGCCTTGCCTTCTGATCTTAGTGATCTATTGGGGGGTGTAAAGGTTTTATGGTTGGTGGTCTGGGCTTGGATGGTCCTGTGGCATGCAGGGGTCTCAGGAAGAAAGTGCTGCCAAGCTATATTTCTCGTGCAGGGATTGTTGGGGGCAGGAGGGCCTTGCTATCTGTTCTGTTGGATGGTACTGCCAAGAGGCGTGCTACTACCTTCTCATGACCATGCTTGGCGCATTCCTCCCAGGGAGTGAGTGCCTGTAACTTCTGCAGAACAATGGAGAATTTCATTGACTCTGTGAGACCTGGTCAGGGTGGGGGTGGTGTTTGCGCTTATGCAAGGGGTCTGCTGCTAGAGCTTGGAATACTGTTAGCCGTGCTTGGACCTAAGTTCCAACATGGCTGCTAATTTCTAAGATGGCATCTACATTTGCATCTGTCTATTACAAGCTCTGGCTCGGCCACACATCTTTCGCTACATGCATCCCCCTCCCCTCTTCTCCCCGCATGGGCCCACTAGCGTTGATTTCTTATTCAAGATCACCTAGGGGGGTGGGAAGACTCTCTCTCCTCCCCATCAATATAGAGGAGGGTGTCGGTTTCAGAATACAATAGGTAATGAGAACACATCTAGAGCGTACCTAGATCTGAGTTGCCTGGATAGTGGGAAAAAGGCCTAGGATTCAAAGCACAACAGGTAATGTGAACATACCTAGATTTGAGTTACCTGAATAGTGGGAAAAAGGCCTAGGATTCAGAGCACAACAGGTAATGTGAACACACCTAGGTTTGAGTTACCTGGATAGTGGGGAAAAAGGCCTAGCATTCGGAGCACAACAGGTTATGTGAACACACCTAGATTTCAGTTACCTGGATAGTGGGGGAAAAAGGGCTAGGATTCAAAGCACAGCAGGTAATTTGGAACACCTGCCCAATAGTGCTTCTGCTACAGATGTATGTGTTCCCGAGGACGTGGTTTTACGGTGAAAGGTTAGTAAATGTGGTTACGCAAATATGAGCTAGTGTGATAATTGGGATAGATTCCAGCGGGGAACAGTGTTTGATGTCGCCTAGCTTGTTAGTTGCTGCTGGTTGACTGTGGCCTGCCTCCTGCTGACACCTGCAGACACCATCTAGAGCTGCCTCTGTAGGAGCTGTCCTTTGCCTCAGGGTCCTTCAACGCAGGGGTTGCAACGGGCAGGGGACTGCCCTAGCACTATGCGTCTTATTAGGACTCTGGACCAATCGCAGCCAAGAGGTGGGATTACACCACTGCAACCACACAGGTGGGTCGGGGAGGCTAAAGGGGCCAGCGGTCTGGACACAGCCAAAAAGGGAACACCATAACTAGATGCTCTCAGATGATATTAAAGCCTAATTTACACACAGCACAAGGGTCAAGCACTCCCAAACCCTAACGCTTACCTCGAGAAGCCAGCTAAAGTGATCTTGGGAAGCCGATTGCAGCCCTAGGCCATAGCAGGAGCTAGGTGGATTTTTTCAGTCAAAGCGGAGGGTGGGAAGGGAGGCGGGGCAGAAGGGGAATCTGGAAGCGACAATGCTGCGGGTTGAGGGAATGGAGTTCGCCAGTTGGCATAGTCTACTCTGGACATAATGAATGAGATAACAGGAAGTGTTGTATGGGTGAAGGAGAGGAATGGTAGGATCCTTTTTACCGTGTGCAGGAGGAAGAAGCATTTCTTGATTATTGTGTTTATTTGTGGTTCTAGTGTTAGTTTGTTGTCCATTAGGACTCCCAAGATTTTTGATTGTTTCCGATGGCGTCGGTGCTGTTCCTAGTGCTGTGGGCCATGGGATGTATTGGTTGTTTTCCTGGTTTTGGGGTATAACCATTATTTCTGTTTTGCCTGGGTTGAGTTTGAGGCCATTTGTGTTCATCATTCATAGAGTTCTTGTAGACAGTCTTCCAGTGTTGTGTTTTCTTCTTGTGCATCTTCGATTTTGTAGATGATTTGTGTTTCATCTGCATAGTTATAGCACAATGTGTCAAAAAGGAGAATCCAATTGCAAACAGATCAAAAGGCATGGCTCCTATTTTGCATTTTCCTGATTTTTGTAATGCAGCAAAGGACTGAAAACTGCAGAAAGGATTTGGGAGTGTTTCTGTAAATTATATTTCAAAGCTTAAGAAAGGACAGCGCAGTTGCAGTCCCTGCTACATAAGTACTTAAAGCACGTGGACTGTTGTCACCTCTTAAAGTAGTTTAACAACAAGTAAAAGGTGTTTTATTCATATTTAATAAATACGATGGTGCACAATACTCTGAGAAATGTTGTGCAACGGGCAGTGTTACAGATAGTGGAGCCAGTCTCTGGGCTGGGTGCCTTTACAAAGATACAGTGATGATATATGTGATACTAAGCCTGGTGGTGAGGGGGTGATGGACATGGGACATAAGAGACCATAAATATGGTATACATTTAGGCATTGAGACATTTTCATGAACGCAGTTTAGATAAATGCAACGTCAGGGTATGACTGGGCAGTTAGGGCAATTGGAGTCAGTTATGAAGGCCACTGGACAGGGTATCGGGTCTAGCTTGATCCTACTCCTAAATAGTTCAGTGGACTGGTTTGCTTGGAGGCCTGTGTGTAGAGCATTCTAGTGATGGGGTCCACTGGCGAAAGGGGCAGAAGCGGGAGGTGGTGCGATGTGGGCGGGGAAATGTAGGTTGCGGAGTGTAGAGCTTGCAAGGGAGTGTAGCAAGAGATGCAGTCGTCAAGGTAGTGTATTTTGATAAGAATTTGAAGAGTGAGCAGTTTTGCACTGAGAGCCACCCTGCTTTATGGCAGTGTGCTGAAGTGAGAGTGGATGTAGGTAGATAATAGCAGGGGCCTATGTCAAATTTGACTACTTTGTGACAGGGGCAGGAGATTACAGGGGAAGGTCAGGGAGTTTTGGCAGAGTGGCGGGTGATGTGTGAGTGGATAGTGTTGCTATTTAGTTGGTTAATCCTAGCCACTGTAGTAGTGGCAGTTATCAAGTGATTGCTTGAGTTTGCTGTCAAAGAGAAACCCAAGGGAGCCTGGAGTGCAGGAGTGGAGGAGGTCAGGAGTAAAGCAGTTATGGGATGGGAGAGTGGAGGTGGCCTTAGAACACAGGAGAAAGATGACCTGAGCAGGGTGTTTATTTTTTAGTTAATGCGCATCTTTTGTTAGAATCTTTCACTACACCTGTCACTGAACACCGTTTTTTTCTCCAAAGTGTTTTTGATGGATGTTTGATCAGCATCATCTACAGTTTTTCATATATTGCTTTCCAGCAGTGAATGTCAAGACAGCAGAGCTATTTCGTGCAACTTTTCAAGATAAAGGACCAGAAGAAGACTTGCGTTCAGCTCGAATATTTACAGGAGGATCAGTAAGTTTACAAGCATTAACAAACACCCTAGCTTAAGGTTGGGTAAAGAGCGAGGGAGTAATAGCGATGCACATATGTAGAGGGCATTTGTTGAATAATGTTGATTTGTGGATTTTGTAACTGGCTGCTACTGTTGAAATGCTGAGAAGAGCTGGGTATATGTTAGTTGTGCCTGGCTCTGCCATTTATCGTCTCGAAGGAGGTGAAAGGAGAACAAACGAGGTGGGCACCTTTGTTTGGGAAGATTTATTACATTTAATAATAGAAGCTTGTACCTCTGGAACTTGTCTGGGCTTGGCCATATTCTCATGTTTAAGGTGTGCCTTAGTCAACTATTTATCCAAGGGCAATAACATGAATAGCAGAGGTTGAAAGGCCCGTAGAGCTTGGACGAGTCAGTCAAATGTCCTGTGTGTCAGACTCATCATTTTTCCATCTGATGGAAATTCATAAGTTGAGCTGAAATTAATTATATTGACATGGGAAAACCTCAAAGCTGGCTGGTACATTTAACAGACATATATGACTGAGGTATGAATTTCTCTTATTTGCCAACTTTATGCACAGCAGAATGTGCCTGAAAATGTTTGACTTTTTACCTGGATCAGTATCATCATTCATTACAAGATCTGTTGGCCGTTTTGACTTTCCTAGGTGTCAGAGACTGGGCAATCATCAGGATTGTCTAAACAAGAGACTGACGTGGTGGCCCTGTTGTGAATTTTACTCATCACCCACTTAAAGCCAGGCACATCTTTTAATAATACAAAGAAGAGAGACACTCTGTCCTAACCAAGAAGAGAGCGCATATCCAATCCTGTGTCTCTGCAGCATCTAACAACTCGGCTGAACTCTTTAAAATCTGCAAAGAACTGGCCAATCCTGCTGCAGTCTCTACCTCTCCTGTGCCTTCCCAGGCCCTCTGTACAGCACTGGCTTCTCCCTTCATCTCTAAAACTCAGGACATCCTGTCCTCTCTCTCCTCCTAGCCTCTCCCTCCCCCACTCCCTGCTCTTCCTTTGGCCTTTCTGCCGCCTCCTCTCCTCCCTCCTTCTCTACCTTTCCCCTATTCGCCGCTGACAAGGTTTCTAGACAAGTCCGATCTATGAAAGTCTCATCAAAACAGGTTCACCCCTGCTCCTCCAAAACCATAAAGGACCACATTGACTCCCTGGTTCCTGCCCTAGCTGATTTCTGCAATCACTCCTTCGCCACTGGAGTCTTCCCATCTTCCCTGAAGCACTCCCTTGGGCACCCCCTTATTAAGAAACCCTCTGGCAACCACTCCTGCCCGGCTAACTATCGCCCCATCTCCATCACTCCCTTCCTGGGTTAGCTCCTGGAGAAACTGGCCATCTCCCAGCTTAATCTGCACACTGAATCTGTTGGTTGTCTTCATGACCATCAGTCTGGCTTCAGAGCTGCCAGAAGCACGGAAACTGCTCTCCTGAACATCTGTGAAGACCTGCTCTCCAACCTTGACTCTAACACCCCTTGCGTCCTCATCCTGCTTGATCTCTCTTCTGCCTTTGATACTGTCAACTCTACCATCCTGCTCAACCGTCTCCGTGATAACCGGGTATCACTGGTCAGGCTCTGGCGTGGCTGACTTCTTTGCTCCCTGAACGACACTCCCAGGCTCAACTTGGGTCCTTCCTCTCTGCTATCTTTTTCTCTGCCTGTGGTGTCCCCCAGGGGTCTAACATCTCTCCCTGGCTGTTGAACCAATACCTGGCACTCTTGGCCCACCGCATAGCTGCTCTCTGCTCCAACTTTCAGTGCTATGCGTATGACAAACAGCTCATCTTCAGGCTACCATTGGCCTCCTCCTCTACTTCCCTCATCTCTGACTGTCTGTCTGCTTTCCAGGAGTGGTGTGCTGCCAATGACCTCTGCCTTAATGCCAGTAAGACTGAGATTCTCCTCATCGGCACACCCGCTCCATCCTTTCCTGTAGCTCTCTGGCTGGCCTCTCTTGGCCCACTTCCTGCTCCCACCTGCAAGGCAAAAAATCTCGGGGTCATCTTCGACTCTACACTCTCCTTCTCTTCTCACATCTCTGACGTCTCTAAGAAGTCACACTACCAGCTACACCTCCTCTGAGGTATTCTTCCTTTCCTCTCCTTCCCCCAGAAGCTCACTGTCTCTAGAGCTCTGGTTCTCTCCAGGCTGGACTCTTGCAACAGCCTCTTTCTAAATCTGCCTGCTCCTACTCTCTGCCCTCTGCAACTTATCCAGAACAGGGCTGCGAGACTTGTACTTGGCCTCAAGCCCAGTGATTGTATCTCTCCAGGACTGAAATCTCTGCACTGGCTCCTAGTGGCTGCAAACCTCTGCATCGTCCACAAGGCCATCTGGGGCCTGGGACCTCAATACCTTCAACTCTCTCTTCCTAAATACCTTCCTTCTCGAGCTCTTCGCTCATCTGCCTCCAATTCCCTCAGGGTCAGTCGCTTCTCCAAGCAATGAGTTGGTGGTAGATCTTTCTTCGGCTGGGGCCTCCCTCTGGAACAGCCTCCCTGAAACTTGAGGAGAATCATCTTCGGTTCCGGAAGCACCTCAAAACCTTTCTCTTTGCGTCTGCTTTTTCTCCTTCTCTCCCTTGCTGATTTCCTGGCTGACACGGAAACTGCACTGGTTACCTGGCCACTCTCTGATCTCGGGCCCATGTCCACTCCCTCGCCAGTCGCACTCCTGCACTGTCTTCCTGGCAACCCCTGCACTTGGTGACTGTTTTCTGTATCCCTACGGTCCCACTTCCAGCACTTGACACCCGACGTCTGCACTTACCATTTCACTTGCCACCTGCTGGCCGTACATTTACTTATTGTTTAATATTGTCTTATCCCATGTACTGCACTGTCCTTTCCCCCGCACTTCTCCTCCTTCCCCTGCCCATGCACTTGCGCGATCTGAATGACACCTGGCCTAGTAGGATTGTTGTCTGTCTTCCCTCTGTTCCCCCTCCTTTGCCTCGTCGCGCCTCGAAACACTTGTGTATAGGCGTGTTATAAATGCCATATCATATCACTCCTGCCCGAAGAGAGTAGCTGATGGATAATCTCGGGAATTTGTTTCATGGCAGCTCTATTTTTTTTCTCACTCTAGTCTCAAGTTTCACAGGCTGAAATTATTTGCAACTGTCTTTAGAGTGTATGGATAACGGTACGATAGAAACGCTGGTGGGTGCGCGCTGGCTCTCAACATGTATTATTCCCAAGAGATATACCCTCTCCCGCAGCGTGACCAAATCTTTGAAGCTCTATCCCATTCTTCCACAGAGAAATAAGTAGATTGGTGTTAGATTGGCGAGTCGCGCAGGGCAAGCAAAAGTTATAATTTTCTCAGAGAAAATTGTGATAATCAACAATTAGTATATAAATTCATCAGATGAAAAACTCAATTGGCCCAATTGCAGGATTTATTCCAAAACATGTGGTAAATGTCTGCTTGCAAGCGACACATGTTTCGACCATGGGTCGTTCTCAAGGTTGCCATTGCATGCCCATATAAGTGTTTGGTTTGCAGGTTACATCATCACAAAAGGATGTGAACGTAGTGTAAAAATATCACAAACAGATGCTTATCAATGCACAGAACAATGTACAAAATAAAATGTCATTACATACCATGTATGTTGATAATCAACATGGTGGGCGAAGAAACACAAGGGACAGAAAAACATAGGACAGATAACAATTCCATTGTTCTTAAGTAACATAATTCATTGGTGGATATAACATTTTTGAAAAAAGCTGTATTAGCACTTCAATATCTGTGGATTATACTATATTATTCATCAACACTGTTGTGTTAATGGTTGCCATTCCATGGCGCGCCATACAGACATCCCCATTCTGGGCTTCTAGTTGCCCAACTGGCAATCTGTCTTGATAATATCTCCATTATTGGTCCAGTAAGATAATGATTAAGTGTAAATGAATAAGTTAGGCTGATGAATGTGATGTTCATTGTGGATGATGGGATAGTGATCTCATACATCAGAGAGTGGGCATAATAATGGAATATTCCTCCACAAGCTGTGGTTTGTTAGGTGATAATTGGTGAATGTGTTTGTAAGTGAAACTAAAATCTCCAACATGATAGCTCACCTAGGAATCGATGCACCGGTAGTCTCTTGAACTTTAACAAAAATTTAATCAGAATTCCATTAGAATCATGTGGAAGCGTTACATCGATGATATTTCTGTTATCTGGCATGGCACTCAACAAGGCTTTGACAGATATCTTCACATTTTAAATGACAACACCTGTGGTATAGCATTGGCAGGCCACTGCAGTGAGAGTAGTATTGATTTACTGGATCTTCATATCTAGATAGACCAGAATAAAATTGAGACCATGACATGTAGAAAACCTACAGAGTTAATTCCACATTACGTGCAGAAAACTGCCATAGGAGATCTACTGTGAATAGCATCCCCTCAGGGATATCCTCCGGGCACGGTGGAATTGCAGTAGTAAAGAACACTTTGAAAAATAATGTAAATTGCTTACAGAAAGAATTAAGAGAGGGGATACTCTTCTGCAACGTTAACAAAATCACTCAACAGAGCCCTAATCTTGGATAGAGACACAATGCTGAAGACCAACTTGAAGAAAGACACTAGCACTAATCAAGCAATAGATATAATTACACAAACTCTAAAGATATGATCTCGGATTTGAAACCACACATCACAAAGAAACCGACATTTGTTTATATACAAGCACCTATTATCATAGCTAAATTGTGGCCGTCTTTTCTCGACCATACCAATCGAGATATAACCAGTGGTAGCGACTGGCTACGGACTCTGAAAGGATTTCATAAATGTGGAACCTGCACCATGTGCCGGTATGCACATACTGACTGTGATATATACACACAATGAAATGGCTCGCAATTTGTCATCAAAGACTTTATATATTGTAAAACAACTCGCGTTGTATATGCCATAACTGTGTTTCTGGCAAACTATACATAGGTAGCACCATACGACACGTAAGAATCAGAATCAGAGAACACATAGCGAGTCTTAGCAGCCAGGGTCCTAAACTACGACTGGCTGTCCACTGGCAGACACACCATCAAATGCAAGATAAAAAAGGATCTCCAATGTATAGGACTAATGAAAGCCAAATTAAGCAAAAGAGGGGTAGACCTCAAACGTAAACTTAGATGAATGGAAGCCAAGTGCATATGCCAATTACAATGCACTTTGGTGGGCCTTAATACAGAACACAAAATGCATGTGTTCCTGTACTATAACTCTGTTGCAAAGACTATATCTAATCCCCCTTCAGATTATCGCAACACAGTTGTAAATCATGCTCATAATGAAATGTGTGTTTGAATTAATATATTGTGTGTTTTGTAACAAATAATATCTAACCTGACAATAGAATACCACCTCCTAATGTTTCTGATGGAACATATGCATGAGGCATCTGCAACATCCCCATTTGGGCGTAGGGCATCTGTCCATTACCAATTTATCTCATTAAGGTCAGCATAACAAGATGTGTAAAGTGAGTATACTGTTGCCAAATATTATCATACATATTAGTTCACCACACTTTCAGTGGTGATCATAACTACAAAATAACCATTTCACATCAACAATAAAGACAGATCCAAATTAACACCACTAACATTTATTAGGACTTTTTGATATTGTATTGATATTTTATTTGTATCGCGCTCGTACACAAGTCTTTCAGAGCACGACAAGGATTGGGAGGGGAACAAGGGAGAACAAAAGAACAATCTTACTGGGCCCAGTGACATTGAGAACGCGCACGTGCATGGGAGAGGGAAGGGGAAAAGTCCTTGGAAGGGGGAGAAGTGGAAAGTGTGGAGCAAAGAAAAACGTACATTTTTTTTTTAAATAGTAAAGGCAAGAAACAGTGGTAGTGCAGCCCGCAAGTGCCAAGTGCTGGGTTTAAGGCAGCAGAAAGGGTATGCCTGATAACGGCAGGAAGAGAAAAAAGGGGGGGACTGTATGAGTACAGAGACAAACCCCAGTGCAAGGGGTGGCCCTGAGGCAGTGCGGGTGGGTGGCAGGGTGAGCAGGTAACTGGGCCCGGAAGGCAGAGGTTAGGCCTGGTGCATGGTGCCGAGAGAGAAAAGAATCAGCAGGGGAGAGGAAGGGCGAAGGCAGAAGCAAAGAGGTAGGTCTTGAGGTGCTTCCGGAACCGGAGATGGTGCTCCTCAAGTTTCAGAGTTGCATGGAGGCTGTTCCATAGGGAGGTCCAAGCCGAAGACAGAAATCTATCGCCAGCTCGTTTCTTTGAAAAACGACTGACCCTGTGGGAGTTAGAGGAGCAAAGAGCTCGAGAGGGGAGGTATTTGTGGAGGGATAGCTGAAGGTATTTTGGAACCGGGCCATAGAAAGCCTTGTGGACAATGCAGAGGGTTTTGAATTTAATCCTTGCATCCACTGGGAGCAAATGGAGAGATTTCACGGCTGGAGAGATACGATCCAAGGGCTTGAGGCCAAGGACTAGTCTCGCCGTCCTGTTCTGGATTAGTTGCAAAGGGCGGAGAGTAGAGGCAGGTAGATTTAGAAGGAGGCTGTTACAATAGTCCAACCTAGAGAGAAACAGGGCTTGGGAGACAGTGAGCTTCTGGGGGAAGGAAAGGAAAGGCAGAGTATCTCTGAGGAGGTGCAGTAGGAGGTTTTCCTTTTTAGAGACATCAGAGATGTGGACAGAGAAGGAAAGTGTGGAGTCAAAGATGACCCTGAGGTTCTTGGCCTCGCAGGTGGGGGTAGGAGGACGGCCAAGGGAGGCCAGCCAGAGAGTGAGGGGAAAGGAGGGTGAAGGTGTGCTAATGAGGAGGATCTCCGTCTTGCTGGCATTCAGGCAAAGATCGTTGGCGGCACACCAATCTAGAATGGCAGTTAGGCAATCAGAGATGAGAGAAGGAGAGGAAGTGGCAGAGGGAAGCCTGAAAATGAGTTGTCATCAGCATAGCACTGGAAATAGGAGCAGAAAATGGCAATGCACTGGGCAAGAGTAGCAAGGTATTGGTTGAAAATCCAGGGTGGGAGGTTAGACCCCTGGGGAACACCACAGGGAGAAAGGGAGATAGATGATAGGAAGGACCCAATTTGGACCTGGGAGGGTCGACCAGAGAGGAAAGAGGTCAGCCAGGCCAGAGCCTTGATCGGTGATGCCCAGGTTGTTACGGAGACGGTTGAGCAGGATGGCATGGTTGACCGTGTGGAAGGCAGAAGAGAGATCGAGTAGGATGAGGACAGAGGGAATGTTAGAGTCCAGGTTTGAGAGCAGAGCTTCATGGATGTTCAGGAGAGCAGTTTCTGTGCTTCTGGCAGCTCTAAAGCCAGACCGATGGTCATGGAGACAGCCGACAGAATCGTAATGTAGGTTAAGATGAGAGATGGCCAGCTTTTCCAGAAGGCTGCCCAGAAAAGGAGTAATGGAAATTGGGCGATAGTAAGCCGGACAAGAAGGATCAGCTTTGAGTTTCTTGAGAAGAGGATGCACTGTCATGGGTATCAGGCAGGTAGTTGGGGCAATCTGGGAGGAGGCTTGGCAAGCCTGGCATAGGCACACAAATAACCCATAACAAATCCCTCCTTTCATTCCTTCCTAGTGTTTGTAGTAACTTCCTGGTTACCACTTCCTGTTGCCAAACAGGAAGTGCATGATAACTCATGAGCTCTCTAGTGTTTGGGTGTGGCTGGCTATATAAGCCACACTCAAGATTCTTCCAGTGCTTCGTGTTGCTTACTCTGAGCTGTATCAGCAACACACTTGCTGTGCTCTGGATCAGCCAGCATCTGCTTACCTGCTCCGGATCATCCTGCTTCTGCTTACCTGCTCCGGATCATCCTGCTTCTGCTTACCTGCTCTGGATCATTTAGCTTCACCTTACCTGGTTCTTACTCCACGCCGCAGCTATCTCCAGTCAAGAGGGGACTTCTACACCGGCCCTGTAAAAACAAAGAAGAACAGCATTAACACGCGCACATCAGAAACGCTGCGCATACTCGCCGAATCTTCCTGCGACGCTGGAATCCAGGTTGGTTGTACGAGCGCACAAACCCCTGTAAAAGAATGAAGAGACATTATTCATTGCGCTCGCTCCAATAACGCAGACGCTTATTTCACTGCGCTCTCTTTCTCTACACGGTGCATACTTACCAAAAGCCTCTGTGCAAACTTACCTAACCACCAAGTCTCCAGTAGCATTGAACCCAGACTCGAGGCGCTAATACTACATAATTTCTCCTCTAAGGGAAAGGGAGAGATATTACCAGGCGCTCTCGGATTGAAGGCGCTGCGCAAACCTACCAGCAGCTAGCTTCTACACGCAGCGCTACTCACCCACAAAAATACTGGCAAACAAAGACAATACGGACAATTTTGGACACTAAACATTCTCCACGCAACATTCACTTGTGGGAAGGACTTTCTAGCCAGTGAAGAAACTGGCGCCTTGAACTCTCGGCCTCGCTGTGAAGGCATAAAACAGCGTTTTGCATCTGAACTCAGCCTACAGACATTGGCACCAATCACATGATTGATTCGCGCCCCTGCAAATGCTGGATGGAGTGCACACCCTACTAAAGATCAAGGTATTCCTCCGGGTGAAACGGGGGAAGTGAAGACTCGGGGTCAAGGGAGGCTCGTCCATCGCTCCTGCAGAGACACAGGTGAGTGTAACCTGCACAAGGGAGTGCTTCAGTGGGGAGGGGAAGGCTCCTGAGGCAAAGGAGAGGTTGCAGACATCAGCAATGGCTGGAGTGAGTGTATCAATGTAGTCCTTGATGGTTTTGGAGGAACAGGGATGAACCTGTTTTGATGAGGCTTGCATAGATCAGACTTGTCTAGTGACCTTGTCAGGGGAGAAAAGAGTAAAGGACGAAAAAGAGGGTGGGGCAGTGACTGAAGGAGGGCCAGCATGCACAGAAGGAAAGGGGAGAGGAAGGGGAGAGGAGGAGAGGGTGGACAGGATGTCCTGGATTTTTTAGATAAAGTGAGAGGCAAGGGCATTGCAAAGAGCCTTGGAGGCAACAGGAGGGGTAGAGACTGCAGCAGGGTTGGCCAACTCCTTGCAGATTTTAAAGAGTTCAGCCGAGTTGTTAGATGCCGCAGAGAGACAGGCTTGAATGTGGGCTCTCTTCTTGGTGTCGACAGAGTGTCGTTATTGCCTTTGGAGCAGGCGACAGGCCAGTTTGTCAGAGGATTAACAAGAAGCCCTCTATTTCCTCTCAGTTGCCCTGCACTTACGTTTAAGTGTAGCTAGGTCAGAGTCATACCAGGAATTGCACTTGGCTTTGGACTTCAAACGGATCCTCATGACAGGGGCAAGAGCATCAAGAGTATTAGAAATAGAAGAGTAGAGCAGAGACAGGGCTGTGCCAGGATGTGAGTCAGCCAGAGGTGGAGGGGGTGGAGAGAAGGTGGTGGCGAAAGCCTCAACTGACACACGCTTCATGGACCGGATATCCGAGAAGGTAGATGGCAGTGTTGGGGTACGCTTGGCCTTGGGGGGAAGAGAGGGAGAGATGAGATAAAGAGAAGGGAATGATCACTCCAGGAGAGAGGAGTGGTCAGAGGGATGGAGGGGGGAGGTCAGAGGAGATCAAGACATCAAGTGTGTGCCCTGCAGAGTGAGTCGGGCCAGAGGGGAGGATAGAAAGGGAGAGGGAGTCGCAGAGGTCATGGAAGAGTACAGAGGAGGAACAAGGAGAGTCTAGATGGATATTGAGGTCACTGAGGAGGAGGAGTTGAGTGATAGAGGCCAGGAAAGAGGAGGACAGGTCCACCCACTCAGAGAGAAATGAGGTGATTTGACGTGAAGGCCATAGATAGTAGCCCTGGTAAGAGAATGGCTAGGAGGGAGCCTGCAGACAAGTAATTCAAAAGAGCAGTAGGTCTTAGTTGGAATGATAGAGGCAGGAATTCACTCGGGAAAGATCAGGGCTACACCCCCACCGGACCGGGAGGATCTGGATGTGGAGAGGATCTTGTAGCCATCAGAGAGGAGAGTGTCAAAGCTAGTGACAGAGCTGGCTGTCAACCATGTCTCAGTAAGACCCAGGACATCGAGGTCAATTTCTTCGAGGAGGTGGCAGATGTCAGAGGAGTGTTTGACAGCAGAGTGAGAGTTGAGAGTGGCAAGATGAAGAAGGTTGCCAGCCTTAAAGACCTTCCGGGAGGGGTACAGATCAGAGGTACGCCCTGCAGAGGAGAAGGAGCCCTAGGTGGGGCAGAGGAGGAGGAGGAGGAGGAGGAGGAGAGAGAAAGGGCAAGGTAGCCAAAGGGGAAGGGGAGGGGACAGCAGGAGATGAAAGGAAATTGATGAGGCGTGGGAAGCGCCTATCAAAGAGGAGGAGATTGGACTGAGGGCCTTGGACCATGGCGGTGCCATTAAGGTAGACATTAATGATGACTTTAGAGGAGTCGAAGGAAGCCATGAGAACTTCCCAGTCAATGCCACCATTAATGGGAGAGGAGGAGACGGGACAGAGCACAGAGATCATATGAAGAGTCCATAGATCTGGCAAAGGAACGATAGAATGTCAGTGAGGGCATGTCTGGAGGAAGTAGGTGTCAGCAATAGGAAGACCAGGGTTGGAGACCAAGATATCCTTTTTTAACTTCTTCCTAACAAACTTAGTGAGAAGAGAAGGATAGTCAATGGAGAAGCAATTGGAAAATATAGGAGAAATAGAAAGCGCCATGGGAGTGGTAGTGAGGAAAGGAGGAAGAAGGGGGTAGGTGTGGAACAAAAGAGAGCAGTGAAGTCACTGGGCCTGCAAGTTACAGAGAAGCAACAGTTTACAAGCAAAGTACAGAGAAGTGAGCAATGGACAGCAAAATGTGACTTTCAAACCCAAAGCAAAAACAGTAAAATGTGACTTTCAAACCAAAAGCAAAAACAGCCAAATGTGACTTTGAAACCGAAAGCAAAAACAGCCAAATGTGACTTTCAAACCAAAAGCAAAAACAGCAAAATTTGACTTTCAAAGCAAAAACAGAAACATGTGACTTTTCAATTGGGTTCATATGTTATCAAAGGGTTTTAAGAAGCAATGCGAATCGGTGTGACAACGTGGATGAAACAAGCAGAAAGAACAGTGAAAGTCAAAGGTGGTAGGTGTGAGTGCAGAAGGAGTGAACTAACCCATAGTTATGTAGGTGACAATGCCAAGGCAGTCTGGATTTCTTAGAGGGGTGAGGTGGCAGCATCATTGTAGTTAAGGTGCTCGGGAGCGGAGAGGACTCAAGTAGCAGGCAGGGAGCAGATGGGGGGCCTAAGGAGTGGGCCTTTGGGCCTTAACTTATTACGTTAATAAATGTGCTCCAATATCCACGAGGATAGCAATGATGCTGCTCACACTGAGTGTGCAGACATAACACCGTCCATGATTTTTTAGTTAACTACATCTTTAGAATGATCTCATTATAAACAATACAAGAAATAACAGGCATCGGCCAGGGATACCTTAATAATCATGGACCCGAATCTTTAACGATACGATCCATACTGAGAACCCAGCGCTCAACAATACTGTATTCAACAGCAATATTGTAGCGAACTGTATTTAACTCAATGGATGGCGTTAAACCTTTGACTGGCAATGTCCCGGCATACCCGAACATTTACAGACCTTGGCGTCCGCTATCGAGAGTAAAGCGTCCATCACCATGGCCATGATGTAATTCTGTACGTCATACGCTTGCCGTTTGTATAATCATTGAAACATCATGGTGCCTGCATGCGAGATGACAACGTGAGGCACTGGGAACAACCGTATTGAAAGAATTCCCACCCAGTGAGATAAAGTGGATCATTCGTATGATCAGATCCATCCGAATGCATCTATGCATTGCCCAAGTGTCATTCATTACAGACCACCAGCCACGCGGCCATTTGAGATATCCTTCTCTGGTCTTCTAGACAGCTAGTCACATATCGTCAAACGGCGATGGATACAACCCTGTATTTATTTATTTATTTATTTACATTCAAATATTTTGAGTAACCCAAAGCTCATTAATTGGCGAGTGATATTCTCACAATACAGAAGCTTCACAATGCCATAACCTTGTCTAATTATAATGGCATTCTGATGACTTTTTTGTTAAAGTTCAAAGACTACAGGCGCATCGATTCCTAGGTGAGCTATCATGCTGGAGATTTTAGTTTCACTTACAAACCCCTTCCACCAATTATCACCTAACAAACCACAGTTTGTGGAGGAATATCCCATTATCATCGCCACTGTCTGATGCATGAGATCACTATCCCATGATCCACAATGAACATCACATTCATCAGCCTAACATATTCATTTGCACTTAATCATTATTTTACCGGACCAATAATGGAGATAATATAATCAAGAAAGATTGCCAGTTGGGCAACTAGAAGCCCAGAATGGGGATGTCTGTATGGTGCGCCATGGAATGGCAACCTTTAACACAAAGTGTTGGTGCATAATATAGTATAATCCACATATATCGAAGTGCTAATGCAGCTTTTCTCAACAATGTTATATCCACCAATTAATTATGTTACCTTTATCCTGTACCAGTGGCCTGGTATGACTTTTCTATGTATTCTGGGGCACTTTGGGCCCACTTTGTTCCTCAAGGCACTCTGCCTCCAAATATTTAACCTGGGCTCCACATTTGCTGCACTGCAGCTGACTTCTATCTGAGCACCGACAAATGTGCTTTTACATAATTTTGCCCTTTGTTGCCGACTTTGATGCTGCAGTTTGAACAGCCTTCCAGCACGGCCACCCTGTTTGATCACCACCTACAGACAGTAGCCGGAGTTGGCCCTCGTGTTCAAAGGCCCGCATCTAAGGCCCCAGTCTGCTCCCTGTCCGCCACATGTACGCTCCCCACCCTGGTCACCCATAATGCTGTGTGCGCACCCCCCTGGTGGCCCGTGATGCTGCTGTGTGCCCCCCCGGACACCCGTGCTGCTGTGTGTGCCACCCCCGCAGAACGCCGTGATGCTGTGTGCCCGCTACACCACTCCTGGTCGCCTATGATGCTGTGTGCCCACACGCATCCCTTTCTTGCCCTTGATACCCCCTTCCGTCTCCCTGCATCCCATTCCCCCAAGTCCGATAGTGCCCCCTATTCATTTTTGCATTTGCATGTTGCGGCCGCTCTGCAACATGGGGTAGGCACCATGTATTTGCCAATGGCTGGACTTTCGCATCTGTGTGCTGCGGCTGCCCTGCAACTTGAGTTAGGCACCATGTATTTGGCCACTGCTTGACTTTCGCACCTGTGTGAAATGCACCTATTATGTCCCTCATACATACTCCTGATGTAGTTCCCCACAACAAGAGACAAGCTTTCCCAAGTATGTATTAAATATATCTATTATGTCCCTCATATGTACTGCTGATGTAGCTTGCTGTAACAAGAGGCGAGCTTTGCCAAGTATGTATTTTTTTGTTCTACCCAGGTCCAATGTATTCCTGGTCTGTAACAATTGTAACATGTTTGATTTAAGCACCATATTCTTAAGTTAAAGCGCCTAGATGCCTCTGGGCTTTGTGTGCTATATGAATACCAAAATAAAATAAATAAAATAAAGAACAATGGAATTATTATCTGTCGCATGTTTTTCTGTCTCTTGTGTTTCTTCGCCCACTGTGTTGATTATCAACATACATGGTATCCAATGACATTTTATTTTGTACATTGTTCTGTGCGTTGATATGAATCGGTTTGTGATATTTTTACAATACATTCACATCCTTTTCTGATGATGTAACCTGCAAACCAAACACTTATATGGGCATTTAATGGCAGCCTTGCGAATGACGGTTTTTGAATGAATCATGCAATTGGAACATTTGAGTTTTTCATCTTATGAATTTATATACTAATTGTTGATTATCACAGTTTTCTCTGTAAATATTATATATTTTGCTTGCCCTGCCCATTAACTGTGGCAGAAATACATTTCACATATTGCACATTCCAACTATTGACTTACAGCCTGTCACGCTCCCATCTGTCATGCACCACACTCCCACACATGCCCCGCAACACCTAAGTGCCCCATAGCGCTCCCAGGCCCGCTTATCCCTCCTCTGCTACTCACGTAGGGCGGGGGGGTCACATGAGCGGCTGGTTCCCCGTTTCCCTCTGGGCCGAGTCACCTATTCAGGGCGCGGCAGGCGCCATGCTCAGCCCCGATTGTACCCCTTCTTTCACTGGCAGTTACCGTGGCGCATTGGGGAAGGCATTCATAAATGATCGCGTCCGTATCACATGACAGTTGGTTCCTGGTCACGCGGTATGATTTCCCAGTCACGTGATACTGCTGCGTGTCACGTGACAAGGAAGCAATCTGTATTTAAGCAGTGACTCCCCGCTGCTCTTTGCTTCACAGCTGTTTCCTTGGAACTCTGTGCGCGGTTACTGTTTGATCTTGCTTCACAGACCTCACGACTTCGGAATTGCTACACAGACTCAATTTGGATTTTCCCTTCTGTTTTGACGTATTTCTCTTGTTTCACTGACCTTTTGACCTCGGAATTGCGACTCTGACTCCTTTGGATTAACCCTGCTGTCTTGGCGTTCTGCACCCGCTCTTTAGTTACCATTGACTAACTTCAGGATTGTTTTCACGGATCTCCTGGTTTCCTCCAGCTTCATCCACAGGTGGGCCAGTCAGTGTTTGCTACACACCGCGGTGAGCTCTCCCAACTCACCCTTACTTCCATCTGGTGTGCTGCTCACGTGTCCCCCACGGACCCACTCCCTAAGCCCTGTCTGGTTAGCAGCGACATCACTGCCATTGCTAGGTAAGCCAGTCATAGCCCTTCATGTATACTGTATTGCTTACTGTGATCGTTTGGTGCTAATTGGCATTTTGCTTTACAGCGGCCTTGGGGTTTCCAGTGTTCCGTGGTTCCGGGCTTCAAGCATCTCCCAGCTGTGGCCTCAAGGACTGCACAGAGAGTGGTGTTACCTTCTCTCTGTGTGGTACTTGTGGACGGAGGTCTCTCTAATCTTCACGACAAACAAGACTTGACACAGCCTTTTCTTTTCCAGCACAATTGAAAATACATAGTACATTACTGAACCTTTCAGACTGCATTTTGGGTTAATGTCTTCACTAGAATACAAAAAAGCTTAGTGCCTTTTCATGATCTCTCTGCTTCATTATAATTAGCATGTAGCAATGTGCTTGAATTATAATGAAAACGTAGCATGGAGAACGCAACAATTCCAAACAAGCACATACCTTTTGTTAAACAAACAATTATTTTGAGAAAATTCATTGCAAACAGCAGAACATACACAAACATGGGCTGCAAACACATCTAATGTTTATGTAAACAAAGAGTTTATGGCTGGAATTATTAGTATTAATCCTAACCTCTGGCATTGATCTGGCCAATCCTCCAGACCATCGCTCTTCATCTTGCCAAGCAATCCCCGAAAGAGGAAAGACCATATGCACACCAGTCTTGGTCCCACCCCAGAAGGGTCGGTGCAGCCCGAACTGCTAAATCATATCTATTCTGCACGGGACCACAAGTAACCCCAGGAATGTTCGGCCTCTTTGGGCATCATCAGTGAGGTATCGCTTGGGTCTCCAGGCCCGTGACCCATGTGTGGGCATACCCGTCCTCATCTAAATTGACTTCGACAAAACAAAAGAGGTGATGATTGGAAGGTTTCAAATTAATCATAACTTCTAGCATTGCTCTGGGCAACTCTCAATCCTATTGTTCTTCAGCCTGCCAAGGCATTCCTGAAAGGCTAAAGACCATTTGTAAATTGGGCTTGTTTCTACCTCAGATGGGGCAGCTCTACCCAAACTGCTGTTTGGGGGGAATCCTAGGTATGCCAGAGGGAGGCTAGGGGTCTGCTGACTTCAAGGGCCCAACACACTCCCCCGAATAAATGGAGTACTCAGTCACCGGCAAGTATAAACTGCAGTTTATTGAAAATAAAACAAACAGGGATCAATACAAGAAAACAGGAATTCTTTGGTACATCTAAACTTTCCATGGCATGCAGGTTGGACCCTTCCCCAAAAAACCTATCAGCACGAGGGATTGGGTATTGAGAGTATTACCACCTATAAGGGATCCTATAGGTGTTATTCTACTGGTCCTCCCATGTCAGGTGCCTGGCCTGTGCCATCCCCAAGAAAGTATCTATTACATTGTTGCAGACTAGTGAGTTTACCATTGGTTCTTACCCCTTGCCATCCATCCCTGGGTTTCTAAACTGTGATTGGTTAGAGCTGATCTCCACAGGCCTAGGACTCAATCAACTTCTCAGCTCGCTGTCCACCTCTTCATGGTGCTATGAACGATTTATGTATCTGTATTGTAACTTGTGTGTACCACCTTTACCTATGAGAATATGTTTATCACGTTGCGACACTTGTTGCAGTCTGAGTCTGGCTTGCTGAGTTCGGCTCCCCTTTCCCACCATGGATGGTTGTCCATTGTCTCGTTTGGCTGTACCACAGGTTTAGGGACCACAAAATTGAGCTCTTCAGTTTGCAATTATGAGGATTTATTCTGATTTTCTGCAGCTTGTCGTCTAGAGATTGGAATGTGTCCTCATATCTCTGGCATTGGCTGCGTGCCTGTCTTGCATGTCTTGCTCTCTGTGCAGCCTAAATCAGCTTTGTGCGTCTCATACTCAGTGGCACGAGGCCTGCTGTAATTTTCCTAACCTTTATAATGCAGTTCCTACATTGTCCATGTTATGCTATGTTCTCTATATTTTTGTCACACTTAGTCTTATCGGGTTCCATATATATCCCTGTAGTCCCATAGGTTTATTTGCGTTAAGCATCTGCAAGCTTGCTCAGGATCTCTTGTGCCTTGCGGTTCTGCATTACTGCTTTTGGCTAATGCAAGAATAATAAAAGCATTGACAGTATGTTTATGTATCTGTCCTCTAGCTATAGAGCTGTGTAGGTATGTTCTTCATGTATATGAGTGTGTTTGTGTGATGCGGTGCAGGGCTGCAAATGTGCTTCATGTCTAACGCTGCTGCATCGTGGTGTCACTCAGCACTGTGGCTTCTTGGGGTTCAGTAAAGGCTGTTCATATAGGCGTCTCTGACCATGATCTCCGGCTCATCCCCCATACATGTAAAGATTTGCATTGTATTCGGCCTGTATGGCTGGCTGAGAGGATACCTCTACGTGTACTTGTCAATCATCGGTGCACTCTGGATCCGTACAAAATAAGATGGGTGGTGGCGAGCATTTCTGGCCGTTCGTCTAAAGATGAATTTGGGGCTATGGAGGGGTGGTCTCGGGACCCCCTCTTCAGTTCCCCCCCTCTGGTCGACATGTCGACCACATCCTGATATGTTAAGCCTTTAGCTCTTGGTTGCCATATTTTCGTAATTCATCTGCGGTGTCTATAGTAATTCACATGATTGTCAAAAGTCCATTCCATATAACTGCACACTCCTTCCAGGTTGCACGACAACCCACTTTCCTTTGTAGTATTTCACATCGAATGGATTATCTAATTTTATTGCCTCAAGTGGGAATATTTCACTGTTTGCTATTCTCTCTCAGCTTGTCTCTTTCCTCCACTATTTTGTCTTTTGCGCCTCCTATGTTCACACCCATCAGTCTCCTCTGCTGTCTTTCGGCACTGGGCGATGCAAATCTTCACCACGCATAGTGTCACTCCTGCCAATATTAGTGTTCCCAATATTACCTCCAGCCCGTCTTAGCCATGACGGCATCCATGACCATCTGTATGCTATCCAGCTCTGGTCCTTTCTAGTCCCCTTGGCTTCTTCCTCCATCTTGGCGTGCATCTGAGATAGCTGGGTTAATGCCTCTGTCAGTGTCCCGTTATCTTCGTCATTGGCAGGTGTGAATATGCAACAGGAACTCCCAATTATTGCGCAAATTCCTTCTTCCATTGCTGTGAGCAGATCCAGAACGTATCTATTCTGGAGCGCCAACAACCTTACTGCTCGGAGCTCTTCCTTTATTGCGTTGAACCCACTCACTGTAGAGTTTATCGTCATCACCAGCTCCCACTGGGTAATCTGCAGCCACTTTGCATTCATATACGTCTGCACAGCTGGAACAAATGTTGCAAAGAACATTTGCGTTCTGCTAAATAGCCTGTGTTCTGCTGGAACTTCATCCAGAGCGGCTTCTGATTTTAATGAGAAATAGTTACTTCTTTTCACTCTACTTATTTTTGCTGGCCTTTCCCCTTTGCCCGTTTTCTCTCCTTCCATAGACCTTTTCTTCCTTTTGTTAGTGTCCATGTTTGGGAAGTAATCGAGCTTCACATCCTTTCGTGGCATGACCAATGAGGGCATACTGATGTGGGCCGACGAGCAAACTCCTCCCCAGTTGGGTGGCAGCTTCTTGTATGCATTGGATCTGCATGCCCAGTAGTGATCCATCAGTACTACAGTGCCTGTCTTCATCACTGCATGCTTTTCTATGCTTCGGCACCCTGTATTTTCTCCAATTCACACCTCACCATCATTTTGGTTACAGAGTGCTGCTGTTTTCAAGGGTATTCTAGGCATTGGTCCAGCTTAATTCTCCACCCAAGTGAGCAACTTTGCACTTGCATCCCACCGCTACAGGCACTTATAATTTTATTCTTGTACTTTATTCACTGGAGATTGTGAAAGGTCAGCGCCTTGCTCCCCACCACACCCACCCCCTTCCATCCATCCTCTGTGTATGCTTGACCATACACAAGTATTTGTGGTCTTTCCCAACACCCAGGTTCTCCCCCTATTTCCTTCACACTTGTCCATGGGCAGGGCAATGGTTTTAACGCTATAGTATGTGCCTCCTTTCTGTGGTCCATCAGTTATATATTGTATTGCTTCGTCTAACTGCCAATAATTGTTCATCATATCGAGAGTCTTTAGTTAACATTCCTCATACGGGAGCGTTGCTTGAGACATCCGTCTCAATGTTGCTGTTTTCTCTTGAAATCTCCCTTGAGTTGTTACCATCAGGCATTGAGCTCTTGCTGCTGGTATTTCAGTTGCTATAGACATTCTGGAGGCACTCATGGCATTGGGGATTAACGAGCAAACACGGTGGTTTCCTTACCTACTTTAGTTATGTGCTTGTACCACATGTTAGACACTCGAGCTGTGTTGGTGAGATAGAGTTACCCCTTTCATGTCTGTGTCAGCACTGCGCTTACCTCTCCTTAGTGTGCTTGCAGTGCTGTCCTGTCCACCTGACGTGCTCGTTCCACCTGCTGGTGTCGGGGTAATGTTAGTAGAGGATACAGCGCTAGCGCTAGCAACAAGCCAAATTCTCCAAAATATAAATGCAATGCTCCACTTGGAATAAAGAGACACAACAGTATAATCACATTTCTTATTTCACCCACCTTTACCTGTGCTGCTTGATCCTGGTGCAGCTTGAAGATATAGTTGCCTGCCTGAAAAGCGCAAAAATGAGCGTTATTGTGTTACTATCAAGTTAATATTGTAAGCTCTGTTGTTGATGGCAAATATAAACAACTGCTCCCACAGACCTCTAATTCCAGCTTCCCTCAATATGGAAAGAACCAAAGGATTTCTTTGTACGAGATGTGGGTACACTTGGGTTAGATATTCTATAAAGGCAAGATAGTATACTCTGGGTGAACTGTCCTGAAATCTGCTAGGTCTTATTACATGGTGGACAAATTGGGTCGAGAAAGTATCAGGGTAATAGTCAGCAGGTAACATAAACAATCATCAATTATCACAGTCAGCTTGCTAGAAGAATGTATATAGAGAATAAAATAACAAACAGTATATCCTCACTCTATGTATGTAGGTAGTCTGGTCCCTAGCTCAGCTGCCCTTGAGCGAGTAACCATTGTGTGTCCTCCACTCGGCAGTGCAAGTTCAAAATCGTTGTTTTGCTCCTCTTGCTGCTGATCGTTGGCTCTGTTGAACTCGTTGGGAGGTGAGGCTGCTGCTTGGTAGGGCTGGATGTCCGAGAGATGGTTTAAACAGTTTTTCCTGCCAATCTGACAGCTTTGTCTGCTATTGCCTCGATGATGTGGGGTACCGTGAATCTGGGAGCATCCCGCCTTGTCACAAAATTTCTGAGAAGCAATGGATCACCAATTCGAACATGGTTTTTTCCCCCAGAGTCTTTCAGTTCGTTGTCAGTGTTGCTTTGTCTGCTGTCTTCTGGGCCTCCCTGGTGTTGTTGTATCTGGCGAGAGATAAGAGGCACTAGCAGTTAAAGAAGTAATGTAATCGTACATCTGCATCGTTCAGTGCCCTTGTGGGAGGAGCCAGTGGGAGTTGCATGCGTCATCCCGTCACCACCTCGTGGGGCATTAAATGGTGGTTGGACCTAGGCTTATTGCGCAATGCGAACGGTGCAAGGGGTAGGCGGTGAAGACAGTTCCTTTTGTGCTATGCTTTGTTTTAGCTATTGCCTCCTTCAAAAGGCTGTTCAGGCGTTCACAGACCCCATTTGCTTGCGAGTGATGAGCACAAGAGAACTTATGCAATGTTATGTGCTTGAACATCTCATTGGCGAAGTGAAGGCCATTGTCAGACCGCAGGACTTCACACATGCCCCATCGTGTGAATACTTCTCGGACCAGGAACTTTGCTTCTCTGATAGCGTCAGAATGTGAACAGGGGCCTGCCTCAATCCATCGAGAGAATGGGCGCACAACTACTGTCATGTAGCGGGATCCTTGACACACTTGGATCATTTATAAGCAATTGTTTGACATGTAAGCAGTTCACTGCAGGACATACATTGAGAGTTGTGAGAGGAGCCATACCTCGGCCAGCCGGGCCATTTCAGAATCTACTGGCCGAGGTATGGCTCCTCTCACAACTCTCAATGTATGTCCTGCAGTGAACTGCTTACATGTCAAAAAATTGCTTATAAATTCAGTCATGTGTTCTGCCAAATTAGGACAGAACCATGTTTCTCCAATATGGGCAGCAATTACCTCTTTTCCTGTGTGCGTTGGATAGTGCAGCTGTGTCAGTGCAGTGTTCAATAATGCAAGTGGCATGGGGGCGTGGCCAGCAACAGAACTATGAGGACGTGAGTTCCTGGTGCTCCGGCGGCCGCAGCAAACAGCCTGAATAAATAGCCTGCTACGAGTGGCAAATCTGCCCAAAACGCATATCCTCCTGAAGGTAAGCACACATGAGGGGAGCCTGTGACATTAAAAGAATCGCCGCCAACCCCAATACAGCAGCCCAGACTGAGATATCCACACATTGGCACCCAACATGGGCAAGGACAAATCCAAAAGATTGATATCCCAGAGTAGGATAGATCAATTTACTACGCCGACAACTAACGGCCAGCTAGAACAAGACCAACCAGACACCATGGCAGGAACGGAGGGCACGATATCACTAAAGGACATCATGGCGGCCATAGCCGACTCGCGCGCCTCCATGGAGCAGAAAATGGACGGCATCAGCATGGACGTTTCCCTCCTGCGACATGACCTCCAGAAGCTGACCTCGCGCTCTGGTGAGGCAGAACAGCGCATATCCGGCGCGGAAGATGGAATAAGGAACATAGAACAACAGCTGGCCAGAGTCACAACACGTTTGATAACCATGGAGGAGCGAGTGGATGAGAGCGAGGGAAGATCCAGACGTAATAACGTTAGGATCCTGGGACTGCCAGAGAAAGCAGAAGGCCCATATATGGAGCTATTTCTGGAACAGTGGCTCACAGACATGTTTGAAGAAAACACGTTCTCTAACTTCTCCATTGAACGATCCCACCGTGTACCGACGGGTCGTCCACTGCCGGGCGCCCCACCTCGTACAGTGATCGCCAAACTATTGAACTATCGTGATCGTGATGCACTGATTCAGTCCGCAAGGGCGAAAGGCACTCTCACCTACAATGGATCCAAAATAGCATTCTTCCCAGACTACACCAGGGAAGTGCAGAAGGCTAGACAATCGTTTGACCCACTGAAAAAACAACTACAATCCCTCAAGTTGAAATACGGCCTGATGTTCCCTGCCCAACTCAAAATTTACCACGGAGGCACAACAGTCCACTTCACCGACCCCAGAGAGGCGTGGAAATGGGCGGAACAACACATCGAGGGAGACTGGACGACGACGAGGGGCAACAGAAACAGAACACCCTGTGCCCGGCCAGGTCCTGAACTGCCAGACCAACAACCACCTGCACCGGGAATCGCACCGCAGCTGCAGGAATAAGAGCACAGACTCCTGAAATATATGCGAATAGAAACACTTGAGACCCTACTATATGGGGTTTAAGGTACTGTATTTTAACTTAATGCTGAAATTGTACAGAGTAGCCACGAAGAGACACACAGCCAAGCGGCCAGCCCAGACGGAAGCCCCCCCCTTCCCCTGGTATGCCACCCTGTGACATCGCACCGGGGTATGTCCGGAGCCTACACACAGGGATACAACCCCGAAGAGTTTACTTGTTAGCGGGCTCACTCAGCTGCTGTTAGCTGAGGTTTGTTGTTGAATGTTCGGGCGACAGATGCTTCGGGTTAGGAGTATAGGGTGGGGGATGGGAAGTTTGTTTAACAACAGTTTTGTTAAGAAAAGGGTCCAAAGTTCAAATCCAGAACGCTTTGCCACAACACTACCAGCAAACGACATGTGTACACGGTGCTATGAGCCAGTGACTAACCCTCACTCTTCACCAAATGGCCTCCTCGAACACAGATGTCAGAACCCTACGACTCCTAACCTGGAATGTTAACGGGAAGGGAGGTGGAATCAAGAGGCGACTCATTACACAACTCCTGAATCGGCACACACCAGACGTAGCCTTCCTAACTGAGACCCACTTAGCAGGCACTACATGTAACTTATTCAAACGCACTAACTACAGAATTGCAAAACACGCTGGGTTCACCACAGGCTCTCGTGGGGTACTTATATTAATGCACAAACGTTTGCCCCTGACCATGGCACGGGTGACCCAAGACACTGGCGGCAGGTACACATTTATTACAGGAACACTATGGAACCAGACGATAGCCCTGCTCGGGATCTACTCGCCACCGACACTGATCACAACACTGCTACAGGACATTAAACCTCTGATCACGGGAGATAACTCAGACCTACTGATAATTGGGGGTGACTTCAACAAAGTCATGGAGGTGGGGATGGACCGCTCACACTTAAGAGGAAGAAACCCCACTGTCCAAACCAAGCTAGTGGCGTTCACCACAGCAATGGGACTGCGGGATGTGTTGCGCGATCTGCACCCGGACACGAGAGAATACTCCTTCCACTCAGGGGTACACGCCTCTTTATCGTGATTAGATTACTTTCTGCCGGGGCCAGAGATTCACAGGGCCGCAAAGGCAACTCTACTGCCGCGCGGCATATCAGATCACTCCCCCCTGCCAATTGAGCTCAACATGGCTAGACCACGTCCGCCCCCCTCCTGGCGCTTAAATAACTACTACCTAGGCCTCCCAGACTTTCTGGAGCAAATACAACAAACGGAAAAAAAATACTTTGAGTTAAACACGGGATCGGTGGATGATCCCGGGATCCTGTGGGAGGCACTCAAACCGGTGCTGAGGGACAAGATTTTGTCATGGTCTGCTGCACACCGAAAGAAACACCAACAGAAATTAGTAGAAGCCGAAGAGCAAGTGACCCAGGCTGAACTAAACCACCTGGCACTAGACCAACCGGAAACAAATCGAGCATTAACACTTGCCCAAAAACGCTTACAGAATGTTGCGCTAGACAATGCTAGGCAAGCGCATAAGACGATGAGAGCCAGAATATATGAGACCGGTGATAAAGCCGGCAAAATGCTGGCATGGTTAGAAAAACGCGAAATAGGCAGCGGCCAGGTCAGAGCGATTAAGATCAGAAGGAGATGAACCCTTACTGACCGACCGAGACATAGCCGAGGGCTTCGCAGCTTACTATACAGAGCTTTACAGGTCACCCACATCGCCTATCAATAGTTTGGTACTAAACAACATAACCCTCCCCACTCTCAACACAGAACAGCAGGCTCTACTTGAGAAAGATATCACAGAGGAGGAACTGATAGTGGCCATGTCGGAACTCCAGACGGGAAAGACACCAGGGCCAAACGGCTTCCTGATTGAGATGTGGCGTAAACTTGGTACGAATGAAATTGCCCTCCCCCCTACTGCGAATGTTCCTAAAGTCCAAGGAGCGAGGATGCCTACCGGCAGACCTCTGGAAAATCACGATAATAGTGATCCCCAAAGCAGACAAACCGCCAGACCTCTGTAGTTCATACCGACCAATTTCACTTATCAATAGTGAGACCAAAATACTAGCAAAAGTACTGGCCAACCGCTTACAACAGGTCATCACAACATTAATTCACCCCGACCAGTGCGGATTTATGCCGACGGTCGACCAGCATGAACATTCATAGGCTGCATACTGTAATAGAGAATGCGCCCACCACCTGAGGCCCCCTGGCTGTACTGGCGATTGACTTTGAAAAGGCTTTCGACTCAGTGTACCGGGAGGCAGTTTGGGAAATAATGGGTCAGATGGGGTTTGGTCCCCAGGTCCTGAGCTGGGTGCAACTCTTATATGAATCCCCCGAGGCACAAATGAGGGTGAATGGGTGCCCATTGCAAACCTTTAAGCTTGGGAAGGGAACCAGACAGGGGTGCCCACTATCTGCCATGATATTTGCCCTGGCTGTGGAACCGTTAGCAGAGGCATTGAGAACGTCACCGGCCTGGTGTGGTATTCAGTGGGAAGACTGGCGAGAGGATAGTCTCCCAGTACGAGGATGACTTGCTTCTTTACTTAAAAGACCCACACCACGCCTGCTCCACGATTGTAGACATACTAAACAGCTACGGTACTTTCAGTGGGCTAAGAGTAAACTGGCCCAAATCAACACTGTTCCCAATAGGCACCACAACTTTTATACCGCCAGCCAACTGTCCCTTTCGCTTAGAAACTGAGCAGTTTAAATACCTTGGCATACAAATTACTAACGACTTAAGCAAATATGTGCCAATAATCTCCACCCGATAACAACCAGATTCACAGAAGATATCAGGCACTGCGTCTCTCTCCCATTGACCCTACTAGGAAAGGCAGCATTATTCAAAATGATGGCTCTCCCACGTTTCTTATACATACTGCAAAACGCCCCACTACACATCCCAGCGAAAGAATTCAAAAAGATAGACAACGCACTAAGGAAACTCCTCTGGAACAACGGACATCCACGTATTGCGCTGGGCACTCTGCAGCACTGCATTTGGGAGGGAGGAATAGGGCTCCCCCGCCTACAGTCCTACTATTGGGCTAGCAAAATGGCAGTGGTCAATGACTTACTGCACGGGGACACCACATTGCCACACAATAGACTAGGGAACGCCAGAGGAGGCGCTAGACCTCAAACTGAACTCGTTTACAAAGCGATTCATAACTCAACCGCACAGTCTATGCTATCACACATTGCCCGAGTATGGAAAGACACACCCAAGTTCCTGGGATGGGAAGGGAAAATCACCCCACTACAACCACTGTGGAACAACAGGAATCTACCTGAGGTAAACAAGCTTCCGAGATGGCGTACATGGTTACAGTATGATATGAGTACAGTGGGCGATATCGTATAGGGGGGCCGACTGGTATCCTTTGAAACCCTAAAAGCCAGATTTCACCTCCCAGGCACTGAACGGTTCCAATATGCGCGGATGCAGCATGCCCTACAAGCCCACCTCCCAGCACTTGAAGACATGGCCGAAAGCACTCCCCTCGAAAGAAACATAGTTGAGGCAAACATTGAGACTATAGTAACGTCCACCATGTATAATGTAATCGCTTCCTTTGCCACCACCGAACTCGCCAGCCTAAAAAGCAAATGGGAAAGAGACATGGGACTTATACAACCGGAATACTGGGTGGGGGCCCTCATGTACCCTCGGGAGGTGGCCATTTCGGCCAGACTTAGACTTATCCAGCTCAAAATACTACACAGGATTTACTACCCAAGGGTGGCATTATATCGCTGGGGGAAAACAACTGACCCACACTGTCTACGGTGCAAGAGGGAGGAGGGAACCTTCTTCCACATACTGTGGGACTGCAACCATATACAACAGTACTGGCAAAAATGTTGCGATGAACTCTCACCGGAACTGGGTAGAACGATAGACAGAGTCCCGAAGCTACTCCTGCTTTGGGTGGAGGAGGAGGGAGAAGCATCTAAATACGAGAAGTTGCTCCTATCGACTACCTCAGCAATAATTAAAAAGAACATTACACAATTATGGGGTTCGGAAATAACACCGCAGTACGAACAATGGGTGACGGACGTCAACATATGCATTGCAATGGAACGGAGAGTATATACAGACAGGGGGTGTCCGAGGAAAGCAGACAAAATATGGAATAAATGGGAGGAAGCCCAATGACTGTACCAACCTGAAGAATGGATGATAAGGCACAGTGTACAAAAGTAATCCAATCTGGCATATAGCGTGAGATACAACGGACATTGCAAGACCCTTTTCTTTCCTTTCCTTTTCTTTCTTCTTTTCTATCTTGTTCTTCTTTCACCTGACCAAGGACTGTTTCAATGGTCATATAGGTTGAATGTTTACATGAAGAAAGTATGTTTTGCGATGTTAAGATGGAAAAAACAATAAAATGTGTTATAAAAAAAAATAATGCTAGTGGCATTACCGCTTTTCCTGTGGTGTTCTGCCGCAATAGGGCGTCTGTCGGAGGTACTGTACATCCCTGCAACTCCATAATCTGTGTTTCTGGTAATGCATTGTACCCTTCCTTCAGTACCATGTTCCTTACATAGTCTTGGGCATGTGATGCTGTCTCCATTTCTAGTGCTGGTTCAATTTATTATTATTATTATTATTGTATTATCATTATTATTATTGTGCTAGTTCATTTTATTTATATTAGTCCATTTCTAGTTCATATGCTGCACACTTTGCTTGTGAGTCTGCTGCTTCATTTCCCCTTGAGACAGGATAATCGCCTTGTGTATGTGCCTGGCACTTCACTATGGCTATCTGCGCTGGGTACTGTATATCTTCAATCAGTCTACCCAATAAAAGTGCATGCTCTAGAGATGTCCCATTGCCTCTCCTGAAAAACCTCTTCATCCATCGCGCCAGTCTTGAGTGTACTGTTGACTTCACATATGCAGAGTCTGAGTACACTGTCACTTCCTTTCCTTTGCTGTGTTCTAAGGCTAGTATTAGTGCCACTAATTCTTCTGCTTGTGCCCAATAACGGGGCGGTAAAGACACACTGGCCACTACCTTACTCATTCCATCTTAACTCGACCTTACCACTGCAGTTCCTGCATGCCTGACCCCATCTATCTGGTCAATTGTCGACGACCCGTCAATGTAAATCACGTCTTCCCCCACAAGTGCGTCCTCATGTACTTTGCGAGTGGCTTTCATATCTCACAGAAGGAGATGGTCTTTGTGGCACCGATGGTCACAGGCACGTATGGCAGCCATTGTTTCTCTCAAGATGGCGGCTCCGGCAGGTTGCGACATTCCAGCCTTGCAGTGGATGCCTGCAACCAAGGCTCCGCCCCCTCAGCAAAGTTCTGGTTATCTGCCGACATGCACAACGCTCGAGTGCGTTGCTACTCCTCACAGTCAGCGCTCCGTAAGTTCGCCCCTAGGCTTTACTACTTGCTACAGCTCTCATTGTTCGATTCTTACCCTTCTCTGTCTCTGTGTTTTCAAAGCTTGCCACCCGCTCCTCCGGAATAGGGTTTTTTTCCCCAGAGGGTTTCCCTGGAGAGCTCATTCCCTCCTGATTCATTTATCTAGGGAGAGGTAGAGGTTCTCCAGGTGGCCACTCATATTCAACACACACATCTACTGGAACAGGTCAGTGGGTGCATGTTTAGAGGGAGAGTATTATTCCTGAAAAGTCCAATTTATGCAACAGTTATTACAGTTAGCAACACCCAAAGATAACCAAAAGGATCGTTTTTACTGGTTTACAGTAAAAAACATTTTTTTTTGGGAATCGTATTCTCCCCCTTTCCTTTTTGCTCCTGTTGACATGGATCCGGCTCAGCAGCAACAGTTGTTAGTGGCAGTACAGTCATTGACGGCTGAGGTTCAGGCACTCAAACAGGAGAATGCCGTTTTACTGCAATTCATGGGGAGGGCTCCTAGCTGCTCGGAACTTCCTCCTGGGCCTCTGCCTGGGGGACGTTTTGATGGAGATCTTCATAAGTTAAAGGAGTTTTTGGAGTCTTGCCCGGTACAATTTATGTTCAAGTCTGCTTTTTTTCATAATGATAGGGATAAGGTGGGTCACATGATAGCTCAGCTCATGGGTCCAGCTCTAGCCTGGGCCACCCCGTTGGTCACGTCAAACAATCCAATTCTTGATTCCTATCCAGCCTTTGTTAATAGTCTTAAGACCATGTTCGGGAGGCAGGAAATCACGGTGTCGACTCAGGAACAATTGTTGGACTTCCGTCAAGGGTCACTTGATCTCATGACATATATTACTCGCTTCAAGCAATTGGCAGCAGGTACTTCGTGGGCAGATGACGCTTTGATTACGCTTTTTAGACGAGGCTTAAATGAAGACTTGAAGGACGAAGTCTCTAGAGTTCCGCGCCCTCCTAATTTGGCGGAGTTGATTTTGATGGTCATGCAGATGGATTATCGAATTTTGGAGCGGCGTCAGGAAAAGAAGCGACAGAAAGGTTTCAGGACTCTGCCGGATTATTCTACTACCTCCCCCAAGGGCGCTGCCCCTGACGAACCCATGCAGATAGGTGCGGCTCGGGGTCCTTTGTCCTCTGAGGAACAGATCTGACGTCGCACTTTAGGATTGCGGTTCCAAGGAGCATTCTATTCAAAATTGTCCTATCATTCTCTCTCGGAAGCAGGGAAACGCTCGTACCCGACCGTCAGGGGAACCACGGTTAGGGAATCAATGAGCGGTTCCCCTCCTTCATACATTTCACCCCACATCACGATGTCCCTGATGCCCCCATGCTGGTTCTTAAAGTCTCTTTTTCTTGTGCTTCATTGGGTATGATTGAAGTTCTGGCACTGGTTGATAGCGGGGCTGCTGGGAATTTCGTTGATGAAATTTGGGCTACTAAATTTGGGATTCCTCGTACTGCTAAGGCTATCTCCATTCCTGTGGAATCCGTGGATGGAAGTCCGTTGGTCTCGGGACCCATAAAAGAACAGACGGCTCCCCTCCAGATGACCATTGCTTCTCACAAGGAAGTCATCATCTTGGACATTGTCCGCACTGCACATTATCCCGTCATATTGGGATTACCTTGGCTCCGGCTACACAACCCGTATATTAATTGGTCAGCTGGGACATTTTTTCTAGATTCTGTTCATTGTCAAACCCATTGTTTTACTCAGGGTACTCTTGGTTTCCATTCTGCCTCCACTCACCCTTGTGAACGATCGGGAACGGCTGTGCTTAATCAGGTCCGGGGAATTCCTGAGCCTTATCAAGCCTTTCATGAGGTGTTCTCTGATGCTGAACATGCTGAACTGCCGCCTCATCGTCGAGACGACTGTGCCATCGAGTTGCTTCCGGATCAGCCTATTCCTTTTGGTCGCATGTATGTGCTCTACGCAAGGGAGAAGGAGGTTCTAAGGGAATACCTTCGTAAGAATTTGCACAACGGCCTTATTGCGGAGTCCACTTCCCCTGCTGGGGCGTCCTTGTTTTTTATTCCTAAAAAGGACACTGCGGAACTCCGACCCTGTATTGACTTTCGCGGTTTGAATAAAATTACTGTCCCTGACCGCTATCCTATGCCTTTGATCACTGACATTCTTGAGGCTATTAAAGGTGCAAGGATTTTCACCAAGTTGGACCTACGAGGGGCCTACCATCTCATCCGTATTAAGTCAGGAGATGAGTGGAAGACAGCATTCCGGACGCCCTTTGGGCATTATGAGTATCGCGTTATGCCCTTTGGGTTGTCCAACACTCCTGCTGTCTTCCAGCGTTTTATGGACCATCTTTTTTCTGACATTCTCCTTCATTCAGTTATTGTCTATCTAGATGATATCTTGTTTTTTTCTTCTCACCGACCGCACATGTTGGTCATGTTACTGAGGTATTACAGCGCCTCCGTGATAATCACTTGTTCTGTAAACTGGACAAATGTGAATTTCATCAGGACAGAGTAGCCTATTTGGGGTATATCCTTTCAGCTCAGGGTGTCTGTATGGACCCCAGGAAGGTCTCAGCTATCCAGGATTGCTCTCCGCCAAATTGTGTTAAGGATATCCAGCGTTTCCTGGGGTTTGCCAATTTTTATCGGCATTTTATTCCCAGGTTCTCTGAGATTATTCTACCATTGACTTCTCTTCTCAAAAAAGGGGTTCCCTTTCGTTGGTCCGGTGCAGCTGATGAAGCTTTCATCTCCTTAAAGAACTGCTTCATGACGGGGACCTATTCTTCATTCTCTGGATCAAGGAAGGAAGTTTATTGTGGAGTCAGATGCCTCCCATTTTGCTCTTGGAGCTATCCTTCTCCAGGAAGATGAACAGGGAGTGGAGTGTCCCGTCGCTTATATGTCTAAAACCCTTTCTCCGTCGGAGCTAAATTATACTGTCCTTGAAAAGGAGTTGCTTGCCATCAAACAAGCGTTTGAAGAGTGGCGACATTTACTGCTGGGAGCTCAATATGCTGTTGAAGTTCGAACGGACCATCACAACCTTCGGGCCCTTCAGCATGCTCAAACCTGGAATAGCAGACAAGCCCGTTGGGCTCATTTTTTTTCTCCGTATGAGATTGTGTTCACCTTCATTCCCGGCAGAAGTAACTTAAAGGCTGACGCCCTATCTAGGAAGGAATCTACTCAGTGGGCTCAATTCCGTGCTGAACCTTTATTTCCTAAGGCTCGTTTTGTACATGTGGTTTCCAACTTTCTCCAGTCCGTTGCCACTTTGGTATTGCAGAATACAGATCGTACCGCCTTTCAGGCCCTGGGTCTCACGATCAATCAAGGGTGTGGTTATCGGAATCGGAGACTGTTTGTTCCTACTGCTGGACTCCAGAAAATGGTTCTTCAAATGTGTCACGATTCGATGGTGGCTGGCCATCGGGGGGTCAGCAACACTGTGGAACTTGTACGACGTCACTTTTGGTGGCCTAATCTAGTGGAGGATGTGCGGGAATATGTGGCTGCCTGTACTATCTGTTTGCAGTCTAAGACGCCTCGATGTCCTCCCTTGGGCCTGCTCACGAAGATGCCTGTTCCGGTGCATCCCTGGCAGTTTATTTCCAGATTTTGTGGTGGATCTCCCTAATTCTGACGGATGCACTACGATTATGGTTACCATTGACTACTTCATGAAGATGGCTCACTTTGTGGCCCTGCCCTAAGGTACCTAGCTCGGCTCAGATGGCAAGAATCTTTATTACTCACATTTTTTATGTTCATGGCTTACCTGAGACTATTGTCTCGGATAGGGGTCCTCAGTATACATCCAGATATTGGCAACAGCTATGCAAGATTCTTGGCATTTCCCGTGCTCTAAGTTCGGGGTTTCATCCTCAAACAAATGGCCAAACTGAGCGTTTGAACCAGACTCTTGAAGGCTATCTTAGGTGCTATGTTTCGGCGTCTCAAGACAATTGGACTGAGTTGTTGTCCTTGGCAGAATTCGCTTATAACAATACCCGTCACGCCCCGCTGAGATCCAGTCCTTTTTACTGCCGTTATGGGTTTCCTTCCTACCTGCTTTCCTGTAGGGGTATCATCTGCGTCTTCATTTCCGGATGTTGCAGGGCTATTACAGGATATTCAACTGGGACATCGGAAGGCACTGGCTTCTCTTCAAGACGCTAAGGAACGGGTTAAACATTTTGCTGATTTGCACCGTACTCCGGCTCCTGTTTTTGTCCCGGGTGCCAGGGTATGGTTGGCTTCCCGATTTCTCCCTAGACATCTGATACCTTCAAAACTCTCTCCAAGGTACTTTGGGCCATTCCCTGTGCTTAAAAAATTGGGCGAGGCTGCCTATCGCCTGCAACTTCCTCCCTCCTGGTCTCGGATTCATCCGGTGTTTCATGTTTCGCAACTCAAAAAGGATGTGGTGGATCGCTTTTCTCGCCAATTGACTGTTCGTCCTCCTCCTGTTCTAACTTCTTCTGGTCCCGAGTTTGAGGTGGCTGGCATTTGTGATTCCCGTTATCATCGGGGCCGTCTCCAATACTTGGTGGATTGGCCTGGCTATTCGCCTGCGGAAAGATCTTGGGAACCGGCTTCTGCAGTTCATGCTCCCCAGCTGGTTCGCCGATTTTATCGCTCTCATCCCGGCAAACCGGGTACGTCTGCCCTTTGGAGGGGGCATACTGTTATATCTCACAGAAGGAGATTGTCTTTGTGGCACCGATGGTCACAGGCACGTATGGCAGCCATTGTTTCTCTCAAGATGGCGGCTCAGGCAGGTTGCGACATTCCAGCCTTGCAGTGGATGCCTGCAACCAAGGCTCCGCCCGCTCAGCAAAGTTCCGTTATCTGCCGACATGCACAACGCTCAAGTGCGTTGCTACTCCTTACAGTCAGCGCTCCGTAAGTTCGCCCCTAGGCTTTGCTACTTGCTACAGCTCTCATTGTTCGATTCTTACCCTTCTCTGTCTCTTTGTTTTCAAAGCTTCCCACCCGCTCCTCCGGAATAGGGTTTTTTTCCCCAGAGGGTTTCCCTGGAGAGCTCATTCCCTCCTGATTCATTTATCTAGGGAGAGGAAGAGGTTCTCCAGGTGGCCACTCATATTCAACACACACATCTACTGGAACAGGTCAGTGGGTGCATGTTGAGAGGGAGAGTATTATTCCTGAAAAGTCCAATTTATGACAGTGGCACTGAATGCCTCTGTTTTCTGCGCAGTCGTGTGCATAGTTACCTTCTTGTAAAATGTCTGCAAGGAAAATCGCTGGGTTGACAATTCTGCACCTTACCACCTTGATGGATGGGCTTGATAGTAACGCTTCGTACCCTGATGCTCTCTGTGTTGTCGGTGGGCTCTTTGGTTTCTACAATATCGCAAAAAGGGTGTGCTGCATGTACAGAGTGGTGTCACCCCCATGGTAATCCCTGCTGATTTCTCCACTGCGAATGCGGCGGCTGCCAAAGCTTGTTCGCACTGGTAGTGTCCTCTCATTACTGGGTCAGGTTTCCCACTGTAGCAGGCTACGGGTTTGTGCCCCAAATTTCTTCTTTGTCAGTACTGCCTTTATCACTACCCCATCAGTGTGTGAAAAAAGGAAAAATTCCTTTTTGTAGTCTGGCATCCCCAACACTGGATCTGTGCATATTGCTTTTTTCAGCTCATTAAATGCCTCAGTCAGTTCTGTCGTCCAGTTCATTATCTTGTGTCCCAAATTGCTGCATCTCTCTCACTGTCGTGGGTTTGGCTGTCTTGCGTATTCTCTCTGCCCTTTCTGGTGAGAACTGTCGGCCATTTTGTGAGATTGTTTGTCCAATGTACAGTGCTTCTTTTTAACAGTACCACAGTTTGGCCTTGTTCACCTTGTATGCTTTGTCAGCTAACAATGTCAGCATATGCACTGAGTCCTTTCTGCACTGGTCTTCTGTCATGCTGCAAATCAAAATGTTTCTACGTACTGCAGGACTGCTCTTAATCTGTACATTTCCCAGATCCATCTGGAGGACTCTATTGAATATAGTGGGTGATTTGCAGTACCCTTGAAGTCTTGTATGCTTCCACTTCCGGTTTTATACATAAAGGAAGTCGAGTCTTGTGAATCTGGGCGTAGTGGCACTGAGAAAAAATGCATTCTTCAAGTCTGTGACCGTGAAGCAGGCAGCTTCTGCCTGAAAGCTGCGCCAAATTGTCGCTGGATTTGGAACCATTGCTTCTACAATGTAATTAAGAGGGTGTAAGTCCTGGATAAAATGCCATGACCCCCCTTTTGATTTTTTAACTGGGTACACTGCCATCTTGCATGGGAATTCTGACGGTACTAGAATGCCTTGCTCCGCTAGTACTGTAATTGTTTCATAAATGCCCTCATCTGCTTGTTTTGAGAGTGGACACTGTTTGACAATGGGTAAGATTGCTCCTGGTTTGAGCTTTATCTTCACTCCCCCTATTCCTTTTAGAAGCACCACATAATAGGTACTTGTGGTCCATAGGATGCTAGGCACCTTGGCCAGATCCTCCTTGCAGAAGGATGGTGGTGCTTCCAGCGCCATTGCCATCCTCTGTGGTGCCTCTCTGTAGTGTATTCTCAACCAATAAGTCACACTCATCTCAAACCCAATCTCAGCCTCTGATCTTTTGTCCCTGAATAGCTCTTAGGCTGTTACTGTAGTCGGCCTGCACCCTTCTGCCACCGCAATCACTGCTCGCCATGGTTGTCCTGTGTAGTCCATACCATGGACTGCTATCCACACGTCTCTCACATCCACTGCCTCTAGTTATATTGGAACTATTGTCCCTTCTGCCTTATCCAATGGTATCTCTGGTCTGAACAAATACTCGTTTGGGACACGCCACATCTTCCCTGCAATCCCTGGGAGTCATGCAAGGGCAATCTCATTCCTGTACTAGAACAGCTCCTCGTCCACTGGCACCCCCCTCTGTACCTTCAGTCCATAATAGGCTTGAATGATCTCTTACATTGAGCATGTGTATTCCTGGTGTGGAGCACACTATCCCCTTGTCTGTGAATGAAATTGTCACGTTTAGTCTGCTCATAATGTCTCGTCCCAATATATTTACAGGTGTCTTGTCGAGAGTAAAGTAACGGCAGAGATAAGTCATGTTCCACTATTGAAATGGAAATATTGTCTGTGAAAGGAACCACTTCCCGAGCCCCAGAGAATCCTTGAGTATTCATGGCATAGCCTGACAATCTAAATGCTCTTTCTCAAATGCAGGACCTATTCGCCACTGTGTCTACATGAAAGGAAAAAAGTGTTGTCACCTATCGCTAACTCTATGCGAGTTTCCTCCGCAGGGTTGGGTGTGATCGACAGGATGGAACACATCAAGTCTGTCTGTGGGCTGTCCTATTGAGGGTATAAGGACATCCTGTTCCCTGAAAAGGGGTTGTTCCCTACCATGGTGACCCCTCCCAGTTTTCTAATGGCGACCGTTGCCATGGAGTTGATGTGGGACACTGTGCCGTTGTTTTGCTGCATGCTGTCTTGTACCTGTGGCAACTGCTGTGTGTTTCCTCGAATCTGTGGTGCTTGCAAATATTGTGGTACAGGTACTTGCATCTGTCAAATGGGTGCTTGCATCTCTGGTGCCTACTGGTGTGTGCTCTGTATCTGTCCTTGTTGGGGTTGGTCTTGTGTGTAATAGTCATCCTGGTCCCCCTGATATGCCTGCTGGTACTGTGTTCCCCAATTCCACTGCATCCCTGTGCTTCTACAAGCTCTCGAAATGTGTTCTATCTGCCTGCACATCCAACACTGTGGTGGCTCTCTCCCTTAGCCTTGGAACCCCCCCCCTCGCATAATCCCCTGGGCCCTGCTGCACCTGCGGCCCAATGTGTGTTAAAATACTGCTACTGTTTTGTCCCACAGTTCTCGAGGTTCAAGGCACGAAAGCTCTTGGATTGCCTGAATGTAGTTTAAGGGGTCTTTGTCTATCTCCATCTTGTGAGACATAATTGCTCCAATGTTTGATGTGTCTGGGTATTGTGTCCTTAATGCTTGCCATACCACTGTCCTGCAATTCGCAAACGTCGAACCGTCATGCGCCGTGTTCGGGGTTGTCACTTCGGGGAATCCCGCCCTTTTCCATACATCATCAGCCGTTGTAACGCTCACCTGACTCCCATGGGGGCGCTGGCCTGGTTCGCGCTGCTGTGACCTCGTCTAAGGTGATGCGCAGGGTTCGGAAGACGGACTGGACCGGGCCCCAGATCTGGCTTGTCTGACTCGCAGAAGTATCCTTCTGTAGGTGAGAATAGGGGGTTAACTGTCTGCGGGGTAATGCAATCGGCCTCCCACTTACCCCTCTCACGCTCCTCAAAACCCTTCTGTGCTTCCCCGTAGCGTCTCACCTTAGGGTCTGGAAGGATGAGCTCTCCATCCTGCTTCTGATGCAGGGGCGCGTTGGTATCCAGTTACGTCACTGGATTTTCGGATGGGTGAGAACCAAACTTGCTTGGCTTCCAGGTAAGTTTTTCTATAAGTCGTTCCCCTTGTGTCCACGCATTAATGTTCTAATGCTAATGTCTTTTTCCCCATAGGGGCCGCGGTACGGAATGCCGGGGAACAGGCACCGACCCGAGGTGAGCGGTGAAATCCTTGTGGATATCAGGTAAGTCTTTAATGAGTGTTTTGGTAATGTCTTTTCATTCACTCATTAACGCTGATGTCTTTTTCCCCTTAGGGGCCGGGGTCCGAAAATGCCTGGATGCGGCGCGGACCCGAAATGAAAAGGGAATGACCCAACAGGTAAGTCTTGACATGGAGTTTTAGCTTCCCTTTTCCCTTCTTTCTCTCACCTTTGTTCTTGTCTTTTTCTCCCTAGGCGCGGGGGCGCGACTGCGAATCCGGATGGTCGCTGCTGAACATGGAGGCGCCCTGTAAAGGTGAGTAGAATGCGGCGCTGCAGCGATCGATGCGATGTGCTTTTAAAAATAAATGTCTTCCTTTTCAGGATTGTCGGCGAAATGTCTCTGGGATGCAGATTTAGCAGGTGAGGCTTTTTCCTTCTTCTGTTCTCTTGTTCCCTTCCTTTGCAGGTGATTCAGGATGCTGGCAGGTGTGGCAGAAGTCAAGATGCAGGAGCAGACACAGTGAGCGTCCAGCTGCTAGATGCAGAACAACGCGAAGCACGTGTGGCTGATCGGGTGTGGTTTAAATAGCCTTGGAAGAAGTTCCTAGAATGTGTCCTTCCTCCAATCAGGTATGTCTCCTTCCCCATCCATGCCCGGGTGGTAAATTAGTCCGACAGGTAAAGTAGTTCCTTTCAGGCCTCAAGGAGGCCGGGGTTCTGCAGCATGGTCTGCATCAGGTAAGTGCACCCAAACACTTTCATAATGAGCCTGGCGCCTATGGCGCCAGGACTGACGTTTTCTATGAGCCTGGCTCCATAGGCACCAGGACGCTGTCCAAAGGGCCCCTATAAGGGGTTGCTGGGACCTTCCCCGGGGACTTGATGTCCGCTTTCGGGGACGCAGGGCCCGAGCCGGCTCCCCGGGAGCGGGCATCGTGACAGCACTCCCCCCCCCCCAAGGCCCCTCCCAAGGTTGTTCCCTCCGGGGGTTTTGGTTTGTTTGGGAAGAGTCGGTGGAATTTCCTGACTAATCGAGGTGCATGCACATGGTCGTGGGAACCCAGATTAGTATGGGTTCCCACGACCTCTCCTGAGGTCCGTACCCCTTCCAATCAATTAGGTAGAAAAGCTTTGACCTAAACATTTTTGAATCTAAAATGTTCTTCACTTCGAATTCGGGTTCCCCATCTATTTGAATAGGTTCTGGAGGTTTGAGTAGTCGGGTTCCGGGTACCACTGGTTTCAGAAGTGACACATGAAAAACAGGGTGAATTCGCATATTAGCTGGTAAATTAAGTTTAACCGCTACTGGGTTAATTATTGCCGTAATAGAATAAGGTCCCAGATATTTTGGTTTAAAAGTTCGAGGCCCTTTGAGCGGTAAATGTCTGGTAGCTAACCACACTTGATCCCCAATCTGATACGGAGGTGCTTCACTCCGATGTAGGTCAGCATTCTCCTTGTATTTTCTCTTGGCTTGTTGTAAATGCGTGGTTGCCTCTTTGAAGGCTCGGGTAATGGTAGAATGCAGATGTTCTACTGCGGGCACTCCGAGGTTCTGAGGTGAGTCGAGGTTTGAGATTCGAGGGTGATGTCCAAACAAGGTATAAAAAGGACTATGGCCAGTTCCAGAGTGTACCGAATTATTATATGCGTATTCGGCTATCCAAAGAATGTCTTTCCAGTTGCTTTCAGATTGCTGTAACATACACCGTAAGTACTGCTCAAGGGTCTGATTTGTCCTCTCGATCTGACCATTGGTCTGAGGGTGGTGACTGGTCGATAATCTTACGTCGATTTGTGCCATTTGACAACATTTGCGCCAGAAGTGGGAAATGAATTGGCTTCCCCGGTCAGAGATTATTATAGATGGGAATCCATGTAGCCGAACAATATTTTCGAGGAATTCTTTGGCTAGGACAGAAGCTGAAGGTAAACCAGGCTTTAAAAGCGGACTTTATGGCTAACAGTTCTTTGTCAGTGATTGCGTAATTAATCTCTGGTGCCGAGAATTTTCTGGACCAAAATGCTACGGGATGCAGTTGGTTGGTTTCAGGATCTCTTTGAGACAGAACTGCTCCCATGGCTAGGCTGGATGCATCAGTTTCAACGACATACGGGAGATCTGGACGTGGGTGTTTCAATATAGATGCGGAGGTAAACTTAGCTTTTAAATCCTGGAAGGCCTGCTCTGCTTCTTCAGACCATTCAAAACGTTTATTTTTCCTCAAGAGTGCAGTAATGGGTTGTACTATGCGTGAAAATTCCGGGATAAACCTGCGATAGAAATTGGCAAAGCCGAGCATGCTTTGAACCCCTTTTACAGAGCTAGGTGATGGCCATTTGAGGATGGCATCCACTTTTCTTGAGTCCATTCGGACTCCTTTGGGTGTCAGGTTGAAACCGAGAAACTCAACTTCTGTGGTATGGAAAACACATTTCTCCAGTTTAGCAAATAGTTTGTGTTGGCGCAGTTTTTCCAGAACTGCCCTAACGTGTTTTCTGTGATCAGATTCCGAAGAGGAGTACACTAGAATGTCATCGATATAGACGACAACACAAACATCGATGAGTTCCCGAAGGACATCATTCATGAAGAATTGGAAGGCAGCAGGCGCATTGCACAACCCGAAAGGCATTACCTGGTATTCGAATAATCCATATTTTGTACGGTAGGCTGTTTTCCATTCATCGCCTTCTTTTACTCGCACCAGATGATATGCCCCCCGGAGATCTAACTTGGTGTATATGCAAGCGTCCTTCACCTGGTCAAGGAGTTCAGAAATCAGAGGCAGAGGATAACGGTTTTTAACCGTTATCTGGTTCAATGCGCGGTAATCGATACAAGTTCTAAGGTCGCCTTCTTTTTTAGGCACGAAGAACAAAGCCGAGGATGCCGGGGACTTTGACGGGCGAATAAAACCATTGGCGAGGTATTGATCCAAATATTGTCTCAAATGCAGGTTCTCAGGTTCGGTAAGGGCATAAATCCTGCTACAAGGGGGTTGTGCACCGGGCACCAGATCGATTTGGCAATCATACGATCGGTGAGGAGGTAACGTGTTGGCCTGTTCCTTTTGGAAGACGTCCGGAAAGTCCTGGTATTCCGGAGGTAATTGTATGAAGGCAGAGGTTACAGATGCTAGATTAATCATCAGGTTTTCTGGGTAGCATGTTTGTGCACAATCCGGGAAGGTTATTCTCTTAGCTCGCCAATCAATTCGAGGATTATGTGACACTAACCAAGGAATTCCAAGAATAACCTGAAACTGTGGAGCCTTGATTACATCAAACACAACTGCCTCCCGATGGCCGTCAGGACCAATAAGGGTCACCCCAGTAGTGGAATGTGTTACCGGTCCAGAGGCAATTTCAGTTCCATCGACTGTGGTGATGACATCTTTGCTGGTTTTAGGACGGAGAGGGAGGTTCATCCTAGAGGCCAATTCACGATCCACATAGTTTCCAATAGCCCCACTATCGATGTATGCCTTTATTGCATGCAACCGCTTAGGCTTTTCTGGATCTACGAGAACCATTGGCACTATGAAATGCGAGGTCTGAGAGTTAGTTTTCAAGCTCGGCAAGCAGACCCCTACGCTTGTCGGGCTGAGTCATTTCCCGAAACAGAGTCTTCATGGTTTTTATCAGCGCTCCTACCGCTTTTCGGGGCGATTTTGCCGGGCAATCTCGTAGAAAGTGTCCAGAGTTCCCACAATAAAGACATAATTTTAACTGCCGTCTCCTTTCACGTTCCTTTTGAGTTAAGGGTTCTTTAACCCCTCCAATTTGCATAGGCTCAGAGACATCAACTCCCTTGGGGTTAGCGTGGGTCTTGACCAACACCCGGGTCTCAAACCTGGACCGATCTGTTTTTCTGTTTTGAAGTCTGTGATCCAAATGGACCACTAAGTCTATATATTCTGTGCATTCTTGGGGCGGATTTACAACTTGGGCCAAGACATCTTTAAGTTCTCCGCGTAGACCTCGATAAAATAACGTGACTCTTTTATCCTCTGGCCATCCCGTTTCCACAATTAGTCTATTAAAGGTTGCAATATAGGATAGGAGGTCCTGATTGCCCTGTCGCAGGGATAGAAGTTCGTCATCCAGAGCCTGCCCCTGAGAGTGTCGAGCAAATAACCTTTCCATGCTTGCTTGAAATCCTTGAAAATCACGGAGAATCGGGTCATCTTGAGTAACCAGTGGAACTGACCAATCGGCAGCGCAGCCACTGAGATATGACAATACAAAGGCTACTTTGGTCTGATCATTAGGGAAGGCCCCAGGTCTGCATAGGAAGTGCAAACGACACTGATTCATGAATACGGCGAATCGTTTGGGGTCCCCAGCAAAGCGTTCAGGTGGGGCCAGCGGCATGTTTCCAGGTAGATTAATCTGCACAGGGTTACTGGGAACCACAGGAGCGGGGTTCCCTCCGGAACAGGGTAGAGGAGTTTGTCCAGTTTGACCTTGCAAAAGCTGTCTGGCCAGGTCATCAGTTCTTTCCTTTGATATTATTAATTCCCTCTTGAAGGCATTAGTCTCTTGACGAGCGGCATGTACTTCGGCCCGTAATTCCCCCAGTAATTGGGCCAACTGATCAGTCTCAGAAGTTTCCATAGCGCCTGGGTGGGAATTTGTAGGATGGCTTTGCGTTCTGTAACGCTCACCTGACTCCCACGGGGGCGCTGGCCTGGTTCGCGCTGCTGTGACCTCGTCTAAGGTGATGCGCAGGGTTCGGAAGACGGACTGGACCGGGCCCCAGATCTGGCTTGTCTGACTCGCAGAAGTATCCTTCTGTAGGTGAGAATAGGGGGTTAACTGTCTGCGGGGTAATGCAATCGGCCTCCCACTTACCCCTCTCACCCTCCTCAAAACCCTTCTGTGCTTCCCCGTAGCGTCTCACCTTAGGGTCTGGAAGGACGAGCTCTCCATCCTGCTTCTGATGCAGGGGCGCGTTGGTATCCACTTACGTCACTGGATTTTCGGATGGGTGAGAACCAAACTTGCTTGGCTTCCAGGTAAGTTTTTCTATAAGTGGTTCCCCTTGTGTCCATGCATTAATGTTCTAATGCTAATGTCTTTTTCCCCATAGGGGCCGGGGTACGGAATGCCGGGGAACAGGTACCGACCCGAGGTGAGCAGTTAAATCCTTGTGGATATCAGGTAAGTCTTTAATGAGTGTTTTGGTAATGTCTTTTCATTCACTCATTAACGCTGATGTCTTTTTCCCCTTAGGGGCCGGGGTCCGAAAATGCCTGGATGCGGCGCGGACCCGAAATGAAAAGGGAATGACCCAACAGGTAAGTCTTGACATGGAGTTTTAGCTTCCCTTTTCCCTTCTTTCTCTCACCTTTGTTCTTGTCTTTTTCTCCCTAGGCGCGGGGGCGCGACTGCGAATCCGGATGGTCGCTGCTGAACATGGAGGCGCCCTGTAAAGGTGAGTAGAATGCGGCGCTGCAGCGATCGATGCGATGTGCTTTTAAAAATAAATGTCTTCCTTTTCAGGATTGTCGGCGAAATGTCTCTGGGATGCAGATTTAGCAGGTGAGGCCTTTTCCTTCTTCTGTTCTCTTGTTCCCTTCTTTTGCAGGTGATTTAGGATGCTGGCAGGTGTGGCAGAAGTCAAGATGCAGGAGCAGACACGGTGAGCGTCCAGCTGCTAGATGCAGAACAACGCGAAGCACGTGTGGCTGATCGGGTGTGGTTTAAATAGCCTTGGAAGAAGTTCCTAGAATGTATCCTTCCCCGACCACGCCCGGGTGGTAAATTAGTCCCACATGTAAAGTAGTTCCTTTCAGGCCTCAAGGAGGCCGGGGTTCTGCAGCATGGTCTGCATCAGGTAAGTGCACCCAAACACTTTCATAATGAGCCTGGCGCCTATGGCTCCAGGACTGACGTTTTCTATGAGCCTGGCGCCAGGACGCTGTCCAAAGGGCCCCTATAAGGGGTTGCTGGGACCTTCCCCGGGGACTTGATGTCTGCTTTCGGGGACGCAGGGCCTGAGCCGGCTCCCCGGGAGCGGGCATCGTGACAGCCGTTTCCCTGAGGATCGCCACTAAAAGGCCTTTTACTTCCCCCACTGGTAACCTCTGGCCCGCTGTCATCCTTTCCATCTCATATATCTATTTCCCAGCCCCCGCTAATAACGATGGTAACTACCTACATCTCACATTTTCCTTGTTGATGTGTTTCCATGGTATATACTGAGGTCGCCCCCCTTTCTTTTCGAGTAAGGGTATCTGTGTGAACCCTACCTCCCAATTCGCACTTCTAATCAGTCTGACCTACCTGTCCGCATTTCTAATGTCAGTGTACACGTCTATTGGTTTGGTTATGGGTATTCGGATGTCGTCGTTGGGTCCCTCTGGGATCCTCTCCCAGGAACATACTATAGCTGTGTCCACCTTCCTTGGGAGGTCTCTGAGTCTCTCTAAGTATGGTACTAGGTCATCAATGTTACGTAGCTTGTCCAATGACCGTGGTTTGCGCTCCTCCTGTTCCCCCTGCACCAGTCCATCTCTTCCATGCCACCCTCTTGTCTGTCCCTGTCCCTGTTGATGGAGGCCTACGCTCCCCCCTCTCGTGCCCACTGTTTCATCCCTCATTGTCGAATACTGAGCCCATGTTCCTGCATAAGTCATCTACAAAGCTCAGTCTTCTAGTGGTTGTCTCGTGTGGGGTTTCATGGTGGTCTCGATGTCCCGCAAGCCATACCTACTTCCTCACCCCTAGGACTGTTCTGTCCAGTTTATATGGTATTCCTGTCCTGTGTGGTCATGCTCGCCGCCCCCCTCAACTGTCATTTCCCCGATCCACTGTCCATTGTTTATTTAAAGCCCTTATTTGTATTTGTATTTTATTGTTTATATAGCGCTTTAATCCAAACCGCTTTACAGTTTAACATCACGGGAACATTAAACATATAACATAGAAGCAATAACAGTATATATGAGACAAACCAGAAAAACAGCATGTGGAACAAATTGCATTTGAGGAGGAAGAAGAATGGAGGGGATGGGATGGAAAAAAGGGAGAAAGCGTAGGGAGTGGTGGGAGTTAGGAGGGAGGATGGAGATCATGGGGAGACTGGGAAGATAGACGGACGAGGGAGAGGGTATTGGAAGGAGAGAGAAAAGGCATCAGGTAGGGGAGTGGAGAAGGAATGCTTTCATGGAGGAACGGAAGGAGGAGTAGGTGGAAGTGGAGCGGATAGTGAAAGGAAGGGAGTTCCAATGTTGCTCGCTCATCGTCGTCCTTGCGTGCGCGTTCCCATGCCAGTCTCTCCACCTGCAACTTTCTTTGTTCCCTCTCAATCAACTTGCGTTTCTCCTGCTCCGCTGCCTCCCTCTGCCTCTTGATCTACTCTATTTATTTTATTTATTTTAATTTGTAAAGCGCCAAACTGCCCTCGGATATCGTGGCGCTGTTAAGAAGGTTTACTTAGTTACATAAGTTCATTAGAAGGCATACATTCATACATGTTGCTTCATACAATTCCAATAAGTGCTTAACAGTGGTTACATAGATTGGTGGGCAAGTATGTGGTGCCAGGCACATCTTACACAGCGGCAGCTACATAAAGTTGCGTGGACAACATTGGTAGGCAAGAGCATCGTGCCAGCCACATGTTGCATGGCGGCAGCTACAGACAGTTGTGTGGGCAAAATTGGTATGCATATACAGGTGCCAACCAAAAGCTGCAAGGCAGCAACAACACATATACGCGTGGTCAAGGTCAATGGGTAAATACGTGGTGCCAGGCACAGAATACAGAGGAGACAAGCTACACATGGGTGCATGGTTAGTGTCAACATAGAATAGCACGGGGCCAGTCCCGTATTGAACGGTGGCAAGTGCATACTAGTACATAGGTTTCCAATCAACGGGCAACAACGTGGAGCAAGTCTCAAAGTATGGCGGGCAGCTACAGGTGACTAACGGGGGGTGCAGACATACAGGGGGCAGCAGAGGGATGGGGCAGCAGAGGGGTGGGGGGTGCAAACATACAGGGGGCAGTAGAGGGGTGGGGCGGTACATACATACAGGGAGCAGCAGAGGGGGGTGGAGGGCAGCGGGGTGTGCAGATCTACAGGGGCAGCGGGGGTTGGGGGTGGGCAGACATACAGTGGGGAGCAGGGGGTGGGGGGTGCAGACATACAGGGGGCAGCAGAGGAGTGGGGGGCAGCAGGGGGTGGGGGGGTGCAGACATAGAGGGGGCAGAGGAGGGGTGGGGGGCAGCTGCAGACATACAGGGGCGGCTGAGGTGTGGGGTGTGCAGACATACGGGGGTAGCAGGGGTAGGGGGTGCAGACATACTGGGGCAGCAGAGGGGTGGGAGAGGGAATCGGGGGTAGGGGGTACAGACATACAGGGGGCAGCGGAGGGGTGTGGGGGCAGACATACAGGGGGCAGCGGAAGTGTGTGGGGGCAGACATACAGGGGGCAGCGGGAGGTTGGGGGCAGACATACAGGGGGGAGCGGATGGGTGGGGGGCAGACATACAGGCGACTGGCGTACCATTGTGGACGGAGGTAAACAGGGCCTTTGTCGTGGGCCTTAATGCAGCTGGGCCGGCTCCCGCCTCCCGGTTGCCTTAATTGGCTTACGAGCCTCAAGCAACCAATGGGAGGGGGAGCAAGGCTAGACCCAGGCAGGAAGGCAGGGATGTAAGAATAGAACGGCCATATTGGAAGGCCAAAGTTATTGCCAAAGTTGCAGGGGTGCCACGAAAAAAGCCACAAAGGTGCTCAATGTGCGCAGCACAACATCAAATGTTCGGATTGAGCAGATCGCCGACAAGTCCATTTTAAATAAATGCATATTTGATGCGGATTCCTCTGGAAAAGTTACTGCACAACGTACATTTTCTAAATTGTGCCAGGCTTACCCCAGCAAGATGCGGGTGGTGATGCAGGCAGGGGCAGCCTTGGCAGCGTCGTTGTCATGGTCCCAGGATCAGCTGAAGAGTGAGCTCTCTTATCCTCCTGTCTCATTGCTCCCGCTCCTCTCTTCCTCTATCTGCGCTCCCTTTCTATTCTCTCTTCTCTTTCCTTCTGCACCTGCTACTTGTTTTCCTCTCCTCTCCTTTCCCTGTCCTCTCTCGCTAACCTCTCTTCTCTTTCCTTCTCCTTTCTGTCCATTTCCTCCATTATCTCAGCCCAATCCGTAGCTTCGCTGCTCCCCTTCAAACCTTCCATTGCCTTAGTTGCCCTCTCTATCTCCCCATCCGTCTTCCCTTCCAACTTCAGGAGGATCTGTCCCCGTATCCACTAATTCGTGGCTATGCTCCCTAGCCCCTCCTTCGCATCCTTCTGCACCTCGCTGCTTGCTCCTCTGCCAGTAGTCAGTTGCCCTACGCCTCTCTGCCCCTCTTCCCTAGGATATGGTAGTGGTTTACATGTCGGAATTGAATACCCCTCTGCTGCTCTTAATTCTCGTAAGGGGTACATCCCCTGCTTATCGCCTGTGTCATCGGAGACCATGCTCAGAGGTACGTGTGGGGGAGCGGAGGGCGGGGCTGTGGGTCCCTGCACCTCCTGCTGGCTCAGCATCCACCGACGCCTCGCTGTGTCCCCCTCGTCCTCTTGGAACATCCTCCAGAGCTCGAATATAGCCATGTGGCTTGCTAGCTTCTTCCCCTTATAGGTACCCTGTATGTGTGTCCGTAGTGATTGCTGCACATCTTTGAAGAAACTTCAGCACTTTGGACCTGGTTTAGTTAACTTCCCCTCGGTGCCTTTAGACCACTCTATGCTATATGTACATATCTTATCCTTATAAGGTAGGAGTGTCTTACACAGGTGCTTTAGTGGAGTATCACCCCTGCACTTCCCTTGATACATTGCTCTTGCGTTTACCTGACCTTTAATTGAGGCTTTCGATAGTCCGCTGTTAAGGAAGGAACACAATATAATTACGATGTTGTTAATTTACTATGAGCCTCTCTGACTCCACAACCTGTTAGGCGTGCTCTGCACACCTCCCTACCTCACAATCGCTGCCTTCTCAGGCACGCCCACAATCTTGCGCATGTGCCTTCCACGCACCTCCACTGGTCCACCTCGTTTGGCAATCTAAACTTTTCCAATGCTAGCTCCTCACCGCCTCGTGCTCTCCGTGTCCTATGCACAAACATACTGGTGACGTCACCACTTCACTAACCGCATAGTGCTGAGAAGTCAAATACCACGCACACAATGTTACAGGACGTTACCCAGAAATACACACAACCACAACACAAACCTCACAGCTGTCTTCCTGTCTCCTAGCAGAGTATACCTAAATTCTCTTATGTTCGATCTGTACCTGCTGCAAATAATACACCTCCTCTCGAGACCTAACCAGTCGAATCGCCTTCCGCAATCTAGGTCAGTCTCCTTGTTAAACCTTACAGGGATACCGTCATCTATGATCCGAGCTAAAACACCCAACCCACAGGAAACCACTATTTACATACTTCTGTCATCCGTGCTTTCGAGTCACTAGTCTATCTAGGTTGTTCACCAGAACCGTTTACCTCTAAACTCGAATGTGCCCTAGCCACATATGACTTCTACATCCGCTCCTGTCCCTACTACGATTAACGATGCTAAATAATACTTTGACAATACTCTACATACTCAATGATACTTCACAATACACGGTTGCTGTGTGACTGGGTCAATACTTAAACTGTCTGGTCTGCCGGCGCTGCTTGGCTGCCGCGTCCCCAAAGCTGCCACTTCCACGCACTGGTCTGCCTGGACGCCTCATTGACCTCGGGCAGGATATTTCCAAGCTGGATCCTGATGGCCTTTCTACAAGTACACAGTCCCCGTCCTTCGCGCAGTATGTGAGGGTTCTGCAGCCTCACTGTTTCGAGGGGATTGTGTCCTCCGACGTATTCCACATCTATGGAATAGATAGAGCTGTGCTGCGGTCATTACCCGTCATAGATGTGAATACGTCGGAGGAACATCCCATCGAAAGAACGTTACCAGATAGGGTAAGCAACTAGTTCTGCGGTAGAGGAGACAGCTTTGTGCCAAGTGGCAAAGCCAAACATCAACTCTGCTACTTTGTTGTGGGGGGGACTCCCAGGTATGCCGGAGCAATGCTGAGGGTCTGCTGACTTCGAGGGCCCAAAACCCTCCCCAGAATAAACGGAGGACTCCGTCCACGGCATGTATAAACTGCGGGTTAATATTGCAAATAAAACCAACTGGGATCAATACAAGAAAACAGGAATTCACCTTTGCCCATGAGAATATGCTCCTCATGTCGCAACACTTGTTGCAGTCTGTGCCTGGCTTGCTGGGATTGGCTCCACTTTCCCACCACGGATGGTTGTCCATTGTCTCGTTTGGCTGTACCACGTGTTTAGGGACCACAAAATTGAGCTCTTCAGCTTGCAATTATGAGGATTTATTCCGTTTTTCTGCAGCTGGGGTCGCCTTGTAGTCTGGAGATTGGAATGTGTCCTCATATCTCTGACCTTGGCTGTGAGCCTGTCTTGCACATCTTGCTCTCCGTGCAGCCTGAATAAGCTTTGCTCTTCTCATACTCAGTGGCTCAAGGCCTGCTGTAATTTTCCTAAACTTTTATAATGTGGTTCCTACATTGTCTTTGTTATTCTAGGTTCTCTATATGTTAGTCACACTTGGTCCTATCGGGTTCCATATATATCCCTGTAGCCCCCTGGGTTTATTAGTGTTAAGCATCTGCAAGCTTGCTCAGAATCTCTTGTGCCTTGCGGTTCTGTGTTACTGCTTTTGGCTAATGCAAAAATAATTTAAAAAATTGACTATATGTATATGTCCTCTAGATACAGGAAACCTCTTTACTTGTCAATCATTAGTGCACTCGGGATCCGTCCAAAATAAGATTGGTGGCTGCGAGCATTTCTGCCCCTTCGTCTCGACATGAACTTGGGCATGCGGAGGGGCAGTCTCGGGACCCCCTCTTCACTGCGCACTCCCATCTCTCGCAAGCAATGGTGGATATGTTTATTCCTCATTGGGCATCATTAGTGAGGTCTAGCTTGGGTCTCTATATGGGCAGGCTTGGAACCCATGTCTGGGTATACCCATCGCACTCAGCGTGACTTAGACAAAAGGTTAATTGTAACCTTGTTGACCGGACTCTTTGGTGTCTTGAACTTTCCCTTTTACCTTTTCTCCTTGCCTTGTAGTTTAGTATGTTATGTACTATGTTTGCTGTAGTATTCTGTTTTGTATTGGGACTTTTCCTACCCCCCCACATCAAACCACCACAAATTACTGATCTGCTGTGAATGCTCAGAGCGCTCTCTCCCTCCCTCGTTTCTTCCTTCCTTTCCACATGGGGGTGCCTACGAATCAACTGTGTTCAAGGTTGGTGCCTAACAAAAACAAGTAAATAAGAGTCCAGAAACATTGTGCTCTACCGTGGCCCCTCAGCCAAAATCATATTTATGGAGACTAATCAAGCAACTTTCCAATTAAGTTTAACTGTCACTCCTACGTCCCTCCCCAGTCACTCAGCTTGTCAGTGTTGTAAAGTTCTTTCAAATGCTATGTGCTGCTCAAAGTAAACAAACCTTACCCTATTACTTTAAGCGTTCTTGCCTTACCCTACTTTTTCTTTGGTACAGCCAAAGCCATTGACGCGCCGCTTTACATTTCATCAAGGGACAGTGTAAACTCCTGACATGCTCAAAATCAAAATATATATATTCTGAAGCAAATGAAATCTGGCGTTGCGGGTGGGTGGATGTGGTGGTATAGAGTGGCTTAAGAACATTTCTCCACAAAACATTCTAAGCACTTTTTTTTTTAGAGTTAAACATCACATGAAGACACACCCTGTACCTGACATTGGCCACCTTTTTGAAAGAATCGTGGCAAATCTATTTTCTTGAGAATCCACAATGTGACCTTCTCAAAATGGGATGAGCACCCCTCGCCTCAGGTGGGTGCTGGGGTGACGAGAAGCCCAGAATAGTCCCTAAGGGCGGGCGCAATTGAGAGAGACCCATTTCCTGTCCCCTCTCTCATTATAGACAGAATTGGCATATAGGTGCACTCCAGTGTTTTAAGGAAACTATTTGAAATGGTCTTATGAATGTAGGTCGGTGTGGGGGAGAGATTAGCAATGAGAAGAAACCGGTGTCCACTAGCCGTGGAGCACTCGCGTCCCATGCACACCCAATGTGTTTGTATAACAAACAGTAGTAATGATATGCTTGTATCAACAAGTTTAAGTAATAAGGTCAGTCGTGTTTTTTTTACAAAGAATTGTTATTGAAAAAAATGAAGAGTAAACATAGCATCAAATTCATACATGTATGTACAAATCACATTAGAATCAATTTGTCAACCCTTTTCTGATGCATATATTTTACATGAATTAATTCGTTTCTGCTCAACGCGTTTCGGGACAACCGTCCCTTCATCAGGAGCACAAGTTCACACTGTTTGTCTTTCATCAACCGTCACCAGGATCTATATTTCAAAAAAGAGAGTTAAGTACATTAGCTCTTGAACATTAATTGGTAATGTATATTGCATCGGATTATGCACTGTGTCTGTCTGTCTGTCATGTCCTATCCCTAGTCATTCACCTGGTAGAGAGTTGCTGGAGGATTTCGACAGTAAGACCTATAGTATGAACAAGGTCTGAATTCGCGTCTGTCATATATCTAGAAATGTCACGATATCTGTGTCTTAATGACTGAGCTCAGTCAGTCCTCTTACCTTAAAGGAGGTGTATGGGATGGCGTTCTATGTGGCTTGAATCATCGTGTTGCCTATGGACAATAATGCTCAGTCAGAAAATAGGCGATATGCATCGGATTCATCCAGAATGCAACGTTATAATGTAAAAAAGGCCATACCTTAGGTCAAAAGGGATTTGATAATAACGTGACGTGGATGCCTTCCTCTGAGTTCAGGTCGAGAGGTCGTGGCTGCGGGCCCAGTCCTATGTGGATGACGAAGGGCTTATATTAGGCTTGTGTCACTACTTAGTCATTAGTATACTGCAGTTCTCTCTACAGAAGCCTACCTTTGTGGAGCTTCTCAGATAGGTGAAGTATGGAAAGGGGTTCCTTAGTCCATCAACATGAGGCTTCTAGGTAAAGGGATCAAAATAATTAAGTAGGGGACCGTGGGTGTGCACTCCATCCCCACGGGTCTAATGGAAAAAGTGCGGATTACATCTGAACTGTGCTTTACCTCCAAAGAGTTCATGCCGCAGGAGCCATGTCTGTGTCATCCTGAGTGCGCTGAAAATATGGGGGGGGGGGGGAATTGAGGGGCACATAAGCCTGCGTTGCGGTCAGAGGAACTGTGGAAGCACCAGCAAGCATCCACACATAGGGATCCAACTCCTAGACCACCAGGGACTTGAGGGGGAACAACCCCCTTGCCCCACTTGGAAGTCTACCTCATTTGATCACGGCAGAAATGAACACAAACATTGCCTTCCTGTGCCGCCATGATGTTAGTTATGCAGCGAAGTGGCACAGAAGAAGTGCCTAGGCTTAAGGCCGGCTTTGTAATTTATTCTGCATTCAAACCCTTCTAGGTGGGAAAGATCGGGTCCAGATTGTCCAGGGAGAGTGTCCCAATCACCAGAGTAGGTGGGAGATAGAAGGAGCAATAGAAAGCAGGAAATGTAGGGTTATTTGTGTGACGTCCAAGGAGGTGGAGATAGAAGACTAACAGCCAGCAGGAGGGAGGGAGGGAGGGAGGTGCGACGGATTGTGGAAGCGATTTTGTAAAAAGGTGTTGGTTTTGAGTGGAAGTGGCACTGCAAGGTGAGCTTGCATGTTTGTGTGGCGAGGGAGTAGTGGAACTAGTGTGAGGAGTGCTTATGAAGAGAAAGGACTGTGTTTTAGTAGTGGGAGGAGGAGAGTAGTTGTGGGCAGAGGAGGGAAGTTGTATGTGGGGGGTTGAGAGCAGCAGTGTAGAGGAGGGAAATAAGTAGTGAAAAAGAGTAGTGGGGTGGGAGGAGAATTAACATGGAAGGGTGGAGACGAGAAGTAGGAGTGAATAATTTGAGGGATGGTAGAGTGCAGAAAGGATTAAGGCGATTTGGTGTAGTATGCAGAGTCTGCTAAGTAAGAGGTGAATGTGTGTGAACAAACTCAACTAAGCCCATTGAGTAAGTGAGGCGTTATTCTCTGTTAGACCACTAACCTTTTGTTTGAGTAGGCAAAGCTACTGAAGTAGAGTAGATAGCCTCCGCTTAGGGAAACATCAGTAGTAAAACTCATATTACGCAGTAGGGGTTACCGTTCAATAGCACTAGGGGTTACAGACTCTTAGGTTAGGGCGGATGGATGGCCCCCAGGCCCCACAAAAATACAAATAAATCCCTTGAACTGTCTCAAAGACTCCGTGATTTCTGTGCTACCTGTGACAGGAAATTCAAACATGCTCTCTTGGATACAGCTTTTAGTTAATTCCTCATCTCTTATATCCATGATCATAAGTCCTGTCCATTTTAGGACAGTTTCTTAATGTTTTGAAAAATCTATCTTTTTTGGCTTCCTTTTGTAATTACTATTTTTTACAGCCCCGTCTTCCATGCTATTTTCAAACGGGAGCGTTTCCCCCCCTTGTTGAAGAAATATCAGTGGTGGGATTTACATAGAGAGTTTTCACGAAATCACTGTTTTACCTTTTCCAGTTAAGCATCTTAAGAGATGTGCAGCACAGAAATTCCAGCTTCATCTTACAACTCAACTTTCACTTTGCAGCTGCCCAGATGGCCAGCCTTCATTTGCTTTGTGACTCCTATTTGCAGAGAACATGGAGGGAGTTGCTATCTGCTTGCACTCATGTTTCTCATATCAGTCTTTGATATGGTCAACCATGCCTTTGACATAGGTAGCTTTACCTTGTTACTCCCTTCCATCCTAGCTACCTTTCTTTGCTAACAGCTAGCTGCAGAAACATATAAGATTATAGTTAATTATTGACAATCTCTTTATTTCAAGTATCGCTGCTCCTTGTTAACTTAAAATAAAGATATACAACAAACATGCAATGCAATTAAAACACTTTTATTGAAATGACATTAAGGTTTTAGTCTAAGCTCTCAAATGTGCTAATTGAGGCCTCACAACCTGTAATTCGGTCACAGTGCATCACTGATAACGTCACATAAAACCGCTTTCTAAAAATGCAAATATCCGTTTTCCTGTAGTTTCCAGGTGTCTGCATGTGTTTCTCTTATGCAGTTGTATGGGGTCAAGGCAATGTGAACCTGTCGACATACACAGCGCAAGTATGTACATTTAGGTACGTTAAAAAATTATCGTGAAAGGTCAATTCTAATGTTTAAATAGAAATTCAAGCCCTTGAAACCAGTAGTTATATTTGTCATGTTTACAAGGCACGATTACTGATGAGAAAATGTTTTTTTAAAGATAGTACGCCGCATCCCTTTTCTAAGTTTTTGTTTGTCCCCCTTCTTTTCTTTTTTCAGATGATTACCATGTATGATGCTAAAACAGAACGGTTGAATATTGGCCCATATCTTTGGCGACCATTTCCACTTGCTGACTTTTGGTTGGAGCAGGACGATAAGCGAATATTACAGGTATGTTGTATTCAGTTTGCAGAGAAAATAATGTTTAGGATAGGTTTCACTAAAGGGTGTGCCTGTTAAAATTAATCAGGAACTTTGAGATGGTGGCAGGTGGGGAGAATGCCATATTTGTTAATATAATGCTGCCAATGATCATTGACGGGCAGCACTTACAATGATCAATATTATCAAGAATTTTTAATTTAAAGGGGGTTGTGTCTAGAAAGCGGAATCTTCTACTCCAAGCAATCTAGACAACCGCAATCTAGACAACCATGACATTGGGAAGAGGCAGTGATTTGAGAGATGGTTGAAAAGTAAATTCGACTAAGGGTAAAAACAAAGACAATGCTGAAGAAGAGCATCCCTCAGAAGCCACAGGGCAGCCCGTAGATAACTATGACAAGGGTTTTAGGGACCAGAAAACGAGTAGGGATAAAAAAGCTGAGAGCTAATGGGGCCTGTGGAATGTGGGAGCCTGCATTAACTGCACCCACTGACCGAATCTAGATCTTGGAACAGTCGGCCGGACCGCAGAAGAAAGAAAATATAGCTGTTTTGGTGCATGGCCAAGCCGTTGTCCGCCGTCATCGGCACAACACGCTCCTCAGTGTCATCCTGCACTCCTTACCCAGTCCATACATTGGCGATTGTATCCACGCTAGAGATTGCTGCCTGCTTCAGGGCTCTGGCACTGTATCGTGGTTGGCAGCACATGGGTTCATTCACGGAAGGGCCCCACCATGTTTTTTCCATCACGCCTGTGCTGTCACTAGGGCCTTTGACGTTTCCATGGCAATTGGGATGCAGTAAGCAGTCCCTGGCAGTGTCTTAAGTGCCAAGGGGAAACGAGCCAGGGATCATCAAGGGGGCATGGCATAACGTGGGCGTTGCCTGCTGGGTTGTTGGGCCATGCCCCCTCGACGAGCCCCGGATTAATGGGCTACAGGCATCCCTGTGAGGCAGCCCTTTGCAGAGATCAGCACCCTCCGCCCTGGAGGAGAAGGTGCTGATCTCTACATCTATTAACTAAAGGGATGCCTGGCGGGGGACAGCGCCACATGTTTTTAGCCTTAATGGTGGCGCTGCCCCTCGCCAAGCATTCCTTTAGCTAAGAGATGCCTGGTAAGGGGCAGCTGCACCATTCAGGCTGAAAAGGTGAGGCAGCTGAAAGCCAAGGCCTTTTTTTCCCTAAAGCATGAGCTTTAGACTTTAGAAAAAAAGGCCTTGGCTTTCTGCAACCTCACATTTTCTTCCATAATGGTGGCACTGGCTCACAGGCATCTCTTGTTTAAAGGGATGCCTTGCAGGTGCCTGCGCCACCATTATGGAGAAAAGGTCTTTTTTACTAATGCCCGAAGTTCTCACACATGAGTGAGAGCTTCGGGCTTTAGAAAAAACACCTTGTCCTCTAGCAGCTGTGGCAGCCAGGGGACATTAGGAAGCCCTGGCAGGGACCTGTCTCGGAACCACAGTTCTGAGCCTGCTGGGGTTCTGCCCCGGCCCACTTAAAGGCCTGGTCCTCCTCTTCCCTATGCTACATAACCAGCCCACACTTGAGGGAAGCTGTGTCTCAATTCTCCTTACTGGTTTCCTGCCCTTGTCTCTTGTTCTTCCCTAATTATTCTCTGGTCTCTGCACCTTCTCGGCTTCCTGCTTATTCTGTTCTGCTTAGCATGTTAGGTAGAATTTCCTTTTTGGATGTAATTCTCTCCACCCTGGACGCTTTGATTTTTTACCAGTTCTCTTTTTAGCCTACCTGACTTTTATATTGTGGAATCGGCACACCCCACCTTATGTGGAGTGCTGAGGGGGCACAATGTATCCCTTTTTCCACTTCTTCTGTAACTTTCTAGCTACAGTGGCAAGTCTATCTGAGTGGCTGGTGTGAGAAACCTGGTGGGTACTCTCACATCTAACTCCCAGGGTTCTTCTGTTCAGGTGGACAGGGAAGGGCCATCGTTTTTGGATCCCGACCCTGGTGGTGGACAAGCGAGGGAGGATCACCTGAGTGGAGGGTCCTTGGGGATTGGGGAAAGGGTGCTTGAAGGCAAGACATGGTATCCCCCCTTTTCCAACACTGATTTACCCTACTCTCCCTCAGCTTTTATAGGCTATTGGCATTCCTGTCCTACCCTCTGAAAGTACACCAAGTACTGGGACGAGGAAGAAGCCTCAAAGAGTAATGCATTACCGCCTTTCGAAACACCAGTATAGTACTGCGACGAGGAAGAGGGCTATGGAAGAATATTATGACTCGAACCAAACATATCCCATTAATGGGTCCAGGCAAAGTCAGGCAATTGAGTCTGATACCTCGCACCTGCAACCTGTTATTGACTGGCAGCTGTATAAAAGGATAAAGCCCCAAGAGCAATCAGTAGGCGTTGGGAGAGCAGCAGAAAGGAAGCCAAACCGAGCTGTTGGGGAGCAGAAGAAACCGGAACGCCAAGCCTCTGTAGTGAAGCAGAGAGAGGTTGTCTGCGGCAGGGTGATGAGAGAACTGAGTTCCAGAGGAGCTGACAGCAGTAGAAAAAGGAGGCTCTGTGAGCAGGCAGTCCCTTGCTGGCAGTTTCAGAGTGCTTGTCCCCCTTGGTGGAGAAACAGCCCAGAAGTGCCTAAGGGCAGAAATTGTGGAAGGGAAGAAGCAGCAAGAACACACAGAGCGACCAGTGAGTTTCAGTTCATGAAGAAACCCTGTGCGCGATTGAATGCAAGTGACTTGATACAGTGTAGCAGAATAGTCACATGCAGTCAGCAAATTGTCGAAAGTCTCCAAACGAAGGGGAGAAGCCTTAACAAGAGGACAATTGAGTGTCAAAGTGAACAATGAACTGAATGATGCGAAGGAGTGCAGGAAAGTTCAAGAATATGCAACATTTTATCTGAGTGACAGTGTATAACGAAAGACACACGTTTGAAGAATTCTGAACAATGGGCAAACCCGTTGCAAGTATGAAGGAAGGCTATTGTGCAGCAGAAAAGGGGAGCACACTGAATTGTGTGCAAAATAAGGAAAAGCAATGTAAAGTGGAGCCAATGAAAGGCTATTGTTACAGAACAGAAAAGGGAATTAAGAAATACAGAGAACTGAGTAATTGCTGAGAAACTTGAGTTAAACACAATGAGGAGAGCTTGGGAAGCTAAGGCCATATAGTTGCACGTTCTGTAATGGGTGGACCGTGCAGTCTATCAACTTCCACCTAGACCAGAGAGCCCCAACCAACTATGAAAGTAAGTAATGAGAACAAGAAATCTGCTGTTGAATAGTATGACGAGATTTTGAACTTTGGGGAGGAGAACCCAGAGTCCTGTTGAATACTGGAGAATAGTTGTTAAACCTTGTGAATCAAAGTGCTTAAAGCTCGGGGAAAGGAACCCTGAGAAATCCATTGAATATTGTAAACCAGAAGGCTTTTAGAGCTTGGGGAAGGAACTCTAAGAAATCTCATTGAACTTTGTGAACTAATATACTTTGAAGTTGGGGAAGGGAGCCAAAGAAGAGCCCCAGCAGAACTCTGTTCAGCATTTTACTTGTAAACACTATTTTTGTGTTGAGCTAGAAAATCCCTACAATCGGTTTAGTTAGATGTGAGGGCACAGACAGACTTTTGTTTTGGACTCATGGACTTCGACTTCCCTTAGTTGCATCAGTTGAGGGAAATTCCCAAATTAGAGATGGGGCAAGCTATTTCCTACACCATCTTGACTTTAAATAAAGAGGTTTACTGTTTAAAACCTTTGTTGTCTGTGTCGTCTCTTGATACCATGCCCGTCTCACACTGGTGGCAGTGGATATTTTCTACCAACGTTTGTGAATTTTACACACAGGCTGCACGCAGTCACCAGTGTGTCTGGGAGCACAGGAACCTGGGAGGACACCGAAACTCATCAGGTCTTTGTCCTCCCCTATTTCTTCCTAGATCCAGTTCTGACTGGGTGCCTGGCTGTCCCCGACCCAAAGTTTGAATGTTGCATGCATGCCGATTGGCTGGGTTCCTGCATAAAAGGCAAGGGGCTTGATGCCGAAACCTGAGTCAAGCACTGGAAGATTCATTATGTGAAGAAGAAAGAAGAGGACGTCTCCAGTGACCACCAAAGCCGACTCAGTAACTGCTGCTGCTCCAACCTTCTCTTCTGTGAGACAGGGAAGATCCAGATCGGACAACTTCCTGCCTTGGACTGGTGGGCCGAACCAGTCTCGGGATCAGCTATAGTTTGAGCCATCCCACAAAGTGATGCAATCTTCCAGGCCTGCAATACCTGAATACCCTGGGACCTCTGGCACTCCTGCAGTGCATCGTCTGTCAAGCGCAGATCTGGCTGCAAACTTGTAGGCATCTGTCTGGACCTACAGAGACTCCATCCTGATCATAGAAGTCCCCTCTGAAGAATGGAGGACCGAGAGAAGGAAGAAAGTCTGCCCGGTGATAACCGTCACTGCTACAAAACCTGTGTTGAGTCTCCAAAACAAACTGTCACGAAGATCATATGCTGGGCATCCCTGTGACTGAGTCTGATCCTACCAAAAGTTCCTCCTCCAGCCACCAAGGCCAGAGACCCGAACCGGAGTTGCTGTTTTCCCGTGGGGACCTGCCAGAAACATTGTCGTTCTTTATCGTAGAAGGTATTGTCTGTCTCGCGGGTACTTACCCGGCCAGTTGTGTTGCTGTTGGCTCCTCCTGAACTTCCTGAATCTCATTGGGGTGGACGTCCCAACCGTGTTATCCCGGGCCTAAGGACATCCGTCCTAGAGGCTGAAATCCTTCAGGTGGACTATCTAGCCCCCTGAACCTGTTGAATCCAATTCCATTACTTACTTGGTTTACGAAAAACACTTCTTCTGCTATTTGACAACTTGGTCAGTGTCTGACTTCCTTTGTTCAGCCGCCCACAGGTCAATGGTCCCCCAGTGCCTCCATCTGACTTTTGAGACTCTTATTCCCCAGATAGGGTTGGACTTCTAGAGTTTAGGCTTACACAAAGTTATCTACCTTACCAGTATTGCTGTTTAGTAAATGTTGATTGATGAATGATTTGCTAACCTAAAGCTACTCTTGATACTTACCTGTTTCTCATCTAAAGGTCTACTATTGAACTGAGTATATCTAATGTGTATACCGGTCTGTGTGAGCGATTTTTACTTACCTGAACTGTGGTGATTTTAACATTGTCCTAGTGTATATAACAAATAACAATATTTGTATATAACTACAGTGTGTAAGTGTTTCCTTGACTTTAAGTGTACTCAAAGGTCTTTGTACTCAATCACAGCCCTCCTATTCTAAGCCTGGCTGCTCGACCATAGCTACCAGACCTTTTGGGTTGTTCAGGCCAAACCTAAGAGTTTGAGCCCTGTACATCTAGGAGTCAGTCTTCTACAGTCCTACCATAGGTGGACTTTAATAAAACTCCCTAACATAGCCTTTATCCCTTTTGGACTGAGCCCTGATCCCTATCATGCCTGCCTTATTCTCTTTCTGGCTTTGTGCCCCAGACCTCTACATTACTGTTTGTCTGTCGGACTGTCCTAGACTCCTCCTGTCTTCAGTGCTCTATTGGGTGTTCCTTTCCATCGCTGACAGCCTTTGAATTCCACGGGTGACCTCATCATCCAGTCCACTTACCAGACATTCTATAGGCGCCCCCCTACAGTGCTTGTGCTGTTTCTGCACCACATAAATAGAGAGGTGCTGTGTTCTGTGGTGCAGGGAGTCTGTTCCCTCCCCTCATCCTGGTGTTGCCTTCTCAGGACTGGTGGGGTGTGGGGTTCCCACACCACACAACGCACTTCCAGGAAAAAGCTTCGAGCAGCCACTGTGGAGCCCTTAATCGTCCAGGTACACAGCTCAAGTGAGACGATCTGCTTGACAGCACGTCCAAAGAGAGGGGGTAATTAATCAACATAGAAATGAGAGTTATGTGGTGAGAGAGCACTCTTGAGGCAGCTGGTAAGTGTAAGACTTTGGGGGCAAAGAATAAAACCATGACTCTTGGTGCTTTGAAGGTGCCTCATACTGCCCACATCTTCCCAAAGAGTCTATGGAAAACATGGAAGAAATTTGGCCTACAAAAATTGAATACATTGAAGACGACAGGAGAACGAGCAAACCAGGGCAACAGAGCTGAGTCTCACTGGTCCTGCAAGTTGCTAGGCAGACTGGAAGCAGCAAATTACTTCTAATGTGGTTGCGGACAAGGGCAAAGCTACCGGGCTGGTAGAAAATAGAAGGAAAGTGGAAAAGCACTCAGATTACACTCTCCTCAAGGCACAGGACGACATAGATACAGAAACTGGCCAGGAAGAGTCAAAAGCAGCTGCATATTTTCCCAAGGCCAAGAGAAGACCACCCCTTGCTACTATTGTATGGAGGCAGGTAATTGGCACAAAGAGGCTGAAAAGAAGGGGAAGAAAACAGAGGAACCCCATGAGGCAGAAGCCCCTAACAGCAAGTTAAGTGAAATGGAGGACGAGAAGAGCACTAAGGAAGCCATAGAAGAAAGGGGTGGAAGGAAAAAAGCCCAAATATAAGCTAAGATCTGCAGAGATACAGTGACTAGTATGCATACAGGCACCACCAACACATAAGGGTGGAAGGCCTTATAAAGAGGGCAAGTAGAATTCACATAATTTAACAAGCAAATTTTAGTGCAGGTAGGGGAAATGTGAGAGACTGAGAAGGGAACACTGGAGCAGGGACGTCAGTGGGTACGCTTCAAAGCATAAGCTAAGAATCCACAGGCAACGTTAGTACAAAAGCCAGTGCAGAGTTCAACAAAACTATGGACCCTTCACCCTCTCAGACAAGGATGACAGCAGACATGATAGAAAGAGGCCAAAAACAGTTTGAGACAAAATAGGCAGGTCCATCCCAAGAGAATGTTGGTGTGTAGGAGATGACTGGAACACACGCGCACGCACGCACACACACACGCACGCACACACGGCGAAGCATAGAAGAGGGAAAATGTTAGAATGAGATAAATAGGGGGGCGTGGCCAGCAATGATGGTTGAGAATGCAAAGTCTTGGAGCTCCAGCCCGAGCCCCGGTGAACTAGGTATGCATTAAGATATACTTGATAATTATGTCCACATGAAGTGGATGCTCCCTGGCACCCAACGAGTCGATAATCGAGGTGAAAGTCAATAAGCTCTGGGAGTGGTTGAAGACACTGTGCTGAATGTCCAAAATGGCGATGGACCAGCTGTAAGCGAAACTTGGCTAGACAGGGGAACGGGAAGATAGTCTTTCCTTTCCCCCTCACACTTGGGTGACTACACTGAAACCGAAAAGATATGGGCGCCCCATACTCCAGGAACCCGAGACTTACACTGCCGATCCATGACTTGCGCAGTTTGGTAAGGAATCACAGCGCAATCCTAGCAGGAGGCTGGGAGGAGAATCCCTGAAGCAGCAGCGAGCTCCTGGTAAGATATTGATTGGCCCAGCCTTGCCGGTTTGAGGGGCAGCCTAGAGGTGACAGATACAAGACAGAAAAGGTACAAGCACCATTTATTGATTTTTGATTGAAGCCCAACATAAATGAATCAACTGACGAGTGATAGTCAGATTAAGTGAAAACAGATGATGCTCCCTGGCATTGTTTATGATGTGTGGACCGTCTTATTGCTCTTATAGCACAGACAGGCGGACATAGACTGTAACACTAATACTTGGATGGGTTTTGACTAGCACCCTTAACAATCTGAATTGCCTGGGTTAAGAAACTTGGCAAATAGCAGTTGAATTCAAATGATGGAACAACAACCTTCCCCGAGATCCAAACAGACCAAAATGGAAAGCTATGCACAGAACACTTTGTACAAAGGGGAAAGAACCAATGCAGCTAATAACCAGCATATTCTGGGCTCTCAACCTGTAAAATTTGTGGATGGACAGATTCTGGAGGCGTTTTGTGTGCACACCGTCACAGCCCAATGGTTATCGTGATGAGGTCAGTGGGTTATACATGTAGCCCTTTTAAGAAATATAGGCATTCTTTACCAATGCATTGCAGGTGGTGATTGTGTCCATCTCTTCATTAATTTTTAGGGAATGTTCATACGCAGGGTCAGCCCATTATCTCTTTCCTGAAGAAGGCAATTATAGAACAATTTCGCTGAAATGTCTCAACATGAAGAGGTGTTCCAACTCCCCGTTCGTAATGTAAAGGGAAATAATACTCCCTTCTGCACATTCAGTGGAGATGTAGACTTGGACACAGACCCTGAGGAGAAGACGGTGGAAAGCAATAAGACACACCGTAACTAACGTAATGTTGGCAAAATTTGACTCTTCACTTTCATGATATAAATACTTTACGGTTTAGTTATGTATGTTTTTGAGCCATATTCAGGAATAAGGTTTGTTTTTAGTATATGTTTTGTTTGTACATATCAATGTCATGAGAAACCTAGGGGTATTCTCCCATTTGGACCCAGAGAATCCTCTATTCAGGTGACCAAGGCACAGCCATCGCCTTTGCATCCAGACCCTGGGGGTGGACCAGTGCGGGAGGATCACCCATGTAGGGGAGACCAGGATCATTCTCATGGGAATACCCTAGGCGGGAAACGGTATCCCCCTCTCACCAGTTATCGACAACCATACAACCCCTCTGTCATTTTGGGGTATTTTCAAACATCTCCCCACCAACACACCCATTTTCGCATAATACTGAGAAGAATTAGAGGCATCCTGGAGGGGTGAGGATTGCCAGTGAAAAACCCACTAAGACACAGAAGACAAACTACAACACTCTGACAGCGGGCTGTCCCCTTAATGAAGTCTGGCAAGGTCAGGCAGACCCAACCCTAATCACACACTTGCTGCCCATTAACCTCACACAGGTGTATAAAAGGAGGCTGCTGAGAGAGAAAGGTCAGATGCAGTTGGAAAAGCAAGAGGGAGGCTGCAAGGCTGAGACAGGCAGAGGATCCCTCTTCAAATCCCAAACACAAAAAGCAATCTGGGAAGATTGTCAGGAGCTGAGAAAACAAGAGACTAGGAGCTGTCAGGTGAATCTAGAGGAGGAAAGCATGCAGCTTCGCTGGCCCAGTGAGAAGGAAGGGCTGCAGCGTGTCACAGGAGCCGTGCCTCCTGCGTGTTGGATTCAGGCAGCCAGGACCTTGCTGTTGAGGTCCGGACAATTGCTTGTTCCCTTGGGATCAGAGCCAACCCCAAGGATGTAGAGGGGCAGGTGGTGAGACCCTGACCTCATCCCCACGCCAAAGGACGGAGCCGCTGCCCAATGAGTCTGATCAAAAGAGAAAGTGAGAGAGACTGGGGCGAGTAGGCGGGAAGCGGAGCGCGTGAGAGAAGGCACCAAGTAAAGCGGGCAAGTGGCCGAACTCAAAAAGAAAGGTGAACGTTGATGACAAAATAAATGAAGTTGGTCCGAGCCTGGCGGAGGGAGACTAATTGAACATTGTGATAAGATGATCTGAGCCTGGCTAAGGGGGCTGCGGGGTGAACCGTGAATCACCCAAAAAAGTGATACCTGAAATAATTGAGCCAAAGTAACAGTGACCCTGTGTGAGTGAACACGATATCTGAAGTCTCTGTAAAATTAAAGCAAAGTCTCTGAAGTGAATGGAAGTGATGTGAACACTGAAAAGCAACAAAGCTAAAAGCCAAAATAGGGAAACCACTAGAGGAAAAGTGAATAGAATCCCCAAGAAGGCTTGTTTGAAACAGAACTTAATTTTTTTTTATTTTTTATTTATTTGTATGTGTTCCAAATGGAACTTTACAAAACTCTTAATCCTGTGTTTGTCAAATCTTGAATTTCCTCAGCCTAGCATTTTCAATGTTTCTTGAATGATCTTCACCAGGGCAATTTGCCACGTTGTTCTGTCACCTCCAATTAATCTAAGCCACCATTGGTTGGTATCAAGGTGTCCATTTACCCGGAAAGAATCGAGGTAGGCTGATCTTATCGTTTGGTTCCTTGGACATGTCATTAATAGATGACGTATGGTTTCCTTTTCTGCCCCACAGAGACGACATTCGCATGTATCTGAGATACCTCGGATGTGACGGATCTCGTTGGTTTCAATTAGGTTTAATCTTATCCTGAGCAAGTAATTCCGGGATGGTCTGTTAGGAAATGTTTTAATGTACCTCTGAAGTTCATTTACTTTGCACAGAGTATGTGGAAGATAGACTAGAAGTTTGTTAGCTGTTGCTTCTGCTTGAGTGTGGGACCAATCGAAGTTTTTGAGTTTTTCGCACACTCTGACTGGATTTGAGGTCAGGTCGTCTTCAGAACATGCGACTGAAGCCAGTAAGGCTAAGTTTTCCTCTCTCCATTTTGTCAACATGTTCACTGAAAAAGTTTTCGTTTCTTCAACTATCATTGTGTAAATGTTCTGGGCGTCCTGGGAAATACACTTTCGGTAGAGCAATATAGAGTTGATATTTACCGTGCCTGCTAGGGAAAGGAGACTAAGTTCACGAAGGATTGCCAGCATTGAAGTTGAGTTTGGCAGGCACAAGACCTTTTTCCAGAAAAGACCTTCTAGCTTTGGCCAAAGTTTTTTGGGAATCTGAGGCATGGTTTCTGCTCCGTATGTTATTGAAGGCACCACTTTTTTCTTATAGAATTCAATTGCCGCTAACTTTTTGATTTTTAGTTTCAGGCTATCTTGCATTGCAGTTTCAGTGCGAGAACTGTCTATGGTCACACCCAAATATTTGAATTTTTTTGTTCTTTCAATTTCTGTGTTTTCCAGATACCACTTGTATTTGTCAGATTTTTTAGGTGCTGATTCCAGAATTAGTATTTTTGTTTTGTCTTTATTAATTTGAAGGTTGTTTTCCACTGTGTAGCGTAAAAGGTTTGTTAATTGTCTCTGCAGTCCTATCTGGGTCTGATCAAACAGGACAAGATCGTCGGCGTTCATGAGCCTGCTAATATGTACCTTGGCCAATTTCGGTGGAAAAGTTTTTGTGAGGTCTTCTGTTTCTCCAAAGTCACCCATGTATGCTAAGAATAACTCGGGGGCAAGAGGGCACCCCTGTTTAACGCCCCTGCCCGTCGGGATTTCTGCAGAGACTTGTCCTTGGGGGGTTAGTCGCACTCTGACAGAAGTGTTTGTGTGCAGTGCTTTTAGCGGCAGAAGAATTTCTTTTGGACAATTCCATCCTTCGAGTTTTGACCAGAGTCGAGACCTGTCGACCAGGTCAAACGCCTGGGAAAGGTCGACGAAGGCCATGAAGCATCTGGATTTTCCTTCAAGGACTTTGCTCTTTAGAGTGCTAATGACAAAGATTTTAGCCGATGTACCGCCATTTTTTTTTTAAACCTGTTTGGAATCTGTCGTGGCATGGGGCAAGTTTAGCCCAAGTTTGCAATCTTTTCAGCAATAATGCCCCAAAAACCTTTCCGATACAATCCAGAAGAGCAATTGGTCGTAAATTCGAAGGGTCACACACATCCCCCCCTTTTTATAGATTGGGACGATGGTCGCTTTAGTCCACGAAGATGGAATAGATTTTGTTATTGCACATCGATCGAAGATCTTTTTTAGGAGGGTTGACCATTCTGTTGGATTTTTTTTAAGGTCCATGTTGGAGATCCCGTCTGGGCCGACCGCTCTGGAGTTTTTTAGTTTTTTTAGGGTCTCGAAAATATCTTTGTGGTCGTCGAAATTTAACCAACTCGAGGGGTCATTTTCGGTGTGGTCACCATTTTCGTTTGGTGGAGCTTTGAAGAGAGTTGTAAAGTGATCAATCCATTTCTGCTCCCCAATTGAGTTGATGATGGAATTTTTATTCAACGGGTTTGTAGATTTTATAAGAGACCAAAATTCTCTGGCTTTGTTACCACAGATCGCTTTCAGAACTTTTTCTGAATCTTGCTGGTAAAGAAGAGAGCAATGGTTTTTTGTCCAGTTTCTGTAATTTCTGGCGATTTCTGACAGCTTTTGCTCCTGTTGACTGGGCGATGTTTGCTTCAGTTGTCGCTTGATTCTTCAGAATTCCCGTCTTTTTAGAACCAGCTGCTCATCGTAACTGTTTTTGTGTATGATTTCAGAGGTTTGAGAGTTCTTCTTTTTTGTAGCAAAGGCCACGAGTAGAGGCACATAGTCTGGTTTGAGATTTTCTTCTGACAGACCCTCTTCTGAGTATCTTTCTGTGAGCAACCTCACAGCCGATGTTGAAAGTTTTAGGCGGTTTCCTTGGTTATTTACTTCCACCCCGTAGGGTTCGTCCTTAGCTCTCTGGAGTTTGGTCGACCAAGTTGTTGTTAATTGATTGTGGTCTCTGGCTGTTGTTTTGCGAACCTTGAAAGTTGTTATAATCTCTAAAAAAGGACGGGACACGTAGATGTAATCGATTGTTACTTTCAACGTTCCCTGTTCCAATGTCGGAAGACGGTCTTTTTCCTTGAAGACCATATCAAGGTTTAACATGTGTCGTGATGACATCAGCTTGCACCATTGCTTTCCTCTCTGAGCTGCAGCTATAGTTTTAGGGTTTTTTCCCTCTCTCGCGCCTGATTGAGTACATGTTATGTTGAGGTCTCCACAGATAATAAGGAATGAGACCAGACGTGTTGACTGAATTTCATCAATTGTGTCTTCCATCAATTGGATGAAGTCTTTCGAGTTCGTGGTAGCCGGATTCCATTAAGAATTTAAAATTGCCATTTCTGAGCTTTGCTTCTTTCCAGGTTCTTCAAGTTCAATAAGGACTGCCAGTATAGACAGATTTGTCAGCAGAGTTTCTTTCATTTTCATGCCTACGCCGTTTCTGCAGGCCACGAGCATGCCCGAGGATGGTCGGCCTAGTGGTCCCTTTTTTGCAGGAGCCAAAACTAGGTCATGTCCATCTAAGATTGGTTTATCGATGAGCCATGTTTCCTGTAGGCAGATCACGTCGCATGATGCTAGGTCCGCATCATTCTGGGTCGTCAGGTGTGTGTCGCCGTGTATATTCCAAGAGCAAAGTTTTAGTACAATATGAGGCGGGTCGGCTTGCAAGATGTCGTTGACGTGACTCTGCCGACCTTCGCATTGCTATTTGTTCAAGGTTTTTGAAAGTGCTTTTGGCAGCCAAGACCAGATTCACTGCAGTTTTTCTTTTAGTTGTGAAGTTTCTGTCGCTTTCGATCGATCTAAGTTTTTTGTTTGCAGCGCCGTAGATGTTCGTTGTTTAGAAGCTTCTTTATTCAACTGTTTCCGCAGGTTTTTGTTTGGGCTCGGATCCCTGTTTTTCCCACTTGTTGTGGGCCTCCCGCTTCTTCTTTGGGAATTTTCCTGCTCCTGGAGCGGTTTCTTTTTGTAGGTAAGATCCTCACTCTTTTTTCTTGTATGGCCTGGACTTACAATCTTTGCTGAGGCGTTTACCTGAGTTTCTCTGCGTTCAGCAGGTGACGATGAAATTTCAATCACCCTGTAGCCAAGTTCATATAGTTTCTCTGTTTCTTCAATTATTCGAGATTGTATTTTCTTTGAAGGAATGCACAGTTAAGTTTTTGCTCTACGATTTGAATGGTAGGGGTCCACTAATTTCAAATCCTCTGAATTAATCTGACGAAGCACTGGAATAAAGCCAAAGAGGGTTAAGACTCCTTGTCTACTGAGAATTACTTCGTCACGGTTTTCTGGCCGTTGTTCTATTTTTAGAGACCAGACGGTCTTTTTGTTGGAATTTCGTCCGTCATGATAAGATTCTATTTTTGATTTGTAGTGGGTTCTCCATAGGGGGTCCCTTTCCCGAAACAGATGTTCATTTGTACTTTTTTTATTTGCCAGACGGCGCGAGTCCTCCCTGGAAGAATTTCTGCCTCTTTCTCTATGTGTGGGCTTATGGAGAATATTTCTTCGTTCTTCCATGGTGCAAAAAGGTGGACTCTGTAATTCATCAGACAAGAGACTGGGCAGTATCTTTTCTTCTGCTTGTTCTTTTCTAGTGGGCATACTGCTTGGTGATTTCTCTTCCAGATGTTCACTGATATTCATTAGCTGGTCGTCCGCCAGGAAATCTTCGACTGTTTTTGGAGAATGGTTTTTTCTTGAGTCGTTTGGGATCTGGAAGACAAGGGAGGGTCGCTGGAGTGCGGAAGGACGGCCCTTTTTGGTTTGGTTCGCTGATATGAATGACTTCACTTTGTTCGTAAGTCACGGCGCCATTTTTGGTGGAAGAGTGGAGTTCACTGGTCGCTTTAGTGGTTGTCGATGAAGAAGTTGGTAGGCTTTGTGTTTGCGTGGAAGTAGTAGACCTCTCTTGGTCAAGCATATTTTCTCCTTTCCATTGTCCTTTTAAAGATAAGGTGTTTGTTTTCAGGCGTTCGTCCAGAGCAGTAATGTAGCCTTCAATGAAGATCAGTGTTGTATACATCATTGCCTGCATGGTAGTGTGGTCTTTCAGATTTTCACTAATTGATTCATATAACTTTGTGAAAGGCGCCAAGGCTATCGACACTGCGGACATGATTGATATGAAGTCTAGTTTCTTTTTTGCCGGCGAATCATTAAGAGCCCCTGGTGGATTTTTATTTGAGTTTTGCTCATTTGTTGTTGACTTTCTTGCAGAGGTGTTGTTGAAGGAATCTGTAGAATCCCGCCTGTCCCTACTTGATCTACCTCTTTGCGTTTCTCTCAAGTCCACCCCTTGGAATTGACCACCCATCCGTTTTCTCTGACCATTGATGTGGTTTGATTCTGTTATTAGGTGATAAAGAGGCCACAAGGGTTTTATCTTCATTTACCTTTTTCGGAGGGTGGAAGAGGACTTTTGGGGTCGGTTTTCGTAGGACCTTTGAGGGAGATGGCGGTTGGGCAGGCGGGTTCTTGTTCTGGGCCTGAAAATTGTCCCCATTTAATTGAGGGTTGGCTACCGGACAGTTGAGGGCCCGGGGTATCACACCTATAGCCTTTTCAGTTTGAGTCGCTTGAGTTTTTGGGGAGATTTGTTGCTTGGCCACATCCACACACAGAGCACTATTTTGTTGCGGGAGACGTAAGTCCTGCGTTTGGCCACACGACTCTGATGTTACTGTAGCTGATGGTTTAAGGGGAATCGTAGGTTTCAGGGGGGTGCTAATGGGGAAGTCAGTTTTCCTGAATTTCTGAGGTGGTTGACAGGAGTTTATGGCTTCTAGTATCTCGGCATCTGTAAGATCTTCTTGGGCACCTCTTGTTGTCGGGGCAAAAGCGGTAAAGAAATCCGTTACCAGGTTGGCTACTGGAGTTTTGCCTGGGTCCAGTGCCCATAGTTTCTTTATAGTTCTTGCCCCGGGATTTTCACGAGAATGTTGTGCCAACGGTTTCTTATTCTGGGTTTTTAGCTTTGTGTTTACTTTTTTCTTTTGTCTGGGTTTTTTCCCCTTCTTTGGTGATGCCATCTGGTTCCAACGTCGTTTTTTTGTTACTCGTAGTTACCAGCACAGGAATATGTGGTGAATCATGTTCCTGCGCCTTTTCCTGGTGTGAGAAAAAAGGGTCAGCCTCGTAGAGCTGTGATAGATTTTGTAATTTTGCTGGTGTCTTTACACACGTTTGTTTTTTTGAGTGTGTGTGAATCATGGCAGTGATTTGCACTGTATTTCCTTCTCTAACTTCTGTTTGTAGCGCTTTTTTAGATGTTACGGTAGGTAACAGTCTTTCTGTAGATTCCAGGTCTGAGGCGGGACTCCGTGCGGGGGACACCCCCACGAGATCTCGAGGCACCGACGGAATCGAGTGTGCTCGGTCCTTGATGCCGCCCTCTCCAAGTTGGAGTCCATCGCTCGCCGCGGCTCCATCGCTGAGCCGGCAATCGGCTCTCATCGCGGGCACAGCCGGGCCCCTCCCCTCTGGCTCACCACACCCGAACCTCCCTCCGGAGGAACCAGGGAGCGGGAGGGAGGAGGCGACGGGGGCCAACGAAACACTCGGCAGTGCCGCTGAGGGCTGTAGCACCCGTCCGGGAGTCCATGACTCAATTCCAGAACCTCCCCAGTCTCCGCCAGCTGCTCCTCCAGGCCGCCGGCCTTTGGCGATGGTAAGGATAGATTATTTGTTTTGTCTTCCACTAACAGAATGGAAATGTCTCTTTGTTTTTTGGGTAACCGTAGACGGTTTTTCTCGGAGGGACCCATTCCCAGTTTGTCAGTGGATGCTGTCAGACGAACAGGGGCGCTGCGTAGCAGGCGCCCTTCTTCCGGGTCCTGAATCTGAACCTCTTGTTTCCGAGGGCTTATTGGAGTTGGCAGTCCTGGCAGCCATGACAGGCAGGACTGCAAGACTGCCACTCTTCGCCACTCCACGTCCGCTCCCCGGAGGAAATGATGTTTTGAAGGAAACAGTAGGGACACGCCTCCAGGCGTGAACGTTGGAACACAGGGAACGAAATGAAAATTAGCGAAGTGAGCAGCAAGACTGCCACTCTTCGCCACTCCGCGTCTGCTCCGCGGAGGAAATGATGTTTTGAAGGAAACAGTAGGGACACGCCTCTAGGGGTGAACGCTGGAACACAGGGAACGAAAACGAAAATTAGCGAGGTGAGGAGCAAGACTGCCACTCTTCGCCACTCCGAAACAGAACTTAATGTAAAGAAGAAGGGATTGATCTTAAGAAATACAAGTACCAGAATGCAGCAGTGTCAGAGTGGTCATGTATGAGATTAAAGCAAAGCCATATAGTTTTGAAAGTCTCTGACAGGAAAGCAAAGTGAATCTGTAAGTAAGAAGGTTGGGGAAGGATATCCCGTTTCAATCGTGTAAGCCTGAAAGAGAAGCGAACTTAAAATATTATTTTGCACTCCATGGTATTCTACGAATAAGAGATTTTCAAGGGGAAAGACACTTTGTCGCAGAAGGCCCTGGTGTTTGTTCTGAAATGCCTCCTCGTGATGGAGAAGCCAATGTGTGTACTAAGCTTCAGTGTACCGCCTTGCCCCGTGCTGAAACGTGGGGAAGGGAGGCCATTGGCCTGAACATCCTGACATATCATTTTGTGAATACTTCTTTTCTTTAACGTAACACTGTTTCCTACACTATTTGTATTTAGAAGTAAAGATTGGCTTATTAGTATAGGCCCTTTTATCTTGACAAGACACTACTAGGACTGTTATTATTTGATGGTCGTAGCTTGCTCCCATCTGTAGATTTAGGATTATATAGGCGTTTATCAAACCCTTTTTTAAGTTCAATAAATACCCTTGAACTCTGGTCACTTGAGTCTGTCTTACTGTTGATACCATGCCTTTCTTACAATGTGCATATACATATTGATGTTAGCACTTTTTTGTGTAACAGTTGGTATGAGAGGAGTAGGTTTCATACTTTTCGGTCACATGTTGATTTTTTTTCACATGTTCACGGATAGGTATGAGATCAGGTTTTAGAAATGATGGTTGAACAACTTGATGATTATTTATGACTAATGACTTGTTTTTGAATAAGGAAACATTAATTGATTTAACTGTACAAATGAGTTGGAGACTGCTGAAATAAAGTTACCTATAGACGTACTTAAGTAAGAATAAATGAACCAAATGTAAGTCTGCGTTGCCATGATAGGGGAAGTGAAAGTAGATGTTACCCTGCTAAGACAAGATCTGAGATCCCTATCGAAGAGAGTGGGAATCTCAGAGAAACAAATCTCAAATAACTGAGAAAACCAGACACCTGCAAAACTTAATGACAGATTTAACAGAGGGAACAACAGTGCTCGGAAATAAGGTGGATGATGCCGAAGGCAGAGCAAGGCAAAATAACATCCGAATACTTTTCTTGCCGGGAGATGAAGAAGGCTCCAACACCACCAATTATATTGAGAATCTACTCCTTGTGAGAAACCTGAAGTTGTCTTCACTTCCTTCTCCCCGGGATCCTCTGCTCAGGTGGCCAGGGAAAGGCCATCGCTTTTGGATCCCGACTCTGGGGGTGGATATGCGAGGGAGGATCACCTGAGTGGAAGAGATTATGGGAATGGAAGGAGGGTGTCATTAGGTAAGACGCAGTATCCCCTGTTTAAATTTCATGATGAATCTTCAGTCCCTGAAGCCGTAATAGGGTCCTGTGAGAAACCTGAGGGTATTATCGCTTCCTTCTCCCCATCTTCCTCTATTCAGGTGGCATGGGAAAGGCCACCACGTTTGGATCCCGACCGTGGGGGCGAATATGCAAGGGAGGATCATCTGGGTTGAGGGTCTTTGGGGAGTGGAAGGAGGATGTCCTTAGGCAAGACACGGCATTCCCCGTTTCCATTCCATAATGAACACTCAGTCCCTGAGGCTTTTATACGGTACTGTCAAAACCCCTCCATTTCTTCCTTTCAAACCAATCATTTGGTAAATCCTCAGTGTCGAGAAACCAGGAAGAGAATAACCAGAAGAAAACCCCATTATATGGACAGAATTGTCCCACATTCACCTCCTCTGGTAAAATCAAGAGGACTGTGAATGCACCCTGCCCTTCATCTACCTTTGTAGGTTATCAGTCTTCCCCATTGTCATACACTCCAATTGCCCCATATGCATATTCCTTTAAAACTTGGATGAAGAAGAGGCAACTAGGAGTAATGCACACAACTCTCTGTTCAAACCACTTTGGTACTGGGACGAGGAGGAGGACTGTAAAGCACTACTATGAAGGTCAGGCATGTTCTATTGACGGATGTAATTCTGGTTAGGCAAAGGATTTTCACCTGCAGCCAATTAATGGTTCACAGGTGCATATAAGTAGAGGCCAGAGAGAGAGAGAGAGAGAGAGAGAGACACAGAGATCCAGCTGTCCAGGAGAGTGTGGCAATCCGAGGTGGAGCTGGCAGCTGGCTGCAGAAGGGCCAGTGAAAAGGGTGCTGATTACTGCAGAGAAGGCAGAAAGACACTGAGGCACGAGCGGGCCGCAAGAGGGTTAAGAGCTGTGCAGAGCCCTGTGCCGTGCGTCCCCCGTCGGAAGTGGGTGACACAGAAGTCTCCCAAACGCCACCAGCAGCTACAGCAGAGCTATGTTATGATATGTTATGTTAATAGTTTTTCACACTCAGAAAAGGGTGTAGGGCAACCAACACCAAAAAGGCAACCTGGCGCTAAAACTGAAACCAAAGATCACAAAAAAAACTCCAGAGTCTGGAGTAAGCTAGCGCGGCTCGCCTAAGCTCCCAGAGAGAGAGAGAGAGAGAGAGAGAGAGAGAGTCAGGAGCGAGTGAGAACTGGAGAGGAACAACGAAGCACCCGGAGGAACGGCCGCACACCGGTGAGTGATAGGGAAAGATCACTCAAGCCTGGGCACTCCAGAGGCATGGTATGTGTACCGAAAGATGCCGGTCAAGTAAAGGTCTGTAACCAATGGGTTGCGAGACCAAATGAGAAATATTGAAACGCGAACCAACAGCAAAGTATTTACCAAGTTATTGAATACCGAACAAATGAAAAGAAGTGTACAAGTTATATGAAATACTGCACAAGTGAAAGGAAAGTGATGTGAGATTTCCGAACGCATTGAAACGAAGTAAAAAGCCTTTTTTATTGAATGAAAGTGCAAATCAACTCTAAGCCATTGATGATATCCTGAAAAGCTGGTGAAAAGTATTACAGAAGCAAGTCACATGTTATCAGGGTCAAAGGGCTGTCAATGTGATACAAAAGTGTATATGGACTAATGACACTGTTGCAGAAGGAACTTGTTAGCAAGAAAAGCCAAGGAAAGTCACTGAACATAAGAGTACCAAGGGTTATTGGTTGCATGACCTGTGATGGGTGGAGCGTGTGGTCCAACAATTGCGCCTAGACCGAATAACCCCTACTTGGAGTGCACCAAGGAAAGTCAAGAGGCTGAAGCTGGTATGCCTAATAAATGTTCAAGTGACTAAAAGGAAGGCGGATAAAGAGAGCTGATGAAAAGCCTGAAAGGTTAAAATGTCGATTTGCTAAGAAAGTTGAATTGACCACGAATTGAAAGCCAAGAGAACTGTGTTGTCCTTGGGCAAGGGAACCCTGAGGGTATTCAGAGAACTGTGCTGAACTTGGGGAAGGTGTTAGGGAGAATTCTCATTTATGGCTAATTTCCCTTACCTAGTGAGTCCCTCAGCAGCTTTGCTGGATTTCTGGGGTTTATTTTTTTCCACCTGGTAAGAGTGTGAACCTTTTTACTACTCTTACATGTGTTTTGCCATGTATATTTCTACTGTTTGTTTGATCTTGGGCTCTGGAGCCACACCACTCCATGAGTCCAACTTTTTGTGTGTGTTACACAGCACCTTCAGTGCAGTGACACAGGGTTGTCTCTAAGACTTCCCCCTGACTCCATTTTTCTGGGGCTGACTGCTGTCCCCCAGAAACATGTAAAGTTGCAATTAACTTTATATAGTCACTTTAAACTGCAGACCCAGTACACCCCATCTTACATGGAGTATTGGAAGGGGTTAATTCCTACTCCTTTTGTCTGCGCCTCTTGGAGCTTTGTTTCGCTCACTTTAACACTAAGACTTGGCTGGTGGCAGTGGTACCTACCCTATCTTTTCTACCGCGATTATAGCATATAAACGTGGTACTGAACTTAAACCCGCTGGACCAAATACTTTTTATTTTGGCTCCGGTCGAGTTTTATCACCATTTCTTTTTGTTAAAGTCCTTCTTGTGTTTTACTTTCCGCGCCAAACCAGGTTTGCCTTATTTGTTCGCCGACCTTTGGAGGGCTTCTGTCCAGAAGCCCTCCTTTGGCGTCTAGGTGGGCTGAATGTGAGGGAGGGGTTTAGTCACCCCCTGCACAGGGTCCCCTTGGGGACCCAAGTCGCACTTTGTGTGGATTGGCTGAAGTGGTTGTCTGGGCCGGACAACCCCCCTGCTGAGTGATTGACAGCCAGGCTGTGTGAATGAGGGATTTTGGCATAAAAGGCAGGACTCTTGGGCTAGAAGGCAGAGTCGCCACTGGAACTGCAAGGAACCGAAGAGAAGTGGAGAAGAAGATGGCTGCTGCATTCCCGAGTCCCGGTGAAGCCCTGCTGCAGTCCTAAGCTATCTACCCTTCAACGACAAGAGAAGACCCAGTCCGGAGTCTTCTTCCCTTGAGCCTAGTGGGATCAACCTGCTCATCTTCCAAAGTCAGAGGATCCTATTCTTGGTCGAAATCGCTGCACACAGCTGTAGTGGTCCGGATAGCCATCTGAAGAGCCTCTCCTGTTTTAAAGGAGCGTACCTTTTTATTCACTGTTGCTTCGATGCAGCTGGCCTCATCCCTGGCTAGTGCAGATCGCTCCAGACGTCCTCCTTCTTGTCCCCACGACTGAAGCTCCAGGAACCGTGAGTCTGCAGGAACTACCAGGAGCAACTGCCGTGGCACCAGCTTTTCTTCAAACAAATAAGGTACTCTGTCCGACTTCGAGGAATTGGAATGAACCTTTTCCTCACCCAAGGCTTGTCCTTGTCTTCCTTCCCTCTTATAAGTTTTGCTTCCCTTTTGACAATATCTAAGTACTCCTGGAAACCTCGAATCGTGAACTGCTCTAATCTTGTGATCCTCGACAACAGGACCCCTGTTCCATTTGACACTGGCGCAGGCCTATTGACTTTTATCTACTTTTTAAAAAGTGACCTTTGATTCTATTTGCCTTGACAAAAGTATTGCCTATGATTTTTATCCCCAACTCTCTTGTGTTATTTCATGTGCTAAGTGTGTTTGACTTCGGTAACATTTCTTCTCGCGGGTACGCCTTTCTTTCGTAAGACCGAACTGTCATTAGTGTCAAAAAGTGATCGCGTATTAACCCACGGTAACGTTTTTGTTTCACAACACCGGTCTGTCAAAACCCAATGTACTTACCTTGAATTGTTCTGCACAAGGGGAACTGGTTGTGTGTAGTGTATTTGGAGTGTGATTTTAATCTAATAGAAGTGAAGTGTTTTATGAACAGATGGTTGAAAAATAAATGTATTATACTAGTCAGTGTTTGCTTGAGTCACAGTAATTGTAGTCCTTTGTGTAATCTCTACTACTGCTCATTTGTTCTTGAGATAAGTCTGGCTGCTCCGCTACTGCTAGCACTATAACTGTGTAGTACGGGCTTGTACCAAAGGTGAAATTGTACTACCACCTGTAGTCTTAATCTTGTCTAGTGGTCCCTAAGGGTACTGCACAGGATTCTGCCTAACAGAAGGGAACCCCGAGAACAGTTGTGTGGAACTGTGCTGAACTTGGGGAAGGGAACCCTAAGGTCTTTTTTTGAAACTGTGCTGAACTTGAGGAAGGGAACCCCAAAGTCCTTTTGAGGAACTGTTCTTACCTTGGGAAATGGGAAGCTGAAAACAAGCCAGGAGCTGGAAGAAGCTCAGAACATTCTTTTGAACACTTTTTCTTTGGTTGCTAACATACTTGCACATTACATATTTCTAGTTGCGAGGGCAAGTATAGGTTTTGGACACAGACAGACTTTTAAATTGAACTTTATCACACAGAATATCATTAGTTTCGTTAAGTAGGGAAATCCCACCTTAGCATAGGGCAAGGTAGGCTTTACTGACATTCAAGAAATAAACCAGTAAATCTGTTGTCTGTGTCCTGCTTCATGATGCCTATATCTCCTACAAGAAATTGGACATGAAAAATTGTTGCATGACTTCACCATCGAGAGAGCACATAGATGATTGGCAAAAAAGACCCCCACCTAGTCCACTCATAGCATAAGTGTTACATTACAAGGATAAATAAGTAATATTGAGATTCTCTACAGAGCGGAGGTCAAGGTAGAAGAGCTGCATCCAACCTGGCCATATCCCCATAGTATACGATATAGGTCCATAAGAGCAGAAGCCTGTTTGCGCTGGTTAAGGAAAGACTCTGTCAATACCACCTTAAATGCATGTTTATATAACCAACGAAAATGATTACACAATGGAAAATCACTTTTCTATTAATGCCCTGAGGAAATACACCAATGGATGGGTAAGAATAACCTGGACATGCTGCAAACGAGGGAAAAGAACAAATGTAGACTGAATCCTGATATAACATAAAGAGACCTTATGACTTCGAACTACAATTTGGGACTACATAATATTATAAATATGGACTGTGAAACACTCTTAGATACCCGAGGCAACAGCGTTGAGAACTATTCTACACTTTCACTAGGGGTTGCGGGCATCCAATGATGGAACCTTGGATCTGAGATGAAACTCACACAAACTCAATCCCTAATATTTCCTGAACTGGGATTACATAACATGGGTATTTTTGGAGATCCCTTTATTTGATTGATATTAAATACATACAAGTTAACCTGTAATGCATTTGGGATGCTGATGATGCAGAAAGGTGAGCCTGAAGTGAGCATGACCCTGTATAGAAAGATAGTAAGCCCACCATAGTGTGGGCCACCAGTGACTACTTTAGGAAGACACTAACCTTGTTTGGTGTGTTAAATGCAAAATACCTGTATCTCTGCCCATTCAGTTTGTGAGAATGAACACATTTTTTGGGGGAAATAAGGTGTAAAACTCAAATAGTCTTTGGTTATTGAGTATTTATCATTAGTACCCGGCGAGAGTCAAGCAGAATGCAACACGCATTCTGTTTGGCTCTTGCCGGGTCGTTACCCGGCAGAGAATTCTTTGATTCTCGGCCGGGATTCCAGCCGCCTTGTCCTTGGCGGGGGGCGTGGCAGCCCCTCAGCCAATGAGGAGTCTCGAAGTGGGGCCATCCCCGCTCCGAGCCTCCCCACGGCTGAGAGGCTGCCTTTGTCCCCTCGCCGGGGACTCGGGTAAGGATTTTTCCTTTCCTCCCTCTTCCCTCCTCCCTGCCCTCCCCACCCCACTTACCTTCTTGCTCCTTTGTCCCCAGTGGGGGACGATGGCAGCCTCCAGCCGTGTGGAGACTCGTACCGGGGGCCATTCCCGGTCCGCGCCTCCAAATGGCTGGAGGCTTCCATTGTCCCCTGCCGGGGACGTAGCTACGTTTTTCTTTTTTTAAACTTTTTTCTTGCCCTCCCGCCCCCCAACCCCACTTAACTTCTGCTCTATTTTTTTCGGGAGCAGACACGCTGGGAACACTTGTGTTCCCAGCGCGTTCGCTCCCGATGGCCGCCATGGAAAGGGAAAACGACTCTGTTTTCCCTTTCCCGGTGGCCATTTTCTTGGTCGTTTATTTATTTATTTTTTTCTGTCCCGAAACGCTGCAGCCTTTCGGGACAGAAAAAAATGCTTTTAGTGCCCCAGTCACGCAGATATTGCGGGCCGGGATACTAATAGCAATATGCTCCTCACGGCGGGAGCATCACTGACTCAGGTAATGCCCCGTGGCTTCCGTTTACTATGGGCCCCGGGGCATAACCTGAGTCGGTAATGCCCCCGCCGCTCGGGGCATATTGCTTAATTATATGTTTAAAGTGGTTAATTGCCTTGTAAATTTGTTCATTCTTGCCAAATGAATTACACCACTGTTGAGTACTCAAAAAATGACAGAATACTCAGAATGTGAAAGAATCATGGCCAAAGTTAGTTTGAAGTTTAGTTTATTTATAAAGCGCAGCCAGGCCCAAGGGCAACCAGGCGCATATTCTTAGATGTAGGTTACAATCTATCCAAGAAAAGCAAATTACGAATTTTCAAAATTACAATACAAAATACAAGAAATTACATATATACATCAGTGACATAAATTACAAATCGGTAGCAGAGCTTAGGTGAAAGGAGCCCCATAGAATCTGCGTGAACAGCCAGGATTTGGTATTATTCTCAAAAGTTGGGAACACCGGCTCGGTTCTGATGGAAATAGGCAGTGTATTCCAAAGTTTTGAAGCTAGGACAGGGAAGCTGATACCACCCACTTTTTGGAGTTTAAATCTGGGCAGGATTAGGCTGTGAGTTTGAGCTGATCCGGTAGGTCGTGGGGAAGTGTGGAGTGTAAGGCGAGAGGAGAGGAGAGGTAAGGTGGGCATTGCTGTCCAGACATTTGTGAGACAAGCCAATTCTTTGCTTTACCGCGAGCCAACGTAGATCAGATCTGACGTTGGAGATGTGTGATCGTCTGGGGATATTGAGAGCTGCCCTAATGGCATTATTCTGGATAGTTTGCAGTTTATTGAGGTTAGACTGGCTGGTCCCTAAGTAGAGGGCGCTGCAGTAATCGATTTTGGACATGAGTGTTCTTGCAAGTCTAATGCAGTTATGAGGGTTCAGAAAAGGTCAGCAGGCGGTGATAAGTTTACATGTATAGAACGATGCCGGCCTTACTGCATTTGTTTGTCTGTTTAGTGAGAGAGTGGAGTCCAGATAGACGCCTAGAATTTTGGTGTCTTTAGAGACCTTGATGTCATTACCATCAATGATGAAAGACTTGTAGACTTGGTCAAGTTTGTTAAGACGTTGAGAAGATCCTAGTAATAGGAGCTCTGTCTTGTCATCGTTGAGACATAGTTCGTGTTGCACCATCCAGGCCTGAATGACCAGATAGACATCATTCAAGGATTTGGTGTCGGCTCTGTAGTCACCAGTGATGGGAATGAGTATCTGGGTGTTATGCGCGTAGTTGGTGTAGGAGACACCCAGATAATCGAGCACATCGAACAGGGGTTTGGAAAACACGTTGTAAAGCGTGGGCGATACACATGAGCCTTGAGGGACGCCGCAATGAATAGGCGAGGGGTCTGCCGATGCTGTGGATGAGAAGACCCGCATGGACCTGTTGCTAAGGAATGAGTCAATCCAGGCATTAGCGGAGTCTGAGAAGTGGGCCGCAGATTTAAGATGCTGGCAAAGTATTTGGTGGTTAACCAAATCAAATGCTGCGGGGAGATCAAGGAGAAGGAGTAGCGCTAGCTTCCCATTGTCCTTTAGAGTCTCCATCTGGGTTTTCAGATCAATCAGAGCTGTTTCGGTGCCATGTTTGGGGCGGAAGCCTTATTGTCTTAGCCCCAGGAGATTGTTGGATTCAAGGTAGTCTTGGATCTGCAAGTAAGCTGCCCGATCAAGGATCTTGAGCAGGAACGGGACAGTAGTGATTGGTCTAAAGTTAATTGGTATGTTGGGGTGAAGCGGTGGTTTTTTGAGTAGTGGGATCACCCAGGTGTCCTTGAGGTTGTCAGGGACAATACCCGTTTTGAAGGAGGCATTTATGAAGGCTGTGATAAAGGGGGCAAGGTCATGTGAGGCTTCCTTGATAATAGGCGCCGGGCAAGGGTCACCTTGGCAGTTGGAAGGCTTGAGGTTATTTATAATTCCTTCTACTTCAAGAGAGATGAGAGGGGAGAAGGCAAATGGTTTATAGGTCAGGTTGGCTTCGTAGGTACTAGATGTCGAAGCGGTCAGAGGTTGGTCTGAGTGTAGGGATTTTTGTTTGTCTCTAATTTTCGTTTGGAGGGTGGCAATTTTGCCCAGGAGTGCTGTCTGTATATTAGTGCAGCAGTTGCTATCTTTGGCGCATGAGTCGGGGGGCTGCAGGCGCCTCAAGTTCCTTGAGAATTTTAAATAATTCCTTAATGTTAGATTAGGCTGACACGATGCGGTTATTGTAGGAGTCTTTTTTTCGCCTGCAGTATAGCCTCTCTATAGTTGAGGGTGGCTAAGAAGAGTCTATCCTTGTGGGCGTCAGAAGGGTGACTTTTCCAGCGTGACTCAGCGCTGCGTTTCTCTTTCCGTAGCACTCTGAGCTGTGGTGTGAACCACGAGTTGAGGTGTGCATGTTGTTTGGGTCTCCTGAGTTTGAGCGGGGCGATGGAGTTTATGGCTGAGAGCACAGTCTGGTTATATGTGTCGGCTAGGATGGTAGGGTCTGAGCAAGAGTCAGTGGCGTTATTAAGAGTAGGAAGGATGAGGGGGAGTAACTTTTCAGTGGTTATGTTCTTTTTATTTCTGGTAGGGATGGCTGGAGCGACGGGAGGCGTAGCAAGAAGAGCTGCTTCAATGTTGAAGGTGATGATGTGATGATCAGACCAGGCGCAAGGTGAATTGGAGAGTAGGCTGATGTTGCAGTTGGTGTCGCTTAGCCAGTCTAAAGACCGCCTTTTGATGTGGGTAGGTTCTTGTATATGATGTGAGAAGCCTAGATCAGTAAGGGTGTTGGCAAAGTCAAGGGCTGCAGGGTCATTAAGGTCTAGGTAGCCTAGGTTGAGGTCCCCAAGGATGATAGTTTGAGAGTTCGTTTTCGCTTTGTCAAGTATTAAGGAGGTGATGTCATCAACAAATGATGTGGGGGGACCAGGGAGTCTGTATATTAGATGAATGGTGGCCGTTTGGTTGGCCGTTAGAGGAAGTTTGACCGAGAGTAGCTCAGCAGATTCCAGGTTAGAGGTCGGTAGGGTTCTAAGTCCTAGTGAGTTTTTATGGATGAATGCAATTCCGCCGCCTCTAGAAGTACGGTCACACCTAGTAATGGAAAACTCCGGGGGGATAGCCAAGGAGAGTGCCGGGCCCGAGGCAGGGTTTAGCCAAGTCTCAGTGATGGCAATGAAGTCGAGCTCCTGGGTCTTAATGAGATCAGCAATGTCCAGTGCATGAGCTGCTAGGGACCTTGCATAGACCAAAGCCACCTTGATCAGACCAAAGTTGCTTGGTGATGCAATGTTAATCTGGGGAGCACTGAGGAGTGGGTGAGTAGGGAGACTGGGGGGTCAAGCTGGGCATCAGGGGTTTCGAGTTAATGATGAAGATACTAATGAAATGAGTACATTAGGATATAGTGATAGGAAGATGTTCTTTTTTCACCTTTCCCTCCATAGATTCCTAAGGGACTCCCAGTCTTTTTGCTTATTGTTTAACCCTGTGTTGATTTGTGAAGGTCAGTAAAGCCTTCTGCTTTACTTCCCTTGTCTGTTTTGCTTATTTTTATGAGACAACTGACAAATCCATAAGACTGTCAGTTCTGAGAGACTTTCCCTCTTTAGGAATTCTTGTATTTTTATAATTGCCCACCTCGCCTTACAGTGATGTGCAGTCAGGATACTTGGTACCCTTATAACTTTTTACATAATGGCTTTTTGGTTACTTTGACGATGTGCATAAGACAAGCTGGTGGCAGCTGTGTGATCTAAACCATTTTTGTGATCTTTTTCTCGTTCACTTTTGCATGTACCGCAAATGGCTAGTATAGGTAGCTAGCCCTCTAAAGTGCCTTGCCACAAGATTTTCGCTTGTTCTTTGGCCATCTTGTCCTTTGGCCCTCTTCCTTCTGTCTTCAGTCAGGAAATGCCATATATGGTAACCCTTTTCCCAGTAAAAGCTGCTGCTTTTGCGGGTAGGTGAACTTTGTGTGTGAGCCAGAGGAGGGGGCTGGGACTGTCTGGTCTCATTCCACATCCTCTGGCCTAAGAAGGTCTGTTGCTGGATGGATATGATGGGCAGTGGTTGTCCATGATTGGATAACCCTGGGCTGTTTGAATGTTGCAGATCCTTACCATTGGTGAGCTTGGGCTAGCTCCCAGCCTAAATCTTGGATAAAATAAGGGCTCCTGAAGCAATTTGACAGATCATCATTGGAACGAAGACTTCTCCGAAGAAGAGCAACCAACTGACGACCTGAGGACGACCCCTACAGATGACCAGCATTAACTCCAATGATTGGCCCAGGGAAGCCCTGATCTCAGAAGACCCTTATTGGTGCATCAAACCTTGGACCAATGGGAAAACCAGTCTCGACCTCTGCGTCAGATTCTTGCCTTGGAAGCCTTCGAAAGTGTCCCTGGACCACCCAGTGGACTTACCAGCTTCTTTTTGGGCTACCACATTGCAGCTGTCGCTGTTCTGAGCAGAGCCTTGCTGCTTACAGCATCTTCAGCGTTTGCCATGAGTCACCCGTCCTCACATTTTCAGCCTTGCCACGACAAAGGAAGCTGAGCTGGGGCTGCTTCTGTGTTCACCGCTGGATGATTGTTTGTCGACGCCTGACCGTGGTGACCTCCACTGGAACCATCCTTCTACAACCCATTGAGGGGTCGTGATTGGTTTTGCACTGCTGAGGTCTGCATCTTTTCTTCATTTCAGGGTCTTCTTCAAGAAGTTGCCCGGAACCATCTGAGGAGAACCGCAAACAGCACCTGACCGGAAAAGTGACCTGTTCACTTGTGATCCCTGGGCTCCACTCACCCAATCCAAGGACAGATGATTGGAGCCCCAGCGAATTCCAGAAGACCTGCAGTGTCACAGGGAAGAATCTGAGTCATTGGGGGTAAGTGAACATACCTGTTTCTGTCCCCCCTGTCTCCCATAGGGTAACATTGGGTGAAGAGTCCTTTTCCCTAAACTGCCTCTGGCCTGGCCTTTGGTCGTCAAACCTGGGCTAACAATCCATTCCTAGGACTTAACTTGGGATCAGGATAGAGTGTGGGGTACTTACCTAACTTGAAGTAAATACTTAACATTACTTTAAATAACTTTTCAATCACAACCACGGCCTACTGCATCAGTTCTGAAATACCTTCTCTGAAGAAAGCATAGTCGAACATGGACTTTTTGGGCACAAGGGCTCATGCATCTTGGGGCTGGTCTTCATAAGACAGAGGAAACTGGGTTTTTGATTATTCTATCTAATGTAACTGTTTTTCCTGCATTTAATTACCTGTTGACTACTGATATTTAATGAATATGCAATCGTGTGTGTGTGTGCGTGTGTGTGTGTGTGTGTGTATCTGTCTGTCTGTCTCACGTGAACAAGCACTCAGTTGAGTGTGAAAGGCGTTGTGTGCGGGTCGCGCGTACCGGCGTCCTGCCTCTGTTTTTGCCTTTTCTCCCCCAGCCGTAATTTAGGTATTTTTGTCTATTTTTCTGGTCATATTACAATATTTTAAGACCTTTACCTCTCTTGCGAGCTGTGCTATTTGTGGTTTTTCTCATGGATTTTGGTCTCTCAAACTGACTGCGCAGAGTGCGGTTCACTTTCTCCTCTCTTTTTGTTTCTATATATATATTTCTGATGCTTGTGAATCTGCTTAGTCAGACCCGGATCGGTAAGTAATTTTTGATTTGAGGCCGGGAGCCTCTAGGGGTGGTGCTTCTACCCCTTCCTTTGCCATGTCGCTGTCCTCTTGGCTGATATTGGTTAGAGGCAGCTACCCCCTGTCCTGAGGACCATGTATTTCCCGTTCCGTACTGATTGTGGGGGAAATGTGGGAAAGATTGTCTGCGAAAGGAGCAGCGAGAATTACCCACTCACTGCTGATAGGGTCGCTGAGTTATCTGACTTAGTGACTTCAGGGTCTCATGTTCCTTTTTCACAGTCTCTAAAGCCTCATTCACCGCCTTTCCAAACAGGTTAGATCCGCATTGTTAATGAGGGTTGCTTGTGTTTCCAGTTTGAACCCTGAATTCTTCAACCATGCGTGCTTATTCAACAAGGTACCTTGTGCTAGGGTTCTTTGCGCTGTCTCTGCAGCACCCAGGGTGTTTTTAAGAATATATATTTTTAAAAATATTTATTGCGATCTACGAATACAGAAGCATTATGGCAAAATGCAATCAAGAAATCAAACATTTAGATCAACAAGGTTGAGTTTTAACATTTTGAAATTTCAGATTAGAGGATCCACCCCCCCCCCCATCCCCAAACCCCCATCAAAGAGAGCAGGGTAAGAGGAGAGAGAAGGGAGTGGAAGAGTCAGGGACAGAAGGAGAAAGACAGTAAAGATGTGCCAAACTGTATGCAGGGGCATCTCCACCACTGGTGCCAATATGTGCAAACCTGTGTGCATCCCCTCCAGCAATAGGGGGAGATCCCTTCATACATTTTGGCCAGGTGTTTGGGGGGGGGGTTAGGTGCCACTGCGTTAGGATCCTACAGTTGTGCATTTTGTATTGCACTGCAATGGAGGACTTCCACACCGCTGTCTATGTGGCGTCCCAACCCTTTTGGTTATAGTCACAGCCCAGCTCCGAGTCCTACTTCGCTTTAGTGTTTGGGGTCGGGAGGTGTCCCCTCTCTATGAGCGCTCTGTATATGCTTGTTATGAGACCCTTGGTGCCTGTGTGCGTGTTCAGTATTTTTTCAAATGGGGTAAGAGGCTTTGCAGCTGGCCCTTCCACTTCCGATCTGTTAGGACACCTTTCAGCTGGAGGTATGGTAGGGTTTGATGCTCACGCCCGGCTCCGCATTTTCGAGTTCCTCTTTGGTCTGGAATGATCCATCCTTCCACATTTGGCCGGCTCTACCCAGGCATTGTTCGAACTGTGGCTGAAAGCGGAGGGGTTCTGAAATAGAGTCCCTGATTGGGGGGGCCCAGATGCAGCTGAGGGGCGAGGGCCAGGTCGTTACTCCGGCCATGCCTGAGTTTTCCTTGTTCCATACGGCCCATAGTGCCCCCAGCACTGGATGATCCTGTGCTTTGCTTGGGATCGCCTCTCGAGGGGCCCATAGCCACTCACCCACTGTCATTGGGGCAAAAAGACAATTTTCCAGAGTTACCCACTGTTTACTTTTGTATTCCCGGATGTGGTTCACCAGTATGCGTAGCTGTGCAGCGGCATAGTAATCGTGGATGTCTGGGTAAGCTAGGCCTCCCTTCTCTTTCGAGGGGATAATAGGGTTTTATATGCAATTCTTGGTTTCTGCTTATCCCAGAGCAATGCTAGCAGAGCATTTTTGGCCGTGTTCAAATATGTGCTGGGGAGTACGATCGGGAGGGATTGAAACAGGAAAAGTTATGGCAAGATGTTCATTTTTACTGCAGTGAACCTGCCAGCCCAAGAAAGGTTGAGCCTGCTCCAATTGTCTAAGTCACGTTGGATCACAGACCAGAGTGGCTTATAGTTGGCCTGATATAGGTCTTGTAGGTTTTTTGTGATGGTGATTCCCAGGTATCGTATGCTTGATCGCGAAGTCTGGAGACCCCAGGCTTGTGGAGCTGCTACTGTCTATCAGTCTCCTTTAAGGATAGGAGACTACTGTTTTGCTTTGGTTTATTCGGAACTGTCACAACCGCAGGTTCCTGGCGTTTATGGAAGAGGTGGAAATATGGCAGCCGTCCAACTGTGCCGCCACGTTGTGCTCCCAAGCGCTGTTAGCGGTCTAGTCCTTTCCATCATGGCCGCTGCCGAGTGTACTTCCCTGTTTACGCTTGGCGGCTCGGCGCGTTGCAACTTCTGTATCCTCTTCGTTGCTTGCGCTCCACAGTTCTCTCGCTTGGCGGTGTTTCCGCTCCTGTCCTATTTTCCTCTGCTTACCTCTCTCTTTCCGTTGTCTTCTCTTCTCTCTCTTGCCTGCGCCCCGTTAGTTCTCTTGGGCGCGTGGATTGCTCGCTTCCCTTCTCCTCTCCTGCCTTGCCTCTTTTGATTTTCTCTCTCGGGCTCCCCCCCCCCTTTTGATTCCATTTTGTGCCGTTCTCTCAACTCGCCTTTACTGAGCCCTACCCGCCGGTATTCCGGTCTCCCATATTCCAGCTGGTCTTGGTGTATCCTCTCGTTCCGCTGCATCGGATATCTACACTCCGAAGGGGTTTTTGTGCCGTAAGGCTTTTCCCCTTGCCTCACTTGTCTGTCGCGGGGGGGGAGTCACCGCTGATTCGTTCCCAAAGGGTCGCGGTGGCTTCCTCCCGAGGCCGACCCTATCTACACAAGGAGAGGAGGACTTTCACTCGTCGATCCCGTGGTAAGAAGTTGGACATCTCATCTTCATCAGGTGAGGAGGAAGGGGAATTTGCAGACTCTCAGGGTTCGAGTGGGGTGGACAACATAACGGAAAACCCTGTCGATACGCCCACAGCATCAGGCATTGTTGATAGCTTTCAACGCCAAAATACTGACATGGCAACTCCCCAGCAACTTCAAGAATTGGTTGCGGCTGTACAAAACTTAAACCTGGAAGTTCAAGCCCTTAAGACTGCAAATACCGCTCTCCAACAGAGAGTTACCGCCAGAGAACAGCAAGTCACAGATTTACCACCTTTGCCTCTGGTGTCAGGAAAATTCGACGGATCAGAGAAAAAAGTTAAAGAATTCTTGGAAGCTTGTAATATCCATTTCGCTTTCAGACAGAACGCCTTTTCCTCCGATCACGCTAAAGTGGGGTTTATGATCACACACCTGACTGGTAATGCCCTAGCGTGGGCTACCCCATTGGTGTCCCAGTCCGACCCAGTGCTACAGAACTTTGTAGCATTCAAGGATCTTCTCAAGCAGACATTTCTTCGCACTGAGAGCGCTCACCTGGCTAGTGAAGACCTGTTGGATGTACGTCAGGGTGGTTCTGACCTACTCACTTACATATCCTCCTTCAAAAGACTAGCTGCAGAAGCTGGCTCGCAAGAAGAGGCTCAATACACCATCTTCAGGAGGGGTTTGCGCGAAGAGCTGAAGGACGAGCTCGCTAGGATCCCTCGCCCCGATTCTTTCTCAGATCTCATAAAGGCTGTTGTACGGATAGACTTTCGGTTGACTGAACGGAGGAATGAATAGAGAAAGACCCGTAGCTCCAGCTCTTACCCCGAGACTCACCCATCGACCTCCTCACCTGCCGCTCGTCCATTCACCCGGGAAGAACCTATGCAAATAGGAGCAACCAGAGCGCCCTTGACAGCGGAAGAGAAGAAGAGGAGAAGAGAGGGCAGCCTTTGTCTATACTGTGGCTCCTCCACACACTTCTTGAGAGACTGCCCAGATGTACCCCCCAGACGTTCGGGAAACGAACGCCCTCGGTAGTTGGCAGGATGGACTACCGAGGGGCTTTTCCCAGTTCCTATGTCACTCTTTCAGTTACTTCTGCCCAACCCTCGGACGACCAACGTCTCATGGTGGTATCCGTCCAGCTTCAGTTCAGAGGAAAGGAAATGGAGACTCTGGCCCTGCTGGATTGTGGAGCAGCCGGGAACTTCCTGGACACCCTATGGGCCGACAAGGTAGGCCTTCGCAGGATAGCCAAGAAGGAAGACCAGAAGGTAGAGGGAGTAGATGGTACCCCTCTGTGCTCCGGCCTCATTACCCACACCACAGAGGAGGTACGGGTATCCATTCAACAACATACTGAAGTACTGAGCTTCGATATCATTCGTGCAGCTCATTTCCCAGTCATTTTGGGGATTGGTTGGCTCCGACGACACAACCCTACCATAGATTGGTCGGCCAATCTTCTAAGTTTTCATTCTGCTTACTGCCAGGAGAAGTGTCTTCCAGGACCCTTGTTCGAAAGCGTCAAGATGGGGTGTGCCCATGAGAGGAGCACGATCCATTGTATCCCAAGCTGTCTTCAGGAGTACGCCACAGTGTTCCAAGACCAACAACCCATGGAACTTCCTCCTCATCGACCTGAGGACTGTAGGATAGACTTAGTCCCTCTGGCTCTGGTTCCGTTTTGTAGGATGTATCCCCTTTCCTTGTCGGAAAAGGAAGTCCTTAGACGCTACTTAGATGACAACTTAGCCAAAGGACTTATCCGACCTTCCAGATCACCAGCAGGAGCATCTCTATTCTTCATTCCTAAGAGGGACTCCAAGGACCTAAGACCTTGTATCGATTACCGAGGGCTTAACCAACTTACCATCAAGGACCGGTACCCTATGCCCATAATCTCGGAGATCCTGGAGACCGTCCAAGGCTCAGTAGTTTTTTCTAAACTCGACCTACGTAATGCTTACCATTTGCTCCGCATCAGGACTGGTGACGAATGGAAGACGGCTTTCCGCACTCCCTATGGGCTGTTCGAATATCAGGTTATGCCGTTCGGACTGGTCAACGCTCCCTCCATCTTTCAAAGGTTTATGGACCGTATATTTTCTGATCTCTTGGGCCAAAACACCGTTGTCTACTTAGACAATATTCTGGTTTACTCCCGTCAGCCCGAAGAGCATACTCGTCATGTGAAGGAAGTATTACACAGGCTGCAGCGACATCATTTATTGGTCAAGCCAGAAAAGTGTGCTTTCGCAAAATCCTCCGTCTCCTATCTGGGGTTTATTTTGTCCAGCGAGGGGATCGCCATGGATCCCAAGAAAGTCGAAGCTATTCTAGGCTGGCCCTCCCCTTCGTCGGTCAAGGATATTCAAAGATTTTTGGGACTGGCCAACTTTTACCGGAAGTTTATTCCCGAATTTTCCAGACTCACTTTGCCTATCACCTCCTTACTAAAGAAAGCCTCCAGGCCCTTTCGATGGTCCAGGGAAGCCGAGGAGAGTTTCATCTGTCTGAAAAGAAGGTTCTGTTCTGCCCCTATTCTGAGACAGCCGGACCAATTGCTTCCCTTTATTCTTGAGACCGACGCCTCCGCGGGTGCGGTTGGCGCCGTTCTCCTACAATCAAATCAGGGCCAAGAACATCCCATCGCCTATTTCTCTAAGACTCTGAACCCTAGTCAGCTAAACTACTCCGTCATAGAAAAGGAGCTCTTAGCTATGAAACTGGTTTGTCTAGAATGGAGGCATCTTCTCCAAGGAAGCTTACATCCGTTCCTGATACGTACTGATCACAAGAACCTACAGATCCTACGTCAACAAGAGTGTTATAACACCAGACAAGCCCGATGGGCGCATTTCTTTGCACAGTTCCATTTTCTCATAACGTACATACCTGGTACCCAAAACCAGGTTGCTGACGCCTTATCTCGCAGAGATGAGACCTCTCTGGGATACGAGAAAGAGCTCATGTTTCCACATATCAAGATCATTTCCACTGTATCGTCTTTCTTGGAAGAAGTGAGGGAAAGATCTCTTTCCCCAGAAGAAACACTCTTGCAAGTGGGGAGGACTCCGGTGGATCAGAGGGACGGTCTGTACTTCACTCGAGGGAGGCTCATCCTTCCTTCACAGGACCTCAGAATACAAGCTCTCCAGTGGTGTCACAACTCGAAGGTGGCCGGGCATAGAGGCTTACGAGGGACTTTGGAATTACTGCAGAGATCCTTTTACTGGCCCGGTATGCGAGCCGATACTCAGGCATATATCCAGACCTGTCTGACCTGTATGCAAAATAAACATCCTACTCGAAGTCCCCTTGGCTTGCTTCAACAAGACTCGATTCCCTCAGGCCCCTGGAAGCATATATCCACAGATTTCATCGTAGATCTACCGGTTTCCCAGGGGTGTACCTGTATCATGGTAGCAGTAGACTCCTTCTCGAAGTTGGCTCATTTTTCCCCCTTACCCAGGATACCTTCGGCCTCCCTTATGGCGGAAGTCTTCATGAAAGATGTCTTCAGGTTGCATGGTCTCCCCAGAAAGATTGTGTCTGATCGTGGGAGCCAATACACCTCAAGATTCTGGACTGCCTTGTGCAGACTGTTGGGTATCGAAAGGGCCCTGTCCTCTGGGTTCCACCCACAGACTAACGGGCAGACGGAAAGGCTAAACGGGACCCTTGAGCAGTATTTGAGGTGTTTCATTAACCAACAACAGGATAACTGGGTTTCCCTCTTACCAACAGCTGAGTTCGCTTATAACAATTCTGTACACAGCGCACTTGGGATCAGCCCTTTCTTTTGTACGTATGGGTACCATCCTAAATCTATAGTACCCACCTTCTGGACTGAGACTCTTATACCATCCTTAGAAACCTCTCTTTCTAGATTAAAGGAAGCCCATAACACCGCCAACCAAAGTCTTCTAAAGGCCAACGCCCGTAACAAACTACAAGCTGATAAACACCGGAGACCTGTACCGGATTGGAACAGAGGATCCAAGGTCATGTTATCCACCAAGTTTTTGCCCCGCTGGGTACGTCCTTCTAAGCTATCTCCCCGATTTATTGGTCCCTTCGAAGTCCTATCCAAGATCAATCCAGTAGCTTATCGCCTCAGACTGCCTAAGAATCTTAGCCGCATTCATCCGACCTTTCATACCTCCCAATTACGTCCCTTCATATCAGGGAACAGAAAACAGAATACCCCCAGACTCCACACTTTGCCTGCTCCTACCTCTGAGGAATACGAGGTCTCCCACATCCGGGATTCTCGTTACCACAGAGGTCGCCTTGAATATCTGATTCATTGGAAAGGTTATCCTTCTTCTGAGGATACCTGGGAACCTCGGACCCATGTACATGCTCCCCGTTTGTTACGTCAGTTTCACAGGTTACATCCCAGCAAGCCGGGGGGAACCCGACTTCGAGGGGGGCATACTGTCACAACCGCAGGTTCCTGGCGTTTATGGAAGAGGTGGAAATATGGCGGCCGTCCAACTGTGCCGCCACGTTGTGCTCCCAAGCGCTGTTAGCGGTCTAGTCCTTTCCATCATGGCCGCTGCCGAGTGCACTTCCCTGTTTACGCTTGGCGGCTCGGCGCGTTGCAACTTCTGTATCCTCTTCGTTGCTTGCGCTCCACAGTTCTCTCGCTTGGCGGTGTTTCCGCTCCTGTCCTATTTTCCTCTGCTTACCTCTCTCTTTCCGTTGTCTTCTCTTCTCTCTCTTGCCTGCGCCCCGTTAGTTCTCTTGGGCGCGTGGATTGCTCGCTTCCCTTCTCCTCTCCTGCCTTGCCTCTTTTGATTTTCTCTCTCGGGCTCCCCCCCCCCTTTTGATTCCATTTTGTGCCGTTCTCTCAACTCGCCTTTACTGAGCCCTACCCGCCGGTATTCCGGTCTCCCATATTCCAGCTGGTCTTGGTGTATCCTCTCGTTCCGCTGCATCGGATATCTACACTCCGAAGGGGTTTTTGTGCCGTAAGGCTTTTCCCCTTGCCTCACTTGTCTGTCGCGGGGGGGGAGTCACCGCTGATTCGTTCCCAAAGGGTCGCGGTGGCTTCCTCCCGAGGCCGACCCTATCTACACAAGGAGAGGAGGACTTTCACTCGTCGATCCCGTGGTAAGAAGTTGGACATCTCATCTTCATCAGGTGAGGAGGAAGGGGAATTTGCAGACTCTCAGGGTTCGAGTGGGGTGGACAACATAACGGAAAACCCTGTCGATACGCCCACAGCATCAGGCATTGTTGATAGGAACCCTGAGTGCGATCCATATTCCTTAATCTCTTGTAGGAGAGCTGGGATCGATTGCGAAGGGAAAGTGACATAGGCCAGCACATCATCTGCAAACAAAGCAAGCTTGTATTCACTGCCATATCTGACGAGCCCTTTGATCCTGTCATTCTGCCTAATATTTTGGGCAAGAGGCTCCATGACCAGCACATAGACAAGTGGGGAGAGGGGGCACCCCTGCCTAGTCCCTCTGGCTAGTTTAAACTGTGCTGATGCAACCCCATTTACTACGACCCTCGCCTGGGTATGTTGATATAATGCTTGGACGCCCCTGATCCATTCCGAGCCCAAGCCCGCTTTGTATAGGATGTTTGACATGAATCCCCACTCCACCCGGTCAAAGGCCTTTTCGGCGTCGACTGAGATAAACGTCGGTTCTACTTCTGGAGTTGTAATAGAGGCCATTAGGTCTAGTGTCTTACAGATATCATCAGCACCCTGCCTTTCCGTGACGTATCCCGCTTGATCATTGTGTATCAGCCTAGAGAGCACTTTGCTTACTCTTTTGGCTAGGATGCTTGCATATATTTTGACATCAACATTTAGCAATGAAATTGGCCTATAAAAGCCACAGTCTAACTTGTCTTTCCCCTCTTTGGGTATGACGATAATCCTGGCCTCTGTGAAGGTGGGTGGAGCCATGCCCGTTGCCATGATCCTGTTGAACAGGAGCATTAGATATGGGGTTAATGCACCTTTAAATCTTTTGTAATACGCAGGGGTGAACCCGTCCGAACCCGGCACTGATCCTGCCTTTAGATGGGAAATAGCTTGCTCAACCTCCTCTGTTAATTGGGCCATTCATATGGTCTCGTTCTGAATCAGATAACTGTGGGAATGTGATTTTGGTCATGAATTCTTCGTAACCCTCTGAGGAAGGGTCAATGTCTGACCTGTTTAACTGCTCGTAGTATTGAGCAAAGCGGGCCGTGATTTTTTCGAGGCGGAGTTGATTTTTAAAACTGCTCTATCTGCTCTCTCTTTTCTAAGCCTAGCCGCTAGTAGCGTGTGGGCTTTGTCCCCTTTTTCAAAATACCTGTGTTTCACGAATCTTAGGTCAGTCTGCGCCTTCTCCATCCATATCTCTCTAAGCTCCTGTCTGAGGTTCCCGATTTTTGCCCTCGTTGCCGATGCAGTACCCTCCTCCCCCACCAGGGCTTTTTCTTTGGCTTCTTTAGCTTTCTTAACCTGGGTCTCTCTTAGGAGCTTTAATCTTTTAACCGGGGATCCTTGGGCTATTATAAGGCCTCTTATCGTGGCCTTCGCAGCCTCCCAGACTGTGGGGAGGGGGATTTCCCCTGTGTTGTTTCTTTTGAAAAAGTCCCGTATTTCGTCGTCTAGAGTCTCTCTAAAGAGTATATCCTTAAACAGCGTGTCATTGCACGTCCATCATTTGTCTACTGGTACGCCCTGACCCAGCTCAAGGTCTATCGTGACCATATCGTGGTCCGACCATCCCACCACTTCAAGCTGCTGCTGTGATTAAACATTCGAGGTGTTCTTACAGGAAGATCTAATCTATGCGAGAGTGGGTTTGGTGGGGGGCAGGGGGAGTAGAACGTGTAGGTCTTGCTCAGTGGATGAGTTGTCCTCCAATGCGTCGATTAGTTGATGTGCTGAGACTAGGTGCTGGAAAGATCTATTGTTTGGGGGCGGGGGGAGAGCGCCCTCTCAGTATGATTTCCAGTCCAAGGCTGAATCTGTTATCTGGTTAATGTCACCCCCGCAGATTAATAAACCCGATCTTACCTCATCTAGTTTTGCGAAGAGGTCCCTACTAAAGGGTAACTGCCGGGTGTTTGGAGCATATACAGAGCACAGCGTTACCTCCGTGGACCTAATGGAGCCCTGTACAATAAGGAATGCCCCTTCTGGATCTCTGCGTGTTTGCGATATTTGTAGTCCCATGGTGGAGCGATACAAAATACTCACCCCTCCTTTTTTTTCTGGCCCTGAAGCCCATATTGATCACCCCCAGATTTCTCCCCTTCACATCAAACTCTCCCTTTTGCTTAAACTTAGTTTCTTGGACAAAGAGGATGTCAGGGTTGGCATGCCTAAATGTTCGGACTAGCATGGACCTTTTCTGCAGCGAGTTAAGGCCTTTGACATTGAGGGACCCCACCCGAATCACGTCACCCCCATCATCTTTGATCATTGTGTGCGCTGTCTGAACATTGGCATTATGTGTTACTCTTTGATCCCTTGGCTTCATTTTCCTCATGCGCAAAACCTCATTTCCCCCTAAAGCGTGGTAGGGCCCCAGGATTCCTTCCCCCTCCCAAAACCTGTGATAGTGAAAGAGATTAAAGAAAAGTGGAAAAAGAGGAAGAAAGTGGAGGCAATCTCCCAGTGACCGTGGTGACTCCCTGAGCGTTAACATAGGGCCACACAACGGGTGTCACCCCGGTAACCCTGCAGACTACTAATACTTCATAACATCAGTCATTAAGCGAAAGCACACTGACAACTTTCAGAAGCGCCCAGCCCGGCTGCGTATTTCTTGTTTCTTTCTTCTTTTCTCTCCTCCTGACCGCCCGTCATGGGGTATTCAGCCTTTTAAACTTTCTTCTGCCTTTGGATCTGCTTCTCTGCCGCCACGGGCCCGAGGGCTTTTGTGTTGGCTCTGATGAAGAGGACATTTTTTCTACTTCAATCGCGTCCGCCTTCCCCTGCAGATTTTTTAGCACTCCGTTGGCTTCCCCCCTCGAGGTAACTCTGTATTCCTCGTTCTCGTAGGTAAAGACTAGAGCGAACGGGTGGTTCCATCTGTATCTTGTGTCTTTTTCTCGCAGCCATAGAGTGAGGGGGTGGCAGGCCCTTCTCTGGGCCAGGGTGGCGGCCGACAGAGCATGATAGATTCTGATTTTTGAGTCTTCAAAGTCTATTGTGTCCGACTCTCTTGCCCTCCGGAGGATTTCCACTTTATGCTTATAGTAATGGCATTTTGCTAGAACGGATCTTGGACCGCCATGCGGGCCACCGGCTCGGTAGACCCTCTCGAATTCCAGTTGTGGCGACACTGGCGGGGGAAGTATGGTTGCTATAAGGTCTTTGACGCTTCTCTCCAGCGACGCAGGTGTTTCTTTAGGGGTCTCCTTGAGGCCTTGGATCCTTATGTTTGCCCTTCTCTCTCTATTCTCCAAGTCGTCAACTTTCGCTTCCAGGTCCCGGTTTTTCTGTTCGAGCTCTTGAAATCGACCCTCCGTTCTCATCTCTATCATGTCAGCCGACTGTTGGTAGTTCTCAAGCGCCTCGACCTTGTCTTCTATCCTGTGGACCTTTTCTTGGAGAACACTCACCGTCATGGCCATGCTGGTTCTGAATGCATGGATTTCACCTAGCAAGAGACGGATATCCGCCTTTGTTGATGTCTCTTGATCTCTTCCAGGGATAGAGGGCTCCTCTTGGAATGGGGAGGTTGCCATGGCTGCGCTCGCCCTCCAGAATTTCAGCAACTTCTGGACCGTTGAGGGGGCTATTTTGGTGCGCATGCGCAGTGCAGTACACCAATGAACCTAATGGGAAGTAGCCGTGTCCTCTGCGTGCTTATGGAGAGTGTGCAGTGAAAAAGTCAAACAGTATGTATGTAGCTTAATAATGAAGTCTTAACATTTTTTTGATAAATCAATTTGTGTGTATGTCCATTGTCCTGTGGCGGAGATGTTTCTTTAAAAGATAGTTTTTGGAAAAAATGAAATTTCCTTGAATTAAGTTTGTATTTGTATTTGTTTATTTATAAAGCGCAGCCAGGCCCAGGGGTATACGGGCATACGTATTGTGGCATCAATACATTGTTCAGGGTGGAGAGAGGGGTAACCAATACCTCTCGTTAGCGGGGACCACGGTCCCCCGATATCCAGTTTACTGTGCTCACTGAAGGCTGCTGCTGCGGATCAGTGTCGCCGGGCCTCCATGATCCGAACGCACGATCCCCGCGTTCCTCTCTCACTGTGCTCATATGCGCTGCTCAAGCGTTGGGGAGACAGGGCGCCGGGTAGTGTTGTCCCCTCCGCGATGCTTCCTCCTTCATAGTTGTGGAGTCGGCGGATGAAGCTTGTGTGCCTTCTCCATTGCGGCACCGTGCTGAGGCAAAGTCGGACGGCGCCAAGCCTGGCTGCTTCCGCGCCTGGGTGTTCGTCGGTTGTAGGAGCCCCTGCAGAAGCTCCTGTGTCTGCCCACATTGGATGCTTTTTCCGAGGGCCTGACCGACTGTGCTTTTAAGGTGCTTCCGTGCTAGGCCTGCTCCGCCTCAGGCTGCCTGGTGGGAGAAGTGTGCGGGTCACACCTGGCCTTTTCTCCATGTCTCACACTGCCGCCAGGCGTCTCAATGGCGTGTCCGCGCTCTCTCACGGGGCGGCCTAGCCTCCCGGTTTCACTTGGAGGGTGGACTGGCGGTTCTTGCTCCCTTTTACAACGCTGACGGTGAGTTTCAGCAGCGTAGGAGCTGGGCAGGCTGTGGAATTTTGCCTTTAGCCAAAAGTTAACTGGGAGATTGGTTCTCAGGCTTCCATACTGCCTGTGCCCCCTGGTGGTCTCCTGTTATTAAGAATATTTTGATTCACCTGCCTCCCCTCCGACACAACAGCGAGCAAGCTTGATCGTGTTGGCTCTGGGACTTCCTGCAGGCCTTCCTGGAATAGATTCCACTGGGTGTCACTGTAACTAGCCAATAATGTGGTATTGTTGGCTATTCTTGTGGAATATGCTGCTGCTGTTGTAGTGCACCCCTGCTCTCTTCCTAGTTATTACCAGTAGGGAATCTGGAGTGGTATGTTTCCGGATGTAGAGTGGGTCTGTAGGCAAGGGGCGGAAAAGTTTCTCGACCGTGGTTTAACTGCCCTTGTTTGCGATGGAGTGAGCAAAGTAGGGGCGATACCCCTTTTGATGGAGTTTAGAAGAGGTATTGCGTGGCTTGCAGGTGGTTTCTCCTTCAAAATGTCCTCCACAAAGTCGGTCTCTTGCAGCGCCTCTTGCGTGGGAATCTGGAAGTGTTGTGCTGCTTTTTTCAGTATAGCATTGAATGCCACCTGGTCATTTATGGGAGATGCCCGTCTTATCAGAGATGTGGGAGGATCCATGCACAATGTGTCTGCATCAGGGGTATTGGTGGATGACAGCCATGGTGCTTCAACCACAGGTTGATCATCTCCCCAATCTGGGGAGTGGTCTATAGGTTCTTCAAAGAGATCCTCACCCTGATCATAATGGTCCTGAGGGGTCTCCTCTGGTTCTGTTAGATCAAACACCTCCTCATGAGGAGAGTGACTGGAGGTCCTTTGAAATGTAGACATAGTAGGATAGAGGTCTTCCTCCCTATGCCTTTTAGAAGTGATAAACTTCTCTGAAAAGTCCACACATTTTGAAAGTTTATTCATATATCCCTCAAACCTGTCCCCGGTCCATAAGGAAGACCCAGAGGGGTCTGCAGGCGGGAAGTGCTCTTCTTGGGAACCTGTGTTCTTAGGCCGTCGAGTTTTGCCTGACGGAGTCTTAGACAGGGGCTGGGAGCATTCAGTATATTCTTCCTGATCTTCTCGATGTTTGGACGTGTCCTTTGACGTGTCTCGAGGCCTATTTGCCGGCGAGATGATGTTTGCGAGACACTCGCGGACCTCCGGCATGTCGAAGGAATTTCGACGGCCCTAGCGGCTCCGTTGCGGTTTTCGACGTTGCTAAAACCTTAATCGCCGGCGCGCTCTTATGAGACGTCTCGGCGCTCTTATGGACTTTGGTGCTGACACCCTTGTCACTTAAGTGCCCGGACGCATGCCGCCTACACGGCTCCGGGGAGGGCCCCCGACCCTGTGGATCAGCAGATTCCATCAACAATATCGGTGTACCCGATGGTGTCTTTGGCCGTCCTGATGAGTCCATCGAGGAGGCCCAGGGGTTGCATGCTTTCCTTTGTGTTTAGTGTGTGCGTCCCTGTCGCCGGAGTGTACGCTTCCCATAGCAGAACAGGTGGCCTGCATGCTGGGGACGGATGAATCGGAGCGTGGTTGCTCCGAAGATAGTTCACTCTCAGCGCCTGTGGCAGCGCGGGAGCTACCTTCGGCCTACATCATGGCGTAGGCCGCCCACCGTTTAACTCGCCATTCTTTTATCATCTTAGGACGTAAAAGCTTGCAAGACCGACAGGACTCCTCGTGGTGATCTCGAGGTAGACACTTATTACACCTCCGGAATGTCTTCCCAGGCATACTTGCCTTTACAAGAAGGGCAACATTTAAAAGGTGTCCTGTCCATAGCTCAGGTTTATAGCGACATCAAAACCAGAAGGGAAAAGAGAGGGGCGAAGGAAATGCATTTTTGAAAAGAAACCGAGCCCCGAACCCACTATGCCTACTGTGTAGGCCTGGCCTGAGGGCCGAGGCCACGCGGTCAGCAGCATCGACCGGAGCACCAGCCGCCGAAGTCTGGAGATGTCTTCCGCGGTCTTCGGCGTTGGCTGTGAAGTAGTCGTCGATGGAGGGGATGAATAATACAAACGACCGCAGGTCGTGGACAAAGATATTATATTTTGAGCTCCACATAAGGCGACCAGCTAGCTGGGAAAAAAAAAACAATCGGAGGGACCTCGACGCGTAAAGGATCTTGGGTACACTACATGTCACGTTAGGGATAGTGTTACAAGCACGCCCATGTCGACGTCCCCTTTCGATACTCGAAAGACAAGGTGCAATACTCTGCGATTACCACTAGATGTCAGACTATATGCACTGCATGTGAATCTAAGCAGATACAATCATCAGAAATGCTATTACGGTGAGTAATCCATGTCATATATGTGAAATATGTTTTTTGATTACATTACTTACCTGTGATTTGTCTTTGCTTTGGGTGTTCAGGAAAGGCCTAGTAGATAATTGCTACAGAGTGCAGCAGTGAGTGTGGTTTGCCGCGGAACTGTGGTGCTCATCAAGGTCTTTCTTCAGTGGATACCTTTTGGATGCAGACCCTAATTTCAACATTGCTTAAAAACGTCCCCTAGCGCGATAGCGCAGCGCAGAGTGCGGCAGTGAGTGTGGTTTGCCATCTGGAGCCAAGGTGTTCAGGTGACTTATTTTTTTGTTTTTTCTCATTTTACTCTGACACATGATCTTTACCTAGCAGAGTTATCAGCATATACTAAGCTGAGACTGTGGGCTAGACTGGCATTTGAGCTGCTCGTTTGATTAATACCCTCTGTGTCATCTCTATATACTAAGCAGCGACTGCAAGCTAGACTGGCCATGAAGCTGCTCAGTTTACTAATGTCCTCTGTGTCCTCGCTATATACTAAGCAGCGACTGTGGACGAGACTGGCTGGTTATATTTTTGCTTGTAAACTTTCGGCAGGGCGTCTAATCCGTAATGTATTTATTTATTTATTAATTGTTGTATTTTAGTCCATAAAGAACTTTTACAACACTACATACAAATCATTAACAGAAGAAACAAAACGATAAAATTCATCATATAAAAATATACATATCAGTACTAATATACAAGACTTCTAATTAATATAAGCTGAAAATTCCTATGATTTTCATGTTAAGACATTTGGTTGTTTTTCAATTAATCACTTCATTGTAGTTAGAATAAATTATTCCAAACATTATCACCCATTCGCCATTTGTTTACATATCATTTGCCACTAAAGGACTCAAACAAACGCTGTACCACAGTCCAAACATTGTATAATGCGATAATCAACACTTCAGAGGAAGAATTAAGACACATGCTCCAGAAGTGGGTAGTCGCTCCCCATTCAAAGTTGTGATAATAACGACAGTAACAAGCCCTGTAAAGGGCCTCCAATTTTGGACATAATGAAAGCACATGTTGCACTGTCTCTGATGTGCCTGGTAATTGGTTAGTACGCATCAAAAGTCAAAATATCTGCACATTAGGACTAGGACACTTTAACAAATACAGCTGCGGGGTACAGTAGCTATACACAATACCTTCAAGGAAAGAATAAGGCCACTTAGGTGATTGATAGTGGCTTCCCAGTCTTTCATACAGGATTTCTTCTTAAATGACTTTTTTATTCCCTTGTATCTGCCACAGATTGATCGCTCAATTAACCAGTTCTTACTTAAATAAGACTTTCTGCACATGGCATCGTAAGAATTTATAGAGACAGTTCCCGGTTTTACAGTTATAACATTTTGGCCAATATCACAGAGCAACTCACTGGAGGGATGACACAAAGCCCTGAGGGGCAAGAGATCTCTCTGAAGAATCACCAAGGCTTTGAGAGATGTTAAACCAAACTCAGCTCTTATATATTGCATAAGGCACGACGAGGGAAGACCCAATATGGAACGCCAAAAATAACTTTCTATTTTGTCCAACCATAAAAGGTTTTCAATTGTAAGAGCCTCTAAGCCGTATGTCACCGCAGGAACAAACCATTGTTGATATAATATTAGGATACCCTTAAAAGAAAAACCAGCATATTGCGTTACATGTTTGCGAGTCATAAGTGTAATTAGTCTGGCTCTCTTAATCCTAGACTCTATTAAGGAGAGGTATCCTTGTTTACAGTCCATTTCCACTCGAAGATATTTGTAGACCTCGGTGTAATCAATCACACCCCAGCTGATATTCATAATGGGTCTATTCACTTTCTTGGATGAAATGCACATGGTTTTGTTTTTTTTTCAAATTGATTGTCATGTCATGTTCAATTGCAAACACACCAAGCTCCTCTAATATGGCTTTCATACCAGCTATTGTGTGATCAACCACCACAAGGTCGTCTGCATACAATAATGCAGTAATCTTAATCTTGGCGAACCTCGCAGGACAATGAGCCCGACTCTCAAGTCGTCTCATTAATGCTGCAGTGTAAATGTTAAAGAGCAGAGCCGCTAACATACAAGCCTGTTAACTAATCTATTTTAATGAGTTTAGTTAGTCTGCCCTCGTTATCAAGGTTGACGCAAACCGTATTATTTTGGTGAAATTTGCTTATAATTTCCAACAACCATTGAGGGCATTGAAAGTGGCGCAATATTTCCCATAATGTATTGCGGTTGACCCGGTCAAAGGCACTACTAAAACAACATAGGTTACATATATTGACGAATTGGATATAAGTTTAGCCTTGGTCATAATAGCGTCAAGAAGACGAGTGTTGTCAATACTGGAACATCCGGACCAGAAGCCAGATTGAAATGGGTGGAGAATTTGGTTGGCGTCAGCCCAAGATTGCAAGTGTGACAGTACAATAGAGGCAAAGATTTTACTTGTAGTGTCAAGTATCGATAAAATACGATAATTTATCGGTAGTTGACGCAAGCCTTCTTTATACACGGGTATCAATATAGACTTGGACCAGGAGTCAGGGATAGACTTTTCCTCGCATACCTTTTTATATAGCGATGTTAAAATATTAGACCAAGTGATGGGGTCATTTTTGACTGCACAGGAAGCAAGGCCGTTGGGGCTAGGGGCCCTAGAGTTATTAAGTTTAACAATGATGCGCATAATATCTTTTCTATTAAATTTAAGGGGCCAAGGTCCCTCAGAATTCAAAGTTGGTTCAAGAATAGCAGCATCAAACATAGTCTCAGCCAAGAAACCAGCCCACATAGATTCACCAATTGCATTAGGTGGCCGGGATAAATAATTTGACTTAATCTTATTCAAAAGTTTCCAAATGGAGCTATAGTTGCCCTTTTGCATGGTATTAATCAGTGTTTGCCATTTCATATTCAGTTTACCTTTACGGTTACGTTTGCACCAACCACTATATGCATTAGTTCATTTTTTCTTTCGGAGCAGATATTCATCCCAACAAATAGGTAACCTCTTTAATGCTCGCAATTCACGGCGATGAAGACGCCTCACTAACACCAAGTCTCTGTCATACATAGTGTGACAATGTTTCCCATTAGCTATATTGGGGTGCCCAGGTGCAACTGCTAGTTCCGTGGTCCATTGTTTGATAATTTGTTCAATATCATTACTATTAAGTAAGTCATTGATAGAAAGCGACATTCAAATTCTTTTGTTTAGCTTTCTCATCTTGGCACCATTCCATTTTAGACGGGTACCGGAATTAGATATACCAAGGTTAGTAGGACCACGGTCAGAAAGGCTGGAGATGGAAAGATTACGTTTAAGTTTAACGGGGACATGATCAATGTAGACAGAGGTACATACTTCAAAATCGCTGATATAGGAGAGAGCATGAATATTACGACACCAATAATCTAATGTTGCAGACTTATTGCCACTGGACCAGGTACGTTTTCCTGGAGTATCACTTATGGTCCTGCCATTCAATGGCCATATCTCCCAATCTAGGAAGAAATTAGACCAAGAACGCCCTCTGTCATTACTTTTGCTTTTATACATAACATTAGTTTGAGAAATATTATTAAAGGTCATCTTCATTGTCGAGGTCACACAATGCGCATTGAGGTCGCCCCCAATATTAACTATCTAATTTCCACTAATCATCAGCCAACTGGTTAAAAGTTCATCAAGGCTGTCGTGGATAGTATTCGTGCAAGCTGAGGACGGAGCATCATAAATGTTAACAAATAACATGTTAGGAGTATTTCTGCCCATTTTAGCCTTAACTTCAACAGCTAGTACCCATTCATTACCAGTTACTGTAGAAAATTCATTAGCATAGAAATCATGGGAAACTGCAGTTATAAGGCCACCATAGGGGCGCCCTTTAAGTCCCTTTTTTGCATGACGCTGAAAGATATGGTGGGAGTCTAAACGAAAATCATACATGAGCCATGTTTCCTGGAGCATCGATATTTCAGGAAATGGAATATCCAGTTCATACCCAAGAAAGTTTATGGAATTCTCCTGAATGCGAATAGGTGACGCAGTTGCAGGAAGTATACAATGAAGTCTAGAAGCTGCGTCAAACTGGCGCTTAGCTGGCTGCACAAATTCAAAGTCACAAGACTTAAGTATTCTAAGGGCAGGGATCTTGGTAAATATTTCAAGTATGCGTATTCTATTCAGTGGATGCTTAGTACACTTATCCGGCCGCTCACTAATAATGACAACTCTGTTGTTAAGTAGCTCTTGATTCGTTTTTACTTCTTCTGTTGACGAGTTGACTGCCTCACCAACAGAATTACTATAATTGACTTTGATGTGTCAGGGTGGCCACATGCTTCAGCTTCATCTGTCAAGGTGTCATTGGAGTCGGAATCTTCCTTAACTTTGGGTTCCTCCGTCTCTGAATGACCTTCAGAAATTAACCAGCTGGATAAAGTGCTGTGTTGGACCGGTTGCCTGTTCTTCTTTCTGTTTTCACGTTTGCGAAGACGTTTTGTTCTAATTTTATTATTCACCTTTATTGTAATAGTAGAATTCAAGGGCAAATGATCATTATCCGATGTTATATCGACACAGTGTTCAGCAATCGGTAACATCACTTTGCGTTTACCAAGTCTGGCTAGCTGTTTTCTTTGTTTACGTCGAGGATGTACATTAAGGGACTTTGATACGTTGTAAGAGTTGTTAGGTTCTATACAGGGTATAGGCAATGGCGTAGGAGCAGGTACGGTAGCCATTTCCACTGTGGGTTTTTGAATCAAATTGTCATCAGTGCCCGGCCGGGCTTCCATTTTTGACTGCATTAGAGATTCGAGCAGTAAACATTTTTTTTGCGTTTGGTAATAAGTTTGATCCGTGAATTTAATGAATCCGTAATATGACACACATTTACAACCTAAGAAGTGGGGTATTGGGGGACGACCTGAGAGCCCTAGAAGTGGAAGAGAACACGTGGTTTGGGAATAAACCCATCAACCATTCAAAGTCCATTATCAAGCCAGTGCTTACTCTAGTGTGCTAATCTCCGAGGGAAACTTCATCAAAGACAATCAAATCCCCTCGTTTTCAGGGTTAAATGGAAGGGTGGAAAGTGAAAATGAGGTAATGACTGTCTCCACACCAAACCATTTAGCTGTGGCTGATGTTTGGCCACAAACAATGAATACACTCTCACGGCCACCACCCTAAAAAATACCATATCTGATTTCTTCCGAGAGCGCAAGAGCCGGAGCCTTAATGATGTTGCTCAGATTGAACTCTGCGAGTTCGCTAAGCCGGAGAGGCAAGGCGATAGACTCAATAAAGCTCATCTATCTACCCCAAAGGCATGGGATGGAGTGGTGGAAGGCCAAGCAGATTTGCAAAGCTCTCCTGACACATCTTGTGAGCTAAACGCCATTTCAGTCTCCAGGACAGACTCAGTAGAGATGAATCAAAAACTAAAAGAAATCGAGTAAGGGGGAAGACGACTGAGAAACAATCCAAAGGATTCCCGGAGGATTAGTGTTAATGTAGTTACAACCTCCACACTGTCTGCTTTGAACTTCTCTGGTAAAAGTCTTTGAATCAGTGAGAGGTGAAGTATACCAGCATACAGGAATCCTCATGGAATTGACAAAAGACATGGAGTAAAGTTAAAGCACCTTAGTGGGTTAGAAAATGGGCAATACATTTGACCATTGAGGATGCCCTGGTACAGATCAAATTGGACTCAAAACAACAATCGAAAACATTGATGACTTTGCAGGGTAATTGGGAGGGTTTGAATGGTGAACTAAGATCTCTGAATGAGAGGATGAAAATGAGATGATGAAAGATATGATACTGGAGTCTCACTGCCAACACCAGAGTCATTGTAGACATGGAATGGACCAAGTAACCAAAGAGGATATGGTATACTTCGTGGACGACACGCCCCTCTCAGTGTCAACCATGGAGGAATTTGTGTGATTGACACAGATATCTTAGGAGGTTTATCAAAAGAATCTAAATACTCAATCACAGTCTACAGGGGAAAATAATTGTGTGAAGAAATCAACAGAGTTAAGTTTCAAGCCGAATGGGAAAACCAGGAAGAAACAGAAAAGACAGCCGAGTCAGTTGCTGGTGGAACCGACTGGTACACAGTTACAGGAGAAAAAAAATAAACATCAAAGAAATCAAAAGTCCCAGAAGTCTGAAGCAACACAATTTGTCTGTAAAATCAAGTTGACACAACTGTGTGAGAAAGATTTACCAATAAAGAGTAAAAGAGTAGAAGTGGGGAAAAACCGCAGAAAAATCCAACAAAAGTACCGGGCAGGCAAAAAAAAAGGCTGGGAAGCTGACAGCTGCCAAAAATATGGAGGAGCAAGCAGAGCCAAAGGCAATTACTGTGGGTGTCCAAACAGAAACACAACTGGAACCAAGATAGTTAGCACTGATCTTCTTGAGAGGAAAAACTATCAACAGGGCCTCCAAGGAAGATAACTTGGTTTCGGGAAAACCAGGGAGAAAACACCAGGGAGCCGGTTGCAAACACAGTAGTTGGCATCAATCTTGAGACGGAAAATGAGAAAGAAAAATCTTGCTTGGAAGAACACTGTACAAACATCCACAACTTAACACAACAAAATAGGAGTAAGGATTTATACATCGATTCAAGCCCAGAAACAATGTTGAAGCAGGGAACTCTGCATTGCAAATGTTCAGCTAATCAGATAGGTCAACAACCTACACATCAAGAAAAGAGACCGCAAGGTATACAGTCAAGGACGGTCCCTAAACTGTGGATGAAACGGGTAGCCGAGACAAGAATGAGGTCAAAGCCCCTGAATCGAAACATTATTCTATCCATATTCAAAAGTGTTCCAGACTTGTTCTATCTGTCTTTGGTTGACATTGAGTACATTCGATTTCCACATGCCAAATGTACAGACATTGTGGAAATCGGTATACAATCAATGTTGGGCGTAAGTGGTGTTTTGTAGGCAAGTGAAGAGTTGATGGAACAGGGTTATGAGGTTTCCCCTAAGATGCTGTATATAAGCAGTAGTAATGTAATTAGTAAGAACAACATGGAAATGGAAGGCATAGAGGGGAATGTAAATAAAAGTGATGCCAATAACGATAGACAAACATTTGGGAAACAGTTACTACAATCTGATGCTAAAGCAACGGTATGGGCCTTAACGCCAGACATCTTGATACAAATCTTTCAAAGATTGGGGTTGCCTGACAAGTCTCTCTAGCGAAACAAGAACAGAAACTGCTGGGTTGGAATATGAGGGGCTCCAGTTCCTTTACAAATACAGCAAAGAGGGAATATATATTTAAGCAATTTGCTATAATAGGTCTTCAGGAGACATGGTTAAAAATCAAGCTTTAAGGTGGACGAGTTCTCAGTCTTCCAGCAGCTGGCCATAGGTGAGGAGATGGGGAGACCTTCTGGAGAGCTGGTGACTGCATGCAGAAATTCAATCTTTGGTTTCTCAGAGCTTTTATGTTATAGAACACCGGGAATTCTGGCGGTGAAAACTGGGTTAACAGTTGGTACCTTTCATGAAGTGTGGAAGTGAGCAATCTATACTGGAACCCCTCCTTTTCTGCCCTTTCTGTTTTTCTGCAGTCACTCTCAGATCTACTTTTGAGCATTTATGTTCAGTTTCCTTCTTCCAGTATCATTTTATTGGGGGGGATCTGAATTCCCAATGTATCCATACAGGTGGTCTGGGGGGGGCGGGGAAGTGGAGCAAATGAAGGAACCAACACTAAATGGGAAGAATTGTTATTGTTTTCTGACAGAGTGGAACCTATTAATGGCCAATGGGAACATTGTGGGGGATGTACGGCCAGCTACCTGGAAGAGGGCTGTGTGGCATTCAACAATAGATTATCTCTTTCTTTCAAAGGATTTGTTTGAGCAATGTAAGCATTTCTGTGTGACAAAAGGGGGGTCCAAGTGATCATGAAATGCTCAAAGGCATTTTCTCGCAGCCAAATGAAATTTGGAAGGAATCCTATTCTGATTAATTATGTGCAAACAATGGGAATAACAGGGTTGTAAAATTTAACAGAGGGGGAATGGATCTAATGAATAATCTTAATAACATCTCAAGGGCCATGGGTGATAATGTTTTGGCCAAAATTTGCAACCCAAAAAGCTTTGTAAATTTTCTGTGGGACCTTAATCCTTTGGACAGGGAGGGTAAAAAATCACATCCAAGCATAGTCATCATTTTGATGGTAGGACCTGGGAAAAGAAGCGAGAACTGAGGAAAGCACTGCAGGAAATAAAATCAAAAAAAGAAGATGAGAATGTGTACCTGAGGGAAGTAAAAACATTGAGAAACAGTCATAGAAATTGGTCAAGATCGAATAAATATTCATGCATGTAGGGAGATGGTGAATTGATGCTAAGGGCGGTGGGTCAGACCAACTCAAGACATTTCTGGTCCTTGATTAACTCCACAGCGGTAGAGCAGAGTAATTCCCAAAGTGGTGTCATATAGGAAAAAGTATGGAAGGAGCATTTTCTAAAACTCTATGGGGCTGTCTTTGGTCCTAAGCATATCCCCTCAGAGGAAGTGACCTGGGAACTAAACATAACGCAAGAGGGGATAGAATAACTGATAAAAAATAATCCTCAACCTCTCGGCAGCTGGCCCTAACAGTTTGAGTAACCAAATTTTAAAATCTGATGTTAGCCTTTGGTCCTGCTTATTGGCAGTGCTCATTGGGGAAATAGTGAGCAACAAACACCTCCCCGAGTCCTGGAGGGGAGCCATCATCATCCCAATCTATAAAAAGGGAGATTGGGCGAATCCTATAAACTACAGACAAATCTTGCTCTTATATGCAGATAGGAAGATTTTTGCAAGTTTCGTACTCTTAGTTCGAGAATTGGGCAGATCAGAAGTGAATTCTATCAAAACATCAGGTTGGTTTTCGAAGGGGTCTCTCTACTTCATTAAATGGTTTGGTAATGAGCACAGTATGTAGTGGGTCATTTTTAAAGGGTGGCCCGACACTTTACGGTTTCTAGAAGTAATCCTCTATCCCAAGCCTTCAACACTGTTAACAGAGAACATCTTTGGGGTAAATTGTGGAACTGAGGTTTACCTGAATCCCTGCTAGTTATAATAGTTGAGCTACATAAGGATTCCCAACTCCAGGTTAGGCTTCATAAAAAGGGGAGACTGTCTAGTGCTATCAAGACAGAGAGGGGGGTAAGACAGGGATGTATTGTGGCTCCTTTTCTCTTTAACCTCTAGCTGTGAGACCTGGCAAAGAATCTAGAGGGGTCCGCGTTGACAAGTCCTAAGATTGGGAAGGAGAGGATTAACTGGATTGCCTACGCGGACAATATTCTGTTACTGTATTATACCCCAATAGGTTTGCAACGCATATTAAATGCTCTAGATGTGTATGTGAGGTTGAATGACTAGAAGATCAACCCTCTAAAATCTAAAATTCTGATATTTAAGCGCCCACTTAAGGTTGTTCACCCTTTAGATGGTTAAATCATCCCAGTTACAAAAGAAGTAACATACTTGGGGTCAATAGTGAGATCGTTTCCAACTAAAGTACATCTAGCAACACTGTTGGAGGGGAATATTCTGCAATTTGGGTCTCAAATAAAGACAATTATAAATACGTTTTGTAAATTGACCCCGGTCATCCAATACTATACTGGCAAGGTCATCCTGTCATTGTTATTTGGTTTGGATGCAAATCCACAGTCAAGATTAATGGATTGGGATAGACTTAAGTGTAAACTGTCGAAACGTGTATTAAATCTTCCAAACTGTGTCCCAATTTCTAGTCTGAGGTACGAATTGGGTCTTCACTCTATGAGATTATTGATGGACTGGAGATGGGTATCTCTGTATAGGCTGATCCTGGTTCCTCCAAAATACTCACTAGATGAGGATGTAGACTGTGCATTAGAGGGGTGTACCAATCGCTATTTGATTTTGTGAGATTCTGTCTCAATCTGTTGCCCACACGAGAAATCTTACACATTAGGCATAAGGGGGACAATATTTGCCCATTATGTGATGGAACTAGCAAATCCAACCATAAAACATCTCCTGAGTGAGTGTTCTGGGAAATTAGAAAGGAGGGTTGGGAGACTGCTGTTAGGCAGAAACCTGTGCAGTTCCCTTAGGGACCACTGCAAAAGGCTTAAGACTACAGGTGTTGGCAGTAAACCCAATTGGTAGCAGTCTGTACCACCCAGATTTACCTGGTAGCTGTGGCTGAGCAGCCAGACTTCTCTCAAGAAGAGTTAGACAGTATGTAGAGTATACAAGATAGGTACCAAAATACAGTAGCACAAGCAAACACTGACTAGAGCTTTGATATCAAAGTATATAATTATTTATTTAAAGACACACTTATAGAAACACTCCAGCACTATTATGTAAGCAAGTTCAAAACACAGTCACTATTAATATATATACATCCCTTATTCCTTATTAGACACGTCTTAGTTAACACAACTTATTTTCAGACAGAGTGAGCGCTTGACTAAAGATGGCACTCTAATAAGTTATCAAAAAAAGGGAGGGAAAAGGCAGAAATTAGAAAAGCACACAACACTAATACTTTAGAAGCACCCAGCAAGGCAGGAAAGTCAGTCTACTTGTGAGCAAAAAGTTCAGAGGCCAGGCTCCCTCTTAGAGAGAGTAGAACACCAATGCGCCCAAGATCACACAGTTTGACAGGCTTGAAAAGTCTTGCAGAGAGTTCAAAAAGGAATTGGTTCAGCTCAGAAAAGTTCAGTTAGCCAGCCTAGGGCCAACCCAAGTGGTAAATTGAGGGTTTAAGGGACACCCCACACAGACCGTTGCGAGGGAGGCCAGGCGGACACCGTACCTTGAAAGTGGAGAGGATCCTCCAGCGGGGGCAGTTGTTCCTGGCAGCGGGTGCAAGATGCGGCGTCGTCCAGAGGAAGAGAAGATCTCGACGTGGAGGAAAGCTGAAGGTCGTTTCACTGCCAGGGAAGAAACCAGCCGCGGAGTTCTCCGGTTAAAAGGTACTACCCTTTTATTCGCGGTAGTGGTAAAACGTGCTATCCCGGTTGCCGGGGTGCTTGGCACAGGCAAGGCGGCCACGAGATGATCCGGGAAGGCGAAAAGGCAGGCAAACTGGTTATCCCCACCAGTCAAAGGAAGAAGACTCTTCGGGATGATGATCTCCTCTGTCGTTGGAAGAAGTGGTGAGGCGGTTCAGCAGGGCTCCACCGGTGGTGTCGTCGTTGCAGGTCAGCTCAGCTTCTCCCTCTTCGGATTCTTTGGTCCTGTGGCGACTTCTGAAGTTCCAGTCCCCAAAGCCCTGCTTTTATGCAGAAAACCCCCATTCATCAGTCCTAGCTGTCACTCAAGCATTCTAAGTGGTGAGCCCGGCGGCTCACCACTGGGCCAATCACACAAGAGTGCGACTTGAGTTGCCGAGGCAACTCAGTCCAGGGTGCCTAAACCCCCCTCCCACACATCCTGTAGACCCAGACAGAGTGGCACCACTTTTGGAGGCTTCTGTGGAGAAGCCCGCCAAAATGTGGAACAAAGGGCTCGACTTGGGTTGGAGTTACAGAGGCGAACACAAACACCATTTTAAAACTGAGTCCTGGCAAAAAGACCCAACGGGGGAATAAATATTAAATAAATAACCTGGCGGTATCTTTAACATTGCACCAAAAAGTGGTGCGTTTAAAATGAATGGGAAAATCCCGTAGTAAATATTCCGGTGGAATATTTCGCGTGGTAAACACTGCCACCAGCCAGAAACTCGACGAGGGAGGACTGCACAGTGCCCCCTCGAAAAACAGACCCAGGGGCAATCTAATTACCCCTACCAGTACTTCCACAATATGATGGTTTGTACTGGTTCTGTTCCCAATTTAAGACTAGAAAAGTCAATGGTGACTTTACATGCCCTGGGAGACAGTAGTCAGTCCCAGGGTATGGAGTCTATGTTTGGGGGTCACTATGACACCCCTGTGTTACTGCACTGAGGGTGCTGTGTAACACACTTACCAAAAACCACATGAAACCCTATGGAGTAAAAGACCCCATAGCCCATAAAACACATTACAAAGTCAAAGGATATCTCAAATCATGTCTAAGAGTGGGAGAAAAAGAGTCTCACTCTTAGCAGGAGAACAAATTAAACCCCAAAAATCCAGCAAAGCTGCTGGGGGACTCACTAGGTTTGGGAAATTAGCCTTAACAGAGAATTCTCCCTAACAACTGTCAAGATTTGTCGATAAGGATTGGTGGTTAACAACGGTCCCCTTTTGGGAGATACTAGTTTCTGGTCACGAAATACTCCTGACAATGGAAACTATGAAACTGTTAAGATTTGCCTTCACATTAATCCGCAGTTAATCCTATCCCTCGGATGTGAAGAGGGGAGTGAACTCCTGGAGTGGGGATCGGACCCGACCGAGAACGAGCAGGTGTCTTGGCGGGCCACATTGGACTCCAAAAGGAGCCGACTGTGAGCAGACGGGCCGTACATGCCCCCCGGTCGCATCAGGGGAGGCGGTGGTGGCAGGAGTAGCAGCTGGCAATGCTTCTTTTGAAGACATCACAGCCCGGTTGCGTTGTGGCAGGAGTCTGCATCCCTTGGTGCGGAGGTCTACAGTGGTATCCGAGAGACCTGCGGGGATATGAGGACTAAGGAGTGGGCAGGGAGCCTGGTCTCTGCCTGCCACTCCACCATCCCCCTGTCGGCCCTCCACGACATGAAGCGAGAGCGGACCCTGACCCTGCTTCGGACAGCGGTGACAGAGAAGTGGGGGGAGTGCATACAATCCAGCCATCAGCACGGGTGAAGGCTGGTGCTGGAGAGCCCAGAGGGAAGTGGCGATGCCTGAGTGGACCTGGGACCCGTTGCTATACCTGTGGACACAAACAGCAGATAAAGACCCAGTTGGGGGCACAGGGAGAAGCGAACGGTGGGAACGCAGAGAAGATGTGCTCAATCACTTGAGAGTGACCCCCCTGGGGCAACTGGATCCCCACCTCATGATGCCAGTGGTAGGTGGTGGCGGAGGCTGCCCCTCTGCAGAGTGGTGGATAAGGACCGGCTAACCAGGAAGTGGCAGTGTGGGGCACACAGTTGAAAGAGCAGTGGAGGAGGGGGTACAGAGCCCCTGGTGACACCTTGGAATATTGAGCCATGGCAGGAAGCCTCACTAATCGGAGTGGAGGGAGGATAGCAAAGCCAAATCTAGTCCATAAAAGAACTGCCATGGTCAGGGGGCAAAGGGACCAAGGCCACACAGAGCAGCTTAAAATAGATCTACGAGTAGTCTCTGCAATGGTGGGCGAGGCAGAAGAACGGATTTGTTCATTGGACGACACAGTGAAATCTCTTAGCACTCAAGTCCAAGAGCTGTGCAGCAGAACACGCATAGCGGAGGAGAGAGCGGAAGATGCAGAGGGAAGGTCCTGGAGGGCCAACATTGGGATAGTGGGACTTCCCGAAAGAGCGGAAAAGGCCCAGCAATGGGCCTCTTCCTCAACAAATGTATTAGGCAAGAGCTATGTCCGAGAGGCCAACAAACTTCTTCTCTATTGAAGGAGCCGATAGGGTACCAGGCAGACCGTTCCCTTAAGGAGCCCCGCCGAGACCAGTGGTGTCAAAACTCTTCAGTTTCTGAGACGGGGACATTATTTTACAAGCGGCTAGGGCCCTCAGAGTGGGGAGTGGGAATGTTATGATCTTCCCGAATTAAACCATCCAAGGGCACCGAGCGAAGAGATCATTATAGGTGGTCAAGAGACAGTTGCTGGCTCATGACATCAAGTGCATGTTGATATTGCTGGCTAAGCTTAAAGTGATGGTGGGGGATAAAGCCTGGGTCTTACAAAGAACTTAGAGAAGCCTGGGAATGGATGGAGGCCCGGGAGCTACAGTCCATAGCAACCATAGCCTCAACAAACGGGCTGTATCCCAGAAGGACTGGTCAAAAGAGGCCGAAGGTGCCGGGAAGCAGGGCGAAATTGTATGGATCTCCCTTTGGAGTGCAGATTACAGGATTGAGGTGGGAGACAACAGGACAATCACTGAAGTTGACCTTAACAAGCTGGCAGGATTAGCTCTGTCGGAAAGGGCCCACGCGGCTCAGGTGGGGGACAGCCCTGGAGATTGAGCAACTGCAACCGAACAGCAGCGCACTGGGAGTGAATTCAGTCGGGGGGAGATGGAGGCCTGGGTTTTGCGCTCTACCGGCTTGAGGGAAACCCCGCCTGGAGGCATAGGCGGGTAACTTGCAGCGTTCAAGCTGGTGGGTTGTTCGGGTGGGGGTTAGTTTCCAGGGCGACAGATGCTTCAGAGTTGGGGAAGAAGTATGGCCAGAGGAGGTGGGAGGAAGGGAGGGGGTGGGAGGTGTGAGACAGGCATGATATCAAGAGATGGCACAGACAACAAACAAAACAGTTTCAAAAACCTTTGTTAAAGTATCATGATGGATGTAATGCCTAACTTGCCCTATAACTATGGTGTGGATGGCCATACCTAAAGACACTAGGGAACGTCAGTGTCTAAAAGGCCAAAACAAAAAGTCTCTCGGTGTCCCAACCTATGCTTGCCCTCACGTTCAACACCTTAATCATCATCAATAACTTTATTCGGGCGTAAGGCCATCAAAGTACAGCATAACACAATTAAATGACACTAATAACAAACGCCAGCCATTATATAAATGCATCACATGCACCCCCCCAATGCCCTAACTATGTCTGCAGGAAAATCCCTTCCGTAGTGAAGCCTGCATCAGCAGAAACCAGGTTTGTGGGCCAAGGGAGTTTTCCCTGTGGCCTATTCCCCAGTGGGACAGTGGTGGCACCAGAAAGCGCAGGCCCACGGGGGACAACTTGGGGGGGGGGGGGGAAAGCTTCACCATGTCCCCCATAATGCAATCTGATTTCTGTCTAGTCTTGGCCGGATTCTGGCATCTCCTATCGAAACCCAATATGCTATTTCCCAGACTTGGGTCTCGGAAGTCAATTTGTACACAATCGTAGGCACTTTCCACGGGTTGGGGCAACCTAGTATACATCAAAATGTTTTCCTGCGTCACAAGCAAGCAGCTCTGCACTGCCCGAAACCAATGCGTGCACTTATTCACAAGGGCCTCCCTGGATTCATTGGAGTAGCAGGGCAGTTTTGGCACTCTGTGTAAGTATACTGCCTTTCCTCTGCCAGGCCCTGGTCCCGTACCCTGTGTGGCAGTGCAATTTAATGGCACAAAACCTGTTCTACTAGTAGACTTGCCCAGGGTGGAATTTGGTCTACGGCCATCATTTTCTCTCCCTTTGAAGCTCAATGTAAGTTGGGGTGAAGTGGCATTCTGAGTGCTTGATGGAAAATCTAACTCTCTATGGAGTTTCGGAGGCAGGCACACATTGTTGGGCAGAGCACTTTTCACGTTTAAGTTTTCACTACATTCTTTAATGGGGCCATGTGAACAAGGCTGGGGATTGTGTCCTTGTGGGAGGTTACGTGATGGGCAAGTGGTGTAGTCTCCTGTCGCATCACATCCCCCTTTGTGTCCTTCTTCGAAGTGGGCATCTTCCACAAAGACTCTTCCCCTCCCACTCTCTTCCAACAATAATTGGAGAAGTGTTTTAATTGTTGCCAATTCAAGCAAAACAAGATTACATATACATATGTGGGCCCCAGTATCATTAGTGTCATCTCGTTTTGGGTTGATCAAAGGTACTAGCCCGGGGCTGTGGGAAGTGAGGGGGGACTGGGCAGGTAATACAAAAGGGGGGGCTCAATATCAAGGTTGATGCCACCATCGACTCCTTTTTGCTCATCTTGTAAGGGTGCATACCCAGGGGTATCATTGGATCGCTGACAAAAACCCTGCTCCTTGCCCTCCTTTCCCTCAATTGTGCTAATTTGATTAGCATGCTGCCTGATTTTTATCCTGCTATCTGCAGACAGTGGGACTGCCTCCCCACTCCGACATTTACAACAGACCCCATGACCTCAGGAATTGCAGTAGTATCAAGTTTGGTGAATGAAGGCTGATTGAAGGTCAATCCAGTGGGCCCAATGATGTCCGCTAAGCGGGCTGTAGTGAACAGGCTAATCGTGGCAAGTGATGGAGTGTAATTCGGCAGGAATTGTTCGCTTTCCATGGCTGCTAATGGATCTGGGGCATAGTGACACACTTTGTCTCCAAGAGCCAGTGGGTTGTCTTACCCTCCTCATGGACCTCTGCAACCTCAGGAACCTCTTTGTACCAGTCAATCAGCTCACCTGGGTAGCCCATGACCTTAATGCTCGGGCCTCGATCTCGCTTAACGACCTTACCCATAGTAGGATGTTCAGTGATTTCTCCCCTCCACCCCCTCAACCCCCTCCAGGGGTCCAAGCTTACTGGGATGTTCATGTTGCCAAAGAATTGGTGCATTTCGCTAATTAGTACATGGGCCTCCCCAGCTGCTCCTTGGTTACCATATTCTTCCCCAGGTCAAGTAACGTGCGAGGGAGGGCTGTCAGCATTTTTCTCCTCATAGTTATTATTTTTGTTTTGGCAAATGCAGTGGTATGGGCATTGGGGGCAATGTAGGCATTATGAGCAAATTCAGGAATGGCAGAAAAATTATTGCGGTCAAGGTGGATGGCTGAGCTGCTGAATAAGGCAATATGACCCGAGGAGGTGGGCCATTACCAGTCGGGTAATGCCCCCAGGGCCATAGTTGGCAGCCCGAGCGAAGCAAGGCCTTTAACAGAGCCCCAGGGGCATTACCCGACCAGTAATGGCCCCTCTGAGAGGGTCATATTGCCATTAGTACCCCGGCATGTCGTACCGGGGTACTAATTGCAATTTTTCTCGAGTCGAGAAATGCCACTGCAACCGTTTCTTGACTCGAGAAAAAAAAGCAAACAAAATGGCTGCCAGGGTTCTGGAAGAAGGGACTACGTGTAGTCCCTTATCCCTGTCCATGGCAACCATTAATATCTATGTGGGAAAAGGTAAACCAAAAAAATGGCCGCCATGGAAAGGGAGAAGGGACTACATGTAGTCCCTTCTCCCTTTCGCTGGCGGCCAGTCATGGGAAGAACTCTGGATGCTGCGCAGAGCTCGGTGCCTTCTAGGGCAGTTAAGGCCCGGGTGAGGGCCAATGAGCTTGTTTTACAAGCTCATTGACCCTCGCCGGCTACTAATGTGTAATAATATTTAGGAAGTTGGCTTTAGGTCCTTGCTGCCATTAAAGATCGATTAGGACCAGTTGTACCTCGTGTCCGGAACCCAAAGCATAGGGGGCTGCATGTGGGTTACCAGATGTCAGTCACAAGTGTAAGCCAAGCCGCTCACTTATTTATTTATTTATTTTGTATATTTGTTACACGCCCAAACCCTCAGGTGTCACGGCGAGGTTATAAGATAGCTTAGGAATTAGTCACAATCAAACATTACAGACAGTGCAATACATGACATAGTTTATAACATATTCACAAGAAAATAAATAGTGGCCTAAGTATTCACAACAGTGTCCGATGGAGGGGTCCTATCTAAGTGTGCTAATATTGGTTGAATAGCCAGGTTTTTAGCTGTTTCTTAAAGAGCTTGAAGGAGGATGCTTTTTTGATGGTGATGGGTAGGGTGTTCCAGTGTTTGGGGGCTAAAGTGGTGAAGCTGCTGCCCCCTGCTCTAGTGGTTTTGAATCGAGGGGGGTCCAGGAGGAGTTTGTCGTTGGATCTCAGTAATCTTGTGTTAGTTTTAGGATGCAGAGTGTTATTGAGGTAGGTGGGTCCTTTTTTAGTAATGCATTTGTGGGTGATACATAGTGTTTTGAAAATGATGCGGGCTTTGATGGGGAGCCAGTGGGCATCTTTCCTGGTCTTGGAAATATGGTCTGATTTTTTTATGCCTAGTGCTGCCCTCAGGACTTTGTTTTGCAGAAGTTGCATTTTGGCTAGGTTGGTGTTGGAGGTGCCCAGCAGCAAGACATTGCAGTAGTCCAATTTCGATAGGACCAGTGCTCTGGCCAGGGTGAGGCAGTTTGCTGGGGTCAGGAATTGTCGGCTGAGTGCGATTAATTTGGTAGTGTAGGCCGTGGAGGAGGAAAGTGCATTGATCTGTTTGGTCATGGAAAGGCTAGCATCGAGGTACACGCCCAGTGTTTTTACTTGTTTTGACACTGGGATATTGGTGCCGTCGATGTTGATAGTTGAATATTCTGGCTGAAGGGTTGCTAATTTGGCTGGAGCTCCTACGATGAGGACTTCCGTCTTCTCATCGTTAAGACATAGACTGTTCAAAGCCATCCAGTTTTGTATGATGACGTAAATTTTATTGATCGCTAACGTGTCCTGGTCATAGTTGCCTGTAAGAGGTATAAGGATCTGGGTGTCATCGGCAAAATTAGTGTAAATGACACCCATATCGTCGAGTGCTGAGAACAGGAGCTTGGTATATGCGTTATACAGCGTGGGAGAAAGGCAAGAGCCTTGGGGCACTCCTATGGGGACTGGGATGGGGTTGGCTGCTTCTTTGCCTATGGACACTCTGGAGGTGCGGTCAGTTAAGAACGATTTCACCCAAGCAGTGGCTGCCCCAGAGAAATTGAATTCATGGGCAAGTGAGTTACAGAGCTTGTCGTGGTCCACCAGGTCGAACGCTGCTGAGAGGTCCAGCAATAGGAGAATGCAAAGTTTCCCTGAGTCTCTAATGGCATCCATCTGGATTTTGAGGTCCAAGAGTGCTGTTTCAGTGCTGTGGTTGGGCCTGAAGCCTGACTGTCTGGAGCCGAGGAGCTGGTTAGATTCTAAATGGGTTTGAATTTGGTTGTAGGCTAGTTTGTCGATGATTTTGAGTAAGAATGGGACCGTGGTTATGGGGCGATAGTTAGTTGGAATGGTGGGGTCTAGATTTGTTTTTTTTAGAATTGGTGTAACCCAGGCTTCTTTGATGCAAGTCGGCACTGTATTGGAGTTGAATGAGGCATTGACAAATTTGGTGATGAGGGGGGTCAGGGTGGGAGCACAGGCTTTGACTAGTTTGGCTGGGACAGTATCTCCTTTGCAGTTGGATGCTTTTAGTTTGGAGATAGTATCGAGTACGAGATTGTGGGTGACTGGCGTGAATTGGAATGGGGGGTTGGAGTTGTCACTGGAAAGGGCGCAGGGGTTGGGGAGGGTTTTTTTTTTTGTAGCTAGGAGTAATTTTTTGGAATTGATTTTGTTTTGTAAAGTAGTGATTTTGGAGGCAAGAGCATCTTGGATGGTGGTACACCATTCTTTGCTTGTGTTTGTGGATGTGACGGTAGGGAGTGGATTTTCAAGTTCTCTAAGGATAGAGAAGAGCTCTTTGGAATCGGAACCTGCATTACTAATGCGGGCATTATAGGCGTTAGCTTTGTGCGAGATGATAGCTGATTTGTAGAGAGTATTAGCATCTTTGAATGCTTTGGCTGAGTCCGGGGAGGGGTGTTTATTATGGGCATGCTCAAGGGAGCGTTTTTTCCTTCTAAGGGCGATTAGTTCCTCATTGAACCAGAAGTTGGATTTTTTGTTGAGGCGCCTTAATTTGGAGGTTACAGGTGCTATGCTGTTGATTGCTGTGGAGAGGCATTTATGGTAGTACTCAGCGAGAGTAGTTGGGTCATTGCTGAGGGTTGAGTGGGTATCTAGCAATTTGTTCAAGGTGGGGTCGAAGTTCTGAGCTGTGAGCTTTTTGGAGTTTCTACTTTCGATGATTTCCATAGGTATGTTCTTGGGTGTGCAAGGGTCGTCACTAGTGATAGTAAATTCTATACAGGAGTGGTCTGTCCAATTCAGTGCGGTAATCGGGCCTAAGGTGATGTTGGTGTTGAGGGTGAGGATCCAATCAAGGGTTCTGCCCTTGGTATGGGTGGGGACATTGACATGTTGGCGGAAGTTCATGTCATTTAGTGCCATGATGAGGGCGGTTGCTTTGGTGTCTTGGTTGTCATTAAAACCTAGGTTCAGGTCACCAATAATGATACATTTCGTTTTGGGTTTGAGGAGGGGCGCCAGTATTAGTGGGATGTCTGTTTCTGGGTGGCTGTTTGAGCTAGGGGCTCTATAGATGACCACTATGTTAATTGTGGTGTTTACATTCAATGAGAGTTTGGCGAGTAGTAGTTCGTACCCTGAGATTATTTCAATGGAACTTGATCTGAGTTTGATAGTGTTTTTTGCAATGATGGCCACGCCACCTCCTGGAGTGGTGGTTCTATCAGATCTGAGAATGGTGTAGTCTGGTGGAATAGCTAATGCTAGCAGAGGGCCTGATGCTTGGTGTAGCCAAGTTTCTGTGATTACTAACATGTCAAGGTCAAGATCGGTGATGAGGTCATGAATATCAATGGCGTGGGCTCCAAGGGAGCGGGCATTGATGAGAGCATTTTTGAGACTAATGGGAGGGTTGGGCTCCTTGGTGGGAGTATTTATGGTTGGTGGGCCACATAGTGGGGTAGTTTTAGCTACCCTAGGCTGGGTGTGTATGTCGTTTGTTGTGTAGGCCGTGGGTTTGGGTGATCTGGGAGGCTGGGTCATGGTATTAGGGTTGCGGTGTGGTGGCCTTGTGCGAGCTCTTAAACGGGGTATTCTCTCGTCTCCTAGGATAGGGTGTGATTTACATTTTTTACCATTGCTTGAGGGGTTGAGGTGTGCAAGTGGATCATCGGTGATGATCGAGGTGGGGTGGTGTTCCTTACTGGTTGCGTGGGAATCCTTGAGCCTGGAGGAGAGAATAGAGGAGGATGGGAAGGAACTTATTGTAAGGAACTCATGGTGGCAACAGTAAAGACAGACACAAGTGATCACAGTTCAAGAGTGTTTATTAAACTGTATAGGAAGGTTGGAAAAATGCCTAATCTAAACCTAAATCTAAGATGGGAGCAATCTATGACCATCAAATAATAAGGCAGTCCTAGTACCGTCTTGTCAAATATAAGGGCCTATACTATGAAACCTAAAAAGCTGGGATTCCGGAGCAGAGCACACGCTTGAGTTGTCCCATCACAAGCCAACAGTTCCGCCCTTGGCCTTCGGTGTTTACGTTTCTTTTCTACAAAAAGTATCTTGCTTCCGAGGACCTTATGTATCCAAAATAATAAACAAAAAGTGTTCGCATGTATGTAAGTGATGCCTTTTCACCCCTGGGTCGCCCTCTTCCGGTCTCAGAACCTTCTCAAATATCAGCCTCCCTCCGGTCGGGTTCACTACGGCTTCTCAAAACAATCTCTTCTGTGACATTCACAAATCTTAATGTCTTTTTAAGCAGTTCACTGTGGGTAGCCCTCTGCCGGGTTCACTCTTGTCAACACACTATTTGTTGGGACTTCAGGCTTTGCACCCTTTTGATTGCATCCCTCCGTCGGGTTCACTCTTGCCAACTTTGCCAATCGCACAATTCCTTCAAGAGTTCTTATAATGCAGGATTCACTTCCCTTAGCTTTACGCTCTTCTGCCAGTCAAATACTTTCGACTGTACAGAGGATTTTACTAGACCCCTGTATGACCACTTTGACCTCTTTCTTGTACCTTTCCCAAGGCCTTCTGGTAATGCTAGTTTCAGCAATACGGTAATCACCCAGAGTTTCCCCGAGTGAGCACCCACGTGGTGCCTGACTCCTCTGTAGCTGGTTTTCCCCTCTCGTATTTGTACTTTCTTCAATTAGCCGCTTGCTAACTTTGTTCAGCACAGTTCGGTTTCTTATCAGCTCTCCCCTCAGCTCACCGGCTGTGATGAACCGCTTGGTTTTCTTGTTTCTGGAGTCAAGGTCGGTACCATAGTGGCAAGCGTCTCTCCGTGGCTTGCTTGTCAGCGGAGGAGGGCCCTTTTTGGTTGTGGCCGCCTTTCTCCTCCTCTTAAACTGCTGTGCTGGGGTTAGCTCTCTCGTCGTGTGGTCTGCCTTGCTCGTGTTGTGCTCCATCTTTTATCACTGTGGGGAAGGGAAAGGGCCATCAGGTGTGTGTGATTCTGGTCCATTGCCTGACTTTGCCTAACCCTTGTGTTGGGACATATCAGGTAAACAGCTCTGGTGTTTGTCTGTCGTCTTTTGTGGTGTGCAAAAGTGTTTGTGTCGGAAAAGGGGGTTCAGTATACTACATGGTAGGATGGGGAAAATGTGTTATAAGAAGGGGGATACCGCATCTCAACTGTCGAGAACTCCACTCCCCGAGAACCCCCACCTATCCAGGGGATCCTCCCTCACTGGTCCACCCCCAGGAACTGGATCTTATAGCGATGGCCATGTCCTGCCCACCTGGATGATAGATCCCCGGGAACTAGTCAGGGAGATACCTTCAGGTTTCTCACCTACCCTTCCTCCTTCCATGCGATGTAGCCACATTTGCTTCACTGGGGAACCGGAAAAGAAAATCTACATTTCCCTGGTCTTTTCCTTTTCGGGATTCCACAGTGAAACTATAGGGTTGTAGCTCTAGAAACCATTGCATGACCCGATGGTTGGAGTCTTTGCGTTGGCTAATCCAAACTAGGGGTGAGTGTTCTGTAACAAGTGTGAACTTTCATCCTTCTAGGTTGTATCTAAGATAGATTATGGCCCACTTGATGGCCAGGGCCTCTAATTCCAACACAGAATAAATTTGTTCAAGTGGGAACAGTTTGCGGCTGGTGAATAATATGGGGTGTTCCAATCCATTGCAAACCTGGGACAGGACTGCTCCTAACCCTGTAACGGAGGCATCCGTTTGTACGACAAATTCTTTAGAGAAGTTATCTACCTTTAGGATCGGGTTCTGGCATAGTCTGTTTCAAAGGGTTGTAGCATATCTCTTCCTCGTTATTCCAATGAAGTTTCTGGGGTTCAGCATTCTTAAGTTTATCTGTTAGACAGGCTGGTTTATCCGAAAAGTTTGGAATAAACCTACGGTAATATCCTATTCTCCAGCATGGGGTGTGGCATGGTCTCATGAATATTCCCCGTTGTCAGGCTGGGAATCCTCGGTAAAGAAAAAATTAGTTTCAGTTTCGCTTCTGAACTGTCTTTCTCCTAATAACCAAATCACTGGTCTCTGGGTCATATTGCCCCCAGCCAATGACTGCCCTCTACCTAAGCCCCTCCTCTGGCAGCTATCCTCAGATTTTTACCACACGTTCAAGTGTTGGGAGTCCTCGTGCTATAGCTCTCGAGCTTTTACTGCGTTTTGCGATTTTTCAAAGAGTTTAATCTCATTTTTCCGGTCCATCGAACCTCAAGCTCCACCGTTTCTACTTCCGATTAACGGGGACCCGTTTCGGAATTTTCTACGCCCCTCAAGGGTGAAGTTTTCGTCGTGTTCCGCTTCTTGGAGGATTCCAGAAGATCTTTGAGGCCTACCCCGCGTGGACATGGCCCAGGACAAAGGAAGCTCGACGCCCGGATCCAAGCTGTTCAGGAACTGCCCTGGATGCGGATTCCAGAATGTTTTCAAGGAGGACGAGCATTCTAGATGCCTCTACTGCCTTCACGAAGACAAAACGCACGTGTAGAAGGACTGTGCGTTTTGCAACAACATGTCGGAGCGGACCATGAAGGATCGACGTATCCGCCTCACCAACTGGCTGGAAGGGAAGAGCCCAGCGGTAGGTGAGAAGAAGAGGTCCGAGCGGTCTTCTAAGACCTTTGAGGGTGCTCCGGCGACAGGGGCCCAACAAAAGGCAAAGCACCGCAAGTCCGCGGGCACCGGGTGCGCCAAACGGTCGGGCTCCTCGGCTGCCAGGCAGGGTGCACTTTCACCGACGCCATCAACCACGAGCCAACGCCACCGACCGATGGGTGCTGGATGCCCTGGCCCGCGGACACACTCTTGAGTTTCTAAAAAAGTGCCCACGCATTCCACCCGTGGCCAGGAAGGAAAATCACGTCCCTCAACTGCTGCTGGAAGTAAGGGCAATGCTGAAGAAAGGAGCCATCAAGCTTGTCCCAAAGAGGCTCCGGGGCTCCGGAGTGTGCTCACGATACTTCCTCGTAAGAAAGAAGACCGGCGGTTGGCGACCGATCCTGGACCTTCGTCGTTTAAACAAGTACATCAAGGCCCAGAAGTTCTGGATGGTCACCCTCCAGCACGTGCTGGGGCAGCTGGAGGAAGGCGACTTCCTATCGTCGCTGGACTTGGAGGATGCCTACTTCTCCAGCATTGGATCTTTCATGGATTCACATGCTTTGAATATTCCCCGTCGACAGACTGGGAACCCTCTGTAAGCTTATAAAGCCTTTTCCCGTAGGAAAACGTTCGACACTTTTGTGTCCTATCTACGTCGTTTTGGGCCACGCACGCACGCCCCACTAGGACGTAGTGGTATAAAAGCCCCGGCCCCGCGGCTCCCTTCAGATTTCAACCGTCTCCAAAGTGGGAACACCTTGTGTATTTTCTACTTGGTTAGGTTGTGCTGTTGCGGTTTTTTTCTCCTAATGTCGGGGAAAGCGCTGTTCCGCCCGTGCGCTACGTGCGGACTAAAGAAGGTCTACGAGGGGGACGGACATATGGACTGCATTTACTGTCTGCACCCTCATCACTCGGCTGACAAGTGCGACATATGTAAGGGCTTCTCCCAGAAGACTCTTAAGGATCGGAGTCGCAGACTTGTCGCATGGTTGAACGACAGAGCGGGGGCATACCCGCCTTCGGAAGTGGGCTCCACATGCAGCGCGGCCTCGGTGTCAAAATCTTCAGGGGCCCCGCGCCGCTCATCGTCATCGGAACCACCGGTAAAGAAGTCGCGACCGGTGGACAAGGAATCGTCAGTAGGCCATTCCAGGGACTCTTCTTCGAAGAAGGCCTCTTCGTCCTCATCTTCAGCGAGGAAAGACAAAGAAAAATCTAAATCCTCCTCGAGCGGTCGTCATAGATCGACCTTGAGTCGAGAGACAGAGAAACGCAGATCGAGTTCGGAAAAGGCGGGAGCAACGCATAAGCCTGCGCGACCACCACCGTCGTCGACGGTTGGGAAGTCATCTACTTCTCTGCCGCCGTCGCAGTTAACATCAACCGGTCCTGGATTGCAGGTGACGTCGACGACGGGGCCGACTATTGCTTCGTCGACGGACACCCCTCAAGCGGCCTGGCGTCCAGAGGTCTACGACCCAATTTTGGCAGACACTCTTCTACAGCAGGAGGCTTTGTTGGTATCCTCGGGAGTCGAGGGTGAAAGGATAGCTGCCCCTGCAGACCTGGGGTTACAACTTACCACACCTTTCCCCGGGAGCATTCCGGTTTCTACCCCCCTGCTCAATCCGCAGTCGTTTTTGTCATCGGAGGTTTTGTCCACGCTGCAAACGCTGCTGAAGACACTGGATGACAGACTGCCCCGAACAACTCCTGCCAGGTCGGTCGTCGACGATCCGGGTCCGTCTCGCCGCCCTCCACCTTCAACCCCCGCGGCATAGCCTCCGGTGGCAAATCTCTCAGCCCCACGCCGCGAGGAAGGGAAACTGTTGGATTCGGAATCAGGCAGCAGAGCGTCGTCGGTGGTCTCCCTTTCCCCCTCCAGGGATCCGACTTGGGAGTCCGATGCGGAATTGGAAACCCCGAGGAGCCCGGCTCAGCCGTCTCCCCCAGACGATATCGGGTCATTCCACAACATGATGGCCAGGGCTTGCACGGAATTTGGCCTGGCCCAAGAGGAAGAAAAGAAGGACTGTTTTCTTTTCGACCACATGGGTAAAAGGAGGAGGTCAGTGTTTTCAGTGCCCATCCTAGATCATGTGTGGAAGGAAGGTCTTCAGACCATGCGTCACCCTTTCTCAGAGCCAGCGATGAAGGGTCGCCTAGAGAAAAAATTCAAAGCCCCGGACTCTACTCCCAAGTGCCTTTCCTCTCAACCAACACCTGACTCTGTGGTATCGGCGGCGGCGAGAAAGGCAAGGGCTCAACACAAGTGTACGACCCCTCCGGAAAGTGATGCTAGACGCCAGGATGCGTTCGGCAAAAAAGTCCTGTCGGTAGGTACTACCACAGTGAAGGCGGCCAATTCGCTCGCCATAGTTGCTAGATACGACAGGGAGATGTGGCATTGGCTGGCGCCCATACTCGAACACCTTCCAGATGAACATCGAAAAGCAGCTATGTTGCTGGTCAGGGAAGGTGAGGAGGCTTTGAATCACGCCATTAACATCGCGGTGGACCTTGCAGAGTCGGGGTTTAAACAAGTGAACAACGGCGTAGTTCTCAGACGACAGGCATGGCTAAAATGCACCAACTTCCGACCAGAGGTGCAGTACAAAGTACTGGCTATGCCGTTTGAAGGAGACCTCCTCTTCGGCGAGAAGGTCGACGAAGCCCTGAAGGGCATGAAGGAGGACTCGGACACGGTGCGTTCCTTGGGGGCCCTCCAGAGTGGTCGGAGTTTCCGGTCTTTTCGTCCCTTCAGAGGAGCATCGGGGAATTCCAGATTTTCATTGAGGGACCGACCCTTCGGTAGGCCAGCATATTCCTCTCAGGGGTACAGGCGAGCTTTGCAAGCGGCTAAACGTCGCTGGGACTACCAGGCCCCCAAGAAGAGAGCAAGTTACTCGTCGTCGACGAGGGATAAACAGAGTAAGGACCAGCAATGACGGGCATCGGAACGTTCTGGGGGGCAGAGTATCATGTTACATCAACGAATGGGAGCTGATAACAACAGATCAATGGGTGTTGGACGCTGTAAAATACGGTAATTCCCTGCAATTCAAGAGCAACCCTCCGCATATTCCACCGGCGTGTGTAGCTCAATCCCATCTGAGCGTGTTGCTGCAGGAAGTAGCACTTATGCTACAAAAAGGGGCTATAGAACTGGTCTCGTCGTCACAAAGGGGTCAAGGGGTTTATTCCCGATACTTTGTGGTGAAAAAGCCAAATGGAAAGTGGCGTCCCATCCTAGACCTGCGCGAACTAAACAAGTCGCTGAAAAACACAAAGTTCAAGATGCTCACGCTCCAGGAGGTGATCAGGTTAGTTCAAGAAGCGGATTTTCTCGAGTCTCTGGTCCTACAGGACGCGTACTTCCACATACCGATGTGTCGGCGACACAAGAAGTACCTAAGGTTTGTGGTAGGGCGGACTCACTACTAGTTCACAGTTCTTCCCTTTGGACTGAAATCTTCCCCCAGAACGTTCACGAAATGCCTGGCTTCGGTGGCAGCCTGGCTGAGAAGGCAAGGCCACCATGTATACCCGTATCTCGACGACTGGTTGGTGAGGGGATCCTCCCCGGCGTCGACGCACAGGAGTCTACAGGACACCATGAGCCTCTTGCAACGATTGGGGTTTGCAATAAACTTCTAAAAATCCTCGTTAACGCCGTCCAAAACCTTGGTGTTTCTGGGTGCACAGTTCGAGACCCAGTTGGGGTTAGTCAGACCATCCCTCGACAGGATCACCAGGTTCAGTTGATTGGCAAGTCAGTTGAAGATCAATTCCAGGCTGTCGGTGAGAAAATATACATCAATCCTGGGAGCTATGGCGTCCTGCATTCCTCTGGTGCCCAACTGTCGCCTTTTCATGAGGCCAGTGCAACAGTTTTTGGCGGACCGTTGGACGCAGGCTCAGGGCCTCTGGTCACACAGGCTGACCGTCGACGACGACGAGCTCCTATCAACTCTTCGGTGGTGGAAGAAAGTTCAGAATATTTCCAAAGGGGTACCCCTACATGAGCTGGAGTTCCGATTCACCGTGGTGACGGACGAGTCCCTAACTGGCTGGGGAGCGCACATGGGCACTCTGCAGACACAAGGCCGTTGGTCTCAGAAGGAATCTCTCCTGCACATCAACGTTCTGGAATTGAGAGCGGTCCGCTGGGCCCTGAGGGCGTTCCTGCCTCACATCAAGGGATCCACAGTGAGAGTTCTGATGGACAACACCACGGCAATGTTTTACTTAAGGAAACTAGGCAGCACGCGATCCAGAACCCTCTCCATCGAGGCTCAGAAAGTGTGGCACTGGCTCTAAAACAGGATATATCCATCGTAGCTCATCACCTGCCAGGAGTGAGGAACGAGCAGGCGGACTCGCTCAGCAGAAATATGGACCAGATTCACGAGTGGGAAATAGACACCGATCAATTGTCGAAGGTCTTCGGAAAATGGGGGCGACCTCAACTGGATCTCTTCGCCACGAAGGCAAACAGGAAGTGCGAGATGTACGCCAGCAGGTGGCCACAGAAGGATTCGGTGGGAGAAGCGTTTTCCTTCCCGTGGACGGGCAAGTTCCTCTACGCCTTCCCTCCGTTCCCTCGGATACGCAGGTACAGGTGCCGAGTCATCTTGATCGCGCCGTGTTGGCCGAGGCAACCATGGTTTTCCGACCTGCTTCATCTGTCAGCGGATCGCCCGATAGCGTTCCCGAAGGTGCCCAACCTCTTGTCCCGGGACGAAGGGACGGTGTGGCATCACAACCCGAGCAGCCTCAACCTCACAGCGTGGCTCCTGACTTTTCAGAATTTGGTGCCTTTAACATTCCCTCGGACAGTCGGAAGATATTACAGGCTTCGCGGGCATCATCCACCAACAAGTCTTACAGGTGTAAGTGGAGGAGATTCTGTATGTGGTGCCAAGCACAGGCAGGAGTGGAACCTCTGAGGTTTACTCCGGAACAGATTCTCCCGTATCTACTACATTTGGCGAACAGTGGTTTGTCTTTTTCATCACTAAAGGTTCATCTGGCGGCCATCTCCAGGTTCACAAGAGGGAGGAAATCAACACCCTTGTTTAGTGACAGGTTAGTGAAACACTTCATGAGAGGTTTATTCCGGACGTTCCCCCCGGTTAAGCGGTTTCCACCGACGTAGAGCCTTAACATGGTACTTGCAGGGTTAATGAAACCACCCTTTGAGCCGATGGCCACGTCGTTGATGAAGTTTTTATTTTGGAAAGTGGCTTTTCTAATAGCTATAATATCGGCTAGACGGATCTCAGAGTTACAGGCATTGGTCATAGACCCTCCATATCTCAGATTTTTCAAAGACAAAGTGGTCTTGTCAACAAGTCCTCGTTTCATCCCGAAAGTTCCTACGACTTATCATAAACATTCATCCATTGTCCTGCCCACCTTCTTCGCGACTCCCTCATCAGCTGCGGAAAAGGTCTTGCATACCCTGGATGTCAAGAGAGCTCTAAAATGTTACCTTCATCGAACTCAACAACTTCGATCTACGCAGCAACTCTTCGTTGCATATGGGCCTTCGGCAAAGGGGAAGGCAATTTCAAAACAAGGACTGGCCCGATGGGTCTCGTCGACGATTGCCTTCTGTCACTTAAAGGCGGGGAAACCGCTACAAGAACGTCCGAGAGCTTATTTGACCAGGGCGACTTCGTCGTCGACGGCGTTGTGGGCTGGGGTTCCACTGACAGACATTTGCAGGGCGGCAGCATGGTCAGTGCCCCATACATTCACCCGCCACTACTGCCTCGACCGACAGCATGCGGACGAGATTCAAATGGGACGAGCTGTCTTGCGACATCTTTTTCAATAAGGTAAGCCCTTCTCTTTGAGGAGGGTCTATGCTGGTTTGTATATGTATTTGTATAGGCATATAAATATATATATATGTACGAATATACGCATGGAGGTAAACGCGTGTGTTTTATGTATGCTTTTTTGCCTTATATAAATGTTACGCGGTGAAGTACTGTGGCATATTGTTAGTTTTGAATCCTATTTGATTATGATTTGCCTTTTGCAGGATGGGGTGGGTGCTGGATTGCATTTACACCTCCTCTATTGTTTCAAGTTCACTCCTGTGCATTCGATTCTAAGCATGTGAATCCATGAAAGATCCAATGCTGGAGAAGGGAATAGTTTCTTACCTGTAACTCCATTTCTCCAGCATTGGTATCTTTCATGGATTCACATGCGCCCTCCGGCCCCCCCAAAATGCAATCATCTTGTAATTTTTTGTTTCACCCCGTTCCACTTTGGAGGGGTCGAAATCTGAAGGGAGCCGCGGGGGCGGGGCATTTATACCACTACGTCCTAGTGGGGCGTGTGTGCGCGGCCCAAAACGACGTAGATAGGACACAAAAGTGTCGAACGTTTTCCTACGGGAAAAGGCTTTATAAGCTTACCGAGGGTTCCCAGTCTCTCAGATTCGTAGTCCAAGGGCGGCACTACCAGTTCAAGGCCCTTCCTTTCGGATTGAAGTCGGCGCCCAGGGTATTCACCAAGTGCCTAGCACCAGTGGCGGTGCGGCTGCGCCTACAGGGGATCCACATCTACCCCTACCTGGACGATTGGCTCATCCGAGCAAAGACAAGAGAACTCGCCGTGGGCACACAGCGAAGACCGTCCAACTGCTCACGGATCTGGGATTTTCCATCAACTTCTCGAAATCCCACCTGGTTCCGTCGAAGGTCGCACTGTTTCTGGGAGCCAAGCTCGACACAGTGGCGCGATTGGCCTCTCCGTAGGAGGAAAGGACGAAGGCCGTCCTGGTCAAGGTGCAGCGGCTGTTGGCCATGGACATGGCCAGGGTGAGGTCTAACAAGTCCCTTCTCGGCATGTCCTCATGCATCTACCTAGTGCACCTGTGCAGGCTGCAGATGCGTCCACTGCAAGAGTTCCTTGATGCCCGTTGGATGCAAGCAGCGGGCAGCTTCGAAGACAGGATCTCGCTCAACGAGACCTTCCGCCAAGTGATCTGGTTGTGGGGCACCCGCGCGCATCTGGCGGCGGGTAAGGACTTCCAGACCCCGGCACATCAGGAGACGGTGACAACGGATGCCTCCCTGGAGGGATGGGGAGCGCACACCGGAGATCTCCACGCAAGAGGCCTTTGGCTCCCGGAGGAGAGGTCACTACACATCAACGTCCTGGAGCGCCGAGCCGTGTTCTGGGCCCTCAGGTCGTTCCTTCCGTCCCTCAAGGGCAAGGTGGTGAGGATCTTCACCGACAACACCACCACGATGTTCTACATCCAGAAGCAGGGAGGCACCAGATCCCCAGCCCTATCCAAGGAGGCCCAGGATCTGTGGCACTGGGCTGTCGCCCAGGGGATGTTTATGGTACCCTTCCACCTGGCAGGACTAAAGAACACCATTGCTGACTCACTCAGCAGGGAGCTGCGCTCGTGCCACGAGTTGGAACTGCGGCAGCATCAAGTGGATATGCTATTCCAGCGATGGGGCAATCCCCAGATAGACCTATTCGCGACGGCGACGAACGCCAAGTGCCGGAGGTTCGCCAGCAGGTTTCCCCAGCTGGGGAGCATAGACAATACCTTCTCATTCCCGTGGGATGGTCTGTTCCTGGATGCGTTCCCGTCGTTGCCTTTGCTGCTGCGACTCATCAACCAACTCAAGCGGTCCTGGTGCAGGATGAGCCTCGTCGCACTGGCGTGGCCGAGACGGATCTGGTTCCCGGACCTTCTGGACATGTCAGCGCCCCCCCAGTCAAACTGCTGATGGACGCGGATCTCCTCGCCAGAGAAGGAGGCGCCATCCTCCATCACGACCCAGGGTCGCTGAACTTGCAGGCATGACTCCTGCAGCACTAGCGTTTGGAGGTTACGATATCCCGGCGGACTGCAAGGAGGTGCTTGCAAAGGCCAAGGGGTCCTCAACTCTCAAGTGCTATGGACACAAATGGAAGAGGTTTTCTGTCTGGTGCCGGGCACAGAAGATTAACCCTCTGCGGATTACGGCCCCTCAAGTGCTGCCATACTTATTGTCGCTGGCCAAGGCGGGGCTGGCCCATGCCTCCATCAAGATCCATCTGGCAGCTATCTCCCGCTATACCAGAACTCCGGGGCGCTCATCCCTGTGGTCCCATTGCCTGGTGAAGGAGTTAATGAAGGGACTGTTCCGATCGTTCCTGCCGGTGAAGGCTCCGGCCCCGGCGTGGGAGCTCAACGTGGTGCTGACCAGGCTCATGGGGCAGCCATTCGAGCCTCTGCATTCGGCGCCATTGAAGTTCCTGTCGTGGAAAACAGCATTTCTTGTGGCCATCACCTCCGCACGACGAGTGGGAGAGATCCAGGCCCTCTCCTGCAAGCCTCCATACCTGACTTTCCACGCGACGAGGGTGGTGCTGAGGACGCACCCCTCCTTCATGCCCAAGGTTCCGTCGGACTTCCATCTCAACGAGCCCTTGGTGTTACCTGTTTTCTTCCCGCTGCTTTCGTCGCCGGCCGAGAGGACTTTGCACTCGTTGGATGTAGCTAGAGCGCTGAAGTTCTACGTGGACCGCACAAAGAGTTTTCGAAAAGACATTACAGCTGTTTGTGAACTTTGGACCTGTGAACCAAGGGAAGGCCCTCTCGAAGGCTTCCATTTCTAGATGGCTCTCCGGCTGCATCATGCATTGTCACCAGTTGGCAAACCGACCGCTGCCCGGCCGTCCGAGAGCCCATTCGACCAGAGCGATCGCTGCTACCACGGCGTTCCTATCTGGTGTGCCCCTGCTGGACATCTGCAGGGCTGCTACGTGGAGGTTGACGCACACCTTCACGAGATTCTACTGTGTCCACTGGGATTCCAGGGAGGAGTCCAGAGTCGGCCAGGCAGTGCTGTGCAACCTGTTCGCCTGAGGGTGGGCCTGGTGTGGAGGTAAGAGATGCTTAATGTTGAGTTGATGAAATGCTTAATGTTGAGCCTTGCCACCTCCCGTGGTTGTGCATGTGTGTACTGCTATGTATTCTTGTATTCATGAGCATGTGAATCCATGCCAGACCCCATGCTGGAGAAGGAACAAGTTACTTACCTGTAACTGTTGTTCTCCAGCATGGGTCTGGCATGGATTCACATGCAAACCCTCTCTCCTACCCCTCTGCGGCTCTTCACTTGGTCCTACTGCCACTTTACGTGCTACCAAATCTGAGGATGGCTGCCAGAGGAGCGGCTTAGGTAGAGGGCAGTCATTGGCTGGGGGCAGTATGACCCAGAGACCAGTGATTGGTTATTAGGAGAAAGACAGTTCAGAAGCGAAACTGAAACTGATTTTTTCTTTACCGAGGATTCCCAGCCTGACGACGGGGAATATTAATGAGCATGTGAATCCATGCCAGACCCATGCTGGAGAACAACAGTTACAGGTAAGTAACTTGTTCCTTAACCAAGCTCTAAGATCTCTTTTGAAACTAAGAAATGGGTTGCCCCAAAAAAAGTGGTACAGCTATTTGTGGGGGACTAATTCTAGTAAAACATGAGATCCAAAAAGCTGTATGGAATTGTATTTAATCCTAGATCCTGAATAATTTTGATTTAAATCTTGTATCAAAAAATATCCTTATATATATGTAAGATCTCTTTTGGTCTTGGGTGTTGGTGTATCTAAAACTGCTTTTTACCTTATCATGTTGGGGTTGTACATTCCCATTCCCTACGAAGAAGCCAAGGTATTTTACGGCTGACTGGGCCAATCTGCATTTCGCTGGATTAGCAGTTAGGCCAGCGTTTCTGAGGGGTTTCATGATGGTATAAAGATGGAAGAGCTGGTCCTCCAAAGTCTTACTATAAATGACGATATAGTCAATATAAGCTCCCCAGAAATCAGAATAAGGTTGTAGGATTTGATCCATGAGGCGTTGGAAAGTGGCTGGTGCACTGTGTAAGCCAAAAGTAAGGACTTTGAATTGAAACAGTCCTATAGGCGTTTGAAAACACTTTTCTTTCCTTATCTGGCCCATATACGGGAACTTGCCAGTAACCTTTGGTTAGATATAGGGTAGATAGAAGGGTGGCTGCTCCGAGTTTATCAATTAGGTCATCGATGCGTGGCATGACATAGGCATCAAAGTCTGAAATAGCATTAACTTGACAGAAGTCTATGCTGAATCTCCAGGAGCGGTCCGGTTTAGTGACCAACACGAAAGGAGATGTCAGGATTCCATCTACATGCAGGCGTAGGGTTTTCACATACTCCCATTACGGCATCTCCTGCTTCGAGAATCCTTCCTCTGTATAACAGTCTCAGCCCTGTTTCCCTGTCAAGCATGTTTCTCTGGTAATGCAAGCCCAGACCGCACTGCCGTGGAAGTTACCATGGCGACTATGGAAGCCTCTGTGCACACGACATGACGCAACCGCGTATGCAGCAACCAATGGAAGGGCCGGGGCGAGCAATCATGTGACAGGCAATACATCAGGTACGTCACGTAATAAGTATCATTTTCGCCGGATAGCCAGTGCTTCTGATTAGAGGTGTTCCTTGATTTCTGCATTCCGATTGGTCTAGTGCTGATTACTTGTTGCTGACCAGTTTCTGCCTACCTGACCTCTGTCTTGCGCTACTCCCTTTGGTTGTTAGATGCTGGCGCTCTGACTTGGACTTCTCACGGACGTGTCTTGTTCTTTTGCCCTCTGTACCTCACTGCCCGCACCACGCTGACCTACTGCTACGCCCCTGGATTGATTCTGCCTGCCGTTCCTGAACTGACATCCTGCTCGTCTGTTGCCAACCGTTTCCATCCCTGGATTGCCATTCCGTGTTTCTCCCTAAAACCAAAACATCAGAGATGCTCTGCTGACTCCCTTCCACCCATTTTTGTACTTCGCTCCGCTCGTCAACCCAAAAGTGGGCACGGACTAGAGACTTTTCCTGAGTGCGTCCATCCAGTACGTTTCAGACGTCCTCGTGCTGTCAGGACAGGTCCCACTAACACCTTCCCTCTTCCTTACGTACGTTGATTTACACAGACCTGCACCTTCCCTGCTGCACCACTGACACATTCCCGGTAAGAACATTTCCTCTGCTCTAATATTCACTTCTGGTTATTTCCCACTGTCTAGTACTGATTCTTCAAAGAAGCAGGGGCGAGGCGCGCACTGCAATTCCTGGCCAATATATTAACTGAACAAATAATCAAAAACACTCACAGGGTTAAATCCCAAAGTGTCCAAAATATTCACAGGGTTAAATCCCAATAAAGTTCACAGGGTTAATTCCCTTCTTGCACTGTTGAACTCCTCCAAGTGCTTTCATATCTGCAATACTCATCAGGAAGGCTAGGTTGCCATTCAATTCAGGTGAAACCAATATGAATGCAGTTACAGTCTCTAGGAATTATGGTCAATGTAGTGAACACATTACCCTTAACAGGGCGAGGGGGGGGAAACCATGATTATGGCTCTCCAGTGTAGGGCAAAATAACCCTGGTGCTGCAGCCTCTGGAGTCCGGATCTCCACAAGTTAATTGTTCAAAGAAGCAGGGGCGATGCGCACACTCCAATTCCTGGCCAATATATTACCTGAACAAGTTTCAAAAAACAATCACAGGGTTAAATCCCAAAGTGTCCAAAATATTCACAGGGTTAAATCCCAAAAAAGTTCACAGGGTTAATTCCCTTCTTGGACTGTTGTACTCCTCCAAGCGCTTTCGTATTTGCAATACACATCAGGGAGGATGAGTTGCCATGCAATTCAGGTGAAACCAATATAAATGCAGTTGCAGTCTCTAGGAATTATGGTCAATGTAGTGAACCCATTTAAACAATTCAGTCTAGGGCAAAATAACCTCTGGAGTCTGGATTTAACCGTGTGAATATTTTGGACACTTTGGGATTAAACCCTGTGATTGTTTTTGAAACTTGTTCAGGTAATATATGTTAGCTAGGAATTGGAGTGCGCGCCTTGCCCCTGCTTTTTTGAACAATTAACTTGTGGAGATCCGGACTCCAGAGGCTGCAGCACCAGGGTTATTTTGTCCTACACTGGAGAGTCATAAACATGATTTTCCTCCCTCCCCCTGCTAACGGTATGATGTGTGTGTTGGAGTGGAGTCTTTCACTGGTCCCCTGAATTGTTTAAATGGGTTAACTAGATTGACCATAAATCCTAGAGACTGCAACTGCATTTATATTGGTTTCACCTGAATTGAATGGCAACTCAGCCTCCCTGATGAGTATTGCAGATACGAAAGCATTTGGAGGAGTACAACAGTGCAAGAAGGGAATTAACCCTGTGAACTTTATTGGGATTTAACCCTGTGAATATTTTGGACACTTTGGGATTTAACCCTGTGATTGTTTTTGGATACTTGTTCAGGTAATATATTGGCCAGGAATTGGAGTGCACGCCTCGCCCCTGCTTTTTAGTACTGATTCTTGCCTGTTCTTTTAGACATCCATCTCCCTGAGGTGGTATCACGAGGGGTCCCGTTACTCCACAACACAAACACACACCGCTGTCCCATCTAGGCGAGACAACACCTACCGCAGAGGTCAGATTCTTCCTCTGTCTTTTCCTACAACAAAGGAAGTTAGTGTTGTGTCTAATCGCTGTCCTCGCCTTATTGGAACATGTTCCTGTAGCATGTTCCAGCCTCTTTCAGTTAATTGATTCCATCTGTTATATTACACACCAGTGGAATACATTGATAGGAAGAATTTGTCCTCGACTAGCGAAGCATGAATTGCCCATTGGAATGTCCCCAAGTCCCTGGAAACATTCACACGGTGAGTCATAACAGGAGAGGACCATGGGCTTGAAGAAGGCTCGATAATATTGACTTTCAACATTTTGTTGACTTCCTCAATCACTATCTGTTTATGGAATTCTGGTAAGCTATAAGGTTTTAAATTAACCACTTTACCTTTGGGTGTTCTAATATAAATGGTTTGTGCCTTTTTACTCTTCCTGGTTTTTCTGAGAATACATCGGGAAACAAGTTCCCTACATCTTCTAGATCTTCTTGTTGTTGGATAGATAACTCGGAAGGAATTCAGTCAAAGTTATCTCTCTCTTCAGGAATCAGACAGGCTAGTATTTGGGTATGGGTGGCTGATGGGTTCTCCTTCCATTCTTCAAGAGATTTATGTGATATAAATGAACCTTCTGTTTTCTATCCGGTTGGGCTACTTTATAAATACAGGTTCCTGTTTGTTCTACCATCTGATACGGTCCATGCCACTTGGAGAAAGTTTGTTTTCTGAGGCGGGTAGGAGGACCAGTACTTTGTGTCCTATGGAGAAGGATCGTAAATGCACTTTTTTGTCATAAGCAGATTTTTGTTGGCTCTGCGTCTTTTCCATATGAGTGCAAACTAAGTCTCGAACCAATTTTGTATGTTCTCGCATTCTGGTGGCGGTTTGCGAGATAGGAATGGGGGCCTCCTCTCGTTCTTCCCAGGTCTCCCGGCGCATGTCCAGGATATCTCTGGGCTGTCTACCATAGAGTAGTTAAAAAGTAGAAAACCTGTGGAAGCTTGAGGGGGTTTTCCTTACGGCAAATAGTGTCCACAGGATCATTCGGTCCCAGTCATTCCCGTCCTTATATACCAGTTTTTGTAAAATAAGCTTCAGGGTTTTATTGAATCTTTGTACCAAACCATCGGTTTGGGGGTGGTACACAGAAGTTTGCAAGGTGGTAATGTGGAGTATATCTTTGACTTCGGGCATGAGCTTACTCATAAAATTCGAACCCAGGTCTGTTAGCCTTTCCTTAAGAAAGCCGACCCTGGAGAAATACGGTAGAAGATGATTAAGGATCTGCTGTGTGGTATTATTTCGCATTGAAAATGCCTCAGGATATTGGGTCGCATAATCCACGATCAGCAGGACATATTTATTGCTTAATCTGGATGTCTCTAGAGGTCCAATTATATCCAGACTGATTCCTGAAAAGGGGACTTCTATGATCGGCAATGGGTTCAGAGGGGCGGCTAATGGGATGTGCCTGCTTTCGCAGGTTTGGATGAAGGTCTTTATATCAGAGTGGATACCGGGTCAGTAAAACTTCCCACTAATATGCACCTGGGTTTTAGATTGTCCTAAATGCCCCCCGGTAAAATGGGAATGTGCGAGCTCTAGTGCAACCTTTCGGTGGATCTTGGGTGTTACCAATTGTGTTTTTACTAAACCTTCCGTAGATGTCTCTCTTCTATAAAGCAATGCTTTTCTTAAGAAGAAAAAGGGACTTTCCTTCTCTAAGCCTTCTCCTTCTAGAATTGCTTGTAGAAAAGCTTCAGTGAGAGCCTGATCATTTCGCTGGGCGAAGGCTAGGTCGGGATAGATGGTAGGCTCTTCTCTCTTCCTTTCTTCGATGTTAAGAGACTTATCAGCTTCCCCAAAGATTAAGTTACCTCTGTCTGTTTTATCTGGTTCACTTTCTTTAAACTGAGGAAATAGAGCTCTCTCCAAGATTCCCTGGGCAATTTGATCCCTGCCACATACCTCAAAGGGAATCTCACCATGATTCTGTAAGAGAAACATCACATCTGCCCAGAAGTCGGGATCGATAACGCCTGCGAAGAGTTGTATCCCGAACTTCCATGCTAGGCCAGATTTCGAGGCCAATCTTATGTAGCACCCTGGAAAGGGTATCAAAACTAAGTCTATAGGAATCATTCCTCTTTTCCCCAGGTGAATAACAGCTTCCCTACTGCTACAGATATAAAATCCTATTGATTCCTTGGTGGCGATGGAAGGGTTAGAAGCTCTCGAAGTGTTTGAAATTGTAGGGTTCCCCAATTTGTTTCAATGGCGTCACATCCGATTGCACAAAATGTCACCCATGGTGCAAGTAAGACAACATAGCCAAAGGTGAGCATTTGCCAAATTCCCCTGCAGGTGACTGTTACAACTGACGCTTCCATTACAAGTGGGGAGCTGACCTCCAGCCCTACTCCATTGAAGGTATGGGGGCGATTCTACAAGAACTTTACACAAAAGATTTCTACAGTATCCAGTGATAAAATCGGACCCTAAAATGCATTCACTGAAATGAAGCTCCAAGAGCAGTGCAGCATGACAACATAGGTGGGAAATTATGTTGCAAAGTGGGGTTAAGGGTTAAGTGAGAGGATGGTTAGAAGAGGGGTTTGCGAGGCCCCCTATCACCAAATGTTCAGTTGGCAAGGGGGTTGAGGGGGAAGGAGGAATGATCAGATGCCAATTAGAGGACTATCTGTTCCTGCCAGGCCCGGGGGGTCAGAGGGGCCATGCCCCGCAAGGCCAACCCCTGGCCCCCCTAGAAAAGGAGTCCTTGTCAGTGGTGGGGGGTTTTCTTTCTTTTTTTCTTTCTTTTTTTTCAAAAGGTTGAATGTATTTTACCTATATGCAATACAACAAATGTACAAAAAAGTTAACCGCCTCTGGGACCTCGGGAGAGGGGGGAAACTAGGTGGGGTAAAAACAGGCAGGGGGGTTGTGATGAGCATTCTGAAGAGCTGCACTGCAGGTGGCCCGGTCAGGATTTGTTTGCTTGCCCTGGACAGTGATTTATGCCCCACAGCCATCAAGGCAGAAATGACCAGGTATGTGGAGGGCCACTCACACCTCTAAGTAAGGTAGCACACTTACTCAAGCAGCCAGCCTACAACTATTTAGCAAGATGCTGCGTTGCTTTTTTAATTACACTTTTAATCTTTCTTACATTTCAAACAGGTAGCTATTGTTTCAAACCTATCTAGTTGATTTCTGTAATTTAATGTAGGTTTTTATGCGTGGGAATATAACTGTTGTTCCAATCATGCCTAATAAAATGGTTAACTGTAGAAAACAATAAATGGCAGGTGATGATGCTTGGACACAGATTTCTACACCAGGTGCATAACACTGCTGTGGACGCTGGCGAATTCCATTCACTGGAACACAAGATACCGCAAGCATGTTTAGGCCTTGTGGCCCAGAAGTTTGGGCAGGGCTGCTCACATTAGTGGCAGGGAGGCCAAGGCTGATTTGCAAATAACTGTATGGAAGCCTGACCAAAGCAATGTCAGTGGTTAGATTTATTCAGAGATTTACATCCATCAGACTAAGGGCCCTTACAAATTACATTCAGAGTATATATTCTGCTACATGAAATACTTGATTATAAGTGAAACGATAAGGTTGGGAGTACGAACATTTTTATTCTGGAGGGGGTAGTGTAGTAAAATCAAAGTGATTTGATTTAAGGCTTTGAATTGGGCTATTAGGTGCAAGTCAGAAAAATTGCATTGGACCACAGATAGGATGGAGAAAGGATGTTAGGAGGGATACACATTCAATGGACGCGTTTTGGTATTTACCCATCCATTGCCATTGTAAGGTGGTTCTCCTTAGGGGTGGGGGAAAGAGCAGCAACCTGTAAGAGTCCTGAGCCAGGGATACTACGCCTTACCGCACACATGTGCAAATGTGAACCCAGGGGGGATGGTTTAGGCTTTTCCCTATTGACAGCCCTGCCCTACTCGCTAGCCGTCCTATGGCTGGACCGGGTTAAATAAACAGACACAGCCTCATGTGATTTGGATAGAGTAAAACTCCTTATTTATATAACAGTAATAGACCAACAGATCTGCTCCTCTGTATGCCCGAGAAATATGGCATTTACAATGTCCTCTAGTTTAGTTTATACACGGACATTTAGGATTCATTCTATCATTTCTTCCAATAGTTCTAGTTCTCTTCACCCCCATTGTGGTTGCTGGGGGGCAAGACCAGTCAAGGTGGAGAAACCAATAAACAAATATTACAGTGGGAACACTTATGACTTAGATCAATCTTATTGGAGAACTACATAACTGTTTTCCCTTTGGTGGGAGTACCTTAGAACATCATCTTTCACATATGGTAAGTAACCCACTGTTTCACAGGGAGGTGGAGCCTTTGCGAGTAAGTTGATAGTTGCTAAATAAACAACTCTTTCACCTCAATGGGAGCATTTGTGAGTGGGATTATTCACATCTGATAAATAAACACTCTTTCACTTCCTATGGGGCATTTGCGAGCGAGGTTTGTCACATTTGATAAATTAAACACACTTTCACTTCATGAGCAGCATTTGCAAGCGGGATTATTCACATTTGATAAATAACCAACTCTTTCGTTGTTTTAGCACTTCCCATCAGATGCCGGCTAACATCTATGACCCCTCATACTGTGCGGACACCCATCAAGTAGTCCCCTGGGTCCTGAGAGAACACATCCCTCATGAGAGCCCCTCGGTGGGCCGGGCCAATATTGGCAGTCACCTAGATGCCCCCTGAAACACCCGCGATGAACGAAACTCCCAGCTTGGGAGCTCAGTGAGGTGGGATCTGAGTAGCAAAGTCAGGCGAGTGCCTTGACGCTACCGCATGTCTGACAAGAGCTGCCAGCATAATCCTGCTTCCAACGTACAGCAGTAAAACATAGAGAGGCCTATACAGGCACCCCTACCCTTGAGGTTTTCTCTAAATTCCCCCTTTCTCTAGCTCTGCTGACGAGAACACACCTCTGACTGTAGTATCCACAATATCCTGCTAATCCACATCCCCCTTACACTCTGACGTTCTCTTCATTTCAATGTGACAGGAAATTGACATATGCCGCTGTGAGGCAGAATCCATGGCAGTTCCCTTGGGGAGCACTACCCCAGATTAGGACCACAGGTGAGACCAATAAATCTCCTTTGGTATCAGTCCGTACCACAAAGATTTAGTTGGTAGCTGTGGCTGAGCAGTCGGACTTACCTCAAGAGGGAGATGATCAGTATTCAAGGTTGACACAATAGGTAACACAGTACTATGGAGCAAGGAACCACTGACCAAAGTTTTGTATTAAAAAGAGAATATATATTTATTTTATACACTTCTAAGTCAACACATAGATCACAGTTAATAAAGTAAGTTAAGTTTAGTCGAAAGAAAAGCATATACAACTCCCTATTCAATTGTAGACAAGTTTGCGGTATAGTGAAAACTGAGCAAAACGGCACAGTGAAAACCAACTACAAATGGCACTCTAACAATTCAACGAAAGGGAGGGAAAGTACAAGTCAAGTCGAAATATCCTCAGACACCCCTAGCAATACTTCCCTGAAGTTTGGTGGACAAGTAATGCACAGTAACACTTTAACCAAAAGATTAGTGAATGAAAACTGAGCAAAATGGCACTCCACAGGTTAAAACAGTAGGAAGGTAGAGGGGTTCAGAAGGTTTCAGTGCATCAACACATTTCTCATTGAAAACTTATCTAGTGAGAGCAGATCTAACAAATCAGCTTAAGTCAATAGGCCTGAGCCAGAGTCAGTGGTACAGGACCAAGAGCTTAGGAGCAAAAATGTTCTTGTAGCTGCAGTCAAGTCTTTAGTAGAAAACTCTTGAAGAGGTAGATGCAAGGCGAAAGACAATGTTAAAAGAGAGTGCGGCCGACCCCACAAGTAGTTAAAGGATTTCAAACACCTTTAGGGCTACCACGGAGAAAGGGCGGCCTGGCGGGACAATGTACCTTAAACGTGGAGAAGTGGCTTCTGCGGTGGCGGTTGTTCCTGGTAGTTCCTGCAGGTCGAGGGATCCAACAGAGGAAGAGAGGCTCTCGTCGTGGAGGAAGGTTCGAGTCGCTGCACTACCCAGGGATGAAACCAGCCGTTGTGCTGCCAAACGAAGTTTAAAAGGTAAGCTCCTTTTAATCGCGGTCCGGGTCGATAGCTGCCTGGCTATCCGGTCTCCAAGTGCGGCGCACTGTCGATTTGACCAAGGCAGGTCCGAGGATGCGATAGGCGAACTGGTTGACCCCACCAGCTCAAGGGAAGGAGGCGCTTCGCTGAAGATCTCCTCTCGTCGTGTGGAAGAAAAGTGGTGAGGCGATCTGGCAGGGCTTCACCGGTGGTGTAGATGCTGAAGATGTCTCTGGCTTCTCTCCCCTTTGGTTTCGTAGTTCCAGTGGCGACGTCTTACTCTTCCAGTCCTCAGGACCCTGCTTTTATGTAGAAAGAGACCCATTCATACAGCCTAGCTGTCACTCACACAGTGGAGTGGTCATCTTGGCGGGAGACCCTCCAGCCTATCAGGTTAGAGTGCGACCTGAGTTGCTGTGGCAACTCTGTCCAGGGGTTCTACTACCCCTCCCAAACAGGCCCACCCCAGACTCAGTGGCGCCGAAAGGAGGGCTTCTCGGCAGAAGCCCGCCAAAAGGACGAACAAAGGATCCCCGACCTGGGTTAGGAAAATGGAGTAAGACTCGAGAAAGAAGTTTTATTAAAGTTCTGGCAAATAAAAGCTACCGGAGTAAAGTTAATAATAAAATAGACCAGCGGTATGTTAGAGGCTGTCAGTAAAAGTGGTAGCCTCGAAAAATGGGAAAATCCCATAGAGAAATATTCGCGGTCAAATATAAAAGGTAGTAACCACTGCCACCAGCCAGAAACTTTGTAGAGGGGGACTTTAAGGTACCCTCTCGAAAATGAACAAAGGGGAAAAACTATTAACCCCTTCCAGTACTTCCATATTAAGATGGGGTGTACTGGTTAAGTTCATACAAATTGATTAGTAAAGTCAATGGGGACTTTACATGCCCTGGGAGACAGTAGTCAGTCCCAGGGTATGGAGTCTATGTTTCGGGGTCACTACGACACCCCTGTGTCATGGCACGGAGGGTGCTGTGTGACACATGTGCATAAAGATGGTTCCTATGGGTGAGAGAAAAGATCCCGTAGGCATTAAACACAAAAATAGCCTAGAACACACATAGCAAAAATGCCTAAGAGTGGGAAAAAGAGTCTCACTCTTAGCAGGTAAAAAGAAATAAACCCTTCAAATCCAGCAAAGCTGCTGGGGGACTCTATAGGTAAGGGAAATTAGCCATGAAATGAGAATTCTCCCTAACAGCTGCCCAGGCTGAAAGCGGCCAGACAATATACTTTTATAGTTCCAATGGGCGGCACTAAATTGCCGGCTCCGTAAACTTTTCCGCTCCTACCTCCTGTCACGGAGAGGGGAAGAGCAGACTCATGTCCGCTACCGTCTGCCCCATCGACTGGTGCAAACACACAGGCGCTACCAACCTGCGCCTGGCTGCCAACCTCACTCCGCTGCTCGCTTCCTCCATCCTGTAGAGGGGAGAACGCAAGCAGGCCCGGTACTGCCCTCAGTAGAACTCTGGAGGGCCGGGACGCCCTGTGTGTTCATGATTACAACGCTCTCTCGCTCTCTCTCTCTCTCTCGCTCTCTCTCTCTCTCTCTCTCTCTCTCTCTCTCTCTCTCTCTCTCTCTCTCTCTCTCTCTCTCTCTCTTTCTCTCTTTCTCTCTCTCTCTCTCTTTCTCTCTCTCTCTTTCTCTTTCTCTCTCTCTCTTTCTCTTTCTCTCTCTTTCTCTCTCTCTCTTTCTCTTTCTCTCTCTTTCTCTCTCTCTCTCTCTCTCTCCTACACTGCTTGCCCCGCTATATACAATCCGTGGTCCTGTCCACCTGTCCCCCCAGGGTGGGGAAACGGTGACAGCATTTTTGTTAAAATCACCTCATCGACGCTCCCATTCCCCCTGCGGGCAGGCCGTACCAAGTCCCCCGGGATCTAGGAAGAAGAAATACCTGCAGAAATAAAAACAGGACTAATATTACACACGTAAGCTCACCCTCCATACATTACAATGAAACTCTCACGCTGGCATGTATGTGAGGGTTTACACCCACCCCCCGGTCCTTCAAAACCCTTGTCCCTAAGGGTTTACATTCTCCCTAGGTACATACAATAGCATTTGACACTTCCCATTCCATAACATCGGTACATTCCAAAATTGTTGAGCATAACACATTGGATTAACGGATAACACTGTACAAGTAGTAGCCGGCACATGAAATCCTCTTCTGATGGCTTCCAATTGGTCTCCCGGAGCATCGTGACTCAGCATTCTAACCGGCCTGACCGCTCGTTGAGGTCGCCGCAGTTTGCCAAGTCCCTCTGAATGATCTTCAGAGGCAGTCTCAGGAAGTTGTATTGACTCAGGCGTCCCATCCTCAGTGACAGAGGCAGACCTTTATCCTCCCCCTTTTTCTTTTCTTTTGCATTGGAGGCCACAGACAGTACAGTATTTGTTCTAGCGGGGTGGAGGGCTTCCCCGTCGATTGTGTCCAGTGCTGGAGTTCAGGTGATCCTCTTACTGGGCGAAAGAGGGGCTTCACCAGCAGTCGGATCCATTTCCACATCATCCCCTATGGGCAAGAGATGATTTCGTGGAGGGTCTTCACATCCCTCGGGGTGCCTTTGTTTCTCAGTCGGAACACTGCCAACCCGGTCAACTGTCTCTCGATCAGGTATGGTTGCGATTCCCATTGGTCTCCCAGCTTGTTTCGCCCTCTCTTCCCTAAACCCGTGATGAGCACTCTGTCGCCGGGTTGCAGGTGGTGGAACCTGACCCTATCATCATACCTTCTCTTGTTTTGCTGTGCATTTGTTCAGGCAGTGGCTTCCGCTAGCTGGAAAGCTTTTGACAAGCTTTTGACAATTGATCCTGAAGGTCTCTCACATACTTGCGGTCATTTTCGGCGCCGGTCCCATCGAGGGAGGTCCCAAAACTCAAGTCTATGGGTAGCCTGGCATCCCTTCCAAAAATCAGCTGATACGGCGTGAACCCAGTGCTATCATTCCTGGTGAAGTTATAGGCGTGGACACATGTTGGCTCCACTTCAGCTTTTCTTTGGCACTTAGTGTCCCCAGCATACGTTTTCATCTCTAAAACTCAGGACATCCTGTCCTCTCTCTTCCTATCCCCTACCCCTTCTACCCCCTGTTCTTCCTCTGGCTCTTCTTCGGCCACCTCTACCCCATCCTTCTCTACCTTCCCCTGTTCTCCCCAGACAAGGTTTTTTAGACAAGTCTGATCTATGAAAGTCTCATCAACAGGTTCATCCCTGTTCCTCCAAAACCATCAAGGATCACATTAACACCTTGGCCCCTGCCCTGGCAGACTTCTGCAACCACTCCTTCGACACTGGCGTCTTCACTTCCACCTGAAGCACTGCCTTCTGCACCCCCTTCTTAAGAAACCCTCTACCGACCCGTCCTGCCCGGCTAACTATTGCCCTATCTCCATCACTCCTTTCCTGGGCAAACTTCTGGAAAAGCTGGCCATCTCCCAGCTTAATCTTCACACTGAATCTGTTGGTAGTCTCCATGAATCAGTCTGGTTTCAGAGCTGCCAGAAGCACAGAAATCGCTCTCCTGAACATCCGTGAAGACCTGCTCTCCAACCTCGATTTCAACACTCCCTGTGTTCTCATCTTACTTGATCTCTCTTCTGCCTTTGACATGGTCAACCATGCCATCCTGCTCAACCATCTCCGTGATAACCTATGTATCACCGATCAGGCCCTGGCTTGGCTGACCGCTTTCCTCTCTGATCGACCCTCCCAGGTCCAACTTGGGTTCTTCCTCTCCTCTATCTCTAGATCTGTCTCTACCTGTGGTGTTCCCTGGGAACTAACCTCTCTCCCTGGCTGTTCAACCAATACCTGGCACTTCTTGCCCACTGCATTTGCTGCTCTCTGCCCCAACTTTCAGTACTATGCGGATGACACTAAACTCATTTTCAGGCTCCCTTCCGCCACTTCTCCTTCTCTCATCTCTGACTGTCTGTCTGCTATCCAGGAGTGGAATGCCGCCAATGATCTCTGCCTTAATGCCAGTAAGACTGAGATTCTCTTCATTGGCACACCCGCTCCCTCCTTTCCTGTCAATCTCTGGCTGGCCTCACTTGGCCCTCTTCCTCCCCCCACCTGTGAGGCTAAAAACCTTGGTCATCTTCGACTCCACACTCTCCTTCTCTCCTCACATCTCTGACGTCTCTAAGAAGTCACACTACCAGCAGCACCTTCTCCGAGGTATGCTTTGTTTCCTCTCCTTCCCCCAGAAGCTCACTGTCTCCAGAGCTCTGGTTCTCTCCAGGCGGACTACTACAACAGTCTCTTTCTAAATCTGCCTGCTTCTACTTTGTCTTTTGCAACTCACCCAGAACAGGACGGAGACTTGTCCTTGGCCTCAAGCCCAGGGATCGTATCTCTCCAGGACTGAAATCTCTGCACTGGCTCCCAGTCGCTGCGAGGATTAAGTTCAACCCCCTCTGCATTGTCCACAAGGCCTTCTGGGGTCTGGGACCTCAATACCTTCAACTCTCTCTTCCTAAATATCTTCCTTCTCGAGCTTTTCGCTCATCCACCTCCAACTCCCTCAGGGTCAGTCGCTTCTCCAAGCAACAAGGTGGTGGTAGACCTTTCTTCAGCAGGGGCCTCCTTCTGGGACAGCCTCCCTGCCTTCCTGAAACTTGAGGAGAACCATCTCCGGTTCCATAAGCACCTAAAAACATGCATCTTTGCTTCTGCTTTCTCTCTTCCTCTCCCCTGCTGAACTCCTGACTGAAACGGAAACTGCACTGGTTACCTGACTACCTTCTGTTCTCAGGCCCAGGTCCCCTCCCCAGCCAGTTGCACACCTTCACTGCCTCCCTGGCAACCCCCGCACTTGAGTACTGTTTTCTGTATCCCAACAGTACCCTACCAGCACTTGACACCTGATGTCTGCACTTACCCTTGCACTTGCCACCAGCTGGCCGCACCTTTTACTTATTGCTTTTATTTATTCTATTTATTTTTACGGTCGATCCCATGTACTGCACTTCCCCCCCCTCCACTCTGCATCGACTGCGTACTAGTTCTAGTGTCCGTTCACTTCCCAAATGTCCATGTTGGTCATGGAGGGCGTGCAGGGTCAGGTTACGTAGTGAGCGGGGTAGCACAAGTCGGTGTAGGTGTCGACCCAGGATTTGGCTCTTTATCACGCCCCCTCCCTTCAGCACTAGCGACTTCCATTCATTGCGATATATATGATGATTTGGCAGGTTTCTTCTGTCTAGAGGCCCTGTAACACCGGCCTTTTTGCTCTGCAGCACTTCACGTATCTCCGGATCTTGCTTTTAATAAGCTATTTAAGTAGGATTGTTGGGTGATTAGAAATTATGGGGGTACAGAACAATGACTTTGTTATGCATTTCATTTCACTTTGTGTCTGTATGAGATTTTTTGTAAATTCTCAATAATTAGCATTCTGGAGCTTGTAGGCTTTCAATCAGGATGGGGAAAATAAATATACAATCACATCATTTTACTGCCACCTTTTCCACTCCACAGGACTTGGAACATTACCACCTATGATTGTAGCTTTACTGGTAAAAGCAAGCAGATTCCAAATGGTTAATTGTGGGTGAGATTATACATTTCCAGACACAAAAGTGAAGTGAAAAGGGGACTTTGCCTATGTTTTGCTATTTACTTTTCCAGTATTTTGTGAAAACAATTCAAATGTCCTGTAGGTGCCCTTTTGCAAAGAAGTGCAAACAGATGTGGTCCCCTGTACGCAATTTAGGATTCAAAACAAAATTACCCAATACTCGATTCTACAATGATGAACACATTGTCAAGTTGTTTTATCATGTGACTTGTGCATTTTTAAATAATCTGTATACAAAGGCTTAGGAGGATAGCTCAGGGGCAACGTGCTCGCCTTGGAAGCAAGGTGACACGGAGCAACACAGGTTTGATCCCCAAGTCCGCGCTTAGAAACCTCTGGGTATTAAGCGCGTTATAAATAACATATCGTATCATATCATAAATTAGTATTTTATTTGTATTGTTTATGGTTTATTACAAACCTTTACAAAAGAAGTTAGCAAAGTAAGAACAAGAAACTAAATACATGGAAAAAAGAAAAGTAAAGAGAACAATCAAATACAGAAACTTACAATAATAAACATTTCATTTTCATGGCTTACAATCATTGGTATAAAAGTATACAATTCATAACAATATTTTACTGTAGCAGCTATGCTAACTAGGGTACCATTACAAATTATGTAGAAAAAGTGACTTGTTTGCCAAGATTCAGAATTGTAATATTTTAGATATTTAAAACCAAACCTCAATACATATTTGTACCAACTTGAGCTGGGAAGATGTGTGGTCAAGTACCTACATCTCAGGGTAGGCTCAGATTCTGGCTTTACCACTTAACCAACATGTGTAATCTTGGGCAAATCATTAAATCTCACTGTGCGTTTCCTTCCAGAATTTGGAGGCCTAGAAGTGATTCAGTTTGAGGTATGAGCTATTAAAATAAAATATATATATATATATATATATTGGTTTAATAGATGGGCAGCGCAGGGGTCATGGCCCACCAAGGAGACATACACATACTGATCGAAATTGTGACATTAAATAGCAAAGCCATCATGGACATTTGCATATTATAAACAGGATGTAAACGGGTTTACTGTGATTTTAACAAATGAAACATAGAGAATGATATTTTAACGAAACATAAATAATGAAAAAATATCGATCATTTTGGTTTTTTTTGGGTCCCCCCAACCGCCCTGTTTCAACATTTTTAAAACCCTGCCCACCCCAACCCCCTGCCCACCATATGTAACCCCTTGTCCCACCCCCACATGTGTTTTATGTATTTGTTCATTATTTTTTATTGGTCAAAATGTAATTCTCCATTTTGTATTCAGTATAATCACTGGATATCATGTAAACGGTATGTACCAGACAATGATGTATAAGGGGTGGCAGGGGAGCGACTGCCCCATCCAACCGGGAGTGATACCAGGAGGCCAGAAACGCCCCAACCTCGCCTCAACCTGCACTGTCTACCTCCTGATCCCACTCTTGCCTGCATGATAGCACTCCCACACACCCTCAATTCAATTAAAATTAGCTGCAAAATTGCAACAAAAAATATTATGTTGTGCTTCAAAATGTCATTTTATAAGTAACAAAATATCCTATTCCTTGCTTCAATATTCATCGAGGTGAAGGGAGGCTGTCTTTCACAACAAAATGACTGGACCACAAGCACCTCCTACGTTGCCTCTTGGGAGTAGCCACAATGTTCAGGGAAGTTTTGTTGAGTGCACACTATCTTAGATGGAATAAGGACTAGGGGCCACGTTGCTCAGCCCCTGCAGATGAGGAGGTGGCATCATCCTGGATTCTCCCCAGCCAGGCCAAGAGGACATGGTGGGGGAAGTGTGGGGTAGGTGGGATTGATTGTAAATGGGAATGGTAGTCAGGGGGAGCTGATGGAAGGTGACGGGGTGATATTGTCACATTATTTTTTCTGCTCCTCTTTTGCACTGTACTTTTTTATGTCTCAATTATAACATTATGTTGAAAAAACATACACAACACTTGTCTTAGGGCATGATTAATTGGGATTAATCTCTCAGACTCTTGTTAAGGGTTCAGGAGTATGCAACTTTCATTTTGCATGCTTTGGCAATTGTTTTCCTTATGGAGATGGGGGATGGTATGGAAGATGAAGTGAGTAGCCAATGGTAGGTCAAAGTAGTGAGGGAGCTTATCGAAGGAAACAAAGGAGCAAATGGAAGAAGAGAGCAGAAGACTGTGGAAGGGGTACTGGTGAGCCTGTGATTTTGGAAGGACGAGCAGGTGGAAAGCGAGAGCAGATTTCCCATTTGAATAAACTGAGTCAACCTGGGCAAATCACCTCATGTGAGCAAAACCTGGTAAGGTGAAGAGACGGTTTAGGTGAACAGACGGTTTCCAGCTAGAGTCATACCTCTAAACATACAGCTCGAATAGTAGAAAAAGACAACTTAAAAAACATGTAACATTTGTTGCACTCATGACAGCGATTAACTACTCCCATCATAAGCTCCACACCCATTCCTCATCTACCTGGGACCATCTCTCAGCCTTGCCCAAGAATACCTTTGCCTTAAATCTGCCAGGGAGTGCAATACTAACAAGCATCTTTATCATACATTCAAGTAGTCTTGGGGGTAAATGTGTCAACCCTGGTCCTAACAACTTGGGTTGGAATCCAGGCTTCTGCACCCTATAAAGCAGTCTAACAGACTAAACCAAATTAAGGTCAAATGTTTTTCTCTGATCCTGGAAGATATTTCTTTCCGGATCACGGATCTGAGAAAAATTGGGCCCCCATGATCACAAATCTGGCACACCCAGATAGAAATGTCTGGAGCCGGGCACGGTTCTTGCACTATAACGGGACCGTGGATGGTGAAAAGTGAAAGGTGAAAATGGGTGTTGGAAGGGGGGGGGACAAAAACTGATCCATTTTGGGTAAGAATAGTACAGAATATGTAAATGCAGTGTATTAAAAAAAAGCAATCCGAAACTAGTTATTGGCATAAAAGAAAAAGTGTCTGAAGTGCTCTGTGAATTATTTAACTTTCATGTTATTCTAATTTTGATCACTAGATGGCCATCTGCCACCTTGAATGATCAGTGTGTATCTCTCACTGCAGTTATCTGCGGGAAAGTAAGCAATTGAAAAACAGAAAATAATTAAGGATTGTGTTTTGGTACAGTGTGATGTTTTAGGAGCGATTTTTTAAGGCCAAAAACGAGGAACGATATTTAGGGGGAAATATTTTTAAACCGTATTTTAACAGTTTTTTGGCATGAATATTATCACATACAACAGATTCCTACCGATATGCCTAGCATTTGGCACATAGCAAACAATGCTATAGGGAAAGCATGTCTACATAAATACAGACAGCACAACAGCAATGTTTTATGTTAACAAACAGGGAGGCTCACACTTCTACAATCTCTCCCAAATAGCACACCTAATTTGACATTGTTTCATAAAGAGTGAGAACAGTCTAGGAGACCATCTCAGCTGCCACAAGCTTTACAGAAAGATTCTCAAACGCATATTAAGCAGATGGGGGAACACCACACACAGAGACGTATTTGACAAGTACAAATATAAAACGCCAGAACTTCAGTTCCAGGATCCGACAAAAAGGTACAATAGGCAGAGCACCATTGGTGACTGTCGGGGTATTCAACTAGCCTTTTCTCCTAACAGCACTAATCTCTTGCTCTGCCCAACTGCCTAGCCAGTTCCCACCTGGCACTCTCCCCTACTCTTATGCAGCTAGAAACCTCAGCTCACAGCTGCTCTCCTTTCATCTGCCAAACTGTAACAGCAGCTCGCCACAACCCCCTAAATATTAGGAAAATCACTCTTGTTTTCTCTAAACTGGACTATTGTGCCAGCATCCTCTTTGGTCTCACCAACTGTGCTTTCTGTCCTCTCGACAAGATCATTAACTTCGCTACAAGGACTCTTTGAATTCCCTCACTTCACACCTATTTCCTTGTACCATCACCAGGCTGGTTGACTGATGATGCAAAACAGGGCCAGATTTAAACTAATTTTCCTGGTTCACAGATCTATCCATGGTAAGGCACCACTGTATCTATCCTCCTCTATCAAACTCTACAAGCCTTCTCGTAATCTCTGCTCTGCCTCCTTGCAGTCCCTGTGCTTCCTATCACGTCCGCTCTTTCCCTCTTCTTGCTCCACTTGCATGGAATTATCTTCCCCCGGACATCCGAGAAACAGTCCACACAGATTTGTTCAAAACCAAACTAAAACCCTACCTCCTTGCCTCAGAGTTACCCTCTTAACCTACGTCTCATCTGCCTGATAGCTAACATTTTCCCCTCACCTCTAACCTGCCTTTGTCTCTCACTTCCCCTGCCTCCATTCCAGCACTTCACCCATCATGATCGCATCCCGAGCACAGCTGGCCGTACTGCCTACCTGCACTGAAAAATGTCCAACATTGGTTGTCCTTAATCTATGTATGCCCACTTATGTTTTGTCACCGGTGACTGTTCCATTTACTTCCCTCCCCAACCTGATCAGAATGTCCCTCAAACACACCCCATTGTAAGAAGCTCACTGCTTATTGTCATAGCTAATTTCTTATCTATTGTATGTTCTTTTGTAATCAAAAGAGCATTGTTCCTCCTGTATATAAATAAAATGAAATGAATAAATAATCCATCCACAGAGTGTTGCCAAAATGTAAGAGGAGAGTTTAGCAATTAGACTCATCACACCAACCTGGGTGAGACCAGTCTGGCATCCACATCTACTACGCATGGCAGTTGATCCCCCATAAAATGTTTACCAAGCCCATGCTTGTTAAGCCAGAAACATAAACAAACTACAAACCCAAGCATGATGATGTTGGCAGGTTAGCACCAGAAGTCATATGGATGGTATATTTACAAATATATCCGAGATGCGCAGACAACCTTAAAGAGGAATGAAAGCAAAATAAAATAAACTGCTATTTCAATGAATGGAAGGGAGATGTTTTGGTGTAAAAGACATGTCATCAATCAGATACAATGTAGAGAGTCTGATGTAATCAAATACCTTCTGTATCTTCCCTACGAAGGGTTAGTGTTTAACTCAATCAAGGAACGCACCTCTGTGCCAGCTGCATATACCAGGTCACAACACAAGGTCACTTGTTGTAAGGTACCAGCAGTTCATTTTCAATGAAGGGGTAAAAGGAGTACACACACCAGTCTCCATCCCAGCATCATCTTGGGAATTCACCACTCCATTGCACAGGCTGCTGCAACCTACCTTTTTACACAAACGTTCATTTAAGTTGTATGGTAACTTTCGTAGTTGCACTTACCTTAATATGAAGAGTAAGTGAATTACAAACCCTTTCAGTAGAAGAACCATTTGTAGCTGCATACAAAGACAAAGGGGTTTTTAGAAAACACACCTTTTTCTCACCAAAATGCATATCTAAATTCCTCGTAAACCAATCCATTGAACTTCCAGCATCTTTCAAGAATCCACTTCTAAAAGCAGAAAAGAGATTGCATACTCTTGATGTTCACAGGGTGTTGATGTTCTACATGGAACAAATGCAAGCCATCAGAGAATCTAGCCAGTTCTTTGAAGCCTTTAGAATGGTTCAAGAGGGATACCTTATAAGAAATAACAGTCAGGAAACATGCACCCTGGACTGCTATGCACTTTCTTACAAAGAACTATCATCTAAGCCAGGGGCGTGGCTTGATGGCTACGTGAGGGGACGCATCTCTCCGGGGCTCCCGCAGATCCTCTACCGATCCTTGGAATTAAGGGAGAATGCGGGCGATATGGCAGATTAGCAGCACACCCAGAGACGCATGAAGATTCCGGGCACACACCGTGTGCAATGTGAGATGGATTGACGGTTAGTAAGGGAAGCTGCGGCCGAAAAAAAAAATAAGTCAAGCGCCTGAAACTGTGGGCACCCAAAATGGCGGCGGCACACAAAGGGTCATAAACTGACCAGGACATCAGTGCGGATAGAGATGGCCGGCACCGCTGGGGTGTCCGCTGCGGCTCTGCTGCATAAACACACCTCATTGGCGTGTGACCGGCACTGAGCTGGAGGAGGCTGGCCGTGCTGGAGAGAGGAGTGCCGACTCTGGAGGCTGCAGCCGAGGGGTGGAGGACCCCGGACTTCACTGCCGGGGACACACAGTCGAAGGAGGGGACAAACTATCCTGGGCTACATAGCCCACATCGCGAGTGGAGCTGGAGGCGGCCCTGGACTCGTGCACCCCAGATTGCGGACCCCCCGCTAGTATACAGCTTAGGGGGCCGCTTGAGTAGTTGAGCACTGGCTCTGGTCGAGGTGCAGCGGCAGTGAGAAGCCGGTGCCCGGAGGCAGCGCGTGCCGGGCAGTGCCGCAGGCGGCGAGCGCTTTGAAGGTGCAGCAGCTGCGGCGATGCCTGCTGGGCCAGGGCGGACGCTAGCGGGACGCTCGGTTGTGGAGGGCTCGTGCAGGGTGTGAGCCAGGCGGGCCGTGCAAGCCAGGGGTGTTAGCCCCTTTGAAGGCAGACACATACATGAGAGCCCCCCGGCGGGGACCATATGGAGCAGAGCTCCGACTGAAGCGCACCGACGTGAGGTGCGGAAAGAACGAAAGGGATGTCTTCCCCAAACGCAGCGGCTCTCGGAGACACAAGGCAGTGAAAAGAAGCGGCGGAGGTGACTCCGGAGGGGGGGGACGCTGCACAGGATTCCCCTTGCTCGGGGCTAAGGCTGGATTGCTGGAGGTGTGCCTCTGTGGGGGACCCTTTGGGAAAATAAAAATAAAAAGGGAGAAAAAGAGATGAAACTAAATCATTGAGACCAACAATAGTAAGAATAAAGACACCGCATTCCAGGAACTGTGCGCATGGTGCACAACACACATAAGCTGCCTGCATGGAAGCGAGCCGAGGAGGCCCCACTACCTATGAGTGGGGCGTGATGGCGCTAATACAGGCACTGGGCGGCACAATGAAGCCTGAGACATGGCAGTGAGCCTGAAGTCTGTGAGACACAGACGGACCCCAGCGCAGTAAGGGGTAGGAGGAGCAGAATCTTCCGGCCACCAGAGGCCAGCTGAATGGGAACAATTGGGCGCACATACGTGGGAGGACACAGCCCATTCCTAGCGGGCAGCAGGGGAGGTTCCCCAGCGGGGTACCAAGCTCTAGCCTCCGGAACAGTACCACACCAAGTAGACCCTCGCAGTAGAGGCGGCTGCGCCAACACACACGCGGGCGACACGGCATAATGTCGAACAAAACAGTAAGACCAAAGAGCAAGCAGCCCTCGTTGGAGGCTTATGCAAAGACATCACCCGAGGCGGAGGGAGCCCGGAGCAAGGATAAAACCACCACTGGGACAGAGGAGGCCCCGGGCACTATCCAAGAGGTGCTGGCAGCAATTGCGGACCTTAAAGTCGCCTGGGAGACCAAACTGGGCCTGGCTATGAACAAACTGAAAGTGGCATTAGATCTTAAGGTTGGAGCGGTCCAGGAAGATGTGAATCTGCTTAGACAAGATGTGAGATCGCTTGCAGAGCGCACTGGAAACCTGGAGAAGGATATGGCCCCAATCACAGCAGACTGCGCCACCCATAGATCGGAAATACATGCCCTGGTGCAGCGAGTGGGCAACTTGGAGAATAGAGCAGAGGAAGCGGAAGGACGTGCTAGACGCAACAACATCCATATAGTTGGCCTTCCAGAAGGAATGGAAGGACCGAACCCAACAGAATTTGTGGAAACCATGTTGCTGCAGGAGATAACCGGGGGGGCCCTGACCGAGGGGTTTGCGTTGGAAAGAGCGCACAGGGCTTAGACAAGAAAACCGCCCCCGCGGTCCTCTCCCAGGCCAGTAATTGCTAAAATTCTGAAATACCGAGACCGGGAAAAGATACTCAAATTCTTCCGTAAGGGCGGGACGATTGAGAGGGGGCCCGCCAAAATCACTGCATACCCAGACTATACCCTGCAGGTACAGCGCAGCAGAATGAACTTCGGAGCGGTGAAAAGAAGACTGCGAGAAACAGGTCAGAGATATATGCTGCTTTACCCAGCCAAGCTGAAGGTGTTCCACAGGAACAAAACTTTGTTTTTTGAAACACCAGAGGATGCCATGGACTGGCTAGAAATGCAGAGTCGCCCCCAGGAATTGGATTTCCAGACGGCAGCTGACGTAGATAAGTAACATGTGGCTCTGGCACCCTCGGTGAAAGAGCGCAAGACACTGGGACTAGAATATAGCACTGCATGGGACTCGGGCATGGTGCTGCTTAGACTGTATATTTTTGTAAGATCCGGCTGAACTGAATAATCCCAATCATAAGAGCGGGAGCCCCGGAGAAACGACCCTTGAACCCTCATAGCGTTACGCTTAGTAAGGTCACTACTAGCTTGGTGACGCCCCACGGGGCGCTTGTACTCGGAGTCTGGAGACAGGAACAGACGCGGGTGGGCCTGAGATCCAGGGATGGAGCTGGGCAATTGTTGGGGTTGGGTAGGGAGGGGGGAAAGGGGGAGTTGTGTGCAGTGGGGCGGAGTTGGGGAAGTTGGGGGGGGGGAATGAGCTGGATAGTCCGGGAAGGGCGGAGGGAGGGGAGGAGTTGTGTGCAGTGGGGTAGAGTCTTGGGAAGGCGAAGGGGGAGAGGGGAGTTGTGGAGGATGGGAGGGCTAAGAGTCGGACAATGGGTCATCAGGGAAGACATTGGAAGGGAAAGTGGAGGGGGAGTTCATCAAATAGATGGCGTAGGGTAATCTCAGAATAGCGACCTGGAATGTGCGGGGTCTCTATTATCTAAAACGCAACAAAGTGATGATGTATTTAAAGAGGATGCGCATTGACATAGCCTTGCTGCAGGAGTCCCACCTCACCAAGGAGAAGTTGGAGGTGGTCAGAAGAAAATGGAAGGGTAATGTCATAGGTGCCGCATACTCAGCATATGCTAGGGGGGTGATCACTTGGGTGGCACTGCACGTGCCGTTCCAGCTGCTCAGCTCTACAATAGACCCAGAGGGTAGAATGGTGGTGGTGGTGAGACTCCTGGAAAACAGGGAGGTGAATATTATAAATCTGTACGTCCCTAACCACGATACAGCGACATATTTCAGGTCCCTATACAACAAAATTAGCCCCCTGGTGGGTGGCACGGTGGTGTGGGGAGGGGATTTCAATTGCACCCTGAACCCAAGGACAGATACGTGAGATGATAATTCAGGAAAGCCGGCGCCAGCTGCTATAGCATTGAGGACACTAGTGACAGACCTCGGTCTGGAGGATATGTGGAGAAGGTTACACCCAACGGATAGGCAGTATTCACACTATGCAGCGCCACATGACCTGCACACCAGGTTGGATTACGTGTTTGTAGCGGCGGAGATAGCGGGAGAAATGGTGGGGGCCGAATACAAGGCCAGGGTATTATCCGACCACATACCATTGGTCGTGAGTGGCAACATCAACCCCCTAGAGCGCGTATCCCGACATGGAGGCTCAGAACTGAAGCTCTACAGGACGCGGAATTTCGAGAGGATCTGAGGGAGGCTATCGAGGAATACTTTGAAATGAACACAAGCAGTGTACCTTCTGTGGGAACAGTATGGGAGGCGTTCAAGGTGGTGGTGCGTGGGGTAGCCATATCAAAATCCAAGGGGCTCCAAGGGGGTATTGAACGGAAACTGCTAGAAACGGAAAAAGAGCTGGAGGGCCTTATTCAAAGCGAGGGGACCGCCCGATAAAGTGGCGTCAAGATAAAATACTTACATTTATGCTTGTAGCGAACTCTGGGACAGATTATGCAAATTAAATTATGGGAAATATACGGAGAGGTTACATGCAGGGGGGGATAAGCTGGGTAGACTACTGGCCTGACTATACAAAAATGAGACCCCCGCCGTTGGGTGATCAGAGAGGTCAGAGATGCGGAAGGTCGAATTTATAACACCCAGGAGGGGGTAAACGGGGAGTTCCTCAAGTACTATAGACGATTATATGAGGATACAGGAGAAGATATAAGCCAGGAAATAAGGGAAACAATAGAGGATATGGGGCTGCCTACCTTGGATGACCTAGAACGCGCAGACTTAGATGCCCCCATTACCGCTGACGAACTGGAGGCGGTGATCCAACACCTCCCCACATGTAAAGCACCCGGGTCGGATGGGTTACCAAGTGAATTTTATAAAACATACAAGCAGGAGCTACTCCAGCAGCTGCTGGCCATGTTTAATGAAGCCAATGAGCGGGGGGAACTGCCGGCGTCCCTCCGCGAAGCAGTGATCGTCCCGCTCCTGAAACCAGGTAAGCCGGACGTGGAATGCAGGTCCTACAAGCCCTTGTCCATGCGCAACCAAGATAGCAAAATACTTACGGCAGTGCTAGCCAACAGGCTAAAGCGGGTAATCGGCAAGTTGATACACCCAGACCAAACGGGTTATGTCCCCGGCAGAAATATCGCAGATAACCAGAGGAGGCTGCACCATATCATTGATCAAACTAAGGAAGACTTGGGCGAGTTGGCTATCGTGTCGCTGGATGCGGTGAAAGCCTTTGATTCAGTGCGGTGGCCGTGGTTGAAAGCGACCCTGAAAGGATATGGAATGGGACCAGGTTATACTAGATGGGTCCAGTTTCTATACAGCTCCCCGATTGCGAGAGTTAAAACTGGACCCACAATTTCAGACAAATGGCAACTCAGTAGGGGGACCAGACAGGGTTGCCCCTTGTCACCCATGTTATACATCCTGGCATTAGAGCTGCTAGCAATATGCCTGCGGCAACAATACGGGGAGGTGGGGATTCGTACGACAGGGGGCACACATCTGATATCACTATATGCAGATGATGTGCTTCTCTACTTGCGCTACCCGGAAGAAAACCTGCAATATGTGCTGGATGTGATGGATCGTTATGCCACCCTCTCGGGCATATCGGTGAACCCCGGGAAGTCCAACTTGTTCCCCTTGGGGAGGTATAGGAGCACCCCATCGGCGAGGCTATCCGTCCTGCAGATACCCTGGCAGACTGTAACATTCAGGTACCTGGGTGTGAACATTTACCACAAGATAGAGATAGAGCACAAACATAATACAGAGAAAGCGATTGAGGTCATCAGGAATAGCATGGCGTTCTGGTCTAGACTACCGCTGGCCATGATGGGGAGAGCGGCGCTACTCAAAATGGTCGTACTGCCCAGACTCTTGCACTTTTTTGTGAATGTCCCTTACTTGATTCCCAGACGCTTTTTTGTGAAACTCCATGGCATGTGCAGGGGCTTCATATGGGGCAACTCCAGGAATAGGGTGGCCCTGTGGAAGCTACAGAACACTTGTGATAAGGGGGGCATAAACCTGCCAAATTTGAACTGTATTACTTGGCGGCACAGCTGTTGTATGTGGCCCGATGGCTGTCTGCGGAGGACTCGGCGTAAGCCAGGCTTCTTCAGGGTGACTCAGCCCCATACTTTCTAAGAGAGACAGTGTGGATGCATAAAACTAAGATGGTGGTGAGGGGAGACTATTGGAGTGGGGCTGGTAAGTTTGGCGCAGAGCATGGAAAACGGTGGGCGACTCGGACCCGCCCTCTCAGCAAGTCCCGCTGGTGGCTCTATGCGGGGACGACCCCCAACTGTTTGAAGCAGTCTGTAGGTACTGGGAACCGGTGGGTCTAGCCACCCTCGGAGACATGTGGCAGGAAGGGGAAGTATTGGGATTTCAGAGGTTGCAGGAGGAGACAGGGGTGCATAGTGGCCAATACATTACATACATCAGGCTCCTGAAAAGGTTAAGGGGAAGGTGGCCTGAGACAGCACTAGCGTAAGAACCTGATGCCACCCTGGAAATGATGTATGACATCTCAGAGGGTGGACATGAAATATCTAGGATATATGAGCTCTTAAGATCGAAGGCAGAGAGGGAGCTACCCCAGCTGAGGCAGGACTGGGAGGAGGAGATAGGGGAACCCATGACAGATGGACAGTGGGATAGAGCTCAAAGGTACCATAAGAAGGTGTCCCGGAGTGCGAGACTTTAGCAGATCCAGCTGTATGTCACCCATAGAGCTTACCTGACCCCTGGAAGAATAGCCAGGTTTGGAGGCTCAGCCATACAGAAATGCCCCAGGTGCGGAGAGGAGGAGGCAGGGTTGCTGCAGATGTTCTGGGCTTGCCCAGAGGTACACAGATTCTGGGAAGAAATAAAGACGAAAATGGCCAGTGGGGGTGTGGTGCTGGATGTGGGGTCTGCTGGGGCATGCATGCTTGGAAATTTCCCCAGGCCACGTAATTTAAAGCATATCAACAAAATGAAGGATCTGGCCTGTATCCTGGCCAAGCGCAGGATTGCAATGTGTTGGAAGGCGGCCCATAGGCCTAGAGTGGAGACATGGTGGGCGGACCTCCTGAAATGGGCAGAAGCAGAAACTACGGTTTGGTTTGAAGCTGTCACCAGGTGGGGAGAAGAGGAAGTGGGTCCCCTGATAGCCTGGAGGCAGCTAATGACCTCAATGGCAACCCCTCACCAGGCCAATCAGGAAACAGAAGACTCAGATGAGTTGACAAGCACTGAGATTCCCGAAAATGCTCATACAGATGACACTGTTGAAACGGCTCGAGTTTGTGGGGACAGAGGGGGGAGGACGGGAAATGTATAATGTGCTGGCTTGACATTGATTACGAACGTCCTAAAAGTTGTAATGTTTGGAGTGTTGTTTTTTAAAAAAAAAAAAAAAATTGTTAAAAAAATTAAAAACTATCATCTAAGCCAAGAACACACACCACATGGGCCAAACAGGCAATGTTTGTTTTTACAGCTAATGATCCCCTAGATAATATTCATTAAACTGCAAACTGGTGTGTAGTACACACTTTCTTAAAAGAGCGCAAAGATATGCAAACCAGAGCTATCTCACAAGTCAGCAGTTCTGTGAAACATAGTTACCACTGTACCAACCACAAACCCCACTACCAGCTAATATGCATACATCATGTGAATCTAAAACAGATTCACAAGCCCCGGAAGACCACTGTTATTATTAATAGTCTTTCTGGCGGTTGTACATGTTTTAGAATTGCATGCACCACCCATCCACCTTTATTTTGAGGGACGTGAATGAATGCTAATAGAAGATATGCTATCACAGTATGTTTGTAGTGCTTTGCAATGAGGATTTAAAGAATCCTAGTAATGCAATGTTTCAGTATTCATGTATAATCTCACCTTATTTCACAATGTATACTGTGAGAAACCTGAAGGTGTCTCACTTACGAGTCCCCAGGGATCTGTCATCCAGGTGGCCAGGACACTGCCATCACTATTGGATCCAATTCTGTTCCTGTGGGTGGACCAGTGCGGGAGCATCGCCTGGATGGGGGGGGGGGTCTTCAGGGACTGGAAGTGGGGCGCAGAAGGGTGAGATGCGGTATCCCCTTCCTTGACAGCTTTTCTCCATCCTGTCCAGTAGGATACTTAGAAACCCCTGTCCCCTTTTCCAACATGAACACTTTCTCGCCCCGTGAGCGACAACGGACTAATCGGAGCAGTTTACCTGACATGTCCCAACACAAGGGTCAGGCAGAGTCAGGCAATTGCCGACAACTACACACCTGACTGCCCTTTCCCTTCCCCACTGGGATAAAAGGCAGAGCACAAGAGTGTACTTTAAGCAAGGCCAAACGCACGAGGAAGCAGCTATTCCATGACGGCAGTTCAAGCGGAGGAGAAAGGTGGTGAGATCTGAAAGGACTTCAAGGAAAGAGTTGACCTTGCCCTTTTCAACCCAGACCTGCGAAGCCTCTGAGAAAAGAAACATAAGACCGGGAATCACAGCTGGCAACTGGTGTGACGGATGTCAGCGGTTACTGGGCACCCTCCCGCACTGATAGACAGGGCGAGGAGACGTGGTTACCATTGTGGTACCGTCCTTGACCCCAGAGGCAAAAGAAACACCAACGAGTTCAGCACAGCCAGTGAGTCGGAAGAACTTGATAGTGGGCCGACTGGGTTAGACTCAAGGTTGCAGTGACATTAAGAAGATTAAGAGACAGAGGTCTTTGTGAATGAACTTTGTACCAGAGCCAGAGTGGTCCGGCGACACGTGGGGGCTGATTTGAAGGCCTCTGGCTGGTACCTCTCTCCTAAACAAGGAAGGTATTGAACTTTGCCATGCCTTTCTTACAATACAGAAGAGGACTTGAGAACGAACCCTATGAGCGTGAAGAGAAAACTCATCGAGCTTGATTGGATAACTACCCTGGAGAAAGCAGGGGCTTGTAAGCTTTTTGGAGACTTACCTCCTAACAGGAGGTTAAATCAGGTACGTGCCTATCTCTTAAAGTTCCTAAATAGATCATACGGGGAAACTTTTATGAGAATGCACCTCCGCCTCAACATGATTCAATCAAATGAGATCAAGGCAAACCGAGGCTCCAGTCCAACCAACGTTTGTAGATTCTGCTTGGATCCAGCAAAATTAGAAGCAGTTAAGCACGTGATGATTACCTGCCCAGGGTTGACTGGGGAGCGTGAACTGTTCCTCAAACAGCTTTTTTGAAAGTTCAGAACAATGGACGATGAGTCTAGATGGTCGGCATTGATTAATGGTGACAAAACTTCCTGGGTCATTGCTGCAGTTTCATTTATTTTGAAGGTCTTTCCACCAGGGAGTGGAACAACGTTGATTCAGAAACATTGATGATCAGAGCTGGGAATACAAAGAGAATATAAGATTCAAGAAATGAGGAACCACAGCGATCAGCCGTGGGGGTTGTCCGCCTATGCAAATGTATACGATTGGGAACTGAAAACTAAACCTATCATGATGAAAGTTTAATTTAACATGTAAAGTCGTCATAGTGAACCTCATTATTGACTGGCGGAATGGAGGATGGATTTGTTCTATTTTGTAAAAATTGCAATGCAATTAAATTAAAAAAAAATAATAATAATTACCCCACACTATTTTGTAGCATAGCGGTAAGGATTGGCAATAGGTTTTCTTAGTATAGGCCCTTTTTATTTGATTAGACTCTACTTGGACTACCTTCTATATTATTTGATTGTCATAACTTGCACCCATTTTAGATTTAGGTTAGGTGTTTCTCACCCATTTTACAGTTTAATAAACACCCTTGAACTGTGATCACTTATGTCTGTCTGTCTTTGATGCCATGCCTTTCTTACAATACAAAGGGAGAAAACAAAACAATCTGTGAACATACACTTGGATGATTATTTGGGAATAGCCTGTGCACATAGTGCAGAGTAATATTAGAGGAATGATTCCTATCTTTTAGTTTCAATAGACAGGTTATGCACCGGGCCAACCACCAGATGGTGAACTATGCATAGTATATGATTATAAAATGACTAGAAGCTCCATAAAGATTATTACTGATGAGTAATGTTCATATTTTCCTTGGATAAAAGTACTTAACAAGAAATAGTTCCTTTACCGCTGCCTGGACTGCTTCAGTCACAAAGTATGGTCTAGCCATGTGTACTCACTGCGAAATAGTTGACTAGAAGGCACTCTGCGGCTGAGTATAAGAAGGGTTGCTGTCTTTTGGAAATCTAGATAAGTCTATGCTGTCCCTAGTTCTTCCTGCTTAACCTTTAGCAGAAACATGTACATTTGCAGCAGCAATCTGAGGTTACGGATCCACGATAGGGCCAGTTGGTCTTGTGTCTGCCAAATGGGACCATTGATCAGTCATTGCAGTAGGACTGCCTGAAAGCATTTGATGTTCTTAAATGCGCATTGGATTGTCAATTAAAGAACTGCTTCTCAAAAGGACACCATTTATAATTTCATCTGTTCCTCTACTTTTCAGAACCTTTCCACATCTCCGCTGGCCGAGCCACCACATTTTGTTGCTCATATGAGGTCAACCTTGATGTTTTTAAAAAATAACCCAGTGCCAGAAAAGTCGATTTTCCCAGACAAGAAACCCAGGACGTACAAGAAAAATGAAACCGGACTGTGGGAAATAGCAGTGTCAGACATAGTCTGAAGTAAATCTGTGAACATATTCATGCGTATTTGTTCTGCCTAAAGAAAGGACTGTTATTTGCATTGAAATTTCTGTTTTCATTTACTTAACAATATTTTAAAAAGCTTATCCTCTATGTTGCTTATAAAAGGTAAAATGATTGTATTTGCATTCTACTCTGCCACATTTCTAAGATTGATTTGGGTTTTTGAACAAATGGTTCAGTGTATATACAAAGGTAAACCCATATATTTTACATATATATACAACTTTATCATGCTGTAAGCAGATTTGTAATGTCACACCCAAAAATGCTGATTTTGGTCCAATATTGAGATATTGTCAAAGATTTAGGTATATTTCATAGGAAGGGGCTTTATCACAGTTGAAAAGGGAAATGTCTGTAAATGAGCAGGACTATTAGCAATCCTAACTTCCGCCGAGGTGTTCAATCAACTGTATTGGTAATGTCCTACAGCCAGGAAAAAAAATGAAGTAAAATGCGAACAAGAAATTAAGGTTATGATTTCATAAAGCACAAATGGGTTAAGTGAATGCTTGGAGGTCATATAATGCTACAGCAAACTCTTACAGCTTTAAGCAAGTTGTAGTTTTCTTGTTATGTTTAACATCCCTTTGGTCAGTGCACCCATACACCTCTTTTCTTCCTTCTTACACCTCAAAACATTAGTACCTAATCGGTTTGGTACTTCATCTGCCTATGTGTGCCTTCTCCATGTGTAAAGATCATTCCAAATCATGAATACGCTCAATTCAATGGATTGATGACCTTCACAATGTACAAGTAAACATGCATTGTTGACCTGCTTATTTCCTTTGTTAACGCCAGAGGCATGATCAAATGTAGAGTACAGTCATTCAAGTAAAATTGAAAACTTTCAAGTTTCATTTATGTGTTTACAAATATGGCTCACTTAAGATCAGAGAATGGTCATACTGCAGTGACCATTGGGTCTTGTCATTCTGATTTGACTATGGTGCTTTATATAAATGTAAACAAAGGTTAATCTTTTTATCAAAATTTGGCAAATGTTTCTGACAAGATAGAGGTACGTATGTTTTGCATGATATTCCATGGTACTATCTGCAGTACAATCTCGAACAGCTGCGGCTAGTTCTAAGTTTCTTAATATACACGCCCCCTTCATAGATATATTACACCTTTAATGGACTGTTTTTTAATCATTCTTAAATCATGAAATGCACTTTCCTCCGCTTTCAAGAGGCATCTCATTTGGTAACCTGAACTTCATACATGCACGCACACCCTCAGACCCACCCTTCTATGATGTGATATTTAAGGGAAGTAACTTCTCCATATCCTTCATACATTTGTGTTCCATTTGGACTGTCCTACCAAGAAGAATCGGGTACAGCAGAGGTAGACCAAAACAGACTTTCTGGTACTGTTGCCAAATGTGTCATCCAATTTTAATTTGCCATTCACTGAATAAACACTTAAAAAAGTAACGCTCTTGCAAAGACGTGTCAGCATTTTAAATGACTACAATGTAGATATTTTTTTGCATACATTTGAGGTTGCCACTGTCCCAAAGTCAACAGCTCAAATGCCATCTCATAACTGATTAATTGCTTGCTCATAGTGGAGAAATATTTAGTTCACAGTTCATACATAAATAGTTGTAGCATGATGAAAGCATATTGCTGATCAGAAAAATGCTTCATGCTCCTATAAATGAGCATAAACATTTGTGAATAGATTCTAGTATTTACATGGAAGTACTAAAATCAGTCAATGAGTGGTTGTGTGATGAGTTTGATGTGGTGAAGCATACGCTCGCAACAAGGAATCTTGTTAGTTCATTAGGTGAAACTGTAACCTGACTGACCCCAGAGAGCAATCTGGGAATGCATAGCTGCCCGTCGATAAAAGGTAGAGCCTAGAGGGAGGTCTATGCAAGGCAAAAGAGATGCATACATAGGGGAAGAAATATCAGGTATGTGGGTCTTCCCTCGGAGTGCAATACTTGCATGGCTACATACCGAAGGACCGGTGAAGTGGGAGTAATAGTGGTATATTCTGATAAAACAATCAAAGTGTAGACATCGAGGGGAACTGTGGGTACCTCCACACATACAGTATGGATAGTATGATGGTAATGCCATGTCAATGCCTACTTTCACTTTTTCAAAAAACAACTAGTAATACTCAAAACCTACTACTAGATGGCAGAATAAGCATATCATGTCATTCTGAACAGGTACAAGTCCAAGAAAGACTGTTACTAGGTATGTGACGTTTATTTTTATTATTTTTTTTTTTTATTTGTGTTTAATCAAAAGTGATTTTTACAAAATGTGCTTTTTCGTGAACTTTCTCACAAAGTGGTAGAGTCTCTCTAAAATGTGCCCTCGTTGTCAGCTATGGCCGTGGCAGATTTACTGCTTCCAGTATTTTGTAAGTTGCTAATTGCCATTTTGTCTTGTCTCCTCCGATCAAGCGAGCTCAACACGTCGATACATCTGAAATAGTGAAGTCCGAGAAGATGGGTCTTAAATATCGTTCTCTTATGTGTTGGTTGCTGGCACATTTTAGAAGTAAGTGACGGATAGATTATTTTTCTGGTGTGCGGCAGAGATTGGATGCGGATTTGCCTCTAATTGCCAAAATCTCATTTGTCGGCAGCAGGTTGAGGCGAGCACGAAGCAGCAGGTCTCTCCCCTTTTTACATGGGAATTTATTTTTTAATGTATTCTTGGAGCTCATTCACTTTTTTGGTGTTTGAAGGCAGATGAGCTGTCAGTTTGTTTTTCTCTGCTGCTTCCAAGGTCACTATCCAATCAAGTTCTTTTAGTTTTGTTAGGATTTTTCTCGGGTTGTTGATTAATGTTTCTTCGTCGGACTGCATTAGTTCCAACACTTTGATGTTCTCTTCTTTCCATAGTGAAAGCCTTTTGATGCTGTTTCGTTCCATTTCTTGGTTAATTAAGTTGTAGATTGACAGAGGATCCGCCATCCGACATTTCCTGTATAACATTAATGTAGACTGTTCTACTGTGCTTTTTAGAGAAGGCAGACTCGGCTCTTGACAGATGGAAGCACCAGGCGTTGTTTGGTAAGATGAGCACTTTTCTCCAAAATTTTGCCTCCATTTTTGGCCAGATGTTAGTTGGTAGATTTATCATTGCGTCTCCTCCGTATGTTAATGTTGGAATCACCTTTTTTCTATAGAATTCTCGGACTGGGATCAATGAGTATCTACCACATTTTTCTATCTATGGCCCTGGCTTGTGCTGCCATTTTGTTGACTTTCAATGTTAGTGAGACTTGCATCGCTTTGTCTTGTTTTGTAGAGTCTAGTATGACCCCTAAGTATTTGAAGTCTAAGACTTTTTCAATTGGCGTACCTTCGAGGTTCAGTCATGTTTTTTCTCTTTTTCTTGAGGATGCCTCGAACGTCAACAGCTTTGTTTTTTTTTCGTTAATTTCCAGGTTGTTTTCTTGGATGTAGCTTTGTAAGTTGGTTAATTGCCGTTGCAATCCTATTGGCGTATGGTCCAGTAGGACTAGGTCATCCGCATAGAGAAGCCTCGTTATTTGAGTTTTGCCAAGTTTTGGTGGAAATGTTAGTATTTCTGTGTCTGAACTCTTGATGTCTCCAATGAATGCCAGGAAAAGAGCCGGAGCCAGTGGGCACTCCTGTTTTACACCTTGTGCTGTTGAGATCGGGGTTCACAGTAATCCGTTTTGATCCAAGTGAATGCGCATGCTGGTGTCGGTATACAAGGCCTTGATTGGATTCAACAGGGAGGGAGGACAATCACACGTTTTCAATTTTGACCAGAGTCTCGATCTGTCTACTCGGTCAAAGGCCTGTGTGAGGTCGATAAAAGCAATGAAGATTCTCGGCCCTCCTTCCAAGACTTTGTTCTTCAGCACATTCAATAGCAATATGTTGGCTGCCGTGCCTATGTTTTTCTTAAATCCGGTTTGGAAGGGATCTTCACAGGGAGCGTTTCATGCCCAGGTCTTGAAGTGATCTAATAGCATAGAGCCAAACACTTTCCCCATTACATCAAGCAACGCGATTGGTCGATAGTTCGCTGGGTCTTTTTTGTTGCCTTTCTTAAATATAGGTACCACTGTGGCTGATTTCCATGAGGGCGGAATGGTTTTAAGTCCACACATCTTCCAAAGATTTTGCTCAGAAGGCTCGCCCACTCCTTTGGGTTTGTTTTAGGTCCACATTCGTGACTCCATCGGGCCCTGGGGCTCTTGAGTTCTTCAAGGCTAAGATCCGTAATCGGATCTCGTCTGGGTCATCCACTCTTACCCATGGCCCGGGTTTGCCCTCTGTATGTGTGGGTGTTGATGTTACTGGAGCCAAGTACATGCCTTTGAAATGTTTTAACCAAGTGTGTTCACCAATCTCTCATGTTCAAATTTTTTCTTGGTGGTCAAAAGTAGCTCTCAGGGTACTCCAAAATTCCCTTGTGTTTCTGCCACTTATAATTTTAAAGATGTTTTTGGAGTCCTGTTGGTAAAGGTTTAACCGATGTGCTTTAACACATGATTTGTAGTGTTTTACTGCGGTTTCTGCTTCTTTCTTTGCCGCTGGTGTTGCGGTAAGTTTTGCTCTGCGTTGGATTTGTCTAAGCACACGACGTTTGTCGACCAGGGTTTTGTCGAACACATGTCTTGGAGGATTTCCACCAGTCTTTTTTGAGGATATAGTTTTTTGTACTTTATTAGTAGTGGAATGTAATCTGTTTCGTTAGCGCCTTTTGTGTCGATCATAGTGTTGAATCTGTTTTCTATGTCTGCGATTGACTCCTTTGACAATTTTAGTCGGTTCCCCTTCGCATTGATGACTATCTTAGCTTCCATGTGGTCGGTTGGAGGACCTATTGCCTCCCAAGTGGTAGAGAGAGGGATTTACCCATAAATCAATGCAATATACATTCACAAGGCTTCTAATTGAGTATGTAGAAAGCCCTTCCCTTTAAGTCTTGAAGAAAGATCTTCATTCAGTACAGTTTTCAAGAGGTTGAACGCTGTGACAGAATGTAGATGACTTGCTCCTAGGCTCCCACTCCTTGGAAGCATGTGAGGAAGACTCACTTGTCCTGTTGAAAGTACTTCTGGAAAAGGGTCACAGGGCGTCTAAAGACAAATTACAGTTATGTCTGCCCTGTGTGCTGTATCTGGGCCATAAGATTTCTGCAGGCGAAAGATATTTGGCCTAGGATTGGATTGCAGTGATCCAGAAAGTCTGTAAGCCCCTGACCAAGAAGCATATGAGGGGGTTCCCCGGGATGTTTAGTTTCCATAGGCAGTGGATCCTGGGATATTTATCCATAGTTAAGCCCCTTCAGAACATAATGAATGATTCGACCACAGAGCCTCTACCAATTTCTCAGGAAGCAGAAGATGCCTTTGTCACCATTAAGCAAGCACCTGCAATGGCTCCGGCTTCAGGTTCGACGGATTACCGTAAGCCCTTTGTCCTGCTTCGCAACTTGCACAACAAGTTTGCTCAAGGTATATTGTCTGTTACACAGTGATAAGCATCACTCCGTATCATATCACAATGCAGCTTTAGATCCAGTAGCTACAGCACTCCGAGTTTGTCTGCAAGCCATCACAGCTGCTGCAAAAAATGACTCTCTGGTACAAGGGCATCCTGTAAAAATGTCGGTTCCCCATGCAGTATTGTCATTACTGCTTAAAGGAAAGACACAATACATGTCGAACTCCTGCCTCTTCCAGCATGCGGTTTGGCATGGATTCAAATGGTGATGAATATTCCCTGTCGTCAGGCTGGGAATCCCCGGTAAAAAAACTGTTTCACTTCCACTTTAAAACTGTATTTCTCCTCTAAACCAATCACTGTCCTCTGGGTCATACTGCCCTCATTCAATCACAGTACTCTCCCTATGCTCCATCCCTGGTGGTCATCTTCAGATTTTTACTGCACGCTTCAGTGTTGGGAGTCCTCAAGTTGCTCTCTGAGCTAATTTCATGTTTTTTCGGATTTTCGTCCAAAATAGTTCACATTTTGACCGATTTTTGCTTGATCATCTTCGACGAAAGACAGAGACTGGCAGCGGGCATCCGCTACCGGCGAAGATCTTCATCCACCGTCGGATCGTCATCGAAGCTTCGCGAAGACCTGGCTTTGGACCTATTTGATGCCTTTCAGCCATGACTGAAGAGAAGAAGGAAAGTCGATGCCTCGTCAAACTGCGCAAAGAGTGGATTAAGAAACGTCTTTGTGGAAGATCGGCATCATAAATACTTATATTGCCTGCATCCGGACCACGATGAGGAGGGATGCGCGGTGTGCCGTGGTTTCTCGAAGAAAAACAAAAAGATTGCTACAGCAGATGGTCAGCGTGGCTCAAGTCAAGCAAGGCCACTGACTCAGCCCCAGGGGAGGGTCAAGCCTCATCTAAGACCGGCCAGTCTGAGGAGTGAACTCCCTCCATGAGGAGGTTAAGATCCTTTGAGGACTCCCCGTTCACGGGGGTACAAGAGAAGGCCAAGCGCTGCGGCATTAGCACTCCTAGGTTTGCCGCTGATGCAGGTCCTGAGTCAGGCTGGAGGCGATAGCCATCGCTGTCGTCCTCCATGTTGAGCCTACCAACGTGGTGGCTTCTTCGACGAGAAAGTCTCTAACATCGTCCAAATTTCGTGTGTCTCGGATAAGCCGACGAGGGAAAAGTCCAGAGAGGGCTCGTCGAAGCTGGCTAAGACCTTGCAGCAAGCCAGGTCAACACAGTCAACAACAGCACTGTTGACGAAAGCAGCGAGCAGCAAATCATCAACAAAGTCAACAACGTCCACAGTGACAGCATTGAAGGAGAGAGGGTCTATGAAGGAAGTTTCAGCCGCTCCATGGGTGTCCTTACCCCTGAGGCAAGATACAGCTGCGGAGGCGGCGACGAAGACGGCGACCACTCTGGGATCAGGGAAAGACCCGGCAGCCGAACAGACCCAGCAACCTCCTCCAAAGGGGAGAGAGAGGGACAATCTCTCCAGTGGACCTTTCCCAGTACGTGGACCAGCGGGCTACTCCAGACAGGCCGGAGCAGATCTACTCGAGTACTGACAAGGACAATGTTCAGCAGGACGATTGCTATACAGATCACAAAGGGTCCCCAGCTCGCAAGACGAGGCCCGTCAGCCCAGACCCTACACTGCTGCCTCTGTTCAACCCTAAACCTAGGGATGTGTCGCTGGACATTCTAATGACCCTGCACATACCGGTCACTGAAATCCAGCAGGACAAGGGCCTACTCCTTCATAGGACACGCAAGAGCCTCCGAGGCTAAGCTCGCCCAGCGAAAGAGGCCAAAGGGGGTGCTGGTCCTCGCCAACATCCCACTCCAACACTACCACCTCGTCGAGAAAAGACCCACCCCATAGCCCAGGCCCTGCACACCGACATGGGCATGGACACAGCTACCACGGCTATGGGCACCAACGAGGATAATTACTTCATCACGGCCAACAGGGAAACACTGCACGCAGACGAGCCCCATAGAGCCTCCCCACCCGACGAAGTTGGATCCTTTCATTCTGTCATGTCATGGTCCTCTGAATTGTTTCAGTTAGTCCCCAAGGGGATCAAGAAGGAAGGCTTCCTGTACCAACGATGCAAGTCGAGAAGGAAGACCAACATGTCTGTTCCCTTCCTGGACGACATCTGGGAAGAAGGCCTGTCTCTAATGAGAAACCAGAGTATGGCCCGACCAGGCAGGACAGGTTGGAAAAGAAGTACAGGCTTCCAGATTCAGCCCTTAGCTGCTTAAGTTCTCAGCCCTCACCTGATTCGGGGGTCTCGGCCGCAGCCAGGAAGCGTTCGGCGAACCAGTCATCGGTAGCCATGGTGCCTCCGGAGCAGGAGGGGAAGAAGCTGGATGCAATTGGCAAGAGGAAAATTTATACAGCAGCCTCTACCATCAAGGCAGCTAATGCCTAGCCATTTTGTCCTGATATGACCAGGAACTATGGCTCAAGTTGGGTCCTATTGTGGACTTCCTGCCCGAAGACAAGAAGGTCGAGGCACTGGAACACTTTCAGGAAGGGGAAGGGGCTTTGAATCACGGTAGCAGTGGGCTTCGCGGACATGGGTTTCCGCCAGATGGGGAACGGGGTGTCCCTGCGTCAAGGTTGGTTGAAGGCAACAAACTTCCGACCGGACGTTCAGACAAAGGTGCTTGATATGCCGTTTGACAGGGAGAACCTCTTCGGAAAGGCAGTCGACGAGTCTTTGCAAGTGATAAAGACCGACACAGAGATGGCACGCTCCCTGGGAACTTTGCATCAGCATATACGGTTGTCGTCCTTTCGCTCTTCCAGAGGAAAACCAGGAAGATCTTCTAAGGGTTATAGTACACTGTACCGACAACCTTCACACTCCTTCATGCAAGAACCATACAGGGGTCGCTCTCAAGACAGCGGTGGCATTGCCTGCAGGGCAGAGCTCTGAACCCCAAGCAGGCCTGAAGCGGCCGTGGCCTCGGGCCGCCACTTATGCACCCCAGTGGGAGGTCAGCTGGGGAAGTTTGTCAGCGCGTGGGAAAAGATCACCATGGACAGATGGGTGCTGTATGCTCTCGGACAGGGGCACACCTTGGAGTTTCAATGCAGGTGTCCTCGTATTCCGCCGATTCAGCAACATGAACAACATAGACCACAGCTTCTGCAGGAGGTGCGGACCATGTTGCAGAAGGCGGCAATAGAACCTGTCCCCCAGCATCTCTGGGGCTCTGGGGTATAGTCCAGATACTATCAGGTTCAAAATAAAACCAGGGGGTGGAGGTCGATCCTAGGTCTTCGTTGTCTCAACAAGTACTTGAAGTCCCAAAAGTTCTGGACATGCTCGGCCAGCTGCAGCAGGGAGATTTTCTAACGTGGTTGGATCTGGAGGACACCTTCTTCCACATTCCCATTCACAAGAAACGCTGCAAGAGCTTACAATTTGTTGTTCAAAGTCAGCATTACCAGTTCAAGACCCTGCCTTTCGGCCTGAAATCGGTCCCAAGGGTTTTTACGAAGTGCCTGCCCTGGTGTCGGCACATCTTTGTCTACAAGGCATCTACGTATACCCCTAACTGGATGACTGGCTGGTGTGTTCCCGCTCACACGCTCTGGCAGGCGAACACACATCGAAGACTGTATGTCTGCTGACGGAGGTGGGGTTCTCCATAAACTATCCGAAGTCTTGCTTGATGCCATCTCAATACGTACATGCTATTTCTAGGTCCCCGACTCAACACAGTGACGTGTTTGGCGTCGCCCTTGGAGGAGAGGGTGAGGGCCATAGAACGCAAGGTGCAGCGCTTGTCGTCGGTTCAGACAGCGACAGTTTGGTCCATCAAGTCGCTGCTAGGCATGATGTCCTCCTGCATCAGCCTTGATCGCCTGTGCAGACTTCACATGAGACCTCTCCAAGCGTTCCTGGATGCGAGGTGCATGCAGGTGTTGGGGAATCTTGCAGATAAGATCTCGCTCAACAAGGAGATCAGTCGGACTGTTCGGTGGTGGTGGGGGGTACGGCCACATCTCATCCAGGGAGCTCCGTTTCAGGTTCCTCCTTAGCAGGAGACGGTCACCACGGACTCCTCTCTAGAGGGAGGGCCCGTACCAGACAGTTGTATGCCAGAGGCCTCTGGCAACCGGAGGAGAAGAACCTCCACATCAACATCCTTGAACTTCGGGCCGTATTCTGTGCCCTCAAGTCTTTTCCACTGTTGCTGAAGAGCCAGGTGGTGAGGATCTTCATGGACAACACCACCACCATGTTCTACATCTGAAAACAAGGGGGGACCCGCTCACCAACGATTTCCAAGGAGGCCCAGGACCTGTGGCAATGGGCAGTTTGTCAAGGCATGTTCCTCGAACCATTTCACCAAGTGGGAGTCGAGAACACCATCGCAGACTCGCTCAGCACGGAACTGTGTTCTTGCCATGAGTGGGAACTTCACCAGGACCAGGTGGATTTTCTCTTCGGCAAATGAGGACAGCGCTAGATCGATCTCTTCGTGACGCGACGAACACCAGAGGTTCGCTAGCAGGTTCCCTCAACTGAGGAACACGGGAGACTTGTTCCTTTGGGAGGGCCGGTTCCTGTACGCCTTACCACTGTTTCCACTCCAACGTGTGATCAACACACTTGTACAGTGCCACTGCAGGATAATACTTGTCGCCCCACTGTGGCCGAGGAAAATCTGGTATCCGGACTTACATCTGTCAGTGGCCCTGTCCATCCGGCTGCCGCTGTCCCCGACCTTCTCGCCAGATAAGGGGGAGGGGGGGCGATTCTGCATCATGACCTGGAGTCTCTGAACCTGAGGGCATGGATTCTGCAGCCCTAGAGTTTGGAGATTATGCTTTACCCACAGAATGTAGGGACATCCTGGCCAATGCCAGAGCCTCGTCAACATTGAAGTGCTACAGGCATAAATGTAAACGCTTCTCTTTGTGGTGCCGGACTCAGAAGATAACCCCTCTGCGCATCACGGCTCTGCAACTTCAACCATACTTGCTTTCCTTGTCCAAAGCAGGCCTGGCTCATGCCTCTATCAAGGTGCATCTCACTGCCATACCCAGATACACCAGGTCCTTGGGCCGACCTTTGCTGTGGTATCACAAGCTCATCAAGGAGTTCCTCAAGCGACCCTTCAGGACTTTCCCTCCGGTGAAGGCCCCTGCCCCGGCTTCGCAGCTCAGTGTTTTGCTAAATAAACTCATGGGAGCACCCTTCGAACCTATGCATCAGGCCCCCCTCAAGTTTCCCTCGTAGAAGACGGATTTCCTCATGGCTTTCACCTCGGCCAGGCGGGTCAGGGAGATTCAGGCTCTATCTTGCAAGCAGCCTTACTTGTCTTTCCATGCTTCAAAGGTGGTACTCCGTACACACCCAACCTTTATGCCAAAGGTACCGTTGGAATTCCACCTGAACGAACCTTTGGTGTTATCTAACTTCTTTCCGAATCTGTCGTCACCAGCGGAAAGGGCTTTGCGGTTGCTGGGCGTTGCTCGTGCCTTGAAGTTCTACGCGACACGAACAAAGAATTTTTGGAAGACTTCTCGGTTGTTCGTCAACATTGGATCTGTAAATCAAGGAAAGGCCTTACCGAAAGCTTTCGTCTCCAGGTGGCTCTCCGGCTGCGTCATACACGGTCATCGACTAGCCAGAAGGCCGTAGCCATGCCGGCCGGCACTCCACCAGAGCCATTGCAGCAACAACAGCGTTTCTCTCTGGTATGCCCCTGCTCGACATCTGCAGGGCTGCTACGTGTATGTCCACGCACAACTTCACAAGGTTCTACTGCATCGATGGGGATTCCAGGGAGGAGTCCAGAGTCCGCCAAGTGGTGCTACGCAACTTGTTTGTTTGAGGTGAGTCTGTTTCAGAAGTGAGTGTTTATTGTTTATGTTGAGCCTTGCGACCTCCCGTGGTTGTGTATATGTACTGCTGTGTAATCGTTATTCATGAGCATATGAATCCATGCCAGACCCCATGCTGGAGAAGGTTTAAGTTACTTGTCTGTAACTATTGTTCTCCAGCATGGGTCTTGCATGTATTCACATGAGAACCCTCCCGCCTTCCCCTCTATGGCTCTTCTTGGTTCATACTGCTACTTTATGTGCTTACAAATCTGAAGATGGCCACCAGGAGTGGAGCTTAGGGAGAGGACTGTCATTGGATGGGGGCACTATGACCCAGAGGACAGTGATTGCTTTAGAGGAGAAATACACCCGTTTGTGTACTCTGGCTCAAGGTAGATCGGCTACCAACTCCAGGTACACCCACGGGGTGGTCCATGACTTCGGAATCCACTGGAAGCCGCCTGGATATTTAACTTCCACTGGCACCCCAATTATTGCATTGTTACTTCCTGCAGCTGTAGCCATTGTGAAATGTAAGGGGGCATGATCCTGCAGTCATTTACAGCCCAAGGAAATGGTTTAGCTGATGGTGAAGCTCACTCAGTGACCTTGAAAGGGCCCCTGGCTTCCAATGAATGTCTTGTTTGTGTTGCAGTTCCACAGGCACCTATCTGTTAGGTATCCACCTACCACTGGACTCCAGTCACGCACACAAGGTATCACAGGCTTTGCTAGTTCACATGATACTTCACAAACTATGAGTAAACACACACGCATCTCACCCAGACCTAGGGCAACGGCTAAGCGACTCGTTCTGCATAAGAACCTTTGCCGTTTTTCACCAAGTCATGATTTGCACTACATTTCCAGGAGGGTTCAGCCTACGGGACGTTACGGTCGTTCCTGGCGGTTGGCCTGGAAACTATGGTGCCTGTGATTGTTTCATCATCACGTTCGCATCCAGGTCATGTGATTTTGCACTACTTAATGCTCGATTGCCATGGGTCCCGCGGTTCTGATTACGCGGAAGTGTGCCTTGTTTCCTGTTTTTTGAACTTTGTGGATTTTCTGCTGCCTCGACTTCGGACTTTGTGTTTTGGACCAGTCTCCTGCCTACTCCTTGTCTGCTTTGTTTGCCTGGACATTATTGGAACTTTGGTATTTCGACCCTGGAATGTTTCCTTTGGATTTGTCTTGCTGCTCCCTTGTCTGCTACTTGTGCTGTTCGTTTCAATACAGTGTCTCTTGCTCTTTCCACGAACCACGGCGTACCGGACCTGTCTGACTCAACCTTCACTACGACCTTCCAGTAGAAGTGCTTGTATCCCAGTGCAATATCAGCCTGTATTCCGTTTCCCTCCAGTCGTACACCTTGGACTAGAGACTGCCTGCTTGGTGTGCTTCTGTTCGTCCTCGTTTCGTCGGGTTTCCCCATTTGGAATAGAGACTCTACGAAGGCGTCCTTGTGTCGTCGGGCACAGTTGGGCTGTTGCTACTTCGATACGGCACTTTACTTCTTGTTCTTCTTTGCTGACCTTCCTTGTGTCCACGGTAAGGTACATAATTCACATTGCACATATTTCTCGAACCTTTAGAACTTCCACCACTTATTCTGTTGTCTTTTGTTTGCTCTGTCACAGAATTAAGGAGGATAGTTTTCCCTGCACTTCTTACCAGCTCCTGTCTTCCTCCCATTAGAGGTTGGTTCTGCTACTTATAGTATTCTACAAACATATTGCTTTGTGCTGTTACTTAATCAGGGCGTTTTTCATAGGGTCCTGGAGTTGCTGGCATCACCTTGTGATTATCCTCTGGGCGTCTTCTGGGATCCTCCTGGCGGTTTGTGGATTTCCATCTTTCAAAGAATGCCTCAGACTGTCTGTTTTTAGGCGGCCAGTCAGTGGCATTGTTGGGAAGAAATCTTCGGCTACACTACGTGGTTAAGTAATTGCCGTGGATTTCTGACACTATCCCATCACTTTCCAATCTGCTGATTCTCCAGGAGCAAGCTCCTGAGGTTGAAAAGGTGACCTGCACTCAACGTAAATGTAGGCTTGTAGTTGACTCGCTGTGGCGTTCCCAAGACAGCTGCCTGGTGGTACCCAAGGTACTACTCCCCTATCTGGTCTGTGAAGCTCACTGCATGGCTCATTCAGGTAAAAGCACCATGATCACTTTCTTACACTGAGATTGGATTGCTCTTGGCTAGCTTGTATGGCCCAGAGTTATCATGAAAGGTGTGTCTATGCTTAACGCATAATATTGGGGGAGTGGTGCCCATGAACCTGTCTGCACGTCCTGTACCGGAAGGTCAATTTTTAACACGTGTAGACAGATTTCATACAGCTCCCTGCTTTTATGACATACACCTACTGTCTAGTCCTGGTGGATGTGTTTTCTCGGAGGCTTATCCTTGTAGAAAAGCAGACGCTGTTTACGTCAAACACAAGGTAATTATTCAGCAGTAATAACAAAACCGACACAAGACTAAACTAGAAAACATATATACAGTAACCAATGGCCAAAAGGGATTTTATTCCGTTCAGTTCCACAACCTGCAAAGAAAGGGGTTATACAGTGCGAATATCTCTGTGGCAGTCCTTCACAATTCAGACCCCAGCTAAGAGGCAATCCAGACCCTAAAATGAGTGGAGCCTTGAGCTCAAAAGTACTTTTGGTGCTGGCGCACGCGATCGTGCGGTTAAGTCAAAACATGGTCTCTTGAATGGGCTGTGGCGGCTCAGGAAGGTGGGTGAGGCAGTGAAGAATAAGTTAGAAAAATAGAGTGGAGACCACCCCGTAGTACCCAGTGCTCACTATTGCTTCCTGCCAGGAAGCTAAATTCATTCCTTTAGATCCGTTATTGATTGGTTTGTTTAGCTTAATTATCCGTTCAGAAAAGCAGTGTTAGGCAGAAACCTGTGCAGTTCCCTTAGGGACCACTGCAAAAGACTTAAGACTACAGGTGTTTGGCAGTAAGCTGTGGCTGAGCAGTCAGACTTCCCTCAAGAAGAGTTAGGCAGTATGCAGAGTTTACACAATAGGTACAGAGAGACAGTAGCACAAACAAACACTGACCAGAGTTTTGGTGTAAAAGTATATAATTATTTATTTAAAGACACACTTGGGATTTACACTAGCAAAAAATGAGGTAAGTAAATTCGGCACACAGTCACTATCATATATATATATATACAACCCTATTCACTTATTAGACAAGTCTTAGTGAGAAACACCACTTATTTTCAGACAGAGGTGAGCGCTTAACATAAGATGACACTCTAACAAGTTATAAAGAAAGGGAGGGAAAAAGGCAGAGTTAAGGAAGCACACAAGTTTCAATACTTTTAAAAGAACCACAGTAAGGCAGGATGGTGTCCGGTCATTTGGTCGAAAATAAAAGATCGAATGACCATTTGATCGAATTAAAATGCTCGAGAAAAAAAAGGTCGAATTTTTTTATTTATTTATATATATTTTTTTAGTTTTGGTTGCTTAAAAAATATTTTTAATAAAGAAAAAGTTGGTTCGGAAGGAACCCCCCCTTAAAATACAAAAAAAAAAAAGAAAAATTCGACCTTTTTTTCCGACCATTTTACTTCGATCAAATGGTCATTCGACCATTTGGTTTTCGACCAAATGACTGGTAACCAAGGCAGGATAGGCAGAGTTCTACTGTAGAGCAAGGAAGTAAATTGCAAGGCCCAGTCTTGGAGAGAGCAAGCAGAAGGGGTCCAGGTTCATACAATGGGGTTATGCCCAAAGAGTCTTGTAGATAGTTCGCACAAAAAGGATGAAATTAAAGTCAGGAAACGTTAGCTAGGTTGTCCCAGGCTAGCCCAGGTTAGAAAGTCGAGGCTTTACTGTCACCCCAAACGATCTGTCGCAAGGTAAGCCAGGCGGGACACAGTACCTTAAGTGTGAAGGAAGCTCCAGCGGGGGCAGTTGTTCCTGGCAGCAGATGCAAGTTGGTGTTTCGTCCAGAGGAAGAAGAGGTCTCGCCGTGGAGGAAAGATGAAGGTCGTTGCACTGCCAGGGAAGAAACCAGCCGCGGAGTTCTTCAGTTAAAAGGTACTACCCTTCTCTTCGCGGTAGTGGTAAACCGTGGTATTCCGGTTGCCGGGGTGCTTGCAAGGCGGCCACGAGATGCTCCAGGAAGGTGAAAAGAAGGCAAAACTGGTTATCCCCACCAGTCAAAGGAAAGAGACTCTCCGGACTGGAGATCTCATCTGTCGTCGGGAAAAGTGGTGAGACGGTTCAGCAGGGCTCCACCGGTGGTGTCGTCGTTGCAGGTCGGCTCAGATCTCCCTCCTCGGATTCCTAGGTCCTGTGGCGACTTCTGAAGTTCCAGTCCCCAAAGCCCTGCTTTTATGCAGCACACCCCCATTCACTCAGCCTAGCTGTCAATCAAACATGCTAAGAGGTGAGCCGGCCGGCTCACCACTTGGGCCAATCACACAAGAGTGCGACTTGAGTTACCAAGGTAACTCAGTCCAGGGTGCCTAAACCCCCTCCCACATCCCCTGTGGTACCCAGACAGAGTGGCACCACTTTTGGAGGCTTCTGTGGAGAAGCCCGCCAAAAAGTGGAACAAAGGGCTCGACTTGGGTTGGAGTCACAGAAGAGAACACAAACGCCATTTTAGAATCAAGTTCTGGCAAAAAATACCAACCGGTGAATTAATATTAATTAAATAACCCGGCGGTATGTTCGAGGCTATAAGAATTAAATAATTAAAGTTGGTAGCCTCGAACAATGGGAAAATCCCATAGAGATATATTCGCGGTCGAATATAAAAAGTAGTATCCACTGCCACCAGCCAAAACTCGATCAGGGGGGACGGAGACGTGCCCCCTCGAACAACAGACCCCAGGGCAATCTAATTGCCCCGACCAGTATGTCCACAATATGATGGTTTGTACTGGTTTCTGTTCATAATTTGGGACTAGTAAAGCCAATGGTGACTTTACATGCCCTGGGAGACAGTAGTCAGTCCCAGGGTATGGAGTCTATGTTGGGGGGTCGCTACGACACCCCTGGGTTACGGCACGGAGGGTGCTGTGTAACCCACATCAAAAACACATGAGACCCTATGGAGTAAAAGACCCCATAGCCCATAAAACACATGGAAAGATAATTGTAGTCACTTCGTTTGGAACATACTTGCATTGGATGAACAAGTAGAACCTTTGTTTAAAGAACTTCCCACCTTTGCCTACAAGAGGAGTCAGAATTTGAAAGACAAAGTTGGTTAAAACAAGGAATCTGAGGAAGAAAAAGGACACAAACAAAACCGGAACATTCCCGTGTTTGAACTGTTCTAATTGTGGATATATTCTGAAAGGGAACATAGTGAATCATCCACACACTGGAGAAAAAATAAAACTAAGACAGTTTGGGACATGTGACTCAGTGAACATAATTTACTCCATAAAATGCCCATGTGGGCTGTAATACATGGGACAGTCGACACGAGCAGCTAAGACAACAAGGAATGAGCACCGTTCGTGTATACAAACACACAACAAAACCTCGGCAGTGGCACGACACTGGGACGCCAAGAAACACAATTTGTCCCAGATAAAATTCCAAATCTTGGAAGTGGTGCAAAAAAGAGAGCCACACATGAATCTCCAACAAAGACTTGATCAGAGAGAATTGTTTTGGATTGATAAATTGGGAACTCTAACCCCAAAGGGGCTCAACGAAGAGATCAACTTTGCATGTTTCCTTTAATGAATATACAGTGTTAATGAATTCGTTTTTTGAAAATAAGAATGCTTTTCTGGGAATTGTGGTTACTTTATCACCTAGGGATGATACGCTTTGTGAATTTAGAGGCTACACATTAGCGAGCATTTACGTATACGGCTATTCCAATATAATGTAATAATGACGAATGTAAGGCCCATACAGTATGGGTTAAACACAATCTGTGATTAATATGTATTGCAATGTGACCCTTGTGCGATGTATGATAAACACAGGAAGGCTTGCATGCTGTGTGACATTCTCTCACAGAAAGCTATGACGTATAGTAGGCACACAGTAGGACTTGAGACACACTTTGTCCGTCCATTTGAGGACGGCGGATGAGTCGCTATAACCATGGAGGCTGCCCAATATAACTTCATACCCATGATGATTGAAGACACTAATGAAAAATATACCGTGATGCATATTTATGGACTCTTACAATCATGCCAACACAGGCGGTTGCCATGGAGGTCCCTTGGCCCGCCCCTTCGCGCACGCGTAGGGGTGGGACGGGAGGCACGTCCACTTAGTCCAATCCTGGACGATGGGCGGTGCCACGAACTCCATTGTAACGCCGTTAGGAAGCCTCGCACGGGGACGCGCGCATGCGACTCATTTTGCGAGCAGATCGTAAAGAAGCAGAATGGAGGTAAGACGCGCTACAATGACAGGGCATTTTGTTCGAACAGAGGTAGACTAGAAGAGAATTGTAGAAAGCTGATTATCCCTCTCTCCCGACAGGGACACTCTACTTACGTGTACTTACACAGGAGGTGTTTAGGATTGCGAAAGAACGGCTAAGGTAAAAATGCATGATTACGAGCACATTATGTACATTGCAATGAAGCATTGCTTACGTTACCATGGTCACTAATGAATACATTGGAATTTGTCCTTCCTTTTTCTTTTCACCCAACTACACAATGGGACTGAATTACCTGTGGGCATGCACACTTACATTCTATTTTTGTGATATGAATTGTGTTAAAATGTAGCCCTGAAGATGGTGCAAGGCACCGAAATGCATTGGCAAGAGCCGTATTGATTTGTAGAGGAATTGTGAATCCACTGATTAATTGTGTGATTTAAACACAACCACAACAGTAAAGATTTGAAAACGAAGGGACTACAATTGCTTTTTTGAGCTGCTTTTTTGAAACTGCTTTTCTGAACGGATAATTAAGCTAAACAAACCAATCAATAACGGATCTAAAGGAATTAATTTAGCTTCCTGGCAGGAAACAATAGTGAGCACTGGGTACTACGGGGTGGTCTCCACTCTGTTTTTCTAACTGCTGTTCTTACTATAAAGCCCGAGTGTCGTTGGGCTTTGTTTCAAACCGGTAGGCTCCTTAGAAAAGCACACATTTATCTGAAATAACAAAAGAAACGGCTTGTCTCTCCAAACGAAACAAACCAACGGTGGTGCCCACCTGTTTTGCATTTTTTTGTTTTAGTGAAGAATAAGTTCCCACTATTCAAGGAGGGTCTCCAAAAGAGGGCAGAATAGATAGGATAGCACAGGTTACCTCGATAAAGAAGAGTGGCCCTCAGGGGACATTTGTGCATGAAAATAAATGGATGCGCCAGGGGCCACCGTTAAGGGTTGCAAGTACTCACTGACCCTTGGTGCACTCCAGACCAAACTTCAGCAGACGAATCCACTTCGGTCGCAGGTTCAAATCCTGCAGTTGTGCAGCTCTGCGGCTTTTAGGGGCTGCGTTCCAGGAATGATTCTGTCGTGTGGCAGTGGTGAGTTCTCAGCTCCTGGTGAAGGGATCGGGCCAGTTCTGCTGCAGCGTGTCTCAGGACACAGGGGGGCACAGCAGCAGGGCACCCACAAAGTTCCTTCATCACAGCTGGGTGATACGGTGACTGCATATGCTCAGGTTCAGGCGTACTCTCCTAATTCCGGACCTGGGAATTCTAGGTGTATGAAACCCAGGAGAGTGGCCTATACCTAGAGCTTACAGTCTCCAAAGGCTCAGGTCAAAACTCGCGACGGTGGCGGTTCCAGGAAAAAGGTCCCGTACGAGCTGGTCAGTTCACTGGGTGGTCCAGGAACACTTACGAAAAGGCTCACTAACAGGTTAAGTTGGAGGTGCCAAGAAAAGTTGGTCCCACTATTGCAGCGGGTCGAAGCGCCCATGCAGGCCTTTCTAGGTTCGATCCGAAACAGGGGGTTCGACTGGACAACAGCAGGCTCAGGGTGCCAAACCTTCCAGCAGGTTACCAGAGGTTCCACGGCTCTTCTTCTTCGGTTCAGGATACCTGGCTCCTTTAATAAGTTTGGTGTGTACTCAGAAGATCGACCTGGAATGGGTGTAAGATGCCTTCTCTTATCCAAAATCTCCTTCACGCCAAAACGAAGAGACACCAATAGGAGATCTGCTCAAATACAGCCATCCCAGATGTGGACCAATCACGGACCACAGTGGTGCCAGTCATCCCAGCACACCAGACATCCTGGCACCCAGGATGTGTATTGGAAGTAAATAGCTCCAGTCCACATCCTGGGCACACACACAGAAGGCATGCAGAAGCCTGCGAAAGCTTCGGTTTGCACAGGAGTCTGCATGACCAAATAAGGAATTTCCTGGGTCTGCTCGACCTGGGGAAGGCAAAGGGACAAGATGGCCAAAGGACAGAACAAAGGACCTGATGGCATGGCCTTTTTAGGCACTGGCCACTGTCCTGGGCCAAACACGGTTTGGACCATTGAAAAGAGTTGAAAAACATAAAAAGTAATAGCTGGCACCAGATCTGTCAAAGGCGCATCTGTACATTCACCGAAAAATCCTTTGAGGGTGTCTAGGGCCTTAAAAATGAAAAAGGGACCTCAGCACACAGTACTGTAAGGTACTTTGTGCACTGATAAAATGTTACTAAGGAATAGCAACAAAGTGAAAGACTAAGGGAAACAAAGTCTCCCAGTACTAATACAGCAGAAGGCTGGGCTCCACTGGCAATTGTCAGGCTATGATGGTCAGACAACAGCAACAAGTTGGGGGGGGTAACACAACTGGAGGGAAAATCACCCATAAATGGAAATCTTTCCGAACAGTTACTGTGGCCAAGAAGTTGTTCGCTGCATTTATACCTGGGTTTGGATAGCCCCTCAGACTAGACAGTGACCAAGGTACTCATTTTACTGGTCATGTTATTAGAAAAGAGTGCAAAACCTTAGGAATAATTCAACAGTTCCATTGTGCTCATCACCTTCGCTCAAGCGCAAATTTAGAATGCCGGAACAGTGACCTCAAGTTGAGGCTGTCTAAAATGTGTAGAGAGACAGGGTTGAAAGAATGAATTTGGAACTTGTAGAGCGCAGCTTCGGCGCGAGGGTATCTTGGCGCTAGGGTAGCCGACGGTGAGGGACACAAGAGAAAGAATCTCTAGGGGAAAGGGAAAACTGCTCACCTGCTGAAAGAGAAATGTCTTCAGTTCTCTCCTAAATGCTAGATGATCCAGGAAGGCAGACGGGGAGTACGGGAGAGATTCATACCGGTGGGAGTGGCCACAGAGAAGGCCCTCCCCCTACAGTTGTCTTAACAATGCGGGGTACAGATAGCAACAGCTGATTAGCCGAACAAAGCTGTCTGGACGGAACATGTTTGATCAGTTTGTCATGCAGATAAAGAGCACCCGTTCCGTTGTAAGCTCTGTGAACAATTCACATAGATTTAAAGATAATCCATGCCTCTACAGGGAGCCAATGTAGGCTCCATAGTACGGAAGAGACATGGGCGAATTCAGGGAGACCCACTGCCAAATGTGCAGCAGAATTCGGCAGCACCTGCAGATGCTGGGTCAAGAATTTAGACTGAGCCAATAAAGTGGAATTACAGTATTCCAGCATCCTTGAGATGATTGTGGAAACCACAATACCACTGAGGTGGATCGGGATAAACTGGATCACCATTCTTAGTGTTCTTAATTTGAGATGGCCAGAACCACATCTGTACAGAGAGAGACGAGGCAATCTTAATTCCTAGGTTCTTAACCAAAGGAACAGGTGTGGCCAGCGGGCCTAAGGAAAAGGGCCAAAAGTCAGGAGTCCCCAAAGATTGAATGTTATCAGAGCGGCCCACCAGCATGACCTCAGTCTTCTCCACATTGAGTTTCAGCCAGTTGGCATTCATTCAACGGCCCACGTCAGATAGACAAGTCCTAAGACGAGGTTGCCACAGAGTGAGTTATGTTTGCGATCTATTAGCAACATTAACTGTGTATCATATGCATAAGCCTAGAAGAGACACCCATGAGAGTGAATTAATCTAGCACTGGCAACACATAAATATTAAAGAGTGATGGAGGGATAGTCGATCCCTCAGGAACCCCACAGGTGAGGGTAGAAGGCGCAGAAGAAAAAGGGGGAAGAGAGAGTATGCGAGTCAGATTAATGAGGAATGATTGAAACCATCCAAGAGCCAGACAACTAATGCCAATTTCTTCCAGGCGGTAACACAGAATAAGATGGTCAATATTAGGAAAGATTTCTTAATTGTGGCTAATTTTCCTTCCATGTGGCAACCCCTAAACTTTTTGCTGTTGTTTTCACCATGATCTAGACTTTGCCAGAGAAGTGCAGCCTTCTGCCGCACTCCTCTGGGCTTTCGCTCCATTCTTACGAGGAAACTGACATGCCCTTAAGACAGTCAGTACCGGGAAACGCTGTTTTCCATAGTTTCTTTATCATGTTGCAGCTTTCGCGCAACATGGCACAAGAGGGCACTGTAAGCTAAGTTACTGCTCTCTTGGGTCTCTAGTCTTCTACAGGCCCTAGATACTCTCTTTGGATTGTAAATGAACGGTGCAAGTGAATCACGGACGGGATTGGTGGCAGCAATCGTTTCTTGTGTTTTTGAGCTCCTTTTGGCGTTTTAAGCGCGTTTCTAGCGCTTAGCCCAAAATGGTGGCCTGGCTCCCAAAATGGCCAGACCACGAGGCTCTTTGTCCTGTCCGCTGACCGTCTTGCCCCCTTCACCTCCCCCAGGTCGAGCCGACCTGTGGCCTTCCTTATTTGGGCATGTACTTTCCCGCGAAACACAGATGCTTTCGCGGGCTTCTACAGGCCTGTGTGTGCCTCCAGGATGGTGGCTGGGATGTCTGGGCGCCAGAGAGTCTAGGGTGGTGTGAATGCCTGGGACCCCCGTGGTCCGTGATGAGGTCCACAGATGGTGTGAGTGTTTTATGAGCGGATCTCCCATTGGGTCCCCTCCGTTTTGGCGCGAAGGGAACCGTGGATAAGAGGGGGCTGGAAACGCCACTACCATGTCGATCTCCTGAGTTCTCACGAACAAAGGGATACAGGAGCCAAGTATCTTGCAACTACGAGGCTGAACCGAGGAATCGCTGGTGACCCGCTGAAGGACTGCTCCTCTGCACTGCTGTCGCTCTGTGAAACTCTTTCTACCTCGGATCGAACAAGAAGGCCTGTACTGGTACTTCGACCCATTGGAATAGTGGGAACAACTATTCTCGGCATCTTCACCATCTCCTGCAAGTAAGCCTTCGGAAGCGTCCCTGGGCCATCCAGTGGACTGACCAGCCTACACAGGAGTCTTGCTCTGTTACCGCCGTCAGGTTGTGTTGTATTCCGAGTCCGCAACACTCTCACCCGCTTCGTACACTTGGCGTTCCCAGGTCTGAAGTGAGAGTGTGCACTGGGCTGAAATACACACGGCCGCATCATTGCCCTGCTGAGGTAACAATCTGTGCGGGTTCACTTCGTTTGGGACATCTTTAACTCAACTTCTGCTGCCGCGGAATCTACACGACGCCGAGAGTCCCGTGCTCGCATCTGAACCTGCCAGCACTGAAACTGACGTGGAGAAGCCTGGGTCTGCCTGCATCGGGGACCGGTGAGTAGCATCGCTAGGAACTGGTCGCCCTCCTGCAGTAGCCTGTAGCTCTCTCCTCGCTGTGTTAAGCAGCACGCCTTGTCCGCACTCGCGCTCTGCTTCTGCCCACAGTGGAGGCTGCGCTTGAGTCGCGGATCTTTGTCCTTCTTCATTTGTTCACCGATCTGAACTGCCTGACGTCCCCGCAGAGACTTCCTTTTGCCCATTGGCACCCGCGTGTGCAGGTACTTTTGAGCACAAGGCTCCACTCTTCGTAGGGCTCGGACTGGTGCCTCTGAAGGCGGACTGGGTCTAACTTGTATTCGCACTGCCTGTTTTCCTCCCCATCTAGGTGGTCTGCATATTTCGTGCGTCTCTCTCGTTAGACTCTTTGGTATTGTATATATATTGTATTGAGTGTGATGTATGGTGGTCTGCATATTTCGTGCGTCTCTCTCGTTAGACTCTTTGGTATTGTATATATATTGTATTGAGTGTGATGTATTGGTTTACTTGAGTTTTATTGTGATTATTCACTATGGTCAATGTTACAAAGGCCTTGTAATAAATGTGTATATATTTTTAATATAACACCTGTTTGGAGTAATTTGTAAGTGTCCTTGCTTTGTGTGCTCTTTGCGGGCTTTCAGTCACCCTCACCCCTCTTGAGACCTAGTCTTGACCGCCGGGATCGCTACCCTGATTGGCCTGGCTTGTCCAGAGGTTACCCTGTTCCAAGAAACTAGGCTGGCCTTCTGAACCTCTGCGCCTCCAGGACAGAGTTCCGAAATCCGTCTTAACAGTCAATTGTTAAATGCCGTGGACTGGTCCAACAAGATGAGCAGACCCACTCCTCCCTGATTCACAACCATCGTGAGATCAATAGTAGAGACGATCATGTATTCCGTACCCCTTGCGGGACAGAACCCTGACTGGAATACATCCCGAATGCTGGAGTCCTGAAGAAAGTCTCGAATCTGGGGCACAACAACCGTTTCCGGGTTTATATGGCCTCAAGCCTTGCCCATGTTATTTTTTTTTTTGCCATGAGAAATAACCCCTCCAGTGTAAGAACAGACTGCCTGCTCATGAAATCCTCACTAGTCGCCCCATAAGAACGGTGCTGCACCCCCAGCATTTGCCCATATTTACAGTGTCATTCGAGGTTGACACCATGATAAGAAATGGTCGCACTTTGATTAAAACTGTTTGATCCCTTCATTCCCAGGTCAATGACGATTAATCCTGAACCGGTTACTGAACCTTACCATCCTCTACAGCCAGGACACTGGGTCCTGGGGGAAGGTCCACCAGCAAAAGTCTGCACTTCAGCCGAGGTGGCGTAGACCCTTTCAAGTTTTGCTCATGACAAACTCCACCATTAAGTGTGCGAGAATCCCAGCCTGGATGCATGTGCTGCATTACCGCAAAGTCACTGCCCAAGTCGACGTCACCTCTGCATCCACTGATCTTCCTCGGGTTGGCTCCAGTTCCCTTGCAACCACTGACACCACCACCACTGGTGATGTCTGAGTGTTTGCCGATGCCAGACTCTTCCAGGGTTCCTAGAACAATATCAGAAGGCGAGGGCACGGACCTCAATCAGTCAATATGTTCTTGTGCTGAATCAGGATCTGCAGCTTCTGAATCTTTTCCGAACATTAAGGTCTCTGCTGGAGCTGTTGTTAAAGCTCCTTCGTCAGGCAGTCAAGTCCCGGAAGAAACAATCCCGATTCAGGCCCCACTGTTGGTGTACCATCTCTCCAGTGTCTGACTCCTATGGAGCTCACAACACAACCAGCAAGAGGTACGCTCTGCAATCCTGTGGAAAGATACCAAGTCATTCGCCTCTGTATCTGTCCCCCCAGCAGTGATGAAAACCCCTGAGATGGTGGTGTGCTGGCAAAGGGTTGATGCCAATGCTGTTGATTCAGCAGCATCTGCAGTTTATGGCCCCTGCTGCTATCATTTGTTGATCATTCATTTTGTTACAATGAGCCCTATATTCATTTGGCTCTGGAATCTTAGATATTTGTAGTCTGAATTCCAAGTGTAGGTGGAACTCCCAATCAAAAAGAACTGTGAGTCGCAAATCATTTGGTCCAGTACCCAAGTTTTGGTGGAACTTTGGAACATTGATATGTACTTTGTTACATCTTCAGAGAGTCTGAAATCTTTGAACTGGAAGTTTGGTCTAGCAGATTTCTTTTGCCTGTATCCTGGATCCTACCAGCTTTCATGAACTGAAGTGAACTTTGTCTGCAAGCTACAACTATTGTCCTGAGAGTACGATTCGATTTCAGAACTTGGAACAAAATAAAAGTGGACCTGGCGCGTAAAATGTCTGGCTATATTTCTGTTCTTCTTGTTAGAATATTGATGTACTTTTGTTTCACTGTGACACACTTTTGGCACCACTTGCTGTGAGAGTGACGGTCCCCCTGCACATCCTTGGGTTCACAGTGAAAATACTTATTTACACCTCACTTGGCAGTATGCCTGCATCTTTAATGTGACCAATTGTTGGGCTTGTGCCCATTTGCCACATGATTTATCTTCCAGGTTTCCTATTGCACCTATCCCTTCCAATGGGGGATGGCTAGTTGGATCGCAAGTTGGTTACCCAGTCGTAGAGCTCAGTACCTTGCAGGGGTGCTCATTAACACTTGGGTTTTACTGGTCCTCCGAATTTCGCCACCCCAGGCTAGGCACGCATTAAACCAGCAGCTCTTCATCTTTCCTCCCCAGCCATTGGTCTCATACTTCACACCAAGCAAGGTTTTTTGTTCAAAGGAACAAGCAAATGTCAGTATAATCTGTCCACTGACTCTAGTGAAGCGGTTAATAATGTTACTTTTGCCTTTTAATATAATTTTTCATTATCCCAGTCCGGGTACACTACATATTCCGAAACGTACTTCATCCGTGGAGACAAAACATACTCCTGGTTGCCCATTACATTAATTGTGGGGGGGAATTATTACATGGGGTATATTCTGCCTGCAGTGCGTGTCACCCCTATTTTTCCTGCTCAGTCCCATCCTAAGAGAAGCACTGCCTGGGAACCTTTGTGGCAGGGATGGGATATTTCATACAAGCCCTTGGTATTAAGATAAATGGAGATCGTTTGACCCAGCTGTCTCGGCTAGTGGGCGATATTGCAAATGCCACTGCATCATCCTTGGCTTTGTTGTCCCATGTGCAAGTAGATACCTGAACTATGGTGCTGCAGGATCGTATGGCTCTAGATATTGTTTTGGCCACACAAGAAGGCATCTGTGCAGTTTTGAAGAGCGAATGCTGTACTTACATACCAGGTTACGCAAGAATATCACTGTAATCATCGTCCATATTCGTCATATTGCAAGTCTCCTTCACATTGGTCTCCAGGCCTCCTGGACCTTTGGGTCATAGATTGTCGGTCTACTGGGACCCTTGGGTGCATCTATTGGTTAGAACTTGCCTTTAGCAGTGGTTATAATTCTAAACCCGTCTTCTGTCGATGTAAGTGCCTCTGGTATCGGTTATGCAATACCTGGTCTGAATTTTCACCAGCTGCTCAAGTGCTTTACTGTCATGTTATTGAAGACATAATTTGTTATGACATGCCGGGATGTAAAGTTTGTTCTCTTAGAGATGTTCGTAATGAGACTGAAAGTATTCATAGAAGGCGACTTTGGGGGAAAGTTCGGGAATTGCAAAATGCTATCTACTCCCCTTGTATATTACCGCATTTTAATGTTGAGTAGGCGTGGCACACTGCCATGTTTAAACCACTATTTCTTGCTTGTGCGAGGTGGAACTGTAGATTGTATTGCGCATGTCATGGCCTTGAAGGCCCCTCGCCAAGCGTGTGGGAATGCTTGCCTTCACATCTCTCACTTCTGACATGTTTCCCTTTTGGCATATGTAAAATTGTTTTAGGCTCCTGCTTTCTTAGGAAAAGCAGCATTAGTAGACAGAAGTCCTATTGCAAGCGTTCTCGTCTGCCATATAGTGTGTGTGAATCTTTAAGGAGCGTATTCCCCTTGACTAACAATATTACGATATGCTGTCCTCCCTGATAACACTAACTAGCATGACAGATTGCAGCTGACATTAAAGGCTTGTATAATGAGGCTTTGTTCTCTGCCAGCAACATTGTTTCAAAGTGAGACCTTGCCCTGTTTGGACCACCCCTTCCATTGAAACGCATGTGTTCCTTTTGGTGTAAGAGAACGTGCACAAAAGGGCGGGGGGGTCTCCTTTGCGCCAATGTCTTGTGCTACCATTGGTTCTGTTTTTGTTATTGCTTTTTACTAATACATTATTTACTAATCCACTGGAATCGTGAGTGGTCATTTTTTCCATACCACCTAAACAGAAGAAACTGCTACTTCAATGAATGCAAGTGGTGTGTTTTGTTTAAAAGACATGCCATCAATCAGATGCACATCTACAGTCTAATATAGTCGAATACATGTTGTATCTTCTTAACAATGGGTAAATGTACAATTTACTCAAAAAACCAGCTCTCTGTGCCGACTACATATACCATGTCACAACACAAGGTCACCTGTTGGAAGGTACCAGCAGTTAGATTCCATGGAAGGGGTAAATAAAATTCACCCACATGTCCCCATCTCAGTACCAACTTGGGACCCTACTATTGTATCACACAGGCCCGTCCAACTCACATTTTGAACCATTGCACAAAAGCAAATCAAAGCATTTAAGTTACGAGGTAGCTTTCCTATTTTTTATATACCTCAGTCTAAAGAGTAAGTGAACAACAAACCCTTTGAGTAGAAGAACCTCTTGTAGATACACACAGAGTCAAAGTGGCGGTTTGTACCCATATGTGTCTTTCTGAGTTCCATGTAAATCAAACCATTGAACGTTCTGCTTATTTCAAGAATCGACTTCCAAAAGCAGAAAAGAGTTTGCATAAATTTGATATTCACAGATTTGTGATGTTTAACGTGGACCATCAGAAAAACTAGCCAGTTCTTTGAATCTTTTGTATGAGGTTAAGGGGTTCCTGGTAACTAAGGAACAGTTAAGAAACCTGCATACAGAAATGCTATGCCCTCTCATACAAATAACTACCCACCAAGCCAAGAGATCACTCAACAAGTTCATCAGAGGCAATGCTTGCTTTTATAGCTAAAGTACCACTAAATATGTTTTGCAAACTGGGGTTCAGTAAACGCTTTCACAGTGTATATACATGCAACCCAGAGCCAACTCACACGTCAGTCAGTGCTGCAAAACATACATTTCTGAATACCAAATACAAATTCCACTACCCGGGGGCGCAGCACTGCTTGCTAATTCGTGCATATCATCTGAATCTTAAACCAGTTCACAAGCCCCAGAAGACACACGTTGCATGCTATTATTAGTCTTTCTGGCGCTTGGATCTGTTTTAGCATCACTTGCGCCAACCAATCTCTTTTTATGGTCAGGAATTAATGCAGATATAAGATGTTTTTACATTTTTGTAGTGATTCACAGTGAGGATTTATAGTATCATAGTCCTGTTTCATTCTACATGTATAAGAACACCTTACCTCACATTTCTTACAAAGGTGGATAAACAATGGTTGGGTGTTCACTTACAGGATTGTTGGTAGCATGTGCATATAGAGTAGGGTAATATTAGAAAAATGCTCCGGGCAATGCCTATCTTGTAGTTTCAGTGGACAAACTATGTGTCAGACCAACCACCAGATAGTGGACTATGCATAGCGTATGATTCTAAAACTAATAGAAGCTCCAGAAAGACTTTTACTGATTCCGTCATATTCTCCTTGAAAAATGACTTTACAAGTAGACTGCCTTTACTACTGGCTGGACTACTTCAGCCAGAGCATAGTCTAACTAGGTTGAGTCATGAAGCAAACGTTGACTGCAAGGCTCTATGTGGATGTGTATAAGAAGGGTTGTAGCTTTGGAAACCTAGTTAACAGCCTATGGGGTCGCTGGTTGGTTCTTCGTGCATACCCTTAAGCAGAAACTTCTACCTTTTGAGGTTGTGGATTTGTGATGGGACCAGTTGTTCTTGTGCCCTAACAACATTTGGAGTTTTTAGATGCCCTATGGATTGTAAAATAAAGAACTGCTTTTTGATAGGACAACAATTATAACTTCGCCTGTTCCTCTTCTTTTCAGAACCTTTACACCACTCTGTTGGCCAAGCAACAAACGTTTGTTGCTAATATGAGGTCAACCTTGAGGTTTTATTTGAAAATAAATTTCCCAGTGCCAGGGAAATCTCTGTTCCCAGACAAGAAGCCCAGGATCTCCAAGGAAAAACCACGCCAGATTGTGGGAACTAGTAGTGGGGAACATCCTCTGAAGTAAATCTATTAAGAAACTCCTATAAGTATTTGTTTTGCTTTAAGAAATGACTTGTATCTGAATTGAAACTTCTGTTTTCATTTACTTAGCATTTTTGAAACAAGCTAAGCCTCTCAGTGGCTTGTAATTTTATTTTTATTAAAGTAAAAGGGTCAGAGAGTTGTATTTGTCTCTAATCGATTACATTTCCAACACTGGCTTAGATTGTTGAATAAATGGTACAGTGTACATACAGAGATAAAAAAAGTATATGTTACATATATGTACAACATTCTCATGTTGTAAATAGATGTATAAGCGCACACCCAGTAAATCAGATTTTGGTTCCAATGTTGAGATGTTGGCAGTGATTTAGGTATCCTGCAAAGCAACAGTCTTTATCACTGTTGAAAAGGGAAATGTTTGAAGTTAATGAGCAGGAATATTAACAATCAGAACATTAGCTGAGATCTACAATCAAATGTATTGGTAATAAACGTTAAGATTATGATCTCATAAAGCACAAATGAACTTGGTGAGTAATTGGAGGCCCTACAAAGTTGAGACAGTCTTACAGCTTCATGCAAGTTCTGGTTTTCTTTTTATGTTTAATACCCCCAAAACCCTTTAGCCAGTCCACGTATTCTCACCTTCTTTTTTTTAGCTTAATGATTTTTATTTATTGATTAAATAACAGAAAAAAATGATTCATAACAGCAACTGAAGGTTACAATGACTCTGAATAAGAATGATTCAGTACATTATAAAATGCATAAGGCATTAATATGTGCAGAACATTAGAAGTATTTAAATAAGTACAATCGAGCCAATATGGGCACATGTAGGTAGTCTGTAAAGGTCACATATACATTTCAGTTATATGTGAAAAAACAAATCATAGGACATACAAGGGACACATACAAGAGACTACACAACACGCAAGGGAAGAGACAAGAGGAGAGGGGGTAAAGAGGTGCACAGAAAATTGTCTAATAAGCTTCTAAGTTCTTCAATTTACAAATACAGAGAATAAAATGTGGTGAGAGTTGTAAGACTATAATACAATGAAACATCATCTATGAACCATGAGCTGGCATATTGTGGTAGTCTAAGTAGTTAATGAAAGGGGCCCATTTCAAGTTATAATTAGGCAATTTATCCACGTAGGAAGCCATGCAATGTTCCATTCTGGGTGTATGACAATCGTTGTTCCACCAATTTTTGCAGGAGACGTTTTGAAGTTGTTTCCAATTAGTGGTGACAAGTTTGATGACAATGACAATCAGAAGATCATATAAAGTTTTGGATGGGAGAGATATCATTCCTTTAACTGCAATGCTGCCAAGAAAAACAGCAGTAAAGAAAGAGGAATCTGAACTTTAAAGATGGACATCATATATTTCCACACATCCTGCCACAGCCGAATAACGTAGGGACAGTCAAAGAACTTATGCTTGTATGAGCCCGGGGAATTTCCACAAGACAAACAGTTCCCGTCGGCATGGACCCTAGATTTTGCAGTTTTAGGGGGGTAATGTGGGCTCTATGCATGAAGAATAGAAGGTATTGGGTAATATTGGCCGAAGAAGAGCCTTTCCTAATTATAGACCATAACAGAGACGATATATTGTCATCAAAGGTAGTGCCACAATCATTTTCCCAATGAGTTTGGACCATCCATTTTGACCTAGATGTTTCTGCAATATCTAATCATTTATAAGGTTTGGCAGCTTTGACATCAGGAGTGGTGGAGAGCAATTGTAACTTTGTGGTATCAGGTGATAAGACTCTGTTATTATGAGCTTGAAGACCATCAAGGCATGCATGAACCAATTTATTGTAGAAAGTCAAATCTGATAGGTGTAGCGAGAAGGATCTCCTAAGATCCTGAAATGATTTTATGGTATGATTATGGATAATTTGATCTATATATCTGTTACCTTTGGTAAGCCAGACCTTACGGAAAAAGATTCTACTATTGATAGTGACTGATTTATTAAACCACAGATAGGAAAGAGCTCTAGGGAGGGGGATTTAATTGATGGAAAAAGGAAAACGTTTAATGCAGAAATAGATACTTTGATAGGATTAGAAGAGATGGATGCTGCGTGATGAGAGATAAAAATGGTGTCTACAATATTGTGAGGAAGGGCCATTTGTTTTCCAGTTTACACCAGGATGGGAGGTTTCGGGTCTAACGAGGAGTACCAGAAGCTAGTTTGCTTAAGCAGGAAGGCCTGGTGACGTGTTTTAAAGTCAGGAAAGCGGACTCCTCCCTGTTCAAAGGGGGCTTTGAGTTTGTTGAGAGCAATTCTTTTAGCTTTTCCCCTACCCCAAAGAAAGTTGAGTAGGATGGAGTTAATGGATTTGAAAAGAGTAGTAGGTAGATGGACAGGAAGCATTTGTAGCATGCATAAAATAATGGGGGAAAGCATCATCTTGATATTGTCAAGACGTCCCCTCCAGGCAAGATACAGAGGGGACCAGGTGGAGGCAAGTTCGGAGAGTCTATGGAGTAGAATGTCAGTGTTAATTGTAATAGTACTGTTAATAGTGGAGGCAAATTGTATACCTAAGTATTTAAAGGAGTTACCACACCATTTGAAACCATAAATATCTAATTCATGTTTAAGACAAAAGGAGTTCAGGGGAAATAGTTCTGATTTGTCTCTGTTGAGTTTATAACCCGAAACTGCCCGAAGGATCCTGTAGAACAGCTAACAAGTGTGGTAGGTGCTGTTTAGGGTTCTTTAACAGGATACAAATATCATCAGCATATGCAGCAACCTTACGCTCATAATTACCAATGGAAAAAACAGGGATATCTTTGTTTTGCCGGATGAGTTCTAGGAGAGGTTCAGGAGATAGCATACATAAAATAGGGGAGAATGGGGCATCCCTGTCTGGTGCCTCTTTGTAGCGAGAAGAATTATGAGTTTTGACCATTGATGAATATGGAGGTTTTTGGGTTTGAGTAAATAAGTTTTACTAGTGAGATGAAGCCTTCACCACACTTATGCGATTTTAGGGCATTGAACATAAAATCCCAACTGACACGATCAAAGGCCTTTTTGGCATCCCTTGCAATGGTTGCATTGCCTTGTTTATCATTTCTATCTCTGGCAGTAATGTGTAGGGCATTCAGTAAAAGTCTGGCATTGGCAGAGATGTTTCTGCCCTTAACATAATCTACTTGATCAGGTTTAATTTGTGTGGAGAGGTGAGATTTTATTCTATTAGCTAATATTTTACTTTCTACATTAATAAGGGTCTTGGGCCTATAATTCTTAGGGAGATCAGGATCTTTTCCTGGTTTAGGAAGGGCTTCAGAAAAAGTACGTGACAAAAAACATTTGGATATAAAAGAGGAAAATAAGTTTTTAATTCTAGGGGTAAGCTGCTGTGAGAATATACAGAAAAATTATGTAGAAAGGCCATCGGGTCCTGGGGCTTTGCCTCTACTTAGTCCTTTGATAGCTTGGTTAATTTCATTAGTGGTAAGTTCTTGTCATGATGCCTACCCCCGGGGAACCAGATCAAGTCCAGCAGCCCCGGAAGCAGGCATCAAGTTATTCCAAGCAAGGCCAACAACCCCTGCTAGGGGCCATTTGGGTGCAGTCCTGGCATCTATGGCGCCAGGCTCATATGGAGAGTCAGTCCTGGCGCCATAGGCGCCAGGCTCATAGATTAACACTTACCTGATGCAGACCATGCTGCAAACTTACCTGATGCAGACCATGCTGCAAGAGCTCCAAGCCAAAAGAGGCTTGAAATGGACTATTTTACCTTGGGACTATTTTTTACTCGGGTGGGGTCGGGGAGGAATACTTACCTGCGACTACTTTGGAGGCTATTTAAACCACGCCCGAAGAGCAGCACGCACTTCGCGTTATTCTGCATCCAGCAGCGTAACGCTCACCGTGCCTGCAGTCAGCATCCAGTCTTCTGCCACACCCGCCTCGAGTCTGGAGCTCCTAGAAAAAGGGAGAAAGAAGGAGACAAGGTTAGAACAAGAGCAATACCTTTGATCCTTACCTGAATTCCCGATCCACCGTGCCTTCGAGCTGGAAGAAAGAAGTTATTTTATGCGCGTCGCCTCACCTGCTGCGGTGCCGCGCTGAACTCACCGGCCTTCGCAACGTCTTCATTATCCACCGCATGAGTGCATGTTCTCGCCGCACTCCGGCACCTAAGGGGAACACAAGAACAGCAAGGTGAGCCAAGGGAATAAATAGAGGCAATATTCGTTACCCTCCATAGACTTACCTAATTTTACCGCCGGAGGCATTATTCCCCAAGACTTCATACTTTCTCTCGGTGCCTTAATAAGGGAGAAAGCAACAGGTTACATACTGACATTATTTTATCGAACTGTGTTGGATAATACAAATCCTTACCTGAATATTACCGGTTGCCACGAGGAACTCTTTGCTAGGGTCAAGCTGCAACCTGCAAGGAATCGGACAAGAGTGAAAGTCGGACATTGGAACTTTTACGAACTACATACTTAGGGCGTCTAGCCGGAAATCTCATGTTCTGGAACTCACCAATTCCTTTGAACCAGTGAAGCAACTGGTTATCTACGCGCCCCTGCGCTCAATGCAGGATGGAGAGCTCATCTTTCCAAACAATCAGGTGAGACTATAAGAGGGGACATCAAAGGTGATCAGTGGGGAGAACAGCGGGGGGTGGAGAGTGTACGCTCAACTCCACGGGTGGTTAATTCCCTTTCCCCATTTGCAGATGAATATTCCTACGGGCCAAGCTAACGAAGCTAGGTGGGCCAGTCCAGTCCGTCATCGCGGCACTACGCCTCACGTTGGTGGAGACCACAGCTGTCCAGTTCAGATCGACGCCCCTATGGGAGCCAGGTGAGCGTAACAGTTCTCCCTCGAGATCTGCAAGATCTGTTATATTGTAGGAGTTTCTGTTAATATTACTAAAAAAGTTAGAAATGTTGGCTTCTGTAATAATAGAATCAGGGGTGTAAAGATCAGAATAGTATTTCTTAAAGGTTTCAATGACACTTGAAGGATCTGTAATTATGGTTCCAAAGGTATTCCTGATACTACCAACAAGAGTTTTTGTCTTTTTTTGCCTTTATATAGGAAGCCAGGGCTTTACCTACTTTATTCAACGCTTGATAGATTTTGGGTTTATACTTTAATATATCACCAAAGGATTGTTCCGTCAGTTTTTTGTTGAAAACTTAGAGAGGACGGTGCAGATGTCTAAAATGGAAGAGGAGGGATAGAATTGTTTTTCAGCCTTAGTAAGAAGCAAGTAAAGATTATCAAGGTCTTTTATGTATTGTTTCTTTTTCATGCTAGAATAGGCAATCATATGAACTCTAATGGCAGCTTTGAAGGAATCCCAGTTATTACTAACCAATGTGTCACCGTCAGGGTTGTCCTCAAAGTGTTGCTGTTGGAATACAGTAAGAGATGTGTTGAAATCCTTATCCTGAAGGAGACTGTTGTTGAATCTCCATCTAGATGATGGTCTTTTAATATCAGTGAGGTCTAATGTGGTGATAACAGGAGCATGATCTGAGATAGTAATATTTGAGATGTGGGAGTCAATTTGTAAGGGATTTGGTAGTAAATATGTAGTTGAGGCGAGAGAGGGTATCATGTGGAAGTGAATGCAATGTATAGTTGAAGTCTATTGGGTGTTCAAGTCGCCAAATATCAATAAGACCAGTCTCCGTAAGACATTGTTTGAAGGCTTTATGTGCTTTTGAATGAGCATTTGGATTTTCTATCCAGGAAGGGATCTAAGATGTGGTTCATGTCCCCACAAAATAAATACAAGGTTGGGGAAGTTGGATATAAGGATAATCTGTTTGATAGAGAGCCAAAAATCTAGATCGGGCAGGATGGGACTATAAATGCACATGATTGTGAGGATGTAAGATCCAATACACAATTTGACCCAGGCCCATCTTCCCAAGGTGTCAACATCTTGACCCACAATCTTATATAATTTTTTACTAATCGGAATAGCCAAGCCAATGTTTTTGTCCTCTGCTGCACTTGCTATTACATCCTTTACCGAAAAGGATTTGAGTTTCATGGCTTCCGGGATGGAGAGATGGGTTTCTTGCAGACAAACAATAGAGGGTTTAAGCTTATTTAGATGGGAAATGATTTTAGATCTCTTAATTGGGTGATTACAGCCTTTGAGAAGAACAGCACTGAGAGAAAATGGGTACTAGCGGGGCACAGGCTACCACACTAGTGGGTACATGTTAAGACTTGCAGCACGATGTGGTAAAATAAAAATAGTCAGGTACCCGATGTTGATGGGATGATGGGTAGAGAGGTATCCATGTTTTCGGTTTTAAGAGAGGGGATGAATGCTTTGAGGTATGCAGGTTCATCAAAAATTGGAGTATGGCCATTATAGGTTACCTTAAAGGAGCACACATGATAACGTCCATACCTAACCTTGACCTGTTTAAGCGCGGGCGATAGGAGAGAAACTCCTTCCTTCGTTGAGCAGTCTTCTTGGCGACATCTTGTGAAATGTAGATTCTGTTACCATACCATATAAGAGTTTTTCTCTTTGGTTTTTGATATAATGAGCTGTAATTGGGTGTATTCCAGTAGACAAAAAATCATAGTACGTGAAGAGCATTGCAAGGATGATGAGCTTTCTGGCAGAGCCAGTGCAGTGCGCACGTTGAATATTGAGGGGTATCTCTTTAGGTATATGTAATACCGGTGACAGTAGATTTCGAAGAAATTAGATAGCATCATTCCCCTCGCATCCCTCCGGAAGCCCTTTAATGTGAAGGTTATTACGCCTGCTCCTGTTTGCCACATCTTCATTATGTTCAGTCTTTTACAGATTTCTCCAATAGCAATACTCTAGAGGATATATCTTCCGCAAGGCCAATTCTGTTTTGCATTTCTGCTGTTCTTGTTTCGAAGACAGTCCACCTTTCGTCCAATTGTTGCAATTTCTGGTTGGTGGTTTCTATGAATGGTTTGAGGGACATTATTTCCTGTAATATGGTATCAATCGCAGGGTCCAGAGGTGTCAGCGGCGGGGGTGATTCGCTTTTTAGCCTTTTAGTAGTAGTAGCCCCTACTTGTGTTTCTTTTGAGGTTATAGGTAGTTTTTGGTTATTTTTCCCAGAAGCCGTATTCATGTGAAGAAGACCAAATAATGTGAGAAAAATATCAAAATGGGATAAGTCAGCCCAAAAAGAGTCAAGTTATGGGGTAAATATTAAAACACTTCCCAGAGTACTGATATGTTTTGATGTGTGAAGTTAGAAGAAAGCTACACCACAGATAGCCTTGTTATCCAGAAGAAAAAGCTGGTATTTTGAAAAGTTAAATATATTGACGTTGCGCTGTAAATAATGAGTTTCTCAACAAAATATCTTAGAATTCTGTTTATATTTCTTTATATTGTCGGCATCAACTCGATGGCGCTGTTAGAGCTGTTTATAGCTGACTAGGCCTGAGCCGGCAGATTGTGTGATTGCTGCGCCAAGAGCTTCCTCGCACGTGACAGGGGTTCGATGTCAGCTGCTACTGTGAGCCCTGGAAGATCACGCTGTCAGTATGTGAGATGCTGAAACCTCACACAAAAGGAACAGGAGACTTCCTATGAACTTGTTGTCTGCGTTGCTGAGTAAGAGGGACAGAAGAATAAATAAAATCTGCTGCAAGGTAAGATAATATTTTGGTGAACCGGAGCTACACGCTCAAGCTCACCTTCTTACCCCCCAAACTATTAACCTTTTTGGTACTTCACCTGCCTAATGTGTGCCTTCTCTCTCCATGTTTAAAGATCATTCCAAATCACGAATAAGCTCAATTCGATTGATCAAATGTAGAGTACAGACATTCAAATAAAAAGGACGACTTACATGTTTCATTTATGTAATCCAAATATGGTCCAATTGAGATCAGAGATTGGTCCTGCAATACTGCAGTAACCATTGGATCTTGTTTTGGTTTAGCTATACCCAGGAAGTCATTTACAAGTGTGTTTTATACAGATCTAAACAAATGTTGGCAGATGTTACTGACAAGATAGAAGTACTTATGTGTGTAAATGATATCCCATAGCACCGTCTGATGTACAATCTTGAATGTCTTGTCAGCTGGGGTTAGGTCTAGCTTGCTTAATAGGCACACACCCTTCCTAGATATATTATGATTTTTATTAGCTGTTTTTAAAATCAAGAAATACCCTTACCTCAGCTTTCAAGTGATATCTTCTTTGGCAACCTGAATTACGTGCGTGTGAGCGCACACCCCCACACCTTTCTAAAAGCTCATATTAAAGGGCAGATACATCATTATATCCTTCATACATTTTTAATCTATAAGAGACACCCATCCTGAATTCCTGCTAATGTCGTACCAAGAAGAAAGAAGGTGCAACTGAGGAAGCACAAATATAACTTTGTAGTACTGTGACACAAAATATTTGTTATCCAATTTTAATTTAACATTCACAGAATAAACACAATGTCTATGCACTTACGACTGCATGGTGGCATTTTAAATAACCACACGATACACATCTTGCTGGCATGATATAGAGGTTGCCACTGTACTAAGGCTATTGAGCTCTAATGCCATTTTACAATGAATGCATTAACTGCTCATAGTGGAGGAGGATTTAGTGCACAGATAATACAGAAGTGATTCTATATTAATGCCTCCACCTTAAGATAGCCCTGCCTACTCCAGGGAGCCTGCCTTCAGCAAGTTCTGATAGGCCTGCTAACAAAGAAATCAGAATAGAGATTGGGAGCTGTCAGGCTACGCCGGCCCCCAGCCAAGGACCACAGTCAAGGCCTTCTCCCAAGACCCCTTTCTGGCCCTGTCAGGCCACTGACAGCCACTTGCCGCCTCCTTATGGTATGTACCACTCTATTGTCCACCTCTCATTGTGAAATTATGTTTGGCATCCGTGATACCTATTCATACCTCCATCCTCCCCTCCTATTTCTTACCGAATGCTGCACCAATTATATATGCTGGTTCTGACATCAGCATTCAAAGCCGTATAATACGCAAGCCTTCCTCGCTGTCCACCAATTCTTATAAACTTCCTGAAAGAAATGTGCATCTCTCCACATGCACTATCCACAACGATCGACGTCCCGTCATACAGCTCTCGGTGTACTGTAGAAACTAGCGCCATTGAACAAGAACTGCACAGCTTGGATACACACCCAGGCTATGACTTGCACTCAAACTCTTTAGAAGTAATTGCCACACCCCAAGACGACATCCTAGTCAGCTAACATGGAGCTCCCCTGCCCAAGTATGGTTCCCCGTCCACCAGTCACCTTGGTGTATGCCTAAGCCGCCTACTAATGATGGCCCTATCCAGAAAGTCCCTCTGCGTCCCTGCTCTACGAAACTCAGATCTGGTATCCTAGCCTCCACGAATATTAGCAAAGCCTACTCCTTTGCATCTGCACAGGAATCCATCATAACCAAGACGGTCCTTGATACCCAGTCTTTGAACCTCGAACCTCGCAACCCTGACAGTTTTACAGGTATCGGCCCCTCGACCAATGATTACATGCCTATTGCCTTCGCAAAAACCAGCAAACCAGCCACTACTAACATAAAAAATGAACCCGTTGCTAAGCCTATTGCACCAACCCCTGCAAAGGTCACCAACACCTTAGGCAATAGCAATATGCCTAGCCATTACCTGAGCACTGATGCATCCGCCTTCGCAAGTGTGCCAGACAGCAGAGCCCCAAACAGATTCCTGCCTATAATCAAACTGTAAAGATGGCTTTACCGCAAGTCGCAATAATGCGCAAATTAATCCTAGGAGCAATACTGCATGTGCCTCTGCTAACATATCGACTGTAGGGGACATTGATCAGAGATTGATCACCACACCTACCCACATCTCTACTATAAATGTCTCCCGCGCCCTTCTGAGAAATAACCTCTTTAGCAATCCTGCAAGCATTAATGCTATCACCCCTAGGGCAAATCTGATTAAGCGTAACGCCACTTCAAATGTCTATATCATCAGCCTTCATGCATCTGTACCTACTGCCTATACATCTGATTGGATTAACAATGCCTCTGCATATGTACCTGCAGTTTATTTACCTGAATTGCATAACGATGCCTGTGTTCCTGAATTGCTTAACGTGGCCTGTGTACCAGAATTGCGTAACAATGCCTGTGTACCTGAATTGCGTAATAATTCCTGTGTTCCTGAATTGCTTAACAATGCCTGTGTACCTGAATTGTGTAATAACGCCTGTGTACCTGAATTGTGTAACTATGCCACTGCAAATGTACTTGCTGCTAGAGTTCTTGAACGGACAACAGTCCACATCCCTGAGGAAAATGCCTCCTGCCTCTGAGCCAGTGTCCATAAACCCAACACCCCGGCCAAAGCTTACAGTTATACGACTAGAATCCTTAGACCAAAACAACAGTTGCAGCACCCCTAATAAAGAAAACATTCCTGTGGACTGCACTTATATAACTGCTCCCACAACCTTGCCAACCACTAACCAAGAAACATTGCATCCACTCAAAGGTGCCCTTATCAACGCCAGATCCCTTTTGGCCCATGCCCTTGACATTTCCTACCTCATCATGCCCAACAATCTTGACTTACTAGCCGTCACAGAAACATGGCTATACGTGGCAGCAGACCCTTCCCTCTCCATCGCCATACCTGACAACTATACTATTTTTAGGAAAGAACAAACAAATGCCAAAGGAGGGGGGTAGGGGGGATGGCTATCATCGCCAAAAACTACTTATCCATCAAAGACATAAATAATTACATCTTCCAATCAGGGGGACTACTAACATTCAAACTGACCCTGACCCACACTCACCTTAACACTGCATCTCATTTACATACCTCAAGGCCCAGCAACATCATTTGAAGAGGACATCTCACAGCTCCTATCACTGGAGACCAAACCTTCTTCTAGAATTGTCCCGATGTGCGATATAAATCTAGGCTTCAACGACTGCACAGACACCTACAACTCAGCTTAACTAGCTCAATTGAAGCCCTAGGCTTCACCCAACTTATCACTGGCCCTACTCGCGACAATGGTTGTACAGTAGATTGGCTAATAGACCTCCATTGTAACATCAGCATTCCATCCAATGTGCCCTGACCACAATGTTATATAGTTCCCCATCCCTTTGACCAACCGTGTCTTAGCCACACCACCAGTCACTCTTGCAGGAAATGCCCGGACATCACTCCAGCCAGCCTGCTACCGCTGCTGAAGCCCCTCGCAGCCTACCAACAGTCACTAAAGGACCCTACTACAATGGTCGAACTATACAACCACGCCCTTCTAGCTGCTATTGAGAAGGTGGCCCCCCTGAGCAAACCTAAACCGCCAGCTCACGTTAACACATGGTTTATCCCTAACCTCAAGGCCCTTTGCACAACCAAAAGAGCAGCCGAGACCACCTGGAAAAAGCACCCTTCAGCCGCTAACAAAGAGCTTTTTGCCTCCCTGTCTAAAACCTACAAACAGCTATTCTTGTCAAAAGTAAAACGTACAATGACCAAATAGAAAAAGCAAGCTCGGGTTCCAGAGAGCTCTTTGTTATAACGCAAGAATTGGAATCACCAATTCCGCCACTACCCTACCACTCCATGCCCACCCCTTGGGACAATTTATTTTAAAAAAAAACTTTATTTATGACCGGTCACAGCAAAAATACAAGCATGCTAGTATGAAGACAGATACAAGTGTTATGTTAAGCATCTTGTTATCTGTTGTATAACCCACACCACCCCTCCCTCCCCCCAGTTCTTTTCCCCCGGGAATCTCCCAGCCCTGGCAGCTCCTCTGGCATGGTGGAGGGGTCTTCTATGCCCTTAGGAAGCATCTCACCAGCTGCGGCTGGAAGGTCAGTGCGGGGAGCTGGCTATTGTATTCCAAGAATGGGGCCCAGCAGTCCGCAAAGCGATGTAAGGCTTCCTCTTTTGCCGCTGTGACTTTCTCGGCCAGCAGAATCTCCCATACCTTGATCCACCACAAGGCAAGACAAAGATATCTTGTACTTCAAAGACCTAGACAGAAAACCAGGAGCACAGTTTAGGAACTCCTGGAATAACTACAAAGGACTTTATACTTTGGAACAGTTACTTGCCTTAATTGTATATGTAGTCTATGTCATGTTATAAGCATTTAACTTGCAGTAAGAGGGGATGCAAGCACTAATGAATGACTGTATCTCCCAAAATTCAGCTAGAAAGAAATGTTCCCTTTTTTTCACCTTTTTTGACTTTTTCTCTTTCCCTGAAACACAAAGTCGAAAAATGAATTATAATTGACATGAAATTAAGACTTTGATTTAGGCACAAGAACATGTATGAGATTTGATTTACACTTAAACTGAATTGTTTTCCACAAATTTCACATGATATAAGGAATAATTCTTGTTCTGTATGTTTCTTTTGATTTGTTTTTTTTTTTAATCAGAACATAATTTTTTCTCCTTACACGCAATATTAAAAACCTATTTGAATGTTTGTTTTGAGCTTTTTATCCCTCATATGATTAAGGTCACACATTTAAGAGAATTTGTCCCTAAATTGTCTCTAACTAGGAGTTAGGACAAGGAAGGAACAATACCTGACATCCACAAGCTAGTGGAGTGTCATAACCCAGTTAATGTATTTTAACTTTGAAATACGGATAGAGGCACGGATAGGGGCACACTTTTCTTTGATGAACTTGATCCACCACAAGGCCATGATGGGGCCTTCCTGTATTTTCCATTTGCGAGCTAAGGTTATTTTTGCCACCAAGAGTAGCTGAGTAAGAAGTTTAGCTCTGTTTCCCGCCTTCAGGTAGCAGTCCGGCCATGCCACTCCCAGCAGGATCACCTCTGGGTTCAGCGGCAATTGACAGTGGGTTATTGCTGCAATGGTTTGTAGCACCTCCTCCCAAAAAGCCTGCGCCTTCGGGCACTCCCACCACATGTGGAAGAAGGGCCCACAGGCACCACATTGTCTCCAACAGGTCGGGTCCAGGGACTTCTGAAAATGGTGCAGCCGCTCCGGGGGGTAGTACCAACGGTGGAGGCGTTTGAGTGCACATTCCTTGTTGGTTATACACCTGGAGGCCGAGTTGTTTCTAGTCCAAATGTCCACCCACGTTTGCTCATCTACAGGGTGTCCGAAATCGGCTTACCAGCGGGACATGTATGGAGGCTTGGCTGTCAACATGTCGACTTGCTTGGCGATCAGCCCCTGGCGCATGCCATCCTTTAGAGCGTGTTCTAGGGTGTGGATCTCCCTTGTGGCTCATTGTTTAACCGTTGGCTGCGAGATCCAGTGCCGTATCTGGGCATAGGTTTATCTATCCATCTCGGCTAGAGAGAAATGGCTCTTGCAATCCTCAAAGGTAAGCGGGCGCTGTTCTCAAAGAGTTGGGAAAGAGTTTGGAGGCCCCCCAGGTCCAGCCCCCAAAGCTTGCTGTGTCCATGCCAGGAGAGAATTCTGGGTTCCGGAGTATTGGAGGAAGGAAGCCGAGACCCTTGGGGAGCTGCTTCTTCCGCCGTGCCAAGGTCCAGGAGCTCAGGGTGGTTCTAGTGGAAGTCAGCAACGTTGGCCAGAGTCGGTGCGCCATGCCCGATGTGTTGGCTTGTTCAATACAAGTCCATTTGGGGGGTTTGCGTACTCGACCCAGGCAGCAGCGTTCGATAGTTGGGCCGCTACGTAATAGTTGTAGAGATTAGCCCCATTTAGCTGCTCCTGTCATTACCTTTAGCGAGATCCTGTCTCTGCCCCCTTTCCAGATGAATTTTGATACTTGCTTCTGTACCTGCATGAGGGGTTGTCTGGGGAGTTGGAACGGTATGGTTGAGCATAGGTACAGGAATCTGGGCAAAAGGTTAGTTTTTCATGCTGTGACTCTTCCCGGTAAGGAGATTTCCTGGCTCTCCCACTTCTTCAGGTTGGCCTCTATTTCCTTGAACAGGGGGGGAAAGTTTGCTGCATAGAGTTGCTTGGTGTTTGCCACAATGTGTACCCCCAGGTAGGATGACGATGTGATGCTCCATTTCAGCAGGCATGTTACTCAGAGGTTATTTATCAGCTCATTGGTCATATTTACCCCTAGTGCTTACTATAGTTGACAGTGAAGCCCGCCGCCTGCTCAAACGCTTCCAGTTTGGCCAGTCGCGGAAGGGAGGTCCGGCTGTTGGTAACGGAGAGCATTACATCGTCTGCCTACAATGATATCTTAAACTGCTCCCCCTTTAGGTCCATTCCTGTTATGTTGTCGTTCTTCCGGATTCTTTGTGCGAATGGCTCTATCACGAGAGGGAAGATTAAAGGGGAGAGAGGGCAGCCCTGCCTCCTTCCGCAAGAGAGAGAGATTGGGGCCGAAAGCTTTTGGTTCATCCTAAGGGCGAAGGCTTTTGTGGCGCCTAGGGTTAGTACCGCTAGTTCTTGTTCTTGGGGAGCCACTTCGATGAGGTTGAAGTCCTCCGAATGTTGTTCCCTATGCCTCTACCCCTGATGAAGCCCGTCTGGTCCAGGCCGATGATGGTCGGCAGCACCGTCGCCAGTCTGTTTGCCAGCACTTTGGAGTATATATTTGCATCTACATTGATTAGAGAGATGAGGAGCAGTCCTTTGGGTCTTTCTCTGGTTTCACAAGCATTATTGTGGTGGACTCCTGCATTGACAGGTTTATAATGCCTGATTCACACAAAAAATGAGTTTAGGAGTTCTGTCAAAGGGCTCAAGAGGAAGGGTCTGAAGAGTTTGATGAATTTCGGCACAAAGCCATCGGGGCCTGGTGTTCTTGGTTTCAGAGCTTTGATTACTGCTTCTACTTCTTCGGCTGCGATAGGAAGATCCAGGGTGAACCTATCCGCTGCTGGGACATGAGAGAGTTTGGCCTGTGTGATAAATTGTTCCTGATGCGAGCTTGAGGGATGGTGGTCAGTGTGCTTGTGAGGTGGGTCGTTGCTAGCTGCAGCTTTGCTTCTTCGCCATTCAGGGTTGTGCCCTGAGGGGCCCTCAAGGCTGTAATGAGATTCCGCCTTTGCACTTTTGCCAGTTTGCTGACCAAAAACGTGTTGGCTTTGTTGCTGTATGCATTGCAGCTTTGCTTTGTTCTGGTTAGCATCTGGGCTGTATCTTCTGCCTAGTGTGCCTCTAGTTTGGCGCAGGTGAGTCAAAGAAGTTTGGTTGCTTTAGGCACCCACCCTTTCTTGAAGTTTTTCTCAGCTGCCTCCACTTTCCCCTCCAGCTGTTCTTTCAACTTGCTACGTCGCTTCCGATATACTGCTGCTTGGCCGATTAGTTCCCACCTGACAACCGCTTTAATGTGTCCCATCTAGTTGCCAAAGAGGTGAGTTCCGGAGGGTTCTCCTTGAAATAGTTGTGAATCACTTTGGTCATAGCGTCACGTACTGCCATGTTGAGTAACATTGGTTCATGGAGGGACCAGCAGGGTGTTGTGGGGCGGTCGGAATCAAAAACCTGGGCTGTCTGGTTTATTGGAGCATGGTCGGAGAGAACCTTTGTGCCTATTTCCTCCTCGTCCGTGAAGGAAAGTAGTTGTCGGGTGGCCAGTAGCATGTCAATATGCAAGGAGGTGCGATGGGCGTCAGAGAAAAACAAAATGTTTGTGGCCTTTGAATAGGTGGCAGAGGCTCAGGGCGATCTTAAAGTATCTGGGCGAGTGGTAGTTTAACTTGTCCATTAGGGGGTAAGAACCCCCTCGAAATCTCCTCCTATGACCACCTGGCCTTCGAGGAAGGGGAGAATCTTAGATTACAGCTCCGCAAAGAAAGATTCCTGGCCCTCGTTCAGGGCATAGACCGAGACTAGTGTGTGCAACTGGCCAAATAGCCCCCCTTTCACTGCGATGTACCTTCCCTCCAGGGTTCTGCAGAACCTCTCGTTCCCTAAACTGCAAGCCTTTTGCAAGTAGGATTGTTGTGCCACCCTTCTTGTTATTTCTGGATGCCAAATATTGTTTCAGGAATGCTCTGTCACGCAGTCACGAGAAGTCCTCTGGGAGTAGGTGCGGCTCCTGAAGGAATGCCTCTGTGCTGTGAAGGTCTCATAGGTGCTGGAGGGTGGACCTACGTTTCTCTGGGGAGTTTAGGCCCTTGACACTCAATGTGATGTACCGCAGTTTCAGGTGTGGAGGGGGAGTCCTCTGTAGCTCCGCTTTAGTTATCGGGGGGACGGGAAAGGGTCGGGGGGACTTCTGCCTTCTAGTGCTGTACTGCATTTCCTTCTCTGCTGCAACCAGGTTTTTAACGTTTCCAGTTTGGGCCTGAACGTGGCCCAGGAACCGAGGAAACTGTTACGCTCACCTGATATCCAGGGGGACGCCACTCAACCCTGGCTGGAAGATTAGCACTCTCAAATCCTCTCCCTTGAAAGTTTGTTGGACGTGGATAGCGCCTGCAATACAGGAGAACTGGATATAAGGCTTAAATGCCTCTCTTGGATTGATACCCACCTCCCTCAGCCTCGAATACCTCCCTTAAGTCTAATCTCTCTCCTCACCTTAATATTAGGTATGGTGTGCTCTCCGTCCTCCGTCTCTGTGCAGGGGCGCATTGGAGGTGTGGGCGTTCTGCGACCTAGCTGCTTCACTGGTGCGTTGCCCCGTGTTCGGGTCCAGGCCTGCTGTGACTCCGATTCACTTGATGAGGTAGGAACTACTGTTTTACAGTCTTTTATCTTGCTCTTTTCCTCTTTTGCCTTTTTGTTGTTATGTCTCTAGTTTCTTTCCCTCAGATGAGTTGGAGAGTTTTGGCGTTGCTGTGCTGTATAGGATGAGAATCCCAGCAAAGTAAGTGAATGCGCGATGCGCAGCGCTTTCTTGCCTTTTCTTTTTGCTGAGCTGTGCCTGCGCAGCTTCCTTTGCAGGTCATTATGATGTTCCGGGCCGCTGTGATGTTCCGAGATCAAGGAGAGACTACACCTGGTAAGTGGTTTTCGTTGTCCTTACGTGGCCGTGAGTGAGCGCTCACTAATAATGTCTTTTTGTCTTTTTGAGGTTGCTGAAGCGTTCCGAAGATGGATGCGGCGTTGTGATGAAGAATCCCTGGATCGCGTGTATTCAGGTGAGCAGCTGGTGGTAGTTTGAAGATGGAAGATTCAAAACCAAAGCCAAGCTGGTACTTACAGGTAAGCGCTGAATAATGGTTTTCTTCTTCTTCTTCCAGACACAGGATTAAGCACGTGGCAGGATGCAAGAAACACTGGAGATCAGAACTGAACACGGTGAGCGTTACGCTGCAAACTACAGAATAACGCGAAGCATGTGCTGTTTGGGTGTGGCTTATAAAGCCCAAGTAAAGCAGTTCCAGGTAAAGTAGTCACAGGCCCAGCCACACCCGAAACACTAGAACGCATAGCTCAGTTCTTTGGAACTGAGCTATGTGAGTGCCTCCATGTTAACTGAAGTCCCAATCCAAATGTTGCCATTCACATAACAGTATGAGTCTGGCGCCAAAGGCACCAGGACTGGCTCCAAGAGAGTCCCTGATGGTGTTTTGTGGCCCTTGAGGCCACAATGGAAGCCTGCAACCTGGCCCCAACCGAAAGGCTGGTTTGGCCATGATGACCAGGGGCATGAATCGTGACAGCACCCCCCCCCCCCCCCCCAAGGCCCCCATCTCACGGTAGTTGATGATTTTGATGGAAACGTTTTACCAAGCGTGGTGTGTGGATTTTCTCACTTGGTTCCCATGTTCTGTCCTGAGGACCATATCCTTTCCAATCTACTAAATAATATAGTTTATATCTAGTGTATTTTTAATCCAGGATGTCTTTAACTTCAAACTCCGGTTCTCCGTCTACCAGTACTGGTTTTGGCGGTGTTGTAACTCGAGTTCCAGGTTTCACAGGTTTTAGGAGTGATGCATGGAATACAGGATGGATCTTCATGTTTGGTGGCAGGGTTAGTTTAACAGCTACTGGGTTTATTATAGACTCAATGGTGAAAGGTTCTAGATATCATGGACGAAAGGTCCGGGTTCCTTTTATTGGCACATGTTTTGACGCTAACCAGACTTCATCTCCAACTCGGTAATCAGGAGCCTTTCTGCGATGTTGATCAGAGAATTTCTTTTGTCTTTCTTTAGCTTGAAGTAAATGTCCAGTTGACTCTTTGAAGTCTTGAGAAATGGTTGTATGTAAGGTTTTCACCACTGGCATCTCCAGAGCCCTGGGAGCATCTAATTCAGAGGTGCGTGGATGCCTACCATATAGGGTATAGAAAGGAGTTTGTCCCGTGCTGGTATGCAGGGAATTATAATAGGCATATTCTGCTATCCATAGTAAAGCCCTCCAACCTTCTTCAACTTGCTGTAACATACAACATAGGTATTGTTCGAGTGTCTGGTTTGTCCTTTCCGTTTGGCCATCCGTTTGGGGATGATGGCTGGTGGATAATTGAATATCGATTTGGGCCATTCAACAGCACTTCTTCCAGAAGCTAGATACAAATTGACTACCTCGATCTGATATCAGGACAGAAGAAAAACCGTGTATTCGTACTATATGCTCCAGAAAGACCTTCAACAACTAACTCGGAGAGACTAGAGGAGTGATTTAACGACGCCTGGGCCTAACTCCACTGAAGCCTTCTAGACAATAAAAGACAAAAAGGGGCCAGCCGTCATTCTCCAGTATAAACTCAATCCTTTCTACCAATCCCCGGTCTGTGGACCAAATAGGTACCGAGTCATAGGTTGTGAAAATATTAATGTATAATTTCTTCAAAAGAAGCACACAATGTTAGTATCACCATTAATAAAACAAACATCGCATTAAAAAAGTGTAAAACCGAGTGCACTTTTCTAAAACATACAATACAAAACAATCATAAATGTTCAAAATTAGTCTAAAAAAAGAATAAAAACCACCTGCCATGGTGTAACGTGTACACCTCAATACTCTTGGCAACCTGCCTATACAAATCTACCCAGTACAATCTGTAATAAAGAACATAATATACACAGTGTATAGCAACACTATGGTTGCTAGCACCTCAGAATACTAACCATTACTTGTTTTCAGAGGTCACATATTAATGGTTTACCAGCTAATCGTCTACCCTTCTTACAGCTACTAGGGTGACTATAACCACTAAGTTAGTTGATAAACAGTACCTCTAAAGTTCAGGGTACTTTTATGCCCGACATGTTTCGTTCATACAAATTGTGACAATAATTACATGAATTTCTTCAGGGGATCCAAGATGCCCACTATACACATACAAAAAAACAAACAGGAAGCGTTATTAAACTGCCGTGGAGGTGAGGTCAATCAAAATGTTGAATCCACTTTCATTTGTGAAGACCTGATGTATACACAACCAGCTGGGAAAGGAGAAAGAACAAGAGAACACAGGAGAAGAAAACAGAACAGAGATCAGGATTATTCACATATCTCTATTCAACTTACTAGGTTAAAAATCACCCAAGTAAGACTTACCAGAAATGTCAACATGTAGTCAATACAACTTGGTTCTGGTAATGGGGGGAGCGTCTCATCTGTAGAAAGACCTTCGCCAGGCAGGATGCATTTGGAAGACCTTTAAAGAGAATGAAGTGTGCCATCTTAGAAAATAAATCTACAACCACTAGGATGATATTGAATCCTTGACTCGGAGGTAAATCCGTGATGAAATGGAGAAGTGTATGCCAAGGTGCGGGTGGAATTTCCAAGTGTTGTAGGAGACCAGCTGGTTTTTGCTTTTGAGATTTATTTTGTGCGCACACACCACAGGTAAGGATAAAGTGAATAATGTCTTTGCACCATGTTGGCTTGGGGTCTGTTCCTGGTGCTGCCCTGTGCCGCAATTCTGGCTATGTCCTTTGATGTGGGGGGTGTGAGTTGTTGTGGTCCCGGATCTGCTAATGGTCCAGGTCCTGTTTGGGGCTCAAGGTCCTGGTGCGCCTGACCGGTTTGGCAAGGAGTGCCTACCGTTTCCTCCGCTCAGTTGTTCCGGCCCGCTAGAGTGAGCCCCACTGCTCTTGAGGGGGGGGGAGAGAATCAGAAAGGCAGGCAACTGGGTCCCCCGCACCCGTAGTCTTATGTCGGCTGTAGAGTGGCAATCCCCTATGCTGACAGCTAAGTGGTGTGTCCTTATATGCTTTGCTTTTAGTAGCTCTGGGGCGCTAATACCAGGTACTAGGGCATCTGGGCCAAGCGTAGGAGGCCCATGGGGCTGTTGTGTAGGGCCCCCTTGTGAGCGGCAGGGTGGCCAAGTTGTGGGTTTTGGAGTGGCCGCCTGTGCTGAGTACTGGATTGTGGAGGCCCTGCTTGGGTTGCCCTTTTGCCAGGCTGTTGAGGGATTGGCCGCCTGGTTGCCAGGTCTCTCCGACCACGGGGTCTGCCAGGTGTTATGTGGCCCTTGGGGCCAGGCTCTTTGCTGTGGGGAGCCGGGGTCCGGCCTTACCTTTGGGCAGCTGGTGAGACCCCAGTTGTGCCACCGCTGCCGATGGGGCTCTCCTTTCTTGTGGGAGTTGTTGTCGGCTTCCCCAGTCACTCAGCTGCAGATCTGCAGATGTGTAGTCTCGTTGTCGGGAGCCGCCCGCTCCTCCGCTCCGTTATCCGCTGACGGCCGCCATTCTGGTAACACTTGTAGGTCCGCCTCAGAGGGTGCTCCACACCGCTTCAGCCCTCGCGTTCAGCACCAGTAGGCTCAAGCTGCTCCAAATGCATTCCGGAGCAGAACTGTCCACGTAGTATATGTGCAGGGAAGATTGCGGGCCACGGGGGTTCCCGCTTCATGGGCTGCCCCCTGTCATCGGGTGCCGGGTACCGTCATGTGGGCCCCGTCACAGTGTGCTCGGTCTCAGGATCGGGTGCCTCAGCTGCTGCCTCTGTTAGAACTCTCCCTTTCAAGGAGGGTGGGGTGGCGCCTCGTCGCCGCAGCAGGCGTCTCTTCCGCTCTCCCCCTTGGCACGTCTAGGTCGCTGCCATTATGAAATTCGGGAGCTTGAGTTGGCAATTCCCTTGCTGCCTAGTTTTCATGGCTGCTGCTCTTCGTTTTTGCCCTCGCTCTGGGGAACACCTCCCGGGAAGTCCCGCCACCTGTAGAATATCTCCAGTCACCATAGGATGCTTTATTGCGGGTGTATTTCCGCGGGAACTCGGGCGTCCCACGGAGGCTATTAACAAGGCGACCGCATTGCCGGCGCATTGCTGGCGCATCAAGCCACGCCACGCCCCGACAATTTTCTTAAAGACACCACTTGGTGCTCTAATATTCAAAGTGCCCTACTGGACAAAATCACACTACTACAATCCAAAATACTGACCAAAAGAAAAAATTATTAGCTGTTGAGTCACCACCTAACCCATCACCCTCATCACCCCTTCTCGACACTCCACGGTTTGAGTTCACCCCAGTCTCTGAGCTAGACGTCCTTAAAATCATAAAAGGCCTGAAACCGTACAGATGCCAAGGAGAAATCTGCCCAGCTTCAGTCATCAAAGACTGCGCTATGGAGCTAGTTAATTTCCTCACAAACCCTTATTAACAACTCCTTCTCTATCAGGATCGTGCCAGCAAACTTAAGATGCCTGGGTCCTCCCCCCTCCTCAAGAAGTCAGCCCTTGACTCGAATATCCCAACCAACTTCTTCCCCATAACGACAGTCCCTTTTTTGCTCAAAGTACTGGACAGAGCAGCATACCTGCAAATCCAGAAATATTTCGAAAGCAACAATCACTTTGGGCCATGCCAGTCTAGTTTCTGCCCAGGCCCTGGAACTGAATCTGGCTCTCCTTGACTTACAAATCCAAATGGATGACTTTAAAGACAATGGCTAACTTGCCCTCTTGCTTTTGCTAGATCTCTCAGCGGCCTTTGATTTAGTGGACCATAAATTCCTTTGCCTGTACCTATCATCAGCAGGCCACTTCTCCACTAATGCAACAGCCTGGATCTCTTCCTTTCTATGTAGCAAAACAATGAGTCTTCTCCTCTTCCGCATCAGCACTTCAGCTCCAGTCACTTGTAGAGTCCCTTAAAGCTCCTGTGTTTCCCCAACCCTTTACAATATCTTTACAAACCCTCTCTTTGACCTCCTCGACCCAATGGTTATCGCCTACAGCAACTATACGGACGATACCCAAATCCTCCTACCTATCACTGGCTGCTATGACACTGACTCCTAGGTACCTTGCAAAATCTATCAAACAATCCAATCCTGGATGGCACTACATTCCTTATACCTTAACAATGATAAAGCTAAGTTACTCCTTACAGTATCATAAATCATATTAGCACCCTGACCGTGGGGCCAGCCAATCAGGTGGCTAGGAACGTGGGCTTAAACCTCCAGTGCAAGCCTGCGTTCCATGCCACCTAATGGGCAGCACCCCACTGCCAACTTCCCCCCACCCTGTCCCGTTTTTGTTGTTTTGTTTAATCCCTCCCTCCCCCCAACTTGCCTTATTTCAGCTGCAGTGGCGCTCGCCGCTACAGCCGGACCTCCCGGTCTGCTCACACTGGCCGCCATGGAAACGGAAATCATTCTTCATAGACGGTATCGCCACCCTAGTCTCCAAAGAAGTCAAAACACTGGGAATTTATCTAGACTCATCCCTCTCACTAACTAGACAGGTAAATGCAATTATATCATCCGCAGCTTAGACAACCAAACTTATCAATGCATCCAGACCCTTCCTCACCACTGACAGCTGCGTAACAGTTGCAAGAGCCCTTATCTCCATACTCGACTCGACTCGCAGTCTCCACCTATTACAATATTAAAATATTGCAAGTGATCCAAAATAATGCTTTAAGAACTGCCTTGAACATTCCTAAAAAAGACCACATTTCTATAGCCAGAGGTGTGCACTGGCTGCCCAGCCAAAAGCGCATTGTGTTCAAAACTCTCACAGAAACGCACAAATGCTTTTGGAATACTGCACCCAGATACCTATCCCGGAAATTTACCAAAGCCCAATTCAACAGACCTACACAGGCTTCACAAGAACACCTCCTTACTATCCCCAGATTCAAACTTCAAAGAGCTGGGGGTTGCATCTTCGCAGTAATGGCCGCAAAACCATGGAATGCCTTAACGCTGCACCTAAGAGCGGAACCCTCCTTCTGGGGCCTCAAAACGTAGCTCTTTGCACTTGATCTTTAACTACCTGACTTCCCTCTAATCCCGATCAGAAAATGTATGCACATTGGACGCGCCATCTGTAGCAAGCGCTTATTCTCTATTAATGTGGCGTTCATCCTCCAGTCCAGGGGCTGTAACAGGGGATAACGGGCCAGCAGCCCAAGTTCGCTTGAGCCGATAATGAGGGATTTGGGCTGTTATCCCTCATTCCAGTCTCTGGAACGGGGTATGAAGGCCATTAGCACCCCGGGTTGCCAAAGCTGTAACCCGGGGTGCTAAAAAAAGGTTTTTCCTTCCTACAATGGGACGCACGTGGCATCCCACTGTAGAAAGGAAAATCCTTTTCCAAGATGGCTGCCATGAAAAGGGAAGGCGGCGCTTGTAGTGGCGGTTCATGCTTGCTTTCCTAGCCACCTAATTGGCTGGGTCCTCCCGCCCGGGTGTTAATGCCTATTCTATTCTCATGTCTTAGAAAGATGCACTTTCTGTAACCAGCGCCTGGATGCTTATGGGTTTGGTGCACTTTACAAATGACAAATACATAGACCTCATTTGTTTCCATTTCCTAAATGAAGAATTGAACATAGCCAACGATGTTTTGAATAGTTTGTTGTTTAAGCTCAACACTGGATTCTTCCCTGATTAAAATGTGTAGCAGCCTTGGTAACTACTGTAAGGTGAAAAGCAGCATGGTGGTCGCAAGCTGTATAACGTTAACTTCTTCTAGTAGTAGAGATGGTTATGTTAAGATTTTTTTCATACTGTGCCAGTCGCCACCAGGCAAGCCAGCAGGGCAGTCAGATGGTAAAGATGCAGAAAGGCCACAAGCATTTGAAAGATATATTCAAGGAAGGAAGGGATGGTGTTTGTTGTAGCTTGCATGCATATAGAATCAGTATAGAGCGATGAAAGCTTAGCGCTGATCAAAAAAATGCAAATGCTTAATACTCCTGTGAATTAACATATATTTCTGTGAGGAACAATATATGCTCGAAAATAAATTACTTGGTTTAATCTTGTAATAACACAGTTGTGCAGTACTTCACATTTACTGAGGTACTCGATGCCATTCAACAAATTGAATATCCAAGCATTCTTACAGACTGCTCCTTTTTCCATGAGAGCGAGATGGCAGAAGAGCCAGTGCAACATTATATGGTCACCTATTTCAGTAAAACCCATATTAGAAACTCAGGTAGTCTGATTCCTGATCATCCTAGCATGTCAGATCTGTTGGAGCAGATGGCGCAAAAGAGACGTCCCACCCGGAACGAGGAACACCCTCTGTCTTAATTGGCAAAGTCTAGAAAGGGATACAAACTGCATGGAACTGCTCCTATTTTTCTTGCAAACTGGAAGAAATCTTGTCCATAGCTATCAGCATCCACGTCTTAGACTACCACAAATGCAATGCAGGATTTCTTTCCACCTTTGGGCTATAGATGTTTGAGTGGCCATGAAGGGATTTAATAATAAGTGGGCCCGTCTTGCTGTGCAGAGAATAAGCCTGGCCGCGTCTCCTAAAGTAATCATTATGGGATCAGTGTTATATGGTTAAGCTGGTTAAGTATTTAAAATGCAACAAGATGTATTTCCAAACGTATTCGATTCATAGACTATCCCACCATATATATGCCATGGTACCTCTGATGTCACAACTCGCCCATCCAGCAGTGTCCCATCGGAATCGCGTAGATCGTCCGCTGTTATTGGTGACATACTTTGTATGCATTTTCCCGAATTTGTGTAGAACGTGAGGATCTATTGGCTCTAGACAAAATATGTAGCCACTTTTCTTGTTAAGGGTATCGAGTTTTATAGGCTTGAGAAATCACATGTTTTGACATGCCCACTTGCGTCGGATTTTCTAGTCGTGGCTGACTGTGAAACCTCTGTTTATCTCCCTTTTCGTGATCCAGGAGAGGGGTTGAATCTAGCAAAACCTTTTAGACTCCCCTATAATAAACTACCACTTGCGGGATTCAAAATCAAATCTAGAGGTTCTCTGTTTCAATACATTTGGTTTAAATGACTCAATCCACCCCTTTCCCATTTTTCAAAGTGTGCGCCCTTATGAAGCTGGTGTGAAATCGGGATTTGCGAATACCATGGTGAGCGAGGAAGGGAATTATGTAAATGTATACTTGCAAACCAGCTAATCTATTGCTCCGATGATGAGGTTGCCACTAAGTTAGTCCCAGTTGCGGCTGCCCTGGAGGACCGTGTAAGGCAAATGGCTTTCTGCAATCTCAATGATCCTCCCTCCTCAATGAAAACTCCTGGCTTTCTCTCCTGACATATGATAACCATTCAAATATCCCTCAGAGCTTAGTAGCTTTTATGAACCTTCTGATGGCCATTAACACTAAGCCCCCATTTGCAAGAGTCCTCCTCGAGATTTTCTGAGAGATCCTGAATTTTCATTGCATTCAAATAAAATGAAATTGTTTTGTTTGCATTTGGTGGGATAGCTTAGAAGGGCATCTATTTGGCAGAGCTGCAAAGCATACAGCAGCCGAAGTGGGAAATTCATGTGAAGACTTGCAGTTCTACCTAACCACGCAATCTCCAGTTTGTTCCATCTGTTCGAGTATCTCTACAAATAAAGCTGGCAATAGGGTTCATAGAGAATTGAAACTCTCAGTGAGCTCAATTCCTAAATCTTTTGTTGCCTGTTCTCAACAATTTGGGAATCTGCCTTTTCATCAATCACACTGGGGTTTTTCGGAAATATTTAGGATTTGGACTTTTCACACTTAATTTTAAATCCTGCTACTTTGCTAAAGGGGTCAAATTGCTGTAGTAGTCTTTTGAGCAAATGGTTTGGGGGTCTCACTATACAGAACACTTTATGCACAAACGATTGTTCTTGTTCATCCGACCATCCAGATCCACCCATACTATTCTAACATGTACTTCTTAATAATTATTGCCCATGGCACCAGATAGAGAGCGAGTATTAGAGGAAAAAGAGCACAGCCTTGACAGGTGCCTCAGGACAATGGAATCGGCTGGAAGTCTTCATTTATTGGGTTTATCGATGTTGCCAGGGAATGGAAGCTAGCTATGATAAATTTAGAGAAGTTAGAGCTGGATTCAAATTTGTCAAACCAGCTTGACTAAGGACCAATCAAAATGATTTCATGTTGTATTGGTGTCAAAGGCCAGCATAGTAAAGGTAATGGGCTGTTGTCTAGCAAAGGCAGATACATTAACCACTCTTTAAGTATTTGCAAAAGCCTATCATCGTGTCCTGAACCGGGTAAATCTATCCTAGCATCAATAACTCTAAGGGGTTACTTACAGGGCAACAGTATTTTGGGGTTGGGCTTTGATTGCCCAATACACCCCGATCTGGACAGAACTAGACCCAATACAATGCACAAATCGCTGGCAACACAGTCTCTAAAATAAAGCATGTCGGCCCTAGAGCTGATAGACGTGTGGCAGGAACAAAATGTTAATGAGAGAGGATACTCCTTCTATTCTCATCCTCATGATTCCCACTTACGCACGGATGTCATCCTGGTGAGCAGGGATCAGTTCACTAACTATAGTAAAGCAACCTATCTGGGGAAAACATTGTCGGACCATGCCACGCCAAGCCAAGATGTCCTGGGGCAGACAGCGGGGGTGATACCTACCTGGAGACTCAGAATGGAATCACTGAGGGATGACATCTGCAGAGAGGGGATACGTCAGGTCATTGTAGACTACTTCGAATTTAATGAGGGAACTGTGGAGGATAATGGGATGGTCTGGGATGCATTTAAAGTGACTATTCGAGGGCACTGCCTGGCCACTTCCTGCAGAATAAGATCCGATCTGCAGACACACCTATGAGACTCAGAGGACTGGATACAACTGGAAGGGAAATTGGTCAGAGGGTCTGCTTGTAAGGCAGAATTACTCTGGGAATTCATAGTGAGGGCTCGAGCACAGGAGTGAGTAGGGATCACATCTGTGCATCGAAATTATTCACAGGGAAGTGGATAAGGCGAACTGTCTTTTGGCCTGGCTTCTCCAAAAAAGAGGAACCAAGAGGTCCTATAACCCAAATCATTAAAGATGATAGGGACTTGGTCACAATAAATGGGTATTCCTACATATAATCCCCACCAAAAATATTGCCGTACATATGGTTGTTTGTCTCGCCATAGGCGATATTTTTGGGGGGATAATTTGTGGGAGCGTGGGTTGCGGGTTTTTTTTTTGTATCGCAATATTTTTATGGGGATATTAACACATGGAGCCAATAAATGAGGGTATTAACAGTGTTTTTCATGAATACTATACCACCTTGTACACTAGCGGAGAACCATCCAATGTAGAGGACATGACAGAGGTGTTGGATCAAGCCTTTCTACTGAAACTGACGGCTACAGTCACAGGTGAGCTGGAAGGGCCAGTGGTGGAAGGGGTAATAAGGGCTGCAATTGATTTTCTTCGGATGGGGAAACCTCCGGGTGGGGGATGGTCTCTCCACAGAATTTTATTCCACTTGCATGGACCTCCTGGTCCCCAAAGTACTAATACTTCTCCAGTATGGGGTCTGGCATGGAATCACATGCTCATGAATATTCCCCATCGCCAGGCTGGGAATCCTGGGTAAAAGAAAAAAGTTTCACTTTAAAACTGTATATCTCCTCTGAGCCAATTACTGGCTTCTGGGTCATACTACCCCCATCCAATGACATTCCTCTCCCTAAGCTCCACCCTTGGTGGCCATCTTCAGATTTTTACTGCACGCATCAGTGTTAGGAGTCCTTGTGTTGCTCTCCAAGCTAATTTCGTGTTTTTTCATAACTTTTTTGCTAAATAGTTAGAATTTGACCAATTCTTACTTCATCAACTTTGACGAAGGATAGAGACCGGCAGCGGGGCTCCGCTACCAGCAAAGATCTTCATCCACCGTTGGATCATTGAAGTCTCAAGAAGGCCAGGCCTTGGGGCCTACTTCGCGCCCTTTCAGCATGGCTGAGGAGTAGAAGGAAGGTCGCAGCCTCTTCAAACTCTGCGCAAAGTGTGTTTTAAAGAACATCTTCATGAAAGATCGTCACCATAAATGCTTGTACTGCCTGCATCCGGACCACAATGAGGAGGGATGCGAGGTGTGCCAGGGTTTCTCAAAGAAAACCAAAAAAGAATCGTACAGCAGACTGTTGGTGTGGCTCAAGTCGAGCAGGGGCTCTGACGCAGCCTTGGGCAGGATCAAGCCTCATCCAGGACCGGCCGCTCAGAGGAGCGTTCTCCCTCCAGAAGGAGGTCGAGACCCTTTGAGGACACCCTGAGTGCACGGGTTCAAGAGAAGGACAAGCTGTGGGAGGCTAGCTCCGTTGGGTTTGCCGCTAATGCGGGTCCCAATTCGGACAAAAGGTGTTCCCCATCACCATCATCCTCCACAGTGACCCTGCCAACAAAAGGAGCATCTTCAAAGAGAAAGTCGTTAACCCCGTCCAAACTCTGTGTGTCCGCGGATAGTCCGACGAGGGAAAAGTCAGAGAAGGACTCGTTGAAGGCAGCTAAGGCTTCAACCAAGGCCAAGTCAACGGAGTCGACCACAGCACCGTTGACAAAGGCAGCCACAAGCACTTCGTTTTAAGTCGAGGACGTCCACTGCGGCTCTGAACTGGAGCGGGTACGGGAAAGAAGCGGCAGCCTTCCCACGAGCGTCCTTTCCCCCAAGGTGAGATATGGCTGCAGCAGCAAAGGAACCGGGGCCAGAGAAAGACCAGGCAGCTGCTCTAACCCAATAGCCTCCTAAGAGGGAGAGAGACACTGTCCCACCTGTGGAGCCTCCCAGGTATGCAGACAGGCAGGCTACTGAGGTTAGACCGGAGCAGATCTACTTGAGTACCAAAGAGGGCAATGATCCACAGGATGGATGCTGCTCAGACCAAGGAGGGGGAGGACCTGAGGGAAGACCTCAGTCCCCTGTACGAAGAGGAGACGCATTACCCTACTCCGCTTACTCCGTTTACACCTAGACCTAGGGACATGTCTCTGGACATTCTATCTACCCTGCACACACTGGTCACCGAAATCCAGTAAAAGATGCTGCCATCAGGGCTGGCACCTACAGAACCTCAGAGGGTAAACTCTCCCTCACGGAAGAGAAAGTCCAAAGGGGGCACGGGTCCTCGGCATCATCCGACCCCACCGCCACCTCATCACGACAAGACTCCTACCGTAGTTCTGGATCCACACACGGTCACGGACACAGATACCATGACTACTGGTACTGATGAGGACAATTTCATTGCGTCGGACTGGGAGACTCCACAAGTGGATGAGCCCCATAGGGCCTCCCCTCTGGACAAAGTTGGATCTTTTCATTCGGTCATCTCGAAAGCCTCTGAACTGTTTCAGTTAGTTCCCAAGGAGACCAAGGAGGGTCTCCTGTACCAACAACCCAAATCGAGGAGAAAGACCATCATCTCCATTCTCTTCCTGGACAACATCTAGGAGAGGGTGTAGTGGGATAGATTGGAAAAGAAGTACACAGTGCCCGAATTGGCTCCCAGGTGCCTAAGGTCTCAGCCCTCGCCGGATTTGGTGTTGGGGAAGAAGCTGGATGCGATGGGCAAGAGAATCATTTACATGGCAGTCTCTACCATCACGGCAGCCAACGCTCTAGCCATTTTGTCCCATTATGACCGGGAACTCTGGTACAAGCTGGGATCTATCCTGGACTTTATGCCCAAAGACAAATAGGTTGAGGCACTGGAACTCTATTAGGAAGGGAGTGGCCTCGAATCATGCCATTACGGCGGGGGGTAGAAATCGCGAACACAGGTTTTTGCCAGATGGGGAATGGGATGTCTCTGCGCCGTCAAAGTTGGTTGAAGGCTACACATTTGCTGGAAATGCCCTTCAAATGGGAGAACCTCTTCGGAAAGGCGGTTGACGAGTCTTTGCAGGCAATAAAGACTGACACAGAGATGGCACGTTCCCTCTGAACTTTGCAACAGTGTCGATCCTCGTCCTTTTGATCCTCCAGAGAAAAGCCAGGAAGATCTTCAAAGGGTTATAGTACCCCTTACAGGCAGACTTCATGGTCTTCCACTCAAGCGTACAGGGGGCACTCTCAAGGCAGCAGAGGTCTGTGGCGGCGCCGCCATCAAGGCAGAACACCTCCCCCAAAGCAGGCCTGAACCGGCCATTGCTCCGGGTCACCACTTACGCACCCCAGTGGGAGGCCGGCTGGCGAAGTTCATCAGCACTTGTGAAAAGATTACCTCGGACAGATGGGTGTTGGATGCTCTCGGACGGGGGCACACCTTGGAGTTCCAACACAGGTGTCCTCATATCCTTCTGATTTAGTGGCATGAACTACATGGGCCACAGCTTCTGCAGGAGGTGCGGCCCATGTTAGGGAAGGGGTGATAGAACCCGTCACCTAGCGGCTCCGGGGCTTTGGAGTATGTGCCAGATAGTTTTTAGTTAAAAAAAAGACAGGGTTTTGGAGGCCGATTCTGGATCTATGTCGTCCCAACAAGTACTTAAAGTCCCACAAGTTCTGGATGGTCACATTGCAGCACATGCTCGGCCAGCTGGAACAGGAGATTTTCTGACGTTGTTGGACCTGGAGGACGCCTACTTCCACATCCCCATTCACAAAAAGTACTGCAAGTTCCTTGCGATTTTTAGTTTTGGGTCAGCACTACCAGTTCAAGGCTCTGCTTTTCGGCCTGAAGTCGGCCCAGAGGGTAACTATGAATCTGCAAAGCATCCACTTATACCCCTACCTGGATGACTGGCTAGAGCGTTCCAAAACCGTATGTCTGCTGATGGAGCTGGGATTCTACATAAACTATCCGAAGTCTTGCTTGAAGCCATCTCAGGATGCTCTATTTGTGGGTGTGCGATTCAACATCGGAGGAGAGGGTGAAAGCCATACAAGGCAAGGTGCAGCGCTTGTCTTCGGCCCAAGTGGCGACAGTGCTATTTATCAAGTCGCTTCTGGGCATATTGTCCTCCTGCATCAACCTCGTTATCCTCTGCAGATTGCGCATTAGGCCTCCAGGAGTTCCTGGATGTGAGATGGATACAAGTGTTGTGGAACTTTACGGACAAGATCGGCCTCACTGAAGAATTCCGAAGGGCGATACTGTGGTGGGGTGTGCAGCATCACCTCATCCAGGGAGCTCCGTTTCAGGTTCCCCCTTACCAGAAGACGGTCACCCTGGATGCCTCTCTAGAGGGGGGAGCCTACAACGGACAGTTGCACAACAGAGGCCTCTGGCAAACAGAGGAAAGGCACCTACACATCAACGTCCTGGAGCTTTCAGGCCCTCGAGTCTTTTCTGCCTTCATTGAAGGACAAGGTGGTGAGGATCTTCACGGACAACACCACAACCATGTTCTACATCTGGAAACGGGGGGACCCGGTCTCCGGCACTCTCCAAGGAGGCGCAAGACTTGTGGCAGTGGGTCATTCATCAAGGCATGTTCCTTGTTCCGTTTCACCGGGCAGGAATCGTTAACACCATCGTGGACTCGCTCGGCAGGGAACTGCATTCTTGCAATGATTTGGAGCTTTACCAGGAGCATCTGCTGTTCGACAAATGGGGTCAACCCCAGATCGATCTCTTTGTGACGGCAGTGAACACCAAGTGCCAGAGGTTCACCAGCAGGTTCCCTCAACCGAGGAGCATGGGGGATGCATTCTCGTCCCTGTGGGAGAGACAGTTCGCATATGCCCCCGCCCTGTTTCCACTCCTCTCACACTCAGACACTGCCACTGCAGGATAATACTGGTCGACCCGGTGGGCCGAGGCAGATCTGGTATCCAAACTTACTACGCCTGTCAGTGGCCCTCCATCAAGCTGCCACTGTCCCCGATCCTTCTTATCAGAGAAGGGGGCGATTCTGCATCACAACCCGGAGTCTCTGAACCTGAGGGCATGGCTCCTGCAGCCCTAGAGTTTGGAGGTTATGCTTTACCCGCAGAATGTAAGTACATCCTGGCCAGAGCGTCGTCAACATGTAAGTTCTATGGACATAATGGAAATGCTTCTCAATGTGGTGCCAAACACAGAAGATTACCCCTCTGCATGTCACGGCCCTGAACCTCTACCATACTTGCTTTCCTCGGCAAAAGCAGGACTGGCTCATGCCTCTGTCAAGGTGCATCTCACTGCCGTATCCAGGCACACCAGGTCGCCGGGCAGACCTTTGCTGTGGTCTCACAGGCTCGTCAAGGAGTTTCTCAAGGGGCTCTTCAGAACTATCCTGACAGTGAAGGCCCGCGCCCCAGCTTGGGAGCTCAATGTTGTGCTAACTAAGCTCATAGAGCGTCCTTCGAACCTATGCATCAGGCTCTGCTTAAGTTTCTCTCGTGGAAGACGACTTTCCTTGTGGCTATAGCCTCAGCCAGGCAGGTCAGGGAGATTCAGTCTCTGTCTTACAAGCAGCCTTACTTGTCTTTCCACGCTTCAAGGGTGGTACTGCGTAGACATCCCACTTTTATGCCAAAGGTACTGTCGGAATTCCACCTCCACCAACCTTTGGCGTTACCTGTATTCTTTTTGAATCTGTCGTTGCTGGCGAAGAAGGCCTTGCATTTGCTGGACGTTGCTCGTTGGTTGAAATTCTACGTGGCATGTACAAAGGATTTTTGGGAGACTGCTCAGTTGTTTGTCAACTTTGGACCTGTGAATCAGGGAAAGGCCTTGCCGAAGGGTTCCATCTGCAAGTGTATCTCTGGCTGCATCATGGACTGTCATCGACTGGCTATCAGGCCGATGCCAGGCCGTCCGAGAGCCAATTCCACCAGAGCCACCGCAGCAACAATGGCGTTCCTCTCTGGTGTGCCCCTGCTCAACATCTGCAGGGCTGCTAGTTGGAGGTCCATGCACACCTTCACAAGGTTCTACTGTGTCGCAACCAGTTTGTTTGAGGTGAGTCTGTTCAAGAGGTGAGTGTTTATTGCTTCTGTTGAGCCTTGCCACCTCCTGTGGTTGTGTATATGTTCTGCTGTGTAATCGTTATTCATGAGCATGTGAATCCATGCCAGACCCCATGCTGGAGAAGGTTTAGGTTACTTACCTGTAACTATAATTCTCCAGCCTGGGTCTGGCATGGATGCACATGCAAAACCTCCCACCTTCCCCTCTGTGGCGCTTCTTGGTTCATACTGCCACTTTACAGGCTTACCAAATCTGAAGATGGCCACCAAGGGTGGAGCGTAAGGAGAGAACTGGCATTAGATGGATGGCAGTATGACTCAGAGGACAGTGATTTGTTTAGAGGAGAAATACAGTTTTAAAGTAAAAGTTAAACTGTTTTTTCTTTTACTGAGGATTCCCAGCCTGACGTCAGGGAATATTCATGAGCATATGAATCCATGCCAGACCCATGCTGGAGAATAATAGTTACAGGTAAGTAACTTAAAACATTTTGGACTGGGCCGGAAAATAGGAAATTAGTCTACTGTGTAAAAGCCCCCTGGTGTGGGTGAAAACAGGTAGAGAGGTTTCCCATAGATGGCAGTTGGCGAGGGGCACATGACAGGATGCCCCCTATCTCCCATCCTCTTTGCTATGACACTAAAACTCCTTACAAGCATTTTACAAACCAGTTTTGGGAGGCAGAAATCACAGTAGATGGCCAAACCCATGTCATTTCATTATACGTGGATGACGTGCTTCTCTGTGTCCATACACTGAGTCTTCACATTCCTTACATGCTTGACATGATGGACCTCATAGGCAGACTATCAGGATTCTGGATACATATGGTCAAATCGGTGGCATTTCCATTGGGTAGCCTCAACTGGAAATTGGGAAGTGAGCTTCCGGAGGTAGGCATACAATGGGAAACATTCCTTCAGGTATCTGGGTATAGAGGTGCATCGCACAGTAGCCGACACTTCAATGGATTGCTTTTCTCCCGCAGATTCCTCATCTTGATAGATATCCATTATCCAGCTCTGCTGCTCAGAAACCTTTCGCCAGGGGGCGTAGTGGACCTCTACTCGGCCGTCGATTGCCTTGTCCGGCTCCCGACAGTCTTCTCTGGAAGTGACGTCCGGCGTCATATATATGGGATGCATTACTCACCGTAATCGTATTTCTGATGCTTGTATCTGCTTAGATTTACATGCTGTGCATAGGCCGACATCTAATGGAAGCTGCAGAGTATTACAGTTGTTTTTGAAACTCGAAAATGGACGTCGACAGGGCGTGCCAGTAATCCACTGTACCCATGGACCTTCAAGCATCGAGGTGCCTCAGATTGTTTGTTTCTGACATGAGGTAGCATGAAGTGTGCGCGAGTACAGGTGTATACAAGTAGATGGATATCAGAACAGCTCATAAAACATCCATGCACCTTCATTCAGGGGAGGAAGGGCAGGCACATCAGAAATAAGATTACGGTGAGTAACGTATCCCTTCTGAGGCTTGCGGAATTTGCTTAGATCACATGCTATGCATAGATTAGGGAGCAGTGTTAGGAGAAGGTGGTGGGTTGTGAGAAGGATCTGCGGCAAACTGATGTTTTAGAACCACTTGTCCTACCTGTGTATCTGCTTCTGAATGGGTGTCAATGCAGCGGTGCGGGGTTAAAGTGTTTACTGAGCTCCATGTAGCTGCTTTGCAAATGCTGTCTAAGGGGACATTTGCAATAAAAGCCAATGTAGCTCCTGTGCTCCTTGTGGAGTGAGCTCTTGGTGTGAAAGGCAGTGTCTTGTTTGATAATGAATAGCATAGTTGAATGCATCTGACTATCCATCTGGAGATTGCATTCTTGGAAATGTGGTCTCCCTCTCTGCCCGGTACTACAGAGACAAACAGCTGGTCTGTTTTCCTTAGCAGTCTGGTCTTGTTTACGTAGTAAAGGACCTCACACCCACGCTGTGGAGTTTTACCTCAGCCGAGCTAGTTGGATTCTGAGAGAAAGCTGGTAGCTCAATGGATTGGTTCACGTGGAATTTGGAGATTAATTTAGGAGAGAACCTAGGATGTGTACATAAAACTAATTTGTAACGCTCACCTGACTCCCACGGAGGCGCTGGCCTGGTTCGCGCTGCTGTGACCTCTTCTAAGGTGATGCGCAAGGTTCGGAAGACGGACTGGACCGGGCCCCCAAATCTGGCTTGTCTGGCTCGCAGAAGTATCCTTCTGTAGGCGAAAATAGGGGATTAACTGTCTGCGGGGTAATGCAATCGGCCTCCCACCTTCCCCTCTCACCCTCCTCGAAACCCTTCTGTGATTCCTCGTAGCGTCTCACCTTAGGGTCTTGAAGGACGAGCTCTCCATCCTGCTTCTGATGCAGGGGCGCGTTGGTATCCAGTTACTTCACTGGATTTTCGGATTGGTGAGAACCAAACTTGCTTGGCTTCCAGGTAAGTTTTTTGATAAGAGGTTCCCCTTGTGTCCATGCATTAATGTACTAATGCTAGTGTCTTTTTCACCATAGGGGCCGGGGTACGGAATGCCGGGGAACAGGCACCGAGATGAGAGGTGAAATCCTTGTAGAAATCAGGTAAGTCTTTAATGAGCTTTTTTTGGTAATGTCTTGTCATTCGCTCATTAACGCTGATGTCTCTTTTTCCCCCTTAGGGGCCGGGGTCCGGAAATGCCAGGATGCGGCACGGACCCGAAATGAAGAGGGAATGAATCAACAGGTAAGTCGTAACATGGAGATTTAGCTTTCCTTATTCCCTTCTCTCTCTCACCTTTTGTTCTGGTCTTTTTCTCCCTAGGCGCTGGGGCGTGACTGCGAATCCGGATGATCGCTGCTGAACATGGAGGCGCCCTGTAAAGGTGAGTGGAATGCGGCGCTGCAGTGATCGACGCGATGAGCTTTTAAATAAGTCTTCCTTTTCAGGATTGTCGGCGAGATGTGTCCGGGATGCGGATTTAGCAGGTAAGGACTTTTCCTTCTTCTGTTCTCTTCTTCTCTTCCATTGCAGGTGATCCAGGATGCTGGCAGGCATGGCAGAAGTCAGGATGCAGGAGCAGACACGGTGAGCGTCCAGCTGCTAGATGCAGAACAACGCGAAGCACGTGTGGCTGTTCGAGTGGGGTTTAAATAGCCTTGGAAGAAGTTCCAGGTATGTATCCTTCCTCCAATCAGGTATGTATCCTTCCCTGACCACGCCCGGATGGTAAATTAGTCCCACAGGTAAAGTAGTTCCTTTCAGGCCTCAAGGAGGCCGGGATCCTGCAGCATGGTCTGCATCAGGTAAGTGCACCCAAGCATTCCCAGAATGAGCCTGGTGCCTATGGCGCCAGGACTGATGTCTTTTATGAGCCTGGCGCCATAGGCGCCAGGACACTGTCGAAAGGGCCCCTATATGGGGTTGCTGGGTCCTTCCTTGGGGACTGGATGTCCGCTTTCGGGGATGCCGGGCTTGAACCGGCTCCCCCGGAGCGGGCATCATGACAGCACTCCCCCCCAAGGCCCCTCCCAAGGTTGTTCCCTCCGGGGGTTTTGGTTTGTCTGGGAAGAGTCGGTGGAATTTCCTGACTAATCGAGGTGCATGCACATGGTCGCTGGGTTCCCACGACCTCTCCTGAGGTCCGTACCCCTTCCAATCAATTAGGTAGAACAGTTTTGACCTAAACATTTTTGAGTCTAAAATGTTCTTCACTTCGAATTCGGGCTCCCCATCTATTAGAATAGGTTCTGGAGGTTTGAGTAGTCGGGTTCCGGGTACCACTGGTTTCAGAAGTGACACATGAAAAACAGGATGAATTCGCATACTAGCTGGTAAATCAAGTTTAACAGCCACTGGGTTAATTATTGCCGTTATAGAATAAGGTCCCAGATATTTTGGGTCAAAAGTTCTAGGCCCTTTGAGTGGTAAATGTCTGGTAGCTAACCACACTTGATCCCCAATCTGATACGGAGGTGCTTCACTCCGAGGTAGATCAGCATTCTCCTTGTATTTTCTCTTGGCTTGTTGTAAATGCGTAGTTGCCTCTCTGAAGGCTTGGGTAATTGTAGAATGCAGATGTTCTACTGCAGGCATTCCGAGGTTCTGAGGTGAGTCAAGGTTTGAGGTTCGAGGGTGATGCCCAAACAAGGTATAAAAAGGACTATGTCCAGTTCCAGAGTGTACCGAATTATTATATGCGTATTCGGCTATCCAAAGAATGTCTTTCCAGTTGCTTTCAGATTGCTGTAACATACACCGTAAGTACTGTTCAAGGGTCTGATTTGTCCTCTCGGTCTGACCATCGGTGTGAGGGTGGTGACTGGGCGATAATCTTACGTCGATCTGCGCCATTTGACAACATTTGCGCCAGAAGTGGGAAATGAATTGGCTTCCCCGGTCAGAGATTAGTATAGATGGGAATCCATGTAGCCGAACAATATTTTCGAGGAATTCTTTGGCTAGGACAGAAGCTGAAGGTAAACCTTTCAAAGGAATAAAGTGGGCCATTTTGGAAAACAAATCCACAATTACCAGAATAGTATTGTACCCCGAACAAGGAGGCAGGTCTGTAATAAAATCCATCGATAGGGTGTGCCAGGCTGCTGGTGGTATGTCTAGAGGTTGAAGGAGACCGGCTGGTCTTTTCTTTTGACTTTTATTTTGGGCGCAAACACCACAGGACATCACAAAAGATTTAACATCTTTTCGCCAAGAGGGCCACCAAAATTGTCGTTTCACCTTTTCCTCTGTCTTGGCAATACCGGGGTTTCCCTCTATTAATGTATCATGATAACCGGAAATAACTAGTTCGTGTAATTCCTTCTGTGGCAGGAATAAGCGTCCTTGGAAATAAGGTAAACCATTATCTATGGTAAAGTCTGATCCCTTTTGTATCCATTCCCATAAGGTTGTAGGGTCCAGGAGTTGTTTCACTCTGGCTTGAATGTCTTCAAGCGTCTGTAACGAAGTCATGCCTAGAATCCTCTGTTCGGGAATTATTGGTACTGGTTCTGAGTTTGTATCAGATTCTCCCATTCCAATTCGGGATAAGGCGCCTGCTTTGCCATTCTTGCAGCCAGGTCGATAGGTAATCATGAAATCAAATTCAGCGAAAAACAAAGCCCATCGGAGCTGCCGAGATGACTGAGCCTTGGCGGTTTTCAAATACTGTAAATTCCGGTGATCACTGTGATGGGATGTCGAGCGCCAAGCAGATAATGCCGCCAGGCTTTAAAAGAGGACTTAATGGCTAACAGTTCTTTGTCCGTGATTGCATAATTAACCTCGGGTGCCGAGAATTTTCTGGACCAAAATGCTACGGGATGCAGTTGGTTGATTTTGGGATCTCTTTGGGACAGGACAGCTCCCATGGCTAGGCTGGATGCGTCAGTCTTGACGACATAAGGGAGATCTGGACGCGGGTGTTTCAATATAGGTGCAGAGGCAAACTTAGCTTTTAAATCCTGAAAGGCCTGCTCGGCTTCTTCAGTCCATTCAAAACGTTTATTTTTCCTCAAGAGTGCAGTAATGGGTTGTACCACGCGTGAAAATTCCGGGATAAACCTGCGATAGAAATTGGCAAAGCCGAGCATGCTTTGAACCCCTTTTACAGAGCTAGGTGATGGCCATTTGAGGATGGCATCCACTTTTCTTGAGTCCATTCGGACTCCTTTGGGTGTCAGGATGAAACCTAGAAACTCGACTTCTGTGGTATGGAAAACACATTTCTCCAATTTAGCAAATAGTTTGTGTTGGCGCAGTTTTTCAAGTACTGCCCTAACGTGTTTTCTGTGATCAGATTCCGAAGAGGAGTACACCAGAATGTCATTGATATATATACGACAACACAAACATCGATGAGTTCCCGAAGGACATCATTCATGAAGTATTGGAAGGCAGCCGGCGCATTACACAATCCGAAAGGCATGACCTGGTACTCAAATAATCCGTATTTAGTACAGAAGGCAGTTTTCCATTCGTCACCTTCTTTAACTCGTACCAGATGATAAGCCCCCCCGGAGATCTAACTTGGTGTATATGCAAGCGTCCTTCACCTGGTCAAGGAGTTCAGGGATCAGAGGCAAAGGATAACGGTTTTTAACCGTTATCTGGTTCAATGCGCGGTAATCGATACAAGTTCTAAGGTCGCCTTCTTTTTTTGGGCACGAAGAACAAAGCCGAGGATGCCGGGGACTTTGACGGGCGAATAAAACCATTAGCTAGGTATTGATCCAAATATTGTCTCAAATGCAGATTCTCAGGTTCGGTAAGGGCATAAATCCTGCTAGAAGGGGTTTGTGCACCGGGCACCAGATCGATTTGGCAATCGTACGATCTGTGAGGAGGTAACGTGTTGGCCTGTTCCTTTTGGAAGACATCCTGAAAGTCTTGGTATTCAGGAGGTAGTTGCATGGAGGCAGAGGTTACAGATGCTAGATTAATCTTCAGGTTTTCTGGGTATCAGGTTTGTGTACAATCCGGGAAGGTTATTCTCTTAGCTCGCCAATCAATTCGAGGATTATGTGTCTCTAACCAAGGGATTCCAAGAATAACCTGAAACTGTGGAGCCTTGATTACATCAAACACAACACCCTCCCGATGGCCGTCGGGACCAATAAGAGTCACCTCATTAGTGGAATGTGTTACCGGTCCAGAGGCAATTTCAGTTCCATCAACTGTGGTGATGACATCTTTGCTGGTTTTAGGACGGAGAGGGAGGTTAATCCTAGAGACCAATTCACGATCCACATAGTTTCCAATAGCCCCACTATCGATGTATGCCTTTATTGCATGCAACCGCTTAGGCTGTTCTGGATCTACGAGAACTATTGGCACAATGAAATGAGAGGTCTGAGAGTTAGTTTTCAAGCTCGGCAAGCGGACCCCTACACTTGTCGGGCGGAGTCGTTTCCCGAAACAGAGTCTTCATGGTTTTTATCAGCGGCTCCTACCGCCTTTCGGGGCGGTTTTGCCGGGCAATCTCGTAGAAAGTGTCCAGAATTCCCACAATAAAGACATAATTTTAACTGCAGCCTCCTTTCACGTTCCTTTTGAGTTAAGGGTCCTTTAACCCCTCCAATTTGCATAGGCTCAGAGACATCAACTCCCTTGGGATTAGCATGGGTCTTGACCAACACCCGGGTCTCAAACCTGGACCGATCTGCTTTTCTGTTTTGAAGTCTATGATCCAATTGGACCACCAAGTCTATGTACTCAGTGCATTCTTGGGGCGGATTTACAACTTGGGCCAAGACATCTGTAAGTTCTCCGCATAGGCCTCAATAAAACAACGTGACTATTTTATCCTCTGGCCATCCCGTTTCCACAATTAGTCTATTAAAGGTTGCAATATAGGATAGGAGGTCCTGATTGCCCTGTCGCAGGGATAGAAGTTCGTCATCCAGAGCCTGCCCCTGAGAGTGTCGAGCAAATAACCTTTCCATGCTTGCTTGAAACCTTTGAAAATCACGGAGAATCGGGTCATCTTGAGTAACCAGTGGAACTGACCAATCGGCAGCGCAGCCGCTGAGATATGACAATACAAAGGCTACCTTGGTCTGATCATTAGGGAAGGCCCCAGGTCTGCATAGGAAGTGCAAACGACACTGATTCATGAATACGGCGAATCGTTTGGGGTCCCCAGCAAAGCGTTCGGGTGGGGCCAGCGGCATGCTTCCAGGTAGATTAATCTGCACAGGGTTACTGGAAACCACAGGAGCGGGGTTCCCTCCGGAACCGGGTAGAGGAGTTTGCCCAGCTTGACCTTGCAAAAGCTGTCTGGCCAGGTCATCAGTTCTTTCCTTTGATATTATTAATTCCCTCAGTAATTGGGCCAACTGATCAGTCTCAGAACTTTCCATAGCGCCTGGGTGGGAATTTGTAGGAAGGCTTTGCGTTCTGTAACGCTCACCTGACTCCCACAGAGGCGCTGGCCTGGTTCGCGCTGCTGTGACCTCTTCTAAGGTTATGCGCAAGATTCAGAAGACGGACTGGACCGGGCCCCAAAATCTGGCTTGTCTGGCTCGCAGAAGTATCCTTCTGTAGGCGAAAATAGGGGATTAACTGTCTGCGGGGTAATGCAATCGGCCTCCCACCTTCCCCTCTCACCCTCCTCGAAACCCTTCTGTGATTCCTCGTAGCGTCTCACCTTAGGGTCTGGAAGGACGAGCTCTCCATCCTGCTTCTGATGCAGGGGCGCGTTGGTATCCAGTTACTTCACTGGCTTTTCGGATTGGTGAGAACCAAACTTGCTTGGCTTCCAGGTAAGTATTTTGATAAGAGGTTCCCCTTGTGTCCATGCATTAATGTACTAATGCTAGTGTCTTTTTCCCCATAGTGGCCGGGGTACGGAATGCCGGGAACAGGCACCGACCCGAGATGAGAGGTGAAATCCTTGTAGAAATCAGGTAAGTCTTTAATGAGCTTTATTTGGTAATGTCTTTTCATTCGCTCATTAACGCTGATGTCTCTTTTTCCCCTTAGGGGCCGGGGTCCGGAAATGCCAGGATGCGGCGCGGACCCGAAATGAAGAGGGAATGAATCAACAGGTAAGTCTTAACATGGAGATTTAGCTTTCCTTATTCCCTTCTCTCTCTCACCTTTTGTTCTGGTCTTTTTCTCCCTAGGCGCTGGGGCGTGACTGCGAATCCGGATGATTGCTGCTGAACATGGAGGCGCCCTGTAAAGGCGAGTGGAATGCGGCGCTGCAGCGATCGACGCAATGAGCTTTTAAATAAAAGTCTTCCTTTTCAGGATTGTCGGCGAGATGTCTCCGGGATTCGGTTTAGCAGGTAAGGACTTTTCCTTCTTCTGTTCTCTTCTTCTCTTCCTTTGCAGGTGATCCAGGATGCTGGCAGGCGTGGCAGAAGTCAGGATGCAGGAGCAGACACGGTGAGCGTCCAGCTGCTAGATGCAGAACAACGCGAAGCACGTGTGGCTGTTCGGGTGGGGTTTAAATAGCCTTGGAAGAAGTTCCAGGTATGTATCCTTCCTCCAATCAGGTATGTATCCTTCCCCGACCACGCCCGGAGGGTAAATTAGTCCCACAGGTAAAGTAGTTCCTTTCAGGCCTCAAGGAGGCCGGGATCCTGCAGCATGGTCTGCATCAGGTAAGTGCACCCAAGCATTCCCATATTGAGCCTGGCGCCTATGACGCCAGGACACTGTCCAAAGGGCCCCTATATGGGGTTGCTGGGTCCTTCCTTGGGGACTGGATGTCCGCTTTCGGGGACGCCGGGCTTGAACCGGCTCCCCGGGAGCGGGCATCATGACAGCATTTGTCTTTCTGAATAATAAAGAAAGGGTCCTGCACCGACAATGCTTGCAGTTCACTAACTCTTCTTATGGACGTAATAGCCACTAAGAAGGCAGTCTTGTATGTCAGGTGTTTAAGAATTGACTTATGCATAGGCTCAAATGGGGACCCCATGACCTTATCTAGTACAACATTGAGATCCCAGCCTGCCGGTGGATTAGAAATTGGTGGGTGGAGGCTCTTTAACCCCTCCATGAATGCCTTAACTACTGGGATTTTCCACCACAACACTTTATTTTGAGAGGTGGTGTACGCAGATAAAGCCGCCAGTTGGACCTTTATGGAGTTATATACTTACCCCGAGTTTAACAAGTGGAGTATATCATTTAGAATGGTCGATGGAGTACATTCTATGGGGTTTATTTGTTTAGACTGGCACCAGATTACAAATCTTCTCCACTTGTCGAAATAACAGTGTCTGGTGTTTGGTTTACGAGCCTCTATGAGGATATCCGTACACCGTTGAGGTAGATTAAGGTGGCCAAACTCTATGACCTCAGGAGCCAAGACGCCAGGTTCAGTGAGTGTAGTTGAGGATGTACTGTTATTCCCCTGTGTTGGGTCAAAAGGTTTGTCTGGCACAGGAGTTTGATGGGATCACACATCGCCAGTTTGCGCAGATGTGGATACCATGGCTGTCTTGCCCACATAGGAGCAACTAGGATGAGTGTCATCTGTTCTCTGTGAATCTTGTTAATTACCCTGTTCATTAAGGGAGTCAGGGGAAAAGCATAAGCAAATTTCCCTGACCAGTTCACCAATAGAGTGTTATTCTTGGAGTCTGGTTGGGGGAACCTGGACGCGAGGTCTGGGCATTGCTTGATTTCTCCTGTAGCGAACAAGTCTAGTGTGGGGTAACCCCACTGTGAGAAGTTGTGATCTACAACACTTGAGTTTAGTTGCCACTTATGTTCCTCTGGTAGGGGATCTCTGCTCAGAGAATCTGCTAGAGTGTTGAGTACCCCTGGAACATGTTCGGAGGATAGGGACATCCCCCATCTGAGTACACATCTCCATATTTTCTGTGCCAGCCTGGACAGACTTGTACAATGTGTGTCCCCCTGTTTGTTTATATAAAACATTGCAGTGGTGCTGGCTGTTAGAATCTGAACCGACTGGTTTGTCAGCTGCGTTCGAATGTTGAAGTGCTTTGAATACTGCTAGTAGTTCCAGCAGATGATTTGATGATCTTTGGATGGGCTCCACACAATAACCTCCCGCTATTGACGATAGCACCCACTTGTCTGTGGTTATTCCCTCCCATGCGTGGGTGAAGAATGAAATACGTCCCCCTACTGGGGAGGTATGGGAGGGGCCTGTAGCGGGTTGTCATTGTTTGGAGGTGTTCCTCCACCTCTGGATGTGGAGGACCTTTCTCAGCCGCGTGATCTGCGCTGGCCTCTCTGGTAGCCCTTGCAGGCTTGACCATGGCTGTTATTCCATAGGAATTTTAACCCTGTCCGTAACCAGAGCTTCGTTGTGAATTTTGGCCACAAAAGCAATGAAAATTGGTTCGACCCCTCTGGCCTGGTGGTTTATTTATCAACTGGCCCAGAGACTTCAAGGTGTCTTATTCTTCCTTGGTGGACATGAGGGCGTCCTCCACCACTTTACCGAAAAGGACTGAAGGTTCCACTGGCATGTTAAGTAACGTAGCCTGGCTCTCAAGCTTAAAGCCAGATTGGCATAGCCTAGCGTGGCACTTGATTATAGTTCCCACAGCGATAATCCTGCCCGCATTATCTGCAGCATTGAGATTATTTTTAAAGATGCAGCTGGAAGTTGCCTTGCCGTCAGCCACCACCAGGTCTAAGTTGTGTTTAAAATGGTCTGGACCTGAAACTATTAAGGCAGTTATTTCATCCCATTTGTGGCAATTATAACTTGCCAACAGTGTAGAGTTGTTTGCGATTCTGGTCTGAAAATCCGCTGAGGTCGCAACTTTCCCTCCCATAGAGTAGAGCTTCTTGCTCTCCTTGTCTGGCGGTGCCTGAGAAGAGGCTAGTGGTGTCCTTGCCCTGTTACGTCCCTGTTACGTTGTCACCACGAGTGAATCGGGCTTAAACTGGCCTCTGATATACAGTGGTTCAGGAGGCGCTGGGCGAAACAGTTTCTCCAGTCACGGGTTAACCGCCCGAGTCTGGTTAGGTGTCTCCAGTGAAGGTTGGATTCTCCTCGGGACAGATTTTAAAATGGGGATGAATTGGGTGGAAGCCTTCTTATCTCCCAAAATATCCCCCGCAAAGTCTTTGGGCCTCATCACGAGTTGGGCGGTAACACCGGCGCTAATAGCGCTGGCGCTGTCTGCCCTACCGCCAAACCCACCGGCGCTATTAGCGCCGGATTACGGGTTTGGCGGATTTGGAATTCCCCATACCCCACTGAGCCCAATTGGGAATGCCCCATTCCCCATTGCGTTCAATGGGGAAATTTCGCGCTCATACCATTGGCGGATTTCCCACCGGCGGTATGAGAGCGAATTTTCGGTGGATTTCCCCCAGCTCAGAGCTGGGGAGAAATCCGCCGAAGCCCTGATTTGGCGGACCCTTAAATCCGGCGGTAACAGCGCTACTGTCATGATGCCTACCTCCAAGGAGCCAGGTCCGACCCAGCAACCCAAGAGGCAGGCATCATTTCCCCCCAGGGGAGTGCCAGCGTGCCCAAGCTGGGGCCCTTTGGACGCAGTCCTGGCGCCTTAGGCGCCAGGCTCATAAAGCTAGACATGTGTTCAAGTGTTTTAATGTGCACTTACCTGATGCAGACCATGCTGCCACATCCAGGCCCTCTTGAGGCCTGAATAGGAACTACTTTACCTGTGGGACTACTTTCCACCCGGGTGTGGTCGGGGAAGGATACATACCTGATCGGAGGAAGGATACACACTTGGAACTTCTTCCAAAGCTATTTAAACCACACCCGATCAGCAACTCACGCTTCGCGTTGTTCTGCTCCTCGCAGCTGGACGCTCACCGTGTCAGCTCCTGCATCTGGACTTCAGCCACGCCTGTCAGCATCCTGGGTCACCTGCAAAGGGAGACAAGAGACCTACCAGTTATCTGAACCACAGAGACATCACCAACGATCCTGAAAGGGAAGACATCATTTTTAAAAGCATTTCGTTACGATCGCTGCAGCGCTGCATTTCACTCACCTTTCCTGGGTTCCTCCATCTTCAGCAGCGATCTTCCAGATACACAGCCACTTCCCAGAGCCTAGAGAAAAAGACAAGAATAAGAGGTGAGAGAAGGAAGGGAATAGGAAAAGCTCAGTTTCCTTCTAAGACTTACCTGTTGGGTCATTCCCATTTCATTTCGGGTCTTGCTGCTTCCAAGCATTTTCCGGACCCCGGCCCCTATGGGGAAAAAAGACAAAGACATTAGATGAGCGAATTCAAAAAACATTACCTGAGCGCTCATCTAGGACTTACCAGATCTTTACTGGAACTGCACGTTTCACTTCGGGTCGGCGCCATATCTCCGGCATTCCGAACCCCGGCCCCTATGGGGAAAAGACATCAACATTAGCGCTTTGTTGCAAGAAGTCTCCAAAGGAATCTTCATTCATCACCTGAAAAAAGACAATGAACATTAGTATTTAAAGCTTGAACATTTGAACTTGCAACAGAACTTTTACAGCGCCTTATCAGTATAATCAAGCTTACCTGAACTCCCATCCAACCTCAATCCAGTGAAGTAACTGGGTTCAACGCGCCCCTGCGTCAGAAGCAGGATGGAGAGCTCGTCCTTTCAGACCCTAAGGTGAGACTTCACGGGGAATCGTGGAAGGGTATCGTGGAGGGTTGGAAGAGAGTGGAAGGCTTGAGCATAACTCAGTCAGTAGGTAATACTCCCTTTTCACGCACAGGGGTATATTCCTACGAGCCGGAGAAGCCAGAGTAGAGGGCCCTTCCTGTCCATCTTCAGAGTCCTGCGCTTCACCATTGAAGAAGCATCAGCACTCGAAGCCAGACCTGCGCCTCCGTGGGAACCAGGTGAGCGTTACAGAACGCGAAGCCTACCCACAATTTCCCACCCGGGCGCTATGGAGACTTCCGAGACTTACCAGCTGGCCCAGCTTTTGGGGGAATTACGGGCAGAGGTGCACTCAGCCCGCCAGGAGACTAATGCTCTCAAAAGAGAACTGATCTTATCTAAGGAAAGAACTGATGACCTAGCCAAAAGGTTATTACAGGCCCAGGCAGGGCACACTCCTTTACCTAATTCTGGAGACATTTCCACATCAATGGGTTTGAGTAACCCGGTACAAATTAATCTACCTGGACACATGCCTTTGGCCCCGCCTGAACGATTTGCGGGGGATCCCAAGAAATATGCCATCTTTATGAACCAATGTCGTTTACACTTTTATGCAGACCCGGAGCCTTCCCTAACGACCAGACCAAGGTAGCCTTTATACTATCTTACCTCAGTGGCAGTGCTGCCGATTGGTCTATTCCATTGGTAAATCAGGATGATCCCATTCTCCAGAATATTCAGGGTTTCCAGGCCAGCATGGAAAGATTGTTCGCTCGACACTCTCAAGGACAGGCCCTTGATAACGAACTGCTATCCTTACGACAAGGTAATCAGGATCTTCTGTCCTACATGGCCACCTTTAACAGACTGGTTGTGGAAACTGGATGGCCAGAAAGCAAAAGGATCACATTGTTTCATCGAGACCTGCGCGGAGAGCTTAAGGATGTTCTAGCTCAGATAGTAAACCCACCCCAGGTCTGCGCAGACTACATTGACTTGGTGGTTCAACTTGATCACAGACTTCAAAATAGAAAAGCAGATCGGTTCAAGTATGAAAACCGAGCACCGATCAAAACCCACGCTACCTCCAAGAGTACCGACGTATCTGAACCTATGCAAATCGGTGGTGTTAAAGGACCATTAACGCAGAAAGAACGAGAGAGAAGGCGGCAAATGCAACTTTGTCTGTATTGCGGGACTTCCGGTCACTTTCTTCGAAATTGTCCAGTTAAACCACTTAAGAAGGTGGTTGGAGCTACTGATAACGAATTAGTGACACCTGATTCGGGAAACGACCTAGCCCGGCAAGCGTAGGGGTCCGCTTGCGGAGCTTGAAAACTAACTCTTTGACCTCGCATTTCGTCATGCCAATGGTGCTCGTGGACCCAAAACAGCCTCAGCAGTTGCATGCTATAAAAGCATACATCGACAGTGGAGCTATTGGAAATTACATAGACCGTGAATTGGCTTCCAGGATTAAGCTTCCTCTCCGCCCGAAAGTAACCCAAGATGTCATTACTACAGTAGATGGAACCGAAATAGCCTCAGGGCCTGTAACGCATTCCACTGTTGAAGTGACACTGGTGGGTCAGGATGGACACCGGGAAGCAATCGTGTTTGATGTGATCAAGGCCCCACAATTTCAAGTAATTCTTGGAATTCCTTGGTTAGAAACACATAATCCCAGAATTGACTGGCAAGCAAAGAAGATAAGTTTTCCTGATTGTGAACCAACTTGTTATCCAAGAAATCCAGCTATGGGTCTAGCCACAGCAACTTCCACCCCTGTACAGCTACCGTCTGAATACCAAGAATTCCAAGACGTTTTTCAGAAAGAACATGCTAACACGTTACCTCTCCATCGGTCTTATGATTGCCAGATCAATCTGGTACCCAATGCTCAACTACCTTGTAGTAGGATTTATGCTCTTACGGAACCTGAGAACCTGCATTTGCGTCAGTATTTAGATCAGTACCTAGCCAATGGTTTTATTCGCCCGTCCAAGTCTCCTGTCTCTTCAGCTCTGTTCTTCGTGCCAAAAAAAGAAGGCGACCTTAGAACGTGTATAGACTATTGTGCCCTAAATCAAATAACGATTAAGAATCGTTATCCTCTGCCCTTGATCCCTGAGCTTATCGACCAGGTGAAAGACGCTTGTGTGTACACCAAGTTAGATCTCCGAGGAGCTTATCACCTGGTGCGCATAAAAGAAGGCGACGAATGGAAGACTGCATTCCGCACCAAATTTGGGCTCTTCGAATATCAGGTGATGCCCTTTGGTTTGTGCAATGCACCTGCCACCTTTCAGTACTTTATGAATGATGTTCTTCGGGAACTTATCGATGTCTGTGTCATTGTTTACATTGACGACATCCTGGTGTACTCTTCTTCAGAATCTGATCACAGAAAACATGTTAGGGCAGTTCTTGAGAAACTGCGCCAGCACAGACTATTTGCAAAACTCGAAAAATGCGTTTTTCATACCACATAAGTTGAGTTTCTCGGATTCATCCTGACACCTCAAGGAATCCGAATGGACTCGCGAAAGGTGGACGCCATCCTCAAATGGCCATCTCCAAGTTCGGTGAAGGGAGTTCAGAGCATGCTCGGCTTTGCCAATTTCTATCGAAGATTCATCCCGGAATTTTCCCGAACAGTCCAACCCATCACCGCTCTCCTAAAGAAAAACAAACGCTTCGAATGGACTCTTGAGGCCGAACAAGCCTTCCAGGACCTGAAAACCAAATTCACCTCTGCACCTGTATTGAAGCACCCGCACCCAGATCTCCCGTACATAGTGGAAACCGATGCTTCCAGTTCGGCCATGGGAGCTGTCCTGTCGCAAATAGACCCAAAAACTAACCAACTACACCCAGTGGCCTTTTGGTCCAGAAAATTTTCTCCTCCTGAAATCAACTACGCAATTACTGATAAAGAGTTACTGGCCATCAAATCTGCTTTCAAGGCTTGGCGTCACTACCTTCTCGGGGCAAGACACACCATCACCGTAATTACGGACCACAGAAACTTACAGTATTTAAAGACGGCCAAAGCTCAATCTTCACGACAACTCCGATTGGCTCTATTCTTTGCGGAATTTGATTTTGTAATTACCTATCGCCCTGGCTGCAAGAATGGAAAAGCAGACGCCTTATCCCGGATTGGCATGGAAGAACCTAATTCGAGCTTAGAACCTGTGCCCATCATACCTGAGCAAAGAATTTTAGGCTTAACTTCATTGCAATCTATTGAGGATATCCAAACGCAAGTAAAACAACTTCTAGACTCTTCAACCTTATTGGAATGAAGTCAAAAGGGTCCTCATTACACCGTTAAGGATGACTTACCCTACTTCCAGGAGCGGTTGTTTCTGCCAAGTAAAGAATTGCAAGAACTTTTTATTGCCCATCATCATGAATCTTTAATGGAAGGACACCCTGGTATCGCTAAAACGGAGGAAAAAATCAAACGCCACTTCTGGTGGCCTTCTTGGAAGAAAGACAAAGTCTTTTGTACTGTCTTGTGGAATTTGCGCCCAAAACAAGGCTCAAAAGAAAAGGCCAGCCGGCCTACTTCAACCCTTGGATATTCCACCGGCACCATGGCACACCCTGTCAATGGACTTTATAACAGATCTGCCTCCTTGTGCTGGTTACAACACAATCCTTGTAATTGTGGACCTATTCTCCAAAATGGCCCACTTTATCCCTTTAAAGGGTTTTCCTTCAGCTTCCACCTTGGCCAAGGAATTCCTGGAGAATATAGTTCGCATACATGATTTCCCTTCCATTTTAGTCTCGGATCGTGGAAGTCAATTTATCTCACATTTTTGGACGAAGTGTTGCCAACTAGCACAAATAGATGTGCGGTTATCCACCAGCCACCACCCCCAAACTGACGGACAAACGAGAGAACCAATCAGACTCTCGAGCAATATCTTCGGTGCATGTTACACCAATCCGAGTTAAATTGGAAAGACATCCTTTGGATCACAGAATATGCATACAACAATTCAGTGCATTCTGGAACCGGACAAACCCCCTTTTATACTTTGTATGGTCACCATATTCGGACCTCTGACCTAGATCCACCTCTGACCCTGGAAATGCCCGCAGTAAATCATCTGCATTCCACAATAACCCGAGCCTTCAAAGAAGCTGCAACTCATTTACAGCAAGCCAAGAAAAAGTATAAAGAAAACGCTGATTTGCACCGAAGTAAAACTCCTCCTTACCAAGTAGGAGACCAGGTATGGCTAGCAACTAAACATTTATCCCTCAAGGGCCCGCGAACCTTCAATCCCAGATTCATAGGACCTTATCCCATCAAAGCTATAATCAACCCAGTGGCCTTTAAACTGGATCTACCGTCCAACATGCGTATTTATCCAGTTTTTCATGCATCACTTTTGAAGCCAGTACAACCAGGAACTCGATTGTCCAAGCCTCCAGATCCAGTTCAAATTGAAGGGGAATTAGAATTCGAAGTTAAAGACATTTTAGACTCCAAGGTGTTAAAGTCAAAACTCTTCTATCTTGTTGACTGGAAGGGATATGGACCTCAGGAGAGATCGTGGGAGCCTAGTAACCATGTCCACGCACCTCGATTAGTACAAAGGTTTCACCGGAGATTTCCGAACAAGCCCAAACCCCCAGAGGGAAGAACCTTGGGAGGGGCCTTGAGGGGGGGTACTGTCATGATGCCTACCTCCAAGGAGCCAGGTCCGACCCAGCAACCCCAGAGGCAGGCATAATTTCCCCCAGGGGAGTGCCAGCGGGCCCAAGCTGGGGCCCTTTGGACGCAGTCCTGGCGCCTTAGGCGCCAGGCTCATGTTGGACCTCTGTCCTGGCGCCTTAGGCGCCAGGCTCATAAAGATAGACATGTGTTCAAGTGTTTTAATGTGCACTTACCTGATGCAGACCATGCTGCCACATCCAGGCCCTCTTGAGGCCTGAATAGGAACTACTTTACCTGTGGGACTACTTTCCACCCGGGTGTGGTCGGGGAAGGATACATTCCTGATCGGAGGAAGGATACACACTTGGAACTTCTTCCAAAGCTATTTAAACCACACCCGATCAGCAACTCACGCTTCACGTTGTTCTGCTCCTCGCAGCTGGACGCTCACCGTGTCAGCTCCTGCATCTGGACTTCAGCCACGCCTGTCAGCATCCTGGGTCACCTGCAAAGGGAGACAAGAGACCTACCAGTTATCTGAACCACAGAGACATCACCGACGATCCTGAAAGGGAAGACATCATTTTTAAAAGCATTTCGTTACGATCGCTGCAGGCTGCATTTCACTCACCTTTCCTGGGTTCCTCCATCTTCAGCAGCGATCTTCCGGATACACAGCCACTTCCCAGAGCCTAGAGAAAAAGACCAGAATAAGAGGTGAGGGAAGGAAGGGAATAGGAAAAGCTCAGTTTCCTTCTAAGACTTACCTGTTGGGTCATTCCCATTTCATTTCGGGTCTTGCTGCTTCCAAGCATTTTCCGGACCCCAGCCCCTATGGGGAAAAAAGACAGACATTAGATGAGCGAATTCAAAAAACATTACCTGAGCGCTCATCTAGGACTTACCAGATCTTTACTGGAACTGCACGTTTCACTTCGGGTCGGCGCCATATCTCCGGCATTCCGAACCCCGGCCCCTATGGGGAAAAGACATCAACATTAGCGCTTTGTTGCAAGAAGTCTCCAAAGGAATCTTCAGTGTATATTCCTACGAGCCGGAGAAGCCAGAGTAGAGAGCCCTTCCTGTCCATCTTCAGAGTCCTGCGCTTCACCATTGAAGAAGCATCAGCACTCGAAGCCAGACCTGTGCCTCCGTGGGAACCAGGTGAGCGTTACAGCTACTGCCGGATTTAAGGGTTACAGCCAAACTCGTGATGAGGCCCTTTGTCTTGATGAGTTTCTTGTGTTTGGATACCAAAGTGCTCAGCTGTTTTGATTAATATGTCATTATGGAAGGGCTGATTGTCCACTGGCGAATCAGGCACTGGGGAGTCCTGTTGAATCGGTGAGGCCAGAGTGTACACCTCTGCCTCTTCATCATAATCATCATCATCATCATAATAATGATCAGAGTGCTGATAGTCCTCATTATCCACTTCAGTGTCTGTATGAACGTCGTATAGGTCAGCTAGTACTGGTTGGACTGGTACTGATTCTGTACAAGACCTTTTGGCTGGGGGCTGGGAGCTGGAAGCCTCGGTAGTAGGAGGTGTAACCTGAAAGTTTTGGTAAACCTGAGGTTTTTTTCAAAGAAATTGGCCATAAAGGTCATTCTTGTCATTACCCTATCTATATCCTCAGCAGTCCATTGGGCCGAACTGGGGATGACCCCAGGATACTGAGGAGTAGGGACTTGTCCTAGGGGTGTAGGAGAGGATAGAGCCTTGTTCTGTAAGGCTTCAGACAAAGAACCCTCCTCTTGTGGGACAGAGAGAGTTTCCCTAACAGGGGTACATGTGTTTTTCTGAGATGTATCCCTATGATTAGGACCCTTGGAGGAGTATTTCTTGGAGTGCTTAGTCTTTGACAGGCTCTCTGGGATGTGTTTTTTGACTAAATGGGATAGACCAGTGTTTTTTAACCCTACCGCCGATTTCGACGTATGATGTCAACTTTTAGTAGTGGGACGGACCTCCGCCTCGTCAGCCGGCGTACAGCGTTCGGTAGATGGCATTTTAGGGACAGTATCTTTCGCTTTCCGGGTCCTGTCATGGGGCGATCGGGACCTCGAGTGCCCAGAGGACAGGGATTCAGACCTCCCCCGTGACGCCGTACTTGGGCCCTATGTCGACGATGCCGACTCATCGCCCCGGGATGTGTGTTTTCGTGGGGGGGTTAGTGGAAGTGCTTTTGCCACCAGGTGTTGTCCCTATAACAGAGCCGCCGGCCTGTCTCTTGGGGTTGGAAGCCTGCACTTCGGGATCTTCACTGTTCCCCGTCGTCCTCGCCTTCCGAAAAGGCGGGGACGCTGCCAGCACTGGAAGCTCCCTACACGTCAATGGCGGCCTCGGCCTGCATTGCAGGATTGGCCCAGCGCTTGGTACTTCGTTCTTGGGTTTGAAGAGCTTGCAGGCTCGACAATGCCCCTCATCGTGGTTGCGGTTTAGACACAAGTTAGACACTTTGTTTGTCTATCCACAGATACACAATTTAAAAGGTGTTCTATCCATGTTTGGGAAGGGCAGCCAGGCGAGGAAGGTAGTGGGTGGGGAAATGCATTCTACAATGACCGCCACCCCAACTCTCCCTATTGTAAGGGCTGAGGCCCAGTGCGACCTTCCACGGCCGAAACGCTCCATCGAATCTTGAATTCGTCCAACGGTTGTCTTTACCACTGCGTAGATAAACTTGTCAAAGTCGGAAGGAAAAGGACAGAAAGAGTAAATTATTTTTAATTTATCATAAGCAAATGGAATAAACCGAAATTGAACTCTGCGACAAGCGTCCGCTCACGATGGTGGAAAAAAACTATCTGAGGGACCTCAAGGCGTGAAGGACCATGGGTACAGTGGACGTCACACTAGGGATAGTATTACTGGCACACCCTGTTGACGTCCCTTTTCGAGTTTCGAAAACAACTTTAATACTCCGCAGTTTCCACTAGATGTTGGCCTATGCATAGCATGTAATCTAAGCAGATTCCACAAGCCTCAGAAATATATTATATATATGTATATATATTGTGTCTCTATGCCCCATACTTCAGTTCCTCTTTTATACGCACTTGCACGCTGCATCGGGAACATGACTCGAGTTTACTCAATATTTTTTTCTAACAAATTGTACATTTTTCGTCGAAAACATTGACGCAATGTCATCTCACAGGATTTTGGGCTTAAAGTGATGGCGCGATTGCAAGGCCAAAATGTTCCTGACCGACCTCCACGACTTCTGCCTGTGGAGTCTTGGTGTTAGTCACGACACGGAGGCCTGCGTGTCATGCACAAAGATGCATCCGAAGTCCCTATGTGAAAGGGCCGGGAAACTGGCTTTGGGCCGACCGTCCGCCAAATCTCTGGCGCAGTCTCTCGTCCAGTCTTCGGAGGCCAACCCCCGACAAGGGGAAGGAACAACATTGCAAGAAGACCAAGAAACTGTCCCATTCCAGGAGCCATTCCTCTTCTTTCCAGAAGAAGCAGCAGCACCACCGTCATTGATGCAAGCAGGGGCGTTGCTAGGGGGGGGCTAAGGGGGCTATAGCCCCTGATCTTTTGGTTATAGCCCAGGAGAGAATCTCAGGAGCTACAGCCAAAATACTAGCTAGCCCCCAGTCCCAACAGTACCGACATCAGCTTAGCCCCGGGTCTTTTTCAGACCTAGCAACTCCCCTGGATGCCGGGCCGACCACTTTGGAAGAGTGGGAACATTTTAAAACTTCTATGCTCAAAATGTTTAAACGGCAAGCTATTGTAGGTGCAGCTCTGGCCCCTGACCAGCATGCTTTGGCGGAAAAAGCAGAGCTCGTAGCTCTCTAGCCCGGGCTGGCCACTCTGTCAACACCGTCAACGTCAAAAACGCCTTTGGTCATCACGCCTACTAGGCATCAATCGCTGCAAGGCCCGCAGCGTCCATCGGTCGTCCAAGCGTCCCTCCACGCAGAAGGAACCATCGGCATCGAAAGCCACTTTGGCTTCAAAGCCTACTCCGTCGACGGTCAAGTCCTCGGTGCTGACAGTCAGCAATGGTTCTTTCGGGTCGTTACCGAGATCGGGATTCTTTGACTCGATGCAAACCAGTCATGAGCAACCTCAATGAGCAAGTTGACTCTGTTTACACGGGAGCTGGCAGCGTCGATTATTTTGATGACCAGGCTGATTTATTGGCCTTGGCTCAGGATGCTAGTGGCCTGGATACTTCTCCAGATCTTGAGTTGCAACAAAACCAGCCCTATACTCATGCTGTCAAGTTCAGGCCTGGTTGACAGGGTGGCCGAGCAATGGGTTCAGCAGTGGTAATGTGGCAGCAGGCCTACCTGAAAACGTCTGGCTTCTCTCCAAATGTTCAAAACAGGTTGCTGGACATGTCCTTTGAGGGAGACATGCTTTTTGGTCAGAAAGCAGATGAATCCTTGCAAAAGTTTAAGGAATCCAAGTTGGCTGCTAAATCACTGGGCTAGCGGCGCAGCCGGCCAAGCCTGCCTTCAGCTTTGCCTCCAGAGGCAGGGGCTATAGGCGTTACGTACCCTATGGCAGGAACGTGCAACTCCCACAAGTCATGCAGGGGTAGAGACGCTTCTCACACCTCGGAAGGGGCAGATGGGCCTCTAGAGGCCAACAAGCAGTAACAGCAGCAGGAACGCCCGCACCCTCTAAGCCACTTTGAATTTTCCCTCCCACTATGCACGGATTGGTGGATGGTTGGCAGGTAACCTCAGATGCCTTGGCCCTGCAGTTGATTCGGTGAGGTTATTCTTTGCCCTTTCTAAAGACACCACCGGACAGAACCCCACGTCCCCCAATCCAACCGGGACAGGAGATCCAGGAAGAAATGAGAGCCCTGTTGTCGAAGGGTGCCGTGGAAGAGGTACCTCCCGAACAGAGGGGATCAGGCTGGTATTCCCGATATTTCCTGTTACCCAAGAAGAGAGGAGGTCTCCCTCCCATTCTGGACCTCAGGGCCCTAAACAAGTTTCTGAGGAAAGACAAATTCAGGGTGGTGACGTTGAGAGAAATTCTCCAGGTCTGCAATGGCACTTCAACCCGTTGGAGTAGTGGGACTAACTACTCTCGGCACCTCCTGCTTAACCTGCAAACGAGCCTCTTCGGAAGTGTACCTGGACTGCCCAGTGAACTGATCAGCTTTTGCAGGACCTTGGCCTTGGAACCACAGCTGTCTGTAGTTTCGACTTGAGATTTTGGGAACCGTAAACTCTTGGTAGAAGGCACTCTCCTGCCAAGATTCATACACCTAACATTCCTAGGTATGGAATTAGGAGGCGGCTGGGTGCCTTGCTGCTGTGCTCCCCTGTGCCCTAAAGTGAGCTGCAGTGGAATTGGCCTGATCCCTTCTTCAGAAGCAGAGAAAACACCACTGTCCCACCACGGACTGAGGTCCCACAACGCAGCCCCTGAAAACCAGAGAGACGCGCAACTGCTGGACTCGAACCTGCAAGCGAACTGGACTTGGTCCGGAGTGCGTCAAGGGTCAGTGAGTACTTGCAACACTTACCGGTGGCCCCTGGCACATCCATAGACTTTTACGCATGAGTGTCCCCCAAGGGCCACTCTCTTTTGTTCGGGTAGCCTGTGCCACCAACTATTCCCGATTCCTGGAAATCACTCTGCCCTCTTGTGGGGACCCTCCTTCAATAGTGTAACTCTATTCTTCATCACCTCACCCACCTGTCTGAGCCACTACAGCCTTTTGAAGAGACCCGTGTTGTACTTAACCGCATGATCGAGTGCTCCCACGCTGAACTTGCTTTTGAGAACAAGGCTCCATGCCTCGTGGGGATTAGGTAGGGTTTGAGTTTTTGAAGGACTGCCTAAAGTATATTCGCACAGTCTGACCCCCTTCTGTTTCAGGTTGTGGATCTCTACTTGTTGAATATTACTTTAGACTAATAGTTACTGTATATATGTTTCCTAGTATAGTGTTTTGTTAGTATTGTTAATATTGCTGTGGTTTCATCTTGTGTTTGATTTAAAAGTCCTTTAATAAATGTATATGTATTTTTGTTATATACATTTGACAGAGTAATTTGTGGTGTTTACTGTGTGTGCTCATTGTAGACTTTCGATCACCCTCACCCCTCCTGAGACCTAGTGTTATATATACCTGACAGAGTAATTGGTGGTGTTTACTGTGTGTGCTCATTGTGGATTTTCGATCACCCTCACCCCACCTGAGACTTGGTCTTGACCGCCGCCAATGCTACCTTGACTGGTCTGGCTTGTCCAGAAGGTTACCCTGTTCCAAGAAACTACGCTGGGCTTCTGAACCTCTGCCCACTAGGTTAGAGTTCAGAAATCCATCTTAACAAATTGGTGGCAGAGGTAGGATAGAATCGAAGGTACCCAGTGTTGCGCACTGGTAAGGGTAGCCAGATTACACTTACCCAGGACACACAGTTGTAAGGATATATATAGTGACCTTAGTAGAAACTTAACTGTAAAGGCTAACAACGTATGTTAAAACATGGAAGCAATAGCTAGCATAAGCTTGAATTCTTCCAAATCAGAGACATTGAGAATGTTGTGTACCGAGAGAGGGTTATCCGCCCAAGGTACCAAAGGTGAAATGATCCAAAGGATCATGGATTGGCAAGAGGTTCAGCTCGATGCCATTACCTCAGATGATAGTGCAGAAGCTGGTGGGGCTGCTCTCACTGATAGTTCTAGCTGAACTGTAGCTGCCATCATGCATGAGATCCATGAAGAAGGGATGATAAAGAGTCTCAAGTTTTGCCTGTTGGCCCTGATGCTGAAGCCATGCTTGAATTCAAGAAACTGTTTAATCAGAAGGAGCTGGAGTGCAACATGGCAAAGCTGACAGTTGAGCAAGCAAAACAACAAAACGACAGGGATCACCAGTTGGAACTGGGCAAGATTCAGGCTACAACTGCCTCGCCCAAGGGATCTTGAAATGGGTCTGGGTCCTCCTCTCATCCACGGTTTCCTAAAGATCTGCTCAGTATGTATGATGAAAAGAATGACATCATGGACCGGTTAACTGCATTTGAGTATGCATGTCAAGTACAAGAGGTTGCTGATGCTGACAAGATTGTATGGTTGCTCAGTCGACTACCCCATTCTGGAAATGCCAAAGGCTTACAGAAAAGACTTTGTAAGATTGAAGAAAACTCTCATCTTAAGTTTGGGAAGACTCCTGCTCAATACTTGAAGAGATTAAGAGAGTACAAAAAGAAACAAGGTAACACTTGGGTGTCCTATGTTACTGATTCCTTGAAAAACTTGACTGGCTGGTTTGAAGGTTATAAGGTCACCACCTCTGAGGGTATGATATGTTTGGTCATGCTTGAATATATTTTTGCACCTTGTTCCCCTGAGCTTAAGCAGCAATTAGCTGATTCAAAGGAGATAGATCCTAAGAAGCTAGCCAGTGCAGCAGATTTGTGGGGTCACACAGTGTCCCATAAGGACAAGACTACACCTGGTAAGCAGGAGAAAGGAAAAAGAACACAGATAAGGAGCGTGGGGGATCTGATAAAACGTCTCCCAGAAGTGCCACAAAAAAGCAAGTGTAAGTCCTAAGAGAATGTTCAGGGTAGTGGGAGATTTACTCCCAGACAGACCTCTGGGCACAATAAGCATCCCTACTTCCCAAGACCCGGTGGATCTTGTGTGGCTTGTGAAGCAAGTGACCATGTGAAGGTGGACCCCAGATGTAAGGTAAACACCTTGGGAGTCCGCTCTGTGAGTCTGGCCTTCCCTTCCTATGAGGAGGAAGAGATCACAGGGGCATCCTTCTCCTCAGACTCGTTCCCCAGTTGGATATAATCTGAGGTAGTCCTAGTTTCCCTGAGAGCCTAAAGTCTCAGAGGCTTATGCTAGCATTCCAGATACCACCAAGCACTACTTTAAGGGCAATGTGCTCATCAATGGAGTAGATAATCCAGCCCTTAGGGATTGTGGGGCCAGGAGAACAAGTTAACTGATGGTCCCCCTCTCAAGTTCCCAGTAATGCCTGTAAATCTTACTATCAATGGTACAATGGTCAGGATTCAAGTGAGCATAAAGAGACAAGTCCCAGGAACGGTCCTGCTGGGGAATGATCTCAGAGACGTAGGTCTTATGAGTGACACAGCAGAGAGACCATGCACAAGGTCACAAACAAGGGTTGCCTTAGCCAAGACCAAGGCAAAGCCCAAGCCAAAGGGGAAACCCAAGGCAGGCTAAAAAAAAGCCAAGAAAGATAAGAGAGGGAAAGAAAATATTCCCCCAGACTCACCTACCACTGAGGTAGAGGTAGTTGGCCAAACACCTGAACCTGATGAGGAAGAGGTCTTCCCTGAAATTCTCAATCCACATGACCATCCTGAACTCCAAAGTTTGTTGGTTGAAGGTGGTCCTGATAGGGCTGAATTTAGTAAGGGCCAATGTGAGTGCCCATCTTTGGATAGCTAGCTTGAGGGTAAACCTCCAGGGAAGCATAGCATCTATTGGGAAGGTGGGCTCCTGTACGTTGAGCTGACTGAGTCTACAGAAGGAGACCATAGGAGGTTTGTGGTTCCCCTTCAATTAAGACCCTTCCTTTTGCAGCTGGTGCATGAAGTCCCCATTGCTGGTCACCTTGGCATCAAGAGAAACAAGTAAAGGTTAGCCATGCACTTCTACCAGCCCAAGATGGGGGCCCAGGTAGAAAGTCACTGCAGGAGCTGTGCCACCTGCCAGTTACCTGGAAAAAGTGGCACAAAAGTGTAGACTCCGTTGGCACCACTCCCAGTTGAGGGGGTACCATTTTAGAGGGTAGGGATTGATATTGTTGGTCCCCTTGACCCTCAAACATCCCCAGGCAATAGGTTTATCCCCGTGCTGGTCGACCATGCCACCAAGTACCCTGAGGCCATCCCATTAAAAAAGTAACTGCCAAGTCAGTTGCTAAAGGTTTGCTTGGCATATTCACTAGGGTTGGCTTCCCTAAAGAAGTTGTGTCTGATAGGGGCAGCAACTTTATGTCCAAGTACATGCAAGTCACGTGGAAGGAGTGTGGGTCACTTTTAAGTTTTCCTCAGCATACCACCCACAAACAAATGGCTTAGTTGAGAGGTTCAATAGAACCCTCAAAAGCATGATTGGGGCTCTGAAAGAGCCCCGGAGCAGAACATTGGATCTCCTTCTTCCATGCTTACTTTCTGCCTACAAAGAGGTAGCTCAAGAGGGAGTTGGCTTCAGCCCCTTTGAGCTTCTTTTTGGTCACCCTTGGCTATAGTCAAGGAGTGGTGGGAGATGCCTACTTCCTCTATCACTACCAATGTAGTGGACTATGTGCTAGGATTGAGGAAGAGAATGATCCTCCTGATGGTTCAGGCCATTGATATGTTGAAGGCTGGGCAAGCTCTGGTGAAACACTGTTATGACCAGCAGGCTTCCCTTGGCAACTTTACACCAGGCCATCAAGTCATGATCATGAACCCTATAAGGCCTAGAGCTTTACAGGATAAATGGGCAGGCCCTAACTCAATAGTGGAGCCACTGGGTGAGGTGAACTATTTAGTGGACCTTGGAAGGGCTGGACAGACTGCAAATGTGTTCCATGTGAATAGGCTGAAGGCTTTCATCCCTAGGAACGAAATTGCTGCACTGCTCCTGGCTTCAGATATAGAAGAGGGGGAATCGGAACCTCTCCCTGGCTTGTTCCAATGCAGTCCTTCAGACAGCTCCATTGAGGGTGTCAACGTGGCCCCTCACCTGACTTCTGTTCAACAAGATGAGGTAAGAAGTTTGCTGAGGCAATTCTCCCCCTTGTGTACCTTAGCTACTGGCTTTACACCTTGGTGCAAATATGACATTGACACAGGAGATAGTGTACCTACTAAAGGAAGGGGATACAGGATGTCAGATAAGGTGAGATCTTACATCAAGACAGAGGTCAACAAGATGTTGGATCTTGGGGTGAATGAGATGTCCAGAAGTTCTTGGTCCAGTCCTGTGGTTCTGGTACCAAATGCATGTACCTCTGAGTTGAGGTTCTGTGTGGGCTACAAAGCTCGAAATGCTGTTACCAAGACAGATGCACACCCCCTGCCTAGAACTGATGAGCTGGTGGATACCTTGGGTGCCTCCAAGTACCTCTGCACATTTGACCACAATGCAGGGTATTGGAAAATAGCCCTAGCAGAACATGCCAAGAAGACAGCATTTCCAACTCCAGCTGGCCTTTACCAGTTCAGGGTTATGCCATTTGGATTGAAGAATGCACCTGCCACTTTTCAGAGGCTTGTGAATCATGTCCTTAATGGGTTGGATGAATTCTGTCTTGCCTATCAGGATGATATACCAGTTTTCAGTGCCACCTGGGAAAATCATGTGAAACACCTCAGAATTGTGTTGCAGGTCCTTCTGAAGGCCCACTTGACCATAAAGGCAAGCAAGTGCCATATTGGTCAAGGTTCAGTGGTCTACCTTGGGCATGAAGTAGCTAGAGGGAGGATACAGCCTCTACCCAGTAAAGTGCAATCAGTACAAGACTAGCCTACCCCCAGCACTCAAACGCATGTGAGAACCTTTATAGGTCTCACTGGGTATTGCAGGAATTTTATGGCATACTATGGCACCATAGCTGCCACTCTGACTGCTCTCACAACTCAAAAGAAACCCTAGAAGGTCTATTGGTCTGAGGATTGTGGGAAGGCCTTCAATGGCTTAAAAGACTCCCTGTGCCCTGTTTTCGGGGCCCCTGACTACAAAAGGCCTTTTATTGTGCAGACAGATGCCTCTGACACTGGGATAGGTGCTGTACTATCACAGGTAGATGAGAAGGGCAAGGAACACCCTATTGGATTAATCAGTCGCCAGCTTAAGGACAAAGAGCTCAGATGGTCCACAGTAGAGACCACATTTTTTCTCTGTTGTGTGGGCCCTAAGGAAGCTCAGGCCCTACCTCAATGGGACCCACTTCACTGTGCAAACTGACCATAAGCCCTTAAAGTGGCTCATGAACATGAAGGGAGAGAATCCAAAGTTGCTCAGGTGGTCCATAAACCTGCAAGGGTTTGACTTCATCATTGAGCATAGGCCAGGTGTCCAACATAGCAATGCTGATGGGTTGTCCAGAATGATTAACCAACCTGAACAAGAAGCGCATCCAGGGGTGGATTAGTTTCCCCCTCTCCTTGGTCTGGGGGGACGCGGGGGGGCGAGTGTTAGGAAAGATTTCCATGTATGGGTAGTTTTCCCTCCAGTTGTGAACCCCCAAACTTTTATGCTTTTGTCTGACCATCCTAGCCTGACTTTTACCAGTGGAGCCCAGCCTTCTGTTGTACTCCGCTGGGCTTTTGCTCATCTTGTTATGGGGAAACTGATAGGCCCTCCAGACTGTCAGTACTGGGAGACTTTGTCTTCCTTAGTCTTTCACTTTGTTGCCATTTCTTGGCAACATTTTATCAGCACACAATGTACCTTCCAGTACAGTGCGCTGGGGTCTCTTTTTCATTTTTAAGGCCCTGGACACCTACAAAGGATTTTTGCTGAATGCACAAGTGTGCCCAGGACAGAGCTGGTGGCAGCAGTTACTTTTAAAGCATTTTTTTAAACCTTTATTTTAGGTATTTTACATAGAGAACAAACATAACAAAAACCAAACATAAGAAGGTTGCAACATAGACCAATCCATCTGCCCCCCAGCCCCCACCGCCCACCCTCCAGAATGCAGTCTCTACCCCCATCATCATCCTCCCATTTTAGCTTAAACCCCAAGAGCAGTTGGAATATGTTCAGCATGGTGCTGAGACCTCCCCCCCATGCCTCACCGCTTTTCATGGCGGCGAACAATCAGTCTGGCTAAGCAGATAATTCACCAAAGGAGCCCATATGTCTGGGGGGCGAGCATGTAATGGTAGTGTCTTAAGAAAGTCTGACTTAACATTCTGACAATATGTCACGTCGCGTAACCAGTGGTCTTTGGCTGGCGGTGACCCTTTTCCCCATGTCATAGCGATTCTGCGTTTTGCCAGCACCAGCAATAGACCCACTAGTTTCCTGACCATCGGTTGTAGGTCACGGGTAAATCCCAGTAACGCCACCTCTGGGCACCTGCTAATCTGTTCGCCGGCAATTGCTGACGCAATGGGTAGAACATTGTCCCAGAAGCCTCTGATAAATGGGCATTCCCATGCCAAATGTAAGAAGACGGCAGAGATGGCGCCACACCTTTTGCACGCTGGAGAACTGGAGTTGTGCTGATGATGAAGCCTGCTAGGAGTGATATAGGTCTGATGAAGAAAGTTAAAATGAATCAATTTGAATCACAAATTGAGTGCCACCTTTTGGGTCTTTTTCTGCATATATACCCATTCCCTTTCGTCAATGGTATGTGTTAAGGCCTTTTCTCATTGCACTTTTGAAGGTAGTGGTTGGTGAGTCGGCACAATCAGTTCCTTGTAGATAACCGAAATCAATTTGCCTTCTCCTTGTGCTAGTATGACTTCATGTAGTAGTTTCCATGTTGGAGGTCGTGGGGGAAACGTGGGGAGCACAGATCTGCGGGCCTGATGAAGCCTGAAGTATACAAAAATATCTAGTGCTGTGACAGAGTTACGCTCTTTGACTTGTTGGAGTGTCATCACGCTGTCCCCGATGAACCAGTCGTTTATTGTAGATATCTGTAATTTATCAATCAGTTGCAGATAAACAACTTCGGTGGTGATTGGCAACCCTGGAATAAACTTCGCTGGGAGGAGGGGGGGAGTATCTGCATGTGATGTCCAGCTTCTGGGCCATTCTCCTCCAGATCTCATATGTGATTAATACCACATTCATAGTTTGTAGAGGAACCAGCTGCTCTCCCATGATCACCGCTCTGAGGAGGTTGGGGGTGGCGAGAGCACTTTCCACTTGGACGTGAGGACAGACAAATTGTGTTGTTTACCAGTGGCTCAGGAACTGCGCCTGCGCTGCCCAGTAGTACCTTTCAAGGTCCGGGAGCGCCAGTCCACCTTCTCAACTGGTTGAATTAAGGTGTAGTACGCCACTCTCGCCGGTCTGCCTGCCCAAATCAAGTCCAAAATGAGCGTTTTTAGTTGCTTGAAGAAGCGTTACGGCAGTAGCAGGGGTATGTTCACGAAAAGATATAGAAGCTTTAGGAGTATGACTATTTTGGCTATGGAGATGCGGCCCCACAGTGTCAAAGGAAGATGTCTCCCTTGTGCAATTTTCTCTGTGAGTGATGTTATGACTCTGCCATAGTTATTGCTGTACGCTTTCTCATGCTTTCTGGATAGCATGATTCCGAGGTATCTGACGTTGGAGGTTTCCCAGCGGAGCTGGAAATCATCAGAAAATTCTTCTGTTGCAGATGTTAACAGGAATATCACTGACTAACTATTATTAATTCGGAGTCCTGAGTAGGAGCCGAATTTGAGAACTTCTCGCATTACGGGATTCAGATTGGTACTTGGATCACTCAGTAGCAGGGCCACATCGTCTGCATACAGCGACAGGATCAGTCTGTGCGGCCCGACAGAGATGCCTCTGTCTATGAATTTGCTACTCAGATTGGCCGCTAGGGGTTCCATGGCCAAAGCAAACAGCAAGGCTGACAGAGGGCAGTCTTGCCTGGTGCCCCTTTTCAATTCGATGGGATCGGATCTGGCGGACCCAAGAGTGATACACGTCTGAGGGTTCTGATACAGCAGTGAGACCAGTTTCAGGAAAAAAGGAGCCCAGGCCCATTTTACAAAGAACAGCAAAGAGGAAGGGCCACTCAACGGAGTCGAATGCCTTTTCCACATCCAGCAGGACTGCGATAGCTTGACTTGATGGATCCAAGGCCACCATTACACCAAATAGGCTCTGGATGCCGAAGGTCGTATTTCGTCCCGGTATGAAGCCTGCTTGGTCAGCCAGTACGAGTCCAGGCATTAATGGGAGAAGCATGTTGGTAAGGAGTTTGGCTAGAATTTTGTTGTCTAGATTTATCAATGATATTGGCCTGTATGAAGTGCAGTCGTCTGTGGGTTTCCTGGGTTTATGTATTAATAGGAGATTGGCTTCTCTTAGTGTGGACGGTAGGTGTCCCACTTCTGTGGCTTCGTTATAGATGGATAAAAGGATTGGGGAGAGTAAGGGTCCTAATGCTTTGTAAAATTCTCCTGACAGCCCGTCGGGGCCTGGCGCTTTTGAACTGGGTAGATCCTTTATCACGGCTTGAATTTCTTCAACTGTGATCTGTTTATTGAGGTGCTCTCTCATCTTGTCAGATAACCAGAACAACTCAATGTCCTCCAGGTATTCTCCAATAGGTTCAGAGGACTCTGTTTGGAGCTGTTAAGTTCCTAGTAAAGTTCTTGAAAGGCATCAACAATCTCTCCTTCTGTGTGGACCAATTCCCCTCGCCGGTTAAGGATGCCATCCCTCACTGGTGGTTTCCTATCTGCTGTAAGTATTTTTGCCAGGAGGGCTCCAGGCTTCTGACCTTCCCCATGCTGGCGTATACAATGGCCTCTGGATAGGTAGCGACTCTCACGCTCCGCATTGTCTCTAAACTTCTGCAGCTCTGTTTTTATGAGAGCCAGAGTGGCTTGATCCCCATCGAGGTCGTAGGTGCGTTACAGGTCTTTTAGATGGGTTTCGTTTTTTTGCAGGTCATTTCTGATCGTTTTTAGGACTGCGTGTTCCTTGGCAATGCAGATACCGCTCGTGCAGCATTTTAATGTTTCCCAGAGAATGCCTTGTGTTAGGGCCGTTTCTTGATTAATGGTCAGGAAAGACTCAACCCCCTCTTTCAGTGCTCAGCAAACACTGTGTCCTGCAGGGCTCCTGATTTAAATCTCCATGAGAAATACCTAGTGATATGGCCTGCTGGTGTAGCCTCTATAACCAGCAGGGAATGGTCAGAGATTGTCCTTGGCAGAATCTGGCACTTGCTCCATTGCAGGGCCCCAACTCTTGATACCAACAGGTAATCTAGACGGGATCCTATACCATGGACCCAGGAGTGGAATGTATATTCGCGAGTAGATCGATGCTGTTGTCTCCAGACTTCAACTAGATTGTATGTATCACATATTTCCCTGACTTGGGAGCTTGCTATGGACCTGTGCCCTGTAGTGGTGTTGGATCTATCCACTACAGGGTCTAGTACTGTATTGAGGTTGTCGTTGTCCATTCGGACCGTATGAGTTGACTAGGGTTATTTTGATTACTGCCAGGATACCGTGCACTAGTAGCGCTCTCCCCTCCGTATCCTGAGAGACTTTGATCAGCTTGAAGGTAACCCTCCTACTGATCAGGATAGCGACTCCTCTTGTGTATGATGAAAACGATGAGTAATAACAGTGGCATCCTCCCAGCGGGGCCCATTGATTCTCTGAGGATCGTGGTAAGTGCGTTTCTTGGATAAAAGCGATGTTCACCTTGTGCCTTCTTAGATAAAGGGCTATCTTCCTAGCTTTCGCTGGGGCGCTGGCTCCTCTAATATTCCACGTTAGCAGCTTGAATGGATGGCCAAGGTAAAATATTTAGTGATAGTTTGTTGATCTCTGGATCAGTTAGTGGTGTGGGGGTGTGCAATCGCATGACATCCTGAGGGTGACTGTGGTGGAATGGACGACGGTGGGCGGGCCCTGGGCCGGTGCAACCTTTGGAACCTATTTCCCTCTCCCTTTCACTCCCTCCCGATTGGGCAACCCCCAACATGCCCGGGAATGTACCCACCCAACTAAACAAATTAAGGTTTAACAATGCAGAGCGTGGGACGCTGGTGCCCTCCAAGAGTGGCTTCCCCTGTAAAGGATACATCATTGTTGTGCCCGCGTGGCACGGTCAGAGCCATCCATGACAGCACTCCAAACCGGAATCTCTAGCTTCACGGAGGGTCTTCACCGCCCCTGTCTCTCCTCTGTGGTCTGGGACTGGCCCGCAGAGGGCTGCAGCCAATGCTATCTCGAAAGGAGTTGGCTTCTTCGGGGGAGGTAAAGAACTGTGTCTTGTCTGCGTGTAGAATCCGTAATTTGGCCGGGAATAGCATAGAGTATTGTATTTGGCTTTCACGAAGACGGCGCTTCACACCGGCAAAGGCTCTCCATGAAGACTGCCCCACCAACGAAAAATCTGGGAATATCTGGATCTTGTGACCATCATATTGCAGTTCACCTTGTGAAAACAAAATCAAAATATTGAGGCTGAGTACCCCAAAAGGAAATACACCAAACACGGGTTACAAAGGAACATACAAAGTACTTTATTTTATACTGAATCCAGTTACGAAGAACAGAGCAAAAATCAGATAGCTATCGGCCCTCAGTGCAACACAACAAACTCCAGCGTAGTTCAGTGTGTTCAGTGAGAGACGCTGTACATTAGAATGCATTGGTCTTTTATACTCTTTGTGAGCACGATCTCCAGCCCTACTTCGGATTAATACTCCGCTAATACATCACCAATCTAGGGTTCATGCCAAGTCTCGCACATCCGCACATAACTGGTTTGCTTTTCATACATATATCAACAAGCCTACACGGCAACTGTGTATTCTTGGATTTCCCATGCAGGTCTTCTCAAACATTAATACAATGTAGTTAAACAAGTGTTCTACGTTCAGTATTTGAATACATTGTTCTTAACATATGCTCGCAGATTAGTTTCATTGCACGAGTAATCCTTTACACACAGGTCAACGAAGGACAAGGTCTCAGTTCACAACCTCAACAAGTGGCCTGCAGGCAAGTTACATATTAGCTACATACAGAGGTCAAGACGGCCATGTTGTATTTTGGAATGACATTGTCCACCATTTTAACTCACAGGGTGACTTTTACAAAGCAAACCTAAAATGACGGATTGACCTAAAATGGCGGCTTACATTGATTTTAAGGTCAGGACCTTGCAACACGGATTTCTTCGCAAGCGACTTATAAGCAGCTTGGCATAGGCCAATATACATATTTTATTGCAATAGGAGGCACGATATAATTTCTTATTTGACAAACCCTCCTTTTGGCCTATGCCAAGTGCTAAAACTACTTTGGATCTCCTTGCAAATAACTCCATGCATCATCGTCCATGCAACGTGTCAGAGACAAGTGAAGATGCCGAATTTGAAACAGCAGTTTCCGGATGCAAAACATTTGGAGAGTGTGGAGACAAAATGGCGGCTTCCCCAAGCCTCAAAGGCTCAGAGAGATTCTCTGACACACTCTCGGTGCTATTTACTGCTTTGGGATCGTTGTTTGCAGCATTAGCGAGGGGTTCTGTTTCTTCTGCAATGTGTGGCACTGGGTGAGGAAGTTTCTTAACATGGGACGCATGGATCCAGTTCTTTCTTCCAGAGACCCCCACCACTGTTTGGGTGACCAACAGGACCTGAAACGGGTCGCAAGGCAGGAAGAGCGCTCAAATGCCTTGATGAGCACCCAATTTCCAGGCCGTATACTGTAGCCCGGGACCTCCTATCGCACAGGTAAAGCTTCTCGTACCTGGTGATAAATCAAATACAGGTTTTTAGTCAGCTGGGTGCAATAATCTGAAAGTAATACATTTTCAACATTTCTCAATTAATTGCATTTAGGAAGGTTCCAGATATTGGCAGGTCTCCCCATTACCACCTCTAATGGAGAGAGCCCAGTCTTAGTTTGAGGGGTTGTACGCATGGATAATAACACGATCGGTAAGGCGTCCGGCCATTTTAGTTTGGTGCCTGCGCACGTCTTAGCGAGCTTGTTCTTGATGATGCCGTTGTGTCTTTCTACTAGTCCGGCGCTCTGAGCATGTCTGGCCGAATGGAACCGTTTGTCGATTTGTAACGCTGCACATATCTGCAGAATTACAGCAGCGACAAAATGTGGACCATTGACCGACCAGATGACTCTTGGTAGCCCAAACCGCGGGAAGTACTCCTTTAACATGGTTTTCGCAGTAGTCATGGCTGTAGCATCTTTAACGGGGAAAGCCTCAACCCATTTACTAAAAGCACAGATGACCACCAGCACATATATTTTATTGTCACATTGTTCCATTTCAATAAAGTCAAAGTGGATAACTTCAAAGGGGACAGAGGGTGGCCCAAAACTTCCCCTTGGAGTTACTGTCCCCTTTCCCACATTTTGTTGTAGGCAAATCATACAATCCTAGACATAGCGCTGGGCAATTTTTGAAATGTTGTCATTTGCCCAAACTTTTTCTAACATCTTTGTCGTTTTATGGGCACATACATGCGTAGGACCATGGGCCATGATGACCATCATCATTATATACGCATCAGGGAGTAGCCATTTCCCTTCAGCTATGTCTCCACCCAACATCCGTCTTCATCAAGTTTCCCGAAGCCTTCAGCCCACCTCTTGGATTCTTCTAACGTGGCATAGCTTGGATATCCCGTTCAGACCCAACACCCTCGTCCATTGCATAAGCATTTACAGTCTCCCTTGCAACATACATCTCTGTAAAGGGATCTGTAGCAGTTTGTCTAGCTATCTGGTCAGCGAAAGCATTCCCTTTCCCTATGTCATCTGTAATCTTTCGATGTGCTGCACATTTCATAACTGCTAACTGAGTAGGGAGCGCAAGCGCTGAGAGTAGTTGTACTATTAGGGAGCCATGTTGGATTTTAGTGCCATGTGAAGTTAGGAACCCTCTCTCTGACCAAAGTCTCCCAAAGTTGTGAAACACCCCAAAGGCATACTGACTATCAGTATATATGTTTACTGCAAGCCCTTCAGAAAGTTCACAAGCTCGGGTCAATGCTATAATCTCTGCAGCCTGCGCAGAGTTATGCGTAATTCTCTTGGTTTCCACGACCGTGCTTAATGTGGTGATTGCATAAGCAGCTGTGGATGTGCCATCCGTAAGTTTGAAGCAAGAGCCATCACAGAACAGCTCTCCTTGCGGATTATCCAAAGGAGTGTCTTTCAAATCAATTCTACCCTTTGTTTCTTGTTCGGTAGTATACAGTCATGTGACTCTTCATCGCCGCAAGTAGTATCTTGCGGTAAAGGTAGGAGTTCAGACGGATTAAGAACACAACACCTCTTAATTTGAATGTAAGGAGCAAACAAGATCAATTCATATCTGGTCAACTGCCCAGAAGTGAGGTGTTGCGTTTGGGTTCGGTTTAGAAGAACATCTACAGAGTGAGGCACCATCAGGGTTAGATCATGGCCTAGGACCATTCCCTCACTCTGTTTTACAGACGCAGCAGCGACAGCTTGCAAACATCTTGGCAAAGCGCATGCTACAGGATCAAGGGCGGAAGAAAAGTAACCACACGGCCTATTCTTCCCTCCATATTCCTGTGTTAATACAGCCAAAGCACATCCATCACATTCATGCATAAAAAACACAAAGGCCTTTTCATAGTTTGGTGTGCCCAAAACTGGTGCAGAGCATAATGCAGTCTTAAGCAAGTCAAACGATTGCTGGTGTTGCGCGTTCCACGACAATGCCGAAGAAATGCACTTCTTTGTCAAAGCCAACATCGGTTTGATCACTAGTGAAAAATTTGGGATCCACAACCTACAGTAAGAAGCCATACCTATCAAGGCTCTAACTTCCTTCTGTGTATTTGGGACAGACATGCCAGAAATGTGTTTTATTCTTTCAGGTGTCAATCTTCTTCCCTCCTTTCACAGGAGATAGCCTAAATAGGCGACCTCCTGGCAACAATATTGAAACTTTTTAAGCGAAGCTTTGTGACCATGCTTAGCTAGATGGATAAGCAATAACACAGTGCCCTCCTTACAGGCGCTCTCAGAGTCAGCAGCCAAAAGCAAGTCATCAACATACTGAAGCAATGTACAAGTAGAGGGCAATTCAAGGGTATCAAGCTGTTCTTTCAAAGCCCTACTATAGATGCTAGGACTCTCTGTGTACCCTTGAGGTGCACGAGTAAATGTGAACGAGCGTCCCCCTAAGGTGAACGCGAACAAGTATCTACTATCCTTGTGTATAGGAATACTTAAGAAAGCATTCTTTAGATCCACAACACTAAAGTAAGTAGCTGTAGCTGGAATCATGGTTCAGATTGTCGTCACATCACGCACAATTGGAAATTGTGGAGCGACGACTTTATTAATGGCACGTAAATCAATTATGAAACGGAATGGAAATTGCATTATCGCCTTTCTTGTACACGGGTAAAATCGGACTATTACACAAACTTCCCGAAATTTCTTCAATCACCCCGCGATGCACAAAATCGGAAACAATGCATTTCAAAGCTCGCTCGCCCTCAACGGAAATCTTATACTGGGGTATGCGTGGCAACTCGATTTCGTGTTTCAAAACTATCTTAACAGGTTCAATCTGTAAAACACCGACATCATTGTCGTCAACAGCCCATAAGCTCTCTGGCACATTAATGAATTCTGGCGGCAAAGGTCTAGTCAAGAATTGTGAGGCAGAAAATTGCTGTGGTGAAATCGTCAAGCGCACTCCATCAGAAGAACAATAAATCACTGCATTCAATTCTTTTAACAGGTTCAACCCCAGCAAGTTCTCTCCACAATTCAAAGTCAAAAGAAATGGACAGTGGTCCGTAAAGGGACCCAAAGAAATGGGTACCAGCGAAGAAACCAGACAAACAACTGCCGTGCCAGAAAACCCTACAGAAACATTGGTTTGCCCTGACAGTGGAATGTTTGGAACCCGTGAATGATCAATGGAACACTTCTGTGCTCCAGTATCTATCAAAAACGGATGTTTCCTATTTCCCACCACCATTTCAATTTAGGGACCTTTCTGATTGACGGGAATAGGTGTAGGTTCCAAACCCTGCTTCGGGCAATCCTAATGAAACAATGTCATCAAAAGGAAGCTCTTCAGATAAATATGCAGCGGAAGGAGGATGAAATATGTTCCTGATGTCCACACTCGAAGTCTGATTATCCAGTGAAAAAGGTTGCTGAGTATCCTGTGTAAACTGACCTCTACCATGGCCCCCTACACCCGGGCGACCGCTGGATCGTCTACCCATATTCCCGAATGTGTTATTCGACCTCTGTCGAAGGACGGGGAATTGAGCACGCCAATGACCCTCTTGACGACAATAGACGCACTGGTTAATGTTCACAGGACCCAAGGGCACATTCCCTTGCGGGACATACTGACCTCTAATCTGAGAACTACCCCCTCTGGGGCCTCTAACAATTTGCTGTACTAGCACTTTAGTCTTTAAATCACCTTTTTGTTTTTCAACTCTATCTTTTTCATTATTGACACGATTCTCGTAGTACTGAGCAATGTGCAGTACTTCGGATTGGGACTTCGCCTGCCAAGCGCTCTCAGAAGACATCATTTGTCACTGGATGTCAGGCAGCAATCCATGCACAAATTTGTCCACAAACAACCTTTTCCCAGACTCTGTGCCTAGGTCTGGTCCACTGAAATCCAAGAATACCTGTTCGCACCGATTAAAGAACTCGGTAGCACCCTCAGACTTTCCTTGGACACAGGCCGTAAGTTTGTCCCAGATAATTCTTTTCTCTGGAATTATGGTTTTTAATTTTGCAATAATTCTATCAGGCAAAGTCAATTTCACCTCAGGCGGTCATTCACCAGCTGGCCTTTCTCCATCTAGTCTAGTTATATTCACCCATGTATCTCCCAACCCTGGCACGTTGTCTATAGTTCTAACTTGCTTCCACAAATCTACGGGCAGGAGTACAGGGAATAACAAATCGATATTGCCTGAGGTGAACACTGAGGATTGTAAGACGGACTCTATTTCTTTATAGAATCCTGTCGGATTTTTCCTAATATCAGGAATAGATTGTCTAATAGTATTCACTTCCTGTCTTGAGAATGGGACGTGGACAAACTGCGATACATAATGTGCAGGAATGTCCACCGCGACTATACTCCGTGCAGCATCAGCCGCAATCTCAACCTTTGGGACAAATGTCAGAGGAACCTCTCTCATAGGCAACTCAGAAGTAGGTGACTCCGAACGCTTACTAAGTAAGTGGAGCGCTAAAGCAGTCGAAGAAGTGTCAAGTGAAAAAGCTCTCTTGTAAATACTCAATAACTCTGTGGGACAACTAATCTTTCTTTTTACACAATCATCCTGTAGGTACTCTATCATTACCTGTATCACTTTCCTCTGCATTTCTGGCGTATATTGACTAGATGTTTCATATACTTCAACTGGAGTTATCGACATATCTGAAATCCATCTAAGCGCGTCCTTCGTACAAATTCGTGCTGCCTCAGATATCGATTTACGACAAGGAAGGAACCGCTTCTGCACATACATACTTTCCCCCTCGTCATCCTCATTCTGCAACTTTTCTAACTCCTTTCTATGCCCAAATAACCTCTCGACATGCTCATTTACTTTCTCCACAGTGTCTCTAGAAAACGCTAAAGTGTTTAGATCCCTTAACCCTTGCGGGAGATCTGTATTATTTAATTTTCCCCACATTGCACATTAATGAATCCCTAAACCTTCAATAAAAACATTTTTCTCAGGAAAATGATCCATATTACAAAGTGTGGCAAAAACATTAGCTTGATTATCCCTCTCCATACAATGCTTAGCCCATGCAATCAAATCACGTTTCTTCTCTGGTGGTACAGTATTGCGAGTGACAACCTTTGACCCTGCACCTCGATCTACTACAAGCAGCTCAGGACCACTTGGAAGAGAGGGAGCAGGCAAATTCAATGGAGGTAATGTAACTGGTGCGATAAGAAGAGGTGGAGGAAGGGGAACATTAGGACGAGCAGGAACAACAGGAACAACAGCAGGTAGAGCAGGAATAGCAGGAGGAAGAGGCAAAGCAGCAGGAAGAGGAACATACGGAGGTGGCGCAGAGGCACCAGGCCTTCGTTCATTTAACAATTTGTCTATGAATTCATCGGAAGCATGGAGGTCTTTGGAAGGATAGATTTTCTGAATTCCAAGTGAGAAAGCCCTATCCATATTCCTAGTCGATTCAGAATGTTTATCTTGGTCATACAATAATGCATTTTCAGAGTTCGTTTTATGACGGCGCGTATGATTTTCTCTACTTTTAAGTTGCTGCAACACTTCTTTTTTCCAATTCTGCAAAACATCAAATGCTGCAGGTTTAGCCTTTTTCTTTAATAGAATTGACTCTAAGTACTCAATACGAGGGATTTCAAAACTACCATTGATTGGCCACTGAAGTTCGGAGGCATGTCTGGTTTGTCTGTGCCAAATGTCATTAAATACTATACTTCCAATGCCATGCTTACAGTACATAGTACATGCCGGCGTCCCCTCCTGTGGTGCGGGACTGCTAAATTCCAAAGATTGTCTATCGCTGCGGAACAAAGCCCTGAAGCAGGCAGACAATTTCCCAGGCATATCAAATTATTGGTGTTACCTGGTTAATAATTGTGTCTGCAGATACAATGCGCCAAATTCAAATTATCAGGGTTGAATTAAGAATCGGGTCACGACTCACCTGAACAAACCTAAGGAGGTCCGATCGGATTTCAAAGAATCTCACCTAACTAATCTTACCTCGTGTATGGTGATTTCGGCAAATCTGCCTGCCTTGATAAGTGGACCCTCGTCAAGATGCCATCTCGGTCCACAAGCTAATCGTCCAGGGATCGGGTTGTGCAGCGCTGCTGAGGTGTCGTGTCTCGTTCAGTGGGGCCCCTTTTTGTCACACCGTCCGATCCCGGTCCTATAGCCTGCGTCAACCTTCAACAATCCGGCATCAATCTTGAGGGTCCCTATTCGGGCGCCAACTATGAAAACAAAATCAAAATATCGAGGCTGAGTACCCCAAAAGGAAATACACCGAACACGGGTTACAAAGGAACATACAAAGTACTTTATTTTATACTGAATCAAGTTACGAAGAACAGAGCAAAAATCAGATAGCTATCGGCCCTCAGTGCAACACAACGAACTCCAGCGTGGTGAGACGCTGTACATTAGAATGCATTGGTCTTTTATACTCTTTGTGAGCACGATGTCCAGCGCTACTTCAGGTTAATACTCCGCTAATACATCACCGATTTAGGGTTCATGCCAAGTCTTGCACATCCGCATATAACTAGTTTGCTTTTAATACATATATCAACAAGCCTATACGGCAACTGTGTATTCTTGGATTTCCCATGCAGGTCTTCTCAAACATTAATACAATGTAGTTAAACAAGTGTTCTACGTTCAGTATTTGAATACATTGTTCTTAACATATGCTCGCGGATTAGTTTCATTGCACGAGTAATCCTTTACACACAGGTCAACGATGGACAAGGTCTCAGTTCACGACCTCAACAAGTGGCCTGCAGGCAAGTTACATATTAGCTACATACAGAGGTCAAGACGGCCATGTTGTATTTTGGAATGACATCGTCCACCATTTTAACTCACAGGGTGACTTTTACAAAGCGAACCTAAAATGGCGGATTGACCTAAAATGGCGCTTACATTGATTTTAAGGTCAGGACCTTGCAATACGGATTTCTTCGCAAGCGACTTATAAGCAGCTTGGCGTAGGCCAATATACATATTTTATTGCAATAGGAGGCACGATATAATTTCTTATTTGACAGCCTTTCTCTCTGGCTAGCCTGAGGATAGTGTCCCGCTCCCTGAAATTAAGGAGCTTCGCAATGATGGGACGGGGTTGCGCTCCTGGGATCGGTCGACTAGACGGAACCCTGTTTGCGCGTTCCACTACAAATAACTGGGAGAACGCTGAGTTTCCAAAGAGGTCCTTGCACAGCTTCTCTATGAGCTCCTCCATCTTGGAGGGGTTTCAGTTGCTCCCGTAAGCCTACCAGCCGAATATTGCTTCTCCGGGCACGGCCCTCTAAATCTTCGTTCTTGTCCATCACCACCTTCATCTGTTTTTCTAGTACCGCTACCCTGGACAAGAGTGACGTCGTGTTATCATCCAGATTAGAGACCCTCTGCTCTACCGTGTCAAGCCGTTCGCCGTGTTTGTTGATCCGGTGCTGCAAGAGGTCCACCTTGGACGACAGTACATCCATTTTAGAGTTGAGATTACCTATCCCTGCCTTGAGTTCAAGGAGAATTTCCCATATGCCAAACGTCGAAGGTTGTGGGGCTTCTTCACTGTGCTCCATGGCTGCAGATTGACACTGTTGTCTCGTTTTTTTTTTTTGCAATGGTGCCAGGCTCAAAGGTCAATCTGCGTTGCGATTTGTCTTTTTTGGCCATTCTGGACTGCGTTTGAATCTGCGCTGGACTGGGAACTGCTCCGAGGAGGGTATTGTAATAAGGCACCCCGATGGGAGTTCTGAAGTTTATTTTCTGGTGGGATGGTAGATTGGGCAGACTTTTTATTTTTTCCCAAGAGGAACTGTTCAGGGGAAGACACTTGCCTAGATAAGAGCCGCTAACGGGGCCAAGGCACCATAAACCCCAGGGTCCTGGATCTCACATGGCTAATGACTGGAGGGGCTTACGCCATAAGGTCTCCTTCGTAGAAAATGTTGCTGAGTATGTTTAATTAGACTCGTGGCGAGGCGTTGCATGCACAGAGTGCGTTGTTAGGTCTCGGGCACACTGTAGGGCCGACCGGTGGTAAAATATCGCCTTGCATGTGCTGCTGTCTGAATTGCCGGAGAATGCAATTGTCGAGGCTTGTTGCGGCCCCCCCACAGCAGAAAGGTGGGCCGCAGCAGGTAGAGAGACATGCACCGCCTGACTCCGGAGTGGCGAGGGGCCCGCAATCACAAACTGACTTCTTCTACCTGAGGGGGGTGGCAGCTCCGCTTGCTCTCACACCGCCGCCCCCGGGCCGCTGTTCATGTCCTCCCAGACGGCGTGCAGCTACGCACCGTCTGTGGCCTGCAACGCCTTGTATGTACTTTACTGCAGAAGGCCGTGGGGGATGGGTGCAGGATTGTCCATCGCTGGGGGACCCCCTCCTCGGCCCGGCCCCCAGAAAGCAGTCCCTCTAGCCTTATACCTCCGCCGCCTTGCTATAGATGGCAGAGAACGCAGGTTTTGCCCCTACCTGGCAGATGGTTCGCTGTCCGGTGGCTCCATGGCGCAGGCAGTCCAGGCCACTCTGACCCCGCGATCCAGTGCAGTGGCACCGATTCCCGCCGCAAGCCAGCCGCTCCCAGGGGGCAGGTATGTTGGGGGCTGCGCAGGCTCAGCTGAAGCGATGCTCTCTACAAAACGGCGCCACTGTCAAGTGAGTCGCAGACACCTCCAAGTGCTCTGGCGGGCTCCAAACTGCCTCCACCCCTGGCGTTCCTCTCCTCACCGGAGCTGCACCCGCGTGTTCTCCCCTCTGCTGCTCCGCAGTTCCTCTGTTGTTCGCGATTGGGTGGCAGCGCTGTTTTCGGGCCTAGAGCTCAGTGCCGGTCAAAGGAGGTGGACCCACCTCTGAGTTGTCTTGGGGCCTCGGTCTCTTCTCTGGTCCGAGCCGCCCTCTCCGGCCCACCGGCAGGGACTCCGGGGGGATTGACTGCCGAGCGAACGGCACACCAGCTTCACAGGAATTTCGGGGGGACTCCGCCATTGTCTGAAGTTGGAGTTACGATACTCGGCACTCTATTTGCAGGATCTTCGCAGGGCTACGCACGGAGCTCTCTAGTGAGCTGCCATCTTGGGTGGCTCGCTAGCGCCCTCTCACTTTTAAAGCATTTTTGACTCTTTTCAATGGTCCAAACCGTGTTTACCACGTTTGGCCCAGGACAGTGGCCAGTGCCTAAATTGGCCATGCCACGAGGTCCTTTGTTCTGTCCTTTGGCCATTTTGTCCTTCTGCCTTCCCCAGGTCGAGCAGACCCGGGAAATTCCTTATTTGGACATGCAGACCCCTACGTAAACCAAAGCTTTCGCAGACTTCTGCATGCTTATGTGTGTGCCCAGGATGTGGGCTGGTGCTGTCTAGTTCCAATACACATCCTGGGTGCCTCTAAACTTATTCCAGGTCGATCCTCTGAGTTCACACCGAGCTTAGTAAAGGAGCCAAGTATCCTGAACTGAAGAAGCAGATGCTTGGACCTGCTGGTGACCCGCTGGAAGGTTTGTTACCCTGACCCCGCTATTGTCCCATTGGTGCCCCCGTTTCTCATCGATCACAGAAGGCCTGCAAGGGCGCTTCGACCCGTTGGAGTAGTGTGACTAACCACTCTTGGCACCTCTTGCTTAACCTGCAAACAAGCCTCTTCGGAAGTGTTCCTGGACCGCCCAGTGAACAGACCAGCTCGTATGGGACCTTTGCCTTGGACATGCTGTCGTCTCGAGTTTCGACTCGAGATTTTGGGAACGGTAAGCTCTTGGTGGAAGGCATTCTCCCGCCGAGTTTCGTACACCTAGCATTCATAGGTCTGGAGTTAGGAGAGTCTGCCTGAACCTGAGCTTATGTGGTTCCCGTGTCTCCCCGCTGTGGTGACGAGCTTTGTAGGTGCCTTACTGCAGTGTCCCCCTGTGCCCTAAGGTGAGCCGCAGTGGAACTGGCCCGATCCCTTCCCCAGAAGCAGAGAAAATGCCACTGTCCCACCACAGACTGAGGTCCTGGAACGCAGTCCCTGAAAGCCAGAGAGACTCGGAACTGTTGGACTCGAACATGCAAGTGAACTGGACTTGATTGGCGAAGTTTGGTCCGGAGTGCGCCGAGAAGTTTGGTGAGTACTTGCAACACTTACCAGTGGCCCCTGGCGCATCCATAGACTTTTTGGATGTATACGATTTTGGCATTGGCACAATTGTTCATGGCCTAATTGACCACTGAAAAAGACAAAGGCGGAAGCCTTCTTTTTTGTTTAAGGGGGGCCTGGTTCTAAAAGGCAAAGTAGATTAAGAAGCAAAAGAGGGAAGAAAAACCAGGCTACCCCTCCCTTAGGCGTAAACGAGGTGGGAGGACCTATTTAAAAAAACTAGTAATTTATTTAAACTAGTTGTACGGAGTCACACTCAAATTTATACATATAAAACAAAGTTTAATAGAAGCAACATATTAAAAATATTAATCAAAAAGGGCAGTGCAATTGTTACCCCAAAAGAGAAAACAAATAGACATGCGTCTTAACATTGGCAGAAAAAACCAACTAAGATGATTTCAGATAAAAAGAATGAATTGATGTGCAGTACTAGATATGCAACACATTTTCACTGTCGACACAGATTTGGTGTTTCTAGCTTAGAGGACCGATTGTAGTGTTTGTCAGTCAAATACAGTGGTTCTAGACACTAAGGACTTGTTGATGGAAAAATGACTCCAAGCTTTCTTCAGGGCAACAAAAAGATATAACTAGATGTGCGAATGTTCATCTAACAACAAAAGTGAATGAGTTAAAAGAGTGTGATTGTGTTCATTCTTTTTAATTGAATGCAGACAAGAGTAGGTCTAAACCTCACCTTTGATTAGTGGCGTCTAGGGAGGCAGAAGTAGATACAAGAACTGTCTTGCGTTCAGCTTGTTTTAATCTCTGGTGCACATTGGCTACCTATAGTGGTAGAGACGGTCAATCAATGATAGTGGCATGAAGCTCTATTGATAACTATTATACAGTAAGCAGAATTGAATTACCTGGCGAGGTTGACTTGAAAACCACACAGGGCGTGTGTGCTCCACGATGAAGCACTGAAAAAACAGTAAGTTGAAGGGCCAAAGGGTCTGGCTGGGGTGAAGACTGTGGTGTCCAGTTGTTACACGAAGGACATGTGTCAGTGGGTCCTAGTAATTATAAAAAAGTAGTTGAAGCAAGGCATGTAACTACGCTGCATTGGCAGCATGTTTTAGAAAAACCCAAAGTTTCACTAAAACAGACAGGGGGGCTGTGTTGAAAAAGCAGTCTAATTAGACAGATTGGACGGTAATTATTGGAGACGTAGCGTGGCTGATCGCTGAAAAATGTATCAATCCAAAATGCATTTAACGCTATTTGTAGACAGGAGGGCTACGCCGGAGCGAATGCATCGTGTCTAAGTCGTGCAGTGCAGATCAGTTAAATATACAAATGCCAAATGGAGGAGCTCACCTCGGCGTGTATAGCTGTCTTCAAGGAACGAAGCTCTAGTGTCTTGGCTATTGCGCATGCGTGTTAGCACTGAGAGCCGATACATGTCCTCAATTGAAAAAAACTTTATTGAAGTTTGTAGGACCAGGAATGCACAGTATGGAACAGGGGCTGTTTTAAGATAGAAAATAAGAGTCCTCAAAACGTCATTTGTGCTTTTTTTCTCATGTTGGATGCAATAACAATGTTGATTAATCCCTCAAAACGAAATTTAGAGTTAGAACACTGGAAGTTCATTATTATTAAAAATGCTGCATTGGAGATGCAAGAAAATATAAATGTGTACATGGTATTTTGTAACAATAGAGATGGAGATCTGAATAGGAGGTCAATAAAATGGATGCACATGATTGATTATGTGCTGACATTGTGTAGTGGCCTCTAAGAACGACAGGACGCTCAGATAGGCCTTAACTGTCTTTATTAACAAGACAAACTGGTGGGCATAACTTGTCCATGAGCAGGGCAGGGGAGTTACTCACAGTTCAAGTCTGGGCCTTCCAGTTACTTCACTGGAGGCAAGGTGTGCTCATTGATGGCACACTGTGAGCTCCCAGAGCCCCCATGTGGCCTCCTGTGGCCTTGGACTTATGCCTTGGAAGCTGGACTGCAGAGACTTCTGTGGGCCTCATTTATAGTGGCTCCTTAATAGGAGCAGCGCTGTAAGCAGACCTATTGGTCTGGCACTCTGCCAAAATGTGTCAGCAAAGTTCTCTGTTGTTCTCTCGCGGAGTGCAGGCTCGCGAGATCCCGTTACATCTGAGATCTCGTGAGATCGCACTCCCGAGATCGCGCTCCCGCAATCACGTGACGTCCCCACACACCTCCTTTGCTGGAAAAAGGATAGAAGGTCATTCCATGACAAAGTCTGCAAACTTGCTAGGTTTCCTTTTCTCTCTCTGAGGTTTGCCTTGATCCGGAAACGGGGCAGGCTGCGGCAGCACTCTGGGGGAGGTGCAGGTGATTCAGGTTCCCCTTGTCTTGTCCTTTGCTGTGACTCCCTGAATGGAGTTGGGGAGTAGACACTTGAGAACTCGTCGCCGTAGGGTGACTCCGAGGCATCTCTTCCTGACTGGTGAGGGTTTTCGGATGGCTCTTGTTGGTATGCGTCTTCTCCGGTTTCCCAGTGTGGCTGCTCAACGGATTCTTTTCTGCGGTACAAAGTGTAAGGGAGAATTCTCATTTATGGCTAATTTCCCTCACCTAGTGAGTCCCCCAACAGCTTTGCTGGACTTCTGGAGTTATTTTTTCCACTGGGTAAGAGTGTGAGCTTTTCCCCACTCTTACCTGTGTTTTGCCATGTGTATTTCTCTGTTTTTGTGATTGGGGACTCTGGAGGATCCCACTTCAGTAGCCCCTTCTCGACCCCGGACTCCATTTCTGAGGCCACTACCATCCCCCAGAAAAGGGTAAAGTTCCCATTAACTTTACTTAGTCAATCTACCACAGATCCAGTACACCCCATCTTCCATGGAGTACTGGAAAGGGTTAATTCGTATCCCTTTTTATCTGTACCTCCTAGAGCATTGTTTCGCTCTTTTAACATTTAGACTTGGCTGGTGGCAGTGGTATCTACCCTAACTTTTCTACTGCGATTATATAAGATAAACGTGGTATTGTTCTTGGCTATTATATTAGCCTCGAACATAAACCCGCTTGACCAAAAGGTCTTTCTTTTGGCTCTGGTTGGGTTTATTCACCATTTCTTTTGGTTAAAGTCCTTCTTGTGTTTTACTTTGCGCGGCAAACTAGGTTTGCCTTCTTTGTTCACTGTCTTTTGGCGGGCTTCTGCTCAGAAGCCCTCCTCCAGGCGCCTGGGTGTCTAGGTGGGCTGAATGTGAGGGAGGGGTGTAGTCACCCCCTGCACAGGGTATCCTAGGAAACCCAAGTCACACTTTGTCATGATTGGCTGAGGTGGTTGTCCAGGCTGGACAACCCCCCTGCTGGGTGATTGACAGCCAGGCTGTGTGAATGGGGGTTTTGCACATAAAAGGCAGGTCTCTTGGGCTAGAAGTCAGAGAGTCGCCACTGGAACTACAAGGAACCGAAGAGAAGCGGAGAGACTGACGGCTGCTGCAACTACCCCGTCCCGGTGAAGCCCTGCTGCAGTCCTGAGCTATCTACCCTTCAACGACTAAGAGGAGATCAGTCCAGAGTCTTGAGCCTGGTGGGGATAACCAGCTCATCTTCTACAGCCAGAGGACCCTCTTCCTTGGTCGAAATCGCTGCACACTGCTGTAGTGCTCCGGATAGCCACCTGAAGAGCCTCTCCTGTTTTTAAGGAGCTCACCTTTTATTTCTCGTCGCTGCTGCCGGCTTCATCCCTGTGTGGTGCAGACCCCCTTCAGACGTCCTCCTTCACACGAAGCCCCAGGAACCGTGGGTCTGCGGGAAACCAACAGGAATAACTGCCAGGGCAATAGCTGCACCATTGGAATAAGGTACTGTGTTCTGCTCGAGGAAACTGGGTGAACCCCCTTTTTCTTCATCTCCAAGGCTTGCCCTTGTCTTCCCTCCTTCTTATAACTTTTGCTTCCGAACATTGAAAATATCGAAGTTCTTTTGGCTACGTTGAATCACGAACTGACGGTGTGATCTTCGGCAACAGGCCCCTGGTGTCACTTGACCCTGGCTCTGGCCCTTTGACTTTTGAACTCCTGTCTCTGAGTGTTTCTCGATTCTGTCTGCCTAACCAAAATATTGCCTGTGATTTTTGCCTCCAACTCCCTCTGGGTATCTCAGGTGCTAAGTGTGTTTTTGCCCCGGTAGCATTTCATGTCACGGATACGCTTTTATTTAGTAGACCGAACTGTCAAAAAGTGATAGCAAAAGTATTTGCGGTAACGTGTTTTGTTCGTAACACCGGTTCATTCAAACACAGGGTACTTACCTTGAGACATACTGTAGAAAGTGAATTGGTTAGTTGTATATTTAACATGTGTGTTTTTTTTTTTTAGGTTTAATAGAAGTGTTGTGTTTATTACGAATGGTTTAAAAATAAATCTACTTATATTTTTCTACCTGAAACCACAGTAATTGTAGTCCCTTTGTGTAATCTCTGCTACTGCTCATATACTCTTGAGATAAGCCTGGCTGCTCCGCCACTGTACTACTCTGACATAGCGGTACAGGCTTGTACCAAAGGTAAAACTTGTATTGCCACCTGTAGTCTTAATTGTGTGTAGTGGTCCCTAACACATGGCTACCCTTTCTAGATTCCATTTCCTTCCGTAGCTGGTGCACATGTGGTTCGACCCTTTCTCAATGACTTCTATGGGACTGCTGTATCTGGAGCCGGTCGAAATGTCTTTGTGAGGGAGACATATCTTTACCAGGTCGCCTTTGTTAACTGCTGTCTGGCGAGCGGCTCGATGCATGTCCCCTTGGGCCTTCATGCCTTCTTTGTTACGCTGAATACGGAAACCACATCTTCCATGTCCACATCTTCGTCAGCCCTCACTTGATGGAGCCAAGGTGGTACCAGTGTGGATGCTGCCCTTCTCCCTCTTAGCAGATGGAAAGGTGAAACGCCGGTGATGGCGTTGGGGGTGATGCGGTGGGCCGCCACAGCCTCCTTGACCGTCTTGTACGGGTTTAGGCCCGAGGCATGCGCTAGTTGCAGCGCACCTTTGATGAAGCGGTTCGCCCGCTCGACCAGGCCATTGGCCTGTGGGTGGTAGAGACTTACTCTCCGCTGCCGAATGTTGTTGAGGTTGAGGAATTTCTCCATCTCTGGAGAGACCAACTGGACTCCATTGTCCGTCACAATTTCCTCGGGGAGGCCTTTGCACTGGAATATGGTGGTGAGTGCTTCGATGACTGTGCTTGTGGTGATGTTCGAGGTGAAGTCGACTTCGACCCATTTAGAGAAATAGTCGACCGTGACTATCCCATATTTATGTTCTGGGGGCATGCTGTCCATGGGCCCAATGAAATCCAACCCTAGTTTGTGCCAAACCCCTTTGGGGACTTCGGTGGGCAGCATTTGGGCTTGTCTCACAGCCAGACGCTTGTCACTGTTAGTGCACTCATGGCACCTTTCGACCATTTGTCGTATGTCCTGATCCATGCATGGCCAACAGTAGGCGTTGCGTATCCCGAGTAGGGTCATCTTGCATCCCAGATGGCCTGAGTGTGCTCTGCACAGGATCACTTTTTGCGAATTCCGCTGGGTGGGATCACTTGGTCGCCTCTCAGAATGAGACCGTTCATGGTGGTGATTTCGTCGTTCACCTTCCAGTATAGACATAGGCCTTCAGGGATTGCTCTTTCGTCAGGCCACCCTTCGCGGGCCGTGGCTGCTACGCGCCTTAGAGCATTGTCCTGCTCGAACTCTTCCTGCCAGTGGTGCTCACTTAGGTCCATGGACTCGCCGTTCCTCAAGTCACCTATAGAGGCTACGATACATTCATCTTCCAAGAATGTGGTCCCAGGGGCGTTTTGGTTGAGGAGCCTGGACATGCAGTCCGCTTGCACGTTTTTCCAACCAGCAATGTGGACTATGTCGTATGTGTACTCTTGCAGTTTTGCAGCGATCCTGGCCAGTCTCGGGGTGGCAGTCTTGGTGCCGCCCGGGCTCAACATGTGAATGAGGGGTTTGTGGTCGGTGACCAGTCTAAATTTCATGCCCCAAACATAAGATCTCAAATAATCGACGGCCCAGGCACATGTCAACATTTCTTTCTCAACGGTGGAGTAATTCTTCTCCGCTGATGATAGGGCTTTTGATGCAAATGCCATGATATTTTCAGTGTCGACCTTCTTCTGGGCCAGGGTGGCCCCCAGCCCGTACGCGCTGGCGTCCGTTGTGATACAGGTGTCCCATTCAGGGTTGAACGGTTTCAGGCATGGTGCGTGTAGAATTCTCCTTTTGATTTCAGTCAAGGCTTCATTTTGTTCTGGCCCCCAGGAGTAGGCTGCCCCCTTCTTCAGAAGCTCCCTCATGGGAGACGTGGTTTCGGAGAACCTTGGGACGAATTTTGCATAGTACTCGGCTAGGCCCAGGAATGAGCGTAATTCTTCTCTGGACATTGGGGCCAGGGCGTCTGTAATGGCCTCCATCAGATTCTTCTTGGAGCTCACCCCTTCGCTTGAGATGCAGTACCCAAGGTATTCTACCTTGCTCACTCCAAAAACGCATTTCTCATGGCATAGATGGACGCCTGCCTATTGAAGCTTGCTCAGGACTGCCCTGAGTGCTTTGTCATGGGTCTCGTTGTCCTTGGCGTACACGAGGATGTCGTCCTGAAAGAATGAAACATTTGTGAGTCCTTTAAGTAGAGAATTCATCATCCTCTGGAATGCGGACGCTGCCGAAGACAACCCAAAAGGCATGCAAGTATATTGAAAGGTGCCGAACGGAGTGATGAACGCTGTCAGGGGGTGTGAAGACTTGTGTAGAGGAATCTGGTGATAGGCGTCACCCATGTCCAGCTTCAAAAAGATTGCCGCCTCTTTCATCATGAGGACAATTTTTCTAATGCTGGGGAGCGGAAAGCTATTGGTGACAACCTCTAGATTCAGGCTTCTCAAGTCTATGCATATTCTGAGGTTGTTGCTGGATTTCTTTTTAACTAGAATCACTGGACTCAACCATTCGGAGGATTCCACGGTCTCAATGGTTCCTTCTTCGACCATTTTCCGAAGGTGGGCCTCTAATGCAGGTCTCGCCCTGGCAGGTACTGCTCTAACTTTGTGTTTCACCGACACCGCATTGGGTTTCAAAAGAATCTTGTGGACAAAGTGACTCACTTTCCACGGGTTCTCGGAAAACAGGCTGGGGAACATCTCCTTGAAATTTTGCGCTGCTCCTGAGGAGACCAGGAGTACCTGTTCCGGAGTGCTGGGATCCAGTTTAATGCTGAGTCTGTGTTGATCGTCCCATCCAGCACCCCAGCCCAGCAGAGGTTCCCGAGGAGAAAGAGGAAGCGAGCGCGCCGAGGGACAGGGCCTGCCTGACCCCGTCCCAACAAGTGCCTGACTTGCCCATGCCGGGCGCATCGCGGCACGAAAGCGAGGCTAAACCTCGTTTTCACTACAGGAACCGCCGGCAGGCGGATCGCCGGCCAACCCAAAGGCCATCCTAAGGCCTGTTGTGTGCCACACACCCCCCCACTCCTAACATCCATCCTGAGGGGTGAGGGCAGGAGCCCCCCCAGCACCCCAGCCCAGCAGAGGTTCCCGAGGAGAAAGAGGAAGCGAGCGCGCCGAGGGACAGGGCCTGCCTGACCCCGTCCCAACAAGTGCCTGACTTGCCCATGCCGGGCGCATCGCGGCACGAAAGCGAGGCTAAACCTCGTTTTCACTACAGGAACCGCCGGCAGGCGGATCGCCGGCCAACCCAAAGGCCATCCTAAGGCCTGTTGTGTGCCACACACCCCCCCACTCCTAACATCCATCCTGAGGGGTGAGGGCAGGAGCCCCCCCAGCACCCCAGCCCAGCAGAGGTTCCCGAGGAGAAAGAGGAAGCGAGCGCGCCGAGGGACAGGGCCTGCCTGACCCCGTCCCAACAAGTGCCTGACTTGCCCATGCCGGGCGCATCGCGGCACGAAAGCGAGGCTAAACCTCGTTTTCACTACAGGAACCGCCGGCAGGCGGATCGCCGGCCAACCCAAAGGCCATCCTAAGGCCTGTTGTGTGCCTGTTTGGAGCCTCAGGAGCCAGGGGCCACAAACTCTGCCCGTGCTGCTCCAGGTAAGCCACCTGCTGCATAGAAAGTCTAATTTTACAGAATATTACTTACGCTCTTGCCTAACCTAACTTGTTGCCACCTCACACGTTCGCATATATCTCTGCTGCCCCTGCCTATGAACGTGCCACCTGGCTACACCCTAGAACACTTTACACTGTGCCCAGCAAATTGCGTTGCACTGCTGCTGATCGCCCATCTGTGCCTCTTCGCATCTAGATGTCTCTGAACTGTACCTACCCCCTTGTTAACTTAATCTAGGTACCCATGATCCTATGCAGTTGAGCCCTTTGGTCGCTAACAGATTACTTGAACTGTGTTGTGCCTTATGGTCGCTAACGGATTACTTGAACTGTGTTGTGCCTTATGGTCGCTAACGGACCACTTGAACAGTGTTGTGCCTTATGGTCGCTAACGGACCACTTGAACTGTGTTGTGCCTTATGGTCGCTAACGGACCACTTGAACAGTGTTGTGCCTTATGGTCGCTAACGGACCACTTGAACAGTGTTGTGCCTTATGGTCGCTAACGGACCACTTGAACTATGTTGTGCCTTATGGTCGCTAACGGACCACTTGCTTGCGCATGCCATTTTTCAACCTAAATGTGATTACTGTTCTTAGGTGAACCCCTTGCCTACTTGCATCTACTTGCACATGCCATTCTTAGCCTGAGTTGCGAATTCAGGTAAACCCCCTGCCTAACTACACATGCCAAACCATACAATGTACCTCAGCAAGAGCCAAACAACCACCCTACTGTATCTCCTCATACATATATTACACCTTACCACCTTCATTGCCACCATAACTATGTACCCTGCAGAAAATGCACCCTGTCCAACCCTAGAAAGAAACACTAGACTACGAGCCAGACTACCCCGTCTCTACGAGCCCATCTACCACAACAAGAGACCCACCCTGCAACACACCAAAATCCTCCCGAGCCACATCACACCCTGCTACAACTCCACCCTACCCAAACTTATCCCTATAACAATCCAGGATACACCCAACACTACCACTATATCCGGAGCGTTGATCAACGCCAGATCAATAATGGCCCACGCCACAGAAATAGCAGACACCTTATCCTCAAACAACCTCGACCTCCTAGCTATCACTGAATCATGGCTGCATGAAGCAGCAGGCCCAGCACTCTCAATAGCCATTCCAGAAAATTACCAAATAATCAGAATGGACAGGCCCAACAACAGAGGAGGCGGCCTAGCCATCATAGCTAAAACAAACCTCGAGCTAAGACCACTGCCTCAAGCACCTCTCAAATCCTGCGAACTCCTAGCAGCCAAACTACCCATCTCCAACTGTCGCACCTTAACCATCCTTCTAATATATAGGCCACCCGGCCCCATTGGCTCATTCGAAGCAGACCTATCCAGCCTCCTAGCCAACAACATAAAAGACACCACCCAAATATTATTGCTAGGCGACTTGAATCTAGGACTAAACGACCCTGACGACAAATCAGCACAAGCCATAGCCAACATGCTAGATGAACACGGCCTAATCCAAAGAGTGCTCACCCCCACCCATAATAAAGGTAGGACCTTGGACTGGATCGCCACTCTAAACTGCGACACCGTCATTACCAAAACCACTCCCCAGCACTGGACAGACCATTACCTCATTGACTTCACCTTATCTCTCAATAAAGAAGTCATCAAAGGAAAAATCATGGCACCACCACTACCCACTAGAGCAAAAAAAAACATAACCCCCGACAACCTCCTACCACTACTACTGCCAACCCTCAATGCTCTCCCCGATAATCTAAAACCAGAACTCCTAGTAGAAAACTATAACAATACCATAAAAAAAGGACTAGACATCATTGCCCCTCTAAAACTGCAAAAAAGCAAACAGCAAGCCCACCTGAACACCTGGTTCACCCCACATCTGAAAGAACTTAGACTGCACAAAAGGAAACTTGAAAGCCAATGGCGCAACTCCCCCACAGAAGAGAACAAATCACAACTCAAACTTTGTGCAAACAACTACAAAAAAGAAATACTACTCACCAAAAAGAAACTATTCAATGAAAGAATCGAAAAATCGAGCTCCAACACCAGAGAACTATTTGCTATATTAAGGGAACTAGAATCCCTGATACCCCCACCAGACAATATAATTAAGGATAAAGTATGGTGCACCAGCGTCCAAAACGCACTAACTAATAAAATCAAAAGTCTCCAAACCAAAATCGCTCTGAAAAAAGACTCTCTCACCACCAATGAAACATCTCCCAGCAACCACGATAAAACAGCCAACCGCCCAGGCCATAATCTCTTCAGATTTACCAAAATATCTATCCCAGAAACAGAAAAAATTATAGCCTCACTTAAACCATCTAACTGCAAAGGCGACAACTGCCCTCCCCAGATAATCAAGGATGCTGCTAGGGATCTAGCCCCCTTTATAACCAAGCTGATCAACGCATCTTTCTCCTCCAACACCATACCAAGCAACCTCAAAGAATCTTGGGTCCTGCCTCTCCTCAAGAAGCAAACCCTAGACCCCGCTATCCCCACCAATTACAGGCCCATCACCACGGTGCCATTCCTGTTAAAGATAATAGATAGAGTAGCATACCTGCAGATTCAGCAATATCTTGAAACTCACAAACTACTAGGCACCCACCAATCAGGCTTCAGACCGAAGCACGGCACCGAGACAGCCTTAATCGATCTTAAAACCCAGATCAATGAGATTAACGACAAAGGGAACACTGCCATGTTACTACTCCTCGATCTGTCGGCAGCATTTGACCTGGTGGATCACGCAGTCCTGTGCGAACACCTGGCCTCAGCAGCCCACTTCTCGAAAGAGGCTATAGCCTGGATCCAATCATTCCTGGACAACCGAACTATGAGGGTCTTCTCCACCCTAGCCTCAGCAGACCCCATTAAAATAACCTGTGGGGTGCCCCAAGGCTCCTGCGTCTCTCCCACCCTCTACAACATCTTTACCAAGCCCCTATTTGACAAGCTGGACAGACTGGGTGTCTCATATACCAATTATGCAGATGACACCCAGATCCTCATACCCCTTTCAGGCAACTACGCTTCAGATACGGCCTTGGTAAACAAAATATATCTCATCATTCAGGCATGGATGGCCACACACGGTCTATGTCTAAATGATGAGAAAACCGAAATCCTGCTCCTCGGATCCAATACCAATCTCAAAAAACTCAGTTCTAACTACAAGGCCTTCAACATTGATGGCAATACCATCACAGTGGCCAAAACAGTGAAAACACTAGGCTTTCACCTTGATGCAACCATGTCACTAAAAAAACAAGTCAACTCACTAGCATCCTCCACCGCCTACACATGCAAGCTAATTAGGGCAAGTAGAGCCTTCCTCACCCAAGCTAGCTGCATCATCATAGCCAACGCCCTAATACTATCCAGACTGGACTATTGCAACGCCATGTACCTAGGAGCCAACAAATGCATAACCAACAAACTACAGACACTACAAAACAACGCTCTCAGAACAGCCCTCAACCTACCCTCTAAGGAACACATCTCCAACAAAAGAAGAGAACACAAATGGCTTAAAATCCATGACCGCATCTCCCTTAAAACGGCATCACTCACCCACAAATGCTTAAACAACACAGCCCCCCCCTATCTCGCATCCAGAATAAAGAAAAAAACGTCCTCCCGCCCCACCAGATCGATCAATTCCTACTGCCTGCAAGTACCCAATTTCAGACAAAAGAAAACCGGCGGCAGCAGCTTCCCTGTCCTGGCAGCCCAACACTGGAACGCCCTCCCACTCCACATTAGGACTGACCAATCCTACTTTAGCTTCAGGCGAAACATCCTCACTTGGCTGCGGGCCAATGATCCTCACGACTAACCCTGCCATCTAATCTGATCATGCCAGTGCTATAACCTGACTACCATGTACAGCCTTAATTTGTAAATATGTAAATGCAACCGAACTGCCCCTATGCACAGTATTAATATGTAAACCTGTAAGCTTTCGCTCAATTATATGTATATATGCACATCCCACACAATGTAACTGTAAATGCAATGCTCTTTTTCTCATGCCTATCTTATTCTGTAACCAAGTTTTTATGCAATCCTATCTTCCTGACCTCTGTTGCGCCCTGTTACCCCTGGGTTTTGCGCGCTATACTAAATAAATAAACAAACAAACAAACAAACATCCAAGCACGGCTGGGCCTTTGGGTGAGAAGTACACTTTGGTGGTGGTAGACCTCCCTTTGAAATCAATCAGGGCTCTGATATAGCCCAGCAGGTTGAGAGTTGCACCTCTGAAGACCGTCGGTTTTTACCTGGTCGTTCTGATTTCCACTTGTGCTTGGCCCATCATTTCCTTATACGTGTCGATGGGGAGGATAGTGAGATCTGATCCCCAATCTGCCATGACACGTGTTTCCATTCCGTCCACTTTAATGTTGCAGTGGGGCTTTTCTCTCCTGGCGTGGAGGGCGTTGACCATGATGACTATGGGTTTGTCCTGTAGCTCGTCATCATCGCTTGAGGCGCGGTGGCCATCGACGCGGTAAATGGTTTTCTCCCACCACGTACATGCCAGAGCCACGTGACCAATGCGTCCGAACTTGGAGCATTCCTTATTCCTGGCGGGGCAGTCACCATCATTCGCCATGTTCTTGGTACTGGCGCATCTATAACATTTCGGCAGATCCTTTTGTCTGGGGCCTTTGTCTCTGGGGCTGTCGCAGGATTGCTTGTCTCTGCGCCCTCTCCATTGCAGCGCCGCAAGTTCTACACGGGCAGGTGGCTTCCTGCCTCTTTACGCCTGCTAGAGGTTTTTTCCTCTGCCCTGGCAATTTGAATGGCCTTGTCGAGGGTCACTTCTTTTTCTTGGATGAACTTGTCCTGCACTTTCCTGGAGTTAGTGTGAACGACCAGCATGTCGCAGATAACTTGTTCTGCGTTTTCGCCGAACGCGCAAAGAGAAGCCAGCTCCCTCATCCTGGTGATATAGTCGTCCACGGGTTCGCTCCCTTCTTGTTTACGGGTGTAGAACCTCAGGATATGTAGCACCACGTTCTCCTTATTGGTGAACCTCTTCACAATGCGACGGGTCGCCTCCTTGTAGACGTCGTCATCGACTACTGGTATGGCTGTTAAGCTGGCAAAAATGTGCTGACCTTCAACCCCCATTGCGTTCAGCAGCATCGCCTTCTTCCTGGCAGGGGCATATCCTGTGCCGCCCACAGCCTCCAGATACGTGGTGAAAAGGGACTCCCATTGCATCCACGGAATTGCCGGGGTTCCATGTGAAGGGAGAAACGCAGGGGGCGGTGTGGCGCCTTGCATGGTGGGCCCGTGGATCTTTTGGTATCCTCGTCGCCAATTATGTAGTGGCCTCTAAGGACGACAGGACGCTCAGATGGGTCTTAACTGTCTATATTAACAAGACAAACTGGTGGGCATAACTTGTCCTTGAGCAGGGAAGGGGAGTTACTCACAGTTCCAGTCTGGGCATTCCAGTTACTTCACTGGAGGCAAGGTGTGCTCATGGATGGCCCACTGTGAGCTTCCAGGGCCCCCATGTGGCCTCCTGTGGCCTTGGACTTATGCTGGAAAGGACTGCATCCCCATGGAAAGGGGAAGCAGGAGTAGCATATGTGTCAGGACCCCAAGCAAAACACATACACAAGACAAGCCTGAATGGGCCCGGCTGGAACACACAGTGGATGCCTTCAAATGCCACAAAGCATCACACATTTTTAAAAATATTTGTTGAAATAAATAATTATTTGCAGGGAAAAAAAAGAAAACCAAAAATGGCCATATATGACCCAGGATTTTGGGGGGCACCCAGGAGAGGGGAGGTACAGGGTGCACCTCAACACCCACATGTGTAGATGTTGAGATTAAAAAAACTCACTGGGCTCAGCGCCTGCACGGCCCGACCTATGTGGGAGATAGGTTGTCGTCGTCACCCTCTGGATGGAAATCAGAAGGTGGATGTGGCTCAGTTGCCTCACCACGCCTAGCCACGCCTTGCCCCTCAACGGCTGCAAGCATGCAGGTCTGGTAAGCCAGGTCTTCCATGGCAATGACACGTAGGTCAGCATGCATTACCTCACGTGTCACACGTGCTTCCTCCTGCAAGGTCTGACGTGTAAGATGGAGTTCTGCCTGCATGGCCTCACATGACAAACGGTGCGACTCCCGGCTTGCATGGAGTTGATCTGAGATGGTTCTTTCAAGCTGCACCATCCTGTCTTCTGCCCACCTACTCTCGTTCATCCAGAGCGCACCCAGAGTAGATCGGAGGGATTGGTGTTCCACCCTCAGGGCCTCACAGTGTGCCTCTGCTTGAGCATCAAGTGCTTGACGCAGAGCCACCATTTCAGCCTGGCGCGCCCTGTCAGACGCCGCCATGCCCAGCCTGAGTGAGCGGCACGTAGACCACGTAGCACGCTGCTGGAGCTCCACTTGCCTTACAGAGGGGAGGATGGAACGAGCCACACTTTCCATACCTTGAGGAATCATCTCAACTGCTCCCCCCTGTTGCTGTGCTATGGCAATCATGACATGTTCCCACTCAGTTGACCCCAGTGGCACACGGCCACCATGTTGCCGGACACCACACCTGCTGGGCCCAAGGAGCCTTGGTCCTTGCTGGGTTGGTCCCGCCCGCGGCTGCAGGACTGCATCCCTCCATCGGCCTGATGCCCCAGGAACATGGCCAACTAGTGTGGAGTGTGACCCTGCACCCGTAACCACCACAGGTGGACATTCCAACCCTGCCTGGCCCCCTACTGCAGGTGTCACGGACAGAAGATCATCCAACACAGGATCACTTACCGGCGACGACGCGTGATGATGCAGATCCGGCTCAACATAGTGGTCAGAGGATACATCAGAGCCTGACTTAGTCAGCTCTGGACACGATGGCCTGGAGCACCTGTGGGTTCTCGTGGGCTGCCACCCCACGACCACCACTGGTGCCTAGTTGTTGATGTGAACTGACCACCGTGTCTGGGATGACATCTTCCTCCTCTGCCGCCAGTGTGTCATCACCTGCAACATAAACAAAAGAAACATGAACACGCATGTCAGTGGCACATACCACACACATACAGATCACAACATTGACAGCCAACTAATGAAGCAGCCATGTCACAGGAAAGTTAAACCCCAACATGCATCCAGTGGCATTGCAATGCAAGGGTATCCGAAAAGCAGAAAAGGATGTGTGCAAAATATGAAGGCAACACATGTATTGCATGTTGCCCATCACCTGCATCACACACAACCTCTAGCAGGCACATATCCAAAGCAGAAATGAGAGATGGCAACAAAGAGATGGCACGTAGCATAAGCATGGGGGAACACACAAATAGCCACAGCTGGCAATCAAACCAAACACACCATGACACATGTAACATGCATGTTCACGTGCAGCACTCAACTACCATCAACTATGCAGAGTACATGTCACACAGGCGGCACCTACGCTAGTGCTTTTCTATACAGTGAAAGGAGCGACATGGGTACATACATGGCAGGTCACTATCACACAGCAGCATTGTGTTGGCATGTTGAAGGGCTGAACTTGGCACAGGAGTGAGTGTGTGCGGTGCAGTACATATGTAAGCCCCTCAACTTCCAACATCAACATGTACGTAGTGATGTCAATCTCCAAACATGACAGCAGTGTAAGGGCAATTGCAGCCATCATGTGCAAATGGCATGCACCATGTAGAATGGATACTGTGAAACACCCACCCTCTGGGCAATAGCAGGAAGGCACTGCAGGGCAATGAAAGGTTCCCCACAGAACTGTGCATTGGCAGTCAGTGTTGGCATGCGTCTATTGCATGTCATCAGTCAAATGTCACTACAACCGATGAGCAGTGGACATGATACAGGAAAGATGAGCAACCATCAATAGTACACCCATGCATGCAGAAGACACAACACCAGTTGAAAAGAGGCAGTGGGCCTGTAACAGGGGGAGCCATGTGCATGACACAGATGTGGACACCCTAAAGTCGTGCGTGATGACACAGAGACCCACAGTGAGCATGAAATGGCTGTCCAAATAACATGACACTTGGATCATCCCGGAGACATACTACAATGAGCAGGCGGTCAAGGACACCCAGGGGCATACATGGAATGCACATGGAACATGAATGTGCATATGTGTGCATGGGGAGCCATTGCCATCAGCGCAGTCAAAGTGAGACACACTGCACCAAGGACAAAGTATGTATATGACATGATATGACATCTCATCAAGATTGAACTCGTACACAAGTGGCTCAGAGCGAAAACAAGCAAAGGGAGGGGAACAAGGGAGAAAAGGAAATTAAAACAACAATCATACTGGTCACAGTGACATTGAGAACACGCAAGTGCATGGGGAAGGGATAAAGGGTTGAAGACCCTGGAAGGGGAGAAGTGGAACGTGCCAAACAGAGGAGACCAAAGAAGGAAAATGAAGTCCAATGATAGAATAGGCATTCAAAAGGTGGTAGTGCAGCCAGCAAGGCATTACCCAAATTGACCTTTTGCACAATTGACCTAATTACAGTGGTCCTAATTGACCTTCTGCACAATTGACCTTTATATTATTTTAGTTATTTTATATATGTATTGGGTTGGTTTTGGATTATAAATAATATAAGGGGATTGGATGGGAGGTTGCAGGGGTTTTTGGATTGGGTGGGGGATTGCGGGATTGCGGGGCTTTCCCCCGTATATATGTCCTAATTGACCTTCTAAATTAGATCAATTCTCCCGAGGTCAATTCTCCCGAGGTCAATTGTGAAAAGGTCAATTAGTATACAACCACCAGCAAGTGGCAAGTGCATGATCATTTGGATAGGGCAAATCTGATGAGTGCAGAAGAAGATTGGGGGACTGTATGGGTACATGTACAGGACCCATTGCAATGGGAGGCCTGGAGGCAGTGCAGCAGGGAGGGAGGGTGAGCAGGTACCTGGGCCCAAAGGACAGAGGGTGTGCAGGTGCACAGTGCCAACAGAGGAAACTGTTCAGCTGGGGAGAAGAGGGGCTAATGCAGGGCCAGAGAGTGAGGAGAAAGGGTGGCGAATGTGTACCGATGAGGAGGATGTCAGTCTTGCTGGCATTTAGACAGAGATTGTTGGCAGTACACCAATTTCAAGTGGCAATTAGGCTATCATAAATGGGGGAGAGAGAAAAGGTGGCCAAGGGCAGCCTGGAAATGAGTTGAGTGTCATCAGCATAGCACTGGAAGTCGTAGCAGAAAATGAAAATGCAGTAGGCGAGAGCTGCCAGGTGCTGTTTGTAAAGTCAGGCCGAGAGGTCAGACCCCTGGTGAACACCACAGGTAGAGAATGAGTTTGATGAAAGGAAGGAGCCAAGTTGTAGCTGGGAGGGTCACACACGCCAAACATACATGCCATTGAGTAACACGCATCAATACTCACCGGACGATGCATCACAATCCATCCTCTCTCCCAGTCCACAGATTTGTTCTTCCGAGATGAACTCTGCAGCGATCTTCTCATGCTGAGTTCATCCTCCTCTGGTGGTGGCCCACCACCAGTCACCAGAGATATGGAATAATTGGAGGCACTTTTGTTTTTTTGCACTGCGTCGGAGGTCATTCCAACGCTTGTAGCAGTCCTGAGCCGTGTGCACCTCGAATCCCATGGCTGTCACACCATCCGCAACATGCTGCCAGTGGACCCAATGCTAGTGATGCGTTGTATGGCACTGTGGGCCCACAAGCATATTGCGTTGGTGTGCCGACACGTAGTCCACAAGGAAGTCCAGTTCCTGCTTGCCGAAAGGCTTCTTCCTCGACGTGCCAGAGGCCAGAGCCGTGTCTGGGGTCCCAGCCTCTTGCGCAGGACCACGCTTCCTCCTTTTGGGCAGTGGTACTGACCCTGAGTGGCCAATGTGGCTCTGATCAGTGGGGGCAGTGGCGCTGGTGGACTGGACCAAGGCAGGGGGTGTTGGAATGAGGACAGATGGCCTGGCTTGGGTCTGACTCACTGCTGGGGTGGTGTTGGCTGCATCTGCCCATGCAGTTACCACCACCCGGCTGCTTGGGGCAGCAGATGTCATAACTTCCCCAGATACATGTGCCCCAGTCACAGCTACACTGGACCCACGTGACCCGCACCTCTGGACAAGATGGAAAGCATCCTGGGAGTCCTATGACCTCGAAAACGCTACGCGATACACAGAGGGAACCACAGTGGGAAAAATAGCATGTGCGACTCATCGCCTGCCTTGCGTGGAAAAGAAAAAGAAAAACACACGTGCATGTGCACGTAGGCAACACCCCGCCAAAAGAAGAGGCACGAACTTCAAACACTGTGAAGTAATCGCATGCGATTCCAGAAGAGTAAACACACGTGTCGGTCTCCACGAACAGCACGTACAGTGGACTGCTGGCCCGCGCTCACCTTTAACCCATGCTGAAGGCAACACCCGCACACAAGGCAACTCCCATGTCACTGGCGTGCTTACACGCTAAGGCCCTTTCCTTGAATACACACATTCACACGCAGACGTGCTGTTTTTGCATGTGCGGATGCACCCGTGCTGAGGAAAATGCCCGCGTGCGTAACGTCGCTTACGTGCTAAGGCCCTTTCCTTGAATTACACGCTGACGTGTTGTTTTTTCTTTTTTTAAAACTTTGTTTATTGGCAGAAAGTTAAGACAGGCATACAACAGGGTACATTACAGTCATCAGGTACGATCGCACAACATCGCGCAACGCACAGAGGCAGTGTACCTCCTCCTTAGGAAGAACATTTAGCTTTTGGAGCAGCCCAGCCAGGGCAAGAAGAGACACGAGTTAGTGACATGGTGTGGCGGAGCGTATTTGGGGAGGGGAGGCCATCCTCTCCGCATCGTCTCTATTATTCAGATAGCTGCGGAATTCTGTCCACACATTTCTGGGTCGCGATGTAGGAGGCAATGACCCAATGTATTCCTCCTCACACAATTGAGTCCAAGTAAGGGATTTAAGCCACATCGAGAAGGTAGGGGGGCTGTGCCTCTTCCAGTTTTGCAAAATACACCTTTTTGCGACAATGGCTCCAACATTCAAGAACTTAGCCATTTTCTCTGCACCTTTCCCCTCCCAAATTCCAAACAGTAGTGCAAGTGGGTTCACCTCCACTGGGGCCTCTATTATTTCGGAGAGTGCCTCCGCCACGGCCACCCAGAAAGCGTGAATCGCAGGGCATGCCCAAAACATGTGGATGTGGTCAGCGTCAGGAGATTTACACCTTGGGCATGTACAGGACAGGGCGCCAGCGAATTTCGCCACCCTAGCCGGTGTGTAGTAAAGCCTGTTGAGGAATTTAAATTGAATGCAGCGGAATCTGGCGCTCAGAGAGACTGTGCGTGTGTGTGCACACATCTTCCTCCACAGACCCTCAGGTATTTCTATTGCAAGTTCCCCAGCCCACGCCTCCCGGGGCCTGGGAGACCCGAACACCTTCTTCCCAAGCTGCATTTTGTACAGAGTGGATAGTACCCCCTTGGATCCCGCAGAGTTCGCAATGTACTGGAGTTCGGGTGAATCAGGGGGTTCGTTTGGATACGAGGGCCACATGGCCCGAACCGCAGCTCGGAGCCTGTAGTACTGAAGCATCGACGTGCTGTTTTTTCACATGCCAATTCACTCTGCATCAAGCTGGCCACGCAACAACACACAGAAGACCACACTCCTGCCCAGAAGGCCATTTTCCTGCCCCCCGGAACCCTAGGGAAGCCTCCTATAAGCCATCTGCTGCTGCCTGCCTGCTGCCAACAGTGCCCTGCCATTTGGTGCCTACACATCAGCCATCTGCAGGGGTTCAGTTGCTGTGACCACCCCTGCTGGAACAGAAGACTTCCGACTGGTGTTCCATCGCTCCACAGCCCAGCCCCAGGACCCAGTTGCCCACCCACACCTGCCTCGGGTATTGCCATGTCTGAACCAACACCATCTGACACCAGTGGCAACCCCCCAGCAGAGAGGCAGAGGGCTACCAGCTTCAGTGCAAATGAAGTTGGCATCCTGGTGGAGCAAGTCCTGGGGCATTATGATGACCTCTTCACACCATCACGCGCCTACAAGGAAGGACGGAAGAGGATCTGGAAGGACATAGTGGGTGCCATGAATGCGATATCAAACACGTCCAGAAGTGCTGGGAGGACTACAAGTCCAGGACCCTCAAGAAGGCCCGGCGCCTCTTGGAGGCAGCGGATGCAGTGGGGCGCGCGGGCCAGCTTACCACCCAGCAGATGAGGGTCCTGGAGTGCATTCGCCCAGTGCTTCACCACCAGATCCTCAGGATGCAGGCCCGTCTGGATTCGAGCAGTAAGTGCCCATGCATTCCCGTTTAAAACAGTGCATGTTGCAGTGTGGTGGTAGTTAGCTACTTGGCTGTATGTGTGACATGGGTCATGTATGGATGTGTGTGTGCAGGGACAGGATGGTGCTGCATGTGAGTCCAGTCAGGCGTGACCCACATGGATGGTGTATGTGTTACAATGCATCATGCGGAGCAGCATGTGGAATGCACACATGTATGCATGCCTGTGTCTGTACTTGGACATGTTTGGGGTGTTTAGAGATGGGTGCTGCTGTCATGGACATGCATGGTGTCCATGTCCGTGTGTCTGAGTAGTGTGTGAGTGACTGGTAATCGCCATGGATGCATGACACATGTCTGTGACGATGTGTTGATTCACTGATACAGCCTAGTCATCCTTGTATCCACTGTGTCTGGGGGTATACGGGCCCGATGCATGACCCTCCAGGGATGTGTGTGCATGTGATCAGCATGTCCCATGAAGCATTTGAGTTTCAACCCACCATTGGATGTTTCTGCGGTGCCTTGGACATGGATGCAAATGTTTGTTGCATGTGCCATGCCTGTTTCTGCATGTGTGTTGCCTGCACTGACCCCTGTGTTGTGGAGGGACATGATGGAAGTGACGTTTGACAGTGCCACTCATGTGCTATTGCTTTGTGTCTAGAGGACCAAAGTACAGTACCCTGATGCTTGTGTTCAATGTGTCCCTTTACACAGTGGCGAGTGAAGAAGAGGGTGGAGATGGCGCTGTGGAAGAAAGCAGCAGGGATGCCTCCACCAGCCGGCAACGCAAGGCCCAGTCACCCTCCCAGGAAATTCCATCATCCGGGAGCGAGGGGACTGGTGCTGCGTCCGCCACTACGGCTGCAGCAGAAGGGGCGGGTGAACCCCCACAGGGGCTTGCGACAGTGGAAGACGGTGTGGAGCCATCCAGGTTGGTGGTGTGTACGGAGGAGGAGGCCGCATCCAAGCTGCACATGGAGCCTGGTGGGGGTGGTACCACTGGTGCAAGTGGTGCAGTCCAAGGGCAGGGGCAGGAGGCAGTACAGGTCACCGCGGAGGGGCCTGTGCATGTCACTGTCCCTGACACTGTGACTGCATCACCATGCACCAGCAGGGATGCCCCGTCCCAGGACCGTTCGCAGGTAGGGGGGAGGTTCACGTCATCTGGCACTCCTCTACCTGCGGGCGTGGGGACCCGTGACAGGATCAAGTCCATCCTCATTGGTGTCGTGCTGCGCACACATGTAATTTGTGATGACGTGCATGCTTCCTGGGGGGACCACGCACGTCATCACGAAGAGACGTGTGCCAATGTGGCCCATTTGAGAGGGCTCGTGGTCGAGGGTTTCCTCAATGTTTCGCTCTGTCTTGCAGCCCTCTCCTCCTCTGTGCACACTATACGCCAGTCGTTCTCTGTGCCTTCTTCCGGCCCAGATGCCACCAGGGCCCCCTGTGGACCTGCCCCAACCAACGCAGCCAGGCTGGTGGAGATCCCATCCCTGCGACAGTCGGGAGTCGGAGCTCTAGCACAGGTGGTCACCCGAGCAACTGGATCCCTGGCAACGGACGATGTGCAGGCACATTCAAGCAGGGCACCTGCACGATGGCCCCGGGTGTTGCCATCTACCCGGAGGCAGTCGTGGTGGCAGCAGCAGGCAGCAGAAAGGCGGCGGCAGGTTCGATGTAGGAGGCATGTGGCCTCGGGGCAATCAACATCATCGGGGCAGGCATCAGCCGAGGGGCAAGAGGACCCCGGACTGGGAGTGTCTTCTGTGTGGCAGCGGTTGGGCCAGCAAATAGATGCAGAGGCTGCGGGCGGAGGGGGCATGTCTCAGGATGGTCAGGGCGGAGAACTCCATGCACCGGGCTTTGAGGCAGCAGAGGGCCTCGAGGAAACTCGCAAGGAGTTGCGGGATTCCATGGCTGCATCCCTGCGAGACCTCGAGGCCAGGGAACAGGCCCGCCTCCGGAACATTGACATGGAGTTCGATGATGTCCTGGCCCGGAACATCGCTAAATGAGCCGTGGAAATGGCCCGCCGCCTTTGTAAATAGTTATGTAGGTGTAGGTTTCCTTTCTCTTTTATTTTTCTTTGGGGTGCATGGACTATGCCCTGCCTTTTTGTAAATAGTTATTTATTAAGTAGATTGTTGGTTAGGTTTCCTTTGGATTGTTGGGCTCATGGACCCTTGAATATTCATTTGTATATAGTTATGGACCTGGATTTACTTGATTTTCTGACCCATGGAGGAATGTTTTGCTTTTTTTGGAACTTTGGATTTTGTTTTATGGACTGACGCTTTGGAGCCATTTTATTTTGGATTTTATTGTTTGCAGCCTTCATTTTTCTTGCTTAATTTTGGACATCCGGACATGGATTTATTTTTTTGTTTTCTTGTGTGCTTTCGTTTTATTCATTCAGTTTGGTATTTAATACATTTTTATTTTCTACTTTATTTGTGTGGTCTTCTCTCATTGGTTACGTGCATGTCACAAAGTGGGTTTTCTCAGTCATGGTCGCCATGAGTCAGGGCCTGCTTGAAGGTGCTCGTCACTCGCGCAAGGCCAATTGCATGTAAAACTCCCCGCTCACCACTCGGAAGACACGTACCTCGCTCGCGCCAGGACAATCGAGTGTAAAGCACACTTGCGTACCCCCATATTCGCGCACCCGTGTGGTGAGGAGCCACATGCACTCCCTGCAGGCAGTCCACACAAGAGGGGAGCCACCTACAACCCTGGACATGCCCCGCAGACAGCCCATCCACCCTCCCCATGCCCCACAGGTGTTAGGGAGAATTCTCATTGATGGCTAATTTCCCTCACCTAGTGAGTCCCCCAGCAGCTTTGCTGGACTTCTGGAGTTTATTTTTTTTCCACTTGGTAAGAGTGTGAGCTTTTCCCCCACTCTTACCTGTGTTTTGCCATGTGTATTTCTCTGTTTTTGTGATTGTGGACTCTGGAGTACACCACTTCAGTAGCCCCCTTTTTTTGTGTGTCACACAGCACCTTCAGTGCCGTGGCACAGGGTTGTCTTTGAGACTTCCCACCAACTCCATTTCTGTGGCTGACTACAGTCCCCCAGAAAAGGGTAAAGTTGCCATGAACTTTACCTACTCAATCTACCACAGATCCAGTACACCCCATCTTCCATGGAGTACTGGAAAGGGTTACTTTGTATCGCTTTTTATCTGTACCTCCTAGAGCACTGTTTCGCTCTTTTAACATTTAGCCTTGGCTGGTGGCAGCGGTATCTACCCTAACTTTTCTACCGCAATTATATTAGATGAACGTGGTATTGTTATAGGCTATTATATTAGCCTCAAACATAAACCCGCTTGACCAAATTGTTTTTCTTTTTGCTCTGGTTGGGTTTATTCGCCATTTCTTTTTGTTAAAGTCCACCTTGTGTTTTACTTTGCGCGGCAAACTAGGTTCGCCTTCTTTGTTCACCGTCTTTTGGCGGGCTTCTGCAGAGAAGCCCTCCTCTTGGCGCCTGGGTGTCTAGGTGGGCTGAATGTGAGGGAGGGGTGTAGTCACCCCCTGCACAGGGTATCCTAGGAAACCCAAGTCGCACTTTGCCATGATTGGCTGAGGTGGTCGTCCAGGCTGGACAACCCCCCTGCTGGGTGATTGACAGCCAGGCTGTGTGAATGGGTGTTTTGCGCATAAAACGCAGGTCTCTTGGGCTAGAAGTCAGAGTCGCCACTGGAACTACAAGGAACCGAAGAGAAGCGGAGAGATAAGACGATTGCTGCAACTACCACGTCCCAGTGAAGCCGTGCTGCAGTCCTGAGCTATCTACCCTTTGACGACTAGAGAAGATCCAGTCCGGAGTCATCTTCCCTTGAGCCTGGTGGGGATAACTAGCTCATCTTCTTCAGCCAGAGGTCGCCTTCGTGGTCGGAATTGCTGCACACTGCTGTAGTAGCCACCTGAAGAGCCTCTCCTGTTTTTAAGGAGCGCACCTTTTATTCATTGTCACTGCTGCCGGCTTCCTCCCTGTGTGGTGCAGACGCCCTTCAGACTTCCTCCTTCACCTCGAAGCTCCAGGAACCGTGCATCTGCGGGAAACCAACAGGAACAACTGCCAGGGCACCAGCTGCACCATTGGAATAAGGTACTGTGTTCTGCTTGAGGAAACGGGGTGAACCCCTTTTCTTCATCTTCAAGGCTTGCCCTTGTCTTCCCTCCTTCTTATAACTTTTGCTTCCAAACATTGACAATATCGAAGTACTCTTGGCTACGTTGAATCGTTAACTGTCTGACTGTGTGATCTTCGGCAACAGGTCCCTGGTGTCACTTGACCCTGGTTCCGGCCGTTTGACTCTTGAACTCCTGTCTCCAAGTGTTTCTCAATTCTGTCTGCCTAACCGAAATATTGCCTGTGATTTTTGCCTCCAACTCCCTCTGGGTATCTCAGGTGCTAAGTGTGTTTTTGCCCCGGTAGCATTTCATGTCACGGATACACGTTTAATTATTAGACTGAACTGTCAAAAAGTGATCGCAATCGTATTCATGGTAACATGTTCTGTTCGTAACACCGGTCCATTCAAATACAGGGTACTTACCTTGAGACTTACTGTACAAAGTGAATTGGTTAATTGTAGTATATTTTTCGTGTGGTTTTTAATGTAATAGAAGTGTCGTTTTTACAACAAATGGTTTAAAAATAAATGTACTTATATTTTTCTACCTGAAACAATGAGTCAGTGTTTGCTTGGGTCACAGTTATTGTGGTCCCTTTGTGTAATCTCTGCTACTGCTCATATACTCTTGAGATAAGCCTGGCTGCTCTGCCACTGCTACCACTCTGACCTAGTAGTACAGGCTTGTACCAAAGGTAAAACATGTATTGCCACGTGTAGTCTTAATTGTGTGTAGTGCTCCCTAAAGGCACTGCACAAGATTCTGCCTAACACTGGTGTACAGCGGTGAGGATTTGAAAGTAGAGTGATTACACTTAGAGGGCTACTATTGCTTCGGTTCAACGAACCACAAGGCCAACAACACTAATTCTATTTAACTAAGAAATCATGTCAAATATGGAAAGCTACCCTGAAGAGAGTATTTTACTCTATACTGCTGAGGTTCTGAGAACCATGTGTAGGGATAAGAATCTCTCTGGTAAAGGAAAGAAATCTGAACTGGTTGCAAAGTTAATGGGAAAAAGTCTGGAGAGTGGGTCAGAAGGACTTACCACTCCAGCAAATGTGGATTTTGATGTTTCTGATTCTGAGAGTGTTACATTAGAAGAAGTAGATGAGTCCTTGTTAGGAAACCCTACAACTCCTTTGCCTGCTCAGAATGCACAATCTCTGTCCACAGGGACCACCAAAGGTCCTACACTTACTCCTGAGTTTATTGCACTGGAGAAAATGAGACTTGAATTGGAAGTGAAACGTATTGATGCACAAACTGCCATGAAACATCAAGAGTTGAGGCTCAGAGAAATGGAGCTGAATCATGCACTAGAGATGAAGAAACTGTCTGTGGAAAATGCTTCTCTCTCACGAGTCTTCTAGGTCTTCCAGCCCTAAGAGACCCTGTATCCCAAAGGAAATGATTGGTATGTATGAAACTAAACTTGATGTTTTGGATTGGTTAGCAATGTTTGAGTACAATCATGGGATTCAAGGTATATCAGGGAATCAGCTGATTGCCTGGCTTTTCTCTAGGCTTCCCCCTATTGCAAGTGATGCTGTAATGGAGTTGGGGCAGGAGGATAAACAGGATTATGAGTGTGTGAAACTAGCATTAATAGCTAGGTTTGGGAAGACCCCTTCCCAGTATTTTAAGAGGTTTAGAAACCTCAAAAAGCATGATGGTACCCCTTGGGCTACCTGGGTGTGTGAATGTTTGAAAAACTTAGATCGTTGGGTTAAGTGTTACAAAGTGAAAGCTTATGAAGGTTTAAGGAATCATGTAATGTCGGAGTCTATTTTTGATGTCTGGTCTCCTGAGCTTAGGCAGCACTTGGCTGATTCAAAGCAGATAGATCCTAAGAAACTAGCTAAGGCTGCTGACTTATGGGTTGCAAACAGGACTACTCACAAGGATTCTGGGGCTACTCAGAAGAAGGATGAGGGGAAGCAGCCAAAGAAAGACAACAAAGAGAATTCCAATTATTCCAATCCAAAAGAAGGCCACAAACATAACCAGCGTAAGCCCCAAGGTAAACCGAATCAGGCTAGTGTACTGTTAGGGAGAATTCTCTGTTTAGGCTGAATTTCCTAACCTAGTGAGTCCCCCAGCAGCTTTGCTGGATTTTTGGGGTTTATTTTTTTCTCCTGCCAAGAGTGAGACTCTTTTACCCTCACTCTTGGGCATGATTGGAGTGTGTTTCTTTGACTCTAGATGTGTTTAATGGGCTATGGGGTCTTTTACTCCATAGGGCTTCATGTGTTTTTGTGATGTGTTACACAGCACCCTCAGTGCAGTAACACAGGGGTGTCATAGTGACCCCCCAGTATAGACTCCATACCCTGGGACTGACTACTGTCTCCCAGGGCATGTAAAGTCACCATTGACTTTACTAGTCTTGAATTCTGAACAGAACCAGTACAAACTATCATATTGTGGACGTACTGGCTGGGGCAATTCGATTGCCCCGGGGTCTGTTAGTCGAGGGGGCACGTCACCGTCCCCCCTGATCGAGTTTTGGCTGGTGGCAGTGGATACTACTTTTTATATTCAACCGCAAATATTTCTCTATGGGATTTTCCCATTGTTCGAGGCTACTATATTTATTTATTTAATTACGATAGCCTCAAACATACCGCCGGTTTATTTAATTATTATTAATTCTCGGGTTGGTATTTTTTGCCAACACTCGGTTCTAAAATGGCGTTTGTGTTCTCTTCTGTGACTCCAACCCAAGTCGAGCCCTTTCTTCCACTTTTTGGCGGGCTTCTCCACAGAAGTCCTCCAAAGTGGTGCCACTCTGTCTGGGGTACTTAGGAGGGTTGGAGGGTGATTTGGGCACCCTGGACTGAGTTGCCTTGGCAACTCAAGTCACACTCCGTCCTGATTGGCCCAAGTGGTGAGCCGGCCGGCTCACCACTTAGCATGTTTGAGTGACAGCTAGGCTGAGTGAATGGGGGTTTTCTGCATAAAAGCAGGGCTTTGGGGACTGGAACTTCAGAAGTCGCCACAGGACCTAAGAATCCGAAAAGGGAGAATCTGAGCCCACCTGCCACGACGACACCACCGGTGGAGCCCTGCTGGACCGTCTCACCACTTTTCCCAACGACAGAGGAGATCTCCCGCCGGAGAGTCTTCTTCCTTTGACTGGTGGGGATAACCAGTTTCACCGTCTTTTCGCTTTCCCGACGCATCTCGTGGCCGCCTTGCCTGTGCCAAGCACCCCAGCAACCGGAATACCACGTTTTACCACGACCGCGAAATAAAGGGTAATACCTTTAACCGGAAAACTCTGCGGCTGGTTTCTTCCCTGGCAGTGCAACGACCTTCATCTTTCCTCCAAGTCGAGATCTTCTCTTCCCCTGGACGACAACGAGACTTGCACCCGCTGCCAGGAACAACTGCCACCGCTGGAGGATCCTTCCCACTTAAGGTACCGTGTCCCGCCTGGCTTCCCTTGCCACCGACTGTACGGGGTAGATTTAGCCCCCGGCTTTCGAACCTGGGTTAGCCTGGGACACCCTGGCTAAACTATTCTGAGCCTCTCTAAACTCTTTTCGAACTCTCTGCAAGACTTTCTAAGCCTAGTGTAACTGTGTGATCTTGGGCGCATTTGTGCTCTGCTCTCTCTAAGAGTGGGCCCAGCCTATGGACTTTGGCTCACAAGTGACTTTTGCTCTTCTGCCTTGCTAATAGTGTTCCTAAATCTTAGAATATGGAACGATACACCACTCTGTCTTTTTCCCTCCCTTCTTCATGAACTTATTGGAGTGCCATCTATAGTTAAGCACTCACCTCTGTATGGAAATAAATGGTGTTAACTAAGACTTATCTGATAAGGAATAAGGGTTGTATATATTATAATAGTAACTGTGTTTAGAGTGTTTTACAATAAGAGTGCTGGAGTGTTTCAAACAGTGTGTTTTTAAATAAATAATTATATACTTTGATACCAAAGCTCTGGTCAGTGTTTGCTTGTATTATTGTATCTGAGTGCCTATTGTGTATACTTTGCATACTGCCTAACTCTTCTTGAGGGAAGTCTGTCTGCTCAGCCACAGCTACCAGGTAAATCTGGGTGGTACAGACTGCTACCAAGTGGGTTTACTGCTAACACCTGTAGTCCTAAATCTTTTGCAGTGTTCCCAAAGGGAACTGCACAGGTTTCTGCCTAACATGTACCACCTGGTTCCACACCAGATGGAGGTCAGAGCAAACCCCCATTCCAAAGAGCATTTAGGAAATGCTTTGTTTGTGGGTTACCTGGCCATGTGAAAGGAGATCCCAAGTGTAAGGGTAAACCTTCAGGGATCAACACTGTCTCCTTAGCCTTCTCCCAGGTGGATGAAGTACCTATAGCCAGTGGAAACATTCAGCTACTAAGTGATGAGCCCATGAGAGTCTCAGGTAGTGTTTCTTTAGTGTCCTTGGGTCTTTGGGAACAACAGAACTTAGATGTCTATAACTCAATCCCAGATAATACTAAAGAGTATTACAAAGATAGTGTTCGAGGGGATTGGGTCCTCCGACGTATTACATATCTATGACAGGTGATGTCCACAGCTGTGCTGCTTTGGAAAATCTTTGGCGTCTGCGTCCTGCGTCGATGACGTTGATGCGCCGTCCCCGAGGACCTCCTCCGATGGCCGACGTCACCCGATGTGATAAGTAGGACGCACGACGCCCACAGCCTCAGTTCCGTTTTATCCGCGAACGTGTTCGCTTTGTGAATCTCGGTACGCCTCAACTCGTTGGAGTTGCTGTTTTCTTTCTCGATTCGTTGAACCTGTTCGGTTTGTTTGTGGCGAGATCTTTTTCATCTTCGACCCCGCGTCCGGGCTTCAAGAACTGCGGGGACTGTGGGTCCAAGATGTCGGTCACGGACTCGCACGACGCCTGCCTCTGGTGCCTCGGGGAGGCTCACGATACGGACGACTGTGTCGACTGCCAGTCACTCACTGCGAAGGCCTTGCGAGAACGCAAGAAGAAACTGTTGGTAGGTCGGGTGTCTAAGCCCCGGAAGCCGAGGTCTACGGGGCTTTCGACCGATGACTCGAGGGGTGACTCCGCCTGTCAGCGGGTCGCTTATCCCTCCATGCAAGCGACACCAGAGGAATGGGCTTCCTTCGGGAAGCAGATGCTAGCGATTCTGGAATCGCAGGGCACTGGTCCGTCTGCTCCTCCGAGTGGGGTCGGTCGGCACCGGTTGAGAGACACCGCCCATACGCCTTCGGGCTCGGGTGGTCGGCCCGGCTCGCGGGAGAGTTCCCGCTCAGACAAGGGTAGCCGGTCTCGCCATGCCCGTTCCAGGTCCCGGTCCTCGACGCGCTCGAGACTGCGTGATCCTATGCCGTCTTCGAAGAAGACGTCGACGCCTGTGGCGCCGAGGTCGTCGACGATTACTCTCGAGGTTCCGTCTTCGAGGGGGTCGTCGACGCCGTCGGCGCCCAGGCTGTCGAAAGACACGCTCGGAGCTCCGTCTTCGAGGACTGTGTCAACGCCGCCGATGCTGGAGGCGTTGCAACTGATGTCGACGCCAATTCGCTCGACGTCGACGCCTTTTCTGTCGACCCCGGCGCCGAATCGCTCTGCGCCATCAACGCCTTTTCTGTCGACGCCGGCGCTGACTCGCTCGGCGCCCTCAATGCCTTTCGGGGCGGTGGTGTCGGAGGGGCCCCGTGGCACGGGGTTTGCCCCTAAAAGGCTATGGCTAAGGTCCGACACTGCTTTGGTCCGCAGAGGTCTTCCTCTCCCCGCCTGGAGTACATTTCAGAGGGTGATGAAGGCTCTGATGGCGGTCTGGTTCCGGTTCCGGATGAATTTATCTCGGGCCATAGTCAGTTTGATGACCTGAGGCAGTCACTGCATGATGCCAGTGGATTGGACACCTCTCCGGAGGTCGAGTTTTGTCTGCCGGAGCCTGGCACTCATGCCGATTTGTCATATCGGTGCCTTATGTCTCGGGTTACCGAGTACTTGGGTTGGTCGGCTCCCCCAGGGGAGTTCGTTCAGGATGATCTCACGGACATCCTTGATCTCGATCCACCCACTGACCCGATTTTGCCTTTTCATATGGCTTTGCAGAGAAGGGTGGCGGCGGCTTGGACTGCTCCGGAGAGTCTCCCGGCACCCCACCAGGAGAGTTTGGTGGTGCAGGCGGCTACGGCCCCGGCAAAGCAGGCGTCGTATCCTACCATCCCTCCGGATAGGGACGACAAACGTTTTGATGGTTGGGCGAAGAAAGTGTTTTCTTCTGGGGGTATGGCGCTTCAGGCGGCCAACTCCATATGTGCCTTGTCTCGTTTCACGCACACTCTGTGGAACTGTGTTGCATTAGCGGCTGATCATATTCCCGAAGGGGACGAACGGGATGGTTTCCTTGCTATGGTTCAGGATGGCAAGGATGCCATGTGTGAGGCCGTTCAGTCGGGTTTGGACTTGGCGGATTGTGTCAGCCGGTCCATGGCGGTGAGCACCGTAATGCGTAGGTTTGCATGGTTGAGGAAGTCTGGGTTTGCTCCTGATGTGCAGTCCCGGCTCCTCAACATGCCCTTTGACAGTGAACACCTTTTTGGCAGCAAGGCTGACGAGAGCCTTGAGAGGTTGCAGACCTCCAAAGCTGCAGCGAAGTCATTGGGCGATGCAGTTCGCCAGCCTCCGCCTTTTCGTCCTAGGGGACAGCAATGGAGGGGAGGTTCCTTTCGCTATTACTCGTCCTTCAGTAAAGCGAGAGGAGCTAGCAGTCAAAGAGGCCATCGTAAGAGTGCCAGAGGTGGAAACAAAGGTACTCGAGGTGCCAAGGCCGCTCGGGCAGTTGCCTCTTTGCCCTCAGGCAACGCCGCAGCTGCTACCACTCAGTCAAGAGGCCAGGTCCCATGGTTCGCCGGTTGGGGGAAGGCTGGCGCAGCATCTTGTAGAGTGGCAAGCCATTACTTCGGATGTGTGGGTTCTGGAGATCATAACCCACGGCTACTGTCTTCCTTTTCGGCAGAGGCCTCACGACAATCCACCAGGGAACCTCTCTTTGAAGAGTCTGGATCCGCTCCTTGCGCAGGAAATTCAAGCCCTGCTGGAGAAAGGCGCCATAGAACTGGTGCCTGTAGCGGAGAGGAACAAGGGATGGTATTCCCCTTATTTTTTGATTTCAAAGAAAGACGGGGGATTGAGACCCATCATGGACTTGCGCGGTTTGAACAAACTCCTCAGGAAGGACAAGTTCAAGATGGTGACTCTTTCTCAAGTCCTCCAGGCCCTTCAACTTCAGGACTGGTTGGTGTCTCTCGACCTCAAGGATGCTTACTTCTATGTGCCGATCCATCCCAAGCACAAGAAGTACCTGAGGTTCGCGGTTGGCGACTCGCACTTTCAGTTTCGGGTCCTGCCGTTCGGATTGACCTCCGCCCCGAGGGTTTTCACCAAGCTCATGGTGGTGGTGGCAGCACATCTCAGGAAAGGGGGGATTCACGTCTACCCCTACCTGGACGATTGGTTGATCAGGGGGAGCTCTCCCGAGCAAGTCATGGATCATCTGTCCGTCACCTGCCACTCCCTTCACAGGCTGGGCTTCTCCCTCAGTCCCATTTGACACCAACGCAGGGGCTCCAGTACATCGGAGCAGTGCTCGACACGTCCCTGGGGCAGTGTTTTCCTCCTCAGGTGAGGGCTCTTCACATTCAGCAGATGGTGCACAAGTTTCAGTTTTCCCAGACTCTCCCAGCGTCCGAGTTCTTGAGACTGCTCGGCCTCATGGCATCCTGCATTCTTCTGGTGCCAGAGTCTCATCTGCGGATGAGATCTTTGCAGTGGGCACTAAAGCTCCAGTGGTCTCAGTCCTCCGGCAGGCTGTCGGACCCTGTTCAAGTGCCGCCCTCGGTAGCCCGGGACCTTCTGTGGTGGGCCGTCGAGGGCAATCTGATGAAGGGGGCCCCATTTTGGCTGCCCTGGCCAGAGGTGACGATCGTGACGGACGCATCCCTCACGGGATGGGGAGCTCGTGCCAACGAGCTGACAGTCAGCGGTCGTTGGTCTCCGTCAGAGTCCAGACTCCATATCAATCTGTTGGAGCTGAGGGCCGTCAGGCTAGCCCTGAAGGCTTTTCTGCCGACTATGCGCGGGAAGAGTGTCCTGATTCTGACGGACAACACGGTGACCATGCACTACCTCAACAAAAAGGGGGGACAGGGTCACTTCCGCTGTGCAGGGAGGCGATGCAGCTCGAGTTCTGGGCCATCCAGCAGGAAGTTTCGATCTCGGCAGTTCATCAGTTCATGACAATGAGACGGCGGACGCTCTGAGCAGGCAGAGCACGATTTCTCAAGTGGGAGCTGGCTCAGGAGATTCTCCTGGAGATCTTCGCCCTTTGGGGGACCCCTCAAGTGGATCTCTTCGCCTCCAGTGTCAACCGGAAGTGCGAAAGGTTTTGCTCGCGGGAATTTCCTCCAAAAGGAGCCTTAGGAGACGCGTTCGTGGTGGAGTGGTCATTCCCACTGCTGTACGCGTTTCCTCCAGTCCCCGTCATCCCGCAAGTGTTGCGGAGGTTACGGAGGTTTGGTTCCCGGATGATCCTCATTGCTCCGGCGTGGGCCCGGGGGACGTGGTAACCGGACCTTCTAGACTTGTCCATCTGCCCTCCATGTCGCCTTCCCTACCGAGACGATCTGCTCTCACAGTAGGGGGGTCAGGTTCTCCATCCAGTGGTCAGATCCCTCAATCTTCACGCTTGGCTTCTGAAAGGTTGAGGTATAAGGATTGGGACCTCCCTGAAGACGTGATGGAGGTGTTGCTCTCGGCCAGGCGGCCGGCAACTAAGTCTCTGTAGAAAGTTCTGCGACTGGTGCAGAGTTCAGAATGTGGATCCGTTTGAATGCGACATTCCCATGGTTTTGTCTTTTTTGCTTTCTTTGGCCCACAGGGGCTTGCAAGTGGTGACCATTAAAGGTTACCTGGCGGCGCTGTCCATATTTAAGCACTCGTCTGAAGAGTGTTCCTATTTTAAGATTCCTTTAATTTCGCAGTTTTTAAAAGGGCTCACTAATGTGTTCCCTCCGTCATATTTTTTGGTGCCAGGTTGGGATTTGAACCTTGTTCTTAAGTTTCTTATGGGTGCTCCGTTTGAGCCTTTACATTCTTGCCCTTTGAGGCTGTTAACTCTGAAAACTGTGTTTTTAGTTGCGGTTACTTCCGCTCGCAGAGTGAGTGAGTTACAGGCACTTTCAGGTAAGCCACCCTTCACTGTATTTCACAAGGACAGGGTTGTCCTTAGAGTTCGTCCTTCTTTTCTTCCGAAGGTGGTTTCGGAATTTCATTTGAGCCAGAAGGTTGTTCTTCCGGCGTTCTATCCTCCTCCACATCCTGGTAAGGAAGAGGAGAGGCTCCATAGGCTTGATCCTAGGAGAGCGTTGAGCTTTTATATCTCGCGCATGTCCCGGGTCAGAGTGGACGATCAACTTTTCATTGGTTACGCTGGAAAGCATTTGGGACAAGTTGTGACGAAACAGACTTTGTCTCGTTGTATTATTTTAGCTATCTCCGAGTGTTACCGCTTGGCGGGTAAGGACCCTCCGGCTGGCTTGCGGGCCCATTCTACCAGAGGAGTGGCTGTGTCTACTGCCCTGCAGAGGGGTGTTCCTATTCGTCACATCTGTGATACAGCCACCTGGGCTTCAGTACATACTTTTGTACGTCACTATTCCCTCGATTCCATCAGGGGGCAAGATCTGGCCTTTGGCAAGGCATTTCTCTATTCAGCGATTTGATTGGGCATGCTAAATTTGTATTCTAAATTCTTTCCCACCTCCTTGCTTGGTACTGCTTTGGGAGTCTGTCATAGATATGGAATACATCGGAGGACCCAATCCCCTCGAAGAACAAGTTACTTTCTTACCTGGTAACGTTCTTTCGATGGGATGGTCCGACAACGTATTCCATATCGCTCCCTCCCTGCCTTCCCCGCTGCAGAATTTCTTTTGCGATTGCAGCTTGCGTTCCGCAAGGCCTTGTGTGTCTGACAGGCAGAAAACTGGTGGCACACGTTCTGGGAAAAAACTATAACTGAGGCTATGGGCGTCACATCGGGTGACGTCGGCCGTCGGAGGAGGTCCTCGGGGACGGCGCATCGATGTCATCGACGCAGGACGCAGAGGCCAAAGATTTTACGAAGCAGCACAGCTGTGGACATTACCTGTCATAGATATGGAATACGTCGTCGGACGATCCCATCGAATGAACGTTACCAGGTAAGAAGGTAACTTGTTCTTCTTGTGAATGGTCAGGAAACCCCTGCCATCAGAGACACTGGAGCCAGCATAACTGTGGTTGATGAATGTTTTTTCAAGGTAGGGGATGTTGCTAAGGCAACCCAAACACCTAACCAAGTTAGCTGGAGGCCCTGTGCAAATGGTTCCCCAGTTACCAGCTCTCATCCAGTGTAATTACATGACTGTCCGAATACCTGTAAGTGTGCAAAGTGACGTTCCTGGGAGGGTCCTGTTGGGTAATGACCTTAAAACTCTTGGAGTTGTGCCTAGTGCCCCCAGGCCCGCAGCAGAAGGAAGCAGGAGCTCACTAGGTCTCCAAGGGAGAGAACCTTGAGAGGCTCTCCTGGGGACATGATAGAGGAAACTAGCACCCTGTCAAACTTCTATGGCTCTTGACCCCGTAGTGTAGCCGTAGAGTCTTCAGAATAATACTCTTCCCGAAAGAACAATATACTAGAACAATCTAGGAAGGTTATTAAACAGAAGATGGACCACAGTCTCGAGTTGGCGTGGAACAGGATGTACAAGAAGACTTCCGAGACAAACACCAGAACAGGTCATCCCCTGAAGAAAAACACCAACAATCACTATGCAAAAATATTCTACCCTTGGAAACAAGATGACAGTCACCAACTAACCTGTGGAAAGCATGAAACTACAGGGGAGCCAAGGTAATGCTGGCGGTTCAAAATAGGAGATGATAGCTGCAATAGATATTTCAACAGATGAGTATCGAGTGATAGGAAAAGAAAAGAACGATATGTGCATAGAGCCAGTAGACTTACCAAAATCAGAATGCGTAGAAATCATTTACTGCACTGTGCTGAAGAAGTAACAAGACCCCTTCGGAGGGCACGAGGACGCCTCCCCTGAGGTGGCGAGTCTCTAGTTCCAGGAAAGCCACCGGACCCGACGACACGAGGACGCCTACCCTGAAGTGGCGAGTCTCTAGTCCCAGGTGCGCCACCAGACCCGACGGCACGAGGACGCCTATTGGAGGGGGAGTAGAGTGGATGACAACACAGAAAGAGGTAAGGTTCTGTTCCAAAGAAGAATTTGTTTAGCTCCTTGAACCAGAGAGTAACTGGATACAGTGGCCGGAGACTTGGTGAGCAGAGATCCGTTCAGGCTGACAGATGGATGAAATCCGCAGGCAAAATATCAGGCAAGGGCAAGAACTTGGAAAATCCGTGGAGCAAGCCGAGGTCTGGTAACCGGTGAGCAATAGAACCATTCGGGATACAAAAGCAGTCCAGGTAACGAAGCGTAGGTTCAGCAAGAATCAGAGAATAACAAGGACAGGCAAGGTCTAGGCAGAAAGCAGTAGTCAAAAGGCGTAATCCATGGTCAAAACAGTAAAACACAATCAAGGCACAAAAACCGTCAGATGCTTAATCAGAAGCACCACGACCCGTAAGCCGGCGGCTTATGAGGCTGCTGCCACGTGACTTGATAGAGCATGTCACGTGACCCGGAGATCCTGAACTCCGTACCAGTTTCCATGGCAGCTGGCTACGTTCCAGGAAACTCGTGCGTGCAGTGAGGAAAACCCTACGGGACATAAGAGTGGTCAAACACCTTGCTTTCCATGACCGGACACATAGAATATCATTGCCTCTTCTCAGATTCTTATGTGAGGAGGGAGGAGGAACTGAAGAGTGACAGCTTGCAGGTAGGCGTTTCCTAACAGTACCCTTCCCCAAAGAACGCCCCACCCTCCTGGCAGCCCAGAATTCAGAGACGAGTCTCGGAGCATGAACATTATCCACAGGTTCCCAGGAGCGATCCTCCGGACCATAACCAACCCAGTCAATCAGATATTGTCGCACTCCCCTGGAAACTCTGGTGTCCAATATCCTCCGAACTTCGTATTCAGGAGAACCCTGCACCTCTCTGGGACAAGGTTGCATAGGCAAATGCATCAAAGAAGTACAATGCTTAATCAAAGACACATGGAAGACAGGATGAACATTCCACCGCACTGGAAGCTGTAGACGAACGGTCACAGGGTTAAGCAGCTCCGTAACCGGAAAAGGACCCACAAAACGGGGCTGAAGAGTCTTCCGGCCTGGCATCTTCAGATGTTTGGTGGACAACCAGACCTTCAAACCTACTAGATACACGGGAGAAGGAGACCGGTGAGTATCTGCCAAGGCCTTGGCACTGGCCTGTGCGTGTAGTAAGTGTCGTTTGACATCGTCACGCAACTTAACCAGGTCACGGATGCAAACAGAGGCTGCAGGAGTGACCAACGGAGGAACGGGCGACAGTGGAAGAGACCGAGGGTGAAAGCCATACAGAGCATGAAAAGGAGATGACTGAGTAGAAGAATGCAGGGAATTATTATAGGCAAATTCTGCCATACCCAGAATTGAAAGCCAGGTGCCATGATATTGCAATGCAAGACAACGAAGGTATTGCTCCAGGGTAGCATTAATCCGCTCGGTTTGGCCGTCGTTTGTGGATGATAGGCCATAGAAAATCTGTCGTCAATACCCAGAGCAGAAGTGACAGCTCTCCAGAACTTGGAGGTGAATTGCATCCCCCTGTCGGATATTAAAATAGTAGGCAAGCCATAAAAACAGAATACGTTCTGGAGAAACAAATCCGCCAAAACCGGAGCTGAAGGTAGGCCTCTACAAGGCACAAAGCGGGCCATTTTCGTAAAATAATCAATTACGATCCAGAGAGTGTCATAACCCCTAATACCGGGCAGTTCAACAATAAAATCCATTGAGATCATGGTCCAAGGTAAATCAGGAATTGGAAGTGGACAAAGAAGACCCACGGGCTTACTATGGGATGACTTTCCTTGAGCACAGATGGCACAAGAAGTGGCATAGGTATGCACATCTTTGCTCATGGAGGGCCACCAATACCACCTCCTGAGGAGGTCCAAGGTTTTCCAGACGCCCGGATGAGCTGCCATCTTAGAATCATGACACCAAGCCATAGCTTAAGTGCGAATAGCGGTGTTGGGCAAGTAAAGACGACCTTGAATGTATGGCAAGTCTTGCACCAAATCCATGTTATAATCCCTAAGCTCCAGGGGGTTAGAGCGCACCCAGTCCTGCAACATTGTTTTCATAGAGGGTTGCAATATACATCCACAGACAACTTGGTGAGTAAGCACAAATTTGCTTTCAACGTCGGTATGTGGATTCAGTTCATGAATACGGGATAACGCGTCCGCCTTGGAATGCTGCGGGCCTGGACAGTAGGTTATAACAAAATTGTAGGTGGAAAAAAATTCATGCCATCTGGCATGGCGGGCAGTATTACCCAGTAGATGATGTCGCCAAACAAGGAAAGCATCCCGAACAGCAAGAAGTTCCTTTTCCGTAACAGAATAGTTTTTCTCATAAGAACTCAATTTACGGGAATGGAAAGCGACTGGATGCAGAATACCGGAATCACGACAAGCCTGTTAAAGAATAGCACTGAGTGCTACATCCGAGGCATCAGCCTCCACTATGAAAAGCAGATTGCGATCTGGATGCTGAAGAATCGTAGCAGTGGTGAAGGCTTTCTTCAAAAAGTCAAAAGCTTCCTGAGCCGCCTCATCCCACTCAAAATGTTGCTTACTGTTTGTCAAAGCAGTTAATGGGGCAACAATGGTAGAAAAAGAACGTATAAAACATCTATAGAAATTTGAGAATCCTAGGAAGGATTGCAAGGACTTCAGATTTTTCGGAACTGGCCAGTCCAGAACCACCTGAACTTTGGCATTACTCATCCTTATGCCTTTGTTGGTAATAACATATCCCAAGAATTCCATTGAGGAGGTGTGGGAAATACACTTCTCCAGTTTTGCATATAGGGGATTGTCCCGAAGTCGTTGCAAAACAGAACGTACATGGTGGACATGGGATTCACAATCAGGTGAAAATACAAGAATGTCATCTAAATAAATGACCACAAAGACATCCAACATGTGCCTGAAAACGTCATTAATGAAATGTTGGAAAGTTGCGGGAGCGTTACATAGCCCAAATGGCATTAAACAGTATTCAAATAAGCCATAGCGTGTTTTGAAGGCTGTTTTCCACTCATGCCCCTGGCAAATTCTTACAAGGTTATAAGCCCCTCGTAGATCCAACTTGGTAAAGATCTGTGATGACCCGAGCTGGTCGAGTAGGACAGAGATCAGTGGTATCGGGTACTGGTTCCTTACCGTGACTGCATTTAACTCACGGTAATCTATACGTGGTCTCAAGTCCCCCTCCTTCTTAGGTACAAAGAACATTGGAGAGGCCGCAGGGGAACTAGAGGGACGAATGAACCCAGATTTCAGAGATTTCTGTATATATTCCTTCAAAAGGGCATCTTCCTTAACTGTAAGCGAATAAACTCGACCGGAGGGCAGTTTAGCTCCCGGAACCAGATCGATAGGGCAATGATAAGGGCAGTGAGGTGGTAATATCTCTGCTCCGATGGGATCAAACACATCTCGATACGAGGCATAGACGTCCGGCAGATCAGTCATTGAAACAGCACCTATCACTGAAGCCATACTTAGAAGAGGTTGGCACGGGTTATCAGAGATAGGTGAGAGAGACATACAATTCTCCTCACAATATGTAGAACCAAAAAACACATCTCCAGACTGCCAATTAATATTAGGGTTGTGTTGAACCAACCATGGTAACCCCAGGATGACCCTGAACTGAGGGGCAGCGATAACGTCAAATACGATGATTTTGCTGTGACCTGAGTCCGTATTCATATACAAAGGGATTGTTTGTTCAACCACTAACCCGGATAGGAGCATGGTTCCATCCACAGCGTTAACATGTTCTGGTCTGGATTTAGAGACTAAAGGGATACCCAGATTCTGAACATATTGCGTATCCACATAATTTCCCGTGGCACCAGAGTCGAGCACAGCCTTAACTGCACATGCAGAACCATTAGGCTGTTTCAACTGGACCGGGATGGTAAAGGCCACCGAGACCATAGGGTCCTCAGGATTTGAGCACGGCAAACCGACCACTTCTATTGCCGGGCTTTCGTGTTTCCCTGTTTCTTTGGTTTTCGTGGACAGAGCCGTAATATATGGTCGGGAGAACCGCAATAAAAACACAGATTGTCTTTTTTGCATCGCTCCCTCTCATCAGGAGTCAAAGGACCTCGAACTGCACCAATCTGCATGGGCTCGGAACCTGCAGCTGCAGTAACTGGGACTTGTACTGGCACAGGGACATGAGTTTTCTTTTCCCCTTTCCGCTCGGAACGCCTAGCGTCTATTTGTAAGACCAAATAAAGAAGGTCAGGGAAAGCGGTGGGAAGAACAGGAACCGTGGACAAAATGTCCTTTAAAGAATCAGATAAACCCTTGTAAAACAGAGAGGACTTCTTCTCTTCCGGCCAGTTTGTGTCGGCCGATAACTGGTTGAACTTGGCTAGAGAGGAAAACAAAGGGGCATCTCCTTGAGTAAGGTTCAATAATTCTAAGTCAATGGCTTGTGACTTGTATCTAGTGTCAAAAACTCGACTCATCGCTGACAGGAGCACGTCACAGTCATACAACATATGACTCCCCTCCTCAAGTAAAGGGTTAGCCCAAGCTGCCGCGGTACCACCAAGATGTGAGAGGACAAATGCGGCCTTGGTTGTTGAATCAGGAAATGAGTTAGGACAACATAAAAAATGTAAACGGCATTGATTTACAAACGTCCTAAACACCTTAGGGTCCCCCATGAACTTTTCAGGTGGAGCTCGAGGAAACTGCGCTGTTAAGTAAACCGGCCCCTGTCCTGGGCTTATAGGTGCTGGGCCAGGAGTGGCTGCTCCAGATGCCCCAGCGACCGCGGGACTGGTGGTGGGTATGGCTGCCTGAAGTTCGTCCATACGCCGTTGTGTGGTGTTATCAGCTACAGCCATATCTGTACGTAAATCTGCCACCAGTTGCATGATTCCCGCAAGGTTTTCATTGAGGTCCATGGTAAGGCTTCTGATTCTGTCAGACCTCTATGACTCTTGACCCCGTAGTGTAGCCGTAGAGTCTTCAGAATAATACTCTTCCCGAAAGAACAATATACTAGAACAATCTAGGAAGGTTATTAAACAGAAGATGGACCTCAGTCTCGAGTTGGCGCGGAACAGGATGTACAATAAGACTTCCGAGACAAACACCAGAACAGGTCATCCCCTGCAGAAAAACACCAACAATCACTATGCAAAAATAGACTACCCTTAGAACAGGAAACAAGATGACAGTCACCAACTAACCTGTGGAAAGCGTGAAACTACAGAGAAGCCAAAGTAATACTGGCAGTTCAAACTAGGAGATGATAGCTGCAATAGATATTTCAACAGATGAGTATCGAGTGATAGGAAAAGAAAAGAACGATATGTGCATAGAGCAAGTAGACTTACCAAAATCAGAATGCGTAGAAGTCCTTTACCGCACTGTGCTGAAGAAGTAACAAGACCCCTTCCAAGGGCACGAGGACGCCTCCCCTGAGGTGGCGAGTCTCTAGTTCCAGGAAAGTCACCGGACCCGACGGCACGAGGACGCCTATTGGAGGGGCTGTAGAGTGGATGACAACACAGAAAGAGGTACGGTTCTGTTCCAAAGAAGAATTTGTTTAGCTCCTAGAACCAGAGAGTAACTGGATACTGTGGCCGGAGACTTGGTGAGCAGAGATCTGTTCAGGCTGACAGATGGATGAAATCCGCAGGCAAAATATCAGGCAAGGGCAAGAACTTGGGAAATCCGTGGAGCAAGCCGAGGTCTGGTAACCGGTGAGCAATAGAACCATTCGGGATACAAAAGCAGTCCAGGTAACGAAGCGTAGGTTCAGCAAGAATCAGAGAATAACAAGGACAGACGAGGGCTAGGCAGAAAACAGTAGTCAAAAGGCGTAATCCATGGTCAAAACAGTAAAACACAATCAAGGCACAAAAAACGTCAGATGCTTAATCAGAAGCACTGCGACCTGTAAGCCGGCGGCTTATGAGGCTGCTGCCACGTGACTTGATAGAGCGTGTCACGTGACCCGGAGATCCTGAACGCCGTACCAGTTTCCATAGCAACCGGCTACGTTCCAGGAAAGTGGTGGTGCAGTGAGGAAAACCCTACGGGACATAAGAGCGGTTGAACGCCTTGCTTTCCATGAACGGACACATAGAATATCATGTCCTCTTCTCAGATTCTTATGTGAGGAGGGAGGAGGAACTGAAAAGTGACAGCTTGCAGGTAGGCGTTTCCTAACACACCCCAAGTCCATAGGACTTACTTACTGCTATTGCAGGTCAGAAAGAGACAAAGGGGAAACCCAAGTCTGCCAGCAAGAAACCAGCAAGCACTCCTGTGCCCAGAAGGACATCTCCATGACTGTCGAAAGTCACCTCTGTGACTCCTCCACCCGCTGAGGCTGAGTGTGAGGTTCAACCCTGTATGGTTCAACTAGATACTGAGGAATAAGATCTAGAAGAAGATCTTACCCTGTTGGGAGATCTTGACACTGTTGACCATCCTGAGCTGCAGTCTTTACTGGCTGAAGGTGGACCCAACAGGGAAGACTTTAGCAAAGGACAAATAGAATGTCCTGCCCTGGAAGGTCTTCGCCTACAGGCAGCTTCTCAGCTCAATGGGACTGAGCCTGGGAAGTATAGGTTACACTGGGAGGATGGCCTCTTCTACAGTGAACCAACCGAGTCAACCCCTGGAGACTACAAAAGACTTGTAGTACCTCTAGTGAACCGACTCCAGTTTCTGCAGTTAGCCCATGAGGTACCTTTGGCTGGTCACTTAAGTTTTAAGAAGACCAAGGAAAGGCTCTCTCTTCACTTCTACTGGCCTAAGATGGGTACAGAGTTGACAAATTCTGCAGAAGCTGCCACACTTGCCAAACCTCTGGTAAGAGTGGAGCCAAGAATGTGGCACCCTTAGTGCCTCTCGCAGTGGTGGGAGTTCCTTTTGAGAGGGTTGGGATTGACATTGTGGGTCCTCTTGACCCTCTCACATCTTCAGGCAACAGGTTCATTCTGGTTGTAGTGGACCATGCCCTAGACTTCCTGAAGCCATAACTATGAGGACTGTTACGGCTCTGGCTGTGGCTAAGGCCCTACTTGGTATTTTTAGCAGGGTAGGTTTTCCTAAGGAGGTGATATCTGACAGGGGATCAAATTTTATGTCCCACTATGTGCAAACCATGTGGAAAACCTGTGGAGTCACCTACACGTTCTCAACTGCCTACCACCCCCAAACCAATGGATTGGTAGAGAGGCTTAACAGAACTATGAAGAGCATGATAGGTGCTTTAGAAGAACCCCCTAGAAGAAAGTGGGACCTTCTACTGCCATGCCTTCTCTTTGCATATAGAGAAGTCCATCAGGAGGGAGTAGGATTCAGTCCCTTTGAACTTCTCTATGGCCATCCAGTCAGAGGTCCATTGGCCCTGATTAAGAAGGGGTTGGAGAGTGCTCCTTCCCTCAAGCCAGTCAGAGTGACTGACTATGTGATAGGTCTGCAGAGGAAAATGTCACACATGATGGCTGAGGCAAGTGATAACTTGAGGACTGGCCAAGCTCTGGTCAAACATTGGCATGACCAGAAGGCTAACATGGTTGAGTTTACTCAAGACCAGCTTGTTCGTGTTATGGTCCCAACAAGGCAGAGGGCCTTGCAGGACAAATGGATAGGACCCTTCAAAGTTGTGGGTAAACTTGGAGAGGTGAACTATCTGGTGGACTTAGGCAACCCTAAGGAGGCTCCCAGAGTCTTTCACACCAACCGTTTAAAGGCTTATGTCTCTAGACCTGACATAGGAGCTATGCTCCTAGCTTCAGCTCAGGAGGAGGAGGAGAGTGAACCTCTGCCTGACCTCCTCAGAGGCTTACCTTTAGATGAGCAAGTGGAAGGAGTTAATCTCTCTTCCAGTCTCACATCTGACCAGCAGGATGAGTGCAAGTTACTGTTAAATCAGTTTGCCTCCCTGTTCTCACTTTCACCAGGCTTGACCCCTTGGGGCCAGCATGACATACACACTGGTGACCGTTTGCCTGTCAAAAGCAGGGGGTACAGAATGTCAGACAATGTCAGATCCCACATAAGGAATGAGGTCAACAAGATGCTTGATCTCGGGGTTATAGAGCCCTCTACTAACCCATGGTCTAGCCCAGTTGTGCTTGTACCAAAGGCAGGATCCAAAGAGTTGAGATTCTGCATGGACTATAGAGCTCTAAATGCAGTTACAAAGACTGATGCCCATCCTTTGCCTAGGACAGATGAGCTGGTGGACAAACTTGGTGCAGCCAAGTACCTCAGCACTTTTGACCTAACGTGAGGCTATTGGCAAATAGCCCTGACAGACCATGCCAAGGAGAAAACTGCATTCTCCACCCCAGCTGGCCTCTACCAATTCAAGGTAATGCCTTTTGGATTAAAGAATGCACCTGCTACATTTCAGAGTATGGTCAATCAAGTTCTGAATGGGACGGGGGACTTCTGCATAACATACTTGGATGACATTGCAGTGTTCAGCCCTACATGGAAAGAACATGTTGAACACCTAGGATATGTATTGCAGGCTCTTGAACAGGCCCATCTGACCATAAAGGCAAGCAAATGTCAAATTGGTCAGAGTTCAGTGGTCTACCTTGGACATGAGGTAGTAGGAGGTGAAATAAGCCCATTGCCTAGCAAAGTACAGGCTGTACACAACTGGGCCACCCCTACTACTCAAACCCAAGTGAGAGCCTTCCTAGGTCTCACTGGGTATTATAGGAACTTCATAGAGAACTATGGGACCATAGCTTCTCCCTTGAATGTCATCTCCTCTCCCAAATGTCCTAAAAAGTTCAGGTGGAATGAGGAGTGAAATCAAGCCGTTGAAGGTCTAAAGAAAGCCCTTAGTCAAGTTCCAGTCCTAAGAGCTCCTGACTATCACCAAACCTTAATTGTACAGAATGATGCTTCTAATGTAGGTATAGGTACAGTCCTTAGTCAATTGGATGAGAAAGGTAGGGAGCACCCCATTTGTTTCATCAGCAGGAAGTTAAAGGATCCTGAGACAATGTGGGCAACAATGCTTTGCTATTGTGTGGTCACTGAAGAGGTTTAGACCACACTTGTATGGATCTACCTTCATTATTCAGACTGACCACCAACCCTTGAGAAGGCTGATGCAAGTGAAAGGGGAAAACCTAAAGTTACTCAGATGGTCAATCTGCCTGCAAGGATTTGATTTTTCCATTGAGCACAGAGCAGGAAGTCACCACCAAAATGCTGATGGTCTCTCTAGGATGTTTGTAACCTACTAGAGGTATGAGGTCCATCCAGGAGTGGATTAAATCCTCCTGTCCCTTAGTCTGGGGGGGGGGGGGGCGAGTGTTAGGGAGAATTCTCATTGATGGCTAATTTCCCTGACCTAGTGAGTCCCCCAGCAGCTTTGCTGGACTTCTGGAGTTTATTTTTTTTTTCCACTTGGTAAGAGTGTGAGCATTTCCCCCACTCTTACCTGTGTTTTGCCATGTGTATTTCTCTGTTTTTGTGATTGTGGACTCCGGAGTACACCACTTCAGTAGCCCCCTTCTTTTGTTTGTCACACTGCACCTTCAGTGCCGTGGCACAGGGTTGTCTTTGAGACCTCCCACCGACTCCATTTCTGCGGCTGACTACAGTCCCCCAGAAAAGGGTAAAGTTGCCATTAACTTTACCTAGTCAATCTACCACAGATCCAGTACACCCCATCTTCCATGGGTACTGGAAAGGGTTACTTTGTATCCCTTTTTATCTGTACCTGCTACAGCACTGTTTCGCTCTTTTAACATTTAGACTTGGCTGGTGGCAGTGGTATCTACCCTAACTTTTCTACGTCGATTATATTAGATAAACGTGGTATTGTTTTAGGCTATTATATTAGCCTCGAACATAAACCCGCTTGACCAAATTGTCTTTCTTTTGGCCCCAGTTGGGTTTATTCACCATTTCTTTTTGTTAAAGTCCTTCTTGTGTTTTATTTTGTAGGGCAAACTAGGTTTGCCTTCTTTGTTCACCGTCTTTTGGCGGGCTTCTGCAGAGAAGCCCTCCTCTTGGCGCCTGGGTGTCTAGGTGGGCTGAATGTGAGGGAGGGGTGTAGTCACCCCCTGCACCGGGTATCCTAGGAAACCGAAGTGGCACTTTGCCATGATTGGCTGAGGTGGTTGTCCAGGCTGGACAACCCCCCTGCTGGATGATTGACAGCCAGGCTGTGTGAATGGGGGTTTTGCGCATAAAAGGCAGGTCTCTTGGGCTAGAAGTCAGAGTCGCCACTGGAACTACAAGGAACCGAAGAGAAGCGGAGAGATAAGACGATTGCTGCAACTACCACGTCCCGGTGAAGCCGTGCTGCAGTCCTGAGCTATCTACCCTTCGACGACTAGAGAAGATCCAGTCCGGAGTCTTCTTCCCTTGAGCCTGGTGGGGATAACCAGCTCATTTTCTTCAGCCAGAGGTCGCCTTCGTGGTCGAAATCGCTGCACACTGCTGTAGTGGTCCGGATAGCCACCTGAAGAGCCTCTCCTGTTTTTAAGGAGCGCACCTTTTATTCATTGACGCTGCTGCCAGCTTCCTCCCTGTGTGGTGCAGACCCCCTTCAGACGTCCTCCTTCACCTCGAAGCTCCAGGAACCGTGGGTCTGCGGGAAACCAACAGGAGCAACTGCCACGGCACCAGCTGCACCATTGGAATAAGGTACTGTGTTCTGCTTGAGGAAACAGTGTGAACCCCTTTTCTTCATCTTCAAGGCTTGCCCTTGTCTTCCCTCCTTCTTTTAACTTTTGCTTCCGAACATTGACAATATCGAAGTACTCTTGGCTACGTTGAATCGTGAACTGTCTTGACTGTGTGATCTTCGGCAACAGGTCCCCGGTGTCACTTGACCCTTTGACTCTTGAACTCCTGTCTCCGAGTGTTTCTCGATTCTGTCTGCCTAACCAAAATATTGCCTGTGATTTTTGCCTCCAACTTCCTCTGGGTATGTCAGGTGCTAAGTCTGTTTTTGCCCCGGTAGCATTTCATGTCACGGATACGCGTTTAATTATTAGACCGAACTGTCAAAAAGTGATCGCAATCGTATTCGCGGTAACATGTCCTGTTCGTAACACCGGTCCATTCAAACACAGGGTACTTACCTTGAGACTTACTGTACAACGTGAATTGGTTAGTTGTAGTATATTTTTCATGTGTTTTTTAATGTAATGGAAGTGTCGTGTTTACACCAAATGGTTTAAAAATAAATGTACTTATATTTTTCTACCTGAAACCTTGAGTCAGTGTTTGCTTGAGTCACATTAATTGTGGTCCATTTGTGTAATCTCTGCTACTGCTCATATACTCTTGAGATAAGCCTGGCTGCTCCGCCACTGCTACCACTCTGACCTAGTAGTACAGGCTTGTACCAAAGGTAAAACTTGTATTGCCACCTCTAGTCTTAATTGTGTGTAGTGGTCCCTAAGGGCACTGCACAGGATTCTGCCTAACAACAGGCATCCCATCACCCCTCCCCATGCCCCACAGGCAGCCCATCACCCCTGGACATGCCCCGCAGACAGCCCATCCACTCTCCCCATGCCCCGCAGGCAGCCCACCCACCCTCCCCATGCACCACAGACAGTCCATCACCCCTGGACAAGCCCCGCAGACAGCCCATCCATCCTCCCCATGCCCCGCAGGCAGCCCATCCAACCTCCCCAAGCCCCGCAGGCAGCCCACACCACATGGGGGACTTTTTCCTCGCAATTTACCTGCCGCGAGCGGGGTACACGTATTCTGAGGGGTGCGCAGGGAGTTTTACACACTAATTGGCTGGCGCGAGAGGGGTACGTGTATTCTGAGGGGTACACGGGGAGTTTTACATGCGATTTGGCTGGCGCGAGTGGGGTAGGCGTATTCCGAGGGGTGCGTGGGGAGTTTTACATATGATGTCGCTGGCGTGAGCAGGGTACGCATATTTCGAGGGGTGTGCGGGGAGTTTTACACGCGATTTCACTGGCGCGAGTGGGGTACGCATATTCCGAGGGGTGCGTGGGGAGTTTTACATGCGATTTCGCTGGCGCGTGAAGGCTGTGTGGCGTTTTTAGCACGTTTTCGTGGTTACGGGGATGTATGCTGGTCCACTGGCCTTTGCGCCATGTAGGAGATTTGTACAATTCTTTGGTGCACGGGGCGGGCTTGGGGGCGTAACTGGCGCTGCTACAGGGTCACTGTGCCACTCTGCGCCACAGCTGGTTATGGATGTAAGTATCCATGAATACGCTGTGCGTGAAAATGGGTTTTGGTGCACGCTGGTGCGCGCTTCCACTCTACGCTGCCCGCATGCGTTGCTTCTGCGCTAAAATCTATGAATTACCCCCGAAATGTCATTGTTTGTTGTGTCATGATAACGTGCTTATATGTACCTTAGACATGAAAAATAGGCGATATTTCTATTTTGCATTAGGTGCTCTGAGATAGAACCCTAAAAAGAGTTTGGTATTTTTTAGGGGGGTTGCAGCAGAATGGTTAATTAAAGAAAAGATTCCACTCTATTGAAATGTTGAGGCCTCATTTGACCGTGTCTGAGCGGTAAACCCACTTTTGTTCTAGGTCGACGAAGCATCTTGTTGCGGTCACCTCCTCTATAGGGATTTTTTACGGTCTCTATGATGAACCAGAAACTATCTGAATGGAGATGTGTTTTTGCTTTGAAATGGGCAACCATAGGTTTATTGTCTATTTCCTTTTTAATGCAGGATTTGTGCTCATAAATCCTTTGACGGATTTCTTGTTTGCATTTGCCTATATTTATTAAATCGCAAGGGCATTTGATGCCGTACACCGACCATTTCGTTTTACAATTGGTGAAGGACTTGTATTTCCATATCATGCCATTGTGGTTGATTTCCTTTAGGTCTTTTGTCAATGCACGAGCTGTGCATGTTCTGCAGCTATGATGGCCAATTACAGGTGGTAGATTCCACAAAGTGGTTTGGTTAGAAGTTGTAGGGCCTCATTACGACCCAGGCGGTAAGTTACCGCCTGGGCCGTGACTTTACCACCATGGTGTAAACTACGTTTACACCATGGTGGTTGGCGGACTTACCGCCCCATTCCGACCTTGGCGGGGCGGTAACTCCCCAATCCCCATTTACCCTTCCCCATTCCCATTTTTGCCCCATAGGGCATAATGGGAGTGGGGAAGGCGTTAATTACGCCACCGTAAATTACGGTGGCGTAATTAACTCCATGGTCCCTTAGCGCCATGGATTTTAACACCCGCTAAAATCGGGTGTTAAAACCTCCATGGCGCTAGGGGAACTCGGAATTGGCAGTAAGGGGTCGGCGCAGCTAACGCTGGCGTTAACCCCTTACCACCAGGGTCGTAATGAGGCCCGTAGGCTTTGATTCTTCGTAGGTATCAACAAGGCGATCCTTGAGGTTCCTACTTCCTTTTAAAGCAAATCTGGGTTTTTTAGGTTGAAAAGTGTCAGTTGTGAGGACATCCCAATGATGTAGTATCATCTTTCTAAGGGTGTTGCTGATGGGTGTGAAGGTTGTAACACATGTTAACTTGTCTTGAGGTTCTCGAATTTTTCGAGTCAGGCAAGATTATTGGTTGGTATTTCTTGCTCTCTTGCGAGCTCGTCTTATAATGTAGGAGGGATATCCTTTTTCTTTTAGACGTGTCGTCAAAGATTTGCTGGTACTGTCAAAATCTGTTAATGTAGTGCAATTTCGGCATAGGCATAAGAACTGGCCATATGGAAGGTTCTCCTTCAGTGCAGACGGATGGTAACTGGAGTAGCTCAGCAGGGTTTTTTTTATGATGTAGGTTTTCTGTGAAGCGTTGTTCTCACGTCCTTCGTATCAGATTTGTATATTTCCAGATCTAAAAAAGGAATGCTGTGTAGGCTTTCATATTTGGTAAATTTGATGCAGGGGTTCTGTGTATTGAGCCATGTAAAGAAGGCCTCCAATTGATCTTGTGTACCGCGCCAGACTGAAAAAATGTCATCGATGTACCTGTGCCAACAGATTAAATTGGCTGCAAATTGGTTGTTTTCATGATAGACTGAGGCATGCTCAAACGTGTCCATATAAAGATTAGCTACGTCTGGAGCAAATGTTGCTCGCATGCTGGTGCCATGGCATTGTTGGTAAAAAAATGAATGAAGACATTTTCTGTGAGTGCCAGGCGGATGCACTGAAGGAGGAAAGCAGTTGGAGGTTCCATATTGCTTCTTTTGTTGAGGTAGGTTCTTAATACTTCAATGCATTCCCTTTGGGGAATGCTTGTATAGAGTGATTCTACATCAATAGTCAGACTATGAACGCTTCGTGATGCTGTCCGCTAAACAGAAAGAGGACGAGACTTTGGACACTTTCTATGGGCGCTTGAGGCGCCTGTCGCGGCCTGTGCTTGGGGTGATGCAGAAGATATGATCAGGACTATGCTCATCCAGGCGTGTTCCTCAGGCAAGCTTAGGTGCCAAGTATTAAGGGAGCCCGGAATCACACTCCCACGCATCCTTGAACTGGGGAGGTGTCCGAGGCGAGGGCAGCTAGAATGGAGGCTGGGTTGCGCTCCATCAAGACCGAGGAGGTATGTGCGATGTGGCGCGGTGGCAGGGGCAACAGAATACCTGGCAGCGGTCCCCGGGATAGAGCCGGGAGGGCAGGGGAGGTGTGCCAAAAGTGTGGGTATGACCTGCCCTACCCAACGGAATGCCCCATGGCCGGAAAGACTTGTGGACGGTGTGGGCTGCCAGACCACTTCTTGAGAGTGTGCAAGGCGGAGATGCCTGTGTTGGTGCCGCGAGGCCCGGCCCGGCCCGTTTTCATTTGCCTGGGTCGACCGCCCAACGTCGCTCAAGTGGACCAGAGTGAGGAGGATGCTCTGGTGGAAGAAGCAGAGGAAGAGGAGGAAGAGAACATTTTCTTTGTCTCGAGTGTGGAGGTCCTGAGAGGAAAGAACAGGAGACAGCCAAGGTGCGTGGTGGAGGTAAACCAATCTCCAGTCCCGGTCCTGGTGGACACGGGGGCGTCCGTCAATGTAATGGCCCGTGGACACTATGACGCCATGGACCGGCCTCCCAAGCTGGTCGCACCCAAAGCCCGCATTTTCGCGTTTGGTAGTCTGGACCCTATCCCATTGGACGGTGTTTTTGTGGCGAAGGTGGAGCATAATAGATCCCAAATCACTGCACGATTCTACGTGACACCGGTGAGCACCAATACCTTGCTGAGCTGTGCAGCGGCGGAGGCCCTCGGCATCATCAATTTTGCATACTCCGTCTATCTTGAAGACATCAATGATTTGCTTGAGAAGTATGCCGCACTATTCAAGGAGATCGGACAGATGGCTGGTGACCCAGTGAGGTTACATGTCGACGAATCTGTGCAGCCCATCGCCCTGAAGCATCGCAGGGTACCTTTTCACCTTCGTGAATATGTCGACAAAGAGCTGGACAACTTGGTCGATCTCGACATCATAGAGAAGGTGGAAGGTCCGACCCCCTGGGTGTCCCCAATTGTGGTGGCACGGAAGCCTAAACAACCGGATGCTGTCAGAATCTGTGTTGACATGAGGTTGCTGAACAAAGCAATTAAAAGAGAGAGACACCTCACCCCGACGATAGACAATATCATTGCCGAGGTACAGGGTGCTCGCTTCTTTTCAAAGCTGGACCTCCGAGCGGGCTACCACCAGGTTGTCCTCCACCCCGAGTCGAGGTATATCACCACCTTTACTACACACCGAGGGCTGTATCGTTACAAGAGACTGAGTTTCGGTGTGTCCTCGGCGGCGGAGGTGTTCCAAAACATCATCCGGGGTGCCCTAGCAGATCTGGAGGGCGTCCTAAACATCAGTGATGATATCCTGGTGTTTGCCAGAACGGAGGTAGACCACCTGAGAGAGCTGGCGAAAACGTTTGAGAGGCTGCAGTCCCTGGGCCTCACCCTCCACAAGGAGAAATGTGAATTTCTGCGACCATCGATAGAGTTCTTTGGTTTTGTATTCAAAGAAGGGGGGTGTCACCTGACCCCAAGAAGGTCCAGGACATTAAAAGGGCGTGGCCTCCAGAATCTGTGTCGGATGTGCGGAGCTTTCTGGGTATGGTTACGTACTGTGGACGGTTCATCCAGAATCTTGCCTCCAGGTCGGAACCGCTCAGAGCACTGACCAGGAAAGATACCACTTGGAACTGGGGCCCGCTTGAACAAGCGGCTTTTGACGACATCAGGGGCGCCCTGGTAGCAGAGGACACCTTGGCATTTTTTGATCCTGCGTTACCAACAGAGATCATTGGCGACACCAGCCCGTTTGGCCTGGGCGCCATGCTGACGCAGATTGGCCGTGATGGGGGTGTCCGCCCGGTGGCCTATGCCAGCAAGGCGCTGTCGGAGGCGGAGCAACGGTACTCACAGATTGAGCGTGAGGCGTTGGCCGTGCTCTGGGGCTGCAGGCACTTCCGGCTCTATGTCCTTGGTCGCCCGGTGATGGTGGTGACGGACCACACGCCGCTGCTTCCCATCCTGGCGGGGTCGTCATCCAAGCCGCCAGCAAGAATCGAGAGGTGGATGCTCGCCCGCTTGGAATACGGAGTCACCCTGGTGTACCGGCCGGGGGCGAATAACGCGGCAAACTAGCTCTCCAGACACCCTGGGGTGCCAGGAGTGGAAGACCATGACACCGGAGCGGAGGAGGCCAAAGAGCATGTCCGGGTAGTGGTGGAGGCGGCCGCGCCAAATGCCATGCCCTTAGGGGAGCTTGAGATAGCTGCAGCAGATGAGTGCTTCAAAATCTTAAGGCACTCAATGCAACAGGGATCCTGGAAGCCGGTGCTGGAGGCCCTGGCAGGGCGTACTCAGGAGGCCAAAACGGGACTTGAGCAGCTATGGAAGGTCCGGGAGGAACTATCGTTTTCAACATCCGGCCTTCTGCTCCGGGGAGATCAAATTGTTGTGCCCCAGTCGAAGGTGGGGGACGTGATTGCCCTTGCCCACCGTGGTCACCAGGGCGCCGCCAAGACCAAGGCCCGCTTAAGGCTGAAAGTGTGGTTCCCGGAACTGGAGCGGAAGGTGGATAACTTTGTGGCGGGCTATGTTTGGTTACAGGCGGCGTCTCCCCTGCAGTGTGAGCCCGTCATAGAAGCGATGCCTCGGGGGACACGTCCGTGGAAAGTCATTCATGGGGACTTTGGTTCCACCACAATGGGCACCCACTTCCTCGTGCTGGTTGAAGAATACTCAAGGTACCTCGAAGTGGAGTTTGTGGAGTCAGTGGCGTTTGAGCACGTCGTGGTGGCCGTGGAAAAGGTGTTTGCGGCCCATGGTTTCCCACACACGCTGTGCTCAGACAACGGGACGGCGTTCCAGAGTGAACGGTTCTCAGAACTGATGGAGAGCTACGGGGTGGTGCACAGGAAGATCACGCCTCTCTGGCCAAGGGCAAACGGCGAAGCTGAAAGACTGATGCAGACTCTAAATAAGACCTTTAGGATCGCCCAGGGGCAGTCCCTCCAGAGAGACCTTTATCAGTTCCTGAGGGTGTTCTGTACCACGCCGCATGCATCCACCGGAGTGGCCCCAGCAGAAGCGTTATTCAAACGGTGCCCTCGAGGGCTGTTACCGGAGGTGGGAGAGAAAGAACCAGGGGTGATCGACAACCAACAAGTCGAGACAGAACGGCGAACAAGGATTGAGCAGGAGAACATCCGGAGGGGGCTTCGCCCGCAGCAGCTGGAGCCGGGTGATGAGGTCCTCATTCAGAATAGACACCCCCATGGAAAGCTCTCCCTACCGTATGAGCCGGAGCCGCTGGACGTCGTTGCAGTCAAGGGATCCATGGTGACTGCATCGGACGGCCGGTCTGCGGTAACTCACAACGTGAGCTTCTTTAAGAAGCTACGGGATCCAAGGACTGATCCGGACTTAGAGGTGGTCCCTGAGGACGAAGGAGAAACACCATGTCTGCCTGAGTCACCGGGCCGGGGAATGCCTATGGACAGATCACCCGTGCCGGAGGCGAGTAGGAGGTACCCCCAGAGAGCTGGGCGAGGGAAACCTGCTCACCTCTGCGACTACGTCTTGGGACATTTGTCTGATCATCCTGACGATGAGAACTGTTAAATAAGGGGAGCCAGGTGGATGTTAATAAAGGGGCATTTCAGAATAGGGCATTTGAAATTTTATAGGTGTAGTATGTTTTGGTTTGCAGTGTGTAGCTTTTGAGTGTTTGTTGTTTGTCCTCCCTAAAAAGGAGGAGTGTGGCGTTGCCCGATGAAGGGACATGCACGTGGCGGCGTGATGTTGCACGCCACCGCATGCAGCATAAATGGGGCGTTTCCCGGCTGCGGCAGAGCGACCGGGAAGCCCGAACCGAGAGGACGTGTGTGAGTGAGTCCTTTGGGGTCCGGGGCTTACGGACAGCGCCGGGGGTCGCAAGCAACCCCCAACAGCCCCCCTGTCTACAAATAGTATTTACTGCATTTTGGATTGATACATTTTTTGGAGATCAGCCGCGCTACGTCTCCAATAATTACCATCCAATCTGTCTAATTAGACTGTTTTTTCAACACAGCACTCCTGTCTATTTTAGTGCAACTTTGTGTTTTTGAGTTGTAAAACATGCTGCCAATACAGCGTAGTAACATGCCTTGCTTCGGCTACTTTTTATAATTACTAAGACCCACTGACACGTGTCCTTCATGTACCAACTGAGCACCACAGTCTTCACCTCAGCCACACCCTTTGGCCCTTCAACACTGTTTTTTCAGTACTCCATTGTGGATCTGCAATTCCACACACGTCCTGTGTGTTTTTCAAATCAACCTTGCCAGGTAATTAAATTCTGCTTACTGTATAATAGTTATCAGTAGAGCTTCTTGGCACTATCATTGATTGGCTTTCTCTACCACTATAGGTATCCAATGTGCACCAGAGACTGAAACAAACTGAACGCAAGACAGTTCTTGTCCCCACTTCTGCCTCCCTAGACGCCAATAATCAAAGGTGAGGTTTAGACGTACTCTTGTGTGCATTCAATTAAAACTAATGAACAGAATCACACGCTTTTAACTCGTTTCGTTTTATTGTTTTTAGATGAACATTCGCACATCTAGTTATACCTTTTAGTTGTCCTGAAGAAAGCTTGGAGCCCCCGAAAGTCATTTTTCAAACAACAAGATCTTAGTGTCTAGAACCACTGTATTTGACTGACAAACACTACAATCGGTCCTCTAAGCTAGAAACATCAAATCTGAGTCGACAGTGAAAATGTGTTGCATATCTAGTACTGCATATCAATTAATTATTTTTAGGTGAAATCATCTTTGTTGGTTTTTTCTGCCAATGTTAAGACACATGTCTATTTGTTTCCCCTTTTGGGTAACAATTGCACTACCCTTTTTGTTGAATGTTTTTAATATGTTCTTCTATTAAACTTTGTTTTATATGTTTAAATTTGAGTGTGACTCTGTACAACTAGTTTAAATAAATTACGAATTGACCTCGGTCAATTCAGGCACGAAGACAATTTTGCTGTGGCCGAATCGGGCCAAACTTAACCACCCACAATCCCCAATACACTCCCCCACCCACCCCCTACTTATCTTTTTGAGGTCCGCTCATCTTCTGGCCATTCAGTGTTGGATCCATCCCTGTTACACAATCGTTTACAATCAATGGAATGGTACTGGCCGAATTTGCCCAGATTTACCATACGATCAGTTTGGGTACTACTGACTTTTACGCACGAGTGCCCCCCAAGGGCCACTCTCCTTTGTTAGGGTAGCCTGTGCTACCATCATGTTGCTGATTCCTGGAAATCACTCTGCCCTCTTGCAGAGATCCTCCTTCAATAGTGGAAGCCTATTCTTCATCGCCTCACCCACCTTTCTGAGCCACTACAGCCCCTTGAAGAGAATCGTTTTGTACTTAACCGCACAATCGAGTGCTCCCGTGCCGAACATACTTTTGAGCGCAAGGCTCCACACTTCGTAGGGATTGGACTGGCTATTAGTTAGGGTTTGAGTTGTTAAAGGACTGCTTAAAGTATATTTGCACTGTTTGACCCCCTTCTGTTTCAGGTTGTGGGTCTCTACTTGTTGAATATTACTTTAGACTAATAGTTACTGTATGTATGTTTCCTAGTATAGTGTTGTGTTTGTGTTAGTATTGTTAATATTGCTGTGGTTTCAGTTTGTGTTTGATTTAAAAGGCATTTAATAAATGTATATGTATTTTTGCTATATACACCTGACTGAGTAATTTGGGGTGTTGTTTACTGTGTATGCTCATTGTGGACTTTGGATGACCCTCACCTCTCGTGAGACCCAGTCTTGACCGCCGCCAATGCTACCTTGATTAGTCTGGCTTGTCCAGAAGGTTAACCTGTTCCAAGAAACTAGGCTGGCCTTCTGAACCTCTGCCCACCAGGTCAGAGTTCAGAAATCCATCTTAACACCGTCCGGCCCGGAACATGCACTGAGACCGCCAGCAGTACCTGGGCACAAAGGCAAGCAGGCCTACGAAGAGAAGCAGAATGCAGAGGAACAAACCCGCAGCCCCTGGCAATACCTGCAAAGCATTCCCAGAGAGACAGTAATGGGAATAAGAGTACGTCTGGGAGGGGTCAGGAAAGTTTGTGACTGAGTCCAGAAGCAGAAGTAGTAGAAGAAAAAGTAGTTAAACAAACTGTGATACAATTCCCTAGCCAATTCCACAGGGATGTGGTTCTGGAGAGTGAAGGAAGACACAGGGACCTCTTCTTCATGCCAGTGGGGGCACGTTAAAGAAAGTAGGGAAAGCAGAGAGTGGAAGAAGTCATTGGAGGGAAATACAAGAGTTTTTGAAGATAAGATAGCCTGGAAGAGGCATACAGAGAACTGGGGAGCAAGCTAGGAGAAGGGAGACATTCTCCTAGCCCCACCTAGATCTTGTGGAAATTTGTTTCTTTTGGTTGTGAACTTTGTAACCTCTCTCCTTTGTTTGTGAGGCTTGGAGAATTTTGTGATGTTAAAACGCTGCACCTTGAGAGACTCATACCCAGGAGAAGGGAGTCATTATCCTGGATTTCAGAAATAACTCTTTTGTCTTAGATTAGGATTTGTGTTTAAATGGCAGGGATAGAATAGGAGTTTGGACTAGGACGGTGATCTTTTGATTTGGACTACATGGACTTCCTGACTGCCTGAGTTTAGTTTGAGGTAGCAAAACCACCTCTAGTTAGGGATAGGTAGGTCTGATTTTAACTTTAGTAATTAAAGGTTTGTAGCAATCACTATGCCACCACTTGGTCAGACTCCTCATTCCATGCTGTCATAGTACCCTACCAGCCGGAACAGGTGCAGTGAGCTTGAGGGACCGACAGGTGCCATGGCCTTGGTGGAGATGTTGAGTATCTTCAGCCTAAAGGCCTCCCTTTCCTCTGGAGTAGAGGGTTGAGTCAGAAATGGTACCTGTGGGGTCATTACCAGTGAGTACCTTGATCAGTTACTGAAAAAGAATGATGCCAGGAGGAACTGCTGCGCGGGTGGGACCACTTGTGGTGCTCCTTTTTCTTCTTCTCCTCCTTGCACGCTGAAGATCTATCCTCCGACCGATGCTCTGCACTCTGGAGTCCTGGAGCGAAATCACTTGAATTCACGTTTCCTTGTGGATAAAGGTAAGAAAGTGTAGCTGCCCATTCCCGAAAGGCCTTAGGATGCGTGGACTGGCATGACCTTCATTCCTGTGTGTCATGATCCTTCCCCAAGTCAGTACAAACAGATCGTATGCGAGTCAAATCCTGACATCTGTTTGCCACAATCCCAACAGGATATGAAGCACAAGGCCAAGGTGGGATTAGGCATGTCGTTGAAACGAAGTAGGTAGCGTCTTTCCGAAGTGAACAGAGTGCACAGAAAAAAGAAACTGAGGTCAGGGTGTGCAGTGCCTAGATATATATTCTGACCCTGACATGTCCAGCATGTGGGTGCATCAAGGTGTCTGGTGGAGCAGGAACGTAGCCATGCTGCGCACCCTGTTGGTGGAAAAGCTTCTGAATATCAGTTGTGTTGGGATACAAATCATAGAGGAGGAATCTGTGGGAGGAAGGAATCCATTAGAATTGTGTGGTACCCCACTCATTGCTTAAACTGCTGGACGGTTCCTTGATTGAAGTAGACTGCATTAGAAGCGGGAGTGAGAAGCACTGACCTGGTTCTCTCTGTCTACCCTTGCCAGTGGCCCGATGGTTGCAAGGTGGTAGTGTGTGGATGTCCTTCATACCATGGTGGTAAGGAGGAGTACATGGCGCTATACAGGGCTTGCCTTAAACATCTGGCTGGAGAGCAAAATCCTCCTGATGTTGACCCGGGTTATTTGGGGTAGACATGTCACTTTTAGATTCTTCGGTACACAACTCGCACAAAGAAAATGCAGCGCATGGGGCAAGATTTAAGTGGAAGAAAGTCCCAGCACTTCTGGGGATGCCAGCACCAGGCCTCCCTGCATGTTAACGTGGATGCAACAGATGAGATGGGATGTATTGCTTTACTTTGCCTGCATTCACTTCGCCATACATTGACTTCTTTCTTTCAGTTGTCCCTAGCATTCACTTCCTTACAGGGGGAGAACCCCCTCCTGTAACCGCTTTCTTTTCTACCCCATATTGTTCCCCTGTGCCACCTCTTGACTCCAACCCTAACCTAAAGATAACCATAACCACAGCTCTTGCCACCTTCGCAATGTGGAGATGCAGACAAAGTAAAGGCGTGAAGAAGTAAATGCATGACAAAATGAATATCTGGCAGTGAATGCAGACAAAGCTTTCTGGGTGAAGTAAACTGGATATACAGATGTGAAGATCCTCTACATAATAGAAGGTGGACACCCCAGAGAAGTGGTGTAGATTATGGGGGAAGTTCCTAGTTGTCTTCTCTGAGAAATTGGGCTGCTTAAGGAACTTCCAACATAAAGTGAGACTGAAAAGGGGCCTGGAAGCGTTTGAAGCATCCTGTGCCCATCCTAAAAGGGGCAAAGTTAAGAAGATTTTTCAGAGCCTAAACAAGGATGGGATCATTGAGGTGGTGGAGGTTAGTGAATAGATCTCTCCTTGATAGCGCAGAAGGAAGACAGACCATGCATGGCCCTCTGCAGCCTAAATGCAGACATTGTGGTAGGCGTATCCTTTCCAAAGATGATATATCTTTTGAGTGTGGTGGGGAAGCCAGCATTTATTCCATGGTAGACCTCCACACAGCGTAACACCTAATTGCCCTGCACCCAGAATGCAGCCTCTGCACAACATTTATGACCCCAGAAGGCATGTTGTTGTGTTCCAACAAATGTCCTTTGATCCAAACTGCGTCGCATGTGTCTTTTAGGGAGTCATACACAAGTTGCTTGGTCATTACTTGGTGGTGATGAGTTACCTGGCTGAAATCCTTGTATACAACTCCTCGAGAAGCACAAATCTATCATGATGCTGACAATTTTGCAAGAGAGCAGCAGGACAGTTAAGAGGGAGAAGACCAGTCACTTTTTTCCAGGGTAAGGTTAATTATCTGGACCATACCATTTCTGCTCAAGGAGGAAATCTAAAGACCTTGTGCGAGCCACTGAGAATGCTCCCACTCCTGGGAACTGCAAGCAGCTTAGATCCTTTATTGGTGTATGTGCATACTACTCTAAATGGGTTTCCACTTTGGCCATGATCAGATAAACTTTTCTCTTGCAGAAAGCTGTTTGATTTGAGTAGGGGGTTTAGTAGGCACGAAACTTTAGAGTTGTGAAGGGACAAACACCTTCAGCATGCATGACCCACCCTTTTGGCCCACGGAACCCCACCATCATGGTAGATGACAGTGCCTTTGCGCTGGGGCCGTAGTGACCCAAAACCTTGGGAGGCTTGGAGAACATTGCAGCTTTTGCATCACAGGTGCTCAAGGCTCTGAAGGAGCTCAATTATACAGTACTAGGCACTAGAATATGTGGAGCACTCATTTTGAGTTATGAACATAGCACAAAACTCTGTTGGGTCTGCTATCCAGGCCAGGAAGTGAGAACGTGTCTCCCAGACTAGAAAGGCTGGTCATGAGGCTTCTCGAACACACCATCAAAAAGACATTTCGCTGGTAGGAAAGATGTATGGTTTCCCCAAGAAAAGTAGCTATGAGGAGAAGAAGCAGACACTATGCTAGGAATGTAAGGTAATAGTGGTAGGTGTGGGGGCACTTGGCTAAAATGGTGCATGCTGAGCTACATACCTTCAATAGGTCCAGGAGGAGCTCTGCTTTGAGTGTAGCCTGGTATTCAGGCAAGAGGTGGTGGTTCCTCTACAGGGTGTATCAGGGGTCCTCTGATACCACTGTATAAAAAACGTGATCAAAAGGAGCACACACCGGGCAAGAAGCAACACCGTTTATTACAGCTGGGCGATTAGAAATCAAACCAAACAGTGGAACAGTACTGGTTGATGAGGGCTGACATCTGGGCATACAGCGAACATGCGGACATTCTTTTTTAAATTTTTTTATTCTGGTTTTATTGAGTTTTATCAAACAAAGTAAGTAAGATACAGATATCAATTGGAACATGTTACAACATAGTATATTGTGTCCGTCCATCCCTCCTCCAAGTGAACCGTAACCTTAAACATTAACTTGCATTTCTTTTCATCCCTCCCCTAACCCTGCGGAACAGAGTTTCTTCTCTTTAAGTCCACATATGTTTTGGGTGCATATGCATGTTGTATAAGGTACACCTTCTGTGTTATCATATTCCATTGTCCATGTTAAGCGGTAGTGAGACAGATAACCATCTATCCCCAGGTTACCCAGGCACACACAAGTTGTAGAGCATTTATTTCTGCATTTACATTTGAATCAACTGTCATTCCTTCTGTATTGCGCCCTGTGGGGGGTTGGGCATATACTCCTGTACAAAATCATTCCACATCAACTCATTTTGGGCTGCTCTCCCATGAAGGGCTGCAGTGATTCTCTCCCTTGTGTAAATGATTGTCGTAACACCAATCCACTCTCTTTTGCTTGGGACCAGATTCGCTTTCCATTTATTTACCAAGCAGGCACGTGCAGCAAGAAGCAAAGGGGCCACAATCCCATTTATTCTGCTCACTTCACCTTCACATTCTTCTGGGCCAAACAGTATTAGGAGGGGTGTGTCTCACGGGGGATCCCGTCTAACTGTTTGATCCAACCAAGGACCTCATTCCAGCACACCTAAACCCGGGGACATCCCCACCACATGTGCCAGTAGCTGGCCCTCTCCCCACATTGACACCAGCACAAAGGGCTCACTGTTTGAAACATTTGTGACAGTCTGTGGGGATCGTATTGCCATCTATGAAGCAGCTTGATGGCATGTAATTTATATTGTGCGGCGATAGACACTTGTGAGTCTCCTTTGCATATCTTTGCCCATATTTCTGCATCTAGCTCTCTGTTGAGATCTCGCTCCCACCTATGTTTTAGGTTAGCAGTTGATCCCTTCTCAGCATCTTAGAGTGCCTTGTACATGTTCGAAATCATACCTCTGGTCTCAGACATTGTATCAAGTAACTTCTCAAATGGGGTGAGGTCTGTCTGTATTTTCTCACGCCATTCTTTTCTCGTAAAATTGCCCTTAAATTGTAAAAAACGGAAGACCGGTAGTGGATGTATTCCCAGTGCCTCTTCCAGTTCCGTAATCATGAGAAAGAAACCACCTCTCCGTAATTGTCCCACCCTCACCCTGCATCATACCAAGATTGAAATCTCGCATGGTCAGGGATTTCCTCATGTACACCCGGTGCCCATATGTGGCTCAGTGGAGAAGGCCACGTGGTGACACCCTTCATATCGGCCCCCTCCCTCCATATTTCCCATATCGTACCCAGTATAGGGTGGGTTCAAAGTCTTCGGAGTAGTTTATTTCTAGGTACCCATAGCCATTCCGATACAGTGGCAGGGGTTAGGTTGTAATTATCAAGATTTACCCACTGTAAATCTCGCCTTCCTCTCGGGTGGGGAATCAGTGCCCTTAGTTGTACGGCTCGATAGTATAATTTAAGATCAGGAAGACCCACTCCTCCTTTTTCTTTGGGTAAAATGAGAACCTTGTATGGTATCCTCGCCTTTCTCCCCTGCTATAGGAATTTTAGAATGGCTCTTTTTACTTCACTGAAGAATGTCTCCGGGAGTTTCAGTGGGAGCATTTGGAACGGATATAAAAATCTTGGTAGACTCACCATTTTGACTGCATTAAGTCTCCCCATCCATGAGATCGTGAGCTTCTGCCATTTCGCTAAATCTTTATGGAAACAAGCTAGAAGATGGGGGAAGTTTGCTTCATATATATTCTCTAATTCCCTTGTAAAATTGATCCCTAAATAGCGCAAGGTGTTGTCCTCCATCACTAGGCCAAGTGTTGAGAGTGTGGTGGTATACTCGGGGTGAGTTTGTGTAATGGGAACAGTATGCATTTGGACCTATTGATTTTGAAACCTGAGAGTGTACCATATTTTTCTATAAAATGTATGGCTCTGGGTATTGATGTCACGGGTTTTTAACGTGGAGTAAGATATCGTCGGCATAGAGGGCTACCTTATATTCCTTTCCGTCTACTTGTAGGCCCTCTATCTGGTGGTCTGCTCTAAGTGTTTGGGCAAGAGGTTCCAGGGAGAGAGCGAACAAAATTGCCGAGGGAGGACAGTCTTGCCTCGTGCCTCATCCCAGGTCGAACTATCTGGAGTATTCTGAAATGACCCTGACGGATGCCTTAAGAGATGTATAAACAGCCTTTACCCCCTTTCTGAAGACAGGGCCCAGTCCGACCTTGGCAAGTACCGCTTCCAGAAGCCCAATTCAACCCTGTTGAACGCTTTTTCAGCGTCAATGGACAGGAGCACAGGGTTGGCTGACATTGTCTTTGACTAGTGAATTAAGTGGAGCGTCTAGCGCATCGTGTCCGCGCCCTGTCTCCCTAAAATGAATCTGACCTGTTCGGAGTGAATCAGTAGGGGCATGTGAGTCTCGTCTGGCTGCTAATACACGGGTGTACATTTTTGCATCAATATTGAGTAGCGAGATGGGACGATATGATCCGCATTGTTTGGGGTCTTTGCCTTCCTTGCGGATTATGGAGATTAGCACCTGCGAGAAGGATTCAGGAGCCACCCCTGTTTGCAGGATGTCATTTAATAGATCAACCATAAAGGGGAGGAGGGACGAGCTAAAGGTCTTATAGAATCATACCGTGTATGCTTCATTCCCAGGTGCTTTTCCCAATGGGAGTCTCTTAATCGCTCTTTCCGCCTCCTCCTCCGTGATTGGAGACTCCATCTCTTCCACTTTGTATCGAGGGAGTTTCTGCATGTCAACTCCCTGCATATATTGGTCTATTTCTGTTTCCTCCTGCACCATTTCAGATTAATATAGATGTTCATAGAATTTTGCAAAGGCCTCGGGAATCCTTACCGGGTCTGTTGTCTGAGCATCACCCCCTCCTTCAATGGCAGCAACCCACCTCTCTGCTTGTTGTCCCTGCAGCCTGGCTGCCAACAATGCGTCTGCTTTATCGCCCTTTTGAACATTGGTTTTATACTACAAAATACAATGGTCAAGAAACTTAGAAACAATTGCAACTCAACATGTTCATATCTTTGATGTTTCTCAAGAATCCCATTGTCTAGGCTACATCATATCCTTAGTGCTAAACGTATGTTAGTAAAGCGTGGTTAGAGCTAACAGATCAAAAGTATCCCAACTCATATCCTCCCCATGTGGCGCCACATTGCTTCTGGACACCCCAACCCACGGACACAGTTTGCAATTAGTAAAATAACATTTGTGCTGACTACCAGAACTTTATTATTCTGCCATTAGTCAGCACCATTGCGAAAAGAATACAAGATACCCTGCTTCTGGTGGGAAGGGAGACATTCACGCAGTACCTGCTGGATAATGGCCTTTGCAAAACTCGCAGTGGATACTCCGAAGGCTGGCCACTTACCAGGGACATGGAAACGTACCGTTTCATTGGTCCTACCAGGAACGCCATTTGTTCAGCTTCCCCTTGCCACAACCACCTGCCGATAGGCAGTTGTGACTATGTGAATGGTTCGCTGGCTCAGGTCTACTTTCCCTTTACCCCCAAGTGCCCGTAGGATTGGCTTGCCGCCCTGTCATTACATCACCCCATGTTGTCTTAGCTGCTTTGGTCTGCCAGTGACGCTCAGCTTGAGCTCCGTCCCCCTCCTCCCTGGCCTGTGGTGAGTTGATCATGTGTTCAGAGCAGGTTACCCGGGCAAGGCCCAACCTGGGGGGTTCCCTGCCAAATGTGTTTAACTGGGATTTATTCCCTATCTTGTAGTGACATACAAAGGTTCCCTGGGCCGATTGGACACACAGTGCATCCCTACCCCCATATTTCCCCAGAAGGCCTTCTTTCATAGTTTGAGTGCAGTTAATTTATGTACCCGTGCTTTTTCACCCTATGCGTTGCCCCACTCCCCCTTGCTTACTCTCGAAAGGTTGTAGGTGCGCCCCCTATCTGGTGCTGAACTAGAACCTTTAATACATTCCCCCTTCGATCAACATCTCCTTCCCACTCATTTCCTTGCCCTTTTCCTTGCACACCCATACCCCTGTGTGTGACCCTGTTTATTTCCCCTTTTTCTTCGTACCCGTCTAGGTATTCTCCGAACACCACTATCTTTTGCCCATCTGGTGAGCATTCGGTCCAAAAGTGCTTCGTAGTTCTCTAAATCTTGTGGGGGCGCTACAAATATTAACTCTACATCATCTTCACTCTCATTCACGTTTGGAGGCTCCTGACCTAATGCTTTACCAAGCTTAATTTTATTTGCTGACATAATGTAACAGGCTTTCCTCTGGTGGCAGTTGCACCGGCCAATGGCCGACCGACCGATGCAGATGGCAACGAGCACATGGGCATTCACTTTGAACATTGCTGCCAGTCAATCTGGGACCCAAGCGAATAATGAGTCAAGCCAGGTGTTTGATGGATTGTACTGAGTCTCCTTTAACATTCTTTCAAGTATTGTTTATATCTCCTCGACAGCTTCCGTAAGTGTCCCTTTTGCTGCATTGTTGGTGCGTATTGCTGTGCAACATGTGCTTCCGATCTTGTGACACATGCCTCCTTCCATAGCAGTCATAAGGTGCAATATGTAGCAGTTCTGTAGGGCCATCAGACGCAAAGCTCAGAGCCTTTCTCGAGCTGTGTTCAGTCCTTTTTTGGTTGCATTAGCCAATAGGAGCAGCTCAATTTGCGTTATTTGAATCCATTTCATGTTAGCTTCTGTTTGCACCTGGGGTAGTAGGAGCGAGCTGAAAAACAGAAGCCTTGCTAAAGAGTCTCAAATGGGGCGGTATAGTGTTCAAGCTTTAGGTGGATTCTGCTGAGATGTAATTGCTGGCTCTTTTCCTCCTTGTTATCTTTGGTTGTTCTCCTCGTGTCTCTTTTGCTTTATTCTTCCATTGCTGGGTGGATAGCCCATTGAATGGCATCACATATGCATGGGGCACCACCAATGCAGGGCTTTGGAGGGTCGCCAGTGCACATACTCCTCCTCAATTTGGTGGTAGCCCACCATACATCCATCACTGCCGCTGTCCCTTTCTGCAACGCTGCAATGCTCATCGTCCTCTCGCAGCCAGTGTTCATCCCCAGCGCCAACGTCCCATATGCTCTGAACACACAAAGAATACTGTGTGAGCAGTTTTATGTAGAATGGGCGATGTTTTTCATCTAGCCATGTTAAGGCATGTACACTAGTATCCCATATTCTCCTGCACCCGGCATCTATTGTCTTCACCACCCTCCCTTTTTGAACCCCGCCAACCGTTCTGTACGACATTGTACTATACCCCCTTTCCCATTGTGGTATACCAAGCCTTGTATTTGCATTAAGGGTTTGGTGTGGCACCATGGTATATTGTGTCCTGTTGAATCTTTACAAAATATTCTCTTGTGGGCTGTGACCACCTGTTTTCCCTCCTGCGTCCCTTCCGTATTGTACTCTAATATCATGCGCTTGGTAGTTTTACCCTGGGCCATGCTTTCTAGTTGTATATAGTTATCGGTGTACACTCCTCCCCCTCATTCATCCGTTTTACTTCTACAGTGTGCCCCTGGAATAGCCCCCTTGTTTTGCACAGAGTCATATGCATCAGACATCCCCCTTCCTCTACTGTCACCTCTTGTGGCAGGAATTGTTTTGGTGTCCCTGCAAGGTGTGGGATGAGTGAGTACACATAGCATGTGCAATGGTGGTTCCTTACCCCACCATTTTCATATCCTTATACCACAGATTTTCAGATGTGAGGTCCCCTCTTCCCCAATAACCCTATACAATCCTTCTATACTAGATATACTCCTTTTGGTGCATGTTTCCCTTCCACCATCAGCAGGCATACTCGTACTACCTCTATACATTAGGAACCAGAAGAGGAGGAGAAGACAAAAAAATAAAATAATCCAATCCTTATTATATTTACATCACATTTTGTTCTCCCATTTCACCTATTATTCTCTTGCCCGTCTTCTCTTTCATTTATGGGTCTTCTATAGAGTCGTATTGTGATACACTATGTCAATGACAATTGGGTAATACTTCCCTTTAGGTGGCGCTTCTCTCTTGTCTTACTGTTGTGCTGCTGTCATCTTTGCGGACAACAGACATATGGATCTATGCCCTCCTTTCTTTTATCTTCACCGCCGTTGGGGCTGCGTAGACAACTTCAGATGTACTGCAAAACCTGGGTTCCTTCCGCTACCTCACCAAGTTGCGAATGAGAATTCTGTTTCTAGGATAGAGCGGCTGAGTTTGCAGAAAGTCCTCCTCCTGGAGGGCACTTGTGTGCTCTTCACCGTTTGTCGGCCGACATGTAGGTTGCTGAACCTGGTGGGAGAAGTAGCAGAGCACATTTGTAATTTCAGATAAATACTTTTTCATTTTGTCACAGAGGATCTCTGAGTTAGGGTTAACATCCTGAATTTGCAGGAGGGACAGGTGCATGCATCTTCCTACACGTTACAATTTCGTACAGAGTGAAATGATGATCCGCACAGGGTGAGTTGCAAAGGGCAAAAAGAGCAAGGGGAGGCAAAAAAGCCAGTTTCAACACGGAGAAGAGGTCAGCTTTGGCCAAGCGTTAAGTAAGCCATTGAGCCTTTCAACAATCCCATTCACCTGTGGTCGGTATACTGTAAAAAGCTTGTGTTTTATCCCCAAGAGGTGTGTAATCTCATCAAAAAGGTTGTTGGCGAAATGCTGGTCATTATCCAACCTTATTTCTTCACATACCCTCCCTCACAAAGAATGTATGGAGGGTTCTGTGGCTTCCAGGAACAGAGATCCAGGCAGCCAGACCGCTCAATGTCTCAGAACTGGCGCAAGCGACAAAAAGAGGGGGGTAGGGGCTTTTTCCAATCCCTGTCCTCCGCGACAGCCTCCGAGGGAAAGAAGGCATGACATGCCCCTTCGGGTCCACGTGTCTCCAGTTGGGGGCAGGCTTGCTCTCCATGCACATTTCTGGTGCCAGAATTTCACGGACCCCTGGATCCTCTCCATAGTATCCACGGGGTACCGCCTACCCATCCCAGCCACTCCTCCTTCCGCTGTCATGGCCACAGGCCCCAGAACACAAAAACCACACCATGTAGTGATGGGGGCAATGGGTCACTTGACTCACTTATGTCCCTTTGGAACCTATAAACACAGGGGCCCAGGGTGGGCTCAGTCCTGGCACCTTCCAGGTTCATATAGAGATGTGAGCAGTAACACTTTATTTCAGTGCAGGAGTGTTTGTATTTTACAAGAACTTTCCAGTAGCTGAAAGCCTTTATTCCAGAGAACATCCTCATGTGCTGACCCATTGGGTGTAGCTCCCTAGACCTGGTCTTCATGTGCTGACTCATCGGGTGTGGCAGGCAGGCTGAACCTGGTGGGAATGGCTTCAGAAGCTCAGCTATATAAGCTGCTCCATCCTTAAGGCCGGTACTTTGCATTACTGTGCACTTACTGGGCAACCCTCCACACCATTGTTCCTCATCTGCCAAGCCATTACAGAAGGGGAAGGCCATATGCAAATCAGACTTGGTCTGGAAATCATACAGGGCACACGGAGCAAGGCTACCAGGGCCCAGTATAAAAGTAAATGGACCAAGTTCTGCCATTGGGCAGACTTCAAGGAAATCGACCCCCTGGCATGTACTTTGGATGACGTGCTCTCCTTCTCGGCGCACCTCACCCACTCTGGTGTGCAGGTGGACACCTGCCATACATACCTCGCAGTCATTGGGGCTTACAGGAACTCGGAGGAGGGGATTTTCTCCTCCTCCAATCCCATCATCAAGAAACATTTGACGGGACTCGCAAGGCTCTACCCACCCATCAAGAGGCTGCACCCCACGTGGGACCTTAATATAGTCTTGGTCGCACTCGCGCACAAACCGTTTGAGCCAATGACGTCCACGGACATCAGGATGGGCACCAGCAAGACGGCCTTAGTAGTCAGCCTTACCTCGGCTCGTAGAGTCAGCGAAATCCAATCGCTGGTCGCCTCCGAACCATATACTACCTTTCACAGTGACAAGGTAGTCCTGCAGTCACACCCAGCATTTCTGCCCAAGGTGCTGTCTGCTTTCCACTTGAACGAGGAAATAGTCCTTCCTGCGTTCTTTACCGATCCTAAGAACGAAGCAGAGAGAATGCTGCACTGCCTGGATGTCAGGCGTGCCCTGAAATTCTACTTGCACAGGACCAAGGGCTTCTGCACTGGCAGGAATAGCGGAATGACTTGGTGTAAAGGGGGAAGGTGAAGCTGGGGAACCGGAGAGAGTCCGAATGTCGGGCATGACAGAAAGGGGACTAAGAGTACTTTAGTCACTACGGTGAACTTATAATTTTGAATGGATTCCTTCCTCCCACAGATTTGTTATCTGTGACAGACTCCCTTAGCAGCAAGTGTATCTGGAGGAGACCAAAGTATACCACCTAGACCAGAAACCTCTAGAGACCCAACCTGCTGAAATGGGCATTGTGTCTCAAAAGGTAATCTAACCAGTAATGCTTTGCAAACGTGCGCAAAGAAGCCCACGTTGCCGCTTGTAAGATATCTAAGACCTGGACTCCTCTCTGCAAGACCTTCAGACACATACTTTCTAGCCAGATCATATTCTGAGATGTCAAGAACAATCTACCTTGACAGGGTCTGTTTAGTCACAAGCCTGCCAGCACAGGCACTGGTGTAACCAAAGAAAAGGTGGTCATCTTTCCAGACATCCCTCATCCGAGAGCCGTAGTAGCTGAGAGCCCACACAGGGTCCAGCCAAAGAAAAATGTGTCTGTCTTGTGAGGATGAGGTGGAGGAAGAAATGCAGGAAGCTGAATCTGAGATGGGTGGAAATCCGAGACCGCCTTCGAAAAAATAGAGAGTCTCACTCAACTTCACCACTTTGGAGAAAACAAAATAGGGAGATTTAACACTCACTCACCCATCTACCTGCTGTGAGGACGAACAGGAAAATCACCTTAAGGGTGAGCACTTTAATATGACAAGAAAGCACCGGGGCTAGAACAAGGGGCATTTAAGCAATGGCAAGAAGGGGGTTGTAAAATGATGGGGGACATGTTTCGGGACGGAGAGGTTCTCTCCGAGGACTGCAAGAGAGAATTCGGGGTAAGAGAGGGGGAGAGGCTTAGGTACGCACAGATACGGCACTGGGTTTTGAACCCCAGCTACAAACAGGCAGCGTCCAGGAACAGGATACAATTTGAAAAGTTCCTTTCGTCCAATGACGGGTCGAAGGGCCTGATATCAAATCTCTACAAAATTTTGGAGAGTGCACGAACCAGATAACACTGGCCGTATATGAAGGGATGGGAACAGGTCTTGGGAAGAGAGATAGAGAGAGAGGAATGGGAGAGACTATGGAGAAAGATCCCCAAGCTGGCAAGAGCCTCTCAATTACAAGAGGGGTGGTATAAGATACTGTATGGCTGGCACTACACACCGGCCCGTCTCCACAAGATATATCCAGAGACTTCGGGAGTCTGTTGGAGGGGGTGTGGGTTGGAAGGCACGGCAGAGCACATCTGGTGGAGATACCCCAAAATAGAACCCTTCTGGCAAGAGGTGCAAAAAGCGCAGGAACAAGCCTACTGTCCAGGGGGAACTAGATCTCCAGAGCAAATCATACTTGGATTTAGGGGAGATGTTGGGGAGGGGGGAACCTAGAACCCGTGAAAAAGCTAGAGTGGTCCTCACGCTTGCAGCTACGACAGTAATAGCGCAATGGTGGAAAAGCACAGAAGTACCTAGGTTGCAAGACTGGGTAAGGAAAATTTGGGAAATAGTGGCGCTGGAGTGGGAAACATATGCTACACATGAGATGCTCCAAACCTTTGCAAGTGAGTGGGGAGAAACTTTGGCCTTCCTCAGAGATGACTTTCGAATTGGGTGGTGCCACCAGCATTTAAGATTATTGGACTTGCAGTGAACCTCGATAGTTGACCCATGAGAGGAATGGGTCGAGGACAATGCGGAATCTGCCTCGGGGAGGGGGGGGGGGGGGTTCAGGGAGTGTTGGGGGGGAATGAGTTATTATGTTGTAAAACTGAATTTAATAAAAAGAGTTTGAAAAAAATATACAGATATATGACAAGAAAGTAGGGGCTTAAACGCCCACGCTGCAACCACAAACTGGTGTGGTGGAGACCGATTGCAAAATGTCCCTAAGAACTGAATAACTGTGTGCATAGTGAATTTTAAAGGCTGAGAAAGTGGCGAGGTACCACTTCACAGTGATAACCTGCAGGCCTGATATGGCCAAAGACAGCAAATAATCCAAGACAGGAGATAAAGGACAGGTTAAGGGGTCCAGATCCCTCTCCCGGCATCAGGCCAAAAAAATATGCTATCTGTAGGAATACATTGACTTAGTGGCAGGCCTCTGACCTGAGCGGAGCACAAGCACATCCAGGATGTTGTCCGACAAGTCCCACTCCTTATAGCTCAGCCTCTCAGTTCCCAAGCATGAAGGGTCAGGCTGCTGAGACTCGGATGAAATGCCCACCCATCCATTGCGAGAGCAGACCCACTCTACGTGGCAGGCACCAGGGAGGGCAGATGGACATGTCGAGCAACTCCAGGACCACATTCTCCAAGCTCTGTCCGGAGCGATCAGAATCAATGTGGACCCAGACAGACAAAGCCTCCTGAGAACAACCGTAACAACAGCGACAGCAGGAACACATAAAGGGCGTTGAATGGCCACTTGACCGTCAGTGCATCCTCCAGAGCTCCATGTCGAGGAAATTCCCTGGAGCATATCAACCCGCACTTCCAGGTCACACTGGAAGTGAAGAGATCCACCGGAGAGTACCTTATTGGGACAAATCTCCTCCAGAACTTTATGGCAGATCTCCCACTTGTGGGAGGCCAAAGTTTGTCAGCTCAAGTCATCAGTGACATTCTCTCTTCCAACAAGATGGGCAGCTGTCAGAGAGATGTTTTTCTCCAAAGCCCAGAACCACAGTCACATTGCTTCTCTGCAAAGTGGAAGGACCGCACACCACCTCATTTGTTGAGGTAGTGCATGGCCACTGTGTTGTCTGTCAGGATAAGCACATGCTTCCTTTTCACAGAGGGGAGGAAGGCAAACAGGGCCATCCAGCAACTCCAGCAAATTGATGTGCTTCAGCGCCTCTGAGGGTGACCAGAGTCCACTCACTGACAGGTCTGTCAGGTGAACGCCCCAACCAGTCAGCAGTACATCAGTGACCACCGTCACCTGCGGCCACAGGGGACAAAGCACACCTTTCAGCAGGTTGTCTCGAAGGGACCACCACACAAGGTCCCAAGTCACACGACTCAACACTTGCAGAAGATCTGATGTGTCCCTGAAATTGTAACCACTGGCAACAGAGGAGCCATCGAGGTGCCTACGAAAGGCTGAAGGCAGGACTCTGAGCTGGTAGTGATGTTGGGCCACAAAAATCTGAAGTACTTCCGGTGCTTCAGATGAACAGGCATGCAGAAATATGCATCCTTAAGGTCCAGTGACAACAACCAGTCTTGCATATCGAGTACTTGGAGAATCTGGGCTACAGTAACCATCTTGCATTAGTCTTTCTCAGATACAAATTCACCAGCCTCAGATCTAGTATCGGGTGCAAAACAATGTCCTCCTTTGTTACCAGAAAGTCCATTGTATACCCTTTCTACCTAACCCCAGCTCCTCTGGGACAATAGGGTCCAAAAGCAAGATGGATGTGTGAGGAAGGTTGTCCGGAGGGTGCTAAATGAATGGGAGACCACAGCCATGTTGAAGGACGTGCAAGGCCAAAGCATCGGACATGGTCTAAGGCCATTCCAAGCTGAACTGGGAAATCCTCCCCTCACTGGGGACTCGTGGCATAGGATCTCACAAGGGATTTTGCACCCTGGATGGCTGAAGGGACAGCCCCTGCTGCAGGGCCACCATATGGTATTTCCCCTTTTGTAATAGATTGGCATGAGAAGAACAATGGTATGGAAGGTCGCCCAGAGCAATGCCTGAGGACGTTTATTTTTACAAACTTTTTTTATTATTTGTTTTCCAACAGTTTTCATATACACGTACACACGAGATGTCATTTCCACAATATCTCTTTGTATGCTTGTACCCCAAAACTCCCAACCCTCCCAATTCTTCATTTGCACCCAATCCCAACTAAACACAACCAATAATCTAAGACCACAGCCTAACCTCCTTAAGAGTTTACAGAGTTTTCATTGGACTGTTTCCACATACTAAATCCCCCATATTCTTCCCTGTCCCATGCTACCTTCAGAATAACCGCTCTTGTCGTATATGTGACATATACAGGGAGTTCAAGGAGGCTTATCGTCAGGCGAACTGAACAATGTCTGTACCAGAGTATTCCGGGACATTACATCCACTGCACCCTCTCCTCCCCCTCTTTTACCACTTCATACCAGACCGTTGTCGTCGCTATTGACCATCTTTTCAAGTCGTCCCACCATATGTCTATGCATGGGCTCTGTTGTGACTTCCAGGTCATAGCGATCCACCTCTTTGCCGGGACCCAAGCCAAGTCTGTCAGCCTATTTTCTGGCCTAGTCGTCTCGTCGTACAAAAATCCCTAAGAGGCAGGCCTCTGCCATCCATACATATCTGGTTATTCCCCCATTTCCTAATCTCTGCTCCATGCCTTGCCGAAAAACCCTTATGACGGGGCAACTCCAGAACATATGCACTAAGTCTGCTTCCTTCTCCTTACAACATGGGCACTCTTTAATATCTGAACCTGGGAAACATGACAGCCACTTCAGTATCATGTAAGCTTTATGGAGAATATAAAACGGACTCTGTTGGAATCTAGCATTCCATTATATTTTTGGTGGGTATAACAATGCCTAAGACCATTCACCATCCGTTCATTCCCTTCTTACATATATAATTCCTTCCCTTTAGATGTATCGTTAGGAGTCGCTTCTAATAAGTCCTGATACATTCTGGACACCCCATGTCCCCCTTCCGATACGTCAAACAACAGATTTTAAAAGGTTTGGCCATCAGGTAGGTAGTGCATGTATTATTCCAGCATACGTCAAAAATTGCCCTTGATGCATTCCAGATTTATCCACCAGTTCACAAAACATTAACAGTATGTTCAAGGAGAGGGGCGTGGCTAAGTTGCCATGCAGTAGGACAAGTTTTCCAGAAGCTCCTGCCGATACGGAAATTATCCTGTGCAGAAATAGATGATGCAGTGTGCGTTTGTGCGCAAACTAGACACCATACACATAACGTGGTTGTGAATATCTGTGAGCAAGCTGAGATCTGGAGATGGCGAAATAAGAGAAAGCAAGCCGATAGACGTTTGTGGTCCGGCAAGAGCTGAACAAAACAAAATGGTGGATGCAGCTAGACAAAGGGCTGAGCAGTAACAGGGCAATGCAGCACAGAGGAATGGCTGGGAGTCACTGGTGGATGCATGCGACCTGACCGGAACCTGCATGCGGGTCCGCTGAGAGATCAGACCTAGTCTGGCCAGCAATAGTAATGTTACCAGCCTTTATACCAGCATACTTCACCAAAAAGGACTAGAAACAACACAAGAATTCCTAGAGACAAGATCTATCTCCTACAAAAAAGCAAAATGAAATGATACTTGAGATGTTGAACTTCACGCTTAACAATAACATTTTTCTCTTTAATACAGGCATCTTCAAACAAAAACGTGAGACAGCCATGGGAGCTAAATTTGCTCCCGCATATGCTAATTTATATATGGGTTCTTTTGAAATACATCACGCATGGCAACATCAATCTTCCAGTGACCTCAACCAGATAATTTACTGGAGTCGATTCATGGATGACATTTTAATCATATGGAAAGGAGACAGAAAATCACTTTGTGAATACCACCAATTTCTTAACAATATTCAATACAATCTAAAACTGACCATGGATGAGAGCGTCAACAAAATCCACTTTCTGGATTTAGAACTTTACATTCATAACAACAAAATTCACACCACACAGTATACGAAACCTACAGCAGGTAACAGCACTTTGCATGCAGAAAGTTATCACCCACCACATATTAAAAACAATATCCCGTATGGGTAATTTCTGAGAATCAAACAAAATTGCACAGAAAAAGTGGAACTACATAAACATCTGCAATATGCTAAAAATACATTTTTGACCAGAGGATACAAAACCGATCTACTTACTTCAGTGAAAAATAAAAGCAAAGAACGCAATAGACTGGATCTACTTACTTCAAAGTCACAAACTCAAAACAAGACGGCAAACCAAAGTGTTCAAACCATCAGATTTGAAACAACCTACAACACAGAAGCAAAATCCCTGAAGAAAATCTTGACAAAACACTGGAACATATTAGCTACAGACCAGGATCTAAGACCCTACTTAACAGAGACCTCGTGTTTAACGTTCAAAAAGGCACCAAATTTGAAAAACATCCTGTGCCCTTTGCATTTTGTGGAAAATAAAACCACAAAAGGTCATCAACTATGGTCAACAGAGAAACTGAAAGGTTTTCATAAATGTGGGACGTGCAATATGTGTGCTTTTACAACCAATGGACTAAAGGAATGCAGAAAAGCAGATGGCTCTATCTACAAAATCAAAGATTTTCTAAATTCTATGCAATTAAATGCATTTGTGCCAAACTATATATCGGAAGTTCAATCAGACCTCTCAAAGCTCGGATTTATGAACATATCCGATCAATCAAACTGCACGACATTCGCTATCCACTCAATAAACATTATCAAGAAAATCACAGAAATTAGGACATCAGCTTGATCAGATTTTCTGGCATTGATCAAGTTACCCTATCAAACAGAGGGGGCAGAGAAAAGCAAGTACGTAAAGTAGAAGCAAATTTGATTTTTTGCATGGACAGCTCAAATACTGGTTTAAACACAGATCAAGAATTATACCATTTCTTATGAACCAAATTGCATTAACAGTATTCTGTATTTTGAAAGCATTTGTTGGTTGTGCATGAGTATCAGCTATTCAGCATCATAATTATGAGGACTTCCCATGAGAGAATAGGTAAGTGAAACACATGACTTAATATGGAATTACATAATTGTGCTCTCAAATAATGGTAATTTAATTTTTCTGACTGTGCCTCCATTTTTATAACTATCCCATGGTGCAATATATTGATTTATTTTTTATTTTTCAGAATTTTTTGAAGTTCACACCAAACTGACTCTTTAAACACCCACAGGGTAAAAATATAGTCCGAAATGAAACATATTTTTTGGAATAAGACTGATAAAGCAGCAATTCATTAAGTTAGAGTAACTAGCATGGAAAAATTAAAAAAAACTACTAAAATTGCATCCGCTGTGCAAGGACGTTCATTACACAAACATGCAGCATGACGTCATCACGTCACGGAATACAAATAAAACGGGCAGATCATCAACATAATCAGGCAATTTTGTGTTTGAAAAAACCAATGGAAACTTACGTTATCTTGCCTCAAGTATCTACCTAAACTTAAAAGCCTCACAAAATTGTGTTAAAAATCGAACCAAATCACCAAAATGGCATCTGTCACATGATGATGTTCATCACGCGAACGTGCAGATGACGTCATCACGTCACGGCACGCAAATAAATAGCAGCCATTTTTTGCTCACAAATTGAGCAGTTCCAGCCTACCGAGCTTCAATCGACCGCCATCCGAACACAGGAGAAATCCAGGTTTTTGAATTTACATCTTGACCAAATTTAGACCTTAAGTTCTAATTGTTAGAATCTCTATTTCCAGAATTAGAATGATGCAAGACTCAAGGTTGTAATCAACTAAGAGTCTGAAGCATCTTTAACTAAAATTTCAGTATTAACATCCACATTACAAAAAAAAAATGTTTTTCATTGTGAGGTTTCTTTCATCAACAGGGTTTGCTCTTTACCATATGAGACTAATGCATTCAGCGACTTTAAAATTCTAATAAAATGATCATTAATTAAGTCGACTTTTCTTCACAAGCTGCTAACAAGCATTGATCAGTAAGAATTTTTCTTTTTTCTTTTGTTATATTTTCATTCAATACATACTACCAACACTTTTGGTGTGACCATTTATTCACATTTGATTATATGTGTTTTGACATGTTATTGCCCAAAAAATTGATTTCTTAGGCTAAGATGACAGTCATCAAGAAATTAATGTGTATATTGCACTTTTTGTTTACATTTTTTACAAACTACCAAAATCAATCAGAAAACTGCATTTTGTGCTTAAACTTACTTTGTGATTTTGTTCACATTGCTATATGCATATTATTTTTTCAGATAAAACTGCTTCTATCACAACGTACCTCCTGAAGAACCAATACAGTAAAAGTGGGGAAACACGTGTTGATGGTATAACATGTGACAATAACTCTTTTGTTTAATTTCATCTGTGAAAATAACAGATATTTACAAAACTGCATCTAATAAATACATTTTGGAGCGCCTGACAACCAGTGTTTGAACTTTTTCTTTGCAGCAATAGTAATGAAACAAGAAAACAGTATAAATGCCACTTCGGACGTGACAGCTGTGACACTGCCGTAGAACTCAGTGTGGGGTGAGTGGCAGGAGCCCCACACTGGTGACAGGCGCTGGAGAGAGAACTGCGGCGCATGCGAACACGGAGGGATGTTCCTCAGTATTGGCCGCATGTAAAGGAGGCAGTGCGGCCGGCACAGTCAATACGCTGTATAAAGCCTCATATGTAAGGGCAGAAGCAGCAGTGGCTACGACGACACCAGCGCCAGCACACACCGGCGCAGACCCCAAACACTGGGAGCCCTGTACCAACAGGCGGCGTGAGAAGCCGGCGAATAATGCGTAAGACAGACTATGGGACAACCAAATGCATCACAAAATACAATTTAACCACAATATGATATGGCATTTATAAATCGCCTATACACACGTGTTTCAAGGCGCGATGAGGCAAGGGAGGGGGAACAGAGGGAAGACAGACAACGATCTTACTAGGCCAGGTGACATTGAGATCAGCAAGTGGAGGAGAGGGGGGAAAGGGAAAGTGCGGGGGGGTGGTAAGAGGGAGGGGGCAGTGCAGTACATAGGATCAACAGTAATAATAAATAGAATAAATAAAATAATAGGTAAAAAGTGTGGCCAGCTTGTGGCAAGTGCTGGTAGCATTACAACCTGCCCTCACTGACGCATACCCCGAACATTGGGTGTGCAGGTGGAACAGGCGGCATGGAAAATCAGCGGAGACTGTCGAAGGCTGGTTGCAGGACAACAGAATAAAGCACTGCCTACCATAATACACGGTACAATGAGGCAGGCGAGCCCACATCAGAGGAAAACGTCCCTTCAGTGAAGACGATGCAACTCTGGAATTAAAGCTACATACTAGCAGGCAGATTGAGAGATACAAAATTCCCAGGTTCCTTATACTATTGAGCCCTCAGGAGCACTGACCCTGCGAAACGGTGGAAAAGGACGAATAAAAAATTCTTGCCTCAGAGCCGCAAGCAACATGCGAGACACCTAAGCAACCTATTCAGGTGCTGGAACAGGAGCGCATACTCCACAGCATGCTTGGGGACAGTCTCATCTTGGTGAAATACAGCACGTAATACTGAAATATCCATGGGGAAGCCACTAACCTACAAGTGCTAGAGAGGTCCTTGTGGAAGGAAGTTGAATCAATGCGGATGGACAATAGTGGACGCAAGGTGAGCACGGACCAAAGCGAATCAGGAAGAAGCGGTGGGGCCTGGAGTGCAAGCGCTCCAGGACAGTTGAAGGGCAGAAAGTCAGAGTGTTAAGCTGGCATCATTTATGCAAAAGACAGGGTAGGCACCCGCAGGGGCACTGGCCCTACTTAGAAGCCCATATTCAGGGCTGGAACTACATTGAAGGAGGAGGTACCAAGGGGAAGAACTGAACACAGAGGGCTGGCAAGAGAGGTGGAACAAGCTGCGATATAAAGGGACACACATCGATGGATGTAGTGCCATCACACAGCCATGTAGACAATGCCCTGAGCAAGGTTCCCGCAGTGATGGACAAAGGCACTGCATACCAGTAAAGTTCAAGTACCAGCAATAATCTGGGCTGCAGAAGCAAAAAACCCCAAGGTACGCACAAATCTTACAGTAGCCGGAAGGGGCCTGGGTACCAGGACAACCTAGGATAACACCAGAAGCAAGTAAAAGTAGTGTGTGTGTATGTCCTGAGCAAGATGGTGAAAGAACAGGGACGGAAAATCCCATGGTCACGAGAGCACACACCAATCACTAGATGAAGCCCGGAACCGTAATATGGGCACCACAAAACACATAACACAAAAGGTGACCGAACAGACACCGGCTACTGTGGCAATAAGAGACCACAGATTGAAGAGGGTGGAAAGATTTATGCCCATCAGAGGAGCAATTTGTTGACAGCAAGAAGTCAACATCGTAACCCTGTAAACAAGCATCAGCCCCCGACTGACACCTGCTGGGAGGCTTTAACAAAACAGAAAGGTGATGGCTGGAAGGTTTTGAATTAATCATAACCACGGGCAAAGCTCTGGGCAACCCTCCAGACCATCGTTTTTCAGGCTGACAAGCCATTACAGAAGGGGAAAAACCATATGCAAATCAGGCTTGGTCCTACCCCAAAAGGGGCAGTCCAGCCTGAACTGCTAGGTCACATCCCTTCTGCACGAGACCACAAGCATCCCCAGACATGTTTCAGCCTTGTTGCACGTCATCAGTGAGGAGTAGCTTGGGTCTCTAGGCCCGGCAGACTCGGGACCCACGTCTGGGCATACCCGTCCCACTCAGGGTGACTTTAACAAAACAGAAAGGTGATGGCTGGAAGGTTTTGAATTAATCATAACCACGGGCAAAGCTCTGGGCAACCCTCCAGACCATCGTTTTTCAGCCTGACAAGCCATCACAGAAGGGGAAAAACCATATGCAAATCAGGCTTGGTCCTACCCCAAAAAGGGCAGTCCAGCCTGAACTGCTAGGTCACATCCCTTCTGCACGAGACCACAAGCATCCCCAGACATGTTTCAGCCTTGTTGGGCGTCATCAGTGAGGAGTAGCTTGGGTCTCTAGGCCCGGCAGACTCGGGACCCACGTCTGGGCATACCCATCCCACTCAGGGTGACTTTAACAAAACAGAAAGGTGATGGCTGGAAGGTTTTGAATTAATCATAACCATGGGCAAAGCTCTGGGCAACCCTCCAGACCATCGTTTTTCAGCCTGACAAGCCATTACAGAAGGGGAAAAACCATATGCAAATCAGGCTTGGTCCTACCCCAAAAGGGGGTAGCAGTTCGGGCTGGGCTGCTACCTTCGGTGGCAGCAGCTGCTGACTGATTTGCACATGGCTGGTCCCCTTTTGCAATGGCGCAGACGGGCTAAAAAACGGTGGTGTGGAAGGTTGCCTAGAGCAATTGCCAGTGGTTTAGATTCATTCGAAACCTTCCACCCATCACTTTTGTGGTCAGTTTGTTTCTCCTTGTGAGAGAGGGTATGCCCAGACGTGGGTCCCTTGCTCGCTGCGCCACAGGGAACCAGGCTGCACCTCACTGAGGAGGTCCAACAAGGTCGAAACATGTCTGGGGTTGCTTGGTTTTCTGTGCAGAGGGGACCTGGCCTAGCAGTTCGGGCTGGGCTGCTACCTTCGGTGGCAGCAGCTGCTGACTGATTTGCACATGGCTGGTCCCCTTTTGCAATGGCGCAGACGGGCTAAATAACCAGTGGTGTAGAAGGTTGCCCAGAGCAATTGCCAGTGGTTTAGATTCATTCGAAACCTTCCACCCATCACTTTTGTGGTCAGTTTGTTTCTCCTTGTGAGAGAGGGTATGCCCAGACGTGGGTCCCTTGCTCGCTGCGCCACAGGGAACCAGGCTGCACCTCACTGAGGAGGTCCAACAAGGCCGAAACATGTCTGGGGTTGCTTGGTTTTCTGTGCAGAGGGGACCTGGCCTAGCAGTTCGGGCTGGGCTGCTACCTTCGGTGGCAGCAGCTGCGGACTGATTTGCACATGGCTGGTCCCCTTTTGCAATGGCGCAGAAGGGCTAAAAAACGGTGGTGTGGAAGGTTGCCCAGAGCAATTGCCAGTGGTTTAGATTCATTCGAAACCTTCCACCCATCACTTTTGTGGTAAACCTGCTGGGAGGCAGCAGGGTGGAAGTAAGACAGAGGGGGCCCACCCAGCATAGACCAGACCCCGTTGGATAAAGCACAGGGCAAAGGAAGGACCGGAAGGGGACGACCACACCAGTACAGACCAGGTCAGCCATGGCATCCAAGTCTCACAAGAACAAGGTGAAGCAGCCCATGTTAGACACGTTTGTAGACTCCCGCAAGCACCCGAAAGTACTCAACCAACAACCTCCATGGTACAAGGGGAACAAGCTCAAATGAAAGGAGACCAACAAGACCTAGAAGCCATAGCCGCTTTAAAGATCACCATGGAATCTAAAATGGACGCTATCAGCATAGACTTGAACCTTTTGAGACAGGATGTACGGTCACTTGCAGAACACACAGAAGCTCTAGAAAAAGAGGTGGAAGAGAATACGAGTAACTTGAAAGACAATTCCAGAGAAGTATCGATATTGCAACAAGTGCAGAACCTTGAAAGTAGAGCGGAAGAAGCAGAGGGGCGAGCCAGATAGAACATACAAATCATCAGGCTCACAGAGGGGTGGGGGAAGAAGAATCAAACCCGACTAACTTCATAGAAAATATGCTGCTGCAAGAAATAGGCTCAGGAACCCTCACTCAGGGGTTCACAGTGGAGAGAGCACATGGGCAATGCGAGGAAACCACCACCCGGAGCCCCGCCTCGGCCCATAATAGCTCAGATATTAAATTACAAGGACAGGGAAAAGATTCTCGAACACTTTCGCAAAGGGGGAACAATACAACGGGCATCTGCTAACATCACTGCTGGCCCGGACTACACCTTCCTGGTGCAGAAACAGAGGATGAACTTTACGGCAATCAAGAGGAGGCTACGGGAGGGGGACCTCAAATGTATGCTGTTGTATCCAGCCAGATTGAAAATCATACAAAAGGGCCGCACTATCTTCCTCGAGACCCCTGAAGAAGCACATTAGTGGATGGACACAGAAATTTTGCCAACTGATGCGGATGACCAAGCTAGAGGAGAAGGCGACACATCCTAACGTACTGTGCAGACACTGAAAAGCCATAAGGGAGAACGGCCATTGGATGACAACCGTGCACAGCTGCGCTACAGAAAAGTCACATGTGCTAAATTCTTTGTTCAATGCAGGAACCACCACTGGTAAATACCCAGTTCGGTACACACTGGGAGGAAACGTCCTACACCTGAGAATAGATTGGATTAGAGTGCCTCACTACATCACTTTACTGCATTGAGGCAAAAAACAGCACAAAATAAAATGGCTGCGCTGACTCCTATGTGCGCTAAGATCTCTAAACTGCGTTTTGTAACAACCAGAAAATGGCTGCACACCCTGTCACACACATTTTAGGTGGGGTGAAAGAGTAATCATTGCAGGAATGTGCCACTGTGCTCTGCAACCTTTAACATGGAGTGAAGTGAAAGAGGCAGCATTCGTTTGATGAAAACCCAAAATGTCTCTTTAAAATTACACTTTCCCAACCTTAAAAGTGCTGCTTGCCGCTAAATTCATCAAATTTCTCATGAACCACTGTGATTAAAAAGGCCCTGCAATGCCCAGGATCATCCTTGAGTCTCAGAGGAACCGGGCCTCATTTGAATGACAGCTCCTGTCAAAAGTATCTTTGGAAAAGCAAACTAGGGACTGTGTTTTAATTTACACTGGAAACGCGGCTAAAACTTTGCAAGTGTATCTAAAGAATCAGCTGTAAGAGAAAGACTCTAAACAGATGCCTGATACATGTATCCATGCTGCAAACAACTACAGCACTCAAGGAAAGAACTAGAACTGCACACAGTGTATATTTGCTGCAGAGGAAAACCGAATTTAAAGAAATAAGTTAAATGTGCTTTTTCCTGAATGAAGAGCAACATCGCCTATTTAAAAGTACATTGTTGTGTAAAGGCATGCTCATTTAGAAATGTAAAAATATTTCTTGAAGGTAAAAATACACCTATAAACTGTTTTAATTCTATAGGTTTAAAAATCAAGATTTAAAAGGAGAAAATCAAAGCTAAAACCCAGGCTGAGTTGGTAAACTATATAAAAAAAAACTTGCTCTGCCAATTGCTAGCCCTGAGAAAGGGTGACACCTCATAAACTGCTGGCACAGGAAAGGCTAATTGCTAGCTTGGAGGCTTTGAATACCCAGGACAAAAGGACTTCCCAAATCGCCATCAGACATTCGTCTTCGCTCCAGGCTTAGACAATAGCAGGCTAAGACTCTCACCTGTCAATTGGGAGGGGCAGTAAATTTCAGTCAAGAGAGAGGCCCCTCACCCTGCTTCAAAGGAATTGACAGCTGCTTGCAGTTGGGGAAAAGAAAATAAAACTGATAAGTGACAATAGTCTTCCTATTGGTTTTAAAAAGTAACTGAACTTTAAAGACATTTAACTTTGCAACAAAAATGAGGAAACATATGAAAAGTGTGTAGTCTTATGCTCTTTCTGTGAAGACTTGGTAGAACTCAGTTCTGCATAAGGAACAGAAGTTGTAAAGAATGACAGATTGTGGGGAAAGTATTGATATTGCAAACATAACATTTTCTACACACATCTTAGGAGTAAATGCGCATCTGTGTACAAAGTTGGGACATTTTAGGCTAAATCTTTCATGGATAAAATTGCCAAAATGTAGCAGAAAGGCAAAACCAGGTCCCACAGACTTGGGGTTTGGATTGAAATGTGACCCACAAAATATGTAACCTCTGCATCTGATTTTCTCAGAGGTTATAAATGCATACATATGTATTCATGGGAAAGCTAGATTTTGATTCCAGTAGCTAGGGGAGGTTTCTAGACATTGTAAAAGTAACACCATAAACATGACATCCTTTTCTGTGATCCAATCAGCGAAAAGCAAGGTGGAAACTATGCTCTTGCCCAGTCCTAGCATTATGGGTGTGGGTAGTAAGCCTGCCCCTGCCATATACTTTAATGATGTCATTTGGCATGATAAATAAGGGAAGCTCACAGCACACAAAGGACACTTATTCCTGACCTCCTTCCTGATTTCCTGCATGGCGTCCTGTTCCCGATTTCTTCATCCTGCTTGATCCCGATTCCAGATTTCATTGCAAAGCCAAGGCCTATGCATTTTCTTAAAAACTGTTTGGTTAATTTTAGGCGGGAATCCACAATTTTGCAAAGTTTTCCATATGTGATTTTTATTTTCAATTATTTTCAACCTTCCATTCAGATTCAAATAGTTTCCTTTTGCTCAAACTATAGCTCATGATTGTTAGTATCTTTCCAATGTTGTTCCCATAGAAATTTGTACTGATTTAAGGATTTGTGCACACATTCATTGTTTTACCCAGCCATTTGCGAAATGTCATTTTAAAGTGTAAGATTTCAAATCTGTTTATCCCTCTTGTTTGTGCAGGGAAGGTTGGATTTGAATTCTGTTTTCCATTCCTTATTCCTGATTACCTTCTGCTTCCTTATGTCTATTTAGAAGTGTTTGTTTGTGGGTTGAGGAATATTGCAGGGGGAAATTCTAACTTAAGTGCTATCTTTCCAAACAAAAATGTTCCTTTCTCTGGTGTTTTATATTTGTGTTGCTAAAGAGTGATTTTAAGTGCATTACATACCTTCCTATCTGTTATTGTCACCACATTGGTGATTGCTGCTCCCTGTTCAAAAGTATATGTTTGATTTGCATTTTAAATAAATAAATATTACCTTTACCAACCAGCCTGATTCCTTGTCCATTGTGACCCGGGGTATTTGAGAAGGGGTGTGATATGAGTGGTATATCACTCAGAATAGTGAACCTATAGACATAATAAAATAAGCATTTCAGCTGCGCACTGCATACTAGGCTTAGACCAGGGTGTACCGCCTGATTGTAATACTTAACAGATTTGGGGGCTCATCCGGGATCTTGAGTTTGAGTTACCACCCATGACAGTCTAGCACAGCAGATTAACCTGCAGGGTAGTGACACATTGCTTGGTTGGTGTACTGTGCTACACTGTACACGCACCTCCCAAAACAAATACTCCAAAACAGGCCTATCTGTAAAGGTACAATTAAACCAACGCCGAAATAATTAATAAAGAAATTGATATTTCCGAAATGGCGATCCCAGTGGAATTCTAAATGGCTAGTGGAGCACCTCCTGCAAACGCTTTTTGTCAGGGGTGAGGGGCCAGAACAGAATGAACATGTCTGGCTGCAGGAAATCACAGAACAGGTCACTGCCAGGGACCTGAATACATGGCAGGACAAGAGCCCATTTCATCAAGCTCTTAGTGAATTGTACATGGCCCCAAAAATTAAAGAGGAGCAAAGCAAAATTGCCAGAATTGCAGCCTACCTATACATCTACATAGGAGTGATCCGGGAAAAGCACGCTGAAAACATAGTTCTGGCAGAGAATCAAATTGAATCACTAGAGAGAATCCAGAATGAGCTAGACTCTGCAGAACAAAGGCTACTGAAGAGCCAAGAATTAGAGGCAGATCTAGAGATGATATCACAAAATTAAAAGAAGATCTGGCTGCCCTACAGAAAGAGAATGCAGAGCAAGACACCCAATAACAGGCACTAAAAGAGTAGTGTCAGGAAAGGGTTGACTCTCTGCAAGAGAGTCACCAGAAGTTAAATCAACAGATAAAATATAATAGGGTCTGTGTAGAACAGATAGTTACCCTACAAAATCAGACAGAAACCTTAGAAGAGGAAAATAATTGAATTATGAGAGACCTACACTCTCAAACAGAATTTGATGAGGAGTGCCAGAAATCCAGTGCCATCAAAAAACAAAGGGATGACCTGGCTGAACAGAGGGGTACCCTAAATCAGGAGAGAGAGACGCCTTAGGCCAGGAAGTAAGCCAATTAAAAACCGAGCTAGAGGGAAGAAAGCTAGCCCTCCAGGAACTCAGGAGCTCAATGAATTAAAGAAAGGTAACAGCATTTTTGTGGGTGGGCCAGAAGCACAGCCCATTCCCCATTCCATTTCCCTACCAGGCAACGTTATAACGCACGTTCCTAGAATACTTTGTCATTTGGGAAAAGTGTTTTGACTGCATTATATTTTGATTTCTTTGTCAATTCAGAAAGACTTGTAACTGCTTTGTTTGTTTAAGAGTTTTCCTTATATAATAAGTGCAGCGAGCAAGCACTCGTATTTTGTTTACTTTGCAACTTTGCTGCATTTCATTTTGGAACTACTGTTCCCAGGTGCCCTTGCCGCCTACATCTTGACACGTCAGGCGCTTTCAGCGCCGGCGCTTTCAGGGGCAAGCCGGTCTACGCCGGTCCACGCCGTCCGCGGCGTTCAGGGCGAAAACCGCTGCTCAATTCTGCACTAAACGTAAGTTTCCTCCGCACAGGCAACCATGGGGATGCTCCCTTTTGACAAGCTTACATCAGACCTTAGTAAACTTGCGCGCATTAACCTGGTCAAAAAAGCGGTGGACTCTGTCCTTGACCGTAACAGTCAAGACACTAGAGAACAACTCGCCATTAAAAGGCCCTCAAAAAAGGAAAAACCGTCCACTCACCCCCCAACAAAGCTCGACCTAAAAATTTGCCTACTAAACACACGCTCCCTCAATAAACACTCACAATGTGTTCACGACAAGATTGTTGACGAACAAATAGACATCTTCTGCATCACTGAAACCTGGCTTAAGGACCCCATCGGCCCCACCTGCGACATCGCAGTACCAGAAGGCTATTCCATCTTCTACTCTAATAGAGAAGAAGGACAGGGGGGAGGGGTTGCAGTCATTGCTAGAGACTACATCCACATGTTCCCAAACAGCATAGCTTGCACAGGCTGTGAAATACTTCACCTTAAACACACTCCCACGGCCAATAGTAGCCTAAACTTGATAGTACTCTACAGGCCTCCCACGTCCATGCCAGACTTTAATGACGAAATAACTCACCAACTTAACATGCTTAAAGGACCCAATACAGCCACTCTAGTGATGGGAGATTTCAATCGCTGGTACGATGATCCCAAAGACAAAGAGGCTAGAAAATTACAAAAATCCCTAAACAACATTGACTTTGAGATCAATAATCAAGAGCCCACAATGAACAACGGCCACCTTCTTGACTGGGTCATCTCTAACAATCTAGAAACAAGAGAGTTCAAGACGGAAGCATGCATATGGTCCGACCACTACAGCATATCCTTTCAGATCAGCCTACCCCTTCCTAAACCTAAAATCCCCAACAGCCCCATTCTCTCGACCTATCGGAATTACAAAAACATTGACAGGAACCATCTCATACACTGCTTGGCTGAGGTTGAAAAAAAGCAAGCTGAGAATGACACATGTGAAACCATGCTAGTAAATTTACTTAGTCACCTCGATAAACTTATAGACCAAGTAGCTCCCCTCCAAACCAAGTCAACCAGATCTATCCAAAAGAACCAACAATGGTTCTCCAAAGAACTAGCAGAACAAAAAAGAGATAAACGAAACAGAGAAAATGCCTGGCTTAAAGACCCCTCGTCAGCCAATAAAGCCCTTTGGAAAGAAAGTGAAACAAAATACAAACACATGATAATCATGGCTAAAAAAAACTTCTATAATGAACAGATTTCCACAGCAGCCAACTCCACAAGCAAATTGTTCAATATTCTCAAATCTATAGAAAAACCAAAAGCTATCACCCCTCCTTTCTTACCTTCACAAGAAGAATGCAACACTACTCAGATCGCCTTCTTCAATAAAATTGCCAAAGCCAGGGATTCAATTATTAACTCTTTGTCTAAGAAACAAATGAGAGACCCTGCCAGTCGAGATTTCAACACCAGGTATTGAAACCTTTAAATTCACAGAGATCAACAGTAGTGACATGATCAAGGTATTGACAACAATGAAACCTACGACTTGTGCAGAGAACATCATCCCTCCCAAAATAATACTGGATAACATTGACATATTCGCCCCCACCTTGACAAAGATCATAAATGTCTCCTTCAGAGATCAGAAAGTACCTGATGCCATCAAAAAGGTTACAGTAACCCCCCTGGTAAAAAAAACCCAATCTGGACCAAAGGGGCCCGAACAACCTTAGACCCATAACTAATTGCAATTTCATTCTCAAAATTATGGACAAAATTGCCACCATGCAACTTCAGACATATGTGGAGGAGTCAAACGCCCTCCACCCACAACAATCTGGCTTTCGACCCGCCCACAGTACCGAGACAGCCATGCTAGATCTCCAGACCAAAATGCTCGGCATTATTGACAAGGGTAAGACAGGCCTTCTTGTTTTACTCGACCTCAGTGCCGCTTTTGACCTCCTTGATCACAACCTACTCCAGGATGCTCTGAAAAAGTCCACCAATTGCTCTGATGAAGCCATCAGCTGGATAATGTCCTTCTTAAAAAACAGAATATCCAGGGTGCACTGGGGGGACAAGTTCTCTTTAGAAAAAGAAATCCTCTGTGGAGTCCCCCAAGGGGCAAGCATGTCACCATTGCTGTTTAACATCTACTTGAGGTACTTATGCCTAGTTCTTGACCATATTAATACCTACTTCACTAACTATGCTGATGATACGCAGCTGGTATTTGAACTAAGTGGCGATTATCAGAAGGACAGTGAGCAACTCAACACGATTTATAATTACGTGGAGCAATGGATGGACTCCAATTGGATGTGTCTTAATTGGAAAAAAACAGAGCTCATGATTTTTGGCTCATCATACGCCCGGGCTAAGTTACCTACATCCTACGCATCCTTTCAGATCAAAGACACACCTATACCAGTATTAGGCAAGGTCAAAACCCTCGGTATGATGCTTGAAGCATCCTTAGGGGCAGAGGCCCAAGCACAATACGTTAAGAAAAACTGTGCTTACCACCTCCGTCTAATAAAAGCCATCAGACCCTTCTTATCAGAGGAAAATTGCGCGACCATAGCTAGAGCCACCATCTTGTCGTGCCTCGACTATGGCAATGCCTTACTTTTGGGTGCCTCCAAACGGTGCCTACAAAGCTACCAAGTTGTACAGAACAACGCAGTAAGAACTGTGAAGCTTAAATCTAGAACAGAGCACATCAGCGACTCCAGAAGGGAGCTTCACTGGCTAAAAATTGAAGATAGGGTGCACTTCAAGACCCTAACTATTGTCCATAAATGCATTCACGGAAAAGCACCAACATACCTAAAAACGAGAATCAGACCATACGTTCCAAATAGAACACTGAGATCATCTCAACTCGGCAAAATTGCAATAGCCCCACATAAACTTAAAAGCGGCCTAGGCAGAGCCTTTCCGTCCCTCGCAGCCAATCTCTGGAACAACCTCCCGGACCACCTAAGAATAGAGCCTAATTACATCCGCTTCCGCAAATCGCTAAAGACCCACATCTTCAAATAAATTACCATACGTCCAAATTCCAGCTGGAGTAATCTCTGCATGTTTCTGTCCCGTCTCTGCTGTTTGTTCTTGTCCGTCTGTCTATCGTGTTCTTGTCTCTGCGCCCTGAGGCTCGCGAGCTACCGGCGCAATACAAATATTAAATAAATAAATATTAAATAAAAAAGAGTATGGGAAGCTACTAGAGCACATCAGACGGGTTGGAGGATGCTCTGGAAGGGAACACCCAGACCAAAGATGCTAAAACTCAGGAGGTGAGTCTCCTGCAGCAGAAATTGGCCTAGTATTCCCAGACCAGGCAGGAAGCACAGAGAGACAATGTGTTACGCTCACCTGGTTCCCACAGGGGCGATCGGACCCGGACAGCTGCGGTCTCCACCAACGTGATGCGTAGTGAAGAGATGACAGTCTGGACTGGCCCGCCTAATCTTGTCTGCTGGACTCGTAGAAGTATTCTCCTGCAAGTGGAGAAAGGGATTTAGCCACCCGTGGACTTTAGTGATGGCCCCACAACATTTCTCGTTCTCCCCACTAATCACCTCTGATATTCCCTTTTGGTAACCTCACCTTATGTTTTTAAATGATGAGCTCTCCATCCTGCATGGCATGCAGGGGCGCGTAGATACCAGTTACTTCACTGGGTTGAAGGTAATGGAGGAGTTCCGGAGGAATATTGACTCCAGTGTCTATAAAGTTCAAAGAGTTCAATATGTCCAATGTTCACTCTTGTTCCATTCCCTCGTTAGGTTGCAGCTGGGTCCAAAAGAATTTTGCCTGGAGGCAGCTGATGGCGTTCAGGTAAGAGTCTGTATTACCAAACACTGTCTGGTAAAAGTTGCATGAGTTTAACTTGCCGTTTTCTCTCCCTTTATAGGTGCGGCATAGGAAGATGCGGCGAATTAAAGAATAATACCTCCGGTGGTAAAGCAGGTAAGCCTATGGTGGCAAAGAGATTGTCCTTGTTGGTTTTCTTGGCTCACCCTGTTATTCCTTTTGTTTTCCCCCCAGGTGCTGGGCTTTGACGAAGAAAATGACGGAGGCAGCGCCGAGTCGAAAGATGCAGTGGACTGGTGAGTATAACGTGGCGCTGCTGCTGGCGAAGCGACGCGTGCTGAGATAATGTCCTTTTCAGCCTCGGGGATGTGCTGGGTCCGGAATCAGGTAAGGAATCAAATAATGTCTGTGATCTAACCTCTTCTCCTTTCTTTGCCTTTTGTCTAGGAACTCCGGATTCGAGGCGGGCGTGGCAGAAGACTGGATGCTGACTTGCAGACACGGTGAGCGTCACGCTGCTGGATGCAGAATAACGCAAAGCATGGGCTGCTGTTCGGGCGTGGTTTAAATAGCCTGCAAAGTAGTCCCAGGTAAGAAGTTCTCCAGAACCACACCCAAGTGAAAAATAGTCCCTGTAATAAAATAGTCCCATCCAGGCCTCACGTTGGCTTGGACTCATTTGCAGCATGGTCTGCATAAGGTAAGTAAAGTATATGAGCCTGGCGCCTATGGCGCCAGGACTGAGTTCTATGATGAGCCTGGTGCCTAAGGTGCCAGGACTGAATCCAAACAGCCCCCAGCCAGGGCTGTTGGGGTTTTAATGAGCATCTGGATGCCTGCTCCCGGGGCTGATGGACTCGATCCGGATGCCCGGGGGTAGGCATCATGACAGCACTCCCCCCCCAAGGCCCCTCCTAAAGTTGTTCTTCCCCTTGGCCCTGGCTTGTCTGGGAAGTCCCGATGGAATTTTTTCACCAATCAAGGAGCATGAACGTGGTCACTAGGTTCCCATGACCTTTCTTGTGGTCCGTAACCCTTCCAGTCGATAAAATAAAAAAAAGTCTTGATTTAACCATTTTATAGTCCAGGATGTTTTTTACCTCGAATTCAGGTTCTCCATCTATTAGGATGGGGTCAGGTGGTTTGGTTAATCTTGTCCCGGGTTCAACTGGTTTTAGAAGTGAAACATGAAAGACAGGATGAATACGCATATTAGAGGGTAATTCTAATTTGACGGCCACCGGGTTGATAATGGCCTTAATGGTGTAAGGTCCCAAATATCTAGGATTAAAAGTCTGAGTTCCTTTCAGAGGAATATGTCTTCTAGCCAGCCAAACTTGGTCTCCGATTCGATATGGGGGGGTCTCACTTCTATGTTGATCAGCATTTTTCTTGTATTTCTCTTTTGCTTGTTTCAAATGTTTTGGTGCCTCTTTAAAGGCTTGTGTAATAGTAGAATGCAGATGAGTTACTGCCGGCATTTCTAAATGCTGGGGCGAATCGAGTTCTGAGGTTCAAGGATGATGTCCATATATGGTATAAAAGGGGCTTTGTCCAGTTCCTGAATGTACAGAGTTATTGTATGCGTATTCAGAAATCCATAAAATGTCCTTCCAATTACCTTCGGTTTGGTGGAGCATACAACGTAGGTATTGTTCAAGAGTCTGGTTGGTTCTCTCCGTCTGACCATCGGTTTGGGGATGGTGACTGGTTGATAACCTTAAGTCGATTTGTGCCAATTGACAACACTTCTGCCAAAATTGTGAAATGAACTGACTACCTCGGTCAGAGATCAATACGGAAGGAAATCCATGTATTCGAACAATATTTTTGAGAAATTCCTTGGCCAAGATTGAAGCAGAAGGTAATCCTTTTAAAGAAATAAAGTGGGCCATCTTGGAAAAAAGATCCACAATAACTAGAATGGTGTTGAATCCATTACATGGTGGTAGATCTGTAATAAAGTCTAAAGACAAAGTGTGCCATGGTGTGGGTGGAATATCTAAAGGTTGTAAAAGACCAGCTGGTTTCTTCTTTTGGCTTTTGTTCTGGGTGCAGATGCCACAAGACAGTACAAATGACTTTACATCTTTTCACCAGGTGGGCCACCAGAATTGGCTTTTAATTTTAGCTTCAGTTTTTGCAATACCTGGGTGCCCTTCCATCAGAGCTTCATGGTAATTGGAGATGACTTGTTCTTGTAGTTCCTTGTGTGGTAGAAATAGACGCCCTTGATAGTAAGGTAGGTCATTGACAACTGAATAATCTTGGCCCTTTTTAACCCACTCCTGCAGGGCTGCTGAATCGAAAAGTTGTTGGATCTTTAAATGAATATCTTCTAAGGTCTGTAGAGTAGTTATCCCAAGAATTCTTTGTTCAGGAATTATAGGCACCGGTTCCGAATATGCTTCTCCCATCCCGATTCGGGATAAAGCGTCTGCCTTACCATTCTTACAACCTGGTCGGTAAGTGATCACGAAATTGAATTCGGCAAGGAATAAGGCCCATCGAAGTTGACGCGATGATTGGGCCTTGGCTGTTTTTAAATACTGCAAGTTCCTGTGATCGGTGATTACAGTAATGGTATGCCTGGCACCAAGAAGATAATGCCGCCAAGCCTTGAAGGCGGATTTGATGGCTAACAACTCTTTATCGGTAACCGCTTAGTTTAATTCGGGGGCCGAGAATTTTCTGGACCAAAATGCTACTGGATGAAGTTGACCGGTTTCTGGATCCTTCTGGGACAGGACAGCCCCCTTGGCTAAACTGGATGCATCGGTTTCAACTATGTATGGGAGCTCGGGGCGTGGATGCTTTAAGACAGGTGCCGACGTGAATTTCAATTTCAGTTCTTGGAAGGCTTTTTCAGCCTCTTCGGTCCACAAGAAGCATTTGTTTTTTTCGCAAAAGTGCTGTGATGGGGTGTACAACATATGAGAAGTCAGGAATAAATCTGCGGTAGAAATTAGCAAATCCAAGCATGCTTTGCACCCCTTTAACTGAACTGGGTGATGGCCACTTGAGAATTGCGTCCACCTTTCGAGAGTCCATTCGGACTCCTTTTGGAGTCAGGATAAATCCAAGGAATTCAACTTCTGTAGCATGAAAAACACATTTTTCCAATTTTGCATATAACTTGTACTGGCGTAGTTTCTCAAGGACTGCACGAGCGTGCTTAACATGGTTCTGATTCTGAGGAGGAGTACACTAGAATATTGTCTATATATACAACAACACAGACGTCAATGAGTTCACGAAGGACATCGTTCATAAAATACTGGAAGGCTACTGGTGCATTGCACAACCCGAAGGGCATCACCTGATATTCGAATAATCCGTACTTGGTGCGAAAAGCGGTCTTCCATTTGTCGCCCTTCTTTACACGTACCAGATGATATGCCCCTCGGAGATCTAATTTAGTGTAGATGCAAGAATCCTTTACTTGGTCTAGTAGTTCGGAGATCAGAGGCAATGGATATCGGTTCTTCACCGTGATCTGGTTTAATGCACAGTAGTCTATGCACGTTCTGAGGTCACCTTCCTTTTTGGGCATGAAGAATAAAGCTGAAGCTGCAGGGGACTTAGATGGACAAATGAAGCCATTAGCAAGGTACTGGTCCAAGTATTGTCGTAAGTGACGGTTTTCGGTTTCCGTAAGGGCGTAGATTCTACTGCATGGAGGTTGTGCACCTGGTATGAGGTCGATTTGACAATCGTATGATCTATGAGGTGGTAAGGTGTTTGCCTGTTCTTTTTGGAAAACATTCTGGAATTCTTGATATTCCTGAGGTAACTGCATGACTGGATTAGCGACAGTGGCCAGGCTTTTATTCAAGGTTTTTTTCGGGTAACAGGTATGTGCACACTCCGGGAAGGTTACACTCTTCTCTCGCCAATCAATACAAGGATTATGTGTTTCCAACCAAGGTATCCCCAGTATTATTTGGAACTGCAGGGCTTTGATTAAGTCAAACACAATAGTTTCTCAATGCCCATCTTGACCCAACAGTGTAATCTCTGTGGTGGAATGAGTTACAGGCCCAGAGGCAATTTCAGTTCCATCGACTGTGGTGATAACATCCGAAGTGGTCTTTTTGCAGAGAGGTAGATTCATCCTAGAAGCCAATTCGTGGTCCACATAGTTTCCTACGGCCCCGCTATCAATGTATGCCCTAACTACGTGCATACGTGATGGCTGCCTTGGATCAATAAGAACCATTGGTATGATTAGGTGCGAGGTCTGAGTGTCGTTCTTTAAGCTCGGCAAGCGGACCTCTACGTTTGTCGGGCGTGGTGGTTTCCCGAATCAGGCTCTGTTTGATTTCTATCAGCAACTCCGACTACTTTCTTGGATGGTTTTGTAGGGCAATCCCGTAGAAAGTGTCCTGACGCCCCACAGTACAGACACAACTGCATCTGTCGTCTCCTTTCTCTTTCTTTTTGAGTTAAGGGTCCATTAACCCCCCCGATCTGCATTGGTTCTGATGCATCTGTTCCTTTGGGAGTATCATTGGGTTTAACCAATACCCGATTCTCAAACTTAGCTCGATCAGCTTTTCTATTCTGAAGTCTGTGGTCTAGCTGGACCACTAAGTCTATATATTCTGTGCAATCCTGAGGTGGGTTCACAACTTGGGCCAAAACATCTTTGAGTTCACCCCGAAGTCCACGATGAAATAATGTAATTTGCTTTACCTCTGGCCATCTGGTTTCCACCACCAACCTATTGAAGGTTGCGATATAAGTTAGCAGGTCCTGGTTTCCATGTCGTAGGGATAGAAGTTCGTTATCCAGGGCCTGTCCCTGTGAATGTCTGGTGAATAATCTTTCCATGCTCAATTGAAAACCCTGAAAATCCCGAAGAAGAGGGTCATCCTGGTTGACTAATGGAATTGACCAATCGGCTGCGCTGCCACTAAGGTATGACAGTACAAAGGCTACTTTGGCTTGGTCGTTTGGAAAAGCTACTGGTCTGCATAAAAAGTGTAAGCGGCATTGGTTCATGAACACGGCGAACCTTTTCGGGTCCCTAGCAAAGCGTTCGGGTGGAGCTAAAGGAATGCCCCCTGGTAGAACCACTTGCACAGGGCTGCTCGATGAAACAGGGGTTGAATTCCCCCCCCCCCCCCAAGTCCAGGTAGTGGTGTTTGCCCGGCTTGGTTTTGCAGCAGTTGCCTGGCAAGATCATCAGTGCGCTCCTTTGACACAATCAGTTCTCTCCTGAGGGCATTCATTTCTTGGCGCGCGGAGTGCACTTCTGCCCTATGTTCTCCTAACAATTGGGCTAGTTGGTCGGTTTCTGAGGTCTCCATTACGCCCGGGTGGGGATTTGTAGATATGCTTTGCGTTCTGTTACGCTCACCTGGTTTCCACAGGGGCGTCGATCAGACCCGGACAGCTGCGGTCTCCACCAACGTGATGCGTAGTGAAGAGATGACAGTCTGGACTGGCCCGCCTAATCTTGTCTGCTGGACTCGTAGAAGTATTCTCCTGCAAGTGGAGAAAGGGATTTAGCCACCCGTGGACTTTAGTGATGGCCCCACAACATTTCTCGTTCTCCCCACTAATCACCTCTGATATTCCCTTTTGGTAACCTCACCTTATGTTTTTAAATGATGAGCTCTCCATCCTGCATGGCATGCAGGGGCGCGTAGATACCAGTTACTTCACTGGGTTGAAGGTACTGGAGGAGTTCCGGAGGAATATTGACTCCAGTGTCTATAAAGTTCAAAGAGTTCAATATGTCCAATGTTCACTCTTGTTCCATTCCCTCGTTAGGTTGCAGCTGGGTCCAAAAGAATTTTGCCTGAAGGCAGCTGATGGCGTTTAGGTAAGAGTCTGTATTACCAAACACTGTCCGGTAAAAGTTGCATGAGTTTAACTTGCTGTTTTCTCTCCCTTTATAGGTGCGGCATAGGAAGATGCGGCGAATTAAAGAATAATACCTCCGATGGTAAAGCAGGTAAGCCTATGGTGGCAAAGAGATTGTCCTTGTTGGTTTTCTCGGCTCACCTTGTTATTCCTTTTGTTTTCCCCCTAGGTGCTGGGTTTCGACGAAGAAAATGATGGAGGCAGCGCCGAGTCAAAAGATGCGGTGGACTGGTGAGTATAAGGCGGCGCTGCTGCTGGCGAAGCGACGCGTGCTGAAATAATGTCCTTTCCAGGCTCGGAGATGTGCTGGGTCCGGAATCAGGTAAGGAATCAAATAATGTCTGTGATCTAACCTCTTCTCCTTTCTTTGCCTTTTGTCTAGGAGCTCCGGATTCGAGGCGGGCGTGGCAGAAGACTGGATGCTGACTTGCAGACACTGTGAGCGTCACGCTGCTGGATGCAGAATAACGCAAAGCATGGGCTGCTGTTCGGGCGTGGTTTAAATAGCCTGCAAAGTAGTCCCAGGTAAGAAGTTCCCCAGAACCACACCCGAGTGAAAAATAGTCCCTGTAATAAAATAGTCCCATCCAGGCCTCACATTGGCTTGGACTCATTTGCAGCATGGTCTGCATAAGGTAAGTAAAGTCTATGAGCCTGGCGCCTATGGCGCCAGGACTGAGTTCTATGATGAGCCTGGCGCCTAAGGTGCCAGGACTGAATCCAAACAGCCCCCAGCCGGGGCTGTTGGGGTTTTAATGAGTATCTGGATGCCTGCTCCCGGGGCTGATGGACTCGATCCGGATGCCCGGGGGTAGGGATCATGACACAATGAGGCTCTCTGTGAAAAGAATGATGGGCTCCACCAACAAGTAGCAATGCAAGAGTGTTAGGCAGAAACCTGTGCAGTTCCCTTAGGGACCACTGCAAAAAGTTGAAGACTACAGGTGTTAGCAGGAAACCCAATTGGTAGCAGTCTGTACCACCCAGATTTACCTGGTAGCTGTGGCTGAGCAGTCAGACTTCTCTCAAGAAGAGTTAGGCAGTATATAGAGTATACACATTAGGTACAAAAATACAGTAGCACAAGCAAACACTGACCAGAGCTTTGGTATAAAAGTATATAATTATTTATTTAAAAACACACTTATAAAAATACACTGGCACTAATATGTCAAGCAAGTTCAAACACAGTCACTAGAAATATATACACCTCCCTGATTAATTATTCGACAAGTCTTAGGAAAAGAACACCACTTTTTATCAACACAGAGGTGAGCCCTTAACTAAGATGGCACTCCAATATTTATTTAAAAAGGGAGAAAAAAGGCAGAAATAGGAAAACACACAATACCAACACTTTTAAAGAACCACAGCAAGTCAAGAAAGGCAGGGTCTACTTGTTAGGTAAGATTTCCACAGGGCTGGTAAATCTTCCTTGCCTGGTTCAACTCCAGAACTTTTTGCTTTTCTAGTGAGATATTTTCCATTAATACCTCAGTGAGTGGGAACCTTTTTCCACACTCACCTGTCTTTAACTCTTTTTATGGGTGTCATTTTTAAGACTCTCCATAGTGTCTTTTTAAAGTTATCATGTCTAACAACTTATTAGCAATAAGTGCCTGTTGTTGCTGGGTTGCCCTAGGGGCTCCCCCTTTAACTTTCTTGTGCTAACCTTTAGTGAACTACAGTTCCCAAGGGTAGAAAGGATCTTTGGATCCCTTTTACATTTACTTCTGTGAAACCAGCACACCCCACCTTATGTGGAGTGCTGGGGAGATACAATGTATCCCCTTTCACATTTAAACTGTAACAATTCTGTTACAGTGACAAGCTTACCTTTAATGGCTGGTGGCAGTGATACCTTTTACTAATTTGGTGCACCTTTACCGCTTGCTGTAATCACAGCTGCAGTAAAGGCACCCAAGGGTGCTCATTTTTACCAAAATGGCCCCTGTCTTCTTTTTCTGCCATTTTAGTGTTTCTTGTCGTTTCTTGTTCCTTCCCCTGACATCCAGGGTGGGAAAATCCTTTGTTTGAGTTTTGTCTTCGGCGGGAGTCCCCTGGACACCCCGCCCAGGCTCCAGTCAGTCTGTAAGCACAGGAAGTGGGGGAGGGGTCCCAAACTTCCCCCTCCTTTGTCTTAGGTCTTCCTTCAACTGGGCCAAATCCCATTGGGGGGTTGGCTGTCCTGATTGGACAGCCAAACGCCCCTTTCTTGTAAAATGCGGGGAGAGAATGCAGAGGTTGTGTTGCAGTTCCTGATAAATACTGGAAACCTGGAAGCTGAAGTCATGTCGACCACTGGAACCAAAAACCGAAGAGGATGACGAAGGAAAAGCGGCGGGAACGATTTCCAGCGGCCGGAGAGCCTGCTTTGTAACCGGAGCCTGCTGCAGCCCTTCCTTCCGATCGACCTGGGGTCTCCGAAAACGACGACCCGAACCCAGAGCCTAGTGAGACCCACTAGACTCAAGACGACCTGCATTTTGAGCCATCCCACGGGTTCCTGCAACCTTGCGTTCTTGCAATACCCCAATACCCTGGGACCTCCTGCCACTGTGCGGTGCATGGTCTTCCGAATTCCGAATCTCGCTGAAACTTCGTGGGCATCTTGGTCTATCTCCAGAGACACGAATCGAGTCCAAAAAGTCCCCTCACAAGAGTGCTGGACCTTTTAAACGACGAGAATTCAACCGCGATTTTCTGTCTTCTTCTGTGCTCCTTGAAAAGGCGCCAAACCCGCAGAACCGCATTTAGCCGGGAGAGAAATCTTGCCTAGAGCCTTCTTCATCGATCTCTGCTGCAAAGTCCCTTCTGAGGTCTTGTGTTCAGTCTCCAGGACAAGGAATCCAGTGACCGGGTATTTGGCTGCAGTCCCTGAAGTTCTCCTGCTGCAATCTCTTCTTCATTGCTGAGGTACTGTGTTGGCTTGGGTATATACTTACCTTAAGCCTGTTGGGATTTCTGTGTAGTCCTGGGGTGTTTTCTGTGATTGGGAGGTCCCTCGTCCAGTACACCCAGTCCCACTGCTAGAATCCTGCTGGGGTGTCTTCTGCGAAGCCCCTGGACCCTCTTCTAACCCTAGAAGTAAAAGTACTCACTTGTTTGCCAGTTTTCCTAAGGAAACTCTGACTTTTGCTACTAAAGAACTTATTCTAACACTGCCTGTTGGTCACTAGTCCTAGTGACCCCCCTTCTGCCACTGAGAACACTCATGCTCTAAGGGAAAAGACTTTGAAGGGATTGGGACTTCTGCCTAGAAAAGAAATCAAGTGTTTTTACTTACTTGTGAAGAGTTGGTTGGTAACTGTAATTCTAAGAGTGAACAGTTACAAAAGTTCTTACTGATCTTGGATGTGTGATGCACTATTCTTAAAAGTATGGTTAACATCTTTCCTTCCTTAGCCACTGTTTTGCCAGTCTAAAAGAAAGTAGATGTGAAGGTATTTTACTCTCCTGTGATTAGGTTGTGCCTTTTTACAAAAGTAATGTGTTGGTTTCACCAGATTATTCCTGAAGGGTAATTGTATGAGTGTCCTCCAACTGTTGGTATCACCAGGTTAGTCCTGTAAGGATAACTGTATGAGTGTCCCCCAACTGGGTCTTGCTTCCCCTGACTTGCTGCTAGCCTGTCTTTAATAAGTCTACATTAGGTTGTTGCCTACCTAGAATTATCTATTCAGTAAAGTGTGACATTGGGTTTTACTTTCCCCTTCATTGTGAAGTTAAAGTAAGTGGGTTTTACTTACCTTGTGTTAGCTGTGTGCCATCCAAAACAAGTTACAAGAGTTATTGCTTATCTCCATCTGGGTTCCCTGATTTCCAAAGCATCTGTAATGATATATTACATCCATTAGGTTTAGCTCACCTGGTATAACTGTGTGTTATGACAAAAGTAGTTATAGGTTTTTACTGCACCTAGAATAAGTGTTTCACTATTCACCAAAAGTATATTGTCCAGTTGACTGTTTATGTGATTTGTTCCAAGAGTCACTGTACAACTGGAAGGGCCTACTGTCCTTGTATTACCACAAGTAATCTAAAAAGTAACCATTGGTCTTTTACTCCCAAAGAATAGGCTTGGCCTATACTAAATGTGTATAACAAGGTTTTGACTTCCCTAGAACTACTGTTAGGTGTTCCAAATAAGGTCTATACTTGGGTCTGTGTACTTTCAAGTATAGTGTTGTGTTTTATATTGTGATTTCATATAATGTTTCAGTATTTACTTAACCCCTAGATTTATCTGGGCCTACTTGTATTTAAATAAATCCTTTATTTTTATAATACATAGTGTTTCAGTGTTTCTTTGGATCATTTGTATTACAATTTTCACTTGTACTGTATCTACTGCCCTCTCTCCCTCCTAAGATAAGCCTGGCTGCTCTGCCTACGCTACCATGTACTCAGGTGGTACAGTCTTATACTAAGAGTGGAGTCTTGTACTGCCTCAGTTGAATGGTTTTACTAAGCCCTTAACTGGACTTCAGAAAAACTGTCCTAAAACTACTGTAGAGCAAAAAGTTCATAGGCCAGGCCCACTCTTGGAGAGAGCAAGGCGGAATGTGCCCAAGATCACACAGTTGAAGTACACTTTAAAAGTCTTTGCAGATAGTTCAAAACAGAGTTAGATCAGTTCAGAAAAGTTAGTTAACAGGTCCGAGGTCACCCCAGGATAGAGAGTCAAGGATTTACGGGACACCTTGGACGGTCTGTTGCAAGGGAGACCAGGCGGGACACAGTACCTGAAATGGTGAGAAAGCTCCAGCGGGGCCAGTTGTTCCTGGCAGCGGGTGCAAGTCAGTGCTTCGTCCAGGGGAAGAGAAGATCTCGACGTGGTGGAAAGCTGGAGGTCGTTGCACTGCCAGGGAGGAAACCAGCCGCGGAGTTTCCCGATTAAAAGGTACTACCCTTTTATTCACGGTAGTGGTGAAGCGTGGCTATCCGGCTGCCGGGATGCTTGGCACGGGCGATTCGACCACGAGACGATCCAGGAAGGGAAAAAAAAGGGCAAACTGGTTAACCCCACCAGCTCAAAGGAAGAAGACTCTCCTGGAAGAAGATCTTCTCTGTCGTTGGGAAGTGGTGAGTCAGTTCAGCAGGGCTCCACCGGTGGTGTCATCGTTGCAGGTCGGCTCAGCTTCTCCCTCTTCGGATTCTTTAGGTCCTGTGGCGACTTCTGAAGTTCCAGTCCCCAAAACCCTGCTTTTATGCAGAAAATCCCCATTCATCAGTCCTAGCTGTCACTCAAACATGCTAAATGGTGAGCCGGGCGGCTCAGCACTGGGCCAATCACACAAGAGTGCGACTTGAGTTGCCGAGGCAACTCAGTCCAGGGTGCCTATTCCCCCCCTCCCACACATCCTGTAGACCCAGACAGAGTGGCACCACTTTTGGAGGCTTCTGTGCAGAAGCCCGCCAAAAGTGGATCAAAGGGCTCGACTTGGGTTGGAGTTACAGAGGCAAACACAAACGCCATTTTAAAACTGAGTCCTGGCAAAAAGACCCAACCGGGGAATAAATATTAAATAAATAACCCAGCGGTATCTTTAACATTGCACCAAAAAAAGTGGTGCGTTTAAAATGAATGGGAAAATCCTATAGGAAATATTCCAGTGGAATATTTCGCGTGGTATCCACTGCCACCAGCCAGAAACTCGACAAGGGGGGACTGGACAGTGCCCCCTTGAAAAACAGACCCAGGGGCAATCTAATTACCCCTACCAGTACTTCCACAATATGATGGTTTGTACTGGTTCTGTTCACAATTTGAGACTAGTAAAACCAATGGTGACTTTACATGCCCTGGGAGACAGTAGTCAGTCCCAGGTTATGGAGTCTATGTTTGGGGGTCACTATGACACCCCTGTGTTACTGCACTGAGGGTGCTGTGTAACACACATACCAAAAACACATGAAACCCTATGGAGTAAAAGACCCCATAGCCCATAAAACGCATTACATAGTCAAAGGACATTCTCAAATCATGCCTAAGAGTGGGAGAAAAAGAGTCTCACTCTTAGGAGAAAAAAATAAACCCCAAAAATCCAGCAGAGCTGCTGGGGGACTCACTAGGTTTGGGAAATTAGCCTATACAGAGAATTCTCCCTAACAAAGAGCGAATCACTGAGACCAGTAAGGCCTTGATAGAGGAACAAAAGGCTCAAATTTTTGCTTATCACCAGAGAATAGGGGCTGAAAGAGAAAAGGTAGAGAGGGACAGAGCAACCCCTGATCCTAACATCAGGACCCATGTAGTCAGGGACTCAAACCCCTTCAATACCATGAACTCTGCCAGCTTCATATCCACTGGCCATGAACCAGGGGCCATGGGAATGGTAGAATTCAACAGAGTCGGGAAGATGGGACTGACAGATCAGCGCCCCCCAGAAATTGATGGACGGGTGTCCCTGTACAGATCCCCAAATGTTAGGGCTAACATCTCTGACCAGGAAGACTCCTATGAGGGGAGAGTCAGGAAACTGGACCCACAAAAATACTGCCTTCTAAAAGATCAGATTGTGAAATTTGGTGGGGAACTCCAGGAAATAAAGCCCAAAAAGAGTATCCTGAAGACCTCTATCAAGTTAGGGCAGTGGGGAAGGAGGGGTACTCTGCCAATCCTGGGAGCAGGGGAGAGTCAGGAGACTCTTCTGAGCACCACAGGAATAGGGAAACTAGGCCCCAACATTCTGCAAGCCCTTCTCAAGCTAGCAGAATCAGGGAATGCCTAGAGGATCAAGGAGCCACCTCCAGTAGCAGTGCCCCTGAGTCGGAGGACGAGTGGACTCGGGTGACTAAAACCAAAAAGGCAAACAAAATTAAGAGAGCTATGCAAAAAGATCCCCTTAACCCCTTAAGTGCCATGCGTATTTCTCCCCAGTGCCAGGGCCTTTTTTGGTGATTTCGGTATGTGGCCATTCAATGGCTTGTAACTTTTTTGTTACATGAGGTATCTTGGCCAAATTTGGCTCCTTTTTTTCCCACATGTAGGCGGTCGTAACGCCATCCAGGAATCTTAGGTTGCTGTAGGGGGGTGAGAGAAAATAAGCAAAAAGGGCGAACATTTTCGGTTTTTTAAAAAAAATGCCAATAAAATGATGTACAAAGAAGCCTGTGTCTTTTTCCTTGTAAGAGCTAGGAACGAATGGTTTGCTGTGCTGAATTCCCCAATATCCTGGCTTTCAAGAACAGGTTGAGTGGAAACGAAAAAAAACATTTTGATGTGGTTATCAACCGTTTTGTGAGAGGTAGGCGATTTTGGCCATTTTTGCCAATTGGACATGCATGGACGGAATGGAAGAAATGGGTAGGAAAGCCGAATTGGAGGACAGAAAGGCAAGTATTTCTGAAAAGGAGCCAAAATTCCAAGTTTTGGAAGGGGTGATTTGCATAGGTCAGGCAACAACTAGGTAGGGGAAACTGCCATAGATTGGGGGAAAAGCGGGAAAATGACCGAAAAAAAGGTATGTGTTGGACATGGTTGGCTTGGTACGGCAATGGCTTCTATGAATTTTGAGAAAAGCAATGCTCCGCTACATTCCCCCCGACTCTTGCAGTTAGGAGAGCACACATTTTTTGCAGTGTTTTACAAAACAAGCAATACCACAAGCCAAACACTGAGCCATGGTACACAGGAGTTTTACGCTCACGGCCTGAACAGACGCACTTAGCATGTGTAAATCGGGAAAACCAATGTGGTGAGGAACGGCAAGCATACACTTTTTGAAAGAGCACAGGCAGACCTTTTCAAGGGTAGGTGACTTGTACAGGTTACAAAAGTGTATGGTGCCTAAAGCAGCGACTAAATGGAGGTCACATTTGGGAAATGAAAGGGTTGTGTGACAAAGGCCACCAGCAAATGGGTCAAAACGTTATAAAAACCACACAAACACAACACATGGCCTACCGTCCCGCGTTTCCACAGGTGTCCCGATGAAAACGGTACCTCACATGTGTGGGTGCACCTACCTGGCTGCCAAGGGGAAAGCCTAAAACACAAGTAACCCCAAGTCTGTTTTCGGACCGGAATTTGAGACGCTCTGCCGACCGGCACAACATACAGATATGGGCCTCGGGTGTCCAAGCCACCGGGGAAAACAGGGAACCCCATGCATTTCCGAAAAGAGGACACCCGTGGGAATCCGCAGAGGTATGATATGCCCAAATCGCCCCACAATTTATTACCCAGACACCCCCGCAAAGTCTGAAATGTGGGAAAAAAACGCATTTTCTGCACATTTCACTCGGCTCACCCATCGAAACACGCCCCCAACAACACATGGCCTACTGTCCCGCGTTCCCACAGGTGTCTCGATGAAAACGGTACCTCACATGTGTGGGTGCACCTACCTGGCCGCCAAGGGGAAAGCCTAAAACACAAGTAACCCCAAGTCTGTTTTCGGACCGGAATTTGAGACGCTCTGCCGACCGGCACAACATACAGATATGGGCCTCGGGTGTCCAAGCCACCGGGGAAAACAGGGAACCCCATGGATTTCCGAAAAGAGGACACCCGTGGGAATCCGCAGAGGTATGATATGCCCAAATCGCCCCAGAATTTTTACCCAGACACCCCCGCAAAGTCCAAAATGTGGGGAAAAAAACGGATTTTCCGCACATTTCGCTCGGCTCACCCATCAAAACACGCCCCCAACAACACATGGCCTACTGTCCCGCGTTCCCACAGGTGTCCCGATGAAAACGGTACCTCACATGTGTGGGTGCATGTTAGGGAGAATTCTCTGTTTAGGCTGAATTTCCTAACCTAGTGAGTCCCCCAGCAGCTTTGCTGGATTTTTGGGGTTTATTTTTTTCTCCTGCCAAGAGTGAGACTCTTTTACCCTCACTCTTGAGCATGATTTGAGTGTGTTTCTTTGACTCTAGATGTGTTTAATGGGCTATGGGGTCTTTTACTCCATAGGGCTTCATGTATTTTTGTGTTGTGTGTTACACAGCACCCTCAGTGCAGTAACACAGGGGTGTCATAGTGACCCCCAAGTATAGACTCCATACCCTGGGACTGACTACTGTCTCCCAGGGCATGTAAAGTCATCATTGACTTTACTAGTCTCAATTTCTGAACAGAACCAGTACAAACCATCATACTGTGGACGTACTGGCCGGGGCAATTCGATTGCCCCGGGGGTCTGTTAGTCGAGGGGGCACGTCTCCGTCCCCCCTGATCGAGTTTTGGCTGGTGGCAGGGGATACTACTTTTTATATTCGACCACGAATATTTTCCTATGGGATTTTCCCATTGTTCGAGGCTACCAACTTTAATTATTTAATTCCTATACCCTCGAACATACCGCCGGTTTATTTATTTAATATTCAGTTTCCGGTTGGTATTTTTTGCCAGAACTCGGTTCTAAAATGGCGTTTGTGTTCGCTTCTGTAACTCCAATCCAAGTTGAGCCCTTTGTTCCACTTTTTGGCGGGCTTCTCCACAGAAGCCTCCAAAAGTGGTGCCACTCTGTCTGGGTACCACAGGGGGTGTGGGAGCGGGTTAAGGCACCCTGGACTGAGTTACCTTGGTAACTCAAGTCGCATTCTTGTGTGATTGGCCCAAGTGGTGAGCCAGCCGGCTCACCACTTAGCATGTTTGATTGACAGCTAGGCTGAGTGAATGGGGGTATGCTGCATAAAAGCAGGGCTTTGGGGACTGGAACTTTAGAAGTCGCCACATGACCTAAGAATCCGACGAGGGAGAAGCTGAGCCGACCTGCTACGACGACACCACCGGTGGAGCCCTGCTGAACCGTCTCACCACTTTTCCCGACGACAGAGGAGATCTCCAGCCCGGAGAGTCTTCTTCCTTCGACTGGTGGGGATAACCAGTCTGCTTCCTTTTTCGCTTCCTGGAGCATCTCATGGCCGCCTTTCCTGTGCCAAGCACCCCGGCAACCGGGATACCACGTTTTACCACTACTGCGAATCAAAGGGTACTACCTTTAACCAGAAAACTCCGCAGCTGGTTTCTTCCCTGGCAGTGCAACGACCTTCATCTTTCCTCCACGTCGAGATCTTCTCTTCTTCTGGACGACGCTGCAACTAGCACCCCACTGCCCCCGCTGGAGGATCCTTCCCACATAAGGTACCCTGTTCCACCTGGCTTCCCTTGTAACCGACTGTACGGGGTAGATTTAGCCCCCGGCTTTCGAACCTGTGTTAGCCTGGGACACCCTGGCTAAACTTTTCCAAGCCTAACTAAAACCTTTCTGAACTCCCTGCAAGACTTTTTAAGCCTGTTGTCATTGTGTGATCTTGGGTGCATTTGTGCTCTGCTCTCTCCAAGAGTGGGCCCGGCCTATGGACTTTGGCTCACAAGTAACTTTTGACTTTCCTGCCTTGCTTAAGAGTTCCTAAGTATTAGTGTGGTGTATTTTGCTACATTCTGCCTTTTTCCCTCCCTTTTTCGTTAACTTATTGGAGTGCCATCCATAGTTAAGCGCCCACCTCTGTCTGGAAATAAGTGGTGTTAACTAAGACTTGTCTGATAAGGAATAAGGGATGTATACATAATAATAGTAACTGTGTTGAGAGTGATTTACCATAATAGTGCTGGAGTGTTTCAATCAGTGTGTTTTAAAATAAATAATTATATACCTTGATACCAAAGCTCTGGTCAGTGTTTGCTTGTGCTATTGTGTCTGAGTGCCTATTGTGTATACTTTGCATACTGCCTAACTCTTCTTGAGGGAAGTCGGACTGCTCAGCCACAGCTACCAGGTAAATCTGGGTGGTACAGACTGCTACCAAGTGGGTTTACTGCTAACACCTGTAGTCCTAAATCTTTTGCAGTGTTCCCAAAGGGAACTGCACAGGTTTCTGCCTAACACTGGTGTACAGCGGTGGGATTTGTATTGAGTATACATTTTAGAGTGCTTTAAGAGACCTTAGTGCAACTAACCACAAAGCTTAGCACTAAAAAAGTAATCTTTCTAACATGTCAATTATGGAAAATTATAGTCAAGAGTCCCTTGCTACAAAAACTGCTGATTGTTTAAGAGTTCTCTATAAGCATAAGAATCTCCTGACTAAAGGCAAGGAAATGGAATTGATAGAAAGGTTGTTAGCTAACCAAAGTCTGGATGATGGTTCAGAGGAACCTACCATGCCAGAAACTGTAGATAACAGTATAGAGATTGATGTTGATCAAAATGTTGATAATCTTGAGGAAGAGTCAGAAGAGGAGGGTGAGGCTGCTGTGACTGTCCCCCTAGGCCTCTGTTTGCTCTGCCAGCTGTACCTACTGGACCTTTACCAGGTCCCACACTTAGTCCTCAATATCTTGAGCTGGAGAAAATTAAACTTGAATTAGAATTCAAGAGACTGAATACTCAGGCTGAACAAAGACACCAGGAACTGAATCAAGAACTCAGGCTAAGGGAAATGGAGCTCAAGCATGAGCTAGAAATGAAGAAATGATCTGTAGACAATGCTTCTCTCTCTGACTCCTCTAGAAGTTCCAGTCCTAAAAGACCCCGGATGCCTAAGGAATTGATTGGTATGTATGAGCCTAAGTTGGATGTGTTGGATTGGTTGTCTCTGTTTGAATATAATCATGGGCTCAAGAACATCACAGGAAATGACTTACTCACCTGGTTGTTCTCTAGGCTCCCCCCTGTTGCATCTGATGTGGTAATGGAGTTGGGGGAGGAGGAAAAGAAGGATTATGAATGTGTGAAACTAGCTTTGATAGCTAGATTTGGGAAGACCCCTTCCCAGTATCTTAAGAGGTTTAGAACCCCCAAAAAGCATGATGGTACCCCTTGGGCTACCTGGGTGAGTGAAGGGTTGAAAAACTTAGAGGGATGGATTAAGGGTTACAAAGTGAACACTTATGAAGGTATGAGAAATCTGTTTATGTTGGAGTCAATTTATGATGCCTGCTCTCCTGAGCTCAGACAGCACTTGGCTGATTCAAAGGAATTAGATTCCAGAAAACTAGCTAAGGCTGCTGACTTGTGGGTTGCCAACAGGGCCACTCACAAGGATTCTGGGGTAACTCAGAAAAAGGATGAGGGGAAACAGCCTAAAAAGGACTCCAAAGAGAATTCTAATACGGCAAATTCCAAAGAGGGCCCCAAACAAAACCATAAGGGTAAACCACAAGGGAAACCAAATCAGGCTAGTGTACCTTCTGGTCCCAGACCAGAAGGAGGTCAGAACAAGCCTCCATTCCAGCGAGCCTTTGGCTCATGCTATGTTTGTAAGGCCACTGACCATGTGAAAGGAGATCCCACATGCAAAGGTAAACCTTCAGGGATCCAGCTTGCCTCCTTAGCCTTCGCTCAAGAAGAGGAAGTCACAATGGCAAGTGGAAACATTCTACTGCTGGCTGATGAACCCATGGGAGTCTCAGCCAGTGTTTCTTTAGTCTCTCTGGGGTTGTGGGAACAACAGAATTTAGATGTATATAATTCTATAATTCTATCCCAGATAATACTAAAGAGTATTATAAGGACAGTGTCCAGGTGAATGGTCAGGAGACTCCTGCCATTAGGGACACTGGGGCCAGCATAACGGTGGTGGATGAATCATTTTTCAAGGCAGAGGATGTTGCTAAGGCACCCAAATGCCTCACCAAGTTAGCTGGAGGGCCTGTGCAGATGTGTCCCCAGTTACCAGTTCTCATTCAGTGCAATGATATGACTGTAAAGATACCTGTCAGTGTACAATGTGAGGTGTCAGGAAGGGTTCTGTTGGGTAATGACCTGAAAGCTCTTGGAGTTGTGTCACATACCCCCAGATCTCCTAGTAAAAGGTTACAGGACCTCACTAAACCTGCAAGAGAGAAAACCCTGCGAGGGTCATCTCAGGAGATGATGACAGAGATCACTCCTCTCCCTTTGGAGCAACATACTGCAGTGACTACCAGATCAGGAGCCAAGGGACAACCCAAGACTCCAAGGAAAAAGCCAGCAGCAAGCACTCCAGTGCTTCCAACCAGGACTTCCCCTAGGTTGTCCAAAGTTACACCAGTAGCTCCCCCTCCAGCTGAGGCGGAGAGGATGGTTGAACCCTGTGTGGTTGAACTAGACTCTGAAGAAGAGCTAGTAGGAGGCCAAGACCTTATTGGAGATTTAGATCCAGCTGACCATCCTGAGCTGCAGTCTTTACTGGCAGAAGGTGGACCCAGCAGATCAGCTTTCCGTAAGGGCCAAAGAGAATGTCCAACTCTGGAAGGTCTCCACCAACAGGCAACTTCTCAGGCTGATGGGCAAGAGCCTGGGAAGTACAGGTTACACTGGGAAGATGGCCTCTTCTACAGTGAACCAACTGAGTCTGAACCTGGAGACTACAAGCGCCTTATAGTACCTCAACAAAACAGACAACAGTTCTTACAACTAGCCCATGAGATACCTTTGGCTGGTCACTTGAGTTTCAAGAAGACCAAGGAAAGGCTCTCTCTCTACTTTTATTGGCCAAAGATGGGGGCTGAAGTAGATAAGTATTGTAAGAGCTGCCATACCTGCCAGACTTCTGGTAAGGTTGGGTCCAAGAATGTGGCCCCTTTAGTGCCTCTCCCAGTTGTGGGAGTCCCATTTGAGAGGTTAGGGATTGACATTGTTGGTCCCCTTGATCCCCCAACCTCCTCAGGCAAAAGGTTTATCCTTGTTGTAGTAGACCATGCTACTAGGTACCCTGAGACAATTCCTATGAGGACTGTTACAGCTCCGGCTGTGGCTAAGGCCCTCCTTGGTATTTTTACCAGGGCTGTGTTTCCTAAGGAAGTAATCTCTGACAGGGGGTCGAATTTTATGTCCCACTACATGAAAGCCATGTGGAAAACCTGCAGAGTTACTTACAAGTTCTCAACAGCATACCACCCTCAGACAAATGGGTTGGTAGAAAGGTTTAACAGAACCATGAAGAGCATGATAGGTGCTTTAGAGAAACCCCTTAAAAAAAAGTGGGACCTTCTACTGCCATGCCTTCTCTTTGCTTATAGAGAAGTCCCTCAGGAGGGAGTAGGATATTCTCCCTTTGAGCTTCTTTATGGCCATCCGGTCAGAGGTCCATTGGCCCTGATCAATGAGGGGTTGAAGAGTGCTCCTTCCCCCAAGCCAGTCAGAGTGACTGACTATGTGATAGGTCTCCGACGGAGAATGTCACACATGATGGCAGAAGCAAGTGACAACTTGAAAGCTGGACAAGCTCTGGTCAAGCATTGGCATGATCAGAAGGCTAACATGGTTGAGTTCACTCAAGACCAGCTAGTTCTCGTTATGCTCCCAACAAGGCAGAGGGCCTTGCAAGACAAATGGATGGGACCCTTCAAGGTTGTGGGAAAACTTGGAGAGGTCAACTATCTGGTGGATCTGGGCAAACCCAGGGAAGCACCCAGAGCCTTCCACACCAACCGCCTCAAAGCCTATGTCTCTAGACCAGAAGTAGGAGCCTTGCTTCTAGCTTCATCGGAAGAGGAGGAGGAGAGTGAAGCTCTACCTGACCTCCTTAGAGGCTTACCTTTGGACGAAAAGGTTGAAGGAGTTAATCTCTCCTCAGATCTGACACCTGAGCAACAAGAGGAGTGCAAATCAAAGTAAATCAGTTTGCCTCCCTGTTCTCACTTTCACCAGGCTTGACCTTTGGTCAAGCCTGGTGAAAGCATGATATTCTCACTGGTGACTGTCTGCCAGTCAAAAGCAGAGGGTACAGAATGTCAGAGCATGTCAGAACCCACATCAAAGGTGAGGTCAAGAAGATGCTTGATCTCGGGGTAATAGAGCCCTCTACTAGTCCATGGTCTAGCCCAGTTGTGTTAGTACCAAAGGCAGTATCCAAAGAGTTGAGATTCTGTGTGGACTATAGAGCTCTTAATGCAGTCACGAAGACTGCCCACCCTTTGCCAAGGACAGATGAGTTGGTGGATAGGCTTGGCGCAGCCAAGTACCTCAGCACATTTGACCTTACATCGGGCTATTGGCAAATAGCCCAGACAGACCATGCCAAGGAGAAGACTGCATTTTCCACCCCAGTTGGCTTATACTAATTCAAGGTTATGCCGTTTGGACTGGAAAATGCACCTGCTACATTTCAAAGGATGGTAAACCAAGTTCTAGCTGGGATGGAGGACTTCTGCACGGCATACTTGGATGACATTGCAGTCTTCAGCCACTCCTGGGAGGAACATGTGAACCACCTAGGACATGTTTTGCAGGCTCTTGAGCAGGCCCATCTGACCATAAAGGCAAGTAAATGCCAAATTGGACAGAGTAAAGTGGTCTACCTTGGGCATGAGGTAGGAGGTGGAGAAATAAGGCCTCTGCTCAGCAAGATTGAAGCTGTGCAGAATTGGACAACACCTACTACTCAAACCCAGGTGAGAGCCTTCCTAGGCCTCACTGGGTATTACAGGAATTTCATAGAGAACTATGGGTCCATAGCTTCTCCACTGAATGTAATCTCCTCTCCATAATTCCCTAAGAAGGTGAAATGGAATGAGGAGTGCAATCAGGCCTTTGAAAGCCTGAAGAAGGCTCTTTGCCAAGCTCCAGTACTGAGAGCTCCTGACTACCTGCAAACCTTCATTGTACAAACTGATGCTTCCAATGTAGGAATAGGTGTACTCCTTCGCCAACTTGATGGGAAAGGTAGGGAGCACCCCATTTGCTTCATCAGCCGTAAGCTGAAGGATCCTGAGACAAGGTGGGCAACAATCGAAAGAGAATGCTTTGCTATTGTGTGGGCACTGAAGAAGTTTAGGCCATACTTGTATGGTTCTACTTTTGTCATTCAGACTGACCACCAACCCTTGAGATGGTTAATGCAAATGAAGGGAGAAAATCCAAAACTATTGAATGGTCAATCTGCCTGCAAGGGTTTGATTTCACCATTGAGCACAGGTCAGGGTGTCACCATCAAAATGCTGATGGATGTTTCTCTCGACCACTAATAAAAAGAGTTTAAAAAAAAAAAAAAAAAAATGCTGATGGACTCTCTAGGATGTATGTCATCGACTAGAGGTGTGAGGTTAATCCAGGAATGGATTAAATCCTCCTGTCCCTTAGTCTGGGGGGGGCGAGTGTTAGGGAGAATTCTCTGTTTAGGCTGAATTTCCTAACCTAGTGAGTTCCCCAGCAGCTTTGCTGGATTTTTGGGGTTTATTTTTTTCTACTGCCAAGAGTGAGACTCTTTTAGCCTCACTCTTGAGCATGATTTGAGTGTGTTTCTTTGACTCTAGATGTGTTTAATGGGCTATGGGGTCTTTTACTCCATAGGGCTTCATGTGTTTTTGTGTTGTGTGTTACACAGCACCCTCAGTGCAGTAACACAGGGGTGTCATAGTGACCCCCAAGTATAGACTCCATACCCTGGGACTGACTACTGTCTCCCAGGGCATGTAAAGTCACCATTGACTTTACTAGTCTCAAATTCTGAACAGAACCAGTACAAACCATCATACTGTGGACGTACTGGCCGGGGCAATTCGATTGCTCCAGGGTCTGTTAGTCGAGGGGGCACGTCTCCGTCCCCCCTAATCGAGTTTTGGCTGGTGGCAGTGGATACTACTTTTTATATTCGACCGCGAATATTTTCCTATGGGATTTTCCCATTGTTCGAGGCTACCAACTTTAATTATTTAATTCCTATAACCTCGAACATACCGCTGGTTTATTTATTTAATATTAATTCTCCAGTTGGTATTTTTTGCCAGAACTCGGTTCTAAAATGGCATTTGTGTTCGCTTCTGTGACTCCAACCCAAGTTGAGCCCTTTGTTCCACTTTTTGGTGGGCTTTTCCACAGAAGCCTCCAAAAGTGGTGCCACTCTGTCTGGGTACCACAGGGGGTGTGGGAGGGATCTTCTCTTCTTCTGGACGACGGTGCAACTTGCACCGCTCCCAGGAACAACTGCCCCGCTGGAGGATCCTTCCCACATAAGGTACCGTGTTCCACCTGGCTGCCCCTGCAACCGACTGTACGGGGTAGATTTAGCCCCCGGCTTTCGAACCTGGGTTAGCCTGGGACACACTGGCTAAACTTTTCCAAGCCTAACTAAAACCTTTCTGAACTCCCTGCAAGACTTTTTAAGCCTGTTGTCATTGTGTGATCTTGGGTGCATTTGTGCTCTGCTCTCTCCAAGAGTGGGCCCGGCCTATGGACTTTGGCTCACAAGTAACTTTTGACTTTCCTGCCTTGCTTAAGAGTTCCTAAGTATTAGTGTGGTGTATTTTCCTACATTCTGCCCTTTTCCCTCCCTTTTTCGTTAACTTATTGGAGTGCCATCTATAGTTAAGCGCCCACCTCTGTCTGGAAATAAGTGGTGTTAACTAAGACTTGTCTGATAAGGAATAAGGGATGTATATATAATAATAGTAACTGTGTTGAGAGTGATTTACCATAATAGTGCTGGAGTGTTTCAATCAGTGTGTTTTTAAATAAATAATTCTATACCTTGATACCAAAGCTCTGGTCAGTGTTTGCTTGTGCTATTGTGTCTGAGTGCCTATTGTGTATACTTTGCAAACTGCCTAACTCTTCTTGAGGGAAGTCTGACTGCTCAGCCACAGCTACCAGGTAAATCTGGGTGGTACAGACTGCTACCAAGTGGGTTTACTGATAACACCTGTAGTCCTAAATCTTATGCAGTGTTCCCAAAGGGAACTGCACAGGTTTCTGCCTAACACTGCACCTACATGGCCGTCAAGGGGAAAGCCTAAAACACAAGTAACCCCAAATCTGTTTTCAGACTGGAATTTGAGACGCTCTGCCGACCGGCACAACATACAGATATGGGCCTCGGGTGTCCAAGCCACCAGGGAAAACAGGGAACCCCATGCATTTCCGAAAAGAGGACACCCGTGGGAATCTGCAGAGGTATGATATGCCCAAATCGCCCCAGAATTTAATACCCAGACACCCTTGCAAAGTCCGAAATGTGGGGGAAAAAACGCATTTTCCGCAAATTTCGCTCGGCTCACCCATCGAAACACGCCCCCAACAACACATGGCCTACCGTCCCGCGTTCCCACAGGTGTCCCGATGAAAAAAGGTACCTCACATGTGTGGGTGCACCTACCGGGGGCGCAAAAGGAAAAGGGTAACCCACTGGGAACCCCAAGCCTTTCGCCACTGCCCATTTTGTTCATGTGGGCAACCTACAGATTTAGGCCTAGGGTGTCGAAGCCAGCAAGGGAAACAGGAAACCCCATGCATTTCCCAAAAGAGGACACCCTCGGTAATCTCCCCCTCACGTAGCCCGGGGGTTGGATTACAGTTTTGCTCGATCCCTGCGTTGCAGGGATCGAGCAAAACAGAGTGCCTAAACCGACGAGCCGGCTCGTCGGTGGCAACCTGGAGCGCTTGCCACCGACGAGCCGGCTAGTCCGTGGCACTTAAGGGGTTAAACAGATCAAGGCCATTAGGAGTGTAATAACTCCATATCATAAAAATGCAAAGTATTCTGTCTGGGAACACCTAGAATTATATGAACAGATGATGGACACTTTTCATCTGAAGGACGGCCAGAATTGCATACAGTATGTGAAGTGGACATTCTCTCCTGAATACTCCAGTTTCTTTGCGGGACTGGAGGATCAGAACCACTCAAGATGGTCCTCTTACAGGGCGGCCATCTTAAAACATTTCTCTCCACATATAAATCCCCAAGAGGCCCGGAAGGCGGCCTACAATTTGCAGTGCGGGGAAGATCAGGCCACACAAGAATTTGTGCAGGAGCTCAAATGTGCCTTTGCGCAGACCACCAGGAGGATGCGCACAGATAGTTGGGAGTTCATCAACACCTTCTTCCATGCACTCCCCAAATATATAATGACCCAGCTGGTAAGGGACTTTCACAAGAAAAGATCACTGGACTGAGTCATAGAACAGGCGACCTGTATTTATGAGGTACAAAAACCTGTAGATAACAAAAACACAAACAAAAACCCCAAACCAGCCAACACCCCTGCTGCTGCTAAGGTGGCGGAGGTGAAGGCTGCCCCCATTTTAGATCTGGAGATGGGGGAGCCTAAAAATATACCTGTACAAAATCCATCCAGCCAAAGAACATGAAGGCCCTCAGGACAATCCCAGACAGGTGGTAGTCAGGGAGGTAATCCCACAAATGGGACCCCTAACCCCCCTGCTTACATTAGTCCCCAATACAAGGGTAACACACCCATCCTGGGGAATGTGTGGACTCCCCCAGCCCAAGAGGGGGATCCAACCAGGTAGGTACCACCCCAAGAAATCTCCCTCCTAACTTTCCCCAGGAGGGCAGTAATTCCCCAAATACCGGGTTGAGTTTCTTTCCCGGGTACCTTCAAAACTTCAACCTACAGAACCACGTTCCTTTCTTTCCCCACTTTCCAGAGCCCAGACAGCCCAATCCGGGAGAGGGGAGGCCAAGGGGGGAGGGTTACCCCAATTCTCCAAACCCAGGGTACTACAGGAGAAGGGATAGTTACCCTTCCCGGGATTCACCTAGGATGGACCCCAGACCCCTGTACCAGCCAGAACGGGTGTCTCAACTGGAGTGCCAGGTCCAGTACCTGTCCCAGAATCTCAAGAGAGAGGGCCCTCATCCTGCTTCAAAGGAATTGACAGCTGCTTGCAGTTGGGGAAAAGAAAAAAAAACTGATAAGTGACAATAGACTTCCTGTTGATTTTAAAAAGCCGATTTTGTAACTGAACTTTAAAGACATTTAACTTTGCAACAAGAATGAGGACAAATATGAAAAGTGTGTAGTTTTAAATCTAGTTTTATGCTCTTTCTGCGAAGACTTGATAGAACTCACTACTGCATAAGGAACAGAAGTTGGAAAGAATGACATATTGTGAGGAAAGTATTGATATTGCGAACATAACATTTTGTACACACATCTTAGGGGTAAATGCACATCTGTGTACAATGTTGGGACATTTTAGGCCAAATCTTTCATGGTTAAAATTGCCAAAATGTAGCAGAAAGGCAAAACCAGGTCCCACAGACTTGGGGTTTGGATTGAAATGTGACCCACAAAATATGTAACCTGTGCATCTAATATTCACAGAGGTTATAAATGTATAAATATGTATTTATGGGAACATTAGATTTTGGTTCCAGTAGGCCTCAAATTCTAAAAATCCCAAAAACCCAAGGGAAGCTTTCTGATCCAATCTGGCTTGCTACTGCTAGATGCATGCCTGCAAATCTTAAACTATCCATCCTACTTCGATTGATCCGACTGGTTCTGCTGGGGCGGGCACTGGGGATTTGGTGTTGAAGTCATGAATAAACTCCAGATCTTACTTTGTCCCTCCTTGGTATTCTAGCCGGAATGCTATAGTGATACAACTATAGTAAATATTTTCTTGTCCAAACTGAGTTTTTCTGTTTTTCACTGTCCGATTTTTCTAAAAACGCCTCTCATTCAACATTACATATCTTCCTCAGTTTAATAGCTAGAGACTTAATTTCAAGTCTGAATTATACCTAAGACCTACCTCCCAATCCAAAAACCGCACTCCAAATTTCACCCGTTTTTACTGAAAACCGCTTGGTTAATTTTGGGTGGGAATCAGCAATTTTGCAAAGTTTTACATGTGTGATTTTTATTTTCAATTATTTTCAACCTTCCATTCAGATTCAAAGTGTTTCCTTTTGCTCAAACTATAGCTCATGATTATTAGTATCTTTCCAATGTTACGCCCATAAAAATTTGTACTGATTTAAGGATTTGTGCACACATTCATTGTTTTACCCAGCCATTTCTGAAATGTCATTTCAAAGTTTTTCTCTCTTGTTTGGGGAGGGAAGGTTGGATTCGAATTCTGTCTTCCATTCCTTATTCCTGATTACCTGCTGCTTCCTTATGTCTATTTAGAATTGTTTGTTTGTGGGTTGAGGAATATTGCAGGGGGAAATCCTAATTTAAGTGCTATCTTTCCAAACAAGCCAAAAGTGTTCCTTTCTCTGGTGGTTTATATTTGTGTTGCTAAAGAGTGAATTTAAGTGCATTACATACCTTCATATCTGTTATTGTCACCACATTGGTGATTGCTGCTCCCTATTCAAAAGTATATGTTTGATTTGAATTTTAAATAAATAAATAAATATTACCTTTACCAACCAGCATGATTCCTGGTCCATTGTGATCCGGGGTATTGGACAAGGGGTGTGATATGAGTGGTATATCACTCAGAATATTGAACCGATAGACACAATAAAATAAGCATATCAGCTGTGCGCTGCATACTAGGCTGAGACCAGGGTGTACCGCCTGATTGAAATACTTAAAGTTTATTTTAGGATACTAGCGGTTACGTATCCTCTTGCTGCACTCTGAGCACCAGGACAAGTATCTGGAGCAGGAGGGAGACGCAGAGATGCCTGAGCACAAGGTATTGAGCTGGGCAATTGTTGGGGTTGGGGGCAGGAAGGGAAGTTGGGGTAGTTAGAGGGGAATTAGCCTATTGATCCACACGAGGTGGATAGAGTACATGCAACCAACTGGTAGAATATGTCAATGGGGGAACTTAAAATAGCATCCTGGAATGTCAGGGGATTGAACAGCTACATCAAACGAAATAGAGTAATCTCTTACCCGAGACGCCAAAAAATCGATATTGCTCTCCTGCAGGAGACACACCTCACCAAAGAGAAGCAAAGCACCCTAGCAAAAAAGTGGCGGGCACGACCCAGGTTTTCTCATATTTGGCATACGCTAGAGGGGTTCTGATATGGGTTCCGCCATCTGTTCCATTCAGAGCCCTCAAGAGCTTTCAGTATACAGAGGGCAGGATAATCGTAATACAGGAACTGGTGGAGCAAAGGGAAATCTGTGTTAAAATGTATGCACCAAATCATGATACACAGCCTATTTCGGTCATTATATCCTAGGATTAGCTCATACAGGGATGGCACATTGAAATGGGGAGGAGATAGTCACTAGTGGGATACAGAGGGAAACCCATGAACACGTTGCCAGTGCTAACGATTAGGTGCACATGTTCAGATAACTGGGAGTGGACATTTTTCATGATCCTAGGACAGAATACGTACAAAACACTCGGAAAACAGTAGACAGAACTGATAAATCCATGATCTTCTGGGCTAGGTTGCTGCTCTCATTAATGGGGAGAGCCGCACTGTTGAAGATGGTGGTGCTCCTGAGACTCGTTCATTATTTTGCTAATGTCCTGTATGATATCTCGAAAGCCTTTTTCAAGAGACTTGATATTATATGTTGGAGCTTCATGTGGCATAACTTGCGGTGCAGCCTAGCACTTGCAACACTTCACAGCCCCTATGAACAAGGCGGTATAAGAGTACCCAAGTTTGAAGCATATTTTGTGGTTAGCCAACTACAATTTGTGGCCAAATGGCTGTCCGACGAGCAGACCCAAGAGAGACAGCTGCTCCAGGCAGCATGTGCTCCATTCTTTTTGAAAGATGTAATATGGACAGTCGCGCTGCGAGACATGCAGCCTCCTCCGTTACTGAGGTTAGGCAAGGCAATGTGGCAAGGGGCTTGTCAGTTAATAGGGAAAGCAATGCCATATTCCCCCCAGATCTTGCTGGTGACACTTAGAGGGCAAGATGCACAACTGAGGCTAAAGGTGAGAAAGTACTGGGAACCACTAGGGGTGGAGACGGTAGGAGATGTGCTATGAGAGGGGAGACCAAAACATTTTATGGAACTTGCGTCGGATACAGGAATACTATTGGGTCAACATCTCACTTATACCAGTCTCCTTACTAGTCTAAGGCAGAAATGGTTGGGAACACAGGGAGAACTGCAGGAAAACGAGACAATAGAAACATTTTAAAATATTTCAGAGGGAGGGCATGACGTGTCGAGAATATATGATTTATTGATGTCAAGTACAGAGGATATGCTAGTACAGACGAGGTATAGCTGGGAAGCAGATTTACAAGTTCAAATGACAGACGAAGTATGGTACAGAGTGATGGCTTACCACAAGAAGGTGTCCAGAAACGCAAGGTTACAGTTCATCCAATTGTAGGTGACCCATATGGCGTATTTAACCCTGAATAAAATATCCAAATTCAGCAATTCAACAGAACAGGGAGTTGGAGGAATGGGGGAACACGCAGACAAATGTGGATATAGATTTTCACGTGAATCGATATGTAAGTCTGTAAGTTACTTTGTTGTTTGAAAATAAATCTCCGGAAAAAACGACAGAGGTATAAGGTACGGGACATTAACAAAATGATAACAATCGAGGAAGGGTGACTATCTTTATAAGTGCAATTCTTCCTGCTACAGAAAGAGGTCGTTTTTCCCAGAATCTGAATGATTTTTCTAATCCTAATTTTGCCCATAGTTTATTGTGCCGGTATGTTTCCTGCGTATCGTTCTAAATATCAATCCCTAGATATTTCAAGGTGTCGACCTTCCACTGAAGCTCTAGGCACAGGAGCCTGCTCTCATCGACTCTTACCCAGCTCCCTAATGGAAATATGCAGGATTTTTTCTTGGTCATCGTTATTCCCAAGAGCTCTGCAGAGTTTGTGAATACTTCTAAATATGTGTCTAAAGCCTCCTCAGGGTTTCTCACGTACAACAACATATCATCCTTGTATAACATGACGTGATGCGCTCCCCTATTTGGAGTCTTGTGTCCTTAAATTCCTTCCTCGGAAACACTGCCAGACCAGAATATACAACATGGGGGACAAGGGGCATCTCTGCTTCGTACCTCTTTGTATCGGGAATGGGTTTGAGATGTATTTACCCCTCCTCACCCTTGCAGTCGGCCTGAAGTATAATATTTGAACCCACTTCATGAAGCTTTTGCCTAATCCGAAGCTTTTCAAGGAGGCATTCAGCCATTCCCATTGGACGGACTCAAAGGCTTTGATGGCATCTAATGCTACCGCTGCACTATCCTCTAACGAGTCTCTCGTTCTATCTATGATTGCATGCAGGCGCCTCAGATTACCTGTCGTCGCCCTACCCTGGACATATCCTGTCTGATCTGGGTGAATCAAGGTTTCTATGACCCTTATCAATTTCTGCCAGGGCTGCCGTGAGTATATTTGTATCTTGATTCATTAACAATATCAGTCAATATGAATCACAGTGCGTCCAAGCTTTCCCAGATTTCAGGATTGGAATGATAATAGATTCCTCCATACTAGGAGGCAGAATGTCCATCTCATATGCCTCTTTTTTATTTATTTTTTATTTTTATTGTTGTGTTCTAAGTTTACAAAAAAACTTGCACAACATATACAGAAAATATACAAAAGTATACAAATGAAAATTAGAAAAGAAGAAGAAAATAATGTCAGAATACAAAATTTCTCATATAACTACTTAAACTCATAAAAATATGAAAAACCACCTTAAAGATATTTTTCAGCATACATCCTAACAAATACAAAAAACATAAGATACTAACAAAAGAAAATTATTTCATATTGTTAACATCATCCATTAAAAAAAGAAACTAGTAGTAGCTCATCAGATAAGGTTCTTTTTATCCAGTTCTGTAATTACTAGCATCAAAAACCCATTCAAGGCCAAGATCAGAGAAATGTTCATGCCCCACATGCAACTACACCAAAAAAGGTTAGTTGAGACTTCTGAATCTCTGTCTTTGAAAACACTCCAAACGCTTATCATCAAAATAAGGACACATGTAAACTATCTGTCTCAAGGTCTCGCAAGCATCCTTAGCACCGCAGAATCTACATTGGTTCTCAATATAGTTGGATGCCAACATTGACGTAGAGTCCTTCCGATGCCTGAACCTTTAAAGTATAGGCATCTGGTTGAGTCTAAATCGCATGCAATTCATTTGACCCTTCATGCATGGAAACCTTTGTAGATAGACTGGTATACATTGCCTAGCATGCCCAAAATTGGAATATTCCCTACAGGTCGAATATGTAGCAATACGATCAACAGTCTCCACCCAATCGGCCCTAAAAAGAGTCCTCTTCACAATCCCTGGTCGTTGGATGAGGTCTTTGTAAAGACTGGTAGGGGGTGTCTGTACTTCCGCTCTCTATATGGTAGAGGAGAGGCACAGAAGACCCCAGCCAAGATTCTCTATAAGGTAGCAATGGACGAGCAATCAAGGCCTAGCTTCTCAGGAGGTGATGCGGGCTGGTTCTTAAGTACAGTGTAGTCCCCGAACCCTCACAAAGGAATGTCCACACACTATTACCGAAAACACAGTCTTTATATAATTAATATTCAAAGGTATGTACACAATCACAATAACGCACTTTGTACTCGGAAATCAACAATGATAAATATATACAATTCTAAAGTGGTACCACCAATGTTATCGAATCTCCTTAAAGTGCATCAACTGTACGGTTAAAATGTCACACAGGTCAATAACGAAGATACCAGCAATAGAGATAGGAAGGAACGTAAGATGGTTGAAACAATAGGCAGAATGCTGGCCCCGTTACCTAGACACAGTTCTGTGTGGAGATCCCGCCCACCTGGGCAACCTGTAAAATAAAGATGTATAGCACAAGCCCAGTCCATATACTGTTCAATAGTCTTATTTCCTCCTATTAAGGTTTTACCCCCCCAATGTACCTGGTGGAGTAGAGTTCTCCGAAGATGAGACAGATCCTTTGGCGTTCGGTGTCGGGGAATCGACAGCCCTTCTTGAGTGCCCTCCCTTTAAGGCAGGAGTCACGGGTCGTCGAACGTCCGACGGAGAACAGGTTGAACTACGGCAATGAAGTGGCAGCTTCGTTCCTAGCGGTGCTCGTCGACGACAGAGCGTTGGCGTCCTGCAAGGAAGAGGCGTGCGGGGCACCTCGGTGACGATAGTTCTGGACCGCAAAGAGATGAAGAACTGTGGCCCAGCAAGGGCGTCGAGTCGTCGGCGTCTCTGTGGTTCTTAGGTGGCGCGAAACCCACCGGCGGATGCTCCTCGGCGCGTCGACGGTCGGGCGTTCTCCAGCGGGATAAAGCGGGCGACGATGCAGATGAGAGCGTTCGATGATCAATGAAGTTCTTAGAAAAACGGGAGTACGGCGGCTCCGGTCGGCGACGGCGGTCGTCGACAGTGGCGGACAACAGTCCGAGTGCTTCTCTTTGAGATTCCGCGGCAGTCCCCGTCTCGGGTCGGCAGCCTGTCGAAGGTCTGTCTACCAGGGAGCTTTGGCAAAGATCAGCTGGTGCACGATGGTCCCTCGTAGCTCGGGAAGAGGGCGCCTTACCAGGTCCTCTCTGGGTCAGTCCTTGGAGGCACAACAGCTTTCAGATTGTGAAGAAGAGCAACAGCAATTCTTCTCTTCCAGCAGGGCTTCAATGTCAAGCTTCAGTTACTCCAGTTACTCGTCGTAGTGGACTTCAGCTTCTGAACACGATTCCTAGCAGTGAGAGGTCCCCAGATATACTGTTGATCTCCCATTCATTCCGCTGGGTCACACTCAAGCATCCAATCACGACTAAGGGCATTCATGCAGGCAGGCAGCCAATCAGGCACACAAGGTATTCAGGCCATTCACTTCTCTCCAGAAACTCACAACAAGTTATGTGTATTGGGACAAGTACCGAGCCATTCAACACTTCAAGCTGCATTCATACCGGTTTCGGGCAGGGCTGTCTCAATCATTGTGTCAACCACCAGATACTAGACATCCACAACACAGAATGCATATTCGTCACACACTCTATTCACCCAGGTCCCACCCACAGGAGGTACCCACAACATACATCACTGGGAAGGCTCCAGCTAGTCTGGCCGGGCCTTCACAACACCACCATATATGGCACTTCCATCCAACAGCCAGTCAGGGGGAAGGGACAGAGTCAGGGCTTCCCAGGACTTTGGGAAAACAAGGTAATGGGTAATAGAAAGCAAGAGGCCGCAGGGGCCATTTTGTTTTCCATCAGGAATCAACTGATCCCAATGGCAGGGCCGGGGTATCCCAAAATGGAGGATACTCCGCGCACCTGTCAAATTCAGCATGGAGCTGCCACCAGCCCATACCCTGCTCTGTGGGCCACCCACAGGTGCCCAACAACATACATTAGGGGCACAGGGTTGCACCCCCACCCATGGGTGCCATAAGGGTATCCCTGTTACGCTCACCTGGTTCCCACGGGGGCGTCGACCGGAACTGGGCCGCTGTTGTTTCCACCAGCGTGACGTGTAGCGCCGAGATGACTGACTGAACTGGCCCGCTCAGCCTAGTTTGTCTGGCTCGCAAGAATATTCTTCTGCAAAGGAGAAGAGGAATTAACCACCCGTGGAATTGAGTGTCAACCCACCTTCCCCACTCCCGTTGTCTTCCCACAGATCACTCTTGATGTCCCCTCCTTAGTCTCACCTGATGGTTTGGAAGGATGAGCTCTCCATCCTGCGTCGACCGCAGGGGCGCATTGATGACCAGTTACTTCACTGGTGTAGAGGAATTGGTGAGTTCCAGTATTGACTCTAAAGTCCAATTGTTCATAAGAGTTCAAATGTCTGATCTTCACTCTGTCCGATTCCTTGCAGGTTGCCGATTAATCCACTTGAAGATTTCCAAATGGCACTTGGTAAGATTCAGGTAAGTCTATTGTGGTTTTCCCCTTAGGGGCCGGGGTACGGCGATGAAGCAGAGTTGACTGTGCCGACCCGAGATGAGGTGAGACCCCCGTGGTAAATCAGGTAAGTTTTGTGGGAGGTAACTGGTATTGTCTTTGCTTTCTCCCCTTAGGGGCCGGGGTACGGCGATGAAGCAGAGTTGACTGCGCCGACCAGAGATGAGGTGAGACCCCCGTGGTAAATCAGGTAAGTTTTGTGGGAGGTAACTGGTATTGTCTTTGCTTTCTCCCCTTAGGGGCCGGGGTACGGCGATGAAGCAGAGTTGACTGCGCCGACCCGAGATGAGGTGAGTACCTCCCGTGGTAAATCAGGTAAGTCCTTGGGGGTAGCTTGTATAGCCTTAGAGAGTCCCCTTGCTCACCTTGCTGTCTTTGTCTCCTTAGGTGTCGAAGGGCGGCCGCGAGATGGGGAGAGCGCGATGGAATGCTGAAGTAAGGCCAAGCAGGTGAGTTCAGCGCGGCGCCGTAGGAATGCGAAGCGATGCTTCAAAGACTTCTGTCTTTCAGTTCCGTGGCGAAATGGATCAGGATTCAGGTAAGGATTAAAGTTAAAACTCCTGTTCTAACCTTTATCCTTTTTTTCTTCTTGTTTCAGGAGTCCCAGGACTGAAGCGGGCGTGGCTGAAGACTGGAGCTCCTGAAAACACGGTGAGCGTTACGCTGCAGCAAGCAGAATAACGCGAAGCACGTGTGGCTGTCCGGGCGTGGTTTAAATAGCCTTGGAAGAAGATCCAGGTAAGTATTCTTCCACAGCCCCACCCAAGTAACAAAATAGTCCCTTCAGTAAAATAGTCCCTCCTAAGCCTCATTTGGCTTGAGTCTTCATGCAGCATGGTCTGCCTCAGGTGAGTATGCAGCATGGTCTGCTTCAGGTAAGTTATCAATAATGAGCCTGGCACCCATGGCGCCAGGACTGACCATCTTTATGAGCCTGGCGCCATAGGCGCCAGGACTGCACCCAAACAGCCCCTAACTGGGCTTTTGGGCATGCTCCAAGTGGCATGATGCCTGCTTCCGGGGCTGCTGGGCCTGGTCTGGTCTTCCGGGGGCAGGCATCATGACAGCACTCCCCCTCAAGGCCCCTCCTAAAGTCGTTCTCCCCCTTGGCCGTGGTCGGGAACCTCTTCACTAAACGAGGTGCATGCACATGGTCACTAGGTTCCCAAGACCTTTCCTGCGGACCATAACCTTTCCAGTCAATTAGGTAAAAGAGTTTTGATCTCACTCTTTTTGAGTCCAAAATATTCTTGACATCGAACTCGGGCTCCCCGTCTATGAGGATAGGTTCAGGTGGAGTGGTTAGCCTAGTTCCTGGTTGCACTGGCTTCAAAAGAGACACGTGGAAGACGGGCTGGATTCGCATATGAGCAGGTAGGTCGAACTTGACGGCCACTGGGTTAATAATTGCCTTGACAGAAAAAGGTCCCAAATACCTGGGGTTAAAGGTCTGAGTCCCCTTGAGTGGTAAGTGCTTAGTGGCTAACCATACTTGGTCCCCTATTTGGTATTGAGGAGCTTCACTTCTGTGCTGATCTGCATCCTTTTTGTATTTTTCCTTAGCCTTTTGCAAATAGATGGTTGCTTCTTTAAAGGCTTGTGTAATAACAGCGTGGAGGTGGCCCACTGCGGGCATCTCTAAATGCTGGGGTGAGTCCAAATCTGAGGTTCGAGGATGGTGCCCATAAATGGTAAAAAAAAAGGACTTTGTCCAGTTCCTGAGTGTACGGAATTATTGTACGCATACTCTGCGATCCACAGAATGTCTTTCCAACTCCCCTCAGACTGATGTAGCATACAACAGAGGTACTGTTCAAGAGTCTGGTTGGTCCTCTCCGTTTGACCGTCGGTCTGAGGGTGGTGACTGGTCGAAAGCCTAACATCAATTTGTGCCATTCCTCCAAAAATGTGAAATGAATTGACTGCCCCGATCTGAAATTAACACTGAAGGAAAGCCATGCAGGCGGACAACATTTTCAAGGAATTCCTTGGCCAGGATTGAAGCTGAAGGTATCCCTTTTAAAGGAATGAAGTGGGCCATTTTAGAAAAAAGATCTACAATAACTAGAATGGTATTGTAGCCTTGGTACGGGGGTAAATCCGTGATGAAGTCTAATGACAAGGTATGCCAAGGGGTAGGTGGTATGTCTAATGGTTGCAATAATCCAGCAGGTTTTTTCTTTTGCCCTTTATTTTGTGCGCAAATGCCACAAGACATGACAAATGACTTGACATCCTTTCGCCAGGTGGGCCACCAAAATTGCTTCCTAATTTTAGCTTCGGTTTTTGCAATACCCGGATGCCCTTCTATTAAGTTGTCATGGTAATGGGAAATGACAAGTTCCTGTAGTTCCTTTTGCGGTAAAAATAGCCGGCCCTGGTAATAAGGTAAATCATCGATGACAGAGTACTCTGGACCTTTCTTTACCCAGTCCTGTAGGGCAACGGAATCAAAGAGTTGGTGGATCTTGTTTTGAATGTCCTCCAGTGTCTGTATGGATGTCAGGCCAAGGATTCTCTGTTCTGGAATTATGGGTACGGGTTCTAAAGTTATTTCTGCTTCTCCTATTCCAATCCGGGACAAGGCGTCTGCTTTACCATTCTTACAACCTGGTCGATAGGTTATTACAAAATCAAACTCGGCGAAGAACAATGCCCAACGGAGTTGGCGCGAAGATTGGGCTTTGGCTGTCTTTAGGTATTGTAAGTTGCGGTGATCGGTGATGACCGTGATGGCATGTCTGGCACCCAGTAGATAGTGCCGCCAAGCCTTGAAGGCGGACTTGATGGCCAGCAGCTCCTTGTCGGTTATGGCATAGTTTAATTCGGGGGCTGAAAATGTTCTTGACCAAAACGCCACTGGGTGAAGCTGGTTAGTTTCGGGATCCTTTTGGGAAAGGACTGCTCCCATGGCTGAACTGGATGCATCTGTTTCCACTATGTAGGGAAGCTCGGGGCGCGGGTGTCTTAATATGGGAGCAGATGTGAATTTAGCTTTTAACTCTTGGAAGGCGTTCTCGGCTTCCTCTGTCCACACAAAGCGTTTGTTTTTTCGCAATAGCGTTGTAATGGGATGTACAATGTGCGAGAAGTCTGGGATAAACCTGCGGTAGAAATTGGCAAAGCCAAGCATGCTTTGAACTCCTTTGATTGAACTTGGCGAAGGCCAATTAAGAATGGCATCCACTTTTCGTGTATCCATCCGGATTCCTCTCCGGGTCAGAATAAATCCAAGGAATTCCACTTCCGTAGTGTGGAAGATGCACATTTCCAGTTTAGCATATAATTTATGCTGGCGTAACTTCTCTAGGACTGCTCGGACGTGTTTTACATGCTCAGATTCTGATAGAGAGTATACTAAGATGTCGTCAATGTAAACAACCACACAAACGTTGATAAGCTCTCGGAGGACATCGTTCATGAAGAACTGGAAGGCTGCTGGTGCATTGCATAGTCCGAAGGGCATCACCTGGTACTCAAATAGTCCGTACTTGGTGCGAAAAGCAGTCTTCCATTCGTCACCCTCTTTGACACGTACCAAATGATATGCCCCCCGAAGGTCTAGTTTCGTGTATATACAAGCATCCTTCTTTAAGCTCGGCAAGCGGACCTCTACGCTTGCCGGGCGTGGTCGTTTCCCGAGTCAGATTTCACTTGGTTTTCGTCTGCTGCTCCTATAACTTTCTTGGGTGGTTTTACAGGGCAGTTCCGAAGAAAATGACCAGTAGTTCCGCAATATAAACATAATTGCAGTTGCCGTCTTCTATCTCTCTCCTTTTGGGTTAAGGGTCCTTTAATCCCCCCGATTTGCATAGGTTCTGAGACATCTACTCCCTTGGAGCTTACGTGGGTTTTAACCAACACCCTGTTCGCAAACTTGATTCGGTCAGCCTTCCTGGTTTGAAGTCTGTGATCGAGCTGGACCACTAGATCTATATATTCAGCACAGTCTTGAGGCGGGTTCACGATTTGGGCCAAAACATCTTTGAGTTCTCCCCGAAGTCCTCGATGGAATAATGTGATTCACTTGGCTTCAGGCCATTCGGTTTCCACTACTAATCTATTGAAAGTTGCAATGTAAGATAAAAGATCCTGGTTACCTTGACGTAGGGATAAAAGTTCGTTGTCCAAAGCCTGTCCTCGGGAGTGTCGGGCGAATAGTCTTTCCATGCTTGTTCGAAAACCCTGGAAATCTCGAAGAATCGGGTCATCCTGGTTAACTAGTGGAATGGACCAATCCGCCGCACTGCAGCTGAGATATGACAGTACAAAGGCTACCTTGGCCTGATCGTTTGGGAAAGCTCCAGGTCTACATAAAAAGTGCAAGCGGCATTGATTCATGAATGTTGCAAACCCTTTTGGGTCTCCGGCAAAGCATTCAGGCGGAGCCAAAGGAACGGCTCCAGGTAAATTTATCTGCACCGGGTTACTCGATGGTACAGGAGCTGGACTTGCCCCAAGTCCTGGTAGAGGTGTTTGTCCAGCCTGGCTCTGTAATAGTTGTCTGGCCAACTCATCAGTTTGTTCTTTTGACACTATCAGTTCCCTCCTGAGGGCATTGGTTTCTTGGCGGGCGGAATGCACTTCGGCCCTTAATTCCCCTAATAATTGGGCCAACTGATCAGTTTCCGAGGTCTCCATGAGGCCCAGGTGGGTATTTGTGGGTAGGCTTCGCGTTCTGTTACGCTCACCTGGTTCCCACGGGGGCGTCGACCGGAACTGGGCCGCTGTTGTTTCCACCAGCGTGACGTGTAGCGCCAAGATGACTGACTGGACTGGCCCGCTCAGCCTAGTTTGTCTGGCTCGCAAGAATATTCTTCTGCAAAGGAGAAGAGGAATTAACCACCCATGGAATTGAGTGTCAACCCACCTTCCCCACTCCCGTTGTCTTCCCACAGATCACTCTTGATGTCCCCTCCTTAGTCTCACCTGATGGTTTGGAAGGATGAGCTCTCCATCCTGCGTCGACCGCAGGGGCGCGTTGATGACCAGTTACTTCACTGGCGTAGAGGAATTGGTGAGTTCCAGTATTGACTCTAAAGTCCAATTGTTCATAAGAGTTCAAATGTCTGATCTTCACTCTGTCCGATTCCTTGCAGGTTGCCGATTAATCCACTCGAAGATTTCCAAATGGCACTTGGTAAGATTCAGGTAAGTCTATTGTGGTTTTCCCCTTAGGGGCCGGGGTACGGCGATGAAGCAGAGTTGACTGTGCCGACCCAAGATGAGGTGAGACCCCCGTGGTAAATCAGGTAAGTTTTGTGGGGGGTAACTGGTATTGTCTTTGCTTTCTCCCCTTAGGGGCCGGGGTACGGCGATGAAGCAGAGTTGACTGCACCGACCCGAGATGAGGGGAGTACCTCCCGTGGTAAATCAGGTTAGTCCTTGGGGGTAGCTTGTATAGCCTTAGAGAGTCCCCTTGCTCACCTTGCTGTCTTTGTCTCCTTAGGTGTCGGAGGGCGGCCGCGAGATGGAGAGAGCGTGATGGAATGCTGAAGTACCGCCAAGCAGGTGAGTTCAGCGCGGCGCCGTAGGAATGCGAAGCGATGCTTCAAAGACTTATGTCTTTCAGTTCCGTGGCGAAATGGATCAGGATTCAGGTAAGGATTAAAGTTAAAACTCCTGTTCTAACCTTTATCCTTCTTTTCTTCTTGTTTCAGGAGTGCCAGGACTGAAGCGGGCGTGGCTGAAGACTGGAGCTGCTGAAAACACGGTGAGCGTTACGCTGCAGCAAGCAGAATAACGCAAAGCACGTGTGGCTGTCCGGGCGTGGTTTAAATAGCCTTGGAAGAAGATCCAGGTAAGTATTCTTCCACAGCCCCACCCAAGTAACAAAATAGTCACTTCAGTAAAATAGTCCCCCCTAAGCCTTTCGGAAAACCCTGAAAACGACCCTGTTCATCTAACATTACATGGCCTAGCCCTCATAATTGTATTGTATGATGTATTATGTGGTATTTCTGATCACAGGTCACTGCCTCACTGTAACCCAAGGCACAACCTGCACACATTGTAACTAAGTCTTCCTTGCAAGTAACAGTGCCACAATGCCCCTGGGCTGCCTGCGCGCTATATACATTTAATAAATAAATAAAATAAATAAGCCTCATTTGGCTTGAGTCTTCATGCAGCATGTTCTGCCTCAGGTGAGTATGCAGCATGGTCTGCTTCAGGTAAGTTCTCAATAATGAGCCTGGTGCCCATGGCGCCAGGACTGACTTTATCTTTATGAGCCTGGCGCCATAGGCGCCAGGACTGCACCCAAACAGCCCCTAACTGGGGCTTTTGGGCATGCTCCAAGTGGCATGATGCCTGCTTCCGGGGCTGCTGGGCCTGGTCTGGTCTTCCGGGGGCAGGCATCATGACAATCCCATGGGTCCGTTCACCAAACCAAAAGAGAGAGCTGCACCGCCAGGAGTCCCACATGGACTCCTGCGCGGAAAACACGACAGAACATATGATAAAAAACAGTAAAGGATACGGAGGCCCTGTCCCTCCGATGCATTTCCAGAATCACAGTCTTCCACCGTTACCCCTAAAGAGACCAAGACCAAATTCATTCCAGATGAAAACTCCTGCATAGAAGGGACAGAATCATCATGCATAACTGAAAAAAGCATTACGTAGAGTGCGTTTTTAGGAGGATCACTTATTTTCCTAAACGTACCGAGATGTTTCCAAACAAATCTTGCTTTAAGGGATATTAAGCAGACCTCATGTCGTATGACCGCATTAGGCACAGCCAAAGACAAATCCAACATCTCCTTCCAGAGTTTTCCCTGTATGACATTAAGGGCAAGACCCATGTCCCGAGTTGAAAGGTCCAAACCATAGAGGAGAATGGGCTCAACTTTCACAAGATAGTAATGCCTTATCAGTAGAAGGGAGAATTAAAATACTTTCTGCCTCAAAAGTTTCACTAGAATTTTAAGTTTAGAGGCTTTGTCAGTAAGGTCAGATTTCCAAATTCAAGGCTAACCCTGTTGGTAAGTTTGTAGCCAAGGTAGGGGACTGCCTTGACCTGGTCCACTTGTTCGTGGCCCATAACCCACTCGTACAGCTGCACCTTAGTTCTTCTAGAGAAGACGAGAACCTGGGATTTGGACTCATTGGCCATGAGATTGTTGGCAGCTGCATATTGGAGAAACAACTGCATTTTCAGCCTGAGGCCTCGCGGAGTCCGATCTAACAAAATAAAATCGTCCGCAAAGGCCATCCATTCTATCCTAATGCTTCCCAGCCTGGTGGGTGCGATTGAAGGACCCTGCCATAATTACACAACATCGTACACGTACAGGTTGAAGAGCATATGAGCCAATGTATAGCCCTGTTTGACCCCAACATAGGTAGCAATCTCTTGTGAGAGTGACCCCTCCTTGGTCAAGCAAACTCGGATAATAGTATTAGAATACAGAAGTGCAAGAAGCTGAAACATTTTACGTGGAATGTTCAAAGCCAACATCTTGGACCGAAGCCTAGATCTAATAACGCAATCAAATGTGTAAGAGAGGTCCAGAGAGGCTAGAAAGACATCACCAGTTTGAACATTTTGTACAAAATTTCTCAAGTGAGTGAGTACTGTAGCATTCAAAGTATTACCCAGTTCCTCTCCGAAGCCAACCTGAAATTTACTCAAAAGCAAATTGCCCCTGACCACACACGCCTAACGTTTGTTGAAGCTCTGGTACCACTTCGTCAATAAATTCTTTATAAAATGGAGTTTTGCCCGTGGGAAGCGTAGTTATAACGTTTCTGACTTCCTCGAGGGAGAGGGCGGCCCCTAGTGCTTCTGTTTGGTCTGCATTTAAGGTGGGCAAACCTATCTCCCTCTGTGTCGCTTCTTTTTTCGTTAAATTTGTATCTCCCCTGTCCTCAGATAGCCTTTTATAAAATGATTGAAGGTCTCATTGATTTCTTTCTGTGACCTCCACATCTCCCTGCAGTCATCTTCTATTTTCATAATGCCCTCACAGTCGTCCCTATCCCTACACAACCATGCTAATAATTTCCCTGGCTTATTTTCTTGCCTGTGCAGCTTTTCTGTGTACTTTGCAAAACTGTACTTTCCCAATTCACCAGACACACTTGTCTCAATACAATCAGTTTTCTTTCTGGATCATCCCTTGCCCTTCCCTCGCCTTGTATCTGCCTCAATTTTTGTCAACCCTTGTTCTAACTCTTTCCGGATCCCCCCAGCCTAAGCCACAGCTGCCCCCCTCACCACCACCTTAAAGGCATCCCTCATGCTTCTGAACTCTCATTGAGGTCAAAGTGTTCTTGTATCTGCTGTCTGATATCCTCTGTGAGTGGACCATCCCGCAAAGTCTCCATGTAGGTATTGGTGCAGGGTAATTAGCAAGAACCCAGTACACCATCAAGGGTGAGTGGTCTGAAAGTGTTCTCCCTTCATTTGAGGCTCCCACAAACTCCACCGCCTGGTCTACTACACCCGTCAAAAAATGGTCTATGCGAGTGTATATTTTATGCACTCCGAAATAGAATAACAATTCAGTCCTGGAACCATTCCGCCACCTCCAGACCTCCTGTAGTTCTAACTCCTTTATGAGTGTCAACAAAGTTTTTGCAGGGGGAGAAGATGCTGTATGCTTATCTGATCTATCGAGTCTTGGGTCAACGGTGCAATTAAAATCCTCACCCCAAATCCATGTCATTCCCTTAAAGGGGGCTAATCTCCTGTATAAAAAAAGAAAGAACGCTGTTGAGTCACAATTAAGCGCATATATATTAATGCAGACTTCCTTTTTCTCCAAGAACCCATGCACCACCACAATTCATCCTTCATTATCGGTGTACATTCCCACCTTTCTAAAGGAAACCGTTTGAGCTATCCAAATGAATACTCCCCTCACATAATTAAAGAATGTTGATCCAAATCCTCCCCCCCACCTATTTACAGGCCACCGGTGTGTGTTTGTTTGCCGTGAAATGTGTCTCTTTAAGAAATGCTATTTTGACTCCCTTACAGCGTAAATATGTTGCCACTCTAATTCTCTTCATATAGTTGTTTAACCCTCAGTTTCCAAGAGATTTTGATCACTTCAGCCATAGTCAGCGAGCCATTCACCTCCGCCTCCCCTCTCTTCTTTTATGCATCCCGTAAACGCTGTCACCCTTTTCACCAGTCTCCTGACCTTTATCAATATTGTATCCCATAGTTGAACAAGGCTGTGTCTTAACTGAAACCAACTTTGTCTAACGTAGACATAACTATAAGTCATCTGCCCATCAGAAAAGTCCTGTTGAGGCATAACTACCATTTGCGCACTCTCTAACTTCGGGGCCTGGTGACCGGGTACCTCTAGGTACCCTAAATCCTCCTAACTAAAGGAGAATGTATAGATTGATTGATTTGGGGGTGTAGCGTGCAGGACGCTGTTACCAAAGTTGTTACCTAAACCAGACCTCAACCCCAGATACTCTCACGTTAATGTATCAAATAGCAAGTCCGTGCACCCAATGTCTCTTACACGTGTTAATGTACATTTACACCTGGTGGCCTATTACTTATCTTCTTCATCCTCCGGCCTCTGTGTCATCTGGTTAGCATCCATCCATCCATGTGTTCACATCTTCGTGGGAATCAAAAAACCAAGACTTCCCTTTGTATAAAACGTTAAGTTCTGCAGGGTATAGAAGCATATATGTTATGCCCTGATTCTGTAGTCTCTCTTTCGTTAGGGCAAATTGGCCTCTTCTTCGTTGAACCTGGATGGTATTGTTGGGTAGATCGCTAAAGTACTTTACAATCAGCAGATTTTCCCTCCATTCCTGGAGAAAGACAGTATCTTTTCTTTGTCACAGTAGTTTAAAATCGCTATGATAGGTCGGGCGGGGCTCCAGGGAGAGGTCTGCTTGACAGCAGACGATGGGCGCTTTCCAGTGTAAATCCTTGTGAAAGGGCTCCTGGACCAATCTCCCAAAGAGGTAGATTTTCAATATACGTGGTGGGGTCTCTACCTTCTTCCCCTTCGGGCAGTTCCAAAATCTGGATATTACTCCTTCTCGATCTCCCCTCTGCATCCTCCGCCCTTTCTTGTGGCATTCTCTCTTTCACCTGTAGCTCCTGGACATTCTCCTGCTGTCCCTTGGAAGTGACTGAAACCTCCCCCACTTTCTTTTCCGTGTTACTCTCTCCACTTAATTCCACAAATCTTGTCAAAGAAGGCCTACATCACTTTTTATTTCGCCAATTCGTGGTCTCCAGAGAGGTCCTCAAAGCTGCAATTGCCTCCAGTATTGTATTGTTTGTGCATTGGGATGGGGATGCCTGATCGTTTTCTGGCAGTTGCTCTTCTCCGCACATGCTGGGTAATTCTTTTGATTCACCCCTTTTCGTGAATCCCTCCATCTTTATCTGTCTGGCCTGTGCAGCACGCTTCCTCTTTGCTCCCTCTGACATCTGGACCCCGGGTCTGTATTCAATCTTCTTGCGGTCAAAGCTCCTCCTTCAGCTAGTGCATTCACCGCATATTTGTTTCATGTGGCACTACTTCTGCCTGTCACAGTCTGTATTAATTAATCACCTGGATGGGATGTACTGCCCTCAATGTTCCTCTGTCCCCAGGCGTTTACACAGGTACACAGGTACTACATTTCGTCTAGTGCCTAGGGTTGAACTTACCTCTCATCAGAGTTTGATTTTTACTCACTTGCTCCTCATTCTTGTTGCAGCTGCGTTTTCCTCTTGACTACAGCAAACTATATTCCCCGTGGAGGATCTACACATTGTCTGATTCATCACCAAGGATCTCTATCTGCACCCGATGCCCTTGAACACTTTGCTTACTGGTAATTAAACTCTCTTATATCTTGTCCTATATGGCTCCTTTACCTACCTACATTCTTTCTAAACACTTTTGAACGATGACTTCTCTTGAACTGGATTAGAAACGTCTCCCTGAACCTCTTCTCCTCCCCTCACCCTGAATTTAACTGGGAATGAATGTGCCCTTGTGGCACTAGATTAACTAAAATTACTCTGACAATGTAGTCTGCTCTGACTCACAGATGAGACTGAAATGCACAGCATGAGTTTAATGAATTACCTCAAGGTATAAAAAAACTTGTACAAACATTCTCCCTTTTGTTTCTTTCCTTTTGTATGAAGAATTCAATTTTGGCCATATGAAGAAGAGGAAGGTATCCTCGAAACGCGTCGCCACATGAATTGGATTCCACCATTGTTTCAAATTTATTGTGACCTACTATTGCACTGCTTTGCTTCTTGAATGTTTCTCCTTTTGAAATATTGTGTATTTGACACTTTAGATATAAACTTTTGCTATAAAAACACACAACTGAACTCTTTGGTTTATATGTTTTTTGTATTAATATAAGAAAACAGTAGTGGACCTAGTCCAAACATCCTAAAGTGTGCAGGGGACGGGAGGGTTCCCTCGTTGAATCGTCATTCCAATTGTCCATTGTGAAGTATGAGCCCAGTTCAGGTGTGCGCTTAAAGATGGAAAGCCAGCCAAGTTCCCTTTCAGTGTAGTAACTTGTAACCCGTGCTGCCCAAGGTGTAAAAGGAAACAGTACAATTAATGTATTTCACAGGAAAGGGTCAATATCCTTTGCTCTACACCATCTGCAAAATGTCTTCCATCAGCAGCAGTGTAAGACCTTTTTTGCTGGCCTTCTGGCCAAGAGCAACACCTTCATTATGTCTTCAGGAGATGCCAATCTCTGTACCATATCCTCTCAGAAGCCAGGCATGAAGGTTGAGGGTTTTGATGCCTGGGTGGAGAATCAGGCCTCCCTCCTGCAAGAGTAGGTTATGTGCAGAGCAGATGGCCAGGTCTAGAAAGTCTTGGTACCAGGGTCCCCTGGCCCAATTTGATGCAATAAGGATCACCATTGCCCTGAACCTTTTCAAACTCTTGAGTACTTGAGGGATGACAGGGATTGGTAGGAACAAACGCATACAGAAGTGAACATTTGCAATCCACCACAAACAACCCCCAGTGCACCTCTCTGTGGAAATTCCCTGGAGCGGAACACTGTGCACTTCCTGTTGGAGCTGAATGCTAACAGGTCTATTTGCAGGGTTCCACAGAGGACGAAGATCTTCAAAAGAAGTTTCTGACAACTCCTATTCGTGGGAGACTGACCCCTGTCTGCTTAGGGAATCCACCGTCATGGACTCTTATCCCAGCTAGATGGACGGCCGAAAAGGAAATCTCTGTTCTGGAATGGCCACAACCAGAGCTGCATTGCCTCACTGCACAGGGGAAGTGACCCTATACCTCCTCTCTTGTTGATGTAGTGGATGGCCACTGTATTGGCCATCATGATCATGACAGCTGTCCCCTGCAACACAGGCAAAAAGGCCATCAGCATCAGTCTGAAAGCCCTCAGCTCCAACAGGTTCATGAGGAGTTTGGTCTCTCTGCTAAGGACCACAACCCACACACCCTCAGCTAGTTCAGGTGTGAACACCATCCCTTTAGAGAGGCGTCCATAATCAGTCGTCTCCAGCCACGGTTACCAAAAAGGTTCTCACGCCTTAAAGTTCGCTCTGCAGGCCCACCACAGGCCGCCCTGTGTGATCCTGTTCGGGACTGGGAGGTCAGTCGTGCTGCCTGATAAATGTGACCAGTGAGATCTGGGACCCACTGTAGTGACCACATCCTCAGTCAGGACGTCTTTAGGTTGGGGGAGAAGGTCAGTTTGTGCAAGCAGTGGCAAATACAGTTGAGGTGATCCTGAGCCTGCTTTATGGACTGGTTCTGATTAGCCAATCGTCCAACTAAGGGAAGAAGCAAATCCCCTCTTGCCTTTTACTGGCCGCCGCCACTGACAATAACAGTGAAAATTGTTGGGCGGAAGTAAGCCCGAAAGGCACAACCAGAAACTGGAAGTGGGAACAGCCTACAGCAAACCTCAGGTACTTCCTGTGATTCGGGTTAACAGGCAAATGAAAGTGAATGTCCTGGAGGTTGAATGACACAACCAATCCAGAAACTCTAGGGCCTGGAGGATCTATGAGAGTGTTATATTGAACTTGTCCTTCCCTGAGAAACATGTTCAAGCGTCTTGGGTCCCAGATGGGTTGCAGTCCCTATCTTTATTAGGCACCAAGAAGTAAAGGAAATACCATTCCTGGCTTATTTCTGCTTGAGGCACCAATTCTTTGGCACCTTTCTCCAGCAGGGAAAGACATCTACCGTAGTAGCAGATCTGCAACCCGAAAGGAAAGGGGTGCATGGATGGGGAAAAGTCTGGGGTGCACTGGAGTAAAGGCAGATAGTACCCTTGGGTTACAACCTGTCGTACCCAGATGTCCAAAGTAATGCCCCACGATTCTCTGCAATGTTGAGCCAGACATCTCCCTACTGTGAGTGGGTAGAGTGTGAAAAGTGCCACTGATGCTGCTGCAGTGCCTGAGGGTATGGAAGAGGTTGTAGGTTGAGAAGGTTTTCCACCTCAAATATTTGGCCTTGCAAACCTTTTCTTTCCTGGTCTCCCAGTGGTTTGACCTTTTCCTCTCTGGCTGAAGGTGCTGAAATAATAAAAGGGTCTGGCCCTTCAGCTCTGGGTAGTAGATTGAGCCTGTTGCTGGCACACTGCTGCCCCTAACAACTTTGCAGCAGCTTTTGATGCTTGTACATTTTCGAAGCTATCATCCATGTTAGGCCCAAAAAGATTTGAGCAGAGTTAAGGCATGTCCACGAGTGTCACCTTGACATCCCGGGCAAACCCAGACTTCGTAAACCATGAAAACCTCTGATACAGAACTTGCACCCATTGGCTTCCCAACACAGTCAGCAACATCCAAGCCAGATTGCAGCGTCTGACACATTGCCTCCTTACCATATGATGATATCCTTAAAGCCATCTCCCTATGGGATGTGCTCCTCCAACTCCAAAATCCCCACCCATAAGGTGTGGGTATGTGTGGCCAGGGGACAAGTGGTATTAATAGCTTTTAGGGTCCTACTGCCTGAGTCGAAGACCTTTTTAGGAGAGGACATCGTATTTCTTGTCATCTCTGTCTGGAGCCTGGGATGGATAGCCACTAACCTTAGTAACAGATGTTGCTGCTTGAACCACAAGACTCTCAGGGTTAGGATGTTTGGTAAGGAAATTGGGGTCCGTAGGGGTTGGTTTATATGTTTTTACCAAGTCTTTGTGTACTGCTGACACTGAGGAGGGTTTCTTCCACAGCTCAACGGAAACGTCACTCACCATAGTGACACTGGTACTCTTATTCCATAGTCCACTTTCCTCCATAATCATGGGACGTCCCTTGGAATAGAGGACAGGACCGCAGCGTGTTGCAACGCAGTCTTTAGAATCTTGCGTGTGGGACACCCTGTCACGTCATGCACAGTACCGCTGGCGCACGCCTCGCCCAACCATCAGTCCCTTTATGCAATCGAACTTGGGAACCTCTTTAGGAAGAAGGGAGGGGGCGTAAGGCGGAAAGTTAAGGGGACTAATGACTAAGAGTACAAGTGTCAATACAGTGACTAACTTTTTTGTACTCTTACATCCTGTTCCCTTTCCTCCATACTCATGGGAGACTACAATGCATCCCAGAACCTGAAAAATGCTGGGACCTTAATTTCCTAAAAGGTTCTTTCGGGCAGCCTGCCTGAAATCTGCATTACCGCTGGAACCATGGTCCAGTGAAAAATGCTTGCAGAAAGCATGTGGTGTAGCCCAAGCCACCGCCTTGTAAATGTCCAGAAGAGGTATACGTCTCTGGAAAGCTACAGATGCAGCCTTCCCAAGCACCAAGTGAGCATGAAGGTCTTTTGGAGCCCTTTTATTCCATGCTTACAGAATTATAGACACCATCCATTTTTTTTTGATGGAACAGGAGGGCAGAAAGGGACCCCTCTGGGGAGGTTCCTTTCCTGCATCCACCACTCAAGAACCCTGTGATGGTGATTGATACCTTGTGGGACTGTGGGTGCGTAACTTGTGACCATTCCGCAGCTAGATTTAGTTGCAGGTGACGCATGTGTAACCAGAAATGTGGCACCACCAGAATGCATGAGGCCATGGGTCAGAGTAACCTGTTAAATTTGACAGACGGTTTGTAGGACTTCCTCAGAAATTCACAGCAGAGAGTATTTATGCTGTCCACACAGCCAGATGGTGGGAAAAGTTTCCCTTTCGCACAGTCCCACACGCTTTCAATGAATTGAAGTTGTGCTGTGGGAGTGAAGGCTGATTAGTCCATATTTAGCATCCAGCCCATCGTAAAGGCCCGTTTGACCATCAGCACAACTGTGTCCAACACCTGAGAAGGTGTTCAACCCTGAAGTAGCCAGTCATCCAGATATGGGTAGATATGCACCCCACTTTAGTGAACAAGCGATACGAAAGAGTCCAACACTTTCGTGAAAACCTTTGGGGTTGAATTTGGCTCGAATGCAAAGACTTTGTACTGAAAATGTTGATTCTGAATGGAAAAACGTAGGTAATTCGTGTGTAGAGGACAGATCGGGAGGTGCATGTAAGCATCCTGAAGGTCTAGGGCACACATTCCATCTCTGTCCATAAAGGCAGACAGGATCGGATTCGGTGTCACCATCAAAACCCTCCCTGTCAGGAGATGGTCGTTGAATGCCGACAGATCAAGAATGGTCCTCCAGCCAACCCACTGTGTCTTTCTTCGGTAAAGCAAGGAAGTGCAAAAAGTAGCCTTGCATAATCCTCTCCAATTCGATCTTTTCTATTGCATCCAGTTTCTTCAGTTTCAGCAGCCCTTCGAGTAAGTTTGATGAAAACTGATGTGGAAGGGAGGTCGGAGTGGAATGTGAAAAAGGGGTCCAAGGGTCTGAGGTAATTTCTCTCCAAGATGTTAATTGGAGGCTTATTCTTCCATTAGCAGGCATTTGATGTTGCCGGGCCATTAGAAGGTCAAATCTTAGACTTGTGAGACTGCACCAATGTTGTGCTCAAGAAGGGTTTTCCCGTCAATGCTTTCTTTTTTGCCAAGGCACCAGTATATTGCCCTTTGCACTCTTTCCCTTGGGTTCAGGAGAGAGTTCTCTGTTGGGAAGAAGAGCGACACCACCGTACACTTCACTTAGAGATGGCAGAGAGGCTCCTTGCCATTAAGGAGTGCGCCTTCTCCTTTGTCATCCGTTGTGGGAAGGAAAAGGTCAATCCCATCAAAGGGTAAGGCCCTCACTTTATCTTGCACTCCCTGAAGCAGTTTGGTGCTCTTTAGCCATGCATATCGTCTAAGGCCCACACCAAGACACTTGCCTCGGGCCGCTGCATCAACATGACACGCCGCAGCCTACAGTATGTTGCGGACTACCATCTTGGCATCTTTTAATAATGCCACGAATTATTATTTCCTATTGCCATTCATGTCCTGAGAGAATTGGTTCTCTGTGAAAAAAACTCATTTGAAAAGGTCCGATTTCCAATGCAAGATTTTTTTTATGGTAAAAACCGAATTGTAAAGGTCTTTTTCTCTTGAAACCTTTAAAATGCTGTTTGGTTTAAATATTCGGGATGTTTCACCCACGAGGCCCCCATTGCCTCCCCCCACCCACTACGTCGGGATTTAATCCCCAGTCCCCTCCCCCATCCTCTCCTGTGGGATTTCTGCCCCTCCCTCCACCCTCTACCCCAACCCCTAATCCAAAACACATACATACAGCACACACACCCATATATATATATATATATATACACACACACACACACACCTCCCCCCTCGCCCTCCGCTTCCTGTTTCCTCACAGCCAGTCAGCCCCGACACGCATTCGTGTGAGGCAGGGGCGTAGCAGTTCGATTTAGAAAGACTGCTCCGTGGGGTCACGTAGCGGTCTTTCTAAATCTAACTTTCAGCAAATTCCTCCATTTCCTGCCACAGTTTATTCCAAGCAGCAAGAATGACATCTGCATTGGCTTGTCAAGTGCAGTGCCCTTTTCAGACACACCTTCTTTCCTTTGGCATCCGGCGCCCTCTCTTTCTTTCCGGATGGTGTGGTGATGCCAGACATGGTGCTAGAAGGTGCTTTCCCTTGAGACAAACGCATAGTGTGCTGGTGGGTTATTTGTTAGGGAAAGAAGCTCAGTATGAACCGGTTTAGAACTGATTTTTCTAGCTTTTTGTTTACCTGCATGATGTTATGGTGCTATCCCCATATTTTCTTTGCCTCAACTACAATATCCAGTTATAGTGAAAATCTAGCGCTTTCCAACTTCTTTGACAGGACGCCAGATAGAACACCCGACTCCACTGGTGGCGTTTCTGGAAGTGGGAGTTGTAGGGATTCCGTATGTTCCAGGATAGGGTCTGGGATATAGTGATTTGTGGAAGTACCTTCCTCCTTACTCATCTTTGCTGTCCTGCTGACATATCTTTCTCTCGCAACCCTGCATCTATAAGGCACAATGATGGTACAGGGTGTGTGGTCTCTTGTCTGACCCCGGTTGAAAGGAAGGGATGCTGAGGTAGAGCTTAGGTTGGGTGGCTAATCCACCATGATGGTTAGGCCAGGTGTTGGTGGCTAGATCCGGTACTCCAAGTAAGCTTTCCTTGTATGGTCAGTGTTTGTAGCCTAAAAGTCTAAGGCTATAACTGTAGACCCCCTCATTGTGTTCACCGGTGTCGCCATTGAGGAGGCAATTGTTGCCTCAGGAGCCAACTTTTCCATATTCTTTTGGGCCTCTTCCTCAGGCTCTTTCACCAGAGCAGCCAAGACATATATTTTTCGGTGCTCCCCCATTCTTTTAATCTTGATGTGGAGGCCCGGATCTGCTTGTCCGGGGCATAAGCCCGCCCGTGTATACACCTTGTGGGACTTTACATGCACCATGTGCTGCTCCACCAGGGTCCCCTTATGGGCTCCCTGTTTGCATGGATGAGGCTGCCTGGCCCCGATGTGATCAGGACTAAATGTCCATCCTGTGCTTATTACACACACAGGATACCTCTTTACCAGCTCTCTAGACAGGCGTAAATTCCCGAAGGTGCTCAGACCATACGGTGTGGGCACGGGGTTGTTGCTAGACCTCTATGCTACCAGGGGTCTCCCCTGAGCCTCCTGCCCAGACTACTGGGCCAGAACCGACAGGTCCACAGTGGCCAGTAGTCGGTTTACAAACCTCTGGCGTGGGCCGGTGCTACCCGTATGCGTGGATGGGAAAGGGCCTGTAGGACCACTCTTGTGTGGGAGGCTACTCCGCAAACTTTCACCCACACTAGTGAATACTAGTTCACTTACCTTGACAAAGTCCTCATCTTCCTTGTTGAGTATTCCAAATGCCGCTTCCCAGCACTCACGCCGGTTTTTAAAAGTCTGTTGTGAAAAAGAGACATGGGTCACAAAAATGCCACGCGTGACCTGCTCCCAAACAATATAAACAAAAAACGTGTGGATCCATGAAGGAAAAGCTCTGCGGGCACTTACCACACCGCCGGAACCCGTTAGTCATGTGCAGAGGAGGGTTTTTCTATATTTTTAAAGGGCAACATGGCACAGCTGCGGCGTGACACTCCATCAGATCTAACGCGGAGAAAGGGACTGACGGTTGGGCAGGGCGCGCGGAGGAGGTACTGTGCAGGCCGTGGCAGGTTGTGCCACGTGCAAAATTCCAAAGACTGCGTTGCAACACGCTCTAGTCCTGTACCCTGTTCTGAGAGACGTCCCATGAGTATGTACGAAAGGGGATCGGAACGTAAGAGTAACAGTCGGTCCCCGTGGGCTGCAAGGAAAGGGAGGAAGGGCTCTTTTGGGGGACCTTTATCCAAGATGTCTGTGAGGTCATACTCCGTAACATCTCTTGGAGGTGGACCACACTCCAAGGCCTCGGATACCTTTGCCATCACCCTTCTGTAAAAGGTGTTAGTATTCACATTGGGGTCAGGCTGGGCGAAATAAACCTCTGGATAAGTGTTGAGATTACTGCCATTTTTGCGCTCTGCCATCCCGTCTTCCTCAGACGGGAAATTCCTCGGTAGCATTCACAGGGTCCGTATGCCTTGCAGCCGAAGGGAATCTGATCTACCCAGTCATCGAAAATGCCCCCAAAAGAACTCAAAGTCTGTTATGTTGTGGGTTTGGGTTATAAATAACCACTCATGAGCCTTGTTCAGTTTAGGTATCTTTAGTAAGTCCACAGGAACACAGGTAAGTATATCAGGTATAATACAGGACAAGTTCATAGGATAGAAGCATCCACCGGTCCCCCTGTGCCAAGCTCAAGTTTCCAACTGGCAATCCAGGAACACAGGCACTCACATCCAAACATTCCAACCAGAACACTCCATACCAAACATTCCAGACTCAGGCACACATACATACAGGGAATAGCCACATAGTCAGGATAGGTAAAACACAACACATCTCCCCCCATACATAACCATGCAATCAAAGGAAGAAACAGAAGGAACAGTGTTACTAACTGTAAGTATATAAAAAAAACGATCCTTCTAAACAACCATCCGGCAAACTGCTCCTAGCATAAAGCTATCCCCTACCAAGTCCTTAGAGTAACTGCCAATTAGCTAACACACTTCCAAAACAATCACTAGAACCATAACAGGCCTATTATGGAACTCGCTACAAGGGAACCAGCCCGCAATCTCATACACAACCATTACCACCTACATCACACAATAACCCTGCATCATCATTCACCAACTACAAATTGTGCTAACACAATCTACAGGGTTAAACCCCACTATCTGCCTAAAGCCTACTCATCTCCACTCCACTGTGAGTGTCCTCAAAACACCCTCACCTGGCACCAAAACCAATGTCGTTCATATAACACAGTATTTGACCTAAGTAGATGTCAACTTAATACTAGGTAAGCAGCATGGACACTACTTTGAAAATAACATGCTGCACCAGAGAGCACATACAATAGCAACACTCCAAAAACATGCCAACTCCCTCACATAAGCCTTGGCATTACACCAAAACATGCCAACTGGACTGTGCCCACCACTGAGCACAAATATTCGACATCAACAGTGTCGGGATTCTTGATACCCCACCATTTGACACACCACAGTGTCGGGATTCTCTATCCCGCTATCCATGACACACCAAAGTGTCGCAATTCCCCAACGGGACCAACAGCCCCCACAACAGGTACCTGGCGCGACCACCTCATTCGAGGAAGATCACCACAATGGCATCTAGTGCCGGGACACCCAGTCCCCCAAGATACGGCACGACCACCTGAAGCCAGGAAGACCGCCAATTACTGCTGAGCACACAGTCGGGATTTCTCATCCCCCACAATTTGACACACCAAAGTGTCGGTATTCTTGATACCCCATCATTTGACACACCAAATGAGCACAATACCATTTCCTCCACTCCATCACTCCAGGCACCATGCCTGAGCTAATGAATGCTCAGCATTGAGCATCCCACGCTCACCATAGAGCAACCAATACTCACACTAACAACTGCTCCGGGCACCATGCCTGAGCTACTACATGCTCACATCACTGCACAGACTCATTCCCTCAAACACACCAGTCAGGAAAATTGAGCATTTAATATGATAAACAAGGGTTAAGCACCACACTTGAGTCCAATAATTAAGCTTTCAAAGTCCTTATGGTCGTTTTCCTGTGGAAGAATAATTGGTTAATACAGTGCAAAGCATAAACACAACTCACATTGGGTTTTGAAATTTCAGTACATAGCCAAGTCATCAGAAATTCCCATAGACGCACCCTTTAGCGCCACACAACGCCACCAATACTGGCAAAAACCACCACCTCTTTAGGCACCTCAACACCGGGAACTACATCCCCAAACACAATAACAAAATACATTTGAGGTCAACACATTGCCGGATCTGTAATGTTGAAATCTCTTGTTTTTTTTTGTTTTTTTTTTTGTAATGGCATCTCCCCCCATACATAACCATGCCATCCAAGGAAGAAACAGAAGGAACTGAAACATTTCCTCACAAAAACATACTGTCATTTAACGCCACATTCTGCAATGTTGCAGCATCAAACTGGTACATTTTACATGTGCATCTTAAATAAAATAACTCCTGAGTAGCGTTGCTTACGAACACAAACGCTAACTGTTCCACGATATCAGGCCTCCGTGACGAGTAAACAGTTCCATTAATCACTGCTGGCAGGTCTCCAAGCATGACATAAGCTCCAAAGATCACTGCTAACCTCCCGCTGTTCTTCTTTCTGAATGTATTTCGGATGGATGAAAGTCTTTAGTTCCGATGGGCCGGAACACTCCTAACTTCCTTAATGCACGTCATCACGTTCATCCACGTCCTAAGGGCCTTTCCTCAAGACAGCCTCCTAATGTAAACTGGGAAACAGATGGTGCAGGCATTTCTCATGCATTCCAGCCAACGGCACGGCTGGAATGCAGGGAACACAATTGGGCGCGCGTTCGCAATGGTCACCATTATCCTCAGCCACGCAGTGACGTCACCACTTACAAACGGAGCTCCGAACTGGACACAGCTCCCAGGAGCAACCCCCATCCAGTCCATAACAGCTGTGATGCGTGCTGTAACCAACATGCCGCCCCCACTGCGCTTTCCTGAGGTGACGCCCGCACAACGGTAACACTCCTGAACATCATTTAAGTCCAATAGCATGCATTTCAACGGTATGCATTTAACCAGCATGTGAGATCAGCTTGCTGACAAAGTACTGTCTCCTGGTGCTAGGGAAGGACCCCCTCACGAAATGTACAGTCTTTGAAATCATTAATTGACTGTAAATACTGAAGCCACTCCACTGCTTAACACTTTCTCTGTCTTTCACTGCCGACCACCAAAGTCACTCTATTATTTACCCGGCCCCTTGTGCGCTGTCTCTATCAGCTGCTGCTCACTCCAAAGGCCAATTTCATATACGCTGACAGCCATGCAGCGCTGTCCTGCAGTATCACTGAGCTGAGTCGTTCACTCATCCATGCAGGCACAGCACGCTTACCTTGGGGGCCAGGGGGGGGGGGGGCGGTGGATGCCTCTGTGGTTACTGCTCCTTGCTGATGGGCAACTTCCTTGCCCCTCTTGTGTCCTGGTAACAGTCCTTGTGAGTACTGCTTGATTCCTTGTTCCTTTTCTGTTGCTGCTCCCTTCAGTTTCCAACCATCCTCGTCGCCAATGTTATGTTGTGGGTTTGGGTTATAAATAACCACTCATGAGCCTTGTTCAGTTTAGGTATCTTTAGTAAGTCCACAGGAACACAGGTAAGTACATCAGGTATAATACAGGACAAGTTCATAGGATAGAAGCATCCACCGGTCCCCCTGTGCCAAGCTCAAGTTTCCAACTGGCAATCCAGGAACACAGGCACTCACATCCAAACATTCCAACCAGAACACTCCATACCAAACATTCCAGACTCAGGCACACATACATACATAATGCCGGTCAAGTGGCACAGCGAGTAGAGCGCTCGCTTTGACATCAGTGCAGAGCTTGTGAACGCAGGTTCGCAGTGCAGAGCTTGTGAACGCAGGTTCGAATCCCGGCAGCGCCAAGCTCAGCGTTTCATCCTTCTGAGGTCGATAAAAGCAGCGCTCAGGTTCGTAGCGCTATATAAATGCCAAATTATTTTATTATTATTTATACAGGGAATAGCCACATAGTCAGGATAGGTAAAACACAACAAAGTCCTTACTGTACTGAGGAATGTAGGTCGGGGCGGCAGCCGATGGGCCTTTTGAAGGAGGCACCAAAACGGCTTCGACAAGCACCAAAGGGGTCAATGGCACTCGCGTCTTCCAGGTACATTTCATGACTGAGCTTTTAGGCGCACAGGACGACTTTCGCATGCATGCTGTCTTTGTCAGCAGTGTGTGCTAGGGGATACTGAGAAGCTGCCCTTTCAAACTCTCCAACATTTTAAGATTAAGTTCTGTGCATCTTTCTGCCAGAGCAGATTTAGAGGGAAAACGTACCTGTCTGGTGACGATTCAGTCGATGAGTGTCTGCGTCTTTTGTTTTTATGTGGAAGCGGATTAAGAATGGTGGGAGTCTCTCTTTGAATGGGATCTCTTCCTATGTTTTTTAGTTTTCCTTTTTGGTTTCTCAGAGGACCTTTTCGGTCGCCTTGAAGCTTCTCCCTTTACATGACTTACGTTTTGAAGCGGTGATAGTGGGAGACTTAGGCGTGGAAGAGCTCATGTCGCCGTACTCTCCTTCAACACCTTTGTAGCCATTGATTGGCACAAACCTCCATCGGCCATTCTGTGATCAGCACCGAGACACCAGAGGCACGCCTTGTGGGGGATCATTTTGGTGTCGCAGATCTCACATCTCTTAAAGCCAGAAGGCTTCTGGGTCAACATTATTTGTTTAAAAATACAATTTTTATATCAATTACTTCAGAAAAAGGGTTTTTCTAAAAGTGAAGTCTGTTACCGAGAAGCGTGCTGAGCATGCGGAATAAAGGAAGAGGTCATGTGCGTCCTTGAGGATGAAGAGCACTGAGGGACCTGGACGCCCATGCCACAACGTGCCCTATACTGGCGTAAATGTTCTAGATCTGCTAAAGCTGGAGAAATATATCCAAGATGAGTAATTCATGAGCAGACACAATCCATTAGAATAGTTGGGCCAGCTCAGGGGTGCTGGAGGAAGCAGATGCCCATTTCTTCAGTTAAGTGTGGCAGAAGACTCCAGACTTTCCTTTTCCACAACCAGGAAATACTGAAAGGAACCAATACGGGCTGCCATTGACCTCTGATGATGGCACTATGCATTGCTCTTATTTCCAGAATGTTCTGTACCTCCCTCTGTCATTATGAGATGGGATGGGACAGGGGAGGACAGATAACGGGAGTGGCCCCGGAGACTGAGCCCCCTGCCCATCACTGACAGAGTACAAGAGTGCCTGGTGGTAACTTTGAATGTGGGCAGGTGACTTTGTATTCCGCCTAACACTGCATTTATATTGGTTAAATAGAAAGTTATGGGTTAGTTTCCCTGACTTGGCCAAAATCCATGGAACAACTTCTTGGTTGACTTTCCAAGTTATTGTCTCTTGGTAGAGGAAGGATATTACTCACTGCAACACTCTTGAAATTGCCTGAACCTTTGCAGCGGCCTGGTCCTGAGGAATGCAGTGAAAGAAAACCATACTGGCTCTAAAGGCAAGTTATCAACCAACCCACACAAGGGTTAACTATTTGTATCTTTTATTCATCTCCTCTCTCTCAACCACTAATGCTACTGTCACACCATCCCTATCTATTTCCACCATCTCGTTTCCACCCTCTGGCCTCACCTCACCACTTGCCTCACCGATTACTAAAAATAAATTTAAACCTTCTGCCATTCCTCCCTTTCTCTCTGACCTACAGTTTTCACTCTCCTTCTACACACCTGATGCCTCTTCGGATCTGGGTTGTTTGATCATTATCGATGTGTTCGGGGTGGACTGCTCGCAGAGTAACTGCTTGGGCACTCATTTTGTCTGTCGATTTTTATCCTGTCCCCCGCCGCCAATGGCAAGGAAGCAGGGGACACCCCCAGCACCCCCGAAACCCCTAAATGCTGAACATGGGGAGCAGGTGACACCCCTGCTCCTCATCTTCAGTATTTTTATGTTTCGAACAAACCGTTAACCCCCAATTAGATCAAAACATCAATTCAGTCAGTTTGTTTCAATCTAATTGGGTGTTACCACCTCTTCCACTATCACTGCCATCTCCAGCTTCCAATCCCTACTATATGACACATTCTGCTTTCACTTCTAAGTCTTAAGTGTCCTCAACCATGGGTCACCCCATTCATACACTGTCTCTGCACAGACATGCACACAGGGGGGGGGGGGGCGTCCTACCCTAGACATTTCATTGTTTATATTTCATTTCAATAAACAATACTAGGTTTTGCATGTTTTGTACACATCTCAATTTACGTGCACCATGTGTGACTAAGATTCAGAAGCAAAAGACACAACTGTTCATTCAAATTCATTCAGTATTTATTGATTTGCTGTTATTTTTATTTTTTCCTTTGTTTTTCTTTTTGCCTTTTTTCGGTTGCTTTTTCTCAAAATAATTGTTGCATTCCATTGACACAATTATAACAAAGGTCATAGGAATAAAGACTTGTTGGTGTGTAGTAGTACTTGTGTTACACCTTCACCTCCAGTGACTTGTGAAATGTGACAAGGTTTTCTTTTTATTAGTCAAAAAGAACAATGCAGATCACATTTTACGCAATTTATATAAAGATAGTTGCAAACGCTGGACTTAAAAGGGTGGCCTAATAATAGGTCTACGTCTAGAGTTAAATCAACAGTTCAACTACAGGGGATAGTCCATACACAAGAGGTGTCCGATCCCTGGACGTTTTGGCATATAGGTGGTGAGATTTCTTCTGAGGCGACTGGGATAGGTCTCCCTAAGGAGGAACATATAAAAAGACTAGCATTAGCAGTGCTGTGTGTGTGTATGCATGAAAAATAATTTTGTATACATGACAGTAAAAAGAATACAATTCTAAAAACTCCTGGGAGTAGCATTTCAGTGTAGTGGGCAAAAGGGCACTGACCTTCAGTGGGTTGCACTAGGAGCTCCCTCTGTGTCTTTAATAATGTCTTCCAGCCTTATTCTTAAGGAAGCACTCTCCGCTGTGTTGTAAAAGTGCTTGGTAAGGTCCTGGGGAATCATAATGTAAATTAAATAGAAAGTAAAGTTCAGCCATAGGGAGTATTACCTTGATTTTGTAGTTCAGCATGCTAGATACGGGGATCTGTGGCGGGGGGAGGGTGTAGCTCCCCCAGGGGCATCTTAGGAGCAGAGAGAGTTGAAGAGCTCCGTTGGTCTCGATTAAAGGCGTCTCTTAGTGGATTTAAGATGCTCTCGAGGTAGGCAGCTATGGCGGAGTCCTGAAAGGAGACCCGCATTAGTATACCAGATATTGTTGAACTCAAGTAAGTATAGGAGGAGCAAGGACAAGGTCTGGAATAGAGCTTACCTGAACGAGTAGTGAGTGGCACTCGATGTCCGAAATGGTGTGGCATAAAGATGAGAGACACTCAGCTCCTTGTAAAGGAGCTGTGTCATTGCGGTCCAGTGCGCATGCGTCGGGGCAGGTAGTGTTCCTGCTATGCGCATTCACGATGGGCCCGCGTTGCGTCGTCATGGCGATGCAGGGAAGTGAGGCCTGGCTAGTGCGGCTAATGTGAGGAGCATGTATCCAAGGGACAGATGGATAAGGTTATGAGTGAAGTATAATGGAGGTACACTAGGAACAATTGGATCTAGAATAGCAAGGGAGCCAAAACTCTGCTTGCTTGGAGACGGTAGGCGTCAAAACACGGTGATGCAAAAGATACAAGGTATATTAAAGCATGAGGCTGACTACTAGTAAGATGCCTGTCAAATTTCCAGGTGGGGTACTAGTGCCAAATCACGTTGGTGCAAAGGATACAAGGTATACTACAACATGAGGTAGACTACTGATAATATGCCTGTCAAATTACCAAGTGGGGTACTGCTAGCTATAGTGCTAGATCTGTATTCTGGATATGTGGGAGCTAGCTCAGTGCAGTATGTGAGTTAGAGTTACCCGTATGGACCACTTGGTTGCGCTTCGTTTAAACCATTTGTTACGGTGTTCAGCTTAAACACCCACCATTCCTCCTTAAGGTTTAGGGCACGGTTGGTGTTTGAAGTAGAGGGCACAACATCAACTACACACCAAAGGAGAGCATCAGGGCTGTGTTGGAATTCCACAAAGTGTGACACTAATGGCGCAGTGTGGATTCTGCACCGGATTCTAGATCTATGCTCCCCTATTCTTTTGTGGATCTGTCTTTTTGTTTGGCCCACATATCTAAAACCACAGGGACACTATAGCATAGATCGCATTGGAGGTTTTGCATTTTGAAAAGTGCCTTAAGTGCCAGACTCTATCCTCAAAAAGAGGTCTTTTTTTGGTGACTCTGCAGCAAGTACATGTCCCACAGGGATGGTGACTTTTATCTGCCTCATATTCCAGGATGTGGACCTGGTGTTTTTTTTACTCATTCTAGTGTTGGTAAGCATATCCTTCCTTCAGGTTCTTGGAGCGTTTAAGAGCCATTCTTGGTAGTTTCTCATCTGGTAGACTAAGTTGGACCAGTGGCCAGAACCTTTTGATCAACTCCTTCAGTTTAGTAGTTGTAGGTCCAAATGTAGATACACATGTGAGGATGTCATCCTTCTCAGTACTCAGGGTTTTGGGTATCACAGGGATTCCCGTGGTGTAAATCTGGCCCTCTAATGTGTGGCTGAGGAGTTTTTTGGGATACCCTCTAGTGCATAGTTTTTCTTGTAAAGTAGTAGCATGTTTCTGATATTGGTCTAGTTCATTGCAATTTCTACTGAGGCGCAGAAATTGTCTGTATGGCAGGTTGTCCCGCAGGTCCTTCGGATGGTTGCTTTTATAGTGGAGGATAGTATTTCTATATGTTTCTTTGGTAAACAGAGTGCATGTGAGTGATCCATTAAGGGTTTGATTTCCAGATCTAATAAATGTATCTCTGTGTTGCTATTGGCCATTGTGAACTTAATTTTCTGTGATTGTCTGTTAATCCAGGTAAGAAAATTGTCCAGGTTGGTTTTATTGCCTTTCCAAATGAAGGATGATGATATCAAAATAGCGCAGCCAATGGCATATTTTCTCATGGAAGGGGTTGTTGATGTTCAGAACAAAGTTTTGTTCATATTCTGCCATAAAGATTATGGCCATACTGGGTGCGAACGCAGCCGCCATTGCAGTCCCACTGGTTTGGATATAGAGGGTCTCTTCAAACAGGAAGTAGTAGTTAGAGCTAATTCCAGAAGTTCTACTATGAAGTTAGTGGGTACTCTCTTCTGTTGCATGTGATGTGTTAAATGATGTCTAATGCATTCTACAGCTGCATCCGGTGGAATGCTGGTGTAGAGGCTGACTATGTCTACACAGACATGCACCTGATGCTGTGAAAATTGAGGCGTACCAACTCACACGAGGACCTGCAACTCTACCTCTCTGTTCTGAACTCTCTCAAGTACTCTCTTGATAGAGCAAAAAGAAAATTCTACCTCACCCTCATCAACTTTCACTCCAACCATCCTCGCCGGCTACAGGGCATTCTAAACTCACTCCTCCTAAAACGAGGACTATCAAAAGACAAGCGAACTGAAAACTTTGCTGCAAAAACACCCACAATTAGAGGCTCTCTCCTGACCTTCCTCATACTTCCAACGTCTACTTTCTGCACGCTGCATACTCTACCTCCATCTCCCACTTTAGTCACACTAATACCGAAGTCGTCACAGGTCTAATGATGAAGGCTAACCCTTCTTGTGCCCCATCAGACCCTCTTGCTCCTCGGCCAATCAAATCTACCCCTTAAGTGGCCTCTGACCTCACTGAACCCATCATCCTGTCCTTAGGCTTTGCTTGCTTTTCATTTATTTTAAAAACGGACAAGTACATCCTTTTCCTCAAAAAGCAAGGGGCTGACCTGAACGTGCCAGCCATTGTTCGCTGTGACTCTACTTCCGCACTAGTCTAAAGCACTGAAATGGGTTGTGTTCAATCCTATTACCAATTTCTTGGACACTGCTCTCATGAATGTCTCCAACTTCATTGCGTCTGCTAAGCGCTCCAACCTATGCCGTAACCTAATCCTCCATGACCTGTCCGCTGCCTTTGACGCAATTGATCACTCTGATCTCCTTAATACTCACTCTCTTCTCAGGATTCACGATCAAATGATCAAGCCCTTGGTTGGATGGAATCCTACCCAGCACCTTGCCAATTCGGTCTCTTGGAACACCACCACCTCACAACTACTCCTCAAACTGCTTGTACTCCACAATGCTGTCTTGGGTCCTGTTATCGTTCAACACTACACCTCTGCTCAGGTACCTCCTTCCATTCCACACTGCCAAACATCTTTCTCTAAACTGCTGTGTCAGCATCCTCTTTGGTCACCGCAACTATGCTTTCTGACCACCTGACAAGATCATTAACTTCACTACCAGAGAACTCTCTGAATGCCCTCACTTCACACCTACTTCCACTTACTGTCATCAGGCTGGTTGGCTGACAATGCATAATTAGACCAGATTTAAATTTCTTCTCCTGGTTCATAAATCTATCCACGGTAAGGCACCACTGTGTCTATGCCCCCTCTCCAAATCTACAAGCATTCTTGTAATTTCCACTGTACCTCCTTGACTACCCTTGTGGCACACTGCCTTCCATGTGCTTCCTCTCACTTAAGTACTTTCTTCTTCTTGCTCCACTAGCATGGAATTCTCTTCCCCAGACATCCAGTAAACAGTTGTAAGGGTGCATATGAAGGCAACTGACCAGGAGGTTTCATGGTGGTTGGCAAAGACTTATTGAAATAAAAAACCTAGCTATCCCTAAGCGGCATTGCCTGCGTCAAACTAAAAACTAAAGGGTTTATAAGAATGTACGTAACTATAGAAAGAACCGTCCTGAATCAAACCTTACTTCTATCTCTTACACTATGACTAAAGTTCTCTCATCAGGAGGAATGACTCCCTTCCCCTGGTCTCAGTTTACACAACAGTTCCAGACGTGGCCAGGAGGAATTACTCCCTTCCCCTGGCTTCTCTGGTAATATCCAAGCTGTATCCAGGGCAAATTACTCTCTTCCCCTGGGTGTTAGTAGCACAAAGTTCCAATTGTATCTAGGGTGAATGACCCCCCCCCCCCCTTCCTTGGATGTCTAGTTTCAACATATTTCCAGTTAAGATCAGGTGGAATGGCTCCCTTCCCCTGTCTTCTAGGGTTACTTTCGCAATAGTTCCAGGCTCTCCTTAACCAGTCAGTGTTTTTTTTCTAGATCACTGTTTAGAGGATTCTGTTACTTTGGTTTGAGTCTCAGGCCCTGGTTTCTATTCTACTTTCATCAGGCACACTTGGTTCACACCCTTGCCAAGTACTGCCACAAGGAAGATAACTTGTATCAAAATAGGCTTCACCTCTGTGTCCCGGACCCTTTGTTCTCTTCCCTTCTCACTGGGCCCACTTGTTTTACGCTCTTCCCAAGTACTGTCACAAGAAAGATACTTATTATAGATTTCACCTCGATTTGAGTCTCGGACCCTTTGTCCTCTTCCATTCTCACTAGGCCCATTGGGTGACTGTCTTCCCAAGTACTGCCACAAGGAGGATGCTTTCTATCTTTATCCCCATGCGGTTTTACGCTCTGCCACACCTCCAAGCCTCTACCGGTACCGTGACGTGCCCATTACCTTTGTTGGCTCTGTGACTCTGTTCTTCCTGGGTGCTAGAGTCTTCTCGCTGCAAGCATCTCTGGCTTCTACTGCTCTTGCTCTGCGTACCTTCACAACAGCGTGGGCATGGTTACTGGTTCTCTCGGTCCACCACCCAGAGGTTGCATCACAGTCTGCCTGGCTCCTGTCATGACCATGATCTGCCCCACAACACCAGGCAAAGGACTCTCCTCCTCGGCCACTTGCCTTTAGGAGTGGCCTGCTCTCAGCTTTCCCACTGTGTCCTCCGTGTCTTCTTCAAACTTCCCGGGTGGGACTGTCTTTCGTACTGGTCTGCAGCTCCCTTCTCAAAGTCCTTTTTCAGTTTTTATTTATTTCTCAGGACAACCCCCCATCACAGATCACTACTGGCCTTGCTAATAATCTTCATACTTTGGGTGATCTTTTTCGTGCCAGTAATGGAATTAGACTATCTATATTGTTAACTATCTTCTTTGTCTCAGCAGAAACTACTGGTATAATGTTACAATGGCAAATAGAGGGGGCGTTGGTGGCAAGGCGGTAACAGGTTTTAGAGGGTTAGGTTTGGGGTGTTGTGCAGACTTTTACCCAGGTGGTCGTCCTTATCCTCATGAGGTCCTCCCGCATTAAACCTCCACTAGGAGGAATATTGGGTAGGAGCCTCACCATCCTAGCCTCATGGAAAGGGGCTGTCCTCTGGGGAGAAGTGAAGAGACTAAGTCAATTGTCTCACAGCTCACATCAATTTGTTCAAAGCCAAATTGAAAGCCTACCTCCTCACCTCAAGAGTTATCCTCTTAACCTACCTCTCATCTACCTTTGCGCAAAAATGTTTCCCTTGCCTTCAACCTGCCTCTGTCCCTCACTTTCTCTGCCTCCTCTCTGACCCATCATTGTCACATCCTTAAGAATGCTGCCGTACCACCTAACGACTTAAAAATTCCGAATGATGATTGTCAGGAAACACTGATCAAGTCAAGGACATCATGGTGCTGCTTTTTCTGTTGGGCTGTACAATGGTTTCACTGCCCGAGAGTCTCAGAGCTCATTATACCAGAGTGGCGGCTGCCACCTCTGCACTGCAGAGGGGAGTCCCTTCCCTGGACATTTGACAGGTGGCAACGTGGCATCTTTACACATGTTTGCTAAGCATTACGGCTTGGATTCCCTTGCAGACCACGATGCTCATTTTGGTATGGCAGTACTCCAGATTTTTCTGGTTTAGGTGGCGCCCTTGCTTCCTCCCTCCTCCAGATTTACGTTCTGCTTTGGGAGGCTATCATAGATGAGAGGCCGCGCTGGGTCCAGCCGCTGGAATCATTTCTCTGCCTTCGAAGGATGAGGTGAAGGAAAAAAAAAAAAAAAAAACACAGGAAGATGGCTCTTCTGAGAAGGATGAAAAACGGAGACCACTTTCGGGAGAAAGGAGGGCCTCGCTCTCAAAGTCACCTTCTGTTTGGAGAAACCCAACTAGGGAGGCTTAACAGACAATGCCTGAAGCTCACTCAGCCATCTTGCAGAAGTGATGGCAACCAGGAAAATCACATCAAGGGTGCGCAACCTAATAGAACAGTAATGAAGGGGCTCAAATGGAGCACCCATCAGGAAAGTCAAAACCAAATTTAAGTCCCAGGCCAGAATAACAAACTGTCATGGAGACAAATACCACAAGAACTGCATAAAAGTGGGGCTTGTGAATGGGAACCCTGTTCCGGGGACCCCTTGAAAAACGAAATAGCAGCGAGGTACCCCTTTACAGTACCAATCTGCAGGCCCCCCTGGCCAAAGATACCAGAAAATCCAACAAAGGGGGAAACATGACGGGATAAAGGATCCAGATCCCTCTCCTGGCATGGAGTCAAAAAGTTAAATCATCCGCAGGCAGAAATAGACTTCATGAACAGCCTATGAGCTGAAAGGAGTACACCAAGGACATAGACTGCAAAATCTGGTGGTAAGCCTCTCTGCCTTCAGCCACCAGGGCCTGGAAATTGTCGTGTATCTCTGCCTATAGGAAGTTCTCGTCCGCCCCTGCAGACCATCGGCCAAAAGAGAATTTGGCTAGAGCGCATGAAGCCCAAAGAGAACATCTTCTTGCCCTAAATGTCAAGTATCTTGCTCTACCAGTCAGGAGGGAGGGAAGGAAGGGGAAAGTGGAGGTTTTCAGGTTCGCCATCGCCGCCTGAACCAATAAACTTTCAGGGTAGGCATGAAAAGATAGAAACGCCAGATCAGACAGCGCAGGGCGTAGTTTCCTCTCCAGACCACTGTCAACTGCCACAGCAGAGGTAGGTTTCTCCCAAACTTTTGTTAGAGGCGCCTTTATGGCCACATTGAAGGGTAGCAGCGTCTCCTTCCTAGGGGCATTATCCAAGGTTTCACAAAGCTCATACTGGAGCTTGAATCTGGATGGAGCAGAAAGCCCCAAAGTCTCAGCTACCTTGGCCATCCTCTGCCGAAAAGTGGCCTGAGGCTTGATCGGAATAGAAGCTGATAAGATTTCCATCTCTGGGGACTTGTTCAGACCACTGGCGACCCATAGGTCATCAGCTAGCCCAATCACATCCTCAGCTTACCTTCAGAATTCTTCGGGGAAATCTCTATCTCCTCCCTGGAAATCATGGGTTCCAACCCCAAATGGTACCTGATCACCTTCCTCATCGTAGATGGTGTAAACTTGGACATGAAGGCGTCTCTTGGGAAAGGAGTGCACTCTTGAGGCGCTTGAACAACACACAGACATCGAAACCGGACTCGGCGGCGCGATTGCAGTACCCGTAGGTGGGGCCGTCCGACGCCTGGATCCTTCGGTCATAAGTGGATCCAGGTCTGAGCCCAAAAGCATGCAGGAGTGGACTCCAGCAGGCCCTCTGCCTGTCGCAACAGATGCAGTGAGGCCCATCAGTGCCACTGCCGAAGGCGCCTTCACCACTGAGGCTGAAGTCATCGGTGCTGTGGCAAAGATGTCTATCATCTTCAGGTGAAATGCCACCCCTTCTTCTTTAGTGAAGGACTGGATGTGATAAGGGACTTGTACCTGCTGTTCCGGGGACTCCCTGGATTGTGGCTCCTATTCAAAGAAGATGAAGAAGAGTGAGGGTGAGAGGAACCACTGAGGGGAGCGGGACCTCTTCTGGGGCTTCTTCTAGTCCTCTTCTTTGCACAGAGCTGGTGATTCGAGACGGCATTCTGCTTCGTGCAACCTTGGCGACCGCAGCTCCACACTTCGCCTTGTGGATGAAGGTGAAGAGTTTTGCCGCTCTGTCCTGGAGGACCTTTGGGTGCATGGACTGGCACGACCCACAATCCTGGGTGTTGTGACATTCGCCCAGAGACAGATCCGGTTCAGACCCAAACCAAACATTGGTCTGCTGCAGTCCGCACACAGCTTAAATCCCGAAGCCTTCAATAGAGTCGGCATGGCAAAGAGAAATTCGTTTTTAAACAAACGCGGTCCGATCAGCGAACAGAGCGAGTGGAAAAAAGGAACCAATTTCATAGAGCGTGGTGCATTATATACTGGCCTTGAAGTCTTGTCCGGGGTGGGGAGTGTAGATGGGTCAGACAGAGCCACAATGCACCCCCTGCTGGTAGAAAGCTTCTGAGAATAGTTGCGACAGGGAAAGGATTATCATAGATGAGCAAAAACAAAATGGAGCCCCAGGATTGGAACTCCATCTATTATTGTGATACCTTAATTTGTTGGTGCAAGGTCACAGGATGCGTTTTGAGGTGATGCCCACACCCCCTTTTGGTATGATAGAGGGTTTATTCCTGGATACCTCGCAGTTTGTTGTTTTTGAAAAAGCAGATTTTCTTGATGCTAATAGACCGAGGACATATCCATGCCGCAGCCTTTCCTTATCAAAGGGCCCATCTAGAGCCCAGCTGTATCAAACAGGACATTTCCAGAATCAACATAGGACCTCACAGGGGGCAAGACACAACCACCATTAGCCTTGATAAATACCCATGGGGTCGAAACACGTGTCGGCTGATCACAATTGGGACCATGAGCCCACACTAAAATTGATGAATAAAACCTGCACTTATAATCAAACGCAAAAAGCGTGGAAAATCTACTTTTTCAATAATAACAAACTGCGAGGTATCCAGGAAAAACCCCTCTATCATTATCATAGATGAGGAATCTGTGGGAGCAACAAATCCAGTGAAAAACTTATTTTGCACCTATTCATACATTTTAAGGCTAAGAGCTATGCTGTTCTCCTACCTATTGCTGCCATGCTAACATGGCGATAAGCCAGGTAGAGCATACTTAAAGCAAACTGGTTGGTTTCTGAAAGGGCAGATGGAAGGGGATCCGAATGTCCACCAGAAGTTCTTTCCTCAGGGCACTTACCTGTCCAAGGCTTAAGGTTTCCCGGGGCTAAAGAAGCATATGGGCTGCTTGAATGAGATCCAGAGAGGCATTTTGGCAAATCTTGCCTATGCCATTTAGGCATCTATGTCCCTTGATCAATTTTGTGTTTCACATTGCGCTGCAAGCAACCTGATGCTTCAGTGTGCACAAGTCATTTGTTGGGAAGCCATCCAGGATTAAGCTTTAACCAGTGCTGCAGCCACCACATAGGACTATATAGTGGGTTACAAGTCGTAGTTTCCGATCCTGCACTGCTCAGAATTTTACTTCTTATTTATTTGTTTCAGATGCCTCTATGGACAGCATGCCTGAACGCCAACAGAAGACTCCTGCGAGTTTGGTATGAGATCAGGACTGGGTGGGGGAATCCATTGTGAAACAGGCCACAGACGTGTGGACCTTTTATGATAGGGGCCCATTATCCAGTTCAGCTTCTTCATTAGCATCAATGTCCTGTCCTCTTGAGGGTACATCGAAAGGCTGCCTCTCCCCTTGCTGGTCTTGTGCAGTGTGTAGGAGAGAATCAGCTGTGTTACCGGGTCTTGTGAGGCCAGTGGTGTGGCTGATTGAGTAGTACCAGTGGGTTTTAAGGTGGCAACATGCTTTCTGCTTGTGCCATATCAACCTGAAAAATTGAAAGGGGTGGTAAAATTGTTAAGAGGTAGTTCAATGTTTGTAGGAGGCCCTTAAAAAACTATTGAATGCACCCATGGGACCACCTGCTAAATAATGTTAGCTAGGAAGAATCTCATGCCCGTTGAAGACATGACCAGTAAAATCCGACTTAACTAAAGATTTGTGGTTGACTCCATGAGGTTGAAAAGGTAATTCCGTCCATCAGATCCTTGTGCGTGAAGGACCCAGAGTGCCTCTAGTGTGACGATGCTTTCTGTGAATGGTGAAGGCTGAGGCACTAAGGTCGAAGCTCAAAGAACTATTGGTGAGAGAAGCACACCTGCCAAAACCTTCCATGGTTGCCTACGACATCCAGGGTAAAGGGTCAAAGAGGACATACAGGATAGAGGAAGGTAGCATGAACCCACATGCCCCGATAGTTTCCATGTGGCCATGGCAATGGCTAACGCAAGTAGGCTGAATAAAGGGCCTGGATCCACTTATGCTGCCAAGCCTTCAGCAGAGTAAGTGGAGAGGATGGGCAGGTCAGGGACAGAGTGGGATGGGTTTGCTGGGAGGTAGGTATACATCTTCACATGTTCATTCAAAAGGATGTATCACCTAAACTTTTTTTTTTAAATTCGTTTTTATTGATATATATCATCATAGCGACAACTGCACAGTGATACATTACGTCCAACGGTGGAGCCATGTAACTGTTGGAATTGCATCAGATTTCTGACATCAACCCTCCACCCCAGAGCCGTTGAGAACTTCATATTCCCCGTGTTTTATGCTCCCCCATCTCCCATCCTGGGATATCATTACATACGAGACCAGTGTGCTATGTTCTTCTGGGGGGGGAGAGGTGGGAGGGGTCCATCTATGTGCATCATCCTCTGACCTTCCCCATTCTATCCCCCGATTGTGATACATTGCAAGCCTGTGCATCAGTCTTTTGCAACCCTTGAGTGCGCGGTCAGGTGAATGGCGGTTTCCTTATCAAGGAACCCTCTCAATGGGGCCCAGATATCTTTTGGTCTACTACTAGCCAGCAGCATCGCTGCAAACTGGCTCTCCTTCCCTTCACAGTTGGTCATGACGCTCAGCCAGTTTTTTAACGTGGTGGAGGGCCCCAAAACCATGACCTGACTATCAGTGATCTCGCAATCACAGACGCCATGCATAATAATCTGCCTGTGGGTCTGCTCTCTCCCTCAAATACACCTAGTAGCCAGTTCACTGGGGCCTCTGGGACTTGCTCAACCACCATTTCCCTTGTGACGTCTATAACTCGTTGCCAAAAGGTTTGCACTTCCTTACACAGCCAGATGTTTAAAATCTCTTTTCGGTTTGTGGCATTTCCTGCATTCTGCTCATCTCTCTGGATAGTAGAAATGGAGTCCGAGTGGGGTGTAGAACATTTGGTGTAGGTACTTCGAATGTGTGCGCCTATATCTATTGTTCAGGGCTAATTTCCTGGTTTGCATACACACCAATTTCCACTGGGGATCTGTAATCGTCCCGCCCAGCGCCTCTGCCTATTTATCCTGTGATTTATCCTATGGGTCCACCCGTTCAGCTTTTATCAGTGTGTAGATGGATGATACCAGTTTGGTATACCTGGGTGGTTCTAAGATGTATTGAGCTATGGGTGATGGGAACGCTCCCCGGGGATGCACAAAATAAGCATCTGTAGCACATGCTTGAACCTATAGTATAGAAATACGGTGATTGCATTACATGACCCTCCTTCAAGTTGCTCCACGAGAGCAGATTCTTCTCAACTAACAGGTCCTACAGAGTATGCAAACAAACTACGAAAGTGGGACTTGAACAGTCCTTCGAGCGTTCTATCCATCCCTCTCATGTCATATATAGAGAATTTTGGGGAGTAAAGGTATTTGTCACCCACCACTTTTGTGATTCTGTGCCACGCGTGACGTGTCTACTGGCTGCATCTCCTTTGTACAGATCTTATGTTTGCCCCAAAGTACCCAATTCAGGCTATCCAGGTATTGAGAGCCCCCCACGTGGGAATGCTCCATTGTACCACCACGTTGCATATTGCGCTGCTAAGTAATATATGTAAAGGTCCCAATTGTCTAGACCACCCCTCTCGTATGGCTTCGTTAGTATGTCATAGGCTATCCCAGGTTGTTTGCCTGCCCAGACCAGCTTGATCATCATGCTTTTAATCATCTGCCAGAAGGTTGTAGGTGGGATTACAAGTATGTTATTACAAATGTACAATAACTTCAGCACCACCACTATTTAGACCTGTGATACTGGTAGATGAATCCAAGCATTCACCCTGGATTCCAGTATCTATAGGATTTTGACCCAATTCTTAGCATATAGGGTGGCCATGTCTGTTGATATCACAATACCCAAGTATTTAATGCCCACCTGGCACCATTTGAAATTGGCCAGGGTATATTCCGGTCTAGTATAGGGTGGCAAAGGCAGTATATCTCTGACTTCTCCCAGTTTATTTTTAGTCCCGCTCGAGCGCCGAATTTCTGCACATCTGCCATTATTGCTGGAAGGTTTGCTTAGGCTCCTTGACGTACACAAGCACATATACTGCGTACAGTTATCTGCTTACCCTCGAGTAGATTTGTGTCCACTGTGACTGAAATTCCCTCGTGAGTGGCATATGGCCCCAGATTGTGTTCTAATCATCAACACATCGGGGAATTATATAGTATAACACTTTATTTGGGTTTATACAACAAAAACATAATGAACATAGGCATTCAACTGAAAGTTACAGCAGTAATGACAGTAAGAGGAAGCGGGATCGGGGGGAGGGGTTACATTGGATATATCAGAAAAACAAAATGGACAGCATTTCCAAGTACATCAGGTGTCCAAGGCGCAGTGGGGGGTGGAGGGGGCAGAGAGAGACATTTATCAATATACATCTAGCCATTTCCCCCATATCTTTTTGAATTTCAGGGGGCAGCCTTTCGCATTGTAGATGCAGTGTTCCATAGATGCACACCTGCTTACTTCGCTGATCCATCGGTTCAGCCATATTGACTGCCAAACCCCAAGTTGCAGCGATCAGCCGTTTCCCTGCCCGCAATGCCACAGCTAGGAACGATCTTTCATATTTGGCGAGGTCTACCTCTCCCCAGATTCCCAGGAGCGTCATTTTGGGGTCCTTCGGAATTGGTGATCCTATTATGTTGGGAATCTTATTAATGCATTCGTCCCAGAAGGATTGTAACACGTCGCAGTCTCAGATCATATGGAAGAAGGTGCCCGTTCCCCGTTTAAATCGGAGACAAGTCTCATCCCCAGTCCCTCCCCATTTGGCAAGGGCTGCCCGAGGATAATATGAGCATTGGAGTATTCTGAGTTGCATCAGCCTCAGTTTGGCCTCAATACCCATCTCTTGGGAAACATCAGTGCATCTACCCAGTCCTCTGGTTCCAGCTCACCCAGGTCCCTTTCCCACTTCTCTTTCAATTTAGTAAGCTCCTTAGTTCCGAAAGAGTTAAGGGCCTGGTAAAGCGTGGAGGTGACTTTGGAGGTGATAAGTTGTGGGAGAATATTGGTCTCCAGGGGGAGCAAGGGGATATAGTAGTTATGTCTGGGAACTGGGTGTGTATGGCATGAGCAAGTTGTGCATGCCTAAACCGGGCCATAGGCGTCAGGCCAAATGTGTCGTTCAGGGTTTCAAACTCTAGTAGGTTTCCTTCTTGGATCACGTGTGCCAATGTGCATATCCCTCGCTTTTCCCAGTTCTCGAAACAGCCCATTCTTTGCATTTCTGGGAGGAGCGCATTGTACCATATGGGTTGGGCTAATGTTGGGTTTGCTCCCGAGCCAATATGTTTGTGTGCTTCCCTCCAGGTATGGCGGGTATGAAGTGACATTCTTGGTATTTTCGATACACCTCAGTTGTCAGTGTATAGAGCCTGGAGGGGTGGTACGGGGTGCATAGACGCTGTCTCTATGCGGATATGTGGCGTCCCCATATAGCCATTTGTGTACCAGCCCCTTCTGTGCCGCCAAATAGTACGTGCAAATACATGGTAGTCCAATGCCTCCCTCCCATACTGAGCACTGCAGTGTTGTGGGACCGATTCTGGGTTGTGTCCCCCCCTGAACCCCTCCCAAAGCAATGTGCGTAGGTTCTGGTCTATTATTGCAAAGGTTTTGTGGGGGATGAGGAGTGGAGCATTTTGTAGGACGTACAAGAGTCTCGGGAGTGTCATCTTGAACAGTGCTGCCCTGCCCATTAATGATAGTGGGAGCGATTGCCAATGGGAAATGTCCTTACTAAATCTGTCAAGTACAGGTTGTAGGTTAAGCTGAAGGAACCTCTCCAGAGTTGGGCCAATACGTATGCCCAGATATGTGAAGTCTCGAATGGAGACGTGGTAGGGGCAAGTCTCAGGGATTGCAGCGCCACCTCCCTGGATCGGTGTCATGATCTCTGCTTCCAAAAGGTCAGGGTTTTCCCAACTCCCTTGGAAGCAGATCCATAACCCAGGTTCCGAGTGCCAACCAGTCCCAATTGGGACCTTTTGGACCCAGTCCTGGCGCCAGTGGCACCAGGCTCATAAATATGCCCAGTCCCAGCGCTGGAAGCGCCGGGCTCATAATGCTTGGGTGGACTTACCTTCAGCAGACCATGCTGCTTACTTGCCTGCCAGTTGAGCCTCTGATCCTCTTCTGTTTGGAACTACTTTTCCTGTTGGGTGGGGCTGGAGCCACTCCCTAGATTCAGAACACTGGAACTCTTCTGGAAGGCAGGAACTCTTTTCTTACCAGGAACTCTTTTCTTACTTAGGCGTGGCTGTGGAAGGAGACACTAAGCACTACAGGAGGCTATTTAAACCACACCCAGTGGATGAATCTTGCTTTGCGTTATTCTGCAACCTCTGCAGCAGAACGCTCATCGTGTCTTCTGCATCCGGTCCTGGGCCTAAGGAAAAAGGCTTACCATCCTGAATCCAGTCTTCAGCAACACCTATAAAGACAAGAAAGAACAGGTTAGCATTCCGGCATCTGAAAGGCAAAGGCTTACCATCCTGAATCCAGTCTTCAGCAACACCTATAAAGACAAGAAAGAACAGGTTAGCATTCCGGCATCTGAAAGGCAAAGGCTTACCTACTCTTCGTGCGCTCCGGAGGTCTTCACACTGCATTCCGGCATCTGAAAGACAAAAGTTTACCAACTCTTCGCACGCTCCGGAGGCCTTCGGCGCTGCATCCCGCATCTGAAAGACAAAACAAGGTGCGTTTAAAGACATTGGGGAACTTTAATACTCACGTGCCATTACTCCTTTCCACATCTAATCCAGTGGGTATTCCGGCACCCTGCAGCCGCTCCGAACTCGTACCTGCAAAATAAAAAGACAGTTAGAGCGCATAGTGAAGCAGGCAACAAGCGCTTACTTACGTGCTTCCAGGTGCTTCTATTCATCACACGGGCTCCATCTTCAACTCACTTCAGCCCGTCATCCGCCATCGCCGGAACCCTGCAAAACAAGAGACATCATTACTAAAGACTTTAAAGACATTTGAATGACTCGAAACTTACCGTTCGTGCAGTAAACGACGGACAGCAGTCCTCTGAAGTCAAGAGGCCTGCGCTACCTATCCAGTGAAGAAACTGGTTACAGCACCCTGCCCCGAGGCAGATGGAGAGCTCGGCATTCACTTACCTAAGGTGAGAGCGTTAACCTTTGGGGGTCTACAGGAGAGGAGAAGAGGAAAGAGATAGGGACACCCCAATAACCCCAGTTCATTAACCCCATATTTTCTATCTGCAGACATCTTACTCTACACGTCAGGCATACAGTGCACAGAGGTCCAGCCCAAAGAGCCAACCGGGTGCTACACATCACCTTTGAAGATACAGTAGTCGCCCAGTCAAGACCGGCGCCTCTGCGAGAATCAGGTGAGCGTTACAATCGGGAAGTATATGGTCTTTTGGTCGTTTACCTTTAGACTAGTGAAATTTGGTATTCCGTAGAGTATGGGACACATTTGGGCAGGAGCTCACAGGGTTGCTAAGGTAAGGTATATGAGGAGGTTGTCTGCAAATAGTCAGTCGATCCTCTCCTCCCCCCCGGCCAGGTGAATCCAGACCAGTTTTTATCCGCTCGAAGTTTAATTGCTAGTTGCTCGATAGCTAACAGGAATAGGAGGGGGGAGAAAGGGCAGCCATGCCTGGTTCCGCGGCCCAGTGGAAACAATCTGGAAGTTCTGCCGTTCACTCTTACAGTTGCTTCTGGGGATGCATAGAGGAGTTTAACCCAGGTGATGAAGTCCTGCCCGAAGTTCATCCGACCCATGATCTCCCACAGGGCCTCCCACCCGACCGAGTCAAAAGCTTTTTCAAAATCAACCGCTAGCAGGGCTAGTGGGCATGGTATCTATGGGGCCCTGTCGAGAGCAAGCTGGACTCTACGTAGGTTCATGCAGGTGGGCCTGTTGGGCATGAACCCGCACTGCTCTTGGTGGACGAGGGATTCAATCACCCTGAGTAGTCTATTAGCCAGTACCCGTGCAAGGAGTTGTGCTTCCCTGTTGATCAGCGAGATGGGCCGTTAAGAAGCAGTCTTCTGGGGGCTTCCCGGGTTTATGTATGACCACAATACATGTTCTTCTGAGGTCAAGGGGGAGTATGTCCTGTTCTTTGCTCCAGAGAAACATACAGTGCATGTGCCCCGTTAATGTGTTGCCGAGGCGTTTCCAGGTCTCCACTGGGAAACCGTTAGGCCCCAGGGTCTTTCCGGTTTGCAGCTGTGCTAGCGCATCCTGCACTTAATTTTCTGTGATCTCAGTGTATAGGAGCTCTACCTGTTGTGTGGAGAGTCTCGGGACCTCAATCAGGTCAAGAAAGTTGGAGGGAGCGGATGTGGGGCTCACTACGGATGGAGAATATAGTTTTTCGTAGTAGGCGGCAAAGGCTTCCACCATGTCGGAGTCTGTCAGTAGCTCCCCATCGGACCATCGGATGGTCTGCACACGCCGCTTACTTTGTTCGCATCTCTCCAGCCAAGCCAGGGTCTTGCTTGCTTTATCCCCTCTCTCGTAAATTTGGCTCAGTGCCAACCAATGAGCGGTCCGGGCGTTGTCTAGGGCTAAATTGCTGAGGGCCTCTTGTGCCGTTATCAAGGCCTTTCGTGAGGGCCTGGTTCCCTGCACAAGGAATTGTTCCTCACTCTGACATCCGCCTCTCGGCGTCCACAATCTTCTGGGTATGTTGCTTACGGTGGGCTGACACCAGGGAGATGGCTCCCCTACGAAGGACCATTTTGTACGCCTCCCATATCGAGATCGGGCAGTCCACGGAGCCTTAGTTTATTTCAAAGTATTCCGCGGTCTTCTTCTCTAGTCCCTCGGTAATCTCGGGCAACCCCAGGTAGTATGTGTTCAGGCGCCAGGTGGTGTCTAATCAGTTGCGTGCACTCTTCAGGGTTATAAGCAGAGGGGAGTGATCCGAGATACCCACCCCTCGCCAAAATTTCAGCGGATATATGCCTATGGGACAAGTTGCAGAGGTATGAAAACAGTCAATTCTCGAGAATGTCTTATGTGCATTGGAATAAAACGAGAACCCGGTGTCAGCATCGTGTAGTGTTCTCCAAGTGTCAGACAATACTAGTGTTTCGGCAAAAGTGTATAGAGCGGTCAGGGTATACCAAATCCCTGGTGTGATCTATCAACAGTGACCTCCATGACTTCATTAAACCCCCTCCACCCCCCCGGGCCCATAGGTCTGCTTGTTCCTCTAGCAGTATGTTCTGTAGTTCGCTGAGGAGTTCCTTCGTGAGTGTGGGAGGAGCGTAAGTCACAATGAGGTCCCATCGTTCTCGCATTATGTCACAGAGTAACACTACGAATCGGCCACAGGGATCGGTCCGCGCTTTCCTTACTTGCAGCGGCACTCGTTTGTGGAGAAATATCATCGTGCCCCTGGCACCTCTTGAGAACCCAACCTGGTATATGTGCGCCTTAGTTGGACCTTTTAAAGAAGCCACTGCCGTTCCGATCAAATGGGTTTCTGTGAGGAGGACTATATCTGATGACTATTCGGTTGAGGCAATGGAGCACTAGTCTGTGTTTGACACAGGAACCAAGGCCATTGACGTTCCAGGTAAATAGGGACAGTTTATCAGCGTGCATCTTAAACATGTGTGCAGCGTTTTGAAGTGTCAAAAAGGATCATATGTCTAAGTGGCCCCCGACTCGTGTATATTTGCACTCCCGTCCCTAGTCCAGGTGCACACTGCATATTGGTCCCACCGCTGCCAAGCAGGTATGTGATATAAGCTCTGAGTGTCCGGATGTACCATTTTCAAGGGCCTGTTTGGAGGCTGCCATGTAACTGTGTAGCTTAAACCAGGGTATTTTGGGTGCCCCAATCCCAACGAATGAAGTGTCTGCACTTCCTGCGCCAACAGCGAGATATCTTGCCTTCTTGGTTGCTAACACCCGTGAACTCCCCCCACCCTGTACTCTCCCGCCCAACCCCCAACTGGAAGCACCCGTCGCCAAAACATATAACCATGAACAATAAGAACTTATTCGGGGTAACCCGGACTGAAGTGGTAAATTCACCATGTGGGGTGCAGCCGCCATGTCAGACCCATTGGGAAGTTAGGTTGCAGCCCTGTCAGCACAGTGTGGGAGCTTCACCCGTTCTCTGGAGTGCTCTGCCGTTTCAGATTCCGGGTCAGCGGGGGTTGGGCAGGGGCTGTTTGGACCTGGGTTTCTGTCCAGGTGGTCTAGGAGGCAATCGCTGGGGACCAGGCCGGTTAAGGATTTGAGTTTCAAGCCATTCCCATGCCTCTTTGGTAGTGTAAAACAGATGGGTAGCGCCCTCATGATGGACTTTGAGTAGTGCAGGGAAAAAGAAGGCATATTTGGTTGACAAGGATTTGAGCTTTTTTTTTCACAGAGTCGAAGGACTGGCGGGCCTTCTGGACCACCTTAGTGTAGTCCGGATAGAACCCAACGCGGTATCCGTTGTATGCGATTGGGCCTGGGGAACGGGCTATCTGGAGGATAGCATCCCAGTCCCGGAAGTTTAAAAGGCGTGCGCACTCTGTGCGCTCGCTCGACGGAGAAAACTGTAGACAGTTTTTTGGGATTGAAGATATGAGCTAGCCAGTCTTCTAGGAAAAGTTCAACACTGGGGCCTTCCTCCTTTTCCAGGATCCCAAGAATCCTTAGGTTATTGCATTGCGCCCTTCCTTCGCTATCCTCTGCGCGGTATTCGAGTTGGTCAACTTTCTTGGAGATTGCTGCCACTTGCTGGTCCAATTGGCAAACTGTATCTTCCGTGTCCGATATCCTTTGTTCAGACTCCCCGACTCTGGACGACAGATTGTGTAGGTCTTGGCAGAGGAAGGACACCTCCGAGGACAGCCCTCCGATCTTATCGCCTATTGCCCTCATGTCGTCGGTGAGTGAAATTGGAGAGTCTTGAGTTTCTTCCCTGGGCTCTCCACCATCTGGGGGTTTGCATCATGAGTCGGGGAGGGGCCCCTACTGTGAAAAGGTCCATTTTACTCTGCAGGGCCTGTCTTTTGACCTTATCTTCACCCATGGAGCTGCTGTGCGGTCTCAGTGAGACACTGGGTCTGAATAAGCTGTTACAGACTCTTGGCGAGACCCGGCGTCGGGAACTATGCGTGTGTCCAGCTTCTATGATGTCGAAATGTGCTGGAAACGGTGGGACCGAGAGGTCCTGTGGATGCTCAGGTCGCAGTAAGGTGTCCCCAGGCTGCGCAAGGGTAGGACACTCGCCTCCCGCTTGTCAGCGGTGTAGAGCTGGGCGTCGTGTGCTGTGTTTGGGTGCGGTGCACCGCGTCAGAGGATGGCTACTGGTATGCCTGCGTGCGGGTGGTGGCCGCAGCAGTATGTTTAAAGTCTTGGAGGAGATGTCCGAGATGCAGGTGGTGGATGGACCTTCTCTGAGGTGGTCAATTCCCAGGCATCCCAGGTCCAGCAGGTTAAGTGGAGATGTCAGCGGGAGGAGAGGGTCGTTCGCTCTCGAGATGTGCTCTGTAGGGCTTCAGGGGTTCCATGACAGCACCCTGTTGTCGCTGGACAGGTCGCGAGGCGGTTGGCGGTGTACTCTAGGTTTCTTGCCACCTCCGGCAGGAGGCGCCTCACAAGCTGGGATCGGGCAGGTGTTCATGAGGTTGGCGCGGGGCGCCGCAAGGTGTCTGAGCAGAAGTGTCTGGGGGGAAAGAGGGAGTTCAATAGGTCGAATGCCCCATGGGTAAGTGCTGTGGGGACCCCTCCCACCCCCCTCCGAGTTCCCAGGCCACACCTGGTCAATGCCGGACAGTCTGTGGGGCCACTTGGGCCATCGTAGGCGTTCCCCTTAGACAGAAGGTGAGGGAGGCAGGCCCCTCAGGTGAGCCGGTGCTGGGTCCAGTTGCCACAGCGGCTGGATGTGCCTCAATGAAGGGGGGGGGGGGTGCAGTAGTCTTGAGGCCAGGCCCGTGAGCCTATGGTTCTCCCTGTTTTGTCCACTCCTTTTACGCTCATTGCGTTGGGACCTGCAGAGTGGAGGTGCCTGCTAGGTTATTCTGTTTGGAGCGCAGGCATTGGGGGTCCGTCGTGTGCCTTGGGGGGCATCCGGTGAAAGGTCTGGGCGTATGTGGTGCCTCACCCCAGTCTGCCGTTGTTCTGAGCCCAGGACCTGAGCTCAGGAAGGCACTTCTTGTGAACAGCCCCTACCTTTGGTCCGTGATGTCTTATCTCCCCCTGTCAACTGTTATGATAGAGATCAGTCACTGCAGGGCCTTCAGCTGGGCCTGGGGGTACGCCCTGTATGCGCACAGAGGGCGCGTGTAGCTCTGTGGCTTCACTGGTACCTGGGAGAAGGTTCCATGCTTGCGGGATGCCTCGCTTGGATCCGATGGTACAGCATACTCGGGGCCCTGTGCCTCACGGCTGGTGTTGACTTCCAATCGGGTTGGAGGAGGGGTTTCTTGGTGATTTCGTTAGCCGCCGTGGGTGCTGTGTGTGGTGCCCTTGTTTCCCGCAGTGGGCGCCTAGCGGCAGTCAGCACTCCCAATCTCTTTGAGTCCTGGGTCCCGCCCTCTAGGCTCGTGTAACTTGTAGGCAGGCGGGCTGCCTGCCATCTCGATCCACAGCGAAAATGGCGCCTGTCGTACTGCCGACAGTCGCCAGCCCGCCTTGCACTTTCCGGGCTCCAATTCTAGTCAGGATTGCGGCAAGCAATGCCCGGGAGGTTCCGCCACACAATCATCTTGTTTCCCTGTGGAACCAGATTTAGGGGATAATTATATTTCAGCATTTTGCCGTGGCCGCTGGGTCTAGTTCCTCATGCGCGGTTCACGCATGCACCAAATTATATAGTATTAGTATTGTGACAAATCTGTAGATGTCCTCACTTCTCCCCGGGAAGGGGGGGGGCACTCCTTCCCAAATGGCCAGGGAGGAGAGGCCATTACCCGACAGTCCCCTTGAGGGTAGTACACAACGGAAGGCTCTTGTGGGAGGAGACTCCCCCTCTGAGAGCAGGGACAGATATCTAGGGGGAATGCGGTCTGACCTCCTGCCAGTTACCCCTTTACCGCCTACATCTGAGGTACATCCCAACACCATGCCCACCCACCCCATGTACCTGGGTAGGACCAGTACCCTAAGTTCCACTGAGATGAGGAAGAGTAGGGACTACCTAGGCATGACTGCCATAACAACAACTGGGATGAAGAAGAGTAGGGACTACCTAAGGGAAGACAACCATACCAGTACAGAGACAAGGAGGAACAGAGCCATGAAGAGCAGTTCTGGGTACACAAGAAAACATTCTAGCATTTCACTGAGGAGGGCTCCACCAAGCAATCTAAAAATGGACAACAGACTTGATATTAGCAGAAGAGAAGCTGCCGTGTAAGCATGTAAACACGGGAAAAAAAAACACCTGGGGAAACGAGAGGGAGAAGCACAGTCGCCCCAGCAGCCTAGGAAGAAGGGCTACTCGCGGGAGATGCAGAGAAGAGGAAATTCCTCTAGTCCAGAGGAAACAAGGAACCCGGGGCTGTGGAGCAGATCCAAAGTGACATTGAGAGCGATAAAACAGCAACAGGAACGAGAAGCGAAGGCCCAAAGGCGGCGAGGCAAGAAATGTCAGCAGAGCAAGTGAGGCTACCGCAAACACCCCAAGGAGTGATGGTAGAGCATTCAGAGGCCCAATAAGGTAGAGGGCTGGACGCCAATGCGGTGGGGGTTTGGGAACCTGGGTCTGGGAACAATATGTCCAAAAAATATAAGTTACTCACCGTAGTGAATAAGGTACTCTTATTCCATAGTCGGGAGACGGAACCTTTTTCACCAGAAATAATCTTCCCTTTAAATTTAGAGGCGCACAGGGGTGCGGCCAAGGGAGCATGCGCTGCCCTGACTCCGCCCTTCGGCGCCACACCTCAGTCCCCATTGACGCGTCAACAATAGATTCAGAATTGCCTAATGACAAGTATTATTAGAGGGGAGGTAGGTGGGACGTATGGAGGAAAGGGGACTATGGACTAGAGGTACGTTAGTCACTACGGTCAGTAACTTATAATTATTCTTACGTCCCACCACCTTTCGTCCATACTGTATGGGTGATTACAAATGAATGTAGCCCCAGGGTGGAGAGGAGACCCTCCTTAAGCAAACAGGTCCCGGAGAACTGCCTGTCCGAAGGCCGCGTCAGCTCTAGAGCAGGCATCCAAATAGTAATGCTTATAAAAAGCCGAGGGAGAGGCCCAAGTGGCTGCCTTGCTTATGACTTGCCAAGGGACATGGCGCTGGAATGCGATGGCCGTTGCCTTGGCCCTGACTGCGTGGGCATGCATGTTGGCCGGAAGTGGCTTGTGCTGGCCCTCGTACACCTCCTTGATGGCAGAGACCATCCAGCGGGATATGGAAGCCTTAGAGGCCTGATAGCCTGGCCTCGAGCCTCCAAAAGTGAGAAACGGGGCGTCCGACTTGCGGAAGCCCTTGGTCCTGTCCAAGTAGAATATTAGGGCACACCTGACATACAGGCAGTGCAGCAGCACTCTGCGCTTCGTCCTTGGGATCGGGAAAGAACGTAGGGAGGACTAGTTCCTTGTACAAGTGGAATGCGGATGGAACCTTGGGCAGAATTGCCGGGTGCGTCCGCATGACTACCTTGTCCTTGTGAAAGGTGGTATATGGTTCAGAGGCGACCAGCGCCTGGATCTCGCTGAATCGATGAGCTGAGGTAAGACTGACTAGTAAGGCTGTCTTGATAGTGATCAGCCTGATGTCAACGGATGCCATTGGCTCGAAATGTTTGTGCGCCAGGGCGTCCAAGACTATGTTACGGTCCCACTAAGGGTGCAGTCTCTTGACGGGCAGGTAGAGCCTAGCGAGACCCGCCAGATGTTTGACAATAGGGTTGGAGGAGGAAAAAATGCCTTCCTGAGTTCCTGTAAGCCCCAATGGGTGCAAGGTATGTGCGGCAGGTGTCCACCTGTACCCCCATATGAGCGAGATGTGCTGAAAAGGAGAGCACGTCGTCCAGAATGCAAGCCAGGGGGTCAATTCCCTTGCAGTCTGCCCAGTGGCAGAATCTGTTCCATTTGCTCTTATACTGGGCCCTGGTGGCCTTGCTCCTGGCGTCCTGTATAATTTCCAGATTGGCCTGCGAAAGGCTAAGGTGCCGAAGCATTACCTGCTCAGGTACCCGTTAGGCAGAATCCTGTGCAGTTCCCTTGGGGAACACTGCAAAAAGATTAAGACTACAGGAGTAAGCAGTAAACCCAATTGGTAGCAGTCTGCACCACCCAGATTTACCTGGTAGCTGTGGCTGAGCAGTCGGACTTCTCTCAAGAAGAGTAGGGCAGTATATAGAGTATACACAATAGGGCTAAAAACACAGTAGAGCAAACAAACACTGACCAGAGCTTTGTATATAAAAAGTATATAATTATTTATTTAAAAACAAACTTTAGGCAATATACTAGCACTCTAAATCAAAAGCAAGTTAAAACACAGTCAGGTAAAGTATACACACCTCCCTTGATAACTATCAGAAAAGTCAGAGTTAAAACACCACGATTTGTTAAAACAGATGTGAGCTCATAAACTGATGGCACTCCAATAGTTCAGTTAAAGGGAGAGAAAAAAGGCAGAGAATAGAAATAAAACAGGTCCCAACACTTTTAGGAGTTCTCAGCAAGGGAATAAAGGCAGTAAATACTGTAGAGCCAAAGTTCATAGGCCAGGCCCACTTGAAATGGAGCAAAGCGAAATGTGCCCAGGATCACACGGTTTAAAATGCACTAAAAGTCTTTGCAGAATGTTCAAAAGAGGTCGGGGCGATTCAAGAAGGTAAAGTTAGAAGGTCTGGGGCCAACCCAGTTGGAAAGCCAAGGATTTAAGGGTCACCTTGGGCAAACCGAAGAAAGGGAGGCCAGGCAGGACACAGTACCTTAAAGGGAGATGAAGCTCCAGCGGTGGCAGTTGTTCCTGGCATTGATTACAGCTTGTTGTTTCGACCAGGGGAAGAGAGGCTCTCGTCGAGGAGGAAACGTGGAGTCGTTGCACTGCACAGGGATAAAACCAGCTGCGGAGTTCGTCGATAAAAGGTGCGTTCCTTTTATTCGTGGTCAAAGTGGTGAAGCTTGGCTATCCGGCCGCCGGGGTGCTTGGCACGGGCGATTCGACCAAGAGACGTCTTTGGAAGGCGAAAGAGGTGAACTGGTTGGTCCCACCAGCTCAGAGGAAGAAGACTTGTCCAGCAGAAGACCTTCTCTTGTCGTCGGGAAAGTGGTGAGGTAGTTGCAGCAGGGCTTCAACAGTGGTGTTGTCGTTGCAGATGGCTCATCTTCTTCCCTCTTCAGATTCCTAGGTCCTGTGGCGACTTCTGAAGTTCCAGTCCCAAAGGCCCTGATTTATGCAGAAAACCCCCCATTCAACAGCCTAGCTGTCGCACAAACATGCTAAGTGGTGAGCCGGGCGGCTCACCATTGGCCCAATCAGAACAGAGTGTGACTTGAGTTGCTAAGGCAACACAGTCCAGGTTGCCAATTCCCTTCCCCACCCATCCTGTGGAACCCAGACAGAGTGGCACCATTTGGAGGGCCTCTGTGGAGAAGCCCGCCAAAAAGTGGAACAAAAGGCTCGACCTTGGTCAGAGTTACAGAGACGGACACGAGCGCCATTTTAGAAAAGAGTTCTGGCAAAAAGACCCAACCGTTGATTTAATATTAAATAAATAAACCAGCGGTATCTTTAACATTGCACCAAAAAGTGGTGCGCTTAAAATCCATGGGAAAATACCATAGAGAATATTCCGGTGGAATATTTCGTGTGGTAACCACTGCCACCAGCCAGAAACTCGACAAGGGGGGACTGGATAGTGCCCCCTTGAAAACAGACCCAGGGGCAATATAATTAACCCCTTCCAGTACTTCCACAATATGATGGTTTGTACTGGTTCTGTTCACAATTTAGGACTAGTAAAGTCAATGGTGACTTTACATGCTCTGGGAGACAGTAGTCAGTCCCAGGGTATGGAGTCTATGTTTGGGGGTCACTATGACACACCTGTGTTACTGCACTGAGGGTGCTGTGTAACACGCATAAAAAATAGATGATACCCTATGGAGCAGAAAGAACATACCTCAAATCATGCCTAAGAGTGGGAGGGAAAAGAGTCTCACTCTTAGCAGGAGAAAAATCAAACCCCAAAGCTGCTGGGGGACTCACTAGGTTTGGGAAATTAGCCTTATAAGAGAAATCTCCCTAACGGTACCATGCTGTGAGGGCTAGTTTCCCTGGCGCAAGGTGGATGATTCTGCCCCCCCCCCAGCTGTGCCAGAAGATGTGCTGGGCCCATCAGAAGGTGTATTGGGGGCACCTCAGAGAGGCTGAGTAGTTCCGAAAACCATGGCCTGGCCGGCCACCATGGAGCAATCAGAATGATGAGTCAGTGAGACTCCTTGATCTTGCAAATTACCCTGTGGATCAGAGGAGTGGGCGGAAAGGCGTAGGCTTTCATACCAGTCCACTGGAGGTGAAATGCGTTGCCCAGAGAGCCGGGGCCCTGACCTTGCCAGGATGCGAACTGGGGGCACTTCTTGCTGTGCCAGGTGGCAAAGAGATCCACGTGGGGGTGACCCCACCTGTTGAAGATCTCCTGAATAACAAGGTTGTTTAGCTGCCACTCTTAATTGTTCGCTCCCAGCCTGCTGAGCCTGTCCGCCTCCAGGTTGGATTCCCCCGGGAGGTGGACTGCAGAGAGGTAAATGTCATTTTCCAGGGCCCATTCCCACATGCTGATCGCCAGTCTGCACAGAGGAGGGGATCTGATGCCTCCCTGCTTGTTGACATAGTACATGCTGGTCGAGTTGTCTGTCTGGAGGAGGACCACCTTGTCCCCCCTGAGGAGTGGTAGGAATGCTCTGAGCGTTAGCCAGATGCCGTTCAGTTCCAACCAATTGATGTGGTATTCCTGCTCCTGTCTAATCCAGCTGCCGTGGACCGATAGATCGTCCAGGGTGGCTCCCCAGCACTCGAGCGAGGAGTCTGTGGTGATGGTGGCCTGCGGGGAGGGCGGCCAAAGGGACTTGCCCATCCGAAGGTTGCAGCCCATGCACCACCATGTTAGGTCCAGGTGGAGAGATGGAGGAACGTTGATGATCTTGGATTGTGAGCCCTGCTCCCGATTTCATAAGGCCGCGAAGTGCAGCTGAATCCTTCTCATCCTTAGTCTTGTGTGCGGCATGGCCAACAGGACCGCTGCCAGTAGACCCAGGAGATGTTGGTACCACCATGCCAAGGTCACTTCTCTGTTGAGAAAATGGGTGGTGGCCCTCTTGATGGCTGAGATTTTGTCCTCCAAAGGGAAGACCCTCTCGGAGCACGTGTCCCAAATAAGTCCCAGGAACGTCAGAGTCTGCGTAGGCTGCAGCTGCGACTTCTTGAGGTTGAGCGAGAAGCCCAGATCGTGCAGTGTGTTCATAAGGGCATGGGAAGAGTGGTGAGCCGCTTCCGAAGAGGTAGCCCTGATGAGCCAGTCGTCGAGGTATGGGTAGATGTGGAGGCCCTGCGCACTGAGGAGGGCCGCCACAGCGTTCATGAGTCTGGTAAAGACCCTGGGAGCCGAGCTGAGGCCAAATGGAGGGACTTTGTATTGAAAAAAGAAGCCCATGATCCTGAAGGGTAGGAAAGAACGATGGGGCTACCAAATCGGGACGTGTAGGTACGCGTCCTTCAGGTCCAGGCAGCACATCCAGTCCCCCTGTCCAATGTCTCTGCAATAAAAGCTGGCATAACCATCTTAAATTTTTGCAGGGGTAGGGAGAGGTTGAGGGTGGAAAGGTCCAGCACAACTCTCAGGCTCGCCTGGTTTTTCTTCTGAATGGCGTCCTGGAGTAAAAGCCAAAGCCTCGCTGGGAGGTTGGAACTTCCTCCGCTGCTTGGCCCTCTACGAGTGAGCGGATCTCCGCCAAAAGAGTTGCTGTCCCAACCTGTGGGAGCAGAGGGGAGGAGAGGCTGGGATAGGAAGGTGGTACCCCATGGATACTACAGAGAGGATCTAGGGGCCCGCGAAATTCTGGCACCAGAATTTTGCATGGAGAGCAAGCTTACCCCCCACCGGAGACACGTGGACCCGAAGGAGCGTGTCATGCCTTCTTTCCCTCGGAGGCTGGTGCTGAGGAAGGGGACTGGAAAAAGCCCTTACTCCCCCCATCCCTCTGTGTTGTTTGCGCCGGTTCGGAGACGGCGAGTGGTCCGCCTGCCTGGATCTGCGTTCCTGGAAGCCGCGGAACCCTTCATATGTACGACCCTTTTCCGAGCGCTGCTGAGGTTGGGAGCATGATTTGGGCGTGGACGTTGTAAGAATGTATAAAGACTTGCAGTTTGTGAGCTGTACCGCTTTTTGTCCAGCTCTTTGTCCGTAGAGGAGTGGAAGAGGTCCCCACCCTCGAACAGTAGATCTAGAATGCGCTCCTGGCCATCCGAGTTGAATTTCGTTGGCCGGAGCCAGGAGGTTCGCCTCATGTCCGTGGCAATGCAGATGGCACGGCTTGAGGTATCGATATGAGCCACTGTGGATTCCATGAGGTCCTGCGCCACACGCTTGGCCTCAGCTAGGCCCGCCTTACAGCATGTGTGGCACTGGCCGGGAAGTTCCGGGAGGAAGTCTGTAATTTCCCACCATATCCTTTGGTTGGCAGCAGCAAGAGGTCGAGAGCAAGAGTGTATCCCCCCCTCCCCCCATCTGCCTGTGCTTGGCGTCCAGGCGTCAATTGACCGGCTGGTATGAGTGGGGCTTAAGCCAACCTTTCTTGGCTAGGGAGACATCGGTTTGCAATGGAATCCCTGTATCGCGCGAGGACTTCTGCCAGAACCCCCTCTTCCAGCTGTTCAACTTCAGGTCGGGGGAGGCCCAGGTACTCCACCAGCGCAGCAAGACTTTAGTGGAAGGTACTGGCTGAGGATGGTGTGTCCGGGTCCTCCTCCTCGTCCGTATTCTGCAGATCTGGAGGATCCTGTGGAGGAGGAGGAGTAGATGGCGGCAGAGGCTAGGGTAAAGGGACGGCAGCCGGAGGCGGCAGAGGTTGCAGAGTTGGCTGTGGAGCTGGAGGAGGTGGCTGTGCCCGGCCCTGGGGCATCGGCATCTATGGTGCCTCTAGCATTGCGGGAAGGACTTCCCTGATGGCGTCCTTGACTATAACCCCCATCTGAGGAGACCTCATGAGGCCGAAAACTTCTCAAAGAGCACCTCCTCACTGGCCAAAGAGGTGGCAGGGGGTACCGACAGAGTAGCGGGGGGCTGCTGGAGCCGCTGCGTACCCTATCCATATGGACACAAAGGAAAGCTGTCCTGCGCAAATGAAGGGTAGACTGTAGACAACGTACCTGGTTGAAGCCAGTCCCACCTTGACACTCGAATGGCGTCGGACGGGTGCCTCTTCTGGCGCGCTGCCATTTTGTTGAGCTGCCTGCCATGTGCCTGCAACGTGTTGCTCGGCCCGGTCTCGTCCAAGACTCTTGCGGGTGGATCACGAGGCCTACACTGCGGGCCTCATCCCAGTAGGTGTGACACTCTTGACCCGGGGGCTGGTAAAGCTGCGTTTAGGCGCCCCCTCGGACGTATTGTCGGTATTAGGGCATAGCCCCTCAGACGTATTGCCAGTGTAAGGGCGTAGCCCCTCAGCCATGGAGCCGGTAAAAGGGCGGAGCCCTTCGGGTGTAGACCCGGTACAAGAACCTTCCGGTCCCTCGACACTGTGCCCGAGAGGATCCGAGGATCCCTCGACCCGAAGGCCGATAGCTGCAGCAGCCTCAGCCTTCTACCGAGAAGGACCTGGCCGGCCCCTCCTGCGCGGGAGAGTCTCTGGGTTGGAGTCTCCCTTGCGGGGTGCGGTGGAAAATATCGGCCCCACCTTGTGCCTGGCCCGATGCTTCACGAAGTTCTTGAGATCCTCTGGAGGCGACCTCTGGAAGAGCTCCCTCCACCTGGCTAGCGCCTTCAATGACAGCGAGTCACACGCCGAACATGATTGCCAACCGTGGTCTGGGCCAAGGCAACGTAGGCAGAGGGTGTGGGGTCTGAAGTTGGGAAGAGCCAGTTGTAGGATGGACACCCGCTGAACCCTGTAGAAGTCGACATGCGCCGGGGAAGAGTCTGACGCTGAGGACCGAGTACCTGAATGATAGATGAGACAAAAAAGACAAAGAAGAAGTATCCACGTGTGGAATTACATGGCCGAAGCCAAACCCAGGAGCGCTGGTGAATTCGGCCGTTCCCGTCAAAGCGGAAAAGGGGACTGAAGTGTGGCGCCAGAGGGCAGAGTCAGGGCAGCGCATGCTCCCTAGCCTGCACCCCCGAGCGCCTCTAAATTTAAAGGGTAAGAAGGTTTTTTCTGGTGAAGAAGGAACAGTCTCCCGTCCCTTGGAAGGGACGCCCATACAGTATGGAGGAAAGGGGACGGGACGTAAGAGTACAAGGTGTCTTCCCCACAGTAGCCCTCGGCGAGACAGGGAGCTAAGTGGTCCAAACCAGGGTGAGGGAAACAGGGGTCTGGGACGTTGAAGAAGACCCCTAGGCGTGATCTTCATGGCAGTGCCTGGTTGGGAAGTGAACCAGGTTTACCAACTCAACATTATAAAGAAATAGTGGTCTGGGACTCAAATTCAATGAAGAGGAACCTTTGGCAAGCTATCTTCTTCAGAGCTATACCTGGCAGGAGAGTGAACCAGGTCTGCCCAAGACCAATGTGCTGAGAAAGGCCAGGGAATGGAGACACTGCCGTTGGTGATGTGAACTGTGAAACAAAGTGGTTTTGAACAGTGAACCCAAGTGCTGTATACACTGAAACCAAGTCTGAGAAAGGTCAGGGGAAGAGAGTCATTCCACCTGGCATTGCAAACTGCATTGTAGAGCCTGAGAACGGCCTGGGGAAGGTAGACATACCCCATACTTTAGTGAAACTGGGAAGCCAAGAGGGACCAGGGGAAGGAAGCCATAACCCCTGGTGTTCTGTACCATGCAACCAAGAGATCAGGGGAAGGGGGCCATTCCACTGGTGTGTTGAACTGCCATACAAGGCCTGAGGAAGGGAGACATTACACCTGGTGTGTCAAAATACTCTTCATGGTGCTTCAAGAAATTCTGAATAAACAAAGGCAAAGGGATGCTTTTCCCCTGGTGGTGTTTTGTTCTACCTCAAAGAATCCCTCAAGAGGATCATTGTGAACATTAAGAGGTTTGCCAAAAAGAAAACATTGATACAAACCAGCCCGAACTAAAGTCCTGGGACTAACTTGATTGCCTCTCCAGAAGAAGGGAGTCATTCTTCTGGACCAAGAAGAGCAATACTTTCCTTAGTTTAGTCAAGAGTGTAAGGTTTTGACACAAGACGGGGGGGCTATTTAATTTAGACGACACCCTGACAGAACCCTTATTGTTTAGTGGAGGCAGGTAAACCCCTCAGATCAGGACAGGTAGGCTTTCCTTTTCATGTTGTTCACAGTTAAAGTCTATATGGAACCCATCATGCACACCTCGATGGGTGTTTATTGGGTTTTAGTAGTACTGTGATTAGGGCCGATCGTGGGGACTCTGGTAGAGTGCCCATGGTATATGCATAGTCATACATTCGTAGGAGATGAGGGGCAAGTTCCTCTGCATATTCCTGTTACGCTCACCTGGTCTCTGCAGAGGCGTTGGGGCACGGTTGCAGCCCTCCCTGAACTTGAATCATCCCCTTCAGGCCTCTCCCTCAGTAGAAAAGATGTGAGCAGTGGTATGTGGTGATACTGCTACTGCGTGAGTGCGCCAATCTGATTGTTGTACCTCTCGAACCCTTCACCCCCAAAGTACGGTTTCTTTTAGCATACGCCGGCCCATAAAGCTCACCTGTGAATTATGGAAGATAAACTCTCCATCCTGCTACTTCTGGCAGGGGCGCATCAAATGGGATCTAGTTCCTTCACTGATCCCTGATGAGGATTAGTCCAGTCCAGCTGCGACTATGCTTCTCCTTATGATTGGTAAGTCTTTCTTGAGCTCTTGTGATGCTGTTCGTTCTGTTTTATGTCGCTCCTATTTATGCCCGCAATAATGTCTCTCTTCTGTTTTCTTCCCTTAGATGGAAATGCGGGCTCAATGCAGCTGTGAGACGCGGCCGGATGGAAGATGGATGCTACCGCAATGTTTGACAGCAGGTAAGTGATGGTTTAAGGAAAAGCGCGAAGTATGGCGAAGCGCAACCTTAAACTGACTTTTTTCGATGTCTAACCTTGTCTTCTGTTTTTCCTTGCAGGCGCTGCTGTCGACGATGGTGTGTGTCGTGCTGCGGTGCCAAGATTAAGATATCGGCGTTCCGGAAAGTGTAAAGATGAATACTTGTTTCACCGAAGAGATGTACAGGTAAGAACAGCTTCCCCCAGTTGGTAAGTATAATGGCAGGAAGCAGGATGTCCAGGAAGCAGGATCTCCAAAGGTAAGTCTGTCCTCATGCGACTGAGTGTTACGCTGCTTGCAAGTGCAGAATAACGCAAAGCGTCTGTCTTGAGGATCGGGGGAGCTTATATAGCTGAGATTGTGGGCACGCCAATCAGGACCGGCATACCAGGCACACCCTGCCACTCCTAGAGTGTGAGCACGTGCAAAGGCAATCCATTAGCAGCCACACCCAAGAATACACTTGGGGCTGCTTAATGGATGGAATGTTCAAGGTTAATGCATCCTGCTTAATGGATGGAATGTTCAAGGTTAATGCATCTGAAGTGCTATGTCCATAATAAAAGCTTTTTGGTGTTAAATGGATGTTCTTGTTTACTTTTGTTCATGAGCTTGGTGCCAAAGGTGCCAGGACAGTGTCCACCCAGGTCTCCTGTGCATGCGACCCCTGCATGCCTATGCCCCTGACTTCATGACCATGACAATTCCTTGTACAACTCTGCGGTTAGCCCATTTATTCCCGGGGCCTTATAACTGAACAAAAATGTTATCATCTTTTTAATTTCTTCTTCTGTCAGGGGAGTGTTGAGGAGCAATGCCAGGTCAGTATCCAGCCATCTCAGTGCTACCTGACCTAGAAAGGAGTGCATCTTCATTTCTTGTGTAGGCTTAGATTGCACTGCATAAAGGGTATCTATTTTTTTTATTTTTAATGTTTGTAATCAAACTTAACATTTCCAAAACATATTCAATTACATTTCGTGTAAAATATGTTTTTTATTCCTTGGTCTGAGTATTCCTTAAAGATCTGATTGATTTTTTCATTGTCCCTCACATTATCTCCTGTCCGTGCTTCGATCTCTATGATGCTGGCGTTCTCCCTTTCCTTCTGAATCGCCCATTCCAGTGTTCTACTCTGGCGGTCTCCTTCACCATATACCCTGCTAAGTATTTTACCTCCTTGGTTGCTAATTTCACGAATTCTTTGTTAAGGACTGAAGACCTTGCCTGGTATGGACTGTGCAGTTTCCAATATTATTAATCCTCTAGACTCGACATGGTTCTCCTAATTGATGCCAGTATGCCTCCCGCCTTGAACATACAACAGCCACAAATACATGCCTTAAATGCCTCCCAAATTGTATATGTCATCAATCGATTCGGCCTTATGATGGAAGTATTGCTCAATTTTCTGCGCGACCTCCTCCCTGCACACCAGGTCACACAGCACCTCATTTTTTTAAACCTCCATAGGAAGGACTGGGGGTCTGGGAATAGCCCTGCTGAATGTGTATAGAACTGGTGAGTGGTCAGATAGCGTTCTGGGTTAGAGGTGACCACGATATAATCTACGCGAGACGCTGAATCGTGCATGCATGAGTATTCGGTGTATTCCCTCTGTGTGGGTTTCCTGTGTCTCCATGTATCAATCAGGCCTTGACATCCTGCTATCTCCCCTCAAGCCATCGCCGACTTCGGTAGCTGTCTCTGCAGTTTGTTCTAACCAAAGTCAAAAGTTGAAATCACCCCCCCCCCCCCAGCCCCATCCTTGGATTATTTCGTAGCCCTCATATTTATGTAGGTGACTTCCACACTTCTGGAAGAATTTGTGTGTGTCCACGTTCGGGGCATAAATATCACCATTCCCAATCCCTGCATTTCCCTCACCAATATGAGGTAGCGGCCTCCCCATCACTTAACTTTTCATGTAATTTATACTGTACCGACAGGTGAATATATGTGGCAATCCCTCTGGAATTTGTGGTGTGGGGTGCACCATATCTATGTACTACCCACCCTTTCGCTGCCATTTATCCATCTTCCTTCCCCAAGTGTGTCTCCTGCAGCATCAGCACCCGAACCGGGTGCCTCTGTGCATCTCGTTATTAGCCTAAACTTGTTATTTTTCATCCTCCTTATATTCCATGACATCACTGTGATACTATCTAGCACAACTACGGTATGATTATGTGTTTGAAAGGGCATGTTACCCCAGGACTCCTGGGTTGCCTAGATCAATGTCCTCACTGCCTATACTCAGAACTTGGCACTGTGTCTGAACACGTAACAACCCCTTAAATAAACCCTGCCCCACCCACGCCAGAAACCAGAACATTCCGACTTTGTTCTCCACCCCCCCCTTCCGCCCCTCCACACCACATCAACTGTATTAAACTGCAGTTACTGTGCCGGGTGGCCGTGTGTTAGTGCAGCTTCTCTCTTCAATTGCTGCCAAACCAAGATACTTCTGGAAACCAGAGGCCTGTCCATTGTCGATATCTCATTTGGTTGGTTCAGGGGGTAACCTTCATCGGCCGTCTTCGCCTTTTAAAGTTCAGCCTTGTGCAACTTGTCATGCCTCAGCATGGGGGGGGTTCAGTGTTGCAGGAAGTTGCCGTAATCTCCTTGCCGTATCTCACAGCTGCTCTTGGGTCCGTAAAGAATAGGGACCTCCCACCCTGAAGAACTTTCCGTTTCACTGGGTAAAACATACCATGTCGCACTCCGACTAGGTGCAGTATGTTTTTGGCTTCTTGAAAGGTTTGCATAAGCTCCTGCACCTGCGGACATAAGTCTGGGAAGATCTGTATTATTGCCGACCCATAGGTCAGATCCCCCTTTTCTCTGGCGGCTTTCAAAAGAGCATCTCGATCCCGGTAATTGAATATATGTGCTATGATTGGTATCTCTGGAGCACCAAGTGGAGGTTTTGGTGCTAAAGATCGATGCGTCCCCTCAACCACAAGCAGGTGTGACAACTCTGGGTTACCTAGCACCTCAAGCAGTAAGCGTTCAATAAAGGTTTCCATTTTGTCTATAGCTGTAGATTGCGGGAGCACTAGGATATGTAGGTTATTCCGCCGGGACCGCCCTTCCAGATCGTAATTCTTTGCCATTACCTTCATCATGTTTTGCTGGCGTTGCGTGGCCTCACTCTGCAGTTTCGTGATGCTGTCTTTACCCTCATCTATATGCTGTTCTGCTTCTGATATTCTGCTGCATAACATTTCAATCTGCACTGTGTATATATCCACTTTACTCGTCAGGCTATCAATATTCTGGCTTGTAGTGTCTGTACTGTCTTTCGGTGCCATCAGGGTTGGATTATGTGCGGTCATGCCTGTAGCCGTTATTCCAGTGGGTTGGCCCAAGCCGAGTGCATTTGGTGCCCGGCATAGTGGTCCATTTTTGACTGCTTCTTAGGATTTACCATGACCGCCATGAGGTGTTTTCCTTACCCCTTCTGAAATGGTCCCTCCTTAACTGTGCTTGTCCAGCCAGTCTCCTCCATGTGGAATGACAAGCGTCACCCATGCCAGACCATGTATTTCGGCTGTCTGGGACTCCACTTCCCCCGTAGTTTTTTTATTCCACCCCACTCACCGACTGGGCTGTGTTACCGGGCGAGGGGCTGCAGCGTGTGGTGTAGGATCTTTCATGGGGTACAGGAGCCCATCGCCAGCAAAAGGCGATCCGCCGTCAGCTCTAGCGTGATCTGTATGTGAGCATGTTAGGCAGAAACCTGTGCAGTTCCCTTAGGGACCACTGCAAAAGATTTAAGACTACAGGTGTTTGGCAGTAAACCCACTTGGTAGCAGTCTGTACCACACAGATTCACTTGGTAGCTGTGGTTGAGCAGTCAGACTTCCCACAAGAAGAGTTAGGCAGTATATAGAGTATACACAATAGGTACAGAGATACAGTAGCACAAGCAAACACTGACCAGACCTTTGGTGTAAAAGTATATATTTATTTAAAGACACTTGTAAATTACACTAGCATAAAGAGAAAAGTAAATTCAGCACACAGTCACTTTTATATACATACAACCCTAATTACTTATTAGACAAGTCTTAGTGAGAAACACCACTTATTTTCAGACAGAGGTGAGCGCTTAACATAAGATGGCACTCTAATAAGTCATTAAAAAGGGAGGGAAAAAGGCAGAGTTATGGAAGCACACAAATTTCAATACTTTTAAAAGAACCACAGTAAGGCAGGATAGGCAGAGTTCTACTGGAGAGCAAGGAAGTCAATTGCAAGGCCCTGCTCTTGGAGAGAGCAAGCAGAAGGGGTCCAGGTTCACACAGTGGAGTTATGCCCAAAGAGTCTTGTAGATAGTTCGCACACAAAGGATGAAATTAAAGTCAGGAAAAGTTAGCTAGGTTGTCCCAGGCCAGCCCAGGTTAGAAAGTCGAGGCTTTACTGTAACCCCAAACAATCTGTCGCAAGGGAAGCCAGGCGGGACACAGTACCTTAAGTGTGAAGGAGGCTCCAGCGGGGGCAGTTGTTCCTGGCAGCGGGTGCAAGTTGGTGTTTCGTCCAGAGGAAGAGGAGGTCTCGCCGTGGAGGAAAGATGAAGGTCGTTGCACTGCCAGGGAAGAAACCAGCCACGGAGTTCTTTCGGTTAAAAGGTACTACCCTTCTCTTCGCGGTAGTGGTAAGCCGTGGTATTCCCGTTGCCGGGGTGCTTGGCACGGGCAAGGTGGCCACGAGATGCTCCAGGAAGGTGAAAAGAAGGCACAACTGGTTATCCCCACCAGTCAAAGGAAGAAGACTCTCCGGACTGGAGATGATCTCTGTCGTCGGGAAAAGTGGTGAGATGGTTCACCAGGGCTCCACCGGTGGCGTCGTCGTTGCAGGTCGGCTCAGCTTCTCCCTCCTCAGATTCTTAGGTCCTGTGGCGACTTCTGAAGTTCCAGTCCCCAAAGCCCTGCTTTTATGCAGCAAACACCCATTCTTCATTCAGCCTAGCTGTCAATCAAACATGCTAAGTGGTGAGCCGGCCGGCTCACCACTGGGGCCAATCACACAAGAGTGCGACTTGAGTTACCAAGGCAACTCAGTCCAGGGTGACTAAACCCCCTCCAACGCCCCATGTGGTACCCAGACAGAGTGGCACCACTTTTGGAGGCGTCTGTGGAGAAGCCAAAGGGCTCGACTTGGGTTGGAGTCACAGAAGAGAACACAAACGCCATTTTAGAATCGAGTTCTGGCAAAAAAATACCAACCGGTGAATTACTATTAAATAAATAAACCGGCGGTATGTTCGAGGCTATAAGAATTAAATAATTAAAGATGGTAGCCTCGAACAATGGGAAAATCCCATAGAGATATATTTGCGGTCGAATATAAAAAGTAGTATCCACTGCCACCAGCCAAAACTCGATCAGGGGGGACGGAGACATGCCCCCTCGAACAACAGACCCCTGGGCAATCGAATTGCCCCGACCAGTACGTCCACAATATGATGGTTTGTACTGGATTCTGTTCATAATTTGGGACTAGTAAAGCCAATGGTGACTATACAGGGTATGGAGTCTATGTTGGGGGGTCGCTACGACACCCCTGGGTTACGGCACGGAGGGTGCTGTGTAACCCACATCAAAAACACATGAGACCCTATGGAGTAAAAGACCCCATAGCCATAAAACACATGGAAAGACAAAGGAACACCTCAAATCATGTCTAAGAGTGGGAGTAAAATAGTCTCACTCTTAGCAGGAGAAAAAAAAACCCAAAAATCCAGCAAAGCCGCTGGGGGACTCACTAAGTTTGGGAAATTAGCCTTTTCAGAGAATTCTCCCTAACAGAGCACTGGAGGCCTTCACTCTGCTGCCCTTCTCCCACCAGCAATCGTCCGCTTGGCCCCTTCAGCAGCAGCACTCCGCACCTCACGATGTAACTTTCCACCAACAGCTGTGATTTGACTTCTCGCTGAATCACTATGTGCTCAGCCCGTTCCTCTGTGACCACCCGCTGTATTCCAACCTCGGGCAGCAGCTAATAAGGATATTTGTGACAGGATATATGGTTCGGATGCAGGAGCGATCTCAAGATGAGCGTGCAGCAAGGTGGCCGCAACAGCACACCTATCACCTGAAGAACTTTACATGTATAGTTTCTTACCTGCCATTTGTATACAATTTCCATTCCTTGGAGAAATGTTTCTTTTCTGGTCTCCAATGGACATGTGTGCACCAGAACCAAGGATTGGACCAGCAGGTATAGGTCGTTACAGATGTGGGTAGCCATCACAACAACCCTTACTGCACTTCTGAAGATGGTCTGGAGACCTTAGTACCAATGGTACTTAAGGCCTTGCACATCCAGCATGAGAAGGAAACATCTAAAAAGGGAGGAACCCAAGTGTGGATGGCCATGTTTGATACCCATTAAAGAAAACATTGTAATGTGAGGATCCAGGGAAGCATGTAGGCACCTGGGGCAATGCATGAAGCAATACAACTAATAATTGCATGTTTTTATGAGTACACCTGGGCCTGAGATCCAGTATATTCAAGGAGTATGGGTTACACGTATTTAAAGAATACAAGAAAGTCATAAATGGAATCTTCAAAGATGATCAATCTGCTGAGTAAAAGTCTAAAAATGTGCTATCACATGAAGTAAAAAATACATTATTTCAGTGGTTATTATAAGAAGATTGCATTTCTTGCATACCTTATTGTGCAGAATAAAGGTTCTTGCAGATTGACAGTTTGATACATAACTACTTTGTAAAAAGCAATAACACAAATAGAATACCACAGTAATAAATGTTTTATTTCATTTTATTCAAGTAAGCAATAAAGAACCAATTTCTGCCAAGGTGTTTATTTCCCCACTGGACAGAAGTTGTGTAATACATGAGACTCCTAGGAGCAGACGAGTCACCAAAGCCTCCAAGAAATAAAACGTGCAATGCCATTCTTTCTCTGGTCTTTCTATAAATTGCTTCAATAAAAATGTTCATTAACGGAGCAAAGTAAAATGGCACTGAAACAACTTACGTGTCTTTTCTGCTTAGAAACAAACATCCTTCACATTTCATTACAGCATACACGGTCTTTCCCAAAATACACTGTACGGCAAAAGCAGGTGAGATCAGGTATGTTAAAGCAGCAATCATTTTCTCATGAATACACAGAAAGAGGCACATATTACCAGGCACTCACCATGCTTAACCAGTCAATATGCACGTGGCAAGGAATAGGACAAGTTTCAAAGTTTTATTATAAGGAAAACTAGATTTTAGTGGCATTTGTAAAAGGAGCACTCACTGCCTTTTTATGGGCTGTAAATTCCAGTTTATGTAAATCAGTTGCCATAACTAATGTAGTTTGGTAAACTTGTGACTGAAAGATTGGACAAGAAAAAATCTGTATATATTAATTGCAGTTTAAGGATTGTGCCAGTGAAAATAAAAGCTATAACTGTAGTAGTAGGCTAATGGCAATCAGAAAGAAACAAAAATATCTAATCCTCCTTCTGGCAGAAAAGGCTTACAAAAAACGTACTTTACAATAAGAAGCATAGGCTGCTCTGTTGAAACCTGCAGGCTAGCAAAGAATATTCCCGAAACAGTCAGGAGTACCTAATTAATTGGTTGTAGACAACGTTGGGAGCATATAGGGTACCTATTTTATGGGTCACAAAGTTTAAGTTCCAGACTACGCGTTTCCTAGTGACAGACCTTAGATATGAGGGGCATGGGTCCTGACCGATGTGGGAGAAAAGAGATGGTGGGTGCAAAGGAGCCTCAAAGGTATCTGATTAAATGCTCCTTTTCTCTGGGGCTGTGGGGCAGTCAAAATCTAGGCCTCAATAAGATTATAGAAGTAACGTTTTAAAAGTATCTGTTTCCAATAAAACATGGCCACATGTTAATTAAAAAATACATAATTACAAAAAAATAAACTTAGCACATTTACAAATATTTTTAAATACAAGTTTGATTGGCTTGCATGTATTTGGAGTTTACTTGTGCCAGATAGTCACTAAAACCAAGTGTAGAGGCACGAAAATTACAGATCTCAAACCCTAAAAAAAATAATGTGAATTAAAAAGCATATCACTCTACCTCCACCAGAACTTCACTTTATTGTTTACCGTCAGCAACAATGGAAAACTCTACTAAACACTATGTTGGTTTAAAAAAAAAAAAATAAAAAAAAAAGGTAAAGAGCGCTTTGGAAGAGTTACTCTTAGGAAATAAACTTCAGCAATCACAGTAGAATGAGAATTGTGGGACAAATCTAAATTACAAATGAAAAATGTACACTGCAAACTCAGGAAAGTGCACATTAAATCAAATGCTTGTTTAGGAAAAAGTTTATCAAATGCACAGAGACAGTACTTTGAGAAACTGTACATGATACAAATACAGAAAATGACTTCTAAAAATAACCAATATGCATTTGATCATCCAACTTCAGAAGACATACTTGAATGTTATTTTGGGTACAGATGGATTTTTTCCAATTACAAAACAGAAACTAAGCTGTGACTGTGATGAGCTTGTGAAATACAAGGCTTGAAATAAAAGCAGATTTGGAACCACACTTAAACTACAAGAATTTTTGGAGAAAAACAAAAAAAAAAAGCTTTTTCTTCATCTCGAAAGTTCATCACTTGTAGTGTTTCTGTTACACAGCTTTGTTGCTTCAAGTGAATGTTCAAAGTCCATACTGTGCCACCTTGCCTTTTCCCCATGTTTGCTGGTCAACACAACCAGTGCTGCTGCTGCTAAGCAACAATAGTACCACAAGAACCTACTGCGTCAAATCTTCCTTCCCTGCGATTTCTTGACGGCGCCATTTCGTTTTTCTCAGAACAGGGGCTTTGTTTCCTGAATGGTTCACAGGGTCACGTGGAGTCGAGTACCCCTTCACTGTGCCCTCCTCAGGATATTCATTACTTTCTGCAGCCAACCCCTTTGACCGTTTTGTAGTTCTTCTGTAGCAGAAAGACATTCGAGCTATCCCGACGGTGAGCTTCTTCTCTTGACCCTTGGGGGGTTTCAGGCCATTATGTTTGGCATATCCCCCGAGTGCAGCTATCCTGCGGGATTCGTTTCCCACTCCACCTGGATTTCCTAGGTTACCTCAGATTAAGCCCCAGAATGCATCGCCACCGACTGTGGCGCGGCTATACTGTAGATGCCTGAGGCCGAGTTGATTCTGGTGGATGTCTGATCACGCTGATCCAGACTGATCTGCAGTCTTCCTTTTCACACCCAGGCTGTCCACCCTTCATACAGCTGAGCCAAGTTATCTAGATTAGTTGCCTCCTTAATCACATAATCAACCTAAAAAAAAAAAAAGAAAGAAAAGATTTTTGTGTGTTTTCTTAAAAAAAGACATGAATCTTTAAAAGATAATGCAAGATCTGTCTAAGTAAACATTTGTCACTTTGTCAGAGTCTGGTTAATAATACAATTATGAACAATAGGAAGGTAAAATAAAATAGTTCAATCTGACAATCTGTTTTCAAAGACAGGTGACAAATATTTCCTGTAAATATAAAACTATCCTCATCCCTTAATAAACATAATATGTATGCAAGCAATTGAGACCTGGCTAATCAAAACATGCACGTCTCGATGCTACTTATGCTACTCATTCATGTAATGTAAAATGTAAACCTGTTGGGTTAGCTAGATTTTAATTAATTATATGGTGGTCTATGGTTTGGTGCTAGCAGATGTGTCCAAGTCCTGAGAACGCATGCACATTTATTTCCTTAATACGAATGCTGGATAGCCTGAAAACCAAATTTGAGGTGTCGAAGGACAGAGTTATTATATATTACTCACTGTAGTGACTAGTCCCCTTTCATCCATACTGCATGGGCGTCTCTTCCAAGGGATGGGAGACAGAACCTTTTTCTCCAGAAAAAAACCTTCCCCTTTAAATTTAGAGGCGCGGAGGGGTGCGGCCCTGGGAGCATGCTCTGCCCTCCGGCGCCACACCTCAATCCCCATAGACGCGTCGACAATAGATTAATATTGCCTAATGAGACCGGTTTTATTAGGGGGGAGAATGGTGGGACGTATGGAGAAAAGGGGACTAAGGGTACATTAGGCACTACGGTGAGTAACTTATTATTACTCTTAAGTCCCGTCCCCTTTCCTCCATACTGCATGGGTGATTACAACTGAGTGTAGCACCAGGGTGGAGAGGAGATCCTCCTTAAGCAAACCGGTTTCTAAGAACCGCCTGTCCGAAAGCCGCATCTCATCTAGAGCCGGCATGCAAACAGAGTTTGCAGAAAGCCGAAGGAGTGACCTATGTCGCTGGAATGTGATGGCCGTTGCCTTAGCTCTGAGTGGGCATGCATGATGGCCGGCAGCGGCTTATGCTGTCCCTCGTAAGCTTCTTTGATGGCCGAGACCATCCAATGGGCTATAGAGGCCCGATATCCCAGCCTTGATCCACCGAAGGTGACAAAAAGTGCCTCTGAATTGTGCGGAAGCCCTTGGTCCTGTCTAAGTAGAATTCTAGGGTACACCTGCCATCCAGGCAGTGAATAACTCTCACTGCCTCGTCCTTGGGCTCAGCAAAAAACGTAGGAAGCACTATTTCCTCATTCAGATGGAATGCGGAAGGCACCTTAGGTAGGAATGCTGGGTGTGTCCGCAGGACTACTTTATCCTGTTACGCTCACCTGGTATCTGCAGAGGCGTTGGGGCACGGTTGCAGCCCTCCCGGGGGTGAGGTCGAACGGGTCCAACTTCGCCCTCTGCGCTTATGTGGTGACTGGTGGTAATAGGTGATGCTGCTCGGGACTGCTCCTATGTGGAGAATAGGGAGCGTGAGTATGCCAGCTTGTGCGCCTGATCCCCCTTCCAGACCCCTTCTCCCAAACCGTGGTACCCATGGGATGCGCTGTCCATGGAAAGCTCACCTGTTGATTAGTTTTGGCGAGCACTTCGTCCTGCTGCTTTTGGCAAGGGCGCTTGTATGATCTGGACCGAGTTCCTTCACTGGTCCCTTGAACGTGGTAGTCCAGTCCTGCTGCGACTAAGCCACTATACTTCAGTTAAGTTTTCCTGTTTGCCTTTGTCTTTCCTCGTCTGTTTTTTTTTTTTATTGTAAAGTTCTTTGTCTTGTATTGCTGTCCGTTCCACTTTTGAGGTTTGCTCTTTTGCTTTCTTCCCTTGCAGGTGATGTTGCCGGCCCAGCAGAAGCTGCCGAGTTCGAGGCGGCAGCCGGAGGGAATGAGGAACGAAGCTGCAGCAGTACAGTAGCTGGTAAGTTGTTAACTAGGGGGTGCATGGGGTTCAAATGTGGCGTGGCCCTAGGACGGATGTTCTAACATTGTCTGTCTTTCTTCTACACAGGGCCCGAGTTCATGGATGCGGAGCTGAGGCATCAGGATCAAGATCACTGGATGTCAAGAGATGAGTCTGCAGATGAATCGATGAAGCACTGGTTTCCTGGGAGTGAGTATGCAGAAGAACGTCTGGTTTCAAAGGCAAGTAAACTGGTCCAAGCGGCGGTGAGCGTCACGTTGCACGCGAGTGCACAGTAACGCGAAGCACCGGCCTTAAGGATGAAGCAGCTTATATAGCTGAGCTTCTGAAGCCACGCCCACCAGGCTCAGCCTGCCTGCCACACCCGATGAGGCCACACATGAGGATGTTCTCTGGAATAAAGGCTTTCAGCTCCTTGAAAGTTCTTGTAAAATAAAAGCACTCCTGCACTGAAGTAAAGTAAAAGCACTCCTGCACTGAAATAAAGTGTTCCTGCTCACATCTCTATATGAGCCTGGCGCCAAAGGTACCAGGACTGAGTCCAGCCAGGGCCTCTGTGTTTATGGGTCCCAAAGGGATATAAGTGAGTCAACTGACCCATTGCCCCACCACTAGATGGTGTGGATTTTGCATTCTAGGGCCTGTGGCCATGACATATCCCTGTGAAACATAGTATAGGGCTCTGAGGCGACCAGCGCCTGGATTTCGCTTATCCTGCGAGCCGAGGTTAGGCCGACTAGCAAGGCCGTCTTAATGGTGACCAGCCTGATGTCCACAGAACCCATTGGCTCAAATGGTTTGTGCGCCAGGGCGCCCAACACTATATTGAGATCCCAAACAGGGTGTGGCCTCTTGACATGTGGGTAGAGTCTGGCGAGACCCGCTAGATGCTTCTTGACAATCAGGTTAGAAGAGAAGACCTCTTCCCCTGAATTCCTGTAGGCCCTGATGGCTGCCAAGTAAGTGCAGCAAGTGTCTACCTGAAATTGATGGTTTGATTCCCTGAAGCTTGGAATGCGCCACCCCGTTAGACCCCCCCACACCCCTATAATTATGAGGGCACCCAGAAAACCTCTGGTGGATATGTTGTTTAAAGAACATTGAAGTAGTAAATGATGATGCATGAATCTCCACTTGTTTGGCATTGCTCATGTAATGATGTTAGTAAAAATCTTCAATAAATTGTTTTTAAAAAAATGGACATATATAATATCAATATTGAACAGGTCCTGAGCCCGCCTGGACCGGATGGACTTGATGTGGTCCTAAAGAATTCACTGCATATGTGGGTGGAAATTCTTTACTGTCTCTTTGTGCAAATTCACATATCCCTTCTTCTTGGACTAGATCCTTGATAACAAATAAAAAAAAAGGGAATAAAGAAAATCCCTCAATTTACTGGCCGATAACATTGCTTGTTATCACCAGCAAAGTTTTAACGTCATTACTCGTGCTAGAACTAAATGACTGGATTGAGGAGAAGGTAATACAATTAAAATTAGAAAGTGGATTTTGCAAGGGCACAGGTACAGATAACAAGGCTTTCTGCTTAAGCCCTCGTATAGAACAAGGACGGGTACCTACTAACCATGACTATGTATTGTAGAACAAATTACCTCTCAGTAACCTTCTTTCTGATGGATGTGCCACCCACAGATTTCTCATTCATGATATTCCATTTCTAGCGCAGCTGAGCTTCAGAAACATTTAAACCACTAGTGGGTGCAGCAAGGCTCTACGTCGGCTCCACTTGAAGCTTTTAGGAGTGGACATGACTTCGAGGCCAGTATATATCGAAGGACTGCAGCAACCCATGACCTCAGTTCTGCCATTTTGCCTAGCACTCTGCTGCAGACAGACCGCAGAACTTATGAAGGTGTACTAGCTTTCCGTCAAGAAGTGCAAGTAAGCGAGGGCGATGGGGAATCCATGGGAGGAATATCAATCAGAAAAACATAAAAGTGAGGAAAGTAATTTGTTCTTCTAATAGATTCCCTTCCTCCCACTGACTCCTCATCTATGATAGACTCCCATAGCAGTACATGGATTGGGACAAGGGATGAGAGCAAGAGGACCCCACCTAAACCAGAAAACTCTGGAGGACCGTCCATGCCTGCTCATACTGCCCCAAAAAGGAATATAAGCAGTAATGTATGGAAAACAAGTGAAGACAAGCAGTCACAAGTAGCACACGAGTGCACCTGGTGACTAAGCTCTGCAAGTCTGGTGGCACATGCTCCTCAGGCAGCAAATCGACCAATCGTCTGGAATCACAACTTGTCCGCAAAGAGAACCCGCAAACAATCCTTCTCTTGTCATGTACACACCCTCTGGAACTTGATCTCAGTATCAGCACGGTATGCTCCCACAATTGTACAATTTCACAAATGACTCAAATACATGGCTTTATCAACACCTGACCACGGACTAATCCCAATTGGTGCACATACAGATGTATAGACCTCAACTCACAGTACTGTGCTACTGTTAAAAGATGCCAGCCCAAACACTGGACACCCACACCCTGTACAGCACTCCTCTACTCTCGAGCTAGGTCCACGCTTTAAACAATAAAATAGAAAGAAGTCGATGTAGCTGCTTGCCAAATTTCGATGACGGGGAACTGCTGTGTAGAGCAGAGGTGGCAGCTTGACCTCTGATAGAATGAGCTCAGACCATCAGGCACATCTCTCCCAGCCAGATCAAAGCATTCCAAGATGTAGAGCATGGTGCACCTTCACAGGGTCCATCTGGTCACAGCCCTGCCAGCACGAGCACAACCCACAAAAAGCTGGTAATCTTTCCCGATATCTCTTGTCTGAGAGACGTAGTAGCTGAGAGCCTGCACCGGGTCGAGGGGATGGAATTGCTCCTTTGCCTTGGAAGGGTATGGTCGAGGTAAATACACTGGAAGATGGATCTTTTGCCACCTTCAGGAAGAAGGAAGTTCTCACTCTCAATGTCACCTTCACTTAGGAAAAAAAACAAAAGGCAGAGCACCCATAATGCAAGTAAACACTAAATTCAGATCCAAAAGAGATTAGCCACCCCGTAAAATGTACAATAGGAGAGCACAGCGCATTTAAAATAATTTAAGTCCAACTCTTTATACCTCTGCAGTCAAGCCGAAGGTTGAGGTTGCAGAGGTTCCAATAGGGGTCTTGCCCACTCCGAGTGGAAGAGCAGATCCACTCTCTTCGGGAGGCACCAGAGATGGTAGATGGACAGGTCCAGCAGCTCCGGGTACCACGTTTGCCAAGCCCAGTACACAGCGATCAAAATGAAGGTGGACCTGAACAGGGGTATTTTCCCCAAGAACCAGCGAAACTACATGGATTGGTGGTTACGCATAGTGGATGTCTGATTCACAGAGCTCCCTACACCAAGGAGTTTCCCTGGAGCAGAACAATTTGCACTTCCTGTTCACTCTGGTAGCGAAGAGGTTCACCCGAGGATTCCCCCAACAGGAGAAGATCTCCACAGTAACTCTTATGGGAGCCGAAGTCTGCCTGCTCAAGGCATCCGCTATGACATTCTCTGCTCCGGCAAGATGAGCCACCATCAGAGATACCCAGTTCCAGAGAGCACAGAACCACAGTCGCACTACTACTCTGCAAAGAGGCAAGGAAACCACACCACCTTGCTTTCTGTTGTAGTGCTTTGCTACTGTATTGTCCATCAGGACCAGTACACACTTGGCCAACAGAGCGGGAAAGAAGGCAACCATGGAAAGCCTGATAGCCCTCAACTCCAGCAAGCTGATGTGCTCCTGAAACTCGGAGAGAAAGAGAAAATACTTACCAGTAATGTTCCTTCTATGGATTCTTCTGCAGATTCCTCATCGGACAGATATCCTTCCAGCTTCAGCTGCTTGGAACCTTTTTGACAGGGGCCGCAATACAACTCGACATAGACTCCTCTTGACTCGTCTGTGCCACTCCTCGACTGTGGATAAGATGTCAGCCGTATATATGTTATGTCACTGTGCTCCCATACACAAGGTTCCCACCTGCCCCGCCCCCCCATTCCCTGAGCTCAGCAGCTGCGAGGGAAGAATCCACAGGATTCAGTTTAAAGACAGCCAAAAAACAGATCATAACTTTATTTTTGAGAGAAACAGACACCGTACTGAAAGCAACTGACAGTACCCAATGCAAAAGGAACCAAACGGGCCCAACAACAAATAGTCATCACCTCAAATTCTCACCCTTAGGAGAGAGCAAACCGAAAACGTCAGGAGACCACTTTCATAATGGGACAGGACGACGAGAAATCTGCCAGATAAGACTCCATAAAAAGGACATTACCAGCAAGCAATTTTTCCTTCAATGGATTGCATTCTCCTGCAGATTCCTTATCTGATAGACTGCCAAAGCAGCACAGAGCGCAGAGGCAGAATGAAAGCCGTCAAACAAGGAAGCTCTGCAACACTGCTCTACCGAATCGAGTGTCAGACCCCTTCCATGCCACATCTAAGCGATAATGCTTAGTAAACGGATGGAGCGACGACCATGTCGCTGCTTGACAAATTTCCTTTACCGGCACACCCCTTTGCAAGGCGGATGATGCTGTCACGCCAATGTAGAATGAGCTCTGATGCCTGATCTTTTCCTACTCTCTGATAACACCCCGCAATGCAGAGAATTAACTAGCGAGAGATCGTCTGTTTGAACATAGCCAGGCCCTTCCTTGACACAGAGAAAGCCGCAAAGAGTTGCTCATCATGTCTAAACTCTGCCGTCCTAACTGCAGAAGCTGAGCGCCCTCTTAGGGTGCATCCGTTGTAGCTTTTATTCATCCTTAGAGGGATGTAGAAGCAGATAGAAAACGGGCAAAACAATGCTGGGACATGTGGAATTCTGAGACCACTCTTGGCAGAAATGGCACTCCTTGGGAGAAGCCTTCTCCTTGAATAATCGCAGGAAGGGCGGTCTGCAAGATAGAGCCTGAAGCTCACTCAAAAGTCTCACTGACATGATTGCCACCAAGAAAGCTGTTTTCAGGGTAAGGAACACGAACGCATGGGCTCAAACTGAGCCGCCATCTAAAAGGTCAGAACTAACCAAATTGAGGTCCCAGTCCAGAAACTGAGTAGGAGTGAACCCATTTACAAGGTCATTTTGGAATTTAGTTCATTACCAGGACTGTGAAAAATAATCCTTGATCTGGTGACCTCTTGCACACAAAGCTGTCATGTAGCCCTTGACTGTGCTTATCTGAAGGCCTGATGAGGTCAGTGAAAAAAACGAACTCCATCACTGCAGTGGTGGGACAAGCGATAGGGTCTATCCTGCGTTCCTTACAACACACCTCAAACTTTCTCCACCTACATGCGCACAATTATCTTGTAGAAGTTCTGCGTGCAAAGCACAAAGAAAATGGTGGACCAGTGGATCGGGATGACACACTTCACTATTTCAATTCAAAGCAAAATTTTATTAAATTAATCCACAAAGCATATGTCTATATATAAACATTAAAACATTAGAAAACAATACTCCAATCTTTCACAACTCAGGCATCCGAAACTCTCAATCCTTCATTCATACTTCTATACATAAAACCATAATGGCCAATTCAACAATGTGTAGTCACAATCTGGTCCTACACAGCTCTTTATAAGTAATTAATCCACTTCTATTCACTCTGACCCTGTCCTTGTTGAGTGTGTCATTTACAGTTTGTTTTATGATTTCCGAACAGTTTGTGTGGTCGACACGTGTTTCGGTATCATTGGACATAGTGTTTCCTTTTCTTTCTAAGACCTTCCTCAGGACGTGAGGCTCAGTCGAGTTGTCCTGCCTTTCATATGGACTGGAGTAAGCCATATCGTAATCTAAGACATATACAGACAAATATAACCTATCAGGGTTGTGTGCCATTCCCATTTCTTCTAACAATGACTTTTCTTGTCAAGAAAGCATGTTGAGTCAAAGCATGCCAAGCATCATACTCACTCCCGGACGTCAACTTGGGGGATGCGAATGGATAAACTGGAGTGGATCCTTCCACAGGATTCTAATATTCAATTATGCTAGATCCTGTAGATAACATAAAAAGGAACGGTATTTCAAACCACTTACTAATTCTCACGTCTCCAAACAGACACGGTATTAAGAGAATACTCACATAGGCAACACTTTGCCAAATGTATTCTCTGTATGTGGTTACACTTCTTAACTACCCATAGCAGACATGCGACTTCAAACTCTGGATCCAGGGGGCTCGAAATCCTAACAATACAAAAAAGGAATTCCCACTATAGCATCTAGGGGCCACATGATTGTAAACACCTATGCACTACCTGGGTATCCACAAATCAACACTTACCGCCCTTCCGGATGACCCACAAATGGACAGTGCCAAATTGATAAGACTTTTGTCCAATGTGGTGGGAGTTCCCATACACTAGTTCGATTTCATTTTGGGGGTCTCTGAAAAATGGGGAGGGGGAGTAAGGAAAATGTCAGTCCCTCCGTCTTGAGCCAACTGATAAAGTGTACTCCTAAACATTACCCACAGGACAGGCTTCCCTGCCCGCATGTTGTGGAGCAATGATGTGCACCCCATGGTCATGTATTAATACTGAGTCACCCTTGGTGGTTCCGCTGATCCAACGGGAATCCACGTTACAGACCGCATTTTTATGTGCAGAACGCCGGTCATGTATATGTGAAACTGGCGTCTGTCACAAGCGCCACATAATGCCCAACTGTATTCGACTATATTTGAATCACTGTGTCCGATTTCGGGAGACACATGCAGTACATATAGCTCTGTCAATATACCAAAAGTAGCACCTCGGAACCCGTAGATGGCGTCAGTCCCATGTATCAGGTCATCAACCAATGTATTACACCACATTTATACCGTTAGATCCAATTTCATTGAGACACATGCAGTAAATAAGGGTCTCTCAGTGTGCCCAGAGAAGCAATTCAAAATCGCATTGCTTACCGTGTTAACTCCTCGAGTGCGTTGTGTTCAGTATCCAAACAATTGGAGAAACAGAGATCGAAATGGGACTCTTCCTTATATTCATGTATGGCGCTCCCATGGGCATAGAAAGAGGACTCACTAGTGCCACAGGTCCAAAGCTTAATGCATAGTATAAATGTATATTTTTACACAACCATAAAGGGAGTAGATGGGTGTAATATTACCTGCTGTTCCCCTTACAAACTATATATATCTGAAGAGTATAAAAAAACACATGTTCGCATTGTCGTTTTGGCGGGTGATTTGTACCCATAATGACTGATGTTAAAGCACACATACCTCGTCCCCTTCGAATTGCGGGAAATATGCTATTTTTCGCTCCAAAATGTCATTCCCCTGGTACCGGACTGGAGATAACCGTTGTGTATAGCCTGTAGTTACCTGCCCCTGATACAACTACCAACACACTGAGTGCTGCCAAATATAGCGGTGATAGGTCCATGCCCCCAGGAGTAGTAAAGGGTGCGTCCCGATTGAGAATAACTACTAATAGTTGGCAAAAGGACCACAGATGCATGGTAAACTAAATAATATCATGCAGGATAGCTCGTATGGGTCACCATATACACGAAATGTATTTATTTACGTGTAACAGGAGTATTCCATTCCACAGAAACATTTAAACCCTACTTAACTGTATTCAAAGTATGTATCCAACGTTGCTCAATACCATGAAGTAGAGTGCCTATATCACCCCCTCTGTTATCAACCTTTATGTGTTGCAAGACAAACCATTTCATGTCCATATCCTCATGTTTAAACTTGGTAAAATGTTCAACCAAAGGTTTATCCGCCACATTATTGGGTATACAGCTTCTGTTTTCAGAAATACGCTGTCTGACTTCTCTAGTAGTTTTTCCAACATATAGTAATTGGCACAGACAACTAATCACATATATGATGTTCTCCGTCAAACGATTTGTGAGGTATTTCATTTTCCAAACAGTAGTGCCATATCTAAATTCACGTTTTGTTTCCATGAGTGGGCAAGCAACACATTTACCAGATTTATAGTGACCAGTCTCCATGAAACCCTGTCAGTATACTGAGAATCTTTCCTTAAACCATTTGTGTTGAAAATACCATCTTTTGTAAAGGACTCCACCGACATGATGAAGATTGTACATGACATCTGTATAGACAAGGAGGATATTTTAGTAACCATGGATGTGGAATCTTTGTACACGGCTATTCCACAGATGGATTGTCTAAATGTTTTAGGCGATGTCCTGGACAAACGTATGAGACCGCATTTACCACCAACTGGGTTTGTCCAGGAATGTATTCGCCGAGCTATGACAGAACACTTTTTCCTCTTTAAAAGTCAACTACATAAACAGGAGAAGGGGGTGAGCATGGGGGAAACTTTTGCCCCCGATGTAGCCAACCTGTATATGGCTGACTTTGAGGATAAACATATACTAGGAATTAACAACGGCTTACAATGTCATCTGGTGAGGGTCACCCCACTCTACTAAACCCTTACGATCAGGAAGGGTTTCTGCCCTGGACAGATAATCAGCTTGGGTTAAAAACTTCCCTGGTTTATGAATTGTTCTAAAAGAGAAGGGCTGGAGGGAAAGAAACCACCTAAGTATTCTCTGATTTGAATCTTTGTTACGAGCAAGCCAGACTAATGGAGCATGATCAGTTATTAAGGTGAACTCTCGGCCTAACAGATAATATCTTAGAGCGTCAATAGCCCACTTTACTGCCAAACACTCCTTCTAGATGGTTGGATAACTTCGTTCGTGAGGTAACAACTTCCGACTGATGAACAGTATTGGCCTTTCCTTCTCTCCCTGGTCCTGGAACAGCACAGCTCAGAGTCCCGTACCTGAGGCATCCGTGTGGAGGTAAAACAGGGCGTTAAAATCTGAGCAGTGCAAGACAGCTCTTTCGGTGAGGGCCTCCTTTAAGGCCTTAAATGCCTGTAAAGTTTCCAGAGTTTCCCAAGTTTTCCTTGTTGCTGAGCTCTTTTTTAAGAGATCTGTGAGAGGACTGGCTAAGGTAGAAAAGTGTGGGATAAATCTTCTGTAATATCCCACAAACCCCAGAAAAGCCCGCACTTGTTTTGGTGTTTCTGGAAACTTCAACTGCTTGATAGCCTTGATTTTCTCCTCCTGGGGTCTGATGATCCCCTGACCCACATAATATCCCAAATACTTTGTATGAAACATGGCGACATGAGTTTTCTTGGGATTTATATGTAACCCTGCCTGTTTCAGCGTCTCAAGTATTTTCTCAAGATGTTGCAGGTGTTCTGTCCAGGTGTTGCTGTAGATTATATCGTCGAGATATGCACCGACATACTGTTCATGCCCCTTTATAATATGGTTCATTAGTCGCTGAAAGGTCGCAGGAGCCCCATGCAATCCAAAGGGTAGCACCGTAAATTGATATAAACCCGTAGGTGTGGCAAACACAGTCTTCTCCTTATCTGAAGGCAGTAGGGGAATTTGCCAGTAATCCTTGGTTAAGTCAATTGTAGTCAAAAACCTCGCCTTCCCCAGATTATTTAGGAGATCTTCTATTCGAGGCATTGGATATGTATCGAATTTAGAAATGTCATTTACCTTCCGGAAATCCATGCAGAACCTCACACTCCCCTTCGGCTTCGGTACCAGGACCACATGGGAACACCAGTCACTGTAAGATGGTTCAATGATCCCCAGATCCAGCATTTCCTGTACCTCTTGGTTGAAGACTCTGATCTTTGACTCAGGAATCCGATAAAGTCTTTGCCTCACTATGGCCCCAGGTTTGGTGACTATACGATGATTGGTTAATTTAGTCTTCCCTGGTAAGGAGGAGAATATATGTGAAAACCGTTGTACTATGTTAGACAACTCAGTTTTTTGGACAGCTGATAAATTTGGGTTGATATTTAGGCCCTCAGAACCAGTTTTCTTCTTTAATTGGAGAAATTGTTCTTCTGCTGCTCCATCCACAGATATCATGGCCATTGTTGGGACTGGAGATATCCATTTTTTAAGTAAATTGACATGATAGGTTTGATAGGGAAACTTACAGTCTGTCTGTTTCACCTTGTAGGTTAACGACCCAAAACTTCTTGAATCTCATAAGGATCTTTCCAAGTAGCTAACATTTTGTTCTCTGACGTAGGTACCAACACGAGTACTTGGTCTCCTTCCTTAAAAGTATGTAACTGTGCATGCTGATTGTAGTATTTCTCTTGTCTTATTTGCGCTTGAAGAAGATTATCCCTGGCAATACTTTGTAGTTTTTCCACCCTTTCCTGCAGCTGAGAAGCATACTCTGTTAATGTTATCTCCCGTTTCAGTTGCTCCTCCCAAGCTTCTTTTAACAGGTCTAACAAAGTACGAACGGGCCTCCCGAACAGTAATTCAAAGGGTGAAAACCCTGTTGACGACTGAGGAGTGTTCCTAAGTGTCATTAAAATCCACGGAAGTACTCTATCCCAGTCTTTACTCTTTGGGGAAGTCGTTTTCTTCAGCATTTGTTTGATGGTATGATTATAACGTTCCACCAACCCATCAGTCTGTGGGTGGTACGCAGCTGTTTTCAGATGTTCTATTTTTAGCGTCTCACAGACTTGTTGTAGTACCTTGGACATGAAATTTGACCCCCGGTCGGTGACAATCTCCCTGGGAATCCCAACTCGTCCAATAAAAGGTATTAGTGCGTCACAAATCTGTTGGGTATTTGTTGCCTTCAAGGGAAATGCCTCGGGGTATCTGGTTGCATAGTCGACCACCACAAGAATGTATTTGGGACCTCTTCGAGTCGGCTCCAAAGGTCCCACCATATCGATTCCTATTCTACTGAACGGTTCCATAACTAGGGGAATAGGTTGAAGTGGTGCTCTCCTCACATTGGCCCGGTTCTTCAGATGACATTCCTCACATGACTGACAGAACCGAACCACCTGCTGGTACACTCCAGGCCAATCGAATCTATCTAGGATCTTTTTAGTTGTCTTCTCCGTTCCCAAGTGACCCTCACCAATTTGAAGGTCCTCTAGTATAGTCTTATAGTATTTCTGGGGTATCAGTAACCGTTTTAGATCCTCTCCATTCCTGGACTTACTTAATCTATAGTACAACCCATTCTCCTTAATGAAGCGTGGTCCCTCTCCTGCTATTTCTTCTACAGCCCGCTCTCGGGCCTATTGCAGTAAGGGATCTAGCTCTTGTGCAGACCTAAAACTGTCCCCGTCTTCCTGAATCCTCCAATCTACTGCTACAGGGAAAACATTTTTAGCTCTCCACTCCTCCTTCAGTAACTGCTTGAGCTTTTTGCTCTTTTGTGTTTTAGGAACCGGGCAAGATATTTCATCTCTATGGAAAGGGGCCGTTTCCAGCCAGCTCTTCTCAATCTTATGAACTAATTCCGGAAATTTTGGTATATCTGAGCCAATTAGAAGTGGTTTCGGTAAACGAGGTAACACTGCTGCCGTCACCCCCATTGTTTCCCCAACCATCTTGATTTGTATTTCCTTAGAGGGGTAAACCCTTACATCCCCATGTACACATCGGATAGGAATTTTCTCTGAGGAATAATAATCTTCACCTACCATCTCTGATGTTACCGCTGTCTGTAGGCTTCCTGAGTCGATCAACGCGGTGGTGTGTTTTCCATCCACCTCTGCCTCACATGTATACAGATACTGCGCCTGTCTCCCATTTATCGGTTCCGGGGCCTCATTTCCTTTTTGGGATTTGAGGACCCCCAACATCCATTGGTTCAGCTTTTGTATTTTTCGGACAAAATCTTGCTAGGTGCCCCCAGTCCCCACAGTCAAAACACTGTGGGCCTCTAGGCGTAAGTGTAGCTTTACGATAATTTATAGGATCCTCACTGTTAGGTCTGGAACGTACGTTTTCTCCTTCCGATCTTCGTAGCATTGAGTGTGGCCACCTTGGTGGAGTCGCCGACTTATTCAACAAAAGGGGTGGTTTATAACTCGTCGGATAGTTCAACACCTTGTCTTGTCCAGCTTTTTGGTAAGCTGATGCCACCTCTACAGCCTCAGTTAATGACAACCTGGGATGTTGTTTGACCCACCTCTGTACGGGCCCAGGGAGAGCTTTGATGAACTGTTCCAAAACAACCTTTTCTGTTATCTCTGCCGGAGTGGAGGCACCAGGTTGTAACCATTTCTCCGCCAATTCTTTTACTCTGTAAAATAACTGCCTCGGGGTTTCTTCCCCCTTCAGTTTGACTTCTCTAAACTTGACTCGATACGTTTCCTCGTCGTGTCCCATTCGCTCCAACACCACCTTCTTCATGTCCCCATAGCTGGTGTCACCCGCAGGGTCTGCCGCTTGATATGCACATTGCATTTCACCGGTCATCAATGGTGCGATGTAATGACACCATCTCTCGGCGGGCCACTGTGCATTCCGAGCCAAACTTTCAAAATTCACGAAAAAGTGTCCTGGATCTTCGCCTGCCGAATACTTTTGCAAGACAGAGGTAGGGACCTGGAGACTGTTTCGTACATTCGTTACTTCGAGTAATTGAGCCTTCTGCATTTGTAAGGCCTGTTGAAAGGCTAATCTGTGGGCTTGAGCTTGTTGCGATTGCATTTGTAAGGCCTGTTGTAAGAGTTGTTGACCTTCGCTTAGGGTCTTAATAAGGTCCCCCATGGCGTTCTCAAGGTCCCACTTCTGACACCAAACTGTGAAACTTTAAGTAGTAGATTTGATGAAATAAAAGAATTATGAGACCTCAGCCAGTAAATAGTTTGTTTGGACTGAAAGAGAGCCCATTTCTTTATTAATCAATTTCTTTTCTTTTCAGAAAAAAACAGAAAAAGGATACTACTACTTCAGCATTCCCAATCTTCAAGGAGAAGGTCGTGACAACGAGTAAGACTTAAATAGGTAAGTTCTACTTGAAAGAATGTTTGTTGTTTTGACTTATCTCTGTCTTTACGTCTGTCTCTGACTCACTTCTTTTCCTTTTTATTGCTCTGCTTATTTCTCTTCTCTTCAGGTTTACTTCTACCCTCTTGGTTTTCAGCTCTCACAAATTTTTCCTCTTTTCTCCCCTGTTTGCTTTGTGACTTAGCATAGAAAGTTCGTTTGCTCTTATGCCCCTCCTCAGAACTAGAATAACTGACAGTACGTACGTTTGTTATGGCTGCAGAGAGGTGACTGGCATTATTGTCTCAAATCTTCGCGGCTGACTTTCTCTTCCTGTCTAAGAGTTCAGTCGGCGTATGTAACTGCCTCTTTTGAAGTTCCTTTCCCATCCATTCATGCACAGTTTCGCTTCTACGTTTACTTGTGAATGTTCGTTTCGGATATACATATATGGCTTCTCTGTTTCGTTCGACGACTCACTTAGTTAGAACTCATTCAGCCTTTCAATCACGTTTGCCTTGTCACAGTCCGTATAGCATGACTCCTCTTTATATGTACGGCTTCGCAGCCTCACTCAATAACACTCTTATTTATAGTTCATTCAGTCTTTCAGCCTCGTCTGCCTGGTAGCAGCTCATAAATTGTGGCTTCTTCTCTCGTCACCAAGCGTTACCTGCGTGATGTGCCTTTTGTTTAACACAGACGGCGGACGATGGCTCGTCTTAGTCTCTGCCCCTTTTCCTTCTTCAACCGAGGCCTCCGGAGTTTGCGCTTCACCTTCAGTCCCGAAGGTTCGTAACGCTGCTCTCTTTCTCTCCCTCTGGCAAAAAAAAGTTCATTAAGGTCTGCGGTTCCTCGCAGTACGTTGAAGCGCAGCAGCGCTACTTAATCGAACTTCACTCGCCGAACTCCGTCTCTCCTTCAGGCGATAAACAACAAAAGTATATATAACTTGTCAACAACTAGATTCTGCGCAACGGCGCGGTGGGATTTTCCCAATCTCCTTCAACAGCTGTTTTCTCAATACGCCCAGCTGAGACCGTTGGGCTCGACGTAGTCCTCGTCACACACCGTTTCCTAGGATACCAAAACACAGAGTTGTTTAGAGGAAAGTCCATACATGTATCACTTCCTGGTTCTGTATCCATGCCTTAATAGGGCTCCGCACTGTACACAAAGAAATTAGAGGCAAGAAAAAGACCTATACATTCTCACAGGTGAGCATGGGGGCAACTTTTGCCCCCTGATGTAGCCAACCTGTATATGGCTGACTTTGAGGATAAACATATACTAGGAATTAACAACAGCTTACAATGTCATCTGGTACTCCGCACACACTTGCGTGTGTGGCGTAGGTACATTGACGAGATTTTCCTCATCTGGAGGGGGTCAGTAACAACTGTGATGGAGTTTCACAAATGACTGAATACCTGCGATACTAATATTAAGTTTACCATCGAATATAGTTATCGACAGGTACGTTTTCTTGACTACGGCCAATTTTTACGGCTTAGGCGTAATTGCACTGAAAAAGAGGAATTTAAAATACATGCAGACCTCTTACGAGGGAGGTTGGGTGAGAGAGGTTATCCAAAAAAACTAGTGAGGGATTACCTTAAGAGAGCAGAAAACACTGCAAGAGATACTTGTCTGATCACCCATGACAAACGGCAGAGTGACCGTTTAGTCTGTGTGTCTACATTTAATCCCATTAGTGGCGATTTTAAGAAGAGTATCAACAAAATTGGCACCTGGTTAAACAGCCAGGCACTTTGTCCAACAAAACCATGTTTGCCTTCAAAAGGAATCAAAATCTCTGGCAGAAACTTGTGCACACATACAAGGAAGGTGATAAATAACAATCAGTCCTCAACCAATGAGGGCCGCCACCTGTAATTGGCCACTATAAATGTGGTAAATGTGTTGCTTGCCCACTCACAGAAACAAAACGTGAATTTAGATATGGCACTACTGTTTGGAAAATGAAATGCCACTCAAATTGTTTGACGAAGAATGTCATATATGATTAGTTGGACGTGCCAATTGCTATATGTTGGAAAAACTACTAGAGAAGTTAGACAGCTTATTTCTGAACAGAGAAGCTGTATATGCAATAATGTGGCGGATAAACCTTTGGTTGAACATTTTACTAAGTTTAAACATAAGGATATGGGCATGAAATGGTTTGACTTGCAACACAAAAGGTTAATAACAGAGGGGGCGATATAGGCACTCTACTTCATGGTATTGAGCAACGTTGGATACATACTTTGGATACAGTTAAGAAGGGTTTAAATTTTTTCTGTGGAATGGAATACTCTTGTTACACGTAAATAAATACATTTTGTGTATATGGTGACCCATACGAGCTATCCTGCATGATGATGTTTAATTTACCATGCATCGGTGGTCCTTTTACCAACTATTAGTAGTTACTCTCGATTGGGATGCACCCTTTACTACTCCTCGGGGCATGGATCTATTACCGCTATATTTGGCAGCACTCAGTGTGTTGGGAGTTGTATCAGGGGCAGGTAACTACAGGCTATACACACCGGTTAACTCCAGTCGGGTACCAGGGGAATGACATTTTGGAGCGAAAAGTAGCATTTTTCCCGCAATACGAAGGGGACGAGGTAGGTGTGCTTTAACATCAGTCATTATGGGTACACATTACCTGCCAAAACAACAATGCAAACATGTGTTTTCTATACTCGTGTATATATAGTCTGTAATGGGAACAGCAGGTAATGTTACACCCATGTACTCCCTTTATGGTTGTGTAAAAATATACATGTATACTATGCATTAAGCTTTGGACCTGTGGTCCTCTTTCTATGCCCATGGGAGCGCCATACATGAATATAAGGAAGAGTCCTGTTTCTAGGTCTATGTTTCTCCAATTGTTTGGATACTGAACACGATGCACTCGAGGAGTTAACACAGGTAAGCAATATGATTTTGAATTGCTTCTCTGGGCACACTGAGAGACCCTTATTTACTGCATGTGTCTCAAAGAAATTGGATCTAGCGGTATAAATGTGGCGTAATACATTGGTTGATGACCTGATACACGGGACAGACGCCATCTACGGGTTCCGAGGTGCTACTTTTGGTATAATGACAGAGCTATATGTACTGCATGTGTCTCCCGAAATCGAACACAGTGATTCAAATATAGTCGAATACAGTTGGGCGTTACGTGGCACTTGTGACAGACGGCAGTTTCACATATACGCGACCAGCAATCCACGCATAAAAATGTGGTCTGTAACGTGGATTCACGTTGGATCAGCGGAACCGCCAAGGGTGACTCATTATTAATACATGACCGTGGGGTGCACATCATTACTCCATAGCTTGCGGGCAGGGAAGGCTGTCCTGTGGGTAATGTTTAGGAGTACACTGTATCAGTTGGCTCAAGACGGAGGGACTGACATTTCCCTTTCTCCCCCTCCCTGTTTTTCAGAGACCCCCAAAATGAAATCGAACTAGTGTATGGGAACTCCCACCACATTGGACCGAAGAGTCTTATCAATTTGGCACTGTCCATTTGTGGGTCATCCGGAAAGGGCGCTAAGTGTTGATTTGTGGATACCCAGGTAGTGCATAGGTGTTTACAATCATGTGGCCCCTTGATGCTATAGTGGGAATTCCTTTTTTGTATTGTTAGGATTTCAAGCCGCCTGTATCCAGAGTTTGAAGTCGCATGTCTGCTATGAGCAGTTAAGGAGTGCAACCACAAACAGAGAATACATTTGGCAAAGTTTTGCCTATGTGAGTATTCTCTTAATACCATTTCAAAAGTTAGTGTCTATGTTTGGAGACATGTGAGAATTAGTGAGTGGTTAGAAATACCGTTCCTTTTTATGTTATCTACAGGATCTAGCATAATTGAATATTAGAATCCTGTGGAAGGATCCACTCCAGTTTTTCCATCTGCATCCTCCAAGTTGACATCCGCGGTTGAGTATGGTGTTTCGCATGCAATGACTAGACATGCTTTCTTGACAATAAGAGTCATTGTTAAAAGAAATGGGAATGGCACACAACCCCGGTAGGTTTTATTTGTCTGTATATGTTTTAGATTACGATATGGCTTACTCCAGTCCATGAGAGAGAAAGGACAACTCGACTGAGCATCACGTCCTGAGGAAGGCCTTAGAAAGAAAAGGGCAAGACTGTATGTCCATTGAGACCGAAACACGTGTTGACGACCACACAAACTGTTTGTAAATCATAAAACAAACTGTAAATGACACTCTCAACAAGGACAGGGTCAGAGTGAATAGAAATTGAATAATTACTTGTAAAGATCTGTGTAGGACCAGATTGTGACTACACATTGTTGAATTGGCCATTATGGTTTTATCTCTAGAAGTATGAATGAAGGATTGAGAGTTTTGGATGCCTGAGTTGTGAAAGATTGGAGTATTGTTTTCTAATGTTTTAATGTTTATATATAGACATATGCTTTGTGGATTAATTTAATAAAATTTTGCTTTGAATTGAAATAGTGAAGTGCGTCATCCCGATCCACTGGTCCACCATTTTCTTTGTGCTTTGTACTATACCTGAAGGACTAGGGTTTAGATTGCAAGTATCCCCTTTATTTAAATAACATCTCAAGTACCTCTTCTGAGAGGTCCCAGCCATCATACATCATCCTCTCAATAGCCACGCATGTAGGTTGAGGGACTCTGATTCGGGCAGAGCACCCGACCTTACGACTGCGATAGCAGGTCCAGCCACTGAGGCAGTCGGAGAGGTGAGCAGATAGTTAAATCCAAGATCTCTGAGCACCATGTTCTTTGCACCCAGCCCAGGGCGATCAAGATCATGATCGCTCGAAACATCCTGAAAAGCACAGTGGATGTCGAAGACCCACTCCCCTAGTGAAATCTTTGCTGGGAAATCCCTTGAGCAAAACTGTCTGCACTTTGCGTTGGTGCTCATGGCAAAGGGATCTACTGTCTGGGTACCCCACTGGGCGAAGATTTCTCTAAGAACTCCCTGGCATACTTCTCACTTGTGCAAGACTCTGCTCTGCCTGCTCAGAGTAGAGTGTCCGCCAGTCGGTTCTCCACTCCCGCTAGATGGGCACCTGAAGAAGAGATCAGATTCTCCAGCAGACAGAACCATAGCTGTAGCGCCTCCCTACACAGGGTCAGGGACCGCACCCCTCCCGATTTTTGAGGCAGTGCATGGCCACTGTGTTTTTCATGAGAATGAGGACATGTTTTCCCTAGAGAGAAGGCGCAAAGGCGATTGGCGGCCAACTTGATTGCCTGCATCTTCAGCCTATGGTGGGTGGAGGGGGGGTTCAAGGAGAAGGAGGGATGAGATGGGGGGGAAATCTGTGGGAGAATGCAATCCATTGAACAATGTACAAGTTACAAGGGACCAGGCGGAGCTGCCAGAGGAGGCAGCCTTCATGCTGGTGACAATGCAACCTCCCAAGAGAAAAGAGACAGCCCCAGGTTCGATGACCAGAGGGCTTGGAAGGTAGACTGCAGAAGAGACCCGCAAGGTCGACACAGATAGAGTTGCGTTTGCAGTGCCGAGGAAGAAAGTCTGCAGGCCAAGCCTGTATACACTTAAGCTGGGAACCAGCAATGAAAAGAGCAGTCTAAATACCCTGAAGGTGTCCAGGCTGTGGAATACATTCTGAGTTACTCACCGTAGTGATTAACATACTCCTAGTCCATAGACCCCTTTCCTCCATACTGTATGGGCATCCCTCGCTAGGGACGGGAAACAATCTTTTTCACCAGAAAAAATTGTCTTCCCCTTTACATTTAGAGGCACGCGGGGCGCAGCTACGGAAGCATGCGCTCGCCTGACTCCGCCCACTGGGCCCACTCCTCAGTCCCCTTTGACGCATCGACAATATTACAATTGCCTAGTGAGACAGGTTTATCACGGGGAGGATGGCGGGACGTATGGAGGAAAGGAGACTAGGAGTAGGTTAGTCACTACAGTGAGTAACTTTGAATTACTCCTACGTTCTGCCCCCTTTCCTCCATACTGTATGGTGATCACAACTGAATGCAGCCCTGGGGAGAAGAGTTGCCCCTCTAAGAAAACAAGTTCTTCAAAACTGCCTGGCCAAATGCTGCGTCCAACCTGGCGCTGGCATCCAAGTAGTAGTGCTTGCAAAAGGCTGATGGAGAAGCCCAAGAAGTCACTTTGCCGATTGTCTTCTATGGGACGTATCTTTGGAAAGCCACAGCAGTGGCCTTGGCTCTGATGGCGTGGGCGTGCATGCTTGCTTGCAAAGGCCCGTGCTGCTCCTCATACGCCTTCTTGAAGACGTTCACCATCCACCTTGCTATGGAGTCCTTTGAGGCCTGACAGCCTGGTTTTGACCCGTCAAAATTGATCAACTTGGCAACCGATTTACGGAAGCTCTTTGTCCTGTCCAGATAAAATCTTAGAGCATTCCTGACATCCAGACAGTGCAATACCCTTCTGAGCCTCATCCTTTGGATCGGCAAAGAATGTTAGGAGTACTATCTCCTTGTTAAGGTGAAAGGAGGAAACTACTTTAGGGAGAAAGGCACGGTGTGTCCTGAGCACCACCTTGTCCCGGCGAAATGATGTATAGGGCTCTGAAGCCACCAGGGCCTGAATTTCGCTGATCCGGCGTGCTGATGTAAGGCCAACCAGTAGGGCAGTCTTGATAGTAACCAGCCTGAGTAACCAGCCTGATGTCTGCTGACGCAATGGGTTTGAAGGGTTTGTGGGCCAGGATGCCCAGTACCACGTTAAGGTCCCAGACCAGATGTAGACGTTTGACAGGAGGATATAACTTGGTCAGACCTGCTAAATGCCTTTTAACCACCGGATTGGAGGAGGAGAAAATGTCTGAGTTCTTGTATGCCCCGATGGACACTTAAGTGGGCCAAATGCGCAGAGAAGGATAGCACATCATCCAGTGAGCATGTCAGGGAGGTCAATCTTGTTGGTCTTGGCCCAGTGACAGAACCTTGTCCACTTGCTCCTGTATCGACTCCAGGTGGAGTCACTTCTTGCCCCCTGTATGATAGCCAGGTTGTCCTGTTACAAGTGTAGATGCTTCAGAGTGATCTGTTCAGGAACCAAGCTGCCAGGACTAACCTCTGCAGAGCGGGATGAACCACTGTGCCCCTCTGCTGGGATAGTAAGTGGGCTGTGCCCAGCGGGAGGCATACCAGGGGCTGGTCCACCAGTCAGAGAAGTTCTGAGAACCAAGGTCTTGCTGGCGACCACGGGGCTATCAAGATGAGCTGAAGGCTCGGTGTCTCCATGACCTTGCAGATTACTGTGAATCGGCAGAGTGGTGGGGTGGGTGGGAGAAGCGTATGCATTATCGTTCCACGGAATCTGCAATTTTTTTTTTTTGCTGCCGTGATTAGTCTTGCAACCTTTTTATGTTTGATGTTAGGAGGCAGCCTTTTAAGAGGTTGATCTGCTTTTGAAACCAGGGTGTCATTTGTCAAATTTAGACCAGCATGTTTGGAACTCAAAAACATTGGTGCTAAAATAGTTGCCAGTTTTTGCTCAGATCTTAAATTTGAGGGTGCTAAAGTGACATCCCCATTTGGCCTAAAGGCTTGTTGAGAGTCATTAACAGCAACAATTTCGGAAACAGGAGCAATAGAGACATGTTTAACAAAGGCATCAGCAACAACATTAACAGTCTGAGACGTAGGGATCACAGGGACTGAATGTGTTAGGGGTTTTAAGAAAACTATCAGTACAGATGGTTTGAGTGCCTTGTTCAATGCAATTATGAAGGCACTTAAAGTCCCTTTGAGACTTCAAGCCAATCTCACAAATGATGTGATCATGAGATTGGATCATGCAATCAGTTTGATGTTGTAACTTTCCTTCTAGCAATTCATAGAGCTTGGCCAAAGACAGTAAAGCTGTATTCATAGCAGTTAAGGTGTTATTGAGTGCTGGAGCCTCCGGAAATGAAAATCTATTATTACCATTCGGAGTTTGAGGCTTTTGAATAAAATAAGGATGGCCACCAGTTGTTTCGTGAAATTGAGGCTGTCTGGGAGTGGAAGCCACAAAGGATAATGATCGATTGGATACACTGGATGATTTTTCAAACATGACTCGAGATCTATACAATTCTTGTTTGTCATTATCTTTCAGCTTGCTTAGAGAGGTGGGGATTGACATGACCGTTGGAGGATTGGAGCTACATGATTGGTCGTTTAGTTGCATCAAATCCTCGGTATTTGAACAGATATATTGCACATCAGAGTTAAGGTGATCATGAGGCGAGGATGAGTTGAGAAATTCAAGGGCCTCAACATCTATTTCACCTGTGTAATTTTCATATTCCTTTCTTAATAAAAGTTGAGCCTGAACTGAACATAGCAGAGGATTTGTCGGTAATAAGTCAGCAGCTGTCTGGGGAGGAACAGCATGAATATCAGGTATTTGAGTGACGCATATCTCACCAGATTTACATGCGAAAGCAATAGAAGCATCAGCAATTTCCTTGCCTATCACAGTCTCAAGAGGCTTGTTCAACACATTAAATTCACTCAGTACTATGGATTTGCTCTGTTTCGATCCATCAGATGTTAAACTCACTATATTTGGAATTGGATTATCATTCACAATAAGGGGAGATGCTTTCAAGATCTTACCACCATCAAGGGAACAAAAAGAGCGAATATCAACCGTCAGGGATAAGGGCTTTTTTTTTTTTCTTGGTTCTCTTTAAGTCTTTTGGCTAAAAAGACTTGGAGATTCCAAGGGACGGATATCATATGGACCATTTCCAATATGGGCATCCCTGAAGTTAGAGATTTTATTGATTTGGACATGTCAAGTAAAGATACCATAAACACTGGGTGAGTATTACGTGACCAATTAGTTGCCTGACTGGCGCGCAGAGAATATATCAATTGACAACAGAAATCTTGCAGAATATAAAGGACCACTCGGTGTCCTTCGAAGCAAACACACGGATAGACTCATATTACAGCAGAATATTACTGTTTTAAATCAGACCGAAACTAAAAATAAAAATTAACAAAAAAAAACAAAAAAGCTGGCGCCGCGCACAGCAAACAGTACTCTGTGGTACTCTGTGCATGGCGCAGGTGCGCCAAGGAGTTGGACTTTGAAATGCAGGGATCTGACGTCACACGGTCAGAGTAGGCGGGACCTCCCTCCAGGAAGTACCTTAGAGGAAAAAAATAATAATAATAAATAAAATCAAATATACACACAGTAAGGTTAGTGTATGTGAACACTAACGAAGCAAGACTATTTTTAGGTCTAATTGAGTCCAATTAAACACTATTCTAACAATCACCTCCTTTGTTGTTGGTCGTGGGTCAGGCAATGTAGGAGCCACACGAAAAGACGTCCTCCTGGACGGAATACACCACAAGTGCACAAACTGGACGGCAGCAAGATTCGGGCTTTTCCTTGGAGAGAAAAACGTCCTTGTCAGAGAAGCACAACGGGTACGTGTTAGGCAGAAACCTGTGCAGTTCCCTCTGGAACCACTGCAAAAGATTTAAGACTACAGGTGTTTGGCAGTAAACCCACTTGGTAGCAGTCTGTACCACACAGATTCACTTGGTAGCTGTGGCTGAGCAGTCAGACTTCCCTCAAGAAGAGTTAGGCAGCATACAGAGTATTCACAATAGGTCAAAAGAACACAGTAGAACAAGCAAACACTGACAAGAGCTTGGTGTAAAAGAGATAATTATTTATTTAAAACCACATCTAGTAAAACACACAGGCACTAATATTAAGCAGTTCAAAAACACGGTCACTAAAAGATATACACTCCCTTAAAAGAATATTAGACAAGTCTAAGTAAAAGCCCCACTTATTTTCAGACAGCGGTGAGCGCTTAACGCAGATGGCACTCTAATAATTCGTTTTAAAAGGGAGAGAAAAGCAGAGTATAGTTTGAAACAGATCCCAACACTTTCATAAGAACACAACAAGGGAGGAAGGCAAAGTAAAACCGTGAAGTTAGAGTTCAGAAGGCCGGATCCACTTTAAGAGGATCAGAACGAAATGTGTCCAAGGTCACACGGTTGCAAAGTGCACAAAAGTCTCGAAAAGGTTCAGAAAGAGTTGGACCAAAAGAAAGGGACCAGTTAGATGGTCAAGACGGCCAGCCCAGTCCAGAAGGTTAAGGGATTATTATTACCTTGTAGCAATCTTTAGAAAGGGAGGCCTGGCGGACACTGTACCTTAAAGTGGTGAGAATGCTCCAGCGGGGGCAGTTGTTCCTGGCAGCGGATGCAAGTCGGTGCTTCGTCCGGGGGAAGAGGATCTCGTCGGGGAGGAAGACAGGAGTCCGTTGCACTGCCAGGGAAGAAACCAGCTGCAGAGTTCTCAGTTAATAGGAGCGGTCCGTTGGTTCGCGGTCCAGTGGTAAGTGGCTATCCGGTTGCCAGGGTGCTTGGCACAGGCAATTCGACCACAAGACGTCCTGGGATGCATGAAGAAGAAGGTAAACTGGTTGAGCCCACTAGTCAGGGGAAGAAGACTCTCCAGCCGGGAGATCTTCTCTGTCATCGGGAAGTGGTGAGTCGGTTCCGCAGGGCTCCACTGGTGGTGTCGTAGCAGGTCGGCTCAGCTTCTCCCTCGTCGGATTCTCAGGTCCTGTGGCGACTTCTGAAGTTCCAGTCCCCAAAGCCCTGCTTTTATGCAGCACACCCCCATTCACTCAGCCTAGCTGTCACTCAAACATGCTAAGTGGTGAGCCGGCCGGCTCACCACTTGGGCCAATCACACAAGAGTGCGACTTGAGTTACCAAGGTAACTCAGTCCAGGGTGCTTAAACCCCCTCCCACACACCCTGTGGTACCCAGACAGAGTGGCACCACTTTTGGAGGCTTCTGTGGAGAAGCCTGCCAAAAGTGGAACAAAGGGCTCGACTTGGGTTGGAGTCACAGAAGAGAACACAAACGCCATTTTAGAATCGAGTCCTGGCAAAAATACCAACCGGCGAATTAATATTAAATAAATAAACCGGCGGTATGTTCGAGGCTATGAGAATTAATTAAAGTTGGTAGCCTCGAACAATGGGAAAATCCCATAGGGATATATTCGCGGTCGAATATAAAAAGTAGTATCCACTGCCACCAGCCAAAACTCGATCAGGGGGGACGGAGACGGGCCCCCTCGAATAACAGACCCCGGGGCAATCGAATTGCCCCAACCAGTACGTCCACAATATGATGGTTTGTACTGGTATCTGTTCATAATTTGGGACTAGTAAAGCCAATGGTGACTTTACATGCCCTGGGAGACAGTAGTCAGTCCCAGGGTATGGAGTCTATGGTGGGGTGTCACTATGACACCCCTGTGTCACTGCAGGGATGGTGCTGTGTAACACACATAGTAAAAAAACACATGAGACCCTATGGAGTAAAGGACCCCATAGCCTATAAAACACATTAACAGTCAAAGGAACACCATGAATCATGTCAAAGAGTGGGAAAAAGAGTCTCACTCTTGGCAGGAGAGAAAAAAACAAACTCCAGAAATCCAGCAAAACTGCTGGGGGGACTCACTAGGTTAGGAAATTCAGCCTAAACAGAGAAATCTCCCTAACAGTACAGCAAACAGCACTCTGGGGTACTCAGTGCGCGGCGCAGGTGCGCCAAGGAGTTGGACTTTGAAATGCAGGAACCTGACGTCACACGGTCAGAGTAGGCGGGACCTCCCTCCAGGAAGTACCTCCTTTGTTGTTGGTCGTGGGTCAGGCAATGTAGGAGCCACATGAAAAGACATCCTCCTGGACGGAATACACTACGAGTGCACAAACTGGACGGCAGCAAGGTTCGGGCTTTTCCTTGGAGAGAAAAACGTCCTCGTCAGAGAAGCACAACGGGTACAGCAAACACAGCAAACAGTACTCTGTGGTACATCTGCAATGCTTCCCCCAGCGATACCCTGCCTTGCCCCAGCCATGAAGAAAACTGGTGGCACCTCCTGTTCAGTAACTGCGACTTCTTGAGGTTGATAGAGAACCCCAGATCATCTAGCATGAGTGGTAAGCCAGTCGTCGAGGTATGGAAACAGCTGGTGGCCCTTCGTCCTTAGCAGGGCTGCTACCGAGTTCATTAACCTTGTAAAAACCCTTGGGGCCGAGTTGAGGCCAAAGGGGAGGACCTTGTACTGAAAATGAAAGCCCATGATCCTGAACCTCGGGAATGAACGATGGGGCTCCCAAATGGGGGCGTGCAGGTAAGCATCCTTCAGATCTAGGGAGCACATCCAGTCTCCCCCACACAGAGTCTCTGCAATACGATCTGGAGTAACCATCTTGAACTTTTGAAGGGGTAGGGAAAGGTTCAAGGAAGAAAGGTCTAGCACAACTCTCAGGCCAGCCTGGTTGTTCTTCTGAATGGTGAATATTCGGGAATAGAAGCCCATGCCCCGTTGCAAAGCTGGAACCTCCTCCACCGCCTGACTCTTGATGAGCGAGCACATTTTCACCAAAACAGTCGGCGCCCCAATCTGGTGGGGAGGAAAGAGGAAATTGAGGGATTGTCAGGCAAAGCCCGTGGAGACTGCAGAAAGGCGAACCTTGCCTGCCATGAACGGAAGTGCAGGACAAGCCTGCCCCCCACCTGAGACTCGTGGATATGGATGACGTCGTCACAACTTTTTACCCTCTGTGGCTGGTCCCTGGGAGGGGTACTGGAAAAACCCATTGTGAGAGGTTGTGTGCTGCTTGCGCTGGCTAGGAGACCGGTCTGGCTGTATGGCGCAATGCTCCTGAAGCCACCGAAGGTACGTGCGCTATTGAGCGCTGGTGACTGGCTATAGGCTTTGGACGCCGACTTTGTCAGCATTGACAAGGATTTAGCTGTTTGAGAGCTATTCTTTTTGTCTAGTTCCTTCACCCATCCCTTCTTGGCAAGGGCTTCTACATGCTTTTGCAGAGGGATGCCAGTTCTTGTGGCAGGGCGAAAGGTCTGCACTTCAGCTAGAACCCCTGCCTAGGTTGCTGGACTTGAGGCTGCGGAAACCCCAGGTATTCTGCTACACCCGCCAGCCTCTCGTGGAAAGCCTCAGCTGACGAGGGAGTATCCTAGTGCTCCTCCTCATTGGTGTCGCCCACTGTGTCCTGCAGGTCAGGAGCTGGAGGCGTGCTGGGTGCGGGCAGCTGTGGGTTACTGACTGGCTGTGCCGGGGGCTGCTGCAAAGGCTGTGCCGGAGACTGCATGACTGGTGTGAGCGTGGCAACAAAGGGTTGAATCGGTACCGGGTCTGCAACACCATTGGAGCCTGAGGTGGTGCCGGGGTAGCATGTCCTTGATTACCCCCCTGAGGATGGTGCCCATCTGCGGACACTTCATGAGGTTAAGGAACTTTTTGAAGAACCTATCCTCGCATGCAGGGGAAGGGCCAGGAGGCGTGGGAGCCGTGCCCTGTGGTTGCAGAGTACTTGGCGGTCCTTGCAGCACGCTGGGAGCTGCACACCTCCCCTGTGCAGGAGGTGTGCAGCTCCCTGTAAGACGTGGACAAGGTCATTGGAGTGATCCAGTTCCACCTAGACGTGCGTTTCCATGCCTGCTCTCGAGAAGGAGGAGGCAGCTCCGGGCGAGCCTCCATCTTGTCTGGACCGACAGCCATTTTGTAGTGCCCTGCGCCACATGCCTGTTGCGTGGTGCCATTGAGCTGGGGCCAGTCTCCGCCTGTACCCTTAGAAGCGAAGGCTCAGACCTTCCCTGCACCTCAGGTAGAGACCTGGGAGGCGGAGTGCCCTCGGCCATGAAGCCACTAGTGCTGCATGTAGGTGCCCCCTTGGGGATGTCCCCGGTACAACAGCCTTGCGGCACTTCAGCGGTGGCACCAGGAGAGTCTTGCGACCTCTGTTCCTGTTGGCCAGTAGCTCTGGGAGCCTCTGCCCCCTTGCTGGTTTTAGGACCTAGAAGGCCCCTCCAACTCGGGAGCTTCCCTGGGAAGGAGTCGCCCTTTCGGGCTGCAGAGGAGAACAGGGCACCTTCCTTGGGCCTAATCTTCCTCCTCACGCAAGTCTTGAGGTCCTCTGCAGGTGATCTCTCGAACAGCTCCCTCCACCTCACAAAGCGATTCTTGAGAGCTTGCGGGGTCAATGCGTTGCACGCAGAACAGCCGTCCAAGCCGTGGTCGTGGCCAAGGTACCGGAGGCAGAGCGCGTGGGGATCCGCCGTGGGGAAGGAACCCTTGCAGGCAAGACACCTGCTAAAACCCGCTGTCGTCGACATGCGCGGTGCAATATAGCAGCAAAGGCTTCTATTGCCAGATGGGGTGTCTCCTGTATCTCCAAGGTTTATGACTTGAAAGGGCTTGCGACTCCGCAGAGACTTCGGGCTCATTCTACTAGAGCCAATGCAGCATCTGTGACCTTTATCAGGCATGTTCCCATTGTGGACATCTGTAAAGCAGCTACATGGGCTACCCCGGTTGCCTTTTGCAAGCAATATGCTATGGACACATCGTCCAGAAATTATGCAAAATTCGGCCAAGAGGTTCTCAGCAACTTGTTTGCCTGAATCCAGTACATGCCGTTTCCTCCACCCTTGCTTATTCAAAGGCTTTTAAGTCTGGTCTCAACCAGTTAGGAAGGAGGGAGAGCCAGGACAATGGAGAAATGAAAAATAATCTTCATGGTGATTCAGGTTCTCTCCCCTTCACAACACCCACCCAGCCATCCCCTACAGTACACATTTACTTAAATTCTACCGCCTTGCTGGAACCACAGGAACTGGGTGTGGACTGTTGTTGACATGAGGGTAAGGTGTGGGCCTGGCGCATGGAGAACGCACGTGTGACGTAGGCCCTTCCCCTTCTAAAACTCAAGTGACAGCTCTTTTTCAGCTAGCTTTTCAGGCCTGCATGCGCATGCAGGCGTTCCCAACCAGTTGGGAAGGAGGGAGAGCCAGGACGACAGAAATATAAAACCAGCCCTAAGTTATACCTCTTTTCCCCAGTACTCACCAGCTGAGGGACCAAAGAACAGCAAGCATAAAAAGCTATCCGCAAGGAGGTCTGTTTGGGAGGGTGATGAAGAATGGTTGTATGTGATTTAATCGGTCCTAAATCACAGTTGCCTAGAAACGCTGTTCAAAATATATTGCTTGAAAACGTTCTCACTGCCATCTTGCCCTTTAAAAAGGCACATCAATCTGTGGTACTGCCCATTTCCTTTTTTGGTTTTATTTTGTCTAGTACTTTTTTTTTTTAACAGTTTTTATTGATTTTAACAAACAAAACAATCAACCGAAACAAAACAAGAACAAAACCAAACAGTGAACAGCATACAAAGTTTGCAGCATCGTGATGTGTCCACTGTCTCCCCATTTCCCTCCCCCCTAACTCGAGCTTACACCGCCTCAGCATATGCCATCGTCTGGGGGTACCCTCTCCTCTGCGCCCCCAGAGGAATCGTCATCTTCTAGGCAGGCCTGGGTGGACCCGGACAGTGTGGCCACTAAGTGCCTCCAGGCCATCAATGTTTCCGCTACCTTATCTCCCCCTCTACTGACCTCCTTGCTGCATACCACCGTTTCTGCTTCTGCCCATTTCTGAATGTCGTGCCACCAAACTTCTACCTTTGGTCGATTGTTTGCTTTCCATCCCATGGCAATTCTGCGCTTGGCCAGTATATAGGCCAAGTCCTTGAGTTTACACACGTGTTTCAACTTGCGCTGTCTAGAAAACCACCCTACCATGCACGCCCATTGAGATTTCACCTCTAATTTAATCCCTTTGTCAGTCAAACGGTGGGCCACCTCGCCTGAGAACCTTCCCATTTCCAGGCACACCCAGAACATATCCATCATCCCTGCGTTCACCTCCCCACATTTGGGACGTTTGTACTTCTGCGCTCTTGAACCGAGCAATCCTCGGGGGGAGTAGGGGGGGGGGTCATGGATTTGTTGCAGCCTCGCGTTCCTGGACACTTTGTGGTACCTCTGAACCTTCACCCACAACCCGTCGCTCATAGCATCTCCTGCATCCTCTTTCCAGTCCTGTCTCAGCTGGCTCACCTCCTTTACCACCCTTGACATCAACAGTTCACAAATTCAAGAGACCTTGTGCCCTCCATCTGAGATCTCAAATGGTTTCTATGGCCGTGTCGGGCTGACCCTCTAGCACTATTTCCGACCATGTATCTTTCACCCGCCGCACCAATCTAGTATAAGTGATATACTGTCCCGGGTGAAGACCAGTTTCCTCTACCAGCGCATCAAATTCCAAGACCTTCCCATCTTGCCATACACCCCCCAGCGTTGCTACGCCAATTGGTTCCCAATGATACAGATAATCTTACTCAACTGCTCATCCACTCCAGTCAATGCCACCAGCTGCATTTGTGGGGAACACAGGCTCAGGTTCTCCATGACCTGGCTAGCCTTGCGCCAAATCTTCCATCCCAATTCTAACATTCTCGTGCACCCCTTTTGCTGTGATTTCAGCAGCCATATCCACTCAAAAGAATGGGACACATTCAGACATCAACAATCTAGACTCCGATGTTGAGTCTTCCGATAACCACCTAGCCAGATATTGTAGTTGGCTGACCAAATAATAAACCTCGAAGTTGAGCAATTTAATTAATGCCCCCTTGATCATACATGTTTTGCAGTTTCCAAAGCGCTATTCTGTTCCTGGTGTTATGCCATATGAACCCTAAAGAATCGCTTGGGTATCATATATGGTATATTCTCAAATGAGTGCAGCAACCTAGGTAGCACTACCATCTTCAACAGTGCCACCCTCCCTATCATGGCCAGAGGGAGCTTAGCCCAGAATCTCATACTGTTTTCTATGTTGGCAACCGCCTTCTCTGTGTTTTGTTTATATTCAGCCTCCACCGTGTGATAGATATCTATCCCCAGGTACCTAAAGGTTCTAGTCTCCCATTGTATTTGTAACACTGATAGTTCCTTCCCGTGGTATCCCTATATATCTCCCAGGGGGAAAAAACACGATTTCTTGGGATTCACTGTAAAGCCAGAAAGCATTGCATATCGCTTCATTACTTCCAAAATATATTGTAGGTTCTCTTCCTCAGGATACTTTAAGTACAACAGCATATCATCAGCATATAGTGCTATTAGGTGTGCACCCCCCGCCCCCTTCGTGTTGATCCCCACCTCTCTGTATTGTTGCAAGTATATCGCTAAGGGTTCCAGTGCAAAAAATAAACAGCACCGGGGACCACGGGCATCCCCGTCTAGTGCCCCTACTGAGTTGCCATTGTTAAGAGATGATCGTTCCCGCCTTAAGTACTATACAGTAGCTGCACCCACCTCAAGTACGTAGGCCCAATTCCATATTCCTTCAGGGCTGCCATCAGCCAAGGCCATTTGACAGAGTCGAAGGCCTTCAATGCATCTAATAAGATTATTGCAACCTCGTGCAAGTCTCTTTCGGTTTGCTCTATGATATGATGGAGCCTTCTGAGGTTGTCGGATATGCTTCTGTGCGGAACATACCTGGTCTGGTCAGGATTCATAAGTTTGCTAATAACCGGTCTCAGCCTATTCGCCAGCACAGCTGTGAGTATCTTACTGTCCTGGTTCAGCATGGATAGCGGTCTGTATGACCCGCAGTCCATGCTCGGCTTGTTAGGCTTAAGAAGCGGGATAATGATCGCCCCTCTCAGAGATTCCAGCAGCATCCCCTTATCTAAGGCTTCATTTAGCATTGGCAGTAGCGGGGGGGCATTTCTGCCTTATATATTTTATAGAACTTGCTGGGGAGTCCGTCTGCTCCTGGGGCCTTGCTAGTAGGTAAGAGCTTGATCACTGCTTCAAGTTCCTCCAACCTGATTGGGGCTTCTAGGTTCTCTCTCTCTCTCTCCACAGTCCCCAATTTAGGTAGGCCAATATCCTCCAGTGTTTCTATCCTCTCAAGCGCTTCACCCCCTCCATCGTCTCTATACAGTTGCTGGTAAAACTCTAGAAAACCACTGTTCAGGCCTTCTTGGTTATCAAGTATTTGTCAATGTTCTCCCCTTACCGCTCTGATTGTTGATCTGGGTGTCTCACTTTTATATAACCAGGCTAACAGCCTACCCGGCTTGTCCCCCCCACCCTTGCATGCTGTCTCTCAATGTATTTTTTTTTATAGTTCAGGTTGCATAATCTCTCCCAATACGCTCCACAATCTTGCTGCATTTGACGTATGGTTTCAGTCTCTTCAAGGGAGGTTGCACCTCTACGCACGATTGCCTCTAGTTTCTCCTCTGCCTCTTGAAGCTCCTGCATTATCCCACCTTGCAGACCTTTGGATTTAGGTATAGCTGCTCCCCTCACCACCACCTTAAATGCCTCCCATAGTGTGCCAGCCGATTCTACACTCCCAGTGTTATTTTCAAAGTATTCCACTATTTTTTTTATCAGGTCCCCTCTAAACACTGTCCTTCAATGCTTCGGCCCTATGCCTCCATGTTGGGATCCTAGCTCTGGATGGCAAGTATTGCCATGTTATAATCAGTGGTGAGTGGTCTAAAATGACTCTCGCTTTGTATTCCAACCGCACTAACTCCCTCGTCAGTTCCGGAGCAGCAAACATATAGTCCAACCGCGTTTATAGATTTTGTGGGGCCGAATAATGAGAATAGTGCCCGTCATATGGGTGGTGTGTTCTCCATACATCCTCTAGATTAAAGTCTCTCAATAGGGTCCTCAAGGTCTTGGCTGCAGGGCTAGGTTTTTCCATCTTCCCATCTGATCTATCCACCCTCGGATCCAATATGCAATTAAAGTCTCCTCCCCATACGACATCCCCCCGATGTACGGGCTGACTTTGCTGTATAAGGTCCTGAAGTAGCCTTTAGCGTCATGGTTCGGGGCATATGTGTTGATAATACACAGCTCCCTATTTTCTACCAATCCCCTTATTAACACTGTCCTCCCATCTGACTCAATGGTTGACTGTAGTAGCTGAAAGGGGACTTGTGGTGCTATCCCAGTGATAACCCCCCCCCTAGCGTATGCTGAATATATTGCTCCTATTGTGGTCCCCCTCCATTTCCTCCCCATCACTTCCTGTTTTTCTTTCGTTAGATGAGTTTCTTGCAACAAGGCGATATCAATTCGCTTGCCTCTTTAGATACATCATGACCATATTGCTCTTCAAATAACTATTGAGCCCCCTGACGTTCCAGGTCACTATCTTGAGGTCCCCCATCTTATCCGTACCCTATTCCACCCCTGTCCTCTCTTGTCTTCCGCCCCATGAGTAGTGGTGTATAGGTGTAAACTTGCTCCCCTACTTCTAACACCCCTTCAAATTCCCCAACTCCCTCCCCAGCCCCCATCCTACCCCTCCCCAACTGATGCCTAGCTCCCTCCCTGGATCTCAGGCTACCCCGCATCTAGTCCTTCCTTGGAACACAGCGGGGGCGTGGGGGGCGATACCACCATTCTGGTATCCCCACTAACTAAGGGGGGTGAGAACGCATTCCCTCTGTCTCCCGCATAATTGCCTCATTATATTGCGCAAAGCCGTACTATACAATTGTCTCACACCCCGCTTTACTTTCCAGCGCTTGGGTCCTCAGTACGCCCGCATACAGCACTCAACATCTATTTTCTCTATACAAGTATGATGAGCCCAGAGAGTCATGCTACTGATCTATGTACATATTAAAAGAAGCCCTTATATAGCCAATCACATCTCTTCTGAACCACCTATGTGGGGTGATAGTGTGTCTCTTGGCAGCTCCTGTATCCCCCATATTAGGCTAACGATCTACTGCTCAGTTTACCTCCTTCATCGTCCCGCCATAACCTCACTCCTCAGCATCGTTATGTACAATGTTCAATTCAAGTCCCAATGTCTATTGTCTACATAGCTGCTTTAAATTAATCTCGTAATATAGCTGCAAATCTCTGGCTCAGGCATCAATCTCAATGTACAGTCTACCAGCTGCCCCACCTTTCTCTGATCCAGCATTGCCATAGCACCTTCTCACTCCTGTTTCTGATCTGCCTGGTCATCCGAAACTGCAGGACTGTTCCTCGCGTCCAACCATGAGGTTACCTCCTCCGGGGTGTCAAAAAAGCATAATTTCAGCTTTGCGGGGTGCAACAACATATCTAAATCCGGACTCGTGCAGTCTTCTTTTCACTCACACGTAGCTCAGCCGTTGCCTCTGTACCAGGCAAGTGAAGTCCGGGTACACCGTGATATTCGCCGACGCTCTGCATATAGTACCACCTTTCCGGAAGTACTCCAGGATTTTCTCCCTGTCTTTAGAATTCAATATCCTGGCGATGATTGGTCGCGGAGGGGCCCCCGGCGGCAGTTTCCTAGCCTGGGCTCTGTGTGCCCTCTCCACAGTGATCCAATGAGTGAGCTCACCAGCGCCTATTTCCTGCAACAGCATGTTTTCTATGCAATTTGTTGGGTCCGGATTTTCAGACGCCTCTGGCAATCCCATAATGCAGACGTTATTTCTGCGTGCACATCCCTCCGCCTCTTCCACTCTGTTCTCCAAGTTACGTACTTGTTGCTGTAACATATGGACTTCTTTTGTGTTGGTCGTACAGGTGGTCCTGTTTGCTTCCGCCACCTTTTCCAAACCGCCTGTGCGTTCAGAGAGCGCTCCAACGTCCTGCCTGAGGAGGTTGACGTCTATGCTAACGGCATCCATCTTGGATTCTAGTGCCCTCTTCAATTCTGCGACAGCGGCATCCAGTTTAGAGCCCCAGGATGATTTCAGCTCCGCAATAGCTGCAAGGATTAGATGACCGTCCTGTGTTGGAGGTGTCGATCCCAGTGTGCTTCACTGCAGGGTTTTTGTATCGCCTGTTGCCTTGGTCGCTTTGGCAAAAATGTCTATTGGTGGTTGTTTCGGCTTTGGTTTGTTTTGGATGCCATCTCGGTCTTGGCTATAACGCTTCTTGTTGCCTCAGTACAGGTGGCTCAAAAGTAATGTGTCCTGTCTCGACACCTCAGGTCGATTGAAAGCAGCTTTTGGCCCTCTCCGTCAGCTTACTTTATGTCCCTTCACTGCCGTGCTGCTATCCCACCAGGCCACACTTCTCTGTTCCGGAGTAGCACTCTGGTCCTCTGTTGCTGTTATACCAAACTTGGCATTTCCATAGGCCCAGCCTCCTTGTCTTTAGTCGACCGCTGTGTTGCCTTTTAATCCTCCTGCTGTCCGTCTGGGCATTCTTCTTATACGAGTCCCCTCGGGCCTGCTCCAGAGCGTCCTTCCGCTCCACTTATTTCAGCCCCAGCCCGCTATACCTTGGTCAGGCTGGCATACTGTCCAGAGCTCCAGCTGCGGTGTCCGCCTGCATTGATCCTTCACGCACCCCGTACGTGCTTGTCGGGTCTGCTGCTCCCCATAAGGGCCACTTTACCACCCAGGTCCTCCAACAGGCTCCGCTTCCTTGTCTTGCAGTCCTCCTTCCTTGACTGGGTGTTGCAGGTAGGTTATGTCCCCAGGAGCATCCCCGGAGCCAGTGCAGGTGATGTGTTACCTTCCTGAGGGACTGCGTATTAGCCTCCCTTGCTGTATGGGTATGTAGTATTGCGCAGTTCTTCTGCGCCTAATCGTGTGCTGGCCTCACAGTTCTGCCCTAATCCGTTTCAACTCAGTTGCAGTCACCACTTCTCATGTGCAGTCCACCCTCTTATTTACACCCGCAGCCTTTACTTCCTATTGCGGGGCCATACTGGGTGGCTAGATAACCCTAGTGCGCTCCTCTGTGCTGCTTGCTGCGGCTCCCCCCCACCTTCCAGCCGAGCCTCTCCACCACTTCTTGGGCAGTGCTTCTTCGTTCCACTGTAGTGCTGGTCTTTTCCATATGCACCAATATTGTATCAGTCAGGTGGCTGTCTCTCCCAACGTGCCTGCAGTATTTATTTATTCAGTCTAAGCTTCTTCTGTATACAGCCACGTCATCCAGTGTTGTGGTTAAATCATGCCTCCAATATATTTGAAAATTAATGCATCATGTGTACCTTGGGACTATGATTTGCTGCAACGGTAGGACGGCAGGATCGCTCATGCTGGTTAGAATGCAGCCAGTGTTAAGCGTGAATCGCATACCCCCCCCGTGTTCGTATGCTTCCTCTGATGCGTGTCAGATGTTGTTGTCTCTGTGCTTTGCGTTAGCCTAGACCAGTAGGGTTCAGACTTCCCTGCACTAGCCTGTTTGCATCCCCCGGTCTTGTGGGGGTGAGGGGAGGGTGTCTGCCCCTATACTGTTTCGGTCTGCACTCTGGCAGCCAGCACGCAGTGTTCGCTAGGCCGCCCGGTGCGTGCATCAGCTGTGCCTGGATGCCGCGGCTCTCTCCTACGGCGTGAATTCACATTCATGTGAGTTGTGCGCCTCTGTATCAGGGCCTCTTATCCACCGAGCCCTGTCACTATAGCGGCACATCAGTCACCATAGCCCCTCAGTCAATCCGGGCTCGCGGATGCTCCGTTTAGCACGCTTTTTGCCGCGTTGTTGGTGGGCATTACTTCCAGCTGCCCATAGCACGCTGCTTCACTGCTCCATCTTCCGCTACATCCGAGGTCGAGCCCTTTGTTCGGGTGCCAGCGCCATTTTCTTTTTTCGTTCGCCGCAATGTATACACCCCACACTTCTGCTGATAACTACTAAGCCACACCCCCCTTATTTTGGCTAGTACTTTCATTACTAAATCTGACAAAATGACACTCCTCAGCCTCCCTTCCTTTCCTTTCCTTCTCCTCTTACTCACCACAATGACATTTGTTATCCGATTGTTAATACTGGGGTGCAGTAATGCAGATATATCTGTATTATAGCCATTTCAGTTTTCTATTTTTTTTTTACTTCTCTTGCTACAATAATTACAATTGGGGAGGACCTTATGAACCGCCTCAACAATGCAAAACTTTTTTATTTAAATGCAAATTAAATAAGGGTCTTATATCGCGCTTCATGCTGGGGTCCAGCCTCAAAGCACGGGACTGGGATTCAAATCTGTGCTGCTTGCCGTAGTCTTGCTTCCAAGACAAGCACGTTGCTTCTGAGCTAGAGTCCCAGCTCCATTTAACATTACACCATTCATCAGACTGTTATTTCATGATAATGTTAGGCTCAGAGGGGATCCCACAGATAGTAAACGAAATGAGATCTTAGCCCTTGCCACACGGGCACGGGATATTGATATTTTGAGTCCCAAAGAATTTCAGTTCCTTACCAACAAAGGGACCAGAGTCCCATTATTCTACATTCTTCCTAAAGTTCAAAAGAACAGTCTTAACCCTCCTGGCAGACCAATAGTGTCTTTATGCGGCTCGATTCTGGAGCCACTGGGCAAGTATCTTGATTTTTTCCTTAAACCACTCGCTGCCGATACCCCTACCTACCCTGCAGATATGACAGATGCAATTGTGCATCTGGAAGGTCTACCATTTGATTCTGCCACCAATCTATTCATCACTCTAGACGTGGAGTCTTTATATTCCACAGTCAGAATCTTTGCCCATTATTAAATTCTTTTTTGGACCTGAGAAGCGATCCCCAATTGGTCCCCAGTGAGTTCCTCATTGACCTCATGGAGATCGCTCTAAGAATTATTTTCGGTTCAAAGAAGATTTCTTCTAACAAATCAAGGGAACCGCAATGGCCGCCTCATTTGCCCCGAACTACGCTACTCTATTTATGTGGGCTTTTGAGAAAGTTTCCATCTTTGATGAATCTAATCCTTTCCACCAATCCATTATCTTCTATAGAAGATAGACTATATCATTATCTGGGACAAAACTAAGGGTGACCATGAACACTTACTCACATGGATTAACACCTTAAATGAACATCTTTGGTTCACTATGACTGCAGATAACACGTCAATACCTTTTCTGGATCTTCTTTTGAAGGTTAAGCATGGTGCAATTATTGTAGACCTATTGTAAAACAACTGACAGAAATACTATTCTCCATTTTGAAAGTTTTCACCCTCAATCTTTAAGGGTGAGCATTCCTTACGGCCAATTTTTAAGGGCCAGACGCAATTGTACGGACAAAAAAGATTTCTCGGCACAGGCCGATATTATAGAGTAGACTATCTCAGAGGCTATCCTCGCCACGTACTGTGACAATCACGGAAGAGGGCACGTTACCAACATCGTGAGGTCTTGTTGTCTAAAAATACTCGTGAAAGTCCAAATAAGTCACGAATGGTCTGCGCCATGACTTATAGTACCCACCATTCAGCTATTAAGAAAGCCATTAGTAAACATTGGCACTTATTACAACTGAACAATTCGGATCTGGATCCTCCTATGTATGCATTTAAAAAGGGTAAGAACCTTAAGAACTGGTTATCCCAAGCTGATAGGTCCCAAGTTAAAAAAGGACCTAAAACCATCACCGAAATGTGGGGAATGAATAAGATTTGTGGCCACTTCCCATGCGGCTACTGTTGCCAATGTGGGTCAACGACTGCCACCAGAACTGTCATTAACAACAAGTCCTGGAATCTCAGGGATCTTACCACATGTAACTTGAAGAATGTTATATATGCTGTGACGTGTCCATGTGAAATGACTTGCATAGGTAAGACATCTAGACCTGTGAAACTCAGGATCACTGAACACAAGTCCAGGATAAGGACTTGTAATCTTACTTCTCCGCTTGTCCCCCCACTTTGTAGAATAGAATCACAGTTGTGATGACCTTCTGTGGTTGGTGTTAGAACCTGAGAGGTCTGGACCCGTATGCTTCTGCCAATAGACTTTCCACTCGAGAACATTGGTGGATTTACAACACCCAAAGCCATATAGTGGGCTTGAATGCTCAAGATGAATGGTCATCGGTCTTTAGTAGACCCATGTAGGCCATTCTGATAGTCGAGTTCTCCCCATTTCATTCTTGGGACCGGTTCACCACTACGTAATAATTACTGTGATTTCGGGACATGCCAACTTGATTTTTGGCGTTCAACTTTGATTGACCCATGTTAGTTATTTTATATGAATTTCTTTTGATTTTGTGTTAAGTTCTGTGGCATGTACTTTTTTTCCTTTTTCATAATTTTATTTTTAATATTCTTTTGCCGTTTTAGACTTCCAGACCTTTTGTGCTCTATTATAGTGCACGTTGATTTGGCAAGATAGACTGACAACCCACGTTTGCTGGCATCTGGTAACCTTGTGTTCTATTTCTTATGGAACATGTTGAGTTGGCAGGAAAGGCTGACAGCCTATGGTTGCCAGCATCTGGCGCTAAGCATTTGTTCATCTACACTTTGGATACAGTTGGCACCGTTATCTGGACAACTTATCAAGTGGCGACAGTGGTATATACCGGACTTTGTCTATTTCCATTGACATGAGTTCCGTAATAATAAAAAAAGCACACCAATTTTGGTGGTTTTATTGATCATTTTGACTCACGTCCAGAGCTAAAGCTATGGTCCTATAGTGAAGGGCGGCGTCATACGTAATAGGTCACACGTGACTGTCGCAGCCTTCTTTGCAACCAAGATGGCCACATGACAGCCTTGGTTTTGGCCCATAGAATGAGCATTGCAGCTTTTAGACTGGACGTGTGACGTTTCACGCATCACGCCCGGCGAACATATTAACGTTCCATACGCTGTCGCGGTGACAGACTCAGCATTCTTGGACATCCATCCAGCCGGAAGGCTGTTCTAACAGAAGGTAAGCTGTACACCAGTTAATCTCTGACTCCTTTTTCATACTGGAGACTGCCCATTCTGTGCTTCCATAACTCTGGGATTTGTTAACTTAGCACAGCACCATAGGGAAACGAGTCACGCTCATATCACTATGAATGGAATTAATTTTCCACAGAAGCCACAGTGTCCGCATTGCCATTTGGAGATGGGCACAGGCGTTTCGCTCTCTCAGGGGAGTTTCAACTCTTAATGCTCCTGCTTGTTCCGATCAATGTAACATTTAGAGTTTGATGTTCCCGACTGCCATTCTCTGAACTCTGTTTATTTGAAATTCTGCACGCCAGATAGAGTTACTATTCCCCGCCCCTGAAGTTCAGTGCAGTATGTAGCAGAGTGGGCCAGCCAGGTTTTCTTGCATCCTTGTAGTTGAATTTATGGCCACCGATGTATCATCAGATATTCTTTTCAGGAAACGAATACTGCGTTTGGCATAGATATATACGCTAAATGCCGTTTTTCTGATTTATTTTATTTTATGGATTTATTCTGTATTTTTCTCTTTTGTGCTTGACTCCATGTAGCTTCTCTCATCTTCCAGACTTGTGCCAGATGAAAATAAGGCTGACGCTTCCTGGCCTGCATTATTCATCGGTCAATATTAAATGATCTAACTACTGAGTCCATCTGCCTTTCTCAACCAATGGGAGGTCTTTATTTTTTGACTCTCCAGTAATTTCTCTTAGGTGAGTTGCTTTTCATTAGTAGCTTGCCCTCTCTTTTTTGCATTGGTAAATGTTTCCATGCTGTTTGTGCTCCAGGGATTGTCAACCCCATTTTGTTTTCTCTTGCTTCACAATTCGGAAACTAGGGATTCTGTAGTCCCCGTTTTCTTTAGATATGTTCTTGTCCTTGCTTTCACAGATCTACTTCACTGTGATCTGTTTTCAGCACGGCCTATATATACTCCTGGACTAATCCACAGGATGCTGGGACCAGCCGTTTTGGTCGAGATAATGGTAATTAGCATTTCTCCCATTTTATGTTTCAAGGTTCTTCCGGACTTGGACAATGATGGAAGTTCCCATTGCTATCACTCACAGATCTCCCTTTTAACTTGTATTTGTGTTTTGTCTGTGTTTTTCTTTCATGCATTTTAGGTGTGACTATTGGTTCCGGCTTATAAGCATCTATTGTCGGCTTTTACCATTGATTCACAAATTGTACACATCAAATATCAAGTGGCAATTATACCCAAGGGAGTGCGCCGTCCTATAGAAGATGGGCATCAACTGCGATACAGCTAGATGCGCTATAACATCAAAACTACTATTAACAATTAGTGTCAGACTTACTGTTCTGTATTGTGTTGTCTTGACACTCTAGTAGTTGACACACGGCACGCCATCGTCAGTTTTCATGGATATTACCATTGTTTGACTGTATATTTGTGATTTTCTAGTTAGCACTCCGCAGACGCATCTGCGATTGCAGGCCCCCCTTTGACTGATCCCCTTCACTCATTTGGGGTTTCTGGCGGCCCAGCTGCATACCGGCGGTAAGGGCCGGTTAGACTGTCTCTCTTTTAGATAAGCACTTTATGGTGATGCACTTTATCTTTATAAAAAACAAGCTTATATTTAATACAAGCTCACATAGATTTAATATGTATTTCTTAATGTTGAAATGATAATAAAATTACTATAGCTTTTTTTAGCAAACTAATATTTGTCCTCGGTTGATCTGTGGTGTAGGTTTTGGGTTCCTTCCTTTCATTTTTTTGCCGGTTTCCCTTGCTTATCTAGCATTGTTCTGTTCCACTGACATGACCTCTGTTTGAATAATAATGTTTCAAGCCAGCAATATCACTTAGGCTATGTTTCAGACAAGATTTTCAGGACCCACTTATTCACTAGTTAAGTGACGAATCTGTTGGAAGGTGGTCTAATCCATCAGAAAGAACAAAAAAAGAGCGGTAGTTTATGTCTCGGGAGAATAGCTCAGGGGCAACGCGCTCGCCTTGGAAGATGACGCGGAGCAACACAGGTTCGATCCCGAGTCCGCGCTTAGAAACCTGCGGGTATTAAGCGCGTTATAAATAACTAATCATCATAATCATGTTATTTGTGGTTCTAATAGATTACTTGCGCCCATATATTCCTCATCTAAGCTAGACTGCCAAAGCAGTACAGGATCCGTGAGGAACGTAGAGAATGAGGAACCATCATCTACACAAGCAAAATCTGGCAGACAGCACAACCAAAGCAAACGTCCGGACCTGACATGGAATACAGCTAGTAATACCTGGCAAGCATGTGCAGATAAGCCAAAAGTAGGGGAATGACCATAATCGGCAGGAACGCATTAAGGCGTTTGAATGGCCACTCCACAATCAATGGGTTCCCTCTAGAGCTTCCCACCGAGGAAATACCCTGGTGCAGAACAATATGCACTTCGTGTTGACTATTGAGGCAAAATGGTCCACTTGAAGAGTTGAAGACTTATTCCAGAACCTCCTGGCAGAAAGGTCACTTGTGGGCTGCAGATTAACAAAATTACTTACCCCAGGTAATGTTTTTTCTACTGGATGTTCCTTCCACGGATTCCTTATCTTAAGATATTTATTTTCCTGCTTTGCAGCTCTCTGAAACTTTTTCCCAGTAGTTTGTTGTGCGTACTGGCTTTGATGGCCATTGAGTCGTCGTCTCTGACTAGCGTGACTTCGATGCAGGTACAAATAGCATGCTTGGCGCCCGCGACCTCAGTTGCCACAAGAAGAAATAAGGAGGGGGCAGGGGATATAACAATAACGGTCCAACTCTGCCATGCGACATTCGGATCGTGCAAGTGCAGTAACAAGAAATGCAGAGGGCTCTGGGGGGAGTAGTGGAGGTGAACGGTCAGGGAAGGGGGCATAAAATGCAGGGGGAGTGGGAGGCAGGGCCCAGGGGATAGGTAAGTGCTGATGAGAGCTCCATAACCGTGGGATAGGCTGGGAGGGAGATGAGGAATCCGTGGGAGGAACATCCAATAGAAAGAACATTACCAGGGGGAAATAATTTGTTTTTCTAATGGATTGTGTCCTCCCACTGATTCCTCATCTTAGACAGACTCCCATATCAGTAAGACCTTTATGGAGGAGCGAACTCCATGGTGATTAGGAGACCACTTGTTGGAGGACAGCCCTGCCAAAACGAGACTCATTTGCGGATGTTGTGTCCAGGCAGTAGTGTTTTGCAAATGTGTGCATGGAGGACCAGGTTGCGGCCGGACAGGTATCTTTTACAGGTATGAATCTTTGTACAGCATAGCTAGCTGCCGCACCTCTATTGGAATGTTTCCAGAAGCCTCGAGGGATTTTCTTGCCTGCTCTGGTGTAGCATTCAGACACACAAAGCACAATCCATCTAGAGATGTTTGCTTCGTAATTCCCTTACCAGTCTTTGGCCTGTATATTGAATGAAGAGCTGATCTTCCAGCCTGAATTATCTTGATCCACTGATTTAGAAACTCTGAACCCTCTTGGGAGTCGAGTCTATGCAGCCTTTCCTCTTCCTTGGATGGATTAGATGGATAGAAGGCTGGCAGATAGATTGTCTGCCACAGGTGGAACTCCGATACAACGTTCGGGAGGAACGAAAAGCGAACACTAAGTCACCTTGTTGCTGGAAGAGGATGTAAAAGGTGGATTACAGGACAGGGCCTGCAATTAGCGTACTCTCCGAGCTGAGGAAAAGGGCCATATTGGAAGATAGTAGCATCAGAGGACATTAATGTAATGGCTCAAACAGGGAAGCCATGAGAAAAGTTAACACTAAGTTTAAATCCCATGCCGGAACCATGAAATGTGTTGGGGGTGATACATGGACTGGGAGTGGAGGGAGTGCAGAATTTCTTCCAACGGGAGCTGTAAAGAGCTTTAATAGCTGGCCTTCAAGCTGAAAGCAACACCCCCATTACGTCTTCCAGAAGGTCCCAATCCCTGTACCTTAGCCTTTCAGGAGCCAGGCGTGCAGGTTGAGTCTGTGTACGCTCTGGTGAAGAACCAGCACCCTCTTCCTGGGAGAGATGATCTGGCCTCCAGGGAAGGCGATGTGGAGGACAGATGGCCATGCCTAGAAGGTCCTGTTCCCACGTCATTCTGGCCCAGTGCCGGGCAATCAGGATCATGGTTGCTCCATACCTCTTCAACCTGATTACTTGATGGACGACGAGAATCGGTGAGAATGCATACAGGAGCTGGCAGTTCCAGTCCACGTCCAATGCATCCCCCTCTCGGGGGAAAAGCCCATGAGCAGAAAGGTTTGCACTTCCTGTTCACACTGGAAATGAACAGATCCACTTGGGGAGCTGGCGGGGGGGGAGGTTCCCCAGAGGGCAAAGATCTGTAGAAGAACTTCTTGGCACAGCTCCCAAGGTGAGACAGAGCGCTTCCTTACGGCGTCTGCCATCGTATTCTCCTTCCCAGCCAGGTGAATTGCTGACAGGGAGATTTTCTGTAATGCCCAGACCAGAGCTGCATTGCCCCTCTGCCCAGATGGAGTGACCCTACACCACCTCTCTTGCTGATGTAGTGCATGGCCAATGTGTTGTCTGCCATGATCAGGACAGTCTTCCACTGTATGGAGGGCAAGAAGGTCATCAGCGCCAGTCTAATCGCCCTCATCTCCAACATCCAGCCACAGAACTTCGACCATTGAGACCTGAGGGCCCATTGGAGCAATCTCATTCTCAACCGAGCCTCTGGCACCAGGAAGATGCAGGGTGCCATGAGGCCAAGCAACCAGTCTAGGGCTGGTGGGTACTGGGGGCTCTGGAATTTGGTGAACATCTGGAGGAAGTGTAGAGCTCTCTGCTCGGGAGGCAAAAGCCTTGCCAGAGGGTGAATCTAGGACCGATCTGATGAATTGGAGCGCTTGTGAAGGTGTCTGCTGGGACTAGTTTAAATTAAGGGAGAAGCCCAGCGTGTGGAGGAGGTGGCAGGGGCAACTGCGAAGATCCAGGACTTGGTCCAGAGACCGTGCCCCGATTAACCAATCGTGTAGGTAGGGAAAGACGTGGATCCTCTCTTTTCTGAAACTGGCGGCAACTACCGCCAACCAGCTTGGTGAAGACCCATGGGGCGGAGGTAAACCCGAAAGGCAGAACTCGAAACTGGTATTGTGTGTTGCCTATGACAAACCTCAGGTACTTCCTGTGCTTTTGATGGCTCGGCACATGGAAGTAAGCGTCCTGTAGGTCAAGTGACACCAACCAATCCTGATTTTCTAGGGCCTGGAGGATCTGCAAGAGGGTGGGCAACTTGATTTTGTCTTTCCTGAGGAACTTGTTCAAGTGCCTCAGGTCCAAGATGAGTCGTAGACCTGAGTCTTTCTGCGGGACCAAAAAATAGTGGGAGTACCACCCACTGTTACTTTCCTGAATAGGTACCAACTCTATGGCGTCCTTCAGCAGAGAGGAAACCTCTTGCAGGTGCAGTGGGTCTGGAACTGGAGGTGGCCTGACTCAAGGGGGGCAATCCGGCGGGCTCTTTAAAAACAGGAGGCAGTAACCTTGGGAAACTACCTCAAGTACCCATGCGTCTGTATTAATGGAGCACCATTCTTGCAAATTGTGTGACAGACGCCCCCCCACTGATGTAGAGTGACAGAGGTCCTCAAAGAGGTTTTTGCGGTGTGGGGCCCCACTGGAGGGGACAGACGCGGAAGCAGCCTGTGGCCTGCCTCCTCTACCTCTAAGGTTGAAGGAAACGCCTCTGACCATGACAAGCAGCAGACTACCTTTCTGCTGCAGCTGTAGAAACGAAAAGGCTTGCCCTTCCATTGAGTGGAAAGTTGAGCAGGTTGCCTAATTGCTGCACCTAAGGGCTTTACTGCAGCCTTGGATGCCTGCAGTTTCTCAAGACTGCCATCTGCCTTTTGGCCAGAAAGATGTGATCCGTCAAAAGGTACGTCAAGCAACTTCGCTTGGATGTTCTGTGCAAATCCTGATTTTTTCAGCCAGGTGAATCTTCGCCTGACAAAACTTGCTGCCATTAATCTCCCAACACAAATCGGCCGTGTCAAGTCCCACCGGCAGGGATTGGTGCATTGCTTCTTTGCCATCCTCCACTATGCTGAGGAAATCATTCCCGATGTCACCTTCTCGGATGTATTCGGCTGCAATCACAGACCTAAGGGGGGTGGGGGGGTGTGCGCGTGCGTGTGTGTGTGTGTGAGAGACAGGCATGGTGACAAGAGAGACACAGACAAAGTAAGATTTCAAAACCTTTATTTAAAGTTTCAGGGTTGGTGTAATACCCAACTAGCGCTAGCACTAAAGTGATGTTTCCCAGAAATTATGCTTTTAAGAGCGGTCAGTTTCTGAAAGTCCAAATAAAAAGTGTGTCTATGTCTAAACCTATGCTTGCCCTCGCTCTATACAAAAGTCTCTTAGGGGATCTTTTGTCAAAAATTAAAAGTAGTGGTTCAACAGAAAAATCGGGAAACCAAGGTTTGCTTTCGGTGGCTTTCTTGCCAGGTGTGGTTTTAAGCTTATCCAAAAAGAGTTCAAACAAACAGGGTTGCTTGAAAGACCTTCGCCAAAGGGTCCTTGCAGGGAACTCCAATACCTTCAGTGTCTGCGTTCCTTGGGGTTCCCTTCCCCAAGCTTCAACTTATTTAAGGTTCAAGCACCATAAAAGAAGATAGATCCCAGTTCTCTTGTTAAGCTTCCCGGGGGTTCCCTTCCCCACACTTCAGTCTTTTCAACACTATAAAGCAAAACAGTAAGTCTTCAACATAGCCGGGCCCAAAGACAATTTTATCAGCATGTACTTTGTTTTCTCAAGTAGGTCTCTAAGGGTTCCCTTCCCCAAACACAGGCCTCTTGCAGCTTTCAACACAAAACAAAATATATCACAGTTCCCTTTTTCTTTCTCAGAGCGCCCTTTCCAAACACAAAGTCAGCTGGTCAGGAAATGCCCTTTTCTTATTTACAACTTTTCCTACATAGACTCTTCTCATGGGGTAGAATCAGAGGCTTTGGAAAACGCCCGGCTCTTGGCTTTTTTCTCAGCGCGACCACTCTGACCCTCTTTATTTCTCACTTGCCCTTTCCTTGGAACCTTTTATCTTCAGGTGTGTATTGTGCACACTTGCACTGTCTTATTCTTTTCACTTGGATGTGCACACTTGCATTGTTCTTCTCCACTCTAAACTCCTTCTGTGCCTCTTGCACCTTCTAGCATGTTTCTTTTATGCTTCTGTTTCACTCACTTCTGTTTTTGGCTGTGCCCATTTGCACTTCTTTTCCTTTGCTGTGCGTCCTTGCACTTTTAATACTGTCACTTTCCTTCTCTGTGCTCAATCGCAACTTTTTCTTACTTTTCTTTTGGGCCTTTTGCCTTCTCTTGGCTTTCTTGTGCACACTCGCACGTTCCTTTTACTTTGCTTCATTCTGCTTTTCAATTTACATCTAGGCTACTTACCCACTTTTAAATCGGTTTACTCTGTCCTTTTATTTCTGCACAGCTCGCATGCACCGTTTTCTTTCGACTTTCTGCTTCGTGCCATTTCATCAGTCTTGCTTTTCCTCCCTTTGCCACTCCAGCCAGCCGCACGCTCCAGAGTTTCTCTCTCTCTGTCAAGCGAAACTCACTGGGTAACGTAGTCCGGGCGAATGGTCTCTCCGGTATGCTTTGGGTCGAGTCATTTGGTAACGAAAGGGATAGCCCCTACTGTGGAAGGCTGGGAGGGCTAATGTACAAGATAAGCAACCAAAGGAGGGCTCCAACCACAGAAGTATTTCTAAACACTATGTTTTGGTGTCTAAATGATTGTTTTCAAGTTATTTACAAATTGAGGTTTCGAATAGTAAACCTAGTATCTAAATGAGTACACAATTGTATCCCATATTGTAGAAAATAAGGCACAAATACCCTATTTATGTAGAAAATATGTATATTTTTAATTCAATGTATTCTTTGTCAGTATTATTAACTCATACACAATCTCAGACTATTTGTCTGAAAAAATGAAGAAATCACAAAAAATCAAAACAAAATCACAAAGGAGAAAGGACCAGAGCTGGTATACTGGTTATCTAAAAAGCACGTTAGGTGGGTTAGTATCCTTTGTGTGATGCAGATTTCATTGTACAACATCAAGGAAAACATGTAAAAGAGAAAACAGTAGCAAAAAGTTAGCACTGTACGGCAAAAATTATTCAACATTTGCACACTTGCACATCGTAATGAAATAAGTAAGGGCACCAGATATTGGGTCCCTGACTGTTGGCTCAGGTTGTTTGATAACCTGGTTTCCCTTTCAATGTCTAAAGGTTTATTTTGAAGGGCAAAAAGGAGAGAACTGGTTGGTCTGGTCTCGGATTGAGCAAGGCACACACTGTCTAGCTATGCTCTAAGGACCTGAACAATCTAACCAGGGTGGCTGTTAAATTCTATAAACAGAGGACCAAAACCATCGGTCTAGTCAGGGTCTCACCACCTGCCACTCAGACATCCTTAGGCCTGGCACACGGCTCAAAATAACAAAAACTTGCAGACTCTGCCAGCAGGTTCCCAGCTGCCTCGCTCTTGTTCTCAGGAGCCACAGCTCCCCAGCCACACTGCAGCCCTTCTCACACACCGGGCCAGCGTTGCAGCAAGCCGCTCTGCTCCGGATCCGCCTTCCTGCAGCTCCAAGCTTTGTGGCTTCTCTGGTCCAAAATTCTTCTCCAGCTCACCCATTCACCCGAGTTAAGCCACACCTTTTATAGTGAAAAAAAAACCAGTGAAGTGGAGTCAGGTGGTAAATAGTCATCATTAACTGCCTGACTATTAGTGGGACAACTCAAGTTCTTTCTAGGGTAGGTTTCCCTTAATGTCCCCACATTATTCCTATGGGTAACCTTTACTGATCTTAGTTGCCTTTTCCTTGCCTCAGTATTTTTTGGGGAGGGGGAGAAGGAATCAGTTTGAAAATACCCCATGGAAGCCTGTGGGAGAGCGCTGTAAAATGAAAGGGCATTGGAGATTAGATTGATGGTTAAGTCTATTTACTAGAATACTATTAGGAGATCAACAACGGGGATATGAACATCATCTGCCTGGTTTTTATTTAATGAGATAGCTTCCCCTTGTGGCAGAGTATTCCATCTCTCTGATGTTTTATCAAACAGGTATTGGTCTTTATAGCATTCCCTTTGGTCCAGATGGGTAACAGATGAATGTATATTAATATCATAGTCCGGTCTCTGTTGTGCTTGATCTTCCTTCTCACCCGATCGCATGTACTGGACTCTTTTCCTCCTCTTACTTGGACCATAAACAATAGGTCTTGAAGGAAAGACACCGTTAGGGTCAAGAGTTGTAAAAGGGTTTGTTCTCCCCAAGCCGTCCAGGATATTTTATCTTCCTTTTCGTGAGGGAAGGTCGAGTGGAAGGATGGGACTCGGTGACAATATCCAATGAACAACGAGGGTGGTAAGGATGGATTGGGGTAAGGAATGGGGGGGGGGAATACCATGTCTCGCCTTCAGACTCCCTCCACGCAGCCACCCCAATACCCGCTGCCCAGGTGATCCTCCCTTGCTGGTACGCCCCCAGTGTTGGCATCCAAGAGCGATGGCCCTTCCCAGGCCACCTGAAAAATAGACCCCCCGGGGACTACCTGTGAGAACACCCCCAGGTTTCTCACAGTACTTTAACAGAAGTGTTAACTGACTTAAGTGCCATGCTGCCAGAGGAAAAACACCTTTCTAGCTAAAGCATTGTAACGCTCGTCATCCCAGTCGGGGGTAAGGATGGGTTGGGACTTCCCTTTTTCCCCACAGTCGTAGCTTGTACCACCAGACTATTGTGTGCCGGATGTCTGGTTAAGAATTCTGGGTCAGATGGGGCTGGTTTGTACTTTTTGGCAAAATCCTTGTTGACTGCTGGCCCGAGCAGGGAGTCTTCTATAGCTCCATGAGGGGATTTTTGATGGCATTGTGTAAGGGAAGGGCGAGTTAAATGGATGTTACCTTGTCCAGAATGTCAGTCAAGTCACATTGCAATATAATGTCAGGTGGGGGCCCCCAACCTAATGCATCTGTCATCTTTGCCATAATGTTCTTATATGCCACATTTGTATGGGCTCTAGGATCTCCCTGTGGGAATTCCACCTCAGGACAGGTGACCAAGTCACTAGCGTCATGAAGGGCTAAAGCCAGGACAGAACCTCTTTCCCTCATCCTGGAACTCCAAAGGATGTCGAAGACGACCCATGGGCTCAAACCTGAAGGCGACTGGGTCGTCATCCTCATAAAAAATGCCCTGAAAAGAGGACAAAGTCTGTGGTAGATTTTGGTATGAATCTACTCAAGGGATCCTCGACTGTCTCCTTTAAGGCCTTTGGTGTCATCAGCTGACATGAGCCGCAATCCACCATGACGTGGTCGGTACCAAGGCACCACAGACACTGTGTGAGGGTTGGTAAGTGAAATCCTTGCACCGTAATCACAGCATTTTATTTTTTAAACCTGAGGTTTTCGGAGTAGACATGCTGACAAATTCTACTAAAAATTCAAAGCTTGTCGAAGACAAAAGAAGTGCGTCAATCTCTGAAGCAAAGTTCCCGAGTAGTGTGCTGGGCATGTGGAAAAAAGGAACGCATGCCAGTGCACATGATGACCCCTGCTGGTAAAAGGTTTCCGTGAGCTGCAAAGCAGGAGAATAGATGACAAAAGATGAGGAATCCACGGAAGAACACAATCCATTACAAGTCTGCTTATTCAGGGCATTGCAAACCATGTTCCTGCAAAATGGACGGAGAAAACGGACACGTCCTCCATAGCCCAGAACCACAATCACATTACTTTATTGATCGGAGACAGAGCGCTCCTCAAATCCCCCACTCCACTTGTTGAAATAGTGCATGTCCACCATGCAGTCCATCAAAAGCAGGACACTAACACCTCATACAGGGGGCAGGAAAGCCATCAGGGCCAGTCTGATGACGCGCAGTTTCAGCATATTGACGTGTTCCGAAAACCTTGGCCCGGTACTAATGTCTGCTCAATATCAGATCTTCTAGGTGAGTGCCCCAACCTTGCAAGGAAATTTCCATGACCATGGTCAGATGGGGCCAAGCCTGCTGAAGGTTTTTTTTTTCCATCCGGGTGTTGTTCCCGTGTTCACCAAACGAGTTCCTGAGACAACTTGTCCAAGAACTGAAGTGGGTCTGGCAATTAGCCCTGAAACTGAGGCCTCAAACATTGACGTAGCCAATGGGGCAACCTCATTTACGAGCAGGACTCTGCCATCACACGGATACAGGAGGCGATGAGGCACAGAAGACCTAGAACAGCAGAAGACCGAAGCAGACTGAGAGCAGACCACATTTGCCAACTGCAAGATGTTTGCCACTTGATTTTCAGTTAATGCAAAAGACCAAGCTTTGCAGCAGATGGCAGGTGTGGTGTGGTGTGGATTTTCCTTCGCCAGATCTGGGGAGCAGCCTCAACGATCCAATTCCCCAGGTAGTAAAGACTTTAAGCAGATCCCTTCCGAGACGTACAGCTACTATAACCAAAAGCTAGGTCAAGGATGCGGGTCCAAGGAAAGGCGGAATTGCAGAATCCTGAACCAGTAATGTGCCTTCCCCACCATGAAGCAGCAGGCTGTTGGACAGCTAAACCCAAGGGCATATTGTAGCTTTGGATGCCTTGATTTTCTCAAAAGACTCCTTGGCCTTTGCCACAAACAGTTTGTCATCAAATGGCATGTCCTAAAACATTGCTTAGATATCAAGAGGGGGTACACTCCCAAGTCTTCAACCAGAAAGAGGCTGTATTCAGGCTAGCCTTAAGGGTTTGAAGCGCAGCTGCCTTCCCAATCTCCACCAGACAGGTGAACCCATCTCATCAGTCTAATTTCTCAACCACTTTGTACTCAACCAGTGCACAGATGGAATTGACAAAGAGGGCCATGGTGCCAGAAGCAAACAATTTGCAGCTCAAAAGCAACTAACATTTTACTCTCCCTGTGTGGGAGCAAAGATGGAAAATGAGTCAACTTAAAATATCTTTTTTTTTTAGTTAAATAGATCAACCTTTCAATACATAAAATACACATTTAGTTTCCACAATTTATTTAAAGGTTTTACAATAAAAGATGTATGAAGGGAAAAAAATGAAGAAAAAAAAAAGGCATGAGAAGATTTACAGCTGCAATGCTGCTTCAGGGAAATGATCTCAGTGTCTCTCTCTGTGATGAATAGTGGGGGAGGTTCCGGAGATCCCGATTATGACATTTAAGTTTTACATGAAAGTCTGCCGAATCTTGTACATAAGTCTGGCAGCATCCAGGAAGTGATTCATCTTACGGTAAAGTTCAATGACATCAGATGTTTTATAAAAAAAAATTCCCAAGAGATGTGGTGCATATTTGAGTAGCGGTGATCCAATTTCTTTCATGTGTAAGATTTTTTGCCATTTCAACTGCTTTATTCCAATTGTGTGCAAAATTTGGCACTTTTCTTCATTATTTCCCAATTGGCGTGTTCTTAATTCGCTTTATTAAATCTCTCTTAATAGTTTCACCAATGCTAACATGAGACGGATTTGTTGGCCTCTTAACGATTCCAACCACCATTCTTCACATGATTTTTCTATGCATTTTTTTGTCATGTCTGTCATGAGTCTTGTTTGTTTATTTTCAAAGTCCGGGTAAAACATTACTAGATGTTTTAGAGTTTCCTCCACCTTTGGATTATTGCACCATCTACATTTGATCTTCGTTTTTTGAGTTGCCCTATTTAAGATTTCACCTGTAGGGAATAGGTTTAATCTAAACAGTAGGTATTGATCTCTAAAGACCCAATTTGGAAATTGTTCCAAATAATGTGGTAGTGTGTTAATTTTCGGCCTTCTTCAAATGGTTTTACATAGTATTTGAGACCCTGTCTCGCCTCGTGTTGCTATCCAATCCGCTCTGTACAGTTTCATCTTGATTTTATTCGGATTTTCAATTAAAGTTTATTCTGTTTCTCCCAGATCAATGATTATGGATCGGAATATCATCTTCCATTCCACCAATATTTTATCAGTTTCTTTTGTCATTGCTTCATGTATTCCATAAAAACCTCCTTTTCCTGGGGGGTCTACGCATTTTCAGTATAATGCTATTGTTTTCCATGTCACAATGGTTTTTAATGCTGTTAGCCCAAGCTCCATCCGCAATGCTTGCATTGGTGTACTTCGTGGCACTCCTCACACTCTTCCAAAATACTCCTTCAATGACCGTCCAATTTTCTTGCTTAAATGTAAACACTAGGTCAGCTCTATGAGTTAAAATGGGTAACACTTTTAATCTGTAGAATTCGATCAGAGGTTTTATTGTGTAGCCACAATATCTTTTCATCAATATTTTCTGATTTGCCAAGTTCTTTGCTTTTGTTTTCAGCATTATTAGTCGGTGTGTGTCAGTTTTTGAGGCGTTTATTAATACTCACAGATACGTAAATGCTACTACTTGAGGAATCTTTGTTCCCTCAAGTTGTGAGTTGTAGCACTTTTTTTAATGTTGTTGTTACTCTCCCCAAGTACTATTACCCTAGATTTCTGTGGGTTGATCTTCAAACCGTTCACTTGAGTATAATTATGCAGTGCCTCCAATTGTCTTTGTAGTCCAACTGGCATTTGGTGAAGTATGACAATATCATCAGCATAGAGTAGTCGACTTATTTTTGTTCCTCCGATGTTTGGGGGGAAACATCTGATATTGTCAAAAGATTCTTCTATGTCCGAGATAAATATATTAAATAGGCCAGCCGCCAGTGGGCATCCTTGTTTTAGCCCCTTGTTTGTTTTGATGTTTTTTGTTAGCATACCTGCTCGGTCTAATCTGATCTGAACTGCTGTTTCCGAGTACAACCCTTGGATCGCCTCTAAGATTGGTTGTGACATCTCCATTTTGTTAGTTTGCTGCACAGTTTTGGTCGGTCTATTGTATCAAAGGCTTCAGTTAGATCTATAAAAGCCATTTATCGTTTTTTCCATGTTCCTCTTTGTGTTTGTGCCTTCAGTGTGTTTATTAGGAATATGTTGAGAGAAGTGCCAATTCCTTTGATGAAACCACTTTGTCATCTATCCTGCTGATTCACTTCTGATTCAACTTTAAACACAGAGGGGCAGGAAGGGCTTGTACCAGCAAACCTTCAGGAGTGTGGTGAGTGGTTGGGTGGACAAATTCAGGGTACGATGGAGCTAGTGATATTTTTTGAGAAGTCATGGCTCACAGACGGAACTGATCCGGGCTTCAAGAGTCTCCAGAACCTCGACAATGATCCTCTGGTAAAGTTGAGCTCCAAGAGGTGTCAAAGCAACCAGCATCGTTTAAGTTGGAGGTTATGTCAGCCAGGCTTTCTTCCTACGTGTAGAATCAGGAAAGTCCTCCACCTCATCAGAGTCAAGGGGCTGAAGGCCATAAGGAATGGTGTCCCTTTCCTCAACAAAGACCTTTCCCATCTTCTGTGATAAAGACTTCGTCAAACCGGAGCCTACTCTAGTAATGCATCGACCCAATGGGGGATCATTACTGCTGCTTCAACACCGAAGGCCTAGCCGATTGACGTAAGAAGGGAGGAGTCTCTATCAGAGGGGCTGGACCCGAGCCTGTAGGCATGTGATTGTGGGTCAAGTGGGTGTCTGTCAGATTCAACAAGCATGGTTCATCCTTGCTCTAACACCCACGCCGAGGCCCGTGAAAATGTCCATCAATATAAGCCAGAATTCTTCTCACTGTTCCTTGGTAGATGAAATTAAAGTTACTCACCGTAATGACTTGACCACTCATAGTCCCCTTTCCTCCATCCTTTGGGGGAGGGGGGCCCATGCCGAGGCCCCACTCTCTGGCACTTCACCTCAGTCCCCATTAAACACATCGGACACTTAAATACCTGGCTACACTTAATATATTAGCCCCTGGCATACAAGTGGAGAAAGGTGGGTGGGAAGTATAGATGAAAGGGGACTATGAACTGTGAGTACCCCGAGTCACTACAGTAAGTAACTTTAATTACTCATACGTTCCGTCCCCTTTCCTCCATCCTTGTGGACGATTCCATGGAAGAAGATCGTACGGTGGAGCTGTGACAACCTGCCTCATTTCTACAACGAAGCAAAAAGGTTCTTCAGAACCGCCGGACTGAACTCTGCATAGTGCCTGGAGCTGGTATCCAGGGAATAGTGCTTACAGATTGTCGACTGAGTGGCCCCAGTAGCCGACTTCCTGATGACATCCCAAGAAGCATGCCTCTGAAAAGCGACAGCCGTGGCCTTCGCTCTGAACGCATGGGCATGAATTCCCCTCAGGAACTAGTTTGACCATGGCCGTGCAAGCCTCCAAATTGACCTGGACCATCTAACGGGCGATAGAAGCTCGAGAAGCCTGGGTGCCGGGAGACATGCCCCCAAAAGTGATGAACAATGCCTTAGACTTCCTGAAGGATTTTGTCAGAGAGAGATCGAATTTGAGGACTCTCTTGAGGTCCAAGGAATGCAAAGCCCTTTCCGCTTCAGACTGTGGGTTTGGGAGGAACACTGGCAGGCAGATTTCCTGATTACAATGGAACCGAGAGATCATCTTGGGCAAAAAATGGGATGAGTGTGCAAGATGGCCTTGTCGTTCGGAAATGTGGTAAAGGTTTTGCATGATGAACACCTGCAGCTCACTGACCTTGTGTGCAGAAGTGAGTGTCACCAGTAATACTGTCTAGTGTCACCAGCCGGATGCCCACTGAGGCCATCGGCTCAAAGGGCTTGCGCTGCAAGGCCGCAAGAACCACAATGAGGTCCCAGATCAGATGAGGTCTGTGCACCAGAGGGAAAAGCCTGGACAATCACCTGTTTGGCAGCTTAAAAAATGTGCTCTGGGGAACTCTTGTAGGCCCCAATGGCCGCCAAATAGGTGCAGCAGGTATCCACCTCAACGCCAGAACGAGCCAGATGCGTGGAGAAAGCCAGCATGTCTACCAGGGCGCAGGTGAAGGGGTCCAGCCCTTTGTCACGAGCCCAGTGGCAAAATCTAGTCCACTTGCTCTTATACTGGGATCGAGTAGACAGCCTCCTGTATGATGTCCTAGTTTTCATCTGAAAATTGAGCAAGCTGCAGTCTCAGCTGGTCAGGAATTGGGCCGCAAGGGCCAGCCTGACGGGGTCTAGGTGCTCCTCTGCCCCGCCCTGCTGTGGTAGGAAGCCCCTGCTGGGGAATCAGAAGATGGACAGGCCCCTGGGAGCACAACTGCAGTAGATCCGAGAACCAAGCCCTCAACAACTAGTGCGGGGCGATCAGGATGAGGCTGCAGCCCACCGAAGCCCAGAACTTGCAGAGGGTCCGCAGTAGCAACGGTGGAGGAGGAAACGCATAGCACCTTCAGCCATGCCAACATAGCTGGAGCACATCCCTCAGAGGCCCCTGTCCCCAGTCTGCCCAAAAGGCAAAGCAAGGGGTACTTGGAATTCAGAGGAGATGCAAACAAGTCCAGATCCGGAAACCCCCCATCTCTGGAACAGGGGTAACAAGAAGTTGATGTGTAACTCCCACTTGTAGGTGTTCAACCCCAAGCGGCTGAGCTGGTCCACTTCCACATTGCTGTCCCCCGGGAGGTGGACCGCAGAATTCTGAAACCCTTCTGTAAGTGCCCATTCCCAGATTGCCACCACCGCTAGGCACAGGAGGAGGGAACGGGTGCCACCCTGCTTGGTCAGGTAAAATAGTGTTAGGTTGTCAGTCCTGACCAGAACTGCAGCGTTCCGGATGAGGCAGAAAAGCCTTGATCGCCAAACCCACCGCCCGAGTTCGAGGAGATTGATATGCAGGAGGGCCTCTGCTCTGCCCGGGACCATGCGCCATGAATGAAGTAGTCCTCCAGAGTAGCCGCTCAGCCTGACAGCGAGGAATCAGTCGTCACCACCAGAGTGGGATCTGGTACGGTCTAGGGGTCTTGCACTGCCACATTGCAGTCCATCAGCCACCTATGAAGATCCGGAAGGAGGAGCAGGGGAGGGGGGCTTGGCATCCTGTACAACTGCGACCCCATTTCCAGGACCCAATTGGGCACCAGGTTGAGCTGGAGGTGCCTCATCTTGAGGCGTGCGTGCTGGACCGTGAGGACGCAAGAAGCCATCAGTCCCAGGTAGTGCTGGAACCACCATGCTGAGGTGTTTTGGTTGGCCAGAAAGTGCTCTATCGCCTTACTGAGGGAGAGGAGCTGCACAGATGTGTCCCAGCGCACTCCAAGGCACACCAGGTCCTGAGTGCGAGTTACCTGCAATGTCCGCTGGTTGAGGGTAAAGGCCTGAGCTCTCGCCACAGTTTCTGGTTGCCGCGACGAGCAGAGTGTCAGCATTCGCCTGCCGCAAAAGCAGCCCTGAAATGCCGTAGCACCGTTTGCAAAAAGACTCAAGGACCTTGACCTACTTGGACAGGAAAATGGAGGTGGCTCCTGTGGAGGAAGACGATGGTTTAGAATACAGCAAGGCCACGGCCACTACTGAAGAGTGAGGCTGGGAGGTCAGGAGGACCAGCATCCTTAATCTGCCAACTTCTTGTTCATCTGGGCGTGGGCCCTGGGCTTCTCCCAGACTTGCCTCACCACCTGCAGGACATACTTTTGGAGAGAAATGCCTGAACGGCTTGCAGAGCGCTTACCCAAAACCTCTGCTAGCACTCCCAATTCCTGGGGGGCCTCCTCTGGCTCTGAGACCCCCAAGAACTCTGCAAGGCCCTGAAGGCAGTCATGAAAGGCCTTTACAGATGCAGTGGGTTCATCGTCCTGGGTGTTATCATCGCGCTCCCCCCCCCCTTTCCAGATGGAGGGGAGTCTGGGCCCTGGGACACAGGTGCTATCCCCGTCCCCCGATCAGGACCCTAAGACAGATCCAAAGGCCGGGGGTACAGGAGGAGGAGGGGTCTGGATAACTGGCAGAGCCTGGACTGGAGGAAGGGCAACACTGGTAGAGCCGGAGGAACCGGCAAAGGCCCAGAGGTGGAGGCCTAGGAGGCACACCTGTGGGATCACTTCCTTCACTATATCCTTGAGGAGCCCCGTCATCTGCAGGGAACCCATGAGGAGGAGGAAGTGCTTGAGGAAGCGGTCCTCGCAAGCCCCCGGATCCCGATGCGGCTGGCCCTCATAGGCAATCCTGATCAAAGAGCATGGCCCACTCAATAGGCGAGAGGACACGTGGGCCCCGATCCAAATCCAAGATTGCTGCCGGTTTAAAAGGCTCAGCTAGGTGTTTATCCCATCCCCATCCTGGGCGAGAGGACACAAAGGTCCCATGCCACGTGCAGGTTGCAGGTTCAGACATGTGAGGACACGCCTTGGCCCTTGAACCTGAATCAGAAGTGTCGACTTCAGAGACTGCTCCGGTAGGCCTCGAGCCTTGCTGGCCGGTTGTCAAATCGCCCTGGCTCACAACGTCAGAGGTGGCTCCGGTAGGCTGCACACCCTCAGCAACATTGCTGGTAGTAATGCTGGATCATGCTAAGGATTGGCTGTTGGAGGTAGAACTCGGCATTCCCTTGCCCACTGGGGTCGAAGAGGACTACAAACTTGATCGCCCCTCTGTGGACCGCCCGGTAGAGCTCCTGAGCCCCTCGGCTTGGTAGCCGGTAGCCTTAGCGGCTTCGGGTCTTACAGAATCAGAATCCTAGGTACCCTTACCTGTGGGAACCCCTGGGGAGGATTCACTGAGGAGCCGTACTAAACAAAGAGCCTACCTTGTCTTGTGGTCCTGGAAATGAACTCTTTCAGACGGTTCCATGTAATAATGTCGCTACAAAAATCTCGCCATGCAAAAATATCGCCGGAAAATGGCCGTTTTTTGTGGCAACATTATTGCATGGAACATGCGGGGGACACCCCCGCAACCTCTAAACTTTTATTTTTCATTTTGTTTTGTACATTTTTTTTTTGCGCCTTTCCCCATATATATGGTCACCCATATAATATCGCTGCAACCTTTTCCCGGCGATATTATTTACGGCGACCATATATACGCCTCCACGCACTTTGCTAAATTTCAAGGGGAAGCGCATCAATTTTTCGCTGCCAAAGGTTCCAGTACTGTCCCCATGTTGGGGGACGCCCACAATGATGGAAGAGAGGGGAGGGGACGTATGGGTACTAGTGATGAACAGTACCCGAGTAGGTGGCGATTCCTCCATGGTGTTGTCCTTGTCCCTGGAGTGGGAGTGACTACTCCTTTTCTTCAAGGAATATGAAGATGGGGGATGCTTGGAGCCCTTAGGAGAGCAGAATCTCTCATGTTGCTTCTTTTTCTTGTCCTTCAAAGAGCTTTCCTCCACTGGATGGTCGCAAAGGCATCCGGCATCTTTGAAGAAGGATCATACACTGGCGACTTCAACTGAGCCATAGCATCCCTTTTGTGGAGGAAGGTTCTGCAGCATGCTCCCAAAGCGACTTGAAGTTCATGGATTGGCAGTATCCACAAGCTTCAAGTCATTAGAAGCATACCTTATGCGGGTTAGACACAGACATTTGCTTCCAGCAAAGTGTGCAGGGCTTGAAGGCCAAGAAGGCCTTTGTGTATTAGGCATGAAGCACTCAAAATGTAGCTATACCCAAGTGGTGTTCCACATAGTGTTCAAAGTGCGCATAAAAAGGAACTGAGGTCAATTGGTATGGCTCGCTCTATCTATAAGCCCCTGATGTCATGTTAAGTAATTAAGCAGGGGTGCGGCGGGAGAAGGGGGAATTGGGTTAAACCGTTATGAACTCTTCCAGCATGGAACATTTCTTCAGTTCATTTGAAAGTTGAAGACCATACTGAATATTCCCAGCACCCCCCCTCCTCCTCATGCTTTGGAAGCATACCAGAGAGGCACACCGACTAAGGCAAAAAAAGGGTGACCAGTGCAGACTCTGAAGAGACTTATGGCATGGAAGGTGAGGTGGTGCCCATAGGAAGCAGGACAGGGGCCAAAGGCGTCATTAAAGCTAACTCTCTCTGCACAATAGTCTTGGCCAAGCTCTTAGGAATCCAGTGACGAGTGGATGCCCTGCACAGTTTGAGGAGCAACAGGAACTGGGGTCCTATTCAGTGTAGGAAGAGCATGCCCGACTATCTGCAGCATGACAACCGTGAAGGCATCTGAAACTTCCGGAGTGGATGTTGAGGTAGGGAAAGAAGATAGTTTTTACTTCCACAAGTTGTGGAATGGAGTCTTTGCCTCAACCATCCCTCGGAAACATGGACCAGTGAAACTATTTTCTTGATGCTGAAGCCTCACCATGTGATTGATGACGTTTCCGCCACTTCCTTTACATGTCCCCCCTGCCAGCCACCCTTTTAGCCTGGAAGGACATGTCCGATCAGATGTCCTTTCATGCCTGGACTTCAGAATGTTTAATTTCTCCAGAGCCATATTTTTCAGCATTGTCTTCCTAGTAGGCACCAAGAAGAACGTGCCCATTCACTCCTGCACTGCTTTGATTTGCATCGATTTGCATGACCCCACTCTGTTTGGCTTTGTGATATCTGTTGAGACAGCAAATGCATGAAGGTGCAGGTCAGATGTCTGCCACACTTCTTGCAGGACTCAAAGTCAGACTTCAGACGTTACATGCTAAATTTTCTTTTCACAAAGTGACGACTCCCTGAGAAAACTCAGCACGATATTTCAAAGATGAAAAATCTGTGAGAGAATGTATCTGCTAGAACAGGAGATTTTCTGTACTTATTGAAAATCACACACAAGTTTTGCTACTCCAAAGAAAATGTCAGTAATCATATTGCCAAAATAAAAACATCTATTGCATAGTAAAATGCATTTAATTATTTTCAACAAAAATGATTCCAACAAGGAAGTTCAAAATACACAGGAAAAATCAAACGGACCTGCTCTGCAACAGACATTCTCCTGTTGGCATCCACATCTCTGCCCTCCAACTTGGCTTTGACTCGCTTCCACACACTAACTGCATATGAATTCCTTTCCTGCACAGCTGAAAAATGAAAATCAGCAGGTTTATTGTGAATACAAGCATGCTAGAGCAAATAGGAACATTGACCAAGATTAGGCAATTTACATTTACCCTTAAAACAGAAATACCATAAAATGAATAAATAAGCATGAAAGGTTAATTTGTACATTGCAATAAAGGGCCAGGAGAGACTGTGCGTGTGTGGTGAGCAATAAATACTGTGTGGAAGAAGGCACCATCCCCAAACTCCCATATAACATTAAGCGGGGCTAGGAGAGGGACAGATGTAAAGCTGTAGAGAGTCAGTGGTCAAAGTGGGCGGGAGCGGACAGGAGCGGTGCTCCTCTATTTCTTTTAAATAAGTTTTACTGTTCCTATACTTTTATTTTAAAAACGAACCGTTCCGGAACTGTTTCGTTTTAAAATAAAAGTGTAGGAAGAAGTAGAAACTTGCACTTTCAGTGCACTGCACTGGATGTTCCCTTAAACAGCAGGTGCATGTGCTTTGGGGTTTATATTGTGCATGGGGGGGGTGCGGCAATGGGGTTTGTGGGTAGCGGTGAAGGCCAGTAGGGAACATAGTTCCACTACTTCTTTTCGTACAGTTTGACGACTGTAGAGAATTAGTCAGCCAATGGCTTAGGGAAACTAGCAACAGCCGAAGACCAAAATAGACAGTAGACTGGTCACTTGGCCATAATACGAACACCAGTTACTGACGCCTGGGATAAGGCAGTGGTCGCTCAATGGATAGTAGAAAGAGGGACATCTCTAGCTCCCACATTTCCCAAGACCTGATTGACCGTAAAATCCAAGACACTATACATCAGCCAGTCTTTGTATTCTGATATGAAATAAACACCCTTGGAACGTCCTACAAGCCTCAGGAGCAATTATTTGTGGCAAAGCTGTCACAACTAGGAGTGCAGAAGTCACTCCAGGGAGTAACTTATTCTTACTACAATGTCCAGTCCCCTTTTATCAATACTGTATGGGCTATTTCACAGCACCAGAACATAAAGGAAAGAGGAACTTGACCTGCAATAGGAGAAAACATTTCTCAAGACTGCCTGTCCAAATACTGCATCCGAATGCGAACTAGCATTCATGCAGTGATGCTCGCAAAATGCCAAAGATGTAGACCAGATAGCTGCTCTCAAGGCAACTGCTTCGGAAAAGCCAAGGTGGAGGAATCTTCTAAAGTCAAGAACAGGAAAAATAATTCGAGTGATTGAGGTTTTAGATGTCCGATGACCAGCTGATGCTCCACCGAAGGTAACCTAAATAGTTTCATATGTCGAGAAAGGTCTTGCACAAGACAGGTACAAATAAGGAGCTCTACTGAAGTCTGGGCAGTAAAGAATCTCCTCAGCTCTTGAAGAGGGAGGAGGAAAGAACATAGGAAGGCAAACCTCCTGAATGATCTGGAATGAGGACACTATCTTGGATAAGATGGGATGTATACGCTGAACCATCTTAACCTTGTGGAAAACTGTAAACAGCACCGCAGGAAGCCTGAATCTCACTCTCCTAGCTGATGTCAGATGTACCATAAGAGCAGTTTTCCAAGTGATCAGCTTGAGATCATCTATAGCAATTGGTTTGAAAGGCTTGTGAGCAAACCCTTAGAGTAGGATGTTAAGATCCTACACTGGGTGTTTTTTTCACTATTTATTTTAATTCTTATATGAGGCGTCACACACCCAGAGGTCCAAGTGGGCGAGAGCGGTGCTCCTATACTTTTTATTTTTAAGTTTCACTGTTCCTATACTTTTATTTTGAAAAGAAACCGTTCTGGAATGGTTTAGTTTTAAAATAAAAGTGTAAGAAGAAGTTGAAGCTTGCCCTTCAGTGCACTGCACTGAACATTCCGTTAAATAGCAGGTGTGTTAGTTTGGGGGTTTAGATTGTGCATGGGAGGGGTGTGGTGATGGGATTTGTGGGGAGCGGGGGCAGGCAGGGAGGGTACATAGTTCCACTACTTCTTTTCATACACTTCAACCACTGCACACACCCACAGGATTCAGGGCGCCCAGACAAACAGGATCAAAGCATTTGTGTGAATGGGAACATTCTGAGAAGACCATCCAGATGGCGATAAAAGATGTGATTTGGGTCTATGGCAGCTAGATAATTTCTACAGGTTACAACCCGAACACCGTACTTAGCCAAATAGAGTGTCAAAAGGTAGAACACTGTCATTGTAACACATTGGAGGATTTGACTGGTATTCGAAGGCCCAATGGCAGAAACGCAGACACTTACTGTGATATTGAGATTTGTGGTTGGGCTTAGAGCCACTTGGATTGCCTTCAGGTTATATCTTGCAAAATACTTAAGTAAGGGAAAGGATGGAGAACTGCAGCCACAGTTGAAACAGGAGATCCCGTGCTGGTTGAAGCAGTAATGGCGCTTCCACTGCCAGGTGGAGGTCAGAGAATACCACATTCTCGCAGGCCTATGGGGAGCCACCAAAATTAGAATGTAGAGGTCAGACCTCTTGAACTTGGCAATCACCTTCTGAAGGTGATGGGGGATTCCAAGGAGCCCTTATTGAAAGATTTTAAACATTCTGACATTACAGGAGATACAGCCTCAGATGTAGATGGATGCTGATAATGTTCTTTTGACTGTCTTATGACCAATTCTGCATGAGATGCATAGAATGAGCCATTTTGAGTCTAGCAAAAGATACTGAAAGAATGCATGCTGCCTGAAGGCCAGAAGCCCCTAAAATCACCATGCAATCATTTTCTCTGTGGCCAGAAAGTGGGAAGGCACATGTGACTATTAGCTTCTCCAGAGTGGGAAATACCCATGATAAATGTCGGCATCTGGATTGGTTGAAGCACCGATTTGGGGAGACTGGTGGAGAACCCCAAAATCAAACAGGATGTTGAACAATGTCCGAAGATTTCTGGATACTTTCTCTTGGAAGGAACCCCACACCAGTCAGTCAGCCAGATAACAATAGCCAAGTAGACCGTTCCGTCTGAGCATGCCTGCTACAGCATTCATTAGCTTAGCGAACACCCGCTGAGTGGAATTGAGGCCAAAAGGTAGAACAGTGTATATTGAAAGTGACAATTCATTACTGAAAAACAGAAGAGCGTGTGATAAGGCATCCCTATCTACACATGCAATTAAGCATTCTTTAGATCCACCGAAAATGTTCAATCACCTACACTGAGAGATTGGGCAATCTGCGATGACATCACCATCTTGAATTTTTGTAGGGGAAGAAAAAGGTTTAGAAAAGACTACCATCAGCCCGGTGTATAGTTCCTTTTGCGCCGGGAGAAAACGCGCAAATAAAACGCATGACCCTGTTCAGAGGTCGGGGCTTGCTCCACCGCGTTCATTTAGATGAGTTTCGATATTTCTAGTGCAGGAGAACCTATCTGAATCAGAGGAGAAGAAGGGGTGCAGAAAGGAAAAGGAATACGAAAAACCCTTGAAATTATGGAAATATGCCATGACTGAATATGTTTGGCTCAGATGGCTTGGACGCAAAACACATTGTTTTTGGTTCTGAGGCAGTTGAAGAGGAGTGGGGCATAGAAACCCTTAGTCGCTGTTGTAGGTTTGTGGCGATGCGTTAGTGCAGATCTATCAGAATGCGAGCACCCCCATTTAAATAGCCCATGAGTCCTCCAAAAGGTTCTGGATCTAGAGTTTTTCCTGGAGTGTGACCGTTACCTTGAGGTTTGTTGAGGACAGCTAATAACTTCACAGTTATAGAGTTGATCTTGTTAAATACCTCATCCGTAGAGGAACAGATTAAGTCACTGGTATCAAATGACTGGTCTAATCTTCGGTCTTGCACACATCCTGCGTAAATCAGGTGGTCCTCATCCAGGCTTTGTGTCTCATAGCCGCTCCAATACAGATCCTCAGACTAGCATAGTCTATATGAACAGTGGACTCGAAGAGGTCCTGCGCCACCTGCTTTGTCTCTGGTCTGACTTAGATGCTGTCTGTTTATTTGGAGGGAGGTCTGGTAAAAAAGTGTGCAATTTAGCACCATAGGCACTGTTTGGCTGCCGCCAACAATGCATCAGTGCTAATCTTAGATGTAATGCAGCGTTTGAGTACGCTTTTCTTAAATATCTTTCTAAAATTCCGTCTTCCTTCGACAGCAGAGGAAGTAAATTAAGCAGAAGATGACGAGAGCTTTACATAAAGTGAAGCCGCAGCCGCCACAGATGAGAAGAAGTTGTGGGTGAAGAGATCGCTGAGAGCATCTTTTTGCTTGTAGGTAAGCAGGAGTTCGGTTTTCGCCATGTTTTAGTGGCTAATTCCAGGACTTATTTTTGTACACGGATGCCTGGCAACCCTGAGGCTTGCATTGCCAGTACATCATCTAAAAAACACACCACCTTCAGATTGGACTTGTGGTGGAGGAGGGCTACCTAGAAATGAGGATATTCCAGCAGCCTAATCATGGGAGGATCTCGCAGAGGATGGAAAGTCCTCTTCGTCTGCTTCATTATCATTGTCCAGTACAGCAGATGAGATTTGTCTGGTCTGAAACTTCCGAACCTTTGATAGGAGGAGGGTCCTGAGGAGGAGGTGAAGGAACCCTAGGGGGCTCCAGCACATTTGGTAATGTAGGAGTCCGAGGTTAACTGTGGAACTTGATTTGCCACTGATGAAGAAACCGGCAGAACTAGAGGATGTACAACTTATTTTATGAGGGACTTAAGTAAATCAGTCATTTTACTTGATCTCATGAGCCTGATAAACCTTGAGAAAAATCTGTCCTTAATGGATTAGTCCTGTGACGGAGTAGGGGAGGGTGTAAAGGCTGAAGATGTGACGTGAGAGGTAGGAATTCAGCAAGGCTGATGTACCAGAACAGACCATGTGTCTGAAGACCAAGGGGAAGAAGTGGATATGATGTTCACCAAGAGGTGCGCATAGATGACGACTGGATGAAAGCTCATGCCTCGAGACCGCTGGTGGCAATTTCACTGGAGGACGTGGATATTGCATTCCACTATGGCCTGCTGCCATGTTCGAGGTGGTTGAACCACATGAAGAGATGCAGGACTCCGTGTGCTTCACATTGCTGATTACCAGCATGTGGTGGCTGCTATTATGTTACTACTCAGGGGTGCGCAGGAAATTAGTGTCTCTGGTGTAGAGGCCTTGAGCACAGGTTCCGAACAATCCTTCGAAAGCCTCCGGTGGAGGCACTGAGGACCTCTAGAGGGTGTTCGGTAGCTAATCTGCAATCAGAAATCTGATCCCCCGGCAGTCATGGTACATTAAAGTGTGCCCTCAGGTCTAGACACTGAAAGAGCAGCGTTGCACCTTGGCCACTTGGCCGGTTTTAGCCCTGTGGGCCTTAGGCTTGCAACCAGTATGAGAGCTTTAAGGCCCCTCGTCGCTTGAACCACTCAAAATAGCCATACAGGCCTTGGGGAGCACCCCGGTACAGCACAATGATGCTGAAGAGTCAAAAGGCTGCCCTTCTCAGCAGAGGAAACCTAAGAGGATTCCCTCCACTGAGGTGACCTGGAGGAAGAAGATGGAAAAATGAACCTTGCCTTGATGCTTCTTCGACAAGAAGGACTTCAGGTGATCTGATGAAATATCACCTTCCAAAGTCGATGGTATTTTTTTAAAGCTCTATGTGTAAGTGTGCCACACGCAATGCAAACGTCCCACTGGTGGTCAAAGAGGCACTCCAGGCAGAGTGCATGAGAATCTGAAGCCAGGAAGGAACTGTCACAAGAGGTGCAACTAGACAAACCCACGGACAATGTCATGCACCGGAGAGGGACGGGGCGTTAGGGAAGTGGCTGAAGGAATGGAAATTAAAAAATTTAAAAAGCATGGAATGCGCGCTAAAAAGAAGTGATGCGGTTAGGTGATCCGTTTCAGCCCACACGGAAAAGAAGAAATTACTTACTGTAATATTCTTTCTATGGGATTCAGCCAATGGAAACGCTATTCTTCTTTAGAAGGGTGCGGCGGTGGATAAAAGACTGGCAGGTCTATGGCTTGTGACAGATAAAACTCTGATACCTTCCCCAGAAATCCCGGTCCAGAAAAACGCGAAAAGGGTGGTTTGCAGCAAAGGGCCTATAATTCACTAACCCGCCTGGGGCATGTTATGGCAACTAAGAAAGCGGTCTTCAAAGAGAGCAGCCACAAAGAACAGGTATGCATGGGCTCAAAGTGAGCCGCCATTAAGAAAGTTAGAACTAGATTAAGATCCTAATGCGGGACAACAAAGGGAGTTGGCGGAAACGCATTCACAAGGCCCTTGGGCCAGAACGCGGATCGTAAAATATGAACCTTGATCCAGGGACCTGTTGAAGACAGACAAGGCTGCCAAATATCTCGACTGTGGTGACCTGAGGGCCTGCTGAGGTCAGTAACAGAAGGAACTCCATCACTGTAGTGTTGAGGCAAGAGATGCAGTCAATCTCGCGTTCCCGTCACCACACCTCAAATCTTCTCCACTGGCACGCATGCAGGAATCTTGTAGATGGTCTGCGTGCATCCAGCAACACCTCAAGTATCTCCTCAGAGAGCTCCCAGTCATATCTCATCTCAAGAGCCACAAATGTAGGTTGTGGGACTTTGGGTTCAGGTGAAGCACCCGACCTTCCGACTGGGTTAGTAGATCCGGGTGCCGAGGCAACCTGAGAGGTGGGCAGATGGTCAGATCCAGAAGGTAAGAGTACCACGTCCTCCTTGCCCAGCCCGGGGCAATCAGGATCAAGGATGCCCCAACCCTCTTGAACCTCCTGAGAACCCAAGGAATTACAGGAATTGGAAGGAAGTCGTAGTAGAGAGGGAAGGTCCAATCCACCAGAAACGCATCCCAAAGCACACCGTTTGAAAAAAAAAATTATTTGTAGGGTGCCGAAAGCCCACGGCATGGGGGAGCCAACATAAAGACAGGACGGCAAGGACAATACAAAGAAACAGGACACTTGGTCAGCGGAGGTAAACCAAACATTGGTGTGTTCAGCATATACTGCTAACTGTCTTGTAGTCCAATTTAAAACGGGTGTGTTTTCAGTTTTTTTCTGAAAACAAGGTGATTTGTCTCTAATCTTAGGTTTAGGGGCAGGCCATTCCAGATTGTGGCTGCACGGATTGGGAAGGCTCTCGCTAGGCCGTTTGCTTTCTTGTGTGGTTTTACTATGATGAGCCCTAGTGCTTCTGACCTGAGTGATACGTGCTGGGTAATCTTTGATTTCAGATATGCTGGAGCTCTCCCATGTAGGCAATTGTGAACTAGTGTCATGGATTTAAACAGCACTCGATCTTCAATCTTCAACCAATGTAGCTCTTTCCGATCTTCGCTGACATTTTACGTTCTCCATTTTTGTTTGATTATTCTGACTGTGTTGTTTTGTACTAGCTGATATTTGTTCATACTTTGCTCGTTAGCTCCAAGTAGTAGTGCGTTACCATAGTCTAGACGGGACAGAATGGTTGCTCTAGCGATGATGGTGCAGTTTGCTTCGTTGAGAAGGTTGATTGCTCTGATAAGTCTAAGATAGTATGCACAGTTTTTATTCACATTGGTTGCTTGAGCTTTGGAGTTTAAGGAGGGCTCTAGTGTCATGCCCAGTGTCTTAACCTTGTTCACTACCTGTATCTGGGTGTCCATTATTTTGAGCACAAAGTTGCAATTGGTCTATGTTTGGTTCTTCACTAAGGGAGTAACTGTGACTCTTTTGATGTTATTGGGTACCATTTTATCCTGAAAGGATTTGTTCACTATTCTGGTAAGAAGAGGTGCAAAAATCTCGGCATTATAAAGAATTATTTTAGGAGGTAGTAGGTTTTCAGCGCATGACGATGGCCTCATTGAGGCTAGAGTCCTGAGCATGTCTTCTGTGGTGATTGAGTGGAACGAGAATTGTTCAGATATTTCCAGTTTTTCTGATGGAGTTGCTTGCTCAGTATTGCCTTTGTTGAGTTGGGCAGTTATCAGCTCCCGAGCTTTGATGATTTTGCTTACAAAAGCCTTCTGCGTTTTGTCGCATTCTTCCTGTGAAGGATTGAACGTTGAGTGTTAGGGCAGCAGGCTTTTCTATAGATTTTAAAATTTCGAAGAGCTTGCTGAGGGCGTTAGCAGCTAATTTAATTTAGTTGGTGAAGTAGTTGCTCTTAGCCTCAAAGATGTTCTTTTTATAATTTCTCTCTATTTCCTTCCAGTTCTCTTTGTTGTCCTTCGATGGGATTTTTAACCATCTGGTTTCCCTTCTTCTCTTTTCTTTCTTTTGAGCTGTCAGTTCGGGGTGGAACCATTTTTGGTGGTTATTAGGTCTGACCAGTTTAGGGGGGATTGGGGCCTTTAGGTCAACTAAAGCTGTGATGTGGTGTTCATATTTAAGGATGGTGGTCTCACAGGAGGCCTGCTGAGTAATGTCAGCTAAAATTTCGTTACGATATGATATGGCATTTATAACGCGCCTATACACAAGTGTTTCAAGGCGCGACGAGGCAAGGGGGGGGGGGAACAAAGGGAAGACAGACAACGATCCTACTAGGCCAGGTGTCATTCAGATCGCGCAAGTGCATGGGGAAGGGCGGGGAAAAGGAAAAGTGCGCAGGGGAGGGGAAAGTGCAGTACATGGGAAATGGAGTAAAGATAAAAAAAACAGCCAGCTAGTGGCAAGTGGAAGGATGTGTAGATGCAAGTGCTGGTAGGGGGAATAAGGGATACAGAAAAACAGTCCCCAAGTGCAAGGGAGTGCCAGGGAGGCTGTTCAAGTGGGTAATTGACAGGGCCTGGGCCAGAGATCAGAAAGGGTGGCCAGGTAACCAGTGCAATTTCAGTCAGGAATTCAGCAAGGGAGGGGAGGAGAGAAAGCAGAAGCAAAGAGGAAGGTTTTGAGGTGCTTCCGGAACCGGAGATGGTTCTCCTCGAGTTTAAGGGAGGCAGGAAGCTGTTGCAGAGAGAGGCCCCTGCCGAAGAGAGTGATCTGCCAGCAACTCGTTGCTTGGAGAAGCGACGGACCCTAAGGGAGTTGGAGGCAGATGAGCGAAGAGCTCAAGGGGGAAGATATTTAGGAAGGGAGAGTTGAAGGTAGTGCGGCCCCAGACCCAAGAAGGCCTTGTGTACAATGCAGGGGGATTTGAACTCCATCCTCGCAGCCACTGGGAGCCAGTGCAGAGATTTCAGTCCTGGAGAGATACGATCCCTGGGCTTGAGGCCAAGGACAAGTCTCGCAGTCCTGTTCTGGATAAGTTGCAGAGGGCGGAGAGTGGAGTCAGGCAGATTTAGACAGAGGCTGTTAAAGTAATCCAGCTTGGAGAGGACCAGGGCTCTGGAGACGGTGAGCTTCTGGGGGAAGGAGAGGAAAGGAAGAATACTTCTAAGGAGGTGCAGCTGGTAGTGTAACTTCTTAGAGACGTTAGAGATGTGAGGGGAGAAGGAGAGTGCAGAGTCGAAGATGACCGCAAGGTTTTTAGCCTTGCAGGTGGGGGTGGGAGGAGGGCCAAGAGAGGCCTGCCAGAGCGCTGCAGGGAAGGAGGGAGTGGGTGTACCGATGAGTAGAATCTCAGTTTTACTGGCATTAAGGCAGAGGTCGTTGGTGGCACACCATTCCTGGATGGCAGACAGACCGTCGGAGATGAGGGAAGGAGAGGAGGCGGCCTAGGGTAGCCTGAAAATGAGCTGGGTATCATCTACATAGCACTGAAAGTTGGGACAGAAAGCGGCGATGCGGTGGGCAAGGAGTGCCAGGTATTGGTTGAACAGCCAGGGAGAGGGGTTAGACCCCTGGGGACACCACAGGTAGAGAAAAAGATGTCGGAGAGGAAGGACCCAAGTTGGACCTGGGAGGGTCAGTCAGAGAGGAAAGAAGTCAGCCACACCAGAGCCTGACCAGTGATACCCAGGTTATCACGGAGACGGTTGATGCATTTCTCTAAATGAGACCTTTCTATTTACTTATAATTTCTACATGTGACCCTTGTGGCCTTGTTGGTACCCTTTTGAGTTGTGTGGGGTATGATCAATGTAAAGGATACTCTAAAGTGGTCCGACCAAATGCAAGGTGTTGCCTTGTAGCAGTTCGTCTCAAGGTTGTTCGTAATAACCCAGTTTAGCTGGTTGCCGTTTGTCATGTTCGGGATTGAGTTTTTAATGTGGAAGTTTATGTTGTGTAGAGTTTTCTCAAGGCCTGTTGCTTCCTTGTCTTTGGGATTTCCCCTCCATCTGTTAATATCGCCTAGTACAAGGGTAAATGAGTTAAGTGATTTTACGCCACTCAGGAACTGAGTAAATTTGTTGTTGAATTCTGGCATTGTGACCGGGGGTCAGTAAATCAAGACAATATTAAGGCAGTTGTTTTTTGAGGATGTGTGTTTTAGATGAAGATTTCATATCCATTGCATGTTAGAGTCGCAGGGAACATGTGAATGGTTTGTTGTGCAATTATAGCGACTCCCGCTCCTTGCACTGACTCCCTATTGGTGTACTGTATGTTGTAACCCTGCGGGAGTGCTATAGCGCTGGTTGGGCCAATTGGTTCTTGTAGCCAAGATTCTGTTAAGCACATGATGTCAATGGCTTTGTCCACAATAAGATCATGGATGCATATAGTGTGTTTATTTAATGACCGTGTGTTAAGTAAGCATCCCTTGAGGTCTTGTGCGTGTTTAGGCGCGGTTGGGGTCAAGAGTTTAGAGTTTTCCAGTCAGGGTTTTGTTTTCTTTTTTGCTTTCCCCCTAGTTTCAGTTTGATGCCGAGTGTTTCCCTCCTTGTACGTGGTGAGGTAGACCCCTTCAGTTGGGTCTATTCTGCCCCGTTCCATGGTTTGCAGTGCAATTGCTTGCACTGTTCCCATTCGCTGGAGGCAGTGGAGTTTACGCAACAGATTCTCCACTGTACCTCTACCCATTTTTGGATTGCCTTTGTAAAACAGTCGGGTTTTACGGGTTGCCTCCGGATAATCCGAGGGTCCTCACCCCTTCTCTTCCACCTTGTGATGGGTGCCAAGCTGTAAGTGAGCCACACTTTTGTGGTAAACAATGTTCAGGCTCCACCAACTGCTTGAAGGGTCGTTTGTTGGCAGTTCACAGTGTCCGGATCTCGCAGTGCAGTGGCGTTTCCTTGTTCGAGTCGTATTGTGCGGTATATTTCCCTGCTGCTCTCACCAGGTATATGGAGGGAATCCACCGGGGGCTTTGCAGGCTAGGCGTGGTCAGTCAGGAACCCTGTTGGGCTCCAGGTGGTTGATCGCGCCCGATTGTTTGGAGGATGGTGGGTCTGCCGTGCTCACAGTTTATTACATCAAGTTTTCTAATTCTGACTGTTATTAGAAATGCCCTTAGTATGAAGCCTCTGGTGGGTATGGACAAGGGCTCACTGTTTTTTTCTTTTTTCCCTTTTTTTTTTTTTTTTAATTGCTGGGTGTCATGCCCCGGACAGTATCACAGCTGCCACCAGATTGGCACAATGATAGTATTTTAGATATTTAACTTTTATGGGATAGTGTCGCACACTGTTTTGAGAGTATAGGAATAGTACTGTTCGCTGGGAATTCCCTCGAGCAAACTGCCTGCACTTCCTGTTGGACTCTGTGGAAATCATATCCACTAAAGGGGTACCCTAATGAGAGAAGACCTCTTGCAGGACTTCCTGGCACACTTCCCACTCGTGCGAGACCGTGCTCTGCCTGCTCAGAGCCTCCGCCGAGCCATTCTCTGTCCCCGCCAGATGAACTGCCGAAACCCGGTTCTCCATCAACCAGAACCACAGCTGCATCGCCTCTCTACAGAGAGGGAGGCAGCGCATGCCACTTTGCTTGTTCAGGTAGTGCATGGCCACTGTGTTGTCCGTCAGAATCAGGACATGCTTCCCCTTGAGAGAGGGGGTGAAAAACATCAGGGTTAGCCTGATAGCTCGCAACTCCAGCCTGTTGATGTGCCACCTGGCTTCCATCGCTGACCAAAGGCCACTCACCAGCAAATCCTCGCATTGAGCGCCCCAACCCTTCAGAGATGCATCTGTGGCCACTCTGGTCTGAGGCCAAGGGGGCCAGAAGGGTTCCCCTGCCATAAGATTGCTGTGGTCAGTCAACCAGCTATGGTCATGGACCACTTGGCTGGACACCTTGTGAGGATCCATGAGCGCTCCGAAGTATTGTGACCAGTGACTTCTTAGTTGCCAATGTAGATATTTCATGCGCAGCCTTGCCTCTGGCACTGGAAAAATACAGGAGGCCATGAGACCCAAGAGGCAGAGGAAGGAAGCCGCCGGTAAGGTGGTGCGATTCCGGAACAAGTGTACCATCTGTGCTATGCTGTCGACTCTCGCTTCCGGAGGGAAGGCCTTCCTGACCAGAGTGTCTAGGACTGCTACAATGAACTGGAGCCTCTCAACTGGTGTCACGTGGGACTTCAATTTTAGGGAGAATCCCAGGCTGTGCAGTAGCAGGCAGGTGTCCTCCAGATGAGAGAGGACCTGCCCAGCCAACTTCCCTCGGATCAGCCAATCATCCACCTACGGAAATACATGGACCCCAGATCTCCTGAGTTGAGTCGCGACTGCCGCCATGAGCTTGGTGAAGATCCTTGGAGCAGAGGTCAACCCAAAGGAAAGCACTTTGAACTGATAGTGCTTGTTCCCTATGGGGAACCTCAGAAACTTTCTGTGCTTTCGATGCATCAGCAAATGGAAATATGCATCCTGCAGATCTATTGACACCAGCCAGTCCTGAAGTTCGAGAGCGTGGAGAATGTCTCGGTTATGTTATGTTATTAAGCTTGCAACGCGCCAAATCCCGTGGGTATCTAGGCGCCGAGAGACAGAGAAAGTGGCTTGTAGCTGAGCACAGTCAATTCTAGTGAAACAGCATCGTCTTCAGCTGTTTACGAAAGACAAGATGGTCCTCAGTCTTTCGTAGCTGTGAAAGGAGGGCGTTCCATGCTCTGGCACCCTGGATCTGAAAGGCGCGACCTAAACCACAAGATTGTTTTACCCGAGATAATTCCAACAGGAAGCCCTCGGTTGATCTTAGGTATTTCCTGGGTCAGTACATGCTGATCTTATCCTTCAGGTATAAAGGAACATTACCAAAGATACATCTATGACAGGTTGTTAGCCATTTGAACTGAATACGGGCTGCAACGGGGAGCCAGTGGAGTTTTTTTCTGGCTGCGCTAGTGGACTTTTGAGTGTTTCATCTGATAAGATGATGCGTACTGCGGCATTCTGGATTTTCTGTAGTTGTTGGATGTCAGCCTTATTGGCACCTCCCAGTACGGCATTACAATAGTCTTCGCTTGGGAGGACCACCGCCCTCGCAAGCTTAATGCGATTTTCCACTAAGACTAGAAGTGCCACTTGTCTGAGCACCTTCAGGTGGTAGTTGGTGCTGGTGAACATTGCTGTAACATGCACCTCGCAGTCCAGACTTTCCTCCATGTATGTACCTAGTGTCTTTACTTTCTGCACCACTTTAATTTGGTTGCCATCGATGGTGAAACATGCATACCTCTGATCTAGTTTAAATTGGGCCTGCTGGGGACCGAAAAGCATCAGTTCGTTCTTGGCAGCGTTTAAACAGAGCCAATTTGTGGACATCCATTGTTTTATGATATGACAGGCCGCTGCCAGCGTCAGTTGGTCCATATCATGGTTCCCGGTAATGTCCAACACCAGTTGGAAATCGTCAGCGTAGTTGCAGAAGAAAATCCCCAGTGATTCTAATTCAACACATTGGGCAGGATATAAATGTTATTTAGGGGGGGGAGAGACATGCCCCCTGAGGGACTCTGCATGTCGTGGTCTGTGACTCTGAAGCACAAACACCCCAAAATGCCTGTTATTGGCAGCCCTCCAAAAAGGATCAGAGGCAGGTGATGGCATTTTTAGAGAATCCTCCAACAGTAGACATCCGATCAAGCAGAGTTTTATGGTCTAGCAAGTCGAAGGCTGCCGATAGGTCTAACAGCATCAGCAGCCCCGACTTATTATGTTCCAATTTAGAAAGCATGTACGTCTGCAAATCCAACAATGCAGTCTCACTACTGTGAAAACTCCTGAAACCAGATTGCTTCACATGTAATTTACCGGTATCCAGTTCTTAGGATTGCAATTGTACAGTAGCTGATTTGACGATAGGTTTAAGGAAAAACAGGGTATTGGTGATAGGCCTTAAGGTTGTTGCACACGAGGGATCCAGTCCTACTTTTTTCAACAGGGGAGTGACTGCTACATTTTTAATGGACTGGGGGATGATACCAGTACAAAAAGACGAATTAACAAATCGACAGGAATGGGGCAAACAATTCTCTGTGCTCTAATATGTATTTAGAGGGAAATAGTTTGCCTGGGCAGTTGGTGGGATGCATGGTTTTAAGCATACCTGACATTTCAGTTAATGAGGGTTCTTTAAAAGTTAAAACCAGCAGGTTGGTCCTGTTGGCCGGCTGCTGCAGGATTCTGATTTATCAGGTCTTTAGAGGAGTTAATACAAGTTCTCTCAACGTCACCACCCTTAATTTGTCTTTCCTCAGAAACATGTTGAAGGCCCTGAGGTCCAGAACGGGACTGAGACTGCCTCCTTTCTTGGGTACCAGGAAATACCAGGAATACCAACCTTTTCTGATCGGGAGGTAACTCTTCCATGGCACCCATTGACAACCCAGTTGGATTAGAGGCAGTGGGGGTCTGTCTGGTGGTTTCCTTAAAATAGGTAAACAATCCCACCGAACAAGCTGCAAGGCCCAGGCATCGGAGGTAATCTCCTGCCACTGGGGCCAATGTTCTGCCAAATGCCCACCAACTGGCAAGCCGTGGGAGGGGAAATCAAAGTGGCTTAGAGGGCAGTGCCACCTCCGCTGCTGTTCGCTGAGCTCTAGGAGCCCCTCTGCCCCTCCTGGATGCGAGAAATGCCCCTGGCCTTGGCTGACCTGTGGGAGCTGCGCTTTCCTGCCGTAAGGCACATAGCGCCTGTAGCCTATGCCCCTAGAGGCAAAGCTGAAGGCAGGTTGGGCCGGCGGCGCAGGAAGGCCCAGCAAATCTGCAGCTATTTTAGACTCTTTGAACTTTTCGAGAGAGTCATCAGCCTTCTGGCCAAAAAGAAATTCTCCCTCGAAAGGTATGTCCAGTACCCTATTCTGAACGTTCAGGGAGAAACCAAAGGTTTTTAGGTAGGCTAGCCTTCTCAATACTACCACTGACCCCATCCAATGACCAACGCAGTCGGCCACGTCCAGGTCCGTCTGCAAAGACTGCTTGGCTACTCCCCTCAGCCCCCCTTCCCTTCATCCACCAGCTGTGTAAACTCATTCTGCATTTCACCTTCAGGGATGTACTGTGTTGCCTGCTCCACGTAAATCCACAGGTAGCTTTTAACACAATTCTGCCAGAAGTATGACCTTCTTGCCCGTTGCGTCCAACCTTTTACCTTCTCTGTCCAAATCGATTTGAAGTGGATGCCACAGGTCTGGTGGTGACTATGGCTGCCTGTACAACAAGCCCTTCTTGTTAGGCAGAAACCTGTACAGTTCCCTTAGGGACCACTGCAAAAGATTTAAGACTACAGGTGTTTGGCAGTAAACCCACTTGGTAGCAGTCTGTACCACACAGATTCACTGGTAGCTGTGGCTGAGCAGTCAGGCTTCCCTCAAGAAGAGTTAGGCAGTATACAGAGCATACACAATAGGTACAGAAATACAGTAGCACAAGCAAACACTGACCAGAGCTTGGGTGTAAAAGTATATAATTATTTATTTAACACACACTTATAAAACACACTAGCACTAAATTGGTAAGATAAGTTCAAAACAATATCACTATTATCATATGTACATCCCTGATTACTTGTTGGACAAGTCTTAGTTAACACCACTTATTTCCAGACAGAGGTGAGCGCTTAACGTTCGATGGCACTCAACAAGTTAAATAAAAAGGGAGGGAAAAGCAGAATTATGAAGCATACACACTAAACACTTTTTAAAGAACCACAGCAAGTTAGGAAGGCACCGTCTACTGGTGAGCAAGGAAGTTTAGGTGCCAGGCCCACTTTCAAGGGAGCCAGGGCGAAGATGCCCAAGATCAGACAGTTACACAGAGTCTTCAAAGTTTGTGGAGGTATTTCGAAAAAGGTTTAGTTCAGTGCAGGAAAGTTAGCTAAGGTGTCCCAGGCTAACCCAGGTTCGAGAGACGAGGATTTAATACACCCCGTTCAAACGGTTGCAAGGGAAGCCAGGCAGAACACAATACCTTAAATGGAGAGGATCCTCCAGCGGGGGCAGTTGTTCCTGGCAGTGGGTGCAAGTCGCAGCATCGTCGAGAGGAGGAAAACATCTCGTTGTGGAGGAAGGATGAAGGTCGTTGCACTGCCAGGGGTGCTTGGCACATGCAAGGCGGCCACGAGATGCTCCAGGAAGGTGAAAAAAAGGTAGACTGGTTCTCCCCACCAGTCGAAGGAAGAAGACTCTCCGGGCTGGAGATCTCCTCTGTCGTTGGGAAAAGTGGTGAGACGGTTCAGCAGGGCTCCACCGGTGGTGTCGTCGTTGCAGGCTGGCTCAGCTTCTCCCTTCTCGGATTCTTAGGTCCTGTGGCGACTTCTGAAGTTCCAGTCGCCAAAGCCCTGCTTTTATGCAGAATACCCCCATTCACTCAGCCTAGCTGTCAATCCAGCATGCTAAGTGGTGAGCCGGCCGGCTCACCACTTGGGCCAATCACACAAGAGTGCGACTTGAGTTACCAAGGTGACTCAGTCCAGGGTGCCTAAACCCCCTCCCACACCCCCTGTGGTACCCAGACAGAGTGACACCACTTTTGGAGGCTTCTGTGGAGAAGCCTGCCAAAAAGTGGAACAAAGGGCTCGACTTGGGTTGGAGTCACAGAAGAGAACACAAATGCCATTTTAGAATCCAACCGGCGAATTAATATTAAATAAATAAACCGGCTGTATGTTCGAGACTATAAGAATTAAATAATTAAAGTTGGTAGCCTCGAACAATGGGAAAATCCCATAGAGATATATTCGCGGTCGAATATAAAAATTAGTATCCACTGCCACCAGCCAAAACTCGATAAGGGGGGACGGAGACGTGCCCCCTCGAACAACAGACCCCGGGGCAATCGAATTGCCCTGACCAGTACGTCCACAATATGATGGTTTGTACCGGTTTCTGTTCATAATTTGGGACTAGCAAAGCCAATGGTGACTTTACATGCCCTGGGAGACAGTAGTCAGTCCCAGGGTATGGAGTCTATTTTGGGGGGTCGCTACGACACCCCTGGGTTACGGCACGGAGGGTGCTGTGTAACCCACATCAAAAAAACACGAGACCCTATGGAGTAAAAGACCCCATAGCCCATAAAACACATGGAAAGTTAAAGGAACACCTCAAATCATGTCTAAGAGTGGGAGCAAAAGAATCTCACTCTTAGCAGGAGAGAAAAAAATAAACCCCAAAAAATCCAGCAAAGCTGCTGGGGGACTCACTAGGTTTGGGAAATTAGCCTTACAGAGAATTCTCCCTAACACTTCTGGAGAAGGGTGAGGAGCCAGGAAAGGTGGATCTCCTCTTGCTGGCCTGTACTTCCCCCTTAAATTTAGAGATGACCGGGGGAATGGAGCAGGGATGTTGCCACAAGGAGGCTAGGCGGTCTGCAATTGGCAGGTTACGTGGCATGTTATGCTCAGTTACAGGACCTTCATCCAAGATGTCTGTCAGTTCGTAGCCCTGAACAGGTGCTGAAAAGGTCTTCAAACCTAGGCAGTCTACTACCCTTTCCACCAAGGTCCTAAATTTAGCATGGGTATGTATATAAGGCTAACTCTGATAAAATTCAACATCTGGAGACGTGTCCAGCCCACTAGCTGCGTGTAACCCTTGGGCTAACGCCAACAGGTCAGCTTGGTTGTCGAAAAGAAATCGGCACCTCCTGACCCTGTATGGAACAAGTTACTTACCTGTAACTGTTGTTCTCCAGCATGGGTCTGGCATGGATTCACATGCTCATGAATATTCCCCGTCGTCAGGCTGGGAATCCTCGGTAAAGAAAAAACCAGTATCAGTTTCGTTTCTGATCTGTCTTTCGTAGTAACAACCAATCACTGGTCTCTGCGTCATACTGACCACAGCCAATGACTGCCCTCTACCTAAGCACCGCCTCTGGCAGCCATCTTCAGATTTGGAAGCACGTGAAGTGGCAGTATGACCAAGTGAAGAGCCGCAGAGGGGTAGGCGGGAGGGTTCGCATGTGAATCCATGCCAGACCCATGCTGGAGAACAACAGTTACAGGTAAGTAACTTGTTCCTTCTCCAGCATGGGGTCTGGCATGGATTCACATGCTCATGAATAAAGAATACATAGCAGTACACACATGCACAACCACGGGAGGTGGCAACGGCTCAACATTAAGCAGTACATCAAACTCAACATTAAGCATCTTACCTCCTCACCAGGCTCACCTCAGGCGAACAGGTTGCGCAGCACTGCTTGGCCGACCCTGGACTCCTCCCTGGAATCCCGATCGACGCAGTAGAATTTCGTGAAGGTGTGCGTCGACCTCCACGTAGCAGCCCTGCATATGTCCAGCAGGGGCACACCAGAAAGGAACGCCGTGGTAGCTGCGATCGCTCTGGTGGAATGGGCTCTCGGACGGCCAGGCAGCGGTCGGTTTGCCAACCGATGACAGTACATGATACAGCCGGAGAGCCATCTGGAAATGGAAGCCTTCGAGAGAGCCTTCCCCTGATTGACAGGTCCAAAGTTCACAAAGAGTTGTGACGTCTTCCGAAAACACTTCGTGCGGTCCACGTAGAACTTCAGCGCTCTAGCCACATCCAGCGAGTGCAAAGTCCTCTCAGCCGGCGACGAAGGCGACGGGAAGAACACAGGCAACACCAAGGGTTCGTTGAGATGGAAGTCCGACGGTACCTTGGGCATGAAGGAGGGGTGCGTCCTGAGCACTACCCTCGTGTCGTGAAAAGTCAAGTACGGGGCCTTGCATGAAAGGGCCTGGATCTCTCCCACCCGTCGTGCGGAGGTGATGGCCACAAGAAACGCTGCTTTCCACGACAGAAACTTCAACGGGGTCGAGTGCAGAGGCTCGAACGGAGGTCCCATGAGCTTGGACAGCACCACGTTGAGCTCCCACGCCGGGGCCGGAGCCTTCACCGGCGGGAACGATCTGAACAGTCCCTTCATGAACTCTTTCACCAGACGATGAGACCACAAGGACGTCCGGCCCGTGGTTCTGGTGTATCGGGAGATCGCAGCAAGATGAATCTTGATGGACGCGTGTGCCAGTCCAGCTTAAGCCAGCGTCAGCAGGTACGGCAGTACCTGGGGAGCCGTAATCCGTAGAGGGTTAATCTTCTGTGCGTAGCACCAGACAGAGAACCTCTTCCATTTGTGTCCGTAGCATTTAAGAGTCGAGGACGCCCTGGCCTTTGCAAGAACCTCTCTGCAGTCGGCCGGTATGTCGTATCCTCCAAACTCTAGCGCTGCAGGAGCCAGGCCTGCAAGTTCAGCGATTTCGGGTCGTGGTGGAGGATGGCGCCTCCTTCCCTGGAGAGAAGATCCGCGTCCACCGGCAGCTTGATTGGCGGGGACGCTGACAAGTCCAGAAGGTCCGGGAACCATATCTGCCTCGGCCACGCAGGTGCGACGAGGATCATCCTGCACCGTGACCTCTTGAGCTGGTTGACGAGCCGGATTAGCAGTGGCAAAGGAGGGAACGCGTAGAGGAACAGGCCCTCCCAGGGGAACGAGAAGGCATCGCCCATGCTCCTCGCCTGGGGAAACCTGCTGGCGAACCTCCGGCACTTGGAGTTCGTCGCCGTCGCGAACAGGTCAATCTGGGGTGTGCCCCACCGTCGGAAGAGGCGATCCACTAGATCCTGTCGTAGTTCCCACTCGTGGCACGAGCGCAGCTCCCTGCTGAGTGAGTCGGCGATGGTGTTTTTTATTCCTGCCAGATGAAACGGCACCAGAAACATCCTTTGGGCGACGGCCCAATGCCACAGGTCCTGCGCCTCCTTGGACAGCGCTGGGGACCTGGTTCCGCCCTGTTTCCTGATGTAAAACATGGTGGTGGTGTTGTCGGTGAAGATCCTCACCACCTTGCCCTTGAGGGACGGAAGGAAGGACCTGAGGGCCCAGAACACTGCACGGAGCTCCAGGACGTTGATATGGAGGGACTTCTCCGTCGGGAGCCAAAGGCCTCTTGCGTGCAGATTTTCGGTGTGCGCTCCCCACCCTTCCAGGGAGGCATCGGTGGTCACTGTCTCCTGGTGGTCTGGGGTCTGGAAGTCCATGCCCGCCGTCAGATGCGTGCGGTTGCCCCACCACCGGACCGCTCGGCGGAAACTCTCGTCGAGTGTGATCCTCTCCTCGAAGCTGCCCGTCGTTTGGATCCAGCGCGCGTCCAGGAACTCCTGCAACGGGCGCATCCGGAGCCTGCACATGGGAATGAGGTAGATGCAGGAAGACATCATTCCGAGGAGGGACTTGATGGACCTCACCTTGGCCGCGTCGGAAACCAACATCCGCTGTACCTTGCCCAGGATGGACCTGGTCCTTTCCTCCGACGGGGAGGCCAGAAGAGACACTGTGTCGAGCTTCGCTCCCAGAAACGGTGCGTTTTGCGCGGGTACCAGATGAGACTTGGCGTAGTTCACGGAGAATCCCAGGTCCGTGAGAAGTCGGACGGTCCTTGCCGTGTGATCCAGGGCGAGCTCCCTCGTCTTGGCTCGGATGAGCCAGTCGTCCAGGTAGGGGTAGACGTGGATCCCCTCGCGGCGCAGCTGCGCTGCCACCGGTGCAAGGCACTTGGTGAATACCCTGGGGGCCGACCGTAGTCCGAAGGGGAGGGCTTTGAACTGGTAGTGACGCCCTTGGACCACAAACCTGAGGAATTTTCGGTGCCCCTTCAGGATGGGAATATGGAAGTAGGCATCCTCCAAATCCAACGACGACAGGAAGTCTCCTTCCTCCAGCTGACCCAGGACGTGCTGGAGGGTGACCATCCGGAACTTTTGCGCCTTGATGAACTTGTTCAGACGTCGCAGGTCCAGGATGGGGCGCCATCCCCCCGTCCTCTTCTTCACGAGGAAGTATCTCGAGTAAACTCCGGAGCCCCGAAGTCTCTTTGGGACGAGTTCGATGGCGCCCTTCCTCAGCATCGCCTTTACCTCCAGGAGAAGTTGAGGGACGTGAAGTTCTTTCCTGGCCACGGGGGGGACGCGCGGACACCTTCTTTGAAACTCGAGCGCGTGGCCCCGGGCCAAGGCGTCCAGCACCCAACGGTCGGTGGAGATGGACTCCCACACGCTGACGAAGCTCGCCAGCCGGCCTCCCACCGGGGTGCTTCGGTGGGGGCCCGACCCCACGGTCGGTTCAATCCTGCTTCGACGAGGCTTTGCCGCCTTGACCTCCTTGGCGACGACGGCGGGGTCCGCCAGACTTGCCTCGTCCTCTGTAGGCCTCCTGAGCCGACGAGCGGGCCGCTCGACGGTAGGTGGAGAAACCGCCGCCTGAACTTTTGGAGGCGCCCTTGCCTCCGCTTCTCCGAAAGGGGGTCCGCCGTTGTTGCAGAACTCCAAGGGCCCGGGCCGTCTCGGTGTCCGCTTTAATGGCCTGAAGGGAATCGTCCACTGTTTTCCCAAACAGGTTGTTCCCATCGAAGGGCATGTCCAGGACTCTGGTCTGAACGTCTTGACGGAAGTCCGTAGCCTTGAGCCATCCACGCCGCCTAAGGCAAACGCCGTTGCCCAACTGGCGGAACCCAGTGTCGGCGATGTCCGTCGCAACGGTAATGGCGTGGTCCGAAGCCACCTCACCTTCCTGCAGGATCTCCAGGGCCTCTGCCCTCTTGTCGTCCGGCAAGAAGTCCAGTAGGGGAGCCAGTTTGTACCAGAGCTCCCTGTCGTAGCGGGCCACGATAGCCAAGGCATTGGCCGCTTTAATCGTCGTCGCCGCAGACGAGATGACTCTGCGTCCCATAGCGTCCAATTTCTTTCCCTCGCCGTCCGGTGGGGAAGTCGATGTGGAGGCCGCACCCCCCCCCCCGCTTTTTTCCTGGCCGCCGCGGAGACGACGGAGTCCGGGGTAGGCTGCGCCCGGAGGCACAGGGGGGCCGTGTCCGGGACCCGGTACTTCTTCTCGTACCGGTCCCTTCTAGCTGGCGTCGTGGAAGGGTTCTTGAGGAGGGTGAGGCCCTCATCCCAAATGTCGTCCAATAGAGGCACTGAGAGGACCGTCTTCCTCTTGGCCTCGCGCCGCTGATAAAGGAAACCTTCCTTCTTCTCCTCAGGGCAGAGTTGGAAAAGCTCGGATGCCCTGGTGATCATGGAGTGGAACGATCCAATCTCGTCGGGCGGAGAAGCCCTGGTGGGAGGCGACGACGGTACATCCTCGTCGTATACCTCGTCGTCCGTATTCGTCGCTGCCGTGTCAGTCCCCGTATCATCCCCTCGGGTGGACGGGGAGGAGGGCTGGAAGGGGCGCGACGGCTGAAAAGGAGGCGGAGGGTGGATCCTTCTTTTCTTGGTAGGGGGAACACCAGAAGGTCCCGGTTCTGGGTCCCCCGACGGGAGAGGTTCCGTCGGCAACGGTAGTCTCGTCCTTATCTCTGAGCATAAGGACTGTATAGCCAACAAAATGGCCGCCGAGTTGTCTCGCGGCGCTGGCAGAGGGGAATCCGACGGGCGATCAGGGGCCCCGTCGGTACCCTCGATGATGTCGTCGTCACCTGCGTCGGGATCCATCCCGACGGGCCGGTCTTCTTCCACGCTGAGGCCGTGGCTTAAGACTTCGACCAGCTCCTCCTCCGAGGTTGAGGCCGAATCTACGACGCCCTGCCCCCCCTTTTTCTTCCCCACGGGGGATTTCACGGGGGTCCTATCGATGGGCACAAAAGAGGACTCCCTCCGAGGTGGCAGGGAGACTCTGAGCCCCGAGGTCGCCACCACTGGTGTAGCCCCCACAGGCTGAGCCAGGGCCGCCGCGACAGTTTCGATAGAGGGCTTGGCCGGATGGATTAAGGCCTTCACCACCTTAGGTGCGCTCACCGCCTTATCCTTGAGGGGGGGGACACTGCCTCGCTCCCCCTCCGATGGGGCCTTCGAGCTCGACCGGGGCCTCTCCAGGAGCTTCGCCGGGTGCTCGGCCTTCCTCTTACCCGACCCAGAGCGTTGGCTCGTGGTTGATGGTGCCGGGGAGGGTGCGCCCTGCCTGGCACCCGTAGAGCCCGACCGTTCGGCGCTCCCGGTGCCAGCGGACTCGCGGTGCTTTGCCTTGTGTTGGACCCCCGTCGCCGGGGCGTCCTCAAAGGTCTTAGAAGACCGCTCGGATTTCTTCCTCTTCTTCTCGCCTGACGGGCTCTTCCCTTCCAGCCAGTTGGCGAGACGTTGATGGCGGTCCTTCATGGTCCGCTCCGACATGTTGCCGCAAAACGCACAGTCCTTCTCCACGTGCGTCTTGTCCTCATGTAAGCAGTAGAGACAAAAGGAGTGTTCGTCCTCCTTAAAGACGTTCTGCAGCTGGCATCCAGGGCAGACCCTGAACAGCTTTCCGGGCGTCGAGCATCCCTTCTCCTGGGCCATGTCCGGGCCTGAGAAACTTCTGGAGTCCTCCAAAAGCGTAGCTCGACGAAATCTTCACCCTTGAGGGGCGCAGACGAATCCGACACGGGTCCCCGTTGATCGGATGGAGAGTCGGTGGAGCTTAAGGCTCTTTTGACCGAAAAAACGAAGTTTTTGAGAAAAAACGTGAAAAAATAGCACTAACGCTCGAGAGCAATAGCACGAGGATCCCAACACATGAACGTGCGGTAAAAATCTGAAGATGGCTGCCAGAGGCGGTGCTTAGGTAGAGGGCAGTCATTGGCTGTGGTCAGTATGACGCAGAGACCAGTGATTGGTTGTTACTACGAAAGACAGATCAGAAACGAAACTGATACTGGTTTTTTCTTTACCGAGGATTCCCAGCCTGACGACGGGGAATATTCATGAGCATGTGAATCCATGCCAGACCCCATGCTGGAGAAACATGGGATCCAAGTCCCTCTGGTCATCGCCTAGGTCAGCGCCGAAAATGGATGCCATGGATTCGAAGAATCTCGACCTGGAGAGCGGAGCGAAAGATCTGTCGCTGATAGTTGGCACTGAGGGTTTTTCTTTTGATGCTGATGGAATGGCCGTTGGCGCCGGTCTAAGCTTGGGTAATACATGGACGCCGGGGATGTTAGCCTCTCGGCGCTCTACAGGAGGATCAGCCGTCAATGGTTTTACGCGCCTTTTTGGGCATCGAGCCCAAATGCTTCACTGACGCTGATGGTGTTGATCGATTATTTGTATAGCGCCTATACACAATGTGTTTCAAAGCGCTTCAAGAAGGGAGGGAACATGGGAGAATACAGTTACATCCTTACAGGTCCTTGAAACAAATCATAATGTGAGAATAACTATCATATCATAACAGATAATACAAGTGCATGTAACAATAAGGGATAGGGAGGAAGGAAAAAAGGAGACAGTACTAGCAGTAACATTACTATGCTTGACGACAATTGTTGCAGTGCAAGAGTGACAAGAGGAGGGGGTGGAGGGGAGGTGTGGGGGAGGGGAGAGAAGGGAAGAGGAGTGGAACAAAACAAGTGACTATCTTAAAGGGTCAGTGACTGATCAAGGTAGTGCTAGGAGGGAGTGGAAGGAGAAGACAAGGAGGAAAAAAGGGGGTTACAGACAAGCTGTTATCAGAGGTCAAGAGTAAGTGCTAAGATAATTGAAAGGGGGAGGGCAAGATGGCTGACAGACGGACTCCGGGGGCAGGTGGGAGCACACAGAAGGCCACAGGGGCAGTTGGGGGCACACATAGTACTCTGGAGCAAGTGGGGGCACACAGAAGGACTCGAGGGTAGGTGGGGGCACACAGAAGGACTCGAGGGTAGGTGGGGGCACACAGAAGGACACGGGGCAAGTGGGGGCACACAGAAGGACACGGGGCAAGTGGGGGCACACAGAAGGACACGGGGCAAGTGGGGGCACACAGAAGGACACGGGGCAAGTGGGGGCACACAGAAGGACACGGGGCAAGTGGGGGCACACAGAAGGACACGGGGCAAGTGGGGGCACACAGAAGGACACGGGGCAAGTGGGGGCACACAGAAGGATTGGCAAGCGTGGGGTCGGGAGTGCAGAGCGCTGCTTCCCCGCCAAGGCCTGCTGTTCGATGGAGGGAGGGAGGGAGCACCCGCAGCAGCCCGAGTCTTAAACATTTCAAGCATTTATTTTTTGAAAATGTCCCACTCTCCTCGAGTGTGACTGCTTTTTGTCGATGTTTTTCCTTCTCCTTTTCAGGGCTGGGCCCTTCCGTCTTGAAGGACCGGACGAGCGAACACGCCAGAGATTTTCGGGGGACAGTCGGCCCAAAGCAAGTTTGGCGGCCCGCTCACGAATGGATTTCGACTGCATTTTGAAGCACGACGCACATCCCTCCGTATCGTGATCAGACAAATGTTGTGCGGGTCCGTCAGGAACATTTTGTAATGGCAGTCAGAGCACCTTTTAAAGCCTGAAATCCAGTGAGTGGACATAGCAGTTGAGGTTTTGAGAGAAAATTTGACGATTTAGTAAAAAACAGAGCAATGCCATTTACTTATTTATACAGCACGAGAGACAAAAGCTTGGAGGACTAGGGGTGCTAATACTGGACAAAACACCAACAAAAAAATAAGATCAGAGGTCAGAAGCAATGCAGATCAGGCTGACGAGGGCAGACCGGTTCAATCAAATAGGATAGTCTTTAGTCTTCGCTTAAAGAGATGGAAACTGGAATAGGATCTAAGGTACAGAGGAAGAGCATTCCATATCCGCAGAGCACCATACGGGAAATAACTTTGTTCCACATAGGAAAGCTTAATTCTTGGGGTCTCAAGAAGGCAGGTATTGTTAGAGCTCAATACTCTGTGAGCAGCTACTCATGAGATGAGGTTAGATACTTAGGAACCTGCCCAAAAATGCATTTGTGCGTAATGCACATCACGCGGTAGGTGATTCTACTACGGACAGGAAGCCAATGTAGTGCTCTCCTTGCTGCTGTAACATGTTCTCCCTTTTGCAAGCCTGCAACGATGCGTACTGTGTTGTTTTGAACCACTTGTAAGCGAGTAAGGTCGTGTTCAGAGATGCCAAGCAGAAGGTTGGAACAGGTGAGCCAATTTAGCTCCTATAATCGCCCCGGAAACCGTAGCACGCTTGGCAGATGAGAGGAAGGGCTATAGCTGGGCCAGTAATTTCAGATGGTAGCAAATGCTAGACCCAAGACTATTAACCTGTCCTTTCACAGATAATTCATGATCAAAATGTTCCTGAAGCAGCGTGCAAGCGCACAGAAAAAAGGAACCGAGTGGGGCGTAGTAACGTGGTATATACGACGCTGGACGTCACGTCCGGAGCGGACGATCGAGCACTGAGCAGGACGGATCAACGATCGAGTCGAGGTCCACTATGCCCCCTGTTGAAAGTTTCTCAACAGCAGAGCTGGATGAGGATAGATCTCAGATGAGGAATCTGCGGGAGAAAAGCGATTCATTGAAATGAAGATTTCATAAGGGCCTGCTGAAGAACTGCAGGAGTTCCCCATCTAGGACAGGAAAGGGAACAGGCCCTCTCAGGAAAGGCATTCCAGTCGTGTTTTATTCAGCAAATAAATCTGGAAACATGCAACTGAGACTGGTTCTCAAATCTAGATGTGCTTATCCAAATAACAGCTGTGTAAAGAGAGGGATGAACAGGCCCAGAGAAGAGGTTCTCTTTTGGTACTTCTAACAAATCTGTGATAGGTTATGTTCCCAATGATCTGTACCTTTACTAAGGTTGTTCCAAGACCTAGATCTCAAACGAGCTAAAATGGAATATAGGGTAACAATTACAAATGAGGCTTTTCTTTACTACGAACGGTAAACACAGTATAGTGTGGAGCATTGACAAACACTGCGTAAATGTAAGACTTGGCATTAGGGTTTCATTCCACTTAGTATTAGTAGCTGGACACTAGTTTATTGGATATGCGTAAGAAAGGTTTCATTGTTGAATTGCATTATTTGCATTTTTTAAACCGAGAACCAAAAAATATTTATGCTTAATGTAAAACATTAAGGGCTTGTGTGTGAATACAGTAAAAACATACATTAAAAAAACAAGTTTAAGCAGCATTGCACATATTTGTTCTATTTTTCCTTTCTGGCTTTACCAAGGCAATAGACGTGATAATGTATAATTTTTTTTAAAGCTTTACCTTTGCCTGTTTTTGGATCACGGACTGCCTTTTTTGGGCTACTGGCAATATTTTTGCCAGTCCCCGGAACTGTGCTTGGTGGAGTATCGGCTGATGTTGCAAGATTCTTTTGAATTGTCTTCTTTGCATTCTGTGACATAGCATCTGGTTGGGTTTTCTGAGCAGTGTTACAACGCACTGCTGCAAAAAGAAAAAAAGCACTGTATTTCAACAAGGATACAATTGATGTGCTTTACCACTCTTCAAGGGAACAATCTACATAATCATTAGGACCCATGAAAACGTCTGGATACCAAACATGAACATCTTTTGAACATTTGAATTCAAGTTGGGCTTGAGCATGAATTACTTTCAATAGCACTAGTTCTTCATGTATTTATAGCAGCTGATGAAGACAGTATATACACATGTATAAGGCAACACTATTTGCTAATGGACAAAGACTAACCATCAAGAGGTAAAACCCTTTAAAGTATTTTATAAACACACAATTGTCAAGAAGGAACCTCATCTTTGCACAGACTGACTTTATGAATGCTTTGGAGAATTATTTCTGCCAGAAAACCAGTTTGCTCTCCGTTTGCTAACACAGATAGTCCCCTAGACTTGTTGCTGACTTTCTGGCGTCTAGACCCATTTTTGCCAAAAGGGAGACTTTGTCCTAAATCCACAGGAATTCAACACATGCTTTTTGGCGGGCTGCCCCTTAAAATATCATATGGCTAATAAGGCTGGGGTGCTGTGAAGAGCCCCATGTTTTCCTGGGATGAGCAATCTGACCATAAAGTGTTTCTGGGTGAAAGGCTAGCAGGGGTTGTGTACTTCATTAAACCACTGTGTAGCCTTGATCCCGAGTTGGTAGCCACTTGCTTCCTGAACAGGAGCAAAATGACGAGCAAGGCATTTTGAAGTCCTAAGACCTGGGATTGTCTTTTTTAGCCCCAGCCCTCTGTGTACATTTGTGGGGATCTCAAGCCATTCCACCAGACCTACCTGGAACCTTTGTCCCAACTGGAACATCACTAGACTTTCACGAAGGACCAGCGATGTGGTAACGTAAGGCTACTATTCAGTGACTAAGCACAGCAGTTTGCCTTCTGCGAGCCGGGTGACCTCACCTGCATCATGGAACACAAGAGTTCTGTAACCAGGATCTTTGTGTGCAGTCCTTGGATCAGAAACTGGAACCATGACCGGCAACACATCTCATCTCCCTTCTGAACACTTGAACCATTGACAGTTTAAAACTTTTAAAGCATTTACTCATTGTAGTGACCGTAGTAGTGACTGTAGTCCTAGTCTATAGTCCCCTTTCCTACATACCTATAGAAGCAGTTTAGCATTAAAAAAATATCCTTTCCTTTTCTGTTTTTTGTTTTTAGTTAGTGTTTTGGGTTTACATTTAAACCTTTCCACTATACAAAAGATAAAACAAGAGCCTTTATATTTCCAATAACAGCCAAAAAAGAGAAAAAAAAAATAAAAAAAAATAAAATCTAAAAAAACTTAATTAAAAAAATCACTTACCTTAAATCACAAGAAATCTAAAAACACATCCCATCACAGTGCAACATAAAGCATTTTGAACACATTTAAAATAATTCAATATAGATGGAGCCGTTTGCCAATACTAGTGCCCCTCATTAAATCTGCCCAGAGAATATGGTGACCCTCCAGGGTGGTAATGTCCCAAAGGAAAGGAAAACGATGGTGCTTTAAGGAAGTAGTTGCTTCACTGAACAATACCATGTTTGATAGTCTCCTTATAATTAGGATTCTTGCACAATCTACACGTTCTATTCTGTTCCTTTATTGATAATATAGGCCCCATGATTTCCAAAGTTGGAAGTAATTTCAATTTTAATATATAGTCGCGCTTTATAGCAGGGAAACAGAGTTATGTATTTCGAAAGAGAACTTGTCCTCCTCGGAAGACAAGTCTCTCTGAACAAGGAATAGGCCCCCCAAACCATCTACATTCCAGCAACAATCTAAACCAAAGATTTTTCTCTCAACTAATTCTGAAGTTTCTTTTGTAAACAATAATTCTTTAATGTGATATAGTATGAAAATTAAATTCAAACTTTACACATATATAAATAGACATTGCAATGAAAATTATACATATAAAATCATACATCTAAATTCATCCTACTTATATTTAGCATTAGATACACAACAAATCTAAAATCTAAAATCAAAAATCCCGACAAAAGGAGGGGAAAAGTTAGGGTAAAGGGTCAATATGAACCTGATTGCTGATACAGCCTTCATGTTGTTCAAAACTAGTGTTGGGACAGCTAAGTCAAGTATAAATGTCTCTCCAGATCGTTACCCAAAAGTCAGAGGTGGAGTTTTTCCATTTCCTGTTCTACCTGTTGCCAGACATTATACAAGGCTATGAATAGGTGCATGTTCGATGTATTAGTACAATAACGCCAAAACATAAGTTTGGGTATTGATAATGGATCATGCACAAATTCTCCCAGATAGTGAACAATAGACTTCTTGATTGCTCTGCATTGTGTTAATACATGTCTTGTCGTCTCCAGACATACAGAGGATTTACACACTCGACAAGTTCGCTCTGCTGTAGGTATGTTTTCCCTTACTCCTATTCTAGACAGGGTGGGCAGTTGTTCCAATCTGAATAGAATGATGAAACGGCGGAGTCTTCTAGTAGGACATAGTAGGAGATAGTCCTGAGGTTTCATAAACTTATATACTCTGTGAGTCACAAAATGATAGGATTTGAGGGATTCCAAATGGGCAAAGTTCTCTAGCCAGTCCCATAGGTCTATCTTTTTCCTCAGGGCATTTAGCGTATCTTTGGTGACAGTGGCCTCTCCTCTCTGTGTATCCAGCCAATTTCATTAAGAAATTTACCCATGTCTTTGTATAGAGATGCCGTGGTAGATTTTTTATCTAATTCCTGATGGAGTGTCCCTAATAGAGTGTTCGAAGAGCCACTTGTCATTTTAAGTTATAGGCCAGCTCTTCTTTTGAGTACCATAGCCCTGAGTGAGGGGAGACCCAGCTCCAGTCTTATCAAGGCCATAGGCACCCCCGATGGTAGTCCTAGCATACGGCGCCAGAATTTTCCTTCCAGTACTTGTAGCCATGCCAGGTTCATCGTCAGCAGTGACTCCGGGCCATAAATGACCATTGGTGCGAATACTTGCATATAGAGCTGGCGAGTTCCCCACAGAGTGAAGCCTCCTTGCTTGTAGGTAAAGGATGCTATAAGCGAAGTCACTTGTAGTGCCCTGCTATTCCGATCCTGTTTACAGAGTGTATAATCACCTAAGGGCTCTATCTCCACTCCGAGGTAACGGTAGGAAGGGGCATACCCAATTATCTGTTCATGTACAATCAGGTTCACACGCGTTTTCCTTTTTTTCGTGAATCTTAGTACCTTGGTCTTCTGCAGGTTGATGGATAAGCCATTAAGCTTGGCATATTCCCAGAGGGCAAATGCAGAGCGTCTGAGACCGCCAATAGTGTTGTCTAATACTACCAGATCGTCTGCGTATGCCAAGACCCCGCACTTTTCTCCACCAAGTTTTGGGGGACAATTATTTGCCTCCGCGAGTGTCGCAGGAATGTCATGTACGTACAGATTATATATGAGGGGGGCTGTTACACAGCCTTGCTTCACCCCTCTATTTTGAATAACTTTCTGGGTTGAGTGCCCCTCCATATTAAGTCGTAGGCTCACCATGGTGTCTCGATGTAATAATTTAAGATAATATAGCAAACCTTTAGGGCAGCCCAATGCTTCTAATTTATTCCATAGCCTAGCTCTAGGGATTAAATCAAAGGCGGCCTTAAAGTCAATAAACAGAGCGTATAATGGTGGCTGATCTTTGCTGAGTGCTCTCGTGCGTAGTATGTCCATTACAAGAAGATTGTGCGCAGTCGAGAACTCCCGTCTAAAGCCACATTGAAATCTGCAGAGTATTTGCTTATCTTCCACCCATTTATGCAATTCGCTGAGTAAAAGGGAGGCAAAGATTTTTCCTGACACATCCAGCATCGATAATAGTCTGTAGTTGTTAGGGTCAGAGCGGTTACCTTTTTTATACACTGGGATCAAGATCGCCGTTTGCCAGGTTCGAGGGATTTCTCCCCCAGTGAATACCTTGTTGAAGAGTACAGAGAATAGTTCTGCCCAAAAGGCCGGGTTGTTTTTTACAACCACGTTTGCTAGCCCATTAGGGCCAGGGGCTCTAGAGGATTTAAGAGTCACAATTTTATTGAATATTGCCTCCAGAGAAATATCGAATAAAGGGGACGTCAGAGGTTTTTCCATGGTCCAATTTGCCGACCCCTCTTCTTCCATATTACGTTCTAGAAGAAATTTTTCCCATACTTTCTTATTTATAGGGTTAGTTGTTGCACCTTTGACCTTGGTTCTATTCTCATTTAATAACGCCCATATGCTTCTCGAATTTCTGGAGCAGATGGTTTTGACCAAGCGTTGGTAGCCAAAATTCTTCTCTATCGCCTTAATGCCTCTCACCTCTGACCTATAACAGTTTCTTATTGTTCTTAATTTCTGTTGATGTTGGATTGCCGTGATGTTCTGATCTTTTAGGCTACGTATCTTTCTTCTCATTTCTCTTTTAGCATCTCTGATTTTCCTATTATATGGAAGGGGCACTTTTCCCTCTTGTATGACATAGTTCTTTTTGGTTGTTGCATGAAGGCCTGAGAATTTGGTTATCCACTCTTCCATTTCATTGGCGGTCATAGTATGAAAGTCCCGCCCGTTATCCTCCAAGGCGCCCTTTAGTGTTTCTGAGGCCGCTCTGACATTCTTTTCAGACCAAACTATTCTGGTTCCTGTGCAATTAGTTGCGATACTTCCAATATTTATCTTGGGAGTGTCAGGGAACTGGGTCCTGAATGAGCACAATACTGCCGCGTGATCGCTCCAGCTATTGGGCTTTACCCACATATCCACCACTCTAGTCTGCATAAGGGGGCACATAAATACATAATCCAGAGTACTTCTTGAAGACCCGTTGGACCAAGTGTGTTTCCCCGGCCTGTCGCTCCGGGTGCGGCCGTTAATCATAGCCAGGTCCCAGGTCTCAAATAATTGCAGCCAGGCCAGGCCTTCCTTTTCTCTTTTCTCGTGGGTCATCTTACATCTGGTGCTCAGGGCAGGATTAGTAGATATGCTAGATTGATCTTCCATATGACAGTTAAAGTCCCCCACTGCCATCACTGCAGTATTATTTACTCCTAGTGACCAGGACGCCAGTAGATCTTGTATGGCTTCTTGCAAGGGCTCTCTTAGACCTGCACCTGGAGGATTGTAAAGGTTAATAAGTAGTAGCTTACCACTTCCCTCTTCTTGAGGGTACGTCACTTCCACTGCCAGTAATTGGTCCTCCACTCGGCAACGGATTTTCCGGGACCGTAAGATATTAGAAATTCCTATAAGTAGACCCCCGAAGGGGCGTCCTATGCTGCCCCTCTGTGCCGGTGATTGATATACAACGTATCCATCCAAGAAAAGGGGTTCCCGAGCCCAAGTCTCTTGTAAGCAAATGAAGGTATGTTGGAACAAAAGATCAGACGAGCCCTCTGCCCTCAGTAAGTGGGAGAAGCCTCTACAGTTCCAGGATAGCAATGATTGGCTTCAATGCTTATGCACCAACTGCGGAAGTGACTCCAATAGAGCCTTAATTGCTTGTTGTACTTCTGCTAGTAGTGGATTCTCCTCTGTCATCTGTCCGGGAGCATTCTCAGCGTTCACTATTTCAATTGGGGTTACAGGAATTACTGACAGGTCTTTCTCATATAAATCCACATCTATAGCAATGTCTACTGCTTTCAGCTCTTCCTTATATTTTCTTAAGAGTTGTGCAGTGTTCAAGAACACACAGTGGAGGGCGGAAACGTTGGAATTCGGGCCCGTTAAAGGCTCAATGAATAAGAAGTCCTCTGATTTTAATACACGAAGCTGAGGTATATGGTATAACCTAGTCAATAGCTCCGATCGTGCCAGCCAAGAGTGGCTGTCCCTTGCATATAAGTTCTTTATAAGGCAGATACGATTCATGTGGTTATCCGTGGCCTCCTTCGTTTTCTCTGAGAGTATGGGCTCTGATGGTTCTCTTACTGGGATCTCAGGCAGAGTTATCATACTTAGTTCGCATTCTATTTCAGTGGTCTCTCCGGTGGTAAGGTCAGGATCTTCCTCATTTTGTTTCTCTTTAGGTTTCAACCAATCTTCCAGAGGACCTTTTTTCCCTGCCATCCTTGCAGCTGCTCTCTTCATCCTTTTCCGGGCTTTTTTGGATCGAGTTTCGATCACAGGGCCATTACTCCCTGTGTGAGGCACCGGACCTACTTTGGGTGGCTTATTTTTGCGAGCCTTTTTTGCCAGTCTTTGCTGTTTCCGCGTAAGCGGGGCATGTGTACTGTCATTCTGCTCCCAGTCTATTTCCTCACCGGGGACTTCTTCGTTCAAGATTTTAGGCTCCGGTTCCTCCATATCCACACTCACCTCTCTCTCATCTATCTTTTCTTCCATCTCCTTGGCAATTTGTAAAGCCTCTTCTAAGTTTTTATCCACGTCCTCTTTCGGTGAGTTCTTCATTTCTAATGCCAAAGCAATGGCATCGGAGTTTGCCAAGATGCGGCCTGTCATCTGCAGCAGTATTTTAAGGGCAAATTGGAGGGCCCCCACCGACGTTTGTAGCTCAGCAAGTTGAGTGGGACCGACTACTGATCCCTTATCCCCCATAGTCTCCTCGTCAGGATCGTCCTCCATCGAGACCATTACCAAATTCGGGGAGGCGGAAAGGCGTTCACGGTGGCCTGCTGCATTATGCTCCTCCATTGTAATGTTCCTGCTGTTGTCATTCAGGGTCAGGGTGAAGTTTCCCTTAAGTTTATTTCTTCGAGACTTGGAGTTTTTAGAATATATTTCATGCTTGTCTCAAAACAGTCTAACAAAGGAATACCTTTTTCACTAAGCGAAGCTTGTAAAGACTCGAAGAGAATTAGTTGGCGGGACTAGCAACTTAGAATAAAGGCACAATTTGGAACAGGAGACTAGTAGCTAGCGAAACCAGGCCAAACTCATCAGACCTACCCTGTCTGCTACCTTAAACCTAGCACTTGCAAATTACTGGCTGCACTAAAAATGTTTGTTGCCTTTATTTATTTATTGTTATTTATCTGTTTCTCCTCTGCTTCGCACTTTTCACTTCTCCCCCCTTCCATGCCCTTTTCCCCTCCCCTCTCCCATGCACTTGCGCATTCTCAATGTCACTGGGCCTAGTAAGATCGCTGTTTTGTTCTCCCCTGTTCCCGTCCCTTGCCTTGTCGCGCTCTGAAACACTTGTGTACGAGCGCAATCGAAATAAAATATCAATATCAAAAGACCTAAGCCTAACTTCCAAATAGTGCCCTCGAGAGAGTGCCATGATCATAAAGGGAGCATTCTAGACCATATATCAAACATGGCACCACCTTAGCCAAACAATGTTCTCGAAATGGAAGCAGAGAGAAACTGCACATTGAGAGGCGTAATCTCAAACTGAGCAATGAAAGATTTAGTTCTGAAAATATCTTTAACAGCCCCCTTAGACTCCCTGTACGTTAAATTAAAGCCCAAACATCTCATAGAATGAGTACAAGCCAAACGTGCATTGGCCCTACCCATCCCATCACTCTGGGATTCTGTTTTTTAGAGTAAATAACTATTCTCGACTTGTTAGCATTGACTATAAGATTATTCTCTTCTGCACATAACGCAAAAGCTGTAAACTTGCTCTGTAACTCGATCAGGGCCAAGTCAAAGAATAATACATCGTCGGCAAAGGCCAACCAATTTAATTTCACTGAGCACAATCTGATGGGACAGGAATTTATGGATTTCCACAAGTTCTCAACATCTGACAGATATATGTTGAAAAGGAGAAAGTGTAATAGGCAACAACGTCTTAGACCCAGAGGTGTTTATTGGTATAGAAGAGGAGCCATCTTTAGATAGCCTGATCTTTTCATGTATTGTGGTGCAGTAGGGAAATCAATTTTACCATTGGGGGTGGCACCCCCCTCTATCAGTTTGCACCACAGTGTGTGTCTGATCACTCTATCGAAGGCACTGTTGAGGTCCAGTGAGGCCATGCACACTGTACCAATAGACCCCCCCACCACCCCCCTCCCGGGCCACCGAAAGACCGAATATGGGAAAGAATGGTTCCATTCTGGATGGTTCCCGCTTTATTTCGTAAGTCAATTTGAATGAGAACAGAATATTAAATCTATTCGCCCATAGTTCTAACTCCTTCAGGACAGCGAAATATTTACTGGTAGCATCTAAAAGGGCAATAGGTCTATAGTTTGTTGGGTTAGACCCATCGCCCTTTTTTTTAATATATATATAGGGATCATAAAAGCTAAACTCCACATAGGAGGCAGCATCCCCATTTTCATAATCTGTCTTAAGAGGTGCACCAGAATAGAGGCCCAGAGAACAGGATCACACTTCAAAGTTACTGGAGCCATATTGTCAGGGCCTGGATCCCTAGAACCTTTGCTTTTCTTTTTTAACTGAACAACGTCCTCTGAATCAATTGCGTCCATAAAATGGCCCCCCATATATCAGTAGGGAGGTCAGGAAACCCAATCATACAGGTGTCCTATAAAGCAATAGCATAATGTGCTATCCACTTTTCCTCACTAATTATGGACAAATCCTCCACCAACTCTTTCTCTACACTTTTACTCATAAGTTTCCAAAACTGAGCCACGTCTTGTTTTGTAAGATGTTCTGCAGCTAGATGGCCATCTTTAATGAACAATTGAAGCTTCATGCTTTTGACAAAATTCTTATAGCGCTGGTTAATTTTTTCTTTTTTCAAAATTGGCATGTTCGTCTAGTAGATTACAATCACAAAGGTTGCAAAGTTGTAGGTTTTAATGTTTTGGGCTTTTGCCAATTTACCATCGTATCGATGAAAATTATGATTCTGCTTAAGTAATTGACCCCTCAGGCTAGATTTGGCTAGACAGACGGCCACTGGAAATTTGATTTTCCCATAGAAAAAAAGGTTGATCATATTTGGTCTTCTCGCGGCCTCCCTTATATAATACGCACATTTATTTTAAAGAGGTGATCCATCTCACCCTAAACCTTTATTGCAGATTTCTAAAAGGGACAACCATGGGCAAGATTGTAGTTTACTAATCGAAAGGACTAGCCTTAAGGAGAATGGTAGATGGCCCCTGGTATGAGATTTAATATAGTTAGTGCTAAAGAAAGTGGAGCCAATGAAGGACACAAAAATATGGTCGATCCATGAAGACAATGCACCACAAAACCATGTATGGATCGATTTTTCTCCCTCATTAACCTTAGGGGCCACAAAGGAAAGACGAGAAATAAAAAAAAATGAAAGAAAAAAATAAAAAACACACCAGGATTCCCGCCAGCGTCTTGGCATCGTATTCATTTTTTTCTTCGCTTGACTTTTGAACTCACTAAGTTATCTGCACACTCAGCATTAAAGTCACCTCCAGCTATAATGTTGGCAGCATGCCCCGTATCCAACCAAGACTCCAAAATAGTTGTCAAATCTTCTTGGAATTTAGTACGTTCGGTTTTGGCCGGATTCCAGTAGAGGTTTAAAAGAAAAATGTGCATGTCATTACCCCAATGGCCAAAATCCCAGAAGAACCACCAATTAGGAAAACCTCAACCCCCACTCTAACATCAATGGCAATAATTAGTCCCTCACTGAGTGGCCCCAAGGAAGAATTAATTGCCATTTGAAAAGAAAACTGAAAGCCATTGATAGAAATAGATGAGGAAGCCATTGTCTCCTGAAACGTATATACATCAATCAAATTCATATAACTAATACCTTGGGTTTGTCAATTCACTCAAATGATTAAACCCACAACAATTGCAAGACAACATTCTGAGAGATTGGCAGTTAAAGATTAGGCTGGATTCCTAAGGGAATGATGTTCTTGGAAATAGCCTCTAATAACCAAGACCAGACCTTAGTTGTACCCTTAACCTGACCAACTCCCCCACCACCAATGAGTTAATTAAGAAGGTAACAGGTGGCACCCTCATTATCGGAAACCCCAGCAAGTTTATTGGGGTCCTGGTCTTCAGTGACATCAACAGTTATCAGTTTGATTTTGGTTATCGAAGTGGATTGCGTCAAAGCCCATAGATTTTTAAAATATCGGCCTGTTCCCATACCAACTGTACAACCAATTTTGAATAGAAATTAACTCAATCTATTCGATCCCGAAGGTGGAATTGTAATATATTCAATGTCCCCAGAGTGCAAAGATCTCAAGACAGCAATCTCTGCAAAAATGAAAAATAACTTAGCCCGATTAAGGTGTATGGGCCCATTGATTTGAGGGAGATTTTGAAACCAAACACTCGCAAATCAAAATCCAACTATTTAATAGGATTCGTAGGGCTTGTCTTCTATCTCCAAAAGATCCGAATTCCTTTTCTTGTGATCATCTGGAATAGAAATCATATTTCGATATGCTCTTATGTTACTCAACCCTTCCACAGGAAATGGGTCTTCTCTATTCGAGCTGAGCACCAAGTTCAGCTCCAGATTTGCAACTGGCTGAATTAACAACACATCAGATGCAGGAGTTGTCACCTCAATTTCCGACTCTTCAGGAATAGATATTAAAGTATGAATATTTTCTGTGAGAGCCAAGCTGATTTTTTCTTTTTTGTTTTCTTGTCGGTGGTGTTAGTTGCATCAGACTCAATGTCCTCAATGGCCTCTTGGACTCTAGCCAGTGTTCTCAAACATTTCCTGGACGATTTTCTCTTTGATCCTTTGTTAGGTACATTTTTTGATTTAGGTTTTTGCACTGGAAGAGAAATGATTCCTTAAGGCGGCGGCTTCGGCTGAGAGACAATAATATCCGTCAGGCTTTCGCTTATATCTTGTTAAATGGAGGTTTTACTGGAGCTCTGCACATTGAGGCTCAAACAACTCGGGATAGGCGCTTACGCAAGTTGTTTTCAGGGGAGGAACCGTTAGGTAAGTTAGTTGCCAGATTTAACAGTTCCTCTTCTGTGGTTTCTAGATCAAACATTCGTGTAAGTGAAGTTGGAAAACTCACCCTTGAATAAATAACTGTTGTGTTTTTCTTTAACCTGTCCCAGATTCTTTAAAAAGAAAGAGGGTCCCAAGGTGTTCACATTGGACAACGATTCCACACTTCTAACAGGCCTAATACCAGTAGGTGTGGCGAATGCCCCTCGAAGGCTCCATCGAAGCCCCAACTCGTTCTGTACGACAATGGTAGAATTAGCATTTTTTCTAGCAACACTCCCCTGGATAGGTCCCAGGTTCTCAATTTCACACATCAAGGCGTCTTTGCACATTCCTTGGCAAAGGCGGAGAAAAGAGGCATCCAAAAGGATGTAGTCAGATAGATCAACCGAGAGCATTTAAAACACCCTCTGACTCTGAAGAAGCTGGTGGGTTTTCAAATCCCACTTTCAAAGTTGGCTTTATGGAACAAGAGTCTGTCATTTTCCCCCATTTGTGTTTTAGAGAGTGCTTATGGATAGAATCTACCTTGGCGTTCAACACACACACACACACACATTTAAGACCTCTGTCCAACTCTTGCTCGTCTCGAGCGAAACCCGAGCAGCTGGTAATACGGCAAAACCATATCTCTGTTGGCCAGAAGGGTGAAACGACCCATAGGTCTACCTATAATATCAGAACACAGCTATTACCTTGCGGGAATAAGGCAAAAAAGGAGTATTCCTCCCCCTTTATCTGGACAAAAGCAGTCATGGCAGCTGTTTAGGAAACTGTTAATGTTAAAGGTTTTTATTCCCTGCACCAATGTCACTTGTGTGGTCTGCAGGTGGATCTGTAATCCAAGGAGGGAGGGTGGATGGTTAGTCGGGTTGAGTGGGAAAAGAGCAAGGGAGCTGTGAGGTGCTGTTGGCAGGTCCAGTTTGGAAACACTGGTCACTGAGCATAAATGTGATTTTCTGAAGTTGTCCACCATGTGCTGTTGTGCGAGATTATGTGTGGTTTGTTTTCTTGTTGCAAAGTAAGTGGGGACTGTGGTGCTCTGTAGAGGTCTGGTTGCGTTAAGTCCATTGTTTCAGAGGTGTATACAGAGGAGTGTGTTTATTAGTACAGATTGTTGGTAAAAGTCCTGGAAATCCATCCAAGTGTTCCAAACCTCCCACCCGCGAAATCCACCCAAGTGCACCAAATCTCCCACCCCAGGAATCAATCCAAGTGCGCCACACCCCCCCGCTGAAAATCCATCCAAGTGCATCACATCTCCCACCCCTGAAATTCACCCAACTGCGTCACAACTCCCACCCCTGAAATCCATCCAAGTGTGTCACATCTCCCACCCCAGGAAGCAGTCACAGTGCGTCACACCCTCTCCCCCCCTTTGAAAATGGATCTAAGCGAGTTACATTTCCTACCCATGAAATTCCTCTAACTGCGTCACCTGGAGCAGTCATGATCTTTGTCTATGCCCATAGTTGCCCATTCTGGCTTTTACCTTAATTGTCACCTCACGATTCCTAAGCTGCTTTGGAATTAGTTAACCTGTCTAATTTCTTGGTACAAGCCCTATTTATAGCTAGGTGATGTGTGCACTGGCCTAAGGTGAATCTGCAGGGAACGGTTAGTATCTTTCCTCGATACCCTATGGGCATTATCTATTGGGGAGGGTCTGGTGCATTACTCCTGTTCACTTGTTGGTCCTCAGTGGGAGTACACCAAGGCTTAGAGTCGCCCGTCCCTGATTTTCCCTCCCCCCTGTTTCCCTTGAGCCTCCTTCCCTGGCATTATCATATCTGGCATACCAGCTTCTCCTGTTTCTTAGAAGTCCCATTCTTTAGGGGGCGGTGGAGTGCGGGCGTCTCTATTTAAGGTCTCTCTTACCAGTCTGATCCCTCATTTCTCTATTGTTTTTCAGGCTACTTTCCTTTTTCAGAACTTGTCCGGTTACGAGGTGTGCAGGCGCTGTTCATTCAGTTTCATTGTGTTCGGAGCTGAGGAGCCAGGTTTTTAAGATGTTTTCTGAATTTTGTATGGCCCCCCATACTTTGTATTTCCCTGGGAAGGGAGTTCCAGAGTTTCACGGCTAAGCACAAGAATGCTGAACCACCCAGTTTTTTTCTTCGGTATTGTTTGGGTTCTAGACAGATATCGTTGCAGGATCGCACGGTTCTGGTTGGTTTGTAGATGGAAAGTTTCTTTTGAATAAATTATACTCCCTGGCCATGCATTGCTCTGTGCGTTATGCACATCTTTTCGAAAGTGATTCTTTTTTTGACTGGGAGCCAATGTAACATCCTAAGAGCTGGTTTGATGTGATCTCTTCTGTTGAGTTTCAGTAGTAGTGTGGCATTCAAAGGTATATGCTGTTAGCATAATCCTGGACATGATAACCAGTGTTTTCTGCGTGAAAGAGAGGAATGGTAGAATTTTTGTAATCGTTTGTAGGTGGAAGACGCAGTTCTGGATTATCGTATTAACTCGGGGTTCTAGTGGTAACTCTTTGTCCATGATGATTCCAAGGTTTTTAACAGCTGCAGATGGTGTTGGTGGGTTTCCCAGTTCTATGGGTCATGAGATCCGCTGATCGTTTCCTCAGTCTTCAGGTGTAATCATGATTTCAGTTTTGTCTGGGTTAATTTTGATTTTGTTGATGTTCATCCATTCGTAGAGCTCCTTGAGATGCCCTATTTGGGGTGCGCTCTCTTCTTGCATGCCACTGTATTTGAAGAGGATTTGTGCATCATCTACGTAGTTGTAGAATGTTGGTCTGTGTTTTTTGATGAGGTTCATTAGCTGTCATATAGATGTTGAAGAGTAGCAGTGATATCGATGAGCCTTGGGGTACTCTGTAGTTGGTGTCCCGTGGTGTGGATTTGAAAGGTTTTAACCAAACTGTTTCTGTTCTTTCTGAGAGGAAAGATCTGATCCAAAGCAGCGCTCTGTCAGTGAGCCTCATTTCTTCCAGTCTTTTTATTAGGATGAGTACCACTCTGTGTGATAAGGAACAAGTTACTTACCTGTAACTGTTGTTCTCCAGCATGGGTCTGGCATGGATTCACATGCTCATGAATATTCCCCGTCGTCAGGCTGGGAATCCTCAGTAAAGAAAAAATCAGTATCAGTTTCGTTTCTGATTTGTCTTTCTTAGTAGTAACCAATCACTGATCTCTGGGTCATACTGCCCCCAGCCAATGACTGCCCTCTCCCTAAGCCCCGCCTCTGGCAGCGATCCTCAGATTTGGTAGCACGCCAAGTGGCAGTATGACCAAGTGAAGAGCCGCAGAGGGGTAGGTGGGAGGGTTCGCATGTGAATCCATGCCAGACCCATACTGGAGAACAACAGTTACAGGTAAGTAACTTGTTCCTTCTCCAGCATGGGGTCTGGCATGGATTCACATGCTCATGAGTAAAAGAATACATAGCAGTATACACATGCACAACCACGGGAGGTGGCAACAGGCTCAACATTAAGCAATACAACAACCCAACATTAAGCATCTCTTACCTCCTCACCAGGCTCACCTTAAGCGAACAGGTTGCACAGCAATGCCTGGCCGAACCTGGACTCCTCCCTGGAGTCCCGATCGACGCAGTAGAATCTTGTGAAGTTGTGCATCGACCTCCACGTAGCAGCCCTGCAGATGTCCAGCAGGGGCACACCAGACAGGAAAGCCGTGGTAGCAGCGATCGCTCTGGTCGAATGGGCTCTCGGACGGCCGGGCAGCAGTCGGTTTGCCAACCGGTGACAATGCATGATGCAGCCGGAGAGCCATCTGGAAATGGAAGTCTTCGAGAGAGCCTTCCCTTGATTCACAGACCCAAAGTTCACAAACAGTTGTGACGTCTTACGAAAACTCTTTGTGCGGTCCACGTAGAACTTCAGCGCTCTAGCTACTACCAGCGAGTGCAAAGTCCTCTTGACCGGCGTCGAAGGCGACGGGAAGAAAACTGGTAACACCAAGGGCTCGTTGAGGTGGAAGTCCGATGGCACCTTGGGCATGAAGGAGGGGTGCGTCCTCAGCACTACACTCGTGTCATGAAAAGTCAAGTATGGAGGCTTGCAAGATAGGGCCTGAATCTCTCCCACTCGTCGTGCAGAGGTGATGGCCACGAGGAACGCCGTCTTCCATGACAGGAACTTCAAAGGCGCCGAATGCATAGGCTCGAATGGGGCTCCCATGAGCCCGGTCAGCACCACATTAAGCTCCCACGCCGGGGCAGGGGCCTTCACCGGCGGGAATGATCGGAATAGTCCCTTCATAAATTCCTTTACCAGGCGATGAGACCACAAGGACGACCGTCCCGCAGTCCTGGTATATCGGGAGATGGCAGCCAGATGTATATTTATGGAGGCGTGAGCCAGTTCAGCTTTGGCCAGCAACAGTAGGTACGCAGCACTCAAGGGGCCGTAATCCGCAGAGGGTTAATCTTCTGTGCACGGCACCAGACAGAGAACCTCTTCCATTTATGACCGTAACACTTGAGAGTTGAGGACACCCTGGCCTTTACAAGAACCTCTCTGCAATCAGCCGGGATATCGTACCCTCCAAACTCTAGTGCTGCAGGCCTGCAAGTTCAGCGACTGTTGGTCGTGATGGAGAATGGCGCCTCCTTCTCTGGAGAGAAGATCCACGTCCGCCGGCAGCTTGACTGGTGGGGACGATGACAAGTCCAGAAGGTCCGGGAACCAGATCTGCCTCGGCCACGTCGGTGCGACGAGGATCAACCTGCACCTGGACTTCTTGAGCTGGTTGATGAGGCGGAGCAGCAACGGCAACGGAGGGAACGCGTATAGAAACAGGCCATCCCAAGGCAACGAAAAAGCATCGCCCATGCTCCTCGGCTGTGGGAATCTGCTGGCGAACCTCTGCCACTTGGAGTTCGTCGCCGTCGCGAACAGGTTGATCTGGGGTTTGGCCCATTGTTGGAAGAGTCGATCCGCTTGGTCCTGGCGCAGTTCTCACTCGTGGCACGAGCGCAGCTCCCTGCTGAGTGAGTCCGCGATGTTGTTTTTTATTCCTGCCAGGTGGAAGGGAACCAGAAACATCCCCTGGGTGACGGCTCAGTGTCACAGATCCTGGGCCTCCTTGGATAGGGCTGGGGATCTGGTGCCTCCTTGCTTCCGTATGTAGAACATCGGGGTGGTGTTGTCGGTGAAGATCCTCACCACTTTGCCCTTGAGGGATGGAAGGAACGACTTGAGGGCCCAGAACACTGCTCGGAGCTCCAGAATGTTGATGTGGAGAGACCTCTCCTCCGGGAGCCAAAGGCCTCTTGCGTGGAGGTCTCCGGTGTGGGCCCCCCAACCCTCCAGAGAGGCGTCCGTTGTCACCGTCTCCTGAAACGCCGGGATTTGAAATTCCGTGCCTGTCGTGAGGTGAGCACGGATGCCCCACCATAAGATCGCCCAACGGAACTCCTCGTCGAGAGGGATCCTGTCCTCGAAACAGCTCCTCGCTTGAAGCCAGCGGGCGTCGAGAAACTCCTGTAGCGGACGCATCCGAAGTCTGCAAAGGGGTACAAGATAGATGCAGGAGGACATCATTCCGAGGAGGGACTTGATGGACCTCACCCTGGCCACGTCCGTGGCTAGCAGGCGTCGCACTTTTCTCCTCTGAAGGGGAGGCCAATTGCTCCACTGTATCAAGCTTCGCTCCCAGAAACAGTGCTCTCTACGATGGAACCCGGTGGGATTTGGGGTAGTTGATGGCGAACCCCAGCTCCGTGAGTAACCGGACGGTCCTCGCCGTGTGTTCGACGGCGAGTTCCCTTGTCCTTGCCCGGATTAGCCAGTCGTCCAGGTAGGGGTAAATGTGGATCCCCTGCAGACGCAGCCGCGCCGCCACTGGTGCCAGGCACTTGGTGAAAACCCTGGGTGCCGACTTTTTTCCGAACGGTAGGGCCCTGAATTGGTAGTGGCGTCCCTGAACCACGAACCTGAGGAACTTCCTGTGCCTTTTTAGAATAGGGATGTGGAAGTAAGCATCCTCCAGGTCCAAAGACGATAGGAAGTCGCCTCCTTCTGCGCCTTGATGTACTTGTTTAAGCGACGCAGGTCCAGGATGGGGCGCCAACCGCCTGTCTTCTTCTTGACGAGGAAGTACCTTGAGTACACTCCGGAGCCCTCTGGGGACGAGCTCGATGGCACTTTTCTAGAGCATCGCCTTTACCTCCAACAGTAGTTGAGGGACGTGATTCTCCTTCCTGGCCACGGGAGGAATACGAGGGCACTTCTTCTGGAATTCCAGCGAGTGCCCGTTGGCCAGGGTGTCCAACACCCAACGGTCGGTGGAGATGGACTCCAACACGCTGACGAACTTCGTCAGCCAGCCTCCCACCGGGGTGCTTTGGTGGGGGCCCGACAACCCGGCCGGCTCAGTCTTGCTTGGAGGCGGCCTTGCCACCTTGGCCTCCTTGGCGACGGCGGCGGGAACCCCCTTGCCTGCCGCGACCGCTGTAGGCCTCTTGGGAAGAGGAGAGGGCCGTCTGGTGGTAAGTGGAGGAGCCACCGCTGGATCCTTTGGAGGCACCCTGTCTGCCTCCGGAGCTCCGAAAGGGCCGCCGCTGTTGAAGCACCCCCAGGGCCTGGGCCGTCTCCGAGTCAGTCTTGATGGCCTGTAGGGACTCATCCACCGCCTTACCAAAAAGGTTGTTGCTGTCGAACGGCATGTCCAACACCCTGGTCTGGACGTTCTGGCGAAAGTCTGTCGCCTTGAGCCATCCTCGTCGTCAGAGGCAAACTCCGTTGCCAAGTTGGTGAAATCCGGTATCGTCAATGTCCGTTGCCACCGTTATGGTGTGATCCGACGCCACCTGGCCTTCCTGCAGAATTTCTAGGGCCTCCGCCCTTTTGTCATCAGGCAAAAAGTCTAGCAGGGGAGCTATCTTGAACCAGAGCTCCCTGTCGTAGCGGGCCACGATCGCTAAGGCATTGGCCGCCTTAATCCTTGTCGCCGCCGACGAGATGACTCATCGTCCCATAGAGTCCAACTTCTTGCCCTCGCTGTCCGGCGGGTAAGTGGAAGTTGAAGCCGCCGCACCCGCTGCCTTCTTCTTAGCCGCTGCCGAGATGAGAGTCCGGTGTGGGCTGGGCCCTAAGGCACAAGGGGGCGGCATTGGGGACTCGGTACTTCTCGTACCTGTCCCTCTTGGCGGGTGTCGTGGAAGGGTTCTTGAGGACAGCAAGCCCCTCCTCCCAGATGTCGTCGAGTAAGGGCACCGCGAGGACTGTCTTCCTCTTGGCCTCTCGTCGTTGGTACAGAAACCCCTCCTTTTTCTGTTCTTCAGGGCAGAGTTGGAAGAGTTCGGATGCCCTGGTTATCATGGCGTGGAAAGAGCCAATTTCGTCGGCTGGAGACGCCCGCGGGGTTGTGGGTGGTGATGACTGGATGTCCGCTGTGTCATCGCCGCCGTCATCGTCCGTCCCTGTTGCTGTATCCGTCGTCGTATCCTCTCTAGGGTCCGGCGAGGGGGATGAGGGGTCCACCGGTCACGCCGGAACGAAGGGCGGAGCGGGGTGGACTCTCCTCCGCTTGTTCGGAGGGCTTCCCGACGGGCCTGGTTCTGGATCCTCCGTCGGGGTCCGTGGTAATCTCGTCCTTATCTCGGTGCATAAGGATTGGATTGCCAACAAAATGGCCGCCGAGCTATCCTGGGGCTCGGGCAATGGCTGCGACGGACGGGATGGCCACTCCACTGGGCCCTGTTCGTCGTCGTCGCCGCTATCTTCGATCACGTCCGCGGGGACCGCCCCCTGGGATCGAACCTTCTCGAACCTCTCGTTGAGGCCTATGAACCTCTCGTTGAGGCCTAAGGACCTCTCGTTGAGGCCCTTCTCGGTTTCCACCAGTTCCTCCTCAGAGGCTGATTCTGAGTCTGTAATGGCCACCGCCCCCCCCTCTTTTTCAGCCGGGGGCTTCACAGGGGTCTTAGCAATGGGCTGGAAAGAGGAATCCCTCCGCGGTGGCAGGGATACTCTGGGCCCGGAGGGCGTTTCCACAGGCGTAGTCTCAGCCGGCTTCGCCATGGTCGCAGCGGCCACTTCGGTAGAGGCCTTTGCCGGATGGATCAAAGCCCTCACCACCTTAGGTGCGTCCTGGGCCTTCGCCTTGGGGGGAGGGTCAGCACCTCGCTCCCCCTTCGAGATCGACCGGGTCCACTCCAGCGGCCTACCCGGGTTCTCGGACTTCCTCTTCCCCGAACCAGAGCGCTGGCTCGTGGTCGAACGTGCCGGGGAAGTAGCGCCCTGCTTGGCAACCGAAGAGTCCGACCTTTCGGCGCTCCCGGTGCCTGCGGACTCGCGGTGCTTGGCCTTCTGTTGGGCCCCCGTCGCCGGGGCGCCCTCACAGGACTTAGAAGCCCGCTCAGACTTCTTCGCCTTCTCACCTGCTGTGCCCTTCTCCAGCCAGACGGCGAGGCGGGAACGACGATCTTGTTTGGTCCATTCCGAAAGGTTCTTGCAGAACGCACAGTCTTTCTCCACGTGTGTCTGGTCCTCATGAAGGCAGTAGAGACATCGCGAATGCTCGTCCTCCTTGAAAACGTTCTGCACCTGAACAGCTTGGATCCGGGCGTCGAGCTTCCCTTGTCTTGGGCCATGTCCGTTGAGGTAGGCCGCAGACCTTCCGGAATCCTCCAAGAAGTATAAACTCGACGAAAACTTCACCCTTGAGGGGCGAAGAAGAATTCCGAAACGGGTCCCCGTTATCGGAAGTAGAAACGGTGGAGCTTGAGGCTCAATTAAACCGAAAAAATGAGAAAATCTCCTGAAAAAACGTGAAAACGCAATAAAAAAACTCGAGAGCTAAACACGAGGACTCCCAACACTTGAGTATGCGGTAAAAATCTGAGGATGGCTGCCAGAGGCGGGGCTTAGGGAGAGGGCAGTCATTGGATGGGGGCAATATGACCCAGAGATCAGCGATTGGTTACTACTAAGAAAGACAGATCAGAAACAAAACTGATACTGATTTTTTCTTTACCGAGGATTCCCAGCCTGACCACGGGGAATATTCATGAGCATGTGAATCCATGCCAGACCCCATGCTGGAGAATAATGGCTTCTGTTGTTTGAGTGCTCTGAGACCTATGGGTGTGTAGTGCTATATAAGAAATACATTATTTTATTGTTATTGTGACCCATACCTAATACCATCAATTACATGGTCAATTCCTCCCATCACATCTTAAAACATGATCACAAACATATTAAAAACAGCCGCTAGACCAGATGCATCTTACCGCAAAAGCACAAACATGTTACGACTCAATCCCTTATCCCTTTATGTTCTGGGTCCAAGCCTGACAATTTTTTGTGTGCTTTTGGACCGTATTAAACTTTATTTTCAAGTAAATCCAGATCAGGAAATTCCCAATAAATTGTTTGACATATGACGGTGTACCCACCATCTCCTGAATAGAACAGATAAATAACGAGGCATGATTATGTGTTGACAAATTGACTATCAATTGCTCCCTGCCACGATCTGCCAAGGTACATTTCTATTTTGTCTTAAATTATTTTAGCGTCATGCCTGGGAAGTCCTCTGTGATAGACTCTACCTGCCTGTTAATAATAATAATAATAATATTATTATTATTATTAGTGTTGTGGTTGACTGTCAAAAGCAGCTGAAAGATCCAGTAATATCAGTGCTGATTTGGTGTTGGAGTCTGCGTTCCTCTTTAAATCGACCCATATTGTGACTAGTGCGGTCTCCGTTTCTGTTGTCTGCTGCGCTCAAAGATGGTCCATATGCTTCTCACCAGGAAAAGGCGAGGGAAGCTCTTAGTGCCGATATTTGGCTGTGCCAACCACCTTCTTGCAGTATTCCTTTGCTGCCCTCGTTCAAGTGCCTGGCCCAATGTATCATGTCTCCTTAAAGATACGGGACATGGACACAACACAGACACTGGAGCAGGAAGGGGGGTTAAAGGAAAGGTCCTAGGACCACAATAACCACCAAAAGGTCCTTTCCATTTGTGTGCACATGCCAAGGGCGTTTAAGTGCTGGGAGTGCCCAACTCTGTTGGCTCTGCCTACCATCACCACCCATCAGTTCCTTGCGCCTTCATTGACTACAGCAAACTACCCTTTTTACAGGGGACGGAGGGTGGGTGATTGGAGGAAAAATGAATATGGACTAGGAGTATAGTAATCACTATGGTTTAGTATAACAAATTACTTCCCTCTCTTTAATGTTTTTTCTGAGAGATGTTCCTCTCACGATTAATCATCTTTGATGACACTATCCCAGTAAAGCTGTTTTCCAGTAACTTTTCTGCCACCAGTGGGAGCAGCGGAGCTCTGCGTCGACTCCCCCCACTCCACCCCCAACACTCCTACAAGATCCATGTCAGGCACAATGTTGGGCCTGGATATAATAAGGCGCCTCGAACCGTGACCTTAAATCCACCCAATTTTCTCAGCAATCTGACGCTCAGAAACAACGGAGCCAAAGCTGTACCAGCTATCCAAGTGGGGCAGGTTGAGGGGGCGATGAGGAACCTGTGGGAGAAACATCCATCAGAAAAGAAATATTACAGAGAGGCAAGTAATTAGTTCTTGTAATGGATTCCTCCCTCCCACGGATTCCTCAACTACGATACACTCCCATAGCAGTACGTGGTTCTGGAGGAGGGAGGAGAGCATGAAGATCCCACCAAAGTCAAAAAACTCTATAGGACTGCCCTGACAAAGCTGACATCCTGCCCCGATGGAGCCACCAGGGGGCGCTGAGATGTGCCGACGCTTTTCAGCCGATCTCCTCCCCAGGCGCTGCATTTTTGAGTTAGGAGCCCCCCCAGCCTTATTGTAACCAGGCCCCAACCCCCTCCACCTCCCTGGAGGCGTCTGACAGCGTCAGGAGTCGGCGGAGCGAAAATCCGGTGTTGATCGGTGCAGGAATCACAAAGAATGCAGCATTGCGTTTGGCGACGCTCTGAGTCTGAGCGTCCCCATCGTGAGAACAGCGCGGGCCTGGCCTGCCGTGCGGTGGGGGAGAGCAGAGGCCTGCGGTTCGCCGTGGTCTTTTGCGGCGCTATAGGAGACCTCCGCCCAGTGCAGTGATGAGCCGTAGCGGGAGGTCCCCCATAGTGCAGGAGCCGGACTTGGCGGATTGAGATTGCACGGTGGCCAGGCACGGGAAACACCCTGAGGAACTTGGCCTACGGAAGTCCTGTACTGTTACCCGGTGGTGGTGGACTTTGGTGATTGGGACGTGGGTCCCCAGGCCCGTTCCCTGGATTCGGCAGCGGCGTGGCGAGATCTGGACTCAGGGGGGTTGAGGATCCTAGAGCTGCTGAGAAGTGAGTCCGAGGGCCGCTGAGGGGAGCCGCCTTGGGGCTTGCTTGTAGCTGGCCTGTGCCCGGGCTCGGAGGCGGCCCTCCCCCCTCAGCTGTGTGGACTTGCATTGTGAGGAGCGGAGGCCTGTGGTGGGCCGCTTTCTGTTGCAATCCTCTGGAGGACCCTCGCCCCGCGTTATGCGTAGTCGGGCAACACTGGGGGGACCCCTGGGCTGCTGGCGGCGGACTGTGCGCTTTAGCGCTTTGGGACTGCTGGGCCTGGGACGGTGGTCTCCTGGTCGGTGCCCGTGGACCCGGCGCCTGCGAAGCCGGAGACCGCGTTCGGCGGGGGATGCGGCTGCCGGAGTCGCGCAGTCCCGCAGGCTGTGGTGGTAAGGCGCTGGAGAGGCGCTTACGGCGACTTCACCCTGTGTCCTAAGGAGTGTCTGATCATTGAATATTACCTCTCTCATTCTCCCACAACTCTGTTGACCCCTTTCAATACTGTACAGTAATACATTTTTTCATTCAATTGAGCAGTTTCTCTACATTTAGCTGGGCTCACCCTATTGCAACCTGTTTAACAAGGTGTTAGGCAGAAACCTGTGCAGTTCCCTTGGGGAACACTGCAAAAGATTTAAGACTACAGGTATAGCAGTAAACCCACTTGGTAGCAGTCTGCACCACCCAGATTTACCTGGTAGCTGTGGCTGAGCAGTCAGACTTCCCTCAAGAAGAGTTAGGCAGTATGCAAAGTATACACAATATGTACTCAGACACAATAGCACAAGCAAACACTGACCAGAGCTTGGTTTCAAAAGTATATAGTTATTTATTTATAAAACACACATAAGTTGAAATCACTCTAGCAAAATATAGTAAAAACACTTCAAACACAGTTATAATGAAAGCAGTTCCAACCCTTACTCCTATCTAGACAACTCTAAGTTAACACCACATAATTAAAACAGAGGTGAGCGCTTAACGTTAGATGACACTCTAGTAGGTTCAAGAAAGGGGTAAAAAGAAACAGGAATGGGTTAAACACACCACTCTAAGGTCCAGAACACTTGCAATAGACTCAAAGAAGCACCAAGTCACAGGTGAGCAAAAGTCACTAGGCAGGGCCCACTCTTAGAGTAGCCGGAGCGAAAATGTGCCCAAGATCACACTGTTGTTAAGGATTCAAAGTCTTGCAAAGAGTTAGAAAGAGTTTAGAGTGGCTTAAAAAGTTTAGCCAGGGTGTCCCAGGCACTCCCAGGTTCGAAAGCCGGGGGCTAAATCTACCCCGTACAGTCGGTGGCAAGGGAAGCCAGGCGGAACACGGTACCTTAAGTGGAAAGGATCCTCCAGCGGTGGCAGTTGTTCCAGGCAGTGGCAGCAAGGCTCGACGTCGGTCAGGGGAGAAGAAGTTCTCGCTGAAGAGCAGAAGAAGAAGGTCGTTGCACTGCCCGGGAAGAAACCAGCCGCGGAGTCCTCCGGTTAAAGGGTTGTACCGACTTTCGTGGTTGGGGTGGGGTTCCGGTTGCCGGGGTGCTTGGCACTGGCAAGGCGGCCACGAGATACCTCGAGAAGCGAAAAGAAGGCGAAAACTGGTTGTCCCCACCAGTCAAGGGAAGGAGCCACTCCGTTAAGAGTTCTCCTCGGTCGTCGGGAAAAGTGGTGAGACGGTTCAGCAGGGCTCCACCGGGTGGTGTCGTCGAAGCAGGTCGGCTCAGCTCTTCCCTCGTTGGATTCTTGGTCCTGTGGCGACTTCTGAAGTTCCAGTCCCCAAAGCCCTGCTTTTATGCAGCAAACCCCCATTCACCCAGCCTAGCTGTCACTCAAACATGCTAAGTGGTGAGCCGGCCGGCTCACCACTTGGGCCAATCAGGACGGAGTGCGACTTGAGTTACCAAGGTAACTCAGTCCAGGGTGCCTAAATCCCCCTCCACCCCTCCTAAGTACCCCAGACAGAGTGGCACCACTTTGGAGGGCTTCTGTGGAGAAGCCCGCCAAAAGTGGAACAAAGGGCTCCACTTTGGGTCAGAGTTACAGAGGCGAACGCCAACGCCATTTTAGAATCAAGTTTTGGCAAAAAGTCCCAACCGGAGTTATAATAATAAATATATAAACCGGCGGTATGTTTAAGGCTACCGTAAATAAATAATTAAATGTGAATATAAAAAGTAGTTTCCACTGCCACCAGCCAAAACTCGATCAAGGGGGACGGAGACGTGCCCCCTCGACTAACAGACCCTGGGGCAATCGAATTGCCCCAGCCAGTACGTCCACAATATGATGGTTTGAACTGGTTCTGTTCAGGATTCAAGACTAGCAAAGTCTTTGGTGACTTTACATGCCCTGGGAGACAGTAGTCAGTCCCAGGGTATGGAGTCTATGTTGGGGAGTCCCTAGGACACCCCTGGGTCACGGCACAGAGGGTGCTGTGTAACCCACATCACAAAAATACATGAGGCCCTATGGAGTAAAAGACCCCATAGCCCATTCAACACAAGGTTTAACCAAGAAAACACACTTCAATATGTCCAAGAGTGAGGGTAAAAGAGTCTCACTCTTGGCAGGAGAAAAAAAGAAACCCCAGAAATCCAGCAAAGCTGCTGGGGGACTCACTAGGTAGGGAAATTCAGCCTAAACAGAGAATTCTCCCTAACACTCGCCCCCCCCAGACTAAGGGACAGGAGGATTTAATCCACTCCTGGATGAACCTCATACCTCTAGTCGATGATATACATCCTAGAGAGTCCATCAGCATTTTGATGGTGACACCTTGACCTATGTTCAATGGAGAACTCAAAGGTTTTCTTTTGCAAGCTAACGGACCTACAGACCCTTTGAGGAACATCAGTCTTTTTGTTATAGGGGATCTGGTTGACCAGTCCCTCAGAAGTTGGTACAACTTCTGAACCTATGTTAGGCTTTTTCAAGGGGTCCTTATAAAGGATTCCCTTAGATCTAGAGGGGCCTCCAAGGTTCCTCACCACCTCTCTTGTGGGAGCAGGTTGGGTCTTAGGCCTCTTGGTTGGAGGGGTTGGGGTTAGGCAATGCACCTGCTTCCCCTTCCTCTTAGATCTACCCTTACCTATTTTAGGAGTTTCCCCCCTAATATTAGGATTTGAGTTGGGGTCTTCAGTAGAAGATCCAACAGTCTGAAGGTTTTTGGCCTTAGACTTTTCTTTTCTGGTTTTCCACCAGCACTGAGAATTACCAGTTCTCTCAGGTCTAGATAGGGGCCTAGTTGGTCTATCCACCTCTTCCTCAGAAGCAGGGGGAGTCAGAGACTCTGAGACTAGGGAAATAATGATGGAGCTTGGTTGGGGCTCCCATGTTCCTAGCATACTATCCTGAAATGTGTCTGGGTTAGAGGTCAACTTACTAACACCAGGACTTGTAGTGGGGTTCTCAGTAGAGGGTCCCACAGGCTTAGAAGGGTCCTTCAAGGTAGCCTTTCTAGCCAATTTGGTTAAGTTCTGCTTCTCCATACTGGGAGGCCTGGGGGTATGTGACACTACTCCTAGAGTTCTTAGGTCATTCCCTAACAGGACCTTCCCAGGTACCTCAGCCTGAACACTGACAGGGATCCTTACTGTCATGTTGTTACATTGAATGAGGGCTGGTAGAATAGGAACCATTTGGACAGGGCCTCCAGACATCTTAGTGGGACCTTTGGGTGCTTTGGCCACATCCTCAGGTTGAAAGAAGCTTTCATCCACTACTGTTCTGCTGGCCCCAGTGTCTCTCCTGGCAGGAGTATCCTGGCCATTGACAAGAACACTGTCCACATAATACACCTTAGAGTTAACAGGTAGGGAGTTATACACAACCCTATTCTGGGGACTAACCAGACCCATAGGCTCTAAGTTTACAGTTGCTTGAAGACCCAAGGGTTCTTCAGCAAAGAGTTCAAAGTGGGCACTAGCCATCTGTACTTCATCCTCAGGAGTGAAGGCTAAGGAGACTGTGCTGATCCCTGCAGGTTTACCCTTGCACTTGGGATCTCCTTTGATATGGTCAGTACCCTGACAGACATAGCATTGTCCAAATGCTCTCTGGAAGGGTGGCTTGTTCTGACCTCCTTCTGGCTTGTGGCCAGATGGTACAGTAGCCTGAATAGGTTTCCCATGTGGCTTACCCTGGTTATTTTGTGGTTTGGGGCCCTCTTTGGGATAGGAATTATTAGAATTCTCTTTGGAGTCTGTTTTTGGCTGTTTCTCCCCATCCTTCCTCTGAGTTACCCCAGAATCCTTGTGAGTGGCCCTGTTGGCAACCCACAAGTCAGCAGCCCTAGCCAGTTTCCGGGAATCTAATTCCTTGGAATCAGCCAAGTGTTGTCTGAGCTCAGGAGAGCAGGCATCATAAATAGTCTCCAACATAAACAAATTCTTCATACCTTCATAAGTGTTCACCTTGTAACCCTTAATCCATCCCTCTAAGTTTTTCAAACATTCACTCACCCAGGTAGCCCAAGGGGTACCATCATGCTTTTTGAGGCTCCTAAACCTCTTAAGATACTGGGAAGGGGTCTTCCCAAACCTAGCTATCAAAGCTAGTTTCACACATTCATAGTCCTTCCTATCCTCCTCCCCCATCTCCATTACCACATCAGTTGCAACAGGGGGAAGCCTAGAGAACAACCAGGTGAGTAAGTCATTTCCTGTGATGTTCTGGAGCCCATGATTATATTCAAACAGAGACAACCAATCCAACACATCCAACTTAGGCTCATACATACCAACCAATTCTTTAGGCATCCGGGGTCTTTTAGGACTGGAACTTCTAGAGGAGCCAGAGAGAGAAGCATTCTCAACAGATAATTTCTTCATTTCTAAGTCATACTTGAGCTCCATTTCCCTTAGCCTTAGTTCTTTGTCAGTTTGAGCATTAAGTTTCTTATACTCCAATTCTAGTTTCATTTTCTCCAGTTCAAAGTACTGAGGACTAAATGTGGGACCTGGTAAAGGTCCAGTAGGTACAGCAGGTAGAGCAGGCAGAGGCCTAGGGGGGACAGTCATAACAGCCTCACCCTCCTCTTCTGACTCTTCCTCAGAATCATCAACATTTTGCTCCATGTTAACTTCAATACTGTCATCTACAGTTGCTGGAGTGGTAGGTTCCTCTGAACCATCACCCAGACTTTGGTTAGCTAACAATCTTTCAATCAGCTCCATTTTCTTGCCCTTAGTCAGGAGATCCTTATGTTTACAGAGCACTCTTAAACAATCAGCAGTTTTGGCTGCAAGGGACTCTTGACTATAGCTTTCTATAACTGACATGTTAGAGGATTACTTTTACAGTGCTAAGCTTTGTGGTTAGTTGCACTAAGGTATCTAAAGCACAATAAAATGTATACTCAATACAAATCCCACCGCTGTACACCAGTGTTAGGCAGAAACCTGTGCAGTTCCCTTGGGGAACACTGCAAAAGATTTAAGACTACAGGTATAGCAGTAAACCCACTTGGTAGCAGTCTGCACCACCCAGATTTACCTGGTAGCTGTGGCTGAGCAGTCAGACTTCCCTCAAGAAGAGTTAGGCAGTATGCAAAGTATACACAATATGTACTCAGACACAATAGCACAAGCAAACACTGACCAGAGCTTGGTTTCAAAAGTATATAGTTATTTATTTATAAAACACACATAAGTTGAAATCACTCTAGCAAAATATAGTAAAAACACTTCAAACACAGTTATAATGAAAGCAGTTCCAACCCTTACTCCTATCTAGACAACTCTAAGTTAACACCACATAATTAAAACAGAGGTGAGCGCTTAACGTTAGATGACACTCTAGTAGGTTCAAGAAAGGGGTAAAAAGAAACAGGAATGGGTTAAACACACCACTCTAAGGTCCAGAACACTTGCAATAGACTCAAAGAAGCACCAAGTCACAGGTGAGCAAAAGTCACTAGGCAGGGCCCACTCTTAGAGTAGCCGGAGCGAAAATGTGCCCAAGATCACACTGTTGTTAAGGATTCAAAGTCTTGCAAAGAGTTAGAAAGAGTTTAGAGTGGCTTAAAAAGTTTAGCCAGGGTGTCCCAGGCACTCCCAGGTTCGAAAGCCGGGGGCTAAATCTACCCCGTACAGTCGGTGGCAAGGGAAGCCAGGCGGAACACGGTACCTTAAGTGGAAAGGATCCTCCAGCGGTGGCAGTTGTTCCAGGCAGTGGCAGCAAGGCTCGACGTCGGTCAGGGGAGAAGAAGTTCTCGCTGAAGAGCAGAAGAAGAAGGTCGTTGCACTGCCCGGGAAGAAACCAGCCGCGGAGTCCTCCGGTTAAAGGGTTGTACCGACTTTCGTGGTTGGGGTAAAAGGTGGTGGGGTTCCGGTTGCCGGGGTGCTTGGCACTGGCAAGGCGGCCACGAGATACCTCGAGAAGCGAAAAGAAGGCGAAAACTGGTTGTCCCCACCAGTCAAGGGAAGGAGCCACTCCGTTAAGAGTTCTCCTCGGTCGTCGGGAAAAGTGGTGAGACGGTTCAGCAGGGCTCCACCGGGTGGTGTCGTCGAAGCAGGTCGGCTCAGCTCTTCCCTCGTCGGATTCTTGGTCCTGTGGCGACTTCTGAAGTTCCAGTCCCCAAAGCCCTGCTTTTATGCAGCAAACCCCCATTCACCCAGCCTAGCTGTCACTCAAACATGCTAAGTGGTGAGCCGGCCGGCTCACCACTTGGGCCAATCAGGACGGAGTGCGACTTGAGTTACCAAGGTAACTCAGTCCAGGGTGCCTAAATCCCCCTCCACCCCTCCTAAGTACCCCAGACAGAGTGGCACCACTTTGGAGGGCTTCTGTGGAGAAGCCCGCCAAAAGTGGAACAAAGGGCTCCACTTTGGGTCAGAGTTACAGAGGCGAACGCCAACGCCATTTTAGAATCAAGTTTTGGCAAAAAGTCCCAACCGGAGTTATAATAATAAATATATAAACCGGCGGTATGTTTAAGGCTACCGTAAATAAATAATTAAATGTGTTAGCCTAAAACAATGGGAAATCCCATAGGGAAATATTCGCGGTCGAATATAAAAAGTAGTTTCCACTGCCACCAGCCAAAACTCGATCAGGGGGGACGGAGACGTGCCCCCTCGACTAACAGACCCTGGGGCAATCGAATTGCCCCAGCCAGTACGTCCACAATATGATGGTTTGTACTGGTTCTGTTCAGGATTCAAGACTAGCAAAGTCTTTGGTGACTTTACATGCCCTGGGAGACAGTAGTCAGTCCCAGGGTATGGAGTCTATGTTGGGGAGTCCCTAGGACACCCCTGGGTCACGGCACAGAGGGTGCTGTGTAACCCACATCACAAAAATACATGAGGCCCTATGGAGTAAAAGACCCCATAGCCCATTCAACACAAGGTTTAACCAAGAAAACACACTTCAATATGTCCAAGAGTGAGGGTAAAAGAGTCTCACTCTTGGCAGGAGAAAAAAAGAAACCCCAGAAATCCAGCAAAGCTGCTGGGGGACTCACTAGGTAGGGAAATTCAGCCTAAACAGAGAATTCTCCCTAACACAAGGCAACTGCAGTTTAATGAAATGGCTGTAACGTGGTGGTGTATGGGCATATTAAACCCAGAGGAGCTCAGCCAACAACCTAAGAGGGCCCCGATCTGAGTGGTGCGGTCCGGCTCCATTTTTGGAAGTATACCGCTTGGGTCCGAGGGGCGCCACGAGACACTTGTTCTACTTGGAGTTGTGTCTATATGGGTGCTTGCTCCTACGACACCCCCCCTCTATTGGAATGCTGCACTTCTGGGGGGATTGAATAGCTCATCCGAGCCGGTTTCCTTCTTGGCGGTGAGTGCTCTGTTTGCTCAGTTCCTCATACCCTGCTGGTTCGAGGGGGAATCCGGCACTCCTCCTTGGTCCCCTGGCCGCTCTCCATTTGCTATAACTGGGTGTTTACACGCTTACTGCGAGCGGAGGGGGACCTTGCTTGGTACCGAGGGTGTGGCTCTGGAGGGCGAACGGCCCGAGGTGTGCTTTATAACCTGGAGTACAGAAGGTGAGAGACTGAACCCGGTCTCATTTCCATTGGGAGTCCGAGGGGCTAATGCCTATTAGATTAGTGGTTGCTCTGGAATTGGATGCTTGGGGTGCAGGCGTTGCAGAGATTCAGGCGCTCTCCCCCTCAGGAGAAAACTCCCACTATGCATGATACAAACCAGCCTGAGACAATGGAAACTTCAGATATGAGTCGTAATATGGTGGCTTTGCTGGAGAAGATCCGTGGCTTTCGCACGGATATAAGCAAGAGGCTGGATTCCCTTGATAAGAAAGTGGACGATGTGGAGGACCGCATTCAGGCTCTAGAGGCAAACCAATCCACTGCCGACCTCTTTGAGACACAATTTGACCTGCGTCTTGTAGATCTGGAGAGAAGGGAGGAAAATATTATGCTCAAACTGGAAGATTTAGAAAATCAAGATTCCTTGGCGTTCCGGAACAGGAGGGGGAGACGCAAGCGGACATTAGGCAAAAGGTCAAGGAAATAAAACTCTTTATTCAGGGGTGAAAATACTGATGTCCCTACCATCGACAGAGCACACAGAGCTGGAGGCCGCAGGGGTGACCCTCGCTCTATCTTGGTGAAGTTTCATTACTTTGTTGAGAAATCTAAAATACTGGAGCTGGCCCGCAGGGGAGGTCCGATTGACTGGAAAGGTGCCAAGATATCCATATATCAAGACCTGTCAGCGTTCACTCTGGCTCGCCGGAGACTTTGTGACCCCCTGACGAAGTGGTTGCAGGTCAAGGGAGTGCGATATAGGTGGGGGCATCCCTTTTTGCTCTCCTTTGAGTTCAATGGTGAGAAATATGCTCTTGTATCAGAAGCTGACATCCAGAAGGCGATGAGTGAATTGCTAAGCGACCCTCATATGGAGCAGGAAGCAGTTGGTGAAGGACCCAGCGAAGGTCTTCATAAAGAATCCTCGGGGTTCCTGGGGCGGCGGCGTGTCCGGGGACACAGGAAGTACAGGAAAATGACGCCCCTCTCTCCGGGACTGTCGGGGAGCTGACTGGGGGGTTCTAGCTGTTTGTGTTTTCCCGTTCCTCGCTGGAGGGCCTTGACGTGGATCTTGGGTTTGTAACATGGAACCTGATATTGGGGGGTTCGGGGGGCTTCGGATAAGATGTTTTTTTTGAGGTTTTTTCGCCCTGGTGGAGGCGATCCATGGTGGCCTGAAGGCTCGACAAGGAGATGTCGCAGCCCTTTCAGGCGCTCATAGGTTGGGGTGTTGGGGATGGGGGGTTGGGTGGGGGGAAGGGGAGGTGTTCGAGCTACTGAGGTTGTGAGGTTTAACTTGTTTTTCATTGTTAGAATGTTGTGCACAAGGGTTTTTGAGCTAAGCATGTACGTCGGCCTCCAGCAGGAGGCGATTGGAGCATTTAGCTGTTCTTATGGGTGATTCTTACCATCCTTTGTCGGTGGGGTTCCTAAATGGGCGAGGTTTGAACTCTCCAACAAAGAGGTCATTGATTTTGAGGGAGTTCATCAGGCTCAAGCTGCACTTCTTCTTTGTTCAGGAATCTCACTGGATTAAGGGGAGGGAACCGGCCTTCAAATCCATGGCTATTCAGTATCTGTTCCGAGCTTCCTATGAAACAAAGAAGAGAGGGGTTATTCTTTTCGTTTCTTCCGATGCTCATTTCACTCCCAGGACACAACACGGATCCGGAGGGGAGTTTTCTCATGGTTAGGGGAGAGCTGAAGGGTCGTTTGTTCACCTTTGTGGGAGTTTATGCTTCTAACGAGGCCCAAGATGTGTTTTGGCAGGGGTTGGGGCGGAAGATTAGAGACTTCGCAAAGGGAACGATAATAGTCGGGGGAGGCTTTAACATGGTATTATCCCCAGATAGGGACAGGAAATCGACCAGACCTTGCCCAGACCTTAGATCACAACAGAAGTTAGCAGATACGTTTGCCCTGGTGAACGAGGAATTGGGCTTCGAAGTACTCTATACCCTCTCTACACTTATTATTCTTCAGTACATCAGTCCTTTTCCAGGATTGACTATGTGCTGGTAGATTCCTCAGTTCGGGACTACATTACGGATTTTAGAGTAGAGACAGTCCCTTGGTCTGCCCATGACCTAGTTAGAGTCAATTTGGGAGTTCCCCCGACTGCTCATAGAGCATCGCAATGGATATGCAATGACTCCCTGTTACAGGACAATGAGCTGCGTCAATCTCTACTAGCCTCTATCAGTGACTATTTCACATTAAACGATACTGGTGATGTTGATACTAGAGGGGTGTGGGACGCATTTAAGGCTACCATCAGAGGTGTTCTAATAGAAATGGGGGCGAGGAGAAAGAGGATCCGGTCTAGCGAGGAATGCAAACTGAGGGAACAAATTTTGGCTATCCAAAATTTAAATATATATATATAAATATTGATGAGTCCAGTTCAGCGCGAACGCCTTCAAAAACTTAGAGCAAAACTGTCTGCACTTCTCGTTGGACAGACGGAGAAAAAACTGGCATTTCTGGAACAACGCTACATGGAAAAGGGGGAAAAGGCGGACAAGATTCTAGCCTGGAAGTTGAGAGAACTTCGCAAAAGTAGGCGAGTCAATCGTATTATCGATCAGCAGGGGGAAAAATGGTTGGAAGATGCCCAAATTGCGGAGCAGTTTAAAATGTATTATGAAAAGCTTTATGCTACTGAGTATTCGGGAGATGGCTCCTATGTGGACCGTTTTTGTGGTTCGCTCCCGCTTCCTGGTCTTTCACGAAAGAGCGCTGCCTCTCTAGAGCTGTCCATCACCCCTCAGGAGGTGGTTGAGGCCATCACTTCTTTGAAGAATGGTACCGCTCTGGGGGATTATGGGTTTACTGTCTGATTTTTTAAGACATTTCGGTCCAATTTAGCCCCGTTTCTAGCTAGGGTGTATAATAGTGCATTGGATTCGGGCTGCCTTCCCCCCTCCATGTCGTCAGCTCTCGTCGTGATCATTCTTAAGGAAGGGAAAGACCCCTCGCTCTGTCAATCCTACAGACCTATCTCTCTCTTAAACATTGATGTGAACATTTTTGCTAAACTTCTGGTGAACAGGTTGTCTAGGTTTCTCTCCTCTTTGGTCCATGGGGATCAAGTAGGTTTTGTCCCCGTACGCCAGGGATCTGACAATATCAGGAAAACGCTGGGCTTGATGTACGAGGTGTCCAGACGAGAGTCAGAGGCTTACCTCCTCTCGCTGGACTCTGAAAAAGCTTTTGACCGCGTTGAGTGGCTGTATATGGCGAAAGTGCACCGGAAGCTGGGTTTTGGCGACAAATTCTGTGGCTGGGTCTCGGCTTTGTATAGCGGTCCCTCTGCGCAGGTGTTAGTAAAAGGCTGTACGTCCTTAAGTTTTTCGCTATCCAGAGGAACGCGTCAGGGATGTCCTCTTTCCCCCCTGTTGTATGCTCTGGCTATGGAGCCATTTGCCATGGCAGTCAGAGCCGATGAGGGAGTGACTGGGGTGCGGTGTGGAGATTACAAGTTTAAATTATCCCTCTTCGTGGACGATATTCTGGTGTATTTGTCTAACGTCTATGCTTCCCTTCTGCGGCTGTTTGAACTGATTCATTGTTTCGGGGCGTTCTTTGGGCTTAAAATTAATATCTCCAAGTCTTGCATTATGCCCATGGGTGAGAAGGACCAGGATATTAAGGGTAAGAAGGAAGTACTTGGCATGCAAGTTGAGAATGTCAGTACTAGATATCTGGGCACTAACCTACCAAGGGATCCGAGTAAGATTTTTGAGTTGAATTTTCTTCCCTTGCAGACTAAGCTTTTTGAAGATTTGGCTAGATGGGCTCCCCTCACTCTTTCATGGTTTGGGCGTATGGTCTCAGTCAAGATGAATGTCCTCTCCAGGCTTCTCTATCTTTTCGCCTCGCTTCCCGGTCTCATTCCGGACTCCTCCTTTGCGTCTCTTCGGTCACGAATTGTCCGCTTTGTGTAGGATGGTAAGAGAGCTAGAGTTAAGTTCGAACCCTTCCTAGGGCGCTCGGAGGGTTCGGCCTCCCAGACTTTAAGTTATATTATAAAGCAGCTCAGTTGCAGGTGATGTTAGAGCATTTAAGTGAGGACCTTAGGACATACTGGACATATGTAGAAGATGTGCAGGTTCACCCTTATAAGGTCAGGGACTTGCTATGGTCCCCTCTGCGCTCTCGTCCAGTAGCTGTTAGGACCCATCCGATTCTATCGGTTTTATGGGCTTTATGGAAACCAAATAGGGAGAACAACCTGCTCTCATCTTGGCCTTCCACTGTCTTCCTTGTGGGGTCCTCCACTCAACTTAGGGAACAAAGGCTTTCGAGGAACACATTCATGTCGGACCAGGGGAGAGGGCTGCCGAACTGTTTGCTCAGGGGAATTTTATAGACTGCACAACTATCGGGAGTACTGACGGAGAATCCCCCTTCCATTTTTGAATATCTTCGGATTAAGGGCATGCTTACTAGGGCTGACTGGGGAGCTTCACTTTCCCGTCCATTGACTCCGTTTGAAACGGTTTTTGTGGAAGCCGGATACAGGAGAAGGTCTCTTTCTAAGATCTACGGTGTGTTGATTGCAGCTAACCTAGAGGGCAGACAATCATTCAGACAGGTGTGGGAGGAGAGATTGGGGATGTCCATTGATGAGCCTACATGGGGCTCTGTTTTTGGGTCTATATTTAAGGGGAGGCTCTACACAGCAGCCATCGAACATAATTTAAAAATTCTCCATTCTTGGCATCGGTCTCCTGTCACTCTGTCTAAGATGTGTCTCAACGTGTCCCCTATGTGTCCTAGAGCTTGTGCTGGTAGAGGAACTTGGTTCCACATGTGGTGAGAGTGCCCGGTCATTCAGGTCTATTGGGCAGAGTTACTAAGTTGGATTAAGGACATTTTGGGGATGTGTCCCTCCCTCCATCCTTTGGAGATCCTTTTGGGTACCCCCTTACCAGAGAGTAATCACTCGCCTTTCTCCAGGGTGGAGGGGGCGATGCTGAGGGCCGGGAGAATGGCCTTGGCTCAGAAATGGAAGTGCACTCAGGCCCCTACAAAAGCAGAATGGGTTAATAAGCTCTTGTCTATTTTTACATATGAGAAGTTAACTGCTATCGCCAATGGTATGCCTTCTTTTTTTTACAGGATTGGACAATTGTATTATTAAGTGAGGACTGTAAAGCCTTAACGCTCTAATTTTTCTTGAGCCCTGACCAGTGTGTATTGATGGGTGAGGGGGGGGGGGGGAAATCGGTCTGTGGTTGTACTATATGTTTCCATTGTTTTTGGGGGACCTTGCCGATAGAAAGGGATCGTTGTTTAGCCTTTGCTGGTAAAATGCTGTGGATCTTCCTCTTGTGCACTTTTGTAATTTTGTATTTTCGAAAGGTTTCTTTTTTAGTTCTGTTGATTCCTCGGTAGATCATCGGTTGGGGTGTGGGTGGGGGGGGACAGCGCGAGGGATGGGTGGTGCGGGGGTGTGGGTTCTTTTCTTGTCTGTCAACTTGGTTGTGATGGTTCAGTTTCTTTTTGATGCTTCCGTTATTGAAAACGTTTCAATAAATACAAAGTGGAAGACATCCTGCTCTGAGAGGGAATCCAAGCTGTAATACTTGCCAGAAGTGTGCAGAGAAGCCCACGTAGTTGCTTGGCAAATGTTCAAGACCGGGTGTTATGGAGAATTCTCTGTTTAGGCTGAATTTTCTAACCTAGTGAGTCCCCCAGCAGCTTTGCTGGATTTTTGGGGTTTATTTTTTTCTCCTGCCAAGAGTGAGACTCTTTTACCCTCACTCTTGGGCATGATTTGAGTGTGTTACTTTGAATCTAGATGTGTTTAATGGGCTATGGGGTCTTTTACTCCATAGGGCTTCTTGTGTTTTTGTGATGTGTGTTATGCAGCACCCTCAGTGCAGTGACACAGGGGTGTCATAGTGACCCCCCAGTATAGACTCCATACCCTGGGACTGACTACTGTCTCCCAGGCCATGTAAAGTCACCATTGACTTTACTAGTCTTAAATTCTGAACAGAACCAGTACAAACCATCATATTGTGGACGTACTGGCTGGGGCAATTCAATTGCCCCGGGGTCTGTTAGTCGAGGGGGCACGTCTCTGTCCCCCCTGATCTTGTTTTGGCTGGTGGCAGTGGATACTACTTTTTATATTCAACCGCAAATATTTTCCTATGGGATTTCCCATTGTTTTAGGCTACTATCTTTATTTAATTATTTACGGTAGCCTCAAACATACCGCCGGTTTATTTAATTAATATTAATTCTCTGGTTGGTATTTTTTGCCAAAACTTGATTCTAAAATGGCGTTTGTGTTCTCTTCTGTGACTCCAACCCAAGTCGAGCCCTTTGTTCCACTTTTTGGCGGGCTTCTCCACAGAAGCCCTCCAAAGTGGTGCCACTCTGTCTGGGGTACTTAGGAGGGGTGGAGGGAAATTTAGGCACCCTGGACTGAGCTGCCTAGGCAACTCAAGTCGCACTCCATCCTGATTGGCCCAAGTGGTGAGCCGGCCGGCTCACCACTTAGCATGTTTGAGTGACAGCTAGGGTGAGTGAATGGGGGTTTGCTGCATAAAAGCAGGACTTTGGGGACTGGAACTTCAGAAGTCGCCACAGGACCCAAGCATCCGACGAGGGAGAAGCTGAGCCGACCTGCCACGACACCACCACCGGTGGAGCCCTGCTGGACTGCCTCACCACTTTTCCCAACGACAGAGGAGATCTCCCGCCGGAGAGTCTTCTTCCTTTGACTGGTAGGGATAACCAGTTTCACCGTCTTTTCGCTTTCCCGACGTACCTCGTGGCCGCCTTGCCTGTGCCAAGCACCCCGGCAACCGGGATACCACGTTTTACCACGACCGCGAAACAAAGGTACCACCTTTAACCGGAAAACTCCACGGCTGGTTTCTTCCCTGGTAGTGCAACGACCTTCATCTTTCCTCCAAGTCGAGATCTTCTCTTCCCCTGGACGACGACGCAACTTGCACCCACTACCAGGAACAACTGCCACCGCTGGAGGATCCTTCCCACTTAAGGTACCGTGTCCCACCTGGCTTCCCTTGCTACCGACTGTACGAGGTAGATTTAGCCCCCGGCCTTCGAACCTGGGTTAGTCTGGGACACCCTGGCTAAACTTTCTTAAAGCCTCTCTAAACTATTTTTTTAACCCTCTGCAAGACTTTCTAAGCATAGTGTAACTGTGATCTTGGGCGCATTTGTGCTCTGCTCTCTCTAAGAGTGGGCCCAGCCTTTGGACTTGGCTCACCAGTGACTTTTTGCTCTCTGCCTTGCTAACAGTGTTCCTGAATCTTAGAGTGGTGTACCTTTTCATATTCTGTCTTTCTCCCTCCCTTTCTCACAAACCTATTAGAGTGCAATCTAGTTAAGCGCTCACCTCTGTATGAAAATAAGTGGTGTTTTACTGTGATTTATCTGATAGGGAAAAAGGGGTGTATATATTACAATAGTAACTGTGTTTAGAATATTTTACAATAAGAGTGCTGGAGTGTTTCAACTGTGTTTTTAAATAAATAATTATATACTTTGATACCAAAGCTCTGGTCAGTGTTTGCTTGTATTATTGTATCTGAGTGCCTATTGTGTATACTTTGCATACTGCCTAACTCTTCTTGAGGGAAGTCTGACTGCTCAGCCACAGCTACTAGGTAAATCTGGGTGGTACAGACTGCTACCAAGTGGGTTTACTGCCAACACCTGTAGTCTTAAATCTTTTGCAGTGGTCCCTAAGGGAACTGCACAGGTTTCTGCCTAACACCGGGACCTTCTATATAGGGCAGTGATGGCACCCAGACATCTGGTAGAATCAGCCTTGTGACCTCAGACACATCCTTTCGAGCCAGATCACAGCATTCAGAGATGCAAATAATTATCCACCTTGACAGGGTCTGTTTGGTTACAGCCTCGTCAGCATGGGCACCAACATAACCTACAAAAAGCTTGTCATATTTCCTGACTTCCCTTCTCCAAGAGACGTAGTTGCTGAGAGCCCGTACCTGGTCTAGCCGATGGAATTGCTCTGCTGCTTTGGAAGAGTGGGATGGACGATAACCACTGCAAGATACATTTTTTGAGATAGATGAAAATCTGAGAGTACCTTCAGAAGGAAGAAGGGTCTCACTCTCAATGCCACCTTTTCTTTGTAAAATCAAAATAGGGAGGTATAACAGATAACACCTGGTTCTCACTCACCTGCCTCACAGAGGTGAGCACAACCAAGGAAATCCCCTTAAGGGAACACAAGGGCTTAAACAGAACACCCAAACTCAAATCCCACACCAGAACCACGAACTGGCATGATGGGAACAGATTGCATAATCCTTGCAACAGTTGCATTGCAGTGCTAGCGGCCAGGTACCACTGCACAGTACCGATCTGCAGGCCTGTCTAGGCCAAAGACAGCAAACATTCAAAAACAGAGGATATGGAACCTAATAAAGAGTGCAGTCTTTTCCTGGCACCAAACCAAAAATGTACATCATGTGAAGGCATAACTCGTCTTAATGGCGGGTCTTAGAGTTGAGAGGAGCACATTCAGGACGTCACCCGACAAATCCCATTCCTCGTATCTCAGCCTCTCAGCAACCAAGCACGAAAGCTCAGGATGCTGAGGTTAGGGTGTAGGACCCGTCCCTCGCCCAACTGAGAGAGCAGATTCACTCTCATCGGAAGGCACCTGTGAGGGCAGATGGACATGTCCATCAACTCCAGGTACCATGTTCTCTGAGCCCACTCCAGAGCAATCTGAAACAATGTGGACCTGAGCAGATGCAATCTCCTGAGAACCAGCGGAATGACCGGGATCGGCAGAAACACATAGTGAATGTCGAAAGTACAGTTAATCATTAATGCGTTCCCCAGAGCTCTTTGCTGAGGAAAATTACCTGGGACAGAACAACTCACTTCCTAGTCACACTGGAAGCAAAGGGGTCCACTCGAGGAGTTAATAAGTGGGGAGTAAAAATCTCCTTTCTGGCAGAGCTTCCACTCGTGGGAGACCGAAACCCTGCTCAAGGCATCCACAGTGACATTTTCCGCCAAGGTAAGCCACTGTCACCAACGTCCTTTTCCAGAAACCAGAACTACATTTGCTTTTCTACATAGCGGCAAGGACCCCACATCACCTCACTGTTTGAGGTATTGCAGGGCCACTGTTTTGTCCGTCAGGACAAACACAGATTTGCCCATTACAGAGGAGAGCAAGGCAACTAGGGCAAGCCTGTTTGCCCTCAGTTCGAGCAAGATGTGTTCCTGAGACTCCAAGGGAGACCACAAGTCCCTCAACTTCAGATTCGACAGATGAACATCCCAACCCTTCAAGGACGCATTAGTGACCACCGTTACTTGAGGCCAGGGTTGGTGAAACAATGCACCTTTTAACAGGTTGTCCCGCAAGGACCACCACGCACAGTCTTGAGAAACTTGATTCAATACATGCTGAACATCGGACATGTTCCCCTAAAACGGAGACCACTGGCCACGGGGCGCCACTGAAGCCATCTCATGCATAGTCGGGCCTCCGGGGCCACCAACATGCAGGAGGGCCTTGTGACTCAGCAAGCGCAGGAAGCCTCAGGTGGAAACTTGTACCTGGAATTGCAGTGCATGTACAATCAGAAAGATGTTCGCCGCTTGGTCTTTGGGTGGAAAGTTTTTGCCCAGGCGATTGTCCAAGACCACTCAATAATCCGGAGGGACTGAGAGGCAAAACCTGAGCCTTTTTGAAGTACAGGGAAAAACCCAAGCTGTGCAAGAGGCTGCTTATGCTGAACAGTGTCCCAATTCTGGGTCTGGGGAGTCAGTCGTTCAGGTAAGAAAAGACATCAACTCCTGAGGTAAGCCGCAACCACTGCCAGCAGCTTAGTGAAAACTCTAGGTGTTTAAGAAAGAGCGAACAGCAGAACCATCAATTGGTAATGCCGCTGGCCGACAGTGTATCTCAGGTACATCCTGTTTTTCCCATGAATAGGCACATTGAAGAAGGCATCCTGAAAGTCCAGTGACAGCAACTAGTCCTGTAGATCAAACGCTTCGAGGATCTGGGCTAGAGTTACCAGCTTGAATTTGTCCTTGTGCAGGAACCGATTCTGCAGCCTTGGATCAAGGCTGGGATGTAAACCCCCATGATCCTCCGGAACCAGAAAGTAAATGGAGTACCAACCTGTCCCTCATTCCGTAAGCGTTACCAGTAAGGCGACGCCCTTTGCTAGAAGCAGACGGATTCCTCCAAAAGGAGGGGATCCAGAGGCAAAGCAGTATTGTTAAGAGGATGAACCGGGGGTAGTAAAAGGGAGATGCTTTTCTCTTGGTGGTTCCCCAATACCTACCTAGGACAATGGGTGGCCGTTCCCTTTCCATTGCAGCAGCCAAAATGTGGAAGTCCCTCCCTCTCTCACAACTAGAGTTACTAGAGTTCAGTAGCACAACCTGCTACTGAAGACCACTTCTTGTCTCGAGGTGCACTGAAAACCCATCAGTTTTAGACTGCTCCTAACTGACTGTTAGGCAGAAACCTGTGAAGTTCCCTTAGGGACCACTGCAAAAAGTTTAGGACTACAGGAGTTAGTAGTAAACCCAATTGGTAGCAGTCTGTACCACCCAGATTTACCCGGTAGCTGTGGCTGAGCAGTCAGACTTCTCTCAAGAAGAGTTAGGCAGTATACAGAGCATACACAATAGGGCAGGTAAACACAGTAGAACAAGCAGACAATGACCAGAGCTTTGTTGTAAAAGATATATAATTATTTATTTAAAAACACATCAAAGAAAACACACTGGCACTAATTTCAAGCACGTTCAAAAACACAGTCACTAAAGTATATACACTCCCTTAAAAGAATATTAGACAAGTCTTAAGTAAAGCCCCACTTATTTTCAGACAGCGGTGAGCACTTAACGCAGATGGCACTCTAATCATTCGGTTTCAAAGGGAGAGAAAGGCAGAGCATAAATTGAAACAGATCCCAACACTTTCAAAAGAACACAGCAAGCGAGGAAGGCAGAATCGAACCGTGAAGTTAGAGTTCAGAAATGTGTCCAAGGTCACACGGTTGAAAAGTGCACAAAAGTCTCGAAAAGGTTCAGAAAGAAGTTGGACCAAAAGAAAGGGACCAGTTACATGGTCAAGAAGCCAGCCCAGTCTAGAAGGTTAAGGATTTACTGTCACCTTGTAGCAATCTATAGAAAAAGGAGGCCAGGCGGACACAGTACCTTGAAATGGTGAGAACACTCCAGCGGGGGCAGTTGTTCCTGGCAGCGGTTGCGAGTCGGTGCTTCGTCCGGCAGAAGAGAAGATCTCGGCGGGGAGGAAAGCAGGAGGTCGTTTAGCTGCCAGGGAAGAAACCAGCAGTGGAGTTTCTTGATTAAAAGGAGTGGTCCTTTCTTTCGCGGTTCACTGGTAAGTGGCTATCCGGTCGCCGGGGTGCTTGGCACGGGCAATTCGACCACTAGACGTCCTGGTAGGCGAAAAAGGAAAGCGAACTGGTTGTCCCCACCAGCTCAAGGGGAAGAGACTCTCCGGCAAGAAGATCTCCTCTGTCGTCGGGAAGTGGTGAGACGGTTCAGCAGGGCTCCAACCGGTGGTGTCGTCGTTGCAGGTCGGCTCAGCTTCTCCCTCTTCGGATGCTCAGGTCCTGTGGCGACTTCTGAAGTTCCAGTCCCAAAAGCCCTGCTTTTATGCAAGAAACCCCCATTCATTCAGCCTAGCTGTCAATCAAACATGCTAAGTGGTGAGCCGGCCGGCTCACCACTTGGGCCAATCACACAAGAGTGTGACTTGAGTTGCCAAGGCAACTCAGTCCAGGGTGCCTAAACCCCCTGCCACACTCCCTGTGGTACCCAGACAGAGTGGCACCACTTTTGGAGGCTTCTGTGGAGAAGCCCGCCAAAAAGTGGAACAAAGGGCTCGACTTGGGTTGGAGTCACAGAAGAGAACACAAACGCCAATACCAACCGGTGAATTAATATTAAATAAATAACCCGGCGGTATGTTCGAGGCTATAGGAATTAAATAATTAAAGTTGGTAGCCTCGAACAATGAGAAAATCTCAGAGATATATTCGTGGTCGAATATAAAAAGTAGTATCCACTGCCACCAGCCAAAACTCGATCAGGGGGGACGGAGACGTGCCCCCTCGAATAACAGACCCCGGGGCAATCGAATTGCCCCGACCAGTACGTCCACAATATGATGGTTTGTACTGGTTTCTGCTCATAATTTGGGACTAGTAAAGCCAATGGTGACTTTACATGCCCTGGGAGACAGTAGTCAGTCCCAGGGTATGGAGTCTAGGGTGGGGTGTCACTATGACACCCCTGTGTCACTGCACTGAGTGTACTGTGTAACACACATAGTAAAAACACATGAGACCCTATGGAGTAAGTAAGTGGAAAAAGCGAGTGTGGTCTACCTGGGGGAACCTGACCTCTTCCACGAGGAGTATAGGGGAGGTGAGGGCCAGGTGGGGCAGAGCCTAAATTGCCTTAACAGTCAGACCAAAAGACATAGCTGTTTTAGAGGAACGGAACCTCTGCAATGAATCACTGGCTTTATCCCCAGAGAAGTTATATCTGTCAAAGGGCATAACCAGGAGCTTTGCTTTCAGATCTTGTGCGAATCCTGAGGTTCTCATCCAAGAATGTCTTCCGACTACTGTGCCAGTAGCCATAGCACACCCCACACAGTCGGCCATATCTAGCCAACACTGCAGAATTTGGCAAGAAGCCTCTCTCATCTTGAACCTGGGCCTTGAAGCCCTCTCTCACTTCCCCATCCGGAAAGTGTTCATATGCACCACCGAGTACCAGAGGCCACATGAAAATTTGGCCAGGGGAACACAGTAGGTGTTAATCACTCCGAGAGCAAAGCTTCCCAAGGCAAAAACCTTCTCTCATATGTCCAGTCTCTTGCTTTCTCTGGCCAGAGGCAGAGAAGGAAAAGTGAATGTCCACAGTTGTGGCCAGCATCACAAAGCTCTCAGAGGCATGGATGGGACAGAAATGCTGGGTCTGAAAGAGCTGGCAGTATTCCCTTGCCAAATCCCAACCTGCTGTCAGGACAGAAGCAGGTTTATACCAGGCTTCCAGCACGAGGGCCTCAAATGCCATGTTGAAAGGCAGCAAGGCCTCTTTTTTGACCCAGTCATCCAGGATGTGTATTTGATTGAATTGATCTTTTAGTCTGGATGGAGTCGACAACCCTATGGCATCAGCCACTCTGGCCATTAGGCACTGGAAGTATGGCTGAGGTCTCCTGTTGGTGCCAGGAGGATGTCCAACTACGTAGAAGTGTCAAGGCCAATGGGTTCTTGTAGGTTTGAAGCAAATCCCACCAAACCCTGACCCTCTTTGTAGAACTTCTCAGGGAAGTCCTTTAATTCCCAGGGCATAGGGGTTCCATGCCATAGGGAATGGAGTACCCTTCCACATTGAAGAGCTCCAGTGCCAATTTAGAAGGGACAGGCACAGACTCGAAACCTGAAGGCGGAGGGTATCCGCGCTGGGATTGGTTACAGGGTCCCTGTTGGCTTATTCAAGTATGACAGGGCCTGATGGCTCTGTCAGCGAGGCAGCCAGTGGCTTGGTGAAGATGTCCATCGTCTTCAGCCTTAAGGCTTCCTGTTTCTCCGGAGTAGAGGATTGGGAGGGAGAATGGTACCTGTGGTGTCGCTTCTTCTTTGAAGGGAAAGAAGAGTGGTGGCTGGCAAAATAGCTGCTCGGCGGGCAGGACCTTTCGCGGTGGACGACTTCTACTTTCAGGATGGAGACCTGCCTTCTGACCTCCGCTCTGTGCCCCGAGACCTCGATCGAGATATTTTTTTCATTGCTTTTTCCTTGTGGAAAAAAAGTAAAGCATTTAGATGACCGCTCCTGGAGAGCCTTTGCGTGCATGGATTGGCACAACCCCAGGCAGAACAGACAAATTCTGTAGGGGTTGGAGACTGACACCTGATAACAGTCCGAGCAAAGCGAGGGCCATTAACATGGGTCCAGGGCTGGTACCCCCCAGTGTGGCCCATGGAACGGCTAAATAAAGCCATTAGCACCCCGGGTTACCAAAGCGGCAACCCCGGGTGCTAGAAAAAAGAAAAGGATTTGCCTTCCTATAATGGGATGCCGCACGCGGGCCGTTGGAGAAAGGAAATTCCTTTACCAACTTGGAAAGGGGAGCGGTCCGCCGCAGCTGAAATAAGGTTGCGGAGGGGGAAAATGCATTTTTTTAAATTTTATTTTAAATCGGGGAAGCAAGGCGGAGGGGGAGGGGGGGTGGTTCGGTCGGAGCCGGCCATCAGGCAGCTTGGAACGCAGCTTACAGCAGCGGTTCAAGCCTGTGTTCCTAGCCACATGATTGGCTGGCTCCCCCACCCAGGGTGCTAATGTACAATAATGCTTGGTTCGTTTTTAGCATTGTTGTGAAAGAAATCAGTCCCAACGCTAAACATATTATAGCCATTGGCACGCAAACAGGCAAACCCAACATCTTTCAGCAGAATTTGCCCTCCACCACTTGTAACCAAGTCCAGTTAGTGAAGGTAAGCTCCTAAAGTCCATATAAAACGGCGGGGCAAAAACATAGACAATAAACGTCTGGCCCCTTCCAGAGAAAATCCTCTGGTGTTTTTTTTTTTTTAACAAACTGCCAGATTAATCCTGTCAATTGCGCAGATTTGAAAACTTGTTAAATTATACAGTCACCAAAGCTTCCATTGCTTTCAAACTCAACGCCCAAGTATCTATATGTTTTGACAAAATTGGCACTATAATTTTCAACTTAACTGAATGGTCTACTTATTTGTCATATTAAAAGTCGTCCCTGGCATACCCCCATAGCCTCTTAAGAATCCTGGACAGCCCAGCTATAGAGTGGTCCAGAATCACCAAATCATCGACGTATGCCAAGCATACGCAACTGTGCTTGCCGATTTTCGGGGGACATCCCCTAGCTCTCTTCCAGAACCTTAGGTAAATCATCCAGTCACATATTGAACAGGAGAGGTGCCAAGACACATCCCTGCTTCACCCTTTTTGTTAAAGCTATCGGGTTAGTCAAGGCACCTCCCCTGCCCAATCGTATCTGCACTGTAGTACCCTCATGCAACCTCTTAACGAAGTACAGTAGAGACTTTGGGCAGTTATACAATTCCATTTTTTGCCATAGCTTTTGATTTATAGAGTCAAAAGCTGCCCGAAATTCAATAAATACAGTGTATAAACCAGGGCCGTCGGGTCTGTATGCTTTTCCCTCCAAATGATCCAATAATCTCAATAGTTGTGTAGTATTAGAGCCTGCCCAGAATCCAGATTGAAATCTATCCAATAAACCCTCCTTATTTACCCAGCTCTGTAGCCTAGTTAAAATAGATGCTGTAAAAGATTTGCCTGTTGAAACCAACATTGTGAGTAATCGATAGTTAATAGGATCAAGAGGATCGCCCTTTTGGGATGGTAATTGCAGTTCTCCAGGAATCTGTATAACTCCAGTGCTTACGACTTTCTCAAACAATACCTCCATTATACTCGCCCACACGTTCGGCTCTTGTTTAATAACGACATTTGAAAGCCTGTTAGGGCCAGGGGCTCTAGAAGATTCATTTGTATTATGCATCTTAATATTTCATCCTTGTCAATAGTTATAGAGAAGTTGTCAATATAACAATAGTTGCATTTTTCATCATCAATGGGGCTCTCGATGAAATCATCTACTATGCGTACTTTCAAAGTTACTTCACTTATGGGATTCAGAAGTGTACTCTTATTCCCTTTAGCAGCTTCCAACAGCCGCCATATTGACCTAGAATAAGCTAAGCATAATACCCCCACTGTTTTCTGCCAGATCGCCCTTTTGCCCTCAGCCTTCTTACCTCCAACCCAATTATAATATTTATTCTTAATGGCTTTGATCAAGATTAAATACTTGTTCTCCTTTGTCCGATATGGATTTACTCTGCGGATCTCCCTCAGCATGTCTCTTTTGCAATCTCTTATCACTTTGTCGTAAGCAGGTACTTTTTTCCCCTCCATTCCCGTTCCCGCACGCACACTATGCTCGTCCCACGGCTGGCCATGCTCCTCTGGCAAAAGGTGCCGGACAGACTCGGAACGACACATACAGGTGCAATATCCATCCGTAAGAGGTCTGATTACTGACTCCATTATGTATCTGCCCTAGCAGGCCTCACAGAAACAACAGCCGCCAGGCCTGCACCTCTCCCCTGGGGCGGTGCACAGTCAGCCAGCTACTCCCCCCCACCACCTCCCCCTCTGTGGTCTCTGTGACTGTCCTGTTCCCACGAAAAGCTGGGCGCGAAAGGCTACAAACAAAATATTGCATATCTCGCCTTCCTCCTCACATCACTGCCCGGTAAATGACCGGGCCAAAGTGTGGTCTTGGAAAAAACCCACCCATCTCCACAAACCTGCTCTGCACCCACAGACCCTACTGAAAGGATATACTGCTCACACAACCTCTAACCTCACCCCTTATTTGATGTAACAGATGCCTGCCCCACAACCGTGGAGCACTCCGATTCACCCCACCACTAATCCTGCATGTGACCATATATCCTTCTTTGTACTAAATCAATAATAATATAGCCTTCATGAGGTCTAAACGAGCGTGTCATAAATATGCTAGCTGATTGATTGTAGTAGATAAGAAATTTGGGCCCCAGCGCCCCTGTTTTACAGTCTAGGCCAATTGCTGTCAAAATAACGTACGCGTAGATATGATGTTAAAAGAACCATGTGACAGAATGTGAATCTCTTGGCCCCAAGGGCGGTAACAACCAAAATTGTATCTCATTATGAAGTGAACATAACCAGGGTCATGTAACATAATGCATGTAAAAGCACAACTGATTTGCGAAACTCACTCAAGATCCATTATGTGTATCTTAAAACTTATTGTCTTGCCCACGTCTCCTCTCCCCGCTGCAGCGCCGCACACGGCGAGCACAGGGCCCCCACCTTTCCGCCTCCTCCTCCTGCTGAGGGCCCATTTCTCACAGATGTCTCAGTGCAACAAATGTATCCTTCCACTGGGTTCACACTGTGCACTCGCACCTTTGACCCATGACACAGATGACCCCCCCACACCTCACCTGACCAGTGACCAATGCATAAAATACATGTGAAATATATTGTCTTCTCCCCAACTGTTGAAATACAATTTATTGTATGCTTTGAAGTAGTGTATAGATTAGAGAGTTAGAATCAATCACCCCATCCAGAACCACATAACCTTCACTTCGCACCGACCAGCCCAGTGATGCACGTGATGTCTGCCTTCCTGCCAACCAGCCATCCAACCGCATGAGAGTGGCCCATAAAAAAGATATACTGGACCAGCAGCATCCACCAATCGAAATGTAACTTTTGTAATGTATATGTTTCGTCACTAATGACGCTCTAGCCCTTTTTAATGCAATGACAGTGTATTGTTGGACAGAGCACTCTCGGAGTATGCAGAGTTCTCTGCTTGCCCTATTTGATTGAGATAAACTTTATCTCTTAACTTCACCCACAGTTGGTCTTGGTCTCATTCCCTCCTGGGGTGTGTCCATTATTGACTCTCATTGGGGAGTTTGGATTGTATTTTGGGGGCTGCTCACTTTCATTTGGTGATCCCTGGACATGATAGTGTCCTTCTGACACGAGACGTCACCCTGCCACAGTGGAGACCCAGGCCGCGACCCCTCAAGAGCTGACCGCCTACAGCAACCAGTACCCCTTAGACGTGCGCACCCAATAGGACGAGAGGGTCAACGGGTCCCGGCTTTGCAAATACCCACTGTACTACTCGCCGGAGCCGGGCGCATCCATTGAGTGCGGGACAGCGCCTTGACAGACCTGGTCTGGAGGGTCTTGGATCAAAACGGACACGTGAGTATCAAGTGCAAGCGACATTAAAAGACAGCAGGGGGACGGGGAGAGAAACGGTAGTGCAAGGAGTCAGATAAAAGGACATTTGAGATCAAATGGAGGGAACATAGAGGGGAAAAGGTTCATCAAATATAGGGGGAATTCTTGGCTTAATTCTATTCTTTTCTTTCTGCATATGGCCACTAGAAAAGCTAAGGAGATTACGAGTGAGAAGGGGTACGGGACCCTAGCTCCGCAAGGGGGTGGAAGGCGGCGCTGGATCTCGACTAGTACAGGATATAACGAGGAAAATAAGTGGAAACAGTAGGAGTCTTATTTAAGGAGAAGACTCAATATTATTTAGAAACGCTTCATCTTTTTCTTCTTTCTTTGGTAAGGGGACACTCAGACAGGAGGGGAGGTCTATAAGAGACTAAGATAGGCGGACGAGCTGGGGTACCAGGGGAGAATATTATAAGGGGGGAGAGGGACAAGTAGGGAGGATTTGTGTTTAAATGTTAAATGTGGTATGTCTAAGTCCAGTGGTGTATAATATATATTGTTTATGCTTGCTGCACGCTATGTTTTTGTGACTAAGTAATGAAAAAGAAAAGTGTAATTACAAAGGTGATTTGAAACATGCCTTGCTAGAGCTAGTGTGACAGACAGCGTTTAATCAAAGGTCTTGCCACAAAGGGTCACAAAAGAAGTGGTGAAGTATTGCATCATATTGATTGATTGTCTAGGTCTGCCACACAAAGGCGAGAAAGGTATTGACAGAATAAAAATGGGTGCAGAAACACCACTTTCACACATCTGTCATAATTTACCAGGTTATGCAGACAGAATTAACAATTACCATGACCAGTGGATCACAGAATTGAAGGGAGAAGGCTTGACCCATGTATGGCCCCAAGAGGGGTCGTTTGACATAAGTGTTCTCGATATGGTAGCGACATGTTTGTTCGTAAAGTACAAGGGAAAACAGCTCCAAAACAGGAGAGAAATATTGGATTTCTGGAGGCTGTTTGAAGAAGTACCCCCAAACAAAATGAAAGGGCAGGGTGCATCTCCCCTGGCAACAAGTAGCGGTGATGGGGGGTAGGTGGGGGGGGAAATAAGGAGGTAGCACGGCTGTACCCACTCCTGCCAAAGCCAGCGCCAGCTGAGGGATATAGTGACCCAGTGTATGTATCAAAACCCACGTCACCCCCTGGACTCCTACCAACAGCCCCAGCACCGCCCCCATATGATCTTCGAGGCGCAGGTGAGCTGGTGAGTACCCCAGCTATAGACATAGAGCAGTTCACTCAAGACCTAGACTCAAGATTAACAATGGCCCGAACAGAATTGTCGCGATTAAGAGGTATATGTGAACACAGCTGCTCGCCCACACCCAGAGCAGAACAGATGCAAATGCTCCAAACACCCGATAGGTCAACGGAGGATGGTTGGAAAAAGGGAGAAATATTGTTCCGAATTAATGACACCCCCACAAGAATAATAGAAATAGACCAAGTGGCTAATCAGACGGGTACGGAAGGTGGGGACACGGCATCAGACAGCGAGGCAGAAAACAGGGGAATGCAACGGGTGGAGGGCAGGCAGGAAAAGAACAGTCCCCCTTGGGGAGGGTGATGGAAGAAGAGTGGCATGGAAGGTTAAGGAATAAAACAGGAACGATGGCGGTGTTAGGGAAAAAGGAAGCAAAGTTAAGTACAGAGAGGATAAGGAGCACATTACAAATTCCATTGATACACAGGGGCGGGAAGGCCCAATTATATCCTCTGGCCCCAAGTGGACAAAGCAAATCTGCTAAAGACGTTACCCCCGCTCTAGGGAGGAGCAAGTAAGTGGATATATGCATTCGAGAAAAACACTGCAGGGGTCCCCATAGAAATCAGCGATGTCAAAATCCTGTTGGTGTCTGTGGTAGGTGACCAAGCTAACAGGGTGTGGGCAAAGGCAGGATTCCCCGGAATAACACTGGATTGTGATCGCCATGATGGGGCATCATTCAATACAGTAAGAGCAAGAATATGGGATGCATTGCGAGAGACTTTTCCAGATACACCAGAATTACAGTCTGTGATGCAATGCACAATGGGGGAGGAGGAAGATGCAATGGCTTACATTCTTCGGGTGCAAGAGATGTGGAGAGCGGAGACAGGCATGGCTTGGGATCAATCCACCTCCCCGTTTTATTTTACAATTAAAAGACGGCTCTCGAAGGAGGTGCAGAAGGCGCTTGACAAAATAGCTGGGATAGAAGCCAAGGGCTGGCCAGAGATACAGAGCATTATAGTGCATCATTGTAAAAGGATCAAAGAAAGAGAAAAGGAGATTGCCCAAAGGTGACTGGCAGATGAGGCTAAATTAATACAGACAAAACTAGTAAAGGTCACAGCAGCAGTAGCCGCCCTTCCCACAGAGAGGGAGAAAGGGAGGAGGAAGGGCCAATAGCTATACAAGCAAGGAGGGCAGCGAACTGGGCAGGGAATGGACAGGAGCAATGGGCCGGTGAGGAGCAATATGGAGGGCCACAATGGCAGAGAAGGAGCGCCCGAGGAGGAAGGATACAGAGGGCCCAGAAGGGTTGGGTACGCAGGACATGGTCCCATAGGATCGAGGACAAGGGTCATGCTGGAACTGTGGGAGGTGGGGGCATTTTTCGAGAGAGCGTCGGAGCCGTCCCATGGGCCCCTATCAAAATGAACAACCGTATGTCCACCCCCACCCAGGCAGCCCGTATGGATTGCCTATGGGCGGTTCCAGAAGAGAAGAGCAACCCGATCCAAGGTACACAGACGAACACAGGGCACACACACAAAACATACACCACCACCCACAATCACGGGAACACATGCCCGTGGAAATCCCTCTGTTACTACAGCAAATGGTGCACCAGCACCTTTCAGAGGAGCTGCAGTGGTAGGAGGCAATGTTTTCGACAATAGTGACTCAGCACAGGACAGCCCACAGAAAGCACTTGCGTGTCCAGTACTAGCCACAACCCTAAATGCAGCAGAGGAACCACTAGTGGGAGGCAGAGATAGGAAATAATTCCTTTTTATGGTGGATTCAGGAGCAGAAAAATCATACCTAAGAGAAGGCCGATTTCAGTTGTCAAATCATAAAATGGAGACGCAGGGTTTTCTGGGCCGGTGGTCGAGGTTCCATACACAGAAGAATTGGATATGATAGTAGGAGGGAAGACAGTGCGAGCACCCCTATTGTACTATGAAGATTCGCCCATAAACTTATTAGGAAGGTACCACCTGAGTAAGTTGAACATGACAATATCGTTCACAGAGAGGAAGTGTGTGCTCCACACCAAGAATATGTGCTATGCACGCCATGTTAACAATACACACACAGGCCACAGCACAACAAGTGCGTGGGGTACCAGGTGATCCAGATATGTTCATACAGGGACTAAAAGTGCTGGCGCGTCTTGTGCCCGAACTCACTCGCCACGAGTGCCACCAGAGTTTGTGTTCCGTCCCGTATCACCCCCAGAGATAGTAGCAGGATCGGTAATGTCTATAGATTTACATGGAGTACAGGTGTCAAACAAAAGAATTGCAGTGATTGGCATGGATGAGCATGGATGTTAGTGGCGCAAAGTGTTAGGTATCAATGCCAATATAGCATTACGAGAATTTTCTGATGAGACTTGTCTACAGATGCAGACTCTGGCGGGGAAATAATTATGGCAATAGCAATCCCCTGTGAGATAATGACCAACACAGACAGGTACCTATCCCCCTCATGGCAATAATCAGCGCACCGCCAGAGCATTTCGACGAAGACATGCACCAAGTACCACCAATATTGTGGACTACAGGCCCCCATGATGTTGGGCTGTTGCGAGAAGTGACACCTGTAAAAATAAAACCCAAACCAGAAGCATTACTAACCTGGGTAAAACAATACCCCCTGTCAAGGGAAGCAGAGGAGGGAATAAGAGAAACAATATATGCACTGTTACAGCCGGAGATCATTGTACCATCAAATTCCTCTTGTAATACTTGTATTTACCCAATTAAAAAGGCGAAGGGAGGGGCGTGGAGGATGATACAGGACCTACGCCCATTAGTGACGTCATACAGAAGGCAATCCCACTTGTCCCAAAACCTGCATCAATTTTGTGCAGCATCCCAAAAACAGCAACACACTTCACAGTGGTGGATTTGAAAAATGCTTTTTCTCAGTACCACTGGACCCCGAATCACAATACTTGACAACATATACACTGGGCGGGAAAAAGTACGAACATTGCAGGCTGCCCCAGGGATATTGTGAAAGCCCAAGCATTTTTAACAGGATATTACATGAAGATATTGGGAATGTTGATACTGAGAGCGCCATTATTCAGTATGTGGATGATTTGATGGTTTGTGGTGTAAATGAGGAAACATGCAGAAAGGACTCGATAGCACTACTCACTTTGTTAGCACACAAGGGATATAAGGTGGACAAGCAGAAATTGCAACATTGCCTAAAAGAAGTGCTATATCTGGGTCAACTGATATCAAAAGATGACAAACGGATAATACCCGACAGGTCAGCAGCAGTACGGGCAGTAAATGAACCCAAAATAGTAAAAGGAGGAACAGAGAGAACATACTGTTTTAGTATGGACACAAATGCATACTGCTTTTGAAATGCTAAAAACCGATTTCCACTGCACCCATCCTAGCGACACCAGACTATGATCGCAAATTCTACTTGTTCTCACACTGCAATGGCACGTTAATGACTGCAGTACCAACGCAAAAAACATTGCTAGGCCACAAGCCTCTGGCATACTACAGCGGCATCCTCAATGCAGTTATGGAAGGACAATTCACCTGCGAACAAGCTCTCGCAGCCGCAGCGTTCGCCACTGAAAAAAGTGCCATGATTGTGATCGGATGCTCAGTGACCCTGTTCATGGAGCACTCATGGTTTGCAATACTTGAGAGATCAAACAGTACACTAACAATACATTGGACAAAAAAAAAAAAGACTGCCTGCACATTTTTCAGCACAAACAGGAGTTGGTTGCCCCGATTGAAGTGTTACATACAGCCCAGGGGTGTGCAGTAACAATCTAAACAGACTCTGCTTACATGACAGTGCATAGGGGAGAAGAGGATTTAGGAGATGCGTCCCATGTACAGCATGCTGAATTATTGATGGAATTGATCGAGGAGCGGAAGGAACCAACAGTGGTAGCACTAGTTAAGTGCCAAGCTCACACGAACAATAGTGACGTCATCTCGCTAGGAAACGCAGCAGCGGACGCTGACTCAACAGAGGCGGCCTATCTCGAAAAAGAAATGTCAGGAGATTTCATGTTACAAAAGCATGTGGAGGAAGGGCAAGGTGAGGGATATAACCTAATGCCAATCTCTCAAATAATTGAACTGCAGCAAGAAGCACAGCCTGAAGAAAAGCAGTTGTGGGGAAGAAGGAGATGTAGCAAGTCAACCACAGGCGACCTATGGAGACAGAATAACACAGGTAAAGTAGTAATGCCAGTAAAATTGTTAGAGATAGCATTCCAGCAGCTCCACTTCCCAGCCCACAATGCAAAACAGTACATAGCTGCAGAGATGCAAGAAAATTGGTTTGTGCCAGGATTACACAAGTATGTATCTAAAATGGTAATAGAGTGTACAACATGTTAAACGTATAATTCAGGGATGACGTTAAGAACACCGAGAGGAACACTGCCCTGTCCCATTGGGCCATTCTGTGAACTGCACATTGACTACGGAGACATGGGAAAAAGGTGCAATGGAGCACGATACTTGATAGTGGTGGTCTGCCCATTTTCACGCTGGGTGGAAGCAGGTCCCTGTGCACACCCAGATGCAAAATGCGCTGCAATATTTCTAGTGAGAGAGGTATTCCCCCGCTGGGGGATATGTGACGTCATATGCTCCGACAACGGGACGCATTTCGTCAATGATCTTTTCAAAGCAGTAACAACAATGCTGGGCATTACACACAAATTATGCTCAATTTATCACCCGCAGGCCAACGGCGTTGTAGAAAAAAATCAACGCCCTCTTGAAAAGCAGACTGTCTAATTATGCCACACGTTAAAGAAAACCTGGGGGTACCGCTTGCCATTAGAACTATTTGAATTAAGGAACCAGCCAAGTAAGGACAACACTTGTCCCCACATGAAATAGTGACAGGCATGCTTTTGCACACAGCAGTATCTCCACTGAGAAGGCAGTCTGATGCACATAAAAGCGCCACGGTACTGGGGGAGGAATTTCTGGACTATTTGAGAAAATTGACCAATGCAGCAAGAATGATAGCGAAACAGTTAGCAGCCCCCTTCACACAAGAAAATGAGAGTGACAAAATGACACCAGCCACAGGCAGCCCAAACTGCCGGTTGATGCCAGGGAAGATGATATACGTACATAGCTTTGTGCATCGGTGAATTCGCCCAGGTTCCATGGCCCTTATGAAGTGATATATTGCACCCCCACTGCAGTGAAGGGCCTAAGATACTGGATACATTTGTCTGATGTGCGCAAAGCCTATGACAGCGTAACACAAGAAGAGGAACACAACACAGAGAGAACACAAACATAAAAAGAGAAAAACTGGAGTACTAAAAGAAATACTATTAAGTGAATTAAAAGACAATATGAAAATAGAAGTAAAATGAGCAACGTTCTAGATAATGAAATAATGAGTAAGGAAATGGAAAATGCAAAGTTGAGTAGTTGAAGGGTTTCTTTTTTTTTAGGTAAACGCTTTTCAAATCTCTCTCTCTCTCCCTCCCTCTCCCTCTCCCTCTCCCTCTCTCTCTCTCTTCCTCCCTCCCCTTCTGTCCCTGTGTACATTTGGCAAAAAGACAATGGAAATGTATAGTTTTATGTGTGATTAACACGCTGTAATAGAAGTTAGATGTTTAAAAATTATAATGAAATTGACAAGTTATAAATGAAGATGAAATATTGGAAGAATATTTATATGGATGTGTACTTAACCCACTTTTATACTTCACTCTGTAGGATCTTCTATGGCAATGACGGGGGCCCCCAATGTCAACGATAATATAGATAGAGATAGGAACAGAGAAAATGATTTAAGAAAATATTCCTGTGAGTGTGGACTGTTTTGTTGTGCGATTATTTTCTTTTCCATGATGTTCGGCCTTGTGCTGTATTGGGTGATAGCCTTTATATCTATCGACAAAGGTGGGGGGGGAGGAGGGGGGATTTTATCAAAACAAGATACCCATCTCATATGGGATGGATTTAAATTGATTTGGGCACACAGGCCCATAAAAATTACACGCACAGTGAAAATTATACAATCAGCGCTCCAATATTAATTGACCCTATGGGCCATTATAAAGATTCTGAGTTTAACAACTGAAAAAAATGACAGACCCCCCCCCCGAATTTTTATGGTGGAACAATGAACTCCATACAACTACACAAGCTACCTCAGTCAACAAAAGTATAAAAGATGCAAATGCCAAAACTAGAGAAATATGTAGCAATGTATAATGAGTGGGAAGGGGCGGAAGTGGAATGCCCCCAATAGGACATGGGGCTAAAAGAACAACTTCACATGACCTAGAGGGGAAAAGGGGGACGGGGCGGGCAAGATATGAATACCATGGGTTAGGGTTGGACACAATAGAAGATCCACAGCACCCACACCAGTCTAACAAATGGTATGCAGACATGAGCACAACGGCAAAGCAAACAACGAATGAGAGCTGTTATGTATGCTTCTTAATACCCCATGCCTCGGGTACTCCTAAAGCGCTGTTGCCACAAGAGTCGCCTATTTCCGAGGCCTAATATCTTCCTCATCTCGCATTGTGCAGAATAGAAAACACTTTTCAAGCACACACTGTTTCATTTGAAATGCTGCAGAACGAGAAGACGTGCTACCACAAAACGCAGGGGGTGATCTGCCTAAAAGGGCCTTTTTTGGTAATCAAAGGAACATTATTTTTGGACAATAAATGGCAAAAAGAGCAAATAACATGCAAAGCAGAAGCACTGCGAGGACTGTCGGAAGAAAAATTGCAGCGGGTTAAGAGAACATGCGCCCCGATAGGGACACAACATATCGCAAAACTCACGTGGGTAACAGCCCTCGAAAAACCATTCAAACTACAGAGAGAAATCCTGTATGAGTTGCGTTTCCAGGGAGAGGGAAGAATCCATCTGGGCACAAATAAGAACTGTAGATAAACTCTCATCATCCCAGACATGAAAAAAGGAACAGCTGCATTAATGGACACTTACTGGGTTTGTGGCAAACAGGCATACTTGCACCTTCCACAGTCTTGGAGGGGCACGTGCACTCTGGCAATGCTGCATTCCGCCCTGATGGTGATACCAGAAAGTCATATCCAAGGGGGGAGGGGGCTGCCGACAACCAAGTCAGAGCCCCTGCCAACAACTGAAGAACCCCACGCATATGCCCTCTCCAAGGAGAAGCTGCAAAGCACAGTGTCGCGAAAACGAAGATCATCCAACTACATCTCGAAGGCATCCTCTGAACGTTTGGCAAAGATTCCTGATTGATTACCGCTGTTCACATTCGCAGAGATGTTCTTTGCCTCTGTCCTCCCAAGCATCCAGGCACGGGTCAATGCAAAATAGCTCCAGATCACTCGTTCGGAGCTGATCCAACTGGCCAACGACACGGAAGAGGAGTTCAACGTGATAAAGGTGGAGCTAAGAGCCCTGCGGCTAATGACAATGCAGAACAGGTATGTTCTAGACCTGTTGACAGCAATGGATGGAGGGGTTTGCCGAAAAATGGGGAGCGCATGTTGTACGTGAATACCTTCTGCATATGCAGACAATGGAACGCTATCTCACATTATAGCAGCAGTACACAACCTCGGTGAGCGAATGAAAGAAGGAGTGCAGTCTAGCGCATGGTTCGACAATCTTTTTCGTGGGTTCCATCCTGGCGCGTAATGACTGTTAAGCTCTTGATACCCACCATGGTTTTTCTTCTTTTAATTTTTTGTGTTTGCCAATTAGGCCTTAGGTGCTAAGCAGATGCGATACCTAACAGTGCAATGAGGATGGTGACAATGGGCCGTGCAAAAGGAGTGGTACAGATAACACACGAGGCACAAGCACAAACAGGGGATGACTCGGAGCCAAAATACAGAATGACGGCTATATACAACACAGGTTGTATTGTGGATAGATTGTATCATGCAACAATCAAGGAGCCCTGTGAATTACAATGGTACGAAGTTTGGGTGGACCTGGAAGGGGATGGGGGTTGCATCTACATGACCTGCACCCCCGACGAGTATGCCAGGGCAGGGGAAAGCATAAGGGCAGTATGCAGGGCCTGGATGTCATGAAAGGGAAACCCTGCATGGGATGAAGCAATAGCGGAAGAAAATGAGCGCCAAAGGTTAGGAGAATTACAATATAATGAAAGGGGGAATGTAAGGAAGGAAAGGTTGTTTAGGCCAACTCCCCTCCATTTCCGACCCCGCACGCACACTATGGTCCTCCCGCCTCTGGCCAAAGGTGCCGGACAGCCTCGGGACGACGCATAGAGGTACAACATCTGTAGGAGGTCTGATTACTGACTCCATTTTGTATCTGCCCTAGCAGGCCTCACAGAAACACCAGCCTGCAGGCCTGCACCTCTCCTCTGGGGCTGCACACAGTCAGCCAGCTCCCCCCACCACCTCCCCTCTGTTGTCTCTGTGACTGTCCTGTTCCCACAAAAAGCTGGGCACGAAGGGCTACAAACAAAACATTGCATCTCTCACCTTCCTTCTCACATCACTGCCCTGTAAATGACCGGGCCAAGGCCTGGTCTTGGAAAAAACCCATCCATCGCCACAAATCTGCTCTGCACCCACAGACCCTACTCAAAGGAGATACTACTCACACAACCTCTAACCTCACCCCTTATTTGATGTAACAGATGTCTGCCCCACAACTGTGTGCCACTCAGATTCACCCCTACCACTTATCCTGCCTGTGATCATATATCCTTCTTTGTACTAAACGAACGTGTGATAAATATGTTAGCTGATTGATTGTAGTAGATAAGAAATTTGGGCCTCAGCACCCCTGCCTTACAGTCTAGGCCAATTGCTGTCAACATAATGTACGCGTAGATATGATGTTAAAAGAACCATGTGACAGAATGTGAATCTCTTGGCCCTAAGGTCGGTAACAACCAAATTTGGATCTCATTATGTAGTGAACATGACCAGGGTCATGTAACAATGCATGTAAAAGCACAACTTTGATTTGAACCAACCTCCTCTTAGGCCATATGTAGAGAAGGCATTTGCAAAACTCACTCAAGATCCATTATGTGCATCTTCAAACTTATTGTCTTGTCCACGTCTCCTCTCCCCGCTGCAGTGCCGCGCACGGCAAGCACAAGGCCCCCACCCTTCTGCCTCCTCATGATTATGATGATGAGGGCTCATTTCTCACGGATGTCTCAGTGCAACAAATGTATCCTTTCATCCTTCCACTGGGTCCACACTGAGCACTCGCCCCTTTGCCCCATGACAGAGATGACCCCCACACCTCTCACCTGACTAGTGACCAATGCATAAAATACAACATGTGAAATATATGTCTTCTCCCCAACAGTTGAAATACAATTGTCATTTATTGTATGCTTTGAAGTAGTGTGTAGATTAGAGGGTTAGCATCAATCACCCCATCCAGAACCACATAACCTTCACCTCGCACCGACCAGCCCAGTGATGCACGTGATGTCTGCTTTCCTGCCAACCAGCCATCCAATCGCATGAGAGTGGCCCATAAAGAAGATATACTGGACCAGCGGCTCCACCAATTGAAATGTAACTCTTGTACTGTATATGTTTCATCACTAATGACGCTGTAACCCTTTTTAATGCAATGACAGTGTATTGTTGGACAAGCGCTCTGAGTATGCAGAGCCCTCTGCTTGCCCTATTTGATTTAGATAAACTTTATCTCTTAACTTCACCCGCACTTGGTCTCATTCCCTCCTGGGGTGTGTCCATTATTGACTCTCATTGTGTTTGGATTGTATTTTGGGGGACTGCTCACTTTCAAAGTCAAGCAAGTTATGAGTTGTCAGCTTAGTAATGGAGAAATTACTTATCGTAATGATCTATTTAATTGGGATCAACATCCAGAGCCACCCCGAGGACATTAAGGTAACCTTATAGTCCTGTATTAACGCTACTGTGCACACGTTCTTAGATTGCACACTAGATACATTTGGAGTTGAGCGGCTCGATGAAGTCAAAGTCCTCGGACATAAATACTTGCAGTTGCAAAATCTCCTTTAATATAGAAAGTAAAGCAGACAGATTTATCAATTTCCCTCGACTCTTCTGTTTCAACCTTTGTATGTCAAGCACTGTTTTGTGATTATTTATTCTGGCTGGGGACTTAATGATTATAACTGCTTCACCCTTATATCCCTCAGTGAGTTCAATTTGGCTTTCCGGAATTATCGGGAACGTCTTGGGTAACGTTCTTGATTCGCACACTTGATTCATATCCGTCCGTGAGGCATCAACATTTTCCAGAGAACAATCTATTCCCTCTTCAATAAGCCAACTTGCAAGAGTCAACTCCTGCTTAGAATTGCGCTACTTAGGGCGAGCGGGGCTTTTCCTGGCTCTCTTAGTGCTTTTGTTCTGGCTTTGTTGGCCACAATTTCTTTCGAGATCTTTTTGTTTCTTCTAGGCCAGTTGTACCTGTGCAGCCTATCTGCATTGCTTCCTGGTAAGCATACGATCAGAACAGACTGAGGCCTCTACCATTTCTACTTCAGCATTATTGTGATTTTCGGAATCAGCATCACCATCTCTAATAGTTTGCACTTCAGCATCATTCCCTGAGAGACTAATTATTTGCGAGTCGGTTATATGCAAACTAGTTGGTTCAAGGATTTGTGCCGTTACCTTCAGCTGCTCATGCATTTTTCCACATATTTTTAATAGTACTTTTAGTGCAAATTGAGTAGTAGTCATGAAGGATTGCAACTCTGCGTTTAAACTTTAGTTATTCCCCCACACGCTCCCATCTTCTGCTATTTCTGAGTGACAAAATAAGTTAGGTGTAGTTGACAAATGATTATTCTGTCCTCCCCGCAGCAGTTTACTTTAGTAATGCCGTCAGACTCCTTTCCTACTACGGACTCAGCTTTTTCTTTTGTCTCTATGGGAATTGTTTCCTCCATATCAATTTGCTGCTGCCGCAGGTAGCATAAGTCAAGTAAAGAGTTATTATCAATGTCACCAATTGTACTACGTTTATCTACATTTTGGTTAAGGGCAGCAGAATGCGGCTCCCTGCTCAAATCCGACCCGGAGGGGATTGTAACCGGTTCATTGTTAGCTCTATTAGATGTTGCAGCTGAAAAAAACAAGGTTATTTTACCCTTAGGGTTTCCATGAACCTACACCTTATCTTTTACATTAGGGGCATTAAAAGTAGAGTTAAAGACCTCTGCCGTTTTCGCTCCTGTGCGCCCTTTTCTAAGATTGTAACCTTCATGTCTATCTCTTCTTTTGGCCCCCATCGTAGCTGTAAGGAAGGCATGGTATAAAAGTAAGACAAACAAGTGACCACAGTTCAAGGATGTTTATTGAACTTTATGAAGGGTGTGAAAACACCTATCCAACCTAAATCTAAGATGGGAGCAAGCTACGACCATCAAATAATAATAATACAGTCCTAGTGGAGTCTCGTCAAATAAAAATACTACCGAAAAGGAACAAGTTACCTACCTGTAACTGTTGTTCTCCAGCATGGGTCTGGCATGGATTCACATGCTCATGAATATTCCCCGTCGTTAGGCTGGGAATCCTCAGTAAAAGAAAAAATCAGTTTCATTTCTGAACTATCTTTCTACTAACAACCAATTACTGAGTTCTGGGTCATACTAAACCCAGCCAATGACTGCCCTCTACCTAAGCCCCTCCTCAGGCAGCCATCTTCAGATTTGGTAGAGCGTAAAGTGGCAGTAGGACCAAGAGAAGAGCCGCAGAGGGGTAGGCGGGAGGGTTTGCATGTGAATCCATGCCAGATCCATGCTGGAGAACAGCAGTTACAGGTAAGTACCTTGTTCCTTCTCCAGCATGGGGTCTGGCATGGATTCACATGCTCATGAATAAAGAATACACAGCAATACACACATGCACAACTACGGGATGTGGCAAGGCAACATAAGCATCTCTTACCTCCTCACCAGGCTCACCTTCAAGCGAACAGGTTGCGTAGCACTGCTTGGCCGACTGTGGACTCCTCCCTGGAATCCCTGACGACGCAGTAGAATTTCGTGAAGGTGTGCGTCGACCTCCACGTAACAGCCCTGCACATGTCCAGCAGGAGCACACCGCACAGGAACGCTGTTGTAGCAGTGATTGCCCTGGTGGAATGGCCTCTCAGATGGCCAGGCAGCGGTCGGTTTGCCAACCGGTGACAGTGAGTGATGCAGCCGGAGAGCCATCTGGAAATGGAAGCCTTGGACAGGGCCTTCCCATGGTATACAGGACCAAAGTTCACGAAGAGTTGAGAAGTTTTCCGGAAACTCTGTGTGGGCCACATAAAACATCAGCGCTCTAGTCACATCCAGCTAGTGCAAAGTCCTTTCAGCCGGCGACGAAGGCGTCGGAAAAAACACAGGCAACACCAACGGCTCGTTTAGATGAAAGTCTGACGGCACCTTGGGCATGAAGGAGGGGTGCGTCCACATCCGCAGCACCACCCTCGTCTCATGGAAAGCCAAGTAAGGTGGTTTACAAAAGAGGGCCTGGATCTCACCCACTCGTCGTGCAGAGTTGATGGCCACGAGAAAAGTAGTTTTCCACTACAGAAATTTGAGTGGAACAGAATGCATAGGCCTGAACAGAGGTCCCATGAGCCTAGTAAATACCACATTGAGATCCCATGCCGGGGCCGGAGCCTTCACTGGCGGGAACAAGCGGAATAGTCCCTTGATGAATTACTTAAAGAACCAGTGCGACCACAAAGAGGGTCGTCCTGGGGCTCTGGTGTAGCGGGAGATGGCCTCCAGATGGACCTTGATGGAGGCGTGAGGCAGACCCGATTTGGTCAACACCACCAAATGAACAAGTTACTTCTTACCTGGTAACGTTCTTTCGATTGGATGTTCCTCCAACATATTCCTCATCTTAGATGTATTCCATCCAGCATTGCTGCTCTTCGGAAATGTTTTCGGCAGAGGGCGCCATGCGTCAATGTCGTTGAGTCGATAGTCCCTCGAGGGTCTCCGTCGAGGGTAACGTCATCGGGTGTATAAGTAGCACGCGCGGCACCCGTTGGCCTCAGTTCTGTTTTTCCCCTCTTTTGTATCTGTGATCTTGTACTGTGTAGATTGTGCCGGCAGACAGGTATCAGCCTTGCGAGATTTGAGATGGCAATAACCCGGAAAAAATTTACAGAGGGGTAGGTTGGGAGGGCGATGAGGAATACGTTGGAGGAACATCCAATCGAAAGAACGTTACCAGGTAAGAAGTAACTTGCTCTTCGAGTGGATTGTGTCCTCCAACGTATTCCTCATTTTAGATGGGCTCCCAAAGCAGCATTTTGCATAGTTCCTCTGAAAATCAGATATTACCTTCGGTAAAAATGATGGTTTAACCCTCAACACAAACCTGTCCTTATGGAACACAGTATAGGGTGGCCCAGAAGATAGTGCCTGCAATTCGCTCACTCTTCTTGCTGATGTTAGAGCAACTAAAAATGCTGTTTTCCATGTTAATAATCTTAATGGACACGTGTGCATAGGCTCAAAAGGGGCACACTAAGAATTTTAATACCAAATTTAGATCCCAAATCGGTACTTGAAATGGGTGAGGAGGAAACATTAGTGAGACCTTTTATGAATTGTGTTAACAAAGGAATTTTGAAGTAGGAGCATTCTTCCGATGAGCGCTTGAAGATGGAAAGCGCCGCAAGGTAACCTTTTATTGTTCCGATATTCAGACCTCTATGTGCTAGGGTCAGAAGGAAAGATAGTACTTCCGGAATAGAACATAGAATAGGATCGACATTCTTTTCCCTGCACCAGTTGCAAAACTTTTTCCAACGGCAACGGTACAGAGACTTTGTTGCTGGCCTTCTTGCCGAAAGCAACACCTCCATAACATCATCTCGAAGGTTCCAATCCCTGTATCTCAGCCTTTCAGATACCAAGTATGAAGGTTAAGTGTTCTGACCTCTGGGTGGAGAACCTGACCTTCCATTTGAGAGAGAAGGTTCTTTCTCTGAGGAAGACGTACTGGAGGACAGATGGACATATCTAGAAGGTCCGGATACCACGTTCTCCTGGCCCAATCCGGAGTAATTAGGATCATGTGGTTCCCGAAGCGTCTCAGCCTCCTGGTGACCTAAGGAATGACGGGAATCGGAGGGAACGTGTACAATAGTGGGAAATTAAAATCCACCACTTACGCGTCCCCCAGGGCTCCTCTCGGGGGAAATTCCCTTGAGCAATACCTTTCGCATTTTCGGTTGGTGCTGGTTGCGAATAGGTGTATCTGAGGGGTTCCCCAAAGGGCGATGATGTCTTGAATGACTTCCTGAGCCAATTCCCATTCGTGGGACACCGTGCTCTGCCTGCTCAGAGCATCTGCCATCATATTCTCTTCCCCGGCTAGATGAATTGCTGTTAAAGAGATTCCCTCTTGAATGGCCCAATACCAGAGCTGCATTGCCTCTCTGCACAGGGGTAGTGACCCCACACCACCTCTTTTGTTTAGATAGTGCATGGCCACTGTGTTGTCCGTCATTATGAGGACATTCTTTCCCCCGACAGATGGCAGGAAGGCCTTCAGCGCTAGTCTGATTGCCCTCAGCTCCAAAAGGTTGATATGTAGTTTGGACTCCGATGGAGACCAGCGACCGTTTATTGTGAAATCGTTGGCATGTGCTCCCCACCCCAGGAGTGAGGCGTCCGTCACTACTGTGATCTGCGGCCATGGTTGCCAAAAGGGTTCTCCCTTTAAGATGTTCTCTGCACAGGTCCACCATAGAATGTCTTGTCTGACCTTGTTCGGAATCTGAAGAAGATCCGTCATTTGACCCGAGAACTGGGACCACTGAGTCTTTAGGGCCCATTGAAGGGATCTCATCCTCAAGCGTGCCTCTGGCACCAGAAAAATGCAGGATGCCATGAGGCCGAGCAACCTTAAAAAGTTGTAAGCCTGGAGATTTTGGGCATTTTGGAATTTTGAAACCATCTGAAGAATGTCTTGAGCCCTCGTCTTGGGAGGCGAGCTCTTTCCCAAGGATGTGTCTAATACAGCTCCTATGTATTGAAGCTGTTGGCAAGGTGTCATTTGAGACTTCTTTAAGTTGAGGGAGAAGGCCAGTTTGTGGAGGAAGTGGCAGGTTACTTTCAGATAATCCAAAGCTTGCTCGGCAGAGCGCGCTCTGATCAGCCAGTCGTCCAGGTAGGGGTAGACATGAATCGCCCCTCTCCTGAGGTGCGCTGCCACCACTACCATTAATTTGGTGAAGACCCTTGGGGCGGAGGTCAACCCGAATGGCAGGACTCGAAACTGATAGTGTGAGTCGCCAACAACGAACCTCAGGTATTTTCTGTGCTTGAGATGAATCGGCACATGAAAATAAGCATCCTGGAGGTCCAATGACACCAACCAGCCCTGGAGTTGAAGGGCCTGAAGGATCTGAGAAAGAGTAACCATCTTGAACTTGTGCTTCCTGAGGAACTTGTTCAAGCTTCTTAAATCCAAGATGGGTCTCAGTCCTCCGTCCTTTTTGGGGATCAAAAAATACAGGGAGTACCAACCCTTGTTCCTCTCCGCTGCAGGTACTGGTTCTATGGCACCTTTCTCCAGCAGGGTTAGAACTTCCTGCTGTAGGAGCGGATTTTAAAACTTCAACGGGTGTCTCCCTGGTGGATTGCTTTGAGGTTGCTTTAGAACAGGAAGGCAATAGCCTTGGGCTATTATTTCTAGAGCCCAAATATCTGAAGTAATGGCTCGCCATTCTTGCAGATGCTGCGACAGCAAGTCCTCAAAGTGGTTTTGTGGCGGCTGTTGCAGCCGCTGATGGCAAAGAGGCTGCAGCTGTAGCTGGTTTAGCACGTTTTCCTCGTCCACCACGAGTGGCTTTTCTTGGGCCCCTTTGACTGGCCATTCCTCTCGTCTTCCCGTATGAGGTATAATAACGATAGGATCGTCCCCTCCCCGATTGTCCTTGCGCACAAAATGGCTGAGATTGCCTAATAGCAGCTCCTAAAGATTTGGCCGCTGCTTTTGAGGTCTGCAACCTCTCAAGGCTCTCGTCAGTCTTGTTGCCAAAAAGGTGAGACCCGTCAAAAGGCATGTTCAGGAGGCGGTTCTGCACGTCCGGTGCAAAACTCGACTTCCATAACCACGCAAACCTGCGCATTACCGTGCTAGTGCCCATGGACCTGCTTACACTATCCGCAGTGTCCAATCCAGATTGAAGGGATTCCTGCATGGCCTCCTTTCCATCTCTAACGATGGCTAGGAAACCTTCCCTTTCTTCCCCTTCTGATATGTGCTCCGCCGCCATTGCGATGCACTCCCACAGAGTGTACGAAAATTTTGCCAAGGCACATGTGGAGTTGGCAGATTTAAATGCCATGCTCCCGGCTGAAAATACCTTCCGTGCCCAACCATCAACACGCTTATCGTCCCTGTCTGGAGGGATAGACGGGTACGCAAGTTTGTTGGAAGCTGTGGCTGCCTGTATGACCAAACTCTCGGGAGTTGGATGTTTTGACAGATAGCCGGGGTCGCTACTGGCTGGGCGGTATTTTGATGCAAGGGATTTATTCACCGGAGGAATAGAATCCGGAGTTTCCCCAATTCTTGGCCACCCTGTTTTGTAAGGCTACATGAAAAGGTAAAACTGGGTCTTCAGTGGGACCATGGTCCAATATGTCTGTCAAATCGTCCTGGATGAATTGGGCTGTTGGTTTAGCCCATCCCAAGTAGTCTACCACCTTTGTCATTAATTGACGATAAGATGGACTGGCATGCTCTCCTGGATCTGGTCTACCAAAATCATTCTCAGGAGAGGTATCAATGCCACTTGCATTATGTAAGGACTCCACCAAATCCTTCATCCTGCTTTCTTCCGATATTAAGCATTCTGGGACATTTTGGGTGCCATATTCCAACCCAAAAGGTACATCTTCCTCTTCGGATCTCTTCTGATCCTCAAAAATTGAGGTCAAGGATTTGAAAAACTCCTTCCTAGGGAGAGGCTTGAAAACCTTCTCTGGGAGAGGTGGAGGAGGAGGTGTAATACTAGATTTTGAAGAAGATACATGTCTTGCAGTTTTCTCCTTCTCCTTTTCTAGCTGCCCTGGCTTGGTTGGAGCCTTTGGTGCCGAAGGTTTCGGCGTTGATAAAGGAGTCGACGGCGTCGATGACATCGTGGTCGTCGACAGGGTCTGCTTCGAGGGCGTCGAGGCAGCCTTCGACAGTTTCCCCTTCGAGGTGTGGAAGGTCTCGGACGGCGTCAGTGACCTCGAGTGGTCTATCCTTCCTTTTACGATCACCCGGGCTCGAGGGCGCGCGAGTGTCGGAGCGATGACGCTCCCGGCTGGCTTCCGAAGAAGGTGCGGACCGAGGCTTCGCTTTCTCAAACACCTCCATCATTTTGACCCTAAATGCTTCCCACTCTTCGGAAGACGAATGTTTTGTGGGGCATTTCATTTTCGGAGACTCGTCGGACGACGAGGTGCAGGGAGATCTATGGCGTCGTTTCTTCGACTTTTTCGACGAAGACGACGAGCGATGAGAATCGCTTCGAGATCTGGATCTATGCCTTTCGCGTCGAGAAGATTTTTTCCCATGGGGTCTCGACTCAACGCTAGAGGCTTTCCGATCCTTCCGACCTACCTGTAAGCTTTCCTCTCCTTTCTCGCAAGGCCTTTCCCGTCATCGCCTGACACTTCGAACAGGCCTCCATGTCATGGCCTTCCCCGAGACACCACAAACACTCGCGGTGCGGGTCCATGATCAACATTTTTGAGCCGCACGACTTCCATTTCTTAAAACCCGATCTCAGGGTCGTGGTCGGCGTCGATGACGAGGACATAATTTCTTCTCGTAATATTATATTTCCTGACAGAACTCGAGGCGTGCCGAATGTCCGAAACAACGTACTGCGGAAAAACAGAACCGAGGCCAACGGGCGCCGCGCGTGCTACTTATACACCCGATTACGTCACCCTCGACGGAGGCCCTCGAGGTGCTATCGACTCGACGACATCGACGCACGGCGCCCTGTGCCGAAAACATTTCCGAAGAGCAGCAAAGCTGGATGGAATACATCTAAAATGAGGAATACGTTGGAGGACACAATCCACTCGAAATGGAGGTACCTGAGGGACCTTGACCCTCAGAGGGGGGTTCCTCTGGAAACCGCACCAAATGGCGAATCTCTTCCACTTGAGTCTGTAGCATTTCAAAGTACACAATGCTCTAGCCTTGGCGAGAACTTCCTTGCAGTCTGCCAGGAGATCGCAGCCACCAAATTCTAGCGCTGCAGGAGCCAGGCCTTCAGGTTCATAGACTATGGATTGTGGTGAGGAATGGCGCCTCCTTCCCTGTCGAGAAGATCCACGACCACTGGCAGCTTGACTGGTGGGGCCGCTGACATGCTGAGAAGGTCCGGGTACCAGATCTGCCTCGGCCACGCCGGTACGAGGATCATCCGGCACCGTTTGAGTTGACTGATGACTCCAAGTAACAACGGCAACGCATACAGAAAGAGGCATTCCCAAGGGAATGAGAATGCGTCCTCCATGCTCCCCTGCTGGGGAAACCTGCTGGCAAAACTGCGGCACTTGTGTTTGTCGCTATTGCAAACAAATCGATCTGGGGATTGTCCCATTTGAGGAACAGGTTCTCCACTAGGTGCTGCCAAATTTCCCACTGGTGGCAAGAGTGAAGTTCGCTGTTCAGAGTCGGCGACCGTGTTCTTCACTCCTGCCAGATCAAACTGGATGAGGAACATCCCCTGGGCGACAGCCCAGTGTCACAAGTCCTGTGCTTCTTTGGAGAGCGCTGGGGATCTGGTGCCCCAGTTTCCTGATGTAAAACATTGTGGTGGGATTGTCTGTGAAGACCCGTACCACATTGCCCTTGAGGGACAACAGGAACAATTTGAGGGCTCAAAACACTGCCCATAGCTTCAGAATGTTGATGTTCAACGTCTTCTGCTCCGGCAGCCACAGGCCTCTGGCGTGAAGACTTCCGATGTGGGCTCCGCATCCTTCTAGGAAGCGTCCGTCGTGACCGTCTCCTGGTGTGGTGGGGCCTGGAAATCTGCGCCTTCGGTCAGATGCGAGCGCACGCCCCCACCACCTATCGCCAGACGGAACCCCTTGTCGAGTGCAATCCTGTCCTGGAAGCCTCCGGACACCTGAATTCAACAGGCGTGGAGGAACTCCTGCAGTGGATTGAGATAAATGCATGACGACATCATGCCGAGCAGAGACTTGATAGCCCTCACCGTTGCGATCTTCAGAGCTAGCAGCCGTTGCACCTTGCCCAGCATGGCCGGTACTCTCTCCTTCTGATGGTGACATCAGGCAGGAAACTGTGTTGAGCCGGGATCCCAGGAACAGAGTGTCCTGCGATGGATTCAAGCAGGACTTTGCATAATTCACTGAGAACCCCAGATCCGTCAGTAGGCGGATGGTCCTCGGCAATGTCTTTTGAACTGGCCCGGATGAGCCAGTCGTCCAAGTGCGGGTAGATGTGGATCCCTTGTAGTTGTAGATGGGCCTCCACCGGCGCCAGGCACTTGGTGAAGACTCTGGGTGCCGACTTCAGCCTGAAGGGAAGGGCCTTGAATTGGTAATGCTTCCCTTAAACGATGTCCCGGCCGGTTCATTCTTGCTTGGGGGTCGACGGGCAACCTTGGTGTCCCTGGCGACGACGGTGTCCTCCTCTGAAGGCCTTGGAGCAGCACTATTGGTTTCCTGGGCCGAGGAGCGGGAGGGTTGGTGGTAAGAAGAGGAGCCCCTGCCGTAACCCTTCGAAGATCGGGGAGACTTACTTCTTGAGGACCTAAAGGACGGCCGTCACTGTTTAAGCGCGCCCCGGGCATGTGTCGTCTCCGTGTCCGCCTTGATGGCTTGTAGAGTCTCATCCACAGCCTTTCCAAAAAGATTGTCTCCGTCAAAGGGCATGTCCAAAACCCTTGTCTGGACCTCCTGTCAAAAGTTGATGGCCTTAAACCAGCCACGGCAGCGAAGGCAAACGCCATTGCCCATATGGCGGAAACCCACATCCGTGATGTCCATGGCCACCGTGATGGCGTGGTCCGACGCCACCTCGCCCTCCTGAAGAATCTCCAATGCCTCTGCCCTCTTTTTGTCGGGCAGGAAGTCCAGCAGAGATACGAGCTTGAACCACAGCTCCCAGTCGTAGCGCGCTACGATAGCGAGGGCATTGGTGGCCTTGATGGTCGTCGCTGCAGAGGAGATAACTCACCTTCCCATCGCATCCAATTTCTTCCTCTCGCTGTCCGGCGGGGTGGATGCTGCCGAAGACGTAGCGCCCAACGAGGACTTCTTGGCCGCTGCAGAAATCACGAAGTCTGGTGACGGTTGGGCCCGCAAGCACTTAGGCACGGAGTCCGGCACCCAGTACTTCTCTAAGTGGTCCCTCTTTGCTGGGGCCGCAGAAGGGTTCTTCATAAGCGCCAGTCCTTCATCCCAAACATCATCCAAGAACGGGACTGAAAGGATGATGTTCCTCTTCGCCTTGTGGCGCTGGTATAAGAAGCCCTCCTCCTTCTCCTCTGGTGCGAGCTGGAAGAGCTCTGATGATCATCGCATGGAGCGAACCTATCTAGTCTGGCGGAGAGGATCTGGGCGGAAGCAACGGGAGGTCGCACATCCCGCCGCCGTCAGCCATGCCAGTCGTCGTCGCTATGTCAGACTACGACTCACCCATGGGGGGTAGCAGAGATGGAGGTGACGGGTGGGAAGGGGGTAGCGGGTGCCTCTCGTCACCACCCTTTTCCTGGATGGTCTGGAAGTATATAAGTTGGAGGGTAAACACTGGCAAGTCGATGCTCTAAGACGAGTGGAATTCAGAGACCATTCTAGGCAGGAATGCAGGCCGGCACCAAGAATGGGGTATGAAGAAACTTATTTAGAAGGCCCTTCTGGAATTGGGTCATATCTGGGATCGTGAAGGATCCTTGATTTGGGGACCTCTTAATAACAGACAAAGCCATCAAGTAGTCTTTGACTGTAGCAAACTGAAGGCCTGAGGAGGCCAGCGACAGAAGGAACTCCATCACTGTATTGGGGGGGACAAGCGATAGGGTCTATCCTGCGTTCCCTGCACCACACCTCTAATCCTCTCCAGCTGCACACGTACAGAGATCTGGTAGATAGTCTATGTGCACCCAGTAACACCTCAAGTACCTCTTCAAGGAGGTCCCAGTCATCATATTTCATTCTCTCAAGAGCCATGCATGTACCCAACCTTGCAATTGGGGTAGGAGGTCCTGCCGTTGAGGCAACCGTAGAGGTGGGCAGATGGTCAATTCCAGGTGTTCCATGTACCATGTCCTTCTCGCCCAATCCAGAGCAAATCAAGATGGGTGAAAACCTCCCGAGAACCCACTATATGACAGGTATCGGTGGGAAGGTATAGTGGAGTTTGAAGACCCACTCCTCTTGGAATGCATCCCTAGTGCGCCTTTCGCTGGGAATTACCTTGAGCAAAACTGTCTCCACTTCTTTTCGGAGCTTGTGGCAAACCGATCTACCATAGGGGCCCCACTGAGCAAAGATCTCTTCGAGAATTTACGGGCACACTTTCATTTGTGCAAGACCCTACTCTGCCTGCTCAGAGCACCCGCAATCCCGTTCTCTACCCCTGCCAGATGGACAGTGGATGGGGAGATATATGGCTCTCCAGCAACAAGAACCATAGTTGCAGCACTTCCTTGCAAAGGGGTAGGGACCGAACACTCCTCTGTTTGTTGAGGTAGTGCATGGCCACCGTGTTGTCTGTCATAACAAGGACATGCTTCCCTCAGAAATGCAAAGGTCATCAGGGATAACCTGATCACTCCCAACTCTAGCCTGTTCATATGCCACCTGCTCTCCATTGGTGACCAAAGGCTGCTCACCTGAAGGTCCCCCGCAATGAGCAACCCGACCCTTCAATGACTCGTCTGTCACCGGCTGGGGCCACAGAAGCCAAAAAAGTGTTCACCCCTTCTCATGTTTTTTCCTGTTGGACCACCAAGACAGATCGTTGGCCACTGACCTCGACACTTTGAGGATGTCCTTCATGGCATCAAAGTACTGGGAACACAGATCTCTCAGCAGCCATTGCAGAGGGCGCATGCGCAGTCTGGCTCTGGCACCAAAAAATGACTTGCCAGCTAATTTGGAGTCCTTGAAGTTCTCATTGGCCCTAGGGCCGACGAGGTGCTTGCCATCGAAGGCTATGTCCATCAACTTAGCCTGTGTATATAGGGGGTTTGTCCTGTCCTCAAAACATTTGTAGCTGCACTAAATTCTTGCAATAGTTATTCAAACCTTCAACAAATATATCCCTAGCAAGACAATTACCAATTTTGTGATGCTGGGAAAAAAACCATCCAACCACTGAAAGGTAACTACATCTGCCTTTTTTATTTGGCTGAGAATGTAGAGTTCAGATAGAGCAAACACATTATTCTTCTAATAGTAGGTGGGGTATTCAGGCCATTTGCGAGAACACATCTGTAAATAATGCATACACTCGTCAATAATCGTCTTAGTTTTCTGCATAGTCTTATACCCCACAAATATGACCTGGCTAATATGACTTCATACTAGTCAAATCAAATGAAATGATTACAAATTAATCAACTGTATTTTACATGATTTAATCATTCCAACTGAAATTATGAAAGCAAAATCAATAAAACATTCTGTGTGAAGAAATGCATATATAACACAGGTTGCTACATTTTGGACATCTGATGTGCTTCACAACAAGATACCACTGTAGTTTCTTTAGCCACACCACAAGGGGTGGATGTGAGTTAGTCTGTCTATTGGCTAGGCATCAAGTAGGAGGAGTCCAGTGTATTGGTCTACTATGTGTGGAGCTGAGACCTAAAGATGGGGTCTACCAAGGCCTGGCGTTAAAGGGATGACCAAGAAAACTGGTCGACGTCTGGTTTACTAAAGAAAGATGGTGTGCTCCTGGTTCATATTGGCCCCTGCGGGGGGGCACGAAGCCCACTGACGTTGCTGCTTGATTGAGTGTAGGTCTTCATCTGGGGCCGTGTGTTTAGTAGGTCTCCCATTTATGTTCAGTGTAAGGCATAGAGATGGAGCTCCCCATGTGTGGCTATTAACAGGTTAAAAATACCCTTGCAAAAGGGTTTAAAATGAGCAACGGCAGTGGGCCCAGTATGAAAAGGACTGATCTTAATGTGAGCTGTAAAGGCAGGGCTCACAAAGGATTTCTTCAAGAAATGTAGGCAGCCAAGTGTTGTAATGACTGCCTGTAAGCAGCTTCTCTTTCCAATGAATGGCGAGTTGGGCGATCTGGTAAAGCCTATGAATGTAAAAGGGTGGATGGTTGGAGCCAAAATTCAAGACTGGAATTAAAAACAAAGTATGGCGGCTGCAAGCTGCTGTGTACCACTGTCAATTACTTGGGTTTCCAGTGGGAGGTGGGTGCTGCGTTCCCTTCAGCGTAGGTCACAAGCCCAGCTGCCGAGGGATCAGCCTCTCGGTGCAGGAAGCGCTCGAGGGCTGCGCAGGGGGAGAAAAATAAAGAGGGAGAGGACCGCATCCAAGTCAAAACTGAGCCCGGAATGCTGAGACGTATAACACCCTCTTCCCCCCTGTGTTAGGGGAATAGCACTCACCTCGCGAACACGGTACAGCTCCTCGCAGGCAGCAGTGGGTCCTGAGAGTGCTGCGCGTAGAGAGAAGCTGGAGCTATATTTGCTTGCGAATGGCGCATGCACGTGGGATAAGTGGCTGAGGTCCATGCGCATGCATGCCGGGACTAGTGTGCTGTAGCTATGGAATCTAATACGGGAAAAGGAATAGTGTGCGTCCCGTTTTAAGGCAGGCAAGTATTACAGTGACTTGAATATTACCTTTTATCGAGCGGAAGAACTGAGTCGGGGTGACCTTGGATTTCGCGCATATTCCATAGAGTTGATCTGGCATTTTTGCATTTGAATCTTGCATGGGTAAGGAGGTCTTTTAGGTTTTTAGCTCTCCTGAGCGCCATGCTGGGTAAGGGTTCTTCCGGAAGGCTGAGTTGTACAATGGGCCTGAATTTTTTGATCATCCCCTTAAGTTGGGATGTATTGGCACTGAAGGCCATGATGTTTTCGGTGGGGGTGTCGTGTTGTTTAGGGGTCAGTAATGATTCCCTAGGTGTGTACTAATCTTTTCTCTTGGGGTTTTTCAATAATTTCTTGGGGTAGCCCCTGCTTTCTAACTTCCGCTGTAGCTCAGTGGCATGGGTTTTGAATTCTCTTGTTTCAGTGCAATTCCTCCGGATTCTGAGGAACTGACCATAAGGGAGGTTATCGCGTACGTTTTTGGGGTGGTGACTCTTATAGTGCAGGATCATGTTCCTGTCAGTTTCCTTTTTAAAAATGGAGCAATCTATTTGGTTATTCATGACACTGATATTTAGGTCCAGGAAGTTGATGTTCACATTACTGTTGAAGATGGTAAATTGAATTTCTTGGGTTCGACCATTGATCCAATTGAAAAAGCTGTGTAGTTCTTCCTTAGGTCCCTTCCAGATAAAAATGATGTCATCAATGTATCTGTACCATAACCAAATGTTCTCCTGGAATGGGTTCTCTGTGTTAAGTACAAAGCTTTGCTGCCAATATCCCTATAGGGGCGGATAGCCCTACTTAAAACAGTCGTGGTCCCCAAACTATTATACCTGTTCTGTGGCATCCCTATATGGCCAGGCAGATCATTCTTCCAGAAACTACAGAAACTATCCACTGCATTCGTCTGGGGCGGGAAATCAGTGAGGCTCAACTGGCAAAGAATGTGCGAAAGATACGAAACTGGTCACACTTCGCCAAATACTGGTCGAATACAGCCGAGCCACACGCCCATGTGCGGGCCGAAAAGTTCGCAGTAGCTCCCACAAGCATACAGGCGATGCAATTTGCCAAAATCAAGGGGAATATAAAGGAGGTGGACCCAGTGGCCACAACAGTACGAGCTTGGGCTAACCTGTTGGCAAGAGTGGGCTGCGAGAACCCATTTTGGCCGTTTGTTTCACTATGGCATCACCCAGATCTAGAACCCACTTTTGACTCTGCGCTACAAAGGAAATGGGACCCGATAAGGAAATGAAGTGAGGGGATTTATACCCAGAGGGAAGGTTTGCCTCACTAGAAATTGTCCAGGGAAAAGTGGGATCTGGTCTCATTACTACTCTACATGAAAGCAGCATGCAAAAGGAAATGTCCTACGTTCCCCCCATGGCCCCCGAGACACACCAGTTCATAACGAAAACGATGTCACATGATGGGTTCACGGCACAATATCTTGTCTATATGGGGCAGCCCAAGAACATACTCCGTCCAGAAACTGCATGAAACTGAGGTGGGAGCGGGATTTAGGTATCGCCATTGATGACTCCAAATGGGCCAAATACTGTCAACATACCAAGTCCATCTCACTTAACTCGAATTTTAGACTAATCCAATTTAAGATCCTAAATCATCTGCATATAACACCGCAAAAGATCTCCAAGTTCGACCCTACCCAAAATGCAACCTGCCCTAAATGCAATGCTAAAACGGCAAACTCCATTCATATGTATTGGGACTGCCCCCCCTGTCAAAGCCTTCTGGGAAGAAGTGGCTAGAACTGTAAGCGATATCACCGGGCTGACTATAAATACTTGCTGGGAGACATAGGTAAGGCCTCGGTCAAAATCCACGTTTTGTTGCTATTGCAGGGGAAGTAGCTAAAAGGAACATTCTACAGGTATGGAAATCTAAATCAGCCCCAAACCGCAAAACGTGGTTACGAGACCTACTAGATGTGCAGGAGAATGAGGAACACTATGTGAGAAGTATTGCGGCAGTGTGCAGACCAAAAGACATATGGGCCCCGCTACGGGCATACCTCAACTATACTCAAGACAGGGATGATGAGTATATACAATAAAAACTGTTATTGCACTGTACAAACTGAACTGAAAGTAAATACGGAAATGCTGTTCGATTGTTTAACCCTACTGTCCACTTCGGTGGTGCAATAATGTATGTATGTGAAGTGTCTGTCAAAAGTTAAAATAAAGGTTTTTAAAAAAAAATACAGTACAAAGCTTTGCTTCATACACTGCCATATAAATTATGGCCATGTTGGGAGCAAAGGCAGCGCCTATGGCAGTCCCACAGGTCTGCAGATAGAATGTGTCATTAAAGGAGAAATAATTGTAAGGGCTAACTCAAGTAGTTGAAGTTGACCGGAACCCTCTGTTGAATCATGTGTAAGGTAATGTGTAAGGTAATGTGTAAGGTAATGTGTAACGTATCAACTTAGCGTGGACATTTGGCGAGAACCCAGAACTCTGCAGACATTCTGCCCTTCTCGGCACAATAGCCAATCCCATTGTCCTCCCCGCACGATCTGCAGCATCCAGGCCTGACTGCAGTGCTCGTCAAGCCACCTTCTTGCTGTCATCCAAAAGTCGCAGAAAGCCATCTCTCTTCTCACCAGCAGGGATGTGTTTTGCTGCTTGCTCGACCGGTCTCCACAGACGGTGCGAGTTCTCCACAGACCATGAGAGTATTTGGCAAATGCTCAGGATGCGTTCATCACCTTGAAGGCCATACTGCCGAAGCAAAGTTTTCTTCAGCAGGGCATCAGTTTTCTTAGACTCCCTGTCTGGAGCTCTGCGGCTTGCACTACTAGACCCTTCGGAGTAGGGTGAGTCAATAGAAATGGTGGGTCCCCTCTCGCCGTCTTGTACTTCTTGGTCAACTCAGAATCTACAGCTGGAGCGGAGCAAGGTTTTAGCCACAAGGTGGTAAAGGAATCAGCTATAGCCACACTTTCTGTTGGGGGACCTCTGTCAAGAATATCTGTCAGGTCATAGGTAGACGAAGGCTTTGCGTGGGCACCCAGACCCAATGCTTCCAGCAACCTCTCGATCGTCCTGCGATGCTGCCCATATGGGGCGGCTTGCTGCATGTTCAGGCCAGGAGATGTGTCCAGACCACTAGCATCATGGAGCCCTTCTGCAAGAGCGACCAAATCTGTCTGGTCGACAAGTAATCATCTCCGCTGGCCCACTCACCCAAAGGCCTAAAGCCAAAAGACACCTGATCAATAACCCCCCCCCCCAACCCCTGTCGTAGAAAATCAACTGCATAGTGTTGAAAAACATCGTTTGGGACTCTGGGACAAAGGAACCTTCGACCGCCGGCGCCGACGGATTGGTTCCCACCAGGCCTGATGGCGCAGATAATATCGGAGCCTTCAGTGCCATGGCTGTCTTCACAGTAGTCTTGTCTTGGTCGAGCATGAGGGCATCGGATAAGACTTTGCTTCCTTGGTGCCAGAGCTTACGGGCATAACTAGAGCCATCGGGGCATGCTGCGTCCAGACATAAGTTACTCACCGTAGTGGCTAACGTACTCTTAGTTTATAGTCCCCTTTCCTCCAATCTGCTCTTGAAGCACCCAGACTCTGGTCGGTCATAGTGCGTTCCTCAGACTAATCAGATTCATGCCTGCGTCGGTTGCGCTGCTTCTTTTTGTGGGAGCGGGAGGACTAAGAGTGGCTCAGAGAATGCAACCTTTTCTTGGCTTTATTCACATGCATGTCCTCTTTCTCGGGTGTAGGGTCCTCCGTGCCCTGCCCTGATGACCTGGTGGTCAAGTGAGCCAGAGATTTCAACGGTTGTCACCCCAGCGCTAGCTTCGCCAACCGTTTCCTGACGAGGAATCTGTGGGAGAATGCAATCCATTGAAGCAATGTCTGTTGTCTTGCTGGCTCCTTATGTGTCGGATGCAGCTCTTCGTCGTCATGCGCCCTTGCAAAGTCATCATGTATGGTTTCGGACTGGGAAGCCGAGTCCCCAGGAGGACCACAGGCGCAATGGGAACAACGTAGCGCAACCATGACAATGGAGAAGTTCATGCAGTGCAGTAGTGAGCAAGTATCCTCGAGATGCCTGGAAACTTGCTCCAGGGACAGCCAGTTGTCTAAATATGGGAATACAAAGACTCTGGATATCCTGATGTGGGCCCCCAACAATGCCATTACCTTGAATACCCTGGGTGCGAAGGTCAGGACAAAGCAGAGCACCTGGAACTGGTAATGGGTGTCGCCGATGACAAACCTGAGGAACCACCTGTACTTCGTGTGGATCAGCATATGGAAATAAGTGCCCGGACAGTCCAGTGATATCAGCTAGACCTGGTATTGTAGAGCCTGGAGAATTTCCCTCAACATCACCATTCTGAACTTGGAACTTCTACAAGCTTCTGCCGCTGTGAGGGTGGGAGAACCTGCGTTTGGCCTGTGGCAGCTGTGCTCTGTTTTCCATCTAATCCCACTTCTTCTGAAGCCAATGCTTGCTTGGCTGGCTGTTAAACTACTATGCCAAACGAGTTAGCCATTAGATGAGCGTCCTTGACTTTCTCCAGGGAATGGTCTGCTTTTGGCCCAAACAGTGATTCCCCATCGAACGCCAAGTCAAGGAGTTTCACCAGGACATTCGTTGAGAATCTTGAACTCCAGAGATACAAGGCTCTGCACAGCACAGTCAATGTGCCCATCGATCATCCCCCACAATATGCAGCATCTAGGCCGGCCTGGAGGGCTCGACACACTGTCTCCTCGCTGACCTTCATTATGTCCAGAAAACCATCCCTGACCTCACTCTGCTGGAAATGGTCGGCGGCTTCTGTAATAGTCCTCCACATAATTTGTGAGTATTTGGCAAATGCAGACACTGCCTTAATTGTCTTCAACGCCATGCCCCTAGAGGCGAACAACTTCTTAGCTAAGGCGTCGGCCTTCTTTGACCACTTCATCAGTTGAGAGATCGGAAGCAGAGGGCCATGAATTCATGGTCGCAGTCTGCGCCAATAGGCCTTCCGGGCTTGGCTGATCCGTCAAAAACAGGAGAACGCCCTCGCTGGCTTATACTTTTTCATAAGCTCAGAGTCGACTGTCGGCGGAAAGCACAGATGGTGCCACAAGCGCATGACCGGGTCTGCAGTGGCAGCATTGAACAGCAAAGCCCTTTTGTTGGCGGTCCCCTGTTGAGTATATGAGTTACTTCATACTGATGGAGCGCCAAGAGCAACAACCACCTTCTCAACCACCTTCCGGGACTGGGCATTCTGGTGCATGCAAGGGGACCCCTGCTGCAACTCAACATTGGGGGATGTATCCAGCCAGCCCGCATAGTGCACACCCTCTGGCAATTTAATTAGACCCGCAAGGTCAGCCATAAAATCAGGCCCTGGATCCACATCTGCACGTTCAAAGAGTTCCATTCCGAATTCACCTCCTCATTGAAAATCGACCGCATGAATTCAAGGAAATCCAATATGGAATCAGGTATTAAGCCTTGGTCCTGTGGCGGATCCATTGAGAGAGGAATTTCGACGTAGCCTGTAAACATCGCAGGTGGTGGTGTCAATGCTGCCAATGCAGACTTCCTTTGGATGGAGGTCGAGCTTAAGGGTATTGGACCTCTCGAACACCGTCGTACTGGTTGAACCGGTTTCAGTTAGAGCAAAACACGCTGACTGTGGGGAGGCCAAAGACGTGCCTTCCGTGACCTTCATCATCTGCTTATTGAACTCCTCCCATTCCTCCTTAAACACTCTTAGAAGGGTAGGACTTTCCCTTCCCCGACAAGGAGTTGCGCCTGTGTCCGAGTGGTGGGACTTGCTACAGGAGTGCAACCACTTCTTCAACTTTATCCTTCTCGGGGGTAGATCCCTCCGTGTCTGGAGCCAAGGACTTTGCAGCCGACCTAGACAGTACTTTGGAAGGCGGGCTTCCAACCAGATTGGTCAAGCGTTCCCTCATCGCTTCGGGTTCATGGCTTCACAAACGCTGCATTTTTTGGTGTCATGAGCCACACCGAGACACCACATACAAATATTGTGCATGTCCGTGAGACACATTTTGGAGTTGGAGTCCTTGTAGCAATTGAATCCCTACAGTTTGGCCCTTGCCTTCTGACGCTAGGTTAGCTTGATTCAAAAAGGTATAGCACCGTGTTCAGAACAGTATGCGGAGCGTGTAAAAAAGTAACTAAGGTAAGGGGGCGTGTGCATCCCTTAAGTATGGCAACCAATATAATTTCCAGAGTCAAGGAGTGGCATGATCAAGACAGGAGGTAGTCAAGAGACTACATTCAGCCGCATTAAAACCCCCAGTTGAAATGTTCCGAGGATATCCATCAAGCTGAGGAATCTGTGGAGGATGCAATCCATTGAAAATTGCATTCATCATTATTTCATGACTAGCTCTGCTTACTCCAGACCCTCCAATTAAAAGTAAGAAGTTTGTCTTGTTTTTTTTTCCACTGCCACAGCACTGATGATGGAACTTGAGGCCGGAATACTCTGTTAACCGAAACAGGCTGCATCAGATTGTCTGCCAGTACTACAGTGCTTCCATTGAACCTTCTTGGACCTTGATTTTTTAGGTTTCATTTCTAAAAAGGATAGCAGATATCATTGCTTTCCCATTTAATTTAAATATGCCAAGTTCACCAAAATAGTGCCTCTCTGAACACTTAGTTTTAAAAGACATCTCAGTTAGACTCAGGGGAAAGGTTTGTACTTCTGATATCACCTGGCCGAGAAGCCCATCAATTGTGAGGTGCTGAATTTTCACATGCACATTTTCCTTTTCCTAGGCACCAGCCAACCTTTCACAAATTATTATTATTAGAAAATGTATAGAGCGCAGACTAAGGCCCAAAGAGGGGTGTCAGCCCAGAAACAATCAATACTTCATACTCTGCGCCTTGACTAGGAAGAAGCAAAAATTAAAACAGATGAGTTTTCCGTGTTTTAGGGAGAATTCTCTTATAAGGATAATTTCCCAAACCTAGAGAGTCCCCCAGCAGCTTTGCTGGATTTTTGGGGTTTGTTTTTTTTCTCCTGCTAAGAGTGAGACTCTTTTCCTCCCACTCTTAGGCATGATTTGAGGTATGTCTGACTTTTTGTGTGCTTATGGGCTATGGGGACTTTTACTCCATAGGGTACCATCTGTTTTTAGTGTGTGCGTTACACAGCACCCTCAGTGCAGTAACACAGGGGTGTCATAGTGACCCCCAAACATAGACTCCATACCCTGGGACTGACTACTGTCTCCCAGGGCATGTAAAGTCACCATTGACTTTACTAGTCCAAAATTGTGAACAGAACCAGTACAAATCATCATTGTGGAAGTACTGGAAGGGGTTAATTTGATCGCCCCGGGTCTGTTTTCAAGGGGGCACTGTCCAGTCCCCCCTTGTCGAGTTTCTGGCTGGGGGCAGTGGTTACCACGCAAAATATTCCACCAGTTTATTTAATATTAAATCACTGGTTGGGTATTTTTGCCAGAACTCTTCTAAAATGGCGTTTGTGTCCGTCTCTGTAACTCCAATCAAGGTCGGGCCCTTTGTTCCACTTTTTGGGGGGATTCTCCACAGAAGCCCTCCAACTGGTGCCACTCTGTCTGGGTTCCACAGGATGTGTGGGTGGGGGAATTGGCACCCTGGACTGCATTGCCTTAGCAACCCAAGTCGCACTCTGTTCTGATTGGGCCAGTGGTGAGCCGCCCGGCTCACCACTTAGCATGTTTGAGTGACAGCGAGGCTGTTGAATGGGGGGTTTTCTGCATAAAAGCAGGGCTTTTGGGACTGGAACTTCAGAAGTTGCCACAGGACCTAAGAAATCCCAAGAGGGGAGAAGCTGAGCCATCTGCAACGACAACACCACCGGTGGAGCCCTGCTGCAATTACCTCACCACTTTCCCGACGACAAGAGAAGATCTTCTGCTGGAAGAGTCTTCTTCCTCTGAGCTGGTGGGATCAACCAGTTCGCCATTTCGCCTTCCTGGACATCTCTTGGTGGAATCGCCCGTGCCAAGCACCCCGGCGGCCGGATAGCCAAGCTGCACCACTGTGACCGCGAATACCTGGAACTCACCTTTTCACCGACAAACTTTGTGGCTGGTTTCTTCCCTGGGCAGTGCAACGACTCCAAGTTTCCTCCACGACGAGATCCTCTCTTCCCCTGGTCGAAACCACGAACTGCACCCGCTGCCAGGAACAACTGCCACTGCTGGAGCTTCCTCACTCTTTAAGGTACTGTGTTCTACCTGGCCTCCCTTTCTTCGGATTGCTAAAGGTGACCCTTATATCCTTGGCCTTCCAACTGGGTTGGCCCCCAGACCTTCTAACTTTGTCGTCTGAACCACCCCAACCTCTTTTGAACATTTCTACAAAGACTTGAATGCATTGCTAAACCGTGTGATCTTGGGCACATTTCGCCTTGCGCCATTCAAAGTGGGCCTGGCCTATGAACTTTGGCTCTACAGTATACCCTGCCTTCAGTAACTTGATTTTGTCTCGAAAGTGTTGGGAACTGTTTTATTTTTATGACCTCCCTTTTTCTCTCCCTTTAACCTAATTATTGGAGTGCCATCTAAGTTACGCGCTCACCTCTGTTTTGACAAAAAGTGGTGTTTTAACTTAAACTTGTCTAGTAATTGCTAAGGGAGGTGTAAATACTTTTCTGATTGTGTTGGAACTTGCTTTTGATTAATAGTGCTAGTGTATTTTCTAAAGTGTGTGTTAAATAAATTATATACTTTTGATACAAAGCTCTGGTCAGTGTTTGTTTGCTCTATTGTGTTTTTGACCCTATTGTGTGTACTCTACATACTGCCCTACTCTTCTTGAGAGAGGTCTGACTGCTCAGCCACAGCTACCAGGTAAATCTGGGTGGTGCAGACTGCTACCAATTGGGTTTACTGCTTACTCCTGTAGTCTTAATCTTCTTGCAGTGGTCCCCAAGGGAACTAACTGCACAGGATTCTGCCTAACACCGCGCTCTTCTAAAAAGGGAGATTCAGCAAGTGTTCTCAAATAAAATGAGAGAGCATTCCACAAGCTGGGCTAGGACTGAAAAAGAGCAACCACCCAATCGCTTTTCTGATATTTGGGGATCTTGAGAAGCAGATGGGAGGCTGAGCGCAAATTTCTCGCTGGGCAGTGCCTTTCTAGTTTCACTCAAATAATGGGGGCCAACAATGTTTACAGCTCGATGGACAACACAAAGAATCTTAAATTCAATTCGGGTGGCCACTGGCAGCCAGTGCAGGAGCGCTAGTAAGGGGTCAGACGAGGCGCCATAAGTGCCAATCGTGCTGCCGAATTTTAAAGCACCTGAATCCGTTGGATCTTGTACTTGGGCTGTCGGAGTTAAATACCATTGCAATAGTCGAATGAGCCCATTATAGTGGACGTCAACAGTGTTGTACGGTTTAATGGGGGAAGCAAAGGGAGAATCTTCCTCAAAGCCTTCATTCTCCCAAAACCAGCATTACAGATTGCAGAAATCTGGGCCTCACGCGATCCATTTGGTAAAAGTTTCACCCCCAGGCTTTTAAATGAGGCACAGGGAACCGGACAAGGGCCAGGAGTCTCAGGCCAATACAGTTCCAAAGGTGATCCATTCCCCGAGGACCGACCACCAAAACATCTGTTTTGCTTCCATTCAATTTCAACCAGTTAGCCGACATCCAGCTGCTGGCTTTCTCCAAAAAGTCCAAAGGACTACGGGTCCAAGATTATGCAAGTATTACAAAGTGCACCATTGGTTGGAGACAATGATGAAATAAGGGGTGGTCAGGAGAAAGGTTTCACACATATATAAGTTGTTGGGTCGACCCCGGGGGACAGGCTCTCCTACATGGAACAGTAGGACTGGGGGGTTATCCCGCCGGAGGTTTGGGAACAGATATGGCGCAGGGCAAACAAGGCATCTAAGGGTGCTACTAATAAAGGAAACGGCATACAACTCTGCTTCAATTGGCATTTAACCCCAGAGGCTACATAGAATACACCAGCAATACTCCCCTCTGTGTTGGAGGAAGTATGGGAAGGTCAGGGACCAGATGCACATGTGGTGGACCTGCCCAAAAGCCCAGCTATATTGGAAAGAGATTCTGGGGCACATTAAGGATATTATGGGGACTCAACTACTGCATGCTCCACTGGTCGTTCTTTTAGGAGGGATCTACGCAGCAAGTGGGCCGTGGGCCACTCTGCTCACGCATATGCTCCTGCATATGCTCCCGCTGGCCAGAATGGCGGTGGGCTCACCAGTGGAAAAACCCAGAGGGTCCGGGCGTGGTCCTGTGGTGGGTTCGATTGTGGGGGGTATATTATTTATGGAAAAGGTTGGCGCACTGGCTCTGGGATCTTATCAGACGTACCTGAAAATGTGGTCTCCGTTCAACGAATGGGTGAAAGATAGAGAACATCATTTCCAAAAGCCTTCTCTGCTACCAAACTTTTCATTATTATAAAGGACCCTGGGGCGTTGTTGGGGGGGGGGGGGCATTAGGCGTTGTTGGGTGGAACCGACTCTAGCCCAAGCGCCCATCATGATAATCACAAAACATAAAACTGTAATGTTCCAGAATGACTCATGTGCAGCAACATTGAGGAGTCTCGTGGAAATGTATGTAAACTCTATAATTGTACGCTTTTCTTTTCTATGGAACTACAATAATAAAGATAGTTTTAAAAAAAAAGAAAGCGCACAATCAGGAGAATTTCTTCATTCACAAAATGAAAATCAATGTGGGAATGCTAGAAAAGCTTTTTGATGCGATCTCGAACTTTGGCAACACTATATATTGCTAATGAATTGCTTTAACTATTAATGGGTGAGATTAGTCACAATAGTCACAAACTCTCAGTGGTCAATCTATCTACTTGAGCTCCATTATTAAGTTACATTCTTCCCTTAATACTAAATGACACTGAGCAAAGCAGGCAATAAGTGGAAGCAAGTCGCCGAAGTAATACCCAGGCCACAGTTGGAGGGTCGTAGGGAGGTGTATGTGGAAGGAATGGTAATCAGCATCCCATTGAAGATCCTCGATTAGTATAAATATGTACACCCATTCGCCCGCAATTATTGCCTGCAATGGAAATGGAAAAACTCTCAAGGGCAATGCTCACTGTTTTGGTTTCCTGTGCTCTTGCAGAGCCAACAATCTGTTGGGGGAAGCATTTGGAGAACATTCTTTTTCGTTGAGTCTCAAACATTATCTCTGTTTGGGAAGTTCAGTCACAAAACCAATCCAATTAAAACATTTGAGCTACAGTATAGGAGTGAATGAATGCGTGTTACACTAATGAAGGCACTCTACCAAAGCTTTTTCTGCTTCTCAAAGGCTATTTCTGAGCCTAGCTGCCTTTAGAGACCACAGAGAAGTCTCACAAATGGATTTCGAGCAAGGAACAAGTTACTTAACTGTAACTTCTGTTCTCCAGGATGAGTCTGGCATGGATTCACATGCTCATGAATATACCCTATCGTCTGGGTAAAAAGAGGAGCAGTTTCGCTTTAGCCTGAAAACTGCATTTCTCCTCTAAGCCAATTACTGTCCTTTGGTTGATACTGCCCCTATCCAATGACAGTCTCGCTAAGCCTCACCCCTGGTGGCCATCTTCAGATTTTAGTATAGCAAGTAAAGGGGCAGTATGAACCAAGAACAACCATAGAGGGGAAGAAGGGAGGGTTTGCATGTGAATCCATGCCAGACCCATGCTGGAGAACAGGAGTTACAGGTAAGTAACTTGTTCCTTCTCCGGCATGGGGTCTGGCATGGATTCACATGCTCATGAATACAATTGCATAGTAGTAAACACACCAAAAACACTGGAGGTGGCAAGGCTCAACAGAAGCAATCCACTTACCCCTGAAACAGACTCTCCTCAGACAAACAGGTTGCGTAGCAATGCTTGCCCGACAAAGGAGTCCTCCCAGGAATCCCTGTTGATGCAGTAGAATCTCGTGAAGGTGTGAGTAGACCACCACGTAGCCGCCCTGCAGATGTTGGATAGGGAAACACCAGAGAGAAACGAGTCATTGCGGCAATGGATCTGGTGGAGTGGGCTCTCGGGCAGTCTGGTAGCAGTCTGTTGGTCAGACAATGACGGTGCATGATTCAGCTGGAGTCACCAGGATATGGAAGGTTTAGACGGAGCCTGCCCACAATTCACAGGGCCAAAGTTCACAAAGAGTTCAGATGTCTTCCAAAGGTCCTTTGTGAGTGCCAAATAAAACTTCAAGGCACAAGCAACATCCAGAAAATGCAAAGTCCTTTCTGGAGGCATAGGTTTCAGGAAGAAAACTGGCAGAACCAAAGGTCTGTTGAGGTGAAATTCCGACGTAACCTTCGGCATTAAGGTGGGTGGGTTGGCAGCACCACCCTCATAGCATGGAAGGACAAATAAGACTGCTTGCAAGAAAGGGTCTGGATCTCCTTGAGCCACCTGCCCGAGGTGATTGCCACGAAGAAAGCAGTCTTCCACGAGAGAAACTTCAGTGGTGCCTGATGCTACAGTTCAAATGGTGGCCCCATGAGCTTAGTCAAAACCATGTTGAGCTCCCAAGCTCGAGCAGAAGGCTTCACTGGCTGAAATGTCCTGAAGAGGCATTTGAGGAACTCCTTGACGGGCCAGTACGGCCACAGGGATGGCCTATCTGGAGACCTGGTCTATCAGGATATGGCCGCCAGATGAACCTTGATCTAGGCGTGAGCCAGGCCAGCCTTGGCCAGGGAAAGCAGATAAGGAAGGAGCTGTGGAGTTGTGACTCGCAGCAGTGTAATCTTGTGAGTCCTGCACCACTCTAAGAAGGGCTTCCACTTCTGGCTGTAGCACGACAACGTAGAGGAGGCTCTGGCCTTGGCCAGGATCTTCTTGCATTCCAGCGGCAGGCAATAATGCCCAAACTCTAGGGTTGCAGGAGCCAGGAAGTGAGGCTCAGTGGCGCTGGGTCATGGTGCAGTATCGTTACGTCTTCTCTAGAGAGAAGGTCAATGGACGGAGCCACTGAGACTGAGCATGTCCACGTACCAAATCTGCCGTGGCTAGGCCTGAGCGTTGAGTATCATCCCACAATGACATTGTCCGAGTGTGTTGATCACACGTAGCAGGAGAGGGAGAAGAGGGTAGGCATGTAGGAAAAGCCCCTCCACGGAAACGAGGAGGCGTCTCCGAGATCCCTCAGCTGAGGGAACTTTCTGGCGATCCTCTGGCACTTAGAGTTGGCCGCTGTCGCGAAGAGGTCTATCCGGTATTGGTCCCACTGGCTGAAGAGCAAAGTCAATTGATCCTGACGAAGCTCCCACTCGTGGCAGGACCGCAGCTCCCTGCTTAGTGAGTCTGCAATGGTATTATTGGTGCCCGCCAGGTGAAAAGGGACAAGAAACATGTTCTGAAGAATGGCCCAGTGCCACAGAGACTGAGCCTCCAGGTAAAATGCTGCAGAGCGCATCCCGTCCTGCTTCCGGATGTAGTACATGGTGATGGTGTTGTCCGTGACGATCCCCACCACGTTCCCCCCGCAGCTGAGGCAGGAATAACTTGAGGGTCCAGAAGACCGCTCGTAGTTCTAGAATGTTGATGTGAAGTTTCTTCTCCTCTGGAAGCCAGGGGCCTCTGGCATGCGACTGTCTGGTATGGGCACCCCATCCTTCCAGAGAGTTATCCATGGTGACCGTGGCCTGCTACTATAGGATCTGGAAAGGAGCCCCTTGCGTCAGTTGTGGGCACATTCCCCAGCATCATAGAGCTTATCGGAACTCCTGGTTGAGGGCGATCTTGTCTGTGGGAGATCCGGGAGAAGGCGAATGGTCTCTGCATTGTGCTGGATTGCCAGCGCGAGAGACCGGGAAGCGGGTGAGCCAGTCATCCAGGTAAAGGTAGACGTGGGTGCTCTTGAGTCGTAGATGCACGGCCACCGGAGCCAAGCACTTTGTGAACACCCTGAGCGCTGACTTGAGGCCAAAGGGCAGGGCCTTGAACCGATATTGTCATCCCTGAACCACAAACCGGAGGAATCTTAGATGCTTCGGATGAATGGGGACGTAAAAATACGCATCCTCCAGGTCCAAGGTCTCTAGGCTGTCTCCCTCCTCCAGCTGGTTGAGTACGTGCTGCAGCGTGATCATCCTAAACTTCGGGGACTTCGAATACTTGTTGAGGTGCTGTAAATAGAGTACACGAGAGACCCGGAGGCACTGGGGGACAGGTTCTATCGCTCCTTTTCTTAACATGGCCTGAATCTCCTGCAGCAGTTGGGCCATGTGTAGTTCTTGACACGCTACAGGACGAATGCAGGGACACCTGTGTTGGAACTCCAAGGTGTGCCCTTGGCTACCTGGCGACAAAATGTGCTATTCTGCCTCCCATTGGGGTGTGAAAGTGGGGGCTCGGATCCACGGCCCGTTCAGGCCTGTGGGCGACGCCATTGGCCTCTGCTGCCATAGGCCTGTGAGAGGCACCTGTAGGCTTCCTGGGCAATGGAACAGGAGGGTTGACGACAGGGGGTGCTATACCTCTTGGAGGACACGACTGAATTTGCTCTTGTGGATCGAACTGAAGAGGATTTACTCTGCTGCAATATTCCCAGTGAACGCACAGTCTCCATATTTGTCTTACTCATCTACAGTCTTGCCAAAAAGAGTTTTCCCATCAAAGGGCATGTCCACCACCTTGGACTGGACATCCGCCCTGAAATTGGTGGCCTTCAGCTAGCCTTGTCGTCGGAGGGACACATTGTTGCCCAGCTAGCGGAACCCGGTATCACCGATGTCCAGAGCTACCGTGATGGCATGATTTGAATTTGACGCCACCTCAGCCTCCTTGAACAGGACCAGTGCCTCGACCTACCTGTCCTCCAGTAGGAAGTCCAAAATGGGTCTGAGCTTATACCACATCTCCCTGTCGTAGCAGGATAAAATGGCCAGGGAATTAGCAGCCTTGATGGTGGAGGCCAAGGTGAAATGATGCACTCTCTCACTGCATCAAGCTTCTTCCGCACCCATCCACCCGATCCAGAGGCATCATGGCCGAATAAGGTGGGTTTGACGATCACTTCCTGGGAGCGGCAGACACCAATGAGTCCGGAGTAGGCTGTGACCTCAAGCACCTGGGGCCATAGTCTGAAACCCTGTACTTCTTTTCCAGCCTCTCTCTGTTGGCAGGAGCGCTACTCTGCATCTTCATCAAGGCCAAACCTTCCTCCCAGACACCCTGCAGCAGAGGAATTGACATTACTGTCTTCTGCCTGGATTCCTGGCGTTGGAAGAGGAACCCCTCCTTCATCGTCTCCTCTGGTACCAAACTGAAGAGGGCACTGGCCATCCAGATCATGGCATGAAAGGAGCAGACTTCATCCAGTGGCGAAGCCCTGGCGGGCTCATCGGCACCCAGTGGCTCCCAGTCTGCCAGCATATAGTCATCGAACTCATTGGTAAGAGTCGCAGTAGCGTCTGTATTCATACTGGCGTCCGTGTGTGGGGCTCCTCCACCACAGGCGTCAAATGCCAATGCGTCAGCGGTGTCGGCTGAGGTCTTGAGCCAGACAGGTCTTTTGACATATGCTTGGTCAGTGGCATTGTGGGACTGGCTCGGGATAGGCACAGGAGCAGCAGGCAGACTTTGTTGTATCTCCGATACCAGAGTGTGCAGGGTAGTAAGAATGTCTAATGACATGTACCTGAGAGCTAGCTGAGGCGTGAGATGAGCAGCAGGCAACTGCTCTAGGCTGAAGCGCCGCCTTGGGCAAGATGGCAATCCAGGTTCACCTCGAGGGAACCCCTCCATGGATACAGTATTGCAACCCCCTTAATGGTTCGAGTATTAGTCCTTGAGCAAGTTGTTGTCATCAGAGCTTGTGTAGATGTGCACAGGCTTCTTCGGAGAAGCGCTTGGCCTCGTCGGTGACAGTCCCCCTGCCTGGGGGGGAGCTCTGAGGGGAGTAGCTGCTCCTTGGCCATACCCAACTCCTTTGGAGTGAGGAGACGATGGGTACCACCACCCTCACAGGGGCGTCCGCTTACGCTAATTGCCGAAGCCGGAAGCCGTGGAGGCAAGGTCACTTGTGGTGTCGTCATGACGGTAGAGACCACCATTGTTGCCAGGCCCCCTTTCAACAAAGTTGTGATAATTGTAGACGGGATCATCGCCAAAGTGGATGCCAGTGCTCTCATCGACGGGATCGTAGTCGTTGACAAAGTGACATCTTGGCCGATGTAGCGGTCGTTGATGAAGCAGTCGCCAAAGTCATCGTCTTGGTCGCAGACGGGGTGCGAGAGGAGCCACCTAAGGACTTCTCCTTTGTAGCCTTGTCAGAGGACGGCAATCTAAGTTTCAATGGGGTCAAGTACTTCCTCTTGGAAGGAGCACCCCTAACTGGCAGGCTCGCCGTAGATGGTGAACGTGTCCTTCCCGAACTGGAACCTGCAGCGAACCCAGCGGTATCCTTAGCATGGTGCGCAGCCTTCTTTTGGACCACCAGGGCAGGGGCACCCTCAAAAGGACAATGACCTCTTCTCAGAGGGAGTTCGCTCATGTGTCTGGCCGGTCCTGGATGAGGCATGACCATGCCTGGAGGCCGAGTCCGAGGTCTTCTCCAACTTGAGCCACGCTGCTAACCTGCTAAAAAGTTCCTTTTCTGCCTTCTTTGAAAAACCACAGCAAATCTTGCATTCTTCCTCATCGTGGTCCAGATGCAGGCAATACAAGCAGTTGTGGTGTCGATCCTCCACAGATGTTTTAGTTCACATTTCTTGCATATCTTGAAGAGACTCCTCTTCTCCTTCGAAAAAACTTCAAAGAGACGATCCGTGAGGAAAGATTCTTTGTCGACAACAGGTCCCCGCTGCCAGTAGTCGAGCGCTGATCGACGGTTGCAAAAATGTCTAACAAACACTTAACTATCGAAAAAACTCAAAATAGACTAGGATCGGTAACCATCCTGCGGAGCCCGGGATGTGCTGAGGGACTGGTTCTATTGCCCCTTTTCGCAACATGGCCTGAACCTCCTGTAGAGGTTGGGCCATGTGAAGATCTTGACGCGCTAGAGAAGGAATGGAGGGGAACCGGTTTTGAAATTCTAAGGCGTACCTTTGCCAAAGAACATACAGCACTCAGTTTATCAATGGTAATTTCTCAATACTGCTCGAGAAAGTTTGATAATCGGCCACGCAATGGGTTGAGAAAGTGGGGACACAGATACACAGCCGGTACAGGCCTGCTTGGGCATCTGCATCCTGGATGGTGGGCGACAACATTGGCCTCCACTGCTGTATGCCTGGGAGCAGTCCCCTGTAGGCTTACTGGGGGGAGGAGTGGGAGGGCCGACAGAGGGCAGAGTGCCCCTTGGAAGACCTGGAAACTCTCTGGTGGAATGAAAGGACAGTCTCCTTTGCCGGAGGATCCCCAGAGAGTGCGTCGTCTATGTGTCTGTCTTGATAGCCAGGAGGGTATCATCCACTGCCTTCCCAAACAGGTTGTCTCCACTGAAAGGCATGTCCACAGCCTTAGTCTGCAAGTCTGCTCGGAGGTTCGTGGCCTTCAGTGACCCCTGGCCCCGAAGGGCCACACCATAAGCGTTCTGGCAGAATCCAGAGTCTGCTGTGTCTAGCGCCACTGTAATGGCATGATTTGTAGCCGCCTCTCCTTCCTGGAATAGGGCCAGGGCCTCAGCCTTCTTGTTATCAGGAAGGAAATCCAGGAAAGGCCAGAGCTTGTGCCATAGCTCCCAGTCATAACGAAACAGGATGGAGAGGGCGTTGGCGGCCTTGATGTTAGAAGCTGCCGTGTAGATTATGTGCTTGCTGCCTGCATTCAGCTTCTTTCCCTCCTAGTCCGGAGGCACCCTGGACACGGACCGGGGGGGGGGTGGACAATCGTTTCCTGGCGGAAGCAGACCCCAACGAGTCAGGGACAACTGGCAGCTGCATCCAGGACCTGGTATTTCTTCTCCAGTCTGACCCGCTTTGATAGCGTGGTACTTGCAGCTTTCATAATGGTCAATCCATCCTCCCAAACGTCATCCAACAATGGGACCAGACTGAAGAGTTTTGACACCTTTCAAACTTTCGTGTAAAAGGATCCAATTTTGTCTGGCGGGCTCATCAACATCCAGAGGTTGCCCGTCACTGGGGGGAATAATCTCAATGTGAGCAGTCGTGGTATCCTCTACTGGGATCAAGGTCCCAAGTCCAGTTGCGACAGGTGCTCTAGGGGGAAGCATCAGCTGATGCTTAGGAGTCCTGGGGTGGTGGCCTTGGAGGACTGTGGACCGGGCCAAGTACAGGAGCAGTAGGCAGCCGTTGCTGAATTTCCACCAAAGTATGCAGGGTGGTTAGGATGTCCAATGACATATCTCTTGGAGACGGTGGGGGTGCAAATGGTGGAGCCAGGGCACGAGCCGGGCTGAAACCCCTTGGAGGGGCAAATGGCTGGTATGGCTCATGATAAGGAGATCCTTCCTGGGACATGAGTCCCTGGCTCCTTTGTGGTCTGAGTAAAAATCATCAGGCATGCCATCCTCAGAACTGGTATAGATGTGAGAACATTTTTGCGGTGATCTCACGGGAGCTGAAGGAGACACTTTTGTTGGCTTTGGCAAAAAATCCAACTGAGGCAGCAAGTCCCTCACTCTATCGAGTCCTTCAGGAAGGAGCAAACAAAGGGGGGTCTGGGAATCTCTCTACCAGCACGAACACAGCCCAATGACCTGTTCTTGGGTGAATAACCCCTGGGAGAGACTCTACCAAGTCTTTAGCACACTGTCCTTTTCACAGAGAAGAAATTTCCCCGCATATCAGCCTTTGTCCTGCCCAGGGGCAGTCCAGCGCCGAAATGCTAGGCAATTCTCCTCTGAACAAGAGTACCATCAGTAACCCCATACACGTGTTTCAGCCTTGTTGGGCATCATCAGTGAGGTGAAACTGTTGCCTCTCTAAGAACAGTGAGCAAGGGGTCCACGTCTGGATTGCCCTGTTAACTTAGGGTGAAACCCAAAGTTAATGTATGCAAACAAAGGGGGGTCTGGGAATCTCTTCAGGAAGGAGGCAATGATGGGGATCTGCAGAATGTGCTCCGCCGACGAAGAAGTCGTGGTCGGTACCGCTGACCTCCCCCCATGGAGGTGAATAAACCCTTAGAGTAGTCATCGTGAAGGTGCAAATTATGGTTGCTGCCAAACTGCCAAACCTCGCATCGACTAAGGAAGAGCTGATATCATCGACAAGGAGCTTGTGGACGAAGCAGTTATCAACGGTGCGGTGGTCGCTGAAGAAGAGGTTGTCAACGAGGTGGTGGTCTGAGTCGAAGTTGCCGTTGATGGGGCTCGGGCCGCCGATGGAGAATAAGACGGAGCCGCTGACGGGCCTCCAGCAGGTCTGTCCTTCAAAGACTTGAAGACTCTTCGCTGAAGACTTGTGTTTAGAAGGGGTTAGGGACTTCCTTGCAGACAGAGGGAACCCACCAGCCGCCAGGCTAACCATCGCGAACCCCTTCCCGAACTTGATCCCGCAGCCGTGGTAACCTTTGAGGGAGCAGATGGAGCGTGGTGTTTCGTCTTCTTTTGGATCTCCTGAAAAGGAGCATCCTCAAATGACCTCAACCTCTTCTTCTCAGAGGGAGCACGCTCATAAGACTTGCCGGTCCTGGATGAGGCATAAATGGGCCCTGAGGTCGCGTCGGAGGCCTTCTCCTGGTTGATCCCAGCCATCAGCTTCCGGTGGCGATCCTTCCTGGTGTTCAACGAGAAGCTGTCGCAAATCTTGCATCCATCCATGTCGTGATCCGGGTGAAGACAAAGGCACTTGAGCTGCCGATACTCGTCGAAAATGTTCTTCAGGCCACAGGACTCGCAGGCCTTGAAGAGACTTCGTCACCACATCAGACATGGTTGAGGTGACATGTAGGCCCAATCCTAGGCTTGCTGAAGTCACAGAGAGAAGATACAACAATGAAAAGACAAATCGACAAAGATGGAAGAAAACTATTGAAAATATCAAAAAAAGCAAAAAACACAACACTAGAAATGTGCGGAAAAAACCTGAAGATAGCCACTAGGGGTGGAGCTTAGGAGGACGAGTGTCATTGGCTGAGGACGGGGCAGTATGACCCAAAGGACAATGATTGGCTATAGAAGAAGAGAGCAGTTTTCAGTGTAAAGCAAAACTGCTTTCTTTTTACTGAGAATTCCCATCCTGACGATGGGGAATATTCATGAGTATGTGAATCCATGCAAGACCCCATGCTGGAAAAATAAGGTAACAGAACAGGAATCGTCATCACTCAAGTGTGTTGCATTTCTGTATGTGGTAGCCAGCCTCTCTTTGCGCTGCCCCATTGTCACCGGTTTGCTTGATAATTGTTACTAGGATTCTCAGTTTAATATGGTGAGCAATCTTTGTGTGTCTTCTATTTGGATACTAGTCTAAAGCAATAAGACTGCCATCTGCATATGTCACAGATTATCTGTATGTTTTTTTAAAGAGATTTTTTACAACATTTTAACCCCTTAACTGCCAGGCTATTATGCAAGTCTATGCAAAAAGGACAAGCATACTCGTCCTTGGCACTTAAGGGTTAAAGGGCAATTTTCTATACATATATCTGCAGCAAATATCTAAGATTACAAATGAAAATCAGCCTTTTTCATTAGTAGGGACTGCAATTTTACATACCCACCTCTCTTTAGGGCTATGTACTCTATCAGAAAAGAACTAGAGTCTAAGCAACATTAAGGTGAGCTAACATTCCTAGCAAGAAAGACTTCAGATCACTTATTTTAGCTTCTCCAACAGCAAATTGTATAATTTTGGTTTGCCTCCTGCTATTTATGTCTAGGCCTTCCCACAGATTCAATAACATTGCAATGGTGTCATTGTTCCATTAGTTTACCAGATATGCCTACAGTTGTAAAAGATCCTGTAGCACTTTCTAATTGGGTCACTTGCATCTTCTTTATGTTTGTATTTGTATTTTTATTTATAATGCGCACCTAACCCGGGGGTAGTCAGGCGCAGAGGCAGCAAGAGGGTTGCAAAACTTAGTTACATACATACAGTAGGGTGAGGTCCAGCTGCGGTTACAGTGCCGGACAAATCACGCCGAGTAGGAAGGGTAGAGGATATACACTATAGGCAATGCTAAATACATATTTACATGGAATGAGGTAGGGAGCCATGTGACACATCTGGGCATTGGCAAGGTCGTTATGAGTCAAGAGTTTTAAGCCAGTGGGTAGTCCTGGCTCTGAACTGGTGGTAGGGTAGGTCCTCCCTGCAGGTAGGAGGAAGGGAGTTCCAGAATTGCGCTGCTTTTACTGGAAAGCTGTTACCTCCTGACATTGTACGTTTGAACCTGGGTACAAGAAGAAGGTTGGAGTTGGCCGTTCTTGAGGGGTGAGAGAGGGTGGGTCTAGTAAATCTGGAGATGAGGTATTGAGGGGCTGCTTGGTGGAGGCATTTATGAATCAGAGACACCGATTTAAGGAATATCTTGTCCTTGGAGGATAGCCAATTGACCGATCTTCTGGAATCAGAGATATGGGCTTTCTTCGGGATACTAAGGGCCGCTCTGAGGGCATTATTTTGGAGGATTTGGATTTTGTTTGAGATATATTTATTACAGCCTACATATAGAGCGTTGCAATAGTCCAACTTGGACAGGATCAGTGCCCTGGCCAAGGTGGTACAGTTGGTGGGGGAAAGAAAGGGTTTGGCTGCCCTAATGAGTTTGCAAGTGTAAGAGATGGCAGAGGCCATTGCATTCACTTGTTTGTTGAAGGTAAGGGTGGAATCTAGATAAAAGCCGAGGGTTTTAACCTCCTTAGCTACCTTAAATCTTGTTATCGTCAATTATGAACGCTGAGTATTTTTGGTCCAGCTTGTTGAGGTAGTGTGTAGAGCCTAGGAGTTCTGTCTTGTAATCATTCAGGCACAGACCGTGTGAGGCCATCCATGCCTGTATGATGAGGTAAACTCTATTAACGAAGGCCAAATCCTTGTCATAATCCCCCGACAACGGGATGAAGATCTGGGTATCATCGGCGTAGTTAGTGTAGGTGATACCCAGGTCATCTAGATCATCGAAAAGGGGCTTAGTGAAGATATTATAAAGTGTAGGGGAGATGTAAGATCCTTGAGGCACGCCGCAAGTAATAGGTGCAGGGTCGGCTGATGCTGACAGTGAGAAGACTCGATTTGTACGGTTGTTAAGGAAGGATTGGATCCAGTTGGTTGCTTCTTGAGAGAAGTGGGCAGCTGTTTGGCGGTGGTTGCACAAGATCTCATGGTCGACCAGATCGAAGGCCGCCGAGAGATCAAGGAGTAACGGTAGTGCTGTCTTACCCTGGTCTCTCAGTTCGTCTATCTGTGCCTTGAGATCTATAAGTGCAGTTTCTGTTCCATGCTGTGGCCTGAAGCCCGATTGTCTGACGCCTAGGAGATGGAAGTGCTTAAGGTAGTATTGGATCTGTTGGTAAGCTATTTTGTCAAGAATTTTAAGAAGGAACGGTACTGTGGTAATGGGGCGGTAGTTAGTTGGAGTGGATGGGTCTAAGTTCGGTTTTTTAAGCAGGAGGAGGACCCAGGACTGTTTTAAATTATTAGGTACTGTGCCTGATGTGAAAGACGCATTTATTAGTTTGGTAATAAATGGTGCGAGATCACGGGCTGCGTCCTTGATCAGTTGTGCAGGGCATAGGTCTCCGTGACAGTTTGAAGGTTTGAGGGAGAGAATAGTATTTTCTACCTCTTTGGTAGATACTTTATGGAAATTAAAAGGGGGGTTGTGCGCTGGGGGGGATGATTGAGTCGGGTGAACCTTTTTATGGGTGACGTTGCTCGGCTTAGTGGAGGAGAGCAGAGATTCTTTTTTGATGCTTAACTTAGTCTTAAGGGAGGAGATTTTGTATGCCCGTGCACCAGTTTTTATCTTTGATACATGAATCGGGCACTTGGATTGGGGATTCAATCTCTTTGAGTATTGTGAAGAGCTCTCTAGTGTTAGATTTAGCTTGTGAGATTCGAGTACTATAAGACGTTTGTTTGGCCAATATAATTTCTTTTTTGTATTGGGAGGCTAGACTACTCAAGTTTTTTTTGTTATTTTCTGAGGGGTGGGCTCGCCAGATTTTTTCACAGCGCCGCTTTTCCTGTCTGAGGGCTTTAAGATGGGGTGAGAACCAGGAGTTGATGTGTTTCCGGGGTTTGCTCTTTTTTAGCTTCAGAGGGGCTATGGCATCGAGGGATGAAAGCATCATTTTGTTATAGATCTCCACCATCGTGAATGGATCGGCGTGATCCTGGATGGCGTTCAGGGTTGGTGTGATTAGCGGGATCAGGTTTTCAGGGGTGATTTTTTTTATTTCGGGAATGGACCGCTGGAGCTATGCTGTTAGCTTGTGCTGGGGTGCCTCAAGGGTGAACGAGATCAGGTAATGGTCTGTCCAGGGCTGCGGAAGTATGGCCGAGACCAGGTCTGGGCAGTTGTGCACTGCTAGCCAGTCCAGAGTTCTCCCTTTGATATGGGTGGGCTCAGTGATCTTCTGGGTGAAGCCCAGTTCCTCTAGGGTGTTGTTGATGGTGCTGGCATTGGCATCTGCGGGGTCGCTAAGTCCGAGGTTAAAGTCTCCTAGTAGGATACGTTGTGAGGAGTTTTTAAGATAGTTTGATAATATGTCTGTGAGGTCTTCTTCAAATGACCCTAAAGGGCCCGGTGGCCGGTAGATAAGGTGAATAGAGATGGATTGGGTATTAGATAGTGTTAACTTGGCGGTTAGGGATTCACAGGAGCTAACAATGGTGGGGGATTCAATGGTGATATGGAATTTAGTTTTGGCTATAATGGCAAGACCTCCGCCTCTAGAGGTGGTCCGGTCAAGTCTTAATAGCGTGTAGTCATCTGGTACCGCTAGCATAATTGCAGGGCCTGCCGTGGGGTGTAGCCAAGATTCAGTGACTGCTAAGAAGTCCAGGTCTTCGTTATGTAGCAGGTCGGCAATGTCTGATGCGTGGGCTACCATGGAGCGGGCGTTTATTAGTGCACCCTTGGTCCCAAGTTCTACTGGGTTTACGGGTGGTGGCACCGATTCGTGCGTAATTTTACGGACACGGATGGGCTCGCGGTGGAGTCTGCTGTTCAGTTGAAGGGGGTGTAGGGAAGGATTCCTAGTCACCTTGTTGTGGGCTAGTTTGGATAGAGGGTCATAGAGCCTAGGGAGCCTGGCGCGTAGTCTAAGGTTCCTCATGAGAACAGGGCAAGGTGAGGAGGTCATATCAGTTAGTTTATGTAGGTGGTGTGTGGGCTTAAGTGCTGGTAAATTGGGTAGCATGGTTGGGTAATGGCTGTTCAAAATATACAGTATTGATCTCAGTAACACTGTGTAAAGCGCATGGATATGCATTGTGAAGTTGGGCAAGGAAGGGCTAGTACAGTACAGTTGTCCGTTAACGAGGGGTCTAGTGTCATCTAGGTGGTGGGTCGAGCGGTGGCGAGCGACCAAAAGGGTCTCAGATAGGTGCAGTCGCGAGCTACCAAAAGGGTCTCAAATAGGTGCAGTGGCGAGCGACCAAAGGGTCTCAAATGGGTGCAGTGGCGAGCGACCAAAAGGGTCTCAGATAGGTACAGTGGCGAGCGACCAATAGGGTCTCAAATAGGTGCAGTGGCGAGCGACCAAAGGGTCTCAGGTGGGTGCAGTGGCGAGCGATCAAAAGGGTCTCAGATAGGTAAAGTGGCGAGCAACCAAAAGGGTCTCAAATATGTGTAGTAGCGAGCGACCAAAAGGGTCTCAGATAGGTACAGTGGCGAGTGACCAAAAGGGTCTCAAATAGGTGCAGTGGCAAGTGACCAAAAGTGTCTCAAATATGTGTAGTAGCGAGCGACCAGAAGGGTCTCAGATAGGCTACAGGATCCAGTGGTAGGAGTCCATGTTTATGCAGTCGGTGGTAAAAACACAACATAGTTCGGGCTGCTCAGCGGGTGTACTTACAGGCAGTCAGGTCTGTCCTTGAGGAAAAGCCCTTAGGCTTCGGTCGCCGTTTCGGATGGCGTGAAGACTCCTCGGGGTGGGGGGCACTGCTCCAGTAGTGTTTGGGAGCTCCAACTCATCCGAGGGGCTGATATGCAGGCTCAGGACAGGTGAGGTGGTGCCGTGATGTTATTCATCTGTTGATAGTGTTCCTGAGGTCTACTAGGTCATCCATGCCTAAAGGGCAGAGCCCAGATCCTAGGACGATGCGAACCCGCTCACTCTTGCATCTCATCCCTTGAACTGATCACTAGTTCATTATGAGGAAGAGAACACGATGGTTCCTAATGTTATCGCAACATTTTGGACATTTCTTAAATGGCTTTCATAGTGTACATCCAACATAACTCGCAAGAAAAAAATGCTCTTTGCTCCTCCTGTGTTAGCCAATCACCTCAAGACAGAATTACATACACCTGGAGTCACATCCAACAATCACTCGCAGATTTGAGTTCGTACAAAACAAAGATCCTTCTTGTGTATTGCCTGGCTGCCTCACCTCAGTCAGCATGCTAGTCTGTGGTCTTTGCAACTGCTTTTGCTCTATGCGGTCAGAGGCCAATTGTGTGCCCCCTAGCTAGAGGACCCTATGGGGCTCTGAGGGGACAGGTCCGCATTTCCTTCATATGGAATTTACACATCTGATACCTGCCCTCTATGTGCAGTGCTCAGCCTTTCTTAAGGGAACACAATTCTGATTTCTACAGGCACAAACCTTTCCTTAGTATTCAACTGCACCATTAAATTCCTGGGTGCCAGATCTGCTTGCCTCTACAATGTTCTACAGAACACCTCTCTGTAACCTCACCCGTTTTATTCAGTCCACCCTGTGCCACAATCCAATGACAGTGGGGTGTCTACAACGGTGCTTCGTTTTGCTCACTATACTTAGCATAGGCCTTCTTCCCAGAAGTTTCTTCAGATAAATAAATCTGCTGCTAACTGGAAGGCTAGATTTGCAAGTTCAACAGACAGGCAGTTCCACCACAACATTCACTTGGGTGGGGCTAGTTTCGCTACTCTACCTTTCAGATCTCTGAGGAGGGGGTCCAGCTCAAAAGGCACTAACAGGATTGGACAATGTATGAGCCTCTTAATCATCTCACCTTTTGTCAGGCAGATTGGAAAATCTTTAGTATGCCCAGCCGGCCCACTGTCTCCCAAACCAGCGCCACAGCCCCCCCCGAGCAGGAAGATCTCTCTGGTTCGCAGCCAACTACCATAATGTGTTACTTATGGAAGCAGACAATAGTAGATGGCAAGGATTTGAAGGGAAGTGTTAAATGTAACAAATTCCAAGGGGGAAAAAACAAGACTCAACGAGTCTTCGCTAAACAGGAGTGAACAACACATTGGAGTAAAAGTCTGGATTAACAGTTGGAAAAAACGACTTTAGTCCAGGCAAAGATAGCGGGATGTAGGTAAATCCCGAATCTGAAATTGCTCTCAGCTGTTACTATAGTGGCCATTATTGAAATGGGTGTTTGAGAATGCAATTAAAAAGTAATGTTAGCAAATATACTTACATAACACTTTTCAATATTATACCATACTTCATTTTTAAAGACCTTTGCATTTGACATGCCTTAACTTCTGAATCACAAACATGATTTCAAAGAAAAGCTATGTTATAACAGTATTTTAAAAGACCATGCAGACCCCATCTGGTTCTTTGGAATGTGGGACATGGACTTTACTCCTTACAATGTGTAATACACATTTTATCAAGGCAACTATAACTCATCTAAAACATTTATTTTAGATTACATTTTAGGCATTGAGGTGTCCGATCTAATGCGGTTCATTTGAAAGAGAGACCAGAACAGTACCTGCTGCAAAGCTGGGCTGATATGTAGCAGATGATGTTGGGCTTGAACATTCATTAGAAGAATCTGTGAGCAAGGGTGATGCAAAGCTCACTAGCGTGTTGTATATGCTAAAATAAACGGGGGGAAAAAAGACCATTGGCATTTTAATATTTGGTATAATACAAACATGTCTGCACGCATTCAAAAATAAAAACAGGCTCTACCTCTGAGTCTGTGTTTTCAGCTCTTTCAGGGTGGGAATTATTTCCTGAAGCATTTCAACATGCTCCTGGCTGCGTGCCTGGCCCATCGACTGCACAAGCGTGAAGAGGACAGTTTGGATATTGTCTTGCCAGGACTTATATTCAGCTAGGAACTGTCTGACACTGTTGTCAAAGGGCACATCCTCTCCATCTGCCAAAGCAGCCTCTTCATCCTGTAACAAAGAAAAATGTTGAATCCAAAATCATACATAGATTGACAGGGCCACAACCCGACTTGCTGTTGACTGTGTAAAATAAACTAGCCACACTTGCTCAACACAGACATTTTTTGACAAATGGTAGCAGGCAAACAATATCATACAAAGGTTTATTTATAAGCAACCACTTCACTTTTCTCAAATTTAACTGGCAAGGATTCCTTGATGAGACCATTAAGACAGGACATGGGGCAACCCACCTATGAAGTAGTAACCTCTCAACTCTTTGGTTGTCATTGGTGACAAGATGCCATGAATCAGTGAAGGAACAAAATTACTTGCCTCTGGTAATGTTCTTTCCCGTGAATTATTTTCGCACATATTCATCTTGGATATATTCAGCAGTGTCGGCTAAATCATGGAAATATTTATCCCAGAGGGGAGAGCAATCAGACAGAGTGTGGAAGTCCCCCGAAGCAACCAGATTTACAACTTTGAATAGGTCCGTGGGAAGCCTATATATATATACACCTTGCACCATGCCCTCAGTTTCTCCTTTTTTACCCAGAGGGGGAAACCTGGAAGGGAAATCAGCGAGCTCAATAGTAGCGTTGAAGGTTGAGCGGGCGATGAGTAATCTGTGGGAGGAGAATCCCTTGGAAAGAACATTAGCAGATGCAAGTAATTTGTTCTGATGGATTGGTACTTGAACAAATTCCTCCTCTTGGATAGACTGTCATAGCAGTACTTCTAGCAAAGGAAGCATGGAAAGCGAAACTGGAGAGATGTTTGCCACACTACAAAATTGTGTAGGATTGCTCATCCAAATTGGGCATCCTGCCCAATAAAGTGAGTGCAAACAAGAGTGTATGGCAAAGGCATGTTACAGCATGGCAAATGTTCGAGACTGGTGGTACTCTCAACAGAGAAGCAGCTGCTGCAAACAGTCAAGCTGAATGTGCCCTAAGGCCTTCAGGAGCCACTTTGTGCACTTTACAGTAGCACTCTAAAAAGCAGAGCACAATTCAACGTCATCAATTGCTTTGTAACTGCCTTATCTAGTTTTGCTCCAGCATAGCCTATAAAAAGTTGCTCATCTTGCCTGAAATCTCAGGTCCGAGTCACGTAGAAGCTAAGAGCTCTCTTTGGATCAATCCTGTGAAATCATTCTTCCTCTTTGAAGGGTGGGTTGGGGTTGAGGGTTTGTAAAAAAACCATCAGTTGGCACTCTGGAAAACATATGGAAGGTGAGAAAAAGGTCTACAAGAAAGGGCTTGCAAGTCACTAACAGAAGGACAGTTTCCATGTTAAATGTGTGGGAGGGAATGAGTAAATTGGTTTGACTGATGTTTGCATCAAGATGGTTAATACCAAGTTAAAATTTCAGAAAGAGACAAACTACTGTGAAGAATCTTATGGATGCTTCACTGAAACCATGCCTAAAGTCTCCTCCTAGGCGGCCAGGGGAAGGCAGACACTTCCTGATCCCCAACCCTGGGGGTCGTGTACTGTGGGAGGAGAAAGGGTTTAGGGTGGTGCAGGAATTACATGGGATGAGACACTGTATTTTTCCTCTGACAGAGAGACTCTTACCACTGTACCAAAGGAGGTCATGGCTTATTGTCATTGTAATGTCTCTGAACCTAATATGAGATCTAAGGTTGTGAAATCTAAACTCGTAAATTCAGAGCACATTATATCAAAAGAAAAACCCTTACTGCTTGTCCCAAACTAAACACCCTCCTCAATTACAAAGGTGAAAGGTAAAGGATAATGAAAAAGTTGTTTTCTCTACACCATCTTCCTCTAGAAAAGTTCAATCTTACAGCCCCTCTGCTAAAATATATTTAGGGAATAACATCTACCTTTAAAAAGACTGTCAAAGTTGAAAAACCCAACTTCTGTAGAAGAAACTACAAGTCCCAGAATCCTAGAGGGACAGACAAAGAGTGTTGAAGAGGCATGCAAATGTAGTCAGACACTCCAGCCTAGCAGCCACTGTAGGAGTCAGGCAATTAAACCAAATGGCTTACACCTGAAGCCTGTTAACCAGGCTGGGAGGCATAAAAGGCCCCAGCCAGAAAGGAGTAGTAGAAGGAACAAGTTACTTACCTGTAACTATTGTTTTCCATCATGGGTCTGGCATGGATTCATATGCTCATGAATATTCCCCGTCAGGCTGGGAATCCTTGGTAAAAAAATAAAACAGTTTCACTTTCACTTACAAGGAACAAGTTACTTACCTGTAACTGTTGTTCTCCAGCATGGGTCTGGCATGGATTCACATGCTCATGAATATTCCCCGTCGTCAGGCTGGGAATCCTCGGTAAAGAAAAAACCAGTATCAGTTTCGTTTCTGATCTGTCTTTCGTAGTAATAACCAATCACTGGTCTCTGCGTCATACTGACCACAGCCAATGACTGCCCTCTACCTAAGCACCGCCTCTGGCAGCCATCTTCAGATTTGGAAGCACGTGAAGTGGCAGTATGACCAAGTGAAGAGCCGCAGAGGGGTAGGCGGGAGGGTTCGCATGTGAATCCATGCCAGACCCATGCTGGAGAACAACAGTTACAGGTAAGTAACTTGTTCCTTCTCCAGCATGGGGTCTGGCATGGATTCACATGCTCATGAATAAAGAATACATAGCAGTACACACATGCACAACCACGGGAGGTGGCAAAGGCTCAACATTAAGCATCACATCAACTCAACATTAAGCATCTTACCTCCTCACCAGGCTCACCTCAGGCGAACAGGTTGCGCAGCACTGCTTGGCCGACCCTGGACTCCTCCCTGGAATCCCGGTCGACGCAGTAGAATTTCGTGAAGGTGTGCGTCGACCTCCACGTAGCAGCCCTGCATATGTCCAGCAGGGGCACACCAGATAGGAACGCCGTGGTAGCTGCGATCGCTCTGGTGGAATGGGCTCTCGGACGGCCAGGCAGCGGTCGGTTTGCCAACCGGTGACAGTACATGATACAGCCGGAGAGCCATCTGGAGATGGAAGCCTTCGAGAGAGCCTTCCCCTGATTGACAGGTCCAAAGTTCACAAAGAGTTGTGACGTCTTCCGAAAACCTTTCGTGCGGTCCACGTAGAACTTCAGCGCTCTAGCTACATCCAGCGAGTGCAAAGTCCTCTCAGCCGGCGACGACGGCGACGGGAAGAACACAGGTAACACCAAGGGTTCGTTGAGATGAAAGTCCGACGGTACCTTGGGCATGAAGGAGGGGTGCGTCCTGAGCACTACCCTCGTGTCGTGGAAAGTCAAGTACGGGGCCTTGCAGGAAAGGGCCTGGATCTCTCCCACTCGTCGTGCGGAGGTGATGGCCACGAGAAAAGCTGTTTTCCACGATAGAAACTTCAACGGGGCCGAGTGCAGAGGCTCGAACGGAGGTCCCATAAGTTTGGTCAGCACCACGTTGAGCTCCCACGCCGGGGCCGGAGCCTTCACCGGCGGGAACGATCTGAACAGTCCCTTCATGAACTCTTTCACCAGACGATGAGACCACAAGGACGTCCGGCCCGTGGTTCTGGTGTATCGGGAGATCGCAGCAAGATGAATCTTGATGGACGCGTGTGCCAGACCAGCTTTGGCCAGCGTCAGCAGGTACGGCAGCACTTGGGGAGCCGTAATCCGTAGAGGGTTAATCTTCTGTGCGTGGCACCAGACAGAAAACCTCTTCCATTTGTGTCCGTAGCATTTAAGAGTCGAGGACGCCCTGGCCTTTGCAAGAACCTCTCTGCAATCGGCCGGTATGTCGTATCCTCCAAACTCTAGCGCTGCAGGAGCCAGGCCTGCAAGTTCAGCGACTTCGGGTCGTGGTGGAGGATGGCGCCTCCTTCCCTGGAGAGTAGATCCGCGTCCGCCGGCAGCTTGATTGGCGGGGACGCCGACAAGTCCAGAAGGTCCGGGAACCATATCTGCCTCGGCCACGCAGGTGCGACGAGGATCATCCTGCACCGTGACCTCTTGAGCTGGTTGACGAGCCGGATTAGCAGAGGCAAGGGAGGGAACGCGTAGAGGAACAGGCCCTCCCAGGGGAACGAGAAAGCATCGCCCATGCTCCTCGTCTGGGGAAACCTGCTGGCGAACCTCCGGCACTTGGTGTTCGTCGCCGTCGCGAACAGGTCGATCTGGGGTGTGCCCCACCGTCGGAAGAGGCGATCCACCAGATCCTGCCGTAGTTCCCACTCGTGGTACGAGCGCAGCTCCCTGCTGAGTGAGTCGGCGATGGTGTTTTTTATCCCTGCCAGATGAAACGGCACCAGAAGAATCCCTTGGGCGACGGCCCAATGCCACAGGTCCTGCGCCTCCTTGGACAGCGCTGGGGACCTGGTTCCGCCCTGTTTCCTGATGTAAAACATGGTGGTGGTGTTGTCGGTGAAGATCCTCACCACCTTGCCCTTGAGGGACGGAAGGAAGGACCTGAGGGCCCAAAACACTGCACGGAGCTCCAGGACGTTGATATGCAGGGACTTCTCCGTCGGGAGCCAGAGTCCCCTTGCGTGCAGGTTTTCGGTGTGCGCTCCCCACCCTTCTAGGGAGGCATCCGTGGTCACAGTCACCTGGTGGGCTGGGGTCTGGAAGTCCATGCCCGCCGTCAGATGCGCGCGGGTGCCCCACCACCGTATCGCTCGTCGGAAACTCTCGTCGAGCTTGATCCTTTCCTCGAAGCTGCCCGTCGTCTGGATCCAGCGCGCATCCAGGAACTCTTGCAACGGGCGCATCCGGAGCCTGCACATGGGAATGAGGTAGATGCAGGAAGACATCATCCCGAGGAGGGACTTGATGGACCTCACCTTGGCCGCGTCGGCCACCAACATCCGTTGCACCTTGCCCAGGATGGTCCTGGTCCTCTCCTCCGACGGGGAGGCCAGAAGGGACACTGTGTCGAGCCTCGCTCCCAGAAACAGTGCGACTTGCGCGGGCACCAGGTGGGATTTGGCGTAGTTCACGGAGAATCCCAGGTCCGTGAGGAGTTGGACGGTCCTTGCCGTGTGGACCACGGCGAGCTCCCTCGTCTTGGCGCGGATGAGCCAGTCGTCCAGGTAGGGGTAGACGTGAATCCCCTCGCGGCGCAGCTGCGCCGCCACCGGTGCGAGGCACTTGGTGAAAACCCTGGGTGCCGACCGCAGTCCGAAGGGAAGGGCTTTGAACTGGTAATGACGCCCTTGGACCACGAATCTGAGGAATTTTCGGTGCCCCTTTAGGATGGGAATGTGGAAGTAGGCATCCTCCAAATCCAACGACGATAGGAAGTCTCCTTCCTCCAGCTGACCCAGGACGTGCTGGAGGGTGACCATCCGGAACTTCTGCGCCTTGATGAACTTGTTCAGGCGTCGCAGGTCCAGGATGGGGCGCCATCCTCCCGTCTTCTTCTTCACGAGGAAGTAACGCGAGTAGACTCCGGAGCCCCGAAGCCTCTTTGGGACGAGTTCGATGGCGCCCTTTCTGAGCATCGCCTTTACCTCCAGGAGAAGTTGAGGGACGTGAAGTTCTTTCCTGGCCACGGGGGGGACGCGCGGGCACCTTCTTTGAAACTCGAGCGCGTGGCCCCGGGCCAGGGCGTCCAGCACCCAACGGTCGGTGGAGATGGACTCCCACACGCTGACGAAGCCCGCCAGCCGGCCTCCCACCGGGGTGCTTCGGTGGGGGCCCGACCCCACGGCCGGTTCAATCCTGCTTGGACGCGGCCTTGCCGCCTTGGCCTCCTTGGCGACGACGGCGGGGTCCGCCAGACTTGCCTCGTCCTCTGTAGGCCTCTTGCGACGACGAGCGGGCCGCTTGACGGTAGGAAGCGAAACCGCCGCCGGAACCTTTGGAGGCGCCCTTGCCTCCGCCGCTCCGAAAGGGCGTCCGCCGTTGCTGCAGTACTCCAAGGGCCCGGGCCGTCTCAGTATCCGCCTTGATGGCCTGAAGGGAATCGTCCACTGTCTTCCCAAACAGGTTGTTCCCGTCGAAGGGCATGTCCAGGACCCTGGTCTGGACGTCCTGCCGAAAGTCCGTAGCCTTGAGCCATCCGCGACGTCGAAGGCAAACGCCGTTGCCCATCTGGCGGAACCCAGTGTCGGCGATGTCCGTCGCCACGGTGATGGCGTGGTCCGAGGCCACCTCACCTTCCTGCAGGATCTCAAGGGCCTCCGCCCTCTTGTCGTCCGGCAGAAAATCCAGCAGGGGAGCTATCTTGTACCAGAGTTCCCTGTCGTAGCGGGCCACGATAGCCAAGGCGTTGGCCGCTTTAATCGTCGTCGCCGCCGACGAGATGACTCTGCGCCCCATGGCATCCAATTTCTTTCCCTCGCCGTCCGGCGGGGAAGTCGACGTGGAGGCCGCACCCCCCCCGCTTTCTTCCTGGCTGCCGCGGAGACGACGGAGTCCGGGGTAGGCTGCGCCCGGAGGCATAGGGGGGCTGAGTCCGGGACCCGGTACTTTTTCTCGTACCGGTCTCTTTTCGCTGGCGTCGTGGAAGGGTTCTTGAGGAGGGAAAGGCCCTCATCCCAAATGTCGTCCAACAGAGGCACTGCGAGGACCGTCTTCCTCTTGGTCTCGCGCCGTTGGTAAAGGAAGCCTTCCTTTTTCTTCTCCTCAGGGCAGAGTTGGAAAAGCTCGGATGCCCTGGCGATCATTGAGTGGAACGATCCAATCTCGTCGGGCGGAGAAGCCCTGGTGGGAGGCGACGACGGAAAATCCTCGTCGTATGCCTCGTCGTCCGTACCCGTCGCTGCCGTGTCAGTCCCCGTATCATCCCCTCGGGCGGACGGGGAGGAGGGCTGGACGGGGCGCGACGGTTGAAAAGGAGGCGGTGGATGAATCCTTCTTTTCTTGGTAGGGGGAACACCAGAAGGTCCCGGTTCTGGATCCCCCGACGGGAGAGGTTCCTCCGTCGGTAACGGTAGTCTCGTCCTTATCTCGGAGCATAAGGACTGTATAGCCAACAAAATGGCCGCTGAGTTGTCTTGCGGCGCTGGCAGAGGGGAATCCGACGGGCGAGCAGGGGCCCCGTCGGTATCCTCGACGATGTCGTCGTCGTCACCTGCGTCGGGGCCCATTCCGACGGGCTGGTCTTGTTCCACGCCTAGGCCGTGGCTTAAGACCTCGATCAGTTCCTCTTCTGAGGTTGAGGCCGAATCTACGCCGACGCCCTGCCCCCCCTTCTTCACCACGGAGGGTTTCACGGGGGTCCTATCGATGGGCACGAAAGAAGACTCCCTCCGAGGAGGCAGGGAGATTCTGGGCCCCGAGGCCGCCACCACTGGTGCAGCCTCCACAGGCTGGGCCAGGGCCGCCGCGACCGTTTCGATAGAGGGCTTGGTCGAATGGATCAAGGCCTTCACCACCTTAGGTGCGCTCACCGCCTTATCCTTGAGGGAGGGGGCACTGCCACGCTCCTCCTCTGCCTTAGAGCTCGACCGGGGTCTCTCCAGGAGCTTCGCCGGGTGCTCGGCCTTCCTCTTACCCGACCCAGAGCGTTGGCTCGTGGTTGATGGTGCCGGGGAGGGTGCGCCCTGCCTGGCGCCCGTAGAGCCCGACCGTTCGGCGCTCCCGGTGCCAGCGGACTCGCGGTGCTTGGCCTTATGTTGGGCCCCCGTCGCCGGGGCGCCCTCAAAGGTCTTAGAAGACCGCTCAGATTTCTTCTTCTTCTCGCCAGACGGGCTCTTACCCTCCAGCCAGCTGGCGAGACGTTGATGGCGGTCCTTCATGGTCCGTTCCGACATGTTGCCGCAAAACGCACAGTCCTTCTCCACGTGCGTCTTGTCCCCATGAAGGCAGTAAAGGCAGAAAGAGTGTTCGTCCTCCTTGAAGACGTTCTGCAGCTGGCATCCAGGGCAGGCCCTGAACAGCTTTCCGGGCGTCGAGCTTCCCTTCTCCTGGGCCATCTCCGAGACCGGGCCTGAGAAGCTTCTGGAGTCCTCCGAAGCGTAGCTCGACGAAATCTTCACCCTTGAGGGGCACAGATGAATCCGACACGGGTCCCCGTTGATCGGATGTAGGATCGGTGGAGCTTGAGGCTCTTTTGACCGAAAGAATCGAAGTTTTTGTGAAAAAGCGCGAAAAAATAGCACTAACGCTCGAGAGCAATAGCACGAGGATCCCAACACATGAACGTGCGGTAAAAATCTGAAGATGGCTGCCAGAGGCGGTGCTTAGGTAGAGGGCAGTCATTGGCTGTGGTCAGTATGACGCAGAGACCAGTGATTGGTTATTACTACGAAAGACAGATCAGAAACGAAACTGATACTGGTTTTTTCTTTACCGAGGATTCCCAGCCTGACGACGGGGAATATTCATGAGCATGTGAATCCATGCCAGACCCCATGCTGGAGAAACTGTATTTCTCCTTTAAACCAATATCTGCTCTCTGGGTCATACTGACCCCATCCATTGACAGTCCTCTCCCCAAGCCCCTCCTCTGCTAGCCATCTTCAGATTTGGTAAGCACTTAAAGTGGCAATATGACCAAGAAGAGCCGCAGATGGGACGGGGAGGGAGGGTTTGCATGTGAATCCATGCCAGACCCATGCTGGAGAACAATAGTAACAGGTAAGTAACTTGTTCCTTCTCCAGCATGGGGTCTGGCATGGCTTCACATGTTCATGAATAACAAATGCATAGCAGTAACACATTACACAACCACAGGAGGTGGCAAAGCTCAACAGAAGCAATTAACTCTTACCTCTGGAACAGACTCACCTCAAGCAAACAGGTTGCGTAGCACTGCTTGGCCGACTGTGGACTCTTCCTGGGAATCCCTGTCGATGCAGTAGAATTTCGTGAAGGTGTGCGTGGACCTCCACGACCCGCCCCTGCAGATGTCCAGCAGGGACACACCAGACAGGAACGCCGTCGTCGCAGCAATTGCTCTGATGGAGTGGGCTCCCTAACAGCTGGGCAGCGGTCGGTTCGCCAACCGATGACAGTGCATGATGCAGCCGGAGAGCCACCTTGGGATGGAAACCTTGGCCAAGGCCTTCCCATGGTTCACAGGACCAAAGTTCACAAACAGTTGAGAAGTCTTCCGAAAACTCTTTGTGCGTGTCAAGTGCAAGGTCCTTTCAGCCAGTGACAAAGGCTTCGGGAAAAAAACAGTTAACACCAAAGGCTAGTTGAGGTGGAATTTTGACAAAACCATCGGCATGAAAGAGGGGTGCGTCCGCAGCACCACCCTCGATTTGTGGAAAGTCAGGTACGGCTATTTGCAAGATAGGGCCTGGATCTCACCTACCCTCCTGGCAGGGGTGATGGCCACAAGGAAAGCAGTTTTCCACGAGAGGAACTTGAGGGGCCTGATGCATAGGCTCGAAGGGGGCCCCCCCATGAGCCTCGTCCGCACCACGTTGCGTTCCCACGCCGGGGCAGGAGCCTTCATTGGCGGGAAAGATCAAAATAGTCCTTGGAGGAACTCCTTGACGAGTCGGTGAGACCAAAGTCAAGATCTTCCTGGAGACCTGGTGTAAAGGAGATAGCCGCCAGATATACCTTGATAGAGGCCTGCGCCAGTCTGGCCTTGATCAAGGATAGCAAGTATGGAAGAATCTGCGGGCCGTGACCCTCAGAGGGGTAATCTTCTGAGACCGGCACCAGGTAGCGAAACGCTTCCACTTGTGACCGTAGCACTTTAAAGTCAACGACGCCCTGGCCTTGGCGAGGACCTCCCTACAGTCAGCAGGCAACTCATATCCTCCAAACTCTAGGGCTGCAGGAGCCAAGCCCTCATGTTCAGCGATCCTGGGTCGTCGTGAAGGATTGTGCCTTCTCCTCTGGTCAGAAGATCCAGAACCACTGGCAGCTTGAACGGAGGCGACGCTGACAGGCTGAGAAGGTCTGGGTACAAAATCTGCCTCGGCCACCCCAGGGCGATGAGTTATCATCCTGTATTGGCACTGAGTGTGTTGATGACTCTTTACAGGAGAGGCACCGGAACAAATGCGTACAGAAACAGGCCTTCCCACGGGAAGGAGAACGCATCCCCCCAGGGCTCCTCGGTTGGTGGTATCTGCTGGCAAACCTCTGGCATTTGGAGTCATGGATCAATCTGGGGCCTGCCCCACTTGAAGATGCGGTCCACCTGGTCCTGCCCAAGTTCCCACTCGTGCCAGGAGCGCAATTCCCTGCTGAGGGAGTCTGCAATGGTGTTCTTGACGCCCGCTAGGTGAAGAGGAACGAGGAACATCTCTTGTCAGACAGCCCAGTGCCGAAGGTTGTGCGCTTCCTTGGAGAGCGCTGGGGATCGAGTGCCCCAGTTTCCTGATGTAGAACATTGTGGTGGTGCTGTCCGTGAAGATCCTCACCACCTTACCATTCAGAGATGGAAGGAACGACTTGACTGCCCAGAACACAGCCCGCAGCTCCAGGATGTAGATATGGAGATCCTTCTCCTCTGGCAGTCACAGGTCTCTGGCGTGCAGACAGCCGGTGAGGGCTCCCCAATCTTCCAGGGAAGCGTCCCTGGTGACCGTCTCGTGGTATGCAGGGTTTCGAAACCCTGTGCCCCGGACAATGTTGGAGCGACAACCCACCACCTTATCGCCCGACAGAACTCCTCGTCGAGCGGGATCTTGTTGGCAAAGCTTCCGGACACCCGTATCCTGCGAGTGTCCAGGAATTCTGGAAGAGGTTGCATCTGTAACCTGCAGAGCCGGATAATGTAGATGCAGGACATCATGCCGAGCAATGACTTGCTGCTTCACACTATGGTGGTCTTCATCGACAACAGCTGCTGCACGTTCCCTTGAATGGCCGCTACCCTTTCCTCCGAGGGTGACGCCAGGCAGGATACCGTACTGAGTCTGGCTCCTAGGAACAGCGTGTTCTGCGATGGTGTCGAGCAGGACTTTAGATAGTTGATGGAGTATCCCAGCAGCTGGACGGTCGCCTCCGTGTGTCCGACGGCCAACTCTTACGAGCGGGCCCGGATGAGCCAGTCATCGAGGTACAGGTAGACGTGTATATCCTGTGGACACAGACGGGTCGCCACCGGTGCCAGGCACTACGTGAACACTCTCGGGTCCGACTTCAATCCTTAAAGGTAGGGCATTGAACTGGTAGTGCTGTCCATGCATTACGAAGCATAGAAACGTTTGGTTTTTCCTGTGAATGGGGAGATGGAAGTAGGCGTCCTCCATGTCCAGCAACCTCAAGAAGTCTCCTTTTTCCAGTTGGGCGAGCACGTGTTGCAACATGACCATTCTGAATTTTTTTGACTTGGGGCATTTGTTCAGACGTTGCAGGTCTAGAATGGGCCTCCAGCCCCGGTCGTCTTTCAGACCAAAAAGTATCTGCAATAGACTCTGGAGCCCCAGAGTCGCTAGCGAACCAGCTTTATCGCCCCTTTTCGCAGCATAGCCCGTGCCTCATCCAAGAGCTGAGGGATGTGCTGCTCCTGACGGGCCACCAGAGGGATCCGAGGACACCTGCGCTGAAACTCCAAGGTATGTCCTTGGGCAAGAGCATCCAGCACCCATCTGAAGTGGTGATCTTTTTCTAATAGCTGACTAGCTTCGTCAGCCGACCTCCCCGGGTGGGGGCCTGACGTCCTGGTCAGTTCAGGCCTGCTTCAGCACCCGTGTCCTGCTGTTCGGGCAACGCTGTCTTCGTCTACTGTAGGCCTGGGAACGTCCTCTGTAGGCTTCCTGAGTCATGGATCTGCATTGCCGACGGTACGATGAGAAACCTTTTTAAGACCTGCTCGACTTTCCTCTGGAGGAGCGAAAAGAAGAGCAGTGCTGATGGAGGGTGCCTAGGGAACGGGCCGTCTCTCTATCTGCCTTGATGGCCTGTAGGCACTCGTCGACAACCTTCCCGGAAAGGATATCTCTGTCAAAAAGGCATGTCCAGTAACTTCGCTTGGACCTCCTGGTGGAAATTCATGGCCTTCATCCAGCCTTGGCGACCAAGGCAGACACCGTTCCCCATCTGCCGGAATCCTGTGTCAGCAACATCCAGCTCCAATGTGATGCAATGCTACCTCCCGCTCCTGGAAGAGAGCGATTGTCTTCATCTTTTTGTTGTCGGAGAGGAACTCCAAAATCGGACACAGCTTGTACCACAGCTCCCTGTCTTACCTGGCCAGGATCGCCAGTGCGTTGGCCGCCTTGATGGTGGACGCTGCAGTGTATATCACCTTCCTTCCCATGGAGTCCATCTTCTTCCCCTCGCTGTCAGGAGGAACTGAAGACGACCAGGATGGGTTAGCCTAACGTTTCCTTGAGACCGCTGAAACCACTGAATCCGGCGATGGTTGCGACCGGGTGTAGATTCAGGCAACCAGTACCTCTTCTCCAGCCTATCCCGTTTGGCCGGAGCTGTGCAAGTGTTCTTCAAGAGGGCCAGGCCCTCCTCCCAAATGTCGTTCAGAAGGGGCAGCGCCATGATGGTCTTCCTCTTGGCCTCGCGCCTCTGGTACAAGAAACCCTCCTTCCTGGTTTCTTCGGGCACAAGCTGGAATAGCTCGGAGGCTCTGGCGATCATGGAATGGAACAACCCCACCTCATCCGGTGGGGATGCCGTGGGCTGCCGGGATACACTGCAACAATATTGTTGTATCCGTCCCTGGGTCTGCGGGGGAGAGAGGGCCTGACACGGATGTGGAGGCCGAAATGGGGGCATCGGATGACGCTTCCTCTTCTTCGCTGGTGGCAAATTGGGGCCTCTGGGACCACTGGAATCGGGCCGTGTGGCATCCTCTTCTGGATCTCCAACACAAAGCTGTGGAGGGTCGACAGGATGTCCAGAGAGACATCCCTCGGCTGGGCTGGCGTGATCAAAACACTAGGCCCGTGCCGTCGTCTTCCTCTTCCACTCCCTCGTGGACCGTGTGTAAGGACTCCAGGTCCTCATCTTCCATGGACGAAACTGCCATGGTTTAGGCTGATTCGGGTCCTCCTTGCCCACAGCGCCTTTCCACCCTGAAGGACCGGTACCGAGTTCTGAGATGGTGTCCCCTTTGTTGTGCCAGCAGACTTTGCCAAAGTCACTGCAGTGGTTTCACGCCAAGAGGGCAGGGATACCTTCAGCGCTGCGGGTGCTACCTTCACAGGGTCAGCCCCCTTAGCCTTTGTTAGAGCTGCCGCCACCAACTCTATCGTCGACAAAGTCTTATCCTGTGCCTATTGGGCCTTCTTGGGCAGTTCGGCCTTCTCCATCCGCGGCTTCTCTGGCTTCTCCCGCAGTTTAGCCGGGTTGGACAATTTCCTTTTCGAGGAGGAGCTCAATTGCCGGCTGGCACTGGAGACAGAGGGTGATGTCGATCGTGCCCTGTCCACTGTGGGACCCGCTTCTGCAGCAACTCCGTGGACCTGGAGTTGCGGTTCTTGGCCTTATCTTGGGCCCCCAAGGAGGAGGCACCCTCAAAGGACTTGGAAGACTGCTCCGAGGGGCCGGCCGGTCCTGGGTGAGGCATCACACTGCTCGGAGCACGGCGTAGAAGCCTTGGCGTTCAGCCACACCGCCAGTCTACTGTGCCTATCCTTCGTCGTCTTCTTGGAGGAACCAAGGCATATCTCGCATTCTCCTTCCTTATGGTCTGAATGCAGGCACTAGAAGCATTGCAGGTGTTTGTCTTCAACAAACACATTCCGTAGCACGCACTTGGTGCAGCACTTGAAGAGGCATCTTCCTTCCTTCTGCTCCGACATGGTCGGAAGGTGCGAAATAGGCCCGATGGCCTTCTGGAAACTTCGACGATCTTAGCCTTTGAAAGGCGCTGAAAATCACCAACAACGGATCCCTGCTGCCGGCAGATGGAGAAGAGAGCACATAGGCCCTTTAGAAACAAAAATAGAACTTTTTCCTGTCGAAAACATGAAAAAACATAGCATTAGCTCGCAGAGCAAATGCAAGGACTCCAACACTGAAGCATGCAGTAAGAATCTGAAGATGGCTGCCAGAGGAGAGGCTTAGGGAGAGGTGTATCATTGGATGAGGGCAGTATGACCCAGAGGGCAGTAATTGGTTTAAAGGAGAAATACAGTTTGTAAATGAAACTGAAACAGTTTTTTCTTTTACAGTGGAATCCCAGCCAGATGACGGGGAATATTCATGAGCATGTGAATTCATGCCAGACCCATGCTGGAGAAGGAGCTGGACTGCGGACTGGAAGGCTGTCTGGAGTAGCAGTAGTAGAGGAGAAGCACGAGGCTGGCAAGTCACGAGAAAGTGGCAGAAAAGAAGGGATAGCTGTGCGTGGAGATAGCAGATTTCACCTGCAAGCTGCAAGAGTCCTTTTCTGTCAAACTCAATTGCAGCGGCTGTGCAGTGGAATATGCGCAGAAGGCAGAGTTTTCCCCATGTGAGCTGAGTTGCAGTGATTGCAGAGTCGTGCAAGTGCTGCAGGAGACTAAAGCCAGAAGCAGAGGGTCTCGGGAGAAAAGGAAACTCACACAGCAAGTTGCCGGACTGAAGACACCTGTGCTGGAGAGGGGTGTTGGTCCTCAGCAGGCCAGAAGTAGCAGAGGAAGAGGAAGTAGTCGGGGAAGCAGTGCGACCTGCAGGACCAGTGTCACTGAAGCCGGTGAGTGAAGCACAGCATTCAGATGCACTGCACGAACCTTGTTGGTAACTGTAACCAGCTCCTAATTGACTCGCATTAGATGCTAATGCGAGAAAAGCTAGTTCGTTGTATTGAAAATATTTCCATCAATGAAATGGTAACATTTGCGTATAACGTTGAAGATCCTTGTTCGCGTGAGAAGCTAAAACACTCAAAACCCATTGTTGATGTACAACAAGGTGGTCACGTGTCTCTAAGTTGAGAGAACGCCTTTTTAAACTTTTATTTTTATTCAGCTTGGTAGCACAGGTACAGGTGAGCGACAACAGAGCATATAAAATCAAACAATTAGAACATCACAGAATCACATAACAAGTGGAGGGGCTCGCCCCGCGGACAATGGAGAGTAGCAGGACTATACAAGACCCGGTGGAGGGCCATTCAAGGGGCTGCAGGAGATTAACGAGAAGAGGCTGCTGGGGATGTAGGACCTGAGTCGGTGTCGGGGGGGGGGACATAAATAATCGGAACTTGAACCAGATGTTCCTGGGTCTAGAGCAGGCGGGCTGTTGTACCGCCCACGATTCCTCCGTATCGGAGGCCCAAGTGACTGCTCTGAGCCACTGTGCGTGAGTCGGGGTGGTAGGCCTGAGCCAACAAAGTAGTATTGCCCGCACAGCCAGAAGCATACATAGACCGGCCAGTCTCCTAGAATCTCGGTGCAGGTCAGGAAAGTCATGGAATAAGCATTTCATTGGGGTAGGGGAAATAGGGTGGTCAAGAATAGACGAGATGGTGGAGCAAACAGAGTCCCAAAATTGGGTAAGGCGGGGGCATGACCAGATCATGTGGAAGTAGTCAGCTCCATCGTGGCCGCATCTAGGGCATCTGGGGGAGAAACTATTAGAGATACGGTGTAGTCTGATTGGGGTGTAGTGGTATCTGTGGAGTAGTTTAAATTGAATTAGCTTGAATCGGGAGTTGAAGGAGACCCTCTGGATACGTGAGCACATTTGGGACCAACGGTCTTCGGTCATTTCCACTCCGAGATCAGACTCCCAGGCGAGCTTTAATTTAGAGAATGAAGGGGGCGATCTGGATTGTACCAGGGTATATAGTCTGGAAGTTTTTCCCCTCATAGGGAAAGGAGAGGTCAATTCAGTGATCGCCAGCTCATCCGGCGGTAATGCTGGGAAGCATGGGTACTTATGTTTGAGGACTCTACGGAGGGATGAGTATTGAAGCCACACTGAGGGACGCTGTCTGAGGGACGGTGGGAGGTCACGCCATTCTATGAAATTACCATCTACAAATATGTCTCTGAGCAATTAAAATCCTGCCTCAGCCCATGTGCGAACAACCGATGGGGGGACCTGTGGGATTCCCGGGAGAAAGTTCCAGATCGGGAAGTTACCATGGAAGGGATGGGTGGTGCCTAGTAATTGCCATGTTTTGGATAAAGCCAGGGATGTGCACCTCAACGGGTCTAATGAGCCCGATTCTATTGGCATGGGTGCGATCACCAGGGATCTGATATCGCGGTCACCAACCGATAACTTCTCTAGTCTGACATGGGGAGGGGGGTCAGATATGTTGAACCAATGTGCAATGTGTTGAAGCTGGGCTGCCAGCCAGTACTTGAGAAAGTCGGGTGCACCGAAGCCACCCATTTCCATCGGAGAAGCAAGGGTCTCAAACTTGAGGCGGACTGCACCAGAGTGCCAGAGAAAAGTATTGAGGGTGCGTGTCAATGTCTGAAAGAACTCAACTCCCGGCCATTGCGGGATATTAACGAATCTATACAATAGCTGGGGGAGTACCACCATCTTCAGTATTCCCACCCTACCTGCCAGTGAGATCGGGAGTTTGTCCCAACCCTGAATTTTTTGCATTAGGTTTGTGAGGTATACTTGATAAATCTTCACGAAAACCCGATCGATATGTCGCGACACCACTATACCTAAGTAGGTGAACTCAGATTGGGCCCAAGTGAATCCAAGAGTATCGGGAGGGGGGAGCGTGCTGGGGGTAAGCGGGAAGAGAGTTGATTTAGCGCAGTTTACCGTCAGGCCCGACATACGGCCAAAAAGAACAACATCCTCCAGTATTGGGGCAAGATTGATTTCAGGAGAGCGAATAAAGAGTAGAGCATCGTCAGCATATAGGGAAACTATATCTGAGACCCCGGCAGTGCGTAGGCCTCTATGGGAATGAGATTGGCGAAGCATATCCGCGAACGGCTCCATCGCTACAGCGAAGATTAATGGAGAGAAGGGACAACCTTGTCTAGTACCTCTAGCTATTTGGAAGAGGGAAGAACACCGGTCCCCGGTACGGACTCTGGCCACGGGGCTTGAATATAGCAGCTTGACCCAGGAGAGAAATGTGGGGCCGAATTTACATTTATTAAGTACCCGCCAAAGATACCTCCAAGAGACGGAATCAAAAGCTTTTTGCATATCGAGCGTGGCGGCTACCGCATGGACATCCGGACTCACCCTGCTTATAATATTGAAGAGGCGCCTAAGATTCAGTGAGGTAGAGCGTCCCGGAATAAACCCCGCCTGGTCTGGATGAATGATATGTTGCATGAAGGGGGCCAGACGTAAAGCAAGTAGCTTAGCATAAATCTTGACGTCACAATTGATTAGCGAGAGTGGATGGTAAGAACCGCATTGCGTAGGGGATTTACCAGGTTTTAACAGGACAGTTATGGTGGCTTCGCGGAGCGTGGGAGGGAGCTGGCCCACCTCCAACGATTCTTCCCAAAGCGCGACCAGACGAGGAAGTAGAAGAGACTTGAACCGCTTATAGAACTCAACCGGTATACCGTCCGATCCCGGGGATTTGCCTGATGAGAGGGAGTCTATGGCCTCCGAGAGTTCCAAGGAAGTGAATGGACTCTCAAGGGCTCCGATGGTATCGGAGGAAAGGACCGACAGGGGGAGCTTGTCCAGAAAGACGTCTATTTCTGCTATAGTGGCATTATCCGCGTTAGCATAAAGGGATTGATAGAAGGAGAGGAATTCGGAATTGATATCACCGGGGGAAGTGGCAAGGGATCCATCAGGTCTCTCAACGCCAGGAATGGGAGGAGCGCCAAACTCACGGCGGAGAAGCCTAGCCAGGAGACGAGATGGGCGCTCACCCTCACCATATCTCCTCGCTAGCCCAGGGTTATCGAGAAATCTCTGCTCTCGGTCCGCAAGAGCGCGGAAGGTGTCTAGCTCCGTGCCGATCAATGCAAGGGTCTCAGGAGTATGATTTAATGCATATTGGGCCTCTAGCACGGATAGTGTGGCCTCGCACTCGGCAATCTCTCTACGGATGGTTCTAAGGATGCCATTTTCTTTAGAGAGGGCGATGCCTCTGATGTAGGCTTTAAAGGTTTCCCAGAGGGTGGCTTGTGATGAGACGGAGCCGGTATTGATCTCAAAGAACTCCTCGATCGCCGACTCCAACTCCGAACTGAAGACCGGGTCAAGGAGGGAGAGTGGTTTCATCCTCCAGTGTCTAGAACGATCGTGATCCGAGCCCCAGGATAGGGTAATAGTTACTGGTGAGTGATCGGAGAGAGTCCTGGGGAGAATCGACAAGCTTGAGATGTTCCTTATGAGTATATCAGACACTAGCCATCTATCAATCCGGGAGAAGGAATCATGCACCGAGGAATAGAAGGAGAAGGGGCGGGAGTCGGGGTAAAGAAGCCTCCATGCGTCAAACAGGGCCAGGCGAGGGAGTGAAGAAAGTGTAGTATATGCGGCCCTAGTGAGGTGACGGGGACGAGAGCCAGATCTATCGAGATCCACATCGAATATAGTGTTAAAATCGCCTCCCCAGAGAATAGGTACCAACGGGAAGCCATCAAGGAGGGACGCGAGATGTGTAAAAAATTCAGGATCATCGATGTTGGGACCGTAGATATTTAGTAGGACCACTTCCCTATTCTGTAGGATGCCATGAAGTAAAACGTATCTGCCCAGAGGGTCTATTGTCGAGGCAATGGGGATAAATCTAATACTCTTGTGAATAAGGGTCATAACCCCGCGGCTTTGTGTGGAGTAGGAAGTATAGTATCTCTGCGGTCCCCAAGTTTTAGCAAACTTCTCACAGTGGTCAGTTACCGCATGTGTCTCCTGAAGAAACAGGATCTTAGTCCCGTGTCGTTCAGCCTGGAGCTGCAGTAATCTCATTTTCTTAAAGTTCCCCAGCCCCCGCACGTTCCAACTCAAGAATGTAAGGTTTTCCTCACTCGACACAATCAAAATAGACATAGAAATACACAGGTGGATGGAACAGTGCCCCCCATAAGCGGGCCCCATTGCTGTCAGATCTGTGATGGCATAGAGACCCTGGTTCCCTGAACTCTACCTTCTCTGTAGTCACCAAGCCTTTTTTAACGTAAACTCCCCTACCCCCCACCCCCTCCCACATCCCTCCCCCAATCAGAGAGATGAACAACCCATGTACAACCAACCAAGTCAAAAACACTGGCATCAACGTCTGGGGGGCCTGTACGTCGGCCTGGCGGCGATGCTCCGTACCTTGAGGCAATTTGAGGATAAACTTAATGCCTGGCCATGAAAGCAAGTCACATACGGGGATGGACCCGCGGGGGGGGGGGGGGGGAGGAAGGCACGACCATCAATAATGAACCAATGTAGCGAGATTATATGGGGTAACCATCCGAACAGCTTGAACGGGATGGTGTATGTGTTCAGACCCGATATCAGAAACTAGGGATTACCACAGTGTTTCGGGATACTCGAGCGGGCGAAGGATGTATGTGGTGGATAGCTGGGATGCACCGACGGAGAGAAGTCAGTACCGTCCTCAGATCAGCAGCCAGCCCCCACTGCATGATAACCCAACACCAACAGATGCATCGCTTAGAGAGAAAACGGAGACATAAACATTCACACTTATAATGCCAACAGGACGAGGTGTGCAGCAACCCCCCGGCCCAGAAGTCCACGCAGTACCGCAACTGATAATGCCGGAACACCGCAAGGCCAGCCGAGTTCTGGGTTACGGCTCAATGGTGGCGACCCCACAATAAGAGCATGTTGTGTTAGAACAAAAGTACAGCGTGTGGACCAATGGAGCAAGGCATAAGCAATGGAAGTGATTGTTGCAAGTATAGTTCAGCCGGGAAAATGTTCATCTATAAACTTAGAGGCCTCCTCCGGTAGGGTGAAGAAGTATACTCGATTCGCATGCTCGATCCGGAGTTTGGCGGGGTATAGCATAGCGTATTTGACCTGGAGCTCGCGCAACCGTCTCTTCACCGCCAGGAAGGATTTACGCTCACGCTGGACCGCCATCGAGAAGTCCGGGTATAGATGGATTCTGGCCGCGCCCAACAAAAGGTCTCCCTTGACTCTTGCCGCCCTGAGCAGGGCATCTCGGTCGCGAAAATTAAGGACCCTGGCTATAATCGGGCGAGGAGGGGCGCCAGGCCTAGGCTTCGCTGTAAGTGCACGGTGGGCTCTCTCGATTGCAAATTGTGAGGAGAGTTTTGGGGAATCAAGGAGTCGAAGTAGCAAGCTCTCCACGTAGTCCTCCATGGGTTCTTGTATGCCATCCTCCGGTACCCCGATTATACGGAGGTTGTTGCGTCTTGAGCAAGACTCAAGATCCTCATTTTTCTTCTCCACCTCTGCTACGCGTGCGGATAATGTGGAAACCTCTGCCCGAAGGGAGCCCAGACCGTCCTCAGCGGTGCTCACACGTGATTCAATCTCAGTTACACGACCATCAGTCCTCTCCATGTGTGCCTTAATGGAGGATATCGTACCGTTCATGTCGTCTAGTTTACTATGGATCGTGGTGAACCCCTCGCGAATGTATTCCATCATTTTCTGAGATTCGGATGGTTCCAGTTCATGTGCAGTGGATGGTTCCTGTGCAGATGTCTCCGCGCCAGATCCTCCCGGGGGCTTCGCAAACATGTTGATAGAGGATTGCTTCTTTCCCATCCTCGTTGACATGGTGTCGGTAAAAGGTGAAGAGAAGTCTGGTGGGTCGGAGGACAGGGGGACGCCAAGAGAGAGCGCCAGGTATGTGTGAGGCCACAGCCGGCTGGCGACACGAGATGCGGTGTTTCAAATCCAGAAGGGGGAGGCCAATCTATGCTGGGTTGCCGGGACCGGGCCAGGAGGGTCGCCCAGGACAGCCGATGTATGTGGCGGCCAGTGAACCACAAGTACTCCCCCGAGAACCTGAGGAGGCAAGGAGACAGTAACCAGTAAGAGAAACAAGAGGAGCCTCTGGTAACTATTGCGATGAGATGGGACAGCCAGGTGGTCAGCACACTAGTAGAGCAATAAGGCGGGTATGGTCCAAATCGGTGGTGCCTCCGTACAGTAGATTCAGGGGTCAGAGCATTCCTCGGTACAGTAACGTGAGCAGCATTGGGTAAGTGGGGAGGAGCCGATGCCTCGCGCCTCCTCCATGGGCCCAGGGAGCGGCGCGGCCGAGGATGAGATGGGACAGCCAGGTGGTCAGTCCTCTGGTAGGGCAATAAGGCGGGTATGGATCAAATCGGTGGTGCCTCCGTACAGTAGATTCGGGGGTCAGAGCACTCCCCGGCACAGTAAAGTGAGCAGCTTTAGGTAAGTGGGGAGGAGCCGATGCCCCGTGCCGCCCCAACGGGCCCAGGGAGCGGCGCGGCCGAGGGTGAGATCCGCCGGAGGGTGGGCTCCGGAGGAGCCGGCCCCCCCCCACAGAGTATCAGGATGTAGGCGGAATGTGGCTATTGTCACAGGGCAGGCGCCGCGCCCAAAATCATGTGAGGGATTCCGATGTGCTTCAGGCGCGACTCTTCACCGCCCAAGGCCGCCAATCAATGTGGTGCGTGCCGCGGAGATCAGGGACCCGACTCACCGCCCGGAGCCATGGATTGGAGGCTCGATTCAAATCGGCACGCCGCCTAGGATGGGGCAGCGGAGCGAGACGCTCTCGGATCCTGTCAGCCGCTCCTCCCGAAGGCAGTGGAGAGCGGTCGCGCAGGGCGGGGAGGACGCCCCTCCCCCCACGGAAGGCCGCAAGCCGCGGCACACGGCCGCGATCCCCCGGAGCCCCGAGGGGGATCGGAGGAAGCAACCGCTCCCGGCACTCCCGTAGGGGCCAGAAGGTCCGCGGCCAAATAAGTTAGGAAGACGGGACGAGGCCAGCAGGGTCCCAGACACACAAGCTTCCCCCTCTGTCAATTATATGTTGAAGCGCCGAGGCAAACAGGAGGATTTCGGTAGAAGGAGCGCCTCGCGGCTCGGAGCTGATCAGCAGGCGGCCATCTTCGTCGAGCGCAACAGGGCCCCCCGAGAGAACGCCTTTTTAACATCATTGAATACCGAATTTGGTCTATACACTAATTACAAGTAGCAGAGTGAAAACTATAACAAAGGGAAAGTGCGTGTGTCCAATTAGAATTCCTGAAATAAGCCTGATCTTCATTATTTATCATTACACATGAACGGAAGGTGTTGTGTCAAGTTTAAACCATGGAAACAGCCTGGAGAAGAACATGAATTAGCCAAGCCAGTAGAACTCCCATTTTCATAGTGAAACTTGTTTTGCCAAGCCTTACAGAACCAACTGACGGTTATGTGATGCTAACAGTTAAGTGGCATAAGAAACAAGTACGCCATTATTACCCGAAGCTGAGAAAGTGGCACAGAAGCTTTTGGTTAATTACTTGAGTAGATACCTTGTGGAAAGGTGAGTGCAGAGCTGGGGAAGGGGAAACCAATGCTTGTATACCCTGAAGTTGAAAACAACCTATGATACAACAGACTGCTGAAGCTAAAAGGGAAAGTCTTGTGAGCAGAAGCAGGTTGTTCTGGTGGTAATTAGACCATCTGAAGAGGCAAAGAGGAGCCGCTTTTAAGAAAGCCATTGAAAGGGAGAGTGCCTTGCCTACCTGAAGACGTTGAGTGTCTTGTTGAAATCTACCTAAAAAGTCAAATACTGAAGCAGCAGTAGTTGCACTTGAACTGTGGTGGTGTATAGAATTGTCAGTAGATGACACATTGCAGTGGTTGAGCGGTGTTTCGCTATGGGACAAAGGTGGCTGTTCTCATAGTACCAGCAGTAGAAGTGTGGCTGTTGGAGATAGAATCAGCAGCCCAAAGAAAACATCCTGACTGATTATACAGAAGGTAAAGCTGTAACCGAAGACGTTGTCAAGAAGTTTATATTATGGATACTTGAATATCACACTTTCTTTGAACTGTGGCAATTTATCTAGAAGTAGAGACTAGTGATCACCATAACCAGGATTACCATTGGTGCTATTTTATTTCCTGGAAGGTGGAAGGAGATCTTTTCTTCCAAGGACAAAGAGTGGCTACCAGTGGATTTTTGCTTGATGAACTTTGTTTTGAGTTTGCACTTCCAAAAACTGGTTTGAAGCCTTTCTTTTCTTGAACATTTTGAAGTGACTTTAAATCCTGGGAAAGGCAATTTACCAGGATAGGGGAAGGCCTTAAAGATATTGGGCCTCATTACGAGTCATGCCGGTAAGGGAAAAATGTAAATACCGGCATCATTTAACGTTCCGTAGCATTCTGACCCGCAAACCCGGTATGAACGGCACCGTTATTTACGGTGCCGCTAATAGCGGCATAGGCGCGTACACGCGCCTCTTCAGGTAGTAAATACCGGCATGCCGGTAATAGGGGGCAATCACAACCCACACAAACATGCAAATACCGGCATCGAGAACACGGTAACAACGGGCTGCATGATGCCGGAAAAACAGGCATCGCGGACCCCCCGCAAACAGCAACCAAGATACAAGGCAGCTGCCACAGGTGCACACAATCCCCACAGGTGGAGTCAAAGGAGGCTGCGCCAGTATGAACTGAGTACACCCACACACCACAACCCCCCCCCCACAGGTGTAGGCAATGCAGAGTGGGCCAGTACAAAAGGAGCACACCCACACACCACAACCCCCCCCATAGGTGTAGGCAATGCAGAGTGGGCCAGTACAAAAGGAGCACACCCACACACCACACCCCTTCCTACACCAAAATGCTACCACTAGCATTTGCACTCATGGAGCAGGAGGACATGCCTATACTGCTACAACTACAGCAACAACAACAACAACAGCAGCAGCAAGAACAGGCAGCACAGAGGAGACGCAGGAGGAGAAGGCGGGTGAGACAGGCCCAGCAATTACCACCAGCGCAGCCACCAGCGCCTCGTAGGCAGCCACCAATCCCTCGCACCAGACCCAGCCCATTCAACCTAACCCCTGAGCAGATCCACACCCTGTACCAGTTGGACCGTGACACCATCACCACCATAGTGGACATGATACAGAACGACATTGCCAGCCACATACAAATACGCACTGCCATCCCCCCCACTACTGAAGGTGGTGTCTGTGCTACACTTCCTGGCCACAGGCACCTACCAACACATAGTGGGCCAGCTGCATGGAATTTCACAACCACTATTCTCACGCATGCTGAACCAAGTGCTGGATGCCCTCCTGAAGCACGCAAGCACCCACATATCCCTACCACGGACTGGCCAGGAGACAGCCGAAACCAAAGTAGGCTTCCATGCACTGGCAGGCATGCCCAATTGTGTCGGTGCCATCGACTGCACTCATGTGGAATTGGTAGTCCCCCATGCCACAAAGGCGGTGTACCGCAATCGCAAGCAATACCACTCCATCCATGTGCAAAGGGTATGTGACTCCAGCAAGATCATCACACATTGCTGCGCCCGATTTCCTGGATCCACACATGATGCCATGGTACTGCGCAACTCCACGCTACCCCGTCACATGGAGCGACATGCTGGACCACATGCCTGACTGCTCGGTGAGTTGCACAACAGGCCCATGGCCATGCTGTGGGGTACTCATGTGTGCGGATGCAGAAGGGGGGGGGGAATAGTACACCTGGGTGGGAAAGGGGGGGGATAGTACACCTGGGTGGGAAAGGGAGGGGGATAGTTTACCAGGCCGGGAAAGGGGGGAGTTACAAGTACACCTGGGTGGCAATAGCCAGTGAGTGGAGAATGAATGCAGAGCTAAACACTCCTCACCTGACACAGCCAAACTGAAAATGACATCACTGGGCCACATATCACAAATGATGCAAATGGATGACAACAAGTAAGAGGCACAACCAGGGCACCATGGTGATGGCAAGCAATGCATGACTGAATAGGATGGCAACTGTGCCAATGCGGCCAGTGTGACCATGCATAGCAAAGAGTATACTGCATGAATTGGAGGCTAAACATTGTCGCACTGCCACAGCACATCTGCCTCAGCATGCATGCTTACACCCTGCATCATCTATTCAACCCCATCCAGTGTTCCACACCTCTTTACAGTATACATTCCATATAGGTGACTATTTGGTACACGTACAGGGACATGTGCATGCTCACACCTAATAGCTGCTGCCATGACCGTGCTACCTGAAGGTGTCAGTTCAGAGTGACGCACACCTATTTGTATCTGCTTGCAGGTGATGGAGGATATCCCTTGAGGCCGTGGCTACTTACCCCTGTGCGGAACCCGCAGAACAGCCATGAAGAGGAGTACAATTGTGTGCACACTTGAACCCGTGTTGTGATTGAGCAGACCTTTGGCCTGTTGAAGGCGCGGTTCCGCTGCCTAAGCAGGTCTGGTGGGGCACTCCTGTATAGGCCTGAGAAGGTGGCAAAGATCACCATGGACTGTGTCATGCTGCACAACATGTGCGTCCGAAGGAATGTACCACTGCCACCTGACATTGACATGCATGGCCCGGGTGAGGATGAAGAGGATGAGACGGAGGCGAAGGAGCCCCCCCTGCCAGTACGTGATGCACGGGACGGCCATGCTGTACGCCAAGTACTAATTGACGAATACTTTTAAGACACAGGGACCATGAATGACTTTTGTCAGTTAGACACTGGGCCAATGTGAACATGCACAAAGGGAATGTTGTAATTTGGACACTGAACACCGTAACACATTAAATGGATGCACACCAAAAATAACAATGTCCAGCCAGGGATTGTTCTCCAGAAAACCTGTGTATTATATGAAAGTGCAAAACTGTGCCCACTCCCCCCTCCCACAATCCCAAAACAAACTCCCTCACCCACCCCACAGATCCCAAATGTCCCCATGTGCGCAACAAACAGTGTTGCCTTCACCAATGTTACTCCTCACATTTTTTGCATTTTTCAGATAGTCACTTTTTGGTGACTTTTGGGTCTGGGGGTTCCATGGCCATGCGCCGTGCGCTCCTGCGCGTTAGGCGCACAGGGCTAGATTGAACAGAGGTGGAAGGTGTTGACGTGGTGGATGTGTCAATTGTCAATCCCCTTGCAGACCCATAGTGTGGCTGCTGCACTTGCCTGATGTTGGCTAGTAGGGCCTCGGTCAGTGACCCCATGCACTGCCTGAATGCAGACGTGGACGCCTCCACGACAGCTGTATTTGCAGCAATGGCCGTGGCTATGGCCTTCGTGGCCTCATTACCGGCAACAACCTGTTGACGCATACTCTGCAGCATCTCGTCTTGGCGGGCCTCCACCCTTGACAGACGGACCTCAAAGGTGGTTTCTGTCGCAGGTGTACCGGTGGCTGGTGGGGTGGTGGAAGGCAGGGTGGTGGAAGGCAGGGTGGTGGAAGGCAGGGTGGTGGCAGGCACCTGCGTGGGGCCCTCGTCCTGGGCACTGTCGTCCGCGAAAATGCCGATGTCCGAATCTCCTAGGTCGGAGTCATGGAGACATGGGTCATCCAGGCTCTGTCTCCACAGGGAGGGGAGGGGGTGCCAATGGGTGTTGGGCTGGGCAATCCCAAAGATTCTTCGGCCTCTTCGACCACCTCTGTGGACACGACGTCCGTGGTGGATGGTGGTACAGCTGGCACTATCGCAGCAGGTGCACCCTGCAGAGATGATGCCTTGTGTGGCACACGGAGTGGTCGCAGGCAATTTTTCGGAGGAGGGGGTTGCGGTGGCCCTGGTCCCCTTGCGTGCACTGGATGTGCTTGCCCCCCTGTCCTGGGTTCCACCTTCCTCATCGGTGCCTGGGGGATAGAAGAGATGCAGGTCATCAGTGAGATGGCCAAATGGCAGCTGTGATTTGTTGCAGTGTAATATCTTGATACATTCAGGCATGATTTAATTTCTGTTGTGTGGCATTTGGTGTACTGAGGGGACATGTTGGCAATGATTGCATGGCTGGTGGCAATGGATTGTCTAGGTGTGGGGGGGGGGCATGGGCATGGATGGGTCATGTTGCACCTCTGTTGGGTTTACATATTTCACGCAGCATGCATGTGGTGCAGGGGGTGGCAATCAGTATTCTGTTGGTGAGTTGATGTTGCCTTGGGTAAAGGAATTGCCTTTCCTAATCGGACTCCCACCTCACTTGTGTCACATGTTTTGTTATTGGTGGATGTGATGGTTCACTCACCTTCCTCTGTTGTGGTAGCTGGCCCGACCTCCTGCTCTCTGATCCCCTCTATGGATTCTGGGTCGATGAATCCACTTGCAATCTCCTCCCATGTGGTGAGCTTAACAGGGGAGTGTGTGCCACCGCCTGTTGCCATTGCGGCCCTCCGGTTCTCCGCAAGGATCTTCCCGACACGGATGCGGAGGTCGTCCCAGCGCTTTCTGCAATCCCGGACACTCCTTGGGGTGCTCCCCACTGCTGTTACCCTCTGCGCAACCTCCTGCCACACCTGTTTTTTACGCGTTTGGGCCGCATGCTTCAGGTCCGTGCTTCGGATTATGTCAGCATGCTGTTGTAGGGTGTCTGCTAGCATTGTCAATTCAGCATCTGAAAAGCGCTGCTTCCTCTTCCTTTGTGAGCTTTTTCCGGTGGCCTTTGACATCCTGGTTGTGTTTTGGCACTCAACAACACGGGTGTAGTGGTAGTAATGGAGGATGCCAATGGTTTGTGTTTTTAAAGATGGCCGCCGGCCCATTTCCCGTTCCTGCGCGATGACGTAATTTCCGGGTCCGTTTTTTGCAAACACGGTAACAACATGCCGGTATTACCGTGCCGGTATTTACGGATTAGTGTGAGGCGGTAGCGCAATGGGCGGGCCCCGCGATGCCGGTATAGGGGGCTTGGAGGCCCTTTACCGGCATGGCGGTATCGCCACTACCGGCATGGGGGAACGCTCGCGCACTCGTGATGATCCGCTATTAGCGGGTTCATACGTGGACTGACACGCTCATTCCGGCATGCCGGTAATGTACCCGGTTTTACCGGGCAACTCGTAATGAGGCCCATTGTGTTGATATTGTTTAATTTATTATGTTGCTATATCATTTTCTTTTTCTATTGGTTGTTTAGAGTGAAGGCCAATTTACCCATGGTAGAGAATTTTCCCTTAGTCTTTTAGACTACGTAGGGAATTCCTCTGTAGAGAAGGGTAAGCAAGGTATTTCATTACATTTTCTTTAATAAAACGGCATATTTTGAGAAATCCACAAGCAGTTGTCTGCCTCGCATTACTGACCCTTCACACTACACAGATGGACGGATTTACTAACTCTGAGGGGTTATATCACAGTATGGGGGGGGGATTGCGTGAAACCAAGTTGCTTTTTACAGTGGACATCTGTAGGCCCTTCCGGGCCAAGTGTAACCAAAACTAAACTTGTGGTGCAGGAAAGTTGGTCTAAATTTCTGTCTCTACACCAAGCACAGAAGGATCTCCAGCAGCAAATTAAATAGCCTTCGTGAGTGGTCTCGTAACAGATAAAGGGACCTCCATGATGTCTTCAGGAAGGTCCCAGTTCCTGTATCTCAGTGTCTCGGAAGTCGCACCTGAAAGGTGAGCGTGTTGAGGCTCGGATGAAGGACGATACCCTCAAATTGGGAGGGTAAATCCACTCACAGGAAACATGCAGCCGATGGCCATATCCAGAAGATCCAAGCACCAAGTCCTCCAGTTCCAATCCGGGGCAGTTAGGATCATTGTAGTCTCAAACATCCTCAAGCTCCCGAGAACATATGGGATGATGGGAACAGTCGGGACACATACAGGATGGGAACAGTCGGGACACATACAAACGTGGAAAAATACACACCATTAAAAAGGTGTCCCAGCTGGTACACTACCTTCATCCATGAGAGAAGCAATCATCACAGTCCTGTTCCAGCCACATAAGCCCCTGGACAAACCCACGTCCAACCGCCCCTTATCTCTGATAAACACAGATAGCAAAATATTGGCTAAAGCCATCGCAAACAGATTGTTACTACACATGAATAAACTGATGCACCCTGATCAGTTAGGATTCATCCCCGTGAGATCCACCTCCCTAAATCTATGCAGACTGCTTGTTATACTATCCCAGCTGGACCCCAAGACAAAGGTGATAGCGATTTTGCTCGATGCTGAGAAAGCATTCAATTTGGTTTCATGGAGCACATGTATGCCATGTTGGGGCGACTGGGATACGGGTCAAGGTTTCTGGCGTTCATTCACTAACTATAGAAAGACCCCAGAGCTAAAATAAGAAAAAAAAAAAAATCACACTACATCATCGCACAATACAAGAGGCACACGCCAGGGTTGTCCTCTTTCCCCCATCATTTTTGCCCTCACTATAGAGGGTATGGCGGTATTCTTAAGACATAGACACTCTTGTCGGGGCATCCGGATTCGTGCCCTCCCCGCCCCAGTTCATCTGGCTTTACGCAGATGATACCCTATTATACATTAGGGACCCTGAGACTAACTTGGCACTGGTAATGTGGGATGTAATTTGCTAAGTACTCTGGGTACAAGATTAATCAGGCCAAGTCTGAAATCGTCCCACTGACACAGGGTACTGTACGATGGAATGCTACAGCGTACTTTCGATGGTCCCCTTTCTCAGCCCGATACCTCGGGATCACAGTGGCCACTGACAGACACTCTGTAGACCACCAATTATGAACCATACATGGTACAGCTTGAGGCCAAACTGAAACTCTGGAACAAACTCCACATCTTTTTTCTGCCTTCTACATCCTACAGAGCTCGAGGTCTTTTTGAAGCTCCCACCCTTCCTAAGTTTCCTGATCTGTTGGGCCCACGGACGCTTTCTGCACCAGGTAGGTTCATTGCCATTGTCCCTGCAGCACCAGAAACGAAAAAAAAAAAGCTTTTAAAAAGGAAAACGAAAAATGTTTCACTTGGCAAACCATTTTAATTTCAGAAATTACACTGTGCAAATTGGCAGTGTGTTCTAACATTCTGCTGCTTTAAATTGCACTGACTCATTTCAATGAAATTGATTTCTCCTGCTGCCTCACTGTGTGTTTGAGGTTTTCCATCATGGCTGCCTAGCCGCCTTGTTTGCATGAGGCTGGCTGTGTATCTAAAGTGCTTCCCTCCATCTTCTGCAGTGATTGGCTGTTTGCTTTGTTTTCAAGCCAATCGGGGGACCGGCAGGCTTCAGCCGGCCCCTGTTTCAAAGGTCTACTTTCTAAGGTCGCTGTCAGCTTCTCTGCTTCACAGGCTGCATCATGAGATTCTGCAACAGCCAAACCCTCATTGTCACCGAGGCTGCTTCCCTGGACTATTGGACTGCCATGACTCTCTCTCTCTTACCATATTCTGTTTGGGTTAGTTCCCACCTTGATTTACCTGTACACCCTTCTCAGAGGGTACTCAACTCTTCCCGTCATGCTGTCATGTGAAGCTTATCTAAACTCAACTCTACCATCTGACTACCACTCTAAATTCCTTAACTACTGGTCTCAAATTTAACTTTTAAGTCAAACTTGGGTGTATTCTTGCATTTACTTGAAAGTCAAACTTGGGTGTATTTTTGCATTTACTTGAAAGTTCAACTTCAGTGTATTTCTGCATTTAACTTTTGGCCATTGATTGTAACCTGCTAGCCCAGAGACTGTTCAATACTGCTTTACTTGCTTACTCCTCCCTCTTCTCATTTCCACTCATGGCGCTTTCTGTTTCTCCCATCTATTCCAACTGCTTCTCTATCAAGTACCCTTCCCTTCTCACTAAGTCTGGAAAAAGGAAATTTTAAAAGGATATCTTGGCCTCCAACCCTGGACTCCCCATCGCTGATACCTATACCAGCGCCTCTCCAGACAGACCCTCACCGACATCCTCTTTGGTGTTCCTTCGCCGGATCTATGGACCCCCCATATGATCTCTGTGCTTTGTCCCGTCTCCTCCTCTCCCATTAATGGTGGCACTCACTGGGATGTCCTCATGGCTTCTTTCGACTCCTCCAGAGTCATCCTTAATGTCTACCTAAATGGCACTATCATGGTCCAAGGTCCTCAGGCCAATCCCTCCTCATCGATAGGCGTTTCCCTCGCCTCATCAACTTCCTCTCATCTCCAGCTGTCCCCTCCTCTCACTCCCTGGCTACCTTACCCACTTTTTCCTCCTCCTCTGCCACTCTTCAGGCTACCTCCACAACTCCGCAGGGCGCACCTCCGATTTGTACCCCTCCCCGGAAGGTCTTTAAGGCCAGCAACCTTCTTCATCTTGCCACTCTCAACTCTCGCTCTGCTGTCAAACATGCCTCCGACATCTGCCACCTCCTTGAAGAACTGGACCTTGATGTCCTCGGTCTTATGGAGACATGGTTCACGGCTAGCTGTGTCACAAGCTTCGACACTCTACTCCCTGAGGGCTACAGGATCCTCTCTGCACCCAGATCCACTCGACCTGGAGGGGGCGTAGCCCTGATCTTTTCTTAGTGGATTCCTGCCACTATCATTCCCATTCAGATTTACTCCTCTTTTGATTGTCTTGTCTGCAGGCTCTCACTCTCTCCTAGCCACTCTCTTACTGTTGCTACTCTCTACCGCCCCCCCCCCCCCCCCCAGGCAAATCACTTCTTTTCTCTCTGAGTGGGCTGACCTCTCCTCCTCCCTCCTGGCCTCAACCACCTCGATTCTCACTGTCCCTCATCGCTGCTCTTTCGCAACCTCTGCGATACCCTCTCCCTCTCTATCCTCCCCTCTGGCCCGACACACTCTACAGGACACACACTTGATGCCTTGATCTCCCCTGGCCGCCCCCTCTCTATTCCTCTGACCACTCCTCTCTCCTGGAGTGACCACTGCCTCCTCTCCTCCCATCTCACTCTCTTCTCCCCAAGCCAACCACACCCCAACACTTCCACTTACCTTCTCAGACATCCGACCTATGAAGCGTGTGTCGGCTGAGGCTTTCGCTGCCACCTTCTCTCCCCATCTTCCTCCCCTGGCTGACTCACACCCCGACACAACCCTGTCCCTTCTTTACTCTTCCATCTCTGATACTCTTGATGCTCTTGCCCCTGTCATGAGGATTCGCTTGAAGTCCAAAGCCAAGTGCAATTCCTGGTAAGATTCCGACCTAGCTACACTTAAACGTAAGTGTAAGGCGGCTGAGAGGAAATGGAGGTCTTCTTGATCATCCTCTGACAAACTGGCCTGTCGCCTGCTCCAAAGGCAATACCGACTCTCTGTCCGCACTAAGAAGAGAGCCCACATTCAAGCCTGTGTCTCTGCGGCATCCAACAACTCGGCCAAAATCTTTAAAATCTGCAAGGAGCTTGCCAACCCTGCAGCAGTCTCCTCCCCTCCTCTTGCCTCCCAGGCTCTCTGCAATGCCCTTGCCTCGCACTTTATCTCTAAAACCTAAGACATCCTGTCCATCCTCGCCTCCCCTCCCCCTCCTATTCCCTCTCAGTCTGTGCTTGGAGAATCCCCTTTAAGCACCCTCCCACCATCCTTCTCTTCCTTTCCTATTTTCTCCCCTGACGAGATTGCTAGACAAGTCCGATCTATGAAAGCCTCGTCAAAACAGGTTCATCCCCGTTCCTCCAAAAACATCAAGGACCACATTGACACCCTCGCTCCTGCCCTTGCTGATTTTTGCAACCACTTGTTTGCCTCAGGAACCTTCCCCTCCCCTCTGAAGCACTCCCTTGTGCATCCTCTTCTCAAGAAACCCACAGCTGATCCTTCCTGTCCGGCAAACTATCGCCCAATTTCCATTACCCCCTTTCTGGGCAAACTCCTGGAAAAGCTGGCCATCTCTCAGCTTAACCTTCATTCAGATTCTGTTGGTTGTCTCCATGACCACCAGTCTGGCTTCAGAGCGGCCAGAAGCACGGAAACTGCTCTCCAACCATGATTCTAACATTCCCTCTGTCCTCATCCTTCTTGATCTCTCTTCTGCCTTCGACACGGTCAACCACACCATCCTGCTCAACCGTCTCTGTGATAATCTGGGTATCACTGATCAGGCTCTGGCCTGGCTGACCTCTTTCCTCTCTGATCAACCCTCCCAGGTCCAACTGGGGTCTTTCCTATCATCTATCTTCCTCTCCACCTGCAGGGTTTCCCAGGGGTCTAACCTCTCACCCTGGCTTTTAAACCAATACCTGGCAACTCTTGCTCCCTGCATTGCCATTTTCTGCTCAAATTTCCAGAGCTACACTGATGACACTCAACTCATTTTCCGGCTGCCCTCGGCCATCTCCTCTCCCATCTCTGACTGCCTAACTGCCATTCAAAATTGGTGTGCCGCCAATGATCTTTGTCTGTATGCCAGCAAGACGGAGATCCTCCTCATCGGCACACCATCTCCATCCTTTTCCCTCACTCTCTGGCCGGCCTCCCTTGGCCCTCCTCCTACCCCTACCTGCGTGGCTAAGAACCTTGGCGTCATCTTTCACTCCACACTTTCCTTCTCGGCCCATATCTCTGATGTCTCTAAAAAGTCAAACTTCCGACTGCACCATCTCATAGGTATTCTGCCTTTCCTCTCCTTCCCCCAGAAGCTCATGGTATCCCAAGCTCTGATTCTCTCTAGCTTGGACTATTGCAACAGCCTCTTTCTAAATCTACCTGCGTCTACTCTCCGCCCTCTACAATTTATCCAGAACAGGACTGCGAGACTTGTCCTGGGCCTCAAGCCCTGGAATCGTATCTCTTCAGCTTTGAAATCTCTCCATTGGCTCACAGTGGATGCAATGATTAAATTCAAAACCCTCTGCATGGTCCACAAGGCTTTCTGGGGCCTGGGTCCAAAATACCTTCAGCTATCCCTCCGCAAATACCTCCCCTCTCGAGCTCTTTGCTCCTCTACTTCCAACGCCCTTTAGGGTCAGTCGTTTTTCTAAGAAACGAGCTGGGGGTTGATCTCTATCTTCGGCTGGGGCCCCCCTCTGGAACAGCCTCCCTGGCACTCTAAAACTTGAGGAGAACCATCTCTGGTTCCGGTAGCACCTCAAAACCTTCCTCTTTACTTCTGCCTTCGCTCCCCTTCTCCCCTGCTGATCTGCTCTCTTGGCACTGTGCACCTGGCCACCCTCTGTCCCCTGGGCCCAGATATCTGCTCACCCTGCCACCTTCCTGCACTGCCTCCTGGCCACCTCTTGCACTGGCGACTGTATCTGTAACCATACAGCCCCCCACCCCCATTTTTCTTCTTTTCTGCACTTATTCAGACTTACCCAGTCTGCTGCCTTAAACACAGCACTTGCCACTTGCTGGCTGCACTACCACAGTTTGCCTCAATTTTCTATTTATTTTATTTATCTGCGCTCCTCGGCTTCTGCACTTTCCACTCTCCCCCTTCCATGCACTTTTTCCCTTTTCCCTTTCCCATGCACTTGCGCGTTCTCAATGTCACTGGGCCTAGTAAGATCGTTTTTATGATGTGTTGGGTTCTCCCTTGTTCCCCTCCCTTGCCTAGTCGCGCTCTGAAACACTTGTGTACGAGCGCGATACAAATAAAATATATCACTGTATACCTCTGTTACCCTCCTGAAGATGGTCATAGTGCCAAAACTCCTACATTTGTTTAGTAACATCCCTATTTGGCTTGGACGATTGTTCTTCGACAAGCTACAGAAGCTCACCTCTAATTTTGTATGGGGGGGAAGGGCCGGTAAGAATGAACTGGCCTAAACTATGCAAAAAATAAAACACACGCGGTTTAGCGGGCCAGATTTTGTACTCTGTCACTTTTCCGCACAAGTACAATTAGCAAAATACTGGTTCCAGAGCACAGAAAACTACGCCTACATACAGGTGGAGAAATACGCCGCTGCCCCCATAGACTTACGCTTCATGATATTCACAAAGAAATGTGGAGGCACAGGGGAGGTTGACCCAGTGACCTGCACGGTATGGCCTGGGCCACGCTGTTTCAGAAGGTTAAATGCACAGAACCAAAAAAGTGCCTCCTCTCCCCTTTGGCACTGCCCCTACATCGCCCCCACACTGGAGACAATGCTGCAAAGAGTATGGGATCCCAGAAAGGAATTGACAAGGGGTGATATATTCCCGGGACGCACGTTTGTAAAACTGGAGAAGGTTGGCTCTGGGCTCACTAGTACGTTACAATATCACCTAAAAGCAGCCTGCAGACGTAGATGGCACTCGTTCCCGACTGAACCAACCCCTCACCCGTTCATACTCCTCATTATGACACAAGAAGGGCTCAAAGGGGACATTTCCACGATCTATAGTATGGTGCAATCCCACTCTCCATCTACAAACACGATGAAAACAAAATGGCAAAGGGACCCAAGCATAACAATTGATGACACACAATGGGCTAAATACTGCCAGCTCACTAAATCAATCTCCTTCAACGCTAATTTCAGATTAGTACAATTCAAAATCCTAAACCATCTGCACATCACCCCCGGGAAGGTTGCGAAGTCTGATCAGTCCACGCAGGCTTATTGCCCAAAGTGTAAAACCCTGGCTGCCAACTCCATAAATATGTATTGGGACTGCCCTGCAATCTGCCAATTCTGGGAAGAGGTGGCAACCACACTTAGTGAAATACTTGATATCCACATACCTGCCAACCCCACTGAAATACTTCCTTGAGGACATAAGGAAAGTACCCATCAAGACCCAAAGGCTCTTCTCTGTGGCAGGGGCGGTAGCTAAACGAAACATCCTTAGAAGCTGGAAGACGAGAGGGGCGCCCACGGTCCAGACATGGTACAAAGATTTTTTGTATGTTTATTAATGTGAAGAAAGCTATATTGTGGGGGTTAGGCCCACAAGTCGGCCAAAGGACATATGGGCCCTGTTCCGTCACTATCTAGTGGAAAACTATGAAGAAGCCTCAACAGCAACAGGAACCGATCCAAGTGTTATAGGTCAATGACACCTTCCAAGACATTGCTTTTGTACGCTGCTGTAATTCACTCTATTTGATCGATTGAAAAAACATTAATATGTTGTAACCGTCAGCGAAAAATAAAGTAAAAAAATAAATAAAACGTGTCCCAGAGTGTCCCTTTCTGTGGAAATTCCGTGGAACACAACAGTTTGCATTTCCTGTTGGCACTGGAAGGGAACACATCCACTAGTGGGGTTACCCAAAGGTCGATCACCAAAAAGACGCTCACCTATGTGAGACTGAACCCTAATAACCACTGTCCCGTCTGTCAGGATCAGGACAGTCTTCCATTTGGAAGAAATGGCAGCAAGGCTACCAGCACCAGTCTGCTTGCCTGCACCTCCATCAGATTGATGGGGAACCTGGCTTCAGCCGGGGACCAAAGCATGCTCACTAAACTCACACAGGTGAGCGCCCCAGCCCTTTAAGGCGGCAACGTTCACCACAGTCACCTTTGGCTAAGGTTACCAATAAAACGTTAATCCCGCTATCATGTTCTCTCTGCGGGCCCACAACAGAAGATAGTGTGACACATGAGTCAGCACCTCCATGAGACCCATCTTATTATCAGAGATATGTGATAACTGGGACCTGTGAAGCCTGTGATGGGAACTCATCCTCAAACGAGCCTCTGAAAAAGCAGTAAGAGACCCAGCAACCAAAGAGTTTGAGGTCAGCAGAAAAATAGTTTTGGGAATTTCAGAACCATCTGACTGATGTTCTCGACCCTGTCCTCAGGAGGGAAAAACATCCCTGAGTGGGAGGCCTGCGAAAAGCTCAATATGTGCAGGATAGAACAGGTTTGGCTTATGCGGACCCGGGAATGATCACTTGATGAGACAATAGTTTTGACTCTGTGTTCTTTTCCCCCCCAAGTGGTCTTTGCAACCGCTCATTATATCCATACGGCATGGCTGCTTAGAAAGAAGGTTCTGAAATAGCAATGCCAATCTAACATTTTGGAATGGAAGAATTCGGGTCGAAGGGTGGGCAAAGGCCGTAAAGCCACATACATCTAATCTAAAAATAAAATAAACCTTGAGAGGCATCTCCTGGGCAGATTGCATGGACTCTTGGGATCTTCACAACCTAAACCAACTTGACACTTCTACAGAGACGGAACTTACTTGGGAGAATGGAGCCCTTAAGAGTATCATCAATTATATAATTGATCATTCAAAGTACTCAAAACCACTCGTAGTGATCACAATTTTCTAGCAGCCTCCTGGCCTTCCTACAAAGCACCATCAACGGTAATGCCACATCGGCTAGAAGTTTCCACTCGGGAAACTCGCTCAAAAATCTCTACCAAAGCCCTCACCCAAATAACTTCAGCATACATGGGCAACCTTTCAGATCAAATTGACGATGGAAAAGCACTAAACCTAGACTACTATCCACTATTGGTGCCACACCAAAGGCTGAGATCTACAAGAAACGGCTCAGGCAATCAGCATCTCCACAGTTATAACGAGGAAATTAAGCAAAGAAAAGTTGGCCTTAGAAAAGCATTAAGGCTAGCCTTTCTTGTTCCATCAGCTGAAAATATCAACTCAGCGGCGGCATTAAATAAAAGCTATAAAAGCTGGCTAAAATCGGCAAGATGGAGCTTATACCAACAAGACTCCAAACTAATGCTAGGGGCCCTCTCCCAGAGAAACTCTAAAGACTTTTGGTCTATTGTCAAACAAAGAACAGTGCCATCACCCGCTGCACTCCTGTGTACTATCAGTGAAGAAGCTTGGACAAAACACTTAACCTAACTGTTCAAACAAACCCCTACATTTCAAAATAAAAGGGACAAAACCTTAGTCACCTGGGATATTCCATATGACAAACCAATCATTTTGAAAAAAATAAAGAAACTCAATAACTCTCGAGCTCCAGGGCCCGACGGGATATCTAACATCCATTTAAAACAAGATCCAGAACAATGGACTTCTTTGATCTTCGAGATTTTCAACAGATCCAAGCCTTCCGGGAATCTTTCTTGATCATGGAAGACTGCTACCATCGTTCCAATTTATAAGGAGGGCCTGAAGAACGACCCTAAAAACTACAGACCCATAGCGCTACTTGACGTTATCGGAAAACTGTTTGGAACCCTGATCCTAGAGGCATTTCAAGCTTGGCAAAAAGAATCCAAGACAATGGACCCATTTCAATCCGGATTTGTTTAACATCTTAATACCTCGATTAACATCTTGATGATAAATACACTAAAGGTTAAAGTCATGGAAGATCACCCAAAAATATTCATTGCTTCCATAGACTTGGTCCAGACGTTTGACCGTATCAACAGAGTGAAACTGTGGGCAAAATTAGAGAAGGCCTCGTGTCCAGCTTCTATCCTTGATCCGATTAAAGCACTACATTCTGAAACTTAAATGAGGGTGCGCCTAAACGCAGAAAGTCAACTATCCGCCTCCATACCTATAGCAAGGGGGGGGGGTCAAGCCTCTATAATGCCTATATGGCAGGCATCAAGGATAATGAAAACATCCGTTCATTTCCACCACCGATAGGGGAAGTCAAAGTCACCCGGCTCCTCTATGCCGATAGTATAATACTCATGCACCAGACAGCCATAGGTCTTTAGCGCCAACTAAACAGCTTGGCAACATACCTCAAGAACAACGACCTGGACTTCAATCCGAGCAAAACAAAGGTACTTATCATGGAAAAAAATAACACCAACTCTAATGGAAAATTCCAGTGGTTTATGAACTCGGAAAAGCTGGAAGTGGTCAAGAGCCTCACTTACATGGGGGTTAAAATCTCACACAGCTTCATTGAAGCATCTATGCAAGAACACCTCATTGCGAAAATCAAAATTCTTTCAGCTCCAGCAGGAATCTTAGATCGAAAATTCGGAAAATACTCACTACTCCCGGTAATTAATTTCTTTAAAACAAAGGTCATGCCGGCAATAACTTACGGGGCAGATGCTTTGCCCCAACTACCATCCATTATGTGGCCCAAACTTGAAGGCTTATTTTGGAGGCAAGTTCTGAGACTTCCATCCTCAACACCTATGGCCATAATCCGAAGAGAGCTATGCCTCCCATCAGTGAAATCATTAGTTGAGGGAAACGCACTGCTTTTCTTGGGAAACATCCTACGAAATCCAAGACCAAAAATCATAGAGATTCTCCACAACTAACTAATCGCTAGCAAAAGCAGGACCCTTAAAACCTGGGTTAAAAAGCATCTTGATCTCCTAACCATAATTGGAAGTTTATAATGGGAGCTCAAGTTTATCCCTGACAAAGTTAAGGAAAAAATGAAGCTCTGGGATTGGATTGTGACCCTAGATAGAGCTAATGAATACAAATCATCTTTGGATCTTTTTTGGGCCTCGAAAAGTTAATGTGACCAGAAAATACCTAAAAAAAATTCCCTAATGAAGGGCTCCGATCAATACTCTTTAGGGCACGACTAATCCTTATGAAAACAAATTACTGTACCGACTTAATCAAAAACTGACAGATTTCCATTCTGTGAAAACCCTACATCTATTGAAACAGTGCGCCATCTTCTCACCCTCTGACCAGGGACAACACATTAGACTTACCTACCATAAATCTTTCAGGCTTCAAGTATCAACATTATCAGAAGAAGCCTGGTGGTTGGAATGTATCGTTTACTATAGCCACAGCCAAATTCCTTCGGGATCTCGACTTGGACTCAAAATACACTATACAAACAGGGAAGCAAGAAACTTAAATCTTCATCTATTCAAACAAGGAAGTCCCAAACATTGTAAAAATTGTCTAGTTACAATAAAAACAATTAAAAAAAAATAAATAAAAAAAATGGAAGAATTCGGTTTTATTTTGAGAGGCTGCGTGCATTGCTCTCTGTGCATTAACTTGTTTTAACTTTGTTCTTTCTCCTTTTACTTAGGTCAACTATTTAACTTCAAAAGCACCTTTTTTAAATTGAGAATACCTCATTTTATATAAGGAGTAGTTTTTAGTGTGTGCTCTTTGCCTATTTTGTATGTAAAATGTGTTTTTTTTTAAGCGAATGACAAATTTATCAAAGCTTGTTTACTACTACTGATGAGACAACCCAGGTAGGTGCACATGTTTACTTGTCCTCTCCTGAGATTCACTACCAATCATTATCTTGGTGAAGAACCTTAAGGCGGAGGTCAGACTGAAAGGCAGTACCAGAAATTGGCAATGGGCGATGCCAATCACAAACCTCAAGTACTTCCTGTGCTTTTGATGTATCAGCACATGTAAATAAGCATCCTGAAGGTCCTGTGACGACAACCTATCCTGTGGCTCCAGACCCTGCCAAAGTCACCATCTTCAATTTGTCCTTTCTGGTGAACTTGTTCAAGCACCTTAAGTCCAGGATAGGGTGCAGTTCACCATCAACAGAAGGTAATGCAAATACCAACCTTGGCCCTTCTTTGCTGTGGATACCAGCTCTATGGCTTCTTCCAACAGAGTTCATCTCCTATAGGAGAAGGTGGCCTGGCGGCCGAGAAGGAAGGGGAAAGTTGCTGGACTCCCTAGGAAGGGTAGGCTGTAGCCTTGGGTTACCACCTGGCGGATCCATGCTTCCGAAGTTAGGGTGGCAGCCTTTCCTCCACTGGAGTGTCAGGAGTTGTGTTAGAAGTCCTCAAAGCCATTTTGCAGAAGAGCAGGGCACAGCAGTAGTTGTGGACTTGCTTTTTCCACATCTATTATTATTATTATTATTATTATTATCTCACCCAGCTTTCTGTAGGCCTTTCTGGACACTCCCCTATGGGCCTCTACTTCTCGTCTTCCCCAAAGAATAAATGAAAATGTAATTCTTTCCTCGGAAGGAAAAGCCAACCCCCCTAGGAACTGTTTGGATGTGCTTGGCACCAGACTTGACTTTTTCTCGTTTATTGAGAAGCCCAATTCGAAGAGGTCGATTGTCCTTTGAATGTTTGCTCTGCAAATTACTGGGGTCTCCCCCGTGATGAGCCAGTCGTCCAGGTAAGGGTACACCGGGATTGCCTCCCTGTGTAGGTGTGCTGCCGCCACCGCCAGTACCTTGGTGAATACCCTTGGAGCCGAAGCTATCCCGAAGGGCAGTACCTTGCACTGGTAGCGCAGACTGTCCACCTTGAAGTTCAAGTACTTTCTGTGCGCTGGGAACATGGAAATATGAAAATAGGCATCTTTCATGTCCAATGTTGCCATGTAATCCCCCTTTTTTAGGAGGGGGATCACCTCCTGGAGAGTAGTCATGCAAAACTTTTGGGGCTTGACATACTTGTTTGCAGGCCGCAAGTCCAATACTGGGCGCATTGTCGGATTTATTTTGGCACAAGGAAGTAAGTTGAATAAATACCCTCGTTTACCTAGTGTCCCGGGACGAGTTCTATCGCGTCCTTTGCTAGCAGATTGACGATCTACTCGAGGAGGTGGTCCAAAGAATGTATTTTTTGTCGTGGAGGATGGTTTCGGGGACACTAACAGTTCTATGCAGTACTCTGCGGATACTGTGGACAGCACCCATCTGTCTGATGTGATCCCTTCCCAGGTTTGGGTGAAGTTGGAAATGCATCCCCCTACTGGGGTTGCGTGAGAAGGGACCCTGAACGGAGCGTCACTGTTTTGGTGGAGGCGTGCCGCCTCCTCTACTGGGGCTGCCTCTACCTTTTCCACGTCCTCTCATTTCCCCTGCCGTAACCCTGGGTAGACTGTTTATTATTGCTCCACGGTGTACCCTGCCCCTGGGAATAGTTAGATCCTCTCTGGGAATATTGGCCGCGTGGGCGACGAAAATTGCCATTCCCTCTCTGATTAGGGGGTTTATTGGTGAGTAGGCCTAGGGATTTGAGTGTTTCATACTCGTCCTTGGCATTTTTCAGCGCGTCCTTGACCGCCTTACCAAACTACAGATCTGGCTCCACCGGTTTATCCAACAATGATGCTTGGGTTTCAGCTTTGAATTCAGACTGCCGTAACCAAGTGTGTCTCTTGATAACAGTTCCTTTTGCTATCAATCTGCCGGCGTTATTCGCGGCATCAAAGGTTGCTTTTAAAATGCAACCGGACATGGCTCTTCCCTCCGCGGAAAATCGTGCCAACTGGCTCTTTAAGGGTTCAGGGGCGGAGTCTATGAGTGCCGCGACTTCTTCCCACTGATGGCAGTTGTACCTGGCCAACAGGGTGGTGGAGTTGGCAATCCTTGCCTGGTAGGCAGAAGTGGAGGCTACTTTCCTGCCCAAACCATACAGTTTCTTGCTCTCCTTGTCAGGAGCAGCTTTGGACGATGACAAGGGTGTTCCCGCCCTCTTACGGGTGTTTGTAACAACCAGGGAGTCCGGCTTCAGATGCCCCCTTATATACAGTGGGTCTGATTGGGCTGCCCTGAAAAGTTTCTCAATCCTGGAGTTCACTGCTCTGGTGAGGTTAGGATTTACGAGTGAAGGATCTATTCTTCTCTGAATAGACTTTAGGATAGGGATGGCCTGAGCAACAGGCCTCCTTTCTCCCACCAACTCCTCGGCGAAGTCGCTCTCCTCTTGAGCACCCTGGGTGTCAATGTGGAAATGTTCAGCTGCTTGAGACAGAACTTCATTTAGGAGAGGTTGGTTGTCAACAGGGGAGTCGGTAACCGGGGGTTCCTTCTCTACCGGGGAATCTACTCTGTAGGTTTCCGGGTCGTCCTCATCCTCTTCTTGGTCCTCATCATCCCCATAGTAGCCCGTACCAGTTTGCTCTTCCAACATGCCCAAATCTGGATCCTCACAAAAGGATGTCTCTCCTTGATACTGAGAGTAGGGCTGTACATAGAAGGGGGTCCGAAGACCGTGTTGGTGTTTCAAACCGGGACTTCTTACTTGGAGGTATAGGATCTTTAGAGCCTGAGGGTGCTGACCCGTCGGGAATATAAGAGAGAAAGTGTTCAGGGTTTTTTGCGTAAAAATCTGCCAATGATGACATCCTTGACATGACCCTGTATATGTCATCACTAGACCATTCTCTAGAACTGGGAATGACTCTTTCTGGAAGTTTCTCTGACTTATCCTGACTAGACTTGGTGGTCTGAGCAGGGGTCTTTGTGATAGCAGAAGACTTGGACTGGTCTGTCTGTTTATGAGTGGAGTGTTTTAAAGGTGTGGAAGTAGGCAGAGGCTGCTTCCTTTGTTGGTTTTCCCCCTCCCCGTGAGTGGAAGAGTGTTTTCCCTGTTTTTTCGCCCCTTCTGAGCCTTTCTACGCCTGGCGTCGAGGTTCAGGGGTAGTGTCCCTAATCCTTCGAGCGTGGAGGTAGGGGCTCGGGGGCCGCCGTAACGCGGTCTGCGGGCGCCGACTCCTGGAGTGCGGTCTGGGGATGGAAGTCGGCTTCGTCCTCCGACGATCGAACTTCCGTTACCTTGGGGAGCGAGGCACTCTTGGCAACAGTGGATGATTGCCTGGAGTCATGCGGCGATCTTGATGGAGAATGCCCAGAGGACGCCGATTCGGACCGTTCTCTATGTGCCTCTTTCCGAGAACTCGACGTGCACGTCGAGTCCCGGTTGGACTTCATGTGTTTTGTGGAAGTGCTGTGGGAAGCGCTTGTGTCGCCGGGGGTCTTCCCCATAGCCGCCCTGCGCTCGGCTATCTTTCGACGCCATAATGCCCTCGCCATCCGAAAGCACGGCGTCGCTGCCATCGCTGAAGGCGCCCTCCGCTGCCATGGCCTCTTGACGCCTGGCGTGGTGGGCCCAACGCTTGATCGAATGGTCCTTAAGTGTTTTGGGTTTAAACCTACTACACGCTCTGCAGTTCACCTCGGGGTGTTCCCTCGGCAAGCAGAGATTGCACGTGGCGTGCCTTTCGACCCAAGGGTACTTGCGGTTGCACTTGGGGCAGAATTGGAAAGGGGTACCCTCCATACGCACCTTGTGGCAGCTGGCTTGTAAGTGTAGGAATATATAAGAATGTACCTATATACCAAAAGAGTGTATAGTATGTCCACCTCCCACTCTCCCTACTTGGAGGGCCGAGGCCGGAGGCCTTCCAAGGCCCAATTCCGTCGTGCAGCTGTTGACGGTCGAATTCTTCTCCGGGCCGGCGTCGAGTGTGGAAGTTCGGTGACTCGATGTTGGGGTGGAGAAATGGTTAAAAGAACAATATTTAGCAAAAGTATGGCTAAGGCCAGGGAACTCCGCAAAATGCTTCCGACCAGTATGGCGGAAAAAAAACAATCTGAGGGTCCTAGACGCGTGAGGGATCATGGGTACAGTGGACGTCACACTAGGGATAGTATTACTGGCACGCCCTGTGTCGACGCCCTTTTCGAGTTTCGAAAAACAAACTAATACTCCGCAGCTTCCACTAGATGTCGGCCTATGCACAGCATGTGATCTAAGCAGATTCCACAAGCCTCAGAAATATATATATCATAAGGCTTCCCCCTGGGTTTAGGAGCGGACATTCATAAAGATTCCAATGTTATACAGATGTCTTGTTAGTTGTGGAAACACTGTTATTGACGTATTTAAGGGGGTCTTTCACGTTGTGGGCTATCAATGTATTTAACACCGGGAACCTTTAATAAAATTAAAAAAATAAACTGCTAAATACCCTTAAGCTATTCAACATTAAAGGTCTGTCAATGACAACAAACTCCGGTATAACAATTTGTCAATACCATTTTTCATTGTACTAGAAGGAAATGTTCATCTTGGATATATTGCTTTTGGGGACCATCTGTGGCTGTCAACTGTAAGGAACTCATGGTGGCAACAGTAAAGACAGACAAGTGGTCACAGTTCAAGGGTGTTTATTGAACAATGAATGCAGGGTGGAAAAATGCCTAACCGAAATCTTAGATGGGAGCAAGCGTTGACCATCAAATGAAAAATAAGGCAGTCCTAGTGGCGTTGTGCGAAACACAAAGATCTATATTAAGAAAAACCTATTGCCAAATCCTTACAACTAATTACAGAAAGAGTGTGGAATAGGGTTTCAATAAAGAAAGAAGTGTTCTCAAATAATAAGTCAGGATGGCTTTAGCCAGGGGTCTCCCTTCCCCACATTTTGAGCACAAGACAAAGTGGATCTCCTGAGCACAACGCACGCTCGAGCTTTCCCAGCACGAGCCGACAGTTCTGTTATCAGCTATCAAGTTCTTCGATGGTCAGTTCTCTCTTTCACAAAAGTCTCTTGCCTTTGAGGCCTGATGTATCCAACAAACAAACACAAAGCTCTGCTTCACGTATACCTTGGGTGTTGGCTTCACCACTGGGTCTCCCTCTTCAGGGCGTAGACCCTTCACAAAATCGTATGCAACAAACCGATGAAATGGTTCCTTTTTCACTGCATTTTGGGTGACAACTTTTCACCCCAGATCTCCTTTTGGGCTCGGACCCCTTTTTGAGATTCGCTACTCTCTGCCGTGTTCACTCTTGCCAACTTTACAACACACTGTTCATAGGGACTTCAGCAAACAGGACTCATTTCCCTTAGCTTCTCAATCATCTGTCGGTCAAAGACTTTCGACGGTACAAAAGATTTTACAAGACACCTGTATGACCACTTTGACCTCTTCCCAAGGGATTCTGGTTACGGTAGTGTCTACCATCGGGTAATCGCCCAGAGTTTCCAACATGAGCACCCACGTGGGTTCTTCTTTCTTCTCCTCTTGAACTGACGTGCTGAATTAGCTCTTACGTTGTGTGGTCTGCCTTGCTCGTACTGTGTTCTCGTGCGCCACCTTTTATCCCTGTGGTGCTCGTACTGTGTTCTCGTGCTAAACCTTTTATCCCTGTGAGGAAGGGAAAAGTCTGTCAGGTGTGTGCAATTCGGATCAATTTCCTGACTTTTGTATTGGGGGGACATGTCCGGTAAACAGGTATGGTGTTAGTCCGTTGTCTTTTGTGTTGTGTGAAAGTGTTCAATGGAGTGAGTCAATGTTTTGGAATATCCTACGTGGAAGGATGGGGAAAAGGTGTTTAAAGAAGGGGAATACCATGCCTCTCACCCATCACTGTCCCCAGTCCAACTCCCCAAGGACCCCCATCCAGGTGATCCTCCCTCACTGGTCCACCCCCAGGAACTGGATCCAATAGCGATGGCCGTATCCTGGCCACCTGGATGAAAGATCCCTGGGGACAAGTTAGGGAGACACCTTCAGGTTTCTCACACAACATAAACTCAGTTATTTTGGGCAAATCCAGTCGAGGTGACTCAACTATCCAAATATTTGCTTACAACAGGCAATATCTTGCCTAACGCAACGTCTGTGGAGGGAATACTGTCCGGTCAAGAAGATTAGGGCAATCCATTTAACAGAGAAATATTTGCAGAACATGACAAATGCATGGAAGCAAGAGGGAAAGCATACAAATGATCAAAGAGAATTCCACAATCGGAGCATCCTAAAAATCTGACACGAGAGAACTTGGCTGAGCAGAACAGAGGTAACTTTTTGTTATGACTGAAAAACTAAATGACAGAGAAAAAGTTCACAAAAAAAAAAAAAAAAGTGTTGCATCCGCCCTCAACGTAGTTTTCATTCTTGGGATGTCACTCTAAAAGCGTCTGCAAAGATGTTCTTATTTCCTGTTAGATGTGCTGCAGAAAACCAATATCCAGAACGTGATCAACCCGGCCAGGCCTTTCGCTCAGATAGTAGATGCAAGTTGGGTTGCTTCCAAGGATCGCGATAGCCTTTCCTCTGATGGGAGAAAAGCTGCAAGCACAAACCCAATTTCAAATCAGCCTTTTAGAGATTAAGGCAATCTATTCTTACCACAATTACCACTGAAAGCTGCAGCAGATGTGCCTGCCTTTTTCAACCATACTAGTGTCATCCAGTCCCCAAAGACTGACTAAAGGACTGTAAAAGTAGCAGAGTGGATGGGGCATCCCCTATTAACAGGGCTTGGTGGGCAATGAGCAGTGGCCAGAATTGGATATTAAAGGTCCCCATGGAAACTTGTGGCTTGCAGGAGAGATTTTGGATGATCATGGACACAGAATTACTACTGTACTAATCCTTTAGGCGGGTGGATGGGGAGGTACAGGCTAAAAGACAACAACTGCTATCCCTTGTGTCTCAAACTGCACAATGATCTTCAACCTGTTTACAGAGGACTGGCAGGAAGCCATTACATTCTAGATACAAAACGGAGAAAAGAAGTGTGCATGCCTTCAGCAGATGTGAGGAAATCATATTTGGCAAGTTTGGCTTCAGAGGTCAGTCATCCAGGTAAAATGAAAGAAGAAATTATTCACCTGGAGTAATGTTCTTTCTGATGCTTTGCTCCTCCCAAAGATTGCTCATCTTCGGACATATCCCCAGCAACACACCTGGCATCAGAAATCTTTTCACCCAGAAGGGGGTGGTGTGTGCCTCTGGGCTGACCCTGTCAGTGTTCGACTCCAGAATTGACGGCGGCCACAGTACAAATAGGGCACACCATTCCCAGTGACCTCAGTTCCAGCCCCCTCCCCACCCCTTTTCAGCAGTTGAGGAAACCACTGGAGAAAGTAATGGTTCTTTTGGTTCCCCCAACCCCACACTGTAGCATACCTAGCAGCTCTCTTATTGTGGCGATGGCAATGAGGAATCTGCAGAAGGAGCCATCGATCCAAAAGAGCATTACCCTAGATAAGTAATTTGCTCTTCGAAAGGATAGCACTCTCCCATAGATGTTTCATCTTCAGATAGACTCCCACAGTACTACTGAGAAACCGGATGGGGGAAGAGAGCAAACACACTATACTTAAATCAGAAAACTTTGCAAGAATGCACGACAAAACTCAGCATAATATAAGCGCATAGAGACCAGAAAGTAATGTTTAGAGAAGGCCCACGTAGACACCTCTTACACCCCTGGCCAAAACGGACAAGGACACCTGTTTGTAGAGCAGACATGGCCACCACTCCTCTAGTGGAATGGATTATCAATCATGAGGGAACCTCTTTCCGAGCCAGAGAGTAACATTCGGAAATGCAGAGAATGATTCACCAAAATCACGTCTGTTTAGAAAACTGTCGTTTAGGATCGGCTAAAGCAGTGCCACACTGCGTCCCCTAGTGGCAAAAAAAGTTTCAAGAGGCAGCTATGCTGGAGTTAGAAACATCAGAGATGAGGACTCAGCGGGAGGAAGGAATCTGCTAGAAAGATATTTTGAAGATGAGGGAGGAGGGTAGCCATCAGAAAAGAAGTTGGCAATAATAATAAAACCTACTTAAACAATGAACCTGCGTTCTGCAGGCTTCACTGGCCAGTACCGGCCTGGGGCCCAAGTTAAAGGCCAGAGCGAAGCATGGGCCTTAACGCAGGGCCCGGGGCGGTTACCCGGCATGTGCAGCCCGCAGAACGTGGGATTATTGCTATTAGCACCCCGAGGCAGAGCCTCAAGGTGCAAATAGCAAATTCGGAGAGTCAAGGTTGCCATGGAAATGAAGTGGGGTTCCCCTCGGAGCCCCTCTTCCATTTCCATTGCTTACCAGGAAGCCAGGCTCACAGAGTGTTGACCTGGCGGAGGACCCCATTTAAGGTAAGTTTGATTGGGGGCTTGGGAAGGGGCGAGGTGGGACAAAGATGCACTGGATGCGCAGAGGACTCTGGTTGCTTCGAAACCCGGCCTTGAATCAGTAGATTGCAACCTCGAGCAACCCGATTGGCTCACGCACTCGCTGAAGGCGCCAAATCTGAATATCCCTGGGTCAACAATTAAAGAGCAAGCACATAAGTTACCTTTGCCATAGCTTTTAGCAGATGCTTGACATCTCCCAGCTGTCGGTTGTGAGCCGTGAGCACAGTTTTAATGCCATCAACAAGATTCTGAATTGTTTCACAAACTGTTTCAATTTGGAGTTCCTTATCTGACTGCACAGTTCTCTGAGTAGACATTTCCTCCGTCAGTTGGTTATGAGTGGATACAAGCCATTCAGGACTTCCGATAGAATGTTCAATGGTAGTGCCCTGAGAAATAAAACGTTCAAAATATTACACAGTTGCATTACCAACATTGAAGTCTCTAAAGCGCTGCTGCAGTACAATAAAAAATGTACTTCCCTTCAGTAACCATGGTTCTGATGGATGAAACTTTGCTGCATGCTGTTTTCTCACCAACCTAACCATAGAGCCATTGAGTGGAAGATAATCCATGGTCCACCACATTGCTCTGACTGGAAACTTCAACCGTACATGGTACATTTGGCATTGCTATGCCAGTGCACCTAGTTCAACAGACTTCCTGTCAATTTGGTGCAATGGGCATTTCATTTGAAGGGAAACAAAGGGTATGCAGACTTTGCAGAGGAAACTATCCATCAGAACTATTGTCACCAAAGTGAAGTAAGGAAAGCTCACTTACTTTTAAATCCTAGTTCTCCATCATGGTTATCTTTATTGAGTTCATAAACACTAAATAAACATCCTTATGTGCAGGATACCAAAACACTTTAGCAGTAGAGGGAAACCATATACACTGAGATAATAAATATGACCCATCTATCACCACCCTTGCCTCCAAAATGCACATCAATCGTTTTGTAGAAATGTTCTACATTGTAGGCGCAGTAGAAAATGAATAAAAAAGTAATCAGATAGCCAGGAATGCAAAAGTGGCAGTGTCTGTGTGCTTAGATCTCCCTAAATGCATTGTACTGTCAATTAGAGTCACTTTCTTGAGAGACTTCTGGAGTAATGGATCTCCATCACTCAATTTCATTCCTGACTTAATCTCAGAATTAAACAAAGGAAGAAGGTGTATCTATGAATTCAATGGCAATACCCTCACGACGGAAAACAGACACATTACTTGTAATCCTTTCTTCATCCATAAACACTCAATGGAAAAACAAGACAGTATATCATGGTTTCATGGTTTTATGCATTCTGATGGAATGTTCAGGTGAGTGGAATGTTTAGAGAAAGCTGAGTGTGCCAGTTGGTATTTGAACAGCTGTAACAGATGGAGCGGTTGGTCTCACACATTTCTACTTGGAAGGAATTAGTTACTTATCTTTAACTCCTGTTCTCCAGCATTGGTATCTTTCATAGATTCACAAGCTGTGAATATTCCAAGTGTTCAGTGGGATCCGTAACCTTAGCCATCATTCTCCTATATGCCACATTTGTATGGGGTCTAGGATCTCCCTATGGGAAATCCACTTCAGGAGAGGTGTCTAGGGTACTTGTGCTGTGAAGGGCTGAGGCTAAGTCAGACAACCTCTTTTCCTCATCCTGAAACTCCTTAGGATGTCAAGGATGGCTGATGGGTTTGAACCTGAAAGGAACCTGGTAGTAGTCCTCATACAAAAACATGTCCTGAAAATGGGACATAAAATCCCTAGAAGATTTCAAAATTAATCTACTCGAGGTATCCTCAACCTTTGATGGTTTAATCTGTGATGTTGATGGCGCTGATGGAACGTCAAAAAACGCATCTGCCACCGAGGGCTGCAGCGGTCAGATCGATGATTTCACCATTTCGAGATCTTAAGTGCCCTTGTGATTGGGGAGTTGAGTCCCTGCCTGCATTGGACGCTGAGGTGTTCTTCCTGGAGGAAGAGAGAACGGGCGTACCGACTTTCGAGGACCTACATCATTTTTGATGCAAAACTATTCCCACTTCTTCGTCGAGTTGGATTCAGATGGGAACCGTACCTGTATGTTTGGGGATGAGTCCGTCGACTAATCCTTTCTCCTTGTCTTCCTTCTTCGACGAGGAAGGATGACGACCGGAGGCACTCCTCAAGTGGGATCTCTTATGGTGTTTTTTTTTCAACCGTTTCTTCTCAGGCAATTTATTCACTGCAGATTTCTTATCGTAGGGACGGATCTTTGAAAGAGTCGTACTTGGGGACTTCAAATAGGAGCGACCTAGGGCCAATTTGGAGGCTCTCTCCTTTAAGGCTTTTGGTGTCCTAACCCAACAGGAGCTTTGGTCGGTACTGAGGCAGCACAGAAACACTGAGGATCGGTGAGCGACATTTTTGCGTTGCAATCACAGCACTTTTTGAAACCGGTGGGTTTTGGAGTAGACATGATGACAACATCTACTAAAATTTGAAAGAATTTTGAAGAAAATAACTGCATCAGAGGATTTCTCTGAAGCAGAGTTCCTGAGTAGCGTGCTGGCCATGCCGAAAAAAGGAATAAACGTCACGGGTGCTGAGCATGCCATTTGTACCGGTTTATAGTCATAATGTCGAAATACATAATGTCGAGAAAAAAAAAATTGAAAGCCTTTTCTTTTTTGTTCGAAATGGGGGGGTTCCCCCACAACCCCCCCTTTTTTCTGTTTTAACCTTTTTTTTACTTGCGGAAACCCAAAAAAAAACATGTAAATAAAAAAAGAAAGCATTCGGAAAAAAAGGTCAACATTTTTTCAACATTTTTGTAATTCAACATTTTTTCAACATTATGACTGCACACCATTTGTACCTGCATCGACCTCACGCCCGCTCACGGAGACAACTAGACTGCCATCCACGCTGTTGCACACAACGCCCCCTGTTGGGAAAAAGTTTCAGAGAGCTGTAAATCAGGAGAAGAAATATCTCGGAAGCGGGTGTTGGAATTGCTTAGTGTATTGTGCAACAATGAGGCTTGACGCCGAGAGGTTCCTTCGAACCCATTTGAGTCTCTGATTGTGTTCCAGCTGATCGACTCCCGACTGCTGTGTGGGTGAAAAACCGTAAACCGTGGAACTTCGAGGACTGCAGCAGCATAGGGAGCGTGTGGCAAGTGGCGTGGAGCCCCTGCTGGCTTCCACAGAGCTGGCTTCCACAGAGCTGGCGATACAGGAGCTGCATGCTGTGCCACTGTGAGTCTGGCTTCTTTTTAAAGTGTACGCACTGGTAAGCTTTTCGAAGTCCTCAAATATGAATGCAAATCCCAAACCCAATGGAGTAAAGGAGAGAAGAGGGCTGGTTTCGGATTCAACTGGTCCGGTTGTTTTACTGACTAATTGCAAGGATTTTTACAAGGAAAGGGTGCCAGGGGCTCTCTGTTCAATTGGGGCGGACCTGAACTCGAAGGTTCTACAAGGATCGGGCCCTCCTGGCCCGAGCGGTTCCAACTCCGAACGGGTTTCAGCCTCTGCAGTGGGCAATGTGTGCACACTCAAACAAATAGAAGCCAGCAAATTTAATGTGGATACTGTCTACTTGCGCACTAACTTAAATTCTTTTACCGTTATGAATGGTTCGAACGGTGTTAAGGAGGTGGAGTTGTTGGAACAAACATTGCAGCATGGCGTCTCATCTCCCACTGTTAATAACCACATCATCATAACGAACAACAACAAAAACTACACATAGAGGCTTAATGGCACTTGAGTGTGCCCAAAAGGCAGTCAATGAACCGCCCATGGGCCTCGATCGAAGTGATCCATCTTTGGACTTCTTGATAGATGGGAGCAATAGTGAGTGCTCTGAGCTGCCGGTAGCATGTTTTAAAACACAAATGCTCTTAAAGATAAAAATGGCAGCAGGTTCGGAGGACAAGCGTTTATTTAAAAAAAACATTTCTTTTATAGAGGACCTCAATGAAGCTCGAGCTTGGGAAGAGTAAGATAAATAGCTGATTCAGAACTATTAGAATCAACTGTACTGTTTGAATCAGCATTTCAAGCCAGATTAAGTACAGCTGCAGGAACCATGCAGCATGCATAATTACATCCACAACCTCTAGCAACAGACTTTGACAAGATTCTCATCATCGTTGATGAACAAAGGCCTGGCCTATCCCGTATGTTAAAGCAACAGAGGAGTTATACGGCTGAGGAGTCCCAGGCGATTGCTATGATTGTTGAGAGAAACTCACAGGCTCTGACATTAGTTAACATGAACAAAATGCTTAATGGTCCTATCGGACAAATCGAAAAAGGACAGATGTATTTTGGCTGTGGCACTGAAAAAATAAATTGCAAAAATGAATAAAGAACTGGAGACTGATCAATAGGCAGTACGTGCTGTCAATGCTAGCCTTATGACTAGTCAAACTGCTGAATCAGCTGCATGGCGTGATCTTGCGCCCGAAGTGTGTCCCGATCTGTTGGATGAATTGCCCACAGAATCATCAAATCAAAACAGGGGAACAGGGCTACAAGGGCCCACATCGAGGTCTGAAGCTCCCAACCAAATGGACGCATTAAACATCGGTGGACACAACCTGAAGTGGGCTCTTTGAGGGTATCAAGCCCTCTCTATTGGTGAACCTGCAGAGTGTTTCAACCTCCTTGCAGAGTTGCCTATCATCTGACTCATCAGTGCAACTATCTCCTGTGGCTAGTGAGATGAGAAAAAGCAGGCTGCATACAGCTAGATTGACTGTTCAAGAACCAGCGGTTGAAGAATTAAAAATATGGCAGAGACAGTCGAAGACAAAGACCTTCGAACAGCAGTCCAACAATTGTTCCAAAATATCCTGGCAGATGGGTTGGAAGAAGAAATCCAGATCGACAGAATCCACAGGGTGGGCCCTCGCAGACAGGGAGAGCCTGGGACCCGCCCAATAGAGGTCCTAGTCGCAATGACACGGTACTCACAGAAGGAAAAATTCTCAGGAAGGCCAGGTCAATAGATCACATCAGGATGAATGGCGTAGAGATACTCCTATACCAAGACCTAGCACAGTCCATGCCCCGGAAGCGCAGAGACACAGGACCTCTCGCGAGAGAGCTTGCAGAGCGGCAAATCCGATATAAGTGACATTCCCCTTTGGCCTCTTATTCACGTGGGACGGCAAACAACAGCGGGTCACCACATGTGAGGAAGGTCTGAGGATAAAGAATGCCCGTGTGGAGGAAAGGGCGCGCTGTTAACTGCTGTTTACGGCTGGGGTCGGCGGTAACTATTGGTAAGTGCATATAAGTAAATCCAAAGTATAAAGACATCTTGAAGTACTTGTTCATATATTACAATATATACTTTAAAATGGAACTGATCAAACCCCGTACAAGACTACAAGAGAAACTAGAAGAGTCTGTAGCCTTGGTTAGTAAAATCACTAATCGGCTAGATTTGAATGAAAAAGCTATGACACCTACTAAAATCAAAAATGTGAAGACTGGCCCATACAAAACTAACGAGAGCCTCATACAAAAACAAGTCATAAAAGAGGAATTGGGCAAACATAAAACAAAGGTATTCTTGACTACGGACTGTAATATGGCTGACCAAGACCACTATACAACTAGAAGTGGAATAGATCGCACAAATGAGTTATCAACAGAAACTCTACCCCAAATTAGTAATAAAGAGGGTAGTATGATTTTAATACAGGCATCCACCAAATCTGTTAAAAACAATAACCGGATACCTCAATTAAAAACTACAGAGAAAGTGCATCAGGATAATCTACCACTTGATGCTGGCACTCCAGTTTCGATGATACAAGAGCAAAGCATAACAAGTAAAAAATTACAAAAAAGCCAAATCTGAAGATATCACTCTTACTCCATCATTGCAAGAGAGCCAGGATGGCCAAACAGCAATGGCACTCAACATACTATCCTACCGACTCCATTAATGATGACTACACAAAATCGTTACCTATCCGAACAGCACGGCTGTCGTTCGATATTACTGAGATAGATGCAATAATGGATTCCCAAGACAAAAGATCAGAAGTGTTTAATGGAGTCCTCTCTCCAGCTCAAATTAAACAGATTAATACATCAACGCCGATCATACCTAAAGGAAATCAGATGCTGTTACAAATACCTCTGGAAACACCTTGTAACCCTATAAAAAAAAATCAAAGAACAGAGGATCCTGATTCTCAATCTATGAGTATGAAAGATGAATCTTCAAAGAATATGTCCAAATCTCCATATAGAGTGCCTACTACGATGCTAGATCTACAGCACACCCTGGTAGCAGTACTTTCAAATGCAATGATTCCATTTTTAAAAATCCAGGAATATATGGTTGATTCAACAAAAGATCAAGCAACTCTTCTTGCTATGATCATGACTAAACAAACCCAGCTTGAATCCTTTACAAATACCATACAAGAGAGATTGAAATTTGAAGCTGAAACTTCCAGGATGTGGCAAACAAGATTAGCAGACATGGCAAGAGTAGATCGCATAGACAAACAAAACTTGATGGAAACTGTGTCTTCTATAACAAAAAAATTGATAGATGACAAAGCAAAAAAACAAATACGAATGCAGGCCCAACTACTATCTATGGCTAAAGAAACACAAACTGAGGAAAAAATTGATATTATGAACACTGACCAAACACAATACGAAATGCAAAATGTTCCTATTGATTTAGGTAATATTACAGTCCCGACATTCCCGGGCAATAACGAACCATCAATATGCATACCCTTTGACATTTTCGACTTGGCCAAACGAGGAACTGTAGATCCAAGTTTCATCAAACAAACCAATGCACAAAAAAGCTATTAAGAAAACGCAAACGGGTTCTTGTACTCTTTGCAAAATGCAAACAGTACAAAAATCATTATGAGAAAAGACCCAGTCAATTAAGCAACAAGATACTATTAAGAACATGGTACAACAGGGACAGAATTCGAACCTGCTAACAAACAAGATTTTGACAACAATACCTCAAAAAGCTAATCACATCCAGCCTGAACCATTGGATGAGTTATTAGCAGAAATTAATCAGGATACAACAAACAAGCAAAAAACTCAACCAACAACCCCAGGGATAGTGATAAGTGAAGATTCGATAGAAAATAACTTAGCCTCTATAAATTCACAAGATGAGGCATTAATAGTCATTGACAAATGCTATGACAACTATGGACAGTTCAATTAACACACAAGACTGAGATGAACAAATAAACAACTTTTCATTCATATACTCATCGGTATCGAATGATGAAATTTGGTCATCTTCAGCAGTGCAAGACGGAACTAGAGAAAACGAAGGACCAGTCTCCTGTGGAAGTCCACCAATCACGAGACCAAAATTTTACAACCCACAGAGCTCTACGTATGCTTACAGAATATCACTATTTCAAATTACGACAACTACAGAACCACCAGTGATGCTCAACAGATCCAATATTCTGCGGCTATTCAAAGCTATTCCTCAACTGAAGTCAATTGGAACTGACGATATCGAAGTAATCATCTTTCCTAATAAAAATCACATGCAAGAAGTTAATATTGATTTCTACTCTGAAGAGATTATGCAACGTGTACTAGCAACGAATTATCAATTCGGAAAATTTGGATTTAACACAGAAGAAATTTTTGTAACAAGATGCATGGCTGAAAAAAAATCCAAGAATAAAGCGCGCTCAGATCAAAATCAAAAGAAGAGAAAAAGGGAGCAAACAAATAGAGGTAAAAATGGGAGAGAGTCTAATAGTACTCCAACATTAAGATCTGAATTCAGAAGAGTATACCAAAGTCACGAGTTGAGGAAAACATACTTATAAAAATCAAAAGAGAAAGAAGGACAGCCAAACAAAATATCCTTAACATCATGGAATACGAGGGGACACAAACATCTCCTTGAAGATCCTTCACAAACCGTTGCAGAATCAGAAATCGGTCTACAAGAAACATGGTTGACAGAAGAAGTCCTCTGTGAAGGATACATAACTTGGATGAATCCTGCAATAACTTCGAATCTAGGTAGGCCAGCATCAGGAATGATGATTTTAATGAAAAACATTCCTACATGGTCAATAGTAGCTAGAAAGAACATACATCCTTGGGCTCAATACATCACCATTAACATGGATGGTGATAATGACAACAACCTGACCCAGTGTAGGGATTCCGGGTGTATATCAGTCTTTAACATCTATTGGAATCCGACAGCTATCAATGACAACAAACTAATTGATTCAATATGCGATGAAATTGACCTCATCGCTCTCTCCAATACCAATAATGAATTCATCATTGTAGGAGACCTCAATATACATCTATTTAATAAAGGAGGAGTCAAATGTAACACACAAGAAATGACAAGTTGTGCAATAAAATGGATGAAAGAAATGAGAATTTGCAATATCACTTTATGTGAACAACCTACGAATGACAAGGGTTTGCCTCGTCCAACTTGGACACATGAAAACTCCACCTCAATCATCAACTATATATTCACGTCAGTAAGTTTACAGAAATTAGTAACTGTGACTAACAATTTACCACACATTGCAAGCGATCATCACCAAATATCTATCACGTGGACCGCAAAGAGAACAAAAGCTGATCGTTTGCATTTACCAGCACTTGAAGTCACAAATGAGCTGAATAAACTTTGAATCCAACAACATCAAGTACCAGATATACTTTCTTTGGTGTTGTGCATTTGTTGAAAAGAACGCTTGGCTGCTTTAACGTGCTCTTGGCTGCAGAGTATTTTACCTTATTTCAACAGTTTCAGCACTGCGAGCGCTGCTCTTGCTGAAGTGTATTTTCTTCCTGGAAAGAGGCGGACCCGACTGCGGTCACGTGACGCATCACGTGAGTTTGAAGGCCCTCATAGCTACGGCACAAGCACCCTTGCGGCGTTAAGCCCTGGAGACAGTAAGGGCTGGAGACGCTGTTTAGCTGTTTGGTTGTGACTTGTCCTCGTCCTGCAGTCGTGTGAGTACATCTGTCTAAGCTCACACTTTCTACCATCAACTCAATTTCAATTTGCAACTAGGGGGGAGAGTCGGACTCTGGCCGCTCCCTGAGCTGTCGGGCGTTCCTTATCCTATTCACTGAGAGTTTTTTAGGATCATCGCTGCTTGTCTCCGTTTTATTTTTTTTTAAAACAGACTTATCAGTGCTTATACTTGCTCCCTTATCCAGCTTTGACTTTTAACCCTACTCTTGGAAAGAGACCCAGATCTACTGTAATTTAGCATCGTGTTTCAAACTGTTTTTGTGGTGTTATTGTATGTATTTTTACTAATCTCCGGGTTTAGTGCATTTTACACATTACATGGCTTTTTTATAATAAGGGTGTACTTTGCCTCAGTTCCAAAGACGTCTAAACTTATTAAGCGCTCTTTATTGCATAGTAATTCTTGCAGCGCTTTTCAATCAGTGTTTCGAAGTGCATTTCCCTTCTTTCTACTTTTATTTGCGCAGTCTATAGTGGTACTAGTCACCTGTTATACACTCCAAGAAGTAGCCAAACTAAAAGGCTCCCTATGTCGCGCATGCTGTATACGCTAAAAACAGATATGCCAGAGGTAGCCGCAGTAACTCACACAACACTTCGGGTGAAGTGTTGATTAATAAAGCTACATCTGAGACTGTGGCCTCTAAGGTAATGCTCAAAACTCCAGTAAATGGTAATAACTTCAAATTGAGTGAGGAAAAAAAGAGTTCCTCGCGAATTTCCAAGAAATCTATTATTCTAACTCCTGTTGTTAAAACACCTTCCTTAAATCAAGACATTAGGCATTTCTATGATAAAATAAATGATCCTGCAGTAGGGATCCATGCTCAAAGCCCAATGGAAAGCGCGCTGCCGGCAATGAACAAACAGCCACGCGAATTCAACAACATCCCATCTTCAGCCCTAATTGAACCAATCCCTAATGTGATCATTTCTGATCAAACCTTACTCACCCTACCTCAAACTCCCATTAAAATTGTTCAGGTTAATCAAATGGTAACTGTAGTCGAGGAAGGAAACCTGGACGACTCGGTCGAACTTGTTAGTGCCACATTTCAAACACAATCTATTATCGAGCCTGGTACAATTTTGCAACCCCAAACCTCCCACCCAACAGTAGATGACACAGCTTGTGTGGATGTGTTTGAGATTATTGATGTGAATGCTAAAGAATCTGTAACAATCAATACACCCTCGCGTCAGTGTAATATTGATCTAGAAAGTTTGAGATTCTCTGTCATCACAGACTACAATCTTCCTGGCTCTATGGACTCTACAAGGCATGCAATTGAAGAATCCTTTATACAACCAACCCCGAGACGCTGCTTGTCTGCAAAAACCCCTAGTGACTCATCTATAAATCCGGCCTTCTTACAGATTACCTTAGGGGCCGTGAACAATATTAAGTCTCTTCAAACTTTTTGAAGAGTTGGATCGAAAAATAGCGCTCCAAACAACTAAAATTGATCAAATTGGGGAGTGGATGCAACGATGCTCGCAAAATCCATCCTCCACCCCGACTTTAAATCTTATCATGGAGAGACTTACCACCTTAGAAAAACTGACCACCTCGAGCCTGCTGGCCACTGCCCCTCTCAAGCCTACCACTCTGCAGAGTTCGTCAGGTCCGGAATTGAACAATAATTCTAACCTACGGTGCGCTAGATCCGTGTTAACAGTGGTTCCAACATTTGAAAAAGTTATTCGTCCAGTGGAGTCCATAGCTGCCTTAACCATCCAACAAAATGATTCTTAGATAAGTGTTGATTCCCCTCAGTCTCTTCCAAGCACTAATGCTGTTAAAATCAGTAATACCAACAAAGGTCAGTCCCTTTCTCAGAAAAACAAAAGGAAAACCACAATCTCAAAACGGTCTAAATTGACAACCAAAGTAACAACAATGTGTAAGGCCGCTAAAGAACCTAATCAAAATTCACAGGTCACATGTCCACCAACTAGTCTGGTGATTGGCGCTTTAGCGCCTATAGCTCATCCCCCTCAAGACTTGGGAGGTGTTATAGATCTTGTTACCCCCTTAGCGGTAACGGTCGCCTCCGAGGTCGTATCCAGTTCTGTCTCGCAAGTCCCCCAGGGTGACTATGCGCCTTTGAATGAACTGGTAGACCTGTTTGAACGCGAGGCTTCTTCTACCTTACCCCCTAAGCCTTTTATTCAAGGCAGCACGACTCACTCCATCCCGACCGGTACTGATAGGGGCTGTTCTGGTCCTCAAATACTTCCTATACCATCTGCTGGCTTTGAAGATCGTCTATCCGCCCTGAAAACGGCGGTAGATGCTTATCTTGGCAAAAGACTGTCTGAGGCACTCCCAGAGGTAAATCGAGCAGCTGGAATTCTATCCGTTCCAATCTCATCCAATTTTGCCAAACCTCAAGAGGAGCGCCACCGTCATGATCCGTCTCTGGCTCGCCCAAGTAACGTCCCAGGATCTAGGGCCCAATCTAATCCCTCCTTCTCTTGCCCAAACATGAGAGATCTAAACGAGAATCCTGGGATGATCATATTATTTGTTCTCTCCCGGCAGTGTCTTCCAATAAAGGTAGACCAACTGCGGGCCTATTGGTGGCCGTTAAATCCAGCAAAAATTTCCAAATTGGGGAATGGTAGTCGCCAAATAGATTCATTCAGGTGGTCAAAATCACTCATGGACCGCAAGTTTTTGCTCTCATAAACCTCTACGTAATCCCGCAGGCATCACCGATGATGCTTTTTATCTTGCCCTATCATCAGTTTTTGAAATTATTGCTCTGCAGTCGATTTCTGGTTTAATAGTGGTGGGAGATCTAAACTTTGCACGTTTGTCTGCCAATAAGGGGTTATGCAATGCAAGTCTGAGATGGAGCACCTTTATCAAAGATCTCAATCTGAAGGTGATGAATGGTTCAATTATGGGCGACATCCCGCCGCAAAATACGTGGGAAAGGGGAAACTCTAGTTCCATCATAGACTACATTTATGCAAGTGAAAGCATACATGCTAACGCCATTAAGTTCGAAATCATAAGGCAAACACATATTGTCCCTGCAATGGTTGACCCCCTGTCAGACTGTCTCCCATACTAAACATTGGTGTAAACAATCGCTAATTCTTAACAATGGTAAGAATCGTTTTCATTGGTCCCCAGTGTTGTTGCAATCATTAAACACAGCTATTTTACGACACCAAAGCACAAATTCTCTATCATCTTATGTTGAGGTACTTGACACATTTAGAAATGGTGAATTTTTACATATTAGACCCTCTCGCTCCCACACTCACGGCTTTGATTTAACTTTACACCATCGTAAAGCTCAATTAAGAAAAGAGATACGTTATTCTCGAATCCTGCCACTAAAAGAACAGTTCCAAGTAATCAAAACAGCGAAATGTTCATATCGCAACTGGACGTGTGCTAGAAAAGCGCGTTTATTTCAAGTTGACAGTGATAATTTCCTGTCTGCTTGCTCTTCGAAAAACTCAGCTCAAGTGTGGCAATTATTGAACAAGTGCAATACCTCTTCCCAACTGGAATCCCAAATAAATGGTGTTGCAGAATCGCAATGGATAGAACATTTTACCCACCTATATGCTGACCATAAAATGTCCAAATATGAATATATTTGGAGATCTTCTGCTATTTGGTCCCTGGAATGCTCGTTGGAATCTGTGAGGGATTTCATTAATAAATCATCCTCCTCACGAGCAGCTGGGCCGGATGGTCTTACGAATTATATGCTCAAACAGAACACAGAAGAATGGGCTACTATCTTGTTTAATTCCTTTCGTCACATCTTATCCACTAAAATAATTCCAAAATCTTGGAGTACCTCTCTTATAGTTCCCATCTACAAGAAAGGTGACCGTAAAGACCCAAAATGCTATCGCCCCATTGCCCTCCTAGACGCGCCGGGAAAAATATTTTCGCGGCTGGTGCTGAAGGAATTTAACCAATGGACTGCCCAAACAAATCAGCGCGATCCGGCGCAGACAGGCTTCGTGGCAGGTCTGGGCACGTCGGTAAATTTAATAACTCTTCATGCCATTAAACATCAGGCACAGTCAGTTAAACAGCCCATGTATTTTGCGTTTGTTGACCTACACTCGGCATTTGATTCAGTTTCTAGACCCCGGCTGATGGATAAATTGTTAGAGGCTGGGTGTCCGTCAACTTTAAGTGACATCATTTTCGCATTACACTCGAACACCTCCATCCGGGTCAGAGTGAATTTTGAGGGGCTATCATCAGACGTCCTTACCTACCGAGGGCTGAAGCACGGGTGCATTCTCGCCTCAGCGTTGTTCAATTTTCTCATTAATGAGGTTAGAAGAGCACTTGAAGAAGTACGTGCAGATGCACCAAAATTGAATAACATCGAGGTGAAAGCGTTATGGTACGCAGATGATTTGGTACTAATATATAAAACTCCCATTGGCCTGCAAAATCTTTTAACAGCATTATGTCAATATTTTCGAGTGAATGAGTTGGTAGTAAATGACAAGAAAACCCAAATCGTAGTCTACACTCCGAAAGGCAAGCGCAGTCATCGTATGACCTGGAAGATAGAGCACATAGTGGTTCCCAATTATACATACTTGGGTATCCTGTTTGACGGATCGTCGAACGCTCATTCTCAGTTAATGATAATTGAAGTTAAAATTCTTGCAGCAATCCGCCAGACTCGTCTAATCATGCATAAATTTGGGAAATTCTCCATTAAACCTGCTCTGATCTTCTGGATTCAGAATGTCATCCCTACCATTTTATATGGTCTAGAGACATATAGTACAAGTGATCCAGCATTCCTACATGCTTTGGAAGCAAAATATTGGCGTGCTATTCTAAATCTGCCACAATGCATTCCAGGCCCGATCATTCGATATGAAGTAGGTTTGACCTCACTTTTGGCAATGTATAACTGGCGCTTATGCAGTTTGTTTAGAAAATGTCTATTATCTGCTCTTGATAAATCAACTTTAGCCACAGTTGCCAGCTATCTGATGTCTTCCTCTCATCTGTTTCCGAAAACATGGTCTAAAAACATTCTTTCCATACTATTAAACGCAGATATCTCCATTGAAACTCTTGTCACCGATCCTGATAGAGCTAAGAAAAAACTCTACATGATGGATTGGATTGACACTAGAGATCTGTGTTTGAAGTATAAAGACTTTGATCCAGCTGTTTTCTCAGCAAAGTGTTAGAGACATGGCCTTCTATTTATGCAAATCTCCTTCTCCTGCTGTTAGGAATGCTTTGTTACGCATGCGTTTTAATTTATGTCCTACCCGTGAAATTCAAGCCCGTAGAAAAGAAATCCCGCGGGAATCATCAAGATGTCGTTTTTGCAACAACGCAACAACTATTGAAACTTTGGAGCATGTTATTGTGGACTGCCCTGAATTTATGAACCTAGGACAAAGTCACTTTAGTAAACATTTGCCTTATTTCAGCCAGATGAGACATGAGCATAGATGGCTTGCTATTTCCACTACCACCTGCATGAGTATAAGGCTGGCTACAATTCACTTTCTGCGAGCCTTAAATCTACTAAAATAGCCCGATTTTTAACAATAGCTGCTATATGGAACAATGATTGTCATACCTGTTCATTGCGTATCAATTGTTTAAGAATGCCAAACCCAAATGTAATTATTAGCCTTGGAAGTGATGGTGTGACATTTGGGATGATTTGTGGGGTTTTATGATTGTATGCTTTATAATTCACTGTGTTTTATATGTAAACCTTTTTGATAAATTCTTGTTTTAAATTGAAAAAAGTTGATTAAATTCAACTAAATTCATTAAATAAAAAAAAAAAATACTTTCTTCACTGGAAAATGCGGTTCTTAAAGATCATGCAAAACTGAATTATGGCTGTATACTAGAAAAATATAAATGTGCCAATCCAAAGCCCAAGTATACATCAAACCATATACATAAACATCAATACAACACTGAAATTAAACAAACAAAACAGCAACACCAGAAAAGATTGCGACAATTGGAAAAAAAGAAAGAACCTGATTATAAAAATCAAATCAGAAAAGAAAAACAAAAATACTCCAATTTTCTAAAAACAAATAAGGCAATGATGAAACAAAAGGACGCGGAAGCAATTCTTGCCGCACTACAAATGAAAAATACAAGATATCTTTGGTCAATGATGAACGACGTATCAAAACAACAAACAATGATCCAAGAAGTAGAGTCCAGCTTATGGGTCATGCACTATTCAGGATTGTATAAGAACAAAGAGCAGAAGTTGATCAAAGATACCGAAAAGGACGTGTCCCTGTGGAACCTTAATTGGGATGAAGACGACGCTATAAACACCATCAAGGTCCTAAATTCATCCAGAGCACCAGGCCCTGATGGCCTGTCAAATACAAAGCTTAAGGTAGCTCCAGAAATATGGGCAAAGTTCCTTCTTCATCGGTTCCAAATCATCGAAAAGACAAAGGAGATCCCACATACCTGGACAATTGCCACCTTGATTCCGATCTTCAAAGCAGGTGATCGAAAGAACCCGGGCAACTACAGACCAATAGCCCATTTAGATCCCTTAGGAAAGCTTTTTGCAGGCTATCTCCAAAAAAACTCAATAATTGGGCAGCAATCAACGGAAAACAAGCAAAAAGACAAACAGGCTTTGTAACTAAGATTGGAACTAACGTAAATCTTTTGTTATTAAACATCCTAAAAGCAGAAGCATTTGCCAGAAACCAACAAATCTATTCTCTTTTCATGGCTTTAAAGATGGCGTTTAACTCCGTAAACAGGAACAAACTTTGGATCAAATTAAATTCATGGGGTTGTCCTTCCTGTATCCTATATCCAATAAAAAAATTGTATGCAAACACATCTGTGCGAGTGCGACTAACATCAGATGGTATAGTCACCGACTCCATCCCCACTTGAAATGGGTTGAAGCAAGGATGCCCCCTAGCAGCATGCTTATACAATTTGTATACCAATGACTTTGAAGAAAAAATACCAAACACTAAAGCAAATCCACCTAAAATCAATAGCGAATCAATCCAAACACTAATATATGCTGATGACCTCATCATTCTCGATAAAACTGTGAAAGGATTACAACTAACCCTAGACAAAGCACAAGAATATATGCTGGAAAATGACTTACAAATCAATACTTGCAAAACAAAAGCGATGAAACTTGCAACACAGAAGACAAAAATTAAACAAACCAGAAAAATTATGCTAGAAAGTCAAGAAATCAATACAACGAAGACAATAAAATATTTGGGTGCCTTGATCAACCCCTCGAAGAACGAAAAAGAATGGAATGAATACATTGAAGGGAAGGCCAGATCCTTGGCAAAACAAGTGCGATTTTTTCACTTGAAATATGGGACATACTCGGCTAAAGCAACAACCTTGTTATATAAACAAAAGGTAATTCCAATATTAACTTATGCAAGTGAAACCCTAGTCAACCAGGAGGCAATCAAATGGTCTTACCTTGAAGGAATTTACTGGCGAAAGACACTAGCCCTTCCAAAATCATTTCCTACAGCCAGAATCAGATTCGAATTGGGTCTACAGTCCATACAATCCATAGTGCTTTGGAAGCAGATGGATTTGTATAGAAAAATAATATCGGAGGATAATATTCCATTATTGGAAATATTAAAAGAAAAAGAACAAGCCATGCAAGTCTCAGCCTTCTCAAAATGGACTTCTGAAATAAAAAGGAAAATGCAGATAGAAGAAATCACAGATGAAATACTAACAAAAAGACCACAACACGCGAAGCAAAAATTAAAAACTAATGACTGGATAAAAATGATAGATCTTCAAACAAGCTATAAACGCTACCTTAAAAGTAGAAATGAAGTAAGATCACTCAACGAACTACCCCAATACCTAAAACAATTTCCAGATACCAAGATCCGTGATCTCTTTCTGCGGTTTCAATTCAACATTTTACCAACTCGAGACTACTTAGCGATGATCGACAAACCAGCCAATATATCTCAATATATGTCGATTTTGCAAAAAACAAGAAGAGAAACTTTATTTCACTTGATTATGATTTGCCCAGCGCTGAAAGAGAAAAGAGAATTGTATAGAGACTTTAAGATTTCGAAGAAAACAATGACAACAGAAGAGAGATGGGCATACTTGCTACGAGGAAACGATAAATGGCTCATTATCACAGTAATTAAATTCTGGATAGAGATTAAGATAAGAAACTGTCTTATTACCATAATTGCTCTATAAGAAATTATGTGAGAATGATAAATGAAACGTTTGTAAAATAAAACAAAACATTTTAATTTAAAAAAAAAAAAGAATATCCAGGCGACTGAGAGGGAACAATCAGCGGGCAGAGAGAACACCCGAGAACAGAGAACCCTAAGGGGGTGGCAGACCGTCAATAAGAGAAATGGCCGCCAGACACACAGCATGGAATCGGAAATCACCCACTCCACGCCTCACAAGGGAAATAGTGGAAGAACACCAAGTAGCAGACATGACAGAGACAAAAAACAGAAGAGGACCGAAGACCACATCATAGCTGTGGCCGGAGAAGGGAAAGAGAGGGAAACCAAAGACTACAAGTGGGGTTTAGGACTCCCCACGCACCTGTTACACGTGAGCGTTGTGAGGGCATGGCGCAAAGGCTTCATGCCCGAGCGGTCAGAGGGCCCAGCACCCTCCTCAGGGGAGTTTTGGGGGGAGGGAAGGAGGGAAAGTTGGGGGGAGGGGTTAAAGGGGAGTTATTAAGGGGAGCCCTCCTCAGGGAACAGAATAAGGGCACAGGGAAGGAGGACAAGGGGAAGAAAGTTAAGAAACAGATACAAAAGGAAGAAGGGGAACCACCGGCGTCCAGAGGCACCGAAACGACCCAACCCAAAAGAGGCAGGGGACATTGAAGAAACCATACAAAAAAGGAAAAGAATGGGGTTGAAAATTCTAACTTACAACGTCAGAGGATTGAACTCCCCAGTAAAAAGGAAAAAGATAGAACACTTTCTACATCAGGAGAAATATGATACAATAATGCTCCAAGAAACACATACAGAAAAAGAGAAAAAGTCAAAAGGGGAGGTCTTGATAGCATTTGCAAACTCACTCAACGTACAAATTCGAAATACAGAAACAGATAAACAAGGACGATATCCATTTGCAACAGTACAGATAGAAAACCGTCCACTGACACTCGCAACACTATATGCCCCCAACACTGGCCAGGACGGATTCCTTAAAGACACTCTGAACAAGTTAGAAAACTTCATAGAATGAGAAGTGATTTTGGCAGGAGACTAACTTGGCATGGAGCCCCAACGAAGATCGTTCAAATCTCAAGCTATCCCAACAGGGGACCCCGACACAATCATTAAAACGCCATATGGAAAAGATGGCCCTAGAAGATGTATGGCGGAGAGTCAGGGGCACAATCCCGGGCTTCACATGCCACTCACAAGTACATGGCACAAGCTCAAGAATCGATTATATTTGGACCTCAGTGGGACTATTAGGGGAGATACAGGACATGGAAAAAGGTCAGATATCACTATCAGATCGCGCCCCCCTGTGGATCACCCTCCCCAAACTCTGCAAACAAACAAGTGTCTGGCGATGGACATTACCAAGAGAAATTGTACAAGATCCAGTTATACAAGAAACAATTAGAGAACAAATAGCAGAATATTCTGAACTAAACGACACGCCAGAAGTGACAAAAACTACAATATGGGAAGCATTCAAAGCAGTAATGAGGGGACAAATGATCTCACTTAAAGCTCAAAAGGATAAGCAATCCAGAAAATGGGAAAGTGAATTGGAAAACAAGCTAGCAGAGGTAAGGGAAGAAAAGCAAAATAATCGTTCACAAAAATTAAAAAGAACTTACCGACATGTCCAGAGCCAGCTCGAGGCCATCTGAACAGAAAGGGTGGAAAATCAACTCCTACACCTAAAACATTGGTATGCGATGAAAGCAAACAAAGCGGACAGACTTTTGGCAAGACAATTAAAAGGCAAACAACAAAGTCAAACGGTGAAGGCACTAAAACACACAGATGGTCAGATCAAAACTCAATCAAAAGAAATCTTCAGAAACTACTACCAAAAATTGTACACATCGGAAGAGCCGAAAGAAGAACAGATAGCCTACATCAGAGGCATAACACTCCCTGCCAATACACCGGAGGAGAAACAAACACTGGACGAACAATAACAGAGGGAGTAGAGAGAGCAATCAAGGAACTACCGAAAAATAAAGTGCCGGGATCGGACGGCTATACAGCTGCATTCTACAAAACATATGCGGGATCCCTTTCCTCATTCTTAACATCTCTTTAACACCTTCAAAGACACAGCCAATATTGCAACCTCAATGAACGAAGCAAAAATATTGGTATTCCACAAGAAAGGAAAAGAACCGGAAAACCCGAGCTCCTATCGCCCCATACCCCTAATAAACCTGGATGCCAAACTATACACGAACATTCTGGCCAACAGACTGTCACCGCTGCTTCCCAAGCGGATACATCATGACCAGTCAGGGTTTATCTCCAACAGAACACCACATGATAAAATCAGATGCATCACACACCTAATTGAGAAGGTGGGAATCACCAACACCCGGCGGCCATAATAGCGATAGATGCGGAAAAGGAATTCGACCAAGTAGAGTGGTCTATGCTATTCTCAATTCTAGGGAAAATGGGCATGGGGGAAAAATACATAAATATGATACGGGCCAACTATAAATCACCCACCGCCAGGATAGTGGTAAATGGAGAACTCTCAGACACAATCAAAATAGAAAGAGGCATGAAACAAGGATGCCCCCTCTCCGCGCTGCTATACGCCTTTCCTTGCAAAAATGAGAGCAAATCCAGACATCAAAGGAATAGAAATTGGAGGGATCACACACAAAACAGTGGCATACGCGGATGATATGATGGCCCTGGGGGTGCGTGGCTTGAGCTCATGCCGTGAGGACGCTTTCAACCGTGGCTCCTGCCCGGATCCTGGAAAGATCCTGCGTTCTTTAAATAAAAGGCAAAACCTAGCGACTTGACCCGCACTGGAGGCTCCGACAAGCGTTTCCCCAGCACCCGGACCGCACAAATCCTAAAATCAGAGTGCGGGCGGGAGAAGAGACGACGGCAAACCCGAGACCCCCCGGGCTTCAAGATGGCTGACACGGCCTCGGCTCAGCAGTGAGGGGGAGGAGCGGCTGGAAGTTAGTCTCTGAGTGAGCCCGCCCGACATACCGAGAAGGCGCGGCAGAGGACATCGAGGGACACACAGACCGGCTCGCCAGCTGGAGGGACCTGGTACACACGGGAAGACCCGGAGGGGATAAGAGGTACGTGGCGCGCCCGCACGTCTGAGACCCACCGAGAGAGCCACACTATGCGCAGAGGGGCTGGTTCCCGGTGACTCCCGGACATAATTTGTCGTGGTCACCCATGCAACAACGAACGACCCAGGGACATTTGCTGAAGGCACTGGATGGGTCAAACATTGAAACAAGGCACTGGGGGTAGCGTACCGAGGCACAGCACATGCTATACTACACAGATCCTGGGGCCTACAAACTCTATAAACCGCAAGCAGCCGGTCCCTAGACGCAACACGTGAATCACCAGGCGCAATACTACCCTCGCAAGACCACTACAACCCTCTCCACTCTCGACCATCACTGGGGCCATGCCATCCACGAAACAAAAAAAGGAAACGATCATGGACTCCTTCAATGCCAAACAGAAAGGGCAACCACAGGCCGCCCCAGAAGCACAAGAATAACCCGCAGAGAGCCCCGCTAACAGTGACAATCAGGTGCTCGAAGCAATTGCAGCCCTGCGTACCTTCATCGACACCAGAATTGGGGAGATCAAGTCGGACATGCAACTGATGAGACAAGGTACGAGAAACCTCACGGAAAGAGTCACCACGGCCAAAACGACCCTGAAGGAGACAGCAGGAACCACCAGCGACCTGGAGAGGTGACTGACAGAGCTCGAAAGGAAGAACGCAGCGCTGGAAGCCCGAGCAGAAGATGCTGAAGGGCGAGCCCGGCGTAATAACATACGGGTTCCGGAGGAAATGGAAGGGCCCAACCCAACGGACTTCAATGAAAACATGACACTCCAGGAGGTTGGAGCGGAGAAATTGTTGCAGGGGTTCATGGTGGAACGTGCCCACAGATCACTACAAAAAAGGCCATCTGCGACCCATGATAGCTAGGATACTGAACTTCCACGATAGGGAAATCATTCTGAGGTTCTCCAGAAAGGGAGGAGAGATTCGCCGGGACAATGCCAAAATAGCCATATACCCGAACTACACCCCAGCGGGTCAGAGAGCCCGGAACTCCTTCGTGCCAGTTAAGCTGAAACTCAGGAAAATTAACCTCAAATACATGCTCATGTACCCGTCCCGCCTCAAGGTCCTTTATAAAGGGCGCGCCGTCTTTCTTGAAACGCCTGCCGCGGCCAACATGTGGCTGGAGCATAACCACCTGGACGATGGCCGTGAAGCTGTTACATGAGGAACGTTGATTCAGACAGCCACGGAGGGAGGGGGAGGAACGCATCAAGTGAAGCCTGCTCAGGCCCAAAGAACATTGAGATGTCCGCCACAGTATTTTATGAGGCAGGGGCAAGCTGGGGCCTCCGACTGGGCAAAGGCGCACACCCCACGATCCGTTCAGTGTTGGCCGGTTGCTGACACACCACAGACCGCACGCCTTGGAGAGCCAGTCAGTTGCGGGGGCGCTCTAGCACCACAGACACAAGGTGGCTGCTGAGCGCAGTTACCCAGTTCTAGTTCTGGTTTGGATATTCATTTGTTTGGTTTTGGTTTGTTCTCATTACGCAAGTGATGAGATCTCAGCGCAAAATGAGGCATATAGCATGAGGGGCGAGAGTACTACTGCAGGTTGTGGGTTGAGCTCGGCTGGGGCAAGCAAATGGCCTGTCTGCTGGGGCGAGATCAGTGGCTGGATGGCTCTGGATCCAGCCGGTGGGGTTGCACATGCCGAAATGGCCAATGTCATTAGAATCCTAACATGGAATGTTCGGGGCCTGGGCACCTACATGCGTAGGAACAGAATTAAATCCTTCCTTAACAGGAAGAAGGGGTCCATAGCCCTGCTCCAAGAAACCCATTTGACCCAACAATCCCTGGGGGTGCTGAGCGACCACTGGAACGGGCAGTGCTATGGGGCTCCCTACTCCAAATATGCCTGGGAGGTGCTTGTCTGGATCAGCCCTTTGGTTCAGTTTAAGGTGTCAAGCTGGGAGGCGGACCGGGAGGGTCGCCATCTGCTGGTGAGGGGATGGATCGATCAGACCGAAATTTGCATAAGAAACTCATACTTCCCCAACCATGGAATCCCAAATCACCTAGACACACTGGGAGCCAAACTAGCTGGCTGCCAGGACAGCCTCTGCATTGGGGAGGGGGGTGGGGGGGGTGACTTTAATTGTGTAAGGGACTGGGAACTGGACAGATCTAGATCACCAGTACCCAGAAACGATGCGGCGACCGGGGCACTCAACGCGCTAATAGAATCTCTAGACCTGGTCGACGTGTGGCGAGAACTCCACCCAATGGACAAAGAGTACTCGTACTACTCTGCCCCCCCAGGCCTTGCGCACCAGGATAGACTACATATTTGTGCCCAAACATTATCAGCCACAAATGGACTCTGCCCAATACGTGGGCAGGTCAATATCGGACCACTCCCCGCTGCAGGTGCTGTGGACAATGAGGGGTCCCAGACTACCTATACCACTGTGACGCATGTCCCTGGATGCCCTGACAGACCAAACCTTCACGGAGGAGTTACGGAACAAGCTAGAAGGGTACTTAGAAACAAACGTGGGCAGTGTAGAACGCTGGGGCACGGTGTGGGAGGCAATGAAGGTGGTTGTCAGGGGCGAGACTATTGCAGGAGCCGGCGGCATACAGAAAACACTAAGGGCAGAACTTGAAAAAACTGAAGAGGAAATAAAACACAGGGAAACCAATACTACGGGAACACGGGGAGGAGGAAGTACTAGCGTTGTTGCGAGTTAATTGTTTGGTGGCATGGGGCAGGCTCTCCAAATTCGATTTCACAGTTAAGACATCCGCTTGTTCTCATGTTTCACATGCCAAGACTGTAACGAGAATCGCTTGTTTTGTTTGTTTTTTGCATTTTTGTTTGATGGTTATTATTTAAAACTGGCACTACTGCATAATTAACCTCTTGTAACGCGAATGTCTTTTACCGAAATGCCAATAAAAACATTTAAAAAGATGGCCCTGGCAGATCCGGAGAAAACAATGTCCCCTCTCGTACAAGAAATAGATAAACATGGAACCATCTCCGGATTGAAGATAAATAAACAAAAATTGGTGATGGTCTTGGCCGGAGACAAGCAAGAAATCCATAGACGAGTGGATGAAATACAGCTACACACAACAGAGAGCGGGGTAAAATACCTGGGCATCACCATGACAAATACAACATGAGGCCTATATTCTGAGAACTACCCAAAACTGCTAGAGCAAGTGAAAAGAGACCTAGAAAGGTGGAATCCACTCAATCTCATGGTGGGGCAGAATAACGGTCATCAAAATAACCATCCTGCCCAGATTACTATACTACTTCCAAGCCCTCCCCATACGAATCCCAACCACATTCTTCAAAACACTAACAAAGAAGATATCCAAATATATCTGGCAGAACAAAACACTGAGGCTATCAAACATGGTTCTCACAGTGCAGAAAGCAGAGGGAGTTATGGCACTACCATACTTCCGAAAGTACTACGAGGCCGCCCAGCTGTGGCTATTAAAAGGAATGGATCCCCAATAAATCAGAAAAACTGTGGGAAGCACAAGACAGGGTGGTGGCAAGGTCAAACTTGCGCCAACTACTCTGGATTGCCCCCAAATTCAGACATCAAAACGTCCGGTTAAGAGAGATCATGAATGTTACCCTAGAAGTATGGAACAAAGCAACAGAGAAAGAAACGTTAACTAGAGACCCAGCCCCTTTTATGCCTCTATTCGACAACCCAGAATTCAAACCAGGCACTGAGAAAAGGAACATTTCGGAAATGGATTGACAAAGATTGTACAAAAGTGGGTGACATGTACAAAGACCAGCAGATTAGAACCTATCCAGAATGCCGGGACCTGCTAGGCCTAACAAACGCAGATACATTTAAATACGAACAACTCCATCACTGGCTTTCCTCCCAGAGAATAGCACATGCAGCAACAAGACCTATGACCCCATTTGAGAAATACATACTGACACAACCAGGCGACAAAAAATTTGTCTCAACCATGTACAGATTTATAATTGCACAGAAACAAAATGGCTATACATGAAGAGATGGGAAAAGACATTAAGTAAAGAAATCAAGAGGGAACAATGGACATATGTCTGGCAAATCATCCCCCAAATGGACCCGGGCGATCCAGACCAGAGAGGCGTGGATGAAAATGATGATACAATGGCATTACACCCCAGAAAGAATACACAGAATGTATTCCACGACACAAAACAAATGCTGGAGGGGATGAGAGGAGGAGGGCAACTGGAGACACACATGGTTGGAATGCCCAGTTCTACAAAGCTTCTGGACAGAAATAAAATCCCAAATGCAAGTAATGTTTAGGGGAGCGGGAGGTCTGGGAGAAGAGTTATGGATGTGTGGCATGTGGGACCCCAAGGATAGAATGACAAAAACACAAAAGAGGAACTTTAAGGGACTCCTTACAGCTGCCCGGCTAGCGATTGCTCAAAAATTGAAGCAGAAGACACCCCCAAACAATCTAGATTGGCTACAGAGAATTTGGACATTTGTAGCGATGGAAAGAATCACGTACAATATACAAGGGGCACAACAAAACTTCGCAGAAGACTGGGGAGTCGTCACAGAACACCTACAAAGCGACTATATGCTAGTGGTGCCCACCCAGACTAGGCATATTGGACATGTTTGCAGGGTGAGACAAGGACTCTAAGGGAAGGGCATGAAATACATAACAGCAGGCCCGCCGGTGGGAGGGGGGAGAGTAGAGGGAGGGGAGACGGTGTTATAATGTCCCATGGTTGATGTCTATAGGAATGCAAATAAAAACACTGATTAAAAAAAAAAAAACAGCGGCTGGTGGTGGTAGGGGTATAGATACTGAAACAATGTCTGCCCTAAACATCACATTGGCCCCTTTCCTTAAATTATACGAGGTCTTAAACAAGGACCTAAACGATGATTCGGCTATGCTAGCCATGATGCATTAAAAGTTGATTTTTATTGAAAGTTATGTCGATGCTTTCAAGGAATCTTAACAGTTGGGGATTCCACTGTAGCAGTGCTTGAAGTTATTAATACGAACGTATTGACAGACAAATCCATCAACAAAGATTACCCAATCTTTTCAAGGAGGAAGATGAAAAAACAACATGCACTGAGGCAATCTCAACAACTGCCAAAAAAATAAAAAATCGAGACCAATGGGAAGAAAACAAGATCTAATGACTCAAGAAAATCTTTAAGAAGCCAGACAGTCCCAATAACACAAGATAAAAAGGAAGCCAAAAAAAAAAAGAAAATTGGAGAAGGTCTTCCAATATGGGTGGTGACTACAGGCAAGGTCGGGAGGTCTCCTGTAATAATAACGGCGGTGAACCAACATCAGGGTAAGACTCACCAACAGCCTCAATAAAACTCTTAATTTGTTTGTCAACAGCATCAATTGATGAAAAATTGGAGGGTGCCTCAGCTATCTTAATGCCCCAACTAAACCAAAATCAGAGGAATGACTGACGTACCTTGGAAATGCAGGTGGAGAGTGAAAGAACAGTGACAAATATAAGGAATCACGCCGTTTATAACTTTGGAACAGACGTCACATGGTTTCTAATATGGTGACAAGGTGTGAAGAACTTGCAATAACAAGGAGGATCAAGCAGTAGTGCTAACAATGGGCGCACTGGAGAAGCCTTGGCCAAAAAGGGACTTAAGACTCACGATGTGGTCCGCTGCTACATGTTGAAAAAGGAGGGAGGGATGTTGATTTGGAAGTAATTTGACCATTTCTCACCCATGAACACAAACACTTGCTTGACTGCCGCCAAAGTCCCTGTGGTGCCGGGCAGATTAAAGTCTGAAAGGAGTCATTTTGAAACAACCTCAAATGACAAAAGGGGAGGTCGTGCATAACCCACAAACTGATTACAATCATTGTCTTTGTCTAGAAAGACTGTTCAGTTTGGGAGATGGTTTAATATTAAAGCGGTATAATGTGTTGAGGCATTTTCATTGCATCCCCAAGCTGAGGTCGATTGAGACAAGGGACATTGATCTGCTGGAATCCACCGACAAACGATTAGACAAGGTTCACTTATACTTCGCTTGCAGTTTGGGAAAAGCAATATTGATGGATGAATCAGGGGGGCTGCTCGCTCTTAGGTTTGACCTGGCAGAGATCGTCCCAAAAGGGAATGAAACCAGTAACAGAAAGGGGGGCTGTAATGAAACTGGTAAATGTTTGAATGCATTTTGTTGCGGCAGTCAGTTGTGGATGAACAGCTTGTAAAAATATGTAATGTAAATGGAAACACTCAAGCTACCAGGAATAAGGAGGGGAAAAGCCTAACAGCTTTGTTCATCATCATGGTGGGAGGACTAGATGGTGCACAGGGGAACGTGGTGTCTGGGCAGGAAGATCGTTCAGGACTGGTGAGCATTGACACCTGGGCTTGGCTTTTTGAAGCCTTAACAGTAAATAAAAAGGGATACTAACTAAAAAAAAGTAGTTTAGTTGGGGAGACGCCTGACATCATGGAACACAAGAGGATTCATATATTGTATATAAGGAAAACAGACTTAGTTTTAAATTTTATATAAAAATCTGATAGTGTCACACGATAGCTAGTTTATAAATCTAAACATATTACCAAAAGGCAGACATGTCAAATACAAAAAAAAAAAAATATTTTGAAAATACACTATTTCATACATGGGAAGTGTGTTTAAATACACAGAATTCACAAGCTTAAAACCAGGTTATAAAAGACGATTACACAAAACATATAAGTGTAAAATACAGAAAAACACACATTGCACATTAAGATTGAAAAACAACAACACTCAACATAAAAAATTATTCAAAATCATTTGTTGTGTTCTATATATGACCCAACATGTTACTGTCCAGTGACTCATTTATGTCCGACATTCATCAGGGGTATCTCTTCTCAAAGTTAGTAAACAACCGTCCACTTTAGTCCTGGTAGGGGTAGATCTTAATAAAGAATCTTTATAGAAATCTATAAAAAACACATTAAACATAGTTAAAAACTGTGTGCAACACCATCATATCAAACTCTTATTGCTCTAAGTGCAATTCGTCCTTTGTATGAAATTGTGTATTTTCAAAATAAATGTATTTTTTATATTTGGCATGTCTGCCGTTTGGTAATATGTTTAGATTTATAAACTAGCTATCGTATGACACTATCAAATATTTATATAAAATATTAAAAACGAAGTCTATTTTCCTTATATACAATATAATATTATTGTGGTGTCCCCAGACAGTGCAAAGCAGTAGGTTTGCGCAATAGATCTTGCTGAGGGGTCCTCTTTGTTTTGAGTTTCACCTAATTGTTTTGATTGGTACACAAGAGGATTCAAACACCTGTTTGCAGTGGGTGAGTTACAACCTGAGCCCTCCACGTTACTATGCCTGCAAGAAACGTGGTTACGGAAACCGCCAATACTGGATGGCTACTCAATCATTTTGAACCCTGCTACTAAGGTACTAGGTAGACCATCTTTGGGTATTCTTATGGCCTTGAAGAATGGTTCAAACATGGAGGTTGTTGTGGTTAAACACCCCAATCCATACATCCAAATAGGGGTTATCCAAAGTAAACAAATTTGATAGTGAATGGTATATAGTATGTAACATTTATTGAAATCCCAAGGGCATTGAAGACGGGATGTTCATAGAAACGTTTGACACTCTAAATGAATGTTGTGAATCCCGGCTGGATCCAAAAATCATAGTTTGCAGGGATTTCAATATACTTAATTTTGAATGTATGGACAGGGGTAAGGAAGGGAAGCATGCAAAATCGAACCGCAATGAAAGACGGGGTGGTTGTGGGGACATAAAGTGTCAAATAGAAAATTGCATATGCTAAACGGACAAGTAGAAAAGCAACATACCAGGACGCCCAACATCGAAACTGGGTGGGAAGAGTGGTATAATTGATTATGTGTTTGTAAGTGGGAACCTTGCTGCAGCTGTAAAAAGGTTCGAAATCACATCTTCAATAAGAAGTGATCACAGCTTACAAATGCTTTGGTCCACTCACATTATATCGACAAAATAATTCTCTGTTCCAGAGCTAGAGGTGTTTCAGGGTCGTAAACGACTGCAAATGTGAACTAGAGGTGTAAGAGTCTTACAAGATGGACTATGGGGATATAGGGGGGAGTTGGAGAAAAACAGCAAGCTGTCCTCTATTAATTATCGACTATTTTTGTTGGGCTTCGCATGCTTGGTGTGTCCGAATAGAAGAAAGGAATTTACCCATAAGCATGTCTATAATTCAGCCATTGTGCATGAAAAAAGGCTGCTAAGATTAGACCTAAAGCAATTAATGGCAGACCAGGGCCTGTCAACTGACATTTTGTTGAAAAAACAGCATCAGAAGTACAGGAACTGGGTAAGAGCTCTAAGATGGAGAATGGTTTAAAATGACTCGGAGAGCATGCTCCTAAACATGCGCAACAAGAATGTAGAACTATGGCAGCTGATTAACTCGGTGGGCCCCACACGTAAAGCCTTGCAAGTGAACGCAGTTTCATAAGCTGTGTAGGTGAACCACTACACTGCCCTTTTTGACACAACAGGAGGTAAGACTGAGTTTCAGAGCCTAAAGAACAGGGCTGGTCACTAAATTTAGAACTGCTTCTTTCGCATTGCAAAACAGAGAAGATATATACCAACTAATAAAAAGGGGCGAGTAATTCAGGTAGAACTTAACCCTGCAAAAAGGGGGCGGGCTCGAGGCCAGCTGGCCAGTCATTAAAAGGGGGTGGGGGATAATGGTCAGATGACCAACCATAATTGTTGGTCAGTAGAACTGCCACTCAGCCTTAGCCACCCTCACAGGAATCGAGAGAGTGAGTCCAGGGACCTATGCTGGCCTAAAGTAGTCAGGACCAATAAGAAGACCGCCATGATGGAATCACAAAAAGCCCACATCGTCAGAATGACCATTGTAGCCTACCGCATCACAAGGGAAAGCCCTGAAACGCAAACTGACAGCAAGATTAAAAAAAACATTGCTTCCCGACTGGCTACCAAAAAGGTACATTGGACAGGCAATAGGTAAAATGGCTTGTGTCATTGTTGTATTTGTATTTTTGTATTTTATTTATTTCTATAGCGCACCAGGCCCAGGGGCATCCGGGCGCTTAACTTAGTTACAACAAGATGAAAGCATGACAAGGCAATGTGACAGAGTATTACAAGATTATTACAGGAAGATTTACAAAATTTACAACATATACATTCAAATGAATATCGATAAGGCAGTGAATTACAGGATAGTTAATAAGGGATGCCGAGTAGGTCAAAGTGCAAGTAGGGCAGTAAGCTGATGTTAGCAGTCTTGGGCGGATAGCCATGCTTTGGTAAGGTATTTGAATTTCAGGAAGGAAGGTTCTGCTCTAAGGTCATTGGGGAGTGAGTTCCAAAGTTTGGCTGCCAGGATGGGGAAGCTGGTTCCACCAGATCTTAGGAGATTAAAGCGCGGGATGACAAGGCAGTTGGCTTGGGCCGCTCTGCGAGGTCTGGTGGAATTGTGGAAAGAGAATCTGTTTGCCAGGTAGCGAGGGGCTTGGTTGTGGAGGCATTTGTGTGTGAGAGCCAAGGACTTCAAGGAGATGCGCTGTGGGATAGAGAGCCAGTGCAGGTTGCGCCTGGTGTCAGATATATGCTGGCGCCTCGGAATGTTAAGGGCCGCTCTGATCGCATTGTTTTGGACAATTTGTAGCTTATTTAAGTTGCGGAGATTAGTACCTAGATAGAGGGCATTACAGTAGTCAACCTTGGATAGAACAAGGGTCCTGGCCAAGGTTACGCAGTTGGCAGTGGTTAGGAACGGGCGACAGGCGGTGATGAGCTTGCAAGTAAGCGCTGCTGCAGATGAGACTGCGTTGGATTGTCTAGTCAAGGATAGGGTTGAGTCGATGTAAATCCCAAGGGTTTTCGTGTCCTTAGCAATCGGGATGGTATTCCCATCGATGGTGAAAGACTTGAAGGCAGGGTTAAGTTTAGTGAGTTTTTGTGGTGAACCAAGAATGAGGAGCTCTGTCTTTTCATCATTTAGGCATTGTTGAAGACATAAAGATATAGCTGCCACCAACCTATTCTCTAAAACCTGTGCAGTTTCATAAAATCACCGATAGGTGAAAATAGGAAGACTTCGAGGCACCCCTGGTACTGGGCACCTTAAGGATGACCAACTACCATATACCTTATGCAAGGCAAAAAGGAATGTAATCACAAATCACAGGGGATCCTAAAGGGAAGTCCCTCAGGCCACCAAAAAGAGATAAAGAAACCAAAAAAGACTGGGTTGAGCAAAAGGTCGAGCACCCGCAAGAAGTGGCCCTAGAAACCCAAAGTAGGAATTTTAATGGATTGTGTCCTCCCACAGATGCTTCATCTTAGATATTGGTTTTATTTTTTTTAATGTTATTACAGTGTTTGGCTTAAAAATAAATCTTTCACAAATTACATTAAAACATATACATAATTAATCTTGTTAAAAGCTTAATAAGAAGAAACCGATAAGGAAAAAGGGAAACCGAGAGAAAATAAACTGCAAAACATGTCCTATCAAATAGCACTTCACAGTACATACATCAAAATCTGTTAAGACCTTCAATTACCACACCCCTAACTCTTACCCTTCCCTCTCCACTTTGATCGCTTGGAAGATTTTCTCCATGTATTAATCAGTGCAATCGTTGTCACACTATCACCACAGATAATCCTCATCCACATTGATCTGTGCAGGCCGTTTTTAATTTTCCAACGATCTTCCCCAAGTACCAAGTTATTTTTTCCCTGAGACACGGCTAGACTAAAACCAAATGATACAGTGTCTCTTTAGTATCAACACTAGTACAACATATGCAATTCAAGTTGTTCCCATTCCATTGTTTCCTAGCAATTAGAATCTCTTTGGTAGGGTACAAATAAATTCAACTGAATCTTAGAAATGTTGATTGATCTAAGAGAACTGCTAAGTAATAATCTCAAATAACTTCCCAATGTATTATAACACAGACAGTCCACTTTAAAATTCTGATATAGCTTATATTCAGATCTCAAGTCTATTGTCTCTGCCCAATCCTTCTTCCAAAGTTTAATTTTGACCGCAAAAGGGTAAGTAAAATCACCTGTCACACCCAACTCTTTCAAAATGGCAATTTCCATGGGTTAAAAATTGGTTCACTCTGGGAGGCTAAAGTCTTGTTCAATGTCTGAAAACCTCTCACCAGTGATTCACAAATGCATTTCCGGGACAGGGAATTTCATTTCACCATTACACGCATCGATGTAATGCCCAGCTCGTACCTTATAACTGACATTGGTGAACCTTTAGGGAGACCCAAGACCTTCCTCCAAAATAAGCCTTTAAGGACAGCCCACCAAGAGAGGGCGGTTGGGAAAAAAAACACTCCAGCACCATATGCCAATACAGCAACAAGCTTCATCTCTATAAAAGATTACTGGCATTATTGAAAAAAATACAGAACCTCTTTAGTAATATGCAGCCCTGTGCTGCTAGATGTTTAGCCTTTAATTTCAATTGCTCTATTCTCAATGTGTCATTTAGACTAACAATTAACAGCATACCCAAGTAGACAAAAGATTTTACTGTTGATATTTGTTCATTGTTTAAAAAAAGAGGTGGGCATATGATCCCTTTTCCCTGAAGCAGATTGGAGTATCAGATTTTTTGTTTTAGGCACATTGATTCTCAGCCTATTCCTATCAACATAGGAATGTAAAGCTTTTAATTGCTGTTGGAGGCCTATCAGTGTTTGGTCGATAAGGACCAAATCATCTGCATAGAGCAAATGCCCAACCCGACACCCATTTAACCTTGGTAGAAATGTTCTTAATTTACACAAGCTGTCTGCTAAGTCCGATATAAATAGATTGAAAAGTGCCAGAGCCAATGACTGCCTTGTTTCAGGCATTGCTTAGTTGTTATCGAACTTGACAGTAGACCCTTATAATCCAACCTTAATCTCAAGGTCGTATCAGAGTATAGAGCTTGAATTGCCTTCAACAGCTGCAGCGCCCTCCTCACCCCCAGTGAGCCAGTTTGGCCCATAAGAGTTGTCTGTCAATGGCGTTGAAAGCCTGTTCCAGATCTACAAATGGCAGACCTATTTCTTTTGCCCATCATGGCTCTCATCTTCAAGATAAGTTAACAGAAGGACATTCAGGCTGGTTCTCAGCATTTTCACAAAACATGATTGGTATAAATCGAATCATTCTGCAGTACAGATCCAGTCCAAAAGCCTCTTCAAATGTAAGGAAGCACATATTTTGCCGACCACATCCAGGAGGGCATTCAAGCGATAGCTTTTTGTATCCAAAGTTATCCAATACAATTGATGATTTCCACAAAGCCGGGATCGCCCTTAAACTCTCCTTCATGGAGAAAGGAATCAATAGAAAAATCAGTCCAATCATTCGCCTCACTTTTGAGGATATTAGTTAGGGCATCCGGGACCCTTGAATTACTCACACTTTTATTAGTTTGTATATATTTCCTCTGTTTCCTGTTATGCAATGAGAAAGATGCAGTTCTGCTGACCTGCTGAAGGAGATTTTTGCTGCAATTCCTGCCACTTTTAACCTTTACCTGGCCATGCTGGCTAGATAAATTGGTTTAGGCAGATTGAGTTTTGTTTTTTTTGCCTTTGGAAGTCCAGTCTCCACACATCTACTGGGTTGAGGCCTCCACGCCAGAACTGATTCCGGGCCATTTTACCACCACCACCCACCATTTACCACCAGAATCTTCCGATTGGCTGCGTCTCCCTGGAGGCATGTAATATAGCAGTGACTTGCTGTCTCTCGGCAGCATGAGTTGCGACGGCGAGTAGTAGAGGTATTGCTAAACGCCATGAACCTCCTGTGTCTCCTGTGGTCTCCTAAACAGGGAACCCGTGTTTCTATAGGCTGGTCTCTGCAGCCTGAACAAACGGAAGTCTGCTCATAACCTTGCCATTTCCTTGTGTTATCTCTTAGCAGCAAGAGGTTAAAGTGCGCCCTGGTGAATTCCAGAGGTCAGCACCAAACATAAAATAACAGGGGTGGGAACAAATCTTCTATACCTCCCACGCCCTGAAGTAGTGTTGTAATATTTGAAGAATGATTGTAATGCATTACTGACCTGTATTTATAGAGGTTGCCATTTGTGGCTATTGTGACCATGAATAATAAAGGTTTTTTTTAAAAATTACTGGGGCGGGGAATCATGGAACCATAAAACGTAATACACAGGTCAGTACTCTATTGGTCTGCACAATAATGTACAGTGTTGTAAAGACACAACCCATAGTGTTGAGTATCTTGCATAATTGCTCACCCCAGGACCCACAGATATTTACTCATGTCAGCAGTTTTGGAGAAAATGGCTCCAGCAGCGCTAAACAACTCCCTGCGTAAACTCCTGTTTCCCACAGGTGCGGTTTGCATGATTTCGTTCTTTTGGACTTGAACCTGGTGAAAGGTTGGTCTTCCAGTCAAAATTGGTTCATCCTAGCAATGTAGAAGCTTCGAGACCTTTCGTGGTTTAGCCTACGAAATCTCTCTTCCTCCTAAAATGGGTGAGGAGGTGGAAGGAAAGATGGCAAACAAATTGTTTGTGACAAATGAAACTCAGATACGACCTTAGGAAGAAACGAAGGACATACCCCAAGAGTCATCTTATCTTTGGTAAAAATCGTGAAAGGTGGCTTACAAGAGGGAGGTTAAACAACAGAGCTAGGTTGAATGCCTAATAGGAACGGAATACATTCCCTAACTGTTAAAAAACGTCTTTTTAACTCAAAAACAACGGTTCTGTCGGAGAACAAATCCTGTGTGGTCTTTACTGTAAGTTAACTCAAAACAAATGAAGAAGAACAATGACCTGGCTGTCCCTAGTGGAAGAACACCCTGTACCTGACAGGAGTGCTTGGCCCTACGCGACAGACGGTGCACCGCCTATCTAATAGGGATAGGAAAGAAGGAACTGCCCCTCAACCTTATTGCTCAATTTGGAAACATAAATGAGTTTGCATAGTAAAAAAAGAAACCATAGAATAAACCATTCGCGTTGTGTATATTGTTCAACAGCAAGACTGGATATTAGATCTTGTCTTGATCAAAAGTAACCTAGGGAATTTCTTCAAAACTGGGGATTTTATGCTACTCTTATTCACCCATAGATGGCAGTCTTTGTGCTTTGGGACAGTTCCTTCCTTTGAGATGTCAAATAGAAAAGGATCACATTCTGTGCTCTGTAGCAGCTGCAGATCTTTTTCGAATGGCAGTGGTAAAAAGCTTATGTTGCTGGGCTTGCCAAGCGTGCAGGTTGCGCTTGTGTACACTCAGTTAAAGAAAAGCCTCTTCGCCTGAGAAAGAAGGTATAGCCTCCGGGGAAGACTATGGAGGATAGATGGCCATGTTGAGAAGTTCCGGGTACCACGTCATCCGGGTCCAGTCCGGGGCAATCAGGATCATGATTGCTCCATACTCCTTTAACCTCCTGATCACATTGGGAATGACGGGAATCGATGAGAACGCATACAGGAGCTGAAAGTTCCAGTCCACCACAAATGCATCACCCAGTGCTCCTCTTGGGGAAAATTCACTGGAGTAGAAAGGTTTGCACTTCCTGTTTGCACCGGATGCTAGCAGATCCACATGGGGCCGGGGGGGGTCCCCAGAAGGTGGAGATCTCCAGGACGACTTTCTGGTACTGCTCCCGCTCATGGGAGACCGAGCCCTGCCTGTTCAGGGCGTCAGCTGTCATTCTCCTTTCTGGCTAGATAAGTTGCTGAGAAATATCTTGTTCTGTAATGGCCAGAACCAGAGATGCATCACCTCTCTGGACAGGAGTATTGACCCTACACCACCTCTCTTGGTAATATAGTGCATGGCCACTATGATGGTCATCATTATCAAGACAATTTTCCCCCTTAAGGAGGCAAAAGGCCATTAGCGCCAGCCTCATCGCTCTCAGCTCGAGCAGGTTCATGTGGATCTTTGACTCCGCTCCACGTTCAGGTGAGCACCCCAGCCCAGCCTTTCAGAGATGCGTCCGTTACTATGGTCGTCTTGGGCCACAGTTGCCAAAAGAGTTCTCCTGCCCTCACCTTCTCCCTGCAAGTCCACCACAGGAGATATTGTGCAACACTGCTCGGGACTTGAATCAAGTCCCTCATACTGCCTAAAAACTGCGACCACTGAGGGCCTATTGGAGAGATCTCATCCTCACCAGGCCTCTGGCACCAGTAAGGAATATATTTCTTACCTGCAACTCCTTTCCTCCAGCATGTGTCTGGCATGGATTCACATGCTCATGAATATTCCTTATCAGGCTGGGAGGCCTCAGTAAAAAGGAAAGCAGTTTGCTTGAAAACCCCCTTGCTCCTCTAAACCAATCAGTGCCCGTTGGGTCATACTGCCCCTATCCAATGAGAGTCAGTTCCATCTGCTCCACCTTTGGTGGCAATCTTCAGATTTGCTAAAGCACGTAAAGTGGCAATATGAACCAAGAAGTGCCACAGAGGGGAAGGATGGTGGGTTTGCATGTGAATCCATGCTGGGGAACGGGAGTTACAGTAAGTAACTTGTTCCTTCGCTAGTATGGGGCCTGGCATGGATTCACACGCTCATGAATACATTACATAGCAGAACACATCCAGAACCACGGGAGGTGGCAAGGCTCAACAGAAGCAATACACCAACCCCTGGAACACACTCACCTCAAACAAACAGGTTGCATTGCACCACTTGGCCAACACAGGTCTCCTCCCTGAAATCCCTGTTGATGCAGTAGAATCTGGTGAAGGTGTGGGTGGATCTCCATGTAGCAGCCCTGCAGATGTCAAGCAGAGGAACACTTGAGATAATTGCTGTCAGCGCAGCAATGGCTCTGCTGGAGTGGGTTCTCGGCCGGCCTGGAAGTGGTCTGTTGGCCAGACAAGAACAGTGCATGATGCAGCCGGAGTGCCACCTGTATATGGAAGCCTTAGATGGGACCTTCCATTATTCAGAGGTCCAAAATTCTCAAAGAGCTGAGATGTCTTCCGAAAGTCCTTTGTGCGCGCTACCTAGAACTTCAAGGTGCGGGCAACGTCAAGCGAATGCAATGCCCTTTCCACCAGCGTAGGAGGATTCGGGAAGACACGCAAAACCAAAGGGTCTTTGAGATGGAAGTCTGAAGGAACCTTCCGCATAAAGGTCAGGGGGGGTGGGAGGGGGTTCTGCAGCAACATCCTCGCAGCGTGGAAAGACAAGTACGGCTGCATGCAAGAGAGGACCTGGATCTCCCCGAACCACTTGGCCGAGGTGAAGGCCACAAAGAAAGCCGTCTTCCACGAGAGAACCTTCAAAGGTGCCTGATGCAATAGTTCAAATGGGGCTCCCATGAGCCAAGTCAAAACCACATTGAGCTCCCAAGCTGGAGCAGGAGCCTTCACTGGTGGAAAAGTTGTGAAGAGGCCTTTGAGGTAATTCCTTGACGAGCCTGTACGACCACAGGGATGGCTACCCCGCCGTCCTGGTGTAACGGCATATGCAGCCAGATGCACCTTGATCAAGGCGTTGCCTTGGACAGGGAAAGGAGGTACAGCAGGAACTGCAGAGCTGTGACCCATAGCTGCATAATCTTCTGTATCCTGCACCACACTGAGAAGCACTTCCACTTGTGGTTGTAGCACGACAATGTAGAGGAATCTCTGGCCTTGGCAAGGATCTTCTTGCACTCCAGCGGCAGGGAATAATGCTCAAACTTTAGCACTGCAGGAGCCAGGCAGTGGGGTTCAGTGACGCTGGGTTGTGGTGCAGTATCATTCAGTTTTCTCTGGAGAGAAGATCAGGAAGTAGAGGCAGCTGGATGGATGGTGGCGCTGACAGACGCAGCGGGTTCAGGTACCAGATCTGTTGTGGCCACGCCGGAGTGATGAGTATCATCCTGCAATGACAGTGTGTTGATCACATGTAGCAGGAGAGGGATCGGAGGAAAGGCATAGAGGAAGAGCCCCTACCACAGGAACGAGAAGGCATCCCAGGACCCTTCAGTTGAGGGAACCTGCTCGCGACCCTCTGGCACTTGGAGTTGGCTGCCATTTCGAAGAGGTCAATTCAGGGTTAGCCCCACTCGCAAGGAGAAAGGACGCCTGATCCTGACAAAGCTCCCACTCGTGGTAGGATCGCAGCTCCATGCGATGGTGTTTTGGGTGCCTGCCAGGTGAAAAGGGAAGAGTAACATGTCCTAAAGAATGGCCCAGTGCCACAGGGACTGAGCCTCTAGGGAGAATACCGGGGAGCGCGACACACCCTGCTTCCCGATGTACAACATGTTGGTGGTGTTGTCCATGAATATCCTCACCACATTCACCTGTAGTTGAGGCAGGAATGACTTGAGAGCCCAGAAGACTGCCCCGAGTTCCAGGAGGTTGATATGATAATCCTTCTCCAGGAGCCAGAGGCCTTAGGCGTGCGACTGTCCAGTATGGGTCCCCCACCCTTCCAGAGAGGTAGGCGTGGTGACCGTGGCCTGGTACAGTGGGATCTGAAAAGGCACGCCCGTGTGAGTGAAGGGCGTCAGAGAAAACTGCTGTTGTGCTGTGGCTGCGTCCCCTACGCAGCACTGGTCTATTATTGGATTACCTGAAAGGAACTGTGTGGAGAGGCGAAGCGCCGCTGCACTTGTAAGCCCTGCCCCCTTGCTCCGGGTCTCGCCCAAGCAGGAAGTGTGCCTTCATAAGACCTCCCCAGGCACCCTTGCGGCGCTAAGCCCGTGCGAGCGAAGGGCGTCAGAAAAAACTGCTGTTGTGCTGTTTGGCTGCTTGCTGCGGCCTTGGCGGAAAAGTTATTTCTATCAATTAATTAGGCATAACACAACATTTGTCAGACGGGGAACGGATCCCCGTCTTTGTCATCCTACGGCGTGTTGATTACCATGAGGAGCTGCACTACGAAAATGAAGTCTGCAATGGACGAAATGCCGACTTGAGGATTAAGAACTAGACTTCAGGTAAGACAAAGATTTAACTCCCTCCCAGAAGTGGAGGGAAACTCTGAACAAACAACCAAAGTGGCATTAAAAGACCTGCCCGTGCTAAAACAATCACGTTTACCGTTTAACACAAAGATGCAAAAGTCTTTCTGTGGGGGCCGTATTGACCGCCGAAAATGATTCAGCCCTGCCCTTCGAATCAGGAATGGATTCAGATGAAGCTCCTAAGCCAAATAAGGTGGGCAGCCCCCATGATCACCAAATCGCCCCTTCTACCCTCATTTCAGGAGGCAAGAACCATTTATTAAGAGCATCGGGATTCATTCAAAGTATGGCGGGACCTATGACGCATGGGCCACCTGGAGGTCACCGAAATAGTTTTACAGGGGAAAATGGCTTGGTGGAAAGCCCTGACCCTTTTCAAGAGCTCGGAGATCGCATGTTACAAAATAGTGAGGAATTATTTGAAACCCCTGTCAGAGACCAGGACTTTCCGGTAAATGATGCCCCGACAGAGAGCTTAGGGCTCTGTGAAAAATTCAAAGTGGGTGAAAGAGAATGCTCTGAACATTGCCTTTGTGGAGCAGCACAAACCCCTGGTGGGGGTGCGGGCAGGGGTGGGGGGGGTCAGGGGTAGGCGGTGGGGAGATGCGATCAGGGGATGGGGCATAAGCCAAAAATTGAGATTGAGCGAAGCCATGCCTCCCCGAACAGGTGGGGACTACCCCGACTATTAAAGATAATAGTGGCTCCTTACCGGGAATTGTAATTGAAAGCTCTCCAGGGAGAGAGATTAACACAATAATAGATGGACCCGAATGTGCAAAAGAACTTGCTGAACAAATCCAAACCCTCTCCAGAGGGCATATGGGAAAATGTAGGCCCCTGGGAATTTGCAGACTTGGACCAATTGGAGGAAGCATGTCAAGAATCTGTAAACCAGGAAGCTACAAAATTCAAACAAATGGAAGCCGTGTGAGCAGAATCCACACGAAAGGACATTTCCATGCATACATGGGAGAAAACCCATATCAAGGGCTTAAATCGAAGCTGCTATTGAAAAATAAGCAAAGTGAGGAGAGGATCTCGGTTGAAGATATCGGCAGTGATAAAGAGGGAATACCCAAAAGATTCCGGAAGAGAGGCTACAACCATCTGGGAGTTTAAGTGGAAGTGAAAGCATAAACATGCCAGCAGTAAATCTGAGTAATTCAAGGTTGGCGAATAAAATTATGCAAGACATTACGATATTGACGGGGAAAATCGAAAGAGAGAAAAGGAAAAGCTTCTCCTTTATAAATAAAAAGATTGCCGCTCTTGATAAAGAGCAGGCTAAAATAGGGTGTTTGGGAGAAAAAGATCATGACCATAGACTGACCAAGCCCTATCAGAAACAAATGGCTACTAAAACAACGCAAACCCCGTCTGCAGTGGATGAAAGGCCGATCCAAGAAGGTATGACCAAAGAGCAAGCCACACAGCTAATTATTCATTGCTTGTAAAACCGAAAGGCTAAAGGACACTGCACACATCCAAAAAATGTGATCATGGCATCCTTAAACATCACGATTACTCCATTCTTAAAATTATATGAAGCGATAAAGGACTCTTTACAGGAAGTGGCTTGTAATAACATACCAATCAGAGGCAAATATGGAAATGGAAACCTCCCTGAAGAGACTAGACATAAGAATGGACAAGGAAGCAGAGCAAACCCAAATTTGGCAAAATCGCCTTAGTGATTTAGCTAGAAAAGATGCAAACGATAAATCACTATTGATGGAGGCAGTCTTAGAGGATTGCAAATGGATGAGAAGCTTGCATAAAAAGGAAAATTCACCGGACACTTTGACAGGAAACATAAAGGCTGGTGTCATGATGCCTACCCCCGGGGAACAAGACCAGGTCCAGCAACCCCGGAAGCAGGCATCAAGTTATTTTGAGCAAGCCCAAAAACCCCTGCTAGGGGCTGTTTTGGGTGCGGTCCTGGCGCCCACGGCGCCAGGCTCATATGGAGAGAGTAGAACTTACCTGATGGAGACCATGCTGCAAGCTTACCTGATGCAGACCATGCTGCAGAGCTCCAAGCCAAATGAGGCTTGGAAGGGACTATTTTACCTAGGGACTATTTTTTACTCGGGTGGGGCTGGGGAGGAATACTTACCTGGGACTACTTTGGAGGCTATTTAAACCACGCCCGAAGAGCAGCACACGCTTCGCGTTATTCTGCATCCAGCAGCGTAACGCTAACCGTGTCTGCAAGCCTGCATCCAGTCTTCTGCCACACCCGCCTCGAGTCTGCAGCTCCTAGAAAAAGGGAGGAACAGAAGGAGAAGAGGTTAGAATAAGAGCAAAACCTTCGATCCTTATCTGAATCCACCGCGCCTTCGAGCTGGAAGAAAGAAGCATTTTACGCGCGTCACCTCACCTGCTGCAGCGCCACGCTGAACTCACCGGCCTTTGCAGCATCCTCACGATCCACTGCATCCTTCTGCACGTTCCCGCCGCACTCTGGCACCTAAGGGGAACACAAGAACAGCAAAGGTGAGCCAAGGGAATAAACAGAGGCAATAGTAACTACCCCCATAGACTTACCTGATTACCGCCGGGGGTACTATTCCTCTTCACGGGTCGGCGCAGTCTCCATTGCATCCTCACCATACGCCGGCCCCTAAGGGGAACAAAAGGACAAGGTGAGACGAAGGGACAAACAAGGGGAACTCTTCTCACCACAATAGACTTACCTAATTTTACCCCGAACTTTATATTTTCTCTCCACACCTGAATAAGGGAGCAAGCCACAGGTTACATTCTGGCCTTATTTTATTGAACTGTGTAGGATAAGCCAAATCCTTACCTGACCTTTGTCAGCTACCATTAGTAACTCTTCGCTGGGGTCAAGCTGCAAACTGCAAGGAATCGGACAAGAGTGAAAGTCGGACATGTGAACTCTAGCGAACTACATACTTTTCGGAGTCAATATTGTTCTGAACTCACCAATTCCTTCGAGCCAGTGAAGCAACTGGTTATCAACGCGCCCCTGCGCTCAATGCAGGATGGAGAGCACATCTTTTCAAACCATCAGGTGAGACTATAAGAGGGGACATCAAAGGTGATCTGTGGGGAGAACAGCGAGCGTGGGGGGGATTTACGCTCAACCCCACGGGTGGTTAATTCCCTTTCTCCATTTACAGAATATTCCAACGGGCCAAGCAAATGAAGCTAGGTGGGCCAGTCCAGTCCGTCATCGCGGCCCTACGCGTCACATTGGCGGAGACTGCAGCTGTCCAGTTCAGATCGACGCCTCTGTGGGAGCCAGGTGAGCGTAACAGCTGGAAAGGGTCCAATGAAATTAAATCAGGGAGAAGGTGCACAACCCAAACAAACAGGCCGAAATCCTGAAGATGTAGTTTTGATTTCCCCACGAAAGCATGCAGAGAAAAGAGGAGATCCCTTAATCAAACCGAATCTGTCAAACTTTGCAATCTTTGCAGGCACTACTTCAAAAGGCCAGGACTCCCAGGGGGGAAATCTGATGACAAAAAACCAGGAAAAAGAAAAAGAAATATAAGAATGAGACCTTAAAACGGAAAGTAAATGGCTCCAGGGCTTTCCTGTGAAATATAAGAACGCCACCGAAAAGGGAAAGCCTACAATGTGCCAAGAAGCCCAGAAGGGAAAGGACACTTACGAGAGCTAGCCCCTCCACCTCATCCCATGACAAATGAAATCACAAAGACCATCGAAATAGACAATGAGAAATTGTCAGATACGGAGCCAAATGCCGATCTAAATGATCTCATTGAAATAATGGACAAAAATAGGGAGGATGAAGAATGGGAAAGTATCAGTTTATCTGATTGGTAGGTTATAGAAAATTGGGAAAATGACCTCCAGGGAGTGCAAGCGAAAGATCCAGCGATGCGGAGAAAGCAAAGAGACAAATTGACAAGAGGGGAAATGACTGAGGACACAGACTGATTCATCAAAGAATAGACATATTCACAAAGAACAAAGAGGTGCTACTCCGTTCAAAACGTTGGAACAAAAAAGGAAGAGGCATGCTAATGAAGAAAAGAAAGCCCAAATTCAGCTGGGAAAGCCTACCCAAAAATCAAGTCAAAGGAAAGAGTAACTAAAGGGTGGTACCTAAAGCTAGAAATATCAAAAGGCCCTAGAAGGGTAGTACTAAACAGGAGATATGTGATGACACCCTTCAATCAAATCTCAACTTTATGCAATGTCTCTACGGAGAACATAAAAATAGGTGAGTTTGTAACAGAAAAGCGCATGGATCAGGTGATATTACATCTAAACTCAAATAGGATCAAGCTGAAATTGTTAGAGGCCAGTGACATTCTCAGAAAAAAGGGCTTCCGATTGGAAGCTTTCGAAGAGAAAGCTAAGCAAGTCCCTACAAAAGAAATTAACATGAAAGAAAAAGAAAAAAATGGCGAGAAGAAAACATACAAAGTGATAAAGGACAACGAAAAGGAAAAGAGAAAAATCTGGATCCGTTCTAGTGAGTGAAACTAGAAAGGACCAATGAATGAACACAAAAGTACTGCCAAGAACCCAAGGGGAAAAAATATCTACAACAGAAAAAACTGCTGCTCTGGTCAGAATATTGTGGTTCACAGTGGACAACTCAGGAAAAATGAGTAAAAGCAAAAACAACTTTAATGAAGGGAAAAAGAAGTCAGACGATTGGACATGGATGGCCAATGCCCTAATCACTAAGAAAAAACAAATAGATTGATGAGGAGCCCCAAAGAAACGTCCACTGTGCCTCCTGGAACACCAGAGGCTTTAAACATCTGTTCCCAGGTGGAAGCAATTTCTTGGGCAAATATGACATCATATCTATACAGGAATCTTGGCTACGGAAAACCCCAGTATGTGAGGGATATGAAGTTTACATAAATCCGGCCAGAAAGGGGCCAAAGGGGAGACCATTGGCGGGCCTGATGACCCTAAAAAAATGAGACAGTTACTTACAAGTTTTGGAGCACCACATACCAAATCCTTTTGTGCAAATTCTTACAATAGCATTTCAATCAGAGGTTAAAGACGGCCCAACCAAGATGCTATTGATTAACACTAATTGGAGTGAAAACATGCCTAAAGTTGAAAGCTACCTAAAAGATATCACGGAAGCCATCAACAAGGCAATGATGAGGGACAAAGACCAACTTATCTTACTCAGTGGTGACTTAAACATCAAACTACTGAACAAAGATGGAAGAAAAAAAGTGGTAGAACAACTTGTAGGTAAAGAAAAAAAAATGGAGGAAACGCGAATTAGTGATATGAAGATGCTAAACAGCCAGACGAGAGGCGATCTGATGGGGGCTAAAACATGGCACTGTGGAAACACTGGAGCTTGTTTGGATTATTGTTTTGTAGGAAGTAATACCCTGGAATGGGTAAACTCCGTTATAATAAAGAAGCAAGCAAACAGTGACCACAGCCTATTGGAAATAGAACTCTTGGAAAACAAGAAAACCACCAATGAGAAAGGGGTGGAGGAAACGGAAGTGTCCTGGGAAAGAAATTGACTAAGGATAAAAAAACACTCAATACCAAAGTTGGTGGAGAAATATAATAATGCTATAGGAAATGGTAAAGATGTGGTGGCATACAGATGGCTGTTGGAAGCTTTTGAGGTCAAGTATGATCCCAACAGAGTTAAAATAATCAAAAGGAAGCATGCCTATGATGAAATCTTAGTTACTAAAGGAAAACAATACAGAGCCGATCTGGCACGTATTAAAAAGAAAAACTCTTTAGAGAAAGAGTAACAACTGAGGAAGTGTCGGCAAACAAAAAAATTGGCCACGCTCCACAAGATATCAGAGAGCACAGGGAGAGGCGGAAAAAATGCTAGCCGCAGTGGCAACGAACAATCAAGAAGTACGTGGGATATAACAGGGATCTCTGCCAATCTGCAATAGGTGTTAACCAAGTCTCAGAGGAAAATTGGATTAACCATTACACCACCCTGTATGAGGAAAAGAATGAGAAAATGAATATAGAGAACGATCATGACGAAAACCCCTGGTCAATTGAATTTGACCGTGATGACATCTTAGGGATGATTAAAAAAAACTAAATTCCTCGAGGGCAGCAGGGCCTGATGGCATCTCAAACAAGATGCTTAAGGATAGCAGTGAAGAATGGACAGACCTAATTGTCACACTGTTTCAACAAATAAAGACTATCCAGAAAAATTCCTGCTTCTTGTAGAGAGGCATTCATCATGCCAATTTATAAAAAAAGGGGACAGAGGAAACCCCAGAAATTCTAGGCCAATAGCTTTGCTGGACTCAAAAGGCAAACTATTTGCGTCCATCCTGCTAAGAGACCTGAAGAAATGGGCGAAACAGGCCGACATTCTGGATGAGAGGCAAACAGCTTTCATCAGTGGAGTAGGAACATCATTAAACTTGTTCCTACTGAATCTTATGAAAGCAAAGGCACTAGAAGGAAAAAAAGCCATCTACTTAGCCTTTATCGATCTTGAACAGGCGTTCGACGGGATAAACCGTGATCCCCTGTGGCTAAAGTTGAAAAGCGGGGGATGCTCGGTCGATCTATTAGAAGCCATCCGAGCCCTGCATACCAATACTACCATCCAGGTCCAAACAACAGCTAATGGAGGGGTTACAAAAAAGATCAAAACATCTCGAGGGATAAAGCAGGGATGTGCCCTAGCACCCCTTCCTCTGTCATATATATGGCCGACATGAAGATCTCACAAGGAAGGGTTCACGCTTTTGCCGCTTAGATCGATGGGATTGAAGTGCCTTGGGTGCTGTACGCCGATGATGCAGTATTTCTCGATCTAACGCCCATCGGTCTTCAGCGACGGATAGAGGCTTTCAAAGAGTTTCTAACTGAAAATTATATGAAAATAAACATTAAAAAATCCATGGTATTAACAATGAAATCCAGTCGGGGGGAAAAAAGTGTAAAGAAACACTTTGTCTGGTCACTAGATAATGAAAACTTGGAGGTGGTAGACAAAATTATATCTAGGAGTGAGGATAAACAAAAACAGTAATGAAGAGGGCCATTATGCACCAATCTGGGAAAAATTAATGACTTTGACAAACCAGGGGCTAGTCATAAATCGAAGAAATTGAAGATTTTCTTTGACGCCTATCCTAACCTTTTACAAACAAAAAGGTGGTAGTCGTAATTACCCAAGGAGAAGAGGCATTGCTAGCCCTCCGTTGGGAAATCTGGAGTTCATGCGAGGCATACTTCTGGCGAAAAATCTTGAAGCTACCAAACTCGCTGCCAATGGAGCTAATAAGAAATTAAGGCTATAATCCCTGGCGTCAATGGTCTCGCGGAAAACTATCTCTCTACCGACAAACCACCACAACCCTTTGAAATTCTAGCACAGAAAGGGCTGATAATTAGAGACGAGATACTCGTACGCTGGAAGATTAAATGTAAAAGTCTCTTGGAACATCTCAACATCTCGGAGGACATCTTAAAATATAATCCCGACAAGGCAAAAAGAACCCTCCAGGAAAAGGATTGGGAAGAAACCCAAGAGAAGAAATGGGCGAAAAATCTGAGTCATAATATCATTTGGGAGCGGAAAACATTGAATACCCTCCACCCTTATCTGAATAAGTTTCCATCAAATCATTACAGAGACCTGCTGTTGCGATGCAGACTGAATATCTGGGCCTCTAGAGAAGTAAAATGGAGGAGAAAGTTAATAGAAAAGTCTAATTCGCACTGCAGGTTCTGTGAAAATAAAGACTCATTGGAGACCAGACATGTTATGTTAAACGGCCCGGCACTGGAACTGAAACGCCTGACGGAAATGGGAAGTTACACGGCCGAAATTTCCCCAGAGACGGAGGAAGAATATTGGGAGAGATTATTGACAGTGGAAAAGGTGGGGAGAACAATTGACGCTTTAAAATTTGTTGAATCCTTGAAACTGGGGTTGGAGATGGAAGGATCATGAGAATCAAGGGAGACAACTGGACTATAGTAAACTCCCATTTAAATGGTCGGAAAGAATGAACAAACATTACATAACAATAAGGTCATATACCTAAATAGTGAAAAATGGAAATGCTAAAGGTTTAAAGTGTTTAACCAATAACATTTTTAAAAAAAGGCACCCCTTGAGATGCGTTGCGCACTTCCCACCATCATAGAGCTTGCCAAAACTCCTGGTTGTGGGCGATCTTGACTGTCCAAGAGCCCGTGACTTGCAGCCACTGCGCATCAGGAACTCTTGAAGAAGTCTCATCTGGAGCCTGCAGAATGGAACGAGGTGGATGCAGGAGGACATCATGTCTACCTATGACTTGATGGCCCGCGTCAGAGAATTGCGCCAAAAGGAGCTGGATCTTCCCAGGACAGCCGTCACCCTCTTCCCCAGAGGGAGTAGCCAAGTATTATATTGTGTTGAGAGGGGTGCCTAGAAACTGAGCGTTCTGCGATGGCTCCACGCAGGACTTCAATAGTTTATAGAGAATCCGAGCTGCGTGAGAAGACAAATGGTCTGGGCAGTGTGCTTGATTGCCAGCGCGTGAGCCAATGAGCCGCCCGTCATCCAGATAAGGATATACGTGGATGCCCTTATTTATTTTATTTATTGGGCATTTATAACACCCCTAAACAGCAATAGTGCTTCAAGGAGCAATGAGACGTGGATGAGCTGCCACTGGAGCCAAGCACTGAACACCCTTGGTGCAGTCTTCAGGCCGAAGGGCAGAGCCTTAACATTATAGTGCCGTCCCTGGACGACAAACCACTGGATCTTTGAATGTTTTGGATGAATGGGAACGTGAAAGTGGGCGTCCTCCAGGTCCAAGGCCGCCAGGAAATCCCCCCCTCCTCCAGCTGGTCGAGCACAGGCTCCAAAGTGACTATCCTTAACTTCTGGGATTTCAAATACTTGTTGAGCCGCTTTAAGTCTAGGATTGTCCGCCACCCTCCATCTTCCACAACAGAAAGTATGTGGAGTACACTCCGGAGCCGCTGAAGGACGGGCTGTATCGCGCCCTTTCTTGACATGACCCGAACCTCTGCAGAAGTTGGGCAATGTGGAGATCTTGTCACGTCACAGGAGGAATGCAAGGACAACTGTGTTGGAATTCCAGGGTGTGCCCCTGATGAAGAACATCCAGCACTCATTTGTCCGTGGTGATGGTCTTCGACTTGAAGACAAAGTTTGCTAGCCTGCCACCAACTGGCGTGCAAATGTGAGGGCCCAGATCCGCCGCTGGTTCAGGCCCGATTGAGTGTCTGCGTCCTGGTTGGCCGTTGTCTGCTGCCAAAGGCTTGTGAGCACCCCCTGTAGGCTTCCTGTGTGGTAGAGCAGGAGGGCTGGCAGTAGGGTGCAGAGTACCCCTTGGAGAATCTGCCCGACTTTGCCCTTGAGGAACGAAAGGACAAGCTCCTCTGCCTCATTGTCCCAAGGGGCCGTGCTGTCTCCATGTTGGTCTTAATCGATTGGAGTGTCTTGTCCACAGCCTTGCCAAACAAATTACCTCCATTGAAAGGCATTTCCACCACCTTGGCCTGCAGGTCTGCCCTGAAGTCAGTGGCCTTCAGCCAACCTTGGTGGCGAAGAGTCATCCCGTTGACAATCTGGCAGAAGCCAGAGTCTGCAATATCCAAAACCACTGATAGCATGGGCCAGAGGCTACTTTGCCCTCCTGAAACAGGGCCATGGCCATTAGCCTTCTTGTCGTCTGACAGGAAGTCCAAAATCTGCCCGAGCTTATACCAGAGTTTCCAGTCATACTGCGACAGGATGGTCAGGGCGTTGGCAGCCTCGACAGTGGAAGCAACGGTGTAAATGATGCATTTCTCCACTGCATCAAGCTTCTTCCCCTCTGTGTCAGTAGGAACAGTTGATGAGGGCGATGGGTTTACAGAGCGCTTTCTGGCTGCGGCAAACACCACAGAGTCTAGAGAAGGCTGTGATCTCAAGCCCGTAGGGGCAGAGTCCGGGACCCAGTACTTCTTCTCCAGCCTGTCTCTTTTGGGAGGAGCAGTATTCAGTGTCTTCCTGAGGTCTAATCCCACTTTGCACACATCATCCAGCAGAGGGATGGACATGACTGTCTTCCGTGAAGATTACCAGCATTGAAAAGAGAACCCCTCCTCCAGGACCAGATTGAAGAGAGCAGAAGCCCTCACGATCATGGCATGAAAAGAGCCCACTTTGTCCGGGGCCACACCATTGCAGGTTTATCACCATCAAGCGACTCCCCATCCGCGTGTACATAGTAATCATACTCATCCGCATGCGTTACTGTAGTGTCCGTACCTTTGTCGATGCGTGGCTGCACTTCTACCACCAGAGATAAAGGTCTCCAGGTGGCGTCGGCTGCTATGGCGCCAGACGGGGGTTTGGCCTTGCAGGGCTAGGCTGCTGCTTCGGCCTTGCAGGACTCATCCTGGGAGGATTTCTAGCCGGTGGCCTGGGAGGGCAGTCAACTTGCCCAGGCACAGGGGCTGCCTGCAACCCCTGCTGTCTCTCCGACACTAAGGTGTGGAGTGTAGTCAGAATGTCCAGTGACATGTCCCTGGGAACTGGTGGAGGCATGAATGGGGCCGCCTGCCGAAGCTCCAGGCTAAAGCGTGCCTTCAAGTTTCCTCTCGGGACAGATGCCCAAGACCTCCTTCATGATCAGAATAGTAGCCTTTAGGCAAACTGATGTCCTCTGAGCTCGTATAGATGGGAGGGCACCGCCCAGGAGACCACATCTGCATTGACACAACATCCCCATCAGCCTGGGGAGGAAATCAATGAGAAGCACCAGCTTCTTCTCCTTGCCCAAATCCCTAGGGAACAAGGCGACAATGGGCACCTGCACCCTGATCGGCTCATCCCCTGTGGTCGTTGACGGAGCCTCTGCAGCAGCCGTAGGCTTCGGAGGCAGAGCCACTCTTGGGGTAGCCGTTGTCATGACCTGAGACACCACAGTAGTGGTAGGCCCTCCTTTCGACGAAGTAGTGATGGTTGTCAAAGGGATCAAAGGGGCAACCTCAAAGGACCTCAACCTCTTCTTGTCAGAGGGAGCACACTCGTGGGGCTGGCTGGTTCTGCATGAGGCATGACTGCACCGGGGTGCAGGAGTCTGAGGCCTTGCACCCTCCTTGATCCAAGCCACTAATCTTTGATAGTGGTCCCACTTCTTTTTCGCTGGGAAACCACAGAAAATCTTGCATCCGTCCTCGTCATGGCCAGGATGCATGCAGGCAATATAGGCACTTCAGGTGCTGATCCTCGACGTAGACATTCCGCATTTCGTGCAGATCTTGAAGTGACTCCTTTTCTCCTCAGACATCGTCGATGTGCGAAGTAGGCCCAAGCCTGGGCCTTCTGAAATTCGAAGAGAAGATCCGGTGATGAAGGTGGATCTTTGCCGGCAACAGATCCCTGCCGCCAGTAGTCGATCGTTGGTCGACAATGGCAAGATTCTGGAGAAAAATAAATTGACTCCCAACATTGAAACGTGCAGCAAAAATCTGAAGATGGTCACCAGGGGTGGAGCTTAGGGAGGCGAATGTCATTGGATGGGGGCAGTATGAACGATAGGACAGTGATTGGGTTAGAGCAGAAATGTAGTATTCTGGCTAAAGCAAAACTGCTTTTCTTTTTACTGAGGATTCCCAGCCTGATGACAGGAATATTCATGAGCATGTGAATCCATGCCAGACACCATGCTGGAGAAGCTGCAGGATGCCAAGAGGCTGAACAACTGTAGGAAGACAAGGACTGACACGTATTGGGAAGTCTAGAATCTGGTGACCACCTGTTAGATGTGTAGAGTTCTGTCCTCAGAAGGAAAAGCCTTGCCCAAGGGAGAATCCCAGATGCTCTGAATAAAATGAAGCACTGAGAAGTTGTCAGTTGGGACTTCAAGTTGAGGGAAAAGCCCAGTCTGTGAAGGAGGAGGCAGGTGCGACTGAGATGATCCATGGCTTGGTTCGGAGACCGCGCCTTGATGAACCAATCATCCAGGTACGGAAATACGTGAATTCCCCCCTTTCCTGCCACTAACACCCCTACAAATCCTCAGGGACAAGGTAAGGTGAAAGCCAGTACTCAAAACTGGTAGTGATTATTGCCTGTAATTAACCTCAGGTACGTCCTGTGCTTTGGATGAAGCAGCACATGGAAATAAGCATCCTGTAGGTCACCAACCAGTCCTGAATATCCAGGGCCTGGAGGACCTGCACAAGTGTTACCATCTTGCACTTGTCCTTCCTGAGGAACTTGTAAAAGGGTCTTGTGTACAAGATGGATCGCAGTACTCCGTCCTTTTTTGGGACAAAAAAATAAAGGTACCACCACCCCTGTTCCCCTGGTACTAGCTCTACAGCAACCTTCTCAAGAAGAGAGTAAACCCTTTTCAGGAATAGTAGATGTGGGACAGGGGGTGGTCTGGAACGGGGGCAGTGGGGGCAGTCTGGAAGATGCTTTAAAAATTAAAGTTACTCACCGTAGTGACTAGAGTACTCATAGTCCCCGTTCCTCCATCGGTGTGGGCGTCACCCAAAATGGGGATTGTACCAAAACCTTTGGCTGCAACCAGTTGACCTTCCCCATTAAATTGAGCATAGCGCGTGGGGTGTGGCCTAGGCTTGGGAACATTTCGCTGAGGCCCCGCACTCCGGCGCCTCACCTCAGTCCCCTCTGAACACATCTGTCATGAATAAAGCTTCAGGCTCTAGAAGATTTGTGGCCCCCTTTTTTATTCGCAAGAGAAGCCGTGCTCAGAAGGGTTCTGGCCGTTTAAGACGAGGACTACCATGTGCATGGAAGTTGGCTTGGCAACGCTGGCGTCCCGTCACTTCCTCATTGCCCTGCCTCCGGTGTGCTGCTAGTGGGTTCACGTGATCGCTATGCGTTCACGTGATTGTTTAATAAGCGCCGCCGGGAATCACTCGGTGCTTATGACCTTCCTGGTTTCCAGTGGCGTTACTTTGTACCTTGATTCTTGTGAACCTTCCCTCCCTTTCCCCGCCCTTCTTGGAACTGCTATCCCGTGTTTCGGACTTCGTATTGTCCCTGGATTCTGCCTGTCTTCTTCATCCTTGGTGTTTGGACTTTGTTTGCTGCCTTCATCGTACTGCTTTGACCTCGGAACGTCCACGGACTTTGAACTAGCCTACGTTTGTTTGCCTTTTGGATTGCTTCTCTTACTAAGCCCCTTTGGAACTTCTTCGGATCTTGCTGGCTTTTTGGGATTGCGACAGACTTCTCTTTGAACTACCTTGACTTACGGATACTTTTGGATTTTGGTTGTGGATTTGCCTTTGGATTTGAAACTGTGTGTACTTTGAACTTGAGACTGCCAGTGAGTTCTGCTTAGGCGTCCTCGTTCCGTCGGGGTAGGCTCTGGTTGGATCCCCTGCATTCCTCTACGGACCATCGACTCTTCGTTGCCTCAGCTGCTCCAGTACAGCTTCCTTCACGGTAAGGGTGTATTTTGAGCATTCACTTTTGGTAATCATTAGCCTGCCAATTCCACTCGCTAGCATTTATTGTTGTATTTCCTTATCCACAGTGGTACAACTGGTAGATTGGTTGGCACATTTCCTTGGGTTTGAGAGTTCTTAACTCAAAGGTCAGTGCTTTGTTATTTATTGCTTACACTGTATTAGTGTTACGGATTGTGGTTAACTTACATCACTGTCCTTGCAGTCGCTTCCAGTCTACCTATACTCCTGTGTCAGCACACCTTATCCTGAGTACTACAGCCATCTTGGTCTTCGTTTGGCATCCTATCTTTTGGCTACTAGATCGCACTGGTTGTTTATTTCCAGCCAGCGGGGTATAATAGTCAGAAGAATTCTTCGGCTACACAACAAGGGCAATATTCAACCCTGACAACATCGGACGCTTAGATACCTGGCTGCTCTTATTCCATAATAGCCCATGGCATACTAGAAGGGGAACTGCTGTATTCGCTATGCCACGTTCTGCGAGCTCTCCCCTTCTATTGTATTGATGCTGCTTAAGTTCAGAACATATTCAAATGCAAGTTCAATGAGATTATGTTAGGCGGAATCCTGTGCAGTTCCCCTTGGGGAACACTGCAAAAAGATTAAGACTACAGGAGCAGCAGTAAACCCAATTGGTAGCAGTCTGCACCACCCAGATTTACCTGGTAGCTGTGGCTGAGCAGTCAGACTTCTCTCAAGAAGAGTAGGGCAGTATGTAGAGTATACACAATAGGGTCAAAACACAGTAGAGCAATCAAAACACTGACCAGAGCTTTGTATAAAAAGTATATAGTTATTTATTTAAAACACACTTTAGGCAATACACTAGCACTCTCAATGTAAAGTAATCAAAAACACAGTTGGGTAAGTATACACACCTCCCTTGATAACTATCAGACAAGTCAGGGTTAAAGCACAACTATTTGTTAAGACAGAAGTGAGCGCTTAACCTAGATGGCACTCCAATAGTTTAGGTTAAAAAGGGAGAGAAAAGGCAGAGCATAAAATAAAACAGTTCCCAACACTTTTAAGAGTTCAGAGCAAGGGGAGAAAGGCAGGTTATAGAGCCAAAGTTCATAGGCCAGGCCCACTTTAAATGGAGCAAAGCGACGTGTGCCCAGGATCACACGGTTTAACGTGCACTGAAAGTCTTTGCAGAGTGTTCAAAAGAGGTTGGGCTGAGTCAAAAGATATAGTTAGAAGGCCTGGAGCCAACCCAGTTTAGAAGCCAAGGATTTAAGGGTCACCTTTAGCAATCTGTAGAAAGGGAGGCCAGGCAGGACACAGTACCTTAAAGGGAAGGAAGCTCCAGCGGGGGCAGTTGTTCCTGGCAGTGGTTGAGGTTTGTGGTTCCCACCAGGGGAAGAGAAGATCTCGTCGAGGAGGAAACGTGGAGTCGTTGCACTGCACAGGGATGAAACCAGCCGCGGAGTTCCAGATTAAAAGGTGCGGTCCTTTTATTCACGGTCAAAAGTGGCGAGCTTGGCTATCCGCCCGCTGGGGGGCTTGGCACGGGCGATTCGACCAAGTGACGTCTTTGGAAGCGAAAAAGGGCGAACTGGTTGGTCCCACCAGCTGAAAGGGAGAAGACTCTCCAGCAGAAGATCTTCTCTTGTCGTTGGAAAAGTGGCGAGTTCGTTGCAGCAGGGCTTCACCGGTGGTGTCGTCGGTTGCAGGTGGCTCAGCTTCTTCCCTCTTCGGATTCTTAGGTCCTGTGGCGACTTCTGAAGTTCCAGTCCCAAAGGCCCTGCTTTTATGCAGAAAAACCCCCATTCATCAGCCTAGCTGTCAATCACACATGCTAAGTGGTGAGCCGAGCGGCTCACCACTGGGCCAATCACAGTAGAGTGTGACTTGGGTTGCTAAGGCAACACAGTCCAGGGTGCCAATTCCCCCCCTCCACCCTTCCTGTGGAACCCAGACAGAGTGGCACCATTTGGAGGGCTTCTGTGGAGAAGCCTGCCAAAATAGTGGAACAAAGGGCTCGACCTTGGTCAGAGTTACAGAGACTGACACAAACGCCATTTTAGAATCGAGTTCTGGCAAAAAAACCCAACCGGTGATTTAATATTAAATAAGTAAACCAGCGGTATCTTTAACATTGCCCAAAAAAGTGGTGCGTTTAAAATCAATGGGAAAATCCCATAGAGAATATTCCGAAGGAATATTTCGCGTGGTAACCACTGCCAGCAGCCAGAAACTTGACGAGGGGGGACGGGACAGTGCCCCCTCGAAAACAGACCCAGGGGCAATCGAATTACCCCTTACCAATGGTGACTTTACATGCCCTGGGAGACAGTAGTCAGTCCCAGGGTATGGAGTCTATGTTTGGGGGTCACTGTGACACCCCTGTGGTACTGCAATGAGGGTGCTGTGTACCACACATACAGAAACACAGATGATACCCTATGGAGTAAAAAGAAACCCCATAGCCCATAAGCACATAACAAGTCAAGGACATACCTCAAATCATGTCTAAGAGTGGGAGTAAAAGAGTCTCACTCTTAGCAGGAGAAAAAAAACAAACCCCAAAAATCCAGCAAAGCTGCTGGGGGACTCACTAGGTTTGGGAAATTAGCCTCATCAGAGAATTCTCCCTAACAGATTCAATTTATTTATTGTTGGTAGCATAAAATGTCAGCCAAACACAATTTCTGACTAGTTATTTATTGCTCAAAATGTCAGCCGCGCCCATCATATCGCACCCATATTACCATGCTCAAAATGTTTCTCCAATTTACTCTTAATAATAACATCTTTTTGTTCAATGACCAATATTATGCTCAAATCAAGGGTGTTGCCATGGGGGCAAAGTACGCCCCATCACTTGCAAATTTATTTATGGCACAATTGGAGGAAACTCACATTATGACAAATTCACAATACAATAGCAATATTGTCCCCTGGAAGAGGTTCATAGATTATGTTTTTATGATTTGGTCTGGAGTTTGACCAATTTCTGGAATACACAAACACCAACACATTTGGAATTAAATTTACTGGACATGCCAGCAACATAGCCATACATTTTCTGGATCTTACCATATTTATAGATGATGGCAAAATTAACACTAAAACATTCTGCAAATCGACGGAGGCCAATTCAACCTTGTATGCCACTAGTTCCAAGGGGGCTCTACCATTCAGAATATACCAAGAGGAGAATTCTACAGAGCTCGTAGACATTGTAAAAAATGAAGACTTCAAAATAGAATGCGAGCACCTTTCGGAAAGGTTCAGATAAAGGGGCTACTCTAAACAGAATATTAAGAGTAGCTTAAATAGATATAGCACCATGGAAAGATCCATCACTCTACAACCTTTCAAACATGCATCCCTATCGCACAACACTGTTGATGTCATTACAAAATTCTCTAGAGATTCCAAGTGCCTATACAAATTATTACACAAACATTGGGACATTCTCTTATTGGATAAGCGATATGTAGACTTGCTTGAAGTGACTCTTCCAAAGACATAGACATTAATGGCCATGTGATACCAATCAGAGACTTTATTAACTGCCGTACCACGCACGTGGTCTATCCACTGAGATGTGTCTGTGCCAAAACCTATATAGGATCCACCATTAGACAATTGTGTGTCAGGATACAAGAGCATATTTTGAGCTTGGGCAGCCAGGACCCTAAACTGCCACTTGCAATACATTGGCAAACCATGCACCAAACTAGCAACAAGGAAGATATACGTTTTATCGGTCTGATGAAAGCAAGGAGAGGTAAAAGAGGTGGCAATTTGGTATTAAAACTTAGGCAATTGGAAGCCAAATGTATTTGCCTACTTCGCAGCACTAAGGACGGTTTAAACAGCGATAATGAGATGTATGTATTTTTTCTTATGATTATCAGATCACATTTATGCTATTCGCTTTAAAACATCCTTTGGCAACGTTTGAGGAATTGCCTGCTAAGGATCATATGTGCACTGAGGTTCTGTACTATTTGTTATTGAATACGCTCAATTTGAATACTACTAATAGAACAGACCATATCTAGCAAAATAGACTATTATGAATATTTCTGTCATTATTAAGAATAGTCTGAATGTGGATTTTTGTAATGCATAATGCTTAGGATTATGATTATGGTTTTTCTGCTTCAACTGCACATTAGATAGCCAACATTGGTGTGGGCCGAAGGACCGCATTGTGACACTGTGCTCATTATCATTTTAAATTGCTTTATTTCATGTCATTCTTTTCACTATCAGTGAGATCACTCGCACCCATTTTACATTTTCCAGTACATACTACGGTACTTTCCCATTATTACTCTTTCGGTTTTCTGAATTCATTCAGAGCATGTGCATTGGATCAGTGGCTCTTTCTACAAGCATGCGTAATGCATTATAGAACAGCATCTTTGGTGCATCCGCACTCGATTATGATATATCCCATCACGAGTGGCGCCCGCGTGTTTGAACAACACCTGGTAGAAGTATGTAGGGATCAAGCCCTGAAACTTAGTTAAGCAGAACATTAGGACTGTTATAATAGACTATATTAATAATAGTACTTTTATATTTTCATATTTGTAGTTCATAGATGCACGTATTTGTGCTTCTGCTTGATAGGATAACCAGCTTGACAAAGCTTACAGCAATACCTCGGTCATACGTGAATGCTAAGGCACACCGTGCAGCACACAATACATCCGCTTGAACCCACACAGTGATATGAAATGTTTCATTTTGATATGGTGAGTTTCAAACCGCACGCTTTTAGATTTGCACCTTTTCTACTTTCAGTATTTTGACCGTTTAATCAGAATTTTCAGGCTAATTAGCAGGGAAATATTGTTAATCTTTCAACAGAACACTGAATACTAATTAGGACCAGATGAGTTTGTGAAGTTATTGTACGCCAGTTCACCATTAGAATCAGATGAATCTAGGTGAGTCACATCTAACTCTACGCACGGTTGTATTACTAGTGCATCCCGCGGTAACTATTTTGCAGCCTACGAAACAAGCATAGCTGAATATCCAGCATAGTTAATTCTTCTGCTTTGTGCTTATGGTAACTGGCATTCACATCCACTTTACTATGCTTGATTATAATTGCATGGTGTCACTCTGGGGTGTTGTCTGCTCACACCAATGCCATTACGTCATATTTGTATTATAGCAGCACACAAAAATTAGATTTGTTTTTCAACCAAAGAATCTTATTTCTGTTTATTTTCTTTGCTCAACCCCCGCATTTCCTGCTTATCCGACTACTACTGGGGTATGTGTACCAATTTTATATTATTTCATTTCTTCCTTATTTTTATCAAACAATATGCTTATTGACTTACTTGTTTTTTCTCAAATACATTTCCTGCTTTTTACTTATTCCAATGTCAATGTGTATTGGACTAATGGTGACACACATTGTAATGTCATGTTTTACCTTTTGCGTCAGCCTTGAAAACGACGGAAGTCAAAATACGTGTCTTGACATTTTGAGCAATAAATAACTAGTCAGAAATTGTGTTTGGCTGACATTTTATGCTACCAACAATTATTCTAAATTGAATCTCATTGAACTTGCATTTGACCATGTTCTGAACTTAAGCAGCATCAATACAATTGAAGGGGAGAGCGCGCAGAACGTGGCATAGCTAATACAGTTCTCCGTGATTAGGTGTTAGTGGGTACACCATCCCATGTTTCACGACGCGCAGCTCAATCGCGTTTAATAAGCAATAGGTGAGCATAGTGCACCAGTACGGGCCTTTCACCCACATTCCCTTATTTACTAGCAGGGAAAGGTGGGTGGGACGTATGGCGGAAAGGGGACTATGGCCCATGAGTTCTCTAGTCACTACGGTGAGTAACTTTCATTAGTCCTACATCCCGTCCCCTTTCCAACATCCTTGTAGGTGATTCTACCGAACAAGACCGTAGGTTGGAGCCATGACAACCTGCCTTATATCTATAATGAAACATAAAAAAGGTTCTTCAGAACGACCTGGCCGAACTCTGCATCGCACCTTTAGCTGGTATCCAGGGAATAGTGCTTACAGAAGGCCGACTGAGTGGACCAGGTAGCCGTCTTTTGATATTGCTATTTTATTTCTATTCCGCTCGTACACAAGTGTTTCAGAGTGCGACAAGGCAAGGGAGGGGAACAGAGGAGAACAAAACAACGATCTTACTAGGCCCAGTGACATTGAGAATGCGTAAGTGCATGGGAGAGGGGGAAGGGAAAAGTGCATGGAAGGGGGGAGAAGTGGAAAGTGTGAAGCAAAGGAGAAACAGATCAATAATAAATAAATAAATAATAAGGGCAACACACAGTGGTAGTGCAGCCAGCAATTTGCAAGTGCTAGGTTTAAGGCAGCAGACAGGGTAGGTCTGATAAGTGCACGAAGTAAAAGGGGGTGCTGTATGGGTACAGATACAGACCCTAGTGCAAGGGGTGGCCCAGAGGCAGTACGGGAGGGTGGCAGGGTGAGCAGGTACCTGGGCCTGGACGACAGAAGGTGGCCAGGTGCACAGTGCCAAGAGAGACCAGATCAGCAGGGGACAGGGGGACCGAAGGCAGAAGAAAAGAAGAAGGTCTTGAGGTGATTCCAGAACCGGAGATGGTTCTCCTCAAGTTTTAGAGTGGCAGGGAGGCCCCAGCCGAAGACAGATAAACCCCCAGCTCATTTCTTTGAAAAATGACCGACCCTGAGGGAGGTAGAGGAGCGAAGAGCTCGAGAGGAGAGTTATTTGCGAAGGGATAGCTGAAGGTATTTTGGACCCAGGCCACAGAAAGCCTTGTGGACAATGCAGAGGGTTTTGAATTTAATCCTTGTATTCACTGGGAGCCAAAGGAGAGATTTCAGAGCTGGAGAGATACGATCACAGGGCTTGAGGCCAAGGACAAGTGTCGCAGTCCTGTTCTAGATTAGTTGCAGAGGGCGGAGAGTAGAGGCAGGTAGATTTAGAAAGAGGCTGTTACAATAGTCCAACCTAGAGAACCAGAGCTTGGGAGACCATGAGCATTGCTGATGACATCCCAAGAAGCATATCTCTGTAACAGACCGGCCATTGCCTTAGCTCTGACCGTATGAGCGTGAATTCCCTACGGAAACGGTTTGCCCATGGCCGTGTATACCTCTGAAATGGCCTGAACAAGCCAACGGGCTAGGGAAGCCTTGGAAGACTGAGAGCCAGGGGAGGAGCCCCCAAAAGTCACAAACCATGCCTCAGACTTCCTGAAGGATTTCGTCCGAGAGAGGTAAAACTTGAGCACCCTCTTGAGGTCCAAGGAACGTAGGGCCCTTTTTAGCTCAGACTGTGGGTTTGGAAAGAACACAGGCAGGCAGATCTCTTAATCCAGATAAAATGGAGAGATCACCCTGTGCAAGAAGTTTGGGTGAGTGCACAAGATGACCACGTCGTCGTAAATCATGGTGAAGGGCTTGCACGAAGACAATGCCTGCAGTTTACTGACCCTGCACACAGAGGCGAGAGCTACCAGTAAAGATGTCTTTAGTGTTATCAAGCAGATGTCCACAGTGGCCATCGGCTTGAAAGGTTTGCGCTGTAAGGCAGCAAGAACTACATTGAGGTCCCAGTACGGGTGCAGCCCATGCACCGGAGGAAAAATTCTAGACAACCCCTTTTAACCACCTGGTTGGCTGCCGAAAACACAAGTTTAGGGGAATTCTTGTAAGCTTCAATGGCCACCAAATAAATGTAGCAAGTATCCACCTGAACTCCAGAACAGGCCAGGTGTGCTGAAAAAGCCATTACGTCATCCAGAGGACTAGTGACAGAATCCAGACCCTTGTCACAAGCCCAATGGCAAAACCAAGTCCATTTGCTTTTATACTGGGACCGAGTAGAGGGCCTCCTGGCTTGTTGAATGTCCCACTTGTCTTCCGAAAATTGAGCATGCACCAGGCCGCCAGCGCCAGCCTGGCCGGGGGGGTTCCACTGCCCTGCTGCAACAGGAAGGTAGATGGGACCCTGGGAGCACAACTGCAGCAAATCCCAAAACCAGGCTCCCGAAGGCCAGTGGTGGGCAATCAGGATGAGAGTGCAGCCCACCGATGCCCGTAACTTGCAGAGGGTCTGCGGGAGCAGAAGGTGGGAGGGGTTGGGAGACAGAACGCATAGCAGCTGTGGCTGTGCCAACAGATCTGGAAGGCATCTCACAGAGACACCCGTCCCCATCCTGCCCACGAAGCAAACTGGGGGCACTTGGAATTCCGAGGAGATGCAAACAAGTCCAGGTCCATGAACACCCAAAGCTCGAACAGGGGCAACAAGGAGTCTGTGTGCAAATCCCACTCGTAGGTGTTGAACCCCAAGCAGCTCTGCTAATCCGCTTCTGTACTGATGTCCCCCCGGGAGGTGGATTGCGGAAATCCAAACCCCCTCCGTCAGGGCCCATTCCCAGATCAATACCACCTCCATGAAGAGGAGGGGGGGGGATGGTTGCCACCCCGATTGTTCAGGTAAACATTGTAGTAGAGTTGTCCGTCCTGACCAGAACAGACCTGTCCTTGATGAGGGGCAGAAATGCCTTGCGGGCCAGGCCCACTGCCCTGAGCTCGAGCAGATTGATATAAAGGAGGGCTTCTGCCCTGGGCCATACGCCATGAATCATGTAGCTCTCCAGAGTAGCCCCCCAGCACGAAAGCGAGGAGTCCGTCACCACCAGGGTAGGCTCTGGCCAGGAGAAGGGGGTTCACACGGAAACATTGCCGTCCGTCACCCACCAGCGAAGATCGGGCAGGAGAAGCAGGGATACTAGGATACTGTCTGACTGAGACCCTGTCTCCTCATTCCAATTGACCGCAAGTTAGAGCTGGAAGAGCCTCATCTTGAGGCGAGCGTGCTGTACATTGAGCACGCAGGAGGCCATCGGGCCCAGACGGTGCCGGAACCACCATGCCGAGGTGGTCGAGTTGACCAGAAAGTGCCCTATCACCTTGCGAAGGGAAAGGATCCTCTCTGGCATGGGGAATACCCGCTGAATGCCTGTGTTCCAATAGAATCCCATACCCTGGGTTCCCTAGTTACAGACGCTACTAGGAATGAACACCTGCTTCGTTCTTCAGGTATAGAACCATTGAAGTGATCCTGACTCCATGGATTTAAAGACAGTAGGTTAATCAAGCCTTTTAAGAACCGACTCATATTATCTCCCTCTCTTTCTGCCAGTGGAGATCGAGCGCGCTGGGGAGCACACTTTTTGTCATTGTTGACCACCGTGGATTCAGAGACATAGACGACATCTTTCCAAGATCGCCGGCCATTCAGAATACATTAAGCTGTACAAGATAATTGGCATTACACCCATTGATGATATAGTATAATGTGAGCATAATGATATAGCGGCTCATTTTCTTGTATACATTTTTGTAGACGCTACAGCAGATGTGACCCAGGCGTTCGAACATTGGGATTACCTATCCTTGTGCTTTTAGCACATTGAATAACAGAGCATCGGCACCACATGGCCAAACAGAGGCATTCAACCTTTTGCTGAGTGTCGACCTCTGTTAATCTTTGAGTTGCCTTCCGTTGCCAATATGTATATATAGAACATGAGTCACTTACTCATGATGCGATATTGCTTTCCCCTGTAGATGTCACACCAGATGTGAATTAGATGTCCTGGGACCTGTCTAATGTGCTCTAGCACTGTCAGCATCCTGCATATTACAGATTAACAGCACATGTCTTAACATAGACATTTAAGCATTTGGTGAGTTTTCTTTATGCTTCGATCTATCCCTCTATGCCAAAATATACTCTGATATCGTACCTATCCCATTGTATTTGTTTTTGGTGTCGTATCCGCAAAGTACATATTAACACATGCTTTAATGAGTCAAACATGAGCACAATCAGATGGAAACCACGGAATGTGTTGACACAGAAAATATGGATACTCACCTGGCAATGCTTGTACTTTATGTTATGCATTGTTTTGAATTGATTCTGCCCTTTACTGCATCAAACGTACTAGTTGAATTTTAACAGGCAAATGTACGTTTTTCTTTCTCTGTGTAAGATATCAACAACCTTAGGGAAGAAGAGGAATGACCTCGAAACGCGTCGGCCATAGAATTTGATCATTTGGATGCGCTTTCATTCATATATGTTGTTTTGATTAAACGCGGTTATTTTAAGAAATCCGACTTGTAATCGTGTTTTGGTATTGATACATTTTTTTGGAACTTATAAAGTAGATTTAAATTGCTCATTTGTAGAAGGAATACTAATTGCCACAAGGGAAAATTTTGATAGTGTGCAGGAGACGGGAGGGATCCAATCTGGGATACTCTTCTGTTTTTCTCGTGTTCCAACGCTCCCCTAGAAAGACCAGATCCAAGGAGGGGAACAATTACGACTTACTCTGGTTGATGGAGAAGCCAGCTGATGAAGAATATCCAGCAACCTCTGGCAGTGGTGTATCACCTCCTCGGTTGACCCCCGCCCCCACCAGCCAGTCATCCAGATAGGGGTGTAGGTGATGGCCCTCCAAACGGAAGAAACCCACCACTGAGTTCATCAACTTCGTGAAGACATGAGGGGCCGAGTTCAGGCCAAAAGGCAGCACCTTGTACTGAAAGTGGTACGACATAACCGTGAACCGCAGAAACTTCTGATGCGGCTGGTAGATGGGACGTCCAGGTATGCATCGTTGAGGTCTAGGGAGCATATCCAGTCCCCTGCAGGGAGTAATCATCTTGAAGCGTTCTAGCGGTAAAGACAAATTGAGAAATTACAGGTCTAGGACAACCCTCAGGCCAGCCTGATTGTTCTTGGGTAGTGTAAAAATTCTGGAGTAGAAGCCGGAGCCCCTGTCTGAGTGAGGAACCGGTTCTACCACCTGCATCTCCAAGAGTGAACGGACCTTCCGTAAAAGAGACAGGACCGATCTGATGGAGACGATGGTAGAGGAAAAGGAAGAGGAAGAGGAAGACTGAAGGCTGTGGGGACTAGGGATAGGACCCAAGGGTTCTTGAAAAGCTGCTTCCAGCCGTCCTGGAAAAGAGCCAGTCGGCCCACTACTGGGGAGCTGTGTTCCACGACCGTGATGTCAATGTTTCTTGGCATTGGAGGGGGGAGCGGAAGAACCTGCGCAAAGTCCACTGCTGCTTCCTCCTGTTGTCGCTGGTTGATTTATCAGGCCTCTGCGTACCACGGACATGAAACCCCTTGAAGCAGGTGAAAGCGCAGGGTTTAAATTCAGTTCTGCCCTAAAATTGAGGGAAGGATTTTTGCTCTCGCTTTGTCAGGATGGCCAAGGACTTGGCAGTTTGAGTGGAGGCTGTCTTGTCAACTCGTCATCGGTTGACGAATCAAAGAGGTCCACGCCCTCAAAGGGCAGATCAAGAATCCGCTCTTGCACGTCAGACGAAAACTTAGTGGCATGCATCCACACACTCTTTCTCATCTCGACACCCAAGCGCACCCCAATGCTGGCTGTGTAGATGTGGGAGACTGAAGACTCCATGAGGTCCTCCGTAACAGCTCAGGCATCCGCCAGACCTGTCTTGAAGGAGGCTTGTTTCTCCAAAGGGAGGTCAGGCAGAAACTCTGAGCTCCCGCAACAGCTTCTGGTTACCTGCAGCTAAAAGGGCGTCAGCATTAGCTTGCCACAGATGCAGTCCTGAAATGACATAACAGCGTTTGCCCAAAGAGACTACGTTCTTGACCTCCTTGGAAAGACAACTGGAGGTGGCTCCCGTGGAGAAAGAAGACAATAGTTTAGAATATAGTGAGGCTGCAGTCACCACAGAAGAAGGCGGCTGCGGGTGAGATTCCAGGAGGATTGGCTCTCTGTCCATCAGCCTGAACCTGCTGTTAGGCAGAAACCTGTGCAGTTCCCTTAGGGACCATTGTAAAAGATTTAAGACTACAGGTGTTTGGCAGTAAACCCACTTGGTAGCAGTCTGTACCACACAGATTCACTTGGTAGCTGTGGCTGAGCAGTCAGACTTCCCTCAAGAAGAGTTAGGCAGTATGCAGAGTATACACAATAGGTACAGGGACACAGTAGTACAGACAAACACTGACCAGAGCTTTGGTGTAAAAGTATATAATTATTTATTTAAAAACACACTTGTAGTTTACACTAGCAAAACGAGGTGAGTAAATTCAGCACACAGTCACTATCATTTATATATATATATATACAACCCTATTCATTTATTAGACAAGTCTTAGTGAGAAACACACACTTATTTTCAGACAAAGGTGAGCGCTCAACATAGGATGACACTCTAATAAGTTATAAAGAAAGGGAGGAAAAAGGCAGAGTTAAGGAAGCACACAAGTTTCAATACTTTTACAAAGAACCACAGTAAGGCAGGATAGGCAGAGTTCTACTGCAGAGCAAGGAAGTCAACTGCAAGGCCCACTCTTGGAAAGAGCAAGCAGAAGGGGTCCAGGTTCACACAGTGGGGTTATGCCCAAAGAATCTTGTAGATAGTTTGCACAAAAAGGATGAAATTCAAGTCAGGAAAAGTTAGCTAGGTTGTCCCAGGCTGGCCCAGGTTAGAAAGTCGAGGCTTTACTGTCACCCCGAACGATCTGTCGCAAGGGAAGCCAGGCGGGACACAGTACCTTAAGTGTGAAGGAAGCTCCAGCGGGGGTAGTTGTTCCTGGCAGCAGGTGCAAGTCGGTGTTTCATCCAGAGGAAGAAGAGGTCTCGCCGTGGAGGAAAGATGAAGGTCGTTGCACTGCCAGGGAAAAAACCAGCCGCGGAGTCCTCCGGTTAAAAGGTACTACCCTTCTCTTCGCGGTAGTGGTAAACCGTGGTATTCCAGTTGCCGGGGTGCTTGGCACGGGCAAAGCGGCCACGAGATGCCCCAGGAAGGTGAAAAGAAGGCAAAACTGGTTATCTCCACCAGTCAAAGGAAGAAGAGTCTCCGGACTGGAGATCTCCTCCGTCGGGAAAAGTGGTGAGACGGTTCAGCAGGGCTCCACCGGTGGTGTCGTCGTTGCAGGTCGGCTCAGCTTCTCCCTCTTCGGATTCTTAGGTCCTGTGGCGACTTCTGAAGTTCCAGTCCCCAAAGCCCTGATTTTATGCAGCACACCCCCATTCACTCAGCCTAGCTGTCAATCAAACATGCTAAGTGGTGAGCCGGCCGGCTCACCACTTGGGCCAATCACACAAGAGTGCGACTTGAGTTACCAAGGTAACTCAGTCCAGGGTGCCTAAACCCCCTCCCACACCCCCTGTGGTACCCAGACAGAGTGGCACCACTTTTGGAGGCTTTGGTGGAGAAGCCTGCCAAAAAGTGGAACAAAGGGCTCGACTTGGGTTGGAGTCACAGAAGAGAACACAAACGCCATTTTAGAATCAAGTTCTGGCAAAAAATACCAACCAGTGAATTAATATTAAATACCTAGACCGGCGGTATGTTCGAGGCTATAAGAATTAAATAATTAAAGTTGGTAGCCTCGAACAATGGGAAAATCCCATAGAGATATATTTGCGATCGAATATAAAAAGTAGTATCCACTGCCACCAGCCAAAACTCTATCAGGGGGGATGGAGACGTGCTTCCTCGAACAACAGACCCCAGGGCAATCGAATTGCCCCGACCAGTACGTCCACAATATGATGGTTTGTACTGGTTTTTGTTCATAATTTGGGACTAGCAAAGCCAATGGTGACTTTACATGCCCTGGGAGACACTAGTCAGTCCCAGGGTATGGAGTCTATGTTGGGGGGTCGCTACGACACCCCTGGGTTACGGCACGGAGGGTGCTGTGTAACCCACATAAAAAAACACGAGACCCTATGGAGTAAAAGACCCCATAGCCCATAAAACACATGGAAATTCAAAGGAACACCTCAAATCATGTCTAAGAGTGGGAACAAAGGAATCTCACTCTTAGCAGGAGAGAAAAAAATAAACCCCAAAAATCCAGCAAAGCTGCTGGGGGACTCACTAGGTTTGGGAAATTAGCCTTACAGAGAATTCTCCCTAACAGCTGTCCAGCTTCTTGTCCATCTGGGCGTTGGCCTTGGGCTTCTCCCAGACCTTTTCTTGCCACCTGCAGGACATCCTTCTGGAGAGGGATGCCAGACCGGATTGTGGCACGCATGCCCAAAACCTCTGCTAGCACTCCCAACTCCTTGCCCCCCCCCTGCACCCCCAAAAGGGCTCCACTAGGCCCTAAAGGCCGCCATGAAAGGCCTTAACGGATGCCGAGGGTTCATCATCCTAGGCGTCATCGTCCCACCCCCCTTTTTGACAGACTGCGGGGAGACTGGGCCCTGGAACACAGGTCCCGCTTAAGTCCAGAGCCGAAGACATATCCAACCACTGTCGAGAAGGAGGCATTGGTGGTACAGGAGGATGTGGAGGGGTCTGAACAGCCAGTAGGGCCTGGTCCGGGGGAGGGACCGGCACTGGAACCGGTAGCACTGGAGGAACAGGAGGAGGACCCAGAGGAGGAGACCGGGGGCAGCACCTGCAGGATCACCTCTTTTACTATAACCTTCAGGAGCCCCGTCCTCTGAGGGGAAGGCAAGAGGAAGAGTTCAAAGAAGCGGTTCTCACTAACCACGGGATCCCCATGGGCCCGGCCCTCCGAGGCGCTGTGTCGTCACTCCAGGTCAAAGCGCTGGGGCGCTTGAGGCGTCTAGCCGCAAGGCTGCGATGGGTAGATGGACCCCAGAGGAGAGCAGATGCCTGTACCATAAAGACCGCTGCCGCTTCCAGAGGGAAGGGGATTGGGATCTTCCTGCAAAGTCCATTTAATGGCTGAAAGCACGGGCAGGCCGAGAGTTGAATCCAAAATGGCCACCGTTCTAGCAGGCTCTGCCACGTGCTGCTCCGCCATTTTGAAGCTTTCCACCACGACCTGGATGAGAGTGCACAAAGGCCCTGACCCAATAGAGGCCTCAGACATGTGAGGATACAGCTTGGGTTTTGCACCCAAAGCAGAAGCCTCGACCTCAGATCACTCTGCTCGGCGCTGAGTCACTGGCCGGACAGCCAGTAGTCGTAAAGCCCTGACTTATGACGTTGCAGCGAGTTCCGGTAGGCAGGAAGCCCTCGACACCTGTGCCAGTAGTCATGCTGGATCGTGCAGAGGACCAACTCTCGGAGGTGGCATTCGACGATTCATCACCCCTTGGTGTCGAAGAAGAGGATGTACTTGATTGCCCTTCCAAAGACAGCCTGGTAGAGCCCCTCGGCTCCGGAGCCGGTAACCTGGACGGCCTCAGGTCTGCCAGTACCTAAATCCGAGGAACCCTTGCCCGTGGGAACCCCGGGGAAGGAGTTGCCGTGCTGAGGAGCCGTGCTGAAAGGAGGGCATACCTTGTCTTGATAAGAGGTCCTGGAGACAAAGTCCTTAAGGTGGGGCAGAAGAAGTGTGGAAGATCTCCCTCCACTGCGACAGCCGATTCTTCAAAGTTCTGTGACCTAGAGTGCTGCAAGCCGCATACACGTCCCAGCGGTGGAGGGGCCCCAGGGTCTCAAGACAGAGTGCATTGGGGTCCGAGGCTGGGAACGATCGTTGCATAAGGCACATCTTGTGAATCCTCCTGCAACCGACATGCACCGGGGGAGACGAGGCACTGAAGGGAGGTTAAATAAAATTGAAGAACAAAAACAGGGAGCAAGCAGAACATTTTAAAAAAGTCTCTGCGCTGGCTGCCAGTTCAGACAACGTCCGTACGGAAAAAGGGACTGAGTTTAGACACCGAACCTCCGTGGGGCTTTGCGGCACCTCTACATGCTACACAAATTTAAAGGAGAAATTTCAATTTTTCGATGCCAAAGATTCCGGTACCGCCCCCACGTTGGGGGGACTCCTACAAGGATGGAAGAAAGGGGACAGGACATATGAGTAAGGGGAGACAGTATCCCTGAGAAATCCCATGCCTTGCTCATGCGTCTGTAGTAGCGTTATACCATTTTTTGAGATGCCCCCCTACCAGCGTAGAATGGTATACGATTTTGCAGCAGGTGCCGCACTGGAGGGAGCAGATGTAGAAGTGGTCTGTGTCGTCTTACCTCCTCTACCTCTTGGGGGGTCTAGAGATGCGCCTCTGGCCTTGGCGGGTGGTGGCTTGTTTTCCTTTTTGGCCATAATTCTGGTACTGAAAGTGCTTGCCATAACACAGCGAGGGAGGCTGGGCAGGATGCCTTACTGCGGTCCCTAGGGATTTCGCTGCTGCCTTGCAGGCCCGCAATTTCTCCAGGCTATCATAATTCTTGGGTACAAATAAATGTGACAAATTAATGTATACATTATAATTGTTTATTTATAGTCTGCTTAATACCAACGAGTGGTATATAAGCGCGGGATCGTGATTCCAACCTGTGTTGCGCTGCATTGTCTTACTTCCAAGACAAATGCGTTGACCCTGAGCTATCCTTCCTCCCCCTTGAAAGCAGTCCTTTCATGCTGATGGAGTCAAAGAATGCAGCAGCAGACAAGGGTGTCTGTGGCGTTCATATCTCTTGAATCCTTGCCGAGGCCTTCACCGATCCCAGGCTCTTCGGTGCACAAGGAGGTTGGTGATCCGAGACCCTGCTGGCATTTTTGGGCATGCTGGGCTCCAAGGTCTTTCTCCCGAAGGAGTCAGACCTGGTTTCTCGAAGACCTATATCATCTTGGTATGAAATTCTTCCCACTTTTTTGCTGAAGCGGTTTTTGAGGGAAAAAGTACCTGCCTCTCCAGTGAAGAGTAAGACGAGTGAAGGGAGTCGCTACTCGAATGGGATCTTTAAATGGTGCTCTTTGACCGTTTCTTCTCCCTCTGGCGATTTCTCAGTTTGTCGCAGAGCCTTTTTTGTCAGCAAGTTTTCGCTTTAATTGTGTCTAACTTGGTGACTTTGACATAGAACGACCCAGAGTTAATTTGGAGGCTCCCTCCTTAAGGGCTTTTGGTGTCATGTTCTGATATGAGCCACAATCTGCCACTACATGGTCGGCACTGGTGCACCACTGTCAAATTCTCTGCACTTCTTGAAACCGAAGGTTTTCAAGTCGACATGGTCTAAAAGAAAGAAAGTCGAAGGAATTTCAAGATTTGAAAAATGCATCCGAGAATTTCTGTGAACTGATCAACGCATTCCAGAGTAGCATGCTGGGCATGTGGAAAAAAGGAACTGAGGTTAAGGGGCACCAATTGCGGTATTTGTAACGACGTAACATCACATCCAGCACCAAAGCTGACGACTCAAGGATCCTCGACACTGGACTGCACAGCTCTCCCTGCTGGGAAAAAGTTTCCAAGAGCTTTGTAAAGCAGGAAAATATATCCAAGATGAGGATTCCATGGGAAGACACAAACCATTAGAAGTATATATTTGTCAGTATATTAGTGTACTGTTTTCTGTGTATGGACTAATTGTACCTCTGAGTCAACCTGCTACCTCAGAGTTTAGCCTTGTCACTCTAACCATGTCAAGGTCAAGTACACTTAGAGAGTTTTGGCTTTCCATTTTACGTCCAGTGTGTTCCTTCTATGGTTCCGGGTTGTAGCAAACTCAACACAGGGGACAAAAATGGACTTAAAAAGGTCAGAACCCTTGTTTTAGACCTTCTTAGCTGCGTGACTGTAATAACACCAAAGAACACTTCGACATTGAAGGGTAAATCCTATACAACTTGTCGAGGGCCCCTTCCTTCAAGTGTGACAAATGGAGACAACCAGTACAATGTAGACTGACCTCAAGACGCACACTTTGCGCCGTTGTGAGTCAATTGTCTAATCTCGGACAGTCCTGATTACAAATGTGCTTGTACATGGGATGGGAGATCTTTGATGGATTCTGCCATCTCTTTCGAGTCTCAAGTTTCCAATACAAGCAGATCAGCACTTGCTTGCCTCAAATGCAGGCATGAGTTGGTATAAACCCATTTCCAATGCAATCCTGGAACTTGTACTCTTTTCTCGGTGGATCACAGATGGAAATTGACCCGAGAATTCACTTTCACTAAACCAGCCACAACCACTTAAGATTAAGACAGTGGATTAGTGAGACATCTTGAACTCTTCTACTACATTTTGTCTCCCCGCTTCTGTTGGTAGGTTAAGAGGAGTAAGGCTTTTACCAAACCCCATTCACAATTGGAAATATATTTGGCTGTATCACAATACCGAAGCAGTCATCTTAACTGGAAGAAAGGAGCGGGGAAACACTTCCAGTCAAGGTTTGGGTGGAGTCTGATTATGGCAACATGATTGACTTCAATGTACTAGACAAAAAGTGCTTCACCAAAAACCTAGTTTCCTCTTGGCCTTCATCAGCACGAGGATCCCTATTCGTGCCCTGACATTTGGGAGGAGACTCCACTGAGTGTGGCTCTGACAACAGGTCAAGAAGAGGGGCATGAGGAACCAACGGAGTGCAGGAGCACAGAGGCCTGCACATATGGATTTGCAAGGGTTGCTATCCAAAACAGCAAGTTTAAATCTGGTTGAGACAATGATGTCAGGGTAGGAGGAGGGGGCAAACATGGGTCCTAATGGGTACCCTTTTTGGGGTTCCTATGTGGGGTGATTTCCCATAAATTGCCTATCTGATAATCCCTCATTAGGGAAGGCTTGAACTGATAAACGTAATGCTGAAATTTGGAGTTGATGCCATGAAGCATTGTGATTAAATGTACACACCCACAAAGTTCCCATATGGGATAACTCAAGGCAGGGAGTGTCCGTCTACACAGCAGTATCCATATCAGTCTGCTGTCAGTGTTCATTATTGGAGGCAGAGTACCAATTAGAGGAGCTCTTGCCATCCTTTAAAACCCAATGTTGGCGCTTGTGCAGAGTGTCACCAGATTATCAGTCTGCACAGTTACACATTTGAAGTCAGCCATTGGGACCGCCAAAATTAGCTGGAGCCTTGTGGACACTGAGATAGTTGTTAAATTTCTGTTGTTGGGAATTGAAGTATCTCTCTGCCTAGTACTTGCTTGCATTCTATAATCGGTATTGATCATGCCTTACAAGCTACACAGCATGAAAATGACCTGCTAAAACCAACCTGACTGCTGAACCCAAGTGCCCTTATTGAAGCACTGGGGCTTGAAATCTGCTGTAACTTAAACTATGCAGCTAATGACAAAAACTGCAGCACCATTAAAGCTTATTTCGGTCATGCGGCTCTCAATATGATGCATGCAGATAACGTTGGGGCCTTGGAAGAGTCTCATTAGACAAGTGAGTGTTAGTAAAGATTTCGCTCTAGGCAAATTTACCACCATTATTTATGTATCCCTAAACATTTTGTTTTTGTTTTGAACCTGCCCTGGCTTTTTACAGGGAAGTGAAGCCTTCAGATTCACTCCGCTGGCCTTTTGCTCATTTTGAGAAACTGACTGCTACTTCAGACTATCAGTACTGGGAAACAATGTTTCCCTTTTATCTTTTTCCTTTTTGGTAACTTTTTGACAGAGCACAGCATCTTGCAATGCAGTGCAATGGGGATACTTTTGTATCACCCTAGACTTTTACACTTGGGATTTTTGTTTACTTTTATATGTGCCTAAAGACAAGCTGGTGGCAGTCGATATCATTTTAGCATTTTGCATTATTTTTAGTGTGCACATTTGCATTTACCGCGTTTGGCTACAAAACGTGGCCAGTGCCCTAAAACAGCCGTGCCACAAGATTTCTCGCTTGTTTTTTGATCATATTATTGTTTGGTCATCTTCCTGCCTTCTCAGGTCAGGAAATCCCTTATACAGTCATGCATTCACACAGGAAAGCTGTTGCTTTCGCAGGCTACTGCTGGCCGGGTGTGTGTGGACCCAGGATGTGGATGGGACCGTCTTGTCCCCCTCATATCTGGGGTGCCTGCAAATCTAGGTGTGGGACATAGTAAAACCCACAGTGGTCCCCGATTGGACCATTGCTGGCTGTTTGAGTGAGGAGATCCTTACCATTGGTGGTTTTGACTTGCTTCCAGTCAGGATTTAGGATAAGAAGAGGACCATTGCAGCCGTTTCTTCAGATCAGCTTTGGCGCCAAGTATCCAATATAGAAGAGCAGCCGACTGAAGATCGGTGGACAACTCCCAAAGAGGCCAGGCATCCCCTTCCTGCGGTTGGCCTGAAGCCCTGCTGGACTATCTGATCTGCCAAGGCCCTGAAAGGTGCCTCAACCCTTGGACTGGTGGGACAGACTAGACACTTTTGAGAATCCAATCCAGCCATCCCGAGCCTTCAGAAGTGTCCCTGAACTACTCAGTGGACTGACCAGCTCTCCAGTGGGCTACCTCGATAGAATTGTCGCCATTCCACATTCATTGCCGGAACTTCGATGGCCACTAGCTCATGGAACAATGAGTCTTCCTGCCAAGTTTCAGCTTCCTGTCTTCAAAGGATACTACTCTGGAAGGTCTTCTTCGACCGCCACTGATGAGATGCCAGCCATCGTTGCTGTGCGGTGACAGTGAAGTCACTTCCTTTTGTCCTGTGAGGTGTCCAGAAGAGTCCTGCATCAGTGAATCGTGCTTGCCTTTTTCATCAGGGGTTGCCATCCTGAACCAGCAGCCGACCTGACAAATCCTCGGACCAACAACCAATAGATAGCCTGCACCGGAACAAATGATGGGAAAACCCACCTCAGTCGACCCATCTAGTCACCTGGGATAATCAGAGTGAGACGGGTAAGAAAATTGCAACGCATTCAACCTCCCCCTGTTCTCCTTAGATTAAATCTCAGAATAAACGTTGGTTATTCCATTCCAACGCTTTTCGATCTTCGGATCTAAAAGCTTGCATCTGAAAGATAGGAATACAATTTTACTGAGGTGCAACGTCGTTGAATATCTTCTGGAACATTTCACCATCACAAGACTCTTGCCACATACACCAGTGCCCTCTCCTAAGAAACTTTGAAACTTTTGGGCACAAGGACCCATACATCATAGGGATTGGACTAGTAAAGTTGGGGAATACTTCTGGTTAACTAGTTTCATTCTACCTCATCACTACTTTACCTTCATTTAGTTGTCTAAATTATTGCATGCATTCTTACAAACCTAAAGGTGACGGTATACATTTTTGATAATTGAGTATTGTTGACCTTACCACTTGCTTATTTCATTTCTTAGTGTTTTTTTGGGCCAATAATACATTTAGTATTTTGTACGTACCTGTCTAAATTTAATTATTGCGTGCTTCACTTTGTGGACTCATTGTGGACTCACTTTCTCCTGAGACTAAGCATTGACCACTCTCCTTTCAGAGTTCTCTGTTCACTCTAACTAGGGTGCCCTCCTAAAATCTATCCACCAGGCCAGATTCTAGAAATCCATCTTAACAGTGGATCATGATACACTGATTGATAACTTCTCTTTATTAAACCAGTGCTGCAGCATTCAAGGGGAAGCTATCATGGCAGATACAATGATCATAGACGTTTGCAAAGATCAGTCACAGCTGCACACAGGAAACAAAGTATTTCTACTCAAGAAATAAAACTCTATGGCTGATACTCTGAATCTAGAACAAATAATGGAAACTACACTCAGGACTTTAGAATCTACTTCGATAGAGGTAGAATACTCCACCCAATTAAGCCTAATTAATGCCACCAGTGCAGTATTGGAGTTGTGTGTGGATTTACAAAGCCAACAATAGAGCAGATGCACAAACTGCACCACATTGAAAAATGAATTGCAATTGCTTGCGGCCAAACATTCTATCTTGAATAGACAATCCAAACAACCATCTCCTTGCACCACTACAGCGATCCAGAATCTTCAACAGGCACAATTACATAATGAAATGTAATCTCCTACTACAAATAACACTTGAGAATGACCCCCCCAGGGCAGACCCAGCCCGTGCTGTCCCTTTGGCTAAGTGCCCCAAGGCAAGGTGCAGCTGCTGAAGAAGTAGCTCCAGTACGTGTTTGCCTGAGAAGCCAGTACACAGCCGTCAACAAGCAGTGACTGAGAAGGTAAGTGTGGTCTGGGTGGGGAGTACATCAATCTCTGTATTCCAAAAAGCTCTGCCACTCTCCTTACCTGCATAACATAGCACAACAAAATTAGCCAGCTAGTAAACAGTATTCCTATTTACTGCTATGTCCCATACTTAAATGTTCTCCTATCCAGATATCTTAAATCTAGGTGTTTTGCATTTACTGTTGTGCATCCAATTTAGAAGTTCACCCTCTGTCCAGGTGAAGTTTAAGCATGCGTCACATTTAGAGTGAATTGTGAATTTTAACAACACGTCCCATCCAGATATGATATATGGCATTTATAACGCGCCTATACACAAGTGTTTCAAGGTGCGACAAGGTATGGGAGGGAAACAGAGGGCAGACAGAGACAGCGATCTTACTAGGCCAGGTGACATTGAGATTGCTCAAATGCAGGGGGGGGGGTTGTGCAAGGGGAAAGGGGGCGGGAAGTGCAGTACAACGGATACATATTAAATAAAAACCACAAATAAGAACAATAAATAAGAAGTGAGGCCAACTGGTGGCAGGTGCAAGAGAAAGTGCATATATCTGGTGTCAAGTGCTGGTAGGGGCTGTAGGGATACAGAAACATCCCCAGAGTGCAAGGGTTGCTGGGGGGAGGGGGGCAGTGCAGGTGTGCAGCTGGCGGGGAGGGGACCTGGGCCCGAGAACAGAGGGTAGCCAGGTGACCAGTGCAGTTTCAGACAGGAGTTCAGCAGGGGAGAGGAGGAGAGAAAGCAGAAGCAAAGAGGAAGGTCTTGAGGTGCTTCCGAAATTGGAGAAGGTTCTCGTCAATTTTCAGAGAGGCAGGGAGGCTGTTCCAGAGGGAGGCCCTAGCCGAAGAAAGAGATCTACCACCAACTCATTGCTTGGAGAAGTGACTGACCCTGAGAGAGTTGGAGGCAGATGAACAAAGAGCTCGAGAAGGAAGATATTTAGGAAGAGAGAGTTGAAGGTATTGAGGCCCCAGAAGGCCTTGTGGACAATGCAGAGGGTTTTGAACTTACTCCTTGCAGCCACTGGGAGCCAGTGCAGAGATTTCAGTCCTGGAGAGATACGATTCCTGGGCTTGAGGCCAAGGACAAGTCTCGCAGTCCTGTTTTTGATGTGTTGCAGAGGGCGGAGAGTAGAGGCAGTCAGATTTTGAAAGTCTGTTGCAGTAGATAAGCCTAGACAGAACCAGAGCTCTGGAGACAGTGAGCTTCTGGGGGAAGGGGGAAAGCAGGAATACCTCTAAGAAGATGCAGCTGGTAGTGTGACTTCTTAGAGACGTCAGAGAAGTGAGGCGAGAAGGAAAGTGTGGAGTCGAAGATGACTCTGAGGTTTTTAGCCTCACAGGTGGGAGCAGGAAGAGGGCCAAGAGAGGCCAGCCAGAGTGTGACAGGAAAGGAGGGAGCAGGTGTGCCGCTGAGGAGAAGCTCAGTCTTACTGGCATTAAGGCAGAGATCATTGACATCACACCACTCCTGGATAGCAGACAGTCAGAGATGAGAGAAGGAGAAGAGGAGGCTGAAGGTAGCTTGAAAAGGAGCCTAGTGTCATTCACATAGCACTGAAAGTTGGGGCAGAGCGCGGGAATGTGGTGGGCAAGAAAGAATTGTGAAGTTTAGCCACACGTCCCATTCAGATAGAATTGAGAAGATTAACTATGCATCACACTTAGATAGAATTGTGACGTTTAGCCATGGGTCACATTTATATACAATAGTAATTTGTCACAACAGATGGGACTGTGTAGATTAGCCACATAGAAGAAATTAGCGAGTAGCCAAAGCTACCACTGTTAGGGAGAATTCTCTTATAAGGCTAATTTCCCAAACCTAGTGATTCCCCCAGCAGCTTTGCTGGATTTTCTTTTCTTTTTTTTTTCTCCTGCTAAGAGTGAGACTTGTTTCCTCCCACTCTTAGGCATGATTTGAGGTATGTCTTTGACTTTTAGTGTGCTTATGGGCTATGGGTTTTTTTTTCTCCATCAGGTATCATCTGTTTTTTGTGTATGTGTTACACAGCACCCTCAGTGCAGTAACACAGGGGTGTCATAGTGACCCACAAACATAGACTCCATACCCTGGGACTGACTACTGTCTCCCAGGGCATGTAAAGTCACCATTCACTTTACTAGTCCAAAATTGTGAACAGAACCAGTACAAACCATCATATTGTGGAAGTACTGGAAGGGGTTAATTAGATTGCCCCTGGGTCTGTTTTCAAGGGGGCACTCTCCAGTCCCCCCTTGTCGAGTTTCTGGCTGGTGGCAGTGGTTACCACCCAAAATATTCTACCAGAATATGTCCTATGGGATTTTCCCCATCGATTTTAAACACATCACTTTTTGGTGCAATGTTAAAGATACCGCTGGTTTATTTATTTAATATTAAATCACCGGTTGGGTCTTTTTGCCAGAACTCTTTTCTAAAATGGCGTTTGTGTCCGTCTCTGTAACTCCAACCAAGGTCGGGCCCTTTGTTCCACTTTTTGGGGGGCTTCTCCACAGAAGCCCTCCAACTCGTGCTACTCTGTCTGGGTTCCACAGGGTGTGGGTGGGCGAATTGGCACCCTGGACTGCATTGCCTTAGCAACTCAAGTCGCACTCTGTTCTCATTGGCCCAGTGGTGAGCCGCCCGGCTACCTGAAGAAGAGTTCGGGAAGAGTGTCGGGTGGGAACTGGATAGGCTGAGGAAATGATAAATGGCTTAATAAGGAGACTGAAATACAGGCACATGTACCACATATTGACTCGAGTGATGATTGGTTAATTTAGCTGAAGGTGCATACAACCTATGAAATCATGGTTCTTGAAGGAAGAGAAGAATGTGATAAATTGGACCATGCAGAGGCTTTAGAAGAAATGGACCAGAGTAGCATAAAGGAGCAGCTCATCAAGACTAGATTAAAATAAACTAAAAGTAACAATCCCTGTGGTTCTACTTTTGCGATGGTGCATCTTTTTCGCACAGGTGGATGCTAAATCGAGCCAAGGGTCTATCATTAATGGACCTCATCTCCCCCATTGAGAGTCATTAAGAGCAAAGATATTGAATGCATAGTTTTTTAAAATAAGATTCAGATGCTCACATTACATGTGTACATCGCACATTTAATTAGATTGTCTCGTTGATATTTGAGCATCTACACATTTTCTGCACACGAGTTTGGAGAGCATTCGTTATTTTATTACAAGCACAGGAAATTATGGAACGGTATAGTAATCTGCGTGTGACAAGCTCAGATACTGGTAGGAAAGTTAGCTCTCTCAATGTAATAGAAAAGCAAGATCAACCGTTTCAATACAAAGAAGAGTAAGGTTTGATTTTTAAAATCCTTCCAATCAGGCTCAATCTGAGACCCTGAATGTCCTGTTTTGAATCTATTATCCTGGAACACGAGTGGTAATGCACATTTTATGAGCAGCCCTGAAGGTTATTACATTTTTCTCTCTACATCCTATGTTACTACTTCAGGAGCTACTGATAGATGGTTTTACCACTATTGTTAAATTGGCACACAAGGGCCCAAGGGGGGAGACACTCTGGGGGCCTGTTGATTGCTAACAAATTGTAGTATTATAGAATATAGTTGAGATTTCTTGTCTGCATGTTGAAGAGGCTACTATAAAATACAACATTGGAAAGGAAAATTAAAATCCTGCTCATTAATGTCTATGACCACACAGGTTGCAACCTCAATGATACGATGAGTAACATTACATATCTCATCTTCACTTATTCAAGTAATAATGCAGACTGTACTAATCTAATTGGTGGCAATTTTAATTCCTTTTCCACTAATTCGATGAGATTATTCTCATTCTAAGATTTAAAACATCCCTGATTTTAGTATGCGCTTAAATGGCAAGAAAAATTGATGTAATCAAGGCAGAAAGTGTGCACAAGTTATGGAGGAAAATGGTCTTAATATGTTAAATGGCTGAACATCTGGAGACCTTCCCGGCAACTACACATGGACAATGCAAAACAAGGTCAAAACTACTGATTGATTACATATAAACGGTCCTAAATTCAAAATAGTTAAAACGGTTCATATTCAACCGTCAGAGTGTGATCATGCCAGTATGTCCCTCATTCTTATCTGAAAAAGTCCTCAATTAAAAGTTATAATTATGGAACATACAAGGTAAATAGGGGGAAGAACCGTATACTTTGGTCGGTGGTTCATATTTGCAGACTCAAACGTGTGAAGTAATGAAAATAGAATCGGATATGATACCAGGCTTTTTTCTCCCACTGAGAGTCCTGAATGGATGGCTGCAAGTAACGTTTTACTAGATCCTCAGCCAAATTGATAAACATACCCTCTGCAACTAATAAATACATCTATGATGTGGTTGTGGCGGGGAAAAAATGAAAAATGCTCCGATTCATCTGCATGGTATCTACAGATTGGACGTTGAGCCCTCAGACTGGCAATCATAACATTGAACAACTAAAAATGAAATTTAAAATTTGGCTAAGGAGACATAAACCATCAATGAAGATGGTGCAAGGAACAAGTTACTTACCTGTAACTGTTGTTCTCCAGCATGGGTCTGGCATGGATTCACATGCTCATGAATATTCCCCGTCAGGCCGGGAATCCTCGTTAAAGAAAAAAATCGGTATCAGTTTCGTTTCTGATCTGTCTTTCTCAGTAGTAACCAATCACTGGTCTCTGGGTCATACTGCCCCCAGCCAATGACTGCCCTCTCCCTAAGCCCCGCCTCTGGCAGCCATCCTCAGATTTGGTAGCACATAAAGTGGCAGTAAGACCAAGTGAAGAGCCGTAGAGGGGTAGGAGGGTGGGGTTCGCATGTGAATCCATGCCAGACCCATGCTGGAGAACAACAGTTACAGGTAAGTAAACTTGTTCCTTCTCCAGCGTGGGGTGTGGCATGGATTCACATGCTCATGAACATAAGAATACATACAGTGCACACATGCACAACCACGGGAGGTGGCAAAGGCTCAACATTAAGCATTACATCAAAACTCAGCATTAAGCATTTATTACCTCCTCACCAGGCTCACCTTAAGCTAACAGGTTGCGCAGCACTGCTTGGCCGACCCTGGACTCCTCCCTGGAATCCCGGTCGACGCAGTAGAATGTCGTGAAGGTGTGCGTCGACCTCCAAGTAGCAGCCCTGCAGATGTCCAGACAAGAACGCTGTGGTAGCAGCAATAGCTCTGGTCAAATGGGCTCTTGGACGGCCGGGCAACGGTCGGTTTGCCAACCGATTACAGTGCATGATGCAGCCGGAGAGCCATCTGGAAATGGAAGCCTTCGAGAGAGCCTTCCCTTGGTTCACAGGTCCAAAGTTCACAAACAGCTGTGATGTCCTTCGAAAACTCCTTTGCTCAGTCCACGTAGAACTTCAGCGCTCTAGCTACATCCAGCGAGTGCAAAGTCCTCTCGGCCGACGACAAAGGCGATGGGAAAAAGACTGGTAACACTAAGGGCTCGTTGAGATTGAAGTCCGAATGCACCTTAGGCATGAAGGAGGGGTGCGTCCTCAGCACTACCCTTGCATCGTGAAAGGTCAGGTATGGAGGTTTGCAGGATAGCGCCTGGATCTCTCCCACGCGCCGTGCGGAGGTGATGGCCACCAGGAACGCTGTTTTCCACGACAAACTTTAACAGGGACGAATGCAACGGCTCGAATGGCAGACCCATGAGCCTGGTCAGCACCACGTTGAGCTCCCACGCGGGGGCAGGTGCCTTCACCGGCGGGAATGATCGAAACAGTCCCTTCATAAATTCCTTAACCAGGTGATGAGACCACAGGGATGACCGCCCTGTAGTCCTGGTGTATCGGGAAATCGGTGCCAGTTGTATCTTGATTGAAGCGTGAGATAGTCCAGCTTTGGCTAGCAACAGTAGGTACGGCAACACTTGAGGGGCCGTAATCCGCAGAGGGTTAATCTTCTGTACCCGGCACCAGATAGAGAACCTCTTCCACTTATGTCCGTAGCACTTGAGAGTTGAGGATGCCCTGGCCTTCGCAAGAACGTCTCTGCAGTGGGCCGGGATATCGTACCCTCCAAACTCGAGTGCTGCAAGAGCCAGGCCTGCAAGTTCAGCGACTCTGGGTCGTGATGAAGAATGGCGCCTCCTTCTCTGGATAGAAGATCTGCATCCGTCGACAGCTTGACTGGTGGGGACGCTGGAAAGTCCAGAAGGTCTGGGAACCAGATCTGTCTCGGCCACGCCGGTGCGACGAGGATCATTCTGCACCAGGACTTCTTAAGCTGGTTGATGAGTCGGAGCAGCAACGGCAACGGAGGGAACGCATATAGGAACAGGCCGTCCCAGGGGAACGAGAAAGCATCGCCCATGCTCCTCGGTTGGGGAAACCTGCTGGCGAACCTCTGGCACTTAGAGTTTGTCACCGTCGCGAACAGGTCGATCTGGGGTTTGCCCCATCGCTGAAAGAGTCGGTCCACTTGGTCCTGGCGTAGTACCCACTCGTGGCACGAGCGCAGCTCTCTGCTGAGTGAGTCGGCGATGGTGTTTTTTATGCCTGTCAGATGAAACGGCACCAGAAACATCCCTTGCGCAATGGCCCAATGCCACAAATCCTGGGCTTCCTTGGATAGGGCTGGGGACCTGGTTCTGCCCTGCTTCCGGATGTAAAACATTGTGGTGGTGTTGTCGGTGAAGATCCTCACTACCTTACCCTTGAGGGATGGGAGAAAAGACCTGAGGGCCCAGAACACTGCCAGGAGCTCCAGGATGTTGATGTGGAGCGGCTTCTTCTCGGGAGCCAAAGGCCTCTCGCGTGGAGATCTCCGGTGTGCGCTCCCCACCCTGCCAGGGAGGCATCCGTCGTCACCGCTACCTGGTGGGCGGGGGTCTGAAAATCTGTTCCGGCCGCCAGATGAGCGCAGGTGCCCCACCACCGGATCGCTTGACGGAAGGTCTCGTTGAGGGGGATCCTGTCTTCAAAGCTGACCGTTGCTTGAATCCAGTGGGCATCGAGGAACACCTGTAGAGGGCGCATCCGCAGCCTGCACAGGCACATGAGATATATGCAAGAGGACATCATCCCGAGGAGGGACTTGATGGACCTCACCTTGGCCACGTCCGTGGCCAGCAGATGCTGCACCTTGCCTAGGATGGCCTTTGTCCTTTCCTCCGACGGTGAGGCCAGGCGCGCCACTGTGTCGAGCTTGGATCCCAGAAACGGTGCGACTTGCGAGGGGACCAGGTGGGACTTGGGGAAGTTGATGGAGAACCCCAGGTCCGTGAGTAGCTGGACGGTCTTCTTTGCGTGTTCCACGGCGAGCTCCCTTGTCCTTGTGCGGATGAGCCAATCGTCCAGGTAGGGGTAGATGTGGATCCCCTGTAGGCGCAGCCGCACCGCCACTGGAGCGAGGCACTTGGTGAAAACCCTGGCTGCCGATTTCAGTCCGAACGGGAGGGCCTTGAACTGGTAGTGCCACCCTTGGACCACAAACCTGAGGAACCTTCGGTGTCCTCTTAAAATGGGGATGTGAAAGTGTGCATCCTCCAAATCCAACGACAACAGGAAATCACCCTCCTCCAGCTGTCCCAGCACGTGCTGGAGGATGACCATCCAGAACTTCTGTGACTTGATGTACTTGTTCAGTCGTTGCAGGTCCAGGATGGGTCGCCATCCTCCTGTCTTCTTTCTCAGGAGGAAGTACCTTGAGTATACTCCGGAGACCCGTAGCCTCTTCGGGACAATCTCAATGGCACCTTTTTTGAGCATCGCCCTTACCTTCAATAGCAGTTGAGGGACGTGATTTTCCTTCCTGACCGCGGGGGCACTTTTTTTAGGAATTTGAGGGCGTCCCCTGGGCCAGGGCATCCAGCACCCAACGGTCGGTGGAGATGGACTCCCACACGCTGACGAACTTCGCCAGCTGGCCTCCCACCGGGGTGCTTCGGTGGGGGCCCAACACCACGGTCGGTTCAATCTTGCTTGGAGGACGCCTTGCCGCCTTGGCCTCCCTGGCGACGACGGTGGGGTCCACCCGACTTGCCTCGTCCTCTATAGGCTTCCTGCGACGAGGAGCGGGCCGCTTGGCGGTACGTAGAGGAGCCACCGCTGAATCCCTTGGAGGCACCGTGCTTGCCTCCGGTGCTCCGAAAGGACGGCCTTCGTTGCCAGAGATCGCCTAGGGCCTTAGCTGTCTCCGTGTCTGCCTTGATGGCTTGGAGGGACTCATCCACTGTTTTCCCAAACAGATTGTTCCCGTCGAACGGCATGTCCAAAACCTTGGCTTGTACGTCCTGGCGGAAATCCGTCGCCTTGAGCCACCCTCGTCGTCTAAGGCAAACGCTTTTGCCTAGCTGGCGGAAAGCGGTGTCAGCAATTTCCATTGCCATCGTTATGGCGTGGTCCGACGCCACCTCGCCTCTTGTCGTCCGGTAGGAAGTCCAACAGGGGGGCGATCTTGTACCATAACTCCCTGTCGTAGCGGGCCACGATCGCGAGGGCATTGGCCGCCTTTATTGTTGTTGCTGCCGACGAGATAACTCGTCGTCCCATTGCGTCCAGCTTCTTTCCTTCGCAGTTCGGTGGGGAAGTTGAGGTTGAGGCCGATGCCCCGCCCCCCCCCCCGCTGAGACGACCGAGTCATGGGTCGGTTGTGCCGTAGGGCACAAAGGGGCCGCGTCGGGGACCCGGTACTACTTCTCGTACCGATCCCTCTTGGCAGGCGTCGTAGACGGGTTCTTGAGAAGGGTGAGACCCTCGTCCCAGATGTCATCCAGCAGAGGCACGGCGAGGATTGTTTTCCTCTTGGCCTCGCGCCATTGGTAAAGGAAACCTTCCTTCTCTTCAGGGCAGAGCTGGAAAAGCTCGGATGCCCTGGTGATCATTGCATGGAAAGATCTGATCTCGTCGGGCGGGGAGGCCCGGGCTGGGGGCGATGGGAGCTCCGTCCCGTCGTCACCGCCGTCATCATCATCGTCGGTACCCGTCGTGGCCGTGTCCATTCCCGTGTCATCCCCAGGAACGGGGGAGGTGGGCAAAGGTTGAGTAGGCCACGAGGACTGAAAAGGCGGGGCTGGATGGATCCGTCTTCTCTTGTTTGGGGGGCTTCCCGCCGGGCCTGGCTCTGGTTCCGGTCCCTCCGTCGGTGGTAAGGGCAATCTCGTCCTTATCTCCGAACATAAGGATTGTATTGCCAACAAAATGGCCGCCGAGTTGTCCTGCGGCTCCGGAAGCGCCGGGTGACTAGGAACCTCGCCGGTGCCACCGTCGCTCTCGTCGTCCCCTTCGTCGGGATCCCTCCCGTGGGAGCGGGCCTCTTCGAAGCCCTCGTCCAGGCCCTCTAAGACTTCTACCAGCTCCTTCTCGGATGCTGTGTCCGCGTCCACAATAGCCACCGGCCCCTCCCCCTCTTTTTCCGCCGGGGTCTTCACGGGGGTCTTTTCGATGGGTCTGAAAGAGGCTTCCCTCTGCGGAGGCAGGGAGAGACTGTGCCCCCGAGGTCGCCTCCACTGGTGTAGCCTCCACAGGCTGCGCCAGGGCCGCCGCGACTTCCTCGATAGAGGCCTTGGCCGGGTGAATCAAGGCCTTTACCACCTTCTGTGGCCTTCATCTTGGAGGGAGGGTCACCGCCTCGCTCCCCCTCGGCTGGATCCTTCGAGCTGTACCGGGGCCTCTCCAGAAGCTTCGCCGGGTTCTCGGCCTTCCTCTTCCCTGTGCCAGAGCGTTGGCTCATGGTTGATGGCGCTGGAGAGGATGCGCCCTGCCCGGCAGGCGAGGAGCCCGACTGTTCGGCGCTCCCGGTGCCCGCGTTGCTTTGCCTTCTGTTGGGCCCCCGTCGCCGGGGCGCCCCCACAGGACTTAGAAGACCGCTCAGACTTCTCACCTGACGGGCTCTTTCTTTCCAGCCAGTTGGAGAGACGAAGGTGTCGGTCCTTGATGGTCCATTCTGACATGTTCCTGCAAAACGCACAGTCCTTTTCCACGTGCGTTTTGTCCTCATGAAGGCAGCAGAGACATTTCAAGTGCTCGTCCTCGAACACATTCTGCAGCTGGCATCCAAGGCAAACCCTGAACAGCTTTCCGGGCGTCGAGCTTCCCTTTTCCTGGGCCATGTTCGGGTAGGCCGCAGAAACTCCTGGACTCCTCCAAGAAGCGTAACTCGACGAAATCTTCACCCTTGAGGGGGGTAGAAAAATCTGACACGGATCCCTGTTAATCGGATGTAGAGATGGTGGAGCTTGAGGCTCTATTTGACCGAAAAATTTGAAATTATCTTTGTAAAAAGCGTGAAAACGCAGCAAAAGCTCGAGAGCTAAACACAAGGACTCCCAACACGAGAGTGCGGTAAAAATCTGAGGATGGCTGCCAGAGGCGGGGCTTAGGGAGAGGGCAGTCATTGGCTGGGGGCAGTATGACCCAGAGACCAGTGATTGGTTACTACTGAGAAAGACAGATCAGAAACGAAACTGATACTGATTTTTTTCTTTGCCGAGGATTCCCAGCCTGACGACGGGGAATATTCATGAGCATGTGAATCCATGCCAGACCCCATGCTGGAGAATGGCAGGTTTTGTTAAGTCTTCATAATAATGATTCAAAAAGCATATACTTCAGAGATAGGTATAACATACAACTGGCCTCTAAACTTAATGCAGTGACCATATTTTCATTTGGGATAGAGATAGTTTCGTTATAGGCAAATTAACACCTTCTTGTGCCCCTGGACCGGATGGTATGCCAAATATAATTTGTAAAGCTGCACCTTATATGTTTGGCCTTTTCAGTCACACATTCTTTTCAGTAAAATAAAAACACAAGCAATACCCATGTCTTGGAGGGAATCCCTTTTAGTTCTGGTCTATAAAAAGGGTGATAAACTAGATCCCAACAATTATCAACTTTATACGATGGTAAATGCGAAATGTAAGCTTGCTGCCTCTTTTGCAACTCATGGGTTAATGCAAACAAAATACTTCAGACTAGTTTTAGGTTCCGTTTCTCCACTCTCGACAACTTTATTACTTTTCAATATCCTATTCAACAGGCAAGTAAAAGAGACACTCCACCTCTTTACATTGTCTTTATAGATTTTAAAGTGGATTACATTGCAGAAATGGAAATTCGCTTACACCCGTTATACTTTGTACAACAATTATATTCTAATACCACAGTTAGGATTCGCCTTAACCAACAAGGGGAATATTCAGAAATCATTCATACCAATCATTGCCTAAAGCAAGGCTGTAGCTTAGCTCCGATATTCTTTAATCCTACCTTTCACAATGTACAGAGTATTTCTTCAGTTAACCATTATCCTCTTAAGCTGGGTCATAAGAAATTATGCCGAATGGCTTTTGTAGATGACGTTATATTAGCGGACCAAACAAGGAGGGTCTACGGTAATCTATTGTTGCTCTATTACGCTAATCATAATGGGCTGGTTATCAACTTTCATAAATATAAAGTAATGGTATTTGGAGGAAGAAAACATTGAAGAACTGCTCCCAGTGCATTGTCACAGGGCAACTCCACTATTGTCACTGTAATTGAAATAAATTCTCTGGGCGCACTTATTACGAATAATACCAAACTAGAATTCAATCTTATGTTAACATCTAACATGGTTGCTAGATTAGCCTTTATCAAGAGCTTTACTAAAAGCTCAGTAGGTTTTTCCTTGGAGGGCATCCGAAAAGTGTACTTTCCAGAGTGATTCTTGCTATGATCTGTGGTGTGGTAGCATATTTCAAACTAAAATTGGCATGGCTACATACTACAGAAGGGAACATTTGGAAAGGTATCCTTGGACTTGCCAAATGTGTCCCTATACAGACAATCCGTTAAGAGATAGGGCTCCCATTTTTAGAAACCAAGGTAGAAATGAGGCGGTTTGTGGTTGATATCAGAATGAGGTTGTCGCAAACTGAGACATTAAAGGGACACTTTGGAGATTTGATATGGAAAAGCTGCGGTACACGCCTACCTACATACATAGACCAGTGCAAGGATGGAACAAGTTCTTACCCGTTGTATCCTCAGTAAAACGTAAGCAGTTTAGCTTTAAATTTAAATCTGCTTGTCTCCTCTATAGCCCATCAGTGTCCTTTGAGTCATACGGCCCTTAGGCACTGACACTCGTCCTCCTAAGCTCCACCCCTGTTGGATAGCTTCAGATTTGGTAGCGCAAGTAAAATGGTAGTATGAACCACAAAGAGCCAGAGAGGGGAAGGAGGGAGGGTTTTGCATGTGAATCCAGGCAAGACCCATGCTGGAGAACAAGAGTTACAGGTAAGTAACTTGTTCCTTCTCCAGCAGGGGGTCTTGCATGGAATTACATGCTCATGAATACGATTACACAGCAGTACATATACACAATCACGTGAGGTGGCAAGGCTCACATAAGCAATACACTTACCCCTGGAACAGACTCACCTCAAACAAACAGGTTGCGTAGCACCGCTTGGCTGACCCGGGACTCCTCCCTGGAATCCCTGTTGACACAGTAGAATGTCATGAAGATGTGGGTAGACCTCCACGTATGCAGCCCAGCAGATGTCGAGCAGGGGAACACCACAGAGAAACACTGTAGTTGCTGCAATGGCTCTGGTGGAGTGGGCTCTCAGCCGACTCTGAAAGCGGTCTTTTGGCCAGACGATGACAATGCATGACAGCCAGAGGCCATATGTATATAGAAGTCTTAGACAGGGCCATCCTGTGTGCCACAGGTCCAAAATTGAAACTAAATCAGAGATGTTTTCCGACTGTCTTTAGGGCACACCACGTAGAACTTAAGGACATGAGCAACGTCCAGCTAATGTCATGCCCTTTCAAGCAGGCGTAGAAGGGTTCGCGAAGAACATTGGCAGATCCAAAGGCTTGTTGAGGTGAAAGTCTGATGGCAAATTTGGCATGAAGGTGGGATGAGTCTGAAGCACCACCTTAGCAGCATGGAAGGACAAATACAGCTGCTTTCAGGAGAGCATCTGAATCTCCCAGACCCACCTGGCCGAGGTGATCGCCACTATGAAAGCGGTCTTCCACGATAGGAAGTTCAAAGGGGCACAATGCATTGGTTCAAACAGAGGCCCCATAAGCTTGGACAGGACCAAGCCGGGACAGGAGCCTTCACCAGCAGAAAAGTCCAGAAGAGACCCTTGAACACTTTGACGAGCCTGTGCGATCACAGAGAGCTTGCCTGGTGCCCATGTGTATCGGGATATGGCAGCCAGATGAACTTTGGAGGCATGAGCCAGGCCAGCCATAGCCAGTGAGAGCAGATACGGGAGGAGTCGTAGAACCGTTATCCGCAGCCGCGTGATCATCTGCACCTGGCACCACACCGTGAATGGCTTCCACTTGTGTCTGTAGCAAGACAATATAAAGGGGGCTCTGGCCTTGGCCAGCATCTTTTTGCATTCCAGCAGCAGGGAATAGTGCCCAAATTCTAGGGCTGCAGGAGCCAGGCCACAAGGCTCAGTGACGCTGGGTTGTGTTGCAGGATTGCTCAGGTTTTCTCTGGAGAGGAGGTCGAGAAGTGGAGGCAGCTGGAAGGCCGGAACCACTGAAAGATGGACAATGTCAGAGTACCAGATCTACATCGGCCAGTGCGATGAGGATCATCCTGCAATGGCAACATTTGAGTATGTTGATCACATGTAACAGTAGTGGAATTGGAGGGAAGGCGTACAGGAAGAGCCCATCAAAGATGAATGAGAAGGCATCCCCAAGACTCCTCGGCTGAGGAGATCTGCTGGCAAACCTCCGGTACTTGGAGTTGGCTGCTGCCCCGAAGAGGTTGATGTGGGGGGCAAGACCCCACCGGCTGAAGAGCTGAGACACTTGCGCTTGGTGGAGCTCCCACTTGTGACAGGACCGCAGATCCCTGCTGAGCGAGCCTGCCATAATGTTCTTGATGCCTGCCAGGTGAAAGGGGACAAGGAACAGGTCTTTAAGAATGGCCCAGTGCCACAGGGACTGGGCTTCCAAGGAGAGAGCAGGGGAGCGCGCCCACCCGGTTTCCTGATGTAAAACATGGTGGTGGTATTGTCCATGAAGATCTGTACCACCTTCCCCCATAGCTGATCCTGGAACGACTTTAGGGCCCAGAAGACTGCATGTAGTTCCAGGACGTTTATGAATAAGTACTTCTCCTTGAGCCAGAGACCTCTGGCGTGATCTTGTCCTGTGTGAGCTCTCCAACCCTCCAGAGGCGCGTTGGTAGTAACTGAAGCCTGGTACATAGGGATCTGAAAAGGAGCTCCCTGAATGAGATGTGGCCGAACCAACCACAATTGAAGGGCTTGATGGAATGCCTGATGGAGGCCGATCTTCTCTGTCCATGTGCTTGTGACCTGCTGCCACATGGCGTCTAGGAATTCACAGAGGGGCCACATCTGGAGTCTGCAAAAGGGAACCAGATAGATGTAAATTTGTCTTGTGCTTCCCTCTGGAACAGCTTCCCTGCCTCTCTGAAATGTATGGGGATCAGGCTCCTTCACAACCAGTAGCCCAATCACGGCCTACAGCGCACTAGGTACTGTATCTGTAACCCTACAGTCCCTGTCTCCTCGCACATACTTAGAGCTGGCCACCCAGGCAAAACTTACTTGAGCTTGCTTATTGCACTCCCCCCTACCCTCCCCCTTGCACGATCTGAATGACACATGGCCTAGTAAGATAGTTTGTTTTGTCCCCATTGTCTTCCCCTTTCTTGTCTTGTCGTGCCTAGAAACACTTGTGTACAGGTGCGTTATAAATGACTTATATCATATCATGCAGATGATATGAGGACATCATGCCCAAAAGAGATTTGATGGCCTGGACTGTTGCGATGGGCACGGTCGACAGTGGCTGAATCCTCCTAGGAGGGCTTTCAGCATCTCCTCTGAGCTTGTTGCCAGAGCCGGGCACCCAGGAGTAGTGCGTTCTGTGATGGCACCACGCAGGACTTCGGATAATTGATGGAGAATCTGAGCAAAGTCAGAAGGTGTTTGGTCTCTGTGTGTTGGGTTGCCAGTGCATTGGAGCGGGAGTGGATGAGCCAATCGTCCAGGTAAGGTTAGATGTGAATTCCCTTGAGGCGTAGATGCACAGCTATAGTGCCAATTATATGGTGAATACCATCTGAGCCGATTTCAGGCCGTAGGAAAAGGCCTCGGATTGGTAATGCCACCCCTGGACAACAAAACACATGAACATCCAGTGTTTGCGATGAATGGGGATCTGGAAGATGCGTCCTCCAGGTAGAGTTGCCAGAAAATCCTCTTCCTCCAGCTGATCGAGCACATGCTGCAACGTGACAATCCAGAATGTTTGGGACGTTGGGTACTCGTTTAGGCATTGCAAGGATCGGTCGCCACCTTCCCGACTTCTTCCATACCAGAAATATGTGGAGTACACTCAGAAGCCGCTGAAGGGAACAGTTCTAGTGCCCCTTTTCATAACATGGCCTGAACCTCCTGTATCAGTTTGGCCATTTGAAGATCTTGACGCGTGACAGGAGGAATGCAGGGGCATCGGTCTTGAAATTCTAAAGCGTCCCCCTGCTGAAGAACATCCAGCAACCATTTGTCCGCAGTGATCTTTCTCCACTGATTGACCAAGTTTGATAGTCGGCCTTGGTCTGCACGCCTGTGCTAAAAAGTGTGGCCTTCAGCCAACCCTGGCGACAGAGAGCCACACCATTCCACACTGGCAAAACATGCAGTTCGCCATGTCGAGCCGACCGTAATTGCGTGATCTGAAGCCACCTCTCCTTCTTGGAATAGGGCCTCAGCCTTTTTGTCTTCAGGGAGGAAGTCCAGGATGGGTCTGGGCTTGTACCACAGCTCTGCGTCGTATCGAGACAGGATGGCAAGGACATTGGTGGCAGAGGTTGTTGTGGTAATAATGCGCTTGCCAGCCGCATCAAGCTTCTTGTCACCTTCCTGGTCAGTAGGCACCATGGATGACAAGGGTTTTGATGATAGCTCAGAGAAGGCTGTGACCCCAAGAGCCGAATCCAGGACCCGGCACTTCTTCTCCAGCCTGTCACGCTGTCGTGGTGTTTGCTGCCTTCCTGATTGCCAATCTATCATGATCAATGTATTCTTTATTATGCGTTTATACACCAGTATTTCAAAGTGCAATCGTGTATGGTAGGGGAAGACCAGACAAATGATCTTATTTAGGCGTGGTACATTCAGATCATCCAGGTGCACAGAACGGGAAGTTAGAGAGGGAGGGGAGGGGAATAGGGACAAGTGCGTCCAGTCCCACCAGAACAAGGGTTAAGTGCAGAAAGATACCAGTCTCATGGGTCGTAAACAATGTACAGTAGTGCTGAGGCAAGTGCAAGGCCTGGAGCCAAGTGCAGGAGACTGGCGAGGAAAGCTTGGGACCTGTGAGGCTCTGAAGGTACACCAGGCAGCCAGTCAGCGAAACTGAGCAGAAGTAAAGGAGAAGAAGCGAGAGAGCAGAAAGAGGTGGTTAGCAGGGGAGAGGGAGAAAGAAGGATGAGGCGAAGAGGAAAGTCTTGAAGAGGTTCCGTAACTTAAGGAGATCCGTCTCGAGATGGAGAGAGGCAGGGAGGCTGTTCCAGAGGGAGGCCAGTGCAGAGGATAAAGATCTCCACCCAAGTCTCTGCTTGGAGAAGCGGCTCACCCGCAGAGAGTTGGAGGAAGACGAGCAGAGGGTTCGGGAAGGAGAGTATTTAGGAAGAAAGCGTTGAAGATAGAATGGGCCCCGGCCCCAGAAAGCCTTGGGGACAACGCAAAAGGTCTTGAACTTAATCCTTGCAGCCACGGGAAGCCAGTGAAGTGTTTCAACACCGGAGAGATGCAGTCCCTGGGCTTGAGACCAAGGATAAGTATCGCGCTCTGTTCTGGATGAGTTGAAGAGGACGGAAAATAGAAGGAAGGAAGGAAGGAAGGAAGGTTGAGAAAGAGGCTGTTGCAGTAATCCAGCTTAGAGAGGACTATGGCTCTGAAGAAGGTGAACCTCTGGGGGAAATTGAGAAAAGGTAGAATACCTCTTAGAAGATGCAGTTGGTAGTGAGATTTTCTTTAGAGATGTCCGCGATATGTGACAAATGTCATCCAACAACGGTACCGACACATCAGTCTTCCTTGAGGACTCTTGGTTGAAAAAGGAACCCTTCCTTCTCTTCCGGCACCAGATTAAAGAGCTTGGCCGCCTTTGAGATGTTGGAGGGGAAGGAGCCAATTTTGTCTGGAGGTGAAACCCTGGCGGGCTTGTCAACATCAGGTGGTACCCCATCAGCGGGAACATAATAGTCATACTCATCCATTGCAGTGGTGTTAATGTCAGTGCCAGTGTTTGTGCCAACTGGCTCCTCTTCGACAGGGGGCATGGCACCAAGCACAGATCCAGGGGTGACAGGCGCCCTACGGGGCAGTGTTGACTGACGCCTAAGCGGCCTAGGTGGACTTCTGGTTGGACCAGGTACAGGAGCAGCAGGCAGTCGCTGTTGGATCTCTGCCACTAAATTATGCAGGGTGGTTAGGATGTTCAGTGACAAATCCCATGGTGCAGTAGAGTGCGCAAATAGTGGAGCAGGAGCAGGAGCCCGGCTCAAACCCCATGGAGGGCCAAACAGCAGATAAGGCTCATGGGACGTGATTGCTGTTGAGGTATGGGCCCATGGCCTCTGTCTTGATCCGAGTAAAATTCTTCTGGAACATTGTCCTCAGAACTAGTGTAGATATGCAGAGATTTCCTGGCAGATCCCACAAGAGCCAGGGTAGCCGACTTGGCGGGCCTGGGCCGGAAATCCATAGGTGGAATCAAGTCTCTCACTCTACTGGAGTCCTTCGGCAAAGAGGCTACTATGGGAATCCACAGACTAGCAACAGGCTCCCCTGACAAGGTCGTGGTCAGGACCGTTGACGCAGCTCTCGGAGGCAAAGGGACTCTAGGAGCAGTGGTCATGTAAATTGAGATGACGGTCGCTGACAAACTGTCGCCAACGTCTGGTTTTCCTGACTTCGTCGACTGTCGTAGATGAGGTAGTCGACGAAGAGCTCTTCGACGGGGCAGTGGTCTTGATCTGTCGACAAAGTGGTGGTCCTGGTGGACGGGGTTGTCGACAGGGCCCATGTCGCTGACTGGGACGATGACAGCAGAGGCGTTGATGGGCCTCTAGAAGGTTTGCTAGTCAACAGACTGTGCTTGGATGGGGTCAGTGACTTCCTCACAGATGGACCACCCACCGGCCAGGAGGCTAACCGTCGACAGAGATGTTGATACAGACAACCCCTTCCAGAACTTGGCCCTGCAGCCATGGCGACCTTTGAGGATGCAGATTGAACATGGATCTCCGCCTTCTTTTGGATCTCACGAGCAGGAGCATCATTGAAGGACCTAGACCGCTTCTTACCAGAAGAGGTACGCTCGGAGGAGTTGCCGGAAATGGACGAGGCATGACTGAAGAGAGGCCGTGTTAGAGGCCTTCCCCTGCTCGTCCAAGCCACTAACCACCAGTGGCGATCCTTCTCGGTCTTCAACGAGAAGGAACGGCAGATGTCGCATCCGTCTGCTTCGTGATCCGGGTGAAGACAAACTAACTTGCGGTGCCAATCCTCACTGAAAATATTCTTCTGGCCCCAGCTCTCACAGGCCCTGAAGAGAGTTTTCTTTGTCACATCAAACACGATCGAGGTAAAGATGTAGGCCCAAGCCTAGGCCTGCTGGAGTCAGAGTGAAGATCAGATGATGAAAAGACCATCTTCGCCGACAAAGGGTCCCCGCAGCCGTTAGTCACTGAGTGACGGTAGATGAAGAGATGGAAGAAATCTTCAAACAAATTACAATAAACAGCCAAAAATCAGCAAAAAATCCACAATTTGAGGAGCGAAGGACGAGGACTCCCAACACTAGAAACGTGCAGTAAAAATCTGAAGATGGCCACCAGGGGTGGAGCATAGGACGAGTGTCATTGGCTGGGGTTATTATGACTCAAAGGACACTGGTAGGCTATAGATGAGACTAGCAGTTTTAGGCTTAAAGCTAAACTGCTTTCTTTTTACAGAGGATTCCCAGGCCGACGACGGGGAATATTCATGTACATGTGAATCCATGCAAGACACCATGAAGGAGAATTCCAGGATAAAATGGTCTGGACTGATCGATTGGTCATGCGATTATCATTTGCTTAAACGTGAACTCCAAAAGAAGGTGCCTTTGGGGACTGAAATAGGAATGTACAGTACTTTGAGAAAAAAAACAGTACAATAAAACTGGCCATGGCGGCCCCCAAACAAGGCACAAAACAATACAACAACGGCGGATGCAGAATCCGTGGACAGCCTTGAAGGCAGACTCTGTCCCTGCATCTTCAAAGGTAAGTTCTGCTTCAAAGAGACCCGCGTCCAAAGTATCACCTGTAACTATAGATCCAATGGTTGATATGCTCCAACCAGCAGCACCGGTGCCGCCTGTGTCATCTGTATCTACTACTGTGACCTTACTTGAGACCGCAGTGACCACCTCTTCCCTCGGTGACCCTGAAGCCTTGACTGCAACTACGTCACGCTCAAATGCTAGAGCGAAGAGCGCGGAACGGTCAAAGAAAGATTGTGCCGCGACCCTTGTAGAGCTTGTGAGCAGATTTACAATCGATCTCTGCTCACAAAAACGCTAACGCCGGTGGGCAATCCGCACCTTTGTTCGAGTGTGTAATTAACCAAGCAGTTCCTGTGGCAGCACAAATCACGCCCAAACCCAATGCAGAGGAGGCCACGCCTGTGTCTGTGGCTGCGTTTGTGCCTGACAAATCAGAAGCGAGTGCCCTCACTGCGAAGGATGTCGGGCACTCAGATGTTTCCCTACAACGACCACTACTAACCCTAACCAACCTACCTCCATTTTTCTTAGATTCCTCACGATCATCTCAGCCTAATCACACATTTCAGCCAACGTTAAACTCAATAGAAAATACTGAGGAATTTTTTACGCCTTTCGAAATTACAGACGCAGAAATCATGGAAGCCTCGCAAGACGAGGAACAAATCGACAACCTGACCGCACTCGATGGGCTAACGCGAAGTGCGATGCCTTTGACTAAAGATCCTGAGGCTGTGGTTAACGCCTCCTTGCTCGCTGAAGCTGAAACTCGTTATATACACAAAACTCAATCGAGTGTCTCACTGGAACCGAAAACTGTAACTGTCAATTCTAGGACGACGAAAGCAACAACGTCACACAGTTTCCCGGATTGCATTTTGACAAAACAAGCAAAGGAACATGCGATGCCAGGCATCATACAGCCTCCTCATGAGCCGACGAATTGTCATGCTAATCAAGTTCACGTAACATATCAACCCAGTCGCAATTCCGACACTGCAAGTGATTACTTGCACAGATCACGTGTAACTCCTGATCGTGGCCTGACAGGGAAAAGAAATCAAATGCGTCCGACATCATGCGACAAAAGAATTACTGGTGGTGCAGACAATAGCACCACTAACATAACTCATATCAAGACGAGATTTCACACTTCCAATATGGCCTCCTCTAGTACTCCAAGAAATGTGAATCTACAGCCAAAACCTCCACAACTCCCACAGAACATCTTTGTCACTGCAGCAGTGAATACGTCGTCTTCCAGTGAGCACCAAATAGAAAATACAAATTGCTCACATTCGGCGGACAAAACCACTACTGACTCAAAACCAAGTCTTTCCTCAGCGGCAGCGATGCAGATTTATAACAACGTTCTAGCAGCCTCTTCTGCAGCTCTGCTTCCGTTTCTGAAGATGTATGAGTCACTGCAGGAGGCCTATAAAGACCAGACATCACTGATCTTATCCCTCAAGGAAAAAATGGACAAATTTGACAGTGTGACAAATTTCTTACAATCACAACTGTCTCAGGAAGCTGAACATACGATGCGATGGCAAGAACGTTTGAGTGATCTGGCAGCACGGCATCATTGCCAAAATGACACCTTATCTGATGGGTTACTTGAAGCTGTGAAATGGATGAGACATTCATCAACCATGATGTGTACAAACACCGTCCCAGTAATCCCTCAAGCATCCATACGATCAACCAAGGCCTCAATACCATCGCAAACACGACTACAAAACATAAACGATGCTGTTCTAGCTGTAGAAAAACCCTCCATTGTTTTGGCTGCTAACATTGGAGAAAGGAACTTGGCTGCGCCCTTGCCTGCACTTGCCCCCGCGCCAACGTTGAGCGACCAAGTATCCTATTCATCTATGAGTGCGCCACCCGAATTGCCTTTGACTTCTTTTGGAATCTTCAAAGGCGCGGCAAAAGCCATAAAGGTCTCTACGACTACTGATCAAAAGCCTTGCTTTCACATGCTCGCCAATCAGCCTTTGCAAAGAGAACATACGTTACTAAAAAACACGCTAGTAATGCGAAGTCACAGAATTTCATTAGAAATACAATGCCAAAAAACAGGTCAACTTCATCAAGCAGAACAGAATTACCAAAGTCCAGCAAAGAAAACATTACTCATGCGGACAACGATCTTGGAGGTCATGGGCGTTCCATTGTTCCAGCGAGCAAACGACAAAGAGCGGAATCAGACCGCGAAAGCCGAATGAGTAAGTCATCGGACGAAGAAATCGATCTCTGCAATCTTTCGACCTACTCCGACGATGCTGTATCCAGTAACCCCACTATTGGCCCTATTGTGGTGCCTGATGATGCTCTTCACGAACTGCCACACAGAGCAAACCCTGATGTGGACGAAGACATGAACCAAAAAAATGGGCTAACGAATTCGAGGCCATCCTCCAACTGGCTAGCGCGGCTGAATCCCAAATACACACGCTCCCAAAAAAAGAAGCAAGCTCGCTACATCTCTCATGCCTCCTCATCTCTAGGAAACAGCTCAAGTCCGATGAATAGTAAATTGAGACTACAAAATCTAAATCGAGAAGATTGTGATCTAAACCTGAATCGCAATAATGTATTGAAATTATTTGCCTGTATACCATCGCTACGAACGATTTTATCTGAAGATATACGAATTGTTGAATATGCAACAGAAAAACGCTGTGACCAGGTTCTACTACATATTACCTCGGTCTCAGCTCGAAACACTATTGTGAAAGCCTCAGAGGAATTGTTAGCGTTTGGGTTCGACATCTCTGTGGAACCTACGAGCATAAGACTCGATAGGTCAAACACAAGCGGACAAAAAACTTCTCAAGAAACGCAAAAGCAAAGATGCGCCGAGCTACGCAGAGCCATGACCACCAAGGAGAACCCAAGATTAAACAACAACTACTCTGCCAAAATCACTTACCATAATAAGGATGCTGAAAGATGTTAGCCACTAGGGATTGGAAACAAGTGCACTCGTGAATTCATCTCCTGGAATACTCGAGGATTCGTTCACTTGTTCAACAAATTTGACGTCGATCTAGAAAAAGTCTTCGTCATCTGTCTGCAGGAGACCTGGTTATGTGACCCTCCGTCACGAGATGGCTTTTTGACATTATTAAACCCGGCAATCAAAAACCCAAAGGGGCGACCATCTTCTGGTTTACTAATGATGATTAAAATAAACACCAGGTGGAGTCTTGTTGAGTCCTCTAATCCCAATCCTTTTGTGCAGAGTGCACTAGTCCAGACAACAGATGAAAATTTAGATACAAGGAAACATTTGCTTGTCTTAAACGGATATTGGAATCCAAATAAAATCAGCACTAAAAATTTCATAAACGCAATAACATCTTGCATTGACAAGTCACTAACTGTCAATAAGAATTTATCTATAATTTGTGCAGGTGATCTAAATTGTTCATAGTTTAAACACGATCTTACCACGAAGACGTTTAAACGATTAACTCGAGATGAAGAAAAAAGTCGAGAGTTCAAGTGGAGACAGGCACTACGGAATAGAAACTGCTATATGGTAAATGGTCAAGTTACAGGGGACCAACCCCCTCAGTCAACCTGGTCATCTCGGAATGCGCAGTCAATAATTGACTATTTCTGGATATCCCAACATCTTTTTGAAAGCGATTTGACACTGTCAATAAGAACTATGCCAAGTAGCGATCACAAGCTTCTCAGACTGGCCTGCAGGGTAGAATGGTTATTCGAACAAAGATCCTACGAACCTACAATCTCCGTAAATACTGGCGGAAATCGACTTAGAATCGACAGTCCTAAGATTGAAAAATTACGCCAACAATTTTGTCAGGACAGTGATCTGTCTGTGAACTACGCTCCCTTGCTCTTGGACTTTATCACAACAAAAGCTGCTAATCGCATAATGGGTGTAACCCACAAACATCTTTCGTCTTTGATCTTGACTCAAGCTAAACAGACTATGCGACGCGATATTAGAGCCCTAAAGAAGTCTGACAAGTCAGCCAGCGCGACAACTGCAATTAAAGCTGCAATACGTGCGCGTCGCCAAGCATACCGTAACTGGTTGAAATCTCAGAAACTAATAATTGAGCAAGACAAAGCTGAGCAGCTGATGAAACATCTAATTCAGAAGAATCTACGGGAAATCTGGACAATCCTGAATACAGGCAATTCGAGACATCATCAAATACCATCCAACACGATCGATGCCGATACATGGGAACAACACTTTACTAACATCTTCAATAAACCATCTCATGAAGACTCAAATATACCCACAAATGAGTTAACATCCTGGAATTTCCCAACAACTGTGGAAGAGATCAGAGCTGCAATACGGGCTCTTAAACTCGCATGCAGCAGGTCCAGACCTAATATCCAACATGATGCTGAAGAAGAACGTACAACAATGGGCTATCTTCATTGCACAATTATTTGCACGCCTGTCCAATTCAATGACGATACCAGACTCCTGGCGTGTGGCGATCATAGTGCCAATTTATTAAAAGGGCAACCGGGCTGATACAACCAACTATCGCCCGATTGCCCTGCTGGACACCATAGGAAAAATCTTCGCCTCCTTTTTACGACAAAGGCTAACGGCATGGTCTACACAAGAGCAAATAATTGATATCCGGCAAACAGGCTTTACAAAAGGCGTAGGTGTGGAGGTAAACCTGCTGCTAATAAATATATTAAAACTCGAAAGCCTAAAAGCAAAGTCGAGACTATACTTGGCATTCATTGATCTGAGGGGTGCCTTCGACAGTGTAAATCGCAGCAAATTGTGGCAAAAATTAATAAATTGGAAGTGTCCGAGCGATCTAGTTGCACCAATAAGAGCCCTACACACGGAGACTACCATCAAAATAAGACTAAACAATCAAGGCCTACTATCCAAGCCGATCTTAACAAACTCCGGTGTGAAACAGGGATGCCCACTAGCAGCCGAACTTTTCAAATTGTTCATTTCTGACCTCCCAGCATATCGTAAGGATGTGCGTTGTTTTCCACCGAAACGGAACAATAATGAAATAGGATGCTTAATCTACGCTGACGATGTGGTTCTGTTGGACCAAACACAGATAGGCTTGCAACGCCAGTTAACAAATCTTTGCGATTATTTAAAAAAAAATGACTTGGAGCTAAACATCGAAAAATCAAAGATAGTAATCATTGGTCAACGACGCACCAATAAACAAAAAGCCTTTGCGTGGAAAATTAACGACAATCGACTTGAGGTAGTCAATTTGATCAGATATTTGGGAATAACATTTAATAATTCAGTGCATGAACATCATTGGAAGGTTGACATGGTCAATAGAATGACGCAATATAGCATTCAAGGCCAGCTGTTGAATAGAAACTTTGGAAAGTTCACCCTAGCACCAGCCCTGACCTTTTACACCCAAAAAGTGATTCCAGCAATTACCTTTGGTTCAGAGGCTGGCTGGAACATCGATGCCCTGTTTTGGCAAAAGCTAGAAGGGATCTACTGGCGGCGAGTTCTGCAGCTCCCCCGATACATTTCGATGATACACATAAGATATGAACTCTCCTTAAATTCTTTACACACTCACGTAATGTGGAAATCATTAACGGCACTACGTAAAATGAATTTAACCCCTATAGCGCCAGCATTTGAAATCTTTGCCGGGGAAAAAAAACACAGGAAATTCGAAATTGCTAGACGAGTGGAAACAAATAATGATATCAACCTTATCAAACGCCGACCTGACCTTGTATGACCTGGTGACGAGACCACAATCCATAAAAACTAAATTTGAACAATGGTGCTGGGTAAAGAACAACGAGCGACGTTTGCAGTTGAAGACCACTCTAGATTCTGGAATCGGAGAACAAACTAAATGTCACAAGTAGATACCTAATGAACTGTCCATCTCGCCACCATCGTGAACAGTTTCTAAGACTTCGACTAAATGCAATCAAAACAAAGGAAATGATGTGGGTTTGTCATTTTAAAGAAGCTAAGGACAATCTATGTCGCCTCTGTCATAGCGAAATAGAATCCCTAGAACATCTCATCACCAAATGCACGAAGACCACCTCAAAGAGGATGCATCACCTAAGTGAACATATTCCAGTAGACTGCAACACTCGAGATTGGTGGTCCTACATTGTAGCCGGGCACAGCATAAAATTAAGCTGTGCGGTAACGGACTACATAGACGCTCTGAATCTTGGAGACCTGTAAACGATTCTATGAAATTGAATCATCTTCTTTTTAGATTATCTATGCAACACCGTGAATTGTTTTTGGCTGGATGAATTATGATGAATGCTGTTACTTTGTAATACAAGTCTGATGCCACACTGCTTGCAATGTAGCACTTCAGGCTGACGTTATAAATAAAAAAAATAAAAAAAAATATGTGAATACTAGAACACACCTTTTCCCTACACTCAGTTGGGCCCCTAATGATGAAATACAGAGATGGCTTAAGTTACTTATCTGTAACTATTGTTCTCCAGCATGGGTCTGGCATGTATTCACATGCTCATGAATATTCCCCATCGTCAGGCTGGGAAATCTCGGTAAAAGAAAAAAAGTTTCACTTTCACTTAAAAACTGTATTTCTCCTGTAAACCAATCATTGTCCTCTTGTCATACTGGCAGCCATCTTCAGATTTGGTAAGCACGTAAAGTGGCAGTATGATCAAGAAGAGCCGCAGAGGGGACAGAGGGAGGGTTTGCATGTGAATCCATGCCAGACTCATGCTGGAGAAAAATAGTTACACAGTTAAATAACTTGTTCCTTCTACTGCATGGGGTCTGGCATGGATTCACATGCTCTTGAATAAGGAATACATAGCAGTAGAACATTACACAACCACGGGAGGTGGCAAGGCTCAACAGAAGCAATTGACTCTTACCTCCAGAACAAGCGTACCTAAAGCGAACAGGTTGCGTAGCAATGCTTGGTCGACTCTGGACTCCTCCCTGGGATCCCTGTCGATGCAGTAGAACTTCATGACGTTGTGAGTGGACCTCAACGTAAAGCCATGCAGATATCCAGCAGGGGGACACCATACAGGAATACCGTTGTGGCAGTGATCGCTCTGGTGGAGTGGGCTCTCGGACGGCAGGGCAGCGGCCGGTTAACCAACCGATGAGTGTGTGATGCAGCTGGAGAGCCACCTTGAAATGGAAGCCTTGGACAAGGCCTTCCCATGGCTCACAGGACCAAAGTTCACAAACAGTTGTTAAGTCTTCCGAAAACTCTTTGTGCGCGTCACAAAGGACTTCAGGGCACAAGCAACGTCCAGTGAGTGCAAGGCCCATTCTGCCGGCCAGGAAGGTTTCGGGAAAAAACAGGTAACACCAAAGGCTTATTGAGGTGGAATTCCGACTGAACCTTCACCATGAAAGAGGGGTGCATACGTAACACCAACCCTGATTCGTGTAAAGTCAGGTACGGTTAGGGCCTGGATCTCACCTACTCTTCTGGCAGAGGTGACGGCCAAAAGGAAAGCTGTTTTCCACGAGAGAAACTTGAGTAGGGCATGATGCAAAGGCTCAAAGGGGGGCCCCCACATGAGCCTCGTCAGAACCATGTTGCGTTCCCACCCTGGGCAGGAAGGATTGGAAAATTCCTTGACAAGTCGGTGGGACCAAAGTGAAGATCTTCCTGGAGACCTGGTGTAGCGGGAGATAGCTGCCAGATGTAGCTTGATAGAGGTGTGCGCCAGTCTGGCCTTGGCCAAGGATAGCAAGTATGGAATGATCTGTGGGGCCATGACCCTCAGAGGGGTGATCTTCTGTGGCCGTTACCACGTAAACAAACGTTTCCACTTGTGACCGTAGCACTTCAAGGTTGAGGCCCAAGCCTTGGTGAGTACCTCCATGCAGTCCGCAGGCAACTCATATCCTCCAAACTCTAGGGCTGCAGGAGCCAAGCTCTCAGAGTCAGCGATCCTGGGTTGTGATGAAGGATTGCGCCTCCTTCTCTGGTAAGCAGATCTGGAATTACTGGTAGCTTGACCGGAGGCGACGCTGACAGGCTGAGAAGATGCAGATACCAAATCTGCCTCAGCCACGCCGGGGTGATGAGTATCATATTCCATTGACACGGAGTGCGTTGCTGACTCGTAACAGGAGCGGGAACAGAGGAAATGCTTACAGAAACAGCCCTTGCCACGGGAAGGAGAATGCGTCCCCAGGCTCCTCGGCTGGTGAAATCGGCTAACAAACTTCTGGCACTTGGAGTTTGCCACTGTTGCAAACAGATCGATCTGGGGTCTGCCCCATTTGACGAATAGGCGGTTCACCTGATCCTGACTAAGCTCCCACTCATGGCGAAGGAACGCAGTTCCCTGCTGATGGAGTCTGCAATGGTGTTCTTGACTCCCACCAGGTGGAGATGGAAGAGGAACATCCCCTGTTCGACGGCCCAGTGCCACAAGTCCTGCACGTCTTAGGAGAGCGCCAGGCATAGAGTGCCCTCTGCTTCCTTATGTAGACCATGGTGGTGGTGGTGTTGTCCGGGAAGATCCTCAGCAGAGGGGGTTTGAAATCCCGTGCCTTGGGCGATGTTGAAGCAGATAATCCACCATCCTATCGCCCGACAGAACTTTTTGTTGAGAGCGATCTTGTCCGTGAAGCTTCTGGACACCTGTATCCAGTGGGCATCCAGGAATTCCTGTAGGGGTTGCATCTGTAACCTGCAGAGACGGACGAGGTAGATGCAGGATGACATGCCCATTAACGACTTGATGGCACGCACTGTGGCTGCCTTCGTCGATGACAGCCATTGTGCACCTTTCCTTAAATGGCTGCTAGCCTCTCCTCTGAGGGCGACGCCAGGCAAGACACTAAATTGAGTCTGGCGCCTAGGAACAGGATGCTCTGCGATGGCGTTAAGCAGGACTTCAGATAGTTGACAGACACCCAGATCTGTCAATAGCCGGACGGTCTCCATGTGTCCGTCGGCCAGTACCCGCAAGCAGGCACGAATAGTCATCCAGGTACAGGCATACGTGTATGCCCTGTAGATGCAGATGGGCTTCCACTGGTGCCAGGCATTTCGTGAACACTCGTGGGGCCGACTTCAAGCCGAAAACAAGGGCCTTGAACTGGTAGTGCTGTCCCTGCACCACGAAACTTAGAAACTTCTGATGTATCTTGTGAATGGGGACGTGGAAGTAGGCGTCCTCCAGGTCCAACGTCGTCAAGAAGTCTCTCTTTTCAAGTTGGGCGAACACGTGTTGCAACGTGAGCATCCTGAACTTTTGGGACTTTAGGTATTTGTTCAGACATCATAGGTCTAGGATGTGCCTCCAGCCCCAGTCTTCTTTCGGACTAGAAAGTATCTGGAATAGACTTTGGAGCCTCACAGCCGTTAGGGAACAAGCTCCATCACACCTTTTTTGTAACACGGCTTGCACTTCTTGCAGGAGCTGAGGGATGTGCTGCTGCTGCCGGGGAACTAGCGGAATACAAGGACACCTGCGTTGGAACTCCAAGTTATGCCCCTTGGTAAGAGCACCGGGCCACCCATCCGGCAACATCCACTGCCACCTTGATGGCATGGTCCGATGCCACTTCCACTTTCCTGAAAGAGGGCGAGGGTTTCCATCATTTTATCATCGGGGAGGAACTCCAGGATCAGTCCTAGCTTGTACCAAAATTCCCTGTCGTACCTGGCTAGGATCGCCAAGGTGTTAGCCGCATTCATTGTGGATGCCGCCGTGTAGATCACTTTCTTCCCCGTGGCGTCCATCCTTTTCCCCCTCACTGTACGAAGAGACTGAAGACGATGAGGCTGGGTTAGCGGACCGTTTACTCGCGGCCGCCGACACCACAGAGTCCGGTGAAGGTTGCAACCTCAGGCACTTGGGTGCGGAGTCCGGCACCCTATACTTCTTCTCCAGCCTATCCTGCTTAGCTGGAGCCGTGCAAGGGTTCTTCATGAGGGCGAGGCCCTCTGCCGAAATATCGTCCAGAAAAGGCACTGCCATGATAGTCTTTCATCTCGCCTTTGATACAAGAAGCACTCCTCCTGGTTTCCTCTGGCACCAGCTGGAATAGCTCTGAGGCCCTGGCGATCATGGAGTGGAACAATCCCACCTCGTCCGGTGGGGAAAAACTATTAGCAGCATCCAAATGTGGCGATTCAGTGTCTGCTGGGACGAAGTCTTCATCCGTACTCGTGGCCGTATCTGTCCCAGTACACATCTCTGGGTGTGCTAGGGGAGGCTGGGGCCCAGCGTGGTGGAGGAGGTTGATACGTGGGTGTCAGATGACACCTGCTCTTCTTAGGCAGAGGCTGATCAGGAGCCTGAGGTACTCCGGGCGCCGGTGCCAGGGGGGCACCCTCAGCTGGATCTCTGGCACCAAGGTGTGGAGAGTCGATAGAATGTTCAAGGAAATGTCCCTCGGCTGAGAAGGTAAGGAAGGAAAACTAGGCCCTGCACCGTCATCCTCATGGACTGTATGCACAGACTCTTGATCGCCGTAGTCTGCGGACGAGACATGCACAGGTTGAACGGAGACCTGGGAGGACTGTTTGGGGGTTTCCTCGCTGCACCCTATTTTTTCATTCCTGAGGGGTCTGAACCAGGACCTGGGTCGGTACCTTTACCCCCTCAGGAGTGCCTGCAGCCTTTGTCAATGACTCTGAGGTAGTGTCACGTCATGGGGGCAGGGACGCTTTCTGAGCTGAGGGAGCCCACCTTGTATGATCAGTGCCTGTAGCTGGCGTGGTGGTAGTAGTAGTAAACGTCGATGAGGTCACTGACTAGGACTTTGTCTGTGCCGGTTGAGGCTGCTTGGGCTGTACGGCCGCCTTCTCTGCTGTCCTTGGCTTATCCGATTTCTCCCGTAGCTTAGCCGGGGTAGATGACTTCCTCTTTGAAGAGGAGCTCGATGGTAGGCTGGCAATGGAGGTCGGAAGGTGATGCTGATCGCGCCCTATCCAAATTGCGACCTGCATCAGCGGTGAACCCGGTGGACTAGGACTTGCGGATCTTGGACTTATCTTGGACCCCCACAGATAGGGTGACCTCAAAGGATTTAGAAGACCGCTCTTCGGACTGGCCGGTCATGGATGAGGCAAGACCCTTCTCAGAGCACAAGGCAGAGGGGCCTTGTTCGAGTTAAGCCATGCCGCCAGCCTACTATGCCGTCTTTCGTTGTTTTCTTAGAGAAACCGAGGCATATTTCGCACTCTACCTCCTTATGATCTGGGTGTAGGCATTGGAGATATTGTAGGTGCTTGTCTTCCACAAACACATTCCGCAACCCGCATTTGGTAAAGGGTCTGAAGAGGTACCTTCCCTTCCTCCTCCTCCATCATCATCATCATCATGGTCAGAGGGCGCAAAGGAGGCCCAAGATGGCCTTCTAGAAACTTTGATGAAATATTCACCCTTGAGGGGCGCAGAGCTTCACTGACAACGGAACCTTGTTGCCGGCAGATGAGGAAAAGAGCACACAGGCTCTTTGGAACAAATAAATAGAATTTGTATCATCGGAAAACTCGAAAAAAGTACAAATAGCTCTGAGAGCAACTCGAGGACTCCCAACACTGAAGCGTGCAGTAAAAATCTGAAGATGGCTGCCAGGGGCGGGGCTTAGCGAGAGGGCGGTCATTGGATGGGGGCAGTTTTAAAGTGAAAGTGAAACACTTTTCTTTTTACAGAGGATTCCCAGCCTTACGATGGGGAATATTCATGAACATGTGAATCCATGCCAGAACCCATGCTGGAGAAAAGATTAAACTGATGGACTGGCACATATATACACCTAAAGCAGATTTTGGTTCAATACAATGTGAAAGCGAAGGATAAAGGCAACATGGCAGGGACTGGCTGGCACTATTTAACATAGGAAGTGCAAATGCAGCCAACCTTGTCTTTGACAGGCAGTTGAACATTACTCTCAAAGGATTCCTAACGGGCAAGAGAACTATAGTCTAGATGTTATCAGAAAGCTTTTTTTTGTGCACAATTTTGTAAAAAAGACAGATAAACCTAGAGTGCACCATTTCTTAACCCTTATGATCACAACCTGGTATTGTAGTGGAATATTTCTTTCTCAGAGTAGATTTCCTTTAAACAGTCCCAGTGTACAACAGAATAAATTATGCTTAAAGCATGAGCAATAACTAGCAGTATATTTTTTATTTGGTTTGTTACAAACCTTTAAAAAAAGAATGAAAAAGCAGCATGGTTATAAATGAAATACAACCAAATTCATACATCTTTTAATCGACTCCTCTCAAGACGACTCTTCTTTTCTTGAAAATAAGTGAATACGTTGTGTAACACTAGATAAACCTGCAGTGCAACGGTGGCATATGATAACCAAGGATGGTTAGTTAATTTAAATGTTTCAAGCAATCTCAGCAACGCTCTCTAGACGGGTAACCATAGCTTCTAAAAAAAATGTCAATGCTATGGTTAGTTTGCGGTCTGATTCGTCGAACATTAATTGCCACCAATCTTCAGCATTCATTGTTGTCCTTTGGATAATAAATTTCCCAAAGTGGAGTTTTCTTTCCACGCCGAGTGCTACACAGTATAGCGTAAAATGTTTCAGTGTTTCTTTGGTAGCATTACACAGCCTACATTGTTGAGACATTGTTTTATCAGTCGACTACTGTTTTGTCCTATCTTGTGTTTTAAACAGATTTAAGCAAAACATATAGAGTCGTCTTCTATGGAGGGCAGGGAATAGTTTCCATGCGCTGTGGATCTCATTTAGGCCCCTTTTTTTTGCTAGGTACTGTTTCCACAAGGGTATATGTCCTCTTTCTGTCACAAGTCTCGCACCAGTCTCTTCTCCATAATCTTTTTTTGGCATAGTCCGGATTGCTATGTAACATGTCAATGCTGGTATCAAGTTCCACAAGTAGTGCTTAACAACTGGCAGTAAACAAAATGTGTAAGCAGACATTGCAAAGTGTACTACTCAGTAAGCAAGCATTTTTCAAAATATGTTTGTAGTTACAATAGCAAATTTCTACTCACCACTCTCTTCAGTAGCCGGAGCTCCAGTTCTGATACAGAGCTGTTAAACTGTGATGCAAATGAGCACATCTGTTGACATCGCTTGATAAGTTCAAACAAACTTGCATCAAGGCTTAAGGTTTCTGTAGTTCTGGTGCGTAAACTTTCAAAATGTATGATGTTGCTGCAGAGAAATGTAACCTGCATAAAAATTGCATACATTGAGAAAGAATATCTAACCTTTTAAACTAGAAGAAAATAACCATTTAGTTAGAAGCTTAGAATCATGAACAACCATATGAGGGATATAGAAAAATCCCTGATGAACATTCTTGCATATTTTCTTTGCGACATAGCATTTTCCTCACAAAAGGACTCAAAATACATCTGAATGCTTAAATATATGCCCTTGTTTGGCAATCAGATTTTTTCATGTATGAGCACTTAGGTGTTCAGGCATAAATGAAGCACAAAAAAGTAACCATTTCGAAACGGTTCTATGACTCATACCCAAATGGCTCATACGAAAATCATCTCATCAGAAGGGCAACACGGTTAGCAGGAAAAGAATAAATGACCCACCTCTGGTAATTTTCTTTCTGATGAATTACTGCTTCATCCCACAGATATTCCATCACCACCGCCAGCTGTCTTTGGAAACCTTCAGCCACAACTGAGGAAAGTGCGGCTTCGACTGCCAGCGCTGCGCAACCTGACATGACATTGGGTCTGTATATATCCGGCCACTGTACACCATGACATTTCCACCTTTTTCCCCATAGCACTTAGCCGAGAGACAGCAGAACAAATGCGGTGTATGAGCTATCCACGAAGAAGAGCGATGAGGAATATGTGGCAGAAAGGGCTAATCGATCAGAAAAAGCATTAACAGAGGTAAGTTGTCCTAATGGATTCTTGCCTCCCGCAAATTCCTTTTCGGATTGCCTTTCTCCTGCAGATTGCTCATCAGATAGATATCCTCACCCAGCTCTGCTGCTTTGGGAAAACTGTCAGGGAGAGTGTAGTGGACCTCCACTCTGCTGTCAATCCGTCTTGCCCAGTTGTCTGCTCCGGAAGCAACGTTAGGCAGCGTGTATATATACCACGTCACTACGCCCCACACCTCACTTCCTTTTTTGCACGCGCTTGACACGCTGCTTTAGGAACATGGTGATCAATTGTACAACTCTACTCGACATATTCTAATCAGAATTTTATTTTTTCCTAGACGCAAGATGTCGGTCGCCCCGATTTTGCATTTCAATCGGTGTACCGACTGCCACTCCAAAATATCGGCTATCGACCCGCATGAGATATGTCTCTGGAGCCTCAGCACGCATGACAACACAGAGGGGTGTGCGTCGTGAGCCAAGATGCACCTGAAATCGGTGTGCCAACGGGCTGCGAAATTCGCTCTAGGCCTTCAAAAGCTCTGGCGCGGCCGACAGGCCTGCTCCTGAAAGAAATAAGGAGCAACATCGGCAAAAGAAGAAACGGTCCCATTCTAGGAGCCATTCTTCCTCGTCATCGTCACGCAAGAGAAAGAGGCACCACCGCCACCGTCGAGGCTCCGATTTGTCGACCAAAGGAGGTAAGGATTTCAAGACCTCCATGCTTGAAATGTTCAACCAACATGCCGCTGCAGGCGCGGGTGACCCTCCAAGCAGCAGGGCTCTGAGGCAGTAGCGGCTCTCGGTATTACCGACCCCTCACAAGCCCCATTGGCGAAGCCTCCGGGGTCAATGCCAAAGAAGGTGCTGAAACCTTTGATGACTGGCCCTTCCCGTACATAGCAAGCTTTGAGCGTCCAACGCTGTATCAGTGCCATAGCCTCAGTTGACGCTCACAGCCACCTCATCGGCACCGATGTACAAGAATCTTGGCGCGGATGCTCAGCAAAAATTCCTTTATGCCGCAGTCCCGGAATGATTTGTGCTGCATTATGTCATCCATCTTTGGAGCCGATGACGTGGAGGACCAGGGAGGAGTTGATTCGATTTTCATGGGAGCAGGTGGCATGGACTATTTTGAGGACCAAGCTCAGCTTTTAGAACTGGCACAAGGGCTTCATGCCACCCGAGGCAGGGATACTTCGCCAGACCCGGAGTTCTAGCAAAGACAACCCTATGCACACACCCATGCCAAGTTCAGGGCACTGGTAGTAAGAGCGGTTGACACCTTCAGACTACAATCTTCGGAAGTGCCAGTCCAAGGTTATGAATTGACGGAAATATGGGACGAAGGTCCGGTTCTGGCTACATGGCTCTGAATCCGGCGATTGCCTATCCGGGGAGCCTCTATGTGGCAGCATCCCTGCTCCATCACCCTGGTCGGTTCCACCATGACTGGAAAGTATAGGCCGGCAAAAGAAGAACCAGTCAGTCTTCTCCTCTCACCAGTCCCCGGAAGGTCTCGTCATACAAGCTGCCACAGTCTCCACCAGGCCAGCATCTTCAATTTCAAATCTGCCGCCTGACAGAGAAGACCAAAGAATTAATGCCATGGCCAAGTAAGGATTCAGATCAGGTAGATATGGCTCAGAAAGCCACAAACGTGGCTCGTGGTTTTGCAAGTACACCTTTGGTCTTTCAAAGGCAGTGGAAAATGCTGCGCAGTACGTCCCAGAGGCGGAAATGTGCAAGGGATTTATACAGCTGGTGGAGGATGGGAAAGAGGTGGCCAGGCAGTCACTGCAAACAGGCCTGGGCGTGGCCGACTGTGTGGGCCATTCGATGGCATCAGCGATTGCATTAATGAGGCAGGCCTATTTGAGGTCTTCAGGCTTTTCGCCTAATGTCCAAAACAAATTGCTGGACATGCCTTTTGAGGGCAAACTTCTTTTGGGCTTTAGTGAGTCAAAGATTGATGCAAAGTCACTAAGCCTAGCCGCGCAGCCGGCCAAACCTTCCTTCAGCTTCGCCTCTAGGGGCAGGGGAAACAGGCGTTATGTGCCTTACGGCAGGCAGGCGCAGCTCCCACTGGCCAGGCAAGGGCAGAAGCATTTCCCACACTCCGGAAGGGGCAGGGGGGCTTCTAGAGTCCAACAAGCAGCGACAGCAGTAGCTCCACCCTCAAAGCCGCTTTGATTTTCCCTCCCACGACTTACCGGTTGGCAAACGGCTGTCAGAGCATTGGCCTCAATGGTGGGAGATTACCTCCGCCTGGGCCCTAGATTTCGTGTGGTGAGGCTATTGTCTGCCCTTCTTACGAAAACCCCTGGACAGACACCCTACCATCGCCCACCCAACCAGGAAAGGAGCTCCAGTAAGAACTGAGAGCCCTGTTTTTGAAGGGTGCCGTGGAAGAGGTACCACCCGAGCAGAGAGGATCGGGCTGGTAGTCCTGGTATTTCCAAGTGCCGAAGAAGGGAGGAGGTCTCAGTCCCATTTTGGACCTCAGGGCCTTGAACACGTTCCTGTGGAAAGACTAGTTCAAGATGGTGATGTTGAGAGAAATTCTCCAGGCTCTCGAATTGCAGGATTGACTGGTGTCAATAGATCTACAGGACGCTTATTTCCATATGCTGATACATCGAAAGCACAGGAAGTTCCTGAGCTTCCTCATAGGGGACAAGCACCATCATTTCAAGGTGCTTCCCTTTGCGTTGACATCCGTTCCTGTTAGGCAGCATCCTGTGCAGTTCCCTTGGGGAACACTGCAAGAAGATTAAGACTACAGGAGTAAGCAGTAAAGTCAATTGGTAGCAGTCTGCACCACCCAGATTTACCTGGTAGCTGTGGCTGAGCAGTCAGACCTCTCTCAAGAAGAGTAGGGCAGTATGTAGAGTACACACAATAGGGCCAAAACACAATAGAGCAAACAAACACTGACCAGAGCTTTGTATCAAAAATATAGAGTTATTTATATAAAACACACTTTAGGTAATACACTAGCACTTTCAATGACAAGTAAGTTAAAACACTGTCAAGTAAAGTATGAACACCTCCCTTGGTAACTATCAGACAAGTCAGGGTTAAAGCACTACTATTTGTTAAGACAGATGTGAGCGTGTAACCTAGATGGCACTCCAATAGTTAAGTTTAAAGGGAGAGAAAAAGGCAGCGCATAGAATAAAACAGTTCCCAACACTTAAGAGTTCAGAGCAAGGGAATAAAGGCAGTGTACACTGGGGAGCCAAAGTTCATAAACCAGCCCCACTTTAAATGGAGCAAGGCAAAATGTGCCCAAGATCACACAGTTTAAGTAGCACTAAAAGTCTTTGCAGAATGTCAAAAGAGGTTGGGGTGATTCAAAAGATATAGTTGGAAGGTCTGGAGCCAACCCAGTTTAGAAAGCCAAGGATTTAAGGGTCACCTTTATCAATCTGTAGAAAGGGAGGCCGAGCAGGACACAGTACCTTAAAGAGAGAGGAAGCTCCAGCGGGGACAGTTGTTCCTGGCAGTGGTTGAAGTTCGTGGTTCCGACCAGGGGAAGAGAAGATCTCGTCGAGGAGGAAACGTGGAGTCGTTGCACTGCACAGGGATGAAACCAGCCGCGGAGTTCCTGATTAAAAGGTGCGGTCCTTTTATTCGCAGTCAAAAGTGGTGAGCTTGGCTATCCGGCGATCCGACCAAGAGACGTCTTTGGAAGGCGAAAAGGGCGAACTGGTTGATCCTACCAGCTCAAAGGAAGAAGACTCTCCAGCAGAAGATCTTCTCTTGTCTTTGGGAAAGTGGCGAGTTTGTTGCAGCAGGGCTCCACCGGTGGTGTCGACGGTTGCAGATGGCTCAGCTTTTTCCCTCTTCGGATTCTCAGGTCCTGTGGCGACTTCTGAAGTTCCAGTCCCAAAGGCCCTGCTTTTATGCAGAAAAACCCCCATTCATCAGCCTAGCTGTCAATCAAACATGCTAAGTGGCAACACTGGGCCAATCAGAGTAGAGTGCGACTTGGGTTGCCGAGGCAATGCAGTCCAAGGTGCCAATTCCCCCCTCCACCTCTCCTGTGGAACCCAGACAGAGTGGCACCATTTGGAGGGCTTCTGTGGAGAAGCCCGCCAAAATAGTGGAACAAAGGGCTCGACCTTGATCGGAGTTACAGAGACGGACACAAACGCCATTTTAGAATCGAGTTCTGGCAAAAAGACCCAACCGGGGATTTAATATTAAGTAAATAAACCGGCAGTATCTTTAACATTGCACCAAAAAGTGGTGCGTTTAAAATCGATGGGAAAATCCCATAGAGAAGGAATATTTAGCGTTGTAACCACTGCCATCAGCCAGAAACTCGACAAGGGGGAACTGGACAGTGCCTCGAAAACAGACCCAGGGGAAGGAACAAGTTACTTACCTGTAACTGTTGTTCTCCAGCATGGGTCTGGCATGGATTCACATGCTCATGAATATTCCCCGTCGTCAGGCTGGGAATCCTCGGTAAAGAAAAAACCAGTATCAGTTTCGTTTCTGATCTGTCTTTCGTAGTAATAACCAATCACTGATCTCTGCGTCATACTGACCACAGCCAATGACTGCCCTCTACCTAAGCCCCGCCTCTGGCAGCCATCTTCAGATTTGGAAGCACGTGAAGTGGCAGTATGACCAAGTGAAGAGCCGCAGAGGGGTAGGCGGGAGGGTTCGCATGTGAATCCATGCCAGACCCATGCTGGAGAACAACAGTTACAGGTAAGTAACTTGTTCCTTCTCCAGCATGGGGTCTGGCATGGATTCACATGCTCATGAATAAAGAATACATAGCAGTACACACATGCACAACCACGGGAGGTGGCAAAGGCTCAACATTAAGCATTACATCAAACTCAACATTAAGCATCTTACCTCCTCACCAGGCTCACCTCAGGCGAACAGGTTGCGCAGCACTGCTTGGCCGACCCTGGACTCCTCCCTGGAATCCCGGTCGACGCAGTAGAATTTCGTGAAGGTGTGCGTCGACCTCCACGTAGCAGCCCTGCATATGTCCAGCAGGGGCACACCAGATAGGAACGCCGTGGTAGCTGCGATCGCTCTGGTGGAATGGGCTCTCGGACAGCCAGGCAGCGGTCGGTTTGCCAACCGGTGACAGTACATGATACAGCCGGAGAGCCATCTGGAAATGGAAGCCTTCGAGAGAGCCGTCCCCTGATTGACAGGTCCAAAGTTCACAAAGAGTTGTGACGTCTTCCGAAAACACTTCGTGCGGTCCACGTAGAACTTCAGCGCTCTAGCCACATCCAGCGAGTGCAAAGTCCTCTCAGCCGGCGACGAAGGCGACGGGAAGAACACAGGCAACACCAAGGGTTCGTTGAGATGGAAGTCCGACGGTACCTTGGGCATGAAGGAGGGGTGCGTCCTGAGCACTACCCTCGTGTCGTGAAAAGTCAAGTACGGGGCCTTGCAGGAAAGGGCCTGGATCTCTCCCACTCGTCGTGCGGGGGTGATGGCCACAAGAAACGCTGTTTTCCACGACAGAAATTTCAACGGAGCCGAGTGCAGAGGCTCGAACGGAGGTCCCATGAGCTTGGTCAGCACCACGTTGAGCTCCCACGCCGGGGCCGGAGCCTTCACCGGCGGGAACGATCTGAACAGTCCCTTCATGAACTCTTTCACCAGACGATGAGACCACAAGGACGTCCGGCCCGTGGTTCTGGTGTATCGGGAGATCGCAGCAAGATGAATCTTGATGGACGCGTGTGCCAGTCCAGCTTTGGCCAGTGTCAGCAGGTACGGCAGTACCTGGGGAGCCGTAATCCGTAGAGGGTTAATCTTCTGTGCGTGGCACCAGACAGAGAACCTCTTCCATTTGTGTCCGTAGCATTTAAGAGTCGAGGACGCCCTGGCCTTTGCAAGAACCTCTCTGCAGTCGGCCAGTATGTCGTATCCTCCAAACTCTAGCGCTGCAGGAGCCAGGCCTGCAAGTTCAGCGATTTCGGGTCGTGGTGGAGGATGGCGCCTCCTTCCCTGGAGAGTAGATCCGCGTCCACCGGCAGCTTGATTGGCGGTGACGCTGACAAGTCCAGAAGGTCCGGGAACCATATCTGCCTCGGCCACGCAGGTGCGACGAGGATCATCCTGCACCGTGACCTCTTGAGCTGGTTGACGAGCCGGATTAGCAGTGGCAAAGGAGGGAACGCGTAGAGGAACAGGCCCTCCCAGGGGAACGAGAAAACATCGCCCATGCTCCTCGCCTGGGGAAACCTGCTGGCAAACCTCCGGCACTTGGAGTTCGTCGCCGTCGCGAACAGGTCGATCTGGGGTGTGCCCCACCGTCGGAAGAGGCGATCCACTATATCCTGCCGTAGTTCCCACTCGTGGCACGAGCGCAGCTCCCTGCTGAGTGAGTCGGCGATGGTGTTTTTTATCCCTGCCAGATGAAACGGCACCAGAAACATCCTTTGGGCGACGGCCCAATGCCACAAGTCCTGCGCCTCCCTGGACAGCGCTGGGGACCTGGTTCCGCCCAGTTTCCTGATGTAAAACATGGTGGTGGTGTTGTCGGTGAAGATCCTCACCACATTGCCCTTGAGGGACGGAAGGAAGGACCTGAGGGCCCAGAACACTGCACGGAGCTCCAGGACGTTGATATGGAGGGACTTCTCCGTCGGGAGCCAAAGGCCTCTCGCGTGCAGGTTTTCGGTGTGCGCTCCCCACCCTTCCAGGGAGGCATCCGTGGTCACTGTCTCCTGGTGGTCTGGAAGTCCATGCCCACCGTCAGATGCGCGCGGTTGCCCCACCACCGGACCGCTCGGCGGAAACTCTCGTCGAGTGTGATCCTCTCCTCGAAGCCGCCCGTCGTTTGGATCCAGCGCGCGTCCAGGAACTCCTGCAACGGGCGCATCCGGAGCCTGCACATGGGAATGAGGTAGATGCAAGAAGACATCATTCCGAGGAGCGACTTGATGGACCTCACCTTGGCCGCGTCGGAAACCAACATCCGCTGCACCTTGCCCAGGATGGACCTGGTCCTTTCCTCCGACGGGGAGGCCAGAAGGGACACTGTGTCGAGCTTCGCTCCCAGAAACAGTGCGTTTTGCGCGGGTACCAGGTGGGACTTGGCGTAGTTCACGGAGAATCCCAGGTCCGTGAGAAGTTGGACGGTCCTTGCCGTGTGCTCCACGGCGAGCTCCCTCGTCTTGGCTCGGATGAGCCAGTCGTCCAGGTAGGGGTAGACGTGGATCCCCTCGCGGCGCAGCTGCGCCGCCACCGGTGCAAGGCACCTGGTGAATACCCTGGGTGCCGACCGTAGTCCGAAGGGGAGGGCTTTGAACTGGTAGTGACGCCCTTGGACCACAAACCTGAGGAATTTTCGGTGCCCCTTTAGGATGGGAATATGGAAGTAGGCATCCTCCAAATCCAACGACGACAGGAAGTCTCCTTCCTCCAGCTGCCCCAGGACGTGCTGGAGGGTGACCATCCGGAACTTCTGTGCCTTGATGAACTTGTTCAGACGTCGCAGGTCTAGGATGGGGCGCCATCCTCCCGTCTTCTTCTTCACGAGGAAGTATCTCGAGTAAACTCCGGAGCCCCGAAGCCTCTTTGGGACGAGTTCGATGGCACCCTTCCTGAGCATCGCCTTTACCTCCAGGAGAAGCTGAGGGACGTGAAGCTCTTTCCTGGCCACGGGGGGGACGCGCGGGCACCTTCTTTGAAACTCGAGCGCGTGGCCCCGGGCTAAGGCGTCCAGCACCCAACGGTCGGTGGAGATGGACTCCCACACGCTGACTAAGCTCACCAGCCGGCCTCCCACCGGGGTGCTTCGGTGGGGGCCCGACCCCACGGCCGGTTCAATCCTGTTTCGACGAGGCTTTGCCGCCTTGACCTCCTTGGCGACGACGGCGGGGTCCGCCAGACTTGCCTCGTCCTCTGTAGGCCTCCTGAGACGACGTGCGGGCCGCTTGACGGTAGGTGGAGAAACCGCCGCCGGAACCTTTGGAGGCGCCCTTGCCTCCGCTGCTCCGAAAGGGCGTCCGTCGTTGCTGCAGAACCCCAAGGGCCCGGGCCGTCTCAGTGTCCGCTTTAATGGCCTGAAGGGAATCGTCCACTATTTTCCCAAACGGGTTGTTCCCATCGAACGGCATGTCCAGGACTCTGGTCTGTACGTCTTGACGGAAGTCCGTAGCCTTGAGCCATCCACGCCGCCTAAGGCACACGCCGTTGCCCAACTGGCGGAAACCAGTGTCGGCGATGTCCGTCGCAATAGTGATGGCGTGGTCCGACGCCACCTCACCTTCCTGTAGGATCTCCAGGGCATCCGCCCTCTTGTCGTCCGGTAGGAAGTCCAGCAGGGGAGCCAGTTTGTACCATAGCTCCCTGTCGTAGCGGGCCACGATAGCCAAGGCGTTGGCCGCTTTAATCGTCGTCGCTGCAGACGAGATGACCCTGCGTCCCATAGCGTCCAATTTCTTTCCCTCGCCGTCCGGTGGGGAAGTCGATGTGGAGGCCGCACCCCCCCCGCTTTCTTCCTGGCCGCCGCGGAGACGACGGAGTCCGGGGTAGGCTGCGCCCGGAGGCACAGGGGGGCCGCGTCCGGGACCCGGTACTTCTTCTCGTACCGGTCTCTTCTAGCTGGCGTCGTGGAAGGGTTCTTGAGGAGGGCGAGGCCCTCATCCCAAATGTCGTCCAGTAGAGGCACCCCGAGGACCGTCTTCCTCTTGGCCTTGCGCCGTTGATAAAGGAATCCTTCCTTTTTCTTCTCCTCAGGGCAGAGTTGGAAAAGCTCGGATGCCCTGGCGATCATGGAGTGGAACGATCCAATCTCGTCGGGCGGAGAAGCCCTGGTGGGAGGTGACGACGGTAGATCCTCGTCGTATACCTCGTCGTCCGTACCCGTCGCTGCCGTGTCAGTCCCCGTATCATCCCCTCGGGTGGACGGGGAGGAGGGCTGGACGGGGCGCGACGGCTGAAAAGGAGGTGGAGGGTGAATCCTTCTTTTCTTGGGAGGGGGAACACCAGAAGGTCCCGGTTCAGGATCCCCCGACGGGAGAGGTTCCTCCGTCGGCAACGGTAGTCTCGTCCTTATCTCTGAGCATAAGGACTGTATAGCCAACGAAATGGCCGCCGAGTTGTCTTGCGGCGCTGGCAGAGGGGAATCCGACGGGCGATCAGGGGCCCCGTCGGCACCCTCGACGATGTCGTCACCTGCGTCGGGACTCATCCCGACGGGCCGGTCTTCTTCCACGCCAAGGCCGTGGCTTAAGACCTCGATCAGCTCTTCCTCCGAGGTTGAGGCCGAATCTACGACGACGCCCTGCCCCCCCTTTTTCTTCCCCGCCGGGGATTTCACGGGGGTCCTATCGATGGGCACAAAAGAGGACTCCCTCCGCGGTGGCAGGGAGACTCTGAGCCCCGAGGTCGCCACCACTGGTGTAGCCTCCACAGGCTGAGCCAGGGCCGCCGCGACAGTATCGATAGAGGGCTTGGCCGGATGGATTAAGGCCTTCACCACCTTAGGTGCGCTCACCGCCTTATCCTTGAGGGGGGGGACACTGCCTCGCTCCCCCTCCGATGGGGCCTTCGAGCTCGACCGGGGCCTCTCCAGGAGCTTCGCCGGGTGCTCGCCTTTCCTCTTACCCGACCCAGAGCGTTGGCTCGTGGTTGATGGTGCCGGGGAGGGTGCGCCCTGCCTGGCGCCCGTAGAGCCCGACCGTTCGGCGCTCCCGGTGCCAGCGGACTCGCAGTGCTTGGCCTTGTGTTGGACCCCCGTCGCCGGGGCGTCCTCAAAGGTCTTAGAAGACCGCTCGGATTTCTTCCTCTTCTTCTCGCCTGACGGGCTCTTCCCTTCCAGCCAGTTGGCGAGACGTTGATGGCGGTCCTTCATGGTCCGCTCCGACATATTGCCGCAAAACGCACAGTCCTTCTCCACGTGCGTCTTGTCCTCATGTAAGCAGTAGAGACAAAAGGAGTGTTCGTCCTCCTTAAAGACGTTCTGCAGCTGGCATCCAGGGCAGATCCTGAACAGCTTTCCGGGCGTCGAGCTTCCCTTCTCCTGGGCCATGTACGGGCCTGGGAAGCTTCTGGAGTCCTCCAAAAGCGTAGCTCGACGAAATCTTCACCCTTGAGGGGCGCAGACGAATCCGACACGGGTCCCCGTTGATCGGATGGAGAGTCGGTGGAGCTTGAGGCTCTTTTGACCGAAAAAACGAAGTTTTTGAGAAAAAACGTGAACAAATAGCACTAACGCTCGAGAGCAATAGCACGAGGATCCCAACACATGAACGTGCGGTAAAAATCTGAAGATGGCTGCCAAAGGCGGGGCTTAGGTAGAGGGCAGTCATTGGCTGTCGTCAGTATGACGCAGAGATCAGTGATTGGTTATTACTACGAAAGACAGATCAGAAACGAAACTGATACTGGTTTTTTCTTTACCGAGGATTCCCAGCCTGACGACGGGGAATATTCATGAGCATGTGAATCCATGCCAGACCCCATGCTGGAGAAGGGAATAGTTTCTTACCTGTAACTCCATTTCTCCAGCATTGGTATCTTTCATGGATTCACATGCTTAGAATATTCCCCGTCGTCAGGCTGGGAATCCCCGGTACATTATATAGACCCTTTCCCGTAGAAAAACTTTTCCGACGCTTATGCGTCCTATCCACCTCGTTTTGTATCATGCGTACCCGAACCGTCAGGACGTCATGATATAAATACAGGCCCCGCCCCCGCGCTCCCTCAGATTTCGGCCCCCAAAGTAGTGGGGGAACCGGTTTGCATGTTCAGGGGAGGCAGGTGGGCGCATGTGAATCCATGAAAGATACCAATGCTGGAGAAATGGAGTTACAGGTAAGAAACTATTCCCTTCTCCAGCATTGGATCTTTCATGGATTCACATGCTTAGAATAGATTACATAGCAGTACCACCCCCAAAGAGGAGGCGTGCATGCAAACCCATATACTTTCTTCGCAAAGCCCGTTCCCTATGATCACGTATACATTAGAAAACGTTAACATAGGAAAACGAACCACATACAGTCATAAATTCCACAGGATGCAACCCCTCAGCTTACCTTATTGGAATAGGTGTCGGAGCACCGCCTGTCCCATCCGGGTATCTTCGGCATGTTGCTGCGACAGGCAGTATGGCGGGTAAAGGTGTGTGTAGCCGCCCAGGTAGCCGCCATGCAGATGTCCCCCAGAGGGACTCCGGCCCACAGTGCCGTCGACGATGCCGCTGCTCTAGTTGAATGAGCTCTTGGCCGTCGTAGAAGAGGTTTCCCTGCCTTGGAGTGGCAGTACGAAATGGTAGATGACACCCATCTTGACAGTCCTTGCTTTGAAATGGCTTTTCCTCTAGCACCCAAACCATAGGCCACGAACAGCTGTCTCGTTTCTCTGAACGGTTGCGTACGATGAAGATAAAACTTGAGAGCCCTTTTTACATCCAATGTGTGTAACATGCGCTCCGCTCCCGAGCATGGCTCCGGAAAAAACGTAGGCAACACAATAGAGGAGTGTTTATGGAACACCGAAGGAGCTTTTGGTATGAACTGTGGGTTAGTGGCTAGGACTACCTTGTTCTTGAAAAATCGTAAGTATGGTGGGTCTACCATTAGAGCCTGAACTTCTGAAATACGTCGGGCTGAAGTGATGGCCACCAGGAAGGCCAATTTCCACGACAAAAACTTTAGAGACGATGATGACATTGGCTCAAAAGGAGGCTTCATAAGAGACGTTAAGACCAGATTGAGGCTCCACTCCGGCGGAAATTTCTTCTCTGGAGGGAAACTCCGAAAGAGGCCTTTAAGGAAGTGCTTAATCAGGCGGTCGCTGAACAATGGTGCCGAATGCCGTTGACGAGTAAACCTGGAAATGGCTGCTAGGTGTACTTTTATTGACGATACCGACAGGCCCTTTTGAGCTAAGAACAGCAAGTATGGAAGGAGCTGTTCCGGCTTAATCGATTGCGGGGCCAAACCTGGTTGATCCTCGCACCATTGACAGAAACTTCTCCATTTGTACGCGTATGAGGCGTTTGTGGAAGGTGCTCTTGCCGCTTGCAGGATACGCCGACAGTCCTCCGGAATCGTTAGCCGACCAAATTCGGCGAAGTCAGGAGCCAGGCCGTCAACTTGAGGCTGTCCGGGTCGTGATGCCAAACGACACCCTCCTGTCGAGACAGAAGGTCGGGGGTCTTCTGGAATCTCATCGGTTCCGCCACCGCTAAGTGTAGCAGGTCTGAGAACCACACCTGTCTGGCCCAGTACGGGGCCACCAGAATTACCCGACATGGGTACCTGAGGATCCATTGCAACGTCCTCCGGACAAGGGGAAATGGAGGGAATGCGTACAGGAATTTGTTCGTCCATGGGAAGGAGAACGCATCCCCCAGTGAGCCCTGCTGAGGCCATCTGCTTGCGTACTGATGGCATTTCCTGTTGTTCTTCGTCGCAAACAAGTCTATGGAAGGGTGTCCCCATTTCTTGAATACTTGTTGTAGTTGTTGGTCGTTCAGCACCCATTCGTGAACTTCGTTCATTTCTCTGCTGAGGGCATCGGCTTCCACGTTTCTCACGCCTGGTAGGTGGAACTCTAAGATTTTCATGTTGTGTTGCAGGGCCCAATGCCATATTTTCTGTGCCTCCGTCGATAGGGACCTGGAACGTGTCCCTCCTTGTTTCCTCAAGTAGAACATCGTAGTGGTGTTGTCCGTCATGACACGCACCACCGAGTCCCTCAGTTGAGGAAGAAAAGATTTCAGAGCCCATCGCACTGCTCTCAGTTCTAGCAGGTTGATATGCAGGGAGGACTCCTGCAACGACCACTGGCCTTGTACTTGTAACGTATCCAGATGAGCTCCCCATCCGCTCAGCGATGCATCCGTCACCACCGTCTTTTGGAACTCCGGTTCCAGTAGAGGCATTCCTTTCGTTAGATGAGTAGACACTCTCCACCAGCAGAGTGCTTGAACTAGTTGTTCGTCGACGACCAGTCTGTCGGACCAGCGACCTCGGCTCTGCGCCCAACGGTCCGCTAGAAATTCCTGGCAAGGTCTCAAACAGACGGCAGTTGTTTATCAACGGAATGCAGGACGACATGGTCCCTAGCAGGGACATGTACTTGCGCACTGAAACCTTGGTACCGCCTCTCCATTCCGACGCCTTGCTTTAAAGTTTTTGAATTCGTTCGCTGGATGGTCTCACCAGGCTTGTGTGTGTATGAAACTCCGCTCCTAGAAAGACCAAGGTCCTCGAAGGCTCTACGGAGGACTTGTTGAAGTTTATTGCGAAGCCCAGTTCCTGTAAGAGGGACATTGTGGCCCTTAGACTGTCTCGTGTTTGTTCCTTGGACGAACCTCTGACCAGCCAGTCGTCTAGATATGGATAGACATGGTGACCATCCTTCCTTAAATGGGCCGCTATAGGGGCCAAGCACTTGGTGAACGTCCTGGGGGAGGACTTGAGCCCGAACGGGAGGACCTTGAACTGAAAATGCTTTCTCCCGACGACGAATCTTAAATATCTCCTGTGTCGTGGGCGTATTGGGATGTGAAAATAAGCATCTTGAAGGTCTAGTGACGATAGATAATCCATGGGTTGCACCGACCTGATAACCTCTTGGAGCTTTAGCATTTTGAATTTTAGGCTCTTTAGCCACTTGTTGAGTACCCTCAGGTCGAGAATGGGCCTCCATTTGCCGTTTGGCTTCTTGACAACAAAGAACCGGGAATAAACTCCTTGTCCTTCCTGTGTCACAGGAACTCTCTCTACCGCCCCTTTCCGCAACATAAGCGCCGCCTCTTGTCGTAGGATTCGGAGGTGGGGCTGTGTCGAGAATAAAGGCGGAAGACGCGGAGGCTTGTCTTTGAATTGTAGCGCATGACCCATGCGAATCGTGTCTAGAACCCATCGATCTGTGGTGATGCATTTCCATCGGTCGAAGTGATGAGACTCGACCCCCCAGGACGTTCCGAAGGCCGTCATTGGTTGCTGGTTTGCTTGTTCTTCGTCGACGACGGACCCGAGCCTCGCCGCCTGGAGGCTTGATAGTCCCTGCTTCTACGTGCCGACTGGGACGCTCGTCTGAACCCTTGTGAAGAGTACGAGGGCCTGTTAAATCCACTGTCCCTCGAGGCTCCAAAGCGGGAGTTTCCAGAAGCACCCCTAAAGGGGCGAAAAGAGCGAAAGTTTCTACCCGTTTGAAGGGCGCCGAGGGACCTAGCAGTATCCGTGTCTTCTTTCATCCCCTTCAACGCTTCATCAACCTTTTCGCCAAACAGGTGTTCCCCTTCGCATGGCATGTCAAGGACTTTGTACTAGACTTCAGGACGGAAAGTAGTACATTTGAGCCACGCTTGTCGACGAAGCACTACTCCATGGTTGATTTGTTTGAAGCCAGACTCTGCTAGGTCAACTGCGATATTAATTGCGTGGTTCGAGGCCTCTTCGCCAACCCGCACCAGTAACATAGCTGCTTTCCGGTGTTCGTCTGGCAGGTGTTCTAGGATAGGGGCTAGTTTGTGCCACATTTCTCTATCATATCGTGACACGATCGCTAAGGAATTGGCTGCTCTTACTGTCGTCGCTCCGACCGAGAGCACCTTTTTTCCAAAGGCGTCCTGCCTCCTAGCCTCGCTTTCCGGTGGCGTTGAACATTTTTGCAGTACCCTGGCCTTCCTAGCCGCTGCCGCCGACACCACTGAGTCAGACAGAGGCTGTGATGTTAGACATTTTGGAGTGGACTCCGGAGCTTTAAACTTTTTCTCGATCCGTCCCTTTATAGCTGGCTCCGAGAAAAATGGTGCATCGTCTTGAGACCTTCTTGCCACACGTGGTCCAGAATTGGGATGGCAAATACCGATTTTCTCCTTTGACCCATATGGTCAAAAAGGAAACAGTCTTTCTTCTGCTCCTCAGGAATCAAGCCGAACTCGGAACAAGCTTTTCCCATCATTGCATGGAAGGCTCCCACATCATCCGGGGGAGATGGCTGTGTCTGGCTCCTCGTAGACTCTACCTCTACATCCGAACTCCATGTTGGGTCCCTCGACGGTGACAGGGAGATGTCTGACCCCGAGTCACCCGGTATAGAGTCGGACTCCGACAACTCACCCTCCTCCTGAGCTCGAGGACGATCTTTTACCGCCGGGGGAGCCGATGGGTGTTTAGTCGTCGAGCGAGCCGTACAAGTTTGCTCGTCGACAGAAGGTACAGAAAAAAGAGACGATGACGTCCCAGGTTGAGGGAACTGCGTATCCAGCCGCTGCAGGAGCTTCTGAAGAGTATTAAGCACATCCAGAGACAAAACCGTCTGGGGGGTCAGTAACGTGGATGATATAGGTACCATACCCCCACTCGCACTCGTCGTCGTCGACGTGGAAGGCCGTAAGCCTAAATCCGATGGCTGCAGAACCGTGTCACCTTCTCCTTCCGCCGAGCAGGCCGTGTCAGGCTGCAGCAAGACCTCAGGGGGGATCGGGTCATAGACCTCTGGCAGCCAAGCCATAGACTGAGTCTCCGTCGACGAAGGAATCCCAACCGCTGCTGCCTGAACGGTAATAGGCATCATCAATGACACCGAGGTCGACGAGCAAGTCGTCGTCGTCGAGCCCTTAGACTTCGTCGTCGATTTCGATGCCGACTTCCCGGCTGAAGCATCTCGACTCATGGAAGACCTGGGACGGTCCCCTGAGGAAGATTTTGACAGCGCTAGCCTCTCCGTCTTAGATGATGAGGAGGAGGAGGGCTTTTTATGTGATGAGGAAGATCCAGCATGCTTCCCCTTATGCTTGTCCTCAGTGCGAATTTCCACTGGCCGTACCTTTTTCGATGGAGGCTCCGACTTGCTCCTGGAGGCCGTGGAGCCCACTTCCGAAGCCGGGTAGGCACCCGCTCCGTCATTAAGCCAGTCGACCAGCCTTCGTTTACGGTCCTTAAGGGTTTTTTGGGAGAAACCCTGGCATATCTCACATGTATCCGCCGTGTGGTGCGGGTGGAGACAGTAGATACAGTCCATGTGGCCATCTCCTTCATAAACTTTTTTGAGGCCACATGTTGCACAAGGGCGAAATAACGCTTTTCCAGACATAATTCTCCAGAATTTGAACGTCGCCGAAGCGAAACAGAAAAAACAACCTAGTTTCCACTAGTAGTAAACACGAGGATCCCACTACTTTGAAAGACGGTTGAAATCTGAGGGAGCGCGGGGCCTGTATTTATATCATGACGTCCTGACGGTTCGGGTACGCATGATACAAAACGAGGTGGATAGGACGCATAAGCGTCGAAAAAGTTTTCCTACGGGAAAGGGTCTATATAATGTACTGGGGATTCCCAGCCTGACGACGGGGAATATTCTAAGCATGTGAATCCATGAAAGATCCAATGCTGGAGAAAGTATATTAACCCCTTCCAGTACTTCCACAATATGATGGTTTGTACTGGTCCTGTTCACAATTTAGGGCTAGTAAAGCCAATGGTGACTTTACATGCCCTGGGAGACAGTAGTCAGTGCCAGGGTATGGAGTCTATTTTTGGGGGTCACTAGGACACCCCTGTGTTACTACACTGAGGGTGCTGTGTAACACACATAGGAAATTAGATGATACCCTATGGAGTAAAAAGGCTACCCCATAGCACATGAACACATACCAAGTCAAAGACATACCTCAAATCATGCCTAAGAGTGGGAGAAAAAGAGTCTCACTCTTAGCAGGAGAAAAAAATAAACCCCAAAAATCCAGTAAAGCTGCTGGGGGACTCACTAGGTTTGGGAAATTAGCCTTATAAGAGAATTCTCCCCAACAGCTCCAAGGGTCTGATCCGGAGGAAGTCGGCGGAGCAGATTTTGTCTCACCTGGAGACACCTGCTTACTACGCCACAGGCTGGCCTTCTCCCTGAACTTGAAGTCCCACATGACGCCAGTCTAGAGGCTCCAGTTCATCAGAGCATTCCAAGACACTCGGGCGGGGAAGGCCCGCCCCTGCCCCCCATTGCTCAAAGGAGACCACTAACAGAATTCTGCAGGTGGTGAACCAAGTAGACTTACCAGCAGCTTCCTTCCTTCCTCTGCCTTTTAGGCCTCCTGTCTCCTCTTTCTAGTACCAGAGTACCAGGTGACAGGCTGCGCATGAGTTCTCTTCAGTGGCTCCTATGGGGCCAGTGCTCCCAGTACCTTGGAACTCTGCCAAACTCCCTCGAGGTATCCAGGGCAGTGGTCGATGACTTTGGTTGAGGGCAGACGGCAATAATCTCATGGCAGGGAAGCCCTTCTGTCCTCCGTGGCCTCAGGACTGAGAAGTCACAGATGCGTCTCTGAAGGGTTGGGGCGCTCACTGCAAGGACCTGCAGGTGAATGGCCTTTGGTCAGCAATGGAAGCCAGGTGACACATCAACAGGCTGGAGTTGCGAGTCATCAGGTTAGTCCTGAGAGCGTTTGCTCCATCTTTGAAGGGGAAGCATTTCCTGATTCTGACAGACAATATGATGGCCATGCACTACCTGAACAAGCAAGGGTGGCGTGCGCTCCCTCCCACTCTGGAGAGAGGCGATGCAGCCGAGGTTCTGACTACTGGAGAAGCAGATCTCTGTCTCAGCAGTTCATCTAGCGAGGACAGATAACAGTCTGGCAGATTCTCTGTGCAGGCAGAGCGCGGTTGTGATGCTGGAAATGCCTTATGGGGGGACCGCCCTCATGTCCTTGTCCTACCACTTCTCTTTTCTTTCTTTTCTCTGTGTGTTTTTTCTATGTTTTCTGTGACTGAGGTCCAACCCGGACCTCTGGCAGTGCAGATCTTCATATTTATCTTTTAGTGAATATCACCCATGGGATACCCTTATGGCACCTATGGGTGGGGGATGGAGCGGGACATCTTTGTAGCCCTTATATGTGTTTTGGGCACCTTTGCTTTGCCCACAGAGCAGGGTATGGGCTGGTGGCAGCTAAATGCAGACTGGACAGTGGCTCCGAGTATCATTCATATTGGGGATACCCAGGCCCTGCCATAGGAATCAGTGGATTCCTGTTAGGAGGCAAGATGGCCCCTGTGGCCTCTTGGTTTCTATTGCATTTTACCTTGTTTCCCAAAGTGCTGGGAAGCCCCGACGACTGTGTACCTTCCTCCGGAATGGCTTTTGGGTGGAAACACGATATAAGACTCTGATGCTCCCTTTCCCCTTGACTGGCTGTTGGGTGGAAATACCATATATGGCTCTGGTGCTGCCTCCTGTCAGACTGCCTGGGGCCTTCCCTGTGTGAATGGAGTCTGAAGTGAACTCACATTCTCTCGTTTCTGTGTGTGTAACTGCTTGAAACTGACATGAATGCAGTGTAGTGTAATGAAAGGCTGGGCACTTGGCCAAACCCACATATTTTGTTAGATGTGTCTGGGTGGAGTCAATGCCTGAATGCCTGTGAGCCTGATTGGCTACCTGCCTGCTTGAATGAATACCTACTGTGTGATTGGCTGACTGAGCCTGGCTCAGGCAGAGTGAATGAGAGACAGATGTGTATTTCTGGGGACCTCTCACTTACCAATTTGTTCAGTAGCTGAAGTCGAAGCTTAGCAAGAAGAAGCTGCTCCTGGAAGCCCAGCTGGAAGAGAAGTCTGCTGCTGCATTTCTTCAACAATCCGAAAGCTGTCGTGTCTCCCATGGACTGATGCAGAGAGGACCAACAAAGGAGACCTCTCTGCGAGCTACGAGGGACCATCCTGCAAAGCTGCTACTCTTCATCGAAGTATCCTGGAAGCCAGTCCTGTGTGCCTGCCATCTGGAGAAGGGGTCTTCGAAGTCCAGAGGAGTAGTGCTGGCCATCTCGAGCCAGGGAAGTCCATTGGTGTTGCCCAGGGTCCGTAGGTGCGTTTTGTAACCGATGGAAGCAATTACTGTCTACCGCCCAGAAGAGGGTGGTACTGTGGCATAGTGCTGCTGGACAACCGGAGCTGCGAAAGTTCCAAGCTGCCTAAAAACATTTCAAAAGACATCCTTGCTATATCACTGACCACTTTTTCCTGCCAGAGAGAGCACAGAGTCGTTGGGTGGTGTTGAAGGTTCGCCGGTGGGTTTCCCGCCACCAGAAGCTAAGTCGTCCCAAGGGTCCAGACTTGATGAGGGTCCGAGGTCTACTCCAGAGGTCGAGTCAAGGTCACCAGAAGCCATCCAGAGGTCTGCTGTGGCTGCAGCACTGAATAACCAAAAGTTGGAAAACCGTGATATTCCGAAACCCGACACCAAAAGTGACCAATGCACCCGTCGCTGCCAGAAGTTATCGAAGGGTAGCAGGGGTCTTATCTTCATCCATAAAGCCTTTAAGGAGACCACAGCAAGTTTCTTCTTCACAGGACTTCTACAGTTAGCGAAATTGTCGACCAAAATGAGAGCACTGCAAAGAGTCAAACTGCTACCATTCCGAAAGACTTTGGTTCCTTTTTATTTTTGGACTCAGCATCCCAGTGGCTCCTTCTTCCAACGGGGGGTCCATCCTCGTAGGGAATTGTTGAGTAAAGGTGAGAAACTCTGCCACTTCCGTCTACCAAGGCACCAAAAGGTACACGAGGAAGAGCATCTTCTAGCCTCAGGAATCATACAGGGGTCCAAGATTCGTCTTGGATCCTGTTCTCCCATGGCCTCTCAGGTACTTTGAGGTAGTAGAACCTTTTAAGAGAAAGCCCAGCGTTATTGAACAATATTGGACTGGGCTGTAAAAGGTTACCCTGTTGGGGGGGGACCCTCACTGAGTATTACTGGTTTAGTCTAAAGAAAGCATCCTGTCGCTGTTCATAACTAACCTGCCTTTCTTTCCTATTCAATGATGGTTAAACTAAGAATTCACCTGACATTTAAAACTGTCTGCAGTTAGTGCAGTTCTTACTGAATTTAAGTAGTGTGTGGTACCACGTAGAGTGCATATATTTAACATTCTCTGAATAAGCATTCCATGTACAACGTATTATATATACATATGTACTGTTGGTAGAAGTAGCAAATCTTATTTTATATAAAGAAGCTATGTTATCACCTAACAGTGTGTGGACATTCCTTTGTGGGGGCTTTGAGGAGACTCTGTACTTAAGAACCTGCCTGCACTGCATCACCTCCTGAAAGTTTAAGCCTGGCTGCTTGCCACGTTTACCAAAATGAGAACCTTGCTGGGGTTGTTCTGTGCCTTTACCCTACCATATAGGGGGCAGAGGTACAGATACCTCCCTCCAGTCTTTATGGTCTCACACGAGTGGGAAGGGGACCAGGAAGTCCTAGAGGAGGTCTTCCCTTGCTGGGGTACACAATCAGTGGACCCATTTGCCACAGAGTCCAACAGGAAGTGCAGACAGTTTTGCTTGAGAGAATTCCCAATGAACGGCGAGCTGGGGGACGTGTTTCTGGTGGATTGGACCTTCGATCTCCACTATGCCTTACCTTGAATTCCCTTCATTCCTTGGGTTCTCAGGAGGCTCAAGAGGTTTCGAGCACCCATGATCTTGATCACCCCTGACTGGGTGAGGAGGACATGGTACTCTGACCTTCTGGATCTGACCATCTGCCCACCTCCCCTTTTGCCTCGGCCCCCAGATCTCCTATCCCAGTCCCTCAACCTACATGGGTGGCTCTTGACAGGATGAGATAACTGGGAACTCTCTGAGAAGGTGCTTAAGATGTTCCTGGCTGCACGCAGACCATCTACAAGATCCCTGAAGACGTGCAGGTGGAGATGATTTGAGGCCTGGTGCAGGGACCGCAAGATTGACCCCTTCTCTTCCCCACCACTTCAGTGATGGAGTTCCTTCTGTCACTAGCCTCAGCAGGCCTTCAGTTCACCACACTCGAAGGATATTTGGCTGCCTTGTCTGTGTTTAAAAAGGACCCCAGATCAGGGTTCATATTTCACAATCGCGGTGATGGCTCAATTCCTTGGGCCTTGTAAATAAGTTTCCACCAACTCCCTTTGTTTGGTATCTTAATCTGTTACATACCTTGCTGATAGCGGCGCCTTTTGAGCCCATGCATACCTGTTCTTTTCGGTTGTTCTCTGTGAAGACAACCTTCTTAGTATCAATAACGGTTTATAGTGAAAAAACCGAATTACAAAATATCGAAAACAAAAATCTCGAATCCAAAATATCGAAAACAAAAATCTCGAATTTTTGTTTTAATACGTTTTTATTTCAAAATGGGAGGGTTCCCCCCCAACCCCCCTTTTTTATTTTTTTTTATTTTACCCTTTTTTTTAATACTTACCTGAACCCACAAATACATATAAATAAATAAATAGAGATTTTTTTTTTCTCGAGATTTTGGATTCGGGATTTTGGTGATTCGATATTTTGTTTTCGGTTTTTTGACCGACCACCATCAATAACATCTGCTAGGCGGGTTAGTGAATTGCAGACTCTTTGTTGCAAAGCGCCCTTTCTGTGGTTCTTTCGACAGAAGGTCTCTCTTAAAGTAAGGTAGGGATTTCTACCGAAGGTGGTGTCTGAGTTTCGTCTATCGCAGGCCATAGACCTGTCAGTCTTCTACCCACCTCTGCATCCTTCCAAGAAAGAGGAGCTTTTCCATCGACTAGATCCCAAAAGGGCACAGAGTTTTTACGTCACAAGGATGTCTGAATTCCAGAAATCTGACCAACTCTTCGAGGCCTGTTCTTGAGCCTGCAAGGGCCTGGCAGGAACTAAACAATCCATATCCAGGTGGATCATTTTGTGCATAGCAGAGTGCATCGGTCTGCAGGCAGAGAGCTGCCTTCTGGCATCAGGGCACACTCGACTAGAGGGGTCTCTGCGCCAACTGCAATTCAAAAGAGTCCCGGTTCGGAATATTTGTTTTGCAGCAACATGGTCCTCACTTCACACTTTTACTAGACATTACAGTCTAGATGTTGCCCCTGGGGCTGATGCATTTTGTGGCAGGCCGGTGCTGCAAAATTCGCTAGTGTAACTTTCTGCCCGCCTCCTTTGCCTCACTACTTGGGGAGTCTATCAGTTGAGGAATCTGCGGGAGAAAGGCAATCCATTGGAGGAGAAATTACTTGCTGTAATGTTTTCTATGGATTGTTCTCCTGTAGATTCCTCATCTCCCCACACCATACACATCACTGCAGAGAAAGTTTGGCGGTCGGTGCGCATCTCTTCTTTAGTGGGTTGACACCTGGTGATGGTCCTGAACTGACCGTTTTCTGTTTTTCATTGCATGTTTTTTCCCTCCAAAAATAAAAACGAAAAGCTTTTCCTGACGCTACAAGTTGTGGTGTCTTTCACAAGGTTTTTTCTTCCCTTAGGAAGTTATTGTTGTGTTAACATTTTATGGGCTGGTTAGCCCATTTTTTTTCTCTCGTTTTCCTATGCAGTGGTCAAGGTCGGGGGGAAAAAAGAGGGAAACTGAGGTGTGGGCGTAATGACGTGGTATATATACACGACGCCCGACGTCAGAGCGGACGACCGAGCAAGACAGATCGACGACCGAGTCGAGTTCCACTATGCCCCCTGTAGAAGTTTTTCCGAAGCAGCAGAGCTGGAGTATGATATCTATTAGGTGAGGAATCTGCGGGAGAAGAATCCATAGAAAGAACATTACGATAAGTAATTTCTCTGTCTTACATAGTTTCCCTAGTAGTACAGAATTCTTGCATAGAGAAAAAAGCGAGCAAACCACCAGCTACACCAAAAATCTCAGAAGAACCGCTTATGAAAGAATGGCCATCTGGTGAGGACGGGAAAGCTGGCGCTTTTTAGTTTTGATAAAACGATGGTGTTTTTCAAAGTCACAAAGGGCAAGTCCTGGAAAAGCCGATCTCCGGAAGCAAGGTTATTCACAACCCCAGTTAAGCAAAGCCACTCTCTTGAGTACAGTTGACAAAGAAGCAAGGGTAAACAAAAGGGAAACGGACACTGGTGTGTAGGGTAGTTAACAATGAACACACTGGATAAGTAAGAACCACACAGGTAAATTATAAACCTAACACTCCCTTATCACAAAACTACTCTAAGGTACACTTAAAATATTTCAAGGTAAGTTAGTACATGTACACCACTCGCAGTTAGGCAGACCACTATGGGTTACACACGGTATGCAGTGATTTTACTGAATTAAAAATAACAAATACCATTTTTATATAAACTTGTTTGCCCAAAAAAATACTGCATTTTTAAAAATATATGTATGGGGTGGGGTATGGAGTTAAAATAGGTGGGGAGGGGTTTGGGGTGGGATTATAAACAATTCTTTTGGTACACATTTCTAGTTAAAAAAAGATTGTTATTTTTCAATTTGGCAAAATCACACTACTTAAGAATCACAAGCAGTTATCTAAACACATGCATTTAACAAAGTAGGGAGAACAGATGTTAAGAAAATTAAAAGTTACTCATCGTAGTGACTAATGTACTCCTAGTCCATAGTCCCCCTTTCCTCCATATTGTATGGGCGTCCCTCGCTAGGTTTTATTAGGGGGGGGAGGATGGTGAGACGTGTGGAGGAAAGGGGACTATGGACTAGGAGTACGTTAGTCACTACGATGAGTAACTTATAATTACTCCTACGTCCTGTCCCCTTTCTTTCATACTGTATGGGCGAGTACAACTGAATGTAGCCCAAGGGTGAAGAGGTGCTCTCTTAAGAAAACAATTTCCTTAAAACTGCCCAAACAAATGCTGCATCCGACCTGGCGCCGGCAATCGAGCAGTACTGCTTGCAGAAGGCCGAGGGCGTAGCCCATGCAGCCGCCTTGCTGATAACCTGCCACAGGGCGTGCCTATGGAAAGCAACCGCCCTAGTTTTAGGTCTGATTTCGTGGGCATGCAAATTTGCTGGAAGAGGTTTGTGCTGCCCCTTGTAAGCCTTCTTGATGGCCGTAACCATCCACCTCACTATGGAAGCCTTGGAGGCTTGACAACCAGGCTTTGACCCACCAAAGGTGACAGAGCGTCAGATTTGCAGAAGCTCTTGGTTCTGTCCAGACAGTGCAATACCCTCTGAGCGTCATCCTTTGGGTCCACAAAGAACATAACTAGCACTATCTCCTCGTTTAGATAAAACAAGGAGATAGCCTTCGGTAAGAATGCGGGTTGAGTTCTAAGCACTACTTTGTCTTTATGAAAAGTAGTGTAAGCCTCTGAAGCCACCAGCGCCTGGATTTCACTGATCGGGCATGCCGAGGTAAGGCCCACCAGGAGGGCTGTCTTAATGGCAACTAGCCTGATGTCCGCGGACGCTATAGGTACGAATGTTTTATGCGCCAGGGCGCCCAAGAACACATTGAGGTCACACACTGGGTGTGGATTCTTGATAGGCCGGTAAAGTCTGATAAGGCCCACCAAGTGTCTTTTTACCACGGATTAGAGGAGGAAAAACCTCCTCGTCCGAGTTCCTGTAGGCTCCATCGCCACCAGATATGTGCAGTATGCGTCTACCTGCACCCCCCGAGTGTGCGAGGTGAGCAGGGAATGATAGCACGTCGTCCAACGTGCAGGTCAATGGATCACCCAGTGGCAAAACCTGGTCCACTTGCTTTTGTACTGGCCCCTGGTAGCATCGCTCCTAGCCCCCTTGTTAAATGTCTAGGTTAGCTTGTGACAGATGCAGATACCTCAGTGTGACCTGTTCAGTAACCACGCTGCAAGGGCCAACGTCTTGGGGGGGCTGGGTGGATGACCGTGCCTCTCTGCTGAGAGTGTAGGTGTGCTGGGCCCAGCGGAAGGTGCACCATGGCCTGATCAGACAGGCTGATTAGTTCCGAAAGAACCATGGCTTGCTGGCCATCACGGAGCTATCAGGATGATACAGAGGTGTTGGGACTTCCTGATCTTGCAGATTACCCCGACGACCAGGGGAGTGGAGCGAAGGCATACGCGTTCATGTTGTTCCACTCAATCTGCATTGCTTCGCCCAGAGAGCCGCTGCCCTGTCACTAATAGGACACAAATTGTGGGCACCTCCTATTGGCTCAGGTGGCAAAGTGATCCACCTATGGATGACCCCACTTGTTGAAGATCCCCTAAAGAACCTGCTCATCCAACTGCCATTCGTAGTTGTCTGGACACCAAGGCAGCTGAGCATGTCGGCCTCCAGGTTGGACTCCCACCTCCCCCACCCCCCGCCCCGGGAGGTGGATTGCTGCCAAGGGCATGTTTTCCAAAGCCCATTCCCAAATGCTGACTGCTAGAGTGCAGAGGGGAGGAGATCTGGTGCCACCCAGCTTGTTAAAGTACACGCTGGTGGAGCGATCTGTCTGAATGAGGACCGCCTTGCCGCTGATCGAGAGGGAGGCTTAGAGAGCGAGCCAGATGCCATCAGCTCTAGCCTGTTGATATGGGCCTCCTGCTCCTGACGGGACCATACCCCATGGACACTGTGGCTGCGCAAGAGTCTATGGTGATGGTAAGCTGAGGTGCTGGAGGACGGAAGGGCCTGCCCATCCGTAGTTTGTTCACAATGCTCCACCAGACTATGCCCTGGTGGAGATGATGTGGGATGCTTACCTGCTCCGCCTGGGAACCCTTCTCCTGACTCCAGGAGGATGAACTGCTGTCGCCTCATTTTGAGCCTTGTATGCAGTACTGCCTGCTGACATGCCACCATGATGTCCAAGAGGTGTTGGTACCAGCATGCCAAGGCCACTACTCTGCTGAGAAAATGCTTGTGGCCTTCTTGATGGCTGTGATCTTGTCTGCTGAGGGAAAAATCCTCTCGGAGCTCGTATTCCAAAGAAGGCCCAGGAAGGTTAGAGTCTGCATGGGCGTCAGCTGTGACTTCTTGAGAATGATGGAAAATCCCAGCTTGTGTGGAGTACCCATGAGGGCGGATGCAGTGTGCTGGACTGCGTCCGCAGGCCTGGCCCTGACAAGATAGTCGTCTAGCTATGGGTAGATGTGGTGAACTTGAGCAGGGCTGCCATCGCGTTCATCAGTCTTGTATAGACCCTGTAAGCTGAATTCAGTCCAAAGGGTAGGACCTTGTATTTGAAATGAAAGCCCATGATCCTGAACCTCAGAAAGGACTGATGGGGTTGCCAGATCGGGACGTGTAGGTAGGCATCCTTCTGATCCAGGGATAAACATCCAGTTTCCCGCGCACAATGTCTCCGCCATAAGCGCTGGGGTAACCATCTTGAACTTTTGGAGAGAAAGGGAAAGGTTCAAGGTGGAAAGGTCCAATACAAATCTCAGGCCAGCCTGGTTCTTTTTGTGTATGGCAAAAATCTGTGAATAGAAGCACAGACCCTGATGAGCAGATGGGACTTCCTCCACTGCCTGACTGTCTATGAGCGAGCAAATTTATTTCCAGCAACAGAATTGTTGTACCAATCTGTGGGAGCGGAGGGGAGGAGAGAGGAGAAGGATGGACAGGGAGCAGTAAACGCGTGGATAATACAGAGAGAATCCATGGGTCCGTGAACTTTGTCCGCCAGCGGTGAGTGAGAACAGCTAGCCTGCCCCCCACCGGAGACTCGTGGATCCGGAAGGATGCGTCATGATTTCGTGCCCTCTGAGGCCGAGGAGAGGGACTGAAAAAAAGCCTTGTGAGCCACCTCTCGCTGCTAGTGCCTGTGCTGGCTCAAGGATCTGTCTGGTTGTCTGCACCGTCTCTATTGGAAGCCCCGGAAACCTCTGAAGGACCGATCCTTGTCTGAGCGCTGATGCGCTTGGATATATGCCTTGGGGGTGGACTTGGTGAGGATCGATAAGGACTTCGCAGTCTGCAAACTATTCTTCTTATCGAGTTCCTCGTCCTTGGTCGAATGGAACAGATCGCTTCCCTCAAAGGAAGGTCCAGTATATGCTACTGGACATCAGGGTTGAACTTGGTTGCCCTGAGCCAAGCCGTCCTCATGTCGGTAGCAATACAGATGGCATGACCTGAGGTATCAATGTGAGCCACCATGGACTCCATTATGTCCTGTGCCACTATTTTGCCTTCGGCCAGCCCAGCCTTCAAGCGACCCTGGCTCTGTACAGGGAGTTCAGGTGGGAAGTCGGCGATCTCTCACCAGAGCCTGTAGTTGACCGCCGCCAGCATGGAATCCGCATTGGACTGGCGCAGATGGAGAGTAGCGTTGGAATAGATTTACTTTCCGAACGCCTCCAGATCTTCTCCTCCTTACCCAGGAGTGCAGAGGCTGATGTAGCCGAGGACGATTGCGGCTTAGAGTAGAGTGATGCTGCCGCAATCACCGGGGAGTGTGGCTGTGCGTGTGCCGACAGTAGGAGGGGGTCCCCTTCCATTTGCCTAAACTTCGAGTTGAGACACCAATTGGTCCGCTGGGTAGAATGTGGCTTGAACTATCCTTTTTTTTGGCAAACTCCTTTTGCATTGGGATTCCCGTTCTAGCCGTGGGGCATATAGTGAGCACTTCTGCCAATACCCCTGCTTCTGGTGGTTCCAGCTGTGGCTGCGGGATCCCCGAATACTCAGCCAGGCCCGCCAGCCATTCGTGAAAGGCTTTGTCTGATGGAGTGTCAGGGTCCTCCTCCTCATCTGTGACATGCGCCGTGGAGGAGTGTGCTGCCAGAGGACAGAGTGCTACCTGATTGAAAGATAAAAAGAAGACAAAAAGTACTTCTCTGGGGAAGAGTGCATGGAATTACTAGGCCGGAGGCCTAACCCAGGAGCGCTGATGAAAGCAGTCCATTCCCGTCGATGCGGAAAAGAGGGCTGAGGAGTGGTGCTGGTGTCAGGGGAGCGCACGCTTACATTTGAAGGGGAAGATGACTTTTCTGGTGAAAAGGTTCCACCTCCCGTCCCTAGTGAGGGAAGCCCATACAGTATGGAGGAAAGGGGATGGGATCTAGGAGTAATATCAGTACACAGGCATGTTAATTATAAGGCACCCAGCACCATATACTAAAACTTCAGACGCCCAGCCCTAGCCGGTACAAATTGTTTGGTAGCCTTTTAGAGGTCTTAACAGGTCCAGGACGGAAGAGGTGAGTAGTTCAAGAGGGCCCACTCATTTAGTGAAAGTTAAGTACTGATAGTGATGGGCAAATGCAAAAGAGGGACTTAAATTGAGTTGCATTGAAAAGAGGAGCAGCTACCACCCCTGGGGTTCAAAAGGCGGCCACAGAAGTACTGACCTGGACACCACAGTCCAGGGCCAGTCCCCGATTGCACCAAGTTAAGCAGGATGCTGTGCTCATTACGAACCTAAAGGGGAGGGGGGTGGTTCAAGAGATAAGGAATCTCATGTGCCCGAGCCACTAGAAAGTTAGAAAGGGTCCCAGGTGACGGTAAAACTCTGGGGAAGACCAGCCTCTACATTGTGGTCGCGGTGAAGGGTTGACCGGTCGCGGGTGTTCACCACTAATCTTTCAGTCCTTTTGAAGACCTGAGACTGTAGGGAGGAAGTGGAGGCGGGGGGACAAGATACCCAGATTAGTTTCCATGACGAAGGAGAGTCCCTCATGGAAATCTTCACTGATGTACTTCTTGCGTTGATCCCGGATGGAGTCAGAAGCCACTTGGTAAATCAATGGTAGAACTTCATTGTCGTGCATGCTCAGGGCCTTCAGGGCACCCAAGCATTTAACAAGAAGGAAGCCCTTGAAACAATCAACAGCTGATTCTGGGCCTTGGAGCGGAAATGAAAAGATCCTACGACAGAAATTAGGCAATATACCTCAAGCAGGGCAGGTGACCGGTTGGTCCCAAAGGCCTTAGGGAGAAAGGCACCTCAAAGTGGTCTTTCCTGTCGATTAGAAGGTCGAGGTTTGCAACACGATGGTATTGGATGAGCCAATGCTGGTTTCAGCAGCAGTCCTCCTGCACCGCTCAGACGTGTTCTTGGAATATCTACAGCTCCAGTGGTTGGCTTTGTTTCTGGGTTAAGCTCATCTCCTTATGCACAAAATGGGCTGGGGACGACCCCAGCCCACCAATAAGGGCACTTTTTAATCTTGGAGGTGACGGCCTTTGAGGGGAACTTCATCCTTGGAATGATCCACCTCCATCGCAGGATTGAGGTGGATACATCGAGAGACCCCCGAGATGGATCCCGGTAGGAGGGTCAGAGGAAGTGTCAGGAGTAGGCCCAGGAGATACCAAGTATCCTCAGCAAGGACGCCACTGCTAACGCCTGCCCCTTGGGAACGTACTCCAGTATTAGGCTCTGAAGAATCTTTGGCCCAAGAGCTGGCGTCATCTGTTCCTGTCTTGCAGCATTTGGAGAACGTCTTCCGCTGCGCACAGTCCAAGGGAAAGAGTCGCTGCGCTGGGGTGGATGTTTAAAGAAAAAGAGTCCTACATTAGCGGGACACTATGCCTTCCAAAGTTGGTCTCTGATGAACTCCTTCACTGTACATGGTGGGGAAGTGCCAAAAAGATATCTCCATAGACTAACAGCCAGGTGTTCCAAACGTGGTCGGGGCTCATACACATCAAACAGACTATGCGTGTCTGAGACCGGGAATATCCTGACGCAGCATGTAAATCCTGGTATCACTGGCATACGATGAAGGTACGGAGGTGCAACAACCTAAAGAAATAGAAGTTGAAGCAAAAAAAAGGTTGCAGCGGTGCGTAGAGCGTACAGTCCCATCAAACAGTAAAAAGGACCGACATGCAAAGCCATTGTGTGGAGTCAGTGTGGGCAGGAACACCTGTGCGTGCAACAAATCTAAAGGGGAAGTTGTTTTTTTGCAGTGCAAAAGGGCTCCATTTCCATCCACGTGGGACGGACTCCCATCAGTAATGAGGAAAAGTGACGGGACGGACAAGTACTGCCGAACAACATCCAAAGTCTAATTTAGACACCCAGAAGATCAAGATAGAGTGGGTAAGCTTTGCAAAAAATAAAATCTCGAATATGCTGCTTAGCAACATCCTTCTGCCCGTTCTGGGGAACATCCCAAGAGTATCGAGGAAAGGGGGAAGAATGTAAGAGTATCTCCCCACCAGCAGGAAATTATGTTGCAGATAGGGAGGGCCACTGCTAAACAGACCCCCTTTCATAAATGCTCCATGCCAAAATTACAGTGCACGTCATTGCTGAGGCAGCCTACAGGCGCATGCAGCCCAAGTTCTGCAGTGCCGCACTGCAGTTAAAAGGTCACGCCCATACCCGACAGCTGCTGGGACACAAGGTTTATGCAGGCAGAGGTGGCTTTAAAATCTTCTGCACCTCTGATCCAAACCATAACTGTGTGCCTTAGTCAGTCGGGTGGCAGATTAATTCTTAAATATAAGCCATGCCCAGTTATTGCATGGTGACTGCTAAGCACATACAATTGCAAAGCCACAGTAATTTGATATCACACTAGTGTGAGCTCTGTGAGCAGGGCTCAGCTAGGACAGGACTGGTGTCTGGTTTGACTGTCTCCACTACAGATATATGCATAGGTGGTCTCCTGGGAACCGGTGACTCAAAGGCAGCATTGATAAAGCCACTCTCGCACCACGGTGCTGAGCACAAGAGCCCCTTTGAAGTCAGCAGGCATTGAAGGAGGCAGTGTTGAGTAGCCAGGAGCATAGATGGACTGGGAGTAGAGTTCCACCATCTTGGTTTCCATTAGGACTCTTACAAGGACAAGAACAATTTACTGGGCCTCTGTTGGGAGTACATCGTGCTCCAAATTCTTCTTCCAGAGAGGTGACGACAGAAGACATCCAAGGGCAAGAAGAACTCTGTTTCCAGACCATCCCCATGTAATAGCCCTAAAGGCTGCACTGGAACCATGGTCCTGTCCCTTGCAGCCAGCCAAGCTTCCCGGAGTAGGAGTGCATAATAGAATGACTCGCCTTGCCATGTAGCCCCTGGACAGGGACTTCCAGAAACCACAAAACCAAAGAAAGGACCCCTGGCTCTAACCTGCATCTCCAAACTCCCTTGAAGTGGATTTGGGCACCTTTGACGCTGTCCAAAACTGCTATAAGGGAACAGCAGGAACTCTCCTTGACCTCTAGGCTCTAAAGCCCCTGCATCTCTAAGTTTGCATGATGTCATCTGAGACTCATTGTGTAACTCCCTCGAATTCCCAACCAATGGCGGTGCAGTGCCCCAACGCTTTGTTAAGCCACCTGAAGGCAAGTCTCTGCTTCTTCGTCCCTGAGGTCAAAGTGTTGATGCAACAGCACCTGCCATTCCCAGCATCTTTGAGCCACAAAACAACGCTTCTGCCTAACACTGCATCATTGGGACATGTGACCACTGCTCCACAACTAACCTCAGACCCAGCACTGAAAGTACCCAGACTCCCAGTTCGATACTAAACAGTATAGCTCAACAATGTTAAGCCCCAAAAATGATAACAAAAGGTAAATGAAGTAATTTCCCTCTGGCCCAGATTTAGTGACCATTGTAATTTGTACCCCCTTTTTTTTATCTTTTTATAGAAAGACATATCTTTGAACTAATGACATTGTTCCAAGTCTGTTGCCAGTAAGACCCCTGCTATCAACTCAGAGTGCTCTTTCACACAAAGACCTGCATTCTCAGATTATCCTATACAGGGATAGGTTTGTACCGTTTTAGTTTGTTTGTTAAATAGATTATTTTTTATTAAAGTTCCTACATTTTGAAAGAAGCTGGATTGTATATTTTTTTATTTTGGAACCATTGTACTAAAGCGGTTTGGAAAACTATTGTCATCAGCTCACAGCCCTCCTGAAAATCTAGCCTGGCCTCTTGTCTGCGCTACCACACAAGGCGAAGGAGGTATACCTTTTGGGCCGTGCCTGTTGTTACTTTTATGAGCGTTATCACTGCTGGTTTAGCAGTAATGTGGAGTCGAGTAGGCAGTTTGGCCACTAATTATTTATCTCCGTTCTTGCAAGGCGCTACATGCTCATAGGCTTCAGAGCGCAGCATGTAAATTAGAGAGACAAGACCTAGGACAGTCGAAGGTTCTATTCAGGTAGGTTAAAGAGAAATGTCTTCACATGTCTGCATCGTCCACATGACTGCTTTTTCTCCTCCTCTCCTCTGCTGACCTCCTGGCCATAACCGGAACTGCATTGGCCATCTGGACACCCTCTGATCTCGGGCCCAGGTCCGACCCTTGTTAGTAGCCAGCGTCACACACCTGCACTGCCCACCTGGCAACACATGCACTTGGGACTGTTTCTGTATCCCTACAGTCCCCCCTACCAGCCCTTGACACCTGATGTTTGCACTTAGCCATGGCACTGCCACTAGCTGGCCGTTACTTTTGTTATCTTTTCCCATGTACTGCACTGTCCCTGCCCCCCTCGCACGCACTTGCGCGGTCGGAATGACACCTGGCCTAGTAGGATCGGTGTCTGTCCTTCTTTTGTTCCCCTCCCTTGCCTCGTCGCGCCTTGAAACACTTGTGTATAGGCGCGTTATAAATGACATGACATATATCATTTCTTAAAGGCCAAGAGTGAAAGGGAGTTTTTAATGTTTATAGGCAAGACATTCCAATCACATGGTGCCATAAATTCAAAGCTACAGTCACCAAAGTTTTTCAGGTGGGATCTTAGCTGGTTCAGCAGAAGGGTATCAGAAGAGCGCAAGGATCTACTAGATACTTGCATCGTTAAGCTATTTGAAAGCTAGTACGGGCCTTGCCATTTTGGCAATTGTAGGTGAGAGATAAGAGTCTTATGTTTTATTCTCTGCTTCACCGGCAGCCAATGCAGTTTCCTCCTAGCTGCAGTACCATGGTCCCGTCTGGTCAGACCAAAGACTACTCTAAAGGCCCCATTTTGAGCAGATTGTAATTGCTTCAAATTCCCTTGCGAGGTTCCCATCAGCAAGCTGTTACAGTAACCCAACCGTGAATTAATCAGAGAAGAAGCCAGGAGAGATCTATTAGTAATGCTGACATGGGGTCTAATCTGGTTATGTAACCGCAGGATGAGCGAATTTGAGAGACCTGATTTTTCATAGAAAGATTGGCATCCAGCATTACTCCCAACGATTTCACAGATTTGCTGACGGGAATGGTATTACCCGATATTGCTACTCATTCCTGTAACTCCTGTAGAGCCGAGACTACAAAGCAGAACACACATATATCTAATATGATGAATCCATGGGAGGAAAATCGATCAGAAAGAACATTACCAGGGGTAAGTAATTTGTGCTTCTAATGGATTGTGTAATTCCAAGGATACCTCATTTTAGATAGACTCCCATAGCAGTTTTGTAGATGGAGGTGGGAGATGTGGATTTTTTTAATGCAATTTTGATTAGCACACAATAGTGTACAGAACCACTCTTCCAAAGTGAGCGTCCTGGTCAGACTGTCTAAGCAGTAATGCTTTGAAAAAGTGTGGAAAGAAGACCAAGTTGCTGCATGGCAAATGTCCTGCACTGGTACCTCTTTGGAGAGCCGAAGTGGTTGCCACTTCTCTGGTGGAATGGGCTCTTAGATTTTCAGGAACATCTTTTTCAGATGGAGTAGCACTTTGAAATGCATTGGATTATCCAACATGATAGAATTTGTTTGGTCGCAGCTTGGCCCAACTTGTGACCAGTGTTGCCATAAACAGTTGGTCATTGTTAGACAGACACCTGTGAAGTTCCCTTAGGGACAACTGCAAAAAGTTTAAGACTACATGTGTTAGCAGTAAACCCAATTGGTAGCAGTCTGTACCACCCAGATTTACCTGGTAGCTGTGGCTGAGCAGTCAGACTTCTCTCAAGAAGAGTTAGGCAGTATAGAGTATACACATTAGGTACAAAAAGACAGTAGCACAAGCAAACACTGACCAGAGCTTTGGTATAAAAGTATATAATTATTTATTTAAAAACACACTTGTAAAAAATACACTGGCACTAATATGTTAAGCAAGTTCAAACAGTCACTACAAAGGAACAAGTTACTTACCTGTAACTGTTGTTCTCCAGCATGGGTCTGGCATGGATTCACATGCTCATGAATATTCCCCGTCGTCAGGCCGGGAATCCTCGGTATAGAAAAAAATCAATATCAGTTTCGTTTCTGATCTGCCTTTCTTAGTAGTAACCAATCACTGGTCTCTGGGTCATACTGCCCCCAGCCAATGACTGCCCTCTCCCTAAGCCCCGCCTCCGGCAGCCATCCTCAGATTTGGTAGCACGTATAGTGGCAGTATGACCAAGTGAAGAGCCGCAGAGGGGTAGGCGAGAGGGTTCGCATGTGAATCCATGCCAGACCCATGCTGGAGAACAACAGTTACAGGTAAGTAACTTGTTTCTTCTCCAGCATGGGGGTCTGGCATGGATTCACATGCTCATGAATAAGAGAATACATAGCAGTACACACATGCACAACAACGGGAGGTGGCAACAGGCTCAACATTAAGCAATACAACCACTCAACATTAAGCACCTCTTATCTCCACACCAGGCTCACCTTAGGCGAACAGGTTGCGCAGCACTGCTTGGCCGACCCTGGACTCCTCCCTGGAGTCCCGATCGACGCAGTAGAATCTTGTGAAGGTGTGCGTCGACCTCCACGTCGCAGCCCTGCAGATGTCCAGCAGGGGCACACCAGACAGGAACACCGTGGTAGCAGCGATCGCTCTGGTCGAATGGGCTCTCAGACAGCCGGGCAGCTGTCGGTTTGCCAACGGGTGACAGTGCATGATGCAGCCGGAGAGCCATCTGGAAATGGAAGTCTTCGAGAGAGCCTTCCCTTGATTCACAGTCCCAAAGTTCACAAACAGTTGTGACGTCTTCCGAAAACTCTTCGTGCGGTCCACGTAGAACTTCAGCGCTCTAGCTACATCCAGCGAGTGCAAAGTCCTCTCAGCCGGCGACAGGAAGAAAACTGGCAACACCAAGGGCTCGTTGAGGTGGAAGTCGACGGCACCTTGGGCATAAAGGCTGGGTGTGTCCTCAGCACCACCCTTGTGTCATGAAAAGTATGGAGGCTTGCAAGATAGGGCCTGGATCTCTCCCACTCGTCGTGCAGAGGTGATGGCCACGAGGAAAGCTGTCTTCCATGACAGGAACTTCAAAGGCGCCGAATGCATAGGCTCGAATGGGGCCCGCATGAGCTTGGTCAGCACCACATTAAGCTCCCACGCCGGGGCAGGAGCCTTCACCAGCGGGAATGATCGGAATAGTCCCTTCACGAATTCTTTCACCAGGCGATGAGACCACAAGGACGCCCGTCCCGTCGTCCTGGTATATCGGGCGATTGCAGCCAGATGTATTTTGATGGAGGCGTGAGCCAGTCCAGCTTTGGCCAGCGACAGTAGGTACGGCAGTACTTGAGGGGCCGTAATCCGCAGAGGGTTAATCTTCTGTGCACGGCACCAGACAGAGAACCTATTCCATTTATGTCCGTAGCACTTGAGAGTCGAGGACGCCCTGGCCTTTGCAAGAATCTCTCTGCAGTCGGCCGGGATGTCGTACCCTCCAAACTCTAGTGCTGCAGGAGCCAGGCTTGCAAGTTCAGCGACTCCGGGTCGTGGTGAAGAATGGCACCTCCTTCTCTGGAGAGAAGGTCTGCGTCCGTCGGCAGCTTGACTGGTGGGGACGTTGACAAGTCCAGAAGGTCCGGGAACCAGATCTGCCTCGGCCACGCCGGTGCGACGAGGATCATCCTGCACCGGGACCTCTTGAGCTGGTTGATGAGCCGGAGCAGCAACGGCAGCGGAAGGAACACAAAGAAATAGGCCGTCCCAGGGGAACAAGAAAGCATCGCCCATGCTCCTCGGCTGGGGGAACCTGCTGGCGAACCTCCGGCACTTGGAATTCGTTGCCGTCGTGAAGAGATCGATTTGGGGTTCGCCCCATCGTCGGAAGAGTCGATCCACTTGATCCTGGCGTAGTTCCCACTCGTGGCACGAGCGCAGCTCCCTGCTGAGTGAGTCGGCGATCGTGTTTTTTATTCCTGCCAGATGAAGAGGCACCAGAAACATCCCTTGGGCGACGGCCCAATGCCACAGATCCTGGGCTTCCTTGGATAGGGCCAGGGACCTTGTTCCGCCCTGCTTCCGGATGTAGAACATCGTGGTGGTGTTGTCGGTGAAGACCCTCACCACCTTGCCCTTGAGGGACGGAAGAAAGGACCCGAGGGCCCAGAACACCGCGCGGAGCTCCAAGATGTTGATGTGGAGAGACTTCTCCTCCGGGAGCCAAAGGCCTCTCGCGTGAAGATCTCCAGAGTGTGCTCCCCAACCTTCCAGGGAGGCGTCTGTCGTCACCGTCACCTGTTGACCTGGGGTCTGAAAGTCCGTGCCCGCCGACAGATGGGAGCGGGTACCCCATCACTGGATCGCCTGACGGAACGTCTCATTGAGAGAGATCCTGTCCTCGAAGCTGCCCGTCGACTGGATCCAGCGGGCGTCGAGGAACTCCTGTAAGGGTCTCATCCGAAGCCTGCAAAGGCGCACCAGATAAATGCAGGAGGACATCATCCCAAGGAGGGACTTGATAGATCGTACCCTGGCCATGTCCGTGGCCAGCAGACGCTGCACCTTGCCCAGAATGGTCCTGGTCCTTTCCTCCGTCGGCGAGGCCAGCCGCGCCACTGTGTCGATCTTGGCTCCCAGAAACAGGGCGACTTGCGACGGAACCAGGTGGGATTTTGGAAAGTTGATGGAGAATCCCAGGTCCGTGAGCAGCTGGACGGTCTTCGCAGTGTGCTCCACGGCGAGCTCCCTTGTCCTTGCCCGGATGAGCCAGTCGTCCCGGTAGGGGTAGACGTGGATCCCCTGTAGGTGCAGCCGCGCCACCACCGGTGCGAGGCACTTGGTGAACACGCTGGGTGCCGACTTCAATCCGAACGGGAGGGCCTTGAACTGATAGTGCCGCCCTTGGACCACGAACCTGAGGAACTTTCGGTGTCTTTTTAGAATGGGGATGTGGAAGTACGCATCCTCCAAGTCCAACGACAAAAGGAAATCGCCCCTTCTCCAGCTGTCCCAGCACCTGCTGGAGGGTGACCATACAGAACTTCTGTGCCTTGATGTACCTGTTCAGTCGTTGTAGGTCCAGGATGGGGCGCCATCCTCCTGTCTTTTTTACGAGGAAGTACCTGGAGTAAACTCCGGAGCCCCGAAGCCTCTTTGGGAGGAGCTCGATGGCACCCTTCTTGAGCATCGCCCTTACTTCCAACAGTAGTTGAGGGACGTGATTTTCCTTCCTGGCCACGGGTGGAACGCAAGGGCACTTCTTCTGAAACTCAAGGGCGTGCCCTTGGGCCAGGGCGTCCAACACCCAACGGTCGGTGGAGATGGACTCCCACACGCTGACGAACCTCGCCAGCCGGCCTCCCACCGGGGTGCTTCGGCGGGGGCCCGACCCCACGGTCGGTTCAATCTTGTTTGGAGGCCGCCTTGCCTCCTTGACGACGACGGCACCACCTGACTTGCCGCGTCACCTGTAGGCTTCCTGGGACGAAGATCTTGCCGCTTGGTGGTAAGTGGAGGAGCCACTGCCGGATCACTTGGAGGCACCTTGTCGTTGTTGGAGCACTCCCAGTGCCCGGGCCGTCTCTGTGCCTCGTCTCAAGCAAACGCCGTTGCCCAACTGACGGAAACCGGTGTCGGCGATGTCCGTTGCCACCGTGATGGCGTGGTCGGAAGCAATCTCCCCCTCCTGAGGATTTCAAGGGCCTCAGCCCTTTTGGCGTCCGGAAGGAAGTCTAACAGAGGGGCCATTTTGAACCACAACTCCCTGTCGTAGCGGGCTACGATAGCCAGGGCGTTGGCCGCCTTGATAGTCGTCGCTGAGGATGAGATGATCCGTTGTCCCATCATGTTCAACTTCCTGCCCTCGCCGTCCAGCGGGGAAGTTGATGTCGAGGCTGATGCCCCCCCAGCTTTCTTCTTTGCCGCCGCTGAGACGACCGAGTCCGGGGTTGGTTGTGCCCGAAGGCACAAGGGGGCAGCGTCGGGACCCGGTACTTCTTCTTGTACCGATCCCTCTTTGCCGGCGCCGTGGCAGGGTTCTTGAGGAGGGCGAGCCCCTCATCCCAGATGTCATCAAGAAGCGGTACGGCAAGGACCGTCTTCCTTTTAGCCTTGCGCCGTTGGTAAAGGAACCCTTCTTTCTTCTTTTCTTCTGGGCATAGCTGAAAAAGCTCGGATGCCCTGGAAATCATGGCGTGAAAGGATCCAATCTCGTCGGGCAGGGACGCCCGAGCAGGGGGCGACGGAGGACACGTCCCGTCGTCGCCTCCGTCGTCACCTGTACCTGTCGTAGCCGTGTCCGTGCCTGTGTCATCCCCGTGGGTAGTAGACCGGGGGAAGGCAGAGTAGGTCGCAGAGGTGGGAGAAGTGGCGTAGGATGCGTCGTCCTCCTCTTATGAGGTGGACTCTCTGAAGGTCCTGGCTCCGGTTCCTCCGTCGGGTCTGGCTCAGGTACCTCTGTCGGGGGAAGGGGCAACCTTGTCCTCATCTCGAGCATAAGGACTGAATCGCTGACAAAATGGCCGCCGAGGTGTCCTGCGGCGCCGGAAACGACGGGCGTGAGGGCTCTTGAGGAGCCTTGTCGGCGACACCGTCGCTCTCGTCGTTGCCCTCGTCGGGATCCCTCCCGATGTGCTGGGCCCCTTCCACGACTTCGATGAGCTCTTCTTCAGAGGTCGTGTCCGTATCCACGATGGCCACCAGCCCCTCCCCCACCTTTTCCAACGCGGACTTCGTGGGGGTCTTCTCAATGGGCCTGAAAGACGACTCCCTCCGCGGTGGCAGGGAGACTATGGATCCTGAGGGCGCCTCCACTGGTGTAGCCTCCACGGGCTGAGCTAGGGCCGCGGCGACATCCTCAATCGAGGTCTTAGCAGGGTGAATTAAGGACATCGTCACCTTCTGGACGCCTGGGGCCTTCACCTTGGGGGGAGGGTCCGCGCCTCGCTCCCCCTCTGCCGGAATCTTCGAGATCGACCTGGTCCTCTCCAGAAGCTTCGCCGGGTTCTCGGACTTCCTCTTACCCGAGCCAGAGCGTTGGCTCGTGGTTGATGGCGCCGGGGAGGATGCGCCCTGCCTGGCAGCTAAGGAACCCGACCGTTCGGCGCTCCCGTGCCCGCGGACTCATGGTGCTTAGCCTTTTGTTGGGCCCCTGTCGCCGGGGCACCCTCACAGGACTTAGAAGACCGCTCGGACTTCTTTTTCTTCTTCTCGCCTGACAGGCTCTTCCCTTCCAGCCAGTTGGTGTAACGCTCACCTGATTCCCACGGAGGCGCAGGTCTGGCTTCGAGTGCTGGTGCTTCTTCAATGGTGAAGCGCAGGACTCTGAAGATGGACAGGAAGGGCCCCTCTACTCTGGCTACTCTGGCTCGCAAGAATATACCCCTGTGCGTGAAAAGGGAGTATTCCCTACTGACTGAGTTATGCTCAAGCCTCCCACTCTCTTCCAACCCTTCACGATACCCTTCCACGATTCCCTGTGAAGTCTCACCTTAGGGTCAGGAAGGATGAGCTCTCCATCCTGCTTCTGATGCAGGGGCGCGTTGAAACCCAGTTACTTCACTGGATTGAAGATTGATGGGGGTTCAGGTAAGCTTGACTATTCAGGTAAGGCGCTGTAAAAGTTCTGCTGCAAGTTCAAAAGTCCAAGCTTTATAATAATGTTCATTGTCTTGTTGCAGCAAGCGCTAATGCTTATGTCTTTTTCCCCTTAGGGGCCGGGGTTCGGAATGCCGGAGATATGGCGCCGACCCGAAGTGAAACGTGCAGTTCCAGTAAATGACAGGTAAGTTCTGGATGAGCGCTCGGGTAATGTCTTTGCATTCGCTCATTCAATGTCTTTGTCTTTTTTCCCCACAGGGGCCGGGGTCCGGAAAATGCCTGGAAGCGGCAAGACCCGGAATGAAATGGGACTGACCCAACAGGTAAGTCTTAGAAGGAAACTGAGCTTTTCCTATTGCTTTCCTTCTCTCACCTTGTTCTTGTCTTTTTCTCTCTAGGCTCTGGGAAGTGGCTGTGGACCCGGATGATTGCTGCTGAAGATGGAGGCGTCCAGGATAGGTGAGTGAAATGCAGCGCTGCAGCGATCGTAGCAAAATGCTTTTAAAAATGATGTCTTCCTTTTCAGGATCGTCGGTGTGATGTCTCCGTGGTGCTGATTTAGCAGGTAAGGTCTTTTGTCTCCCTTTGCAGGTGACCCAGGATACTGACAGGCGTGGCTGAGATCCAGCTGCGAGGAGCAGAACAACGCGAAGCGTGAGTTGCTGATCGGTTGTGGTTTAAATAGCTTTGGAAGAAGTTCCAAGTGTGTATCCTTCCACCGATCAGGTATGTATCCTTCCCCGACCACACCCGGGTGGAAAGTAGTCCCACAGGTAAAGTAGTTCCATTCAGGCCTCAAGAGGGCCTGGATGTAGCAGCATGGTCTGCATCAGGTAAGTGCACATTAAAACACTTGAACACATGTCTAGCTTTATGAGCCTGGCGCCTAAGGCGCCAGGACAGGGGTCCAACATGAGCCTGGCGCCTAAGGCGCCAGGACTGCATCCAAAGGGCCCCAGCTTGGGCCCGCTGGCACTCCCATGGGGGAAATGATGCCTGCCTCTGGGGTTGCTGGGTCGGACCTGGCTCCTTGGAGGTAGGCATCATGACAGTTGGCGAAACGGAGGTGGCGATCTTTCATGGTCCGCTCCGACATGTTCCCACAAAACGCACAGTCCTTCTCCTTGTGCGACTTGTCCTCATGAAGACAGTAGAGGCATAACGAATGCTCGTCCTCCTTGAAAACATTCTGAAGCTGGCATCCAGGGCAGGTCCTGAACAGCTTCCCGGGCGTCGAGCTTCCTTTCTCCTGGGCCATGTCTGGGGTAGGCCTCGGAACTTCTGGAATCCTCCAAAAGCGTAACTCGACGAAATCTTCACCCTTGAGGGGCGCAGAAAACTCTGAAACGGATCCCCGTTGATCGGATGTAGAAATGGTGGAGCTTGAGGCTCTATTTAACCGAAAAATGAGAAATATCTCCTTAAAAAGCACGAAAACGCAGCAAAAGCTCGAGAGCTACAGCACGAGGACTCCCAACACTTGAACGTGCGGTAAAAATCTGAGGATAGCTGCCGGAGGCGGGGCTTAGGGAGAGGGCAGTCATTGGCTGGGGGCAGTAGGACCCAGAGACCAGTGATTGGTTACTACTAAGAAAGACAGATCAGAAACGAAACTGATACTGATTTTTTTCTACACTGAGGATTCCCGGCCTGACGACGGGGAATATTCATGAGCATGTGAATCCATGCCAGACCCCATGCTGGAGAATATATACACCTCCCTAATTAATTATTTGACAAGTCTAGGTTAGTACACCACTTATTTAGCAAAACAGAGGTGAGCGCGTAACCATAGATGGCACTCCAATAATGATTTAAAAAGGGAGAGAAAAGGCAGAAATAGGAAAACGCACAATACCAACACTTTTAAAGAACCACAGCAAGTCAAGAAAGGCAGGGTCTACTGTAGAGCAAAAAGTTCATAGGCCAGGCCCACTCTTGGAGAGAGCAAGGCGGAATGTGCCCAAGATCATACAGTTGAAGTACACTTTAAAAGTCTTTGCAGATAGTTCAAAAAGGAGTTAGATCAGTTCAGAAAGGTAATGTTAACGGGTCCGAGGGCACCCTAGGGTAGAGAGTCAAGGATTTACGGGACACCTTGGACAGTCTGTTGCAAGGGAGACCAGGTGGGACACAGTACCTGAAATGGTGAGAAAGCTCCAGCGGGGGAAGTTGTTGCTGGAGCGGGTGCAAGTCGGTGCTTAGTCCAGGGGAAGAGAAGATCTCGACTTGGAGGAAAGCTGGAGGTAGTTGCACTGCCAGGGAAGAAACCAGCCGCAGAGTTTCTCGGTTAAAAGGAACTACCCTTTAATTCGCGGTAGTGGTGAAGCGTGGCTATCCGGCCGTCGGGGTGCATGGCACGGGCGATTCAACCACGAGACGATCCAGGACGGCGAAAAAGGCGACCTGGTTAACCCCACCAGCTCAAAGGAAGAAGACTCTCCAGGAAGAAGATCTTCTCCGTCGTAGGGAAGAGGTGAGTTCGGTTCAGCAGGGCTCCACCGGTGGTGTCGTCGTTGCAGGTCGGCTCAGCTTCTCCCTCTTTGGATTCTTTAGGTCCTGTGGCGACGTCTGAAGTTTCAGTCCCCAAAGCCCTGCTTTTATGCAGAAAACCCCCATTCATCAGTCCTAGCTGTCACTCAAACATGCTAAGTGGTGAGCCGGGCGGCTCACCTCTGGGCCAATCACACAAGAGTGCGACTTGAGTTGCTGAGGCAACTCAGTCCAGGGTGCCTATTCCCCCCCCTCCCACACATCCTGTAGACCCAGACAGAGTGGCACCACTTTTGGAGGCTTCTGTGCAGAAGCGCGCCAAAAGTGGAACAAAAGGCTCGACTTGGGTTGGAGTTACAGAGGTGAACACAAACGCCATTTTAAAACCGAGTACTGGCAAAAAGACCCAACCGGGGAATACATTTAAAATAAGTAACCCGGCGGTATCTTTAACATTGCACCAAAAAAGTGGTGCGTTTAAAATGAATGGGAAAATCCCATAGGAAATATTCCAGTGGAATATTTTGAATGGGAAAATCCCATAGGAAATATTCCGGTGGAATATTCCGCGTGGTAACCACTGCCACCAGCCAGAAACTCGACAAGGGGGGACTGGACAGTGCCCCCTTGAAAAACAGACCCAATGGCAATCGAATTACCCCTACCAGTACTTCCACAATATGATGGTTTGTACTGGTTCTGTTCACAATTTAAGACTAGTAAAGTCAATGGAGACTTTACATGCCTTGGGAGACAGTAGTCAGTCCCAGGGTATGGAGTCTATGTTTGGGGGCCACTAGGACACCCTTGTGTTACTGCACTGAGGGTGCTGTGTAACACATACCAAAAACACATTAAGCCCTATGGAGTAAAAGACCCCATAGCCCATAAAACACATTACAAAGTCAAAGGACATTCTCAAATCATGCCCAAGAGTGGGAGAAAAAGAGTCTCACTCTTAGCAGGAGAAACAATTAAACCCCAAAAATCCAGCAAAGCAGCTGGGGGACTCACTAGGTTTGGGAAATTAGCCTATACAGAGTATTCTCCCTAACAGTAATCATGTCTGACATTTGCCATTTTGTAAATGTAAAAATTAAAAGCTCTTTTTCGAGTCAAGCCTGTGGAACCCCTCTTCATCCTTAGAAGGGTGAGGAGGTGGATAAAAAGCTGGTAGTGTTATCTTCTGTGTCAGATGAAATTCAGACACCAACCTGGGAAGGAAGGAGAGACGAACCCTCAGAACTACCCTATTTTTGAAAAAACATGTATTTATTAGTGCTCAGAAGTACAGGTGGACAGATTGTACCACAGATATGCACACATGTGGAGTCCCCCCCCAAAGAAGTGAAGTGGACCTGCAGTGGGCAACATACACATATCACTCTGCATTAAACATTCAATTACCACCCTGAGATTTTAAAAACCTTTGTTCACAGGGCAATGGGGTATATTGATTAACCAAAAAACGCGAGCTCCAATGTGGAGTATCGTGTAATAGGTACATCTTATATTTGGCAAAAATATTTCTGTGTCGATTGAATATAGGGGCCATGGAGATCCACATGTCTTCCAAATTATTCGACCAAGCCACATCTTTCAACCAACGTATCACAGTAAGAGGCAGTTAAAGTGTCCATCGCAACAGAACACATTTTTTCGCTAGAAGGAAACCCAGTGGAGGGACCTCCGCCTTAGGCGGGCATCTGGCACCAGGAAAACACAGGCTGCCATGAGGCCCAGCAACCTCAGAAAGTCTAAAGACGGTAGATATTGCGTTTTCTGAAATCTCTTTACTATCTGCAAGTTATGTTGAGCCTTCAAATCGTGAGGCAAAGCCTTCCCTGAAGAAGAGTACAGGGCCGCGCCAATGAATTGAAGCTTCTGAGAAGGTGTCATCTGGGACTTCTTGAAATTGTGGGAGAAGCACAGTTTGTGGAGGTAGTGGCAGGTGCTGTAGTTATGATCCAGAGCCTGTTCGGGAGAGCAAGCTCTGATCAGCCAATCCTATTGATAGGGAAAGATGCTAATTGGTCCCCACCTTAGATTTTCTGCCCCTACCTCTATCAACTTGGTGAAGACCCTCATGCAGAGGTGAGCATGAAAAGGTAGTACCCAAAACTGATGGTGAGAACTGCCAATGGCGAACCTCAGGTACTTTCTGTGCTTGGGATGTATAAGCACATGAAAGCAAGCATCCAGAAGATCAAGTGACAACTTTCAGTCCTGGAGCTGAAGGGCCTAGAGGATCACTGACCATCTTGAATTGGTCTTTCCTGAGGAAATTGTTCAAGCACCTCAGGTCCAGGGATGGGTTGCAGTCCTCCATCTTTCTTGCAAACAAGGAAATAGGTGAAGTACCAACCCTGGATTTGTTCCACTACAAGTACCTTCTGGACAAAATGTTTCTCCTACAGGGAAATAATTTCCTGTAGAAGGAGCAGATCTGGTTCCCTTAGAGACTATTCCCTCGGGGGACAATCTGGGGGGGTCTTAGCAGAAATGGGAGAGGGTACCCTAGGGGCACTGTCTGTGGTGGCCATGCATCTGAAATAATAAGATGCCCTTCTTGCAGATGGTGGATCAACCTACCTCCCCACCAAGGTTCTGTGAGGAAAGTGCTCACAGAGGTTTTGGGGCCTTGGCAGAGGGCAATGAGGAGTTTGTTGCTCAAGCAGGTTTCTGGGTAGTGTGAAGTAACGAAGTAAGGCTCGGACACAAGGGTAGCATGTTTTTGGGTATAGACTTATTGATCATGAAAGTTTGGTTAAAAGGGCTCTATCCCGAAATATAAGACTGTTTTCCCTGCCTCAGAAGAACAAACGAAAAATGTCAGGATGTCTTAAAGTAAATGTCTGTCCGAGTCACGTCCCCAAAACCCATTTCTGTCCCTCACTCTATAAACTAACAAAATGGTGCAGGGATAATCTCACTCTGAGGAAAATAGTGGTCATCAAGCAAACAAATGTTCTCAGCCAGTCGGGCTTCCAAAGGATTCAAAAACAAAGCTCAAGAAATAATGTTCCAATATTATGGGATTGCTCCATTTCCCTTGACTTCAAAAAGGACAAATGTGTTTCCAGACTCTTCTTATAAAACACAAAGTGGTCTTCCAAACAATACTACAATACGTTTCCCAGTCTTACGGTTTTAAACTCCTTTGGTTACAAGCTTTCTATTTTCAGTACGAATACCAGACTCGCAATACTTGAGGGGTCTTGGTGTACTCTCCTGCCAAGACCCAGTCATTTAATATATTCTCCTTCTTTCTCATGTAGGGTGCCAGCCTCTTATTTCTGAACATATTTGGGGTCCCAGACCATTTTATCCTTAGTCTCTTTTTTTGGGTGTGGGTCCCAGACCTGCAATGCAATTTTGGGCTTGTTTGGTTTACTCTCCTGTCAAACGCAGCATTCCTTCTTTTTAAACTTGCTTTCATACGCAGTCCCTGACTCCCTTATGTGCTCTACTTCAATTGGGTGTGGGTCCCAGACCCACAAACGCTGGCCACAATAGCCTGGTTCACTCTCCTGCCAAGCTAACGAGTCTTCTATCTTGCGTTTGCTTGTTATGCATTAATTTGCCATATATCCATTATTGATTGGGGCAACTAATCTGATTTTCCGTATTTCTCTCAGTGTATTAGATCAACATGTTCTCTGACCCTTATTTGGTCCTTTCTGTCATTTTCTGAGCTTCCCCAGACCACCACTTCCTTTCCACCAGCCTGCGTACCTTGGTTCTCGGTTCACGTCCTCTGGGCTGTGGGATTGCGTCCTGAGGCTCCGGTAGCACACGTGCTTGTTCTCACTTTGGTTTCTCATTCACAGCTTTAGTGTTCTCCTTGCGGTTCTTGCCTCAGTGTTGCTGTGGACACGTTAAGGCGCTCTTGCGCCTATTCAGTAAGTGAGCTTCAGAGTAGCCGGCTTCCAGGCTGCATTTGTTCTCTCTCCTTCCCTGGCAGACTGCATCTTCTCTCTGCGTTGGTCTCGTGTCTCTGTGCTCCCCTCTCCAGCCATCAGCTTTTTTTCTCTGGTCACATCTATCAAGAGGGATCTCTCCATGCCTCTTAGCTGTACTACATTTAAACTCCCGCATTGGGAAATGGAGTTCTTCTGAACCAATGATATTCCCAAAAGAACTAGACTGCTCACTTCGGTTTACCGGAATGATCTCCATCCTCACAGTCCTCTTCCTCGTCTCAGTACATGGTCTCAGATATAAGTAAAAAATGGTTTGCTCTTTACTCTGCATGAATGTATAAGTTGGATTGGTTTCACAATAAAACATAATTCACATCAGGGCAGATGGGATGGTAATTTAATTCCTGACAAGGGGTTTAAGGACTTTCAGCAGGTTTATACCGCAACTCCTTAATATGATCGCCCCCCAGCCCCATAAGGTTCTTCCCTTCCCAAGTGATCCTCCTGCTGCCCACCAGCCCCAGGGGGATTATTGTACTGTGGACGCACCGCCTGGCCCCCTGGAAAAGGTCTCTCCCATAAAGGAGAAGAGACTATATCCTGAGATTCGTCACAGCAGCTTAACCTCTTCCTCTCTGGCCAAAAGAGGAGTAATATCGAAAGGACGCCCTCTGCAAGCCTCCGAAGGGACGTTTTGTTGCAGTTGACAAATGGCTGTTCCCAAAGATTGTGCTTCAGCCGTTTAATATTCTAGTTTTTCTTGACTGTTGTCGGCCTTAGGCCCAAATAAGTTGGACCCATCAAATGGCATAACCAGGAGCCTTGACTGAACATCGGGGGGGCATATCTAGACTTGCGCAGCCAAGCAAATATCTCAATTACCGCGCTAGAGCCCCTACATCGGCTGACACAGTCTGAGACATCTAAACCTGACTGAAGGGATTGACAAGAGGCCTCTTTACCACCATTAATGAGGATATTGAACCCATCTTTCATCTCAACTTCAGTAATGTTTTCTGCGGCTTTACATTGCACAATGTACAGGAGTATTATTTTGCCAGAGCACAAGATGCTTTAATGGATTTTAATGCCATGCTTTCAGCAGAGAATATCAGTTTTGCTAAAACGTCATATTTATCGTCCCTGTCTGGGGAGGTGGTCGGATAAGGTGCAGCAGTTGAAGTGGATGTAGCCACCTGTACCACCAAACTCTCAGCTGTTGGGTGCCTGGAAAGAAAGTCCAGTTCTACAGAAGACGGCCTGTGCTTTTTCACAAACTCCTTGTTCACAGCCAGAGTGGTGTCTGATTTTTGCCAGGCTTCCAAAATGCTTATTCTTTGTGCTGTATGGAAGGGCAGCACAGGCTCTTTAGGAGGGTTTCTATCTAAGATGTCTGTAAGATCTTCCTGAGTAATGTTCTTTGCAGAACACACCCAAACCAAATATTCAATCACCCTGTTCAGGACCATTCTAGATGCTGCATTTGGGTGAGAATGGACAACTGGCGTGTCAAGTTCAACCTCAGGGGAGGTATGCAGACCACTGGCTTCCTTTAGACAAGTAGTTTAAATCTTCTAGACAGGTTAGATCAATTCTTCAGAAAACATTAGGAGTTCCAAAACCTTCATATCCAAAAGGTATGCCTCGAAGATGGACAAAAAGGATTTTCAAAAATCAGTCAACAATTGGGGGTTGAATGTCAGAGCGGACTCTGAGGTCGTCGAAGGGCCTTTCGAGGAGGAAGTCAAAAATATTTTAGCTTCGATGTTGTCTCAGTGGTTGACACGGTTGACGCGACTCGAGACGAAATCCCTGGGAGTCTTTGAACTCTGGTTTTTGTGCACGCAGGTCAAAGCCCTTTTCAATTACCTACCAGTCTTGGAAGACGCAGTGGCATCAATAGCCTTTTTCGGCCCTTTTGAGGCACCGCCTTAGAAAATACTTCCATAATTTATTTACAGAACATTTCCCCACTGGGCGGCCGGGGCGGCCTTTTTGGGAAAACATACCCACCGCTTGTCCAGCTAGGATTCTGAAGATGACAAACAACGGTGACGTTTCTTCAATGGGAATCACACCTGGATCTCAATCGTTTGCAATGGTTTAGAGCGTTTTTTGGGCCTTTCTGGAGACTTGTCTACGAGGGAACTTCTACCTTCCGAAGATTTTCTCTTCAAAGGTGGGGTGAGCTTTGATCGTTTCTCCTTAAAGGCCTTACTGGTCTATTGGCAAGAGACTCATTCAATGACTTCATGTTCGTTGCCAAGGAACTAGAGACAAATTCTGTGCAGATCACAGATCGACATCTTCGAGACAGTCCGTACATCTCTTAAAGCCTTTTTTTCGGCATAGAGCATGAAAAATCACAAAAATAATGACATTGGTTGACGGGCTCGCTGAGGCAAGTCAAACTGTTCTCAGAACGTACTGTGAATGTGGAAAAACGGAACAGAGGCAACGTGCTATTTATTCTATCCTCGCCACGTCCGGATGCGGGAATGGTAACTGTCGAGGGATAGACGATGATGGCGCGCAGAGCCCCCTGCTGTTGAAAAATGTTCAGAGATTTCAAAGCAGGGTACGAATATATCTAAAATGAGTGTGATAAACTGGGTTATGTGGAAGGGGTCAATGAAAGCCCGGAATCATCTTGGTGGGGCAAAGATATCCCCCATGAACAGATGCGGACAAGTGTCAACAGCACGAACAGTGAAGAGGGAAACGTTAGGGCTGACGACCGCGGAATCATGGCAGATATGGGTTTACCCAGAACCCAGGAAAACTGCATTGTCAATACATGTGACAAGAAAGGTATACACGCCGCACAACAAAAGGAAGATATTGCGGGTAAATGGCCAGTACGCCGTAGCAATACCGGGTCGCAAGGAAGGGAGAAAGCACCTTATGAGAGGCCGCTCAAACGCCGGACATTGAAACGAAAGAAAATACAAATGCTCGAACATTTTGGAAACGGGGATAAAGACTGTTATAACTTAACCGAAACTATGGGGCGTGAAGGCACAAAAGGCAGTATCCCGCTCGAGGCACAAGTGTTGGTTCCATTATGGCGGCTGGCGTCCAAGAAGGATGGGGGTGAGGGGCTTATCAAGCCTAAGCTGGGTGGAGGGCCCCGATTGGTCCATGAGTAAGCAGCCCCTATTTAAAGCCAACAGAGAGAAGGGACTGTGTGGGACTTCTCCCTTCTGTTGCAGAATCGAGTCGGGAGAGAAGAAGAAGCTGCACCTTTCCTTTGGGCATACGAGGACTAGACACTGGTTCCTGCCATATCCATTAAGGAACCCTAAAGCTACGCTATTTTTGGACTGAATGAAGGAGAGTTGAGATCCAGTTTGTTGTTTTATATTTTTTTTTCTCTCAATAAAGACGAACTTTTGTTGAATCAGACTACCTTGTCTGAGTGCTCCATCACAATTTTGGTGGCAGCGGTGGGATTGAGAACGCCATGGAGGCTATTATTAAAGCCCTCACAGATGGACAGCAACAACTGCAACAATTGATGCAGGTCCAGTCACATCAAGCGCCGTTTGACCGACAGGCATTACAGCAGCATTACAACTGCAGGCGGCAACCCAAGAGGCCATCAAACAAATCACAGCAACTATGACGGTGACAAGGGGGTCCTCCCTAGCCCCTACCAATGTGTTCGAGATTCCAGCAAGGAGAGGACCCAGGGTATTTCTTTACCAATTTCGAAAGAGTGGCACGAAATACTCAATGGCCAGTGGATAAATGGGGCCACTTCATTGCTCCCTTATTGACGGGCCCGATGAAAGGGGCTTATCAGGCGGCCAACACTGCAGGTGATGCCACATATGCAGACATTAAGAAAACCATCTTGGAAATGATGGGTGTTGACGAAGAAGCCTATAGGGCCAGGCTGAGGGAAACATGACTGCGCTATGGGCAAACACCAAGACAATTGTATTATAGAATCCATGATCTTTGTGACTAAAGCCAACATCTGCTTCTGTGCAGGAAATCATGGACAAAATAAAAAACTTGAACAGTTTGTGGAAGCTCCACCCTTGGCGATGCAACAATGGGCATGGCAACATCATAGACAAACATTGGCTGAAGCCATTGAGATGGCATCAGCCTTCCAGAAAGCAGGACCAACCCGTATGACCCCCTTGGAAACCAATAAACCGATATCTCGAGAAACAATGTCCCCAGATACCAAGATCAATCGCCCTGAGGCAAGAGGACCAGGATGGCCCACCACAAACCGGCAACCACAGTGCTTTGATTGTGGCGAGTGGGGGGCATATACCCCAGTTCTGTACTCGGAAACCAAAACCAGAGCCGGTGGAAATCGGGTGTGCCCAGTCAAGAGAATTCAGAAGAAGGGAGCCATATCTTGTGGAAGTCCGGGTGGATGGAACCCCAAGAGAAGGCCTTCTCGATTCCAGAAGTGAGCAGATCATCATAAGACCGGAAGTGGCGGGGAATCAACCTATTCAGATTAAATGTGTGCATGGGGACACGAAAACATATCCATCAAAAGAAGTAGTCCTAGAGGTTAATGGGGCAAATGCAAGAACGAGGGTCGCCATAATGCCACACTTGCCAACACAGGCGTTATCGGGTACTGACCTGCCTTCTCATTTGAGGAATGTGTTAATGAGACGGAGTGGCTCAGAACGGCTCCCTATTCCCACAGCGAGATCGAACCCAGGATACATAAAAACCATAAACAAAGCGAGAAGTGAAAAAAACAAAAAAACAGTTGGCAGAACTCAACCCCTACGTAGGGTTAATAGACTGGTTACCGGAAGATAGCAAGAAATCGTTACAGAACGAACTGTTAACGGACCCCTCTTTGAGGAACGCCAGAGAACAAGCTATTCCTAACAAAGATACAGGAACAGGATATCCATGGTTCAAGACAAAGAAGGGACTTATATACCACGTAACAACAGACCCAAAAAGAGGGGAAACAGAACAATTACTCGTACCTCTAAGCTATAGACGCATTGTGTTACGATTGGCACATGACGACGTGGTAGACGGGCATCTTGGAAAGGAAAAAACACAAGAGAAACTGTAAAAACGCTTCTTTTGGCCAGGAGTGTACAGAGAAGTGGCCAAATATTGTGAGGAGTGCCCAGTATGTCAGAAGACAAGCCCACATAAACCACAAAAAGCCCCTTTGCATCCTATGCCGCTCATAAAAGAACCATTTTCAAGAACAGGTATGGACCTGGTTGGTCCGCTGGAACCGAACAGTGACGGGCACCAGTACATATTGGTCGAGGTGGACTATGCAACTAGGTACCCTCAGGCTATTCCTATGAGGGGTATCAATGCAAAACAAGTAGGTAACCAACTGGTTCCATTTTTTCCAGGGTAGGATTGCCTACCGAAGTCATGACTGACCAGGGACGTAATTTTGTGTCTGGGATAATGCAGAAAGTGTGCCAGCAATTATGTATTAAGCAATTACATACTTCTATTTATCATCCACAGACTGATGGGCTAGTGGAGCAATATAATAAAACTATCGAAACAATGCTGAAATGAGTCGCAGCCCAGTCTGGTAGAGACTGGGACAGAGTACTGCCCTGGGTCTTGATGGTATTGAGAGACACTCCACATTCGTCCACTGGGTTTTCCCCATTTGAGTTATTGTTCAGGCATAAACCCAAAACTATTCTTGATATGGCCAAAACCGAGTGGGAAGAACAGGAGGAAGAACCCCACCTCACAGATTATGTAACAGAAATGAGAAATCACCTTTCCAATCTAGGAGAACTGGCCAGAGAGAACCTGGAGGGAGCACATTCATCTCAGGCGAAAAACTACAACCAGAATGGCAGGGCAAGGACATTTCAAGTAGGTGACAAGGTGCTGGTTTTGCTGCCCACCAGCTCAAACAAGGTGTTGGCTCAGTGGAGGGGACCTTACAAAATCACAGCGATTTAGGGACCCGTGAATTACATGGTTGAACAGCCAGATAGAAGGGAAAAACACCAGAACTACCATATTAACCTCTTAAAAAAATGGAGCGAAACCGGAACAGCCAGCCAAAGGATGAACCAATTACAGGTGAAAGGATCAGACACAGCCTTCCAGGCTGTGCAATGGGGAACGCAACTCAGACCGGACGAAAGAAGAGAGCTTGAGACCCACTTACAATCAATGGAACATGTGTTCTCATTTTACCCAGGAAAAACGACCATGGTGGAACATGAAATAAATACTGATCCAACACAAACAGTACGAGTCTGAATTTGCAGATTACCAGAATCAAAAAGAGCAGCAATACAAGCTGAGGTGGAAGAGGGGTCACGATTAGGTGTAATCGAGACCTCAACCAGTCACTGGTCATCACCAATTGTACTGGTACCCAAACCAGACGGGTCCACCAGATTCTGTATGGACTATAGAAAATTTTACGAAATCTCGACCTATCAAGCCTACCCTATGCCTAGGATTGATGAACAAATAGAGCGACTGAGTACCGCTCAATATATTAGTTCGATTGATCTAACAAAAGGGTACTGGCAGATCCCATTAAGACAGGAAGATAAACTGAAGACGGCTTTTTTTACACCCTCACGACTCTACCAGTTCACTGTACTTGGTTTACATGGGGCTCCAGCTACTTTTCAGGCATTGATGAACAAGGTATTGGCCCCTCACACACCATATAGTTCAGCATATTTGGATGACATTGTTTTCAGCAAGACGTGGGAAGAACACTTAAGTCACCTGGTAAAAGTGATTTCCGCACTAGGAAAAGCCAGGTTACATATCAACCCAAAGAATATGATCCTAGCCGCAAGAGAAACAAAATACTTGGTTACCTGGTAGGCGGAGGAGTTACCAGACCGCAAGTGGACAAAGTGGAGGCAATTTTGCGGTTAACCATGCCCAGCAACAGAAAACAGATAAGAGCGTTTCTGGGATTCGTAGGATACTACGGAAGATTCATCCCGATGTTCTCCAGTATTGCCGGTCCCCTAACGGAATCTCTTAAATCCACGTATAAAGGGGATGTGTTACAGGACACTTCTGCCCAGATGGCCTTGTTTGTTTGTTTATTTATTTATTTGGTAATGCGCTCCAAGCCCGTGGGCATCTGGGCGCAGCAATACAAGAAGACTCGAGACTTGGTTACAATGCCTGACACAGGCTATTACAGAAAAAACAGTGGTCGCCTATAATGGGTGGTACAAGGTGATACAATACATATAGAATAACAAGGGTTAAGCGCATAGGAATAACATCTTAACAGGTTATAATGTTTCCGCTAGGATGAGGATCGTTGTAAGTCGTCGTTGTGCAGCCATTTGAGAGCGTAGGATCTGAATCTAGTGTAAGGTAAAGGGTGTCTAAGGTCAGATGGGAGTGTGTTCCATGATTGTGGAGCTCTAACTGGGAAGCTCGCTCCGCCCGCCGTGGTAAGTTTGAATCTAGGGACTTCCAGTAGGAAAGTGTTGGTAGATCTCGTCAGTCGGTTAGAGGGTCTCCAATTGATTCTTTCCGCTAGGTAGGGGGGTGCTTGATTGTTGAGGCATTTAGAAGTGAGGGAAATAGTTTTAAGGAGGATTCTGTCCTTTATCTTTAGCCAGTGTGCTTCTGTCCGGTGTTTGGAGATATGCTCTCTGCGTGGGATGTTCAGAGCTGCTCTAAGAGCGTTATTTTGTAATCTGTGGAGTTTGTCAGTGACCAACTTATTTGCACCTGAGTATAAGGCGTTGCAATAGTCCAGTCTGGACATGACAAGGGCATTGGCCAGGGTGAGGCAGCTGGCACTGGACAGGAAGGGTCTGGCGGCACGGATGAGTTTACACGTGTAAGTGGTTGAGGAGGCGAGGGAGTTCACTTGCTTTTTAAGGGTGAGAGCTGAGTCGAGGTAAAAACCTAAAGTTTTGACCTCGCGCATAACCTTAATAGTATTGTTATCGATGTTAAATGAGGCATAGTCCGGAGTGAGTTTGGATAGGTTGTGGTCTGAACCGAGGAGCAGGATTTCAGTTTTATCGTAGTTCAGGCAGAGGCCATGAGTGGCCATCCATGCCTGAATGAGGATGTAAATTTTATTCACCAGAGCCAAGTCCACTTCATAGTTGCCCGAAAGGGGTATGAGGATCTGGGTGTCATCTGCGTAGTTAGTGTAGGTGACGCCCAGTCTGTCCAACTTGTCGAACAATGGCTTGGTGAAGATGTTGTACATAGTGGGTGAGACACAGGAGCCCTGTGGGACTCCACATGTGATTTGGATGGGATCGGCACAAGTGGAAGAGGAGAACACTCTCATGGTCCGGTTGGCTAGAAAGGATTGGACCCATGCTATAGCTTCTCCTGTGAAATTGGCAGCCAGCTTGAGGTGGTTGCATAAGACTGCATGATCCACCAGATCAAAAGCTGCTGACAAGTCCAGTAGAAGTAGCAGCGCTGTTTTCCCATTATCCTTAAATTCCTCCATTTTAGTTTTGAGATCTATCAGGGCTGTTTCCGTGCCATGAAGAGGGCGGAAGCCCGATTGGCGCGAGCCTAGTAGCTGATTAGCTTCTAGGTACTATTGAATTTGGAGATAGGCTACTCTGTCGATAATTTTTAGTAGGAAGGGTACCGTGGTGATAGGCCTATAGTTAGTCGGGATAGATGGATCGAGGGTTTGTTTTTTGAGAAGGGGGAGGACCCAGGATTCTTTTAAGTTGGCTGGCACTGTGTTGGATTTGAAGGATGAGTTGATAAGCTTCGAGATGAAAGGGGCTAAATCTCTGGCAGCGTCCTTTATTGTTTGAGCTGGGCAGCTGTCGCCCTTACAGTTGGAGGGCTTCAGTGAGAGGATAGCCTTTTCAGTGTCGATGATGGAGATGGGTTTAAAGCTAAAAGGGGGGATAGTAATGGGTTCAGTTACTAGAGGCACTTGTTGATCAGTAGGAGAGAGGGTGTCTTTTTTATTCGTTATTTTAAGTTGGAGGGTGGAGATTTTGTTCGATAGGGCATTCTGTATATTAGTGCACCATATCTTGTCCTTGGGGACCGTGTCAGTTGGTTGGATAGGGGATTCCATTTCCCAGAGGATGGCAAAAAGTTCCTTGGTATTCGATTTGGCATTGGTAATTCTGTCGTTGAATACGTTTTTTTTAGTGTTGATAATTTCTGACTTGTAATGTTTGGTAACTTGGGTTAGCTTAGCTTTGTTGTCGTTGGTAGGCGAATTACGCCAGATAGTTTGGAGTTTTCGTTTCTGCTTTCTAAGGTCCTTAAGCTGGGGGGTGAACCAGGCATTGAGGTGGGCTTCTTGCTTAGCTTTACGTAGTTTTGCAGGTGCAATGGTGTCTAGTGCGTGAGACATAGCTTTATTAAAGGTGTCTACTAGTATACAAAAAAGGTAGCAGGCGCCCCTCTCTCGAAAGAACAAGGCATGATAACCTGTTCAGTGGTTATTAACCACATTGAGAGTTCGCAGCCATTGCTTTTTGCTCACTGTACCTTCACAGATGGGAAATATCCATTTGCATATCAGTCTTTGTCCCGCCCACAAGGGCAGTCCAGCACCGAAATGCTATGGCAATTCCTCTCTGAACAAGAGTACCACCAGCAACCCCATACACGTGTTTCAGCCTTGTTGGGCATCATCAGTGAGGTGAAGCTGAGCCTCTCTAAGCGCAGTGAGCAGGGAGTCCACGTCTGGTTGCCCCCAGGTAACCTAGGGTGACCAACCCCAAGTTCCTTTTCAAAAATACAAAAAAGGTAGCAGGCGCCCCTCTCTCGAAAGACTGATATGCAAATGGCTTTTTCCCATCTGTGAAAGGCACAGTGAGTAAAAGCAGTGGCTGCGAACTCTCAAGTGGTTAATAACCACTGAACAGGTTATCAGGCCTTGTTCTGTCGAGAGAGGGGCGCCCGCTACCTTTGCAAACTAAATTTCAAGGAACCTGGGATTGGTAACCCTAGGTCTCCTGGGGGCAACCAGACGTGGTCTCCCCCTCACTGTGCTTAGAGAGGCATCAGCTTCACCTCACTGATGATCCCCAACAAGGGTGAAACACGTGTATGGGGTTGCTGGTGGTACTCTCGTTCAGGTTGGAATTGCCATTGCATTTCGGTGCTGGACTGCCCCTGGGCAGGACAAAGACTGATATGCAAATGGATATTTCCCATCTGTGAAAGGCACAGTGAGTAAAAGCAGTGGCTGCGAACTCTCAAGTGGTTAATAACCACTGAACAGGTTATCAGGCCTTGTTCTGTCGAGAGAGGGGCGCCCGCTACCTTTGCAAACTAAGTGTCTACTAGTATGTCTGGGTCAGTGTTGTCCTTCAGACCGTTAATAGTAGGCAGGAGGAGGGGGATGAGTTTTTCAGTAGTAATGTCTTTTTTACTTCTGGTAGGGAGTGGTGGTATCATTTTGATCGTTTTAGGGCTGGGGAGGTCAAGTGTGGCAGTGAAGTTTATTAGAAAGTGGTCAGTCCATAGTTGAGGGGTGATGGCAGTGATGACTATGTTGCAGTTGAGTTCTGATACTCAGTCAAGGGTTCTGCCTTTAGCATGTGTGGGGGAGAGAACTTTTTGGGTAAGGCCTTGGTCATTTAGGATAGCTGTTATGGAGAGGGCGTTTTTATTGTCTGGCTCATTAAAGCCAATGTTAAAGTCGCCCAGCAGCAGCGTTTGCGAATGATTTTGGGTATTGTTCGCTATGAGGATGGTAAGGTCATCTTCAAAGGTTCCCAGGGGACCTGTAGATCAAGTGAATGGTTAGCGTGCGGTTATTGGAGAGTTGCATTTTTGCTGAGAGTACTTCGCAGGAAGCACAGGGGGGTGAGGTGGTGAGTCTGATAGGCAAGGTGGTTTTCGCGATGATTGCTAGGCCACTGCCTTTAGCATTGGGTCTGTCTACTATATGGATCTGGTAGTTGTCAGGTACGGCTAACATCAGTGAAGGTCCTGCTGCTTCGTGGAGCCAGGTTTCTGTTACGGCAGGAAGTCAATGCTGCTGTTGTTTAGTATGTCAGCAATTTCAATTGCATGGGCTACCATGGATCTGGCATTAATAAGGGATCCAGTAAGTAATAGGGTGTTCTTGGGAATAGGATGAGTTGCAAGTATATCTATATGCTTATTTTGACTCCGGCGTTTCTTTTGGTGGAGGTGAGTAGGAGTTGGGGTTGGGGTTAAAGGTGTCGTAGCTAGAGTTTGCTTATCCATGTGTGTCTGTATAGATGGGAATCTAGCAGTATTGTTAGTACTGTTTCTTTTGGGTTCGTATATGCAAAGTAGTCTTGCCCTGAGTCTCAGGTTTCTGTCTGTGGGGGGACGAGTGCTAAAGGTAGCAAAGGTCATGATTGTAGCTAGGAGGGTTAGGGAGGTCAAGTTTCTGCACATGGTAGTTGGTGTGGTTCACTGATGCAATTTACTTCCCTTATTTCGCTAAGATGTCTGGCTAGGGTGACGCAATGTGGAGTGCAAGTGGCTAGTTGAAGCCAGGGCTACGCCTAGTGATAAAGAGCATGATATTTACGAAACACAGTATGAGCTAGAGTGCATGGTCTGTTAATGATAATAGGGCACAACACAATCAAGGAAACTAAAGTCCCTCATCTCCACACTTCCGGTTCTATGGTGCCCGGACTTACCATTCTTTGTACAGACCGATGCATCGGGTACAGGGTTAGGCGCGGTACTGTCACAAGGCACAGAAGACTTGGTTCCAGTGGCATTCATTAGTCGAAAACTACTCCCGCACGAGATGTCATATTCAACTTTGGAAAAAGAGTGTCTGGCCATTAAATGGGCCATTGAAACCCTCAGATATTATTCACTAGGAAGGACCTTCACAGTTTTCACAGATCACGCTCCACTGCAATGGTTAGCCACCCACAAAAAGACTCGAATCAGAGGGTCTTAAGGTGGTTTCTTACGCTACAGGCGTTCTGCTTCAAAACCTTTCATAAACCTGCTTCATTTCAGTTTGTGCCAGATTATTTATCAGGAAGCATGGATCAGCCCGAACGGCTCGATTCCTCGGGGGGTGTATGTGATAAACTGGGTTATGTGGAATGGGTCAATGAAAGGCTGGAACCCTCTTGGTGGGGCAAAGACATCCCCCATGAACAGATGCAGACAAGTGTCAACAACATGAACAGTGAAGATGGAAACGTTCAGGCTTACGACCGCGGAATCACGGCAGATATGGGTTTATCCAGAACCCAGGAAAACCGCATTGCCGATACATGTGACAAGAAAGGTATACACGCCGCACAACAAAAGGAAGATATTGCGGGTAAACGGCCAGTACGCTGTAGCACTACCGGGTCGCAAGGAAGGGAGAAAGCACCTTATGAGAGGCCGCTCGAACGCCGGACATTTAAACGAAAGAAAATACAAACGCTCGAACATTGTGGAAACGGGGATAAAGACTGTTATAACTTACCCTGTTAGGCAGAATCCTGGGCAGTTCCCTTAGGGAGCACTAAACAAGATTAAGACTATAGGTGAGAGCAATAAATCCCCTTTGGCATCAGTCTGTACTACAAAGATTTAGTTGGTAGCTGTGGCTGAGCAGTCAGACGTATCTCAAGAGGGAGATGAGCGGTATTCAGGGTTTACACAATAGGTCTACAATACCATGGCACAAGGAAACACTGACCAAAGCTTTGTATTAAAAAGTAGTTAGATATTTATTTTATACACTTCTAATAAAACACTTGTATCACAGTCATCAAGCAAGTTAAATTAAGTCAAAGGAAAAATATACACATTCCCAAGTTAAATTGTAGACCAAGTGAACCAGAGTGAAAACTGAGCAAAATGGCACAGTGAAAACTACACACAAGGGATACTCTTAACAATTCCTTACAAGGGAGGGAAAGCCAAGTTATTTAGAAATAGTTTCCTACACACCCTAGCAACACTTCCCATAAGTTTGTGGACCAGTTTAAGCAAGACAGTGCATCAGTAAAGGCAATACTTAACGGAAAACTGAGCAAAATGGCATTACACAAGGTTTAAAAATGGGAAGGAAAGGGTAGTTGTAAGAATTTGGTTTTCATCTAGAACTGTGTGGTGCACCTATCTAAAGAAGGCAGGTCTAACAAATGTAACCAGAGTCAGTAGGCCTGTGCCAAAGTCAGTTGGTACAGGGCAAGTACCCAGGAGAAAAATGTTGTTTTAGCTGCAGTTAAGTATTTGGTTAACGATTTTGAAAAGTTGGATGCAGAAGTTGAAAAGACAATGTTAAGAGAGAGGGGCAGCCAACCCAACAGGTAGGTAAAGGATTTAAAACACCTTTAGTGCTATTGCGAAGAAAGGGCGGCCTGGCGGAACAATGTACCTTTAAATGAAGAAGTGGCTCCTGCGGTGGCGGTTGTTCCTGGTAGTTCCTGCAGTTCCGGTGATCCAGCAGAGGAAGCGAGGCTCTCGTCGTGGAGGAAGGTTCGAGTTACTGCACTACCCAGGGATGAAACCAGCCGCGGTGCTGCCCAACAAATAAAAGGTATGCTCCTTTAAATCGCAGTCCGGGTGGGACTGGTGCCTGGCTATCCGGCCTCTGAGTACTGGGTACGGGAGATTCGACCAAGGCAGATCCGGGAAGGCGATTGGCAAGCTGGTTGGCCCCACCAGCTCAAGGGAAGAAGGCTCTTGCAGAGGAAGATCTTCTCTTGACGTGTGGAGAAAAGTGGGGAGACGCTGCAGCAGGGCTTCACCGGTGGTTCAGTCGTTGCAGATGTCTTTGGCTTCTCTCCTCTTCGGCTTCTTAGTTCCAGTGGCGACGTCTTGCTCTTCCAGTCCTCAGGACCCTGCTTTTATGCAAAAAGATCCCCATTCATACAGCCTAGCAGTCACTCACACAGTGAAGTGGTCATCTTTGGCGGGAGACCCTCCAGCCTATCAGGATAGAGTGCAACATGGGTTGCTGAGGCAACCCTGTCCAGGGGTCCTACTCCCCTTCCCACACAATGGACCCACCCCAGACTCCATGGCGCCGAAAGGAGGGCTTCTCGACAGAAGCCCGCCAAAAGGACGAACAAAGGATCTCTGACCTGGGTTAGGAGTTTAGAGAAAGACACGAGAAAGAAGTTATATTAAAGTTCAGGCAATAAAAACCTACCGGAGTAAAGTTAATATTAAAATACACCGGCGGCATGTTAGAGGCTGTCAGAAAAAGTGGTAGCCTCGAACAATGGGAAAATCCCATAGGGAAATATTCGCGGTCGAATATTTACGGTAGTAACCACTGCCACCAGCCAGAAACTTTTGAGAGCGGGACTGTACGGTACCCTCTCGAAAATGAACATAATGGAAAAACTATTAATCCTTTCCAGTACCTCCATAGTAAGATGGTTCGTACTGGTTTAGTTCATAACACTTGACTAGTAAAGTCAATTGGGACTTTACATGCCCTGGGAGACAGTAGTCAGTGCCAGGGTATGGAGTCTATGTTTGGGGGTCACTACGACACCCCTGTGTCACTGAGTGCTGTGTAACACATGTGAGTAAAGATGGTTTCTATGGGGGTGAGAAAATCCCATAGACATTAAACACAAAAATAGCCTAGAACACACATAGCAAAAGGTGCCTAAGAAAAAGAGCCTCACTCTTAGCAGGAAAAAGAAACAAACCCTTAAAATCCAGCAAAGCTGCTGGGGGACTCTATAGGTAAGGGAAATTAGCCATAGAATGAGAAATCTCCCTAACATACCCATAACTACGGGGCGTGAAGGCACAAAAGGCAGTATCCCCCTTGAGGCACAAGTGTTGGTTCCATAATGGCAGCCGGCGTCCAAGAAGGATGGGGGCGGAGCTTAGGGGGGCTTATCAAGCCTAAGCTGGGTGGAGGGGCCCGATTGGTCCATGAGTAACCAGCCCCTATTTAAAGCCAACAGAGAGAAGTGACTGTGTGTGACTTCTCCCTTCTGTTGCAGAATTGAGTCGAGAGAGGAGAATAAGCTGCACCTTTCCTTGGGCATACAAGGACTAGACACCGGTTCCTGCCATATCCTTTAAGGAACCCTAAAGCTAAGCTATTTTTGGCCTGAATGAAGGAGAGTCAAGATCCAGTTTGTTTTTTTATATGTTTTTATTCTCAATAAAGACTAACTTTTGTTGAATCAGACTACCTTGTCTGAGTGGTCCATCACAATGAGGAATCCGTGAGAGGGCAGAATCCATTACAAGGGAGCATCTGGGACGTCACAATATCAGGTCGAATGGTATCCATCTTAATAGCTGTAGAGCTGCTGACGCTTCCTCAGCTGAGGGAAGAGGGTGCTGCCAATCATTGGTGTATGTGTACTGCCTTCCGCTCATATGATCCTGGTGACTAACATCTACCTTGTAAATACTCTTGGGCTGCATTGAGCCCAAAGGGTAGCACCACTTACTGTAAGTATGCTTCTCCCAATGAAGGCGCATAGGACCACACAAGCAAGCATCGTTCAGGTCCACTGTGCATACCCAATCTCCCTGCATCGGAAATGACAGAATATGTGCTTGCATGGTCACATTTAAAGGCTCTAGGCAGACAACAGTATTGAGTGGAGACCGATCTAGAACAATGTTCAGGCCCACGTGGTTACTCTTTGAAACTGTAAACATTATGGATTAAAAGCCCTGGTCCCGCTCTGATAAGGAAACTGCCTGCCAACGCTCATGTCCAGGAGTTTATGTATTTCCTCCTGAAGCAAAGAAGACCAGACCCGTCTTAGAGGAGACGTGGGTCAAGGGAAAGTCAGAAGGGACAGCTTGTAGCCACTTGAGACCAGCCAACTGACTCAAGAATCTACTTAAAGAACACCCTGCCACAGATCCTCCAACTGAAATGAGTGACCCAGCCATGGCCCTCATTTGTGTTTCTCCTCCGCCTGGGAGGTTGTGACTAAAGACGGTCTTAAGTCTTTGGAACTGCTCCTTTGCTTTTTCCTGGAAATATCTGCACTACTATGCCATGAGTGTCTGTAGGTCCACTGACAACACAGATGTAGCATATCGAGTAGCTAAGCACATACACTGCGCGTGGCTACGTAGGGGTCAGGCTATTAACTTGTCTGGCAACCAGACCAGATCTCGTTAATGTGACATTGTTGTCGGACGATACTGCTGTGGCGATGGAGATTATGTAGAAGATGCAGCTGCACCTCACGTTTGGTATTATTGTTTTGTATTTGGTAGGCTAACACCCTCTGTTTTAAATGCATCTTCCCCTTTCGTCTAATTGCCATTCACATATCCAAGTTTTAAAACTTGGAGATTACAATGCTCTTTTTTGTATTTTTGCATTTACCTGAAGACTAATGTTGAATAAAGGTTATATGAAACAAATTAAATGGAAATATTTGGATAGCGTTCAGACTATCATTGTCTTCTCTCTAGGAACCCTCCGACAGAGACCAGATCGCTAAGGAGGACAGAGCACAGGCAGCCAGGTGCAAAGGTTGTCATTACAACTGCCGATGCTGCATCGGCCAAGAGTTCAAATATCTGAGGGACCCAGAGGTTGAAGCATAATGGGTGTTGGGAAATATCTTCTTTATGCTGCTTTACTACCGTAGACTTCTATGGGACACTGTTAGGCAGAAACTTGTGCAGATCCCTTAGGGACCACTGAAAAAGATTTAGGACTACATGTGGTTGGCAGTAAACCCAATTGGTAGCAGTCTGTACCACCCAGATTTACCTGGTAGCTGTGGCTGAGCAGTCAGACTTCTCTCAAGATGAGTTAGGCAGTATATAGAGTATACACAATAGGTACAGAGATACAGTAGCACAAGCAAACACTGAACAGAGCTTTGGTGTAAAAGTATATCATTATTTATTTAAAGACACACTTGTAAATTACAGTAGCACAAAAAGAGGTAAGTAAATTCAATACACAGTCACTATTCTATATATACAACCCTAATTACTTATTAGGCAAGTCTTAACGAGAAACACCACTTATTTTCAGACAGAGGTGAGCGCTTAACCTAAGATGGCACTCTAAATAAGTTATAGAAAAAGGGAGGGAAAAGGCAGTTATGAAAGCACACAATTTCAATACTTTTCAAAGAACCACAGTGAGGCAGGTTAGGCAAAGTCTACCGGAGAGCAGGAAGTTCAAATGCCAGGCCCACTCTTAGAGAGCAAGCGAAATGTGTCCAGGACCACACAGTGGGGTTATGCCCAAAAAAGTCTTTGTAGATAGTTCACAAAAGATTGAGATCAAGTCAGGAAAAGTTAGTTAACGGGCCCCAGGCTAACCCAGGTTAGAAAGTCGAGGATTTACTGTCGCCCCAAACGATCTGTCGCAAGGGAAGCCAGGTGGGACACAGTACCTGAAATGGGAAGAACACTCCAGCGGGGGCAGTTGTTCCTGGCAGCGGGTGCAAGTCGGTGTTTCGTCCAGATGAAGAGGTCTCGACGTGCAGGAAAGATGAAGGTCGTTGCACTGCCAGGGAAGAAACCAGCCACGGAGTTTTCCGGTTACAAGGTACTACCCTTTTCTTCGCGGTAGTGGTAAACCGTGGTATTCAGCTTGCCGGGTGCTTGGCACAGGCTAGCCGGCCACGAGATGGTCCAGGAAGGCGAAAAGACGGGCAAACTGGTTATCCCCACCAGTCAAAAGAAGAAGACTCTCCGGACTGGAGATCTCCTCTGTCGTCGGGAAAACTAGTGAGACGGTTCAGCAGGGCTCCACCGGTGGTGTCGTCGTTGCAGGTCGGCTCGGCTTCTCCCTCCTCGGATTCTTTAGGTCCTGTGGCGACTTCTGAAGTTCCAGTCCCCAAAGCTCTGCTTTTATGCAGAAAACCCCCATTCATTCAGCCTAGCTGTCACTCAAAACTGCTAAGTAGTGGGCCGGGCGGCTCACCACTTGGGCCAATCACACAAGAGTGCGACTTGAGTTGCCGAGGCAACTCAGTCCAGGGTGCCTAAACCCCCTCCCACACCCCCCCCTGTGGTACCCAGACAGAGTGGCACCACTTTTGGAGGCTTCTGTGGAGAAGCCCGCCAAAAAGTGGAACAAAGGGCTCGACTTGGGTTGGAGTCACAGAAGCGAACACAAATGCCATTTTGGAACCAAGTTTCGGCAAAAAATACCAACCGGTGAATTTATATTAATTTAATAAACCGGCGGTATGTTCGAGGCTATTTTAAAAAGTGGTAGCCTCAAACAATGGGAAAATCCCATAGGAATATATTTGCGGTCGAATATAAAAAGTAGTATCCACTGCCACCAGCCAAAACTCGGTCGGGGGGACTGGACAGTGCCCCCTCGAACAACAGACCCTGGGGCAATCGAATTGCCCCGACCAGTATGCCCACAATATGATGGTTTGTACTGGTTCTGTTCACAACTTAAGACTAGTAAAGCCAATGATGACTTTACATGCCCTGGGAGACAGTAGTCAGTCCCAGGGTATGGAGTCTATGTTTGGGGTCGCTACGACACCCCTGGGTTACTGCACAGAGGGTGCTGTGTAACCCACATATCAAAAACACATGAAGCCCTATGGGGTAAAGGACCCCATAGCCCATAAAACACATACAAAGTCAAAGGAACACCTCAAATCATGTCTAAGAGTGGGATAAAAAGTCTCACTCTTAGCAGAAGAAAAAAATAAACCCCAAAAATCCAGCAAAGCTGCTGGGGGACTCACTAGGTTTGGGAAATTAGCCTTTACAGAGAATGCTCCCTAACGGACACCCTTCTTTTTGCTTGTTTTGAACCCTGTCCTGACTTTTTGGAGCCAAGTAAATCTTTCAGCTTTAAATCCACTGCCCGTTTTTTCATTCTTATGGACAAACTAACAGCACCGAGAGACTGTGTCTGTGTGAAATTCTTGTATTTTTACAATTGCACAAATCAGCTTAAAAGCGAAGTGCACTTAGGATACTTTGTATCCTTATATCTTTCTATACAAAGGCTTTTCGGTTACTTTGACAACGTGCATAAGACAAGCTCGTGGCAGCAGGGATATTTTTACAGTTTTTCATATATCTTACTCGTGTACTTTTACATTTAATGCAAATGGCTACTAAAGGTGGCTAGCACCCAAAGATGGCCGTGCCACAATGTTTTTTATTTGGCCATATCACTGTTTGGCCTTGCTGCCTTCTCAAGTCAAATGAGAAATGGTAGAGTACCTTTGAGGGGGTGTAGCTGATATTTAGACTTTTTAGAGGTGTCCAAAATGTGAGAGAAGGAGCGAGTGGAGTCAAAGATGACCCCAAGGTTTTTAATCTCACAGGTGGTTGCGGGCACAGGGCCAAGGAAGGCCGGCCAGAGTGAAAGTGCGAAAGCAGGTGCAGGGGTACCAGTGCAAACGATCACAGTCTTAGTGGCGTTGAGGCAGAGGTCGTTATGACTGAATAGCGGACAGAAAGTCAGATATGTACGAGGAAGAGGCGGCGGCTGAGGGTAGCCTGAAGGAAAGTTCCATGTCATTCCAATAACACTGGAAGTTACAGGTGAAAGTGGCAATCACAAGTGCCAAGCCAGCCATGTAGACGTTGAAGAACCAAGGCGACAGGTTAGATCCCTGGTGAATGCCACAAGTTTAAAGAGCGATAGTAGAGAGAAAGGCTCAAAGTTCCACCTGCAATGGGCGGTCAGAAAGAAAGGACTTTCACCACGCCAGCGCCTGACCTGTCATTCCCAGGGTGTAACACAGACGTGCAATCAGGATGTTGTGGTTAAATGTGTCAAAGGGAGAGGGGAGGACAAGGAGAATGAGGACAGAGGGAGTGTCAGTTTCAAGATTTGAGAGCAGGTCTTCACGGGTGTTCAGAAGAGCAGTTTCTGTGCCTCTTAATGCTCTAAAGCCAGACTGATGGTCAGGAAAGCAACCAATAGATTCAGTGTGGAGGGTCAACTGAGAGATAGCCAGCTTCTCCAGGAGTTTGCCCAGGAAAGGAGTGATAGAGAAGGGGCGGTAGTAAATAAATAATATATTTGTATACATGCCTGTCTAACTAGAATTATTGGTGATGCCAAGTACGGGCTCATTGTAGTCAGAGACCCCTCTCATGCCCTTCCTGAGACCAAGCCTTGCTGCTCTGCTACCTTACCTTGATTATGTTTGGCTACCAAAATAGGGTAGCCACCAAACATCCTCCCCCCAGGGCTGATTTTGGAAATCTATGTTAACACTGGGTCAACCAGATCAGAGTTACCATAGGAGACCAATATAATCTGGGGACAAAGGACACCTACAAGGGTCAGGGGCATTTGAATCAGCCTCAACTGGGCACTTGAAACTACCTAACTAGGCAAATCCCTGCAATCCTGCAGAGATTACATCGCTGATGTGAAGCCTGTTTATGTCAAAATGGTAACGTCTCCTGAAAGGCTGCCATTTTTCATTCTTAAGTCTGTGACTCAGTTAAGGGAGTGATGAGTGGGCCAGAGCCCGTCACCAAAGGTTTTATTTACCCTTGGGTTGAACCCCGGGAGTAACGGTAAATGACTTTCGATGGAGTTCTGAGGCGAGTGACCCTTGGCACATGTCCCAGTTGCACTTCTGGCAAGAGGGTCTGAAAAGCCCACCGTTGTAAGGATAGTAACAGGCGCTTGCACGCTTTCGGTGCAAGGACCTGTAGTAGAGCCAGCCGGGTCCTTGGCTTGAGGGCGGCAACATCCTCTTGGACCTTAATGCTGCCCTGGAGGATCAGATCAACCGCTCCTGGACACAACTACTGCTGGGAAAGAGGTGCCATGCTGGGGTGCTCTGAAATAGGATCACTTGCCCTGTGACAAGCTTCTAAATGTTCCGGAGGTTGACAAGGGAAATACTTTAATTACAAAAAAGGGCAGTTCTCACTACAACGCAAAGCCTACCCTTCGGCCCAACATAAACTGTGAAGGGAAGGAGAATGAATGGTAAAGAATCGCTAAGAATGCCAAAGTGTGAGGGGGCGCCCAAGAGCCGGACCAAGATGACGGATCCTCAGAGTTCCAGAGCCCCGCACGCCATATAGTAAAAACAAATCCTGCAATACCACATAGGGCCCGAGGTGCGGTTGGCACCAAGAAACCATACATGTAAAGGCTGGTGGAGGGGCTTGCACTGGCTGCCAAACACTGATTGGGCCCAAGAGAGGCAGCCTTTGCCCGTTCCTCGGGAGCCATGTGCAGCACCCCATCGTGGCTGTGGTGGCAGGGTGCAGACAAGGTCATGGAGGAGCAGCGCAAATTGGGTGTGCAGGCCCAGAGCACACAGTGGCCACACCCTGCGCCATCTCGGTGGAGCCTCTGACTGCGGAGTGGGCCCCCTGGGCAGCAAACCAACAGAGGACTTGTTGCCTGGGCTGAGTGCGGCCCGAGTGATTCAGCAGAAGAACGAGAGGCCTTGGCGCCCAAGACAGCAGTGACAAAAAGGGGCTGTGCAGTACTAGTTGAAGGTGCTCCAGGGAGGACAACAGCCCCAGGAAAACAGCGTCTTGTGGGATACACGGGCTGGCAGCACAGCAGCAGTGCAGAGAGGCATCACAGATAGTTGAGGAGTGGGAGGCCTGCTGAGATTCAGGATGGCCTCAAGTATGGAGAAGCACCAGAGGCAACAGACCAACCTATCCTTTACGCCAGGCCATTCCTTGCAGACCAGTAAAGATAATGTGGTGCTAAGTGGAGAAATGGAACAGCTTTGTGGGGAACAGAAGGAGCACTCAGCTGATGGGGAGTTCTAGGACTTCCTGCTCCAGATGCAGTCAGGCATACACACCATGGATACCAAACTTGACTCCTTAACATGCAAAGTCGACCATTTAAAGGCCAGGATAGACCAGCAGGGGGCCAGACTAGAAGAGGCTGAAAATCGAATCTCCACTGTTGAAGATGCCACAACATCCATGTCCTCTAAAATCCTTGCCCTAGAGACCACACTGAATGCCATCAATGCTAAAGAACAAATTACTTACCTCTCTGTAATGTTCTTTCTGATGGATGTTCCTGCCAAGGATTCCTCATCGATGATATCCTTATTCCAGTGCAGCTGTTCCCCAGAAATGTTTCCACCACCAGGGAATACAGCGCAGCGTCACGTTGGCTCTGACACCTCCGAGCCTCGCGCTGGAAAAGACGTTGGGGACAGAGTTTTTAGCGGCGCGCACCCTGTGACCTGTGAAACAGCCTTTCCCCTAGCACTTTGAAGCTGAGGGACTGTAGAACCGATGGTGTAGTAGCTTCCATGGGCAGATGGGGAGAGGGCAATGAGTAATCAGTGGGAAGAACATCCATCAGAAAGAAAATTACTGAGAGCGAAGTAATTTCTTCCTCTAGTGGCAGCCACTCCCCCTGGTAGAATGAGCCCTCAGGCACACCCTTTCCTAGCCCTTCCAGTACGAGATATGTATAATTTAAGGGCCCATATCGGGTCCAAACAATGGCATAGTTCCTTAACCTTGGAAGGTTAAGGTGGAGCAAAAAATACAGGAAGATGGATCTTCTGAAACAGATGTAAATCCGAGACCACTTTCGGTAGAATAATAAAGTTACTCACTGTAGTGACTACCTTACTCCTAGTCGATAGTCCCCTTTCCTCCATACTTTTGGGACATTCCTTCCTGTGGGACGGGACTGGAGCACTTTTTGTAAAAAAGCATCAAATTGAAAAATGTGTCCTTCTCTTTTTACGCGGGATACTTATTAGAAGGGACAGCGGGTGGGCGTATGGAGGCAAGGGGACTATGAACTAGGAATAAGGTAGTCACTACGGTGAGTAACTTTATTATACTCGTACGTCCTGTACCCTTTCCTCCATACATTTGGGAGAATGCCAAGCACTCCTTACAGGATGACGGGTGGATGGAACTCCTTTACTGAAAGAGGTTTTTAAGAACAGCTTGCCCGAACTGAGCATCAGCCCTGGAGCTCAGGTCTAAGCAGTAATGCTTCACAAAAGCTTATGGGGAAGCCCACGTGGCGGCCTTGGTAAGAGTTTCCCAGGGAACATTTTTTGGGAAGGCAATGGCAGCTGCCTTGCCCCGCACAAGATGGGCATGAATTTCCTTTGGAGGTTTAAGGCCCTGAACAGAATATGCTTCAGAGATACAGGAAGGAATCCATTGGGAGAAAGTTGCTTTCGAAGCTGGCTTTCCTTTTGGGTCTCCGAAGGTCAGTAAGAGCTGGGAAGAGCTCTGAAGATTAGATGTTCTGTCCAAATAAAGCTTAAGAGCTTGCTTACATCCAAATTATGCAGAACCCTCTCAGCATCTGAAGCCGGTTCTGGGAAGAAAACTGGTAAGGAAATAGACTGGTTCGGATGAAAATCAGATACCACCTTTGTAAGGAAAGAGGGATTGGTCCGGAGGACAACCTTATCCTTGTGAAAGGTGAAGAATGGATGATCTACCGACAAGGCCTGAAGCTCGCTTACATGCCTTGCCGAAGTTACCGCAATCAGAAAGGCCATTTTCCATTAAAGGAATTTCAAGTCTGCCGTAGCCATGGGTTTGAAGGGTTCATGACAAAGCAGTAAGGACCACATTCAGCTCCCACTTAGGATGCAGCCTGCGCACAGGTGGATACAGATGCAACAGACCTGCAAAGTGCCTTTTAATGACAGGGTTTTCAAAGAAAATGAGTGTCTGTGGACAGGTAGGTGGCAATAGCCGACTAATAAGACCTACACGACTAAACATGCATGCCTGAAGCTGCCAGATGAGAAATGAAAGACAGCACCGTGTCGATAGCACGAAACTGAGGCCCAGAAGCCTCTGGAACCACCAGGCAGACATGCTCTCCGACTGAATGAAGACTTTACACGTGGTTAACAGATCCGCCATCCTGTCCACCGTCAGGTACACCCTGCAGACTGAACAGGAGCTGAAGGAGAGACTGAAGATTGCTCGAGGCTTTCACTGGACACGGACTGCGCAGAAGCCAGTCGTCCAAATATGGATACACATGAATACCCTGTAGCCTTAAAAACGCTGCAATGACTGACATCTTTGTGAAGGCACGTGGTGCAGAGATGAGACCAAAAGGGAGCAATCGAAACTGATAGTGCTCCTCTCCCAGGAAGAACCGCAGATATTTCCGATGCGGGCTCCGGATCAGGATATGCATATAAGCATCCTGAAGGTCCACCATGCTGAGCCAGTCACCCTTCTGAAGAGAGGACTTTATTTGGCAGGGCGTAATCATCTTGAATTTCTCTTGTGGAAGAGAAAGGTTGAACTGGGAAAGGTCTAGAATGGTGCACAGGCCAGCCTGGTTGGGTTTTGGCACAGTAAACAGACGACAGTAGAAGCCCTCCCCCTCGTTCCACTAGGGGAACGGGTTCTATATCCCTGAGATCTAGAAGCTTGTGGACCTCGGCTCTGAGGGAGGGTGTTCCCGACTGCTGAAAGGGAGGATTGAACAGAGGGGTAGGGGCAAGCGGAAGCCTGCCCGAGCGATGGACAAAATCCACTGGTCGTTGGTGACGGTTTGCCACGCCTCCAGATGAGACGCGATTCGTCCATCCACCAGTCTCGTGCGAGCGCCAAAAAATATCATTTTGCAGACTTTTGGCGGAGAGACTACCTGGCCCTGAAGAAGAGGCTGGCGACATAGAAAAACCGCCATGTGGCTGCCTCCAGCGTGAGTTACCAGGCGGAGGATCAGTCCTGCGTGACCTGCGATCTTGGAACCCTCTAAAGATCTCAGACCTTTGACTGGGGCCTTCACGAGCAGTGACAGAGACTTGGCAGTTTGCGTGCTAGCCTAAGTGTTGGTGAGCTAGTCATCGGTTGAAGAATGAAACAACTCTTTGCCATCAAAAGGCAGGTCCAGAACTTTATCTTGGACCTCCTTCGAAAACTTTGTTGCATGAAGCCAAGCCTGACGAGAGGTGTCCACCAACAGCATGAGGCCACGAGCCGAGGTATCAACATGATGCGCAGCAGCCTCCAGCATATCCTGCACCAACACTCAAGCGTCTGACAAGCCGCCTTTAAAGTCTTCTAACCTGTCTACAGGAATAAACTCCTGCAAGTCAGCCAAATCTCTCCACAGTTTCATATTTGCCGTCGCCAGGATGAGCTCTGCGTGGGCCTGATGCAATTGCAGTGCCGAATTGGCAAAAATCTTCTTGGCCAAGGAATCAAGCAATTTGTCCTTCTTGGACAGAACTTGAGCCGCAGCTGCAGAAGTCGCAGAGGCCGGCGTAGATTGCAGAGTGGCCGCCGCTACCACCGTCGAGGACACGAGCGGGCATGACACCAAGGCTACTTCCTCGGAGGTATGAAGCCTGTAACGGGCGTCAATTCTTTTATTAATGTGCAGCCCGGTGCGGGGTTTATCCCAGACCTTGCAGGCCTCGGCCAGGACGTTGCTCTGAAGGAACAGACCGGTGCGCTCCTGCGGAGACAAGGTTCGCGCCCCCAAAATCACCCCTTCCTGCGGAGCAGTACTTCATGCACTGCTATGTCAAGGAGTGACTTCATGTCCAGTACCGGGTCGTGAAATGCTCGTACAGAGCGGGGCTGGTCCTCAATGTCCTGATCTGCCAAAGGGTCGTCTAGAGTATCCAGAGCCCCCGACTGCGACGCGACAGGCGTCAGATTGACATCATGCTCTGCTGAAGACTTGTCCACCGGTGACAAGGGAGGCAGAGGCCGAAGAGCCGGAGGAGGGCTGGGCAGCAGAGGAGGTGCTTCCGCCAGGGCGACAGGTGCCATGACAGTAACTGTTGGGGCAGGCAACAGAGTCCGAGGGCAGATTTCCCTAAAAAGGCCCTTAAAGTACACCCTCATGGGATCAGAGTTCATTAGACTATGAAATTTCCCCCAAAAGTCTTCCTCTGCCGAGGCCTTAGGCGCCAGAGTGGGCAGAGCCCTCTCATGTGGAACATAACCCCACGAACGTAGAGAGGAGGGCTGCCAAGAGGGCCCGCCACCAACCGGGTCTACATAGAACAATGGGGCAGAAGTAGGAGGAAGCGAGACCGAATGTGGTAGTGGCATCTGAGCACACGGGTCATAGGAAGGGCGGAATGGATTCACACTGTAGCATGGATGAGGTTGTCCACCAAAAAGAAGGTTCCCAGCACCCGCTGAAGAATCAAAAATGGCTGCCGTAGACCACGCAGGAACGCCCACCATTTTGTGAACATCTGAGGAGAACTGCGTCACATGTGTAGATGAGGCAGTTGACGTCACAGATTGGTCAGGGGACTTGACTGAAATTTTAGCCTCGACACAAGGATCCTCGGCAGAGCCGGTACTATGTGGCCTTGGATGTTTACTGGACATCCTGTCCTTTGAATTAGCCTTCAAAGGAGGAAGCTCGGCAACGCCGGTAACAGAGGAGTTACGGTCGACAACCTCTCCCTGTGCCCCCTCAACAGAACCGGTACCTCTGCGATTGTGGTAAAGTTGAGGAATCCACCTCACAGACAAGACCTTTACAGGCCTCTCAGTTCTGTTGGTACACACCTTAGCCTCATTAAGAGGAAACTCGGAACAGAGTCTGGTCTTAATAGCTCCCTTGAGAGGGGCCTCAAACCGTGGTTCGGTACAGAAAGCCTCAGAGGCCTCAGGGGGCACCCCAGTGTCTGTGTGGGAAGCTTCAGACAAGGAGACCTCGGAGCGAACTCTGGAACCCAACGCCTCAGCACGACTATGCTGGCTATTAGCACCTGATCAGTGAACCTCGGATCATGATCGGGTACAGGCAGGCCCCTCGCGGAAACCCTTGGAGAAAACCCTGGTATGCCTATTAGGCCTGCGAGGCACCTCGGGGATAACCCCGGTAGCAGAGCTTTAGAAGCCCCTCCCGGACCTGGAGGACCCTGGGAAGGAGTCCCCCGGCCGGGATGCCCTGAAAAGTAAAGACCTTACCGGGCATCTCTTCTTTCGTCCATGAAGAGTTGGAAATGCGATGGAGGAACCTTCTGGAAGATTTCCTCCCACCTATGAAGACGAGGTTCAAGTGCCTGGACCGAAAGGGAGTCGCAGAAGGAACACAGGTCCCAATGGTGATCCGGTCCCAGACACTCCAAGCAGAGAGAATGGGGATCCGCCCTAGGAAAGCGACGCTCGCAAGGAGGACAAGTGGCAAATCCCAGACGCTCCGGCACAGACGGAGGACTACGTGACCGCAGAACCGGAGCAGGGGAGAAGGACAACGATAAAGAAAAATGTCTACCTGGTGATGCTAGTGCGTCCAGCCCCGACCGTGCAGAGAAAATGACTGAAGGGCGATGCGTGGGGCGGAGCTAAGAAGGCGGGGTTACTGCCGCGTGCAGTACCCTGCGTAAAAAGAGAAGGACACATTTTTGGATGCTTTTTTTACAAAAAGTGCTCTGGTCCCGTCCCACAGGACGGAATGTCCCAAAAGTATGGAGGAAAGGGGACAGGACGAAAGAGTAAGGACGGTCTCTCTCTCTCTCTCAACATCACCTTCTCTTTGTAAAAAAAAAAAAAATAGGGAGGTAAAACAGTCAATACCTGGAGCTCACTTACCAGTTTCACAGAAGTGAAGGCAACCAGAAAAATCACCTTAAGGGCGAGCTATCTAATAGAACAGGAATGAATGGTCTCAAACAGAGCACCTATAAGAAATGTTAAAACTAACATCAAATCCCACGCTGGAACCACAAAATGACAGGGAAGAAACTGGTTACACAAACTCTGCAAGAACTGCATAACAGTGGGGATTGTGAAAAACAAGCCCTGTTCCGGGACCTCTTTAATACTGAAATAGCAGCCAGGTAACCCTTTAACAGTGCCAATCTGCAAGCCCGCCTGGGCCAAAGTTAACAGAAAATTTAACATAGGGGAAAGAGGACAGGATAAATGACCCAGGTCCCTCTCCCGGCACTAAACAGAAAATGTATGGCATCTGCAGGCATAAATAGATTTCATAGCGTGTCACCAAGCTGAAAAGACACATCGAAGACGCTGTCCAACAATCTCACTCTCCTTGTACCTCAGCCTCTTAGTAGCCACGCATGTGGGTTCAGGCTGCTGAGGTTTGGGTAGAGGACCCACCCCACCGATTGGGAGTGCAAGTAGACTCTCCCCGGGAGGCACCAGGGAGGGCAGATGGACAGGTCCAGTAACTCCAGAAGCCACGTTCTACGGCCCAGTATGGGGCGATCAGGATAATTGTGCTTTTGAACAGGCGCAATCTCCTTCGAAACAGCAAAAAGTCCAGAATCGGTGGTAACACAAAGGAAGTCAAAGGTCCACTCCATCAGTGCATCGCCCAGAACTCCCCTATGAGGAAATTCCCTGGAACAGAAGAACTTGCACTTCCTGTTGGCACTGGAAGCGAAGAGGTGCACTTGAGGAGTCCCCCAAAGGTATAAGATCTCTTACAGAACTAATTATGAATTTATTTTATTTATTGAGCATTCGTAAGGCACTTATACATCAAGAAATTGTGTTTCAAATCGCCCACAGGGCAAAGTGGAGGGGACAAGGGAAGAGCAAGAAAATGGAATACAATAATAGTGATGAGAAAACTGTTAGTGCAGATGCGCGGCTCTGCTTACCATAACAGTGAATAGTGGGGATGCACAATTCTTGTTATCAAGGCTGCAATGGTAATAAGGGACTTAAACATGGAGTATGGTGATTGAGACCCAAACTAAAAGAGCATGCTGCCAGCATATTTACTTTTGAAATCATTGACGATTCGACAATGCAGAAATGTGGAAATATGCAATTTCATTGATGAGCAGGTTTCTTTTTATGATTCACCCAAAGAGGATGTTGCATAACCAATATAATTTCTTCTGCTCCTATTGATTTGCTACCTATCCCTCTATAAACCTTATGATGCAATTATGGTATCTAATATTCATTCTTATCACGTGAGCCTTGACAAAGACCAGTGGTCGAAACACGTGTTGGCTGTGGCTATGAACTGGTAGTGAAAAACAATGTTGCTCAATTAAAACTGGCTGTGACTATAAAGAATACACTTGTGTATTAATAGAGAATTAAAGTCAAAATAGGATAAGCGCAATGAACGGGGTACAGATCCATCAATCTGCAATACTGAGGAGGAGGGGGGGGGGGGAGAGCCTTTTTTTGTACCTGTGATAGCAGCTATAGAGTATTTTTACATAGATATGCTACAGTTACTAATCCAATAGCTAATCAGAACCAAGTGCACCTTGACCTTTATAGGTATAGCCCCATTTATTAGGCCTTGCGAACATTCAGAGTGTGCAAGTGCAAAGAGAGAAGGGACAGGGGAAGGGGAAGGGGGAAGTGCTAGAGGTTCCACAGAGGCGGAAGTGCCAGAGAGCCAGTTGTAAAGACAATAGGTAAGTGCCAGGCAGTGACCACTTTGTTGAAGAGGGGTCACCAAGAAGAGCCGCAGAGGGGCTGGAGGGAGGGTTTGCATGTGAATCCATGCCAGACCCATGCTGGAGAACAATAACAACAGATAAGTAACTTAAACCTCTCCAGCATGGGAACTGGCATGGATTCACATGCTCACGAATAATGAATACACAGCAGCACACATTACACAACCATGTGAGGTGGCAAGGCTCAAGAAAAGTAATCAACACTTACCCTTGGAACAGACTCGCTCAAGCAAACAGGTTGTGTAGCACTGCCTGGCTGACCTTGGACTCCTCCTTGGAATCCTTGTCGATGCAGTAGAACCTTATGAAGGTATGCGTGAACCTCCATCTAACAGCCCTCCAGCTGTTGAGCAGGGGTACACCAGAAAGGCTCTCGGGCGGCCTGGCATGGGCCAGTTAGCCAGCCGATGACAGTGCATGATGCAGCCGGAGAGCCATCTTGAGATGGAAGATGGACAAGGCCTTCCCATTATTCACAGGTCCAAAGTTCCCAAACAATTGAGAAGTCTTCCGAAAACTCTTTGTGCGTGCCACGTAGAACTTCAAGGCATGGGAAACATCCAGTGAATGCAGGGTCCTCTGCGACGGCGACAAAGCTTTCGGGAAGAAAACTGCTAACACCAAAGGCTTGTTGAGGTGGAATTCCAATGGAACCTTCAGCATTAAAGAGGGATGCGTACGCAACACCACCCTCGATTCATGGAAAATCAGATACGGCTGCTTGCAGGACAGGGCCTGGATCTCACCCACTCGTCTGGCTGAGGTGATGGCCACGAGGAACGCCGTTTTCCACAAGAGAAACGTGAGCGGTGCTTGATGCATGGGTTTGAAAGGTGCCCCCATAAGTCTGGTCACAACTACGTTGAGTTGCCATTGTTAGGGAGAATTTTTTCTGACTCATGTGTTTTTTCTGACTAAGAATCTTTGTGTTTCTTACTGTTTTATGGAGTCTGGAAAACTCCATAGGCACCTGCGTTTTGCATTATACACACAGCACCTTGCGTGCAGTGCCACTGGGAAGTCCCTTGGACTTCTCAATGTTTAACTACATTTTCTTGGTGAACTACTGTTCCCAAGAATAGTAAGAAGATCCTGGTCTTAGTTACCTTTTCCTTTGTGAGTCCAGGACACACCACCCTATGTGGGTTGCTGACGGGTTACCTAGTAACTCCTTTAACCCACTCCTCATGTAACATTCTGTTACACCAACTCAATTGAATGGCTGGTGGCAGTGGTTTCTTTTTTACTACCGTGTGCCATGTATCTGCAGGATGAATCGTCAGCTGCAGTACAGCACCCAAGGGTGACCATTTTCCCAAAATGGCCGTCTTTTTTTTGCCATTTCTTGTCAGTTAGTTTCTTCTGGGATTTTACTCTGTTTGAATCAGGTTTGAGTCCTTAGTGCGTTTTGCCTTTGGCGGGCTTCAGCACTAAAGCCTGCCTAGGCTCCATTGTGTCTGGAAAGGCAGGAAGTGAGGGAGGGTCCCCAAACATTCCTGTCTTTTGTTCCTCAGTGTGCCTGAGTGAAACCAGTTCTGAGTGGCCGGCTGACTGTCGCGCAGGACAGCCACCCTCCTGGGTGATTGACAGCCTAGGGCTGTGAATGAAAGGGAACTTGCTTAAAAGGCCAGGTTTTTGGGACTAGAGGCAGAGTCGACCACTGGAGGAAGGAACGCCAGCTGCACCCTCCTGGACCACGATGTGCCCGGTGAAGCCCTGCAGCTGTGCTGACACAATTTTCATTTTGACTGGGAAGACCTGTACGGGACGACTTCCTCCATTAGGCTGGTGGGACCAACAAAAACTATTTTGGCGCAACCCGCGACATGCTGTGACTTTTCAAAGGTGCAGAATCCCAATACCCAGGGTCCCTTGACGATCTGTGAGTGCAGTGTCTTCCAAAGTGCGAATCCGGCCAAACATTCGTGGGCATCCAGATGACCCTACAGAAGCAGGAAATCCGCATCCAGAGTCCCCTCACCAGAGTCCAGGACCGAGGGATCAAGGAACTTCTAACCAGAGCTGTTTGTCGTTCTTAGGTGCTGAGAAAAGGGCACCAAACCACAAAGTGCCGCTGAACCGAGAGGAATCCATTGCTGCTGAGTCGCTCTCTCGAGTGCTGCCACACGAACCGGCCAGACGTCCTCCCTTTCTTCACCACGACCAAGGACCAGGAATAAGGGTCTGCTGCACTGAAACCAGAAGACATCCAGCTGGAACAAATTCTTCAGTTCACTGGTAATGTGGAGCTTGGGGTACATCAGAGCCGTTGAGGAAGAAGCTCCATCACACCTTTTTTGTAACATGGTTCGCACTTCTTGCAGGAGCTGAGGGGTATACTGCTCTTGCAGGGGAACCAGTTGAATACCAGGACACCTGCGTTGGAACTGCAAGGCATGTCCCTGGGCGAGAGCATCCCGCACCCATCTGTCGGTGGCGATCTTCCTCCACTCGCTGACTAAACTAGTCAGCCGGCCTCTCATCGGAGTACACAAGTGGAGGCCCGAATGCTTTGGGGGTTCAGGCTTGCTTGGGTGCCGTCGTCCTGCCCTGCGGGGGACAGCAACGCTGTCCTCCGCTACCATAGGCCTGGGAGCGGACAATATAGACTTCTTGCGTTGAGGAGCAGGAAGGCTGTCTGTAAGACGTGTAGAAACCCTTTGATGACCTGCTATATTTTCCCCTAGAGGAGCGAAAAGAAGACCAGCGGTGCTGCTGAACGGTGCAAAGGGAACGTGCCATCACTGTATCTGTTTTGTTTGCCTGGAGGGACTTGTCGCCTGCCTTCCCAAACTGAATTTTGCTGTCAAAGGGCATGTCCAGCACCTTTGTTTAGATCTCCTGACATAGGTTAGTGGCCTTCAAGTTCAGGGATCCTGGTTCGTGATTAAGCAGATCCAGAAGTACCAGCAACTTTACTGGAGGCCACGTTGACAGGCTGAGTAGGTCCAGATACCAAATCTGCCTCTGCCACAAGCTTTCTGATTTGTCCCGTAATTTGGACAGGGTGGACGACTTCCTCTTTGAGGAGCTCGATGGCAGGCTGGCTATAGAGGCAGACAGCAATGCTGATCGTGGCCTATCCAACCTGGGACCCACATCAGCCGCAAACCCGGTGGAATCAGACTTGCAGATCTTGGCCTTATCTTGGACCCCCAGAGATGGGGCGACCTCAAAGGACTTTGACCTCTTCCCAGAGGGAAACCGCTCTTTGGACAAGCTGGTCCTGGGCGAGGCATGACCCTGCTCTGAGTACAGGTCAGCGGCCTTGCTCTAACTTAGCCATGCCGCCAGCCTGCTATGCCGGTCTTTCTTTGTCTTCTTCGAGAAGCCCATGCATATCTTGCACCTATACTCATTGTGGGCCGAGTGCAGGCAGTAAAGCGATTGAAGAGGTTTGTCCTCCACGAAGATGTTCCACAGCCTGCATTGGGTGCAGGGCCTGAAAAGGGTCCTTCACTCCTTTTTCTGCCTTGTCATGGTCAGAGGGTGCTATAGAAAGGAAGGCCCAAGACAGTCTTCCAGAAACTCCGACGAGCAACCGCCTCTTGAGGGGCACGCAACTTCACTGACAACCAATCCCCGCTGTCGGCCCGATGGAGATAGGAGCACACAGTCTCCGATAAAACAAAAATAGAACTTTTCTGCAAAATAAATTGGAAAAAAGTACAAAATAGCTCAGAGAGCAACTCTAGGACTCCGAAAACTGAAGCGTGCGGTAAAAATCTTAAGATGGCTGGAAGAGGTAGGGGTAAGGAAGAGGACTGTCATTGGATAGGGGCAGTATGGCCCAGTGGACAGAGAATGGTTTACAGAAATACAGTTTTAAAGTGAAAGTGAAATTGTTTTTTATTTTACCGAGGAGTCCCAGCACGACGACAGTGAATATTCTTGAGCATGTGAATCCATGCCAGACCCCATTCAAGAGAAATGCAACAATTGACACTCATTTCATCGGACGGATGGCCGCAAACGAGGCTGTCAGAGCTGGGGGAGGTTCAGTCAGAGGGCCAGGAGGTCCCAGGTTAGAGAAGAGGAGGGATTTGTTAGACCAGGAGAGGAGGGTGGAGAGAGGGGTAGAGAGCCAAAGATCAGTATGGATGAAGGTATCACAAGTGTTTTCAGCCGAGTGGGTAGGACCAGTGGGGAGAATAGAGGGAAAGAGATGTGCATAGGTCACGGAAGTGAGTGGAGGCCTTGATTGAAGAATCAAGGTGGATGTTAAAGTCACCCAGGAGGAGGAGTTTAAAGGTGAACATCAGGAGAGAGGAGAAATCGGCACATTCTGAAAGGAAAGATGAGATGGGGGCCAGGGTCCTGTAGATAGTGGCAATGGTCAGAGAGGAAGTAGGAGAGATGCCAAGCTTGCAGACCAGGATTTCAAAGGAGGTGGAGGGTTGGGTGGGCATGGGGGAAAAAGAAACCCACTCAGGGAAGAGCAAGGCTACTCCACCGCCCACTCGGTTGGGACGAGGCATTGAGATGATCTTGTAGGCATCAGGGAGAAGCGAGTCAAAAGCAGTGACTGAGCTGGCATTGAGCCACGTCTCGGTGAGGGCGATGACGTCGAGATCAAAATCTTCAAGAAGGCAGATATCAGAACAAAGTTCGATAGCGGAACGAGCATTAAGTGTGGCTAAGAGAAGCCAGTCACCACCCTTGAAGGTTTTCCGAGGTGGTGTACAAGGGGATGGCACTCCAGTCAGAGGTGGTGAAGGAAGTGCTGAGAGAGAGGAAGGAGGGAAAGCAGGAGTAGGAAGGAAGTTGAGGAGTCGGCAGGTGCCAGTCAAAGAGGAGATTGGCTTGAGGACCCTGAGCCATGATAGCACCATTATGACAGACATTAATGATGCACCTCGAGGACGAGAAACCCGCTGTCAGGAAACAACAGCGGACATCATCAAAAGTCAGCTTACATAGCCGGAGCAAACCCAAAATGCTAAATCCTTTAAAGAAGTTAGGAACAAGCATACAATGGAAGTGTGTGCATACACGGGCAGTGGTCATTACACTTACCACAGAGGCTTCCCTCGACGCGTCATGCTGTTGTCTTTCTGTGCGCATTGGTGGTTGCCATGGCGACAGTGGCTCGGAATTTAGTTTCCTGGAGTGACGGCAATACGCCTGCAGTCACGTGGGTCGTCGCTTGCTCCACAATAAAGCCACGCCCCTAACAACGCTTAAACGCTTCTGATCCCGTTTGTTTTGCATCGGCAGTGGCGTTTTGTTCTTGCTTCATTGATTTCCTCGTTTATTTACCCTTAGCCTGTTATTCTGGATTCCGCTTCTTGATCACCCTTTGGAAAGGTTTGGAACTCTCATCCTCGACTCAGACTGCTCTCGTCTCACCATTGCCTCTTGTTTTTGCTCTCTTACGCCAGCTCGTTACCAACTCGGACCGCTAATTAATAGCTCTTGGATTTTGAATCATGTGAACATTTCTTTGGATACTGGACTGATGGAATAGGCGTCCTGGTGCCGACGGAATTAGGGTAATAAGTGCTGGTGTAGAGTCTGCCTCATACCACTTGTGAACTTTAGGCGTCCTCGTGCCGTCAGGCATAGGCTTTCCTCCATCATCAAGAAGGGCTCAATTTCTCCATTTTCAACTCAGGAAGGATTCTACCAGGAACATCCTTGTATACCAATCACCTCTTTGGTCACTCTGGTAAGCTTAACATTCCACTGGTTTGTTTATGATGTTATTCATCACCCAGGAATATTAGTATCTTACCACTTGCACCTTGTTCTATCTGCAGGTTGATTGATACCACTCCCCTGGCTCTGTAAACTGGGTTCATTCCCTGTTACCATTTTGGGAAGGTTTTATTCCATTGTTTTCAGGTTAGTCTAGTTTTGTTCTTGCTTGGTTTGCATTGCTCTGGACTGAATCAGTACTATGCCTACATTTTGCTTTGCAGCCAGTGGGTTCCAGTGTGTCCACTCATTTTTCAATCAATAGGACCCTTAGTCTGTCCTTAAGTACTCCCGAGAGTTACATTGGTCGGAAGAATTTGCCTGCTACACGAGTTCAAGTGTTCCGCCATTATTGATTATGAGGTTGTTCTGACACCCGTCAAGAGAACTTCCCATCTGCTGCCACCATTAATGGACGAGGAAGAGGAAGGGGAAGGGGAGAGAGTGAAGATCAGCTGTGGAGTGCAAAGGTCTGGAGAGGGGACAGAAAAGAGGATGTCAGTGACAGTTTGTCTGGAAGTAGTGCTAACGTAGGTGTCTGCGATAAATAAACCAGCATTGGAGGAAAGGAGATCTTTCTTAAACTTTTTTCTTCGAGACTTCGTGAGGTAGGGAGGATAGGTAATAGAAGAACAAGTTACTTAACACACTGGTAACGTTCTTTCGATGGGATGCTCCTCAGACGTATTCCACATCTATGACAGTTGAGTCCCACAGCTGTGCACTTCGGAAACTTTTCAGCAGAGGGCGTCCTGCGTCGATAGGATGTCCCTCGAGGGCCTCCATTGAGGGTCGACGTCACCGGATGTTATACATATAGGACGCACGGCGCCCGTTGCCTCAGTTTAGTTTTTTCCCACAGAACGTGCAACACCAGTCTCCAAAGGAAGCTGCAATCACAGAGGAAATTCTCCAAAGGGGCAGGCTGGGAGGGCGATGTGGAATACATCGAAAGAACATTACCAGTTTGGTAAGTAACTTGTTCTTCGAAGGGATTGTGTCCTCCGACGTGTTCCACATCTATGACAGACTCCCAAAGCAGTACCACACTTATGGAGGAGGGAAAGAATTTGGAATGTGAAATTTAGAGTGCCCAATCAAATGGCTGAATAGAGGACTGCCTTACCAAAGGCCAAATCCTGCCCATGGATGGAGTCCAGGGAATAGTGTTTAACAAAAGTATGGACAGAGGCCCATGTGGCTGCTTCACAAATATTGCGAATAGGAACACCCTTTGGTAGAGCAGTGGAGGCAGCTACACTCCTAGTAGAGTGAGCTCGTAAACCTACCGGAGGGTCCTTTCCTGCCAAACGGTAGCATTCAGAGATATTCAAAACAATCCATCTGGACAAGGTCTGTTGGCAAACAACCTGACCCAAGCGGTGTCCAGCATAACCTACAAAGAGCGGATCATCCACTCTGACCCGGGACATCTGTGAAAGATAAAAGCTCAAAGCTCTTCTAGGATCCAACCTAAGGAGCCTCTCCTCTTCCTTACCAGGATGCAAAGGAGGATAAAAAGCCAGAAGAACCACCTTCTAGCTCAAATGAAATTCAGAGAAAACCTTCGGAAGAAAATAAGGCCGCACCAGCAGGACAACCCTGTCCTTATGGAAAACAGTAAAGGGTGGCTTGGCAGAAAGTGCCTGCAATTCACTCATTTTGCGTGCGGAAGTAACCGCAACTAAAAACACAGTTTTAAACAACAGTCTCAGCGGACAAGAGTGTAAGGGCTCAAACGGAGCTCCCATCAGGAACTTTAAAACCAAATTCAAATCCCAACCCGGCACCTGGAAAGGGGACAGTGGAAACACATTAGACAGTCCTTTCAGAAACTGTGAAATCAATCAAAGGAATCTTAAAGTAAGAACACTTCAGACGAGCGCTTAAATATAGACAGCACGGCCAGGTAACCCTTAATGGTACCCACTTGAAGGCCCTTGTGGGCTAAAGAAAGCAAACAAGACAACACCATAGGAATGGAACATTGGAAAGGATCCACATTCTGACCCCTGCACCAGTCGCAGAACTTCCACCAACGGCACAGGAATTTTGTTGCAGGCCGCCTGGCCAAAAGCAACACCTTCATCATGTCATCTGGGAGGTCCCAATCCTCGCATCTCAACCTTTCAGATACCAAGCGTGAAGGTTGAGAGACCTGACCTATGGATGGAGAACCTCACCCCCCTCCCGTGAGAGCAGATTGTCTTGGTAGGGAAGACGGCGTGGAGAGCAGATGGACATGTCGAGAAGGTCCAGGTACCAAGGTCTCCTGGCCCAATCCGGAGCAATGAGGATAATTCGGGAGCCGAACCTCCGCAACACCTGAGGAATGACGGGGACTGGAGGAAACGCGTACAGCAGTGGGAAGGACCACTCCACTACGAACGCGTCCCCTAAGGCTCTTCTTGGTGGAAATTCCCGCAAGCAGAATCTCTCGCACTTCCGGTTGACACTGGTGGAGAAGAGATCCACTTGTGGGGTTCCCCAAAGGGCAAACATCTTCAAAAGGACTTCCAAAGCCAACTCCCACTCGTGAGAGACCGTGCTCTGCCTGCTCAGAGCCTCCGTCGCTGTGTTTGTCTCCGGCCAGATGAACTGCCGAGGTCAAGATGTCCTGTTGGATGGCCCAGAACCAGAGCTGCATCACCTCCCTGCACAACGGGAGCGACCCTGCCCCCCCCCCTTTTTGTTGAGGTAATGCATGGCCACTGTGTTGTTCGTCATAATCGGGGTTGTCTTTCCCCCGCACAGATGGCAGAAAAGACTTCAGGGCCAGCCTGATGGTTCTCAGCTCTAACAGATTGATGTGGAATCTGGACTCCGGAGACCAACGGCCGCTGGCTGTCAACTTGTTGGCATGAGCACCCCATCCTGTGAGGGAGGCATCTGTCACGAGCGTGACCTCCGGCCACGGTTGCCAAAACGGTGTCCCCTTCATCAGATTCCCTTCGTCCTGGGCGACCGCGATCGGAATCTGAAAGGGATCCGACATCTTGCCGGAGAACTGCGACCACTGCATCTTGAGAGCCCACTGCAGGGATCTCATCCGCAGTCTGGCCTCTGGCACCAGAAAAATGTAGGATGCCATGAGGCCGAGCAACCTTAAGAATTAGAACGCTGGGAGACTCTGGGCATGTTGAAACTTGTCCACCTTCTGCAGAATGTGATGAGCCCTCACCTGGGGAGGCGAACACTGCCCCAGGGACGTGTCGAGCACTGATCCGATGTATTGGAGCCGCTGCGAAGGTGTCAAATGCGACTTCTTTAAATTCAGGGAGAAGCTCAGCTTGTGAAGGGAATGACAGATGGACAGATAATCCAGGGCTTGCTCGGGAGAATGCGCCCTGATCAACCAATCATCCAGGTAGGGTTAGACGTGAATCCCCCCTCTCCTGAGGTACGCTGCCACCACCACAATCAGCTTGGTGAAAGACCCTCAGGCGGAGGTCAATCCGAACGGCAGGACCCGAAACTGAAAGTGCGCGTCGCCAGCCGTGAACCTCAGGTACTGCTTGGGATGAATCGGCACATGAAAGTAAGCATCCTTGAGGTCCAGAGACACCAACCAATCCTGAAGTTGAAGGGCCTGGAGGACTTGAGAAAGAGTGACCATCTTGAACTTGTCCTTCCTGAGAAGCCTGTTCAACCAACGCAAGTCCACGATAGGTCTCAATCCCCTGTCTTTTTTTGGGATAAAAAAATAAGGGGAATACCATCTCTTGTTCCTCTCCGCCACAGGCACCAGTTCTATGGCGCCTTTCTCCAGCTGGGATAGGATTTCCTGCACAAGGAGCGGATACGGACGCTTCAAAGAGCTTCCCCAGTGGATTGTCGTGAGGCCGCTGAAGGATGGGAAGGCAGTAGCCGTGGGCCATGATATCCAGAACCCACACATCCGAAGTAATGGCACGCCATTCTCCAAGATGCTGCGCAAGTCAGCCCCCAACCGGTGAACCATGGGACATGGCCACATGACTGAGCTGACGCGGCTGCGGCAGTGCCTGAGGGCAAAGAGGCAACTGCCCGAGCGGCTGCGGCACGCCGAGTACCCCGTTTACCACCATGGGTACTCTTACGGTGGCCCCTTTGACTGGCAGCTACTCTCAATCTACCAAAAGAGGAGTAGAAACGAAAGGAGCCTCCCCTCCATTGCTGTCCCCGAGGACGAAAAGGCGGAAGTTGACGTACTGCAGCACTCAAAGACTTCGCTGCAGCTCTGGAGGTCTGCAACCCCTCCAGGTTCTCGTCAACCTTGGTGACAAATAAATGAACGCCATCAAAGGGCATGTTCAGAAAACAGGATTGCACATCAGGAGCAAACCCCGACTTCTGCAATCACGCAAACCTGCGTAGTATGGTGCTCGCATCCATGGACCGGCTGACACAGTCTGCCGTGTCCAAACCTGACTGAAGGGATTCACACATAGCATCATTGCCGTCACGCACGATGGCTAGGAAACCATCCCTTTCCTCCCCCTCGGGAATATGCTCAGCCGCGTAGGAAATACAGGTCCACAGAGTATGTGTAAATCTTGCCAGGGCACAAGTGGAGTTGACGGCCTTCAGTGCCATACTCCCTGACGAAAAGACCTTCCGAGCCGTTCCGTCGAAGCGCTTGTCGTCCCTATCCGGAGGGATGGTAGGGTACGCCTGCTGCCTCGAGGTGGGCGTAGCGGCCTGAACCACCAAACTGTCAGGAGTGGGGTGAGTAGACAAATAGCTGGGGTCGCTAACGGATGGGCGGTACTTTTAAAAAAAAAATCTTATTGAGTGCCGGAATCGATTCCGGAGCCTGCCAAGCTGATGACACCCTTTTTGGCAATGTAAGATGGAAGGGCAATTCCAGGTCAGAGGGGGGACCTTGGTCCAAGGTGTCAGTAAGGTCATCCTGAATAAAATCCTAGGACTGGACCAACCCAGGTATTTGCAAACCCTAGACCTGTGCTGCCTGTAGGAAGAGTCTGCATGAGCCCCCGGCTCAGGCCTACCAAACAACCTCCGGAGACGTATCCAGGCCACTGGCGTCATGCAGGGACTGCTTCAATTCCTCCAATGGACTGTCACCCAACAATCCCGGAATCTCATCCTGAGAAACAGGATCACCAATGTATGATCTTTCCTCCTCTTCAAAAATGTCAGGCAAAGGCTTGGAAAACCCAGCCACAGCGACAGAAGAGGGCCTGGAGCCAAATACCGGCCTCCCAGAAGTCGAGGAAGCCCAGGAAACTCCTCAGACACAATACGCCCAAAAGACGCCTAAGGTGCCGAAGGCGCCAAGAACCTCAATGCCGAGGGCATCGAAAACATAAATCCGCCCCAATGCAATTGACACAGAGACCTTCGCTGTCAACGGCGCTACAGGCGTGGGCTGATAGGACGGAACAGCATCGTCTGAGTCCGACTGGACCGCCTACGAATGAGTCGGCGCCAGTGTCGGTACCGCTGGTTCGAGGACCGAGACCTGGACGCACGGCTCTTGCGAATGCTCTTGTCCGCACGGGACCTTGAGGGCTCCCGGTGCGAGTCGCGGCACGAGGCCGAGCCCGAAGGCGAGCGATCCGCGGATCGAGAGCGCTCTCTGCCGGCTTTGTGAGGAGGCGCGACGGGAACCGTGCCTTGCGACTGAAAAATTGCCATCATTTGTCCTTTAAACTCCGCCCACTCCTCCGGTGTCGAGGACTTCGGAGGATGGTGCTGCACATACGGTCGCCTGTCCCAATAAGAGGACGGGGAAGGGGACCAGTGTCGGCGTTTCCGAGAGTGCCACAAAGACGATGAATGGCGGGAACAACTCTGGGACCGAGAAACTCGAGCTTCCTCCCTACGCGGAGAGTCACCCCTCGAGTCGTCAGTGGAAACCCTAGACTTCGATCCGGTTTTACAGGCCTTTTTCGAAGGCTTACCTGCACGGAGCTTCCCCTTTCTTTCACGCAAGGTCTTGGCTGTAAGGGACTGGCATTTGGAGCAGTTGTCGGTGTCATGCGACTCACCCAGGCACCATAAGCAAATACGGTGCGGGTCGGTCAACGACATCTTGGACTTGCAGTCCCGGCAAGTCTTAAACCCAGACCTTGGAGTCGGAGGGGTCGAAGAAATAGACATCATAAAGGCCCTCAAGGGACATCGGCTCGACGCCATCGACGCAGGACGCCCTCTGCTGAAAAGTTTCTGACGTGCACAGCTGTGGGACACAACTGTCATAGATGTGGAATAAGTCGGAGGACACAATCCCTTTGAATAGCAGTTATAGTATATAGGAGAGAGCCATGGAGGTGGTAGAGAGGGGAGTAAAGGGATAGGCAGAGATCGTGCACAGGCACAGATGACTTACCAGGCAGCCTAGTAGCCGAAAATAGCAGATAATTTAAAAAAGCACACCTAGTTTTTATTTTGCCAACGAGCACTAAAAGCACAAAATAGAGGTTGCAGCAATTTAAAAATCATACCTAGCTTTGAATTGTATTGTGCTGTGCTGTGCTGTGCTGTAGTGGCTGGCGATGGATAAAGGGCAACTCCACTACAAAAGTTAAATCCATGTTTATCCAGATTTCTCGCTTACTGTACAAACAGCCGAAGATCCCTTCTAGATGTTAAAAAAGTTTTGAGGTGCTGCAACATCCCAATCTCCATGATTTTCCTGGCAAAACTACTTATAGCCTACAAGGGGAAGATACACTTCTTTAGTACACCGGAGGCAGCTCAAGACTATTTTAACTGCTCTCCCCAGAACGCAGACAACAAGGATAAAGATGTACCCAGAGTGGAGGACAAGGATGGTTTCTGAGAAGAGCGTGGGCACCTACAGGTAGGCAGGCTTACAGAACGATGGCTGCACATAACTCTTAACCTCGGAAATTGTAGACACGGAGGACATATAACCGGGAATGCCTGCGCTAGTGCAGCACCCAACCCAATGATGTCTGATGGAACGCTTAAGAGTGATTTAATGGTTTGGATCCCCTGCGTGCTTCATCCGGCAGACCATATATCCTGCACATGTTTCACACACGGAATACTAGCATAGACAAAACATCTGCAAATGGCTACATTGGCTCTTCAGAGTGTATAATTGTTGAATCGCTGTTAGACCTATGCAGAGAGGCAAAACCTACATTAGGCACCTGAACGTCTGCCAGGTGCAAAACACAGTTGGAGTTCTAGCACTGTTTAAATTGGGGAGACATTGAAGAATGTGAAGTGGGGGTGGTAGAAGGATGTCCGTTTCCAGACTTTAAGCACACCATCCGGTACACATGAGAACATGGCCCAAGATAATGGCACACCCTAAAGGGGATTTGTGAATTCAGTCTGCATATTGACATGGAATGTTAGAGGCCTAAAGCATCCCATAAAGGTGAGAAAGACCCTATTATATATGGAAGGCAATGGGATCAACTAAGCCCTTATACAAGAAACACATCTTGGTGCACAACATAAGTTCAGTTATTCCATGAAGTGGGCCTGCCATAGGTATTTTGCTTCTTACTCTATCAATGACCCCAAAGACCAGCATGCTACTCGAATCGCTAGCTCCCTGGCAGAACTAGGCTTCAATCAAAAAGTGACTTTACCCACTCATAACAAAGGGGGAACTCTTGATTGGGAAGCTGATAATAACTGCCACGCTTCCATTACCTCCATCTCTCCCCAGCCATGCTCTGACCACTACCTCATAACCTTCTCACTCGCGGCCTTAACACTTACTCCACCTAACAACCCTCTGGCCCCGCCATTCCTACGAGGACAAAAGAAACATTACAGCCGAAAAACTGATCCCTCTTATTCTACCCACCATGAACTCACTTACAGAATCCACCGATCCCCCTCCCCCTTGTCAATGAATAGAACAAAATAATGACCTCAGCTCTAGACACTATCGCCCCACTGTTAGGGAGAATTCTCTGTTTAGGCTGAATTTCCCTACCTAGTGAGTCCCCCAGCAGCTTTGCTGGATTTCTGGGGTTTCTTTTTTTCTCCTGCCAAGAGTGAGACTCTTTTACCCTCACTCTTGGACATATTGAAGTGTGTTGTCTTGGTTAAACCTTGTGTTGAATGGGCTATGGGGTCTTTTACTCCATAGGGCCTCATGTATTTTTGTGATGTGGGTTACACAGCACCCTCTGTGCCGTGACCCAGGGGTGTCCTAGGGACTCCCCAACATAGACTCCATACCCTGGGACTGACTACTGTCTCCCAGGGCATGTAAAGTCACCAAAGACTTTGCTAGTCTTGAATCCTGAACAGAACCAGTACAAACCATCATATTGTGGACGTACTGGCTGGGGCAATTCGATTGCCCCAGGGTCTGTTAGTCGAGGGGGCACGTCTCCGTCCCCCCTGATCGAGTTTTGGCTGGTGGCAGTGGAAACTACTTTTTATATTCGACCGCGAATATTTCCCTATGGGATTTCCCATTGTTTTAGGCTAACACATTTAATTATTTATTTACGGTAGCCTTAAACATACCGCCGGTTTATATATTTATTATTATAACTCCGGTTGGGATTTTTTGCCAAAACTTGATTCTAAAATGGCGTTGGCGTTCGCCTCTGTAACTCTGACCCAAAGTGGAGCCCTTTGTTCCACTTTTGGCGGGCTTCTCCACAGAAGCCCTCCAAAGTGGTGCCACTCTGTCTGGGGTACTTAGGAGTGGTGGAGGGGGATTTAGGCACCCTGGACTGAGTTACCTTGGTAACTCAAGTCGCACTCCGTCCTGATTGGCCCAAGTGGTGAGCCGGCCGGCTCACCACTTAGCATGTTTGAGTGACAGCTAGGCTGGGTGAATGGGGGTTTGCTGCATAAAAGCAGGGCTTTGGGGACTGGAACTTCAGAAGTCGCCACAGGACCAAGAATCCGACGAGGGAAGAGCTGAGCCGACCTGCTTCGACGACACCACCCGGTGGAGCCCTGCTGAACCGTCTCACCACTTTTCCCGACGACCGAGGAGAACTCTTAACGGAGTGGCTCCTTCCCTTGACTGGTGGGGACAACCAGTTTTCGCCTTCTTTTCGCTTCTCGAGGTATCTCGTGGCCGCCTTGCCAGTGCCAAGCACCCCGGCAACCGGAACCCCACCACCTTTTACCCCAACCACGAAAGTCGGTACAACCCTTTAACCGGAGGACTCCGCGGCTGGTTTCTTCCCGGGCAGTGCAACGACCTTCTTCTTCTGCTCTTCAGCGAGAACTTCTTCTCCCCTGACCGACGTCGAGCCTTGCTGCCACTGCCTGGAACAACTGCCACCGCTGGAGGATCCTTTCCACTTAAGGTACCGTGTTCCGCCTGGCTTCCCTTGCCACCGACTGTACGGGGTAGATTTAGCCCCCGGCTTTCGAACCTGGGAGTGCCTGGGACACCCTGGCTAAACTTTTTAAGCCACTCTAAACTCTTTCTAACTCTTTGCAAGACTTTGAATCCTTAACAACAGTGTGATCTTGGGCACATTTTCGCTCCGGCTACTCTAAGAGTGGGCCCTGCCTAGTGACTTTTGCTCACCTGTGACTTGGTGCTTCTTTGAGTCTATTGCAAGTGTTCTGGACCTTAGAGTGGTGTGTTTAACCCATTCCTGTTTCTTTTTACCCCTTTCTTGAACCTACTAGAGTGTCATCTAACGTTAAGCGCTCACCTCTGTTTTAATTATGTGGTGTTAACTTAGAGTTGTCTAGATAGGAGTAAGGGTTGGAACTGCTTTCATTATAACTGTGTTTGAAGTGTTTTTACTATATTTTGCTAGAGTGATTTCAACTTATGTGTGTTTTATAAATAAATAACTATATACTTTTGAAACCAAGCTCTGGTCAGTGTTTGCTTGTGCTATTGTGTCTGAGTACATATTGTGTATACTTTGCATACTGCCTAACTCTTCTTGAGGGAAGTCTGACTGCTCAGCCACAGCTACCAGGTAAATCTGGGTGGTGCAGACTGCTACCAAGTGGGTTTACTGCTATACCTGTAGTCTTAAATCTTTTGCAGTGTTCCCCAAGGGAACTGCACAGGTTTCTGCCTAACACCCACTTAAACCCAGAAAGAGCAAACTTAAAAGGCATTTGAACTCCTGGTTCTCACCAAACCTGAAATCACTTAGACTTAAACAAAAAAGTGAACAATTATGGAGACAATAACCCTCAGACGACAACAAGACCAACCTCCTACAACCAGAGAATCTCTCAAGCAAACTCAAGCATAAAAGAATTGTTCTCAATCCTTAAATAACTGGATACTCCTATCCCAGTCCCAGCCGCCTGCGTGAAGGATAAAAATCGGTGCACTAGTATCCAAAATGCCCTGTCCAATAAAGTAGCAACCCTCGAAGTCAAGATCGCCAACAAAAAAGAAATCCTCCACCACTCAACCCCTGTAGTCAACTCATTCCAACCCACACTTAAACCCTCACAAAAACCCTCACACCGCTTTAGCTTTTCTAAAGTTACTATCCTAGAGGTCAAAAAATTCATACTCGCCCTCAAATCGTCAAACTGCCAAGGTGACCCGTGCCCACCCCAAATCATTAAAGACGCAGCCAGAGACCTATCGCCTTTTATTTCGAGGCTCATGAACTCCTCCTTCTCTACTGGCACTATGCCCAGCAACCTCAAAGAGTCTTGGGTTCTCCCATTACTCAGAAAGCATTCTCTGGACCCCTCTATACCCACTAATTACAGACCCATCCCTGCAGTCCCCTTCCTACTCACCTTAAGGGCAGATCAAACATACCCTCATTTTAGGCATAACTTCATCCCCTGGATCAAGGAAAATGACCGCTAATACACAGACTGCCCGTTCTAACACCACTACTCCTGTCCATTCCCTCCCTGCCTGTATTCACCCTTTTGTACACATTTTGTATGTTGTATTTTGTATCTGTATACATCTATATTTGTATATATTTGTATATAACTACATAGCAATGTACCCGAAGCTAAACATTTCCTCTTTGCTTTTTGCGCCGATACCCTTGGGTAAATAATAAACTCCCAGCGAGGGAAACCCTAATTCGTTGGGAGGCAAGATTCCGACTCTAAAAAGAAACTATAGCAGATGGGGAGGGAAGAACACTGATCGTAGATGGGGACATAAAAGGCCACACCTAGTGGCAAAAATGTATTGCAACTCCTTTCTGCAATACAGAACAATACGCTTCGAGATGCCCTGAACTTACCTAAAAAAGTCAATATCTCTTGAGCCAGAAAGAAGGTGCACTGGCTGCCCATCCGCGAAAGCATACTCTTTAAAACTCTGGCCATTACGTACAAATGTATTGCCAACACTGCGCGGAGATACTTGTCCAGCAAATTAAATATCACGCACTCAAGACCTACACGCTCAGTCTACACACATCACCTCCCCGTCCCAAGATTCAGATTGCAAAAATCAAGAGGTCGCAGTTTGCCAGTCTTTGAGGCACAGAACTGGAATGCTCTACCACCCTCTTTAAGATCAGAACCTCCATACTGGGCTTTCCGTAAGCACCTGAAAACCGGTCTCTTTACCTCGGACTTGCAACCTAAAGGCTGCACATATATTCTCTGAGCCCAACCACCACTGTGTCCTGTTACCCTACCACCTGCATCCCTACAAATGTCACTTTAAACACCAATGTAACAATTTGATGCATCTACTCTAAGCGTTAGTATCCAAGTTAATGTATCTAGCTCCAGCGCCTTGAAGTCCTTGGGTTTAGCGTGCTATACAAATGTTAAAATAAATAAAATATGCACCAAACATGGACAGCCCTGAATACTATGACTGGATAAAATATCGACTAGCGAGGTTCAGCGGGACAATTATAATTTGGGGTGTGGGGTGATTTCAATGCAGTGAACGATGTGCTGATTGCTCCAACGCACCCATTAGAGACATGTCCCGATTAATGAGAAAGATCAACCAGGTCTGCAAGTTATAGGACTTCGTGAATCTCTGGCGGCTCAGACATCAGCTAGATAGTAGACATCACTTTTTAATCTCTCCCCCGTGGCATCGCCACCCGCACTGACCATCTCCTGCTATCCAGAATGAGAAGCGGATGGGTTCAGGAACGCAAAACGTCCCCGCCACATGCGGTCTGATAATTCACCTGCAATGATCCGGCTCAATATCCAACTCACGAAACCCTACACCCGCACCTGGCGCTTTAAATCTGAAGCCCTCACAGTTCATCTTTTCTGCAAGGAACTGCACAATGAAATACTTTGAAATAAACATGGGCACCGTTGCTAAACAAGCCACCTTGTGGGAGTCCTTTAAATGCTGCATCAGGGATGTGTGCATAGCCAAGGAGGAAGGGATCCTCTTAGTAACTGGGAAATAGACATGAAGGAACTGGAGCGAGAATACCAGAGAAGCAACATTCTGGACACCAGAAGGACTCGAGGGATACACTACAGAAGCTTCAGAAAGCAGCATACACAGAGGTTAAGTTCCTGGGCCAACAGAATCAGGTTTGGCAGTACGGGGAGGTGCAGAGGATGGGTAGAACTCTTATGTGGTTGTTGAAATCCGACTGTAAACCCATCTCCATACAAATGATACGTGATAGTAAAGGGGAGCCCCAATATTCAGACCTGCATATTTATCAACACCTTTAATGATTTTTATTCGGCCTTCTACTCGTCGAAACAGATGAGCTCTGAAGATCAAGTCTGCCAATTACTTGATGAGATGAGCCACGACTGCCTCACCAGAGAGAAGGCGGGGGCACAAGGCTTGCCGCTTACGGAACAGGAAGTGTGCCAAGCTATAACGCAGTTGCCTGGGGATAAGTCACCGGGCACTGATGCCTCACCTCCAGTTTCTTTAAGACCTTTATGGGCCCTTCTAGAGCCCCAACCTTCTCAGAATGTACACAAAGCTCTGGAATGTGTAATACGCCCAGACACGACCAAGGAGGCAACAATCACCCTCCTCCTTAAGCCTGATTAAGATCCCCAGGCCTCTTCTCATCGGCCAATAAGATACTTGCTAGAGTCCTGACTAATTGGTTTTACAATCCATGATGCCCCATTGTACTGAGGCAGACCAGGCAGATTCATACCAGAAAGGTTGGTCTTATAACCGGAGGAGGATATTTGGGCTTATCCACCTAGTGAACCCAGATAGCCAGGCGACAGCAGTCCTGCTGGATGCCGAAAAGGCTTTCGACTCATTCGAATAGCCCCGCTTTTTTGCAGTACTAAACAATATGGGGATGCTTCCCCACCTTTATCAAACTAGTGTGCCTAATAAACACTCGGCCCCTATCGAGGATCTTGATTAATGGGCAGCTGGCATCACTGATTCCCCTGCCATAGATGCACCAGACAGGGATGCCCGCTGTTGCCATTACTGTTCGCGATTGCACTTGAGCCGCTTGCAACGTTGCTCAAGGAAAATCATCTGCACAGAGGCATTCAATTTTATACACATAAGCTTCTCCTGTCCGTAAATGCCGATAACATGATGCTTTTCATGCAGCATCCTTGTCTAACTCTCCCTCCCATAATGCAGGCATAAAATGTTTTGGCGACTTTTCAAGATTTAGGATCAATGCCCCCAAGTCAATCCTATTACAGAGGTGAGCAAGAAGCACTCAGAAATCACTGGCCTACAGTGGCACTATGATCACGCATGTTATTTGGGTGTGGAATGGACAAGGGGTAAAAAGTAGCTAATGGTGCAATATTTTTAACCTGCTCCTTAAAACCCAGACACCGATAAATGGCAAAATCATCCCCAGTCATTAATTGGCAGAATTGCCCTTGTCAAAATGGTGGTATTATGTACTGTTTGATGCAGCAATACTCTGATACCATTAGATAATCAGCTAAATGAAAAGCCGGCTATCAGTAGGTCACAGCATACCCATACAGGAGGGCCTTGATGCCAGCAACACTATTAACATGGCATTAAGAAGCAGAAGTAGTAGCTCCCGATTTTCCTATTGGATTTAACATGGCATGCCACCACCTGACCCCTGAAGAAGCTCACCCATCACTGGTTACACATGGGAACGGAACATGAAGGGTTGTTTTGTTTAAACTGATAGTGTTGATCAGAACCATATTAAGGGAATTGACACATGGTTGAGTAAAGGTAATCTGCTGAAGTAGCACCAAATGCACAATAACAGTATTTGTGTTTAGCATGAGATGGTTTTATTGAGCGTGTTTAGGGGTGCTTGGGAATGAATGATATGCATGGAAGATTGAATTTTTTACTATGTTATTGTTTATTAAGTGATGGAATAAACTATTTTTTAGGTAGATACGGTGTTGCATGCAGCACTTAAGGAACTGCAAATGTGGGCATTTGCACATTATTGATGAACCAATGATTAATGTATAAGGACGTATCTGCTTCGTCTTAAATCTACATTAAATAAAAAGGAATACATTTATTTTTGGAATGCCAATACAGAGATTTTTTGAAAAGTTCCTTTGTGTGTTTGCTGGAAGCATGCAATGCTTTGACAAAAGTTGTAAAGACTGAGGTAGTCACCGTATAACAAATGAACTACTGGAGTGGTTCAAAGATTGGTAAACCACATGGCCCCTGAGGGATAGGAATATGACATTGACCATGAGTGACCAATCCACCCAGTGACTGAAGGACGCCCTGCTCAATGAGGGAAACAGCGAGACAGAGGCAGACATCCACTGAGGCTCAGACCTGGCTCACAATCCTGAGGAGAAGATTCAAAATATACCTGTGGGGAAGAATTGCTGAAGCAGTAAGCTGTTTTCTATGTGGCATGCCATTTTCCATATGCGGGACTGTGATACACTTAGCGTGTGAGGTTTTTTCGGCTTCCTCTTAATCAGAGCCCTAGGTCCACGAGGAGACTCAAGCCTGGAACAAGATGCACTGCTAAGTGTCCCTGGACATGGAGGGGTCACTTCAAGACAATACCAGGCCCAAAGGACCCTCAGTGTTTCCACTGGAACTATGGTGTGGAGAACCCTCTGCGTTATCAGTAAGAGCTCAGACTCTCGGGGCACTCCTGATAGTGAAGTGGCTAGTCACATGGGGACCACTAGGATCGCTATCTGGCTAAAGTCATCCTGGAAAGAAGTCAACAGCATTCAAATTAAGAAACTTGGGCTGCTAATCCACTTCTCTTCCTATTTGATAACCTGCTGCAAGGGATCCAGTGGCAGTGCAGCAAAGATGACTTCCTACCTCCAGAATGTTCCTTGACATCCTGATGGGAAAGATTAGCACGTTACACAGGCATCCCAGTGGTGATTGGGCCACAGGTATTCCAAGCTGAGCAAATCGGGATTGTGCATCGAGAACTGCTGAGGGGGGGGGGGGGGCTGGAGGGGGAGTGGAGGCTCAGGGTGGGGTGGTGCAAATGGAAGAACCGGTTTGCTCAAACATGAATCGGGGCAAAAAGACCTGAAGGCAGCCTGAAGAACAAGAACTCAAATTTAAAAAACTAAGGGCAAGCAGGAAAATGAAGAAAAAAACAGTTGCTGCAGTGTCCGATCTCATTAGTGTGGAAAAAGGGACAGGCCGGCATTGCCAAGAGGTAGTGCCAGTATGCAGTGAGGTCGCAACCCAGGCATGTACTTGCTTTGTGCTCAAAATCAAATTTGTAGGAAGTATATATATACTCTTGGGTATGTTTCCGTTTGTTTGTTTATCTGTATTGCGGACCAGACCCGGAAGTATCAGGGCGCAGAAGTTACAAGGAGGTTCACAGCTTAGGCTACAGAGATAAATAACACATGGCAAAATAAGGAACAGTCAGGCAAAAGGTCACAATTCCAAGTCATCATAAGCAGCAATAAAGAAAACACAGCACTATGTCTATGACCTAGGCGCAGCATTTTAAGTCAGTTAAAATTAAGTTAAAATTTCAATGTACAGTGTAGTTAGTGTGGCAGGCCTTAGTAGTCAGTTGTCTTAAACCAATTGATGGAGCTATGTCTAAAGTTCAGGTAAGCTTGATCGGCTAAGAGTGAGGGTGGCAGGGAATTCCAAAGCTGGGCCGCTTTGACAGGAAAGCTGCTGCCCCCAACCTTTGAAGGCTTAAACCTAGGAATAGAGAGGCAGTTAGAATTGATTAGTCTAGAGGGTCTAGAAGAGGTCCTTCTGTGGAATCTCTCAGAAAGAGAGGTGGGAGCAGCATTATTGAGCGATTTCTAAGTAAGCGAAGCGGTTTTTAGCTGGATTTTAGCATTAGTATTAAGCCAGTTATTGTGTTGCCTGATCTCAGATATATGTTCAGATATATGTCCGAGGGCTGCTCTGAGGGCGTTATTTTGGAGAGTTTGGATTCTCCTAATGATATATTTGTTGGAAGCAATGTAAAGGTCATTGCAATAGTCCAGCCTGGACAGGATGAGGGCTCTGGCCAGAATGATGCAACTGTTATTGGAACGATGTTAGGGAGAATTCTCTGTATAGGCTAATTTCCAAAACCTAGTGAGTCCCCCAGCAGCTTTGCTGGATTTATTGGGTTTATTTTTTTCTCCTGCTAAGAGTGAGACTCTTTCTCCCACTCATACATGATTTGAAATATCCTTTGACTTTGTAATGTGTTTTATGGGCTATGGGGTCTTTGACTCCAAAGGGGTTCATGTGTTTTTGGTAAGTGTGTTACACAGCACCCTCAGTGCAGTAACACAGGGGTGTCATAGTGACCCCCAAACATAGACTCCATACCCTGGGACTGACTACTTGACTTTACTAGTCTTAAATTGGGAACAGAACCAGTACAAACCATCATATTGTGGAAGTACTGGTAGGGGTAATTAGATTACCCCTGGGTCTGTTTTTCGAGGGGGCACTGTGCAGTCCCCCCCCTCGTCGAGTTTCTGGCTGGTGGCAGTGGTTACCATGCGAAATATTCCACCGGAATATTTCCTATGGGATTCTCCCATTCATTTTAAACGCACCACTTTTTTGGTGCAATGTTAAAGATACCGCCGGGTTATTTATTTAAAATGTATTCCCCGGTTGGGTCTTTTTGCCAGGACTCGGTTTTAAAATGGCGTTTGTGTTCGCCTCTGTAACTCCAACCCAAGTCGAGCCCTTTGTTCCACTTTTGGCGGGCTTCTGCACAGAAGCCTCCAAAAGTGGTGCCACTCTGTCTGGGTCTACAGGATGTGTGGGAGGGGGGGGTTTAGGCACCCTGGACTGAGTTGCCTCGGCAACACAAGTCGCACTCTTGTGTGATTGGCCCAGTGGTGAGCCTTAGCATGTTTGAGTGACAGCTAGGACTGGTGAATGGGGTAAAAGCATAAAAGCAGGGCTTTGGGGACTGGAACTTCAGAAGTCGCCACAGGACCTAAAGAATCTGAAGAGGGAGAAGCTGAGCCGACCTGCAACGAAGACACCACCGGTGGAGCCCTGCTGAACCGCCTCACCACTTCCCGACAACAGAGAAGGGTCTGGAGAGTCTTCTTCCTTTGAACTGGTGGGGTTAACCAGTTCGCCCTTTTTTCGCCTTCCTGGATCGTCTCGTGGTCGAATCGCCCGTGCCAAGCACCCCGGCGGCCGGATAGTCACGCTTCACCACTACCGCGAATAAAAGGGTAGTACCTTTTAACCGGGAAACTCTGCGGCTGGTTTCTTCCCTGGCAGTGCAACGACCTCCATGTCGAGATCTTCTCTTCCCCTGGACGAAGCACCGACTTGCACCCGCTGCCAGGAACTGCCCCCGCTGGAGCTTTCTCACCATTTCAGGTACTGTGTCCCGCCCGGTCTCCCTTGCAACAGACTGTTCAAGGTGTCCCGTAAATCATTGACTCTCTATCCTGGGGTGACCTGGGACCTGTTAACTAACTTTTTCTGAACTGATCCAACTCTTTTTGAACTATCTGCAAAGACTAAGTATAATTCAACTGTGTGATCTTGGACACATTCCCCCTTGCTCTCTCCAAGAGTGGGCCTGGCCTATGAACTTTCTTGCTCTACAGTAGACTCTGCCTTCCTTGACTTGCTGTGGTTCTTCTAAAAGTGTTGGTATGGTGTGCTTTTCTAATTCTGCCTTTTCCCTCCCTTTTTAACTAACTTATTGGAGTGCCATCTTAGGTTAAGCGCTCACCTCTGTCTGCAAATAAGTGGTGTTTTAAATTAAGACTTGTTCAATAATTAATCAGGGATGTGTATATATATATTAATAGTGACTGCATTTTGAACTTGCTTGCCATATTAGTGCTAGTGTATTTTTACAAGTGTGTTTTTAAATAAATTATATACTTTTATACCAAAGCTCTGGTCAGTGTTTGCTTGTGCTACTGTATTTGTGTACCTAATGTGTATACTCTATATACTGTCTAACTCTTCTTGAGAGAAGTCTGACTGCTCAGCCACAGCTACCAGGTAAATCTGGGTGGTACAGACTGCTACCAATTGGGTTTACTGCCAACACCTGTAGTCCTAAGCCTTCTGCAGTGGCCCCTAAGGGAACTGCACAGGTTTCTGCCTAACAACGAAATTGTTTGCCGGTTCTGATGAGTTTACAAGTACAAGCGGTGGCAGAGGCCATGGCATTAACTTGTTTAGTGAAGGTGAGAGTGGAGTTGAGGTAAAAGCCTAGGGTTTTTACCTCATTGGCAACTTTGATGACGTTACCATCAATTATGAAGGAAGTATATTCCTGGCCTAGTTTTTTGAGGCTAGAAGGAGTACCTAAGATCAGCTCTGTTTTGTCATCATTCAAGCATAAACCGTGAGTTGCCATCCATGCCTGGATGATGAGGTAAACTCTATTCACCAAGGCCAAATCCTTATCGTAATCCCCAGAAAGAGGGAGGAGAATCTGAGCATCATCTGCATAGTTAGTGTAGGTGATACCAAGATGGTCCAGATCATCGAAAAGGGGCTTAGTGAATATGTTATATAGGGTGGGCGAGACGCAGGAACCATGAGGCACCCCGCATGTGATAGGAATGGGGCCTTGCGCTGCTGATGGGGAGAAGACCCTCAAGGTCCTATCACTCAAGAATGACTCGATCCAGACTATAGCCTCCTTGTAGAAGTGTACGGCCGTGTCTGGATGGCTGCACAACCTTATGATCCACAAGATCAAATGCAGCGAGAGGTCGAGGTTTCTTTAATCAGCTGATGCAATTTATCAGTGTTAGGTTGCCCTTTGCTGTCCAAATGGCAAAGTGCACCTCTGTGTGATTTTCCAATTCAACAACAGCTATCATTTTAACAAACAGAATGATCACATTTCTACGCAATAATTTTCACCTTCCACTATTGTAAACTGGTTCCAGTGTCAATGAACAGTTAATTACCGGCTCAATGTTTCAGTCTGTAAAGAGTGAAATGCTGAAGGACGAATGCCCCCTTGCCAGCTAAAACTGAAAGCAGGTGCAGTAATTATGGTATTACTCAATCTTATACCATTACAGGGACTTTGCAATGGCACAAGGTTGACAATTTCGCGTCTACAAAGACATCATAGAGGCCCGTGTAATCAATGGAACTTAAGAGATTGTTCTTATACCGCGCATACCTCATTCCAGCCGATACAAATATGTCTTTGAAAATCAAAAGAAGACAGTAACCTATTTGTTTAGCCTTTTCAATGACCACTAATAAGTCACGGGGACCAACGCCCCCTTCATGGAAAAGATCAGTGGTAATTCCGATATTTAAGAAGGGGGACAGAAGTGACCCTATGAATTACAGACCGATCCTGACCTTTAAGATATGCTAGAACAGCGTATATTACGCTGGGAACAACTAGTTTGCTGAGTAAAAGCCTCCTGTCATGTACCTGGTACTCCATAATTTTGTTTTTGTCATTCAAGCAGCATCTGGGTGTCATTCAAATACAGAGCAAAGCTAGGGTGACATTTCTCAGTTTCAAGAGTTGCACGTGTCCATTGAAGAGCAGAGGAGGGAAAAGAGACCAGCAGTACACAGCTCCAAGCATAAGTGACAAACTTGGACCAAACTTAACATAAAACTGTACTGGTGATTCCAAACAGCAACTTCAATCAGTTGAGTGAAATCTTATGATCAATGCTATCAAAAGGGTCTGGCTGATTCAACAGGGTCAATGCTGCCCATCTGCCATCATCTCTGCTTGAGTATTTGTTTATATGCACAAAGAGAATATTAGTATCTGGGCCTCTGACAGGGAGGCATCCAGACAAATTTATGAAGCAACTACCTAGTCTCAATATAATTAAATTGGTGGCTACGACCCATGAGGCAGCTGCAATATGATGGCTACGACCCACACGGGAGCAGCAATATGATGTGATAATTAATAACCGTAGCCAAGTTCGCCTACGATAAGATATATGATATGGCATTTATAAAGCGCCTATACACAGGTGTTTCAGGTCGTGACAAGGGAAGGGAGGGGAGGGGAAACAGAAGGAAGACAGAGACAGCGATCCTACTAGGCCAGGTGACATTGAGATTGCGCAGAACATGGGATGAACAGTGAGTTAATGAGGATAAAAAATAGAATAAGAAGTGCAGCCTGCTGGTGGCAAGTGCTAGTAGGGGCTGTAGGGTTACAGAAACAGTCCCCGATTGCAAGAGTTGCCAGGTGGGCAGTGCAGGTGTGCAACTGGCAGGGGGGGGGGGAGGTTTGGGGGGCAGACCTGGGTCCGAGATCAGAGGGTAGCCAGGTAAACCAGTGCAGTTTCAGATTCGGCCAGGGGATCAGCAAGGGAGAGGGGGAGAGAAAGCCAAGAGGAAGGTCTTGAGGTGCTTCCGGAACCAGAGATGGTTCTCCTCAAGTTTCAAAGAGGCAGGGAGGCTGTTCCAGAGGGAGGCCCCAGCAGAGGAAAGAGATCTACCACCAACTCGCTGCTTGGAGAAGCGACTAACTCTGAGGGAGTTGGAGGCGGATGAGCGAAGTGCTCGAGAAGGAAGATATTTAGGGAGAGAGAGAGTTGAAGGTATTGCGGCCTCAGAAGGCCTTGTGGACAATGCAGAGGGTTTTGAACTTAATCCTCGCCTCCACTGGGAGCCAGTGCAGAGATTTCAGTCCTGGAGAGATGCTGTCCCTGGGCTTGAGGCCAAGGACAAGTCTTGCAGTCCTGTTTTGGAGCAGTTGCAGAGGGCGGAGAGTAGAGGCAGGCAGATTTAGAAAGAGGCTGTTGCAGTAGTCCAGCCTAGAGAGAACCAGAGCTCTGGTCCGTGAGCTTCTGGAGGAAGGAGAGGAAAGGAAGAATACCTCTGAGGAGGTGGAGCTGATAGTGTGATTTCTTAGCGACATCAGAGATGTGAGGAGAGAAGCAAAGTGTGGAGTCGAAGATGACACCAAGGTTTTTGGCCTCACAGGTGGGAGCAGGAAGAGGGCCAAGAGGGGCCGGCCAGGGAGAGACAGGATAGGAAGGAGCAGGAGTGCTGATCAGGAGAATCGCGGTCTTGCTGGCGTTGAGGCAGAGATCATTGGTGGCACACCACTCCTGGATGGCGGACAGTCAGAGATAGAGGTGGTTGAGGGGAGCCTGAAAATGAGCTGAGTGTCATCCGCATAGCACTGAAAGTTGGGGCAGAGTGGCTATGCGGTGGGCAAGAAGTGCCAGGTATTGGTTGAACAGCCAGGGAGAGACGTTAGACCCCTGGGGAACACCAGAGATGGAGGAGAAGGACCTGGGAGGGTCGATCGGAGAGGAAGGTGGTCAGCCAGGCCAGGGCCTGATCAGTGATACCAAGGTTATCATGGAGACGCTTGAGCAGGATGGCATGGTTGACCGTGTCGAAGGCAGAAGAGAGATCAAGTAAGATGAGGACACAGGGTGTGTTGGAATCAAGGTTGGAGAGCAGGTCATGATCTGTGCTTTGTATGAGTTTGTAACCACATTAGTGTCCAGTTATTGATTAAAAACTGGAAATTTGGCAAGGTGTTCTTGAAGACAAACATTTTGTGCGAAATTGGTCCAATGAAGAGCTACATAATTGGATCTAGAAATTCACATAATGCAGTGTTTTGGAATGACTGAACAGAGTCCGAGCACTGGCTTTGGTTTCCAAACATGCTTAAAGAGTAGAGTTAAACCCATGACCCCAGAAGGCTCTCATACCATTTGATAGTAGGTTACCAGAGAAAAACAAGACAGTGCCCAACAAAAAGCCTCATAGCAGCTAAGCATTATTGGGCAGTTTTACTTCACCAAGAATTAATAACCAAACCTATAGTTGTAGAAAGAACACAAGACTGAAATTGTCAGAGACTGAAGTGAGGAAGGTGATATCCCAATAATTTAAAAATATATACTTGAGAGCCTGTATGCAATGGTGTAAGGCTTGCCACTTTTATATGAGGGGTGCTAAGGTTCAAATACAAGACTATTATCGAAGAGAAAGTTGATGTAATTCAAAGAAACTGGTATATGGTAAATTGACAATATTCATATTTTGAGTGTTCACATTTCCAAGGGAAAATATCAAAAAAGAGCAGGAAACTATAGGCGAATTGAGTATATCAAAAAGAAATAGTACTGGGGCGCTGTTGCGCAAGATGGCCGGCTCGTCTCGTTTCCTACCAGCTCCGCTCCGGCGCTGGATGCGAGGAGGTTCTCTGGCAATTAAAGAAGACCCAGGAGCAAGTGAAAACCGCCAAAGACACTGGCGCGTGAAGTTGTGCCAGTATGGGAAACATGGCGGAGTGAGGCGTGCCGGGCCAACAGCAAACACGGAGGGAGGCGGCCCGGGAGAAGGGAGAACAGGAGCCTGGAGAACCGCTCCGGGCAGGCTCCCAGACACCAGCAGAACCCAGGAAACAGTTGAGGGATGTCACAACTGGGACCGCAGTGATGAGGTGAGCGGGACCCGTGTGGCGTTTCTCCCCTGCAGGCAGACCCGGCGGGAGAGCCGAGGAAGAGAAAAGGAGTGGAGTCCACCATATTGCCGACATCAGCGGCAGGAGGAACCAAGGGCTGACCCAGAGTTAAGAGGGAAACACCGGGACCCCCCCACCCCCACCCTGGGGGGCAGCCAGGACCCTGCAGGGCTCTGAAGAGCCACAACCGTGCCCCGCAGCTGGGTGAGCTGCAAGACCGAAAGCCTACGAAGGACCAGGGAAGGCACAACTGATAAGTCCACAGGAGAAGTGAGAGGGCGACCTGTAGACTGGTGGGTCCAAGAGCGCAGACAAGGCCTGGCACATGAATGGCGCAGAGGCCACACGGACAGAGGCAGATGGAGACAGTAGCAGGCACCCAGGAAATAACCGGGCTGCCGGAAGTGGTGGGGGGAAACAGACCTCCTTTGCCAACAGGGCCTAAAACCAGGGAAGCCCGGAGAAGCAGTGCTCTGGCGCAGTGAGAGGCAAAGAGCTGGATACTTAACAGGAGGAATAGGATCCAGACAGTCCCGCGGGTCACCCCCCAACCCCTCACGGAAGAATTACTTGAGAAGTGCGGACGAAGACGTGAGGGGCCCAAGAAGGCGAGAGGGGGATCGCCAAACAAAAGGGAGAGCAAAGGGCTGAGGCCCCCAGTAAGCACAACATAGGAGCCAACGGCCAGAGGACCACAGGAGGCAGAACCACCACCCCCTCCTGACAAGGAGCGTCATGGCAAAGGAGAAGCAGAAGAAAGGCCCCCTGCAAGTAAAAATGGATGCGTTTGCAGTCCCCTCTCCCAAAAAAGCTGCGGTAGGATCAGTGAACGGAGCGGCTGGTGGGGGAGAAGAGCCGGGTGCATCGCCCTCCATGCAGGAGCTCCAAAACATCACTCGAACGAAAGGTGGACGCAGTGGGGGCAGAGGTGAGCTTCCTGAGGCAAGATACGTGGAAGATAGGAGCCAGAGTGGGGCAGGCAGAACAAAATTTCAGACACAGGATGGCCTGCAACCCATGAAAAAAGATATCCAATAGCTTAAACAGAGGACGGAGGATGTGGAGGGGAGAGCCCACTGAAACAACATAAGGGCCATGGGCCTCCGCGAAAAAATAGAGGGACCATCAGTAAAGCTATACCTGAGAAATGACAGGCGGAGTGGATGGGTCCTCTTCGCCGTGGAGCGGGCACACAGAGTTCCTGGCTGAGCGATCCCCAGGGTGCACCCCAGGGCCTGTCATCGCAAAAATATTTAACTTTCGCGATTGGTAAATGATACTACAGGCATCAAGACGTAAGGGCCAAACAATGGTTTAAGGAGCCAAGGTGACAATTTATCTGGACTTTACAAGGGCTGTGCAGAGGGCAAGGCACTCATTCAAAGAAGTCAAGAAAAGACTGAGCAGCTGATGTTAAATATGCCATGCTCTTCCCGGCTACACTCCGGGTGGTGGGACCGGGAGGGGTCCGGTTCTTTCAAAACCCGATGGAGGCCTAGGACTTGGCAGATGGCAAGGGCCTAAATAAACAGAGATACACGAAAACGGTTGAGAGCGGGCACCGCTGAGAACCCAGACCGAGTGTCAAGTGATTTGCAAACATGCGAGTCCCTAGCTGTGGGGCACCGTCAGAGCAGGACGCCCAGCAGGCAAACATGGCATAAGAGGGACAAAGCCGGAGCGGAGCTACAGAGACGCTTTGTGCAGCACACCCCCAGATCGCCTGCCAGTGGGCTACAATGATCACAGTTTGATTTTTTGGTTTGGGGCAACAGATGCTTCGAGTTGGGGGATAGCGTAGGGTGGTGGGAGGGGGTGGGGAAGGGGTTAATTGTTTCTTACAGGTCTTGGGCACATGATTATCTCAGTCCCATGGAGGTCAGGAGGGCACTATGAGGGAGGAGGCTACATCCAACAAGGTCTTGGGTTTATAGGTCTTTGAATGGCAGATGAGGGCATGATGAGGCCAGCATCACCGAGCTGTATGACATGGAATGTCAACGGATTGCTGGACAAAAAAAAAACAGGTCCTAGTGGCAAAATAACTAGCACAACAGCAAGTACACATTGTGATACTACACGAAAACCACATGATTGGCACAGTGTGTAAATTCTTGGCGAGGGGGTGGTACTAGATAGTGAAGCAGGCAGGATTCACTAGAGGCTCTAGAGGGGTGGCAATCCTAGTGAAGAAATCACTATATTTAGAGGTGCGACACATGGAAAGAGACCATGGGGGGGGGGTTCTGTTGAGTGGAGTATTGTGGGGGGGGGCAGTATGCCCCATCAGTGTGTACGCACATCCAGCACTGCAGGGAGAAACTCTACAGTAAGTTCAGAGATGGTTAGTGGACTATTGGGGGGTGGGGGGAAGGGGACATCCCACTGTGGCCTGAACTAGACAGGAGGCCATATGGGGGGCAACAGGGTCCGCCCCACACTAAACTCAAAACATTCATGGAGGCCACAGTGTTAAGGGACATATGGCGGGTCCTGCAGTAGGGGGAACTGGGGTTCTTCTATTCTAATGCGCATTCGCCATTATCACAGATAGATTACGTGGTCTTACCTGGCACACTGGTGGGTAGGGTGAAGGCAGTTAAGTTCCTCCAGAGAGGAATATCTGATCACTCCCCACTGTTCGTTCATGTCCAAGGGACGAGGAGGGTGGCGACTCAACGCCTTCTACCTGAAGGACACGAAGATAGCAGGCGATTAGGGAGGAGTCAGATGCATTTTTCTCGACCAACAGGAGGATGGTAGGCAAGAGCTCCACCCTATGCGAGGCATTTAAGGCAGTTGTTAGGGGCAAGGTGATGCAACTGATCCGGCAATATCGTAGGGTGAGAAGGGGAAGACTGGAACAACTGGAACAGGAAATAGAACAGGTGGAGGCCAAACATACCCGACTACACACAACAGAGAATGCGAGAGAATTGGCTAAAGAGATGGGTCGATACGGTAGGGTGGTGCGGGAGGAGGCACGAGCAGCATACTGGGACAAACGGGCGTGCGTGTTCGATACAGGGGACAAATGTGGCCACTTATTGGCATTTTAAGACAGGAGGAATGAGATGGGTGAGGGAAATCAAACTGCCAGGAGGAGACATGACTAGGGAGGACGACATACCGGAGGCTTTCTTGCATTACTGGGGGCTATTTGGAGAGGCTGCAACTGGGGATAGGGCAAACATTAGGGAATATATAGAAGGGACAGCCCTTCCCCGGCTGAATCGGGAGCAGAGAGAACAGCTGGAGCTTGACCTCACTCTAGAGGAGATCCAAGCGCCCATGGTGCAGCTACAGAGAGGTAAGTCGCCGGTGCCTAACAGATTCCCGACTGAGGTTTGGAAGCTAGTGGGCCGGGGACCAGCAGAGGAAATGAGGGGGATGTTCCTGGAAGGTCTGGAAGAGGGCACACTGCCAGCAGACCTCCATCAAGCCATGATAGTAGTGATACACAAGAAGGGGAGACCGGTCGACCAATGTAGCGCATACCGACCAACCTCGTGGATTAACGGTGAATCGAAGATCCTCGCAAAAGCTCTAGCCAATAAATTGCTGCCGCTAATGGGCAAACTGATCCACCCGGATCAATGTGTATTCGTACCGGGCAGGGCGAACAGAATGAATATCCGACACCTGTATAATGCGCTAGATGCGATTCCCCCTTCAGGGGCCCACATGTGGTCATGGAAATAGATCCTGAAAAAGCATTTGAATCAGTCGGTTGGGAGTATCTATGGGCTGTAATGGATACATTTGGGCCCAGATTCGTGGGATGGGTTTATATTTGCTGTATAAAGATGCAAATGTGAAGATTAAGGTCAATGGCTGGATCTCCGACAGACTCCCACTCCAGCGAGGGACAAGGCAGGGCTGTCCACTCTCGCCACTGCTTTTCTTACTGGTTACTGAATCCCTGCTGGTGCGAGTTCGACCAGACCCTTAGATACAGGGGTTAGAAAAGCTAGGGGTGGGGGGGGGGGATTACGACAGTATTTCATTATACACGGATGACATCCTTCTCCATTTGAAGACCCCCAAAATACAGGGCCTCAAGTCATGGGGTCCTTCAAGAGAGATGTCCCCTTGTGACAAAACGGGCCACCTTTAAATATTTGGGTATTAGGGTAGAAGTGGAGAGGGCACCATTTTAAAAAAATAACCTGGACCCAGTGTTAGACAGGCTGAGAAGCGACATGCAACGTTTGCTCTATCCTTGGTAGGGAGAGATAACTTGTTTAAGATTATGACGCTGAAAATACTCCTATAGTCTCCTCCTTTGTACTCTCCTGAACTTCGAGCATTGAAACAGATGTAGACAAGCCGAACGCAGATGGCATCGAACTCTAGTACCCGCGGCCAAACTGGCCTATGTTCAGGCAAGGCACATAATACTCATCAAAGCACCACAAAAAAGGCTAAAGGCCAACATTTTGCTGACTGCATTTTTAATGCTGCCTGCATTTTTAATGCTGCCTGCACTTCTAGAGAATTGTTTCGGGTGGCCAAGGAACTCACCACCCTGACGCGCCCCCTTCCGGCTACTTTATCTACGCAAACACACTGCGACCGAATTGCGCTTTCTTCAAGGAAAGGATTTGTTAAATTCGGGAGTAGATATGTGCCGAGAGACTTGTTCATGACTCTCCCTCGAATTATTTACAAACTCCAACTATTTCTACTGCTAATAGTTTTCAGTTTACTACTATGACGGATATCATTGCTTCCGCTGCTCTTCTTAAGATCAAATCTGCATTCCCGACAGATCCTATTCCACTTCGCACTCTGCAAAATCTTTCTCAGACTTGTCCCTCTTCTCACCTCAGCTCTTCAGCATTGCGTTTCAACTGGCTAAATCCCAGACACAAACACGTGTGGTTTCTCCTCTATTAAAGTAGTCTCATCTTGACCCTTCTGCAGTGGAAAAATATCATTCCATGTCCCTTCTTCCTGTGGTCATGAAATTGCTGGAATGCACTGCCACTCCACAACTCTCTGCTTTTCTTGAGACTAAACACGTTGTTCTTTTCAGGCAGGTTTGCGCTCTGGTATGGGCACTGAATCTGTCCTGGTTTCTCTTCTTGACGACATTGCCCTACTTCAGGACCGCCGAGAGGTTGCGGCTCGTATTCTCCTTGACCGCTCCGCGGCCTTTGATGCTGTTGACCATTACAGACTCCTCCAATGTCTTCTTGAAGCAGGAATTTCTGGTGGTACTCAGATGGTTTTCATCCTTTCTTTCGAGCCGCATTCAGACAGTTTCTCTGCCTCCCCCCCCCACCCCTTTACGTCCTCTCCTATTATCGTGGACTGTTGAATCCCGAAGGGCTCGGCTCTCTTGCCTCTTCTGTTCAACATATATATCTTGGCTCTTGCTAAATTGATCTATAGTCACAGCATTCACTTTTTTTCTTATGCCAATGACACACAAATCTTCTTTTGCCTTAATGCCTCTCCCACTGAGCCTCCACAAAAGCTAAAGAACTGTCTCCTAGAAGGTTCTGAATAGATGTCTAATAATTGGCTTAAGCTTAATTGGCGACAAAACCAAGGTACTACTGGTTGGCTCTGCCTGCTCTAGTTCCTCTTGGTCCGACTACTGGCCTTCCTGCCTTGGCGCTTGCCCTGAACCTGCCACGGTAGTCAAAAGCCTTGGCACTAAAATGATGTCCTCGGGATCCAGATCTGCTCAGGTGTCGACAATTTGGCAAACTGGGTTCGCCAAACTTAAAATATTGAAAAAGGTTCTCAAGTTTCTCCCGATTGCTACAAGATCTAAAATTGTCACGGCCTCTATTATGGGGTCCACAGATAATTGCAATGGGATCTACCTTAGTCAACCCGAGTTTCTAATTCAATGTTTACAGATTCTTTAGAACTCTGCAGCCCGTCTTGCTTTGAAAGCGCCCAGACTGGTTCACTCTCAGGAACTCCTTTGTCAACTCCATTAGCTCCCTGTAAGAAGCTGCATCAAGTTTAAGGCTGTCTTGTTTATCAAGATTTTCACAAAGGTAGGGCAGAGTTTTTACAATCCAAACCGAATCCCTACAGACCTTTCAGAGCTCTTTGCTTGGCTAATCTCTCCCTGCTCTGCGTTCCTCGATTTCTCCGGGCCCGGGCCAGAGGACGATCTTTCTCTGCGCTTGCTCCTACCTTGTGCAAAGCTCCTCTTCTGGCTGAGATCTGCACCATTCTGCAATTTATTTCCTTTCCTAAGCGTCTAAAAACCTTTCTGTTCTGAGTACTCCATACTGCTTACCTCTTGCTTTCCCCCCAGCGCCTTGATGTCTTTACCTGTATTTGTCGCGCTTTACCAAATTGCCATACAATACAATACGGTCTACAAAACACTCCAGTGGGGGATACCCCCCCGGATATTCCAGGCTATGGAAGGGTTGCAGAGGGGGCTCCTATTAGGAGGGAAAACTACATACAAATGGCAACTGCAGCAATGTGATCTCTTAAGTGTAAAACAATATAAGTGCCTTGGCGTAACTATTCAGCACAAGAAAACTGAAACAATTCATGTGTAAAATTGAAAACAAATTACGACCCTTATTATCACAATCAAAAATAATACAAGCAAGGTTTGGAAAATGTTTGCTAAGCCACACCTTAAGTTTTTACAAAATGAAAGTCATAACAATCATTTTGTAGGGGGTGGAATCAGCACTTCCTCAAGGGCGTTTGTTTTGGGATCGCACTGAGTCCAAATATTGGAAAACCCGCCTACATTTACCTTGTTGTACACCATCACCGATACTACGATATCAGTTGGGTGAATTGTCGCTTTACTCACAGGTGACATGGAAGCAATGTGCCCTCCTTCGCAAAATGTTAGACGGTTTAAAGCAATCAACCATCTTGGCTGCATTAGCAAAGGACCTTATAACCTCCCACAAAACCTCTGCTTTGAGGTGGCGGACTCATGTTTTGAATGCAGCAGCTGAAGCTGCGGTGACCATAGACCTTTTAATAACTAACCCTGATAGGGCAAAAGTCAAGATATTCCAGCATGATTGGTCTAAAACTTTAGCAAAATGATCCGACCATAAAGATTTACATTTTTATCTATTTGGCTCTAAAAGATATGGTATCCTGGCTCAGCACATTCAGAATACATTCTTGAGATTTAGACTGAATCTATGGAACACCAGAGATATACTGTGTAGAAGGGAGCTAATTTCCCCAAAGTTAAACTTCTGTCGCTACTGCTCATATGTCCATCAGAAAGAAACCTTGCGGCATTTGATAATTGAATGTATTGCATTAAATGATATGAGACGCAGATGTTTTGAGAAAAAGCTACTTGTACAGGGACATGTGGATGGAGATCAACTATGGCATCTTTTATTTGCAAATCCGCGCGTCGCTATACAAATAGCAATAGTTCCATTTCTTGAGATTGTGCTGCCAATGAATGCACCTGGGAACAATTAAGAACTAGCTATCCTATTTCGGAAACACCTGATAGTTTACTTTTTAAGCAACAATATTCTTATGTAACAATATGACAACGCATTACTTACCGTAAAAGCATTTCTGATGGTTGTTAATCTGCTTAGAATCACATGCTGTGCATAGGTCCGACATCCAGTGGTCACTGCGGAGTATTGCATTTTGTTTTTCGTAGTCGAAAAGGGGACGTCGACAAGGCGTGTCTGTAACACTATCCCTATAGTGACGTGCGTTGTACCCACAATCCCTCACGCGTCGAGGTCCCTCTGTTTGTATTTTTTCTGCCCTGAGGGAGCCTTCTATACGTGAGTACAGAAAAGAGAGAGATGTAGAAAGATGTCTATGTTCCTTCCATCCGAGCGGGGAGGAAGGGTGGGCGCATGTGAATCTAAGCAGATACAACCATCAGAAATGCTTTTACGGTAAGTAATGCATTGTCTTCTGATGTTTGTTAATCTGCTTAGAATCACATGCTGTGCATAGACTAGCGAGCAGTACCCGGAGTTGGCGGTGGGTTATGAGAAGGAACAGTAGAGAAAAGATGTCTTAATACTGCCTGTCCCACCTGGGATTCAGATCTAGAGTGTGCATCTAGACAGTAGTGTTTTGTAAAGGTGTGCACAGAACTCCAGGTAGCCGCTTTGCAGATGGACTCAAGGGGAACATTTGCAATGAACGCTATGGAAGCCCCAGTGCCTCGAGTGGAATGTGCTCTTGGCTTGAAGGGTAGTTCTCTCTTAGCAAGAGTGTAACAGAGAGTGATGCATTGAACAATCCATCTAGATATAGTGGACTTCGAGACTGCATCTCCTTCTCTTCCTGCTGCCACCGAGACAAAGAACTGGTTAGTCTTTTTCAGTGGTCTGGTTCTTTCCATGTAGAACATGACAGCTCTGCGTACATCTAGTGTATGCAGACTTTTTTCTCCCAAGCTGGAAGGGTTTTGAAACAACGTTGGTAGTTCTATTGACTGGTTTACATGAAATTTCGAGATGAATTTTGGTGCAAACCTTGGGTGTGTGCGTAGAACCACCTTATCCTTGTGAACTGTTACGAAGGGGTCTAGAACAGAAAGAGCCTGTAGTTCACTTACTCTCCTAATGGAGGTGATAGCCATTAGGAAAGCAGTCTTAAGAGTGAGGTCCTTAAGAGTTGCCTTGTGCATGGGTTCAAAGGGAGGGCCCATCAGTCTAGAAAGTACCACATTTAAGTCCCATCCGGGAGCTGGGTTAGCTATCGGAGGGTGTATTCTCTTTACCCCCTCCATGAAGGCTTTGATAACTGGTATCTTCCACCACGACACTAAGTTGGGAAGTGGTGTATGCAGAAAGTGCCGCTAGGTGGACTTTAATGGAATTGAACACTAGACCTGAATCCAGTAAATGGGTCAAGTACAGAACAATGTTTGTGGGAGAGCAGTCAACCGGGATGATGCTCTTACCTCTACACCAGATGACAAATCTTTTCCAATTGCTAGAATAGCAGTGGCGAGTATTAGGTTTTCTGGCTTCCCTGAGGATGTCCATACATCTCTGCGGGTTTTGTAGATGTCCAAATTCTATGATCTCAGGAGCCAGGCTGCTAAGTTCATGGTCTGAGGGCATGGATGCAGTGTCCTGCCCTTGTCCTGTGACAGCATGTTGAACGGACAGGGAAGTCTCACTGGGGGAGATAGGGACATCTCCATCAAGGTAGCGAACCATGGCTGCCGGGCCCACATTGGGGCCACTAGTATCATGGTAACCTGTTCCTGGTGCATCTTGTGCACCACCTTGTTGAGAAGGGGAGTCGGGGGAAAGGCGTAAACAAATTTCCCTGACCATTGAATCGACAGACCGTTCCCCTTGGACTGGTTTTGGGGGTACCTGGAGGCGTAACTTTGGCATTGTGAGTTCTCCAGTGTTGCGAACAGTTCTATTTCTGGGAATCCCCATTGCGTGAAGACGTCTAAGACGATGTCTTCGTGCAATTGCCATTCGTACTCTTCGGGCAGGGGGAAGTCTCTGCTAAGTTCGTCTGCTAGCAGATTGAGTTCCCATGGTACGTGTTGTGACAGTAGGAACATGTGTTTGAGAGCCCACTTCATATATTCTGTGACAGTTTGGACAGTCCTGGAGAGTGGGTTCCCCCCTGCTTGTTGATGTAGTACATGGCTGTGGTGCTGTCTGTAAGGACCATCACTGTCTTCCCTTGTAGGTGTTCCTGGAAGGCTTTTAGTGCTTTGAACACCGCTAGTAGCTCCAGAAGGTTTATATGCTTGGATGCTACGTTCGGAGTCCAGACTCCGTGAGCAGTTTGATGGGATAGGTGAGCCCCCCATCCTGTGAGGGATGCGTCCGTGGTTAGAGTGGCCTCCACCGCGGGTGTGGCAAAGGGTTTCCCTATTATCAGGTTTTCCTTTGTCCACCACTGTAGCGAGAGAACCAAGGCCTGCGAGACCACCACTAGATCGTCCCATTGTCCGCTGGCCTGACACCACTGGCTGTTGAGCCACTCTTGCATTGGGCGCATGCGCAGGCGCGCGTGAGGTACCAAATAAATACACAACGCCATCATACCTAGCAAACGCATCGCTTTGCGCACCGTCACCTCTCGACCTGCCACATATTGGGGGATCTGAAACAGCATGTTTTGGACCCTCTCGTTGGAGGGGAAGACGAGGCCGTCCTTTGTTCGAATTAGAGCCCCTGGGAATTGTTTGACTTGGCTGGGGTCTAAGCTGGACTTCTTCTCGTTGATGGAGAAGCCCAGTTGGAACAAAAGGTCTACAGTCTTTTGGGTGTTTGAGAAGCATGTCTCGTAAGAATCCCCTGTTATGAGCCAGTCGTCGAGGTAAGGGTATACTGGGATGGATAACCTGCGCAGGTGTGCCGCTGCCACTGCCAGGACCTTCGTGAATACCCTTGGTGCAGATGCTATGCCGAAGGGTAGCACTCTGAACTGGTAGTGTTTGCCCTCTATCATGAACCTGAGGTATTTTCTGTGCGCTGGCAACATTAAAATATGAAAGTATGCATCTTTCATGTCCAGTGTTGTCATGTAATCTCCCTGTGATAGCAGTGGGATCACTTCCTGTAAGGTCACCATACAAAACTTTTGGGGTTTGACAAACTTGTTCGCTGGGCGCAGATCTAATACAGGGCGCATGGTTAGATCCTTTTTGGGTACAAGGAAGTACACTGAATAAATACCTTCCATTACCTGAGATAGAGGCACGACCTCTATGGCTCCTTTTTCCAGCAGTTGGTCCACTTCTTGGAGAAGGATGGCGAGGTGTTCTGGTGTCATGCGGCGTCCCCTCGGGGGTCTGTATGTTGGGGAACTGTTGAACTCTATACAGTAGCCGCGGGCTACGGTGGAAAGTACCCAGCGATCTGATGTTATTCCCTCCCATGCTGGAAGAAAGGATGTTAACCGGCCCCCGACCGGCGTTGCATGGGAGGGGACGCAAATCTTTGCGTCACTTGGTGGTGTTGTTGGCTTGGGAGCCTCTGTGGGTGGAACCCCGGCCTCTTCCCTTGCCACGATGTTGACCCCTCTGATTGTACTGGCCGCTATTACTCTGGTAGTTGCTGGCAGAGTACTGTTGTTGGTTTTGTTGCTGGCGCTGTCCACGAAAAAAAGCGCTTATTACCAAATCCCTGCCTATTAGGAGGTTTCGAAATTTGGTCTAAGGTCTTTATAGTATCAAATTCTTTTTTCGCGTTCTCCAGCGCGTCATCCACTGCTCTCCCAAAGAGGTTGGATTCCTCTATGGGTTTATTAATAAGGGATACTTGTGTTTCCGCCTTAAACCCGGAATTGCGAAGCCAGACGTGACGCTTCAGTAAAATTCCTTGTACCAAAGTGCGGCCAGCCGTCTCTGCTGCATCGAGGGTATTCTTGACGATGCTTTGATTGACCAGAGAGCCCTCGTTAACTGTAGCCAGTAAACGAGTCCTTAGGGGTTCGGGAGCTTCTTCGATGTCCTGTCTGAGCTTAGCCCATTGAGCATCGGCGTAGCTTGCCAATAGGGTATTATTATTGGCGATTCTGGTAGAGAATGCTGCAGAGGTGGTGATTCTCTTGGCTAGGGCATACAGCTTCTTCCCCTCTTTATCTGGGGGTGCCTCCCTAGTAGATAGTGGGACTCCTGCCCTTTTTCTGGTGTTGGTCACGACCAGGGAGTCCGGGATTGAGTGACCCTTAATATATAATGGGTTTGATTGAGAGGGAGAGAACAGTTTCCCAATCCTCGGATTGACCCCTCTCACCAATGCAGGAGTGGAAAGAGAAGGTGTAATACGTCTCTTAACTGAGGCGAGGATAGGTATAACCTGGCTAGTGGGGGGGTTTTCTTTGATAACCCTCTCCACAAAATCGGTGTCTGGGGTGACGTCTCCAGTTTCGATTTCGAAATGCGCTGCTGCCTTCTTCAGCAGTGCATTGAAGGTGGGTTGATCATCGACAGGCGAAGGGTTCCTGACTGGTGTAGTTTCAGTAGACCTGATGACTATACTGCTACTGCCTGTGTCAGTCGACCTAGCCGGTGACTGCCAGGGATCTTGGTCGCCCTCGCCTGTGTCTTCCTGGAATCCTTACTCACATAGGTTAGTTTCCTCGTGAAAACCTTCCTCTTCTTGTTGGTCCTCAACATAGGTGAACTCATCTTCCTCTTGGAAGAAGGTGTCTTCCTCAGTGGGATTGTAAGAGTTTATGTCCTCCTGTATGGGGTTATAAAACTTCTGATATTTAGCCCTTGGACTCTCAAGGGGTGCCTCCCTTGGTCTCTTGGGCGCCCTGTCTTCTGGGATGGACATGAACCTATCTAGTTTGTCCATACAGGTCTGGAACCTTTCAAAGGTCCACTGAGGTCGGCCAGGACGGTCTGGGAAAGAAAAGGGGGTTTCTTCCTCCTGTAATTGTCTGGTTCTGTCCCAAAACGTCGAAGAAAGAGAGCCTTCACCTTCTGAGTAGCCTTCTTGCTGGCTAGGGCCTTCCGACGGCATAGGGAACTGACTTGATCTGTTTTCGGCGTATCTTTAGCCTTGTGCGCGGTTTTCGGCGTTTCACTCGCCGTACGTCTTTGGCCGTCCTTAGATGCTATGCGCGCGAGGCTTTCGGCGATCATTCTCTCTTCCGAGGGATCGGTCGCCGTCGCGCTATGGAGCGTCGAGCCTTTGCTCGTCGAGTCGTTGGTCGTCGAGTCATTGGTCGTCGAGTCCTTGGTGGCAACGTGAGCGCTCTTGCGATGCGTGTCGCCGGAAATTTTGGTGTTAGCACCCTTATTTTTAGAGTGCCCAGTCGCCTGTTGCGGAAGCGGTGGCGGGGAGGGCTGACGACCCTTACGGTCGGTGGAAGACGTTGGTGGGCCCGGCGTCCCCGTTGGCGCTGTGGCTGTCTTCGTCTTCGACGAATGTGTGCCTGGGGGTATGTGCTTTGGTGTTTTTCTGTGTGCGTCCTTGTCGCCGGGGTGTTCATCCCCATAAGCTGGGCGTGAGCCGGGCTTGTCGGGGCCGGGGACGGACGACGAGGAGCGTGAACGCCCCTTTGAGAGGTCTACAGCCTCCGTTACGGGGGCCGTGTAGTCACTATCCTCGTCACACTCGGCAGCAGCGGGCGAGGAGTCAGGCCTAGACATAGCGTAGGCCGCCCACCTTTTGACCCTGCGGTCCTTTAGAGTTTTGGGCTTTAGTAATTTGCAGGCCGCACAGCCGTCCTCCTGGTGATCGAGGGGTAAGCAACGGTTGCACCGTTTATGCTTATCCTTCCAGGTATATTTACCCTTGCAAAGCACGCAAAACCTAAATGGCGTCCTCTCCATAGCTGAGGGTAATAGGTGTGACTACGACCTCGAAAGAGAGGGAGGGGCAAGAGAAAGGCATTCTTAAAGAAAAGAAAGAAAGACCACAAAGCCCCATTCTCCCCACTGTGTATGGCCGGCGAGGCCAGGCCACGTGTTCGGCAGCGCCGAAGGATCTCCTCCGCTCATCCTTCCATCGAAGATCTTGCTCGGCGGAGAAACGGCTCTGTGTCGAGGGAGGGATCTGTCGTTATTGGTATTAATAATAAACGACCAAAGGTCGAAGAAACTATTTGGCAATGTCTCTCGAGGAGCTCCGCATAAAGGCGACCAGTAACTGGGCGGGAAAAAAACAAGCTGAAGGACCTCGACGGGTGAGGGATTGTGGGTACAACGCACGTCACTATAGGGATAGTGTTACAGACACGCCTTGTCGACGTCCCCTTTCCGACTACGAAAAACAAAAAGCAATACTCCGCAGTGACCACTGGATGTCGGACCTATGCACAGCATGTGATTCTAAGCAGATTAACAAACATCAGAAATTGTGTTATACTGCTACCCACAGGATGGGCGTAATGCACTCATTTTTATTAAGTGTATATTCTATGAATGCACTATATCAAATCAAAGTTATTGATGATTATGCTATCTGTGTTATGTTGATTTCCCTCATCATCTTGTATGGGTTACTATGCAGGATTGTTTGAATCTCTTTCTTTTGATGGTAGGCTGTATATTGTTATATTGTCATTTTTGTGTATTATGCTCGTTTTATTGTATCAAAGAAAAAAGAAGTTTGAAAAGTTGTAAATTCAACTAAACAAATACAAAAAAACAAAAAAAATTAAAGAATTAGGAGGAAAACTCCAAGGGTAGCAATGTCAACACTAACTAGATCAGTGTGGGAAGGGGGCATGGGAGTCCCAAATGTACAACATTACTACTGTGCCTCACAACTAGTGATGACCAATGAATGGTTGTTCCGGGGATGGGGGGAGGGGGTGAGGAGGGAATGGCCCACACACAGTGGAAATTGGGTGGGATGGGTCCCTCCCCCTACAGGTCATTTACAGCGGTAAGGCAGAATATGGGCTCTCAAGGCCAGCGGCCAGCATGCTGGACACTCAGAAAGCCGCCTTGAAGGCCATGGGCTGGGGAAGAGTGGTAACTAAGGAGGCTCCCGTATGGGGCAATGCCAACTTGACAGAAGTCCGGAAACTAGGTAGCCAGCGGAAATGGCAGGAGTGAGGTATACAGCTAGCACACAAAGGGGAGTAAAACCAGCATGCATCCTTTGAACAGAAGCAGGGTACTTATGAACTTACGGAGAGGGACCGATACACATACATGAGACTACAACACGCAATGTCCTGGGAGGGGCAGGAGACATGGGAACTATCAGACAGGTCACACCTTTAGAGGCCAACCTTATGGAGAGAGAGAGAGATCAAGGAAAAAGTGATCACATGTCTGTATCAGATGGTAAACAACTTCACCTCTGACGAATATGAGGGCGGCCTGGGAAGGGAATGTGGGACCCATGGAGGAGTAAGACTGGACGCAGGCCCTGGGGTCACCAAGGGAAGCAAGCGCCACAATAACATTATACCTGATACAGTATAAGGTGCTGCAAAGAATTTACGATGGCCATGACCGGTTGCACCAGATGGGCTGGCCAGACGACCCCCCTGTGTCTGAAGAGCAAGTGGGCTGTGGGATCTTTTTATCACACGATTTGGGAGTGCCCCATGGTAAAATCTTTTTGGAACAAGGGGAGAGGTAAAATATCCTGGATGGCGGGAGAGACTGTTCCCTATTCCCCCAAATTGTTCCTACTTAATGTGTGGGGAGACGGGCTTCAGTGCGAGAGATAAATCACTACTCTGGACTGCTCGGACGTTGGGCATAAAGAGGCTGGCAAGAAGCTCCCAGGTTGCATAAATGGCTGGAAGATATTGACTACTGTGCAGAGCTAGAAAAAGTTTATAGAGCTAGAGGGTGTCCCCAGAAGTTGCAATAAATGTGGTCGACATGGTTGGAGACGGGATAGGCTCTTGTGGGTGGGGGGGGGGGGGGGACAGGGGTTACGCGATGGGGATGTCATGTTGAGGAGTGGAAAGGGGCAAGGGGAGAGGGGAGGGACGGGACATCTCACGATTATGAGGGAAAGGTTTGATGTGTGGTTGCAATGCCTTCTTTCTGTTGAAGAAAAACACAATATTTTGTTTAAAAAAAAAGTAAAATAGTACCTGGCTTGCTCTTTTACTTTCTTGAACAACAAGATTTCTCCTTTCTGTAATTGTCACTTCGAAATCTTGAAGAACGGGGGCCAAAGCAGGATTAGCTCCACCTGCCCACTTCAGACGCTGTTCGATGCTAGCTTCTAGAGCAGCCAGCTTCTCCTGTTAAAAGGAAATAATTCAAATAAATACTTCAGAATCACAAAAATCTGTTACCACATATTTGTTATGATAAAAACATTTCAGGGATAATTTAACAGAAATACTTACTAGTAAGCACTAGCTCTCTCGGATAATACAATGCATTACAGTTTCTCAACTTCAAAATTATACTCCAATCTCCAGTAGCACCAGACTGTTAAATTCTTGATCAACTCATTTGTTTCCGTTTGCTAAGGCACGAGTAGATTGTAAAGTGCCACGCAACATTTGTTGCTCACCACAGAACAAAACCACAGGCTCAAAAGGTTCCCTGCACAGAGGCAGAGCCTCCACACCACCTTGCTTCTTGAGGTGGTGTATGGCTACCGTATTTGCCTGACAGGATGAGGACACATGCCTAACACACACAGGGAAGGAATGCCACCAGGGCCAGCCCAAAGGCCTGCAAATTATAGTAGGTTGATGTTTTCCCATGACTCATCAGGGGTACACACTTACATCGTAAAGGTGAACGCCTCAACCTTTAAGTAAGGCGTCTCTGACCACTGTCAGCTGAGACCTTAGGGGTTCTCCCCTCAATATAGTGTTTCTTTGTGCCCACCAGAGAAGGTCATATGACACACAGTCTGGCTCCTGTAATCGATCAGCCGTGACACCCTGATACTGAGACGACTGACAGCGAAGCAGCCAATGGAGAAACTTCACTTGCAACCAAACCCCAGTCTCCACAAAGATGGAGGATGCCCTAAGGCACACAGCACCAAAACTGTGAAGCAGATGGCTGGTGCAGTGCAGGTGGGCTATAGTACAGCTGAAGTGCTAACTCAAAAGAGCCCATTAGCCAGTGTGATGAATCAGAGATGACTGCCAGAAAATCTAGCCGGGGACCCTTCGCATGTGGCCAGCGAAAAGCAGACACTTCCTGGTCCTAACCCTGGGGGTGGTGTTCTGCAGGAGGATCCCATGAGGGTGAAATGAGGTCAGGTGAACTGGGAGAACCCCTTCAATAACTTCCCTATGGACCCTAAAATAGTGAAGGCCTACTGTTGAATTGACACTTGAAAAAAAAAATAAAGTAACCTGAACACTGGGGACTTCAATTCCAACAATGCCCGAAGTACTGGGATGAGGAAGAGGGATGAGGAGGCACCAAACTGCAAGAAGCAGTCTAGTTTTTCTAATGATCCACACCCGGCAGCACTTTTGAATATAAAGAAACCCCTCTGTTGAAGGCCATGAGAAGTAGGAGGTGGAGTGGTTGTCGAGCCTCAACGTTGCAGGGGCAGCAGAAGAAGAAAAGCAGACACGCCGGAGCCACAGCTATTCATAGTGTGTATGACGGTCCTGAAAGGGTCTCTAACTTTAATGGCCATAAATGCAGAGGTTGCGCCGCAGGAAGCGTTTTCATGAAGAGCTTTACCCCCAAGTTGAACTCCAGTGGCAGGCAAGAACAGGAGTGTTCCTAGACCAAGGACCACATATTTCCCGATCGGCACGGGCTGCGGGAGGTGAACCAAAATGGACTTCCATGCAGAAGAAGGTGGAGAAAGCAGAAGGCACTGTGGCAGGAGAGCGACCGGATGAATATGCAACAACTGGTGAGTTCACCTCTGTTGGGTAATCCCAGCACGCGCTGTGATCGCCTGCTGGCCACATTTATTTTGAAAACTGAACTGATGGAAAGAAGTTAAAGTGGCAGAATAAGAACTATGAGAACTGATCAGAAGGTTATAATTAAACATATGAAGGCCAAAGTAATTACCAAAGTAATAAGAGGGCAATACTAATAGAATGTAACAATAACCAACATCGCCAAAGACAAAAGTGGGCAATACTGAAGCAAGCTAATTATAACCCTTACTGCCAGAGTAAGAAAGAGGCAGTAGTTGAGAAGAACCTTAACAAGCACTGTCTTAGCCAAAGAAGAAAGTGTGACACAGATCTGGTCAACCTTTGTTGAATGTGAAAGTGGGAAAACAAGTGTGTCAGGAAAGAAGCCCTCCTGATAGAAAGAAAGCATTTAGGAGAGGAGCATAATCTGCATTGTATTTGGCAATCACAAGTGTGCAACAAACAGCACAAATGTGTTTCATGTCTTCCCAGATGAAGTAGAAAATACTGATGTTGAAAGTCAACAGACTGGAGTAAACTGTTGGAAGTAAACTTGACCACATAAGTACTTGAAGTATTAGGAGCTTTTTAGACCTGGCTGGAGAGAATACCATGGTAAGGCCTTTGTAGTCGTAGTCCTGGCAGGTTAGTGTAACAGGAAGAATTAATTGAAGTTCTGTGGTGTGGTTAAAAGTTGCTAAGTGGTGGCAAAACCACTGAAGTGTTTCATGAAAAATTGTTAAATCATACGGACAAAATATCATTGATACAAATGAATTATAAAGTATTTTGTTCATTAAGAAAAAGAAGTTATGTTGAACTCTTGTTATAAGTGGAGAGATAAAGATTTGACTCCTATTTGAACTGTTGGTAAAGGTCCAAGTGAAAGACTTTTGCAGCTAGACGAACATTACAATCGGAACTTGGATGCAAATCGGAACTTTCCCATTTGAACTGTACAAGAATATCCTGCTTTGAATCTGGGGAAGAGGATCCAACCAGGTTACAAGCATACTCAGCTGTTAGGTTTATACATGTTGTTTCTGTTGTTTTTGAATTGCCATATATTCCCTTTTTTGAGTTTGATGCATGTTAAGTGTGAGGTACAGTTTCCTTTTGTTAGTGCGTTTCCTTTAGTTCGTGTGATAAGCAGGGAAATTCTGGTTAGGTTAGGCATAGTGAGGCGTTTGTCAAACCCTTGTCAGTTAATAAAACAGCATCTTATGAAAATCCTTTACCAAGTTGTCTGTCTCACATTTCTGACCCCTCACACCAGTTAGGGACAGAAACGGCTGCGCCTGAGAGGTCTGGGAATCCAAATTGGTGACCTGCCACTTCCTTACGAGCAAGGACAGCATTCCCTGCCACACTGAAAAGGATTGGCAAAGTCTGATTCAGAGGGGCTTTTAATCTGAAGTCACGGAGGACAGAGGCAGAGTCAATGCCACCTCTCTGTGATCCCCATCACTACCTTGGCAAGGAATATGCTGCCGGCCGGGCTTGCCAGAGGGCACCATACTACTCCAATGGTGGAAGGAGGAGAAAATGCCCTGAAAGTTACAACCCCTGGAAGGAGTGGAGGCAAGACATTTTTGCAGTGGATGTGGAGGCATTAAGCTCCTTTAGAGATTCATGAGCCTTCTTACAAAGGGACATTCACCATCGAGAGGGATATCCAAGAATTTATTCTGGATGTCAGTGGCAAAACCAGGTTTGCATCGATTAATGCCTGTGGATGACAGTCCGTACAGATGGCTCTAGCCACACAGTCTACCGTGTCTACGCCTGACGGTAGGATGTGATGTGTCACCTCCTTCCCATTCCTAACAAGGGGAATGGAACTCTCTCATCTCTGGCAAGGGATGGACTCTGCAGCTTCAGAGATCACATTCCACAAAGAGTGGGAGTAACTTCCCAGGTCGCAAGTGGCATGTACAGCCCTGAAGGTCCGGCAGACAGATGCAGAGATCCTTCAGCCAAACGTGCCCATCTTCTTGCTTTCCCCAAATTGGGGCAGGGATGTAAAAGTGACTGACATGGAACCCAATATGGAGGGCTGAACAAAGACTCGTGGGAATCGAGTACATGGACAGGAGACTTGGGTCTGTGGGAGCTGGGTCTGTGGGAGCCGGATGATGCATTGCGGTCAGGTCACAGCTGATGTGGAGGTCGGTTTAAACCATGTGGCCAATACTGGGGGATCTATTTGCGGATTAAAGGGTAGTAGAAAAAGTTACTTACCCCTGGTAACGCTCTCTCGATTGGCGGTTCCTCCCACGTATTCCTCATCTTTAGACAGATATCCTCTCCAGCTTATTTGCTTCGGACGGTTCTTCTCGGTAGAGCGTGCTGTGCGTCAATACAGTCTACTCCATGTCCCTCGAGGTACCCCGTCTTGAGGCCAACATCCTCACAAGTACATATAGCGGGCACAAGACCCATTAGCTTCAGTTCTGTTTTACACCCTCGTACACAATTAACAACATTACTGTGTCCAAGGCAGTATAAGACTTTGAAAGAGCGTAAGGTGTAATGCACTGAAATTATACTACAGGGTAGGTTGGGAGAGGCAATGAGGAATATGTGGGAGGTACATTCAATCGAAAGACCGTTACCAGGGGTAAGTAACTTGTTCTTCAAATGGATTGGGTCTTCACACGTATTCCTCATCTTTAGATTGACTCCCAAAGCAGTGTTCGTTTTGGAGGAGGGAGTAAGAATTTTAGATGCAAATTTAAGAATTGGTATGGAGAGAATGTAAAACTGCCTTACCAAATCCTCCTTCCTGACCTGAGTCCAGGCAGTAATATTTTGTGAAAGTGTGAACGAACGACCAAGTAGGCGCTGCACAAATGTAATGTATCGGCACCCCTCTCTGTAAAGCAGATGATGTTGCCATGCTCCTTTGTGGAATGGGTCCAGAGGTCTTCTGGGGGTCTTCCTCAGCCAATCTGCAGCATTCCGTAATGCCCAATATGATCCATCTCGACAAAGTTCCTTTGTAACAGATGGTCACAACTTGTGGCCTGTGTACCCAACAAAATGTAGGGCATCCTGACGTAACTTAGCCATCTTCGAGAAGTAAACGCCAAGTGCTTGTCTTGGATCAAGCCTATGCAGTCTGTCTTCATCCTTGTTAGGATGTGGAGGCTGATAAAAAGATGGTAACACAATTTTCTGGGATAAAGGAAAGTTTGATAGTATTTCCGGTAGAAATGTTGGTTTGACTTTAAGAATTACCTTGTCCTTAAAGAAAATAGTACATGGAGGCTTACAAGATTAGGCCTGTAGTTCGCTCACCCTGCAGGCTGATGTTAATGCAACTAATAGGATGGTTTTAAAGGTCAACAGCCTTACAGGACACAAATGAAATGGCTTGAAAGGAGCGCACATAATGAATTTCAGTACAGGATTGAGGTCCCAAATCAGAACTTGAGATGGAAAAACATGTTAGTGAATCCCTTTAGGACTTGTATGAGTAATGGCATCTTGAAGTAGGACACTTCTTACCAAAGGGTGCTTGAATATTGAAAGCGTCGCCAAATACCGTTTAAAGATCCCAATCTGGAGCCTCAGATTTGCCAAATGCAACAAAAAAACAATACCATAGGTGTATTACATTAAAAAGGGTCCACATCCTTTTCCCTGCACCAGCTGAAGAATTTGTTCCAACGGCAGCGGTACAAGTATTTAGTTGCTAACCTTTTGGCCGAAAGCAAAATCTCCATTACGTAATCTAGGTGGTCCCAATCCTTATTATCTCAACCTTGCAGAAACCATGCATGAAGGTTAAATGGCTTGACCTCTGGATGGAGAACCTGACCATCCTCTTGCAAGAGAAGGCCCTCTATTTTTTTGTTTTTTTTAAAACTCTTTTTTATTGATGGTCAATACAGATTCAACTTATTGCACATTGCATATGACAGTACATATAATACACATATTATCAGATACATATTTCATCAATTACATTTCAATGACGTAGGGGTTTCCTCATCTGAGGCCATTTCGCACAGGTACATCCTGAACGGGGCCCATATGTCCTTTGGGCGGCTACTTGGTGTCACAGTCAATGCATAGTGTTCCTCATATTCATTTACGTAGGTCAAATCACAGAAAAAATAAATGTTCAATTTTGGGTGGAAAGTGTTTGTCCAACATTTCAATATACATCTTTTGGCTACAGCATAGGATACATTGAACAATCTCCTGTTTTTTTCAGCTTGTTTCCCTAGGTCTCCAAATCGGTATTTTTGCAGAGCCAGGGTTGCTGGGATCTGGGTGATCTCTTCCAATATTTCCGCTACATCTTTTTAAAATGTGACAATTAGAGGGCATTCCCAGTACATATGGTATGATCCTGCCTGAACTGCTTTGCATTTAGGGCATTCCCCCGAGTGGCCTGTCGAGAATTTAGCCATCCTAGCAGGGGTATAATGTAGCCTATTAAGGATCTTGAACTGAACCAGTCGAAGGCCTGCATTCATTGACACCGATTTTGTAAGCATAAAGTATTTGGTCAATTTTTCTTCTGGGATGCTTGTATTTAGGTCTTCTTCCCATGTAGCTTTGGTATTATTTATTGTAGGGATGTGTGTTTGCACTAATGAATATAGTTTGAAGACTCCCAGCCCCATACCGGACGTGGCAGCCTGTATGCACGGGTGTGAGGGTGGTTCATCTGGGAAAAGTGTCCAGCATGCATTGAATGCCAATTTCATCCTGTGATATTCAAGTGTTTCAAGTGGTCCCCGTCCTATCGCCCCACCAAATTCCTCCCTGGTCACAAATTTCCCATTTGGGAACATGTCTCGCATTCGAACTTCTCTGTTCGGGTCCCAGTGTCTTTGTATTGTTTTATCCAGCGTTGGCGGTATACGGGGGTATTTCCACAATGGGACATCCTGGTAATATGGGGTTTCTATTTTCAGTTTTTTGTACAGTATTATCCATGCGCGTACCGTGGTCCCCACTGGGGCATAGGGACAGGAATCTTTCTATTGAAGATTAAATATAATGGAATGGAGGTCTATGGGAAATGCAGCATATTTCTCAAGCCATATATGGGGCGAGCGGTCTTCTAGGTCATATCAGTGTTTTGCAAATTGCGCTTGCCCCACCAGATAATATAACTCGGAATCCGGTGCTGCCAGTCCTCCTGTACAATAAGGTTCAGTAAGTTTTTCCCATTTCATTCTAGGGGTCTTCCCGTCCCACACAAATGACACTGCCATTGCTCTTATTTTTTCAAAAAAGGTTCTACCTGGCTTGGTATATTTACAAACAAGTAAAGCAATTTGGGGAGAACCACCATTTTAAGGATAGCAACCCGGCCATTTAAGGATATAGGCAGCTTAGCCCATGTTCGAAACTTTACTTTGAGCACTTGTGTTATTTGTTCATAGTTCTCCATGTACAGTGTCTGTCTGTCACGGGATATCATTATACCTAAGTATCGTATGTGTCCGGTTGCCCATTTGAGGTTCTCCATTGTCATCGGGCATATGGTGTGTGGTGTCAGCGGGAGGATTTCCGATTTTTCATTATTTATTTTGTAACCCGAGTAGTCGGCAAATTAATATATGTCTTGCATTAGGGGTGCAAGGTTGGTGTCAGGGTCCCGGACATACAATAAAGTAACATCCGCGTATAGATCGACTGGGGCGGGCCTGACATTCGTATTCCCCTATCTCCATGTTTTAGTCTAACCATTATAGCCATAGGTATGATGGTTAATGCGAATAGTATTGGTGAGAATGGGCAGCCCTGCCTGGTACCCCTACACAGTGTGAATAGGTCATAAATCCTATTGTTTGTGAGCACTCTCGCCCCTGTTTTTGTGTACAGTAATTTAACATATTTGATGAAATTGGTGTCCATTCCAAACCTACCGAGCACTTCGAGGAGATACACACAGGACACTGAGTCAAATGCCTTCTCTGCGTCCAGGGATATATCCACAGCCTGCGCTTCTGGATTTATCTGCCCATTATTGCGAACAATCTGTGTAAATTCAATGCGGTGGATCTTGGGGATGAATCCGTTCTGATCGGGATGGATCAGAGTCGGCATGTTTGGTAATAGCCTGTTCGCCAACACTTTGGCAAACACCTTGGCATCTACGATTATGAGTGACAGTGGCCTATACGATGACATGTCCTGCGGAGGGCAACAGGGTTTTGGCAATACTGTTATTATCGCTTCTCGCATTGACTCAGGGAGTTCATTTAATTCCAGTGTTTCTTCCCATACCTTCAGCATGATTGGGACCAATTCTTTTCCGAATTCTTTATATAATTCCACCCCCAACCCATCAGACCCTGAGCCTTCCCCGAACTCAATGCTTTTATAGCTTCTATGATTTCTTCCTCGGTAATCAGGCTTTCAAGGGCCATTTTGGCTTCTAGTGGGAGTGTCGGGAATTCCAGGCCATCTACGTAGGTTTGTATTTCTGGTATCGTTTTCTTATCTTTATTTGAATATAGTTTTGGTAGAATTTCAAGAACTTGTTTATGGCTCGACCTCCCGTTACAACCACTCCCTCCTGCTTGTGATTGGAGTGTGTTGGCGCTCAGCTCTAATGAGGTTGGCCAGGGCCCTTCCCGCCTTGTTCCCTTGCCCATATCTGCGCACTCTTGTTGGGGCTGCTATGTATTGTACTTCTCTCGAGGCCAGCTTGTCAAAATCTTTTAGGAGTTCATTTATTTCTGCTAGGGTGTCTGTATTTCGGGTTTCACTATATGAATTTTACCACTTTCGGAGTTGTGTCTCCGTCTCGGCTAGTTCATGTCTCACTGACCTCAGCAGTCCCGTAGTTTTGGAAATCAGTGTCCCCCTCACCCAGGCCTTGAAAGTCTCCCAGAGTGTTGAATATCGGTCTACTGTCCCCACGTTATTAATGAATTCTTCCATTTCTATGTGTAGTGATTCTGTCACATTGGGATCAGTATATTTGCGGGCATTCTCCATTTCTTTTGTGGTTTTGGGACATTCCTAAATATTAGGTCCAGGGATACCAGGGAATGGTCTGACAGTGTTCGAGGATGTATCTCGCAGTTTTCAAGTACTCTCAACATGTCCTCAGACAGTAACCAATAATCGATCCGCGATTCCGAGTCTTGTACACTCGAGTAATATGTATATTCCCTTGTGCATGGATGCAATGCCCTCCATGCATCTCTCAATGTCAATTGTGGCATGATCTGGTCTAGTACAATGAATGCCTTGGATTGTGCTCGTCTGACTTTAGAGGATCTGTCTAATTCTAACGTCTAGGACCAGATTGAAGTCCCCACCCCATATTATACTAAAGTGTCAAGTGTTGCCAGTATTTCCAATATGCTGAGATAAAAGTCTGGGTCATCTATGTTTGGACCGTAAGTGTTGACTAGTACAACTGATCTTTCTGCCATCTCTCCCCAAACCATTACATATCTACCCTGGGGGTCGATTTTGTGTCCTTTGGTCTGGAATCCCAGCGATGGATGTAGGAGCGTTATGACTCCTCGGGCCTGAGTAGAGTATTCTGTGTGGTATCTCTGCTTGCCCCAAGAGGCAAGTTGGTTTGCGTTGTTGGGTCCCTGTGTATGTGATCTTGTAGCATAACTACGTGGGGGGAGTGTCTGTTCACGTATGTTCCAACTTTTCTGTTTTTTTTGGGATTGTTTAGGCCTCTAACATTCCATGACAAGAGTTTAATTTTCAACCCGTTACTCCTGCTGACTTTTCCCTTCATTGTATCTATTCATTGTTGTGTTCTGGTGCAAGTACTGTTTAGTATGCATAGCGCAATCATCTGTTAGACCATTATAAACAACTTTTACAACTCTTTAACAGTTCAACAAACAGTCCTAACTCTCCCTGCCCCTCCCGCTCACCACCCCCATCATCTACCCCCAACTTGATGATTGTGCCTTACAAACTTTTGGAGATCTCCTGGGGTTGCCATGTTGTCGCCGCATGGCCACCAGTTCCAGGCTCACAGCCCGGCTTTCTTATTCACTTGAGGTGCTCCCCGCGTATGTCTGTTTTATTCAGTTCCATCTTTGTGGAGAGTATTTGTGCCGTTTCATCAAATATTTGGATCATGTCAGTCCGCCACAGGGGGAAGTCTGCCGTTTTGATCTGGGCCACGGCCTTCGGGGTTAGAGGTATATGAGCTTCCACATAGGCCATGGCCCCTGCCGGAGTTTCAAAAAAGTGTGCTCTACCCCAGTACTGGATTCGCATTTTAGCTGGAAAGATCAATGCATATTGGACCTGCCGTGCTCTTAGCAGCCTCTCCACTGGCTCACAGGATCGTCGGTTGGCCTGGACTCCAGCTGCAAAGTCCGCATATATGTGTATGCAGTTCTCCTCATAGTGCAGCGTACCTTGTTCCCGAGCCTTCCTGAGTATCGTATCTCTGTCTCTGTAATTGAGGATGTGTGCTATGATCGTAAGGGGTGGTGCCCCGGGTTTCGACATTGGGGCAAGCGTGCGGTGCACTCTCTCTACCAGGAAATGTTCGGAGAAAGCCTCGGGCCCAAAAAGGGTCCGCAGGAGGGATTCAATTTGTTGTTCCATTGCTCCTTTACCAAATTTTTCAGAGACGCCGACAATCCTTATGTTATTTCTTCTAGAGCGAGATTCGAGGTCTTCGCATTTAGTTTGTATTTTAATTAAATCATTTTTCAGTTGTGTTATATCTCGGTCTTGGTTAGCAATTATGTCCTCGTTGGTGCCAATTCTGCCTTCTGCTGATACTATATCATCTAGTTTCACATTTATCGCAAGGAATCCGTTTTGGACCATGATGGTTAGTCTGTCAACTCTGTCTTCGCTATCCGCTTCATTCCAGGTGTTAGAAGTGGTCGGTGTGCCTGGCCCCGAGTCTACTGTTTGACTGTTAGTAAAGGAGTCCATTGGACCTTTTTTCCTGACCCCTGCCCCTTTTGACATCTTCTCAGGTAGTCGTGCTTCCCTTGTGTGATCTCTTTCAGTTTACGGATCTGGAATCTCCAGTGAATTTAGCGTATTTTCCCACCAGTTGTGTTTATAACGTGTGTTATCTTTTACGGAGTTCCTAGCCCTTGGTTCGTAGGGCGAGTTCTCCTCTCAAGGCTGTTTTGAGATTCTTCAGAGAGCAACCTTTAGTTGTACAGGCGCAGTGCACCTTTTGGGTGCGTCTTGTATTCTCCGCAAGGCCACTTCCTCGTGGCCAGCGAGCGTGGTATCCTCAGTCTCCGTCACAGCCTTTCCCTTTGTTTCCCCCACCTGTGTAGGATCAAATTCTTTAATTCGCACATGCGGGTTTTGGCCGTTTTCTGTGTTGTAGTCTTAAACCAGGGTTTTCTGTATTTCAATTTGTTGCAATAAAATGTTCAGGTTCTTTCTTCCCCCTGCCGTGATGCTTCTTTTGCTGTATTTTTGTGCAGATATTTCAATCTCCACGTTAGTATGAGTCTCTTCTGTTTACGGGCCTTTGTGTTTCTTTTTCCAGTAAAATGTGGTGTTTATTTGCGTTGCGTTTGGGTTTACATGTTCTGCTATTAGTGGGTTGTGTTCTCCCGCATATAATGCTGTGTGGTTGCCTCAATCCTAGCGTTCATCAGTCTTCAAATATCTATGCCTTGACCTGGTTGTGCATTTGTGCTGTACTCTGATTTTTTGTGCCCCATGCACTCATGTTGGTTCCCCAGAGGTAGGGCGCTTGTTTTTACAGTTTTTCCCCCCTCGCCTTCAGAGCTTTTGCCCAGGGGATGCAGGACTGACTTCAGCACTTATTTATGAGTGGGTTGCGCTCTCCCACATATTCTAGCATTTGTACATTCAGCGTCTATTTTTTGCCTGCTCGGATATTCAGATCGTCTCTTCAGACCATGGGCTACAGAAGCTGCCACCATTCATTGCTTAGTGCGCTACGGAGCCCCTCCGGGCCGAGTCAGAGGCGGGCAGCCATCTCAATGCTGTGCGCGAGTCCAGCGCTCCTACCTTGTTGCGGCCGCACTCCAGCTCCTGCTGCGGGTCGCCACACGTCATGAGAAGGTGAAGCCGTCACCGGCACAGCTCAGGGCCTTTCTCCAGCCACCCCTGTGGTGGCCTCGGTCCGGGCAGTTGAGGTGCCGCATGAATATGTACTGGGCATTTTCGTTCCCGCTCCTCCTCTCCCGATCGCTCCAGACCTCCTCCTTGTCCGCTGCAGGAGTGGTGCGATGTGTGATCTCACTGAGCCGGTCTTCTCTACATTCAAGGAGTTGTGTCCAGGCCTCGGTGATTCGCTGTGCTGGGCTACCAGATCTCTATTGTCAGCCGGCTAGAATGTTAGCGGCTATTTCCTAGTTTCTTGCGGTGCGGCTCACGTCTCCTTCCTCTACAGCCCAAAGGTCATCTCGCTGCATCTTCTCTCCACCTCAGCCTTTTCATCCAGGATTTCTTCTGCTGGCAGCAAAGGTTATTAGTCTCACTCTCCACTTATTTTTATTGTTCACGGGGTGCTCCGGATCAGAATATCTTTAACTCGGATGTTAGTCGGGACAGAGCTCTGGTCCTAGGTGGCCATTTGCGTTGCGCGCAACAGCACCCCCCGAAGGCCCTCTATTTGTGGAAGACGTATTGGAGGGCAGAGGGACATGTCCAGTAGACCCGGGTACCACGTCCTACTGGCCAAATACGTAGCAATTAGGATCATGGATTTCCCAAATTTTGTCAACCTCCTGATCATGTGAGGAATGACGGGGACTCGAGGAAAAGTGTACAGGAGTGGAAACTCCCAGTCCACTAGGAACATGTCCACTAGAGCTCCTCTTGGGGAAAATGTCCTGGGGCAGAACAGTTTGCACTTCTATTTGCAACCAGCGTCAACCAGATCTACTTGACCGGTTGCCCAAAGGGTGAAGATCTCTTGAAGGACTTCCTGAACTAGTTTCAGTTTTTTTTTTTTTTTTTTTTTTACAATTTGAAGCTCCTGGGCTGTGGCCAATGCCATGTGCCTCTGTTTCTAGAGTGGCTGGCTTTCTTGTTCAGGCTTCTTAAGGGGGTTCCACGCGTGTAACACTGAGTAGTGACTCTAAATAAGAAAAAATAGGAATAACAAATCATTTGTGTTTCTGGAATTCTAAACAATAATTGCTAGACTAATTTATTTCAGGTACACTTCAGGGGGCGAGTCCTTAATTCAGTAGGTTCTTAAACACCTCGAATTCACAATACAGAAAATCCTCCAAAAAGCATTTACAGTAGAATAAGCATCCATTTCGGACTGTGTATTTTGGTTTTCGCAAGTTGCAGTTATAGCATGTTTTTTTCTGCCGATACATATCGTTATCCATTCTTGTATGAAATGTATATCACGTTACATTGATATTGTAACCATATTTTTCATAGTGTACTTAGAAACAATGCTATGTGTGACCGCTTCCTGTTTTGTCAAGGGTTAAATGGTCATGTTCCATCGCTTTCCGTGATGACACTTCGGGGTGGGGTGAAATTGCATCACTTCCAGTGATGTCAGAGGTCAAGGGTCATGTTATGTCAATTCTGCTACCCCTGGCATTTTGGTGAAATGACGTCCCTGGCTAGTTCCCATTCGAGGGAGACTGTGCTCTGCCTGCTCAGAGCGTCTGCTGCTGTGTTCTCCTCTCTGACTAGGTGAACTGCTGATAGGGAGATTCCTTCTTGAATAGCCCAGAACCAGAGTTGCATTGCATCTCTGCACAATAGTAGTGACCGTACACCTCCTCTTTTGTTGAGGTAGTACAATGCCACTGTGTTGTCGATCATTATCAGGACATTCCTTCTCCATACAGAGGGCAGAAAGGCCATCAGCGATAGTCTGATTGTCCTCAGCTCCAACAGGGTGATGAGTAGTGTGGACTCCGATGGAGACCAATGACTGCTTACCGTCAGATTGTTGTACACAAAGAGAGGGGGAGTGGTCTAGAAAGCAGTAATGAAGAGACTAAATACTTAGACAAAAACATGGAGGATCCATACTGCTGAAAATGCAATTAGAAAAGTACTTAAATAATTTCAAAGTGTACCAGCAAGGTATCACTAAATTTTAAGTTACTGTAGACTCCAGAAGCAATCGAGGTAGTCTCCTGGTTGAAAAGCATGTTTATTTTGCACAAAATATTATGAACACAAGGTGCATAAAAAAATTGGAAAATATTTTTATATAAATATGAAATAAGTGTGTTCAAAAATGAGAAATATACAAGAAAGGAGTACTCAAAAAAAGGTTAAACAAAGAAACATAAAAGCAATTGTCATAAATTGTCATGATTCAAAGTTTGCGAGAAACAAACAAAAGAATTAACAAAAAGTTACAAAAACTGAGTGGTGACCACAACTTGAGCCAACACTCATCAATTCGACTTAAATTCAGCCATGAAATGTTTAGTTAACAGATTCACTCAACTGACAGGTTTGCCTACGTGTATGTGTCAAACAAAGGAATAAAAAAAACTTAAACTTAGACGAACATCTTAAACACGTTTCGGCAAAAGAGCCACCTGTCAGGCAAATTATTTTCAAAGAACAAATTTCGGTTGCCTTCCTCAGGGGGCGAAAATTCCACAGAACAACTGAACCCTGTGGGGAAGCAGATAGACAAAAATAGGAGGTGCTCCTCAGACACCGCCTCCCCCTTTCTCACTCGGCTATACGCCAGCATTTTCTTCCCTCTGCATTCGCTTCGGAGCAGCACGGCAGAACAGCCTGCTCCAAATCAGTCCACTCCAATTACTCGGGAGCTGCCGGTAAGGAGCGCTTCAGTTTACTGTTTTCTCCCCACTTAATCATCCCAAATAACCCCTAATCTTGCACTTCCTACTCTGTCTTATGTTCTTCAGTCACAGCCTTCACTGCGCTCCGTTTCCATCAGGCAATATGCGGAAAACTTCTGGTCCTGGCAACAACCAAGAACACTCGGCTGCATTCCAAGTTATTATGTTTTCAGTTAGGCGCTCACTATGAGCCATTAAACACTGCTTCATTTAGTGCTTCTTATACCCAGCATTAGCATTTTCACATCTCTTCACCATTTCTATTATTATTCGCGGTTTTTTTCAGTTTTTTGCTGAAAATCCCGTGAACACTCGCATCAGAATACGGAGTCCTATGTTAGATCAACACACCAACCAAGCAATTCCGACTCACAGGTAGTTGTTTTTATCCTACTGCACAGCTATCTTTTTTTGCAAAATCATTTTTATGCAACAAGTTTGTAAACATCCCACTTGCTTTCATCCTTTCAGAGAGTGTTTTTCCTCACGCATCCCCCTCTCTCGATGATGGTGCACTGTTGAGGGTCACTCCGAGCCCACCTACCTAGATGCTTTTGGGTCGGTCCCCGGAATTAAAGCGCCTGGTTATCTCCACTCAACCACAGTCTCCTACATAGGTAATTTTTGTACCTTTTGGTTTTTAAGTGTTCCTCTGAGCAATCTTGGTAGACTTTCTCCCCCCTTCTTTATTACTCATTTTTGTTTATGTCTGCTTCCCCACAGGGTTCAGTTGTTCTGTGGAATTTTCGCCCTGAGGGAGGCAACCGTAATTTGCCCTTTGAAAATAATTTGCCAGACAGGTGGCTCTTTTGCCGAAACGTGTTTAAAATGTCTGTCTAAGTTTAAGTTTTTTTATTCCTTTGTTTGACACATACACGTAGGCAGACCTGTCAGTTGAGTGAATCTGTTAACTAAAAATGTCATGGCTGAATTTAAGTCTAATTGATGAGTGTTGGCTCAAGTTGTGGTCACCACTCAGTTTTTGTAATTTTTTGTTAATTCTTTTGTTCGTTTCTCACAAACTTTGAATCATGACAATTTATGACAATTGCTTTTATGTTTCTCTTTGTGTAACCTTTTTTTGAGTACTCCTTTCTTGTATATTTCTAATTTTTTAACACACTTATTTCATATTAATATAAAAATATTTCCCAATTTTTGTATGCACCTTGTGTTCATAATATTTTCTGCAAAATAAACATGCTTTTCAACCAGGAGAATACCTCGATTGCTTCTGGAGTCTACAGTAACTTAAAATTTAGTGATACCTTGCTGGTACACTTTGAAATTATTTAAGTACTTTTCTAATTGCATTTTCAGCAGTATGGATCCTCCAAGTTTTTGTCTACTGTCAGATCGTTGGCATGGGCTCCCCACCCTGTTAGTGAGGCATCCGTAACTACTGTTATCTCCCACCATGGCTACCAAAAGGGTTCCCCTTTCAGGATGTTGTTCTTGCAGGTCCACCACAGGAGATCCTGTGCGAGACTGCTCGGAACTTGGATTAGATATGACATCTTGCCCGAGAACTGGGACCAGTGTGTCCCGAGGGCCCATTGGAGGGATCTCATTCTCAAGCAAGCCTCTGGCACCAGGAAAATGTAGGATGCCATTTTCAGGAGGCTGAGCAACCTAAAAAAGTCGAAGTCCGGAAGACCTTGGCTACTCTGGAACTTGAGGACCATCTACAGGATGTGCAGAGCCCTCACCTCGGGTGGCAAGCCTATTCCCAAGGATGCATCGAGGACTGCCCTGATGAAATTAAGTCTTTGAGAAGGAGAAATTACCTTACCGTAATGTTCTATGAATTCTTCTCCTGCAGATTCCTCATCTGACAGATATTCCCTCCAGCTTTGCTGCTTTGGAAAATTGTCGATAGGGGGCGTAGTGGACCTCGACCCGGCCATCGACCATCAATCCATCTTGCTCAGCGCCTGGTGGTCGGCTCCGGACGGGACATCAGGCATCGTATAAGTACCACGTCACTATGCCCCAACCTCAGTCACCCCCTTTTTTCCAGAGCACCACACACTGCATAGGAAAACAGAGGGAACAAACGTGCTAATGAGCCCTTTAAAAGAAGTAATATAGACGTCAGAAAGAGGAACAATTGAAAAAACACTAAGGGAGCGTTAGAAATGTTTTTGTTTTAGGACTGTGGCAGGAAGACCAAAAACAGACACAGGGTCCCGTTACGCTCACCTGGACCCCACAGGGACGTCAAACGGAACTGGACTGCCACGGACTCCACCAGCGTGACTCGTAGTGTGGTGATGGCTGACTGGACTGGCCCTCCTAGTTTCGTCTGCTTGACCCGTAGGAATAATCTCCTAAAGGTAGAGAAAAAGGATTTAGCCACCCGTGGGCAAGAGAATGCACGCACTCAATTGTTCCCCACTGAACACCTCCTGTATTCCCTTTCACTAGTCTCACCTTATTGTTTGAAAAGATGAGTTCTCCATCCTGCGTGAGGGGTAGGGGCGCGTAGAAACCCAGTTACTTCACTGGTCTGAAGGAGTTGGGCGAGTTCCAGACAACTGATGACTCCGGGGGAAGTAGTTCTTTAGAGTTCAAAATGTATATTATTCACTCTTGCCCCTCTTTTCTCCCTTTTTTCTTGCAGCTTGAGCCGAAGGATGATCACCTCATTGGAAGCAGAAGCGCTTAGGTATGAGTCTGTATTTCCCAAACTGTCCGGTGAAAAATAATGATCCAAATATATTTAACTTACCTTTTGTCTCCCTACAGGTGCGGCGTAAGAAGAAATGGTGTGCAGAAGAAGAATGCCTCGGGCGATGAACTCAAGTATCTTGCGATGAAAGAAGATTGTCCTTGTTGGCTATTGGCTCACCTTGTTATTTGTTTCGTCTTTTCAGATGCCAGGATTTCGGCGACGAGGCGATGGAGACTGCGCCGGGTCGCAGAGATGCTGTGAAGACTGGTGAGTATGGCGCGGCGCTGCAGCTGGCGAAGCGACGCGTTTGAATTTAGGGTCTCTTTCTCGATTCGATGGTGCGGCAGCTCTGAGAACTGCTGATGATAAAAAGGTAATGTCCTTGTTCTCACTTTTCCTTCTTCTTCCCCTTCTTTCTAGGATCTGGTACGAGGTCGAGGCGGGCCTGGCTGAAGACAGAATGCTCGGCTTGCAGGCACGGTCAGCGTTACACTGCAGAAGGCAGAATAACGCGAAGCGTGTGCTGTTCATTGGGCGTGGTTTAAATAGCCTTCAAAGTAGTCCCAGGTAAGAAGTCCCAAAACCACACCCAAGCAAAAAATAGTCCCTAAAGAAAAGTAATCCCTTCCAGGCCTCACGATGGCCTATGCTTAAATTCCTTGCAGCATGGTCTGCATGAGGTACTTTTCTAAGTATGGCCTATGGCGCCAGGACCGCACCCATATAGCTCCTAACTGGGATGGTGGGAATCCCAGTGGGTGCTTGGATGCCGTTTCCTGGGCAGATGGACTTGATCCTGATGTCCAGGGGCAGGTATCATGACAGGTCCATCACCAAGTCAACGTGAAATAGAAAGATGCGCACCAACCACCGACTTTCTGAGCAGGGATGGGTGGGCGGGGAGATGAGGAATCTGCGGGAGAAGAATCCAAAAAGAAGATTACGGTAAGGTAATTTCTTCTTGAATGGATTGCTTTTCTCCTGCAGATTCCTAATATGACTCCCAAAGAAGTATCGAATGGAGGCTGGCAGAAAGTTGTATACAAATTTGACAAGGAGGGAGCGAGATGGGCAATGTTGTCTCGATAGTTCTAGAGGAGCATGGAAACACCTGTTTGGAAGAGACTTTCATAGAGCAAACTGTCTTGGTGACCTCATCCGGTGCTATGAGTGAGAAGGAGGAGAGAAGGGGGAAGCCGAGATGGGGGCAGAGGGAGGCATGCATGCAGACTGATGAAGGAGGGGAGTAGATATGAGAGGACAGGAAGTCCTGAGTTTTGGTTGTTAAATGGGAGGCCAAAGCCAGTTTGAGGGCCTGGGAAGGAAGAGGAGAAGTGAAGACTGCAGTAGGATTGGCAAGTTCCTTACAGATTTTGAAAAAGTTCAGCCGTGTTGTTTGAGGCCCCAGAAATGCTTGGATATGGGCCCGTTTCTTTGAGTGGATGGAGATTCTGTATTGCTTTTGGAGCAGGCGGCAGGCCAATTCGTCAGAGGATGTGCTAGAAGCCAGCCACTTCCATTCCAGGACTTTGGACTTGCGTTTCAGCAAGGCAAGGTTGGAATCATACCAACTACTGCACTTGGAATCAGGCTTTACGCGGATCCTTATGGCAGGGGCAAGGATGTTGAAGAAGAAGAGGTGAAGGTTAGCAAGGGCTGAGTCGGTGTGAGAGGGGGTAATGAAGGAGGCGGCAAAAGCAGCTACTTCATCGGTTGAATGACGGAGAAGGAGGCAGGCAGCGCCGGCAGAGGCTTAGCCGGGGGGGCCCAGGAGCTCCAGATGGGAGGAGAGCATGGTCAGACCAGGAGAGAGGAGTAGAGTGAGAGGGTTGGTGAGGGAGATATCAGCCGAGAAGAGCTCAGCCAAGGTGTGCCCGGCTGAGTGGGTTGGACCAGAGGGAAGAATGGTGAGAGAGAGAGTCACAGAGGTTGCGGAAGAATAAAGTGGCTGCATCAGGAGGTCAGAAGAGGCAAGATCGTCCCACTCCAAAATGGAAGAGGGAGATCGGCCCAGTGGTCCAGTAGATGGTAGTGAGAGTGAGCGATAGGGTAGGAGAGACGCAAAGTTTGCAGACCAGACATCCAAAGGAGAAGGATTGAGTGGGTATACTGGAATGGAAGCAGGGACCCGTTCAGGAAAGACAAGGGCCACTCTGCCTCCAGACCTGTTAGACCTGGGCTTGGAGAGGATCTTGTAGCCCTAAGGAAGTAGAGTGTCAAAAGCAGTGACAGAGCTGGCATTGCATCACGTCTCAGTGAGAGCAAGGTGGTCACGGTCAAGTCAACAAGGAGGTGACAGATGTCAGAGGAGTGTTTGACAGAAGAGTGAGAATTGGGGGTGGCTAGGTGGCACTGGTTGCCACCTTTAAAGGTCTTCCGAGGTGGGGTACAGGGACGAGGTACACCAGTCAAGGGGGCAAAGAGGCCAGAGGGGTAGCAGACGGGGGAGTGGCAAGAGAAGGCGGGAAGTAGACACCCGTCAAGAAGGCCTGGGACCCAACGGCCACTCCAAGCCCCTCCAGTGGCCATGACCAGAAAGGTAAGCAAATAATACATGTGGATGTGTCTGGCCCTATTTCACCTGCAGCCTTCAGTATTGTTCGCTTAAGTTGCTGTAACAACATTGCCTCAAACGCCCACCCCGACCCCCTTCCTACTCCCCTGTACTGCCTTCCAGCCACCCTGCATTCCTGAAAATGCTTATGATCAAGCCCCCGCAACTACCTTTGCTGAACCCAGGCACCCGATCACTGCCAGCCTCACAAACCCACATGTACAGCCTTACAATGTGTGTACCAATGCCATCGCCATAACCAATATGCTACGCAGGATGCCCCTTTCACACACAGGTCAAGTTGCAATCTATTGAGACCGCTCAGTCTAAGTCCAACCCAGTACTGAACACCACCAACCAACCCTGCACTGGCAAGACAGCCTACCAGACCCTGACTCAGCCGGGGGCCCTGCCTGCCACCAACAACTCAACAGGAAACATACCCAAGCCCCCCCCTCACCTTCAAGGCCCACACAAACAACTGGCCTGCCATGCCTGCCTTGCACTGCTTGCACCACCGACCCATTGCATAGCACCTTTAATCACACCCCACTGTTGCCCACCCACATCAACACACGGCCCCAACCTACCCAAAACTATCATCTGGAAGTGAGCCACGGTAGCCTTCAATATGGCTAGCTGCCCCACCCAGATATTCACTCGCCTAACCAGATATTACAGCACTACCCCTCTGAAGTCCACCAGACTGGTAGCACAATATCAAACTGCCATGTCATACCATGCTCTCCTCCCAGGAGTCTGGCACTCCGGAACAGTAAGCTCAGCTCCAGAACAAGCCGCCCCCCGCCACATCTCTACCTCAAAGTAGCCTGCTGAGAAACAGCTATCTGAGTGAACGCTCCTATCCAGTTAGGTTCCCGAGACCTCAGAGGAATTTTTCCTCTCCCAGACCTAATGTCCCACACAACACCACATGGCCGAGACACAAGGTACAGACCACCCAAACTCCTAAAGACATCCAGTCACAAGCCTGTAAGCTCTCCAAAAGCCCATACCCGATAGGGGAAGGCCCTCTTAGGTCCCAGAAAGTAAACCCAATGATTTCCTCGAAACCTTAGCACTAACACACCCTCGGAACCCAACAAGATAGATGCACTCACAAAGTGCCTGACAGGGGCCCTGATAAACGACAGATCCATTCTCGCATATGCCCTTGACATAAATGTCGTCATCAGCATCCATAACCTAGATTTCCTGTCCGTCTCAGAAACTTGGCTGCCCCTTTCCGCCGGCCCGGCTTTATTACTTGCCATCCCTTCTGGCTAGGTCATATACAGGACTGACAGACCAACCGCCAGAGGCTGCAAGGTTGCGTTAATTGCCAAAGAGTCCATCCCATTAGACACACCACAATACCTATGGGGGGCAACTGTGACCTCCTCTCTGCCAAGTTGTTGCTGTCACACACTGACACCATGGCTATCTTTGTGGTCTACCGAACCCCTGGCCCTATCCTGACATTCGTAGAGGACCTCACTCATGCTGTGGGAGCAAACATTAAGCCCACCTCCAGAATTATCCTTGTAGGGGACCTCAACTTGGGTCTTAACGACCTATCGGACTTGCATGCATCCACAGTAGCCAACTCGCACAGTGCCTTTGCCTTCCGACACGGTGTCCAGAAACCCACCCACAGAAAAGGTTGCACACTATACTGGGTAGCTGACTCAAACTGCCAGGTAACCATCCTTGTCATCACATCTTGCCCATGGTCCAACCACCATAGACTCCTTTACTATCTCTCCCATTGATATCACCACACATGCTCGGCCATCCTTGCCCCCAACCTGGACACGCAGCTCACAAAATCTCACGAGGGACAGCATTGCGCTACTACTAAAAGCATGCCAACCCCAACACTTGCTCTCCAACAACCCATCCACATTAGCTAACCCTTTCAACTGCAGTCAACACAGTTGCATCACTAGCACCGAGAAAATCCCAAAAAGCCAAACATGCAAACTCCTGGTACACCCCAGAACTCACTGCACTTCATAAAAACAAACGCCCAGTTTAAGCCAACTGGGATAGAGCACCCTCAGCATCCCTTAAATTGATATTTGCTACGGCAGCTAAACAATACAGTCAAGCCATCATCTCAGCAAAATCAGCCATCTACAATCCGAGAATTGCCAATGCCAACTCCAACACTAGCCAGATTTTCACAATCCTGAGGGAATTAGAATCCCCAGCCACTCCCCCTCCCACCATTGTCAAAGATGAGGCCTGGTGTGACAAAATCCAAAAACAAAGCTGGAGAAGATCTAGACCATACACAAAAAAATTGCCATAAGTTAGCAATGATAAAGTCTACAGCTACCCTCTTGCCTACACCCAATACTACCCTCCCACTGTTCTATTTCACCACTGTCACGCACTCTGAAGTACCATTAATTCTCAAAAGTCTGAAACCGTCCAGATGTAAAGGCGACATTTGCCCTGCACCAGTCATAAAGAAGCGTGCAGACAAGCTGATCCCTTCCATCACTAAATTCATCAATGTCTCATTTTCTTCAGGCCTAGTGCCAGCCAACCTCAAAGAAACATGGGTACTCCCCTTGATCAAAAAGCAATCTCTTGATCCTGCAGTCCCCAACAACTACCAGCCCATTACCACCATCCCTTTCCTCTTAAACAATCTAAAAGAATAAAATTAAAAAAAAATTATACATCTCCAACAATTTCCGGAAACCCACCACATCCTGGCACTACGACAATATGGATTCCGGCCAGGCCACAGTACAGAATCTGCCCCACTTTATCTAAAAAACCAGATGGATGAGATCACAGAAACTCTGCCCTCCTCCTGCTTTTAGACCTCTCAGCTGCATCCGATCTGGTCGATCACCAGATCCTCTGTCAGCACTTGATCACTGCAGCATGCTTCTTGCCGGAAGCAGGTTCCTGGGTGGTCTCCTTCCTTAAGGACAGATCTATGAGAGTGTTTGCTGAGAACCACAGCGCCCCACCTACCCCTATACCTTGCAGAGTTCCGTGTCCCCCACGCTCTACAACATATTCACAAGACCCCTTTTCGAACTTCTCGATTCCATTGGCATATCCTACATCAAAGTCACTGAAGTCCTCATACCCTTCTCTGGCAACTACCCTGAAGACACTGATACTCTAAACAAAATCTACTCCATAATACAGGCATGGATGGCCACTCGCCACCTCTAATGACGAAAAGACAGTTCCTCTTGGTGGGGCTGCCAGCCATAATCAAGAACCTTGATGCCCAATACTCCTTCATTGACAGCATCCAAATCCCTGTTTTACCTTTAGTGAAAACCCTTACTGTCTACCTTGCTTCATCTGCAGTACATACTACTAAACTGATTAACGCCGCCAGGCCCTTCCTCTCCCAGGTCAGCTGTCTCACTATTGCCCGGGCAATCATAATCTCAAGCTTGGACTACTGCAACGCCCCATTTGCGGGCATGGCTTGCAAGAACATTGCAAAGTTACAGGTGATACAAAACAATGTCGTTCGAGCTGCATTGAACATCCCAAAACGTGAACACATCTCTGCTGCCAGGAAAAATATCCACTGGCTCCCAATCAGAGAGCGCATCATCTTTAAATATCTATTACGCATAGATGTCTATCCAACACTGCCCCACCCTCTCTCACTCAGAAAATCATCAGGGATCAGTCGAGCAGACTGCACAGAGCAGCCTGCAGCAACAAACTACTGCAACCTAAATTCAGACTTCCAAAGTGGGTGGTGCCAGCTACCCCTCCTTTGTGGCAAAACAATGGCACTCTATCTCCCCCGTTCTTGAGAGTGGAGAATTCCTACTGGCTTTTCAGGAGATCAAAACCCTTGCATTTTGCATAACTAAACAGTGGGATGCATAAGCTTGACCTGAACACTTAACATTATTGTACCATGGACCCTACAAATTCTATTTTCTGTAGGTATAACTGGTTGTAACAGCGCCTTGATGCCCACGGGCTTAGTGCGCTTCATAAATTTTAAAAAATTTAATACATTTAGGACAGTGCCATTCTGGTAGACAATTTATTTATTTTTGCATTTGTTGCAGCGCACTGAACCCTTGGGTATCTCAGTACTAGTTACACTGTGGGACAAAAAATACAGAATACAGAGAATACAAACGTGAAACAACTGGAGGGGATGGGTGTCATGGTGTCTTAAAGTCTTAGTTCGAGGAGCAGGGGGGGAGAAAGGGGAGACAGGTAGCCGATTGTCTAGGTAGCTTTTATGCAAAAAGCCAAGTTTTTAGGATTTTTATCAAGGTCCAGTAAGCGGGTTCCTTTCTCAGGGTGATGGGGAGATTGTTCTAGAGCTTGGCGGGCATGACAGGGAAGCTCTGTCCTCCTGCAGTCTTTCTGGTTAGGGTGGACACTCTGAGGAGATGGCTGTTCGTGAACCTTAGGGGGTGAGGCGGGGGGTGTATTTCTCCACCCAGTGTGATAAGTAGGACGGGGAAGTGTTCGTGGTGCACTTGTGTGCAATGTAGAGGGTCTTGAATTTAATCCGTTCACGCATCAGGATCCAGTGGGTGTCTTTTCTGGCCTTTGTGACCTGGTCATGCTTGGACAAACCTAGGGCTGCTCGGAGGGCATTCTTTTGGAAGGTTTGCAGCTTGCACAGGTTACGTTCAGGTGTTCCTCCAAAGAGCGTTACAGTAATCCAGGTTGGCTCTGGTGATGGCGCTGGCAAGGTGGTTGGTTGTGGTGAGGAATGGCTCGCTGGCGTTCAGTAGTTTTGCAGTGTAGGCAGCGGCGGAGGCAATGGCGTTGACCTGGTGAGAGAGGTCAAGGGTGGCGTCTAGGTAGATGCCCAGGGTAAGGCTGCGGAAGATGTTTGGATCCGGTTGCAATCAATGTCAAATGCATTGTAGGCTGTGTCCATGATGCGGAGGGTGGTGTGAGAGCCTACAATGAGGATCTGAGTTTTGTTGTCATTGAGGCATCCGCCAGACAATTCATTACCCCAAAGAGCTGCTTGACCATTGCTAGAGCCCTCACAGGCGCTAAATTGGATCATTGCAACATCCTGTATGCTGGTACCTCTGAACAAAACAAACCAGATGCAATTCAAAATAACGCCTTTCAGGCGGCTCTGAACATCCCAAGAAGAGACCACATCTTAGCCGCCAGGAGAAACGCGCACTAGTTCCCAATCAAAGGAGAGATCATCTTCAAGACACTTTCGATTAAACACAAATGCCCGAGTAACACCGCCCCACCTTACCTGGTCCAGAAAATTCAAAGAACAAACTCCTCTAGACCAGTCAGGTCGACATACGTTCATAGACTCACATGCCCCAATGTCAAGAAAGCCAAGGGTGGTGGGGTGAGCTTTCCATCAGAAGCAGCGCACCAATGGAACTCACTACCCACGCTTGGAACTGAAAGCTATTACTGGGCTTTCCGCAAGGCACTACACATTTGGCTCTTTGCCTAAAAAGTCTGCACTCTCCAAAATGTGTCACACTTAGCCATTTATGATTCCAATGTACGCATTTGCTCTGTACCCGTTTTTTCACATTTTTGCCTCCTATGATTATGTATGCAGTTCACAAGTCAATATGTACACCGCAATTAAGATTGGCTCATGTAACTGGTTGCAACAGCGCCCTGGTGCCCCAGAGCTTGGGTGCTCTACAAATATAAATTAATAAATAACTGGTGGGTAGCCATCCAGTTTTGGACAATGACAAACTGAGTTGATGGTTGCAGCGTCAAGGTGGTAGGTGTCAGAGAGGGAGGAGGATTGTGTCGTCGTCGGCATAATTCGTGTAGGATATGCCGAGGGCAGCCAGATGATCCAAAAGGGGTTTAGTATAAATGTTACACAGGGTTGGGGAGATGCAGGACCCTGGTGGGACTCGACAGGTTATTGGTGTTGGTGGGGTAGCATGATCGCCCATAAAGACACGGGAGGATCCGTTTGCTAGAAAGGATCTGATCCAGTCTGTTGCTGCTGGGGGAGAGGTTTGCTGTTGTGGTGAGGTGTTTGCAGAGTGTCTGGTGATTGACAAGGTTGAATGCTGCAGATAGGTCCAGCATGAGGAGCAGGGCGAGTTTGCCAAAGTCTTTGATATTATCTAACAGTTTTCTTAGGTTCAGTAAGGCGGTTTCGGTTTTGTGCCTTGGTTGGAAGCCTAATTGGCGAATGCCGAGGATGTGGTTGCCCTTGAGGTATTGTTGGACCTGGATATATGCTGCACGCTCAAGGATTTTGATGATGAAAGTATGGTGGTGATGGGGCGGTAGTTGGTGGGGATGGTGGTGTCAAGGGAGGTTTTCCTTTAGTATCGGGAGGATCCAGGCTTCTTTCAGGGCAGTTGGCTCAGTCTTAGTCGCAAAGATGCAGTTGATAGATATGATGGTTGTAAGCGTCTCGGCGCAGTCTTTGATGATAGGGGTCGGACATGCATCTCCTTTGCATCAGGAGGGCTTGAGGTATTTGATTATATTTGTAACTTCGGGTTCTGATACCGGGCGTAAGTCAAATTTTGAGATAGGTCGTCTGGTAGGAGTGAGGAGCGTGGAGGTGGCTGGTGGAGTTTTGGCATGGATGGCGAGTGCTTGGTGCAGATTTTCGTCTGGAGGGAAGCAATTGTGCCTGTGAGCGCTTCTTGTACCTTGGTACACCAGTTGTCATCTATGATGAGGTCTGTAGGAGGGGAGACTGGTGACTGGAGTTTGCGTAAGATCGTGCAGAGTTCAGGGGTGTTGGATTGTCCTTTGTTTTTTTCTGGCATTGTAGCTGCTGGCTTTGGCGCTGTTGATAGCTCTTTTGTAGTCTTTGGCTAGAGAGGTATACAGGCTTTAGAAACTGTGGAGGGGTCTTTTCTTCACGCCATTTCTTGGCACGGGATGCAAGGAGTTTGGGGGGTGAACCAGGCATTCTTTTAAAATCTTGTTTGGCTTTGCGCTTTTTAAGCGGGGCTAGAGTGTCGACAGCTAGAGCAATGATGTCGTTATACAGTTTGACTAGGGACTCTGGATTCGTATCCATGTTGGGTGGGATTGTGAGGGCCGAGAAGAGGGGTGTGAGGCGTTGTTTGTTCAGTTCTTTGATGCAGCAGGCTATGGCTTCAGGTTTCAGAGAATGACAGGGGTCGGGCCTCTGGTTGGGGAGCTCGAATGTAATGGTGTGGTGGTCAGACCACAGGCAGGTTGTGGTGGTGAGGCCTGTCAGGTTGCAGTTCAGATCGGCAATCCAATCGAGGGTGCGGACCTGGATGTGGGTAGGTTCAGTGGTTCAGTGAGCAAAAGAGATCTGGTTGAGGGCTGTGGCTACACTTTTTGCATCTGGGCCTGTGGGGGTCATTAAGCCCAAGATTGAGGTCTCCCAGGATTAAGATTTTAGAACTGGGCTTGATGGAGGGATTGATGAGCACGAGGTCTTCCTCAAAGGATGAGATGGGGATTGTGGGCGATAGACGAGGTGGCGATTGAGCGTATTGTTGGGTGAGAGAGTGAGTTTGGTAGACAGCATTCTGCAGTTTGGGATTGGGCTGGTGTTGGTGGCCCTGATGGTGATGGTATTTGTGTAGATAAGAGCGACTCCGTTGCCTCTGCTGTGGGTTATTGTGCGTAATGGCCTATCCTGGGTGGACAGCGACGGATAGACCAGGGCCTGCTGCGGGTGGAGTCATGTTTCAGGTATGGCAAGCAGGTCGAGATCGTTGGAGGTGAGGTCGTCGTGAATTTCGGGGGCATGCGTAGGGACTGATCTGGTGTTGATCAGGGAATATTCGAGTGGGCTTGTTGAGAGAGGACACAGGGGGCGGGGGTGGGGGGGTGAGCAGGGGCAGTGTTTTGGGTTGATTAGGGGGCTGGATAGAGGGCCAGTGGTGCAAGCTGAGGAGCTTGTTTCTGGAGTTGGAGGGGGGCGGCATGGGCTGATAGTGGGCGTGGGGTCTGCTGGTGCGGAGCAGGTTCCTGATAGGTATCGGGGGAGGTAGGCAGGTGGGAGCCATGGCATTGACCGATTGAGAGTGCTGTTTTGCAGTGAACAGTGGGCCTGGGTGGGGCACAGCTCGGGGTACAAGATGCATGGCCTAGGTGCAATTGGCGCACTGGCCTGATGCAACGAGCAGCAGGCATGGGCAGGTGTCGGGCATTGCTCGGGGCACGAAATGCAGGGCCTAGGTGCAAGTGGAACAATTGCACTTACCTAATGCCACGGGTAGCGGGGCGGGAGTCGGGCGCATCTCAGGGTACGAGATGCAGGGCCTTGGTGCAAGTGGCGTGATTACGCATACCTGATGGAATATTGGGGCGTCATATCACGGCACCCTGCGGTGCACAACACTACAGTCTTGCGTGCGCGGGCTTTGCCTGTGTGGGATTCGTGGCTGGAAGTACGGTACCTAGGTGCAATAATGATGCACCTAGATGATGAGAAGTATGCAAAGAGAACTTTCCACTGGATCCACCATAAATAGGCGAGGAAGAATAAGAGCAGAGGGTACAGACCATATGGGGAGTCCATAGGGGAGGGGACAGTAAAGAGTATGTCAGTGAAGGTTTGCCTGGAGGAAGCATTGACTTCGGTGTCAGCAATGGGCAATCCTGGGTTGGAGACTAGGAGTGCTTTCTTAAAAGTATTCCTTTGAGGTTAAGAGCGAGCAATAGGATAGGTGATAGAAAAGCATTTGGAGTAGATGGGGGAGATGGAACAAGTTACTTACCTGTATAACTGTTGTTCTCCAGCATGGGTCTGGCATGGTTTCACATGCTCATGAATATTCCCAGTCGTCAGGCTGGGAATCCTCGGTAAAGAAAAAATCAGTATCGGTTTCGTTTCTGATCTGTCTTTCTTAGTAGTAACCAATCACTGATCTCTGGGTCATACTGCCCCCAGCCAATGACTGCCCTCTCCCTAAGCCCCGCCTCTGGCAGCCATCCTCAGATTTGGTAGCACGCCAAGTGGCAGTATGACCAAGTGAAGAGCCGCAGAGGGGTAGGTGGGAGGGTTCGCATGTGAATCCATGCCAGACCCATGCTGGAGAACAACAGTTACAGGTAAGTAACTTGTTCCTTCTCCAGCATGGGGTCTGGCATGGATTCACATGCTCATGAATAAAAGAATACATAGCAGTATACACATGCACAACCACGGGAGGTGGCAACAGGCTCAACATTAAGCAATACAACAACCCAACATTAAGCATCTCTTACCTCCTCACCAGGCTCACCTTAAGCAAACAGGTTGCGCAGCACTGCTTGGCCGACCATGGACTCCTCCCTGGAGTCCCGATCGACGCAGTAGAATCTTGTGAAGGTGTGCGTCGACCTCCACATAGCAGGCCTGCAGATGTCCAGCAGGGGCACACCAGACAGGAACGCCGTGGTAGCAGCGATCGCTCTGGTTGAATGGGCTCTCGGACGGCCGGGCAGCGGTCAGTTTGCCAAACGGTGACAATGCATGATGCAGCCGGAGAGCCATCTGGAAATGGAAGTCTTCAAAAGAGCCTTCCCTTGATTCACAGACCCAAAGTTCACGAATAGCTGTGACGTCTTCCGAAAACTCTTCGTGCGGTCCACGTAGAACTTCAGCGCTCTAGCTACATCCAGCGAGTGCAAAGTCCTCTCGGCCGCCGTCGAAGGCGACGGGAAGAAAACTGGTAACACCAAGGGCTCGTTGAGGTGGAAGTCGGACGGTACCTTGGGCATGAAGGAGGGGTGCGTCCTAAGCACTACCCTTGTCTCATGAAAAGTCAAGTATGGAGGCTTGCAAGATAGGGCCTGAATCTCTCCCACTCGTCGTGCAGAGGTGATGGCCACGAGGAACGCTGTCTTCCACGACAGGAACTTCAAGGGCGCCGAATGCGTAGGCTCGAATGGGGCTCCCATGAGCCTGGTCAGCACCACATTAAGTTCCCATGCCGGGGCAGGAGCCTTCAGCGGCGGGAATGAACGGAATAGTCCCTTCATAAATTCCTTTACCAGGCGATGAGACCACAAGGACGCCCGTCCCGTAGTCCTGGTATATCGGGAGATGGCAGCCAGATGTATTTTTATGGAGGCATGGGCCAGTCCAGCTTTGGCCAACGACAGTAAGTACGGCAGCACTTGCGGGGCCGTAATCCGCAGGGGGTTAATCTTCTGTGCACGGCACCAGACAGAGAACCTCTTCCATTTATGACCGTAACACTTGAGAGTTGAGGATGCCCTGGCCTCTGCAAGAACCTCTACAATCAGCTGGGATATCGTACCCTCCAAACTCTAGCGCTGCAGGAGCCAGGGCTGCAAGTTCAGCAACGGTGGGTCGTGGTGTAGAATGGCGCCTATTCTCTGGAGAGAAGATATGCGTCCGCCGGCAGCCTGACTGGCGGGGACGTTGACAAGTCCAGAAGGTCCGGGAACCAGACCTGCCTCGGCCACGCCGGTGCGACGAGGATCATCCTGCACCTGGACTTCTTGAGCTGGCTGATGAGGCGGAGCAGCAACCGCAATGGAGGGAACGCGTATAGAAACAGGCCGTCCCAAGGGAACGAGAAAGCATCGCCCATGCTCCTCGGCTGTGGGAACCTGCTGGCGAACCTCTGGCACTTGGAGTTCGCCGCCGTCGCGAATAGGTCGATCTCGGGTTTGCCCCATCGTTGGAAGAGTCGATCCACTAGATCCTGTCGCAGTTCCCACTCGTGGCACGAGCGCAGCTCCCTGCTGAGTGAGTCGGCGATGGTGTTTTTTATTCCTGCCAGGTGGAAGGGAACCAGAAACATCCCCTGGGCGACGGTCCAGTGCCACAGATCCTGGGCCTCCTTGGATAGGGCTGGGGATCTGGTGCCTCCTTGCTTCCGTATGGTGGTGTTGTCGGTGAAGATCCTCACCACTTTGTCCTTGAGGGACGGGAGGAACGACTTGAGCGCCCAGAACACTACACAGAGCTCCAAGATGTTGATGTGGAGAGACCTCTCCTCCGGGAGCCAAAGGCCTCTTACGTGGAGATCTCCGGTGTGGGCCCCCCCCAACCCTCCAGAGAGGTGTCCGTAGTCACCGTCTCCTGAAACGCAGGGGTTTGAAAGTCCGTGCCCGTCGTGAGGTGAGCCCGGGTGCCCCACCACAGGATCGCCCGACGGAACTCCTTGTCGAGGGGGATCCTGTCCTCGAAGCAGCCCCCGCCTGAAACCAGCGGGCGTCGAGGAACTCCTGTAGCGGATGCATCCGAAGTCTGCAAAGGGGTATAAGGTAGATGCATGAGGACATCATCCCGAGAAGGGACTTGATGGACCTCACCCTGGCCACGTCCGTGGCTAACAGTGGCCGTACCTTGCCCAGGATGGTTTTGGTCCTCTCCTCTGAAGGGGAGGCCAATTGCTCCACTGTATCGAGCTTCGCCCCCAAAAACAGTGCTACTTGCGACGGAACCAGGTGGGATTTGGGGTAGTTGATGGAGAACCCCAGCTCCTTGAGCAACCGGACGGTCCTCGCCGTATGATCGACGGCGAGTTCCCTTGACCTTGCCCGGATTAGCCAGTCGTCCAAGTAGGGGTAGACGTGGATCCCCTTGCAGGCGCAGCTGCGCCGCCACTGGTGCCAGGCACTTGGTGAAAACCCTGGGTGCCGACTTTAATCCGTACGGTAGGGCTCTGAATTGGTAGTGGCATCCTTGAACCACGAACCGGAGGAACTTCCTGTGCCTTTTTAGAATGGGGTTGTGGAAGTAAGCATCCTCCAGGTCCAGCGACGATAGGAAGTCGCCTTCCTCCAGCTGTCCCAGTACGTGCTGGACGGTGACCATCCTGAATTTCTGTGCCTCGATGTATTTGTTTAACCGGCGCAGGTCTAAGATGGGGCGCCAACCGCCTGTCTTCTTCCTGACGAGGAAGTACCTGGAGTATACTCCGGAGCCCCGGAGCCTCCTGGGGACAAGCTCGATGGCACCTTTCTTGAGCATCACCTTTACCTCCAACAGCAGTTGAGGGACGTGATTCTCCTTCCTGGCCACGGGAGGAATGCAAGGGCGCTTCTTTAGGAATTCTAGCGAGTGCCCGTTGGCCAGGGTGTCCAACACCCAACGATCTGTGGAGATGAACTCCCACACCCTGACGAACTTCGTCAGTCGGCCTCCCACTGGGGTGCTTCGGTGGGGGCCCGACCAGCCGGCCGGGTCAGTCTTTCTTGGAAGCGGTCTTGCCTCCTTGGCTTCCTTGGCAACGACGGCGGGAACCCCCTTGCTTGCCGCGACCTCTGTAGGCCTCCTGGGAAGAGGAGCGGGCCACCTGGTGGTAGGTGGAGGAGCCACCGCTGGATCCTTTGGAGGCACCCTGTCTGCCTCCAGAAGTCCGAAAGGGCCGTCTCTGCTGAAGCACCCCAAGGGCCCGGGCCGTCTCCGAGTCGGTCTTGATGGCCTGTAGAGACTCATCCACTGCCTTACCAAAGAGGTTGTTGCCGTCGAACGGCATGTCCAACACTCTGGCCTGGACGTCCTGAAAGTCTGTTGCCTTGAGCCATCCTCGTCGTCTGAGGCAAACTCCGTTGCCACCATAATGGCGTGTTCCGACGCCACCTCGCCCTCCTGCAGAATTTCTAGGGCCTCTGCCCTTTTGTCTTCAGGCAGGAAATCTAGCAAGGGAGCTATCTTGAACCAGAGCTCCCTGTCGTAGTGGGCCACGATCGTTAAGGCATTGGCCGCCTTAATCGTCGTCGCCGCCGACGAGCTGACTCGTCGTCCCATAGAGTCCAACTTCTTACCCTCGCTGTCCGGCGGGGAAGTGGAAGTTGAAGCCGCCGCGCCCACTGCCGCCTTCTTACCCGCTGCCGAGACGACCGAGTATGGCGTGGGCTGGGCCCTGAGGCACAAGGGGGCGGCATCAGGGACTCGGTACTTCTTCCCGTAACTATCCCTCTTGGCGGGTGTCGTGGCAGGGTTCTTGAGGACAGCAAGCCCCTCGTCCCAGATGTCGTCGAGGAAAGGCACCGCGAGGACCGTCTTCCTCTTAGCCTCTCATCGTTGGTACAGAAACCCCTCCTTTTTCTGTTCTTTAGGGCAGAGCTGGAAGAGCCCGGATGCCCTGGTTATCATGGCGTGGAAAGAGCCAACCACGTCGGCTGTGGACGCCCGCGGGGGGGTGTTTGGGGGGGGAGAGGGGATTGACGACGGGATGTCTGCTGTGTCATCGCCGCCGTCCGTCCCCGTCGCCGTATCCGTCGCTGTATCCTCTCCCGGGGAGGGGGATGAGGGGTCCACCGGCCTCGCGGGCACGAAGGGTGGACTCTCCTCTGCTTGTTCGGATGGTTTCCCGACGGGCCTGGTTCTGGATCCTCCGTCGGGGTCTGTGGCAATCTCGTCCCTATCTCGGTACATAAGGATTGGATTGCCAACAAAATGGCTGCCGAGCTATCCTGGGGCTCGGGCAATGGCTGCGACAGACGGGATGGCCGCTACCACTGGGCCCTGTTCGTCGTCCTCGTCACCATCTTCGATCACCTCAGCCGGGACCGTCCCCTGGGATCGAACCTTCTCGAACCTCTCGTTGAGGTTTATGAACCTCTCGTTGAGGCATATGGACCTTTCTTTGAGGCCCCTCTCGGTCTCCACCAGTTCCTCCTCAGAGGCTGATTCAGAGTCTGTAACGGCCACCGCCCCCCCCCTCTTTTTCAGCCTGGGGCTTCACGGGGGTCTTAGCGGTGGGCTGGAAAGAGGATTCCCTCCGCGGCGGCAGGGATACTCTGGGCCCAGAGGCCGTTTCCATTGGCGTAGTCTCAGCCGGCTCCGCCAGGGTCGCAGAGACCACTTCGGTAGAGGCCTTAGCCGGGTGGATCAAGGCCCTCACCACCTTAGGTGTGTCCTGGGCCTTCGCCTTGGGGGGAGGGTCAACGCCTCGGTCCCCCTTCGAGATCGAGCGGGTCTGCTCCAGCGGCCTACCCGGGTTCTCAGACTTCCTCTTCCCCGAACCAGAGCGCTGGTTTGTGGTCGAACGTGCCAGGGAAGTAGCGCCCTGCTTGGCAACCGAAGAGCCCGGACTCACGGTGCTTGGCCTTCTGTTGGGCCCCCATCGCCTGGGCGCCCTCAAAGGACTTAGAAGCCCGCTCAGAGTTATTCTTCGCCTTCTCACTTGCTGTGCCCTTCTCCAGCCAGGTGGCGAGGCAGGAACGAGGATCTTGTTTGGTCCGTTCCGAAAGGTTCTTGCAGAACGCACAGTCGTCCTCCACGTGCGTCTTGTCCCCATGGAGGCAGTAGAGACATCGCGAATGCTCGTCCTCCTTTAAAACGTTATATAATCCGCATCCAGGGCAGTTCCTGAACAGCTTGGATCCGGGCATCGAGCTCCCTTTGTCCTGGGCCATGTCCGTTGAGGTAGGCCGCAGATCATCCGGAATCCTCCAAGAAGTGTAAACTCAACGAAAACTTCACCCTTGAGGGGCGTAGAAGAATTCCGAAACGGTTCCCCGTTATCGGAAGTAGAAACGGTGGAGCTTGAGGCTCAATTAAACCAAAAAAATGAGAAAATCTCCTGAAAAAACGTGAAAACGCAGTAAAAAAACTCGAGAGCAATAGCACAAGGACTCCCAACACTTGAGCGTGCGGTAAACATCTGAGGATGGCTGCCAGAGGCGGGGCTTAGGGAGAGGGCAGTCATTGGCTGGGGGCAGTATGACCCAGAGATCAGTGATTGGTTACTACTAAGAAAGACAGATCAGAAACGAAACCGATACTGATTTTTTTCTTTACTGAGGATTCCCAGCCTGACGACGGGGAATATTCATGAGCATGTGAATCCATGCCAGACCGCATGGTGGAGAAGAGAGTACCATGGTGGTGGAGGGGGGCGGGAGATCAGAGCAGCTAGAGGGACTAACTGCACAATGCACGAGGAATGCACCAGGTGGCCTAGCAGCAGTTCTACGTTATTTTGCCACGGGATTTTTCATCGCGGGACTTTTCATCGACGTTTTTTTATCAAAAAAAAAAAAAAAAAAACATCTTTGGGGGGGGTGGGGGGTTACCCCGCCCCCAAAACCCCCCTTTTTTTTTAATAATTCCCTTTCACCCACAAATATTTATTTCATTTTTAACCCCCCCCCAAAAAATTTTTTAAAAAAATTCGATAAAAAATGGCGATGAAAAGTCCCGCGCCGAAAAATCCTGCAGCAAAAGAACTGTATACCCTAGCAGCAAGATGGGTTTAACAATCAGAGGAAACAGGTGGAGCCTAGGTTACAAAACAGCAGAAAGCACGATACCAGAAAGTGAGAAGACCACAGAAGGAAAACCACTAGAAAGTGACCAATATTTACAAGCACATAGCAGATGCAAGTGAACAAGCGGGGGTGGGAGCTAATAAGAAGGCACATCACGTGGAATTCGAAGAGTCAGATTAGGCATTCAAAGTAGGTGTACAAGGATTAGCAAATGGACACAGCCGCAATTTAAAGGCGACAGGTTTGGTTTCCTAGAATAATGTAAAGGCAAAACATTTAAGCAATCAGGGAGTTACAGATCACCTCGATTTGACGCTCAGGGATAAGGGTTATAAGAAAACCATTTAAAGGCAGATCACCTAGATTTGACTTTCAGGAAAAAAGGGTGGAAGGCAGAAAGATTCAACACCAGTATGTTATAAGACCCCAGAAATGACTTTACAAACAAGGAGAGGAAAAAGCCCAACAGTAACACAGAGCAGGCGGATGTCAACAGCACAGGCAAACAAAGTTTGAAATGAATGCTGGCCTTAATGTCAGTGGCAAGATGCCAGCTTAGTGAAATCGGTATGAGGCAGTTCATAGGCTGCAGTACAGTCGCGGAAACGCCAAGGGTAGAGAGTCAGGTGGCAGATAGAAGGTACAATGACGATGGTAAAGTGCAGGATAGAACATTAGGGGGAAGCCGCAGCTGAGAAGGTGGGTATGGAAGTGAGGCACAAGGTTGCCAAAGTACTGTAGCTCGTTCGGGCTGGTAAAAAGAAAGGGTGCAACGTGGGCCTGGCTGAGGAGGCTCAAGGAGGGGAGCTTAACAGAGGAGAAATGGCATGAGTCGATGGGGCCTTATTTATTTTATTTATTTGTATATTTGTTACACGCCCAGACCCTCGGGTGTCACGGCGAGGTTATAAGATAGCTTAGAAATTAGTCACAATCAAACATTACAAAGGTTGCATTACAAGATATAGGTTACAACATATTCACAACAATATATACAGTGGCCTAAGTATTCACAACAGTGTCCGATGGAGGGGTCCTATCTTAGCGTGCTAATATTGGTTGAATAACCAGGTTTTTAGCTGTTTCTTAAAGAGCTTGAAGGAGGATGCTTTTTTGATGATGATGGGTAGGGTGTTCCAGTGTTTGGGGGCTAAAGTGGTAAAGCTGCTGCCCCCTGCTCTAGTGGTTTTGAATCGAGGGGGGTCCAGGAGGAGTTTGTCGTTGGATCTCAGTAATCTTATGTTAGTTTTAGGATGCAGAGTGTTATTGAGGTAGATAGGTCCTTTTTTAGTAATGCATTTGTGGGTGATGCATAGTGTTTTGAAAATGATGCGGGCTTTGATGGGGAGCCAGTGGGCATCTTTCCTGGTCTTGGATATATGGTCTGATTTTTTTATGCCTAGTGCTGCCCTCAGGACTTTGTTTTGCAAAAGTTGCATTTTGGCTAGGTTGGTGTTGGAGGTGCCCAGTAGTAATACATTACAGTAGTCCAATTTCGATAGGACCAGTGCTCTGGCCAGGGTGAGGCAGTTTGCTGGGGTCAGAAATTGTCGGCTGAGTGCGATTAATTTGGAAGTGTAGGCCGTGGAGGAGGAAAGTAAGTTGATCTGTTTGGTCATGGTCAGGCTAGCATCGAAGTACACGCCCAGTGTTTTTACTTGTTTTGACACTGGGATATTGGTGCCGTCGATGTTGATGGTTGAATATTCTGGCTGAAGGGTTGCTAATTTGGCTGGAGCTCCTACGATGAGGACTTCCGTCTTCTCATCGTTAAGACATAGGCTGTTCAATGCCATCCAGTTTTGTATGATGACGTAAATTTTATTGATAGCTAAAGTGTCCTGGTCATAGTTGCCTGTAAGAGGTATAAGGATCTGGGTGTCATCCGCAAAATTAGTGTAAATGACACCCATATCGTCAAGTGCTGAGAACAGGAGCTTGGTATATGCGTTATACAGCGTGGGAGAAAGGCAAGAGCCTTGGGGCACTCCTATGGGGACTGGGATGGGGTTGGCTGCTTCTTTGCCTATGGACACTCTGGAGGTGCGGTCAGTTAGGAAAGATTTCACCCAAGCAGTGGCTGCCCCAGAGAAGTTGAATTCACGGGCAAGTGAGTTGCAGAGTTTGTCGTGGTCCACCAGGTCGAACGCTGCTGAGAGGTCCAACAACAGGAGAATGCAAAGTTTCCCTGAGTCTCTTATGGCATCCATCTGGATTTTGAGGTCCAAGAGAGCTGTTTCAGTGCTGTGGTTAGGCCTGAAGCCTGATTGTCTGGTGCCGAGGAGCTGGTTAGATTCTAAATGGGTTTGAATTTGGTTGTAGGCTAGTTTGTCGATGATTTTGAGTAAGAATGGGACCGTGGTTATGGGGCGATAGTTAGTTGGAATGGTGGGGTCTAGATTTGATTTTTTTAGAAGTGGTGTAACCCAAGCTTCTTTAATGCAAGTCGGAACTGTATTGGAGTTGAATGAGGCATTGACAAATTTGGTGATGAGGGGGGTCAGGGTGGGTGCACAGGCTTTGACTAGTTTGGCTGGGACGGAATCTCCTTTGCTGTTGGATGCTTTTAGTTTGGAGATAGTATCGAGTACGAGATTGTGGGTGACTGGTGTGAATTGGAAGGGGGGGTTGGAGTTGTCACTGGGAAGGGCGCAGGGGTTGGGGAAGGGGGGGTTTTTTGTAGCTAGGAGTAATTTTTTGGAATTGATTTTGTTTTGTAACGTAGTGATTTTGGAGGCAAGAGCATCTTGAATGGTGGTACACCATTCTTTGCTTGTGTTTGTGGATGTGACGGTAGGAAGTGGATTTTCAAGTTCTCTAAGGATAGAGAAGAGCTCTTTGGAGTCGGATGCTGCATTACTAATGCGAGCATTGTAGGCGTTAGCTTTATGAGAGATGATAGCTGATTTGTAGAGGGTATTAGCGTCTTTGAATGCTTTGGCTGAGTCCGGGGAGGGGTGTTTATTATGGGCATGCTCAAGAGAGCGTTTTTTCCTTCTAAGGGCGATTAGTTCCTCGTTGAACCAGAAATTGGATTTTTTGTTGAGGCGCCTTAGTTTGGAGGTTACAGGTGCTATGGTGTTAATCGCTGTGGAGAGGCATTTATGGTAGTACTCAGCGAGAGTAGTTGGGTCATTGCTGAGGATTGAGTGGGTATCTAGCAATTTGTTCAAGGTGGGGTCGAAGTTCTCAGCTGTGAGCTTTTTGGAGTTTCTACTTTCGATGATATCCATAGGTATGTTCTTGGGTGTGCAAGGGTCGTCACTAGTGATAGTAAATTCTATACCGAAGTGGTCTGTCCAATTCAGTGCGGTAATCGGGCCTAAGGTAATGTTAGTGTTGAGGGTGAGGATCCAATCAAGGGTTCTGCCCTTAGTATGGGTGGGGACATTGACATGTTGGCGGAAGTTCATGTCATTTAGTGCCAGGATGAGGGCGGTTGCTTTGGTGTCTTGATTGTCATTAAAACCTAGATTCAAGTCACCAATGATGATACATTTCGTTTTGGGTTTGAGGAGGGGCGCCAGTATTAGTGGGATGTCTGTTTCTGGGTGGCTGTTTGTGCTAGGGGCTCTATAGATGACCACTATGTTAATTGTGGTGTTTTCATTCAATGAGAGTTTGGCGAGTAGTAGTTCGTACCCTGAGATTATTTCAATGGAACTTGATCTAAGTTTGATAGTGTTTTTTGCAATGATGGCCACACCACCTCCTGGAGTGGTGGTTCTATCAGATCTGAGAATGGTGTAGTCTGGTGGAATAGCTAATGCTAGCAGAGGGGCTGATGCTTGGTGTAGCCAAGTTTCTGTGATTACTAACATGTCAAGGTCAAGTTCGATGATGAGGTCATGGATATCAATGGCGTGGGCTCCAAGGGAGCGGGCATTGATGAGAGCATTTTTGAGACTAATGGGAGGGTTTGCCTCCTTAGTGGGAGTATTTATGGTTGGTGGGCCACTTAGTGGGGTAGATTTAGTTGCTCTGGGCTGGGTGTGTTTGTCGTTTGTAGTGTGGGCCGTGGGTTTGGGTGATCTGGGAGGCTGGGTCATGGTAGTAGGGTTGCGGTGTGGTGGCCATGTGCGAGCTCTTAAACGGGGTATTCTCTCGTGCCCTAGGATAGGGTGTGTTTTACCATTGCTTGAGGGGTTGAGGTGTTCATGTGGATCATCAGTGATGGTCGAGGTGGGATGGTGTTCCTTACTGGTTGCGTGGGAGTCCTTGAGCCTGGAAAAGGGAATGGAGGAGGATGGGAAGGGAGGTGTGGTAGGGAGGAAGGGGGAGGGAAGGACAGGGGATGGGATGGTGTCTTGGGCAAGCTAGTTTGGTGAGGCCATTACTGAGGGCGAGGAAGTGAGTGCCAGTGCACGGGGTGTCTGCTCGGACAAGGCAGAAGGGGAACATAATGCGCAATATCCAACTTAACATAGCTAGGGATATAGGGGGTGGTGTAAAGTGAGGCTCGGCTCGCTTTATTGCACCAATTGGGCTAGATACAGTAGTCAGCAGTGAAATACTGTTAGGCTAATATCAAGAATGCTAGGAGGGCCTGTGGGCGGTCAGGAGCGACCATAAGGCACAACACAATATCACAGTGGTCTCTAAGCGACCATAGGGCACAACACAATATCACAGTGATCTCTAAACGACCAAAGGGCACAGCACAATATCTCAGTGGTCTCTGAGCGACCATAAGGCACAGCACAATATCACAGTGGTCTCTGGGCGACCATAAGGCACAGCACAATATCACAGTGGTCTCTGGGCGACCATAAGGCACAGCACAATATCACAGTGGTCTCTGAGCGACCATAAGGCACAGTACAAATCACAGTGGTCTCTGAGCGACCATACAATTGGCAAGCGACCAGGAGGGTCTCGAGTGGGTCAAAAGGTGTATTAATAGAGGACCAAGTTTATGCAGTAGGTGGTGAAAAACACACTGTTCAGGGCTACTGAATCTGTAACAGTACTATGAAGGTCTGCCCAATGTGGACGCTAAATTTCAAATAAGCGCAGAGAGCTGGATAGGCTATTTCAATTGGGCATACTGGACAGAGAATAGTATGTGCACAGTGGCTAAGATTCAAGTAGCAAAGGCCCAGTGGGTGGTAGAGACTAAGTTACACAAAATCAAAGGGGGCATGGTTCAGTATAGTCTCCATAGGCTGCAATGACTACGCTACTCATGGGTACAGTGGGCAGAGTGGGGCAGTGATCAGCCTAGGCGCAGTAGGCTGCAGTGACTAAGGTGCAAGTAGCAAGGTACGCAGGGCTATAATGATTGCATTTCAAATGGCAAAGGCACAGTGCAGGCAACAAGGTAAAAGCAGGTGACCATGTCGCTGGCAGTGATGGATAGGATATTATAGCTACCTATTGAGCTGCATGATAGTGGGCAGAGTTATATGAACACAGCTCGCAGCAGCGCAAGGAGTGATACAGAATGGCTCTATGTCATTAGGTGGAGCGTAGATACTGGATCACGATGTCAAAGTTTTTCGTTTCCTTGCTGGTGGTGCAAATTAAGGCCTCAAGGCTTACCGTGATAGGGCCCACCGTAGAGGAGGACGAGGCTCCCTCCGAGCTGACTTCAGTGAACAGGGGTGAAGGGAAGGGCCTTCATACAGCTGCTCATAGGCACCATGAAGAGGGGGTGAGAAAAACAGAGGCTTACCGGAACGCTGCAAGAGCAGGGCCACAGGGAGGCACGATGTAATCACTGGATTGGCGAGAAGCCCACTCATGTCGGACAGGCCCAGAAAGGGTCTGAAAATGGCCTTTATTCGAGGCCCTTGGATGGGGTTGCATTCGCCTGCCGGCTTCCAGGCCCAACACGCTTTTATGCTTACAGGCCAATCGCTGTGCCAAACTAGGATGCCTGGATATTTTCTAAGCATTAGAGAATAGATTAGCGCCAATACTTCCAGCCCTTAGTCACATTGATCAGACCGGCTTTATTCTGGGACGAAACACATACAATGACATCCGCAGACCGATTGACTTAATAGATTGGGCAAAACAGAGTAATTCCTCGCTACCAATGCTATCCATTGATGCCAAAATGGAGTTTGACTGTGTGGACTGGACATTCCACCAGCAAACACTACAGCAGTTTGGATTCATGCCTAATTTCACAAAGTGTATGCTGGGCAATTTCACTTACCCTATCGTGAAGATTCTAATGAAAGGTCATTTGTCTGAGCCAGTTCTGCTGACAAGGGGTATCCCTGCTAGAACTATTTTTCAAAGTATCCGGATTCAAAATAAACAACAAATCCTTAACATTACAGAGTCGGCACGAGTGGTGAACGCATTGCAAGTGCAATATGATTTTCAATGGAACCATTCCACTTTAGATTACCTAGGTGTTCGCTTGACTATATCCCATGCACACTTAGGTTGTATACGAATTGTTCGAGTCACAATTGCTCGAATGACAATTGACCTTTTTACAATTGACCGAATTGTGAAGGTAAATTGTTACATATGTGCACCCCCCACCCAACGCAAAACCCCCCACCAAAAGGAACAAGTTACTTACCTGTAACTGTTGTTCTCCAGCATGGGTCTGGCATGGATTCACATGCTCATGAATATTCCCCGTCGTCAGGCTGGGAATCCTCGGTAAAGAAAAAACCAGTATCAGTTTTGTTTCTGATCTGTCTTTCGTAGTAATAACCAATCACTGATCTCTGCGTCATACTGACCACAGCCAATGACTGCCCTCTACCTAAGCCCCGCCTCTGGCAGCCATCTTCAGATTTGGAAGCACGTGAAGTGGCAGTATGACCAAGTGAAGAGCCGCAGAGGGGTAGGCGGGAGGGTTCGCATGTGAATCCATGCCAGACCCATGCTGGAGAACAACAGTTACAGGTAAGTAACTTGTTCCTTCTCCAGCATGGGGTCTGGCATGGATTCACATGCTCATGAATAAAGAATACATAGCAGTACACACATGCACAACCACGGGAGGTGGCAAAGGCTCAACATTAAGCATCTTACCTCCTCACCAGGCTCACCTCAGGCGAACAGGTTGCGCAGCACTGCTTGGCCGACCCTGGACTCCTCCCTGGAATCCCGGTCGACGCAGTAGAATTTCGTGAAGGTGTGCGTCGACCTCCACGTAGCAGCCCTGCATATGTCCAGCAGGGGCAGACCAGATAGGAACGCCGTGGTAGCTGCGATCGCTCTGGTGGAATGGGCTCTCGGACGGCCAGGCAGCGGTCGGTTTGCCAACCTGTGACAGTACATGATACAGCCGGAGAGCCATCTGGAAATGGAAGCCTTCGAGAGAGCCTTCCCCTGATTGACAGGTCCAAAGTTCACAAAGAGTTGTGACGTCTTCCGAAAACACTTCGTGCGGTCTACGTAGAACTTCAGCGCTCTAGCCACATCCAGCGAGTGCAAAGTCCTCTCAGCCGGCGACGAAGGCGACGGGAAGAACACAGGCAACACCAAGGGTTCGTTGAGATGGAAGTCCGATGGTACCTTGGGCATGAAGGAGGGGTGCGTCCTGAGCACTACCCTTGTGTCGTGAAAAGTCAAGTACGGGGCCTTGCAGGAAATGGCCTGGATCTCTCCCACTCGTCGTGCGGAGGTGATGGCCACAAGAAACGCTGTTTTCCACGACAGAAATTTCAACGGAGCCGAGTGCAGAGGCTCGAACAGAGGTCCCATGAGCTTGGTCAGCACCACGTTGAGCTCCCACGCCGGGGCCGGAGCCTTCACCGGCGGGAACGATCTGAACAGTCCCTTCATGAACTCTTTCACCAGACGATGAGACCACAAGGACGTCCGGCCCGTGGTTCTGGTGTATCGGGAGATCGCAGCAAGATGAATCTTGATGGACGCGTGTGCCAGTCCAGCTTTGGCCAGCGTCAGCAGGTACGGCAGTACCTGGGGAGCCGTAATCCGTAGAGGGTTAATCTTCTGTGCGTGGCACCAGACAGAGAACCTCTTCCATTTGTGTCCGTAGCATTTAAGAGTCGAGGACGCCCTGGCCTTTGCAAGAACCTCTCTGCAGTCGGCCGGTATGTCGTATCCTCCAAACTCTAGCGCTGCAGGAGCCAGGCCTGCAAGTTCAGCGATTTCGGGTCGTGGTGGAGGATGGCGCCTCCTTCCCTGGAGAGTAGATCCGCGTCCACCGGCAGCTTGATTGGCGGGGACGCTGACAAGTCCAGAAGGTCCGGGAACCATATCTGCCTCGGCCACGCAGGTGCGACGAGGAACATCCTGCACCGTGACCTCTTGAGCTGGTTGACGAGCCGGATTAGCAGTGGCAAAGGAGGGAACGCGTAGAGGAACAGGCCCTCCCAGGGGAACGAGAAAGCATCGCCCATGCTCCTCGCCTGGGGAAACCTGCTGGCGAACCTCCGGCACTTAGAGTTCGCGAACAGGTCGATCTGGGGTGTGCCCCACCGTCGGAAGAGGCGATCCACTAGATCCTGCCGTAGTTCCCACTCGTGGCACGAGCGCAGCTCCCTGCTGAGTGAGTCGGCGATGGTGTTTTTTATCCCTGCCAGATGAAACGGCACCAGAAACATCCTTTGGGCGACGGCCCAATGCCACAGGTCCTGCGCCTCCCTGGACAGCGCTGGGGACCTGGTTCCGCCCTGTTTCCGGATGTAAAACATGGTGGTGGTGTTGTCGGTGAAGATCCTCACCACCTTGCCCTTGAGGGACGGAAGGAAGGACCTGAGGGCCCAGAACACTGCACGGAGCTCCAGGACGTTGATATGGAGGGACTTCTCCGTCGGGAGCCAAAGGCCTCTCGCGTGCAGGTTTTCGGTGTGCGCTCCCCACCCTTCCAGGGAGGCATCCGTGGTCACTGTCTCCTGGTGGTCTGGGGTCTGGAAGTCCATGCCCGCCGTCAGATGCGCGCGGTTGCCCCACCACCGGACCGCTCGGCGGAAACTCTCGTCGAGTGTGATCCTCTCCTCGAAGCCGCCCGTCGTTTGGATCCAGCGCGCGTCCAGGAACTCCTGCAACGGGCGCATCCGGAGCCTGCACATGGGAATGAGGTAGATGCAAGAAGACATCATTCCGAGGAGGGACATGATGGACCTCACCTTGGCCGCGTCGGAAACCAACATCCGCTGTACCTTGCCCAGGATGGACCCGGTCCTTTCCTCCGACGGGGAGGCCAGAAGGGACACTGTGTCGAGCTTCGCTCCCAGAAACAGTGCGTTTTGCGCGGGTACCAGGTGGGACTTGGCGTAGTTCACGGAGAATCCCAGGTCCATGAGAAGTTGGACGGTCCTTGCCGTGTGCTCCACGGCGAGCTCCCTCGTCTTGGCTCGGATGAGCCAGTCGTCCAGGTAGGGGTAGACGTGGATCCCCTCGCGGCGCAGCTGCGCCGCCACCGGTGCAAGGCACTTGGTGAATACCCTGGGTGCCGACCGTAGTCCGAAGGGGAGGGCTTTGAACTGGTAGTGACGCCCTTGGACCACAAACCTGAGGAATTTTCGGTGCCCCTTTAGGATGGGAATATGGAAGTAGGCATCCTCCAAATCCAACGACGACAGGAAGTCTCCTTCCTCCAGCTGCCCCAGGACGTGCTGGAGGGTGACCATCCGGAACTTCTGTGCCTTGATGAACTTGTTCAGACGTCGCAGGTCTAGGATGGGGCGCCATCCTCCCGTCGTCTTCTTCACGAGGAAGTATCTCGAGTAAACTCCGGAGCCCCGAAGCCTCTTTGGGACGAGTTTGATGGCGCCCTTCCTGAGCATCGCCTTTACCTCCAGGAGAAGCTGAGGGACGTGAAGCTCTTTCCTGGCCACGGGGGGGGACGCGCGGGCACCTTCTTTGAAACTCGAGCGCGTGGCCCCGGGCTAAGGCGTCCAGCACCCAACGGTCGGTGGAGATGGACTCCCACACGCTGACGAAGCTCGCCAGCCGGCCTCCCACCGGGGTGCTTCGGTGGGGGCCCGACCCCACGGCCGGTTCAATCCTGTTTCGACAAGGCTTTGCTGCCTTGACCTCCTTGGCAACGACGGCGGGGTCCGCCAGACTTGCCTCGTCCTCTGTAGGCCTCCTGAGACGACGAGCGGGCCGCTTGACGGTAGGTGGAGAAACCGCCGCCGGAACCTTTGGAGGCGCCCTTGCCTCTGCTGCTCCGAAAGGGCGTCCGTCGTTGCTGCAGAACCCCAAGGGCCCGGGCCGTCTCAGTGTCCGCTTTAATGGCCTGAAGGGAATCGTCCACTGTTTTCCCAAACAGGTTGTTCCCATCGAACGGCATGTCCAGGACTCTGGTCTGTACGTCTTGACGGAAGTCCGTAGCCTTGAGCCATCCACGCCGCCTAAGGCACACGCCGTTGCCCAACTGGCGGAAACCAGTGTCGGCGATGTCCGTCGCAATAGTGATGGCGTGGTCCGACGCCACCTCACCTTCCTGTAGGATCTCCAGGGCATCCGCCCTCTTGTCGTCCGGTAGGAAGTCCAGCAGGGGAGCCAGTTTGTACCATAGCTCCCTGTCGTAGCGGGCCACGATAGCCAAGGCGTTGGCCGCTTTAATCGTCGTCGCTGCCGACGAGATGACCCTGCGTCCCATAGCGTCCAATTTCTTTCCCTCGCCGTCCGGTGGGGAAGTCGATGTGGAGGCCGCACCCCCCCCCCGCTTTCTTCCTGGCCGCCGCGGAGACGACGGAGTCCGGGGTAGGCTGCGCCCGGAGGCACAGGGGGGCCGCGTCCGGGACCCGGTACTTCTTCTCGTACCGGTCTCTTCTAGCTGGCGTCGTGGAAGGGTTCTTGAGGAGGGCGAGGCCCTCATCCCAAATGTCGTCCAGTAGAGGCACCGCGAGGACCGTCTTCCTCTTGGCCTCGCGCCGTTGATAAAGGAATCCTTCCTTTTTCTTCTCCTCAGGGCAGAGTTGGAAAAGCTCGGATGCCCTGGCGATCATGGAGTGGAACGATCCAATCTCGTCGGGCGGAGAAGCCCTGGTGGGAGGTGACGACGGTAGATCCTCGTCGTATACCTCGTCGTCCGTACCCATCGCTGCCGTGTCAGTCCCCGTATCATCCCCTCGGGTGGACGGGGAGGAGGGCTGGACGGGGCGCGACGGCTGAAAAGGAGGTGGAGGGTGAATCCTTCTTTTCTTGGGAGGGGGAACACCAGAAGGTCCCGGTTCAGGATCCCCCGACGGGAGAGGTTCCTCCGTCGGCAAGGGTAGTCTCGTCCTTATCTCTGAGCATAAGGACTGTATAGCCAACAAAATGGCCGCCGAGTTGTCTTGCGGCGCTGGCAGAGGGGAATCCGACGGGCGATCAGGGGCCCCGTCGGCACCCTCGACGATGTCGTCACCTGCGTCGGGACTCATCCCGACGGGCCGGTCTTCTTCCACGCCAAGGCCGTGGCTTAAGACCTCGATCAGCTCTTCCTCCGAGGTTGAGGCCGAATCTACGACGACGCCCTGCCCCCCCTTTTTCTTCCCTGGCGGGGATTTCACAGGGGTCCTATCGATGGGCACAAAAGAGGACTCCCTCCGCGGTGGCAGGGAGACTCTGAGCCCCGAGGTCGCCACCACTGGTGTAGCCTCCACAGGCTGAGCCAGGGCCGCCGCGACAGTATCGATAGAGGGCTTGGCCGGATGGATTAAGGCCTTCACCACCTTAGGTGCGCTCACCGCCTTATCCTTGAGGGGGGGGGGACACTGCCTCGCTCCCCCTCCGATGGGGCCTTCGAGCTCGACCGGGGCCTCTCCAGGAGCTTCGCCGGTTGCTCGCCTTTCCTCTTACCCGACCCAGAGCGTTGGCTCGTGGTTGATGGTGCCGGGGAGGGTGCGCCCTGCCTGGCGCCCGTAGAGCCCGACCGTTCGGCGCTCCCGGTGCCAGCGGACTCGCGGTGCTTGGCCTTGTGTTGGACCCCCGTCGCCGGGGCGTCCTCAAAAGTCTTAGAAGACCGCTCGGATTTCTTCCTCTTCTTCTCGCCTGACGGGCTCTTCCCTTCCAGCCAGTTGGCGAGACGTTGATGGCGGTCCTTCATGGTCCGCTCCGACATATTGCCGCAAAACGCACAGTCCTTCTCCACGTGCGTCTTGTCCTCATGTAAGCAGTAGAGACAAAAGGAGTGTTCGTCCTCCTTAAAGACGTTCTGCAGCTGGCATCCAGGGCAGATCCTGAACAGCTTTCCGGGCGTCTAGCTTCCCTTCTCCTGGGCCATGTCCGGGCCTGAGAAGATTCTGGAGTCCTCCAAAAGCGTAGCTCGACGAAATCTTCACCCTTGAGGGGCGCAGACGAATCCGACACGGGTCCCCGTTGATCGGATGGAGAGTCGGTGGAGCTTGAGGCTCTTTTGACCGAAAAAACGAAGTTTTTGAGAAAAAACGTGAAAAAATAGCACTAACGCTCGAGAGCAATAGCACGAGGATCCCAACACATGAACGTGCGGTAAAAATCTGAAGATGGCTGCCAGAGGCGGGGCTTAGGTAGAGGGCAGTCATTGGCTGTGGTCAGTATGACGCAGAGATCAGTGATTGGTTATTACTACGAAAGACAGATCAGAAACGAAACTGATACTGGTTTTTTCTTTACCGAGGATTCCCAGCCTGACGACAGGGAATATTCATGAGCATGTGAATCCATGCCAGACCCCATGCTGGAGAACTATATATATATTTGATACATTACTCATGCTTGTATCTGCTTAGATTCACATGCTGTTCATAGGCAGACATCTAGTGGAAGCTGCAGAGTATTACAGTTCGTTTTTCGAAACTCGAAAATGGGCATTGAACTAGGGCGTGCCAGTAATACTATCCCTAGTGTGACGTCCGCTGTACCCATGATCCCCCACGCGTGTAGGACGCTCAGACTGCATTTTTTCTGACATGAAGTAGCGTGAGTACAGAGTATCCAAGCAGATAAGATAGATAAGACTACAAGCATCCATGCGCCTTCTCTCAGAGGGGAGGAAGGGCGGGCGCATGTGAATCTAAGCAGATCCAAGCATCAGAAATACGATTACGGTGAGTAATGTATCGCTTCTGAGGCTTGTGGAATCTACTTAGATCACATTATGTGCATAGATTAGTGAGCAGTGTTAGAAGAAGGAGGTGGGATGCGAGAAGGGTCATGAGCGAACAAATATCTTAGAACCGCTTGTCTCACTTGAGTATTTGTCTTGGAATGAGTGTCAATGCAGTAGTGCTGAGTAAATGTGTGAATAGAGCTCCATGTAGCTGCTTTGCAAATGGTGTTAAGGGGTACATTTGCAATGAAAGCCAGAGTGGCCCCAGTACCTCTTGTTGAGTGGGCCCTTGGTGTAAAAGGCAGTGTCTTTTCTGAAAGGGAGTAACGTAGCTGGATACATTTGACTATCCATTTAGAGCTGGCACCTTTAGAGACGCAATCTTCTTCTCTGCCTGTAGCTACGGAGACGAACAGTTGATCTGTCTTTCTTAGCGGTCTGGTCTTGTCTAAGTAGTAGAGGACCGCTCTCCTCACATCTAGTGTGTGGAGTTTACCCTCAGCAGAGCTTTTGGGTTCTTGGAAAAAGGCTGGTAGCTCAATGGACTGGTTAACATGGAATTTTGAAATTAACTTAGGTGAGAACCTAGGGTGAGTTCGTAAAACCAGTTTATCCTTATGGACAGTAAAGAAAGGATCCAGCACTGACGGAGCTTGAATTTCACTGACTATTCTTATGGATGTAATGGCTACTAAGAAGGCAGTTTTATAAGTTAGGTCTTTGAGACTAGCTTTATGCATGGATTGAAAGGGAGGTCCCATGAGTTTAGCAAGCACCACACTAAGGTCCCACCCTGGTGGTGGGTTAAAAATTGGAGGGTGGAGTCTCTTCACCCATTCCATAAAGGCTTTGACAACTGGCACTTTCCACCATGACACCTTGTTATGGGAGGTGGTGTATGCTGACAGCGCCGCCAGGTGCACCTTGAGTGAATTAAATACCAACCCTGCCTCCAGTAAGTGGAGAATGTAGGTTACAATATTGGAAGGAGTACAATCAATTGGGTTGATTTGTTTATTCTGGCACCAAATAACAAATCTTTTCCACTTATCAAAGTAACAGTGCCTTGTGTTAGGTTTTCTTGATTCCTGTAAGATATCCATACATCTCTGGGGTAAACTGAGATGGCCGAAACCTATGACTTCAGGAGCCATGCTGCCAAGTTCAACAAGTTGGGTTGAGGATGCACCGTTTGTCCTTCGTGCTGGGAGAGTAGGTTGTACCAGCACGGGAGTCTGATGGCGTCGCACACCGCCAGTTTGCGCAGGCGTGGAAACCATGGTTGTTTCGCCCACATAGGAGCAACTAGGATGAGCGTCATCGATTCCCTGTGTATCTTGTTGACCACCTTACTCATCAGAGGGGTTGGTGGTAAAGCGTAGGCAAACATCCCTGACTAATTCATCGATAGAGCGTTCCCCTTGGAGCCTGGCTGGGGGAACCTGGATGCGAAGTCTGGGCACTTTGTTTTTTTCTGTGGCAAATAGGTCTAAAGTGGGGCAACCCCACTGAGAGAAGAGATCTTCTACGACTTCTTTGTGTAGTCACCAATTCGTGTTCCTCTGGGAGGGGATCTCTGCTCAGAGCGTCTGCTAGTGAATTGAGATCCCTGGAACATGTTGAGATGACAGGTAAATCTTCCATTTGAGTGCCCATTTCCAAATTTTCTGGGCAAGCTTGGACAGATTTGGCGAAAGAGAGCCCCCCTGTTTGTTTAAATAAAACATTGCTGTAATGCTGTCTGTTAGGATCTGCACTGACTGGTTGGATGGAGGTGTTCGAATGCCCGAAGCGCTCTGAGGACTGCCAGAAGTTCTAGCAGATTGATGTGACTCTGATCCACTGTGTGAGACCAGAGACCCTGAGCTGTGTGGTGAAGGTAGTGAGCACCCCCACCCTGCCAGGGAGGTGTCTGTTGTGACAAGGGCCTGTATTTCTGGATCATAAAAGAAAGGGTTTCCACTTTGAAAGATTCTCTCATGTCCACCAGCGAAGACTCTGTACTAGTGTTGGCGAAACGACCACTAGATCGTCTGACTGACCACTTGCATGAGACCACTGTTTCGCCAAGTGTTAGGGAGAATTCTCTGTAAAGGCTAATTTCCCAAACCTAGTGAGTCCCCCAGCAACTTTGCTGGATTTTTGGGGTTTATTTTTTTCTCCTGCTAAGAGTGAGACTCTTTTCTCCCACTCTTAAGCATGATTTGAGAATGTCTTTTGACTATGTAACGTGTTTTATGGGCTATGGGGTCTTTTACTCCATAGGGCTTCATGTGTTTTTTTGGTATGTGTGTTACACAGCACCCTTAGTGCAGTAACACAGGGGTGTCATAGTGACCCCCAAACATAGACTCCATACCCTGGGACTGACTACTGTCTCCCAGGGCATGTAAAGTCATCATTGGCTTTACTAGTCTTAAATTGTGAACAGAACCAGTACAAACCATCATATTGTGGAAGTACTGGTAGGGGTAATTCAATTGCCCCTGGGTCTGTTTTCCAAGGGGGCACTGTCCAGTCCCCCCTTGTCGAGTTTCTGGCTGGTGGCAGTGGATACCACACAAAATATTCCACAGGAATATTTCCTATGGGATTTTCCCATTCATTTAAAACACACCACTTTTTGGTGCAATGTTAAAGATACCGCTGGGTTATTTATTTAATATTTATTCCCCGGTTGGATCTTTTTGCCAGGACTCAGTTTTAAGATGGCGTTTGTGTTCGCCTCTGAAATTCTAACCCAAGTCGAGCCCTTTGTTCCACTTTTTGGCGGGCTTCTCCACAGAAGCCTCCAAATGGTGCCACTCTGTCTGGGGTCAACAGGATGTGTGGGAGGGGGATTAGGCACCCTGGACTGAGTTGCCTTGGCAACACAAGTCGCACTCTTGTGTGATTGGCCCAGTGGTGAGCCGCCCGGCTCACCACTTAGCATGTTCGAGTGACAGCTAGGCTGATGAATGAGGGGTTTGCTACATAAAAGCAGGCCTTTGGGGACTGCTACTTCAGAAGTCGAGACAGGACCTAAAGAATCCGAAGAGGGGAGAAGCTGAGCCATCTACAACGACAACACCACCGGTGGAGCCCTGCTGTACGAAACTCACCACTTTCCCGACGACAGAGGAGATCTTCTTCCAGGAGAGTCTTCTTCCCTTTGAGCTGGTGGGACCAACCAGTTCGCCTTTTTCGCCTTCCTGGATCGTCTCGTGGTCGAATCGCCCGTGCCAAGCACCCCAGCGGCCGGATAGCCACGCTTCACCACTACCACGAATAAAAGGGTAGTACCTTTTAATGGGGAAACTTCATGGCTGGTTTCTTCCCTGGCAGTGCAACGACCTCTAGCTTTCCTCCACGTCGAGATCTCCTCTTCCCCTGGACGAAGCCCCGACTTGCACCCGCTGCCAGGAACAACTTCCCCCCGCTGGAGCTTTCTCACCATTTCAGGTACTTTGTCCCGCCTGGTCTCCCTTGCAACAGACTGTCCAAGGTGTCCCGTAAATCCTTGACTCTCTATCCTGGGGTGACCTCGGACCTGCTAACATTACCTTTCTAACTTGATCCAACCTCTTTTGACTTTTCTGCAAAGACTGAGTGCATTTCCACTGTGTGATCTTGGGCACATTCCGCCTTGCTCTCTCCAAGAGTGGGCCTGGCCTATGACCTTTTTGCTCTACAGTAGACCCTGCCTTTCTTGACTTGCTGCGGCTTCTTAAAAGTGTTGGTACTGTGTGTTTTTCCTATTCTGCCTTTTCTCTCCCTTTTTAAACAAATGATTGGAGTGCCATCTACGGTTATGTGCTCACCTCTGTTTTGCTAAATAAGTGGAGTCTTAACCTAGACTTGTTGAATAATTAACTAGGGAGGTGTATATACTTATAGTGACTGTGTTTGAACTTGCTTGACATATTAGTGCCAGTTTATTTTTACAAGTGTTTTTAAATAAATAATTATATACTTTTTTTTTTTTACCAAAGCTCTGGTCAGTGTTTGCTTGTGCTACTGTATTTTTAGCCCCATTGTGTATACTCTATATACTGCCTAACTCTTCTTTAGAGAAGTCTGACTGCTCAGCCACAGCTACCAGGTAAATCGGGGTGGTGCAGACTGCTACCAATTAGGTTTACTGCTAACGCCTGTAGTCTTAAACTTTTTGCAGTGGTCCCTAAGGGAACTGCACAGGTTTCTGCCTAACACCAACCATTCCTGCATGGGTCGCAGGCGCGCGTGGGGAACCAGGTAAATGCAAGATGCCATCATGCCTAGCAAACACATCGCTTTGCGTATCCTTATTTGGCGACCGGCCTGATATTGAGGAATTTGCAGAAACAGATTTCGAATTCTCTCCTCTGATGGAAAGGCCAACCCCTCTTGGGTGTTTAGGACAGCTGCTAGGAACTGTTTTGAGGTGCTTGGCACCAGGCTTCATTTTTTCTCGTTGATTGAGAAGCCCAATTGGAAGAGGAGGTCGATAGTTCTTTGAATGTTTAGTCTGCAAATTACGGGGGTTTCCCCTGTGATGAGCCAGTCGTCCAGGTAAGGGTACACCGGTATTGCCTTCCTGCGTAGGTGCACAGCCACCACCGCCAGTACCTTGGTGAACACCCTTGGCGCTGAGGCTATTCCGAACTGGTAGTGCTGGCTGTCTATCTTGAAACGCAAGAATCTTCTGTGCGCTGGGAACATGCAAATATGAAAATAGGCATCTTTCATATCCAATGTTGCCATGTAATCCCCCTTTTTTAGTAGGGGGATTACCTCTTGGAGTGTAGTCATGCAGAATTTTTGTGCCTTGACATACTTGTTTGCAGGGCGGAAGTCTAATACTGGGCGCATTGCTAGATCTTTTTTTGGCACAAGGAAGTAGGTTGAATAAATACACTTGTTTACCTGGTTGCCCGGGACGAGTTCTATTGCGTCCTTTGCAAGTAGAATTGCTATATCCTCGAGGAGGATTTTCTGGTGCTCCAAGGAGTGTACCTTCTGTCTTGGAGGATGGTTGCGGGGGCGTTCTAGTAGCTCTATACAGTATCCCTCGGACACTGTGGACAGCACCCATCTGTCTGAAGTGATCCCTTCCCATGCGTGGGTGAAGGTGGAAATGCGCCCCCCCTACTGGGGATGCATGGGAAGGGACAGAGCGGAACGTCACTGTTTATTGGGTGGCGTGCCACCTCTACCGGGGCTGCCTCTACCCCTAGTGCGGCCCCTGAGCTGACCTCTGGGGAAACCTTGTGTACCCTGAGACTGGTTGTTGCCCCATGAGGTTCCTTGGTTCCGATAGTAATTGGAGCCTCTATGGGAGATATGGCTGCGAGAGCGACGAAAAGTTCTATTTCCCCTTTGACCTAGTGGTTTATTTATCAATCGTCCGAGAGATTTTAAGGTCTCGCATTCGTCCTTCGCTGTCTTTAATGCCTCTTCTACTGCTTTACCAAATGGGAGGTTGGGCTCTACCGGCATGTCTATGAGGGTAGCCTGGGTCTCAGTTTTAAACCCGGACTGTCTTAGCCAAGCATGGCGTTTTATCACTGTGCCCTCTGCTATTAATCTTTCTGCATTGTCTGCAGCATCAAACTTTGTTTTAAGTATTCATCCTGACATAGATCTACCATCAGATGCAATTTGGGCCAACTGTCCTTTTAGTGGTTCAGGTGCCGAGGCTATTAAAGCAGCTACTTGTTCCCACTGGTGGCAGTTATAGCTTGCTAACAGAGTGTTAGCGTTAGCAATGCGTGCCTGATATGCTGATGTGGATGCCACATTCCTTCCCAGAGCATAAATGCTCTTGCTCTCTTTATCGGGGGTGCTTCTGAAGAAGCTAGTGGTGTGCCCGCCCTCTTTCTAGTTGTTGTTCCTACCAAAGTGTCAGGTTTTAACTGACCCCTTATGTACAAGGGATCAGAGGGAGCAGCCCTAAATCATTTTTCTACTCGTGGATTAACCGCACGAGTAACATTAGGGGTCAACAGCGAGGGATCTATTCTGCGCTGGACTGATTTTAATATGGGGATAGCTTGGGCAATGGCTCTCTTGTCCCCTAATATTTCTTCTGCAAAGTCCCTATCTTCTTGGACACCCTGTGTGTCTATATGAAAATGTGCTGCAGCTTTGGCTAGTACCTCATTCAGTAATGGCTGATCATCAACCGGTGAGTCATTCACTGGGGGATCTTTCGGAATAGGGGAGTCAAGACTGTAGGCTTCTGCCTCATCTTCCTCTTCTTGGTCCTCATCGTCCCCATAGTAATCAACCCCTGTCTGGTCGTCCATTATCTGAGTTTCTTTGTCCTCACCCTCTGCTTCTGAATGGTAGGACTCAATCATTAAAGGGTCTGAAACAGATGGCTGCTCTGGAGTCTCAGAACAGAGCCTTTCAGTAGGGGGTTGAGAGTCCTTGGATCCTGAGGGGGCAGAGGTAGTTGGTGTATTTTGATAGCTCTGGAAATAGTTAGGGTCCTTTTTGTAGAAGTCCACAAAAAAGGACATTCTCCTCATTACCCTATCAATGTCCTCTGAGTTCCATTCCTTGGAACTGGGAATAATTCTTTCCTGCTGTGGTTCCCCATCCATGCCCATATCATGAGGAGTGGGAGGGACAATCTTTGGCTTTTTGACAGGGTCTGAGACCTTGGATTTCTCTAAAGATTTGTGTTTGTGTTTTTCCTTCTGAACTTGATGTTCTGAGGTCTTCTTATGTTGTTTTGCATTCTTCCCATGACTAGAGGAGTGTTCTCCTGAACCTTTAGGGTTTTCTGAGGGTTTCCGCGCCTGGTGCCGAGATTCGCAGGTGGTAGTACGAGATTCAAAATACTTGGGAGAAGGGCGTTGAATCTCAGGAGTAGACGTCGAACGTGCTACTTGAGGGTAGAGGTCGGATTCGTCTTCTGACGATCGGGCCTCAATGACTCTTGGTAGTGTGGCACCTTTACCAACCGTGGACAGTTGTTTGTCGTGAGAGGAACATGACCGGGAACGCCCAGAGGACATCGAATCAGTGGACCGCTCTCTAGGTGCCTTTTGTTGCCGATCGCTCGACATGCGTGTCGAATCTCGGCTGGGGCTAATGTGCTTGGTGGAAGTGATCTGTGTTGCGCTCTTGCCGCCGGGTGATGTCCCCATAACTGAACCGCCGTTCAGTCCTCCGGGGTCAGGGGCTAGCGCGTGGGTGTCTGAAGTCACCCTTATGCCCTGGCCGTCCGATAAGGCGGCGTTGCTGCCATCGCTGAAGGATCCCATGGCGTTCATGGCCTCTAGTTGCCTGGCGTAGTGGGCCCAGCTCTTCGTCGAGCGGTCCTGGAGTGTTTTGGGCTTGAAGAGCTTACAGGCTCTACAGGTAGCCTCGGGATGGTCTTGTGAGAGACACAAGTTACACGTATTGCGTTTTTGTCTACCCAGGGAAACTTCCTGTTACACTTCAGGTAGAATTTAAAGAGAGTACTCTCCATATGTCACTAATTGGCAGCGGGCGGGTATATGTAGGAAACAAGTGCATGACCACCCCCAACTCTCTCTACTTGAACAGGGCCGAGGCCAGAGGCGTCTATCATAGACGTCGATTTCCGGCGTAGTGTGGGAGAAACGGGGACATTTTGTAATCATAATTGATCATCGGCAAATCCAAGGGAACACTGCGATATGCTTCCGACAAGCATGGTGGAAAAAACAATCTGAGGGTCCTACACGCTTGAGGGATAATGGGTACAGCGGACGTCACACTAGGCATAGTATTACTGGCACGCTCTAGTTCGACGCCCATTTTCGAGTTTCGAAAAACAAACTAATACTCTGCAGCTTCCACTAGATGTCGGCCATTAAGGATATGGCTGGAGTGGACCTTCCATTAGATCCACTCACAGTGCCATTAGGCAATGAAGACCCTGAGGGCATATAACAACCTGATCAGTAAGAATGCAAAACTAGTAACACATCTCTTGGTAGCAGCTAGTCATGCTGACCCACAATTGGAAAGCTTCTTCTTCCCCGGATATGGTGGGTAAGGATATGGTCCAAATTATCCACAGATACAATTGATGCCGCCAATAGGGGTGAGATGCCAAAATATTTGGAAACCTGGTACCCTTTTATTAATTTTGTACAAAAGAATGACTTCCCGATTGTGCATCATAAGGCCCAAGACATGCGTTTGTTTACATTGAGATGACCCCCTCCTTCCTCGTCCCCTGCTGCAACATGTTGAGGCAAAGCCCTGAAATTGTGACCTGCCCCCCCCCCTTTTTCCTCTTTGCTTTATTATAGTATCATTGTTTTTCTGTTATAAATTAGTTTTTTCGATTTTTAAACCAATGGATCATACAGTAATGCATTTATGACATGTATATATCTATATGTTCTTGTCGATCAAAGAATTCGTTATTTACCTGTAACTCCTGTTCTCCAGCATGGGTTTTACATGGATTCACATGCTCATGAATATTCCCCATCATGCTGGGAATCCTTGTTAAACATTAAAGCACTTTGGCTTTAAAAGGTAAAACAGCAGACACTTTGGGTCATACCACCCCAACCAATGACACTCATCCTCCTAAATTCCACCCCTGGTGGACAGCTTCAGAGCTGGATGCGCATGTAGATTGGCAGGAGGAACCAAGAAGAGCCAGAGACGGAAAGAAGGGAGAGGTCACATGTGATCTCAAGCCAAGGGACCTTATCTCTCCAGCCCTGAAATCCCTACACTGGCTCCCAGTGGCTACAAGAGCCTCTGCATCATCCACAAGCCTTTCTGGGGCAGGGGCCCGCATACATCAAACTCTCATCCTAAAAACCTTCCTTACCGAGCCCTTCGCTCAGTTACCTCCAACTCTCTAAGTGTAAAATGCTACAGCAGGCAGAGAGTGGAGGGTGTGGGGGAGGGATAGAGCTCTCTCCTCTGCAGGTGCCTCCTGCTGGAATGGTCTCCCTGCCCCTCCCAAACTTGAACCGGACCACCTGAAGTTCTGGAAGCAAGACCTTCCTTTTATCCTCTGCTTTCTCTGTCTCTGTGTGATGCTTGAAATGCATCAGAGGGACAGGGCCTCCGAATCCTTGTCCTTTATTGCTTTATCATGTATGTTCTGTCTTGTTTTCCTCGCAGGAGTTCATGTGGGACTCCCGACAGTGCAGCTCTTCCTCTTTCTGGTTTGGTGAACAGACCCTTGGGATACCCTTATGGCACCCATGGGTGGGAGTACGACTCTGTACTCCTAGTGTATGTTTTTAGGCACCTGTGGGTGGCCCACAGAGCAGGGTACGCGCTGGTGGCAGCTCCGTGCTGAATTCACAAGTGCCCTGTGCATCCTCCATTTTGGGATGCCCAGGCCCTGTCATTGGAATCAGTGGATTCCTGATAGGAAACAAGATGGCCCCTGTGGCCTCTTGCTTTCTATCGCCAGTTACCTTACTTTCCCCGAAGTCCTGGGAAGCCCCAACTCTATCCCTTCCCCCTGACTGGCTGTTAGGTGGAAGTTCCATATATGGTGGTGTGGGGAAGTTCAGGCCAGACTGGCTGGAGCCTTCCCAATGACTATGATGTGGGTACGCCCGTGGGGTGGAACCTGGGTGAATGGAGTGTGTGACGAATACGCTTTCCGTGTTATGGGTGTCTAGTATCTGGTGTGTGATACAATGACTGAGACAGCCCTGCCCGAAACTGGTATGAATGCAGTGTGTAGTGCTGAATGGCAGAGTGCTTGTCCGAATCCACATCCCGTGTCATGAGTGTCTGGATGGAGAAGAATGGCCTGAATGCACTGTGAGCCGATTGGCTAACTGACTGCCTGAATGCCCTTCTGAATGATTGGTTGCCAGAGTGTGACCCAGCAGCATGAATGGGAGATAAACAATATACCTGCGGGCCTCTCACTGCTAGAAATCGTTCAGAAGCTTAAGTCAAAACTGATGCTTAACTTTGAAGCCCACTGGAAGAAGAAGAACTGCTGCCGCTGTCCTTCACTAATCTGAAAGCTGTTGTTGAACTGATCCAAGAGAGGACCTGGCTAGGAGACCTCTTCCCGAGCTACGAGGGACCATCCTCCACCAGCTGACCTTTGCTAAATCTCCCTGGACGCCAGACCCTCGAAAGGCTGCCGACCAGAGACGGGGAACGCCCCGGAATCACGAAGAGAAGCTCCCGTACATTGAAGTCCATCACCGTCGACGACCGCCGTCGCCGACCGGAGCCGCAGTGCTCCTTTGCCCAAGAACATTGAAACAAGGGCTCCCCCTTGCTCATCCTTGTCGATCGCTTTTATCCTGCCGGAGAAAGTCAAGGCTGCCGATGACCGAGGAGAATCCGCCGGTGGGTTTCCCGCCACCCGAAGACCACAGAGACGCTGACGACTCGACACCTTTGCTGGGCTAAAGTTCTTCATTGACTCCTTGCGGCAACAAACACTCATCGTTGAGGTGCACCGCATGCCTCAGTTTGTAGGACGTTTTTGACCGATCGTCAACAAGCACCGCAAGAACCGAAGCTGCTGCCGAAACGACAGTGTTCACCCTTTTTCCTTGTGGAATCTCGACGATCTGTGGCTCCTGACTTAAAGGGAGTCGCTCAAGAAGTATCTGCCGACGACCCGACTTCGAACTCTGCTATTCCAGGTACCTTGGGGGTGTAGAACTATTTAGAAGGAAATAAGACTCTTGCGAACAATATATGGACTGGGTTTGTACAATATATCTTCATTTACTGGTTGCCCAGGAGGGGAGATCCTCATACAGAACTGTGCCTGGTGATAGAGACTCAGTCATCTGCCAATTGTTCTAACCGACTGCTTTCCTTCTATGTCTATTGTTGGTTCCCTTTATTAATTGATCCGTGTGACATTTGACCAAAGTACAGTTGATGCATTTTAATGAAATCTGATAGTAATTGTGGTACCACGTAGAATTGTGTACATTTGCCATTGTAGATTAACTGAGCACTAATACAGTGTGTGGACATTCCTTTGTGGGTGCTTGGGGACTACACTGTACTTATGAAACAGCCTGCATCACCTCCTGAGAGCTTAAGCATTGATTACTCGTCCACAATACCAAATAGAGAATCTTGGCTGGGGTGCTCTGTGCCTCTACTCTGCCATATAGAGAGCAGGAGTACAGATCCTCCTCTCTCCCCCTCATTATTACGATTACACAGCAGTACACAGACAACCACAAGAGGTGGCAAGGCTCACAGAAGCAAAATACTTTACCCCTGGAACAAACTGAACTCATGTTGCGAAGCACTGCTTGGCCAATCCAGTACTCTTCCTGGAATCCCTGTCGACACAATAGAAGCTTGAGAAGGTGCGAGTAGATTTCCACATAGTGCCCTGCAGATGTCGAGCAGGGGAACACCAGAAGGAAACGATGTAGTCGCTGCAATGACTCTGGTGGAATAGGCTCTCAGCCAGCCTGGTAGCGGTCTGTAGGCCAGATGATGGCAACCCGTAATACAGCTAGAGAGGCAGCTGCAGATGGAAGCCTTAGAAAGGGCCTTCCCATGTCCCATAGGTCCAAAACTGACACAAAGCTCAGAATTCTTTTGAAATTCTTTTGTGCGTGCCACATAGAACTTCAAAGCATGTGCAACGTCCAGCGAATGCAAAGATATTTCAGCAGGTGAAAAAGGGTTTGCAAAGAAATCTGGTAGAACCAAATGCTTGTTTAGATGAAAGTCCAACAGGTCCTTTGGCATGAAGGAAGGATGGATAAACAGAACTACCATAGCTGAATGGAATGACAAATATGGAGGCTTACAGGAGAGAGCCTGCATTTCCCCAATCCCGCCTGACCGAGGTGAAAGCCACCAGGATGGCGATCTTCCACGACAAAAACTTCAAAGAGGCCCGATGCATAGGTTCAAACGGAGGCCCCATCAATTTAGACAGTACCACATTTAGCTACCACGCAGGGGCAGGAGCCTTCACTGGAGGGAATGTTCTGAAGAGGCCCTTGAGGAACTCCTTAACAAGCCTGTGCGACCACAGGGAGAGCTTGCCTTGAGCCCGGGTGCACCTTGATGGATGCATGAGCAAGGCCAGACTTGGCAAGCGAGGGCAAGTAAGGTAGAAGCTGCGGTGCCATAACACGCAGTGGAGAAATCTTCTGCGACTGGCACCACACTGTAAAGCGGTTCCACTAGTGTTTGTAGCAGGCTAGTGTAGAAGGGGGCCCTGGCCAAAATGCTTTTGAATTCTAAAGGCAGCAAGTAGTGCCCAAATTTTGGTGCAGGATTGACCCTCCCTTCTCTGGAGAGCAGGTCCGGAAGGGGAAGCAGTTTGATGGCTGGGGCCACCGAAAGATGCAGATGGTCAGAGTACCAGATCTACCTGGGCCACGCTGGTGCAATGAGGATCATTTTACAGTGGCAAAGTCTGAGTGTGTGGATCATTCGAAGCAACAGAGGGATTGGAGGAAATGTGGACAGGAAAAGGCCCTACCAAGGGAATGAGAAGATGTCCCCCAGACTCCTTGGCTGAGGATACTTGCTGGCAAGCTTCTGACACTTGGTGTTAACCGCTGATTCAAAGAGGTCGATTTCAGCGAGACTGCACTCATTGAGGCAAAACACTTGTGCTTGCTGGAGCTCCCATTCGTGGCAGCACCAGAGCTTTCTGCTGAGAGTCTGCAGATGGTTCTGAACACCTGCCAGGTGAAATGCAACGAGAGACATCAATTGAGCAACAGCCCAGTGCAATAGATTCTGCGCCTCCCAAGAAAGAATGAGGGAGCGTGACCCGCTCCTCTTCCGGACGTAAAACATGGTAGTAGTTTTGTCCGTGAAGACCCGCACCAACTTCCCCTGGAGCTGAGGCTAAGAAGACCTGACAGCCCAAAAAACTGCCCGCAGTTTTGACATTGATGCGCAAATCCTTTTGTTCCGGGAGCCAGAGGCCTCTTGCGTATGCATGTCCTGTTTGGGCTCCCCAACCCTCTAGAGAGGCGTCGGTTGTGACAGTGGCCTGATACGCAGGCATCTGAAAGGGAGCACCCTATGAGAGATGCGGGAGAATTGTCCACAACTGAAGGGCCCGACAGAATGCTGATTGATGGCGATCTTGTCGTTCCACATGGCGGTCACTCGCTGCCATGCAGGAACTCAAAGAGGTCTCATTTGTAGCCTGCAATGGGGAACCAGCTGGATGCAGGAGGACATCATCCCCTGCCATGTGACCATCCAGAATTTCTAGGACTTGTGGAATTTGTTGAGGCGTCACAAGTCTAGAATGGGTCTCCACCCTCCTGCCTTCTTTTGCACTAGAAAATATCTGGAGTGCACTCTGGAGCAGCTGATGGACCGGCTCCATTACCCATTTGAACATGGCTTGAACCTCCTTTAGCAACTGCGCTACATGCTAGTCTTGTCTGGGGATGTGAGGAATGTGAGGGCATTTGTCCTGGAATGCCAGAGAGTGGCCCTTTTGAAGGATATCGAGCACCCATTTTTGTTTGTGGAGAAGTTGCGCCACTGGTTGGCGCACTGGTTGATAAATTGTGATAACCGGCCTTCTTGTCTTCTGGGACTTATACCCAACTTATACCAAAGCTCTCTGTCGTACCTTGAGAGAATGGGTGTTAGGGCGCTGATTTTATTTAGACTTGTCAGTCGCATTTGACAGCATAGACCACCCCGCCCTGGTCTTGCGTCTGTCTTCAGTGGGTCTGTCAGGCCAGGTGCTTGTATGGTTTTCTGCCTTTTTGGCTGGTTGCTCAGTCTGTTTATTCTTCTCTCTGTTCAAAGCCAGCCACCCTGTCTTGCTGGGTACCTCAAGGCTCTGCTCCCAACGTGTTCAACATTTATATTCAGCCACTTCTCTGATTTATCCTCTCCCATGGCTTCATGTGCTATTCCTATGCAGACAAAACGCAGATTATACTCCGTCTGGATCTCTCCTGACCGGACACAGCTGCTCGTCTTAGGGGTTGCCTTGAGGAGGTGGGTGGGCGGATGGATGGCAGAACTGGCTAAAGTTGAACGGTGAGAAGACTGAGGTACTGGTTGTTGGCTCCTCATACCACCTGTCCTTCTGGACTGCTGATTGTTGGCCTTCTATTCTTGGTCCTTTCCCCTCTCCTGGAACTTCGGTGAAGGATTTGAGGATACAAATATCAGCCTCACTGTCGATGCGTGATCGGGTGTCCTTCATCTGCCAAACGGCCACTTTAAGCTTAAAATCATTCATATAGCTTTACACTTTATCCCCTCCAAATGTCATGCTCCTGTGGTAGCTTCTATTGTTCAAAGTGGTATCGATTACTGTAATGCATTATCTGGCTCAACATGCCTATCTTTTTCGTTGCCTGCAGCTGTTGCAGAATTCAGCGGCCAGAGCCATACTGCAACCTCCTTTTGGCACACACGTCATCACTTCTCCGTCAGCTACACTGGCGTCCTGTTGAGAAGCGTGCGCTGTTTAAGTCCCTGTGCATCGTTCATAAAGCTTTTTATTAACTTGGAGCGGAATATCTTCAAATCAAGTTTTTCCCTTATGTTCCTCTCAGAGCTCTTCGTTCTCAATTGTCTTTGATGATTCAAATACCTTGGGTAAGACTCTGTCATATTGGTGGCCGGACTTTCTCTGTGGCGGCAGCAAAAGGCAAGGAATGTGCTACCTCAGCCCTTGCAGGCTACCATTATCCATCTATCCTTTCGTCATGCTCTGAAGACCCTCCTATTTAAAATTCACGCTGCTGTTCCTCTAGGCTCATGCCTGTTAAATGACCGCCATGATGCCTTCGGGTGAACGTGCGCTTTATACATTTCATTAACATAACAAACATAACAGAATTACTAAGGTGTTGGCTGCCTTGATGGTAGACGGCACTGTCGTGATGATACAGTTCCCAGTTGCATCCAGCTTATTACCCTTGTGATCCGGAGGAACCATAGAAGAGCAAGGGGATTTAGAGGACCTCTTCAAGCCGCAACAGAAACCACTGAGTCCAGTGATGGTTGAGATCTGAGGCACTATAGACCTGTGTCTGGGACCTAGTATTTTTTTCCTCCAAACGATCCCTTTTTGCCAGGACCGTACCCGGGGTCCTCATGACCAACAGGTCATCCTCCCAATGTCATCCAGATGGGAAACTGACAATAGTCCTCTTAAAGGACTCCCGCTGCTCAAAAAGGAAATCTTCCCTTTTCTTCTCCTCAGGGATGAGGTTGAACAGCTTTGCTGCCCATGAGATCACAGAATGGAATGAACCAATCTCATCTGGCGGAGAATTCCTGGAGGGTACCTCGACATCAGGAAGCTTGCCATCTGCAGGAACTTAGTCATCAAACTCACCAGTTGCCTGTGTATCCTGGCTCCTGACAGTATCTTATAAGTGTCTGTCTGTGCTGCCGCTTCCACCACAGGAGGAGGTGCAACCGGTAACTGCAATGGGGTAGCCGGGGTTAGATGAGACTGTAAGCCGGGCTCTTTGATGGAATAGGTATGGGTGCAGCTGGTAGACGCTGCTGGATTTCTAACACCAGTGTGTGCAGTCGTCGTCAAAATGTTCACGGACATGTCCCTTGGCGCTGGAGGAGCCCCTGCTGTTTCCTGAAGTGAAGGGCTAAGAGGAAGAGATGGCAGGTGAGATGGTTGAGCCCCTTGCCTAGGCACTGCCAAAATGGGGTCAGGCTCCACCTGGCCACCCATCTGGTCAGAGTAAAAACCCTCCACCAGTTCTTCCTCAGAAGGACTGTAAGAGTGAGTTGCTGCAACTGGGAATGACCCCCTGTGAGGATCGGAGGGAGGGTGAAGAGTGGCACAGCTTTGGTGGGTCTAGGGAGAAAATCGAGCGCTGGAGTTCTATCTCTCTCCAAATCTGAGCCCCTAGGAAAGGATCCCATCAACGGGCCCCGTGGAGCAGGTAATGGTGCTGTTGTCGATGGGGTCATTGTCAGATTCAGCAACAGGCCTAGGCGGCAAGGCCACTCTGAGGGTGGGAATCGTCTTTGTGGAACCGGTGACTGTAGTGGACGAGCCCGTCAACGGGATTGAAGTTTGACGGACAACCAGTCTTCGTGGACCAAGTCGTCAATGGGGTAGTAGTCGATGGGTTAAACGACATGGCAGATGAGGTCGCCGACGTGGGTCTGTGATGACAACAAAGTTGTCAATGGTGAAGTCGCTGAAGGGTCCACTGTTGGGCGTGTCTACGAGGTCGCCACTTGGATCAGCAATTTCCTCACAGAACGAACCTGGACACGCAAGGGCAAACAGCCCATCGACGGCGACTACGAAAACCAGTGCTTCTCAGACCTGATTTCCGCAGTTAGTCGACGAAGAAATCAGAGCATGAGAAGACTTTGCCTTTTTTGGTGTCTTCCCCCGGGAGGTGTCCTCCAAGGATCTCTACCTCTTTTTGTCAGAGGGAGCACGCTCTTTGTGCCTGCTGACCATGTAAGAGGCATGACTGCGCACAGAGGACGAGTCAGAGGCCTTTTCTTCCTCAATCCAAGCCACTAACCTCCTATGGCGGTCCTTCAGAGTCTTGGAGGAGAAGGCCTGGCATATGGAACATCCATCAGCATCGTGGACAGGATTGTAAGCAGTAGATGAACTTGAGGTGCCGCCCTTCGATAAAGGTATTTTTCAGGCCGTCATATTCGCAGGCCTTGAAGAGGCTTCTTCACGTGGCATCCACCATGGTGTGAAGAAGGCCCAAGGCTGGGCATGTGGCCGCCCACATCAACAAATCAGACGATGGAAGGATCACATCCGGCAACAGGTCTCTACCGCTGGTAGTCACAACGTGACTGAAGAAGAAAAAACGAGAAGATTTCTCACAAAAATAATCAAAAGTTATCAGTATTTCGAGGAGCGAGCCACGAGGACTCCAAACACAAAAACCTGTATTAAAAATCTGAAGATGGTCCCCGGGGGAGGACTTAGGAGATTGAGTGTCATTGGTTGGGGCAGTAGGACCCAAAGTGCCAGCAATAGGCTATAGAAGCATCAAGCAGTTTTAGGTTTAAAGCGAAACTGCTTTATTTTTTACCGATGATTGCCAGCCTGACAACAGGGAATATTCACGAGTATGTGAATCCATGTATGTGACCCCATGCTGGAGAACATTCTAATTATTACTTTTTGATGTATCCACTGTTCATTGATATTCAAAGCAAATATGACTACAAAAAAGAAAGAAAAAATGGCAACCAGATCTTTTGCTTGGGGAGCAAGACCTCTAGTGATGCTTCTTCTCTTTCTGGTTAACTTCATGTAAGTTGGAATAACCTCGATGGCCGTCCTACCTTGAGCAGCGTTCTACCCCAGTCTGCTCTGAAGACGGGGCCTTTCTCGTAAGCTGGCTCAGAAACAGGACATTTGGATCAAGTGAGTATACCCCACTAGTGGAGGAAGGTGCACAGTCTAGCAGCCCGCACCTGAAAGGATTTACCATGTGGAGGAAGGCATGGTATCAATAGTAGACACACAATAGATGCAAGTTTCAAAAACCTTTATTTTGTAGTTTACTGGGGTTGGTGGAATTCCTAACTGGTCCTAACTCCAAAATGGAAGTAGTCTCGACCATTAGATAAACAAACTAGTACAAGTAAGTCTAGTCAAAATAAAAAGGACTTTACTAAAAAACCTATCCTTGCCCTCCTTCTCAAATGCCAAATGTGTAAAGGGAATACAAAAAGAGTGTCTTAAAAGAAATGTCAGAATGTCTTCAGTAACAACTCCCTTACCCACGGTCAGAAGCACAGGGTCTCAAGAGTTCCTTAATAGGGCTAGGTGGATGGCACAGTCCTATCGGTCTTGCACACTCTGGCTTGCTGATACAGATCAACAGTTCAGGCTTGGGCTCCAAGCCTTTAACAATCTAATCAATTCTTTAGGCTTCGTCCGTCTTACCACAAATACACAGTTCTGGTCCTGGCTTTCACTTTGCCACAATTCGACACAGGCATCCCTCTGCCGCGATCGGGCTGGTCTCTCTCTTTGTGGGGGTCCTCTTCCCTATGTTCTGTGCGTCACACTTCTCACTGTCGCAAAGACTGTAGTTTCACCTTTGCTTTCTTGGCACCATTTCAAAGTTAATGTGCAACACAAATGTTTGTTACTTGTAGCCTTTACTCCTGCCCTCTTGTCATCTTTCAAAGTTCACATGTAACACCAATGCCTCTTGGTACTTGTAGTTTTACTCTTACCATCTTTCAATGTTCATATCCTTTTTACTTTTACCCTCTTGGCGGTTTTCAAAGTTCAACAGATTGCTTTTCTCGCGATCAACTCTAATTCGGGATTGTAGTTTCTTTCTTGCCTTTGTTTCCCGCGTTTCATAAGTCAGAACATTTTCACAGAGACTTTTGAATGCGCGATTCCCCTTCGCAGGACCACTCTGTTACTTTGTATACTTTTCTCATCATTCGTTCATTGTTCTATTCAATAGGCGTTTTAATCGGCAAACGCGCTACCTTCAACTCTTGCTACATGCTCTCTTTCGCTTTAACACAAACCAGACTTTTTGCTCTTGATAACTCACTGGTCGTATTAATTAGGCTTCTGCCTTCAATGTTGTTTGCATGGTAGTCAACGCCGTTACCAATGCCTCCTCCGCTCCTCCACAACTGTCTTTCACCCGGGAGGGTAGCAGGATACTTGGAAGCACTTTGAAGGTTTCCCTGTTCTGCTCATTCATTTTCAGTCGTGGAACGCTTACGGCTGCCCAAAAGGATGTAAATCTCTCCTGGCTTTCTCTTGTTCTCCGTAGCAGCCGATCAGCCCCTTGGCCTTCCAACTACCATAGCCTGGTTCGCATCAGCTCGGCTCTGAAAGAGCTGTTCCTTCTCGTACCCAGCCTCGCTCAGAGTGTACCTGTGCATGCCACCTTTTAACCTTACAGGGAGGGTTAACAAGTGGCAGGTCTATGTGATTTGGATTATATGCCTTACTCGGCCTGACCTCATTAGAGGGACAGAGCCATTGAAAGTCAGTAGGGGTAATCCTCCTGACCTCATTGCTCATCTTCCTCAGCTCAGTAGTTTGGTCAATGTGAAGTGGGGAGGAATTATGGGAGTTGTAGTTTCCCAAATTCCCAAAAAATAAGCAGGGATAGGGGTTAGATGGCTTAGGGAAAAAGGGGGATACCATGTCTCACCATCAGGTGCTTTACCCCCACTCTCTGAGGACCCCCTACCCAGGTGATCCTCCCTCGCTTGTCCACACCCAGGGTCAGGAACCCAAAGCGATAGCCTTTCCCTGGCCCGGGATCACTGGGGACGCCCTCTGGTTTTTCACATATGCATGGCTTGCCATGAGCCACAGTCTTCAGTATGATGCTCCTCCCCAGGGAGTAAAAACAGCCCCATCGGGGGGTCAATGAATGCCATCTGCTTCGAGCAGTCCCTTCAGGGCTTGAAACCCACCTTTGGTTTTGCAGCGACCCAGTAAAATTTTGAAAAACGCTAATGGTGTTCCTGAGCAGTACCGAGTGTGAGGTCATGCAGTACCAATGCCACTGGATTGGAGCCAAGCTGCGTCAGTGCTGCATGAACACCTCTGGTGGCTCAATGTTTCCCACCGTAGCTGCTGCTGGTAGTTCTATATCCAAGATGAGATTATGTTTGAGTAAGGGGTACATTATAAAGCCTATTCTACAGAGCATAGGGCATAGCTAATCAGACCAGTCCCAGCAATAATCTCAACATTACATTGATATTACTCAAGGTTTGGATAATGTTAATAAACTATAAAACATTTAGTAATAGCAGAAACCAAACACACCTGGGGCAGAGGCTGTGTAAATAATATGTAAAACACATTAGAAAAGCGGTGATGTGATAGGATTTAAAAAAAGGTCTCCAAAAAGAATATTTCTATATTATGTGCACAGTAACAATACCTGGACTGCAGAAATTGAAACTTCAATCTGGTTGAGTGTATGGAGTTTCTTTTTCATGCTGGATAAAATTGCAGAGCGAGATGGAGGATTAACAGACATTGACTGCTGTCTACTGATGAGGAGATCTTCATGTTGCCACTATAATAAGAAAAAGAAAATCCTATTTCTGCATGTCATTTCAAAAGCATTTACAGTAAATATGAACCAATTAAAAGATGAATTAAAAAATTAAAACAACTAATTACTTACCTTTGGTAATGTTCTTTCTGATGGCTATTCGACCCATGGATTCCTCATCTTAGATGTATTGTGCAGCAGCAGCTCAACCGCAGAAACTTTTAACACTCCTTTTTGGGGTCTCTCTTTGGAATAAATTCCCATAGAGGATAGAGATGAAAGGAGGCAGGAGGAATACTTCGAGGCACTTAACCTCCCCAGACTGACAAAAGCAAATAGGAACTGTCTTGAAATACCCATAGACACAAAAGAGATATTAGAGGTCATCCGGGGACTGAAACATGGTAAGAACCCAGGCCCCGATGGCACGACAGCAGCTTTTTATAAACAAATAGTTTCCTATATAAATCCAGTCCTGAAAGACCTGTACAACTCCTTTCAAGACGATCATCCACTGGTGAATGTCATGTCGGAAGCTCATGTATCTCTTATACCTAAGACAGGCAAAGACGCAGCCATCTGTGCCTCAGACAGGCCTATTTCCCCAACGAAACCTAGATATAAAAATATGTAAGAAAATCTTGACAAATATTAAATATTTTCATGCAGGGGGCTCATAGATCCTGATCAATCGGGCTTATTAGGGAACACAGCGACAAATGAAAACAGATGAATCATCAGTTTAATAGATAAGGCTAACAGAAGAAAACAACCAGCATTGCTATTGACTCTCGATGCTGAGAAAGCAATCAATAGTGTAGACTGGACCTTTCTAGAGAAAATGCTTACCACAATTGGAATGGGCCCATGCATGAAAACTATGATTATGGACAACTATCAGGCCCCTATAGACAGGATAAATGTGAACCGTAATTATACAGATTCACTGAAACTACAATGAAGTACTAGGCAGTGGTGCACCCTAACCCTATTTGCTCTGGTTATGAAAACCATTATGGAACCGTTGGCTGACTAAATAAGGGAAAACTAGGTAACCGATCAAAATAGGAGACAGTACATACAATTAGTTAATGCACAGACAATATTATACGTTCAGTTGACAGATCCAGAAAGATCTAATGCAATAATGAGAGAACTATAACTGTTTGGTAATGCATTGGGATTACAAAAAAACAGCAATCTGAAATTCTAAGAATCTCAATCCCAGATATCCCAAAAGAGCGATTACAGAGCTCCAGTGCCCTCCCGGTGGGCAAAATGTTTGGTTAGATGCTTATTTATTTAATTTATAAAGTGCACAAACAGCCCAGAGGCATCCAGGTACTGTTACAGTGATCAGTTACATGCATTCAGTCGTATCGAGTTATGCAAGCAGTGCAGATTACAGGTGTATATCATATACATTCAGTACAACTTGTTGGAAAGGCGGGTAACCTTGCATATATATATCTTGCGCTAAGATCATCGCGTATCTGGCCTAGTCGAACAGCCGGGCTTTGAGGGCTTTACGGCATGCCCAATAGGATGGTTTGGCTCTCGAGGTGGGAGTCAGGGAGTTCAACTGGTTGGTTGCAATGTAAGTGAAACTAGCGCCTCCAGTTTTGGCACGTCTGACTTTGGGTTGCAAAAGTCGATGGGCATAAGGGGTTCTCGTAGGTCTGGATGAGTGGGCTCTTGCAATCTTCTGGAGAGATGAGGGGGCCGTGTTAGAGGGGCACTTGTGGGTGATGGTCAGCCTTTTGAATATGACACGCTCCCTGATGGGCAGCCAGTGGACTGCTCACCTGGCTGTGGAGATGTGTTCCCTTTTCAGAGAGGTTGAGAGCTGATTGGAGCGCATTATTTTGAATGACTTGGAACTTCTGAATATTTTTAGAAGAGGTGCCATCGAACAGGACGTTGCAATAGTCCACCCTAGAACTGATGAGGGCCCGAGCGATGGAGAGGCAATATTCAGTGGACAGAAAAGGTTTGGAGGAGTTCAGTAGTTTAGTCCCATAGGCTGCAGAGGCGGCAATGGCGTGAAAGTGAGAGGGTGGCGTCCAGGCACACCCCCAAGGTCTTTACTGAAGACGAACAGGGACTCGGATGTTAATATCGAAGGCTGCATATTGGTCATTAAGATTTTTCTAGTAGAGCAGGGGCCCTACCAGCAGGATTTTTGTCTTATCCCCATTTAGGCAGAAGCGATTTGCTGCCATCCAGGCCTGAATGTTGGAATATGCAACATTGAGGGTCTTCTACATAGTTGAGAATTACTATCACCCCAAGGATAACAGATATTCAACAGGCAAACTATCCTATTGTATTTTAGAATATTGAAGCGTACCTAGATAGATGGAAATACCTTTTAGCTTCTGGCTGGGTAGTGTGACGAATCCCAAAATGTTGTCACTTCTCCCCGAGGGGGAGCCCCTTCCCATGAGGCAACAGAGGTGAGGCTGCCACCCGATAGTTCCCCTGGGAGAGGAACTCAGGGGAGGATCTCATGTTGAGAGATTCCCCTCTGGGGACAAGGGAAAACATCTCAGGAGAACGCAGTATGAAAACCCTCCACCCTGCACACCTTCCTATCTGATAAAATCCAACTCCATATCCCATACTTCCATGAATGTTTGTAAGTCTGAAGACTTAACTACTGAGACGAGGAAGAGCAGGAACTACTTTTGGGAAACAACCTTAAAAAGTACTGGGATGAGGAGGCGGTGAGGAACAAGGAAGAGTAATGAGGAGAACTTGAATGAACTATCTAGTCTTCCATGTCCGCCTGTGATAAAAATTAAAGAAGGACTTAGCATTTTGTCGAGCGGGCTGTCAAGCCCTCCCTGGAGGAACTGCAAGCACAGGAGTTGTCCGGCGTGGAGAACAGGAGAGGCTGCTGACCGAGAAGCTAATGGGCAGGTGACAGCTTACCTACCCGTTACGCTATGGAAGAGTCAACCAGAAAGAACAAAAAGCAGAATTCCAGGAGTGCAATGCAGTGGGACTGTGTGGTCAAGTGAAGACGCACATTCTGCAAGGACTCAATTGTTGCAGAGCTGCCGCAGCACAACGAACAATGGGATATGCCACAAGAAACCTGACGCAGAAATCAGAAGAGACCGAGACCGACCGGAGCACACCAGCAACAACCCTAAAAGGTACAGGGTTGGTGGGCGTACATCATTTGTGGGAGACTCTGGTGATAAATCTGATGTCATCAATCGTTTCCCAGAGGTAGCCTCTTCGCATGTGGCCAGAGGACGGCAGCCGCTACCTGATCCTGGCCGTGGGGGCTGCTATATGAGCGAGGATCACATGGGTGGATGCGACCCTCAAGGGAATGGCCCAGCATCATCGGATGAAAACACATATCCCCCCTTTCCCTTTTAAGGATATCCCCTCAATTCTTCATGCCGTTACGGCATACTGTGGTAGACCCCTTTAATCAACCATAAAACCTGCTAACAACATCTTTCAGTATTCTGGGAATTAAGCACCAAAAACTGCCTATTTCCACCTGTATGGAAACACTTGGACGAGGAAGATGAGCGGAGCGATGAAGATCAAGGAAGCAGAGAAGCCCAGGACACACTCTAGTGGTTGCGAGTGTATGATAGTTGCCAGGACATTTAAAACTCCAAACCAGCATGAAGCAGAGATACGCTGTTGGAAGGAGCCTCATCCTCTCGTTTCCGACCGAGTGACTGCTGAGCCGCAGAAACCGTGGACCCGGAAGGCTTGGTAAATCGGCCCAGGAAGGACTGCAGAAGCAGGTTTGCCGTGCTGGGACCGAAGCGGGAAGCAAAGTCTTCCTGATTGCCAAGGGAAACGTAAAGCAGTTCCACCGCTGCGCGAATACAGAGAGGGGCTCAACAGTAGAACAGGAGCCACAAAGGATGTGGAAGCTGCTAGGTGAAACCGGTGAGCCCGTGGAGACCGGATGCCAGAAAGCTGCTTCACGTTTACCACAAGAGGATAGAGGAGAGCCACGAAAAGCCGGTGAGTCCTAGGAAGTGAAGCTGGGACAACGGGGCACTTCAACAATGCTATTAAAGAAAGAAAAGAGCAAGGAAAGTGAATGAAATGGATTTGAGATCCAATATTTGAAAAGGAAGAATACTAGAAGTGAATGTAAGAAATAACACTGTCAAGTTTGCAAGTGTGTAAAGTGAATCAAATGAGAAAGCCCTGGCAGGAGAGTATCAGGTAAAGTCAAGTTTGCAAATGTAAAAGGTGAACCACATGGAAAAGGCCTGGCAGGAAAAGTATACCATGAAAAGATAAAAGTGAGTCAAATTGCATTAAGTGTAGAAAGACCCTGGCAGGGGGGTATACCAGGTGTTCTGCGAGGCTGGAGCCCACGTCCAAGCTGTTTTGTTGAAAAAAGAATCCCAAGGAAGATTCATACCCTTAGGAATGTGAATGTCTAAAAACACCTGGGGAAGGGAGACATTCTTCCTAGAAGTGGATAGCAACACCAAGAAGACCGAGATAAGGATTAGAAAGAAAATCTTGTCTGGGACCGGTACCCACAAGAGAAAAGTAGAACAAACCATCTTACTTGTGGCAGTACTTGGCAGGAGAGTGAACCAAGTCTGCCCAAGTCTGGAGATGGGCAAGCCTGGGTCTGGCATTCTCAAACTGAAAGAGCTGAAGTGTGATACCAAAGTAAAAGATTCTAGGGATAGGGAGTAATTTTCGGAAGATGCCCTTGCCGCTATCTAGACCGATTCTGAGTACAACTGGTGGGGGAGATTACAGAAGTGTTTCTCCCCTCCTACCCTCATTGCTGAAGTGTCGCAACCTTGCTGACGCCCAGCAAAGCCTTAGTGCGGCCACAGCGTAGTGCAGCACCTGCCAGGACCCTGTCATGGGGAGCTGTCGCCCCCAGTGTCACATGCTGGCTCAGACATGGAAGAGGACACCCTGCCCCCAGATCCTGAAGCAGAAGCACTGACTTCGGAGATGGCTCCGGTAAGCCTAGGGCCCTCAGCCAGCAGGCGGGTAGTCTAATCGCCCTGCGTGACGACCTCATGGCTCTGGTAGGCTGGACACCCTCAGCTATGAAGCCAGCAGTCGTCTTGGATTGTGCTTCGAACTGACTCTTGGAAGCAGAACTCTACAGCCCCTTGCACCCTGGTGCAGAAGAGGACAACAAGCTAGAGTGCCCTTGTTTGGACCGCTCAGAAGAGCCCGTGGGCCCCCTCGACTTGGGAGCTGGTAGCCTTAACGGCCTTAGCCTGCCAGATCCAGAGCCCAAGGTTCCCTTTCCGGCAGGAGTCCCGGTGCTGAGGTGCCTTGTTAAACAAAGGACCTACCGTTTCAAGATGGGAGGTGTCATGGTGACGAACTCTTTTAGATGACCGGGAGAAGAAGAATGGAAGATCTCCCTCCAGCAGTAAAGAAGGTTCTTCAAGGCTCAGTGACCAGGAAAGCTGCAAGCCACGCACGCGTCCCAGTGGTGGTGCAGGACCCAGTTACTCCAGGGAGAGCTCATGGGTGTCAGAGTCCAGGAACGAGCGATTGCAGGATGCGCATCGCGTGAAGCCTCCTGCAGCCAACATGCGCCACGGGACGAAATGCACCGAAGGGAGGTGAAGAAAAATCAAAAAAACAAAAGAACGGGGAGCACACAGAAAGTTGAAACAAGTTCCCACGGCCAGCTGCCAGGTCTGACACCTTTCACATGAAAAAAGGGACTGAGGTGAGACGCTGGAAGGCCGCACGCCGATGCGCTATGCTAAATTTAAAGGGGAAGCTCATTTTCCTCTGCCAAAGGTCATGGTACCATCCACATGTTGGGGGACACTCACAAGGATGGAGGAAAGGGGACGGAACGTACGAGTAGGGGCACCTCGTGGACGTCGTCCGACAAGTCCCACTCCCTGCATCTTAGCCTCTCATTAGCTAAGCATGAAGGTTGAGGCTGCTGAGGTTCGGGTGGAGGAGAGCAAGTCTACTCTCCCTAGAAGGCGGCAGGAGGGCAGATGGACATGACCAGCAACTCCGGATACCACTTTCTCCAGGCTCAGTCTGAGGCAATCAGGATCATTGTGTTATGAACAAGCGTAATCTCCTGAAAACCAGCAGAATAATGGATCAAAGGAAGTTGAATGGCGCACATACGGGAAGTGCTGCTTGGCTGCCAGGAACCTCCCTGCTGCTATCTATTTCCAATCCTTGAACGCGGTACGACAGAAGGACTTGGATAATCTTTGCCATTGACTCTGCAAGACTTGGTACGGGCAAGTATTATCTTACACTAATTATTTATTGTTTACTTTTATTATCGAAGTGTGGCAACCTAATTGGTGAAATTTACATTGAAAATTCTATTGGCCCGCCTACTTTTCCCAGACTCCTCCTTAAGCACTGCACGGGTGCTTACGGTAAGTGCTACAGAAGTGCTGCTTGGCTGATTAGCTGTGCAGCCCTTCCGTCGCCACTTAGTGTAGGCCGGCCTTTCTTCTTGTATGTAAACTTGTGCACCATTGCATCATTTTGTTATTGCTTATTCTTCTTGTACCTTCTTGTGTTTCTCAGTTTTTGTGATTGCTCGCCTATAACTGGGATCATGGAGCAGTCCTGTAATACAATCAAGGGCAATGGCGTCTACACATTGAAATCAGCCATGCCCCTCCTAACGGAGACTTCAAAATTAGTTATGCAGTTAAAGTGTACACCGAAGAGAACACTACCTACTTATAACGCATCTAGGAAGCCCATCACGGGGCTGCCGCTTCCAAAAATGCACACCGTAGACATTCGTAATTTCTATCATCCAGAGCCCCCCTTTGTCTACTGCGCAATCGCAACCCAGTCATGACAAATCTGTAATACTAGTGACTCCCTCTTCCGCACATTCTCATAATACAAACTTGCCTAGGCAGGAGCCGATGACGCCTCCCGACACATTAATGGCAACAGGTTTGTATCATTGTCTCTAGAATAGGTTTCCACAGATGATTCTATGATAAACCCTCTGTTCCCGTCGACAACCTTGTGTAACACACCCTACACGCTACTCAATACCCCGGGTGCTGGTAGTTCTAAACAAATCGCGTCACCTCTAAAAAACACAGACTGATCGCCTAATGATCTGACGTAACTTCAAGACGCTGTTGAACAGTCGTTTGAATTGCTCTCTAATCAAATGAAAAACCCTCCTCCCTCGGTTCCGCTAGTCTGTGGTATCACGATAGAACCATTAGTCTTGTTAGTTCAAGCTGACCAACCCCTATTAGCCTCTCCACCTCCAACGTATAGGCTTAACCTATCCCAATCCCCTATCAGACTTCCCCCAATCCTCGCATAACTTTTCAGCACTGTGCATTTCGTTCACAAAACCGACTCCAAGAAAGAAAGTCAGTCTCATGTCCCCACCCCACTACATAACCCCGTGCCAGGCCTGGATATTACTTTAACTGCCATAAACACAGCTCTCATGTCTTTAACTAAATTGTTTGAAGTGCTGAACAATAAAGTTAATTATCAGACCTCTCTTATCACTCAACTATTAAAACGAGAGGTGCCGAGTCGTCCGAACATTTCTTCTAAAATAGAACCAATCACAGTATCAACACAGCCTGTGACAGACTTGGCTAACGCTCAATTAGTGTCCCTGTGCAGCACGCATACGGATGAAGCCAATTGCACAATAATGCCCACATTAGAGCCCCCAGCCACAATTGATCATCGAAGTGGCGCCATACGCAAACATTTTGCCGGTTGACTCAACGCAATCAATCACTTATGCAAGCTCCCACTGAACTGACGCCCACCAAACGAAGTCAGAAAAAACAAACACTCATCATTTATGCTCCAAATAAGAAAAAATCCTTCAAACCCTGTCAGAGCATTAAAAAAATGAAAAATATGAAACCAACTTCTTTACAAACACATTCAGCTTCGAAGCATTTTATATGATCATCAACCCTTTCAAATAAGCCGATGGAAACAGCAAGGTCGGCGGTAATCAAGAAATATATGACCATTTCACAAAACAGAAAAGCAAATACCATCAGAACTCCGACCAACATTCTAAATTATCAGCCTCTAGATGAGCTGGTGTCAGCAGTAGCCGACCAGCAGAAGGGTCAATCTTTAGTGCCCATCTCTGCTAAGGCCCCTTTGCTACAGCCGGGTATAACGCTGCACATATCTACAGTGACTACGCATGAAGAACAATTTCTAACACTGGAGCAGAGACGAGCTGAAATAGGAAAATCTGTTGCTCTTTTTAGTGCTTCACAACAGTTAGGTCATAAAAGTGCTCAGTATGCAGAATCGTGCAACCTGGTTGATGTACATGATTGTATTATTTCTCATACTTGCACTTCTAATGCCCAAATACAATCTGTGCCCTCTGTCCAGAAAGCTGTGCCTAATTTGAGAAACACTGTGCCATCCTTCAATCACCAAACAAAAAAAAAAATGAAACCTGCAATGGGCTCCACCGATCAACCTAAAGGCAGCCTGCTACATTATCATCAACTGGTCATACAGTGTCGTCCAACACCGTATGTAATATATGACCTTAATCGGTCGAGCATACTTAACATATTCAGCGATGTCCCGAGTTTAGAGGATATCACATATTTGGATATAAACCAAGTCGAATTTCTTACAGAATCGGACTGGTCTGTTGCGAGACTGTTTGCAATCAGGGGTTATTTGAAATATGATATGGCAAGCTAGAACTGAACTTTATAATTTGGGATTATTTGTTTCTAAATACATTTTTAGATAGTCCCACCAAAGCTAATGGCCCTAGGGGACTGCAAATGACAACAAGCGTCAACTTCATTAAAAGTCACAGGTTCATCCAGTGCTTGGTATGTTGTGCCGCACTTAGACGCTCACTCAACCAAAGAGATGCAATGGAAATTACGATACGCTCAGAATGCATAACAATCCAAGCCTGAGCACAGACAGACTTTTAAATTTGCAAACTGGAATACACATGGTTTTCCCATCTCCTGAATGCGACTGCAAACCACAAATGATTTTGATATTGTTGCATTTCAGGAAACCTGGCTAAACGACTCCAGCATTGGAAGGACAGTGTTTCTCTTATCCCTGCAAGATCCTCCAAGAAAGGTAGACCAACTTTAGGTCTCCTCATTGCTATCAAACTACCTTCTGGCATTTCCCTCTATCCATGGGCGTCCCCAAACTTATGTATTTAACTAGTCAAAATCAGTTTTCCATCTAAAGATATAGCTGTTATCAATATGTATTGGCATCACCAAGGTATTGAAGCCAACCAATTCTTTGAGGACCTAGAAGATGTTTTTGATACTATTGCGAGTGATCCAACGATTGTTCACACCATTTTAGCAGGAGATTTAAAACTCCATTGCTTTACTCATGTCACTACTGCCGAAGACTCCTTAAGATGTCGCTGGCACTCTCTTATGGAAGAAAGACAGCTAGTGATGCTGAATGGGCGCTCACAGGGGACATTCCCCCTCAGAGCACTTGGAGGAGACAGAACTTGGAAACCATTATCGATTACATCTACACAGACAAAAGTCTTTTTGCTTCAGCAGAAAGACTTGCAATTCAAACAACACAATAGTGACCATGAGATGCTTTCTTTAACATGGTCATGGATTATGCAGGATTATTCCTCCACCAAGTCCAGTTATGATGGCCTTCTTGAGCTATCTGGAGGCCGAAATCGGTTTCAATGGTCTGAGAACTCCTTAAAGGATCTAAATGAGTGCATCAAATCAAATGCTCAACCTGTCCGAGGGCTTATCCTGGGAAGAGGGGCAATATGTTTCAGCATTGCAGATTTTTAGAGAATCTCCATCCAGGACGGTGAGGAAAAATTATAAATACAAGCACAAATATGACTCTGAACTGCATGTAAAAAAGACAGCCTACTAAAAGAGACAAGAGACTAACCAAGGTATTGCCCCCATTATGTTGATCTTCGGCTCTTAGACAACTGAAGACACAATATAAAAACTGGCTAAGAGCCCATAAAGTTTTATTATTACAACATGAAGGACCACACATGTTAGCTGCACTTAAAACAAAGAATACGGCCCAGGTATGGAATCTGTTAAATCAAGCTATTCATCTGACGCAGACTCCCTTTCTAATCAATGCAGTATCAGAACACAAATGGAAGGAACATTTATCTGCCATATATGCCCTTCCGTCTTATACCAACTTCTCCCCGATCAAAGCTCCAATTGACAATATGCATCTTCAATTTGAAGGCGACATTCAGTTCTATATTCAAAAATCAATTTCTTCTAGAGCCCCTGGCCCAGATGGCCTCAATAATGATATGTTTAGAGAGCATCCAGAGGCCTGGTCAAAAATTCTCTTTACCATCTTTAACCAGGTCCTCGAAACAAAAGCTCTTCCCCTTGTCGTGGCACAAATCGATAGTTGTACCCATTTTTAAAAAGGGTGACTGACAGTCCACGACAACTTCAGACCAATCACCCTGCTCGATGCCCAGGGCAAAATATTTGCACGTTCGATATTGAGAGAATTCAATAAATGGACAATTGAATCCCAACAGCGAGATCCTTTTCAAACAGGTTTTGTAGCTGGTTTAGGTACTTCCATTAATTTGATGTCGATCAGTGCTATCAAAGCTCATTGCAGCTCAATGCAAAAACAGGTATACATGGCCTTCATTGACTTCAGTTTAGCTTTTGATTCAGTTTCTAGAGACCCGTTAAGGAACACATTACATAAAGCGCAATGCCCCACACCATTAGCACTTTGATTCTACTTTTACATACAAACACTAATATTCAAATTTGGCTATCATCAAATGGTAACTTCTCTTTGCTGATTCCGACATTTAGAAGGCTCAAGAGGGTTGTGTTTTGGCTTCGGCCCTATTCAATTTTTTTATTTCTGACCCAAGGGAAAGATTTTCAACCATTAGATCCGACTCACCTAAATTGGGGTCCCACATAATCTCATGGCTCCTCTATGCGGACAACTTGGTTTTACTATCCAAGACTCCCAATGGCCTGCAAAACCTGTTGAATGCACTGAGTGAATATGCAGAACAGAATCAGTTAATTATAAATCTAGATAAGACCAAGGTGTTACACTGTGATAAGGGACGGAATGATCCGAGAGGATATAAATGCTATTTGCACAAAATAGCGATTGAAAGTTGTCCGCGAGTACCGATATCTAGGAGTAAACACGAATGATCACATTGCAGATCTCCCATACATACTGGAGATTAGATCGAAAATGACAAAAGCCATATCACAGGCACGGATTATACATGCTAAGTAGGGAAATTTTCCTGTGCAAAAGGTTGTGCCTATAGTATTATATGGTGCTGAGACCAAGTCCGGGAAATTGGAATCGTTCTGGTTTAAGCTAGAAGGTTTATTTTGGAGACGTGTACTTTCTGTTCCTAATAGACAACCGATGCGGATATAAAGGCATGAATTAGGGTTGCTATCTTTGCACAGTGCTTACATATGGAAAGTATGTAAATTGTATAGAAAATGTGAGACCACCTCTAAAACAAATGCTCTGTTGCAAATATTATCTAACTATTTAAGAACTTTGTTAGGACAGTTTTTCTGAAGTGCTACCCACTTCTTCAAAACCATTCAACTGAGGCAGTACAAGACTCCACTCTTAGTATAAGACTATACCACCTGAGTTCAGGGTAGCGTAGACAGAGCAGCCAGGCTTATCTTAGGAGGGAGAGAGGGCAGTAGATACAGTACAAGTGAAATTGTAATACAAATGATCCAAAGAAACACTGAAACACCATGTATTGTACAAATAAAGGATTTATTTAAATACAGGTAGGCCCGGATAAATCTAGGGGTTAAGTAAGTACTAACACATTATATGAAAACACAATATAAAACACACCACTATACTTGAAAGTACACAGACCCAAGTATAGACTTTATTTGGAACACCTAACAGTAGTTTTAGGGAAGTCAAGAGCCTTGTAATACACATTTGGTATAGGTCAAGCCTATTCTTTGGGAGTAAAAGACCAATGGTTACTTTCAAATGACTTTTGGTAATACAAGGGCAGTAGGCCCTTCCAGTTGTAGAGTGACTCTTGGAAGAAATCATAAACAGTCAACTGGACAATAAACTTTTTTGGTGAATAGTGAATCACTTATTCTAGGTGAAGTAGAAACCTATAACTACTTTTGTCATAACACACAGGTATACCAGGTGAGTAAAACCTAAGGATGTAATGTACAATTACAGATGCTTTGGAAATCAGGGAACCCCAGATTGAGGTAAGCAATAACTCTGGTAACTTGTTTTGGATGGCACACAGCTAACACAAGGTAAGTAAAACCCACATACTTTAACTTCACAATGAAGGGGAAAGTAAAACCCAATGTCACACTTTACTGAATAGTTATTCTAGGTAGGCAACAACCTAATGTAGACTTCTTAAAGACAGGCTAGCAGCAAGTCAGGGGAAGCAAGACCCAGTTGGGGGACACTCCTACAGTTATCCTAACAGGACTAACCTGGTGATACCAACAGTTGGAGGACACTCGTACAGTTACCCTTCAGGAATAATCTGGTGAAACCAACACATTACTTTTGTAAAGAGGCACAACCTAATCACAGGAGAGTAAAACACCTTTACATCTACTTTCTTTTAGACTGGCAAAACAGTGGCTAAGGAAGAAAATATGTTAACCATACTTTTAAGAATAGTGCATCACGCATTCAAGATCAGTAAGAACTTTTGTAACTGTTCACTCTGAGAATTACAGTTACCCACCAACTCTTTACAAGTAAAACACTTGATTTCTTTTCTAGGCAGAAGTCCCAATCCCTTCAAAGTGTTTCCCTTATTCTTGGAGCATGAGTGTTCTCAGTGGCATAAGGGGAGTAGGAGGGGGGGTCACAAGGACTAGTGACCAACAGGCAGTGTTAGAATACGTTCTTTAGTAGCAAAAGTCAGAGTTCCTTAGGAAAACTGGGCAAACAGGTGAGTACTTTACTTCTAGGGTTAGAAGAGGGTCCAGGGGCTTCACAGAAGACACCCCAGCAGGATTCTAGCAGTGGGACTGGGTGCACTGCATGAGGGACCTCCCAATCACAGAAGACACCCTAAAGCTACACAGAAATCCCAACAGGCTTAAGATAAGTATATACCCAAGCCAACCCAGTACCTCAGCAATGAAGAAGAGATTGCAGCAGGAGAACTTCAGGGTCTGCAGCCAAATACCCGGTCAGTGGATTCCTTGTCCTGGAGACTAACACAAGACCTCAGAAGGGACTTTGCAGCAGGGATCGATGAAGAAGGTTCTAGGCAAGATTTCACTCATGACTGAATCCGGTTCTGCGGATTTGGCGCCTTTTCAAGGAGCACAGAAGAAGACAGAAAATTGCAGTTGAATTCTCGTCGTTTAAAAGGACCAGCACTCTTGTGAGGGGAGTTTTTGGACTCTATTTGTGTCTCTGGAGAACCACAAGGATGCCCACGAAGTTTCAGCGAGATTCGGAAGACTGTGCACCGCACAGTGGCTGGAGGTCCCAGGGTATTGGGGTATTGCAAGAACGCAAGGTCGTAGCAACCCGTGGGATGGCTCAAAATGCAGGTCCTCTTGAGTCTAGCGGGTCTCACCAGGCTCTGGGTTCGGGTCGTCGTTTTCGGAGACCCCAGGTCGATTGGAAGGAAGGGCTGCAGCAGGCTCAGGTTACACAGCCGGCTCTCCGGTCGCTGGAAATCACTCCCGTCACTTTTCCTTCGTCATCCTCTTCGGTTTTCTGTTACAGTGGTCGACATGACTTCAGCTTCCAGGTTTCCAGTATTTATCAGAAACTACAGCACAACCTCTGCATTCTCTCCATGCATTTTACAAGAAAGGGGCACCTGGTTGTCCAATCAGGACAGCCAGCCCCCCACTGGGATTTGTCCCAGTTGAAGGAAGGCGGAAGACAAAGGATGAGGGAGTATTCGACTCCGCCCCACTTCCTGTGCTTACAGACTGACTGGAGCCTGGGTGGGGTGTCCAGGGGACTCCCAACAAAGACAAAACTCAAACAAAGGAATTTCCCCCACTGGATGTCAGGGGAAGGAACAAGAAACAAACACTGAAATGGCAGAAAAAGAAGACAGGGGCCATTTTGGTAAAATGAGCACCCTTAGGTGCCTTTACTGCATCTGTGATTACAGCCCGCGGTAAAGGTGCACCAAATTGGTAAAAGGTATCACTGCCACCAGCCATTAAAGGTAAGCTTGTCACTGTAACAGAATTGTTACAGTTTAAATGCAAAAGGGGATACATTGTATCTTCCCAGTACTCCACTTAAGGTGGGGTGTGCTGGTTTCACAGAATAAAATGTGAAAAGGGATCCAAAGATCCTTTCTACCCTTGGGAACTGTAGTTCACTCAAGGTTAGCACAAGAAAGTTAAATGGGGAGCCCCTAGGGCAACCCAGCAACAACAGGCACTTATTGCCAATAAGTTGTTAGATATGATAACTTTAAAAATACACTATAGAGAGTCTTAAAAATGACACCCATAAAAAGAGTTAAAGATTAGGTGAGTGTGGAAAAAGGTTCCCACTCACTGAGGTATTAATGAGAAATATCCCACTAGAAAAGCAAAAGGTTCTGGAGTTGAACCAGGAAAGGAAGAGTTACCAGCTCTGTGGAAATCTTACCTAACCAACTTCTACTCACAAAATCGTTTTGACATGGAAGACCGAGTTAAATAAGGTTTTGCCATCGGCTGAAATATTGATTGATTCACTTGTGACCAATCCAATGCGTGCCAAAGAAATATTAAGCCAACAGGATTGGATTAACACGCGAAAAGCGTGTCTAAATTATGTAGACTTCAAGAATAACCCATTTGATCATAAAAGGTTCTGTACTCCTGAATCCTATTAGCTGAAATGGCAGCATTACGAGGAGACTGAACTCGATCAGCTGGAGTGTTACTGTTTCCCTTTGGAACTGCGTGTGGATAGCAGCATAAAGTGCTCCCAGTGTGTGTCTGCACTATTTCGCTTGCATTTATTGGGAAGAAAGACAGTAGCAAACAGTGAAAAGGACGCTGTGCTAATCTATTACATAGATTCTTCCCTCACAGAATCACATGACTTGCTGCACGTGACTTGCTGCCGGCTCATAGCCACGTCCATAGCGCCCTTGCGCCGTAAGCCCTGAGGACTGAAAGGCTGGGCAGTGCTGTTTAAGCTGTTTGGTGGCTTTGGCGCGTTGGGGTGTGCCGAGACTCTTACACCCCGACCGTTGCGCCCACTGAAGATTGCAGACTTCTTATCAAGTTTGTAACATCCGAAGTGCATGGAAGTGTGGCTGTTCGGCTGGCGGAGGGGGTAGGTGTCATTGTGGGCTTTGTTGATTTTGTTCGGGTGGTGGGGGTGTTGTGTTGGTTAAGGGGTGTGTGGTTTTAAGGTGAATTGGTATCTTTGAAGTTATAATCAGCTATAAGCACCCCCCAGTGTGTGATATGGGGAACGCTAAACTTCCGCCCCGCAAAGATGCGAGGGCAGATTTTTTTGTGGCAGTAAGCACTAGAAGGGCAAGTTTGGCGAGGGCAGCTGCTTTACCACTGCCTGAGGCCAATGAGGAGGAGGTAGACCTACGTCAATGTGCACAACAAGGTCCCCAGTTAGAGAATCAGGCTGAGGACCAAATTGATCCTTCGCAAGAGGCAGAATTTTTAAAAATTGCCCAAGAAAGGTCCCTTATGGAGAAAATGAGCGAGGACTTGGTTGATTCCGCTCAATCACTTTTTGGGGAGGATGACTTAGGGAACCCTGACCAACCAATAGGGACGGTAAATAGCGGAAACAAAGAGCTTGTGAATACTCCTAAGTGTAATGGTAACGAAATAATTAATAGAAATAAAGAGCAAGAAAAGACCCTTAAATCCAATTACAATAACGGCTATGATAATCTGAACTATGACAAACTGCTGGACTTTTCTGGTGGTACTACTTTTGATAAGGAGAAGACAAACGAGATTGGATCGAATTCCTCCCCTTCGGAACTCACGGTTATGATGACTATCTTTAACCGCTTAATCTTGTCGGAACTTCGTAAGCAAACTGAGGGTGTGGCAAATTTAATTACTGAAATTAAAATATTACCAGACAAATTATCAGACATATTGTTAAAATCTCTTAGGAAAGAGTGGGAAGGGAATGGAAGGTCGATGGACCCTGCTAAAGAGCCTCTCCAGGGAGAGATAATTATGGTTTATGCCTCACAGGAACCACCTCAAGAAGTGGCCGAGATGGTGGGAATTAGCTTATTGGAGGAAATTGTCCTATCTGGACCGGAGGTGATAACGGGGACTGAGGGGCAAGTGGTCTCGACGACTGATTTTAAACTGTCTAAAAGACAAACTAAAAAAATGACGAAACAAAAAAAAAATGTTAACAAAAATGGTATAATGGCCAAAACTTCTAGAAAATTTATGAGAAACATTAGTCAGGATGAGGAAATGGAGGAAGCTTCAACGAGAGGTAATGTACAACAGCAGAATAAAAAGAGACCAATGGATGAGGGAAGGACCTCTGATAAGATGAAGGATCAAGCCACCCAAAGTTCATATGTACAAGGTGAGCGACATCTTTGCGAAGTACTGAAAAATAAGAATACAAGAGATGAGGTTTACGAAATCTTCAATGTGGTTCCCCCTCAGGAAAATTCAACGAATAAGGGGTGGCCTGTTAATGAGAAATGTATCAATCATTGTATTAGCAAGGAGGAACCCATGCCCAAAAATATCATGAAGATGTATGACATATCTACTGAGAAGGCCCTGGTAAGGAATATAATCCCCATTGCAGTAAAGGAGGGACTGGGGAGTAGGGACTGGAAGATTCCTCCGAGCAACGTTCTTAAAATTCAGTCAAGCATGATCTCGGAGGATCTCATCCAAGAAGTGGGAGTGGAGACTGGGATGAAGAATCCTGGAGACCTGACCGGGGAAGTTATGGGGGAGAGGGGTTCAGACGGGAAATACCGCCCTCCTGGAGAACCAGACACTTGCAGGCAAATTAAAGGAGAATGCAAATGATGAATCCCTCTATCAAAATATATTAAGAGTCTTAAGAGATAAACAATTGCAGGAGGTACCGAACATTGGGAGGGAACCGAGTCAGAATATCATGGGGGAGGAGACCTATGAAGAATATTGTGATGGAGGGAGGGGTGTGGTTTATGGAAGGGAAAATGTGAGGAAGGAGAAGGATCAGCTCCATCATGTTCAGGTACTGGACCTGAAGGATCCGGTGAGACCGGACCCGACCGGCACTAGTACGGACTACATTGTTTCGGGACCAGTACAACACCTCCTTAAATAGACCATATATTTTGTCTCTTTTGGGGCAGATTCCTAACTTAAGTTTAATTGAAACTTCGGACATATACCTGGTTGACTACATACATAGACAGAGGCTGGACTATGTCCGTATTGTGATTCCGTCTCCACTGGTTAGAAATCTTCTGATGAAGGAAGCAGAGGAACTGTATCGTAGGGGCTTTGATATTTTTGAATATGTACAGACCCTGCCTCATCCAAGTGGAACTTCTAGAAATCCAGGCAGAGAACAGAGAGATATTCCTTTGAATAATTACGAAGGAGAAAGGAAGGAGGAGAGGGTAAAGGACGAGCTACAAGATTGGAGATGGCTCACCTTGTCCCTGAGAGAGTCCATTGATAATCTCAAAAAACTAGGGAAGCCTCTCTAGTAAAGAATAATGGTATTCTGAAATTGTTAACTTGGAATTCAAGAGGGTCGACAAATCTCCTAAATAATGCGAATCTAATGGGTGATTTGGCACAATATGATTTACTGTTTATCCAGGAAACCTGGTCAAAAGTCCCTCTATGTTGGGAGGGATTTACGGTTTGCTCTCTTTGTGCTCAAGGTGGTGGTAGGGGTCGCCCTAAAGGAGGCCTATTTATTGCAGTAAAGAACCACTTGTATCCTAAAATCATGGGAGAATGGGCCTTTCCACATCATTTTCTGGCAGTGGCTTTTGTACTGTTATATAATAACATGACTACACCTTTTTTGTTGGTTAACATCTATTGGAACCTGGCTGATTTGTCGGACATGCAACTGGGCCTGGAATTATGTAATTTAGGCTTGCTTTTGCAGAATTGGTTGGTAACAAATACAGGAGGACAGGTGGTGATTGCAGGTGATCTCAATGCTACTATACAAGGGGACTCGTTCACTGGTGAAGTGATGATTAGCAAATTGGGTGAACTAAATCCTAGGGGTGATAACCTAATATGTAGGGGGAGGATGTGGTCTCATTTTGCAGAGACCTGGGGTTTGGAAATCCTGATTAATACTCAACCTACTTGGATAGCAAGAGTATGTAATTCTATTCTTGATTATATCATTTGCTCTGGGGACCTGTTTAATTGCTCGAGCAACATTCAGTGCATTGAGACCACCGCGAGCGATCACTGCATTTTGTCTGTGGATATTAGTATCACTATGCAACCTGTGGCTAATACTGCGTTCAAGTATAATATCAATGTTAACCAAGCTGGGAATCGAATTTCATGGACTGGATCAAAAACTAGACAATTTACTGCATCTATGATAGCTGATAGTGAGAATTTGTCCAAACAGCAGAGGGAAATTACCTATGCAGCAAGGAATTTCACTGAATATATACGGTGTTCCTTAGAAAAATTGGATAAAACTGATAAGAAGGGAAGTCGCTGAACTTGCAGGCCTGGCTCCTGCAGCGTTAGAGTTTGGAGGATACGACATACCGGCCGACTGCAGAGAGGTTCTTGCAAAGGCCAGGGCGTCCTCAACTCTTAAATGCTACGGACACAAATGGAAGAGGTTTTCTGTCTAGTGCCACGCACAGAAGATTAACCCTCTACGGATTACGGCTCCCCAAGTACTGCCGTACCTACTGACGCTGGCCAAAGCTGGACTGGCGCATGCGTCCATCAAGATTCATCTTGCTGCGATCTCCCGTCTTTGTGGTCTCATCGTCTGGTGAAAGAGTTCATGAAGGGACTGTTCAGATCGTTCCCGCCGGTGAAGGCTCCGGCCCCGGCGTGGGAGCTCAACGTGGTGCTGACCAAGCTCATGGGACCTCCGTTCGAGCCTCTGCACTCGGCTCCGTTGAAGTTCTTGTCGTGGAAAACAGCGTTTCTTGTGGCCATCACCTCCACACGACGGGTGGGAGAGATCCAGGCCCTTTCCTGCAAGGCCCCGTACTTGACTTTTCACGACACGAGGGTAGTGCTCAGGACGCACCCCTCCTTCATGCCCAAGGTGCCGTCGGACTTCCACCTCAACGAACCCTTGGTGTTGCCTGTTTTCTTCCCGTCGCCTTCGTCGCCGGCTGAAAGGACTTTGCACTCGCTGGATGTGGCTAGAGCGCTGAAGTTCTACGTGGACCGCACGAAGTGTTTTCGGAAGACGTCACAACTCTTTATGAATTTTGGACCTGTCAATCAGGTGAAGGCTCTCTAGAAGGCTTCCATTTCCAGATGGCTCTCCGGCTGTATCATGTACTGTCATCGGTTGGCAAACCGACCGCTGCCTGGCCGCCCGAGAGCCCATTCCACCAGAGCAATCGCAGCTACCACGGCGTTCCTATCTGGTGTGCCCTTGCTGGACATCTGCAGGGCTGCTACGTGGAGGTCGACGCACACCTTCACGAAATTCTACTGCGTCGATCGGGATTCCAGGGAGGAGTCCAGAGTCGGCCAAGCAGTGCTGCGCAACCTGTTCGCCTAAGGTGAGCCTGGTGAGGAGGTAAGATTTGCTTAATGTTGAGTTTGATGTAATGCTTAATGTTGAGCCTTTGCCACCTCCCGTGGTTGTGCATGTGTGTACTGCTATGTATTCTTTATTCATGAGCATGTGAATCCATGCCAGACCCCATGCTGGAGAAGGAACAAGTTACTTACCTGTAACTGTTGTTCTCCAGCATGGGTCTGGCATGGATTCACATGCGAACCCTCCCGCCTACACCTCTGCGGCTCTTCACTTGGTCATACTGCCACTTCACGTGCTACCAAATCTGAAGATGGCTGCCAGAGCCGGGGCTTAGGTAGAGGGCAGTCATTGGCTGTGGTCAGTATGACGCAGAGATCAGTGATTGGTTACTACTACGAAAGACAGATCAGAAACGAAACTGATACTGGTTTTTTCTTTACCGAGGATTCCCAGCCTGACGGGGAATATTCATGAGCATGTGAATCCATGCCAGACCCCATGCTGGAGAAACTAGGTACATTATTTACAAACATATTGGTGACCAAAACTTTCCCTACGTCTTGGAGGGTATCGATTATCATACCCATATTTAAAAAGGGTTCTCGGTTATGTCTAAAGAGCTACAGACCAATTGCCTTGGCAGACCCGGAATCCAAACTCTTCTCGTCACTTGTGCTACGAGATATCCAGAAATGGATTGACGAGAAGCAGGTTTTGGATATGAGACACTTTGGTTTTAGAAGAAACATGGGGACGGAATGTGGGGGTCTCATTGTGCATTGCTTGAGATCAGAAGCTATGAAAAAAGCGGGGACCTCTTTCTTCATTGCGTCGATGGACTTAAGCTCTGCATTCGACATGGTGGATAGGAATATATTGTGGATTAAATTAAGAAATTTAAATATGTCGGCAATTTTGTTGGATATTGTAAGAGCAATATATTCTCAGACATATGTGAGAGTCAGATTCGACTCAGCGGGCACCCTTTCGGACCTATTCACTATTCATAATGGTTTGCGTCAAGGCTGTAGACTGGCTCCCACAATTTTTAACCTATATGTTAGTGGTGCATTTATGGCTCTATTGAACAGAGGGTTAGTTTCACCTAGAATTTCGACTTTAAGGATGGCCTGGTTAGCATACGCTGATGATTTTCTCTTAATTGACATCACTAAAGTGGGACTTCAGCATATGCTTAGAGCCTTCGAGGGTTTCATTGACTCAATTGCATTAAAGATCAACCCTGACAAAACAGTGATTGTACGACTTGGGAGAAAGAACCAGACCTTAAACAGGTTGACATGGTTATCGGGTAACATTAGCCTGAAAGCCAAGGGGGAATGCAAATATTTGGGCTTCTCGATAGCTGGTACACTATCTAGACCGCTAATGCGCACTCAATTGAAACTTAAGGCTGATATTGCTATTTCTCAAATGCGGGCCCTCGACGCAAAATTCGGGAAGTTCTCAATGATCCCCATTAGAGAATTTTATACCAAAAAAGTGATTCCTAGATTGATATATGGGGCTGAATGTTACCCCTCAACATGGGAGAGGGTATGGGCTTCAATTGAAAGTAGTATTTGGAAATCGGTACTGTATCATCTGCCGAAATGTATCCCATTTAACTTAATCAAGTACGAATTGGGCCTAAATTCGTTACAGGCCTTGGTGACCTGGAAAAGGATGTCGCTATGGAGGAAATGCTATTCTTCTGATACAAATACCTTGTATTATTATGCAGGCCAAGATATCTCTAACCCTTTTATGGTGGAATTGAATGTCGAGATTACAAATAGTCTGATGAAAATGGGGATATCTGCCAGTTCTCTGAGAAATAACCCTGCGAGCGTGAAAGAAAGTGTTTTGGGATTTGATTGGATCCATGCGAAAAACGCGATACTGAATACAAAAATGTACCAGCAAGTTTGTGCACTAAACAAATGGTTACCAATGATGGAATGCTAACTAAATAAGTATCCTAATATAACAATCAGAAATGACTTCATGCGTTTTAGATTCAATGTTTTGCCTACAAACCAAATACTAGCAATCAGATCCAATGGTAAACTACTATGGCCATGTAGGTTTTGTAAGGTAGAAGGGGAGGTCGAGGACCTGAAACACATTCTTCTGGTCTGTCCGGCTTTGAAGGATAAAAGACTGTTATATTTTGCCCAATATGTTAATAATACTGCGGATGTGGACAGAGAGCTAATTTGGTATAAAATGTTACATAACTGTAAAGGCAACCTGAATATCAGGGTTGCAACATTTCTAAGAAATGTTTGCGCTCTGTTTTAAATATATAGAGAACCTTTTAGAGTGTTAAAAATTTTGATGTGGTCTTCTTACTATGTAAGAGTTTGAGAAGGATTTTTTCAATGAACATTTATACTAATGACTACACAAGATACAAGAATCTCCATGACTTGTACTAAAGAATACTGGATTCCATTTCACTTGCCGTACGTTGTTCAATTTTGTTTTTTGTTTGGAACTGTAATATGTTATTCTTGTTTCTGTTGGAAATTTCGTATTGTATTTTAACTTTTGTAAAGGTTTTTCTAAACCAAAACAAATAAATACAAAAAAAAAAAAATTAGCTGAAATTTCCATCTTCATTATTTAGAAATGTTTTTTTATGTTTTAGGCTTAATGAGATATTAGCCAAGTTGCAATGGATTCCCAAAGCGGACAATTTTTGCCATTTCTGCAAAGCAACAAACCAATCAGAATCCTTAAAACATGTACTAATAGAATGCCTGTCACTTATCCATAAGCAAACTTTTAAAAAATATTTTAGACATCTTAAAATCTTAAATCCCGACGTTCTTTGGCATGAAATGTTCTCTTCTAAATGAGTAGTAGTTAGAATTGCTATTATTACGTTTTTATTTTCTTTACATATAAACTAAATCGATTGATATGTTATTTGATATGCTTTGTTAATTGTTTTAATCATGGACTTACATATTGTGACTACTAAATTGCAACTACGAACTTGGTGGAAAGCACTGTAGTTTTCTGCTATTTACAATGGTATATACTACATGTGAACATATTTTTATACACACATTTCTGTTTATTATTGAGTGACAAATCTTTTTAATACTTCTATAAATGTTTGTTTCATGCTGTGATTACTTTTATTAATATTATGAAATTTAATATAAAAATTGAAAGGTTGATGATTATTCAGCTGTATCAATAAAACATAAAAGTAAAGGCGGTTGAAAGGCCACACGTCCGTCAGCGCGTCCCCCAGAACTCCCTCCCTGATGAGGAAAATCCCTGAAGCAGAAGAACCTGCACTTCCTGTTGACACACAAAGCGAAAGGGTCCACTTGAACAGTTCCCAACAGGAGAAGATCTCCTCCAGAACGTCCTGACAGAGCTCCCACTCATGTGAAACTGAAGTCTGTCTGCTCAAGGCATCTGCTGTGACATTCTCATGTCCGGCCAGATGAGCCGCGGTCAGAGACCGTGTTCTCCAGAGCCCATCATCACAGTCATATTACTTCTCTGCACAGAGGCAAGGACCCCACGCCACTGCGTATGTTGAGGTAGTACATGGCTACTGTGTTATCAGTTGGTATCAGCACAGTCTGGCGTTTCATAGAGGGGAGTAAAGCGACCAGGACCAGCCTTATCGCCCTCCGCTCCAGCAAGTTTATGTGTTCCCGAGACTCCCTGGGAGACCACAGTCTGCTCACCGTAAAGACCGACAGGTGAGCGCTCCAACAAGTCAGGGATGTGTCTGACCATCACCTGGGGCCAAGGTTGGCAAAACAAAGCACCCTTAAGCAAGTGGTCTCGCTCGGCCCAATACGAAAGATCCTAAGCCACCTAAGCCGACACCCACAAGGGGCCCGACATGTGACCCTGAAACTGCAACCATTGGCAACGGAGAAACCATTGAAGTGATCTGAAGTGCAGCCTCATCTCAAGCTCCACTAAAATGCAGGAGGGTAGGAGGACCAGAAAAGCTGAGCCCCCGACTTGTTCCGGGGATTGGATGACACGGACCATCCGAAAGATGTTTGCCACTCTATCCTCGGGCGGGAAGGCCCTGCACAGGCAAGCGTACAAGACCATACCGATAAATCAGAGGGACTGGGACAGCAAAACCTGAGATTTTGAATTTCAGGGAATAGCCAAGTGTGTAATCGAGTGCATATATGCAGTAGGTGCTCCAACACTATCTGGGGAGCAAGCTTGGAAGAGCCAGTCCAAGTAGGGAAAGACAGAAATGCCCTCCCTCGTGAGGCAAGTTGCCACCACTGCTAGCAGCTTGGTGAAAACCCTGGCAGTTGACGACAGCCCGAACGGCAGGACCCTGAATTGGTAATGATGTTGACCCGCCACGAACCGCAGGTACTTCCTGTGCTTTCGATGGATCCACACATGGCAGTAGGCATCCTGAAGGTCCAGGGAAACCAACCAGTCCTGCAGATCGAGGGACTGTAGAATATGGGCTAGAGTAACCATCTTGAACTTGTCCTTGCGAAGGAAACCGTCCAGCAGCCGCAGATACAGGATGAGGCGCAAGCACCAGCCCTCCTTCGGCACCAGAAAATAGGTTGAGTACCACCCCTTCCCTCGTTCCGAGCATGGAAGCAGCTTGATGGCACTTTTTGCCTGAAGCAGGCAGACCTTCAGGAGGATGGGGTCTCGAGAGACAGGTGTGGCCGGAGGGCCATTGGCCAAGGGGGCACTGAAGGATTGGAAGGCAATATCCCTGTAAGGCCCAAGTGTCGGATGTGGTCTCTGACCATTCCAGGCCATACAGAGAAAGCTCCTTTTCCCCCACCAGTGATGAATGGCAAAGCCACTAACTGTGAGGTTTGACAGCCTGGGGTGCGCTGGGAGAGCTGCCACTACAATGCACCTTGGCTGGGCTCCCCCTTTCTCTGCCTTTTGGGAAACATCTGTCTCGCCCTCTTCCCGGGGCGAACACGGCCCCTCAGAGAAAAGGCAGGAAAGGGACAAAAAAAAACCTGCCACGAGATGACATCTGTGCGGAAGGCTGTTGCACCGTTAGCTTCAAAGACTTAGCAGTTGCCTTGGACGACACCCTTCTGGAGGGCGAAGTCAGCCTTGGCTCCAAAGAGGTTATGGCCGTCAAACAGCATATCCAACTGTCTGAACTGGACGTCATCCACAAAGCCTGACGTCGTTTGCCACAAGTGGCATCTGATCACTGTGCTAGTGGCCATGGCCCTTCCCATACCGTCTGCCGTGTCCAGTCCCGACTATCATCTGAAATGCTGCCTCTTTGCTGTCAGAGACCAAGGACTGAAAACGGTCTCATCTCTCCCTCCGGGACATACTCAGCCACATTGGCCACCGCAGTCCAAAGGCAGAAGGAGAATCTTGCCATGGCACAAGTGGCATTCACGGCCCGCAGTACAAGACTGCTCGACACAAATACCCTCACAACAGACGCGATGGGACCCTGCAGTGCGGTAGCCGGAGTTGACTGGGCTGTGCCACGGCCGCCGAGGCTGGATCCGGCTTGGCAAAGATGTCCAACATCTTTTTGCAGAAGCTCACGCATTCCTCTGGCATTGAGGACTGAGTAGGAAAAGGCACAGCCGCCTGATGCTCAGGGGCCCCCCTGAAGAGGTGTCTCTTGTTCTTTGAAGACTTCTGCCGATATGAGGACACACTCGGTGAGCGGGACCTCTTCCGATGTTGCAGCTTCGTTTTGTCCCTTTCCTTGTGCCTCCTGCTACTCGGAGTGTCGGGTGGAGCGGATATGAAGCCGTGCTGCACCCCCTGGCACTGGAAAAGTTTCCCCAGAGAACAGCTGCACTTGGATAAGGATATCATAGATGAGGAATCAGTGTGAGGAAGGGAATCCATTAGAAATAAGGATCAGACATCACGGGGTGTGGTGTACTACACTTATAGGGTGGTGGTGTCAGATCTGAGATCATAAGGTGCAAGGCATAACATAGTTTCACAAAATTGATTAGTGGAAATTGTTAAATAAAAAAATGGATTAGCAATCCAGCCTAAATGATTAGCATTTTTTCATCACCATTTACAAAAGGGCAAGAAGTAGCTTGTTGTAATCATTTGTTAAAACAGAGGAGCAAATAAAAGGCCTGGTTACCTTAAGGTATACTGGTATTACATTCTACGTTCTGAGGACTGTTTTCTAAACACCCCAGGCACAAAAATAATTCATGTTGAAGAAAATGAAAGGGACAGTTACAAATGAAAAGTCAGTGACTATGCACGAAGAGATACAGGTGACAGCCTTTGTGTGTGTGTGTGTATATATATATATATATATATATATATATATATATATATATATATATATATATATATATATATATATATATATATATATATATATATATATATATATATATATATATATATGTATCTATATATATATATATGTATATATATATATAATACATTACTCACCGTAATCGTATTTCTGATGCTTGTATCTGCTTAGATTCACATGCTGTGCATAGGCCGACATCTAGTGGAAGCTGCGGAGTATTAGTTTGTTTTTCGAAACTCGAAAATGGGCATCGACACAGGGCGTGCCAGTAATACTATCCCTAGTGTGACGTCCACTGTACCCAAGATCCCTCACGCGTCTAGGATCCTCAGATTGTATTTTTTCTGACATGAGGTAGCATGAGGAGTAGCGCGAGTACAGATAATCCAAGCAGATAGATAGAAAGGTAAGACTACAAGCAACCATGCGCCTTCTCTCAGAGGGGAGGAAGGGTGGGTTGCATGGGAATCTAAGCAGATACAAGCATCAGAAATACGATTACGGTGAGTAATGTATCCCTTCTGAGGCTTGTGGAATCTGCTTAGATCACATGCTGTGCATAGATTAGCGAGCAGTACCTGAAGAAGGAGGTGGGATGTGAGAAGGGTCATGAGCAAATAAGTGTCTTAGAACCGCTTGTCCCACTTGTGTATCTGCCTTGGAATGGGTGTCAATGCAGTAATGCTGAGTAAAAGTGTGAATAGAGCTCCAAGTAGCTGCTTGCAAATGGTGTCAAGGGGTACATTTGCAATGAAAGCCAGAGTGGCCCCAATGCCTCTAGTAGAGTGGGCTCCTGGCGTGAAAGGCAGAGTTCTTTCAGAGAGTGAGTAACACAGCTGGATACAGTTAATAATCCACTTCGAGATGGCACCTTTAGAGACGCGATCCCCCTCTCTGCCTGTAGCTACGGAGACAAACAGTTGATCTGTTTTCATTAGCGGTCTGGTTTTATTTACATAGTAGAGGACCGCCCTACGCACATCTAGGGTGTGTAGTTTCACCTCAGCTGAGCTTTGAGGGTCCTGGAAGAAAGCCGGAAGCTCGATGGACTGGTTTACGTGGAATTTAGATATACACTTAGGTGAGAACCTAGGGTGTGTGCGTAAAACCAGTTTGTCTTTATGGACAGTAAAGAAGGGATCCTGCACTGACAGAGCCTGAATTTCACTGAACCTTCTTATAGAAGTAATAGCTACTAAGAAGGCCGTTTTATAAGTCAGGTGTTTGAGACTGTTTTTATGCATGGGCTCGAAAGGGGGCCCATGAGCTTAGATAGCACCACATTAAGGTCCCACCCTGGTGGTGGGTTTGAAATAGGAGGGTAAAGTCTCTTTACTCCTTCCATGAAGGCTTTAACTACTGGTACTTTCCACCACGAGACCTTGTTATGTGCTGTCTATCCGGATTTGCACTGACAGGTTTAGTAGGTGGGGCTCGAACGCTTGAAGCGCTCTGAATACTGCCAGAAGCACTAGCAGGTTGATGTGGTTCTTGGCGACTGAGGGAGACCAGAGACCCTGAGCTGTGTGGTGGAGATGGTGAGCTCCCCACCCCGTCAGACATGCATCGGTAGTGACTACTGCCTGTACTTCGGGATCGTAAAAGGGTTTTCCCTGAGCAAGATTCTCTCTTGTCCACCAGTGAAGGCCTTTTACTAGTGTTGGCGAAACAACCACTAGATCGTCCCACTGACCACTTGCCTGAGACTACTGTTTCGCCAACCATTCCTGCATGGGACGCAGGCGCGCATGTGGGACCAGGTAAATACATGACGCCATCATGCCCAGCAAACGCATTGCTTTGCGTACCGTTATTTGGTGACCGGACTGATATTGCGGAATTTGCAGTAGTATATTCCGAATTCTTTCTTCTGAAGGAAAGGTCAACCCCTCTTGAGTATCTAGGATTGCTCCTAGGAACTGTTTGGAGGTGCTTGCCACCAGGATGGACTTTTTCTCGTTGATTGAGAAGCCTAATTCGTGGAGGAGGTCGATAGTCCTTTGAATGTTTGTCATGCAAATTACTGGGGTTTCCCCCGTTATGAGCCAGTTGTCCAGATAAGGGTACACCGGGATTGACTCCCTGCGTAGGTGTGCAGCCGCCACCGCTAGTACCTTGGTGAATACCCTTGGTGCCGAAGCTATCCCGAAGGGCAGTACCTTGAATTGGTAGTGCCGACAGTCCACCTTGAAGCGCAAGTACCTTCTGTGTGCTGGGAACATGGAAATATGAAAATAGGCATCTTTCATATCCAAGGTTGCCATGTAATCCCCCTTTTTTAGGAGGGGGATTACCTCTTGTAGCGTAGTCATACGAAACTTTTGGGGCTTGACATACTTGTTGGCAGGCCGTAAGTCCAATACTGGGCGCATTGTCAAATCTTTTTTTGGCACAAGGAAGTAAGTTGAATAAATACCCTTGTTTACCTGGTGTCCCGGGACGAGCTCTATCGCGTCCTTTGCTAGCAGAATGGCGATCTCCTCGAGGAGAATCTTCTGATGTTCTAAAGAGTGTACTCTTTGTCGTGGAGGATGGTTCCGGGGACGCTGCAGTAGTTCTATACAGTACCCTGTGGATACTGTTGACAGCACCCATCTGTCTGATGTGATCCCTTCCCAATCCTGGGTGAAGTTGGAAATGCGTCCCCCTCCTGGGGTTGTGTGAGAAGGGATCCCGAACTGAGCGTCACTGCTTTGGTGGAGGCGTGCCGCCTCCTTTACTGGGGCTGCCTCTGCCTTTACCACGTCCTCTCTGCCGTAACCCTGGGTAGACTGTTGGCAGTTGTTGTTCCACTGTGTACCTTGCCCCTGGGAATAGTTAGATCCTCTCTGGGAATTTTGGCCGCGTGGGTAGCGAAAATTACTATTCCCTCTCTGGTTAGGGGGTTTATTGGTTAACTGGCCAAGGGACTTGAGTGTCTCGTATTCGTCCTTGGCATTCTTCAGCGCATCCTCGACCGCCTTACCAAACAACAGATCGGCTTCCACCGGTTTGTCCAACAATGATGCCTGGGTTTCTGCCTTAAAACCAGACTGCCGTAACCATGCATGTCTCTTGATAACAGTACCTTCTGCTATCAATCTGCCTGCGTTGTCCGCGGTGTCAAAAGTTGCTTTTAAAATGCAACCAGACACGGCTCTACCCTCTGCGGAAATTCGTGCTAACTGGCCCTTTAAGGGTTCTGGTGCAGAGGCTATGAGTGCCGCAACTTCTTCCCACTGATGGCAGTTGTAGCTGGCCAACAGGGTGGTGGAGTTTGCAATACTTGCCTGATAGGCGGACGTTGAGGCTACTTTCCTGCCGAAACCATATAGTTTTTTGCTCTCCTTGTCTGGAGGAGCTTCGGACGATGACAAGGGTGTTCCAGCCCTCCTACGAGGGCTAGTGACCACTAGGGAGTCTGGCTTCAGATGTCCTCTTATATAGAGAGAGTCAGACTGGGCTGCCCTGAAAAGTTTTTCAACTCTGGGATTGACTGCTCTGGTGAGGTTCGGGTTCACCAGGGACGGGTCTATTCTTCGCTGAATAGACTTAAGGATAGGGATGGTCTGGGCAATAGGCCTCCTTTCTCCCACTAACTCCTCGGCGAAGTCCCTCTCTTCCTGAACACCGTGGGTGTCAATATGGAAATGTTCTGCTGCACGTGCAAGAACCTCGTTCAGGAAGGGTTGGTTATCGACAGGGGAGTTGGTAACCGGGGCTTCCTTCTCTACTGGGGAATCTACTCTGTAGATTTCAGGGTCTTCCTCTTCCTCTTCTTGGTCCTCATCATCCCCATAGTAGCCCGTCCCGGTTTGCTCTTCTACCATGCCAAAATCTTGGTCCTCACCAAAGGAAGTCTCTCCTTGATACAGTGAGTATGGCCGTGAGTATGGTTGTACCTCGAAGGGGTCTGTAGACCTCATCGGTGTCTCAAACCGGGGCTTCTTACTCGGCGGGATAGGATCATTAGAGCCTGAGGGTGTAGCCCCTTGTGGATCATATGAAAGGAAATGGTCTGGATTTTTATCGTAAAAGTCTGCCAAAGAAGACATCCTTGACATGACCCTATCTATGTCATCACTCGACCATTTTTTGGAACTGGGAATGACACTCTCAGAAAGTCTAGGAGATTTATCTTGAGTAGATTTGCTGGTTTTAGAAATATCAGCAGACCTGGTCTCGTCTGTCTGTTTAGGAGGAGTGGAGTGTTTCACAGGTGTGGAAGAGTGCAGAGTCTGCTTCTTCTGCTGTTTTCCCCCCTCCCCGTGAGTGGAAAAGTGTTTTCCCTGTCATTTTGTGGCTACGGAGGTTTTCGATTCTGGCGTCGAGGATCAGGGGTAGAGTTCCTGTCCTTCGAACGTGGGACCGCGCTGATCTTGTCTGCGGGCTCCGATTCCTGGAGTGCGGCCTGGGGGTTGAAGTCGTCTTCGTCCTCCGACGATCGAACTTCTGTTAGCCTAGGGAGCGAGGCACTCTTGGCAAGAGTGGATGATTGCCTGGAGTCATGCGGCGATCTCGATCGAGAACGCCAAGAGGACACCGATTCGGACCGTTCCGTTTGTGCCTCTTTCCAAGAACTCGACGTTGAGTCTCGGTTGGACTTCGTGTGTTTTGTGTGAGTGGTGTGTGAAGCGCCTGTGTCGCCGGGGGTCTTCCCCATAGCCGCCCTGTCGGACGACCTTCCGAGGTCGGGGACCTGCGCTCGGCTGTCTTTCGACGCCGTAATGCCCTCGCCATCCAAAAGCACGGCGTCGCTGCCATCGCTGAAGGCGCCCTCCGCTGCCATGGCCGCCTGCCTGGCGTGGTGGGCCCAACGCTTCATCGAACGGTCCTTAAGTGTCTTAGGTTTAAACCTACTACACGCTCTGCAGTTTGCTTCGGGGTGGTCCCTCGGCAAGCAGAGATTGCACGTGGCGTGCCTGTTCCCCCAAGGGTATTTGCGATTGCACTTTGGGCAGAATTGAAAAGGGGTACCCTCCATACGCACCTTGAGGCAGCGGGCTGTTAAGTGTAGGAAATGTATAAGGTGTACCTATATACCAAGAGTGTAGAGTATGTCCAACCCCCCACTCTCCCTACTTGCAGGGCCGAGGCCAGAGGCCTTCCGAGGCCCAAATCCATCGCGCAGCAGCCGACAGTCGATTTCTTCTCCAGCCGGCGTCAAGTGTCGAAGTTCGACGTTGGGATGGGGAAAGGATGTAAATTAATCAATATTTTAGCAAATGTATGGCTAAGGCCAGGGGACTCCGCAAAATGCTTCCGACCAGTATGGCGGAAAAAAACAATCTGAGGATCCTAGACGCGTGAGGGATCTTGGGTACAGTGGACGTCACACTAGGGATAGTATTACTGGCACGCCCTGTGTCGACGCCCATTTTCGAGTTTCGAAAAACAAACTGTAATACTCCGCAGCTTCCAGTAGATGTCGGCCTATGCACAGCATGCGATCTAAGCAGATTCCACAAGCCTCAGAAATATATATATATATATATATATATATATATATATGTATAATACATTAATCACCGTATTTCTGATGCTTGTATCTGCTTAGATTCATGCTTAGTTTCGGCCTGTGCTGTGCATAGGCTGACATCTAATGGAAGCTGCAGAGTATTACAGTTTTCGAAATTCAAAAAGGGACGTAGACAAGGCGTAGCAGTAATACTATCCCTAGTGTGACGTTCACTGTACCCATGGTCCTTCACGCGGCGAGGTCCTTCAGATTGTTTTGTTGCTGACATGAGGTAGCATGAAGTGTAGCGCGAGTACAGGAGTATCCAAGCAGATATGTATCAGACAAGCTCAATCATCCATGCACCTTCTCTCCAAGGGGAGGAAGGGTGGGTGCATGTGAATCTAAGCAGATAAAAGCATCAGAAATGTATCCCTTCTGAGGCTCGTGGAATCTGCTTAGATCACATGCTGTGCATAGATTAGCGAGCAGTATTAGGAGAAGGTGGTGGGTTGTGAGAAGGTTCATGGGCAAACAAGATTTTTTCGAACTGCTTGTCTCACCTGTGCATCTGTCTTGGAATGAGAGTCAATGCAGTAGTGAGTGAACGTGTCTACTGAGCTCCATGTAGCTGCTTTGCAAATGCTATCTAGGGGGACATTTGCAATAAATGCCAGAGTAGCTCCCGTGCTCCTTGCGGAGTGAGCTTTTGGTGTGAAAGGCAGTGTCTTGTCTGACGAGGAATAGCACAGTTGTATGCATCCAACTATCCATCTGGAGATGGCATTCTTGGAAATGCGGTCCCCTTCTGTGCCTGGGGCTATGGAGACAAACAGTTGGTCTATTTTCCTTAGCGATCTGGTCTTGTTTACATAGTAAAGTACCACCCTCCTTGCATCTAGTGTGTGAAACTTTACCTCAGCTGAGCTTTTTGGTTCTGGAAGAAAGCCGGAATCAATGGACTGCTTCACATGAAATTTGGAGATGAATTTAGGAGAGAACCTAGGATAAGTACGTAAAACCAGTTTGTCTTTGTGTATGAAAAAGAAAGGATCCTGCACCGACAATGCTTGTAATGAACGAATTCTCCTTATGGAAGTAATGGCCACTGAGAAGACAGTCTTTTATGTCAGGTGTTTAAGACTTGACTTATGCATAGGCTCAAAGGGAGGTCCCATGAGCTTTGCAAGTACTACATTGAGATCCCAAGCCTGGCGGTGGGTTCGAAATTGCAGAGTGTAGTCTTTTTACTCCTTCCATGTACGCCTTAATGACGAGAACTTTCCACCACGATATTTTACTCTGAGAGCTGGTCTAAGCTGATAAAGCCGCCAGGTGGTCCTTTATAGAGTTAAATACTAACCCGGAGCACATTCTATGGGGTTTATTTGTTTAGACTGGCACCAAATCACAAATCTTGTCCACTTGTCAAAATAACAGTGTCTAGTGTTTGGTTTACGTGCCTCTGAGGATATCCATACACCGCTGTGGTTGATTTAGATTCGGAACTATATGGTCTCAGGAGCCATGCTGCCAAGTTACTTGAGTGAGGTTGAGGATGTACGGTTATCCCCCCCCCCCCCCCCGTGTTGGGTCAGTAAATTGGTCTGGCACAGGAGTTTGATCGGATCCCACATCGCCAGTTTACGCAGATGTGGATACCATGGTTGTCTTGCCCACATGGGAGCAACTAGGATGAGCGTCAACTATTCTGTTAAACTTGTTCACTACCCTGCTCATTAGAGGAGTTTGGAGGAAAAGTGTAAGCACATTTTCCTGACCAGCTAATCCATAGGGCGTTCTTGGAGTGTGGTTGGGGAAACCTGGATGCAAAGTCTAGGCATTGCTTGTTTTCTCTTGAAGCGAACAAGTGTAGAATGGGGTAACTCCACTGTGAGAAGATGTGGTCTATGACGTTTGTGTCTAGTTGCCATTCGTGTTCCTCTGGTAGGTGATCTCTGCTTAGCGAGTCCGCTAGTGTGTGGAGTTCCCCTAGAACGTGTTGTGAAGATAGGAACATCCCCCGTCTGAGTTCCCATTTCCATATTTTGTGTGCTAGCTTGGGCAGATTTGGAGAATGTGTGCCCCCCTGCTTGTTGATGTAAAACATTGCAGTGGTGCTGTAAGTGAGGATCTGTACCAACTGATTTGTCAGCTGTGCTGTTAGGGAGAATTCTCTGTAAAGGCTAATTTCCCAAACCTAGTGAGTCCCGCAGCAGCTTTGCTGGATTTTTGGGGTTTATTTTTTCTCCTGCTAAGAGTGAGAATCTTTTTCTTCCACTCTTAGACATGATTTGAGGTGTTCCTTTGACTTTGTATGTGTTTTATGGGCTATGGGGTCCTTTACCACATAGGGCTTCATGTGTTTTTGGTATGTGGGTTACACAGCACCCTCTGTGCAGGAACCCAGGGGTGTCGTAGCGACCCCAAACATAGAGTCCATACCCTGGGACTGACTACTGTCTTCCAGGGCATGTAAAGTCACCATTGGCTTTACTAGTCTCAAATTGTGAACAGAACCAGTACAAACCATCATATTGTGGACGTACTGGTCCGGGCAATTCGATTGCCCCGGGGTCTGTTGTTCGAGGGGGCACTGTCCAGTCCCCCCCGACCGAGTTTTGGCTGGTGGCAGTGGATACTACTTTTTATATTCGACCGCTAATATATTCCTATGGGATTTTCCCATTGTTCGAGGCTACCACTTTTTAATATAGCCTGGAACATACCGCCGGTTTATTAAATTAATATAAATTCACTGGTTGGTATTTTTTGCCGAAACTCGGTTCCAAAATGGCGTTTGTGTTCGCTTCTGTGACTCCAACCCAAGTCGAGCCCTTTGTTCCACTTTTTGGCGGGCTTCTCCACAGAAGCCTCCAAAAGTGGTGCCACTCTGTCTGGGTACCACAGAGGGTGTGGGAGGGGGTTTAGGCACCCTGGACTGAGTTGCCTCGTCAACTCAAGTCGCACTCTGGTGTGATTGGCCCAGTGGTGAGCCGCCCGGCTCACCACTTAGCATGTTTGAGTGACAGCTAGGACTGATGAATGGGGGTTTTCTGCATAAAAGCAGGACTTTGGGGACTGGGACTTCAGATGTCGCCACAGGACCAAAGAATCCGAAGAGGGAGAAGCTGAGCCGACCTGCAACGACGACACCACCAGTGGAGCCCTGCTGAACCGTCTCAACACTTTTCCCGACGACAGAGGAGATCTTCAATCCGAAGAGTCTTCTTCCTTTGACTGGTGGGGATAACCAGTTTGCCCGCCTTTTCGCCTTCCCGGATCATCTCGTGGGCGCCTTGCCTGTGCCAAGCACCCCGGCAACCGGGATACCACGTTTTCTCCACTACCGCGAATAAAAGGGTAGTACCTTTTAACCGGAGAACTCCGCGGCTGGTTTCTTCCCTGGCAGTGCAACGACCTTCAGCCTTCCTCCACGTCGAGATCATCTCTTCCTCTGGACGAAGCCACGACTTGCACCCGCTGCCAGGAACAACTGCCCCCGCTGGAGGATCCTCTCCACTTTAAAAGGTACTGTGTCCGTGTGGCTTCCCTCGCAACGGTCTGTGTGAGGTGACTCTTAAAGCCTCAACTTACCACTTTGGTTGGCCCTAGGCTGGCTAACTGAACTTTTCTAAACTGAACTGATTCCTCTATGAACTCTCTGCAAGACTCTACAAGCCTTTTAAACTGTGTGATCTTGGGCGCATTGGTGTTCTACTCTCTCCAAGAGGGAGCCTGGCCTCTGAACTTTTTGCTCACAAGAAGACTTTGACTTTCCTGCCTTGCTATGTGCTTCTGAAGGATTGTGTTGTGTGCTGTTCCTATTTTCTGCCTTTTCCCTCCCTTTTTCTTAAACTTATTGGAGTGCCATCTTTAGTTAAGCGCTCACCTCTGTCTGGAAATAAGTGGTGTTAACTAAGACTTGTCTAATAAGGAATAAGGGGTGTACATATGATAATAGTGATTGTGTTTTTGAACTTACTTATAAAAATAGTGCTAGAGTGTTTCTAAGTGTGTGTTTAAATAAATAATGATATACTTGATACCAAAGCTCTGGTCAGCGTTTGCTTACACTACTGTATTTTGGTACCTATCTTGTATACTCTATATACTGTCTAACTCTTCTTGAAAGAAGTCTGGCTGCTCAGCCACAGCTACCAGGTAAATCTGGGTGGTACAGACTGCTACCAATTGGGTTTACTGCCAACACCTGTAGTCTTAAGCCGCCTTTTGCAGTGGTCCCTAAGGGAACTGCACAGGTTTCTGCCTAACATGTGCTTCAAATGCTTTAAGAGCTTTAAAAACCGCCAGATGTTCTAGCAGGTTGATGTGGTTCTGTGCCGTGATACGAGTCCAGACCATGTGCTGTGAGATGAAGGTAATGTGCCCTCACCCACCCGGAGAGTGAGCGTCTGTTGTCACTACCGCTTGCACCGCCGGATTGTGAACCGTTTTCCTTCAACAGATTCTCCTTTGTCCACCAGCAAAGGTTTTGTACTAGTGTTGGCGAAACGACCACTAGATCGTCCCACTGACCGCTTGCCTGAGACCATTGTTTCGCCAACCACTCCTGCATGGGGCTCATGCGCAAAAGTGCATGTGGAACCAGGTAAATGCAAGATGCCATCATGCAAGCAAATGCATAGCTTTGCGAACGCTTATCTGGTAACCTGCTTGATACTGAGGTATTTGCAGTAGCATGTTTTGGACTCTTTCCTTTGATGGAAAGACGAACCCTTCTTCTGTGTTTATGATAGTTCCTAGGAAAGGTTTGGTCTTTTTTGGTCCTAGACTTGATTTTTTCTCGTTTATTGAGAAGTGTTAGGGAGAATTCTCATTCAATGGCTAATTTCCCTTACCCAGTGAGTCCCTCTGCAGCTTTGCTGGGTTTCTGGAGTACATTTTTTCCACTTGGTAAGAGTGTGAGCTTTTCCCCCACTCTTACCCATGTTTTGCCATGTGTATTTCATCTGTTTTGTGATTGTGGGCTCCGGAGTACACCACTTCAGTAGCCCCCTTTTGTGTGTTACACAGCACCTTCAGTGCAGTGACACAGGGTTGTCTTTTAGACTTCCCACCGACTCCATTTCTGAGGCTGACTACTGTCCTCCAGAAAAGGGTAAAGTTGCCATTAACTTAACCTAGTCATTTAACCACAGATCCAGTACACCCCATCTTATATGGAGTACTGCAGAGGGTTAATCCTTAGCCCTTTTTATCTGTGCCTCCTAGAGCATTGTTTCGCTCTTAACATTTAGACTTGGCTGGTGGCAGTGATATCTACCCTAACTTTTCTACCGTGATTATACTATATAAACGTGGTATTGTTTTAGGCTATTATATTAGCCTCGAACTTAAACCCGCTTGACCAAATACTTTTTCTTTTGGCTCCGGTTGGGTTTACTCGCCATTTCTTTTTGTTAAAGTCCTTCTTGTGTTTTACTTTGCGCGGCAAACCAGGTTTGCCTTCTTTGTTCACCATCTTTTTGCGGGCTTCTGCAGAGAAGCCCTCCTCTTGGCGCCTGGGTGTCTAGGTGGACTGAATGTGAGGGACCTGCACAGGGTATCCTAGGAAACCCAAGTCTCACTTTGCCATGATTGGCTGAGGTGGTTGTCCAGGTCAGACAGCCCCCCTGCTGTGCGATTGACAGCCAGGCTGTCTGAATGGGGGATTTTCGCATAAGAGGCAGGACTCTTGAGCAAGAAGTCAAAGTTACCACTGGAACTACAAGTAACCGGAGAAGAAGTTGGCTGCTGCAAATATCCCGTCCCGGTGAAGCCCTGCTGCAGTCCTAAGCTATCTACCCTTCGACGACCAGAGAAGATCCAGTCCGGAGTCGTCTTCCCTTGAGCCTGGTGGGGATAACGAGCTCATCTTCTTCAGCCAGAGGATCCTCTTGGTCGTCGAAATTGCTGCACACTGCTGTAGTGGTCCGGATAGTCACCTGAAGAGCCACTCCTGTTTTCAAGGAGCACACCTTTTATTCACTGTTGCTGCTGCCGGCTTCAGCCCTGTGTGGTGCAGACCCCTTCATACCTCCTCATTCTTGCCGAAGCTCCAGGAACCGTGGGTCTGCAGGAAACTACCAGGAACACCTGCCGTGGCACCAGCCTCTTCATTGAATAAAGTACTGTGTTCTGCTTGAGGATATCGGGTGAATCCCTTTTTCTCCTCCTACAAGGCTTGCCCTCATCTTCCCTCCTTCTTATAACTTTTGCTTCCTCCATTGACAATCTGCAAGTACTCCTGGCTACGTTGAATCGTGAACTGTCCGACTGTGTGATCCTCAACAGGAACCCGGTTCCACTTGACACTGGCCTATTGACTCTTGAATTTCTGTCCATGAGTGTTCTCGGATTCTGTTTGCCTTGACAAAAGTATTGCCTATGATTTTTGCCCCCAACTCTCTCTGGGTATCTCGGGTGCTAAGTGTGGTTTTGCCCCGGTAACATTTCTTGCCGCGGATACGCGTTTCTTTAGTAAGAACGAACTGTCATTACTGTCAAAAAGTGATCGCATATGTATTCTTGGTAACGTCTTTTGTTTCACCACACCGTTCCGCTAAAACATAGGGTACTTACCTTGAAGTTATACCGCACAAAGCAAATTGGTTGGTTGTAGTATATTTTATGTGTGGTTTTGGCTTTGAATTAATAGAAGAGTTGTGTTTATAACAAACTGTTTAAAAATAAATGTACTTATATTTTTTACCTGAAACCTTGAGTCAGTGTTTGCTTGAGTCACAGTGATTGTGGTCCCTTTGTGTAATCTCTGCTACTGCTCATATACTCTTGAGATAAGCCTGGCTGCTCCGCTACTGCTACCACTTTGACATAGTAGTACAGGCTTGTACCAAAGGTAAAACTTGTATTACCACTTGTAGTCTTAATTGTGTGTAGTGGTCCCTAAGGGCACTGCACAGGATTCTGCCTCACAAGAAGCCCAATTGGAAGAGAAAGCTTATAGTTCTTTGGGTATTTTGCCTGCAAATTAGGGGAGACTCCCCTGTAATCAGCCAATCGTCCATTGTAGAGGTACACTGGGATTGCCTCCCTGCGCAGGTGCACTGCTACCACCGCCAGTACCTGGGTGAATACCCTTGGAGCGGATGCTATGTCGAAGGAAAGCACCTTCAATTGGTAGTGCTGGTTTGCTAACTTTAAGCGCAAGAATTTTCTGTGCGCTGGGAACATTGAAATATGAAAATGGGTATCTTGCTTATCCAATGTTGCCATGTAGTCCCCCGCTTTAGAAGTGGGATTACTTCTTTCTAGCGTAGTCATGCAGAATTTTTGTGGCTTGACATAGGTGTTTGCAGGGCGTAGGTCTAATACTGGGCGCATTGTTAGATCTTTCTTTGGCTCCAGGAAGTAGGCTGAAAAGATACCCTTTGTTTACCGGGTTCGCTGGGACTATTTCTATGGCATCCTTGAGCAGTAGCGTTGCAACCTCCTCTAGAAGGATGCGTTGCTCCTCCTTCGTGGTTGTTTGACACAGGGGATGGTTCGAGGGTCGCTGAAGTAATTCCACAGAATAACTGTCGCCAAGGTTGACAGCAGCCACTTGTCCAAGGCGATTCCCTCCCATGCGTGGGTAAAGTGTGTTATACGCCCTCCCTACTGAAGAGGCATGGGAGGGGACCTTAAGCGGGTGGCCATTGTTTAGGAGGTGTTGCTCCACCTCAGGAAGTGGAGGACCTCCCCCGGACACAAGATCTACCCTGGCCACTTTGGAAACCTTGCGAGGCTTGTCCCCGATTGTTTCCCTGGGGTGAGCCCTGATTTTGGCCATAACTGGAACCTCTTTGCGAGTTTTGCCCTAGAAAGCAACGAAAATTGCTTCGCCTCTTTGGCCTGGAGGCTTATTAATTCGCTGGCCTAATGATTTAAGAGATTCATACTCTTCTTTGGCTGATTTGAATGCATCCTCAATGGCTTTCCCGAACAAGACATTGGGTTCTATTGGCATGTTGAGCAGTGTTGCCTGTGTTTCCAGTTTGAATCCTGACTGGCGAAGCCAAGCATGGCGTTTTAAGATCGTCTCTTCTGCAATGATTCTGCCTGCGTCATCTGCAGCATCCAAGTTATTTTTCAGGATGCAGTTCGACACCGCATTATCCTCCGCCACTGCAAGGGAAAGTTGGCACTTGAGGTTCAGGTGCCGATGCCATTGGAGTTGCAACCTCATCCCACTTATGGCAGTTGTAACTCGCCAATAATGTGGTATTGTTTTGCAATCCTTGTCTGAAAGGCCGCCGAGGTGGCCACTTTCCTCCCTAGAGTGCAAAGCTTCTTGCTTTCCTTATCTGGTGGAGCTTCACATGACGCTAGCGGTGTTCCTGCCTTCTTTCATGTAGTGGTCACCACTAACGAGTCTGGTTTAAGTTGACCCCTTATATAAAGTGGATCTGTAGGCGCAGAGCGAAACATCTTTTCAATACGTGGGTTCACACCCCCCGTTTGGCTTGGCGTTTCTAGTGATGGATGAATTCTCCTTTGTATAGATTGGAGGAGGGGTATAAACTGGGTAACAGCTTTTTTATCCACCAATATGTCCTCTACAAAATCCTTATCCAATTGCGTCTCCTGGGTCTGGATTTGGAAAAACTCTGCTGCTTTCATGAGCATATCATTAAACTGGGTTTGATTGTACACAGGTGAGTCTGCCACTGTTGCGTCAAGATGATCGGGAGAGGCTAGGATGTATACGTCCTCCTCATTGTACTCATCGTAATAGTGATCTCCCCCCCCCCCGCACCCCTTGTGTATCATGCTGTTCAGTGTCTGAATTGGGATCATATAGATCATATTGCACTGGATCTTGCTGAGGGCCGATTAAGAGGGTGTCTGGCCGTGACCTCTTTGCTGGGGGATGAGAGGTGGATGTGGCACTAGTGGCTGGCGTATTGTGTAGGCTGTGTACTGCCTGTGGATTCTGTTCAAAGAAATCGGCCATGAAAGCCATTCTGCGCATTACCCTTTCAATGTCTTCACAGGACCATTGGGAGGAGCTAGGTATGGTAGAAGAACTTGATATAGTGATGGGAGTCTGGTATTTCTAGAGTAGGTTGCTTGTGTCTCATAGCACCTGCTAAAGTACACTCCCCTTGGGAAACAATACCCATTTTCCTTGTCAGGTGTACTACCTTTCTCCTTGTGGGAATGGTGAGTCTTAGAGGATTGATGTCTCTTAGAGGAAAGTTTTTTTTCTATGTTCTCCCTTTAAGGAGCGTCTCTGGGACATGTTTTACCAGTAGTTGGGCAATTTTTGAGGAACTGGTGCTTTTCGTCGATTTCGACGTTGTGAGATGTTGAGTATCGGCGGAAGGGCGGTCAAAGCTGCGTCCTCTGACGCTCGGCCGCTATATTGGGCACTGCGTCCGCGTCGCGTTTTTTGTGCGATTATGGGGGCCTGTCGTGTGGCGAACGAGATCTTCAATGCCCAGAGGACAAGGAGCTTGTGGACCTACCCCTTGACGCTGTGTCAGGCTGTGTGGACGAAGGTGTCATCGACTTTTGGGCGTGGGGTATGTCCTTGGTGTGAGTTGCACTGTGTGTGCTACTGCTGCCAAGTGTCGTCCCTGTAACAGTGCCGCCGGCCTGTCTATTGGGGTCGGGCGCTAGCACGTGGGAATCGATCGGTTCCCCATCGCCTTCGTCGTCCGAAAAAAAGGCGATGCTGCCATCGCTGGATGCACCCTCCACGTCCAAGGCGGCCACGGCCTGCATGACGTGGTTGGCCCGACGCTTGGTCTTTCGGTCCTTGAGTGTTTTCCGTTTGACGAGCAGACAAGCTCGACAACGGCCCTCATCATGTTCCTGTGCAAGACAAAGGTTGCACTCCCGGTGCTGGTCAACCCAGGGGAACATTTTATTGCAACTAGGTCAGAATTTAAATGGTGTGTTTTCCATAATTTGATGGAAGGGCAGCAAGGTGAAAATAGAGGGTAAAGGGGAATATGCATTCCCTAAGAAATGTCCACCCCCGCCACTCTCCCTACGGTCTGGGCCGAGGCCCGGTGCAGCCTTCCAAGGCCGAAATGGTGCGTGGAATCAAGGTCTTTGTCCGACGTTCATCCTTTTCACCGCCGTAGATGTTGTTGAAAGTCGGCGATTAAAGGATAGAAAGAGTAACTATTTTTCAATCAATGGCATTAGCCGAATAGGAACTCCGCGATTTAGCGTCCGTCGATGGCAGGAAAAAAAATCTGTGGGACCTAGAAGCGTGAAGCAACATTGGTACAGTGGACGTCACACTAGGGATAGTATTGCTAGCACACCCTGACGACGTCCCTCTGAGTTTCGAAAACAACAACTGCAATACCCTGCAGCTTCCACTAGATGTCGGCGTAAGCATAGCATGTGATCTAAGCAGATTCCACAAGCCATATATTACTCACCGCAATCGTATTTCTGATGCTTGTATCTGCTTAGATTCACATGCTGTGCATAGGCCGACATCTAGTGGAAGCTGCAGAGTATTACAGTTGTTGTTTTCAAAACTCGAAAGAGGACGTCGACGGGGCGTGCCAGTAATACTATCCCTAGTGTGACGTCCACTGTACCTACAATCTCTCACGTGTCGAGGTCCCGCAGATTTATATTTTTCTGACATGAGTAAGTATGAGGTGTACCGCAGAATACTTATCAGACAAGCTCATAAGCATCCATGCGCCTTCTCTCCGAGGGGAGGAAGGGTGGGTCGCATGTGAATCTAAGCAGATCCAAGCATCAGAAATACGATTCCGGTGAGTAATGTATCGCTTCTGAGGCTTGTGGAATCTGCTTAGATCACATGCTGTGCATAGATTAGCGAGCAGTGCAAGAAGGAGGTGGAATGTGAGAAGGTTCAGGAGCGAATAAACGTCTTAGAACCGCTTGTCCCACGTGTGTATCTGTCTTGGAATGGGTGTCAATGCAGTAGTGTTGAATGAAAGTATGTAAAGAGCACCATGTAGCTGCATTGCAAATACTGTCTAAGTGGACATTTGCAATGAAAGCCAGAGTGGCTCCAGTACCGCTTTGTGGAGTGAGCCCTGGGTGTAAAAGGCAGTGTTTTATCTGATAGGGAATAGCACAGTTGGATACATCCGACTATCCACCTAGAGATGGCATTCTTAAAGATGCAGTCACCTTCTCTGCCTGGCGCTATGGAGACAAACAATTGATCGGTTTTTCTTAGCGGTCTGGTCTACATAGTAGAGGACCGCTCTCCTCACATCTAGTGTGTGGAATTGTACCTCAGCTGAGCTGTTGGGTTCCTGGAAGAAAGCCAGTAGCTCAATGGACTGGTTTACATGAAATTTGGAGATGAATTTAGGGGAGAACTTAGGGTGAGAGTACGTAAAACCAGCTTGTCTTTGTGTACAACAAAGAAAGGATCCTGCACTGACAATGTTTGAATTTCACTAACCCCTCTTATGGAAGTGATAGCCACTAAGAAGGCAGTCTTATAAGTCAGGTGTTTGAGACTAGACTTGTGCATACGCTCGAAAGAGGGTCCCATGAGCATAGCAAGTACCACACTGAGGTCCCAACTTGGCGGCGGTTTAGAAATTTGAGGGTGGAGTCCCTTTATCCTTACATAAATGCCTTGATGACCAGTACTTTCTACCATGAGACCTTATTATGAGAGGTTGTGTAGGCTAACAAAGCCGCCAAGTGGACCTGTCGGGAGTTGAATACTAACCCCCGCATCTAGCAAATGGAGCATATAAGTTAGAATGTGGGATGGAGTACATTCTATGGGGTTGATCTGTTTAGACTGGCACCAAATTACTGATCTTCTCCATTTGTCAAAGTAATAGTGCCTAGTGTTTAATTTTCTTGATTCTTTTAAGATATCTATGCGTCTCTGTGGCAGGTTGAGATGACCGAACTCTATGACCTCAGGAGCCATGCTGCCAAGTTCATTGAGTGTGGCTGCAGGTGCACCGTTAGTCCCTCGTGCTGGGTGAGTAGGTTGTACTGGCACAGGAGTTTGATGGGATGGCACATCGCCAGTTTGCGCAGATGTGGATACCATGGTTGTCTTGCCCACATAGGAGCAACTAGGATAAGCGTCATTGGTTCCCTGTGCATCTTGTTCACCAACTTCCTCATGGAGGGTGTTGGGGGGGGGGAGGGGCGTAAGCAAATTTCCCTGACCAGTTCATCCATAGGGCATTCCCCTTGGAGCCTGGCTGGGGGAACCTGGACGCGAAGTCTGGGCATTGACTGTTTTCGCTTGTGGCGACTAAGTCTATAGTTGGGGAACTTCTTCGCGTAGACGCCACTCGTGTTCCTCTGGTAGGGGATGTCTGCTAGAGAGTCGAGTTCCCCTGGAACATGTTGCGACAAGAACATCTTCCATTTGCGTGCCCATTTCCAAATTTGCTGCGCAAGTCTGGACAGATTTGGAGAACGTGTACCCCCTCCCCCGTTTGTTGATATAAAACATTGCTGTGGTGCTGTCTGTTAGGATCTGCACAGATAGGTTTGTTAAATGGGGTTTGAATGCCTGGAGGGTTTTGAATACTGCCAGAAGTTCCAGCAGATTGATGTGGTTCTGAGCTACAGTGCGAGACCAGACCCTGAGCTGTATGGTGAAGGTAGTGAGCCCCGACACTGCCAGTGAGGCGTCCGTCGTGACAACCGCCTGTACCTCTGGATCGGAGAAAGGTTTTCCTTTCGTTAGATTCTCTCTTGTCCACCAGCGAAGATTTTGTACAAGTGTTGGTGAAACGACCACTAGATCGTCCCACCGATGACTTGCCCGAGACCACTGTTTCAACAACCACGCCTGCATGGGTCGCAGGCACGCGTGAGGAACCAGGTAAATGCAAGATGCCATCATGCCTATTAAAAACATAGCTTTGTGCACCCTTATCTGGCGGTCAGCCTGATAATGTGGTATTTGCAGTAACAAATGGTGTACTCTTTCCTCTGATGGAAAGACCAACCCCTCCTCTGTGTTTAAGACAGCTCCCAGGTACTGTTTTGAAGTGGTTGGCACTAGGTGTTAAGCAGAATCCTGTGCAGTGCCCTTAGGGACCACTACACACAATTAAGACAACAAGTGATAATGCAAGTTCACCTTTGGTACAAGCCTGTACTACTATGTTAAAGTGGTAGCAGTAGCGGAGCAGCCAGACTTATCTCAAGAGCAAATTAGCAGTAGTAGAGATTACACAAAGGACCACAATTGCTGTGACTCAAAAACACTGACTCAAGGTTTTTGGTTGAAAAGTAAAAGTCCATTTATTTCTAAACCATCTGTTGGTAAAACACTTCACTTCTATTAAATTAAAACCACACGAAAATACACTACACACAACCAATTGACTTGGCACTGAACAACTCAAGGTAAGTATCCTATGTTAACGGACCGGTGTTGTGAAACAAAAAACGTTACCGGGAATACATATGCAATCACTTTTTGACAGTTCGGTCTTACGAAAGATACGCGTATCCGCGGAAAGAAATGTTACCGGGGCAAAAACGCACTTAGCACCCGAGTTAACCAAAGAGCGTTGGGGGCAAAAATCGTAAGCAATACTTTTGTCAAGGCAGACAGAATCAGAGAACACTTGCTGACAGGAAAACAAAAGTCAATAGGCCGGCGCCAGTATCAAGTGGAACCAGGTTCCTGTTGTCGAGGATCACACAGTCAGATAGTTCAAGATTCAACGTTGCCAGGAGTACTTGGATATTGTCAACAGAGGAAGCAAAAGTTATAAGAAGGAGGGAAGACAAGGGCAAGCCTTGAATGAAGAGAAAAGGGATTCACCCTAGTTCCTCGAAGCTGGACACAGTACCTTATTCAATGAAGAAGCTGATGCCACGGCAGTTGTTCCTGGTAGTTTCCTGCAGACCCATGATTCCTGGAGCTTCTGTCGTGGGGAAAAGAAGGACGTTGTCTAGAGGGGCCTGCACTACTCAGGGATGAAGCCAGCAGCAGCGACGGTGAATAAAACGTGCGCTCCTTTAAAACAGGAGGCGCTCTTCAGATGGCTATCCAGACCACTACAGCAGTGTGCAGCGATTTCGACCACGAAGAGGATCCTTTGGCTGTGGAAGATAAACTGGTTGACCTCACAAGGCTCAAGGGAAGAAGACTCCGGACTGGATCTTGTCTCGTCGAAGAGTAGATAGCTCCGGGCTGCAGCAGGGCTTCACTGGCACGGGGTAGTTGCAGCAGCCGTCTACTTCTCCGCTTCTCTTCGGTTCCTTGTAATTCCAGTGGCGACTCACTTCCAGCCCAAGAGTCCTGCCTTTTATGTGAAAATTCCCCATTCACACAGCCTGGCTGTCAATCATGCAGCAGGGGGGTTGTCCGGCCCGGACAACCACCTCAGCCAATCATGGCAAAGTTCGAGTTGGGTTTCCTAGGATATCCTGTGCAGGGGGTGACTACACCCCTCCCTCACATTCAGCCCATCTAGACACCCAGGCGCCTAGAGGAGGGCTTCTTTGCAGAAGCCTGCCAAAAGACGGTGAACAAAGAAGGCAAACCTGGTTTGCCGCGTAAACTAAAACACAAGAAGGACTTTAAGAAAAAGAAATGGCGAATAAACCCGACTGGAGCCAAACTAAAAAGTATTTGGTCAAGCAGGTTTATGTTCGAGGCTAATATAATAGCCTGAAACAATACCACGTTTATATAGTATAATCGCGGTAGAAAAGTTAGGGTAGATACCACTGCCACCAGCCAAGTCTAAATGTTAAAAGAGCAAAACAATGCTCTAGGAGGTACAGATAAAAAGGGCTAAGGATTAACCCTTTCCAATACGCCATGTAAGATGGGGTGTACTGGATCTGTGGTTCAATGACTAGGTAAAGTTAATGGCAACTTTACCCTTTTCTGGGGGACAGTAGTCAGCCCCAGAAATGGAATTGGTGGGAAGTCCAAAAGACAACCTGTGTCACTGCACTGAAGGTGCTGTGCAACACACAAAAGAGTGGGGCTACTGAAGTGATGTGCTCCAGAGTCCACAATCACAAAAACAGCTGAAATACACATGGCAACACACAGGGAAGAATGGGGGGAAAGCTCACACTCTTACCAAGTGTAAAAAATAAACTCCAGAAATCCAGCAAAGCTATTGAGGGACTCACTAGATAAGGGTAATTAGCCATAGAATGAGAATTCTCCCTACCACGAGGCTTGACATTTTCTCATTGATGGAGAAGCCCAATTGAAAGAGGAGGCTGATTGTTCTCTGAATGTTTTGTCTGCAAATCAGGGGTGATTCCCCTGTAATAAGCCAGTCATCCCGGTAAGGGTACACTGGGATTGCCTCCCTGCACAGGTGCGTTGCCTCCACCGCCAGTACCTTTGTGAATACCCTTGGAGCCGAGGCTATTCCGAAGGGCAGCACTTTGAATTGGTAGTGCTGGTTCGCCATCTTGAAATGCAAGAATCTTCTGTGCGCTGGGAACATTGACATATGAAAATAGGCATCTTTCATATCCAGTGTTGCCATGTAATACCCCTTTCTTAGTAGAGGGATTACCTCTTGTAGCGTAGTCATGCAGAACTTTTGTTGCTTGACGAACTTGTTTGCAGGGCGCAAATCTAATATTGGGGGCATTGTTAGATCTTTCTTTGGCACAAGGAAGTAAGTTGAATAACTACCCCTGTTTACCTGGTTGGCCGGGACGATTTCGATGGCGTCCTTTAATAAAAGTGTGGCTATCTTTTTGAGAAGGAAACGCTGGTGTTCTTCTGAGTGGATCTTCTGTCGTGGGGGGTGGTCGTGGGGACGTTGGAGTAGTTCTATACAGTATCCGCCGGTTACTGTGGACAGCACCCATCTGTTTGAGGTGATTCGCTGCCATGCGTGGGTGAAGCTGGAAATGCATCATCCTACTAGAGAAGCATGGGAGGGCACCTGAAGAGGAATGTCACTGCTTCTGAGGTGGTGTGCCACCTCGAGCAGGGCCTCTGCCCCGACCACAACCTCTGCATTGTACTTTAGGATAGCCCTGGGAGGATTGGCCTTGATTATTTCCCCAGGAGGAACCCTAACCTTGACTGTAGCTGGATCCCCGGTGAGGGTTTTGTCCTCGAAAAAAGCGAAAATTGCCATTACCCGTCTGTCCGGAAGGCTTGTTGGAGAGTTGACCCAAAGATTTAAGTGCGTCATACTCGTCCTTTGCTGTCTTAAGGGCATCTTCAATGGCCTTACCGAAGAGCACGTTAGGTCAACAGGCATGTTTATTAGGGTGGCCTGCGTTTCGGTTCTAAAACCTGACTGGCGCAGCCATGCATGCCTTTTAATAACAGTCCCCTGCACAATGACTCTTCCAGCACTGTCCGCCACGTCAAAGTTGGTCTTAAGAAGACAGCTAGACACTGTCCTCCCATCTGCAGCCACCTGTGCTAGCTGGGACTTCAGTGGCTCTTGGGCAGACAAAAGTAAAGCCGACATTTCTTTCCACTTGTAGCAGTTGTAACTGGCCCAAAGTGTTGCATTGTTTGCTATTCTGGTTTGATAAGCCGCAGAGGAGGCGACCTTACTACCCATGGCGTAAATCTTTTTGCTCTCCTTATCAGGTAGAGCCTCAGAGGAAGCAAGAGGTGTGCCCACTCGTTTTCTAGTTGTAGTCACAACTAAAGAGTCTGGCTTCAGTTGCCCTCTAATATATAATAGGTCCGAAGGTGAAGGTCTAAATTTCTCTACCAGTGGGTTTACAGCCTGTGTGAGATTAGGGGCCTCTAAAGATGGTTGTATTCTGCGCTGCACTGACTTTAGTAGCGGGATAAACTGGGCCAGTGTTTTTTTGTGTCCAAAGCCAAGTGCAATTCCTGGTATGACTCTGACCTAGGTACACTTAAACGTAAGTGTAGGGTGGCTGAGAGGAAATGGAGGACTTCCTGTTCATCCTCTGACAAACTGGCCTGTCGCCTGCTACAAAAGGCAATACCGACTCTGTCCTCACCAAGAAGAGAGTCCATATTCAAGCTCGTGTCTCTGCGGCATCTAACAACTCGGCCGAACTCTTTAAAATCTGCAAGGAGATGCCCAACCCTGCAGAATTCTCAACCCCTCCTGTTGCCTCCCAGGCTCTTTGCAATGCCCTTGCCTCTCACTTCATTAAAAAAACCCAGGACATCCTGTCCAACCTCTCTACAAACACCCCTCATCTCCCCTCTCCATCTGTGCTTGCTGACCCTCGTTTAGCCACCCCCCCACCACCATCATTCTCGTCCTTTCCACTTTTCTCTCCTGACGAGGTCGCTAGACAAGTCTGATCTATGAAAGCCTCATCAAAACAGGTTCATCCCTGTTTCTCTAAAACCTTCAAGGACCACATGGACACCCTCGCTCCGGCCCTTGCTGATTTTTGATACCACTCCTTTGCCTCGGGATCCTTCCCCCTACCCTCTGAAGCACTCCTTTGTGCATCCTCTTCTCAAGAAACCCACAGCTGATCCTTCTTGTCCAGCTAACTATCGCCCAATTTCCATTACTCCCTTTCTGGGCAAACTCCTGGAAAAGTTGGCCATCTTTCAGCTTAACCTTCGTTCCAATTCTGTTGGCTGTCTCCATGACCACCGGTCTGGCTTCAGAGAGGCCAGAAGCACGGAAACTGCTCTCCTGAACATCCGTGAAGATATGCTCTCCAACCTTGACTCTAACATTCCCTCTGTCCTCATCCTCCTCGATACTCTTCTGCCTTCGACACGGTCAACCATACCATCCTGCTCAACCGTCTCAGTGAAAACCTGGGTCATCACTGATCAGGCTCTGGCCTGGCTGACCTCTCTACTCTCAGATCGACCCTCCCAGGTCCAACTTGGGTCCTTCCTTTCTTCTATCTTCCTCTCTACCTGTGGTGTTCCCCAAGGGTCTAACATCTCGCCCTGGATTTTTAACCAGTACCTGGCAACTCAGGCCCACTGCATTGCTACTTTCTGCTCAAATTTCCAGTGCTACGCTGACGACAACTCATGTTCAAGCTGCCCTCTGCCATCCCCTCTCCCTCTCTCATCTCTGTTTGCCTAACTGACATTCAAGATTGGTGTGCCGCCAATGAGCTTTGTCTGAATGCCAGCAAGATCGAGATCCTCCTCATCAGCACACCTTCACCATCCTTTGCCCTCAATCTCTGGCTGGCCTCCCTTGGCCGCCATCCTACCCCCACCTGCGAGGCTAAGAACCTCTGGGTCATCTTTGACTCCACCCTTTCCTTCTCGGCCCACATCTCTGAGGACTCTAAAAAGTCAAATGTCCTACTGCACCTCCTCAGAAGTACTCTGCCTTTCCTCTCCTTCCCCCAGAAGCTCATGGTATCCCAAGCTCCGGTTCTCTCTAGCTTGGACTATTGTAACAGCCTCTTTCTAAATCTACCTGCCTCTACTCTCCGCCCTCTGCAACTAATCCAGAACAGGATTGCGAGAATTGTCCTTGGCCTCAAGCCCTGGGATCGTATCTGTCCAGTGGCTCACAGTGGATGCAAGGATTTAATTCAAAACCCTCTGCATTGTCCACAAAGCTTTCTGGGGCCTGGGTCCAAAATACCTTCAGCTATCCCTCCGCAAATACCTCCCCTCTCGAGCTCTTCGCTCCTCTACCTACAACTCCCTCAGGGTCAGTCATTTTTCAAAGAAACGAGCTGGAGTAGATCTCTGTATTAGGCTGGGGCCTCCCTCTGGAACAGCCACTCTAAAACTTGAGGAGAACCATCTCCGGTTCTGGAAGCACCTCAAAACCTTCCTCTTTTCTTCTGCCTTCGTTCCCCCTCTCCCCTGCTGATCTGTTCTCTCTTGGCACCGTGAACCTGGCCATCCTCGGTCCTCTGGGCCCAGGTACCTGCTCACCCTCTGGCACTGCCTCCAGGCCACCCATTGCATTGGGGTCTGTATCTCTACCCATACAGCCCCCCCTTTTCTTCCTGCACTTGGCGCACGCATTGGCAACCATCATGGACCACTTGGTACTCATTTATCCTCCTAATCCTCTTTGAACAACTCCTATTCACGCCTTGGTCTTTTATTTCTATTTGCTCAACTTTGGTTCTTTCTTGTTTTATTCAATTAACTACATTTCCCATAATGCACCTGGCTACAGTCAATTCCTGGCTATTCTCATTCCTCGTTATTGGGACCACAATCCCCAGAAGCCCTAGCAGCCAGTGCTGCTTCCACCTGCTCAGGACCAGAGAGGGAGGAGGCAGATTGTCTTCAGGTGTGCTGCTTCAGGTGCTGTCAATTAGCCTGCCTCAGAATAGGGCAGGGCTGTATATAAGCAGCTGTCTGCAGGAGCACAGTGTCTTGCATCTTGAGATCTCCCTGCTCCTGTTTGCCTTGACCCTCTACTTTGTTTGCTGTTCCTGTTGCTGCATTTCCCTGTTTTGGATCCAGTGCCCTGCCGGGCTCTCTACTTTGCAGCTGATCACTGTCTGCTGCCTTCCAGCCTCCGCCCTTGCCCTGCCGGGCTCTCTACATTGCAGCTGATCACGCTCTGCTGTTTTCCAGCCCCTGCCTGCCCTTTGGGGTTTCCTACCTTGCAGCCGATCACGCTCCGCTGCTTGCTACCTACCTTTTTCCGCTGGGTTCTCAGCCTGGCAGCCTACTACAGTCAGTGACCCTGCTCCTCTGGGCTCACTCCCTGCGGCCCTGCTCTTCAGGGCTCCCTGCCTTGCAGCCGATCATGCTCCGCTGCCTTCTATCTACAGCCCTTGTCCTCTGGGCTTCCTGCCTTGCAGCCCTCTACAGTCAGCGGCCCTGCTCCTCTGGGCTCACTCCCTGCTGCCCTGCTCTTCTGGGCTCCTTTCCTTGCAGCCTGCTCCCTCCGCTGCCTACAGCCCTTGTCCTCTGGGCTCCCTGCTTTGAGGCTTGCTTCACTCCTCTGCCTTACAGCCTGTTTTACACTTAGCTGCCTACAGCCCTGCTCCTCTGGGCTCCCTACCTCGCGGCCCTATTCTTTTGGGCTCTCTGTCTGTCGCCTACTACTAATCTCTCTCGGTCCTGTTCTTCTGGACTCCCTGCCTTGCAACCTACTACAGTTTGCCTGCACCTAGTGCCACTCTTGACTGCAGACCTGCTTCCTACTTTGCAGCCCTTCTGTTTTCCTGACTGCTGCTCCCTTGTTCTCTTCCTTGAGTCCTCTGTACTCCACCTTAGTTTATCTACTTCTGTCTAACTGCCTTTCCTTCATTTCCTTCTGCTAGATTGCTCATCGACTTCCTTTTCACTGGATATTTCTGTTCTCGCCTTCTCATGTGTCTTATGTAATCCCTTTTGTACAGAGCTTGCCCGTTGGTTTCCGGCAGGCAACCTCTGGCCCTTTCCTTGTCACGTTTTCAGTGTTACAGACACCCACTGCTGTTGTTCCCAGCCATGAGCATACAGCGCGGGCCTCCGTTATAGCAATCTGTGCAGAAGGCTGGAGTTTCCTAAGGTTCGTGGAAAACACTTTCCCATTTCAGCATACACCCCAAGAGGGAATCCAGTTTGTTTGTACCTTTATATCTTTTGCCCCTTTTGGCTCCCAGCTACAGTTTCCTACTCTTCTTTCTTGTTGAACTTCCTGCTGTGTGCGCTTATCTGCTACCTTACTTCAGCACAGCCACCCAAACCCTACCGGGGTGCCCTGTGCCACTCTTGACAGAGTGCCATTCCTGACACCTACCCCGTCTGCTGCCTTAAACCTAGCACTTGCAAAATGCTGGCTGCACTACCACTGTTTGTTGCCTTTGTTATTTATTGTTATTTATCTGTTTCTCCTCTGCTTCGCACTTTCCACTTCTCCCCCCTTCCATGCACTTTTCCCCTCCCCCTCTCCCATGCACTTGCGCGTTCTCAATGTCACTGGGCCTAGTAAGATCGCTGTTTTGTTCTCCCTGGTTCCCCTCCCTTGCCTTGTCGCGCTCTGAAACACTTGTGTACGAGCACGTTAGAAATAAAATATCAATATCAATTCCCACCCCTGGGGCCCTGAGGTGTGTAACCGCCTTTTTGGGGCCTACTACTTGATCTGACGTCGAGTGTCGATTTTCGGATGCGAGTAGGGCCGAGGCTTCGTCCGCAGACGATCGACTTTCGGAGGAAGTTTTACGAGCGACACCCTTGCCATCTTTTGACGGTTGGGCCCTGTCGTGTGGCGATCGAGCGAGATATCCCAGAGGACCGGGACTTAGCGGACCCTTCCCTGGGTGTCGAACGCTGTCGATCACTCGACCCACGTGTGGAGTCAAGACCTGGGCTTATGTGCTTAGTGGTGTGCGTCTTTGTAGCACTTCCGCCACCAGGTGCAGTCCCCACAACATGGCTGCCGGTCCAGCCTACGAGGTCGGGGGCCTGCGCTTGGGTAGCTGGAGCTATCCGATCGCCCTCACCGTCCAAAAGGGCAGAGTCGCTGCCATCGCTAAAGGCGCCTTCTACCTCCATGGCCTCGAGCTGCCTGGTGTAGTGGGCCCAGCGTTTTGTGGAGCGGTCCTTTAATGTCTTCGGCTTGAAGAGCCTGCATGCTCGACAAGCTGTTTCGACGTGGTCTCTAGGGAGACACAAGTTACAAACTAAATGTTTGTCTACCCACAGGAAGAACAAGTTACTTTCTTACCTGGTAACATTCTTTCGATGGGATGTTCCAACGACGTATTCCACATCTATGACAGATAATCACCACAGCTGTGCTGCTTCGGAAAATTTTCGGCATCTGCGTCGACGACGTCGATACACTGTCCTCGAGGTCCTCCATCGAGCCAACGTCAACGGATGTTATAAGTAGGACGCACGTAGCCTCAGTTGTAGTTTTTTCCCAGAACGTGTGGCAACAATCTCCTGCCAGAATGACTACAGAACGCCTTACGGAAACGCATAAGAAATTCTGTAGAGGGGCAGGTAGGGAGGGAGCGATGTGGAAAACGGTTTATAGTCAAAATGTCGAAGAAAAAATTTCGACACGTAGAAAAAAAAATGTCGAAAACAATAATGTCGACATCCTATACATCCAATGGAGGAAATCAATTTTTCGAAAAAAAAATGTCGACAAAAAAATGGTCGATTATCATAGACAATAACCCGAAATAATTATTGGGGGGGTCCCCCCCCAACCCCCCAACCTCACCCTACATCACGAACCATCCCAGCACCCCCTCCCCTTCCCTTCGTCCGTAATCACCCACTTGTCTGTTACCCTAGATAAAGATAGGTTACGAAATGGTTAACACACATTCCTGAGTAAAGCACCTTGTTTTTGATAGCAGGAAACCAGTAACGGCTGTGGAAAACCGTCATTACCTGACAGAACAACTCTTGAGACGTTACTTCGGGCAATTGATTACACTTCTTTCGTACTTATAACAGGACAAAAGGTAAGACGCACTACCATTATAAAAAATAACGTGTACAATAAAACACATAGTATAAAATACCACAAAAAAACTAATTTTATGTATCATTTCAGGTGATAAAATGGAAAACAAAGTAGAATTTATAGAAAGCCAAAAGGGAGGAAAGCAGTTAATTTGGAATGGATACATATTCTATAAAGAGCTTCAGCGAAAAGAGAGAATTTACTGGCGCTGCACAGAATATGCGAAAAATAAATGTACAGCCCGCGCAGTAACAGTGGGAACAGAAGTAAAGGGAAAAGCTGAACACAATCATATGCCTGATCAGACAAATATAATAATCAGGAAAACATTAACGGAACTAAAAAGAAAAGCAATAGAACATGAGGGGGAAACTAGTGGATCTGTACTCAGAGAAGTTTGTGGCCAATTACCAACACATGTAACAGCGCAATTACCAGCTGAAAAATTAATGCAGCGCACTATTAACCGAGCCAAACATACTAGTGAAAACCTACCCCCTCCATCTACATCCTTTGAAAATATAACTATTCCGGATATTTTTAAGGTTACAGCACAAGGAGAAAATTTTTACTGTGGCTCAATTGGAATAAACAATGACAAAATCTTGGTGTTCGCTACCGCACAAAACTTTCAACATCTAAGTCAAAGCAAAAATTGGCAGAGTGACGCCACTTTTAAGGTATGCCCTCACCCGTTTTTTCAATTTTATACCGTACATGGAACAATCAATGACAAAATATTACCACTGATTTACTTTTTGATGCCAAAAAAAACAGAGGACGCATACAAAATCATATACAATAAAATTAAGGAAACTGCACCAGATTCGCAACCAGAGACAATAATCATGGATTATGAAACAGCACAAATCAAGGGTTTTTCTAGCGTGTACAAAGAAACTAGAATAAAAGGAAGTTTTTTTCATTTCACACAAAGTGTTTGGAGAAAAATACAAAAATTAGGTTTGGGATCAAAATATACGGAGGACAGTTACTTTCAGATTAACGTTAAGAAACTTTTTGCATTGGCTTTTGTACCGGAAAATCATGTTATTACTTATTACGAACATTTAATTGAAAGTCAGTACTATAAAAATCATGAGGATGAATGTACAAATTTACTGGACTACTTCGAAAATACCTGGATAGGCCAATTAACTAGGAGTGGCAACAGACGCAGACCGAAATACGCAATTGAATTGTGGAACTGCTACCAGTCTACCATGGACAACAAACCAAGAACAAATAACGCGTTAGAAGGCTGGCATAGCCGCATAAATAAAAATTTCAACACCCTACATCCAAATTTATGGCATTTCTTAAGAGACTTAAAATTAGAGGAACAACACCAGGAATTGAGAATTTCACAAACAATTTCTTTGGCAAATCAAGCACCGAAAACAAAAAAATACAGAGACTATGATAATAAATTAGTGCAACTAGTACAAGCATTCACAATAGGGAACAAGGACATTTACTTAGATTCTATTGCATTTAACTTAAAATGTTAAGAAGAACACTTACAGTTTATGGTCGTCAAAAATCCGTGTTGAAAAAGTTGAAAATCCCAAAAAAAACCATAAATCCAGGTGCAAAAGGACATTGCATTAACCATGAAAAAGTGCCGATTCCAGGCTAAAATCCACAGCTTGCATAGAAAAAAGTATCCAAAGTCCACGTAAAGTATCCAAAATCCACATTAATCCAAGATCCAAAAATCCGTTCCGGGTAAACTCGCTGCTCCATGAAAAAAAGACTACCAAGAAAGCCATATCCCAAAAAAATGAAAACATCCATTGAATCCAAGTAGACCCGGTCCATCCGATGAAAAACCAAGAAAAAAATGATGAAAACCCAAAAAAAAAAAAACAATCCAAGGACCGAACGGACGAAGACGCGACCGCGGTAGAAACAAGTCGATAGTGAGCTTTAAAAATGGCGCTCACGTTTACGTTGTACTACGTACCGTGCGTAGAAAGTCAAAACAAATATACGTTAATAATTATAAACATACATTTTTAACTCACTAGCGCCATCTACTGGTTGTTTAGTATATAACATGTTGAACTGAATTACAAACAGTTGTTGCATTTATTTATTTAACTGAAAAGAAGCATTGTTAAAGATGAAACTAACTTACCGTCCGAGTTGTTTATTTTATATAGAATGTATTTATGAGTCGAAAAATTAATGTCGAAAATATATTATGTCGACATTTTTGTATGTCGACATTATAGATTTTCGACATTAATTTGTCGACATTTTGACTGTCGACATTATTGATGTCGACATTATGACTGCACACCGTGGAAAACGTCGTCGGAACATCCCATTGAAAGAAAGTTACCAGGTAAGAAAGTAACTTGTTCTTCACAGGGATTGGTTCCTCTGACGTATTTCACATCTATGACAGACTCCCAAAGCAGTACCAACGTAAGGAGGTGGGAAAGAATTTAGAATGCCGAATCAAATTGCAGAATAGAGGACCGCCTTGCCAAAGGCCAGATCTTGCCCTTGGATGGAATCCAAGGAGTAGTGTTTGACAAAAGTATGGACAGAGGCCCACGTGGCTGCTTCAAAAATGTTACGAATGGGAACACCCCTCTGCAGGGCAGTAGAGGCAGCCACACCCCAAGTAGAATGGGCCCGTAAACCTACCAGAGGGTCCTTACCCGCCAAGCGGTAACATTCAGAAATTGTCAAGATAATCCATCTAGACAAAGTCTGTTTAATAACAGCTTGTCCCGAACGCCTTCCAGCGTATCCTAAAAAGAGCTGATTGTCCACTCTGACCCGGGACATGCGTGAGATGTAGAAACTTAAAAGCTCTCCTAGGATCCAACCTATGGAGCCTCTCCTCTTCCTTACCAGGATGCGGAGGAGGATTGAACGCCGGAAGAATAACCTTCTGGCTTAAATGAAATTCCGATACCACTTTCGGAAGAAAAGAAGGACAAACCCTAAGGACAACCCTGTCCTTATGGAACACTGTGAAGGGTGGCTTAACGGATAGTGCCTGCAACTCACTAACTCTGCGAGCGGAAGTGACCGCAACTAAAAATACAGTTTAAGGTCAACAGTCTCAAAGGGCAAGAATGTAAAGGCTCAAACAGAGCTCCCATGAGGAATTTTACAACTATGTTCAAATCCCAACCGGTCACCTGGAAAGGTGACGGTGGGAACACATTAGTGAGAAACTGGGAAATCAAAGGAATCTTAAAATAAGAACACTCCTCAGACGAGTGCGTAAATATGGACAGTGCCGCCAGGTAACCTTTAATCGGAACCCACTTGCAGGCCGTTGTGGGCTAATGAAAGCAAAAAAGACAGAACCACAGGAATGGCACATGGAAAAGGATCCACATTCTTAACCCTGCACCAGTCGCAGAACTTTCTCCAATGGCAACGGTACAGGGACTTTGTTGCGGGCCTTCTGGCCGAAAGCAACACCTCCATCACGTCTTCAGGAAGGTCCCAATCCTTATACCTCAACCTTTCAGAAGCCAAGCATGAAGGTTGAGGGACTTGACCTCTGGATGGAGAACCTGACACCCCTCCCGTGAGAACAGATTGGCTCGGTAGGGAAGACGGTGTGGAGGGCAGATGAACATGTCAAGAAGGTCCGGGTACCACGTTCTCTTGGCTCATGAAGGACCAATGAAGATTATTTGGGAAACAAACTTCTCTAACCTCCGCAGCACTTGCGGAATGACGGGGACTGGAGGAAACGTGTACAGCAGTGGGAAGGACTACTCCACTACGAACGCATCCCCCAAGGCTCCTCATGGAGGAAATTCCCGCGAGCAGAACCTTTCGCACTTCCAGTTGACACTGGTGGCGAAGAGATCCACTTGTGGGGTCCCCCAAAGGGCGAAGATCTCCAGGAGCATCTCCTGAGCCAGCTCCCACTCGTGAGAAACTGTGCTCTGCCTGCTCAGAGCATCCGCCACCACGTTTTCATCTCCGGCCAGATGAACTGCCGAGATCGAAATTTCCTGCTGGATGGTCCAGAACAAGAGCTGCATCGCCTCTCTGCACAGAGGGAGAGACCCTGCGACCCCTTTTTGTTGAGGTAGTGCATGGCCACTGTATTGTCTGTCAGAATCAGGACATTCTTCCCTCACACAGACGGCAGAAAAGCCTTCAGGGCTAGCCTGACGGCCCTCAGCTCCAACAGATTGATATGGCGTCTGGACACTGACTGAGACCAACAACCGCTGACTGTCAACTTGTTGGCATGAGCTCCCCATCCCGTGAGGGATACGTCCGTCACGATAGTTACCTCCGGCCAGGGTGGCCAAAACGGAGCCCCCTTCATCAGATTGCCTTCGATGGCCCACCACAGAAGATCCTGGGCGACCGAGGGCGGCACCTGAACAGGGTCGGACATCCTGCTGGAGGACTGCGACCACTGCAGTTTGAGAGCCCATTGCAGAGATCTCATCCGCAACCTGGCCTCTGGCACCAGAAGAATGCAGGATGCCATGAGGCCGAGCAACCTAAAGAACTGGAATGCCGGGAGTTTCTGGGCATGCTGAAACTTGTGCACCATCTGCAGAATGTGATGAGCCCTCACCTGGGGAGGCGAATACTGCCCCAGGGATGTGTCGAGCACTGCTCCGATGTTCTGGAGCCGCTGGGTAGGTGTCAAGTGGAACTTCTTTAAGTTGAGGGAGAAGCCCAGCTTGTGAAGACCCTTGGGGCGGAGGTCAATACGAACGGCAGGAACCGAAACTGAAAATGGAGTCGCCAACCGCGAACCTCAGGTACTTCTTGTGCTTGGGATGAATCGACACATGAAAGTAAGCGTCCTTGAGGTCGAGAGACACCAACCAGTCCTGAGGTTAAAGGGCCTGGAGGACTTGAGAGAGAGTAACCATCTTGAACTTGTCCTTCCTGAGGAGCTTGTTCAAACCACACAAGTCCATGATGGGTCTCAATCCCCTGTCTTTTTTCGGGATAAAAAAATATGGGGAATACCATCCCTTCTTTCTCTCCGCTACAGGCACCAGTTCTATGGTGCCTTTCTCCAGCAGGGATTTGATTTCCTGCGCAAGGAGCGGATCCGGACTCTTCAAAGAGAGATTCCCTGGTGGATTGTCGTGAGGCCTCTGCCGGAAAGGAAGACAGTAGCCGTGGGCTATGATCTCCAGAACCCACACATCTGAAGTAATGGCACGCCATTCTACAAGATGTTGCGCCAGCCTTCCCCCAACCGGCGAACCATGGGACATGGCCTCATGACTGAGCTGAAGCGGCTGCGGCAGTGCCTGAGGGAAAAAAAAGGCAACTGCCGGTGGCCCCTTTGACTTGCAGCTCCCCTCAATCAACCAAAGGAAGAGTAATATCGAAAGGAACCTCCCCTCCATGCTGTCCCCTAGGACGAAAATGCAGAGGTTGGCGAGCTGCAGCGCTCAATGACTTTTCGGCAGCTTTGGAGGTCTGCAACCTCTCAAGGCTCTCGTCAGCCTTGCTGCCAAAAAGATGTTCACCATTAAAGGGCATGTTAAGAAGCCGGCTTGTACATCAGGCGCAAACTCCGACTTCCGCAGCCACGCAAATCTGCGCATCACGGTGCTCGCCGCCATGGACCGGCTGACACAGTCTGCCATGTCCGGACCCCGGCTGAACGGATTCACACATGGCATCCTTGCCATTCTGAACGAGAGCAAGAAAACCATCCCATTCCTCCCCTTCGGGAATATGTTCAGCCGCCAAAGAGAAAGTGAAACGAGCTAAGGCACACACGGAGTTGGCTGCCTGTAAAGCCATACCCCCTGAAGAAAACACTTTCTTCGCCCAGCCATCAAAACGTTTGTTGTCCCTATCCAGAGGGATGGTAGGGTACGACGCCTGCTTTGCTTGGGCTGTAGCCGCCTGCACCACCAAACTCTCCGGAGTGGGGTGCGTAGTCAAGTAGCAGGGGTCGCTACTGGCTGGACGGTATTTTTCCAGCAACGACTTGCTCACTGCCGGGAGAGACTCCGGCGCAGTCCAAGCCGCCACCCTTCACTGCAAAGCCATATGAAATGGCAGCACCGGGTCAGTTGGTGGACCTTGGTCAAGGGTATCTGTCAGGTCATCCTGCAGAAAATCCACTGGTGGTGCAGACCACCCCAAGTACTCAGTCACCCTCGACATGAGTCGCCTGTACGAAGATTCAGCATGCGTACCATGCTCAGGCCTGCCAAACTCCACCTCCGGGGAGGTATCAAGACCACTGGCGTCGTGCAAAGACTGACGCAGGTCTTCCAACTGGCTACGACCAGATAACAGGTCATCAGGAACCTCACCAGGAACCAAACCGTCCTCAGACCCTTCATCCACCTCAGAGATGTAATCCAGAGGCTGGAATAAATCTCTGGATGAGGGCACAGAAGAAGGCTCAAATACAGGCCTTACTGACTTCTTCAGGGCCTTCCTCAGCGTTTCCACCGATGCACGGGTTACCTCCAGTACAGCCTCCATAAAAGGCGTCGACAAAATCGCCTGACATGGCGCTGACGGCGTCGACGACTTCTTAGAAGACCTCACAGGCTCTACCGGTCTCGAAGGCGTCGAGGACAGGGACCTGGAGCGGGCATTGCTAGAGCGATCCACCTTGTCCTACCGGGACCTCAAAGGTGCCCGGTGATCGCGCCACCGCCCGAGCCCGATGGCGTGCAAGCGGTGGCCCTAGCACGTTCCCTGCCGGCTTCTTTCGAAGGCGTGGCCGGAACGGAACCCTGCGACTCGAAAATCACCAACATTTCCTTACGAAATGCATCCTATTCCGCAGGAGAAAAATGCTTGTTGGGACAAGCAACCTGCCGACGGTGGGAGTCCTCGGACGAGGAAGGCGACTGGTGACAGCACTTCCGCGAGTGCCTCGAAGAGGCAGAGGAATGGCGGGAACCACTCCGGGACCGAGACCCTCTGGACTTACGCCAACGATGCAGAGAGTCGCCCCTCGAATCGGCGGTCGAAAGCCCAGCGGATTTCGACTTTTTGGGCTTGGAAACCCTGCCTACCGACAGCTTCTTCTTTCGCTCACGCAAAGCCTTTGATGTCAAAGACTGGTATTCGTCACAGTCGTCGGTGGCGTGGTCCTCGCTGAGGCACCAGAGGCAGACGTCGTACGGGTGCGTAAGTGACATCTTGGAACCGCAGTCCCGACACTTCTTGAATCCCGACCGTGGGGTAGAAGACGACGACATAATAACTTTCACAAACCAAGTTCGAAGTAACCGATAGAATCAGAAGAACCGAGGCGCGCCGAGATCTCTGAAGCGACCACGTTCACGGCAAAAACAGAACTGAGGCTACGGGCGTCGTGCGTCCTACTTATAACATCCGGTGACATCAGCTCGACGGAGGCCCTCAAGGACAGTGTATTGACGTCATCGACGCAGGAGCCGAACATTTTCTGAAGCAGCACAGCTGTGGTGATTACCTTTCACAGATGTGGAATACGTCGGATGAACCAATCCCTTCGAATTTACGATTAAACTTGGGGCAGAATTTAAAAGGGGGATTTTCCATAATTACAGGTTATGGCAGCTGGCCGAACAAAGTGTAGGAAGGGGGGGTATATACATCCTAAAATGACATGCCCCCTCTCTCCCTACTGTCTGGGCCGAGTCCGGAGGCGGCCTTCCAAGGCGGAACTGTCTGTTTTGGTATTCCGTTGATGAGCAGCTATTCTGTCTTCACCGGCGTGATGTTTCGGAGGTCGGTGAAAGGATAGAACGAAATGCTATTGATAATTGAACTAGTCAATGGCTTTACGCCGAAAGACGCGTCCGTCTAGAACTGGGGAAATCTGAGCGACCTCGACGCGTGAGGGATCATGGGTACAGTGGATGTCACACTAGGGATAGTATTACTGGCAAGCCCCAATAGGCATAGTTAACAGCTTGGTTAGGTTAACATATTTACGGATTCAAGTTTTCTTTTCAGGCTTGAAATCTAGCAACTGGCAGAGGAAGAGGAAGAGACTGAAGTACACATTGTTGTGAGGTGTGCTTTAGAGTCAAGGACCCACTCTTCACATTGCCAAAACCTGCCTTTTAACATTGCAGTTGACCCAAAGGGGGAATATTAACAATGAATTCTCTGCAGTACACGCTTTAAGACAGAAATGCCATTTTTGTTGTCATTTTCATCTGTGCGGCAGTGGCAGACCTCGGATGTTAAAGCATGGAGATAAACAACAGCTTTAATCCCAAAGCACAGTGCTGGAATTGGGCTGCATTTTCCAGACTTCAGAATCTAGCAAAAAAGGTCTCCCCGGATCTCGAATCTGGAAAAGAAACAAACCCATTGCCCCAATGAACACTGCACCTGCAGCCTTCAGTGTGTACAAAACTGTTTTAACAGTGCCAAAGACATGATTCGAACCCAGATCGTAAAAAAACGGTGGCGAGACCCTTGCCACAAAATCATATTAAGGTGTATTCATGATGGCTGTGAAATCGCTCACTAGAAATGTACTGTGCTGGAAAGATTTAAATAGTTTCTTCGGTTTAAAAGGTGTGCAATTTTTACACTTTTCCAGAAACATTAAAGGAAACGCTCTTCTCTCGAGTTACTTTTCAGACTTTCACGATTAATTTTCTAAGAGGCAAAATGTTTGAGGGGAGGGTGTGACCAATGGCCGCTTGTCTACCAGAACTCCCTCCCCCTGCCTCGCTGGTGTGATTCCAGAGTCAATATTTTCAATTTCTAGCACTCCTTAAGCAATGGATACCAATAGTTATCAGATACACAGATGTGGGATTCTGCAAGAGGTTGATTGCTGACATGCAGTTTCCCCCGCACAGAATGTAAACTATTGGCACCTCCTTAGCATCTGTTTGTCTGTGCCACTGATATATTTAAACATGGTTGTGGCGCTGGCCTTTTAAGAACGCGCACGCGACAGAGTGACGTCTCACTCTGTCGCGTGCCTGTATAAATAAACGAGGCGTTCCCGGTGGCCTCGGAGCCACTGGGGAGCCCGCACTACCAACACTGTGTCTGAGTGCTTGTGTTCGGGGGGCTCACGGGGCGTTGGTCACACGGCGACCGCTAACAATGATCATCTATTGCAGGTCATGAATTTGGATTTACTATGGTGCTAGTCCTCCCTTTGGGACTGCTGCCTGTTGGTTTTTATCAGCCAGAGCAGCTCTTCAATTTGAAGCTTGTAGGTTCAGAGGTTAACCCCCTTAAAAGGCTATTGCGTTGATTCTGCAATATTTAGTTTTCTGGTTACCAAGCATTATGCTGTTTCTGTTGCAGCTCTTTGTGACCCAGATCTTATCCAATTACATTATTTTTCATAAAGGTCTGCCCTCTCTTACCCAGAGAGGGGGTAGCCTGCATTCTAGGACATGTGTAAACTGCCTAGCCAGCTACTGAAGACTAAGTGCATTCTTACATGGTAGCGGTTTTAATTACTTGTTAAGGCAGTATGTATTGCGTTTGGAACTCATTTCTTCTTGCTGTACTCACATTGTCCCTACAGATTGTCTGCACTGTACAGTGCCCGATGAAGATCTTTCATGGTTGGTGGGGTCCCGCTGCAGCATGTGTACCCCCTCCTCCGTTGGCTATAGTTGGGAAAAACAGTCTGAGGCACCCATTGGGTGCTTAAATTACAATAAAGTCAAAAGAATGCAGCAGGGAAGCAGATAGTGAGGGTTTGGCAGACAGTTTGGAGATGAAACACATGTCTGCTGAATCGCTCTTTGTCAGCAAGGGGCTAAAAGGGTATAAGAAACAGGAGTAAAAATACCACAAAGTGGGAAGAATGCTGCTGGATAGTGAACAGCCCAAAAGAGGAAGCCTGAAGGCACCAACAATGGCGACTTGTGCACTGTAAAGTCCACATTACTAATGTAGAGAAAACCAGAGCAAAGTCAATGTGGCGAGAAGAAACCTGCTGGATACTGAAAGGACAAGGGAGGTAATGTGCTTCAAAGGCATCCTCTGATATGCATGCTACAAAGCCTACATTTAATTTCCAAAATGAAAGGTTCATGTGGCTGTGTCATTAGACCACCTACACTGTGTAGCTGCTGCCTCCAAGGCTTGGGCCCATATCTGCTGAGGAACTTGAAAGGTCTCAACACCATCCTTGGATGATTTGTTCAATAGTAGGTGAATAATTGGTCTATGGTTGTCCCATAAGGTGCAGAGTATTTCAGTAGCAGGGTCAAGTGGACAACAAAGCAACCTGACAATATGTAAATCCGTATAGACACCTGCTAAATCTAAAGAATATCATTGAAGCTTTATTTTCTACACACTGAATGGAAAACTACAAATTCCAGAATAAAAAATAATTTGAGCCTGAAATCCTTTTCTATTTTTTTTTTAACCAGATTTTGTCACTCAATTTAATTGTGTTGGAAACAAGAGGGTTGGTAGGTAACACTTGGAGTTACTATTGCTGATTTGCACCTCAGAATGTATGCAAACAGCTCTATCTGCTGTGTATTTGTCCCCGAATTCCTTTGCCTGACCTTAAACCCTGCTGTGTGCCAAATCGTCCTCACCACTCCATGGCTTGTATGTCACTGCTTGCTGTTTTCAAACTAAAACTTTAGTAACAAGCTTCCAAGAACCTTGTTCTGTAACGTATCAGTGAAAAGGGAAGCAACACAGGCAAAAATCAACACAAAATTCTTAGAGCGCGCCCAAATTACAATGCATATTTAGAACGATTGCTGGTGAGCTGATTTGCACTAGAACAGCAGTCAATATATTTCACCATCCGACCGCATGGTCTGCACAAAGACGTAGGACACTCACAATCTGTTTCATACTGGAACAACGCTCTTCCTGAATCTAACAAAGCTCATCCAGTGTCTATGGAGTCCAGGATCCCTGGCAGTGTGTGCCAATAACTTGGCGCCTCGGGCGTCTACTCCCAACTTCAGTCCAGGGCCTACGGCAATTTCTCTAGTAGAGATCATACTCAGGAGAGATTAGCACATAGCCCAGCACTCATCCAGACAAATGTATTTACAAAAACAAGTTCTATCAGCAATTGAGCCACTTGGGAGGGGCAGGATCTCTCTCCCAGTCACCCTCAACAAGTGACTTGCGCCTCTGCACGTAGATAATGAGCATATGCCTCATGTAAGGAATTCTAACAGGTAGAGATCAGTAGCAGGTGCACTGTCTGCTTCCCATGGCCTCCTTTGCACATCAGTCTACTGGAAGAAGAAATTATAAGTTACTCACCGTAGTGACTGAAGAACTCTTAGTCCTTCGTCCCCTTTCCTCCAACCTGCATGGGCGTCCTTTCCAAGGGACAGGAGACGGACCCCTTTTCACCAGAAAAAACCTTCTTCCCCTTTAAATTTAGAGGCGCGCGGGGGTGCAGCCCAGGGAGCATGCGCTGCCCTGACTCTGCCACCACACCTCAGTTCCCACTGATGCGTCGATAATAGATTTAACATTGCCTAATGACACCAGTATTATTAGGGGGGAGGTTGGTGGGACGTATGGAGGAAAGGGGACTAAGGACTAAGTAACTTATAATTACTCTTACGTCCCGTCCCCTTTCCTCCATACTGCATGGGCGATGACAACTGAATGTAGCCCCATTGTGGAGAGGAGACCCTCCTTAAGCAAATAGGTTCCTGAGAACCACCTGTCCGACAGCTGCATCAGATCTAGAGCCGGCATCTTATGACTTGCCAAGGGACATGGTGCTGGAATGCGATGGCCGCTACCTTGGCTCTGACCGCGTGGGCTTGCATGTTGGCTGGGAGCGGTTTGTGCTGGCCCTCATACGCTTCTTTGATAGCAGAGACCATCCAGCAGGATATGGAAGCCTTGGAGGCCTAATAGCCTGGACTTGAGCCTCCGAAAGTGACAAACATGCAGTACGATTTGCGGAAGCCCTTGGTCCTGGCCAAGTAAAATTTCAGGGCACGCCTGACATCCAGGCAGTGCAGCACTCTCTGTGCTTCGTCCTTGGGATCAGGAACAAACATAGGAAGGACCATTTCCTCGTTCAAGTGTAACGCAGACGGTGTTATAAGGTGAAGGTTAATAGAACCTTCATGAACTGTGGTTCGATGGGGCGTTCCTCGGGCTGAGATTCGATTCTTGAGGCTCAGCTGGAGGAAGGCGGACAGCGGACCACAGTGAGGGAACTCTCCAGTGTGAAATAAACAAGATACGAACTGACATAAGTGTACGATTACTTTATCGGTGATAATCCACCTAACAAGTGGCGACGAGGAGAGTTCCCGGAATGCAGTAGACAGGGAGCGGCCGGCCAGAACCAGCAACGAATTGTAATAATACAAGGAAGGAATCAGACGGAACCACCAATTAAATTCAAGGTACGACATGAATATACAACAATATGATAATATAAAAAAAAGGCATAGTTACTTAGTAATCTACCTACTAAGCAGTGCATCTTTTGAAACGAAGGCGAGCTTCGGTTACAGGAAGCATACGCGTGCAATACGGAGCACGGTGCGACGTCACTGAGTGCATAAGAGTAAAGGACCTTGAAGCGTCCTGTACGTGCCGCCATCTTGGGAGACCGTGAACTTAGTAAGAAAAACAAACACGGAACGCCGTGTTCTGTTAATGAATAACATATCTATACGTGCAAACCGTTGTGCCGGGCAACTGCAAGGACAACTAATAACAAGTGCACAGTATCAATAAGAAATAACGGCCTACCAATACACGAATAAAGTACTGAATGAAAAGGAATGTTCACGTGTTAAACGAACAGATCGTATTGTTGTGTTACATGGAAGCAAGAGAGTTTACCTACATTGATGTGTAGTAGGACATATATTACTACAGGCTTTTAGCTGACTCATCACAAGCGTATACAAGTGAAATATTTACAACCTATATCTTGCAAAAAAAAAAAAAAAATAATAATAAAAAAAGATTTTTTTTTAGTAAACTAACATGCAGAGCATAGTGGCACCAGAATAAATGTTGGCACAACCTGGGACTCCAACCTTTTCGTGGGAACAATGGCTAGACAATTTCCAGGTATACATGAGGGCCATTGGCGGTGCCAAGTTCAGCGATGATTTAAAGGAGGCCACTTTACTCAGCTGTATTGGGGCTGCAGCCTTAAGAATATTTCGGACATTACCTGATGGTGGCGAGACTGCAAGTGGTTCTGGTGATTCCACATCCAGTTCTAGGAAATATGATATTGCTTTGTTGAAGTTAAGCAAACATTTTGGAAATAAGACTAATGTGGTTTTGGAAAGATACAGATTTTTCACCCGGAAACAACTCAAGAATGAGACTATTGACATGTATGTTGCAGCTTTAAGAGGTCTCATAGCTACATGTGAATTTACCGGGTTAACAAATGAATATTTGAGAGACCAGATCGTTCTCCATGTTGCTGATCCCAAAATACAACAAAGACTTTGGCAGGCAAAGAATCCATCTTTAGAACAGACTTTGGAAATTGCACGCTCCATTGAGTTGGGTGACAAATGCATGAGAGAAGTGCAAAATAAACAAGAAATGTTTGACAAAGGCCCTATCCAGGCTGTAGCAAGTGATGAAATGATTAAGGATGAAGAGACATTAGTTGCCATGGTGAAGAAGATTGTAAGGTCTGATCTGAATAGGGGTCCCAGGCAAAGTAAGGAAATGTTACCATGGACTCAAGCCAACTGCGGTAAGTATGGTTGGTACAAACATGTGAATCCAGATAGAGACTGTCCAGCTAATGGTGTGGAGTGTTTCAAGTGTGGCCAGATGGGTCACTACGGCAAAATGTGTAGAAGTGTCAGAGGAAGAGGAAGAAATATTATGCGTGGAAGTGGCAACAGAAATTATCATCAGCCTACCAGAGGCAACATGATGGGGGCGAGAGCTGTGGAAATGATACATGGATCTGATGATGCGGTAGCAGTTACAAAGGAAATTGATGATGTAGTGCAGATTTTAACTCTTTCTTCTAAAGAGAATAGGATAGGCTCATGGGTACCAATGTTTATTGATGGGATTACCATAGAAGTGATGGTGGATACGGGATCCCCATATACCATAGTGGATGAAGACACGTTCCAAAGACTCCTTAAAAAAAAAACGTGAGGATCTATGTCTGAGCAAAGTCAAGGCGACAGGATATGGCAAATCTCCCATAGACATTATTGGTTATATCTGGGTCCAGTTGGCCTTTGAAAGGAGACAAACATATTGCAAGTTGTATGTCGCCCGTGAAGGATTTGCTATAGTCGGCTGGTTGGAACAAGCGGCTTTGAAGATCAGAATTCATCCGGGGGAAAACATTCCCATCATGAGTGTCACAGATAAGTGCTGTAATTCAGATGCCAGTTTGGTGCAGTGTTTTCCAGAGGTGTTCAACAACAAAATAGGTTTGCTCAAGGGTTTTAAACATCGAATTATTCTAAAAAGAGGTGCTAAGCCCATTGTACATAAATTAAGGAACATACCGGTTGGTACCCGTGAACCTTTGAAGAAGGAGTTAGAAAGATTGTGTTCTCAAGATATTATTGAGCCTATAGAAAGCTCTGAATGGTTATCCCCAATTGTGATAGTGCGGAAGCCAGGGGGAGAAATTTGCATGTGTGTGGACTTAAGAGATTTGAACAACAGTATATGGGTTGATCGCCACCCCCTACCAAACATAGGAGAGATGCTCTCCACAATGGAACCTGCTAGATACTTTACCACACTCGATTTATCCTCTGCATACCATCAAGTGGTGTTGGAAGAAGAGTCTAGGCACCTTACATCTTTCATAACCCCCTTGGGTGCTTTTCGTTTTAAAAGAATGCCATTTGGATTAGCATCCGCAGCTGCTGTTTTCCAAAGGCTGATGCAATACCTTTTTGAAGGTTTGCGGGGTGTGTATTTTTTCCAAGATGACATCTTGATATCAGCTGTATCAGAAGAAGACCATGATGCCAAACTTATTGGTGTTCTACAGATTTTGCAACAAAAAGGACTCGCGTTAAAAATAGAAAAATGTAGAATTAAAAGGAAGGAAGTAACATATCTGGGCCATTGTATTGATGCGGAAGGAATAAGGCCTAAAGAAAGTCTTGTGGATACAATACTGAAAATCCCTGACCCATCTAATAAGGATCAATTGAGGAGCTTAATGGGTTTAACGGAATATTACTCCAAATTTATTGATCACTATACTCACAGGACGAGCCAGATGAGGAGTTTGATGAAGAAGGGTGTGAGTTTTGATTGGTCACTTGAATGCAGAAATGAACTACAAGATATCAAAATGTCAATAAACAAAGCTCCTGTTTTGAAGATGTTTGACTGCAGAGCCAAGTCCATCATATCAGTTGATGCAAGTAATGTGGGCTTAGGAGGTGTGTTGGAACAAGTTCAGCATGGAACAATAGTCCCGATTGCCTTTGCCTCTAGGACACTGAAGGATGCTGAGAACAATTATTCTACAATTGAAAGAGAGGCTCTGGCAGTGATGTGGATATTAGAGCATTTTAAAGGGATGATTTGGGGGAGCCCCATTGAAATCAAAACGGATCATAAGCCTCTCATTCACATTCTAAATCCCAAAAATTTGCATTTAATGTCTCCTCGCATCAGAAGGTGGATTCTCATCATAATGCAGTACAATCTTACGGTTAGCTTTACTCCTGGCAAAAGGAACAGAGTTGCCGATTGTTTGTCCCGCTTGCCATGTTCCGCAACACACGAAGTAGCGAAGGAAGAGGAGATGGAGATGGATTGTGTGATAGCACAAATACACCCCAGTTTCTCCAAAGAAGAGTGGGTTGAAGCTAGTGAGAGGGATGTTGAACAAGAGCAGCTTAGGAGAGCAATTAAAAGTGATTGGAAAGAAGTAACAGAAAGTATTTTTTCTTGGGAGAATAAGAAAGATGAAATGTCTTGCGATGAATTGTGTATATACCGTGGAGATCGCATAGTTCCACCTTCAAGTTTGAGAGGGAAGATAATGGAAATAGCACATGAGGGGCACATTGGAAGGAACTTAACAAAAAGAAGAGTAAGAGAGACATTCTGGTGGCCCAATATATGGAGTGACCTAGAAAACATTGTAAGAGAATGCTCTGCATGCGCAGTGAGTGACAAAGGAAAAGTGACTAGAGCCACACCGTTGCAGCCTGTAACAATACCAGATTCAGTGTGGACGAAGTTGGCTGTTGATATTTCAGGCCCATTTGAAATATTGGAACCCCACAAAATTTATATCATTGTGTTGGTTGATTATACTTCCAAGTGGGTGGAATGTGGCATAATGGAAGAGTCAGTTTCAGCCATGAAAATTAAAACATTTCTGGAAGAAATTTTTAATAGAGAAGGGGAACCTCAAGAGATGATATCAGACAATGGTGCACAATTTATGTCAATAGAAGTGCAAAAGTTTCTCAAAGAAAGAGCTATCAAGCACAGAACCACAGCTCTATATCATCCCATAGGGAATGGGTTGGTAGAAAGAATGAACCGCTTTATTAAGGATACTATTCAACTAGCTGTAGCTAATAATTTACCCTGGAGAGAGACTCTCAAAGAAGCTTGGTTACATATAGAGTCACACCACATTCTACAACGGAGGAAGAGCCATTTACGATGATGAGAGGAAGGATTGCTACAAATAGATTGAGACCAGCCTGGTTACCATTGAAAAAGAATAAAACTGTGGATATGGATGCAGTTATTAGGAGAGTAAAGGATAAACAAGAGAAGTATAAAAAATATTACGATAGCCAGAAACATGTGAAGGAAAATAGGATCGAGGTGGGTGACTGGATCAGGGTGAAAGAACCCAGAAGAGTTTTGAAAGGAGAATCTAAATATCGTCATCCACAAAGAGTGGTGAACTGTTCAAATAAATCTGTGATATTAGAGGATGGAAGTAAGTGGTCATGTGATGATATTATTATGACTGATGGAAGAGTAAAGCTGATGATGGATGACAACAACAGGATGGGGAGGAGAGACATGCTGGAGGAAAAAGAATCCACATCATCCAAAACTGCATGCTATAGCGACATGATGAACAATGTCGTCTCTGGTTTGAGACCCAGGAGAAGAGTGCCACGTGTGAAAGAAGACTTCATTTATTATTATTGAGCATGTTACATAATAAGACCCAATGTAACTTAAAGAAGACGAGACAATGTGTATCCTTTCACTTACTAATTCTTAGTGTGTTGACCCTTATCCTATGTTTCGTGCTGTTTTTATTTTTCCTTTCGCCCATGCCTTCTGTTTGTAATGATTGTGTAATTGATATTAAGGGAGGGAGATGTTATAATGTGAAGGTTAATAGAACCTTCATGAACTGTGGTTCGATGGGGCGTTCCTCGGGCTGAGATTCGATTCTTGAGGCTCAGCTGGAGGAAGGCGGACAGCGGACCACAGTGAGGGAACTCTCCAGTGTGAAATAAACAAGATACGAACTGACATAAGTGTACGATTACTTTATCGGTGATAATCCACCTAACAGACGGCACCTTGGGCAGAAATGTTGGGTGTGTCTGCAGGACTACTTTGTCCATGTGAAAGGTAGAATATGGTTCTGAGGCGACCAGTGCCTGGATTTCGCTGACCCTACGAGGTGAGGCCGACTAATAAGGCCCTCTTGATGGTGACCAACCTGATGTCTGCGGATGCCATTGGCTCAACATTTTGTGCGCAAGGGCGCCCAAGACTATGCTAAGGTCCCACACAGAGTGCAGCCTCTTGACGGGCGGGTAGAGTCTTGTGAGTCCCGTCAGATGTTTCTTGACGATAGGATTGGAGGAGGAGAAGATGCCCTCCTCTGAGTTCCCATAAGCTCTGATGGCCGTGAGGGAAGTATGGCAGGTGTCAACTTGCATGCTAGAGTGGGCGAGGTGCGCCGAGAAGGAGAGCACGTTGTCCAAAGGATCGATTTCTTTGGAGTCTGCCCAGTGGCAGAATCTGGTCCATTTGCTTTTGTGTTGGGCCCCGGTAGCCTTGCTCCTAGCGCCCTGTATGAACTCCAGATTAGCCTGCGAGAGGCTGAGGTGCTGCAGCATTACCTGCTCAGGTACCCTGCCGTGAGAGCTAGTTTCTGAGGCGCGGGGTGGATGACTCTGCCCCCTGTTGTGTCAGAAGATGTGCTGGGCCAGTCGGAAGGTGAATCGGGAGCATCTCCGAGAGGCGGAGCAGCTCCGAAAACCATGGCCTGGCAGGCCACCATGGAGCTATTAGAATGATGTGGAGTTGGCGAGACTCCTCGATTTTGCAAATTGCGTGAGCGGAAAGGTGTAGGCCTTCATGCCGTTCCACTGGAGGTGAAATGTGTCGCCCAGAGACCTGAGGGCACTTCTTGTTGTGCCAGGTGGCAAAGAGATCCACCTGGGGATGACTCCACCTGTTGAAGATCTCATGAATAACGAGGTTGTTTAGCCGCCACTCGTAATTGTTCGCTCCCAGCCTGCTGAGCATGTCTGCTTCCAGGTTGGACTCCCCGTGGGAGGTGGATTGCCATGAGGTAGATTTAGTTTTCCAGGGCCCACTCCCACATGCTGATCGCCAATCTGCACAGAGGAGGGGATCTGGTGCCTCCCTGCTTGTTGACATAGTACATGCTACATAGTACATGCTGGTCGAGTTGTCCGTCCCCTTCAGGTCCAGGGCGCACATCCAGTCCCTTGTCCAATGTCTCCGCTATAAACATTTTTTGCAGGGGTAAGGAGAGGTTGAGGGTGGAAAGGTCCAGCACAACTCCCAGGCCTGCCTGTTTCTTCTTCTGGATGGCAAAAATCCTGGAGTAAAAGCCAAAGCCTCGCTGGGAGGATGGGACTTCCTCTACTGCCTGGCTCTCTATGAGCGACTGGATATTTGCCAAAAGAGTTGCTGTCCCAACCTGTAGGAGTGGAGGGGAGGAGGGAGGAGAGGCTGGGATAGGGAGCCGGCACCCCGTGGATACTACAGAGAGGATCCAGAGGTTCGCGAAATTCTGGCACCAGAAATGTGCACGGAGAGCAAGCCTGCCCCCCACCGGACACACGTGGATCCGAAGGGGCGTGTCATGCCTTCTTTCCCTCGGAGGCTGTCGCGGAGGAGGGGGAATGGAAAAAGCCCTTACCACCTCCCCCCATTTTGTTGCTTGCGCTGATTCTGAGACGGCGATTGGGCCGGCTGCATGGATCGATGTTCCTGGAAGCCGCGGAACCCTCCGTACATACGACTCATATCAAAGCGCTGCTGAGATTGGGTGTACGATTTGGGCATGGTCTTTGTAAGGATGGATAAAGACTTGGCTGTTTGTGAGCTGTTTTTCTTTTTGTCCAGCTTTTCGTCTGTGGAGGAGTGGAAGAGGCCCCCCCCCCAGCCCCCATTTGAACGGTAGATCTAATATGCATTCCTGGACGTCAGGGTTGAATTTTGCTGCCTGGAGCCAGGCTGTCCTTCTCATGGCCGTGGTGATACAGATAGCACGGCCAGAGGGGTCAATATGGACACGGTGGATTCCATGAGGTCATGCGCCACCAGCTTGGCCTTGGCTAGCCCCGCCTTAAAGCGTGATTGGTTCTGGGTGGGGAGTTCCGGCAGGAAGTCTACAATTTCCAGACATAATCTTTGGTTGGCGGCAGCCAGCATGGCATCGGCATTGGCCTGACGCAGATGTAAGGAAGCGTTGGAATAGAGTTTCCTGCCATACGTCTCCAAGATCTTCTCCTCCTTGCCTAGCAGCGCCGCTGAGGACGACTGAGGCTTGGAGTATAGTGATGCCGCAGCGATCACAGAGGAATGTGGTTGAGGATGGGCTGAAAGTGAGAGTGTATCCCCCCCCCTCCATCTGCCTGTACTTGGCGTCCAGGCCTCGATTGACCGGCTGGGCTGAGTGGGGTTTTAGCCAGCCCTTCTTGGCCAGGGAGACTACATCGGTCTGCAGAGGAATCCCTGATTTGCCAGAGGGATGTTGTGTGATGACTTCCGTCAGAACCCCCTCTGCCAGCTGCTAGTCTTCGGGTTGAGGTAGACCCAGATACTCCGCAAGGCCAGCAAGACGTTCATGGAAGGCCCTGGCTGAGGATGGCGTGTCCGGATCCTCCTCCTCATTGATCCTGTGGATCCTGTGGAGGAGGAGGAGTAGTTGGTGCCGGAGGCTGAGGAGGCGGCGAAGTCGACTGGGGAGGCGGCTGCGCCCGGGGTACCGACGGAAGAGTCTGTGGTGCCAATAGCATTGCGGGAAGGACTTCCCTGATGGCGTTTTTGAGGATAACACCCATCCGGGGGACTTCATGAGGCCAAGGAACCTCTCGAAGAAACCCTCTTCACTGGCAGGGGGTGCTGACGGGGTAGCAGGAGGCTGCTGGAGCCGCTGCGTACCCTGCCCATACGGACGCAAAGGAAAGCTGCCCTGCGCAAATGAGTGGTAGACTGTAGGCCACCTACCTGGTTGAGGCCAGTCCCACCTTGACACTCGTTCTTCGCTGAAATCCTGGAATGGCGTCGGACGGGTGCCTCTTTCTGGCACGGCTGCCATTTTGTCGAGCTGCCTGCCACATGTTGCTCGGCCGGGCCTCCTCCAAGACTCTTGCGTGTGGATCACGAGGCCTACACTGGTCCTCAGGCCTAGGCCCGGTAGTTGTGGCACCATCGACCCAGGGGTCGGTAGAGCTGCATTTAGGCACCCCCTCAGACGTATTGCCGGTATTAGGATGTAGCCCCTCAGCCATGGTGCCGGTACAAGGGCGGAGTCCCTCGGGTGAAGACCCGGTAAAAGAACCTTCTGGTCCCTCAACATTGTCACCGGTAGGATCTGAGGATCTCTCGGCCCGAAGCTGGTAGCTGCAGCTGCCTCGGTGCACGTGCTGGTAGAAGGACCCGACCGGTCCCTCCCATGCGCAGGAGAGTCCCTGGGAAGAAGTCTCCCTTGCGGGGTGCGATGGAGAATATCGGCCCTACAGTGGGCATGGCTCGATGCTTCACAAAGTTCTTGAGGTCCTCTGGGGCATCTTCTGGAAGAGCTCCCTCCGTCTGGCCAGTCTGTTCTTCAGCGCTTTTGAGGACAGCGAGCCACACGCTGAACAAGATTGCCAACTATGGTGTGGGCCAAGGCAACATAGGCAGAGGACGTGGGGGTCTGAAGTTGGGAAAAGCCTGTTGCAGGATGGACACCTGCTGAATCCTGTAGAAGTCAACATGCGCACTGGGAGCAGAGTGACGCCTGAGGACTGAGTACCTGAATGATAAAAAGACAAAAAAGAAGAAAAAGTAGTAGTATCTGTGCATGATATTACATGGCCGAAGCCAAACCCTGGAGCGCTGGTGAATTCGGACCGTTCCCGTCGATGCGGAAAAGGGGACTGAGGTGCGGCACCAGAGGGTGGAGTCAAGGCAGCGCATGCTCCCTGGGCCGCACCCCCACGCGCCTCTAAATTTAAAGGGGAAGAAGGTTTTTTTCTGGTGAAAAAGGTTCATTCTCCCGTCCCTTAAAAGGGAAGCCCAGGCAGTATGGAGGAAAGGGGACGGGAGAGTAACGTGCATGCTGGGCCCAGGAATTGCTATAATCTTTCATCACAGCCCTGGCGAGGGGGCTCTGCCTCACTATGTTCAACGCACCATGCACTTCAAAGACCATCTTCAGATATTATTGCACTGCCCTCTGGGTATTCCATCACTAGGCAGGATCGACTCTCTAAAGGGGGAGGTGTAGCAATCATTGCCAAAGACGCCCTCTCGATTAGAAAGGTAGAGAAATCCCTACACAACAACAGCGACTACCTCCAAATCAAAATCAACATCTCTCCCCATTGTACCATTACCATTCACACTGTCTACCGCCCTCCAGGCCCAACAGGAGACTTTCAAGCCTCTCTCACCCACCTCCTCTCCGACAACCTCAAAAAACACACAAAAGCCATTCTCCTTGGGGACGTCAACCTAGGCCTCCTGGACAGCAAGGACTCAGCAGCCAAATCCCTTGACTCAGCCCTCAGGGCACTAGGATACAAAAACACCATCTTCTGCCCAACTCACACCCAGGGCAGAACTCTCGACTGGATTGCACAGCATAACTGCCCACTCATCATCACTGGAAACTCTCCCACCCCCTGGTCCGACCACCACATCATCACCTTTAGCATCCCTACCACCAGCCCCTCCACTTCCGCACCACAACCCCTGCCTCCTTGCCTCGCAAGAAGCTCCCGTCAGCTCACTAAGGAAAGGATACTGCCCTTCCTCCAAGGCCCAGCCTTCAGACCACCTTTTTCCACAGACCCAGAAACCCTCGCAACAGCCTATGATGTTGCCATCAAAGCAGCTATCAACTCCATTGCACCACTCAAACCCCGGAAATCCAAACCAACTACCCACTAACTCCTGGTTCACCCCGGACCTTCTCATACTCCGCAATGAGAAAAAGGCTGCACTTACGCAATGGCAAACATCCCACTCCGACGAAGATAAGCTGATCTTTAAAACCCGCTCCACCATATACAAAAAGGCAATCACCCTAGCAAAGTCCAAATCCTTTGAATCCAGAATCTCAGAAGCCCAATCTAGCTCAAAAGAAATCTTCGCCATCTTCAGGGAGCTGGAGACACCCACCCCCGCCCCCCAGAACTTCACCAAAGACAAAGCCTGGTGCGACGAAATACAAACGGCCATGCAGACCAAATTGAAGACTCTCCAAAGCAAAATACTGGCTACCAAACTAGCCCTACCTAATACACACATCCCTGTCCCATCACCAGCCTCGGACCCCCCCCCCCCCAACCTTTTTCCTTCAAACCCATACAGGAAAAAGATATCATCAACATAATGAGGAATATCAAACCCTCTAACTGTAAAGGGGATGCTTGCCCAGCCACCATCATCAAGGACTGTACTGAAGCGCTTGCTCCCTTCCTGACAGCTTTTGTCAATGCGTCCTTTGCAACAGGGAAGGTCCCCGCTTCCCTCAAGGAAGTCTGGGTCCGCCCTCTCTTAAAAAAACCAACTCTTGACCCAACATCCCCTAACAACTACAGACCTATCACCACTGTCCCTTTCCTCCTCAAAATATTGGACAAAGCAGCCTACCTGCAGGTCCAGCACTTCATTGAAGAGAACAAACTCCTGGGACGCCGTCAATCTGGCTTCCGCCCCAGACACGGGACGGAAACCGCCTTACTTGACCTGAAAAACCAGATGGACGATGCCAGAGACATGGGCAAACCAACACTTCTCCTACTTCTTGACTTATCCGCGGCTTTCGATCTTGTTGATCACGACGTCCTTTGCCACCACCTCTCCTCCACTGCCAAGTTCCCCCCTGACGCCACTGCATGGATCACTTCCTTCCTACAAGACAGAACCATGCAAGTATTCTCTGACCTAGCCTCCGCCTCACCCTCCTTCATACTCTGCGGTGTGCCCCAAGGCTCCTGCCTTTCTCCCACCCTGTACAACATCTTCACACGGCCCCTCTTCCTCATCCTCGACGCTATGGGTATCTCATACACTAACTATGCTGACGATACCCAGATCCTCCTTACCCTCACTGGCAACTACGACACTGACTCCTTGACCCTTAACAACCTCTACAACACCATTCAAGCCTGGATGGCAGACAATGGACTATGCCTCAATTCCGATAAGACTGAACTCCTCCTGGTAGGCTCCACCGACACACTAAGAAATCTAGACTCCCAATTCAGTCACTTCACCATCAACACCATCAAAATACCTGTCTCTGACTCAGTCAAAACCCTTGGAGTCTATTTGGATTCCAACCTATCCATGGAGAGACAAGTCAATGCAATAGCCTCCTCAGCTGCATATCACGCTAAACTAATCAACGCAGTCAGGCCCTTTCTCTCCAAAGAGAACTGCACAAACATAGCCAGAGCCATCACTGGCTCCAGGCTAGACTACTGCAACGTACTCTTCCTAGGAACCTCCAACAAAAATCTGGAAAGGTTACAAGTCATACAGAACAGTGCTCTCCGTGCAGCCCAAGGCATTGCTAAAAGAACACATCTCGGAGGCCAGAAAACTAGCCCACTGGCTCCCAATTAAGGAAAGAATCGTCTTCAAAGCTCTTACACTGACCCACAAGTGCATTCACCTCACTGCTCCCGCTTACCTCTCCGAAAGGATCCACCCTGTCTCCGCCACAAGGCCAACCAGATCACCCTATACCAACATGCTCTATGTGCCACTAGTAAAAAGAGCCAGAGCGGGGGGGTTCCAGCTTCCCATATCTTGCACCCACACACTGGAATGCCCTACCCCCCACTATCCGAGGTGAGGCCTCCCTCATCGCCTTCCGTAAAGCTATGAAAACCATCCTCTTCACATAAGGTCCCTCACATCAGCATGAATACTATACATTTTGACCCACTGCATAAGCTGGAATGTAATGACCAATCGCAGAAGCTGTAAGTATTGTATTATGTCTGTAATACTTATAATGTACCAACAACTGCTACCATTCCTGTACCTCTGTAACTAAGCTCTCACAAGTAACAGCGCCTCAATGCCCGTGGGCTGCTTGCGCGCTATATAAATCTAAATAAAAAAAGAAATTGAGGTTTAGCACTCACTGTAAAAATAATGCTGCTGTTAGTGCGATACGATTATGTAAATAAAAAGATCAGTGAAATTGTATTGCAAATTGCGAAACACAGCTTATTTTATGCCTTGGAGGTGCACCGTTGGAGTTGGTCGGCACCGAGCTGCACTACAGCCCCTGATGAAAGTTTCCAAGATCACCAGCGGAGTATCTATCAAATTTAGTAAACTGTGGAAGGAAGCAATAGATTAGAAATAGTTCTTGTGCTGAGCTGAACTAAACACATTTTAAAGTTGTAAGTGTGGGTAAATGATCAAGGAAAAGTAAGTTGGAGAAGAAGAGGTGTTTCTTACCTGAAACACTGCAATATGCAACTGTATCCGTTGAAGGCTGGTCTTACAAGAAGCAATGTTAGTTTCCAGTCTGCGTACCAAGTCATGTTTTTTCCAGGCTGTATCATAGGAGCTAGCCAGAACAGTAGCTCTGTTCATGACTAGCTGTGAAAACCTACAGATTTGAATATTGTGCTCCACAGATTTCTTGCACAGATCGTCAACAGAAACCTTGCTTTCTGCTCCAAAATCCTTGGCCTCCACTTGAGCAATGACATCCACACCCAGGGCGCTGATGAAACTACAAAGGGTAAGTCCCAGGGCTTGGGTCGGGAGACCTATTAAAAGCTGTCTGACAAATTCAGCTGTAAACGCCTTTATTGGTTTGGACATTTGATCCTCACTGAAACAGGAATTTCTATACATGGTTTTCACATTAAGCATTGGTGAAGGTCCGTTTATGGAATTTTTATCTTCAAGTGAACTTGTTCCTATAAGGAGTCAAAGAACAAACAATAAATACAATGGTAATTAAATAAAAACATTACTTGCAACAACACAATAACGTAGCAAAAGTAAAACAGTTGCTGCTTGAAAACTAATTGAACTAGCTACTTTGTACAATTATGGTAACTATAGGCTGGATTTGGAATTATGTTCTAGTTTTTATAGAGACAATGTTGACTAGTTGGTATATTAACTTCAAGGCAATCTTTAACTTGAAGTGGTACGTAACATCAAGAGTCTTCCACCTCAATCCGACATGATTAATTGCCATACCGTATTACCTCTTACCTCAGGGGTGGGTACAATCAAAATAGAAAAGGTGTGGTATGAGGCTACTTTTTTCTTTTGCAGCATAAAGCAAGATCTGTATGACGTAACCGAGCTGCTTGTCCCACTTACAGTGTCTTATTGGAGGTCTATGTCTAGAATGATTCCTAAAAGTAGCTAAAGTAGCTGTCAAAAGCCATGTAGTTGATTAGCTGTCCCGTAAATGCACATGTCTTTGAACGCCAGAGTGGTCATCATTACCCTTGTAAAGCGACAAAGCCTAGTTTCAAAATTGAAAATGTGTTTGCAAGAAGATACTTGCAAAGTTCAGATCTGAAACTATTTTTCTGAATCGCTTGCGATTTAGTGTCTTGTAAGCCCATGACACTGATTGCCCATGTCAGAACCAGGTAAGATTGTTTCAGCATGTTAGCCAAGCATACAAATAGTTTCAGTGCTTACTTCCTTTGAAATAGCTTTTTTCATACGGCCCTGTTGCACTATGCTAACTGTTAATGTCTAATACAACGTGGGTCAATCTAGACATACCAGAGTTAGCCTCTCATGATTACTTATGTGGTCCTCCAGGTGTTTCTGACTTGTCTAGAGGCTAACAATTATTAATTCTGTTATTCCTATTGATGAAACTGCTTTGGACTTTTGGGACATTTAAGAAATGTACAGATCGTTTTGTTAATGTCTGAGGGTTTGAAAGGAAATCAATTATGTAATCATTTAAGTGAAACTGGTTGCCACATTTGGAAATTATCATAGCCCTATTATGATGTGAAAGGTTGTGAGAAAACCTCAATTGCAATGGCCCTTCTTTAAGGATATGATAGCAAAGAGGAAAGCGGAATTCCATGATTACAATGTAATATTACATCTATGCATGAGTTCACATAATGGTGTGATTGTGTGTCGAATAAGTTTATTAGTAATGTTTTCTCTGATGAATACAACCTATCCTTTATTGATTTACCTCACAGAACAGCTGGAGGTGTAGATTGGACAAGGACATTTCTAAAGAAGCACCTTATGACATTACAGAAACTCCAGCCTACGGCTGCTATGGTAACATTTGAAGAGGTGTCAGAGGTAGGACTCTAGGAGGAAGGTTGTATCCAGCAGAAACCAATTAAAAAGGTAGCTATTCTTCAAATGTTTGGAATGTGAGGGAGGAAGCTTTCATTAGAAGAACCCATTCTTCTAATGAAAGCTTGCTCCCTCACATTCCAAACATTTGAAGAATAGAATATAGTAACCCAGCATCGCCCCACAGAAGAATTTAAACAGTAATGCTTTGACAAACAGTGTTCAAAGGACCAGATGGCAGCATGTTCAACAAGGGAACATCCTCTGTGGTCAGGAAGTGTTTGCCTGACACCAGGTAGAATGGCCACAATACTATCAAGGAGCTCCACAAATCCTTTGCTTACCATTTTCCCTTAAATCGGTTTATTTTTATGGAGGCCAAGGGCCCAAACAGGATTAGGAGTGAGAACAATCAATTCTCCTCTACAAATGTGTAATTCTTAGACAGGCACCAGTCCTCTTCACAGCACAGAGTAATTGGGAGAATTCCCCTAGCAACAAATGGTCAATGTAGCATCCAGGTTCCAGATATAATCAAACTGAAGTGCAACGGGTAATGAGGTTTGTCAAAGTCTGAGCCTGAGAAATGCGCAAAGCATACAATGTGCTACAAATAGGGCCTACACATTAAAACATTTAGGATTTTCGCTCATAATAGATACCGTAATACTTCCTATAGCAAAGAGATACCAAATCCTATTCCACCAAAGCCCAACTGATTTTCCTAGACTGTGCTAAGGCAAATTAAGCTGCGATAACATCAGTAGAGGTTTACCCACTGTGGTTTTAAGGGGCATCATCTGTATCCCCCGCAGTAAGTCATCGCTCTAACTCAAGTAAAAATATAATGACCATCTTTAATTAAGGCAAGTATTTTTTTTTACAGAAACTCCCGGTCTTGGGACACGACCACCAAACTTGGCACAGTATGGCAGAGTTGATGGTTAGTCTTTAACCAAAGTCAGTAGTGTAAGAATAGGTGGCAAAGAGCCTTTCAGGAATGTGATCCCAACTAAAGAGTAGCTTATGCCATTTCTTTATAGTGAGCATCTGATACAATTTATGGGTTCTCAAGCATATACAGACCCAGGAATTAGGTGATCCCTCGGAGTTCTACCTCCCAATGAAAGTAGCGCTTAATTTTAGGAAGATCACCGCCAAACATTTTACAGAGAAGGAGAAATGACTTACCGTAATGATACTTCTATGGATTCTTCTCCTGCAGATTCCTCATCTTGATAGATATTCTTGTCCAGCTCTGCTGCTCAGAAACCTTTTCGACAGGGGGGTTAGTGGACTTCGACTCGGCCATCGAAGAGTTTTGCTCGATCGCTGGTTCCGGACGGGACGTCAGGAGTTGTGTATATATATAGCACATCACTACACCCCATGCTTCAGTTCCCCCTTTTTCCCCCCATAATGGAACGCTGCAGAGGAAAACCAACGGGAGGGAAGGCTAACCAGCCTATAAACACTTAATGGGAAACATCCCAAGGGTATACCCCCAATCAATTCCAAATTGGAATAATACATTTAATTTTAAAAAACAAGCGTTTGGCCAATATAAATGTTAACCTTAGAGCCATTACTGTCTTTGGCTGTGGTAGAAGCGCTAAGCTATAAGAGCTTTCTGAGCGGGAATGGACAAGAGAGATGATGAGGAATCTGCGGTAGAAGAATCCATAGAAAGATCATTACATTAAGTAATTTCTCCTTCAATGGATTACTTTTCTCCCGCAGAGTCCTCATCTTGATAGACTCAGCAAGCAGTTAGAATAACAGGTGAGCAGAAAGAGTTAAATAGGCAGATTATGCAGAACTGCTCTACCAAACTGTGCCTCAGCCCCACAAGCACCTTTCAAAGAATAATGCTTGGTAAATGTGTGCAAAGAGGACAATGTAGCCGCACGACATATGTCCGTAGCAGGAACCCCCCTCTGTAAGGCTGTAGAAGCTGAGACCCATCTGGTTGAATGTGCCCTGATGCAAGGGGGGAAGCTCCCTGCCTGCCGACTGGTAACATTCGGATGTACACAAAATAATCCATTGCGACATGGTTTGCTTGTTAACAGCGAGACCCTTACAGGGCAACGAATGGGGCATGAACAACTGGTCAGTCTTTCAAAACTCGGACGTACGAGCAACATAAAAGCTTAAGGCTGTTTTGGGGTCAAGACGGTGGAACCGCTCTTCCTCTTTCAAGGGATGTGGGGGAGGGTAAAAGACAAAACAAAAGCAAAAGAGGTGAAACTCCAAAACTACTTTAGGAAGGAAACCAGGCCTGCCGTTGAGACTTTCTCTCAGAAAATACATAGAAACAGAGGTTTGCAGCACAATGCTTGCAACTAATCAACCCTCCTGGCTGACGTGTTTGCAACTAAGAAGGCTGTTTTAAGAGGCAACAGTAGTGCATGGGCTCGAATGGAGCTGCCAGCAAATGGGTCAAAACCAGATTAATATCCCAATCTGGGAAAACAAAGGGAATTGGGAGAAACTTATTGAGAAGGCCCTTCAGGAATTGGGCCATGACCGGAGTTGTGAAAAAAGAACCTGAATCCGGATACCTTTTGATCACAGATAATGCCGCCAAATATCCTTTGACTCTGGCAACCTGAAGGCCTGCTGAGGCCAATGACAGAAGGAACTCCCATTACTGTAGTGGTGGGGCAAGAGATGGGGGTCAATCTTGCGCTCCCAGCACCACACCTCAAATCTTCTCCACCTGCATGCGTACAAAGATCTTGTAGAAGGTCTGTGTGCAGCCAGCAACACCTCAAGTACCTCCTCCGAGACATCCCAGTCATCATACCTCAACTGATCAAAAGCAACACATGTAGGTTGAGGGAATCCGGGGTCGGGTGAAGCACTCAACCTTGCAACTGGGTCAGGATATCCGGATGCCGAGGCAACCAGTGAGGTGGGCAGAGAGATCGGGGTACCATGTTCTTCCCACCCAGCCCGGGTCGATCCACATCATGGTCGCTTCAAATCTCCAACCTTCTGAGAACCCAAGGAATGACGGGAATCGGAGGGAAGGTGTAGTGCAGAGGGAAAGTCCAGTCCACCAGAAACGCATCCCCCAGTGCCCCTTTCGCCGGGAATTCCTTCAAGCAAAACTGTTTGCACTTCCTGTTGGACTCCGTGGCGAACAGATCCACTGCAGGGGTGAGGGAGAAGACCTCTTCCAGGACTTCATGGCACACTTCCCACTCATGCGAGACCATGCTGTGCTTGCTCAGAGCATCCGCCAAATTGTTTTCTGTCCCTGCCAGATGAGCTGCTGAGACTGAGATCCGGTTCTCCAGTAACAAGAACAGCTGCTGCATCGCCTCTGCGCAGAGGGGACGGGAGCGCACGCCACCTTGTTTTTTCAAGTAGTGCATGGCCACAGTGTTTTCCGTTAGAACCAGGGCATGCTTCCCCTTGAGAGACGGGACAAAGACCCTGAGGGCTAGCGTAATGGCTCGCAACTCCAGCCTGTTGATGTAACACCTGGCTACCGTCGCTGACCAAAGACTGCCCACCTGCAAGTCCTCACAGTAAGCACCCCAACCCTTTAGAGATGCATCCGTGGCCACTCGTGTCTGAGACCAAGGAGGCCAGAAGGGTTTCCCTGCATAAGATTGCTGCGGTTGTCCCACCAGTCGAGGGCCACTTGGTTGGACACTCAGAGGATCTGTGAGGGCTTCCAGGTACTGAGACAGCTGGTCCCTTAAGAGCCACTGAAGGGATCTCATGCACAGCCTGGCCTCTGGCACCAGAAAAATACAGGAGGCCACAAGACCTAAGAGGCGGAGGAAGGAAGCCGCTGGTAAAGTGGCATAGTTCCGGAATAAATGTACCATCTGTGTTATGCTGTCGGTTCTCTCTTCGGGAGGGAAAGCCTTCCCTATCAGAATGTCTAGGACTGCTCCAATTAACTGGAGCCTTTGGACTGGTGTCACATGGGACTTCTTCAAGTTCAGGAAGGGGCACAGCTGTGCAGTAGTAGGGAAGTGTGCTCTAGATGAGACAAGCTGCCCCACTGACTTCCCCCGGACAAGCCAGTCGTTCACGTAAGGAAATATATGGACCCCAGATCTCCAGGAGGTGAGCTGAGACTACCGCCATGAGCTTGGTGAAGACTCTTGGAGCAGAGGTTAACCCAAAGGGAAGCAGTTTGAACTGATTGTGCTTGTCCCCTATGAGGAATCTAAGGAACCTCCTGCGCTTTTGATATATTGTCACGTGGAAAAACATTGACACCAGCCAGTTCTGAAGTTAGAGAGCGTGGATAAGCTCTCTCAACATCACCATCCTGAATTTGTCTTTCCACAGGAACTTGTTTGGAGCCCTGAGGTCCAGAATGGAACAGAGCCCGCCTCCTTTCTAGGGTACCAGAAAATAACAGGAATACCAGCCCGACCCTCTCTCATCAGAAGGTACCTCTTCCACGGCACCTTTCAACAACAGGGCTCTCAGTTTTTCCTGGAGCTCCTGTCCCAGTTGGATTGGATGCAGTGGAAGTCGGTCCAGAGGCTTTTTAAAAAAAGGCATACAATAACCCCAACAAATTGTCTGCAGGGCCCAGGCATCAGAAGTAATCTCCTGCCACTGGGGCCTATGTCCTGCCAACCATCCACCAACCAGGAAGTCGTGGGAGAGGAAATGAAAGAGGTTTAGAGGGCAGAGCCACCGCTAACGCGTGCCTCTAGAAGCCCCTCTGCGCCTTCCGGGACACGAAACATGCCTCTGCCCCGCCTGGCCTGCAGGAGCTGTGCTTTCCTGCCATACCATAGCGTCTATAACCTCTGCCTCTTGAGGCAAAGCTGAAGGCAGGTTGGCTGGCTGTGCAGCTAGGCCCAGCGATTTAGCGGCAAACTTAGACTCTTTACATTTTTCTAAAGAGTCATCTTTTTGACCAAAAGCATACCTACCTCAAAGAGCATGTCCAGTAGCCTGTTCTGAACATTTGGGGAGAAGCCAGATGTTTTCAGAAGGCCCGTCTCCTCATCACTACTGCTGACCCCATTGACCGGCCAACGCACTCCACCACGTCCAGGCCCGTCTGCAACGACTGCTTGGCTAACTCCTTCCCAACCTCCACCAGCCGTATAAAACCATCCCACATATCACCCTCTGGGATGTACTGGATAGCTTGTTCCACAGCTTTCCACAGACCAAAAGAATATTTGGCAAAAAACGCAAGCCAGATTAGTGGCCTTTAAAGGCCATACTGTCTGATGTAAACACTCTTGGCCATGGCATCTAGTTTCTTACCCTCTCTATCCGGAGTCAGATTGGCTGTGGATGCTGCAGGTCTGGCGGTGATAGTTGCAGCTTGAACAACAAGGCTTTCTGGTGAGGGAGTGTAGTGAGTAAAGAAGGATATCCTCGTGCCGAGCCGTATTCTGCCGTGCAATTGGACCTTACGGGAGGTATTGTGCATGGGCTTTGCCATAAGGCTAGAGGTCCAGCTATAGCCGGGTTAAAAGGTATATGAAGCTCAACTGTAGGAGCTTCGCCCAGAATGTTCTCGAGTTCGTACCCCTGAAGGGGTGCAGGAGAAGATTTTAAGCATTGGTTTTCTAACACCCTCTCTACCAAGGCTCTGAATTTAGCATGAGTATGCTTTTAGGGCTGACCTTGCTGGAGCTCTAGATCTGGAGATGAATCTAGCCCACTGACATCTTGCAAACCTTGGGCTAGTGCCAACAAATCATCAAGGTCGTCAAAGAAATCACCCCCCCTTGGTCGTCAGGTTGGTCGATGAAGAACGATCGCATTGACTCAAAGAATCCGACCTCGATAGTGGTACAAAGGAACTGTTGCCGATAGATGGCGCAGATGGTTTTCCCGTGGACAACGATGGGACGGTTTTCGGCGCCGAGGAAGGCTTCGAGGACGAATGGATGACGTAGACATCAGCCTTATGCTGGACAACATGAATGTTTTCGTGCCTTTGTCAAAGTGAAGCCGAAGGCCTGGTTGACGTCAATTAAGTCGACAAACTGGCTAGCGTGGGTTCAGGAGCAACGAGCACCGCTTTTGCTGCCAAAGCTTGCTGGTCGCGGGGAAGGGAGGGGAACTGCACCTACAGCAGCTTGTTTAAACATTTCCAGCATTTGCATTTTAAAACTTTCCCACTCTTCCTGAGTGGTCGGCCCCGCCATGGGCTTAATTTGCTCCGATGACGAGCTGTACTTGCATCGATGATGGTGGCGCTGCTTCTTATTTCATGAGTAAGACTAAGAAGAATGGCTTGTATGGGACCACTTTGTGTTTTTTTACGATGCTTTCCTTTCCCCTTTTCGGGGGTGTGCTCATCTGTCTCAGCCTAGCAAGACTGGACAAGTGACTGCGCCGGAGATTTTGTGAACGGTCGGCCCGAAGCCAGTTTCCTGGCCCTTTCACGTAGAGATTTCGGTTGCATTTTGGAGCATGATGCACAGGCCTCAGTGTTGCGACACTCACCCAAGCAACACCGACGTCGTGGGGGTCGGTAACTGACATTTTGGCCTGGCAATCGCTGTACCTCTGGAAGCCTGAAATCCGGTGAGTTGACATAGCGGTTTTCTGAAGTCATTTTTTGACAAAAAAAACCAATGAGTGAAACTCAAGAGTCGTGTTTCCGATGCAGCTTGCAGGCATGTGGAAAAAAGGAACTGAAGCATGGGGCGTAGAGACTTTGTTGGGGTGAAGGAACTCCTCCAGTAAACCAGCGGCTTCCAGACAGGGACGCCTGGAGGGCGTCCGCTCAAAAACCTGACCTTAATATTTAAGTTACCTTTTATCCGCCCTGTTTGTTATTTTAGCCCAGATCTGTATACAATCCAACATACATTCTTTACACAATTCAAGTATGAGACCTGTTGACATCAGTGGCTTCCTGGACAAGGGACCATGCTCATATAGCTGCCTCAGTCGACACCGCCCTCCCCTCCATTGATCGGAAAGATCCATAGTCAAGTACTGGTAAAAATTTAGATATGAACAAAATCTGTGCCATTAGTTAAAAATAGGAGGCCGACTGCAAGAGTCCCTTTAGTGAGTGTGTTTCGTATCCATACATTTTGTTCTATGGGTCTGTGCAACCACAAGTAGTTTGCATAACAGGATTGGCATGCCAGTTCATTTTAAGGCAAAACAAGAGAGGTGATGGCTGGAAGGATTTGATTTAATCTTAACCTCTGGCATTGCTCTGGGCATCCACACCATCTTTCTTTACCTGCCAAGCCATTGCAAATGGTGAAAGACCATGTGCAAATCAGGCTTGGTCCCATCCAAAGAAGAGCAGTCAAGCCCAAACTGCTTGGTCATATCTCTTCTGCACAAGACCACAAGCATCCCCAGACATGTTTCAGCATCATCAGTGATGAGTAGAAGAAAGAAATGCCGGCTGAATACTTGGACACCTATTCAGTATTCGGCCGAACATTAAATTCACTATTCGGTAAAGCCCTAGTTTAAACAATAAGGGGCTCTGCTAGTTTGCTTGCAAGTTGTAGCTCAAACCGTGCCCTCTTGTGCAGCCTTGCAAGGGTTGAGGACAGTTTCAATACCTACATTATGAGCGTAGCCTTAAATGCACCCCAGTTTGTAGCCAATGCCTGGGGTTTCACCTGCATCCAAGTAATGGCCGATGGCTTTGTGGGTTACTTCACACAGGTTCTTCTAGAGGAGATTAAGAGGGGGCCCTAATTTTCTTACCAATGCCCACAAGGTCAATTATTTTGACTGGTGCATGGTTAGTAAAAAGTTTGGTTCTGATATTTACTTCAACACATTAGCAAATCTGCAATAACCCTAAGAAATCCAAATGCAAATAACATCTGTGCATATACGTAATAGATGTAACCATTTCCAGTGAGATGTATGTCTCCAAATCTCTGTGCGTGTTAGTAAGAGTGGGAAACCTAGAATATCAGTCAGAGGCAGGATTAAGAGCCATGCTTAAAACCGGCCCCCGGAATTATGACTTGACCTTTCGCAGAGTTCAGATGTTTATATGTATATATTGATGTTACTTTTCACAAGGTGAAAAAACATTACTAATTTCCCATCTTCCTTATCATGAAAGCCTCAGCAACATTGGAAGTAGATCCCTTTTCTAAAAACAGAATTCCAAGACCATTTTCCTCTCAGAAAATGTAGTGTATTGCAAGTGGAAGGGAAATATTTAGATTGAAGGAATAGTGGTTCTCTTGAGGGGAGGGTGAAAAAAATATCTGAAACAGTATGCACCTGTCAAAATAATGCACTATACAGGATATTTTGATTTTTAAGGGCTATTTAGTCCCTGAAAATTCAATTCACTCATGCAATTAACTATTATGAATGACAATTGTATTCAAACCGTAGACTCTTAAACCTCTTACCTTCCGTCCAGTCCATACCTCTCAACCTGGTGCTTGTCATGAGAAAGAGCTTGCATCGCAATCTGCGGTCCTTATAGCATTCAGTATGCCACACCCCACACCTCTCGCATTATAATAAAACAGGTTTGTTCACAATATCCTTAAGTCACCCTTCTCCTAATCTGTGTCTCCCCCTTTGATTACCGATGTAGCTTTTGATAAACTCACTCCCGCATCTACACTTTAAGAGGAGAGGCACGCTTCCTCTCTCAGACAATTCCTAGATACATTGAGAAAGAAAAGCGATAGGCTACACCTGCTAAATTCAAGTTTCATTGCCTTCATTTCCATTTAACAAGTCTTCCCAAACAGGAATCCTGGCCTGCAAGGAAATCCAAGCAGTAACACAAACATGTGCAGAGATGGGCAAGTCAGCATCTGGCAAATGTTCAGGACAGGCACTCCCCTCTGCGGGGCAGAAGTGGCAGCCACTCCTCTGGTACAAACCACCCTGAGACCCTCAGGGATGCCTATGCAAGCCAGATCATAGCATTCTGAGATGCACAGAATGATCCACCTCGAAAGATCCCGCTTGGTGACAGCCCTGCTAGCATGATCCCAAGCGCAACCCACAAAAAGCTGGTTGTCCTATCTAGCGGTGTCCAGTCAACTGGTCGACTGCAATTTGGTCGACTGCAATTTGGTCGACGCAATTTGGTCGAATGCCAAATGGTCGAATTTTTTTTTTTTTATATATATATGTGTTTTGTGGGTTTTCGTGTGGGGAAAAAAAATAAAAAAGAAAAAAAAGGGGGTTGGGGGGGGGACCCCCCCAAAAAAAAAAAAAAAATGGGTAAAAAAAAAAAAAAAAAAAAATTCGACCATTTGGCATTCGACCAAATGGTGTCGACCAAATTGTCTGTCGACCAAATGTTTTCGACCATTTGACTGGTAACCCTATCTAGCCTCTCTAGTACGATAGATGTAGAACTTAAGAGCTACACTAGGTCTATCTGATGGATTCATTCCTCTACCTTGGAAGAGTGAGGCAGAGGAAAAATCACAGGAAGATGGATCTTCTGAGAACACTTTCTGCAGAAGGGGAAGAAGAGTGGAGGGGGGAGTGGGGAGTGAGCCTCACACTCAAAGTCGCCTTCTGTTTGGAAAAAAACAAATAGGGAGGTAAAACAGACCATGCCTGAAGCTCACTCACCCATCTCGCGGAAGTGAAGGCAACCAGGAAATCACAGTGAGAAATCTAACAGAACAGGAATGGATGGGTTCCAACTGAGCACACACAGGAAATGTCAAAACCAAGTTAAAATCCCACGCCGGAACCACCAACTGGTGGGGAGGAAACTGGTTACACAAACTCTGCAAGAACTGCATAACAGTGGTGATTGTGAAGAACACGGCCTGTACCTGGGACCTCTTGAAACCTAAATAGCTGTGAGATAACACATTACAGTGCAAATCTGCAGGTTTTGGTGCAAGGATAGCAGGAAATCCAACACAGGGGATAGTGAACAAGATAAAGGATCTAGATCCCTCTCCCATCACCAAATCAAAAATGTATACCACTTGCAGGCATAAAAGTATTTCCTAGCAGGCCTCCAAGCTAAGCTGAAGGGCGCACATCTAGGACGTCCTCTGACAAGTCCCACTCCTTGCCTCTCAGTAGCCAAGCATGCAGATTCAGGCTGCTGAGGTTCGGATGGAGGACTCAGCCCTCTGATTGGGAGAGCAAGTCTAATCCACTAGGAAGGCGCTAGAGTTTGGCGATGGCAATGTCCAGCAACTCCAGATCCCACATTCTCCGGGCCCAGTCCAGAGCAATCAGGACCAACAGGGTTCCAAACAGGCACAATGTCCTGAGAACCAGCGGAATGTCAGATCGGCAGGAAAGCATAAAGGAGGCTGAAAGTCCACTCGACCGTCAGTGCATCCCACAGAGCTCTCAAACGAGGAAATTCCCTCGAGCAGAATGTTGGGATGGTCGACATTGGTCTCAATGTAGAAAAAAGGTTTACATTGTGCGCGTCATACTGATGACTGGGGTAGATGTGATGTTGGCGCAATGTTGTAATCTGGTATGTATCTAGTATAGTTAGTTGGAATGGGATGAGTGTTACTATTAGTGATATTTGGTGTGTATCGGGAAAGATTTCTCTGAGTGCAATTTCCCGCCATATTAAGGACCCCCCCCCAAATTTTCTGCTTTTGTTTGGTTGACCTAACTTGACTTTTTCCAGTGGAGCACAGCCATCAGCTGCGCTCTCCGGGGCTTTTGCTCATTGGTTATGGGGAAACTGACATGTCCTTCAGACTGTCAGTACCGGGAAACTATGTTTCCCTTAGTCTTCGACTATGTTGCCATTTCTTGTTAAGTTTTTATCTGTGCGCCAAGTACCTTACTGAAACCTGCACAGGGGCTTTTTCATTTAATGGCCCTAGACACCCTCTGAGGCATTTTTGGTGGTGAGACAAGTGAGCCTAGGAAGAACTGGTGGCAGTAATTTACTTGACTAGTATTTTTTCTCATTTTTATCGTACCATACCGCATTTATCTCGTTTGGTCCCTGAAGGTGGCCAGTGCCAAAAATGGCCGTGCCACAAAGTCTTTTGTTCTCTCCTTTGGCCACCTTGTCCCTTACCCTTCCCCAGGTCGAGCTGACCCAGGACTTGCTTATTTGGGCATGCAGCCTCCCGCAAAAACCGCATCTTTCGCGGGTTCCTGCATGTCACAGGTGCTAGTGCCCAGGAAGAGGGATGGGACCGTCTGGTCCCAATCCACAGCACCGATGCCAGGATGTCTGGTGTGCCTGAATGACAGACCATTGTGGGCCGTGATTGGTCCATGCCTGGTGTGCATGCAAGAGAGCAGATCTTCCATTGGCTGTGCAAATCAGAGCACGGCTCGAATTTTGGATAAGAGCAAGGGCTCTGCATCCATTCCTGCACTCTGAGGCATCCTGGCATGTAGCTCCTTACTTAAAAACTAAAATAAATAAAGTCCAGGTCCATCTACTGTGGTTCACACCTTACTATGAAATGAGCCAAGTATTCTGTAATCCGAAGCAGACCAGCTGACCCGCCGGAAACACGCTGAAAGGTTCGTCACCCTCTCGGCACCTCCTGATTTCCTGCCAAAAGAGCTTTCTCAGTGAACTGACCAGCTCTACCCTGGGATATCGCATAGGAGCTCCCATGTCCAGAGTTGTGACTCGAAACTTGGGGAATCGATAGCTTGTAGTCCATGGCACTCTCCCGGCAGGTTTCAAAGGCCTAGCACCTCTGGGTAGCGAATTAGGAGAGTGCGCCACTGCGCGAGCCTGTGAGGTTCCTCTGTCACTATGCTGTGGAGACAATCACTGTAGGCGTCTTACCTGCCTGCTCCACTGAGCTCCGAGTCCTGCTGCACCAGAACTTTCTTCATCCTCCCTTTGTGAGCAGAGTAAAGGCTACTGTCGCGTCACGGACAACCGTCCTGTCCCCCAGCCCGAGAGCCAGAACGACTAGCACTGGCAAGGTTTGAACCTGACAGCGACCTCGACTGAACTGGCGAAGCTTGGTCTGGGATGTGCCAAGAGGTGGTGAGTACTTGTTTAACTTGCCACTGGCCCTGGCGCATCCAGTGTACTTTTACGCACAAGGATTCTTTAAACAATCCTCACTTTGGCTGGGCTAGCCTGAGCTCCCCTAGCTATTCCCGAACCTCAAAAGTTGCTCTGCCTGCAATTGCAGACCTTCATCGAATATTAAGACTTTATTCTTCATCAACTCAAGCCCATTCCTGGACTGCTATAACCCCTGAAGAGGTGCCGTTTTCGCAATTTACGCATGATTGCACGTTGTAAATGCACTGCTGTAGTTTGAGCACAAGGCTCCCCACTTCAGAGGGTTGGACTGCTTAAGTTAAGGTTTGGATTCTGAGTTCTGCCCAATGCAATAATTGTGTTAACCCCTCCCCCCTTCTGTTACAGGTTGTGGATGTCTTTTCCCCTTATCTTGCATTAGGCTAAAAGTGATTGTATATATGTTAAATAGTGATAGGCTTGTGTGGTAACTGTTTTTCTATTACTGTGGTTATTCGTGTTTGATTAGAAGGCCTATAATAAATGTATATGTATTTTGATATGCACCTGTCTAAGAGTATTCTGTGGCTAGTTACTGTGTGTTCGTTGTGGGCTTCCGATCACGCTCACCCCCCCGGCCCCCAAACACTTCGTCTTGACCGCCCGCCAAGCTACCTTGATTGATCTGGATTGTCCAGAAGGCTCCCCTGTTCGACTAAACTAGGGTGGCCTCCTAAACTTGTCTCGGGAGGATAGCTCAAAGGCAATGTGCTTGCCTTGGAAGCAAGACGACATGGAGCAACACAAGTTCGATCCCCGGGTCCGCGCTTAGAAACTTCTGGGTATTAAGCACGTTATAAATAACCAATAATATCAAACTTCTGCCCACTACGTCACAGTTTAGAAAACGATCTTAAAAGTGTGTAGTTTCATACATTTTACATTTGCATTCATGTAGCAACATAATGACAATTTTGCGGGTCCAGTGTGAATAAAAGGTAGTTTTGTGACTTGCAACATAGCGTCGAAAGATGGGTAGCAAAGAGCTTTATAAGCATACGCGAGAGGAGAAATGCGCAGCTGGGGAAGCCACTGAGGTGATACGGTAGTCCTGAACACATATATATATATATATACACACACATACATACATACATATACACACACACATGGGAGATGTGTTTGGGACATTTGGGCAACAAGGGGTGCATGATGAATCCACAGGAAGGTTGTATGCCACAGGTCTCACATAGCTGGGGTTTGTGTATGCTGCAGAAATCTGGGTTGGTGAGATGAACTTTGTGTAACTTGGAGAGTTGGTTGACCGGGATCAAAGGAAGGCAGGCAACTGCATTTGACCAGTTGTGATAGTATCAAATGGTCATTCAAGGCCAGGACAAAATGAAGTGCTAGTGGGTCATAGGTTTATGACTTGGTGCTGTTGTGGATAAGGGATATAATCTTCGTGAGACCAACAGAGCGTGTTGTTCACCGACTAGTCTGGCCACATGGCAGGGTCGACTTGGGGCCAGTTAATAAACCAGGTGCAAGAGGTGATTAAGGGAAAAGGTGGCAAATGGTTTATGGGTTTCAATTAGGTTGTCAGGAAGATGACCAAGATGTGGGCCAGAGGCCATGTGGTCTGAAATGGCAGTGTCAACATATTAGTGTGAAACGAGAAATACCAGAGATGCCAGCAAGTCTGGGAAGATAAGGTTCAAAGTAAGCTTGTTTATTTCTCTCCCTCCTCATATTGAAGTGTTCTTGTAAAATCTATGTTCATCACACCTGGCGTTAGAGGTCCCAGGCAGATGGAACTTGTAAAAAATCTGGATTGTTGTAGGTGAATAAGTAATCATGGGATGATGTCATGATCAACTATGGAAAGAGCCCAAGAGGGCTTGTACTTATATGATCTAATGTAAACGTATGTTGAAGGGGATGATGTTTAGGTGAAGCTGTCCAAAAAGAGCGTGGGAACTTAGAGGGATTTGATTTCCATGTATAGGTTTTGCCTATCATATTTGGTGGGATAACTTTTTAATGTAATATGTGGGAGTGTTGAACCGTTTTAGGTCCTTTAAGACGAGATAACACTCTACAGGGTGGATGGAGAAATAACTCCAACATCAATAATAAAAACGACTCAGGATGTTGGCAAAACACTTGTCTGTTTTACCAAGAATCTCTAAATCAGGGAGTACCACAGACACCATAGGACATCTGGCAGTTAGGTCTTGTTCGCATTTCATTAAAAACTTGATTATATAGTAAATACTCATCATCAATGACGTCATCCTACGTGGCAAACTAAATGAATCTATGGAAGGTTGTGGTTGGGTAACAGGAAACATCTTGGTATATTTTCTATAGGGGTTGCTTTTGAGATTGTGTCCCTACCGTCAGGTGGACAACTCTCTCCACCGCAAGTCATTGTGAGCATCAGAAAATACAGGACGTCTCATTGGGTCTCTAAACTATATGGCTCTTTGGTACGCGGCCCTTTATAATTGATTGGCACTCTTGTAACCTTCTGGAATATTCCACTCGCTAGCAGAATGCATGCTGGTACCCCAGGTGCTGGTGGTTCGCACTTGACCATGCCTCCCCACCCAATTAGCCCATCATCCATCATCACACAAGCTGTCTGCCATGAGAACAGTCTTTGTAGTTGGCCTTGTAAAGTATCACTGCTCCTGGGAATAAAAGTGAGTGTGAGCATGACTATCTTCTGGTCTCTGTGTAGCTTGCCCAAAAGTCTATTTTCATCTGACCATGTGACTGGAGACCACGCTTTTGAGCTGCTTCGTTGTATTTAATTGTTTTAAATGGATAAAACTTGGCATTCACTGTCCTTCCGACACATCTTAATAGGAGCACAACTCTTGCCTTCTCATTCATTGCATCATTCCATGATAATTAACTAGTTTCTTGGCTGCTTCACCCCTTGACACTGAGCCATGCAGGCCTCTTGATTCTCCTTCCATCCTCAGCTGGGTTTATTCTGCTGCGCCACACTGCTCAGTCATTTTATTCGTGGGGTCCAGTTTGCTCAAATACGATGTAGAACCTCCAGATTAGTATGCATATATATACCTTGGCGCATCGCCGCAATCTATTCCCTATGTATAGCCAGCCTTATGATCACCTTGTCTACTTGCGTTACTGCATCTGTACAATTATAAAATGGTTGTCATTTTCTTCCGCATATGAAAGTTTTACTTGCTTCTTACTCCGTCAGAGTCTAAATGGTCTATTCATCTTCTCTTGTCAACTCTTCTGAGGTGCGTCACTTTCTTCATGTGACGTCACCAGTCTCTTGTGTCATCCGTCTTCACATGCTCTTCAGGGATCTTTCTCAAGAGGCTGTCGGTTCTTCGTGGGTACATAAAGAATGGTCTTCTTAATAGATACTTTGCTTCAAAGGCTGCTCGTGTTATAGGCATCATTACAGGTGTCTTGATTGTCACTATTTCCTGCTTTCAACATATAGGCAATTTAGGGACAGGACTTCCTGTAGAGGCTTTTGGCTCTTCCTCTACACTCCCCCCTGCCCCCCTCTGGTTGATTCATCAACCACTCTCTCAACCAGTCTCCACATCTAGACATCCTCTCTTGAAGAAGTGCTTCTTAGGAGTCCATATCTTCATCATATCTTTCAAGGATCTTGCTGATTTTACATGTTCATTAATGCTGCAAGTCATAAGACTGCATTGTCCACTTGGGATGCAGTAGATCCATCTTCCCACATACGTCTTGTGGTCTCTTGGATACAGGAACTTTGTTCCCTCATGTGCATGGATGCTAGCTTTTATATAGTCTCCGATTTCTTCCTAAGTCAGCTCTTTGGGTTCCAATCCAGATTCAACATCGATTAGGATCTTCATTCTTACCGCCTTCTTTACTGTATTATTGGATTGTGTGATTATTATTTTGATCACACAGAATCCAAACATGATCATCAGCAGTAATTCTCCAAGGAACTTGAAGATATTCGCCATCCACTGTGGTACACACAAGACGATTGCTGCAAACCAGCTGTCATCTGCAGTATTTTCTACTTCACCTTCCATCTTGGTATGCAAGTTCGTCAACAACGTTATGGCCTCTGTCAAGGTCCCATTCTCGTCATCGTGACAAGGTATGAACGTGCAACTTGATTCTCAAATTTTGGCACAAACTTCTCTATCCAAGATTTATCTATTCTGGAGTGTCATTAGTTTTATGGCTCTCAGCTCTTCTTTGATAGCATTGAACCCCTTTATGGTGGTTTTCGTCTGCAGGAGCTCCCATCTGGTTATCTGTAACCATTGGCATAAAGAAAGTTGTGACTACTGATGCAGTCTTGCTGAACAACCTGTACTCCTATTGAATAGCATTGAAAGCTTCTATTGATTTAGCAGAGAAGTAGTTTTCCCTCTTTGTTCGATTGAGAAATCCAAGTGACTTCTTCCTCAGGTGAGTATCAGCTTTTGGAAATTCTCCAATGTTCAAGTTACTTCTCGGGATAACTAATGCTGGAACATGAATAAACATCATGAAACACAGTCCTCCCCAATCTCTGGGTCCACATGCCCAGTAGTGGTCCATTAGCACTACAGTCCCATCCTTCATTCCTAGTACATCAAAGATTTGATCACATTATTGATTTTCTCCAACTTTCCTTGTGCCATTTTTTCTGAAGCATAGATCTGCACTGGCCATAGGCACTAGCTGCACTGGGCCTCCTTTATCTTCAACCGAGGTCAGTAGTTTGGAACGCTTCGATCAGAGAAATTTGCATCCTTTATCCACACGTTCTATAACTGGTTTGTGATGTCCAGTTACTGCCACTGCTCTGCATAAGACTATGCCTTCTTACCATCCATCTGGTGCAAGTACTGTTCTCCAGATCGGCATTTGACCTCTCTCCTTATATCTTCGTACCTCTTCTTCATTCTTCCCTTGGCAATTAAGCTTTTTATTTATCTCCCATCCGATTCCTGCTCCCTTCATTCCAGGCTGTTTGTATCTCATCACATGATCCTTTGTGTGTGGTCTTGCTCTTGTTTTCAAATTTTCAACATAATCATCTTCTTCTGGTGCTGACTATTCTGTCACCAATACCAAGGATGCTGTTCGACCCTGGAATTGACCTCTTGTATGGCAAAGTGCAAGGTGCGTTAGGCAATGTGCTGTCTGGACGTCTATTTCTATAGCTATGAATATCTTAGAATTCCCCAATGCATAGGGTAGGAGAGCATAAACATAGCAGCGCTCCTCAGAGGTTCCGTTTCCTACTTCTTTCATGTGCTGATAGCACATGTTGTTCCCCAAATGAGCTATACTGTCTAGATTATTATTTAATTCATAATCATCTTCTCTTATTCCCGTCCAGGGACTCTTTCTTGCAAGAAGAGTATGTGCAAGCAACTCATGAAATACATCGGTATACATCCTTCCTACAGGGGGAAATTATAAGTTACTCACAGTAGTGACTAACGTACTCTTAGTCCATAGTCCCCTTTTCTCCATACTGTATGGGCGTCCCTTCCAAGGGACGGGAGACAACCTTATTCACCAGAAAAACCTTCCCCTTTAAATTTAGAGGCGCGGCCCAGGGAGCATGCGCTGCCCTGGCTACGCCCTACGGCGCCGCACCTCAGTCCCCATTGACGTGTCGACAATAGATTTAACATTGCCTAATGATACCAGTATTATTAGGGGGGAGGTTGGTCGGATGTATGGAGGAAAGGGGACTATGGACTAAGAGTATGTTAGTCACTACGGTGAGTAACTTATAATTACACTTACGTCCCGTCCCCTTTCCTCCATACTGTATGGGCGATTACAACTGATTGTAGCCCTGGGTGGAGAGGAGACCCTCCTTAAGCAAATAGGTTCCTGAGAACCGCCTGTCCGAACGCTGCATCAGATCTAGAGCCGGCATCCAAACAGTAATGCTTACAGAAAGTCGAGGGAGAGGCCCAAGCGGCCGCCCTGCTTAAGACTTTCCAAGGGACGTGGCTTTGGAACGCGATGGCCGTTGTCTTGGCCCCGACTGCGTGGGCATGCATGTTGGCCGGGAGCGGCTTGTGCTGACCCTAATACGCTTCTTTGATTGCAGAGACCATCCAGCAGGATATGGAAGTCTTAGAGGCCCGATAGCCTGGCCTCGAGCTGCCGAAAGTGACAAACAGGGCGTCTGACTTGCAGAAGCCCTTGGTCCTGTCCAAGTAAAATTTTAGGGCATGCCTGACATCCAGGCAGTGCAGCACTCTCTGTGCTTCGTCCTTGGGATCCGGAAAGAACATAAGAAGGACAATTTCCTCGTTCAAGTGAAATCCCAATGGAACCTTGGGCAGACATGCCGGGTGAGTCCGCAGGACTACCGTGTCCTTGTGGAAGGTGGTATATGGTTCAGAGGCAACCAGCGCCTGAATCTCGCTGACTCTGCAAGCCGAGCTAAAACCGACTAGTAAGGCCGTCATGATGGTGACCAGCCTAATGTCCACGGACACCATTGGCTCGAATGGTTGGTGCGCCAGGGCACCCAAAACTTTATTAAGGTCCCACACAGGGTGCGGTCTCTTGACGGGAAGGTAGAGTCTAGCAAGACCAGTCAGGTGTTTGACAATAGGGTTGGATGAGGAAAAGATGCCTTCCACAGAGTTCCTGTAAGCCCTATGGCTGCGAGGTATGTACGGCAGGTGTCTACCTATACGCCCGAATGGGTGAGGTGCGCCGAAAACAGCATGTCGTTCACACTGCAGGCCAAGGGGTCAATTCCCTTTGAGCCTGCCCAGTGGCAGAACTTGGTCCATATTTGCTCTTGTACTAGGCCCTGGTGGCTATGTTCCTGGCGCCCTGTATGATTTTCAGATTGGTCTGTGAGAGGCTAAGGTGCCGAAGCGTTACCTGCTCAGGTACCATGCTGTGAGGGCTAGTTTCCCTGGCAAGGGGTGGATAATCCTGCCCCCCCATGCTGTGCCAGAAGATGTGCTGGGCCCGTCGGAAGATGTATCGGAGGCGCTTCCGAGAGGCTGAGGAGCTCCGAAAACCATGGTCTTGCCAGCTAACATGGAGCAACCAGAATGATGAGGAGTCGGTGCGATTCCTTGATCTTGCAAATTACCCTGTGGATCAGGGGAGTGGGCGTAAAGGCGTAGGCCTTCATGCCGGTCCACTGGAGGTGCAATGCATTGCCCACAGAGCCAGGTCCCTGACCCTGCCAGGATGCGAAATGGGGCACTTCTCGTTGTGCCAGGTGGCAAAGAGATGCACTTGGGGGTGACCCCACTTGTTGAAGATCTCCTGAGTAACAAGGTCGTTTAGCTGCCACTCGTAATTGTCCGCTCCCAGCCTGCTGAGCCGGTCCGCCTCCAGGTTGGATTCCCCCGGGAGGTGGACTGCTGAGAGGTAAATATTGTTTTCCAAGGCCCATTCCCACATGCTGATCGCCAGTCAGTGTTCGGGAGAATTGTCATTTATGGCTAATTCCCCTTACCTAGCGAGTCCCTCAGCAGCTTTGCTGGATTTCTGGGGTTTATTTTTTCCACCTGGTAAGTGTGAACTTTTTTCTCACTCTTACCTGTGTGTTTTGCCATGTATATTTCTACTTTGTGTGATCTTGGGCTGTGGAGCCACACCAATCCATGAGCCCAATTTCTTCTGTGTGTTACACAGCACCTTCAGGGCAGTGACACGGGGTTGTCTGAGACTTCTCACTGACTCCATTTTTCTGGGGCTGACTACTGTCTCCCAGAAACAGGTAAAGTTGCCATTTACTTTATGTAGTCACTTGAACTACAGACCCAGTACACCCCATCTTACGTGGAGTATTGGAAAGGGTTAACTCTGACCCCTTTTTGTCTGTACCTCCTGGAGCCTTGTTTCGCCCCCTTAACACTAAGACTTGGCTGGTGGCAGTGGTATTTACCCTAACTTTTCTACAGCGATTATAGTATATAAACATGGTACTGTTTTAGGCTATTGTATTAGCCTCGAACATAAACCCGCCTGACCAAACATTTTATTTTGGCTCTGGTTCTTTTAGTTAACATCCTTGTGTTTTACTTTTCGCGGCGAACCAGGTTTGCTTTCTTTGTACGCCGTCCTTTGGCGGGCTTCTGCGAAGAAGCCCTCCTTTGGCGTCTGTGTCTACGTGGGCTGAATGTGAGGGAGGGGTTTAGTAACCCCCTGCCCAGGGTCTACTTGGAGACCCAAGTCGCACTTTGTGTCCATTGGCTGAGGTGGTTGTCTGGGCTGGACAACCCCCCTGCTGTGTGATTGACAGCTAGGCTGTGTGAATGGGGGATTTTGGCACAAAAGCCAGCACTCTTGGGGCTGGAAGTCAGTCTCGCCACTGGAACTGCAAGAACCGAAGAGAAGCGGAGAAGACGGCTGCTGCAACTCCCGAACCCCGGTGCAGCCCTGCTGCAGTCCTTAGCCATCTACCCTTCAATGACAGAAGATCCGGTCCAGAGTCTTCTTCCCTTGAGCCTAGTGGGATCAAGCAGCTCACCTACAGTCAGAGAAACCTCTTCTGGGTCGGAATCGCTGCACGAAGCTGTATTGGTCCGGATAGCCATGAGAAGAGACCTCTCCTGTTTTAAAGGAGCACACCTTTTATTCACCATTGCTTTGCTGCTGCTGGCCTCATCCCTGGGTAGTGCAGATCGCTCCAGATGTCCTTGTCCCCACGACTGAAGCTCCAGGAACCGTGAGTCTGCAGGAACTACGAGGAAAAACTGCCGTAGCACCAGCTTTCTTCATTCGAATAAGGTACTGTGTCCATTTGGTCGTTCTCTCCGTCCGATCTGGAGGAATCGGGGTGAACCCTTTTTCCTTGCCAAAGACGTGTCCTTTCTTCCTTCCCTCTTATAACTTTTGCCTCCCTTTGACAATATCCAGTACTCCTGGCAACGTTAATCTCGAACTGTTCTAATCGTGTGATCTCGACAACAAAGCCCTGCTCCCTTTGGCACTGGCGCAGGCCTATTGAATTTTATCCGTCTCTTAGAACACGTCCTCCGATTCTAGTGCCTTGACAAAAGTATTGCCTATGATTTTTATCCCCTATTCCTGGTTTTAATTCAATGTGCTGAATGCGTTTGACTACGGTTAACCAAACTGTCAGTGTCAAAAAGGGAGCGCTTCTTAAACCCCCGGTAACGTCTTTTGTTTCGCAACACCGGTCTGTCAAATCCTAATGTACTTACCTTGAATTGACCTGAACCAAAGGAATTGGTGGTGTGTAGTATATTTAGAGTGTGGTTTTGTTTAATAGAAATGAAGTGTTTTGTGAACAGATGGTTTAAAAATAAATATATATACATTTAACCAGAAACCTTGAGTCAGTGTTTGCTTGAGTCACAGTAAATGTAGTCCTTTGTGTAATCCCTATTACTGATCATTTGCTCTTGAGATAAGACTGGCTGCTCAGCCATCGCTACCACTTTTCTGTGTAGAACAGGCTTGTACCAAAGGTGAAATTGTACTACCACTTGTAGTCTTAATTGTCTGTAGTGTTCCCTAAGGGTACTGCAGAGGATTCTGCCTAACAGTCTGCAAAGAGGAAGGGATCTGGTGCCTCCCTGCTTGTTGACGTAGTACATGCTGGTCGAGTTGGCTGTCTCGATGAGGACAAACCTGCCCTTGAGACGTGGCAGGAATGCTCTGAACACTAGCCAGATGGTGTTCAGCTCCAACCAATTGATGTGGTATTCCTGCTCCTGTCGAGTCCAGGTGCCGTAGAACGAGAGATCGTCCAGGGTGGCTCCCCAGCCCTCGAGCGAGGAGTCTGTGATGATGGTGGCCAGAGGAGAATGGCGGCCGGAAGGGCTTGCCAGTCCGTAGGTTGCAGTCCCTGTACCACCAAGTTAGGTTCGGGTGGAGAGATGGAGGAATGATAATAATTTTTCGGATTGAGAGCCCTGCTCCTGACTCCATGAGGCCGCAAAGTGCAGCTGAATTTTTCACATCCTTAGTCTTGTGTGCAGGACGGCTAGTAGCACCCCCGCTAGAAGACCCAGGAGATGTTGAGACCACCAGACCAAGGTCCCCTCTCTGCTGAGTAAGTGGAAGGGGGCCCTCTTGATGGCTGAGATCTTATCTTCTGACGGGAAGGTGTCCCAAATGAGTCCCAGGAACGTCAGAGTCTGCGTAGGGAGAAGCTGTGACTTCTTGAGGTTGAGCGAGAAGCCCACGTCCTGCAGTGTGTTCATAAGGGCATGGGAGGAGTGGTGGACCGCCTCCGGAGATGTAGCCCTGACGAGCTAGTCGTCGAGGTATGGAGAGATATGGAGGCCCTGCTCTCTGAGGAGGGCCGCCACAGCGTTCATGAGTCTGGTAAAGACACTGGGGGTCAAGTTGAGGCCAAACGGGAGGACCTTGTAATGGAAATGGTAGCCCAGTATCCTGAACCATAGGAAAGAACGATGGGGCTGCCATATCGGGACGTGTAGGTACGCGTCCTTCAGGTCTAGGGAGCACATCCAGTCTCCCTTGTCCAATGTCTCCGCTATAAAAGCTGGCGCAACCATCTTGAATTTTTGAAGGGGTAAGTAGAGGTTAAGGGTGGAAAGGTCCAGCACAAATCTCAGGCCCGCCTGGTTCTTCTTCTGAATGGTGAAAATCCTGGAGTAGAAGCCAAAGCCTCGCTGGGAGGCTGGAACTTCCTCCACTGTCTGGCTCTCTACAAGCGACCGGATCTCTGCCAAAAGAGTTGCTGTCCCAACCTGCGGGAGTTGAGGGGAGGAGAGGCTGGGATGGGTAGGCGGTACCCCGTGGATACTATGGAGAGGATCCAGGGGTCCGCGAAATTGTGGCACCAGAAATTTGCATGGAGAGCAAGCCTGCCCCCCACCAGAGAGACCCCACCAGAGACATGTGGACCCGAAGGGGCGTGTCGTACCTGCTTTCCCTCTGATGCTGAGGGGGGGGGACTGAAAAAAGCACTTAGCCTCCCCACCTCCCTTTTGTTGTTTGCACCGGCTCTGAGATGGCGAGCGAACCGGCAGCCTGGATCTGCGTTCCTGGAAGCAACGGAACCCTCCATATGTACGACCCTTCTCTGAGCGCTGCTGAGATTGGGTGTAAGATTTTGGTGTGGTCTTTGTAAGAATGGATAAAGAGTTTGCCGTTTGTGAGCTGTTCTTCTTGTCCAGCTCTTCATCCGTAGAGGAGTGGAAGAGGTGTCCCCCCACCGAACGGTAGATCTAGAATGCGCTCCTGAATTACATCACCCAGAGCCAGGCTGTGCGCCTCATGTCCGTGGCAATGCAGATGGCTCGGCCTGAAGTATCGATATGCGCCACCGTGGATTCCATGAGGTCATGCACCACAAACTTGGCCTCTGCTAGCCCTGCCTTAAAGCGTGATTGGCATTGGGCGGGGAGTTCCGGGAGGAAGTCCGCAATTTCCCACCATAACCGTTGGTTGGCGGCAGTCAGCATGGCATCTGCGTTGGCCTGGCGCAAGGATGCATTGGAGTAGATCTTCTTGCCGTAAGCCTCCAAGATATTCTCCTCCTTGCCTAGCAGCACCACAGAGGATGCGGCTGAGGACGACTGAGGCTTGGAATAAAATGATGCTGCAGCGATCACCGAGGAGTGTGGCTGAGGATGGGTCGAGAGCAAGAGTGTGTCCCCCTCCATCTGCCTGTACTTGGTGTCCAGGCGTCAGTTGACCGGCTGGACTGAGTGGGGCTTGAGCCAACCCTTCTTGGCCAGGGAGACTACATCGGTTTGCAGTGGAATCCCCGTCTTGGCAGAGGGGCGTCTTGTGAGGACTTCAGCCAAAACCCCCTCTGCCGGCTGTTCGACCTCAGGCTGAGGGAGGCCTAGTTACTCCGCCAGGCCAGCAAGACGTTCATGGAAGGCCCTGGCTGAGGATGGCGTTTCCGTATCTTCCTCGTCCGTGTACTGCGGATCTGGAGGATCTTGTGGAGGAGGAGGGGTAGATGGTGCCAGAGGCTGAGGAGGTTGCAGAGTTGGCTGTGGAGTCGGAGGAGGCGGCTGCACCGGGGTCAGGGAGCCCGATGGAGGAGTCTGGTGCCGCTAGCATGGCAGGGAGGACTTCCCTGACTGCGTCCTTGATGATAACCCCCATCTGAGAAGACCTCATGAGGCAGAGGAATTTATCGAAGAGCACCTCCCCACTGGTCGAAGAGGTGGCAGGGGGTGCCGACGGGGTAGCGGGGGACTGCCGGAGCTGCTGCGTACCCAGTCTGTATGGACGCATGGGAAAGTTGCCCTGCACATATGAAGGGTAGACTGTAGACCACGTACCTGGTTGCGACAAGTCCCACCTTGACACTCGTTCTTTGCCGAATTCGTGGAATGGCGTTGGACGGGTGTTCCTGTCTGGCGCGGTGGCCATTTTGTCGAGCTGCCTGCCACGTGCCTGCGAATTGTTGCCCAGCCCGTCCAAGACTCTCGCGTGTGGATCACGAGACCCACCCTGCTCCTCGGGTCTCGGCCCAGTAGGTGCGACACCCTCGACCCGGGGGTCTGTAGAGCTGCATAGATGTGCCCCCTCGGACGTATTGCCAGTATTAGGGCGTAGCCCCTCGGATGTATTGCCGATGTCAGGGCGTAGCCCCTTAGCCATTATGCTGGTAAAAGGGTAGACCCGGTACGAGAAACTTCCGGTCCCTCAACACTGCGTCCGGGAGGATCCGAGGACCCCTCGACCCGAAGGCGGTAGCTGTAGCAGCCTCGGTGCACGTGCCGGTGGAAGGACCTGGCCGGTCCCTCCCGCGCGGGAGAGTACCTGGGAAGGAGTCTTCCTTGCGGGGTGCGCAGGAAAATAAATCGGCCCTACCTTGGACCTGGGACGATGTTTCACGGATTTCTTGAGATCCTCTGAAGGAGACCTCTGGAAAAGCTCCCTCCACCTGGCTAGTCTGTTCTTCAGCGCCTTCGAGGACAGCGAGTCAAACGCCGAACAGGATTGCCAACCATGGTCTGGGCCAAGGCAACATAGGCAGAGGGCGTGGGGGTCTGAAGTTGTGTAGAGCCCGTTGCAGGATGGACACCTGCTGAACCCTGTAGATGTCGACATGCGCCGGGGAGGAGCGCGACGCCTGAGGACCGAGTACCTGAAGATAGAAAAGTTTTAAAAAAAAAAAAGCCTAAGAGAATAAGTATCCGCGGGTGGAATTACATGGCCGAAGCCAAACCCAGGAGCGCTGGTGAATTCGGCCGTTTCCGTCAACAAGGAAAAGGGGACTGGGGTATGGCGCAAGAGCGCGGAGTCAGGGCAGCGCATGCTCCCTGTGCCGCGCCCCAACGCGCCTCTATATTTAAAGAGGAAGAATGTCTTTCTGGTGAAAAAGGTTCAGTCTCCCGTCCCTTGGAAGGGACACCCATACGTAAGAGTATCATAGGGACACTTGTCAGTGAAATGTTTGCACGTGCCATAGGTGTAGGGATAATCACATATGGTCTTGGCCTTCGTGTAGCAGATATGTCTGTAAGGGTTACTGGTGTGGGAAGGATCAAGGGGGACTGCTGCTTTCTTTGGACCGGCAAGATAAGCAGCATGCATTAGTAGAAACAGGAAAACAATAATGGATGCTGTGCAGACATATCAGGCACCAATACATTAGTTCCCACCAACGGTTATTCCGCATAGGCTGCTGGGCTCGCTCATTTCCCACCACTGTATCACTTTCAGGATCCAACATTATGCCAGTATATTATTTTTTAAGCAAGGAAAAATCCTTTTTAATCAGGCAAATTCGTCAAGTGCTCCGGTAGTTGCAAAATTTGCTCAATGATTGCTGAAAGCAGTCTCCTTATCGTCGGACCATCTTTAGGATCATGCAGGAACACATGAATGTTAGTACTTCTCGCCACAAGTACAGGATATGTCCGAAGAATAAAAATGAAGCCAATAAGCAAGAGCTGGTGAATGTCTACATCAGAGAGGACTATTTGTGTGTCCAAAGAGAAATTCAGTAAGAAGGAATCAGGAATTGCTGCCTTTTCCAGTCACTGAACAGGAAATCCAAATTTGGCATATTTTGCAATGTTCCAACAGTTCAGTTCAGAGATTCCTGGCGGCCCAAGCAACAAGCTTGCACGCCTGCTATAATATCTATAAGGAGTGCCCATGGTAAGCCACAGTCCAAATGCACACTTGTATTTATTTACTCGGCACTTTCTGCATCGTCCTTCCTCAATCGAGTCTGCACGTTATGAACTACTTCGTGCGAACTTGCTTCCTAATTGGCTCTTCAATACGTTCTAACTGAACTAGAGCACTAATCCGCTCCAATTAACTGTACATATCTGACTGCTTTGCATATTATTGTATATTGACTGCCTTGCATATTATTGTATATTATTGACTGCTATTCCTGTGTACCTCTGTGTACTTTAAGATTGCATTCTCCCATTGTCTGTAACTACGCCGTGATACCCCCGGGTCTGGGCGTATAACAAATGTAATAAAATAAATAAATAAAATAAATCGGGTAGGGGTGCTCCGGTCTCACCAGCATACAGCTTGACGTCGCCCAAGTGAATCCATGCACGTCGTACCCGGACCTTTACAGCTGAAGGAGTGACGTTTTTCACGATGTATGGCCCACTGAACCGGGGCTAATGCCACTTCCTAGTGAAGTTACGGACTAGTACAGCATCTCCTTCAACTAGTCTTGGTACTGGTAGTAATTGTTATGATCCGGTTGATGAATGGTCTTCATCTGTGTCCTGAGAACGACACCCTTTGCGCTCGAATTGATCTGAAATGACAGATACTAGCGGTCATACATGTCAAAATACGCAAGTAACACCTTTCCTAACATTTCTGCCGTCTTCTGGGCATCACTTCTAATCCTCAATGGAATCGTCAGAGGCATTCTCATCCGCCTCCCTGTTACTACTTCATGGGGTGTGAGGTGGTAGTCCGACCCGGGCTGATTCCTTAAAGCATATAATGCCAAGGGTAGACAAAAGAGCCATCCCTTTTTCAATGAAAACTTTAATTTACAAATTCTCTTTGAGAAGACTGCCTCACATATCCCGTTCGCTTGCAGGTGATGAGCAGAAGCAATAAAGAGTTTTTTGGGGATAGGTATGGGTACAACTTCTTCTGTTGGTGACCTTATTTATTTTAGAGCCTTTCTGCCGTGTCGCATCCGTGAGACAATTTTTGGAGGAACCAATCCCCTACCTCCTTGGTTTTTTAAACAAAATAAGTGGTTTGCCACACAATGATTGCGCCACACATTGATGTCAGAAAAAATACGTCTTTGTATTTAGTGATTTAGTCACATGAAAAAAAATATATCAATGAGCAAATTAAAAAGTTTTCCATTTAACGCCCTCTGTTTTACACGTGTTTCGGCTACTCGAGAGCCTTTTTCAAAACAATTAGGGCAGTAAAGCATATCATTCTTGGTCATGTTCATATTTTTGCTCTAATTTTAGATTGGTATACATTTATGTTGATCACATTCGTGTATTAACCAGAGGGGAACAATGATGAGGGGTCGAGTGTAGATTTTTTTCATACATTATTCAATTCAGATGAAATCAAATGATTCAAGCAAAAATCATCCCCAAACATTGCAGAATAACATATGATAAACATAAAACAAACAAACAGAAGACAAAAACAAGAAAAGAACAAGTGTTTTAGAATAAATGTTCATGTACAAGGTGTATTCAAAAGGATTCACTTATTTAACCATTATTCTTTAAATTCAAAAATTAACCTGATTGCAATTTAACATCACACCGTATTCTATATATTTATATTAGTATATACGTTTGGATTGTAGATTTAAATTATCTCAAATCTAGCACATTCTTGGAAAAAACCATTAAAAAAAATATATATATATTTTCCAGGTAATTCATCTTACCCATTGTCTTTCACAGAACGTCCCTGGTTAATCCGTACGGTCAAAAAATATAGAAGAATAATTTTTGAATTATTTAAGAAGATCCCAATATTGCTTAGATATAATAATTATAAAAGTGTGTGGTTTTATCTAGGCACTTATAGTATACAGCGGTCAGGCTCCATATGTAAGAAGTTTTATTTTAAAGTGTTTGACATTCCAGGCATTCCCATGCCTGATAATTATTTAATTATTCTTCCGCTCCGAATTCTGGGTACATAATCCCTTAAATAACCATATACATTGCTTTCCCATCGCATCTGGAAGTTAGGTCCACGATGCGGTTTCTGATCGTACTAGCTAAGGGATTGTCTAACAGTCCGTAGGATCCTCCGTGTATCACTAGCACAAAACGGGCGTGTAAAACTGTCTCCTTTGTTCCCCTGCTCACAGGCCTACAGAGTCTGCTTACCTTATGTCCGTTTCCTTCCAAGTTCCTCGCGTCGGCCTCGCACTACAATGAGCCGCCGTGCAGCTCCTCAGTGTTCTATAGTGTTACCATGGTTTCCACCGGTGTCCCTTCTTTGTTTTTACTCATGTTTACGTGGCTGCCATATTGGAATGGTGCAAAATATGATCACATCTGATGTAATCCCATTGGCATCCCCTAAAGTTATCGGTGTGTACATTAGCCTGGCTCTTCCAAGTACTTATTAGTTTCAGTTTAAATTAACAATATTAAATACAGTATGTTGGTACATTCATTTTAAATTGCTAAACAACGGATTTTCGCTCCTGCTTCATTCAGTAACCAATAGCCTTAGATATCTTTCTTTCATTTCTAGTTTCCCACTCCGAAGTAGCAGTATAATTATTTTGGTGCTAGATGTGCGGTGCTCAAACCTACAGTAATTTGATTTTGAGTGAATAAACGGGCAGATAGCCCCAATATTAAGGTACCACTTTCAAAGATCGGCTTCACATATACCGAACACACTATTTCACTTTGCACTATTTAGTCCACCTTGGTAAGATAACAGATTAAATTCTTTCAATAAGCAAAGCAGTCCTCCCCATTTTTACCAAGAATACCACAGTATGTTTAACATTGAAAACCACGAGACCTTGTTATGGGAAGTGGTGTATGCTGACAGGGCTGCCAGGTGTACTTTCAGTGAGTTAAAAACCAATCCTGCATCTAGCAGGTGGAGCATGTATGTAACAATAGTGGAAGGAGTGCAATCAGCTGGGTTGATTTGTCTACTCTGGCACCAGATAACGAATCTCTTCCACTTGTCAAAGTAACAGTGCCTTGTGTTTGGTTTCCTAGATTCCTTTAGGATGTCCATACACCTCTGTGGTAAATTGAGATGTCCAAACTCTATGACCTCAGGAGCCATGCTGCCAGGTTCATTGAGTGGGTTGCTGATGCACTGTTTGACCTTGGTGCTGGGACAGTAGGTAGTACCAGGCTGGAAGTTTGATGGGCTCGCACACCGCCATCCTACGTAGGTGTGGGAACCACGGTTGTCTTGCCCACATGGGAGCAACTAGGACGAGCGTCATCGACTCTCTGTTCATCTTGTTCACCACCTTCCTGATCAGAGGAGTTGGTGGAAAAGCGTACGCAAACATCCCTGACCAGTTCATCCACAGGGCGTTCCCCTGGGAGTCTGGTTGGGGGAACCTGGATGCAAATCCTGGGCATTGTCTGTTTTCGCTTGTGGCAAATAAGTCTATAGTGGGGAAACCTCACTGAGAGAAGATATCTTCTACGACCTCTCTGTGTAGAACCCATTTGTGTTCCTCTGGGAGGGAGTCTCTGCTCAGAGCATCCGCTAGGGAATTGAGCTCCCCTGGAACATGTTGTGATGACAGTAAGATGTTCCGTCTGAGTGCCCATATCCAGATTTTCTGGGCAAGCTTGGACAGATTTGGCGAACGAGTCCCTCCTTGCTTGTTCAGGTAGAACATGGCTGTTGTGCTGTCCGTCCGGATTTGCACTGACAGGTTTAGTAGGTGGGGCACGAACGCTTGAAGCGCTCTAAATACTGCCAGAAGCTCTAGCATGTTGATGTGGTTCTTGGCCACTGAGGGAGACCAGAGACCCTGAGCTGTGTGGTGGAGATGGTGAGCTCCCCACCCCGTCAGACATGCATCGGTAGTGACTACTGCCTGTACTTCGGGATCGTAAAAGGGTTTTCCCTGTGCAAGATACTCTCTTGTCCACCAGTGAAGGATTTGTACTAGTGTTGGCAAAACGACCACTAGATCGTCCCACTGACCACTTGCCTGAGACCACTGTTTCGCCAACCATTCCTGCATGGGAAGCATGCGCAGGCGCGCGTAGGGGACCAGGTAAATACATGACGCCATCATGCTCAGTAAACGCATTGCTTTGCGTACCGTTATTTGGTGACCGGACTGATATTGCGGAATTTGCAGTAGTATATTCCGAATTCTTTCCTCTGAAGGAAAGGTCAACCCCTCTTGAGTAACCGCTTGTTTGGAGGTGCTTGGCACCAGGCTGGACTTTTTCTCGTTGATTGAGAAGCCTAATTCGTGGAGGAGGTCGATAGTCCTTTGAATGTTTGTCCTGCAAATTACTGGGGTTTCCCCCGTTATGAGCCAGTCCTCCAGATAAGGGTACACCGAGATTGCCTCCCTGCGTAGGTGTGCAGCCGCCACCGCCAGTACCTTGGTGAATACCCTTGGTGCCGAAGCTATCCCGAAGGGCAGTACCTTGAATTGGTATTGCCGACTGTCCACCTTGAAGCGCAAGTACCTTCTGTGCGCTGGGAACATGGAAATATGAAAATAGGCAGGGATTACCTCTTGTAGCGTAGTCATACGAAACTTTTGGGGCCTGACATACTTGTTGGCAGGCCGTAAGTCCAATACTGGGCGCATTGTCAAATCTTTTTTTGGCACAAGGAAGTAAGTTGAATAAATAAACTTGTTTACCTGGTGTCCCGGGACGAGTTCTATCGCGTCCTTTGCTAGCAGAATGGCGATCTCCTCGAGGAGAATCTTCTGATGTTCTAAAGAGTGTACTCTTTGTCGTGGAGGATGGTTCCGGGGACGCTGCAGTAGTTCTATACAGTACCCTGTGGATACTGTTGACAGCACCCATCTGTCTGATGTGATCCCTTCCCAAGCCTGGGTGAAGTTGGAAATGTGTCCCCCTACTGGGGTTGCGTAAGAAGGGAGCGTCACTGCTTTGGTGGAGGTGTGCCGCCTCCTTTGCTGGGCCTGCCTCTGCCTTTACCACGTCCTCTCCTATTACCCCCGACGTAACCCTGGGTAGACTGTTGGCTGTTGTTCCACTGTGTACCCTTCCCCTGGGAATAGTTAGATCCTCTCTGGGAATTTTGGCCGCGTGGGCGACGAAAATTACTATTCCCTCTCTGGTTAGGGGGTTTATTGGTTAACTGGCCAAGGAACTTGAGTGTCTCGTATTCGTCCTTGGCATTCTTCAGTGCGTCCTCGACCGCCTTATCAAACAAAAAGATTGGCTTCCACCAGTTTGTCCAACAATGATGCCTGGGTTTCTGCCTTAAAACCAGACTGCTGTAACCACGCATGTCTCTTGATAACAGTACCTTCTGCTATCAATCTGCCTGCGTTGTCCGCGGCGTAAAAGGTTGCTTTTAAAATGCAACCAGACACGGCTCTACCCTCTGTGGAAATCCAAGCTAACTGGCCCTTTAAGGGTTCCGGTGCAGAGGCTATGAGTGCCGCGACTTCTTCCCACTGATGGCAGTTGTAGCTGGCCAACAGGGTGGTGGAGTTTGCAATCCTTGCCTGATAGGCGGAAGTTGAGGCTACTTTCATGCCAAAACCATATAGTTTTTTGCTCTCCTTGTCTGGAGGAGCTTCGGACGATGACAAGGGTGTTCCAGCCCTCTTACGAGTGTTAGTGACAACTAGGGAGTCTGGCTTCAGATGTCCTCTTATATAGAGGGGGTCAGACTGGGCTGCCCTGAAAAGTTTTTCAACTCTGGGATTGACTGCTCTGGTGAGGTTCGGATTCACCAGGGACGGGTCTATTCTTCGCTGAATAGACTTGAGGATAGGGATGGTCTGGGCAACAGGCCTCCTTTCTCCTACCAACTCCTCGGCGAAGTCCCTCTCCTCCTGGACACCGCGGGTGTCAATATGGAAATGTTCTGCTGCACGTGCAAGAACCTCGTTCAGGAGGGATTGGTTATCGACAGGGAAGTCGGTAACTGGGGCTTCCTTTTCTACCGGGGAATCTACTCTGTAGATTTCAGGGTCTTCCTCTTCTTGGTCCTCATCGTCCCCATAGTAGCCCGTCCCGGTTTGCTCTTCTACCATGCCAAAATCTTGGTCCTCACCAAAGGAAGTCTCTCCTTGATATAATGAGTATGGTCGTGAGTATGGTTGTACCTCGAAGGAGTCTGTAGACCTCATTGGTGTCTCAAACCGGGGCTTCTTACTCGGGGGCTATAGGATCATTAGAGCCTGAGGGTGTAGCCCCTTGTGGATCATATGAAAGGAAATGGTCTGGATTTTTATCGTAAAAGTTTGCCAAGGAAGACATCCTTGACATGACCCTATCTATGTCATCACTGGACCATTTTTTGGAACTGGGAATGACTCTCAGAAAGTTTTGGAGATTTATCTTGAGTAGATTTGCTCTTTGAAATATCAGCAGACCTGGTCTTGTCTGCCTGTTTAGGAGGAGTGGAGTGTTTTACAGGTGTGGAAGAGTGCAGAGGCTGCTTCTTCTGCTGTTTCCCCCCTCCCCGTGAGTGGAAAAGTATTTTCCCTGTCCCTTTGTGGCTCCGGAGGTTTTCGACGCCTGGCGTCGAGGATTGGGGGTAGAGTCCCTGTCCTTCAAACGTGGGGCCGTGCTGATCTTGTCTGCGGGCTCCGACTCCTGGAGTGCGGCCTGGGGGTGGAAGTCGTCTTCGTCTTCCGACGATCGAACTTCCGTTAGCCTAGGGAGCGAGGCACTCTTGGCAAGAGTGGATGATTGCCTGGAGTCATGCAGCGATCTCGAACGCCCAGAGGACACTGATTCGGACCTTCTGTTTGTGCCTCTTTCCGAGCACTCGACGTCGTCGAGTCTCGGTTGGACTTCGTGTGTTTAGTGTGAGTGGTGTGTGAAGCGCCTGTGTCGCCGGGGGTCTTCCCCATAGCCGCCCTGTTGGACGACCTTCCGAGGTCGGGGACCTGCGCTCGGCTGTCTTTCGACGCCGTAATGCCCTCGCCGTCCGAAAGCACGGCGTTGCTGCCATCGCTGAAGGCGCCCTCCGCTGCTATGGCCGCCTGCCTGGCGTGGTGGGCCCAACGCTTCGTCGAACGGTCCTTAAGTGTCTTAGGTTTAAACCTACTACACGCTCTGCAGTTCGCTTCGGGGTGGTCCCTCGGCAAGCAGAGATTGCACGTGGCGTGCCTGTCGACCCAAGGGTATTTGCGATTGCACTTGGGGCAGAATTGAAAAGGGGTACCCTCCATACGCACCTTGAGGCAGCGGGCTGTTAAGTGTAGGAAATGTACAAGGTGTACCTATATACCAAGAGTGTAGAGTATGTCCAACCCCCCACTCTCCCTACTTGCAGGGCCGAGGCCAGAGGCCTTCCAAGGCCCGGGCCGAGGCCAGAGGCCAGAGGCCTTCCGAGGCCCAAATCCGTCGTGCAGCAGCCGACGGTCGATTTCTTCTCCAGCCGGCGTCGAGTGTCGAAGTTCGACGTTGGGATGGGGAAGGATGTCAATTAATCAATATTTTAGCAAAAGTATGGCTAAGGCCAGGGGACTCCGCAAAATGCTTCCAACCAGTATGGTGGAAAAAAACAATAAGGATCCTAGACGCGTGAGGGATCTTGGGTACAGTGGACGTCACACTAGGGATAGTATTACTGGCACTCCCTGTGTCGACGCCCATTTTCGAGTTTCGAAAAACAAACTGTAATACTCTGCAGCTTCCACTAGATGTCGGCCTATGCACAGCATGTGATCTAAGCAGATTCCACAAGCCTCAGAAACACTAATATAAATATATAGAATACAGTGTGATGTTAAGTTGAAATCAGGTTAATTTTTGAATTTAAAGAATAAAGGATGAGTGAATCCTTTTGAATACTGTGTACATGCAAATTTATTCTAAAACGCTTTTCTTGTTTTTGTCTTCTGTTTGTGTGATTTATGTTTATCATATGTTATTCTGCAATGTTTGGGGATGCTTTTTGTTTGAATCATTTGATTTCATCTGAATAATGTATGAAAAAATCTACACTCAACCGCTCATCATCATTGTTCCCCTCTGTGGTTAATACACGAATGTGATCAGCATAAATGTATGCAAATCTAAAATTAGAGCAAAATATGAACATGACCAAGAATTATATGCTTTACTGCCCGAATTGTTTGTTTTGAAAAAGGCTCTTGAGTAGCCGAAACACATGTAAACCAGAGGGCGTTAAATGCAATACTTTTTAATTTGCTCATTGATATATATTTTTTCATGTGAATAAATCACTAAATACAAAGAAACTTATTGTTTCTGAAATCAATGTGTGGCGCAATCATTGTATGGCAAAGAGGCTATACCTATAGCTTCCTAGCCTCTTCTTTCTTGTTTTTCTCTTGCAAAAGTAGACAGTGATGCACTATAGTCAACTGTATCGCGGTCCAAGGCCTTGCTTCCATTCCCACTCATTTCTTGAGCTGTCTCTGTACTTGCTCTGGTAATCCGGGACATAAAATGTGGTAAAATACTGCCACTGATTTCCCCCAAGGCTCGCAAGATTTCAAAGTCCACTGTTCCTGAATATTTTGAATGTAAGCAAGCAAATCTTCGCCCTCTTGCATCTTGCGTGCCATAATTGCACCATATCTGATGTATCAGGATACTGTACCCTAAGAGCTCTCCACACGTCTGCCCTACAATTATTGAATGGCGCTCCATCATGAGCTGTATTATGCGCCGTGACACTTGAGTAACCGGTTTGCATCCAAATGCCATCAGCCCTTTCCCAAGAATGGCTGCTAGGAGACCCTTAAGCTCCTGTATGGCTAGGGTATTTCCTCCTGTCATTTTTTCTAGTTCATAAATCCATTTTCCCTCATCCGCCATTAAACTAGGGAGTTTACATCTTAAATTGTCCTTGTCCATCTGAGGCCAAGAGATATACTGCGGTCTGGCCCCTCCTTTCTACAATAGGGGGAACTGCGTGAACCCAATTCGGCCCTCGGCTCCCACTGTCTGTCTATCCATAGTAGGAACAATGGTTCCACATCGCCTTCTACCTGGCAATGACCTTCGCCTGCTCACATATGGTGCTGATTCTCCTTTCTTGCTATGTGATTATCCTTTAGGGTGCTCGGGCTATGTTATGGGATCTGGCGTCCTATCCTTAGGTTGTTCCAGATCAGACTATCTTACTTCCCTGTCTGACCGTGTGCATCCTTCAGGCCCACATGCGCTTTCTCCCTCCTCCCCACGGAAGGTTTCTCTTTCTTCGTCTGACATATCCAGCCCCCAACTAGTATGGCTCTCATCCCTGTCATCTTTATTTAACATCAGCCAGGGCTCTATGCTCAAGACTAAACGGCCTTCCTTCATTTCCTCGCGACCAGCTGAATAAAGATCAATCATCTTTTCTCCTACTTCCTGATTTACCTTTCGCCCTCATCTCCCGATAGGCTTTATCGATCCTATCTCTGATGCTTCCCATCTCAAAATTCTCATCTAGGTTTACCCTAGATGGTCCTGGTATTGCTTCTTGTGAGGGGAGAAACTCCTCTAGGTTTATTCCAAGTGGTTGTGCCGTTGCTCCCTGTGATGGGAGGAACTTCTCTATATGACGCCATGATATTACTGGACTTGGTTCCATTAGCTCTTCCTGAATGAGATCAATGTTGCATGCACTCCGTCTCCTTTTTCGCTCGATTTCTTCATCTAATTTCCTTTTTTTCTTCGCTACCCATCTAACTCTTTCCTCCTCTTTTCTCTTCCCTTCTTTTGTTTGCTCTATGCATTTCCTCATCTCTTCTTCTTTGCATTCTTTTATCTCATAATTTCTGTTCTTCCTCTTCTCTTCTAACGTGTCTTGTACTTTGAGTGCTCTCTGCCTGTTGTCAGTTTCTTTGCTCTTCTAACTTTTCTTAGCTGCTCCTCCTGATACATCTGCTCTCATCCGTTTCTATTCTTTCTCTTGTTCTCATCTTCCTTTAATCTTCTTTCCCGTTCCCCGTCTGTTTTATCTTGCTCGTCTTGGTCTTCCTTCTGCCTAACCTCCTCAAGGCTTTTCCGATCAAGATTTAATAATATATGTCCACCCATCCATTTGTTCTGTACGAGCGAGATCTCGTCAGCTTTATCCTTCCATCCTTTCCATCTTTTAATCTCTCGTTCTATATCTAGAGATACATTTGGTTTTTCATTTTTCTCTTCCTTGCCATGAAAGACCTTAAAAATCTCTTCCTTTCATCTAGTCTTCTTGACCATCATCACTACCATAAGCGGGCGGTTCATATATCGGGTTACTATACCAGGTCGCCGCTTTCAGTTACTTTAACATATATAAGTCCTGCATCTTCTGTATTCTCACGGTTTACTTCCACCGGAGTAAGGGGAGCATAAGACTCAACACCTTTCTCCCTGCTCTGGTTAAGCATCCATTCCTCAGCGGGCGGATCTTCCCGCTCCTCCTGGTACATTTTCCAGAGCTCTAAAATAGCCAACCTTGTCGCCAATTTCTTTCCCGTGTATGCTGCATGCAAGTATGTGGTCAGTGTTGCAATACTACCTTTGCCAGCGATCCCCCCCCATCCCCCTGTGGCCATGGCATGAACATTTTGTCTGCTGTTCCCTTTACCCATTCTGCACTGTACTGTTTGATCTTGGGCATATGTTTTGATAGTGTCTTGCACATGTGCATCAGTGGTATAACCTCTCCCATTATAACAAGTCTCAATTGACTGTCAATACTTACCAGTGATTTTACACGAAATGCGCTTCAGAAAAATAATAAATATGAGCGTGCACCAACAGTCGCCGCTCAAAGCCTCTACTACTCAATCTATATGGTTGGCACCGACAATTACCTAAGATAAATAATGACCCTTTACTCTACGTAACACAACCTATCTTTGTCGCTCTTCGGCACCTTTTAAATACAAAAAATATAAAGACAAACAAACAAACAAGTCGACTCTTTACATATACACCATGGTATATACTCTTTCACTTAGCCCCTAAAATACTCAGCTAGGAGTTTGAATTGTCTTCTCTCACAGATCTTTGTGTGCAGCCTATTTTTTACCCACATGGGTTTTAAGACAACAACTTCTAGAATTCTTTGAACTAGGACTCTGGGATTTTCTTATGGAAAGCTCCCCGTCCAAAACACTTTTTCCCTTGGTGCTCCTCGTCATATACCCACCAACCCACCGTTATTTATTTATGTGGTACCACAACCCCGTCCTCACAGTTTGCCAGTTTCCTCAATCCACTCACCATTTGCCTTTTGGCTCCAGACTCTCGGGATCGCCCCCTCCTCAATTGGCCACCGTCACCTTCGGTCCACTCAGCGCCTGTGGGAACCAGGAGGGATTTCGTCGAAGAGGGGCCAGTCCCACCTGTAACTTCTTTACTTGCAAGTTGTGTATATCGGCCGTTCTCCACAGGAACCCTCGCGTTCCTCCGGGTGGATGGCAGAGGGTGTCCGAAGTTCCGACTACTCCAAAGACCTACTCATCGATGGGCCTTATCTAAGCATCCACAGCTACCAAGTGAACAGTTTTAGGTCCTTTAAGACGAGGTAACACTCTACATGGTGGATGGGGATGGAGAAATTACTCAAACATCAATAATAAAACCGACTCAGAAAGTTGGCAAAAGACTGTTTTCATAACAATTATCTAAACAGGGAGTTTGTGATGCCATCTTTCATGTCCTAGGTGTTAGTGTTAGCAGTGCACAGTGGTGCGGGCAGTTATGTTTGCTTAGCCTACCATAACTGGCGAATTTCATGGGTTTTTCGGTTTTACTTTGAACCATAATGTCACGTTTATACATTTTTTTTAGTGAATTGCACAGTTTTTTAGTAGGGCAACTTAACCATAACATACCGTTAAAGTTTTTTTAACTGAACATATACTTTCATCATGTGATTTTGGGAGATATGTACTATAATTTCCTTACTTTATATACATGTAACATAGAACATACTGAACCCCCTCGCTAATGATATTTGAAAGGCACGGACTGAGCACCTGTCTGCGGACGAGATCAACACTACCCAAACAGTCAAGGGGTATCTGAAATTAGCCTATTGTGTTATATGAAAAATGCACAACTTGGAATGTCTGTGTTCTTTTTCAAAGTATTAATACATAACCAATTGAACCTAAACGTCTGAAACATTATCCATGCATTTAATGACCATGTAGAATGAAATGGATTATACCGTAACAAAAAAAGGTATACCTCCAACGTAATTACCTCACAGAAACTGTGCAGCCAGGAGCGACAGTAGACGCACACAGTACAACGAAGACAAATTACAACAAAATAGTAAGTGAACTTCCATTTTTCTTATGTGTGTGTGTACTTTTTTTGTATAAGGGGCAAAAAAATAATGTATTTGTTGTTTTGACACAGAAATGTGCAGTACTTTGGAGTGGCTGGAGGAGAATTTTACGATTGGGGAAATGTCAGAAGATGGCGATAATAATGGTACACACTACTCTGCATAAGGAAATTAATGGTCAGTATTTTATGGGCATTGAACACATTTATTTTTAACAGACCAGGTAAAAAAAAGAAGAAACTCCAACACCAAAGGACACAGAGCAAGACAGGCTGAAATGGATTAAAGTGAAAATGGACATACTAAATGACAATTTTAACAGTTTAAGGCAATTTGTGGAGGAATATGTGAGAGTAAAAATTATGATATCACTGTCCCACCTGTACCTGCCCCTCTTCTCCATTTCCTAGTGAACCATCGCCAAACCTTCAAGGAGAAAAACGTTTTGATGAAACATCAATCCCTTCACCCTCTCACAACCAGCCCGTGTTAAACCCTAATTCCCCTATATTCGTTTCAGTTTCAGTTTCTGCTTCCCCCTGTATTTCTCTTGATGTGTGTGTGTTGACATTTTTTTATGTTAGTTGTAGTGGAACGGTTTGAGGCAAAAAAAAGTACAAAATGTCAGCGGACAGCACGCCTGTTCGGGCTGGCTGTAATCAATATAGTATGGATGTTCTAGGGGCAATACACCTACCCGTACCAATCGCTACCAATTTGGAACTAATGTTACAACGCACCAGGTGTCCAAGTTCTCCATAAATAGACAGAATGGGGGTGTCCTAAGGACATTAGACCTCTCCGTACTGGTCACAACCAAGATAAAATATGTTCTTAGAACACACCAGGTGTCCGGGATGTCTGTAAATTAACAAAATGGGAGTGTCGTATGGACAGTATACCTATCCGTACCGTCCGCAGCCAAGATGGAACTGTCCGTGGAACAGGCACGGTGTCCGGCATGTCCATAGTCAAACAAAATGGAGGTGTCCTAAGGACACTGCACTTGGCCGTGCAGTCAGCAGAACATCTACGCACATGCGCACCACACCCATAAGTACTGCGAACATCGCGCCTGTCCCCAACTGTCCGTCTCACTTGTGTCGCACTTTTAATTAGTTTCGGGACCCGAACACTGTCCGTAGAACTCCCACGCGCATTCACACATCCGTTACTCTGCATTTGGTGTCTAGCGGGCAGCCATTTCCTTTGCGGATATGTTCACGTCATCATGTGACCGCACACACGCTGAGCGCGTAGACTAATTTGCACAGTTTGTCTGCTTCCGCAACATTTTAAAAGAATTTATACAAACATAGGAAATTATTTTACAGTATAAAATCACCATTTCACATGTCCCATACAATGGCCCTACCTTTCAAAGTATTGATTAGAATTTTTGCAAAGCTTTTGAGTGATCGATATGGTCACGAGCCGCACCCCTCGACCACTATAAATTGCCACACGCCCGAGCACATCTTCATTGTGGTTCTGGCTATAGCAGATCGAGTTGTGCTGCCTTTACTGCTGTAGCGAACATTAGCCGACTAATCCTTATGGCATCCATGGCTGCTGTTGCTTCATTAGCCTCAGCACCACCCCCAAACCCTCCACCTCCTCCCCAAGGGCCTGCAGAGGGAAATACGGGTGAGGATGTAGAGAGCGAGGAACAATAGAATCAGGTCGAGGAACTCTGCGCTACAAGCACTCACCGGGAGTCGTGGGTGTGGCGGTTGTTTACCGTTTTTGGGAACGTACCAAAAGCACGTGCGAACCAGGTCATGTGTAGGCAGTGCAATTTGGTGCTGAGTCGCGGGAGACCTGGTGCGTACAGCTTTGGTACGACAATCATGAAGCGACAACTAACTTTGTTCCACAGTGCGGACATTCGCAAGGTGGTGCCAAGAAAGTAGTAGATTGAGTTCCTCCAAAGCACCCTCTGTGTCCGATCCCCTCACCACAAGAGACACTCCTGTGGGGGAGCGCATCCCTCCAGCTGCCTCACAGGCCATTCGCGATGCTGTTGTCCCTTACCTTGCGAGGGTGACAATATTGTGTATGTACTAAGACGCAGTACTCTGCAGGGGGGGAAGAGTCTTCGAAGTGCTTTTGAGACTACGGTCACGGAGCAGCAGAAGAACTGCTCCGTACCTAAGTGAAGCCCACCCTACATATTTCTCTCTCCACCTGCCCTTTCTTATCCCCGTGGTTGGTGTCCTTTCCTTACCCTCCTTTGCCCTCCTCTCCTAGTGTGTCGTGTGCTGAAAAGCAATAAACTCGAAAACAACAAAAATTACAAAAAAGGCTCTTTTCAGAGCTAACTTTCTCAGTTTAACAATAGAACTATCAAATGACCGGTGTAGGCCCCCGCGCATTTTTCCAAAAGTCCGCAGACAGTCGTAGGAAGCACAAAAATGGAGGGTGCAAGCGGAGCAAAACCAATGCACTTTTTGCTGGGAGTAAGTGGTGGCTCTGAAAAGAGCCTTTCGGTGGTGTTTTGTGTCTTTCAAAAACTGTGGATTCGAAAAAACGGATTCCTAAGTAGGTGACTATGAATCCAAAAAAGGTTTGAAAATTGCGAAGAAAAATCTGATTGCCAGCATATGTGAGATGGACTCCATCTCTGCGAAAAATGAAAGTGCTGCAAAACAAAATGTTTCTTTGTGGAATTAGGACATGCCAACATCTCTTAGAATGGCACAAACAGCCTTATTGACATTGCGCCTCGCTTTCTCGATTTGTGGACAAAATGCAGAAGAACGCAGCCATATTTGTCTTTGTGCAATACGGGGAAAGACCTATTTGGCAATTTGGAAACATGTCCATGACCTTCGCAAGTCCTTCCTTCATTGCAAATTGCAAAGAAATTCCAGACACATGCCCTAAACTGTTTCCTCCACAATTAATGATAATTATATCAGGATGACGCTCTGTCTGTAAAGTAGCACAGAGAGGTACCAAGTCCAGCCACTTCATTCCACGCACTCCATGCCAGTGCACTTCCACATGAGGAAATCCAAGATATGCAGATAGACCGCAACTTTCTGCATGCACCTTCAACCAATGTATCCATGAGTTTCCCAAAATCCAGATTATCTATTTTCGAGCACACAGAGCCATGGCGGTCTGGTCTCCTGTCAGGGAAAAGACGTTCTCACTAAATTTCTCCGTACAAAACACACCCACTGAACTTTACTGACCAATCCCTACCTTCGCACATTCTCATTTGCATTCGTCGCCACCCCAGAATCCCTATTGGTATTACGCTCTGCCTGCAGACTACTGCCATGTCCGCGGACACGTAGAGGATCAGAGCGTGACGACTGTACATTTAAATATTATTCCCCTTTTCCCCTTTAAGGTGGGCTCTGAAAATAGCCGTTTTATTTTGTTTTTTGGGCAGATGCCTAACAGACACCTGTTATATTGTTTTTTTAAATATTTTTTCTTCTTACTTTACTCCTACAATCATTACAGAACCTTCTCCAAAGCAAGCCTTACATTCCTAAAGAACATGGCATTTCCCAAAGAAGATAACGAAACACCATCTGCTTCAAAATAAGCCGCATTACTGGGAACAAAGTTCTCGTGGCTGCAGAAAAACATACCAGCTCGTCGTAACATGAAAGCATGCATGCCGCGATTGATGTTACACCTCCCAATACTTTGATCAGGAAAGAAAACAGAACGGTTGTCCCATTTTGCTTTAGGGAGGAAGCCAGAAAAAATTACTTTCGCGGTTGGAAAAATGTTAATGACTGCTTGCACCAACTGTTACAAATCTTCCAGCAAAGTACGTGAACTCACGTAGCCCAAATGGCAAGCACCGTAGTGCAAATGTACCACATGGGGACTGGTCATCCTACGCATGTCTCTGCAAACTTGGAGAATTGCCGCGACATTGCGATCAGTCTCAACGACCCACACCATCTCCACTGCTCTCACATCGAAATTGTGTGCCACATGCCTACTTTCTGAATAGTGCTGTAAACCATGGACAAAAATATCTCCAAGCACCAAAACCCTGACTGTCTCCACCTCTGCCATCTTCAGTACACGCACCGTCTTTCGACACAAAACAACAATGTGAACATCTGATTGGCTGATGTCTACAGTCCCCTTTCCATGCTGGATTTGCTGTAGAACCCTGTATGTGGCACGCTCTACCCGCGGACAAGGGCTGTCTACGTGCGTCACGTAACTCTTAGCCAGTCCTTCTACCCTTTCCACATCACTCGCGAATCCATTCCCTCATTGGACACAGCTAAGCAGTCACACAACCATCCACCAATCACATTCAACATCTCTACATCTAACTCCGTCATCAAAACTTTGCACTTCAAATGTACTATTGATCACTCTGAATGCAAGTCGTATATCATTGTAAAGCACCTACTTCAAAAACTACTGTGCAAGTGTCGCGGATTTCTACGTACAGCTCCATGCATGCGCACATGCATGAGTACAAAGTACTGGTAAGCATATTTTAATCAGAGAACATGTGCAAGCAACCCTTATGATTTCATTTAAACAAATTAATGTCACTAAATCTGCATAGCCAATACATACCAACGCTCCCTCTTTAAGTGCAAAACTTCCGATTTTTCATTGACAAACCGCATTACTTCTTACGGTCTCCCGCAAAACCTACACACACACGTAACAACCCTCACCATTTAGCGCGAAACTCGATTTTCCATTAGAAAATGTCACAATGTTTTACTGTGTACCGCCTAAATTAATGCTACTTCCAATGCGATCGTATGAGAAAAATAAACGTTCCCGATTGCTGTGGTGACATCTCCCTCTGAGGGTCTCCCGATTTTTCAGATTCGTACTTCTAATATGAAAGTAGTGAAATTTTTCCCATCTACTATAATGACCTATCACTTACAAACCTTTCTGCTATGGACAACACAGCTTAAAAAAAAACAAGGCATTTTCATAAACTAAAAATTGTACTCAATTTTGCGAATCAGGTTCAACTAACATACTGCAAATAACATACAAAGGCTGCTCATAGTGAAGTGAAATGCACACATGAACTGTGTTGAGTTATCAAAGGAGAATACTCTGACAAAAGATGCAAAATTAACTTGTACAGTAACATCACTGCTTTAAAACACACAAAGTTACTAACTTCTTTTTACAAATGCAGTGAAGACTACTCTTCTGAAAATCAACAGCATCTACACTGCAAACGACATATCCGAAGAAACCTGGTCATTCCGCAAAAGTAAATACAGTACTACCTTTATATTCTTACTGTTCCTCAAAGACTGTGTTGGTTATTTATGTAATTTGCGCACCAAAATAAACACCGATTTCTGAACCATTCTACCCACAAATCCCCATTGATTAAAGAAAGAATAACAGGCAGAATGGCTCACAAATCCGTGTTTTTGGAACTCAAATAACAGAAGCCTTACAGTGTTAGTACTAGAAAACAAATAGCTGTTTTAATTCTATACCATTACGTTTACTATGAATGCTTCTCCTCACCACTAGCTCACTTTGTACTCTCATCTGAAGCACAGTGTAGTAGTATACAAACAGAAAAATAGCCTTCACAACTCATTGTAACTGCTCAATGCACATTCATACACCACCACAAACAGCTTGCCCATAAAACTCATGCACACAGCACACATACATTGTACAACGACCAAACCATGCATTCTTTTTTTCAACAGACCCCAAAGAATGCCTACCAAAAAGCAAGTCCGTAGAAAGGAACGCAGAAACAGAGGAAATGAAAATAAAACTGTCCAAAGTAAGCATCCATCTGTAGCAGTTTGTAGAGAACGTTGGAAAAAGACAGCTAATACAGTCGTTTAGCGAAACAAAGGAAGCTTCAACTACCGAAACTGTGGCTCCTCTATCAAAATATGGGACGAAACGGAAAACGCTTTACAAAAAAATCAGCTACCAGGACTGCTAACAATGCTCCTTTTATTCCTGATATAGTAACAAGAACGCATAGTAAAAAAAGTATTTTAGCAAAAATGTTTCGCCGGAGTCCTTCAGAATCTAATAAGAAGAGGACCAAAATCATCCTCAACCCTTAAAACCTACCGTAGAAAATTAATCCTACAAGCTCTCGTAGACAGTGCAATCCTTCTCAAATGGAAGTTATTTATTTTAGTGTTAAATAGGATGAAACCACTGACAAAACTACAAAAGAAACTTATCAATAAACGGAACGTCAACAAAAATAACTTCTTAAATATTTGTGGAGGTGAATGGAGTCACACAACAATCACAGAACCATATTTTAATGAACCATACAAACAAAATCTAACAAACACAATTGCCATCCATAGCAGTGGACGAGGGTATGAAAAAAATCAATAATACCATCATGGAACAAGAAACACTGCTTACAAAAGTATCCCCTGAAAACTCAGAATTACCTCTCCATTCGACTGAAGTAGACCGTCCAGTATACAAATGGCTGTGCACGTCAATGTGTGACATTCCTAACAAATCTTTCTAATCTTTACGTCAGTTTCTCAGTTTGTGAAAGGTAAAGACAACAGCAAAATGAAACCGCTGCAAAATATGGGATATCTGTCCAGTGCGCAAATACATAGGACTACAAGGACATTCATTAGCCTGCATTTCAGGACCTATTTGCAAAAGCATGTTCCAGGATATCAAAAGGATATAAATACATCATTCAAATGTAAGAAATCTAGTGTACAAACTGTACTATGCTAAAAGTTCAGCTTTAGAATTAGCCAATTTAAATAACACTCTTCTACATGGTACACCCAAATACCTACAAGAAGAAATCGACCGTACCCAGAGAAAATATTTTGGAAGTGAAAGCCACTTACAGAATGCAATAGTTTTAGAACAGACTAGTAACAATTCTGCATATAGCAGCCTTCTATTACACACATACAAAAAAGAAATACTAACATTTAAAAGTGCATCGGCTGAAGTACCAAACCATGTGTGTGTATGTGCTGCCGCAGAACGTTTTACAAAAGGAACACAGAAACTAGACACGTTACATACAAAATAGAAGACAATGAATATTCCAAATGGTTTGAATTAGCTCTCTACCTTTTAGCAGAAAACAAATACCAAATAAGTGAACCCCTAATATGTTGCAGTTACTGCACTACAAAACTGGACAACAACCAAACTCCTTCACATGCTATCACAAATAATTTAGAATTATTCCCACTACCAAAACCCCTGCAACAACTCAATTTGTATGAGAGCATCATAATTCAAACAGTTCACCCATTTCAAGCAATAATACGGCTTCAACCAAAAACAGCAAAATTACCTCCCTCTGAATTGGTGAGAGGCATTCGTGGCAAAGTAGTTTGCCATTAAATCTGACAGAAAATGTACACACTCTAGGAGTGCAATGTCCAATAGAGCATTCTTTAATTTTCTTAGTAAATGGTGTACCAACAAAAGACAAAAACATTTGGCAACAGCTGGTGGACTTACATAAGGTTAGGCAAGCCTTGCAATATCTGAAAGACAATAACGAATACTACAAATAAATAAATATTGAAGATCGCTTAAGGGAAACAACTGAAATAATTCAAGAGTCATCAGAAACTGGTCAATTTGAACTTCTGGATCCTGCTGCAGTATCCATTCTTTTGGACCATTACACAATTCATCCATTGCATTCCAATGAAAGCATAGATGATGTACTAGAAACGTACAAATGCGACAAACCAAAGGGTCACCAATGAGCATATGGGAAAAAAGTATAGAAGCACGTGCATTTCCACTGCTATTTCCTACTGACAAAGGCGGAAGATACGATGATAGATCCACTCAGATTACGGCATCAGAATACCTCTCATTACGAATGTATTCTCAAGATCCACATTTTGTCTGAATCTGGGAATACATATTCCACCTACTCTTTGAAAGTGAACTAGCAACCCTATGTTACGGAGTTGCACACATTTTGAAATCTGGAACCTACTTTCAAAATATGTCAGCTACGCAATTAATACAAAGTGTACAAGAAAAGAACAAGTTACTTCTTACCTTGTAACGTTCTTTCGACGGGATGTTCCTCCGACGTATTCCTCATCTTAGATATATCCTTCCAGCTCTGCTGGCCTCGGAAAATTTTTTCTCCAGAGGGCGCTGCGCGTCGACGTCCCTCGAGTCGATGACCCTCGACAGCCGCCGTATCGACGCTCGACGTCATCCTGCCTATAAAGGCCGCGCGCAGCGTCCGTTGCTCAGTTCCGTTTTGTAGCCCACAGTATTACTGTTTGGACTAGACTAATCACCCTGAAGGAGCGTAAGCTGCAACAACAAGGGAAGTAAAACTGCGGGGATGGATGGGAGGGTCGATGAGGAATACGTCGGAGGAACATCCCGTTGAAAGAACGTTACAAGGTAAGAAGTAACTTGTTCTTCGAAGGGATTGTGTCCTCCGACGTATTCCTCATCTTAGATAGGCTCCCATAGCAGTATTCTATATTCGGAGGAGGGAGTACTGACTTCACGCTGTCTTCTATTGGTGAATAGAATGCAGTACAGCCCTTCCAAACCTAGTCTCTTGACTAGAGGAGGAATCCAGATTGTAAAAACGTGTAAAGGTATGGACAGATGACCATGTAGCGGCCGCACATATGTCTTTAATCGGCACGCCTCTTTTGAGGGCCGATGAAGCTGCAATACCTCTGGTCGAATGAGCCCTAAGGTTTTGAGGGGGCTCTTTCCCTGCCAGTTTATAACATTCCAGAATGGCTAGAATGATCCATCTGGAAATGGTCTGCTTAGTTATTGGTAACCCCAGCTTGTGACCTGCGTAGCCTACAAACAGCTGGTCTGCCTGTCTTATCCTGGCTAGTCTACTAATGTAAAAACTTAAAACCCTCCTAGGGTCTAGTCTGTGTAACCTCTCTTCCTCTTTCCCCGGGTGAGGAGGATAGAAAGATGGTAGGATAATCTTCTGAGAGATATGGAATTCAGAGACTACTTTTGGGAGGAAATTAGGCTTCACTTGCAGGACAACTTTGTCTTTGTGAAAGATTGTATGAGGGGGTTTACAAGAAAGAGCTTGTAATTCGCTCACCCTTCTAGCAGATGTAAGTGCTATTAATAAAACAGTCTTAAGGGTAAGGAATCTTAACGAACAAGAATGGAGAGGTTCGAAAGGTGTCCCCATCAGGAAAGTTAATACTAAGTTTAAATCCCATAGGGGAACTTGGAATGGTCTTGGGGGATAAACATTGGTTAACCCCTTTAGAAACTGTATTACCAAGGGTAATTTGAAATAGGATGGTTCCTCCGCAGTACGCTTAAAGATAGATATCGCTGCGAGATAGCCCTTAATGGTGCCAACTTGAAGGCCTGAATTTGCCAAATATAGTAGGAAGGACAAAACCATTGGTGTACCACATGAAAATGGGTCGATATTCTGTTCTCTACACCAGCTGCAAAATCTGTTCCAACGGCAGCGGTATAAAGACTTTGTTGCTGGCCTCCTTGCCGAAAGCAACACCTCCATAACATCATCAGGGAGGTCCCAATCCTTGTACCTCAGCCGTTCAGAAGCCAAGCGTGAAGGTTGAGGGTTTTGATGTCTGGATGGAGAACCTGACCTCCCTTCTGTGAGAGTAGGTTCTCTCTGAGAGGAAGTCGAAATGGAGGGCAGATGGACAAGTCTAGAAGGTCCGGGTACCACGTTCTCCTGGCCCAATCCGGGGCAATTAGGATCATGGTTCGCCGGAATCTTCTCAACCTCCTGATCATTTGAGGAATGACAGGGACCGGTGGGAACGCGTACAGAAGCGGAAACTCCCAGTCCACTATGAACGCGTCTCCCAGAGCTCCTCTCGGAGGAAATTCCCTTGAGCAGAACAGGTCGCATTTCCTGTTTAGGCTGGTGGTGAACAGATCTACCTGAGGGGTTCCCCAAAGGGCGAAGATCTCTTGAAGGACTTCCTGAGCTAGCTCCCACTCGTGAGAGACTGTGTTCTGCCTGCTCAGAGCGTCCGCTGTCAAGTTCTTCTCTCCGGCTAGGTGAACTGCCGATAGAGAGATTCCTTCTTGGATTGCCCAAAACCAGAGCTGCATCGCCTCTCTGCACAGGCATCCGTGACTACTGTTATCTCCGGCCAGGGTTGCCAAAACTGTTCTCCTTTCAGAATGTTCTCCTGACAGGCCCACCACTGAAGGTCTCGAGCCACCCTGCCGGGAACCTGAAGAAGATCTGTCATTCTCCCTGAGAATTGTGACCACTGAGTCCTCAGTGCCCACTGGAGGGATCTCATTCTCAGGCGAGCCTCTGGCACAAGGAAAATGCAGGATGCCATGAGGCCTAGCAACCTCAAAAAGTCGAAAGCTGGGAGACGTTGGGCAAGTTGGAACTTGGTAACCATCTGTAGAATATCTTGAGCCCTCACCTCTGGTGGCGAGGCTTTTCCCAGGGAAGTATCCAGGATCGCTCCTATGAACTGGAGTCTCTGCGATGGTATCATTTGAGACTTCTTTAAATTGAGGGAGAAGCCCAGCTTGTGAAGGGAGTAGCATACGTGATTTAGCTGGATCTGAGCTTGCTCCGGAGAAACAGCCCTGATCAGCCAATCGTCCAGGTAGGGGTAGACGTGAATCCCTTCCCTCCTTAGACTTGCCGCCACTACCGACATTAACTTGGTGAAGACCCTCGGGGCGGAGGTCAGCCCAAAAGGCAGTACTCGAAATTGATAGTGAGAGTTGCCAATTGCGAACCTCAGGTATTTCCTGTGTTTGAGATGGATAGGCACATGGAAATAAGCGTCCTGAAGGTCCAGAGATACCAACCAGTCCTGAAACTGAAGGGCCTGGAGGATCTGAGAAAGAGTGACCATCTTGAATTTGTCTTTCCTGAGGAATTTGTTCAATTCTCGCAAGTCCAAGATGGGTCTCAGTCCTCCGTCTTTCTTTGGAACGAGAAAGTAAGGGGAGTACCAGCCCTTGTTCCTCTCCGCTACAGGTACCGGTTCTATGGCACCTTTCTCTAGCAGGTCTATAATTTCCTGCAAGAGGAGCGGATCTGGGGCTTTCTGAGAGCTGATCCCCGGTGGATGACTCTGAGGTATACGTAGGAAAGGTAGGCAGTAACCTTGGGCAACTGTTTCCAATGCCCAAGCATCTGACGTGATAGCCTGCCATTCCGCCAGATGTTGAGTCAACCTGCCTCCTACAGGTGTCCTGTGAGGGAAGTCCTCAGAGTGGTTTTGGGGCGGCTGATGCAGATGGTAAAGAGGCACCTGCTGTTGCTGCGGCTTTAGAATATCTACCCCGTCCACCTCGGGTAGTTCTTCTTTGACCCCTTTGAGCCGGTCGTCCTCTACCTCTTCCGAATGAGGAGTAGAAGCGAAAGGACTTGCCCCTCGCAGAGGTTCCTGTGGGACGAAAAGGAGTCTGACGGATTGCAGCTCCTAGGGATTTTGCTGCTGCTTTTGAAGTTTGCAGTTTCTCTAAACTGTCATCCGCCTTTTTCCCGAACAAAGAAGAGCCATCAAATGGCATGTTCAAGAGCCTGGCTTGCACATCTGGGGCAAAACCCGACTTTCTCAACCAAGCGAACCGCCTGGTTGATGTACTTGCCGCCATTGCTCTGCTGATACTGTCAGCCGAATCAATGCCCGTCTGGAGGGATTCGCACATAGCGTCTTTACCGTCCTGTATAATATTCAGGAACGCATCCCTTTCTTCTCCCTCCGGGATGCAGTCAGCCGCTGTAGAAGCACACTCCCAAAGTGTATGGCTGAACCTAGCAAGGGTGCAAGTAGCATTAACAGACTTTAACGCCATGCTACATGCTGAAAAGACTTTCTTAGCCATAGCATCATATTTTTTATCGTCCTGTCCTGTGGGACAGTAGGATAAGCCGTCTTGACGTCGGTAGAGGATGCTGCTTGTACCACCAGACTTTCTGGGGATGGATGTTTAGACAAGAACTCTGGGTCTGTGGAAGATACCCTGTACTTTGCAGACAGTTTTTTATTTACTGCTGGTATTACATCTGGGGTTTCCCAGTTTGTCATGATCTTTCTCTGAAGAGCTTTATGAAAGGGCACCACTGGATCCTCTTGTGGGCCTTTGTCAAGAATATCCGTGAGGTCACCTTGCTGGAAAGATTGTGAAGGTGTAGACCACCCCATGAACTCTGTAATTCTGGCCATTAAGGCTCTGTAGGGGGTTTCAGCATGCTCCCCCGGGTCTGGTTTAGCAAAATCCACCTCAGGGGAAGTGTCTAAACCACTTGCCTCATGTAAAGAATCATGAAGATCCTTTAATCTGCGCTCTTCAGAGGAAAATTCCTCTCTAACTGGGGTTACAGGTCCCTGTAACTCATCTTGTTCTGACAAATCACCCTCTTCTAAAATTGAGGATATAGTTCTCAATTGTTCTGAATTAATAAAGGGAGTAAATCCCCTTTCCAAGGCAGAGGGTGCTGAACTTGTCATTATTGGCCTCGAAAACGTCGATGTCGTCGACGCCGACGTCGAAGGCTTCGAGCGTGGCGTCGAAAACAGAGGTGGAGGCCTCGAGGACCTTGACAGAATTGGAATTTTACTCGACAATATCGACGACGTCGAGGGCCTGGGAATCGTCACTGGATGTGTGGTCATCGTGACTTTTCTCGGCGTCGACGCCGGTGTCGAGGCCGGCGTCGAGTCGACAGACCTGTGTGTCGAAGGTCCCTTCGACAACGGCGTCGAAGACCTCGACGTCGACGGAACCTTCGAGGAAGGTTTGGAGGTCATAGTCCTACTCGAGGGTTCGAGACGCGCTCGAGAGGTTTCTTTCGCCGGGTACTGCGACTCGCGGCGTTTTTGACCTTTGGGTCTTTCGACCAGAGCATCGCTCTTGGCAGTCTTCGAGGGGGTCGAGGCCGCTTTCTCGAAGACGCTCATCATGTTTTTTCTGAATTCCTCCCATTCAGCCCGGGAACTAAGTTTCGTGGGGCAAGGGATTCTTTTTGGCGAAACAGAGGAAGAGGAAGACGGAGAAGGGGATCTTCGACGTTTCCTCTTCGAGTGTTTCGATCTCGAGGAGTGATGAGACCCACTCCGAGATCTGGAGCGTGAATGGTGACGAGGAGACGAATGTCTCGACTTCGTCGAAGAAGAAGAAGCTTTAAAAGTCTTACCTTTCTCCAGCTTCCCCCTACGCTCCTTCAGGGCCTTAGCTGTCATGGACATACAGTCCTCGCACTCCGAACAATGGTGTTCGGCTCCCAAGCACCACAGACAATTTCTGTGAGGATCGGTCAACGACATCTTTTTCCCACAATCTCGACATTTTTTGAAGCCGGATCGAGGGGTTGTCGGTTCCGACGAGGAAGCCATCGAGTACGATTCGAATAACTTGAAGTAAATATTACTAAGAACTGAGCAACGGTATTCCGAGGCACCGAGTAGCGCGGAAAAACGGAACTGAGCGACGGACGCTGCGCGCGGCCTTTATAGGCAGGATGATGTCGAGCGTCGATACGGCGGCTGTCGAGGGTCATCGACTCGAGGGACGTCGACGCGCAGCGCCCTCTGGAGAAAAAAATTTCCGAGGCCAGCAGAGCTGGAAGGATATATCTAAGATGAGGAATACGTCGGAGGACACAATCCCTTCGAAAGATGAGGTTTTACAATCAAGTATAACAAATCTGTTTGCAAACATGTGTGGTACAAAAGAATACTGGTTCCGACGGCACGGAGACGTACGTTGTATGATCAGAAATCTTGGACCACCGACTTGGTTTGTTACACTAAGTTGTGCAGAGTATGCATGGGAAGATTCACATGAATTCCTACGCATATCAAACAACAACACCAACATAGATATATTAACACCTGGAGAACTTTGCTCTCTAGATCCAGTTAATGTGTCAAGATATTTCCATCATCGTTTCATTGCTATGCTACACTTTATTTGTAATAAAACTGTTCCTCCCCTCGGAGAAGTTCAACACTTCTTTTGGAGAAAAGAATACCAAGCGATAGCAGCACCAAATATTCACATGCTTTTATGGATCAAAGGTGCACCTAAATTTGGTCACGACAGTGATGCCACTGTTTTGCAGTTCATCCAAAAATATGTCACTTGTGAAATCCCTTCACAACGGACACATAGTGACCTGCATAGACAGATTTTACAATTTCAAAGACACAAATGTGGCAAATATTGTCTTTGCAAATACAAAAGCAAAGGGAAATACTACACCAAATGCTGCTTTGGTTTCCCTAGACCAGTTACAGAAACAGGTGAAGTGAAAAACCTCATGTCTTCAGTTCGACATAGTGTTAAAGGTAAATCACCTAGGAACACGCATTACATAAAAAGAACAGAAGAATCAAAATATATCAATGATTACAATGCAATCATTGCCCTCTTATGGAATGCAAACATAGATGTGCAGTACACTGCAGACAATTCCACTGCAGTTGCACAATATGTTAAAGCCTACTTAACAAAAGCAGAAAACACAGAGCTTCAAGACCTCTGGAATGACCCATCATCAGACAAAACACTATATCTGAGATAGCCTAGGCATAAAAATGCGCTCAGAGAATGTGGCGCCTATGAAGTGGCAGATCATTTAACCGGTACTGCTTTGTATGGAAAATCAGACAACATAGTATGGCTAAATCTTGGTTCTGCTAAATCTAGAAAAAGTTCTGAAATCATATGAGGACATAGAAACTGCCAGAAATTATCCCAACAGCCAAGACATTTTGAAAAACCATTTACTGGACACATACTATCCGAACAGGAGTAGCACTTTGGAAAGTATGTGTCTATACCACATAGCTCAAAACTTTGCATACAAAAATAATATAAAACCTGATGAAAGCAAAGGTAGATATAGAGTAACAGATTGCGAAGCAGCTTAGTGAAAGTTACCAAATGAAGCTTAATTAATCATGTCAAATTGTCATTAAAAACTCCTCAACAGAAAGAACTATATTACATGTCTCTGCTACAACTTTTTAAACCATGAAGAAAAGAGCTAGAGATATTAGATAACTATGACTGCTATGAAGATGCTTTCAAAGCAAATGAAAGAGCTATCACCGATGTGAACTTTACGCAGTACAAAACAATGTTGCACAATGAACAGCAACACGAAGAAGAACTTCAGGCCCAACTAGATAAGGACACTTCCGACAGTAGTCAACCTTCTGTAACAGGAAGCCAATAACCACTAGAACAGCCACTAATAGCAAATGAGGCAGGATTAGCCATGACAGAAGTGGAAAACACCATGTGTCACTATGAATAAGATATAGAAGACTTAACTGTACTACAAGCAAAACTTAAAGATCAGCGCACCATTTTTGAAGAAGTAACAAAACAAATTGCACATGGTGTACAACACGAAAATAAAGAATGTACCTGCCAAAATTACAAACCTATACTGCTGTACGCCAGTGGTGAAGCTGGGTCAGGAAAAACACTCTTAATCAAAATCATCAGCATGTTCCTTCAAAAATTGACAAACTGTCAGCTGTTGTAACGCCCCCCCCCCCCCCCCCCGAGGTTTAGCTGCCTACAACATAGGCGGTGTCACTTTACACCGATTACTACTCCTTCCAGTAGAACACCAAAACAAATTAGACTATTGCAAACTTTCTGCAGAAGCTGCAATGGAACTACGCAGGGTATTAAAACAAATGAAAATGCTACTAATAGATGAAGTGAGCATGGTCTCCAACCTAATGTTGGTTTGATACACCTCACATTGCAAGAAGTACTTAAAACAAACTACGAAGAACTCTTTGCAGGAAAACACATTATCGTTTACGGAGATCTTCTACAATTGACACCAGTGAAAGGTGAACCTATTTTTAAAACCTTAGGACACAAACTCTGCCGTAAAACTGTTGGCAGCTCAGGAAATGTCAACCTTTGGCAACATTTCCAATACAGAGAATTAACAGAAAACCTGCGGTAATCTGTAGATCTCACTTACGCCAACATTTTAAAAAGTATTAGAGTTGGTGTACTATCTCAAGAAGCACAAGCAATATTGAAAAACCGACACATTCATGCACTTTATGGCGATAACTCATGTGCTACTGATGATATGGAACAATTAGCGCACAAAAATGTCAATTGTATGGCCTTATTACCAACTCTTGCAAGCGGTTTCAAATTCAATGAAACAATGTTAAAAAAAGAAATTTGCGCCACAGACAAACTAGACGTACATGGTATGACACTACCCATGTATGAGCAAGCCACAACAAGACTAAATACCTTAGAAAATTCAATCTCCAACACAGCTGGGTTGGAAAAATATTAAAATTATCCTTAAATTGTAGAGTAATTCTTAAACGTAACCTTGACGTGGAGCAAGGGCTAGTTAATGGGGCACTGGGTACAGTTGTTGGCTTTCAAACATACCCACGTGACAACATTCAGTTTGTCAATATTCGCGTGGACAAACTTTCAGAAGTGAGAAGGATAGGGCGCTCAACTGCTCGATTCCTTCTCTTCAAAAACATGTATGTACGTAGAGAACAATTTTCTCTAACTCTTGCATATGCATTCACCATTCATAAATCCCAAGGTCTTACCATAGAGAAAGCATTGAGAGATATAGGAAACAGTCTTTAAAGAAGGCATGAGCTACGTAGCACTATCACACTTAGGTACACTTGACAGTCTATTTCTAATCAACTTTGATGAAAGTAAACTGAACGCTGATATTCCGTGCATTTTAGAATACAATAAACTGCGTTCACTGTACACCCCCCCCATCTGAAATCATAACCTGTTCCAGAAAAAGTAAAACGTGGTAAAAGAAAACTAATTCAAACAGAAATGCAACAGAATCTGACGGCAAATCCTTCAAAGAAAACAAAAGAAGGTAAAACTTCATCAATTACCACAAGCAAAGAAGAACCTATTAGGGAAAGTAAATCGGGTACTTCTTCAAAGAAGGAACAGCAACTCCGAAAAAAGCACTCTGACAGAACTAGCTGGTCCATTCAAATTTTCAAATGAAACTGGTGTAAGTTGCTTTGCAAATGTAGCAATTAATATTCTATTTCAATTGCCACCAATTGTTAATATTTACTTACACAGTACAGACCAATTGTGTTTGCAAATGTTAGTCCTTCATAGAAATGCAACAAACAATCCTGACAACACGTACAGTGTTCACGGAATAAGACAAGAATTGGACTACTGTGCTGGAATGGTGTGATTCACTATAAACTCACACGAAGATCCACAAGAATTTCTAATGTACTTACTACAAGTACTGGAAAACAAAAACATACCTATAAATGAAATCTTCCAGGTTTCATACATGTGGAAACATACATGCACTCTCTGTAACAATGTGATACAGGAACAAATTCCAAATGAGCGATTTGTGTATGTATCCATACCTAATTGTGAATCCATTCCATTTCAGTAATTCGTACAGAATGCAAACCATGGCAGATTATGCACTATGTGCAATTCAGATAATCGCTCAACCTTACTGATACAAACACATAGTAAGTACATAATACTTATGCTTCTACGTTACAATGCAGATGGTACCAAAAACAACTGCAAGCTGACTGGATTCACACACGGTCAAGTGCCACTTGGGAAGAAAACCTTTACAACAATAGGTATAATCTACCACGCAGGAGCTACAACCAATGCAGGTCACTATACTGCATACATTAAAAAGAAATGTGGATGGTTCAAATGTAATGATAGCACCATTACTCTAAAGCAGAGATTGCCAGCTAATCTAACAAATGCGTAGTTAATCTTCTTAAAGGCAACATTTAATAACTAATGTGTACTTCAACATGAACAAAAATTCAAGTAAAAGTCTATGAACAGTTAGAATACACCAACAGGTATCTAACTGCCCAAGAGTGTATAACAACCACACAGATAAATGAATACCACAGAACCGTAAAAAAAAAATGCAGTTAGAGTACGCCAACAGGTATCTGTTTTTAAAAATATGCAACAAGCCAACAGACATAACATCAGAAACAACAAGTAAACACTCAAGGAAAACAAAGAAATAGTTTGTAGCATAGCAAAGAAAGGTTTTTTATTTTAAAAATCTCACAATTTTTTTCCCCCAGACCCAAGGATTTGAAAAACAAACACAAATTGAGCAAAATGCACAGTACACTGGTTTGTAAAATGTCTATTGTACAATGTAATAGGTCTTTATAAAATACAAACACTAACATGCTCTTTTCTTTTATCACAGAAATTAAAAAAGGATATTTCCGCCAAGTACTAAAGTCATGTAAGAAATATATGGATTCTCAACAAAGTAAACAGTAAGTATAATGTCACACATGTCATACATATTCGAATCTATACGTCTAATCTACGGCGCAGTGGCTGTAGGCAGGGCCTAGCGTCTTGGATGTATAACCTACCACCTACACCCTTCGGCAAAGCAACCAGACTATAGGTCCTACCCACAACCATCGCAGCATATCAAAACCATGGTGCTTATAATTTCACTACTTATAAGTTTATTCTTGGGTGCATGGTCTGCAGCCATGCACCTAAGACTATAGGTCGTGCACACAACCACCGCACCACAGCGCATCCATGCTGACGTATAACCTCACTGCTTATGACTTCAGTCTTGGGTGCATAGCCTTTGGCCATGCACCCAAGACTCAGTCCTGGCCGCCACCACAGCATATTGCACGCATTGTGGCTTCTAACTTCACTACGTATAAATTTGGTTTCGGGTGCATGGCCTTCGGCCATGCACCTAAGGCGCTAGGCCCTCCCCACAACCACCTGAATGATGTTTGATACTACGGGTGTACCTATAGCTGTAATATGCTGCATTAGTTATGGCTAGAGTCTTGGGTGTAAGGCCACAGATATTTGAATGTATGGGTGTGCAGTATATAAAACCCATAGTGGCTTAGAACTCCAGTGCTTATAACTTTGTTCTTGGGTGCATGGCCTTTTGGGACCAAGCCGCTGCCCCTGGAGCAAATTTGGTTAAAATCCGTCCAGCGGTTTGGCATGTAGGTGTGCGCAAAGTTTTTCCCCATTCAGTCAAAAGGAAAAAAAGACGTTTTGGGCCCCCCTATAACTCCCCCCCCCCCCTGTACCAAACATCACCAAACTTTGCAAAAAATGTCAGAGTGTCCCATATACTTTTTTTTTGCAAAGTTTGGTGAGGATTCGTCCAGGGGGAGAGAAGTTATAAGCCGCCCAAAAAGTGCTGTTCCTATGGAAACAGCAACTTAACCATAACTACACAGCCACTACCGTGGCTGTGTAATATTCATCATCGGTGACGTCATCCTACGTGGCAAACTAAAAGAATCTATGGAAGGTTGTGGTTGGGTAACGGGAAACAGCTAGGTATATTTTCTATAGGGGTTGTTTTTGAGATTGGGTCTCCGTCAGGTGGACAACTCTCTCCACTCAAGTGTAAGGCATTGTAAGCATCAGAAAATACAGGACGTCTCATTGGGTCTCTAAACTATAGGGCTCTTTGGTACGTGGCCCTTTATAATTGAGTGGCACTCTTGTACCCTTCTGGAATATTCCACTCGTTAGCAGAATGCATGCTGGTACCCCAGTGGGTCGCACTTGACCATGCCTCCCCACCCAATTAGCCCATCATCCATCAAGCTGTCTGCCATGAGAACAGTCTTTGTACTTGGCCTTGTAAAGTATCACTACTCCTGGGAATAAAAGTGAGTGTGAGCATGACTATCTTCTGGTCTCGGTGTAGCTTGGCCAAAAGTCTATTTTCATCTGACCATGTGACTGGAGACCACGTTTTTTGAGCTGCTTCATTGTATTTAATTGTTTTAAATGATAAAACTTGGCATTCACGGTCCTTCCAACACATCTTAATAGGAGCACAACTCGCACCTTCTCGTTCATTGCATCATTCCATGATAATTAACTAGTTTCTTGGCTGCTTCACCCCTTGACACGGAGCCATGCAGGCCTCTTGATTCTCCTTCCATCCTCAGCTGAGTTTATTCTGCTGCGCCACAGTCCTTTTATTCGTGGGGTCCAGTTTGCTCAAATACGATGTAGAACTTCCAGATTAGTATGCATATATATACCTTGGCGCATCGCCGCAATCTATTCCCTACGTATAGCCAGCCTTACGATTACCTCGTCTACTTGCGTTACTGCATCTGTACAATTATAAAACGGTTGTAATTTTCTTCCGTATATGAAAGTTTTACTAGCTTCTTACTTCGTCATCAGATTCTATAAGGTTTATTCATCTTCACTCTTGTCATCTCTTCTGAGGTGCGTCACTTTCATCATGTGACGTTACCAGTCTCTTCTTTCATCAGTCTTCACATGCTCTTCAGGGATCTTTCTCAAGAGGCTGTCGGTTCTTCATGGGTACATAAAGAATGGTCTTCTTAATGGATACTTTGCTTCAAAGGCTGCTCGTGTTATAGGCATCATTACAGGTGTCTTGCTGGTCACTATTTCCGGCTCCCAACATATAGGCAATTTAGGGGTGGGACTTCCTGTAGAGGCTTTTGGCTCTTCCTCTACATTGTGTTAAATGTTGCAACATGTAAATAAAGTAACTTTTGTGTGGTTCGAGGAGATTCTGATTAGTTCTGTCTCAAAGGAGTCATCTGTACCCCCCACCCACCCCAAGCCGTTGGTATACAATAAACCTCCTTTACTGACAAAACAGGCACTCACTTCTTGAGAGGTGGGCTTATTTTGGTTAGAGATCTCGGAGGTCTGCCCCAACAAGAACACACACTTTGTGTTGACACTGGAAATGAAGAGGTCCACTTGGTGTCCCCCAAAAGCAGAAGATCTCCTCCAGAACTTCCTGCAAGAGCTCCTATTTGTGGGAGGCCAAAGTCTGCCTGCTTAAGAAAACCCGCTTTAACATTCTCTCATCCACCAGATGAGCCTCCGTCAGAGATACTGATCTCCAAAGCCCTGAACCACAGTCACATTGCTTGTCTGCACAGAGGTAAGGCCCCACGCCACCTTGTTTGTTGAGGCAGTGCATGGCCGCTGTGTTGACCGTAAGGACCAGTGCGGCCTTGCATTTCACAGAGGGGAGGAAAGCGGCCAGGGCCAGCCTGATTGAGGCTTTCAAGATACTGTGGGAGACCACAGTCTGCTTATAGTCACGTCTGTCAGGTGAGCACCCCAACCAGTCAGACCCATCTGGGACCACAGTCACTTGGGGCCAAGGCTGACAAAACAACGCGCCTCTCAGAAAGATGTTCCATGTGGCTCACCAACCAAAATCTAGAGTCACAAGATCCGAGACCTGTAAAAGGTCTAACACATGGCCCTGAAACTGCGACCACTGGAAATGGAGAAGCCACTGAAGTGATCTTGTGCACAACCTCGCTTACGACACCACTGGGATGCAGGATGCACTGAGGCCCAAAAGGCCATGGAGCCCACAAGGTGCAGGAAAGCAGAGGCCAGGACAAAAGGACATTGGCCAATCTGAAAGATGTTTGCCACTCGGTCCTCGGATGGGAAAGCCCTGTCCAGGAGTGTCCAAGATGGTTCTGATGAATCGGAGTGGGCAGTCGAAACCCGAGTATTCTTGAATTTCAGGGAAACGTCCAAACTGTGCATTTGCAGAGCAGATGCTCAGACACTAGATCTGGGGAGCAAGCTCGGATGAGCAGGTCGTCCAGGTAGGGAAAGACATGAAAGCCCTCCCGCCTCTGGTGAGCCACCTTCACTGCAAGCAGCTTGATGAAAACCCTGGGAGCCGTAGAAAGGGCGAATGGCAGGACATTGAACTGATAGTGATGTTGGCCCAACACGATCCTAAGGTACTTCCTGTGCTTTCGATGAATCAGCACGTGGAAGTAGGCATCCTGAAAGTCCAGTGATAACAACCAGTCCAGTAGATTGGGGGCCTGCAGGATCTAAGCCAGTGTAACCATCTTGAACTTGTCCTTGCGCAGGAACAATTCAGCAGCAGCAGATCCAGAATGGGTTTGTGGTCCAGAGAGCTCTGTAGGAACAAGAGGCAATACTCCTGTTGGACGACATGTAAGGCCAATCCGTGATGAACATATGCCGCAAATCCTGACATCTGCAGTTAAAAGTTGCGTCTGACCAGACAATGCCCACACAATCTGCAGCGTCTAGTCCTGATGGCAACATCTTGCGGGCAGCCTCCTTGCCACCAGTACCTAAGGACAGGAACTCGTCCCTGATCTCTCCCTCAGGGACGTGTTTGACTGCATTGGCCACATCCATGCAAAGGTTGAAGGAGAACTTCGCAATGGCACAAGAGGCGTTCACAGCAAGCGGGGCAATAATGCCTGATGCAAATACCTTACCCCGGAGTCAAGCCTCTTTCTTTTCCTGTCTGGTAGAAGGGAAGGTGGGTGTCTTCAGGCTAGCTGTCGCAGCCTGAACCACCAAACTCTCTCAGGAGGCTTGGGAGGAGATAAACAGCAGGTGCAGTTGGACAGGATGGTGCCTCTTCGCCAGGTCCATGTCCACTGCTGGAATACAGGGCACTCTACTGTCACATTGAAGGGCAGGAGCATTTCCTTCTTGGGGGCATCGTCCAAGATATTGCACAGTTCGTACTGAACCTTGGATCTAGACGGAGTTGAAATCCCCAGCGTACAGGCCACCTTAGCGATTAGTCGCTGGAAAGCAGCTTGAGGCTTTCCTGGGGTGGAAAGCTGGCAGAATGTTAATTTCTGGGGAGGTATAAAGACCATTGGTGACACCTGCAGGTCTTTGGCTAGACCCAGTACATCCTCTCCTTCCCCATAGAAATCCTCTGGGAAATCTCACTTCCCTAGAGACCATAGGTTCTTAGCCAAAGGGAATCTGGTCACCCTGCTCGTCATAGATGTCTTGCATCCTAGAGATGGTGTTCATAGGGAGTGGAAAGTATTCTTGCGTGGCCGCAGTGCCAAGGACACTGACGACGCTGGAGCCGAGGCTAGTCGCAGAACATGAAATGGGACCCCTCGGCGCTGCAGTCGAAGCTGATGGCACCGCCGGCCAAGCTGAAGGCACCGAGGCCAGAGCCCCAGACAACTTAAAGCCTTAGAGTGGGCATGGCATATAGAAAAAGTTAAGCTTAATGAGTGTGTTCCCGATTAGCAAACTAAGTGCTTGGAAAAAAAAAGAAACGAAGGACACAGGGCGGGGCACCGCAATACTGCCCCGAAGTCATGTCCAGTGCATAGAGGTGTCGGGTGAAGCTGCGTGGTGCTACGCTGCGCCCCAAAGCAGCAAAAAGGCATCAGAAGAACAGCTGCGCTGGCAAAGGGATAAATGAGGAATCCATGGGAAGAAGGAATTCATTAGAAGAGGTATAGTGAGGATCCCCCAAACTCACTAGCCCATGACACCACAGGAAACTGTGGAAGCTCTTGGCAGTTAGGAAAGTTCACTCCATGAAAACATGCAAAGCATTTGAGGAAAGGTTAAGTCATTTGCAGCCCCCGCCACAGGCATGGGCAAGCCACACAAACCCAGGGAAGCATGATTTAGTAAAAGAAAGTTTCTCAAGACAAATATTCTCTGCTCAAAGAACATTGAAATTTTACAGAAATCTTACGGAAATACAGAAATACATAGTAATTTATCAGATCCTTGCATCTCAAGACATAGAACCTGCATGCCCACTTGGAGGCATGTTCATTACACCACTATCTTGTACTAACGCAGAGGCCGGAAGAAAATTGAAAGATAAAACATTTCATTAATATGTAAATAGACCATATTTGACCAAAATAAAAGCCTCACTTTCAAAGCCGCTATTTTCTCCGAGAAAAGCATTTAGCTGAATGTTAGTGCAGAAGCAATAGCTTTGAGAAAAACATCTCTGAATGCATATACTCAAAAGGATCCACCATCATAAATATCAAGACAAAATACAAATACCAGGATGGAAGCGCAGAAAGCAGAGACGGCATACAATACATTCTTTAAAAAAACTGGACAGAAGTATGAATAACAAAATAAAAACTTTCAGCCTTTACTGGGCCAAAATTGACAGACTCTTAAACCAATGATGGAAGGAATTCAAAAACAACTGCTCAAGGAGACAACGGATCAATGCTTTTAGCAGAAATTAGAAAATCTCTAGCATAGAGGACTTTACATGCAGTCTTCAAATCACTGAATTTTATTTTCTTAACCTTCCAATAACGAGTGTTAATGTGGATTTTCTAAATCAGCCCTTTATAAAGATTCTGAAGAGCCTCCCTATTTTGGTGAACAGGGAAAGACACTAATGTCTAACGTAAGGTGTCACAAATGAAAGCCAGATACAAAAGTTGTCATGTTTTTGGTTAAAGACTTATATAATGGAAAATTGGTTGGGAAAATGTCTCTCTGACCCTATACTAAAGAGGTGTTTACCTACCTAAAAAACAAAAACTAAGCCTGTGTGAGAATGTCAAAAACTAAAAAGCTGTCCTTGTGTCGAAAACGTCCTATCCTGACCCTCACACTACAACAAAAAGTGAGAAAGGAAATGTCTTCAACCTGATGAGGCAAAAAAGTGTTCACAAATGATAATGAGAATAACTCCAACAAAAATGTTTTCCAATGTGAAAAGACCTTGGATCCAGAGGGTGGTGCCCTTCCCCAGGATTCTTAAATGGGATGGCAATGACTCTTCACTAACAGTTACTTTGGGTCTCTCGCTGATTCACAATACTCCTGTCAGGCAACACGTTAGGCAACACGTTCTGTAACGGTCTTTCTTTAACACAAGTCTCTTCTTTGTCCAACAAACACTGTATTTATATATTTATTTTTACATTTGTAAAGCGCCTAAACCCTGAGGCACCAAGGCGTTGTTGCGGACCAGTAACATGTACATAAAGCTTCAACAGAGGAGTGACAATACCCAATGGGGTAAACAGTACAGATTGGAAGGGTAGTCAGTGGTTGTGTTCGAGTGGGAGCACTAGGCAAATAAGAAGGCCGAGTAGGAGTCTTCTGTTCTTAGTTCTGGGGGGAGGGCATTCCATTGGTTCGCGGCCACGGATGGGAAGCTCACTCCACCTCCTCTGGCTCTTTTCACTTTAGGGAGGACCAGCCGATTAGCATGGAGGGATCTTACTGTCTGCTGGATTTTGATAGTTCAATTTTCTTGTGCAGATATTGTGGGGCAGTGTTGCTTAGGCATTTGTGGGTAATTGACAGTATTGAAAATGATCCTTTCCCTGAGGGAGAGCCAATGCGCCTTTTTTCTGGCAGCTGAGACATGGTCTCTTTTCGGAATATTTAGAGCAGCTCAGAGTTATTTTGAATGATCTGTAGCGTATTGATGTTCCGTTTGGAGGTCCCAACAAAGAGGACATTGCAATAATCCAGTCTCGCCCCCGTGATTGCTCTTGCGATGGTAAGGCAGGCCATTCATACTTTTGATGGTGTAGGCTGCCGATGAGGCCACTGCACTCATTTGTTTGGTAAGAGATAAAGAGGCATCCAGATAGACGCCCAGAGATTTTACAGATGTAGATACTTGGATCTGGACTCCATCAATTCTGAAGGAGGTCTACTGCGGGCTGAGCTTCTGCAGCCTGGAGGGAGAGGCTACTAGCAAGATATCAGTCTTGTCATTCATGCATAAGACGTTCATGGCCATTCGGGTTCGGATGGTAGCGTATACTTTGTTGAGCCTGAGGGAGTCTTCGTCGTAGGAGCCCCACAGGGGAAGGAGTATTTGGGTGTCATTGGCAAAATTAGTGTAGGATATGCCAATGCCGTCTAGTAGGTCGAATAGGGGTTTGGTGAAAATGTTGTACAATGAAGGGGAGATATACTGTATTAACCTGGGCCTCCATAGACAGGGATTCCAATATCTTAATACCCAGGTTATGCACTGTTTTAGCAGGTTTTGGTACGGGCCCTGCGGTGCCGGCCAGAAGTGATCGGTCCATCCCCCGGCCGCCCCTGGCAGACCCACGATCAGGATCACCGTCTTCCCACCGTTCAGCTTGAGCCAATTTGACTCCATCCAAACCCGGACGGCTTCCAAGCAATATTTTAGCCTATCCCTTACATCAGCCTGCTTCAGGTCCAGTCTAAACAGAATCTGTGTATCATCTGCATATGAAAAGACCCTAAAGCCAAATAAACAGATGAGGACTATCAAAGGGCACATGTACAAGTTGAAAAGTAAGGGAGATGGGGCTGAACCCTGCGGGACTCTGCAAGCAACCGCGAGCGAATGAAAGGAACGGAGGGAGACTATTTGAGAGCATGAGGTCAGAAAGGCACGCAACCAGTCCAACACTGCCCCAGAGAACCCTGCCTCCTCTAGCCTTGCTATCAGGATAACGTGATCAATGGTATCGAAAGGGCCGGCAGGTCTAAGAGAATGAGGCCTGCCGTACCGCCCTCGTCCCTGATCATGTTAAGGTCGTCAAGCACTGATACCAGGACCGATTTGGTTCCTATCAGGGGGCAAAAGCCCATTTGGCAGCTTTTTAGAATATTTTGACCTTCCAAGAACATTCTCAATTGGGGGGTCACCACTGCGTCTAAAACCTTCACGAGGAAGGGTAAGAGTGAAATAGGCCAATAGTTTGCCAGGACTGAGGTGTCCCAAGGTTGTTTTTTAAAATAATGGTATAACCAAGGGTTCTTTAAGTTTAAGGGGAACTTGGCCACAGATCAGAGATGAATAAAAATCCATAGACGCCAATTTAAACAAATGCAGTGGAATGTGGTGAAAGGGCGATGCAGATTTAAGCCTTGCTACTATCTTGATCACTTCCTCTCTATTGGTAAAAGTGAAATCAGCAAAACGCGTCTCTACCTTTCCTTCTGACGGCAGCGTCAGGATGTCACTTTCGACACTCACACTGTTTCCGTCTTTAGAGTTCCCCTTCTCAGCAATTCCACTCCTGATCTCTTTGATTTTACTAATGAAAAAAGCTGAGAGATCGTCACATAAATGTTGCGAATGGGTAAACTGTGTATTGCTGCTTCGTTTAGTCAACTTGTTTAGGATCTCAAATCATTTTTTTGGGGTATTCACTGCGGTTTGAAGTGAATCCTCAAAATACATAGATTTGGCCGCTTTCAAGGCCTTGTGGTAGGCCGCACGTTGCTACCTATATTCTTAATACAGGTAAGCCTCAGAGTTTCCTCCATTTTCACTCTGCCCGTCTCTCCAGGTGCGACACCCGAACCACCAGTGTATACCAGGGGGCTAAAAAAAGAGGGCACCTCAGTCATCAATTTCAATGGGGCCAGTTGGTCCGCTACTGTCTCCATAGTGCTGACCAGCCTAACTATATCCGGCAATATAGGGCCCATCTCATGTGCCTCCTCGGCCTGGTGCTGAACAACTTTGGAGAAAACCAGGGCAGGGCCAAATCTAGGCCAGTTTCGTCCGCAAGTTGGGCTACTATGATCAGGAGGCTGTTTCAAAAGTCCTTAGGTTTTGTGAATGGCACAACATGGTGATCTGACCATGTGAGGGGATGGCTGGAGTACACTTCCACAAGTGCAGGTGGGGCAAATATAAGGGCCAGAGTATGGCTTTTAATATGGGTGGGGGCCCCACAAAAGGTTGTGCCAGTTGTAGCGGTTTCATCGCTCTAAGGAAAACCCCATGTGTTTTAACTGGTCCCAGTTCTCCCCATAAGTTAAAATCTCCAAGTACGATCAAATTTCTATACTGTTATGTCAGTTTGGATGCATCACTAAGAAAAGCTCGAGTGAATGCGGTAAGGTTTGTTGCAGGTGGACGGTATCCTAATACAACGTGACATAGCCAGGCCGCATTCACCACCATTCTCATCACTAGATGCTCCATTTCTGCCTCTAGTAAACTAGACAGCAGCAGGAATTCATATTGTGAATTATAAATCACAGCAACCTCCCCACCCCTCCTTGGATGTTTAGCACTGCGGTCTACCTGCAGTAAGGCATAGCCAGGTGGTAGCACTTGTATGGCCTCTGGGCCCGTGGAGTCCGTAAACCAGTTTTCTGTTTCATTCACCAGGTCAGGGCAGTGATCATAAGGAGAAAATCTCCAATCTGTGTGCCACTAAGGAGCGTGCATTGATTAAACATGCAAATAGGGTAATATAGGCACTAGGCGACATATAACATGTTTCCTGGCAGCACACTGGGAACACTATGTAATGGCGTTAAAGCCAGTATCCCGCTACGAGACATGTGGTGCGGACCGTTTGGCGTGTTCAGAGCACAGACTCTGCGTGGACGAGCACAGACGGGCCAGACTTTGGCCTGACTTCGGGCTGCACTCCCGGCGACGTCGTTTAACTAGTGGGGCCAGATTGTGGAGACCAATGCCTGAAGAGGCAGGATCAGTTCAGACGAAGCGAGGAATGACTTGCATTCAACAGTGCCTGCAGGTATGAAACAAAAGGAGGCTTGGAGATGCAGTCCCGGTCCGTGCAGTCCAGGCAGACTTAATACCGCTGTAGGTGGAATACAAGGAAATAACTAATATGAAAAACAAGAATTGAAATTATAATTTCAGGAAAGAATAACATTTCACAGCATTAAATTGCTTTAAGTATCACAAGGCATCCAGTCAGCCGCCAGCGCAAAAGCGCCTAAAAGGAAATCAAATTTGAGTATGTAAAACAAGGAAAGAAAGAAGGGTAGTTGGATCAAAGTAAAAAACAAACCCATACTTTTAGGTGGGTTTCCGCAGCGTTGCGTATCACCAAAACTGCAGATACTGTTCTTGGCTCTGTATATTTGCCTGCTTTAATACTCATTCATACTTAGCCCCACACTTGCATCTCATGCATTCTTATCTTATTGGGATTTGGGTCTGTACTTTGCCTTTTCTGCTGTCTGCTAATACTGAAACCACAAGATTATTATCGATCTCATAACATTAAAATTGTCACTGGCGCGGTCACCGGAACGCCCCAGGGTCTCAACTTGCTTTGGGCTGACTGACCAGTTCTCGCCAGCATCTCTGGCCATACGTAGTTCATAGGATTTGACTAGTAAAGTCAATGGGGACTTTACATGCCCTGGGAGAGAGTAGTCAGTCCCAGGGTATGGAGTCTATGTTTGGGGGTCGCTACAACACCCCTGTGTCACTGCACGGAGGGTGCTGTGTAACACATGTGAATAAAGATGGTTCCTATGGGGTTGAGAAAAATCCCATAGGCATTAAACACAAAATAGCCTAGAACACACATAGCAAAAATGCCTAAGAGTGGGAAAAAGAGTCTCACTCTTAGCAGGTAAAAAGAAACAAACCCTTCAAATCCAGCAAAGCTGTTGGGGGACTCTATAGGTAAGGGAAATTAGCCATAGAATGAGAATTCTCCCTAACACTTGTGTTATCTTGTACCAATTCCATCAATCTCCTGATTTCAGTACTTAGGTTGTCATGGGAGTTGGAGTCCATGGTTGTCATTGGACATACAGTATTTGGATAGTTTTTCGCAGTGGTTTTACATAGAGAACAGTTTCACATAAAGGTGCAACAGGAGCAAAAAGGGCTTTGTTGGAGCTTTGATTATTCAGATCATGGGTGGGAATTTGACCTAAAGAAAATTGGGAAGAGGTTTCTTTACTTCCTCTACAAGGGGAAAACAAACACCTGGCAGTAGGTAATTAAGGTCTTGGGCATTAGACAGACTTCCTCATGGGAAAGGGGGAGCAGGTGGGATACTTCGTCTTGTCCAATCAAGTCATGACATCTTCCCCGGTAGTTGTCTCCTCCCATGTGATCCTATCTCATATAGCCGCCCCCAGAGTCAGGATCAGGTAGCGGCTGCCGTCCCCTGGCCACATGGGAGGAGGTCACCACTGAGGAATCTGTGATGACTCCATTGGATTCATCAAACTAGCCAGACTATCTACGTAGTTTGACTAAGCAGTAAGGTCTAGACTTACAAATGGGTTTGGGGTTGGTGAAGGTTTCGGTTAAGCACACACATCTTTAGGCAGAATGTATAAAAAATACAAATATATTTATTAGGCTTTGAACAGCTCTGATCAATGAAAATCACGGGTAAGTAAAGTTACCACAGATTCTTTTTTACCATATGTACATCCACCTTGGAGAGCTCTTACTAAAGAGCACCAATTCTTTACTTTTCACACAGTTAGATCAGAATATAGAACCACTGTAAATGTAGTAAAGCAAGTGAAGAAAAAGATAAGTGAAACACAGTTAGATATCAGGCAATTCAAAGAGTAGAAAAACACACTTCCTTATAAAAAATAAGGCCTTATACTTAACCCCCACCCCACCCCTACTAAAGGAGATGGGACCTAAAGCCTAAAAGAACAAGTGCCACAGTTAGCCATTTGAAGAGGATTTTAAACAGGCTGAAATTAAAGTTACTCACGGTAGTGACTAGAGTACCCATAGTCCCCTTTCCTCAAACCTTGTGGGCGTCCCTCAACATGGGGATGGTACCGGACCCTTTGGCAGGGGAAAAATGAGCTTCCCCCTTTAAATGTATCATAGTGCGCAGGGGGGGGGCGGCCTCGGGCGTGGGAACGCCCAGCCGAGGCCCCGCCCTCCCACGCCTCACCTCAGTCCCCTTAGAACACATCTGCTGACGCTTAGATACCTGGCTAGTCATAGTACCTATAAGACATTGGCATACTAGCAGAGGAAGGGGGAGGGACGTATTGAGGAAAGGGGACTAGGAGTACTCCAGTCCCCACAGTGAGTAATATTAATTACTTATACGTCCCGTCACCTTTCCTCCATCCTAGTGAGTTATTCCACTGAACAACAACATAGGATGGAGCTGTGACAACCTGCTTCATATCTAGGATGAAGCAAAAAGGTTCTTCAGAACCGCCTTGCCAAACTCTGCATCGTGCCTGGAGCTGGTGTCCATCTAATAGTGTTTACAGAAGGCAGACGGAGTGGCCCAAGTGGCCGCCTTGCTGGTGACATCCCAAGAAGCATGTCTTTGAAACGCGACAGACGTGGCCCTAGCTCTGACCGCATGTGCATGAATCCCCTAAGGAACAGGCCACTGCAATGGCCTGGACCATCCAATGGGCCGATGGAAGGCTTGAACGCCTGAGAGCCAGGGGAGGAGCCCCCAAAAGTCAAACAGTGCCTTGGACCTCCTGGAGGATTTCATCCAAGAGATACAAGTTGAGAACCCCTAATGAGGTCCAATGAATGTAGGGCCTTCTCTACCTCCGACAGTGGGTTCGGGAAGAACACTGGCAGGCAGATCTCTCGATTCAGATGAAACGGAGAAGCCACCTTGGGAAAGAAGTTAGGGCGAGTACGCAAGAAGACCTGGTCGTTGTGAAACGTGCTGAAGGGCTTGCATGCTCACTAATTTAGAAGTTACTCACCGTGGTGACTAATGTACTCTTAGTTCTTAGTCCCCTTTCCTCCAAACTGCATGGGAATCCCTTCCAAGGGATGGGAGACAGAACCTTTTTCACCAGAAAAACCCTTCTTCTCTTTAAATTTAGAGGGGCATGGGGGTGCAGCCCTGGGAGCATTCGCTGCCCTTACTTCGCCCTCCGGCGCCACACCTCAGTCCCCATAGACGCGTCGGCAATAGATTAGCATTGCCTAATGACACCAGTTTTATTAGGGGGTAGGATGGTGGGACGTATGGAGGAAAGGGGACTAAGTACGTTAGTCAGTACGGTGAGTAACTTATAGTTACTCTTCTGTTCTGTCCCCTTTCCTCCATACTGCATGGGCGATTACAACCGAGTGTAGCCCCAGGGTGGAGAAGAGACCCTCCTGAAGCAAACAAGTTTCTAAGAACCGCCTGTCTGAAAGCCGCGTCTGATCTAGAACCGGCATCCAAACAGTAGTGGTTGTAGAAAGCCAAAGGGCTGGCCCATGTGGCCGGCCTGCTTATGACTTGCCCGGGGCATGCCACTGGAATGCGATGGACGTTGCCTTGGCTCTGACCGCGTGGGCGTGCATGTTGGCCGGCAGTGGCTTATGCTGTCCTTCGAAGCTTCCTTGATGGCCGAGACCATCCAACGGGCTATGGAGGCCTTGGAGGCTTGATACCCTGGTCTTGATCAGCCGAAGGCAACAAAAAGTGCGTCCGACTTGCGGAAGCCCTTGGTCCTGTCTGGTAGAATTTTAGGGCACGCCTGACGTCTAGGCAGTGCAGAACTCCGTGCTTCGTCTTTTGGCTCAGCAAAAAACGTAGGCAGCACTAGCTCTTCGTTCAGATGGAACAGGGAAGGCACCATAGGCAGGAATGCTGGGTGCGTCCTAGGGCTCTGAGGCGACTAGCGCCTGGATTTCACTGACTCTGCGAGCTGAGGTGAGGCCGACTAACAAGGCCGTCTTAATGGTGACCAGCCTGATGTTCGCGGAAGCCATTGGTTCAAATGGTTTGTACGCCAAGGCACCCAGAACTATGTTAAGGTCCCACATAGAGTGTGGCCTCTTGATGTGCGGGAAGAGTCTGGCGAGTCCCGTCAAATGCTTCTTAACAATCGGGTTGTAAGAGGAAAATACCTCCTCCTCTGAATTTCTGTAGGCCCCAATGGCTGCCAAGTGCGTGCGGCAAGTGTCCACCTGCACAGGCGAGGTGATCCGAGAAGATGAGCACGTCGTCCAAGGTACATGCAATATCCTTAGAGTCTGCCCAGTGGCAGAACCTGGTCCACTTGCTCCTATACTGGGCCCTGGAAGCGTTGTTCCTGGCGCCCTGTTTGATCTCTAGATTAGCCTGGGCAAGGCTGAGGTGACCTAGCGTGACCTGCTGAGGAACCACGCAGTGAGGGCTAGTTTCTGTGTAGCGGGTGGATGACCCTGCCTCCCTGCTGTGCCAGAATATGTGCTGTGCCCAGTGGAAGGCGACTGGGCTGCCTCTCCAAGAGGCAGAACAGCTCCGAGATCCATGGCCTGGCTGGCCACCACAGGGCTATTTGAATGATGCTGAGGTGGCGAGACTCCTTGATGTTGCATATCAACCTGTGTATCAGTGGTGTTGTCGGGAAGGCGTATGACGTCATTCTGTCCCACTGAATCTGGAATGCATCGTGCAGGGAGCCCGGCCCCTGTCCCTGCCAGTAGGTGAACAGTTGGAATTTCCTGTAGTCCCAGGAAGCAAAGAGGCCCACCTGGGGTTGGCCCCGTTTGCTGAAGATCTCCCGCAGTACTACATCGTTCAACTGCCACTCGTAGTTGTCCACTCCCAGTCTGCTGAGCATGGCCGTGAGGTAGATGTTATTCTCCACGGCCCATTCCCACAGGCTGGCTGCCAGTCTGCACAGCGGAGGGGATCTGGTACATCCCTGCTTGTTGACATAGAACATGCTGGTCGAGTTGTCTGTTAGAATGAGGACAACCTTGCCCTCGATCACCGGCAGAAAAGGCTCCGAGCGCCAGCCAGATGGCCTTCGGTTCCAGCCAATTAATGTAGTGCTCCTGCCGGGTCCAGGTGCCATGGACGCAGTGGTTGTCCAAGGTGGCCCCCCCAACCCTCGAGAGAGGAGTCCGTTGTGATGGTGAACTGTGGGGTAGGTTGCCGGAAAGGCTTGCTTGTCCGCAGGTTGCATTCCCTGGACCACCATGTGAGGTCCGGGTGAAGCGACAGAGGAATGCTGATCATCTGACTGGGAGCCTCGCTCCTGGTTTGAAGATACTGCAAAGTGCAGCTGTATCCTCCTAATCCTGAGTCTCGTGTGGGGGACGGCCAAAAGGACTGCTGCTATGAGACCCAGTAGGTGTTGGTACCACCAGGCTGAGGTCACGTCTCTGCTGAGGAAGTGTGCCGTGGCCCTCTTGATGGCCGTGATCTTGTCCTCAGAGGGAAACACCTTCTTGGAGCATGTGTCCCAAATGAGGCCCAAGAAGGTCAGTCGCTGCGTAGGCTGCAGCTGCGACTTCTTGAGGTTGAGTGAAAAACACAGCTCGTGCTGTGTGTTCATAAGAGTGTGAGAAGTGTGGTGCACCGCTTCCTGAGATGTCACCCTGACGAGCCAGTCGAGGTACGGGTAGATGTGCTGGCCCTGTGACCAGAGGAGGGCCGCCACTGTGTTCATCAGCCTGGTAAAGACCCTGGGGGCTGAGTTGAGGCCGAAAGGAAGCAGCTTGTATTGGAAATTAAAGCCCATGGTCTTGAATCGTAGAAAAGAATGATGATCATTCAGATCCAGGGAGCACATCCAGTCTCCCTTGCACAATGTCTCCGCTATCAAAGCTGGCATAACTTTCTTGAATTTCTGTAGAGGTAGGGGGAGTTTGAGGGTGGAAAGGTCCAGCACAACTCTCAGGCCCGCCTGGTTCTTCTGAATGGAGAAAATCCTGGAGTAAACGCCCAAGCCTCGTTGGGAGGCTGGGACTTGCTCCACTACCTGGCTCTCGACGAGCAACCGGATCTCTGCCAAAAGAGTTGCTGTCCCAACCTGTGGGAGGGGAAGCAGGAGGAGAGGCTAGGATAGGGAGGCAGTACACCCTGGATACTACTGAGAGGATCCAGGGGTTCGCAAAATTCTGGCGCCAAAAAGGTGCATGGAGAGCAAGCCTGCCCCCCCCCATTGGAGACACGAGTGACGTTTCATGCCTTCTTTCCTTCCGAGACACCCCATTTTTGTTGCTTGCGTCGATGTTGGGTCAACGAACGGTCAGGTTGCCTGGAACTCCGCTCTTGGAAGCCGTGGAACCCCTCGTATGTACGCCCCTTGTCAGAGCGCAGCTGTGACTGGGTGTACATTTTGGGCTTGGTCTTTGTAAGGATGGATAAAGACTTAGCCGTTTGTAAGCTGTTTTTCTTTTGTCCAGCTCCTCGTCCGTCGTGGAGTGGAAGAGGTCACCCCCTTCGAACAGAAGGTCGAAGATGCGTTCCTGGACTTCCGGATTGAATTTAGTAGCATGGAGCCAGGCTGTTCTTCTCATGTCCGTAGTAATGCAGATGGCCCGGCCAGAGGTTTCAATGTGGGCCACGGTTGATTCCATGAGGTCTTGTGCCACCATCTTGGCCTCTGCCAGTCCCGCCTTGAATCGTGGTTGGCTCTGCGCCGGATGCTCTGGGAGGAAATCCGCAATTTCCTGCCAAAGCCTCTGGTTAACAGCTGGCAGCATGGCATCAGCGTTGACTTGACAAAGTTGTAGGGACGCGTTGGAATACAGCTTCTTTCCGTACGCCTCCAAGATCTTCCCCTCCTTGCCTGGCAGCACCGCAGAGGAAGAGGCATCACTATACTTGAAGCCGCAGCAATCACTGAGGGTGGGTCGATAACAAGAGTATCCCCCTCCATCTGCCTGTATTTGGCCTCCAGGCTCAGATTGACCTGCTGGACCGAATCGGGCTTGAGCCAGCCCTTTTTAGTCAAGGTGACCACGTCCTTCTGCATCGGTATCCCCGTTCATGCTGTGGGACGCAGCGTGAGGACTTCGGCAAAGGGCCCCTCTGCTGGTTGCTCAACCTCGGATTAGGGATGGCCCAAGTACTCTGCCAGCCCTACAAGACGTTTGTGGAAGGCCTTGGCCGACGACAGTGTTTCAGGGTCGTCCTCCTCATCCGTGTCCACCGGTTGGGCCGGCACCGGTGGAGGAGTGCTGGGAGCCGAAGGCTGGGGTGTGGAGACCGGAGCCAGAGGCTGGTACGGAACCACCTGCACAATCGGTTTGGGGGCCGGAGCGGGCGGCTGAGGCTGCACAGGGGCCTGCAGTGCCTGAACTGGGGCCTGCGCAGAACCACTGACGGGAGCACGTACCTGATGGCATCCCTGAGGATGACCCCGTTCCGTGGAGATTTCATGTGCCCGAGGAACCTTTTCAAAAAATCTATCCTCATAGGCCAGAGTGGTAGGCAATATTGACTGGATAGCGGGCAGCTGCTGGAGCCATTGTGTGCCCTGCCCATACGGATGCAGCAGGAACCTGCGCAACGATGGGTAGGCTGTAGGCCACATACTTGGTTGACACCAGTCCCACCTTGTCACCCGTTCCTCCACCTGCTCCCTGCCTTGGTGCGGTATTGGGCAGAGGTCAGGAATGTCTGGCACGGTGGCCATTTTGTCGAGCTGCCTTCCACCTGCCTGCGTCGTGTTGCTCAGCTCACTGGGCCCAGCCCCGTCCAGGACTCGAGTGTGGATCAAGGGGGCCTACCTTGTTCCTCAGGCCGAGGCCTGGTAAGCACTTCGCCCTCCGCGGATCTGCCGGTACAACCGTAATAGCGCCCCCTCTGACATATTGCCGTTACTAGGGCATGGCCCCTCGGGTGAAGACCCGGTAAAAGAACCTTCTGGTCACTCAGCACTGTCACCAGGAGGATCTACTGACCCCTCGGCCTGTCGGTTGGTAGCCGATATAGCCTTGGTACTCGTGCTGGTATGAGGACCCGAGCTGTCACTCCCGCGCAGGCAAGTCTTTGGGAAGGAGTCTCCCTTGCGGGGTGCGCTGGAAAAGAGGGGCCCTACCTTGGATCGATGACAGACAGTCCTTTAGGTCCTTTGGAGACGATATCTGGAAGAGCTCCATCCACCTGGTTAGTCTGTTCAGAGACCTAGAGGAGAGCGCGTCACACGCGGCACAAGCTTGCCAGCCGTGGACTCGGCCAAGGCAATGTAGGCAGAGGGTGGGGGGGTCTTTAGATGGAAAGAGCCCGTCGCAGGATGGATACCTGGTGAATCCTGTAGAAGTCGACATGCGCCAGGGAGGTGTGTGATGACTGAGGGCCAAGTACCTGAATGATAAGACAAAAAAGACAGAAGAGAAGAAGTATCCGCACGTGGAATTACATGGCCAAAGCCAAACCCAGGAGCGCTGGTGAATTCCTCCCGTTCTCGTCGATGCGGAAAAGGGGACTGAGGTGTGGCGCCGGAGGACGGATCCAGGGCAGCGCATGCTCCCAGGGCCGCACCCCTCTAAATTTAAAGGGAAAGAAGGTTTTCTTCTGATGAAAAAGGTTCCGTCTCCTGTCCCTTGGAAGGGACACCCATGCAGTATGGAGGAAAGGGGACAGGACGTAAGAGGACCATGTACGCAGAGGTGAGAGCCACCAATACAACAGTCTTCAGTGTCACCAAGCAGATGTCCACAGAGGCCATTGCTCAAAAAGCTTGCGTTGCATAGCTGCAAAAACCACATACAGGTCCCACACCAGGTGCAGCCTATGCACCGGAGGAAAAAGCCTAGACAACCCATTAAGGTGTGCCTTAAACACTAGGTTGGCTGCCGAAAACACATGTTTATGAAAGTTCTTGAAAGCCCCGATGGGCGCTAAATACGTGCAGCAAATATCCACCTGAACTCCAGAACAAGCGAGGTGCGCTGAAAAATCCTGAACGTCATCCAGAGGACAGGGTCCAGACAAATGTGGCAAGCCCAACGGCAGAACCTGGTCCATTTGTTTTTATATTAGGATTGAGTAGGGCCTCCTGGCCTGCTGAATGATGTCCCAGTTGTCATCTGAAAATTGATCATGCTGAAAGCTCAGCTGATCAGGAGCCAGGCCATCAGTTTGGCTGGATCCAGATGCTCAACTGCTCCGCCCTGCTGCGTCAGAAGACCATGCTGGGTATCAGAAGCTGGACGGGACACTCGGAGCACAATTGCAGCAGATCCGAATACCAGAGTCTCGAAGGCCAGTGGGGGGCAACAAAGATGAAGCTGCAGCCCAAAGAAACCCGGAACTTGCGGAGGGTCAGCTGGAGCTACGGGGTTGGCGGGAATGCATAACCCCTGCGTCTGTGTCAGCAGATCTGAAAGTTGCCTCTCAGTGACCCCCCCCTGACCTTTCCACGAGGTAAACTGGAGGCACTTGGCATTCAGAGAAGAGGCAAACAAGTCCAGGTCCGCTGTTAGGGAGAATCGTGGGCAGTGCCCTTAGGGACCACTACACAAGATTAAGACTACAGGTGGTAGTACAATTTCACCTTTGGTACAAGCCTGTACTACACGAGTGGTAGCAGTAGCGGAGCAGCCAGACTTATCTCAAGAGCAAATGAGCAGTAGTAGAGATTACATAAAGGACTACAATAACTGTGACTCAAGCAAACACTGACTCAAGGTTTTTGGTTAAAAAGTAAAAGTACATTTATTTTTAGACCATCTGTTCATAAAAACTTCACTTCTATTAAATTAAAACCACACTTCAAATACACTACAAAACAACCAATTCCCCTTGTGCAGAACAATTCAAGGTAAGTACCTTTGGATTTGAAAGACCGGTGTTGTGAAACAAAGACGTTACCGGGGGTTATTATGCAATCACTTTTTGACAGTAATGACAGTTCGGCTTACGAAAGAGAAGCGTACCCGCGAGAAGAAATGTTATCGTAGTCAAACACACTTAGCACATGAATTAACACAAGACAGTTGGGGACAAAACTCATAGGCAATACTTTTGTCAAGGCAGATAGAATCAAGAGACACTTTCTAAAACGTAGAAAAAAGTCAATAGGCCTGCGCCGGTGTCAATAGGATAGGGATCCTGTTGTCGAGGATCACAAGGTTAGAACAGTTCACGATTCGAGATTGCCAGGAGTACTTCGATAGTCAAAAGAGGAAGCTAAATTTATAAGAGGGAAGGAAGATAAGGACAAGCCTTTGGTGAGTAGAACAGGGGTTCACCCTAGTTCCTCGAAGTCGGACACAGTACCTTATTCGTATGAAGAAAAGCTGGTGCTACGGCAGTCGTTCCTGGTAGTTCCTGCAGACTCACGGTTCCTGAAGCTTCAGTCGTGGGGACAAGAAGGAGGATGTCTGGAGCGATCTGCACTACCCAGGGATGAAGCCAGCAGCAGCAAAGCAACAGTGAATAAACGGTGTGCTCCTTTAAAACAGGAGAGGCTCTTCAGATGGCTATCCGGACCACTACAGCTGTGTGCAGCGATTTCGACCAAGAAGAGGATCCTCTGGCTGTGGAAGGTGAGCTGGTTGATCCCACCAGGCTCAAGGGAAGAAGACTCCGGACTGGATCTTCTCTTGTTGTTGAAGGGTAGATAGCTCAGGACTGCAGCAGGGCTTCACCGGGACTCGGGAGTTGTAGCAGCCATCTTCTTCTCTGCTGCTCTTTGGTTCCTTGCAGTTCCATTGGCGACTCTGCCTTCCAGCCCAAGAGCCCTGCCTTTAATGCCAAAATCCCCCATTCACACAGCCTGGCTGTCAATCACTCAGCAGGGGGGTTGTCCGGACCGGACAACCACCTCATCCAATCAACACAAAGTGCGACTCGGGTCTCCAAGGAGACCCTGTGCAGGGGTGACTAAACCCCTCCCTCACATTCAGCCCACCTAGACACCAAAGGAGGGCTTCTGGACAGAAGCCCGCCAAAGGTCGGCGAATAAAGGAGGCAAACCTGGTTTGCCGCGCAAAGTAAAACACAAGAAGGACCTTAACAAAAAGAAATGGCGATAAAACCCAACTGGAGCCAAAATAAAAAGTATTTGGTCAAGCGGGTTTAAGTTCCAGGATAATACAATAGCCTAAAACAGTACCACGTTTATATAGTATAATCGTAGTAGAAAAGTTAGGGTAGATCCCACTGCCACAGACAAAAAGGGGTAGGAATGAACCCTTTCCAGTATTCCATGTAAGATAGGGAATACTGGGTCTGTAGTTTAAATGACTACATAAAGTAAATGGCAACTTTACCTGTTTCTGGGGGACAGCAGTCAGCCCCAGAAAAATTGAGTCAGGGGTAAGTCTCAAAGACAACCCTGTGTCACTGCACTGAGGGTGCTGTGTAAAACACACAAAGTGGGGCTCATGGAGTGGGTGGCTCCAGAGCCCAAGATCACACAAACAGTTGAAAAACACATGGCAAAACACATGCAAGAGTGGGAAAAAGGTTCCGACTCTTACCAGGTGGAAAATATAAACCCCAGAAATCCAGCAGAGCTGCTGAGGGACTCACTAGGTAAGGGCAATTAGCCATACATGAGAATTCTCCACAACATCCGCAAACCCACAATGCTGAAACAGGGGCCACAAGGAGCCGTTGTGCAACTCACACTTGTAGGTGTTGAACCCCAAGCTACTCAGCTGATCTGCTTCTGCATTGCTGTCCCCTGGCAGGTGGACTGCAGATATCCAAATCCTCTATGTGAGGGCCCGTTTCCAGATCGAAACCGCCTCCATGCAGAGGTGGGGGGTGGGAGGGTGGGGAGAGAAACAGGTGCCACCCTGCTTGTTCAGGTAAAACATTGTAGTAGAATTGTCTGTCCTGGCCAGAACCAACTCGTCCCTGATTAGGGGCAAAAACACCTTCAGGGCCAGGCTCAATGTCCTGAGCTCGAGCATATTGATATGAAGGAGGGCTTCAGTCCTGGACCATGCTCCATGAATCGTAAAGCCCTCCAGAGTAGCCCCCAGGCCGGAAAAGAGGAGTCCTTCATCACCACCAGGGTAGGCTTCAGTCGGGTAAAGGGGGCTCTCACTGAAACATTGCCGTCCATTAGCCACCAGCGAAGGTCGGGCAAATGGAGCGGTGGTATTGGGATCCTGTCTGAGACCCTGTCTCCTGATCCCAGTCGGCCACAAGGTGGAGCTGGAGGCACCTCATCTTGAGACGGTCACGCTGCATAGTCAGCAAGCAGGTGACCATCAGGGCCCAGAATGTGCTGGAACCACCATGCCAAGGTGGTCAAGTTGGCCAGAAAGTGCCCCACCACCTTGTGGAGGGACATAAGCCTCTCGGGCGTGGGAACACTTGTTGACCAGTAGTGTTCCAACGCACCCCTAGGAAGACCAGTTCCTGAGACTGGCATAACAAACTTCCTCCGGTTGAGGTATGCACCAATATCAGAAAGGAGAGCACAACAACCCCTTTAGGTGAACACCACCCTCACCAACCAGTCGTCCAGATAAGGGTATAGATGATGGCCCTCCAAGCAGAGAAGGCCTGCCACTGCATTCATCAACTTTGTGAAGAAACGAGCGGCAGAGTTCAGGCGAAGGGCAGCACTTTGCACTGGAAGTGGTACGACATAATCGTGAACCACAGGAACTTCTGATGCGGTTGATATATGGGTGCATGCCGGTACGCATCCTTGAGATCTAGGGAAAACATTCAGTCCCCTGCACACAGAGACTCGGCTATGTGCACGGGAGTAATCATCTCGAAGCGTTCCAGCGGTAAAGACAGATTTAGAAATGACAGATTCGGGACTACCCTCAGGCCAGCCTGGTTGTTCTTGGGTACCACAAAAATCCTGTAATAATAACCGAAGCCCCTGTGTACAAGAGGAACCGGTTTTACTGCCTGCATCTCCAAGAGCTAAAGTACCTCCCGTAAAAAGGGCCAGGGACCTGATCTGATGAAGAGGAGAGGATGGTAGAGGCAGAGGAAGGCTGAAGCCTGATGAGACTACAGATAGGATCCATGGGTTGCTGAAAAGATGCTTCCGGGTGCCCTGCAACAGAGTAAAACAGACCCCTGCAGGCGAGATGTGTTCCGCGACCCTGACCTCAGTGCTTCTTGGCGTCAGAGCCGGGAGGGCAGAGGAGGGGGAGCGGAAAAACCCATGCAACGTCCTCTGCTACTTCCTTTTGTTGTCGCTGGGCGACCAGTCAAGCCTCTGTGTACCGCAGTCTCTGAAACCCTTGAAGCGGAGATGGTCCGTCATTTGCACTCGGTTCTACCCTGGGATTGCAGGAAGAATTTCTAACCCGGTTTTGTCAGGATGGTCAAGGACTTGGCGGTTTGAGTGGAGGTTTTCTTTGTCAATTTGTCATCGGTGGACAAATGAAAAAGGTCCACGCCCTCGAAGGGCAGATCTAGGATCTGCTCCTGCACGTCAGAGGAAAACGTGCATCCAGGCCGTCCTTCTCATCTCAACCCCAAGACGGATGAACGTTTGCATGAGAAAGGTGCGTGCTACCAAAAGTTTGCACCTTTCTCATGCGAACACACGTACATACTATGGGGGCTCTGCAGGCGTTTCCCCCGTAACCCCCACTCACGATACTGTGAAGTATAGTGAGCGTGGTGTTGTGGGGGACACCCCTGCAGCCTGTGTTTTATTTGCGGCGGTGTCCCCCGCAACACCCCGCTCACTATACCACACAGTATAGTGAGCGGGGTGTTGCGTGGGGCACCCCGCAGTCTTTTTTTGTAATTTTTTTTTTTTTACTTACCTGCAATGCTACCACCAAAGGTTCGAACTTTTGGTGTTCGAACCTTTGGTGGTAGCATTTTTAGAACTTTTGGTCCTTGCAGACCTTTATTGTCGGTCAAAAAGTAATAATTCCCCCAAGACACAGCCCTCTGCTGGCTGCTGCAATGTGGGAGACCGAAGACTCCATGGAGGTCCTGCGCAATGGCCCGGGCATCTGCCAGACCAGCCTTGAAGGAGGCTTGTTGGCCAGGCAGAAATTCCCTCAGCCCCAGCCCCAGCTTCTGGTTAGCCACGGCCAAGAGGGCGTCTGCATTAGCTTGCCGCAGATGCAGTCCTGAGATGGAGTAACAGCGCTTTCCCAAGGACTCGAGGATCTTGTCCTCCTTGGAGAGGAAACTGGTGGTGGCTCCAGTGGAGGAAGATGACGAAGACGATGGTTTAGAATATAAGGAGACAGCGGCCACCACAGGAATGGGGCTGCAGGTGGGAGGCAAGGAGGATTGGCTCCCCATCCGTTAGCCTAAACCTGCTATTCAACTTCTTGTTCATCTGGGCGTAGGCCCTGGGCTTGTCCCAAACCTTCCACGCCACCTGCAGCACATCATTCTGAAGTGGAAGGCCAGACCGGGTTACAGTGCGTTTCCCCAAGACTTCTGCAAGCACACCAGACTCCTGGGGGGCTTACTCAGGAAGAGGGACCCACAAGAACTCTGCCAGGCCCTGGTGGCAGTCCTTAAAGGCCTTAATGGATGCCAAGGGCTCAGCGTCCTGGGTGTAATAGTCAACCTCGTCATGGACCCCCCCCCTCCTCCCCCTTTTCACAGGCCGAGGGGAATCTGGGGCCTGGGACACAGGTGCCAGTGGAGTCCCCCCCCCTTCCCCCAGGTCTGGAGCCGCAGAAAAGTCCAACGGCTGTTAAGCCAGAGGCGCTGGTGGTGCAGGAGAAGGTGGCGGGGTCACCACGACTGGCAAAGTCTGAAACGGAGGAGGGACCAGCACTGGGAGCACTGGAGGAACGTGAGGAGTCCCCAGGGAGGAAGGGTGGGGGGCCGAGGTGGCGGGGCCGCCTGAATGATAAGCACCTTCACAATGTCCGCCACGTGCCGCTCTGGCATTTTGAAGCCTTGCGCTATGCCCTAGGTTCAAGGGCGCAAAGGCCCTGAGCCAAAAAAGAGGGCTCCGACATGAAAAGATAAAGCTTGGGTCTTGCACCCGAAGCAGAGGCGTCAACCTCAGAGAGCCCTATGGTAGGCACCGAGCCCTAAGCCGGATGGTTGGTAGTCGAAACGCCCTGGATTACAGCCTTGGAGCTCGTTCCGGTAGGATGTGAGCCCTCGGCACCTGTGCTGGTAGCCGTGTTGGATCTAGCCGAGGAAGACTCTTGGCGGTGGCACTCGACAATCCCCTACCGCCTGGGCAGAAGACGAGCCTGATCATCAGAGGACAACGTGGAAGGGTCCCTAAACCCCTCAGACTGCCCCCGGACCCGTCGGCTTGGGAGCTGGTAGCCTTAGAAGTCTGCCTGTGCAGATTTGTATCGTTCAGTAATTCAAGGGCTCTGAATGACTGTTTTTTTCCCCTTGTTCCCTCTCTCCTTGAGCGCTTTGAAACACTAACTTTGTGTATAGGCTCTTTAAAAAGAAACATTACCATACCAATGGTAGAGAAATATAGAAGGCAAAGGCAAGAAGGCAGTTGTCACAAGAGGTCAGCTTTGCGCTTGAGCAGAAGAACGTCAGTCTTCTGCTTCTTCAGATATTTTACATCAAGAAGTGAATTTCTTTTATTCAGCGGACAAGGAGAATGCAGTTAGTGAGGATTTATGTGTAATTAGAGTATGTGAAGACATGGGACTACAACAAGGCAGCAGAGAAACTCATTTGAGATTGGGGGGACCAGGATATCGAGGGTTGTGATTCTTCTACGGAAGGAGTTAGGCTTGAATAATGTAATCATAGCAAGCTATTTCCCAACATCTTCAGATAAAAAACAGTGATAAAGAACTATTTCCAGCAGGTATAGTGTGTAATTTTATCATAATATTGAGCAATGGAAATGTTATCTGAAAATGGATTTTCATTGAGCCATTATTTAAGAGCTGCATACAAAGACTGATGCACAACCAACATCTTTTGCTGCTGTATTTACTACCCCCTACTTTTGAAAAGAAATCTCCACTCTAATAGTAAATTACAAATAACTCTGTAAAGGCAAAAACCTGCACAGTGGTTCAGAAACTTTCACTTACAGGAACTTAAATGCCATCAGGTAATGGATAGCGAAACTCAGAGCTCCTGATAAGGCCAAAATGCTTTAAACGCTGTCTGAAAGTCTGAATAAACAGCAGAACTTTCACAACTATTATATAAAAAGTGACTCGTATACAACTATTTACCTGACAACGCTAGAGAGAAGGTACCACACAATCTGAAGAATTCCTTGATGGTCTGAAGCCTTTTCAGAAAGAAAATCTCTTCCAGCACTTGGCGGTGATTATCATCATCAAAGAAATTAACCTGTGTGCTTCGTGCTTCACGGATTATGTCAATCTTCCGCCAAGCTACTGGGATTTCCATTTTGTTCAACTGGCAAAATATAAAAAAATAATTACACAACAGCTCCATGATAGGTAATCAATTTTGTAAGTTAAATGAAATACCATTACCTTTTCAATCAACAACCCAAACGCAGTTTCGACTTGGGCAAACATCCCGTCAAATGCAACTAAAAGCATCTGTCCAGCTGACATTTTGGGTGTTTCATCAGTCGAACCATTTCTTGGCTGAATCAATTCACCATACTGTGCATGCAGCATCCTAGAAAAGAAGTATATTATAGTTTTGTTGAAGTCAGTTTAAAGTCTTCAAACGCAAACATATGCTATATTAAGTGAATTTGTGGTAATGTTTTTAATAGGTAGTGCTTCCTGCTCATCTTTTAATATTCTTAATCATCTGGCTGGATATGAGCTCTAAGCATGCAGGAAACTGCCATCAAGTCACCCCATAGAGTTGTAGTGGCCCACCACTGTCCCACAAGCATGCACTTCCGTTGAAAAAATGACTTGCCTCTAGGTAATGTTCTTTCCGATAGATGTTCCTCCCACGGAATCCTCATCTTTGATATCTCCCAGCACAAGCGCTCTTCCGAAACATTTCTGCCACCAGGGGGCGCAGTGTGGTTCTGTGTCTGCTCCGGTCGACGCCTTTATGCACCCTGCGCTGGACAGGACGTTTGGGCCAGTATATATTGAGGCGCCGTGACCCGCGCCATGACCTTAGTTCCACCCTTTTTCCATTGCACGCTGAAGGACCATAGAAACAAGGTTTACTAGCTATCCGCTAAAAGGGAGAGGCAGAGGCGATGAGGAATCTGTGGGAGGAACAGCCATCAGAAAAAATATTACTGAGCGCTAAGTAATTTGTTTTTCTAGCTTATTCCTTCCTACCACGGATTCTTCCTCTTTGATAGACTCCCATAGCAGTACGTAGATCTTGATTAGGGGGTGGAGCAAGAACACCCGCTATATCAAATAACTCTGGAGGACAGCCCCTACCAAAACAAGCTTCCAGACCAAAATGAGAATCCAAGCATTAATGTTTAGCAAACTTATGCAAACAAGCCCACGTAGTTGCATGGCAAAGGTTGAGAACAAGGACTCCACATTGATATATGATATGATATTTTATTTATATTGAGCCCATATTAAAGTGTTTCAGGGCGTGACGAGGCAAAGGAGGGGGTGCAAAAGAGGAACAAAAAGATCTTACTAGGCCCACTGACATTGAGAACTCGCAAGTGTAGGGGAGAGGGAAGGGGAAAGTGCGAGGGGCAGGGGAGGTGTGGAAAGTGCACAACACAGGATTAACAACAAAAGGTACTGTGGCCATCAGGTGGCAAGTGCATGACTTAAGCGCAGAACGAGTGTCAAGTAAGTGCAGGTGATGGGATTGTAGGGTTGCAGATACAGACCCAAGTGCAAGCGTAGCCAAAGGCAGTGCGAGTGAGTTGCAAGGGATCTGGGCACAAAATCAGAGGGTAACCAGAAGCCCAATGCAGGCACAGACGTCGATCAGCAGGGCAGAGGAAGAGAGAAGGCTGAAGCAAATAGGAGTGTCTTAAGGTGCTTTTGGAACCAAAAATGGTTCTCCTCAAGCTTCAGCGATGCAGGGAGGGAGGCTATTCCAGAGGGAGGCCCCAGCCGAAGAAAGATCTACCGCCAACTCGTTGCTTGGAGAAGCGACGGGCCCTGAGGGAGTTGGAGGAGCGAAGTGCTCGAGTAGGAATGTATTCACGAAGAGAGAGTTGGAGGTATAGAGGACCCTGACGGCCTTGTGGACAATGCAGAGGGTCTTGAACATAATTCTTGCAGCCACTGGGAGCCAAAAGATTTCAGTGCTGGAAAGATTCGATCCCTTGGCTCGAGGCTAAGGACAAGTCTCGCAGTCCTGTTCTGAATGAATTGCAGAGGGCGGAGAGAAAAAGCAGGCAGATTTAGAAAGAGGCTGTTGCAATAGTCCAGCCTAGAGAGCACAGCTCTGGAGACAGTGAGCTTCTGGGGAAAGGAGAGTAAAGGAAGAGTACCTCTGAGGAGGTGCAGTTGGTAGTTTGACTTCTTAGATATGTCAGATGTGAGGAGAAAAGGAGAGTGTCGAGTCGAAGATGACCCAGAGGTTCTTAGCCCCGTAAGTGGGAGCAGGAAGAGGGCCAAGGGAGGCCGGCCAGAGAGTGACAGGAAAGGAGCTGAAGTGGAGGACAGCCTACTGGTGGAATGTGCCCCGACACCTTCAGACACAACCTTCACAGCCAGATCATAGAATTCCAAGATACAGAGGATGATCCACCTTGACAGGGTCGGTTTGGTCACAAGCCCTACCAGCACGAGCACCAACACGACCAACGAAAAGCTGGCCATCTTTTCTATAGTTCAAGAGACAAAGCCGAGGGCCCGCACTGGATCCAGTCGATGGAATCACTCCTCTGGCTTGTAAGGGTTTGGTAGAGGAAAAAAATGACAGGAAGCTCTTGAGACAGATGGAAATCAGAGATCCCCTTGTGGAGGATAGGGAACAGGTAAAACGGTCCACATATCTTTTCTGGAACCAAGCAGAAAACCTACGCCACCTGGAGGCAAAAATGGATTTGGTGGCAGGCTTCCCAACAGAGCAGAGTACATCTAAAATGTCCTCCAACAAATCCTACTCCTTATAACTGAACCTTATGGCAGAAAAGCATGAAGGTTTAGGCTGCTGAGGTTCAGATGTAGGATTTGTCCCTTCGACGAGGAGAGGAGGTCCGCTATGCGGAAGGCGCAAAGGAGGGCAGATGGTCAGGTCCAGCAGCACCGGGTACCATGTTCTCCTGTCCCAGTCTGGAGTGGTCAAGATCATCCTGGACCTGAACAGGCATATCCTCCTGAGAACCAGCAGTACGACTGGGGTTGGCAGGAACGCATACAGCAGGTCGGAGTCCCCTTTGACTGTAACAGCGTCCTCCAGAGCACCGTTTCGAGGAAATTCCCTGGAGCAGAATCACCTGCACTTCCTGTTCACACAGGATGCGAAAAGATTCACTTAACGAGTTCCCCAACGGAAGATCCTGACAAAGCTTTGTCTTGTGGGAGGCCAAACACTGTCAGCTCAGGTCATCTGCTAACATGTTCTCCTTGCCGGCCAGAGGAGTTGCCGTCAGACACACTGTTCTCCAGAGCCCAGAAGCACGTTACTTTTTTGCAGAGGGAAGGAGCCCACACCTCCCTACCTGTTGAGGTAGTGCATGGCCAGTGTATGTTAGCTGTCAGGATCAACAGTCTTTTCGCATACAGAAGGGAGGAAAGAGATTAGAACCATCCTGATCACTTGCAATTTTGGCAAATTGATGGGGCATTCCGACAGAGAACACAGATTGCTCTCCGCTAGATATGTGCAGCTGTTCGCCCCAGGCCTTCAGGGACATGGGTGACTAGAGACAGTTGGGTCCAGGGTTGTTGAAACACACGTTTCATTAGTCTCTCCAGGACCACCTTTGCAGGTCTCTGGACACCACCACAGAGACCTGGAGAAGGTCTGCGGTATGTCCCTGAAACAGACCATTGGCAAGTGGGAAGCCACTGAAGCAACCTCATGCTTAGACGAGCCTCTGACACTACAAGGATGCAGGAGCCCAAAAGAACTAGCAAGTGCAGGAAACCGGAGGTAGAATCCTTTTTGCGTGATTGAAAGATACGCATCTTTGATATGTTCGCTGCTCAGTCCTCAGGCAGCAAGGTAAAGCTCGGGCAAGTGTGCAAGGCTGCCTCGATGATCTGAGGGAATAGGAAGGTGAAACCTGAGACTTCTTGAAGTTCAGGGAGAAGCCCGAACTGTGCAACAGTCTGCAAATCCGTTACAAGGGTGCAGACATCTCTTTGGGGAGGTAGCTCGGACGAGCCAGTTATCCAACTAAGAAAAACATTGATGCCCCCCCTTCCGAGGCAAGCGCTACCACTCCTAGCAGCTTGGTGAAGACACTGGATGCTGAAGAAAGGCCAAACGGCAGGACCGTGATTTGGTAATGGCAATGTCTAATCTACAAGTGCAGGTACTTCGGGCATGGGCACATGGAAGCATGCTTCCTGGAGATCTAGGAAGACTGGCCAATCCTGCAGATCTAGTGCCTGAAGAATCTGGGCAAGAGTGACCATCTTGAACGTGTTTTTGGGTAAGTACAAGTAAAGAGCCTCAGATCTAAGGTGGGATGCACAGGGCCCCATCCTCCTTGGGCATCAGAAAATAAGTTGAATACCAGGCACTTGCCTCGATCGGAGTAGTATACCAGTTCTATGGCCCATTTTGCCAGAAGCTGGGGATCGGGAGGCAAGTACAGGCCAGTGCAGAGGATGGTCTGGAGGACGCGGAGCAAAAGGGAGACAGTATCCCGGGTGAATGACCTGTAAGGCTCGGGCATCGGAAGTGGTAAGGATCCATTCCTTGCCGAACTGGGAGATGCTGCCTCCCATGGGGGAGAGATAATGGAAGCCCGATTCATAAGGGCTTCGCACCAGGGGCTGCTGAGGGCAGTGTGGCGGTTGACAAAACCTCCACTAGGGGCACCCAGTCCCTGACCCATTTGGGTGTGGCTCTGCATCTGTTTGCCTGAGTGAGTTTAATCTCTGTCTTTGTGGGAGGGGGGTGTCACAGGCTGTTGGACCTGCCAGACTTTGAAGCCTGGATTTATTTTTTAGGGATACATCAACCTTTGTACAGAACAGATAGTTGCCATCAAACAACTTGTCCAGAGGTTTTGAGTGGACAACCAGGGCAAATCCTGACACTCTCAGCCAAGAATATCTCCTTGGTGCACTTTCGGTGGCCATGGTTCTGGCCACAGTGTGCAGTGTTCAAACCTAAATGGAGGATCTGGTGGGAAGCCTCCTAACCATCCTTGAACAGGCCCTTAACCATCGCTCATGTCTCCTTCAGTGATGTGTTCTACCACCCCCGGAATACCAGACCAAAGTCCAAATAAAAATGTATCTACAGCATTCATTCATCTCCGGACAAGTCTTGCTGTGCCAAAAACCTTTCTCCACCAGGAAACTAGTCCCTTGCTCTTCCTATCCGGTGGTCTTCAGGTTCGCTGCAGCTGCCTGGGCAACCAACCCTTCAGGCAATGCGCGGGTAGACAAACTGGTCTGAAGGTGTGCCCTGTGCTTTTTGGCCAGGTCCCCGACTACAGTCAAGACAGAGTCCACATTGGACCATAGTTCTAAGACTGGTGCTTCTACTGTTTAGTTGAATGGGAGTTCCCCTCCTTGGTGCCCTCATATATAATATGTGTCAGTTCATACAGCACTTGTCCTGCGAGGGTGCTGATGACACCAAGGTATCAACCACCTTGGCTATGAGGTGTTGAAAAGCTGTCCGAGGCTTATCCTAAGAAGGAGCAGGGAGCAGGTCAAATTCTGGTGAGGCGTCCAGACAACTTACATCATGCAGATCAGTAGAAAGATCAATCAAGTCACCTTCCAAACCATAAAATTCCTCTGGAAAGTCTCCGACTTCCCTTGGGTGTAGAGGTTCAAATCCAAAAGGAATAGTATCACCCTCATAATACTTGTCTGAGGCATGAATACACCCCTAGGGATCATAGCATACTGCCAAGGAACTTGTGGTTGGCGCAACAGGGGTTGAAGGACCAAGACCCGGTTGTGCGGCTTAGAGGTGGGTTCTTATAGGTGTTCAAAGTGGCAGAGCCCAAGGATGTGTGGTTGCGCGAGTTTGACAGGTCTCTGCCGGCTTGTCCGAGCGCTGTGGACTCCAAGGGCACCGGCTGAGCCGAGGTTGTCGGCACCGTGGCTGAAGCAGTCTGCGCCGGAGTTGAAAGAGCCTGCACCTTGGAAAAGTTGTTGAGCATCTTAAGCCAGAAGGCCTCAAATTCCTCAGGAGTAGAGGATTGGGTAGGGAAAGGAGCCTGATTTTTGGAGTAGTCTCTGGAACTGTGGTTCCTTTTTGTGATGAATCCGATGGACCCATCATTATCTTCCCAGCGGTGACTTCCTTTCATGCGGCCAGGGGACTGCATTCGTTACCTGATCCTGACCCTGGGGCGGGGTGGGGGGTGGCAGCTAAAAAGATGGAGGATCAAATGGGAGGGGACAACCGCCGAGGGGGAGTTGGGTTATCCACAGATGAGACATGGTATCCCCTTTTCCTAAACCGGATGAATCCCCCACACAATATCTCAAAGGCCTATTGTGATTCCTTTCCTCTTTCTCCAAAGGAGAGTACTGCAAGTTTCTTAAACAAGTCTGCAGAACAGTTCCCATATCATGACTTGCCTTCAAAACATGTTGAAATCATTTCTACAACATTTTCATGCAAGTTAATAAAACAAAACTACCATTCCCAGAAAACCATTACCATTGTGACAAAGAAGAGGAAGGGAGGAATGCAGATCAAATACAGCCCAGAGCACATGCATCACTCTAGTTGTTGTGAGCATACATCTGTGCCCGGAAGGTTTAAAAGAAGATTGCAAGAAGACTGCTGGTGGGAGCGGACTGCAGCTCCTTGAGGAGCCAGAGAACGGTGACAGGCACGTCAGAGCCAACTCGCTCATGTGGTGGGCAAAACGAAAAGACAGAGAAGAGAGAAGCTTTCACACATGAATTTCAGAAGCGAGAAACGTGCTCCTGGGCGTTCGCCAGTGGAGGACCGCAAAGAGACACTTATCAGGAAGCAGTGAGGAAAGGAGAAGCCCAGCCAGCAATTCAAACTACGTGAAAATTAAAGACAGAATAGCGCGAAGGGGAAATAATCCAGTGGCTGTCATCAGTGAAAGGCGGACAGAGCAGAAGATGGCACGAAGATCGCTGAGTTCACGATGGGACGAAGGGAGCACTGGGGCGTATTGGCAGGCCCGCCATATGTTAACTATTGAACAATGTAAATATGACGAAAAGAGGAACGCTTTTTACTGAAAGTGAGAAAGCACATTTGTTTCAGAAAATCTTTGATGGACATAGCACATTAACATATAGTTCTAAGGAAATATGAGATTTGAGGTGTGAGCAAAACACTATTGAAGAAATAGATTCTGGTAGTTTATCACTTTAGCTCTTTTGGACAGTTTCTTTATTTCAAAGGTGGAGTCAAAGAAACAAACAGATACAAGAAGTCCTGGCAGGAGACTATACCAGGCAGTTGCAAGAGTGTGAAACCATAAGCCCTGGCGGGAAATTATACTGGCCAGTTGAAAGTGCGTGAAGGAAGAACTCCTGGTAAAAGAATATACCAGGCATTGCAAGTGTCTGAAACCAGAGAGACAGAGAACCCTGGGAGGAGAATAGACCAGGTATTCTGACAATCTGAAGGTCAAAATTAGACACAAAGCAGTCTATGATATTTGAACAAGAGGAAAAGAGAAAAGCTACTACTTTTAAGAAATTATAAAAATATGAGGGTCAGAATAGTATTTTGGACAAAGGACAGCTTTGTTTTGGACACCACCCTGACGCTGACTGTTCCTTAATTTTTGGATTATGTAGGGAAACACCTCTTGCTCGGGGATAGCAAGTCATTTTTCCAAGCCCTTTCTTTTCTTTAATAAATGTCTTTAGCAAAAACCTTGTCCAAAATTTGACCGACTTTCAACCCTGACCCCTCATATTTTCCACCAAGAGGAAGATGTGGTGTTTAAAAGATCCATCGGGTGAAAAATACCTCTTTAGTTGCTTCTTTTTCTTCTTTTCTGTACGGACTGGGAACTTGTCTTCGGTGCAACGCTCAGCCGCGGGCGATCTTGAACAATTCAGTTTGCCACCTAAAAGTTTGTGGTGGAAGGTGAACAGCTTCACCTCCAGTTCACAAAGCTCCTTCGGGTGCACCAACTGGCCGAACCCAGAATCCTGCAAGTGGTTCCCCCTCACCAAGGCAATGAAGACAGATACTGTGTGGATCCCAGATGGACATCTGATGTCAGCAGTCGATGCAGGGCTTAAGAGCCGAGGACTTTGATGGATTCAGCATAATGTCGAAAAAGGAGAACAATTTCCAAAGAACGAGCTGTGCTGGGAGACAGATCCGTGGGAGGAAGGAATCCATTAAAAAGCAGCCTGTTCAATGTCTAGCACATAGATCCTCTTTGGAGAGCCAAAGTAGCTGCTATTCCACTGGCTGAAAGTGCCCATAGAGTGTTGCAATGGAGGACTATTCAGCCGGACAATGTCTGTTTGGTGACTGATCGGTCTATTCTGGCACCAGAGTATCTCACAAACAGTTGGTCCAATCTGCGGAAAATGTCCTCCTCCTTAGAGGGATGTGGAGGAGGGTAGAACACTGGGAGTTAGATCATTTAAACAAGGTGGAACTTTGGGTAAGAAATAATATCTTACTTGAAAAGTAACCTTATCTTTGGAAAAAATGTGTACAATGGCTTACCAAACTAAAGACAAGCTTTGATAAGCTTAGGAATGGAAAGCAAGCATGTGCGAAAACACATGTAATAAATACTGAAAGGCAATGAACGAATCCTATGAAATTAAGTGAAAAGCAAGTGATTAACATTACTGAAGAGTGTGAAAGTAATGTGGTGAAGGAAAGTAGACACCACGGAGTGAACTGTGTGAAAATAATACACTGTGGCAAAGCCAAGAGACTGGCAAGGAGAAAAACATTGTGACAAAGCCAAGAGACTCGCAAGGAGAAACCAAAGTGAAGGTGAACCAAAACACAGGGCAGTGAAAGAGAAACCTGTGTAGGCAAGAAAGCCTAGGGTTATTGGCTGCATGTCCTGTAATGGCTGGACCGTGCAGTCCAACAACTGCACCTAGACCGAGGATACTGTAAGGAAGGCATAGTATAAAACAGTAAGACAGACACAAGTAGTCACAGTTCAAGGGTGTTTATTGAACTTGAACTGGGTTTGAAAAACATCTAATCCTAAATCTGAAGATGTGAGCAAGCTACGACTATCAAATAATAACAGTCCTAGCGGTGTCTTGTCAAAATAAAGGGTTCTATACTAAGACACCTATTGACAATCCTTACTTCTAAATACAAATAGTGTGGAAAACAACGTTATGCAAAGGAAAAGTGTTCAAGAAATGATATGTCAGGATATTCAAGCCGTTGGCTGCCCTTCCCCATGTTTTCAGCACAGGACAAGGCAGCACACTCTAGCTTAGCAGGCTCTCTGGCTACTCTAGCATGTGGATGCAGTTCAAGACTTCAACATCAGGACCTTCTGTTCTCTTATTTCAGAGGGCCTGATGGAACATGACAAAACAGTACAGTTTCTTTCTTCTTAGGATTTTCACTTTTACAACTTATCAAGTGATTTACTGTTTACCCCGGGTGCCCCTCCGCCAGGCTCAGACCCACTTTAACAGAAAACCTTCAACTTGGTCTCCCTCTGCCGGGCTCGGACCAAATTCACATAGTTTTCCAAACTTTCAAAAAACTTGAAAACTCTTATCTATTTCCAAGTTTTTTGATTGCTTCTGTGTAGCAACCACACATGGATTAGAGAATTACTCATGCTGACAACCCCCTAAATAAAAAAAGTGTGATCAGTTTGACTACATAACCGTCGCCAAGGAAAGGTTTTTTTGTTTGGTTGCAAACTTTTTATTGAACTTTTCCAAACTTTCTCTATTTCATTAAAATCGAAGACTTTCGACTGTGCAGGATTTTTCTTGACCGGTCGCAGGACCACTGCGATGCACATTGATTCATCTCTTTCAATTGGTTAGTGATTCTCCCTGCCTGGATTATTGATGCAGGAGGGCCCCGGTTATCTCAGACACATAATGCAGGTTTCTTCAGGCCATTTTCCTCGTCTTGCACTTTCTTTCAAGGTTTCGGGAAAGTAACGGTTCCTTGTCAAAAAGGTCTAGGGAATTTCTCTCCTTGCAATCCCCTTTGGTTTTTTTCCTCTCACTCAGCTGTTGTCTCGAAACTGCTGTTTCCTTGTTAACTTTGCTTCGCTCCGAGTGTACTCTCGTGCTTTGCCTTTTATCCATGTGGGGAAGTGTAATGTCAGGTGTGAGTGATTGTCGATAATTGTCTGACCTCACCTGACCATAGTATTGGGACCTGTCAGGTACGCAGTTCGGGTGTTAAGTCTGCTTTCCCTTAGAGCGAGCTGTCAGTGAGAAAGTGTCTGTGTTGTAAAAAGGTAGGTGGGGTTGGAGGGAGGGGCTAGAGTTCCTAAATATCCTACCGGGTAGGATGGAGTAAAGGTGTTACAGGGAAGGGGATACCGCGTCTCACCATTCAGTGTCTAACACCCACTCCCTGAATACCCTTCACCCAGGTTATCCTCCCGCACTGGTCCACCCCCAGGAAGTGGATCAAAAAGCAATGGCCATGTCCTGGCCACCTGGATGACAGATCCCTGGGGACTAGTGGGATGAGACACCTTCTGGTTTCTCACACTAGCCTGTCTGTGAAAGCCAAGGAAACATACAGATACGTATGAAAGAGATTACTGAAGTGAAAGCAGACGAGAGCAATCTGTGTAAACTATTAAGGAATCAGAAGGAGAGTGAAGTTGACCTGGAACTGGTTTTGAGTATTAAGAGACTAAAACAAAGTGTGAGCTGGCAAGCTGGACGTCTTGGGGAAGGGAAACCTAAGACCTTGTGAACTTTGTTGTTGCCTTGGGGTAGGGACCCAGAGACTATGTGGAACTGCTAAGAACTTGGGGAAGGGGAGTTGGAAGATGCTCACAACTTCATTTCGGAACACTACTTAGTTTGTTAACATCCTTACATAATGTTTAGCTTTAGTTGTGAGGGCAAGTATACGTTTTGGACACAGACAGACTATTAAGTTGAACTTTCTGACTCAGAATATCCTTAGTTTCTTTAGGTAGGGAAATCCCACCTTAGCATAGCGTCTTGCACCATCCTGACATTTAAGTTAATAAAATTATTTTATTTGAACTTTGAATCTGTTGTCTGTGTCTTGCTTCACGATACCTTCACAGCAGACACTACATGAAATGCAGGGACTTGCCAGCAAGAGGCAGAAGGTGCAGGGACCACATGGTAAAATCTAGCACAACATGGGGGTGTGGGAAGCAGCGGAGCACCGTTACTGAGGAGTGTGGAGCAACATGTACATCTGGAGTGCTGTAGAAACTGCAGCAGTTGTACAAGGAGCCCTGTTGGAGGCCTGTGACCCCCCCCACTCTAGATTGCGCAGTTATGTCTGACATACTGGCTGTGGTGGCAACTGAAAGGCTGAGGCACTGAAGTGTGGGAGGATTAAGAGCCCCTGGAAGGATACAACAAGGGTGCCCTGGAGTGAGGATAGTGCACATGCATGGCAAGGACCGCAAGAGCAAAAGCAAGCAAACCATATTCAAAGCCTATGCCTGCAAAACTGTCTACAGGTCTGCGCTTGCGGTGGAGGCGCGGGCGTTGCAGGTACATGGCCCGACGGAGGCCAGAGGAGAGGAGGGTCAGATACTGGTGGCCATAACCACACTCCAAGCGTCCATAGAGAGGAAGATAGACGAAGTTCGACTGGACATAGGCCTGCTTATATAGGATGTGCAAGCACTGGCTGACAAGATGGGCACCGTGAAGCAGCAGGTCGATGAGAACAAGATGAACTTCCATTCTTTACAGACAGACAGAGGAGCTGCCAAAGAGTAAGAGTCCTGGAAAGTCAGGCTGTAGATGAGGAGGGCAGAGCCAGAACGAACATACATAAGGATACTGGGCCTGCCAAAGGGAGAGGGAGTGACCCCACACCCTATATTGAAAACATGCTGCTGGAGGAGGTGGGCGTGGGGTCCGTGACACAGGGCTTCACTACTGAGCAAGTGCACAGATCCCTGACTAAAAACCACCACCGGCCGTGGCCCTGCCACAAACTTTCATTGCCAGGATTATGAACTATAAAGACAGATAATGCATATTGGATTACTCTAGAGATGGGGGCAGCCATCCAGAGAGCGTCAGTGTTCCCAGATTACACTCTGCAGGTCCAGCGACAGAGGGCTCAGTTTGGCCCCACTAAATACAGTTTGAGGCTGGCAGGCCTGCGATACATGCTCATTTACCCGGCCTGATGGAAAGTGAGGCACAAGGGAAAATCGCTATTTTCTGATAGTGCAGAAGAAGTTACTTACACCTGGTAACATTCTTTCGACTGGATGTGCCTCCCACTTAATTCCTCATCTTTTGATATCTCCAATATCCAGCTTCAGCTGCTTCGGATTTTTTTGGCAGAGGGCGCTGTGCGTCGATGCAGTCGACTCGATGTCGAGGGCCTCCATCTCGAGGATGTCATCAAAGGTATATATAGCATGTGCAGCACTTGTTCGCTTCAGATTTGTTCTTTCATGTCATTAAAAAGTAGAACTACCTGCATTAAAACGGATTTGACCGTACTAGACTGTGAAGGAGCGTTCGCTGTAAGAACACAGAAATTCTACTGTGAGGTAGGTTGGGAGGGGCGATGAGGAATACGTGGGGGGAACATCCAGTTGAAAGAACGTTACCAGGGGTAGGTAACTTTTTCTTTGAATGGATTGTGTCCTCCCACATATTCCTCATCTTTTGAAAGACTCCCAAAGCAGTGTTTGATTTGGAGGCAGGAGTAAGAATTTTGTAATCGGAGATTGTCAAGAACGGAATGAAGGACTGCATTCCCAAAGCTTCCATCCTGACTTAAGGTGGAATCAAGGCAGTAATGCTTTGTAAAAGTGTGAATTGTCGACCATAGGTACACCTCTTTGCAGAGCAGAAGTAGCCATGCCCCTAGTAGAATGGGCTCACAAGCATTCTAGGGGATCTTTCCTGGCCAGTCTATAGCATTCAATAATAGCTAAAATAATACATTTGGGCAAGGTCTGTTTGGTTACAGCCCGTCCCAACTTATGACCAGTGTATACTATAAACAGTTGGTCATCCAGAGACAATTTTGACATCCTAGAAATGTAGAAACTCAGAGCCCTTTGTGGGTCGAGTCTGTGTAGCCTCTCCTCTTCCTTGCCAGGGTGAGGTGGAGCGTAGAACTTAGGTAACACTATCTTTCGTCCCAAATTAAAATTTGATATGACCTTGGGTAGGAATGAAGGTTTGACCCTAAGGACGACGTCCTTCTGAAATACTTTAAAAACTTGGTTTAGAAGATAGTGCCTGCAACTCACTCACCCTACGAGCTGATGTTCGCGATACTAGCACAATGGTTTTGAATGTTAGTAGTCTGAAGGGACATGAATGGAGCAGTTCAAATGGTGCATACATGAGAAACTTTAAAACAAGATTAAGGTCCCAAACGGGAACCTGAAAAGCAGATGGAGGGAACACATTAGTGAGTCCCTTTAGAAATGGTATCACCAAAGGTATTTTAAAACAGGACGCTTCCTCAGAGGAGCGAATGAAGATGGAAAGCACCGCCAAATAACCTTTAATGGTGCCAACCTGGAGCCCCAGATAGGCCAAGTAGAACACATCCAGTGTTAAGCATAGCAAAGGGTCCACATTCTTGTCCCTGCACCAGCTGCAGAATTTATTCCAGTGGCAGTGGTACAAAGATTTTGCTGCTGGCCGAAAGCAAAATCTCCATTATGTCATCCAGGAGGTCCCAATCCTTATACCTCAGCCCCTCAGAAACCATGCGTGAAGGCGGAGTGTCTTGACCTCTGGATGGAGAACCTACCCTCCTCTCGCGAGAGAAGGTCCTCTCTTTGTGGAAGAGCAGATGGACATGCCTAGAAGGTCCAGGTACCACGTTCTCCTGGCCCAATCAGGGGCAATTAGGATCATGGCTTTCCCGAACTTTCTCAACCTCCTGATAGCTTGAGGAATGACGGGGACTTGAGGAAACGCGGGCAGGAGTGGAAACTCTCAGTCCACTACTTGATGGGTTCCTCAAAGGGTGAAGATCTCTTGAAGGACTTCCTGAGCTAGTTCCCACTCGTGGGAGAATGCTCTGCCTGCTCAGAGAGTCCACAGCTGTGTTCTCCTCCCCGGCTAGGTGAGCTGCCGACAGAGAGATTCCTTCTTGAATTGCTCAGTACCAGAGCTGCATTACCTCTATACACAGTGGTAGTGACTCTACACCTCCTCTCATGTTGAGGTAGTACATGGCCACTGTGTTGTCCGTCATTATCAGGACGTTTTTTCCCCATACAGAGTGCAGAAAAGCCTTCAGCGCAAGTCTAATTGCCCTCAGCTCTAAAAGGTTGATATGTAGTTTGGACTCCGATGGAGACCAACGACAGCTCATTGTCAGATCGTTGGGGTGGGCTCCGCAACCAAGGAGTGAGGCGTCCGTCACTACTGTTATCTCCGGCCATGGTTGCCAAAAAGGTTCTCCCTTGAGAATGTTGTGCTTGCAGGCACCCTGTGTGACCCTGATGGGAACCTGAAGTAGGTCTGACACGTTGCCTGAGAACAGAGACCATTGCGTCATGAGAGCCCATTGAAGGGATCTCATTCTCAGACAAGACTCTGGCACCAGGAAAATGCAGGATGCCATGAGGCCGAGCAACCTCAAAAAGTCAGTCTAGGAGACGCTGCGGACTCTGAAATTTGGAGACCATCAACAGAATGTCTTGAGCCCTCACCTTGGGTGGCGAGGTCTTTCCCAAGGATGTATCCAGTACAGCTCTGATGAACTGGAGCTTTTCAGATGGTATCATGTGGGACTTCTTGTAAATGAGGGAGAAGCCCAGTCTGTGGAGAGAGTGGTAGGTCAAGCTGAGATGATCTGGGACTTGTTCAGGAGAACACGCCCTGATCAGCCAATCATCCAGGCACGGATAGACCCGAATCCTTCCTCTCCTGTGACTCGCTGCCACCACTGCCATCAGTTTGGTGAAAGCCCTCATGGCAGAGGTCAGTCCGAACAGCAGAACTCGAAACTGATAGTGAGAACCGCCAACGATGAACCTCAGGTACTTTCTGTGCTTGAGATGGATTGGCACATGAAAATAAGCATCCTGAAGTTCCAATGCCACCATCCAATCTTGGAGCTGGAGGGCCTGAAGGATCTGAGAAAGTGTGACCATCTTGAACTTGTCCTTCCTGAGGAACTTGTTCAAGTATCTCAAGTCTAAGATGGGTCTCAGTCCTGTGTCCTTTTTGGGGATTAGGAAATATGGAGAATATAATCCTTTCTCCCTTTCCGTTACAGGTACTGGCTCTATTGCATCCTTCTCCAGCAGGGTCAACATTTCCTGCACAAGGAACGGATCCGGAACCTTTAAGGAATGGCCCCCCCCGGTGGATGATTCTGAGGTCTCTGAATTAAGGGGCGACAGCAACCTTGGTCTATAGTTTGTAACGCCCAAGCATCTGAAGTAATACCCTGCCATTCTTTCAGATGCTTAGACAGTCTGCCTCCCACTAGACTGCACGCCCAGTGCAAATCCAGACTTCCTTAACCATGCAATCCTGCATATCACGGTGCTTGCCGCCAATGCTCTGCTGATGCGGTCAGCAGAATCCAAACCAGACTGAAGACACTCACACATGGCCTCTTTGCCGTCTCTTTCGACCACTTCAGGAATATGTTCAGCCGCCATAGAAATACAGTCTCAGAGTGTAAGTGAATTTCGCAAGGGCACATGTGGAGTTGGCTGATTTGAGAGCCATGCTCCCAGCAAAAAATTCTTTCCTTGACCAGAATTCTATGCGTTTATCATCACGATCTGGTGGGATGGTCGAATAAGCAGCCTGCTTGGAGGTAGCGGTTGCTGCTTGCACCACCAGACTGTCTGGTGTAGGGTGTGACAAGTAGCTGGGGTCACTACTTGATGGTCCGTATTTCTTGGTCACATTTCTATTGACTGCCGGACTTGATTCTGGTGCTTCCCAATTAGCATTTACTCTCTGCTGTAGAGCGACATGAAAGGGTAAGGATAGTCTCCCTTTGAGGACCTTTGTCCAAGATATCCGTGAGGTCATCGTGTTCGAATGGGAGGGCAGGCCTGCTCCATCCCAGATAATTAACTACCTTGGTCATTAAATGCCTGTAAGAGGCATCTGCATGTTCATCTGATTCTGGCTTTCTAGAATCCAACTCTGGTGAAGTTTCCACGCGTTTGGCCATCTGGAAATTTTCATGCAGGTCCCATAACCTAGATTATTCTGATATGAAGCTATCGGGGACCTTCAGAGTGCCATACTGCAGTCCAAAGGGTGCATCATCATCAGATGGCTCATTATCCTCATAAATGGTAGTGAGTGACTTAAAGAAATCCTGCCTTGGTAAAGGAGTCAAGGTCTTCTGAATTTCTGGGTTCGATGGCTTGGAAGGTTTCGAGCCAGATGCCCATGGAATCGATGTCTTTGATGAAGAAGTCTTAGACGTTGATTGCACCAGTGGTGTCGATGACTTCGACATCGACTTGTCCTTGGACTTTGTCTGTGACGGACTTCGACGCCTCAAAGGATTCCTCAGTGATTTTTCCTCATGTCGAGGCCTCAACGGCTCCTGATGGGAATCTGGCATTCGTCCCGGGCTCTAAGGCAAACAGAATTTGGCTCAAGCCCTTTCCTTACCGGTTTCAGAAGGCACATGGCCCACTTGCTTCAAGAGTATCTGGCTCTCAAAAATTCTGAGCATTTCCTGCCTGAATTATTCCCATTCAGCCAGAGTAGAGACCTTAGTGGGCAAGATATAGTCCTCTCTGGGGAGGAGTCGGACGAGGATGACGAAGTAGGTGATTTGGGATGCCTCTATGCCTCTTTGATTTCCTTGACGACTAAGGAGGAGTGGTGGGAGCCACTCCGTGACCTGGACCTTTTAGTCTTCTTCTGCTGAGGTGAGTCGCCTCTCGCTTCCTTGGAAGAAAGGTTTTTCGACGGAGTAGTCGAAGGGGATTTTTGTGGGAGTGAACCTACCGCCAGTTTCCCTTTACACTCCTTCAGAGATTTCCTGGTCATCGACTGACACTTTTGACAGGCTGAGGTCTTGAGCTCCACACCGAGACGCCACAAGCATACTCAATGCAGGTACGTCAGCAAAATCTTGGCATCACAGTCTTGGCGCATTTTAAACCCAGTCTTTGGGGTTGTCGGAGCAAAAGACTAAGAAATATTTTGATAATTCTCGAAGAAATATCTGAAGCGCGCTGTAGTTCACGTAGCAAAAGCTTACTTGGAAAAACTGAACTGAAGCTAACGCATACTGTATATACCTTCCATGACATCATCCTCGAGACGGAGGTCCTCGAGGGACATCAAGTCAACAGTATCAACGCACAGTGCCCTCTGCCGAAAATAATTTCCAAAGCAGCTGAAGCTGGATATTGGAGATATCAAAAGATGAGGAATACGTGGGAGGACACAATCCATTTGAGGATGCAAATTCATGGATGGACACATCACAGGTGCCCTCGGTTAGAGAGACACGTGATAACAGTACACAGAATACTTAGGACTTGGACACCTGGCAGGAGGCTTATAGGCCATTCTGTAAAAGGTGACATTGGTATGCTGAAACGCGGGAGACCACGGACTAGTTGAGGACAGAGGTCCTAACTAGGGTCTTGGCAACTGGTCGCACCTAAGGTTGTGGTGCCCCGGTGGAAGTTACTATTAGCAACCCGTTTCTTTTCCTTTCTTCGAAGGTGCTCGGCTGCTGCACGCTGCACAGGAGTATCGGGAAGTGGGGTGGGTGGGCGAAGCAGTGCAGCCGTAATATGTTACACTATTGATCTGTTACGAGTTATTGAAGTTATATTTGGGCTATGTTGTTTCTTATGACATGCATTACTTACCGTAAAGGCATTTCTGATGATTGTATCTGCTTAGATTCACATGCTGTGCATATAGTCTGACATCCAGTGGTCACCGCAGAGTATTGGATCTGGTCTTTCAAGAATCGAAAGGGGACGTCGACATGGGCATGCCTGTAACACTATCCCTACGTGTAGTGTAGTGTAGTGTACCCAAAATCCCTCACACGTCGAGGTCCCTCCGATTGTATTTTTTCTGCCGTGAGGGAGCCTTATGACTATCGTGAGTGAGTACAGAAAAGAGAGAAGAAGTAGTAAGATGTCTATGTTCTTTCCATCCGAGCGGGGAGGAAGGATGGGCGCATGTGAATATAAGAAGATACAATCATCAGAAATGCTTTTACGGTAAGTAATGCATGTCTTCTGATGCTTTTTAATCTGCTTAGAATCACATGCTGTGCATAGACTAGCGAGCAGTACCCGGAGTTGGAGGTGGGCTGTGAGAAGGAACAGTAGTGAAAAGATGTCTTAGTACTGCCTGTCCCACCTGAGAATCAGACCTAGAATGAGTGTCTAGGCAATATTGTTTTGTAAAGGTGTGTACAGAACCCCAGCATGCCGCATTACAAATGGACTCAAGGGGAACATTTGAAATGAATGCTATGGAAGCACCAGTGCCTCGAGTAGAATGTGCTCTAGGCTTGAAGGGCAGTTCTCTCTTAGCAAGAGTGTAGCAGAGTGTGATGCATTTGAAAATCCACCAAGACATAGTGGATTTGGAGACCACATCTCCTCCTCTTCCTGCTGCCACTGAAACGAAAAACGAATTAGTTTTTCTTAGTGGTCGAGTTCTTTCCACGTAAAACATGACTGCTCTGCGTACATCAAGTGTGTGCAGGCTTCTTTCTCCCATGCTTGAAGGGTTTTGAAAGAACGTTGGTAGTTCTATGGATTGGTTCACATGGAACTTAGAAATTAATTTAGGCGCAAACCTAGGGAGAGTGCGTAGAACCACCTTATCTTTGTGAACTGTTACAAAGGGGTCTAGGACAGAGCGCTTTTAGTTCACTTACTCTCCTAATGGAGGTAATAGCTATTAAAAAATCAGTCTTACAGGTGAGATCTTTAAGACTCGCTCTATGCATGGGCTCGAAAGGAGGCCCCATAAGTCTAGTTAACACCACGTTTAGATCCCAACCGGGAGCTGGGTTAGAAATGGGAGGGTGAATTCTTTTCACTCCCTCCATGAAAGCTTTAATAACTAGTATTTTCCACCACAACACTTTCTGTTGTGATGTAGTGTAGGCTGAAAGCACAGCTAAGTGAACCTTTAGAGAGTTAAAGATCAGACCTAGTCAAGTAAATGAGTTAGGTACAAAACAATATGTGTGGGAGAGCAGTTAATTGGGTTAATGCTCTTCGAGTTGCACCAGATGACAAACCGTTTCCACTTACTAGAATAGCAATATCGAGTGTTAGGTTTTATTGCCTCCCTCATTATGTCCATACATCTCTGAGGGAGCTGCAGGTGCCCAAACTCTATGCCTTCAGGAGCAGGCCGCTAAATTTAATGTCTGCGGGCATGGATGAAGAGTCAACCCTTTTTCTTCCGACATGTTGTACGGGCAAGGAAGTTTCACTGGAGAAGATAGAGACAGCTCCATCAGATGAGCGAACCAGGGTTGGCGGGCCCACATGGGGGCCACCAGTATCCTTGTGACTGGTTCCTGGTGCATCTTGTGCACTATCTTGTTGGGTAGGGCAGTAGGGGGAAAAGCGTAAACAAATTTCCCTGACCATGTTATCCAGAGTCCGTTCCCCTAGGAACGGTTCTGGGAGTACCTGGAGGCGTAATCTTGGCATTGAGCGTTCTCCAGAGTTGCGAACAGGTCAATCTCTGGGAAGCCCCATTCTGCGAAAACATTGGAGACAATGTCTTCGTGTAATCGCCATTCGTATACCATTGGCAGTGGGAAATCTCCGAGTACGTCTGCCAGAAGATTGAGTTCCCCTGGAACATGTTGTGACAGCAAGAACATGTGTTTGAGAGCCCACTTCCAAATGTTCTGGGACAGTTTGTACAGCCCTGGATAGTGAGTGCCCCCTTGTTTGTTCAGATAGTACATGGCCGTGGTGCTGTCTGTGAGGATCAGGACCGTCTTTCCTTGCAGTTGTGTCTGGAAAGCTTTTAGTGCTTTGAACACTGCTAACAGTTCCACAGGTTTATGTGGTTGGATGCTATGTCTGACGACCAAAATGTGCGCTGTTTGTTGAAGCAGGTGAGCTCCCCACCCTGTGAGAGATGCGTCTGTAGTTGGAGTGGGCTCCACTGCAGGGGTGGTGAAGGATTTCCCCCTTCAATAGGTTGTCCCTCCACCACCACCGCAGCGAGAGAATGAGGGCTGGCGAGACGACCACTAGATCGTCCCATTGTCCGCTGGCCTGACACCACTGGCTGTTGAGCCACTCCGGCATTGGACGCAAGCGCGTGAGGAGCCAAGTAAATACATGATGCCATCATTCCTAACACTCGCATAGCTTTGCGTACGGTCACCTCTCGACGGGATAAACATTGAGGGATTTAAAACAGCATGTTTTGGACCCTCTCGTTGGAGGGGAAGACGAGGCCATCTTTTGTTCGAATTAGAGCCCCTAGGAACTGCTTGACCTGACTGGGGTCTAGGCTGGATTATTTCTCGTTGATCGAGAATCCCAACCTGAATAAAAAGATCTATCATTCTTTGGGTATTTGAAAGACCGGTTTCGTAAGAGCCCCCTGTTATGAGCCAGTCGTCGAGGTAAGGATAGACAGAGATGGATTGCCTGCGCAGGTGTGCTGCTGCCACCGCTAGTACTTTTGTAAATACCCTTGGTGTGGATGCTATCCTGAAGGGTAGTACCTTGAACTGATAGTGCTTGTCTTGTATCATACATCTGAGGTATTTTCTGTGCGCCGATAACATTGAAATATGAAAGTATGCATCTTTCATGTCCAGTGTTGCCATGTAATCCCCCTGTGAGAGCAGGGGAATTACTTCCTGCATAGTGACCATGCAGAACTTTCGTGGCTTTACAAATTTGTTTAGCTGGGTGCAGATCTAATACAGGGCGCATGTTAGATCCTTTTTTGAGTGCAAGGAAGTACACTGAATAAATACCTTCTTTTACCTGTGACAGAGGTACGACCTCTATGGCTCCTTTTTCTTGTAGTGTCTCGACTTCCTGAAGGATACGCAGATGGTCTGGTGTCAGTCGTCTTGCTCGTGGTGGTCTGAATGTTGGGTACCGGTTGAACTCTATACAGTCCCCATGGGCCACGGTCGTTAGCACCCACTGGTCTATAGATATCCCCTCCCATGCCAGAAGGAACAATGTTAACCGGCCCCCGACCGGGGAGGCATGGGAGGGGATCCAAATCTTCGGGTCATTTTGTACTTGAGGCCGGGGATCCTCTGGGGGTAGAGTTCCGGTCCCTTTCTTTCCCACAAAACTGACCCCTCTGGGGGGTACGGGGTGGTGTATCCACTGTTTCCCTGTGGAGAGGACCAATTGTTTACAGAGGTGTACTGTTGTTGAGGGAAGTGTTGCCCACGTAAAAACCGCCTGGACCCAGATCCTCGTCTCGTAGAGGGTCTTTGTGTAATTTGGTCTAGCGTCTTCAGGGTATCATGCTCCTTTTTTGCGGTCTCGAGGGGCTCGCCGACCGCTCTTCCAAACAGGTTGGATTCTTCCAAGGGTTTATTTATAAGCGACGCTTGCGTCTCTGGCTTGAACCCAGAGTTCCTTAGCCACGCATGTCTCTTTAAGAGTGTGCCCTGAGCCAGAGATAGACCCACTGTTTCAGCTGAATCATAAGTGTTCTTAGGTATACTTTGGTTCACTTGTCTGCCCTCAGTCACTGTGGCCAGGAGACGAGTCCATAGTGGGCTGGGAACCTCCTCTAGGCCGTCTTGTAACAAGGCCCACTGAGCGTCCGCATAGCTGTCCAATAAGGTGGTATTGTTGGCGATGCGTGTAGAAAAAGCTGCAGCGGCCGTGACCCTTTTCCCAAGGGCGTAAAGCCTTTTACCTTCTTTGTCAGGGGGTGCCTCGCCAGTTGACAGAGGAACCCCTTCCCTCTTTGGGGTGGAGTGACCTCTGATATAAAAAGGGATATGAGGGGGAAGGGCGAACAAGTTTTTCTATCCTCGGATTAACACCTCTTGTGAGAGCAGGTGTTGATAACGAGGGAGCCAGACGCTTTTTAATCGAATTGAGGAGAAGAATAGCCTGGCTGGCCGGTGGCTTCTCTTTAGGAAAATCCTCCACAAAGTTGTAACGCTCACCTGGTTCCCACGGGGGCGCTGGTCTAGTCTGGATTGCTGTGGCCTCTTCTAGCGTGATGCGCAGGACCCGGAACACCGATTGGACAGGACCTCCAAATCGTGCTTGCCTGGCCCGTAGGAATATCCTTCTGCAGATGAGAAAGGGGATTAACAGTCTGCAGAATAGTGTGCTAGCTCCCCCCTTCCCCCTTCGTTCCTCTCCCACTTCCTCCAAACCCCGGTTTAAGCTCACCTTATGGTTTGGAAGGATGAACTCTCCATCCTGCTTCTGGTGCAGGGGCGCGCGTTCGTCCAGTTACTTCACTGGTTTTCAGAATGGCGCTGGCAAAATCCACTTGACTTTCCTGAGCGATGCGCCGTAAGTATGAAAGTTCAAAGTTCAAGTGAGGCCCCCTTTATGTTGTCTTTCTAATCTGTGATCTGTCCTTTATTTCAGGTGCAGAATGAAGGCGATGCGTCGAGGGGTTAAACTGCCGAGGTGAGTAGTGATGAGGGCGATCCCTCTAAATGTCCTCATCATTCCCCAGAAATGTCTCTTGTCCTTTCCCCATAGGGGCCGGGGTACGGTACCTGCCAACGGGCGGCGCCAACCCGAAATGTGGAAGAAAAGCCGGTAAGTATTATGGCTGTTAATCAGGCTTTCCTTCTGTGTTCCTTCTGCTCACCTTTTGTTCCTTCTGCTCACCTTTTGTTTCTTCCTCTCTCCCCTAGGTGCAGAGATGTGCCGTCCGATGCCGACAGCCGCGATGGAGCCGGGAGATGTCTCGAGGACAGGTGAGTGAAGCGTGGCGCTGCAGCGAGCAACGCGATGCTTTTAAATGGAAGTCTTTCTTCAGGGATGCTGGCGAGAAGATTCCGGATGCAGGTAAGAAGTTTGAAATAGTCCTTGGTTTTCACCTTTCTCTTCTCTTCCTTCCTTGCAGGTCTTCCAGGTTCGAGGCGGGAGTGGCTGGAGTCCAGGAGCAGGAGCAGACACGGTGAGCGTTAAGCTGCAGGAAGCAGAACAACGCGAAGCATGAGCTGCTGTCTGGGCGTGGCTTAAATAGCATTCCAAAGAAGTCCCAGGTATGTATCTTTCCCTGGCCACGCCCGAGTGAAAAAATAGTCCCTATGAAAAAATAGTCCCTTTCAGGTCTCAGGGAGGCCTGAAGCGTGCAGCATGGTCTGCATCAGGTAAGTGCACAAAACACCTCCCTTTATGAGCCTGGCGCCTATGGCGCCAGGACTGATGTCCAACATGAGCCTGGCGCCAAAGGCGCCAGGACTGACTCCAAAGAGCCCCTATAAGGGGCTGCTGGGCTTTTACCCGAGGGCATGATGCCTGCTTCCGGGGGTGCTGGGCCTGGCCTGGTGCTCCGGGGGTAGGCATCACGACAAAAGTCAGCATCAGGGACAGCTTCATCAGTGGCGATCTTGAAGTGTTCTGCTGCTTTTCGCAACATGGCGTTCAACGTCATTTGATCGTCCACTGGCGAAGGGCTGTCTAGTGGGAGTGGGCTGGGGGAATCCAAACACACAGCATCAGGATCTGGTGAAGGATCTGGGGACTGCCAAGGCTGAGGGGTCACTCATATCCGGGTTTTCCCCCCACCCCTCTATGGAATCATGCATGTCCTCAGGATTGATGAACTGATCTTCATCCTGAGTGTCTGTAGGAATCTCTTCCTCAGTGAGCTTATAGGTGTACATATCCTCTTCCTGAGAGGGGTCAAAGAGTCTTGCAAACTTTGCTACAGGGTCCAAAGGGCTCTCATCCCGTGGTCTTCTTGGCTTGGGTTGCTCTTAACGGGTAACGCACCTGTCAAGCCTTTCCATACAATTTTCAAACTTCTCCCTAGTCCATACAAAAGACCCAGAATGTTCTAGAGGTGGAAAGGGATCCTGAAAATGCTCTTCTGTCGTCAAACATCGAGATTTTTGTCTCAATGTCGAAGACATACCCTTCCTCGCCCTCCGAAAACTCCTCCCGGGGGACCGACAGAGGTGGTGTGTCCCTGTGCTTCTCTTTCAGCTAGGCAGAGGGTTCCGGTACTCCCCTTAGGCTATCCTTGGATTTCGACGGATCCTTGGCCTTTTCCGTAGGCCTCGGTGAATCCCTTGACTGCCGCCTATGAGAGCCGGTGGAAATAATTCTCGCTATGCTGTCGGCAACGTCCTCCGCAGACAGGAGGCGCGTAATCTCGGCCTGCGATTGTGAAGGTTTCGGCGGAGCCTTCTTCGGCGGTGCCGGGGCCTTGTCTTCAGCCAGCACCTTCTTCGGCTGAGCCAGAACCTTATCGTCGCCGGACACCTTCTTGCGATGCGTCTCGATGAAACCTGGAATATCAGAAATAGGGCCGTTTGTCTTTGATGGCCCGGTCACTAGGCGCATATGCGGGGAGGGCTGCCGATCTTGACGGTCGGCAGGTACTGCCGGAACTTCCGGTGTACCCGTTTACGCTGAGGTGGTCTTCGACTTGGTCAAAGATTGACTTGGGGTTGTGTGCTTAGTGCTATCTAATGAAATTATATTTTATTTATATCACGCTTGTACACAAGTGTTTCAGTGTATGTAAATGTTCGTCCTTGTCGCTGGGGTGTACATTCCCCATAGCAGTGCCTGGCGAGGCCGGGGACAGACGGTGCCGAGCTGAAGCGCTCCGTCGAAAGGTCAACAACCTTCGGTTCAGAGGTATGTTCATTACTATTACCATCGTCACATTCGGTGGCTGCGGCAGATGACTCGGCCTTCGATATACCATAGGCCGCCCACTGCTTGACTCGGCGCTCCTTCAATGTTTTAGGACGGAGGAGCTTGCAAGCCGCGCAACCTACTTCGTTGTGATCGAGGGGCAAGCAACGGTTACAACATTTATGCTTATCTCTCCAAGGAAATTTGCCTTTGCAAATGGGGTAAAACCTAAATGGAGTCCTCTCCATAGCTGAGGATAGGTAGAGTGACGAAGACCAAAAAGGAAAGAGGGAGGAAAGGGAAAGGCATTCTCAAATTGTACAGAAATTTCCACCCCGAGCCCACTCTCCCTATTGTGTAGGCTGGCTGGAAAACCCGGCCACGTTGTCGGCAGCGCCGACTGAGTCACCGTCCGTCAAAGGTCTGTTGGTTTAGGTTTTCGGCGGAGATCTGGAACAGCCATCGAAATAAGGGACAGATAGGGTGATCTCAAGTTTCTATATAAACTATTTGACCAAAGGTCGAAGGGACAATTGGCAATGTCTCTGATGAGCTCCGCTTAAGGCGACCAGTATGCTGGGCAGAAAAAACAATCTGAGGGACCTGGACGCGCGAGCGATTTTGGGTACACTACACGTCACGTGACCACTGGATGTCGGACTATATGCACAGCATGCGATTCTAAGCTGATTAACAAGCATCAGAAGCTGTTTCACAGACACAATTGTGACTCTCGAGATTAGCGTTCTGCGTTTCATGAAAAACATGATAGAGATGGAGCAGATGGGTTGGAAAATGATGTGGGTACAGTCTACATCCAATACTGGGGAGCCTGAGTGCAGTTAACTGTGGGAGGATCAGATATCCAATGGGGAGGCGAGATCTAGAAGACTTGATATGGCAAGGAAACTGAGAATACTATCTTGGAACGTCAGGGGGCTTAATTTATAAAACACAACATAGTGCACTCGTAACTGTGCAGGAAAAGAGTTGAGGTAGCTATGCTGCAAGAAACACACCACACAGCAGGCAGGCAGGACACTATGGCAAAGAAATGGGGAGGAACAGGATATGGCTCCATGTACTCAAAATAAGCTAGTTTTTCATTTTATTTTTACTTGGATTGCTCCGTTACTTACCTATAACTCCTGTTGTCCAGCATGTGTCTGACATGGATTTGCATGCTCATGAATATTCCCTGCCATCAGGCTGGGAATCCTCAGTAAAAAGAAAAGTAGTTTCCCTTTAGCTTGAAAACTGCATTTCTCCTCTACACCAATCACTGTCCTTTGGGTCATACTGCCCCCAACCAATGACAGTCGTCTCAATAAGCTCTACCCCTGGTGGTCATTTTCAGATTTGGTAAATCATGTAAAGTGGCAGCATGAACCAAGAAGAGCCACAGAGGGGGAAGGAGGGAGGGTTTGCATGTGAATCCATGCCAGACCCATGCTGGAGAACAGGGGTTACAGTTAAGTAACTTGTTCCTTCTCCCGCGTGGGTTCTGGCAAGGATTCACATGCTCAGGAATACGTTTACATGGCAGTACAAATACACAACCACGGGAGGTGGCAAAGCTCAACAGATGTAGCCACAGTGTATCCAGCAAAATAGGACGAGGTGGGTGCAGGGCGCCATCATGCCCAACAGCGACTTGACGGCCCGCACAGTCGTGGATTGAGCCAACGACAGGCGCTGTACCTTCCCCAGGAAGGCCGTCCCCATCTCCTCCAAGGGGGTCGCCAGGCATGCAACCGTGTTGAGACGGGGACCCAGGAACAGAGCGTTCTGCTATGGCTCCACACTGGACTTCGGATAGTTGGAGAATCCGAGCTCTGCGAGAAGGCGGATGGTTTCCACTGTGTGCTGGATTGCCAGTGCGTGAGCGGGAGTGGATGAGCCAGTCATCCAGATAAGGGCAGACGTGAATGCCCTTGAGTCGTAGGTGTGCTGCCACCAGAGCCAAGTATGGACCTGAAAGTATCTGGAGTACACTTTGGAGCCCTGGAGGCACAGGTTCTACCACCCCCTTCCTTAACATGGCCTGAATCACCTGCGGCAGTTTGGCCATGTGTATTTTTTTTTTTAATAACTCATTTTATTGTTTTAATAGCATTACAATAAACAAAACACTGGGTAGCGTCAGCATTGGTTCCTCAGACACATATACACAGGAATCATATATGACATCCTGCAAGGCAAACAGAGGCTTGGGCCACTGCGGCCAATCTGATGTGGGACGCCTCCCCCAATTCTCACCTGTTAGTCACCCTCTCCCACATCCAAGGAACTCCTCTCTGAAGCCCATGCGTCCCATGATTTCCCAAATTGCTTCCCATTTTACCAAGTCTAAAGCCTTTTCGAAATCAATTGCCAGGAGTACTGCTAGTGTTTGTAGGTGTACCCTCTGGTCAATAGCCAGCTGTACTCTACGGATGTTCATCCGTGTGGATTTTGTGGGCATGAATCCACACTGATCCGGGTGTACCAATGAGTCAGTGACTCCCAAGAGGCGATTAGCTAGCACCCACGCCAACACCTTGGCCTCGCTGTTGATCAGTGAGATCGGCCTATATGAGGAGCATCTCGAAGGGTTTTCCTGGTTTCGGCAGGCGATCCCCAGTCAGTATTGTACCATTGGGGTCGCGAATGGCCCGTACCTGTCCCCTCGCTCCCCCTCTCTTTTCCAACCATACCAGCATCTTCCCAGCCTTATCCCCGGACTCATGGACTCTGCTCCATATCGCCCAGTGAGCCTATCTCATATTATCTAATGGTACATTGTTCAGATTGTCCTGTGCCGTGACCAGGGTCTCCCATGCAGTCCGGGTACCGGAGGCAAGGAACCCCTCCTCTGCCTCTAGTGCCTGGTGTTTGGACTCTTCTATTTCCTGTATGTGTTTCTTTCGTGCGGCAGCTATCAGTGATATCGCCTACCCCCCCCCCCCCCAAAGTACTGCCTTGAAACTTTCCCAGAGTACCACTGGACTATCTACAGACCCTTCATTCTCTGTAAAGTATTCTGTAGTTTTTTTGGGACAACCCCTCCATCACTTCCGTAACCCCTAGGTAATATGGGTTAAGCCGCCACAATGCCGCTGGTCTAGTTTGACTATTTTTCAGTTCAATGAGGAGTGTTGAGTGGTCAGAGATACCGCTAGCCAGATATTTGGCCGATATGAGCCTGTGTGTGACCCCTTGGGAAGAAAGAAGTAGTCGCGTGACATTGAGCTATGTGCATTTGAGAAAAAGGAATATCTCTCACCTCAAAATTCGTTCAACAGACGCCATGCATCTACCAGGCCCACCGCTGTGGTGAATGAGCGCAATTTAGTAATGCGGGATGGATTCCTGCCTCCTAGGTGTGTGCGATCTGCCCTGAAGTCCATGACTTCATTGAAATCTCCCTCTATCACACACAAGCATTTTGTTTCTAGGAGTAGTTGGGCTTAGAGGTCGTTCAGCAACTCAAGCGTCAGAGGGGGCGGGTACAAACTGCCATCACCCCCACGTAGTACCCCACAGCTCCCCTATGATTGATACATATCTGCCCCGGGGGTCCGCTCTGACTTCTGTAGTGTGGAAGGGGATCCTCTTGTGAATCAATATAAGCACCCCTCCCACCCCTGGAGAAGCCTGCATGATACGCCTTGGTGTAGTTTGTCCTCTTGAACATTTAACACTCGCTGCCCATCATGTGTGTCTCCATGAGGAGCACTACGTCCGAGATGTGTCTATTCAGGTACTGAAGTACCAGGCATTGTTTAATGCTGTAGCCCAGTCTGTTAACATTCCACGTCAACAAGGAGATTTTCCCATCAGCCATCATCCCGCCAGAAAGCTAACTGGGCATCCCAGCCCGGGGCTCTCCCTCCAGCCCTAAACCGTGACCAACCCTTGATTCTTCTTCCCTTTCTGAACAACCAGAACTTCGTTGCAATGTTATACAGTCCGCAACTAGACTTCATGTGGTTATTTCCTCAGCCGTTGCCTCCCGTTTCAGATCGAGACTCGTTCCCTGCCAGCTGTTCCGGAGGCTGGATACCGTCTGCATCTAGCGGGCCATTCCAGACCCGTGGGCCTTGCAATGCTGCGCTTGTCAGTTGGGATCCTGGTCCCAACAAGACCTGGGTCTCTAGCCACGACCATGCCTCCTTCAGATTGTGGAAGAGCTGAATGGACCCTCCATTTTGGACTTTGGGCTGGGCCGGGGAAAAAAAGGGCATATTTGATGCCAAGTGAGGGCAGTTTTCTTTTGATCGATTAATTTATGCCGTGCCTTTTGAACTTCCCTAGTGTAAACTGGGAAAAAGCCCACCCGGTGGCCATTGTAAGTGATGGGCCCTTTGGCTGTTGCAATTTGCAGCAGAGTACCCCTGTCGCAATAGTTCAACAGTCTTGCTATTATCGTGCGTGGGGGCGCTCGCGGGCTGGGTCGGCCTGTTGGTATCCTGTGCACCTGCTGTACGGAGAAGAAATTTGAGAGTCTCTCCGGTGAAAACAGGTCTGCGAGCCAATCCTCAAGGAAAAGTTCCACACTGGGGCCCTCTTCCTTCTTGGGCACACCAACAATGCAAAGGTTGTGTCGTGCCATGCCTTCGCTGTTCTCCGCCCTATTCTCCAGCTCGGTGAGCTTTTGAGTGACCGACATAAGCTGTTTCTCCAGTCGTTGGACTGCATCTTCAGTGTCGAAGACGCATTGCACGACCTCTCCCACTCTTGTTGCCAGGTTCCATAGATCTTGGCATAAGAAGGATACCTCTGCCGCGTGGCTGTCAACCTTGACCTCAATTGCGGCACCAGAGTCTCTTATGGCCTTCATGATGTCCCGGAGGGAGAGCTGGGGTTCTGCCATATCCTACTCCATGGTCCCAGTTTCTTGTGCCAGAAATGTAAATCGGAAGACTGGCCCCATTTTAAACTGGTCGATTTTGCACCGCTGTCCGGATTTCTTGCCTTTATCCTTGACCATGGCTTCAGTGATGTGTGTCTGCCCGGGCAGCTTGTGCTCATGTCCTTTCACAGCAGTAATGGACCTGATCATTTCCCTATTGGGGTAGGTGTGGACGGGCTTTCCGAATGTCAAACATCCTGTGTATGGGTCACGTCCAGTGGTTGACGACCTTCAAGTTGGGGCTCCTGGTCGCAACGTCGAGTAGTATCCATCGCCCACCGGGATATAGCATGCACCTATGCTTTCAGGGACGTCCCCACTGCACCTTCTGGGCCCCGGTCCAATGCAGTATTTTCCCAGCCACAGTTCTCCTGTCTAGTTCCAGTGCCTATAGTGTGCCTGGACTGGCTGTCTCCAGCACCAGCCTGAGTTTTTTTTGGCCTGGGTGGATGGCCTTGAAGCACCTTAGCCCAGTGTCCAGTGGGGCAGTCCTGACTGCTGTCCTGGATCCTCTGGCTAGGGGGTCTGTGTGCGCCAACTTCAGGTGCTGTGAGCCAGATATATTGCGATGTGGTAGTTCCCTAATAGTGTTGAACGGTCCCCTTTTTCGTGGCGACCGTGTCCCCTTCGATAGTGGCCAGTATGGGGGTGGGGGCTGGTCATGCGCGCCTCTGGTGGCGTTATTGTTGTGGTTGGTTCCCTGTCACCCCCGCATTAGCGGGTGCTCTTCCAGCCCCAGAGGTGGCACAATCTCTGTTCGTGCACTCCTTTGTAGTTAGATCACAGTCTTAAAGGCCCACCGAGTCCCCTCTAATGAAAGCCGGTGTTGGGGAGATATGAGGGGGGCACAGACCGTGCATGCCTCTCTGTGACCAGAGCGTTCTCCCCGGTGGTGTTGCTGTGGGTTTCTGTTGTTCCCCTCGCCGGGTGCTCCTCTGCCCCAGTGGAGGCCCAGTCGAAATGATGGCGCCTCCTGTCTCCCGCTGAAGGGAGGTGGTGCAGAGGGCCCCCTGGTGCTCCCAGCCTCTATGCTGTGCACTGTGGAGCTGATGCCCTTAAGTTTGGCTTCTTTGCCTCCCACGTAATGGAAGGTGGATATCCCTCAGCCCCTGCGTTTCAGGGCGTGCTGCCGTCCCTCGCTGGCGACTCCCCTTACCTGGCAGGGTGCGGCGACTGTGCCGGGAACTCCGGTCTCTGAGGGGGTGGTTTGGATGTCTCTTAGTTTAGTTTGTTTATTTATAATGTGCGTCCGAACCCTCAGGTAGCTGGGCGCATAATCATGTGCACAGCAGAGTTACATATCGTTACACAAACACCTTAATACACCAGTCAGAGCATACATTAGTCCAGGCTCTGAGTAGTTACATACAAGAATAAAGTATACAGAGAACAGTGTACAAGATAGTTACAGTGGAGAGTGAGGACCGGGTTACAGGGTGGTCCTGAATCGGATAAAGCCAGGGTGAACATTACTACATGGTGGCGAACGGCGGCTGGCCGAACGTGTCATTGAGAGATTGCCGCCTTAGCCGCCTGCAGTCTCCCGCTGCAGGAAGGGGGGGGGCGGCTCTTCAGTGTTTGTTCGGCATTTGGTGTCTCAGGATAACACTTCGATTTCAAGACGGCACAACTGGGTCCTCCTGGACCGATTTCATTTGTTAAAGCAGCGGCCAAGAGCTGGTGCTTTCTGCAATACAGTGGGATCAAACTTGCCACCCTCAGTACCAGGAGTCAGGGTTTATATTGCGGGATAACTGCGGCCCGGACGGAGCTTCTCATGCTCACGTCCTCATGCGTCCGTGGCTCAACAGCGCCCCTTGGGCCATGTGTAGTTCTTGACGCATCACAGGAGAAATGTGAAGGCACTTGTGATGGAATTCCAGGGTGTGTCTATGATGAAGAACTTCCAGCACCCATTTGTTCGTGGTGATGGTCTTCCACTTGCTGTGAGAAACCTGAGGGCGTCCTCACATGTACTCCTCCTCAGTCCTCTTCTCAGGTGGCCAAGGAAAGACCTTTGCCCTAGGGTCGGAGAAGCGAGGGAGGATCACTTGAGTGGAGGGTCCATGGGGATTGTCATTGGAATTATATGATGTGGCATTTATAACGCGCCTGTGCACAAGTGTTTCTACGCGTGGACCAGGCGAGATGCGGTATGCTGTATCTTTCCTTCAGGAAGAACTGTCCCAGAGGCAGCCATGGGTTATTGTCATCCCTGTCCCATTGAAGCAGAAATGGGCCGAAGATATAACAGAAGGTCACCCTAGAAGTAACAGCAAGAAGGTGTAGAGAGGGGTTAAGGATAGAGCAGGCGAGACATGGTGTCCCTCTTTCCCTATTGATGACCAATCTAACCCTCCCCTGACCTTTATGGGTTATTGCAAAACCTCTCCCTCCAATTCCCCACATTTGACAGTTGAAAGTACTGGTACGAGTAAGGGGAGACGAAGAGTAATGAACACTACCCCTACATTTTATCACTTGTAAAGGCATCATGAAGCAAGACACAGACAACAGACTTAAGATTCCAACAAAATATATTTATCAACTTAAATGTCAGGATGGTAGTCCTAACTTGTCCTATGCCAACAGGGGATATCCCTAACTGAACAAAACGAAGGAAGGTCTGAGTCAAAGAGCTCAATTTAAAGGTGTTTCCACACCCTATGCTTGCCCTCACGACTAAAGCTAAACAGGGTGTACGGATATCAATAATCAAAGAAATAGTGATCAACACCAAGTACAGAGCTGCTTCCAGCTCTCAGCTTCTTCAGCTCCCCCTTCCGCAGTTCAAGAAGGTTCTGCAAAGGTCATAAAGTTACCTATCTTCAGAAGGTAATACAGTGCAGTGCCACACAATCCTTAGGGTTCTGACCCCCAAGATCCGACCAGTATAGTAAAAAAAAAAAAACGGTTTTGAATCTTTGTTCTTAAGACAACAGGTGTAATGTCTCAGGTCCCTGGACTCCCTGCCCGGAGACTACAGCTCCACCAGTTATGGTTATTTAAATCTTTCAAACAAAAGGTTTTAACCCAACCTAAGGTCAGCGGGACCATATTCCCGGATTGAGTCATCCATTCACTGGCAGTGCCCCTTCTGGGTTTTATTCCACAATGTCTTTTAGTTTAGTTTATTCATTTGTAAAGCGTACCTAACCCAAGGGTATGTAGGTGCATAGGTTACAACAGTGAGCACATAGTTAAGATGGACAGTCAAGGCATTACAAGTAAAGACAATGATGATATATAAAATAAGTACAAGGGAGGTATGGCAGTACAGTTACATATAGATATAAATATGCTGAGGTACAAGACAGTAAGATATAAAATGTTAAAAAAGAAATAAAACCCAGAAGATTGCGTTGATTCAGAGACACGATGCAACAGATAATTACAGTAATCCAGGGACCAGATGGCAGCCTACTCTTGCGTAAGGAGCCAGTTTTTAGTCTTATTTTTGAAGCAGAAGAAGTAGGGTACGTCCCCGAGTTGTGAAGGTAATGAGTTTCAGAGTTTTGGGGCATGTACTGGGAAGCTACTGCCTCCTGATTTCTGGAGGTTGAATCTAGCGATTCGTAGACCGTTCTGGTGGGTTGCTCTAGTGGGACGGGTAGAGGTGTTCTTAGAGATTTTGCACGTAAGGTATTTAGGTGCTAAATTAGCCAAACATTTATGTGCAAGTCCTAATACTTTACTGGAAATTCTGCTCTTAATGGATAGCCATTGAAGGTTGCGTCTAGTGGCTGAAATGTGATGCGATTAAGGAGTTTTGGGTGCCGCTCGGATGGCGTCGTTTTGGAGTGTATGCAGTTTAGTTAGATTCAGGGGTCTAGGTGCAGCTGTCGGACCCACACCACAGGTCACGCAACCAGGATATATGATATACACAAGTGTTTCAAGGCGCGACGAGGCAAGGGAGGGGGAACAGAGGGAAGACAGACACCGATTTTACTAGGCCAGGTGTCAATCAGATCGCGCAAGTGCATCGGAAGGGGGAAGGGGAAAAGTGCATGGAGGAGGGGAAAGTGCCGTACATGGGATAATAGAATAAATAAAAAATACGGCCAGCTGGTGGCAAGTGCAAGGTAAGTGCAGACATAAGTGCTGTTAGGGGGACAATAGGGATACAGAAAAACAGTCCCCAAGTGCGGGGGTTGCCAGGGAGGCAGTGCAGGTGTACAACTGGCGGGGCCTGGGCCCAAGATCAGAAGGGTGGCCAGGTAACCAGAGCAGTTTCAGCCGGGAATCCAGCAGGGCAGAGGGGGAAACAAATCCGAAGCAAAGAGAAAGGTTTTAAGGTGCTTCTGGAACCGGAGATGGTTCTCTTCAAGTTTCAGAGGGGCAGGGAGGCTTTTCCAGACGGAGGCCCCAGCCGAAGAAAGATCTACCACTAACTTGTTGCTTGGAGAAGAAGCAACTGACTCCAACTGTGTTGGAGGCGGATGAGCGAAGAGCTCGAGAAGGAAGATATTTAGGAATAGATAGCTGAAGGTATTGAGGCCCCAGAAGGCCTAGTGGACAATGCAGAGGGTTTTGAACCAACTCCTTGCAGCCACTGGGAGCCAGAGCAGAGATTTCAGTCCTGGAGAGATACGATTCCTGGGCTTGAGGCCAAGGACAAGTCTTGCAGTCCTCTTCTGGATGAGTTGCAGAGGACGGAGAATAGAAGCAGGCAGCTTTAGAAAGATGCTGTTGCAATAGTCCAGCCTAGAGAGAACCAGAGCTCTGGAGACAGTGAGCATCTGGGGGAAGGAGAGGAAAGGAAGAATACCTCTGAGGAGGTGCAGCTGGTAGTGTGACTTCTTAGAGAGGTCAGAGATGTGAGGAGAGAAGGAGAGTGTGGAGTCGAAGATGACCAAGGTTTTTAGCCTTGCAGCTGGAAGCAGGAGGAGGATCCCTTTCTTTGTGGCCTATTTATAATATTTACACTTCTCTGGCTTCTCATTGGTAGCCCCCTGGCTCTGCCAGAGTATTTCACACACCTTGTCAGTCTTTCGTCTTGCTGCACTGCAATTGTTCATAAAGTTCACTTTGTGGTGGTATACTTCTGTCCCACCTTTTATGGTGTTCGTTCATACTGGTGTAGTTTCTTATATGTTGTTGTTACATGGGCACTTTCCCTTAAGCTGTCTTATCACTTGCTTTGCCCATAAAGCTTCACTTGTTTTTAATATTCCACAAGCTTAATTGCATGATTTCATGCCACTAGGTATTTATCAGTTATGCAATGTGCTCAATGGTTACGTTTCATTCAGTTTGTTATTTAATACATGTTCAATATGCTTAATTTCAAGCTCCCATTTGGTTCTGTATTCAATATGTATCTAGCATCTTTAGTTGCCAGTTTTTCTTTAGTTCGGTAATGTATTAGCTTTTGGCCAACTGCTAGGAACGCCCCACACCCAAACGTGCCTCTCCTGACACTCACCGGTCTTCAGCGATTTTCCCCGGCGGCTCTTGCTGCTACAAGCCCTTTGCCCTGCTGACTACTCCGCTGCCTCCAACAGGGAGCAGACAACGTCCCGCTCCCTCCGAGGATTCCACAGCTCCTGCTGCACGTTTCTTGCTGCAGAAGCTCCTGCTGCACACGCCTAACAGCCCAACAGGACTTGGGCTTAGTTGGCTTTGTGGGCCGGCATCCTGGCTATTCCACAGGTCCCACTATGTCTGCATCTTCCAAACATGGGTCTCTGCTGGTCCCCCCGTCTCTCACTTTGTTGCACATGTTGGCTCCCTTTATACACCTGCAACCTTTTGACAGGTTGCTGGTGTGGATTTCCAATTGGATTCACCCGACCATGATTAAGAGGACATGCATGACCTTCATTACAGTTTGCAGGAATCTTCCTTGTCCCAGTAGTGAAGTGGTGACATGGCCTAGTGTGCATTACTCGCAGTCTCCTCTTCCTCAACTCAGTACTGTTAAGTGCCACATGTGGGGAAATGAGGGGAGCTGGCTTATAATTGCCCCTAAAGGTTGTGGGAGGATTAGGTTGGTCATCAAAGGGAGAAGGGGGATACCATGTCTCACCCAAGGGCACCCCACTCCCAATCCTCCAGGACCCTCCACCCATGTGATCCTCCCTCGCTTCTCCACCCCCAGGGTCAGGATCCAAAAGCGATGGTCTTTCCCAGGTCACCTGCACAAAGGATCTAAGGCGTACGAGTGAGAATACCCGAAAGTTTCTCACACACTCTGGTACTGGGCAAGGAAGATGCCTGCAGAGTATGTTGAGAGTCAGGCATGTCCCCTTAATCGAAGTCGGGCAAACTTAATGAAGGGTTTACACCTGCAACCCCTTAAGGGAGACCAATGGGGAAGAAACCAGCAAGGGACCCTTCCCCATAAGGAGGCAGCCGTGGTGGGACCTGTGGAGGAGCCAGGATGCTGGCCAGCAGCCCAGAGAGGGAGCCTTTTTTTTAATGATATGTTTGGATCACCAAACTTTTCATTTGTGTTGGTTGTGTTTTTTTTTTTGTTTTTTGGGTTTTCTGTTTCTTATTTTGGTGTGATAGTAGCTATCCAGAATTGAATGATTGTGAAGATGAATGGCTTGTCGTGGCCACAAAGAATTTGGGACCATCTGTTGTTGGTATTCATCTGTTTTTCTGCAATTCTAAAACAATCTCTGAAGTGCCTTCTTTGCTCGGTCAGGGCTGGGCATACCATCACTATATGGAATAGTGTTTCCAACATGTTTTCTTGTTTACAGAACTGACAAATTGTATTCATTATTTCGTCCCGTTTGGTTGAAAAAAAGATAGTTTTTTGTTGGGAGAATGTTCAGACGAATTTGTAAGTACAGGTCCCGGATCTTTTGGTCGGGAAAACGTACTCAGTACTCTGGGAGTTTGTTAAGTGCTCTTATTTTGGTTTCGCATCTCAGAGACTGATTGTATTGTGATTGTTGCGCTATTGTTCTTATCCAGTCATTTCGTAGAATTTGCCGTTTGAGCCACTTCTGCATTGTTGAACTGTGCAGAAGAAAGGAGAATGCAGTTTGCATCTCCATCGAGCCACCAGCATGCGAGAGGCAGGCTCTGGTATGCGAGCGGGACTCACCGGAGCTGTTTCGCTGACTTGCAAGGAAGAAAGAAGCAGTGGGATCTGTTCTGGAACAACGCCAAGCACCGGTGAGTGTCGGAGAGAGGCACTCGATAATTGGGGCGTTCCTAAGCAGGCTGCGAGTGAGGAATGAATGCATTCCAATTACTGAACTGCATGGACAGCCGAAATAAGCAAAATAAACACTTATTGAATACTGAACTAAATATCTTGAAATTAAACTATACCGAGTGCATATTGATTACCAAATGAAGGAAAACTCAAATATTCATATCTATTGACTACCGAACTGGAAAATATACTGAGTGCATATTTAAACACCAAAGTGAAGAAAAAATTGAAATCAAGCATAACGAATGCACATTGAATATCAAACTGAATTAAAGCTTGAAAATAAGGAAAGTGAATATTTATTGGGTGTCATACTGAAACCAGCCTTGCAATTTCACTTGTTGGATATGGAACTGAATAACACTTTTTATGGGCAAAGCAGAGGACAGCCAAAGAGAAAGTACCCATGGGAAAACAGCGCATAAGAAAGAGGGCAAGTGTGAAAAAGTGTTATAGGAAGGTGGTACATGAGCAAGACCACCATAAAGTGAACTTTATGGATTACTGTAGTGTGGCAAGACCAAAGACTGGCGAGATGTGTGTGACACTTTGGGGCAGAGCCAAGGGGCCAACCAAGAGACTACAAGAGCACAACTCTGTACAGAGGGACAATCTTGGAACATCTGTATGGGCTGAGAAATCTAGGGATCCTGGTTGCGCAACCAGTAGTGGGTGGACCATGCAGTCTGACAGCTGCGCCTAGACCAGTGAGCCCGGAACTACGTGAATCCAAAGACATTGTATAAACTAAAGTCTTGGGAAAGGGCGCCCTGAGATTGAAGGAACTGTGAATCTTCTCTTGAGAACGAAGCCTTAAGACCCTTTTGCTTTTGAACTTTGTTGCTTGGAACTTGGAGAAGAGGGAGCTGAAGAAGAAGCCAAGAGCTGGAAGAAGCTCAGAACATTGTGTTGATCAGCATTACTTTCATTATTGATATCCCTACATATTGTTTAGCTTTAGTTGTGAGGGCAAGGATAGGTTTCGGACACGGACAGGCTTAAGGCGAACATTTTGACTCAGACGTCACTTATTTTCATTCAGGCAGGGAAATCCCACCTTAGCATAGGGCAAGTTAGGCCTTCAACCATCCTGACATTTAAGTCAAGAAACACCTTCTGTTTGAACTTTAAGCCTGTGGTCTGTTTTACTTCACAATGCTTCACATTCCTGACAAATTTTGCTAGTTGGCGTCTGTAAAGGCACCATGAAGCAAGACACAGACAACAGATTCAACTTTATACTTAAAGTTTTATTTAACTTAAAAGGCAGGGTGAAGGAAGGCCTAACTTTCCCTAAGGTGGGATTTCCCTACCTAAAGAAAGCCAAGGATAGTGTGTCAGGATGTCCAACTTAAGTTTCTGCACATGTCCAAAACCTATACTTGCCCTCACAACTAACTGTATACAATGAGTAAGGATGTCAGTCTCAAAAGAATAGTGGTCAAAGGAAAGTTCAGAGCTTCTTCCAGCTCTTGGCTTAGGATCAGCTACCCTTTCCCCAGGTTCAAAATAGTTCCCAAAGTATTGGGATTCCCTTCATCAAACCTTATTGCTTCCAAAATACCAGTTCCTTGCAACACCTCCCAAGTCAAAGTTTCCTTTCCACAAGAGTTCAAATTTCTAGCTTTCAAAATCAACACAGTTCTGTTTCTCAATTTCAGTTTCTCAAAACAAGATGTAGCAACACATGAACTTTTCTTCAAATATGCTTTAATTAGCTTTTCATACATAGGGCACTTGGTCTGGGCGCATTTGTCGGACCATACGGTCCACCCATTACAGGTCACGCAACCGATACCCAGTCTTCCTGCTTTCATCAACATTAGCCACTGATTCCATCTGACAGTGATACTGTGATACTTAATTGATTCCTCAGTGTCACAGGCTCCAGACACTGTACCGTGGCTGCTTTAGCCACCATGCACTTTATTGTTCTTGGTTGTATTTCTCTGCTTCCTGCCATCACTACTTTGGCTCTTGCCAACCCAACTCTCGCTTAGTTTGCCATGCCCGAGGCCCTCTGGACTTTGGGCCACATTTAAGTTTACATCTTTGTACCTCCTTGGTACTCTCTTGACTTTGTCTTTACTTGTTTCCCTTGTTTCACACACCATACTTGTTGACTCTTGTGTCATTCATGAGCATTTAACTGGCTTTGCGCCGCATTCACAAGTGTTTTCAATACCACTTTACTCTGTGCGGTATTCACAATAGCTTTCAATATTTCTTAACTCTGTTCAGTATTCACAAGTGCCTTCAATCGGTTGCACTTCATTCAATATGCAATAATGTTTGTTCCGGCATTCAACAGGACTTTAACTTACTTTGCCTTTCACTCTGCAGCAGCAAAGGACGTTCCTAAATGTTACTAAAGCGCCCCGGTCAGAGTGTATATTGGCTCTGCACTCACCGGTCACCAAGCAGCGTTCTTACCTTCGGCGTCCTTCGCAACAGGCTTCTGGTGCTTCCCGGCTTCTCCAAACTCCATCTTCCTCTCATGGTCTGCACTGGACATACTGCTCGGTTTCCTAAATTCTCTGGACGGTGGTGGCAGTCACTGGGAGCTCCACTGCTTCTCCCCTCCAGACCCGCTTTGGCAGATGGCAGTACCTGCAGACCCTTAAAAAGCCAACCACAGTCACGGCGTCCCCTTCTCCTGCGCAGCACTGCTCCAGCCTCCGGGGTCTCCAGCTTCCTTTACTCCAGCCCGTTCCCCCTTCCTTCTGAACGGCAGGCAATTTATATAGTTCAGGTGTGTTAAGTGACCCCAGGTGTGGGTCATTGAGTTCTCTTGCTTGACCTTGGAGGACTCCATTATGCCGACATGCCTGGTTGTTTCTCTGGTATGCCTCCATAGTCCCCTTCTACTTCTCAGTACCAGAGTGGTGTTTGAAATAGTCTGATTTAATAAACAAAGCCTTTTCATCTCTGTTACGTCTATGATGTATGTGTGTATCCATGAAATGAGGATGTGTCCTCCTAGATGGCCCCTTCCTGTTACCTATACTAAGATGTTGTTTCTGGGGTACAGATTGAGAGGAGAATAAGGGACGAGGTTGGCAATATCCCACAAAGGCTTTAGGGATAGAGGGATCATTGTGAAAGGGAAAGGGGGGATACAGTGTCTCACCCAAGAACGTCCTCTCCTCATTCCCCAAGTTCCCTCCACCCAGGTAATTCACCCTCGTATATCGTCCCCCGCAGGGTCGGTATCCAAAAGTGATGGGCTTTACCTGGCCATCGGAGGAGGAGTTTGGGAAAAAGAGGTGATGACACCCACAGGATCTTCCCACCTCCCAATGGGGAGCAAAAGTGGGGCACTTGTCCCTGGGCAGTTCAGGCCTGCTTGGGCGCCTGAGTCCTGGCTTGCGGAAGACAACACTGTCCTACGCAGCTGTAGGCCTGCGAGTGGGCTCTGTAGGTTTGCTGGGTCGTGGGACGGGAGGGTTGACAATGGGTGTGTAATACCCCTTGGAGGACCTGCTGGACATTCCCTTGAGGATCGAAAGGACGACCTCCTCATGTCCCCAGTGAGCGCACTGTCTCTGTATCGATCTTAATCGTCTGGAGAAACTCATCGACAATTTTGCCAAATAGATTGTCCCCATCAAAGGGCATGTCCACCACCTTGGACTGGACATCAACCCTGAAGTTCGTGACCCATCAGCCAACCATGTCGTCGAAAGGAATCCTGTTACCCATCTGGTAGAACCCGGTCTCCGTGACGTCCAGCGCCACTGTGATGGCGTGATCCGAAGCCACCTCACCTTTCTGGAACAAGGAGAGGGCCTTAACCTTCTTGTCCTCCAGCATGAAGTCCAATATGGGTCCAAGTCTATACCACAGCCCCCAGTCCCACTGCATCAAGCTTCATCCCCTCCTGGTCATTGGCCTAACGGGTCCTGGGAGGGCAGAGAGAGGGGTTGCGGGGGGGGCCCTTGGACTAAAAAACAAATACATTTTGTCACTCTGCCTTCATAAAGAAATTATTTCTGTTACACCATAACAGAAATTATTTCTTTATGAAGACAAAGTGACTACAAAAAACTATTTTTGAAGTCTGAGGGCTCCTCCACCCCATGACATGGAAGCCTGGAGGCCTCCATGTCATGGGGTGGGGGGAAGCTCTATGACTTCAAAAATAAATAGTTTATTTTTGAAGTCACTCTGCCTTCATAAGACATTATTTCCATTATGGTTCGGTGCTTAATGGCGGGTGTCCCTAATCATCTTTCATTAGGTGCGTCTCTTGCAAGAAAATTATTTCGGGTCCCTCCTTATCGATTTCTCTCAAGACTGCCACCCTCTTGTTGGGGCTGTTCAACCTCCTCACATTCCAGATTTTCAGTCTATGCATTCCCCCCCCCCCTTAATTACATTTCCCCCAGATTTCTCAGGCACCTTTAGTTTCTTCTGTGTGATTGCGCCATCGCCCCCTTGTCCCTTACCGGCCTTCGGACTGGTTATGAGTTCCCCTCTTGTAACTGTCGCTGGATCAGAGTCCAGGTTCTTGATGTGGTCCCCTCTTTGTGAACCGTGCGTGGCATTGCCCCCCCCACCTGCCCGGCTTCCCCCCCCCAATTTCTTACCGAACATCAGGCAATATTCTAGTCCTAAAGTTCTTTTTACTGCGAGTGTCGGCTCATCTTACAGTCTTCTTCCCCAGGTCTTCCACGCATTTCTATGTGGTCCAGCCCTGTGGGCCGGGCCGGGTGTCTAGCATTGTTTTTTCCGGGTGGATTGAGGCCACCCCCACAGCCCTCAGTCAGTCCTCTACCTGGGAGACCGTCTTTTCTCACCTGCGACCCGTGAAGGAGCTGGAGCTCACCACCCTAATACTGCAGGAGCAGACTAGCAGCTGGGCCAGGCATCATCCTGCTGTGAGGTAAACCGGATGGCCCCTCTTTTCATCGTACACTCATAGTTGTGTGCATACACTGAGAATCACGGAATCGCTGTGTATTTAACTATATTGCCCTGCCTAGATTCGATTTTCGGGCATCTGCCCATCCAGCACCTGTATGTGACCCTCTGCATCGACTGCCATGCCTGATGCAGCCTAGGAGGCAACCCCATGCTAAGATGGCCACCCGCTGACAATCCTGATCTTCCCCAGCTTCCTGAGTGCCGAGCGGCACCAGATTGGTTACTGCCCGTCTTTTCTGCAGCCAACTAGAGCCGGCAGGCGAGAGCCGGCCCTCGACACAAAGGCTGAGACACAAAGGCACTCAACCCATGTCTAGAGCCTGTCTCAGCCTCCTCAGCCGTCTGTCCGGACCCCTGCTCGGTCACACTGCTACTACACCAACGCAAAGGTAGTCTACTGGAACATTCGCTAGCCTGATACAGTTACCAGTTCACCTATATACTATCTTTCTGGTGTATCTCGGATGCATAGCTCTACTTGTATGTACTTACAGTCATCATACGATAGACCTACGCTCGCTCCCACGTTCATGCTGCTGGACACACCAACAGTCCCTGCCGTCGCTGTTGCAACATGGAGCTAACCTGACCAAACGCATGCATGTTTTTGCCCAAATAGTTCAACCTGTACTCCTCTAGGCTACCATTTACCGAGTCATCTAAGCTATCTCCCTTGCTCACGCATGCTGCCGGAGGACTTCAATGCACCTTACACATTCCTTTCTATGCCTCCTCTAGCTGCCACCCTATGCCCGTTGCACTAGCGCTTTAGAAGGGTATTTGCTTAGCCCTAGCGCCATGCCCGTCACTAGAAGTGTATTTTGCGCAGCCCCCAGCGTCGTGCCTATTCTTAGAAGTGTACTTTGTTTAAGCCCACACGTGTGCCTCCGTTGGTTGCTGCCATATGCCTGTTACATTAGCGACATGCCTGTTAGAAGTGCATCTTGCTTAACCCTAGAGCCATGCCCGTTAGAAGTGCATCTTGCTTAGCCCTAGCACCGTGCCTGTTAGAAATGCATCCTGCTTAGCCCTAGCACCATGCCTGTTAGAAATGCATCCTGCTTAGCCCTAGCACTGTGCATGTTAGAAGTGCATCTTGCTTAGCCCTAGAGGTACGATGTTATTTCATCGCCGGATGTTTTTTCGCGTTTATTTTTGGCTGTGGATTTTGCAGTTTGCCCGGGACCATTGCTGGATAGGAGGCCAGCAGTAGAGAGGGTAATTTGTAATGGACATTTTAACAGCACTTCCACGTTCCTTCAAGAGGAATTAAGGTGCCGAGAAGAAACATGTCATTGCCCTTTGAAATGCAAAGTGACTTTAACTTTGTGCCCAGTCCATGGCGCCACACTTGCATAGTGACAAGAGTGTAGGTGTAACAAAAACGTTCTGATTCAACACTAGATTAGCAACAGAACCAGGGGTGTGGGGGTGAATTCTATTTCATATTCACGCTACAGTGTTATTTTTAAGTTAATTTGCCCGAACATGCTGTGGAGGGAAATGTGATTGGTGGTAATTTTGTAAAATGACAAAAGAGGGAACCAGGGCAAGGGCCTCTACAGTATTTTATGACAGATGTCCACAACGGTTCTTTTTGGGAGTGCCAGGAACAGAAGCAGCTGTGAAAATCATCAAATGGAGCATTAAATGAAGCTGTATATTAAGGCTTTGTCAATCTCTACTTTGCGGTTCATTTAATTTCCAAAAGAAATGCAAGTGCCAGAATTAACAAAGAAAACCAGGACTGGGCTAGAATCTTTGGAGTGGAATGGGGGCCCCATCGGTGTGAATGAACACCTGTCATGCTTTTGGGGAGGGCAGTACAAAATTAAATGTTCATGCTGATGCAATCTTTCATAAATACCCAATAATCATAGCACACAACCACATAATGCAAATAAGGGTTTTGGCCAATTGGTTGAGTGTAGGGATGTACCGAAGAGCATGTAAATAGGCTCTGCCAGCTCACTCTGGCACCCAGAGGTAGGAGGGAGCAAGCTTATGGAGTGCTGCTTACAGGGTGTGGCAGAGCCCCACCCCGGACCTTCAAGCAAAATGCTCCTCTGCATGAGAGGGAGGTAGAGGAAGAGGAGAGAAAGGGACAGAATAACAGAGAGAGAGAGGAAGAAGGGAAGAGATGGAAAGAAACAAAAAGACAGAAATAGTAACATAGTGAGAGACAGAGACAGAAATAGTAACAGTGTGGAAGAGGGATGAGAAAGAATGACAGAAAGAGAGAGATCGAGAGAGAGAGACTGAATGTGGCGTTGGGCAGCAGCTGAAGATAAATATGTGAAGACGGTAACATGTTAATTTGTGTGAAATATATGGTACTGAATGGTGATGCAGCTCTCTGCACTTGCAAATTAAGTGTTTATCTGCTGGCGATAATCTAAAATGGGTAAGATTGGGGGTCTTACTTACCGGTAATCTTCACTACTCCTAGTTCTGTTCTTCCTAGTCACAGTACTTACTCTCCGAGGGCCCCATCTTCATGACCAGTAAGCTTTTTCTGTTTCCTTGCTTCACCCCCTTGCTCATGTCGTGTGGTCACCTCTCAACCACTCCACACAACACATTAGTAGTCCGGCCCACGGTACCCAGTTTCAAATGTACATTCGGCCCTCTGAGAAAACCAGTTGTGCAACCCTGGTCTACGTTAACCCCTCCAGGCCTACCTCTGCATCTCTCAACATCTCTCCACCGCCGCCATTGCATTTAAAATGCATTTTGCCTTTGTTACTGTCCTACTCTTCCTATCCTCGTATGCCAGCACAACACGCTCCAGAAACTAAGCAGTTATTTTTATTTTTCGCCACACACGTTCTGCTCACTCATCAGGTCCTAACCCAGTCACTGCTCATCCTGAGCATCGACCAGCACCTCATCCTGCCCACGCCCACAATTGGCTGCTCACCCACACAGCTTACACTGCCTCTCGCTCTCTACATGACTAACCCCTACCTAAACGCGCCGGCACTCTGGTTTTCACACTTCGCCACCAAACCCACACAAAATCAGCCATGCCCTATACCTACCAGCAATACCAGGCTCGGCTCGCACTTACGCCTCCTACCTCACTCACAATATACTACATTCAACAACACAGCCACGACCGACAACCCACCCAAGTTAGTCAGTCAGAAACCAAAGTCTAGCTTCCAGATGTCATCACTGGTCCTAACACCTGAACAACCTCCCCACTGACAAAAGCCCTAACTTTAGAGACAACAAATCCACAACCTCTGCGGCACCTAAAACTGACCTGGCCCATCATGCCCATTACGCCAACATTACCTCTAAACTTAAAGGTGCGCTCATCAGCACCCGTTCCATTCCTGCTCACGCTCACGATATTGCTGGTCTCATTGCCACGGAAAACCTGGACTTTCTCGCGATCACTGAAACGTGGCTGCATGCGGCCTCGTGCCCCACCCTGACATTGGCCATCCCCGACGGTTACACAATCCTCAAGTGCGACAGGGAGACCAATCAAACCAGGAGGAGGGTTAGCATTTATATTTAAGAGCTTGCTCAATCTTAGAGCGGTCAACAGCCTGGGGCTGCCCTCCGCGGAACTACTCTCGATCAAACTGCCCATCTCTCCGAATCCCACCACCACAGTGCACCTTATCTACAGGATCTCTGGGCCCACATCCTCCTTTGTAGAGGACATCTCATCTATTCTAGCCGTGAGTACCAAGTGTAACTCCCAAATCATTCTACTTGGCGACCTTAATCTAGGCTATCTAGACACGAATGATGCCAAAGCCAAAGACCTTGCAAGTGTACTTGCCGACTTAGGCCTTACCCAACACGTTAAAGAACCCACCCACATCAAGGGTCGCACCCTTGATGAACTGTGCGCTTAACTTAAAATCTGTCTCCCCATGCGCCTGGTCCTATCACCATATAATACTATTCTCCATCAACTCCAGCCCACCCATAGATAAACCAAACTTGCCCCCCCCCACTCTCACTCGCAATAAGGAGGACATCAAAGCTGAGTAGCTAGTCCCTCTAATCCTCCCTCTACTGAACGCGACGTCTTCCACTTGCCAGGGTCCTAGTAGACACTTACAACCGTGCTATATTAAATGCTCTTAATACAGTTGCCCCCCTCAAACTGCGCAAACAAAAACCACGCTCCCACCTTAATTCTTGGTTCACCCCACACATACGCGACCTGCGTAAAAAAAAGACAAGCCGAGGCTCACTGGAAATGCTCTCCATCCCATGTCAATAAAAATAACCTCATCTCAGCCTCCCTTAGCTACAAAGAAGCCATACTAGCCGCAAAAAAGGACGTTTACAACAAAAGGATCTCACAAGCACAATCTAACACCAAGGAACTAGAGTCTCCTGTTGCCCCACTGGATACATGCACCCCAGATACGGAGTGGTGCACTAACCTTAAAAAGGCGCAGTTAGACAAAATTGCCATGCTCCAAGCCAAAATCAATACCAAAAAAAGCCATCTGTCTGACTCTTTGGGCAACCCCCCTACCTACAAACCCACCCCACCTAAACATACCTTCAAACCCTTTAGATTCACAACACTCACTATCAATGAGGTTGAAAAAATTATCCTGAAGTTCAAGCCCTCCCATTGCCAAGGTGACGCTTGCCCGGCACCAATCATACAGGAAGCTGCAAATGATCTCGCCCCATTCATCACCTCTCATCAATGCCTCCTTCGTATCGGGCATTGTACCTGACAATCTCAAGGATGCATGGGTCATTCCGTTAATCAAAAAAGCCTAATCTTGATCCTAGCAACCCCTCCAACTATAGACCCATCACCACTGTGCCGTACCTTCTGAAAATCCTTGACCGAGCGGCCTATCTCCAAATACAGGACTACCTTGAGACCAACAATCTACTGGGGCTTAGGCAGTCCGGTTTCCGCCCCAGACATGGCACTGAAACAGGCCCGATTGATTTGAAAACCCAAATCGAGGACCTGAAAGACAAGGGCAAACCGGTGCTTCTGCTCCTCCTTGACCTCTCAGCAGCCTTCGATTTGTCGATCATCAAATCCTTTCCCACCACCTTAAGGCTGCTGCCCACTTCTCAGATGCAGCTATATCATGGATCAGCTCATTCCTTGCAAACAGAACCACAAGGGTCTTCTCATCCTCAGCTGACCCAGCACATGTCCTGTGTGGAGTCCCACAAGGCTCCTGTGCGTCTCCCACTCTCTACAACGTGTTTACTAAACCGCTCTTTGATATACTTGACCATCTGGGTGTCTCCTACACTAATTATGTGGACGACACCCAGATACTCATCCATATCACTGGCGGCTATGTAACTGATGCTAGAGCTCTCAACGCAGTCTACACTGTCATCCAGGCCTGGACGGCACATCACAGGCGCTGCCTTAATGATGAAAAAACGGAGTTACTTCTCCTAGGCTCCCACTCCAAACTTGCCAAACCTGACCCCAAATACAAATCCTTCTCTATCGACGGTGACGATATCAAAGTTTCTAACGTCACAAAAACACTCGGAATCTACCTAGACTCTACCCTATCTCTCAATAGACAAACCAATTCTGTAGTCTCAGCTTCAGCCTACACTTGCAAACTGATCACAGCATGCCGTCCCTTTCTGACAACGGGCAACTGCCTGATCTCGCCAGAACCCTCATGTCTAAAATCTATTATTGCAACACCCTCTACCTAGGGATGAGACAAAGGAACCTCGATAAACTCCACGTCACACAGAACAATGCCATACGGGCGGCTCTTAACATTCCCAGGCAATCCCACATCGCCCACACCAGACGTAACCTACAATGCTCCCCATCGCATATCGCTCAAAGCTCTAGTTCTTACTCACAAGGCCCAGAACAAGGCAGCACCAGCATACCGATCTTCGCGCTTCACACAATATACAGCAGCCAGACCCCTGAGATCAGCCCAAGCTCACACCCTTACTATCTCTAGCTTCAAGCTTCACACTGCAAGAGGTTCGAGTTTCCCAGTCCTTGCAGCTAAGCTCTGGAACGCCCTACCCAACACGCTCAGAACTGTTCAACATCTCCACTCCCTCAAACACAAAACCAAACAGTGGCTACATTAAAGGGATGCCCAGGCCACCTCCTCACATTAACCCTCTAGCTCCTACTCTTATCACTGCGTCATATTATCTTGTAAACTTGTGTAAATGATATATGCTGAAACTGCATAATATAACATGTAAATTGCACAATGTATATACCTGTATCATGGAACTTGTAACTGTCCACAAAACATGTGCCCAGATGCCCTGGGGCAAGGCGTGCAATACAAATAAACAAAATACAAAATCCTTGTTGCCCATGCAAAATTGGATCTGTGTTGGGAAGAGCCATCTGCATCTTAGCCTCCTCTTATTCAGTTCCTCTGCGAGTGGTTTGAATGAGTTTCCTCGCCAGTGTGGCTTGGAAGAGATCTTCATATACCTGCACTTTGCATCCTCTCACTATGATCTTCCCCTTTGTCCTAGCCGCCCCTATCAACTGCGCATTGTCCTTGTAATTATGCATTTTGACCAATATGTCTGTCTCGCCCCTGGGTCCATTCTCCTGCTGCCCACTCTGTGTGCTCTCTCTATCCCCATATTTCGGGCCGCATCTCCTTCCACCAGGTTCTCAAACATTTCCTGTATGCAGGCTTCCGAATTGGAGCCCTCTGCTCTTTACCCCAGGTTCTTAATCCGTATATTGTCCCTCCTCAACCTATTATCCATGTCCTCGCACTTCTCTTCAAGTGCCCTTAATCTCTCCTCCGTTTTTTTTGCTTGTAGTGCCCTTTTGTGTCCCACTCAGTTAGGCGCTCTTCCATTACCATCACTCGCTCTCCAGTGAGTCAATGTCTTTCCGATTGTTTGCGATGGCTTGAGACAGTTCTCTTATACTTGCTCCCTCCGCCTTGACAGTTTCTGCAAGTTCACCTTTGAATTTGGCCAGTCCTGCGAGTAGGTCGTCTTTGGCGAGTGCCATTCCACCTTCGTTCAGCTGGATTGCTGCTGGATTGCCAAAGGGGAGCTTTGTATGTGTGCCTTGTTGCGTCCTTCCTGTCCTTGCTCACCCAGATTAGGATTCCTCTTCTTTGGTCCCATCGGCTTTCCGCGATTCCATTGCTGCCTGTTCCCCAGCTGTCTTCGGCTTTCCTGTTGTGTTTCATCCCAGGTTGATTTGTAGTCCTCTGCTGCACGTTTTGGTTGGTCTGCTTCACAGTCCTATGTGGCTCGCTGCTTACGGGTCTCAACTCCCTTCCTTTCATGCAGGGCGTATTCCCTCAGTGTGCTATGGTGTTATTCCCTTTAAGTTCTTTGGGCCTTGTCTTTGTAGTTTCAGGGGGCCTGCTATTGGGGTCTTTAGGCTTTCCCCTCTTCTCTCTCTGCCCTGGGCCTTCTGCTCCCCCTTGGCTGCTGGGGCGGCTTCTCCTCCGGGGGCCTTATGTTGTGCAGTCTCTACAGTCCCCCCGGTCACTTAGGGGAGACGCTCTGTCTTTACCCCGGTGTGTTCTGGGATGGGCCGCACTTTATGCCAATCACTTCCCCGTTTGCTGAGTCCGGGCCCCTCATGGCTTGTTATGCAGATGGCTCCTTCCTGCCCCCTCTCCCTTGCAGGCCTTGGCGATCCTGGTGCTTTCTGGGATCCCTCCGTTCCCTCCCACCTCCTTAAGGGTTATGTTGCCAGCTTATCTATGTACCCGTCCTGCTGGGCTTACCAGTGTCCTCCAAGCTTCTTTCTGTGTTAGGGCCGCCTCTGCAGAGGCTCTGCCGGCAGCCCATCCCTCTTCGCTGCTTGCTGCTCCTCTCTGCCTGCTCTCCTGAGATACCCGTCTGCTCCGGGACTCCTCAGTGGTTCTCTCCCGCTTCTGCATCTCTCTCTAGATCCTCAACGTGGATCCCTTCTTGGTGCTGTGTCCTCTCATCGCCGTGGCCTCCCCAGCGTATCGCGCTGTGCGAGCAGGGCTGCGTCTGTGCTCCGCGCTCGACCTTCTGCGGTCCACACTGCAGTCCCTCCTCTCTGCCAACTCCCTCACCCTTATGTCAGGGTAGTTGTCCTCGGCTCCTTTCTGCTCTTCTTGCCGGGGTGCATGTACGACTGGTATTGCGCTCCTCCTATTTCGCTCTTTCTCTGCTCACCGCTCGGCTCTCCGTTTTCACCGGAGCACTTCACTTCGTTGGGTTGACCTCATCCCGTTCTCTCTGTGGTCTGCTGCCTGCGCTCACAGGCGAGTTACCAGTGATCTTCCCCTTCACTGCTCTGGGTTCTCCAGTCCATGGTACGGTGCGTCACTCCAGGGCCAATCGATGCCGGGCACAATTTTCCCTCGCGGCTCTCTTTCTCTTGCTGCAGCTCCTCTCCCCCTCTTTTGTCGGTGTTACTTATGCAGTGTGTGTTCCCTCACGGGCTTCTTACCGCTGTGGCTCACTATTCTTTCGGCATGCTTGATGTCGGATTGCTTTTTAGCTCAACAGGCAGGGACAGAGCTACTCCAACACACGTCCACTCAGCCCGCCATCTTGGCCACACCCCGGTTGAGAACATTAACATTTAAGGAGCCACACAAAATGTGCATCTTAATACTGCCCAGGTTGATGAAATATGACAAGCTTCCTTGTGGTAATGTCCCGGAATTGTTTGGCTGATTCAGAGGCAACATTAGGAGAATCCTTTTAGTGAAAGTGTGATCATGGTTCTGAAACTTCTAAAATTGAATCGTGCCCACTTTCGTAAAGTTGAGCCTCCACAATAGTATTAAATGTTTTTCTGTTTGTTTCAATGATTTGTACGGGGAGAACATGGTGCATGCCTCCTGTAATGCAGCAAACTGCAATGCCAGAAAAAGACATGCTCATTTTGTTTACAGTGGTTCTTTGAAGCATCTCTTCAGGACAGGGACTGGGCTGGGAATCTAAACATAGGCCCCTCGAAGGGAGCTTCTGAAGCTCCACCACTCTGTCCTAAACGTGGGATAGCTGTGAGGGTGGATCACAGGGATACTAACTTGAGCATGGGTGCCAATCTAAGTTCCCAACCGAGTCCACAGCAATGTGCCGGCTCTACTAGCAATCCTTAACGTGCACGTTTCCATTTGGGTTATAGGGTATTTTATTTATATCGCGCCCATACACAGGTGTTTCAGGGCGCGATGAGGGAAGGGATCAAGGGGAGACAAAACAACAATCTTACTAGACCCAGTGACATTGAAAACGCGCAAGTGCAGGGGAGAGGGAAGGGGGAGGTGCAAGGGGTAAGGGGGAATGGAAAAGTGCTGAACACATGATCTAAACAACAACAGGTAGTGCGGCCAGCTGGTGGCAAGTGCAATAATAAGGCGCAGACAAACAGTGTCTAATAAGTGCAGGAAGGGGACTGTAGGGTTGCAGATACAGACCCCAAGTACAAGGGTTGCCAGGTGGTAGTGCGGTTATGCGGCTGTGTGGGCAGGAATCTGGGCCCGAAATCAGAGGGTAGCCATATGCCCAGTGCCAAAACACAAGGAGATCAGAACGGGAGAGGAAGAGAGAAGGCAGCAGCAAAGAGAAAGGTCTCGAGGTGCTTCCGGAACCGAAGATGGTTCTCCTCGAGTTTCAGAGAGGCAGAGAGTTTGTTCCAGAGGGAGGACCCAGCCGAAGGGAGAAAGATCTGCCACCAGCTTGTTTCCACCAGCCGAAGGGAGAGAGATCTGCCACCAGCTTGTTGCTTGGAGAAGCGAATTACCCTGAGGGAGTTCGAGGTAGAGGAGCGAAGAGTTCGAGTAGGAAGTTATTTCCAGAGGGAGAGTTGAAGGTATTGAGGACCCAGGCCCCAGAAGGCCTTGTGGACAATGCAGAGGGTCTTGAACTTAATCCGTGCAGCCACTCGGAGCCAATGAAGAGATTTCAGGGCTGGAGAGATACGATCCCTGGGCTTGAGGCCAAGGACAAGTCTTGCGGTCCTGTTCTGGATAAGTTTGCAAAGGGCGGAGAGTAGTGGCAGGCAGATTTAGAAAGAGGCTGTTGCAATAGTCCAGCCTAGAGAGAACCAGAGCTCTGGAGACAGTGAGCATCTGGGGGAAGGAGAGGAAAGGAAGAATACCCCCGAGGAGGCGCAGTTGGTAGTTTGACTTCTTTGAGATGTCAGAGATGTGTGGAGAGAAGGAAATTGTGGAGTTGAAGATGACCCCGAGGTTCTTAGCCACACAGGTGGGAGCAGGAAGAGGGAGGGCCAAGGGAGGCCGGCCAGAGCGTGACAGGAAAGGAAGGGGCAGGAGCGCTGATGAGAAGGATCTCTGCCTTGCTGGCATTGAGGCAGAGGTCGTTGGCAGCACACCACTCCTGGATTGCAGACAAAACAAGCAGAGCATCATCCGCATAGCACTGAAAGTTGGAACAGAGTGCAAAAATGCGGTGGGCGAGGGGTGCCAGGTATTGGTTGCCATTTGGGATATGATCAGATTTACCCAGCTAGTGTGAAGACAGACCTTTTAAAAAAAAAATGCTACACCATCAGTTTCCCTTCCTCCCTTTTTCTTTTTCAGTGCTGCAGTTACCACATTGCATTAAACAGTGAACTCATGCTGAGAACCGACTCTTGAACTGAACTGCAAGACCTTTGCGGCAGAGGGTAGAGGACGCTACCCTGTTAAATCAACATTTTAAAAGTTATACCTTTGGGCATGAAGGCCCTACTGATGGACTTTGTCACATTCGGATGTATTGTTATTTAGGTGTTTTGCAACTACCTCAAAACATATGCTCAGCTGAAAATAAAAGCTTAAGAGGTATAGACTCAACTTGGGGAAAAAAGCTCACTTTAAACTGGTCCAAATGCATGGGTTTGTAAGAAGAGTCTGCTAACATTTTAGAGCAGGGTAGGACTTCAGATTCCAGCTCTGTAAAATTCATGAGTGGGTATAGAAGCATATTATAAAACACTTTTTGGTATCAGGCACCATATGTTTTCTTGGGCAAGGGTCAAATGAACACAAAATTAAGTCTGGTACACATTTTCATTTTTGAATACAGTAGACAGTTACTTAAAATAAAAATACAACTGAACACTACATAAAGTATGCTCATTATTTTCCCAAAAATGTAGTAATCAAAGTGAATTTTAAGAAAAGGAGGTAGTAAGAAACTATGACTGGTACTACTTTTCTACATAAACCGTCTTACCGGGCTACATCAACGTAATGAGCATGTGTTTCTTCTTCCAGCCCCATGGCTGTACTCCTTAAATATGCTTGAAGAGAATCAACAAGAGTTTGTAGGGGAACACCATCAGTTGTTTGCTCAATAAGGCTGTCGAGCTCGTGAAGCATACTTTCCAGGGTGTATTCTCCTTTCATTAAACATCGGAGGGCCTCTGGGAAAATAATCTGCCGGAAGTTGGAGTTCAATTCCTAAACATATCAAACAAACTCAAATTAGGAACTACATATTTATGTATCAAAATGCGGAGAAGACACTGAACATACTTAAGGAGAAGAAACAAAAATAAAATCTAGTCAGGCCATCCCTCCAGACATTATCCCAGAAGTTGGAGAACTCGGAGGACATCAGCAACAGGTAGAGAGTTTTTTACTCCATCAACCCATTCGCAAGACAAGAAAGATATGGGAATATTTTTGGCAAGCAAGTTGTATCATCTTATTTCCAAAAATGAGTCAGATAATATCATGGTAAATATTTCTGTACAGAATTGCATGGCAAAATTGTGAGAACTTAATTTGGAGGCTGGCACAGTGCAGGAGGGTAGACTTGCATAGTGGTCCCCCTTACCCACTGTTCTAACATCCGTCCTCAAAATATGAACTCGACCGCGTACTGGGCCGACAAAGTTGTACAGCAAGCATCATGACCTGTGGGATATCGCAAGAATGACTTTCAATGGTTTTGTTCGCCACCTTAGTGCGAGATGTGGAAATATTTTGTGGTTACATGGATTTACATCAACCAGCTGCATCTGCAACACTAAAATTGAATTGCTACTAAAAGCCTGGAGATGAAGATGCTTGCAAACAAATTCTTTTTCAGGGATTGCCCATGTTTGTCACACTCCCAGAATAACTACTCTTATGAAAACACTCAACTCAGAATCGTCTCCTTCATCAAGACAACTATTGGCTTCTCCTGTGGTTTCAGCAAAACTGCTTTGAAGTCTGGCCCTCTTCTGGCAACCTAAACCAAATAACTTCACATGACCCCTGAGCTCTAATTTTCTTCAGAGCTCATATATGCTCAGTGGCCTCGTAAAACTACCTTCACGCACTGCAAATAATGCAAAATACGGTCAGAAACGTCTTACAAAGACAAGCCCATCCTCGTAGCAATAATCACAAAGAAATGCTGAAATCTGAACAACTGCTAAACCTTACTTATTTTCAACTACTGAAATGTTATATCTCATCTCCAGCTTTCAATCCATCAGGAAGAGTTTGGAAGCGACCCCAGATACATATGGAAGCAACCCCAGATACATATTAAACCCCTTAGCTAGCACTGAGGAAACAGCCCCATGGCATCATTCCAACTAGAAGTCACCAAACATTCGATTTACCACCTGTTGCCTCTCAGTGCAGATTATTATTGTTTTACTTAACGTTGCTCTCTTCCAAACTTTTGAAAAACTATAGATCACCATCTAATCCAATTCTCTATATTGTCAATGGGCCTAGCTGGCCCACTGAACTGCTTCCCATCCACCCCACCTCAAATGCAGGTAAGAACATGATAAAAATCAATTGGAAACAAGGTTTTACATAGCAACTGTAGTTCATTAGAAGCTCAAAGAAAAAAAGTGTAAAACCCTTAAAAGACCCTTAAAAGATTGAAAGAGATTCAGCAAGCACCACTAGGTATTTTCATTCACCTAAAAATCCTGATCATGGCACAACTTGAGGCTGAAGAAGCGTGAAGCCGAGCGCTTACATAGCTGGGGACTACACACTACATCATGGATTGACAACACAATTCTACTTGAAATTCAGTGAAAATCTCTGTAACTCACTGACAGGCATTTGTGCTTCATGCTCGTTTAATATATACAATCTATTGGGTCAGACACAAGGTTTTAAATAAAAGTCTGCCTGAGCAACAATATACTTTGATAAAAGAGTATTACAGTCTTGTTCAGTGACAGCTACTTTTTTCTCTTTTTGGTTTAGTTGTAGAAGAACATAAGTGATGGGAATTCTTCTACGAAAAACAGTTTACAGCCGGATACAAACCGAGTGCTTCAAAAGCAGAAAGGGCATGATAGATGCACCAGGTAGACTATTTTTGTATTTCAAATTGGTTTCATTTATTTTCATTTTACATTATTATTCAAGGTACATTGGCAAATCATATTCCTCCAACAATTACAGTATCACAGCTTCTTCTCAGCTGAATATACAGACTGTAACAAATCACATTCAATATCTTCATAGCTGCAAAAAATTCAGACAAACACAGAAAGAAAAAATCAAAACAAGTAACAAAGAGCTCAACTAAACTTACCTTCCAGCAGATCACTGAATTATGGGAAGGGGATAATGGCACAGGTATGCATGGGACTGTACTCCCAAGCCCTCAAGTGTCGGGCCGTATCAAAGCCACCATGGGCCTGTCTTTCACATTATGCAGCCCTTAACCTGTTATTCTTCACGCTCAAGGTGGCTTGTCATCTGAGGGCGGAAACATTAGTACACTCATGCTTTTCCACGTGTCAAATGCGTCTGATTGTTCAACTTCAATGCCCTGTGTAGCCCCAGCCCACACCTTCATCTCTGCAAGGTACCAACATTCAAATTCTCTGTACCACTGGTCATATTGGGGCCCATGTCGTTTTAAATAGCAAAGGCCCAGCCCCACGTCAGGTCATGTTCCTCTCGGTTCCTGGACCCAACATCTGTTCCAGAGGGAGATTTCGTGCCATCTTTTATACCTTATTCGTCCTTAATGCCTAGATTATGTTCCAGCCACAGTCGCCGGGGTCTCAAGGAAATACATTTTCCCTCTGTACATTGTCTTAAGCCTGGCTGGGTACATTAGCATATATTTTATGCCAAGCCGGAGTGGCGCTTTAATGGGCAAAAACGTGTTTCGTTTCTGTTGCACCATGGGGGTGTAGTCTGGATAAATCGCTACCTTGGCGCTGCCTCTCTGTATTGTTCCGCCCTCCCTGGAAAACTGATGCATCACTCTCTATCCCTAAAATTCAGTATCTTGTCGATAACTGGCCTGGGATGTGAGCCAGGTGGGGGTTTTCCTCTGAAGGGACCGGTGTGCCTTTTCCACATCAAACCCTTGTGACAGCTTCTTGGGTGCAACAACTTGTAATCGCACATTTATCGATATATCCTGTCGGGTCTCGGTCTTCTGTGTCTTCAGGCAACCCTAGCACCCTAATATCGTTTCTGCGTGACCTCCCCTCCCCTTCCTCTGCTTGTGACTGCAGTATGGCATTTCTTGACTCCCAACGCCTTTACTCTCGTTGTTAGGTCTCCAGCGGTTGTGGTGGTTTCCTTCAGGGTCAAGCGTACATCCTGGCGAAGGAGCTGCATGTTTATGCTCCCTGTGTGTCACTTTCACCCTTCAGTGAGGACTGCAAGTCTGCAATAGCTGTCAGCACCTTAGATTTCTCTGGGTCACCTTGTGGTGCCATGCTTTCGCTTTGTGTTGTGCCAGTCGGGGGCATCGTGTCCCGTGCCTTCACCTGTCCTCCCAAAAGAGTCCATTATTGATCCTTTGTTTATTCTTCATAGGGGTCATCCCAGGTTTATTGAAGTGCGTATTGGGACCTGGCTTCTACACAGTTTTTGCATCCTATTTGTTGCCCAGGACAGCTTATGTGGGGATTACCCTGGGTCCCGCCGGACTCGCAGCGTTTCCCGTGTATTGAGGTGTGAATCCGGCCTCAATACAGGCAACTGTTTGCGCAGGGGCCCGGGCAGTGCTGCACTCGTGTTTCCTCTCCTCAGCACAGCTTTTACCAGTAGGTAGATGTCCAACTATAAAGTGGCCTGTGCTGACCGCGTCTGAAACTCCAACTTATTCACCACTCTTTAGCATTCTTATTCAGGCATGCCAGCTTGGGAGCTTTACTTTACTCGACCCCGGCTGTGGATAACTATCTCTCTTCAATCATTAGGACGTCAATGCCCAGCATTAGCAATATCTCCTCTTTGTCCCTGCAGGCTGAGCAATGTTTGCAGCTTTGCTTGTCTCTATTGCGCCTGGACTACTGGACACTCCAGCAGCCTAATTTCGCAAGGTCACTGGTCGCCGCACCACTCCCTCACAGCGTCCCCCCTTTCCTCTGGCATTGCCAGCATGCCCCCAAGTCCACAATCAGTGCGCTTCTGATCGTTACAGTCCCGGGCCCCCAGGATATCTTCTTTGCAATCCCAGCCCAGAGGGTATCTTCTCTGCACCTTCAGTGCAAGCACTTCTTTCCATTGTGCTCTTTGTCCATCTCCCAGCTCGTATCAAGAAGGTCCCCCCTCCTGATTCACTCGTTCATTTATAGTCCAGCGCTGCCGCCGCCGTCTCTTCCGCAGCTCCACAAAGATCTTGTGTCGCCCCCTAGGAGGCAACTCATTTTCCAGCTGTCCTGTGTTGCTTAGTTCTGCAACCGCTCAGGTCCACTCAGCACAGCGGCTTCTCTTCTCCCGTCCTATTAGCCCGTTCCTCGCTGCAGTTTAGGTCCAACTGCCATCTTGGATATTGTTTGGCTGATCTTTCTGCGCAGTCTCCCAGGCCTCCGGAGCACCGTTTCTCAACCAAAATGATGTATAACATGGTCCTGAGTGTACACTACCAGCAGCTTTTTTAAATTTGCCACAAAAGCCTATTTGTGTCGTCTTCAGGATCACTCTGGATGAGAGTGGGCACCGCTTGTATTTACGAAATTCGTCAATTGTAAAATTGTCGGTCTCAGAACACACCTTGAGACCTAGGCACAAGGTTATAATAACAGTAAGAAGAATGAATCAGAAACGAATCCAATTTTGGGTGTGCGCTCGCTAAGCTCTCCAATGGAGTTGCAATAGTTGTATCCGATTTATCGTTTATCAATTAATTTCAAGTAATAATTCAAAGTCATTGTCAACTGTGTAGCCAGCTTTTCAAATTTTAATTCCGAGGCTTAAAGTCGCCCAACTTTTCGGTGCCATTATGATTCTATGCAAATGCATTTTGGACTATGTCCGTCATCAGGGCTAAAAGGCACTAATTACCATTAATGCAAATGAATTGGTCATATGCATCTCACCAGTAAATTCACACCATCAATGTATGAATTTGTGGATTAGATCATCACATAGCAAAATAGTAATACATTTCCGATTTAGCAAGCCACCCCACAGATAACAGTTAAAATAGGAAAATAATAAAGTGAATCACACATACCACTGTTCAGGATGAATTGTTGTAAAAGACCAGGAAGAAATGGAAAATCGGGGAAAATGGGACACCTGCGTGTTAGTGCTTAATCATGTTTGACTTGGGTAGATCAAATATCGTTGCTGTCTATTGAAACATTATTGTACCCGATTGTTTGGCCTTATGAAGTGAAAGTGGCTAATGTTCATTAAACAGCATAAACTACAATCTGTAATAACCAAGAAGATTGTGTTATCAAATATTGCTGTTACTGCCTCACTGAATATCCAGAAATGTTAAAGGAAATAAAGTACGAGCCTACCTTTGTTATGTGGCTCCTATCTGTGTGCCGTTGTGCATCTACAAAAAAGTTAGCCACTTGTCAGAATGCTGTACATTTTGTCATATCTCATAATAGTCATACACTATGTCGTGTAGCAGCCTCACCTTGTGTATGACTTCAGAGTGGCTGTCGGATGCTGTTCGCTGAAACCGGAGTGCGTCTGTCTGAGAGTTAATGTTCTCTGTCTTTGCTTGTCAACCTCGCGCATGCGTACGGTTGCTAGCTGCCGTATTTTGTTACAAATATACTATCAAATATATTCTCAAATGCGCGCTCTGTTGTGATGTTAAATTGAGTCTAAATCAGGTGATTGAATCAGGATCAATAGTATTATGGAGAGGGCGCTAGAGAGCCATCCAAGATGGTAGCTCACTAAGAGCTGCGTGCAGTTCCCCAAAATATCCTGCAAAGACGGTGCCTGGAGTGCTTTCTCACTTCCACTGACGCGGTAACCGAAAACCAGAACCCCCCACGAAACCCGAGGAGTAGCCAGCGGTGACCCAGGCTCCACTTTCACCAGTGGCCCAGCGAGGCGCAGGACCAGCATCGAGCCCCTCCTGCGGCCCCAGGTGATGGCACCGCTGGTGCAGTGAGCCGGGAGAAATGCTGCCGTCCCAGGCCGGGCGCCGCGGATGCCAACCCGTGACACCGCACAACAGCAGCAGGAGACCAGCCAGTGCGGTGTCCCCGGCGACCCACAACGCGGGAAGAATAGATCGCTGACAGCCCAACCCGACAAGCGGTGTGAGCCTGGGGCGGCCAAACTACAAGCAGAGGCCAAGACGGAGGCAGTGAGGAGCCAGTACAACTACAGGAAGAAGTCATTACCTAGCCAAGAGGTAGAGTCCGCATCGAAGGAGTGACCCGGACGACCCTGCGGAGTCCGCATCGAAGGAGTGAGCCGGACAACCCTGCAGAGTCTGCACTGAGGGAGTGACGGTGCCGTGTCCCGTGCCGGCCCACGTGATGGGGCTGGGTCCTGATCCACCAGCCCGCAATCTACTTCTGCATCAGCGACAAGACCCAGCCGCAGCCTGCAGCAGTGCAGCGAAGGAGCAACACGCTGCCGCCGGACACACACGAGATGGCACAGGCACACCAGGTAGGGGCGGCTTCTGCAGACCCCTCCGCCCCCTGGCCAGAACAAAGACTCGATCCCGCTGACTAACTCTGGTTGGAAACACCCGCAGGAGGAGACACCCCTCCACCCCCTAGACACACGGGCTGGCTCCCCACCTCACCTCGCACAACCCCCTTGGCCCGCATTGGAGACCTCTCCCAACTAACGGCCGGCAATTAGATGGCACACCACAAGAACCAAAAAGCTTTGAAGCATATACCTGCTCGGCACTGGTGCACACTTACACCAGCCCATGCTGGGGTAACACTAACATACCCCTCCAACAACTCACTACTGGAAAAAAAAATCACCCGAAGCCTGTGATTGGAAGACCAGAACGCACCAGTAGCTACTACAGTCGCATCAAATGTAACCCAGGAGCGGTTTACGACCCACAGAGCCAAACAACCCTCCACTGAGGCTAATACAGGAGTGCAACCACCCGGCGCACCTCAGGGAGCCCAATGTTGCGTCGAGACACTGCCACAACCTGTTAAGCATAGCCCCAGTTCTACACCCGCCCAGAGGCCAACCTGAAACGGAAAAGTCACATCGTTGGATCAGTACTAATCGTAGTTCAACTATCTCTGCACATGCCCACGGCCAGGCTACAAAGAACAGTGCTCCAAGCATCAGCACAAACACACGCCACCATACCGATACAACCCAATACCCGTTCCAACCACCCCTGGTGGATTCATCACCAATCTGCCAAATCGCGCTGTCCTACCAGGAGGCCCGTCGCCCGGCCGACCACCTATAAAGCATATAACTACCCCTTGTTGAACTATGGGCAAAACAGACCAGACACAGAGAAAGCTGACCTTTGAAACAGGAGCCATAGTGAAAACCCTGAAGCAGACGCACTCAACAACTGCTCAGTCATCCACTACAGAATCTGACGAAGACTCCATGTCACCCCCGCCACTAGACATCCGGGAGATCCTCCTTGAATTTAAGACAGGGATTGGCAACCTCGATGCCAAGCTAGACACGCTCTCATCTAAGGTGGACCTGCTCCAGCACAGGCTGGACAAACTTGGCGACTGGCTCGACACAGTGGAGCAAAGAGTCTCTGACCTGGACGACAACACATCCACACTGACCACCAGGTGGAATAATTGGAGCGACAAATGGAGGAAGTAACGGCCAAGAACGAAGACCTCGAGGGGCGTGCCCGCTGCAGCAATATTAGACTGGTCGGCATACGAGAACAGGCTCCACCTAGGATGAGGACTTTGTGGAAAAATTGTGCATAGACTTTTTTGGGGCACCAGCGTTCTCCCAGCTGTTCGTTGTAGAGAGGGGGCATAGGATCCCGACCAACCGCCCGATACCAGGAGCTCCACCACGCACCATCATAGCTAAACTCCTCAACTTCACACATCGGGACACTATCCTCAGGTTAGCCCGTGAAAAGGGGGATCTTCAATACGATAGAGACAAGGTCGAAATCTTCCCCGATTTTTCAACATCGGTCCAAGATTCAAGGAGAGCCTTTGCCGGGGTAAAATGCTACTTACAAGAGGAACACATCTGATATTCAATGCTATTTCCGGCGAAATTGAGAACTCTCCACGCCGAAAAGACCCAGTTCTTTACCTCTCCAGAGGAGGCCAATGCCTTTCTTGACAGAATAGGATGTCAACCCCTACAAAATAGATCAAAATGGCGGAGAGAACAAGGTAGGGGTGACCCCCCATGAAATAACACCGGCGAGCCGCTGCATACTTAGCCTCGAAATATCGAAAGCCACACGAACATGCACCGTCGCTGTTTTAAGAAACATTTAAAAAAGAAGGGCACTGATCTTGGGAGGCACTAGCACCCCAAACTCGGCACTGCTTAGTTACTGGTTGAGTTGGGGGAGGGTACATCAACAGGTAAGTTGGGGGTTGCCTGTCAGGGGGTCTAGGGAGGGAAAGAAGACGGGCGAGTTGGGGGTTGCCCACGAAAGGGAGGGAAGATACACACAGGTTTGGGAACGCACCCGGGAAGGAACCACCGCCTGCCACCCGCCCACACCAGCGCTCAGAAAGTTCATTTTACAATCACGTATTCAAATATAAATGACCTGTAAACAAACAAAGTCACCGCTCAATAATCGCAGCCACGAATGAGAATGGCAAACATCAATCTAAATATAAGAACTTCAAGCCACAATCAATCTAGCAACGTAGAATATTAGAGGAGGCCACCGACCCACAAAAACATGGAAAATCTCCCAATACCTTCGAAAGGCATTAGATTGATGTAGCCCTGATACAAGAGACGCATCTTGTTCCCAACACAGAAAGCAGATGGGCCTGAGAATGGGGCTGCCATAGATATTTTTTCATTGTATACTTCATTCACCAGAGGTGTCGCTATCCTGATCGATAAAAAAACGAAGTTCAAACTCATCTCGGCTGATAAAGACCAAGGGGGCAGAGCCCTCATGGTACGGGGAATCCTGGAGGGGAAAGAAATTGTCCGAGTGAACTCATATGGCCCAAACAGTGATGGCCCAAACAACTTTGACTGGGTGATGACACACCTCATGAGCGCAGCGCAAAATCAGCCACAATCATTTGTGGAGGGGATCTGAATACACCATTAGACTCCCAAAAATACAAATCCCACGGCGAACAAGCATGCTAATCAAGGAAATCTGCACTGCATACATTCTCGTTGACATGTGGAGACACAAACACTGGGAGAACCGCAAATATTCCTTTCACTCATGGGTCCACAACACCAGTTCATGCCTCGACTATCTGCTGGTATCCTCTCATGGTCACTTTAATTGGGGACAGACTCAAATCTTACCAAGGACCCTCTCCGATCACTCGCCAGTCACCTTGGAATACACAGTGTTAGACACCAAGAGGGGCAGGTCACATTAGAGACTTAAACCGGGCTTCCTCCAAGACCTGGTCTTCGCAGGTGAACTGCGATCAGAAATAAACTTCATAATAGAGATAAACCAAGGCTCAGTCACATCGGCCGGTACCCTTTGGGAAACGCTGAAATGCTATGTAAGGGGAGTGTGTTTGGCAAAAGAGAACAGGATCCCGAAGTTGATCAGGAGAGAACTAAACACGAGCGAAACCAAACTGAAAGAACTTGAACAGGAATTCACAACGTCTAATGGTCAGCACTCCCAAGCAGCCCTCAAAGAAGAGCTGGAGAACTTCAAAACCGCGGCTGAATGAGGTAAAATTCCTAGCAAGAGGCCATAAAGTGCGTCAATATGGTGTGGGTCAGAGGCCTGGGGCCCTTCTGGCGCAACTAGTAGCCGTCAAAAGGAAACCAACCCTGGTGGAGAGGATCCGAAATCAACAGGGCACTCTGGTACATACAGAGGAGATCACTGAGACTTTTCGCATATACTACCAAAAGCTCTATGACACTAAATACTCTGCCGACCCGACAGACCTAGCTCGCTACCTCGAAAATATTGAACTGTACTGGGTATGAGCCGAACTACGAGAACCACTCAATAAGTCCATCACACTGGAAGAAATTCTAGAAGCAATCAAGGATCCGACTGCCTAACCGGCGAATTTTACAAACACTTCACTCACACACTAGCACCACTGCTTCTGCAAATGTATGAGGAGGCGCTTGCTAAAGGAACACTGCCACCATCCTTACGTAAAGCAAATGTCATCTCGCTACATCAACCTGGAAAATCCCAAGAAACATGTGCCTCGTACAGACCAATATCACTAATCAATCTGGACAACAAAATATTGGCAAAAATTCTCACTTCTAGGTTACTCCCTCTGATGCCCGGCCTGTTGCTAGCCGACCTTGCTTGCTTTGTCCCTGGCTGCAACACAACATTCGGAATAAGAATAATATTTGGAGTCATGGAAGCGATCGACCCTGAATGCCAAGCAGCATCAGTTCTACTAGACGCCGAAAAGGCTTTTGATTCCATCGAATGGCCTTTTCTGTTTGCCATACTGAAACACATGGGCCTAGGCAGCTACTTCCTAAAATTGATTGCGCTCCTATACAAACACCCGAGATCCAACATCATCCTAGAAAACACCAAGTCAGCCGACATAGAACTAAAAAAGGGGACAAGACAAGGGTGCCCATTGTCAGCTGTATTGTTCGCACTGGTGATGGAACCCCTGGCCTCAGAGCTGCGAACGGACCATATCTCTCGGACCCCATAAACTAATAATATCCCTCTACGCTGATGACGTGGCCCTCTTCATCGGTAATCCAGTGGAGAACTTAAACCCAATAATGAGAGCGGTAATCAGATTTGGCAATTTCTCAGGATTGAAAATGGTTAGGGAGAATTCTCATTATATGGCTAATTTCCCTCACCTAGTGAGTTCCCAAGCAGCTTTGCTGGATTTCTGGAGTTTATGTTTTCACTTGGTAAGAGTGTACCTCTTTTCCCCACTCTTCCCTGTGTTTTGCCATGTGTATTTCATCTGTTTTTGTGATTGTGGACTCTGGAGTACACCACTTCAGTAGCCCCCTTCTTTTGTGGGTTACACAGCACCTTCAGTGCAGTGACACGGGTTGTCTTTTAGACTTCCCACCGACTCCATTTCTGAGGCTGACTACAGTCCCCCAGAAAAGGCTAAAGTTGCCATTTACTTTACTTAGTCAAATAACCACAGATCCAGTACACCCCATCTTTCATGGAGTACTGGAAAGGGTTAATCCTTAGCCCTTTTTACCTGTACATCCTAGAGCATTGTTTCGCTCTTTTAACATTTAGACTTGGCTGGTGGCAGTAGTATCTACCCTAACTTTTCTACCGCAATTATACTATATAAACGTGGTATTGTTTTAGGCTATTATATTAGCCTTGAACATAAACCCGCTTGACCAAATACTCTTTCTTGTGGCTCTGGTCGGATTTATTCACCATTTCTTTTTGTTAAAGTCTTTCTTGTGTTTTACTTTGCGCAGCAAACCAGGTTTGCCTTCTTTGTTCACTGTCTTTTGGCAGGCTTCTGCCAAGAAGCCCTCCTCTAGGCGCCTGGGTGTCTAGGTGGGCTGAATGTGAGGGAGGGGTGTAGTCACCCCTTGCACAGGGTATCCTAGGAAACCCAAGTCGCACTTTGCCATGATTGGCTGGGGTGTGGTCCGGGCTGGACAACCCCCCTGCTGCGTGATTGACAGCCAGGCTGTGTGAATGGGGGATTTTCGCATAAAAGGCAGAACTCTTGGGCTGGAAGTCAGATTCGCCACTGGAACTACAAGGAACTGAAGAGAAGTGGAGAAAACGACTGCCGTGGCACCAGCTTCTTCATTGAATAAGGTACTGTGTTTTGCTTGAGGAATTCGGGCTAATCCCTTTTCTCCTCCTACAAGGCTTGCCCTTATCTTCCCTCCTCCTTATAACTTTTGCTTCCTCTGTTGACAATATCTAAGTACTCCTGGCAACGTTGAATCTTGAACTGTCCGACTGTGTGATCCTCGACAGCAGGAACCCGGTTCCACTTGACACTGGCTCCGGCCTATTGACTCTTGAATTTCTGTCAAGGAGTGTTCTCTGATTCTGTCTGTCCTGACAAAAGCATTGCCTATGATTTTTACCCCCAACTCTCTCTGGTTAACTCAGGTGCTAAGTGTGTTTTTGCCCCGGTAACATTTCTTGCCACGGATACGCATATCTTTATTAAGACCGAACTGTCATTACTGTCAAAAAGTGATCGCATATGTATTCATGGTAACGTCTTTTGTTTCACCACACCGTTCCGCTAAAACATAAGGTACTTACCTTGAAGTTATACCGCACAAAGCAAATTGGTTGGTTATAGTATATTTTATGTGTGGTTTTGGCTTTGAATTAATAGAAGAGTTGTGTTTATAACAAACTGTTTAAAAATAAAGGTACTTGTATTTTTTACCTGAAACCTTGAGTCAGTGTTTGCTTGAGTCACAGTAATTGTGGTCCCTTTGTGTAATCTCTGCTACTGCTCATATACTCTTGAGATAAGCCTGGATGCTCCACTACTGCTACCACTTTAACACAGTAGTACAGGCTTGTACCAAAGGTGAACTTGTATTACCACTTGTAGTCTTAATTGTGTGTAGTGGTCCCTAAGGGCACTGCACAGGATTCTGCCTAACAAAAATGAATCACTCGAAATCTGCCATCTTTCCCCTAACTGCAAATACCAAAGAATTTGCGGACAACTTTGGGTTCCAATGGCAACACACCAAAGTAAAATACCTGGGAATCTTCCTGTCCAGATCACATCAAGATATCATGCAAGATAATTATGGAAATACGATGGAAACACTACAGAACAAAATAAATAGATGGAAACTTCTCCCGCTCTCACTGTGGGGACGAGTCTCCCTGGTCAAGATGGTAATCCTACCCAAAATCCTGTACCTGTTTGCAAACATCCCAATCCTATTGCCACAGCAATTCCTCCACCGCATCCGAAGCATAGTTCTCAAACTATTATGGGCAGGCAAGGTGGTAAGAGTGGCATATACTACGCTAATCTAACCAGTGGCAAAGGGGGGCCTGGTACTCCCGGACATCGAACGATATTACTGGCCGCACAAGCCCAGTTTCTTGGGCATTGGTACGCTACGCACTTTATTAGACCCCATGTCCAGGTCGAGGGCGCTCTGGTGACTCCCTACCTACTTAAGGAAATTATCGGCCAGCTACAAGTTCCACACAACACTCTAAACATTGTACAGGTTACCTACGCGATCTGGAAGAAAATCACAGTGAAATATGACATTCAAACCAGGTTTTCCCCTCTAATCCCAGCAAGATTTATACCTGGAATACCCCTAACAACCGAAGAGATATATTTACAATGGACAGATAAACTGCAAATTAGACCATTTGGCGACCTGTTCCCAGAAAGTACATTTCTAACCCCAAAGCAGGCAAAAGACAAATGATGCAACAACGCCCTAGACCTGTTTATCTACTTCCGGCTCCGCCACGCACTCCAGACCAACTTTACTTTGTTTCCAAATCAACCACCCACATGGCAACTAATCCATGGGGTGATACAATCACAGGGCGAAGGCAGGCTAGTTTCAGAGATATATATAAAGCAGTCCTAAACGACAACCCCACCATAATAAAACCTAGAAAGAGATGGGAGAAAGCCCTACTGACCCAAACAGACGACTGGACCTATATTCTGCAACAAACCCAGAAAGTATCTCTGAACACTAGCTACAAACAAATCCATTCCAATTACATACACCAGGTGTACCACACGCCAATGAAGCTCCACACACAACGATCAACAATCTCAGCAATGTGTGATCACTGCAGGGCCCCGCAGGCAGACTTGGTCCACCTGGCCTATTCCTGCCCACAGATCTTTAAATTCTGGACCCTAGTGCTTGAAACAACCTCTGCAATTATCGGAGAACAATTTGACCCTAGCCCTGTCCCAATGCTCCTTGGCTTAACCAGACATCTACCACCATCCGTACGCAAGCTAACAGGTCTTCTGTTGGTCCTAGCAAGGAGGAGGATTGCATGCTCATGGGGCCTTGGACCCCCACCAACTCTTCAAAGATAGCAAAAAGATGTAACCTACTGCCAAGACGTGAAAACAGACTTTATAAAGACACTACCACTACATGAGCGGCCCGCAGACATCTGGGGCCCGTATATCTCACACGTGATGTCCATCGCAGACACACCCTCTTCGCATTCCCCAACCCTGAACAGAGGTTCCAGAGGTCCTCCAAGAGAAAGGAGTCTCATCTGTAATATACGGACTGTTGACATTGAACAATAGTAGAAATAGGTGGCGTTGGGCAGTGCGGGGGAGGGAATGGGCGAGGTCGTCGGGGATGTGTTCTTAAACGGGTGCATGGTTGGATTTGTTAATTTGTTTTGAAAACCCCCAAAATAAAGTAAAAAAAAAAAAAAGGATCTATAGTATTACTGGTCATACTGAAGAGTTCCAAATCGTGGATATTCCATTAACAAGCGATGCTTAGATACCACAGAGACGCGTCGATGTGCGATGACCTTGTGGCGTCCATAGCAACCAATTTGTGCTACAGTAAATAGCCGGTTCTCTTCAAGTGTGTGCATATTTAATTAAGTATATCTTAGAACTCCACTGTCTTAGGCAGTGCAGTACTGATCCGTATGTTGTACAGTTTTTTTTTTTTAAATTTATTTTTATTTTCAATAAAACCAAACAAAATAACACATTACAACTGTTTAGGACGTACATAATCAGCATCAAACCATCACATTATACAGTGTAATTCTCCGTCCTCTCCCCCCTCCCACCCCACAAACTAGAGCCGGCACACTCATGTCATCTACAGGAGCATTATCAGGTATCGCAGTGCTTGTGCACTCATCCTCTAATTCGTTATTGTCCTGGTGAGGGTTTGCCATAGAGGTCACCAATTGCCTCCAGGCCAACAAGGGCCCTTCTTCCTCCTCTCCCCCCCCTATTAACCGCTTCAAACCAAACTACGGATTCCGCCTCCGCCCATCTGAGGAGGTCCGCCCACCATAGCTCCACCTTGGGTCTGTGGGCCGCCTTCCAGCCCATTGCGATCCTGCGCTTGGCCAGGATGTAGGCTAAATCCTTCATTTTGCTTATCTGCTTTAAATCCTGTGGCCTGGGAAAAATCCCGAGCATGCATGGCCAAGCTGATCCCACGTCCAGCTCCACTCCCCCACCAGCCAGTTTGGTTTTAATCTCATCCCAAAATCTGTGCACCTCCGGGCAAGCCCAGAACATGTTCAGCAGCCCCGCTTCCACCTCCCCACACCTGGGACATTTCTGCGCAGCCGAGCCTCCAAACCTTGCAATTTTACCGGGAGTCAGATAAGCCCTGTGAGTGACATACAATTGGAGTTGTTGGAGTCTCGCATTCCGGGATACCTTTTTATGGTACCTTTGGGCTCTCTCCCATTGCCCATCTGTCATGGGTCCTCCTACTTCCTCCTCCCAGTCCTGCCTCAATTGAAGCAGCTCCTTCCCTGCCTTTGCTCTTAGAAGCTTGTATATTCTAGATATTTCGTGCCCGCCCTCCGAAACATCATACATCGTTTCCAGGGAGGCATCAGGGTCATCCGCTAGCACTGTCTCCGGCCATCTCTTCCTAACCCGTTTCATGAGCCTAGCGTAGGTTATATACTGGTCTTTATGCACCCCGGTCTCTTCTTGCAACCTCTGAAATTCCAATGTCTCCCCTTCCTGCCATATGTCCCCAAGGGTGGCCAGGCCTACTGGTTCCCAATATCTACGGACCGCTTAGAACAGTTGAGTCGTTCCCGCATAGTGCCACCAGCGGGGCCTGCTGAGAAAACGGCTCTATGTCACCCATCATTCTCCACGTTCTGCGCCAAACCTCCCAGCGCAGCCTCAATAGCCGCCCTCTTCCCACCAGTTTGTTCTTTTGTAACCACACCACTTCATTCAAAAAGTATGGGGCCGAGTCTTCCCGCAGAAGCCTGGCTTCCGCCGAGTCTTCAGTCGACAGCCACCTGGCCACGTACAGCAGCTGCCCCGCCAGATAATAAAGCTCAAAATTTGGCAGGCCTATGCCCCCCTTGTCACATGGGTTCTGGAGTTTCCACAGGGCCACTGTGTTCCTGGAGTTACCCCATATGAAGCCCCTGCACAAGCTATGAAGTCTCACAAATAGGCTCCTGGGAATCAAAAACGGGACATTCACAACGAAATGCAGGAGTCTAGGCAGGACCACCATCTTAAGCAAGGCAGCTCTCCCCATCATAGTCAGGGCAACCTAGACCAAAACACCATGCTGTTCTTAACTCCCTCTAGTGCTTTCTCTGTTTTGTGTTCGTGCTCCGCCTCGATCTTGTGGTAAATATTTACTCCCAAATACCTGAATGTCTCAGTCTGCCATGGTATCGGCAGGATAGGCAGCCTCTGTAACGGGACATTCTTATATCTACCCAAGGGGAACAGACTAGACTTCATAGGGTTCACCGATATGCCTGAGAGGGTGGCATATCGGTTCATCACCTCTAGCACATACTGCAGGTTCTCCTCCGGATAGCGCAGATAAAGGAGCATGTCATCTGCATAAAGTGATACCAGGTGTCTACCACTTACTGTACTAATCCCCACCTCCCCGTATTGTTGCCTCAGACATATTGCCAACGGCTCTAATGCCAGAATGTATAGCATGGGTGACCAGGGGCATCCTTGTCTGGTCCCCCTGCTAAATTGCCAAGTATCTGAGATTATGGATCCTGTTTTAACTCTCGCCACCGGGGTGCTGTATAACAACTGGACCCACCTGATATATCCAGGTCCCATTCCGTATCCCCTCAGGGCCGCTTTCAACCAAGGCCATTGCACCGAGTCAAAGGCTTTGACCGCGTCTAGCGACACGATAGCCAGCTCACCCGTATCTTCCTCAGTGTGGTCAATGATGTGGTGTAGCCTCCTATGGTTATCTGTAATGTTCCTGCCGGGGACATATCCCGTCTGGTATGGGTGTATCAGCTTACCGATCACCCTCGTCAGCCTATTGGCCAGCACTGCCGTAAGTATTTTGCTGTCCTGATTCAGCATGGACAAGGGTCTGTAAGACCCACACTCCACGGCCGGCTTGCCTGGTTTCAGGAGTGGGATGATCATCGCCTCACGAAGGGACAATGGCAGTTCCCCCTGCTCATAGGCCTCGTTGAACATGGCAAGCAGTGGCTGAAGCAGTTCCTGTTTGTATGTCTTGTAAAACTCAATAGGCAACCCATCCGTCCGGGGTGCCTTACACGTGGGCAAATGTTGGATCACCACCTCCAGCTCTTCCGAGGTGATAGGGGCGTCCAGTTCCGCGCGTTCTAGATCGTCCAGGGTGGGCAGCTCTATGTCCTCGAACGTGTCCAGTATGTCTTGACCCCTATCCTCCCATACGTCCTCATATAAGTGTCTGTAAGACTTGAGGAACTCCTCGTTCACCCCCTCCTGGGTATTACAGGTGCGACCTTCCTCATCCCTAATCTCACTGATCACTGTGCGGAGGGTCTCACTCTTATACAGCCAGGCCAGCAATCTGCCCGGCTTATCGCCCCCTGCGTGTAGCCTCGCCGTGTATTTCTTGTAATTTAGTCTACATAGCCTATCCCAGAGTCCACTGCAGGTTAACTGTAGGTCTTTTATCTTATCGCTATACTCCCGGGAGGTATCCTCATGTCGTGTAAGACCCTCCAGCTCCCTTTCCGTTTCCTGAAGTTCCCTTTCGATGCCCCCCTGGAGCCCTTTAGATTTCGAAATGGCTACTCCACGCACCACCACATTGAACGCCTCCCATACTGTTCCAACCAAGCGCACACTGCCCGTGTTTATATCAAAATATTCCTCGATGGCCTCCCTCAAATCCTCCCGGAACCCCTCATCTTGTAATGCCTCAGTCCTAAGTCTCCATGTCGGGATCCGCGCTCTGGGGGGTTGGTGTCGCCACTCTACCACCAAAGGTGAGTGGTCGGATAGTACCCGGGCCTTGTATTCCGCTCCCACCATTTCTCCAGCTATCTCAGCCGCTACGAACACATAATCTAGCCTCGTGTGCAGGTCAGGTGGCGCTGCATAGTGCGAGTATTGCCTATCCATTGGATGCAACTTTCTCCACACGTCTTCTAGGCCTAGATCTTTTAACAATGTCCCCAGTGCTTTGGCCGCCGATGCCGGCTTCCCCGCTTTGTCGACTGACCTATCCATTTTGGGATTCAGGGTGCAATTTAAGTCCCCTCCCCACACCACCGCACCCCCAGCCAGGGGGCTAATTTTGCTATAAAGGGACCTGAAATAAGCCGCTGTATCATGGTTAGGGGCGTACAGATTTATAATGTGAACTTTCCTGTTCTCCAGGAGTCCTGTCACCGCCACCATTCTGCCCTCTGGGTCTACAGTTGAGCTAAGCACCTGGAGCGGCACATACGGCGCCACCCAAGTGATAACCCCTCTAGCGTACGCAGAATACGTAGCCCCCAAAACATGTCCCCTCCATTTTCGCCTGACAACCTCCAACTTCTCCCTTGTGAGATGAGTCTCCTGCAGCAGGGCTATATCAATGTGCATCCTTTTTAAATACAGCATCACTTTATTACGTTTCAGGTAGCTATTAAGGCCCCGTACATTCCAGGTCACAATTCTGAGATTACCCGATGCCATCTACTTGGTTTGTTCCCAACCCACCTCTCCCTTCAATGCTTCCCTTGATGGTTTGTTTTCCGACTCTCCCCCTTCCCCCTCAACAGTTTCCCCCCTCCCTGTTCCCCAACTCCCATCCACTGCACACCCAGCCCCTCCCCCCACCGTGCCCTACCCCAACAAATGCCCAGCTCCATCCCTGGATCTCAGGCCCACCCGCGTCTGGTCCTGTCCCGTCGCCGAGGACTAGGAACCCGCGGGGCGTCACCGATCTAACAGTGACCTAACTAAGTATATTACTATTGGGTACAAGGGATGCCTCCTAGGAGCTCCCAGTCGTCTATTTTAGGATTGGTGCGTCCAGCGGGTCCAGCCAGTTGATACTACAACACACTCCCCACAAACTTAATACAATTCTATATTCAAGTCCCAATGTCTTGGCCATGTCACCCGATGTGCCACAGCCATCTGCTAGTTCTCTCCTGCAGCACCCATCTGGACATCCGGTTCTTGAGGTCGGCCCTGCATATCCAGCCAATCCATTGCCTCGGTTGGCGTCTCGAAAAAAAAAGTGATCTGTTCTTATAAAACACTTTCAACTTGGCTGGGTAGAGCAACATGTAGCGATGGCCTGCGTCCTTCAGCCTCCTTTTCACCAATCCAAAGTTCATCCTACTACGCTGTACAAGCAGCGTATAGTCCGGGTAGGCCGTGATTTTTGCTGGACCCCTTTCAATTGTTCCCCCCCTCCGGAAAAATTGGAGGATCTTCTCCCGATCCCGATAGTTCAGGATCTTTGCGATCAGCGGCCGCGGCTCCAGGGGGCGGTCTCCTTGTCAGGGCCCTGTGCGCCCTTTCAACCGTGAACCCCTGGGTCAGCACCCCACCTGTTATCTCCTGTAAAAGCATGGATTCCACGTATTCTGTGGGGTTTGACCCTTCCGTACCTTCCGGCAGGCCCACTATACGGATGTTATTGCGTCTGGCGCGCCCCTCTGCTTGCTCAGCTCTGTCCTCCAGATTGCCCACCCGTTGCACGAGGGCATGGAGCTCCTTTCCATGTGCGGCGCACGCCTCCGTGTTCGGGGCCATCTCCTTCTCCAAGGCCCCAGTGCGCTCCGCAATCGTTCGCACGTCCTGTCTCAGCAGGTTCACCTCCTCCTGGACCGCTCCGATCTTGAGGTCCAAGCCCTCCTGCAGCTCTTTCATTGCCTGGCCCAACTTAGTCTCCCAGGCCACCTTTAAGTCTGCGATCGCTGCCAGCACCTCCTGGATCGTGCCCGGTGTTTCCGCCGTTGCCGTGGGGGTCTCCTTGCTCTTGCCCCCCTCTGCTTCTGGGGGCGACCTGGCGTAAGCCTCCATCGTGGGCTGTCGGATCCTGGGTCTAACCACTTTAGAGGACAGCCTGCTATGTTAACTGGGTGAGGGCCTGCCGTGCCTCCCTCCGCACAAAGGTCCGTGTGGTCACGGACCACTCTCAGCAGGCCAAGTATGTACTCGTCTCTTCCCTCATGCCCAGAGTGGGCCGTGTCCTCCCACGTGCTCGTACCCTCTCGGTGTCGTGGCCCAGTCTCTGTCGTGTTCCTTCCGTGGCCAGTGCTCGAGTGCGCTCACCTATTCGCCGCACTCCCTTTGTTCCCCCTCTTCCGCGATCACAAGGCCATCCGGCCCACAATGCCCAGGCCCAGAGCGGCCGCTTTAAGTGTCAGGGGATCAGCAATTGTCTTGCATCGGCCTCCACAACTGGCCTATGCCGATGTTTCGTCTGTCCCTTTGGGATTTCTCCCATCTCCCTGTGTATACAGAGTTAATCCGCTGCGCTGTGAAAACTGCAGCCACCACCGCCCGCTCGTTCGCGGAGGCCCCAGGATCCGCGGCCACCTTATTGGTGCGCTGCCACAATGAATCTTCCTGGGTTCCGCCAGTGTTCGATCCGATTACGCCACGGGCCCAGCGTCGGCTACCAGTTTGCTCGACGAGTCTCAGCAATGTACAGTCCGTAGGTTGTACCAGCTCCGGGTGCGTGTGCCTTCAGATGTGCGCTGCCTCAGTGAAGAAACAGCGCGTTCCGGGCAAATGCTGCGGTCTGCTTCTAATCGCTGGTCTTGGAGTTCGATGCAGGGGCTTTACAAGACCTACATCTCGTGACCCCTGTTGTCCTCTTTGTCTCTGCCGCCATTTTGTTCCACTCGCCGATTCGGGGCCCGCGGCGAGCAGACGAGTATAACTCAGTGTCCTCACCCTCCACTCGCATCAAAGTTTCAGCGAGTGTAGCCGTCATCTTCACACGCACGGATATTATTTTTCGGTGCCGGACGGTTCCCGTGCACGCACTTCCCCTCCAGAATCTTTGCAGGATCAGCGGAGCTCCACGAGAGCACGTCCCTTTACATGGCCGTCCAAGCGGCCATGTAAAGCCGGCAGAAAACAGCGAGGCTACACTATGGTGAAGTGCATCAATCGCCTTAAGTCCTGCAGGGTCAAGCCGGCGGGAAGCCAGGGAGGGAAAACACTAGGGTGTAGATTAGGCTAATCTCAAATCATAGCGCCTTGTGAGATGTGTATGTCACCACAAATAGTGCCTCATTGTTTTGTGTACCATGCTGAACAGCTTACTGACATCTCTTAACTCTTTGTTGCTGAATCATGCTCATGTATCTTAAACATAACAAGGGTCCCTGATTATGTCTCTATTATTCAATTGTGCATTTTTGTGGTGAATTACATCATCCCTCCCGTGTCCACCATGATTGGCTTGTGTAAAGATGTAAGCTCTCATGTGAAAAAAAATTCAGTAGTGAGACGCTGCATTGTTCAGATCAAGATTCCCAGAAAAGGATTGCTCTTTCCGTATGGAAAGCCAACCCTTTGGAAGCCACCAGAAATCCCTTCAAAGCCATATCCATATCCTACAAAGCCAACATCACCCCAGCCAAAGCTGCATCCTGCAATTCAAGGATCAAGGACGTCAAATCAGGCTCCAAAGAAATCTTCATCATCGTTACGAAGTTGGAAAAACCATCCTCACCTCCTCCCTCCCTCCCTCCCTCCCTCCCTCCCTCCCTCATCAAAGACGAAAAACTGGTGTAACAGTATTCAATCTGCCATGCTAGACAAGCTCAACTCCCTTCAAACCAAAATTTGTGGCCATCAAAAAGCCCTTAACCGCCTCATAGCCAACTTGTACAGCAAATCCACCACGCCCACTGAGACCAAGTCCTCCCCACTGTTTGACTTCAAAGATATGACAGAGTTGGAAGTCATCGCCCTGCTCAAATCCATCAAACCGTCTAACTGTAAGGGAGATCCCTGTCCAGCCAAACTCAAAGACTCTGCACATATCCTAGCTCCCTTCCTAACCGCATTTATCAACTCCTCCTTCCAAGCTGGCCATGTTCCAACTGGACTTAAGAAGGCATGGGTACGCCCACTCCTCAAAAAACCGTCCATGGACCCAATGGTCCCCGATAACTATAGGCCCATTACCACTGTACCATTCTTACTTAAAATTCTGGACAATGCAGCTTACCTACAGGTCCAAACATTTTTCGAAGACAACCGCCTCCTCGGCCTGCGGCAATCTGGCTTCCGCCCACGACATGGCACCGAAACGGCCATCCTAGATTTAAAGAATCAAATGAACGACCTGAGAGAGACAGGAAAACCTGCTCTCCTCCTGCTACTGGACCTAAACGCAGCTTTTGATTTGGTGGATCACAACACTCTATGCCATCATCTCCCCTAAAGCATGGGACTGGATTACCCCCTTTCTCCAAGAGGGCCATGAAAGTCTTCTCCGACTCAGCCTGTGCCACCCATAGCCACATCAAATGCGGTGTTCCACAGGGGTCGTGTACCGCGCCCGTGCTCTACAACCTCTTCACGAGGCCTCTGTTCAGCAGCCTTGACTTCCTGTGCATATCATATACTAATTATGCGGATGACACACAGGTGCTCATCCCGCTCACGGGGGACTACTTAGAGGATACAAATACACTCACCACCATTTACTCCACCATCCAATACTGGATGGCAGATAACTGGTTCTGCCTCAACAGTGATAAAACTGAACTTCTGCTCATAGGATCACCCACCATCCTGGGTAACCTCGGTGAACAGTACTTATCTTTCACCATTGATAATATTCCCATCAAGGTCTCCAACAATGTTAAGACACTAGGGGCCTCATTACAAGTCACCCGGTATGGAAATAACGGCGGCATCAAACCCGCCGCCACCGTTTCCATACCGGGTGATCGAGTCCTGCAGGCGGAGGCGTCATCCCGGCCAGGTCTGACCTGGAGGGTTTAACACCGCCCGTCTGCAGGCAGACGTGGAAACACCGGCACCATCACAGATGGTGCCGGTGTTTCCATGGTCCCCATTCCCATTGAGTCCTATCGGACTCAATGGGAATGGGGATTTACCGAATTCCGCCACCGGAATTCCCGGGTCACCGGGGCTGTAATGCCTCGGTAATTCCGGGAATCACGGAGGCGGAATGGTAATACGAGTCTGGCGGTAACTGAGCCGGAAAAACCGTCAGGTTACCGCCGGACTCGTAATGAGGCCCAAGGAGTCTACCTGGACTCAGATCTGACCATGGATAGACAGGTTAACGCCATTGCCTCCTCATCAGCCTACTCAAGTTCTCAACGCTGCCAGACCCTTCCTATCACGCCAGAATTGCCTCACCATCGCAAGGGCAATAATTGGATCGAGGCTGGACTATTGCAATGCCCTACTTGCTGGGCCTTCCAACAAAAATTTGGCCAAACTCCAGCTGGTCCAAAATAATGCACTTAGAGCGCCCACAGGAACCTCAAGAAAAGACCACATTTCCGAAGTGAGACGACAGGCCCATTGGCTCCCGGTCAAAGAGAGAATTGTATTCAAAACCCTTTCCCTCACTCACGAATGCCTCCATGAAGTTGCTCCCCCCTACCTGACCCAAAGAATCACCAAGCACACCGCCACATGACCCCTAAGGAAGTGCTACTTCAACATGATCGTCACGCCTAAAATGCGAAATGTCCGCGTTGGGGGGAATCTAGCTTCCCCACTCTGGCTGCCTCCCATTGGAACGCACTACCCACACACCTGATGGAATGATCGAATCCCACCAAGCATTCCGCAAAGCTATCAAAACCAAGCTTTTTGTCTGAAATGTAAAAATGCCAACAATCTGTAAAAGGAAGTTTCCTACCTTGCATCGTTATGTTACCGGACTCTGTGTGTCTTTGCTGTAACCAAGAGACCTCTGGTCACCTGCTAAAATATGAATCAAACATTTCTACAAATTCACCTCGATGCCCTGGGCTTGCAAGGGCGCTACACAAATGCAAATAAATAAGATCACTCATGTGACATAATATTAACATTAGATTCATACACCATTCATATGAGATGGTTCCTTTGACCATCTAGAGTGTTAACAATCTTGTGCTCATATCTCGCACATGTAGATCAGAGGTGGCAGCATTCGAGTTGTTCATAAGTTAGAGAGGTAATCAACTTCTTCATTGATCCCTCCCTGGTTTCAGGGAGTCCAGTCGATCAATCCAAAATGTCTCTTGTTGGTCTAGATCCTCATGTGCATTCCGTTGTTTGATCACTTCTAGCACCTGTATGCATATCTGGCTGATGCGTCATTTGTGTTCCAATGTCTTGCTACGGCCAAATTCATTTGTAGGTGCGGATACATGATCTATGTTCATTCCAATAAAGTTTGCCTTGTCGTTTGGATTGTCCTGTGTAATACGTTCTGCATGGACACTTTATTGCATAGATTATATTAGATGTGTCACATGTTGCCTATCTATTAATTCTTACCTTTTCGCCTGATTTGGGGTGGTTAATCGTATCTCCTTTTGTAAATCAAACTGCAATTGCTGTAGTGCAAACATGGAAATGTCCCTCTTCGTGATGTTGCCAGTGTCTTCAATGGTGGTCTAGTTTTGACTAGCCTGTCTCTCAAGTATGCACTCCTCTTGTAGGCAAATATGGAATCATCTTTGAATAGGTGTTCGACCCTATCATTTGCGAGTGTATGCCAATTCTTGTTGATCCAATTCTTGTTGATTGCAGATTTGATACGGTTACTTTGAATGGAGTAACAGGATACAAATACAATAGGAGTAATTGTTTTACTCTGCTTTGTCCTCTGTGTGGATGTCATATTTCGTTCTTTTGCAGTCTTAATTTCCTCTGTTTTATAGCCTTGTGCTTCGAACTTCTTGCCCATGTCCTCTACTGCGCTCTCATATGTCACAGGGTCGTTTGCAATGCGCTTTACCCTCATCATGTGACTATAAGGTTAATTCTTGATTAGGCTCGGCTGATGGAAGCTTAGGTGGTGTAAAAGGTTATTCCGATCTGTCTCCTTGCGGAAGATGCTAGTAACCTATTTGTCTTCTTGTACTCTTATGGATACGTCCAGGAAATGTATTTCTGTGGTTGTACTTTCATTGGTAAACTGTATTCTTGGATCAATTGTGTTCATATATGCAAACAAATCTTGTAGGCTTTCAAGTGAGCCCATCCAAACTCCAAAAAGTTTCGCCATACCGCATGATCAAGAATGTATTCCCTTTCGAACCTGTGCACGAAGCAATTCACGTATGTTGGTGCCATTGTTGCCCCCATAGATGTGCCAAAGGTCTGTAGGAAAAACTGATTTCTGTACTGAAAATACGAGTTCTCTGAAATGAATTGGAGAAGTACAAAGATGAATTCCTCAATTGCTCTCATTTCACCTTCATTGAGCAGGAACCACTCAATTGCCTCCAACCATATGTCGTGAGGTATGGAGGTGTACAAGCTTTTCACATCCATTGTGAATAGGATCAAGTCCTTTATGTACCCTGTGCTGTGAAAGCATTCCAAAAAGTGTATTGTGTCCTTTATATAAGTGTTGGTTTTTCTTATCAAGGGTTGAAGAAAGCAGTCTATATACTGCCCCAGGGGTTGCAGTAGACTGTCAATCCCTGAGACTATGGGTCATCCTGGAGGTTGAGTGGGATATTTATGTACCTTGGGCAAGGTGTATAAGTTGGGAATCCTAGGATGTCTGTTCATCAGGAATGCCTTAGTCTGGTCTGTTATCCAAACAAGTTCTTCTGCTTTGTTCAATAGTATCTCAAAAATCTGTAGTACTGTGACCGTTGGGTCACCCTCCAATTTGGCATAGGCGTTTGAGTCATTAAGTTGTCTCTCACATTCATTGTGCTAATCTGTACTGTCCATAATCACCAATGCACCACCCTTGTCGGCTGGTGGCATTGTGATGTTCTCGTCACCATACAAGTTTTTTTTCAATAAAGTGAATTTGTTGCGTTTCAAATGACTAAACCTTGGTCTTTTATATGAAATCTTCTTAAGGTCATTTAAAGTCTGTGTGAAAAATGTCAATGGATGCAACAGTTATCGGAAGCATGAAGTTGCTCTTTCGTTTGAATTCTTGTAATGCATCTTCATCGGAGGTGGAATCACTTGAACCCTCAAGTTCATTATAAATTTCAACTTCCTGACTAGATGAAGAGAGCAAAGAGCGTTGTGCTATGCGTGGGAACAAAAAGTTAAACCTTTCTGTAATAAATCTGTTTCCGATTGTTGATCATTGTAGATGAAAGGTTAATGACTCTGTTTTCTTCTGTCTGGTGACTCTGCCCTCTGTTCTTCTGTTTCCTCTTCCCCCGCAGGGTCCTCTTCTATATCTCTGCTTAAAAAAATAGGACTATATTGTTGAAGCATTCCCTGCATTTGATGTCATCGGAGGAGTTTCTTCACCGGGAACTGTTCTATCATGAGTTGTTCGATCATTACTCGTAGTCTCAGAATATGTACTAGATGAATTATCTGTGCCAGCTGCATTCGGTTTTCTCTGTGGAGGAGCTGTGTACCTGTCCATCCATGTATACACTTCACCATTTAGACAGTCTTACGTGTCCCTACGAAACTCATTTTTTTGCCTTCTATTTCCGTTTAGTAGGAGTCCAGTTTTTGGTTTATGTCCAAGTATTACGTTAAGCTCTTCCTTGCCAAGTAAGGTGCATAACTCCTCTATTTCTTCCATCTCTGCATTAAATGAGGTTACGTTTTTAGTGAAGTTAATTACCTCTGTTACTTATTAACAACTGGAATGCTGCCACCTCTGATCTACATGTGCGAGATATGAGCACAAGATTATGTTAACAAACTAGATAGTCACAGGAACCATCTCATATGAATGGTGTATGAATCTATATAATGTGAATATTATGTCACATGAGTGATCTTGATCTGAACAAAGCGGACCCTCACTACTGAACATTTTGTCACATGAGATCATACATCTTTACACAAGCCAATCATGGTGGAAACGGGAGGGATGATGTAATTTACCACAAAAATGCAGGATTGAATAATAGGGACATAATCAGAGCCCCCTCGCTATGTTTAAGATACTTGTGCCTGATTCAGCAACAAAGAGTTAAAAGAGCTGCAGTCAGTAAGCTGTTCCGCATGGTACACAAAACAATGAAGCCCTCATTTGTGGCGGCATACACAAGAGCACTTCTCAAGGCGCAATGACTTGAGATTAGCCCAATCTACACGCTAGTATTTTCCCTCCTCGGCTTTCCGCAGGCTTGACCCTGCGGGACGTAATGCAATTGCTGCACTTCACCATAGTGTAGCCTCGCCGTTTTCTGCCAGCTAGATAGTAACAGTACAACATACGGATGGGTAATGCACTGGCTATAACAGTGGAGTTCTAAGATTTACTTAAATATGCACACACTTGAAGAGAACCGGCTATTTACTGTAGCACGAATTGTTTGCTATGGACGCCACACGGTCTTCGCACCCCTACACGGTATCTAAGCAACGCTTGTTAATGGAATATCCACGATTTGGAACTCTTCACTATGACCCATAATACTATCGATCCTGATTCAATCACCTGATTTAGACTCAAGTTAACATCTTATAACAGAGCCTGCATTTGAGAATCTATTTCATATAATATTCGTAACAAAATATGCCAACGCATGCACGAAGTTGCCTAGCAACGACAGAGAACATTAACTCTCACACAGAGAGATGCCGATTTCAGCGAACGGCGTCTGACAGCCACTCTGAAGTCTTACACAAGGGGAGGCTGCTACACAACAGTGTGACTATTATGAGATATGATAAAATGTACAGCATTCTGACAAGTGGATTTAACTCCTTTGTAGATGCATAACTGCACACACAATAGGAGCCACATAAGGTAGGCTCGTACTCTATTTCCTTTAACATTTCTGGATATACGGCAAAGCAGTAACAGCAATATTTGATAACACAATCTTCTTGGTTATTACAGATTGTGGTTCACACAGTTTAATGAACATTAGCCACTTTCACTTCATAAGGCCAAACAATCAGGTACAATAATGTTTCAATAGACAGCAACGATATTTGATTCACCTAAGTCAAACATGATTAAGCACTAACACGCAGGTGTCCCATTTTTCCTGATTTTCCATTTTTTCCTGGTCTTTTACAACAATTTATCCTGAACAAGGGTATGTGCGATTTGCATTATGTAATATTATTGATTTAACTGTTATCTGTGTGGTGGCTTGCTAAATGTGATGTTCTACTCCACAAATGTATACAATGATGGTGTTAATTTACTGGTGACATACATATGACCGATTTATTTGCATTAATGGTACTTGGTGCCTTTTAGCCCCGATGACGGACAGTCTGAAATGCTTTAGCATAGAATCATAATGGCACTGAAAAGTTGAGCGACTTTAAGCCTCTGAATTAAAATTTGAAAAAATGGCTACACAGTTGACTGTCAGTTCATTTCAAGCAATGATTCAATCGATAAATCGGATACAACTATTGCAACTCCATTGGAGAGCTTAGCGAGAGCACACCTAGAATTGGATTCGTCTTCAGGCTCAATGACAGGATCCCAGTGGGAGCTCTGGCAGCACACGTCTGCACTACATGAGCTCAGGCCACCTCCCCTTCACCTGGTAGACTATAAATGTATCTTCATATCACAGCTTCTAAATGTTAGGCATCCTTTATCTTGGAGTACAAATCTGATTATGGGCTTATGTGTTTGTTTTCACAGTGAAGATAATCATTAAAATCACACAAAGATCTTTGAATATACTTCAACAGCCTCAGGAAGAAGTTCCAAGATTGTTGAATGGGAATAAAACATGTTAGGCTTCGTATTAATGGATATAACATCCCAGCATACAAGGCAGTGTGTTAACCAAGAACAAATGACTGCCTCTCAGTAATGTTTATTCTGATGATGTTCTGCCCACGGTTTCTTCTATGATATCCCTTTCCCAGCGCAGACGTTCTCCAGAAACATTTCTGCCGTCAGTGGTCATAGTGCATTTCCGCCGGACGTCTCTACGCAACCTGCGCCGGTCAGGATGCCGGGGACCAGTATATATAGCGTTGCCGCATCCCATAACCTCAGTTTCACCCTTTTCCCTAGCACTCTGAAGTTGAGGGACCATAGAACCGATGGTGTACTAGCTATGCCTGAAGAGGGGCAGGTAGGGAGGTAAACAAAGAATCCATGGGAAGAACATCCATCAGAAAGACTATTACCGAGAGGTAAGTAAGGTTTAAGTTACTTACCTGTAACCCTTGTTCTTCAGCATGGGTCTTGCATGGATGCTCTGAACTGTGGTAAACTAGGGTGTTTTTTCTCCCCTCGCAGGATTCTCAAACTTAGGTGGCCCGGTACCTAATACGCTTTACTGTTTGTTTGCTCTAATTGTGGTAACTTGTGCTTGCCGCTCACTTCCTGTCTGCGTGCTCTCGTTTCCTCTGTCTCCCCCCCCCCTCCCTCCTACTCCATGGTGCTCTCTGTCTCGCCTATCTTCTCTAACTGCTTCTCCATTGACTATCCTGCTCTCCTCACTAAATCTGGTAGGAAAAAGTTTAAAAAGGACATCCTGGTCTCCAACCCAGGCCTCCCTATCGCTGACACCTACACTAGTGCCTGCTCTAAGGAAACTCTCACTGACATCCTCTTTTTCGTGCCTTCGCCTGACCTATGGACCCTTCATATGGTCTCTGTGCTCTCTCCTTTCTCCTCCTCTCCCATTAATAGTGGCACCCGTTTGGATGTCCTCTTGGCCCCCTTCCGCTCCTCTAAGGCCATCATTAATGTCTACGCTAATGGGACCACCTTGGTCCAAGGCCCTCAGGCCAACCTTCTCCTCTTTGATAGACACTTCCCACAGCTCATCAACTTCCTCTCCTCTCCTCTCCTGCTGTCCCCCCTCCTCTATCCTTGGCTACCTTGCCTCTACCCTCCCTGCCCCCTCTCGTGCTCCTTCTTCACCTCCTTCTTCAACACCTCCGCAGGGCGTACCTCTGATCTGTACCCCTCCCCGGAAATTCTTCAAGGAGGGCAACCTTCTCCACATTGCCACTCTAAATTCTCGCTCTGCCATCAAGCACTCCTCTGATATCTGTCACCTTCTTGAGGAACTGGACCTCGACGTCCTCCGTCTCACTGAGACATGGTTCACAGCCAGCTCTGCCACCAGCTTTGACACACTCCTACCTGACGGTTACAAGATCCTCTCCATGCCCAGGCACAAACTTGATGCTCTGATCTCTTCTGACCTTCCCCTCTCCGTCCCTCTCTCCACTCCTCTCTCCTGGAGTGATCACTTTCTCCTATCCTCCCACCTCACCCTCCCTACCCCACAGGCAAAGCCACCCTCTTCACTGCCACCCACCTTCTCGGTCATCCGACCCATGAAGCGAGTGTCAGTTGAGGCTTTCGCTGCTACCTTCTCGCCCCCCCCCCCGCCCCTTCGGCTGACTCCCACCCTGACACAGCCCTCTCCATGCTCCACTCTGCTATATCTGTTACTCTTGATATCCTTGCCCCCGTCATGAGAATCCGCCTGAAGCCCAAAGCCAAATGTAACTCCTGGTATGACTCGGATCTCGCCACCCTAAAACGCAAGTGCAGGGTTGCAGAGAGGAAATGGCGTGCTTCATGTTCATCCTCTGACAAACTGGCCTGCCGCCTGCTCCAAAGGCAGTATCGGCTCTCCGTTCTCACCAAGAAGAGAGCCCTTATCCAAGCCCGCATCTCTGCGGCATCTAACAACTCCGCCGAACTCTTTAAAATCTGCAAGGAGCTGGCCAACCCTGTTGCAGTCTCTACCTCTCCTGTCCCCTCCCAGGCCCTCTGCACTGCATTGGCCTCTCACTTCATCTCTAAAACTCAGGACATCCTGTCCTCGCTCTACTCCTTTCACCTCCCTCCCTCCCTGGCTCTTCCTCTGGCCCTTCTGCAGTCACCCCCCTCCTCCCTCTTTCTCTGCCTTTCCACTTTTCTCTGCTGACGAGGTTTCCAGACAAGTCCGATCTATGAAAGTCTCGTCTAAACAGGTTCACCCATGTTCCTCCAAAACTATCAAGGACCACATCGACTCCCTGGCTCCTGCCCTGGCTGACTTTTGCAACCACTCCTTCGCCTCTGGAGTCTTCCCTTCCCCCCTCAAGCACTCCCTTGTGCACCCTCTTCTCAAGAAACCCTCTTCCGACCCCTCCTGCCCGGCTAACTATCGCCCTATCTCCATCACTCCCTTCCTTGGCAAGCTCCTGGAGAAACTGGCCATCTCTCAGCTTAACCTCCATGCTGAATCTGTTGGTAGTCTTCATGACCATCAATCTGGTTTCAGAGCTGCCAGTAGCACGGAAACTGCTCTCCTGAACATCCGTGAAGACCTGCTCTTGAACCTCGATTCCAACACTCCGTGTGTTCTCATTCTGCTCGATCTCTCCTCTGCCTTTGACACTGTCAACCATGCCATCCTGCTCAACCGTCTCCGTGAAAACCTGGGTATCACTGGTCAGGCTCTGGCGTGGCTGACCTCTTTCCTTTCAAATCGACCCTCCCAGGTCCAACTGGGGTCCTTCCTCTCCGACATCTTTTTCTCCACCTGTGGTGTCCCCCAGAGATCTAATCTCTCTCCCTGGCTGTTCAACCAGTATCTGGCACTCCTTGCCCACCGCATCGCCGCTCTCTGCCCTAATTTCCAGTGCTATGCGGACGATACCCAGCTCATTTTCAGGCTACCCTCAGCCTCCCCCTCTCCTTCCCTCATCTCTGACTGTCTGTCTGCTATCCAGGAATGGTGTGCCGCCAATGACCTCTGCCTTAATGCCAGTAAGACTGAGATTCTACTCATCGGTACACCCACTCCCTCCTTCCCTGCAGCTCTCTGGCCTGCCTCCCTTGGCCCCCTCCCTGCTCCTACCTGCAATGCAAAAAACCTTGGGGTCATCTTCGACTCCACACTCTCCTTCTCTCCTCATATTTCTGACGTCGCTAAGAAGTCACACTACCAGCTGCACCTCCTCAGAGGTATTGTTCCCTTCCTCTCCTTCCCCCAGAAGCTCACTGTCTCCAGAGCCCTGGTTCTCTCGAAGCTGGATTACTGTAACAGCCTCTACCTTAATCTGCCTGCCTCCACTCTCCGCCCTATGCAACTCATACAGAACAGAACTGCAAGACTTGTCCTTGGCCTCAAGCCCAGGGACCGTATCTCTCCAGGACTGAAATCTCTACACTGGCTCCCAGTGGCTGCGAGGATAAAGTTCAAAACCCTCTGCATTGTTCACAAGGCCTTCTGGGGCCTTGGTCCTAAATACCTTCAACTCTCTCTTCCCAAATATCTTCCTTCCCGAGCCCTTCGCTCATCCGCCTCCAACTCCCTCAGGGTCAGCCGCTTCTCGAAGCAACGAGCTGGGGGTAGATCTCTCTCCGCGGCAGGGGCCTCCCTCTGGAACAGCCTTCCTGCCATCCCTGAAACTTGAGGAGAACCATCTCCGGTTCCGGAAGCACCTCAAAACCTTCCTCTTTGCCTCTGTTTTCTCTCTCCCTCTCCCCTGCTGAACAGCTAATATTCTTCACTGAAACTGCACTGATTCTGCAACTGGACCACTCTTAACGGCCTCGGTCCTGGGCCCAGCCACTCTCCACTTGCACTGATGCCCTGGAACCCCTCTGCACTGCGGGACTGTCTCTGTATCCCTACAGCCCCCCCCCCTTTTCCAGCACTTGTCCTGCACTTACCTTGCACTTGCCACCAGCTGGCCCTATCTATTTATTACTTTACGCCACTTACCTTGTACTGCACTTCCCCCCTCTCCTTCCCCTTGCATTTTTCCCCCTTCCCCACCCCTGCACTTGCGCGATCTGAATGACACCTGGCCTAGTAGGATCGTTGTCTGTCTCCCCTTGTTTCCTCCCCTCCCTGCCTCGTCGCGCCTTGAAACACCTGTGTATAGGCACGTTACAAATGCCATATCATATCATTGACATGCTCATGAATATTCCCCGTCAGGCTGGGAATCCTCAGTAAAAAGATAGCAGGTTTGCTTTAGACTAAAAACTGCTTGTCTTCTATATATCGAGTCATTGTCCTTTGGGTCATACTGCCCCCAGCCAATGACACTTGTCCTCCTAAGCTTCACCCCTGGTGTCTATATTATGATTTGGTCGCGCACATTAAGTGGCAGTATGTACCAAGAAGACCCAGAGGGGAAGGAGGAAGGGTTTGTGTGCAAATCCATGCAAGACCCATGCTGGAAAACAAGAGTTACAGGTAAGTAACCTAAACTTCTTCAGCATGGGGTCTCGCAAGGATTCCCATGCTCATGAATAAGATTACACAGCAGCACTGGGAGGTAGCAAGGCTCAAGAGAAGCAATTAACTTACCCCTAGAGCAGACTCATCTCAAACAAAGAGGTTGGTTAGAACTGCTCGACCGATCCGGGACGCCTCCCTGGAATCCCTTGTCGATGTAGTAGAATCTTGCAAAGGTGTGGGCGGACCTCCACGCAGCAGCCCTGCAGATGTCAAGCAGGGGAACACAAGAGAGAAACGTTGTTGCTACGATGGCTCTGGTGGAAAAGGCTCTAGGCTGGCCTGGAAAAGGTCTGTTGGCCAGACGATGACAGTGCATGATGCAGTGGAAAGTCACCTGGATATGGAAGCCTTAGACAGGGCCTTCACATGTCTCACAGGTCGAAAATGGAACAACGAAGACATATTCTGAAAATCTTGGTGCACTACGCTGGCAGGGAATAGTGCCCGAACTGTAGGGCTGTAGGAGCCAGTCAGCGATGCTGGGTCATGGTACAGTATTGTTCTGCTTTTTCTAGAGAGAAGGTTGGTAAGTGGAGGCAGCCGGATGGACGGAGCCGCTGAAAGATGGAGGTCCAGGTACCAGATCGGATGCAGTCACGCTTGAGCGATGAGGATCATCCTGCAATGGCAACGTCCGAGTGTGTTGATCACTCGTAATAGGAGCAGAATTGAGGCAAGGCATACAGGAACAAGAAGGCATCCCCCAGACTCCTCGGCTGATATCTGCTGGCAAACCTCTGGCATTTGGAGTTGGCAGCTGTTGCAAAGAGGTCAATCTGGGGAAGACTCGACCTGCTGAAGAGATGAGACACCAGTGCTTGTTGAAGTTCCCGCTCATGGCACGACCGCAGCTCCCTGCTGAGCAAGTCCACAATGGTGATCTTGGTGCCTGCCATGTGGATGAGGAACATGCCCAGAGGTATGGACCCGTGCCACAGGGACTGGGCTTCCAGGGAGAGAGCTGGTGAGCGCGTCCCCACCCTGCTCTCTGATGTAGAACATGGTGGTGGTGTCCGTAAAGATCTGATCCACCTTCCCCTGTAGCTGAGGCTGGAGCGACTTGAGGGCCCAGAAGACTGTCTGGAGCTCCAGGATATTTATGTGCAAGCCATTCTCTTCCGGGAGCGAGAGGCCCCTAGCGTGAGACTGTCCTGTGTGGGTTCCCCAATCCTCTTGGGAGGCATCTGTGGTAACCGTGGCCTGTTATGGGAGGAACCAAAAGGGAGCTCCTTGAGTGAGATGCGGACGCACCACCCATCATTGCAGAGCTTGTAGGAATGCACAATTGAGGGCGGTCTTGTCTGTCCAATTTCCTGTGACATGCTTTCACCTGGCGTCTAGGAATTCCTGGAGAGGCCACATCTGGAGCCTGCAAAAGGGGAAAAGATGGATGCAGGAAGGCATGTCCAACAGGGACTTGCTGGGCCGTACTGTTGCGATGGGCACTGCTGACAGCCACTGACCTTTCCCTAGGATGGCCTTCACACTTTCCTCCAAGGGGGTTTCCAGGCATGCAACCGTGTTAAGACAGGCACTTGCAGGAACATAGCGTTCTGTGATGGCACCACGCAGGGCTTTGGATAATTGACGTCGAATCCGAGCAATGTCAGAAGGCGTATGTCCTCTACTGTGCGCTGGGCCACAAGCACATGAGAGCAGGCGCGAATGCACCAGTTGTCCAGATAAGGGTAGATGTGTACGCCCACGCGGCAGAAGTGTGCCGCTACTGGGGCCAAGCGTTTTGGGAATACCCTCAGAGCCGATTTCAGGTCAAAGGGCAGGGTCTTGTACTGGTAATGCCGTCCCTGGACTACAAAAAGTAACTCCTGGTGTTTGCGATGAATGGGGATGTGGAAGTATGCGTCCTACAGGTCCAGAGTTGCCAGAAAACCCCCTTCATCCAGGTTATCGAGCCTGTACTTCAAAGCGACCATCCTGAACTTTTGGGACTTAAAGCACTTGTTTAGGAGTCTGAAGACTATGATCAATCACCACCCTCCAGACTTCTTCCATACCAGAAAGTATCTGTGGGGCACTCTAGAGCCCAGGAGGCGCTGAGTGACCAGCTCTATTGCACCTTTTCTCGACATGCCTGAACTTCCTGTAGCAGTTGAGCCATGTGCAGTTGTTGACGAGCGACAGGAGGAATGCAGGGGCACCAGTCTTGAAATTCCAAAGTGTGCCCTTGCTGAAGAATGTCCAGCACCCATTTGTCCGTGGTTATCTTTCTCCACTGCTCGACAAAGTTAGATAGCCAGCCCCCCCAATGTGGAGCGAAAGTGGGGGCCGGATTCACAGTCGGTTCAGGCCTGCTTGGGCATCTGCATCATGGCCTGCGGATGCTGGCCTTCACAGCCGCAGGCCTGGGAGGGGCCCCTGTAGGTTTGCTGGGTGGATGAGTGGGAGGGCTGGCAGTAGGGGGAAGAGTACCCTGAGGAACACCTGAAAACTGTCCCCGAGGGTAACAAAAAGACATGCTTTGCTTCAGGGTCCCCAGAGAGCGTGCCGTCTCTATGTCAGGCTTGATAGCCTGGAGAGTCATCCCCTGCTTTTCCAAACAGGTTGTCTCCATCGGAAGACATGTCCACAACCTTGGACTGCATGTCCACAGCGTGGAAGGGCCACCCCATTCCCCATCTGGCAGAACCCAGAGTGAGCCATGTCCAGTGCCACTGTAATGGCGTGATCCAAAGCCACCTCACCTTCCTGGAACAAGGCTAGGGCCTCTGCCTTCTTGTCATCAGGAAGGAAATAACAGTATAGGCCCGAGCTTGTACCAAAGCTCCCTATCGTAACGAGACAGGATGGGGAGGGCATTGGCGGCCTTGATGGTGGAAGCTGCAGTGTAGATGACGCGCTTGCCACCGCACCCAGCTTCTAGGCTTCCTAATCAAGGGCACCATGGACAAAGACGAGGGGTTGGGCAATTGTTTCCTGGCGGCGGCAGAAACCACAGAGTCCGGAGAAGGCTGTGACCTGAGACACCTGGGAGCAGAGTCCAGGAACCAGTGTTTCTTCTCTAGCCTGTCCCGCTTTGATGGCATGGTACTGTGAGTTTTCATAATGGCCCACCCATCCTCCCCAAACATTATCCAACAACGGAACCGACACAACGGTCTTCCTTGAAGACTCATGTTGTTGAAAGAGGAAACCTTCCTTCTTTTCTTCCGGCACCAGACAGAAGAGTTTGGACGCCTTCGAGACAATGGAATGGAAGGAGCAAATTTCGTCTGGTGGTGAAGCCCTAGCAAGCTCGACAATAGCCAGAAGTTCCCAGTCAGCGTGGACATAATCCTCATACTCATCCGTGTGAGAAGTCGTAGTATCCATGTCAGTGGCCCGTGTCTGTGCGCACTTGATTCTTCCTCCATTGGGGTCAAGGCCCCAAGTCCAGATCCATATGTGACCGGCGCCTTACGGGGAGGCGTCGGCTAATGCCTTGGCCTTGGAGGGAGGACTCCTGGCTGGTAGCTTGGGAGGACTTTGAGCCGGGCCACACCAGAAACCGTGGAAGTAGGCAGCCGCTGCTGAATTTCCACCACCAAAGTGTGCAGGGTGGTGAGGATGTCAAGTGACACATCCTTTGGTGCCGGTTCGGGTGCAAACTGTGCAGCAGGGGCAGGAGCTCGACTGAAACCCCTTGGAGGGACAAACGGTTTGTATTGCTCATGCCACAGAGATCCCTCCTGGGACATGAGCCCCTGGCCCTCTTCATGGTCGGAGTAGAAATCCTCAGTTAGGTCATCCTCAGAACTGGTATAGATGTGAGGAGATGTTTTCGGCAACCCCACGGGAGCTGAAGGAGACTCCCTTGCTGGTCTTGGTTGGAAGTCCAATGGAGGCAGTAACTCCCTGACCCTACCCGATTCCTTCAGGAAGGAAGCGATGATGGGGATCTGCAGAAGAGGCACTGACGACTAGGTCGTGGTCGGTATCACTGACATGACTTGCTGCCCAACTGACGAAGCGATAGTCGAGAGTGCCGAGGTTGTTGAGGAAGAGGCCGTTAATGAGGCAGTGGTCTTGTTCAACAAAGCTGTCGTCAACGGGGCCCGTGCCGCTGAAGGGGACTAAGACGAAGGAGCCGCTGATGGGCCTCCCGTCTGTCATTTAATAACTTGTCCTTCAAAGACATAGAAGGGGTTAAGGACTTCCTCGCAGGAGGGTACCCACCAGCAGGTAGGCTGACCATCGACAAAGCATAATATTGCGACTGTCCCATTCCCAAACTTGATCCCACAGCTGCTGCTACCTTTGAGGGAGGAGATGAACCGTGGTGTTTCGCCTTCTTTTGGATGTCCTCGGAAGCAGCATCCTCAAAGGACCTCAACCTCTTCTTCTCAGAGGGAGTATGCTCATGGGACCCCGCCTGTCCTGGATGAGGCATGACTGCGCCCAGATGCCGCGTTGGAGGACTTCGCTTCGTTGATTCAAGCCTCCGGTGGCGATCCTTCCTGGTCTTCGACGAGAATCTGTGGCAGATCTCGCAGTCAGCATCATGATTCAGGAGAAGACAAAAAGGCACTTGCAGTGCTGAGCCTCAAGAAAAATGTTCTTCAGGCCACAGGATTCACAGACCCTGAGGAGACTCTTCTTAGTCACAGCGGACATGGTCGAGGTGAGATGTAGGCCCAAAGTTGGGCCCATCAAAGTCAGTGAGAGAAGATCCACCGATGGAAAGACCATCTTGTCCGACAACAGGCCCCCGCTGCTAGTAGTCAGTGTGACGGTAGCTGAAGATGAGATGGAAGAAAACTGAAGAAATTATTTTAAAAAAGCAAAATAGCCACACATTTTAACAAGAGAAGCACGAGGACTCCTAACAATATAAACGTGCAGTAAAAATCAGAAGATGGCCACCAAGGGTGGAGCATGGGAGGTTGAGTGTCATTGGCTGTGGGCAGTATGATTCAAAAGACAATGATTGAAAACTGGTAGTCTCCTCTATATCCAATCAAAAGCGAAACTGCTTCCTTTTTTCAAAGTATTCTCAGCCTGGCGACAGGGAATATTCATGAGCATTGAATCCATGCAGGAGAAGTTGTTCTCCGAATTAATTCTTTCTTCCCATTAATTCCTCATCTGTGATGGACTCAAAAAAGCAGTACACACAGCAGGAGGAAGGAAGAAGCAAGGGCGCCAAATGAAGCAGAAAACTCTGCAGGACTGCCCTACCAAAATGGGCATCCTGGCCCATAAGGGAATCCAAACGGTAATGCTTCACAAACATGTGCAAAGATGCCCACGTCGCAGCCTGGCAGATGTCCAGGACGGGGACACCTCTGAAGGGAGAGGTGGCAGCCGCTCATCTGGAAGAACGGGCTCCAAGACTCTGGGGACATCCTTTCCAGCCAGATCATAGCATTCCAAAATGCAGAATATGATCCACCTTGACAGGGTCTGTTTGGTGACAGCCCTGCCAGCACGAGCCCCAGTGTAACCCACGAAAGCTGGTCATCTTTCCTAGTCTCTCTCGTTTGAGAGACATAGAGCACCTGATGGAATTGTTCCTCTGCCTTGGAAGATTGGTTTTGTGACAGATTGATATCCAAGACCACTTTCGGCAGAAAGGAGGGCCTTGCACTCAAAGTCACCTTCTCTTTGGGAAAAAACAAATGGGGAGGTAAAACAGACCACGTCTGGAGTTCACTCGCCCATTTCATGGAAGTGATCGCAAACATGAAAATCACCTTACAGGCGAGTAACCTAATAGAACAGTGATGAAGGGGTTCAAACGCAGCGGCAATAAGAAACATCAAAACTAAATTAAATTCCAACAACGGAACCACAAACTAGCGGGAAGGAAACTGGTTACAGAAGCCCTGAAAGAACTGCATAACAATGGGGATTGTGAAGAAGCTGCCCTGTTCTGGGCACCTCTTGAATACCGAAACAGCAGTGCGGTAACCCCTTTACTGTGCAAAACTGCAGACACGCCTGGGCCGAAGTGTTAGGCAGAAACCTGTGCAATTCCCTTAGGGACGACTGCAAAAGGCTTAAGACTACAGGTGTTGGCAGTAAACCCAATTGGTAGCAGTCTGCACCACCCAGATTTACCTCTTAGCTGTGGCTGAGCAGCCAGACTTCTCTCAAGAAGAGTTCGACAGTATATAGAGTATACAAGATAGGTACCAAAATACAGTAGCACAAGCAAACACTGACCAGAGCTTTGGTAACAAAGTATATATATATAATTATTTATTTAAAGACACACTTAGAAACACAACAGCACTATTTTTGTAAGCAAGTTAAAAACACAGTCACTATTAATTTTTTTTTGTGTAACTTTCTTTATTGGTTTTACAACAATGATATGATAAGACAATACAAGACTGTGCACCGCCCCTTATCCCCCCCCCTCCCTTGGACCAATCCCTGCTTGATATTTAGCTCAGTTTCTTATCAGTTCTAATGTCTTCGTTGTTCGGCACTCGAGGCTGCTGTTGAGGAATCCTGTTGCTCGTGGCAGTTTTGTGTTGGTGGTGGAGACTCTGAAATCGTGTTGTCGTCTGCGTTTAACAGGTATGCTATGTAGAGGCCCCAGATATCTGGGGGGCGTGCGTGGAGGGGCAGAGTTCGTAAGTAATTCATTTCGACATCTTGACAGTAGGTGACATCGTGTAGCCACTGTTTTAGTTTGGGTGGCGGACCTCTGCCCCAGTTGCAAGCTATTCGTCTGCGTGCCAGGACAAGGAGTAGGTTCGCCAGTTTTCTGGTATATTCTGGTAATTGGTTGGTTAGGCCCAACATGGTCAGTGTTGGGTCGGGATTCAGTTGCACTTCGATTATAGCTGAGATTTTCACTAGGACTGCTGTCCAGAACGCTCCTATTTCGGGGCATGACCATGCCAGGTGGACAAAGTCGGCTTCCGGGTGCCCGCAGCGAGAGCAGGAGGTGGATATTGTCCTCTGGGCGTGTAGTTTTTCTGGAGTGTGGTAGACCTGATGGACAAAGTTGAAGTGAATCTGTTTGTACCTTGTGTTTATTGCCCATTTCTTTGTGCGATGAAGTATGTATGACCAGTCTTCGTCAGGTATCATCATGTTCAGAGCTCTCTCCCACCTTGTTCGAGCTTTTGAGCAGCGAGTGAGTTTTTCAGTTAGCAGGGCTTTGTAGCTATTGGACACCCGGTGGCCATCACCTTGGGCTTGTATCACTCCATGGAGCAGTGGCCAAGTTGGAGGTTGGAGTGGGAATGTGGCAATGATGGTCTGCATGGCGTGTCGAGTTTGATAGTACATGAAGACGCCCAGGGCGTTGTCTCTACCTTTGTCGCGGGCTTCTTGAATCGACAGGAACGTGCCGTTCAGAAACAGATCGCCCAATGAGTGGATTTGCAATTTCTTGGTCCAAAGCTGGAACACTTTTTCTGATGTTATAGGTATCCCTGGAAAGCTTCTCACCGGAAGGAGGGGAGAGTATCTGGTTTGGATTCCGTTTCTTTTAGCAATTTTTTTCCAAATCGTGTGTGTTGCGACCATTGTGTTCATCAGTGTTGAAGGTGTCGGTGGTTCATTAAGTATGACTGCGCAAAGTAGGTAGGGTGTTGCCAGGGCTCTTTCGATTTGCACATGTGGCCGGATGAAGTGTGTTGCATACCAATGGCTCAGGAACTGGGCTTGCGCTGCCCAATAGTAGCCTTCTATGTCGGGTAAAGCCAGTCCTCCTTGCGGTATGGGCAGGATCATAATGCTGTGTGCTATTCGGGCAACCCTGCACGCCCAGACGAGGTCGAGAAGGATGGACTTGATTCGTTGTAAGAATTTTTGCGTGAGTAGTAGAGGGATATTTGTGAAAAGGTAGAGTAGTTTGGGGAAGATTACCATTTTCACTAGGGACACTCTTCCCCAAAGTGTGAGGGGAAGCGTTTTCCATCTGTTCACTTTAGCTTGGATAGTGTCGAGCATCGTCTCGTAGTTGTCTTGCATAATGTCAGTGCTGGATCTGGACATGAGAATTCCCAGGTACCGGACCTTCGAGTGTTGCCAGTGGAAGCCAAAGTCGTCCTGGAATTCTTTGGTTGATTCTGTGAGAGGGAAAATGATCGATTTTGCATTATTGATTTTTAGTCCTGAGAAGTTGCCGAATTTGAGGACTGCTCGCATCACCGGATTCAGGTTGTCGTGTGGGTCGCGAAGGAAGAGTGCTATGTCATCAGCATATAGTGAAACCACCAATTTGTGCGGGCCAAAGGCGAGACCCCTCTGCAGATGATAAAGGCTTAGATCGGACGTTAGGGGTTCCGTGACCAGGGCGAAGAGCAATGCTAACAGCGGGCAGCCCTGTCTGGTCCCCCTGCGTAAGAGGATTTTGGAGGAGCTTTTGTTTCCAAGTTTAATTTTAGATGTTGGATGCTTGTAGAGGAGGCCTATCATTTGGATAAATCGTTTGCCGAGGCCCATTCGTTCTAATATTGCAAATAGAAAGGGCCATTCCACAGAGTCAAAAGCTTTCTCAGCGACGAGAAGCACTGCTACCGCTTGGTTTTCTGGGTTAAGGGCCTCCATTGCTTCGAACATTCTTCTGAGGCCGAATGATGCGTTTCTGCCTGGGACGAATCCTGCTTGGTCCGCCAGAACCATTGCGGGCATGAGTGGCATCAACCTTCTAGTCAGGATTTTTGCAAAGATTTTATTATCAAAATGTATTAACGATATGGGCCTGTAGGAGGCGCAATCTTCCTTGGGTTTGCCTGTTTTGTGTAGGAGAATGATATTCGCCGTGTAAAGTGTTGGTGGTAGATGGTCTTTGGCTATGGCTTCTTCGTAGAGTAGGAGCGGGGCTAGAAAGTCTGCAAAAAATTCATAAAATTCACCTGTTAGGCCGTCAGGTCCTGGGGCTTTGGTGCTCGGTAACTCCTTGATGACTTCTAGGATCTCTGCCGTAGTGATGGGTGCGTTCAACGGCTCACGTAACTCTGCACTCGTCCAATATAGTTCGGTTGTATTTAGGTATTCTGTTATCTCGGTGGGCTCCCTGGAATAGTTGGAGTTATATAGGTGTTGGTAAAATTTGTGAAATGTTTCTAATATATCGTCCTCAGAGTACACGAGGGTTCCCGATGTGTCCAGCACCGCTTCGACTGTCGTGGGTTTTCGTTCTGCGGTGATCAGTCTTGCAAGTAGTGCACCGGGTCGTTGCCCTTCGCCATACTGGTGGATTTTGTGGTGACTTGCTAGGAATTTGGCTTCTCTGTCTGCTAGTGTTCTGAAGGTTTCCAATTCTGCCTTAGGTGCAGCTAGCGAGCTGGGCGTATTTGTGGCTGTTGCTGCTTGCTCAAGTGTTTTGAGGCGATTTTCGCATGTGTTTAGTTCTTCCTTCAACCTCTTTAGGATTCCGTTCTCTTTTGCGAGGCACACTCCTCTGATGAAACATTTCAGTGTCTCCCAGTGTGTTCCCGGCGATGCTACCGTGCCTTGGTTTGTCTCAAGAAATGTGCTCAGTTCAGAACGCAGTTCATCGGCAAAGAGTTGATCTTGGAGGGCTCTGTGTTTGAATCTCCATAGGGGTCTGGTGAAGTCGCTCCGGGATGTTGTACACACCAAGGTGACCGCTGAATGGTCTGAGATGGATCTGGGGAGGATTTGGCATTCGCCCCATTGGAGTCTACTATGAGCCGACACAAAGATGTAATCGAGTCTCGAGCTGGATTTGTGTACCCAGGAGTAGAAAGTGAATTTCTGAGGGTCACAGTGTTTGCTTCTCCATATGTCGATAAGATTGTGTGCTTTGCATATTTCGGTTATTTGCATACTCGCCTTGGAGCGTGGGGCGGTTTTCTTGTGTGTTTTGTCTATGCGTGGATCGAGCGGGGTGTTTAGATTGCCACCCCATATTATTGTGGCTTCCCTGTTGGATTCAATGTGGGTCTGGACACAGTCGAAATTGTTGGAGCCATCAATGTTGGGGCCATAGGAGTTAATCATGATTATTTCTTCCCCGTCTATGGTTCCGTGGACGAGCAGTGTTCTTCCTTCGGAGTCGCTCTGGGTCCGAATTAGCCTGAAATGTGTTGTTTTGTTAATAAGTATGGCGACTCCTCTTGCGTATGATGAAAACGAGGCGAAGTATCTGTGCCATCCCCATGTTTTTGCCCAGTGGTTTTCTGAGTTAGGACGTAGGTGCGTCTCTTGGATGATGGCCACATTAACGTTGTGACGACGGAGATAGTGTAACAACTTCCTGGTTTTGGAGGGCTGGTTGCCCCCTTTAATGTTCCATGTGGCTAGTTTGAATTTGCTTAGTGCTGCTGCGTTGTTTCAGCTGCTCTATTACTGTTTGGCGAGTTTGGGTGCTTAAAGCGGCTTTTCTTGAGTGCATGTTGTTCCGAAAAAGATATTCGTATATTCGAAGTGGAGACGTTGGTCCGGTCGGGTTTGGATGGGGCCGGTTTTGGCCTCGGTCGGTGCACGTCTTAAACTGCTGGCTTGTTTCTTCTGGGAACTCTTCCCCCAACTTGGGTCCCATCTTCCCTTTTCCCCTCCATGTCGGGCAACCCCCAACCCGCCCGAAGATGACCCCTCCCTAGATAACTGAACAGTGCTGTGCTCGGGGCGCTGGTGCCCTCCAAGAAACACCCATCCCGAGGTGTATGTAACAGACTTTTGCTCATATTCCGATCCCCCAAGTTGAGCTGAATGTGGAGCTTTTTTCAGGGCGGGTCGCTCCCGTTCCTCTCTCTCCTTCGTGGTCTAGGCATTTCACGTAATGGGCGGCATCCAATATTGTCGAGAAAGATATTGGCTTCTTCTGGCGACGTGAAGAATTGTGTTTTTTCAGCATGGAGGATGCGTAATTTGGCTGGAAAGAGCATTGAATATTGGATTTGGGGCTCTCGGAGGCGACGCTCAACTCCACCGAAGGCTCTGCGGGATGCTTGCACCGCCGGTGAGAGATCAGGGAAAATTTGGATTTTGTCGCCATCAAATTGAATGTCGCCCTTGTCCCTGACCAGCCTGAGTATTAGGTCGCGGTCTCTGAAATTCAGCAGTTTGGCGATAATAGGGCAAGGTGCCGTTCCCGGTATTGGGCGATTGGTTGGAATCCTATGGGCTATTTCATCCACAAATAGAGGCGAGAAGGTGGATGCTCCGAAGATTTCTTTGCATAGTTGTTCCACGAAGTCTTCCATTTTTGCAGGATTTTGTTGCTCTCTGATCCCCACCAACCTAATGTTGTTGCGGCAGCTGCGCCCTTCTAAGTCTTCGTTTTTGGCGACGATTTCTTTTACTTGGCGTTCTAGTGATGACACTTTGGAGGACAGGGCTGTGGCGTTATCTTCAAGATCGGAGACCCTCTGCTCTACGGTGTCTAGCCTCTCGCCATGTTTATCAAGGTGGTGTTGTATTTGGTCGACTTTGGATGAGAGGGTGTCAATTTTGGCATCTAGGTTGCCTATGCCTGTTTTGAGTTCGAGCAGTATTTCTCGTATGTCGAGAGATTGGGGGGGTGTCGATTCGGTTTCCTGTTCCATGCTTGATGTTGGCGCTATCTCTCGATTCGTCTGCTTGGGAGTTTTGGCTATGGCCCCGGTTTCGAACATTAATTTTCACTGCGATTTGTCCATTTTGCCCAGGCTGGTATGGTATCTTTACTTTGCTGGGTCGGCGGCATGACTCAACTCGGATGAGCGTGTGCTGTTTGGAGTTACGCCACTGGTAGTAGAGGGCCCACTCGACTGTCTTGGGGGTGCTACTGGGCTTGTGTGTTCTGATTCTGGCGGAGGATTGAGTGGGCGCCCCGATGTTGGGTCTCAGAATAACAGCAGGAGTCTTCCACGTGGCCGCAGCTGCCGCTTTCATGGAGTTATCGCAGCGTTGGTGGGGGTTGTCGTGGCCAATTTTGGAGTCTACCAGGTCCCCCCCCGCTACGGGGCAGGCCCAAGCGGTGAATCTTCGCTGTGCTCCTTGTTCGCTTGGCCGTGACCGGGGTGCTGATGGCAGAGCGTTTTGGTTATGGTGGGGCCTGGAGCCGTTTGGGGAGCTGGAGAGTTCGTAGCACGCCGTGGGCTTTGATGTACTTCCTCAGCAGGGCCGGAAGGGCCTGGTTGGAGTAGCTGCATGGGCCTCTCGCCTGTTCGCCGCGCGGTTCGCTGGAGGTGGGGCTGGGGCCGTTGGGATTTTGAGTCGTCGGAGGCTTGTGGATCGTCACGGGCTCCAGCGAATCTCACTCCCACGGGGTCGGGCAGCCGCATGGGAGCCTGCAGGCTGGGCCGGAGACCCGGGGCGGGGTGGACGAGGTCGGGGCGCTGTTTCTCCTATCTGACGCCGGTGGTGTGTCCAGGCTCCGGTTGCATCTGGAGGGCTCCACGAGTCGGAGGCAAGCGGCAGCGCCCAGTCCGTCCTGAGGCCTGATGATGCAGGTAGGCCGGGCGGGTTCTAAGTTGCCTCCGCTATAGTCGGACCGTGGATTTCCAGCCCGCCGCAGGCACCACCCCAGGGGGCCTGGGCGCCGCTCTCTTTGCTCGGCTGCCTGCACTTTGGTTGGGTCCGGGGGTGGCCGCTTGGCTAAGGATGTTGCTGGAGGACGAATGCCCCGTTGCCGTAGTGCTGCGCTGTTGCGGCCTTACTCCCGCCGCCGCGGCGTTGACCAGGATGTTGGCAGATGGCATTGAAATTGGTACCCGTCAAACGCCTGTGTCTTATAACACGATATCGTGACCGATGGAGGGGGATTCGGGGGTGTATGAAGCTATTTTGTCAGGATCTTTCTCGGGATCGGTGCAGAGCTCTCTAGTGAGCTGCCATCTTGGACGGCTCTCTAGCTCCCTCTCTACACAGTCACTATTAATATATATACATCCCTTATTCCTTATTAGACAAGTCTTAGTTAACCACCACTTATTTTCGGACAGAGGTGAGTGTTTAACTAAAGATGGCACTCGCATAAGTTAAAAAAAAGGGAGGGAAAAGGCAGAAATTAGGAAAAGCACTCAACACAATACTTTAGAAACAGCCAGCAAGGCAGGAAAGTCAAAGTCTACTTGTGAGCAAAAAGTTCAGAGTCCAGGCTCCCTCTTAGAGAGAGCAGAGCACCAATGCGGCCAAGATCACACAGTTTAAGAAGCTTGAAAAGTCTTGCAGGGAGTTCAGAAAAGAATTAGTTCAGTTCAGAAAAGTTCAGTTAGCCAGCCTAGGGCCAACCCAAGTGGTAAATTGAGGATTTAAGAGACACCCCACACAGACCGTTGCGAGGGAGGCCAGGCGGACACAGTACCTTGAAAGTGGAGAGAATCGTCCAGCGGGGACAGTTGTTCCTGGCAGCGGGTGCAAGTCGCGGCGTCGTCCAGAGGAAGAGAAGATCTCGACATGGAGGAAAGCTGAAGGTCGTTGCACTGCCAGGGAAGAAAACAGCCGCAGAGTTCTCCGGTTAAAAGGTACTACCCTTTTATTCGCGGTAGTGGTAAAACGTGGTATCCCGGTTGCCGGGGTGCTTGGCACAGGCAAGGCGGCCACGAGATGATCCGGGAAGGCGAAAAGGCGGGCAAACTGGTTATCCCCACCAGTCAAAGGAAGAAGACTCTTCGGATTGAAGATCTCCTCCGTCGTCGGGAAAAGTGGTGAGACAGTTCAGCAGGGCTCCACTGGTGGTGTCGTCGTTGCAGGTAGGCTCAGCTTCTCCCTCTTCGGATTCTTTGGTCATGTGGCGACATTTGAAGTCCCAGTCCCCAAAGTCCCGCTTTTATGCAGAAAACCCCCATTCATCAGTCCTAGCTGTCACTCAAACATGCTAAGTGGTGAGCCGGGCGGCTCACCACTGGGCCAATCACACCAGAGTGCGACTTGAGTTGCTGAGGCAACTCAGTCCAGGGTGCCTAAACCCCCCCCCCCCTTCCACACATCCTGTAGACCCAGACAGAGTGGCACCACTTTTGGAGGCTTCTGTGGAGAAGCCCGCCAAAAAGTGGAACAAAGGGCTCGACTTGGGTTGGAGTTACAGAGGCGAACACAAACGCCATTTTAAAACCGAGTCCTGGCAAAAAGACCCAACCGGGGAATAAATATTAAATAAATAACCCAGCGGTATCTTTAACATTGCACCAAAAAGTGGTGCGTTTAAAATGAATGGGAAAATCCCATAGAAAATATTCCCGTGGAATATTTCGCGTGGTAACCACTGCCACCAGCCAGAAACTCGACGAGGGGGGACTGCACAGTGCCCCCTCGAAAAACAGACCCAGGGGCAATCTAATTACCCCTACCAGTACTTCCACACTATGATGGTTTGTACTGGTTCTGTTCCCAAGACTAGTAAAGTCAATGGTGATTTTACATGCGCTGGGAGACAGTAGTCAGTCCCAGGGTATGAAGTCTATGTTTGGGGGTCACTATGACACCCCTGTGTTACTGCACTGAGGGTGCTGTGTAACACACTTACCAAAAACCACATGAAACCCTATGGAGTAAAAGACCACATATCCTTTGACTTTGTAATGTGTTTTATGGGCCATCTCAAATCATGTCTAAGAGTGGGAGAAAAAGAGTCTCACTCTTAGCAGGAGAAAAAAATAAACCCCAAAAATCCAGCAAAGCTGCTGGGGGACTCGCTAGGTTTGGGAAATTAGCCTTAACAGAGAATTCTCCCGAACACAAGGATAGCAGACAACAGAACACAGGGGATAGTGGACAGGATAAAGGATCCAGATAATTTGCCTGGCACCAAATCAAAAATGTAAACCATCTGCTGACCTAAATGGATTTCGTAGCGCGACTCTTAGCTGAAAGAAGCACATTGAGGACATCATCCAAAAGGTCCCACACCAGGTATCTTAGCCTCTCAGTAGCAAAGCATGAAGGTTGAGGCTGCTGAGGTTCGGGTGGAGGACCCGCCTCTCGATTGGGAGAGAAATGCCACTCTCCTAGGGAGGCGCCAGGGAGGGCAGATGGATATCTCCAGTAACTCCGAATACCATGTTCTTCGTGCCCAGTTCAGAGCAACCAGGATCATTGTGGTTCGTAGTGGGCATAACCTCCTGAGAACTAGCAGAATGACAGGGATAAAGGTTGAAAGTTCACTATCATCAGTGAGTCGGCCAGAGCTCACCGCCAAGGAAATTCCGTGGAGCAGAACTACTTGCATAATCCAGTTGTTCCTGTTGACACTGGAAGCAAAGAGGTTAGCTTGGGGAGTCCCCCAAAAGGCAAAGATCTCCTCTAGAATTTCCTGGCAGAGGTTCCACTCTGCTCAAGGCATCCACTGTGACGTTCTCTCTTCCGGCCAGATGAGCCGCCGTCCGAGAGAGACCGCTCTCCAGAGTGCAGAACCAAGGTCGCATTGCTTCTCTGCACAGAGGCAAGTACCCCACACCACCTCATTTGTTGAGGTAGTGCAGCACAGTCTTGCGTTTTACGGAAGGGAGAGAAGCGACCAAGACCAGCCTGATCACCCGCAGCAAGTTGATGTTTTCCCGAGACTCTCAGAGAGACCACAGTTCGCTCACCGTCAGATCTGACAGGTGAGCACCCCAATCAGTGACCTGACCAGGGTCACCTGTGGGTCAAGCTTGCCTCTCAGCAAGCTGTATCATATCGCCCACCAAGCAAGATCCTGAGCGACCTGGACCAAGATCTGTAAAACGTCTGACATTTGGCCCTGAAACTGCGACCAGTGGCAACCGAGAAGCTACTGACGCGATATCATGTGCAGCCTCATCTCCGGCACCACTAGGATGAAGGAGGCCCCGAGGCACAGAAGGCGCAGGAAAGCTGAGGCTGGGACATGTCCCTGGAATTGGAGGATATTGACCATCCGAAATAAGTTTGCTACTCGGTCCTAGCTACTGACGCAATATCATGGGCAGTCTCATCTCCGGCACCACTAGGATGAAGGAGGCCCCGAGGCACAGAAGGCGCAGGAAAGCTGAGGCCGGGACATGTCCCTGGAATTGGAGGATATTGACCATCCGAAATAAGTTTGCTACTCGGTCCTAGCTACTGACGCGATATCATGGGCAGCCTCATCTCCGGCACCACTAGGATGAAGGAGGCCCCGAGGCACAGAAGGCGCAGGAAAGCTGAGGCCGGGACATGTCCCTGGAATTGGAGGATATTGACCATCCGAAATAAGTTTGCTACTCGGTCCTAGCTACTGACGCGATATCATGGGCAGCCTCATCTCCGGCACCACTAGGATGAAGGAGGCCCCGAGGCACAGAAGGCGCAGGAAAGCTGAGACCGGGACATGTCCCTGGAATTGGAGGATATTGACCATCCGAAATATGTTTGCTACTCGGTCCTCAGGTAGGAAAGCCCCGCCCAGCAGAGAGTCCAAGATCGCTCTGATAAATCAGAGGGTGTGGGACAGCAAAACCTGATACTTTGACTTTCAGGGAAAAGCCCAGGCTGTGCAATGGAGTCTATGTGTGAAGTAGATACTCTGACACTAGATCTGGGGAGCGAGCTTGGACGAGGAAGTCGTCCAGGTAGGGATAGATCCTGAGGCGTCTTGGTAAAAACCTTGGGAGCCGAAGAAAGACCAAACGGCAGGACATTGAACTGGTAGTGATGTTGGCCCACCACGAACCTGCTTTCAATGAATTAGCACGTAGAAATTGAAGTTACTCACTGTAGTGAATAGAGTACTCATAGTCCTTAGATCCCTTTGCTTCATCCTTGTGGGCACCCCCCAACATGGGGACAGTAACGGAACCTTTGGCATTTAAAAATGGAAGGTCCCCTTTAAATTTAGTTTAGCGAGCGGGGGCGTGGGGCACCCACAGAGGCTCCTCCCTCTGACACCTCAGCTCAGGCCCCCCCTTTAACATGTATTTTATCTGCATTTTTGTGAAATACAACGAACTGCCCTCTCCCCCATCCTCCTCCACCTCTATCCCATCCACCCCATAGCAAACAGGACCCAGCAAAGAAATTATTATAATATTTTTTTTTTATAACCTGCTTAATACCAGAGATCGGTTTCCAAGCGCGTGATCCCGATTCAAACCTGTGTTGTACAGACCCTCATGTGGACCTTAATGTTATTCTTGCGACCTTGCAGCGCAAGCCCTTTGAGCCAATGGCCTCGGCTGACATCAGGCTGGTGACATTGAAGACAGTATTGTTGGTGGCGCTAGCTTCGGCGCCTAAGGTCAGCGAGCTGCAGAATTTCATCATGCGAGCCCTTTTACGACAAGGTTATCTTGCGCACTCATCCAAACTTTTTGCCCAAGGTGGTCACTCCATTCCATTTGAGTCAGGAGATCTGCTTGCTGGTGTTCTTCCCGAACCGGCAGTCTGATGCGGAAAGGGCTTTGCTTTCCTTGGACTTCAAGAGAGTCCTCAAGTTCTACCTCTCTCTGACGAAATCCTTCAGGAAGTCTAAGGCATTGTTCATCACGTTTGGGGGCAAGTCTCCCAGCTCCCAGGCTTCCAAAGCTTCTATCGCCCACTGGATGGTCCAGGCCATTTCAAAGGCATATACATCAATAGGCAGACCGGTTCCTCTTGGGTTTCTTGCCCATGCGGTCAGAGCTAATGCCACAACTTTCGCATTTCAGCGACATGCTTCTTGGAATGTCATCAGAAGGGTGGCTACTTGGGCCACTGCTTCGGCGTTCTGTAAGAACTATTCCCTGGATAGCAGCTCCAGGCGAGATGCAGAGTCCGGTCAGGCGGTTCTGAAGAATCTTTTTGCTTCGTCCTAGATATGAGGCAGGTTGTCAAAGCTCCCCCCTATAGTCTTATTCACTGGAATCGCCCACTTGGATGGAGAAAAAGGGACGGGCCGTACGAGTAATTAACGTTACTCACTGTAGTGACTAGAGTACTCCTAGTCCTTAGTCCCCTTTCCTCCATATGTCCCACCCACCTTCCCACGCTTGTATGCCAAGAGCTAAAGTATTCAGTATAGCCAGGTATGAAAGCGTCCGATGTGTTAAAAAGGGGACTGAGGAATTCGACCGGGTCAAATGGTCCTTTCTATTCCACACAATGGAGAACATGGGGTTTGGGTTTCGCTTTGCCTCTTTAGTCGGAGCCAACTATCAAATGCCTCTCCTGCTACTGGCGATTAATGGGTACCTCTTCCAGGGTATACAGGTTTTAAGGGGCACCAAACAGTGGTGTCCACTCTCCCCGCTAGTATATGCTATCCACTTGGAGCTGCTCCTGGCAAGAATTAGGGCGCCATTAGAGGTATCATCTTCAGGGGCGAATAATATACGGTTTTGTCTTTTGCAGATTTACTCCTTTTGATATCAGTGCCTGACAACACTCCCGGCAATTTTGATGGAGGTTGGGCTCTTTGAGCTAGTAGCAGGGCTAAAAATCAATGCTCATAAGTCAGAACTGCTGGGCTTGATAGGGCCCCCGGCAGGCGCCCAAACACCTCGCGGGCTGCACCTTACAGGTGGGCCTATACTAATGTAAAATATATGGGGATACACTTCTCTGGCTTGCTGGACACTCTATCAGGCTAATTACACTCCCTTATTGGAGACGGCGAGACAGCTGTTATCCAGATGGGGTCCTCTATCCATAACATGGCTGGGAAGGATCAACATGCTGAAAATGGTGATCCTCCCCAAGATATTTTATCACTTCACTGCCCTTCCAGTAGTGGTTTCCCAGAGTTTCTTTAGGAGCCTTCAAAAGCATGTGGGGGCTTTCCTGTGGAATCACAAAAACTCCAGAGCGTCCATGAAATTACTTATGGCTCCTAAATACAATGGGGAGATGGGAGTGCCTAACCTTCGTCTTTACTATTTAGTGGCTCAAATCAGGGTGGTCCGGGAATGGTTTCTGAGCAAACGCAACAAAATATGGTGCTCGTAGGACAGGGCGGTGGTGGGCAGGCCACTGGAGGAAGTACTTGGCAACTTAAAGAGGATAGGCCCGATATCATGTATTTAAGTCCGATAACGGATGACTATTGGAATGCTCTGATCCAGCAAGTGGCCCCAACTACCCTGCCCCTCCCCGCTATCAGCCCTTTTTGGGAACCCTCAGTTTACGCCAGGGCAAGATGAGTAATTTACCAAGTGGGAAGAGGCGGGATGCCATAAGCTAAGGGATATGTTTGAAGGGAGCAAAGTTAAATCATTTGACCAATGCAAGCAGGATTTTGGGTTAGGGGAAGGCAAGAGATATCGATACTTAAAACTAAGACATAGGCTTTTGAACACCTCGATCAGAATTGCAGACACTACGAACCTCACTCCCTTTGAGAAATATGTCACGACAGATTCTGGCAACAAACATCTGGTGGGAGCACTGTACAAAATTGAGGCTGAGGGGCCACGGACACCAGAATGGCCCTACATGATCCGATGGGAATCTGCAGTGGGACATCAGTTTGAGGAGGGGCAGTGGGTTCGGCTGTGGGCAAATATACTCAAATTAAACACGGCCCATCCAGTGCAGGAGATGTGGGTCAAGGTAATTATTCAATGGCACCTCACACCAGAGAAGTTACACAGGTACTACCCTCACACGTATGCGCTGTGCTGCAGGGGTTGCAGGGAGTTGGGATCCTGGAAACATTTTGTGGGAATGCTCATTAACACAGCCTTTCTGTGGTTTAGTCTATACAGCAATACCTAAGGTTTTCAGCTCCCAGGTCTCAGACAATGTGGGGGAGGCTATATTGTGGATGAGTGGCGTTCTGGGGAACCTACCCTCAAAGACGCATCAAAAGGCTTACGTGATACTGATGGTAGCAGCGATGCTGCTGGTGGCGCATACATGGAAGCAGAAATGTTCCCCTTCAGAGCACGAATGGGTGGGAAAGGTGTGTAACTTCATGGCACTAGAGTGGGTGACCTACTCAATTCCAGGGAACCACCAACAATTCCTGCTTGAATGGGATGTAATTCTGGATTTCCTCCAAAAGGATTCAAGAGCTGTCAGGTGCCCTCAGAGACTGCAGCTGTTGGTCTTGGCACAAAAAAGATCACTCAAATCATGAAGATTACCAGCAAGGCCAGTATTGAGATGAGGTGGCCTGGAGCCATGAAGAATGGCACAGAGAAGATACAGGAATGATATACACTTCCGCAGGGGAGTCATCCTGAGAAATGCATAAAAACTGACAAAGCTGCATACCAACATGAATGACAGCCAGGCCGGGAAGTTCAAAGGAGACGTGGAGGACTCAGTGGGAAAGCTGAGAGCAGTCCGCTCCCGAAGGCAAGAGGACGACAGCGGGAGTCCTTTGCCCGGTGTGGTGGAGAAGGTCAAGGACATGACCGGAGCCAACAAGGTAACAGGCATGTCACGGGGATGGGTAGGGGGTTGCAGGTGCGGGAGAGAGATGAACTGCACAGCGATAATGGGTAAGCAGCATCTTCCTCATGGCAGTACTTGGCAGGGGGAGTAAACCAAGTGGGCCTAATAAAGGAAGAATAGACACCAGGGTCTGGGAACCAAAGTAACAGATATCAACATACAAGCCATCCTCCTTGTGGCAGTACTTGGCAGGATAGTGAACCAAGTGGGCCTGAAGGGAAAGGGAGAGCGAACAGGGTCTGGGACCCAAATAAGTACAAGGTGAATATCGGAGGGAGGAATCCTCTAAACAGTGGTAAAGAAAAGAACACTCATGGGCTAGGGATTGCCTGGAACGGTTGAGAAAGTTACCCAAGATGATATTGTAAGGGAGTCATTCCCCCCTGGAAACCATTGGAACTATGGTGAAACCATTATCCAGGGGAGGAGGGTCCCCTGTGGATCCAGCTTGAACATTTCCAGAGAGGCCAAGGGAAGGGGGTCATTCCTCCTGGCTATATCTGGAACTGTGTGAAAAACAAGATCAGGGGAAGGGAGCCAGTCCCTCCGGTATTGATTGGAGTCTTGAAGGGACTTTGTTTTAAGACATCAGGAAAAGGGAGAGAACTTGTAATGTAAGTGACAGAGAAGGTTTTGACTCAAGACGGTGCTTTGTTCAGTTATGTAAATTATGACAGACCCTTTAGTTTTTAGTTTGAGGCAGCGAAACCCCTCGTAGAGTTAGGCATAGCTTTTTTAATCCAATTAAGGTCTGTGCCCCCCATCATGACACCTCCTGGTCAGTTGCCTTCTTCTGCACCCTTAACACAGATCTCGGAAAAACAATTAGACAGCAGGGGGCGGTGTGCGACTGGCATCAAAGTCCTTTAACGCTCTCCACAATCGATATTGCATCCATACGCGATGATGGTAAAAATAGCGTGCACCCTGTCCCGTGTCCTCATTTCCTTGTTTTTCTTTTTCCCCATGCTAGGCCATCTTGGGGAAAGCAATACAAATCTTTTGCAAACTTTGAAGGAGAGCAAAAAAATGAAAGAAAGCTCTTGGTCAGAGGAATGGGAAGGGAGGGCGAGGAATCTGTGGGCGGAACATCCATCAGAAAAAACATTAGCAGGGTTAAGTCATTTGTTTTCTAATCAACTGTGTCCTCCCATGGATTCCTAATCTTAGACTCCCTAAGCAATGTGTGAGATGGTGGCAGAAGAGCAATTTCACATACATTTTTATCTCATGATGGTATGAAGGACTGTTATTCCAAAACAAGCCTTCTTACTGGACAGGGTGTCGGGGTAGTAGGGATTTTGAAAATGTGTGAAGAGACAACCACGGAGCAGCTTGACAGGGGTCCTGCACTGGCATTCTTCTTTGGAATGCCTTTGTCGTTGCCACTCCCCTAATCAAGTTAGATCTTAGTCTTTTGGGAGGCTCCTTCCCGTCATGGAATAGCATTCAAAAATATATGATATATCTCGATAATGACTGTTTTATTACTGCTCTACCCAGTTTGTGGCCGGTGTAACCAACTAACAATTGATTCTCTTGTCGGAAATTGCTTGGCAACCTCATCTCTTTAAGGAAGAGATGGAGGGTAAAATGCTGGTAAGGTAATCTTCTGAGATAAGTGAAATTCCAATACAATTTTGTGATGGAAAAACAGACAAGCCCTCAGTACTACCTACTCATTCGTGAAGGCTGTAAATTACATGGCAGGTCTTGCAGTTCACTAACCCAGGCGAGCGGAAAGTGATGCCCACAAAGAATAACCAGGTTACTGACCCTAGTGACCACCTTACTCCTAGTCCATATTCCCCTTTCCTCCATACTTATGGAACATTCCTCCATCCTGTGGGACGGGACCAGAGCACTTTGTAAAAGCATCAAAAATTTTGCAAAATGTTTAGTCCTTCCTCGCTTTCTACGCAGGGTACTGCACGCGGCCGTAACCCCGCCCATCTTAAATCCGAGGTCCGTTATTAAGTGCGTTAAAAAAACCCAATAAAATGACGTGTGGAAAGACTGGAAAAGTAGATTTGGAAGGCAAGTCAGGTTTTCGTGACTTGCGTACAGAGTATGTGGAAGTGTCTTCAGTAACCTTGCTAGGTGGGCGAGGTGAGGTGTGACCAATAGCCATTAAGGCATAGGGAATAGATGGGGTGTCCTCCAAAGAAAAAGGGATACCGTGTCTCGTCCGATTATGTCATGTCACTCCCTTGGGATTTGCCGCCTCCTCACCCCCATGAGATCCTCCCTCATATAGCTGCCCCCATGGACAGGGTCAGGTAGCGGCTGCTGTCCCCTGGCCATATGGGGAAGAGGTCACTGCTGGGAAAGATGTGATGACACCATCAAATTCACCACACCACTCACTTCTGACATGGAAGACAATATACTCCTAAGTCCCGTCCCCTTTCCTCCATACTTATGGGACATTCCTCCGTCCTGTGGGACGGGACCGGAGCACTTTGTAAAAGCATCAAACATTTTAGTCCTTCCTCTCTTTCTACGCAGGGTACTGCACGCAGCCGTAACCCCGCCCATCTTAGCTCCGCCCCTCGCATCGCCCATCATTCCTTTTCCATCACCAGGTCAGAGGCCTTTAAGCAATAACAGAGGAACCTTATTAGAGGGGACGGCAGGGGCGGGCGTATGGAGGAAAGAGGACTATGGACTAGGAGTAAGGTGGTCACTACGGTGAGAAACCTTGTTATACTTCTACGTCATGTCCCCTTTCTTCCATACTTATGAGAGATTCCCAAGCACTCCTCACGGGAACTACGGGTGGATGGAAAAACCCGTATTGAAAAAGGTTCTTCAGTACAGCCTGGCCAAACTGAGCATCAGACCTGGAGCTAACGTCTAGACACTGTTTACAAAAGGCCGATGGGGAGGCCCAAGTAGGCGCCTTTGCGATGGTGTCCCAGGGGACATATTTTTGAAAGGCAACTGCGGCTGCCTTGCCCCGCACCAGGTGTGCATGAATACCTTTAGGAGGCTGCAGTCCTTGGACAGTGCAAGACTCCGTAGTACAGGCAGCGATCCATCTGGAGATAGTCGCCTTAGAGGCCTGTTTACCTTGTGGATTACCAAAGGTTACCAACAGTTCAGAAGAGCTCCTAAATTCGGATGTTCTGTCCAGATAGAACTTAAGAGCCCTTCTGCATTGTTTGGATGTTAGAACTCTTTCCGATTCTGAAGCAGGGTTCGGAAAAAAACCAGCAGGGAGATTGACTGGTTCAGATGGAAATCAGAGACCACCTTCGGCAGGAAAGAAGGATTTGTCCGTAGGACCACCTTATCCTTGTGGAAAACCAAGAAGGGATGCTCCACCGACAAAGCCTGGAGCTAACTTGCACGCCTTGCTGAAGTAACAGCAAACAAAAAAGACACTTTCCACGAAAGGTGCTTGAGGTCCACCGTGGCCATTGGTTCGAACGGTTTATGGCACAAAGCCGTAAGGACCACATTCAGATCCCACTCCGCGTGCGGTTTGCGAACCGGGGGATAAAGGAACGTCAAACCCGCAAAATGTCTCAATCACTGGATTAGACAGAGTAAGAGCATTGGTCCGTAGAAAGGTAGGCGGATACCGCCGCAAGATAAGTTCTGCATGACAGAACGTGAATGCCCGACTCTGCTAGGTGGGATACGAAGGACAGCACAGTGTCAATCGTAGCCGCCCTTGGGTCCAGCTGTTTGTCCACGCACCAATGACAAAACCTAAGCCATTTGCTTCTATACTGAGACCTTGTCGAGGGTTTCCTGGCTGCCTTAATAATGCGCACGTTATCAGTAGACAGGTTGAGATGTTTTAAGGACCTGAACTCAGGCACCATGCCGCCAAGCTGAATGATTGTGGGGAGGGGTGCCACAGTTGTTGATCCCCCTGGTGAAGCAGATCGGGACTCACCGGTAGCCTGATCGGTGCACACACCCACAGGTGCTGAAGTTCTGAGAACCAGAACCTGTCCGGCCACCATGGGGCTAAGAACAGAAGAGAACAGTTCACTGTGTTCTTCAGCTTGCAAATCGTCCGATGAATCAGAGGCAGAGGCGGGAAAGCATAGGCCCTCATGTTGTGCCAAGGAATCTCCAGCGCATCCCCCAGAGAGGAGGCTCCCAGTCCATTTCTGGAGGCATACAAGGAAGTTTGTTTGCAGATGTTGCGAAGAGGTCCACCTACAGAGTGCCCCAACGCAGGAAAATCCATGAAAGGATCTCCATCTTCAGTTCCGACTCGTAGCTGACCATTGTCCGCTGACTGAGGGTGTCTACCGTGACGTTCAGCTGGCCCGGGATCTGTACTGCTACCAGCTAGACACCATGAAGAACCACCCACTCCCAAATATGGATAGAAAGGTCCACAAGAGGGTGAGACTTGGTGCCCCCTTGCTTGTTGATGTAATACATTGACACCACATTGTCCGTGCGGATACGGACCACCTTGTTGGCAATGACCGGTCTGAACGCTTGGAGCGCTAGGAAAATCGCCAGAAGCTCCAGATGATTTATGTGAAGGAACTTGTCCTGAGGCGACCAAAGGTCTGAGACCTGAAGAAGATCCAATGTCGCACTCCACCCCAGAAGGGAGGAATCTGTTGTGACCGTTACCATCGGGGCTGGGTCCCACACCCACCGACAGGTTGCTGAGAGATGACCACCACTCCAGGTCCACTCTCATGGAAGCCGGAATCAATATCAACTTGGAGTCCGAATCCATATCCTGACGCCAAGAACTCAGAAGAGCCATCCGAGTCCGCCTCATCTTGAGACGAGTGAGAGGTAGAGCCAAAACACACGAGGCCATGAGGCCCAGAAGCCTGTGGAACCACCAGGCCAACATGCTCTCTGACTGCGCAAACATCTGACATGTGGCCAACAGATCCGCCATTCTGTCCCCGGTCAGGTAAACTCTGAAGTCGATCGTGTTCCAGCGAAAACCCAGCGGAAACCCAGGAAAATGAAGTCCTGAGAGACCGTCATGGAAGATTGTCGCCAGTTCACTGACAGCCCAAGATGGAACAGGAGCTGGAGGAGAGACTGAAGATTGCACAATTGCACGCGGCTTTCAACGGGCAAGGGCTGCGTAAGAGCCAATCGTCCAAATACGGATACACATGGATACCCTGCAGACGAAGATAGGCCGCAATCACCGACATAATCTTCGTAAAGACACACGGCGCAGAGCTGAGACCAAAAGGAAGCACTCGGAACTGGAAGTGCTCCTCTTCCACAGAGAAACTGAGATATCTCCTGTGTGGATTCCAGATCAGTATATGCATATACGCATCCTAAAGGTCCACCACGCTGAGCCAATCGCCCATCTGCAAAGAGGACCTTATTTGGCCAGGCGTGATCATCTTGAATTTCTCTTGGGGTAGGAAAAGATTGAACTGGGAACGGTCTCAGATGGTACGCAGGCCAGGCTGGTTGGGTTTGGGCAACGTCAACAGCCGGGAGTAGAAGCCCTCTCCTTGCTCCCCTAGGGGAGCGGGTTCCACAGCTCTGAGGTCCAGCAACTTCTGAACCTCGGCTTTTAGGGAGGACGACCCAGACTGCTGGAAAGGAGGGTTGAAGGGTGGGGTAGGGGGTAAGGCTAACCGGACGCCCGCCCGAGTGACTGACAAGACCCACCAGTCCTCAGTGATGGTCTGCCACGCCTCCCAATGAGATGCAATGCGTCCTCCCACCGGGGTCTTGTGCGAACGTGGAGAACCCTCATTTGACAGGTTTTTCGGTGGTGTTACCACCTGAACCCGAGGAGGAGGCGGAGGAGCGGGAGAAAAACCGAGTCCGTGGCTGCCTCCGGCGGGAATTTCCCAAAGGGGTATCCACTCTGCGGGATTTCCGATCTAGAAACCCCCTAAAACCAGAGGAGGGCTGGCTTTGCGACAACGGTCTCTGGGTCCTAAAAGGGGTTTTAACAAGGATGGACAAAGACTTGGCTGTCTAGGTGCTGTCCTTCGTTTTGGTCAGCTCCACATCCGTTGAGGAATGAAAAAGCTCCTCACCGTCAAACGGCAGGTCCAACACTTTGTCCTGCACCTCCTTTGAGAACTTGGTGGCGTGCAAACAAGCCTGCCAAGAGGTATCAACTCCAAGCATAAGGCCACGAGCCAAAGTCTCCACGTGATGAGCCGCGGCCTCCAGCAGATCCTGGGCCAAGACCCTGGCATCCGACAATCCCGCCTTAAAGTCATCCAGCTTCTCGACCGGAATTAACTCCTCGAACTCCGACAGACCTTTCCACATCTTCATATTCGCCCCCGCTAACACCAGTTCTGCATTGGCCTGCCGCAGCTGCAGGGCCGAGTTGGTAAAAATCTTCCTCCGAAGGGAGTCGAGGAGCTTGTCCTCTTTCCCCAGGACCTGAGTAGCCGTCGTAGAAGAGGATGCTGCAGGCCTGGACTGAAAAGTGGCCGCAGCCACCACCATGGAGGAGGGGGGCGGACAAGATGCTAGGGCCACATCTTCCGAAGAATGCAGCCTGTAGCGTGGGTCAATTTTCTTATTGACGAAAAGTCCAGAGTGTGGCTTCTCCCAGACTCTACGGACCTCGGCCAAAACGTCCTTCTGCAAGAACATGCCAGTACGCTTCGATGGAGACAAGGTGAACGCCCCCGAAAGCACACCCTCCTGCGGAGCAGGTGCCTCGGGCACTGGAACATCCAATAGACACATGTCCAGCACCCGGTCGTGAAAGGCTCTAATAGAGCGGGGCTGGTCTTCGCTGTCCTGATTGCCTTGTGCATTATCCGACAGGTCAGGGTCCTGTTGAACCACGTCGGGCACCGCCTTGTCCACCAGGGACAACGGAGGCAAGGGCGGAAGGGTAGGGTGAGGTACCGTAGGCAAAGGTGGTGCCGGCGGAACCACCGGAGGCACGGTGGAGCCAGAGGCGCAGGCGGGCATATCTCCCTAAAAAGACCCTTGAAATACTCTCTCATGGGGTAGGTACGTATGAATACCTGAAACTTGCCGAAAAAAGCGTCCTCCTGAGAAAGCTTTGGAGCCGCCGGAGAAGGGGGATAATTCCAGGGACGCAGAGGGAAGGGTTGCCAAGCAGGCCCATCCCCAGAGGTGTCCACATAAATCAAGGGTGCTGAACCCACAGGCAGCGAGATGTTGTTCGGAAGCGGCATCCGAGCATTCCAGTCGTAAACTGGACGAAACGGATGCGCACAAGGAATCTTATGTTCACCCACAGAACCAATCCCTACACCTGAGGCCGATGGCGTAGTTGTAGGGGAAGCACCCAAAATGGCCGCTGTGGTCGTGGCGAAAACGGCCGCCATTTTGCTGTCACCTGAGGGGAAATGCGGCACGTGTGGAAGTGAGGCAGGGGTCCCGACCGGTGGATCAGGGGTCTTCATTTTAGCCTTTACACAAGGAACCTCGGCCAAACCGGTACTATGCGGCCTGGGATGTTTCTGCGACATACCAATAGCCCAACTAGCCTTCACAGGAAGGACTCTGGCACTGCCGGTAAAGGAGGAACTTCGGTTCGAAAACTCACTCCTTGCCCCCTCAACGGTTCTGGCGTCGCCACAAGACCGGGAACGGTCAGAAACACCTTTCACCGATAAGGCCTTCTCAGGCCTCTCAGAACTGTTGGTTGCCTTAGCCTCTGTACGAGAGACCTCAGACCCAAGTCCGGTAGAAGCCTTTTCACAGCGGGCCTCGAACATACGTTCGGTATCACCAAGCCCAGCCGAGGCCTCGGGGCGCACCCCGGTACTTTTGAGGGAAGCCGACAAGGAGGCCTCAGAGCGAGCTCCGGTACCCCACCACTCACTAGAACTAGATCTACAAGCAGCCCCCACGGGAGGGGCATCGGAGTGTACTCCAGTGCCCACAGGCCCCTTACGGAGACCCTCTGAGAAAACTCTGGTACACGTTTTAGGCCCAGAAGGCAACTCAGGGCAAGCCCTGGTGACAGAGCGGTCGACGCTCCTCCCGGACCGGGAAGACCCCAGGAAGGAGTCTACCGGCCGGGGTGCTCTAAAAAGTAAAGTACTTACCGGGCGTTTCTTCTTTTCGTCAATGAAGGATTGAAAATGCATAGGAGTGCGCTGAAACACCTCCTCCCACCGCTCTAGCTGACGTTGAAGTGCCCAGACCGAAAGGGAATCGCAATAGAAACAGGAGTCCCAACGGTGATCGGGACCCAAACACTCAACAAAGAGGATGGGGATCCGCCCTCGTGATGCGCTGCTGACACAAGGTACAATTTGGAAAGTCTAGCTTAAACGACAGACTACTACGCGATCGCTAGCGAGAGCCAGAGAGGACGAAAAAGGAAGAAATTCTTCCGCAGATGCAAGTGCGTCCAGTCCCAAACGAGCTGAGAAAAGGACTGAGAAAAGGGGCGGTGGTAAAATGAGCGTGGTTACGGCCGCGTGCAGTACCCCGCATAGAAAGAGAGGAAGGACTAAAATGTTTGCAAAATGTTTGATGCTTTTACAAAGTGCTCCGGTCCCGTCCCACAGGACGGAGGAATGTCCCATAAGTATGGAGGAAAGGGGATGGGACGTAGGAGTATATTGTCTTCCATGTCAGAAGTGAGTGGTGTGATGAATTTGATGGCGTCATCACTTCTTTCCCAGCAGTGACCTCTTCCCCATATGGCCAGGGGACAGCAGCCGCTACCTGACCCTGTCCATGGGGGCAGCTATATGAGGGAGGATCTCATGGGGGTGAGGAGGCGGCAAATCCCAAAGGAGTGACATGACATAATCGGACGAGACACGGTATCCCTTTTTCTTTGGAGGATACCCATCTATTCCCTATGCCTTAATGGCTATTGGTCACGCCTCACCTCGCCCACCTAGCAAGGTTACTGAAGAAACTTCCACATACTCTGTACACAAGTCACGAAAACCTGACTTGCCTTCCAAATCTACTTTTCCAGTCTTTCCACACGTCATTTTATTGGGTTTTTTTAACGCACTTAATAACGGACCTCGGATTTTAAGTGCAGATATAGGATTCAAACCTCTGTTGCTCTGCTTGGTCTTGCTTCCAAGACCAGCATGTTGCCCCTCTGCTATCCTCTGTTCATCAAGAACTGACTTCTTTTTTCCTAAATGCAAAAGTACTGCGACGAGGAAGAGGTGCCGAGTAATGAAGATCAATAGAGGCCAAGAGCACAAGCTGCGCTCTACTTGATGCAGGGAAAGGCGAGTTGCTGGGATATTTAAACCGGCAGACCAGCTGACAGGGAGACGCTGGCTGGCTGGCCCTCTCGTAGTCGACCGAGGGACTGCAGGGCAGGACGAGGTCCGTGGAGCAAACTGGCTCACCAAAGGAAGAGGAGCGGACTTCAAGGAATGACCCACTGCGAGGATGCCAGCAGAAGACGAGAAGCAAGTCAACCCAAGGGAAGCGGGACAGTGGGGCCTATTGGCAATCCTCCCGAAAGAAAATGACATTGAATGAAGTGTATGAGAAAGAATGAGCAACTGAATATTATTTTAAAAGACTGAATGAAGGAAATTTAGGAGACTCAAGTTTGTGAGTATGTCACATACCTATAAGAAAAGCCCTGGCAGGATAGTATACCAGGCGGAGTCCAGACAGAACCAAATACACAAACTATCAAGTTTGTAGGTGTGCACAGTGCACATATGAGAAAAGCCCATGTAGAATAATATACCAGGCAGATTCAGGTTATAAGAGGAATGCCCCGGCAGGAGAAGATACCAGACAAATTCAAATCACAAGAACATATCTATAAGAAAAAACCCTGGCAGGAGAATATACCAGGCAGAAGCAAGCTGCAAAGGTGTTCATATAAGAAAGTCCTGGTAAGGATACAGCAGGACTGTCAAAAGGCGGAGTTAAAATATACCCAGATGCAAGTTGCAAGTGTGTTCATTTAGAAAACCTGGCAGGAGGGTACACCAGTTATCCTGTGTGAGGTAGACATGGTTTCAGAAGACACACAAATTGTTTAACTTTAGCAGAGGTTGAAGACTTCCTAACTGGCTCTCTCTCTATAATGGGAGTAGTGTCAACCATCAAATTAAACTAAAGTCAGTCTGTCAAAATAATAAAGGTGTCTGTGTCAAACTTAATCTTGCCCTCACTTAATTCTACAATAATGTTCACAGTGTTGGGTCAAAACAAAAAAGTGAGTCAAATAATAACAGGATGGCAATGAGATAAATAACACCACCGTGGGGGCGTGGCCAGCAGCCAGGGCATGATCACGTAGCTCTCTGCGGCTCCCACTCAGCCGGTCGAAATCCTGTCTACAAATCCGGCTCCCAAAGCCAAAACGCTGCTTTTAAGTTGGGAAAGTATGGCAGAAAAGCTAGTGCTACTTTCTAGCCGGGTGAGGGACGCAAACGCGGTCGAAGAATCCAGAGAAGCTGAACAAATCTCCCTCATCGGCGCGGCGAGCTGAGGAATCAAGATGGCTGCCTGAGGAGTCAAGATGACTGCTATACCAAACTAACGGTCCACTAACGGGCCAAGTGCCGTAGATCTGGTGCAACCGGAACGCCCGCGGGGGTGGCAATACCCAGTCACAGAGCAGTACCAGTCTCCGGGCAGGGCGAAGTGGCAATCATCCGGCAGGCGGAGACGGCCGAGGGAGAAAGCAGGAAACAGTTCTGGAACTCGGGCTGCGTAACGAAGTGCTGCGTGTGGAGTTGCAAGGGCGCAACAGCAGTGTCGGATCCCGTTGGAGGGAGACCCAGTGGGAAGGGCACGGACTGGGTCCCCACCACGCTCCACTGGACGGACAGTGTAAACACTGTCATCCCTCAAGGCAGAGGAACAGAAAGGCACCAGAGGGTGAGGGCAACGGCAAGACACACCGGCGGGTGGAGGCTGACTCCCGCCGGAGTCGTATGGAGATGATAATGCAGCTACACAGACAGCGCCCCACAAGAATAGGCTTATGAGTGTGGGGGGAGCCGAGCCAAGCGGAGTAGATCTTTGAGGAACCTGGGGACAGGCCTAGGCACTGTAACTTACCGCCAGGATCGGAAGGAGCTGAAGGTGGTCAGCCACGGTGCAGAGGAAGTAAGTGGCGGTGCATCAGTGGTCTGGCGGTGAGGGTTGCAGGAGGCGCGGGACAGTGAAGTGCGGACCCCACAAGCGCTGAGCTGGTAGGGTGAGGTGGAGGCTGTTAGGGAGAATTCTAATTTGTGGCTAATTTCCCTCACCTAGTGAGTCAGCTTTGCTGGATTTCTGGGGTTTATTTTTTCCACCTGGTGAGAGTGTGAGCCTGTTTCCCACTCTTACATGCGTTTTGCCATGTGTATTTCTACCGTTTGTGTGATCTTGGGCTCTGGAGCTACACCACTCCATGAGCCCCACTTTTTGTGTGTTGCACGGCACTTTCAGTGCAGTGACACAGGGTTGTCTTTGAGACTTCCCACTGACTCCATTTTTCTGGGGCTGACTACTGTCCCCCAGAAACATGTAAAGTTGCCGTTAACTTTATATAGTCATTTAAACTACAGACCCACCCAGTAGGCCCCATCTAACATGGAGTATTGGAAAGGGTTAGTTCCTATCCCTTTTTGTCTGTGCCTCTCTGAGCTTTATTTTTCTCGGTTAACACTAAGACTTGGCTGGCTGCAGTGGTATCTATCCTAACTTTTCTACCGCGATTATACTATATAAACGTGGTACTGTTTCAGGCTATTGTATTAGCCTCGAACTTAAACCCGCTTGACCAAATACTTTTTATTTCGGCTCCGGTTGGGTTTTATCGCCATTTCTTTTTGTTAAGGTCCTTCTTGCGTTTTACTTTGCGTGGCAAACCAGGTTTGCCTCCTTTGTTCGCCGACCTTTGGCGGGCTTCTGTCCAGAAGCCCTCCTTTGGCGTCTGGGTGTCTAGGTGGGCTGAATGTGAGGGAGGGAGGGGTTTAGTCTGGAGACCAGAGTCGCACCTTGTGTCGATTGGCTGAGGTGGTTGTCCGGGCGGGACAACCCCCCCCTGCTGAGTGATCGACAGCCAGGCTGTGTGAATGGGGGATTTTGGCATAAAAGACAGGACTCTTGGGCTGGAAGTCAGAGTCGCCACTGGAACTGCAAAGAACTGAAGAGAAGCGGAGAAGACGACGGCTGCTGCAACTCCCGAGTCCCGGTGAAGCCCTTCTGAAGTCCTGAGCTATCTACCCTTCAACGACAAGAGAAAATCCAGTCCGGAATCTTATTCCCTTGAGCCTGGTGGGATCAACCAGCTCACCTTCCACAGGCAGAGGATCCTCTTCTTGGTCGAAATCGCTGCACACAGCTGTAGTGGTCCGGATAGCCATCTGAAGAGCCTCTCCTGTTTTAAAGGAGCGCAACTTTTATTCACTGTTGCTTTGCTGCTGCTGGCTTCATCCCTGGGTAGTGCAGATCGCGCCAGACCTTCTTGTCCCCACGACTGAAGCTTCAGGAACCGTGAGTCTGCAGGACCTACCAGGAACAACTGCCGTAGCACCAGTTCTTCTTCATAAGAATAAGTTACTGTGTCCGACTTCCAGGAACTAGGGTGAACCCCTTTTATCCCCACCAAAGGCTTGTCCTCATCTTCTTTCCCTCTTATAACTTTTGCTTCCTCTTTTGACAATATCTAAGTACTCCTGGCAAACTCGAATCATGAACTGTTCTAACCTTGTGATCCTCGACAACAGGACCCCTGTCCCATTGACACTGGCGCAGGCCTATTGACTTTTATCTAAGTTTTAGAAAATGTCTCTTGATTCCATCTGCCTTGACAAAAGTATTGCCTATGATTTCTATCCCCAACTCTTGTGTTAATTCATGTGCTAAGTGTGTGTGACTATGGTAACATTTCTTCTCGCGGGTACGCTTCTCTTTCGTAAGACCGAACTGTCATTACTGTCAAAAAGTGATCGCGTAACAACCCCCGGTAACGGCTTTGTTTCACAACACCAGTCTGTCACATCCAAAGGTACTTACCTTGAATTGTTCTGCACAAGGGGAATTGGTTGTGTGTAGTGTATTTGAAGTGTGGTTTTAATTTAATAGAAGTGAAGTGTTTTATGAACAGATGGTCTAAAAATAAATGTACTTTTACTTTTTAATCAAAAACCTTTAGTCAGTATTTGCTTGAGTCACAGTAATTTTAGTCCTTTGTGTAATCTCTACTATTGACCATTTGCTCTTGAGATAAGTCTGCTGCTTTGCTACTGCTACCACTAACTGTGTAGTACCGGCTTGTACCAAAGGTGAAATTGTACGACCACCTGTAGTCCTAATCTTGTGTAGTGGTCCCTAAGGGCACTGCCAAGGATTCTGCCAAACAGAGGCCTACTGCAACACCCATCAGTGCGCCAGTCGTAGGCTGAGAAGGGGGAATGCATAACCCTAATAACGGAGCGCACAGAGGACCTCCCAGCAGCAGAGGCACAGGGGAATATACTGTAAAAAGCAGCAGCGACCGCGACGGACACAGCACCACGAACCAGGACATAATCTTGTCCCGGGACACAGCCAGAATGGTAAAAAGGCAGCAAAGATGGAAAAATATACGGACTCAAGAAGTAAAGTACAAAAGCAGGGTCGGAGCGAGGGGCACAACTGAGGGAGACACAGGAGGCGTCACACTGGTCACGCTGATGAAGCAATAAAGGCCACAAGGTCATCCATGGAAGGAGGTGGGTGTGGATGTGTCCCTGGTCAGAGCAGACCTGCCGAAGGTGTGTGAGAGGGTCACGGAAGTAGAGCAGAGTCAGCTCGGTGGAAGACTACCTCCAATGTCTCAAGAACCAAGTAGCAGGTCTTGCAGGCGCAACCAGGTCCTTGGAATGCTGAGCAGAAGACGCGGAAGGGCTAGCCAAGCGGTGCAATATCTGTTTAGTCTGAATTCCAGAGAGAGAGAGGAGGGCCACAGAGAGAGGAGTGGGGGGAGAGATAGGGAGGAGGAGGAGAAGGGGGGAGCAGTTGGGGCGGCAAGTAGGGGGGCGGAGAGTTGGGGTTGCGATAAAGTCGGGCACGGTTAAAGTTCGGTGAAGTTCAGTTTAAGGAGGGGGGGGGGACTATTGGAGGTAACTGGGAAGGTATGGAAGTGAGACTGAGAAGTGGACCCAGGGTAGATAAGGAGGAGAGAACAGAGGAAGGGAGGAGGGGGAGAGGGACTCGTTCGAAAGGGAGAGGACCGCATATTATATCCGGAATCTACAATGGGGCCCATAGAACTGAAGTTTGGAACGTGGAATGTTCGGGGGCTAGGAACGGTTCGAAAGAAACAGAGTGGGGTGGTGGGGGTTTCTAAAAAAGACTGAGAATACAGGTGGCGTTGATACAGGAGACACACCTCACCAGAACCGATCTGGCGGCACTAGGGAGAAGATGGGGAGGCCAAGTGATTAGCATGCCTACTCGTCGGAGGCGAAAGGAGTGCTGATTTGGGTGGCGGCTGGAGTACCAATACAGGTAGAAAAGGTCTTGATGGACGAGGTGGAAAGGATGGTAGTACTCTTGGGGAAATTGGATGGACAAACAATATGTTTAGTAAACTCGTACACACCGAACATTGATGAAAAGGAGTATTTCCCCTCTGTGTAACAAATGATAGGGGCCTACAAGAATGGCCTGGTAGTTTGGGGAGGAGATTTCAATTGTCAGCTGGATGGGAAGCTAGATGGAACTGGTGGGTCCGGGCCCCGAAAAAAACGTATGGTGGCAACACTGCACAAGGCGATGGAGGAATTGAGCTTAGTGGAGATGTGGAGAAAGAATTCTCGTATTACTCCGGGGCACATGGGTCGTATTCGAGATTGGACTATCTGCTGACGGGGAGGGAAAGTTTTAATCTATTTGAAGGGTTGAAATATTTAGGACGTGCCCTATCGGACCACTGCCCTCTAGTGGGGAGGTTGCTCGGGCCAGGCAAGAGGCCTCCACGACGGTTGTGGCGTATGCAGGGGACGACGTTGAAGGATGTTGCCTTCAGGAACGAGCTCTGAGGTGGGATAGAACGCTATTTTGAAAAGAACATAGCATCAGAGACAACAATGGGAGTGCTATGGGAGGCCTTTAAGACAAAGAAGAGGGGTTTGTATCTCTACGACAGTAGGTATGAGGAAAAGGCTGGAGGCAGAACTGCAGCAGACAGAAAAACAGGTAGCGAAATTATACAGGGAAGCGGCAAGAGGACAGGTGTGTGCCATTTAGCCCATGTCTTGTCTTGTCCTATAAAAGGACCCAGGTGGACCTTGCAAACTTTGATAGTAGCAGGCGGGATTGTAAGACTGCATGGGGAAGGGGATAAGGCGGGAAAAATGTTGGCCACAGCGAACCATAATCCAAATTAGGACTGGGATGGGTCAAATAGTGGGGGCTCAGGACCAGATCAACAATGCGATCCTGGAATTCGAAAGGGAGCTATACACGAGTGAGGGGGCATATGTGGAGGAAGATGCAGACAAGCTGCTCCGTACGGTTGAATTACAAAGGTTGGGGACAGATCGTAGGGAAGGCCCGATAGAGGAGGAAGACATCCGTTGGGCGGTGCGTTCGATGAGGAAGGGTACAGCGCCAAGTAGTGACGAGCTCCCAGTAGAATTTAACTGCGAGTACATAGATCTCCTGACCTCATGGCTCAAGCAGGTCTACAAGGAAGCATTTGAAAGTGGTGTCCTCCCGGAATCCATGTGGGAGGCTATTACCACAGGCCTGCTGAAGGATGGGAAAAACTTGCTGGACTGTATGTCGTATCGCCCCATCTTCCTGTTGAATATTGATGGGAAGATATTTGGAACGATTTGGGCGATCAGGGTGGTGCAAGTGGCCCCGGAACTTGTGCATCCAGACCATTGCAGGTTTATTGGAGGGAGAAGTATGACAAGGAACATCAGCCGCCTGCATCATGTAATGGACCAGACTAAAACCCAGAAGGGGGAAATGGTGGTAGCAGCTTTTGATGCTATGAAGGCGTTCAATTCACTGGAATGGAGCTGGCTGTTCCGGGTACTGGAGTGGTTTGGGTTCGGCAAGAACGCTCGTAAATGGTTGGACTAACTTTATAACAAACCAGTAGCAGTGGTGAGGACAAATAACTGGGTGTTGGAAAGGTGGGAACTGAGCAGAGGGACAAGGCATGGATGTGGTGTTTTCACGATCCTATTTGCATCAGCTCTGGAGCCGCTAGCGGGATACATGAGACAAGAGATGGGGGAAGCAGGGACCTTAGTAGGAGACACATAGTATCACTGTACATGGATGACCTGTTGCTGTACGTGAACAATCCCCGGGGTAATCTCCCAATGCTGTTGGAGGTTCTGGGGAATTTTTGGCACCCATCGGGTTACCGGATAAATAAGGAAAAATCCCTGTTTCTCCTGGGTGGGTTGCGAAGTATTAAGAGGGAAGACCTACTGCTCGGGGGAATAAAATGGGAGACAGTCATTTAGGTATCTCTGCATCCGTATATTTCATGATATAGAGGGTACCTTTGTTCACAATATGGGGAGGGTGTTGTCCAATATAGGAGATTCAGTGCAGTTCTGGAAAGGGCTCCCCCCTCTCCCTGATGGGAAGGGTGGCAGTATGTAAAATGGTAATACTCCAGAGATTGCTCTACTATTTCACCAACATACCGTACATAGCCAAAAAGATTTTTTTTAAATGCTGGACGTTAAAATTGAGGAACTACTGTTTAACACAGGAAGGAGGAGTGTGTCAATGGCGACGCTACAGCGGCTGGGTTCGGAAGGCTGCCTGGGCCTTCCAGACTATGAGAGTTACTTCACGGCGGCTCAACTGCAAAAGGCACTGGAATGGGGCAGGCAGATGGGGAGGTCCTGAAGGGCCCGGATTAGGGGGGGCGGGGAAAGAGATCTACCGGCTCGCCGACAGGGGGTGGAGTTGTTGTGGACCCCAGTGGGGAACAAGGCAACAACAATATTATTTACATCAGTCAGAGAGGTATAGAGAAAATACACTCAGAGGCGTCCCAAGGCGTTATACAGTGGGGCCTTAATCTCGTGCGTGGACCCGAAACTAAGACAGGCCATCGGCAGGGCGGGTGTACATAGGCTCTGGGAGAAGGGTTGCTGCATGGGTGGGTATCTGTTTGATGGAGGGACACTACCGACGTTCTTGGAATGGTGCACGAAATATTGTCTCTCAAAGGGACTGTACCTGACATACGGAGCAGTGGTTAAGAGGTTAGTGGAGTTGTGGGAGGGTGTACCCGAGGATCAAACAGCCAGTCTGCTACTGCAGGTATTACTGGAGCAGGTAGGGGGTAAGGCGAGACTTTCACGCACCTATAAGGCCCTACAGGTGGAGGAGACCCGGGAGGGATTGAAGGTGAAGGGTAAATGGGAGGCAGAAATAGGAACCCAGTTATCAGTTAAGGAATGGACAAAGATCTGGGAACAAGTACAGAAGGTATCACAAAATGCTATATTCCAGTTGATCCAGTTTAACCTGCTGCATAAGGTATATGTGACTGACTAGGTGGCGAGCAATGAAGGGGACCCCAAGTGATGACTGCCCGAGGTGCGGGAGGGTTCCAGCGGGATACTGCCATATGGTTTGGGACTGAAGGGTTATAGCGAGTTACTGGGAAAAGGTGCTCAAAGGGGTAAATGAACTGCTGGGGACAAAGTAGGAGTGCAACCCAAGACTATGCCTGTGGGGTATTCTCCCAGAGGGGAAAAGATGTAAGTCACGGAACAAGCTGGTGAGGATCCATTTGATTTTACCGAAACGCTGAATGGCGATTGCCTGGAAGCATCCACAAGGTCCATCTGTAAGATTGTGGCAGGGGGATGTCCGCAGTTGGGGCTTGGCTGAATTGGAGGTACTGCAGGCTAACCGTAACCACACAGAGGAAGAAGGGTTTACAGTGGACTGGGGTCAGTTGTTGAATGACTTGTGCATATCGAAAGATAAGAGACCACCATGAGCCTTGGGGGGGGGAGGGGGGAGGAGGTGGGACGATAGGAAGGGATATCGGGCATGTCTAAGTCATGGAGAGAACTCTAGTGGAATGTACTCAAGTGTAGGGACTGCAACTCATGGAAAATTTAGGGGAGAAATGGAGAAATCGGTACATGGGTCACAAAGTATTCGGTCAAACGGACAGAGGGGTAGAGATGAAAGGTGCGGAAGAGCAGGTAAGAGGTTGAAGGGAGAGATAATGTTTGAACAGTGCTTCTGTTTATTTATGGTTATAAATCTCAATAAAGAGTGTTTAAAAAAAAATAAATAACACCACCGTCCCTAAGCTTATGTAATAAAAGTTAATTGGGAGCTTGGGTGACTCGTTCATACAGTTCAAGGACGCACAGTTCTTCCAGGCTTTCCTTGCATGGCTCCTAATTCACACCGTTCATCACCATACAGTTCACTCAGGCTCGCCTCGCCTGATTCGGCATCAATGAAAAATGGTTCACAATGGGGTTCCCTTCCCCAACAGTTTAATACTGGTTTCACACTGGGGTTTCCTTTCCCAACAGTTCAATAATCAATCAATGGTTTACGTGACAGAGACCGTCACGAACGCACATTATTCACTAGCCCGGTGCGAGACCACTGTTAGGGAGAATTCTCATTCTATGGCTAATTTCCCTTACCTATAGAGTCCCACAGCAGCTTTTCTGGATTTGAAGGGTTTGTTTTTTTCTCCTGCTAAGAGTGACTCTTTTCCTATGTGTGTTATAGGCTATTTTTTGTGTTTAATGTCTATGGGGTTTATCTCACCCCCATAGGAACTATCTTTATCCACATGTGTTACACAGCACCCTCCGTGCAGTGACACAGGGGTGTCGTAGCGACCCCCATAAACTCCATACCCTGGGACGGACTACTGTCTCCCAGGGCATGTAAAGTCCCCATTGACTTTACTAGTCAATCTTTATGAACAAAACCAGGACAACCCATCTTCCTATGGAGGTACTGGCAAGGGTTAATAGTTTTTCCCTAATTTTCATTTTCGAAAGGGTACTGTACAGTCCCTCTCTCAAAGGTTTCTGGGTGGTGGCAGTGGTTACTAACAAAAATATTCGACCGCAAATATTTCCCTATGGGATTTTCCCATTGTTCGAGGCTACAACATTTACTGACAGCCTCTAACATACCGCCGGTTTATTTTTATATTAACTTTACTCTGGTAGGTTTTATTTGCCAGAACTTTGATATAAATTCTTTCCAATAACTTTCTCTAAACTCCTAACCCAGGTCGGGGATCCTTTGTTCGTCCTTTTGGTGGGCTTCTGCCAAGAAGCCCTCCTTTCAGCACCACTGAGTCTGGGGTGGATCCATTGTGTGGGAGGGGGAGTAGGACCCCTGAGCAACCCATGTCGCACTCTGCCCTGATAGGCTGGAGGGTCCCCCGCCAGGATAAACACTCCACTGTGTGAGTGACAGCTAGGCTGTATGAATGGGGATCTTTTTGCATAAAAGCAGGGTCCTGAGGACTGGAAAAGCAAGACATTGCCACTGGAACCAAGAAGCCGAAGAGGAGAGACGCCAAAGACATCTGCAACGACTGAACCACCGGTGAAGCTCTGCTGCAACATCTCACCACTTTTCTCCACACGACGAGAGAAGATCCTCATCTGCAAGAACCTTCTTCCCTTTAGCTGGTGGGGCCAACCAGTTTGCCAATCGCCTTCCTGGACCTGCCTTGGTCGAATCGCCAGTACCCTGTAATCGGAGACCGGATAGCCGTCCACCCGGACCGCGATTTAAAGGAGTGCACCTTTTATTCGTTGGGCAGCACCGCGGCTGGTTTCATACCTAGGCAGTGCTGTAACTCGAACCTTCCTCCACGACGAGAGTCTCTCTTCCTCTGCTGGATCTCCCGAACTGCAGGAACTGCCAGGAACAACCACCACCGCAGGAGCCTCTTCTACATTTCAAGGTACATTATTCTGCCAGGCCACCCTTTTCGCGTGGTAGTGCTAAAGGTGTTTTAAATCCTTTACTTACCTGTTGGGTTAGCCGCCCTTATCCTCTAACATTGTCTTTCACCTTCTGCATCCACCTTTTCGAATCGTTTAACAAAGACCTGACTGCAGCTACAAGAACATTTTGCTCCTGGGCTCTTTGCCCTGTACCACTGACTCTGGCACAGGCCTATTGACGCTGGCTGAATTGGTTAGAACTGCCTTCTCTAGATTGCTTCTCAACTAGAACTGTGTTGGTGCACCTTCTTCTTAAAACCACCTTTTTCTTCCCACTTTTAAAACTTGTGAAGTGCCATTTTGCTCGGTTTTCATTTAAGTATTATACAAGTACTGCCTTGCCTAAACTTGTTCACAAATTTATGTGAAGTGTTGCTAGGGTGTTTAAGAAGATATTCCTGTATAACTTGTGCTTTCTCTCCTTTGTGAGAAATTGCTAGAGTGCCTGGATCCACCCCAGACTCAGTGGTGCTGAAAGGAGGGCTTCTTGGCAGAAGCCCGCCAAAAGGACGAACAAAGGATCCCCGACCTGGGTTAGGAGTTTAGAGAAAGATATTGGAAAGAATTTATATCAAAGTTCTGCCATAGTATTATAGCCCTATTGTGTAAACCCTGAATACTGCTCACCTCCCTCTTGAGACAAGTCTGACTGCTTAGCCACAGCTACCAACTAAATCTTTGTGGTACAGATGATACCAAAGGGGATTTATTGTTCATACCTGTAGTCTTAATCTTCTGTAGTGCTCCCTAAGGGAAATGCACAGGATTCTGCCTAACAACCACTCTGCCAGTGAGGCTTTCACACAATCATGCCCATGGCACCTTTTTATTTCATAGTACAGTGACAGAGGCTTACGCAAACGCAGAGTATCTTGCTCGGCCCTCTGCAGGACAACTCTGTTACTAAGGCCGTCTATACAGTTTGTGCGCCTCTTTATATTTCACTTGCTCGTGCCCCTGGCACAGTCTTTCACAATCTTCACTTGGTGAGCCGAAGACTTTCTTAATTCTCATTACAGGTTCCAGATCCTCTTTTTAATTCCACAAATATAACATTTTGTATTTCACTGTCGATCGCGCTTTGAGTCCTCTAATGTACAATCTCAAAAAGTCTCCCTTTACTTGTGTGAACATCCACGCGGCCTCGCCGTCACTGTTTCTTATCACACTCTTTCAACAATGGAAACTTTCATCTTCATTGCATCTCTCGCCATACGCTTGTCCTCGCTTTGCAACATTATATTTCATTCACGCCTTTCACAAACCGGGCTCCCTTCTGCTTGGAACTCACCGACTGTTTCTCTTCATCGATTGATGCGTGTTAAGGTTCTCTGCTGCCCTCCTACACTCGCGGGCCTTCTCGCATGCCCAGGGGAACGAGCACCTGTACGAAACTTTCTCTTTGGAGTTTGCTTCCTCAAACGACCCCCTTCCGACTCCTTGGAGACATGGCTCCATCACCACGCTTTCTGCAGCCTTTTTACCTCTCAGGCCCTCAGCGTCTCTTCGCTTTGCTCCAATGTCCCAAAGTGCGGAAATGGTTAGCTTCCGTGCGCCCATTATTTTCCATGTGCGCAACTGACTATGTCTATTTAGTGAGCTAGCATCTCCGAAGAGTTTGGAAGGGAATTTTCCCTTCCCACTCACTGCAATTCTTCATAATTCGGTGTAAAAGATGCATCATACAACACTTTTTCCAAACACATAGGTTAAAAAATACAAATATTGTATATGTGATTTATAAGTAGAGGCCATCAACCACTCCAAGGCTTGAGTAGTGAAACACCCTCAGGTTTTTCACAACTACAAAGATACAGACTAACAGGCAAGTTGTTTTGTATTTTAATTGTGCTGTTGATTAAGAGAAATCTAAGGAATTGATATTCTTGAAAGTATAAAAGAGTGCAGAGAAATCCAGGGGAAGGGAACTACCCTCTGGAACATCATCATCATTTCATCACTTATTTGGCATAAAACCACAAAAGGTACAGCACAACAAACATAATAATTCAAGTTAATAATAGTACATGATAAATACTGAATTCATGACAAGAATGCATACATTAAAATGTATAAAAATAAGTTACAATCACGATTTGAACATTGCACCTTTACTTATGAGATGCCAGAAACTTTGTCCTCAAAAGAGAGAGTAAGGGAAAGTGTGTACTCGCAGCCTCCAACAATAGTTGTAAATGTAACATTCTGAGGGTCAGATCAGCAGGCAAAGTATTCGACTGTTGTCCATAGTTGGGTCATAAAGGCAACATAACCCCATTATTTACAAACAAGCTAAAGGGTGAGAGGTGCTCACATCACCCGCAGATGTATCCTCTAAGAAACACCTTGCGGTTAGGATGTATTACTTGTATACATTTTTTGGACCTTACTAACCATGCTCGATGGATGTATTTGGACACCTTAAAAACTATGCCCATGTAATTCAAACTTTTCCACAGGTCCAAAGCTTTGAATAAGGTACGCATACCCGCTCTTCTTAAAAATGGTTTGAGATAAAATGTTCTCAATCCTCGAGTCGATGCACATAGATACATAAAATGAGCAACTGTCTCCTGACAAGTGCAGCAATGTGGGCACAGCCCTGAATTCCCTTCTCCCCACAAAAGTAGCTAACTTCAATGTGCCCAAGCAAAAATTGGTAAAGCACAGGCGTATGGCAAGTTAATAAAATCGAGGTATTTCTCAAAGGCAAATTGTCTTTTGATCCTTAGGTAGCTGGAGGCCAATTTCAATTTGCCACAACTTGCCAACATGTTCTCTCTATATTGTCAACACAATTCTAGTAAGCACAGTTTTATTGATCTGAGCGGGACATGACTACAACTCCTGCTCATTCAAGTCACTCAGATCTTTTTTTAACATGGGCAATCCATGGCAGATTCATGCTGCCTTCGATACTCATTAGGTCTATTAAATAATTCCTAAAATCCACAAGACCTGGGACCTGCCATAGCCGCACCCAATATAAAATAGGTTTTGTTGCTGCAATTACATCAATAGGGCACAAATTAATTTCTAGATGTAGTAAGGCATTAGGTGTGCCCTGTGGTAACAAAAATGTATTTTCAACATAGCCAACGTCTTTTGATTTGCAAACCCCATAGTCCCGCCCCAAAAAGGGCAGCTGCTGTGGCCTGTTTCGCATATCAGGGCAGGGCATGTTCTATTGCCCCTCTACCATGTCCATTGAAGACGGCCTGGATGCCACCACTATATTTCTCCAAGGTGGCTGAAGACTTTCCCACCTAACTGGTCCAATAACCATTTTTGTGGAAGCATAGCCCACGATAATCAAATGTTATGACTTGCTCCAGAGCAAATGGCCTCCACCGTGGCTTCTAGTTTTTAGTGCTTCCCAAATTTGGGCTTGAAAACCAGGGTCTTCGTTTTTTCAGGTTACATGCTAAGACTCCTCTCACGACACTTCCTCACGAAGGACGCCAGGGACTGTCAACCCCATAGGGTAGTACGCAGAAACAGTGTCATCCGCGAAGAAAACAGATGGGTAGCTATTTTGGGCCAGTTTTGGAGGATCTCTGCCTTCCACAAGAAGAGTATTAATAACCTCCCTCCTCTATTTAAATACAAAACAGAAGGAGTGCCAAAACACACCCTTGACAGACTCCTTTAGTTACATCGAACTGAGCAGTAACCGCTCTCCCAAGCCAACTTGGACAACTGCATTATTGTTCCGGTATAAGGACTGGATGATACTAACCAGGCTTTTTGGCAAGTTTCTTTTGGCAAGTACTTGCCAGAGAAGATCTCAAAGAACACTGTCCTCAAGTCCATGAAGATGGCATACAATTTAATTTTCCTGAGGACATACTTCTGCATAAGGAGGAAAAGTCAGCGAACTTTGGTCAGTTGTGCCCTTACCGGAATGAAAGCCTGTTGTGCTAATAATCTCACTTTCTCTGACCCAGGATTTTGGCAAAAATGTTGCCCGAGTTTCCAACAAAGATATACGGCGATAATTTGGTGGGTGCTCCATTCCCCCCTTTTTGTAAATGGGCACCATCTCTGCTAGACGCCAGAAATATGGAACAGAGTTGGTTTTGGCACATACTTTAAAAAGTCTCCAAAGGACCGGGGCCCAGACAAGTGGTTCTTCACTAAAAATATCTATTGGTACCTTGTCGGGTCCTGCCGCCTTAACAGCCGTCTCTGCTATAATGGCCAGTTCCACATCTACAATACTGAACAATGGCCCGTTCTCTTCGTCCAGGGGTAGTGAATGTGTTAATCCCTCAAATTCTGGGTCCTACAATTGCATCCGCGGCCTGGATGCCATTGTATGCATCCCCTTTGACCTCATGATCAGACACCAATTTCCAGAAGGCGACACTATCCCTGCTATCCAAAGCTGCTGCAAGGACTTCTACAAAGTCGATCCCTATCAACTGAAGGTCCCTGTTCCAGTACCGCCGCAGGCGCTTGTTTTGCAGGAATACATTTTTCATCATACCACTCGGCCTTAATCAATGCCGTATGTTTGACTTGGTTTCCTGGTATTCATGAATAAGCTCCCTATCTTGATCTCCTTCAGCACAAATGTTCTCATTATTGGGCAATATTACCTCAGATGCAGGGTCTAAACATCACTCTGATCTAGTTTTGCCCATCTAATGCCCCTACGGGCGTGACCAGTATTAGTTAAGGCCTGGTTTGGGGCAGTATGTGCCTCAGTCGATCTGGCTAAGGGAACAATCGCGAGAACAAGCGTAAGGGGCCTGTGGTCGCTTTCGTATTTTTCCACAATCTCAAACTTAATTTTATCAGACCCCTGATGATATAAAAATATAATCAATCAATGTTGAGCCCTTAGGTCCCATAAATGTGTTACTCACAAGGTGCCAATTGCACACTCTTCGGTCATACAAGATCTTGATGGTATCAATTGCTAATTTGTGCATTTTCTTGGGGCGAGAGGCTATTACTAGGGGTTAGATCTTCCAGACCTCATCTTGATCTTCCCATATCCCCTCAAGCTCGTGGAGGGGTTCCAGTTGCATGTTAAAATTACCAGCACACATTGAGAATGCGTTGTTCAATTTGGAATTTTCCCCAGCTAACACAAGGTCATGGATTTCCCCAATTACCAAGATGAATTCGGTCTTTTGTATACATTAAACGTTGTCCATTTGGAGTTGTGGCTAAGACATGTTGTAGATCTAGGTGCTGGTTACGCTGGGTTCCATCTTCCAGTTAAGGACTGGATCTATCCAAATAAGTAGCCCGTCACTAGAATATCCTGTAGGGCCTCTTTGGGCAGGGATGTGGAAGGCCTGGAAACCTTGCAGTTCTACCACCTCCATAGCACATGTTTCTTGAAAGAATATACACTGGAATTATCTAATAAAACTGGCCCAGGATGGTGTGGACAAATGCTTTAAGAGGCCTGCTATATTCCAAGAAAGCATTATTTACGAATTGTGATTGATCTTCTGTCATACTACCCATTGCATGTCAGTCTACGCCCTCAAGTCCATCACAACCTATGGCCAAGCTGGGTTTGCTTTATGCAGTGCTATCCCCTTTTAACATAGTTGGTTAAGTGGGGACCCCTTTTCACCTCCCTGTTTGTCCCCAATGTCCCCTACCTGGCCACAACCCAGTAAATATGCCCTCGGGCAAATATTAATGTCACTTGGTGGATGTGTTCTTTAATCAATAGACAGTCCTTCAACCATGTGGCAATTAAAAGAAAAAATGGGGATACAATCAGGAGAGCCATCCAGCGCTCGCTTACGTACACATCTGACTGTCTTCCCGGATTATAGAAGTACACCCTTTTATGCTCCTAATCCATGGAGCATGACCACAAATTAATGACCCATGCTAGATAGTGGGCTGTCTGTAGGTTCAAGCTGCCTCCCCAGCTGCGGTCTCCTCATGATCTTATCACGATTCTGTTGGCTAGGTTTTTGGATGTGCCGGGCCGCCTGGGAGTCACTGATGGGCCTCAGGTGAATAATACATAGCACAGAGCCAGAGGGTGGGGACTCAACTGGCCTGTCCAGCCTATACAACCATCTAGTTTGATTTAACACGTCAAATGAAAGGTTGGGTTTTACACCCTGTGGCTGCTGCTGGTTTGTAATCGTGGGCTGTACCAGTGTGATACTCTTCCCTCCCACTTTACTCATTGTGTATGTTGGTTTAGGTGCAAGTCCTACCCCACACCTCTCAGCGTCTTAGCGAGTTTTTATGCTACCATCCAAAGATCTGACCTGCACCACCAGTTCTTGGTTAACACATACCAGCTGCCCTAAATTGAGCTCTCTCTTATGATCCTTCAGTGAATTTGGTGCACCAAGTGCCTCGTTATGTAGGGTCATGCATCAGGGATTAAGGGTGGGTGGACTCATATCTTGGTATTCCTTGCCCTGGGGTTTGTTCTCTTGTTGGCTAGGGCAATTGGTATTCCAGCTATGCATTAATTTGGGCTTCTTAGAAATTGTGGTAATGGCAGCTTTCCTCCCTCTTTTCCTTTTGCCATGTGGGATTCCACATTGCGCTGTAGCAATTCCGTTTAAAACCTGAGGTCACAGTGATGAGGACCCACTAGCACTTGGGACACCAGAATCAGCTGTAATGATCTCTGTCAGCTGATTTTGCGATCAATGAGAACCCAGAGGGGAAAATCTATTGGATAGTAAAATGCTGGGATCAATTTCAATGGTCTCTATCGGTGGATCCTGCATCCCACTATCTGAGTGGTTATTTGCTCCCATATAGCTAAGTTCGCCATCTTCATCTATGCTTGTAGTTGTAACAACCACCATCCCACTTTGTTGCGGCTGGATTCTGTAATGTCGCAGTCACTCAGTCCTATGGACCCAGCGATGTTAACAGGCAACACAAAATTCCTCCCATCCTCATGGCTGTCCTTTTTGCCCATCTCAAAAGGCTCTAACAAATCCTCAGCCTCTTAATCTGCTTCTTCCTGGCTCATTCATAATGTTTAGGCTAAAAGGGTATACTTGAGGGGACGAGGCGCATGCTACTATTTCAGTCTCAACCCCTACCACAACACAGTTTGAAGCAATATTACCTAGGTTGATTGTGTCAGATTTTCCAACAGCCCTTGACCCATGCCTCCCATCGGAGTCCAAACAGTCAATATCTTGTATGAAGTCAGGAATTTCGGTTATCAATACATTAACGTCCTATATGGGGCCAAACATAGAAATTTGAGATTTGTTTTGTCTATTTTCAGGCACGAAGCCGTGGCTTTCCTCTTAGTAGATATGATTCAGAGTACAAAGTGCTGATTGTCTGGCGCCTAATATCCTAGTACTGGGTACGGGTTGCAAAGTGCCAGGGCAAAAGCCAAGTACAAGTTCTAGAGAAGAAAATAAAAAATAAAATGGATTTGTAACTGTGCTAGAATAATGTAATTAAAAAGCTGCGATGTAACAATTTAAAACACTCAATAATACAAATTAATGCTTTAATAGCAAAAACACAAGCCCAGAAAGAGGAGAGATATCCGTTGGAGAGACAGCCAAACAAGTCTTGGTTACCATTCCCAACCGCTTGTGTTGAAAAAGGGTTCAAGCTAACGGGCAACAACTGGTGGAGTACAGTGAATAGTAAATCCCAGGACAGTGTGGGGCACGAGCAGGACACAACCGACTGGCTTGGGGGGCTGACTTGGGCAAGGCCATAAACTAAACCAGTCATCTATGTTAAATATAAATCCTGACCATCCATAGCCAGACAAACAGGTTTGTCAAATAGTACGCTGGCTGCCACCATCAATCAGTCGATCAGATATACACACAGCTGAGGCGCATTGCTGTCCTCAATGAAAATTTCAACTAGTCAGTAGGTAGTAAAAGCAAAGCAGGCAAGCCTTGTAGCTAGCAGTGAACCTGAGATCTAGATTCAAGTCCCAGGCTGGAACCAAAAAGGGGACAGATGGAAAGGTGTTAGATCTTTCAAAAATGGAATCACAATGGGCATTTTGCAATATGAGCCATGACCTGGCGTCCTCGTGAAGATAAAGAGCACAGCTAGGTATCTCTTGGCGGTGGCCAACTGCAATTCCTGGGTCCTTTTGTCCGAAAGCAACACCTCCAAAACTTCTTCCGGGAGGTCCAAATACTTGTACCTTAGCTTTTCAGGAACCAGGCTTGAAGGTTCTGTGTTCTGATCCCTGGATGGAGAAGACAACCCCCTCCCGTGAGAGCAGGTCCAATCTCTCGGGAAGGACGAATTGGAGGGCAACTGGACACGTCCAGAAGGTCCAGGTACCACATATTCTCTTGGACCAATCCGGAGTAATCAGGATCATGGATATCATGAACTTCCACAAACTCTTTAGGATTTGAGGAGTGACGGGGACTGGTATGATCACTTATAGGAGTGGAAAATCCCAATTCACTACTAACACCCCCCGACCCCCACAGTGCTCATCCCTGGGGAAATTCCCTGGAAAAGAACAGATCCCATTTTCTGTTGGAACGGGAAATGAACAGATCCACCCTTGAGAGGTTCCCCAGAAAGTAAAGAATTCTAGAAGGACTTCAAGAGCTAACTCCCACTCGTGGGAGATCGAGCCCTGCCGATCAGAGAACCAGCCATCTTATTCTCCGTTAGGGCCAAGTGAACGGTCAACAGGGAGATCCCATTTTGTAAAGCCCAGAGCTGCATTGCCTCCTTGGCACAATGGTAGTGACCCCAAACCTCTCTTGTTGAGGTAATGCATGGCCACCATGTTGTCCATCATTATAAGGACGTTCTTCTCCTGAATGGAAGGCAGGAAGCCCATTAGAGCCAGTCTGATCGCCCTCAGCACTAACAGGTTTAATATGTAGTCTTGATTCCGCTGGCCACCATAATCCACTCATTGTCAGATTGTTGAGGTGTGAGCCCCAGCGCCAGAGGGAAGCATCCGTGACAACAGTGATCTCCGGCAATGGATGGCAAAAAGGTTCTCTGGTCATCAAGTTCTCCTTGAAGGCCCAGTTCCTGTGCTCCCCTGCTCGGGATTTGAACAAGGTCCGCCATCCTGCCTAATAACTGTGACCATTGAGATCTGAGAGCCTTATGAAGTGGCCTCATCCTTACTCGAGCTTGCGGCCCCGGGAAGATGCGGAATGCCATGAGATCCAGCAACCTTAGAAAGTTGAAGGCCAGCAAATATAGAGCATTCTGAAATATCATTAAATTCTGCAGGATATATTGAGCTTTTGACTCAGGAGGGAAAGCTTTCCCTGAGGACGAGTTCCGGATCTCTCCAATAAATTGAAGCGTTTGGGAGGGAGTCACTTGAGACTTCCTGAAGTGGAGAGAGAAGCCCAGTCTGTAAAGAAAGTGTCAGGTGCTGTTGAGATGTTCAGAGCCTGTTCCAGAAACCCTGATCAGTCAATAGTCTAGATAAGGGAAGATGTGAAACCCCCCCACCCCCTCCTGTTACGCTGACCTGGTATCCACAGGGACACCACCCAGCCCTGGTTGGATGATTTGCACTCTCGAACCCTCTCCCGGTCCCTTGGTAATGCCTCTGGTTAAAGATGGGTCTGCAATATAGGAGAGCTGGATTCAATATCAGATTGTCTCTATGTTTTCCCACCTCACTTGGCCTCAAACTCCTTCCTCCCCCTTGGGCCTTCTCCTCACCTTAATATTGTAAAAAGGTGGATTCTCCGTCCTGCTCCTTGTGGCAGGGGCGCGTAGATGTGGGGGCGAGCAGCAACCAAGTTACTTCACTGGCGCAAGCCCCCCTGTGGGAATCTAGGGCTGCTGCGACTCCGTAGGTTTGGCGCTTTACTGTCTTTATATGCAGTTCTTATGTTCCGTTTAGTTCGAATAATAATGTCATGCTTCTTTCCTTTTAGGTATGGAAAGGTATTTTGGTGTTGTCATGCAGTTTGAAGATGAGCATGAGCCGGTAGGCGAAATCGCGGAGTGCGCGATGCTGTCCGGTGAGTAATACACGATGCGCGGCGCTGTTTTGCCTTTTATATTGCTAACCTGTGTCTTTTCTCTCCTTGCAGGTTGCGATGTTCCTCGCCGAGTGCTGTAATGTTCCAGCAATGATACGGACCAGGATATGACTACCCAGGTAAGAATTGTGTGGCTTTCTTCATTCGGGAGGAAACGTGAATAAACGCTTGCTAATGCTGTCTTTCTTCCTCCTCTTTGCAGGTTATGGTATTCCAGGATGCATGCGGTGCCGGATGATGGAGTTCGTACCTTCAGGTGAGTGAACAGAAGTCAGCAATGGATTGAAGACAGGATACTGTTCTAGGTAAGTTTCGTAGTGTTCTTTCTCTCTCTGCAGGTCCTTGGTTTCAGGTAAGCTGGCATCCAAGAACTGGACACGGTGAGCGTTACGCTGCCCTCAGCAGAACAACACAAAGCATGTTCTGCTGTTTGGGTGTGGTTTAAATAGTCTCAGGTAAAGTAGTCCAGGTAAAATAGTCCCAGGCCTGCCACACCCAAAGTAGTCCACGTAAAGTAGTACCAGGCCTGCCACACCCAAAGTAGTCCAAGTAAAGTAGTCCCAGGCCTGCCACACCCAAAAGACTAGACTGCATAGCTCAGTTCCTTGTAACTGAGCTATGTGTGTGCCTCCATGTTGGCTGAACCCCCCCCCCCTCCCCAAGTTAAATAGTCCCAAGTAAATAGTGCCATTCTAATGTTGGTCTTCATGATGGTTATGAGCCTGACGCCAAAGGCGCCAGGACTGACTCCAAGAGAGTCTTGGATGAGGTTTTAAGGCCTTTGACCTGGCCCTAACTGGAAGGCTGACTTGCCAGTGAGGGCCAGGGGCAAGGGTCATGACACTCCTCTTGTTAGACTTCCTGCTACCACCGACATTAACTTTGTGAAGCCCCTTGGGTTGGAGATGAGCCCAAAAGGTAGCATTCTAAACTGATAGTGAATACCACCAATGACTAATCTCATGTGCTTTGTTTGGATTGGCACATGAAAGTAAGCATCCTGAAGATTGAGTGACATCCAGTCGTGGAGCTAAAGGGCCGGGAGGATCTGCGAAAGAGTGACCATCTTGAATGTGCCCTTCCTGAGGAGCGTCTCAGGTCAAAGATGGGTCACAGACCTCCGTCTTTCATGTGAACCAGAAAATAAGTGGAGTACCAACCCTGGTCTCCGTTACAGGTACCTTTTCCACGGCACCTTCCTCCAGTAGGGAGAGAATCTCCTGTAGAATGGGCGCATCTGGTTCCCAAAGAGACTTCTCGCTCTGTGGACAATCTGGAGGTCTTTTTAGAAATGGGAGACAGTACCCTTGAGCAATTTTCTGCAGCACCCAAACATCTGAAGTAATGTACTGCCATTCTTTTAGAAGCTGAGTCAATCTGCCTGTTAGGCAGAAACCTGTGCAGTTCCCTCTGGGACCACTGCAAAAGATTTAAGACTACAGGTGTTTGGCAGTAAACCCACTTGGTAGCAGTCTGTACCACACAGATTCACTTGGTAGCTGTGGCTGAGCAGTCAGACTTCCCTCAAGAAGAGTTAGGCAGTATACAGAGTATTCACAATAGGTCAAGAGCACACAATAGAACAAGTAAACACTGACCAGGGCTTGGTGTAAAAGAGATCTAATTATTTATTTAAAACCACATCTAGAAAAACAATAATTATATCTCTTTTACACCAAGCCCTGGTCAGTGTTTACTTGTTCTAACAGACCCCGGGGCAATCGAATTGCCCCGACCAGTACGTCCACAATATGATGGTTTGTACTGGTTTCTGTTAATAATTTGGGACTAGTAAAGCCAATGGTGACTTTACATGCCCTGGGAGACAGTAGTCAGTCCCAGGGTATGGAATCTATGGTGGGGTGTCACTATGACACCCCCGTGTTACTGCACGGAGGGTGCTGTGTAACACACATAGTAAAAACACATGAGACCCTATGGAGTAAAGGACCCCATAGCCCATAAAACACATTGCCAGTCAAAGGAATACCATAAATCATGTCCAAGAGTGGGAGAAAAAAAGAGTCTCACTCTTGGCAGGAGAAAAAAACAAACTCCAGAAATCCAGCAAAGCTGCTGGGGGACTCACTAGGTTAGGAAATTCAGCCTAAAGAGAGAATTCTCCCTAACACTGCCTCTCACCGGAGTCTTGTGAGTAAGCAGACAAGAGTGGTTTTGGGGCTGTAGCACAGGGTAATGAGGAGGTAACTGCCAAGCTGTTTTTCCTCCACAACCTCTAGAGCCACGTGGAAATCTCCATAGCCCTCTATGGGCATGCTGACCTCTACCCCTTTCTTCAAAGGAAGAGTTGAAATGAAAGGGACAACCTCTACAGTTTGGAGAGGGCAGATGCTGCTGTTGAGGCTGATGGATGGCTGCCCGCAAGAATTTTGCTGTCGCCTTAGACGCTTGGAGCTTCTCTAAGCTGTGTGAAAAACCCAAAGGCTTTTCCCTATATACCACCTCCTTGGTATCCTCTTCGGGGGTGGCTAGTGAGGGGTTATTGATGTTGGGTCCGGACCCGGGGAGTGGATCAGAGAGGGAGGAGTCATCATGGTGTCCCCCTTTCCTTAACACCTCCCTAGCCGACATTCCCTCTAACACCATTTTGAATCCTATACCGTTGCCCCTTCCCCATTTCCAACAGGTACCAACACAAAAGGGAGGCATAGGAGAAACAGGAAAAGGAGAACACATCATCCCATGTTTTACAGAACCAATAATGTTCCCCTAACAGCTTTTTTAATAAATGTTCTGTCCACCAATTGGAAACACTACAACTCCCATAATCCCCTGCCCACTGTTTTTCCCCAAAATCACGGACGAAGACGAGGCAACCCGGAGTTATCATGATTACCCATAGGAACCAACGTACCATGTATTCCTATGGGCAGTCTCCATCGTGTCCTGTTAACCAGGTCAGGCAGGGCTGGACAACCACTCACACCTGACTCCTGTTAATTCTCCCGCCAGTATAAAAGGTTGTGCAAACAGGCACACTTTGAGCGATCTGGGGATGCTGGAGGAAGTACAGAGGCCAGAAGGCAGGAGGATCTGCAACTGGAGGAACCCTGGAAGGCCCAGAGGAAGAAGGAATGCCAAAATATTGAGCCTGGGAGTACAGGGAAAGCTGCAGTATGGCGATGGAGCTCAGTCTCCAGGGAGCCAAACCAGGGGCAGCTGGGTTACTTGGCTGTGCCCAAGCCAGAGTTCCTCCCCTGGGTCAGATAGTAAAGCCCAGGCCTTTGGGGACAGGTGGTGAGATCCAGACCTCAGGAAATATCGTATTTAAAACTTGCAACTCCCAAAACCGCCAGAACGCTGTTCTAGAGGAGCTGGCGAAGTGGGAGCAAAATCCGAACAATGCATTATCTGGCTTGAAGGTTGCTAAGGAAGCCCAAGTTGAGGCCCAGTCTCAGACTAGGGAAGCCCGAGAGGCCTAGTGGACAACTGGGAACGTTTTGTGCAAACCAAGAGTGTCCAAGCTTGGCTGAGGGACACCCAAGTGCAAAGTAAAAGGAGGGTCAGAGCCTGGCTTCGGGAGAACTTTTGGGGGAAGTAAAGGAGGAGTCTGAGGGAGACCCATGAGAAGTTAAATGAAGGAACTGTGATGTTAAAGAAATTACTTGGACACAGGTGAGGGGTAGAGACAAACCTCTTGTGTTTAAAAGATACCAGCCGCCCTCCTGGGTGAACAGCAGAGTTGGGGCGGTGCAGCAGCAGTTATGGTATCAATGAAAGTCTGGTCTGTGTTAAATGCAACGTGATGGCAACAGTATCTGACAAATGAAGGTTGTGTGTGTACTGATAAGACGTTAGAGAAAGCAAAGCATTGTAAAGAACTGTAAATTAAAGATACAAAGTAACAGAGTGGTCTGGCGAAAGAAGATTGCCCAATCGAAAATCTCTGTGAAATGTCTGATACCGTAGAAGTGGCGGGAAGCGTAAGAAACAGATGCAAGATTTGTACTATTAGGTTTGATCCCGGCAGAGGGAAACCTGGATGTGAGAGAGATCTTTGAAATACGTTCTGTGCTCGAAACTACATTTACCAAGAAGCCTTGGTGTAGGAGAGAAAAGTGACGTTTGAGGAAAGAAGGACAAAGCGGCCGGGGTAAGAGCAAAAGCCTTGCAGTTTTGTGAGTCTTCGACAGCGAAAGGAAACTGAAAGGAGGCTTGAGGTCAAAGGAGGGCAGCCTATGAAGGTGTGATTGAAGCTTGGGGAAGGGAAACCCCACAAATTATGAGTCAAAGATTTGAGCCCGGCGCAAGGAAACCTGCACCGAATTGTGGCAACCAGAAGTAAACTAACTTTTGTTGAACTGTGTTAGACGTTAAAAGGTGACCTGGGCTGAGGTGAGAGAATGCAGAGAGGTCCAGTGGATCAACTAGTGACTTTTTGTGGAAAGCCAAGTGGGCCCTGGTCCACGAAATAAACTGCATCCTTGTGTCCAAAGCCAGAGTGTGTCGCAAGGTACAAGTGTGCTACCTTACCTCGTGCTACAAAACGTGGGGAAGGGAGTTTGCTCAGCTATATTGACATTTCTTTTGAACACCGATTTTCCTTTTTGCATTACATATTCCCTTTACACGTTTATTATATTGGAAAGAGCGACGACATTAGGTTTTTTAGTATAGGCCATTTTATTTTAACTAAAGACTTACTAGGAAAGTATTTTCAAAGTTTTCGAGACTGAACATCGGGAGCATATCCAGATTTGCATAGCCATGCAAACCTCTTCCTGACTGCACTCAATCCCATAGATGGGCCAACACAGTCTGATGCGTTCAAACCCAATTGAAAAGATTGGTATGTTGCTTCCTTACCATCATTAATAATATTCTTGAAAGGGGGCGCTGTTGAGCAGCCCAAAGATGGCTTCCTAGTCCTACAGCTCTGTGTCGAGCCGACGAAAATCCTTCTGAAGTGGCAGTGTTTCTTATTGGACCAAATTTCATACAAAACGGCTGTGCCTTTGTGGAGTTCCGAGCCCCTACGTCACAGTCAACAAGTTACGACCTGCGGCAGCCATTGTGCCACGCACTACTGGGCGCACTTTACCACACAGCCATCATGTCGCCCCCCGGGATCGGATCTGAGAGGCACGAGGAGAGGGGATTAGAGCTCTCATACATATCGCCCCGACGAGACGAGCTTGCTGTACACTGGCATTCGACCCACACGGTAGAACTTCATCCTCCACTCCTGAGACCAAGATACGCGGGTCCTCTGGAGGCCCGGGGTGTCCCTGCCTGAGCGGCAACAGCAATCATCTGCGACTGAGGTCTGGGCGGCAGAGTGCACGACCAATCACCTGGATATCTGAAGCTGCTGGAGGACCCCGTGGCTGGCCTTGCACGCCCCCGGATGAGCGACCTGGCAGCGGCGGGGTGGGAGCTCTCATCAAACTTGGAGCGCGGCGCTCGAGGCATCCACGCGCCCGCACCACAACATGCGACTGGACTGTACAGAGGCCAGAAGGCAGGAGGATCTGCAACTGGAGGAACCCTGGAAGGCCCAGAGGAAGAAGGAATGCCAAAATATTGAGCCTGGGAGTACAGGGAAAGCTGCAGTATGGCGATGGAGCTCAGTCTCCAGGGAGCCAAACCAGGGGCAGCTGGGTTACTTGGCTGTGCCCAAGCCAGAGTTCCTCCCCTGGGTCAGATAGTAAAGCCCAGGCCTTTGGGGACAGGTGGTGAGATCCAGACCTCAGGAAATATCGTATTTAAAACTTGCAACTCCCAAAACCGCCAGAACGCTGTTCTAGAGGAGCTGGCGAAGTGGGAGCAAAATCCGAACAATGCATTATCTGGCTTGAAGGTTGCTAAGGAAGCCCAAGTTGAGGCCCAGTCTCAGACTAGGGAAGCCCGAGAGGCCTAGTGGACAACTGGGAACGTTTTGTGCAAACCAAGAGTGTCCAAGCTTGGCTGAGGGACACCCAAGTGCAAAGTAAAAGGAGGGTCAGAGCCTGGCTTCGGGAGAACTTTTGGGGGAAGTAAAGGAGGAGTCTGAGGGAGACCCATGAGAAGTTAAATGAAGGAACTGTGATGTTAAAGAAATTACTTGGACACAGGTGAGGGGTAGAGACAAACCTCTTGTGTTTAAAAGATACCAGCCGCCCTCCTGGGTGAACAGCAGAGTTGGGGCGGTGCAGCAGCAGTTATGGTATCAATGAAAGTCTGGTCTGTGTTAAATGCAACGTGATGGCAACAGTATCTGACAAATGAAGGTTGTGTGTGTACTGATAAGACGTTAGAGAAAGCAAAGCATTGTAAAGAACTGTAAATTAAAGATACAAAGTAACAGAGTGGTCTGGCGAAAGAAGATTGCCCAATCGAAAATCTCTGTGAAATGTCTGATACCGTAGAAGTGGCGGGAAGCGTAAGAAACAGATGCAAGATTTGTACTATTAGGTTTGATCCCGGCAGAGGGAAACCTGGATGTGAGAGAGATCTTTGAAATACGTTCTGTGCTCGAAACTACATTTACCAAGAAGCCTTGGTGTAGGAGAGAAAAGTGACGTTTGAGGAAAGAAGGACAAAGCGGCCGGGGTAAGAGCAAAAGCCTTGCAGTTTTGTGAGTCTTCGACAGCGAAAGGAAACTGAAAGGAGGCTTGAGGTCAAAGGAGGGCAGCCTATGAAGGTGTGATTGAAGCTTGGGGAAGGGAAACCCCACAAATTATGAGTCAAAGATTTGAGCCCGGCGCAAGGAAACCTGCACCGAATTGTGGCAACCAGAAGTAAACTAACTTTTGTTGAACTGTGTTAGACGTTAAAAGGTGACCTGGGCTGAGGTGAGAGAATGCAGAGAGGTCCAGTGGATCAACTAGTGACTTTTTGTGGAAAGCCAAGTGGGCCCTGGTCCACGAAATAAACTGCATCCTTGTGTCCAAAGCCAGAGTGTGTCGCAAGGTACAAGTGTGCTACCTTACCTCGTGCTACAAAACGTGGGGAAGGGAGTTTGCTCAGCTATATTGACATTTCTTTTGAACACCGATTTTCCTTTTTGCATTACATATTCCCTTTACACGTTTATTATATTGGAAAGAGCGACGACATTAGGTTTTTTAGTATAGGCCATTTTATTTTAACTAAAGACTTACTAGGAAAGTATTTTCAAAGTTTTCGAGACTGAACATCGGGAGCATATCCAGATTTGCATAGCCATGCAAACCTCTTCCTGACTGCACTCAATCCCATAGATGGGCCAACACAGTCTGATGCGTTCAAACCCAATTGAAAAGATTGGTATGTTGCTTCCTTACCATCATTAATAATATTCTTGAAAGGGGGCGCTGTTGAGCAGCCCAAAGATGGCTTCCTAGTCCTACAGCTCTGTGTCGAGCCGACGAAAATCCTTCTGAAGTGGCAGTGTTTCTTATTGGACCAAATTTCATACAAAACGGCTGTGCCTTTGTGGAGTTCCGAGCCCCTACGTCACAGTCAACAAGTTACGACCTGCGGCAGCCATTGTGCCACGCACTACTGGGCGCACTTTACCACACAGCCATCATGTCGCCCCCCGGGATCGGATCTGAGAGGCACGAGGAGAGGGGATTAGAGCTCTCATACATATCGCCCCGACGAGACGAGCTTGCTGTACACTGGCATTCGACCCACACGGTAGAACTTCATCCTCCACTCCTGAGACCAAGATACGCGGGTCCTCTGGAGGCCCGGGGTGTCCCTGCCTGAGCGGCAACAGCAATCATCTGCGACTGAGGTCTGGGCGGCAGAGTGCACGACCAATCACCTGGATATCTGAAGCTGCTGGAGGACCCCGTGGCTGGCCTTGCACGCCCCCGGATGAGCGACCTGGCAGCGGCGGGGTGGGAGCTCTCATCAAACTTGGAGCGCGGCGCTCGAGGCATCCACGCGCCCGCACCACAACATGCGACTGGACTATTCTACCCTGATACTTAGAGGACGTTGGGCGAGACGGTGGATATGACCCGTCCCAGCCGCCACATGGCACGGCCATGAAGGGGCAATACAGTAGGGAAAGCCTGCGAGGAACACGCTCCTTATGAACATCTGAACCGGCCTGCGGATCACACACTTGGGGGACGCTGAAGGCCCCATTCCGCCTGTGTTTCTCTGCTGCCCCCCCCCCCCCCCCGACTGGTTCCCTGGCAAAGTACTGCACGGGCTGAGCTGGTGTGCGCTGGGCCCGTGCATTTATGAAATCAAGTGGCTGGTACTTTCCCGCTCGGCCCTTAGGGCTGCCGCTGACCTGGTGTGTGCTGCGCCGCAGCCCTGGACCCTCTACCCCCTTGCCACGCCAGGCCCAAGATCTGACACATGTTGGGTACATTGCCCGGGCAGATCTAAACGGAGCGTCCTCCCTCTGGCCGCACTGGGACATCCGCTCCACGCTGGACTGTACTAGCCGTGCCCTGAAATTTAACGACTGGAGCGGGTAGGAGACTACACCTGATCGCTGCATTGTGCTCTGAACTTGGGGCCCGTGCCCTGTGCTGCTCGCTCCGCTTTCCCCCTGCCTTGCGGTGCTTGCAGGCTCCCACCTGGGTGCTGGGGAGACACCGCCAAGAGGGGTGCAGATAGGGGGGCCCTATGAGCCCAGAGTTTCTCATCCCATCCGTGGGATCTGCCGCTCCATGATATATAATTTGGGCCCACACATCATAGGCATATAAGTAGAAGCAGAATGGTCAGCAAATCACCCAACTGAGGTCCCGGACCGACATCATACCAACCCGTGACTTGCGGACCCCCTTGTGGACTTGGGAGCAGGGTGGCCGAGGTAGCTACACAGAGCTGAAAGCACGGCCTGGCATCCTACGCCACATCCCTAGACCGGGATCCTAAATATACCCTACCTCTGACCTACATCGATCCGTCCCGAGTTATCCACCACCTATCCCCTTCCTGCTCTGAGCGGAGTGTGCTGAATGCACCCCTGAACTGCAGCAGGGCTCCGCTGCGCTACTCCTGTACTAGTTGCCGCATCCACAGTCGGTGGAATACACTATCGTTGAGCTGGCAATTGCCATAGTCGACCTGATAGCGGAGTCGCCCTTTGGGAGCCAATACCTACCCACACTGTGTCTAATAGCTCTCAGGGAGCAAACAAGGTTGGTGCCATGGACAAATTTACTAAATCGACACCTAGGCCCGAACAGGGGCACACCGCTTCCAGACGGGAGCAAGGTGACATCCCAATGGACGCCCCTGCTCCCGACCTCACCAGCATGATGGAATCAATGGCTAAAGATTTTGCATCCTTCCGCGCAAAACTGGATGACATAAATGCATCACTCAAATCTAAACTGGATCAACAGGGACCAGGATCACTGAAGCAGAATCCAGGATTAGTGCCAATGAGGATGGAATTAATGGTCTGCAGGACACGGTGTCCTCCTTGGTTAGTGATATGAAAACAGTCAAAGCCAAGTGCGATGACTTGGAGTCCAGATCACGGAGAAACAATATACACATCATTGGGGTCCTGGAGAACGCACTCAAGGGCCGCTTGGAACTGGCAACTGAAAATCTGCTCAAAGATCTGTTGGGTGACCCTGCCCAATCCCCCTTTTTGCTGTTGAGCGAGCCTACAACGCGCTAGCCACACGCCTAAAACCTGGCAACTTCCCAAGGCCAATTATTGACAGAATCATAAGCTATAGAGACATAGACCTCATACTCCGGCTGGCACAGGAAAAAAGGGGAACTCAGATTAGATGTGCAGTTCATCCGGATCTTTCCGGACTTCTCAAAGGGAGTGCAGCAGGAGCGACATCAATTCATTGGAGTCAAAAACTGCTAAGGGAAAGGAATATAGTCCATGCCATGCTGTTTGCAACACGTCTGAAGATTACCTTCAGGAACAAGTCATACTTTTTCACGGCCCCGGATGAGGCAGTGAAATTTATAGAAGCACACATCCCACTACACAAACCCACTGACAAACTAATGGAGAATGACTGAGATGTGTGAATTCCCCGTCTATGTTGCTATCCTCATTTGCAGGCTTGCTCGTCCCTTATCCCATGAGCAGTTAGTACCCTTGGCAGTAATGCCCCACCTGTTGGGTTGCTTATTGTATGATCTGACTGACCTGATATACTTGCTGTTGGTTTCATGGCTGACTCATATAACCTAGTTGCCAACTAATTTGTATTGGGTAGCTGTTTGTTGATTTATCCCATACGGCCCAAGTCAGTCCCGATGAGCCAGTTGAAGCTCTCTGCCGAACGCATGCTAGTCCAGGAGGCAGTCACCTGCGATCCGAACTGCATAATGCGAGGGGAGATGACTGATAGCCACACCACGCAATAAGGAAAAGTAGTGGTACCCACAATGTCTCCTCAAAAGTTGGTAACACGGCAGCGGCGCACCCCACGGCGGCTGCAATGATAGTTATGTTACCGTTGTACGCGAGCCCCCGTTGGGCTTGTGTGACGGGTGGGCCGAGTTTGGTATGGCTCACCAGAGGAAAGGTTGGGGGGGAGGGCGGACATACTGCTGGTTGGGGGTGGGCAGTGAGGGTGGGGCGAGGGGGGATTAAAAACCTTAAAACAGGCAGAGGGGATCTGGCAATGCACGTACTGAGAAATCGACACAAAGCTACTGTTAGTGATTCTACATATGCACATAGGCGCGTCAAATGGGATGTCCCTTGAACCAATGACATGGCCATCCAAATAATGTTGTGGATTGTTAACTTCACTAAAGCCCGTGGAATCACTGCCTATGCATAGAGGCATGGAGTGAAGATACTCCTGCTACAGGAGACCCACGCCCTTAGCCGTCTAGCTTCATGTTTGGCACCGGCCTGGGGTCCAAATAGGTTCTATACTACATACTCCACACAGTCCAGAAGAGGAGTGCCGACGCTTATCCGTAAATCTGTCAAGTTTGTATTGAAGAAAAGTTTCAAAGACCCTTAGGGGAGATATGTCATCCTACATTATGTGTTAGCAAATACAGAATACTTGGTGGTGAACACATATGGTCCGAATGTTGACACACCTGAATTTTTCAACAATGTGGCCTCCCTACTTATGGGATACATTGGGGTCCTGATAATCTGGGGTGGGGATATGAATCTTTTACTTGATAACGATCTGGATAGAACGGGAACAGCGCCTAGGGTCCAGTCTTGCGCATCCAGGAAATTACACGCACACATGACATCGCTCAGCATATGGGATGTCTGGAGGACACTTCATCCTCATGAGCGTGAATATACTTTCTATTCTTCAGTACACGATAGCTTGTCTAGAATAGACCTGTTTTTGGCAACTGGCGGTCTGATCGGTAGAGTGGCGGATACCCAGATACTTGCCTGCACTTTATTTGACCACGCCCCAGTGACGCTGTTAGTGGAATTAGGGACCGTCCCGCCCCCCACACCCCCAGAATACCTGGTGCTTCAAATCCGAAGCGTTGAAGGATATTGTGTTCCTAGCTGAATTTTTGTCAGACATAAAAAACTTCTTCAAATGTAACAAGCAACAAGATACGAACTTTGGGGTTCAGTGGGAGGCATTCAGGGGCTATATTAGAGGCCTGTCTATTTCACAGGAAGCAGAGATATTGAAGGCCATCAGGAATGACTTGCACGGCTCTGAGACTAAACTCAAAGACTTGGAGCGTGAATGTGCGACAGCCGCGGTGCCCGCCAAGCTGGCCCAAATTAGGGAGGAACTGGAGAAGTTCCAGTCCCATGCCCTGCGGGAGATAAAATACTTTACACGCCCGATCGCAGCTAGGAAATACGGGGAAAGCGATAGGCCAGGAAGGACACTAGCCATACTAGTCCGAGCAGAGGGTGGAAAAGCCCAGATCGAGTGTATCAGGGATGCGCATGGAGCCCAATCAGATCAACAAATGCTTTCAATATCGGCACAATTCTATACCGAACTATATACACCATTGCATGAACATAATGAACAAGACATTCGGGACCTCCTCAACCAAATCCCTCTGACCTACATATCACAGGCCACCAGGGAACAGCTTGATGCCCCAATTACACTGCATGAAATAGTTAAAGCCATTACTGATCTCCCCAAAGGGAAGGCTCCAGGACCCGACGGGCTCACCTCTGAATTTTATCATCAGGAGCATGTCGCGCTGCTGGCACCCAGGTTGCTGGAGGTCGGGTCTGAATCACTGAGATTTGACCCTACCCCCCTCAATGCGCGAGGCAATCACAACGGTTCTCCTAAAGCCTGGTAAACCCGGAGATGAATGCTGATCATATAGACCCCTTTCACTTTTGAACATAGACACTAAGATATTAGTCAAGACACTAGCTAACAGATGCCTCCCAATCATGCCGTACTTCGTCCATGAAGACCAGAGCAGCTTTGTGCCAGGACGTTGGACTTCGCTGAACATCCGACGGCTCTTCAACGTCCTTGCCAGAATAGACCGGGGGGCGGAGGCAGTCGCGATCACAACAGATGCCCAAAAGGCTTTCGATATGGTCTCATGGAGGTACATGTGGATAGTTCTGGAAAAAATGGGGTTGGGCCCGGGTATGATCCAATACATCAAGCTATTATATACATGGCCCACCGCTAGAGTCCTGGTCAATTCCTTAACCTCACTGCCTTTCACACTACACTGGGGCACCCGTCAAGGTTGCCCATTCTCCCCCATCCTCTTTGCATTGGTTATTGAACCAGTGGAAGACTACGTCAGGGCGCGACACGCTCACAGGGGCATACGCCTCGCTGAGGCCCCCGAAATAGTATTGTATGCAGACGATGTTCTGCTGTATGTGAGGAACCCATCTACTCACCTAGACCCCATCCTTCGCAACATAATAAAGATAGGTACCTTCTCCGGCTTCACCATAAACTACACGAAGTCCAAGATATTCCCCCTTACTAACATCCTCAGCAGCCATCCTGCGAATACCCTCTCCGCTGGTCTCCCGATGGTATCAGATATTTATGGGTTCAAGTAGCACTGTCCAAATCTGCCTTGATGGCAGATAATTACACTGAGGCAGCAAAATACTTTGAAACAAAGGTGAAGAGATGGCGCTCTCTACCACTCTCATTGGCTAGTAAATTATCACTAATCAAGATGATCTTAGTCCCCAAACTTTTGTATATCTTCGTGAACGTGGCGATCTGGCCCAGGAAGAAGTATTTTGATGAATTACATGCATTGGGCGCCCGGTTCCTATGGCACTCCGGCCCGGTCTGCAAAAAATGTGAACACATGGTGTTTGGGAGAATTCTCTGTTAAGGCTAATTTCCCAAACCTAGTGAGTCACCCAGCAGCTTTGCTGGATTTTTGGGGTTTATTTTTTTCTCCTGCTAAGAGTGAGACTCTTTCTCCCACTCTTAAGCATGATTTGAGAATGTCCTTTGACTGTGAATGTGTTTTATGGGCTCTTTTACTCCATAGGGCTTCATGTGTTTTTGGTATGTGTGTTACACAGCACCCTCAGTGCAGTAACACAGGGATGTCATAGTGACCCCTAAACAGACTCCATACCCTGGGACTGACTGCTGTCTCCCAGGGCATGTAAAGTCACCATTGGCTTTACTTGTCTTAAATTGTGAACAGAACCAGTACAAACTATCATATTGTGGAAGTACTGGTAGGGGTAATTCGATTGCCCTTGGGTCTGTTTTCCAAGGGGGCACTGTCCAGTCCCCCCCTTGTCGAGTTTCTGGCTGGTGGCAGTGGATACCACGCGGAATATTACACCAGAATATTTCTTATGGGATTTTTCCATTGATTTTAAACGCACCACTTTTTGGTGCAATGTTAAAGATACCGCCGGGTTATTTATTTAATATTTATTCCCTGGTTGGGTCTTTTTGCCAGGGCTCGGTTTTAAAATGGCGTTTGTGTTCGCCTCTGAAACTCTAACCCAAGTCGAGCCCTTTGTTCCACTTTTTGGCAGGCTTCTGCACAGAAGCCCTCCAAATGATGCCACTCTGTCTGGGACCTACAGGATGTGTGGGAGGGGGATTAGGCACCCTGGACTGAGTTGCCTTGGAAACTCAAGTCGCACTTTTGTGTGATTGGCCCAGTGGTGAGCCGCCCGGCTCACCACTTAGCATGTTTGAGTGACAGCTAGGCTGTTGAACGGGGGTTTTTCATGCATGAAAGCAGGGCTTTGGGGACTGGAACTTCAGAAGTCGCCACAGGACCTAAATAATCCGAAGAGGGGAGAAGCTGAGCCATCTAGAATGACGACACCATTGGTGGAGCCCTGCTGTACGACCTCACCACTTCCTCAGACGACAGATCTTCTTCCAGGAGAGTCTTCTTCCCTTTGAGCTGGTGGGACCAACCAGTTCGCCTTTTTCGCCTTCCTGGACGTCTCGTGGTCGAATCGCCCGTGCCAACCACCCGGCGGCCGGATAGCCACGCTCCACCACTACCGCGAATAAAAGGGTCGTACCTTTTAATCGGGAACTCCGCGGCTGGTTTCTTCCCTGGCAGTGCAACGACCTCCAGCTTTCTTCCTCGTCGAGATCATCTCTTCCTCTGGTCGAAGCCACGACTTGCACCCGCTGCCAGGAACAACTGCCACCGCTGGAGCTTTCTCACCATTTCAGGTACTGTGTCCCACCTGGTCTCCCTTGCAACGGATTGTCCAAGGAGTCCCGTAAATCCTTGACCTTCCAACTGGGGTGACCTCAGACCTGCTAACTTTGCCTTTCTGAACTGATCCAACCTATTTTTGACTTTTCTGCAAAGACTGAGTGCATTTCCACTGTGTGATCTTGGGCACATTCCGCCTTGCTCTCTCCAAGAGTGGGCCTGGCCTGGCCTCTGAACTTTTGGCTCTACAGTAGACCCTGCCTTTCTTGACTTGCTGTGGTTTCTTAAAAGTGTTGGTACTGTGTTATTTCCATACTCTGTCTTTTCTCTCCCTTTTTAAACGAATTATTGGAGTGCCATCTACAGTTACGCGCTCACCTCTGTTTTGCTAATAGTGGTGTCTTAACCTAGACTTGTCGAATAATTAACTAGGGAGGTGTATACACTTACAGTGACTGTGTTTGAACTTGCTTCATATATTAGTGCGAGTGTATTTTCACAAGTGTGTTTTTAAATAAATAATTATATACTTTATACCAAAGCTCTGGTCAAGGTTTGCTTGTTCTACTGTATTTTTAGCCCTATTGTGTATACTCTATATACTGCCTAACTCTTCTTGAGAGAAGTCTGACTGCTCAGACACAGCTACCAGGTAAATCTGGGTGGTGCAGACTGCTACCAATTGGGTTTACTGCTTACTCCTGTAGTCTTAAACTTTTTGCAGTGGTCCCTAAGGGAACTGCACAGGTTTCTGCCTAACACATGGGCTTACCCTATGATAAAGGAGGGTTCACAGCTCCCGACTTGACCCTTTATACTGGGTAGGGGCGCATGTCATGACCCTTAACCCTGGCCCTCACTGGCAAGTCAGCCTTCCAGTTAGGGCCAGGTCAAAGGCCTTAAAACCTTATCCAAGACTCTCTTGGAGTCAGTCCTGGCGCCTTTGGCGCCAGGCTCATAACCATCATGAAGACCAACATTTGAATGGGACTATTTACTTGGGACTATTTAACTTGGGGGAGGGGGTGGGGTTCAGCCAACATGAAGGCACACACATAGCTCAGTTACAAGGAACTGAGCTATGCGGTCTAGTCTTATGGGTGTGGCAGGCCTGGAACTACTTTCCCTGGACTACTTTGGGTGTGGCAGGCCTGTGACTATTTTACCTGGATTACTTTACCTGAGACTATTTAAACCACACCCAAAGAGCAGAACACGATTCGTGTTATTCTGCTGTGGGCAGCGTAACGCTCACCGTGTCCATTTCTTGATGCCAGCTTACCTGAAACCAAGGACCTGCAGAGAGAGAAAGAACACTACGAAACTTACCTGGAACAGTATCCTGTCTTCAATCCATCGCCGACTTCAGTTCCACTCACCTGAAGGTACAAACTCCATCATCTGGCACCGCCTGCATCCTGGAAAACCATAACCTGGAAAGAGGAGGAAGAAAAGACAGCATTAATAAGCGTTTACTCGCATTTCCTCACGAACGAAGAAAGACAAACAATTCTTACCTGGGTAGTCATCACCTGGTCAGTAACACTGCTGGAACATCATGGCGCTCGGCGAGGAACATCGCGACCTGCAAGGAGAGAAAAGACACAGGTTAGCAATATAAAAGGCCAAACAGCGCAGCGCGCATTCCTCACCGGACAGCATCGCGCACACCGCGCTTTCGCCTACCGGCCCATGCTCATCTTCAAACTGCATGACAACACCAAAATACCTTTCCATACCTAAAAGGAAAGAAGCAAGACATTATTATTCGAACTAAGAGGAACATAAGAACTGCTTATAAAGACTGTAAAGCAGCAAACCTACGGCATTGCAGCAGGCCTGGATTCCCACGGGGGCTTGCACCAGTGAAGTAACTTGGTCGCTGCTCGCCCCCCACATCTACGCGCCCCTGCCATGAGGAGCAGGACAGAGAATCCACCTTTTACAATATTAAAGTGAGGAGAAGGCCAAAGGGGGAGGAAGGAGTTGAGGCCATGGGAGGTGGGAAAACAAAGAATCAGGTATTGAACCCAGCTCTCCTATATTGCAGACCCATCTTTAACCAGAGGCCTTACCCAAGGGACCGGGAGAGGGTTAGAGAGTGCAAATCATCCAACCAGGGCTGGGTGGCGTCCCCATGGATACCAGGTGAGCGTAACAGTGCAAGCCCAGTTCGGTACATACTGGTATAAACATCCTACAGCCCCACCCCATGTCAAATTGGAAATATTGGCGACAACGGAGATCAACATTATGTCCCTGGTCCTCCAACGTACCTACGAAACTGACGCTACGGCTGACCCCATCTCATCCACCCTTATGGCATGGCGCCGCCTTCTAGACCCGATAACGGTCCCTAACCCCTAATACAATGGCTTCATATATGGAGATTCACTGGGCTCGAACCCACACATGACGAAACTCTCCAAACACTGGCTAGACATGGGGTACCACGCTCTGACCGACTATTCCGGAAGGGAAGTTCATCACCCCACAGACATGGCGCCCTGGCCACATAGGCTCAGCATTGGAATTGCTCCAGTATTATAGACTCCCGGCAGCAGTCCGAGCAAAGTGGCCATCATACCCGGCCGAACCCCCTCGACACACCTGAGCTACTCTACATAACCAACTCTAGTAATAGCCGGAAAATAGTGTCCTCTCTATATACATTACTACTGACAAAATCTCCGGACTAACCACCTAAAGCCCGCCTTGAGTGGGCTCAGGCACTTGGCCTTGAGATCACTGATGAAGTGTGGATGAAGATGTGCTCCCACACGTCTAAAGTCTCCCTTAACTCTAGATTCCGCTGCATGCAGTACAAGCTCTTGAACAGAGTGTATTATACCCCACATAAACTGGCTAGGCTCAGCCGGAACAACCCACGCGTTTGTCCCAGATGCCAGGCTGAAAATGCGGACCACGCGCACATGTTTTGGACATGCACCGCACTTAATACATTCTGGGGGGGAGGTCTTGTGTGCTCTCTCTGAGATTGTGGATACTGAAATGAACCCCGAACCTATGGCTTTTCTGTTTGGAATATGGAGTGGGGACGAGGTCAGGAGATTTGCTAAATGTTTTAATGTGAGCTGCATGGTGGCTAGGAAGTGTACATTACAGTGTTGGAAACACCCCTCTGCCGCTACCTTCAAGATGTGGCTTGCGGCTCTCACCTGGACACAAACATGTGAAGAGGAACACATTGCCCCTCTACCCACGCAATCTTGTCCCAAAAACGTGTGTTCTGCCTTCTGCAGCTACCTCAATAGAGAGTCTGAAGAGGCCCTCACCTCACCCAGGTCACCAGTCTCATAAACCGGACGCCACCTGCTGCTGTATGTACCTGTCCCATATGGGGTAAACGTAATGGTCATCACTGTTCATTAATGTAATATGAATGTATTCATGTAACAGTTCTCAATATGCTCAATGTGTGTATCTGTACTGCACCTCTGCCTGAAAAAAAGAAAAGTCTAAAAAAAAAAAAATATATATATATGTTCTTGAAACCATCCCTCATTTGCCCTTCACGGACATGGTCAGCTGCTTGGGCGACTACATTTCACAAAGTGAAAGCGTACTTTGCTAATGCACAAGATGCATTAATAGCTTTGAGTGCCATACTCGGAAAACACCCTTTTTGCCAGCATGTAATACTTCTGGTCATCCACGTCAGGTGGAATGGAAAGATATGCAGCTGCTTTAGAGGTGTAACTAGCCGCCTATACCACTAAACTGCCAGAACTAGGTAGATTGGAGAGAAATTCACGATCAACAGCTGACGGTCTATATTTCCTAACCAACTCCTTATTGACTCCCAGAGTGGTATCTGGTTTCTGCCAATTTTCAAAATTGTATTTTTAAGTGCAGAATGGAAAAGCAGTACAGGTTCTTTGGGTTGACCTTTGTCAATGTCAAGGATATCCGTGAGGTCATCCTGCACTATGTTCTTTGGAGGACAGTCCTTCTGGAGAAGTGTCTAAGCCACTGGCTTCCTTAAGGCACGTAGCTAAGTCCACGAAGCAAGATTCCTCACAAATGAGTTCCTCAGGGACATTGGGTGTGCCAAAACGTTTGTACCCAAAAGGTACAATAGGAGGGTAGAGTCAAGCCCGTGGCTCTGATGTGCATAATAGTACAGTCCTGATTGCATCTAGGAGTGATAGCCGTGAGCTCTACCAATGTTTCAGAAATACTTGTTGGACCCATGGTTTGGGGAAAGGGAGGGGGGTGGGTTGGGAAAGGGTTATCTTTATAATTGTACCTAGGAGAAAAGTTATGATGAACAATGTGTGCTGTTATAACCTAAATGCCAATACATTATGATTTTCAAAAAGGTACAATATCCTCATCGTCTTCGTCTTCAAAAATTGATCCAAAAGACTTTGAGCTTTAAGTCTTTATCGAAAAAAACTTTAAGATGGATCCGAGATTGATGTAGATGGTTTGGACATTGAAGACTTTGAAGTCAAGCCCTTTGATAATGAAGATATCGAAGGTTTGGGCTTATATGCACTCTTAGTAGTCGACGCACCTTGAGTAGGCATCGTAGAGGATTTCAGACCCAGGCTTTTTGGCACGCAGGTCGAATCCTTGGACGATTAACTGCAAGCTTTTGAAGGCTCAGTGGGATCATTAGCCTTTTTTTGGCTCTTTCGAGAGACCAGGAGGGGCCGCCTTGAAAAAGACGTCCATTTTATGATGGGACTTCCCAATCTACTGCTGAGGCAGATTTGGCTGGGAAAGGAACCAGTCTCTTGTCGGGCATAGAATCGGATGACTAAAATGATGGCAGCTCTTTTTAGATTTTCTTCAAAACGACGAAGATAAAGAGTGACGCGTATTGATACCGCTTGGAATGTTTGGAGCATTTGTTAGGCCTCTGAGGTGATTTCTCTCTAAAACTCTTCAAAGTTCGTCCTCTATGATGGAGTACAGGATGGGGATTTTGATACAGACCTATGGCAACTTTAGACTTGCTCTCCTTCAAGGCCTAAATAGTCTGACAGGAGCCACAGTCGTGAACTTCATGCTCCTTACCAAGACAGCAGAGGCATATCCTGTGCAGACCTGTAATCGACATTTTCAAAAGCAGTACTGCACCTGGAAGAGGCACAAGAGCGAGGAAACATCGCCACCAGGAAATTTTGGGACACTGCACAACCAAAGCGGGCATCCTGCCCCGAGAATGAATCAACAGAGTAATGTTTGGGGAACATGCACGGTTATGCACATGTAGCCAACTCCTAAAGAAGGCAAGAGCTAGCTGCCAAGCCTAGAGTTCAATGGTACAATGAATGCCAAGCCTAGAGTTCAATGGTACAATGAAACCAAAGACCGCAGGCCTTTCCTTGTTGGTCAGATTGTAGCACCAGAAAAGCTGATTAAGACCCGGTTGTCCATATTGATGTCCCTTGTCTGAGAGAGTAACCCCCTTGGGGTTCAGCCAATGATACCGCTATTCAGACATAGATGAAGCAGAGTCTAGTAGACTGTAAGATATATCATGCGAGACCGGTAAAATTCCGAAGCATCCTTGGGAATGGTGAAATTCCGAAGCATCCTTGGGAATAAAAGATTAGCCTCGCCACTAAAGGCACTCCCGTCCCCTGCACACCACTAACTGAAAATACAGTCAAAGGTTCATAAAACTATGTTTTTAATGTAAAAATCAAAAAGGCTTAATTTTACAAATTCAATAATAACCAGGCTTCTCAAATGCCTCAGTTACAATTCTTCATGAACATAAAACATAACAAATCTGTCAGTTGAAATGCTTCATGCTCAATGCATTCCGGGATGTCTTCCCCCTTCTTCAGGAGCAAATATTGTTTTCTGAAAACACATATAGAATAGAACAAATTCAGTCCCAGATCAAACTAATTGAATCTTCTCAAACGTTTGTGAAATAATGACCTGCACCTCCGAGATAGTCTCACTTCACTCGTGTATCTCTATTCAACAACATAGCTCTTACTTAAGAATCTTTCCACAAGTGTGCAACCATTTTCCCATTAGTGAGCATGCTCTCATGGAATAGGCAATCCATATCCTTGCTTATCTAGTGGTTAATGCCTATGTTTGTGCCTTGTTTAGCTTGTGGTACATGCCTATGCTAACAACAAGCATAGTGCCAGGTGACCATGTACCCTATCACTAAGATAACAGTGATCATAATGTCGCCCTAATTTAAATCGTACCTCAATATCCAGTCTCAAGTGGTACCAGTGTCAAGTGTACCTATGTATAGAGATAAATCAGGTAAATAATGCATTACCATAGGAATGCAGATGTTGCTATAGCATCATAATAACTTTAGGAACAATGTGCCTATCTGAACTAACCGGTGTGGTTTCAAAGCGCCGGATTGACTCATCTATCGAGGATGCTTGCTGTGAGGAAATTTTTTAAGGGTATTGTATCCAAAAGCCACACCGCGCTGCAAGTTGGTCAGTGGGCGGGTACCTAATGGTGACCATGTATCTACTAAAATAATCGAGAGGCTAACGTTCTGTGGACCGTTAACTTTAACCAGCGCTGTAAAAGTCTGTACTTCGTACATATAGGGACTAATCAGCCACTGTTATGTACCTTAATCTCGATCATAATCTTTGTCCGTGATTATACGAGCTGCTTCGTCTGCGGTAGAAGACGCCAGTCCAAAACAAAGTAACTACAAGTATGTTGCGTGTCACATGAGATGTCATGGGTCTATCCTTAAATAGCGGTCACGTCTATGCTGAAGATATAACGACTGGCACGCTACCAAACTTCTATGATACGTATGTGTGGGCGCATTCCCAGTGAATTCAGTCATTCCGTTCATGCTCACAAAATGTGACTAAAGCATAGCAAGGATATCAGTTTGTCAAAGGTTTCGAAATCTGGCAAAGATCTATTGCCAATGCTTATTTTATCAATTGTTCGTGTCTTTCACCTCTCATCACTATAACAGGGATAAATCCAATCGGGAAAGTATACCCAATTCTCTATATGCCCCGAATATCACATAAAAATACTCGAGTGCAACTACAAATCAATGGCAGGGTCTCAGTAATGCCCTATCCGCAAAACTGCAAGAATGAGCTCAAATAGTGGTGGAAGTAAAAGAAAAACCACCATATTCATGTTGTAGGTACATTTCAACTCAAATATCACTGATGGGGACCATGTATAAATAAATGTGTGTGTATACCCTAAGTTAACCTTCTGGTATGTGTGACATCACTGTAAACCTATTGTGCTGGAGAAGGTAAACAAACTCTTCGCTATGTATCCACTAAACAAAACAATTTAATGAAAACTCATTGTTCATCCCTCTTGCTTTGACAGTGTCCAACAGATCAATCCAGTACTTTTTTTTAAAAAATGTTTTATTTTATCTGGTTGGTTGATAAAAATCAACCTTTCAAATAATAAAATTGGATAAATACAAAACAAACCTTTTACACAATTATTTCACATACATTTTGCATCTTAAAGCAATTTGAAATTCTTAAAACTTTTCTAACTTATTTGCATGTCAATTATAGTACTCATTAAATTGCTTATTGCAATTTGGTTACAGTGCTTATTAAAATGAGATAAATAAAACATCAATAAATTAAATATACAGAATTTAAAAGGTCAATCCTTTCCTTGCAGCATGATTTACAAAGTACTTAGGGCATTTACAGCCCATTTTTTCGTTATACCAAGTCAACCACTGATTTTCCTTGTATGTTAACTCTCTGATTTCCAGTACATTCCCCTTTGCGTTAGTAGATTGTTATAATCCCTACGTTTCAGTGGGCGTTTGACCACTTCTAGAATGGTGAACTGGATCTGGTCAATCGAGTGTTCCCGTTCATTTAAATGTCTGGCCACCAGTGATTTTTCATTCAGGCAGCAAATGTTTCATTTGTGTTCATTCCACCGCTCCCGGGTGGATCTACATGTTTGACCAATGTAGAGCAAGCCGCATGGACATTTTATACAGTAAACCACACCTGTGGATCTGCAGGTGGCAAAATCCCTCAGGAATATATTTTTACCCACATGGGGAGGAGTAATAAATTCCCCTTTATGAACATTGTTACAATGACTGCAACTGAGACAGGAAAACGTTCCCTTCCTCTTAGTCTTGAGAGTAGATTAATTATGCCTTACTGACCTCTCAGCTTTAACCAATTTGTCTTGTAGATTTCTGCCCCTTTTATAAGTCATCATAGGGGGTTCAGGGAATAGTTTGAGAAGTGTAGGGTCATGGTGTAGGATAGACCAATTGTTCTTAATGTTCCTAATCTGCTGGCTTTGCCTTGAAACCTTTACCCATTGGATTTATCCCCGTTATAGTGAGGTGAAAGACACAAACAATTGGTATATTAAGCATTGGCAATAGATCTTTGCCAGATCTTGCAGCCTTTGACAAACTGATATCCTTGCTATTCTTTATTCACATTTTGTGAGCATGAACGGAATGACTGCATTCACTGGGAATGCGCCCACACATACATGTAGAAGTATGGTAGCGTGCTAGTCGTTATATCTTCAGCATAGACGCGACGGCTATTTAAGGATAGACACGTGACATCTCACATGACACACAATGGACTTGTAGTTACTTTCGTTTTGGAACGGTGTCTTCTACCACAGACGAAACAGCTTGTAGAAATCAGAGACAGAGATTATGATCGAGATTAAAGGTACATAACAGTGGCTGATTAGACCCCATATGTACTAAGAATAGACTTTTACAGCGCTGGTTAAAGTTAACAGTGCACGGAACGTTAGCCTCTCGATTATTTTGGTAGCTACTTGGTCACCATTAGAGACACGTCCATGGACCAACTTCTGGCGCAGCGTGGCTGTTTAATAGAATACACTTAAAGAATGTCCTCATAGCAAGGCATCCTCGATAGATGAGTCAACCTAGCGCTTTGCAACCACACCAGTTAGTTCAGGTAGGCTCATTGTTCCTAAAGTTATCATATTGCAATAGCAGCATCTGCATTCCTAGGGTAAAACATGATTTACCCACTGTATCTCTATATATAGGTACACTTGTACCACTTGAGACTGGACCTCGAGGTAAGATTTAAATTAGGGCGACATTATAATCACTGCTATCTTAGTGATAGGGTACATGCTATAGGCATGAACCACAAGATAAACAAGGCACGAATATAGGCATGAACCGCTAGATAAATAAGGGTATGGATTGCCTATCCCATGAGAGCATGCTCACTAATGGGAAAATGGTTGCACACTTATGGAAAGATGCTTAAGTAAGAACTATGTTGTTGAATAGAGATATGCAAGTGAGGTGAGAATATCGCTGAAGTGCAGGTCATTATTTCACAAACGTTTGAGAAGATTCAATTAGTTTGATGATCTGGGACTGAATTTGTTCTATTGTGTATGTGTTATCAGAAAAAAATATTTGCTCCTGAAGAAGGGGGAAGACACCCCAAAACACGTTAAGCATGAAGCATTTCATCTGACAGATTGATTAAATTGTGTTATATATTTTGTATTCATGAAGAACTGTAACTTTGAGGCATTTGAGAAGCCTGGTTATTATGGAATTAGTAAAATTCAGCTTTTTTGATTTATACATTAAAAACATATCTAGTTTTATGAACCTGTCCCCGTATGTTCAGTTAGTGGTGTGCAGGGGACGGGAGTGCCTTTAGTTGTAGACACTGTATTTGGTAGATTAAGGCTTCGTGCCAGGGCCTGTATTCCTCCCCCGCACCCAAATTTGCTATATTGAAATTTATGTAAGGTTTTCTTTTGACATATATTTACTCTCAGGTGTGCGCTAATGTATCAGTTGCCTCACCACTAAAGACACTTTTCTCCTCTGAGAAGAAAAGGTAAGGTGGCTTGATAGAAAGTACTTGAAACTCATTCACCCACCTCAGAAGTGATGGCAACCAGGTAAATCACTCTAGGGAAGAACAATCTGAAAAGGCATGAATGCAAAGGCTTAACAAGGAGTCTGAATCAAAAAGGTTACCAAGATTGAAATCTCTCCTAGGAACAACAAAGTTGTGCAGTGGAAACAGATTAAATAACCCTCTGAAAAACTGAAGAACAGTAGGGTTAGTAAAGAAGAATCCCTCTCTAGGAGCCCTGTTAAGGACTGAAATTGCAGCAATTCACAATTCAAATCTAAAGGTCTTCCAGTGCAAAGGAAAGCAAAGCACAGAGGAGCTCAACCATGTTAAAGGGCCCAGACACTTCTCACAGCAACAAGTCGTTCCACTTGCAGGTACAGATCAACTTGGATGCCAGGCAGAAGCTAGTACATCCAGGACCTCATTAGAAAGGTTTTACTCCTTGCATCTTAGTCCTTCAAAAGCGAAGCCAGTCTTAGACTGCTCAGGCTCATATGGAGACTCTGCTCTACGAATGGGAGAGCTGGACCACCCACAAAGTGAGACACCAATACAGACACATGGACATGTCCAGATATTATGGGTACAACGTTCTCCGTGCCTAATCCAGATTGAGCAGCGTGAGAATGGGCCTCCTTATCTTCTGGGGAGCCTGCGGATGAATCAGAGACAACAGAGGAGATCAAAGAATCCAGTGCAGGAAAATGTACTGGAGACACACTTGAGGTGGACACTGGAAGCAAAGAGGCCCACTCGCACAGAACATCTTGAAACAGTTGGCCTTTGCAGAAACCAAAGCATGCCAGTTCAGGGCATCCAACAAACTTTTCTATCCCAGCCGGATGGGCTGCAGTCATAGGCAGCAACCCGAGATCACTGCTCTTATGGAGGTAATGCATAACCAGAGTGTGGTCCGTCTGAATTGGGATACACTTGCCCCGTAGAAATAATTAAAAGTAACTAGAACCAGCTGAAGGTCCTCATTTCTGCTGGGGACCATATACCCCTCACCATCAAGACATACATGGGAGCACCCCAGCGCTTAAGGGAGGTATTTGTGGCTACTGTTAATTGTGGGCAATGTTGCCATAAAGACCTCTCAAGCAAATTCTCATGAGCCCACAAAAAGATATCTATTTGCCCAAGACCTGTAAAGGTTTGGTCATGCTACCCTGAAACAAAAGTGATTCACAGTGAAGCAGCCCTTAAGCGACAGCAGGACCAACTGGGTTTCTGGCAGCAGACGATGCAGGAGGCCATGAAACCCAGACGGCAGAAAGGCAGATGTCAGGGCCCGGCCACATCTGAATAATGTTCACCACATTCATTGTCCTGGGGAAGAGGGGTCCTGCCAGAGTGTGTGGTCATAGGAGCTCTAATAAAGTGGAGAAATTGAAACAGCAGGACTACTATAAGTTTAGGGAAAAGCCCAAGATGTGTAGCATGTGACATGTAGTGTACATGTGTGGTGTCAAAAGCTCCAAAAAACATGCTCAAAAGAGCCAGTTAGTCCAGGTATGCCAAGATGTGAATCTGTTCCTGCTTAGGGCGCTTAACCATTACAGCCAACAGGTTTTTTTAAATGCTGGGGAATTGAAGACCGGTCGAAGGGCAACATTGCAAATAAAGTACTTTAATGTGCTGATCCAACCCTAGCACAGAAAGTGTCACTTGTCAATGCTCAAGTAGAAGTTCTGTAGTCTAAGGTCAAGGATGGGGTGAAGACTTCAGTCATCCTACTACAACAAAGAAGTTATAAGTTACTCACTGTAGTGACTAACATACTCTTAGTCCATAGTCCCCTTTCCTCCATAATGTATGGGCGTCCCTTCCAAGGGACAGGAGACTAAACCTTTTTTTGCGCCAGAAAAAACCTTCTTCCCCTTGAATTTAGAGGGGCACGGCCCGGGAAGCATGCGCTGCCCTGACTCCGCCCTCCAGCGCCACACCTCAAACCCCATTGACGCGTCGACGTAAGATTTAACATTGCCTAATGACACCAGTATTATTAGGGGGGAGGTTGGTGGGACGTATGGAGGAAGGGCGAATATGGACTAGGAGTATGTTAGTCACTATGGTGAGTAACTTATAATTACTCTTACGTCCCATCCCCTTTCCTCCATACTGTATGGGCGATTACAACTGATTGTAGCCCCAGGGTGGAGAGGAGACCCTCCTTAAGCAAAAAAGGTTCCTGAGAACTGCCCGTCATAAAGCCGCATCAGATCTAGAGCCGGCATCCAAACAGCATCCAACAGTAAAGCCGAGGGAGAGGCCCAAGTGACCACCCTGCTTATGACTTGCCAAGGGACCCGACGCTGGAATGCCATGGCCATTGCCTTGGCTCGGACTGCGTGGGCATGTCTGTTGGCCGGGAGCGGCTTGTGCTGGCCCTTGCACGCTTCCTTGATGGCCGAGACCATACATCAGGATATGGAGGCCTTAGAGGCCTGATAGCCTGGCCTTGAGCCTCCGAAAGTGACAGAGCGTCCGACTTGCGGAAGCCCTTGGTCCTGCCCAAGTAGAATTTTAGGGCACGCCTGACATCCAGGCAGTGCAGCACTCTGTGCTTCGTCCTTGGGATCGAGAAAGAACGTAGGAAGGACTATTTCTTCGTTCAAGTGAAATGCAGACTGAACCTTGGGCAGAAATGCCGGGTGCGTCTGCATGACTACCTTGTCCTTGTGAAAGGTGGTATATGGTTCAGAGGTGACCAGCGCCTGGATCTCGCTGACTCTGTGAGCCGAGGTAAGACCGACTAGTAAGGCCGTCTTTATGGTGACCAGCCTAATGTCCACGGACGCCTTGGCTCGAATGGTTTGTGCGTCAGGGCGCCCAAGACTATGTTAAGGTTCCACACAGGGTGCAGTCTCTTGACAGGTGGCTAGAGCCTAGCAAGACCAGTCAGATGTTTCTTGACGATAGGGTTGGAGGAGGAAAAAAATAGCTTCCTCCGAGTTCCTGTAAGCCCCAATGGCTGCAAGGTATGTCTGGCAAGTGTCCACCTGTATGTCTGAATGAGCAAGGTGCGCCGAAAGAGAGCACGTCGTCCAAATTGCAGGCCAAGGGGTCAATTCCCTTGGAGTCTGCCCAGTGGCAGAATCTGGTCCATTTGCTTTTGTACTGGGCCCTGGTGGCTTTACTCCTGGCGCCCTGTATGATCTCCAGATTGGCCTGTGAGAGGCTAAGGTGCCGCAGCGCTACCTGCTCAGGTACCACACTGTGAGGGTTAGTTTCCCTGGCGCGAGGAGAATGATTCTGCCCCACTGCTGCGCCAGAAGATGTGCTGGGTCTGTTGGAAGGTGTATCGGGGGCACCTCCGAGAGGCGGAGTAGTTTCGAAAACAAGGGCCTGGCAGGCCGCCATGGAGCTATCAGAATGATGTGGAGTCAGTGAGACTCCTTGATCTTGCAAATTACCCTGTGGATCAGGGGAGTAGGCGGAAAGGCGTAGGCCTTCATGCCAGTCCACTGGAGGTGAAATGCGTCGCCTAGAGAGCCGGGGCCCTGACCCTGCCAGGATGCGAACTGGGGACACTTCCTGTTGTGCCAGGTGGCAAAGAGATTCACTTGGGCATGACGCCTACCTGTTGAAGATCTCAATAATAACGAGGTTGTTTAGCTGCCACTCTTAATTGTCCTCTCCCAGCCTGCTGAGCCTGTCCGCCTCCAGGTTGGATCCCCCCGGGAGGTGGACTGTCGAGAGGTAAATGTCGTTTTCTAGGGCCCATTCCCACATGCTGATCGCCAGTCTGCACAGAGGAGGGGATCTGGTGCCTCCCTGCTTGTTGACGTAGTACATGCTGGTCAAGTTGTCTGTCTGGATGAGGACAACCTTTCCCTTGAGAAGTGGTAGGAATGCTCTTGAGCGCTAGCCAGATGATGTTCAGCTCCAGCCAATTGATGTGGTATTCCTGCTCCTGTGAAGTCCAGGTGCCGTAGACCGAGAGATCGTCCAGGGTGGCTCCCCAGCCCTCGAGCGAGGAGTCTGGTGATTGCGGCCTGCTGAGTGGGTGGCCGAAAAGGCTTGCCCGTCCATAGGTTGCAGTCCATGGACCATCAGGTTAGGTCCGGGTGGAGGGATGGAGGAACGTTGATCTCGGATTGCGAGCCCCGCTCCTGATTCCATGAGGCCGCAAAGTGCAGCTGAATCCTTCTCATCCTAGTCTTGTGTGCGGCACGGCTAACAGGACCGCCGCCAGTAGACCCAGGAGATGTTGGTACATAAGGGCACGGGAAGAGTGGAAAACCTCTTCCGGAGTTGCAGCCCTGACGAGCCAGTTGTCGAGGTATGGGTAGCTGTGGAGGCCCTGCGCTGTGAGGAGGGCCACAGCGTTCATGAGTCTGGTAAAGACCCTGGGGCCGAGTTGAGGCCAAATGGAAGGACTTTGGATTGGAAATGGTAGCCCATGATCCTGAACCGTAGGAAAGAACAATGGGACTGCCAAATCAGGATGTGTAGGTACGCGTCCTTCAGATTCAGGGAGCAGATCCAGTCTCCCTTGTCCAATTTCTCTGCTATAAAAGCTTGCCTAATCATCTTGAATTTTTGCAGGGGTGGGGAGAGGTTGAGGGTGGAAAGGTTCACCACAACTCTCAGGCTCACCTGGTTCTCCGGAATGGCGAAAATCCTGGAGTAGAAGCCTGGCTCTCTACGGGCGACCGAATCTCTGCCAAAAGAGTTGCTGTCCCAACCTGTGGGAGTGGAGTGGAGGGGAGGAGGGAGGAGAGACTGGGATAGGAAGGCAATACCCCGTGGATACTAAGAAGAAGATCCAGGGGTCCGCGAAATTCTGGCGCAGGAATTGTGCATGGAGAGCAAGCCTGCACCCCCCTCCCACCGGAGACACGTGGACCCGAAGGGGCGTGTCATGCCTTCTTTCCCTCAAAGAAGGACACTGAGGGGGGGGGGAGGGCTGGAAAAAGCCCTTACTCCCCCACCCCCTTTTTTTGTTTGTGCAGGTTCTGAGACGGCAGACGGTCCGGCTGCCTGGATCTGCGTTCCTGGAAGCCAGAGAACCCTCCATATGTACGACCCTTATCCAAGCAATGCAGAGCTAGTGTGTACGATTTGGCTGTGGTCTTTGTAAGAATGGATAAAGACTTTGCTGTTTGTGAGCTGTTCTTCTTGTCAAACTCTTCGTCTGTAGAGGAGTGGAAGAGGCCCCCCCCCGCCCACCTCGAATGGTAGATCTAGAATGCACTCCTGCACTCCTGGACATCCGGTTTGAATTTCGTTGCCCCGAGCCAGGCTGTTCTCCTCATGACCGTGGCAATGCAGATGGCACGGCCTGAGGTATCGATATGAGCCACTGAGGATTCCATGAGGTAATGCACCACAAGCTTGGCTTCTGCTAGCCCCACCTTAAAGCGCGATTGTCACTGGGTGGGGAGTTACAGGAAGAAGTCCGCAATTTCCCGCCATAACCGTTGGTTGGCGGCAGCCAGCATGGAGTCTGCGTTGGACTGACGCAGGTGCAAGGAGGCGTTGGAGTAGATCTTCTTGCTGTACGCCTCCAAGATATTCTCCTCCTTGCCTAGCAGCGCCGCAGAGGAGGAGGCTGAGGACGACTGAGGCTTGGAGTATAGTGATGCCGCAGCGATCACCGAGGAGTGTGGCTGGGGATGGGTCGAGAGCAAGAGTGTATCCCCCCTCCATCTGCCTGTACTTGGCGTCGATTGACCGACTGGACCGAGTGGGTCTTGAGCCAACCCTTCTTGGCCAGGGAGACTACATCGGTTTGCAGTGGAATGCCCGTGCTGGCAGAGGGGCGTCTCGCGAGGACTTCAGCTAGAACCTCCTCTGCCGGCTGTTCGACCTCGGGTTGGGGGAGGCCCAGGTACTCCGCCAGGCCAGCAAGACGTTCATGGAAGGCTCTGGCTGAGGATGGCATGTCCGGATCCTCCTCCTCGTCTGTATCCTGTGGATCTGGAGGATCTTGTGGAGGAGGAGTAGATGGCACCGGAGGCTGGGGTACAGGGACCGCAGCCAGAGGCTGCGGAGGCAGAGGTTGCACAGTTGGCTGTGGAGCCGGAGGAGGCAGCTGCACTGGGGCCTGTGGGCCCGATGGAGGAATCTGTGGTGCCTTTAGCATGGCAGGGAGGACTTCCCTGACTGTGTCCTTGATGATAACCCCCATCTGAGGAGACCTCATGAGGCCGAGGAATTTCTCAAAGAGCACCTCCTCACTGGCCAAAGAGGTGGCAGGGGGAGGGGTACCGACAGGGTAGCAGGGGGCTGCTGGAGCCACTGTGTACCCAGTCCATATGGATGCAAAGGAAAGTTGCCCTGCGCAAATGAAGGGTAGACTGTAGGCCACGTACCTGTTTGAGGCCAGTCCCAACTTGACGCTCTTTCTTCGCCAAATTCGTGGAATGGCGTCAGACGGGTGTCCCTTTCTGGCGTGGTGGTCATTCTGTCGCGCTGCCTGCCACGTGTTGCTCAGCCTGCTGGGCCCGGCCTCGTCCAAGACTCTTGCGTGTGGATCACAAGGCCTACCCTGCTCCTCAGGCCTCGGCAGGTGAGCCACCCTCCACCCAGGGGTTGGTCGAGCTGCATATAGGTGCCCCCTTGGACATATTGCCGTTGTTAGGGCGTAGCCCTTCGGGTGTAGACCCGGTACAAGAACCTTCCGGTCCCTCAACACTGTGCTCGGGAGGATCCGAGGAACCCTAGACCCGAAGGCCGGTAGCTGTAGCAGCCTTGGTGCACGTGCCAGTTGAAGGACCTGGCCCGTCCCACGAGCTCGGGGGAGTCCCTGTGAAGGAGTCTCTCTTGCGGGGTGCGCTGAAAAATATCGGCCCCACCTTGGGTCTGGGCCGATGCTTCACGAAGTTCTTGAGATCCTCTGGAGGCGACCTCTGGAAGAGCTCCATCCACCTGGCTAGTCTGTTCTTCAGCGCCTTCGAGGATAGCGAGTCACACACTGAACATGATTACCAACCGTGGTCTGGGCCAAGGCAACGTAGGCAGAGGGCATGGGGTCTGAAGTTGGGAACAGCCCGTTGCAGGATGGACACCTGCTGGACCCTGTAGAAGTTGACATATGCTGGGGAGGAGCATGACGGCTGAGGACCTAGTACCTGAATGATGGATGAGACAAAAAAGACAAAGAAGAATAAGTATCCGTGCGTGGAATTACATGGCCAAAGCCAAACCCAGGAGCGCTGGTGAATTCGGCCCGTTCCCGTCGACGTGGAAAAGGGGCCTGAGGTGTGGCGCCAGAGGCCAGAGTCAGGGCAGCGCATTCTCCCTGGGCCACGCCCCTGAATGCCTCTAAATTTAAAGGGGAAGGTTTTTTTCTGGTGAAAAAGGTTCCGTCTCCCGTCCCTTGGAAGGGACACCCATACAATATGGAGGAAAGGGGACAGGATGTGGGAGTATGTGTGGGAATACTATTGCCTCCTTTTCTGCGAGGCAAGGACAATTTGGATTCACCAGGGGTTGCAAGATTACCTCCAGCAAAGGGGTATCCGGGGGGGGGGGTTTGGGGGGTAGGAGGAATGTGGGGGAGGCAGGAGAGCATCTTGGGTGCAGTGCAGGAAAGGGATGAAGCAATACCTGCAAGGCACAGGTGTCACTTTTTTTTTATCTGCATGAGAACAAACAGGGACAACCTTCCCCCGACGTCAAAGAAAAGGGAAGAGGCATGATTGTAAAAACATTGTTCGAGGACCACCTCCACCATGGTAGGGAAAACGGCTTTGCCATTTACCTCTGGGCCAACAAGGAGAATTAAAGAAACCAATGTCCTCTGGTGCGAAAAGAGCACAGCTGCTGAAATGCCTGACCGAGAGACTTGGCAATGGCGTTCGACACCTTGAGCTTCATAAGCTACTTGCTTGCTCCACTGGGACCCAAAAGAATTGGTCCTATCTAAGATCATTTTGAGAACTTGTACCTGCACCTCAGGCACAAACCCAGAATTATGCACCAAGGAGTGCCTTCTTCGTAAAGCCCCCAAGCCCACTGAGCAGGCCACACAATCTGTAGTGTCCACAGCAGACTGCATGATTTGCCAAGCAGCAGCTTTGCCACCATTTCTGAGTCAACGAAACCAGCATATTTCTGGGGCCGTATCAGCTGCTTCTTCACCACATTACAAAGCATACGGGTGTACCCAGCTAGGTTGCAGGAGTTGGTTCATCAGCGTGACAGGGTCAAGGGAAGTCATGGGTGGGAGGGGAGGCAATCTGTACTCATGTGAATCATATGTAATGCTGTGTTGCCTCTATGGAAAGGGAACATATCTGGATGTCTTCTCTTATTGACACTGCTGTCCACTGTCTGTCTCTTAAAATACAGTTGTTAAAAACCAGTGGTCGAAGTGTATGAAAAGGAGTAGTGGAACTATGTTCCCTACTGGCGTACCCTACTCCCCACAAACCCCATCTCCACACCCCTCCCACGCACAATACAAAACACCAAACAAATTCACCTGCTCTTTAAGGGAACGTTCAGTGCAGTGCACTGAAGGACACATTTCAACTGCTTCCTACACTGGTTTTGTTTTAAAATACAAGTATAGGAATAGTAAAACATTTTTTAAAAAGTAGAGGAGCACCGCTCCCAACTGATAGCCGCCCACCTCGGCCACTGTTAAAAACATTCTTCTTTTATTTTTTTGTAAGAGTTGTTACCAGCGCTTAATGCTAGACTTCCAGAGGCCAAGACCTTCAATCGTGGGCATCCCGTTTCTGGCTCTCCTTCTCAGGTGGCCAGAAGAGAAAAGCAGCTAACTTGTATCCCTCTTATGGAAGCCTGAACAACCAGACTATCGGGCAAAGGATGCATGGAGAGAAAAGCTAGGGGTGAACTGGCCATGCAGTGCTGCTTGTCCAAACCTTTGCCTATGTCAAGCCTGAGCCAAAATGCCATGACCGGGTCACCAATGGCAGCATTGAAAGGTAGGAGCATATATTCAGGAGGAACTTGCTCCAGCATATTGGTATGGCTGTATTGAACCAAGGGAGCCATGATAACCAATCAACTGTCTTGCCGATGGTGTTTTTGAACGATATATATGGGATTTCTCAAAGGCCAGTCCTTTTATGAATTCAATTTCAGGTTAGGGATCAAAAAGCCCATGGCCTCCTGAAGATCAGAAGGCAGACCCATCATCTTGGCTGTACATCTCTTTAGGGAAGTCTTCCACTTCGCATTCCACTATAGATTATTCCATAAAAAGAATGAAATCAACCTCTTCTTCAAAGATATGCCCAAACGTGGAAAGGAACTCTGAACTAGAGGCTGAGGTAAAACTCTGCCTCTTCTGCACCTTTTTTAAAGGACTTTTGCCAAGTGACATCCAGGCTACCATGCTTAAAGGTAGACACATGAGATACAGGAGTGGTGCAGTCTACATGATAGGGTCCTGGACTTCGCTCTTGGAGTATAGTGAAGGGGCAAAAAAGGTGCTTTACCCAGCCCAAAACATTACAGTGGACTCTTGCACAACCACCAAGATAGAGGATTAAGCCACAAGCGCCATTGGTGAAAATATCCAATATTTTCTGGCAGGTCTCCACCTAATGCTCCTGGATAGAGCAGTTGTGGGAATGGTAGTTGTACGACTGGAGGTAGAAAGTCCTTCAGTGCCTGATGCACACTCCCTGGGGCGGAAGCAGCAATGCACTTACCAGAGGAAAATGAACAAAGACGCTTCAAAGAGTGACTAGGATAACAGCTCTCCTAGTGCGAAGCTTATTCCAATATTGCTTCCTGCTAGTCTACCATGAGCGTGATTCTTCAGGTTCCACTGACGACAGCAAGTGTTGTCGACAGTGGAACCTGAAGAATCACGCTCATGGTGTTCGAAGAAGGCTCCAAAGATGTCCGAAATGAATGGGGTCTTCCCACCCTTGTGACAATCAGTGAAGAGCTTTTCAACATGACCTCCCAATGTCTTAGGATACTCACTGGCACATGTTCCTCTGTGTCTGTATCCAAGCATAAAAAGTCAGCGCTTATGTAAGTCAAAGACATTGATTTCCTGCAGTCCTTGCAGGGCTTAAAGCCAGAAGCCACCGGAGAAGAAATTATGCAGGTTAATATAAATGTTAGAAGCAGAGATGTGTTCCAGAAGATGCGCAGCAGGATTCCTATATAAGACTCATGAGGTCACCTTCGGAGTGATAAACGCCAATGATAGAACAGAGCTGATGTGGGGATGCATTGCGGCCCCTGATGGCTGAAAAGGATTCTCAACCAGACCGATAGCTTAAGTATATTTCAAAGATGTGGAATCTATGGGAGGAAGGAATCCATTAGAAGAAAAAATATTCTTCCAACCTTTGCTTGAGTCAATGTACAATAAGGGAGCAAGAGGAATTGTATCGGGGAGTAGAGAGAACAGACAAAGGATACTCTCATTATCAATACTGAGTTAGTATAATGAACCACGTTGCGGTGGAGAACTCAAAGGAATGATATTTTTAATGCACACTGAGAATCTCAGAAGATAGTGGGTCTAGCCAGGATACAGGTTGAGCATTATGAAACGATAGGTCTGCCATTTAAACTTAATTTTTGTGAAAAAGTGTCAAACTCACAGAGCATAGTAATGGCAAAATGAAAAACACTATGCACATGTAAAGATGCACAACACGGTCAGCTTGTATTTTCCTTTTTTTAAAGGATGAAAAAAATCTTCGTTCACATTTTTTAAGACTTGGTAATAAATTGATACAGTGCTAAGCAATTGTAAACATGGATATGTGGAGAATGTGCATACCTGAAGTGAGATGTAAACTGCATTAGCCAAATGCACAGCTTCAGAGGCCTCCACTGGGTTAGGGATGTCTAGATCCTGAGGGATGATTTGACATTGCTTTAATAACTGTACAAGACAAGTCACATTCCCACTCATACTACAGAGCTCTTCCAGGAACCATGCACCATCTCTTGAAGTAAGATCAACAAGTTGCTCTCCCGCACTCGAGGCAGCCCCTTCCATCATTAGATTGCGCCTGCACATAAAGCATAGTTTGCATCATTGACGTTATCTGTGTAGCTTTAAAACATCAATCACACAGTTTTATCAAAAGTTGTTACAGCTAAGCCACTGTTGGGGAGAGGTGGTGTTTTCCGCCTCTCTCACCACTCTCGCATGCACGGATCTCACTTGTGCTGAAGCGGGGAGACGTCCCCCCGATCACCCAACTGTGATCTGTGTTTATCACATACTAATTACTAACAAGGAAAGCATGTAACTAAGCCTTATTAACGTGCAAAGACTCCATTTTAGGTAATCCACCAAATACCATCTTTTACTAGGGCTGAACATGATATCTAAAAGCCTGTCTCTCCCTTTGCCCTGCGCCTCACACCACCAGCCCAGGCCCCCACCCCACCCCACTGCCTCCTGCCAGCTTCGCACAAACCCTGTTCTCATGCAAGTTCAGCCATTCATTGTTTCAACTTTTAGTGCCGTCCCAGAACAGATGAGCTCAATGCACCGTGAGAGACCAGAACAGGCCCTGCATGAGTGCCTATCCATCATCACTAACCTGCGTGTGCCCTTCTGACCCCCGCCCTTCTAAGCTTTAATCTACCAGGCCCATGCCCCTCTGCTCTTTGATACAGATACACATCTAATCTCCCGTAGTGGCCAAATGAAGACACCCCCAAGAGCCCTGACCCCTGACACTCATTCTTTCTAATCCTAACACTTGTCTATTCATATCATGAGGCATTAGGTAGATCAAAACCTCCAAGGTGGGCACCTGGGTCGGGGACTCTAGATTTATGGGTACCGGGATGCAGAGGGTACAATTCATGCCTATAACTTGTCTATGAACTCTGGGAAGCAACCAGATTCCACACCAGACTTTATGAGAGTCATGTCTCTCATGCTCTCAGATCCTGTTATTATAAGATCAGTTAGTCAGGGAAAGTGTCATTTCTGCTGGCCTGACCTTCACCACACAGATGAGCCCAGAGGACCCACGTGCTGCGGGTGTGACACTCACGCCACAGCCAATCCTACGCGGTCAGCGCCTACACTTCTATACAGTACTCACGACTCAACCCAATTGTATTGTAGAATTTTGTATTTGTACCATAATGTCATCAATGACAATTCTTTCCCTTCTAATGTGCTGCCTGGGTAATATTTGGCAGAGAGCTCTCTGGGCAGCAGAGTTCTCTGCGTGCACAATTTATCTTATATAAACTTTGTTCTACTTGCAGTCTATCTCCTGGTCTCATTCCCTACTGGGGTGTGTCCATTATTCTGAGTTTTTGGATAACGTGTCGGGGAGTGGGCGCCTTCACCACTCTCCCAACGGAAGCAGCATAACAGGTTTATGGCACTAGCCAAACACAAGAGGGCCCCAAGCTAATTCTAAAAAATACATAGCGTAAACTTACATGACATTTAGTACTTCATTTGCAGCATAAAACCTTTCCAATTGCACTCACCTTGTCAGTGTGCAGAGTGCAGAAACAATGACACTTGCCAGGCTCAGTGACCCTTCTTCTCCATTCTCATGAAGGAAAACTTTAATGCAACGCTCAATTTCCTTTAGCTGCTCCTCACAAACTGACACAGTTACAGCTTCTTGCTTAAGTCGTTCTACTTGTCTTATGAGCTTATTGTTTATATCTGTTGCGTAACGTTGGAGAGTAATTTCTGTAGCATTTATAAACTGGCATACAGCGGGAGGAGCCTGTGGTGCATACTGCATTTCATATCTGAAATAAAAACATGCTTTATGTTAAATATTTAAATTGTCATGGTTTTTTATGATGTTCCTCCCACAGATTCCTCATCTTAGATCATATTCTTCTCTCTTCAGCAGGGGGGTTGGGGGGGGGGGGTGCCATGCGATGTCAGCGTCCTTTGACGCACGCCTTCCTTGGTGCTGGATGGGACGTCAGTATGTATAGCTTGCTAAGTGCGTCATGACCTCAGTTTCTATTTTTTTCCACTGAGTTGTGGTAATTTGAGAAGGCAATGAGAAATCTCTGGGAGGAACATCCACCAGAAGAACTAGTTACTCTTACCTTGTAACGTTCTTTCGATGGGATGTTCCTCCGACGTATTCCTTATCTTAGATAGAAATCCTTCAGCTTTGCTGGCCTCGGAAAATTTTTTCGCCAGAGGGCGCTGCGCGTCGATGATCGCCGAGTCGATGACCCTCGACGGCCTCCGTGCCGACGTCGACGTCATCCTGCCTATAAAGGCCGCGCGCAGCGTCCGTTGCTCAGTTCCGTTTTGTAGTCCCCAGTAATGTTTTTGGATTAGACTAATCACCTTGAAGGAGCATAGGCTGCAAACCCACAGGAAGTCATACTGCGGGGATGGATGGGAGGGTCGATAAGGAATACGTCGGAGGAACATCCCATCGAAAGAACGTTACAAGGTAAGAGTAACTAGTTCTTCGAAGGGATTGTGTCCTCCGACGTATTCCTTATCTTAGATAGACTCCCATAGCAGTGGTATTGTGACTGGAGGCGGGAGTAATAAAAGTTATGTTACCCTTCCAGAATGGACAGAGTGTAACACAGCCTTGCCGAATCTAGTTTCTTGACTAGAGGAGGAATCCAGGCTATAGAATTTGGTAAATGTATGTGCGGACGACCATGTGGCAGCCGCACATATATCTCGAATTGGCACCCCTCTTTGAAGGGCTGAGGATGTTGCGATACCCCTGGTAGAATGAGCCCTTAGATTTTGAGGAGGCTCCTTTCCTGCCAATTTGTAGCACTCCAGAATGGCTAAAATAATCCATCTGGAGATGGTTTGTTTTGTTATTGGAAGGCCCAACTTATGTCCTGCATAACCTACAAAGAGTTGGTCTGCTTGTCTGATCTTAGCCAATCTGCTGATATAAAAGCTCAAGGCTCGCTTAGGGTCCAGCCTGTGCAGTCTCTCTTCCTCCTTCCCCGGATGAGGAGGAGGGTAGAAAGAAGGTAATATAATCTTCTGAGTGATGTGAAACTCCGAGACTACCTTCGGGAGGAAGTTAGGCTTCACCTGAAGAACAACTTTGTCCTTGTAAAAGATTGTATGTGGAGGTTTACACGATAAGGCTTGCAACTCGCTAACCCTTCTAGCAGATGTCAATGCTATTAGCAAAACAGTTTTGAGGGTGAGAAGCTTCAATGAACAAGAGTGTAGTGGTTCAAAAGGGGCACCCTTTAGGAAGTTTAAAATTAGGTTTAAATCCCATAAGGGAACTTGAAAAGGTTTCGGGGGATAAACATTAGTTAATCCTTTTAGGTATTGTATTACCAATGGAATTTTGAAGTATGAAGGCTCCTCTGCAGTGCGCTTAAAGATTGATAGCGCTGCGAGATAGCCCTTAATTGTGCCAACCTGTAGGCCTGAATTAGCCAGGTAAAGTAAGAATGACAACACCATAGGTGTACCACAAGAAAAGGGTTCAATATTCTTTTCTCTGCACCAGCTGCAAAATTTGTTCCAACGGCAGCGGTATAGAGTTTTAGTTGCCGGCCTTCTGGCCGAAAGCAACACCTCCATAACATCATCCGGAAGGTCCCAATCCTTGTACCTCAACCTTTCAGACACCAAGCGTGAAGGTTGAGGGTCTTGATGGCTGGATGGAGAACCTGACCTTCCTTCTGCGAGAGAAGATCCTCTCTGTATGGCAGTCGAATTGGAGGGCAGATGGACATGTCTAGAAGGTCCGGGTACCACGTTCTCCTGGCCCAATCCGGGGCAATTAGGATCATGGTCTTCCGAAACCTTCTCAACCTCCTGATCATTTGAGGAATGACAGGGACCGGAGGGAACGCGTACAGAAGTGGGAACTCCCAGTCCACTACGAACGCATCTCCTAGAGCTCCTCTCGGGGGAAATTCCCTTGAGCAAAATCTGTCGCACTTCCTGTTGATACTGGTGGCGAACAGATCCACTTGAGGGGTTCCCCAAAGGGCGAAGATCTCTTGAAGGACTTCCTGAGCTATCTCCCACTCGTGAGAGACTGTGCTCTGCCTGCTCAGAGCGTCCGCTGTCAAGTTCTTCTCTCCGGCTAGGTGAATTGCCGATAGAGAGATTCCTTCCTGAATTGCCCAAAACCAGAGCTGCATCGCCTCTCTGCACAGTGGTAGTGAGCCTACGCCTCCTCTTTTGTTGAGGTAGTGCATGGCCACTGTATTGTCCGTCATTATTAGGACGTTTCTTCCCCGTACAGACGGCAGAAAAGCCTTCAGCGCTAGTCTGATGGCTCTCAGCTCCAACAGGTTGATATGTAGTCTGGACTCCGATGGAGACCAACGACCGCTGATGGTCAAGTCGTTGGCGTGAGCTCCCCACCCCGTGAGTGAGGCATCCGTGACTACTGTTATCTCCGGCCATGGTTGCCAAAACATTTCTCCTTTCAGGATGTTCTCCCGACAGGCCCACCACTGAAGGTCTCGGGCTACTTTGACCGGGATCCGAAGGAGATCTGTCATCCTTCCTGAGAACTGTGACCACTGAGTTCTCAGTGCCCACTGGAGGGATCTCATTCTCAGGCGAGCCTCCGGCACGAGGAATATGCAGGATGCCATGAGGCCTAGCAACCTCAGAAAGTCGTAGGCTGGGAGATATTGGGCATTCTGAAATCTGATGACCATCTGCAGAATATCTCGAGCCCTCACCTCTGGTGGCAAGGCTCTTCCCAGGGAAGTGTCCAGGACTGCTCCAATGAATTGGAGTCTCTGTGATGGTATCATCTGTGACTTCTTTAAATTGAGGGAGAAGCCCAGCTTGTGAAGGAAGTGGCAAACATAATCTAGTTGTCTCTGAACCTGTTCCGAAGATACAGCTCTGATCAACCAATCGTCTAGGTAAGGGTAGACATGAATCCCTTCCCTCCTTAGACTTGCAGCCACAACCGACATTAGCTTGGTAAAGACCCTCGGGGCGGAGGTTAGCCCAAATGGCAGAACTCGAAATTGATAATGAGAGCTGCCAATTGCGAACCTCAGGTATCTCCTGTGCCTGGGATGGATCGGCACATGGAAATAAGCGTCCTGGAGGTCTAGAGATACCAACCAGTCCTGAAGCTGGAGGGCCTGAAGGATCTGAGAGAGAGTCACCATCTTGAACTTGTCCTTTCGGAGGAATTTGTTCAATTCCCGTAAGTCTAAGATGGGTCTCAGTCCTCCGTCCTTCTTCGGTATTATGAAGTAGGGGGAGTACCAACCCTTGTTCCTTTCCGCTACAGGTACCAGTTCTATGGCACCTTTCTCTAGCAGGTCTAAAACCTCCTGCAAGAGGAGCGGATCTGGAAGCTTCAAAGGGTTGTTCCCCGGTGGATGACTCTGAGGGATATGTAGGAAGGGCAGGCAGTAACCTTGGGCCACTGTCTCCAGAGCCCAAGCATCTGACGTAATAGCCTGCCATTCCGTCAGATGGTGAGTTAACCTGCCCCCTACTGGTGTTCTGTGAGGGGAGACCTCAGAGTGGTTTTGAAGCGGCTGATGCAGTTGCCGAAGGTAAAGTGGCTCCTGCTCCTGCGGGTGCGGCTTTCTTTCCCCTACCCCGTCCACCACGGGTAAATCTTCCTTGGCCTCTTTGAGCCGGTCGTCCTCTGCCCTTTCCATATGAGGAATAGTAACGAAAGGACCGTCCTCTCCACGATGATCCCGAAGGACGAAAGGTATTCTGACGGATAGCAGCTCCCAATGACTTGGCTGCTGCCTTGGACGTTTGCAGTTTCTCCAAACTGTCATCCGCCTTCTTTCCAAAGAGGGTAGAACCGTCAAAGGGCATATTCAAAAGCCTGGTCTGCACGTCAGAGGCAAAACCAGACTTCCTCAACCACGCATGCCTGCGGATTGTGGTACTTGCCGCCATGGCCCTGCTGATACTGTCAGCAGAATCTAGGCCAGTTTGTAGGGTCTCGCACATCGCATCTTTACCATCCCTGATGATGTTTAAAAATGCGTCCCTTTCCTCTCCTTCTTGGAGGCAGTCAGCCGCTGATGAAGCGCACTCCCAAAGGGTGTGGCTGAACCTAGCGAGCGTACAGGTCGCGTTAATAGACTTTAACGCCATGCTACAGGCAGAAAAAACCTTCTTAGCCATGGCATCATACTTTTTGTCATCCCTATCCTGCGGAGCAGTGGGGTATGCAGATGTGCTGCCTGATGAGGTTGCAGCCTGTACAACTAAGCTCTCAGGAGTAGGGTGTTTTGACAAATATTCAGGGTCAGAACTAGCCACCCTGTATTTTGTTGACAGTTTTTTATTTACTGCCGGGATAATTTCCGGCGTTTCCCAGTTTGTCAAAATCCTTCTCTGTAGAGCAGAGTGAAATGGAACCACAGGATCCTCCTGTGGGCCCTTGTCCAGTATGTCAGTGAGGTCATCCTGCTGAAAGGCAGGAGAAGGTGCAGACCAACCCATAAATTCTATGATTCTAGACATCAGAGCTCTATATGGAGTCTCCGCATGTTCTCCTGGGTCTGGTTTGATAAATTCTGCTTCAGGAGAAGTGTCCAAGCCACTAGCTTCCTGAAGTGCATCCTGAAGATTTTTTAATCCTCTTTCCTCAGAGGCGAAAGTCTCTGGCTCTGGTGATGTGGTCCTCTGTAAATCAATATCTTGGTCTGAATCCTCCCTTTCCTCAAAAATCGAGGTTAAAGGGGGATACTTTGGTTTTTGGAATGGTATAAACCCCATTTCCAATGCAGAAGGAGCCATCATCACAGGCCTTGAAAACGTCGATGTCGTCGACACCGACGTGAAAGTACTCGAAGGCGCCGTGAAAAGCGTCGAGAAATGTGTACTAGGCCTCGAGGAACTCGAAAGGATCGGAGTCCTGCTCGAGAACGACGTCGACGTTCTCGGCGTCGAGTCGGAGGTCTTTTGTCTAACCGTTGGCTGTGGAGTAGCCGTGGTTCTTTCCTTCACCGGCGTCGATATCGGCGTCGACGTCGGCGTCGACTCGATCGACTGATGCGCCGATGAATCCTTCGACAACGGCGTCGATGGCGCCGACCTCTGTTTCGAAGGAGTTTTCGACGATGGCGTCGATGATGCTTTATCTCCCGATGGCTCGAGGCGCTTTCGGGTTGACTTTTCCGCCGGGTACTGCGACTCGCGGCGTTTAGATTTTTTGGGTTTTTTACCCGGGGTATCACCCTCAGCTGTCTTCGAGGGGGACGAGGCCGCTTTCTCGAAGACGCTTAGCATCTTTTTCCTGAATTCCTCCCACTCAGCTTGCGAGCTGCGTTTTGTGGGGCAATGAACTCTCTCAGGAGAACTCGACGAAGATGACGAAGGGGATCTCCTACGTCTCTTCTTCGAGTGTCTCGATGTCGACGAGTGGTGGGAGCCACTTCGTGATCTAGAACGAGAGTGTTTTTTATGGTGAGGAGACGAACGTCTCGACTCTACCGAAGAAGCTTTCGAGGAAGTTAAAGTTGACCTACCTCTCTCGAGCTTCCCCCTACGCTCCTTCAAGGCTTTCGCCGTCATGGAAAGGCATTCCTCACACTCCGAACTCTGGTGCGTGATTCCCAGACACCACAAACAGACCCTGTGAGGGTCCGTCAACGACATTTTCTTCCCGCAGTCTCGGCACTTTTTGAAACCGGACCGAGGGGTCGTCGGGTCGGAGGAGGATGCCATCGATATCGAGGTTAGATATTATATCGAGAACTGAGCAACGGTGTTCCGAGGCACAACGAAGCGCGGAAAAACGGAACTGAGCAACGGACGCTGCGCGCGGCCTTTATAGGCAGGATGACGTCGACGTCGGCACGGAGGCCGTCGAGGGTCATCGACTCGGCGATCATCGACGCGCAGCGCCCTCTGGCGAAAAAATTTTCCGAGGCCAGCAAAGCTGAAGGATTTCTATCTAAGATAAGGAATACGTCGGAGGACACAATCCCTTCGAAAGAACATTACCACAGGTAAATCATTTGTTCTACTAATTAATTGTGTCCTCCAACAGATTACTCATCATGCAGCTGAAGGAAAGTAGGGGGGTGAACCCAGAGGCCCACAGTCAAATCAAGAGATGTTGGAGGGATGCCCTGCCAAATCGGGCATCTTGGCTTAAAAGAGTATCAAGACAGCAGTGTTTTGAAAAGGTATGTCATAATGTTGCAGACTGGCAGATGTCTAGCAAGTAACAAGTTACTTACCTGTAACTTTTGTTCTCCAGCATGGGTCTGGCATGGATTCACATGCTCATGAATATTCCCCGTCGTCAACCCGGGAATCCTCGGTAAAGAAAAAAATCAGTATCAGTTTCGTTTCTGATCTGTCTTTCTCAGTAGTAACCAATCACTGGTCTCTGGGTCATACTGCCCCCAGCCAATGACTGCCCTCTCCCTAAGCCCCGCCTCTGGCAGCCATCTTCAGATTTGGTAGCACGCAAGGTGGCAGTATGACCAAGTGAAGAGCCGCAGAGGGGTAGGAGGGAGGGTTCGCATGTGAATTCATGCCAGACCCATGCTGGAGAACAACAGTTACAGGTAAGTAACTTGTTCCTTCTCCAGCATGGGGTCTGGCATGGATTCACATGCTCATGAATATAAGAATACATAGCAGTACACACATGCACAACCAACGGGAGGTGGCAAAGGCTCAACATTAAGCAATTCTTACATCCTCACCAGGCTCGCCTTAGGCGAACAGGTTGCGCAGCACTGCTTGGCCGACACTGGACTCCTCCCTGGAATCCCGGTCAACGCAATAGAATCTCGTGAAGGTGTGCGTCGACCTCCACGTAGCAGCCCTGCAGATCTCCAGCAGGGGCACACTAGACAAGAACGCTGTGGTAGCAGCGATAGCTCTGGTCGAATGGGCTCTCGGACGGCCAGGCAACGGCCGGTTTGCCAACTGATGACAGTGCATGATGCAGATGGAGAGCCATCTGGAAATGGAAGCCTTCGAGAGAGCCTTCCCTTGGTTCACAGGTCCAAAGTTCACAAATGGCTGTGATGTTTTCCGAAAACTCTTTGTGCGGTCCACGTAGAACTTCAGCGCTCTAGCCACATCCAGAGAGTGCAAAGTCCTCCCGGCCGGTGACGAAGGCGACGGGAAGAAAACAGCTAACACCAAGGGCTCGTTGAGGTGGAAGTCTGACGGCACCTTGGGCATAAAGGAGGGGTGCGTCCTCAACACCACCCTTGTGTCGTGAAAAGTCAAGTATGGAGGCTTGCAGGATAGGGCCTGGATCTCTCCCACATGTCGTGCGGGGGTGATGGCCACAAGAAACGCAGTCTTCCATGACAGGAACTTCAACGGTGCCGAATGCAGGGGCTCGAATGGCGCCCCCATGAGCCTGGTGAACACCACGTTGAGCTCCCACGCCGGGGCAGGGGCCTTCACTGGCGGGAACGATCGGAACAGTCCCTTCATAAATTCCTTCACCAGGCAATGGGACCACAAGGACGCTCGTCCTGTGGTTCTGGTGTATCGGGAGATCGCAGCCAAATGTATCTTGATGAAGGCGTGAGCCAGTCCAGCCTTGGCCAGCGACAGTAGGTACGGCAGCACTTGAGGGGCCGTAATCCGTAGAGGGTTGATCTTCTGTGCACGGCACCAGACAGAGAACCTCTTCCACTTATGTCCATAGCACTTGAGAGTTGAGGACGCCCTGGCCTTTGCAAGGACCTCTATGCAGTCAGCCGGGATATCGTGCCCTCCAAACTCTAGTGCTGCAGGAGCCAGGCCTGCAAGTTCAGCGACTCCGGGTCGTGATGAAGTATGGCGCCTCCTTCTCTGGAGAGAAGATCCACGTCCGTCGGCAGCTTGACTGGTGGGGACGCTGACAAGTCCAGAAGGTCCGGGAACCAGATCTGCCTCGGCCACACCGGGACCTCTTGAGCTGGTTGACGAGTCGGAGCAGCAACGGCAACAGAGGAACGCATGTAGGAAAAGGCCGTCCCAGGGGAACGAGAAAGCATCGCCCATGCTCCTCGGCTGGGGAAACCTGCTGGCGAACCTCTGGCACTTGGAGTTTGTCGCCGTCGTGAACAGGTCGATCTGTGGTTTTCCCCATCGTCGGAAGAGTCGATCCTGACGTAGTTCCCACTCGTAGCACGAGCGCAGCTCCCTGCTGAGTGAGTCGGCGATGGTGTTCTTTATCCCTGCCAGATGAAAGGGCACCAGAAACATCACTTGGGCGACGGCCCAATGCCACAGATCCTGGGCTTCCTTGGAGAGGGCTGGGGATCTGGTTCCTCCCTGCTTTCGGATGTAGAACATTGTGGTGGTGTTGTCGGTGAAGATTCTCACCACCTTGCCCTTGAGGGACGAGAGAAAGGACCTGAGGGCCGAGAACACTGCACCACGGAGCTCCAGGATGTTGATGTGGAGCGTCTTCTCCTCCGGGAGCCAAAGGCCTCTCGCGTGAAGTTCTCCGGTGTGCGCTCCCCACCCTTCCAGGGAGGCATCTGTCATCACCGTTATCTGGTGGGATGGGGTCTGAAAGTCTGTGCCCGCCGTCAGATGAGCGCGGGTGCCCCAGCACCGGATCGCCCGTCGGAAGGTCTCATTGAGTGGGATCCAGTCCTCGAAGCTGCCCGTCGCTTGGATCCAGCAGGCGTCGAGGAACTCTTGCAGAGGGCGCATCCGAAGCCTGCACAGGCACACGAGATATATGCAGGAGGACATCATCCCAAGGAGGGACTTGATGGACCTCACCCTGGCCACGTCCGTGGCCAGCAGACGCTGCACCTTGCCCAGGATGGCCTTCGTCCTTTCCTCCGACGGCGAGGCCAGACGCGCCACTGTGTCGAGCTTCGCACCCAGAAACAGTGCGACTTGCGACGGGACTAAGTGGGATTTGGGAAAGTTGATGGAGAATCCCAGGTCCGTGAGCAGCTGGACGGTCTTCGCTGTGTGATCTACGGCGAGCTCCCTTGTCCTTGCTCGGATGAGTCAGTCGTCCAGGTAGGGGTAGACGTGGATCCCCTGCAGGCGCAGCCGCGCCGCCACCGATGCAAGACACTTGGTGAACACCCTGGGTGCCGACTTCAATCCGAAAGGGAGGGCCTTGAACTGGTAGTGCCGTCCTTGGACCACAAACCTGAGGAACTTTCGGTGTCCTTTCAGAATGGGGATGTGGAAGTACGCATCCTCCAAATCCAACGACGACAGGAAATCGCCCTCCTCCAGCTGTCCCAGCACATGCTGGAGGGTGACCATCCGGAACTTCTGTGCCTTGATGTACTTGTTCAGTCGTCGCAGGTCCAGGATGGGGCGCCATCCTCCTGTCTTCTTTTTCATGAGGAAGTACCTTGAGTATACTCCGGAGCCTCTTCGGGTGGAGCTCGATGGCACTTTCTTTGAGCATCGCCCTTACCTCCAATAGCAGTTGGGGGACGTGATTTTCCTTCCTGGCCACGGGTTGAATGCAGGAGCACTTTTAGAAATTCGAGGGCGTGCCCCTGGGCCAGGGCATCCAGCACCCAACGGTAGGTGGAGATGGACTGCCACACGCTGACCAACTTCGCCTGCCGGCTTCCCACCGGGGTGCTTCGGTGGGGGCCCGACACCGCTGTCGGTTCAATCTTGCTTGGAGGACGCCTTGCCGCCTTGGCCTCCCTGGCGACGACGGCGGGGTCCACCCGACTTGCCTCGTCCTCTATAGGCTTCCTGCGACGAGGAGCGGGCCGCTTGGCAGTACATAGAGGAGCCACCGCCAAATCCCTTGGAGGCACCCTGCTTGCCTCCGGTGCTCCGAAAGGACGGCCTTCGTTGCCGGAGAATGCCTAGGGCCTTAGCTGTCTCTATGTCTGCCTTGATGGCTTGTAGGGACTCATCCACTGTTTTCCCAAACAGATTGTTCCCGTCAAACGGCATGTCCAAAACCTTGGCTTGTACGTCCTAGCGGAAATTCGTCGACTTGAGCCACCCTCGTCGTCTAAGGCAAACGCCATTGCCTAGCTGGCGGAAACCGGTGCCGGCAATGTCCGTTGCCACCGTAATGGCGTGGTCCGACGCCACTTCGTCTTCTTGCAAGATCTCCAGGGCCTCGGCCCTCTTGTCATCCAGTAGGAAGTCCAACAGGGGGGCGATCTTGTACCATAACTCCCTGTCGTAGCGGGCCACGATCATGAGGGCGTTGGCCGCCTTAATCGTTGTTGCCGCCGACGAGATAACTCATCACATTGCGTCCAGCTTCTTTCCTTCGCCGTCCGGCGGAGAAGTTGACGTTGAGGCCGATGCCCCCCCCGCTTTCTTCTTGGCCGCCGGTGAGACGACCGAGTCAGGGGTCGGTTGTGCCCTAAGGCACAAAGGGGCTGCGTCGGGGACCCGGTACTTCTTCTCGTACCGATCCCTCTTGACAGGCGTCATAGACGGGTTCTTGAGAAGGGTGAGACCCTCGTCCCAGATGTCATCCAGCAGAGGCACGGCGAGGACTGTCTTCCTCTTGGCCTCGCGCCATTGGTAAAGGAAACCTTCCTTCTCTTCGGGGCAGAGCTGAAAAAGCTTGGATGCCCTGGCGATCATTGTATGGAAAGATCCGATCTCGTTGGGCGGGGAGGCCTGGGCTGGGGGCGATGGGAGCTCCGTCCTGTCATCACCGCCGTCGTCGTCAGTACCCGTCGTGGCCGTGTCCGTTCCCGTGTCATCCCCAGGGACAGGGGACGTGGGTAAATGCTGAGCAGGCTGCGAGGGCTGAAAAGGCGGGGCTGGATGGATCTGTCTTCTCTTGTTCGGGGGGCTTCCCGCCGGGCCTGGCTCCTCCATCGAGCCTGGTTCAGGATCCTCCGTCGGTGGTAAGGGCAATCTCGTCCTTATCTCCGAACATAAGGATTGTATCGCCAACAAAATGGCCGGCGAGTTATCCTGCGGCTCCGGAAGCGATGGGCGACTAGGACCCTCGCCGGTGCCGCCGTCACTCTCGACGTCACCTTCGTCGGGATCCCTCCCGTGGGGACGGGCCTCTACGATGCCCTTGTTGAGGCCCTCCAAGACTTCTACCAGCTCCTCCTCGGATGCTGTGTCCGTGTCCACAATGGCCACCCACCTTTTTTCCACCGGGGTCTTTTCGATGGGTCTGAAAGAGGCTTCCCTCCGCGGAGGCAGGGAGACTCTGGGCCCCGTGGTCGCCTCCACTGGTGTAGCCTCCACAGGCTGTGCCAGGGCCGCCGCGACTTCCTCGATAGAGGCCTTGGCCGGGTGAATCAAGGCCTTTACCACATTGTGTGTGCCTGTGGCCTTCACCTTGGGGGGAGGGTCACCGCCTCGCTCCCCCTCAGCCGGACCCTTGGAGCTTGACCGGGGCCTCCCCAGAAGCTTCGCCGGGTTCTCGGCCTTCCTCTTCCCTGAGCCAGAGCGTTGGCTCGTGGTTGATGGCACTGGAGAGGGTGCGCCCTGCCTGGCAGCTGAGGAGCCCGACCGTTCGGCGCTCCCGGTGCCCACGGACTTGCGGTGCTTTGCCTTCTGTTGGGCCCCCATCGCCGGGGCGCCCTCACAGGACTTAGAAGACCGCTCGGACTACTACTTCTCACCTGACGGGCTCTTTCCTTCCAGCCAGTTGGAGAGACGAAGGTGTCGGTCCCTGATGGTCTATTCCGACATGTTCCTGCAAAACGCACAGTCCTTCTCCACGTGTGTTTTGTCCTCATGAAGGCAGTAGAGACATTTCGAGTGCTCGTCCTCCTTGAACACATTCTGCAGCTGGCATCCAGGGCAAACCCTAAACAGCTTTCTGGGCGTCGAGCTTCCTTTCTCCTGGGCCATGTTCGGGTAGGCCGCAGAAACTTCTGGAATCCTCCAAGAAGCGTAACTCGACGAAATCTTCACCCTTGAGGGACGTAGAAAAATCCGACACGGATCCCCGTTAATCGGATGTAGAGACGGTGGAGCTTCAGGCCCTATATTTGACCGAAAAATGAGAAATTCTCTTTGAAAAAGCACGAAAACGCAGCAAAAGATCGAGAGCTAAACACGAGAACTCCCAACACTTGAGCGTGCAGTAAAAATCTGAAGATGGCTGCCAGAGGCGGGGCTTAGGGAGAGGGCAGTCATTGGTTGGGGGCAGTATGACCCAGAGACCAGTGATTGGTTACTACTGAGAAAGACAGATCAGAAACGAAAATGATACTGATTTTTTTCTTTGCCGAGGATTCCCGGCCTGACGACGGGGAATATCATGAGTATGTGAATCCATGCCAGACCCCAGGCTGCAGAACATCTCCTTTCTGAAAATACGAAGAGCCGACCAATCCTCTGGTTGAGTGTGCTTGGAGGCCTTAAGGCGCTTCCTTCCCTGCGATGGAGTAAAATTTGGAAATGCAGAAGACTATCCATCTCAAGAATGTTTTTTTTCTCTCCAAAGTTTCTCCTAGTCTGGGGCCAGTGTATCACATGATAAACTGGTGTTCTATCATAAACATCTCGTGATGGGGGATGCAAAAACATAGGGCGCTTATAGAGTTCAGTCCCTTCCTCCGTGGATGGGTGAGGAGGGAGTCAAATATCCTCTGATCCTCTGATATAGACACCAAGGAGGGCAAATGCCCATGTCCAGAAGGTCAGTGTACCACGTCCTCCAAACCCACCCAGGGGGAATCACGAACATAGTTGTTCCGAACCGGCTCAACCTTCTAAGATCATGAGGGATGATGGGGATTGACAGGAATGTGCATAGAAGTGGAAAGTTCCAGTCCACCACAACCATCCCCCAGTGCTCCTCTCATGTGAAACCCCCTGGAGCAGAACAGCTCGCACTTCCTGACAGAACTGAGGGGTAAGGGATCCAACGAAGGGTAAGGGATCCAACGAAGGGCAAGGGATCCAACGAAGGGCAAGGGAACCACTGTAGGGGCTACCAAAGGGGTAATATCGCTGAAAGAACTTACTTTAAAGCACAACTCCCACTCATGAGAGACCAAGCTCTGCCTGCCCAGGGAGTCAGCAATCATGTTCTCCATTCAGGCTTCATGAACAGCTGACAGGGAGATAAATAAGAGCTGCATTGCCTTCCTGCACAGGGGTAGCAACCAGACACCACCTCTCGTTGAGGTAATGCATGACCACCATGTTGTGAGTCATGATCAGTACAGTTTTCGCCCACACTGAAGGCAAAAAGGTCACCTGTATCAGTCTGATAGCCTCAAGCTCTAACAGGTTTACGGTAACTGTTCTCTGTCAGGGACCATAACCTGCTCATGGAAAATGTGTTCAGCACCTTCAGGGAGGCATCCATAAGTATGGTTGCGATACGGCCTAGGCTGCCAAATAGGTTATTCTGCCATCAAGTTCTCTCTGCAGGCCCACCACAGTGTGACCCTGCTTGGGACAAGAAGAAAGTCCATCATGCTGCCTGAGAACTGTACTGAATGAGATCTGAGGGCCCACTTAATTGAGCTCATTCAGTCGGGCCTTTGGCACAAGAAAACAAAAGGATGCCATGAGGCACTGTCAAGGTGTTCTGAAATTGCATGACCATCTGCTGGATGTGAATAGACCTGTTCTCAGGAGGAAAAGCCCTCCACAAGGGAGAGTCCAGGGCTGCTGCAATGAAATGGAACATTTGCTAAAGTGTCAAATGGCTACCCTTGAATTTGATGGAGAGGTCCAGTCTGTGCAAGAGGTGGCAGGTGTGGCTGAGATGGTTTTGAGCTTGCTCTGGGAAATGAGCTCCGATTAGCCAGATGTCCAGTTAAGAGAAGACATAAATCCCCCCTCTCTTTAGACTGGCTGCCACCACCGGTGAAAACCCTTGGAGCAGCGGGGATCCAGATAGGTAAAACCCCAAACTGATAATGGGTACTGTCAAATATGTACCTCATGTACTCTTATGTTTGAAATGGAGAGGGGGACTGAAACCGCGCTCATCGACCTAAAAGCTCAGATCGACACACTCAGAGACAATGGACAAGCTGCCCTACTCCTACTCCTCGACTTATCTGCAGCATTCGATCTTGTCGATCACTCTGTCTTATGCTCACACCTCCACTCATCAGCACACTTCTCCATGGAGGCCATCACCTGGATCACATCATTCCTCAACGGCAGAACCATGAGGGTCTTCTCTCCTACTGCTGCAGCAGATCCCATACCCATCACCTGTGGTGTACCACAGGGCTCCTGTGACTCCCTCACTCTGCATAATATATTTACCAAGCCCCTTTTCGATGATCTGGATCATCTCGGTATCACCTACACAAACTATGCAGATGATACCCAGATCCTCCTTCCACTTTCTGAAGATTATGAAAAGGATTTGGCCTTGCTAAATAGAGTGTACATCATCATCCAGGCATGGATGGCCACACATGGACTATGCCTGAATGATGAGAAAACAGAGCTTATCATCCTAGGCACCACCTCCAGCCTAAAGCAACTGGGCCCGGCATACAATTCCTTCATGATTGATGGAAATAACATCACAGTCGGACAGGAGGTCAAAACACTGGGTTTCTACCTGGATTCTAACTTCTCCTTTAAAAGACAAGTGAGCTCCTTAGCATCATCCACGGCATACACATGCAAACTAATCCGCGCAGCCAAACCATTTCTTTCGGATAATAGCTGCCTTACGCTTGCTAGAGCCCTCATATTGTCCCGTCTTGACTACTGCAAAGCCCTCTACCTGGGATCATCCAAGGCCACTACCAGTAAGATACAAATTCTCCAGAACAACGCTCTTAGAGCAGCTCTGGGCATCTCTAGAAGAGAACACATAACAGGACTCAGCCAACAGAACAAATGGCTCTCTACTAATGACAAAATCCTCTTAAAAACGGCATCACTCACCCATAAAGCGATCAATAATGCTGCCCCAACCTACCTAGTCAATAGATTTCACAGACAATCTTCCTTAAGACCCGTAAGAACGGCATACAAAGACTGCCTAACCGTTCCCACCTACAAACGTGCCACCATAGGGGGAAATAGCTTCCCGGAAAAAGCTGCCAAGTTGTGGAACTCCTTGCCTGCAAACATCAGAATGGACCTGCCTTACCAAAACTTCCGCTCCAAGGTAGTTTCATGGCTGCAATCAGAGGCCCACTAGGACATATAAATGCCGCAATACCTGCACACAGCTTAACCATATGTGCCTACATGTCTACTTGTATATAATGCTTGACTCGTTACCTCACTGCTGCTTTGTATATAACTTTGGTTTACTTTCTTGTCCCACGCTTATGTATATGTTATGATGATTGTAACTAAGCCTAGAAAATTCTTGTAAATGCTGCGCCCTGATACCTCCGGGTACCCTCGCGCATCATAAATAAAAAAAAAAAACCACAAACAAGCATATGAAAGTAAACGTACTGGAGATCGAGTGAAACCAACCAATCCTGTAACTACAGGGCCTTGACGATCTGCAATAGTGCTACCATCTTTAATTGGCACTTCCGGAGGAACTTGTTGGGTCGTAGTCCATCGCCGTCCTGCGGCACTAGGAAGTAATGTGAATACCATCCCTGGTTCCTCTCCACTGCAGGTGTCCACCCTCCAGCAGGGTAGCAAACCCCTGCAGTATCAGCAGACCTGCTGGCGGAAAAGGATGTGCATTTGTACGACAATCTGGAGGGCGCAGCAAAAATGGCAGGCAATAGCTCTGGGTTACCATTTGCTGTACTCATGCATCCAAAGTAGTGAAGCACCGTTCTTCAAATGCAGGCCTAACCTCCTCCCCACTGCTGAGGTGTATGAGGAGGCCTCAAAGTGATTTTGAATCAGTGGTAGACCCAGTCGACAGTGGCCGCAGCTGACTGCATTGCCTTCCCACCCCTATGTTTTCCCATTCTAGCTAACTTTCTTTGACTTCGCTTTGTGGCGATTTGTCCTCTGACTCTTCAACTGAAGGCACTAAAGTACCGAAAAGGTCTGCCACTCCAAGCATGTGTAGTCGACTGCCACCTCAAGATTTCGCAGCAGCTTTAGTTGCCTGGAGATTTTCCAAACGGTCATCAGTTTTGGGCCTAATGAATGGTAACCGTCTAAGGCATGTAAAGGAGCTTTGATTGAATGCCTGGCGCGAACCCAGACTTTCTCAGCCAGGAAAACCTTCTGGTGACTGGGCTGGTGTGTTAGCTCTTAAAACTCGGTCTCATGCGTCAAAACCTGACTGCAAAGCTTAGCATGCTGCCTCTTTTCAGTGTGTGACAAGGCCTTTGAACCCAGCTCTTATTTCTCCTTTGGGTATGTGTTCCGTCACCTCCAAAATGCCTATATGCTTTTCGTCAAAGGTACAGCGTTGATGGCTTTAAGGGCAATGCTACCCGATGCAAACACTTCGCAAGTGCATCATATTTTCGGTCATCCCCCATCTGGTGGTAGAGATGGGCAGGCACTAAACTTCACTCCATAAGTGGCAGCTAGGATCACCAAACCTTTGGGGCTAGGAAGTCAATAGATTAAGATCTGTACTTTTTTACCAATTATATGCTCACAGCTGGTGCTGAACATGGTTTTTGCCAAATAACTAGAAGTGGGTCCTTCAAAGCTGCATGAAATGGTGAAACTGGTTTCCTTAGACAGGATTTTGTCGAGACTATCCAATGGTCATTCTCGGAACAGTCTTGTTGGTGGACCCAATCCTAGGGCTTTGGTGATGAATCTATGCCATAATGCGTGTCCGATACATAAACAACGTGTATCAGAAACTACTTTCCTATGATGCTGGCGGTTGCCATGGCGCCTAAGCAGACGCCATGCCCGCAGGCATTGTATCGCAGCTGCCATGCTCTTGCGTCGAGTAACAGCATCACCAAGGTCACCCGACGCAGCAACGTCAGCAAGCCACACCCACTTTCCCAGAACCATAAAGAACAACCTCGCGCCGGCGCTTTTGATTGAAGTAAGTACCCGCATGTCTTGGTTTCCGTGTCCCTTGTCTTGATTACTCGCTTTGACCCGGTTTATAGACCACAGACAGCTTTGGATCTCGATTTGGTACCTCTGTTCTTCTGATTGCCTGGTAACAAACTTTTATTGTGTTTGACTGTTTTCTGGATTTCTATTGCTGGACCCTTGGGGGCTGTGAAGTGCACTCGACTAAGGACGCGCTGCTCCTCATCTGTGCACCATCCCGCTGTTAGTGAGTCCTCGTGCCGCACGCGGGTAGGGCCCTACTAACCATACTAAGCCCTTCCTTCATCCCTTTTCCGATCTCGTTTTGCCCTGGAACCGACTCTGGCCATTCACCACTCAGAAATGCACTCTGTCTATTTAGGTAAAGCAGACATTCCTTATGAATCATACTCGCCCTTCACAAATCACTCCGGTAAATTCATGTTTCTACGATCTTTTCTATTTAGAGTGAGAACAGAGCCTTTCTTGCCACCAGATAAACCCTTGAAATACCGGCTGAACCCCAAGCTTCATTTTCTTGCATTTCAGATCTACAAAGAGTCGGTACTAAGACCTATCCTTATATCCACAGCTTGGCGCGTGCCTGGTGGTACTTTTGCTCTTTCATTTGACCTGCACCTTTGTTTGGGTTCAGTAAACAGAGGGGTGTATCAAACAGGTGGTCACCCTCAATGAGGAGATCCTACCTTTCAGGTTTCGGTTTGCGAGATCACCGGAGTGAATAATAGGTCCGTCTTCTAGTCCTTTGGTGAGTATTGACAGCTTCTAACAGCCAATATCACATGTCTACATGAGGCATTCGGGCAAGCATAAGGATTTCCCAACATGAGGTCGAGCTCTGGAGAGGTGCTTGCATATTTTAGGTAACTAGCTTAGTCTACTATCTTGAAGAAACTCTTCCGGTGGATCTGAATGGATTCCTTGAAAAGGCTTGAACCTGAAAGGGATCTGGTCCACATCTTCACCGAAGAAGGGAATAGTTTCTTACCTGTAACTCCATTTCTCCAGCATTGGTATCTTTCATGGATTCACATGCTTAGAATATTCCCCGTCGTCAGACTGGGACCCCTCGGTACACATATGTAGCCTTTTCCTATAGGAAAACTTTCGACACTTTTGTGTCCTATCTACGTCCTTTGAGGACCCGCCTACGCATGCTCCGTAGGCCGTCCCAGTATAAGAGGCCCGCCTCCGCGGTTCCCCTTCAGATTTCGGCCCCTCCAAAGTAGGAAGGGTTAAACTTATCAAATACATTGCATTCCGGGGAGGTTTGGCGGGCGCATGTGAATCCAGGAAAGATACCAATGCTGGAGAAATGGAGTTACAGGTAAGAAACTATTCCCTTCTCCAGCATTGGATCTTTCATGGATTCACATGCTTAGAATAGATTGTATAGCAGTAACACTTGAGACGGCGGTGAGAATGTAATGTAATATACCCTCACCATACTACACAATGCATATGTACAGTAGGAATAAGTTAACTCATATAACCTTACCCACATAAAGTATACTGTCATCAAAAAGGTAGAAAACAGATTCTCCACAGCGTGGAGCTTACCTTACTGAAACAGATGGCGCAGGACAGCTCTTCCCATCAGCACCTCGTCCGCATGCTGCCTGGCAAGGCAGTAGTGGCGGGTAAACGTGTGGGGCACTGACCATGCCGCAGCCTGGCATATGTCCGTCAGCGGAATTCCTGCCCATAAAGCTGCTGAGGAGGACATTGATCTTGTAGAATGGGCTCTAGGATGTCCTTGCAGTGGCCTTCCGGCCTTGGAGTGACAAAACGCAATCGGCGATGAGACCCATCGAGGCAATCCCTGTTTAGAGATTGCTTTTCCTCTCGTCGACGGACCGTATGCGATGAACAGTTGTCGAGTAGACCTGAGTTCCTGTGTACAATGTAGGTAAAATTTCAGAGCCCTCTTAACGTCCAGGGTATGAAGAGCTTTTTCTGCTGTCGATGATGGTGTCGCAAAGAAAGTAGGGAGAACAATGGACGAGTGTTTGTGATACACTGTCGGAACTTTTGGGACGACCGTAGGATTAGTTGCCAGGACCACTTTGTCCTTAAAGAATCTTAGGTATGGCGGGTCTACGACCAGCGCTTGCAGTTCCTAGATTCTCCTAGCTGATGTGATAGCAATCAAGAATGCCAAATTCCACGATATGAATTTTATGTCGGACGTGGCCATAGGCTCAAAAGGCGGTTTCATTAAGCCTGCCAACACTGTGTTGAGACTCCAAGTTGGGGGGAAACGTTTTACAGGGGGAAAAATTCGAAATAAACCCCTCATGAAGTGTTTCACAAGTCTGTCGCTAAATAGAGGAGACTACTGCCTCTTCCTCGTGAACCTTGAGATGGCCGCCAGGTGCACCTTTATCGATGTGAAGGATAAGCCCCTCTCCGCCAAGAGGAGCAGGTAAGGTAGAACTTGTTCCGGCGTCACCAACAACTGTTGTAGGCCTTGTTGTCCTCGACACCATTCACAGAACCTCCGCCACTTATAGGAGTAAGATTTATTTGTAGAAGGGGCTCGAGCCGCCTGCAGAATTTTTTGACAATCCTCTGCAACGTTTAAAGCACCAAACTCCGAAAAATCAGGAGCCAGGTTGTAAGGTTGAGACTGTCCGGGTCGTGATGGGATAGTAGGTTCGGGACTCTCGGAAACGCTATGGGATGTTCCAGCGACAGGTGAAGCAGGTCGGCGAACCACGGTTGCCTCGGCCAGTATGGTGCCACTAGAATTACCCGGCAATTGTATCTGCGTATCCACTGAATTGTCCTCCGTATGAGGGGGAACGGGGGAAAAGCATAAAGGAACATGTCCGTCCATGGGAAGGAGAATGCCTCCCCCATGGAACCCTCTTGAGGCCATCTGCTTGCAAATTGCTCGCATTTCTTGTTGTCTTTGGTCGCGAAGGCGTCCAGAGGGGGGTGACCCTATTTCTGGAACACTTTCATCAGGTGAACTGTGTCCATTTCCCACTCGTGTATTTGGGCCATGCTTCTGCTGAAGGAGTCTGCTTGGGAGTTCCTCACTCCTGGAAGGTGATGAGCCACGATGGAAATATCGTGCTTTAATGCCCAATGCCATGTTTTCTGGGCTTCTATGGAAAGAGTTCTTGATCGCGTCCCTCCTTGTTTCCTCAGATAAAACATGGCCGTTGTATTGTCGGTCAGTATTCGTACTCGTGAGCCCTTGATGTGTGGTAGGAATGCCTTCAAGGCCCATCGTACTGCTCTGAGTTCTAACATGTTTATGTGTAGGAGTGACGCCGTTGGAGACCAGCGACCCTGCGTTTGGAGAGCACCCATGTGAGCTCCCCATCCGGTTAGGGACGCATCCGTGACTATGGTTCGCTGAAACTCCGGCTCCTGTAGGGGTACGCCGTTGTTCAGATTGTGGAAACTCTGCCACCACTGAAGGGTCCGAAGCAGCTTGTCGTCGTCGATGGTTATCTTGTCTGACCACGATCCTTGAGCCTGCGTCCATCGGTCCGCGAGGAATTCCTGGACTGGCCTCATGAATAGGCGACAGTTTTCCACCAGATGGATGCAGGATGCCATGGCCCCTAGGACCGAAATGTATTTTCTCACTGAGATCTTGGTGTTTCGCCGTAGTCGACATGCTTGTTGATTGAGTCTTGAGGTTCTGTCGAGAGAAGGTTTCACTAGCCCTAACTGGGTCTCGAACTGTGCCCCCAGGAATACCAGCGATCTCGATGGCTGCAGAGAGGATTTTTCGAAGTTTATGGCGAATCCCAGCTGTTGTAGAAGCTGCATGGTGGCTTGTAAACTTGTGTTGGTCGACGCTGGGGAGGATCCCCTTACCAGCCAGTCGTCGAGGTATGGGTATACATGGTGGCCTTGCTTCCTTAGCCAGGCCGCTACTGGAGCCAGGCATTTCGTGAACGTTCTGTGGGAGGGCTTGAGCCCAAAAGGAAGAACCGTGAATTGGTAGTGAGTCCGCCCTATTACAAATCTTAGGAATTTCCTGTGTTTCCGACACATTGGAATATGGAAATACGCGTCCTGTAAATCCAGGGACGCTAGAAAATCCCCCTCTTGAACGGCGCGGATCACTTCCTGCAGAGTGAGCATCTTGAATTTTAGGCTCTTCAAAGATTTGTTGAGATCGCGTAAGTCTAAAATGGGACGCCATTTGCTGTTCGGCTTTTTTACGACGAAATATCTTGAGTAGACTCCTTGACCTCTCTGTGATGTTGGAACTAATTCTATCACGCCCTTTGCTAACATGAGTGTTACCTCTTGTTGCAGTATTTTCAGATGGGAATGAGCGGTGAACGCAGGTGGAATTTGCGGAGGGCTGGGTTTGAATTGTAGAGTGTGTCCGTTTCTTATAGTATCCAGCAACCATTGATCCGTCGTTATTCGTTCCCATTCGTCGACATATGCTGAAACTCTTCCCCCCAGAACGGTGTGTTGTATGTCACTGCTGATCTTTATTTTGCTTGTCTCTCGACGACGACGGATATGATGGTCTTTTTCTGGAAGTCTGGAAGTTCAGGCGACGGTTTGCCGTTTGGGAGGCACGTCTGTATCCCTGGGAGGGGTAAGCTGATCTGCCAAAGGATCGGTCTCCAGATGCAGAGAATCTTTTATTACCTGAAGCCCCTCTAAAGGGACGAAAAGACTTGTAGTTTCTGCCACTCTGGAGGGCACCCAATGAACGTGCCGTGTCCGAGTCCTCTTTCATTCCCTTTAGGGCTTCGTCCACCTTCTCACCGAAAAGAAGGTCTCCCTCAAAGGGCATATCTAACACTTTGTATTGTACTTCTGGCCTGAAGTAGGTACACTTAAGCCATGACTGTCGACGTAATACGACCCCATTATTTACTTGCTTGAAGCCTGACTCAGCGAGGTCCACCGCGATGTTTATTGCGTGATTTGATTTCTCGGACGAGTAACATCGCTGCCTTCCTATGCTCTTCCGGAATATGATCAAGCAACGGAGCTAGCCTGTGCCACATCTCCCTATCGTATCTGGCAACAATTGCCAGAGAGTTTGCGGCCTTTACTGTGGTCGCTCCCACGGATAGCACTTTTTTGCCAAAGGCATCTTGGCGTCTCGCTTCGTTCTCAGGAGGAGTCGTGCACTTGTGCTGGGCCTTCGCCTTCCTCGCCGCTGCCGCCGACACCACCGAGTCTGGCGTTGGTTGGGAGGATAAACACTTGGGAGTAGACTCTGGAGCCTTAAACTTTTTTTTCCAGGCGTCCTTTCACTGCCGGCTCTGAAAACGGGTGACGCATTGTCTGCAACCCCTCATTCCATGCATGGTCTAGTATTGGTATCGAGAACACAGACCTCCTTCTCTTACCCATGTGGTCGAACAAAAAACAGTCCTTTTTCTGTTCTTCCTGGGACAAACCAAATTCTTTGCATGCCTTCTCCATCATAGAATGGAATGACGCAATGTCGTCCGGAGGGGACGGGTGAGCTGGGCTTCTAGAGGTTTCCAACTCCACCTCTGACTCCCAGGTTGGATCCCTGGAGGGGGATGATGAGATATCCGACATGGCTCCCCTGTCAGACTCCGAATCTGGCAGCTCACCTTCCTCTTGTGCCAGTGCTGAGATTGGCGTGCGTAGGTGTGTCGGTTGACGGGACGGGCCCGGCTCGTCGACGGGTGACTGTGACAGGTTTGCCTGAGGTAGTCTCTGGTCCAACGACTAACAACGATTGAAGCGTGGACAGAATTTCCAATGACAAAACAGATTGAGGATTGAGAAGAGGGGCAGATACCGGTATAACGGATCCCCTCGTCGACGACTTGTTAGCCACTCGTAGCCCTAGGTCTGCTGGGCCAGCTATTCTCTCATTCTCGTCCTCCGAGGACAGCAACACAGCCTGTTCTTGTAGTAAAGTATCCGGGGGGATCGGATCAAAAACTTCAGGCCTCCAGGCCTCCTGTAGAACCCCCGTCGACGAGGCCGTCGTCGTCGGTGGGACGGTGGATGCCACCTGCGTAAGTGACAGGGTGGAGGCCGATGACTGGGCCGCCGTCGACGACGGTGACTTAGCAGGTGGTTTTGGCGGTCCCGCCTTTTCCACACTTGGCTTGCTTTTACTCGACTCTCGACTCGTGGTCGATCTATGATGATCGCCCGAGGAGGATTTCCTTTCCTTTGATGAAGATGATTTCTTTGACGAGGAGTCTCTAGTTGAGTGACTTCCAGACGACTCTTTTTCCGTCGGTCGAGATTTCTTCGCCGGTGGTTCCGACGAGGTAGCGCGGCGTGATGTTTTCGCCGATTGTGTGGAGCCTACCTCCGAAGGGGGGTATGCCCCCGCTCCCTCATTTAGCCATGCCACCAGTCATCGACTGCAGTCTTTGAGGGTTTTTTGAGAAAACCCTTTACATATGTCGCAGTTATCTGCCGAATGATGAGGGTGGAGGCAATATATAGAATCCATATGTCCGTCCCCCTCGTAAACTTTTTTCAAGCCGCACGTCGCGCATGGGCGGAACAGCGCTTTTCCTGACACGGAGGACATTTTCTGTACTCAAATTTCAGTAACGCAACCTTGTACAAAATAGTAAGACAACGCGAGGAGATCCCACTACTTTGGAGACGGTTGAAATCTGAAGGGGAACCGCAGAGGCGGGCCTCTTATACTGGTACGGCCTACGGAGCATGCGTAGGCGGGTCCTAAAAGGACGTAGATAGGACACAAAAGTGTCGAAAGTTTTCCTATAGGAAAAGGCTACATATGTGTACCGAGGGGTCCCAGTCTGACGACGGGGCATATTCTAAGCATGTGAATCCACGAAAGATCCAATGCTGGAGAATGGCTGTAATGACCTTATTAAGTCAGACCTCCGCTCCGGGACATACCTTGATGTCGAGGTCAAACACAAAGCCATCCTTAACAGCAATGCAGAGAAATGAATGGCCAGCAATGGCCGACAGTGTCAAACGTTGCATCGAGGTTCTTCAAGGAAGGCATCAATCCCGAGTTCTTGGGCCTGCGGCAACAAAGATTTTCAGGATCTCTGCCAGCTTTTGTGGACACAATGGAGTGAGATTGTTTCCCATAGGTCCCATTGCCAAAGCTACCAGGCTTGCCTTCTTAAAGGCATCAATCATTTAAAGTCTCAATTCTTCCCACTATTCTGCTGATGCACACTGTGATGGAAAGCATACCTGGTCTGTGTCGGGCGAGGAAGCAGGTGATGAAGAATGTCTCTGGTGCCTCTTTTCTGATGAGTATCCAGAGTCGCTCCTCGAATGCAAACTTAGGAGTCGTGTGTTTTTTTGGGATCTCTCTGGGGATTTTTTGTCCACACTGGAGCTTCTGCTTTCTGGATATTTTTTCTTCCAAGGGGTGGTTTTCTGTAAATTGAAAGTTGAGCGTCTGAGGTCCAATTTGGATGTTCTTTCCTGGCGAGCCTTTAGAGTTATCGGCTGACATGACCCGAAATCTGCAACTTCGTGTTGGGTGCCAAGCCACCACAGAAACTCATTGATAGTTGGTAAGCTATATCATTGCTTTGTATTTCTCGCATCTTTTAAACCCCGACGGTTTTGGAGTGGACATAAGAAAACATTGAATGTTTGGTACTAAGTCAGAAATGTTTTTTTGGAGGTATTATCAAAAATGTCCATGGAGCATAATAAGCATGCAGAAAAACAGAAACTTAGGTCAGTGAGTGTCGTGTGAGCTATATATACCGACACTGATGTCCCATCCTGAGGAAGGAGCGTGTTGAAGGATCTGGACATTGCACACCACCCCTGGATGATGAAGTTTTCCGTGATCAGCTGAAGCTGGAAGAATATTTAAAGAATCTGTGCATGAACACAATTCATTAAAAAACATTTGTAGTGCAACAGCCCGTATGCAAGACTTAACTGTATGATACATAAACAGGACACATTATTTTAACCGGTATATCACCCCAATTGCACCACATTTGCTTTAAACCTCAAAATTACTGCCAACTTTAACTACAAGAAATGTTGGTTTGCCCAAGGACAGTGCCAACCATTTGGACTGAACCTACAAAGAAGGCAGACAAATGTGTCCAAACACAGTGGCACAAACCAGACCAATAAATCTAGCAACACCATTACAACCACCTATAAAGATTAAAAATAGTAATCAAAGTTAAAGATGGCATTGAAGAATCAAAACAGAATACATTTCAGCAGATGCTTAACTTACAAAAGCGTACGAAGATCAAGAGAAACACCTCAAAACTTTTTAGTTATATTTGTTGCCATTGTACTTATTTTTTAGTTGTGTTATGTTCTAAGCAACAGTACTCTCCAACTATGCCAACAACTGTAACTTAAATTAAATTATATTTCTGAATATATTCTAAACTACATAACCCTTTCACAAAAAAAGATGCCACCTGCGAATACTGGTGGCATTTTACTTGAGGGCTGTGCATGGACATAAGTCTCGGAAGGTGGAGAACAGCGGCCATCAGAAGGATGAAGTAAGTCACTGTACAATGGCTGGGGAGGCCCATCTACATGCTCCATATTATATTATAAAGGCGGTTTTGCTGACTGGGAACTGGAAAAATGCCACCTAACTACTCGGTCTGCAGGTTTGGTACCATTAGTTGTGATAGAAACCTCCAAGAGAGGAGGTGGTGTTAGTCACGTGGGTGGCCCGAGCAGTATTAAATCATCTCTTATGGTCCTGTTAAGCCATGCCCCCAGGAGGTACTGCTAGGATGAGCATTGTTAAGTTAACAGACTGAATGCACCATACCGACTTTTCAGTATGAGGTACATTGTGTAAAACAGTATAAAAACCCATAGGTTTCTGGCTTGGGGGCCACAATTTTGGGATGGGGATTCTATGCCAGTTCCCCAACCCATTTCTGTACAACTGTATATACCCTATATCTACATTTGCTGCCTTTGTTATATTTGGCAATGAGCTGCAGGTTTCTATATTTGGGGTCATGATGCGATTCGCCATGCCCAGCTGAGACGGTAACTGAGATAGTATTGCATTGTTTCACCGACAAATACTTCGTGGTAGTTTACCAGGAAGTAATTAATACAAATTTTCATTGTAATTTTAAGGGAAATGTGGGGTAAGGGCTAAAAAGGGGGTGGGAAGAGGTTTGGGGCAGGAGCAGTAATGAAGGATTAGCAAGGTATGCCCCCCAAATAAAAAAAAAATACTTTTGATAAAACAATGTCAAGTAATTACTTCATGGTAAATTACAACAAAGTAATTATTGTCAGTGAAATAACAGGGAACCACTGGGATAGTTGAACGAGTTGCCTAATTGAAACCTGTAAAGACGTTCTGGAGGAAAACTGACTGATGGAAGAGATTTCTCCTAGGGATGCACAAACGTCACTATTTAATTATAAGGATGCATGGTTGAAAAACAGGATATAAAAATTGTTAAAAGTTGTGGAGTTCAAACAAAATGGTAAATAAGACTTACATTATTAAAGAAGGTTTAAGTTACTTACCTGTAACTCTTGTTTCTCCAGCATGGGTCTGCCATGGATTCACATGCTCATGAATATTCCCCGTTGTCAGGCTGGGAATCCCTGGTAAAAGAAAAAGCGATTTCACTTCAGCTTTAAAATGCATTTCTCTTCTAAACCAATCACTCTTCGCTGTGTCATACTGCCACCATCCAATGACACTCCTCTCCGTAAGCTCCACCCGTGGTGGCCATCTTCAGATTTGGTAAGCACACAAAATGGCAGTATGAACCAAGTAGAGACAAAGAGGGGAAGGAGGGAGGGTTTGCATGTGAATCGATGCCAGACCCATGCTGGAGAACAAGAGTAACAGGTAAGTAACAAACTTTTCCTACATGCGGTCTGGCATGGATTCACATGCTCATGAATAACGATTAAACAGCAGTACATACACAACCACAGGAGTTGGCAAGGCTCAACAGAAGCAATAGAAATCTCACCCCTTGGACAGACTCAACTCAAGTGAACAGGTTGTGTAGCACCATTTGGCCGACCCGGGACTCCTCCCTGGAATGCCGGTCGACGCAGTAGAACTTCCTGAAGGTGTGCGTGGACCTCCACGTAGCAGCCCGGCAGATGCCGCGGAGGGACATACCAGAGAGAAATGCCATTGTTGCTTCAATGGCTCTGGTGGAGTGGGCTCTCAGCCGGCCAGGAAGAGGCCTGTTAGCCAGCCGATGACAGTGCATGATGCAGCCGGAGAGCCACCTGGTGATGGAAGCCTTCGACAAGGCCTTCCTGTGATTTACAGGTCCAAAAGTGACGAACAATTGAGAAGTCTTCCGAAAACTATTCGTGCGTGCCACATAAAACTATACAAGGCACGCGTCCAGCGAATGCAATGTAGTACCACCCTTTTAGCATGGAAGGACAAGTATGGCAGTTTGCAGGGCAGATCCTGGACCTCCCAACCTGCCTGGCCGAGGTGATAACCATGAGGAAAGCAACCTTCCACGGAGGAACTTCAGGGGAACCAGATGCATTAGGTCAAAGGGTGCCGCCATGAGTTTAGCCAATATCGCATTGAGTTCCCAAGCTGGAGCCTGAGCCTTCACAAGCAGAAAAGCCCTTTAGAGGGTCCTGATGAACTCCTTGACGAGTCTGCGAGACCACAGGGAAGGTCTACTTAGTGTCCAGGTCTCATCTGCAGTCTGCAAAGGCAGACGAGGTTGATGAAAGAGGACATCATGCCCAGCAGCGACTTGACAGCTCGCACCATTGCTGACGACAGGTGCTATACCTTCCCCAGGATGGCTACCACCCTATCTTCTGGGGCAATGCCAGACACTGTTGAGTCGAGCAACCAGAAACCGAGCGCTCTGCGAAGGCTCCAAGCAGGACTTCGGATAATTTATGGAAAATCCTAGATAGATCCGTCAGCAGATGGACATTCCTCGTCGTGTGTTTGCTTGCCAACGCATGGGAGCGGGATCTGATGAGCCAATCGTCCAGATAAGGGTAGACATGTATGCCCTTGAAACGAAGGTGTGCTGCCACCGGAGCCAAGGACTTTGTAAAGACACTTGAGGCCGACATCAGGCCGAAAGGGGAGCACCTTGAATTGATAGTGTCCTCTCTGTACCACGAACCGCAAGAATTTGCAGTGTTTGCAGAGGTTGGGGATGTGGAAGTAGGTGTCCTCAGATCCAGCGACGCCATGAAGTTGCCTTGTTCCAGCTGGCCGAACACGTGCTGCAACGTGACCATCCTGAACTACTGGGACTTCAAGTACATGAGGCATCTCAGGTCCAGGATCGGCCTCCACCCTCCTGTCTTCTTTCTGACCAGAAAATATGTGGAGTACACTCTGGAGCACCAGAGGCGCTAGGGGAAGGGCTCTATCGCCCCCCTTTTTAACATGGCATGGACCTCCTACAGCAGCTGCGCCATGTGCTGTTCTTGTCGAGCCACTGGGGGAATACAAGGACACTTGCGTTGGAACTCAAGGTCTGCCCCAGTCCGAGAGCATCCAGCACCCATCTGTCGGTGGTGATGGTCCTCCACGCACGGACAAACCTCGCCAGCCAGCCTCCCACTGGGATAAACAAGTGGGGGCCTTAGTTCACGGCCGGTTCAGGCATGTTTCGGTGTTGTGGCCCTGCCCTGCGCACCTGAGGATTCGGTATGCCCGTGGTGAAGAGTAGCAAACTCGGGCATGAAAGGAGAAAATACAAAAAAGGTAGTACTGCTACTCAGAAAGGCTCAAACCAATTTTTGTCAGAAAATGAAACAAAACATTTAGGTTGTATTGGGGAGTCTTTGCCAGTTATACTAATGGACTGTATCCCAAAGTTTGTAGCCCGTGAAATTGTCGAGAAAGAAAAAAACCACACACACATCTCTGGGGCTAGGAGTTTTAAATGGTTTGTATTGAGACAAAACAAAAGTTTTCTTATGAACACTTACATATATAGCAAACTTACAAATTATAAACAAAACCATATAGTGGAGTCACAAAAATAAAGCAGTGTGAACAATATTATGACTCTTGAATTTCTTATTTAAGCAAACGATTTCAAGTTCACAGCTAAAAAAGGGTTACCAGTCAAATGGTCGAAAACATGTGGTCGACAGGACAATTGGTCGACACCATTTGGTCGAATGCCAAATGGTCGAATTTTTTATTTTTTATTTTTACCCGGTTTTTGGTTTTTTTTGGGGGGGTCCCCCCCAACCCCCTTTTTTTTCTTTTTTTTTTTTCCCACACGAAAACCCACAAAACACATATATATATAAAAAAAAAAAATTCGACCATTTGGCATTCGACCAAATTGCAGTCGACCAGTTTGTTGTCGACCAGTTGACTGGACACCCTAAAAAAGTATAAAAAGAACATGTATAAATAAAATGAACACGTGATTAAGTACCTGTAAGAGTCTGTAAGACTCTGTCTTTAAAATGATGCCCAAGTATAAAGTGTCTGGGGCATGAGCTTTTTGTAGAATACACCTTACGTTGCAAATGCCTAATGGGTTCCAGCAGTCTTAGGTTTGCCTATTCTATTCTAATAGATTCTGCTGGAAAGGAGAAATTATTTTTTCCTTATAATCATATGCCAACGTAGTAGGGGGTGGGTCAACGTAGCAGGGGGGTAAGGGTTTGGAATCATTACCAAATATGTTAAAAACACATGAACAATATTAATTAAGATCCCCCAAACAGTAGGTTAATTCGTCCCCCTTGCATGAATTTGACGTTTCGGTGTCAAGGAAATATCCGTCTTGGAACTGCATCAGAGGGATATATACTTGTACATGATGGCCACCTTCATCAGGGCGAAAAACTTGTGAAAAGACTCGCAGTGGGGCAGGCTCCCCGGTCGGGAATCTGCAGTCAACAGGACTGTTTCCAGACTTTGAGGTAGAACAAATGTGCTGATCTGGATGGAGAAGCGCGTGTCCAGGGTCAGATTCTGGGTTCTGGCATTCTGGACTGCAGTGGGTCCACTCCTGAATTCTCGTGAGATCCCTCAGTAGTGGGAGTCGGGACGGACCTCAACTTTTATCTGGAGTCAGCATCTGTGGTCTCCTGTAAGAACTCTGGGATGTTTGTCCTGGGACCTGACCTCCATAAAAGCAGACTTCGGGCCGTGCTCGTGGTTTCCTTCTGGAGCACAGTGCCGAATGCACCCGCGGTGCTTGTCGGTGCTTGGGAGCCGTTAGGAAAGCGTCAGCAGTGCCGTGAGCGGCCAACACTGTCCTCTGCGGCCATATGCTTGTGAGCGACCTCTGTACACCTCAAGTCATGGAGCGGAAAGGTTAAGATAAGGGGTGTTATATCCCTTTGAGGACCTTCCAGACTTACCTCTTGAGGAACGAAAGGACAACCGACGTTGCTGCAGGGTACCCAGTGAACGTCCCGTTTTGATCACCTGCAGAGATTCGACGGTCTTGCCAAAGAGGTTCTCACCATCAAATGGCATGTCCAACACTTTGGACTGAAGTCTGGTCTGAAGATGGTGGCCTTGAGCCATCCCTGCCGCTGAAGAAACTCTGTTGGCCATATGGGGGAAACCTGTGTCTGCGATGTCTGCCACCATTGTAATGGCATGTACTGAGGCCACTTCCTCCTTCCTGGAACAGCGTCAGAGCTTCCACTTTCTAAACATCAGGTAACAAGTCATAGCGGGACAAAATGGCCAGGACGTTAGCGGCTTTAAGCCTGCTGGCAGCAGTGTAGATGATCCACTTTCCCCATCGCGTCCAGCTTCTTTCCCTCCTGGTCTGGCGGCACCATGGACGAAGACAACTGGTTCGCCAATTGTTTTCTGGCTTCGGCCGAGGCCACAGACTCGGGTGAAGGCTGGGACTTCAGGCACTTGGGCGCCGAGTACGGGACTCTGTATTTCTTCGAGTCTATCCCACTTGGGCAGCGCAGTGCTAAGGGTCTTCATTAGGACCAAGCCCTCCTCCCAGATATACAGCAAGGGGACGAACATGATGGTCTTCCGTCTGGACTCCCGTCACTAGCACCAGATGAAACAGCTCAAGGCCCTGGATATCATAGCGTGAACCGAGCAGACATCATCTGGCGAAGAGACCCTGTGCGCTTCATCCATGCCCAACTGTTGCCTGTCTGCTGATACAAAGTGATCTGCCTTGTCTTTGTTCGTCACCGAAGCCGCTATATCCGTGCCCTTCTCTGTGTCTGTTGCCGTATTCCCAGTCGGAGTCAAACACAGAGGTGGAGGAAGAGGTGTCGTTGACACCTTGGGCCAGGTAGGCCCCTTGCCTTGTGCCAGGGTGGACTCCCAGGCGGCGGTCTTGGAGCACTCCTGGATGGTGCAGGGCGCGGTGTGGAAGGCAGTCTCTGCTGAATTTCCCAGACCAGCGTGTGCAGCGTTGTTAATATGTCCAAGGCAAAAATCCTTCGGTTGAGGCGTGAAAGGAATGAATGGTGGAGGTTCAGGACTGATGCGCCCTTCTTTGGCAAGGCAGCGAACCAGACTCGCTCCATGGGTACACCCCCACGAGACGGGTCCATGACCCCATTCGTGGTCCGAATAATAATCTTCGGGCAGATTATCCTCGCTCTCATCTGAGTTGGTATAAATCTGCATCAGCCTCTCTGGGACCGCACGCAAGTCCGTACCAGTCTTAGGGACAATAGGAGCTTTACTCCCTTCCCCTCTCTGGAGCAGAGTGACCAGGGGAGCTGTCCACATTCCAGGGGCCATATCAGGTGCCGCAGCAGCTGCCTCACGCCTTGGTGGAAGTGAGATTCTAGTAGTTGCTGTCGTGACCGTGGGCACCACCTTCGTGGACAGCCCCCCCCTTCGACGAAGAAGTGATGGCAGTCGACGGCGCAGTCAACGGGGTGGTAGGCGCCTTTGTCAAAGCTGTTCTGGCCGGTTGAGTTGCTGATGATGCCGTAGCCGAGGGGGGGCATCGAAGGGCCACCTTTCGATCTTTCCTTCCATGTCTAATCTCTTGATGGTAAGCAGAGTTTTGACAGAGTCAAGAACTTTCTTTTAGAGGGAGCGCCACTCACTGGTAGGCTCGCCATACAAGCTGTTGGTGACGGCGACATCATCTTTCTCACGCTTGGACCCGCAGCCACGGCTGTTAGGACAGTTTTTCTGAAGTATAACTAAGGGCTTAGTAAAACCATTCAACTGAGGCAGTACAAGACTCCACTCTTAGTATAAGGCTGTACCACCCGAGTTCAGGGTAGCGTAGACAGAGCAGTCAGGCTTATCTTACGAGGGAGAGAGGGCAGTAGACATAGTACAAGTGAAATGGCAATACAAATGATCCAAAGAAAAACTATGTATTGTAAAAATGTCATGACCCTTGCCCCTGGCCCCTGGCCTCACTGGCAAGTCAGCCTTCCAGTTAGGGCCAGGTCAAAGGCCTTAAAACCTCATCCAAGACTCTTGGAGTCAGTCCTGGCGCTGTTGGCGCCAGGCTCATAACCATCATGAAGACCAACATTACAATGGGACTATTTACTTGAGACTATTTAACTTGCGGGGGGTTCAGCCAACATGGAGGCGCACACACAGCTCAGTTACAAGGTACTGAGCTATGCGGTTGTTAGGCAGAAACCTGTGCAGTTCCCTCTGGGACCACTGCAAAAGATTTAAGACTACAGGTGTTGGCAGTAAACCCACTTGGTAGCAGTCTGTACCGCACAGATTCACTGTGGTAGCTGTGGCTGAGCAGCCAGACTTCCCTCAAGAAGAGATAAGGCAGTATACAGAGGATACACAATAGGTACAGAGGCACAGTAGTACAAGCAAACACTGACCAGAGCTAGGTGTAAAAGTATAAACTTATTTATTAAAGGCACACTCATAAATTACACTAGCACATTAGAAAAGGTAAGAAAGTCAAACACAGTTACTATTACTCATATGTACATCCCCAATCATTTGTTGGACAATTCTAAGTTAACCCCACTTATTTCCAATCAGAGGTGAGCGCTTAACGTTAGATGGTACTCCAACAAGTATTACCAAAAGGGAGGGAAAAGGCAGAAATAAAGAGAGCAGTAAGGTAAAACACTTTTCACATAAGGTTAGCAAAGACAGTCAATGGTGGAACAAGGAGAATTAGTTCGGGGCCCGCTTTAGAGGGAGCCAGGCGAAAAAGGTGCCCAAGATCACACAATGTCACAAGTCTTTGCAGGTGAGCAAAAAGGTTTTACTTTGGTTCTGAAAAGTTTAGTTAGGGTGTCCCAGACCTACCCAGGTTTGAGAGCCGAGGGCTAAATCTACCCCGTACAATCGGTGGCAAGGGAGGCCGGGCGGAACACAGTACCTTTAAAAGTGGAAAGATTCCTCCAGCGGGGGTAGACGTTCCTGGTAGTGGTTGCAAGTCGCGGCGTCGTCCCGAGGAAGAGGTGATCCCGACATAGGGGAAAGCTGCAGGTCGTTGCACTACCAGGGATGAGGCCAGCCGTGGAGTTTTCCGGTCACAAAGGATTTTTCCCCTCTTTCGCGGTTGAGGTAAAAAGTGGTATCCCGGTTGCCAGGGTGCTTGGCACAGGCAAGGCGGCCACGAGATGCTTCGGGACGGCGAAAAGAAGGCAGTAACTGGTTGTCCCCACCAGTTAAGGGAAGAAGACTCTCCGGTTGGGAGATCTCCTCTGTCGTCGGGAAAAGTGGTGAGACGGTTCTGCAGGGCTTCACCGGTGGTGTCGTCTTGGCAGGTCGGCTCGGCTTCTCCCTCTTCGGCTTCTTAGGTCCTGTGGCGACTTCTGAAGAACCAGTCCCAAAGACCCTGCTTTTATGCAGCAAACCCCCATTCATACAGCCTAGCTGTCACTCAAACATGCTAAGTGGTGAGCGGGGTGGCTCACCACTTGGGCCAATCACACTAGAGTGCGACATGAGTTGGCAAGGCAACTCAGTCCAGGGTGCCTAAACCCCCTCCCACACCCCCTGTGGTACCCAGACAGAATGGCACCACTTTGGAGGGCTTCTGTGCAGAAGCCCGCCAAAAGTGGAACAAAGGCTCGACTCGGGTTCAGGGTTACTGAAGTGAACCTAGACGCCATTTTGGCGGCGAGTTCCGGCAAAAAATCCCAACCGGTGAATTTATATTAAATAAATAAACCGGCGGTATCTTTAACATTGCACCAAAAAGTGGTGCATCAAAAACAATGGGAAATCCCATTGGGAAATATTCCGGTGGAATATTTCCGTGGTATCCACTGCCACCAGCCAGAACTCGGCGAGGGGGGACGGGACAGTACCCCCTCGACAACAGACCCAGGGGCAATCTAATTGCCCCTACCAGTACTTCCACAGTAAGATGGTTTGTACTGGTTAAGTTCCTAAGTTAAGACTAGTAAAGTCAATGGCAACTTTACAGACCCAGGGAGACAGTAGTCAGTCCCAGGGTGTGGAGTCTATGTTTGGGGGTCTCTAGGACACCCCTGTGCTACTGCACGGAAGGTGCTGTGTAACACACATTCAAAAACCAATGATGGCCTATGGGGAAAATTACCCCCTAGCCCATAAGCACATAGCAAGTCACAGAAACACTCTCAAGTCATGTCCAAGGGTGAGGGTAAAAGAGTCTCACTCTTGGCAGGAGAAAAAAAATAAACGCCAAGAAATCCAGCAAAGCTGCTGGGGGACTCACTAGGTTAGGAAATTCAGCCTAAACAGAGAATTCTTCCTAACAGCGGTCTTGTCTTTTGGGTGTGGCAGGCCTGGGACTATTTTACCTGGACTACTTTACCTGAGACTATTTAAACCGCACCCAAACAGCAGAAGATGCTTTGCGTTATTCTGCTGTGGGCAGCGTAACGCTCCCAGTGTCCAGTTCTTTGACGCCAGCTTACCTGAAACCAAGGACCTGCAGAGAGAGAAGAACAAGTTACTTCTTACCTTGTAACGTTCTTTCGACGGGATGTTCCTCCGACGTATTCCTCATCTTAGATATATCCTTCCAGCTCTGCTGGCCTCGGAAAATTTTTTCTCCAGAGGGCGCTGCGCGTCGACGTCCCTCGAGTCGATGACCCTCGACAGCCGCCGTATCGACGCTCGACGTCATCCTGCCTATAAAGGCCGCGCGCAGCGTTCGTTGCTCAGTTCCGTTTTGTAGCCCACAGTATTACTGTTTGGACTAGACTAATCACCCTGAAGGAGCGTAAGCTGCAACAACAAGGGAAGTAAAACTGCGGGGATGGATGGGAGGGTCGATGAGGAATACGTCGGAGGAACATCCCGTCGAAAGAACGTTACAAGGTAAGAAGTAACTTGTTCTTCGAAGGGATTGTGTCCTCCGACGTATTCCTCATCTTAGATAGGCTCCCATAGCAGTATTCTATATTCGGAGGAGGGAGTACTGACTTCACGCTGTCTTCTATTGGTGAATAGAATGCAGTACAGCCCTTCCAAACCTAGTCTCTTGACTAGAGGAGGAATCCAGATTGTAAAAACGTGTAAAGGTATGGACAGACGACCATGTAGCGGCCGCACATATGTCTTTAATCGGCACGCCTCTTTTGAGGGCCGATGAAGCTGCAATACCTCTGGTCGAATGAGCCCTAAGGTTTTGAGGGGGCTCTTTCCCTGCCAGTTTATAACATTCCAGAATGGCTAGAATGATCCATCTGGAAATGGTCTGCTTAGTTATTGGTAACCCCAGCTTGTGACCTGCGTAGCCTACAAACAGCTGGTCTGCCTGTCTTATCCTGGCTAGTCTACTAATGTAAAAACTTAAAACCCTCCTAGGGTCTAGTCTGTGTAACCTCTCTTCCTCTTTCCCCGGGTGAGGAGGAGGATAGAAAGATGGTAGGATAATCTTCTGAGAGATATGGAATTCAGAGACTACTTTTGGGAAGAAATTAGGCTTCACTTGCAGGACAACTTTGTCTTTGTGAAAGATTGTATGAGGGGGTTTACAAGAAAGAGCTTGTAATTCGCTCACCCTTCTAGCAGATGTAAGTGCTATTAATAAAACAGTCTTAAGGGTAAGGAATCTTAACGAACAAGAATGGAGAGGTTCGAAAGGTGTCCCCATCAGGAAAGTTAATACTAAGTTTAAATCCCATAGGGGAACTTGGAATGGTCTTGGGGGATAAACATTGGTTAACCCCTTTAGAAACTGTATTACCAAGGGTAATTTGAAATAGGATGGTTCCTCCGCAGTACGCTTAAAGATAGATAGCGCTGCGAGATAGCCCTTAATGGTGCCAACTTGAAGGCCTGAATTTGCCAAATATAGTAGGAAGGACAAAACCATTGGTGTACCACATGAAAATGGGTCGATATTCTGTTCTCTACACCAGCTGCAAAATCTGTTCCAACGGCAGCGGTATAAAGACTTTGTTGCTGGCCTCCTTGCCGAAAGCAACACCTCCATAACATCATCAGGGAGGTCCCAATCCTTGTACCTCAGCCGTTCAGAAGCCAAGCGTGAAGGTTGAGGGTTTTGATGTCTGGATGGAGAACCTGACCTCCCTTCTGTGAGAGTAGGTTCTCTCTGAGAGGAAGTCGAAATGGAGGGCAGATGGACAAGTCTAGAAGGTCCGGGTACCACGTTCTCCTGGCCCAATCCGGGGCAATTAGGATCATGGTTCGCCGGAATCTTCTCAACCTCCTGATCATTTGAGGAATGACAGGGATCGGTGGGAACGCATACAGAAGCGGAAACTCCCAGTCCACTATGAACGCGTCTCCCAGAGCTCCTCTCTGAGGAAATTCCCTTGAGCAGAACAGGTCGCATTTCCTGTTTAGGCTGGTGGCGAACAGATCTACCTGAGGGGTTCCCCAAAGGGCGAAGATCTCTTGAAGGACTTCCTGAGCTAGCTCCCACTCGTGAGAGACTGTGTTCTGCCTGCTCAGAGCGTCCGCTGTCAAGTTCTTCTCTCCGGCTAGGTGAACTGCCGATAGAGAGATTCCTTCTTGGATTGCCCAAAACCAGAGCTGCATCGCCTCTCTGCACAGGGGTAGTGATCCTACGCCTCCTCTTTTGTTGAGGTAATGCATGGCCACCGTGTTGTCCGTCATTATCAGGACGTTCTTCCCTTGTACAACTGGCAGGAAAGCCTTCAACGCAAGTTTGATGGCTCTCAGCTCTAACAGGTTGATGTGTAGTCTGGACTCCCGATGGAGACCAACGACCGCTGATGGTCAAGTCGTTGGCGTGGGCTCCCCACCCCGTGAGTGAGGCATCCGTGACTACTGTTATCTCCGGCCAGGGTTGCCAAAACTGTTCTCCTTTCAGAATGTTCTCCTGACAGGCCCACCACTGAAGGTCTCGAGCCACCCTGCCGGGAACCTGAAGAAGATCCGTCATTCTCCCTGAGAATTGTGACCACTGAGTCCTCAGTGCCCACTGGAGGGATCTCATTCTCAGGCGAGCCTCTGGCACAAGGAAAATGCAGGATGCCATGAGGCCTAGCAACCTCAAAAAGTCGAAAGCTGGGAGACGTTGGGCAAGTTGGAACTTGGTAACCATCTGTAGAATATCTTGAGCCCTCACCTCTGGTGGCGAGGCTTTTCCCAGGGAAGTATCCAGGATCGCTCCTATGAACTGGAGTCTCTGCGATGGTATCATTTGAGACTTCTTTAAATTGAGGGAGAAGCCCAGCTTGTGAAGGGAGTAGCATACGTGATTTAGCTGGATCTGAGCTTGCTCCGGAGAAACAGCCCTGATCAGCCAATCGTCCAGGTAGGGGTAGACGTGAATCCCTTCCCTCCTTAGACTTGCCGCCACTACCGACATTAACTTGGTGAAGACCCTCGGGGCGGAGGGCAGCCCAAAAGGCAGTACTCGAAATTGATAGTGAGAGTTGCCAATTGCGAACCTCAGGTATTTCCTGTGTTTGAGATGGATAGGCACATGGAAATAAGCGTCCTGAAGGTCCAGAGATACCAACCAGTCCTGAAACTGAAGGGCCTGGAGGATCTGAGAAAGAGTGACCATCTTGAATTTGTCTTTCCTGAGGAATTTGTTCAATTCTCGCAAGTCCAAGATGGGTCTCAGTCCTCCGTCTTTCTTTGGAACGAGAAAGTAAGGGGAGTACCAGCCCTTGTTCCTCTCCGCTACAGGTACCGGTTCTATGGCACCTTTCTCTAGCAGGTCTATAATTTCCTGCAAGAGGAGCGGATCTGGAGCTTTCTGAGAGCTGATCCCCGGTGGATGACTCTGAGGTATACGTAGGAAAGGTAGGCAGTAACCTTGGGCAACTGTTTCCAATGCCCAAGCATCTGACGTGATAGCCTGCCATTCCGCCAGATGTTGAGTCAACCTGCCTCCTACAGGTGTCCTGTGAGGGAAGTCCTCAGAGTGGTTTTGGGGCAGCTGATGCAGATGCCGATGGTAAAGAGGCACCTGCTGTTGCTGCGGCTTTAGAATATCTACCCCGTCCACCTCGGGTAGTTCTTCTTTGACCCCTTTGAGCCGGTCGTCCTCTACCTCTTCCGAATGAGGAGTAGAAGCGAAAGGACTTGCCCCTCGCAGAGGTTCCTGTGGGACGAAAAGGAGTCTGACGGATTGCAGCTCCTAGGGATTTTGCTGCTGCTTTTGAAGTTTGCAGTTTCTCTAAACTGTCATCCGCCTTTTTCCCGAACAAAGAAGAGCCATCAAATGGCATGTTCAAGAGCCTGGCTTGCACATCTGGGGCAAAACCCGAGTTTCTCAACCAAGCGAACCGCCTGGTTGATGTACTTGCCGCCATTGCTCTGCTGATACTGTCAGCCGAATCAATGCCCGTCTGGAGGGATTCGCACATAGCGTCTTTACCGTCCTGTATAATATTCAGGAACGCATCCCTTTCTTCTCCCTCCGGGATGCAGTCAGCCGCTGTAGAAGCACACTCCCAAAGTGTATGGCTGAACCTAGCAAGGGTGCAAGTAGCATTAACAGACTTTAACGCCATGCTACATGCTGAAAAGACTTTCTTAGCCATAGCATCATATTTTTTATCGTCCCTGTCCTGTGGGACAGTAGGATAAGCCGTCTTGACGTCGGTAGAGGATGCTGCTTGTACCACCAGACTTTCTGGGGATGGATGTTTAGACAAGAACTCTGGGTCTGTGGAAGATACCCTGTACTTTGCAGACAGTTTTTTATTTACTGCTGGTATTACATCTGGGGTTTCCCAGTTTGTCATGATCTTTCTCTGAAGAGCTTTATGAAAGGGCACCACTGGATCCTCTTGTGGGCCTTTGTCAAGAATATCCGTGAGGTCATCTTGCTGGAAAGATTGTGAAGGTGTAGACCACCCCATGAACTCTGTAATTCTGGCCATTAAGGCTCTGTAGGGGGTTTCAGCATGCTCCCCCGGGTCTGGTTTAGCAAAATCCACCTCAAGGGAAGTGTCTAAACCACTTGCCTCATGTAAAGAATCATGAAGATCCTTTAATCTGCGCTCTTCAGAGGAAAATTCCTCTCTAACTGGGGTTACAGGTCCCTGTAACTCATCTTGTTCTGACAAATCACCCTCTTCTAAAATTGAGGATATAGTTCTCAATTGTTCTGAATTAATAAAGGGAGTAAATCCCATTTCCAAGGCAGAGGGTGCTGAACTTGTCATTATTGGCCTCGAAAACGTCGATGTCGTCGATGCCGAAGGCTTCGAGCGTGGCGTCGAAAACCGAGGTGGAGGCCTCGAGGACCTCGACAGAATTGGAATTTTACTCGACGTCATCGACGTCGAGGGCCTGGGAATCGTCACTGGATGTGTGGTCATCGTGACTTTTCTCGGCGTCGACGCCGGTGTCGAGGCCGGCGTCGAGTCGACAGACCTGTGTGTCGAAGGTCCCTTCGACAACGGCGTCGAAGACCTCGACGTCGACGGAACCTTCGTCGACGGCGTCGACGGAACCTTCGAGGAAGGTTTGGAGGTCATAGTCCTACTCGAGGGTTCGAGACGCGCTCGAGAGGTTTCTTTCGCCGGGTACTGCGACTCGCAGCGTTTTTGACCTTTGGGTCTTTCGACCAGAGCATCGCTCTCGGCAGTCTTCGAGGGGGTCGAGGCCGCTTTCTCGAAGACGCTCATCATGTTTTTTCTGAATTCCTCCCATTCAGCCCGGGAACTAAGTTTCGTGGGGCAAGGGATTCTTTTTGGCGAAACAGAGGAAGAGGAAGAGGAAGACGGAGAAGGGGATCTTCGACGTTTCCTCTTCGAGTGTTTCGATCTCGAGGAGTGATGAGACCCACTCCGAGATCTGGAGCGTGAATGGTGACGAGGAGACGAATGTCTCGACTTCGTCGAAGAAGAAGAAGCTTTAAAAGTCTTACCTTTCTCCAGCTTCCCCCTACGCTCCTTCAGGGCCTTAGCTGTCATGGACATACAGTCCTCGCACTCCGAACAATGGTGTTCGGCTCCCAAGCACCACAGACAATCTCTGTGAGGATCGGTCAACGACATCTTTTTCCCACAATCTCGACATTTTTTGAAGCCGGATCGAGGCGTTGTCGGTTCCGACGAGGAAGCCATCGAGTACGATTCGAATAACTTGAAGTAAATATTACTAAGAACTGAGCAACGGTATTCCGAGGCACCGAGTAGCGCGGAAAAACGGAACTGAGCAACGGACGCTGCGCGCGGCCTTTATAGGCAGGATGACGTCGAGCGTCGATACGGCGGCTGTCGAGGGTCATCGACTCGAGGGACGTCGACGCGCAGCGCCCTCTGGAGAAAAAATTTTCCGAGGCCAGCAGAGCTGGAAGGATATATCTAAGATGAGGAATACGTCGGAGGACACAATCCCTTCGAAAGAACACTACGAAACTTACCTGGCACAGTATCCTGTCTTCAATCCATCGCTAACTTCAGTTCCACTCACCTGAAGGTACGAACTCCATCATCCGGCACCGCATGCATCCTGGAATACCATAACTTGGAAAGAGGAGACAGAAAGACAGCATTAGTAAGCGTTTATTCACGTTTCCTCCCGAATGAAGAAAGCCACACAATTCTTACCTGGGTAGTCATCTCCTGGTCAGTATCATTGCTGGAACATTACGGCGCTCGGCGAGGAACATCGGAACCTGCAAGGAGAGAAAAGACACATGATAGCAATATAAAAGGCGAAACAGCGCCGCACATCGCGCATTACTCACCGGACAGCATCGCGCACACCGCGCTTTCGCCTACCGGCCCATGCTCATCTTCAAACTGCATGACACCACCAAAATACCTTAATATACCTAAAAGGAAAGAAACAAGACATTAGTATTCGAACTAAGAGGAACATAATAACTGCATATAAAGACTGTAAAGCAGCAAACCTACCGAGTCGCAGCAGGCCTGGATTCCCACATGGGCTTGCACCAGTGAAGTAACTTGGTCGCTGCTCACCCCCCACATCTATGCTCCCCTGCCACGAGAAGCTGGACGGAGAATCCACCTTTTACAATATTAAGGTGAGGAGAAGGCCCAAGGGGGAGGAAGGAGTTGAGGCCAAGGGAGGTGGGAAAACAAAGAATCTGGTATTGAATCCAGCTCTCCTATATTGCAGACCCATCTTTAACCAGCGGCCTTACCAAGAGACCGGGAGAGGGTTCGAGAGTGCAAATCATCCAACCAGGGCTGGGTGGCGTCCCCGTGGATACCAGGTGAGAGTAACAAAAAATAAAGGAATTATTTAAATACAGGTAGGCCCAGATAAATCTAGGGGTAAGTAAGTACTAAAACATTATAAGAAATCACAGTATAAAAACACAATGCTATACTTGAAAGCACACAGACCCAAGTATAAACCTTATTTGGAACATCTAACAGTAGTTCTAGGGAAGTCAAAACTTTGTTATACACATTTAGTACAGGTCAAGCCTATTCTTTGAGAGTAAAAGACCAATGGTTACTTTCAGATTACATTCAGTAATACAAGGGCAGTAGGCCCTTCCAGTTGTACAGTGACTCTTGGAACAAATCACAGTCAACTGGACAATATACTTTTGGTGAATAGTGAAACACTTATCCTAGGTGCAGTAAAAACCTATAACTACTTTTGTCATAACACACAGTTATATCAGGTTAGTAAAACCTATGGATGTAATATACCATTACAGATGCTTTTGTAATCAGGGAACCCCGGGTAGCAATAACTCTGGTAACTTATTTTGGATGGCACACAGCTAACACAAGGCAAGTAACCCCCACATACTTTAACTTCACAATGAAGGGGAAAGTAAAACCCAATGTCACACTTTACTGAATAGTTATTCTAGGTAGGCAACAACCTAATGTAGACGTATTAAGGACAGGCTAGCAACAAGTCAGGGGAAGCAAGACCCAGTTTGGGGACACTCGTACAGTTATCCTAACAGGACTAATCTGGTGATACCAACAGTTGGAGGACACCCATACAATTACCCTACAGTAATTATCTGGTGAAACCAACACCTTACTTTTGTAAAGAGGCACAACCTAATCACAGGAAAGTAAAATACCTTCACATCTACTTTCTGTTAGACTGGCAAAACAGTGGCTAAGGAAGAAAATATGTTAACCCTACTTTAAAGAATAATGCATCACACATTCAAGATCTGTAAGAACATTTGTAACTGTTCACTCTTGGAATTACAGTTCCCAACCAACTCTTTACAAGTAAGTAAAACACTCGATTTCTTTTCTAAGCAGAAGTCCCAATCCCTTCAAAGTCTTTTCGTGGAGCATGAGTGTTCTCAGTGGCAGAAGGGGGGGGGGGGTCACTAGGACTAGTGACCAACAGGCAGTGTTAGAAGAGGGTCCAGGGGCTTCACAGAAGACACCCCAGCAGGATTCTAGCAGTGGGACTGGGTGCACTGGACGAGGGACATCCCAATCACAGAAAACACCCCACGACTACACAGAAATCCCTAAAGGCTTAAGGTAAGTATATACCCAAGCCAACACAGTACCTCAGCAATGAAGAAGAGATTGCAGCAGGAGAACTTCAGGGTCTGCCGACAAATACCCGGTCAATGGATTCCTTGTCGTGGAGACTGAAAACAAGACCTAAGGCGGGACTTTGCAGCAGGGCCAATGAAGAAGGCTCGAGGCAAGATTTCCCTTGCGGCTGATTGTGGTTCTGCGGTTTTGGCGCCTTTTGAAGGAGAACAGAAGACAGAAAATTGCAGTTGAATTCTCGTTGTTTTAAAGGTCCAGCACTCTTGTGAGGGGACTTTTCCGACTCGATTCGTGTCTCTGGAGATACACCAATATGCCCACGAAGTTTCAGCGAGAATCGGAAGACCGTGCACCGCCCAGTGGCTGGAGGTCACAGGGTATTGGGGTATTGCAAGAACGTAAGGTCGCAGCAACCCGTGGGATGGCTCAAAATGCAGGTCTTCTGGGGTCTAGTGGGTCTCACCAGACTCTGGGTTTGGGTGGTTGTTTTCGGAGACCCCAGGTCGATTGGAAGGAAGTGCTGCAGCAGGCTCCGGTTACACAGCAGGCTCTCCAGTTGCTGAAAATCATCTCTGCCGCTTTTCCTTCGTCATCCTCTTCGGTTTTCCGTTCCAGTGGTTGACATGACTTCAGCTTCCAGTATTTATCATCAGAAACTACAGCACAACCTTTGCATTCCCTCCCTGCATTTTACAAGAAAGGGGCGTCTGGTTGTCCAACCAGGACAGCCAGCCCCCCCCCCCCCCGCACCTCCCCCAGTCAGGAAGAGTCTTAAAAATGACACCCATAAAAAGAGTTAAAGATTAGGTGAGTGTGGAAAAAGGTTCCCACTCACTGAAGTATTAATGAAAAATATCCCACTAGAAAAGCAAAACGTTCTGGGTTTGAACCAGGAAAGGAAGGTTTACCAGCTCTGTGGCAATCTTGCCTAACAGCGGCAAACCCAGTGGGATCAACTTTGTTCAGCCTGGCCTTCTTTTTGACCCCCGGAGGTGGGGCATCAAAGTACCTCGACCTATTTCCCTGAAGCAGAATCGGAGGCCTTTTCCCCCCGATTTCAACTAAGCCGCCAGCCTGCTATAGCAGTGTCTGTCTTTTTCGAAAATCTCTGGTGGACCTCGCATCCCTCCTCATCATGGTCCAGATGCAGGCAATACAGATATTTATGGTGTCGATCTTCGACAAACACATTCCTCAATCCAAACTTCGTGCAGAGTTTGAAGGGGCATCTCTTTTCTTCAGTTATGGTGTAAAGGCACAAAGTAGGCACAAACCCGGGCCTTCTCGAAACTCAATTAAAGATCTGCAATGTAGTTTGATCTTCGCCGACAGCTGGTCCCCGCTGTTGGTAATCTACCTTTTGTCGAATAAGACAAAAATCAGGCAAAATGTACTCAAGATTTGGCGAAAAACACTTGAAATATCAAAAAATTGCTTGGAGAGTAACAAGAGTACTCCTAACACTGAAGCGTGCAGTAAAAATCTGAAGATGGCCACCAGGGGTGGAGCTTGGGTAGAGGACGGTAATTGGATGGGGGCAGTAGGACCCAGAGGACAGTGATTGGCCAAGAGGAGAACTACAGTATTAAAGCTAAAGTGAAACTGTTTATTTTACATATGATTCCCAGCCTGACGACAGAATATTCATGAGCATGTAAATCCATGACGGACACCATTGCTGGGGAATGGAGGAAATACAAAATCGGAGTAGATGGGGACTGACGGAAGGGTCACAGGAGAAAGGGTGGAAGGCAAGAGAGCAAATTGCACGCTAATAGGTTCAGAATAGAGTGCAATGGGAAGAAATCAACTAAAAGAGCTGAAACCACCAGACAGAGGTACAGCAGGGTATTACATATTTATAAGCTATTGACCAGTCACATGAACATACCTTGAAAAATTGAACAGTTTAAAACAAGGGGATTAACGTCGACAGTTTCCTGTAGATGCAACCTTTTCACCAGAGATGTCCTGGAAGCCAAAGGCTTCTCAATTAATCCAGTAGAAGGAGAAGTCTTTCTAAATTGGCTTGCAGAAGGTTGTAAAAAACGAAGAAACCTAGAAGATTCAAGCAGCAAGACCTATACAGACAATGTAAGTGAAAGCCCTTAACAAAGCACAGCAACCAAACAACCCTTGCCCCAAGATCAGGCAGGCCCCGCAGGAAAGCAGGTTTTCTACTAGCCCCGCCCATACTCGTGCAGGTGCAATTTATGGTGCAGAAAATGCACACCTCCATGCCCCAATTAAACTGTTACCAAGAGTGGGTGCTAATGGAGTTGGTAATGATAAATGCCTCATGGACTTACTACCTTAAGTAAGAAATGAGGATGTGTTCTGAGACCGACGCAGACCTTCTGGAATATGGTGAAAGGAGGTTCTGTTGAGAGATCCTGGAGTTCGCTAACTCTTCCAGCTGATGTGATGGCTACTACAAAATCAACCTTCCAGGATAGGACCCTTGGTCACATCTATGTATGGGTTCATAAGGTGCCTACATGAGTGCAGACAAAACTGTATGCTCCAAGCGGGTACCGGTTCCGGCATTGGCAGGAACATACGTAGTAATCCCTTGAGGAAGACTGAAGACTGCTGGATCAGAAACTAATGAAGCTTGACTATGGTTTGTTGTATATGCTGATATGGCTGACAGGTGTACTTTAATGGAGGACAAGGAGAGTCCAGTTTTTGCCAGATGTAAAAAATATGGTAACACTTGTTCCACAGATGTAAGCAGATCTTTGTGTGATGGCTCACACCATGTAGTGAAGCGGTTCCACTTTTTGACGTATGTAGTGTGAGTGGATTGTGCCCTAGACGCTCTAATAATGAGCCAACATTTCCAAGGTAATGTAAGGTCTGCTAACTTTTGCTGTTCAGGAACCATGCTTTGAGTGACCGGTTCGCTGGATCGTGGTGGAGAACCTTGTAGTTTCTGCTGTGTCAACAATCGATGTGTTTGGAGGCGAATGGGAGACACTTGAGAGAGGAGCAGGAGGGTTGGGTACCAAACTTGGCAAGCCCACTCTGGAGTAATGAGCATCATCTGACATGGTTGCTCTTTCATCCTGCGCAGCACTCGTGCTATCAACAGGGTTGGTGGGAATTCATACAGGAACCCCGTCCAAGTTATTGAGAATGCATGCCCCAGTAATTGGGCCTCTGGGTATCTCGAGGCGAAGAGGGGGCATTTTGTATTGCAGCTGGTGGCGAAAAGATGGACCTCTGAGTGTCCCCAACTGCGGAAGATCCGCTGTGTTTCTTCGTCGTCTAATTCCCACTCGTGGGATGGCGAGTAATCCCTGCTTAATTTGTCCGCTAGGACAGGGTCTATTCCTGGCAGGTGTTCTGCTTTCAACTGGACCTTGTGTTGCAACGCCCATGCCCAGAGTTTGTCCTTCTCTGGATAGGATCCCTGATCTTGTACCTCCCTATTTGTTGATGTAGTGCATGGAGGTTGCATTGTCCATCTGTATCGTGAACACCTGTCCTGCTAGTCGAGACTCTTTGGTTGACCATATGCCCTTTGCTTGGAGTTCTGCTAGGTGCCCTCCCCAGCCAGATAGGGATGAATCTGTCCCGAGGAGAAGTGTAGACGTTGATGCCTGAAGCAGCATCCCCTGTGTTAGATTTTGTGGAGTTCCCCACCAGTGAAGTGCTTTGTGAGAAGCTGGTGGAAGTTGAACGACTTCTTCCCACGACCCGGAGGCTTGAGCCCATTGGTGGTCCAGGGTCTCCTGTATTGGTCTCATCCATAGTCTGCGGTTGGGTATGAGGTATTTACATGAGGACATCATGCCCAGGAGCAACTTGAATCGATGTACTGTGGCTGAGGCATTGTCGAGAAACCACGAGATTGGTTTTAGCATCGTGGATACTCTGTCTGCCGAAGGTCGCACTCTGGGGATGCAGGTATTTAGTTCTGCTCATAGGAAGAGTGCTGTTTGGGCCGGTACTGCACTGGACTTGGGTTCGTTGATGGAATAACCTAGGGTTTTCAGTAATTCATTGACTTTGCAACCGCTATTGTCGTGAGGTTGTGCAAGCGTGTTTTTATTAGCCAGTCGTCCAGGTATGGAAAAACCTCTGTTCCGCCACTGGGGCTAGGCATCTGGTGAAGGCCCTGGGGCTGACTTTAGGCCAAAAGGGAGGATGCAGAATTGAAAATGTGCATTTCCCACTGCGAACCTGGGGTATCCCCTGTGTGCTGGGTCGATGGGGATATGGAAGTACGCGTCTTCCAAATACAGGGTTGCAAAGAAAGTCGTTTTTGTTTAGCCATGGTAGCACATTTTGAAGGGACGTCATTCTGAATTTGATGCGCTTGACAAACTTGTTAGGAAAAAACAAGAGTAGAAACCCCTTCCTCTTTGGTTAACTAGTACTGGTTCTATGGCTGCTTTTTGCCACAGCTTGGCAAATTTCCAATTTTAGATGTTTCAGCAAATGGATTTTGCGTGGTAGTGGTGGAAGAGAGGGAGGTCAGTCTAAGAATTCAATTGTATATCCATCGTCTAGGACTTGCAGCACCCACTTGGTTGATGTAATGTCTTGCCAACGGTGGAAGTGTTCACTTATTCGTCCTCCCACTGGGATGTGGTGCGGGGGGCTGCACATGGATTGTCAGTTTTATTTGGGTTTTTGAGTGACCCTAGCCACATCTACCTCAGAGTTTTATCTGGTGGCGGATTGATATTTATTGCCTTGGTATGCACTGTTTAGTGTTATTTGGTTGTACGACGACCGGTTGTATCCCCTATATATCATGGATGAGCTGCGGGAAGACCGAAAGGAGCTGCAATCTTTATCTTTGTCCTTGAGCGAGCTAATAGCTCTAGCTGTGTTAGTGTCTGATTTAATATCCTTTAAATGGTTGTCAATCTTCTTGCAAAATAGATTGTGTCCGTCCAAGGGCATATCTAAGATTTGCGCCTGTATTTCTGGTCTAAAATTGGTCCCCTTCATCGAGGTCTGCCATCTGAGGACAGTTCAATGGGCCATTTGTCAAAAACCTGATTTGGCGACATCCACAGCTGCATCGATAATGTGATCCGAGGTGGCTTCCCCATCAGCTATTATTGATTTTGCCTCCTCCTGGAATTCTGCGGCAGATGTTTGGTTAGTTTTGACATACGTAGCCAGAGCTCCCTGTCAAGTTGAGCTGTCATAGCTAAGGCTTTAGCGGCCCTGATAGTTAGAGATGCCTATGACGGGCCTTTCTGCCCATGGCCTCCAGTTTGCAGCCTTCTTTGTCTGTTGGTGACTAGGGGTTTGTCAACTTCTTTTGCGCCGCAACAGTGATGATTGAGTCGAGTTGGTGTGTCCCCTTAGGCATAGAGGAGCCGTATCCAGAGCCTTACATTTCTTTCCTGGGCGCAATACTAAGGCGGGCGTCGATAGATGAGTAGAGAGACTCCTTACCTCTGCATCCCAAATCGTGTCCAACAGCAGGATTGTTGTGACAGTCCTTCGTTTATCTCTGTGCTCCTAGAGCACCAATTTATTTTCCTCTGAAGTCACTTGTAGCTGGTAAAGATCTGCTGCCTTGGCAATTATGGTGTGGACGGATACAAAGCAAAAACACGGGGGGAGGGGGTCCTGTGAGTTAGTTCACTATCTTTCACAGAGGAGAAATATCCCAAACATATTAGTCTTTGTCCTGCCCAGGGACAGTCCAGCACCGAAATGCAAGGCAATTCTCATATTAACAAGAGTACCAACAGCAACCCCAGACACGTGTGACAATTTGTCTCATATCTAGGACGAAGCGAAAAGTTGCTTCAGAACATCCTGACCAAACTCTGCATCGTGCCTAGAGCAGATGTCCAACTTACAGCAGGCCGACGGAGTGGCCTAAGTAACCGCCTTGCTGATGACATCCCAAAAAGCATGTCTCTGAAATGCGACGACTATGGTCTTAGGTCTGACCACATGGGCATGACTCCCCTCAGGAACAGTTTGCCCATGGCCATGCATGCTTCCGAAATGGCCTGGTCCATCCAACTGGCGATCGAAGCCTGAGAGCCGGGGGGAGGACCTCCAAAAGTCACAAACAATGCCTTGGACTGCCTCAAGGATTTTGTCCGAAAGAGAAAACTTGTGAAATCTCTTGAGGTCCAAGGAGCGTAGGGCCCTCTCTGCCTCCGTCTGTGGGTTCAGAAGAACACCAGCAGGCAGATCTCCTGATTCAGATGGAACAGAGAGACCACGTTGGGCAAGATGTTTGGGTGAGTGCGCAAGATGACCTTGTCGTCATGAAACGTGGTGAAAGGCTTCCACGAAGACAACGCCTGCAGCTCACTAACCGTGAGCGCAGAGGTGAGAGCCACCAATAAAACAGTCTTTAGTGTCACCAAGCAGATGTCCGAAGAGGCCATCGGCTTGAAAGGGCTTGTGTTGCAAAGCAGCAAGCAACACATTGAGGTCCCAGACCAGATGCAGCCTATGCAGCGGAGGAAAAAGCCTAGACAACCCCTCAAGGTGGGCCTTAACCACCAGGTTCTCTGCCGAAAACACATGGTCTGGGGAATTCTTGTAAGCCCCGACGGCCCCCAAATACATGCAGAGACTATCCACCTGAACTCTGAACGAGCCGGGTGTGCTGAAAAGACCAGTATGACATCCTTGGGACAGGCAACAGGATCCAGACTCTTGTGTGTCCAAAGGCAGAACCTAGTCCACTTGTTCTTCTACTGGGAAGAAGCGGAGGGCCTCCTGGCCTGTTGAATGATGTCCCAATTGTCATCTGGAAATTGAGCATGTTGAAGACTCCGCTGATCAGGAACCAGGCCACCAGGGCCACTTGGGGCCGGTCCAGATGTTCCACTGCCCAGCCCTGCTGCGTCAAGAAGCCCCTTGCTGGGGATCGGAAGATGGACAGGACCCTGGGAGCACAAATACAGAAGATCTCAAAACCAGCGTCTCGAAGGCCAGTGGGGGGGCAACCAGGATGAGGCGGCAACCCCTGTAGGTCCGGTATTTGCGTATGGTCAGTTGGAGCAGAGGTGTGGGCGGGAAAGCATAACACCTGCGGCATTGCCAACAGATCTGGAAGGAGTATTCCAGTGACCCCCGACCTGCTCATAAAGCAAACTCGGGGCACTTGGCATTCCGAGGTTATGCGAACAAATCCCGGTCCACGAATACCCCAACGCTGGAACAGGGGAAACAAGGAGTCATTGTGCAACTCCCACTCCTATGTGTTGAACCCCAAGCGACTCAACTGGTCCACTTCTGCATTGCTATCCCCAGGAGGTGGGCTGCCGAAATCCAAATCCCCTCCATCAGAGCCCATTCCCAGATCGAAACTGCCTCCATGCAGAAGTGTGGGGAGCGGGGGCCACCCTGAGCATTCAGGTAAAACATTGTAGTAGAATTGGCCATCCTGACCAGAACAGACCTGTCCCTCATTTGGGGAAAGAACGTTTTAAGGCACAGGCCCACTGTCCTGAGCTTGAGGAGAAAGATATGCAAGGGGGCTTCGGTCCTGGACCATACTCCACAATTTGCATAGCCCTCCACAGTAGACCCCAACCTCAGAGGGAGGAGTCTGTCGTCACCACCAGGGTAGGCTCCGGACAGGTGAAGGGACTCCCACTGAGGCATTGCCCTGCATCAGCCACCAGAGAAGATCGGGCAGCAGGAGCGGTGGTATTGGGATCCTGCCCGACTCAGACACCGTCTCCTGATCCCAATTGCCAGCCAGGTGGAGCTGGAGGCGCCTATCTTGAGGCGAGCGTGCTGTACAGTGAGCACACAAGAGGCTATCAGGCCCAGAATGTGCTGGAACCACCATGCTGAGGAGGTCGAGTTGGCCAGAAAGTGTCCCACCACCTTGTGGAGGGACATAAGCCCATCGGGCGTGGATGACATCCACTGAACGGGAGTGTTCCAACGCACCCCTAGAAGACCAGCTCCCGAGACAGGCATAACTGATGTGCTCTGGTTGAGGGAAAACCCCAGCTGATGAAGGATATCTGCCAATCTTTGGCAGGAGTGCACCACCCACTCGGGTGACCTTGCGCTCACCAGCCGGTCATCCAAATAAGGATATAGATGATGGCCCTCTGAGCGGAGAAGACCGGTCACTGCGTTCATCAACTTTGTGAAGACACAAGGGGCCGAGTTCAGGCCAAAAGGCAGCATCTTGTACTGAAAGTGGTACAATTGTGAACCGCAGAAACTTCTGATGAGGTTGATAGATGGTTACATCAGGTATGCATCCTTGATGTCCAGGAAAAACATCCAGTCCCCTACACACAGAGACTCGGCTATGTGCACGGGAGTAATCACCTTGAAGCGTTCCAGCGGTAAAGACCGATTTAGAAATGACAGGTCCAGGACTACCCTAAGGCCAGCCTGGTTGTTCTTGGGTACCGCAAAAATCCTGGCATAGTAACTGAAACCTCCGCCTACAAGAGGAGCCAGTTCTATCGCCTGCATCTTCAAGAGCGAAAGGAACGCCTGTAAAACAGCCGTGGACCCGATCTGACAAAGAGGAGGAGAGGATGGTAGAGGCAAAGGAAGAGGAAGACTGAAGCCCGTGGAGACCACTGATAGGACCCACAGGTAACTTAAAAGACGCCTCCAGGTGTCCTGGAACAGAGCCAAAAAGCACGCAGAGGAGAACTGTGGTCCCCGACCTTGATGTCACCGCTTCTTGGCGTCAGAGGCAGGGGGAGCAGAAAAACCCACGCAACATCCTCGACTGCTTCCTCCTGTTTTTCCTGGGTGACCTGTTAGGCCTCTGTGCACAGCGGTCCCGGAACCCCTTGAAGCCGGAGAAAGCACAGGGCTTGAACCCGGTCCTGCACTGGGACTGAGGGAAGGGTTTCTGACCCTGTTTTGTCAGGATGGCCAAGGACTGGGCGGAATGAAAAAGGTCCATGCCCTCAAAGGGCAGATCAATGATCCGCTCCTGCACGTCAGATGAAAACATGGTGGTGTGCATCCACACCTTCCTTCTCATCTCGACCCGAAGCCACAGCCCTCTGCTGGCTGTGTCGATGTGGGAGACCGAAGACTCCATGGAGATGATGCACAATGGTCCCGGCATCTGCCAGACCGGCCTTGAAGGAGGCTTGTCGGAAGGGAGGTCAGGAAGAAATTCCATAAGCTCTCGCCACAGCTTCTGATTAACCGCAGTCAAGAGGGCACTGCGTTGGCTTGTCGCAGTTGCAGTCCTGAGATGAACTAACTGCGCTTTCTCAAGGACTTTGTCCTCCTTGGAGAGGAACTGGAGGTGGCTCCTGTGGAGGAGGACAATTAAGACTCTGGTTTAGAATACAACGAGGCCGCAGCCATCAAAGAGTAATGGGGCTGCTGTGGTAGGCAAGGAGGATAGGCTCCCCGTCCACTAGCCTAAACCTGCTGTCCAACATTCTTGTTCAGTGTGTTGGCCCTGGGCTTCTCCCAGACCATTCGCGCTAACTGCAGAACATCCTTCTGGAGGAGGATGCCAGACCAGACCGTGGTGCGTTTCCCAAGACCTCTGCTACCACACCGACTCCTGCGGGGCTTCCTGGGGAAGAGGGAACCCCAAGAACTCAGCCAGGCCCTGAAGGCGGTCATGAAAGGTCTTAACGGATGCCGAGGGCTCATCGTCCAGGGTGTCATTGTCATCTTCGTCTGCGCGCCTGCCCCCTGCCCCCCATTTTTCAGACAGAGGGGAATCCGAGCCATGGGACACAGGTGCCGGCCAGGGCTCTCCCCACGCCCACCCCCACGATCCGTAGCCCCAGACAGGTCCAACAGCTGTTGAGGGGAGGCGTTGGTGGTACAGGAAGTGGTGGAGGGGTCAGAATGACTGGTAGGGCCTGAACTGGTGGAGGGACCGTCACCGGGAGCGCAGGAGGAATGGGAGGAGTACCCAGAGGAGGGGGCTGGGGCGGCACCACCTGCAGGTTTTGACCTCCTTCGCAATGTCTTTCAGGAGCCCCTTCGTTTGAGGAGAATGCATGAGGAAGAGGAAGCGCTCGAAAAAAGCAGTCATCCCAAGCCGCCAGGTCCGAGGGGCCTGGTCCCCCGAGGTGGTGCGTGTAGCCGTGCGGCTGTGATGGGTAGATGTACCCCTGAGGGGACCAAAAGCCTGCACCCTAGGATCTGCTGCCGCTTCCAGAGGGAAGGGGGCTGGAAATATCTTACAAAGCCCATTCGATGTGTGAAAGTACTGGCGGGCCCTGAGGTGGATCCAAGATGGCCGCCTGCCTGGCAGGCTCCGCCACGTGCCTATCTGCCGTTTTTATGCCTTGCGCCGTGCCCTGGGTGGGAGGGCGCAGAGGCCCTGAGCGAAGAAAGGCCTCAAACACGAGAGGATACAGCTTGGGTCTTGCACAAGAAGCAGAGGGGTCGACCTAAGAGATTACTCTGGTAGGCTCTGAGCTTTCTGCCGGACAGCCGGTAGTCACAACACCCTGACTCATGACCTTGGAACGAGCTCCGGCAGACTGGACGCCCTCGGTCCCTGTGTCGGTAGCCGTGCTGGATCTAGCCAAGGTCAGACTTTTGGAGGTGGCACTCAACAATCCCCTTTCCCCCTGGGGAAGAAGAGGACGAGCTTGATCGCCCTTCTGAGAACAGCTTGGTAGGGCCACTGAGCACCTAAGCTTGGGAGCCAGTAGCCAGGACGGCCTTAGGTCGGTCCCCAGAGCGCCCTGGAAAAGCCCCCGGGGCCCTCGGCTTGGAAGCCGGTAGCCTTTAAGGCCTTGGGCTTGCCAGAACCTGAACCCGAGGAACCCCGATCCTTGGGAACCACAGGGAAGGAGTCCCTGCACTGTGGAGCCATGCTAAATAGAGGACCTACCTTGTCTTTACGAGATGTCCTGGAGACAAAGCCCTTAAGGTGGGTCAGAGGAGAAATGTGGAAGATCTCCCTCCACCGCAACAAACTATTCTTTAATGCCCTGAGACCGAGAGCTCTGCAGGCCGAACAAGAGTCCCAGCGGTGGTCGGATTCAAACACTCAAAGTGCATGGGAGTCCGAGGCCGGGGAAGAGAGGTCCGATGAGGCACATCTTGTGAATCCTCCTGTGGCCGACATGCGCTGGGGGAGGCGAGGCACCTAAGGGAATTGAAATAAGAATTTCAAAAAAATAAAATGGGAGCAAGTGGAAAGCTAAATAAGTCCCTGCACTGGCTGCCGGGTCCAACACCGTCAGTGCAGAAAAAGGTACTGAGGAGGGATGTTCCCAAGGCCGCGCGCACCCTAAATTTAATGGGGAAGCCCAATTTTTCACTGCCAAAAGTTCTGGTACCATCTGCCACAAGGATGGAGAAAAGAGGACGGGACGTCTGAGTACAGCTCCCACCTGCGCCAAAAGAAAGCTAAACAATATTGTGCCACCTTACTTGCACTTTTTTATGCTGGGGTCGGTTTGGCTTGGGGGGCCTCTAACCCCAATATCAATTTCCTGGTGGTTCAGTGGGATTGCTGGTCGAGGATAAAACAACCATCTACCAGCAATCTGCCAGTGTAAGGGCATGTTGGAAAGGGCAGAGTCTCCTCTTTCCAACAAGACCTCATAGGAGCCAATCGGGCAAGCTCTGCCCTTGCAGCACGCTAAAGCGTGTGTGCGGAATTTACATGTTGAAGCCTCTTTGCTTCAGCATGTCAATACAATTTCCCGATGACGTTGTGGCACATCACAGCTGCCCGCTGACCCCCAGGTACAAGTCTTACCATTCACATCCTGGCAGTTGGGAAGCTCACCGCTGCTCCAGGAGGTAGGAGGGAATCCCTCCTCCCCCAAAAGATAAGTAATGAAAAGGACGGGTTTGCTCATCCTCTGTATCTGCACTGCGAACGCACTGCAGAGAAACAATCTCACCCTCTGCAGTTAATCGTGAGGTTTTTTATGCTGTTTATGTTTGTATGATCGTGCAAGACAAAGCATACACACTTTTTTGGCAAAAAAACCTGAACAGAAACAAGTAAAAAAAATACTTGACCATGTGTGATTTAAGTCTGGAGAACTGTCGGACTGCCTATAACTTCAGTTCGACTCTCTCTAGGAGTAAATACATCACTTTATCAATATCCATATGCACCCCAAACTTTGCTCTCTTCTTGCTCCCTAATGGCTCTGCCTTCAGTATGGCATTTCAGTAGCAAGGTGATAATTTCAAATAATTGATATGCTTTAACAATGCTGTGACCATAAACATTGCTTTAGTGCACACCTGTGTAGGAATGGCTTAAGTGTTTTGAATAAAAAAGCTGAACACCTACTCACACAATCCATTTCGTACATTATCTATGAGATCCTGCTCCACTTACACTTTTTTTATAACGTTAACAGAGGTGCATAGAACATTATTTCTTTTAGTGCATTTCCTTCACTACTTTTACATGCAATGAAATCTGGTTTGTGGACTTTATGGAGATCATTTTCATTAAAGATTGGAGGTTTAGGAATGATTTTCACATGTGTAGGTCCATCAAAGGGGTTCACATAAAATTCTCTTGCTGTTTAACATTTCATTTCTAGGATTCACCAATCCCTGCTGATTTATATTTAATAACGCTTCCATTGTAGACTAGTCTGTTCTGTTCTTCTCAATTGGTCCTTCTTTTACAGGTCTCAACTCTTAAGAACAATCCTCTGTATTCAAAATGGTGGCTAACTCCAACAATTTCAATCTGACAGCAGCTTAATATCAAACATTAGAAAACAAGCCTATAGTCACTAAATCCAACATGTACTCTTGATACTTTGTTTTCAGCCCGCTTGCTCTACTTCAAAGAGATGGCAATGCTCATACATATTTATAAATATATTCCAGGCTCTGTCAAATTGCCTTCTGTTAAGGGAGTTTTCCTACTGTCTATCAACAGGTGAGACTCCATAAAACTATCCCTTGGTATACAGGCCCCAACTCTTCATATTTGTCTGTACTACCCTAAGGTTTGGTAGAATGGCATACCAGCCAGGCTTATCTTAGGTGGCGGATGTGAGCTGTAGGCAAGTACAATGAACTCAGTAAATACATAGGCCCACACAGTTGTAGTTTAGTAAAATAGATATTTATTTTATATACACAAGGCAAAGTCACATTCAAGTGAGTAAGCAACATTTAAACTAATGAACACAATAGAAAACACCTCTGCAATACTTCAGGTGAGTAAACCAATAGTAAGTATACAGATCATGAACACAGTTCAATGGCAAGTAGAATCACTTGTTTTTCAGCACCACCAATAGCAGTTAGACACTTTTCTAGGCTTGTAATACTTTTCAATGGCTTCAAGGATTAGGCAGTCCATTCCAAACTAGGTATGAGTTCTTCTGAGTCAAATTGGAAGGAAAGCAGGTGAGAGCCAGCAGCAGTTCCAAAGGGTGCTTTGATTACTAGCAAGTAGAATGCTTTTGTTGGTCAGAAATCCACCAGGGACCTTGGGAAAGGCTTCCTAAAGATGCACAAGCATTATATCTGGCCGATCGGTAAAGGGTGAACACCCAAACATGGAATCAACACGCCAGCAAAAATGGCTAGATTTAATTACTACCCAGAGTTCCACAGTATCCGGGGAGTGATGAAGATGCAGCTGGATTCTTTCAGGGTGCAACAGCGAAGGACCCGCGCTCCTGAACCTTGGTCGTGGTTGTTAGGGAGAATTCTCTGTTTAGGCTGAATTTCCTAACCTAGTGAGTGCCCCAGCAGCTTTGCTGGATTTCTGGAGTTTGTTTTTTTCTCCTGCCAAGAGTGAGTCTCTTTTCCTCACACTCTTGGACATGATTTGAGGGGCTCCTATGACTGTTAATGTGTTTTATGGGGTCTTTTACTCCATAGGGGTCTCATGTGTTTTTACTATGTGTGTTACACAGCACCCTCCGTGCAGTGACACAGGGGTGTCATAGTGACACCCCACCCTAGACTCCATACCCTGGGACTGACTACTGTCTCCCAGTGCATATAAAGTCACCATTGGCTTTACTAGTCCCAAATTATGAACAGAAACCAGTACAAACCATCATATTGTGGACGTACTGGTCGGGGCAATTCGATTGCCCCAGGGTCTGTTATTTGAGGGGGCACATCTCCGCCCCCCCTGATCGAGTTTTGGCTGGTGGCAGTGGATACTACTTTTTATATCCGATCGCGAATATATCTCTATGGGATTTTCCCATTGTTCGAGGCTACCAACTTTAATTATTTAATTCCTATAGCCTCGAACATACCGCCGGGTTATTTATTTAATATTAATTCACCGGTTGGTATTTTTTGCCAGCACTCTATTCTAAAATGGCGTTTGTATTCTCTTCTGTGACTCCAACCCAAGTCGAGCCCTTTGTTCCACTTTTTGGCGGGCTTCTGAACAGAAGCCTCCAAAAGTGGTGTCACTCTGTCTGGGTACCACAGGGGGTGTGGGAGGGGGTTTAGGCACCCTGGACTGAGTTGCCTTGGCAACTCAAGTCGCACTCTTGTGTGATTGGCCCAAGTGGTGAGCCGGCCGGCTCACCACTTAGCATGTTTGATTGACAGATAGGCTGAATGAGTGGGGGGTTTCTTGCATAAAAGCAGGGCTTTTGGGACTGGAACTTCAGAAGTCGCCACAGGACCTGAGAATCCGAAGAGGGAGAAGCTGAGCCGACCTGCAACGAAGACACCACCGGTGGAGCCCTGCTGAACCGTCTCACCACTTCCCGACGACAGAGGAGATCTTCTTGCCGGAGAGTCTCTTCCACTTGAGCTGGTGGGGACAACCAGTTCGCTTTCCTTTTTCGCCTACCAGGACGTCTAGTGGTCGAATTGCCCGTGCCAAGCACCCTGGCAACCGGATAGCCACTTACCACTGAACCGCGAAAGAAAGGACCACTCCTTTTAAATCGAGAAACTCCACGGTTGGGTTCTTCCCTGGCAGCACAACACCCTCCTGTTTTCCTCCCCGCCGAGATCTTCTCTTCTGCCGGACGAAGCACCGACTCGCAACCGCTGCCAGGAACAACTGCCCCCGCTGGAGTGTTCACCATTTCAAGGTACTGTGTCCGCCTGGCCGCCCTTTCTATAGATTGCTACAAGGGGACAGTATATCCTTAACCTTCTGGACGACTGGGCTGGCCTCTTGACCATCTAACTGGTCCCTTTCTTTTGGTCCAACTTCTTTCTGAACCTTCGCGACTTTTGTGCACTTTTCAACCGTGTGACCTAGGACACATTTCGTCCTGATCCTCTTAAAGTGGATCTGGCTTTCTGAACTCTAACTTCACGGTTTGATTCTGCCTTCCCCACTTGCTGTGTTCTTTTGAAAGTGTTGGGATCTGTTTCAATTTATGATCTGCCTTTCTCTCCCTTTTAAAACCGAATTATTAGAGTACCATCTGCGTTAAGTGCTCACCTGTGTCTGAAAATAAGTGGGTCTTTACTTAAGACTTGTCTAATATTCTTTTAGGGGAGTGTATATACTTTAGTAACTGTGTTTAAACCTGCTTGAGATTAGTGCCAGTGTGTTTTCTTAGATGTGTTTTTAAATAAATAATTATATATCTTTTACACCCAAGCTCTGGTCAGTGCTTGCTTGTTCTACTGTGGGTACCTGCCCTATTGTGTATGCTCTGTATACTGCCTAACTCTTCTTGAGGGAAGTCTGACTGCTTAGCCACAGCTACCAAGTGAATCTGTGTGATACAGACTGCTACCAAGTGGGTTTACTGCCAAACACCTGTAGTCTTTAATCTTTTGCAGTGGTCCCTAAGGGAACTGCACAGGTTTCTGCCTAACAGTGGTGACGAAAGGAGGGACTCTGGAAGGGATGCAGCAGCAGCAGTTCAGAGAAAGGGCTCTCAGCAAAGGATTCTTCGTACTCCCACATCAGTCTGCAGTTTTGGTGCCTTTTTACAGGCTCCAAGGATTAACTTTTACCACCCGGTCAATCTGCCTTGATTCTTCGGTTCTGCACTCTGGTGAGGGGGATGTGAGGGGGATCTTGCCTCTGTAGGTCCAACAGGATCACAACAAAGTTCAGGGAGTGTTAGGGAGAATTCTCATTGCTGGCTAATTTCCCTCATCTAGTGAGTCCCCAAGCAGCTTTGCTGGACTTCTGGAGTTTATTTTTTTCCACTTGGTAAGAGTGTGAGCTTTTCCCCCACTCTTACCTGTGTTTTGCCATGTGTATTTCAGCTGTTTTTGTGATTGTGAACTCTGGAGTACACCACTTCAGTAGCCCCCTTTTGTGTGTGTCACAGCACCTTCAGTGTAGTGACACAGGGTTGTCGTTGAGACTTCCCACCAACTCCATTTCTGAGGCCGACTACAGTCCACCAGAAAAGGGTAAAGTTGCCATTAACTTTACTTAGTCAATCTACTACAGATCCAGAACACCCCATCTTCCATGGAGTACTGGAAAGGGTTACTTTGTATCCCTTCTTATCTGTACTTCCTAGAGCACTGTTTTGCTCTTTTAACATTTAGACTTGGCTGGTGGCAGTGGTATCTACCCTAAATTTTGTACCGCGATTATATTAGATAAACGTGGTATAGTATTGTTTTAGGCTATTATATTAGCCCCAAACATAACCCCGCTTGACCAAATTGTCTGTCTTTTAGCTCTGGTTGGGTTTGTTCGCCATTTCTGCACAGAAGCCCTCCACTAGGTGCCTGGGTGTCTAGGTGGGCTGAATGTGAGGGAGGGGTGTAATCACCCCCTGCACAGGGTATCCTAGGAAACCCAAGTCGCACTTTGCCATGACTGGCTGAGGTGGTTCTCCAGGCGGGACAACCACCCTGCTGGGTGATTGACAGCCAGGCTGTGTGAATGGGGGTTTCACGCGTAAAAGGCAGGACTCTTGGACTAGAAGTCAGTCGCCACTGGAACTACAAGGAACCGAAGAGAAGCAGAGAGAACGACTGCTGCAAATACCCCATTCCGGTGAAGCCCTGCTGCAGTCCTGAGCCATCTACCCTTCGACCACTAGAGGAGATCCAGTCCCGAGTCTTCTTCCCTTGAGCCTGGTGGGGATAACAAGCTCATCTTCCACAGCCAGAGGATCCTCTTCCTTGGTCGAAATCGTTGCACACAGCTGTAGTGGTCCGGATAGCCACCTGAAGAGCCTCTCCTGTTTTTAAGGAGCACACCTTTTATTCACGTCACTGCTGCCAGCTTCATCCCTGTGTGGTGCAGACCCCCTTCAGACGTCGTCCTTCACCTCGAAGCTCCAGGAATCGTGGATCTGCGGGAAACCAACAGCAACAACAGCCAGGGCACCAGCTGCACCATTGGAATAAGGTACTGTGTTCTGCTTGAGGAAAACAGGATGAACCCCCTTTCTTCATCTTCAAGGTTTGCCCTCGTCTTCCCTCCTTCTTATAACTTTTGCTTCTGAACATTAAAAATATCGAAGCACTCTTGGCTACGTTGAATCGTGAACTGTCTGTGTGATCTTCGACAACAGGTCCCGGTGTCACTTGACCCTGGCTCCGGCCCTTTGACTCTTAAACTCCTGTCTCTGAGTGTTTCTTGATTCTATCTGCCTAACCAAAATATTGCCTGTGATTTTTGCCTCCAACTCCCTCTGGGTATCTCAGGTGCTAAGTGTTTTTGCCCCGGTAGCATTTCGTGTCACGGATACGCGTTTAATTAGTAGACCGAACCATCAAAAAGTGATCGCAATCGTATTCGTGGTAACATGTTTTGTTCGTAACACCGGTCCATTCAAACACAGGGTACTTACCTTGAGACTTACTGTACAAAGTGAATTGGTTAGTTGTAGTATATTTTTTGTGTGGTTTTAAATCTAATAGAAGTGTCGTGTTTACAACAAATGGTTTAAAAATACATGTACTTCTATTTTTCTACTGAAACCTTGAGTCAGTGTTTGCTTGAGTCACAGTAATTGTGGTCCCTTTGTGTAATCTCTCCTACTGCTCATATACTCTTGAGATAAGCCTGGCTGCTCCGCCACTGCGACATAGTAGTACAGGCTTGTACCAAAGGTAAAGCTTGTATTGCCACCTGTAGTCTTAATTGTGTGTAGTGGTCCAATCAGGCCAGCCAGCCCCCCAGTGGGAACTGGTTCCTTACATACACACCAGAAGACAAAGGATAGAGTTTCGGGATCCTCCCATGCTTCATGTCCACGCACACACACTGGAGCCTCAGCAGGCTACACAAAGGGTTCCCGGCAAAACTCAAATCAGGACCTCCCAATCCTAGGATGGTAGAAGGATAAAGAAAGAACAACCGTACTAGAAATGGCAAAAAAAGAAAGGATACACCATGTTGGAACAAAGGTGATCCTTCTGTCCATAGCTGCAGCTGTGAATACAGCCTGCATGCAAAAATATCACAAAAGTCAGAAGAACACGTCCACTGCCACCAGCCATAACTGTTGGGTTGCTACCGTAACAGAAATGTTACAGGAGCTGAGAGGAAGAGGATACCAGGTAACCCCTCAGCACTCCACATTGGGTGATGTGTGCTGATCTCTCAAAAGGAAAAGCTAAGAAGGACAAAAGGTATCACTCTAACCTTGAGAATAGTAGTTCTCAAGTAAAAACAAAAGAATATTTTAAAAAAAGAGTCTAAAAGGCTCCCAGCAACATTGCAAAGAGGGTGCTGTAAAAGTAAAACACAGATGCTTTTAAAAAGTATGGAGGAAAGCATGAATGCATAAATAAAGTAATAACACAATCAACAGGGTTCCCATGGTCAGAGCAAACAAGGGAAGAATGAATAAGGGGAAAAGACCCCACGCCCCCTCATTCAGGAGAACATAAAAAAAAATGCAGTGGGCTAGGGGTCTCAAAAAGAGAGGGCATTAAGCATACAACTGGTAAATCTCCCAAACCACTTCATTCAGAGTGGCCATGCTTCACAAGCTCAAAAGGTGAGTGACAATGCAGCAGCACATATTAAAATTATTCACCATAGTGACTAACTTACTCCTAGTCCGAAGTCCACTTTCCTCTATACTGTATGGGTGTCCCTTCTTAGGGACGGGAGCCTTTTTTCTTCCAAAAAGAGCATTTCCACTTTAAAGATACAGGCGCGCGCAGGCCCAGCTACAAGTGAGACTACGCCCCCATAGCCCCAACCTCTGGAGGGTCGAATGGGGAAAAGGGGATGGAGGACTAGGAGTATGTTAGACACTGTGGCGAGTAACTTAATTGCTCCTAAATCCAGTCCTATTTCCTCCATACTGTATGGGTGATTGCAACTAATGTAGCCCTTAGGGAGGAGTGTAATTCAATTAGCAAACAAGTTGAGAACAGCTTGTCCAAACTGGGCATCTGCCCTGGCACTAACAGTAGTGTTTGCAAAAAACCAATGGCGAAGCACACGTGGTTGCTTTACTGATGACCTGCCATGGCACCGGTCTCTGGAATGCTACTGCTGCTGCCTTAGCCCTTACCGTGTGAGCATGAATATTCCCAGAGTATGACATTTTCTGCAGTTTATATGACTCCGTGATAGTTTCCACCATCCACCTGGCTACAGAAGTGTTGGATACCTGCCCTCTCAGTGCATAAATCACCAAACGGGACCAGAGTAGCATCTGACTTCCTGACCTGTTTCGTCTGGTCTAGGTAGAACTTGAGTCCTCTTGACACCTAGGCAATGTAACGCCTTCCCCGCCTCGGATTGAGGATCCGGAAAGAAGGTTGGGAGTCCAATTTCCTAGTTGAAGTGAAATGAGGAGGCTACCTTCGGCAAGAATTTTGGATGCATCCTCATTACCACTTTGTCCTTGTGGAAGACTGTGTGAGGCTCTGACGACACCAACACCTGGATCTCTCTAATGCGCCTGGCTGACGAGAGGCTTACCAATAGTGCTGTTTAGAGCATGACCCACTTGATGTCTGTAGTAGTCATGGTCTCAAACGGTTTGTGCGCCAGTGCTGCCAGTACCACATTGAGATTCCACACAGGGTGAGGTTTGTTTTCTGACTAGGGGGAGATGCAGCATGGCCATCCCCTTCACATGTCTCTTTACCGCTGGATTGACTGTGGAGAAAGACTGTTCTTCTGTGTACTTGGATACTCAGACTGCCACCAGATGTGTGACAAGTCTCTACATGCACCCCAGTGCTGGCCAGGTGTGCCGAGAAAGGCAGTACTTGGTCAAGGGAGCAGGACACAGGGTCCACCCCGTGTCCTTGGCCCCGTAGTAGAACCTGGTCCACTTACGTTGGTACTGGAATCTAGTGGTCTCCTTCCTAGCCATTTGAATGATACCCAGATTGGCCAACGATAGTCCTAGCTGTTGCATTTTCAATTGCTCAGGTACCAGGCTGAGAGGGTTAGGGACTTTGGCTGCTGTGAGAGGTTCAACAGGACCACCATTTGCAAGGGAACAGGCTGCTGCCCTGCTGTGCTCACCAGATCAGAGTACCAGATCCTGGCTGGCAGTTCGGGTCCACCACTACCATGCAGCATTGTGTCGCATCCTGGAACATCCTCAACACCCTCTTTATCAATGTCGCTGGAGGGAACGCTTCACGACACAGATTGCTCCGGGAGATTTGGAGGGCATCCCCTAGTGAGTGCCTGCCCTTCCTCATCCACAATACAAACTGCCTGAACTTCGCATTGCTCTCTGAACAAGGTATTGAGGACTTGCGAGCCCAGTTCCCATTCCTAGTTTTCTACTTGGAGCCTGCCCGTCTGTCTCTCCGTCCGTCTGTCTCTCCCTCCTTCCTTCCTTCCCTCCCTCCCTCCCTCCCTCCCGGCAAGTGGACAGCGTTCCACCCTGCTTGTTGAGGTAAAACATCAAGGTGGCATTGGCTGTCCTGATGAGGACCGAATTGTTCATATTAGCGGGAGAAAAGCGTTTAAAGCTAATTGAATTGCCCTAAGTTCCAGAACATTTATGTGTTCATCTTGCTGTTGAGGAGACCACAGGCAGTGAACCATATAGTTGTCTAGTGTGCCCCCCCCCCACCCTCCAATGAAGAGTGTCGTAATGACTGCCGTGGGTTCCAACTGCCAGAAAGCACCCCCCCTCCCCATGTATTTTCCTGCTGCCTCCGATCCAGCTTGACCTCGTCTGGGATAGAGACAATGCCCACCTGAGAGCCCTTCTCCAGGTCCCAGTTTGGTGCCAGAAGCAACTGCAACCATCTCATTTTCAACTTGGCATACAGCACCGCCCAAATACATGACAGCAAGTGCCGATACCACTATGCCAATTGAGTTGCAGGTCCAGGAAATGTCGGTTGTCCTGAGGAGCGCCCTGATCCTCTATTCGTGTCCCAAGCGAGCCCGAGAAAGATCAAGGACTGCGATGGGGTAAAGTCCGACTTGGTCTGGTGTACTAAGAATCCCAAGTGGAAGAGAATGTCCATGAGGCATTGCATTGTGTCGCGTGCTGCCTCCTGTGAGCTGTGATGAGCCAGTCGACATAGCAAACCCTGGCTCGGAGCAGCACCTCAATGGTGTTCATCAGTCTTGCTAAGACACGAGGTGTGGATTTAAGGCCGAACAGCAGCACTCTATATTGGAAATGAAGACCCATCACAGTGACCTGCAGGAATTGCATGTGCAGTTGCCTAATCCGGAAGTGCAGGTATGCGTCCTTTAGGTACAGGGAGCACATCCATTCTCATTCGCAGAGAGCTTCCGCGATCTGCGCTGGCGTTATCATCTTGAATTCTTTGAGCTGAAGATAAAGATTGAAATAGGACAGGTAGAGTACCACCGTCAGCCTGGTTCTTTTTGGGGGGAAGGCAAACATTCTGGAATAGTAACTAGAGCCTCTGAGTCTGGGGCACTTGCTCCACCACCTGGTTCTGAATGAGAGCTGCAATCTCCAACATCAAAACGGGGGGACCTATCTGCAGGGGGAGAAATTGGGTGCAGGGAGGGGACATGGAGACAAAACCCTCCTGAAACCACGGAAAGCACCCAGGGGTCTTTTACAAGAGAATGCCATTGCATCTTGTGGAGAGTCAAGCTGCCCCCCACTGGTGAGGGGTGGAATGATGCCACCCTCATTGCTTCTTGCCCACAAGAAGCAGGGTTGAAGGACTACTTTTGGGGTGGCCCGCTCGTGCCTCTGTGGATCAGGCAACCTGTCTGGCTGTCTGGACCTGTGGTCCAGAAAGTCCCTAAAGCCTCCAAAAGACCCGTTCTGCTGGTATGACCTGCCCTGCGACCCAAAAGGCTTCGCTGGTGGCTTGGTCAAGATTGCCAGCGATTTTGCTTTCTGGGAGCTAGTCTTTTTATTGAGATCCTTGTCCATGGAGGAGTGACATGCTCTGCCCCTTTGAAAGGGAGATCCAGAATACGCTCTTGCACATCCGTGGTGAATTTGGTGGCATGCAAACATGCTGCTTGCCACATGTCTGTAGCCACGCATATTCCTCTTCCTGCCATTTCAATGCTAAAAGGATAAGCTGGTGGCAACAGTGACTTTCTCCACTTTGGGTACTTTTTGTTTTAGCTTTACCACGTTTGGCAACGAACTGTGGCTACAGGTCAAACATGGCTGTGCCACGAGATTTTTCACTTGTCCTTTTGCCATCTTGTTCTCTAGCCTTCTTGGTGTCAAGTGAGGGCAGGAAACCCCTCATAAGGACTTTGTGCCCAGGAAAGCAGAAGCTTTTGGCAGGCTACTGGAGGGCTTTGTGTGTTTGCTGGCAGGATGTGGGCTGGACTGTCTGGTCCCAATCCACAAACTGGTTTCAGTGTGTCTGAGTGGTATGGAAGTGGTATAGTCCTGATTGCACCACTGCTTGGGTATGTATGTGGGCTAGTCCTGTCATTGGCTACTGAGGGCAGAAGCTCTTTGTTACGAAGTTCGTTGGTCGTGTAGAGTATGAACAACCCCTCTGTCCCCAAGAAACACCCTGACCGATTTTGTTATATGGTCAGTGTGAATATTAAGGCCACAGGTGGAAGTCCGGAAAGCTAGGACGCGGGAACAGCCGGAAGAACCCCTTGAGCGCTGCAAAGCAAGATACAGTGGTTAAGCAATGAAACAGGGCCCGAATACCTTCATGTACATAAACCCCAAAGCTACCAGAATACCTGTGAGTACTTGGGTCAAGGCGTGGGTCTCCTAGCTTAGGCTGGAAACGTGCTGTAGGGTAGAACAGGCAACCACCTATTGTAGGACCGAGGTCCTAGCCAATGAAGAGCTTAAGCAAGAGGAATCCGTGGAGCAGGCGTGAGTCGGTAACAGGCAAATCCAAAAGTACTTGAAGGGTTAAGCAAGAGGAGTCCGTGGAGCAGGCGTGAGTCGGTAATAGGCAAATCCAAAAGTACTTGAAGGGTTAAGCAAGAGGAGTCCGTGGAGCAGGCGTGAGTCGGTAATAGGCAAATCCAAAAGTACTTGAAGGGTTAAGCAAGAGGAGTCCGTGGAGCAAGCCGAGGTCAGAATCAGAGCAGGTCCTTGAACAAAGAGAGAAGTCACGTGATCCGAAACTAAACAGCTGTGAAGCAACGCCTTCGGTTCACCGACTCCTTTTATCCTCGGAAGGGACGCACGTATAGTCACATGTGACGTGACCTGAAAGCGTTGCAATGCTGCTAGGCAACCGAAGTCACGTGATCCGTGAAGCGCCGGGAAGCGCCGGTCTCCGCAAAGGACGTAAGTTCCTGAAGTGACGGAGCTTCCAGTGGATCTGCCACCGCCGTGAAGGGCGATAAACACCCGCTCCCCCATATATGCCATGCCGTGCCCTGATGTGTGCGACGTGAGTGGGGGGCACGGTGCATGAGTGTTGGGGAGTGCGGGAATGGGTAGGCAAGGAGGGGCGAGTGGGGAGGTGTGTCCGTGGTCTAGGAAGCGGCGTGACACTCTTACCTGGCTTTTAGGATAAGAAGAGGACCCCTGCACCCATTCCTCAGAGATCCTGGAGAAAATTTAAGGAGCCAAGAATACTATCCAGCTGCGAGACCTGCGAAGAAACCGGAGACCCGTCGGAGGAAGGCTTTACTTTAATTTCTACCACGCTGCAGGAACCAGGAGGCTTACGGGTGCACATATAACAAATACAAACGAGGACAACAAAGATTAAGATAGTCTCCGTTAGAGTTCCAGTGTGACACAGATTTCTCTCGGTTATTGTAGGTGACTAATAAAATAAAAATGTTTTACATTTTTTAAAGGTGTCCGTGGACTCTGCCTCTCTTAAATCCAGGGGGAGAGCTTTTCAGCCATATGTCCAGCCATGCTAAATCTCCCTTAAAAGCTTTTCTAGTTTTACATCGCTGCATTCTCAGTAGGTGGTAACTATTGGCTCTCAGAGGCCTCTGGCTCTGTTTCTCCACTACCCCTTCCATCAGATAAATTGGCATGCGACCCACACAGCATTTGTAGATCAATAGCAATCTGAACTGAATTCTTGCTTTCACCGGAAGCGAGTGTAAGCTACGCCTGTCAAACACGTGATCTCTCCATTTCAGTTCTTTCACTACCCTGACAGTGCTGTTCTGAATTACTTGCAGACGGTTAATCTCAGATTGTGGGACCCCGGTGAGTAGACTGCAGCATTAATCCATGTTTGCACCGATTATGGCTCTGGCTATTACCTCTGCACTGTTTTGTGAAATTAATGGCTGAAGATGAGCCAATAGCTAATAGGCGGATGAAGATGTAGTACAAGCAGGGAGATACGCATGCACTCTGTGGTACACCATAGACTAAGGCTACCGGGTCAGACTCTGCCTCCCCGCTGGCTGCACTGCCCTGCCTTTCGCTCAGATAGGATGCAACGCACTGAGCAGCTTGCTCTGAGAAGGATGCAGTGTCCCTCAACCTGGTGACCAAGATGGAATGAACCACCAAGTTGAAGGCCACAGAGGGATCAAGAATCATCAGCGAGGTTTGACCCACGTCCATGGCTTCCAACAGTATAGATTTCAAGTTAAGAAGGGCTGTCTACGTCCCATGATATTGTCTGAAGCTCGATTGGTACTTATTCAGTATCTGATCGCTATTCAGGTGTGTCAAGATTTGGTTATAGGCAACCCTATCAAGAATCTTTAGGAGAACAGGGGTGTTCGTAATCGGCCTGTAGTTAGTTGGTGTGTGTGGGCCTAGATCTGTCTTTTTGAGAAGAGGTGTTATCCATGCTTTCCTAAGTCCTACTGGCACATGATTATGTGGGAACGAGGTGTTCACAAATTTAGTTAGTGCCGGTAATAATGTGGATGCACACTCTAATGATCAGAGCAGGGTCCCCCTTGCAGCTGGTGGTTTCTAGCTGCCTGATAACCCCTGCCAGCTCCACTTCTGTGAGTGACGAGAAGTTAAATTCCTGCTGTATGCTGGGTATACTAGTAACATCCTTATGGATGATGCTGTTCTACACACACATGAATAATAATAAGGTATTATTGGCTTGGCTACCAACTTCTGCTGCTGTCCTGGAGGAGCCCTGTCTTGCTGAAGTTCTTTAGCAGTCCTGCGAAGGAGCTGCGACCCTTAAAGTGGAGGGAACATCCATGCCTGATGTCTGCTCGGTACCCAGTGAAGGAGAGCCTTTGGAAGTGCCCCAGGACGGCCCTGTGGCTGACCAGCTCCGATTTTGAGCTACCGGGCTGCCGGCATCACCATTTTGAGTTTTAACCTGGAACTTGAGGAATCCTCAGCTGGCCCTATTACACTAACCTCTGCAAAATGTCAGCGTCCTAGCATCAACAGGACCCGAGATAGGAGGGAAAGTCTGACCGCTGCAGTTGAGTCTCTTTGCGTCGCCGTGCTGTAGTGACCACCATCCGAAACCGCTTTACCTACCAGAGTCCAGTCCTGAGAGGAGTCCTGCATCGAGTTTTGCTGCATTCTTCCATAGAGAGTCCTTGCAACAATGAAGTACACCAACCGGAGGTCAGCTAGAACCTGCAACCCCTGTGAATCGAGGACTGTGACTTTCAGCAGGAAAAGCAACCTCAGACCCTCTCCTTTGTCCTGCCAAATCTGGGCTAGAATTGGAGTACAGGGGGTAACATTGGAGAGCTTCTTACCTACCCCTATACTCTCATTTTAAGTAAATGGGCTTATAATAAACCTGTATTCAAACACTTTTGACTTTGCCATTGCTTGCTTGCGCAAGACTTCTGAAAGTTGGGGCTACTTCTGTTAGCTAGTTTAACTTGTACTCTAATCATAAGAACCCTTCACTGGGCCACAGAGACCCTACCTGCATTTTTTACCTGCTTCAAAGAATCTGTGGAACCTTAACCTGAACTATTGGGCAAAAAGGCTCTAGACAACTTAGGGCTGGAAAATTTAAGTTAGGGATCATTCTCTGTGGACCTTAAGTGCATAATACTAATCCTACCTTTCCTTTACAGGAGTTTCTGATATGTATTTTGCCCTATAAGTGAATGCATATATGTATCTATTATTATTAGTGCTGTGTAATAAAAGTCATTTTTCTAAAGTGTATATTGGGCAATAAATAATAACTATATATTTATACATCCCGACTAAGTGTAATCTGTGATTCCCATTGTGTGACATCATTGTGGACCCTTTACAAGCTCACAACCTTTGCAGAACTTAGCCTAGATGGCCTGTCACTGCTACCTGAAACTGTTTGGCTCCAGCTCCCCAGAGTTGCCCCAGTCACAATATAGGTTGGCCTTTTATACATCTGTCCACCAGGACAGAGTATAGAAAAACGGTCCTAACACTGCCTCGCCCCACTGCAGGGCATCCCCCTTGAGCCACCAAAACAGGGACAGGGGTAGGTTCTGCTGATGCCTGTGGGCCCGGTGGGCCCTCAGTTTGGGGAGTCCTGACCACCCCCCCCCAATCTTCCAGGAGGGGTAAATTGAGTCTGTACCAGTGTGAGTGTGGCTGGTGCCTCCAACTGTGAAGGCAAAGGTGAGGGGACAACCTCTTTAACTAAAGATTTAACAGGCCAGTCATCTGCTGGAACCTCATGTGCCACATAAAACGTTCAAAGAATGTGTCCTCGCAATGCAGTGGTACAGAAGGGGCTGACACAGTGGGGTATGCTTGCACCACTGCACTTGAGCAGCAGACCAATCCATCCTAGGGGTAAAATCCAGCCTCCACGGGGCGCTGGGGGGTTGGGGGTCAAAGGATGCCCCGAGGAGCCACTGGCAGTAGGGATGATGCGTCATGGCCCAGCGCCATCTTGTCACCCAGCGCCATTTTGCTTGTGGAGGATTTTTCAGGAATGCGTGGGAAGGAACTGTTCGGCATAGAGCAAGAGTCCCCAGAGCCCGAAGGCCTCTCGAGCGGTAGCTCGATGCTGGATACAATCTTGAAAGGACCACCAGTAGGTTTGTCGCCCACAAGCTTTCACCCGGTAACCAAAAGGAAAGGTGCCCCCCCTCGGGCCTAGACCCAGTACGAGAGCATGTGTGCCCCTCGTGGCATGTCCCAGTAACAAAGCGTTATTGTCCCTCAGCCCCTGCGACGTTGCTAGGGTCCTCAGAACACCTCCTGCTCTGTGGCCTTAAAATGTCAGAAAAGCGTAAATGAATGTTATGTTAAACATTTCACACAAAAACGGTTTGAAAAATGACCTTTTCAATTAAAGTTCTTTAAACAAAACCCAGTATGGACCGGTGGATCAGTACACCTTTGTAAGAAAATTAGAAAACAACATGCATTATTTACCGTAATAGCATTTCTGATGATTACATCTGCTTCGATTCACATGCTGTGCATATGGTCCGACATCCAGTGGTAACCGAAGAGTATTGCATCTCGTCTTTCGGGGACAGAAAGGGGACGTCAGCATAGGAGTGTTTGTAATACTATCCCTATCGTGACGTGCAGTGTACCCAAAATCCCTCACGCGCCGAGGTCCCTCCGAGTGTATTTTTTCTGCCATGAGGGAGCCCAAGGCTATTGTGAGTGAGTACATGAAGAAGAGAGAAGTAGTAAGACGTCTATGTTCCTTCCGCCCTGAGTGGGGAGGTAGGGAGGGCGCATGGGAATCTAAGCAGATACAATCATCAGAAATGCTATTATGGTAAGTAATGCATGTCTTCTGATGCTTGTTAATCTGTTTAGAATCACATGCTGTACATAGACTAGCGAGCAGTACCCGGAGTTGGAAGTGGGTTGTGAGAAGGAACAGTAGAGAAAAGATGTCTTAGAACTGCTTGTCCCACCTGAGAATCAGACCTAGAATGAGTGTCTAGGCAATAGTGATTTGTAAAGGTGTGTACAGAACTCCAGGTTTCCGCTTTGCAAATGGACTCAAGGGGAACATTTGCAATGAATGCTATGGATGCCCCAGTGCCCAGAGTAGAATGTGCTCTAGGCTTGAAGGGCAGTTCTCTCTTAGAAAGAGTGTGATGCATTTGACAATCCACCTTGAGATAGCTGATTTAGAGACGGGATCCCCTTTTCTACCAGCTGCCACTGAAACAAAAAATTGGTTTGTTTTTCTCAGTGGTTTAGTTCTTTCCAGGGAGAGCATGACTGCTCTGTGCACATCTAGTATGTGTGTGTACGCTTCTTTCGGGCTTGCTAGTGGGATTCTGGAAAAAGGTATATAGTTCAATCGATTGGTTCACATGGAACTTCGAGTTGAATTTAGGTGCAAATCTGGGGTGAGTGCACAGAACTACCTTATCCCTGTGGACTGTAACAAAGGGGTCTAGAACAGAAAGTGCTTGTAGTTCACCAACACTTCTAGCAGAACTGATAGCCACTAGGAAGGCCATTTTGTAAGTCAGGTCCTTTAGACTTCCTTTGAGCCAATGCATAAAGCGAGCTCCCATGAGCCTGGTCAAAACCACATTTAGGTCACACCCAGGAGCTGGGTGAGAAATGGGAGGGTAAATCCTGTTAACACCTTCCATAAAGGCCTTAATCACCGGTATATTCCACCACAACACCTTTTGTTGTGATGTGGTGTAGGCTGAAAGGGCAGCCAGATGAACCTTTAGGGAATTGAAGACCAACCAAGTGTCTAACAGATGGGTAAGGTACAGCACAATGTGTGTGGGTGAGCAATCGATGGGATGGACGCCCTTGGAATTACACCAGATGACAAAACGTTTCCATTTGCTGGCATGGCAATAACGTGTGTTAGGTTTTCTAGTTTCCCTGAGTATGTCCATACACCTCTGAGGGTGCTGTAGGTGTCAAAACTCTATGACCTCAGGAGCCAGGCTGCTAAGTTCAGAGTTTGTGGGCATGGGTGTAGGGTCTCCCCGCTGTCCTGAGACAACATGTTGTATGTGCAGGGTAGTTTTACTGGAGGGGAGAGGGACATTTCCATCAGATGAGCAAACCAGGGTTGGCGGGGCCACCAGTATCATGGTAAGTGGTTCCTAGGGCATCTTGTGCACTATCTTGTTGAGAAGGGGAGTCAGGGGAAAAGCGTAGACAAATTTCCCTGACCATGTTATCCAGAGACCGTTCCCCCTTGGAGCTGTTCCGGGGGTACCTGGAGGCATAGTCTTGGCATTGGGCACTCTCCTGAGTTGCAAACAGGTCGATCTCTGGGAATCCCCATTCTGCAAAGACGTTGGACACAATGTCTTCGTGCAGACGCCATTCGTATTCTTCGGGCAGCGGAAAATCTCTGCTGAGCACGTCTGCCAGAAGATTGAGTTCCCCTGGAACATGTTGGGACAACAGGAACATCTTGTGTCTGAGAGCCCATATCCAAATGTTTTCGGATAGCCTGGATAGCCCTGGAGTGTGAGTGCCCCCTGTTTCTTTAGGTCATACATGGCTGTAGTGCTGTCCGTTCGAATCAGCACCATCTTCCCTTGTAGTTGCATCTGAAAGGCCTTTAATGCCTTGGCCACCACTAATAGTTCCAGTAAATTTATATGATTGGATGCTACTTGAGGGGACTACACTCCATGTGCTGTCTGCTGAAGCAGGTGAGCCCCCCACACCCTGAGAGATGCGTCTGTCGTGAGAGTGGCTTCCACTGCAGGGGTGGTGAAGGTCTTCCCCCCTTCAAGAGGTTTTCTCTTGACCACCACTGCAGAGAGAACGAGGGCTGGCGAGACAACTACCAGATCTTCCCATTGTGGCTGGCCTGACACCACTGGCTGTTGAGCCACTCCTGCATGGTACGCATGCACAGTCGCACATGGGGAACCAAACATATGCACGTCGCCATCATTCCTAGCAAACGTATGGCTTTGCGCACCGTCACCTCCCCACTGGCTACATATTGAGGGATCTAAAAAACCATATTCTGATGTTGGATGGGAAGACGAGGCCATCTTCCGTCCGAACTAGAGTTCCCAGAAATTGTTTTGTTTGACTGGGGACTAGGCTGGATTTCTTCTCATTGATAGAGAAACCCAGACTGAAGAGAAGATCTACTGTTTTTTTGGGTGTTTGAAAAACATGTGTTGTACGAGTCCCCTGTTATGAGCCAGTCGTCTAGGTAAGGGTAAACTCGGACGGATAGTCTGCGCAGGTGTGCTGCCGCCACTGCCAGGACCTTCATAAACACCCTTTGCACTGAGGCGATGCCGAAGGGGAGTACGTTGAATTGGTAATGCCTGTCCTCCATCATGAACCTTAGATATTTCCTGTGCGCTGGAAACATCGAAATATGAAAGTATGCATCTTTCATGTCCAATGTTCCCATGTAGTCCCCCTGTTTCAATAGTGGGATCACCTCCTGCAGAGTAACCATGCAAAACTTCTGAGGTTTTCTAAACTTGTTTGCTGGGTTGCAGGTCTAGAACAGGGCGCATGGTGAAGTCCTTTTTGGGTACAAGGGAGTACACAGAATAAATACCCTTTTTACCTGAATAGGGACAGCTTCTATGGCGTCCTTTCCCAGCAGCGCTTCCACGTCTTGATTCAGGATTTCCAGATGGTCCGGTGAAAGGCGCTGTGAGCGTAGTGGTCTGAATTGTGGAGGTCAGGTGAATTCCACACAGTACCTCTAGGCGACCGTCTTTATGACCCACTGGTCTGGTGTTATCCCCTCCCATGCCGTGAGGAAAGATGTTAATTGCCCCCCGATCGGGCAAACATGGGAGGGGACCTGGATCTGATGGTCATTTCTGACCGGAGGCTGCGGCTCCTCTAGGATTGGGGCCTCTACCTATGCTTTTGCCGCGTCGCTGTCCTCTTGAAGGATAGTATGCGGGGCTTTCTGAAATTTGTCCTGTATTGAAACCCCCATTGCAATAGTTACTTATTGCACGGGACTGCCCTCGAAAGGACCACCTGGAGTCATTACCTCTCTGGGGGGAATGTTTTTGTGTGATCATTTGCAGAGATTTAAGAGTCTTGTGCTCTTTCTTGGCTGTTTCTAAGGCCTCATCAACCGCTTTCCCAAAGAGGTTAGCTTCTTCAATAGGCTTATTAATGAGTGAGGCCTGTGTTTTGGATTTAAACCCTGAGGTACACAGCCAAGCGTGTCTTTTGAGTAGGGTATCTTGGGCCAGAGATCTGCCTGCTGTTTCAGCTGTGTCCAGAGTGTTATTTATCACATTCTGGTTCACCTGCCTTCCCTAGGCTACAATAGACAGAAATGTGGACTTGTCGGGCTCTGGGACCTCCTTGAGGCCTTCCTGGAGTAGGTTCCACTGTGCGTCAGCATAACTTGTGAACAGCGTGGTATTTGCTATACATGTAGTGAATGCGGCAGCTGACGTGACTCGTTTGCCTAAGACATACGGCCTCTTGGATTCCCTGTCCGGGGGTGCCTCCCCAGTGGCAAGGGGTACCCCTGCTCTTTTTCGGGTGGTAGTCACTACCAGAGAATCAGGGATGGCGTCCCGTTTAATGTATTGTGGGTCGGAAGGAGACGGCCGAAACTATTTTTTCCACTCTTGGGTTCACTGCCCGGGTTTGAGCTGGTGATACCAAGGAGGGAACCAATCTTCTCTTGATGGAATTAAGGAGGGGAATGGCTTGGCTAGATGGAGGTTTCTCCTTAAGAATATCCTCTACAAAGTCCTGATCAGGCACAGCCTCTTGAGTAGAGATCTGAAAATGTTCAGCTGCCTTCTTTAACAGAGTTGAAGGCCATCTGGTCATCTACAGGCAAGGCCTGACGAACCGGAGTGGACGGAGAAGAATCCAGACACAATACATCAGTGTCCTGATCTTGATAGGGAAGTGTCCATGGGTCCGTTCCCTCTTGCTCGGTTTCTTCCCAATTGTCTGTGGCACCCGCCTGATCCTCCTCATAATTTTGCAGAAAGGAAGTTTCTTCCTCTTCATCGTAAATGTCCCTATAGGTGTCCATGTGGACAAGGTCTTCCTGCTGGATGGGGACAGAAGGCTGATCTTCCTGATAATGAGAAGTAGATTGAAAATTAGGCTCTCCACGAGACCTTTTCGGGGAAGGATGATCAGAAAAACTGATAATTCTCTCCAGACGGTCCATACACCCTTCAAATGTCTCTTCAAATGCCTATGGGTTGAAAAAGGTCGTCTTCCGGAAAAGTGTCTCTTAGGGTTTTGGAAAGAGGCTCTCGACAGTCCTCATAAGCATCGTGAGAATCGGGGGCCCATGGCGTATCAAAAGATTTGTCCGCGGCTTGCCCCATGATTTTCGGTGGAACCGGCATAAGTCCCACCGCCGCAGTAATTCTCTTGATGCTGTCCTCGATAACCGACCAATCGGCGTGAGATAATGGTTCCGATGGTCTATCGGTAGGTGTATCGCCTTCCGCGACGTTAGGGGGCCAAGCGGTCGGTTTTTCGATTAGAGGCCTTCGGGACCATCGTAGCATCGGATTTCCGCGCTTCGACGTGTGAAGTTTTAGGAGTAGCGCCCTTACTTGTTTTTGATTGCCCAGTCGCAAGACGCTGCTGCCGATGTGGGAAAGGCTTTGGATCTACACGATCCGTGGAAAATGCAGACATTTTCGACGGCCCTGCTGGCGCTTTCACCTTTTTAGACGTGGACGTCGAAATAGGCGTAGGGGTTGTGTGCTTAGTGAAATGCGCTTGTACGCCCCTGTCGCGGGGGTGTCCCTGAAGCGAGACCAGAGTCAGGCCTTAAAGGGTCGGGGACGGGCGTGGCGGACCTAGAAGTGTCCGCCTCAAGGTCTATTACATCCCCAACGGATGTTTGGTCATCTGAAGTGCCCTCGTCACTCTCAGTGGGTGTAGCGGTGGGGGAAGGGGGGTTCCAACCGCGACATACCATATGGGGCCCACCGCTTTACATAGCGCTCCTTAAGGGTCTTAGGCCGAAGAGTTTGCAGGCCGCACACCACTTTTTGTCGTGATCTAAGGAGACAGGCGTTGCACGTCCTGTGTTCGTCCTTCCAAGGATATCTGACCCTAATCTTAGGGCAGAACCTAAAAGGAGTCCTTTCCATAGCAAAAGGGGAAGATGACCAGATCGAAATGGGTAAAGAGGGGGAAAGAGGAAACACATACCGAAAATATTGCCACCCCGACCCCACTCTCCCTACTGTAAAGGTGGGCCAGAGGGCCCGACCACATGGAAAGTCTGGCCGCCGGATCTTAGGCGCCGAAATCCATCGCCGTAGACTAATCCCCCGCAGTCTTCGTCGAAGATGTTCTTGTGACCGAAGTGACTTCACTGGGAATAACTGACAAGTCGGTATAAGATAAACAATGTCTCTTATGTAAGAGCTCATCTATAGGGTGACCAGTTATCTGGGCGGAAAAAAACAATCAGATACCTCGGCGCTTGAGGGATTTTGGGTACACTACACGTCACCCAAAATCCCTCACGTTAGTGTTACAGACACACCTATGCCGACGTCCCCTTTCGGTCCCTGAAAGACAAGATGCAATACTCTGCGGTTACCACTGAATGTCGGACCGTATGCACAGCATGTGATTATAAGCATGTTAACAAGCATCAGAAATTGTTAGAAGACGCGCTTAAACTATTTTGTTGACAACTTACTTTCTGTAAAGTTCCTGACAATGTTCCATAGTCATGTCACAAATCAACTCCTCCATCCAGGTTTTCCACTGCTCTGTACGATGCTTCTGAAAGACAGCTTTTGGATACTGTAGAGCCACAGTAGCATAGTTATGTAAATGCTCAAGGCACCCTCTCAACACAGAGCGCCTCTGCTGCAGAAGACCACCAACTTCTCCTTCATGTTGCTCACACTGACTGATCAGATGCGCTTGGCCAGCATTCTGAAGAAAGGCTGTAGCAGGTACATAGCTGGGAGGACCTACAATGAATGAAAATGTAGGGATTTACAATTTACAGTTAAGCCAATGTTAAAATAAATATATTCAATATATTTTTTGCAGTGTTTGCTATTGGTCATTTGACATTTAATGAAATAGGTAGAGGTTTCTCACCGGAATTGCTAGCTCAGAGTCCTCTTTACTCAAGGGGGTCCATCCCGCAAAAGCAAAAAGGATTTGCACAACAAAAGAAAACCCACAAAATGTCAAATTTGGACATGAGGCCGTGCATGGGGTATGCCAACTCCACCCAACGACAACACCTGCCAGTCCATTTTTCCCCCCCAACAACAGAGGACTATCCAACTCTCATGATGGGGATGGTTTAAGTTACTTACCTATAACTTGTTCTCCAGCATGGGTCTGGCATGGATTCACATGCTCAGGAATGTTGCCAGTCGTCTGGCTGGGAATCCTCAGTAAAAGAAAAAACTTTCACTTTAGCTTGAAAACTGTATCTCTCCTCTAAACCAATCACTTTCCTTTGGGTCATACTGCCCCCATCCAATGACTGACCTTTCCATAAGCTCCACCCCTGGTGGCCATCTTCAGATTTGGTAAGCATGTAAAGTGACCGTATGAACCAAGAAGTGCCAGAGGGGATGGAGGGAGGGGTTGCATGTGAATCCATTCCAGACCCATGCTGGAGAACAAGAGTTACAGGTAAGTAACTTAAACCTTCTCCAGCATCGGGTCTGGCATGGATTCACATGCTCATGAATAAAGATTAAATGCAGTACAAATACACAACCACGGGAGGTGGCAAGGCTCAACAGAAGCAACAACACTTACCACTGGAACATACTCACCTCAAGTGAACAGGTTGCGTAGCACCACTTGCCCGACCCGGGACTCCTCCCTGGAATCCCTGTTGACGCAGTACAACCTTGTGAAGGTGTGCGTGAACCTCCACGTAGCAGCCCTGCAGATGTCAAGCAGGGGCACACCAGAGAGAAACACTGTTGGTGCAGCAATGGCTCTGGTATAGTGGGCTCTCGGCCAGCCAGGAAGAGGTCTGTTAGCCAGACAATGAAAGTGCATGATGCAGCCAGAGAGCCACCTGGAGATGGAAGCCTTAGACAATGCCTTTCCATGATTCACAGGTCCAAAGTTGACGAACTGAGAAGTCATCCGAAAACTCTTCGAGCGTGTCACGTAAAACTTCAAGGCACGAGTAATGTTGAGCGAATGCAAGGTCCTTTCCGCTGGCGACAACGGATTCTGGAAGAAGACGGCAAAACACCAAAGGCTCGTTGAGGTGGAACTCTGATGGTACCTTTGGCATGACAGCGGGGTGTGTACACAGTACCACTATTGTAGCGTGAAAAGGCAAGTATGGATGTTTGCAGGACAGCGCGCCTGGATCTCCCCGACCGACCTGGCCAAAGTGAAGGCCACGAGGAACGCAGTCTTCCATGAGAGAAACTTGAGCAGAGCCTGATGCATCGGCTCAAAGGGAGCCCTCCATGAGCTTTGCAAAGACCACATTAAGTTTACAATCAGGGGCAGGAGTCTTGACCCGAGGAAAAGTCATGAAAAGGCCCTTGAGGAACTCCTTGACTAGCCTGTGCAACCACAGGGAAGGCCTACCGGGAGTCCTGGTGTAACGGGATATGGAGGCCAAGTGAGCCAGACCCGCTTTGGGCAAGGAAAGCAGGTATGATGGGATCTGCAGGGCACTAAATCGCAAAGGATTAATCTTCTGAGACCGCCACCAAAAGGAGAAACTCTTCCACCTATGGCCATTGCAAGTCAACGGTGAAGAGGCTCGGGCCTTGGCTAGGATGTCCTTCCATTCCATAGGAAAAGAGTAATGTCCCAATTCTAAGGCTGCAGGAGCCAGGCCCGGAGGTTCAGTGACACTGGGTCGCGATGTAGAATTGCCCCTCTGTCTCAGGCAAGAAAATCTTGAAGTAATGGAAAGACGGGGCTGCTGACAGACGCAGCAGGTCCTGGTACCAGATTTGTTGCAGCCACGCCGGAGCAATGAGTATCATCTTGCAGTGACATAGTCTGAGTGTATTGATAACTCGTAATAGAAGTGGGAGTTGAGGGAAAGCGTACAGGAAAAGTCCCTCCAACAGGAGCAAGAAAGCATCCCCCATACTCCTCGGCTTCGGAACCCGCTGGCTAATCTCTGGCACTTGTGAGTATGCCGCCGTCGTAAAGAGGTCGATCTGGAGTTCACCCCATTGGTGGAATAGAAGATCTACCTGGTCCTGGCGAAGTTCCCACTAGTAATGCAACTGGAATAGGTAAACGCTCATCTTGATTAATGAAACTGGTAATGAGTAGTTCAATTTTAGGGTCCAAGGGAGAAAAAACGACTGACACTAAAAGTCGCCAGACTAATTGCAAAAGATTAAGTGTCCTCAATTGACGGACACTCCCGTCCCCTGCACACCCTTACGCGTAGTGATTCAAATTCTGTCAGTAGGTATAGTTTTGATTATAGATCAAGTAAATGTCCCTTGTATTATTTTGAATCAACAGTACATTACATGTCATATTTTATTAATCATAGGTATATGAAACAATACATATACCTCAACGCATTTTGGGAAAGTATATATTTTCACCGGGAGCAAAATAAGCTTCACATTAAATCAATTAAATGATAATTCATCAAACTCCAAATAAATCTACAAGGCAAACGAAAAGTTTATATCAGTGAGCAGTATAACACTACGTGTTTGATCATTTGTGATTAGAGAGGCAATTAAATAGAAAATCACATGTGTTCAAAAGGTCAATGTACGTCTGTTCCATGAATTCCTCTTTTGTTCAGACTATTCTAATGAGATATTGGGTCTGTTTGATAGATCAAAAAAAGTAAATAAACAAGGGGTTGTCTCATCAACTATACCTACTGACAGAATTTGAATCACTACAAATTTCTTGAACTTCTGACTGGTAGTTACCAGTAATGAGGATGTGCAGGGGACGGGGGTGTCTGCCAATTGAAGCTCCCACTTATGGCAAGAACGTAGCTCCCTGCTGAGTGAGTCTGCAATGGTGTTCCTGGTGCCCGCCAGGTGAAAAGGGACAAGGAACAAGTTACTTACCTCTAACTGTTGTTCTCCAGCATGGACTCACATGCTCATGAATATTCCCCGTCGTCAGACTGGGAATCCTCGGTAAAGAAAAAATCAGTATCAGTTTCGTTTCTATCTGTCTTTCTTAGTAGTAACCAATCACTGATCTCTGGGTCATACTGCCCCCAGCCAATGACTGCCCTCTCCCTAAGCCACGCCTCTGGCAGCCATCCTCAGATTTGGTAGCACGCAAAGTGGCAGTATGACCAAGTGAAGAGCCGCAGAGGCGTAGGCGGGAGGGTTCGCATGTGAATCCATGCCAGACCCATTCTGGAGAAGTTACAGGTAAGTAACTTTTTCCTTCTCCAGCATAGGGTCTGGCATGGATTCACATGCTCATGAATAAAAGAATACATAGCAGTATACACATGCACAACCACGGGAGGTGGCAAAGGCTCAACATTAAGCATTACATCCAAAATTCAACATTAAGCAACTCTTACCTCCTCACCATGCTCACCTTAGGCGAACAGGTTGCGCAGCACTGCTTGGCCGACCCTGGACTCCTCCCTGGAGTCCCGATCAACGCAGTAGAATCTTGTGAAGGTGTGTGTCGACCTCCACGTAGCAGCCTGGCAGATGTCCAGCAGGGGCACACCAGACAGGAACGCCGTGGTAGCAGCGATCGCTCTGGTCGAATGGGCCCTCAGACGGCCGGGCAGCGGTCGGTTTGCCAACCGGTGACAGTGCATGATGCAGCCGGAGAGCCATCTGGAAATGGAAGTCTTCGAAAGAGCCTTCCCTTGATTCACAGACCCAAAGTTCACAAACAGCTGTGGCTTCTTCCAAAAACTTTTCGTGCGGTCCACGTAGAACTTCAGCGCTCTAGCTACATTCAGCGAGTGCAAAGTCCTCTCCGCCAGCGTCGAAGGCGACGGGAAGAAAACTGGTAACACCAAGGGCTCGTTGAGGTGGAAGTCCGACGGCACCTTGGGCATGAAGGAGGGGTGTGTCCTCAGCACCACCCTCGTGTCATGAAAAGTCAAGTATGGAGGCTTGCAAGTTGGGGCCTGGATCTCTCCCACTCGTCGTGGGGAGGTGATGGCCACGAGGAACGCCGTCTTCCATGACAAGAACTTCAAAGGCGCCGAATGCATAGGCTCGAATGGGACACCCATGAGCCTGGTCAGCACCACATTAAGCTCCCACGCCGGGGCAGGAGCCTTCACTGGCGGGAACGATCGGAATAGTCCCTTCATAAATTCCTTTACCAGGCGATGAGACCACAAGGACGCCCGTACCGTAGTCCTGGTATATCAGGAGATGGCAGCCAGATGTATTTTGATGGAGGCGTGAGAAAGTCCAGTTTTGGCCAGCAACAGTAGGTACGGCAGTACTTGAGGGGCCGTAATCCGCAGAGGGTTAATCTTCTGTGTACGGCACCAGACAGAGAACCTCTTCCACTTATGACCGTAACACTTGAGAGTTGAGGACGCCCTGGCTTTTGCAAGAACCTCTCTGCAGTCAGCCGGGATATCCTACCCTCCAAACTCTAGTGCTGCAGTAGCCAGGCCTGCAAGTTCAGCGACTCCGGGTCGTGATGAAGAATGGCGCCTCCTTCCCTGGGGATAAGAACCGCGTCCGCCGGCAGCTTGACTGGTGGGGACGTTGACAAGTCCAGAAGGTCCGGGAACCAGATCTGCCTCGGCCACGCCGGTGCAACGAGGATCATTCTGCACCTGGACTTCTTGAGCTGGTTGATGAGACGGAGCAGCAACGGCAACGGAGAGAACGCGTATAGAAACAGGCCGTCCCAAGGGAACGAGAAAGCATCACCCATGCTCCTCGGCTGCGGGAACCTGCTGGCGAACCTCTGGCACTTGGAGTTCATCCTGACGTAGTTCCCACTCGTGGCACGAGCGCAGCTCTCTGCTGAGTGAGTCGGCATTGGTGTTTTTTATTCCTGCCAAGTGGAAGGGAACCAGAAACATCCCCTGGGCGATGGCCCAGTACCACAGATCCTGGGCCTCCTTGGATAGGGTGGGGATCTCGTGCCTCCCTGCTTCCGTATGTAGAATATCGTGGTGGTGTTGTCGGAGAAGATCCTCACCACTTTGTCCTTGAGGGACGGAAGGAACGACTTGAGCGCCCAGAACACTGCTCGAAGCTCCAGGACGTCGATGTGGAGAGACATATCCTCCGGGAGCCAAAGGCCTCTTGCGTGGAGATCTCCGGTGTGGACCCCCCAACCCTCCAGAGAGGCGTCCGTCGTCACCGTCTCCTGAAACGCCGGGGTCTGAAAGTCCGTGCCTGTAGTGAGGTGCGCACGGGTACCCCACCATAGGATCGCCCGACGGAACTCCTCGTCGAGAGGGATCCTGTCTTCGAAGCAGCCCGTCGCCTTAAACCAGCAGGCGTCGTGGAACTCCTGTAGCGGACGCATCCGAAGTCTGCAAAGGGCTACAAGGTAGATGCATACAAGGTAGATGCATGAGGACATTATCCCGAGGAGGGACTTGATGGACCTCACCCTGGCCGTGTCCGTGGCTAGAAGGCGCCGCCCCTTGACCATAATGGCCTTCGTCCTCTGCTCCGACGGGCAGGCCAATTGCCCCACTGTATCAAGCTTCGCTCCCAGAAACAGTGCTACTTGCGACGGAACCAGGTGGGATTTGGGGTAGTTGATGGCGAATCCCAGTTCCGTGAGCAGCCGGACGGTCCTCGCTGTGTGTTCGACTGCGAGTTCTCTTGACCTTGCCCGGATTAGCCAGTCGTCCAGGTAGGGGTAGATCCTTTTAGAATGGGGATGTGGAAGTAAGCATCCTCCAGGTCCAACGACGATAGGAAGTCACCCTCCTCCAGCTGTCCCAGCATGTGGTGGAGGGTGACCATCCTGAATTTCTGCACCTTGATGTACTTGTTTAACCGACGCAGGTCCAGGTTGGGGCGCCAACCGCCTGTCTTCTTTCTGACAAGGAAGTACCTTGAGTACACTCCGGAGCCCCGAAGCAGCCTGGGGATGAGCTCGATGGCACCTTTCTTGAGCATCGCCCTTATCTCCAACAGCAGTTGAGAGACGTGATTCTCCTTCCTGGCCACGGGAGGAATGCGAGGACACTTCTTTTGGAATTCCAGCGCGTGCCCGTTGGATAGGGTGTCCAGCACGCAACGGTCGGCGGAGATGGACTCCCACACGCTGACAAACTTTGTCAGCCGGCCTCCCACCGGGGTGCTTCGGTGGGGGCCCGACGCCACGGCGGGTTCAGTCTTGCTTGGAGGAGGCCTTTCCCTCCTTGACGACGACAGGATCCCCCTTGCTTGCCGCGACCTCTCTAGGCCTCCTGGGACAAGGAGCGGGCCGCCTGGCGGTATGTAGAAGAGCCACCGCTGGATCCCTTGGAGGCACCCCGTCTGCCTCCGGAGCTCCGAAAGGGCCGTCGTTGTTGAAGTACCCTTAGGGCCCGGGCCGTCTCCGAGTCGGTCTTGATGGCCTGGAGCAACTCGTCCACCGTCTTCCCAAAAAGGTTGTTGCCGTCGAACGGTTATCCAACACTCGGTCTGGACGTCCTGGCGAAAGTCCGTTGCCTTGAGCCATCCTCGTCGGAGGCAAACCCCGTTGCCCAGTTGGGGAAATCCAGTATCGGCAATGTCCGTTGCCACCGTTATGGCGTGATCAGACGCCACCTCTCCTTCCTGCAGAATTTGTAGGGCCTCCGCCCTATTGTTGTCCGGTAGGAAGTCTAGCAGGGGAGCTATCTTGAACCAAAGCTCCCTGTCGTAGCGGGCCACGATCGCTAAGGCATTGGCTGCCTTAATCGTCGTTGCCGCCGACGAGATGACTCGTCGTCCCATGGAGTCCAACTTCTTGCCCTTCGCTGTCCGGCGGGGAAGTGGAAGTTGAAGCCGCCGCACCCGCTGCTTTCTTCCTGGCCGCTGACGAGACGACAAAGTCTGGCGTGGGCTGGGCCCTGAGGCACAAGGGGGCGGCATCAGGGACTCAGTACTTCTTCTCGTACCTGTCCCTCTTGGCGGGTGTCGTGGAAGGGTTCTTGAGGATAGTCAGCCCCTCGTCCCAGATGTCGAGCAACGGCACCGCGAGGACCGTCTTCCTCTTGGCCTCCCGTCGTTGGTAAAGAAACCCTTCCTTTTTTTCTGTTCCTCAGGGCAGAGCTGGAAGAGCTCGGATGCCCTGGCTATCATGGCGTGAAAGGAGCCAATTTTGTCGGGTGGAGAAGCCCGAAGGGGGGGGGGGGGTGAAGACGGGATGTCCGTTGTGTCATCGCTGTCGTCGTCGTCCGTCCCCGTATCCATCATCGTATCCTCTCTAGGGTGCGGTGAGGGGGATGAGGGGTCCACAGGCCTCGCGGGCACGAAGGGAGGAGCGGGGTGGACTCTCCTCCGCTTGTTTCGGAGGGCTTCCAGACGGGCCCGGTTCTGGAACCTCCGTCGGGGTCCGTGGTAACCTCGTCCTTATCTCAGTACATAAGGATTGGATCGCCAACAAAATGGCCGCTGAGCTATCCTGGGGCTCGGTTAATGGCTGCGACGGACAGGATGGCTGCTCCACTGGGCCCTCTTCGTCGCCATCGTCGCTATCTTCGATCACATCAGCAGGAACCGTCCCCTGGGATCGAACCTTCTCGAACTTCTCGTTGAGGCATATGAACCTCTCGTTGAGGCCCTTCCCGGTTTCCATCAGATCCTCCTCAGAGGCTGATTCCGAGTCTGTAATGGCCACCGCGCCCCCCCTCCCCTCTTTTTCCGCTGGGGTCTTCACGGGGGTCTTAACGAAGGGCTGGAAAGAGGATTCCCTCTGCGGTGGCAGGGATACTCTGGGCCCAGAGGCCATCTCCACTGGCGTAGTCTCAGCCGGCTTTGCCGGCTGGATCAAAGCCCTCACCACCGTAGGTGCGTCCTGGGCCTTCGCCTTGGGGGGAGGGTTAGCGCCTCGCTCCCCCTCGGGTCCCTTCGAGATCGACCGGGGCCGCTCCAGCAGCTTACCCGAGTTCTCGGACTTCCTCTTCCCCGAACCAGAGCGCTGGCTCGTGGTTGAACGTGCCGGGGAAGTCATGCCCTGCCTGGCAGCCGAAGAGCCCGACCTTTCGGCGCTCCCGGTGCCCGCGGACTCCCGGTGCTTGGCCTTCTGTTGGGCCCCTGTCGCCGGGGCGCCCTCACAGGATTTAGAAGCCCGCTCAGACTTTTTCTTCGCCTTCTCACCTGCTGTGCCCTTCTCCAGCCAGGCGGCGAGGCGGGGACGACGATCTTGTTTGGTCCGTTCCGAAAGGTTCTTGCAGAACGCACAGTCCTTCTCCATGTGCGTCTTGTCCTCATGAAGGCAGTAGAGACATCGCGAATGCTCGTCCTCCTTGAAAACATTTTGTAATCTGCATCCAGGGCAGCACCTGAACAGCTTGGATCCGGGCGTCGATCTTCCCTTGTCCTGGGCCATGTCCGTTGAGGTAGGCCACAGATCTTCCAGAATCCTCCAAGAAGCGTAAACTCGACGAAAACTTCACCCTTGAGGGGCGTAGAAGAAATCCGAAACGGGTCCCCGTTATGGGAAGTAGAAATGGTGGAGCTCGAGGCTCGATTAAACCGAAAAATGAGAAAATCTCCTGAAAAAGCATGAAAACGTAGCAAAAAACTCGAGAGCTAAGCATGAGGACTCCCAACACTTGAACGTGCGGTAAAAATCTGAGGATGGCTGCCAGAGGCGGGGCTTAGGGAGAGGGCAGTCATTGGCTGGGGGCAGTATGACCCAGAGATCAGTGATTGGTTACTACTAAGAAAGACAGATCAGAAACGAAACTGATACTGATTTTTTCTTTACCGAGGATTCCCAGCCTGACGACAGGGAATATTCATGAGCATGTGAATCCATGCCAGACCCCACGCTGGAGAAGCAGTCTTTTCCTAATCAGGTCCATGTACAGGGACCTGCCAATATCCCTTGGTTAAGTCTAGAGTTGATAGAAATGCAGCACTTCCGGGTTTGTTATGATATGGCATTTATGACGCGCCTATACACAAGTGTTCCAAGGCGCGACGAGGCAAAGGGGGGGAGGGGACAAGGGAGGACAGACAACGATCCTACTAGGCCAGGTGTCATTCAGATCGTGCAAGTGCATGGGAAGGGGGAAAGGAAAAGTGCATAAGGGGAAGGGAGAGGGGAAAGTGCAGTATATGGGAAAGTGGAATAAATAAGTTTTAAAAAAAAGACAAATACACAAGTGGCAAGTGCAAGGAAGTGCAGACATAAGTGCTGGTAGGGGGACTGAAGAGATACAGAAAAACGGTCCCCAAGTGCAGATGGGCAATTGATGGGGCCAGGGCCAGAGATCCGAAAAGTGTGGCCAGGTAACTGGTGCAATTTCAGTCAGGAAATCAGCATGGGAGGGGAGGAGAGAAAGCAGAAGCAAAGAGGAAGGTTTTGAGGTGTTTCCGGAACCGGAGATGGCTCTCCTCGAGTTTCAGGGAGGAAGGAAGGCTGTTCCAGAGAGAGGCCCCTGCCGAGGAGAGTGATCTACCAACAACTCGTTGCTTGGAGAAGAGACTGACCCTGGGGGAGTTGGAGGCAGATGAGCGAAGAGCTCGAGAAGGAAGATATTTAGGAAGAGAGTGTTGAAGGTATTGCAGCCCCAGACACCAGAAGGCCTTGTGTACAATGCAGAGGGTTTTGAACTTAATCCTCGCAGCCACTGGGAGCCAGTGCAGAGATTTCAGTCCTGGAGAGATAAGATCCCTGGGCTTGAGGCCAAGGACAAGTCTTGCAGTCCTGATTTGGATACGTTGCAGAGGGCGGGGAGTGGAGGCAGGAAGATTTATATAGAGGCTGTTACAGCAGTCCAGCTTCGAGAGGACCATGGCTCTGGAGACAGTGAGCTTCTGGGGGAAGGAGAGGAAAGGAAGAATACCTCTAAGGAGGTGCAGCTGGTAGTGTGACTTCTTAGGGACGTCGAAGATGACCCTGAGGTTTTTAGCCTTGCAGGTGGGAGTGGTAGGAGGGCCAAGAGAGGCCGGACAGAGAGCTGCAGGGAAGGAGGGAGCAGGTGTGCCGATGAGTAGAATCTCAGTCTTACTGGTATTAAGGCATAGGTCGTTGGCAGCACACCATTCATGGATGGCAAACAGACAGAGATGAGGGAAGGAGAGGAGGAGGCGGCCGAGGGTAGCCTGAAAATGAGCTGGGTATCATCCGCATAGCACTGAAAGTTGGGACAGAGAGCGGCGATGCAGTGGGCAAGGAGTGCCAGGCATTGGTTGAACAGCCAGGAAGAGAGGTTAGATCCCTGGGGGACACCACAGGTAGAGAAAAAGATGTCGGAGAGTAAGGACCCAAGTTGGACCTGGGAGGGTCGGTCGGAGAGGAAAGAAGTCAACCACGCCAGAGCCTGACCAGTGATACCCAGGTTATCACGGAGACGGTTGAGCAGGGTGGCATGGTTGACAGTGTCAAAGGCAGAAGAGAGATCAAGCAAGATAAGAACGCAGGGAGTGTTAGAGTTTAGGTTGGTGAGCAGGTCTTCTCGGATATTCAGGAGAGCAGTTTCCGTGCTTCTGGCAGCTCTGAAGCCAGACTGATGGTCAGGAAGACAACCAACACATTCAGTGTGGAGATTGAGCTGGGAGATGGCCAGTTTCTCCAGGAGCTTGCCCAGGAATGGAGTGATGAAGATTGGGCGATAGTTAGCCGGGCAGGCGGGGTCGGCAGAGGGTTTCTTAAGAAGAGGGTGCACAAGAGAGTGCTTCCGGGGGGGGGGGGGGAAGGGAAGACTCCAGTGGCGAAGGAGTGATTGCAGAAATCCGCCAGGGCAGGATCCAGGGAGTCGATGGGATCCTGGATAGTTTTGGAGGAACAGGGGTGAACCTGTTTCGACAAGACTTTCATAGATCGGACTGGTCTAGAAACCTCTGGAGAGAAAAGGGAAAAGGCAGAGAAGGAGGGATGGCTGCAGAAGGGCCAGAGGAAGAGCAGGGAATAGCGGGAGGGGGATGAGAAGAGGAGAGTGAGGCCAGGATGTCCTGTGTTTTTTAAATGAAATGAGAGGCTAGTGCTGTGCAGAGGGCCTGGGAAGGGATAGGAGAGGTAGAGACTGCGGCAGGATTGGCCAGTTCCTTGCAGATTTTAAAGAGTTCAGCCGAGTTGTTAGATGCCGCAGAGACGCCCGCTTGGATATGAGCTCTCTTCTTGGTGAGAACAGAGAGCCGGTATTGCCTTTGCAGCTGGCAGCAGGCCAGTTTGTCAGAGGATGAACCTGAAGCAGGCCATTTCCTCTCGGCAACCCTACTCTTGCGTTTTAGGGTCACGAGGTCTGAGTCATACCAGGAGTTACACTTGGCTTTGGGCTTCAAGCAGATTCTCATGACAGGGGCAAGGATATCCAGAGTATCAGATATAGAAGAGTGGCGCATGGTGAGAGTCAGCCAGGGTGTAGGAGGGGGTGAGACGGTGGCAGCGAAAGCCTCAATTGACACACGCTTCATGGGTCGGGTGACCGAGAAGGTGGGTGGCAGTGACGGAGGTGGCTTGACCTGTGGGGTAGGAAGGGTGAGGTGGGAGGATAGGAGAAAGTGTTCACTCCAGGAGAGAGGAGTGGAGAGAGGGACAGAGAGGGGAAGGTCTCAAGAGATCAGAACATCTAGAGTGTGCCCTGCAGAATGAGTCGGGCCAGAGGGGAGAATGGTGAGTGAGAGAGCGTCGCAGAGGTCGCAAATGAGTACAGAGGGGGGACAGGAGGCATCCAGGTGAATGTTGAAGTCTCCAAGGAGGAGGAGTTGAGTGGTTGAGGCCAGGAGTGAGGAGTAGAGGTCCGCCTATCTATTTACTCATTGATGGGTAGCATAGGATAGGCATCGGAGGCAGGGATGGCATTGACATGCCTGAAGTCTATGCAAAACCACCAATAATTATCAGGTTTAGTTACCAACACAATAGGGGAGGACCATGGGCTGGCTTGAAGAGCCTCTACCCTTTGACGAAAAACTAAAAAGGTATGCTTGGCCGGCTGTTGCACAGCTAGGCCGAGCGACTTTGCGGCAAGCTTGGACTCTGAATTTCTCCATTAAGTCGTCACCCTTTGGGCCGAAATTATTCGCACCACCGAAAGCAATGGTGAGAGGTTATTTTGGACATTGGGTGAGAACACTGGAGGTATGCAGGTAAGCCTGCCTCCTGAGCACTGTGGCTGACCCCATTGATCTTTCGACAGTCTGCCACGTCCAGGCTCGTCTGCAAAGACAGCCGGTCCTCCTCTTTTCCATCGTCCACCGACCTCAGGAAGCCCACCCTCATCTCCGCTTCTGGAATATATTGAGCAGCTTCCCAAATGACCGTCCACAAACCAAAATTATAATTTGTGGAACTGCCAGAGGCATTGAGTGCCTTCAAGGCCATGCTGCCTGATGAAAATGTATATGCCAGGGCATCAACTTTTTTGCCATCCCTATCTGGTGGGAGATTGGACGTGGATGTAGCTGACCTGGTGGACACTGTGGCCGCCTGTACCACTAACCCCTGAGATGTTGGGTGGGAAGAGAGATAGAGGATCTTCCCTTGCCGGCCTGTATTTTTTTGAAAAGTCAGAGTTGACCAGGGGTGTGGTACAAGGGCGCTGCCACAAGGTGGCAATAGCTGCATTGAAGGGCATAGGCCTATCCGTAGCAGGTCCCTTATCAAGGATGTTGGTCAAATCAAATTCTGAAACTGGCCTGGCCGGAGCACTCCACTACAGTGTATCCACCACCCTGTCATCTAAGGCCCTGTATTTGGCATAGGTGTGGCCATAAGGGTGCACCTGCTGCATTTCTACGCCTGGGGATCCCACTGGCGTCGTGCAGACCTTTAGCTTATGCTACAAGGCATGCATGGTCAACGAAAAAATCAGCTCCTAAAGCCCCTGAATATGTAGGGTCAAAGCCACCCGGGTGGTGGTCATCGGTGGCGCCGAAAATGTCTGCCATGGAGCTGAAAAAGTTGGTCCTGGATTTTGGCACGAAAGACCGCTCAATGGCTGTCGATTGTTTGGCACCCGGCACTGACCTGGTTTTCGGTGACGAGGATGCATGAGAAGGAACTGGCCCCCGAGGTGTGCTGACAAGCACCAGTGCCGAAGGAGGCCCGGTCTTGCTCAGCACCAAGCCAGATGGCTCTGACGCAACCAGGACCGGCAGCATTGAGGGCTCAAACGTACCCACAGCTGCCTTTTTAAACATGTCCAGGATCTGGGTCTGAAACACCTCCCATTCAGCCCTGGACGTTAGCCCTACCAACGACTTACCGCTTTCACTAGAATAATCGCACTTGCGCTGTTGTTGGTGGCGTTGTTTCTTCTTGTGGGAGGAGGAAGAGGACGAATAGCTTCGGGAATGACATCTTTAGTTTTTCTGCAATGCCTCTTCTTTTTCTGGAGCAGGCCCCTCTGTTTCAGCCTAGGAAGACAGAACAGTCGACTGCGTCGGGGATTTGCAGGGAAGTCAGCCCACCGTGAGCTTCGCAGTCCGTTCCGCGAGGGACTACGGGTTCATTTTAACGTACAGCTATCAGTGTTGCGTCTGATGCTGAGGCACCACACGCAGATGGATTGCATATCGGTCATGGACATTTTTGAGCTGCTGTCCATGCAGCGTTTGAATCCCAAGACTCGGGGTATGGACATGGTTGTGCTCACGTCAAGCAAAAAAAAAATCGACAAAACGTTGAGTGAAATTGAAGTCATCGATGCAGTGTTCCTCACGAGCAGCGCGCTGTGCACACAGAAAAAAGCAACTGAGGTACGGGGGCATAGTGGCCCAGTATATGTACGATGACCAGGGTCACATCTGGAGCCGACAGAGCATCGAGTCAAGGCGGTGCAACGGCCAAGTCGAAGCGCACTACGGCCCCCTGTACAAATGTTTTCTGAGCAGCTGAAGCTGGAATGGATATCTATCTAATGAGGAATCTGCGGGAGAAAGGTAACGCATTGAAAAGCATGGTCCATCACAATACTTTAAGTGCCTCTGGTAAAATGTAACACCATTTTACACTAATACAATAATAGCAAGCTGAATTAAAATCATAATGTTTAAAAAGTCAAACCACAGTATTGTATATAGACATTGCATGAATAACATAAAAAGAAACATAACTGAACAAACATTAAAATCATGCAGCGCTTCAAGGCCTCCAGTCAAAGCCATTTGAATCTAAATTACGGCAATCCGGTTAGCAAGGCGTCAACCACTATGGCCTAGGAGGGCAGGTCAAGCTTCTTTATTGCCCTCTACCAGACATAAAAAGGTGGTGCTACAGATAGAGTTTCAGCTCCAGAAATTGTAGCCCAAAATGGATCAGAAGTGTGCGAGCAAATGTCTCTGTAGGCCTTACTGTACTCTAGGCTCAAGGCCCCACACTGGCTCAAAATGTGGCAAATGGTCTATTTGTTTGCTGCACAGTCTGCATAGTCTTTCGATTCTGGGGACACCAATCCATGCTCCTGTGTTTTTTCGAAAACAGGGAGGGTCTGAAGACGCATTGGCCACAATAAATCTCACTAGTTCTGGGATGTGCAACTTTATCAGGTAAGACTTGGTAATTAGGATTTTGAAGGCGTGATGGGAGTAGACCTCAAACTTTCGGAGGCGGCTAAATGATCTACCCATGTCCAAATGGCGGAGTTTCACCTCAACCCTTTAAAGATAGAGGTCCAACCATGTCTCCAAGACCCTAGAAATGCCGAACTCCCTCAAGCATTGTTTGGCAATCAGGTCCAAGTCTCTGAACCATGTACTCTTAGAGAACCTCTCTGCATATGTCACCACTTGTCCTAGCAGAGAGGCATCCTCCAGGATGTTCTAGTACATCTTGGCCCAGATCTTAATGGTTGGTGACTTCCAAAACAGTAGTAGGGAGGATAGACACAACTCCAACCGAACAACCTTCACCAAAACACTCCCTGGCACTCCAAGTAGTGAGCAAAGAATTTTAGGCTCTAACCTAGGGAGCCAACCAGCAACCTTAAAAGAAACACCTCAAAAGCACAGAGAATACTCGGAATGACCGAGACCCTATAGGCCAGGGGTGCACAACTGATTTTGCCAAAGGGCCGAATGTGCCTTACATGCTGCCTATAGTGGGCCGAAGAGTAAATGTGGGGGGGGGGCGGGATGAGGGTGTGGCAGCAGGGTTTTTCAACCCCCAATTTTTATTAAACATATGGAAAAAACACATTTTTGAGGTGTACCAGTCTTTATTTGTATTTCAAACTTAAATTTTGCAGTACACATTTTTGGCCCTTTTCACTCCTTGTTTCAACACGAGAGTGCTTCATCTTACTGATTTGCATATTAGGTGTTCTTTCAACAGGAGTGGGTTTCTGTCATTTTTTCTGTTTAGCTATTGCAAATGGTCTGTTTAATTAATGTATATATATTTTAATGACCCTTGGCTGGACATCCCATTATTTTTTACTGCTATAATTTGCTGTTTGAGTTGGCCATACTCTTGGGAGTATGGCCTTCGTTGAGTCAGATTCCCAAAAAGGCAAAGGAGGTACATCTCTTAACTATGTGTGTTTTAGCTTTGGGAGTGCAACACTATGCCCCCTGTCCCCCACCCCCCAACCAAACACTATGCCCCATGCCCACCCCCCAACCAAACATTATGCCCCATGTCCACCAGCCTGCAACCAAACACTATGCCCCATGGCCACCAGTCTACAACCAAATACTATGGACCATGGCTCCGCCCTCACACTGTGCCACATGGTCACATCCTGAACCAAACACTATGCCTGATGGCCACCACCCCCACACTATGCCACATGGGGAACCAAACACTAAGCCCCTTGGCCACTATCCCCAACCAAACACTATGCCTGATGGCCACCACCCGCACACTATACCCCATGGCCACCATCCCCAATCAAACACTATGCCCCATGGCCCCCACCTCCACACTATGCCCCATGGCCACCACCCCCAACCAAATACTATGCCCCATGGGCCCACCTCCACACTATGCCCCATGGCCACCATCCCCAACCAAACAATGCCCCATGGCCACTACCCCCAACCAAACATTAAGCCCCATGACCACCACCCCGCAAAACCAAATACTATGCCCCATGGCCCCACCCCCAACCAAACACTATGCACCCACAAACAAAACACCATCCCCATGCCTCCTCACCCCCACAACAAAAATCATCCCCATGCCTTTGGTAGTTAGTGTTCTTACTGAGGAGGATGCTTAGAATGCCATGGTGGCAGCCCTCAACACACAGTGTGGATTATGAGGGGTCTGCTATAAAACAGGTCATGCGAATCGTGAACTCTTCCATTTGTGCACACACGAGAGGTGAGGGGATTAGGGCAAAAACTATTCAAGGACGCAGATCAGAACAGCAGAGATGGCTGTTCCTTTGGGAGTCTGCTAAATGGCATTGGCATCAAAATATCTCTGCACTGTGCAACCAACATTGTTCAGTGGTCGAAGTGTACACACACAATCCAAACCCCCAAACAAAAACACCTGCTATTTATGGGAATGTGCATTGCAGTGCACTGAAGTGCAATCTTCAACTTCTTCCTGCACTTTTATTTTAAAACTAAACCTTTCCAGAAAGGTTTTTTTTTAAAAATAAAAGTATAGGAAAAGTAAAAATTAAAAATAAAAAGTTGGGGAATCAACGTTCCCACCCACTTCGACCTCTGACATGGTTTACTTTTGGTACATATATCCGCTGTCGAGTGCCATGCACTGTCTATTGTTCAGCAGGTTTGTCTGTTATGCCGAAAACATGCGTGGATAATGCTAGCTGTCCGCTATCGGGTAGATATCCCAGTTATATATATGTGCATTCCATTTTAAATGAAAGCACAATGCTTTTAGGTGTGTGCGCGCCGATCGTGTGGTATACCCCAGAGCTGGGGAAACATCTATTGCAAGAGAATATTTATTCAATACTGGAGCCGTTCCGCTGTTAGCTATGTATACTTGAGGCCGAGTGATGTGCACACCACATGTATGATATGATATGATAGTTTATTTATATAGCGCCTATACACAATGTGTTTCAAAGCGCTTCAAGGAGGGAGGGGACATAGGAGAATACAGTTACATTCAGCAAAGTCCTTGAAGCAATACAGAATGTGAAAATAACTATCATAATAGGCCTGTCGACATTTCTGATAGTGCAAGTGCATAGAACAAGTAAGGCAGGAGGTAATGGATAGGAAGGAGAACAAAGCAAGCAGTAACATTACTATGTCTGACGACAATTTACGCAGTGCAGGTGGTAAACAAGAGGCGGGGTGGGAGGGGGGGGCAGAGGACGGAGGGGGAAGGAGAACAAGGCACGCTACTAAGCAAAATGTCGGTGACAAAATTGAAGAGCAGGGGAGGGGTAGAAGGGGAGAACACGGGGGGGGGGGAGGGAGGGGAGGAGGGGAGACCGACAAGCTGCTTTCAAGAGTCAAGGAACCGATGGTAGGAGTAAGTGCTAGGAGGGTGAAGACAGAGGGAGAAAGAAGATGGGGAGGGGAGTAGGAAGGTAGTGGAAGAGGATGGAAGTGAAGGAGGGGGGGGAGGGAAGGAGGCAGGAAGGGGGGGTGAAACGCAGAGCAAAAAAGGGGGGAGCAAGCAAGGGGGGCACACAGACACTCACAGGGGGTGGGGGGCACACAGACACTCACGGGGGGGCACACAGACACTCACGGGGGGCGGGAGGGCACACTGACACTCACGGGCGGGCACACAGATACTCACGGCGGGGCAGGCGATCTGGCGTACCGCGGTGGACAGCGGTAGACAGGGCCTTTGTTGTGGGCCTTTGCAGTGTGGCCGGCTCCCGCCTCCCGGTTGCAGCCATTGGTTAAAGGGGGCCAAGGCAACCAATGGGAGAGGGAGGCAGGAGCTGGCCCAGAAGATGGAAGCAACATTCACAATGAAACAGAAAAACGGCCATCTTGGAAGGCATGATGGTAACAGGCAAGTCAATTGCTCTAATAATGTCTACCCAAGTGGGTAATGCAAAGAGTGCGGAAATGCACAACAAACAAAGCAAAGTATGCCCGCACGATGGAAAGGTGCTTTTTGTCACAATTTGCAGCGTCGCTCGTCGCATCACGAATGAAATTTCCAATTTGCAGATTCCTTACCCCCATTGAAGCGCATCAGTATTGGCAGTCCAGCGCAGGTGGAGGGTAATGGGGAGCAGAGGGAAGGGGCTCATCCAGGTCGGAGAAAGGAAAGTGAGAAGGGTGGATGGAGGGAGGGCCTCGTAGTGAGCCTTCGACAGTGTGGCCGGCTCCCGCCTCTCGGTTGCAGCCATTGGCTAAAGGGGGCCAAGGCAACCAATGGGAGAGGGAGGCAGGAGCTGGCCCAGAAGATGGAAGCAACATTCACAATGAAACAGAAAAACGGCCATCTTGGAAGGCATGATGGTAACAGGCAAGTCAAATGCTCAATTGTAGACACCTTAGCTGGCGCTGCATGGAACGCCCGTTCTGCATGCGTCTTTCTCGGCACACAAAGGGATGTGACTTTAACTCTGAGTCTCATGCGCTTTATAGGCAGGAAAGCAGCCATCACCCCAGGCACATATGGGAGCCCCAATCTACTTTATTGGGTATTTACATGTTTATGGCTCTTCCCACTCCTTTACAAGAGGCAGCAGCCAACTGCCCTAGGTGATCTATAGCAAACTTCAACGCCTCGCTCCAAGGAGGGTCTAATGGATACTCCCAAGTATCGGTATTCAATTACCTGCTCCAGCTTAACTCCCCCCAGTCGCCAAACAAATGACTGAGCACCATAAGCTCCCTTGCTGAAGCTCATTATTTTAGTTTTTGCTGCATTGGGTACCAGGCCATGCTCTGAGGAAAACATATGTAGGGCGTTAAGGGATTGTTGTAGTCTTGAAGGAATACTGTCTAAGACTACCGTATCATCTGCATATAATAAGCAGGGGAGGGCAGGGTCAGACTTTGACAAGAAATAGGCCCGGTCACCCAAAATAATGTGGCCCCACCCCTTGCCTCATGAACCTTGACCTCTGATGACATCACCAGAAGTGATGTCATTTGACCGCACCCCAAAGTGACATCCCAGGAAGCATGAAACACGACCTTTCACCCCTTCACAAAACAGGAAGTGGCATCAAATAGCATTGTCGCCTAAGTACACTAAATTACTGTGAATCCAAGCACTTACGGTTAAGCTCTTTTTTATAGAACAAATATGCATACAATATCACCCAACCTGTGTTGGTACTCATTTATCGACCTAAGAAGGATGAAAGGCTTTTTGGAAGAAAAAAAAAAAAGAATTTGAAAAAAATAATTTGTTTTAAAAAAAAAATATTCTTCCAAACCGGCCCCCACTCGCCAGGGACGATTTCAGCCCAGCCACGGGCCGAAAGGCCGAGGGGCCAATCCGACCCTGGGGGAGGGTGATCTTCCCATATCTCGGGGGATGGGAATTCTGCTCAGAATTGTGGGCAGTTCTGAAGTGTATAGATTATATAGTAGGGGAGCCAACTGGCACCCGTTTCAGACCCTGTGACGTATTGATCAAGCTTGATACGAGCTCCTCATAAGAAAGTCTGATCTTGACCTTCATGTCACCATAGAGAGTCCTAATAAAGTAAAGAAGTGATGGTCTATGCTCCATGCTTCCGAATTTCTCCAGAGCTTAGCTCCAATTACGCTGTCGAAGGCAGCTGTGTAATCAATGAAACACATGTATGAAGGCACTTCCGGGTAGCATTTGGTGTCTGATACAAGGGTGAGCAAGGACCATATAGAGTGGGTGGTCCCACTGCCCTTCCTAAAACCTGTCTGAAGACAACAGACTCTTCTCCCTAACGCAAGCCGTGAGAAGCTCCAGCAGGAGACTGGGATGAGGATAGTGGATTTCCATTAATGGGGAACAATCAGTCATCACAGACCTGAGTAAAATAAGGCAGATAAGATTTGTGCCCACCATTTAGGGTCTCCCTTTAATATCAACTTACAGAGCGCATCCGGGGCTGTGGCCCTAGAAGTCTTAGTAGTATCACAATACGTTACTCTCAATGCATGAATATAAGGAGGTTTTTAGAAAAAGCAGATCTATAGTCAAGCTGGACATTCAGCAAGGTTTACATTAGTTGATCATGTCAGCGCACTTAAGGCAGTAGAAACAAATAATGTGTTCCCCTCCATACTTATGGGATGTTGTCCCTGGGAATGGCATGGGTCAAGAGAATGCAACATAGTGGAAGAAATTTTAAATAAAAGAGAGAAAACCGTGCAAAGTGTATGCACAACTTTGACCAGCCTCTACCAGGGACCTCTGTCATGCCTGCTCAGCAATGCACCATTCAGTCCTTACAATCTGTCCTTTTTACTGTGTGGATGTGGTTGAAGCTTAGTGTGGCAGTAGTACTGCTACACGCCAAAACTTGCGGTCTTTGCTTACCAGCTGCATTGCCAAGGGGTAGCTCCCTCATTCGGGCTCAGACTATGCCAAACTCATTGGAGGGATCCAGTAGGCCTATATATATCCCTTATAGCAGCAGTCCTCAGATGCAAGAGGTCACAGTCCCAACTGCTTCACACACTCCTGCCACAGTCACAGCATCATCTACCGGTTTCAATCTCTCACCATAGCACCCTGCTCTTCCTCAGTTACGTGTAATGAGTAACTTGAGTGGACTGGTTAGCCCCCTTTTGAGGGCCATCGAGTCAGCCCTATTCCAACTGTCAATCATTTCTTAATCACATTCAGGACATGGCAAGGACTGAGGTATATAATTTACTTGGTCCAGGGTGTAGGGGGGTCCACTCCAGTTAGGATTCCCTCATGCAAAGTTTTCATTTGTGTATTGCCTCCTATGCCATCAGGGAATTTTTCAAACAATTTGTTACATCACACGTGCCCACTCAAACTCTGCTGGTCTGGTCCCCTTGGTTTCCGGTGTGCCGGGAGGGAGGGCCTATTGAGTGCATGGGATTCTGATGTTGAAACCATCACTTCAGGTGACCACTGCCATTACTCAAATACCCTTGCCCACTCCGGCTACACCAGCAGCCCCAGTTAAAGCAGTTCCTCAGCATCAAGGGATTAGGGTGCAGCAGACCGTCCATTGTATACCCTCGAGTATAATATGGGAGCTTCTCTTCCCTGTGGGCTTTTCAAGAGAGGCTGATGAGGATCAAGAAATACTTGGCCCAGCAGGTCGTGGATCACACGCCTCATGAAACAGAAGTGTTGACAGCCGTTGTTTCAAACAAAAGCGAAAAAAACCTGCCAATTCCATTCAAGAGACTGTCCTGAGTGAGCCAAAATTATTTGGTCGACTCCATAATGGGTGGCTTTTATTATAAAAAAACAAGGCGCCAAGTTTAGGGCTCCAGCACTCATGGTGGTTCCATCTCCGTGTACACCTTCCCCAGACTCTTCATCTTCTAGGACTCATCCCTCCTTGACAATTTTCCAGAACAGGTCACAGACATGACAAAGGTGCATAGCTTAAGGGCAACGCGTTTGTCTTAGAGGCAAGACAACGCAGCGCAACATAGGTTTGAATCCCTATCCGTGCTTAGAATCCATGGTATTAAGCACGTTATAAAAGAACAATTATAATAATAATATAACTAATGACACCACTTCAGAAGGTCTTCCAAGCAGGCGTGAGAAATCGTCCCAAGTACTTCAGCTCAGTGACCACCTGGACAAAAAAGTAGAAGAATTGACTACTTCTAAAGCCAGTTCCATACCTCCTCCCAATTAGGGGCAACATCTTCCCTTTCCTCCCAGCCTGGTTGCAGATATCAAACCATTGGACCCTGTCTGCAGTCCATTTTGGGTACAGACTCTGGGACCACTCTCTCCAGCTCAATCCTCCTTCCCCCAAAATCTTCCATGGAACTTGGAGTTTCAAGTTACTGCCTCTGAAAGCGATCATGGAAGTTCCCTTGTTTTTTGATCTAGCTTCATTAGAGGTCTGAAGAAAGACAAGGGAGTGGAGGCAGAGGTTTAAATGAAGATGATTCTGGACCTCTCCAGCTCCAACAACTTGTCGTCAACAACAAATCAGAATAGTTATGCCAGTCCAGATCTTTGTAGCATTGCAAAAGGTTCACTGGATGTACATCGTCACAGAAACAAGTACAAAGGTTATTTGTGTGGCCTAGTGCCACCCCTCTCTTGTCTTGACCACCTCCCTAACCCAGATGTCCATAACTGCCGGTTAGCATTACCAAATGTTTATACGTCTATTCACTTGTCTTATAGTACTGGTTTCAACCCCCTCCATCCCCCCAAAATGCTGGCTATCTAAATGACTCCTAACTTTTCCTACTTTATCCAGAGGTTTGTGTTCTAATGGGGAATTGGGATAGTGCCTTGCACTTACTTGGATGAATTCAGACAGGTTCACCCAAGCTTCCCTCTGCCTTTCTACTCTCACTACACCGTTCCACTTGCTCATCCCACCACTCTGCTGTGCCTCTGATGTCTCACTACTTCTAGCTCTGGCCTCCACTCTTTCTTACTTCTACCTCCCACTCCATTTCGCAATTCCTCCCCTACGCTCCACTGCCCACCACTACGCCCCTCCAACCTATCACTTCCCCCTTCCTTTCACTCAGGTTAATTTGCTTCACAATCACTCCCCACTCTATCTGGACTACTCACTTGCGACACAATCACACAGACTGCAGAACCACCTTCACTACCAAGCCAAAACCTCACCTTCTCGCACAATCACATCAACACTCTGCAGTAAGGGCAGCATGGCTTGGGTTAAGTGCAAGCAGACAGGGGACTGTAGTGTTCCAGTTACAGCCCCTAAGTGCGCGGTAGGCCCAGAGGCAGTGCAAGGGCTACTAGTCAGGAGGAACCAGGTACCCTTGGTTTGTCTTCAGATTTCACAGTCACTGTTACCCTGAGCAATGAAGACTCCAGGGGAAAATCTAGGTCCATCCTCAGCCATGCCCAGAGCCCATGTTGCAGCTGAAACATTTTGGTAAAACATGGGTGTGCCCACCTCAAAATGTGTTCCAGAGGTCCTGTAAGGGTATTACGCATTCGGCTCCAATCACATTGCCCATATTTTGCATTCCTCTTTAAAGCCAACCCTGTTGGCCCTGCACAGTCCTAAGTTTGTGTATCAGCCTATTTACCAACAGAGGTTGGTCCATCGGCAACCTCATCCCATCTTTTGTCTTGCCCATCAAGGTGCGTCATACCTTGTCTACCACCTTCCCTAATTTCACCCAACTGATAAGATAGCTGGACCGTCCATAAATATCTCCAGTAATCAAGTCAAAGGCCTGGTACGAATTGAGGGCAAGATTACATTGTGGTAAATGGGTAACCACTCTGCTGCTGAAATGACACCAAAAAGCCTGCGCAGATTTAAGTTTGTAGCTCTTATTGGAATGAAACCGTTCTGTTCCCTGTGAATTAAGTGGGCAGGAGCTCTAGAAATCTATTGGCCAGTGCCTTTGCCAAGACCTTGACCTCCCCATTAAGAATAGATTGGCTTGTCGGACTAGCAAAGCTCCTGGTGTTTCCCCCCTTTTAAGATCAAAGTAGTGACACTTTTCCCAAGATCCCGAGGAAGTATCCCATCGTCTCTACTTCTTTGAAACAAGGCCAGCAGATGACGGCTCACCTTTACTCTGAACAATTTCCACAGCTCTGGAGGAAAACCATTGGGACCTGGGATTTTACCCATTTGTAGCCATTTCTATGCTCAAATTCTGATAATGCCAGATTCGACTCCAAGTTTTCCCTCTGGGCAACCGACAGCCTCCTTAGCCGGATGGTCTCCAGATAGGAAGCCATCCCCACTCCCACTTCTCGTGTTGTAAAATGTTTCAGAGAAGGCTGCAAAAACATCTGCTGCTTCCTGCTCCTTGAAATATAAGGCCCCAGCATCATCCCCGGTGACAGTCACCCACTTACTATCCTGCAGTCTTGCCAGCCAAGCTAATAACCTTCTGCTCTTGTCCCTGTGCTCATATACCCTTCATCTACTCAGCCAGATTGAATGTTTTACTTAGTCAAGGGAGATTGCCCTCAACCTGCCCCAAGCAAATTTCAATTCCACCTGTGTTGTCCAGCTTTACAACACCCCCCTTCCAATTCCAAAACCCTGGACTCAGCCCTTCTAAACTCTTTACGTCTTTTCCCATCACTTTTTCCCTGACCTCTGATCGCCAATCCCCCAATTAGTGTCTTGTAGGCCTTCCTACGTTGTCACTGGACTGTCAACAAAGCCCTGATTTTCCAAAGAAGTGATTGGTGGCCTCTCTCGGCATGTCTCTAACATTAGTCAGGTGATGGGCGTTTAAACGCCAGGCCCCTTGTAACTTGTTCCTTCCCAAACCCCACTCCAATAAAGGTAAGTGGTTGTAAAGCCCCTCTGGAGGTAAACCGCACCCTTAACCCTGTGGGCCTGTTCCCTGGTGTAGTAAAATAGTATGTGACATGGAGCCATAGTTCCCTGAGTGAAATGAAAAGCTGTTTGTGTTCGGGTGCCGCTCCCTCCAAACATCTGTTAGGCCCAGCCCACCTGCACATTCGTGTAGCTTTGTGGGCCGTTTACCCCTGGATGTGGCATTGGTCAGGTTGTCTCTCCACATATTCATTGTATCACTGAAGTCACCGCCCATGTCAGAGTCTGACCCAAGAATCGAATCCCTCACCTCCCTCTTCAGCCCATTCCTGGCCAAGGGGCAGGCATAAACATGAATCAAAGTGAGCAGGTCCTGGCCCACTCTAGCTGTAACACACATAGCATCCCCTTTTTTCAATTGTGAGATCCTGTGTCCCAGAGAATGTATTTTTTAAACCATAATTGCACTCCCCTAGAGCCACTAGCAAATCCAGCATGTAACACCCTAGACGCCCCCTTCCCCAAAATGTACAATTATTGCCCTCCAGATGTGTTTCTTGGAGCATTAGAACACCTCAAAAACTAAGCCATTGTTCCTCTTAAAAGTATCTCCTAGCCATTTCACATACCGGGCCTTACATTTAATTGTGGCCCCCAAATTCCAATCTAGTCACAATGTACCTTTCTATGTATGTGACCTCTGTAGGACGTTTTATGGGTAAAAGCTTGCCTGTTTCCCTCCTCTGACGCTGCCGTGGGAATAGTTTCACCATTGGCAAATACTTCTCCATTGCACTTCCCTAACCATGGTATCACGATGCCCTACATGCCAGTAATCCCTACCCCCAAAAACCTTTGGCTTCTGCCCCCCTACACCAGACTTCCAACCACTAGAAGCATCTGTTGCAGTCTCCTTCTCCCCCCCTCCTCCCATGACCCATTAACAAGAAAACAATATAACAATTTAACAATGCAGACAACAGCTGAAACAGAACAGTGGGCAGGTAAGCAGGGTCCATAATAAGCAGCTAGAGAGGGCTCTCCCCCCTTCCTAAGCACTCGTCAAACTCGACCCCAGCAACCCAATCCTAGAATAAGGACACTTCCACTCCCCTTACCCTGGTTTCTTATAACCCTGGGCTTTAGAACACCTGCACTCAGAATTAACCCTAGAACATCTCCCAACACTTCCCGCAACCCAGCCAAAGGTCAAATTGAGCAGTCCCCAAACATTTTTTGATTCCCAGTAATATTAGCGGGTACATGTCTGCTCCACCAACGGAGGCAGTTCTCGTCATTGATGGGCAAAGCCATTTCAGTTAGGATCCACTGAGCAGTCCAGCCTTAGTGTCCCATCATCTGCCAACCTGACCCTCTCCAATGGCCCCTGCCCTGGAGGACCAGAGGACTCAAACGAGCTCCCCTGCCTGGGATCTGTCCGATATCTCTTCTGCTCCTGTTCCGATCCCCTGCCAGGCACGTGTCAGTGCAAATTGCATCCCCTTTCAGTCAATCCCAGGTATTACTTGGGAAATGAAAAATTGTTTGTCCTCCATTAATCACCTTTAACTTGGCTGGGAAAAGTAGCATGCACCCGACATCCTGCTTCTCATTTCACACTTAAATCCTTAAAAATACTTTTGCAATCTCTAGTCCTCATGTGTGAAGTCCGGGAACAGCAGCGCGTTGGCCATCATGACTGTGCCCCTTTCCTCGGTTTTGGAGTACTGCAACCAAGTGCCTGAAACAGCATAGCAATAATCCCCGAAAAAGGCTCCAGAAGGTGGGAGCCTGGCTGGCACCCTTTTTGTGCTTTCAACTGGGAAGGGTGAGAGGCCCACTTTGACAAGTTTTTCTGAAAGCCATTTCTCCTAAAAGAGCTCCATGGATTCTCCTCCCAATGCAAATATTGTTCCTTTTAAAGCACCCTTCCAACTTTTTTCTGCCTTCCAGACACTTTCTGTAGAAGCAATATTTTCCCCTTTATGGCAGCTAAACCCTCTTCGAATGAGGAAATCTGGTCTTTTACCGTCTGTGTCCTTTTCAGTGACCATTAGGTCAGCCCTCAACCACATTATTTCCAAGCCCACTTTCCCAATGGTGGCCTCCAGTATTGTCCGGCAGTATTGTCCGGCTGTTACGAATCTCCTCTAACATTAATGTAATTAGTTCTGAGTCACCTGTCGTCGTTCTCCGTCTGCCGAGATCCCTGCTGTGTGACCTTCGGCCCCTTTGTGGGGTGTATAGTTGTCCAATGTGTTGGACTGAGGTATGCTCGTGACAAGCACGTGTCATAGGAGCGTTGTGGGCCTAGTCTCTGCTTCAGGTCCATGAGGTTCGAGCTGCACCATGCTGGCCCTCTGGAGGATATCCTACCCCAAAGAGGTGATTGAACCAAAGACCACACACACATTAGGAGGGCCCACTCTGACCACACCACCCCAAAGTCTCTCAATAAGGCAAGGCCAGCTCAAGAAGATATACAGCTAGCTTGACCCCAAAGGGGTGAAGGGGCAGCTCCAGGTGGTCTCCAAATCAGCTATGCGCCCCCTTATGTGCCGCCTGCCACTCTCGGTCTCTGATCCAGGTGCTCTCCACAGCCCATGGCGCACTGCCAATCACTGGCGGAGTACAGGCGAGCTGCATGCAGGAGTTATGCACCTCTGCAACCGGTATGCGTCAGTGTACACCTCCTGCGCCCATCTTATAGGATCAGCCTCTCCACAGGTGCCCTGCAAAGAACACTGGATCTATGGATAGCTCTGATACCATGCTTGCCAAAATGCTTGCTTCCAGGGGAGGTTCGGCAGGTGCTGCCAGACCTAGGAAGATTACCACACAGTCAAGCCTCATGAAAGGTATGCTGATGATGCCAACTCATCACCCCCAGGTGCCTTTTGTATAGGGGTGAATCGCACCTGAACTGTCCCCTAAATCTGGAGGAGGAGGAGGATCAGACATCTGGGGGCAATAGGCTTATCTGCTAGCTCAGGCAGCTTGATGTCCAGAGCTACCTCGGGAGGAGAGGTCAGGGGCAACGCACTCGCCATGGAAGCAAGACGATGCAGAGCAACACAGGTTTGATAGCCGGGTCTGCGCTTAGAAACATCTGGGTATTAAGTGCGTTATAAAAAGCCAATTACAATTTACAATTACCTGTGGATGTGCTGGTGCAGCCAGAAGTGGAGGAGCAACTGGAGCAGGGCGTGGAAGAAAGTCCTCAATTAGGCACTTGAAATAGGCCACCATCGACTGTGCCTCATAAGCGACTGCAATCGATCGTGCTGGGGGGTAGAGGCCGAAGCCAGAAAGCCGGCTGCGGAAAGTGCTAGTATGGCTGCCTAGACTGAGCAGACCACAGATCTGAGCACCTGAAAGATCCCAGAGCTGTATTCCTGCAAGTGTGTCTATAGAAATATTTCTCAAGCCACCACATCATCTGACAATGCTCGACAGACCGCTGAAGGGGCTAGAGTGGCTTGTCCCTTTTGGTTGTAAATTAAAATCTTCCAGACATAAACAAAAGACTGCAGAAGAGGGTGGCAATGATTTGATACAGCTTCCAGGCTAGGAAGGGAACAGCTTTTGAGAAATACTTAGACTCCTGAAGATCTTCGTGGGACCTGAAGCATTTCTTTTCTTCTAGGGCGCAGGAATGAGGAGTACGCTTTAAAAAAAGTCAAACAATAGAGCCGAGCATGAATATGTCAACATAAATGCAGTGCTGGAAAATGTTTTTTGTAAATGTCGACTGCAGAAGCAGGCAAAATCAGAAGGCTAAAATCTACAGATAACTAACAAAACAAAAAAACAAAAAAAGGTAGAATACAAGAGACACGTGTCCAAAAATGAACACATATTACCTAAATCCATCTGGCTGCTAATTTCCTGAAGTAAACCTGCAAGCTGTGTCGCCTCTAAACTGTTGAAAGCAGCTTGGTATTGTGTTATCCACTGTTCAAACTCATTTAGCTTCACTTGAATTGCTTCTTGAACTGCTCTTTGCTGCGTCTGGAGTTGCGTGTGTTCAGAAAACCTAAAATTAAAATACTGTAATTAAGAACTTATCTTCAAAAAGTAATGAACAGGGTTCAGCTATAATGGACAATGTTGACAGTGACAAGCCCAGACAAAGAGGGAGCAGTGGGTGGGTGCAGGGACATTTCAGAACAGATATATCCGGGATCGAAATTGAGGAGAGGTGGGAGCCAATTCGTTCTTGCTTGTAGCCTAGCACATCCTGATTAGCTTGACATCAGCTACCAGGAGCTATTTTTGGCTCCCTATGCCACCTTATGCCAAACAAACAACTATGTAAATTTAACTCTGTGGATTTGGGGCAATGTATAAATAAACATTAGTGCACATCTCTATGACATTTAAAGCATAAGGGATCATGAATAATGGACACAATGTGTTTTCATCTTCTATCAAAGTTCAACTTGCGGAACGCTATGTACTAGAGCTCCTCATTCCCCAGTGGTAGTTCCTGGTCACTGCTTAATGCTGGATACCCAGGAGATGCTTTTAACTCCTGCTTAGCCAATCTTAATTTCGAGCCCTGTATATGGACACATGGAATAACTTCTCATGAAGACTATGTTTAAACATAGTGATAACAAAAATATGAAGCTTTAGATCAGGCAACAGTAGAAGAAATGCAGTAAAGTCCCCCGAGCAATCAGGAAAGTTGGCTATTATGTCAGAATGACAAACACTAATGTCAGGTTGATGCTGAAGTAAAATTAGTAAGCCTACATGTGTGCGCATATGCAGAGGGGCTGCAATTGGTGGCTCGGCCCAATAAAAGTTGTGTGTGTATGTGGTTGGGGACCCGCTTGCGTGGTAGAAGTTATATGTTTACTGTGGGGGTGGGGGGGGTCAGTAACTTTAGGTTGCAAATGTTTTTGTAGGCCCTCATCAATATGGGACATAGACACTAGTATTGCAGAAGGAAGTACATACTACATCACATGGAGTGACCGTGCAGATTAAATTTAAAAAGCCAAAATAACATTGCCGCTTGAATGACAATACAGGCGACAAGCACACGTGAAATAGAAGGAGGAAGTGGATCTCTACAGAGAGGTCTGCCAATGGCAAATGGAGAAGCAGCGACACTACGATTCAGAGGATATGATGTAGGGAAAATCCTGGAGGGACGCCAAAAGCCAGTTAAAATGCCCAATGTTTAAGCATGGGTCACACGCACATTTCTTGTTGTACTCCTACACACAACAAACAATAATTCCAAGTTTCAGCAAGGTCAGAAGGATTGTTGGCCTTGCTTTTTTTTTATTTTCATACATTTTTCAATGTGAAGAGATAGAACCCAAAGACACTTTACCATTTACAATTTTGTATATAATACAAATAGGTACAATCCAATCAACTGAACTGGATTTTTTTGAACCACCAACATGTTTTGCTTTTATTGAACGACATGTTAAACTTTCCAAATACAATGTGAACATAGAACATAGCAAATTTTGGTGAAGAACATATATCAGTGTATCGAGTGGACACTGAGTTTGTGAAGAAATCGTCGACACTGTTGTGTTTCGGCCCAAGGTAAAGCTGCTTGATGAAGCTTGTGTGTGGTGGGCCTTCATCAGGACATTTGGCAGATGGTTTGGCCGTGTCCTGGGGTCTCGATCATAGTCTATCCTTTGCTATGGTAAAATCGAAAGAAATCCCTCTCTCAAGTGGATGGGGAATCGATCACTAATATGTTGAAGTAACTGGTTGCCTCTGATGGCCAGAACTTTGAATTAGTTGTAGTTCTAACCAATCGGAATCACGGAGGATAAATTTCACGATTGCAAGCAGAAATTATGTACCGGGTAACTGTGGCTCCTCGCGTGCCTCACTGGAATGCAATGAATGCAGAAGCATTTCTGCTTGCAAACTAATTCAAAGTTCTGGCCATCAAAGGCAACCAGGTACATCAACATATTAGTGATCGATTGCCCCATCCACTTGAGAGAGGGATTTCTTTCGATTTTACCATAGCAAAGGATAGACTATGATAGAGACCCCAGGACACCGCCACACCATCTGCTAAACATCCTGATGAAGGCCCACCACACAAGCTTCATCAAGCAGCTTCACCTTGGGGTGAAACACAACAGTGTTGACGATTTCTTCACAAACTCAGAGTCCACTCGATACACTGATATATGTTCTTTGTTCACCAGAATTTGCTCTGTTCTATGTTCACATTTTATTTGGAAAGTTTAAAATGTCGTTCAACAAAAGAAAAACATGTTTGTTCACCAAAATCCAGTTCAGTTGATTCGATTGTACCCATTTTTATTGTATAAAAAATTGTAAATAGTGAAGTGTCTTTGGGTTCTATCTCTTCACATTGAAAAATGTATGAAAATTTTATAAAAACGCAAGGCCAATAATCCTTCTGACCTTGCTGAAACTTGGAATTATTGTTTGTTGTGTGTAGGAGTACAACAAGAAATGTGGGTGTGATCTTGCACCCTGATTTGTGTGATTGTATAAAAGTATACTCCCACCTGGGCATATCAGGACTTGCAAGGTGCCCTTTTCCCCTTTTCAATGTTTAAGTATACCGTGGAGTTTTGTTTGAGAACGATGGAGATACGCAGACTTCAAAGGAGCATCTTGTGATAATGGACAGCAGACACTTGTAATGTGGATCCAGAGGGAACACCAACATTCTATCGACTAGGCAGCGTGGAGTCATGCAAGAAAGTCAGATTCCTAAAAGCAATGTGCTGGAGGGTGCGATGTAGTGGTGGTATTGGGGACTTTAACTTGTGAGAGAATCCTAGCAGTAATACAAAACATTGTCAAAGCAGCACACTGGGAAGCTGAAAGTGGATATGGTTTAACAAACAGGCTAAAGTGAAAAATATTACGAACCACCCCACCACAAACTATCAGCAAAGACATGCAATACAAATATAGCAAACCACACCTCTGCGATATAAGAAGAATGGGTGGACAATATTGGCCAAAGACTTAGCATTCTATCATGCCTGACTAGACATCAAAACAAAGAGCAGCAACTGTGCTCTAATGAAACAAAAGCAAACATGTCTAACGTGGCAGAAAAAGAATATTGAGGCAAAAGCAAACCAGTAAAATACAAAAGAGTAACAGAGGAGAGGTCCATTTTTGGAGTTCCATTACTGAGAAGCCTAACTGCAGCGATCACGAAAATTTGAGATGGGAACTGAAGGGAGGAAAAGCATCTGGCATTTACTGGGGTGCGGCTATTATGTCAAAGGACAAGTTTTCACGCTCGGACAAAATAAGCAGGGGCACCTCTCCTATAGCCCCCAAGAAGCAGCAAAAGTGGTGCTTTGACTTAAAACACACTGGCAGTATTTCCTTGGGTGCTCCTCTACACTTAATACGAAAGTTAAACAAAATCGCCCTAACATTTGATGTGGATATGATCCAGATGGGGTCCAGATCAGGCCGTAGGTGCAATCAAACACCCTGCGAATCAAGCCTCTCCAGGAAGCAATGGACAGCCAATCCATTTGGCAAAGCATGTCTTAAGGAAACATAAAATGAATAGAAGTATGAAACGTCCGAGCCCTGGTGTTCCTCACAGGTGCTAAAAGACAGCCGAGTAACATCCTTATACAGGTTATCTTTTAAGGCCCAATCTTTCTGTGCTATTAACATATGACATGACTTTGTCCAAGTTAAAAGTGCCCATTCCATTCCTCAACTCACCCGTTCCCATACTATGTGTGCCTCTCGTTCATAAAGGAGAAATTACATACCGTAATGTTCTTTCCATGGATTCTTCTGCCGCAGATTCCTCATCTGAAAGATATCCTCATCCATTTCTGCTGCTTCGGAAATTTGACAGGGGGCGTAGTCGACCTCGAGTCAGGCGGCGACCAGTCTTGCTCGATCGTCAGCGCTGGATGTGACATCAGGCGTTGTGTATATATATATATATATATATATATATATATATATATATATATATATATATATATATATATATATATATACACCACTTCACTAGGACCCAAACACCTCAGTTTCCCCCCTTTTTTCCAGCCATTGATCGCTGCATAGGAACACAGAGAGAACAAACAGGCTAACCAGCTCAAGGGAAGAAGAAAACATGCGAAAACACCACAACCTGTAGTGTCAATTTTTTTTTCAAATTGGAAACCTAACATGCAGCATAAAAGACAGAAAACAGCCAATCCCAGGTGTCAACCCTCTAACAAAGAGATGCGCATCAACCGCCAACTTTCTGAGCGGGGATAGATGGGAGGGGAGATGAGGAATCTGCGGGAGAAGAATCCATACAAAGAACATTACGGTAAAGTAATTTCTCCTTTAATGGATTGCCTTTCTCTCCCGATTCCTCATCTGATAGACTCCCCAAGCAGTGAGGCAAAGGAGGCCGGCAGAAAGTTATACAAACAGATTTTGCAGCACCGCCCTGCCAAAACAAATATCAGTCCCGTAGGCATCATCTAGACTGTAGTGCCTAGTGAAAGTGTGGAGCAAGGACCATGTTGCTGCACAACAAATATCCCTAACCAAAACTCCCACCCCTTTATAAGGCAGTTGATGCAGAGACCCCTCGAGCCGAGTGTTCCCTTATACCAGAAGGTAGATCCCTGCCTGCAGACTGATAGCACTCCGCTACGAACACAATTACCCACCAGGACAATGTTTGTTTCATTACTGCCAGACCTTTACAGGCTAAAGAGTAGGCTACAAAGAGTTGGTTACATTTTCTCAGTTCAGACATCCATGCGACGTAAAAACCTAGGGTTCTTTTGGGATCTAGTCGATGGAAACGCCCCTCTTACTTAGAAGGGTACAGTGGTGGGTAGAAGACTGGAAGGTCTATGGCCTGCGAGAGATGGCACTTGGACACCACATTCGGTAGAAATCCCAGCCTTACTTTGAGCGACACCTTCTCTCCAAAGAACTGCAGAAAAGGCAGTTTGCAGCACAGGGCCCACAATTCACTAGCTAGCATGACGGATGTTATCGCAACAACAAAAAAAGCTGTCTTCAAAGAGCGCAGCCGCAAAGAACAAGTATTCATGGGCTCAAAAGGAGCCCCCCATCAGAAATGTCACAACCAGATTAAGATCCCAATCTGGTACAACAAAGGCCATTTGCGGAAACTTATTTAGAAGGCCCTTCAGGAATTGAGCCATCACCGGGATTGTAAAGTATGAACCCTGATCCGGGGACCTCTTAAACATAGACAAGGCTGCCAGATATCCTTTGTCTGTGGTGCCCTGAAGGCCTGCTGAGGCCAGTGACAGAAGGAACTCCACCACTGAAGTGGTGGGACAACAGATAGGATGAATCTCGCATTCCCTGCACCACGCTCTGAATCTTCTCCACCTGCACACACAAAGAGATCTTGAAGATGGTCTGCATGCAGCCTGAAGCATCTCCTCAGAGAGGTCTCAGTCATCGTATCCCATCCTCTCAAGAGCCATGCATGTAGGTAGAGGGACTCGGGGTTCGGGTGAAGCACCCGACCTTCCGACTGGGTTAGGAGATCCTGGCGGCGAGGCAACCGTAGAGGTGGGCAGATGGTCAGATCCAGAAGGTGCGAGTACCACGTCCTCCTCGCCCAGTCGGGGGCAATCAAGATCATGGTTGCTGGAAACTTCTTGAACCTCCTGAGAACGCAAGTAATGACAAGAATTAGAGGGAAGGCGTAGTGGAGAGCGAAGATCCAATCCACCATAAATGAGGTCTCCTAGCGAACTGTTCACTGGGATTTCCCCTCAAGCAACACTCTGCACTTCCTGTTGGACTCCGTGGCAAACAGGACCACTGATGGGTACCCCAGTGAGAGAAGACCTCCTCTAGGACTTGCTGGCACACTTCCCACTTGTGCGAGACCGAGCTCTGGCTGCTGAGAGCATCTGCCATACAGTTCTCTTTCCCTGCCAGATGACCTGCCAAGACAGAGATCCAGTTCTCTAATAGACAGAACCACAGCTGCATCACCTCTCTGCAGAGGGGAGGGCGCGCACGCCACCTTGCTTGTTCAGGTCGTGCATAGCCACCGTATTGTTCGTCAGAATCAGGACATGCTTCCCCTACAGAGACGGAGCAAACGCTTTCAAGGCTAACCAGATGGCTTAAGAATCCAGCCTGTTGATGTGCCACCTGTCTTCCATCGCTGACCAAAGACGGTTGCCCTGCAAGTCATCGCAGTGAGCGCCCCAACCCTTCAGAGACGCATTCCATGACCAGTCAGGCCTGAGGCCAGGGCAGCCAGAAGGGCTCCCCGCCACAAGACTGCTGCTGTCGACCACCAACCAAGGTCGCCGACCACTGCCCTGGATATCTTGAGGCGGTCCGTGAGTGTCCCGAGGTTATTGGGACCACTGGCCTCATAAAAAACTATTGAAGAGATCTCATGAGCAACCTGGCCTCTGGCACTAGAAAGATACAGGATGCCATGACGCCTAAAAGGCAGAAGGAAGGAAGCTGCTGGTAAGGTGGAGTGGCTCTGGAATCAGTTCACCATCTGCGCAATGCTGTTGACTCTCTCCTCAGAGGGATGAGGGGAGGCCATCCCCACCCGAGTGTCTAGGACTGCGCCGAATGAACTGGAGCTTCTCGACTGGCATCAGGTGGGACTTCTTAAAGTACAGGTAGAAGCACAGCCTGTGGAGGAGAGAGCCAGTGTCCTCCAGGTGAGACAAAACCCCCTCTGCTGACTTCCTTTGGATCAGCCAGTCATCCAGGTACAGGAATACATGGACTACGGATCGCCTGAGGTGAGCCACGACTACTGCTATGGGTTTGATGAAAACCCATGGAGCAGAGGTCAACCCAAAGTGAAGCACCTTGAACTGATAGTGCTTGCTCCCTATGTATCGGCACATGAAAGTAAGCGTCCTGTGGATCTATAGACACCAGCCAGTCCTGCAATTCAAGAGAGTGAAGAATTTCTCTCAAAGTCACCATCTTGATCTCGTCTTTCCTCAGGAACTTGTTCAAAGCCCTGAGGTCCAAAATGGGACAAAGACCTCCTCGCTTCTTCGGCACTAGGAAATACAGGGAATACCAGCTCCATCCCCTCTGCTCGGGAGGTACCCTCCTTCCATGGCACCAACAACAGGGCTCTCAGTTCTTCCTGGAGCTCCTGTCCCGGTTGGGTTGGAGGTGGTAGGGGTCTGTCATGGGGTTTCTGTAAGAAGGGCAGGCAATAGCCCCACCGCACAAGCTCTAGGGACCAGGCGTCAAAGGTAATCTCCCAACATTGGGGCCAACGCTCTGGCAGCCATCCACCAACCGGTAAGTTGTGAGAGGGGAAATCAAAGCGGCTTAGAGGGCAGAGCCGGCTCGCCGCTGTCTGTTGGCCTCCAGAAGCCAACGCTGCCCCTTCCGGAGCACAAGAAATGCTTCTGCCATTGCCTGGCTTGTGGGAGCTGCGCCTTCCTGCTGTAAGGCACATAACGCCTATAGCCCCTGCCCCTAGAGGCGAAGTTGAAGGCAGGTTTGGCCAGCTGCGCAAGCAAGGCCTAGTGACTTTGCAGCGATCTTTGACTCCTTTACATTTCTCTAAGGAATAATCCCTGCATTCAGACCAAAAAGAAGTGTGCCCTCAAAAGGCATTTATTTCTTTATCTAGTCATTTGTATAATGCACAAAACCCAGAGGCATCTAGGCGCTTATAGCTTAAGAAGGTTGATTACATTAGTTACTTACAGAGGTAGCAGGATACAGTCATTGCATGATTAGCTCGCAGGGTATGGCTTGCAGAGGTAGCGCACATTGGTTACAGGTCACATGCACAGGAGAGCTTCACCTTTGGTGCTACATCAAAACATGCAGTTACAGGTAGGTAAAAAGCGACATAGATTTGGGTGCACAATTTGGAGAGCCACGCCTCATGGTACAGGGTGCTACATCAAATATGCATTTGCAGGTGGGAGGGAAACATGCAAAGGGCAAGCTAGTAATGGGGAGTACAACATAAAAGCAACTAGCAGTCGAGCGATGGCATAAGTAGATGGGAGGGGTGTTAGAGAGTAGTCAGATGCCGGTCGGTCCCCTTAGTGTGACCAAGTGGGAACGGTGGAAAATGTAGGAGGCACAGAGTGAATAGGAGGGGCATCTTGGGATAGCAGAGGGGTGGGGGCAGTGGATGCAGCAGACAGGCATTCTCACAACATGGGTGGGGCAGGGGAGTAGGATAACGGACAATTTACGGGCGGTACAAACTTTGAAAGCAGCAGATAGGCAAAGCAGAAGGAACAAGTTACTTACCTGTAACTGTTGTTCTCCAGCATGGGTCTGGCATGGATTCACATGCTCATGAATATTCCCCGTCGTCAGGCTGGGAATCCTCGGTAAAGAAAAAACCAGTATCAGTTTCGTTTCTGATCTGTCTTTCGTAGTAACAACCAATCACTGGTCTCTGCGTCATACTGACCACAGCCAATGACTGCCCTCTACCTAAGCACCGCCTCTGGCAGCCATCTTCAGATTTGGAAGCACGTGAAGTGGCAGTATGACCAAGTGAAGAGCCGCAGAGGGGTAGGCGGGAGGGTTCGCATGTGAATCCATGCCAGACCCATGCTGGAGAACAACAGTTACAGGTAAGTAACTTGTTCCTTCTCCAGCATGGGGTCTGGCATGGATTCACATGCTCATGAATAAAGAATACATAGCAGTACACACATGCACAACCACGGGAGGTGGCAAAGGCTCAACATCAAGCATCACATCAACTCAACATTAAGCATCTTACCTCCTCACCAGGCTCACCTCAGGCGAACAGGTTGCGCAGCACTGCTTGGCCGACCCTGGACTCCTCCCTGGAATCCCGGTCGACGCAGTAGAATTTCGTGAAGGTGTGCGTCGACCTCCACGTAGCAGCCCTGCATATGTCCAGCAGGGGCACACCAGATAGGAACGCCGTGGTAGCTGCGATCGCTCTGGTGGAATGGGCTCTCGGACGGCCAGGCAGCGGTCGGTTTGCAAACCGGTGACAGCACATGATACAGCCGGAGAGCCATCTGGAGATGGAAGCCTTCGAGAGAGCCTTCCCCTGATTGACAGGTCCAAAGTTCACAAAGAGTTGTGACGTCTTCCGAAAACCCTTCGTGCGGTCCACGTAGAACTTCAGCGCTCTAGCTACATCCAGCGAGTGCAAAGTCCTCTCAGCCGGCGACCAAGGCGACGGGAAGAACACAGGTAACACCAAGGGTTCGTTGAGATGGAAGTCCGACGGTACCTTGGGCATGAAGGAGGGGTGCGTCCTGAGCACTACCCTCGTGTCGTGGAAAGTCAAGTACGGGGCCTTGCAGGAAAGGGCCTGGATCTCTCCCACTCGTCGTGCGGAGGTGATGGCCACAAGAAAAGCTGTTTTCCACGACAGAAACTTCAACGGGGTCGAGTGCAGAGGCTCGAACGGAGGTCCCATGAGCTTGGTCAGCACCACGTTGAGCTCCCACGCCGGGGCCGGAGCCTTCACCGGCGGGAACGATTTGAACAGTCCCTTCATGAACTCTTTCACCAGACGATGAGACCACAAGGACGTCCGGCCCGTGGTTCTGGTGTATCGGGAGATCGCAGCAAGATGAATCTTGATGGACGCGTGTGCCAGACCAGCTTTGGCCAGCGTCAGCAGGTACGGCAGTACTTGGGGAGCCGTAATCCGTAGAGGGTTAATCTTCTGTGCGCGGCACCAGACAGAGAACCTCTTCCATTTGTGTCCGTAGCATTTAAGAGTCGAGGACGCCCTGGCCTTTGCAAGAACCTCTCTGCAATCGGCCGGTATGTCGTATCCTCCAAACTCTAGCGCTGCAGGAGCCAGGCCTGCAAGTTCAGCGACTTCGGGTCGTGGTGGAGGATGGCGCCTCCTTCCCTGGAGAGTAGATCCGCGTCCGCCGGCAGCTTGATCGGCGGGGACGCTGACAAGTCCAGCAAGTCCGGGAACCATATCTGCCTCGGCCACGCAGGTGCGACGAGGATCATCCTGCACCGTGACCTCTTGAGCTGGTTGATGAGCCGGATTAGCAGAGGCAAAGGAGGGAACGCGTAGAGGAACAGGCCCTCCCAGGGGAACGAGAAAGCATCGCCCATGCTCCTCGTCTGGGGAAACCTGCTGGCGAACCTCCGGCACTTGGTGTTCGTCGCCGTCGCGAACAGGTCGATCTGGGGTGTGCCCCACCGTCGGAAGAGGCGATCCACCAGATCCTGCCGTAGTTCCCACTCGTGGCACGAGCGCAGCTCCCTGCTGAGTGAGTCGGCGATGGTGTTTTTTATCCCTGCCAGATGAAACGGCACCAGAAAAATCCCTTGGGCGACGGCCCAATGCCACAGGTCCTGCGCCTCCTTGGACAGCGCTGGGGACCTGGTTCCGCCCTGTTTCCTGATGTAAAACATGGTGGTGGTGTTGTCGGTGAAGATCCTCACCACCTTGCCCTTGAGGGACGGAAGGAAGGACCTGAGGGCCCAAAACACTGCACGGAGCTCCAGGACGTTGATATGCAGGGACTTCTCCGTCGGGAGCCAGAGTCCCCTTGCGTGCAGAATTTCGGTGTGCGCTCCCCACCCCTTCCAGGGAGGCATCCGTGGTCACAGTCTCCTGGTGGGCTGGGGCCTGGAAGTCCATGCCCGCCGTCAGATGCGCGCGGGTGCCCCACCACCGTATCGCTCGTCGGAAGCTCTCGTCGAGCTTGATCCTTTCCTCGAAGCTGCCCGTCGTCTGGATCCAGCGCGCATCCAGGAATTCTTGCAACGGGCGCATCCGGAGCCTGCACATGGGAATGAGGTAGATGATGTCTTTCATCCCGAGGAGGGACTTGATGGACCTCACTTTGGCCGCGTCGGCCACGAACATCCGTTGCACCTTGCCCAAGATGGTCCTGGTCCTCTCCTCCGACGGGGAGGCCAGAAGGGACACTGTGTCGAGCCTCGCTCCCAGAAACAGTGCGACTTGCGCGGGCACCAGGTGGGATTTGGCGTAGTTCACGGAGAATCCCAGGTCCGTGAGGAGTTGGACGGTCCTTGCCGTGTGGACCACGGCGAGCTCCCTCGTCTTGGCGCGGATGAGCCAGTCGTCCAGGTAGGGGTAGACGTGGATCCCCTCGCGGCGCAGCTGCGCCGCCACCGGTGCGAGGCACTTGGTGAATACCCTGGGTGCCGACCGTAGTCCGAAGGGAAGGGCTTTGAACTGGTAATGACGCCCTTGGACCACGAACCTGAGGAATTTCCGGTGCCCCTTTAGGATGGGAATGTGGAAGTAGGCATCCTCCAAATCCAACGACGATAGGAAGTCTCCTTCCTCCAGCTGACCCAGGACGTGCTGGAGGGTGACCATCCGGAACTTCTGCGCCTTGATGAACTTGTTCAGACGTCGCAGGTCTAGGATGGGGCGCCATCCTCCCGTCTTCTTCTTCACGAGGAAGTATCTCGAGTAGACTCCGGAGCCCCGAAGCCCCTTTGGGACGAGTTCGATGGCGCCCTTCCTGAGCATCGCCTTCACCTCCAGGAGAAGTTGAGGGGCGTGAAGTTCTTTCCTGGCCACGGGGGGGACGCGCGGGCACCTTCTTTGAAACTCGAGCGCGTGGCCCCGGGCCAGGGCGTCCAGCACCCAACGGTCGGTGGAGATGGACTCCCACACGCTGACGAAGCCCGCCAGCCGGCCTCCCACCGGGGTGCTTCGGTAGGGGCCCGACCCCACGGCCGGTTCAATCCTGCTTGGACGCGGCCTTGCCGCCTTGACCTCCTTGGCGACGACGGCGGGGTCCGCTAGACTTGCCTCGTCCTCTGTAGGCCTCTTGCGACGACGAGCGGGCCGCTTGACGGTAGGAAGCGAAACCGCCGCCGGAACCTTTGGAGGCGCCCTTGCCTCCGCTGCTCCGAAAGGGCGTCCGTCGTTGCTGCAGAACTCCAAGGGCCCGGGCCGTCTCAGTATCCGCCTTGATGGCCTGAAGGGAATCGTCCACTGTCTTCCCAAACAGATTGTTCCCGTCGAAGGGCATGTCCAGGACTCTGGTCTGGACGTCCTGCCGGAAGTCCGTAGCTTTGAGCCATCCACGACGTCGAAGGCAAACGCCGTTGCCCAGCTGGCGGAACCCAGTGTCGGCGATGTCCGTCGCCACGGTGATGGCGTGGTCCGAGGCCACCTCACCTTCCTGCAGGATCTCCAGGGCCTCCGCCCTCTTGTCGTCCGGCAGAAAATCCAGCAGGGGAGCTATCTTGTACCAGAGCTCCCTGTCGTAGCGAGCCACGATAGCCAAGGCGTTGGCCGCTTTAATCGTCGTCGCTGCCGACGAGATGACTCTACGTCCCATAGCATCCAATTTCCTTCCCTCGCCGTCCGGCGGGGAAGTCGATGTGGAGGCCGCACCCCCCCCCGCTTTCTTCCTGGCTGCCGCGGAGACGACGGAATCCGGGGTAGGCTGCGCCCGGAGGCACAGGGGGGCCGTGTCCGGGACCCGGTACTTTTTCTCGTACCGGTCTCTTCTAGCTGGCGTCGTGGAAGGGTTCTTGAGGAGGGAAAGGCCCTCATCCCAAATGTCGTCCAACAGAGGCACTGCGAGGACCGTCTTCCTCTTGGCCTCGCGCCGCTGATAAAGGAAGCCTTCCTTTTTCTTCTCCTCAGGGCAGAGTTGGAAAAGCTCGGAAGCCCTGGAGATCATGGAGTGGAAAGATCTGATCTCGTCGGGCGGAGAAGCCCTGGCGGGAGGCGACGACGGAAAATCCTCGTCGTATGCCTCGTCGTCCGTACCCGTCGCTGCCGTGTCAGTCCCCGTATCATCCCCTCGGGTGGACGGGGAGGAGGGCTGGACGGGGCGCGACGGTTGAAAAGGAGGTGGTGGATGGATCCTTCTTTTCTTGGTAGGGGGAACACCAGAAGGTCCCGGTTCTGGATCCCCCGACGGGAGAGGTTCCTCCGTTGGTAACGGTAGCCTCGTCCTTATCTCGGAGCATAAGGACTGTATGGCCAACAAAATGGCCGCCGAGTTGTCTTGCGGCGCTGGCAGAGCGGAGTCCGACGGGCGAGCAGGGGCCCCGTCGGTATCCTCGACGATGTCGTCGTCGTCACCTGCGTCGGGGTCCATTCCGACGGGCTGGCCTTCTTCCACGCCTAGGCCGTGGCTTAAGACCTCGATCAGCTCCTCTTCTGAGGTTGAGGCCGAATCTACGACGACGCCCTGCCCCCCCTTCTTCTTCCCCACGGAGGGTTTCACGGGGGTCCTATCGATGGGCACAAAAGAAGACTCCCTCCGAGGAGGCAGGGAGATTCTGGGCCCCGAGGTCGCCACCACTGGTGCAGCCTCCACAGGCTGAGCCAGGGCCGCCGCGACCGTTTCGATAGAGGGCTTGGTCGGATGGATCAAGGCCTTCACCACCTTAGGTGCGCTCACCGCCTTATCCTTGAGGGAGGGGGCACTGCCACGCTCCTCCTCTGCCTTAGAGCTCGACCGGGGCCTCTCCAGGAGCTTCGCTGGGTGCTCGGCCTTCCTCTTACCCGACCCAGAGCGTTGGCTCGTGGTTGATGGTGCCGGGGAGGGTGCGCCCTGCCTGGCGCCCGTAGAGCCCGACCGTTCGGCGCTCCCGGTGCCAGCGGACTCGCGGTGCTTAGCCTTATGTTGGGCCCCCGTCGCCGGGGCGCCCTCAAAGGTCTTAGAAGACCGCTCGGATTTCTTCTTCTTCTCGCCAGACGGGCTTTTACCCTCCAGCCAGTTGGCGAGACGTTGATGGCGGTCCTTCATGGTCCGTTCCGACATGTTGCCGCAAAACGCACAGTCCTTCTCCACGTGCGTCTTGTCCTCATGAAGGCAGTAAAGGCAGAAAGAGTGTTCGTCCTCCTTAAAGACGTTCTGCAGCTGGCATCCAGGGCAGACCCTGAACAGTTTTCCGGGCGTCGAGCTTCCCTTCTCCTGGGCCATCTCCGAGACCGGGCCTGAGAAGCTTCTGGAGTCCTCCGAAGTGTAGCTCGACGAAATCTTCACCCTTGAGGGGCACAGACGAATCCGACACGGGTCCCCGTTGATCGGATGTAGGATCGGTGGAGCTTGAGGCTCTTTTGACCGAAAGAATCGAAGTTTTTTGTGAAAAAGCGCGAAAAAATAGCACTAACGCTCGAGAGCAATAGCACGAGGATCCCAACACATGAACGTGCGGTAAAAATCTGAAGATGGCTGCCAGAGGCGGTGCTTAGGTAGAGGGCAGTCATTGGCTGTGGTCAGTATGACGCAGAGACCAGTGATTGGTTGTTACTACGAAAGACAGATCAGAAACGAAACTGATACTGGTTTTTTCTTTACCGAGGATTCCCAGCCTGACGACGGGGAATATTCATGAGCATGTGAATCCATGCCAGACCCCATGCTGGAGAAATGAAATATCGGGGCGCACAATACTTAGATAGGCAACGAGGTTGCAGCAAGGCACTACAGTAGAAGGTAATGGCAGAGAAACAGTCACTGACTTGATAGGTCTTGAGGGAGGGGGTCAAGGGGCTGGGAGGCCACTGATGTCACGGCTCGTAAAGAAATCAACCGGCATAATGTTGTGAGCGGAAAAATCATCTTCAACAGCATGTGGATTGAAGGGCCAAGGGCACGTACCGGGACAGACAGGGCCTTAGGAGGTGGGCCTTTAGGTAGGGGCCGGCTAAAGCCTGCCGGTTGCCCATAGGCCAATAAAGAGTGCTCGAGAGCCAATAGCTAGCCAAGTTTGTGGCTGTCAGAGCCATGCTACCTGATGTGAAAACTTTCTTGGCCAACGCATCAATTCTATAGCCTTCTCCATCAGGCGGCAGATTCGAAGTGTAAGATGCTGGCCTGTCGGAGACTGTGGTAGCTTGTACGACAAGACCTTCTGGGGAATTGTGAGGAGAGGAAGGAAAGGTCACCTCTTGCTGGCCTATACTTTCCAGGTCATGGTGGAACGGACCAGGGGGATGGATCAGGGATGTTGCCACAGAGAGGCTACCAGATCGGCAATCACTGGATTCAGAGGCATGTTACGTTCTGTAGCTGGACGTTCGCCAATATATCAGTCAATTTGTAAGCTTCGACTGGCACTGCTGAAGATTGTAGTCAACCACTCTCTACCAGTGCCCTGAACTTGGCATGGGTGTGTGCATAGAGTTGGCTTTGCTGGAACTCCAGGTCTGGCGAACTTTTCAGGCCACTGGCATCATAAAGCCTGTGTGCCAGTTCTAAAAGCTGAACTTGGTCGTCAAAATAGTCGACGCCACCTGTAACCATGAACATAGGATCAACTCCTCCCAGCCACGTCATTGGTGCAGAAGATGGATGACATTGTGAAAAAGAAAAAAAAAACGGTCCGGGATGCGGGATAAAGGACTTTTTGCTAATGAGGTGGCTGCTGGCGTCGACTGAGGCTGTGGCACCAAGACGGCATCGGGGAAGCTCACACCTTGGTATGTGCGGGAACAGAATCGAAGGCTTCCCCGATGTCGTCGGCACTGGGGCTTGTGAGGGTTTGGGGTGGCAGTGCCACTGAGTGCTGCTACTTCCTCCGAGGCCTGCTGCTTGGGGGAGGGGTGGTCACATGTGCCTCCACCAGCATGTTTTTTAAACATTTTAAGCATGGAGGCATTGATATCCTCCAACTCCTGAGTGGTAGGCCCAGCTGATGGCTTACCTCCTCCAGTCAACGAATCAAAGTCTAGACTGTGGTGTCTCTTTCTCTTGCGTGACGAAGAAGGGCTCTAGAATGGGACTGTATCTTCTTTTGCCAATGTGTTTCTCCTGATCTTCTTTTGGGGGTAAGCCCCTCAGTCTCGGCCTCAGAGATTTTGAAGACTGTTGGCCTAAAGCAAGTTTCGCAGCCCGTTCGTGCATCCATTTCGGGTTTATCGTAGCACACAACGCACACCCCTCTGTGTCGTAATCCGTGCCGAGGCACCAGAGGCATATCTCGTGCAGGCCGGTAACCAACATTTTGGAGTGGCAGTCAATACACTGCTTGAAACCCAAAACCCAGACGACGGACATCTCACATAAAGGGAAAAAAGAAATCGAATTCGAAAATACCTCAACTAGAGTCGAAGACTTGATTCATGTGTTCCTAAAGTAGCGTGTCGAGTGCCCCGAAAAAAGGAATTGAGGTGTGGAGCATAGTAATGTGGAATGTATAGGCCTGATGTCACTTCCTGAACCGACGATCGACAAACTGTGCAAGACGGATCGACGGTAGAGTCAAGGTCCACTACCCCCCCTTTGGAGAACATTTCCGAGCAGCAGAGCTGGATAAGGGATATCTATCAAGATGAGCAATCCGCAGGAGAAAAGCAATCCGTTGAAGTGTTTTCTCTTGAAAAGGAGGGGTGACACCACAGGGTAAATGTCCAAATGTAAAATGTATTCTGCCCTGGTATGAATGCCAGCACTTAACATGCACACAGCATTTTATACTAGACAATGGCTTATAGCAAGTGAATTTTGTGGCAATCTGCTGGCATTTCTAGGGGTCAAAATTGGAATTCAAGGACCAGGAGCTTGAAGTGGCTCCAAGTTGTCAGGATTTTCCTCCAACAGTTACTCACTGTGACCCAGGAGCTATTCAAGTTCAGTCTAATTAATGAGCTTTTACGATGGTGTATATGTAATGAATACCTTAAAATAAATGAGTACAAGGTATAAATTAGTTTTCAAAAATTGATTAGAAGACTTTGCTAATTCAAATATTTTTGAATAGCAAACAAACTTATTTGATTAGCAATGTTGTACTAATATTTTTAATATCACAAGAAGTTATTTGTACCCAAGACATAAAAAAAGCAACATTTATGTGTACCACCAAGTAGGACAATACTGAGACGAGTATGTCAAATGTAAAGATTTACTGCATGAATGGACACTGGTTTGCAATTATTTGAAAAAGAAAGAACCTTTCTTGCCCAGCACTCCCACACAGGTCTTTGGGATTTTTATGGATAGAGGAGAAGATTACTGCTGCACACTCTCTCCATTAGCCCAATTGAACTTGCAGAGCACTGAAAAAAAAAAAAAAAAGAGGGTGGCGAGAGCCCGCAGGGCAAGAGAGGAATGCACGGTGCTCTGTGCCATCATTGAACAGGGCAATTTAAATAGCTAGCTTTGCTACGTAAGTGTCAATTTAATAAGCAAACCTTCAGAATTGCATAGCAAATTGCTATGAGACACTCCTTATTTTATGCCTTAGAAAGGAATTAGTTAATACCTGTAACTTCTGTTCTCCAGCATGGGTCTGGCATGGATTCACATGTTCATGAATATTCCATGTCATCAGGCTGGTAATCCTCAGTAAAAGAAAAAACAAACAGTTTCACTTTCACATGAAAGCTGTATTTCTCCTCTAAACCAATCACTTTACTCTGGGTCATACTGTCCCAATCCAATGAGAGTCATCTCACAAAGCTCCACCCCTGGTGGCCATCTTCAGATTTGGTAAGCACGTAAAGTGGCAGTATGAACCAAGAAGAGCCACAGCGGGTAAAGCGGGAGGGTTCGCATGTGAATCCATGCCAGACTCATGCTGGGCAACAGGAGTTACAGGTAAGTAACTTGTTCCTTCCCCAGCATGGGATCTGGCATGGATTTGTATGCTCATGAATAAATATTACAAAGCAGTACATATACACAACCATGGGAGGTGGCAAGGCTCAAGAGAAGTAAAAATGATGATGGCTCTGGTGGAGGTATGCAGTAATAAAATCACGGCAAAATTATCGCCTTTACAAAATAATTGCGGCAAAAATGCTGTGGTTTGACCCGGTAATGGTGTACCCCCATTATACTATTAAACAGGAGCGGGGTGTCCATTAAATGGCATATTGGCAGTGGGGGTTGCGGGGGTGTCCCCCGCATGCTTTACATGGATTGCAGCGGCAAAAACACAGCCTTTCTGCCACAATTTCTTGTGTAAACAGCCATTTTTGCTGCAATTTTAACACATGGAACCGATGAAAGTGTATGATGCAGCTGGATAGCCAACTGGAAGTATTCGACAAGGCCTTACCGTGATTCACAGGACCAACGTGGACAACCAATTGACAAGACTTCCAAAACCCCTTGGTGCAAACAACATCCAGCGAATGCAAGGCCCTCTCCGCTGGCGGCAACAAATTCAGGAAGAAGGCAGGCAAAACCAAAGGCTTGTTGAGGTGGAACTCTGACAGCACCTTCAGCATAAATGTGGGGTGTCTACGCAGTACCACCCTTGAAGCGCGGAAGGACAAGTACAGCTGCTTGCAAGACGGGGCCTGGATCTCACTGACCTGCCTTGCCGAGGTGATTGTCAAGAGGAAAGCCATCTTCCACGAGCCAAACTTGAGCGGGGCTTGATGCATCGGCTCAAAGGAGGCCCCCACGGGTTTAGTCAAGACCAAATTGCGTTCCCAAGCTGGGGCAGGAGCCTTCACTGGTGGGAAAGTTCTCAAGAGGCCTCTCAGGAACTCCTTGACGTGCCCGTGCGCCCAGAGGGAAGGCCTGCCCAGAATCCTAGTGCAACGGGATATGGCAGCCAGGTGCACTTTGATAGAGGCGTGAGCCAGTCCAGCCTTGGCCAAGGAAAGCAGGTACGGCAAGTGATACAAGGCTGTGAGACGCAGAGGAGTAATCTTCAGCACCACATTGAGATGCGCTTCCACATATGGCCGTAGCACATCAATGTTGAAGAAGCAGCAGCTATGGCCCTGGCCAGGATGTCCTTACATTCCAACGGCAGGGAATAATGTCATTCTAGGAATGCAGGAGCCAGGCGCCAAGGCTCAGCAACACCGGATCCTGGTGCAGAATCGCCCGACTACTCTGCCGAGAAGATCAGGAAGCACAGACTAATGGATTCGGCCGCCGACAGGCGTTGCAGGTCTGGGTACCAGATCTGTCGCTGCCATGCCAGAGCGTATTGATCACACGCTGCAGGAGTGGGAAGGCAGGAAAGGCATAAAGGAAGAGTCCTCCCCATGCTCCTCGGCTGTGGGAACCTGTTGGCGAAAAACTGACACTGAGTCTGCCACTGTCGTGAAGAGGTCGATCTGGGGCTGACCCCACTTGTAGAACAGAAGATCTACTTGATCCTGACAAAGTTCCCGTATGTGGCAAGAATGAAGCTCCCAGCTGAGAGTCCGTAATGGTGATCTTGGTGCCCGCCAGGTGAAAGGGGGCGAGGAACATGTCCTGAAGAATGGCCCAGTGCCACAGTGCCTGAGCCTCAAAGGGGAGGGCCAGGGAGCGCGTCCTGCCCTGCTTCCAGATGTGGTGGTGTTGTCCGTGAAGATCCTCACAACCTTCCCCTTCAGCGACGGCAGGAATGACCTGAGGGCCCATAAAACCGCCTGAAGTCCCAGGATGTTGATGTGAAGGTTCTTTTTTCTCCTGTAGCCTCTGCCCCGGTGTGGGCCCCCAACCTTCCAGGGAGTCATCCGTGATGACCATCTCATGGTACGGAGGAACCTGGAATGGAGCGCCTTGCGTGAGGTGAGGTCACAGGCCTCACCGCCGAATCGCCTGCCAGAACTCTTCGTTGAGGGAGATCTTGTCCATACAAGAAACTGAGACATGCAGCCACCTTGCGTCCAAAAACTCTTGGAGAGGCCTCATCTGCAGTCTGCAAAGGGGGACGAGGTTGGTGCAGAAGGAAATTATGCCCAACAGTGAATTGACAGCTTGCACTGTAGCTCACTGCGCCGAAAACAGGTGCTGTACCTTCCCCCAGCATGGTCATTACCCTCTTTTCCAAGGGAGACAGCAGACAAGTGACTGTCATGTCGGGCACCCAGAAAGTTCTGTGATGGATCCAAGCAGATAAATTATGGAGAATCCAAGATCCATCAGCAGACACGCAGTCCTCGTTGTGTGATGGCTCGCTAGCGCCTGGGAACGGGATCAGGCGAGCCAATCGTCCAGGTAAGGGTAGACTTGGATGCCCTCTCGATGTAGATGCGCCGCCACAAGAGCCTAGCCCTTCCTGAAGACCCACTGGGCCGATTTCAACTGATGGTGCCGTCTCTGGACCACGAACCGCAGGAACTTGCAGTGCTTCTGATGGATGGGGATGTGAAAGTAGGCATCTTCCAGCGAAGCCAGGAAGTCACCTTCCCCCAGTTGGCAGAGCACATGCCGACATGTGACCATCCTGAACTTCTGTGACTTCAAGTATTTGTTGAGGCGCTCCAAGTCCAGGATCGGCCTGCACCCGCCTGACTTCTTTCAGAACAGAAAGTATCTGGAGTACACTCAGAGCCCATCCCCAAGCACCTCTGGGGCTCCATCACCCCTTTCTTTAACATGGCATGTACCTCCAGTAGCAGCTTCACCACATGCTACTCTTGTCGAGCCAAAGGAGGAATATGAGGATACCTGCGTTGGAACACCAAGGTATGCCCCTACTTGAGAACGTCCAGCACCCATCTGTCTGTGGTGATGGTCTTCCACACGCTGACGAACCTAGCCAGCCGGCCTCCCACTGGGGAGCACAAGTGGGGGCCCCCCAAGTGCATGGCCAGTTCAGGCCTGTTCCGGCGCCCTGCGTCGGCACTGCCCTTCTCCGCTGTATACCTGTAAGCGACCTCTGTACGCCTTGAGTCGTGGAGAGCGAAGTTTGTCGTAAGGGGTGGTATACCATTTGGAGGACCTGCTAGACTTTCCTCTCGAGGAACGAAAGGACGACCAGTGCTGTTGTAGGGTCCCCAACAAACATGCCATCTCTGTGTCAGTTTTGATGGTCTGCAGAAACTCATCGACAGCCTTTCCAAAAAGGTTTTCTCCATCTAACGGCATATCTACCACTTTGGACTTGACATCCGGTCTGAAGTTCGTGGCCTTCAGCCATCTTTGCTGACGTAGCGACACTCCGTTGCCCCTTTGGCGGAACTCTGGTCAGTGATGTCCACCGCCACAGTAAGGCATGATGCAAGGCCACCTCCCCCTCCTGGAAAAGGGGTAGGGCCTCCAATTTGGTGTCGTCAGGCAGGAAGTCCAGCATATGGCTCAATCTATACCATAATTCCTGGTCATAGCGTGAGAGAATGGACAAGGCATTAGCAGCCTAAACGGTGGAGGCTGCTTTATAGATGATCCTCTTGTCCACTGCGTCCAGCTACTTCTCTTCCTGGTTTGGGCGCACCATGGACGCAGACAATGGGTTTTCTGAGCTCTTCTGGGCTGAAGCAGAGACTACAGAGTCAGGAGAAAGCTGGGACCTCAAGCACTTGGGGGCCAAGTCGGGGACCCTGTACTTTGACTCAAATATATCCCGATTAGGCAGAGCAGTGCTTGGCGTTTTCATCAAAGCCAAACCCTCTTCCCAGATATTATCCAGCAAGGGGATGGGCATGATAGTCTTCCATCTGGACTTGCGTCGCTGGTAGAGGAACCCCACCTTCTTAGTCTCCTCAGGCACTAGATGGCCCTGGACATCATGGCATGAAAGGAGCCAACCTCAACCGGAGGAGAGGTCGTTTGGGTCTCGTCCGCGCCCACCGGTTCCCCATCTGCCAGCACAAAGTCATCTACCTGATCGGGGCTTGTCACTGTAGTAGCCGTATCTCTGCCCACGTCTGTGTTTGCCGGCTCCTCCACAGTCAGTCAAATCATGAGACGGTGTTGGAGGTGTTGGTTGATGCCTCGGCCTCGTGGGTCCTTCAACTTACGCTTGCACCAGGGTGCGCTCCCAGCCGGAGGCCTTGGGTTTTGAAGATCTGCAATGGGGTAGAGCCGGGTATGGGGGGTAGCCTCTGCTAGATTTGCGACACTAGTGTGTGCAGCATCGTCAGAATGTCCAATGAAAGTCCCTTGGATGAGGATTGAAGGGAGCAAGCCTAAGGTCTGGACTGACACGTCTCCACTGGCGCAGGGGCGACCAGGGCTCACCTTGTGCAGAACGCCCAAACCGACAGTACCACGATAACCTTCAGGTTCCGATTAATAGTCCTTGGGAAGGCTATTGTCGCTTTTGTCAGAGCTCATGTAGATCTGCACTGGTTTATCAAGAGCCACTTGTTGCACCGCACCAGTCTTCGGGCCAGCAGGAGGGATCTTACCCTTTTCTTTCTCGGGGGACTTCTGGAGTGAAGTGGCGAGGGGAGTTGCCCCCATCCCCGGGGCGCCGGTTGCCTTAGTCACCGCTACTGCAGCTGGTTCACGTCATGGCGGTAGGGACACACTAGGGGCTAGCTAATTTCCCTTACCTATAGAGTCCCCCAGCAGCTTTGCTGGATTTGCAGGGTTTATTTTTTTCTCCTGCTAAGAGTGAGACTCTTTTTTCCGACTCTTAGGCATTTTTGCTATGTGTGTTCTAGGCTATTTTTTTGTGTTTAATGTCTATGGGGTTTTCTCACCCTCATAGGAACCATCTTTATACACATGTGTTACACAGCACCCTCCGTGCAGTAACAGGGGTGTCGCAGCAACCCCCAAACAGATTCCATACCCTGGGACTCACTGTCTCCCAGGGCATGTAAAGTCCCCATTGACTTTACTAGTCAATCTTTATGAACAAAACCAGGACAACTCATCTTACTATGGAGGTACTGGCAAGGGTTAATAGTTTTTCCCTTATGTTCATTTTCGAGAGGGTACCGTACAGCCCCTCTCTCAAATGTTTCTGGCTGGTGGCGGTGGGTACTACCAAAAATATTCGACCGCAAATATTTCCCTATGGGATTTTCCCATTGTTCGAGGCTACTACATTTACTGACAGCCTCTAACATACCGCCGGTTTATTTTTATATTAACTTTACTCCGGTAGGTTTTATTTGCCAGAACCTTTATATACATTCTTTCACGTGTCTTTCTCTAAGATCTTTCGCCGCCACAGTCTGGGGTGGGTCCACTGTGTGGGAGGGGGAGTAGGACCCCTGGACAGGGTTGCCTCAGCAACCCATGTCGCACTCTGCCCTGATAGGCTGGAGGGTCTCCTGCCAGGATGACCACTCCACTGTGTGAGTGACAGCTAGGCTGTATCAATGGAGATCTTTTTGCATAAAAGCAGGGTCCTGAGGACTGGAAGAGCAAGACGTCGCCACTGGAACTAAGAAGCCGAAGAGGAGAGAAGCCAAAGGCATCTGCATCAACTGAACCATCGGTGAAGCTCTGCTGCAGCGTCTCACCACTTTTCTCCACACGACGAGAGAAGATCTTCATCTGCAAGAGCCTTCTTCCCTTGACCTAGTGGTGCCAACCAGTTTGCCAATCGTCTTCCAGGACCTGCATTGGTCGAATCGCCAGTGCCCTGCACTCGGAGACAGGATAGCAAGGCACCCATCCACCCGGACCGCGATTTAAAGGAGCGTACCTTTTATTTCATTTGGCAGCACCGCGGCTAGTTTCATCCCTGGGCAGTGCAGTAACTCGAACCTTCCTCCACAACGAGAGTCTCTCTTCCTCTGCTGGATATCCCGAACTGCAGGAACTGCCAGGAACAACCGCCACGCAGGAGCCTCTTCTACATTTTAAGGTACTTTGTTCCGCCAGGCCTCCCTTTTCGTTTGGTATTGTTAAAGGTGTTTTAAATCCTTTACCTACCTGCTGGGTTGGCCGCCCCTATCATCTAACATTGTCTTTCACCTTCGTCAACCACCTTTTCGAATCGTTTAACAAAGACTTGACTGCAGCTACAAGAACATTTTGCTCCTGGACTCTTTGCCCTGTACCACTGACTCTGGCACAGGCCTATTGACTCTGGCTAAATCTGTTATAACTGCCTTCTCTAGATTGCTTCTCACCTAGAAATGTGTTGGTGCACCCAACTCTTATAACCACCTTTTCCTTCCCACTTTTTAAACTTGTGAAGTGCCATTTTGCTCGGTTTTCACCTCAGTATTATACATGCTAAAGTACTGCCTTGCCTAAACTTGTTCACAATCTATTGGGAAGTGTTACTAGGGTGCCTAAGAGTATATTCCTGTATAACTTGTTCTTTCCCTCCCTTGTGAGAAATTGATAGAGTGCCATTTGTGTTTGGTTTTCACTATGCTGTTTTGCTCAATTTTCACTCTTGCTCAAACTTGTCTACAATTTAACTAGGGAGTTGTGTATACTTTTCTTGACTGATTTTAACTTGCTCTAATAACTGATTTGTGTGTTGAACTAGAAGTGTGTAAAATAAATATACATATTCTTTTTAATAAAAAGCTTTGGTCAGTGTTTCCTTGTGCTATAGTATTATAGTGCTATTGTGTAAACCCTGAATACTGCTCATCTCCCTCTTGAGATAAGTCTGACTGTTTAGCCACAGCTACCAACTAAATCTTTGTGGTGCGGACTGATACCAAAGGGGATTTTATTGCTCATACCTGTAGTCTTAATTTTCTGTAGTGCTCCCTAAGGTAACTGCACAGGAGTCTGCCTAACATTGAGTACTCCTAGTTATGTGGACCCGGCAATGCCTCTAATATAGAACTTAAAGGCCTGCCATAAAATTGCCTGGCTGGCGACTGATCTATCGTTCTCAAAATATTCAATTACATGCTGCTCTAGACTAGTTTTATATACTGGGTTGGCCAATGCGGCCGCCTTGAAGCGCCATGTGGATGTCTGTGGTGTGGTCTCTGGGATAGCTATTGCCAACAGTACCGGTGAGTGGTTAGATAGTGTCCTCTGGAGTATTTTAGCCTCCATTGACCAGCCGAGAACCCTCTGTGACAAGCCACAAATCGATCCTGGATGCATGTCGCAGAGCGATGAATAAAAAGTGTACGCCTTCCGCGGTCCATGTGTAGATCGCCAGGCGTCTTTCAATCCCAGATCGACAATATGCGTGCGAAACACGCAAGCTGCTCCAGTCAGGGGTCTAGGGGTTTTTGTTGTCCGGTCCAGTTCCACGTCTAGTATGGTGTTGAAGTCCCCACCACAAATGATCTAAGCAGTTGGGTATTTAGTGCATTTCTGAATAACTTCGGTGTAGTACTCTGGATCATCTATGTTGGGGCCATATATATATTAATCAGTAGGACCTTGGTGGTGCCTAATTTGCTGTGCACCATTGCATATCTACCATCCGGATCGATTTCCGTCGCAAGTTGAGTAAATGGCAATGTTCTGTGTATCAGTATCATGACTCCCCGTGCCTTTGTGGAGTAGGACGTGTAGAATCCGTGTTTTCCCCATCCTGGTGCAATTGTACTCGCCTGGTGCCCCAATAAGTGTCTCTTTTGAAGGTATAGTAGCTGCACTCCTAGTCTATTAATATATGCCATTACCTTCCACGCTTTAACTGGCATTCCGAGTCCCCTGACATTCCAGCTCAATAGTTTAACCCCTGCAGTTTGTCAGCCATTCAATCTTCCTCTTACCCTCCATGCATTCATTCTCCAATTTCTAATGCTTCCGCTATGGTAACGAATTGCTATCAGTGTGTGCACTTTTTTAACATTAATTCCCAACTTCCCTCCTTCCCCCCTCCCCCACCCTCAGTTTCCCGAACTTCAACTATGTGACCCTCACTGCTCCCCCCGCCCCTGGTGTCCCCTCCCCTTGCCCCCGCTACAAACTCATGCACTCGCATGTGGGGGACCGCTTCAGCAGCGGGCAGGGCCCGGTGCATATACAAGCATCTTATCTTTCACGGTTTCAGGGATTACGGTACTAGATCACATAATGAATACATCAACCAAAAGGGTACTTTCTAATTGTCTCCTTAGCGCATATTCACAACAGCGGTGACTGATGTACCCCCAATGATCTCAAGAGTGGATCATGACATCGATTCAGGCGTCAGCACTCATTCAGTTCGTTCGTCGAGAGGAGTTCTTCATTTCCGGGCAATTGCTTATCGGGCATGGGGATGTTAGTCTCAACAAAGGGGACTGCTTCTTCCGGGAATGTAAAAAAGTAGGTCTTATTCTTGTATTGCAAGTGTAATCTGTCTGGATACAACATGACATAGGGTACCTTATGTTCTCGTAGCATCTTCTTTACCCCTGTAAAGGTCTGTCTTTCTTCCTGACCAGCCAAGGTGTAATCCGGGAATATGCAGATCACGCTGGATCCCATTTTCAGTTCCTGTTTGTCCCTAGCAGCCCAAAGGACCAGATCTCTGTCCCTGTAGTTCATAGGTTTGGCTGTTATCGGTCTTGGGTAGGTACCATGTTTGGGTAATGCGGCGAGTGATCTGTGCGCGCGTTGAACAACAATCATCACTGACTATCCCGGGTCATCCAGCAGTTCTTTTAGCAGCTCCTCGACAGCCAGTTCCATCGGGCCTTTAAGTGCATCCTCCAGGACTCCTACAATGCGAATGTTGTTGCGGCGTGATCTCGCTTCTAGGTCCTCGCATTTCAGTTTAACAGTGCCCAAGCCTTTGGCCATATTGGTTACAGTATTTTGTAGCGCTTCAAGTGTGTCTTCCGCTATACTGATCCTTGTTTCCACCTCAGTGATGCGGCTGGTGGCCTTCTCCAGCCGATTCCGGATTAACATGACATTAGAGGTGATGCCGTTGAGCTTGTTGTTGAGTGATGCGAAGCCTTCTTGCATTGAAGCGGATACCCCCTGTGGATCCATGGGAGGCGATGTCGGCGGCTGGGGAAGGCCGGTGAGCCCTGGGCCGCTATTATTTGTGTTGCTCTCTTTTGTGGTCGTTTTTGTGAACCCGTCTACGGTTCCACGCTTCTTAGCTGCAGCCCCTTTGGGCATTGTAGTCTGTCTTGCATGTGTTTCCCCTTTTCGGGCACTGTGTAGCTGCGTCACAGGATTCTCGTGCGTTACTTTAGTTAGAAGGGACCTCGTGCACTAGCAGGGAACTTGTGTGTCTGCAGAGTGGTTGGCTGTGTCACAACAGCATGCCCTGAGCTAGGGTGACTCTCCGTAGCACTAGTTCTACTCCTGAGAAACGGGCCGTGTGTGTCCTTTTGGTTCTTGGCTCAGCCTACTCGCCTCTATATAGTGGGGTATTTTTGCTGTCGTGGGTCTAGTGCCCTGCCCTTGAGATGTAACTAACGGGCCTCAGCAAGAGCAGAAGACGCGTTCAGTTATGCAGCCCCTTTCAGTTGAATGTACATTTAATGTTTTGCTCCAGTTCAATTCCCTGCCAATCCCGCAGTGTTTCCTCCAGTAATAGCGAGTTCGTAATTTACCCCAGTTAGGGTCAGAGATACGCGTGTTGGGTGTTCTGCCCTTTCCCCTATGACTCTGTTTTACAGCTTTAAGTGTTGCTGTCAAGTTACAGGTTGTCGTCCTCACCGGGGACTGGTGGGGGATAATTTATGAACTAGGCCCAAGTCGCAGTGAATGTGTGGCTGTGTACGTTTCGGCGAGAGAGTTCTTCTAACTGTCTGGGCTTCTCATGCTGGTATACTAGGAAACGCGAATGGCCGCCCGGTGTTTCGCGCAACTCGTCTCGCCCTGTGGGGCCTTCATCTCAACTTCGGGCGTAGGATGTAGTTCTTGGATATAAGGAGGACCACTGCCGTGATCCCCGAGGGCGAGGCTGCCCCAGTATCAGCGTTTATGCATGTCGTGCCACAATGTAATGCTCTGCCGGAACTCGCCCGGCATTCCTCATGGTTGCCGCCTCAGTAGCGTTAGGGAGTCCTTATTCGATTTCTACAGTGCCCATGCTCACCCTTGTGGTGCTGGGTCGTGGTGGGTAACATTATAGGGGCAGCTGTGTGTGGCTGGTTTGCTCAGGGAGTGTCGCGGGTGCAGTTGACCTACCTCAGTCCACGTGTGCTGTTCGAACCTCCCCACAGCCCAGCATCCCGTCGCCTTGGATGTTGCGAGCCTCGGCTACACTACGCCAGCGGTATCAGTCAGCCGGGCGCGAAGTGGCATTCCGGATGGGTAGTTCAGCAAGCGCGATGGGCCGGGGGCAGACGGGACATTCTTTATCTATGCCGCGTATCGCTGATGAGAGCGCCTCTATGCCCTGCGGTCAGAAGGTTCTATGCTTCCCCCGATCAGTCCGGGAGCAGCAGGCTAGCACCCTCCATGGCAGGCAGCATGTTAACGGACGCTGGGTTCAGGCGTCATCTCCGAGGTCTCCTTAGGCGCCAACAGAGTCCCAATAGGCGGGGCTAATGGAAGCGTTAAGCTCCCTCTGTGAAGGCCGCTCAGGGTTGTCTCAACAGCTCGGTGTAACTTCGGGACCACTCCTTCAATCCTTCCGATTTTTGGTGTTCACCTTGCCTGTAATCTCATACTTTGTTGATTTCTGTCTGAAAACGGACAACTTTCAGTGTGTTCTGCCCTCCGGACCCAGGCAAGCCGCCGGAGCTCATGCAGAGACCTGCATTCGGCTGTGTGTGCAACAGTGCCCCCCTTGTTAACAAAACTTAACATTGAGACTTCAAGAACTGAATTGAGACTATGCTACCTATGTGGATTTCCTTATTTCTTTTGATGAACATTGAAGATGAATATACCTTGAATCTTGGTGGAGGGAATTCACCCAGGATACTAAAAGGGTATCAAAAAGGAACAAGTTAACCGTTGTTCTCCAGCATGGGTCTGGCATGGATTCACATGCTCATGAATATTCCCCGTCGTCAGGCTGGGAATCCTCGGTAAAGAAAAAACCAGTATCAGTTTCGTTTCTGATCTGTCTTTCTTAGTAGTAACCAATCACTGGTCTCTGTCATACTGACCCCAGCCAATGACTGCCCTCTCCCTAAGCCCCGCCTCTGGCAGCCATCTTCAGATTTGGTAGCACGTAAAGTGGCATTATGACCAAGTGAAGAGCTGCAGAGGGGTAGGAGGGAGGGTTTGCATGTGAATCCATGCCAGACCCATGCTGGAGTACAACAGTTACAGGTAAGTAACTTGTTCCTTCTCCAGCATGGGGTCTGGCATGGATTCACATGCTCATGAATAGAATACATAGCAGTACACACATGCACAACCACGGGAGGTGGCAAAAGGCTCAACATTAAACATTACATAAACTCAACATTAAGCAACTCTTATCTCCCCCACCAGGCCCACCTTCAGGCGAACAGGTTGCGCAGCACTGCTTGGCCGACTCTGGACTCCTCCATGGAATCCCGGTCGACGCAGTAGAATCTCTTGAAGGTGTGCGTCGACCTCCACGTAGCAGCCCTGCAGATGTCCAGCAGGGGCACACCAGACAAGAGCGCCGTGGTAGCAGTGATTGCTCTGGTCGAATGGGCTCTCGGACGGCCGGGCAACGGTCGGTTTGCCAACCGGTGACAGTGCATGATGCAGCCGGAGAGCCATCTGGAAATGGAAGCCGTCGAGAGAGCTTTCCCTTGGTTCACAGGTCCAAAGTTCACAAACTGCTGTGACGTCTTCCGAAAACTCTTTGTGCGGTCCACGTAGAACTTCAGCGCTCTAGCCACATCCAGCGAGTGCAAAGTCCTCTCGGCCGGCGACGAAGGCGACGGGAAGAAAACTGGTAACAGCAAGGGCTGGTTGAGGTGGAAGTCAGATGGCACCTTGGGCATAAAGGAGGGGTGCGTCCTCAGCACCACCCTCGTGTCGTGAAAAGTCAAGTATGGAGGATTGCAGGATAGGGCCTGCATCTCTCCCACTCGTCGTGCGGAGGCGATGGCCACAAGAAAAGCTGTCTTCCATGACAGGAACTTCAACGGCGCCGAACGCAGAGGCTCGAATGGCGCCCCCATGAGCCTACACAGCACCACGTTGAGTTCCGACGCCGCGGCAGGAGCCTTCACAGGCGAGAACGATCACAACAGCCCCTTCATAAATTCCTTCACCAGGCGATGAGACCACAAGGACACCCGTCCCGTAGTTCCGGTGTATCGGGAGATCGCAGCCAGATGTATCTAGATGGAAGCGTGAGCTAGTCCAGCCTTGGCCAGCGACAGTAGGTACGGCAGTACTTGAGGGGCCATAATCCGCAGAGGGTTAATCTTCTGTGCACGGCACCAGACAGAACCTCTTCCACTTATGCCCATAGCACTTGAGAGTTGAGGATGTCCTGGCCTTTGCAAGAACCTCTCTGCAGTCAGCCGGGATATCGTACCCTCCAAAATCTAGTGCTGCAGGAGGTAGGCCTGCAAGTTCAGCGACTCCGGGTCGTGATGAAGGATGGCGCCTCCTCCTCTGGAAAGAAGATCTGCGTCCGTTGGCAGCTTGACCGGTAGGAACGCCGACAAGTCCAGAAGGTCCGGGAACCAGATCTGCCTCGGCCACGCCGGTGCGACGAGGATCATCCTGCACCGGGACCCCTTGAGCTGGTTGATGAGTCGGAGCGGCAACGGAGGGAACGCATATAGGAACAGGCCGTCCCAGTGGAACGAGAAATCATCGCCCATGCTCCTCGGTTGGGGAAACCTGCTGGCGAACCTCTGGCACTTGGAGTTCGTCGCCGTCGCGAACAGGTCGATCTGGGGTTTGCCCCATCGCTGAAAGAGTCGGTCCACTTGATCCTGGCGTAGTTCCCACTCGTGGCACGAGCGGAGCTCTCTGCTGAGTGAGTTAGCGATGGTGTTTTTTATCCCTGCCAGATGAAACGGCACCAGAAACATCCCTTGGGCAACGGCCCAATGCCACAGATCCTGGGCTTCCTTAGATAGGGTTGGGGATCTGGTTCCGCCCTGCTTCCGGATGTAGAACATCGTGGTGGTGTTGTCGGTGAAGATCCTCACCACCTTGCCCTTGAGGGACAGAACACTGCCCGGACCTCCAGGAAGTTGATATGGAGCGGCTTCTCCTCCAGGAGCCAAAGGCCTCTCGCGTGAAGTTCTCCGGTGTGCGCTCCCTACCCCTCCATGGAGGCATCCGTTGTCACCATCTCCTGGTGGGCCGGGGTCTGAAAGTCTGTCCCTGCCGCTAGATGAGCGCGGGTGCCCCACCACCGGATCGCTCGTCGGAAGGTCTCGTTGAGAGGGATCCTGTCCTCGAAGCTGCCCGTCACTTGAATCCAGCGGGCGTCGAGGAACTCCTGTAGAGGGCGCATCCGCAGCCTGCACAGGCGCACGAGATAAATGCAAGATGACATCATCCAGAGGAGGGACTTGATGGACCTCACCCTGGCCACGTCCGTGGCCAGCAGACGTTGCACCTTGCCTAGGATGGCCTTTGTCCTTTCCTCCGACGGAGAGGCCAGACACGCCACTCTGTCGAGCTTGGCTCCCAGAAACATTGCGACTTGAGAGGTGACCAGGTGGGACTTGGGGAAGTTGGAGAACCCCAGGTCCGTGAGCAGCTGGACGGTCTTCGCTGTGTGTTCTACGGCGAGCTCCCTTGTCCTTGCGCGGATGAGCCAATCGTCCAGGTAGGGGTAGACGTGGATCCCCTGCAGGTGCAGCTGCGCCGCCACTGGAGCGAGGCACTTGGTGAAAACCCTGGGTGCCGACTTCAAAGCGAACGGGAGGGCCTTGAACTGGTAGTGCCGCCCTTGGACCACGAACCTGAGGAACTTCCGTGTCCTTTTACAATGGGAATGTGAAAGCATGCATCCTCCAAATCCAACGACAGGAAATCGCCCTTCTCCAGCTGTCCCAGCATGTGCTGGAGGGTGATCATCCGGAACTTCTGTGCCTTGATGTACTTGTTCAGTCGTCGCAGGTCCAGGATGGGTCGCCACCCTCCTGTCTTCTTTTTCACGAGGAAGTACCTTGAGTATACTCCGGAGCCTCTTTGGGACGTGCTCGATGGCACCTTTCTTGAGCATCGCCCTTCCCTCCAACAGTAGTCGAGGTACGTGCTTTTTCTTCCTGGCCACGGAAGTAATGCGGGGGCACTTTTAGATATTCGAGGGCGTACCCCTGGGACAGGGCGTCCAGCACCCAACGGTCGGTGGAGATGGACTCCCACACGCTGACGAACTTTGCCAGCTGGCCTCCCACCGGGGTGCTTCGGTGAGGGCCCGACGCCACGGTCGGTTCAATCTTGCTTGGAGGACGCCTTGCCGCCTTGGCCTCCCTGGCGACGACGGCGGGATCCACCCGACTTGCCTCGTCCTCTACAGGCTTCCTGCAACGAGGAGCGGGCCGCTTGGTGGTATGTAGAGGAGCCACCGCCGAATCCCTTGGAGGCACCCTGCTTGCCTCTGGAGCTCCGAAAGGAGGGCCTTCGTTGCTGGTGAACTCCTAGGGCCTTAGCTGTCTCCGTGTCCACCTTGATGGCTTGGAGGGACTCATCCACTGTTTTCCCAAACAGGTTGTTCCGTCGACCGGCATGTCCAAAACCTTGGCTTGTACGTCCTGGCGGAAATCCATCGTCTTGAGCCACCCTCGTCGTCTGAGGCAAACGCTGTTGCCTAGCTGGCGGAAACCGGTGTCGGCAATGTCCGTTGCCACCGTTATGGCGTGGTCCGACGCCACCTCACCTTCCTGCAAGATCTCCAGGGCCTCAGCCCTCTTGTCGTCCGGTAGGAAGTCCAACAGGGGGGGCGATCTTGTATCATAACTCCCTGTCGTAGTGGGCCACGATCGCGAGGGCGTTGGCCCCCTTAATTGTTGTTGCCGCCGATGAGATAACTCGTCCCATTGCATCCAGATTCTTTCCTTCGCCGTCCGGCGGGGAAATTGACGTTGAGGCCGATAAACCCCCCCCCCCCCCGTTTTCTTCTTGGCCGCCGCTGAGACGACCGAATCAGGGGTCGGCTGTGCCCTAAGGCACAAAGGGGCCGCGTCGGGGACCCGGTACTACTTCTCCTACCGATCCCTCTTGGCAGGCATCGTAGACGGGTTCTTGAGAAGGCTGAGACCCTCGTCCCAGATGTCATCCAACAGAGGCACGGCAAGGACTGGACTGTCTTCCTCTTGGCCTCGCGCTGTTGGTAAAGGAAACCTTCCTTCTCTTTGGGGCAGAGCTGAAAAAGCTCAGATGCCCTGGCGATCATAGCGTGGAAAGACCCAATCTCGTTGGGCGGGGAGGCGAGAGGAGCTCCGTCCCGTCGTCACCGCCGTCGTCACCCGTACCCGTCGTGGCCGTGTCATCCCCCAAATAGCTGCCAACTCCCTATCAATTTCGAACCCGGAATTATTCCTAGTTAAAGGGGGAGTTCACTACAGAGGAAATTGAGCAATATGACTGGGTTAGATCATTTTCCAACCCCAACTGGGGAACCAAAGCAATCTAGAGGCATTGATGGATTTGATAGCCAGCCTCTGAGCAGGTAGGATGATGTCCCAAACCTATTGAGGCAAGTTCTAATCTCATTATATCAGCACACTCACAGGTTGAGGCTGCTCTGGCTCAGGTGGAGATCTCTGCCTCGGTCAGAAAGTCCTCACTCACAATGGGAGAGAAGGATGCTACAGCTGGTAAAGAGGCATGCCCAGGAGTTGTGGGTACCAGGTTATTCTGACACAAACAAGTGTGTTCAAGAAAAAGATGGATCTTATCGTCCCATGACTCTAGACAGCAGAGAGATGTTGGGGAAAGTTGAGAGAAGACAACACTTCCAACCAACTCCATGGGACAGAACAACTTTCACTTCAACTCGTGAGAGGAAGCAAAAAATTGCACTTCGGAATTCCCCAAGGAAGTTAAATCCTGTAACATTCTCACTATTAATGCAAGATCGAACACCTAATCAGCAAGTTCACCAAAACATTATTCGTCCCAGCCAGATGCTCTGAAAGGAAATTGTTACTCACAGCACAATGACCTCCCTTGCATGTCTACTGCAAATCATCCACAAAAGGATAACCTATACAAACAATGATTATTTCAACAAAAAAACAACATAAAATAAAAACCAGCGGGTGGATTGCTCAAGATGTTCGTTCGTTAATTTTATTTGGCCATAGGGCAATGAAACCACATAGAAACACATATTAAACAAAAACATTTTAAAAAAAGAAATCTGGACTGGCCACCAGGGGGCGCAGAGATGAACACACTCTCTGCGTGAGCTCCGTCAGCATCACCCCGGAAGATGAGATGAGCCCCCTCTTCCTGGTACCCCCCACGAAAATTTGACAAGATAGTGTTGGCGGAACACCCCCCCTCGGCCTGGGAAAAATCCCGAGGAGAAACGGACCTCCGCACCCCCTGAAGCAGCCAGAGGAAGAAGAGCCCTCGAGACGACGCCACTACACGCGCAGGCAGCGTGTCAACGAGACCCGAGGCCCCGCGTGTAGGCCCCACAGAGTCGCACTACGCCGACAGGGACCAGCTTCTGGCCCATACGAAGGGAAGGGTCCACACCCTCGGTGCCCGGAGACAGCATCCCCGAACGCTGCCGCGCAGAAGATCTACCGGCCTCTGTAACACCATCCCCCCCCGACACGACTCCCCGGAGGGAAGCTGCCGCGGAGCCACATTACGCGGCGCGGAGATCGCCTCCCCCTGAACTCCAAGACACAGGTACCGTCGCCAACCGCCACGGACCCCACTCTTCAATGATGAATGGGCTGAACCCGAGACTAATCGAGGCCTAGACACCCACGTGTTGTGAAGTGTGTAGAGGTCGGGGTGGACCCTTTCTGCCGGCCTCCTCTATTGGACTCCCTCGCCCCCACAGGGACTGTCAACAGGGACCTGAGTTGTCCTCTGCCCTATCCCGGCACCTCAAGTGGAGCAGCGTGCACTTGCGCCCGGACCCTTGGGCCCGCACCCAGACCCGAACAGGGGAGTAGGCCACAGTGTGGACCTTGGACGGTGTGGCAGACACCCACACCCAGGCCGGCCCACAACGTAACACGGACGAGGGAGCAGACCACGGTGGGAACCCACGACGACACGTGTAATCCAGCAACAGCGGTCTCCGACCAAGGGGACGCATTTATTCATTAAGCCCTCACCATCGTACCTCCACTGGAAGAAGGTAGCCTTGGACACTGTTCTGCGAAAGAATCCTACGATGTTGGGGCTCGCTACGACGTACCAGTAGCAGAAGCCATTACCATCCTGTTCACCTCACGCATTGCCCGTTCCACCTAGCCATTGGAAACGCCTATGACCGCTAAACACAGAATGTCGCACTTCGCCTACACCCCTGCACCTTCTGAACCCCCAATGGCAACAGCATCACCACGGCGAATGACCTAGCGGCTGTGACAAAAGGAGACATCGCTGCCCTTCTGGGTGAAATAAAGAACTTGGGTACTAACATAGGAGGCAAAATAGACAGGATTACGCAGCGGCTTGACAGCATGGAGGATAGACTCGAAGGAGTGGAGAACAATCAAGCCTCCATTGATACTCTCGAAACACAGCTCGATCATAGGATGACGGAGTTAGAACGCCGAGAAGAAGACTAAGCTTAAGCTTGATGATCTAGAACACAGAGAGAGACGTAACAATATCCGCATTTTTGGTATTCCGGAAAGAGAAGGCGAAACAGAGGTGGACCTCAAGGAAACTCTACACAATATTATTAAGCTTCTCACAGCTGATGAGGTGGACGAACCAATCGCGGAACGAATTCACAGAGCGGGAGGCCCTTCGGGCGGACCACGATCAGTCCCAGCCCGATTCCATTGCTTTCGGGACAAGGCCCGAATCCTCGAAAAAGCCAGGAAAAGTGACATGATCACACTAGGAGGATCCCAGATTGCGATCTATCAGGACTTATCTTCGCTGACGCTGGCTCTCAGAAGGATGTGTGGCCCCCTCACTAAGAAACTTAAGGAGAAAAATGTCAGATACAGGTGGGGCTACCCTTTCTCGCTAACGTTTGAATACGAAGGAACCAGACATAGACTAAGATCCGAAAAGGAGATAAAAGCATGCATCTGCGACCTTCTTGGCCCTCCTGACGGCGATCCTAATCGAGACAAGAAACAAAGAGAAGATCGAGAATGGCATGCTCAGGGCGCTCGGAGGAAGAGGGTGAAGGGATTGCGGAAATTCCGAAGAGGCAACCTTTCACCAGAGGGAGAAAACTGAAGATTTCACAATATCGGTAAGATCAAACCAATGCAGTGAACTATATTGCACATGTAATAAGTGTTGACATTGATACAACCCTACGACCCCAATGACTACAATTAGGGGGGGACCATGAAACGGCTAAACTCAATCAATTATGTCATATTTGGACAAGGGGCGTGATGTAACGGCCCCTACGGGTGGTTCGATACCGACTCGCTGTCCTTACCCGGGTATGATCGAACGCCACCAACCGGAAATGGGTAAAGAAAAGGGGAAATACAAGGAATGGTTAAAGAACTTTGTAATGGTCAATGCTGTACTCACCGTCTCGTATACATACCAATGCAGCGTGTGATCTAGAGCAGACATGCATCAACGAGCAGTCAATAGCAGTCATCTTCCTTTGAACGCAATCAATGGCAGCAAACATTGATGTGGGGCATGCCACCCCCCTGAGAGTAGGGACACTCAATTTTAAAGGCCTTAATTCTCCGACGAAAAGATCACTAGTGGCCAGAGAATTCCGCAGGGCCCAGCTTGATATTCTTCTCCTGCAAGAAACCAAGTACATGAAAGGCGAGGAACGGCGAATCTTACCGAAACAGGTCGGAACAGAATTTTGGGGCTCCGGTCCATTACGAAGGGGGGGGGGGGGGGGGGAGAGAGTCGGAATTCTCATCAGAAAGGGCACCGAATTTGAACTCACCAAGTCATGGTCCGATGTAGAGGGCAGAGCACTTCTAGTGAGTGGCCACATTGGGAAAATAGATGTAACCATTGCGACCCTCTACTCCCCAAATACAGGTCAATCCAGATTCCTCACTAACACTGTCCCGAAGATTCTACTCGAGGCACCCGGCCATGTCATTCTAGGTGGCGATTTCAACCAATGGGCCGATCCTGTCAGAGACCGTAAGCCTGGTAACCCCAATGTGAAACTCATCGACAGAACCGACCAAACCGGGCTTGCTGCCATGATGGAAACGTACAACATGAGGGATGTGTGGAGAGACCATCACCCAGACGAACAAGGCTTCACTTTCTACTCCGCCCCCCATAATAAATACACCAGAATAGACTACCTATACGTAACTAACGAGCTCGCAGAGATGGTGTCACATTCAGAGATTACCCCGATCTCTTGGTCTGACCACGACAAGGTCTGCACAGACATCCAATGGTCAAACTTACTTGTCAAGTGTGGAAAATGATGCTGCAAAAAGACCGTCTGGAAAGACGTGGCCTTTAAGGCTGAGATGGAGTCTGAAATCACGCTATTTTTCGACACTAACGGCAATGGCGAAGTATCCAAGCAAACTGTATGGGAAGCCGCCAAAGCCACCTGGAGAGGGATCTTGATAAGGGAAGGTTTGTCGAAAAAAAGAGAAACATTATTGAACACAGGTTACGAACCGAAATCACTCAGCTGGAGTCTAACAACCGGGGAGAATCAAAATCCGACCGAGCAAAACTGAACGAAGCAAGGGGAAAAAAACGAACTGAAACTCTCAGAACACAAACAGATTGCACGCAAGCTGAGATTTTGAAGCAAAAATTCTATGAGAAGGGAAACAAGGCAGATGCGCTTCTTGCCGCCAGGCTCCGAGAACAAAGAGCCGAACGAAGGGTACTACATATATCCGACGACGCTTCCTCCGATTCATGCCCTTGCCCCACTATCCCAGAAAGCTTTGCCAACTTTTATGAAGCTTTATATTCCTCCGAGTCAGACCCCGACCAGCCAGAAATAGAATCTTACCTGTCTTCAATACACATGCCCCGCATCCCCTCCCTAGATGTCGAACTGCTGGAATCCCCCATAACTGATCTGGAAGTTCAGGCTGCTATAAAGAGGCTCACTTTAGGCAAGTCACCAGGAGAAGACGGCTACAAAGAAGGATTCTACAAAACCTTTAGTTCTCTCCTCACCCCCTTCTTAACTGGACTGTTCAACAAAATCATTGAAACTGGTAAAGCCCCCCCCCCCCCCCCCCCCGACTCCTTTGTCAGGGCTCTCCTTACAGTAATCCCCAAAGATGGGAGGGACCAGACAAAATGCAGCTCTTCCCGTCCCCATTTCACTACTCAATTTAGATGCAAAGATTTACGCAAGGGTACTGGCTGCAAGGCTCGAAACACTAATGCCCCAACTTATACACTCTGACCAGGTGGTGTTCATACTGGGGAGACAGGGGGCCGACACAATGCGCAAGACCCTACATTTGATTTATGCATCCCAAACCATGGAAACGACCCTACTCTCCTATCCATAGATGCAGAGAAAGCTTTCGATAGGGTCGAATGAGGATTCCTAAAAGCAGTGCTGCGTAAGGATGGAATGGGCCCGAGGTTCAGAAGGGCAATACAAGTGGTATACACAGACCCTAGAGCGGCAATATTTGTGAATGGCGAGTACTCTAGATGGTTCAACCTGGAAAGAGGGACTCGTCAGGGGTGCCCCCTCTCCGCGATCCTCTTCGCCCTCTCCCTAGAGCCCCTAGCGAAAGGACTGACCCAACTGTGGAGGGTATTCACCTGGGGACGACAGAATATAAAGTGGCACTTTACGCGGATGATATCCTCCTCCACGTCACCAACCCTATGACAACGGTCCCCCGGGCTCTCTTCCTACTGGATGAATATGGCAAGCTCTCAGGGTTCGAGGTGAATAAACAGAAATCTACCCTCTTCCCACTCCAAGGCCAAGAAGAGGCTAACACCACCAAATTTTCCACGCTGGGCCTCAATATTGAACACGCAAAACTGCGATACCAAGCGATATTGATCACTAAACATCTTGACGATCTTTATGAGGCGAACTTCCCTCCCTTATTACAGCAGTTTCGGGCCGACCTGGTGAGATGGAAGCTCACAATCTCATGGCTGGGTCGACTCAATGCGATCAAAATGGTGTCCCTTCACCGATTCCTGTACCCTTTCCAAATGCTACCGATCAGAATCCCAGCCAGCTTCTTAGTTGACATTAAAAGAACCATCCTTAAATTTCTCTGGCAAGGAAAGAAAGCAAGGGTCTCATATAAGACTCTAACACTCCCAAAAGAAAAAGGAGGCGTTGGCTTCCCCAACCTGCAAAAATACTACGAAGCTTACCAACTTAGAGTCCTGATCCCCCACTTACGCAACCTCACGAGCCTACAATGGGTCACCATGGATAATCATTACTTCGCACGAGCCACGGTGTCAGAATGGCTCTGGTCCCCCATACAGAGGTTCTCCAGGAAGATCAAAAATCACCCAATACTCAGTACCATATGGAACATTTGGACTCCGGGTAAGAATATGCTCAACACCACCACATGGCCCTCCCCTCTGAGCCACATTTGGTCACCAGGAATCAACGACCACATCCCGAATCTTGAAAGGTTCCACAAATGGTACGAAGCTGGGCTAGAGAGAGTTGGACAACTACAGAGAAAGGACTCTCTCATATCCCTTCCAGAACTAACTGAAGCCCTCGGAATTGGCCCCCTGCCCAAATTCCACTACATCCAAATGACGAGACCGCGGTGAAAACAGTACCTGATGAGGGACCTCACACCCTTCGAGAAGATATTGGACTCGAGAACAGAGATAAAAGGCCTAATATCAGCGATGTATAAAGAATTGATAGAAAGTGGGGGGGGGGAACACTGACCTATTGAGAAACAAATGGGGAAGAGACTTTGGAGAACAGTTCACCCCAGAGTTATGGGGAACCATATGCAAAGCAGCCACGCAAACTTCCATTGCGAACCAATACAGACTTCACGCCATCAAATTACTCCATAGGTGGCAATATGACCCCATCAAACTATCTAAGATGTCCCAAACTAGCAGTCCCGAATGCTGGAGAGGATGTGGAGAAAACGCAGATTACTGGCACATGTGGTGGAGCTGCACTCATGTAACAGTCTTCTGGAACGAGGTCCTGGGCTGGATCAAAGAAATCTACGGCATCTCCAGAACGTTAGACCCCTATTTTATTCTATTTGGCCTCGAAAAAAATGATGACAACTGGACTAGAGTGAGAGACTTGTCCCCACAGTTACTGCTAGCAGCTCGAGCCGTACTTATTACGAAATGGAAATCAACGTCACTGCCCACCAAAAACAAATGGGCTAACGTCGCCACCAATATATGCATAATGGAGCATATCACAGCATCGCTCCATGGAAGGTCAGCGCAGGTAGAGGGCCTATGGATGGACTACAAAACCAAATATCTCCCCAACGGACTCTATCGAGGTCCACCATCGACCCATCCCGTGTAAACCTGAAAATAAAAATAGGAAGCGACCCGCCATGATGCATCACCCTACTCTCACCGATGAAGCTGCTACTTTGACAAATGAGAGACCATGACTGCCATTTGTAAAACGCTGCAATGATCGAACTGAATGCTGCATGACCAACTGGGGGGTGGGGGTGGGACGGGGGGGAATGGTGAAGTCGGGTACTCATGCAGAACTTAATCAGAGACAATGGGCTTGCCAATATGAACATCTGCTGTTATTGAGCTTCACTGATTTGTCTTGTATATCAAAGCCTTAAGGGTTTTCTTTTTTCTGTTTTTGTACCATGACTTCTGTTTGTAAACTGAATAAAGAAATTAAAAAAAAAAAAAGAAATCTTAAATGGCTAGCAGGGTATATTGCGATCAATACAACTGCAATTGTGTTTTAACCCAAAGTCCCATTCCCATGCACCATCCCTGCAGCAGATAATTTTCTGGCTGGTTGCTGCTATTCTGAAGCCCCCGTTCTAGTGCAGCTCCTCAGGGGCCGTCTCCCCATTGGCAGCGCATTTGCATCAGATAGCGCAGGATTATGGGGCCTGGCTGCAGCTAGATTAACATTGTTAGCATCAGGATGAGGGCCGATTCTAATTAAGCTATTAGATATTAGAGCACTTTTCAAATTAATGCCCATAGTACCACAGGCTACGCTGTGATCTCAGAATTTTACCCAAATGAAGTTGTATGCATTCTGCCCCCATTAATGAAGTTTGGTACAATTTGAAATGTCCTCCCATGTTACAAATAAACAGCTGCGTACAGTGCGAAGCCAGTGCAGGCTTTTGTATATCAATGCCTTCCTGGGTTCTTGTTGATTGCTGGACTGTTTAGGGACTTGGTTCAGGTGCACAGTGCCTATCCTTGGTCCCTGGACGAATTATGTCCAGCTGGTCCTGGTATACGTCACATGTACAGAATCACTTTGTGCCACAGGATCAACCTTGACCAGCTTGTTAGTCAGTAATTTGGATCCAGGTGCCTGGGCTATTCTTTATTTCGAGGGAGAGGTAAACGAGGCAGACCAAGACGAGTGAACCATGGCATGAGAACCTGACAATGGAACGCACAAACACCATCCAATGTATGGAAGCCCCCATTATTAACCTGAGTGAGCATGTCTTGGCACAGGAAGAAACTAATATCCCGAATAAATAACTGAGTTGTGTTCCCAGCACTCAAGCAAATCGTTTCCAACCTGAAGTCAAACTCTGAAAATTCTTCTATGTATTAAGACTAAAATACTTCTTTCGAGACTCTATTCAGGAACAGCAGCCAATTAGAAGCACAACTGGCCTTAAACCACCCTCCACTTTCACTCCACGAACATGTATGGGGAGCACCAAAATTGTCACTTCTGAGAACAAAATCTTGAGCAAGACCGACACACCTTTTGCAACAAAGAACCAATAACATGACAACCTCACCAAAGCTGAAAGAACAGCTTTGACTAATTTGGAATCACACTCAATGTTTATAATAAAACCTACTGACAAAGGAGGGGGTATTTTATTATGGCCCAGGACTGCCTATAAACTAGAGGTAGAGGTATAAAAAGATCTAAGCAACACCAACTTCTATAAAGCATTAGGCGCCAACCCGACAGCCAGATTATTGGATGAGATTAACAGCCTGATATCTCATGCCCTTCTGCAGGGCTGGATTGATTATGATGAAAAGCTGTTTTTAGTCAGAAAACATCTGACTATACCCGCGTTTTATTGTTTACCCAAGGTACACAAGCATGCCACTAGTCCCCCGGGTAGTGTCTGCAATCGGCTCCATTCTTGAACCACTTTCGGTTTACGCAGATTTTCTGTTGAGGCCTTTTCGTACAATCTATGTGACCATTCGTACAAGATACCACTGCAATGATTCACATTTTAGCCTCTTTGACCATCCAAGCGAGTGACATTCTAGTAACTTCAGATTTAGAGGCGTTATATACCAGTATCCCTCAAATGGGCAGTGTAGAGGTGATGTGCAAGTATTTGGACAAAAGGTAGACTAACTGTTCCAGACAGACGTCATCCTTGAGTGAATAAGGTTGGCCTTCACCGAGAACTACTTCCTTTTTGAAGTCCGTTTTTACAATCAATGCCACAGGACGAGCATGGGGGCAACCTTTGCACCTGATATAGCAAATGTAAATATGGACAACCTGGAAGAGGAGACTCTCTACAGTGAGAACAACCCTTTCGCCAATGATATGCTATCATGGCACCGTTATATCAACAATGTCTTTATGCTATGGAAAGCCTCTTCTGATTCATTAAAAAAACTTCCTACTGTGGTAAAATCGCCAAAACGAATAAATCAACTTCACTATGACTTTTGATAAATCAATTAAGTCTTTCCTTGATTTGGAGATAGACAAAATAGATTGATTGATTTATTTACTTATATAGCGCTTTACACCAAGGCGCTGTACAGTGGAACAACAAAGTACAAAACAACAACAACATTTAACAATGAGAGCAAAATGTACATCTTGAATCATTCAACAACACAGTGCAAAGAGCAATTAACTTAGGTGGGGGGGTGGAAAGGGGAGAGGGAAGAGGTGGGGGGCAGTAGGAGATGGACAGGGCGAGGGAGAATGGAAGAGGAAAAGAGGAGTAGGAGAGGGGAGAGGAATCAGATGAGGGTAAAAAGAGGGGGGTGGGGGGAAGTGAAGAGGGCAGAGGAGAAGTTTTCAAGGAGGAGAATGGAGGAGGAGGAAGGATTTAAGCGAAGTGCGAAATGAGGTGAAGGTTGTGGTAGAGCGGATTGTAAGAGGGAGCGAGTTCCAATGTAGGGGGGCAAGGAGTTGGAATGAGCGGAAACGGGAGGAAGCGCAAGGGGAAGGAGGAACAGTGAGAAGGAAATGGTCAGCAGAGCGAAGGGAGCGGGAGGGGGAGTAGAAGGAGAGGAGGGAGGAGAGATGAGGAGGAGCAAGACCATGGAGGGATTTGAAGACAAGGCAGAGAAAGTAGAACTTTAATTGTGAGTGGAAAGGTAGCCAGCCAAGGTGAGAGAGCGAGCTGGAGATGGAGTCACAGGAGGTAAGGAGACAAAGGGTATGGACAGCAGAGTGGTATATGGATTTTAGAGGGGCAAGCTGAGATGCGTAAGTCCAAAGATTAGAGAGGAGCAGTAGAAGAGGCAGGAAAAGATGAGAGGAAATTAGGAGTTTGGTGGTGTGGAATGTGAGGGAGGGACGGATTTTGCATATATTGTAGAGGTGGTATCGGCAGGAGCGGGAGGGTGAGTTAAATGTGTTGTGAGAAGGTGAGAGAGGAGTCAAAGAGTACGCCTAGATTACGAGCTTGGGGGGAGATAGGGAGATTGGAGGGAGGAAAGTGAATGAAAGGAGGGGAGGGAGGGGGAAGAGAGTTAGAGGGGAAGAAAAGGACTTCGGTTTTATCGGTGTTAAGAGAGAAAGCGGGAGGACATCCAGTTCTTGATAGCAGTGAGACAGGAGGAGAGTTTAAGGTGGAGGTCAGGCGAGAAGGAGGAGAAAGAAAGAAAGAGTTGAGTATCGGCAGCATGAAAGTGGTGAGAAATGCCAAACGAAGAGATGACAGGGGCAATGAGAGAGGTGTAAAGAGAGAAAAGGAAATAGAAGGTACCCTAAAAACGACTATTTTTGAAAGCCCGCTAACAAGAACACATTATTGGCCTTTAAACGTTTCCATCCTCTCAGTCTTAAGGAAAATCTTCCGTACGGACAATTTTTAAGAATCTGCCGGAATTGCAGCACAATGGTAGATTACGATGGCCATAGTAAAATCCTCAGCACCAGATCAAAAGAACGAGGATACCCAGCTCAGACAAAACATAGGGTCCAAAAGGGAGCATGTACATGGATAAAAACAGCTGCCTAACTAAACAAGCTAAGGACCCGGTAGAAAAGATCACGTGTCGGCTCCTTCAGCCCTATAAGCCATGCTCTGAGAAGAGCTATACTTCAGAATTGAAAAAACATCCAAACATCTGATTTCAATTTGGAGAAACCCGTTTTGCATTTAAGCGTCTTAGAAACCTAAAAGAAAGGGTAGTCCACATGCATGAAGACAAACAGAGGATTCAGTCTAGTAGCCAAGCCACATTGTGGTCCCGTCCGTCCGCCCACCCGTCGGCCATTGGACATTGCTGATGCGGAAAATACACAGTATGTTCACTTACAAGGGACTTAAAAGAAAAAGATCTGAATGATCTCATTTGGAAATTCTGCATGTTCACCAGTTGTGTAACAAAATTAGCCATTTACGGAATAAAATGCCTTTGTAGCTTAATTTATGTGGGGAAGACCAAAAGAGAGATCCGGCAATGGATTTGCGAGCACTGGTCGGGTTTAAAAAACCTGGTGCCCGAAAAAACGGATGGTTGCACATTTAAAAGAAAAATCTCACAAGCACACAGATTTCCTGTGGTTTGTGACTCAAATCATAAGATGTTCAGCAAGGGGTGGCGACCGCGACTTACCGTTAAGAAAAACCAAGCAGAAGTGGATACATAAGCTTGACTTAATCAAGAAAGGACTGAACACTTCAAATCGAGTGGAACCTGTTCCTATGTTGATCAAGTGTTGAGCCGGTAGTAAGTAGCTCAACCATTGGGGGCCCTACTATTCCAGACGACGTACAGACACTTCAGCACCATGGCAATGCAATCCATCTGAAGGCGCGACCTTTTGAATAGGTTTCAGCAGCAACACCAATGGTACATCACATCTAGGGACCGCCCTCTTTATACCCTCTTTTGCAACTGTAAAGTTGTTTGGCTGTAAACAGGCTAATCAACATAGCACTTTACAATAGCTGCAGCCTAGAGCATGGGTTTGCATTTGTATTTATTAATTTATATAGCGCTTTATGCCAAAGTGCTGCAGTTTAAGCAACACATGAATAACGCTAGCATTGTAGCAATTAAAAAAACATTTTAATTCAAAATAAATAATTTATAAAATATCTTAAAATTGTCAGTGCAAACCTTAAAATTGTCAGTTCAAGCATTGAGTTCAATCGTAAGGATCGTCTAAAAAAAAAGGAGCAATATAGGTAACAAACATTCTTTGCTTATACACGCCCGCATGATAGTTCACATACAACAATCAAAAATGCCCCAGTCCAATATGGCGCACATTCACACATGTGACATGCGTCACGTGTTACTTGTATTGTGATAATCCGACAAACGTTCAGATCTGCGGCAGAAGTAACAATCAACATTACTGACCGCGAGAGGTGCACTAAAAGGAGCGTTTTAGGAAAGCATGTAGCTGGTTGCAATACAACAAATTTTAGAGGTCTTTCACAATTCTACTTGTATGTATCAACATAAAAATTAGTGGAGACAAGGACCTTTTGTTTCTTTCAAAAGGAAGTCGGAAGGGTGGTATAGTTTCTCTGCATCTTTGAGCAGAGAAGAAACATATGCGTTTTATAGGCTCTATGTAAAGAGCCAGAGAACATGTCTTTTCAATTAGTGTTGATCCAACATCACAGCCTATGGGGAACAGTGCAGTACATGGGGTAATAGAATAAATAACAGTAGGTAAAGTACGGCCAACAGGTTGCAAGTGCAAGGGTAAGGGTAAGTGCAGACATTGGGTGTCAAGTGCTTGTAGGGGGACTGTAGGGCTACAGAAACCGTACCCAAGTGCGAGGGTTGCCAGGAGGGTAGTGCGGCAAAGCAACTGGCTGGGGGGGCACCTGGCCCGAGATCAGAGGGTGGCCGGGTAACCAAAGCAGTTTCGGTATCAGACAGGAAGTCAGCATGGGAGAGTAGAAAGAGCAGAAGCGAATAGAAAGGTTTTGAGGTGCTTCCGGAACCGGAGATGATTCTCCTCAAGTTTCAGGGAGGCAAGGAGGCTGTTGCAGAGGGAGGCCCCAGCCGAAGATAGAGATCTACCACCAACTTGTTGTTTGGAGAAGCGACTGACCCTGAGGGAATTGGAGGCGGTTGAGCGAAGAACTCGGGAAGAAAAATATTTAGGAAGAGAGTTGAACGTATAGAGGCCCCAGGCGGCCTTATGGACAATGCAGAGCGTTTTGAACTTGATCCCCGGAGCCATTGCAGAGATTTCAGTCCTGGAGAGATACGATCCCTGGGCTTGAGGCCAAGGACAAGTCTCGCAGTCCTGTTCTGGATGAGTTGGGAAGGGTAGAATCAGGCAGATTTAGAAGGAGGCTGTTGCAATAGTCAAGCCTAGAGAGAACCAGAGCTCTGGAGACAGTGAGCTTCTGAGGGAAGGATAGGAAAGGAAGAATACCTTTGCAGCTTCTTAGAGACGTCAGAGATGTGGGGAGAGAAGGAGAGTGAGGAGTCGAAGATGATCCTGAGGTTTTTTGCCTCACTGGAGGAGGGCCAAGAGAGCCCAGCCAGAGAGTGACAGGAAAGGAGGGCGCGGGTGTGCAGATGAGGAGAATCTCAGACTTACTGGCATTAAGGCAGAGATCATTGCCAGCACACCACACCTGGATGGCGGTCAGAGATGAGGGAGGAGAGGTGGGTGAGGCCGCCTGAAAATGAGCCGGGTGTCATCCGCATAGCACTGAAAGTTGGGGCAGAGCGCTGCAATGCGGTGGGCAAGAAGTGCCAGGTATATGTTGAACAGCCAGGGAGAGAAGTTAGACCCCTGTGGAACACCACAGGTAGAGATAGAGATGGAGGAGAGGAAGGACCCAAGTTGAACCTGGGAGGGTCGATCAGAGAGGAAAGAAGTCAGCCACATAATGCCATATAAGGCCACATAATGTGAGGTTTTTCTATTTACTAAAGAGATTAAAATAGGCGGCCTCTCCTTCTGAAAACGTAGCGATTGACACAATTAAGAAGTAGCAGGGAGACTTTCCCTGCCATTGGGATTTCACCCTAAAGGGAAAGTACCATTTATAAGGTAAAATATATATGCCTTTAAATACTCTGAATGTTTAAAAACATGATACACCATGTACAAGCACGCCATAGACAGTGCTGTGCACTTATTGATCTATAGGTGGTGAGTGATGTCACACCATTTTGCCTTGTGATATGTTTTTTCACGAAGCAACCTGCCCCCTACGCACCAAAGGAATAGCAGGTTAAGTGGTGAACAATGGAATTATGTGGCTACTTAAATTAAGCGAAACAGGAGATGGGAGAACCTCTACTTCGCTGACAAAGAGGAAGTAACAACAATAATAACCGTAAAGTGTGTCAGCGGAAAAAAAACAAATTATGGAGGAACCCGTCTATAGAACTAGGAGGGGGGCATCCAAATTCAGAACCACAGATCAAACCATACCAAAAGCAAAGAAATTTAGAAACCATGAACGTTTTATTTGTATTTCATTATATGTTTAAAATATACATATTAAATCATGTTTAGAGCTCATTATCTGAATAATACCATTTAATTAGAAAATTGAAAAAAACAGTACTTTTCTAAAAACACAACTGATAATTCAGTCAATGCTAACTTAATGTAGCCAAGCAGTCTGAACGTCATGTCGGTTGAAGGGGATCATCCAGCTGGCGGTCAGAGGCTACGGCCACATTTAACAATATAAGAACCGCCGTAGCTTACTAGACAAGGTAATGTTGGTTACTTCTAAAGTTAAGACCAACAGAAAAAGGAGGGGTGCCGTACGTCAACTACTATACTGTCATGACCTATTGAATACACTGGGTCCGACATGTAAACAGACAGTAGTTTCGATGGTACAAGGCATCTAAGCTGATTCACAATTGATGCCCATCTTCTTCAGGACGGTGCACTCCCATCAGATGTATGCCACAGGATTTTATAATGTGGAAAACTGCATGTATGAGGCGATAATGCGTTCAGCTGTAAAGATTTGTGCAGGCTGAATCCATAATTTTGCCTAAAACATAAAACAGAAGTAGAAAGACACACACATCAGTCATACGAATTCAAAAATAATTAGTGCAATAAATATTACGCTAAAACTTAAACATTTACGTAATAAACTAAAAATATGGTTTTGGTAGGAATGGTCTTGTGAATAACGAACAGGGAGAGTGCCTCCCTCCAAAATGATAAGGCAAAAAATCCTCCAAACTTGATAATGGGAGAAATGGGTATAGCAATTGAATTCTTAAATTACCATTATCTCAACCTTGAACGCTGGTCACCTTTTCCCGAATGTGAATCCTGAGAAATAAATGTAGGCCAGCAAAACCAGTTCTCTATGAAGTAGAACTGCGGAAAACAAAAAGCGACAAGTAGGGACATGTTATGATCACAGAGAGGCAATGATAAATTAGAAACCTCTCAGAAAAATAGAAAAAGACCACCGAGGTGCAGTCCTTCCCAATGTAGCCATAGGGCAAAGACATTCTGCTCACCTGAATAAGGATAAACAAGGCGAAAAAGACATTGATCTTGACATTGTGTTGCAGGCGACAGATGGCATCAAGGCGTCTGCAAAAAGTTGTCCTATCAGGATGGAATGTTGTTCGGCGTGGCGTAATGAGCACACCAAAAACTAACTAGATAAATAAATAAATAAACAAACAATATGCCGCCAGTGCAAGGTGTTATCATAACACAACATAATTGTTTTGAGATGGTCGGCCTGATAGTAATCGAATTGTATTCCCAAATGTTTCGAAATATTTCAACACAGAGCAAAATGCTCAGCAGATGTGGTTGCTGCCGTGCTCATAGAAGTGTCAATAATGCAAAAAAAGTAAAACATTCCTGAATGTTTTAAAGCGTTTTGCAGAGCATTTTCAGCAGTTAACTAAAACAATAAATTTGTTATAGGCGATGCATGTTATTATAACACCCATGCAGCTGACTAGCAGTTTCCCAACCATTAGTAAAAGCCAGATATATCTGCTTGGGAACAATATCCAAATAATGTCCCGTTTTTCAAAATGCACGTTGCTAGAGGCGCAGAGCCTCGGCTTTCAGAATGTGGCTGCAAGCCTTACAAATATAAAGTAGACAGATGGACACGAGATGCATGTAGACAAAGGCAGTAGTACCTCGGCTCTTAGCATATGGCTGCAAGCTTTCCAGTAGTTAAATGAACAAGTAAAACAAAACAAAACATCCCTACCCGACTTACCTAAACAATGTTAGCGTCTTGAAATTGCATACATCCATGCCCCCGGGATTTCAATGAATCTCACGAGAGTTGTCAACGGCAGGGGTTTAAATAGCCAAAAGGGCGGATGACAAGGTAATTAGTCAAAATAAGCCCCAGCTGGAAGTGCATGTGCACGAGCCCAAACTGGGAAGGGAAAACACACTTCTCCCCGATGCTGTGCAGTCCCAAAGACTCCAGCTGAGGCAATAGCAGTAAACACACGTGCTGTAAAGTAAAAAAGCGTCAATCTGCAAGATCGCCTCGTGAGCAGTAAATCTTACTCGGGGGCACATTTGCAGGCTACTGCAAGAAAGTTGCACAAAATGTTCAAATGAATGATGGCTGTGAATACTATTAATGGGATGGTTAACAAAAAGAAAGAGAAAAACAGCCACATTGCAAGTTGCAATGTAAATAAAGAGGCAGCATAAAATTAATATATGTGTATTTCCACAGGCTAGTGAAGGGAATTGCCAACCCTGACCTGTGGAAATATATAAACTAAAAAGAAAAATTGCAAGGAAAAATTACAAACTACACTAATTTCAGGAAAAAACTGAAGATAAAATAAAAATAAATAAAAAAAACCCTAATTAAAAAACTAAACTACAGATAACATAGCGCCTAAAATAGAAACTGCAATAGTTTCTATAGAAAAGCTAGAAGTGAGAAGATAAAGTAATATCGGCTGCCGGTGACATAATTCGAACTTAGACAAATGTAGAGGCGGTGGCAGCCCATTCTTCCTGTGAGTTGAGGCCTACAATATGGCTTTGGGTATTATAAATCCACCAATTTTCTCGAATCGATAATCTATTAGCAGAAATGTGAGGGTCAGAGCATCTTACTTGTTCAATTGCCCACCAGCGTAAATCGTCGCAATTATGACGTTGTTCGGAAAAATGAAGAGCAAGAGGGGATGTGAAATTGCCATTGCGGATCCTGGACTTGTGCTCAGAAATTCTGAGTTTTACGGGTCTAGAAGTTTTGCCAATGTAGGTCTTATCGCAGGGACATGTAACCGCATATATAATGTTCTTGGAGTTACATGTAGTGTGATCCCTAAACTTCCATACCCTGTTATTGATGTTCACAGCCGAGGTAGCTGTGGTAGACCCGCAGTGGCAACAGTATCCGCATGGAAAATGGCCCTGCACTTTGTTCATGCCCCACATCTCAGTGATGGTTTTGGGTCCTGATGGAAACGAGGACCTGTCGGCTTTGGAGAGCCAATTCTTCAGGTTTTTACCTTTTTTGAAAGCAAACATGGGAAAAACCAGATCTGGGTGGTTCAATTGTAAAAGATGCCAATGCTTGCTAATGGCTTTCTTAATAGCCGAATGATGCGTATTATAAGTCATCGCGCAAACCATTCTTGATTGGTCCGATTTATCACGGTTGTTCTTAGTTAAAAGGATCTCGCGATGTTGGTGGCGTGCTCTCTTGCGAGATTGGCGCAATATATGATGGGGATACCCTCGATCCAAAAGTTTGTTTTCAATAATATCGGCCTGTTTGGAGAAATCTGTTTTATCTGAGCAATTGCGCCTTGCCCTTAAAAATTGGCCATAGGGAATGCTGACTCTCAAGGCTTGAGGATGAAAGCTTTCAAAGTGGAGGATGGTATTTCTATCGGTAGGCTTACGATATAAGTCCACTGCAATTGCCCCATCCTTGACTTTCAACAAAAGGTCCAAAAATGGTATAGACATGTTGTTGACAGTCATAGTAAAACGAAGGTGGTCGTTCAAAGAATTCATCCATGTAAGGAAGGTTTCGTAATTACCCAAGGTTTTGTCCCAAATTATTATAATATCATCTATACATCTTCGATAGAAGATAATAGATTGAAGGTAAGGATTGGATGCATCGAAGATGGAAACCTTCTCAAAAGCCCACATAAATAAGGTGGCATAGTTGGGAGCAACAGAAGCTCCCATAGCAGTTCCCTTGACTTGTAGAAAGAAATCCTCCTTGAACCGAAAGTAGTTTTTGGTAAGTGCAATTTCTAAAAGGTCAATGAGGAATTCACTGGGAACCTGCTGTGGGTCATTTCTCATGTCCAAGAAGAATTTAATAATGGGAAGAGATTCTGACTGTGGAATATTGGAATATAGTGATTCCACGTCTAAGGTGATGAATAGATTAGTGGCAGTGTTAAACGGTAAGCCCTCCAAGTGTACAATGGCATCCGTAGTGTCTGCCAGATAAGTAGGAGTATCCTACTATCCTACTGACTACCCGTCAGCCGTCTATAACATTTCTAAACGCATTCTTTCGACCCAAGAAACAGCCATTCTAGAAAAGGGCTTCTCATTTATTCCCATGAAGAATCCTAGTCAGATGGACCTTGAAATAGAGCTTCGGAATTTTTTCCGCAAGGTCCGCCTGAAAGATTACTTTGGTGACAGCAATTCTGATCGCCTAGAAGAGGATAACACCCCATTTCATTTGAAGTCTAGTTTCACACCGACTTCTCAAATGGTTTCTCCCGAAACCATGATTTTTGAGCGGTCAGTACTTAGAGATTTCCACTCTATCTTCTCTGCTCCTATTGATGCCAAACACATTAGGTCATTTAATTTCTCTAAGAAGGAATGGGAATGTCTTAAAAGACTCAAAGAAGACTCCTCCATCATTATCAAACAGGCTGATAAGGGGGGAGGAGTAGTGGTTTGTGATGCCACGTACTATGATTCCGAGGTGATGAGACAACTGAACAACACTTCTTTCTACTTGAAACTCAGAGGAGATCCGACAGACAGTATACGGGCTGAGATTCTCGCCTTGGCCACACGGGCACGTGATATTAACATTTTGAGCCCTAAGGAATTTTCTTTCCTTACCATCAAGGGCACTCGAGCCCCGCTCTTCTATATCCTTCCTAAAATTCATAAGGATAGCTCGAATCCACCGGGCAGACCTATAGTGTCCTTATGTGGCTCCATTCTAGAACCTTTGGGCAAGTACCTTGATTTCTTTCTCAAACCGCTTGCTGCCGATACTCCTACTTATCTGGCAGACACTACGGATGCCATTGTACACTTGGAGGGCTTACCGTTTAACACTGCCACTAATCTATTCATCACCTTAGACGTGGAATCACTATATTCCAATATTCCACAGTCAGAATCTCTTCCCATTATTAAATTCTTCTTGGACATGAGAAATGACCCACAGCAGGTTCCCAGTGAATTCCTCATTGACCTTTTAGAAATTGCACTTACCAAAAACTACTTTCGGTTCAAGGAGGATTTCTTTCTACAAGTCAAGGGAACTGCTATGGGAGCTTCTGTTGCTCCCAACTATGCCACCTTATTTATGTGGGCTTTTGAGAAGGTTTCCATCTTCGATGCATCCAATCCTTACCTTCAATCTATTATCTTCTATCGAAGATGTATAGATGATATTATAATAATTTGGGACAAAACCGTGGGTAATTACGAAACCTTCCTTACATGGATGAATTCTTTGAACGACCACCTTCGTTTTACTATGACTGTCAACAACATGTCTATACCATTTTTGGACCTTTTGTTGAAAGTCAAGGATGGGGCAATTGCAGTGGACTTATATCGTAAGCCTACCGATAGAAATACCATCCTCCACTTTGAAAGCTTTCATCCTCAAGCCTTGAGAGTCAGCATTCCCTATGGCCAATTTTTAAGGGCAAGGCGCAATTGCTCAGATAAAACAGATTTCTCCAAACAGGCCGATATTATTGAAAACAAACTTTTGGATCGAGGGTATACCCATCATATATTGCGCCAATCTCGCAAGAGAGCACGCCACCAACATCGCGAGATCCTTTTAACTAAGAACAACCGTGATAAATCGGACCAATCAAGAATGGTTTGCGCGATGACTTATAATACGCATCATTCGGCTATTAAGAAAGCCATTAGCAAGCATTGGCATCTTTTACAATTGAACCACCCAGATCTGGTTTTTCCCATGTTTGCTTTCAAAAAAGGTAAAAACCTGAAGAATTGGCTCTCCAAAGCCGACAGGTCCTCGTTTCCATCAGGACCCAAAACCATCACTGAGATGTGGGGCATGAACAAAGTGCAGGGCCATTTTCCATGCGGATACTGTTGCCACTGCGGGTCTACCACAGCTACCTCGGCTGTGAACATCAATAACAGGGTATGGAAGTTTAGGGATCACACTACATGTAACTCCAAGAACATTATATATGCGGTTACATGTCCCTGCGATAAGACCTACATTGGCAAAACTTCTAGACCCGTAAAACTCAGAATTTCTGAGCACAAGTCCAGGATCCGCAATGGCAATTTCACATCCCCTCTTGCTCTTCATTTTTCCGAACAACGTCATAATTGCGACGATTTACGCTGGTGGGCAATTGAACAAGTAAGATGCTCTGACCCTCACATTTCTGCTAATAGATTATCGATTCGAGAAAATTGGTGGATTTATAATACCCAAAGCCATATTGTAGGCCTCAACTCACAGGAAGAATGGGCTGCCACCGCCTCTACATTTGTCTAAGTTCGAATTATGTCACCGGCAGCCGATATTACTTTATCTTCTCACTTCTAGCTTTTCTATAGAAACTATTGCAGTTTCTATTTTAGGCGCTATGTTATCTGTAGTTTAGTTTTTTAATTAGGGTTTTTTTTATTTATTTTTATTTTATCTTCAGTTTTTTCCTGAAATTAGTGTAGTTTGTAATTTTTCCTTGCAATTTTTCTTTTTAGTTTATATATTTCCACAGGTCAGGGTTGGCAATTCCCTTCACTAGCCTGTGGAAATACACATATATTAATTTTATGCTGCCTCTTTATTTACATTGCAACTTGCAATGTGGCTGTTTTTCTCTTTCTTTTTGTTAACCATCCCATTAATAGTATTCACAGCCATCATTCATTTGAACATTTTGTGCAACTTTCTTGCAGTAGCCTGCAAATGTGCCCCCGAGTAAGATTTACTGCTCACGAGGCGATCTTGCAGATTGACGCTTTTTTACTTTACAGCACGTGTGTTTACTGCTATTGCCTCAGCTGGAGTCTTTGGGACTGCACAGCATCGGGGAGAAGTGTGTTTTCCCTTCCCAGTTTGGGCTCGTGCACATGCACTTCCAGCTGGGGCTTATTTTGACTAATTACCTTGTCATCCGCCCTTTTGGCTATTTAAACCCCTGCCGTTGACAACTCTCGTGAGATTCATTGAAATCCCGGGGGCATGGATGTATGCAATTTCAAGACGCTAACATTGTTTAGGTAAGTCGGGTAGGGATGTTTTGTTTTGTTTTACTTGTTCATTTAACTACTGGAAAGCTTGCAGCCATATGCTAAGAGCCGAGGTACTACTGCCTTTGTCTACATGCATCTCGTGTCCATCTGTCTACTTTATATTTGTAAGGCTTGCAGCCACATTCTGAAAGCCGAGGCTCTGCGCCTCTAGCAACGTGCATTTTGAAAAACGGGACATTATTTGGATATTGTTCCCAAGCAGATATATCTGGCTTTTACTAATGGTTGGGAAACTGCTAGTCAGCTGCATGGGTGTTATAATAACATGCATCGCCTATAACAAATTTATTGTTTTAGTTAACTGCTGAAAATGCTCTGCAAAACGCTTTAAAACATTCAGGAATGTTTTACTTTTTTTGCATTATTGACACTTCTATGAGCACGGCAGCAACCACATCTGCTGAGCATTTTGCTCTGTGTTGAAATATTTCGAAACATTTGGGAATACAATTCGATTACTATCAGGCCGACCATCTCAAAACAATTATGTTGTGTTATGATAACACCTTGCACTGGCGGCATATTGTTTGTTTATTTATTTATTTATCTAGTTAGTTTTTGGTGTGCTCATTACGCCACGCCGAACAACATTCCATCCTGATAGGACAACTTTTTGCAGACGCCTTGATGCCATCTGTCGCCTGCAACACAATGTCAAGATCAATGTCTTTTTCGCCTTGTTTATCCTTATTCAGGTGAGCAGAATGTCTTTGCCCTATGGCTACATTGGGAAGGACTGCACCTCGGTGGTCTTTTTCTATTTTTCTGAGAGGTTTCTAATTTATCATTGCCTCTCTGTGATCATAACATGTCCCTACTTGTCGCTTTTTGTTTTCCGCAGTTCTACTTCATAGAGAACTGGTTTTGCTGGCCTACATTTATTTCTCAGGATTCACATTCGGGAAAAGGTGACCAGCGTTCAAGGTTGAGATAATGGTAATTTAAGAATTCAATTGCTATACCCATTTCTCCCATTATCAAGTTTGGAGGATTTTTTGCCTTATCATTTTGGAGGGAGGCACTCTCCCTGTTCGTTATTCACAAGACCATTCCTACCAAAACCATATTTTTAGTTTATTACGTAAATGTTTAAGTTTTAGCGTAATATTTATTGCACTAATTATTTTTGAATTCGTATGACTGATGTGTGTGTCTTTCTACTTCTGTTTTATGTTTTAGGCAAAATTATGGATTCAGCCTGCACAAATCTTTACAGCTGAACGCATTATCGCCTCATACATGCAGTTTTCCACATTATAAAATCCTGTGGCATACATCTGATGGGAGTGCACCGTCCTGAAGAAGATGGGCATCAATTGTGAATCAGCTTAGATGCCTTGTACCATCGAAACTACTGTCTGTTTACATGTCGGACCCAGTGTATTCAATAGGTCATGACAGTATAGTAGTTGACGTACGGCACCCCTCCTTTTTCTGTTGGTCTTAACTTTAGAAGTAACCAACATTACCTTGTCTAGTAAGCTACGGCGGTTCTTATATTGTTAAATGTGGCCGTAGCCTCTGACCGCCAGCTGGATGATCCCCTTCAACCGACATGACGTTCAGACTGCTTGGCTACATTAAGTTAGCATTGACTGAATTATCAGTTGTGTTTTTAGAAAAGTACTGTGTTTTTCAATTTTCTAATTAAATGGTATTATTCAGATAATGAGCTCTAAACATGATTTAATATGTATATTTTAAACATATAATGAAATACAAATAAAACGTTCATGGTTTCTAAATTTCTTTGCTTTTGGTATGGTTTGATCTGTGGTTCTGAATTTGGATGCCCCCCTCCTAGTTCTATAGACGGGTTCCTCCATAATTTGTTTTTTTTCCGCTGACACACTTTACGGTTATTATACTTAAATTAAATTGGCATTAGTAGGTCAGAGTTTTTAATAGAATGTTTTCTTTGGTTATAGTGCACAAACCGGATGAAGATCCTTAAGAACTAGGGAGTACACCGACATTGTGTTTAATGTTTTATGCCCTGATGAAGGCCCCTTGGGATAAATGAACTTGGCAGTTGATGCTAGACACAACGTACCCAAAGTGGCGGAAACACAATGTGTCGACCACCGAGAGCAATTAGTTGCTTCTCTTTTGACCATAGAGAGCAATTAGTAGCTCTTCTTTTGAATACCTGTCACACCTTCTAACCTCACTCCCTTGACGTAGTGGTCAAGCTGTTTGTTTTTTTTTAAAAATGACATGTTGCGCAGGTCCTAGCGCAACAATGCATCATATTGTAAGTGTATGTTGATGTACTGTATATTGTGGTTCATGCTATAATGAATTGTGTGCAGCAGAATACATTAAATTACACCTCTCTGACCCATGAACTGATTATTGATACAGTTCAGTGTTTTCCAAAGTCCACGCATCTACATGATGAAGGGTGGGGTAGCCTGATTCCCTTCTGTATCCCGTATAGAAGGAGTCATGAGGTCTTTGGCCTTTTGGCTCATCAGACCTTTTGGGTCATTCATCCGGGTTTTCCTAGGCGACCCCCCCTCCCCCAAAGTTGGATTTGGATTACAAATGGTAATGCAGTTCTGATCCGGTGTTCCCGGCTCTATTGCAAAACCTGGTACAGGCTGGGAGCCAAATGTATTATGTCCTTAGTTTAGCCCCCAGGTTTTTGTGATTCATTCCAAGGAATAGGTTAATTTCTTTAATCAAAAAATAAGCACCCGAGCCTATGAACACCAGAATCTTGCACTTGACTGTTAATATCCTGCGTTTGTGGTTCACTTGCTCCTCCCCCTAAACAGAGCTGCCGCACGGTGAGGCAAAGTCATTTGGGTTGGCAATCCTACTGTGGCAAGAGTTTCTGACCTGGCAGTCCACTTCTCGCGACTCAGTTTCCATTGCTTGACTCCAGGCCAGCCTCCTCCTGAGTCCACCGAGCTCTCTGCGGGACGCCAAACTCAAGCGACCTTTCCCTCGTGGGTTTCACCCTGTTGTGAGGAGGCCGGATAGTTGTAGGATGGGGGTGTGTGGCCTGATGCAGCTTCCTGGGAGAGTGCTGGACTTCCGCGCCGAAATCCCGCACCCTTTCCCCTGCGGCCTTCTACGGGTGTAGTAAAACAAAAGTACAAGTCATGAAATGTGACCCATCAGTGTTTTGCATTTATAAGCTGTAGTTGCCAGTGTGTTTTTCATTAGTAGGTTTTTACTTTTACAGAGGAGCACAGGGACATTTGGTTTGTGGACTCTAGAGCACATGGGTTGATGTGCTTTGTGTGTGTGTGTTGTAAAGTTACTACTTTAAAGTTATGTGTTCGTTTGTCGTGATTTTTTATTACATTGTGTTTGTTAAACAAGTAATGTTAATAATTTGTAAGGTGTTTGATTTGATTTTTCAAGTTTGCGTGTGTTTTTGAAAGAGGCCCTCAAAATTAATTTGAAAGTGTCAACAAATGAACCATGGATTTTTGGGCAGGGGAGAAGTGGAGCAAAGTTACAAAGGCATTTTTTTTTATTGTTTATTGAATATGGCAAATTCATAAACATCCTAATAATTACAATCATCAAATATGGCAATAAATATGTGATAAAAATAAACTGACAAGAATTGAATCAAAGCTACCCTGACCAAAAGCGTGACATAGGGTCACCAAGGTTTGCAGTGGAGCTAGATCGCTGCTTGCTCAAATAGACAAAAAAACACCTCAAGAGGTGATAGTAACAAAAACAGGGTTTTTTATTTTACACCAACAGAGAAAACGAAACCAAAGTTTTTACAGACTGCGCCGTGGCGCTGAAGGTATGCATATTTGTGGATTAGTATGCAAGGTGAAACAAACAGTTTTTTACATATGTTGTTTTACTAACATTTAGCCTTGTTGACACACTATTTTGTGTTTCTGGTTCGGTGTGAATGACAGGTGGCTGTGACTGAAGAGCTGGAACAGTGTGGATACACCATGTACCGAACGGTCTTCAGGACAGTTTGATCAAGTCAGGTAAGTAGTGAGGTCGGTCGGCCTGTTGGGCTACAGGGGACTGGTTAGTGCAATGAAAGAGGTGTCTGGAAGATTTAAAAACTGCAAAGGAAGGTGACCTACCATGTACAAGTTTAGTGGCGCCTTGGTCAAATACTTTTGATTCCAGGAAATTGGACTGTAAGGCTGTCTGCAGAAGCCAGAGGCCTGGAGCTAAGTGAGGAAAAGAAATACATCTTTAGCATCTTAATATAGATGTGGACTATGACGTCGAGATCGGACACAGTGCTGTTAAGAGGTGAAAACTTGCTAAGGTGAGGGAGTGTCTGTCCGTTTTAAGCCGTGACGATCTGCTGACCAGAGGGTATTTTGACAAGATACGCTGTGAAACCCTAATTGCTAAGTGAAATGCACAGATCTTAGAGGACGTGTGGGCAGCCCAGTGGATTTGGTCAGGGTAGCTTTGACTCAATTCTTGTTTTGCTGAACCTATTACCCTCCTGAGTCAAGCCCCCAAACAAAAAAAGAGGGTTCGCCCACCTTTCTCTCATCATAAAATCTTAAGGCAAATAAAAGAAAATTGTGAGATTGCGGAAGGGATCAAAACTAAGCAATACTCAATCCAAAACAAGAAAAGCTTAGAACTATTAGAATACCCAATAGTAATTAAACAGAAACACAATTCAGTTCAGGGTTGAATTTCCTAGAGCATTATAGAGCAATTGATAGACCTAGAATGTTCTTATAATTCTGATCCCAAGCAAAACACAAAATTCACATTTAATTTAATTTAATCGCAGCCAGAAAATTGTGATTTGCAATTTGAATGCTGATTGAAAGCAATACTGACCATCGAGTGTCAACGGGTATCGCACTAATATAAGACATATGCGACTCGAAATATTTTTTTCTCTGGACCTCTACGGCCGGACATTCAGCTATAATATGTTTGAGAGTTTCCTTAACTGCCACATTTCGACAGAAGGAGCAGTAATTTTCAGTCGAGGGCAAAAGCCCTCTTCTGACCAAAATGTCACACGTAGGGAACAAATTAAAACAGAGACGTAGGATAGTGGTTCTTACTTGAGGTGAAGGAGACTGGTTTAAGTAATAGGCCAGAACATTAAGTTTTTTGTGTTCATAGACTAATGCTTGCTAATCATTATAAGAAAGGCACTCTGTTCTGGTATTGATCCAGTCATATCTAAAGATTTTTTCTTTTGCTCGAGTGGGATTGGTGATGAGAACTTCCAAGATCAAATCAGCTTTAGCCATGATGCTATAAATGGCTGATACCCAGGTTTTAACAAATGAGTGTTCAGAGGTCAACATGTATGATGATAAAATGTTAAGTATATTGTCAGATCTTACAAAAGTCAGAAATTTACGGAACAAGGCACATAGTCTCCAATGGTACTCCGCACTCAAGGAAGTAAGGCCAAGTTTGTGTCTTAACCAAGGACCAGGTACACATTGAGGGAGATGTAAAACACCTCTCCAGTAGTTAGCCTCTAATCGGTGTAGAACATTAGAGGAGATAATATTCTGGGTCTCAAGACCATACAGTAGTGTAGGCAGAACTTTTTGTCTCCAGTAGGATATGGCAGGTCTAATTGTAAATTTACCAAAATTTATATAAAACAATTTTGGTTTGAGAAATAGCGGTTAAGATCTTATGGTCTAGTGTCCTCGAGTGCAAATCAATGGAGGGAGAGCCATCAAATAGGATCCCTAAATAGAGATACGTTGGCACTAAAGCCACTATCCTATTATCAATTTTCCAATCAAATTGCGTTCTTCTTGATGGTCTTGGGGCATACACAACAACTTGAGTTTTGTTTAAATTTATTACTAGCTCATTTGTATTCAAATATGCATGTTACACAGACAATAACTTCTGAAGTCCTACCGGCGTTTAGAGACCAATACCAGGTCGTCAGCATACCAAAGAGCTTTGATGACTATACCATTAATTTTCGGCGAATCAGACGATACCTGAGAGAAGGAATCACTCACATCGTGAATAAAGAAATTAAAGATGGCTGAGGAAAGGACACAGCCCTGTTTCAGCCCTCTAAAAGTAGGTATTGCAGCTGATAATAGGCAGAGCATGGACAATCTGACCATTACAGTTGTGGACGAATGAAAAGCATGGATAGTAGTCACACAAAGTTGGAGGACAATTAGCCAAAAGTAATTATTCCATTAGTTTAACTCGAGAAATAGAATCAAAAGCTGTGTGTAAATCAACAAAAGCAAAATATAACAGTTGTTTTGTCGATTGTGCCTGGGCTTTTAAGGCATTGAGAGTCAGTAAGTTAATGTTTGTACCTAAGCCAGCAACAAAACCAGTCTGGCAAGGGTCACGCTGTTTGCAGTTATCAGTCCAGCGAGAAAAGTCTCTCAATATTAACCGAGCAAAAAGCTTCCCTGGAGCATCAAGCAAAGCTATCGGACGATAGCTAGCAGGGGATGCCCTGTCACCCTTTTTAAAAATTGGAACAAGTAAAGATGACTGCCATGAAGTGGGAATTTTCTTGGAAAGTATAGTTTGCTGGAATAAGTTGTTTAATATTAAAGCCCATTTGGATGGATGCTGTTTAAGCATAAAGTTGTTTAAGCCATCGGGCCCAGCTGCACCTGAAGATGAGGATTTTTTTTTTATAGGAACTTCAATAATTGAAGGAGAGCATTCCAGGTTCCAATGTTTTAAAGACGATTGAGAATAAATGGGTCTGCATATAATTTCAAAAAATGATTGAGCCATTGTGTTTCTGAAACACCACACAATTGGAGATTGAGTTGAGAATGATTCGATGCACTGTTAAGCAGCGACCAAATTTGAGCAGAGTTCTTATTGTTGGCCGAGCATAGGAATGCCTCACTATCTCGCTGATAAAGCGAGGCCCTTCTAGCTCGACTCCAGTTCCGATATTAGCATTTTATTCTCCTACGAATACATTCTCGTTCTTTTACTAGGAGCTTGAGAGTTTCTCTTAGTTCTTTTCGGTAAGTACATCTTACTTGTTGAAGAATTTGATCATGCTGATGTCTGTGGTTCAATACAAAGAAGGTTTCCTAAGATCCAAAGAACCAAACGAAGGGAGAATGTCTATGTAAAAATCACACTTCGTTAGATGTAAACCCTGTGTGACACGGTTAAGGGCATTTAATGAGGCATCTGACCACTTAAATCGCGTTCCGGCAGAGTTCACATTTAATGACTGCTTCGACCATACTTGATTTGGTAAGGTAGGGTCATAATTAGCTTGCCACACAAAGACCAGCATATGATGGTCGCTTATTGATTGTGATAGAATTTCAAAATTGACAGCTCTCTGGAAAAGGGCATTCGAAACAAAGATCTAATCAATGATCGAATTAGAGCTAACTCGCTCCCACGTTACTTGGAGGGATGTCACCCGCAATTGCTCCATTAACCATATGCAAATTATGATCTTTCACAAAGTTGATCCATCTCATACTCAAACTTTTGACACTTTGTTTTCGTGCTTATGCAATTTAGATTTAGATCTCCTACCATCATTATAGCATCAATAGATTGGCCACAAGTTATCAATTCCAGAACCATCGACAAGTCTTTATAGAAAATTTCATCAGTCACTCCAAGAGGGTTTCGGTACAAATTGATTAAAGCTATCGTTTGGGTGGCAGAAGTTATTTTCACCAATTGAATGAAATTATTAGGTGAAGCCCACTCCGTGATGTTTAGACCCTTGCTTGTTCTCACGGCTACCAAAAGGCCAGATGTGGGTCTCCCTCTGGTAGCTGTTAGAGCAGGCAGAAGAATGATAACATGGTCATCCCACACAGGAGTCAATACAAGCCAAGTTTCCTGCAAGGTCACTATATCATAGTTATTGATATTAAGTGACGAAGACCATTGAAGATGAGTGACCTCTAGTGTTCCAGGAAATTAACGAAAATTGTTTGCGAGGACACTCTTTTAATGGTTATGTATGAGGTGTGGTGGGATGTAATTGGGCAGGAATGGTCACAGGGCCACAGTACGAACAAGTGCAGACCGCTGGGCAGTTTAGTACTGGGGTAGGGGAATCAGACTGATCACACTTTTGCACTTCAGTTATCAAACTTTCTGGATCCCGCGCAACCAAGAAACCCATCCTGAAAAGTTCAATTTTCTCTTTCCATACTGAGTTCAGGACGAGTCCTGATTTAATCCATAAACGTACGATTGCTAAATTTTGATCACACACAAACTCAACTTGGTCTACATCACCTGAAGCAATATCTTGCAAGTTGTTCACATCACCAAAAATATTTAAAATGCTAGACCTACAGAGATCGTATTTTTCATAAGGAGCGTCTCTACATTTAAGAATAAGAGAATGAGTTAGAAAATGTATTCCTAAATGAGTGTTGCCCCGATCGAACGGCGTTCTTTTTTTTTGTGGGTTTTAGTGAACGTTTATCATTTTTCGATGGCACCCCCCATTCAGAACCAAAAGTTACTTTCTTCTGAGAGTTCGAACACTCACTTGCAGAGTTGTAGTTAGTCTTAGGCCCCATTGTATTAGAATTGACACTAATTACATATTTTACGGGGGGCGGTCCAGGGTTTATCCCACTTAACACATGTGCAGAAGGAATTGAGGCTGCACGCTCGGTTAAATAAGCCTCAACAGCAGCCTTTATGGATATAACTTGATCTTCAAAACCAGATTCATTTGTGAGGGGTCCCCTGTCAGAATTCACCTGGGCGAGTTGACTGGGTCTGACATCACTTACTCTGATGGCGGGCACTTAAGCTACATGAGGGGCAGGACAAGTCTCAGGTACATCAATTAAGTCAATGATCTCTGAAAGTGGAGCATACTCAGTTGGAAAGGATGAAGAACCAGAATTTACATTAGGCATCGGCCTTTCAGTATGCACATGGGAAGGATTTTGTGAAAGCACCATAGGTGTCACTAGAGGTAGTCTGGTTGGTTGAAAAAAAGATCGTCAATGGGGCTGAAGGTTGATGTGAAACCTGAGGTTGGCGTGCCCCACCGCCTCTTTTTCTGAGTATGGTTTTAATCTTTGAGTTATTCAGTCTTTTGCCAGGGGGTTTGGATATTCTTTGAGAGTCGACAAAGACAGTAGTTGACCGTCTGTTAGGACGACTATCTTTGGGACTGCTATCTAGATTTATCCAAGAGTCATTTGCAGTTGGCACCTCCGATGTTGGAGAGGAAACAGGACGAATGATGTTAGCAAAGACAGGTAAGGCTGAATTTAAACTACTATCGTCTTGTATTTCAATCAGAGGTATATCAGGGCCGACTGCAACGTCCACTCTATGGATGCAATTTTGGCGGTTTGAATTGGAGGCAGATAGAATTGCGATCCCTTCTGCAATTTGTTTTATCTGGTTGGCTTGTGATAAGATTTTAACATCAAGCGATTCAAATAGTTTGTATAGGCTGGCTATAGTGGTGTTTACAGCTGCCAAAGTTATTTCAATTAAAGATTTTCAATTGGATTTGCAGAGAAATCAGTCAGTAGGCAACGTCGAGGCGTGGGTAATAAAGAAACATGAATGGAATGAATGGTGGAACCCATTATGCTTTGAATGGCTTCTTCACGGGGATGATCCTCATGGGATCTACTTAAATTATTTTCACTAGCATGAATGGAGATGTTGGAAACATCCGACACATCAGGAGCATGGGGAGATGTCTCTAATAGTGTTGCTAGTGGTCGAAAGGGGCACCAGGTCTGACATCCTGACAAACAGTCTGATTGTACGTTAGCTAAAATAGTGGCATCAGAAACAATAGGTGTACTCAAGGGGACTGCTATGATAGAGTCAGTCGAGGGGGGCACAAAGACAGTATCAGACATAAATTCCTTGTGTTTTGCGCAGAAATTATGAATATCTTTGTTCGCCAAAGGTGTTCTTAAAATGGGCGTTAAAATAATTGATTTTTTTGAAATGCGAAATATTTTCTTTTGTTTGGGCGTGACCACAGAGGTGGTGAGCGAGGCGCTCAAAGCGTCTGGCATGTTTGTTTTCAATGTGTAGGGAACAAAGAGCATAAATGACACTTTCTTTGCCAAGAAGTGGCGTAGGTTAAATTAGCGTGGAGCACCTTCCACTCCTTAATTAGTCAACAAAGCCACTTATAACAAATTGCACGTGTAAAATACTTCCCTTCAGCCCGCGGCAAGGCGGAACTTTCTGCTTCAAATGGATAAAGTGGCTTCTGCAGGTCCGTTCAGCCTTTCAGTTCAAGACTGCACAATTCAAATAGAATAATAACCAATCGGGGAGAGGAAACCTCGCAACCCCTTAAATAAATGTATAGATTAAAATACAATCTAGATAACAAGTAAAGCCCACACAGAGGGTGCTGAGTAGCTTGCCGTCCGGGGAACGCCCGATGGCTTGGGGAGCAGCCTTAGTCCGTCTCTCCCCCCCTCTGGACCAGCAAGAGTCAGGTGATTGCCTTATAATGTATGTCCACTCGGAATTAATGCTTTCCTCCTCTGCAATACAGATGGCCAGAATTCAAACAGCCGATCGCTCTAAGAGTCTCGCCTCTACAGATACGGCCGACAGGTTAGCAAGAGGGTAGAGCGTAGCAGCTTTCTGATCAGATTTGTCCTGAGCACTAATAAGGCCCAACTTTGCAGTTCTAAAATGTATATACGTCGCTTAATAGAATGAAAGGAGACAAGCTCCCACAGTCTTCAATAAGTTAAATTTCGTCGATAAGATAGAGATGATAATAAAAGCAGTTGCTTTACTATCTGTTCAGCCAAGCGTTCGCTGGATGAGGTGCTGCAGAGATTTGATATTAGATATTGTTGCGGCGCACCCCAGCACAAACAGCAAAAACAGCAGCGCAGCTATCGTGCCCTTTTCTCCACTCACAGGCTTCTCGCCACAAGGGCCGCTGGGTAGCTTTTTATCCGGTGCTTCCTGGGGGTGTGTCTCTCACCACGAGCCTCCTTAAAGGTGCAGAGCCTATAGATGAAAAGGCACACACAAGGCACTCATAAAGTCCGGTTGAAATAAAACAGCAAAAAACAGCAATGCAGCTATCACGCCCTTTTCTCCAGTCACGGGCTTCTTCTTAAAAAAGGAATTTTTAAATTTTTATAAGCGTTATGCTTTCACTGTTGTAGTAGTATGTTTACATAGAATCTCTCTTTTGTACCATTGCAGGCATGTTTATCGTTTTGCTTTCAGGGGTCATTGTATAATTTTCTTGCTGGATTTGTTGCAGACAACTTATGAATGCATAATTATTTCACAAGGAAATGGATCAAATGTTTGCCAGTTTGTTATTATTCATAAAGTGATTGGTGTAGCTTGTTGTAACAATTTTCAACTTTGTTTGCAGATGTTTTTTCATTCCATTGGTTCCGAGTGTATTTAAGTTTATGGGGAATCCTTTACCCGTGTATCGTGTAGTCTGCCATGTGTTTTATGGCCATTTATGATTTTCTGTAGCACAGATTAACTAATGGTCCTTGAGTAGCAAGATTAAGGTTTTCAGTAATTTGCTTTTTTTACCGGCAGGCACATTTCACTATCTACATATGGTTCTTTTTTTTTATGTGCAGATTTCAAGCATGGATATGCTCTGTACTTTGGTATCGAAACATTGCATACAGATTTCTTGGATAACTGGTCTCGTTTTCAGAGCATTTCACTAGCCTTGAAGCAGCTGCAATGTATGCTGGACCTTTCAAATTTGAGACACTTGTCAAATTGACAGAAGAAAAGAAGATGGCGAGTGCTGGAAAATAACAGTTTGGGCAGAACTAAAAGAGAAACATTCCCTGTTGGCACTGTTACTTTTCTTCTGTGGGTTTAATTCTTTAGGCTAAGTGATGCTTCCTTTTTAGTGTGGGAGAAGTTTAAGCACGTAAACTGTATACAAATTCTTATAGAAAAAGTTAAACCATGAAGTGGGTGTAAACACTACCAAAAGCTAACATTTTACATGGGTCATGAAAGCCAACAAATATATGTCTGATAAACTGCCAAAAAGCAACTCTTTTTGGCTTATTTTACAAAAGTGTTTAACTCTTGTGATGATTTTTCCAAAGCACTGTTTGGCATAATAATAATGTTAGACTTATTGTGATTGTTATGTTTTTAAGCTGTCCTGCTTCTGAAAGAGAAATATATTTATACAGTAGCATTTTATTCTTGATTGTGATCATACAATATTTTAAATTGGAACTTTGCAAAATCCTTTTGCAATAACATGGATTTGTTCACTGACAAGTCCCCAAGACTCCGTAATGAGACTAGGTCCCTCTGTGAATTCTTGCATTGTTACAATTGCACACATCAACCTCCAGTGAAGTGCAGTTATGATACTTTGTATCCTTGCATCTATCTTTTTATACAATGGCGCTTTTGTTACTTTCACAATGTACCCAAGACAAGTTAGGGTCAACTGTGATATGGTTACCGTTTTTGATACATTTTACTCGTGCACTTTTGCAATTATTGCGACTGGCCACTAAAGGTGAATAGCATCCTAAGATGACCATGCCACAGGTTTTTTCATTTATTCTTTGGTCATATTGTTATTTGGCCTTCTTCCTGCGTGTTAAGCCCAAAAACATGCTTTATATGGAAATCCCTTTCCCAGGGCAAGCTAGGACTTTCGTGGGCTAAGGGGCAGTTTGTGTGTGCAAGAGAAGGGGGATGGAACTGTCTAATACCGATACACACTTCTGGTGCCTGAATGGTGCTGGGAAGATGGTGACCAGTGGCTATCCATGTTTGGATCACCACTGGCTGTTCGAATGGTGCAGACCCTTACTATTGGTGGGTTTGGGCATGCTCCCAGCATGAATCTTCAATAAAAGAGCACTTGCAATTGTTCATGGCATCAATGTTGGAGCCAAGACTCCGCGAGAAGAGCAACCACCCTGACTTTTGCAGCAGACTAGCATTGACTGCAGTGTTGCCCGGTGAAGCCCTGCTCCTCTGTCCTGATCTCAGATGGCCTTTGTTGGTGCTTCAACACCTGGCCTGGTGGAAACAACCAGACTCGACCACTGCACAAGGACCTGTGCCTTTTGAGCCTTCGAAAGTGTCCCGGTAGCAAACAGTGAACTGATCAGCTCTCTCCTGGGATACCTCGATGCAGCTGTCACCATTCAGAGCAGGCAGAGCCTTGGAACTTTGAAGAACTTCAGCTTGTGCCACAAGTCTGATCCTGTATTTTCAACTGTGGCGACCTTCATTGAATCATCTTTTAATGTCATTTTATTGGTTTTTAACCTAATACATAGTGACATTTAACAAGTACTTGATTTTAGAATGTCGGTGTGCAGCACTGCATAGTTTAGCAGTTCTTCGGGAAACGTCCAGTTCTAGAGCCCCCTCTTCTCCAGCGCTAGGCCAATCGTTATGGTGACTGGGGCATGATCGGACAGTGATATTGTGCCAATGTCTACTTCCTTTATCCTGCCCAGCATGGTCACTGATGACCAGATGTAATTGATGCAGGAAAAGGATGTATGCACATGTGAATAGTAGGTGTAATCCTTCTCCGTCCCCTGGAGCGAAGTCCAAGTATCTTTCAGGGTCAGGTGATCTATCTTAGCAATGAGAGCTTGTGAGCAGGGGTGTGGATTGGGGGGTGCGGGAGGGTTACTGCCAGTGATGGGTAGTGGTGCTTCTATCCCTCCGAAGGTCGTATGCCAAGTTGAAGTCCCCCATTAAGAGGATCACCCCTTTCCCAAAAGTCTCTAGGTCTGCTAGGGATGTCCTAAGAAAACCATCCTGTTCTGAGTTTGGAGTATATATGACAGCAAATGTTAAAGTGGTGGAATTTGGGTCACAAGAAACTGGTATCTCTGCTCTTTGTCTACTTGTGAGTCTAGTACCCCGACCAGCAAGGCCGACTGCATTGCGATAGGACCCCAGCCACCTTACCCAGGGCGTTTGCCCGGAATATGTGTGGGCAGTGTCTCAATTTGTACAGGAGTGCGGCTATCGCTGTGATTGTCCTTGTGAACTAAAAGCTGATTAGACCCATTGTGTCGGCTCTGTCTAGTGTTCCTCTGGATGGTTTTTGCCCGTGGAGCTGTTCGGGCGCCGACTTCTTTGCAGAGTTCTTGCCACCCGAGTCCATTCCCACGATTTCCTCTTTGGCTGCACGTCGTTGCCATTTACTGCCTTGGCTCCATGGTCCTCATACACGTGCAGGATGCATACTCTCTCGTTGCAGGCCGTCATCCGATGCTGATGCCCTTCCCAGGAGAACAGCAGACCAAAGAGGAAGGTGCATTTGTATTTAAATTTGTTTGGCTGCTAGTGCCCTCACCACCACAACCATCTCTCTGCGTTTCTGCAATGTTGATTGTCCTAGGTATTGATAAAGTTGGAGTTGAGCTCCATTGTGTGTGATGGTTCCCACCCGGCGGGCCTTCCCCAAGAAGGCTTCCTTCTAGTTGTATGAGGTTAGTGCCGTCGCAGTATCCCTGGGTGGAGCCCACGGGTCTTGCCATTTGCGGCAGGTTCTGTGGCCCTTTTCCATGAGTATTGCCCTCTGGTTTCTCGCCGCCAAGTAAGTCTGCAAAGATTCACTGCACAGTGTCCTTCAGGTATTTGTCGGGCCCTTCCTCGGGCAAGCCCTGTACGCGGATATTGGATCTCTGACCTCACACTGCAATTCAAGGTTGTGTGAGATTCCAACAAGGTCTTCTAGGGTCTCGTCTGTCTTTCTGCGGTCTTCCACTACCTCTTGCATCACTCTTTGGGTTACGTCCGTCCGCTCTTCGAGTGATGTCATATCTTTCTTCAGATCCTGAATGGCCAACTTAATTTCCGATGTAAACGCATTGAATTGGGTGTGAAAAGCAGATGTAAGGTTTTCTTGAAAGTCACTGTAAGCATGATTCTAAGTCCGCCTTACTCATGGTCATGGCTTTTGTATTAAAACTCGGGCAGGCAGCCACATGCTCGTGGCCAGAGGCAGAAGAGGATGCGTTACAGGAGCCATAGCCCAACAGTGGTGCAAGGTGCCTTTCAGTAGTGGGTCTAGAGGAGGTTGCCTCATGCGGGGGCCCAAGGGCTGTGCCTGAGGAGATCCAGGGCTGCCTCCCTGGCCCAGGGGTCAACAAGTGGGGTCATGGGGTTATGTAGCAGTGCTCCAGCCTGCAAATGAGCTCAGATGTGCGATACATGCGGTGCAGGTCTGATGGCCCCACCATCGGGGCACGCAGACCACTGATGGGAGGAAAGCAGGTCCCAGCCTAGGCCCCACTCCACAAATCTCCAGGGAGGCCCCGCAGGCCTCTGCAGCACCCAGGCTGCTCCAACAGCTCACCTTGCCCGGGCTTGCACCCTGTTGAGATCAGCTTCCGGAGCACATTGCCACCAACATCAATAGCATCCTCATCCTTCGGGAGTGCAGTGTGCTCCCCTGCGCATTCATATAAATAGCCATGAGTAGCGCCGAGGCACGGATCACCATCTCAACTGAAGGCAGTTGGTGTGGGATCACGGCCGTGCCCCCACACCCACACTCCACTTGCATGGTTTCCCACTGCAGGCTCTTCAATGTTTAGCCACCGTCTGGGGGGCCGCAGTCTCCACACTCCTGGTGTTGCGCCCACAACTCAGGCTATGCCACAATCGATTCACATGCCCTGGCTCAGGGATGTAGGGCCCCTCCCCCCGGTGGTGCAGCTGATGAGGAGCCGGTCCCTCTGCATACAGCTGCCTTGCACCGGCAAGTGCGCCGTGGCTCACCAGTGGTCTGTGTCTCGCTGCCGGAGCACTGTGCAGGCACAGTATTTTTGGACACCCTCTGGTACGGGTGGTGCAACAAGTGCCGGGATAGGGTTTTATGCTCTACTCCGGCACCGTATGTATTGCAGATTCTTTATTGTTTGGAGCGGCCTGAGAACTGAGCTTCCGTGCTCATGTCCAGCTGCCTCAGGTCGCCATCTTGGAATCCGTCAAATGCACAATTTCAAGCTAGTATTTTATAAACCTCTGAGCATTCCATTTGGTGGAAGTGCGGTTGAAGAAGTGTGGTTGCTGCCTCGCTGTCCACTCTCTTCGTTTGCAACATATTTCAAGTGTGGCAAGCACGGACATTTGGTGACGAACGAGGAAGTTGGATTGCTCTATTCTCATTGGACCTCCCAAATTAACTTTTGCCCCGCCTCTAAATCACAGTAAGCTTATCACCAGCACGCTCGCACATTGGTGCATGCGCATTTGGTGGAAGCGCGGTGGAAGAAGTGTGGTTGCTGTCTCGCCGTCTAGCGAGAGAGCGGGAGTCAGAGGCACTAATCTTAAAGGAAACACAGGTGCTTAAGGTAACAATCCTATGGCTACTAAAAAATATACATTGAAATCAGGTATGTCGCCTATTCTACCATTGCGGTCCTTAGCACTAGCAGTTGCACCAGAGATTGATAATGTCGCAAATAATTATGTTAATTTATGCAAATCATTGAAGCCACAGATGCGATTATCACGTAACAAATTGCAGCGTTGGGTGTCCGTGATGTCCGATATCAGGACATTTTTCACAGATCACGGAGGCAGCAATTTGAAAGATATAACTGTGATGCAAGAAATTGTGAGCAAAAGCCTGTGGGGGGGAGACATGACGTTATGTGCTGCACCCCGAGAGGAAGGTGTCGCGAGAAATACCATGCCGCAGCCATGTGCACATGAAAAGACAACGGTCCCAGAGATCGCGGGGGAAGTTATGGACACAGACACATAGTGTCGGCTTGTTTAGTGGGGGGAACTGCAGGTGGCGGATGCTCCACTTAGAAATTGATGGCATAATGAATCCTGTGCCGTGTTCAATATTAGCACAACATAAATTACGGAAATGAACATCTAACCATGACAGGGGAGATTGATGATGCCATAGATTTTATGAATACATCTAATTAGTCAAACATCGACTCTCATGATATACTTTATATTTGTTCTAATACTGGCGATTTAATTCAACTCCAAGAAGAGCAAAGGAGTGAAAATATCTTCAATTATAGTGCTGATATAGTGTTGCCCCACCTTGCAAGCGAACCTGAGCTAGGCCTGACTGCACATAGGTCTCTGGCAGGCCCAGAGAAGTCTCATTCATTTTGTGGATGAATCACCGTTCTTTACAGCGCCAACGCCAAGGCGCTCGGGGTTCAACGAGGTAACTCAGGGGACAGAATTCTTTATACACAGCAATCAACACAAGAGATTCTCTTTTCCAGAAGCCCCAGAACTCAATAGCACTCTGAGTGCCATGAACACTGCGTTTTTGGCGGTGGCGAAATTGTATGAAACCCTAGATGGGAAAGTTACCAAGCAGACCATGAGGATAGAACAACTGCTGACTCTGGCGGGTCTCTCTTTAGATCTGAGTCTCTTTCCAGATCTGAAGTCCAGCCACGGTCAGCTCAAGACACCCCAACAAGACATCTGCGCTGCAGATCATCAGTCAGTGACTTCAGATAACAACTGTGGTATAAATAGCCCTGAAGCAATTAAACAAATGTCACCAGATAAGGGAGAATTAGGTGGCATGATAGCCCCAGTAGACACTTTGCCGACCAATATCGGTCAAGTATCTAAAAACCAAGACCTGCAAACACAGTATAATGATCAAGGGGCTAGTAATAACCTGGGTGGTAATATTGAGATCAGTGTTGGGTTAGAGCCAAAAGGACACTATATTTGATCTCCTTATATGTGGCGCAAAAAGGCTAGAAGCACATAACCTTAGAGCCAGGGTGCAGACCTTAAAGTTGAAGCAGAAATCAGCGCAGCAGGGGAGAACACAAAAGATTAAGCTGATTAAGTCAAAGACAAGAAGAACAAAATTCTCTCCGCAACACAAAAACAAAATAATATACCCCCAGTGTGGCAGATAAAAGACCCAATCGAGCCAAGCGAGATCACTCCATTAATGTACTTACCTTTAAGATGACTTAGTGGCCTTATCAGAAAAAAATAAGGTGCGAACCACACCATCTATCATGCTCAGCAAGTCCTTGGAAAGGTTAACATAGTCGGACACAAAATAAGATAAAAGTACCAACAGAAAATTTGACATCTGTGTCAGACGCCCATATAGGGGTCAAGATCATTACACCACCTACAATGCAGGACATAAGGGAGGACATAAAAGTGTCCATTGAATCCTATATTACTCAAGCCACGTTACTAAAGGCCAACTTGTGCCAAAGTGCGGCTAGCGATTAACCAAATACACAACTAATCTCTGATCCACACTGCCTTGCAATTACATTACCCGTGGCACAACCACAGAATGCACAGAATATTACACCTTTGGCTAAAACCAATCAAGAGATTCAATTAATTGTACCTCGAATATCTGATTTGGTTGAACAAACCGCTCCTTCGTTGCCCTACATACAGGACTTTAATTGTGCCTCGGAATGAAGATAGTCAGCAAACATTCTATAAAACATTTCCTGTAGTCAGTTCTCTTCTGAAGGGACCACTTGGTCTATCTCAAGATGAGCATCCCCATCAAATTAACAACCAACAGGCAGATAATCAGGGGTATGGTAATCAAAGATGGCATGAACCAACAAAAGGTAAAGGGCTCCAAGCTCAGACAGATCCACAATGCACACATGGACAGAAACATTTCCATCGATTAATTCTAAAATGTAGAGATCATCCATTTAAAATATGATGTTAATAGGACAAGCACCCTAAATATATGTGCAGAGATACCTACTCTGGCAACACTTTCCACAATGGACATCGATCTTGTGGAATTTGTTGATCATAATGATCTCTCTGAAGTTGCGAATTTACAGTCAATCTCTGTTAATATTCAATGCATTCTGGCAAGCCAGGATGGCGTTGTTTGATCTGGGTTTCACAATGACACAAGAAATGACACAAAGTAAACGAGCGATGTAAATTGAGGATATTTAACACCATTCGCAAAGAGCCTCAGGATCAAATGACCCATGAACTTATTTTTCAAAGGCAGGCAAACAGATCATAACAACCCACAGCCAATGAAACCATCAGCCTGGCCTCTTGGAATACTAGAGCTATAGACATTTTGTCAACTCAGTGATGGGTGGACTAGATGGTCACGATATAATTGCCCTCCAAGAGACGTGGCTTCTGACTCCGCCAGTTTGGGAGTCTCTCACAATATTAATGATACCAGCAACAAAAAATCTTAAAGGACACCCGGTGGGAGGTCTCCTATTAGCCGTCAGAAAGAGCAGGTTCGAAAGTCATACGTGCACCTCAACATCACCTTGCTTTCAAGTGGCAAAGCTATCCAGAGGAAACCGGTTTGCTGCAATAGTTAATATATATTGGAGTAAACAAACATTAAGTGCTGATGAATTTTTTGAACACCTGACTGCTATATTAGATGGTTTTATATTAGACTCCAGGATAGATCACACAATTATATTAGGTGATCTAAATCTTCATCTCCACCGAGGCTTAAATAAAGAGTTAGCAGGTGATGAAGCCACTTGGACCGCAATTATGAATGAAAGAAGTTATGTCATGTGAAACGGGACCGTCCCAGGCGATATGCCATCACAGTGTACCTGGCACAGAGCCCATCAGCAAGCAACGCTGGATTATATAATTGATAGGAACCTATTGGGCAATGTAAAATCAATGAATGTTATTTTCTCAGACTTGAGTGATCATAACAAGTTATGCCTGAAATTCAATCTCCCTCTTTTTACTGAGAAAACACAGAAATATGAATCTAACTGATATAGCAGTGAATAATCGAGCCAATCGTTTGTAATTGGTCGAGATGGAAATTGACGGAATTAAATACTACACTAGGCAATATATTCCAAACACCGGGCCAGCATGAGCTGGGAGATTCAGGCACATTAAGTTGCCCAATTCAAGTCGTAGACAGAAACATTGCCATACCTTTGATATAGAGTTGAAGTACAGAAGAACAAGTTACTCTCTTACCTGGTAACGCTCTTTCGACGGGATGGTCCGACGACGTATTCCATATCTATGACAGGTAATCACCACAGCTGTGCTGCTTCGGAAAATTTTCGGTGTCTGCGTCGATGCCATCGATACGCTGTCCTCGAGGGCCTCCGTCGAGCCGACGTCACCGGATGTTACAAGTAGGACGCACGATGCCGTAGCCTCAGTTGTAGTTTTTTCCCCCAGAACGTGTGGCACCAATCTTCTGCCAGTATGTCCACAGAAAGCCTTGCGGAAACGTAAGCTGCAATCGCATAAGAAATTCTGTAGCGGGGCAGGTAGGGAGGGAGGGAGCGATATGGAATAAGTTGTCGGACCATCCCATCGAAAGAACGTTACCAGGTAAGAGAGTAACTTGTTCTTCAAGGGGATTGGGTCCTCCAATGTATTCCATATCTATGGCAGACTCCCAAAGCAGTACCAACGTATGGAGGAGGGAAAAAGAATATAAAAATTTAGAATGTCCAATCAAATTGCAGAGTAAAGGACCACCTTGCCAAAGGCCAGATCCTGCCCATGGATAGAATCTAGGGAGTAGTGTTGTACAAAAGTATGGACCGAAGCCCAAGTGGCTGCTTCACAGATGTTTTGAATAGGAACGCCCCTCTGCAGGGCAGTAGAGGCAGCCATACCCCTAGTAGAATGGGCCCTTAAGCCAACCGGAGGGTCCTTACCCGCCAAGCGGTAACATTCAGAAATTGCCAAGATAATCCATCTAGACAAAGTCTGCTTAGTAACAGCTTGTCCCAAACGCCTTCCAGCGTAACCTATAAAGAGCTGATCGTCCACTCTGACCCGGGACATGCGCGAAATGTAGAAACTTAAAGCTCTCCTAGGATCCAACCTATGGAGCCTCTTCCTTATCAGGATGTGGAGGAGGATAAAATGCCAGAATAATGACCTTCTGGCTTAAATGAAATTCCGAGACAACTTTCGGAAGAAAGGAAGGACGATCTCTAAGGACAACCCTGTCCTTATGAAACACAGTGAAGGGTGGCTTAACTGAAAGCGCCTGCAACTCACAATCTGCGAGCGGAATTGACCGCAACTAAAAATACAGTTTTAAGGGTTAACAGTCTCAGAAGACAAGAATGTAAAGGATCAAATGGAGCACCCATTAGGAATTTTAGAACAAGGTTCAAATCCCAACCAGGCACCTGGAAAGGTGATGGCAGTAAACACATTAGTGAGCCCTCTGAGAAATTAAAGGAATTTTGAAATAAGAACACTCCTCCGACGAGCGCTTAAATATGATCAGCGCCGCCAGGTAACCTTTAATGGTACCCACTTGCAGGCCCTTGTGGGCTAACTAAAGCAAAAAAGACAGAACCACAGGAATGTCACTTGAAAAAGGATCCACATTCTTAGCCCTGCACCAGTCGCAGAACTTTCTCCAACGGCAACAGTATAGGGACTTGGTTGCAGGCCGTCTGGCTGAAAGGTACACCTCCATCACGTCTTCAGGGAGGTCCCAATTCTTATACCTGAACCTTTCAGAAGCCAAGCGTGAAGGATGAGGGATCTGAACTCTGGATGGAGAACCTGACCCCCCCCCCCCGTGAGAGCAGATCGTCTCGGTAGGGAAGAAGACGTGGAGGGCAGATGGAAAAGTCGAGAAGGTCCGGGTACCATGTTCTCCGAGCCCATGCCGGAGCAATGAGAATCATCCGGGAACCAAACCTCTGTAACCTCCGCAGCACTTGCGGGATGACGGGGACTGGAGGAAACTCGTACAGCAGTGGGAAGGACCACTCCACGAACGCATCTCCTAAGGCTCCTCTTGGAGGAAATTCCCACAAGCAGAACCTTTCGCACTTCCGGTTGAGACTGGAAGCGAAGAGATCCACTTGAGGGGTCCCCCAAAGGGTGAAGATCTCCAGGAGAATCTCCTGAGCCAGCTCCCACTCGTGAGAGATCACGCTCTGCCTGCTCAGAGCGTCCGCCGTCTCATTTTCGTCTTCGGCCAGATGAACTGCCAAGATCGAAATTTCCTGCTGGATGGCCCAGAACCAGAGCTGCATCGCCTCCCTGCACAGAGGAAGTGACCCTGACTGCCCCCCCCCCTTTTGTTGAGGTAGTGCATGGCCACTGTATGGTCCGTCAGAATCAGGACATTCTTTCCTTGCAGTCGGCAGAAAAGCCTTCAGGGCACGCCTGACGGCCCCTCAGCTCTAACAGATAGATATGGAGTCTGGACTCTGACGGAGACCAACAACGCTGACTGTCAACTCGTTGGCATGAGCTCTCCATCCCGTGAGGGATGCGTCTGTCACGATCATCACCTCTGGCCAGAGTAGCCAAAATGGAGCCCCCCTCATCAGATTGCCATCGACGGCCCACCACAGAAGGTCCTGGGCGACCGAGGGCAGCACCTGAACGGGGTCCCACATCCTGCTGGAGGACTGTAACCACTGCATCTTGAGAGCCCATTGCAGAGATCTCATCTGCAACCTGGCCTCTGGCACCAGAAGAATTCAGGATGCCATGAGGCCGAGCAACCTCAAGAACTCGAACGCCGGGAGACTCTGGGCGTGCTGAAACTTGTGCATCATCTGCTGAGTGTGATGAGCCCTCACCTGGGGAGGAAAACACTGTCCCAGGGATGTGTCGAGCACTGCTCCGATGTACTGGAGCCACTCAGTTGGCGTCAAGTGAGACTTCTTTAAGTTGAGGGAGAAGCCCAGCATGTGAAGGGAGTGGCAGGTGATGGACAGATGATCCAGGACTTGCTCGGGAGAGCCTGCCCTGATCAAGCAATCGTCCAGGTAGGGGTAGACGTGAATCCCCCCTTTCCTGAGATATGCTGCCACCACCACCATAAACTTGGTGAAGAACCTCGGGCGGAGGTCAATCCGAACGGCAGGACCCGAAACTGAAAGTGCGAGTCGCCAACCGCGAATCTCAGGTGGTACTTGTGCCGTGGATGGATGAGCACATGAAAGTAAGTGTCCTTGAGGTCGAGAGACACCAACCAGTCCTGAAGTTGAAGGGCCTGGAGGACTTCAGAAAGAGTAACCATCTTGAACTTGCCCTTCCTGAGGAGCTTGTTCAAACCGCGCAAGTCCATGATGGGTCTCAAACCCCAGTCTTTCTTCGAAATAAAAAAATAAGGGGAATACCATCCCTTGTTCCTCTCAGCTACAGGCACCAGTTCTATGGCGCCTTTCTCCAGCAGGGATTGTATTTCTTGCGTAAGGAGCGGATCCGGACTCTTCAAAGAGATATTCCCTGGTGGATTGGGATTGTCGTGAGGTCTCTGCCGGAAAGGAAGACAGTAGCCGTGGGCTATGATCTCCAGAACCCAAACATCTGATGTAATGGCACGCCACTCTACACGATGCTGCGCCAGCCTTCCCCCAACCGGCGAACCATGGGACATGGCGTCATGACGGAGCAGAAGCGGCTGCGGCAGTGCCTAAGGGCAAAGAGGCAACTGCCCGAGCAGCTTTGGCACCTCGAGAACCCGGTTTTCCACCTCTGGTACTCCTACGGTGACCCCTTTGACTTGCAGCTCCTCTCGATTTAGCAAACGATGAGTAATATCGAAAGGAACCTCCCCTCCATTGCTGTCCCCCAGGACGAAAAGGTAGAGGTTGGTGGACTGCAGCGCTCAACGACTTTGTTGCAGCTTTTTTTTTTTTTTAATTTCACTTTTATTGGTTTTGAAAGCTTAGCAATCACATAAATGCAGCTTACATCTCTTGTTTACAAAGAAAGCGAGCATGTAAGTAGAGTTACAGTCTCTTATTTCGCATAACAAGAAAACCCAACCTTTGTTTCTGATTATATCCCACCCCCCAACTCCCGCCCCCCGCATATGATATCAGACCTGGAACTAAAGAGAGCGTTAAACAAAACCATTAAACCGCAATTTTAGTCATGGCATTGGGCATAGAAGTCATGCATTGATTCAGCTGACGAGCACTCGAGTCATTTCAGGCATTAAACCATAATAGCCTTAGGTAAAGCGTAATTCAGACACATTTCACGAAGCATATGCGGAGCGAAACTCCGACCAGGTGTTCTCTACATTAGTACGGTCCCCGTGCAATGCTGCAGTCAAGCATTCCATTCTGTAGATGCTCAATGCGACCGCTAGCCATTCACTCTTGCTGGGGAGCGTGGGCCTTTTCCATGTCATGGTAAGGAATGCTCGAGCAGCCATCAGTAGGCCCTGCACCATTTTGCACGCCACCACTATCTTATCCCCAGTTTCAGTTAAGGAAAACAAAACGAGCAGTGGGTGCTTCTCTCTGTCCTCTCCGTCAAGGTCCCTGATCCAGCTAAGGACTTCTGACCAGTAGATTTGGACCTGTGCGCATCCCCACCACATATGCCAATAATCGGCCCGCCTCCCACATCCCCTCCAACAATTCGGGCTTACTCCCTGGTACATTTTGGCCAGCCGGGCAGGGTCGTATTGCCACCTGTATAGCAGTTTGATGGCATGTAATTTGTATTGACACGATAGGGATGATTTCGCCGTTCGTCTGCACATTTGTAACCATAGCTTTGGGGAGATTTGTCTGCCCATATCTAGCTCCCATTTGCCCTTGAGCATCAAGGAGGGTTTAATATCAATTTCAATGAGTGCGAGGTACATAGCACTGATCAGACCTTTGGAGCTTGTGCATAAATCAAGGATCTTCTCAAACGGTCTGAGGTCTCTCTGTAACTGTTGTTTCCATATTGATCTAGTCATTACCCCCTTGAGTCCAAGATACAGGAAGACCGAGAGGTTACCTATGCCGAGGGCTTCCTGCAACTCCTGAATGGTAATGAAGGAGTCATTTCGGCGCAATTGGCCTGCCCTTTCTAGCCCCGCCTGGTACCATGTTTCAAAACTTCCTGGCTCAGGAATTGCGTCGCGGATCCCAGGTGACCAGAGATGCCCCAGTGGGGCGGGCCATGTTGTGACACCCACCATTTTCCTCCCTGGTTTCCATATCGTGCCTATGATGGGGTGAGATTTGACAGTATTACGTAGTTGTGGTCCGGGCACCCATAGCCATTCACACATGACAAAGGGACGAAGGTGATAGTTATCAAGTGCTATCCACTGAGGCTCAGACTGCTGCCTAAAATGTGGGACAAGGATTCTGAGCTGAGTGGCTCTATAGTATGTCTCAATATCTGGAAGACCCACCCCAGCGTTATCCTTTCTAAGTTGAAGGAGGGATCTCGGGATTCTTGGCTTTTGGCCTTGCCATAGAAAGTTTAGTATCAATTTCCTCGTATCTGTAAAGTATTCTGGGGGCATTTTAATAGGGAGCATTTGAAAGAGATATAGTATCTTAGGGAGCAGGACCATTTTTATAGCATTTAAACGCCCTAGCCATGAAATGGTAAGTTTGGACCACCTTTGGACATCTTTCTGGAGAGCAAGGGACATTGGGGGAAAGTTGGCCCCATACAAGGATCCAAGGTCACGGGTGACGTTAATGCCCAGGTATCGGAGTGTGGTGAGGCGGACTTTTACTCCCAAAGGGGCGAAGCGCTCGGCATCCAAGTCTCTGCGTTTATCTATTGGAAGGAGGACAGATTTCCCTGTATTGATTTTCAGTCCCACAAGCTCTCCATATTCCTCAATAATACTAAATGCTGCCGGGATCGAGTCTAAGGGGTCGGTCACATGTAGCAGAATATCATCAGCGTATAGGCCTAGTTTATATTCCCGGTCGCCCACTGTGATACCCTAACTCTGGTGTCATTTCTCAGCTTTTGTGCCAATGGTTCCAGAGACATCACAAATAGGATTGCTGACAATGGGCAACCTTGCCTTGTGCCTCTCTCAAGGGGAAACCAACGAGAGTATCCCCCGTTCACTGCCACTGACGTCATGGGGGAGCTATAGAGTGCTTTAATGGCACGGGAGAGCTGTGGTCCTAGCCCATATGAACTCAGTACCCTCTCCAGGAATTCCCATGAGACCCGATTAAAGGCCTTCTCGGCATCCAGAGACAGAAGGGACGGGTCCCCTTCCATCTCCTGCGCTTCATGGATTAAATGCAGCGTTTTCCTCATCGTATCCGCGCCTTGTCTGCCAAGGACGAATCCAACTTGGTCGGAGTTTATCAGCCTAGGGAGGAATGTTTCTAACCGGGCCGCAGTCACTCTAGCGTATATCTTCGCATCGATGTTAAGTAAGGAGATGGGGCGGTATGAGCTACAGTGTCTGGGGTCACGGCCTTCTTTTGGAATGACGGCAAGGAGGGCTTGTGAGAAGGACGGAGGTGCTTGGCCTGTGACAAAGATGTGGTTAAACAATGATGTAAGGAAAGGGGCAATAAAGGGGGAAAACATTTTGTAAAACCCAGGTGTGAATCCATCGTCCCCCGGGGCTTTCCCCGTCCTCAATCTCTTGATGGCCTCTATGACTTCCTCTTCCAGGACAGGCATGTCTAAGGAATCCGCTTCAGTGGGTGTTAGTGTGGGGATCCGCAATTCCTTCAGATATGTGTCTATACTCCCTACGGGGGGGGGGGGGCGGGTCGCACATATATAAGTCTTCATAGAAGTAGGCAAATGCTTCCTGTATATCTTCGGGGGCTGTGACTACCGTGTCCGTGAGTGCCATCCAGTCTCTCGATCGCTTCAACCCATCTCTCCGCTTTTTGCGCACGAAGGCGGGCAGCCAAGAGAGCATCAGCCCTGTCGCCCTTCTCATAGTATTTTTGTTTGAGATATTGCAGGGTCTGGGCCGTTTTACCGGCAATGAGTATTTTCAACTCTTCCCTGAGACGGCGGACTTCAGCAATATATACAGACCTCTCGGATGGAGATGACTGTGCATTATCCTGGGCCTTCCCAAGCCTTTCCCTTATAACTGTCTCTACCAGAGCACGTTCACGTTTTTTATCGGCTCCTTCCTTTATAAATATTCCCCTCAGCGTTGCTTTGGCGGCCTCCCAAACGTATGTCTTCCCCACCTCCCCTGTATCATTGATAAGAAAAAACTGCTTGATCTCAGTCTCAAGGTTTTCCCTGAAAACCGAGTCAGCCCATAAGGAATCATTACATCTCCATTTGGAGTTTGTGGGGCTAGATCGTGCCAGGGTATATCCACCATCACCATATCGTGGTCCGTCCATGCGGAGATTTGTATACTAGCTGCCTGCAAGATGCGCAAGAGGTGCTCTGAGAGGAAAATGTAATCAATGCGCGTGAGTGTGTCATGGGGGAGGGAATGAAAAGTGAAGCCTCTCTCCAACGGGTGTAAATGGCGCCAAGAATCGGTGAGGCCAAAGAGGTCAAGGGACAATTTGATGTCTGCTACGTTTTGGGTACCGGCGGGTCTACTGTATCTGCTTTAGTTTGTCTAAGGAGCTGTCCATCCATGTGTTAAAATCCCCGCCGAGGACCGTGTGTCCTCTGGCCATTCCAAAGACCACCTCTCTGATTCTATGCAGAAATCTGTTTTGCCCCTGATTAGGTGCATAAAGTGTAGCAAGGGTGACTATTGTGCCCCTTATGTTAGCAATGACTATGAGAGCCCTTCCCTCCTGATCTGTCCATGTCTCCATAATTGTGCTCCGCAGGCTTTTGCGGATTATGATCCCCACTCCCGCTTTCTTCAAAGTACCCGAGCTCCAAAAGGTGGGCCCAACTTCCCGCGATGGGATCATTCTCTCCTCACCCTTTCGATATCGCGTTTCCTGAAGGAAAAGAATGTCAATTTTCGATCTCCTAAATTCCCTGGCCACCATGGATCTTTTGGTAGGGGAGTTCAGACCCTTGACATTAAGTGTGCAGATACGTATCGTATCCGTGCAGAGTGTGTGTGCCATTTTAAGTTATGTACTTGTATGTGCACCTCGAGTACGCCTGTCTCAATGCCATCTTTGTGTGTGGAGCCCTCACATTTACGCATATTGTGCTGTTCCTCTCTTCAAGTCTGAGTTGTGATCGATAAAATATTCCCCACCCGCCCAACCTTACCTCCCCACCCCCCCTATCCCCTTTATGTTCGGCGCCCGATCCGTCTGGGTTAACCTCACCCAGTCGAACTCGGACCATCAGTGGTGACCGCAAGAGCAAGCGGTCCCATCTTACTACAAGCATATATAACAGTGAGCCCCCAACAGTCAACTCATACAGAAACTTTAACAATCCGCAGCTTCAGGATAGTACTATCAACTCCCCCCAGAGTGTCTTTACTGCGTGGATATTACTTCATATCATTCACCAAGTTCCTCATGCATACAGAATCGAGTGCTCCATGCGCACGGGCAGGTTAACATATTGCAGTCGAGGAGCGCATCGAGGGAGACATATGCAACAATGATCTTCAATGTGCGAGTACCATCCCGGTCGACACCGCAACCTGGTTTCGCGCCACCCCGGGCGGGGTCCCAAGTGGCGTGATCGGGCAAAAGTGCCCATCAGAAGAAGCCATTATCTTCAGCAATGGAGCACGCAAGTCCTCTGTCCAAGTTAATGTTCCATGTCTTGCGAGTTATTCATTCTCCGAAATTTCCTGGACCCCTGGATCCGCCTACGATGGGGACCCTTGATACGCCATTCAGCTTCCTTTTTGTTTGGATCTCCCTGGGAGGGGTCCTCTGCCTGTTCGCCCAGGAGATCAGCTGTGCAGTCTAATTTCCTTCTCCGAAGCGAGCTTTATTGTCGAGCCTTGCCACTCAAAGGTGAGAGAGAACGGGTAACCCCATCGATATCGGTTTCCCTTGTCCTTCAACATCTTTGTAATTGGGATACATTTCCTCCTCAGGGCAAGCGTGAGTGATGATAAGTCCTGATAAAGAGAGACGGCTGTGTCACCCATGGTGAGTGGCGGGGCATTTCTAGCTTTTTCCAAGATGCAGGTCCTATCAGCGTAGTTATGGAATCTGACTAGGACTGAACGTGGGCCCCCTGCCCTGCCTCCTGCTCTGTGAATGCGGTCGATTTTGGGTTCGTCTATCAGATCATCTTTAAAGAGGAGTTTTAAGATGCTGTGAATGGTTTGTTTCAAATCAAGGTCAGTTTCTCCTTTTTCAGGAATGCCGTGGCCACGTATGTTGTTACGGCGTTCTCTGTTTTCAAGATCGTCCACTTTCAGCTTTATTTCTTCTTCCCTGTGCTCCAACTCTGCAATACGAAGGTCCATCTGGGCTTCCAGCGTGTTTAAGGAGGTTTGATTGTGCTCGAGCTGCTCCACTCTGTCATCCATTTTATCCATCCTTTGCGTAATCTTGTCAATCCGACCCCCTATGTCTGCCCTCATACTCCTCATTTCCTTGAGTAGGTCAGCTACGTCCCCTTTAGTTGCTGCGGTCTCAGACCCTTGGGAAGCCATCGTTTGCTCGTTGGGGCCCTGGGGGTCTTCCTACGATGGGGCAAACTTATACTTTGCCAGTTTGCCCTTAGGGTCCATGGGTAGTGGGGTCACAACTATACAGTGGGGTGCTCTCAGGTCAACGTCTGCACAGAGTTCCAGTAGTGAAGTGCGTCTTGTGGTCCAGATAGATTCCGTGCTGTTGAGACCTGTTGAGGTAGGTCAAATCCCTCATATGTTCAATAGATGGTGTACTGGAATGCTGTATGGGGGCGGGGGCCTCTGCAAAGGAGCCACCTCCAAGGGGTACCTGCAGCTTCGTCCGGAGATCCCCGCAGGAAGAGTCCCGGCCAGGCGGGGTGTTAGCTCAATGGGACCAGCAGGCGCTAGGGGCGCGATGGAGGCCGAGGAGGGCACACACCCTGGACACCAGGGGCCCAACCCTCAGCCCACTGTAGCCTGGGGATGAGTGGAAATATGAAGCGCTGTACTGCGCAACGCGCGTAGTCCCAGTACCCCGGAATGGGGATGTGTTTGCCCCACGTTGAGCGCGTCTTTCCCTCAGATGAGCCCACAGAAGAGCTCAAAGTTCGGGGGGGGGGGGGGGTTTGGTGGATCCGCGTAAAGAGGGCCTTCCTCCACCGCCACCCGGGCGGAAACCCGCGCACCGGTCACCGGGGCTCGGTGCGCAACCCGCGGCCCGGAGCCCGGGGGAGGTCCACTATGGGCGTGTGTGCGGTGTCCACCCGCATGGGGCCACCGCGACGCGGGGGTTGCTGCGGTCCGACCACTGAGAGTCGGGATTCTGAGGCGGGTCGCGTGGCTCGGGAGGGGCCACGGCCTAGAGTCGGGGACCGAGTCTCCCGCGTCCGAGCCCGGGGCGGGCTCACTCTTTGTAAACCTCCTGCAGGTCGGGTATGGCCCGTGCGTCTTTTTAATTGCACGTACCTTCCCGCAGGGTTCAGCCGAACCTGGAGTCCGCGTCGCAGCAGGCTTCGTGGGATCGTGCGTATCCCGATGCGACGTGTGCTGGGAGCCTCCAGGCCTCGTCTGTCCTCCTTCGTCGATGTGACGCAGGAGAGTGTTTCTCCAGAATGCAAGGTCCGATTTTGATCGGATTTGGAACCTGATGGTGCCTGGGTGGTTCCGACGCCAGGTTCGGTCGCTATTTCAGCCGGCGGGGGTCTTGTGGTGGGGGCTCAACCCACTTTTCGGGACCCTTGCGCGGAGCTCACACGGGGACCGTCTCCATCCGTGCGCCCCCTGGTGGCCGCCCCGATCAACCTTGTTGCAGCTCTTGAGGTCTGCAACCTCCCAAGGCTCTCGTCAGCCTTGCTGCCAAAAAGATGTTCACCATCAAAGGGCATGTTGAGGAGCCGGGCTTGCACATCCGGAGCAAACCCAGACTTCCGCAACCACGCAAACCTGCGTATTATGGTGCTCGCCGCCGTGTACCGGCTGACACAATCTGCCATGTCCAGACCCGACTGAACCGACTCGCACATGGCATTCTTGACATCCTGCACAATAGCAAGAAAAGCATCCCGTTCCTCCCCTTCGGGAATATGTTCAGCCACTAACGAAATATAGTTCTACAGAGTGTGTGTGAAACGTGACAAGGCACACACGGAGTTGGCTGCCTGTAAAGCCATACCCCCTGAAGAAAACACTTTCTTCACCCAGCCATCAAAATGCTTGTCGTCCCTATCACGAGGGATGGTAGGGTACGATGCCTGCTTTGCTGAGGCTGTAGCCGCCTGCACCACCAAACTCTCCTGAGTGGGGTGCGTGGTCAAGTAGCAGGGGTCGCTACTGGCTGGGCGGTATTTTCGCGGCAAAGACTTGCTCACTGCCGGGAGACTCTCCGGAGCAGTCCAAGCTGCTGCCACGCTTCTCTGCAAGGCCATATGGAATGGCAGTACCGGGTCAGTTGGTGGACCTTGGTCGAGGATATCCGTCAGGTCATCCTGCAGAAAATCCACAGGTGGCGCCGACCGCCGCAAGTATTCCGTGACCCTCGACATAAGGCGCCGGTACGAGGACTCGGCATGGGTTGCAGGCTCAGGCCTACAGAACTCCACCTCCGGTGAGGTGTCCGGACCACTGGCGTCGTGCAACGACTGACGCAGGTCTTCAATCTGGCTATGACCAGACAAAATCTCGTCAGGCACCTCCTCAGGAACCATACCTTCGTCAGACCCTTCATCCACCTTAGAAATATAATCCAGATGCTGGAATGAGGGCACAGAAAAAGGGACAAAGACATTCTTAGCCTTGGCCAGAGCCTTTCTAGGGGGTTCCACTGTGCCACGGAGTACCTCCGACAAAGCAGCCTCGAAAGGAGTCGATGGAATCGGCGTCGAGCCTGGCACCGATGGCTTCGACACAGTCCTCGAGGGCGGTGCCCCGAGCGTGTCCTTCGACAGCCTGAGCGCCGATGGCATCGACGGCTTCCTCGGAGGCGGTGCCCCGAGCGTGTCCTTCGACAGCCTGAGCGCCGATGGCATTGATGGCTTCCTCGGAGGCGGAGCCTCAAGAGAGTCCCTCGGCGCCGATGTCAAGACATCACAGGCTCCGACGGTCTTGAGGGGTCGAGGACCGGGCATGTCTAGAGCGACCATCCTTGTCCGACCGAGACCTCGAAGGTGCCCGGTGATCGCGACAACCGCTCAAGCCCAAAGGCGTGCGAGCGGCGTCTCTAGCATGGTCACGGCCAGCGTCTTTCGACAGCGCGGACGACCGGAGCCCTGCGACTGAAAAATTGCCATCATCTCTTGCCGAAATGAATCACATTCCGCAGCAGTGGAATGCTTGTTGGGGCAAGCTTCAAGCCAACGGGAGGAGTCGTCAGACGAGGACAGGTAAGGCGACCGATGCCGGCACTTCCGCGAGTGCCTCGAAGAGGCAGAGAAGGAACAAGTTACTTACCTGTAACTGTTGTTCTCCAGCATGGGTCTGGCATGGATTCACATGCTCATGAATATTCCCCGTCGTCAGGCTGGGAATCCTCAGTAAAGAAAAAACCAGTATCAGTTTCGTTTCTGATCTGTCTTTCGTAGTAACAACCAATCACTGGTCTCTGCGTCATACTGACCACAGCCAATGACTGCCCTCTACCTAAGCACCGCCTCTGGCAGCCATCTTCAGATTTGGAAGCACGTGAAGTGGCAGTATGACCAAGTGAAGAGCCGCAGAGGGGTAGGCGGGAGGGTTCGCATGTGAATCCATGCCAGACCCATGCTGGAGAACAACAGTTACAGGTAAGTAACTTGTTCCTTCTCCAGCATGGGGTCTGGCATGGATTCACATGCTCATGAATAAAGAATACATAGCAGTACACACATGCACAACCACGGGAGGTGGCAACGGCTCAACATTAAGCAGTACATCAAACTCAACATTAAGCATCTTACCTCCTCACCAGGCTCACCTCAGGCGAACAGGTTGCGCAGCACTGCTTGGCCGACCCTGGACTCCTCCCTGGAATCCCGATCGACGCAGTAGAATTTCGTGAAGGTGTGCGTCGACCTCCACGTAGCAGCCCTGCATATGTCCAGCAGGGGCACACCAGAAAGGAACGCCGTGGTAGCTGCGATCGCTCTGGTGGAATGGGCTCTCGGACGGCCAGGCAGCGGTCGGTTTGCCAACCGATGACAGTACATGATACAGCCGGAGAGCCATCTGGAAATGGAAGCCTTCGAGAGAGCCTTCCCCTGATTGACAGGTCCAAAGTTCACAAAGAGTTGTGACGTCTTCCGAAAACACTTTGTGCGGTCCACGTAGAACTTCAGCGCTCTAGCCACATCCAGCGAGTGCAAAGTCCTCTCAGCCGGCGACGAAGGGAAGAACACAGGCAACACCAAGGGTTCATTGAGATGGAAGTCCGACGGTATCTTGGGCATGAAGGAGGGGTGCGTCCTCAGCACTACCCTCGTGTCGTGAAAAGTCAAGTACGGGGCCTTGCATGAAAGGGCCTGGATCTCTCCCACCCGTCGTGCGGAGGTGATGGCCACAAGAAACGCTGCTTTCCACGACAGTAACTTCAACGGGGTCGAGTGCAGAGGCTCGAACGGAGGTCCCATGAGCTTGGTCAGCACCACGTTGAGCTCCCACGCCGGGGCCGGAGCCTTCACCGGCGGGAACGATCTGAACAGTCCCTTCATGAACTCTTTCACCAGACGATGAGACCACAAGGACGTCCGGCCCGTGGTTCTGGTGTATCGGGAGATCGCAGCAAGATGAATCTTGATGGACGCGTGTGCCAGTCCAGCTTTGGCCAGCGTCAGCAGGTACGGCAGTACCTGGGGAGCCGTAATCCGTAGAGGGTTAATCTTCTGTGCGTGGCACCAGACAGAGAACCTCTTCCATTTGTGTCCGTAGCATTTAAGAGTCGAGGACGCCCTGGCCTTTGCAAGAACCTCTCTGCAGTCGGCCGGTATGTCGTATCCTCCAAACTCTAGCGCTGCAGGAGCCAGGCCTGCAAGTTCAGCGATTTCGGGTCGTGGTGGAGGATGGCGCCTCCTTCCCTGGAGAGAAGATCCGCGTCCACCGGCAGCTTGATTGGCGGGGACGCTGACAAGTCCAGAAGGTCCGGGAACCATATCTGCCTCGGCCACGCAGGTGCGACGAGGATCATCCTGCACCGTGACCTCTTGAGCTGGTTGACTAGCCGGATTACCAGTGGCAAAGGAGGGAACGCGTAGAGGAACAGGCCCTCCCAGGGGAACGAGAAGGCATCGCCCATGCTCCTCGCCTGGGGAAACCTGCTGGCGAACCTCCGGCACTTGGAGTTCGTCGCCGTCGCAAACAGGTCGATCTGGGGTGTGCCCCACCGTCGGAAGAGGCGATCCACTAGATCCTGTCGTAGTTCCCACTCGTGGCACGAGCGCAGCTCCCTGCTGAGTGAGTCGGCAATGGTGTTTTTTATCCCTGCCAGATGAAACGGCACCAGAAACATCCTTTGGGCGACGGCCCAATGCCACAGGTCCTGCGCCTCCTTGGACAGCGCTGGGGACCTGGTTCCGCCCTGTTTCCTGATGTAAAACATGGTGGTGGTGTTGTCGGTGAAGATCCTCACCACCTTGCCCTTGAGGGACGGAAGGAAGGACCTGAGGGCCCAGAACACTGCACGGAGCTCCAGGACGTTGATATGGAGGGACTTCTCCGTCGGGAGCCAAAGGCCTCTTGCGTGCAGATTTTCGGTGTGCGCTCCCCACCCTTCCAGGGAGGCATCGGTGGTCACTGTCTCCTGGTGGTCTGGGGTCTGGAAGTCCATGCCCGCCGTCAGATGCGTGCGGTTGCCCCACCACCGGACCGCTCGGCGGAAACTCTCGTCGAGTGTGATCCTCTCCTCGAAGCTGCCCGTCGTTTGGATCCAGCGCGCGTCCAGGAACTCCTGCAACGGGTGCATCCGGAGCCTGCACATGGGAATGAGGTAGATGCAGGAAGACATCATTCCGAGGAGGGCGTTGATGGACCTCACCTTGGCCGCGTCGGAAACCAACATCCGCTGTACCTTACCCAGGATGGACCTGGTCCTTTCCTCCGACGGGGAGGCCAGAAGAGACACTGTGTCGAGCTTCGCTCCCAGAAACGGTGCGTTTTGCGCGGGTACCAGATGAGACTTGGCGTAGTTCACGGAGAATCCCAGGTCCGTGAGAAGTCGGACGGTCCTTGCCGTGTGATCCAGGGCGAGCTCCCTCGTCTTGGCTCGGATGAGCCAGTCGTCCAGGTAGGGGTAGACGTGGATCCCCTCGCGTCGCAGCTGCGCCGCCACCGGTGCAAGGCACTTGGTGAATACCCTGGGGGCCGACCGTAGTCCGAAGGGGAGGGCTTTGAACTGGTAGTGACGCCCTTGGACCACAAACCTGAGGAATTTTCGGTGCCCCTTCAGGATGGGAATATGGAAGTAGGCATCCTCCAAATCCAACGACGACAGGAAGTCTCCTTCCTCCAGCTGACCCAGGACGTGCTGGAGGGTGACCATCCGGAACTTTTGCGCCTTGATGAACTTGTTCAGACGTCGCAGGTCCAGGATGGGGCGCCATCCCCCCGTCTTCTTCTTCACGAGGAAGTATCTCGAGTAAACTCCGGAGCCCCGAAGTCTCTTTGGGACGAGTTCGATGGCGCCCTTCCTCAGCATCGCCTTTACCTCCAGGAGAAGTTGAGGGACGTGAAGTTATTTCCTGGCCACGGGGGGGACGCGCGGACACCTTCTTTGAAACTCGAGCGCGTGGCCCCGGGCCAAGGCGTCCAGCACCCAACGGTCGGTGGAGATGGACTCCCACACGCTGACGAAGCTCGCCAGCCGGCCTCCCACCGGGGTGCTTCGGTGGGGGCCCGACCCCACGGTCGGTTCAATCCTGCTTCGACGAGGCTTTGCCGCCTTGACCTCCTTGGCGACGACGGCGGGGTCCGCCAGACTTGCCTCGTCCTCTGTAGGCCTCCTGAGCCGACGAGCGGGCCGCTCGACGGTAGGTGGAGAAACCACCGCCTGAACTTTTGGAGGCGCCCTTGCCTCCGCTGCTCCGAAAGGGCGTCCGCCGTTGTTGCAGAACTCCAAGGGCCCGGGCCGTCTCGGTGTCCGCTTTAATGGCCTGAAGGGAATCGTCCACTGTTTTCCCAAACAGGTTGTTCCCATCGAAGGGCATGTCCAGGACTCTGGTCTGAACGTCTTGACGGAAGTCCGTAGCCTTGAGCCATCCACGCCGCCTAAGGCAAACGCCGTTGCCCAACTGGCGGAACCCAGTGTCGGCGATGTCCGTCGCAACGGTAATGGCGTGGTCCGAAGCCACCTCACCTTCCTGCAGGATCTCCAGGGCCTCTGCCCTCTTGTCGTCCGGCAAGAAGTCCAGTAGGGGAGCCAGTTTGTACCAGAGCTCCCTGTCGTAGCGGGCCACGATAGCCAAGGCATTGGCCGCTTTAATCGTCGTCGCCGCAGACGAGATGACTCTGCGTCCCATAGCGTCCAATTTCTTTCCCTCGCCGTCCGGTGGGGAAGTCGATGTGGAGGCCGCACCCCCCCCCCGCTTTTTTCCTGGCCGCCGCGGAGACAACGGAGTCCGGGTTAGGCTGCGCCCGGAGGCACAGGGGGGCCGTGTCCGGGACCCGGTACTTCTTCTCGTACCGGTCCCTTCTAGCTGGCGTCGTGGAAGGGTTCTTGAGGAGGGTGAGGCCCTCATCCCAAATGTCGTCCAATAGAGGCACTGAGAGGACCGTCTTCCTCTTGGCCTCGCGCCGCTGATAAAGGAAACCTTCCTTCTTCTCCTCAGGGCAGAGTTGGAAAAGCTCGGATGCCCTGGTGATCATGGAGTGGAACGATCCAATCTCGTCGGGCGGAGAAGCCCTGGTGGGAGGCGACGACGGTACATCCTCGTCGTATACCTCGTCGTCCGTATTCGTCGCTGCCGTGTCAGTCCCCGTATCATCCCCTCGGGTGGACGGGGAGGAGGGCTGGAAGGGGCGCGACGGCTGAAAAGGAGGCGGAGGGTGGATCCTTCTTTTCTTGGTAGGGGGAACACCAGAAGGTCCCGGTTCTGGGTCCCCCGACGGGAGAGGTTCCGTCGGCAACGGTAGTCTCGTCCTTATCTCTGAGCATAAGGACTGTATAGCCAACAAAATGGCCGACGAGTTGTCTCGCGGCGCTGGCAGAGGGGAATCCGACGGGCGATCAGGGGCCCCGTCGGTACCCTCGATGATGTCGTCGTCACCTGCGTCGGGATCCATCCCGACGGGCCGGTCTTCTTCCACGCCGAGGCCGTGGCTTAAAACTTCGACCAGCTCCTCCTCCGAGGTTGAGGCCGAATCTACGACGACGCCCTGCCCCCCCTTTTTCTTCCCCACGGGGGATTTCACGGGGGTCCTATCGATGGGCACAAAAGAGGACTCCCTCCGAGGTGGCAGGGAGACTCTGAGCCCCGAGGTCGCCACCACTGGTGTAGCCCCCCCCACAGGCTGAGCCAGGGCCGCCGCGACAGTTTCGATAGAGGGCTTGGCCGGATGGATTAAGGCCTTCACCACCTTAGGTGCGCTCACCGCCTTATCCTTGAGGGGGGGACACTGCCTCGCTCCCCCTCCGATGGGGCCTTCGAGCTCGACCGGGGCCTCTCCAGGAGCTTCGCCGGGTGCTCGGCCTTCCTCTTACCCGACCCAGAGCGTTGGCTCGTGGTTGATGGTGCCGGGGAGGGTGCGCCCTGCCTGGCGCCCGTAGAGCCCGACCGTTCGGCGCTCCCGGTGCCAGCGGACTCGCGGTGCTTTGCCTTGTGTTGGACCCCCATCGCCGGGGCGTCCTCAAAGGTCTTAGAAGACCGCTCGGATTTCTTCCTCTTCTTCTCGCCTGACGGGCTCTTCCCTTCCAGCCAGTTGGCGAGACTTTGATGGCGGTCCTTCATGGTCCGCTCCGACATGTTGCCGCAAAACGCACAGTCCTTCTCCACGTGCGTCTTGTCCTCATGTAAGCAGTAGAGACAAAAGGAGTGTTCGTCCTCCTTAAAGACGTTCTGCAGCTGGCATCCAGGGCAGACCCTGAACAGCTTTCCGGGCGTCGAGCATCCCTTCTCCTGGGCCATGTCCGGGCCTGAGAAACTTCTGGAGTCCTCCAAAAGCGTAGCTCGACGAAATCTTCACCCTTGAGGGGCGCAGACGAATCCGACACGGGTACCCGTTGATCGGATGGAGAGTCGGTGGAGCTTGAGGCTCTTTTGACCGAAAAAACGAAGTTTTTGAGAAAAAACGTGAAAAAATAGCACTAACGCTCGAGAGCAATAGCACGAGGATCCCAACACATGAACGTGCGGTAAAAATCTGAAGATGGCTGCCAGAGGCGGTGCTTAGATAGAGGGCAGTCATTGGCTGTGGTCAGTGTGAGGCAGAGACCAGTGATTGGTTGTTACTACGAAAGACAGATCAGAAACGAAACTGATACTGGTTTTTTCTTTACCGAGGATTCCCAGCCTGACGACGGGGAATATTCATGAGCATGTGAATCCATGCCAGACCCCATGCTGGAGAAATGGCGGGACCTACTCCTGGACCGAGACCCCCCAGACTTACGCTGACGATGCGGAGAGTCACCCCTCGAATCGTCAGGCGAAAGCCCAGTGGATCTCGACTTCCGGGGCTTGGCCACCTTACCTACAGAAAGCTTCTTCTTACGCTCCCGCAAGGCCTTCGATGTAAGCGACTTGCAGTCTACACAGTCATCCGTGTCGTGGTCCTCACCGAGGCACCAGAGGCAGGCGCCGTGCAAATTCGTCGACATCTTGGACCCGCAGTCCCGTAACTTCTTAAAACCCGGCCGCGGGGTGGAAGAAGACAAAGACATCAAGAAAATCTTCACAACGAACAGGTTCGAAGAACCGAAAGAACAGAACACAGGTGCGCCAATATCGCCGAAGCGAACATGTTCGTGGAAAAAACGGAACTGAGGCTACGGGCGTTGTGCGTCCTACTTATAACATCCGGTGACATCGGCTCGATGGAGGCCATTGAGGACAGCGTATCGACGTCGTCGACGCAGGACGCAGAAACTTTTCCGAAGCAGCACAGCTGTGGTGATTACCTGTCAGATATGGAATACGTTGGAGGACCCAATCCCCTCGAAAAGTGCTATTAAGATGAGATATTCGTAATTTAAGATTGGATAAAGGTGTACAGAAACATTAAAAGTAAACAGCTAAAACTAGTGTATAAAAATTGGATCAAAGGAAGGAAAGCAGTTCAAAACCAGAAAGACTGAGATAACATGCTAAAACAAATTGCAGGCAAATCTAGGGACGGTATTTGGGCCCTTCTGAATGAAGCAACAGCCAATACACAAGCATCAGTAAAATCAACTCAATATCACAAGAGGCTTGGGCAAGTCTACTTTCGTGAAATGTTTCGGTCACCCTTTCCCAATATGCATTTAAACTTTCACACTGGGTCTACCAAGCATGAATTCCCGCTAGAAATAGAAGATATTAGGTATGGCATATCCAAGCTAAGTCGATCCCGTGCAATGGGCCCTGACGGACTACATAATGGTATGATCAAAATAAATCCACAGGAATGGGATGAGATTTTATATCGAATATATAAGAACATATTTAAAATAGGTAAAATCCCAGCCACGTGGAAGAAGTCAATTATCCTTCCAATATTCAAAAAAAGGTAATAGAGAGGATCCTAAATCATACAGACCTATAGCAATACTGGATTGTCCAGGAAAAATGTTTGCTCGATTGCTCGTGACCCAACTAAGTAAGTGGCTGGATAGTGAGAAGATACGTGATCCATTTCAAACTGGGTTTATTCCCGGTTTAGGGACAGCCATAAATATAGTAACATTGAATGGCCTAATAAAGTGGTCCCATCATCAGAATCAAGCAATCTATATTGCTTTTTTAGATTTTACGATGGCGTTTGACGCCGTACCGCGAGAATTGCTATACAAAAAAAAATTGATAGATCAAGGATGTCCTTGGGAAATCTTGAAATGGCTAGAGTTGTATCCGGTGGATGATCCGGAGGCCTTTTCTGAAAAGGAAGGCAGTAACCCTGGGCTAGTGTTTCCAGTGCCCAAGCATATGAAGTAATGCCCGGCCATTCGTTCATATGCTGAGAGATTTTGCCTCCCACCAGGGTCTTTTGGGTCAAGACCTCAGAGTGGCTTAGAGGCAGCTGCAGCAGCGGCTGAGGGGACAGTTGCCGCTGCTGGGGCTGATCTAGCACCCTTTCCTCGTCCACCACTAGGGAATCTTTTTTGTCCTCTTTGACTAACCTGTCCTCCTCCTCTTCCAAATGAGAAATAGAAAGACCCTTCCAGGAAGATGAACCTGAGTAGGAGTGTTGCTGAGGTTGTCGTATGGAGGCGCTAAGTGACTTAGCCGCTACCTTAGAGGTCTGCAGCTTCTCCCGACTCTCATCCGCCTTGCTGCCGAACAACCTCAAGCCGTCAAAGGGCATATTTGAGTAGCCTGGCCTGCACATCCGGTGCAAAGCATGACTTTCTCAGCCACACAAACTTACGTAGCACAGTGCTTGAAGCCATGGACCTGCTGATGCTGTCAGCAGTGTCCAGTCCTGACTGGAGAATCCCCCATTGCCTCCTTTCCATCTTTCACAATAGTCAGGAAGCTGCCTCGTTCCTCGCCTTCCGGAATGTGCTGAGCCACCATGCGAACAGTCCCACAGGGTGTAGGTAAACCTCAAAAGGGTACAAGTAACATTGGTTGACTTTAAAGCCATACTGCTCGAAGAAAAAATCTTTGACGCTACAGGAATCGACACCGTCTTCGGCAGAGGTGTCGATGTTGCCGACGCTGGCTTCGATAAAGTCGAAGGTGTCTTAGGCAAAGGTGCCATCGACAATAGTGTCGACAAAAGCTTCGACACTGGTGTTGATGAAGGTTTGGAACCCAATGCCATTTTGTCCGGCGTTGCCTTCGATTTATGCACTGATAGGCTTGTCGACTTGCTCTTTTTCTGAGGTATCGGAGAAGGTTCCCCAGACGGTACCCTCGATTTCTCGCCGGATTTAGAGCAGTTAGTAGTCTCTGACCTTCATCTGTAATCCGAAGGATGAGCTGGGGCACGGTCTTCGCTTGAATTCTTCGAGGGGCCACATTCTCCCAAATATTTGCATCATTGTGGCTCAGAAAGCCTCCCATTTTGTAGGGGAATCATGTTTAGAGGAGGAGAAGATGTTCAGTGACAGCTCTTCTTTGCATTCTTCGAAGAAGATTTTTTTTTAACAGACTCCTTGATCGAGACTTCTTCGACTTACACCGGGACGAGTCCCTAGACTCCCCAGAGTCTTTGTTCCTCTTCGAAGAGGCCTTTGAAGTTTCCCTCTCTACCTCCAATTTACCTAGTCGTTCCTTGAGAGCTTTTCCTCTTAGGGCCTGACAGGACCCGCAGTCATTGGTCAGGACGCAGGTACCACAGGCAGACGTGATGGGGATCAGTGATGGACATTTTCTTCCCGCAATCCCGGCATTTTTTAAAACCAGTTTTTGCGGTCGAAGGATTAGAAGATGAAGACATCTTGATGAAAAACTAAAGCGCCGTTTCAAACACACGAAGCGAAAACTTTTGGAAAAACAGAACTGACGCTAGCGGGCACAGCTCGAGTTACTTGTACTGCGGATGACAGACGCGCTTCGGCAGCACTCGAGGGACATCGACATCAAGCACAGCGCCCTCTGGTGTGGAAAAATGTTTTCCGAAGCAGCAAAGCTAATTATACAAATATAAAAGATGAGGAATATGTGGGAGGACACAATCCATTCGAAAGAGTTTTTGTTAGCCCATTCCTGACATGGTTTTGTCAATCATACTTCATTATTGAGAAATCCTTAGCCCCCCTTAGGTGTTTTGTCCAACCCATACCTTTAACCCTAAAGAATAAATGTATAGTTGTTGAACCACATAAACAGACAGCGAGAGTACAAGCGATTTATGCGAGTGAGCGCATGAGAGTGCATGTGTGGGTGAGTCTGTGCATGTCAGTGAGTCAGAGTGGGAGAGCAAGTTACTGAGTGCAAGTGAGCGTGTTTTGCAAGCATGTGTGAATCCGTGAAAGAATGTGCGTGTGTGCAGGAGCGCCTGTGCTGACATGCGAGTGGGTGCAAGGGTGAGTGTGGGCCAGAGCCAACAATCTCCAGAGCCAGCCAGAGCCAGCAATAGCCAGGGCCATGGCCGGGGCCAGGGCCGGCAATGGCCATGGCCGGGGCCAGGGCCGGCAATGGCCATGGCCGGGGCCAGGGCCGGCAATGGCCATGGCCGGGGCCAGGGCCGGCAATGGCCATGGCCGGGGCCGGCAATGGCCATGGCCGGGGCCAGGGCCGGCAATGGCCATGGCCGGGGCCAGGGCCGGCAATGGCCATGGCCCCGGCAATGGCCATGGCCGGGGCCAGGGCCGGCAATGGCCATGGCCATGGCCAGAGCCATGGCCAGAGCCATGGCCATGGCCAGAGCCAGAGATGGCCATGGCCAGGGCAAGAGACGACAATGTTTTGCACACATGAAAAAGCAACTTTCTACAAAAGTATTTACTTAACATTAAAATGAGGGATCGAGACTCTACATAAGGTGATTAAAGAATTCAATAAAGTATGCTCTAGATGAACCGCTCCACAACTGACCACCACAAACAATGGCTGCCCCTGCAATCACCCTTAAATAATCCTGATTTCTTCCATCTGTCTGAGGCTGTCAGCTTTCGGCCCCTCCGTCCCACCACTGGATGGAATTCCTGCACGACTCCCCTTCATAGGCCATTAGCAAGTTAAGACTGTTTGTGACCCATCTCTGGGCCTAAACTAAGGGCTGGATAGGGTTCCAACAGTACCTACAGAGGCTGGCAGCACTCATCACTTACCCATATTCAATACAGTCACCCCCTGACTTCCATGCCAGCTCAGATCTTGTTCCCGCCCTCTCCCTCATTGCCACAGATCTTAGTACCCCCCCTGATTAGCTGAGGCCAAGGTTCAGCACCATGCTACAAAGTGGCTGAAACCTTTAAGTCCTCTGTAACTCCAACTGGCTAAGTTTGGCAGACCTCTACACTGGCAGTAGGGGAGAGGAAAAGCAATCACCATATCCCAAGACCGCTCTCCTCATCCCATGAATTCTTTGAAGATGGTTACTATCGCCAACCGATCAAGTGGCTGTACTTTGAGGCAGCCCCCTCTGAAGAAGACTGTTGCCACCTTCTTATGGTTAAGGCTAGCGATCCCCCACCACAGACAGGAAGAAAACACCCTCCAGCACTACTGGGCTCCCACCCCCCGCCCCCCCCCCCCCCAACTCTTGCCTAGCCCCTGGGCCTTCCTTCCAACCCCCCTGCTTTTTTATCCCCTTGCCCTGGCTGTCAGCTATCCCCCATCCCCTTCCCCCACTGCCCCCCTTTTTGTTCCACTTCTTGCTACTGCACTTGCACAAGCCGAATATCACCAGGCCTAGTAGGGCAGCTATTGTTGTTTATCTTCCATATCACTGCTCTCTCTAGTCTTGTGGCGCCTGGAAATACCTTTTTGGATGAATTGTGCGCCTTATAAATATCTTATAAATAAAAACAGCAAAGCCACTGTTGAGCAGCTCTAGCACCCATTCTGACTCGCCCTCCTAAAACATATCCACCTTTAACTTAAGAGAACCAACACCGAACTGGATGAGGATGCCAACAGCAACTTGCTACAGTGTTTGCCAGAGTTATCTGCAACACTTGCCAGAAGTAGTCAGGCAAAGTGGTCATACAACGTATGCTAGTCATGCCACATGTACAGAAAGTGTTCACATTTGTATATGGAAGTTCCATTTCTGTTTTAGCACTGTTAACAGATCCCAAAAAGTAGTAAGTGGTGATGAATTTCCAAAATGCATACTAGAACATTACCAACCTGTTCTGCAAAGTTTGAGTTGGGTGGTCCGATTCTTCTGCTCCTTCAAGAAACTCCCTTTCTTCCAGTAGCTTTCCATGTAGCTTCTCAACCTCCATCAGTTCTTCTTGCAAATTCAAATACTCTTCCAAACTGCTGTCTAGTTTAGGCAGCAAGGCTAGCATCTCATCTCTGTTCTTAAACCAATTTACCTGTTGCATACACAATTCAAGATGGATACTGTTAAATTCTCGGAGTAGGAACTGCAATTTACCAAAATAAAGACGCTGTTTATACAAAAAATGTCATCAATCATAAATATCTACTAAAGGAAGACAAACACTTCAAAAATTTGACTGTGCAAGTACACAATTCTGACCAGAAGAAAAAGTGCAGTCTAATAGACTTTATCTACTTGGTTTCGCATGTTGAATTTTACTTATACACTTGACTATCACCTTGGTCAGATCATGCAAACACAGTAAGGACATTTAGAATCAATCTAAAACATTTTGTGTAAACCAAGATGGCAATGCATCTGGTTAATAGATACAGCAGTTTAATTAAATAAGGATCCAATTAATGTGGACCTTGCCGGTGCAATCTGCAATTTAGACACAAACGCTTAAAAGTTTTTCCTAAAGTTATCATCTTAAACCTACTTTACTGGAAAAGAAGTTTAGGTTAGTTTTACTATGGCTATGACAAAGACAAGGGGGGTCATTATGAGTTTGGAGGTAACCATGGCGCTATTAGCGCCATGGCTGCCTCCAAACCCATACCAACTCCGCCCTGGTGAATGGAGCTATTACCGCCCCATTCCAAGGTTGGCGGGGGCGGTAATTCCCCATTCACCAGGGCCCTTCCCCATTCCCATTTGAGCCCCGGTAGGGCTCAATGGGAATGGGGAAGGCGCTAATAACGGTACCGCTAATTGCGGTACCGTTATTAGCTCCAAAGTCGCTTTGCGGGTCCTGTCCTTAAAACCAGGCGTTAAGGGAGGACCCGCAAAGGGACCTCGGAATAGGGCGATAAGGGATTACCGGCACCGGTGCCCTTAACGGTAATCCCTTACCGCCCGGGTCGTAATGAGGCCCAAGGACTAATGGATTCAGGAGCCAACACTTGATTTGAAAACCGTTTCTCAAAACAATTAGATTCTCATGGGTAACGACTGGCACGGAGGGCTGAGGCAGGTGGCCACAATGGCCAGGCATGTAAAGAGGATGGCCCCAGAGAGACAGGCGGAATCTGCTGTGAGAACTTACTAGCAGAGTGACACTTGCCGCCATGCCAGCCGCTCAGAATGTAGAAATGGTGTGGGCAAGGACATTGTTAAGGGAGGAAAGATGGCGGCCAACTTCAAATGCAGAAGAGCAGGGAATATGGGCTATTGCAGCAAATTCAGCTTGCATTTCCTGTCTCCTGGTTGGTCAAGATTGGGGATCAGGTTGGTAATGGTTAATCACTACAAGGAGCATATAGCCAGAAAACATTTGGTGTGTAATTACGACATTTCTCACACAGCAATGCAGCAATTTCTACTTTTGTGCAGGCAAGCATGAGACTGTGGATCTGGGGTCTGTAGAATAGAGATTCCCTGTCAGATGCCCATCTGGCAAGGACACTGAATATTGCTGCCCACCACCCGAGCAGGCAGTCAGTCTTCCACAAACAGTAAATATGTCAGGAGGTTTAGGGTGAAATATTTGCCTCGTGTGTGACTGCTCAAGTGGACCACTTCAACTTCAGGGTCAACCAGAAGTGCAAGCTGTTCCACTCAAGGGAATTGTCCCCAAAGGTGGCTCTAGCAGACGCATTGATTAGTGTGGAATTTGGCTCTCCTCTATGCATTTTTCATATTCCTGTCATCCTGCAGGACCGTCGGAGAGTGAGGAGGTTCAGACTCATGATCGCTCCAACTATGCCCAGTAAATGTGATACCCTGAACTTTTGGACATTTACATCCATCCTCTCTGGTGCTTCCCAGTAAGGGCGGACCTGTTCTCCCAGTCAGAAGGCAGGATTCTCTATCTGAGCCTCAGCATTCTCAGCCTTCATTCTAAGCCGATGAGGCGCTGAGATAAAGATTGGGGACGTTCCCTGTCCCCAAAGGGGAAGACCCCCCCGCCCACCGCCCTTGTGAGGCTAGGGAGGTGAACCTGCTCTGCAACTACCTTCCGAAGTAATAGAGGCAAGTGAGACCTCAGCAGTAGAGACTCCCCTTTGGGGACAAGGACTTTCATTCCTGTGAGAAACTTTCTAGAGAACATACCAATAACATCTATTCTAAGATATCCTGCAAAGATTTAGGCGAAGAAAATATCAATATGTGCTATTGTCAAGGAGGAAACTGCAAGTGTTGCTTTAACCGAGAAATCCTCATTAACTGGGACGAGAAGGATGATCTGTGGAGGAGAACAGAATTCATGGAGGACAGAGAGAATGGACTTTGTAACTGCGCCAGAGAAGTCCCACGGCTACGTAGCATATGAAAGGGGAAGAGGCAAGAGAGAAATAAGAAGCCTGCAAGTTACGAATTGTCTCGCAAAAGCCAGCATTAAATAAATGCTGCACACTCGGCATCCACAAGTTATGAGAGGGCAGGAACCAGAGAGACGGGTGGCGTCTCGCAAGAACGAGCAGGAGAATAGTACCGTTGGATGCATAGCATCCTAAAAGCGGCAAATTGAATGAGAGGAAGAGTGGTGGCATGACAACAGGAAACGTGTGGTGGACCTGGGGTGCAGTTAATGCAGGTACTGTGCAAGCAAAACAGAATAAACCGGTACCTGGGAAGCCAGAGAGCCTTCATTTACGGCAGCAAGAAAGACGTGAAGGAACAATCAAAGGCCACCTGACGATGTTGACAGACAAGGAGGAAACAGAGGACCCATTGATGTTATCCCTACCAGTCACAAGTAACAGGGAAGACTGGAGACAGGAGGGGGACGGAGAACCATTATTGGAACGATCCTATTCGTCACAGTGTGGAGAAAGTCTATAAACGCCAGGGAAGTTCATAAGAATTATTACTGGAAAGCTCATACTAGTAGCGGTTAAGAGAACATCACTTTGATGTGTAGAGAAGTTAATGACATTTGTTACTGGAACACTCATACTCAGCCCAATGCAGGAGAGAGCAATACCTAGTAAATAGCCAGAAGGGATAAGGAGAAACGGTGTTGGAAAGTTCATAATCGTGTCAATCAGGTATGATATGATATATGATATGGCATTTGTAACCCGCCTATACACAGGTGTTTCAAGGCGCGAGACTAAGAAAAGGTGAGACTAAGAAAAGAAGAGAAATCACAAAACAGAGAAAGTATAAAGGTAGAAATGTGTCAATATTGGACAACCCTACAAGGGGAAAAAGGGAGCATCATTTGATATGAAAAGTCAAAAGGAAGAACAGAAAACCGCAGCCCAAGAAAAGAGCGGAAAATCCCAGCAAATACTGAATGTACTGTGTGAATTGATAAAAGTAGTCACCAGAGACTAAAGATAACCTATTGAGCTGAAGTTCAAAAGCAGCAAACGCAACAGGAGAAGGGAGTCATTCTATTAGGTTATTTGGCATTTATATAGCGCTCTATATATCATTGGTATGACCTCAAAGCGCTGGTAGGTTGAACGCCCTCTGGGATCGCAGTCCAAATCAGTTGAGACAGTAAGGTGTCATAGGGTGCTTGGGTGCACCGATGATGTGTGCAGCTGATGCAATTGCTACATGGTAGCTGCATCCTAGCATTAGGTGTGGTGGTATTTTGATATCAGTTGAATGTGTGCAGTCTGGAGGAAGGACACCAAGACTGGGTTCTGGCTGCATTACGCCTGTATGGTACGCTTATGTGTGCAGATAGGACGATTTTCGTGGGGTATATCTGCGTGGGCCGAGGGAAGGGGGCCATGGGAGCGGTTGTGGGAGAAGGGCAGCATTGCCGCACATCATTATTTCAGTTTTCTCAGGGTTCAAAAGGAGGTGGTTAACTTGTCATGCATCGGTCAATATCAGAGAAGCTTCAAGGTCGGGACGTGGGTTGGCCCTTGTCATGGGGATTCTCTGGTCCTTAGTTATTAGGTTTGAGAGGATTAGTTTGGACGGTGGACAGATTAATTTAAGACTTTTCACTGATGACTGACAAGCACCTTAGCAATTTTTGTTGGGTAGGGATTCCTCAGGAAAGTTAGACCTTTATCTTTTTCTTTAATAAAGAATTCATTCAAATGAATCAGAGTCTGCGGCCTCCGCCTGACCCACCACATATAGTGTCAGAGGCGGGATTGGGACCAAATGATAAAAGTTGGGGACCCGTGCAATTTAACTAGGTTAACTCGAAAGGCCAAACCGCCCACGGTCGCTACCGCAGAATCTATCAATTTTGACCTGCAGTACCAGTGAGATCATGTTCAAGCCGGTTTGCGCCTGTATATAAACGTAAGAAGCGCCCTCTTTTCACTTGTTAGCTTAATTTGACTAGAGTGTTTTTGCTTTGCTGGATATGGTTTGATTTTTGTGGACATTTTGGGGAAACTAGTTGAAAACTTGCCAGGATTTGTAAAGTAGTGGCTTTGAGACCACCTCAACCAGTTTTCCGGCAGTATTTTTGTGCCTTAATCGGGCACATGAGCGCCAGCACTTTAAAGCCAGTTTGCGTCCTGGTTGTGTGGACGTGGGTGAAAGACTCTGCTGCTTGTCCCTTATTGATGCCTAAAGGTACTGTGTCCATGTGGATGCTGATACCTACATGCATATAATTAGATGCATTTTTATTTAGTGCTCACTTTATGCGACGTTGGTGGATTGCCTTTGCAACTAATGTTTTTTTTGTGCTGCACTTTGTCCATCTGTGCTGACAAATGGTCAGGCCTTGCTTGACCTGACCGATCATGGTATCAGGCAAGGGAATCCACCCATTAACTATCATTGAGAGTGTGTGTAATAATCTGAAGGGATCCGCCTCTCCTGAGACTGCCGGCTCAAACACAAAACGCCAAAATCGTGCAGAGATTTTGGTTTACTATCTAGCTATGGTGGACTTGCGGTCCATGCTTGATACTGTTATCGACACAGGAGGCTTTTGGCGACTTTGTCACTAAGTCAGATCGCTGCTCTATAAGTGCAGTATGGGATCATTGCGCTGCGCCTTTTAATGATTTCATTGACATCGCTCTGCCTGGCTTACCCGTGCTGAAACTCACTCCCACGACTGCCCCTTCAACTGCATTGATAACCTTTAAAGACAACATCATTATTGAGGTAGATGATTTACTCCCTAATGGGGTAGGTCTTGCCTCATTGCCGACTCCAAAGCTAGACGCCCCTGTAGTGCTGGAAAGGACTGACAAATTGGAGTCTTTGCAGAGAGCACAGAACTGGATGTGCTAGCAGTACCGTCTGGCCTTCCACGATTGCAGACTCAAATACCAGAATCAATGTTGCCTCTGATGGCAGCGTGCTGGCTCAAGGAATTTTGACCAGAAATGGATGGTGATGACACTCATAATCCTGCTGCCTCAGTGTCTGCTACTCGCAATTTAGTGAAGGGACAGGAATCTTGCTGTAATGCTCCTAATTTGCAAGTGTCACTTCTGAATACATGCTCTCCGTTTCAATTTGCAGTTGAATTGGTCGACTAAGGGGTGGACATACTGACCACCACCGAAACATGGCTAGATGATGCTGAGGTACATGCAGCTACTCTTGATACCCCATAAGGTTATAAAATGTTTGGGGTAGATTGTACAAACAATAGAGGGCTTGGAGTGGCCCTCATTTATAAGGACACACTAAAAATGCATATTACCAATGCCATGGCTTTAGACAGTTGTGAATATTGAGTGGTTAAGTGTAGATTATAACACCCACTAGTTTTTTAATAGGCCTCCCTACAAAACTCCCCAATTTGAGAAACAACTGCTTGCATTACTCAGTGATATACTAAAACCAACTTTGCATATGATTTTTCTAGGCGATTTTAATTTGAGGGCCTCCAATGACGTGGATTTGGAGGCAGCCTCATTAACCCTTGCCGGCCTAGAGGCAGTGGGTATCTATGCATGTTAACGTACCAACACAGAGAGGGTAACATTCTGGACTGGGTCCCAACACATATCAATATCTCCCAAGTCTTGTCCTTTCCCTATCTATGGTCAAATCACTGGGTCAGTGATTGACTGGAATGCACACTTTCCTAAAAAGATAAAGAAATGTTAATTCAAACTGCTCTCCCTACAGTCCACCCTGGCGAGAACATTTCAGGAACAAATTCTACTACTAAGAACGGATATCAATTTGGAAGTGGCGGAAATTAAGCAGGAGGTCGGCCAATTGGGAGGGAGGACCCACATCATAGAAAAGGGCCTACAAGAGGTGGGCAAAGAGACTATGGAAAATAGCGAAGCGATAGAGAGATTGGACATGGCAACGCAAAACTTCACGATGGAAGACTTGAAAAATAGGTCCCGAAGGATCAACATTAGGATGAAACTGCTGCCAGAATCAGTGACGGACAGAGACTTGAAAGAACCAGTCCAGGAAATATATGCGGGCCTACTGCGTCAGACTGCCCCGGACAAGATAGAGCTGGACAGGGTGCACAGAGTGGGCCATCTCGGTAGAAGCCAGGGCGGTAGACCCAGAGATATCCTAACTGCCTTTGCGAGATATTCACAAAAGGAAGCGGTCCTGAGGGCAACCAGTCGGAACGAGCCAATTATATTTCAGGGTCAGCGAATAGAATTATACCAAGATTCGTCTCATAGTACCCTTCTCAAACGAGGCCAGATGGGGCAAGTAACCGCAAAACTCAAAAAGAAAGGGATCAAGTACAAATTGACATTTCTATTCGGATTGCTGTTCGACTGGCTGGCACACAGAGGAGGATAACCATGCTGCAAGAAGGAGTTGACATTTTATATATGGAGCTGGAACACGGCCAGGAGCCGGTCGGTGTAGGGAAGTCACCCGAGACTGGAAGAGGGACGAAGCCCAGACCGTGGGAGTGGTCAATGGTGGGAGAAGGGAGAAGAAGGAAATCAGCTCTGCGGGATGCCACCGGTAAGGAAAGAGGCACAGACTCTACCACGAGAGAGAGGATGGAACCCGTGGGGGAGGGGGGTTGGGGGGGGGGAAATAATCCGATATGTGCATAAGATCAATGGGGTGGTGGCCAACAAGGAGCAAATGAGGTTTGGAGGGGGGCGTGGGGGGTGAGGAGTTCAGGGGATGGGAGGAAAAGGGGGGGGGGAAAGGTGCCTACCGGGAGTTCGAGTGGGGAATTAAAGCCAGACTCGGGGTCATTGATAGACAGAGGAGGAGGAGCATTAATTGAGGAATTCATAAGGGGAGGGCATAACCAAGAAATCCACACTCAATTGGGTGACTCATAATGTTAGGGGCCTTAACTCCCCACTGAAGAGGAAAAAATTAGAGCTCTTTTCACAAAAAGAGAAAAGTCAGATTTCCTGGGGTTACAGGAGACGCATTTACTACATAAAGATCAGAACCGTCTTAGGCTACGGGGCTTTGATCAAATCCTCCAGGCAACAGGGGAGACTAAAACAGGCGGGCTGGCCCTGGCTATTCAGAATACAGTGAATTTTAGGGTCGGGGAGACCATAATGGATAAGGGAGGCGGGTATCTAATGGCAATAGGCAAGTTGGGAGATGCAGCTTTCACGATAGCGGTTATCCACGCTCCAAACTCAGGTCAAGACGTGTTTATGCGGGCCTTCCTGACGAAGATGGAGGAGCAAGCACGAGGGCATATAATTATACTGGGGGACCTGAACATAGCCTGGGACAGAGCCAGATATAGATCGGGGAAAAAGGATATGGGGGGAGGGGCCGTGGCCTCGCCAGAACTCAAGGAGAGAATGTCAGGCTTGGGTTTAAGAGATGTGTGGAGGGAAATTCACGGGAACGCAGAGGGATATACCTTTCTTTCTGAAGTACAGGGGACGCAATCAAGAATAGATTATATTTGGATGTCAGTGGGCCTGGTGGGTAGAGTTCAGGAAATAGAGGTGGGCCCTATGGGGATAGCCGACCATAAAACTAACAATGCAACTAGATATGGGAAATGGAAGGGGGGTATGGAGGTGGAAATACCTGGAACATCTAATGAGGGACCCAGCGCTTGGAGAAGAAATGGAGTAAAAGATGAGACACTTCTTCGAGAATAACAAAAGGGGAGATACAGGGGAAGACGCCAGATGGGACGCGTTCAAAACCAAAATGAGGGGGGAATTTATAGCGGCCAAAGCAATCAGACACAAACAACTTCAAGGCCCTGGAGATTCAGCTTGAGGGGAAAGTAGAAGGGGCAAGGAAGAAGGTGGCAGAGGCTCCAACTAGGAACAACCAGAAGGAAGTACAGAAGGGCGATAGGCCAGCTGGGGATCCTGCGGACTAAGAAAGCAAAAGGGGCCCTGCGGTATGTGAGACAAAAATACTATGCAAAAGCAAATAAGGCTGACGCCCTATTAGCGTGTCTCCTCCGGGGGACAACGTCAAGAAACACAATTACGGCCCTAAAAACAGAGAATGGCGTTAGAACCACACGACTGGAAGACATTCAGGAGAGTATGGTCAAATTTTACGAGACACTGTACACATCACAGGTCCCCCAAGCTCAGGTACAGGAGGACTTCCTGGGAAAAATACATCTACAAACACTCAGCAGGGAAGCCCAAACTAGTTTAAACCAAGCAATCTCGGAGGACGAGGTGAGAGGGGTCATAGCAAAATTGCCCTTGGGTAAGGCACCGGGCCCCGACGACTATTTGGCGTCTTTTTACAAGACCTTCTCAGGGATAGTAACACCACAATTAATCCACTTTTTCAACTCTTTCAAGGATAGAGGCCAGATAGCAGCATCTATGAAAGAGGCCAAGATCTCCCTTATATTGAAGCAAGGAAAGGACCACACGGAAAGATCGTCCTATAGGCCGATAGGCCTCATTAATGAGGACGCCAAGATATACACAAAAATCCTGGCCAATAGATTAGAGGGGTTCCTTCCAGACCTGATACACCAGGATCAGGCAGGATTCATTAAAGTGAGGCAAACATCGGACAATATAAGGAAGCTGGCTCACCTTGAAAAAGTAGACAAAACAAACACTCCAGCAGTCTTACTTGGACGCAGAAAAAGCATTTGACTGGGTGGAGTGGTCGTTCCTCTTCAGAACCATGGAAAGTATGGGGCTCGGGGGAACCTACTTGCAAATGGTAAAAGTGAACTATGAGGGGCCTCAAGCACGAATAATATTAAATGGAAGGTGTTAGGGAGAATTCTCTGTAAAGGCTAATTTCCCAAACCTAGCGAGTCCCCCAGCAGCTTTGCTGGACTTTTGGGGTTTATTTTTTTCTCCTGCTAAGAGTGAGACTCTTTTCCTCCCACTCTTAGACATGATTTGAGGTGTTCCTTTGACTTTGTATGTGTTTTATGGGCTATGGGGTCCTTTACCCCATAGGGCTTCATGTGTTTTTGGTATGTGGGTTACACAGCACCCTCCGTGCCGTAACCCAGGGGTGTCGTAGCAACCCCCAAACATAGACTCCATACCCTGGGACTGACTACTGTCTCCCAGGGCATGTAAAGTCACCATTGGCTTTACTAGTCTCAAATTGTGAGCAGAACCAGTACAAATCATCCTATTGTGGACGTACTGTTTGGGGCAATTCGATTGCCCCGGGGTCTGTTGTTCGAGGGGGCACTGTCCAGTCCCCCCTGACCGAGTTTTGGCTGGTGGCAGTGGATACTACTTTTTATATTCGACAGCGAATATATCCCTATGGGATTTTCCCATTGTTCGAGGCTACCACTTATTAAAATAGCCTCGAACATACCGCCAGTTTATTAAATTAATATAAATTCACCGGTTGGTATTTTTCGCCGAAACTTGGTTCCAAAATGGCGTTTGTGTTTGCTTCTGTGATTCCAACCCAAGTCGAGCCCTTTGTTCCACTTTTTGGCGGGCTTCTCCACAGAAGCCTCCAAAAGTGGTGCCATTCTGTCTGGGTACCACAGAGGGTGTGGGAGGGGGTTTAGGCACCCTGGACTGAGTTGCCTCGGCAACTCAAGTCGCACTCTTGTGTGATTGGCCCAAGTGGCATGTTTGATTGACAGCTAGGCTGAATGAATGGGGGTTTTCTGCATAAAAGCAGGGCTTTGGGGACTGGAACTTCAGACGTCGCCACAGGACCTAAAGAATCCGAGGAGGGAGAAGCCGAGCTGACCTGCAACGACACCACCAGTGGAGCCCTGCTGAACCGTCTCACCACTTTTCCCGACGACAGAGGAGATCTCCAGTCCGGAGAGTCTTCTTCCTTTGACTGGTGGGGATTACCAGTTTGCCCGTCTTTTCGCCTTCCTGGACCATCTCGTGGCCGTCTTGCCCGTGCCAAGCACCCCGGCAACCGGAATACCACGGTTTACCACTACCGCGAAGAAAAGGGTGGAACCTTGTAACCGGGAAACTCTGCGGCTGGTTTCTTCCCTGGCAGCGCAACGATCTTCAGCTTTCCTCCACGTCGAGACCTCCTCTTCCTCTGGACTAAACACCGACTTGCACCCACTGCCAGGAACAACTGCCCCCGCTGGAGCGTTCTTCCCACTTTCAGGTACTGTGTCCCGCCTGGCTTCCCTTGCGACAGATCGTTCGGGGTGACAAAGCCTCGACTTTCTAACCTGGGCTAGCCTGCGACCTGTTAACTAACTTTTCCTGACTTGATCGCAATCTTTTGTGAACTTTCTACAAAGACTCTTTGGGCATAACTCCACTGTGTGATCCAACACATTTCGCTTGCTCTCTCAAAGAGTGGGCCTGGCATTTGAACTTCCTTGCTCTCCAGTAGACTTTGCTTAACCTGCCTCACTGTGGTTCTTTGAAAAGGACTGAAATTTGTGTGCTTTCATAATAACCCTGTCTTTTTCCCTCCCTTTTTAAAAAAACTTATTAGAGTGCCATCTTATGTTAAGCACACACCCCTGTCTGAAAATAAGTGGTGTTTCTCATTAAGACTTGTCTAATCAGTAATTAGGGATATATATATATATATATATATATATATATATATATATATATATATATATACACATATACATATATATATAAAAAATAGTGACTTGAATTTATTTACCTCTCTTTGTGCTAGTGTAATTTACAAGTGTGTCTTTAAATAAATAATTATATACTTTTACACTAAAGCTCTGATCAGTGTTTGCTTGTGCTACTGTATCTCTGTACCTATTGTGTATACTCTATATACTGCCTAACTCATCTTGAGAGAAGTCCGACTGCTCAGCCACAGCTACCAGGTAAATCTGGGTGGTACAGACTGCTACCAATTGGGTTTACTGCCAACCACCTGTAGTCCTAAATCTTTTGCAGCGGTCCCCAAGGGAACTGCACAGGTTTCTGCCTAACAGAAGGACGTCCCAATCGTTCCATCTGAAAAGGGGAACGAAGCAGGGCTGCCCCTTATACCCGCTTCTGCGTGCCATCTACTTAGAGCCTTTACTGTAAGTTATTCGGGAAACAGATCTGGGGCATTGCATTTTCAGGTAGACAGCACAAAATGGCGGCCTTCGCCGACGATATGTTGCTTACCCTCACTAGCAACAAAAAGAAGTGGGGTCACGTGAAGCACACCACTAGACAAATCAAGCGGGGAAAATTGCTCACAGTGTAGGAGCCCAATGAGGGGATAGGCCAGATCAAGGGTAGTATAAAATCAATCAATCTTTATTGTTCACATAACAAATTACATTATACATAACGCTGAATCCATGGTAAAACAGCATAAAAACAAACAATGTTAAATATCTATAATTAAAGTGCATAATTATCTAATGAAACTCCTGCAATGCAGGATGGACATAAAGTGCACAGTGCAGATACAGTTTAGAAACATAGTGCACCAAGGCACAATCCAATGTCAAAAGTAATGACAAAATATTCAAAGCAACAATATGCAAAAAAGGGAAAAAGAAATAAGAAAGGGGTAAAACACAGCGGGGGTTTTAGCAAAAAGTGGTATCCCTGTGAGGTTTTAATATTGTCCCCAATTTCAAATTGTGTTTAAAATTATCTGACAAGTTGAAAGTGCAATGAAGTTGAAAAACAATGCATTACTTGTCACCATTCCGACCTAAACAGTCAACGACCAGTACCTAGTGCAGCCATCATCAATCTCATGTACTGAACTGGTATCTAAGAGTAGGTAGTTTCGACGACCTGCAAAAAATGTCTAAGGCGTCTATCTCTTTGACACAAAAGAGGCGGCATGACATGTATGTATGAATGGTTGATGCGTCCCATCTTAATCCGATTCACAACTGAGTTACATCAAAGAAATAAAAGAGGAGAAAAAGAGAAAGTAATAAACACACATGATAGAGTTAAAAACATCCGAGTTAAAAAATCCTTGACCTGACCTAGCAACCCCACAGTTACTCCATACAAGCAATTGAAATCTTGTTCTTGGCAGTAGTTCAAAAACCTTCACAAAAAGCCCAAAGTCATAATGTGGAAACCTTAATAAGTAGAGGGACGTGTAAAAACATGCCGTCGGTCATCCCTTGCCGCGGATATACAGTTAAATGAATACGACCAGGCAGGTAACGGGGAGAGGAGAGCCTAAATAATTCAAGGTACTCACTACAATCCCAATGGCGTGGCTGCTAACCTACAGAATAGAACACCTCAACAGTTCAACATGAAGAAAAACACTCTGAGTGGAAACACATAGGCGAGAGCAAAGAGAGGGAGCCCCTCTATTCCGGAGCAATGATGTCTTGGTAGAATAAAGTTCCAATATGAGTAAACTCGGTATGAATGCCTCCTGCGCGATGTACGGCGCTGCAGACATAGCAAGAAAAAGAAGGCCAAAGAAAAGACGGGGATAAGTAAAGAATTAAATAAATTCAAACCAAACCGGTAAGGGCAGAAACATCTGCCTCAGTGCGTCATAGATTGTTTAAAAAGTGCCAAATCAGTCCATCTATCTATGAATTAAGCATAGGAGGCAGGGTTGTACAGCAGATAGCATTATTCGTATATTATTGCCCTTATCTAAGAGAGGACAGTCACTGAAGCGTACAACTCAAATCTGGATAGCACCCCCTATCACAGTCTGGCCATATGTTAGAAAACAGAAATGGGCTGAAATCAGGACCCATTATGTTCACTAAAAGGCTGCTGTGAGTATACAGTGTCATGGCAGTAAGTATAAAGACACTGCTTTCCACATGCACAGAAAACGCAGTATAAAGGAGCGCCCTAACCTGAAGCCCGATCCTTCCACATTAAAGTGGAATCGGGTTCAGGGAAGAATGATTTCAGCAGCGGCGAAAAGTGTGAAAGATCACAGGGAGGGCAGCCGTGATCTTACCTGTGTGCCGAGAGCCGTGCTGTTATTGGACGCGTAACGTCCAAGCTCTCATCCTTGACTACCAGGATATAATGCGGCCAGCAAGAGAGAACCCTGCCGTGTCTGCGCGGTCCTCAGACTCCGAGGTAACTCGGAAGGCAGAGGTAGCTGCTGCATCCGCTTCCTAAAATATCGAGTCTACTGCACACGTGACTGTCAAATAGTCACGTGACTAACTAGTAAAACACAGCTCTTAAAGAGGCAAGACATTCATACCAAGGATTAGTCAATGGCACGCAGAAAAACGCTGATTTAACTTGCAAAAAAGCAAGGAAGAGAGACAAAGGAAAAGACTTATCCCTATGCTTGAACCACTAGTCAGATCCGGTAAGGGTGTATGCAATCACATGGATATATGTAGCTGATTCACGTTAAGTCACCAATGTCCATTAACCATGAATCAGTGTTTATCCATGCAATATCCTACCCATCAAGGGTATATAGAGCAGGTGCCTAGCCCGATCTAACTAAGGGAGTATTATATAAATTAATACAACATACTTACACAGAATTCCTTGTAAGCAACTCACTTAAGGGTAGGCATAACAACAGTCTATGCAGTTGGGGCAACACTTTCAAAAGGTCTTCAAGTAATACAATGAAGCCATTCTTCTTGGTGGTTTTAAACCATTATGGTAGCTGTCAGTTTAGTACACTTTTTTTTTTTTTTAAGGCAAACAACGGCCGTTCTAGATCAGGGTTATTGAGCTGGAGAAGGTGTCAATGTTTGTGGATAATTTTCTTGATCTCTTTATGGTGAGAGTTAAAGGTGGTCACGCATACAATACGTTGGTTAGTAATATCAGGTCTATTCTTCCTGGTAGGTAGTATGTCGCAGTGTTGGTATCTGGCTCTCTTCCGTGCCTGTTTGAGTAAGTATGGGGGATAACCTCTAGCCGTTAGTCTGGTGTAAATAATTCCAGCCTGTGTGGAGTAATCACTGATTTTGGTGCAATTCCGCCTTGTTCTCAAAAATTGCCCGTAGGGGATACTCTCCTTAAGGGCCTGTGGGTGAAAGCTATCAAATCATAGAATGGTGTTACGGTCCGTTTCTTTGCGAAATAGATCTACAACGATATGGTCCATGTAAATCTTGATGGCTAAGACCAAAAATGGAAGTGAGATGTTACTAGTTGCCATAGTGAATTTCAAATGAGGATTTAAAGAATTAATCCAGGGAAGGAAAGTTGTATAGTCACCCTTTGTAGTGTCCCAGACCATTATTATATCGTCTATGTACCTCTTATATAGACGTATCGCTGCGAAGAAGGGATTAGAGTCATGTCAAATAAGAGACTTCTCGAATTTCCACATATACAAGATTGCGTAGAGGGGCGAAAGACGCCCCCATTGACATGCCCTTTACCTGCAAATAATAAGAATTCTTAAATCTTAAGTAATTCTTGGTAAGAGCTAATTCTAATAACTGAATCAAAAATTCACTAGGTATCTGTTGGGTGGTATACGAATTGTTCGTTGTACAACTGTTCGAATTACAATTGACCTTTTCACAATTGACCGAATTGTGAAGGTCAATTGTAACATATGTGGGGGGAAACCCCCCACTTAACGCCAAACCCCCCAAAACCCATATATATATATATATATATATATATATATATATATATATATATATATATATATATATATATATATATATACGGTCAATTGTGAAAAGGTCAATTGTGACCCTTTAAATTCGGTCAATTGTTCGAGTCCAGTGAGCATGTAAGGCACTGCTAGAGAGGTTTGGGGCAGTCTCGGGGCTACGCATCAATATGGGAAAATCCGAATTGATGAATTTAGCGCTGGGGAAAGAGGAGAGGGGCCAACTAAAAGGAACAACGCCATTCGCTTGGCGCCCCGGGGGGAGGGGGGGATTACATACCTGGGGATAAGGATTACACCTAAACTCGTAGGATGGTACGCTGCAAACTACCCCCCATTGATAAAGAATATTAAAAAGGACCTTCTCAAGTGGCGAAATCACTGCATTTCATAGCTCGGGAGACTGGCAGCAGTAAAAATGGTGGCGATGCCGCGGCTCCTCTACCTATTCCAGGCTATCTCCCAAGCAGTCCCGGCAAGCTTCTTCAAGGAGTTCCAAACTATAAGAAATGACTTCATTTGGGAAGGGGAAAGAGCAAGGGTGAGCATGCTTCAACTCACAGCCCCCAGGTCAAGGGGGGCGGGGGGGGGGGGGAGTGTCTAGTATAGCATAACCCAATATTACAAGGCAACTCAACTCAGGGTAATAAGGGAATGGCTACACAAGGGGGAAGAGTAGCATTGGGTCAAGATGGACAGGGCAGTAGCAAAGCATGACTTAAAGGATGTTTTGTGGCTCCCGAAGCAACACCGGCCGGCACATATGTATGAAAGCACAATCACCAAACTAGTATAAGATAACTGGGACCGGCTGGTGAAGCATGAGGAGAGCACAACATTCCCGTCCCCCTTCACGCCCCTATATAACAATGATTTTACACCGAGTCTCGAGGGGGGTGGGGGGGTTTTTAGGCATTGGAGTGCTGGGGGCTGCAAAAGGATGCGAGATATGCTCACAGAAGGAGAGATTAGTTCCTTTGTGGACTGCAAAAGGGACTTCTCATTGGGGGAGGGGGAGAGGATGCGGTACTCCCAACTACGCCATTGGCTTTTACACCCCAAGAACAAAGAGGCAGCCACCAGGCCACCAACCGCCTTCGAGAAATTTCTAGTGACAAATGAAGGATCTAGAGGGCTGATCTCACATCTGTATAGGATAATAGACGGGGCCACCATGAGGCAAAGTTGGGCTTATTTGGGGAGATGGGAGCAAATATTGGGCAGAGGCATAGAAAATAGGGAATGGGAAAAATTGTGGCACAAGACCCGTAAAATAGCAAGAGCCTCCCAAATTCAGAAAGCTTGGTATAAAATCCTGTTCGGGTGGCATTATACACCAGCTCGCTTGCATAGGATATACCCTGGAACATCGGGGGTCTGCTGAAGGGGTTGTGGGAAGGAGGGCACAGCGGAGCACATATGGTGGAGGTGCCCAAAAATAGAGCCTTTTTGGAAAGAAATCCGACTGGCGCAGGAACAGGCACTTGGAAAATGGGGAAGCAGGGCCCCGGAACAAACATTATTGGGCATCAGGAGCGAAGAGGAGCAAGGGGACCTAAGAGCTAGAGAAAGAGCTCAAATACTGCTAACTATAGCAGGTATGACACTTATCGCCCAAAGATGGAAAAGCTTGAATATTCCAACTTTCCAGAACTGGCTGCGCAAAGTCTAGGAGTTAGTCATGTTGGAATAGGCCTCGTATGCTATGAACTGTGCCCTGCAGAACTTGGCGAGGGAATGGGGGGAGGTTTTGACCTTTCTTAGGGACGATTTCAGGATTGGTTGGCGGCCGCAACTATCACGATAGTCTGTAATATCTTCTTCTTCGCTGGACAATTCCGGTTCACCCCCCTCCCCCGACTCCTCACCTTCTACCTTCTTCTTGGATTCCCCTTTCTTGGAGTCTGAAGGTCTGTCCTTTTTTTTGTGAAGCTATGGACGTCCCCGTAAGGATGCCACTGTGCCACCATATAAAAGTGTAACGGGGGCAACCCTTCCGGAGTCACCAAGAAGAGGAAAAAGCCAAAGGCACAAAAAACCCTGAAGAGGTCAAATCCAAGGGAATGAGGTTCTGACTCAAGTAGCTGGCATCTGGTGTGGATGGAGGTACCAACAAGCAAGAAGGTGTAGCGAACAGGGTGCACCAAGGGCTAGGCAGAGGCAGTCCGGCAAACAGGCAGAGTTCTGTACACAACGGTAAACGTGGATGCAAGTGTAAGACAAAGGCAATCCGTAGAGCAGACCGGGTCCTGGTACACAGTGAACGGGAAGGCAAGGTAGAGCGGAGCAGTGCCGATAACGAGATACCGACTGGAAAGGGAGAAAAACAGGAAAGGGGGAAAAAGTAAAGAGGGAGGAAAGGTAGCGGAAGAGGAGAACTGAAGGCGGCAGAAGGGGCAAGAGAAGGTAAGGGCTAATGGGGGGAAAAACAGAGGAAGGTACAAGGAAGGCGAGGGAGCAGAACACTGAAGCGAGCGAGAGCGAAAGCAACACCAAAGGAGAAACTGGAAACGTTGCAACGCGCTCGCAACCCGGAAGTGGTGGAATAAATACTTCCGGTTACGTGTACGTGCAACAACTAGAGCGATACAGGTAAGAGTGAAGAACGTGATGGGAACGTTATGGCAGACCAAAGCGCCAGCGGTTCCAAACCCGCCATCCCTGTCTAGATGTAACAGCAACGCCTTAAACTTTTGGACCTATGTTGAACCCCTGGAGTTAAGACGAACCAAAAATGAATGAGAAAATACCTAAGGGGGCACCGAGGGTGGAGGGGAGGGGTTGGAGTTGCATTGTTTGTTGTTAAAAAATCTAATAAGAATAATACAAAAAAAAAAGTAAAGTTGTCTATATGGGTTCAGGGTGCACGGGAGAAACAAAGCGACAGGCACAGAAAGTCGCCACTACACAATGAGAAAGAAAGGTAGTATCCAATATTCAAGGATGCTGCCGTCCCATGCACACCAATAGTACTGAGCAGGATCTCAGTCAACATTTAGAAACCGTTTCTGTATAAACTTAAATATGATTAGTTCAGTTTACACAATTAACACTTAGGGATTGCACTGATCGTCATCCGTTTTAATGTGAGAAGTAAATCCAAAATTCAAACATTCACAATTCGTGCTTCAAATTATAATAAAAATTATGTAAAAGTATTAGTGATGAGCTCAACGCATTTCGAGATATCAATCCCCTCATCAGGAGCAAAATGTGTTGCTTATGTTGCTGGTTATACTTCAGACTATGACCATCGAAAGTCTACAAATAAGTAAATAACAGAGTCAAGCATTCATTCAATAAGACTACCCAGGAGTTCAAAAGTAATGGTTCATCAGACTAAACGTGATTTCATATGCATGGAAAATTGTTACATCACCTTGATCTAGTTCACTGAAGTATTGGATTCTACTATTCCTCATAGGGAAGGGATGCTCGAGGTTAAGGTCACCTACGCTATGATCTGGGGATCCACCTATGGTAAGAAGTATTAAGTGGTAATTAGTCTATCAAGCTGGAATGAGCGTATTGGAGAAGATCTATTGCTGGAGACCATCCCTTAACAGGGGCACTTTAAGCGGGTATCTTCTAAAGGTGGCAGTCTTGGTACTGTATGTTGTAGGGCTATCTAGAGGACATGTTTAGTCAATGATTAGCCAAGCCTATTGTTACTCAATGAAGACAAGCGCCAAGATAATTTGTCATCACCACTATTTATTCATCCAATAATTTGTACCCTTTGGATATGATTAGTCAGGTCCACATTAAAGGTGGTGGGCATAGTAAAATATCACTGCCTGATTCCTTTGACTGACAGCTCCCATCTAAGCTGCAGCGAGTTGATGCTAATCCCACGATGACTAAACAGATGAGGAGCTTTTAAAAAAGTTACCAAGAGGCTTTTGCAGCTCTCGTTAAACGCAGGCTTATTAACCTGGCCTTACCCTCAGAGACTAGAGAACTAGTTAATCAATTCCATCAGATAATCTCTGGCAAAGAAAAACACCTGTTTCTGCGACGACGACAAGGTGCAGGAAGATTAAGAGGGAATGCGAATGGACCTGGTGCAAAAATCAGTGCCCAGATACTGAAAGTGCCTATAAGAAAGCAGCAACAGGCTATAAACAAGCTATTGCTATGGCAAAACAGGCAGACTTCAACTCTAGAAAAGTCAATGCCAAATCCAGCCCAAGGGAACTGTTCTTAATTTTGAGAGAGCTTGAAGGTAAAAAGATTTTCAAAAGTGACCTACGATGAAAGAACATTCAAGAAGAACTAAAGACGAAAACAGCAAGACATCAATTGCATATTAGAAAGTTACAACAATCCCTGGAGGCTATAATTCTTCTCTCTGAAGCAGATCTCAGTACTTCACTTATTACTACTAACACTAACCAGCCTAAGTTTTCGTTTCAACCGGTCTGTGAAAGTGAGGTTCTTAAAACCATGAAGGGCATGAAACCAACTTTGTGCAAAGGGGACATTTGCCCGGCAATGTTATCAATGAGTCTTTGGATACACTTACTCCCTGGATTACCAAAATTGTGAAGTCCTCATTTGCAGCCTCTAGTGTGCTGGGTTGCTTGAAAGAGGCATGTATCATACTGTTGTGGAAAAAGGAAAATCTGGATCTTGCTGTGGCCAGCAACTATCAGTCTATCACAAATGTCCACTCCTACAAAAGATTTTGGATCTCCAGTTCTAAGTCTATTGAGTCAAACAACTTACTTGGTGTTCGCAAGTCAGGCTTTCGCATCAAGCATGGACCTGAGACGGCCCTTCTCAACCTCAAGTCCAACATCTCAGGAATTGTTGAGTCATACCACCCTTTAGATGTTACTTGATCTCTCAGCAGCCTTTGATCTTGTTGATCACACCTTGCTAGTCAGTAGGCTCGTCGATATTGTGAGGTGCATTAAGTAGCGCTGCGCCATGGATAGAGTCCTTTCTGGGTTCTTACTCTGCATGGGTCTCTGTGGATGATCTCGAAGCTCGCCCAGCTCCATTGCTGTGTGGCGTTCCACAGGCTCTTGTCTCTCGCCAACTCTTTACAACATCTATACTCGTCTCCTTTTCAATCTCCTGGATAGTCTCAGTATGCGAACACCCAGATACTCCCAGAACTCTCGGGTGACTGCATCCAGGACTCAAACGCCATCAATTGGATTTACACATCAATTAAACCATGGATGGCCATACATTCGTTAGCCTTGAATGACAACAAAACTGAACTCACGATTGTGAGATCTAGTCCTCGGCTAAAAAAACTGGAGCTTTGTTATAATCTGCTCACGATTGCCGGCTGTAATATGCCGGTGGACCCCTTTGTTAAAACAGTAGAAGTGTGCCTGGATTCCCAGTTCTCTATGAAGAAGCACACTGCTCATTTGCGGTCGTCCTGTGCCTATGTCATCAAACTATTGAGACAGATTAAATATTATTCATCCGAGAACAAAAGGAACCCTTTTTGCTTGTGCCCTAATTAATTACACATTGGATTACTTCAATAGCTTGCTGGAAGGCAGTTCTCTTGCTAATCTTCAAAAACTCCATACCATCCAGAATGGGCATTGAGGGCCATTCGTGCCCTTAGTAGGCAGGATCATGTCACCATGGCTAGATCCCTTCATTGGTTGCCAGTCAGGCATAGAATTGTCCACAAAATTCTTATGTTGACTCACAAATGCCGAAATAGTAATACACCTTGGTATCTTGCTGACCAACTTAAGACCATTCCGAGCAGGAGACTGTTCTGTTCGAATGATGGAAAAAAGCTATTCCAGCCACGCTTCAAATTGCAGAAATATGGGGGCACAAGGTTTGATGCGTGGGCTCACAGTGCCTAGAATGTTCTCCCAACTACTTTACATGCTATTCGTTCGCCTGAATCTTTTTAAGAGTGGTCAAAACACACCTGTTCAAGAAGAATTAATAGGTGCTCCTTGGCTCTGGGCCCTAATTTTGTTTGTTCGTTCCGTTGTGTATATGTTTTAAGTGCGCCCCGAGGCATACGGGCGTGAGGCGCAGTCAAGCCTTAAATAATAATACCACCAGGTTAAAGACACCTAAACCCCACAGGGCTAACATTAACCCTCACCCCGCCCCTACAGGAACATATATAAGGTTAGCTCCAAAATCCGGGCTAATTTGGAGGTATCGATTAGATGAGACGGCAGGGATCATCAACCCGGACTATAGGGACGAGGCTAAAGTCCTCCTGCACAGTCATGGAGAAAATTCATACACCGTAAAAGAGGGAGAAAAGATAGCCCAAGGGATGCTAGAAAAAGATCTGTTTCCAATACCACAAGAAGTTGATACCCAAACAAAAAATTATAGGGGTTAACAGGTTTTTGGAGAAGCAGACCTCCCTAAGACAGATAAACCTCCCCAGGAAACTGAAGAAGGTTATCCCCTTGCCAAACTGGTGTATGCACAACGAAATGACCATATCCTGAATGAGGCTTTTGTGTTAGGGAGAATTCTCTGTAAAGGCTAATTTCCCAAACCTAGTGAGTCCCCCAGCAGCTTTGCTGGATTTTTGGGGTTTATTTTTTTTCTCCTGCTAAGAGTGAGACTCTTTTCCTCCCAATCTTAGACATGATTTGAGGTGTTCCTTTGACTTTGTATGTGTTTTATGGGCTATGGGGTCCTTTACCCCATAGGGCTTCATGTGTTTTTGGTATATGGGTTACACAGCACCCTCCGTGCCGTAACCCAGGGGTATCGTAGCGACCCCCCAACAGACTCCATACCCTGGGAATGACTACTGTCTCCCAGGGCATGTAAAGTCACCATTGGCTTTACTAGTCTCAAATTGTGAACAGAACCAGTACAAACCATCCTATTGTGGGTTTACTGGTCGGGGCAATTCGATTGCCTCGGGGTCTGTTGTTCGAGGGGGCACTGTCCAGTCCCCCCCCGACCGACTTTTGGCTGGTGGCAGTGGATACTACTTTTTATATTCGACCGCAAATATATTCCTATGGGATTTTCCCATTGTTCGAGGCTACCACTTTTAAAAACAGCCTCGAACATACCGCCGGTTTATTAAATTAATATAAATTCACCGGTTGGTAATTTTTGCCGAAACTTTGTTCCAAAATGGCGTTTGTGTTCGCTTCTGTGACTCCAAGCCAAGTCGAGCCCTTTGTTCCACTTTTTGGCGGGCTTCTCCACAGAAGACTCCAAAAGTGGTGCCACTCTGTCTGGGTACCACAGGGGGTGTGGGAGGGGGTTTAGGAACCCTGGACTGAGTTGCCTCGGCAACTCAAGCCGCACTCTTGTGTGATTGGCCCAAGTGGTGAGCCGCCCGGCTCACCACTTAGCATGTTTGATTGACAGCTAGGCTGGATGAATGGGGGTTTTCTGCATAAAAGCAGGGCTTTGGGGACTGGAACTTCAGAAGTCGCCACAGGACCTAAAGAATCTGAGGAGGGAGAAGCCGAGCCGATCTGCAACGACGACACCACCGGTGGAGCCCTGCTGAACCGTCTCGCCACTTTTCCCCGACGACAGAGGAGATCTCCAGTCCGGAGAGTCTTCTTCCTTTGACTGGTGGGGATAACCAGTTTGCCCGTCTTTTCGCCTTCCTGGACCATCTCATGGCCGCCTTGCCCATGCCAAGCACCCCGGCAACCGAATACCACGGTTTACCACTACCTCGAAGAAAAGGGTGGTACCTTGTAACCGGGAAACTCCGCGGCTGGTTTCTTCCCTGGCAGTGCAACGACCTTCAGCTTTCCTCCACGTCGAGACCTCCTCTTCCTCTGGACGAAACACCGACTTGCACACGCTACCAGGAACAACTGCCCCCGCTGGAGCGTTCTTCCAACTTTCAGGTACTGTGTCCCGCCTGGCTTCCCTTGCGACAGATCGTTGGGGGTGACAAAGCCTCGACTTTCTAACCTGGGCTAGCCTGCGACCTGTTAACTAACTTTTCCTGACTTGATCGCAATCTTTTGTGAACTTTCTACAAAGACTCTTTGGGCATAACCCCACTGTGTGATCCTGGACACATTTCACTTGCTCTCTCTCTAAGAGTGGGCCTGGCATTTGAACTTCCTTGCTCTCCAGTAGACTTTGCCTAACCTGCCTCACTGTGGTTCTTTGAAAAGTATTGAAATTTGTGTGCTTTCATAACTCTGCCTTTTTCCCTCCCTTTTTAATAACTTATTAGAGTGCCATTGTATGTTAAGCGCTCACCCCTGTATGAAAATAAGTGGTGTTTCTCATTAAGAGTTGTCTAATAAGTAATTAGGGTTGTATATATATAATAGTGACTGTGTGTTGAATTTACTTACGTCTTTGTGCTAGTGTAATTTACAAGTGTGTCTTTAAATAAATAATTATATACTTCTACACCAACGTTCTGGTCAGTGTTTGCTTGTGCTACTGTATCTCTGTACCCATTGTGTATACTCTATATACTGCCTAACTCATCTTGAGAGAAGTCTGACTGCTCAGCCACAGCTACCAGGTAAATCTGGGTGGTACAGACTGCTACCAATTGGGTTTACTGCCAACCACCTGTAGTCCTAAATCTTTTGCAGTGGTCCCTAAGGGAACTGCACAGGTTTCTGCCTAACATTTTGTAAAAGTCGTCACAGAGGAAGGACAAAACCAGGTTGGTCCCTTCTTAAAAAAGGGCCTGTATATAGGGGCGACACTGCATCCAAAGTTAATTAGTAGTCCTGCAAGTCAGAGAAGGGTGGTGTTAGAACTAGCACACTCCCATTTGATGACAGATCATCAAGGAGTTGGGAAAACTCAAAGCCAAATAACACTAACATTTTATTGGCCATGGATATTTGCAGACAAACAACTTTGTACTGACACGTGAGACCTAACAGAAGACTACACCTACCCCAACTCCCCCACCCCCTTTACAACGACTGCCCATCATTGAGGTCCCATTTCCAAGAACAGCTATGGATATAGTGGGCCCATGAAAAGATCTAGATTGGGTAATAGTTGTATTTTGGTAACGGTCAACAAGGCTACATGTTATTCTGAGGCCTTCCCATTATGAAATAATAGTACGCAACAGATCTCAAGTCATCTGATACCTTTCTTGGGTTCCCCAAAGAGATCCTCATGGACCAGAGAACCACCTTATGTGAAGGATATCCTTACCATTAAACTTTTCTCCGATGCTTCTGGTGTCAAAGTCATCGTCAATATTTGCCCTAGATGTGCCTAGTACTGAATCGTACGCAGGAAAGATTTCTTCGCTCTACATCGAATTCTTAGCGTTTCCTCGCCTCTTCTCTGACCCCATCTTCTTCCTTTCTCTTCATTTCTACGCTCATCTGCCATTCGAATTTCCTCATCTCTTCGTCTCCTTATTCTTTTTTCACGTAGCCTTTGCTCTTCTTCTAACCTTTGCTGTATCTGTGTCTTGTTCGTTGGCTGCTCTTGGGTTGCGATCGAGCTGTGTTTCTTGCTCTTCGCGATATAGCTGTTCTCGCCTTTGTCTGTCTTTCCTTATCCTTTCGTCTCTTAACTTAGTCTCTCTCCTTTCTCCGTATCTCATCTAACCTCTCCTTTTGTTTCGCGTCATCAATGCCTTTGCCATCGAGTTTCAATAAAATGTGTCCTCCCATCCATTTGTCCTTTGCAAATGCTATCTCATCAGTTCTGTCTTCGCTTCCCTTCCATCTCTCCTCATCGAAAGATGCACTTGTCTATGCCTGATCTCTTCTTTCATCATCACGTCCCCCCTTGACCCTTGGGACTGCGGAGGTAATATTCTTGTCCTTATCTTTCCCTTGATTTTCGTCACTACTATGTGTAGGTGACTCATATGCAGGGTTGCTGTACCCCGTAGCTGCTTTAAGTTCCCTCAATGGGTATAATCCCTCGTCCTTACTTTCTTCAACTTTCGTTTCGGGTGGTGCAGGTAGCACGGTAGGCGCCTCAACCCCCTCTGTGCATACATTAAGTACCCAATCCGTTGGCGGCTCTTCCTCCTTTTCCCTGTTCATACATTTTCCATAACTCGAGAACAGCAAGGCATTTTTCTAACTTCTTTCCTGTATATGTGGCATGCAAATATGTCATTATATGTTGTAAGACGGCTTTAGATAAAGACCCATTTTATGGCCAAGGAATAAACATCTTGTGGGCGGTGCCTTTAAACCACTCGGTACTATATTTCTTTAGCTTGGGTGCGTGTTTGGGCAACTGTTTGCATAAGTGTGCCAATAGAGTCATGTCTTCTATGCTTAAATCTGTTCCCCTTCCTCTTATATGACACTTGTCAACGCTTTTGTGTGACTTAAACAGTGCTAACAATGAGCGAGCACCAAATATCGCAAGCTCCAATCCAAATTTCCACAAAATTTTATAACATCTGATTTACTCAAAAACATCAATTCATATGCGATTTTATCTCAACTATTAAACCGCACAAAATTGAAATCAGTTTTCTGTAAAAAATAAATACATTTTACATATGACGTCACGAGAAAACATAAGACAGACGCTTGACAGACTCGACGGACACCAGTTGGACACATATCTCTGCCTCTAATCATTACCCCTTCATGGAGTGTAAACGTATCCCTTTAACGACGTCTTTAAACATTGTGGTAGTCTATTTGTTCCCCATTATGTGGGACTCTGGGTACACGTTTCTTCTAGCCGCTATATTAAAGCGTAGGAATAAGGCGAATCCTCTCACCTCGAGTGTCTACCCCGGTAACCTTTTATTTACTTTTCTTGAGTCATTATCCAATATATATATATATACACACACACACACACACACACACACACACACACACACACACACACACAGTCTTCTCTACTTCTAACTAGATTTTGTTTTCCCTCCTCCCTCCATTACCTTTTCCCTTTACTTGTTCTAAGGCATGCACTATTTGCCAAAACATTCAATTTTTTGTTTCACTCACCGTTCGCATGGTTCTTCTCTGGACCCTCGGGATCACTGCCTTTGTTACTGCCTTCTTCAGTTTTTCACCCACTCGGGTGCCCTTAGGAATGGGAAGGGAAGTGTAGGGAACACGGTTCCCTTCAGGTCCTTTCTGCAGTTTTTTTCTAAATTACCACCGTCTACGGGGAGCTTCACGGTCTACTCAGCCGAAAGGCAAAGGACTTGTAATATTGCCAAAGACCTAGAGTTACTTTATGTCGACGGTCAACGGTGTCTTACTTAAAGTAATTAAATTGATTAAAATAAGACGGTGATTAAATTATTATTGATTTATTTATAATTATTATTTATGTATAATTAATAATAATAAATATTATTTATTTATAATTAGTGATTAATTATTATTGATTAAAGTAAGACGGTGTCTTACTTTAATCAATAATCGATAGTCGGTAACATCAAATCTTTGCTACCAAGTGTACTGGGGAGAACCCCGGCCGGACAATATAGCAGAGGTTTGCTCCGTAGTACTTTAAGACGAGATAGCTGCACCTTTGAGATGGATGGGGGTGCAGATCTATTACTCCAACACCAATCAATAAGGACAACTCAATGGTTTGGCAAAGGGAGTCCGTTTAATGACGAGTAAAAAAAACGGGGAGTCATGGAAATCAACAGTGATGCGATAGTCCGTCTCGCTTCAACTCCAACGAACTTCATACAAACAGTGACATTTATACTCAAACCTCGTCATAATCCGACGTGTAACACTAAAAACTTAATACAATTTCTATTGGTTAGGAAAAGGTAACTTTTTTTCTTGCACACAGGTAACATCAATGCTTACATATATTGCACATTGCTTCATTACATTTTACAAATTCAATTAGCTTCCGATCCTGAGTCATCTCGCTCCGCCTTATCAAACAGGTATTGTTTATATCTGTCCCATATGTTCCTTGGTCTGGATTGGGGTAGCACTGAGTCTATGTAGAGTTCCTCTGTATCATTAGTCCACACCATGTCCTTATCCCAATCAGCCTTAGTTGGGGGGTATGAGCTCTTCCATTTCATCAAAATTGCCCTTTTGGCTATTAGTAGGCTCAAATTCAACAGTCTACGCCAAGTCGGATTCATTTTCCCCACTGCTCCCAGCAAAAATATCCTGGGTGACCATTCCAGTGGTCGGTCAGCCATCTAATCTAAGGCGGCACAGATTTCTTCCCAGTAGCGTCTTAGCTTTATACATGACCATAGCATATGATAAATATTTGCATCCTCTGTCTGACATCTAGGGCAGGTCCCCGACATGTTGGGATATAGTCGTTTAAGTTTTGCTGGGGTATAATGTGTTCTCTGCACTATTTTGTAGTGAATTACCTTATATCTGGAATTACACGATATTTGCTTGGTGAGCGAGCAAATCTGTGCCCATTCCTGGTCATCAAAGTGCTGTCCCATGTCTTGTTCCCATTGACTCTTAGCTGCGGTATTCTCTGCAGGGCGCGTTTGAAGTAGTAGCATATACAGTGCCGCCGCCGAGACTTTTTGTGTCCCCCCTGTGAATGTGTAGCCCAGACCTATATTTATCGCTGGTTCGCTAGGGAATGTGGGGCATGCTTCTTGTATGGCCATTCGCACTTGGGTATACTGCTGTTTATGTCTATTCATGTCTCCCACAACCTCTCTGATGTCTATCCACTGGACAAAGCTCTGGTCAGGGAAGAGTTGTCCCCACTGGGTGATCCCTTTGGATGTCCAATGCATCGCGATTTGACTATCTGCACTGAAGGGTGTTTGTGGGTCTCCCCAGAGTGGCATACTCGGATGGTATAGCCTGTTGGTTTCGAACATATCGGCTATTTCGGCCCATGCAGTGGTCGTCACCTTCGCTGGTTCTATAGTGTTATAGTGCTTGGGGGTTGATCTGCTCAATTTGTGGAGTGCCGTTATCGCTTCGCGCTCTTTATAACCGGGCATCGGGGTCACAGGGTTGAGGAATTGTGTAGCCCATTGGGAGGCGTAGTGTGCCTGTCCAGCCAGATAATACAACTCCAAGTCAGGTGCCATCATCCCTCCTCTAGAGTGTGCATCAGTCAGATTTTTCCAGCTCACTCTGGGATGCCCTCCCCATACAAACGAGGTGCATGCGCCAGTCAGTGTGGTAAATAAAGATCGGCCCGGCCAGACAGGTATAGTGCTGAATAAATAAAAAAGCTTTGGTAATATGATCATTTTAATTAGTGCTATCCTGCCCATCAATGATATGGGGAGGGCGCCCCAGCGTTTTATTTTCACGCACAGGGTATCAGTGAGAACGCAATAGTTCAAGGTGCGGGAGAGCTGTGCTGTTCTGGCAATGTGTGCACCCAAATAAAGTATATGAGTAGGGCTCCAGACGAGACCATATAGGTCGTGTGGTTGCGGTGTATTTTCTGTGATTGGGAATATCTCTGATTTGCTAGAATTAAGACGTAGACCCGAATGTTCCACAAACCGTTTAACCTCAGCCAGTACCTTGCCCAAGGTTCGATCCGGATGTTTTAGATATAACAGAATGTCGTCTGCATATAAAGTTATAATGTGTAATTCACCGTCTAGCCCGAGTCCTGCTGAGCTATACCGTGCCCTAAGGATGTCTGCTAAAGGTTCAATTATTAATGCGAATAATAATGGCGATAATGGGCATCCTTGTCGCGTTCCCCCCTTCAGTTCCAGTTTGTTTGTTAAAACCCCATTGATTCTTATTTTTGCATGTGGGCATGTGTACAGTATTTTTATCCATTTCAGAAAATTGGGGCCGAACCCATAGTTGCGCAGAACCCCGAAGAGAAAGGGCCACCAAACCGTGTCGAAGGCCTTATGCATATCCAAGGAAACAGCCACGGCCTGGACCTAAGGGGGTGTTGTGGCTAAAATTTTATGGCACCTTCTAACATTGGTTGCAGTGGACCTTCCCTTAATAAACCCTGCCTGGTCTTCATGGACCATATACGGCATCAAAGGTGATAGTCTAGTTGCCAGGATTTTTGCATCGGTGTTTATTAATGACAATGGTCTATATGACCCACACTCCTCAGGGGGTTTTCCCCGGCTTGAGTAACAGTGTAATCACTGCTTCCCTAGTGGTTTCGGGGAGTTCTCCTTTATGTAGGGCCTCACTCCATACTGCCATTAATCTGGGGACCAGTAGGGGACCAAACTCCTTATAAAACTCAGCCCCCAGACCGTCCGCGCCCGGTGCTTTCCCGTTGGGTAATGCCTTTATCGCCTCTAACATTTCCGCCTCGGTAATTGCCATCTCTAACAATTCCCTAGTGTCATCCGCCAGCAAAGTGGTCGGTATTTGTGACAGGTATCGATCAATTTCCTCGTCTGTGGACGCAGATTGCGGGGAATAAAGATTTTTATAGAATGTATGGAACGTTTCTTCAATCTTTTCTCTGTCAGTGGTAACCGAACCATCTGGGCGTTGCACGCACGGTATGATTGTTGGTCCCCTCTCTCCCTTCACTGTCCTGGCCAGTAACCTTCCGGGGTGCTCACCCTCCCCATATTGGCGTGCTGCAACTGGTTTATCAAAAAATCGGATTTCTTGATCTGCTGCCTCATTGTATTCATCTAGTTTGGCTTTCATTTCGGAACTGAGGTGAGCTGATGGGGTTTGTGCATATTGAGATTGCAGTGACGCTATTTGCGATTCCAATCTGTTCAGTCTACCCCTGATGTCTTTAAGAATTCCATTTTCTGTCGATATGGAGCTTCCCCTTATATAGACCTTAAATGCTTGCCATACTATTGCTTGACTGGGCACCGAGTTTTCATTGATTTCGAAATATTCCTGTATTTGTTGTTCCATAGCGTTCCTGTAGACCAAGTCACGCAATGCTGCAGGTTTAAATCTCCACATTGGTCGCGTTACTACAGTGCCTGGAATTCGTAATGTTAACTGGATTGGGGAGTGATCTGAATATGTTCTGGGATAACGCTGTGCTGCTAGGACCCAGGAAAGGACTACATTATCTACCAACCACAAATCTATTCTGGAGTGCATATCGTGCACCGTCAAGTAATATGTATATTCCCTCTTAGTAGGATTTAATGTTTTCCAGGCATCTTTCAGACCTAGGTCTACCATATGTGTAGTTATAGTCTGCGCTGCTTTGGTCAGTGCCCTGGTCTGTGTCGATGTGCGGTCTTTATTGACATCTAAAATAGTGTTAAAGTAGCCACCGCATATCAAGTGTGCCGTGGGGTAGGCGGCCAACCTCTCCAATATTTGGGAGAAAATTCTGGATCGTCCACATTTGGTCCATATATGTTTAGGAGAACTATCTCCTTATTGCAAAGTGTGCCATGGAGTAGGACAAACCTCCCTTCAGGATCACATTTCACTTCTATACATTTAAACTGGAGGGTTTTATGTACTAGAATCGCGGTCCCCCTTGCCCGTTTAGAGTATGTTGTGAAGTACTGGTGCGTTCCCCAATTCGGAATTAGTTGTCCCCCCTGTTGAGGTCCCACATGAGTTTCCTGTAGAAAAATATCTTAGTGCCCAGTCTATTGATATATGCCAGGATTTTCCTCTTCTTCACTCTGGACCCCAGGCCTCGGACATTCCAACTTAGTACTTTGACACTTTCATCGTTATTTCCAGCCATAACCTATGAAGCAGTTATCAATGTGTTCAAAGAAGCATGTTTCTATTAGGAGCTTGTTGGTCATGTTCATTACCTGTGCGCGTTTTATTTTACTACCATCCTTAACATAAACATAACCCAACATTCCCAACCTGTCCCCTCCCCCCACCCTCACAGTTCCCCCAACTTTAACTGTGCTCATAGGATCCCAACCCTCCCTTCCCATCACTGGTTGTGCACCTGCTGCAGCGCGGGGGGGTCGGGGGGTACCTGCGGCGTGTTCCAGTGCCCATGCCATCTTGAGGCTAGTAAAAGGTAGACCGGTTCAACTTGGTTGCTCACACATATATCAAAACCTGTGGGGGCATCACAATTTAACAAATCCTGTGAATTCGGTCATATATACCCACTATAAAGGCCGGGGAGGGGGGGGGGCGGCTATTGCTTCGGGAATTGTACATTACATAGCAGAAACATGCCCATTTTCACATAATCACAAATTTCGTTAAGTTTCCCCTATCCTGGGATGATCAGTCAAAGCAGGAATATGTGTTTCCACAAAATTTGCAGCTTCCTCTGGGAACGTAAAAAAGTGGATCTTGTTCTGGAAATGGATTTTGAGTCTCGCTGGATACAACATAGCATACTGAATCTGTCTTTCCCGTAGCAGTTTTTTGACCCCTGTAAAGAGCTTCCTCTCCTGTTGCACCGCAAGGGTAAAGTCTGGAAAAAATGCGTATAGTATTAGCTTACCAACGTAATTCTTTCTTTTCTCTTGCAGCCTTCAGAATTAAATCTCTATCCCTGTAGTTCATCACTCAGGCAATTATAGTCCTAGGGTAGGCTCCTGGCTTCGGGGCAAGGGATCTGTGCGCCCGCTCAATAATGAACATCAGTGACCATCCCGGGTCACCCAGGAGGGCACGCAAGAGCTCCTCCACTGTCTTTTCCATGGGTGCTTTTATCGCTTCCTCTGGAACACCAATTATTCGAATATTATTGCATCTTGATCTCACTTCTAAATCCTCGCATTTGGACTTCACAGTCCCCAGGTCGATTGCCATCTTCGAGACCGTGGTCTTCAGGGTTTCAAGTCTGTCTTCCGTGGCCGAGATTCTCGTTTCGGCCTCGGTCATGCATGAAGTAGTTTTGTCCAGTTGCGTTTTGATGGCCGCCACGTTCGCCGTTATCCCACCCAGTTTGTCATTGAGGGCCGAAAAGCCCCGTTGCATGGCGATGAAGACTGCTTGGGGTTCCATCATCGTTGCCGGGGGGGTCTGTTCGTGTGGGAGCGTGCTCTCCGCCATCATCACACCAGGTTCTTTCTGCAGTGGTGTCGTGAACTTATCAATAGAACCCTTACACTTCTCGGGGGCGAAGCCCTTTGGCATTGTTCCCTCAGGGCCAGTTACTCTGTGATATGAACTGCAATGTGCCCTTTTCTACGCTTTGGTTCTGTGGCGTGATACACTGATTTACTTCTGGCGGAGCCCGCCGAGTGGAGGAATGCCGCTCGCCCCCCTATAAAGTGATCCCATGGCCCTGCACCAACAAGGTCAGCCCGTGCCTCGCCGTCGAGTTACGTGGTTATAGTGAGTTGTGTGTGTTATTTACAGTTGTCCACGGGAAGTCCGTGTTGGCCTGAATCTGATCCGTGCGCATCACCGGCGTTCTGGGGGTACGCATAAACCCACACAGGGGGTTATACTGCTTGCTGTGCCTCCCTCCTGTTATGGCCGTCCCACTTATCTGATCGAGTTTGTCTGGTCTTCTGCAGTTCACTCCCCGGGGGCTCCGCAGTACGCACGGGCAACACAGCTCCCGCGTGCGACACCTCCCGGGCCGTGGACGCAGGAGCCCGATGATCGCGGAGGGGGGACTGAGGGGGGGCCACTCGCGGACGCTCAACGAGGAGCGGAGCGCCCACGGCCTTCCAAGCTGATTGTTACGCCGTCCGTTGCCAGCGAGTATCCGCGTTGCCGCTCGCCAGGCTCCTCCTCTCGCTCCTCGGCTGTCCTCAGGCGCCGCTTCCCTCCGCACGTGGGATACGGAGGCCGGTTTTCCTCTGAGATTTTGCAATTGCCAGACACCAAACTTTCCCAGTTTGTTCCGCCGTAGTTGCCGCACATTCTATACAGTTTCTGTCAGGAACCGGTCATCGCAAACGCTTTTGTCAGCATTACGACCGTGGTCCACGCCGGAGCTCACACGAGAGCGACCATTTTCGCTTGCGCGCAACAGCGCCCCCAGGAAAAGGTAACTTTAATATAGGTGCTATATCTGTATATGATAACGGAGTGAGGGGATTGGGTAAACACTGAGGTGGGCATCTAAGCCCTTCCTTCAAACAGGACTACTGTAGACGTCACTAAAAGTACGACATCCCATTGGTTCTACTAACTATAGGACCCTAGATTATTTGGTTGTGATTGGGTTGGCATCAACCCCATGCATACATTTCCACTTTACTTAGCAGCACGCAGAACGGTCAGCCAGGTGCAGGGTCCCCCTTGATTCACCCGACTTTCCTTCAATCAATCATTACTTTAGTGGCTATGTTTCAATTAGTTCACTGTGGTTGGCCTCGAAACTCCATCTTCTTGTCTCGAAAAGTTCTGATATCTCTGTCTGGGCGGATGCCAAGCGTAGGTGTGAACCCGTGCTCCTTCACACTCGGGTGGTCACGTGCTACCCACACCGTGAATCTGCCGAGTTTCTCTCAATTTGTGCATTTAATTCTTATTCGGCTTGCCACCTGCCTACGCCTCCTTATCTCGACCTTGCAAAGACAGGATATTCTGTTCTTAAGTTTCAATTATGTGAAGCTACTGTTCATTCCTTCTAATTGTCTGACCTAGGCTCTTCCTGGCGCAAGTTGCATCTGCTGAGTTTCGATTCAGCCGTCTCTTCTTGTTTAGCTAGAATATGAATCTTGCCCTGTTTGGCCTCTAGTAACCTGAGTTGATTTTGCTTTTTGTGTAAAGTGGACTCGCACTTATAATACTGTGCTTTGTTTTGAGGTAGATCATGTATAATGGCGCTTGCCGCTCTATTCTTCTACTTAGCATAGCAAGCAGCACTGTTTTCTTAGCTTTCTTGCGGTTTCAAGCATATGAACAGGCGTTAGCTGGTTGAATGTCTTCATCCTGCTTACAGCTTAAGCTTCTTTATATTTCAACATCGTTCTCTTCTTCTAGGTCCACTTTATCCTTATTCATGGCATTTCGTCTGTGTCTCATTTTTTGGTTGTCATTTCTTCCATCTGTGAGTCTGTCCGGGCCCTCGTGACGTCACCATTTGTCTTCTATCAAGGTCTTTTTGGTTTCTTCCGGGTTCGTACTTGTGCAATCTTCATTTCGTCTCATTTGTTGGTAGGGTTTTCTCAATGGATACCTTACTGTCCATGGTTTTCTGGGTATCGGTACTTCAGCTGGTGTTGTTCTTCTGATAGGCACTGGGCAGAGCCCTACTGCAGCTCTCTGCTGGTTTATTTGCTCATCATAAGTCACATTTTGGTGTGAACGTTCCTGGTACTTCAAAATGGGTGATGGGAGTGCAGGCTTTATTTAGGACCTCCTCTACACTGTCTTGCTCTTTTCATGAGGTATCGGAGAGGTTTCTCTCAACGACACCCGCAATGATTTCTCGCCGGATTTAGAGGGTCTAATCTGACCTTCCTCGGTCATCCTTGGAATCAGCTGGGCATGGTCTTCACAGGATTTCTTCGAGGGTGTCAGGGCTACATTCTCCAAGATTTGCATCATTGAGGTTCTAAAAGCCTCCAATTTTCTAGGGGAATCATGCTTAGATGGACAAGTGATAACCCCTGTATCGAAAGATAAAGAATAAGAAGGAGATGTCTCTTCTTTGTCTTCGAAGAAGATTTTTTTGACTGACTCCTCGATCTAGACTTAGATTTACGCCAGGACTCTTCTTTAGACTCAGCGGACCCTTTATTTTTCTTCGAAAAGGCCTTCGAAAATTCCTCCCCCACCGCCAAATTACCTTGTTGTTCCTTGAGAGCTTTACCCATCATAGCTTGACAGGAACAGCAGTCGACAACTCGATGGGGATCAGTTATGGACATTTTCTTCCCGCAATTCTGGCATTTTTTTTAAGCCAGTTTTAGCGGTAGAAGGATTAGATGAGGAAGACATCTCGAAAGACTGAAGCGCCGTTTTCATACACACGAAGTGAAAGATTTCGGAAAAACCGAACTTAAACCAACGGGCGCGGCTTGAAATATTTATACTACAGATGACTGTCATGATCCCAGCAAAGGAACACCATTCCCATTCAGAAAAACCAGGGAAGCAAGGAACTCCATATCAGTCAGTGGGTCAACAGTGGCTTCAAGCCTGGCGCAAAAGGTATTTGTCTCATTCATAGCATTGCACCCATAGGCTCAGATAGCGCTTACATTGGTTTTTCCTACACTCAACATGGCTGCCGCCAAGTCCATTGCAAACTCTCAGCCCATACTACACCAATTACAGAGGGAGCTACTTAAGCCCTGCCTCTGCTGGAGCGCTTGCTTCGCGTCTTCTCCGCTGACAGCGGGTAACACTAACAGCTATCTCCTGACAGAACCGGTCAAAGGAAAAAGATAAGATATTAGTTTCTACAGAAAATCAACAGAATTCTATAGTTTACTAAAACACTTACCAAACGTAAGTGTTTTTTCAGTCAGCTGTTATTTTCGTAGTCTCTGCATCTTCTGTCAGAAGTTCTGTCGCAGCATCTTCCTCACAACCGTCTTCGTTCGCAGTCACAGTCCCTTCTTTCAGAGGTTTTCCTCAGTAGTCTTTGCATCGCCTGAAGGTACTTAATCTACAGTTTTCCGAAAACATGCAAAATAAATAGGTATTTTCATTAATGAATGAACTTTGCGAATAAGAAAGAAGAAGTTTTACATATATTGCTTACCTGAAGTCCCAGCAAGTTATTCTTTGTCACCGCGCTCGTCCATGAAGGCTGCAATTACTCAGTTAAGACGAACTCACGTTATTAAACGTTTCCTCCAACCGAGTACAGTCACAGCCATACTGCAGCTTCTAAACCTATTCTAAGAACTAAGAACCTGCAAAATAAAAGGGAAAAGAATTATTAAGATAGATCTCTCCAACATAGGGACTGACCAGAATCTGAAGATATATATATATATTTCACTAAAGAATACACCCAAGATAGCTCTAAAAAGAGGTCAGGATAATGTCCTTGCGAGAATCTTTTGAACACCGCAGCCTCTCAAGTTCAAAATGTCAAACCAACGCGCCCCTGTAGAATGCAGGATGGAGAGCTCCACAAAACATAAGCACAGGTGAGGAGGAAGGGATTTATCAAAGGCACATTTCAATACAGTTTCGTTTTTTTCCCGCCAATTGGAATCACAGTAGTTCTATTGTCATAATTGTTGTTTTCACAGAATCGGAACCAGTTAACAGATCCTCTAGCTGAGAAAGCATTACGCTCCCGCAGAGTCCCAGGTAAGCGTTGCAGAATGCGAAGCTGCACTTAAACTACTCCACCTGAGCGTAATGGATGACACAGGAATGGACAATTTATCCCAGCTTTTGGGGGAGTTCAGGGCAGAGGTCCATGCAGCTAGGTCTGAAACCAACTCTCTTAGGAGAGAGTTGGTTGGTAAATAGAGAGCGAACTGAGGAATAGAGGCGCCAAATGCTACAGTCCCAAGCCGGACAAGCACCACATCCTAGTGGGGGTTTCGCAGGGTCACATTTCTGCTCCGAGTCCTCCTCTACAAGTAGTTTTTTTCTTTTTTATTTGTTCATAGTTATAACCAAACCTTTACAAAAGTTAGACATATATCATAAAATGTACATATATCAAATACAATCAATATGCAAAATATAAAATAAATATTATGCAAACATACCAATCAGTGGTCATTTCCTAAATATATAATATACAAAACATACAGATCAATCACATAAACAACCTTAAAAATATTAAAGTGCTGAGATCTCCTTTTCATTTTTTAAAAAAATACAACTAAGGCAAAAATGTATGCTCTATCTTGCCCCTGCATAAACTGATTCCATAGAGAGTCCATGCAATCAACATATTCAACATTTACAAATTTCTTCAATAGTTTAATTCTAACATCTCTAAAGTGCTCACATTCTAAGATCAGATGTTTTAGGGTTTTCATTGGGTTCATCATAATTTGGAAAGTGACATTTTAGCACATTATTATCTCGCATATCACTCCAATACTTCGTTCTTTCCATGGTATGTTATTGATTTAATCTAAATCTAAAATACATTCTTACTTTGTTACATGGAACTATAGTGAGGTATGCACAACAACCTTCTGTGTTCCGTGGGAATTTAGCATACTCCTTATAGGAACTCAGTACACTTATTTCTGCTATAGTATTACACCAATCTAATTCAAATAGTTTATGTTTCACATACCCTGGGTGAATATACAGATCATCTTGATCAACAGCCAAATCACCCAAAAATGTAAGCATTCTTGCTTCGTAAGAATAGAAAGAACTAGATGTACAACCTTTCCTGAATTCAAATAAATCTTGACGGTGAATTACCGGGTGGGTTTAAAATGTTACTATAGTTTGAGAGTGCACGCCATTTCCATCTGGTTGATAGGGAAAATCAAACTCATCTCGTGCCGTATAATACAATTCAGAATTGCTATTGCTATATGTAATGCAGCTTTGATCAAACTACCATGCATTGAGTAAAGCTGATTTTGTAAATTATGTATTGTAAATATATGTCCAAGGCATATAAGAGTACCGGTTCCATCTTTAAGGTAAGAAATTCTAAGAGTGGTTGCACAGAATACTTATAATATTTAGTATAAATAAATTTCATTTGACTTCTTAAAGGTCTTGCTTTACGCTGCAAATATTCAACCCTCGATTGTATTGTTGAAACATAACTTAATCGATATCCAAGATATATAATTTCATGCATTTGCTGTATAGTTTCATCATCAATATTCCATATGAATTCCTTAGGTCTTTAACCAGCCTTAAATATCATATTTGTTTTTGAAGGATATGGTTTGAGATTATGCCGAAAGGCAAAATCAGAGAATAACTTTAACTTTGATTGCAAACCAATAGGTGTCAAGTCAAATAAAATGATATCACTGGTGAAGGCCAACCAATGCAACCTTAATGAGCATAGCCTTGCTGCAAAAGTCTGCAATGTTTTCCATATTTCATCCAAATCGGGTAGATATATATTAAACAATAATGTTGCAAAGTTGCACCCTTGCTTCAAACACAAGAATGATTGTACAGACTCTGTTATTGCCGCCCCTTGGGTGATGCAAATTCTGTAAAATGTATTTGTGTGAAATTTTATGATCCAATATATAAGATGTTCGGGTAAACCAAGTTTATACATCTTTTCCCATAGGACATTACGAACCACTGTATCCAACGGTGAAGATATATCAATCGATGCAATATATAATGTACCGAGTTCTTTTTTTAAAATTCCATCTAGTACATGTGCCAAGATTGTCGCGTTCAAAGTAGTACTCATCCCACATCTAAAACCAACTTGTGATTTAGAGTAGATGTTATGCGTGTCCAGATGTTTATCTAGCTCTGCAATAACCAAAATTGAAAAGACTTTAGCTGCAGCATCCGATAAAGAAATAGGTCTAAAGTAGTTTTACCCGGGAAGATTAGCCTAGCAGCCCCAGAGAGATTTACAAGGGACCCACGGCATTTCTCAGTTTTTATGAAACAATGTAATTTACACTTTCTCTGTAGACCTGGGGTCTTTCCTTCGGACCAGGTCAAGGTGGCATTTGTTTTGTCATATTTGGGGGGGACATGTTGCGGACTGGTCCATACCCTTAGTGAATAGGGATGATCCATTATTGAGGAATTTTCCTGGTTTTCACTAGAAGTGAGAAACTTTTTGCTCATCCTGCTCAGGGTCAGGCCTTAGACAACAAGCTGCTTTCTTTACGACAAGTTAAAGAAGAATAGCTGGCTTATATAGCCTCTTTCAATCGATTAGTAGCAGAAACAAATTGGCCTGAGCAGAAGAGAACCACATTCTTTCATCGAGGATTGAGAGGAGAACTCAAGGATATTTTAGCGCAATTCGTGAATTCCCCTACAGGTTGTGCCGAATTAATAGACCTGACCATTGAGCTGGATGACAGATTGTAGAAACAGTGCTCTGATCGCGCCAGATCAGAAACCAAATCATTTTATGTTGGTTCGAAAGACTTTGGAACTCGTTCAATGACTGAAGGTCACCCTGAGCCCATGCAGTTGGGGGGTGTCCCAGGTCCCAGCTCTAAAGAAGGAGACCAGAGAAGGCAGCAGAACCAAAGTCTCTATTGTGGTTCAGCAGGCCATCAATTACAAAACTGTCCAGTAAAACCACCATGGAAACCAGTGGGAGCTGTAGATAAGGTGGACAGAAAAATCAAAGAAAATGAACAGCCAGAAAACTATAACGCCTGATATGCGTAGAAGTCGACTTGTCGGGCTTAAAGAAGGAAATTCAGATCTCTCATTTTGTTGTTCCTGTCATCCTAAGTAGTGAGCTGTTACGCTCACCTGGCTCCCACAGAGGCGTCAATCTGAGCTGGACAGCTGCAGTCTCCACCAATGTGACGCGTAGGGCTGAGATGACGAACTGGACTGGCCCACCTAGCTTCGTCTGCTTGGCCCGTAGGAATATTCTTCTGCAAATGGAGAAAGGGAATTAACCACCCGTGGCGTTGAGCGTAAATCCCCCCCCCACTCCCGCTGTTCTCCCCACAGATCACCTTTGATGTCCCCTTTTATAGTCTCACCTGATGGTTTGAAAAGAGGAGCTCTCCATCCTGCATTGAGCGCAGGGGCGCGTTGATGACTAGTTGCTTCACTGGCTCGAAGGAATTGGTGAGTTCCAGAACAATAATGACTCCGAAAAGGTATGTTGTTCGTAAGAGTTCACATGTCTGACTTTCAATCTTGTCCGATTCCTTGCAGTTTGACCCCAGCGAAGAGTTCCTCGTGGTAGCTGCCGAAGTTCAGGTAAGGATTTGGCTTTAGTTCAATAAAATAAGGCCAGAATGTAACCTGTGGCTTGCTCCCTTATTCAGGTGTGGAGAGAAAATATGAAGTTCGGGGAATAATGCCTACGGCGGTAAAATTAGTTAAGTCTATTGTGGTGAGAAGAGTTCCCCTTGTTTGTCCTTTCATCTCACCTTGTTGTCCTTTTGTTCCCCTTAGGGGCCGGGGTACGGCGAGGATGCAATGGAGACAGCGCCGACCCATGAAGAGGAATAGTACCCCCGGCGGTAATCAGGTAAGTCTATGGGGGTAGTTACTATTGCCTCAGTTTATTCCCTTGGCTCACCTTTGCTGTTATTGTGTTCCCCTTAGGTGCCAGAGTGCGGCGGGAACGTATAGAAGGATGCAGTGGATCGTGAGGATGCTGCGAAGGCCGGTGAGTTCAGCGCGGCGCTGCAGCAGGCGAGGCGGCACGCGTAAAATGCTTCTTTCTTCCAGCTCGAAGGCGCGGTGGATCCGGAATTCAGGTAAGGATCGAAGGTTTTGCTCTTATTCTAACCTCTTCTTCTGTTCCTCCCTTTTTCTGGGAGCTGCAGACTCGAGGCGGGCGTGGCAGAAGACTGGATGCATGCTTGCAGACACGGTGAGCGTTACGCTGCTGGATGCAGAATAACGCGAAGCGTGTGCTGCTCTTCGGGCGTGGTTTAAATAGCCACCAAAGTAGTCCCAGGTGAGTATTCCTCCCCAGCCCCACCCGAGTAAAAAAAAAAAGAGTCCCTAGGTAAAATAGTCCCTTACAAGCCTCCTTTGGCTTGGAGCTCTGCAGCAGGGTCTGCATCAGGTAAGCTTGCAGCATGGTATGCATCAGGTAAGTTCTACTCTGTGAGCCTGGCGCCTATGGCGCCAGGACTGACTCTCCAAATGAGCCTGCACCCAAACAGCCCCTAGCAGGGGTTTTTTCAAAATAACTTGATGCCTGCTTCCGGAGTTGCTGGACCTGGTCTGGTTCCCCGGGGGTAGACGACCTTCAACCTTCCAAGATGAATGCTCTGGAAGCATATGTGGACAGTGGTGTGATTGGAAACTACATGGATTACCTACGAGCAGGCAAGATGGATATTTGTATGCATCCAAAGGATGTGGTAGAAAATGTCACCGCCGTTGATGGAACTCAACTAATATCCGGACCACAGACGAAGTGTACTGAGGTTTGCACCTTGCTTTGCCAGGAAGGATATCAGGAGAAGATATTGTTTGCCCTAATTAGTGCTCCACAGTTTAAAGTGATTTTAGGAATTCCATGGCTAGAGAAGAACAAGTTACTTACCAACTGGTAACGTTCTTTCGACTTGATGTTCCTCCGACGTATTCCACATCTTTGACATGTAATGTCCACAGCTGTGCACTTCGGAAACTTTTTCGGCAGAGGGCGTCCTGCGTCGATGGAGTCGGATCAATATCCCTCAAAGGCCTCCGTCGAGGACAATGTCACAGGATGTTATAAATAGGACGCAAGGCGCCCATAGCCTCAGTTTAAGTTTTTTCCCTGAGAACATGTGGCACCAGTCTCATGCCTGCTTGACTGCACTTAGCCTTGCGAAAACAGAAGCTGCAATTGCATAGGAAACTCTCCTGAGGGGCAGGCTGGGAGGGCGATGTGGAATACGTTGGAGGAACATCCAGTCGAAAGAATGTTACCAGTTGGTAATTAATTTGTTCTTTGAATGGATTGTGTCCTCCAACGTATTCCACATCTTTGACAGACTCAAAGCAGAACCAGTAAATGGAGGAGGGAAAAGAATTTAGAGACCGCCTTCCCAAAGGCCATATCCTGAGCATGGATATTATCCAGGGAATAATGTTTTACAAAGGTGTGGATGGAAGCCCATGTAGCAGCATCACAAATATTCCTAATAGGATCACCCCTCTGGAGGCCGGTGGAAGTAGCCACGCCCCTAGTGGAATGAGATCTCAACCCTTCATGAGGGTACTTACCCACCAATCGATAACATTCCGTAATGGTGAGGATAATCCACCTGTACACGGTCTGTTTGTTAACAGCCTGGACCAATCGGTTTCCAGCATATCCTACAAAGAGTTGATCGTCCACTCTGACCCTCGACATCCTAGAAATGTAAAAGCTCCGAGCTCTCCTTGGATCCAACCGATGGAGTCGCTCCTCTTCCTTAACAGGATGAGGAGGAAGGTAGAAATATGGAAGAACCAACTCTTGACTCAAATGGTATTCAGAAACTACCTTAGGTAGAAATGAGGGACGTACTCTAAAAACAACCCTGTCCTTGTGAAGCACAGTAAAGGGTGGCTTAGATGAAAGTGCCTGCAATTCATTCACTCTGCGAGCGGAAGTAACAACATTCTTCAGACGAGCGCTTAAAGATAGACAGTGCCACCAGGTAACCTTTAATGGTACCCACTTGAAGGCCCCTGTGGGCCAAAGAAAGAAAGACAAAACCATAGGAATGGAGCACTGAAAAGGATCATAATTGTGATGTCTGCACCAGTTGCAGAACTTACGGTACTGGGATTTAGTCGCAGGCCGCCTGGCCGAAAGCAACACCTCCATCATGTCATCCGGGAGGTCCCAATCCTTGTACCTCAACCTTTCAGATACCAAGCGTTAAGGTTGAGAGTCTTGACCTGTGGATGGAGAACCCAATGAGAGAACGAGAGCGCGAGAGAGAGAGAAGAGAGAGCACAAGAGAGAGAACGAGAGAGAAGAGAGAGCACAAGAGAGAGAAGAGAGCACAAGAGAGCACAAGAGAGCACAAGAGAGAGCACAAGAGAGAAGAGAGCACAAGAGAGAGCACAAGAGAGAGAAGAGAGCACAAGAGAGAGCACAAGAGAGAGAAGAGAGCACGAGAGCACGAGAGAGAAGAGAGCACGAGAGAACGAGAGAGAGAACGAGAGAGAGAACGAGAGAGAGAATGAGAGAGAACGAGAGAACGAGAGAGAGAACGAGAGAGAACGAGAGAGAGAACGAGAGAGAACGAGAGAGAACGAGAGAGAGAGAACAAGAGAGAACGAGAGAGAGAGAACGAGAGAGAGAACAAGAGAACTAGAGAGAGAACTAGAGAGAGAACGAGAGAGAGAATGAGAGAGAGAACGAGAGAGAGAACGAGAGAGAGAACGAGAGATCCTCTCGGCAGGGAAGATGGCGTGGAGGAAAGATGGACATTTCTAGAAGGTCCGGGTACCACGCTCTCCTGGCTCAATCCAGAGCAATGAGGATCATGTGGGAACCCGAACCTCTGCAACACTTGAGGAATGCCAGGGACTGGAGGAAACGCATACCGCAGTGGGAATGACCAATACACCACAAACGCATCTCCTAAGGATCCTCTTGGAGGAAATTCCCTTGAGCCGAATCTCTTGCACTTCCGGTTGACACTGGTGGCGAAGAGATCCACTTTCGGGGTTCCCCAAAGGGCGAAGATCTCCTGAAGGACTTCCTGAGCCAACTGGTTTATAGTACTTTTTTCAAATTGCATTTTATTCGAATGCCATTATGTCGAAAACATTTAGCCGAAAAAAAATTATTTCGAATGTCTTTTTTAAATGGGGGGTTCCCCCCAACCCTGTCTTTTTTAAACACTTTTTTTTAACTTATGAACCAAAAAAAAACTATGAACTAAAAAACCATTTTAAAAAATGTAGGCACATTTTTATCCACATAATTGTATTTCGAAAAAATGGTTTCGATAAAATAACTGGATACCGAGCCAACTCCCACTCGTGGGAGAACATGCTCTGCCTGCTCAGAGCGTCGGCCGCCACATTTTCGTCTCCAGCCAGATGAACTGCCGAGATCGAAATTTCCTGCTGGATTGCCCAGACCCAGTGCTGCATTGCCTCTCTGCACAACGGAAGTGACTCTACTCCCCCAGACCCCACTATTTATTGAGGTAATGCATGGCCACTGTGTTGTCCATCATGATCAGGACACTCCTCCCCCGTAAAGAGGGCAGAAAAGCATGCAGGGCTAGCCTGACGGCCCACAGCTCTAACAGATTGATTTGGAGTTTGGACTCCGTCAGAGACCAACGACCGCTGGTGGTCAAGTCTCTGGCATGAGCGCCCCCATCCTGTGAGGGAAGCATTCGTCACCTCCGGCCACGGTTGCCAAAACTGTTCCCCCTTCATCAAGTTCCCTTTGTTGGCCCACCACAGAAGATCCTTGGAGACCGAGAGCAGAATCTGAACGGGATTCGACATCTTGCCGGAGAACTGTGACCAAGGCATCTTGAGAACCCACTGCAGGGATATCATCCGCAGCCAGGCCTCTAGCACCAGAAAAATGCAGGCAGCCATGAGGCCGAGCAACCTTAAGAATTCGAAAGCCGGGAGACACTGGGCATGTTGAAACTGGTCCACCATCTGCACAATTTGATGAGCCCTTACCTTGGGAGGCAAACGCTTCCCCCAAGGATGTGTCTAGGACAGCCCCGATGCACTGTAGCTGTTGGGAAGGTGTCAGATGCGACTTCTTGAAATTCAGGGAGACGCCCAGCCTGTGGAGGGTGTGGCAGGTGACACTGAGATGATCCAATGCCAGCTCGGGAGAGCGCGCCCAGATCAGCCAGTCGTCCAGGTAGGGGTAGACGTGAATCTCCGCCCACCCCCCTCACCTGAGGTACGCTGCCACCACCACCATTAGCTTGGTGAAGACCCTTGGGGGGGCAAGGGGGGGGAGGGGAGGGCGGTCAATCGGAACGGCAGGACTCAAAACAAAGTGCGAGTCGCCAGCCGCAAACCTCAGGTACTTCTTGTGCGTGGGATGAATCGGCACATGAAAGTAAGCATCCTTGAGGTCCTGAGACACCAACCAATCCTGAAGTTGAAGGACCTGGAGGACTTGAGAAAGAGTAACCATCTTGAACTTGTCCTTCCTGAGAAGTTTGTTCAACCAACGCAAATCCATGATCGGTCTCAATCCCCAGTCTTTCTTTGGGGAACAAAAAATAATGGGAATACCATCCCTTGTTCCTCTCCGCTATAGGCACCAGTTCTGTAGCGCCTTTCTCCAGCAGGCTCAAAATTTCCTGTGCAAGGAGCGGATCCGGAAGCTTCAAAGAGTGTTTCCTCGGTGGATTGTCGTGAGGCCGCTGAAGGAAGGGAAGGCAGTAGCCGAGTGCAATGCTATCCAGAACCCACGCATCTGAAGTAATGGCACGCCATTCTTCGAGATGCTGAGACAGTCTGCCCCCAACCGGCAAACCATGGGACATGGCCTCACAACTGTTTGGAAGCGGCTGCGGCAGTGCCTGAAGGCAAAGAGACAGCTGCCTGAGCGGCTTTGGCACCACGATTTCCCCCAACTACCACAGGTACTCTTTCACTGTCCCCTTTGACTGGTGGCCCCTCTCGTTCTACCAAAGGAGGATTAGTAACGAAAGGAACCTCCCCTCCACTGCTGTCCCCTAGGACGAAAAGGCAGAGGTTGACGCACTGCGGTGCTTAAATATTTCGCCGCAGCTTTTGAGGTCTGTAACCTCTCAAGGCTCTCGACAGCCTTGCTGCCAGACAAATGTATGCCATCAAAGGGCATGTTGAGAAGAGCGGTACGCACATCCGGAGCAAACCCCGACTTCCGCAACCACGCAAATCTGCGTATAACGGTGCTCGCAGCCATGGATCAACTAACACTGTCGGCCGTATCCAAACCCGACTAAAGGGATTCACACATGGCATCCTTGCCGTCCTGCATGAGAGCAAGGAACCCATCCCTTTCTTCCCCCTCGGGAATATGCTCAGCCGCCAAAGAAACAATTCCCCAGAGGTGTGAAAACCTTGCCAAGGCACACGTGGAGTTGGACGATTTCAGGGCCATGCTCCCAGCAGAAAATACCTTCCAGGCCCAACCGTCGAAGAGCTCGTCGTCCCTATCTGGAGGGATGGTAAGGTACGCCGCCTGCCTCGAAGTTGGCTGTAGCCGCCTGAACCACCAAACTCTCGTGAGTGGGTTGAGTAGATAGCTGGAGTCGCTAACAGAAGGGCGGTATTTTTTGGTCAAAGACTTATTAACAGCCGGAAGAGATTCTGGGGACTGCTGCCACCCTTCTCTGCAAGGAAAAATGAAATGGCAAAACAGGGCCAGATGACGGACCTTGATCCAAGATGTCCGTCAGATCATCCTGCACAAAGTCTTCTGGAGGACTACACCAGCCCAGATACTCCGACACACGTGCCATGAGTCTCCTATAAGAAGACTCTGCATGAGCACCAGGCCCAGGTCTACCAAATTCCACTTCCGGTGAAGTGTCCAGCCCACTTGCATCATGGAGGGTCTGCCTCAACTCTGACTGTCTCCAGAAAAAAGTGGAGCATCATCAAGTTCACCAGGTTCCTCAACCTCAGACCTTTCCTCCTCTTCATAAATATCATCCAGAGGGAGTTGAAACCCAGGTCTGGGGACAGAAGAGGGCCTGGAAGCCAAAACTGGCCTTACAGTCTTCGACGTAGCCTTCCTTGGAGGATCCACTTTATTCGGCTACTCCAATGGCAAATTTCAAGAATAAATCCCCAAAGGCGGCGATAGCGTCGAAGGCTTTGACGTCGACACAGGTGCCGACGGCGCCGTGAGCTGATACAAGGGCAAGGCGTTGATGTCCGAATCGAACGGACACGGCACCGAACGATTCGACGCCGACCCCGAAGCCCTCAACAGACTGCTGCGGTCTCGCCGGAGACATGGACCGAGACCTAATGAGACGTCTCTTGCGACTCTGATTCCTTGTCCGTACGGGACCTCGAAGGCTCCCGATGAAAGTCGTGTTGTGTACCCGAGCCTGAAGGTGTGCAAGCCACAGTGCGAGACCGATCCTGTCCGGTTTCATCGGAAGGTGCGACCGGACACGTGCCCTGCGATGGAAAGATCACTAACATGGATTGTTTAAATGCCGCCCATTCCTCCGGAGTCGAGGACTTCGTAGGGCATGTAACCTTCCTCAAGGCACCATCCTCCGAGGAGGACGGGGAAGGCGACCGGTGACGGCGCTTCCTAGAGTGCCGGGACGAGGACGAATGGCAGGAACCACTCCGGGACCGAGATCCCCGTGAATCCTTCTGACGCAGAGTCTCGCCCCTCGAGTCGTCAGTGGAAACCCCCTTGGACTTGGTAGTCCGGGACTTAACAGGCTTCGAGCCCCTACCTACCTGGAGCTTCCCCGTCTGCACCTGCAAGGCCTTGGCAGTCAGCGACTGGCATTTTGGCAGTCGTTGGTGTCGTGCAACTCGCCCAGGCACTACAAACAAATGCGGTGCGGGTCGGTGAGCGACATCTTTGACTTGCAGTCCCAGCCAGACCGCGGAGATGGAGGGGTCGAAGAGTAAGACATTGTAAAGATGAACACAGGAGGCACGCAGAGGCTCACGAAGTTAACACGTTCGCGGAAGAAACGGAACTGAGGCCACCGGTTGGCGTGCGTCCTATTTATAACATCCTGTGACGTCGTCCTCGACAGAGGCCTTCGAGGGACATTGACCCGACGCCATTGACGCAGGACGCCCGCTGCCGAAAAAGTTTCCGAAGTGCACAGCTGTGGACATTACATGTCAAAGATGTGGAATGTGTTGGACGACACAATCCATTCGAAACATAACCAACAGATTGATTGGTGTGCCAAAACCATAGTTTTCACAGAGGAATGCAGGACTTCCTGCTATGTTCAAGGCAGAACCCTGAAGAAAAAGTTTCCAGAGATTTTACGTAAACAATCCATTTTAGGGATGATAGGAACCCTTCCTCCGGAGTATCAAGACTTTCAAGAGGTATTCGAAGAAGAAGAGGCTAATGTGCTGCCACCTCATCGGCCATATGATTGCCAAATCGATTTGATCCTGGGCTCAAAAACCCCATGCAGCAGAATTTACGCCCTAACAGAACAAGAAAATATTTAATGACCTACTTAGATAATTACCCGGCCAATGGGTTCATTCAGCCCTCTAAGTCCCTGATGGCATCTCCTCTGTTTTTCGTGCCCAAGAAAGAAGGGGGCCTTCGTACCTGCATTGACTAACGTGCCCTCAACCAGATCACAGTCAAGAACCGGTACCCCCTTCCACTCATTCCAGTGTTAATGGATCAAGTTAAGGATGCCAAGATTTTTAATAAACTAGACCTTAGAGGATCTTACCACTTAGTGAGAATCAAAGAAGGAGATGAATGGAAGACTGCTTTCTGCATAAAGTACGGATTGTATGAATTGTCACGATGCCTACCCCCGGGGACCCAGACCAAGTCCAGCAACCCCGGAAGTAGGCATCAAGTCATCCCAAGCAAGCCCAACAACCCCTGCTAGGGGCTATTTGGGTCCAGTCCTGGCGCCTATGGCGCAGGCTCATATGAAAAGTCAGTCCTGACGCTATAGACGCCAGGCTCATAGATTAAAACTTAACTGATGCAGATCATGCTGCAAACTTACCTGATGCAGACCATGCTGCAAGAGCTGCAAGCCAAAAGAGGCTTGGAAGGGACTACTTTACTTGGGGACTATTTTTTTACTCGGGCGGGGCTGGGGAGGAATATTAACCTGGGTCTACTTTGAAGACTATTTAAACCACGCCCAAAGAGCAGCACGCGCTTCGCGTTATTCTGCATCCAGCAGCGTAACGCTCACTGTGCCTGCTAGTCTGCATCCAGCCTTCTGCCACGCCCACCTCGAGTTTGGAGCTCCTAGAAAAAGGGAGAAAGAATGAGAAAAGGTTAGAAAAAGAGCAATACCTTTGATCCTTACCTGAATTCCCGATCCATCGCGCCTTCGAGCTGGAAGAAAGAAGTTATTTTATGCGCGTCGCCTCGCCTGCTGCAGCGTTGCGCTGAACTCACCGGCCTTCGCAGCATCTTCACATTCCACCGCATCCTCCTGCATGTTCCCGCCGCACTCCGGCACCTAAGGAGAACACAAGAACAACAAGGTGAGCCAAGGGAATACACAGAGGAATATTAGTTACCCCCCATAGACTTACCCAATTTTACCACCGGGGGTACTATTCCTCTTCACGGGTCGGCGCAGCTTCCCTGCATCTTCACCGAACCCCGGCCCCTAAGGGGAAACAAAAGGACAGCAAGGTGAAACAAAGGGACTAACAAGGGGAACCCTCCTCACCACAATAGACTTACCTGATTTTACCGCCAGAGGTATTATTCCCCGAGACTTCATACTTTCTCTCAGCGCCTGAATAAGGGAGAAAGCAAGGTTACATATTGACATAATTTTATCAAACTATGTTGGAAAATACAAATCCTTACCAGAATACTACCGGTTGCCACGAGGAACTCTTCATTAGGGTCAAGCTGCAACCTGCAAGGAATCGGACAAGAGTGAAAGTCAGGCATTTGAACTCTTACGAACTTTATACTTACGCCGTCTTGCCGGGAATCTCAGAGTCAATATTGTTCTGGAACTCACCAATTCCTTCGAGCCAGTGAAGCAACTAGTCATCAACGCGCCCCTGCGCTCAATGCAGGATGGAGAGCTCATCTTTTCAAACCATCAGGTGAGACTATAAAAGGGGACATCAAAGGTGATCTGTGGGGAGAACAGTGGGGTTGGGGGGGATTTACACTAAACTCCACGGGTGGTTAATTCCCTTTCTCCATTTGCAGAAGAATATTCCTACGGGCCAAGCAAACGAAGCTAGGTGGGCCAGTCCCGTCTGTCATCTCGGCCCTACGCGTCATATTGGTGGAGACCGCAGCTGTCCAGTTCCGATCGACGCCTCTGTGGGAGCCAGGTGAGCGTAACACGAATATCAAGTCATGCCCTTTGGCTTATGTAACGCCCCAGCAGCCTTGCAGAATTTTATGAACAATGTTTTTTGTGAATTGCTTGATGTCTGCACCGTAGTGTACCTTGACAACATTCTCATTTACTCGAATTCGGTCCAAGAACACGTAACCCATGTAAGAGCCATACTCCAGAAACTGCAACAACACAAGCTCTTTGTTAAACTAGATAAATGCTCCTTTCATACGACCTCAGTGGAGTTTCTGGGATTCATATTATCGCCTATGGGAATCCAAATGGATTACCGGAAAGTCGATGCAGTTCTAAATTGGCCTTCCCCGACATCAGTGAAAGGAGTCCAAAGTTCTTTAGGATTGGCAAATTTCTACAGACGCTTTATTGCAGGATTTTCACAACTGGTCCACCCGATAACTTCATTGCTGTGAAAACATAAAACCTTCACCTGCACCCAATAAGCAGTTGAGGCCTTCCAGACATTAAAGAAAAAATGTACCACCGCTCCCGTTTTGAGGCACCCACAACCCGAGCTACCATTTATAGTGGAAACCGATGCGTCCAGTGGCCTTCTGGTCCAAAAAGTTCAACAGCCGAATTAAACTACAGCATTACAGACAAGGAACTACTAGCAATCAAACATGTGTTCAAAGAATGGAGACATCACTTGTTAGGGGCCCGGAATACTGTTACCGTTTTTTACAGATCACCGAAACCTGCAATATTTGCGCAACGCCAAAGCCCAGTCATCCCGACAACTCCGTTGGGCGTTATTTTTCGTAGAATACGACTTTGTCATCACTTATCGTCCAGGGGTACATAATGGCAAGGCGGATGCCCTGTCAAGGATTGGAGAAAGGAAAGAGATTCAAGGCACAACAGAACCTGTAAACATAATTACAGAAGAGAAGATGCTGGGAGTCACTGGATCCTCCGAAGAAGACTTGAAGGCACAAATTCTACTTAACATGACCACTTCAGAATTAGAGGCTTGGGCGTCAAAAGGATCTAAGCTTTGTCTTCAAGAGGGTCTACCCTATTTCCAGAGTCGACTTTACCTACCCCATCAGGAGTTGCAAAAGAAAGTTATGGCAGACTGGCATGGAGCCCCATTGGAAGGCCATCCTGGAATCGCCAAGACCACGGCCAAAATCAAGAGGCCTTTTTGGTGGCCAACGTGGTGCAAAGACATCATAGATTACATTCAAACTTGTGGTATCTGTACTCAGAATAAAAGCTTAAAGCAGAAACCAGCAGGACTGCTTCAACCGTTACCCGTTCCACCAGCGTCATGGCATAGCATTTCCATGGACTTTATTACGGAGCTACCTCCTTGTCTGGGATATAACAATTCTTGTCGCAGTGGACTTATTTTCTAAGATGGCACATTTAATTGTCATCTGTTATCAGTCTTAGCAAAGGTATTCCTGGAACAAATTGTACGTCTTCATGGATTTCCATCTGCCGTGAGCTCTGATCGAGGGAGCCAATTTGTATCCCAATTCTGGAGAAAATTATGCGAGTTGGCCAAGATCGATGTGCGTCTATCTACCAGTCACCACCCACAGACTGACGGTCAAACAGAAAGAAGGAACAAGTTACTTACCTGTAACTGTTGTTCTCCAGCATGGGTCTGGCATGGATTCACATGCTCATGAATATTCCCCGTAGTCAGGCTGGGAATCCTCGGTAAAGAAAAATCAGTATCAGTTTCGTTTCTGATCTGTCTTTTGTAGTAGTAACCAATCACTGATCTCTGCGTCATACTGACCACAGCCAATGATTGCCATCTCCCTAAGCCCCGCCTCTGGCAGCCATCTTCAGATTTGGTAGCACGAGAAGTGGCAGTATGACCAAGTGAAGAGCCGCAGAGGGCTAGGCGGGAGGGTTTGCATGTGAATCCATGCCAGACCCATGCTGGAGAACAACAGTTACAGGTAAGTAACTTGTTCCTTCTCCAGCATGGGGTCTGGCATGGATTCACATGCTCATGAATAAAAGAATACATAGCAGTACACACATGCACAACCACGGGAGGTGGCAAAGGCTCAACATTAAGCATTACATCCAAAACTCAACATTAAGCAATTCTTACCTCCTCACCAGGCTCACCTTAGGCGAACAGGTTGCGCAGCACTGCTTGGCCGACCCTGGACTCCTCCCTGGAATCTCGATCGACGCATTAGAATTTCGTGAAGGTGTGCGTCGACCTCCACGTAGCAGCCCTGCAGATGTCCAGCAAGGGCACACCAGATAGGAACGCCGTGGTAGCTGCGATCGCTCTGGTGGAATGGGCTCTCGGACGGCCAGGCAGCGGTCGGTTTGCCAACCGATGACAGTACATGATACAGCCGGAGAGTCATCTGGAAATGGAAGCCTTCGAGAGAGCCTTCCCCTGATTGACAGGTCCAAAGTTCACAAAAAGTTGTGACGTCTTCCGAAACCTCTTCGTGCGGTCCACGTAGAACTTCAGTGCTCTAGCCACATCCAGCGAGTGCAAAGTCCTTTTAGCCGGCGACGAAGGCAACGGGAAGAAAACGGGCAACACCAAGGGTTCGTTGAGGTGGAAGTCCGACGGCACCTTGGGCATGAAGGAGGGGTGCATCCGGAGAACTACCCACGTGTCGTGAAAAGTCAAGTACGGGGGCTTGCAGGAAAGGGCCTGGATCTCTCCCACCCGTCGTGCGGAGGTGATGGCCACAAGAAACGCTGTTTTCCACGACAAGAACTTCAACGGAGCCGAGTGCAGAGGCTCGAACGGAGGTCCCATGAGCTTGGTCAGCACCACTTTGAGCTCCCACGCCGGGGCCGGGGCCTTCACCGGCGGGAACGATCTGAAGAGTCCCTTCATGAATTCGTTCACCAGACGATGAGACCACAAAGACGTCCGTCCCGTGGTTCTGGTGTATCGGGAGATCGCAGCAAGAAGAATCTTGATGGAAGCGTGCGCCAGTCCAGCCTTGGCCAGCGTGAGCAGGTACGGCAGTACTTGAGGAGCCGTAATCCGTAGAGGGTTAATCTTCTGTGCATGGCACCAGACAGAGAACCTCTTCCATTTGTGTCCATAGCATTTAAGAGTTGAGGACGCCCTGGCCTTTGCAAGAACCGCTCTGCAGTCGGCCGGTATGTCGTAACCTCCAAACTCTAACGCTGCAGGAGCCAGGCCTGCTAGTTCAGCGACTTCGGGTCGTGATGGAGGATAGCGCCTCCTTCCCTGGAGAGAAGATCCGCGTCCACTGGCAGCTTGATTGCCGAGGACGCTGACAAGTCCAGAAGGTCCGGGAACCATATCTGCCTCGGCCACGCAGGTGTGACGAGGATCATCCTGCACCGTGACCTCTTGAGCTGGTTGATGAGCCGGATCAGCAGCGGCAATGGAGGGAACGCATATAGGAACAGGCCCTCCCAGGGGAACGAGAAAGCATCGCCCATGCTCCTCGGCTGGGGAAACCTGCTGGCGAACCTCCGGCACTTGGAGTTCGTCGCCGTCGCAAACAGATCGATCTGGGGTGTGCCCCACCGTCGGAAGAGGCGGTCCACTAGATCCTATCGTAGTTCCCACTCGTGGCACGAGAGCAGCTCTCTGCTGAGCGAGTCGGCGATGGTGTTTTTTATCCCTGCCAGATGAAACGGCACCAGAAACATCCCTTGGGCGACGGCCCAATGCCACAGATCCTGAGCCTCCTTGGACAGGGCTGGGGATCTGGTACCGCCCTGCTTCCTGATGTAGAACATGGTGGTGGTGTTGTCGGTGAAGATCCTCACCACCTTGCCCTTGAGGGACGGAAGAAAGGACCTGAGGGCCCAAAACACTGCACCGAGTTCCAGGACGTTGATATGGAGGGACTTCTCCGTCGGCAGCCAAAAGCCCCTCGCGTGCAGATTTTCGGTGTGCGCTCCCCACCCTTCCAGGGAGGCATCCGTGGTCACTGTCTTCTGGTGGCCCGGGGTCTTGAAGTCCAGGCCCACCATCAGATGCGCGCGGGTGCCCCACCACCAGATCGCTCGTCGGAAGCTCTCGTCGAGTGTGATCCTGTCCTCGAAGCTGCCCGTCGTCTGGATCCAGCGAGCGCCCAGGAACTCCTGTAACGGGCGCATCCGAAGCCTGCGCAGGCGGATGAGATAAATGCAAGAAGACATCATTCCGAGGAGGTACTTGATGGACCTCACCCTGGCCGCGTCCGCAACCAGCATCCGCTGCACCTTGCCCAAGATGGCCCTTGTCCTTTCCTCCGACGGAGAGGCCAGAAGCGCCACTGTGTCGAGCTTCGCTCCCAGAACCAGTGCGTCTTGAGCGGGCACCAGGTGGGACTTGGCGTAGTTTATGGAGAATCCCAGGTCCGTGAGTAGTTGGACGGTCCTCGCGGCAAGCTCCTTTGTCTTTGCTCGGATGAGCCAGTCGTCCAGGTAGGGGTAGACGTGGATCCCCTCCAGGCGCAGCCGCGTCGCCACCGGTGCGAGGCACTTGGTGAACACCCTGGGTGCCGACCTCAATCCGAAGGGAAGGGCTCTGAACTGGTAGTGACGCCCTTGGACCACGAATCTGAGAAACTTTGTGTCCCTTTAGGATGGGGATATGGAAGTAGGCATCCTCCAAATCCAACGACGACAGGAAATCGCCCTCCTCCAGTTGACACAAGACGTGCTGGAGGGTGACCATCCGGAACTTCTGTGCCTTGATGAATTCTTTCAGTCGTCGTAGGTCCAGGATGGGACGCCATCCTCCCGTCTTCTTCACGAGGAAGTATCTTGAGTAAACTCTGGAGCCCCAAAGCCTCTTTGAGACGAGCTCGATTGCGCCTTTCTTGAGCATCGCCTTTACCTCCAAGAGAAGTTGAGGGACGTGATGTTCCTTCCTGGCCACGGGGGGGACGCGTGGGCACTTCTTTAGAAACTCGAGCGCGTGACCCTGGGCCAGGGCGTCCAGCACCCAACGGTCGGTGGAGATGGGCTCCCACACGCTGACGAAGTTCGCCAGCCGGCCTCCCACCGGGGTGCTTCGGTGGGGGCCCGACCCCACAGCCGGTTCAGTCCTGCTTCAATGAGGCTTTGCTGCCTTGTCCTCCTTGGCGACGACGGCGGGGTCCGCCCGACTTGCCTCGTCCCCTGTAGGCTTCCTGTGACGACGAACGGGCCGCTTGACGATAGGTGGAAAATCCGCCGCCGGAACCTTTGGAGGCACCCTGCTTGCCTCCGCCTTCCGAAAGGGCGGCCGTCGTTGCTGGAGAACACCAAGAGCCCGGGCCGTCTCCGTGTCTGCCTTGATGGCTTGAAGGGAATCGTCCACTGTTTTCCCCAAACAGGTTGTTTCCGTCGAACTGCATGTCCAAGACTCTGGTCTGCACGTCCTGACGGAAGTCAGTAGCCTTCAGCCATCCACGCCGCCTAAGGCACACGCCGTTGCCCAACTGGCGAAATCCAGTGTCAGCGATGTCCGTCGCAATCGTAATGGCGTGGTCCGACGCCACCTCTGCTTCCTGCAAGATCTCTAGGGCATCCGCCCTCTTGTCGGACTTATTCTTCTTCTTCTCGCCTGACGGGCTCTTCCCTTCCAGCCAGTTGGCGAGACGCAGTTGGCGGTCCTTCATGGTCCGCTCTGACATATTTCCGCAAAACGCACAGTCCTTCTCCACGTGCGTCTTGTCCTCATGCAGGCAGTAGAGGCAAAGGGAGTGTTCGTCCTCCTTAAAGACATTCTGAAGCTGGCATCCAGGGCAGACCCTTAACAGCTTTCCGGGCGTCGAGCTTCCCTTCTCCTGGGCCATGATCGAGATGGGCCTGAGAAACTTCTGGAGTCCTCCAAAAGCGTGGCTCGACGAAATTTTCACCCTTGAGGGGCGTAGAAGAATCCGACACGGGTCCCCGTTGATCGGATAAAGAAACGGTGGAGCTTGAGGCTCTTTTGACCGAAAGAGAGAAAATTTTCCTAAGAAAAAGTGCGAAAAAAGCACTAAAGCTCGAGAGCAATAGCACGAGGATCCCAACACTTGAACGTGCGGTAAAAATCTGAAGATGGCTGCCAGAGGCGGGGCTTAGGGAGATGGCAGTCATTGGCTGTGGTCAGTATGACGCAGAGATCAGTGATTGGTTACTACTACGAAAGACAGATCAGAAACGAAACTGATACTGATACTGATTTTTCTTTACAGAGGATTCCCAGCCTGACGACGGGGAATATTCATGAGCATGTGAATCCATGCCAGACCCCATGCTGGAGAACCAATCAAACTCTTGACCAACACCTTCGATGTCTACTCCACCAGATAGATTGTTCCTGGGTGGACTTCCTTTGGATCGCAGAGTATGCCTATAATAACTCCAAACATACTTCCACAGGCTATACTCCTTTCTACATATTAAACGGTTTACATCCTTGGATCTCCACCTTCGATCCCACAGTCTCTTTAGAGATGCCAGCAGTAGTCTTCATGACATCACCAGAATACAGGCAGAGGTTCTATGACATTTGGCTACAGCAAAGGAGGACCAAAAAAATTTGCAGATAGACACTGAAGAAAATCTCCAGAGTATAAGGTGGGAGACCAGGTTTGATTGTCTTTAAAATACATTGCACTCAAAGGCGCACGTAAATTCCAACCTAGGTTTTTGGGCCCATTTCCGGTGGAGACAATTGTAAATCCTGCAGCAGTAAGACTAAAGTTGCCATCCCACATGCAAATCCATCCAGTATTCCACGTTTCTTTGATCAAACCACTGAGTCCAGGAACCAGATTACACACACCACCAAAACCCCCTATTCATAGAAGGTGAACCAGAATTCACAGTAAAGGAAATTTTAGATTCCAAGAGTCTCAAAAGGAAATTGTTCTACCTAGTATATTGGAAAGGGTTTGGTCCACAGGATAGTACTTGGGAACCCAGCTCAAATATTCACACCCCCAGATTACTTCAAAAGTTTCATCAAAACCATCCTACTAAGCCATGACCGGAGGGTTTATCCTTGGGGGAGGGGGAGTACTGTCATGATCCCAGCAAAGGAGCCCCATTCCCATTCAGAAAAAACAGGGAAGCAAGGAACTCCATATCAGTCAGTGGGTCAACAGTGGCTTCAAGCCTGGCACAAAAGGCATTTGTCTAATTCATAGCATTGCACCCATAGGCTTACATTGGTTTTTCACCAAAGAATACACCCAAGATAACTCTAAAAAGAGACAAGGAAATTATCCTGACAAGAATCTTTTGAATACCGCAGCCTCTCAAGTTGAAAGTTTCAAACCAATGCGTCCCTGTAGAATGCAGGATGGAGAGCTCCACAAAACATAAGCACAGGTGAGGAGGGAGGGATTTATCAAAGGCACACTGCAATACAGTTTAGTTTTTTCCCCCGCCAATATAAATTACAGTAGTTCTATTGTCATAATTGTTGTTTTCACAGAATCAGAGCCAGTTAACAGATCTCTAGCTGAGAAGGCATTATGCTCCCGCGGAGTCCCAGGTAAGCGTTACAATGATGTTGATGCTCTACGGCAGCCCTCAAGGGACATCGACGCCACGACATTGAGCACAGTGCCCTCTGGTGTAGAATTATTTTTTCCGAAGTAGCTAAGCTGACGATACAAATATATATTTAAGATGAGGAATAAGTGGGAGGACAATCCATTCGAAATACAATATAGAGGTAAAAGCGAAGTACACTGCTGGTAAAGAGAATGATGCCGCAGATGCTTTGTCTCGCCTACAGTAGGAAACATTCAAACACCTCCGACTGGATGCAGACCAACAGTTGACAGAAGTGCCAGAGGAGGCTTAACCTCTGCCAACATTAGCAGTACAAAATGCACCTCTGCAACAGGTGTCACACAGGGTGTTTCTTCAGATGGCAGATCAGAAGCCTCCAAAAGCGTGTTAAAGGAATTGGCCAACAACGCACTAGCCTCAAGAACATCTAAGAAATACAGAAAGTGCTTGCGACAGTTAAAGAAATAATAAAGGTGCAAAACAAAAAAGATGTAAATGTAAACGATATTAGTAAGTATGAGGAATGGGCATTCTGTCGGAATAAAAAGAAATCTTGGGCAAGGGTGCACCTCTCAGCTTTGAGAATCTGGCAGGGGGCAGGGACCCAAAACGCAGCACATTGGTAAAATATGCCCTTAAAGGATGGCCAGGATGGAGGGCACCAACAAAGATTAGAGACGCTCCCAAGATTTTAAGAAGTTAATGGTGTTGCCGTTATAATTATTTGAAATATGCATGTGCACATATGAAGCAAATTTATTTAGGGCTGTTTTTGCCCTGGCATACTTTGGGAGACTCTGGGTTAGCGAACTGATAGCCAGCAGCACAACAGCTGAGAAAGGGTTAGCCCATGGAGGATGTCCGCAAGGGGAAAGAAAGTATGACAGTACTATTAAGGAAATCTAAAACTGATTAGGAAGAGAAAGTAAGGAAGATTAATTTATATTGTATAGACAACAATTTTCCAATATGCATCACAAAGAGTTTCCTCCACATCAGCCCAACACTGGGGGCAAGGGGGGGGGGAGGGGGGCAGTGCCTAATTCGCAGTAATGGCATGGCCCTTAGCTGCTTCCAATTTCAGGCAGTCATGAAGGCGGCGATCATCACGGCAGGATGGAGCACAGCAGAATATGGCACCCACTCTTTTCGAATGGGGGTGGCAACATCAGCTTGGAAGGGAGTTCTGGGCTCGCAGGAAAAAAAGCAATTAGGGGGCTGGGCATCAGGTTGTTTCAAAAGATACATAAGGTTAGATTTGATCGAACACACCACATTCTTTGGACAGATGACAGCCCTTTTAGATCAGCCGGGATCATAGGGCATATCTTTGGGTCACGGACGGGAAGACTGAGGACACGAGGCAAGACCTATCTTTTAAAAGGACCATCACCGCTTGGTGGGGTACACAAAGATGGGGTGCATCTATCAATACAAGGAAAAATAACTATTTTCAACAGAAATCTTCAACGCATTAACAAAGGATTTAAATAAATGTACTTTTGAGGAGAACCTGAGCGGCCGTGGACCCACTCAGGTGTGGCGGCACGTGCCAGGAAGGAAGCTGAGATCGAGCACAGGGGTACTGTGCCAGCCAAATGACATGACAGGTCCCACTGGCACAGACCCGAGAATGGAACACGGACTAGTAATACGCAGGTGGCCAAGGGCATCACCCTTTTCCTGGCCCGAAGTGCCCAAAAGCACAGAACAAACATCTCAGCAGTAGCGGGGAAATCACAATGCTTATCATTTTAGTTCTTTATTTGTTATATGATTAATAAAGCCTACAGCCTTTTATTCGCCACACCACATTGCCTCTTTGTAATGATAAGTATTGCCCCAAATTCCAGAATAAAAAATGCTGAATGCGTGTTTGTCGCATTCGGCATAGGTAAGAAATACTGAATCCGAAAATATCAAATTAGGTGAGTGGGGGCTTAAGGGGGCGTCTCCTGGTCCCCTAGTTCAGTATTTTCCAGGTTTGGGGGTTGCGGGGGTGTCCCCCGCGCGCGCACACACAAAATGGAAAGTGGGGGACAACTGAACAAATTCGAGCTTTTCGCAGTGTGATAACGTAGAACCGTAATGATTATGTTTACAATGGTGCAATTATGGTAGACCTGCTTAATGCTTCTCCTTGTCTTATTATGGTGGAAACTTTGGCAAGTGATCATCTGCCACTTAGCATTTAATGATTAGTCCCCGCACGGAAACAGAATCACAGTTACAGCGGTGGGATTTCCCTGCTATACTATTTGTAAAAAGATTTGAAGTTCCACGAAAATGCACACCCGTTGCAATATGCGCTAAATAACGTAGAGTAACAGTCCTGCAGTGGACTGTGTTGGACTCTCTACTGCTTCCGGTTTCCTTTGTGGGTGGACCCACAACTGCTGCCTCAAAAACCTTTCCCTGCCGGGAGCGGCCGCAGAGTAACGTAGAGTAACAGTCCTGCTGTGGACTGTGGACTGTTTTGCTCTACACTAACCCCGCACCATCCATCCGGAGTGGGAATGTTGGAAGAAGGTCGCATGCTGCGAAGCGCCCGTCGCCGCGAGGAGGAAAAAGCTGTAAGACACCCCACCACCCGCAAGCTCCCACTACAGTGCCTCCTCTCATTCCCCCATGACGGCCAAGCAGGACTGCACCTACGTCTCCTGCCCACGGAAGCAGCAACATTGTTAGGGGCCCTGTACTTAGCAACCAAAGCAATCAACGTGCAGACAATTCACACATGGACATAGTATCAGACTATGTTTTGCCTTCACTTATCCCACCGCAAAATAATCTGGAAGTCGTTGAAGCCGTTGAACTTACTGCCCGATAGAACCAGGTTTTGCTGCAGCCAACTGCGGGGGTTCCGCCTTCCTGGACGCCACCCGAGTGTGGGCCGTGGGGTGGGTCCTCCGCCACAGTGTTTGCCGTGGTGTCTGCCCAGGTCCATGCCCAGCCTCGTGGCGACTGTGGCTTGGGGGACGGGGCTTCTGCACCGGTTGGGGGGGACCCGGCGGCAGCCCCTGCTGCGGCAGACTCCAGCGTGGACGGCGGCTCAGGAGCGAGCGTGGGCGGCGCTGAGCCGGGAGGGAGGAGCGGAGCCTATTGGAGCTGACCTTTCGCTGGGCCGGTGCAGGCTGGCGGGGATGGACTGCTCGGTGGAAGCGGGGCCAGGGGGAGCCCTCTCTCCGCTGTCTACTGGGCCACCTCGCCACCGGGCTGGGGCCCCGAGCAAGAAAACCCTTGGAAATAAACAAGGCGCTTCTGTACCTACGAAACAAGGATCCACAATTCCAGCTAGAAGACTGGTAAACCTCCCATCTAGGAAACTACATCGTAAAGCCCAGCAGGGGCACCAAACTGTGGAAAAACCTGCAGACCAATTGTTCATCTTACCATGCACCCGGGTGAGGAAAAAGATAAACCCTTGACCCCTAAAATTTCAAGTGATGTCATAACAAAAGCCTCTGATCCCCCGAAGAGGGTTTACAGAAAGATCAAAAGACACCACCCGCTGCTGTCGGCAGACCTGAAAAATATCTTCTTGGAGCAGAAATTGACGAGCAACGAATCAACGGGTCTATCAGCCCATGACCTTTCGGATGCCAAGCTTTTGGAGGGCGCAACCAGTGCCTTGGAAGAGGTTGACCTACACCTCCCCCAGGCTCAACCTATAGTAGGCCTGGAACTCACCCCACCTACAGCCCCGGCTGAAACAGTACACGACCCACCAGTCTCTGTTCGGGAAACCTTGAGATCAGAGAACTAAAATAAAAAGACAACTGCCACGCCAAACAATGCACCAGACAACTCGCCTCTGAACTACAGAGCACTAACACCATCAAACTCACATCGTGCCCTGGCTGGTTCTGGCTCCCAGACCCTTTCTAAGCCCCTCCCGCCAAAAAACTTGACCCCTCAAGCAAAGGAGACGGCGAAAGACTTAACTCCTGACTCACCGAAGGGCAACGAGACACCTCTGGTGCCCTTACCCAACAAGAAGAGCAGATACTCTACCTTACCACTGCGTACCTTCCCTGAGTTGGAAGGCCATGATTCAATACTAAATTCACCTCGGCGGGTGGGATAGAGGTCCTGAGGGCTACTCGGACCAGAGATCAAATTCCACCCCTAAGAAACTGGACCTGATGTCTATCATGTCCACCATTACCATCGCTTTCGCCTCCTTCACAAAATTATACGAAGGGATAAACGACACCTTGAGAGACCACACATCCCTCATTGCCATGATGCACACCAAATTAATGTTCTTGGAAGGATTTGTGACAGCCCAAGAAAAACCATCGCATCTGGCTCAAAAGATCAAGCCAGTTTTCCTGGATATGGGCTGCCAAACTACAAGTGCATACAAACCGGAGCAGCTTGTCAACAGTCTGGCCACTACAAGCCCCCTAGCGCCCTCTCAAATCGACCTCACAAAAGACACATCTGAATCCTCACCGCAAACATCCGGCGTAGCAAACCGATTAAAAGCTGTCAAATTGCAAAAAACAAAGCCCACAGGCGCGAAAAGGCATAACGCCGCCGACAGTCAATCTAGAGGCCTAACTAACGGATGTGTGGTCCTGAAACTGGCTGACTAACGGCAGCATTCTCCCCCTCATCAAACTCGGATTGTGTCAATCGAGAATAGTTGCGACAAGTCTGCTAACAAGGACTACTGGATCTTTGAGAAAAGAAACTCTAAGTTCGCCGATTCAAAGCCCAACACCATAATCCGTTTAACAGAGGACCCTACTATCCCAGACCTGGGCCCAAAAGAAGTGGATTCAACGACCATCCACGGCGACAAGTTCACCAAAAACGGTCAAGGATCACCGTTTGGTAATTGAACATCGCCTCCAACTCGGAGCAGTCTGTGCTAATAATGACTCAAGTCCTGTTTCCTCTAGACACATTAGTGAAACATCAGCGACCCTTACGGACCTGATCAATCTCTCAACACCCAACCATGGAGATAGATGAAGACAACTTGGGCCCCCTCAACCTAAACTTAGGTAAACGGGCCCTCCAAGACAACTTGAAAACAGCAGCAAGGTTGGTGGAATTCTCAGGCATATCCCACACCTTGGACTTCTTCACATTATATGAAAAAAGGAAGAGTGTTTTAAAAAAGCAGTGGCTGGAGGCTCCCAGTGCCCACCAAGACCAGTCAAAAACCACGGACACGCAAACCCGCAGGCCTAAATCCCCCGTACGAGATCCAAGGGGGCCTTTGAAGGAGCAGACAAAGCTCGCCATTCCAGCTTTGCCTCAGTGTAATAAAGATCCCTCCACTATCAAACCAGGCCATGTCAGCGCTCAGAGACACCACTCATCCAAAAGAAGCTTGAGAAGTCCTACTCCTTCTAAACGCTGGCATGGAGCCTCCCAGCATACCCACAAGGCCACCCATCAGAGAACTGACCAGCAAGGAAACAGGTCGTTCATGTTCGAATCTATATTGGACAAAAGCAAAAGCTTGATCCTGAATCGTAGTACAATAGTACAGATCTTCCACAGTATTCCAAACCTGCGTCAACTAGTGTCTGAAGACATAAAAATCGTGGAATTTGGTATAAAACATCATACCGACTGTGCCTTTCTTCATATAACATCCCAAGTGGTTCGATCAATGGTGCTTAATGAGATAGAAAACCTCAGAATCTTGGGATACGACTTAACCCTGGCTGAACAACCAAGATCTTCAGCCCCTCAAAGGGAACGCTTAAACAGATAGCCTGATCAGCCTCAAAATACTCGCAAGGAGTTTGGGAACCCCATTTTGAGAAAAAAACGAGCTGGCGACGGAAGCGCCGACCAATCTTGACCCACTGAACATGGGAAGAAAACCATCCGCCCCTCGACCAGCAATCAACATTACTGTGACTCCAGAAAACATGTTCCATGATGGTCCAACACCAGGGCGCTTGGAGGATAACTAAACAAACCCTTGGTCGAAGATTGGTCCTGGATCCAAAACGCCCTTTGCAACAGGAAAGCATAGCCACCCAGCATGTCGCAATTGCCCTCCCAGGTAGCCCAGACTAGACTACCCTGCAACTCAGATCCCATTCAACGCGCCCTGAAAAGTAAAGTGAAACCTCGGAGGCTGGCATGTTGGAACACTAGAGGTTTTCACCATCCAACGGCTGTAAGTGATGTAAATTTGGGCGATTACGACATACTCTGCTTACAAGAGACCGTCTCTCCACTTAGCATATGTGAGTGACAGCTAGGCTGTTGAATGGGTTTTTTTCTGCATAGGCCTTTGGGACTGGAACTTCAGAAGTCGCCACAGGACCTAAGAATCCAAAGAGGGAAGAAGCTGAGCCATCTGCAACGACGACACTACCGGTGGTGCCCTGCTGCAATGAACTCACCACTTTCCCAACGACAAGAGAAGATCTCCTGCTGGACGAGTCTTCTTCCTTTGAGCTGGTGGGATCAACCAGTTTGCCCCCTTCGCCTTCCAAAGACGTCTCTTGGTCGAATTGCCCGTGCCAAGCACCCTGGCGGCCGGATAGCCAAGCTTCACCACTTTGACCGCTAATAAAAGGAACGCACCTTTTAACCGACAAACTCTGCGGCTGGTTTCATCCCTGTGCAGTGCATAGACTCCAAGTTTCCTCCTAAACGAGATCCTCTCTTCCCCTGGTCGAAACAACGAACTGCAACCGCTGCCAGGAACAACTGCCACTGCCGGAGCTTCCTCTCTCTTTAAGGTACTGTGTTCTGCCTGGCATCCCTTTCCACGGATTGCTAAAGGTGACCCTTAAATCCTTTGCTTTTCAACTGGGTTGGTCCCAGACCTTCTAACTTTACTTCTTGAATCACCCCAACCTCTTTTGAACATTCTGCAAAGACTTTTAGTGCATTTTAAACTGTGTGATCTTGGGCACATTTCGCTTTGCTCCATTTAAAGTGGGCCTGGCCTATGAACTTTGGCTCCACAGTGTATACTGCCTTAACTCCCTTGCTTTGAACTTCTAACAGTGTTGGGAACTGTTTTATTTCTATGCCCTGCCTTTTTCTCTCCCTTTAACTTAACTATTGGAGTGCCATCTAGGTTATGCGCTTACATCTGTTCTAATAGTGGTGTTTTAACTCCGACTTGTCTAAAAGTTATCAAGGGAGGTGTTTATACTTTACCTAACTGTGTTTTTAACTTGCTTTTGATTTATAGTGCTAGTGTATTACCTAAAGTGTGTTTAAAATAAATAATTATATACTTTTGATACAAAGCTCTGGTCAGTGTTTGTTTGCTCTACTGTGTTTTTAGCCCTATTGTGTATACTCTATATACTGCCTTACTCTTCTTGAGAGAGGTCTGACTGCTCAGCCACAGCTACTAGGTAAATCCGGGTGGTGCAGACTGCTACCAATTGGGTTTACTGCTTACTCCTGTAGTCTTAATCTTTTTGCATTTTTCCCTAAGGGAACTGCACAGGATTCTGCCTAACACTTGGCTAACTAACCGGCCTCATTTAGATGGATACGAAGTCATCTCATCCGACCCAGCAAATGGTGAAAAGGGTGGCCCCTACTCAGGACTCTTCATAGCTGTTGGAACTGGTGTGGGTCTGTCTGTCACCAAAATTATCCACTCCCATTTTGCTTGGCAGCCATCATTGAATGGCCAACGAACTGCGAAGTCAGTAAAATCAAAAGTCCCGGAAACTTGCTAATAGCGAAATGCTATTGGAATCCGTCAGCGATTTTAGACGTCAAATTCATTGACCTGGTTACTCTAATACTTGACAACTCCGCGGCAGAAAATGGGACTGACTATTATAATTTGTGGACATCTAAATATAGCGCTCGAATGTTCAACCCAGGGTGCAAAGTTCCAAAAAGCAAACAACAGCAGTTTCAAGAGGCCAGAAATGGTCAAGATTTATGAAGGCCAGAGGTCTTTCTGCTGATTTGGATCACGTCTGTCACTACTGAGCTTTTACAACTAGTCTCCTGCATCAGTGTCAGAAGGACCATCAACAGCGATCATAACATCGTAGAGCTAACGCTTCCCCAGGTAAACACCGCCTGGCATTCTACCATGATGGTGGGTGTTGAGACAAAACGTAGGCAACAGACTGCCCCTGAAACCTGAAGACATAATCGCTCTTACAAAATCTTACTTCGAAGTGTGAAATCCAGGCAAACAAGCTTTATTGACTAGAGGCCGCTGCTCCTTCCATTCAATAGCAGCACCTCAAAGAACAGAAACATCATCGCACGACATACATTTGACCCCGTTGTCAATGAGGCGCATTAAACGGCAGACTGCAAAATCAACCAACTCTGATTTCAAAGCCAAAGCTGCAAGTTCCATCAAAGCGTATAAATCTTGGATAACAAACCACAAAAACACACTACTGCAGCAAGACGCTGAGCAAATGTTAAGAACTCTCAGCGTGAAAAAATCCCAAGAATTTTGGTCAGTGATCAAAAGTGCTGTGACGACAAACCTTGAGGTAACATCAAATAGTGTGAAGGAAAGGGCCTGGACAATCCATTTCTCCTCCCTCTTCAAAGACCCAAACTACCGCCGTGAACATGGAGAATCAAACGAATTGGGGCTTTCTTGGGATTGTGATTATGAAGCATCTGGCATAATGGATAAAATAAAAAATAAAACTCAATAGATCAAGGGCACCTGGCCCGGATGGCCTGACAAATGCCATTTTAAGAGAACACCCACATGAATGGTCGCTTTTCATCCAAGCCATTTTTTGCGACATCTCTAAAGAAAGGTTAATCCCACCTTCATGGGAGCTAGCGGTAATAGTCCCCATCTACAAGAAAGGGGACAAGTCTGACCCGAAGAACTTCAGACCGATAGCGTTGCTGGACGTGATAGGAAAAATCTTTGGAACCTTTCTCCTGGAAAAGTTTTCAGCTTGGACTGCAAACATCAATGCCATCGACCCATTGCAGACGGGATTTGTTAAAAAACTGTGGGTACCTCTGCAAACATTATGCTTCTAGGCATCCTGAAAGATCAGACTCATTCTAGCAAAGATTGGCTCTTCATGGACCTCGTCCAAGCGTTCGACAGAGTTGATCGCCAACTCCTCTGGAAAAAGTTGGCAGCCTTAGGATGCCCGGAAGAATTAATGGGCCCCTTAAAAGCGCTCCACACAGACACTAAAATTCAAGTTCGGTTGAACCAAGCAGGGCTGTTGTCATCTCAAATCCATACACATCGTGGAGTAAAGTAGGGCAGCCCCCTGGTTCCGGCCATATACAACCTTTTTACCTCGGACAGCCATCATTTTGAGCCTACATTGAGATCTTTTACACACACAATTGGTGGGGAGAAAGTGAGTCGTCTGGTTTACGCGGATGATCTCATACTAATAGATTAAACAAGAATCGGCTTACAAAGACAGCTGGACAGCCTGTTCAGATATACCGGCCTGAACCATCTTGAAATAAACCAAGCAAAGACCAAGATAATGCGATTCAAACTAGGGACCCAGAAGACAGAGACTTTCACTTGGTATGTGGACTCCAATCTGATAGAAAAAGTCGAGATATTTAAGTACCTGGGAACAATAACTAACAGCCCGGTAGAGCCCCCGTCCCTGCAAGACCTTCAAACCAAAGTTAAACAACTGGCTAGCCAAGTTAAAACCATGGACGCCAGATTTGGTCGATTTTCCCTGGCAGCTGCCATAACGTACTATAAGGGGAAGATCATTCCATCTCTAACATATGATACTGGCGGTATCCTGGGCATCCCTGTAGAGAAAACTATCACCATCATCGATCCAAGTATTAGTGGACTGGAAAAGGTTATGTCTGTCTCAGAAAATAATCATACCGAATAGTCTGAATGTGTTAGGCCTAATCAACAGAGAAATCATGAACAAACCGTCAACGCGTTTGTCCCACTGGGTTACCCATCTTAAGACAACCCTAGCAGATCTGTGTTGCTCTGAAGAAGATTTCATCACAAACCCAATGTGCGCGAAGGAAAAACTGTTCCGCGCGGTCTGGATTCGAACTTTGGAGAAGGCAAAAGCTTCTAAAATAGTTAAAGAAATGCCACATCATGCTTCGAAGCTAAACGACTTGCAGCCTTACCTCCTCAAATTTCCAGATTGCTGCTACAGGGACACGTTCATGAGAGCCCGTCTCAACCTAATTCAAACCAACAAAATCCTGACCATAAGAGGCTTGAACCTATCCTTTGGTTGTCAATTTTGTAAGATTGAGACAGAGAAAGAATCAATCAATCAATCATGCGATGATCAATTGCCCTGGTTTGATTGCAGAGCGTCAGCAGTTCTGAACACCTCTCTTCCATTCTCTGCAAACACTGGATGATGATCAACGTTGGCTTGCATTGATGAGTGGCTTTTCTACGTCATGGGTGATCGCAGTAGTCCGATTACCTCCGACTACTGCTACCCTCCTTAACAACACATAAATTAAGAAGGCCAGAAACACTAAGGCTGGAAACTGTTATAACATGATCAAAACAGGTCTCTGAAGTGGGTGTGGAGTTCGGTTTAAGTATGCAAGTCCTTTTGTAAAAATTGTTAAGCAATTAATTTCAAATAAACAAAAAAAAAGAATCACTGAGGTTATACCTTCCATTTAGAGGTTAATGTGGGGGGAAATAAAATACGATGGAATTACTCTAGAATGACAACTTTAATAGAATCCTGGCTCAGGGGATGTTAACCATTTCTTTGAGTGGTTTGAAGGATCTCCAAAAGGAACCTGGGTAAAGTGGTGCATAAACATACATTTGATAGTGCCATCCTATTTAAAAAGAGACCGTAACGGAAAGCCCAAAAAGCACTTGCTAAAGAAGATAAGACTAGTAGGGCAGGTTTGAAGGCGACCTACAAGCTTTGGTTACGTCACTACCATTACCAATTGCTTCTGGGGGAAGCCCGCAAAATGCTGGAGGTCATGGCTACCAAGAACTTGCATGACTTCTGGAAATAGTTGAAAGATAAACTTCAAACGGAGGCCCAAATAAACCCGATAACAGAAGCAAGTTGGAGGTCCCACTTCACAGAGATCTATACATCCGAGGCTGTCAATATGCAGACCTGGAATGGAGATTCGATAGAAAGGGTACAGTGGGATCTAACCTGCGATTTAGATGATTTATCCTACCTAACATCTACGAGTATAAAATAGATGGCCCTGGTGCCAGATGGGCTGCGCATGTGTGTGCTAAAAAATAGTATGGATACTTGGGTGGAAGTCCGATAGTATGTTCAAAATCATCCTTACAGAGAAAGTGTTACCAGTTACTTGGCAAACAGCTATTGTAGTTCCAATTTTGAAAAAGGGCTCCCGTTTGAGTACTTTGAACTACAGACCAATCTCCCTTCTGGATTGCTCAGCGAAGATTTTCACAAGCCTAGTTCTAAGAGACCTGCGAAAATGGGCAAACCAGAATGGTGGAATGGACATCTTCCAACAGGGTTCTGCCAGGGAGTTGGAACCAAGATGAAAGTTTTTTACTCTGGAACTTAGAAAAACTATGAACGCGGACCCCTTTTTCAATTGCCTTTGACACTGTGCCGAGAAATAGGTTATGGGCTAAATAAGATAAATGGGGTTGTCCTGCATTATTGTCAATCTTGTCTGTGCTACACACAGACACCACTTTGTGTGTCGGCTTGGAAGAGAGGGGAGCCTATCTGCACCGATCCATACAGTCAGAGGATTAAAGCAAGGCTGCTTACTGGCTCCAATTGTATTCCACCTTTTTAGTTCCGATTTGGGGGATGCTTTTTCTAACATTAAATCATTCCGCCCTAAACTGCTTGAACGAGTGAATAACTACCTACTGTACGCTGATGACTTGATTCTACTGGATCATACCCCCCATAGGGTTGCAGCGTCAGTTGAAGGCCCTGGAATTATACACTAATAAGAACATGCTAACGATAAGAGTTCCTAAATCGAAAATCTTACCCTGCATAAAGTCCCCTGGAAAAGTAGGTGAACACTTTAAATGGTCTATCGGAGAGTCAGCCCTCGAGAAAGTGGATTCTTTTGTGTACCTAGGTTTTCAAAGTTTCCCTAAGGGATCTAAAACCAGACTGCTGACTGGGAAGAAATTGAAGATTAAGGCTTTAGCCACCCAGAAACTTGTCACTTCTCGATCATACAAGTCTTAGAGTTCTATTCGAAAAAGGTGGTACCGGTAATAACCTATGGGGCAGAGATGTTATTTTTTGCTCTTAAAGGGCAATGATCCAAGTTTGAGGGTGCCTTTTGGAGGAAAGTGTTAGGCTTGCCACCTGCTGTCCCGGGCCCTGTTTTAAGGTATGAATTAGGCCTAGTTTAGTTGGAAGCACTGGTTAAATGGAAACATCTAAACCTCCTTCAAAAGATTCACCAGGCAAAAGAGGGTTCGACATGGGGGTTGCTAAAGAGCGGGTTAGAGTCAAGCTCCCTGTCCGGTCTCAGACTGGTCGATCCAGTGCCATGAAATATTAACCGGGGTTGACTCCACGTTGCAATACCTTCTAATGTACCCATTGAGGGTAAAAAAGAGGTTATGGGAGATTGACTGGATTGACACAATAGACCACGTCAGGAAGTATCATTTATTCAGGGACTTACTCTTGGATGCTAGGCCTTATAATTCCTTTCCTTACTACTTGATTAAATGTCTGGGACATCCCTTATCACAGTCAGTGTTTGTGCGCCTTCGCTTAAATTTGCTCCCCACAAATGAAATTTTAGGTGCACATGGGGGTATAACACGCAACTTAAGTGCTGCAGATTCTGTAAATTGGAGAATTCCACAGAAACTCTTCCACACCTTCTTTTACATTGCTGTAAATTAGTCACGCCCGCCCCATAAGACTTTTCTGCACCTTTTAAAGGAATTTAAGGTAATCGACCTGGGTTGGGTCTGGCAGCGTATTTTAACAGGCAAGTCTTTTAAATGGTTTTAGTCCTTAAAAAAGATAATTATGTAGTGACTCCAGTTTGTAATGTGTAAACTTGTTTTCTTTTCAGGAGAAGTATTTTAGCATGGTCGTTTGCTTTTTGTTTACTGTAAAAAGTTTTTCATGAATTTTAATGTAATTCGGTTTTTTTGAGAGATTGTGTGCATTTGTGAAAAGTTCCTTGTGAAGTATAACAATAAAATAAAAAAATAAAAAACAAATTAAAATAAGTTGGAAAACGAGGTGTGTGAGCGTATACATAGAGAAGGTGGATTTTGTTACAGCCATGTACTAAATAGGTTTGATGAGTCATGCAAGTACTTTGCATTGTAAATCTGAAAATATTCCCTCAGATATTCATATGAGAAGAACTTCTAAACACATGGAGAACAAAAATTGGATACCTTAATCTCAGCAACTCTGGAGGAAAAGAGGCTCCGTGTGATGTCTCTTTCCATCTCTCTCTTGCTCTGTTTATTTTCTGCCTGTTGCCCACCTCCACCATACACAGCACCAGCAAATCCTGCTTCCCCTCCTGCTGTCCAATCCACCAGGGGATCATACACAAAAGCCTCCAGTAGAGTAAGCAGTGTTTCTCTTCCACGTCTCATAATGTGAAGAACCTATGTTAAAATAGTTCAATTAAAAAAGTAAAACATTGAAATTAGTTTGTGCAAATAAAAATATTTGCACAAGAAAATGCAATGTATAAGACACATTTTAAATTAAGAGGAGTTATGACAGCTGCAATACGCATGGTTAAGCATGAAATATGAAGTTACATTTCAAAGCTTGCAGTACATATTTTATAAACTGCACAGAGGGAAAGTTTTAAACTGTGGCTCGGAGGCAGCAATACAGAACATTATTACTTTTGTCAGTGCAGCAAGGCATAAAATAAGCAGTGTTGCACAGCAAATTGCTATGCAATTCTGTAGGTTTTCTAATTAAATGGACACTTGTGTAGCAAAGCTAGCTATTTAAGTTAACCTGTTCAATGAAAGCACCGCTTCCCCTCTTTTCTTTGATCACTGCAAGCGCGAAAGGGGTAAGGGAGCGAGAGAGCAGCAGTATTCATGTCCTCCAATCCAAGTGCCAATGTTTTGTGTGGGAGTGCTAGGCAAGTTTTTATTTTCTTCAAATAATTATAAATCAGACATATCGGGATGATACATTTATTTAGCTAACTATATCTTGTCTGGCAAAGACCAGTGTGTTAGCTTTATTTTTTTTAAAGACAGTCGTGCAATTCCATTACTTAAAAGTTAAGTTGTAACATAATGCATAATTACAGTATTGATACTGTAAAAACACTGAATTGACTCCATGGTTACCTTAAAGTTTAGATTACTGTAGCTAAATATAGTGTCATCTCTGTAATTTCACAGGAAAAACAAATCATATTGATGAGTGAACATTCTTTAAAATGTAGATGATCACACTGCCAAATGGTTTTGATGGAAAATCTATTTCTGTGACCCGTTGGTTGCATCCATCTGAGAAGCTAGTGCTCAACCGTGAGCTGATCCCATGCTCCTTGACATTCTCTCTCATCACCCTGTTTTATACCAGCTACCCTGAAAGTGATATGGCCGCAAACTACAAAATTGCACCTGGTTTGCCCAGTTCTCTGCCTACTTCACCATCTTATTTTCTTCCCTCTTACATAACAAATGCACAAAGCTAACTAGATGTGTGTGCAAAGTGGTGATACATAGTTACATACAGTTTGTACATCTACAAATCTACTGCAATTCGCCTCCAGAGCTCACTTTACTATGACTAGAATTGCATTGCATATTAGCACCTGTAGGAGAGAAATGGGTGACCTGTTTACAGATCCTTCTTATATCTATTTATTTGTGTCCACTCATGCAGCCAACTCCACATTTTACAGACACTCATCCAGAGCTTGCAAAATCTACTTGCCACTCACATAATCAAGGCAAGTACCATTTAGATGGGATGTTTGAAACTTTTACTGAGCATTTACTTTGTTTGCAGTAAATGTCAAATGCAAGTTCCGCTGTGCATGGCTGGTCTCTGTAGCTCTGTAGCAGCAGTGTGCCGATCAAAATTGGTTTGTAACGGGCACTCTTTTACAGAAAGTGGATTTACATTTTGTGTCATCTGTTGCCATGGGTTGGTTGGGTGCATTTGTCTTAGGTCGAGTAAGTAAACTAAGTTACTCGAGTTGCAGGTCTAATGGAAGTTTAAAGAATTTGCAAGACCAGACTCCTCTCTGTCTTACTTCAGCGGTACATACAAATGCTGTATTGTTGCTCTTTTTAGGTCTTGGGTACAAATAACTTGTGGTTGCATTACAAATATTAGTAAAACATTGCTAATCAAATTAGTTAGTTTGCTAATCAAGAACATTTTAATTAGCAAACTCTGCTAATCAATCGTTGAAAACTAATTAATGCCTTGGTGCAGGTTTACCAGCTTACCCTGGTCCTCCCCTCCATTTCCCACCAGACTATATTTCATGCAAAATGTGCATCTTTAGGTCCTCAAGTTCTTCAGGGCTGAGGTTGTGCAATGTACCCATTATTCCCTATGGGTATCTTTGCATAAAGCTTTTAATCAACTTCATGCAACATAGCATGTTTGTACACTGAGGATGTGCCTATCAACTACTACATTACTATCTAATCTCTAGTGTGAGGTCCAGCAGCTAAAGCATATTACTGTGTAAGACAGAGTGATAGGAATTTAGCCATAATAAAGGGATGACTGTGACAGCCCAGAATCTCCATTTGAAAAGTCTGCCTGGTAAGAAGCTTAAGAAACCTGAATATGACAAGCAACTGATTGGGTGAAAAGGGAGGGGATCCCTTGGTGCCAGGTCCACTACCATATGCCAAACAAAGATGCCTGGAAGATCAGTCAAGACAACACCCCCACTACCAACATTTGCAGCTTGTCCACCAATGATTCCATGACTGTTCCCCTAACAAAACCTCTTTTAACTTAATCTATAATATCAGACAGGTATAAAAGGAGACATGCTCCATGCCAAAGGGAGGCAGCCTGAAAAGTAGCAAGTTTGGGAGACAGTAAGAAGGAGAGTGGAGAAGTGCGAAGAAGGAAGCAAGAAGAGGGAAAAGAAGGAGGAGGGAATATGAGTAATCGAGGACGAAAGTGGGGAGATTACAAAGAAAATGTTGGTGCTTGAGAAAGGAAAGACCAGGAGAAGAAACTTTGTGAGGTAAAAGTTAGCAATTCAGGAGAGATGGAGGGGGATGAGAAGGAAAAGGGATATCAGAGAAGGTTGCAGAAGAGAGGTGGGCAGAGAGGAGGAGAAGAAAATCATAGGCAAGAAGAGGACAGAGACAAAGAGCAGAGAGAATGACTTCCCAGGACAAGAGGACCAAACTATAGAGAGGGTGATTAGACCCAGTGGGACTTGAGCTGAAGTGCTGGAAAAGGACACTCTGGGGAGAGTAAAGGCTTGTCAACCTCGGTACGGAGATTGATAAGGTCATTATTTAAAGAATCCATAAGAGGGAGCAGTTATAGGCTATATGGGATCCATATCCTGGATTCTGCTTTAACTAATATAATCGCCCAGAGAGTCGAAAGTAGAAGTCAAATCTACCAATTCAGAGTCAAGAAGGTGAACAGACCACAACTTCGGGAGGGGGCAATAATGAAAATGATGAAAATCAAACCAGGGAGGAATGGGAACAGAAGACAGTCAAAGGCAAACTCAGAGATCACTGCCCAGGTGAGGAAGGGAAGGGGGCAGGTGGCAACATGCCAGGAGCAGTACTGGATGCCATACAGCTTGAGACCTCAGAGTGACAATGGTTTATTGGACAGTCTCACCCTGACCAAGAACTATGGTGGTGAAACATTGGGATTTAGCACTTCAGGTGAGCCTTGCTATAGAGTTTGTGGACATTTCCCTCACATGTTTTCATTATTGCAGAACTTTCAAGAAATATGAACTCTTGTTTCTCTACTACAATCTTCCCTGTGTTTCAACCAATACCGTCTTGTTGCAAATGTACTTTGTTGCAGGTGTATACAAGTCTTTTGCTTTAAAATAATTTTGATTACATTTTGTAAAGCTTCATCACACTCACCCTACAAATAACAATGGCATTTCCTCCGTGCGCACCCCCTTTCCCTCAGAGTCTCAGGCTCATTTATTGTACAATTGTTCTAAATCCCTACCCTGTTGACACATAGTTCTAGTCAAGGTATTCTTGTCAGGTCATGGTTCTTCCAGCTCGTCTTGTCTATAATGCAATCTTATTTCACATAATAAAGTCCTCCCATTTCCCTCAGATCCTATGATACTTGTCTGAGCAGCCCCCGTTCCTATACATTATTTCTTCCATTGCCCGACAGTGGCCCATTCCTCCCTCCATTTGGCCACCTTCAGTATCTCGTTGACACCCCCGCCCATTTAGACTCCAGATCTCTTTTGGCTAACAAAAATGCTATATTAACCAGTCTCCTGTTGCCTATTGAATCTGCATTGTCCCCCAGAACATGGAGGAGGGGCAGTCATATTGCATTTCCCACCACCCTGGTCAGTGTCCGAACTCTTTCCCAGTATGCTCAGATTCACCTGTAGCCCCCATAACAGGTGGAAGAGAGTTACCACTTCTCCCCTGCATTTCAGACAAATATCGTCCGCTGTTCTACCAATCTTGTGTAATTCCACCCTCTAATAGTCCACCCTTTCTAGGAAAATTCCACTAACCTTAGTCTCGCGGACATGTTGGTTTCCCCAACTGCCATCTACACTTCCACCCGCTCTTCCTCTTCTAGCAAACCCAGGTCCTGTTGCCACTTTTTTTTAGTTTAGTCAGCATTGGGGCGTAAGGGGGGTAAACTTAGTCAGAGTCCTAAACACAACCCTTGGACGGGAAGACTCTCAAATAATCCCTCGAGTGTTGTTAATTCTAGTGAATATAGCTCCTGGAACCCTGGTTGGATTATATACAATATTCTGGGGAGTGTGACCATTATAAATAAATTGAGTCTCCCTACTATTGACAGTGGTAGGCCCGCCCAATCGTCAGCATTCTTCTCTAGTCTTAAGAACCAGGTCCAGGTTATTCTGTAGGAACCCCTTTTCCTCATTATACACCTTAATCCCCAGTCCTTTATGGGTCATTGGTGAACTGTAGTATACAAGTCCCTTGTGCTTTGTTGATCCCTCAATCTGTTGACACCTCTCACCAAAAAGTATTGAATGCTACCCTCCAATTGGAGTTTGGAACCCATACCCGACACACATTTTCAACAATTGTGGAGGGTTTGTTAATATTACCTTGTGGAAAAGTAGAAATCTTAAGGCAATGTATAACGTGCAGACAAACTGCTGAAACCCACAACTCTTCCAAGACACTCCTGGAGGCGAAGCACTGCCCTGTATTTTCCAGAATCAGCTTTACAACTACTCAGAGGAGGCAAAGACGGTTCATTCTTCATTGGTGTAACAGGACCAGCCTCAATCGTTTTCACTCCGAAGCCCTGACTAAGAAGAGTGTAAAAAAACGGATGGACTCACAAATGCACACACACAGCAGAATGAGTCAGGAGGCTTGCATAAGTCTAAATAATCTGTACCACCGTTTTTCTGCAAATGTACTTTGAGTAGTGGCTACTTACATGCTTACTAATGCTGGAGTTCAGACTCACACCTACATGACCAGAGTTGCACTTCCACCTGAATGCCCTGCAGCATACCTCTGTTAGAATTGTCTCCTAACAGTGTTTAAAACCAGAACTTCAGCATCCTCCTGGGTCACCAGATCATCACGTATGAATAGTGCCATACCCTTATTAGTCATGCAACCAGCTGGGACAGTACAGTTGATCCAAACACTAATGGCCAGGAGAGAATGAACAGGTCTACCTGAAGATTTGGAACTGTCTTTAACAGGCATGGCCTTAAATATTGAATGTACTTATTTTAAAGAGATTTAAACTATATCTGTTTGTCAACCTTCAGTACGTTCAAAGTGATAACTCTGTTAGCCTGTATCTTGCAGGCCTCCAGAGAGCTTGGCCATGACCAACTAACCACTGCTACAAATATCTGGAAAGAAGGGTGCGATGGAGCCGTGCCTAGTGTGACTGAGTGGTCTCATCTAAACAAGCAAAGACCAGATTTAAATTATTTGCCTTTTCTGCTCAGATAACAGTTATATAATAGTAAATCATTTCCCCTTGCATTCAGGTTCTTCTTTTCTCATGATCTTGACTGTTAAGATAGTATTTCAGTTTTGGGATTTCTGTTTGTCCCTTTTATGGACTGTTAAGGCAGTTTGTGTACCGCCCTTTGCTGCTGATGTTACAACCACTAATCCTAGGGTGAAGGCCAACACATCTGACAAAGGAAAGCCACATGTCTTAGTGTAGTTAGTGTGGACAGACCGACACAGTTTAACTTTAAGGTAGATGTAGTGGGTCGACACAGAGGTATAATAAGTCAATGCACCACTCTACAAAACACACTAGTTTGATATACTGAAAAGTATATCCTTTAATAAAGTAACACATAAAACTATCATGGGTATTAATATGGCATTAAGCCCAATTCCAAAGGCTGGAAAGGTGGTTAAGGGCCCGGCAGCCCAAGTTATCAGCCAGAGCGAAGCAAGGGCGGATAACAGGGGCTTTGGGCCGTTAACCCCCATGGCGGCCGTTGTAAGCAGAGCTGAAGGTGCTGCCGCAGCCAAAATAAGGTAAATTGGAGTAGGGGGTGCGGGGTTAAATGGGGGCAGTGGGTGGGGAAGAGATGAAGAAAAAAAATGATAGGGGAGGGAGGGTGGGGGACAAGATGCCAGCCGTCGGGCACAATGGAACGTGGGATTTCACTGGTGGTTCAAATATGCGTTCCTAGACACTGGATTGGCTGGCACCCCCACCAGGGAGCCAATACACAGTATCAAAAGGATAGCATCATATTATTAAAAAAAACAGTAAAGGCTATACAAGGACTCTCCTAAATACAGTGTCTATATGTCAGTCCTTTACATTGAGTAAGTTCCCACAGAAAAAAAAACAGGGGGCGGGGAGGGGTCCAAGAGAACCAGGGAACCATTAAATTTAACAAGTAGGTTAAGTCCCCTAATGTTATACACCATACAATAACAGTGTCCTATAGATGAATCCCAACCGTTGTATAAGTGGAAAGCACCCAACACAGATACAAAATGGGAAAAGAAGGTAAATTATTTTTACCAACAGGAAAAATGTTTTAGATCCACAAGACCTAAAATAATACTCCATATTTATTTGAACTCTGTAGGGCATTTTAAAAGTATGAATGCACAGGTACATATGATATATTATAGGCAGAGAGAGAATGGAACAATTGTAATTTCTAGCCAAAGCTTCCAAGAACTAGCGAAACACAGCAAAAAAAAAAGATTTATACATTTCAAGGGGAAAGAAAAATAATAGTTTGACCTACTAGAAATAGTCACAATGTTACACTTACATTCCCATGGAAGAAATACATAAGACGACTTAAAAAAATCAATTACAAACGACAGGTAAGCACAAAACAATATCAACCTTGGTCATGGAAGACATACAGGATTCAGGAAAAAAGGTCAGAGGCAGGAAAGTACCCCAGAGTCAGCTTTAGGAGAGTTCCAGATAAGTTTGCAGTTCCATTTGAATGAAAGGGAGAAAGTTAAAGGCCCATCCACTTTAGCAAATGCAGCAGGTACACACAAACAGACCCTAATAATACTCCCACCTTTCAATCATTTGAACAGGTAGGTTTTTAGGGTTTTTTCGAAATTGAAGATGAGTTTTTAATGCCCGAATCTCCGAGGCTGTTTCACAGTTTGGGCCCGTAGACTACAAATCTTTAGTTGCCCCTACACCCCTACAAAAGACTGGAAGATGGTGGAACTATTGGCACAGGTGCAGATTCTTCAAAAGGCAACCCAAGAGAAGGCCGAAGGAGACCGTTAAAAAAAGTGTTCTGGAGGTCGTAAAATGGACCCAGAAAGCCAGAGGAAGCAGCAGAACAGGAGGACCCACAATACAACTATAGAAAATCAGGTAAAGCCTCCCCTCCAAGGAATTTCAACCACGGACAAGGGGAACAACTGGGTGAGAGTATCACAAATAATCATCCAAAGGACCCACAGGCAGGAGAGGCTGAGGGTCTGATGACCAACCATACTGGTTGGTCAGGATGACTGCCACGCAGCCTTAGCCACCCCTACAGGAAGTGAGATGGATAGTCCAGGGACATTATTACCCCTTAACTAGTTAAGATCAATACAGCGGCTGGAATTGTGGGCTCACAAAAGCTCATGTAGTCAGGCAGCCATTTTTAGCCTACCTCATGGTAACCTAGACAAGGGAAATCCATGAAACACAAAATGGCAAAAAGATTATGTAGTAAAATTACCTGCACCTTTGGTGAATCCAAAACTTAAGTAGAGCTGCCACCAACCTAATCAATCACACTAGGTGGGAAATGAGGAGCTGAGAGGCACCAATGGTATTGGGCTCTTTAGGGGTAACCCAATACCATAACCTTATAAAGGGTAAAAAGGGACGCTATGGCAGCAGGACCCAAGGAGAAGTCCCCCATGCCATCAAGAAACAGCCACGGAACAAGAAAAAAAAGGGGAGAAATGAAAAAAGTTGAGGAGCCCCAAAAAGTGGCAGTAGAATCCCCAATAAAGGAATTCTGGCTTGACAGGTGCCCCTTGACCTTTTGCTTTTTCCCTTAATTTGATTTAATCTCCAACCTATTTTTGTGGTCAGACAGACTACTTAAGACCCCCCGCCACCCCTGTCACTGCAACCATCTTGCTCAGAGTATATGGTCCTAAGTAGTCAATTTACTCCTGGGTAGGGGTGCTTTATGATGCCCACAATTTGACCGTAGGATGATTGTATCACCCTACATTAATTTTAGGGGTAGGATGGTGGCATCCATTTAATTTTGGCATCAAGGGTTGCATGCTGGCTTAACCCAAAAAGCAAATATATAAGGGGGCAAGGGACCCTTCTTTTTTGTGTAGGGGGGCCTGACCCTGGAGGGTTAGTGGGGACTAACAGAACAGTATGGTGTCACTTGTATTCTATACCATTTGTGTTATAAAGGCTCCTGTCTATTTTTAACTGTTCATTTAGTCAACAATTAAACTTTGTGTTATGATACAACTACCTTTCCGTGATCTCTGGGCTAGCACATGCAAATCTAGCCTTACTGTAGTATCGGTGCACTTCCTGTGAGTCTATGAAAGTGTAGCCGTTGACTCTACATACTGTTCTGATATTACCCCAAAAAGCTACATTGTGCTACCAATGCAATTTAAATGCATTTTTTTAAGTCTTGCTCTCGCCCATTTTGGTTTAGAGCTTAAATTTTTCAGGGAAACCATGAGGCAGACCCAAAATCTTAATTGTGCACACAGAATCTTAGTGATCCCAAGCATAATTGTACTTTGAATTGTCAAGACAAGTTCCTGGCCCTCGGCTCGTATGGAGTGAAAATTCTTTTTATAAAAAGAAAAAAGGAAATAAATGCCCTATTTAGAAAGACTGCTCTGAGACCACATTCGAATGTTCTTTCTAAATCAAACTGTCATGCCCCTGACACATAAGTGTGCGCAGGGGATGACCAGCGTGGGCAGACAGGGAAGTCACAGGAGCAAGGTAAGTGCGTTTTCTGTGTTGTGCGTGCATGCGCACAAGCGGGCGTACATGCGTATGGGAGAGGATGGGCGGATGTGTTGGGTTTGGAAGGGAGCGGTGAAAGAGGTGATTTTCAGGAAATCTAGAGGGTGGGGACGGGATTGCCTTCGGGCAGGGGGTGTGGGAGATTGAAATGTCATATTTCAGCATTTTAAAGTCCACACAAAAACAGCTGCAAAAATGGTGTCTTTTTTGTATTCGGCCTTCAAAACGTGGAAATATCACATAGAAACCCTTGGCCTGACCATTTCCCAATCTGTGGGTGAATGATACTTTTAAGAGCCAACCAGATTGGCTTGCCCCAAAGTTTAAAAAAAAAATGTTTTCTTTATTATAAGTTTTGATCCAGTACAAGAAAAAAAACATCCATTAGCAGATCTGGTAACCTATCTTCAACACATTTCCCCTCCTCCCCCCTTTCCCAACTTAACTTCCCCAACTGTCTCCAACGTTCGAACCCCTCCCCCCCCCCCCCCCAACCCCCCTGTTGGTACTAATTCCTCCCTTCTTATACCACCTCCTTGTCTCTTCAGGTGAATAAACAGTAAAACCTCAACCAGTGGTTTCTGGCCAGCACACATGTATGCATTGCAGAGTAATTAAGTGGACTTACTAAGCACTACCCTCGTTCATTCACCCCAGGCACTAACTCCTCTTATGTCAGACGTTTGTGGTATCCCGTGACCGGTTCGTTTCAGAGAACAAATATTTATCCATGAATCCACCCTACTCCGCTTCCTTGGAGGATGCCCGTCCATGGAGACCTGCAGTTCTTCTTTCCATTATACATATATTCAAGCCCACATTGGTCCATTCCCCCTTGCTCGGCAGGTGTGCACTCTTCCATTTCATAGTTCTACAAGCTCTTGCGGCCAAAAGCAAAGACGCAGGCAATTTCTGCAATCTGTCATATTCGCCCCCTCCCCCTTGAAACCAAACAAGACCAGCATGTGCAATTTGATATGGGTGACCCCATCTACCTCCTTGGTCCAACCTAGGACTTCATCCCAAAATACCTGCACCCTTGGGCATCCCCACCACATATGCGTGTAATCGGCCCTCTCTCCACACTCTCGCCAGCACGAGGGGTCAGCGTTTTGAAATATTTTGGTCTGATAGGGTTATATTGCCACCTATGTAAGAGCTTGATGGCATGCATTTTATACTGACTGGAGATTGATGTCTGCGACATCCCCTGCATATTCTACCCCAGAGAACAGGATCCGTATCCACCCCCATGTCTCGCTCACACCTCCTTCTAACCTTCTCGGCTGACCAAGACCTGGATTCCACGAAAGCCCCATACACTGTCGAGATCAGTCCCTTCATGTCTGGTCCTGTATCTAGGAGCTTTTCAATAGTGGTAAGGTCTCTCTGAATCTGTTCCCCTCCTATCACCTCCAGCGAATATCCCTTTAATTGGAGATATGAAAAGACAATTTCCCTACGCTAATAGACTCCTCCAGATCACATATTGATGAAGCTACCCTCCTTACAGATTTGGCTGATCCTTTCCAATCCCACCTCAAACATCTCCGAAATCATTCAGGGTTGGGGATCGCGCCCCTTACTCCAGGGACCCAGATGTGGGCGAGGGCCATGTCCTTACTCGTTTCATTTCTGCACATTGTCTCCAGATATCCCATATGGTCCCCACTATAGGATAGTCGCTGATTCTGCGGGTAAGCTCATTTCTTGATATCCACAGCCACTCCCCCACTGTGGCCAGGTGTAACTGATGATTGTCCACAGCGACCCATTGGAGGTCTTTGTGGGCCCGCAGGTGGGGTATAAAGACCCAAAGCTGGACAGCTTTGTAATATAGCTTAATGTCTGGGAGTCCTACTCCTCCTTTATCCTTAGGAAGGACCAATACATCACTAGCTATCCTGGCCTTTTTCCCCAGCCAACGAAACCTTAATAGAGCCTTTTATCGGCGGAAAAAGGAGTCGGGGACCCTGATGGCGAGCATCTGGAACACAAAGGATCCTGGGGAGAAAGACCATTTTAAGAGCATTCAGGCGGCCAATCCATGTCGTTAGTTTGCTCCACTTCTCTAAGTCAGTCCTAAGTCTATTCTTCCCAAAGACTATTTTGTGGGTACGCCCGTGGGGTGGGATCTGGGTGAATGGAGTGTGTGACGAATACGCATTCTGTGTTATGGGTGTCTAGTATTTGGTGTTTGACACAATGACTGAGACAGCCCTGCCCGAAACTGGTATGAATGCAGTGTGTGTAGTGCTGAATGGCGTGGTACTTGTCCAAATCCACATTCTGTGTTGTGGGTGTCTGGATGGAGAAGAACGGCCTGAATGTACTGTGCGCCTGATTGGCTGACTGCAGAGTCGATTCCCAGACGAAGAACTCTACAACACAAGGTACATTTGGGTTGCAGAACTATAGAAGATGAGACTTTAATGGAGAACAACAGTTACAGGTAAGTAACTTGTTCCTTCTCCAGCATGGGGTCTGGCATGGATTCACATGCTCATGAATAAAGAATACATAGCAGTACACACATGCACAACCACGGGAGGTGGCAAAGGCTCAACATTAAGCATTACATCAAACTCAACATTAAGCAATTCTTACCTCCTCACCAGGCTCACCTTAGGCGAACAGATTGCGCAGCACTGCTTGGCCGACCCTGGACTCCTCCCTGGAATCCCGATCGACGCAGTAGAATTTCGTGAAGGTGTGCATCGACCTCCACGTAGCAGCCCTGCAGATGTCCAGCAAGGGCACACCAGATAGGAACGCCGTGGTAGCTGCGATCGCTCTGGTGGAATGGGCTCTCGGACGGCCAGGCAGCGGTTGGTTTGCCAACCGATGACAGTACATGATACAGCCGGAGAGCCATCTGGAAATGGAGGCCTTCGAGAGAGCATTCCCCTGATTGACAGGTCCAAAGTTCACAAAAAGTTGTGACGTCTTCCGAAAACACTTTGTGCGGTCCACGTAAAACTTCAGCGCTCTAGCTACATCCAGCGAGTGCAAAGTCCTTTCGGCCGGCGACGAAGGCGACGGGAAGAAAACAGGCAACACCAAGGGTTTGTTGAGGTGGAAGTCCGACGGTACCTTGGGCATGAAGGAGGGGTGCGTCTTGAGCACTACCCTCGTGTCGTGAAAAGTCAAGTACGGGGGCTTGCAGGAAAGGGCCTGGATCTCTCCCACTCTTCGTGCGGAGGTGATGGCCACAAGAAACGCTGTTTTCCACGACAAGAACTTCAACGGAGCCGAGTGCAGAGGCTCGAACGGAGGTCCCATGAGCTTGGTCAGCACCACGTTGAGCTCCCACGCCGGGGCCGGAGCCTTCACCGGCAGGAACGATCTGAACAGTCCCTTCATGAATTCTTTCACCAGACGATGAGACCACAAAGACGTCCGCCCCGTGGTTCTGGTGTATCGGGAGATCGCAGCAAGATGAATATTGATGGACGCGTGCGCCAGTCCAGCCTTGGCCAGCGTCAGAAGGTACAACAGTACCTGGGGAGCCGTAATCCGTAGAGGGTTAATCTTCTGTGCGTGGCACCAGACAGAGAACCTCTTCCATTTGTGTCCATAGCATTTAAGAGTTGAGGACGCCCTGGCCTTTGCAAGAACCTCTCTGCAGTCGGCCGGTATGTCGTATCCTCCAAACTCTAACGCTGCAGGAGCCAGGCCTGCAAGCTCAGCGACTTCGGGTCGTGATGGAGGATGGCGCCTCTTTCCCTGGAGAGAAGATCCGCGTCCACTGGCAGCTTGATTGACGGGGACGCTGACAAGTCCAGAAGGTCCGGGAACCATATCTGCCTAAGCGTTGGCTCGTGGTTGATGGCGCCAAGGGGGGGATGTGCCCTGCCTGGCGCCCGTAGAGCCCGACCGTTCGGCGCTCCCGGTGCCAGCGGACTCGTGGTGCTTGGCCTTCTGTTGGACCCCCGTTGCCGGGGCGCCCTCAAAGGTCTTAGAAGACCGCTCGGACTTCTTCTTCTTCTCGCCTGACGGGCTCTTCCCTTCCAGCCAGTTGGCGAGACGTTGATGGCGGTCCTTCATGGTCCGCTCCGACATATTGCCGCAAAACGCACAGTCCTCCTCCACATGCGTCTTGTCCTCATGTAGGCAGTAAAGACAAAGGGAGTGTTCGTCCTCCTTAAAGACATTCTGAAGCTGGCATCCAGGGCAGACCCTGAACAGCTTTCCGGGCGTCAAGCTTCCCTTCTCCTGGGCCATGTCCGAGATGGGCCTGAGAAACTTCTGGAGTCCTCCAAAAGCGTGGCTTGACGAAATCTTCACCCTTGAGGGGCGTAGACGAATCCGACACAGGTCCCCGTTGATCGGATGAAGAAACGGTGGAGCTTGAGGCTCTTTTGACTGAAAAAAGAGAATTTTTTTGAGAAAAAACGTGAAAAATAGCACTAACGCTCGAGAGCAATAGCACGAGGATCCCAACACTTGAATGTGCGGTAAAAATCTGAAGATGGCTGCCAGAGGCGGGGCTTAGGTAGAGGGCAGTCATTGGCTGTGGTCAGTATGACGCAGAGATCAGTGATTGGTTACTACTACGAAAGACAGATCAGAAACGAAACTGATACTGATTTTTTCTTTACCGAGGATTCCCAGCCTGACGACGGGGAATATTCATGAGCATGTGAATCCATGCCAGACCCCATGCTGGAGAAAGTGCATTATCGTGATTGTGTATATAACCGTGAACCTCATTTATATAAAGACTGTTTTAACTAATACAATGTGTAGACATTCCTTTGTGGGCGCTTGGGGACTACACTGTACTTAAGAACCAACCCGCACCACCTCTTGAGAGCTGAAGACTTTGGTTGCTCGACTACGCTACCGCATAGAGAATCTTGGCTGGGATACTCTGTGCTTCTCCTCTACCATATAGAGAGCAGGAGTACAGATACCCTCCTCCGGTCCTTTACAGTGTGAACCTCTCCATCCCTACTCACATCCAGGAGTAAGAGAACTGTCTTGTTCATCTTGAAACCAGCTAGGGCACCATATTGGTCTACTAATCATATCACCTCTGGTATGGCGGACTGGGGGTTCCGAATGTAAAAGCATGTCGTCAACCTTATATTTCACTTCCTTTATCAGGAAACCCTCTACACAGGAGCTGTCTCTAATCTTCTGGGTGAGAGGGGGCAGCCTCGTCTTGTTCCCCTACTCAACCCAAACCACTGAATACCTGCCATTTGCCGCCACACGCGCCTTGGGGTAGGATTACACTGCCATTATTCCCTTGAGGAGCCTCTCTCCCATACCACACTTTGTGAGCACAGCCTTGAGATACCTCCAATCCACTCTATTATTTTCGGCGTCCAATGAAAGGAGCAAGAGGTCCCCAGTTATACCGTGGGCTTCCAGCATCAAGTGCAGGGTCTACCTCATCGTGTTAGCCCCCGGTCGTCTCTTAATAAAACCACCTTGGTCCGGATGGATCAGTCTCGTCATGTACCCCTACAGTCTGGCGGCAAGTACTCAGCTGTAGATTTTGGCGTCCATGTTGAGAAGGGAAATCAAGCGGTACGCTCCACAAGACTGGGGATCCCTACCCTCTTTATGTATTACTGTAATGAGCACCTGGGAGAAGGACTTTGGGGCCTCCGCAGTAGCTAGTATGTCATTAAAGCGGAAAGGAACGGTTTATAAAACCCTGCCGAGAACCCCCGGGGGGGCCCTTCCCAGCGGTAATTTTGCCACTGCATTCCTAATTTCTTCCGGTTATGGGGGTCCTCAGGAGAGTGTTCTCATCCTCCGATAGTTTCGGAAGTTGAATGTCAGCTAGATCTACGTCTATCCCCCTCTTCCTGTTTTGATTTGTAGAGTGTCTCATAGAAGGAGGCAGAGGTTTCCTGAATCCCCTCAGTGAAAGTCATACACTCTGTCCCTGCCTCTGTCCCATGCTCACTGTTCTTGGAGAGGCACAGCTCCACCTCACTGACTAGGCCCAACCAGGCCGAATGACGTGTCTGCGGTTGCTGTTGGTTCTCTTGTTCAGAAGAGAATTGCCAGGCATTTCAGTGCTGGACTTGTTACGCTCTCCTGGTAGCCACGGGGACGCCACTCAGCCCTGATTGCTGGATTCGCCCTGGACCCCTTCCCGATCCCGGATGGTGCCTTCGATGGAAGTTGGGCCTGAAAGCACAGGAGGACTGGATTTAGAATCAGATTCAGTCTCCTCCCACCTGCCCTGGGTTCGACCCGATGGCCCCGTCCTCACCTTGTTGTGATGTCTGGCGTGCTCTCCGTCCTGCCTTCTTTGCAGGGGGGCGTAGTCTTCTGTGGGCTTGAGCGACCAAGTTAACTTCACTGGTTCTAGCTCATTCAAGTGTCTTAAGGTAGGTAAGTCTGATTGCAGCAGTCTTTATATGTCCTTGCCTTTCTTTCTTGTGATTAATGTCTTTTCTTATTACCCCTTAGGTGAGCGGAGGTTCGGGAGTGTGCAGCTTGGATCGGGCCCTTGCCAGAATGAAGGGCGCAAGAGCGTACTACAATTTTGGTAGTTGATGCGTGAAGTGCGGCGCTGTTTTGTCTTTTACTTGCTAACCTGTACTCTTTCTACCTTTTCAGGTCACTGTGGTCTTTTCTGGTGTGTGAGGTGTTCCGGAACGATGCCGGCCGAGAAATGCCCAACCAGATGAGGTTCTCGTGATGACTGCGGCTAGCGCCGTAAGTGACTTGTTTTAAGGTTGTCTTTCTCGCTCTCTCCCTCCAGGTTGCTTCGTTCCGGTGCGTTCGTGGTGTCCCGAAGCTGCTGATGGCTGGATGGATGACCGCGAGCAGCAGAAGGATGGGCGAACGACGGACAGAGGCGAGATGGAATTCGCAGGTAAGTAGAGACTAATAATTATGTTCTTTGTCTCCTCTGCAGGTCCGTTGTTCAAAGACCGCCGGTATCAGGTCACTGGACACGATGAGCGTTACGCTGCTGGCTGCAGAATAACGCGAAGCACGTTTTGTAACTTGGGTGTGGTTTATATAGCCCTCTGTAAAGTAGTCCAGGTAAAGTAGTCCGGGATACCACATCCCAAAACACTGCACCGCACAGTCTGGTTCTAGGAACTAGACTGTGTGGGTGCCTCCATGTTGGCTGCAGGTCCCACAGAAAAAGTAGTCCCTTCAAGGAGGTTTCCCATTCTGAACATGAGCCTGGCGCCAAAGGCGCCCGGACTGACACCAGGAGAGTCTAGGAAGATCGTGCAAGGCCCCTGAGGCCCCAATTGAACCCCAAGTCCTGGCCTACCTGGCATTTGGGCATGCCAGTGGGTTTTGGGTTAAGGGTCGTGACAGACTGCCCTTGGGCAGGACAAAGACTGCTATATAGTGGACATTTCTCTTCTGTGAAAGAATGGTGAGCTAAAGACTCTGGTTGAGACTCTAACCTGGCATATAGGCCAGTATTAGCGAAACTCCCAGAACCCCCCTCGTTTTTGATTTCCTTGACCCATCTTTCTGAGAGCTGCATTCTTGGTCTGGCTGCTACGAGAGCGTCCGCCTTATCCCCTTTCTCATAAAACTTCTGTTTCAGAAATTGCAAAGTTATGTATTATCTTCCCTTCCTCCAGAAGACAGAGCTCCTCCCATTTCCCCCTAGCCTCCAACACATTGTCGGGGTAAGTGCCCAATACACGCCCAGCTGATCCAGTTATTAACTTTGTCGTGTGTAACCTCATCGTACTTGTGCAAGCACCTGCCTTACATGTGACATGCTCCGCTGTGTCGCCCGTACCTATCGTAACTTTGCTTCCTTATGTACCAATTCCTCTCTAACATTTGCTACATGTAATATGGCCCCTTTAGTTACTATGCACTGCTGACAACACAGATTCTCAGCCTGCTATAATGCTGCACAGATACTCAACTCGCACTGTACTACGGGTCAATCGAATTTGCAACACTCTGGACCCATAACACTCGGTGTGTGCAATGGATACAGTGGGTGTAGCGCCCATCACACGCCTGTTCATGCAAATCCTTCACAACCTAATATAGGTACCCGCTCCGATCACCTCCCTCACTTATCATGGGTTCCTTCTTACCCCCCTACCCCCTCCCAAACACCTTGCTTTGTGTGTGGAACTGCCTATGCCTCGTACATCTTTTGTCAGAACATGCTCGGCTCTTGGGTGCATTGTTAGGCATTTTCAGGCATTGTGCCACGTATGTTACTCCTTGCTGGTCAATTTATTACTTGTATGCATTGCTAGGCATTGTCAGGCATTGTGCCACTTATGTCATTCCTTCACTGGTCAATTATTAGTCACTGCAAGTCAAGCATTTGTATTTTCGGTGCACCCGATCATCGTTTGCACGTTACCCCTGGTAACCGACTGACACTCGCGCACTCATTGTGCCTCCCTAGCCCTTCTACCAGGACTTCTTGTCTCACTATGCCACGCTAAGCCGCCAGTTATCAATTGTGGCACCTCCCTCCACCAGTTCTTAAAAAGCACATTGTTCTACTTTATTTTCAGTAATGCATTGTACCCTGACTACATACCTGCATTACCCAGCACAGGACTAACACCCTAAAGCTTGACTATCTGCCCACCCTACATTTCGCCCTCTATTTATTGTTTACCACTCTAGCTTCAACCACACCACAGCCTTGTCCCACCATGGCCCTTAACCACACATTGGCCTCTACAACTTGCACAACTCTACCTTGCCTACCTCCATCCTGCAACACGCCAGCGCCCAACCCATATCTAAACGAGCCAGCCCTGTGGCTACAACACTTTACCTCTAAACCAATCCCTAACCAACCTTGTCATACGCGCATCAGGAATGCTAGGCTTGGTTCTCGCCTCCACTACCTCTCAAGCACCCTTACCACACCAGGTAATAGCATCACCTCTCACTGCTTCCCTTTAACTATGTATGACACAGGTAGTCCCAAACCAGCTGCAAATAAACCCCCACGGCCCCGCCTACCTACTTGTTCATCGCCCAGTCTACGAAGTCAACCCTGTGACGCCTCAGTCAGAAACCAAAGATTAGCAGCTAGATGTCACCATTGGTCTTACCACTTGAACTCCCCCAGCATGGATAACACTGCTGCCAACCCTATCAAGAAAAATACCACTGCCCTAGAAGCCTCATTAACTGATGAGGCCTCCTCAGCCAACAACTCCAGCTCCCAGATTAAACTCAAAGGCGCGCTCATTAACGCCCGCTCCGTCCCTGCTCACGCGCTAGACATTGCAGACTTCATTGTGACCGAAAACCTTGACTTTCTGGCAATCACAGAAACCTGGTTGCATGCGGCATCGGGCCCTGCCCTGACCTGACCCTTGCCATCCCCGACAGCTATTCCATCGTCAGGTGCGACAGGGACACTAATCAAACTAAGAGGGGTGGTTTAACATTCATTTTTAAGAGCTCTCTTAATCTGAGAGCTGCCAACACGCAACAGTGGCCGTCCGTTGAATTACTCGCCAATCTCTCCGAATCACACCGCTTTAGTGCACCTCATCTACCGGCCACCTGGTCCCACCTCCTCATTTGTAGAGGATATCTCATCCATCTTAGCCTCTAGCACTAAGCCTAAATCCCAAATCATTATACTTGGAGACCTTAATTTGGGTTACCAGGATACGAACAATACCAAAGCCAGTGATGTAGCCAGTGTTCTATCAGACTTCGACCTCACCCAACATGTCAGTCAACCTACACATATCAAGGGTCGTACCTTGGACTGGGTCGTAGACATGAACTGTGCATTAAATATAATCTCTGTGTCACCATGTGTGTGGTCCGACTATCATAAAATAACATTCTCCATCAACTCGAGTCCACCCATAGACAAACCCTGCACTGCTCCTCCCACCTATACACGCAATAAGAAGGATATCACAACAGAGAAACTACTCCCACTCATCCTCTCTCTACTGAACTCGGCCTCCTCCACCTGCGCTGACCCTACTGCCCTTGTGGACACCTATAACCGGGCTATGTTAAAAGCCCTTGACAGCATTGCCCCACTCAAACTGCGCAAACAAAAACCACGTAACCACCTTAACTCATGGTTCACCCCACACCTACGTGAACTTCGCAAAGATAAAAGAAAAGCGGAGTCACACTGGAGAAGTTTACCTACGCCAGTCAATAGAATTAACCTCTTATCCGACACCCGCTCTTACAAAGAAGCCATACTAGCAGCCAAAAACGAAGTATACAACAACAGGATCATACAAGCTCAATCCAACACCAAGGAACTCTTTAAAATCCTCAAGGAGTTAGAGTCCCCAGTCGCCCCTCTGGACATGTGTACCCCCGACACTGAATGGTGCGCCAACATACAAAAAGCACTACTAAACAAAATCACTGTACTCCAAGCTAAAATTAACACCAGAAAATGCCATCTCTTGGACTCAGCAGGTAACCCCCAGTCCTACAATACCCCATCCCCTAAGCACTCCGTCAAACCTTTTAGCTTCTCACCGCTCACCATTAAGGAAGTGGAAAATATTATCATGAAGCTAAAACCGTCCAACTGCCAAGGCGACGCCTGCCCGGCACCAGTTGTAAAGGAAGCAGTGCCTGACCTTGCTCCTTTCATCACCTCCTTCATCAACTCCGCCTTTAAATCTGGCACAGTACCAGACAACCTCCAGGATGCATGGGTTATCACTAATTAAAAAAACAAATCTAGACCCTAGCAATCCCACCAATTACAGGCCTATCACCACGGTGCCTTACCTCCTTAAAATCCTGGACCGTGCTGCGTATCTCCAGATTCAAGATTACCTCGATACTAACAACCTATTAGGACTTAGGCAATCTGGTTTTCGCCCGAGACACGGCACTGAGACAGCTCTAATCGACCTAAAAACTCAAATTGAGGATTTGAAAGACAAGGGCAAACAAGCGCTCCTCCTACTGGACCTCTCTGCGGCCTTCGATTTTGTTGATCACCAAATCCTCTGCCAGCACCTTAAGAATGCCGCCCACTTTTCGGATGCAGCTACCTCTTGGATTAGCTCCTTCCTGGCAAACCGATCCATGAGGTTCTTCTCGCCTCTTGCCGCCACTGACCCAGCTCACGTTCCTTGCGGAGTCGCTCAAGGTTCGTGCGTATCACCCACGCTTTACAACGTATTTACTAAACCACTCTTTGATATTCTTGACCATCTGGGTGTCACCTACACGAATTATACGGACTACACCCAGATACTCATCCCTATCACTGGTGATTATGTAACCGATGTTAAAGCACTCAATGCTGTATACACTGTCATCCAGGCTTGGATGGCCCACCACAGGCTTTGTCTTAACAATGAGAAAACTGAGTTACTCATCTTAGGCTCTCAGTCCAAACTCTCAAAACTTGACACTAAATACGAGTCCTTCAACATTGATGGCAATGTCATCAAGGTCACTAAAACCCTCGGAATATACCTAGACTCCACCCTCTCTCTCAACAGACAAACCAATTCAGTAGTCTCAGCATCCTCGTATACGTGTAAACTCATCACGGCTTGTCGCCCCTTCCCGATAATGGACAACTGCCTGATCCTCGCCAGTACCCTCATGTCGAAAATGGACTATTGCAACGCCCTTTACCTTGGAACTAGCCAAAGAAACATCGATAAACTGCAGGTCACCCAGAATAATGCCATTCGGGCCGCTCTTAACATACCCAGGCGCGCCCACATCTCTTCCACCAGACGCAACATACACTGGCTTCCCATTTCACGCTGTATCGCCCTCAAAGCACTTGTTATAAGCCATAAAGCACAGAACAATGCTGCACCTGCCTACTTGTCTGTGCGCTTCACTCAACACACAGCATCCAGACCTTTGAGATCTGCACAAACACACACCCTTATACCCAGATTCAAGCTTCAGACAGCCAGAGGCTCGAGCTTCCCAGTCCTGGCGGCGAAGCTCTGGAACTCCCTACCCAATGATCTCAGGAATGTCCCTTCCCTCCAATCCTTCAAAAATAGAACAAAAGGATGGCTTCACGATCAGGACGATGCTCTGGCTGCCCATCTGTAACGCTTGCTGTTCCCTTTCAATTACTTACTGTATTTAATTTTGATATACACCCTCATTGTAAATATATATGACAATGCATTACTTACCGTAAAAGCATTTCTGATGGTTGTATCTGCTTAGATTCACATGCTGTGCATAGGTCCGACATCCAGTGGTCACTGTGGAGTATTGCATTTTGTTTTTCGTAGTCGAAAAAGGGGACGTCGACAAGGCGTGTCTGTAACACTATCCCTATAGTGACGTGCGTTGTACCCACAATCCCTCACGCGTCGAGGTCCCTCTGTTTGTATTTTTCTGCCCTGAGGGAGCCTTCTAGACGTGAGTGAGTACAGAAAAGAGAGAAATATAGAAAAGGATGTCTATGTTCCTTCCATCCGAGCGGGGAGGAAGGGTGGGCGCATGTGAATCTAAGCAGATGCAACCATCAGAAATGCTTTTACGGTAATTAATGCATTGTCTTCTGATGTTTCTTAATCTTCTTAGTATCACATGCTGTGCATAGACTAGCGAGCAGTACCCGGAGTTGGCGGTGGGTTATGAGAAGGAACAGTAGAGAAAAGATGTCTTAATACTGCCTGTCCCACCTGGGAGTCAGATCTAGAGTGTGCATCTAGACAGTAGTGTTTTGTAAAGGTGTGCACAGAACTCCAGGTAGCCGCTTTGCAGATGGACTCAAGGGGAACATTTGCAATGAACGCTATGGAAGCCCCAGTGCCTCGAGTGGAATGTGCTCTTGGCTTGAAGGGTAGTTCTCTCTTAGCAAGAGAGAAACAGAGAGTGATGCATTGAACAATCCATCTAGATATAGTGGACTTTGAAACTGCATCTCCTTCTCTTCCTGCTGCCACAGAGACAAAGAACTGCTTAGTCTTTCTCAGTGGTCTGGTTCTTTCCATGTAGAACATGACAGCTCTGCGTACATCTAGTGTATGCAGACTTTTTTCTCCCAAGCTGGAAGGGTTTTGAAAGAACGTTGGTAGTTCTATAGACTGGTTTACATGAAATTTCTAGATGAATTTTGGTGCAAACCTTGGGTATGCGCGTAGAACCACCTTATCCTTGTGAACTGTTACAAAGGGGTCTAGTACAGAAAGAACCTGTAGTTCACTTACTCTCCTAATGGAGGTGATAGCTATTAGGAAAGCAGTCTTAAGAGTGAGGTCTTTAAGAGTTGCCTTTTGCATGGGTTCGAAAGGAGGGCCCATGAGTCTAGAAAGTACCACATTTAAGTCCCATCCGGGAGCTGGGTTAGCTATCGGAGGGTGTATTCTCTTTACCCCCTCCATGAAGGCCTTGATAACTGGTATCTTCCACCACGACACTTTAAGTTGGGAAGTGGTGTATGCAGAAAGTGCTGCTAGGTGGACTTTAATGGAATTGAACACTAGACCTGAATCCAGTAACTGGGTCAAGTACAGAACAATGTTGGTGGGAGAGCAGTCAACCGGGTTGATGCTCTTACCTCTACACCAGATGACAAATCTTTTCCACTTGCTAGAATAGCAGTGGCGAGTATTAGGTTTTCTGGCTTCCCTGAGGATGTCCATACATCTCTGCGGGAGTTGTAAATGTCCAAATTCTATGATCTCAGGAGCCAGGCTGCTAAGTTCATGGTCTGAGGGCATGGATGCAGTGTCCTGCCCTTGTCCTGTGACAGCATGTTGTACGGGCAGGGAAGTTGCACTGGGGGAGAAAGGGACATCTCCATCAAGTGAGCGAACCATGGCTGCCGGGCCCACATTGGGGCCACTAGTATCATGGTAACCTGTTCCTGGTGCATCTTGTGCACCACTTTGTTGAGAAGGGGAGTCGGGGGGGAAAGGCGTAAACAAATTTCCCTGACCATTGAATCGACAGACCGTTCCCCATGGACTGGTTCTGGGGGTACCTGGAGGCGTAACTTTGGCATTGTGAGTTCTCCAGAGTTGCGAACAGGTCTATTTCCGGGAATCCCCATTGCGTGCAGACGTCTAAGACGATGTCTTCGTGCAATTGCCATTCGTACTCTTCGGGCAGGGGGAAGTCTCTGCTGAGTTTGTCTGCTAGCAGATTGAGTTCCCCTGGTACATGTTGTGATAGTAGGAACATGTTGTGTTTGAGAGCCCACTTCCATATATTCTGGGACAGCTTGGACAGTCCTGGAGAGTGAGTGCCCCCTTGCTTGTTGAGGTAGTACATGGCTGTGGTGCTGTCTGTGAGGACCATCACTGTCTTTCTTTGTAAGTGTTCCTGAAAGGCTTTCAGTACTTTGAACACCGCTAGTAGTTCCAGCAGGTTTATATGCTTGGATGCTAAGCTCGGAGTCCACACTCCGTGAGCAGTCTGATGGGATAGGTGAGCCCCCATCCTGTAAGGGATGCGTCTGTGGTTAGAGTGGCTTCCACTGCGGGTGTGGCAAAAGTTTTCCCTAATAACAGGTTTTCTTTTGTCCACCACCGTAGCGAGAGAACCAAGGCCTGCGAGACCACCACTAGATCGTTCCATTGTCCGCTGGCCTGACACCACTGGCTGTAGAGCCACTCTTGCATTGGGCGCATGCGCAGGCGCGCGTGAGGTACCAAATAAATGCATGACGCCACCATCCCTAGCAAGCGCATTGCTTTGCGTACCGTCACCTCTCAACCTGCCACATAATGGGGGATCTGAAACAGCATGTTTTGAACCCTCTCGTTGGAGGGGAAGACGAGGCCGTCCTTTGTTCGAATTAGAGCCCCTAGGAATTGTTTGATTTGGCTGGGGTCTAAGCTGGACTTCTTTTGGTTGATGGAGAAGCCCAGTTGGGACAAAAGGTCTACGGTCTTTTGGGTATTGGAGAAGCATGTTTCGTAAGAATCCCCTGTTATGAGCCAGTCGTCGAGGTAAGGGTATACCGGGATGGATAACCTGCGCAGGTGGGCCGCTGCCACTGCCAGTACTTTCGTGAATACCCTTGGTGCAGATGCTATCCCGAAGGGTAGTACTCTGAACTGGTAGTGTTTGTTCTCTATCTTGAACCTGAGGTATTTTCTGTGCGCTGGCAACATTAAAATATGAAAGTATGCATCTTTCATGTATAGTGTTGTCATGTAATCCCCCTGTGATAACAGTGGTATTACTTCCTGCAAGGTCACCATACGAAACTTTTGGGGTTTGACAAACTTGTTCGCTGGGCGCAGATCTAAAACAGGGCGCATGGTTAAGTCCTTTTTGGGTACAAGGAAGTACACTGAATAAATACCTTCTGTTACCTGAGATAGGGGGACAGCCTCTATAGCTTCTTTTTTCAGTAGCTCTTCTACTTCTTGAAGAAGAATAGTGAGGTGTTCCGGTGTCATGCGTCGGTTCCGTGGGGGTCTGTACTTCGGGGAACCGTTCAATTCGATGCAGTATCCGTGGGCTATGGTGGATAATACCCAGCGGTCTGACGATATTCCCTCCCATGCTGAAAGGAACGATGTTAGCAGGCCCCCGACCGGTGATGCATGGGAGGGGACCCGAATCTTCGGGTCATTTGTTGGTATTGGGCGTGGAACCTTTGGGGCTGGAGCCGCGACCTCTTCCTTTGCCACGGCGTTGGCCTCTTTGACTGAACTGGGTGTTGTTACCCTGGTTAGAGGGCCAGTTGGTAGCAGAGTAAAATTGCTGTTGGTTTTGCTGCTGGCGTTGGCCACGAAAGGAGCGTCTATTGCCATAGCTGCGTCTGTTAGGGGGCCTAGAAATTTGGTCAAGAGTCTTGATGGTATCAAACTCTTTCTTCGCATGTTCTAGGGCCTCATCAACTGCTTTCCCAAACAGATGTGTTTGTTCTATGGGCTTATTTATCAGGGAAGCCTGGGTTTCCGGCTTAAATCCCGAATTGCGCAGCCAGACATGGCGTTTGAGAAGTATTTCCTGAACCAGGGAACGGCCAGCCGTCTCTGTGGCATCTAAGGAGTTCTTTACGAAGCCCAGGTTTACAAGAGTTCCCTCTGAGATTGTAGCTAACAAGCGTGAACGCAGGGGTTCTGGTGCGTCGTCTGCTTCGCTGCGCAGCTTGCTCCTCTGTGCATCTGCGTAGCTAGCTAGTAGGGAATTGTTATTTGCAATCCTAGTTGAGAAGGCAGCGGAGGTCGTGATTCTCTTCCCAAGTGCATAGAGCTTCTTGCCCTCTTTGTCAGGTGGTGCCTCACTAGTGGATAGTGGTACCCCCGCTCTTTTTCTTGTATTAGTAACTACGAGGGAGTCCGGAATAGAATGTCCTCTGATGTACAAAGGGTCAGAGGACGAAGGGCTGAAGAGCTTTTCTATCCGAGGGTTGACCCCTCTGACTAAGGCCGGATTGGAAAGGGAAGGAGTTATTCTTCTCTTTATAGAAGCCAGGAGCGGAATAGACTAACAGGGGCTTTTTCTTTAATAACTTTTTCTACAAAGTCTATGTCAGGAAGAGTCTCCCCTGTGTCTATTTCAAAATGCGCTGCTGCCTTGCGCAATAGTGCATTAACTGAAGGTTGGTCATCTATGGGAGAGGTGTTTCCAATAGGTGAATCCTTGGGAGGAGAAGGGTGAAAGACATCAGGGTCTGAGTGCACTGATGGGGATTGCCAAGGCTGCACTGATGGGGATTGCCAGGGCTGCAAGGTAGCTGTATCTTCTTCAAAAGCTCCTGCACTAGTGTAAGGATCTTCTTCAAACCCCTCTTCCTCATGTTCTTCCTCTCCACCCAAACACTCCTCATCTTCCTGGAGGTATTGCCCCTCTTCAGTGAGGTCATATGCCTCTGTAGAAGGGGGAAACAGCCTAGGAATCTTGACCCTAGGGTCATCCTGGGGCCATTCTCTTGGTCTTTTGGGTGTGGGTGGGTTTTGGCTTCCCAAAAACCTTTCCATTTTCTCCATACAAGAATGGAGTCTTTCAAGGGTCTCATGGGGGACCCCTGAATAGTCTAGAGGGGGGAAATCAGTGTCTTCACCTTCAAAACGCTTAGAACGCTCCCACAACGTCGAAGAAAGGTTCCCGTCGCCCTCTGAAAAGCCCTCCGGTAGTTCAGAAGTGCCCTTAGATGAAGGGGGCAGTTCCTGGCTACTCTTGTGCTTTTTCGGCGTTTCCATAGCTTTTTGTGCGGTATTCGACGTTTGTTTCGTTGTCCGCTTACGTTTGTCTTCGGAAACAATTCTCGCCAGGCTCTCGACAACGAGTTTGTCAGTAGAAGGCTCTGGTGTCGACGTTGCCTGCGTTACGCGTTGTTCCTCGACGGCCGCTCTATGGAGCGTTACGTCGGATGATTTTGAGGTAGCGCCCGTGTTTGATGAAAGCCCAATCGCTGGTCGCGGCTGCGTTTGCGGGTGGGGCTTGAGACCCTTACGGTCTGAGGTAGACGCCGGAGTGCCCTGCGTCCCCTTCGGCGCTGATGGATCCTTCGTCTTCGACGAAGAGCCGTGGGTTGTGTGCTTAGGCCTATGGGGTCTATGTGCGTCCTTGTCGCCGGGGTGTTCATCCCCATAAGCAGGGTGTGAGCCGAGCCCGTCGGGGCCGGGGACGGACGTCGAGGAGCGCGAGCGCTCCTTCTGGGGGTTAATGACTTCCGTAACGGACGTCGAGTTATCACCCTCCTCGTCACTTTCTGTAACAGAGGCGGCGGGTGAGGAAACTGACTTCGACATAGCGTAGTCCGCCCACCTCTTAACTTTTCGTTCTTTAAGAGTTCTTGGTTTCAAAAGCTTACAGGCCGCGCAGCTGTCCTCCTTATGATCGAGGGGCAAGCAACGATTACAGAGCTTGTGTTTGTCCTTCCAAGTGTATTTGCCCCTACAGCGTGGGCAAAACTTAAAAGGTGTCCTCTCCATAACTGAGGCAATAATAACTGGTGATAACAACCCCAAGGGAAAGATAGGGGAGAAAGAAAGACATTCTCAAAGAGAAGATAAAAGTTCGAACCCCCACTCTCCCTACTGTATGTTGGCCGGCGAGGCCAGGCCACGTGTTCGGCAGCGCCGAAGGATCTCCTCCGTCTCTTCCCCTCCGTCGAAAACTTGCTCGGCGGAGAAACAGCTTCACAGCTAACGTCGAGGGGAGGGATCTTTAACAATATAATAAGTATAATTAAGGACCGAGGTCCGTAGTAAGTATTTGCAATGTCTCTCTAGGAGCTCCGCGTAAGGCGACCAGAAGCTGGGCGGAAAAAAACAATCTGAGGGACCTCGACGCGTGAGGGATTGTGGGTACAACGCACGTCACTATAGGGATAGTGTTACAGACACGCCTTGTCGACGTCCCCTTTTTCGACTACGAAAAACAAAATGCAATACTCCGCAGTGACCACTGGATGTCGGACCTATGCACAGCATGTGATTCTAAGCAGATTAACAAACATCAGAAATATATATATATCTCTGTAACCGCCTTTGTAACACTTTCTTGTAGCCCTTGGCCAGGCTGCGCAATATAAATAAACAAATACATAATCCTCCCGCCCTTAAGGGACCCGTGCACCTGCTTGTCCAACTGCTTTATCTCCTCCCTCAGCCTTTGTTCTAGGAGTGCCCTCTCTCTTTTCTTCCTAGCCACTTCCCTAATCAAGATCCCCGCCAGGTTGCCTTTCCTGCTTCAAACAATTCTCTTCTCCACTTTGCCTAGACGATTCATTGTGAAGTATTCCCCAATTTCTTTAGCCATCTCTAGCTGGAATACCGGATCCATAAGGATTCATTACACCTCCATTTAGAGCCCCTTGGGTTCAGCTCCAACCATCCCAAGTCCACTGTCACCATGTCATGATCTGACCAAGAGATCGGCCAAATCTCTGACCTGTGTGCCTCTTCCCACAGGCCCCTCCATATGTACAAATCAATCCTGGTAAAGGTTCCGTGAGGGGGCGAGATGAAAGTGTAACCTCCTTCCTGTGGGTGGAAATGCCACCATACATCCCGAAAAAACCCATACACTTCCAGTGTCTCCCGAGTCTTCCCATATCCCAGTCTTAGTACTTCGTGCTCCCTTGTGTAACAACTGTGTCTAGCTGGACGTCAGGCCATGTGTTAAAGTCCCCCCCCTTGTGATTAGGTGTCCGGAACATCCAACACGTATTTTCGAGAGGGTGTTCTTCATGAATCTCTGCTGACCCCAGGTTAGGGGCAGATACCGTGGCAAAAGTGAAGCAGGCCTTCTTGATGGTGCCCGAGACCAAAAGAGCTCTCCCCTCAACGTCCAACCAGACCTTAGACACCTCCATCTTGAGTGCCCTACTTGGATACCACTGGGCAACTAGACCGCTCGATATTCTACGTGCTTCTCCCTTCATAAATGTCTTCTCCTGGAGGAAGAGGACCTCCCGTTCTGATCCCCTGAACTCCTTTGCAACCAGGGATCTATTTGTTGGCGAGTTCAACCCCTTAACATTTTGGGTACCTATCCTCAACCGGTCCCCATGTGCCCCGTCCTTCACTGCAGCCATCATGTCACCCCTCTGCTAGAACCCCTGCTTTGCGACCCTGCAGGCATGCACTCAACACCCGAGCCGTGTCCGAAGAAAAAGGCCAATAAGAGTAAATCTGTACCAAGGTCCCCAGTCCCCCATCCCCTTCCCCAGAACCCCTCCCATTCCCCAATGGGTGCATGGCAGTCCCCAGTTAGCTTCACTAGTTCGATACCGAACCACCAGCTGTACCTGTTCAATCAGGTCTGCTCAGACCAAACCATTTACTCTAGAGCCCCTCTTCCCGCCCCCCCACCCCCCACAAAACAATGCAACACCTCAAACCCACCAAACCATCAGCCACAACCCCAAGGCCCCATCTTTACACAGGCAAAAGATGCGGTTGGATTGTCCACAGACCCCTGTTGGGTCCATACATCAGAAGTCCCTTCTAGTTGTGGTATTCTCCCAATAGGCGACCACTGCGGACCTAATCAGCCACATCAGATCAGGAATTGGCCGCCAGTGACATATTGAGCTTCCTAAACCTCCGGGACAATGGCATCAGTTTTCTGTTTAGGCCCTTAATTTGCCATTGTCCATTGATTGCAGCCTTTTCTGTTGTGCCCTCGGAAGTTCCGGCCTCTCCAACAAGCTCCTCAGTGATTCTACGAATATCTTCTGTTGCCAACATATATTTGTATCTGTCCAGGTCAAATGCAACGGAGAACGGGAACCCCCATATGTACCGGACCCCTTTCTCATTGAGCCATCTCATGAGGGGCGAGCACAGTCTCCTTTTGGACAGAGTCAAGGAGGACGAATCATGGAAAACTTCTACCCTAGCTGTGCCGTACATTACCAGGCATTTCCTTGCTTTCTTCAGGATCTTAAGCTTATCGAAGTAATTGTGAAAGTGGGCGAGAACTGACTTAGGGTCCCCGCTGAGCCGCCCTCTCTATGGATCCTTTCGATTTTTGCATCATCGATTGTATCGTCATTGAAAAGGAGTTCTGTGACTTTGTGTGGGTTCTTCTCAGGTCCATTTCCGTTTCCCCCTACTTGTGCGTGATCCCAAAGAGTCATAGGTTATTCTGCCCTTTGCGGTTTTCAAGGATGTCCATTTTCATTATGATCTCTGCCTCCATCCTTTCTATTTCGGACATTCAGACATCCATCTGGGTCTCCAGCGAGGATTGATTGTGCTCCAGCTAGACCAGCCTCTCCTCCATTTCATCAATTATTTGGGTGATTTGATCCACCCTCCCGCCAATGTCCACCCTCATGCTTCCCATTTCCTGCATTAGTGATGCAACGTCTTTCTTGGTTGCCACGGCCTCATCCCCTCCTGAAGCCATACTGCCCCTCACGGCGTTCCCCCCCCCCCCCCCCCTGCTCTTCCTTGGCGTGTATTCAAAGCTGGCTAGCTTCGCTCTCCAATCCATATGCCACAGCTGAATGACTTGCGTGCCTTGATGTATGCAGAGATTACACCACCTCAAGCTGGGGCGGCTTCAGCTGTGCCTTGATGACCCTCAAGCGTCTGCCAGCTCACCCTTTTGTCGTGTGGGTACCCATGGAACAGTCACCTGTCGGGAGGGATCCTTGATTTCAGGTAAATGGTAAATAGTAGTTGCGTGGTACTCCTCTGTGCAGGAGAAGAATGCTGGGGGCCGACACACCCGGCTGTCCGCTCTTCAGTCCGTTGATGGGCCACCTCTTCATTCCACGGGAGCTGGGCAAACGCCCCAAGATTGGGGGCTCTCTCCTTCCTGTCCTGTCGCTGTGCACGCAACCTTTTGCCTTGGGTGGTGGGTGTGCTTCGCCGCCCACAGTCAGACCCGGTAGTGGCAATGTTTCCCGCCGGGGCCCTTGGGGTACTGCACTGATTGCACCAATATTCGTCTCGTCTGAGGGCTCTGCATCCCAGAATGAGACCCCTTTTCTGTTTATCGTTTCAGGGGGTGTGCAGCAATGGGACTATGCGTCACAGGCCGTGACAGTCAGGCCAATGTCCTTCAGCAGCTGTCCCAGTCCCGTGCTTGGCCTATGGGGACTTGTGACTGCCTGCGCGGCTTTGCTCACTTCAGTCCACCTGCAGTAGCTTTTCCCTCTCCAGGCACTCCTGAACCACAAAGCTGCTTAAAAATGGTAAGGTACCCCCATTCGACGAGCTGCAATGCTCAGGTGTCCGAGGTCGTCATCTTCCACGGAAGCAAGTATTTGGAAATTCTCTCTCCAAACAGGGAAATGTGTGGTGAGACATCAAAGGGACTTATTGGACGCCAACATCCCTGCCGCAGCTGCTGTCTGCTAGAGGCCCATCTGCCCCATTTGGAACGCGATAAACTCCTCTGCTCTTGCCTGGCTTGCAGGAGGCTGTGGCCGCCTTCCTAAAGGAATGTACCACCTGTAGCACATTCCCCTAAAGGAGAAGCCGAAGGATTGCTATGCAGGTTGCTGTAAAGCTAAGCAGAGCAATATTACAGTTGGCTTAGAATCCTTTAATTTCTCCAGGGATTCATCGGCCTTCGGACCTTACAAGGGCTCACAGTCAAAAGCGATGTCCAACAGCTTAGCCTGGACATTCAGCAAGAACCTAGACCTGTGAAGGTAGGCTGACCTCAGCACAGCGGATGACACCATTGTATGTCCAACGCAATCTGCAGTGTCCAGGCCCGACTGCAGTGCTTTGTGTGCCACCACTTTGCCATCGTCAAACATCTGCAGAATCCCATCCCTCATCCAACCAGCAGGATTGTACTTTTTTGTATGCCCTGTATCCACAGCTGGAGTGGAACAAGGCCTCAGCCATAATGTTGAAATGGGGTCTGCGATAGCTGCATTAAAGGGTATTACCCTCTCGGTTTCTGGAACCTTATCAAGGGTGTCAGTGAGGTCCTAGGCCGACCAGGGTTTTGCTGGAGCACAAAGACCCAATGCATCGACCACTCTCTACACAATCCTTCAGTGCTGTACATTAGCGTGACCATAAGGCGCAGTCTGCTGTGCATCAAGACCGGGAGATGTATCTAACCCACTGGCGTCGTGAACACTTTCAGCAAGGGCAATCAAATCCACATGGTCGGTATGGGAGGACAAGGAGGATGAATGGCTTGAGAAGTGCAAACGTTTCTTTGCTTTTTTATTATGCCTGTCCTCCTTTTTGGGCAGGAGTCTCTTGCCCTGATGACCGGACAGTTGAATGAGCCGAGGATTTCAGCGGAGGTGCCAGAGCGTTCGTTTAGCCGATCGCTCCCTCAACGACTTGGGATTCATTTGTTGGCACGCATTGCTTCTCTGCACTAAATTGAGGTAGTGCATAGCCATAGTGTCACTCAGGACCAACACAATCTTGCCTCGTATGGAGGGGCGGAAAACAACCAGGACCAGCCCGATTGCCCTCAGCTCCAGTAAACTTATTAACTTCCGCCACTCGGACAGGGACCAGAGGTCGTTCACCTTAAGGTCTTGGAGCCAAGCACCCAAGCCCTTCAGGCACGCATCTGTGACTAGTAATTCTGGGCCAAGGTTGCCAAATAAAAACATCCCACGCAGCATGTTGTCTGTTTGGCACCACCATTCCAGTCTCTGGACACCTTCGCTGAGACCTGAAGAACATCTGATGGTTGTCCCTAAAACTGAGACCACTGAGAACTCAGAAGCCAATAAAGCGACCTCATGCACAGAAGGGCCTCTGGCACTACAAGGATGTAGGCTGCCATGAGATCCAGCAAGCAAAGAAAAGCAGAGACAGGAAACCTTGCCTCTGTTTGAAATGGATGAACCATCTGGGAGATGTTCGACACTCTACCCTTGGGCGGGAAGGTCTGGCATAGGCAAGTGTCCAAGACCACTCCAATAAACCAGAGCTACTGAGATGCTGAAACCTAACAATTTCTGATATTTAGGGAGAAGCCCAGGCTGTGCAACAGGCTGTGAGGCCAGTACAAAAGTGCAGAAGTTTGGATTGGGGAACAAGCTCGGACGGGCGCGTTGTTCAGATAGGGAAACACATGAATGTCCTCCCTTCTGAGGGGAGCAGCTACAACTGCCAGCTGCTTGGTGAAGACCATGGGTGTTGACGAAAGGCCGAATGACAGAACCTTGAATTGGTAATGGCAATTTCCCACTTTGAATCTCAGGTACCTATATCTCTTGCGGATGGGCACATGGAAGTATGCATCATGGAGGGATGACCAGCCATTCCTGCAGATCTAAGGCCTGAAGGATTTGGGCTAGGCTGATCATCTTGAGCAAAGGCTGCCATCCATTTTCTGCACTAGAAAAAAGATGGAATACTAGCCCTTGCCTCATTCCGAGCGTGTACTGGGTCTATGGCCCCCTGTGCCAGAAGCTGACTGACCTCCAGGAGAGGATCCGGAGTCAAGAACTATTTGGCAGACTGATGGTCTGGAGGGTGAAACACAAAGGGAGACTGTGTCCCTGGTGAATGACCTGTAAGGCCCATGCGATGCAAGTGGTAATCCTCAATTCCTCACGGAATTGGGATGCTATACTTCCCACAGGAGACAGATGGTGAAGATGAAATCGGAGGCTTTGCACTTGGGGCAAGAGGGCACGGTAGATGTTGTGGCACCTCCCCTGGGCGCAATCAAAGAAAGTTACAAAGGACACCAGGTGATTCGCATTCCAGTCGCACCTGGTCAATGTTCCCAAAATACAAAAAAAAAGGAGGCTGGAACACACTAGTCTCTGCACAGGGGATACAAGTGGGCACAAAATAGCTTACAAATCCAAGAGTTCTATCAATTAAGCAGGGTAAGAAACCTTTGCTTGCAGGACATGAAAGAATTAAATTCATGTCCAATACAGTTTACATAAACTCCAACACCACCATAGTTTGGCAAAGATCACTAACGTACGAGGGAAAGGAAAAGAACAGGATCGCCATCAACTGTTAAACAGAAGATATACACACCGTATTCAGTGCAAACCTAACCTAAAATACATACATCAAGCAAAAAATAAATCAACATCCTACCGTGACACAAATCAAAAAACACATGACAATGATTCTATGCAAAAAAAGAAACTAATATCCCTAAAAACTATTGATCTAACATAAATGAGCTCTTAAATCAATTTGGGTCGTTCTAAATATGACTCCTAACAATCCGACATGTTTCTTTCCATAACACCCAAATTTGTTGTTTCTTGGAAATTCATCAGGGGTTAATAGCATCAGTGTTCTTGTTGGTGCAATATTGTCAGAGTCATTTATCCGACATAAAAATTGTGCTCCTTGGAATCACCCAAATGACAGACAGTTGCTCAATAGTGGTGAATCTATAGGAATCTTAATTTGCTCACTAGGTTGAAAACATACACTAATGGAGTGATCTCATCACTTAACCATATGATTTTCAAAAGTGTATAAAATGTAGCTCTGGTTAAGTCAATCAGCCTTGTCACATTGCGCTCTTCAGTCAATAAATTCTTTGTTTCATTACATAGAGATATCAATCGTGGCACAAGTCAATATCAACTGCAGCTCTCAGCCGTATAAGAGGATAACTCGTCAGGTCCTGGTAGCACGTATAAACAACCAATTAATCGGAGGCACAAGTAAGTGGTCCCAGTGATTCCCGACACGTCAACTCTCAGGGCAAATCTCTGTGACGCAATCCTCTCGGTGCACTTTTACACCTCTACCCATGTAGTGTGGGGGGAATGGGGGAAGGTTGCACTGGCTTTCCATAGGGGGGCTTGACCATTTTCCCCAGTGGGTGTAAGAGGTAAAGGGGTGAAATGCCCTGCCCAGGGCTCTTAGGTTGCTGCTGGACAGACTCTGCCAAAGATTAAACAGTCACCTTGGAGTCCTGTAATGTTTGTAGGGACTCATCGGCTTTCGTACCGAACAGGTTGTTGCTGTTAAATGGAATGACCAGAAGCTTTTGCTGGTCATCCAAGGACAAACCAGACATCCTAAGCCATGTGTATCCCCTCAAGACCGTGCAGGTAGCATTGCCCTTGCTACAGTGTCTGATTTCCAGGCCCAATTGGGGATCTGGCAAGAGGGCTCCTTTCAGTTATTAACTAGTCTCTCAAATCCATCCCTCATTTCACCCCAAGGGATGTGTCTGGCCGCCTCCGATATGACTGACCAAAGCCTAAAAGAGAATTTGACCATTGCCCTGGAGGTACTGACTCATTGTAGGCCTGGGCGTGCATAGCCAAAAATGTTCTGCCCTATGAATTCAGACATTTGCTCTACCATTCAGGAGCAAAGAAGGGAAAAAGATTTTAAGATGGGCTGCGGCAGCCTGCACAACCAAGGCCTTTGGTGATGTATGGGAAGACAGGAAATCTGGGTCTGAGGGCGCTCGCCTGCATTTCTTTGCATGGTCATGGTCAAGAGTCATGCGTGAGACCAAAGCTGCAGGACCAGGGCCTCTATTGCCTGACTAAAAGACACTTGTTTGGGCACTTGTCCAGAATGTTTGTCAGCTCAAGCTCAACTGGGCACCATTTCTCTCCCCTACCTCACTCTCGAATTGCAGCGTCCCTCAGGACTCTATGCTCTCGCTGTGGCTTTTCAACTTTTACCTTGCCCCTCTTGCCCACTTGATTTCCATCTTCTCGCCTCATTTCCAGTGTTATGCTGATGACACAGCTCTCCTTTAAGCTTCCCACCTCTTACCTCCTCTCCTTCCTCTCATTCCCGACTGTCTGCTATTCAGGCATGGTGTGCTGCTAATGATCTCTGCTTTTATGCCAGTAAGACGGAGATCCTTCCTAATGGGAACCCTACTCCCTCCTTCCCTCATTCAATATGGCTGCCCTCCTTGGGACCCCTCTGCTGCCCCTCGTGTGACGCAAAAAACGTGGGCGTCATCCTCTACTCCTGTCCCCTTCTCACCTCATATCGCTGACCTTGTCAAGAATGCCTACTATCAGCTTCACCTCCTCAGAGGCATTCTACCTTTGCTCACGTTCTCCCAGAATCTCAATGTCTCCAGGGCTCTGGTTCTCTGAAGGCTAAATTACTGCAACAGCCTCTTCCATAATCTGCCTCTTTACTCACTCTGCCCTCTTCAACTAATCCAGAATAGGAATGCAAGAATTATCCTTGGCTTCAAACTCGGGGACCGCATCTCTCCAGCCATAAAATCTCTCCACTCGCTTCCGGTGGCTGCAACGATCAAAATCAAGACCCTCTGCATCATACACAAGGTTTTCTGGGGCCTTGCTACATTAAAATCTCTCTCGCTGTATACCTCCGGGCCAAAGTCCTTCGGTCCTCTAGCTCCAACTCTCTGCAGATTAGACGTTTCTCCAAGCAGAGATTGAGGGGTAGATGCCTCGCCCTTCAGCAAGAGCCTCCATCTGGAACAGCCTCCCTGTCCCACTCCGACTCGAGCCGGATCTCCTTAAGTTCCGGAAGATACTCGAGACCTTTCTTTTCCACTCTTCCCCTCTCCCCCAACCCTGCTAGTCTCCTCCTGCCACTACGACTGAATGCCTGTGTTCCTTATGAGTCTGCCGGGGTCGGGCCCTCCTTAGTCCAGTCTTTCCCTCTCACCCTTCCTACAAGCACTTGCCCTCAGGCACCCTTCCCTGTTTAGCCTGCCTAGTTTGGTTATCACCCCCTCACAATTACCTCTACACCTTGCTCCCTCTGGCACTTGCCCTCCTGGGCACACCCTTGCCCAACCCCTTGAGCCCCCTCTCTCCAGCACTTCACCCTCCTTTACCCCCACCATACCATCCCCAGTCCTCACCTGCCCCCTCCCCCTGCAGTTCTTGATGCTGCACATGCACGATCTGAATGTCACAAGACCTAGTAGGACTTATTGTTTTCTCCTCTGCCACACACCCCCACTCCCTTTTGTCCTGTGGCACCTGGAAACACTGCTCAAATAAAAAAAGAAACATTCCCTTGAGACAGGAATGTGCAGACAGCCCTAAGGTACCTACCACTTTAGCAATAAGGTGCTGAACATCTGCCTGAGGTTTGTTTGGGGTAGAAGCTGGGAGAATGTACACTTTTGGCAAAGTGTCCAGACCTCTTGCATCCTGCAAGCCGGCCACAAAATCCACCAAGTCTCCCTGACCCTCATAGAACTCCTCTGGAAAGTCTTTTAACTTCCCTAGATTGGAAGGATTCCATAGCAAAAGGTCTCCTTCCTCATAAATGATTCCCTGTAAGACATTAATGTACAGCTAAGGAGTGGGGCATCCTCTTGAGGAGCCCTGGAATCATCTGGACCGCAGAGGAAAGTGTAGGGGCTGGAGGAACAACCTCCAAAGACGTAATGGTGCAGCCACAGGTCAGTCCTATGCATGGTTAGTACCGAAGGTACAAGGCAACAAAATAAATCTGTCTCTGCCTCCACATCTGAGCACGGTGGCCTCAGTTGATACTGGCAGCACCGAGGCCAAAGGTGTCGGCACAGAAGCCATCAGCACCAAGGCCAAAGCTGTTGGTGCCAGGCCTTGCAAAGACGTCAAGCATCTTGAGCCTGAAGGCGTCCCAATCTTCGGGGGTAGAGGATTGTGTGGAGAAAGGTACCTGTGGAGCTCAGGGGAATCCCTAGAGTGGTGGCTCCTCTCTTCTAAATATCCTACATGGCAGGATGGGGAAAAGCTGTTACAAGGAGGGGGTACTGGGTCTCAACCGTTGGGGTCCCACTTCCACTCCCCGAAGCCCCCTCCATCCAGGTGATCCTCCCCCACTGGTCTACCCCCAGGAACTGGATCCAATAGCGATGGTCGTGTCCTGGCCACCTGGATGACAGATCTCAGGGGACTAGCAGGTGAGACACCTTCAGGTATCTCACAATTCATGCAGGGCAACCCAGAATGAGTCCGGTTATCAACCCTTCACCTTGTGGAGAAAGGTGAACTTTGACTCACATTCCCGAAGCACCTTGGGGTGCATATCCTGGCACAAGGCACAATCAGCGCATTGTGGCCCTCACTCAGGCAGTAAAGACAAACATGGTGAGGATCCGAAACAGACATTTGACACCAGCAGTCGATGCTGGGTTTGGACCCCAAAGACTGTCTGATTTGACATTACCAAAGAAAACGCAAAGCGAAAACTACAAGACCTGTGTTCCATAAACAGAGCGTAAAGAAATGAATTGAGGTCATGCAGTGCATATATGATACTTCACTCACCATTATCCGATTTCTGATGCTTGTATCTGCTTAGATTCACATGCTATGCATAGGCCGACATCCAGTGGAAGCTGCAGAGTATTACAGTTGTTTTCGAAACTCTAAAAGGGACGCTGACATGGCGTGACAGTAATACTATCCATAGTGTGATGTCCACTGTACCCATGGTCCTTCACGCGTCAAGGTCCCTCAGATTGTTTTGTTTTTGACATGAGGTAGCATGAAGTGCATCATGAGTACAGGTGTATTCAAGCAGATAAATATCAGAGAAGCTCATATAACATCTATGCACCTTTTCTCAGGGAAGGAAGGGTGAGTGCATATGAATCTAAGCAGATACAAGCATCAGAAATGCGATCACGGGGAGTAAAATATTCCTTCTGAGGCTTGTGGAATCTGCTTAGATCACATGCTATGCATAGATTAGCGAGCAGTGTTAGGAGAAGGTGGTGGGTTGCGAGAAGGGTCAGCGGCAAATGGAGGTTTTAGAACCGCTTGTCCCAACTGTGTACCTGCTTTGGAATGAGTGTCAATGCAGTAGTGCTTAGTGAAAGGGTGCACTGAGCTCCATGTAGCTGCTCTGGAAATGCTGTCTAAGGGGACATTTGCGATAAATGCTAGAGTAGCTCCTGGGCACCTCATGGAGAGAGCTCTTGCTGCGAAAGGCAGTGTTTTGTTTGATAATGAATAGCACAGTTGTATGCATCGGACTATCTGGAGATAAAATGCCATCTCCTTCTCTGCCTGGTGCTACGGAGACAAACAGTTGGTCTGTTTTCCTAAGCGGTCTGGTCTTGTTTACGTAGTAAAGGACCGCCCTCCTCACATCCAGTGTGTGGAGTTTTACCTCCGCTGACCTAGTTGGATTCTGGAAGAAGGCTGGTAGCTCAATGTATTGGTTCACGTGGAATTTGGAAATTAACTAGGGAGAAAACCTAGGATGTGTACGTAAAACCAACTTGTCCTTGTGTATGATAAAGAAAGGGTCCTGCACGGACAATGCTTGCAATTCATCAACTTCTCTCATGGAAGTAATAGCCACAAAGAAGGCAGTCTTGTATGTCAGGTGTTTAAGACGTCTTATGCACAGGCTCGAATGGGGGATCCCATGAGCTTTGCAAGTACTACATTGAGATCCAAGCCTGGCGGTGGGTTTGAAATTGGAGGGCTGAGTCTTTTTACCCCCTCCATTAATCCCTTAATGACTGGAATTTCCCAACATGATAACTTACTTTGAGAGGTGGTGTACGCTGATAAAGCCACCAGATGGACCTTTATGTAGTTGAATACGAACCCTGAGTTTAACAAGTGGAGCATATAATTCAGAATGTGGGAAGGAGTACATTCTATGGGGTTAATTTGTTTAGACTGGCACAAAATTACAAATCTCCTCCACTTGTCAAAATAACAGTGTCTAGTGTTTGGTTTACGAGCCTCCTTGAGGATAGCCATACACCGTTGTGGTAGATTAAGGTGTCCGAACTCTGGCTTCAGGAGCATGCTGCTAAATTCATTCAGTCTGGTTGAGGATGTACTGTTATTCCCATGTTGGGTCCATAGATTCGTCTGGCACGGGAGTTTGATGGGATCGCACATCGCCAGTTTGCGCAGATGTGGGTACCATGGCCGCCTTGCCCACATGGGAGCAACTAGGATGAGCGTCATCTGTTCTCTGTGAATCTTGTTCACTACCCTGCTCATTAAAGGAGTTGGGGGCGGGAAAAGCGTAAGCAAATCTCCCTGACCAGTTCAGTTCAGCCATAGGGCGGTCCACTTGTAGCCTGGTTGGGGAAACCTGGACGTGAAGTCTAGGCATTGCTTGTTTTCGCTTGTAGCGAACAAGTCTAGCATGGGGTAACCCCACTGAAAGAAGATGAGGTCTACAACACTTGAGTCTAGTTGCTATTCGTGTTCCTCTGGTAGGGAATCTCTGCTCAGAGAGTCTGCAATAGTGTTGAGTACCCTTGGAACGTGTTGGGAGGATAGGAACATCCACCATCTGATGGCCCATCTCCATATTTTCTGTGCCCGCTTGGACAGACTTGGAGAGTGTGCCCCCCCTGCTTGTTCACATAGAACATTGCAGGGGTGCTGTCTGTTAGAATGTGAATCGACTGGTTTGTCAGCTGCGATTCGAATTCTTGAATCACTTTCAATACTGCTAGGAGTTCCAGCAGCTGATGTGGTTCTGTCCAGTGATGCGAGTCCACATCTCACATGTGAGTCCACAGACCATGAGCCCCCCACCCGGAGAATGAGTCTGTTGTAATGATCGCTTCAGGGTCGTGGAAGGGTTATCCCTTTAACAGGTTTTCTTTTGTCCACCAGCGTAGGTTTTGTACTAGTGTTGCCGAAACGACCACTAGATGCGTGTGGGACCAGGTATATGCACAACGCCATCATGCCTAGTAAGCGCATTGCTTTGCGTATGCTTATCTGGCTACCAGCTTGATACAGAGGTATATGCTGTAGCATGTTTTGAACTCTTTCCATGGATGGAAAGACCAAGCCGGCTTCTGTGTTTAAGACAGTTCTCTTTGTCTCTAGACTTATGGGGCCGGTCATGGGGCGATCAGGACCTTGAGTGCCCAGAGGACAGGGATTCTGTAGACCGCCCCTCTGATGTCATGTGTTTGGGCGTTTGGTCATCTGTCGATTCCTTGCCCCGGATTGTGTTTAGTGGCAGGGTCGTGTAGTGCTAGTGCTTTCGCCGTCGGGTGTCGTCCTCATAACAGAGCCGCCAGCCTGCCTTTTGGGGTCGGGGCCTGCACTTGGGAACCTAACAGTTCCTTGTCGCCTTCGCTGTGTGCGAAGACTGCAACGCTGCCATCAATGGGGGCTCCCTCCACATACATGGCGGCCTGCATGGCCCAGCAAAGAGTCTTTTGTTTGAAAAGCTTGCAGGCTCGACAGTGCCCCTCGTCGCGGGCATGCGCAGAAGTTGCACACCCCGTGCTCGTCTATTCACAGAAGTTTTTTATGGCATGTGGGGCAAAAAAAACTTAAAAAAGGAGTGTTCTCCATGTCCATGGGGAATGGCAGCCAGGTGAGAAAGGGAATGGATAGTAAAATGCATTCTACAATGACCACCCCCACTCTCCCTACTCTTAGGGCCGAAGCCCGGTGCGGCCTTCCAAGGTCAAAAGGGTCCATTGAGTCTGGAATTATTTTCGACGGTCGTCCTTTTCACTGCGTCAAAGTAGTCGAAGTCAGATAGGAAAAAGGACAGGAAGAGTAACTAGTTTAAATTTTTCATAAGTAAATGGCATTAGCCATATAGAACTCTGCGATATGCATCCGTCACAATTGTGGAAAAACAACAATCTGAGGGACCTCGACGCGTGAAGGACCATGGGTACAGTGGACTTCACACTAGGGATAGTGTTACTGGCACGGCCCGTCGACGTCCCTTTTCGAGTTTCGAAAACAACAACTGTAATACTCTGCAGCTTCCACTAGATGTTGGCCTATGCATAGCATGTGATCTAAGCAGATTCCACAAGCCTCAGAAATATAGGATACATTACTCACCATAATCATATTTCTGATGTTTGTATCTGCTTAGATTCACATGCTTATGCATAGGCTGACATCTAGTGGTAGCCGCAGATTATTATATTTTTGTGATAAATTTTGACATCGACCTTCAAGCACCTCTACCCTAACTGTCTAATCCACCTAAAGTTATCACGAATCGAAACCTTACGAAATTCTCCACCCATTACCTTAAGAAATGTATCACTAACATCATGCTATCAACCTCGGAGACGGACTACCCAGACACACTAATTGAGACTTTTAAAGGGAAAATGTGCCCTGCTCTTGGACAAACTTGACCCGTTCAAGTCTAGTGCCGTCCGGGACAACCCTAACCACCAGAACTGGTTCTCACCACTACTAAGATCCTTAAAGATAAAAAAAAGAAAGGCAAAGAGATGTTGAGTTAAATGCCTCTAGTCTGATAACAGAAACAGTTGGAAGGCTCTTCACAAAGCTTACAAAGACGCAATCGCAGAGGCCAAAAAGAATTTGTTAACCAACAAATCTCAGAAGCTAACAAACCAAAAAAATGGTATAACATCCTTAAGCTCGTCGAAAAACCTAAGGCCCAAATGACACGGTTTACATCCTCCAACATCGTTTGCACCAGAATACAGGGCGCTTTTCAAGACAAATTACTTAATGCCAGGGACAAAATCCAAAGTCAGATTTCTGATAAATGAAGCACGTCCCTTCAGGGACGGCTGTCCCTCTCTCCCCAACCTCCAGTACTCCTACGCGATTGCACTTCCTCGAGTTTCACGCGTGTATCACGCGTGTATCCAGCTCTGATCCGCAGTTCACTCTGGGTACTATGCACCCGACAGCTGGACCGGATACAGGAAAATTGCTCCTAGACAATAAGGACACCTTTGCCCCATTTCTGTCTCATTTTGTCAATGCCTCTTTTTGTACACAAGTAGTTCCTGATGGCATATAACATGTCACAGTTACTCCCCTAATGAAAAAATCTCGGGTGGATCCCAAGGACCCTGGCAATTTAAGGCCCATCACTACCCGCAATTTCTTCTTGAGAATACTAGATAAGGAAGCTTCTCGCCATATCCAATCTTAGATCGAAACTATGAATATTCTTCACCATAGGCAATCAGGTTTTCGCCCGGCCTATGGCACAGAGACTGCCCTCGTGGATTGGCAGAGCCATATGTTGAGCATCATGGACCGCGGCAAATCTGGCCTTTTTGAGCTATTGGATCTATCGGCCGCATTTGATTTATTGGATCATGAACGACTCGTACAGATACTTGGGGACACCTGTCATTTTTCTGCCCCTACCTGCAAATCGATTTCATCTTTCCTGACTGGTAGACAATATAAAGTCTGTTGGGAGAATGCTACCTCAGACCCCATTCTTTCGATCTGTCGAGTACCTCGGGGAGCATGCATGTCCACTACATTGTTTAACTTATACTCCTTTTGCTCTGCAGTCTGTGGGTTATATTGACCCAACTCAGCTGTGCTTCCCCACATCACAAAGCTGCATTTCAGCAGAAACAACCAAATAGCTGTGCTGGCTTCTGTGAACTCCATGGCATCAAAACTGCATTTTGCAGCAACAGAAAAGATGGCTGCACCATCTTGCCAAGCACACATTGGGCAGGATGGAACAAGGGGACACACTAAGGGAGCGTGCCAGTGTGTTCTGACATATACAAATGGAATAAAGTGAAAATGCAGCGTTGCTTTGCTGCCAGCCCAAAATCCCCATTAAAAAGTAAACTTTTTCATTTTAAAAATAATTCTGCGGACGCTATTTTCATTTAAATTTCCTTAAACTACTGTTAATAATAAGGCCCTGCCATGTCCAGTATATCCCATTGTGCTTCAGCAAAACCAAGCATGATTTCTAATTGACAGGGCCTGTCAAACCAACTGTGAAAAATCAACAAAGGAACTCCACTTTTACCTGCACGGGGAAACGCGTTCATTTGCTTCACAAAGTATAAAAGATCAGTAGTTCAAAGGAACTCCAGCAATCTGGGCTATGTCAATTTCAATGCATCTGTGCTTCAAACAAAACTCTGGCATACAAGAAAATAACTATGGCTGCAAAACAGTGTGGGAATATGATGGAGATGCAAAACTGAATTTAAAAAGAAGAACAAGTTACTTACCAACACTAACGTTGCTTCGACTGGATGTTCCTCCCACGTATTCCTCATCTTAGATAGATATATTAGTCGGCTTGCTGCTTCTTTCGGATTTTTTTACCCAGAAGGTGCTGTGCTCAAGGCCGCATAGCTTGGTCCCTCGAAGGCCGCCGCCGAGCGTCGACGTCATCCGTCGTATAAATGGTTCGAGCCGCACCCATTGGTTCAGTTCTGTTTTTTCGATGTTAATGGTCGCATCAGTTGTATTTTGTGTCGGCAGATGTCAGACTCTTAAGGAAGTACAAGTGCAACACGCTTAAGAACTGTATGGAGGGGTAGGTTGGGAGGGTCTATGAGGAATACGCGGGAAGAACATCCAGTCGAAAGAACATTACAGTTGGTAAGTAACTTGTTCTTCGAATGGATTGTGTCCTCCCACGTATTGCTCATCTTAGAAAGACTCCCATAGCAGTTGTAATTTAGAGGAGGAGGGAGTACCATAGTTCTTCAATTATGCACAGAATGAAGGACGGCTTTTGCAAAAAGGCCCCCTTGGTAAGAAGTGGTGTCTAAACAATAATGTTTTGCAAAAGTGTGCATTGATGACCAAGCGGCCGCAGCACAAATGTCTTGCACTGGGACAACCCCTCTGAAGAGCCGTGGAAGTTGCTTTGCCCCTGGTTGAATGAGCCCTTAAACCATCTACAGGCTCCTTCCCAGCCAATTTGTAACATTCAGATATTGCTAGGATAATCCATCTGGATATAGTTTGTTTGGACACACCAAGACCCAATTTGTGTCCAGTATACCCGACAAACAACTGATCCGTTTGTCTAAATCTTTCCAGTCTAGAAATGTAGAAACTGAGAGCCCTTTTAGGGTCTAGTCTGTGAAATCTTTCCTCCTCTTTACTAGCATGCAGAGGAGGATAAAAATATGGTAAAGTGATTTTCTGTGACGGATGGAAATCTGAAACTATTTTAGGTAGGAAAAAAGGCTTGACCTTTAAAACAACTTTATCTTTATGGAAAACTGTGTGAGGAGGCTTGCAAGAGAGCGCTTGCAACTCACTCACCCTGTGGGCTGAAGTTAGAGCCACTAGTAGAACCGTTTTTAAAGTTAGGAGCCTTAAAGGACAAGAATCTAAAGGCTCAAAAGGGGCACACATAAGAAACTTTAAATCTACATTTAAATCCCAAATGGGAACTTGGAAAGGTGTAGGAGGGGAACACATTTGTTAAGCCTTTAAGAAATTGGATAACTAAAGGTATTTTGAAATATGAAACTTCTTCTGAGGAGCGCTTGAAGATGGATAGCGCTGCCAAATATCCTTTAATAGTTTCAACTTGGAGCCCCGAGTTGGCTAAATGTTATAGAAAGGAAAGCACCATGGGAGTGGTACATTGAAAAGGATCCACATTCTTACCCCTGCATCAGTTACTGAATTTCTTCCAACGACACCGGTATAAGGATTTTGTTGCTGGCCTTCTGGCAGAAAGCACAATCTCCATAACGTCATCCGGGAGGTCCCAATAATTATATCTCAAACTCTCAGAAGCCAAGCGTGAAGGTTGAGTGTCTTGACCTCTGGATGGAGAACCCGACCTTCCTCTTGCGAGGGAAGATCCTCTCTTTGTGCAAGACGTATTGGAGGGCAGATGGACATGTCCAGAAGGTCCAGGTACCATGTTCTCCTGGCCCAATCCGGGGCAATGAGGATCATAGTTTTCCTGAACTTTCTCAACCTCCTGATTACTTGAAGAATCACGGGGACTGGAGGAAATGCGTAAAGGAGTGGAAATATCCAGTCCACTACGAACACGTCCCTTAGAGCTCCTATCGGGGGAAATTCCCTTGAGCAATACAGTTTGCACTTCCGGTTGGCACCGGTCGCGAAAAGATCCACTTGACGGGTTCCCCAAAGGGCAAAGATCTCTTGAAGGACTTCCTGAGCTAGCTCCCACTCGTGGGAGACTGTGCCCTGCCTGCTCAGAGCGTCCACCGCCGTGTTCAGCTCTCCAGCTAGGTGAACTGCCGACAGAGACTCCTTCTTGCATTGCCCAGAACCAGAGCTGCATTGCCCCTCTGCACAGTGGGAGTGATCCTACGCCTCCTTTTGTTGAGGTAGTACATGGCCACTGTGCTGTCAGTCATTATCAGGACATTCTTTCTGTGTACAGAGGGCAGAAAGGCCTTCAGCGCTAGTCTGATTGCCCACAGCTCCAAAAGGTGTAGTTTGGAGACCAACGACCGCTGATTGTCAGATCGTTGGTGTGGGCTCCCCACCCTGTGAGTGAGGCATCGGTCACTACAGTTATCACAGTCCAAAAAGGTTCCCCTCTGAGGAGATTTTCCTTGTGAGCCCACCATAGGAGATCTTGAGCCACCTTGGACGGGACTTGAAGATCTGACATCTCCCCTGAAAACTGGGACCATTGAATCCTGAGGGCCCGTTGAAGGGATCTCATCCTCAGTCGAGCCTCTGGCACCAGAAAAATGCAGGATGCCATGAAGCCTAGCAACCTTAGGAAGTCTAATGCCTGTAGATGTTGGGCATTCTGAAATTTTGTTACCATCTGCAGAATTTGGTAAGCTCTTTCCTCGGGAGGCGAGGATTTCCCTGAGGTGGTGTCCAGGAGCGCTCTGATGAAATGGAGCCTTTGGCTCTGAATCATTTGTGACTTCTTGTAATTGAGGGAGAAGCCCAATTTGTGTAGGAAGTGACAGGTCATGCCCAGATGTCTCTGGGCCAGTTCGGGTAAACTTGCCCTGATTAGCCAATCGTCCAGATAAGGGTAGATGTGAATCCCCTCCCTCCTGAGACTCGCTGCCTCTAATGCCATTAGTTTGGTGAAGACCCTCGGGGCCGAGGTCAGCCCAAAAGGCAGAACTCGAAACTGATAGTGAGATCTGCCCATTGTGAACCTCAGGTACTTTGTGTTTGAGATGGATTGGCACATGAAAGTAAGCATCCTGAAGGTCCAATGAAACCAGCCATCCCTGAAGCTGAAGAGCCTGAAGGATCTGAGAAAGGGTCACCATCTTGAACTTGTCCTTCCTGAGAAATTTGTTCAAATTTCTCAAATCCAAGATGTGTCTCAATCCTCCGTCCTTTTTAGAAATGAGAAAATAAGGGATGTACCAGCCTTGTTCCTCTCCACTACAGGTACATGTTCTATTGCACCTTTCTCTAACAGGGTTAAAATCTCCTGCACAAGGAGCGGGTCTGGAATTTTTACAGAGTTGGCTCCCGGTGGATGATCTTGAGGCCTTTGATGAAAAGGAAGACAGTAACCATGGGAAACTATCTCTAGTGCCCAGGCATCCAACGTAATACCCCGCAATTTGTCCAGATTCTGCCTCCCACCGGGGTCTTGTGGGTTAAGGCCTCAAAGTGGCTTTGCATTGGCTGCGGCGCTAGTAGCCGCTGCTGTCGCTGATCTAGCACCTCTCCCTTTTCCACCACGAAAGGGCTTTCTTTGTTGTCCCCTCCGACTGGCCTGCCCTCTCCCTTTTCCAAAAGAGGAATAGAAGTGAAAAGGGCGACTCTTCCAGGAAGATGACCGTGCGTAAGAATGCTGTTGAGGTTGCCTTATAGTGGCGCCGAGTGATTTTGCTGCCGCTTTCGAGGTCTGCAGCTTCTCCAAGCTCTCGGCCGCCTTGCTGCCAAACAACCTCAAGCCATCAAAGGGCATATTAAGTAACCTGGATTGTACATCAGATGCAAAACCAGATTTTCTTAGCCATGCCAATCTACGCAAGACTGTGCTAGATGCCATGGATCTGCTTATACTCTCTGCAGTATCCAGTCCTGCCTTGATGCACTCCTCCATAGCCTCCTTCCCATCCTTTACTATCGCCAGGAAACCATCCCGCTCCGCACCCTCCGGTATGTGATCAGCCGCTGCATCTAAACCGCTCCACAAGGTGTAAGTGAACCTAGCTAATGTACAAGTCACATTAGTAGACTTAAGGGCCATACTACCGGAAGTAAAAGCCTTCCTCACCCAGGCATCAATCTTTTTATCGTCCCTGTCAGGGGGAATAGAGGGATAAGCCGACTGTCTATTCGCAGTCGCAGCTTGAATTACCAAACTTTCAGGCGAAGGATGCCTAGATAAATATTCTGGATCCGAGGGAGCAGGTCTATACTTTCCTACAAATTTCTTTATTTACAGCTGTTAGAGATTCAGGTGTCTCCCAATTTGTCATAATTCTCTTTTGAAGAGCTTTGTAGAAGGGAAGGACTGGGTCTTTCTGAGGTCCTTTATCAATAATGGCTGTTAAGTCGTCCTGGTCATATGTTTGGGACACCGACTTCCACCCCATAAAATCTATCACTCTTGCCATGAGGTTCCTATACCCCGGTTCAGCATGGTCTGTGGGGTCAGGCCTTTCAAAATCATCTCAGGTGAGGTATCTAGGCCACTGGCCGATTGTAGGCAGTCATAAAGGTCTGACATTTTTGAATTGGGATCTACCAGTTGCGCAGGGACCTTTCTTGTCCCAAATCGAACACCAGTTGATGTAATTTCCTCAAAATAGTAGACATAGATTAAAACAATTCTTGCCTGGGCTGAGGATGGACATTTGTTTCTGGTAAAGGTGGAAGAGACCTAGCCTTAGCCATAGTTGTCATCTTCGGAACCGGTATGAAAAGATTTCCCAAAGGCGTGACGGAATCGACACCGGCTTCGACATACTCTAAGGAATCCCCGAGGTCATCGAGGATGGCTTAGTTGTCGAGTAAGGCTTTGACGCCGAGGCCGAAGGTATACATGTCATTTTTGGCTTTGACGGCATCGTCGAAGGACGTGTCGACTGACTTCGACGATGAGGACGTCATTTTGTCCTCAGGCAACTTCGATTTATGCACCGAAGGTTTCTGTACAGGCTCATGAGGTGCTGGAGAATCACCGTCCAAAGACGCCCTCAACTTTTTGTCGGATTTAGTGTGAGACGTTTTGGATTTCCCTCTGTCACCTTTAGAGTGGACAGGGGCATGCTCTTCACGCAGCTTTTTTGAGGAGGGGGTCGGGCCACCTTCTCAAATTTCTTTACCATTGACGCCCTAAAGGCCTCCCATTTCTTTGGGAAATCATGCTTCGAAGGACAAGAAATTAACCTTCTGTCGGGCGAGGAAGAAGAGGACAAAGATCTATGATGTCGCTTTTTTGATTTTTTCGATGACGAGGAAGGGGACTTCCTTGAGCGACTTTTCGACCTCGATCGCCTCGACTCATTATGAGATTTAGATCTCGATTCTCTCGAGACTTTTAGCCTTTTAGCAGACTTGAAAGACTCTTCCCCTACCGCTAGCTTACCTTGGCGTTCCTTAAGAGCCTTGTTCGACATCGCCTGACACAACCCGCACTCGTCGACTCGGTGATCAGGACTAAGGCACCAAAGACAGTTGCGGTGAGGATCCGTAATGGACATCTTTCTTCCGCATTTGAGACACACATTAAAACCAGTCTTGGGTGTTGTCGGGGTTGAGGAAGAAGACATTTTTCGATGAGAAAAACTGACGGGCCGTTTTAGATACACGAAGCAGAAGCTCGGAAAAACGGAACTGAACCAACGGGCGCGGCTTGAGCCATTTATACGACGGATGACGTCGACACTGTCCTTAGAGGGACCAAGCTACGCGGCCTCGAGCACAGCGCCCTCTGGCGAAAAAATTTCCGAAAGAAGCATCAAGCTGACAAATATATCGATATAAGATGAGGAATATGTTGGAGGGCACAATCCATTCAAAATGCCAGCTTGCACCACACGTGTAAAAAAAATGGGCTTTGCAAACTTGAGGAAAATGCCCGCTTTAAAATGTACTACTCTTGAATGAAAGCATGCCATTACCTAGCAATGTGAAGGGGTTGGTTGCTAGTGAAAATACACACATGGGCTATTTTATTCCACAGGCTTGTTTTTTAAACCGCAATTGGCTGGGTTTTGCAAGCTCTCAAAAACATATTTCAGTTGGCAGAGCTAAGGCTTCCCTCAGAGAAAGGGAACCACCATAAACTCTCAGCAGACACTAACACCCCTGTGATAATTACTAGGTTGGACAGAATCTGGTCTGAACCCTCCGACAATGGAACTCCCAGGACAAGGAAGTGTGAAGTGGGGAAGGGACAATAAAACTTCAATCAAGCTGGGATAACCCCCACCTAGCTCTGGAGAAAATGATAGTTGGTGGCAGCTGAAGAGAAAAAGAAATGGTCCAGTGACGGACAAAGGACTGCCATTTGTTTCCAAAGACTATTGATTAATAAAAACGAATAAAAAAGTAAAAACTTATCTCTGCAGCAAGACTTTGTAAAAACGTAAACATTTCGCAGTTTAAAAGTGATTTTGTGGGGTATAATTTGAGACATTGTAGAATTCACTGACACCTTTGGGACAGAAATGGCAAAGAATAGGGATTATAAGAAAAGTATCCATGATGCCAATGCGAATTTGTATACTTACATCCCTTATGATAATCAACACCCATGTATAAAGTTATGGAATTTTAGGCCAAATGTTTCATACTCAAAATTACTAAAAAGTATTAACCGGACAAAACAATGTTGTATGGATTGCAGAGTTGCAGTGCTATGCTCTACATAAAATATGTAACCTGTTTATGTAAGTTGCTAAGAGACTTCAACTGTATAAATGTACATTTGTGGCAAAGAACTAGTTACTCTTACCTTGTAACGTTCTTTCGATGGGATGTTCCTCCGACGTATTCCTTATCTTAGATAGAAATCCTTCAGCTTTGCTGGCCTCGGAAAATTTTTTCGCCAGAGGGCGCTGCGCGTCGATGATCGCCGAGTCGATGACCCTCGACGGCCTCCGTGCCGACGTCGACGTCATCCTGCCTATAAAGGCCGCGCGCAGCGTCCGTTGCTCAGTTCCGTTTTGTAGTCCCCAGTAATGTTTTTGGATTAGACTAATCACCTTGAAGGAGCATAGGCTGCAAACCCACAGGAAGTCATACTGCGGGGATGGATGGGAGGGTCGATAAGGAATACGTCGGAGGAACATCCCATCGAAAGAACGTTACAAGGTAAGAGTAACTAGTTCTTCGAAGGGATTGTGTCCTCCGACGTATTCCTTATCTTAGATAGACTCCCATAGCAGTGGTATTGTGACTGGAGGCGGGAGTAATAAAAGTTATGTTACCCTTCCAGAATGGACAGAGTGTAACACAGCCTTGCCGAATCTAGTTTCTTGACTAGAGGAGGAATCCAGGCTATAGAATTTGGTAAATGTATGTGCGGACGACCATGTGGCAGCCGCACATATATCTCGAATTGGCACCCCTCTTTGAAGGGCTGAGGATGTTGCGATACCCCTGGTAGAATGAGCCCTTAGATTTTGAGGAGGCTCCTTTCCTGCCAATTTGTAGCACTCCAGAATGGCTAAAATAATCCATCTGGAGATGGTTTGTTTTGTTATTGGAAGGCCCAACTTATGTCCTGCATAACCTACAAAGAGTTGGTCTGCTTGTCTGATCTTAGCCAATCTGCTGATATAGAAGCTCAAGGCTCGCTTAGGGTCCAGCCTGTGCAGTCTCTCTTCCTCCTTCCCCGGATGAGGAGGAGGGTAGAAAGAAGGTAATATAATCTTCTGAGTGATGTGAAACTCCGAGACTACCTTCGGGAGGAAGTTAGGCTTCACCTGAAGAACAACTTTGTCCTTGTAAAAGATTGTATGTGGAGGTTTACACGATAAGGCTTGCAACTCGCTAACCCTTCTAGCAGATGTCAATGCTATTAGCAAAACAGTTTTGAGGGTGAGAAGCTTCAATGAACAAGAGTGTAGTGGTTCAAAAGGGGCACCCTTTAGGAAGTTTAAAATTAGGTTTAAATCCCATAAGGGAACTTGAAAAGGTTTCGGGGGATAAACATTAGTTAATCCTTTTAGGTATTGTATTACCAATGGAATTTTGAAGTATGAAGGCTCCTCTGCAGTGCGCTTAAAGATTGATAGCGCTGCGAGATAGCCCTTAATTGTGCCAACCTGTAGGCCTGAATTAGCCAGGTAAAGTAAGAATGACAACACCATAGGTGTACCACAAGAAAAGGGTTCAATATTCTTTTCTCTGCACCAGCTGCAAAATTTGTTCCAACGGCAGCGGTATAGAGTTTTAGTTGCCGGCCTTCTGGCCGAAAGCAACACCTCCATAACATCATCCGGAAGGTCCCAATCCTTGTACCTCAACCTTTCAGACACCAAGCGTGAAGGTTGAGGGTCTTGATGGCTGGATGGAGAACCTGACCTTCCTTCTGCGAGAGAAGATCCTCTCTGTATGGCAGTCGAATTGGAGGGCAGATGGACATGTCTAGAAGGTCCGGGTACCACGTTCTCCTGGCCCAATCCGGGGCAATTAGGATCATGGTCTTCCGAAACCTTCTCAACCTCCTGATCATTTGAGGAATGACAGGGACCGGAGGGAACGCGTACAGAAGTGGGAACTCCCAGTCCACTACGAACGCATCTCCTAGAGCTCCTCTCGGGGGAAATTCCCTTGAGCAAAATCTGTCGCACTTCCTGTTGATACTGGTGGCGAACAGATCCACTTGAGGGGTTCCCCAAAGGGCGAAGATCTCTTGAAGGACTTCCTGAGCTATCTCCCACTCGTGAGAGACTGTGCTCTGCCTGCTCAGAGCGTCCGCTGTCAAGTTCTTCTCTCCGGCTAGGTGAATTGCCGATAGAGAGATTCCTTCCTGAATTGCCCAAAACCAGAGCTGCATCGCCTCTCTGCACAGTGGTAGTGAGCCTACGCCTCCTCTTTTGTTGAGGTAGTGCATGGCCACTGTATTGTCCGTCATTATTAGGACGTTTCTTCCCCGTACAGACGGCAGAAAAGCCTTCAGCGCTAGTCTGATGGCTCTCAGCTCCAACAGGTTGATATGTAGTCTGGACTCCGATGGAGACCAACGACCGCTGATGGTCAAGTCGTTGGCGTGAGCTCCCCACCCCGTGAGTGAGGCATCCGTGACTACTGTTATCTCCGGCCATGGTTGCCAAAACATTTCTCCTTTCAGGATGTTCTCCCGACAGGCCCACCACTGAAGGTCTCGGGCTACTTTGACCGGGATCCGAAGGAGATCTGTCATCCTTCCTGAGAACTGTGACCACTGAGTTCTCAGTGCCCACTGGAGGGATCTCATTCTCAGGCGAGCCTCCGGCACGAGGAATATGCAGGATGCCATGAGGCCTAGCAACCTCAGAAAGTCGTAGGCTGGGAGATATTGGGCATTCTGAAATCTGATGACCATCTGCAGAATATCTCGAGCCCTCACCTCTGGTGGCAAGGCTTTTCCCAGGGAAGTGTCCAGGACTGCTCCAATGAATTGGAGTCTCTGTGATGGTATCATCTGTGACTTCTTTAAATTGAGGGAGAAGCCCAGCTTGTGAAGGAAGTGGCAAACATAATCTAGTTGTCTCTGAGCCTGTTCCGAAGATACAGCTCTGATCAACCAATCGTCTAGGTAAGGGTAGACATGAATCCCTTCCCTCCTTAGACTTGCAGCCACAACCGACATTAGCTTGGTAAAGACCCTCGGGGCGGAGGTTAGCCCAAATGGCAGAACTCGAAATTGATAATGAGAGCTGCCAATTGCGAACCTCAGGTATCTCCTGTGCCTGGGATGGATCGGCACATGGAAATAAGCGTCCTGGAGGTCTAGAGATACCAACCAGTCCTGAAGCTGGAGGGCCTGAAGGATCTGAGAGAGAGTCACCATCTTGAACTTGTCCTTTCGGAGGAATTTGTTCAATTCCCGTAAGTCTAAGATGGGTCTCAGTCCTCCGTCCTTCTTCGGTATTATGAAGTAGGGGGAGTACCAACCCTTGTTCCTTTCCGCTACAGGTACCAGTTCTATGGCACCTTTCTCTAGCAGGTCTAAAACCTCCTGCAAGAGGAGCGGATCTGGAAGCTTCAAAGGGTTGTTCCCCGGTGGATGACTCTGAGGGATATGTAGGAAGGGCAGGCAGTAACCTTGGGCCACTGTCTCCAGAGCCCAAGCATCTGACGTAATAGCCTGCCATTCCGTCAGATGGTGAGTTAACCTGCCCCCTACTGGTGTTCTGTGAGGGGAGACCTCAGAGTGGTTTTGAAGCGGCTGATGCAGTTGCCGAAGGTAAAGTGGCTCCTGCTCCTGCGGGTGCGGCTTTCTTTCCCCTACCCCGTCCACCACGGGTAAATCTTCCTTGGCCTCTTTGAGCCGGTCGTCCCCTGCCCCTTCCATATGAGGAATAGTAACGAAAGGACCGTCCTCTCCACGATGATCCCGAAGGACGAAAGGTATTCTGACGGATAGCAGCTCCCAATGACTTGGCTGCTGCCTTGGACGTTTGCAGTTTCTCCAAACTGTCATCCGCCTTCTTTCCAAAGAGGGTAGAACCGTCAAAGGGCATATTCAAAAGCCTGGTCTGCACGTCAGAGGCAAAACCAGACTTCCTCAACCACGCATGCCTGCGGATTGTGGTACTTGCCGCCATGGCCCTGCTGATACTGTCAGCAGAATCTAGGCCAGTTTGTAGGGTCTCGCACATCGCATCTTTACCATCCCTGATGATGTTTAAAAATGCGTCCCTTTCCTCTCCTTCTTGGAGGCAGTCAGCCGCTGATGAAGCGCACTCCCAAAGGGTGTGGCTGAACCTAGCGAGCGTACAGGTCGCGTTAATAGACTTTAACGCCATGCTACAGGCAGAAAAAACCTTCTTAGCCATGGCATCATACTTTTTGTCATCCCTATCCTGCGGAGCAGTGGGGTATGCAGATGTGCTGCCTGATGAGGTTGCAGCCTGTACAACCAAGCTCTCAGGAGTAGGGTGTTTTGACAAATATTCAGGGTCAGAACTAGCCACCCTGTATTTTGTTGACAGTTTTTTATTTACTGCCGGGATAATTTCTGGCGTTTCCCAGTTTGTCAAAATCCTTCTCTGTAGAGCAGAGTGAAATGGAACCACAGGATCCTCCTGTGGGCCCTTGTCCAGTATGTCAGTGAGGTCATCCTGCTGGAAGGCAGGAGAAGGTGCAGACCAACCCATAAATTCTATGATTCTAGACATCAGAGCTCTATATGGAGTCTCCGCATGTTCTCCTGGGTCTGGTTTGATAAATTCTGCTTCAGGAGAAGTGTCCAAGCCACTAGCTTCCTGAAGTGCATCCTGAAGATTTTTTAATCTTCCTTCCTCAGAGGCGAAAGTCTCTGGCTCTGGTGATGTGGTCCTCTGTAAATCAATATCTTGGTCTGAATCCTCCCTTTCCTCAAAAATCGAGGTTAAAGGGGGATACATTGGTTTTTGGAATGGTATAAACCCCATTTCCAATGCAGAAGGAGCCATCATCACAGGCCTTGAAAACGTCGATGTCGTCGACACCGACGTGAAAGTACTCGAAGGCGCCGTGAAAAGCGTCGAGAAATGTGTACTAGGCCTCGAAGAACTCGAAAGGATCGGAGTCCTGCTCGAGAACGACGTCGACGTTCTCGGCGTCGAGTCGGAGGTCTTTTGTCTAACCGTTGGCTGTGGAGTAGCCGTGGTTCTTTCCTTCACCGGCGTCGATATCGGCGTCGACGTCGGCGTCGACTCGATCGACTGATGCGCCGATGAATCCTTCGACAACGGCGTCGATGGCGCCGACCTCTGTTTCGAAGGAGTTTTCGACGATGGCGTCGATGATGCTTTATCTCCCGATGGCTCGAGGCGCTTTCGGGTTGACTTTTCCGCCGGGTACTGCGACTCGCGGCGTTTAGATTTTTTGGGTTTTTTACCCGGGGTATCACCCTCAGCTGTCTTCGAGGGGGACGAGGCCGCTTTCTCGAAGACGCTTAGCATCTTTTTCCTGAATTCCTCCCACTCAGCTTGCGAGCTGCGTTTTGTGGGGCAATGAACTCTCTCAGGAGAACTCGACGAAGATGACGAAGGGGATCTCCTACGTCTCTTCTTCGAGTGTCTCGATGTCGACGAGTGGTGGGAGCCACTTCGTGATCTAGATCGAGAGTGTTTTTTATGGTGAGGAGACGAACGTCTCGACTCTACCGAAGAAGCTTTCGAGGAAGTTAAAGTTGACCTACCTCTCTCGAGCTTCCCCCTACGCTCCTTCAAGGCTTTCGCCGTCATGGAAAGGCATTCCTCACACTCCGAACTCTGGTGCGTGATTCCCAGACACCACAAACAGACCCTGTGAGGGTCCGTCAACGACATTTTCTTCCCGCAGTCTCGGCACTTTTTGAAACCGGACCGAGGGGTCGTCGGGTCGGAGGAGGATGCCATCGATATCGAGGTAAATAGTAGTTATTATATACGTTATCTTGACGAGAACTGAGCAACGGTGTTCCGAGGCACAACGAAGCGCGGAAAAACGGAACTGAGCAACGGACGCTGCGCGCGGCCTTTATAGGCAGGATGACGTCGACGTCGGCACGGAGGCCGTCGAGGGTCATCGACTCGGCGATCATCGACGCGCAGCGCCCTCTGGCGAAAAAATTTTCCGAGGCCAGCAAAGCTGAAGGATTTCTATCTAAGATAAGGAATACGTCGGAGGACACAATCCCTTCGAAATTGGATTTTAGCTAAAATTAACTGTGGGAGGTTTTTGAACATTGTAAAACTCGCATCATAAATCTGACATGTTATCCTGAAATCCAACCAGTTGAGAGAGAGGCAGAGACTAGCACCCCTGACCAATCCAGTCAGAGGTGTGCTTAGTTAAGCCTGCCAAGTCATATACTTTGATGATGTCACTATGCATTATAAATAAGAGTCCCTGACAAGACTCTAGACAGACACTCTTCCTGATTTTCCTGCACCGGTGTTCCTGTTCCATTCATCCTGCTGAGTCCAGATTCCAACTACAAGGCCTAAGCATTGCTGAACCTTCCAGCAAGGCCTCAATTCTAAAATCCCAAATAACCAAAGGGAGAAAGCTGTGGTATTCTTTGGGAAGCATCCTGATACCACTAATTGCTGCCCACTAACTGCAGCCAGCGGTACCTGTGCCATCCAGGGACCAGAATTACCATCTGGTGACCAGACCTTGCCCAGCTGTCCTTTGCCAGGAGCGCTGCAGTGTGGCAACCACAACCTATTGACGGTCCGAAAATCCCAAACTAAAAGTGGACTGTAAGTATAATCCCTACCCCATAGAAATCCATAGTCTATCTTGTCTTGCATTTGTCCTTATCCCACACTCTAAGCCATCCTATCCTTATAACTTGTTAAAATAGTCAGAATTATCTGTGCAACCCTGCCCTTGATTCGAGTGCTAGCACCATCTCTCTTTGCATTTTTGTATTTTTGTCTGGTGTAAACTGTAAGCCCATAGTTATATTTCGAGTAATCCAACTAATTTCCATGGCCCTCATTAGGACCCTGGCGGATTTTTTCCGCCGTCGGCGGACTTTTCCGCCATGGCGTAAAGTCCCTTTACGCCATGGCGGACTTACCGCCCCATTCCGAGGTCGGCGGGGCGGTAAGTCCCCATTGACCCATTTACCCTTCCCCATTCCCATTTCGGCCCCATAGGGCTCAATGGGAGTGGGGAAGGCGTTAATTACGCCACCGTAAATTACCGTGGCGTAATTAACACCAAGGTCCCATAGCGCCATGGATTTTTACGCCCGCAAAAAGCGGGCGGAAAAATGACCATGGCGCTATGGGAACTCGTAGTTGGCGGTAAGGGGTCGGCGCAGCTAACGCTGGCGCAAACCCCTTACCGCCAGGGTCCTAATGAGGGCCCATATATTTTATTGTTGGGGTTGAGCACTGGGGTGGTAAGGTTGACCTCGCAAATTGACCTTGGTGCTTACTGTGTTCCTCTTCAACAATATAGTCTAGATAATTAATTTCAAGTAACATTTGCCTTTCTTTCAAAACTGCAGTCTTCATTTTGACCGCTTTTCCGAAAGCTGAACCCCACTTCAACCTGAAAATCTCATTCAAAACTGCAGCTACCCCCATTCCTTCACTTCTGTAATATCCCTGTGATGTACCTCTGTTCCCCAGACTAAAAACCGCATCACGATTTGCAATATTTCCCCCGTTTTTTAAAGAAATCGTTTGAAATTTATACGGAAATTGAAAGGAAATGCAACTTTTACACATGTCATTTGGCTGCAATCCATTTAGAACTTTCCACTCGTTTTTCGAATTGTATGCTCTTGGTAATCCATTACCTGCTGCTTCTTTATAAACACTCAGAATTGAGGGAACATTGCAGGGGGAAATCCTAACTTGGGTGTCATCTTTCCTAAATCAAAAAGTGCTCCTATTCCCTGGTGTTTTGTATGTGTTTCACTAGAAGGTTAAACCAAGTGCATTGCTTACATTCTCATTGTAATTATCACCCCATTGGTGATTGCTGCCCCATATTAAAAATGGTATGATTTCTTTTTTAATTTTAAAATAAATAAATATTGTATTTCACCAACCAGCCTGGTTCATGGTCCACGTGACCCATGGTATTTGAAAAGGGGGTGTGATACGAGTTGTGTACCATCTCAAATTGAATCTGTATAAAATAAGGAGAAAGGCATATCAATTGAGCGCTACATCCTAGGCTGAGACCAAGGTGTGTGTCGCCTGATTGAAATCCTTAACAAGTCTCTTACAAAAGTCTTGGAACTCTACGGAGATTACTAGGCTGATCGCCTATTCCTCCAAAATATCTACACCCAAATAGACACCTGGATGGTGGAAAATTGTATGTGCCTCAAAAAGGACAAGACCGAGCTTATCATCTTTGGCTCTGCCCAAGCTAGGGCTAAACTTTCTAACTGCTACCCGTCTTTTCCATCCAGGACTGTTGCATTTTAGTCAAAGAAAAAGTCAAAACACTTGGCGTACAAACTAATTGCGCACTGAGTGCCGAAGCCCAGGTAAACTTAGTCGAAAAATACTGCTCACAGCACCCAAGGCTTCTCAGGAATAATTCGCCCATTCCTTAACGAGGAGAACACAGCCACAATTGCTAGGTCTACCATTCTGTCAAGAATAGACTATTGTAACACGCTTAGTTGGGGCAGATAAAACAAGCATCCAACGCCTACAAATCACCAAAAATGACACGGTCCGGATCATTAAGTCCTGAGAAGGTGTCATATCTCAAACTACCGACAGGAACTCCACTGGCTGCCACTCATGGCAAGATGTCAATTCAAAGCAGCTAATCCAATTCACAAGTGCCCATATGGGAAGGAACCCAGATACCTGAAGTCAGCCTCATGGTAATGCCTTGCTACCCTCACTAAGATCATCTAACACAAATCTTGTCCTTGGTCCACTGTTTAAGAAATCAAAAGGTTTGGGCAGATCATTTGCAAATTGTGACTCCAGGCTCTGAAATGACCTGCCCTCATCTCGGCAAACGGTCTCCAACTTGTCCTCATTTAAGAAATCACTGAAAACTGTTCTCTTTACTTAGATCTATTTGACATGCTACCGTCTGGCATTGTCTCGTTTATCTGTGTGCGCCCTGATCCTGCGGGCTCCGGCATTGTATAAACAAATAAAATAACATTAAGTTCCTTCTCCTTTGGCAGCCACATGCCTCTGGCTTGCAGACGTCCAGTGTGTGCGCTCCCCAGCTTTCCAGGGAGGCGTCCGTGGTGACCGTCTCCTGGTATGGGGGGGGGGGGGGGTTTAAAATGCCATGCCTTGGGGCGATGTTGGAGCAGACACCCCACCATCCTATCGCCCGACGGGACTCGCCGTTGAGAGATCTTGTCCGTGAAGCTTCCAGACACCTGTATCAAGCGGGCGACCAGGAATTGCTGTAGGGGTCACATTTGCAACCTGCAGAGTCGGACAAGGTAGATTCAGGATGACATGCCCAGTAATGACTTGATGGCCCGCACCGTGGCCATCTTAGTCAACGACAGCCATTGCACCTTTCCATGAACGGCTGCTATCCTCTCCTCTGAGGGCGACGCCAGACAACACAGTATTGAGTCTGGCGCCTAGGAACAGCACGTTCTGTGATGGCATTAAGCAGGTCTTTGGATAGTTGACAGAGAATCCCAGATCCGTCAGTAGCCGGACGGTCGTCTGCGTGTGTACGTCGGCCAGCGCCTGCGAGCGGGCGCGAGCCAGCCAGTCGTCCAGGTACGGGTATACGTGCCGCCACTGGTGCCAGGCATTTCGTGAACAATCTGGGGGCCGACTTCAAGCCGAAAGGTAGAGCCTTAAACTGGTAGTGCTGTCCCTGCACCACAAAACATAGAAACCTCTGATGTTTCTTGTGAGTGGGGACGTGGAAGTAGGTGTCCTACAGTTCCAACGACGTCAAGAAGTCTCCTTTTTCCAACTGTGGGAGCACGTGATGCAACGTGACAATCCTGAACTTTTGGGACTTTAGGGATTTTTTCAGACGTCGTTGGTCTAAGATGGGCCTCAAGCCCCATGTATTCAGACAGTATCTGGAATAGACTCCAGAGCCCCGGAGCAGTTGGTGAAGAGCTCCATCATCACTTTTTTCGCAGCATGCCCATACCTTCTGCAGGAGCCGAGTAATGTGCTGCTCCTGACGGGGAACCGGATGGATCCACGGACACCTGCGTTGAAACTCCAGGGTGTGTCCTTGTGCAAGAGCATCCAGCACCCATCTATCAGTGGTGATCTTTCTCCACGTCAGCTGGCCTCCCACCGGGGTGCACGAATGGGGGCCCAACGTCCCAGTCGGTTCTGGCTTGCATCAGCGTCCGGCCCTGCGGGCAACGCTGACCTCTGCTACCGTAGGTTTGGGAACGGCTTCTGTAGGCTTCCTGCATTGAGGATCTGGAAGGCTGTCTGTACGATGAAGAAACCTTTTGAAGACCTGCTCGCCTTTCCCCTGGAGGAGCGAAGAGACGAGCAGTGCTGCTGGAGAGTGGCCAGGGAACAGGCCTTCTCTGTATCCGTTTTGATGGCCTGGAGGGACTCTACGACCTTCCCAAACAGATTCTCTCCATCAAAGAGCATGTCCAGCACCTTCGCTTGAACCGATGGAAATTTGTGGCTTTTATCCATCCTTGGCGACAAAGGCAGACACTGTTCCCCATTTGCCAGAACGCTGTGCCGGTGATGTCCAATGCCACTGTGATGGCGTGATCCGACGCCGCTTCCCCTTCCTGGAAGAGAGCGATTGCCTCCATCTCATCGTTGGGGTGAAACTCCAGAATCGGCCCCAGCTTGTACCATGAATCTCTGTCATACCTGGCCAGTATCACCAGTGCGATGGCAGCCTTGAGAGTTGACGCTGCGGTGTAAATCACCTTCTTTCCCATGGCGTCCAACCTTTCCCCCTCGCTGTCCAGAGGGACCAAAGACGATGAGGACTGGTTGGCCAACTTTCTTCGCAACCACCGATCCCGGTGATGGCTGCGACCTAATGCACTTGCATACAGAGTCCGGCATCCTATATTTCTTCTCCAGCCTATCTTGCTTGATTGGAGCCATTCAAGGGTTCTTCATGAGGGGCAGGCCCTCCTCCCAAACATCGTCCAGAAAGGGCACCACCATGATCGTCTTCCTCTTGGCATCTCTCATTTTATACAAGAAGCCCTCCTTCTTGGTTTCCTCAGGCACCAGCTGGAACAGCTCGGAGGCCCTGGCGATCATGAACTGGAACAATCCACCTCATCCGGTGGGGCCCCCCCCTATGTGGAGCATCCAAATGTGTCAATTCACTGTCCACTGCGACAATATCTTAGTCATCATCCATCGTCATGGCCATATCCGTTCCTGTACGCATGTCTGGGTCGGCTGGGGGAGAAGGGACCCGGAGTGGTGGTGGAGGTTGAAATGGGGGCATTGGATGACGCTTCCTCTTCCTCGCTAGAAGCTGATCAGGGACCTGGGGGACCACAGGTACCGGAGCCTGAAGTATCCTCATCTGGATCTCTGACACCAAGGTGTGTAGAATCAACCGAACAAAGGAAATGTCCTTCGGCTGTGAAGGCAAAACAGGAAAACTAGTCCCTGTGCCGTTGTCGCCGTCATCCTCCTCTTCAACGTCCTTGTGGACGGTATGTAAGGACTCCTGGTCTTCATGGTCCATGGGTGAGACCTCCATGATTTGGGCGACGGCCTGGGAAAGCTGTTTCGGGGCCTCCTCGTCCCCCTTTTTTTCCCCCCCGAGGGTCTTGAACTGGGGCCTGAGCCAGTTTCACCCCTGCTTGGGTGCCAGCAGACTTTCCCAAAGTCACTACGGCGGTATCACGCCTTGGGGGTAGGGACACTTGAGTCGTGGGAGCTACCATTGCAGGATCAGCGCCCTTAGCTGTCGTGGCAGTAGCAGTCGTCAACGGAGTCGCCGACAAGGTCTTGGCCTGTGCAGGTTGAGCCTACTTGGGCTCTTTGGCCTTCTTCTCTTCGTCAGTGTCTTCTTGGATTTCTCACGTAGTTTAGCCGGGGTAGATGACTTCCTCTTTGAAGAGAAGCTTGATGGTAGGCTGGCAATGGAGGCGGAAGGTGATGTTAATCGTGCCCTACCACTTTGGGACCCGCTTCCCCGGCGAACCAAGTGGACACGAAATTGCGGATCTTGGCCTGATCTTGGGCCCCCACGGATGAGATGCCCTCAAAGGACTTCGAAGACCGCTCCTCAGACCGGCCGGTCCTGGGTGAGGCATGAACCTGCCGGAGCACGGGTCAGAGGCCTTGGCATTAAGCCAAGCCGCCAGCCTACTATGCATGTCCTTCATTGTTTTCTTGGAGAAACCGAGGCATATCTCACACTCTAACTTCTTGTGGTACGGGTGCAGGCTGTAGAGGCATTGCAGGCGCTTGTCCTCCACAAACACATTCCGTAGTCTGCATTTGGTGTAGGGCCTAAAGAGATACCATCCCTCCTCCTCCGTCATGGTCGGAGAGCGCAAAGTAGGCCCAAAGGCCTTGTAGAATCTGTGACATTGAGGAACGCGGAACTTCACCAACAACGGGTCCCCGCTGTCGGCAGATGAAGAAAAGGGCACAAAGGCTTCTTTGAAACAAAAATAGAACATTTTCAGTCAAAAACGTACAATAGCTCTGGGAACAAACTTGAGGACTCCCAAAACTGAAGCCTGTGGCAAAAATCTGAAGGTGGCTGCCAGAGGAGGGGCTTAGGTACAGGACTGTTATTGGATGGGAGGCAGTATGACCCAGGACAGTGATGGTTTTAGAGGAGAAAACATTTGTAAATGAAAGTGACACTGTTTTTCTTTTATAGAGAAGAACAAGTTACTTTCTTACCTGGTAACGTTCTTTCGATGGGATGGTCCGACGACGTATTCCATATCTATGACATGTAATCACCACAGCTGTGCTGCTTCGGAAACTTTTTCGGCGTCTGCGTCCTGCGTCGATGACGTCGATGCGCCGTCGTCGAGGACCTCCTCCGACGTCATCCGATGTGATAAGTAGGACGCCCGACGCCCATAGCCTCAGTTGTAGTTTTTTCCCCCAGAACGTGTGACATAAGTCAACTGCCAGTCAGACACAAAGCCTTGCGGAACGTAAGCTGCAATCGCAAAAGAAATTCTGCAGCGGGGAAGGCCGGGCGGGAGCGATATGGAATACGTCGTCGGACCATCCCATCGAAAGAACGTTACCAGGTAAGAAAGTAGCTTGTTCTTCGAGGGGATTGGGTCCTCCGACGTATTCCATATCTAGGACAGACTCCCAAAGCAGTACCAAAGCAAGGAGGAGGGAAAGAATTTAGAATCAAAATGTAGAATAGCCAATCAAATAGCAGAGCAAAGGACCGCCTTGCCAAAGGCCAGATCCTGTGCTCGGATGGAATCAAGGGAATAGTGACGTACAAATGTATGTACTGAAGCCCAGGTGGCTGCATCACAGATGTTGCGAATAGGAACACCCCTCTGCAGGGCAGTAGACGCAGCCATACCCCTGGTAGAATGGGCCCGCAAGCCAGCCGGTGGGTCCTTACCCGCCAAACGGTAGCACTCCGAGATGGCCAAAATAATCCAGCGAGACAAAGTCTGTTTCGTCACAGCTTGCCCTAAACGCTTTCCAGCGTAACCAATAAAGAGTTGATCATCCACTCTGACCCGGGACATGCGTGAAACATAAAAGCTTAAAGCTCTCCTAGGATCAAGCCTATGGAGCCTCTCCTCTTCCTTACCAGGATGCGGAGGAGGATAGAATGCCGGAAGAAGAACCTTCTGGGCCAAATGAAATTCCGTCACTACCTTCGGAAGAAAAGAAGGACGAACTCTAAGGACAACCCTGTCCTTGTGAAATACAGTGAAGGGAGGCTTAACTGAAAGTGCCTGTAACTCACTCACTCTGCGAGCGGAAGTAACCGCAACTAAAAACACAGTTTTCAGAGTTAACAGCCTCAAAGGGCAAGAATGTAAAGGCTCAAACGGAGCACCCATAAGAAACTTAAGAACCAGGTTTAAATCCCAACCGGGCACCAGGAAAGGTGACGGAGGGAACACATTAGTGAGCCCTTTCAGGAACTGTGAAATCAAAGGGATTTTAAAGTAAGAACACTCTTCAGACGAGCGCTTAAAGATGGACAGCGCCGCCAGGTAACCCTTAACGGTACCCACTTGCAAGCCCCTGTGGGCCAAAGAAAGTAAAAAGGACAGAACCATGGGGATGTCACATGCAAAAGGATCCACATTCTGAACTCTGCACCAGTCGCAGAACTTACGCCAACGGCAACGGTACAGAGACTTTGTTGCCGGCCTTCGGGCCGAAAGCAACACCTCCATCACGTCCTCAGGGAGGTCCCAATCCTTATACCTCAACCTTTCAGAAGCCAAGCGTGAAGGTTGAGGGATCTGACCTCTGGATGGAGAACCCGACCCCCCTCCCGTGAGAGCAGATCGTCTCGGTAGGGAAGACGACGTGGAGGGCAGATGGATAAGTCGAGAAGGTCCGGGTACCACGTCCTCCGAGCCCACGCCGGGGCAATGAGGATCATCCGGGAACCGAACTTCCGTAACCTCCGCAGCACTTGCGGGATGACGGGGACTGGAGGAAACGCGTACAGCAGCGGGAATGACCACTCCACCACGAACGCGTCTCCTAAGGCTCCTTCTGGAGGAAATTCCCGCGAGCAAAACCTTTCGCACTTCCGGTTGACACTGGAGGCGAAGAGATCCACTTGAGGGGTCCCCCAAAGGGCGAAGATCTCCAGGAGAATCTCCTGAGCCAACTCCCACTCGTGAGAGATCGCGCTCTGCCTGCTCAGAGCGTCCGCCGTCACGTTTTCGGCTCCGGCCAGATGAACTGCCGAGATCGAAACTTCCTGCTGGATGGCCCAGAACTCGAGCTGCATCGCCTCTCTGCACAGAGGAAGTGACCCTGCCCCCCCCTTTTTGTTGAGGTAGTGCATGGCCACTGTGTTGTCCGTCAGGATCAGGACATTCTTCCCTCGCACAGACGGCAGAAAAGCCTTCAGGGCTAGCCTGACGGCCCTCAGCTCCAACAGATTGATATGGAGTCTGGACTCCGACGGAGACCAACGACCGCTGACTGTCAGCCCGTTGGCATGAGCTCCCCATCCCGTGAGGGATGCATCCGTCACGATCGTCACCTCCGGCCAGGGAAGCCAAAATGGAGCCCCCTTCATCAAGTTGCCTTCGACGGCCGACCACAGAAGGTCCCGGGCGACCGAGGATGGCACCTGAATCGAGTCCGACATCCCGCCGGAGGACTGCGACCATTGCGTCTTGAGTGCCCACTGCAAAGATCTCATCCGCAGGCGAGCCTCTGGCACCAGAAGAATGCAGGATGCCATGAGGCCGAGTAACCTCAAGAACTCGAACGCTGGGAGCGTCTGGGCATGCTGAAACTTGTGCACCATCTGCTGAATGTGAAGAGCCCTCACCTGGGGAGGAAAACACTGCCCCAGGGAAGTGTCGAGCACTGCTCCGATGTACTGGAGCCGCTGTGTTGGCGTCAAATGGGACTTCTTTAAATTGAGGGAGAAGCCCAGCCTGTGAAGGGAGCGACAGGTGATCGATAGATGATCCAGGACTTGCTCGGGAGAGCTCCCCCTGATCAACCAATTGTCCAGGTAGGGGTAGACGTGAATCCCCCCCCTTGCCTGAGATGCGCTGCCACCACCACCATGAGCTTGGTGAAAACCCTCGGGGCGGAGGTCAATCCGAACGGCAGGACCCGAAACTGAAAGTGCGAGTCGCCAACCGCGAACCTCAGGTACTTCTTGTGCTTGGGATGGATCGGCACATGGAAGTAAGCATCCTTGAGGTCGAGTGACACCAACCAGTCCTGAAGCTGAAGGGCCTGGAGGACTTGAGAGAGAGTAACCATCTTGAACTTGTCCTTCCTGAGGAGTTTGTTCAAACCGCGCAAGTCCATGATGGGTCTCAATCCCCCGTCTTTCTTCGAAACCAAAAAATAAGGGGAATACCATCCCTTGTTCCTCTCCGCTACAGGCACCAGTTCTATGGCGCCTTTCTCCAGCAGGGCTTGAATTTCCTGCGCAAGGAGCGGATCCGGACTCTGCAAAGAGAGGTTCCCCGGTGGATTGTCGCGAGGCCTGTGCCGAAAAGGAAGACAGTAGCCGTGGATTATGATCTCCAGAACCCACACATCTGAAGTAATGGCTTGCCACTCTACAAGATGCTGCGCCAGCCTTCCCCCAACCGGCGAACCATGGGACATGGCCTCACGACTGAGTGGGAGCGGCTGCGGCGTTACCTGAGGGCAAAGAGGCAACTGCCCGAGCGGCCTTGGCACCACGGGTACCCTGTCGTCCACCTCTGGTACCCCTGCGTTGGCCTCTTTGACTGCCAGCTCCTCTCGCTTTACTGAAGGATGAGTAATAGCGAAAGGAACCACCCCCTCCACTGCTGTCCCCTAGGACGAAAAGGCGGAGGTTGGCGAACTGCAGCACCCAACGACTTCGCTGCAGCTTTTGAGGTCTGCAACCTCTCAAGGCTCTCGTCAGCCTTGCTGCCAAAAAGGTGTTCACCATCAAAGGGCATGTTGAGGAGCCTGGACTGCACATCAGGAGCAAACCCCGACTTCCGCAACCACGCAAACCTGCGTATCACGGTGCTCGCCGCCATGGACCTACTGACGCATTCAGCCAAGTCCAGACCCGACTGAACGGACTCACACATGGCATCCTTACCATCCTGGACCATAGCAAGGAAACCATCCCGTTCATCCCCTTCGGGAATATGTTCAGCCGCTAACGCAACACAGTTCCACAGAGTGTGCGTGAAACGTGACAAGGCACAAATGGAGTTGGCCGCCTGAAGCGCCATACCACCAGAAGAAAACACTTTCTTCGCCCAGCCATCAAAACATTTGTCGTCCCTATCAGGAGGGATGGTAGGGTACGACGCCTGCTTTGCCGGGGCCGTGGCCGCCTGCACCACCAAACTTTCCGTAGTGGGGTGCCTGGTCAAGTAGCAGGGGTCGCTACTGGCTGGACGGTATTTACGCGACAAGGATCTGCCCACCGCCGGGAGACTCTCCGGAGCAGTCCAAGCCGCCGCCACCCTTCTCTGTAAAGCCATATGGAACGGCAGTACCAGGTCAGTTGGGGGACCAACATCAAGGATGTCCGTCAGATCATCCTGCACAAACTCCCCTGGGGGAGCAGACCATCCCAGATACTCAGACACCCTAGCCATAAGGCGCCGGTACGAGGAATCGGCATGGGAGCCAGGCTCAGGCCTACAAAATTCCACCTCCGGAGAGGTGTCCAGTCCACTGGCATCATGCAGTGACTGCCTCAAATCGTCAAACTGACTATGGCCCGAGACAATTTCATCTGGCACCTGACTAGGAACCAGGCCATCAGAATCCTCATCCGCCTCCGAAATATATTCCAGGTGGCGAAAAGGCACCCGAGAGTGCTTGCTCTTAACCAGAGCCTTCCTAGGGGGTACACCCGTGACAAGGGGCACCTCCGACACGAAAGGCGTCGATGGCGTCGAGCGAATCGGCGCCGACGCCGAGAAAACCGGCAACGGCGCCGAGAGGATCGGCGTCGAGGAAATCGGCGTCGACGTCAGATGCAGCGCCTCCAGTATCGGCGGCGTCGACACAGCCCTCGAAGCCGGAGCCCCGAGCGTGTCCCTAGACGACCTGATCGTCGACGGCTTCGACGACGTCCTCGAAGCCGGAGCCTCGAGAAAGCCTGTCGACGCCCTCGACGCCTCAGACGTCGATGTCTTCCTCGAAGACTTCACAGGAGCACACGGTCTCGAACGCGTCGAGGACCGGGACCTGGAACGGGTACGGCGAGAACGAGCCTCCTTGTCCGAACGGGACCGCTCCCGTGACTCGTGCCGACCACTCTTGCGAGCGGCGTCTCTCGACCTCACACGGCCGACCCCACTCGGGGGCGCGGACGGCTGAGTACCCTGCGACTCAAGAATCGCCAACATTTTCTTCCCGAAGGAAGCCCATTCCTCCGGCGTCGCACGGCTGGTGGGGTAACCGACGTGCCGTGCAGAATCCTCGGAAGAGGACCTGGAAGGCGACCGGTGACGGCGCTTCCGAGAATGCCTCGAAGAGGCTGAGGAGTGGCGAGACCCACTCCTAGAAGAAGACCGACGAGACTTCCGACGATGACGCGGAGAGTCACCCCTCGAATCATCCGTCGAAAGCCCCGCCGACTTCGACTTCCGGGGCTTGGACACCCAACCTACCGACAACTTCTTCTTACGTTCGCGTAAGGCTTTGGACGTGAGCGACTGGCAGTCGATACAGTCATCCGTGTCGTGGGCCTCCCCGAGGCACCAGAGGCAGGCGTCGTGCAAGTCAGTCACCGACATCTTGGACCCACACTCCCCGCACTTCTTAAAGCCCGGACGCGGGGTTGAAGACGAAGTGGAAGACATCGCCGAAGGAAATTCACTAACGAACAGGTTCGAAGAACCAGAAAGAACAGAACTCCAAAGAGTCGAGGCTTAGAACCGAGAAACACGAAGCAACACGTTCGCGGAAAAAACGGAACTGAGGCTATGGGCGTCGTGCGTCCTAGTTATCACATCGGATGACGTCGGAGGAGGTCCTCGACGACGGCGCATCGACGTCATCGACGCAGGACGCAGAAAAAGTTTCCGAAGCAGCACAGCTGTGGTGATTACATGTCATAGATATGGAATACGTCGGAGGACCCAATCCCCTCGAATTCCCAGCCTGACGACAGCGAATATTCATGAGCATGTGAATCCATGCCATATCGGATGCTGGAGAATAGATGTTTTAGTACTGCTTGTCCTATCTGTGAATCTGCTTTAGAATGTGTGTCAATGCAGTAATGCTGAGTATGTATGTAACTCCATGTAGCTGCTTTGCAAATGGCATCCAGCAGGACGTTTGCAATAAAGGCCAAAGTAGTTCCTATAGCCCTGGTAGAGTGAGGTCTTGGTGTGAAATGCAGAGTTGTATTTGATAGGGAGCAGTAGAGCTGTATGCATTTCACTATCCATCTGGAGATGGCATTCTTTGAAATGTCATCACCTTCCCTGCCAGGACCTATATAGAGACAAACAGTTGGTCTGTTTTTCTCAGCGATTTTGTCTCGTTTACATAGTAAAGAACGGCCCTTCTTACATCTACTGCATGGAGGTTTTTCTCAGCTGAGTTTGAAGGGTTTTGAAAGAAAGTGGGTAGTTCAATGGATTGGTTAACATGGAACTTGGATATTAACTTCCATGAAAACCTAGGGTGTGTTCTTAGTACCAACTTGTCTTTGTGGATAATAAACAAAGGGTCTTGCACTGACAAAGCGTGTAGTTCACAGACTCTTCTTATGGAGGTGACGGCCAACAGAAAAGCTGTTTTGTATGTCAGGTGTTTAAGGCTGAATTTGTGCATACGCTCAAAGGGAGAAACTATGAGCTTTGCGAGTATCACATTGAGATCCCACCCTGGAGGTGGGTTCTGAGATGGGGAGGGGGAGTCGGAGGGGAGGGGGGGAGGGTTAACACCTTTTTAATCCCTCCATGAATGCCTTAACAGGGACTTTCCACCAAGACACCTTGTTTTGAGAAGTGGTATAAGCAGATAGAGCAGCTGGGTGAACGTTGATGGTGTTGAATACTAGGTCACAGTCTAGTAAACAGAGCATGTAATGAATAATGTGTGATGGGGGTACAACCGAAAGGGTTTACATTTTTTCACTTACATCATATTACAAATATTTTCAATTTGCTAAAGTAACCATGTCTACTGTTTGGTTTACGTGCCTCTGAGGATTTCCATACACCTTTGAGGGAGTTTTAAATGACCAAACTGTAAGACTTCAGGAGCCAAGCTGACAAGTTCATAGATTGAGGATGTGGGTGTAACGTTGTCCCCCATGTTGGGTGAGAATTTTCAAGGGGTGCGGGAGCTTGATTGGATAGCACATCAACAGTTTACGCTGCGGAAACCAAGGTTGTCTCGCCCACATAGGAGCAACCAGGATTCAAGTTACTTGTTCCTGGTGCATCTTGTGCACTATCCTGCTTAGGAGCAGTGTTGGGGGGAAAGTGTAAGCAAATTTCCCTGACCAGCTCAACCACAGAGCGTTCCCCTTGGATCTGGGTTGGGGGAAACCTGGATGCAAAGTCTGGGCACTGTGTGCTTAGGCTTGTGGCGAACAAGTCCAAAGGAAGATAGCCCCAGAGGGAAAAGATAGTTGAAATTCCTCTGCTGAGTTGCCACTTGTGCTCTTCAGGTAGGGGATCTGTGCTTAGCAACTCTGCTAGAGAACTGAGTTCCTCTGAAACGTGTTGAGACACTAGGAACATGTTCCGCTTGAGTGCCCACTTCCAAATGTTTTCAGCTAGCCTGGACAGACTTGGTGAATGTTTGCCCCCCTGCTGGCTTATGTAAACCACTACTACCACCACTACTGTGAATCGCTACTTACGCATGGTCATGAACTTATAAATGACCCAGAGAGTTACAAATTACTCAAAAGAGATCCTACTAAAGACCTCAAAATTGAAATTGCTGCAATGGTTTCCTTCGCATTGGAAAGAGACTGGATAACAGAGAGGGTCTGAATTTCTCTTAACAGAAGGCAGAACTCCATGCCTATATGCTTTACCCAAGATTCATAAAGTCTCTACTAAATCCCCAGGAAGACCGATTGTGTCTATACTAGAACCTTTATGTAAATTTGTTGATCACTTTCTATAACCCATTAGCATCAGCACGGAATCAAATATCAGGGATACCATGCATACTATTCAGCTATTTGAAAATGTGGACTTCGACCCATAGAAACAGCTACTGGTGACTTTAGACATTAGGTCACTATACACCAGTATCCCTCAACAAGCCGCGATTGACTGTGTACGAATATCTCATTGCAGCCAACACAAGGACTAAAGCTCCACCAGAATTCATCATCGAAGTGATGACACTAGCCCTATGTAAAAACATCTTTAAGTTCAACAAACAGTTTTACCTCCGAACCAAGGGAACAGCCATGGGGGCCACATTTGCCCCTAGTTTGGCAATTTTATTCATGGCCAACTTCGAACAGAAGTTTATATTTAATCAAACCAACATGTGGAGTGGCAACAGCAAGAAATGGCGTCGCTACATTGACGACGTGATATGTCTATGGGAGGGCTCGGAAGAAACATTGAAAGACTTCTTCAGTTGGCTCAACACATGCAGCCCCGACATCCAATTCACAATGGAACACAGCAATTCAACTATTCATTTTCTGGATCTTACAATTGGACACATCCAAGGCAAACTAGTTTGCAACACTCTCCGCAAACCCACAGACCGTAATACCTTATTACACTTCGAGAGCGACCACCCTCAACACATCAAAGAAAACTTACCATATGGGCAATTTCTGAGAATTCGCAGAAATTGCACCTCCTTAGATGACTTCTACCATGACGCCAGCCTTCTAAGTAACAGACTGCGAGAAAGAGGCTACCCCAAAAAATTGGTGTCTAGATCTTTGAAAAGAGCTCGGTTTACATGCCGCAACTCACACCTCACCCCTAAAACAACAGAGGCTGGTGAAGACCAAATCAGCCGCATGATTACCCATGGCCAACACGCGTTTCAAATAAAAAAAATAGTTCACAAATACTGGCCCATTGTCAGACTATGCCTGCCGGATCAACAAAAACCCAGATTCGCATTCAAGAGGGCCCGCAATATTAGAGAACACTTGGTCCATTCAATGTACATCCAAAAATCAACTCGGGGCAGCCTCTGGAATCTTCAACCACTCAAAGGACATTACCTCTGTGGGCCATGTTCGGTGTGTCAATTCACCGGCAAACTACAGCAGTTCCAATTTGGAGAAAAATTCTGGACCCTGAATGAGGTCTCAAATTGCAAAACTAACCAAGTGGTGTATTGTATTGAGTGCCCCTGCCACCTGTGGTATGTTGGGCAAACTATGCGTAATGTTGGAACACGGATCTCTGAACATCGTTCACGGAGCCGGTGCAGAAACCTTACAGCTCCTCTTGTACAACATTACATAGAGAAAAAACACAGCACACAAGATATTAAGTGGTGGGTCATTGGACGGGTCCGCAATGGTCCCAACATCCAAGCCAGACTTTTGGACTTGGAATGCAGGTGGATACATTGAATGGACTCGGTAGCCCAGGGGCTCAATGAACAACAACTTTTCCCACATAAGCGTCGCACAAGAACAGGCTGTCCCGACTCATACCGACCACACAGATACATGGCCTGTTTCCAATACAGAGCAGTGTCTGACCTGAGGACAGTGTTTTTAAAGTCCCCATCCCCCCCTGAGGGACGTCAGGACCATGTAATAGAGAGCCTGCGACATGACATACAAATCTAGACATGTAAGACCCCATTGACCCCGCCGAACATCAACACAATCACCACAACTCTCCACCCTGTACCCCATTCCAGTGGTGGGGCTACAACCCAGACACCAATTAGGCACTGCTCTTAAACATGGGGGTCTACAGACACACAGCCCTACCTGTACACAACGGACTGGATTCCAGGTCATACGCTCCACTCAGAGGAGGGTGTTGAGCGTTATGACCTCTGCACGCGAGCACACTCACTGCAAGCATGGGTGTCTGTCCACATCAGGCCCTGCACCACTGCACCAGAGACTTGTTTTTGGGGTGGGGGATGCCATATCCAATCAGGGCCCGGGACACACACAGGACCCTGATTGGAGCCTGGACTGCCCACCCCCATGGGACAGGGCACTGATGCAACACTGACAAGAAGACAGGCAACTTGCAACATTAAATCCAACTTTTTGCGTACAATATGCATCTGTTGATGGACATTTCTGCAAAACTCACCCGTCCGGACCTCTTTCAATCTCATTTCCTCCCTGCCCCGCTCGGACGTAGCATCCCGCCCACTTAGCTTCGGTATGCTTCTCGGTTTCCGCATTTCAGACGTCACTACCAATTGGGACTCAGGGAGTGCAGGATTCCCATTGGCTGTTCAACACACACCCTTCTTACATGCCTCCGGCAGCCTCAGTGTTCGCAGCACTGCTGAAGCTTTCCATACGGCTCCCAAGCAGCGACCAGCACCACAGGCGCACTCGGCACTGTGCTCTAGACAGAAACCACGAGCACGGGATGCAGCCAGCTCCGCTGGAGGACAGGACTCAGGACAAACGCCCCAGAGTTTTTCCAGGTACTAGAAGGGGTTCACACGGCGCATTATCGCTAGACCCCCCCCCCGTTTTTAGCAAGCGCACCTAACAGCCTGTTCCGTGGCACCTCTACTTTTTCCCCTGTTCATAGGGGTTCACAGACGCTGGGGCTCCCAAGAAAAAAGGCTCCAGCCCTCCCTCTCTGGCACTCGGACAAGAGTTGAGGTTCGTCCCGACTCCCATGACTGTAGGAAATCACGAGAATCCAGGAGTGAACCCACCTTATCCCAGGTATACCTTCCAGATTTATTCTTCCATTCACACCTCTCATTTGCTCCTGACTTTTCCTTTAACATGGTTCAGCTCCCATTCACTCCTGGAGTTTTCACTGCCAGAAGCCATTGGGCCACGGTTTCTTTCTTCTTTGGCAGACACCCCACCATGAGTTTGCAGCATGTATTTAAACAACACCATCTCTCCGGCTCCTTTTCAGATTTATAGAATTCGGAATATGACCCTTTACCCGTGCCTTTTCATCCAGGTCAGCGCGGACGTCCTACCTCAAATTTGGCGAACAGTTCAGTTTACTGCGGATTCCCAACCGGGGAGCCTGCCCCACTGAGTTTTTCCACAATTTTCTGTGGTGAGCAAGTTATTTAATACACCCACCATAGTATACCAGAGGTATTAGCAAATTTCTACCCTGTCTCTACATAAGCCCACTATCCAGTTGATTACTTGTTTTTCATCATCATCTCCCTTTTGCACCAAGTAATTGTTGTTACTAATTTGCCCAGAAATGTCAAGAAAGGAAACACAACCTTACCAAGAGGACTTCACCTTTATTATTTCTCTTTTTCTTTTCTCTCTTGGTTTTTCTACTATAGGGGCCGCTTAATCTGATGAAGGCGGCTATCATGTACAAATACATATCCCTCTGAATAAGTTTCAAGATGGATATTATTGCCACTGAAACGTCAATTTCATGCAAGGGGGACGAATGAACCTACTGTTTGGGGGATCTTGATTAATACTGTTCATGTGATTTTCACACATTTGGTGATGAAACCAAACATTTGCCGCCTCCTATGTTTACTTACCCCCTGCTACGTTGGCATATGGTTATTAGGATTATTTTCCTTTTCGGCAGAATTAGAATAGGCAGATCTATGACTGCTGGAACCCACTAGGCATCTGAAACCTAAGATGCACTCCATAAAAGTTCATGCAGCAGCTACTTCAAACATGGGCATTACTTTAAGGACAGAGTCTCACAGATTCTAAAAGGCGCTGAATCACTTGTGCATTTGATTTATACATGTTCTTTTTACGTTTTTTGCTGCGATTTTGAAACCTTTTGCTTAAATTTTAAGAATTCAAGGATCACAACACAGTGTTTTATTTGTGACTTCAATATACGTCTTGGTCTACAATTTGGAATTTTGTTATATATGTAAGTGTTCACAAGAGAACTTCGTTTTGTCTCAATACAAATAATTTAAACTCACATCCCCTTATGTGTGTGTTTTTTTTCTTCCTGGACAAGTTCATGGGCTATACATTTTGGGATACATTCCATTAGTATAAACTGGCAAAGGCTCCCCGATATAATCTAAATGTTTTGCTTCATTCATTGACAAAAATTGGTTTGAGCCTTTCTGAGTAGCAGTACTACCTCTTTTTTGTTTTCTTTTGGCGTATGTAAACCATGACAGTGGTGCTGTCTGTGAGGACTTGTACTGGTTAACCTGTTAGATGCACTTGAAAGGCTTGTAGGGCTTTGAGCACTGCTAGCTCCTTTAAAAGGTTTATGTGATTCTGGGCTGTGATCTGTGTCCACAGGCCATGTATTGTGTGGTGAAGGTAATGGGCTCCCCAGCCAGAGAGTGAGGAGTCTGCTGTAACAATCGCTTGCACGGTAGGGTTGTGAAATGGTTTTCCCTTGAACAGATTTTCCTTTGTCCGCCAGCATAGCCCTTGAACTAAGGTTAGGGAAACAATCACAATATCGTCCTAGTGACCGCTTGCCTGAGACCACTTGCAAAGACTGGAGGGGGTATCTGTACGCCTGCTCCCAATATGGCGGATTCGAGGCACAGAGTGTTAGGGAGAATTCTCATAAATTGTTGATTTCCCTTACCTACCGAGTCCCTCAGCAGCTTTGCTGGATTTCTAGGATTTATTTTTTTCACCTGGTAAGCGTGTGAGCCTTTTTTCCCACTTTTACATGTGTTTTGCCATGTGTGTTTCTACTTTTTGTGCGATCTTGGGCACTGGAGCCTCACCTACTCCAGGGCACCATATTTTTCATGTGTGTTACAGAGCACCTTCAGTGTAGTGACACAGGGTTGTCTTTTAGACTTCCCACTGACTATTTTCTGGGGCTGACTACAGTCCCCCAGAAAAGGGTAAAGTTGCCATTAACTTTACCTTAGTCACTTTAAACCCCAGACCCAGTACACCCCATCTTCCATGGAGTATTGGAAAGGGTTAATTCTTATCCATTTTTGTCTGTGCCTCTTTGGGCATTGTTTCGCTCCCTTTACATTAAGACTTGGCTGGTGGCAGTGTTATCTACCCTAACTATTCTACCGCGATTATCTGATATAAATGTGGTAATGTTTTAGGCTATTATTTTAGCCTCAAACATAAACCCGCCCTCAGGAGGTGATGCAGGCTGGTTCATAAGTACAGTCTAGCCCCCAAGCGCACACAAAGAAATGTCCACACACTATGCAAGTGAAAACTCTGTCTTTATATAAATAAGGTTCACGTTATATACACACAATCACAATAACACACTTTGTACTCTGGCAATACTATATTGGCAAATATATACAGGTCTACGTGGTACCACTGTTAACTATCGATTCCTTTGAAATGCACCAACTGCTAACAGTTCAAATGACATACAAATCAGATTATAAGACGAATCAACGATAGACCACATAAAAAGAAAGCAAGTTAAATCAAGCAATGGCAGAGCAGTCTATCCCACTACCATGAGACCGTTCTGTTTGCGGATCCCCTCCCCTGGGCAACCTGTAAATAAACCATATTGACAAGCCGCTTCCAGATATGCTCAATATAGTCTTGATTACTTCTAAAGGTTCTACGACCCCAATGTATCTGGTTTCGAAGAATTCTTCAATGAGTCGTTGATGGGCCCTACTTGGGTGAACTCCTTTAAGGCAGAAGCCACGGGTCGTCGAGATTCAAAGTGAAGAAAAGGTGAACAATGTTTTTGGGGAAGCAGCTTCGATCCTCACTGTGCTCTTTGCCGAAAGCTTGTGAACGTCCTGTGAAGATGAGGCGTGCGGTATACCTCGATGACGATAGTTTGTTGCCGCAAAGAGTCAATGAAGAACTTTGGCCCAGTAAGGGCGTCAGCGTCTGCTATCGGGACAGGACCACGGCCGGCTGTCTCCAGCTGGACAAAGTGGTCGACGATGATGAGCAAAGTAGTCCTTGATTCAAATGTTTTAGGCAATGCAGCTATGCGGCTCCGGTCATGGGCAGCACAATGTCAAGTGGTCCCCGCGTCTGGGCAACAAGCTTCGACAGGCTTCCAGCGGTTATAGCAAACCTGCAAACCCTGTTCAATGACAATGGATGATGTCCGGGTGCTTCACTTGAGATTCCGTGGCAGTCCCCTTCTCCGGTCGGCAGCCTTTCGTAGGTCTGACTTACAGGGAGCTTTGGCAAAGATCAGATGGTGCACGATGGTCCCTCGTGGCTCAGGAAGAGGTCTCCTAGCCAGGTCCTCTCTTGGATCAGTTCTTGAAGACAAGACAGCTTTCAGTTGGTGAAGGAATGCGGCAGCAGATCTTCTCGTCCGGCTGGGCTTCAAGGTTCAGCATCAAGTTTCGACTTCTCAACGATTTCCATCAGTGAGAGGTCCCCAGATATACTGTTTGGTCTCTCATTCACTCTCCTGGGTCACACTCAGGCAACCAAACAGTCGGAAGGTCATTCATGCAGTCAGGCAACTAATAAGGCTCACAGTGCATTCATGCCATTCGTCTCCATCCAAACACTCAACACTTAATGTGGATTCGGACAAGCACCCAGCCATTCAGCACTCCACACTGCATTCATACTAGTTTCGGGCAGGGCTCTCTCAGGCATTGTGTCAAACACCAGATACTAGACACCCATAACAGGAAATGCGTATTTGTCACGCACTCACGGCCGTACCCCCAACAAACAGCCATTGGGAAGGCTCCAGACAGTCTGGCCTGGACTTCCCCACAATACCATATAAGGAACTTCCACCCAACAGGAGGTCAGGGGAAGGGACAGAGTCGGGGGTTCCCAGGACTTTTGGAAAAGTAGATAACAGGTAATAGAAAGCAAGAGGCCACAGGGGCCACCTTTTCTTCTATCAGGAATCTACTAAAAACAATGGCAGGGCCTGGGTATCCCAAAATGGAGGATACTTCGAGCACCTGTCAAATTCAGCATGGAGCTGCTACCAGCCCATACCGTGCTCTGTGGGCCACACACTGTTAGGCAGAATCCTGTGCAGTGCCCTAAGGGACCACTACACACAATTAAGACTACAGGTGGCAATACAAGTTTTACCTTTGGTACAAGCCTGTACTACTATGTTAAAGTGGTAGAAGTAGCGGAGCAGCCAGGCTTATCTCAAGAGTACATCAGCAGTAGCAGAGATTACACAAAGGGACCACAATTACTGTGACTCAAGCAAACACTGACTCAAGGTTTCAGGTAAAAAATATAAGTACATTTATTTTTAAACCATTTGTTATAAACACGACACTTCTATTAATTCAAAAACCACACGTAAAATACACGACGACTAACCAATTCACTTTGTACGGTATAACTTCAAGGTAAGTACCCTGTGTTTGAGCAGACCAGTGTTGTGAAACAAAAGACGCTACCGGGAATTCACTTGCGATCACTTTTTGACAGTAATGACAGTTCGGTCTTACTAAAGAAACCCATATCCGCGGCAAGTAATGTTACCGGGGCAAAAACACACTTAGCACCTGAGATACCCAGAGAGAGTTGGGGGCGAAATTCATAGGCAATACTTTTGTCAAGGCATACAGAACCAGAGAACACGCTTAGACAGAAATTCAAGAGTCAATAGGCCAGAGCCAGTGTCAAGTAGAACCGGGTTCCTGTTGTCGAGGATCACACAGTCGGATAGTTCACGATTCAACGTAGCCAGGAGTACTTAGATATTTTCAACAGAGGAAGCAAAAGTTATAAGGAGGGAAGACAAGGGCAAGCCTTGGAGGCGAAGAAAAGGGATTCACCCTAATTCCTGGAGCAGAACACAGTACCTTAATTCAATGAAGAGGCTGGTGCCAAGGCAGTTGTTCCTGGTAGTTTCCTGCAGACCCACGGTTCCTGGAGCTTCGACCCGAAGGAGGACGTTTGGAGGGGTCTGCACCGCACAGGGCTGAAGCCGGCAGCAGCGACGGTGAATAAAAGGTGCGCTCCTTAAAAACAGGAGACACTCTTCAGATGGCTATCTGGACCACTACAGCAGTGTGCAGCGATTTCAACCACGAAGAGGATCCTCTGGCTGTGGAAGATGAGCTGGTTATCCCCACCAAGCTCAAGGGAAGACTACTCCGGACTGGATCTTCTCTGGTCTTCGAAGGGTAGATATCTCAGGACTGCAGCAGGGCTTCACCGGGACAGGATAGTTGCAGAAGTCTACTTCTTCTCCGCTTCTCTTCGGTTCCTTGTAGTTCCAGTGGCGACTGACTTCTAGCCCAAGAAACCTGCCTTTTATGCGAAAATCCCCCATTCACACAGCCTGGCTGTCAATCACGCAGCAGGGAGGTTGTCCAGTCTGGACAACCACCTCAGCCAATCATGGCAAAGTGCGACTTGGGTTTCCTAGGATACCCTGTGCAGGGGGTGACTACACCCCTCCCTCACATTCAGCCCACCTAGGCACCCAGGCGCCTAGAGGAGGGCTTCTTGGCAGAAGCCCGCCAAAAGACAGTGAACAAAGAAGGCAAACCTGGTTTGCCGCGCAAAGTAAAACACAAGAAGGACTTTAACAAAAAGAAATGGCGAATAAACCCGACCGGAGCCAAAAGAAAAAGTATTTGGTCAAGCGGGTTTAAGTTCGAGGCTAAAATAATAGCATAAAACAATACCACGTTTATATAGTATAATTGCGGTAGAAAGGTTAGGGTAGATACCACTGCCACCAGCAAAGTCTAAATGTTAAATGAGCGAAGCAATGCTCTAGGAGGTAGAGATAAAAAGGGCTAAGGATTAACCCTTTCCAGTACTCCATGTACAATGGGGTGTACTGGATCTGTGGTTAAATGAGTAAGTAAAGTTAATGGCAACTTTACCCTTTTCTAGGGGACAGTAGTCAGTCTCAGAAATGGAGTTGGTGGGAAGTCTAAAAGACAACCCTGTGTCACTGCACTGAAGGTGCTGTGTAACACACAAAAGGGGGCTACTGAAGTGGTGTACTCCAGAGTCCACAATCACAAAAACAGAGGAAAGACACATGGCCAAACACAAGAGTGGGGAAAAAGGGGTACACTCTTACTAAGTGGAAAAAAAACTCCAGAAATCCAGCAAAGCTGATGGGGGACTCACTAGGTAAGGGAAATTAGCCATAGAATGAGAATTCTCCTGTCATGATGCCTGCTCCCGGGGAGCCGGTTCAAGCCCTGCGTCCCCGAAAGCGGACATCCAGTCCCCAAGGAAGGACCCAGCAACCCCATATAGGGGCCCTTTGGACAGTGTCATGGCGCCTATGGCGCCAGGCTCATTATGGAAGTGCTTGGGTGCACTTACCTGATGCAGACCATGCTGCAGGATCCCGGCCTCCTTGAGGCCTGAAAGGAACTACTTTACCTGTGGGACTAATTTACCATCCGGGCGTGGTCGGGGAAGGATACATACCTGGAACTTCTTCCAAGGCTATTTAAACCCCACCCCAACAGCCACACGTGCTTCGCGTTGTTCTGCATCTAGCAGCTGGACGCTCACCCTGTCTGCTCCTGCATCCTGACTTCTGCCACGCCTGCCAGCATCCTGGATCACCTGCAAAGGAAGAGAAGAAGAAGGAAAAGTTCTTACCTGCTAAATCCGCATCCCGGAGACATCTCGCCGACAATCCTGAAAAGGAAGACTTCAATTTAAAAGCTCATCGCGTCGATCGCTGCAGCACCGCATTCCACTCACCTTTACAGGGCGCCTCCATGTTCAGCAGCGATCATCCGGATTCGCAGTCACGCCCCAGCGCCTAGGGAGAAAAAGACCAGAACAAAAGGTGAGAGAGAGAAGGGAATAAGGAAAGCTAAATCTCCATGTTAAGACTTACCTGTTGATTCATTCCCTCTTCATTTCGGGTCCGCGCCGCATCCTGGCATTTCCGGACCCCGGCCCCTAAGGGGAAAAAGAGACATCAGCGTTAATGAGCGAATGAAAAGACATTACCAAAAAACGCTCATTAAAGACTTACCTGATTTCTACAAGGATTTCACCTCTCATCTCGGGTCGGTGCCTGTTCCCCGGCATTCCGTACCCCGGCCCCTAAGGGGAAAAAGAGACATCAGCGTTAATGAGCGAATGAAAAGACATTACCAAAAAACGCTCATTAAAGACTTACCTGATTTCTACAAGGATTTCACCTCTCATCTCGGGTCGGTGCCTGTTCCCCGGCATTCCGTACCCCGGCCCCTATGGGGAAAAAGACACTAGCATTAGTACATTAATGCATGGACACAAGGGGAACCTCTTATCAAAAAACTTACCTGGAAGCCAAGCAAGTTTGGTTCTCACCAATCCGAAAATCCAGTGAAGTAACTGGAAACCAACGCGCCCCTGCATCAGAAGCAGGATGCAGAGCTCGTCCTTCCAGACCCTAAGGTGAGTCGCTACGAGGAATCACAGAAGGGTTTCGAGGAGGGTGAGAGGGGAAAGTGGGAGGCTGATTGCATTACCCCGCAGACAGTTAATCCCCTATTTCCGCCTACAGAAGGATACTTCTGTGAGCCAGACAAGCCAGATTTGGGGCCCGGTCCAGTCCGTCTTCCGAACCCTGCGCATCACCTTAGAAGAGGTCACAGCAGCGCGAACCAGGCCAGCGCCTCCGTGGGAGTCAGGTGAGCGTTCCATCTCCCTAACACACACAGGTTCCCAAAACCATGCACTAGGTGTACAGGGTTGTACCCCCACCTATGGGTGCCATAAGGGTATCCCAAGGGTCTGTTCACTAAGACCAAAAAGAGGAAGAGCTGCACCGCCAGGACTCGCACATGAACTCCTGCGCAGAAAACACAAAACATACATGATAAAGGCATAAAGGACAAGGATACGGAGGCCCTGCCCCTCCGATGCATTTCCATCATCACACTATTGTTTCGCTAAACACTCTTGCATTGGGCGCATGGGCAACCGTGCCTGCGGAACCAGGTAAATGCATGAAGCCATCACCCTGAGCAAATGCATTGCTTTGCTTATGGTTATTTGGTGACCGGCTAGATTTGCAGCAGTATGTTTTGTACTGTTCCCTCTCCAGTCTTTATGATAGCTCCTAAGAATGGTCTAGTTTTGCTTGGAAAGACTTGATTTTTTCTCGTTGCTTGAGAATACCAGTTGGAACAGAAGATTGTCCTTTGGGTATTTTGCTTGCAAATTTGAGGGGATTCCCCTGTTATCCGCCAGTCGTCCATATAAGGGTACAATGGGATTGATTCTCTGCGTAGGTGCACCACTAGTACCTTCGTGAATACTCTGAGTGGAGGCTATGCAGAAGGGTAGCACCTTGAATTGGTAGTGTTGATTCGCAGCAATTTTCTGTGCGCTGGAAACATTGAAATATGAAAGTAAGCATCTTTCAAGTCCAAGGTTGCCATGTAGTCCCCCTGTTTTAGCAATGGGATTACTTTTTGTAGCGTTGTAATGTGAAATTTTGGAGGCTTGACATAAGTGTTTGCAGGGTGCAGTTCTACTAGTACAGGGCACATTGTTCGGTCTTTCTTTGGCACAAGGAAGCACATTGAATAGATAGCATTGTTTACCTGGTTTGCCAGAACTATTTCTATGGTGTCCTTTAGCAGCAGTGCTTTGACTTCTTCCAGCAGAATGCGCTGTTCCTCCTGCGTGGTCTTTGTCTTGGCAGGTGGATGGGTGGCGTCGAGTTCTTTGCAATAGCCTACCGCCACGGTGAAAAGTACCCACTTGTCTGACGTGATCCCCTCCCATGCGTGGGTAAACTGAGAAATACAACCTCGTAATGAACAGGCATGGGATGGCATTTGTAGCGGGTGGTCATTGCTTTGGTGCGTGGAACCTCCTCTGGAGGAGGAGGATGATCTGCCTCTACTTCTTGACATCCTGTGCCCCCTTTGAAAATTATGTTGGGAGGACTGACCCTGGGAGGAACCCCAAGATGTATTTTGCCTGCCTTGGTTGAAGTTGAGGACAGATGGGAGTTTTGTCTTCTAAAACAGTGTGTATTAAACCCGCCTCGGTGCACAAAGGGTTTGTTTGTGAGCAGTCCCAGGGATTTGAGGGCGTCATACTCCTTAGCACTTTTCAGTACGTCCTCAACAGCTTTACCAAATAAGGCGTTAGGCTCAATTGGCATATTTAAAAGGGTGGCTTGGGTTTCCAGTATGAAACCTGATTGACGTAGCCATGCATGGCGTTGGATGAGGGTACCCTCAGCTACTATCCAGCCTGCATTGTCTGCTGCGTCCAGATTGTTTTTTAGGATGCAGCTTGCCACCAGTTTACCTTCACCTACTATTTGTTAAAGCTTTATCGTTAGGGGCTCTGGTGCCAAGTCTATCTGTTATGAGATGTTGTCCACTTGTGGCAATTATAACTCGCCAGTAGCTAGTGTTGTTGGCTATCCTCACTTGGTAAGCAGCCGAGGAAGCTAGTTTCCGGGCCAGGGGTGTAAATCCTTTTGCTCTCCTTGTCGGGAGGGGCTTCAGCAGAGGCTAAAGGTGTCCCAGCTCTTTTCCTTGTGGTGGTCACTACGAGAGTCAGGCTTTAGCTGCCCCCTGATGTACAATGGGTCTGATCTAAATATCTTCTCAATGAAAAGTGTTCTGCAGCTTTTAAAAGAAGATCATTATACTGCAGCTAGTTATTCACAGGGGAAATCAGCCACTGGTTGGTCAGTATGGTCTGGAGATTGAATGATGTATACTACATCATCGTCGTAGTATTGGTCTGTATCCTCCATGTCCCCTTTGTCGCTGTGGTCTGTTAATGACCCAGAGTTTTGCGAACATGTAGTGTCATAATAGTATAAATCATCAGACACTTCTTGATAGCTAGTGGTACTAGGATGTGTCACTTCCAGGCAGGCTCTTTTGGCATCAGGCTGCTTGTTAGCTGTTTCGCCTTGGGGGGGCCCCTGTAGGTTGGTAAGTTGATCTGGCTGTTCATCAAAAAAGTTAAAGCTAGGCATGCTCCTCATAACTCAAACTGTCCCGGGCGTTAGGAGGAGCTTGTTAACACTGTGGGAGCTGGGGCAGGGAAAGGCTCTGGAGCAGGGGGAGGTTTGTGGTGCATTGCCACTCATGTTCACACATTTTAGCATATTTGGCAGGGGCCATTGTTAGGGAGAATTCTATTATAAGGCTAATTTCCCAAACCTAGTGAGTCCCCCAGCAGCTTTGCTGGATTTTTGGGGTTTGTTTTGTTCTCCTGCTAAGAGTGAGACTCTTTTCCTCCCACTCTTAGGCATGATTTGAGGTATGTCTTTGGCTTGTTATGTGCTTATGGGCTATGGGGTTTTCTTTTTACTCTATAGAGTATCATCTATTTGTTATGTGTGTGCTACACAGCACCCTCAGTGCAGTAACACAGGGGTGTCATAGTGACCCCCAAACATAGACTCCATACACTGGGACTGACTACTGTCTCCCAGGGCATGTAAAGTCACCATTGACTTTACTAGTGCTAAATTGTGAACAGAACCAGTACAAACCATCATATTGTGGAAGTACTGGAAGGGGTTAATTATATTGCCCCTGGGTCTGTTTTCAAGGGGGCACTGTTCAGTCCCCCCTTGTCGAGTTTCTGGCTGGTGGCAGTGGTTACCACGCAAAATATTCCACCGGAATATTCTCTATGGGTTTTTCCCATTGATTTTAAACGCACCACTTTTTGGTGCAATGTTAAAGATACCGCCGGTTTATTTATTTAATATTAAACCAACGGTTGAGTCTTTTTGCCAGAACTCTTCTAAAATGGCGTTTGTGTTCGTCTCTGTAACTCTGACCAAGGTCGAGCCCTTTGTTCCACTTTTTGGCAGGCTTCTCCACAGAAGCCCTCCAAATGGTGCCACTCTGTCTGGGTTCCACAGGATGTGTGGGGAGGGGAATTGGCACCCTGGACTGCGTTGCCTTAGCAACTCAAGTCGCACTCTATTCTGATTGGCTCAGTGGTGAGCCGCCCGGCTCACCACTTGGCATGTATGAGTGACAGCTAGGCTGTTGAATGGGGGTTTTTCTGAATAAAAGCAGGGCTTTTGGGATTGGAACTTCGGAAGTCACCACAGGACCTAAGAATCCGAAGATGGAAGAAGCTGAGCCATCTGCAAAGACGACACCACCGGTGGAGCCCTGTTGCAACGAACTCACCACTTTCCCAACGACAAGAGAAGATCCTCTGCTGGACGAGTCTTCTTCCTCTGAGCTGGTGGGACCAACCAGTTCGCCCCTTTCGCCTTCCAAAGACGTCTCTTGGTCAAATCGCCCGTGCCAAGCACCCCGGCGGCCGGATAGCCAAGCTTCACCACTTTGACCGCGAATAATAGGATCGCACCTTTTACCGACGAACTCTGTGGCTGGTTTCATCCCTGTGCAGTGCATCGACTCCACGTTTCCTCCTCGACGAGATCCTCTCTTCCCCTGGTCGAAACAACGAACTGCAACCACGGCCAGGAACAATTGCCACCGCTGGAGCTTCCTCTCTATTTAAGGTATTGTGTCCTGCCTGGCCACCCTTTCTTCGGTTTGCCCAAGGTGACCCTTAATTCCTTGGCTTTCCAACTGGGTTGGCCCCAGACCTTCTAACTTTACCTTCTTGAATCGCCCCAACCTCTTTTGAACATTCTGCAAAGACTTTTAGTGCATTTTAAACCGTGTGATCCTGGGCACATTTCGCTTTGCTCCATTTAAAGTGGGCCTGGCCTATGAACTTTCGCTCTACAGTGTATACTGCCTTTATTCCCTTGCTGAGAACTCCTAAAAGTGTTGGGACTTGTTTTATTTCTATGCTATGCCTTTTTCTTTCCCTTTAACTGAACTATTGGAGTGCCATCAGGTTACGTGCTCACATCTGTTTTAACAAATCGTGGTGTTTTAACTCTGACTTGTCTGATAGTTATCAAGGGAGGTGTGTATACTTTACATGACTGTGTTTTAACTTGCTTTTGATTTAGAGTGCTAGTATATTGACTAAAGTGTGGTTTAAATAAATAATTATATACTTTTTATACAAAGCTCTGGTCAGTGTTTGTTTGCTCTACTGTGTTTTTAGCCCTATTGTGTATACTCTATATACTGCCCTACTCTTCTTGAGAGAGGTCTGATTGCTCAGCCACAGCTACCAGGTAAATCTGCGTGGTACAGACTGCTACCAGTTGGGTTTACTGCTTACTCCTGTAGTCTTAATCATTTTGCAGTGTTCCCCAAGGGAACTGCACAGGATTCTGCCTAACAGCCATCAACACATGTTCAACAGAAGCCGAGGACTTTCCCTATTTGCTTGCGGTGTCGGAAACTGACTTCGGCATCTGTTTTGGGGGCCTGTCATGTGGCATACAGGATGGCCCAGAGGACAGGGATTTTTCAGTCCTTCCCTTCAACACTGCGTGTGGCTGATCGGTCGACAACAGGGTTGAATGTCGGCCATGGGGGGTGTGTTTAGTGTGGTGTGCAGTAAAAGCGGCTGAGCCGCCGGGTGTCGTCTCCGTAGCAGAACCACCAGCCTGCCTGTTGGAGTCGGGGACTCACACGCAGGAATCCATCTCGTCCCGATCGCTCTGTGTCACTTAGGACGCTGCCCTCGCTGGAGGCTCCTTAAACGTCCATGGCGGCCTCTGCCTGCATGGCGTGGTGGGCCCAGCGTTTAGTTTTCCGAGCCGGTGAAATGTTTTTGGCCAAAACAGTATGCAGGAAATGCACTGTTTTTCAGAATTATCCATAGGAAGGTAGAGGTTACACACCCTGTGTGAATCCTTTCAGGGAAACTTCCCATTACAGGAAGGACAGAATTTAAATGGTGTGTTTGCTTAATATGGAAAGATGGCAGCCTGGCAAGTACAGGGGAATAGGCATTCTCTAAATGAGATGAATCATGCCCCCCCACTCTCCCTACTGTGCAGGGACAAGGCCCGTTGGGGACTAGGTAGGCCACTCAAAGTTTGTAAAGGCGGGAGTTGTCAGCGAATGGTCTTGTCCTCGAAAGCCATCGCCGGAGATCTTGCGCTGTACGGTAATCGAAAGGACAAAAGGAAAGTCTAAATTTCAAACTTTGTATAAGTAATGGCATCAGCCAGAAGGAACTCCGCAACTTGCATCAGACTATGATGGCGGAAAAAAAACAATCTGCGTCACCTTGACACGTGAAGGACCATGGGTACACAGACGTCACACTAGGGATAGTATTACTAGCACACCCTGTCAGGGTCCCTTTTTGAATTTTGAAAACAAAAACTAATACTCTGCGGCTACCACTAGATGTTAGCCTATGCAAAGCATGTTACCTAAGCTCTATATCCACAAGCCTCAGATATACGGTACATTGCTCACCGTAATCATATTTCTGATGCTTTTATCTGCTTAGATTCACATGCTATGCATTGGGTGCCATCTAGTGGTAGCTGCAGAGTTATCGTTTTTGTTTTCGAAACTCGAAAAGGGACGTCAACAGAGCGTGCTAGTTATACTATCCCTAGTGTGACGTCCACTGTACCCATGGTCCTTCACACGTCGAGGTCCCTCAGATTGTTTTGTTTCTTATATGACGTAGCATGAAGTGTAGCGCGAGTACAGGTGTATCAATGCAGATATGTATCAGACAAGCTCATAAAGCATCCATGCACATTCTCTCCAAGGGGAGGAAGGGCGGGTCACATGTGAATCTAAGCAGATACAAGCATCAGAAATACGATTACGGTGAGTAATGTATCCCTTCTGAGGCTTGTGGAATCTGCTTAGATCGCATAGATTTATTAGTATAGAGATAGTATAGTATAGATTTATTATTTATATAGAATTATTCAATAAACCTTGCAAAAATATTGTTACTCAGCCTTGAGATCTTAGAGTCGTTGAGTCTAACTCTAACGCTTGCTTCCCCAGGTTGGCTTTTCAAAGTCCTACCCCTTGTATAGTGCAAAACCTACAACAACCAGACTTTCCTCAAGAAAATAAGATCTTGTAACAACCTATGCGCTGATTGACATTTTAAGTTCCACCCAACAAATGCGTCTCCCAGAGGAAATTCTCTAGAGCAGAACAACTTGCAATTCCCGATCACATTAAGAGTTTGAGTTGAGTAATCCCCAGAAGGTGAAGTTCTACACCAAAACCTCCAGGCATAGCTCCCACTCATGGGAGGCCAAAGAGTGACTGCTCAGAGTAGACAGCAATGACGTTCTGTCACATCAAGTTAGGCCACCGTCAGAGACATGCTTTTCTCCAGAGTGCAGGACCACAGTCACATTGCTTCCGTGCACAGAGGCAGTGACTCCCACCCATCCCTAGCACCACCACGCTTGTTTAGGTATTGCATGGCCACCATGTTTTCCAGAAGGACCAAAACACATCTGCCTCAGAGGGGAGGAAGGCAATCGGGGCAGCCCCAGCTCCAGCAAACTGATGTGTTCCTGATCGTCCATTGAGGACCAGAGGCAGCTATTTTTAAGATCTTGCTGGTGAGCACCCCAGCCCTTCAAGGAGGCATCTGTGAACATCGTTAGTCAGGGGTAAGGTGACTAAGCAACATACCTATCAGCATGTTGCCTGCATGGCCCACCACAGTAAATCTCAAGACCCAGTATCTGACACCTGCACCGGTTTGACAGTAGCCACTGGAGCGACATCAAGCACGAATTGTACCTTGAGCACCAGTAGGATTCATGAGGCCCTGAAGATGCAGAAAAGGGAGGTCAGAACCAGCCTCTACGACTGGAAAAAAAGGCCCATCAGAAAGACTGTCACTACCTGATCCTCTGGAGGGAGAGCCCTGCCAAGTTCAGTGTCCCATACTGCTCAGATTAACTGAAGGGCCTGGGGAAGGAGAAATGTGTGAATTCCTGAAGCTCAGGGAGAAGCCCAAAGTGTGCAAAAGGTTGCATGTGAGCTATAAGAGATACATAACTCACCTTAATCGTATTTCTGATGCATGTATCTGCTTAGATTCACATGCTATGGATAGGCCGACATCTAGTGGTAGCTGCAGGGTATTACAATTGTTGTTTTCGAATCTCGCAAAGGGACATCGACAGTGCGTGCTAGTAATACTATCCCTAGTGTGAAGTCTACTGTACCCATGGTGCTTCACGCGTCGAGGACCCTCACATTGTTTTGTTTCTGACATGAGGTTGCATGAAGTGTAGCGGGAGTACACGTGTAATTAAGCAGATTATAACAGACAAAGCCAGAAAAACATCTATGTACCTTCTACTCCACAGGGGAGAAAGGGTGGGCGCATGTGAATCTAAGCAGATACAAGCATCAGAAATATGATTACAGTGAGTAATGTATCCCTTCTGAGGCTTGTGGAATCTGCTTAGATCACATGCTATGCATAGATTAGCGAGCAGTGTCTAGAAAGGGTGGTCGGTTGTGAGAAGGTACAGCGGCAAATATAGGTTTTAGCACCGCTTGTGCCACCTGTGAATCTGCTTTAGTATGTGTGTCAATGCAGTAGTGGTGATTAAAAGTATGGATAGAGCTCCATGAAGCTGCTTTGCTATCCATCTGCTGTGTGAGCATTTTGTAGGGGCACAGGAGTTGAAGTGGATCGCACAACGCCAGTTTGCGCAGATGTGGAAACCAATGTTGTCTTTCCCACATAGGAGCCAGTATGATTATTGTCACTTTTTTCCTGGTGCATTTTGTTCTCGAACCTGCTCAGTAGCGGGGTCGGGGGGAAAAGGAGGCAAATTTCCCTGACCAGTTCATCCACAGGTCATTCCCCTTGGACCCGTGTTGGGGTAAACCTGGATGTGAAGTCTGGCCATTGGGCATTTTGGCTTGTGGCGAACAAGTCTAAAGCGGGGTATCCCCATAGGGAGAAGATATCGTCAAGGATATTTCTGTTGAGTTGCCACTTGTGCTCTTCGGTAGAGGATCTCTGCTTAATGAGTCTGCCAGAGAATTGAGTTCCCCTGGAACATGGTGCGATGTTAAGAACATGCCCCGCTTGAGTGCCCACTTCCAAATTTGTTGTGCTAGGCTGGACAGACTTGGAGAGTGTGTGCCCCCCTGCTTATTAATGTAAAACACAGCAGTTGTGCTGTCCGTGAGGACTTGCACTGTTTGACCTGACAGGTCGACTTGAAAAGCTTGCAGTGCTTTGAGGACTGCAGCAGTTCCAGAAGGTTTATGTGGTTTTGGGCTGTGATCTCTGTCCACAGGCCATGTGCTGTGTAGTGAAGTTAATGGGCTCCCCACCCGGGGAGTGATGTATCTGTTGCGACAACTGCTTGCACTGTAGGGTTGTGAAAAGGTTTTCCCTTTAACAGGTTCTCCTTTGTCCACCAGTGTAGTGCTTGAACCAGGGTTAGCAAAACAACCACTAGATCATCCCACTGACCGCTTGCCTGAGACCATTGTTTCGTTAACCAGCCGTGCGTGAGGAACCAGGTAAAAGCATGATGCCTTCATCCAGAGCAAGCGCATTGCTTTGCGTACGGTTATTCGGCGACCGGCTAGATACTGAGGTAGACCTTCTGTTTTTATGACAGCCCCTAACCACCGTTTGGTCTTGCATGGAACGAGAACCGATTTCTTCTCGTTGATTGAGAATCCCAATCCTAAATCCAGTGCCAGCTGGCTGGCCTCGGAAATGTTTTCATAGTAGAGGGTACTGCGTGTCAACATCCCTCGAGTCGGTGATCCTCGAAGGCCTCTGTATCGGCACCAATGTCATCATAGGTATAAATAGTCTTGCGCAGCATCCGTTGTTCAGTTCCGTTTTGAGGTGCTGTTTGTGGCTTATATGAGATAGTTAGTACCCTTGACGGAACATAGGCTGCATCTACAAGGGCAGATTTACTGCGGGGAAGGATGGGAGGGGCGATAAGGAATACGTGGGAGGAACATCCTGTCAAAAGAACATTACAGTTGTTAAGTAACTTGTTCTTCGAATGGATTGTGTCCTCCCACGTATTCCTTATCTTTGATAGACTCCCAATGCAGTACTGTGTTTAGGAGGCGGGAGTAAAACAATGATTTCTTTAAAGATGCACAGAGTGCAACACAGCTTTTCTAAATTTAGTCTCCTGGCTAGTGGAGGAATCTAGACTGTAAAATTTGGTGAAAGTATGTGCAGACGACCATGTGGCAGACACACATGTCTTTAATTGGGACTCCTCTTTGGAGAGCTGAAGAGGCTGCGATACCTCTGGTTGAATGAGCCCGGAGGTGTTGAGGAGGCTCTTTTCCTGCCAATTTATAGTACTCCAGTTAGTATTATGCATCTTGAGATGGTCTGTTTCGTGATAGGTAAACCTAGTTTATGTCCTGCATACCACACAAACAACTGGTCTGCTTGTCTAATCATTGCAAGTGTTGATATAAAAACTTAAAGCATGCCTTGGATCCAGCCTGTGCAATCTCTCTTCGTCTTTCCCCTGGATGGGGAGGAGGGTAAAATGAAGGTAAGGTTATTTTTGGGGTGATGTGGAATTCTGAGACCACCTTTGGGAGGAAATTTGGCTTCACTTGAAGAACTACCTTATCTTTGTGAAAGATTGTATGAGGAGGTTTGCAAGATAAAGCTTGTAATTTGCACACTCTTCTGACCGAAGTTAAAGCCACTAGGAAGAATGGAGGACCCATTAGAAATTTTAAGACTAGGTTTAAATCCCACAGGGGAACTTGAAAAGGAATTGGGGGAAAGGCAACTTGAGATATGAAGGCTCCGCAGCCGTGCGCTTAAAGATTGACAGCGCGGTGAGGTAACCCTTGATTGTGCCTACTTGAAGGCCTGAATTTGCCAAGTATAGTAAGAAAGATAACACCATCGGTGTACTACATGAAAAAGGGTCAATATTCTTATCTCTACACCAGCTGCAGAATTTGTTCCAATGGCAGCGGTATAAAGATTTAGTTGCTGGCCTCCTGCCTGAAAGCAACACCTCCATTACATCATCCAGAAGGTCCCAATCTTTGTATCTCAACCTTTCAGAAACCAAGCGTGAAAGTTGAGGGTCCTGATATCCGAATGGAGAACCTGACCTTCCTTCTGCGAGAGAAGATCCTCTCTTTGTGGAAGATGAATCAGAGGACAGATGGACATGTCTAGAAGATCCGGGTACCACGTTCTACTGGCCCAATCCGGGGCAATTAGGATCATGGGTTTCTGGAATCTCTTCAACCTCCTGACCACTTGAGGAATGACAGAGACTGCAGGATACTTGTACAGAAGTGGAAATTCCCAGTCCACCACAAACTTGTCCCCTAGAGCTTCTCTCAGTGGAAATTCCCTTGAGCAATACTGATCGCACTTCCAGTTGATACTGGTGGTGAACAGATCCACTTGAGGGGTTCCCCAAAAGGCAAAGATCTCTTGAAGGACTTACTGAGGTAGTTCCCACTCGTGGGAGGCTGTTCTGCCTGCTCAGAGCGTCCGCCGTCTAGTTCTTCTCTCCGACTAGGTGAACTGCCGATGACATGCATTACTTACCTTAAAAGCATTTCGGATGGTTGTATCTGGTTCACATGCTGTGCATAGTCCGGCATCCAGTGGTAAAAGCGGAGTATTGCATCTCGTCTTTCGAGAATCGAAAGGGGATGTCGACATGGACGTGCCTGTAACACTATCCCTACGTGACGTGTAGTGTACCCAGGATCCCTCACGCGTCGAGGTCCCTCCGATTGTATTTTTTCTGCCAAGAGGGAGCCTTACGACTATCGCGAGTGAGTACAAAAAAGAGAGAAAGTAGTAAGAGGTCTATGTTCCTTCCATCCGAGCGGGGAGGAAGGGTGGACGCATGTGAATCTAAGCAGATACAACCATCAGAAATGCTTTTATGGTAAGTAATGCATATCTTCTGATGTTTGCCAATCTGCTTAGAATCACATGCTGTGCATAGAATAGCGAGCAGTACCCGGAGTTGGAGGTGGGTTGTGAGCAGGAACTGTAGTGAAAAGATGTCTTGGTACTGCCTGTCCCACCTGAGAATCAGACCTAGAATGAGTTTCTAGGCAATAGTGTTTTATAAAGGTGTGTACAGAACTCCTGGTTGCCGCTTTGCAAATGGACTCAAGGGGAACATTTGCAATTAATGCTATGGACGCCCCAGTGCCTCAAGTGGAATGTGCTCTAGGCTTGAAAGGCAGTTCTCTCTTAGCAAGTTAGTAAAAGAGTGTAATACAATTGACAATCCATCTAGAAATAGTGGATTTGGAGACTGCATCTCCTTTTCCTGTGGCCACAGACACGAAAAACTGATTAGTCTTCCTTAGTGGATGAGTTCTTTCCATATCGAACATGTCGGCTCTGCGTACATCCAGTGTGTGCAGGATCCTCCCCCCCCCCCCCGGCTTGAGGGATTTTGAAAGAACGTTGGTAGCTCTATTGACAGGTTCACATGGAACTTGGAAATTAATTTAGGCGCAAATCTAGGGTGAGTGCGCAAAACCACATTATCTTTGTGAACTGTTACAAAGGGATCTAGAATAGAGAGTGCCTGCAGTTCACTTACCCTCCTAATAGAGGTGATTGCTATTAAAAAAATCAGTCTTGAGGGTTAGGTTCTTAAGACTTGCTTTGTGCATGGGCTTGAAAGGAGCTCCCATAAGCCTAGTTAATAACACATTTAGGTCCCATCCGGGAGCTGGGTTAGAAATGAGAGGGTGGATTATTTTTACCCCTTCCATGAAAGCCTTAATCACAGGTATCTTCCACCACAACACCTTCTGTTGTGATGTTGTATATGCTGAAAGTGCCGCTAGGTGCACCTTTATTGAGTTGAAGACGAGGCCTGAATCAAGTAAGTGAGTTAGGTATAGGAGTAAGAGCAGTCGATTGGGTTGATGCTCTTTGAGCTACACCAGATGACAAACAGTTTCCATTTACTAGAATAGCAATATCTAGTATTAGGTTTCCTTGCCTCTCTGAGGATGTCCATACATCTTTGAGGGAGCTGCCGGTGTCCGAATTCTATGACCTCAGGAGCCAGGCTGCTAAGTTCAATGCCTGCGGGCATGGGTGAAGCATCTCCCCCTTGTCTTGCGACAACATGTTGAACGGGCAAGGCAGTTTGACTGGAGGAGATAGGGACATCTCCATCAGATGAGCGAACCAGGGTTGGCGGGCCCACATGGGGGCCACCAATATCATCGTGACTGGTTTCTGGTGCATCTTGTGCACAGTCTTGTTGAGAAGGGGAGTCGGGGGGGGGGGGGGGAGCGTAGAAATATTTCCCTGACCATGTTATCCAGAGTCTGTTCCCCTTGGATCGGTTCTGGGGGTACCTGGAGGCGTAATCTTGGCATTGGGTGTTTTCCAGGGTCACGAACAGATCGATCTCTGGAAAACCCCCATACGGTGAAAACATAGGCGACGATGTCTCTGTGTAATCGCCATTCGTACTCCCTGGGCAAAGGAAAGTCTCTGCTGAGTACGTCTGCCAGAAGATGGAGTTACCCTGAAACATGTTGTGATAACAGGAACATGCTGCGTTTGAGAGCCCACTTCCAAATGTTCTGGGACAGTGTGCACAGCCCTGGAGAATGAGTGCCTCCCTGTTTGTTCAGATAGTACAGGGCCGTGGTGCTGTCTGTGAGGATTAGGATTGTTTTCCCTGTAATTGTGTTTCGAACGCTTTCAGTGCTTTGAACGCTGCCAGCAGTTCCAGCAGGTTTATGTGGTTGGACGCTATGTCTGAGGACCACACTCCGATGTCTATTGGAGCAGGTGGGCTCTCCACCCTGTAAGGGAGGCATCCGTAGTTAAGAGTGGCTTCCACTGCGGGGGTGGTGAAGGATCTCCCTTTCAAGAGGTTTTCCCTCGACCACCACTGCAGCGAGAGAACTAGGGCCGGCGAGACCACTACTAAATCGTTCCACTTTCCGCTGGCCTGACACCACTGGTTGCCTAGCCACTCTTGCATTGGGCGCAGGCGCGCGTAAGGATCAAAGTAGAGACATGACACCATCATTCCCAGTAGACGCATAGCCTTGCGTACTGTTACCTCTCAACTGGCTGCATAGTGAGGGATTTGAAACAGCATGTTTTGGACCCTCTCGTTTGAGGTAAAGACGAGGCCATCCTTTGTTTGAATTAGAGCCCCCAGGAATTGTTGGAGTTGACTGGGGTTTAAGCTTGATTTCTTCCCGTAGACGGAGAAGCCCAGGCTGAATAAAAGATCTATCGTCTTTTGGGTATTTGACAGGCATGTTTCGTAGGAGTCCCCTGTTGTGAGCCAGTCGTCGAGGTAAGGATAAACTGGAATGGATTGCCTGTGCAGGTGTGCTGCCGCTACTGCTAGTACCTTTGTAAAGACCCTTGGTGCAGATGCTATGCCAAAGGGTAGTACCGTGAACTGATAAAGTTTGTTCTCTATCATAAACCTGAGGTACTTTGTGCGCTCGCAACATCAGAATATGAAAGTATGCATCTTTCATATCCAGAGTTGCCATGTAATCCCCATGTGTAAGCAGAGGAATTACTTCCTGCAGGGTGACCATGCAAAATTTAATTGGTTTTACAAACTTGTTCGCTGGGTGCAGATCTAGAACAGGACGCATGGTTAGATCCTTTTTGGGTACAAAGAAGTACACTGAATACATTTAATTTTTTTTTGTTGTGTTTGGTTATAATCCATAAACTTAATATAGACAAACCTTTACAATATCACATCTTTCAAAGTGAACGGAACTGTATTTGAAGACAAAAATTAAAATTTCTTAAACACAATACAAGCCCCCCCTGACCCCCCCCCTCCCAACACCTCTCCTTCCTTTCTCTAAAACAATCTTCTCAAAGTCTTCCCTAAAAATGTACGAATACCTAACAGCCCTACGGCTTTCCATTATCTTAGCCTCTAGGGCCACCGCCCCCGCAGTCTTTGCCCCAAGAATAAGTTTCCTTTTATCGCAGGAGATTTAGGGCTCTCAAGATCTCCACTACTGCTGCTGTAGGTTGGACATTATACCCCGAGATCATTCTGTGCCACAAGTTTCTGTGTCCCTTCACAGTCTAACAACAAGTGCTTTAGTAATTGATTTGTCGGTGGATTACATTAATTACAATATTGTGCTGCTTTTAGCTCTTGATTTCTAATAGCCAGAATGTCTCCTGTGGGCAGTATATTAAGCCTCACCCTTAAAAAGTCGTTCCTAATTCCACAATCTGGGAATCTTACCAGGTAACGTGGAATGAAACCTAGTTTCGAATCAACCACCAGAAAACTGTTCCGCGGGCTTGATGTCCTAACTTTAGCAATGGTATCTATCCAATCTATTAGTTACATTGCCCGCTTTACTTTTAAGGGATTCGCTATTAGGATCTCTGTCTAAACCTATTTTGGCTAGCTCTTGTACCACATTCTACATTCCCAAGTCCCTCGATTTCCGGCGCATTAATGTCCTCATATAAAGAGTCTGCTTTCGGTCTTATGAATTTCTCTAAATAGTGATATCAGTTTCCATTTGGCCAAGCACCCCATAGATTTTAGGCCTAGTTAGTGCCTCAGATGCCATCCTGGAGTACTACAGGTAAGGCTTAGGGCCCCCTTCCATATTCTACCTTCCAATTTTGCCCAATCAAAATCCCATATCTGCGGCTTGGCTTCCAGCCTGTATAACAATATGGGAACAACTTTCATCAAATAGTATTTTCTCCTCGGGATGATTGAGAATCTGCAATATTTAGTGTTCATTTTTTTCAAGTGAGGAACAAAACGGAGACCTTTGCTCATAATGTCTTGTTATACTTTGTGGATTGTTGGGCAAGCGTAAAGCTTGTATCCCAAATATATCAGTTCTTCCACTTGCAGGATTGTTTGGCCTTCCAATGCCCAGTGTTCCAACATCCTTTTCTTCAGAGGATGCCTGAACACCATTATCTTTGATTTACTTGGGTTTATTTTCAGGCCATTTTTAGCCGCATAGTCTCCCAATCCATTTAACAACCCTTGTAAACCTATAGCAGTGTTATCTAGTAAAACAATGTCGTCGGCATAAGCTAGCCAAAAGATCTTTTTCCCCCATTTAATTTTGGACTGGCCAGCGCCAACGATAATAGATGGGCACCTACATCTGCCAAAAATAAGTTGAAGAGCGTGGACGCTCCCAGGCATCCCTGTCTTACCACTCTTTCCACTGGGATTGTCTCGGATAAATTCCCCTTGTTATCTAGTCTATTGGGAGCAGTCTTTCTGGGATTCCTTTGCTCCTAAGTTTATACCATAGCTCCGCCCTATCAATATGGTCGAACGCCTTGGAGAGATCTATTCATGACCCATATAATGGTCCACCCTCCTTATTCGCCGTAAATTCACCAAGAAGGTTCAGCACCATGCCATGTACTGTTGTTGACGGCCCCTTTCTAAAACCCGTCTGGAAGCGAGAGAGTACTTTTGCCCCATCCGCCCAGACTAAAATCTCCCCTAGCAGTGCCTTCATAAAGATTTTACTCTATGTCGAGGAAGGTGATAGGACAATAGTTAGCTGGATTTGTCCTATCACCCTCCTTGAAGAATGGCACCACCAGAGCCGTCTTCCAGGATGGTGGGAGCGGTCTTCGCCGTAGGTTTGATAAGAACAGACGTTTTGAAATTTTTGCCCAGAGTAGTGGCTCCTTTTTAAGAATCTGATAGGTTAGGCCATTCGGGCCTGCTGCTCTCGAAGATGGGGCCTGCTTTATTATGTCTTCAATATCAGACTCCTCCAACCCTTGCTCCCACTCTTGATCTAACGGTTGTATACGAATTGTTCGTTTTACAACTGTTCGAATTACAATTGACTTTTCACAATTGACCGAATTGTGAAGGTCAATTGTAACTTATGTGGGGGGGAACCCCCCACAACAAAACCCATTATATATATATATGGGATACATTACTCACCGTAATCGTATTTCTGATGCTTGTATCTGCTTAGATTCACATGCTGTGCATAGGCCGACATCTAGTGGAAGCTGCGGAGTATTACAGTTTGTTTTTCGAAAGTCGAAAATGGGCGTCGACACAGGCGTGCCAGTAATACTATCCCTAGTGTGACGTCCACTGTACCCAAGATCCCTCACGCGTGTAGGATCCTCAGATTGTATTTTTTCTGACATGAGGAAGCATGAGGAGTAGCGTGAGTACAGATAATCCAAGCAGATAGACAGAAAGGTAAGACTACAAGCAATCATGCGCCTTCTCTCGGAGGGGAGGAAGGGTGGGTCGCATGTGAATCTAAGCAGATACAAGCATCAGAAATACGATTACGGTGAGTAATGTATCCCTTCTGAGGCTTGTGGAATCTGCTTAGATCACATGCTCTGCATAGATTAGCGAGCAGTACCAGAAGAAGGAGGTGGGATGTGAGAAGGGTCATGAGCAAACAGGTGTCTTAGAACCGCTTGTCCCACTTGTGTATCTGTCTTGGAATGAGTGTCAATGCAGTAATGCTGAGTAAAAGTGTGAATAGAGCTCCAAGTAGCCGCTTTGCAAATGGTGTCGAGGGGAACATTTGCAATGAAAGCCAGAGTGGCACCAATGCCTCTAGTAGAGTGGGCCCTAGGCGTAAAAGGCAGAGTCTTTTCAGAAAGAGAGTAACACAGCTGTATACAGTTGATAATCCACTTCGAGATAGCGCCCTTAGAGACGCGATCCCCCTCTCTGCCTGTAGCTACGGAGACAAACAGTTGATCTGTTTTCCTTAGCGGTCTGGTTTTATTTACATAGTATAGGACCGCCCTACGCACATCTAGGGTGTGTAGTTTCACCTCAGCCGAGCTTTGCGGGTTCTGGAAGAAAGTCGGAAGCTCGATGGACTGGTTTACATGGAACTTGGATATGAATTTAGGTGAGAACCTAGGGTGTGTGCGTAAAACCAGTTTGTCCTTGTGGATAGTAAAGAAAGGATCCTGCACTGACAGAGCCTGAATTTCACTGACCCTTCTTATGGAGGTAATGGCTACTAAGAAGGCCGTTTTATAAGTCAGGTGTTTGAGACTACTTTTATGCATGGGTTCGAATGGGGATCCCATGAGCTTAGCTAGCACCACGTTGAGGTCCCATCCTGGCGGTGGGTTCGAAATAGGAGGGTGAAGTCTCTTTACTCCTTCCATGAAGGCTTTAACCACTGGTACTTTCCACCACGAGACCTTGTTATGGGATGTGGTGTAAGCCGAGAGGGCTGCCAGGTGTACTTTCAGCGAGTTAAAAACCAACCCTGCATCCAGCAGGTGGAGCATGTATGTCACAACGTTGGAAGGAGTGCAATCAACCGGGTTGATTTGTTTATTCTGGCACCAGATAACGAATCTTTTCCACTTATCAAAGTAACAGTGCCTTGTATTTGGTTTCCTGGACTCCTTTAGAATGTCCATACACCTCTGTGGTAATTTGAGATGTCCAAACTCTGACTTCAGGAGCCATGCTGCTAGGTTCATAGAGTTGGGTTCCTGATGCACTGTTTGACCCTGTTGCTGGGACAGTAGGTTGTACCAGGCTGGGAGTCTGATGGGTTCGCACACCGCCATCCTGCGTAGGTGTGGAAACCATGGTTGTCTCGCCCACATGGGAGCAACTAGGATGAGCGTCATCGATTCCTTGTTCATCTTGTACACCACCTTCCTGATGAGGAGTTGGTGGAAAAGCGTACGCAAACATCCCTGACCAGTTCATCCACAGGGCATTCCCTTGGGAGTCCGGCTGGGGGAACCTGGATGCAAATCCTGGGCATTGTTTGTTTTCGCTTGTGGCGAATAGGTCTATAGTGGGGAAACCCCACTGAGAGAAGAGATCTTCTACTACGTCTCTGTGAAGGACCCATTCGTGTTCTTCTGGGAGGGAGTCTCTGCTTAGAGCATCCGCTAGGGAATTGAGCTCCCCTGGAACATGTTGCGATGACAGGAAGATGTTGCGTCTGAGTGCCCATATCCATATTTTCTGGGCAAGCTTGGACAGATTTGGCGAACGAGTCCCCCCTTGCTTGTTCAGATAGAACATGGCTGTCGTGCTGTCCGTCCTGATCTGCACCGACAAGTTCAGTAGATGGGGCTCGAACGCCCTTAGCGCTCGGAATACTGCCAGAAGCTCTAGCATATTGATGTGGTTCTTGGCTACTGAGTGAGACCAGAGACCCTGAGCTGTGTGGTGGAGAAGGTGAGCTCCCCACCCAGTCAGGCATGCATCTGTAGTCACCACGGCTTGTACTTCGGGATCGTAAAAGGGTTTCCCCCTTGCGAGATTCTCTCTTGTCCACCAGTGTAGGCTCTGTACGAGTGTTGGCGAAACGACCACTAGATCGTCCCAATGACCACTTGCCTGAGACCACTGTTTCGCCAACCATTCCTGCATGGGACGCATGCGCAGCCGCGCGTGGGGGACCAGGTAAATGCATGACGCCATCATGCCCAGTAACCGCATAGCTTTGCGTACTGTTATCTGTTGACCTGACTGATAATGCGGAATTTGCAGAAGTATATTCCGAATTCTCTCTTCCGAAGGGAAGGTCAATCCTTTCTGAGTATCTAGGATAGCTCCTAGAAACTGTTTTGAGGTGCTTGGCACCAGACTTGACTTTTTCTCGTTGATGGAGAAGCCTAATTCGTGGAGGAGGTCGATAGTCCTTTGAATGTTTGACCTGCAAATTCCTGGGGTTTCCCCCGTTATGAGCCAGTCGTCCAGATAAGGGTACACCGGGATTGCTTCCCTGCGTAGGTGTGCAGCCGCCACCGCCAGTACCTTGGTGAATACCCTTGGTGCTGAAGCTATCCCGAAGGGCAGTACCTTGAATTGGTAGTGGCGACTGTCCACCTTGAAGCGCAAGTACTTTCTGTGCGCTGGGAGCATGGAAATATGAAAATAAGCATCTTTCATATCCAAGGTTGCCATGTAATCCCCCTTTTTTAGGAGGGGGATTACCTCTTGTAGCGTGGTCATACGGAATTTTTGGGGCTTGACATACTTGTTGGCAGGCCGTAAGTCCAATACTGGGCGCATTGTCAAATCTTTCTTTGGCACAAGGAAGTAAGTTGAATAGATACCCTTGTTTACCTGGTGTCCTGGGACGAGTTCTATCGCGTCCTTTTCTAGCAGAAGGGCGATCTCCTCGAGAAGGATCTTTTGATGCTCTAGGGAGTGCACTCTTTGTCGTGGAGGATGATTCCGGGGACGCTGCAGTAGTTCTATACAATATCCTGCGGATACTGTTGATAGCACCCATCTGTCTGAGGTGATCCCTTCCCAAGCCTGGGTGAAGGTGGAAATGCATCCCCCTACTGGGGTTGCGTGGCAAGGGACCCTGAACTGAGCGTCACTGTTTTGGTGGAGGCGTGCCACCTCCCTTGTTGGGGCTGCCTCTGCCTCTTCCACGACCTCTCTTGTTACCCCTGCCGTAACTCTGGGTAGACTGCTGGTTGTTATTCCATTGTGTACCTTGTCCCTGGGCATAGTTGCCTCTTTGTGAATTTTGGCCGCGTGGGCGACGAAAATTATTGTTCCCCCTCTGGTTAGGGGGTTTGTTGGTAAGCTGGCCAAGGGATTTGAGAGTCTCATATTCATCTTTGGCATTTTTAAGTGCGTCTTCGACCGCTTTCCCAAACAATAGGTCGGGTTCCACTGGCTTGTCTATTAAAGAAGCCTGGGTTTCTGTCTTGAATCCCGACTGCCGTAACCACGCATGTCTCTTGATAACAGTACCTTCTGCTATCAATCTCCCTGCGTTGTCAGCGGCGTCGAAAGTTGCTTTTAAAATGCAACCAGACACGGCTCTCCCCTCTGCTGAGATCCGAGCCAGCTGGCCCTTTAACGGTTCTGGAGCAGAGGCAATGAGCGCCGCGACTTCTTCCCATTGATGGCAATTGTAACTAGCCAACAGGGTGGTGGAATTCGCAATCCTTGCTTGGTAGGCGGACGTTGAGGCTACCTTTCTGCCAAACCCGTAAAGTTTTTTGCTCTCCTTATCGGGAGGAGCTTCTGATGAAGATAAGGGCGTGCCAGCCCTTTTTCTAGTGTTGGTCACCACTAGGGAATCTGGTTTAAGATGTCCCCTTATATACAGAGGGTCAGACTGGGCTGCCCGGAAAATCTTTTCAATTCTGGGGTTGACAGCTCTGGTGAGGTTAGGATTCACCAGGGAAGGATCTATTCTTCGTTGGATGGATTTGAGGATAGGGATGGTCTGAGCGACCGGTCTTCCCTCTCCTACAAACTCCTCCGCGAAGTCCCTTTCCTCCTGTACACCGTGGGTGTCGATGTGGAAGTGTTCCGCTGCTCGAGCGAGAACCTCGTTGAGGAGGGGCTGGTTATCAACTGGAGAGTCAGTAACTGGGGCTTCGCTTTGGACTGGGGAATCTACTCTGTAAATTTCCTGCTCATCTTCTCCCTCCTCCAGGTCCTCATCCTCTGCATAGTAATCTGTCCCGGTTTGTTCTTCCATAATTTCAAACTCCTGGTCCTCTTCAGGGAAAACTTGTCCCTGGTAACTGGGGAGTGGAGTAGAATATGGAGTGGAGTAAGGCTGAACCTCGAAGGGTTCAGGTCTTTCGACCCGGGGCTTTTTAGTTAGCGGGATAGGATCGGAGGAGCCTGAGGGTGTGGCCCCTTGAGGGTTATATGAAAGAAAGTGTTCTGGGTTCTTATCATAAAAATCAGCCAAGGAAGACATCCTAGACATAACCCTGTCTATGTCTTCACTGGACCATTCCCTGGAACAGGGTATTACTTTAGCAGGAGATGATTTATGGGACTTTTCAAGGGTAGACTTGTGTTTACTTGTCTGCCTAGGGTGAGAGGATGGCTTTACAGGGGTGGAAGGCTGTGCTTTCCGCTGTTTCCCCCCCTCCCCGTGCGTGGAAAAATGTTTTCCCTGTCCCTTGGAGGCCCCAGAGATTTTCGACGCCTGGCGCCGAGGGTCTGGAGAGGTATCTGTGTGCTTCGGGCGTGGGGCCTCACTGGTGTTAACCGCGGTCTCGGTATCTTGGAGCGCGGCCTGGGGGTGGAAGTCGTCTTCGTCTCCCGACGATCGAACTTCCGTTAATGTGTGTAGCGAGGCACTCTTGGCAAGAGTGGATGATTGCCTTGCGTCGTGAGGTGATCTCGATCGAGAGCGCCCAGAGGACACCGAGTCGGACCGTTCTTTTTGTGCCTCTTTCCGGGAAGTCGACGTCGTCGAGGTCCGGTTGGTCTTAGTGTGTTTAGTGTGTGTTAGGTGTGTAGCGCTTGCGTCGCCGGGGGTCTTCCCCATAGCCGCCCTGCCGGACGACCTTCCGAGGTCGGGGACCTGCGCTCGCCGGCTGTCTTTCGACGCCATAATGCCCTCGCCGTCCGAAAGTACGGCGTCGCTGCCATCGCTGAAGGCGCCCTCCGCTGCCATGGCCTCCTGCCTGGCGTGGTGGGCCCAACGCTTTGTCGAACGGTCCTTAAGTGTCTTAGGTTTAAACCTACTACACGCTCTGCAGTTCGCTTCGGGGTGATCCCTCGGCAAGCAGAGATTGCACGTGGCGTGCCTGTCGACCCAAGGGTATTGGCGATTGCACTTGGGGCAGAATTGAAAAGGGGTACCCTCCATACGCACCTTAAGGCAGCGGGCTGCTAAGTGTAGGAATATATAAAGTGTAACTATATATCAAGAGTGAAGAGTATGTACCACCCCCCACTCTCCCTACTTGTAAGGGCCGAGGCCAGCGGCCTACTAGGCCCGGGCCGAGGCCAGCGGCCTTCCGAGGCCCAGATCCGTCGTGCAGCAGTCGACGGTCGATGACTTCTCCAGCCGTCGTCGAGGTTGAGGGTCGACGTTGGGGTGGGGAAGGGAATGAATAAGAATTATAATTATAATAACAGCAAAGTATGGCTAAGGCCAGGGAACTCCGCAAGATGCTTCCGACCAGTATGGTGGAAAAAAACAATCTGAGGATCCTACACGCGTGAGGGATCTTGGGTACAGTGGACGTCACACTAGGGATAGTATTACTGGCACGCCTGTGTCGACGCCCATTTTCGACTTTCAAAAAACAAACTGTAATACTCCGCAGCTTCCACTAGATGTCGGCCTATGCACAGCATGTGATCTAAGCAGATTCCACAAGCCTCAGAAATATATATATATCAATTGTTAAGAGGTCAACTGTGACCCTTTAAATTCGGTCAATTGTTCATTCGAACAATTGTAAACTAACAAGTTGGGTAATACCGATCTAATGGTTTACAGTCAACTTCTCCTTCTGATTTTTTAAATATGCCCGTAAAATAAATTATCCAATCTTTTTCAGGCACCAAATTGCACAGGGAGCCACTAGGTTGATGCTCTAATTCATTTAGCACTGACCAAAAATGTCTTGTTTGCTTCCGAAACCAACCGTAGCAAATGTTGCTCATCTCGTTGAATGTTTATAGCCCTTTGACTCTTCGTCCATGCCCTATAGTTATTTCTAAGTTGTTTTACTTTTGTACTATATTCACTTTTATTTAGCATTAGGGCCTTAAGATCGCAAATACATTTCCGTAGGGACCGTTTTTTTATCCACATTTCCTCATCAAAGCTGTGGATATGCTTATGACTGGCTCTATTAAAAACAGAAATTTTGGAGGGACTAGAGACCAAATAGCATTCACAAATTCTTCTGTATAACATCTCTCTAATTATATGGTCTGGCATGCTATATAGCTGGTTATTTAAGCTTCTCCCGTCGTGGGCGTACTTTACTAGTCTTACTCTACCTTTTGCTCCACTCAGCTCCTGATTGTGTAATATCTTTGGGGACAGTGGCAAATCCATGAATGTAAGTTCTAGTCTCGAGTGGTCACTACCCCCTTCCTCCTTAACCTCCAATATAGGAGAATGGGCTAGAAGACCTTCACTAATCAGGATATAGTCCAAAATGGAGGCTGAGGTACCTCTATGCGACGCCATACAAGGTGCCAAATCTCCTTGGTTCACCACATACAACATTTTTAAGTCCCAAGTGGACATAAATTCAAGCCAAGCCTTCCCTCTAACATATTTTCTGGGGGCCTCCGCCCTTTCTATAAGGCGCACATTCTGCAATGAAATCACCTGCTAGGAGAATGTTCGCTCCCTCCCGTCCTCCTTGATTCCCCTTAATAATTATGACAATCTACCCAAAAATCACGAAATCTGATTGCGCAGGGTTCCAGTAAACATTCATCACTATCCATACCGGATTCCCCAAATTAGTAGTCAGCTGCATTTTACATGCCAGAATGCCTAATTCATCTTTAAAAATTGGGGTCACAGATCTCACAGAGCTACTTTTAAAGGGCAACACCAACCCACCCGCAGGACGCCCTTTGGCTTTTTTACTAGCTCGAAGAGAATGAATCATGAACCCTTCGATCTCTACTGGGTAAACTAGCCATGTTTCTTGTAATAAGTCAATTTTCCCCAGCAGATATTCTCTTGTACCTCTTGCCCTAAATGTGCTAAAGCCCCTTGTGTTCCAGCTCACTATAGTGAGTCCCTTTTGACTAAAGACCCTGCACCCCCAATCCCAAGCTCTTCAATACTTCGGATAGAATGTCTGATAGGGATGCCAATACTTTCTCTTGGCTTAGAGGTTCCTGTTGCTTGCCTGCCACCCTGAACCCTTCTGGGCCATGCGGGCCTCTTCCCTCTCACTCAAGAGGATTATCTTGTTCGCCAGTGTACTTGGAAGAAATTTTCGGGAGGGTATGCGGAGGACTATTAAAGACAGTCAAGCCTTCAGTTTCCAAGTCGCTGGCCGCTTTTAAAACTGGCGAGTGCGACTTTACGGAGTTCAATCCTATCTCCACTATAGAAAGGTCCTACTGAGCCGGAAACCTAACATATTCAATGTCACTTGTGGAGAATAAAAATAAGCATTTAACTCTTAAATATTGACAAAATCACTGATCCATTTAATGATTTAAAGTGGGCTGGTTTGGACAATTTTTTCAGCCAAAGCTTTGGTATTTCAAAACCAGTAGTACTCTCCTGTTGATCCATTGCCTTTTCTTGATTGATCTTATGGTCTATAACTTCTGGACCGTTGCCACCTCCTATAGCAATTCCCCCCAGAGCCCCATTCAGTTCTGGAAGAGTACAACATTTTCCAGTTCCCCGTTTCATGATCGGCGCAGGCGGGGATTCCCTTTGGTCCTTCACTTGTTGTCTTGGATCTTCTTTTTTAGTTTTCATAAAAATCAGCGCCAATTTAACAGTTAGTCCACCATTTATGGTGCTTCCTCCCCCTGACTGACTGGTTGATTTTTTCTTCAGGGTGAAAATCGGGGCTAATTTCCGCCCTCTGTCCCCATGAGTCCCGATAACATTCTCACCATTTTTTATTGCTTCGGTTTGTAAACCCACGCTTACTTTTGTAACTTCTAGTTCGCTGTTCTGAGTTACCTGCCTCGTTTTTACAACCCCTTTCTTGAGCACAGAAGCAGCTTGACAGTTGGCTTCCTCCCTTACAAGATTTTCCAAGTCCTTCTCCACCACTGTCTGCCTGTGGGATTTTTCCACCTCTCTCTGTTCCTCTTCATTATTTCTGTTTTTACACTGCCGTTTCTTTTGGTTTTTAGTTTTCTTTTCTTGTTTTGTTGCCCTAGTGGACTCATCTCTACATGATCTTTATTTCCTTTCCTCTTCTTTTTCATCTTTCTTCTCCTTCTGTAATTTTGGCTGCAGGCCTCCGACCAACCTACTGTGGAACCATTTATATCTTCCTCGGACATTTCTTCCGCTATTTGCTGCTGATCTCCTACAATGCTTTCCTCCTCTTCCCATATTTGTACTGTCCTCAAAAGTTCTTCTACTGTTGATTCCGACAGGGGTGTATCTTCCTGCAGTCCCATTTCCATCTCCCCCGTTCATCATTTCCTTTATCCGATTTCTTGTAATTTCTTCTTCCTTTGCAATCTTCCTACATAGGACATGAAGAAGCTCAATATTTTCTGTTTGTTTTGTAGCTTCTATCTTAATCTCCCAAATCATTGGGGTTTGCATAGCGTTTACCACGTTACTCAGACCTACCATTGATGCATCACATTTCGTCATCTCATTAGTCAGCTCTAACAAGATCCCTGCTTGGGATTGTACTTCTCCTTTCAGCATCTCAAAGACTGAAACCAGAGAGTTTAGAACATAGTTGAGAGCCTTTAAGGTTGAACCATTTGGGGGTGAAGCTTCTATGGATTTGTTTCTCATCTCTTTTATAACAGCATCTTTCTGTATGTCTTCTTCCACAAGTGGTTGGTCTCTCCCCTGCTACCCTCCCCCAAACCTGCTCTCTCCCATCACTTTCCCTACCTCCACTTCATTGGAGACCACTCGTAGAGCTTCGAACGATTGGTTGTCTTTCTCTTCTGGTCACTATCACATCGCCCCAATTTGGGTCTGCTGTATCTACCAGCTCATCTAAACTTCTGCTTCTTCTTTTCCCAAAGTATGCCTTGATTTTCCTTTGGATATTTTTGGTAGTTACCGTATATTCTAACCCTCTTTTTCAATGGTTGGTCTGGTCATTTTGGCTCGCCATCCCCGTAATCCTTCCTTGGAGATGCTGACCTGAATTATGAATTTGAGCCGTAGTTGTTCCCAAATTTTGGATTGGGATTACAGGTGTATCCCCCGTTCGGGGTGTTCCAGCAACTGTTGATTGTGCCACTGGTTCCAAGTATGATCCATCCCATTCTAGTACTTTTGCTGACTCTAAGAGGGCAGTACTCCTAAGTTTCATTTTTTAGAATGTGTACTTGTTCTTGAGGTTTTTAATGGAATTCTTCCTCTTTGTCGCCACACGGCACTTCCTCCGATGTATCCAATTCTAGCGAATAGATAATATCCACTAGTCCCTCACTCCTTGGGGGACTATGCCTGCTTACCTCCCTAAGTATACTGCCTTTAATAAGGACAGCTATGGGAGGCAGTAAGTCTCCACCCGATGGTTATTGTTGGTGGTTTTTAATGCTTATGCAGTCCCAGGCATTTACATTGCCAATCTTCCGTTCCAAAGGAGTACCACTCCTGGATCAGGTCCTTTAATCGCCTTGGCTCCAACTTTCCCCAGGGGAGTAAATCTTTCCGAACAGTGATACTTCACTGGCCCCCAGGGCACGAGGGGGGTGGGGGGCGTTATGCGTGGGTGGCCCCATGGGAGGCCCGGTGTGCACTATCCACACCCCAGGACCAAATTCCCTGAGTGTTTATCTTATTAATGGCACTAGCAAGTGGCCAGTAGTGGGATCAAAGGGGATTAACCCCAACAGTCTCCCACATTCTCTGCCCACTGCTATGCCATTACCATACTAATGCTAATAAGTATGGTAATAAGATTATTATGTTGTTTAGCAAAAAAGGAGTGCTAGATTTTATAGGCTTTAGGCTAACTGCTAACTCGCTAGTCACTTATCGTGACTGCGACCGCGGCTGCAGTTTTATCTAAAGCCCGGCGAGGCGAGGCAGGTCCAATCAAAGTCGCCACCCCGTGAGCCCCTGTGTGCCCCCCCCCCCCCACAGATATAAATTATTTCGCTAAGAGGCCGAGGGCAGGTGGCAGGTACGACAGGGCTCAGCTGGAGCCAGGCGACCACCCTCAAGATCTTAATGCCTTAGGACCACCAATTCAGCGCCCTTCCACCACCTTTCCGGCAGTGTTTTTTAGTTTGCGGTCTCCAGACTCCCATGAATGCCTGCTTCGCCCAAAATCTGTGATCCGCACTCCTCGACTCTAGGAGCTTGACTCATCCTGCGACGCCGCCGAAAAATCCGAGACTCTGAACCTCCGAGACTTCGCTGTAGCTTCCCAACTCTGCGGGGTTCGAGGAAAGCACCGTTCACCAGGTCGTCAGGCCGCACTTGTTAAGTAGAAACCTGTGCAGTTCCCTTAGGGACCACTGCAAAAGATTTAGGACTACAGGTGGTTGGCAGTAAACCCAATTGGCAGCAGTCTGTACCACCCAGATTTACCTGGTAGCTGTTGCTGAGCAGTCAGACTTCTCTCAAGATGAGTTAGGCAGTATATAGAGTATACACAATAGGTACAGAGACACAGTAGCACAAGCAAACACTGACCAGAGCTTTGGTGTAAAAGTATATAATTATTTATTTAAAGACACACTTGTAAATTACACTAGCACAAAAAGAGGTAAGTAAATTCAACACACAGTCACTATTTTATATATACAACCCTGATTACTTATTAGACAAGTCTTAGTGAGAAACACCACTTATTTTCAGACAAAGGTGAGCGCTTAACATAAGATGGCACTCTAATAAGTTATTAAAAAGGGAGGGAAAAGGCAGAGTAATGGAAGCACACAATTTCAATACTTTTAAAAGAACCACAGTGAGGCAGGTTAGGCAAAGTCTACTGGAGAGCAAGGAAGTTCAAATGCCAGGCTCACTCTTAGAGAGAGCAAGGAAAAGGTGTCCAGGATCACACAGTGGGGTTATGCCCAAAGAATCTTTGTAGAAAGTTCACAAAAGATTGAGATCAAGTCAGGAAAAGTTAGTTAACAGGCCCCAGGCTAGCCCAGGTTAGAAAGTCGAGGATTTACTGTCCCCGAACGATCTGTCGCAAGGGAAGCCAGGCGGGACACAGTACCTGAAAATGTGAAGAACGCTCCAGCGGGGGCAGTTCCTGGCAACGGGTGCAAGTCGATGTTTCGTCTAGAGGAAGAGGAGGTCTCGACGTGGAGGAAAGCTGAAGGTCGTTGCACTGCCAGGGAAGAAACCAGCCACAGAGTTTCCCGGTTACAAGGTACCACCCTTTTCTTCGCGGTAGTGGTAAACCGTGGTATTCCGGCTGCCGGGGTGCTTGCCACGGGCAAGGCAGCCACGAGATGGTCCAGGAAGGCGAAAAGACGGGCAAACTGGTTATCCCCACCAGTCAAAGGAAGAAGACTCTCCGGACAGGAGATCTCCTCTGTCGTCGGGAAAAGTGGCGAGACGGCTCAGCAGGGCTCCACCGGTGGTGTCGTCGTCGCAGGTCGGCTCGGCTTCTCCCTCCTCGGATTCTTTACGTCCTGTGGCGACTTCTGAAGATCCAGTCCCCAAAGCCCTGCTTTTATGCAGAAAACCCCCATTCATTCAGCCTAGCTGTCAGTCAAACATGCTAAGTGGTGAGCCGGGCGGCCCACCACTTAGGCCAATCACACAAGAGTGCGACTTGAGTTGCCTAGGCAACTCAGTCCAGGGTGCCTAAACCCCCTCCCACACCCCCTGTGGTACCCAGACAGAGTGGCACCACTTTTGGAGGCTTCTGTGGAGAAGCCCGCCAAAAAGTCGAACAAAGGGCTCGACTTGGGTTGGAGTCACAGAAGCGAACACAAATGCCATTTTGGAAACAAGTTTCGGTAAAAAATACCAACCAGTGAATTTATATTAATTTAATAAACCGGCGGTATGTTCGAGGCTATAGGAATTAAATAATTAAAGTTGGTAGCCTCGAACAATGGGAAATCCCATAGGAAAATATTCACGGTCGAATATAAAAAGTAGTTTCCACTGCCACCAGCCAAAACTCGATCAGGGGGGATGGAGACGTGCCCCCTCGACTAACAGACCCCAGGGCAATCGAATTGCCCCGACCAGTACGTCCACAATATGATGGTTTGTACTGGTTTCTGTTAATAATTTGGGACTAGTAAAGCCAGTAGTCAGTCCCAGGGTATGGAGTCTATGGTGGGGGGTCACTATGACAACCCTGTGTTACTGCACTGAGGGTGCAGTGTAACACACATCACAAAAACACATGAAGCCCTATGGAGTAAAAGACCCCATAGTCCATTAAACACATCTAGAGTCAAAGAAACACACTCAAATCATGCCCAAGAGTGAAGGTTGAAGAGTCTCACTCTTGGCAGGAGAAAAAAATAAACCCCAAAATCCAGCAAAGCTGCTGGGGGACTCACTAGGTTAGGAAATTCAGCCTAAACAGAGAATTCTCCCTAACAGACGCGTTCTCGAAGACCCTAAGCATTTTCTTTCGAAATTCCTCCCACTTAGCTGGAGAGATGTGTTAAGTGGGGCAGGTGACCCTTTCTGGGGAATTAGAGGATGAAGAAGAGGGCGATCTAGCACGCCTCTTCTTAGAATATCACTATCTCGAAGAATGGTGGGAACCGCTTCAAGACCTTGATAGGGAATGTTTTACGATGGTGAGGAGACAAATATCTCGACTTAGCTGAGGACAATTTTGAAGGAGTAGAAGATTTAACAAGCTTACCTCTTTCTAACTCCCCCCGCCCCCTACACTCCTTCAAGGCTTTCGCCGTCATAGACACACAGTCCTCACATTCCGAACACTGGTGCTCTGATACCAGGCTCCACAAACGGATCCTGTGAGGATCCGTTAATAACATCTGTTTACCACACCACAATCTCGAAATATTTTGAAGCTGGATCGTGGCGTTGATGTTTCGGACGAAGATGCCACCGTAGGATATTAAGATTTTCGATGAGTAGAAGAACCGAGCGTTGCGTCTCCGAGGCTTACAAATCGCGGAAAAACTGAACTGAGCAATGCACGCTGCGCGAGACTATTTATACCTATGGTGACGTCGACACCGATAGAGGCCTTCGAGGGACAGAGACTCGAAGGACGTCGATGCGCAGCGCCCTCTACTGTGAAAAAATGTCTGAGCCCAGCAAGCTGCAAGTGGATTTATCAAAGATAAGGAATACGTGGGAGGACACAACCCATTTGAAAAGGGTACGCTAGGATTGATTCTGTGCGTAGATGTGCTGCTACTAACGCTCGTACCTTGGTGAATACCCTTGGAGCAGAGGCTATGCCGAAGGGTAGCACCTTCAATTGGTAGTGCTGGTTCGCTATTTTGAAATGCAAGAACCTTCTGTGCGCTGGGAACATTGCAATAGGAAAGAATGCATCTTTCATATCCAAGGTTGCCATGTTGTACCCTTGTTTTAACAGTGGGATCACTACTTGTAGTGTTGTCATGTGGAATTCTTGTAGCTTGACATAGGTGTTTGTAGAGTGCAGGTCTAGGACAGGGCGTATTGTTAGGTCTTTTTTTCAGCACAAGGAAGTACATTGAATAGCTTGGTTTACCTGGTTTGCCGGGACGTTTTCTATGGCGTCCATTAGAAGCAGCACCTTCACCTCTTCCAACAGGATGATTTGTTGTTCCTGTGAAGATTGCCTTTGTCTTGGCTGGTGGTTGGTTGGCGTTTGGATCATTTCTATGCAATCACCCCCTGCCAAGGTGGAAAGTACCCACTTGTCCCAAGTGATCCCCTCCCATGCGTGGGTAAAGTGTGAAATACGACCTCCTACTGGAGTGGCATGGGAGGGAAACTGTAGTGGGTGGTCATTGCTTAGGGGGCGGGGTTGAGCCCCCTCTTGAGGAGGAGGATCTGCCCCTACTTTGCGACCTTCTTTGGCCTCTTTGAAAACTCTGTTGCGAGGACTGCCCTTGTGACAAACCCCAGGACGAACCTTGGCCATCTTGAATGTAATTCGAGGTCCGTTGGGAATTTTGTCCCCTGAAACAGCAAGAGTTAGTTACCTCTCTGCCCAAAGGGTTGGTTGGTAAATTGCCCTAGGGATTTGAGGGTGTCATGGTTCCTCTTTTGCGCTCTTGAGAGCATCCTCCACTGCTTTGCCGGACAAAGCGTTGGGTTCAATTTAGTAGTGTTGCCTGGGTTCCTAGATTGAAGCCTGATTGGCGTAGCCATGCGTGGCGTTTAATTAGTGTGCCTTCTGCCATGATTCTCACTGCATTGTCTGCTGTGCCCAAGTTGTTCTTGAGGATGCAGTTGGCTACTTGTTTCCCCTCTGCGATGGGGAGCGAGAGCTGTGTTTTGAGGGGCTCTGGGGCCGAGTCCATCTATTGAGCGATTTCATTCTACTTGTGACAGTTCTTACTGGCTAATAGCGTTGTGTTATTAGCTATCCTTGCTTGGTAGGATGCCGACGAAGCTACCTTCCTGCACAGGGTGTATATTTTCTTACTTTTTGTCAGGAGGGGCAGAGGCCAGCGAGGTTTCCACCCTCTTTCTTGTAGTAGTAACTACTAAAGAGTCAGGCTTTAACTGTCCCCTAATGTATAAGGGGTCTGGTCTGAACATCTTCTCAATGCAGGGGTTGAATGTCTGTGTTAAATTGGGTGTAAGCAGAGAGGGTTGGATGCGTCTCTTTACCGATTGTAACAGGTTATAAACTGGGTTGCTGTTTTTTATCCCCAAGGATGTCTTCCACAAAGTCTGTGTCGACTTGGGCTTCTTGTGTGTCTATTTAGAAGTGCTCTGCTGCCTTTAGGAGCATGTCATTATATTGTAACTGGTTGTCTAATGGGGAGTCAGCCAACGGTGGGTCGGTATGATCTGGGGACTGAAGACGTACACGTCCTCATCGTCATAATATTGGTCCATGCCCACTGTTTTCTCTGTGTATGTGCCAGGGTCAAGCGAGCCTTGCGTGGTATGATAAGTATTCTTGTAATAGGTCCTGATGCAAGGTGGAAGCCAGCGTGGTGTCTAGGCAGGTTCTTTTGGCAGTGGGCTGAATGACTGCTGCCCTGCTCTGAGTGGCTGCTGCCCTGCTTTGTGGGGTTCCCTGAAGAGTTTGGAGGACCTCAGGGTGGTTGTCAAAGAAAGTAATAAAAGAGGACATACTCCTAACTTTATCAAATTGTTCTATGGTCCACTGTGAGGAGCTTGTACTAAAAGGGGAGCAGGTGTAGGTGGGAGCTATGGGACAGGATTTATTTTATGGTGCATAGCCCCTGAAAGAGTTTCCTCAGGGGTAGTGTAAACCCTGGTTTTAGCACCTTGAATCTTTTTATCCTGGGATTTGTGGTTTTGAGACCTTTGGGCCTTTAACAGGGTGTGTGGAATGTGCTTTTTGATTAACCCACAATCATTTTTTAGCTCTGTGCTTTTTTTTGAGGCCGTTGATGCGTCTTTCAATGTCCGGTAGTCTGCGTCTGATGACTTTGTAGGTTTAGATGCAGTGTCGGAAACTGAATTTGCGGTCTGTTCCGGGGGCCTGTTGTGTGGTGATCGCGACGGAACAGAGGACAGGGAAATTTCAGACCTACCCCTTGACGCCGCGTGTGGCCTGTCGGCAGGGTGGTTGACTTTCAGCCGTGGGGGGGGGGGGGGGGGGGATGTGCTTAGTGTGATGAGACTTGGTAGTGCTTGAGCCACCGGGTGTCATCCCTGTAGCAGAAACGACGGCCTGCCTGTTGGGTTCATGGGCTTGCACGCGGGAATCCGATGGATCCCAATCACCCTCAACGTCACTTAAGACGTCAATGCTGCGGTCGCTGGAGGCTCCCTTGACAGCCATGGTGGCCTTGGCCTGCATGGCGTGGTGGACTCAGCGTTCGGTCTTGCAGTCCTTTAGGGTTTTGGGCCTGAACAGTCTGCAGGACTTGCACTGTCATTCAGCGTGATCCCGGGGGAGAAAAAGATTGCACACCTGGTGCAAGTCTTTCCAGGGGAACTTCCTATTACAGGAAGGGCAAAATTTAAAAAGAATGTTTTTCATGATGTATGGGGATGGCAGCCTGGCGAAAGATGGGAGTAAAGGGGAATATGCATACACTTAACGAGACTAGAATATGAACCTCCCCCCGCTCTCCCTACTTTGCAGGGCCGAGGCCCAGTGGGGCCATCAGAGGCCTAAAACAAAGGATCGTCGAGACGGTGTTGCTGTCGTCGATGATTGAAACTTGTCCTTGAAGACGTCGCCGAAGATCTCGTGGTAAACGGATATCGAAAGGACAAAAAGAAAAACTAGAATTAACTTTTTCTATGTAATGGCGTCAGCCAAGAAGGAACTCTGCGATATGCGTCCAACCAGGATGACGGAAAAAAACAATCTAAGCGACCTCGACGCGTGAAGGACCATGGGTACAGTAGATGTAACACTAGGGATAGTATTACTGGAACGCCCTGTCAACGTCCCTTTGAGTTTCGAAAACAAAAACTAATAGTCTGCAGGGTCGGCCCACACACACACACTGGCCGTAACATGGAGTGCACAAAGGCGTCTGGCCGAGCTGATGCAGCCCGTGCTGCACCCCCCGACGGCAGGAACATGTCAGAAGAGCAGCTCTGTTGGAAGATAGATATCAAAGATGAGGAATCCGTGGGAGAAGATAACATTAGAATGATCCATCTCAAAATTGTTTATTTTGCTTGACCCAAGCCCACCCTAGGACCCACACGGGCAACAAACAATTGATCTCTTTGCTGATTTAACTTAATCTATGGATGTAAAAATGTAAAGTCCTCTTTGAGTCTAGACAATGTAGCCTGTTCTCCCTGGAGGGATAAGGGAGCAGGTAAAATAGTCTTAATTGAATCTTTTGTGTAATATGAAAGCCTGGATAACTTCAGATGTTAAGAACAAGCGATAAGGATGCTTCATTGAAAGAGCCTGGTACCCATTTCTCTCCTGGCGGTTGTGATCACCACAAAAAAACGGTTTCCATGATGGACAATCAAAGAACAGCAATGCATTGGCTCAATGGGAGAAGCAATTCGGAAAACTTAGTAGCAGATTCAGATCCCATCTAGCATGTTGAATTGTTTTAGTGGGAACATGCTCACTAGGCCTTAGACACAATACATCACTGTAGAGATCACAGATTATGAGCTCCGACTTGAGGTCCGCTGTTGAAACGGAGATGTTAACAGAGATGGCTGCCAAGTATCCTTTCACTGTACCAATCATCAACCCACTTCTAGAAAGTGACAGCAAAAAGCTGTAGAGGCAAGCAACTTGAGAAACTGCTGCATGACTGGAATCAATGAGTCCATCGAGGGAATCGAAATTCCACTCCACTAGGAACGCATCCCCCACTGCCCCTTTTTAGGGTGGGGGGTTGCCTAGAGCAGAAATACTGATGCTTCCTGTTGGCATAGGTGGAGAACAGATCTACCATGGTGGGTTCTCGAACGATCAAAGTATCGCGCACGAATCTCCTGGCACAACTCCCACTCATGGGAGGCTGCACTCTGCCCGCTCAGACCATCTGCCAACACGTTTTCTTTCCCGGCCAGATGGGCTGCAGACAGACCTAGTTCTCCAATGACCAGCACCATAGCTGCATTGTGCATCCTTACAAAGGAGCAGCAGACTTACCTCCAAGCCCCCCTTGTTGAGAAATTGCATGGCCACTGTGTTCCCCACCCTTATTAGGGCATTTAATCCTTTAATGTAATGTAGGAAGGCCTTCAGAGCATGTCTGATCAACTACAGATCAAGCAGATTGATGTGCAACATAGATTCTGCCAAGGACCAAATCCCGCTCCCTTGGAGATCCCTCCGGTGAGTGCCCCAGCCCTTCAGGGAAGCATCTGTGATCAGTTTTCTCCTACCACAGTGGCCAGAAACATTACCCTGCCTTCGATTTGTCTACCTGGGTCCATCATGGCAGATACTGAGCTACTCAAGAAGAGAAATGAAACTGGCTCCCCCATGCTACCCCAGTATTAAGACCATTCAGACCTGAGCTAATATTGCTGAGTTCTCGTCTGAAAGCGATCATGAGGTACCAGAAAAAGGCTAAATGCCATTAGACCCAAATGGCATAGGTCAGTCGCAACTTGTTCTGTAGATCAGGCTTTGATAAGACCGTCACCCAGGGTGTGGGAAGACATGAATCCTCTACCTCCTAAATCTGGCCCCAACCAACGCGATCAGCTTGGTGAAAACTCTTGGGGTGGAGGTGAGCCTGAACGGGTGGATGCAAAATTGGTAATGCATCTTGCCGATCACAAACCCCAAGAACTTCCTGTGCATTTAATGGATAGGCACATGGAAGTAAGCTTCCTGGAGGTTTAGGGACACCAACCAATCTTTCATCTCCAGGGCTCACCAACGTCTTGAACATCCCCTCTCAGGAACTTGTTTAGAAGCATTAAATACAAGAAGCAACGTGAACCAATGTCCTTTCTAAGTACTGTTAGATAAGATTTTGATATCAATGATACATCGTCTGACTTGTGTCAACCCCAGAACATTTGCTTTGACTAGGTAACCATTTTACGTTGTCCCTAGGTGAAGAGCAATCTTTTTCCCCTCTCACCTAGTCTTTTACTCTATGTGTGAAAGTTTCATGTCTCTCCATAGTGTATGGTTGAAGTTATAGTGTCCTACAACTTTTGGGCTTAGGCTGGGTTGCCCCTATGGGCTCCCCTGGCAATGTCTCATGTACTTGGGTGAACAACAGTTTCTAAGAAGAGGAATTTTCATCTCCCTTAGCATTCTATATAGTGACCCAGCATACCCCACCATATGTGGAGTGCTGGGGGGAGGATGACAATGCATTACTTAACGTAAAAGCATTTCTGATGGTTGTATCTGCTTAGATTCACATGCTGTGCATAGTCCGACATCCAGTGGTCACTGCGGATTATTGCATTTTGTTTTTCGTAGTCGAAAAGGGGACGTCGACAAGGCGTGTCTGTAACACTATCCCTATAGTGACGTGCAGTGTACCCACCATTCCTCACGCGCCAAGGTCCCTCTGTATTTTTTCTGCCCTGAGGGAGCCTTATATACGCGAGTGAGTACAGAAAAGAGAGAGATGTAGAAAGATGTCTATGTTCTTTCCATCCGAGCGGGGAGGAAGGGTGGGCGCATGTGAATCTAAGCAGATACAACCATCAGAAATGCTTTTACGGTAAGTAATGCATTGTTTCGTTTTTCTGTTTCATTGTGAATGTTGCTTCCATCTTCTGGGCCAGCTCCTGCCTCCCTCTCCCATTGGTTGCCTTGGCCCCCTTTAGCCAATGGCTGCAACCGGGAGGCGGGAGCCGGCCACACTGTCGAAGGCCCACAACAAAGGCGACTGTCTACCGCTGTCCACCGCGGTACGCCAGATCGCCTGCCCCGCCGTGAGTGTCTGTGTGCCCCCTTGCCCCCCCCGTGAGTGTCTGGTCGCCGCCCTGCCATGAGTGTCTGGTCGCCGCCCTGCCATGAGTGTCTGGTTGCCCCCCTGCCCCCCGTGAGTGTCTGTGTGCCCCCCTGCCCTGCCGTGAGTGTCTGTGTGCCCCCCCCTGCTTGCTCCCCCCCTTTTTTGCTCTGCGTTTCACCCCCCCTTCCTGCCTCCTTCCCTTCCCCCCCTCCTTCACTTCCATCCTCTTCCACCACCTTCCTACTCCCCTCCCCATCTTCTTTCTCCCTCCTCTCTGTCTTCACCCTCCTAGCACTTACTCCTACCATCGGTTCCTTGACTCTTGATAGCAGATTGTCGGTCTCCCCTTCTACCCCTCCCCTGCTCTTCAAATTTGTCACCGACATTTTGCTTAGTAGCGTGCCTTGTTCTCCGTCCCCCTCCGGCCCCTGCCCCCCCCCCCCTCCCACCCCGCCTCTTGTTTACCACCTGCACTGCGTAAATTGTCGTCAGACATAGTAATGTTACTGCTTGCTTTGTTCTCCTTCCTATCCATTACCTCCTGCCTTACTTGTTCTATGCACTTGCACTATCAGAAATGTCGACAGGCCTATTATGATAGTTATTTTCACATTCTGTATTGCTTCAAGGACTTTGCTGAATGTAACTGTATTCTCCTATGTCCCCTCCCTCCTTGAAGCGCTTTGAAACACATTGTGTATAGGCGCTATATAAATAAACTAATCATATCATATCATTGTCTTCTGATGTTTGTTAATCTTCTTAGAATCACATGCTGTGCATAGACTAGCAAGCAGTACCCGGAGTTGGAGGTGGGTTGTGAGAAGGAACAGTAGAGAAAAGATAATACTGCTTGTCCCACCTGGGAATCAGATCTAGAGTGAGCATCTAGACAGTAGTGTTTTGTAAAGGTGTGTACAGAACTCCAGGTTGCCGCTTTGCAGATGGACTCAAGGGGAACGTTTGCAATGAATGCTATGGATGCCCCAGTGCCTCGAGTAGAGTGTGCTCTTGGCTTGAAGGGTAGTTCTCTATTAGCAAGAGTGTAACAGAGAGTGATGCATTGAACAATCCATCTAGATATAGTGGACTTTGAGACTGCATCTCCTTCTCTTCCACCGAGTCAAAGAACTGATTAGTCTTTCTCAGTGGCCTAGTTCTTTCCATATAAAAACATGACAGCTCTGCGCACATCGAGTGTATGCAGGCTTTTTTCTCCCAAATTGGAAGGGATTTGAAAGAACGTTGGTAGATCTATTGACTGGTTGACATGGAATTTCTATATGAATTTCGGTGCAAACCTTGGGTGTGTGCGCAGAACCACCTTATCTTTGTGAACTGTTACGAAGGGGTCTAGAATAGAAAGAGCCTGTAGTTCACTTACTCTCCTAATGGAGGTGATAGCTATTAGGAAAGCAGTCTTAAGGGTGAGGTCCTTAAGAGTTGCCTTGTGCATGGGTTCAAAGGGTGAGCCCATGAGCCTGGTAAGTACCACATTAAGGTCCCAGCCGGGAGCTGGGTTAGCTATCGGAGGGTGTATTCTCTTTACCCCCTCCATGAAGGCTTTGATAACTGGGACTTTCCACCATGACACCTTAAGTTGAGAGGTGATGTATGCAGAAAGTGCCGCTAGATGGACTTTAATAGAATTGAACACTAGACCCGAGTCCAGTAAATGGGTCAGGTATAGGACAATTTGTGTGGGAGAGCAGTGGACTGGGTTGATGCTCTTACCTCTACACCAGATGGCAAATCTCTTCCACTTGCTAGAATAGCAGTGGCGAGTGTTGGGTTTTCTAGCTTCTTTGAGAATGTCCATGCATCTGAGGGAGTTGTAAATGGCCAAATTCTATGACCTCAGGAGCCAGGCTGCTAAGTTCATGTTCTCTGGGCATGGGTGTGGTGTCTTGCCCTTGTCCTGTGACAGCAAGTTGTACGGGCAAGGCAGTTTCACTGGTGGGGACAGGGACATCTCTATCAGATGCGCAAACCATGGTTGGCGGGCCCACATCGGGGCTATCGGTATCATGGTGACTGGTTCCTGGTGCATCGTGTGCACTATCTTGTTCAGCAGAGGAGTCGGGGGGGGTGGGGCTGTCCCATAGCATCGAAGAAAGAGTCCCTTCGCCTTCTGAGAAACCCTCTCGCTGGCTAGGGTCTTCTGTCGCCGGTGGGAGCTGTCCCAGCCTACCCTCCGGTGTCCTCGGCGTTTCTTTGGCCTTGTGAGCGGTTTTCGACATGTCACCCGCCGTCCGTCTCTGGCCGTCTTTAGAAGCTATACGCGCGAGGCTTTCGGCGATCAGCTTCTCAGTCGAGGGATCGGCCGCCGGCGCGCTCGACAATGCAGAGTCTTTACTGGCAACGTACGCACTCTTGCAAGGCACGTCGCCTGAGGATTTGGGGTTAGCGCCCTTATTTACAGAAAGCCCAGTCGCGGAAGCGGTGGCGGGGAGGGCTTGTGACCCTTACGGTCGGCGGAATGGCTATGGCTGCCTTCGTCTTTGACAAATGCGTGCCATGGGGTATGTGCTTATGTGTTTTTCTGTGTTCGTCCTTGTCGCTGGGGTGTTCATCCCCATAAGCGGGGCGCGAGCTGGGCTTGTCGGGGACGGACGACGAGGAGCGGGAACGCTCCTTCGAGAGGTCTACAACCTCCGTTGCAGAGGCCGTGTAATCACTGTCCTCATCACATTCGGCGGCGGCGGCAGCTGGCGAGGAGTCAGACCTAGACATCGCATAGGCTGCCCACCTTTTGACCCTGCGGTCCTTTAAAGTTTTGGGTTTAAGTAACTTACAGGCCGCACAGCCGTCATCTTTGTGATCGAGGGACAAGCAATGGTTACACCGTTTGTTCTTGTCCTTCCAGGTAAACTTGCCCTTGCAACACTGGCAAAACCTAAAGGGCGTCCTCTCCATAGCTGAGGGCATGAAATGTGATTACGACCTCTAAAGAGAGGGAGGGGAAAGAGAAAGGCATTCTCAGAGTGTTAACAAAGAAATGACCAACAACCCCACTCTCCCTACTGTATTAGGCCGGCGAGGCCCGGCCAGGTGTTCGGCAGCGCCGAAGGATCTCCTCCGCTTGTCCCTCCGTCGAAGATCTTGCTCGGCGGAGAACAGCTTGGCAGCTACGTCGAGGGAGGGATCTATGTGATAGTTAATAGTAAAATGACCAAGGGTCGAGGAAATGATTTCGCAATGTCTCTCGAGGAGCTCCGCATAAAGGCGACCAATAACTGGGCGGAAAAAAACAATCTGAGGGACCTCGACGCGTGAGGGATTGTGGGTACACTGCACGTCACTATAGGGATAGTGTTACAGACACGCCTTGTCGACGTCCCCTTTTCGACTACGAAAAACAAAATGCAATACTCCGCAGTGACCACTGGATGTCGGACTATGCACAGCATGTGATTCTAAGCAGATTAACAAACATCAGAAACAATGTATCCCCTTTCTTACTGACATGGTAACATTTTGTTATAATTGCAAGTTTCCCTGAATGGCTGGTCGCAGTGTAACTCAGTGGCTGTTTTGTCTTCGGCAGGAATCCTGTGGATTCCCCACCTAGGCTCTAGAGTGTGTGGAAAGGCAGGAAGCGAGGAAGGAGTATAAAACTCTGCAGCCCTTTGTCTTTCACATTGCCTGAAAGGTGCCCAGTCTCAATGGTTGGCTAGCTGTCCTAATTGGACAGCCAGATAGCCCCGTGCTGTAAAATGAAGGGAAAGAATGCAGAAGTTGTGCTGTAGTTCCGGATATAAAAACTCTGGAAGCTCCTGACAAGTCGACCACTGGAGCTGAAACCGAAGAGGGCGATGAAGAAACGACAGCCGTATTGATTTACAGCTACAGGAGAGCCTGCTGTAGTCCTTCTTTCAAAGCGACCTGGGACTCGGATAATGACGACCCCGACCCAGAGCCTAGTGAAATCCACTAGACTCACAATGACCTGCATTTTGAGCCATTCCACGTTGTGCTGCGACCTTGCGGGCTGGAATACCCTGGGATAACGAGCCATCGTACAGTGCATGGTCTTCCGAATCGAGCCGAAACTTTGGGGGCATCCTGCTGGACCTCCAGAGACATGAATCGAGTACGCAAAGTCCCCTCACCAGAGTGCTGGACCTTGCAAGTGACGAGATTCCAATCAGCGATATTCAGTCTTCTGGCTCCTGAAAAGGATGGCAAAACCATAGAGCCGCATCCAGCTGCAAAGAAATGATTGCCTTGAGCCTTCCACGTTGATCCCTGCTGCAGAAGCCCTACCAATGTCCTGTGTTCAGTCTTCATGACAAGGAATTCAAAAACTGGGTTTTTAGCTGTAGATTATTAAGTCTCCCCTGTTGCAACCTCCTCTTCTGTGCCGAGTAAATAATGCGAAGAACCTCTTGTCTAGAGCCTTCCCCGTGATCCCAGCTGCAAGTGCGCTTCCCGTGTCCTGTCTTCAGGATAAAGGAATTCAACGACAAGGTTTTTGGTGGCAGATCTTCTTGCTGGAACTCTTTCTTGCTTGCTAAGGTACTGTGTTGGCTGGGGTATTTACTTACCTTAAGCCTGTGTGATTTCTGTAAAGCTTTGGGGTGTCCTTGAGAGTCCTCTCATCCACCCTCCCCCTTGCACTTTTCCCTTTCACCTGCACTTGCGCGATCTCAATGTCACCCGGCCTAGTAAGATTGTTGCCTTCGTCTTCCCTCTGATCCCCTTCCTTGCCTCGTCGTGCCTTGAAACACTTGTGTATAGGCGCGTTATAAATGCCATATCATACTGCGGTTCTCTTATCCTTCGGTTGATCTCGAGGCCCTGTTTCCGAGCTGTTTTTTTAAGCGAGTTTCCCACTGCTAGAAGGTATGATACTTTCCAGTTATACTGGGTTAGTCTACACTACTCATATTATGAGTGATTCACACTTTGCTAAGCCCGCTTTTCTGTTGTAGAGCAGACCGTTGTGACCCCATTGAAGTTCTTAGGATACACACATTTGGGAATAACCACATTGATAAAGACAGTATTTGTCGTATTTCTTTTAAGCATAAGGTAAATCAACTTTCATTCTTTAACAAATATTGTTATAAGGACGGTACTCTATCAGGTTTAAGGATATATACTCTGCTAATTTCAGAGATTTGTGTTACTTTGCTCCTGAAGAAGAGACATACGAGTCCTGAAATGGATTGAGCTGCATTGGCTATATCTCTCAGAATAAATCATTTGGATGAAAATAGGAATTCAAGATTTATGTCCCTTACTTCAGTGCACTGTACTAATTCATTATGCAAGTATTATGTTGATCTGACTAAAAATATCATTTTAACTATAACTGGAATGGAATTTATTTGTGCAGGGGACGGGAGTGTCCTACAAGTTAGGACACCTTTCATGATGTCTTTGTATTACAATCTTTGTGCCAGGATTGTTGTTCTCCCAAGCAACTCTACCTTCTTAATTTGCTATTGTACTTCCCACTATTACATTTGTTCTTAACCTCAAACATTGCTTTGCAGTGTAAGATGGTCCTTTTTAGGTTTTAATACAAGAACACCTAAAGATTTTTGCAAAATCTGTCAATTGTTAAGAGGAAATCGGGAGGGAGATTGTTGAGGATACCAATAGGTGATCAACTTTCACTAAGTTTAGCAACAATAGCAATTTTTATAGTGTAGACTTGGATTTTATGAAGTGTAAGAAATAAAAATGTATTTAATTTAGGATATTTATATTTTCCTGACAGCAATTGGTAGCTCTCTATTGGAGTGTCTTTGTAGGTTATAATGTACCAGATTTAAAAAATTGAAGAATGTAATGTTTGATATCAATGAAAATATACAGAAATATGAACTCATACACGGTAATGACCCCTCGTTTCCTGTTGGGAGTCTGTTGTCATCTGCTCAAGCCAAAGTGCTAGATTAGGACGCAAACCTTCACCGCAAAGAGGAGGGGTATGGAGGATGAGACACGAAAGACCGTTTCCGGAGAGGTATCTAGCCACCTATTTTCTTTCAGACCTTCAGCTCAATATGGCAAGTTGGGGTTCCGCGAAGATGAAGCTCAAAACCAGCAACTCATCGCTACTAGCACCCAGTCACATCTACAAAAGAAATGGGTCAAGTCATCCTCTGCCTCAAAAATACTGTGAAACAGTGAAATAAGTTCTTCTGTGCACCGTGACAAGGTTCAGAGCTACAGGCCTCTGAATCTGAGAAACAGGTTAAGAATGTTGGCATTGAGGCCAGCTGTTCAGCAGTATGGCCAGCAAAGGTAGCAAAAGAGTCAAACCTGGCCCCAGCACATGGTCTGGATGGCCTTGGTAAGGGGGCAGAACATGGGATCAAGCGTGGAAGCATACAGTGGCAACTACGTCCAGTGTCTTCACTCTTCAGCACAGGAACAGCGAGCTGGATCACCAGCTCCTGGGTTGACATCAGGGGGAAAAGGTGGTTTCTTTGAAAACAGAGCATTACAAACTTCAAAAGCTCAGTATTTCTTTTGAGTGAATGACACAACAGGAAAGGAGAGGTCCTGACTAACCTCCAACAAAGCATATTCAATTTCATGCAGACTCTGGTGAGTAATTTGGATGGCGCCATTTTCTGTACAAAGACAAATGTTTCTTGGAAAAGGACAGTATGAGATTTAGGGCCTGATTCACAGAGCGGTTTCCAATTGGATTTCAGCATTATAAAACGGGCCTCAAGTGTTTTTTTTTCTCCCAACCCGTAATGTGATTTGGATCCAGAGGAAGTAGAACATCAGGAGAGGGGGGGTGGGGGGACCACCACTGCACCCAGTCTGGTTTATTAAGGACCATTAAAGATTGACCAAGTACTCTCTGACCACTTTAGGATGCGAAGACTGACACAAGGTGGAGTCCAGGTTGCTAGGATCCAACCCCCCAAACTGTAGTAAGGATGACCGGACATTGGTATCTGCCGCTTGCTCACACGACACATTTTCAAATGAAAAATGTTAGGGGAGAAACATAAAACCCAAAAAAGAAGGAAAACACTGGCTGTTCCAAACTCAAAAGTCAGTAGCTGAATAAAAAAAATATAAACAGAGTTCAAAGGGCTCCCATGACTGTTTAAATTCAGAGGTCACCAGTGATAAATCACCACTAAGAAGTGATGCATCCTCAAGTAGCTATGTTCCTTAGCCTTCTTCCTGCTTTCACAGGCCAGGAAAGCCTTATATGGAAATCCCTTTCTCAGGCAAAGGGGCTTTGCATGTGTGGGCCAGAAGAAGGCGCTGGCGCCGTCAAGTCGCAATCCACATCCTCTGGTGCCGGAAAGTCTGTTGCTGGATGGATGTGGTGACCAGTGGTTGTCCATGATTGGACAACCATGGCTGTTTGAATGGTCAGATCCTTTCCATTGGCGGGCTTGGGCTTGCTACCAGCATGAACGATGGATAAAAGGAGAACTCCTGCAGCTGTTCTTCTAATCACAGTTGGAGCCAATGCTTCTACAAAGACAAGCAGCCCGCTGACCACCCCCTGCAGCTGATCAGAACTGACTCCAGTAATTGGTCCAGAGTTCAAAACGAGCAAAACGCATGGGGTTCCAGAGAAATCTAACGAGGAAAAGGTGCAAAAAGAAAATCTTTCCAAACAGAGCAGTTTTTTGCTCAGTCTGCTTTTGCCCTCACCAGATGTTTTGTTCTGCAGTTCATATTCTCCTTTCTTTTACCTTGTCTGACACACACAACAGAGGTTATTGCTTCTTTCCAATTCTACCCCATCTCTCCAAACAGACACAATCCCATCAACATCTTCTCTGTTGTCAGCCGTCTCAGATTACAAGGTTTTGCCCACCTGTCTTTCCGTCACTTCAGAGGATCATGATTTCCCCCGTTAAGTGCACTAAAGGACAAGGCCCTAGAAGGTGGCCCACGCATCTTCATTGCCTTTATAGACTTAACTCAGGCATTCGACCGCGTGGATAGATTCCGTCTCTGGTCAAAATGTACGGCCTGGAATTGTCCTCTAGCTCTTTTAGAGCCAAAGCTCTCTACTCGGATACCAACATGAAAGTTCAACTTGATCGCCTTTGAGTATTAGCTTCAGAGATCCCAACGTCAAGAAGTGTGAAACAAGGGTGTCCTTTGGCACCGGCACTCTTTCTGACTTATTTGGGGGATCTTAAAGAATCGGAAACAGCAGTCCGAGTAGTTGCGACAAAAATGTTTACTGTACGCCGACGACCTAATACTACTCAACCATACCCCAAACGGTTTACAGCGCCAACTTAATAACTTGCAACAATACATCTTGAGAAATAACCTAGAAATAAACAAGAAAAAAACAAATTCATGACGCTGTAAACAAGCAGAAAGCAAGAGAAAATTCGACTTCGCTTAGAAGAAAACTCCATTGAAAAGGTACGGGACTTCAAGTACCTGGGAGTCACGCTGGACAGTACGAAGCAGGAAACAGCAATGCAAGAAGCACTAAGTCAAAACAATGAAACTGGCGGCCCAAGACAAAGCAATAGATAACAAATGTGGTCGCTTCTCAACAATACCAGTGCTGGACTTCTACAAAATGAAGGTGGTCCCTTCTTTGACTTATGGCGCTGACGCCATGCCGAACATACCGACGGCAATTTGGCCGAGATTAGGTCTATTTTGGAGAAGGGTTCTTGGCCTGCCTAACTAAACCTCAGTAGTAACTATTTGCCGTGAATTAAGCTTACTCTCCCTTCAAGGAACGGTTATTTCCAACACCCTGATGTTATATAGGAAATGTCGGATGTCATCCCCTCCCTCAATTTACAACTTAATAAGTTTGGAACAGGGCAAACATCAGTGCTCCGGTCAATCGAGAGTGATGAAGAGGAGTTGTTCATATGAACAAGGAATACAAAAAGCTGTAAAGCAATGAGTTAATAGACTATAGTCCTAAGTTAGTGATCATGGTATCGAAGATATCCAGCATTTCTGTCTTTAAACAAAGAAAGATAATCTAGAGGAATAAGAAAGCTAATGTTATGAATAATTCCAATGGTTTGAGAGAAAGAAAATCGTAACTTTTCAAATCAACATAGTAATAAATAGACTACAATTATGGTAAAAACAAAAAGCGCATATAAGGATTGGAGCACAAAAACTTTTTAACAATTAGGTGAAACACAGAGTTTTGAGTACATATAAGCAACAGTATAAATTAACAAGTTGGTCAAAATTGAACAAAAAATGAAACAAGCCAAATGAAAAATAAATAAATACAATTGTGCAAAAGTCTAGATTCACTTCACAAGTCTGCCTATGTAAACTTGTCACATTTATTCATGTCAAAAAGAACGGTCTCGAAATGATGTTGTTTCAACAGACAGAGACCTAGTACGTTGCGGCGGGCCACCTGTAAGGCTGTTGATCTATATAAAATAAAAAAAAACGCCTTCCTCTGGGCAAAGTAAGAAGTAATAGTCCCTGCAGGGAAGCAGACAAAACGAAAAATACTAAATATCCAATAACATAAAACTTTCTTTGTAATTCTCAGTTGACTATCTTCAGTTGACAAGGTGCCTGAACAATTTCTTCAAAGGGAAAACACCTCAGTGACAACCATGAGCACAGGCGTCTAGTGACGAATCAAAGCCAGCACTCATCTGTGAAACCTATAAATCAAAGTATATAGGTTTAGGTTAAGACTCAAGGATAGAGCTCAGATAGATATAGGGGAGGACAGGCATGTGCCTACCTGTGTAGAAATGCTGCCCTGGTACCCGTAAATTGATGGAATCCTAAAGTGGTGGATTCGCCATTTGAAGTCAGTCTTGAAAAGTGGTTAGTTTGCAGTATTCAAGCTGATAAAAATAAAAAATATAAATATGTATAGATGCTACACATTCAGAAGCATCAACAAATGCGGAACACAGAACATGAAGAACGGTGCTTACTTGTCCCACTTGGCTTGATGACTAAGAGCTATGTGTATTAAATGCCAGCCATATATCTGGTACTGGGTGAGAAAACGTGGGCAAGTTCCATAAGTGATTTAGGAAACCTATGGGGAAAACCAAATAAAGCCCCATAAGAAATCTACCAATAGAGCTAATCAATATTGAAAAGGTTCTGTACAAAATTCCAAACAAGTGAAAAATGGAATAAAGCGCAAGAAATGGAATGCAGCAGGGGACCAAACGCTGAGTTAGCACAGACGTGCATAAGTTAGAGTGAAGAGTGAAAGCTTTTCCCCGCGGCAATTAAAGAGATCGAGCTGCGCGGAGGACGCGGTGCCCGCTGGATACAGCAGGGTGAACAAGAGCAATGTTCGCACGAACGTGCAGAAATCAAATTGAAGAGTAAAAGCTCTTACCCGCAGCAATGAAGGGATCGAGCTACGCGGAAAACGCTCTAGCTGTAAGGAACAGGTATGTACTGGAGCCTCGCACCGTGTGTGTGCTAAGACGGCTTCTGCAGATAAAGTGAGTAATTAGCAGCAGCATTCGCTCTGGGTCCGCGCTGCTGGTAGTCTGACGTTGCTATCCCTGATTGGACACAGACCGAATGCTTGTTTTAGTGTGAGCCCAATAGGTTGTTAGCGGCGCACCCACCCATTGTGAGAAACCGTGACGTGTCCGGCCCTGGTTGGTTGTGAGCAGCACACCCATGCTAGGGGGTGTGTTCACTAACAGGAACCGGTATCTCTCGTAAACCAGATAAACTGTCTGCCTGCAAAGGTGCAAGAAAAGAATAACGGGCTATCAAAAAGAAATGGGCTAGCTACCGCCATACAAAAACACAGTTAAACGAAGGCGGCATATAGATAACCGGTACTATGCAAAGGACAAAAATAAGTCCCAAGTAGGTGCGCCCCCTGGCGTGTGCCGTAGTATGTGCCAGCAGGTTGCTCAATTATAAATGGGCCTGAAAAGATCAAGGCGGCAAACTTTGTTGTGACATAGCAAAAAAGTTAAAATGCAAGAAGTTAAAGCGCAAGATGGTAAATGCCAAAGTGATGTGTAAAGAGTGCAATATTGACATACTTAAAGCCAGAATGTTGGAAAGTGTTGCCATGTACCTGCAATGATGTCACTGCAGGAGAACGGGGATCATATAGCAAGGGTATGCCAAAGTTGGACAGGCCAGGCTGAAAAACCCTGCTAAAATCTGTTTGTGTAGCTGAGCTCGGGTCCGAGTGAAGTGACCATTAGATGGACCAAGAGTAATAATGGTCCTGAAGAATTATAATGGTGGAATGAATTCTTCATTTAATCCCTGGGTATGGGTTACTAATCAAAAAATCCAACGTGCTTCAAAAGGAGTTGTTCAGCAATCTTGTGAAAGTTCTAAAGAAACTCAAGGAACTTGACTGGATAAGGACGCTGGAAGCAGCGGCCACCAACAAACTGACAATTAATCTCCCAAGTAACAAGAAACCTAAACGATCTCCAAAGCTTCATCAAGAAATTCCCAAGCAGACCGGCTTGTGATCTTTTGTGAGCCAACAAACGAAATTTTAGCCATCAGAGGCCTTTCGACCTCTAGCCTCTGTCGCTTCTGCAAATCAACATCTGGAAAAGAAACTATTTGTCAGCTGCTCCCTTCATGTCCAGGTACACAATGGATAAGATCACATTTCCTTTACCACATCTTCACAAACTTTTCTCTGATGTATGAAGAAACACGTTGGCCCAGGTTGATCGGGGGAGAAAAAACGTTGGTTATTCGCGACCTACAAAATCCTTCACTACGTTAAACACAATCTGTTGTCTACCCAGACTCCCTCGACCCATGAAGAGGCCAGAAACGTTGCTAAGTGAGAAACATTTCAAACTGAGAACTCGGTTACTAAAAGCTGAGAACTAAACGTGTTCGACTCTGAAAAGTCACACCTTGGTTGGCGTGTTACTTGGCCACTAAGAATTTGAAAGGACAAGCTCAACACAACACTGGCAGCCTTTTCTGGTCCCAAATGACCCTTATTTGGATGGCACTACAATGTTTCATCAAAAGAAGTACCGCATTTCTAGTGTAATCATCTAAGATGGTTTTCAACTAAACAGATCAATAGAAAGTACTAGGAGAAATTAATAGTTACCGTAGTGACTAATGTACTCTTAGTCCATAGCAGGCTCGGACTGGCCTATAGTGCAATAGGCCCACGGCCGAACCAAAAAACGCAAAATGCTGCTGTGGGCCAGTTTTGTGGGTCAAAGTGGCTCACTTTTTTTGGCCAATGTTTGCCAGTTTGATGAGTTACTTCACTATGTGGCTACTAGTTCTGACCAGTGTTGCTAAATACATAACCTTTAAAATGCACAATTTCCATCACATTTTTCTTTTTTTTTTTTTTAAACGTCCTTGCGTACTATTCAAACAGTGTCACAAAAGTAATGAATAGCCATTTGCAACTATGGGCCACTTTTTAATTAATGCCCGAGACAATAGTATGGCCCAGTCCGACCCTGGTCCATAGTCCCCTTTCCTCCATACTGCATGGGGCGTCCCTCGCTAGGGACAGGAGACGGAACCCGTTTCACCAGAAAAAAAACCCTTAAAATTTAGAGGCGGGCAGGTGTGCTCCCCTGACTCAGCGCACCGGCGCCACTCCTCATTCCCCATTGACGCATCAACAATATTTAACATTGCCTAATGACACCAGTATTAGGGGGAGGATGGTGGGACATATGGCGAAAAGGGGACTATGGACTAAGAGTACGTTAGTCACTACAGTGAGTAACTATTAATTACTCTTACGTCCCATCCCCTTTCCTCCATACTGCATGGGCGATTATAACTGAATGTAGCCCCAGGGTGGAGAGGAGACCCTCCTTAACAAAACAGATTCCTTAGAAGCACCCGTCCGAAAGCCGCGTCGGATTTAGAGCCGGCGTCCAAACAGTAGTGCTTACAAAAAGCCAAAGAGGTGGCCCTGGTGGCCGCCCTGCGGATGACCTGCCAGGGGAACTGCCGCTGGAAGGCGACGGGCATGGCCTTGGCTCTGACAGCGTGGGCGTGCATGTTAGCTGGAAGTGGTTTGTGCTGCCCCTCCTAGCCCTCCCTGATGGCCGAAACCATCCACCTTGCTTTAGAGGCCTTGGATACCCGATAACCGGGCCTTGACCCCACCCCCGAAGGTGACAGACCATCAGACTTGCGGAAGCCCATGGTCCTGTCCAGATAGAATTTCAGAGCGTGTCTGATATAAGACAGTGCAAGACCCTTAGCACCTCGTCCTTAAGATTAGCAAAGAAGGTAGGTAAGACTATCCCCTCATTCAGATGGAAAGCAGAGACTACTTTGGGTAGGAACGCGGGGTGCGTTCTCAGGACAACCTTATCCTTGTGAAAGGTAGTGTAGGGCTCTGATGCCACCAGTGCTGCATCTCGCTGACTTTGCAGAGCAGAAGTGAGACCCACCAACAGAGCTGTTTTAATGGTGACCAGTCTGATGTCCGCGGACGCCATTGATTTGAAGGGTTTGTGCGCTAGTGTGCCCAACACTACATTGAGATCCCACACCAGCCTGGGGAGGCACGCCAGATGTCGTTTGACCACCGGGTTGGAGGAGAAGACTTCCTCCTCGGAATTCCTGTAGGCAACAATGGCTGCCAAGTAAGTGCGGCATGTATCTACCTGCACCCTTGAGTGAGGTGTGCAGAAAAGGAGAGCACATCGTCCAATGTGCAAGTAAGGGGGTCGATCTCTTTAGAGTCTGCCCAATAACAGAACCTAGTCCATTTACTCTTGTACTGGGTCCCAGTAGCCTTGCTCCTAGCGTCTTTAATGATTTCCAGGTTAGTCTGAGAGAGGCTCAGGTGCTTTAGTATGACCTGCTCAGGTACCAAGCTGCGAGTGCTAATTTCTGTGGACCGGGATGGATGACTCTGCCCTCCTGCTGCTAGTGGAGGGGAGCTTGGCCCAGCAGTAGGTGAATGGGGGGGCCTGTCCAAGAGGATGAGGCGCTCTGAGAACCATGGCCTGGCCAGCCACCATGGAGCTATCAGGATGACGCGGAGGTGACACGATTCCCTTATCTTGCAGATCATCCTGTGGACCAGTGGTGTGGGCGGAAATGCATACGCTGTCATGCCATTCCATTGTATTTGGAGTGCGTCGCCCAGAAAGCCGGGGCACAGCCCCTGCCAGGAGGCAAACTGTTGGCACTTCCTGTTGGCCCAGGAGGCGAAGAGATCCACCTGAGGATGCCCCCATGTGCGGAGGATCCTGTGCAGAAGATCCTGAGCAGAACCTGATCGTTCAACTGCCATTTCGTAATTGTCTGCTCACAGTCTGCCGAGTCTGTCCGCTTCCAAGTTGGACACCCGCAGGAGGTGAATGGCAATCAGTAGATGTTATTCTCCACGGCCCATTCCCACATGCTGACCGCTAGGCTGCACAGTGGAGGGGACCTGGTGCCACCCTGCTTGTTGACATAGTACATGCTGGTGGAGTTGTCCGTCTGGATGAGGATGACCTTGCCCTCGATGCGCGGGAGGAAAGCTTTGAGAGCTAGCCAGATAGCTTTCAGCTCCAGCCAAATGATATGAGACTCCTGCTCCTGACAGGACCAGACTCCAAGGACACTGTGGTTGTCCAGGGTGGACCCCTAGCCTTCTAGGGAGGAAACTGTTGTGATCTTGACTTGAGGGGTCAGTTGCCGGAAGGGTTTGCCAGTCCTCGGGTTGCAGTCCATGAACCACCAATTGAGGTCCGAGTGGAGGGATGTAGGAATGCTGGCAAGCTCCTCTTGGGAGCCCCGCTCCTGATTCCATGAGGCTGCGAAGTGCAGTTGTAATCTCCTCACCCCGAGTCTAGTGTGCAGTACGTCCAGCAAAACTGCCACAATGATCCCCAAGAGATGCTGCTACCACCAGGCCGAGGTCACCTCTCAGCTGATGAAGTGATTTTGCAACCCCCCCCCTTGACTGCCCTGATCTTGTCCTCCGAGGGGAACACACTCTCGGAGCTCGTGTCCCATACGAGGCCCAGAAAAGCCAGGCTCTGAGTAGGCTGCAGCTGCAATTTCTTGTGGTTGATGGAAAATCCCAGCTCGTGCAGAGTGGCCATAAGCGAGGAGGTGGTGTGATGAACCGCCTCCGGAGATCTTGCCCTGATGAGCCAGTCGTCGAGGTATGGGTATACGTGGTGGCCCTGGGCCCTGGAGGAGGGGCACCACTCCATTCATTAGTCTGGTAAATACCCTGGGGGCTTATTTGAGGCCAAAGGGTAGCACCTTGTATTGGAAATGGCAGCCCATGATCCCGAACCGCAGAAAGTAGGGTGAGGCTGCCAAATAGGGATGTGTAGATAAGCGACCTTCGAGATCCAGGGAGCACATCCAGTCTCCCCTGCACAGTGTCTCCGCTATGAGTGCTGGCGTAACCATCTTGAATTTTGAAGAGGGATGGAGAGGTTGAGGGTGTATAGGTCCAACACAACTCTCAGGCCAGCCTGGTTGTTCTTTTGAATGGCGAAAATCCTGGAGTAGAAGTCCAAGCCTCTCTGGGAGGTTGGGACTTCTTCCACTGCCTGGCTCTGGACGAGCGACCAAATTTCAGCCAACAGAGTTGCTGTCCCAATCAGTGGGAGTGGAGGGGCGGGAGGTATAGGTAGACGGTACCCCATGGATACAACAGAAAGGATCAAGGGGTCCGCAAACCTCTGGTGCCAAAACTGTGCGTGAAGGGCAAGCCTGCCCCCACCGGAGAAACGTGGACCCGAAGGGGCGAGCCATGACTTCTTTCCCTCTGAGGCTGTTGCAGAGGAGGGGGACTGAAAAAAAGCCCTTGCTCCACCCCTTTTGTTGTTTGCGCCGGTGCTGACTCGGAGAATGGTCAGGCTGTCTAGACCTCTGTTCTTGGAAGCCCCGGAACCTGCCTGACTGGGTGTACGGCTTGGCCGTGGCCTTCGTAAGGATAAAGACTTTGCAGTTGGGAACTGTTTGTCTTTTTATCTAGTTCCTCATTGGTGGTAGAGTGAAAGAGGTCGCCACCCTCGAATGGAAGGTCCAATATCTGTTCCAAGACGTCAGGGTTGAATTTAGTAGCCCGGAGCCAGGCCGACCCTCTCATGTCCGTGGCAATGACTATGGCCCGGCCAGAGGTGTCGTTGTGGGCAAGGTGGACTCAATGATGTCCTGTGCCACCAATTTGGCCTCTGCCAGCCCAGTCTTTAAGCGTGCCTGGCAGTGCGCCGGACGTTCTGGAAGGAAGTCCGCTATTTCCCACCAAAGCCTCTGGTTAACTGCTGCCAGCATGGCATTCGCGTTGGATTGACAAACATGAAGGGAGGCATTGTAATACAGCTTTTTCCGGTAAGCCTTCAAGATACTCTCCTCATTGCCTAGCAGTGCTGAGGATGTTGCAGAGGAAAATTGAAGCTTTGAGTAGAGTGACGCAGCAACGATCACCGAAGAGTATGGTTGAGGGTGCGCCAAAAGCAAGAGAGGATTCCCCCTCCATCTGCCTATACTTGGCGTCGAGGTGCCGATTGACAGGCTGGGCCGAGTGGGGCTTAATCCATCCCTTTTTGGCCAGAGCGACTACGTCCTTCTGCATCGGAATCCCTGTTCTAGCTGGGGGGGCATAGAGTGAGGACTTTGGCTAGAACCCCTGCCTTTGGTTGCTCGACCTCGGGTTGTGGAAGCCCCAAGTACTCTGCCAAACCGGCAAGTCATTCATGGAAGACCTTGGCCAACGACGGTGTATCAGGGCCCTCCTCCTCATCAGTGTCCACTAGGGTGTCTGGCTGGTCCGGAGGTGGCAGAGGAGTGCTGGGTGCCGAGGGCTGCAGTGTTGGAACCAGAGCCAGTGGCTGTGGTGGAGGCTGTTGCAGAGCCACCTGAACTGTGGGAGGCAGAGGTGCCGGAATTGAAGGAGCCGGCAAGGGCTGCAGTGGCTGCATCAGGGCCTGTGGTGCTGGAGCCATAGGAGGGATGACTATGGGCACAGGCGGAGGGGCCAGAGGGACCATGTCCCTGATGACCTCCCGAAAGGATGGACCCCATTTGAGGAGATCTCACAAGAGTGAGGAACTTTTCAAAAGATCTGACCTCATAGGCCGGTGGGGCAGCATGTGATGTTGACGGGGTAGCGGGCGGCTACTGGGGCCGGTGCATACTCTGTCTAGATGATTGCGTGGTAAACCTGCCCAGCTGATGGATAAGCAGTAGGCTGCGTTAGTGGTTGACACCAGTACCACCTTTTAACTCGTTCACTTACCTGCTCGGCTGCAAGGGGCGGTATCGGACAAGCGGCCGAATTGTCTGGCGCAGCGGCCATCTTGTCAAGTTGCATGCCACGTGCTGAAGTCGTGGTGCTTGGCTCACTGGGTCCGGCCTCCTCCAGGACTCTTGGCGGTGGAGCAGGAGACCTACTCTGCACTTCAAGATGGGTCCTGGTAGACTTAGTGTCCTCGGCAGGTTCGCCGTTAGTGCTGCGTGCAGGCGCCCTCTCGGACATCGGGCCGGTACTAGGGCATAGTAAAACCCAGTAACAGAAACTTGCGGTTCCTCAGCACTGTTTCCAGAGGGATCTGATGACCCCTAGACCTGTCGGCCGGTACCTGAACTAGTCTTGGTACCCGTGCTGGTGAGAGAACCTGATAGGTTCCTCCCGCTCGGGTGTTTCCTTGGGAAGGAGTCGCCCTTGCGAGGCACGCTGGAAAAAAGCAGCCCTACCTTGGGCCTTGACTTATGTCTGACGAATTCCTTCAAGTCCTCTGGAGGAGACTTCTCGAAGAGCTCCCTCCACCGAGCTAGCTTGTTCTTGAGAGCATGCAGTGTAAGCGCGTTGCACACGGTACAACCCTCCCAGCCGTGGTCATGGCCAAGGCAGCGGAGGCAAAGAGCGTGGGGATCGGACGTGGGGAAAACCCCCTCGCCAGCTGGACATCTGCTGAATTCGACAAGCGCCGGGGAGGAGCGTGGCACCAGAGGACCGATTACCTGATTGATAAAAAGAATACAAAAAAAAACAAAGAAAGTATCTGGGGAAGAGCGCATGGTATTACAAGGCCGAAGCCAAACCCAGGAGCGCTGGTGAAATCTGCCTGTTATAGTCGATGCAGAAAAGGGGACTGGGGAGTGGCGCCGGTGGGCAGAGTCAGGGGAGCGCATGCTCCAGGGCTGCAACCCCGCGCAAATCTAAATTTAAAGGGGAACATTATTTTTTTCTGGTGAAAAAGGTTTTGTCTCCTGTTCTAGCGAGGGACGGCCCATGCAGTATGGAGGAAAGGGGAGGTAAGAGTATCAGTATTTACAAGTAATAGGCATATAATACATCAATTTCCAAAGTTTAAAGTTAAATCGTCAACTATTTGCCGCCACCCCCTTCTGCACTCTTAATTAATACCCTTTCTCACAAGAACAATTCAGCAGATTATTATCTGAGAAGCAAGCAATTTAGGGGCGCTGTGGAAGTGAGAGAAACATAGAATAGAAGAAATGTAATCAAATCATGCAGAAAGGTTGACATTTCAACTTTCTAATCCCAGACTTAAAAAGAGACAGAATTGACAATGCAGTTTTGTTTCCTCCCTGCAAGAAAGCGGTGAGAGGCATGTTAAAATGGGGCATGGCATTATTCAAGAACAAAACTGACTGATTCACAACACACTAAAATAACATTAACACGGATTGTTACCTGCTCACAGGAAAGTCTGAAAACCCCTTCCACTCCTGTCACACCAAGTGCAGTTTCAATATTGTGGGTCATCCGGAATGGAACCTTTTCTGGTACGCGCAGGCTCTTTCCTATCAGGAAAAAAGAAAAGAAAAGAAAAATAAGAATTTTCACCTTGGCAGGCGATTCTAGCTCCGCATGGCTGGGCAATCCGATCAGATTATGAAAGCGATGACTTGCCTTTGATTGTTCACCCCTGAACATATGTTGAGTGGAATCAGTCAGTTTAACAAATAGAGTGCATAGAATTTGAAGTTGATTCAACTTAAATAGAGGACCAGGGACAGGTGGAGCAATTGAAGGCCACAATACAACTCCTAACCATGCACACGAACTGTCTTGATCAGTTTGCCATGAGAAAGTTGTGTAATGGTCGGATGGGACTAAACATCAATCGAAACAGAAGTGTAGGAAGGTTTAAGTTCTTACCTTTAACTCTTGTTCTCCAGCATGGGTCTGGCATGGATTCACATGCTCATGATTATTCCCAGTTAGTCTGGTAAAAGAAAAAAGTGTTTCACTTTAGCTTTAAAACTGTATTTCTCCTCTAAATCAATCGCTGTCCTCTGGGTCATACAGACCGGACCCAATGAAAGTCAAACCCTAAACTCCTGTAGCAGCTGGGCTAGGCTATGTGAAGTTCTTGTCGTGCGACAGGAGGAATGCTGAGGCACTGGTCTTAAAATTGTAAAGTGTGCCCTTGCTGAAGAACATCAAGCACCCATTTGTCTGGACTGTGGGGAACTGTTGCCACTGATCGACAGTTTGATAGTCGGCCTCCCACTAGGGTGCGGAAGAGGGTGTGCAGGTCCTGGGACGGTTCAGGCCTGTTTCGCCATCTGCATCCTGGATGGGGGGTAGAGGGGGGTTGTGGGGGGAAGTTGTAAGGCAGGGTAATGACGCAGGGTGCCACTGTTGTAGGCCCGGGAGCAACCCCTATAAGCATCCTGTGTGGTGGAGCACGAGGGCTGACGATAGCGGTTGGTGTAACCCTTGGACGATCTGGAGACTCTACCCTTCAGGGAATGAAAGGACGGTCTTCTCTGCTGCAGGGTTCCCAGATAGCACACCGTCTCTGTGTGGATCTTGATGGCCTGAAGAGTGTCATTGACTGCTTTGCCAAACAGATTGTCCCCATCAAACGGCATGTCAATGACTTTGGTCTGTACATCGGTGGAGAAATTCGTGGCCTTCATCCAACCCTGGTGTCGGAGAGCCACACCACCCCCGCCCCCATCTGGCAGGAGCCAGAGTCCGTTAAGTCGAGAGTGACAGTGATGGCGTGGTTGGAAGCCACCTAATCTTCCTGTGAAAGGGCCAAGGCTTTGGCCTTTTTGTCATTGGAGAGGAAGTCAAGGATGGGACCCCAGCTTGTACCACAGTCCCCTGTCATACCTTGACAGGAGGGCAAGGACGTTGGTGGCTTTGATGGTGGAAGCAGCTGTGGTGATTATGCGTTTCCCTGCAGCATCAAGCTTCTTGTCTTCCTGGACCGGAGGCACCATGGACAACGAAGAGGGGTTGGAGGACCTCTTGCCGTCAGCAGCCGATACCACGGAGTCCAGAGAAGGCAGAGACCAGAGGCACCTGAGAGCCAAACCTGAAACTATTTCTCCTCCAACCGCTCACACTTAGCAGGCATGGTAGTTGGAGCCTTCATGACTGCCAAGCAATCGTCGCATATGTCATCCAATAAAGGGGCCGATATAATGGTCTTTTTAGCAGATTCCTGACAGTTAAAAAGGAAGCCCTCCTCTTCTGGCACCTGGTGTCATGCTTCCGCAACTCCGCCTCTGGGTGCCGCTGTCTTCAGACCTGTGGGGTGTTTTCTACCATCTTCAAAGAAGCCCCTAAAATCATTATTTGCCATTTCCTTCCCGAAATCTGTATTTCCAAAAACATGGACTTCAATTCCCATAATGCAACTTACGGCAGTTCTCATTTCCTGGTTATTCTTATGTATTGGTGTTGGAACCACAATCCCCAGAAGCCCTGGAGCTCAGTGCTACTTTTACCTTCCAGGGACCAGAGAGGGTGGAGGCAGATTACCTTCAGGTGTGCTGCTCCAGGTGCTGCTAATTACCTTGCTTCAGCACAGGGCAGTATTTAAGCAGCTGCCTGCAGGAGCACAGGTCTCTGGCATAGAGTTCGCTCCCAGGCCTTTTTGCCTTAAGCCACGCTATTCTGCTGTTTCCTGTTGCTGTCAGATCCTGCCCCTGTTCCAGTGCCCGGTGCTCCCTGCCTGGCAGCCCTGCCACTTATCTGCCTTCTGTCCTGCTCCTCTGGACTCCATGCCTTGCAGCCTGCTACTCGGTTGCTGTCATTGTTCCCTGTCTGCAGGGCCTTGCTCTCTACCTCCTATTATCTGGCTCCCTGCCTGCTGTTCCTTCTTCCTTTCCTTCAGCTTGTGTGTCCTGGCTTCGGCTTCCAAGTTCCAGTCCTGTGTTTCCTTGTAGCCATCTTCTGTCCTGCCCTGGCTATTCCAGTCCAGATTTACAGTTCCCGATTACCGGTCAGCAGTTCCAGTCTCGTGTATTATTGCAAATAGATTTTCTACTTGCTTTTCCCCCTTCTAAACCATGCTTAGTTGACTTCCAAGTGTTGTCTAGTTATTTATGTTACTGTTCTTGCCCTCACTTGTGCTTCTGTTATTTCTTTGTTCAGAGTTTGGCTGCAGGGTTCCCCAGCAGGCATCTCTGCCCCTTCCTTTGTCTTGTTTTACTTGTAGTCTATAGTGAATTAAATATAACAGTGTGTTGCATTCTGTTCCCTCCAAGGACATCCGCTGTAGGTTCCGACTGGACCCATACTGGCTTGTCTCGTGTGAATACACTCCTTGTTTGTGCCCTAGGGTTCAGACACGGAAGCCACTCCTGCTTCCCCTTTCCATGCGCTTGCAAGGAGTGATGCCTGTAAAAGTAACTTACACATGGGCATTGAGCTTCCCTTATATCTGTGGGCAGTCTCTAGTCCAATCTGTGTATACACCCCTACAGGGATTCCTCATCGTTTGTCCACTGCATGTTTTCCATCCCTTTTTGTTCACTATTGAGATTCTGCCTTTCTTCCTGTTCCGTCGTTCTGAATTACCTTGCCTATTCTTAATTCATCTTTAGCTTCTGGCTATGTGCGCTTACCTGCCCCCTTACATCAGCACAGCCACCTGCCTTGGTGCCCTGCGCAACTTATGACACCAGATTGAAGAGATTGGCGGCTTTCGCAATGGCGTGGAAAAAAACAAACAATTTCGTCAGGAGGAGAGGCTATGGTGGGCACATCGACATGTGGAGGTTCAGATATCAGGGGTAAGGACTCTTGGCTGGACTAGGCATAGGAGCAGTGGGCAGCCGCTGCTGAATTTCAGTTACCAGTGTGGCAGGCTGGTTAGAATGCCCAAGGACATGTTCCTTGGCACAGGTGTAGCCGGTACAGCCGGAGCAGGAACTGGGCCCAAGCCCAGGAGGGCTAAATGGATGGGAAGGCTCATGGGTTGGTGCCGCCCTCATGAGGCATGGATAGAATGGAAATGGGTTCCTCATGGCCCCCTTGCTAATCCGAATAAAAATTCCTATTCAGAATTGGTGTAGCTGGCTGGTGACTTCCTGGGGGATCTCATAGGGATCGGACAGCCTTGGTGGACGTGGGCAGGAAGTCCAGGAGTTGGAGGTATGTCTCTCACTATATCAAAGTCCTTCAGGAAAGAGGCTAAGACAGGGGCCTGCGGCACAGTAATAGGAGCGGTCGTCGACGGGATTGTCATAGGGTCCACTGACGGGGGTCTAGGCGGCAGAGAGACCCTGGCCGTGGTGACCATTGCAGAGGTAAAGGCGACGGTCGTCTATTAACCTTTCGGCGCAGCGGCAGTTGAAGGAAGACTATTTTGCGAAATGCTGTTCGTCGACGGGTCAACAGCTTTGATGAAGTTGTTGACTATGGTGGAACCAGCAATGAGTCCTTAGAATATCTGTTCTTTGACGACGAGCCCAGAAATTTCCTTCAGAAATTTCCTTGCGGACGGAGGTAACCCACCAGCCGGCTGGCAACAGATGACCGACCCTTCTCAGAACTTGGTTCGCAGCCGAGTTGACCGTTGACGAGAAAGTCGATAAAACGTAGGATTTCACCTTTTTTGGGATTTTCGTAGAGATCGTTTCCTCAGGGGACCTCCACCTCTTACAAGCGGGAGTAAAATCAGTGGACCTGCCAGCCCTGGAAGAGGCAGGACTACTCCCCGAGGCCACATCAGAGGCCTTCACTTCCTCAATCCATGCCACAAAACTCCAGTGGTGGTCCTTCCGAGTCTTCAACAAAAAGAATTGCCAGATTAAGCATCTGTCCGCATTGTGGTCGAGATGAAGACAGTAAATGCACTTGAGGTGCTGATCCTCTATGAAGATATTCTTCAGGATGCAGCTTTCAAAGGACCTACAGAGGCTTTTCTTTGTGGTATCCACTATGGTCTAGGTCCAAACCTGGGCCTGTGGCACCACGAGCTGAAGATCTGGAATTAAGATATTCGCCGACAACGGGTCCCAGCTGCCGGTAGTTGCAACGCCACGGTTGACAATGAAGTGATGGAGAATTTCTTCAAAAAACAGCAAAAAACAAATTATTTTCGAGTAGCGAAGCATGATAACTCCCAACACTAGAAACATGCAGTACAATCTGCAGCTGGCCACCAGGGGTGGCGCTTGGGAGGACAAGTATCCTTGGCTGGGGCCAGTATGACCCAAAGGACACAGATAGGCTATAGAGGAGACAAGCAGTTTAAGTTTAAAACTAAACTGCTTTCTTTTGCCAAGGATTCCCAGCCTGACGGTAAATATTCATGAGCATGTGAATCCATGAAAGACCCCATGCTGGAGAACATAAAGTACATAGATGGATTCTATTCTTTGCTGTGACTCAATTTCCTGCCAGACACCAAAAGAAACCCCCTCAGATTCAGAAAAGCAAAGCAGTAGTGTCTGAACAGGGTGCCCACCAATTGTTTCCAAAAACTCTTTCAATGGCTTTGACACAGAGCAGCCTGGCTTAGCTCCTAGGAGGGTATGGGCAAGCATCAAGTTATAATTTGGCCTGCACCCGTACAAATACACTGCTCATAATATGCTGGAAATAAATATGTATACACACACTAAGTATCTATAAAAGGAAAAAAAGAAACAGTCAAATAAGTGATTAGGTAAGTGACCACAGTAAGTATAGATGTCTCAAAATGTGGGGCTGCCCCCCCTAGTGGGGCCCAAAGGATCTCTAGTGGGGGTGTGAGGCTCTTCAAAAAGGGAGTATGGTAACCGCATTTTATAGAAAATATGAGCAGATATGGCATCTCTGGGGGCCCCAGCAACAATATATCCATTCAAGGGGCAGGCTTAGCAACAATATTTATACTGAAGGGGGCTCAGCATAAACATGTTTGAATATCACTGGTATAGAGTAAAAGCAGTAATGTAATGATTCCCAGTACCTCAGTGAAAAATAGACGCTAACAGAGAAGCAGTACATAACTTGTAGGTTATTACAGTAGGGTGAAACCAAAGTCAAAATAATTAGGAAGGCATAATAGGGCAACAATCAGGTTAAGAAAAATGCAGAAAAGTACTTTATCATTACACATACACCCACAAACTCACATTAGATGCAGCTGTACATAATTTAGCCATACTAATAAATACATTAGAAGTGGCCTCCCATGACTGTCAGAGTTCATTCAAAAATCTATAGAAAAATCACCAATACGATTTAAAAAAGAAACAGCTCCAAAGAGTACTTGGGTAAAATGCCCAACCCAATAGTTTGCGCAGTAAAAGGGTAATGTTCGTTAAATTGTACTTATGATGAATAGCTGTAGGAGAAATGGAAACCCCTCAGGTGGAGTCTTGGGAGTTACACTCCACAGCTCGATAACATTAGCGCAGGTGGCTAATGGCTGCAGAGTGAGGGACTTCTGATAATACATATCTAGTCCACTGGGTCTGAGAAACCACTTGATGAGGTGACCTTCAGTGAGAAGAGCAGCACAGCATTTATAGAGCAAGGATAAGGGGTCCCAGCAAGGGTCTCACAGGATAAAGGGACGATCAAGGTAGCAGTAATGGTCCCACGATGAAGGACAACTGCAGGATGAGCAGCGGCAGAACAGCAGCAGCTACTCAGAGTTCCAGGAGTAAGTAAAGATTTTCTTTTTACAAGCTTACCTCTATTAACATCAATGGAACCCTGACATTTTGCTATTGTTTGTCCTGAATTTAGGAGGCAAGTAAAGCATTTTGATTGGCTTAAATTGCTTAGCTCATCTGTTTTAGGGCCACTGGCAATGCCCCAAGGCCACCAGAGCAGGGGGACCCAGTCTCCCTTTCTGAAATTCCTTCTGGTTTTTCAGTCGGCACGCATCACCTTAAAATCAAGTGCAGCAGGGGGTACTTTGCAAACCTTTTCCATTTTGTAAATGTTTGTTACTTTTAGGATCTGCACAAGACGGGTTGGTGGTAGTAGATCATTTTCTACAGTGCCTTTTCAAATTTTGGATGTATGCACTTTTGCATTTGACTGCATAATGACACTTCAAGTACCATACACTCAAAATGGCTGACCCACGGATGTTCTGTCCAGTCTGTTGGCAATTGTATCCCATGGCCTTCTTCATATGTTCTCATGTCAGGAAATGCTATAAAAAGAAAGCTCTTTCCCAGGCGTTGCCTTGGCATTCCATGGCAAAACAGAAGTGTGTGTACACATGGGTGGATGTGGGGGCTGGGACTGTTTGGTCCAATCCACACTGTGGCAAGGGGGGGGGGGGGATATATGTTGGTGTGCAGATGTGGGATAAGAGGCTGCCCAGGATTGGACAGCCCTTGCAGTTGGAATTACGCACAGCCTTCCATTGGAGGGCTGGGGAAGACTGGGGCTCAACTCTAAAATAAAAGGAGGACTTCCTGCAGCCATTCTTCACATTGTCGGTTAAGCCAAGAATACTACAAAGAATTGTACCCAGCGGAAAACCTGTGGCCTGCCATTGAAAACTTACAGTATTGCCTCCAATCAAGTGCAGTTTCTCTGGACAGACCTTCTGAAGACCAACGACCTTTGGGCTAGTGAGACCAATTAGCCTCAACCTCTGCACATGGACCCTGCCCTCTGGAGCCTTTCAAAGTGTCCCAGTACTGTCCTCTGGGCTGACCAGCTCCTTCCAGGGCACTTGCAGTTCACAGATTGCAGATCTGTGTTTCGACCTGGGATTCTGCACACCCCTAGCTTGTGGGCCAAGAACACTTCTCCTGCCATTGCTACTCTTCAACTTAAAGAGGGGCCCTTCAGGACCAAGTTCCATGTATTCGCCACGAGTCACCTACCGTCGCTTGAGTGCAATGATCATCGCGGCTGCCAGCCTTCTTTGTGTCCAGAGAGTCTGACGTTGTGCCTCCTCCAGCATCAGGAACCACCCCACCGGAGCTTGGAACTGCTGCTTAGCCAGACCCAATCTAGACACTGAAAGAGACCAAGTCCTGGACCCACTGCAACAGGACCAAGTAATCAGAGGATGGGAGGCAGAGGGTATGGGGGCGGAGGGGGCGGTTGAGCCGGCACATCTATTCTTTCACTCCTCTGCTGCCATTGGGTAGCATGAGAGCAAAGTCATAATCCTACCTCTCCCTTGCCCGGCCGCGATTGGTTTATTTCAGGCCAAGGATATCCTCTTGGCTTTCCCTAGTATGGTGGGATGGGGGGAGGGAGGGAGGACCCCTAAACTCTGGTACTTTGCTTTGTTTCCTTAGAACACTTAACAGCCTCTTGGCATTGCCTGCACTTATTCTTCACTGTAAAAGCCTATTGCCTCGCTAAAGAACTCACCTTGGGGTTAGTAGCTCTGAAGGGCACTAGGTCCACTCACGTTATCAGGGAAGGACTTCTGAAGTGCTAGGGATCTCATTTTATTAGGCAGGGTAACCATTTTATTTATTTCTTTGTACATTTTTATCATTTTCAGAAAAGAGTAACAAAAACATCAACAGATAACATTTTCAAGAAGGCCGGACATCAATATTAACAGTTTATAAGTTTATCAAGAATTAAACTAATTACTAAAGAAAAACACCCAAACGTATAGATGGGTAAACATCAACTCTAACCAGAACAGCATTCACCAAACTCATTATCGTGAACCATATAACTCATTAAAGGGTGACCAGAGATCCAGATTAACACTCTTGATTTTTTCTATGGTACATATATTTTTCAAAGTCTGACAATAACTGCATATCATTGACCCAATTCTCTATTTGTGGCTTTTTCCTGGTTTTCCACAACTTTAAAATTAGTTTTACCGCCATCATCAAAGCCTTATCAATCCAACATCTGTATGTTTTAGCAGTCCCACATCGTCCTTTGTCAGATGGGAGAATTACCGATATCGGTGTTCTTGGAAGACTTAAAGACATTACAGTGTCCAGCCTATCGAATACTCCCCGCCCTCTACCAGAAGCGACAAGATCTAGAACAATTCCATACATATGGACAATAGTCCCTCTCACTCCCACATCCCCAACATATTTCATTGTCAAGGAGGTCAAACCTATGATTACGCACAGGTGTCCAATACGAAAAACACAACATTTTTTGGTGAACAAGTATCAGATTCAGATCCAATTTGCTCCTATAACCTGCCTGCAGAATATTACCCCACACTCACTCCGAAATTGCATCCTGTAACTCATTTTCCCATTTATCTTTCAATTTGCTCCATGACCCAACAATAGCATCATCCAACGGCATCAGAATCATATAGTTTGAGACAGAACGTGGTGACAACTCAAGTAGTGCACATCCTGCCGGTTTCCTTTCCAGTGGGTTTGACATCAAGCTCATTCTTTGTTGAACAAGCGTACTTATTTCCATAAAATTAGTCAACTCCCTTTTTTCCCCAAACCCAATTTCCTCTGAAGTTCCAAAAAGGAAACCACATGACCCCCTTGTACTAAGTCCCCTACCCTCAGGATACCCTTCAGAACCCAACTAGGCCAATATAGCATTTTGTTCACCAACTGGATCCCTGGATTACCCAGAAGAGGAGCATTATAATGTAAATACATATTCTGGCCACTATCAGTCATCCATTTAACTAAAGTCGTGCGAGTCACATCTATGGTAGGTAGTTATTTCGCTTTGAAGGAACTCTTCCTATTGAGTAAATATTATCCAAATCTAATGGATGAAACACCTCCCTTTCAATTGTTAAGCAACTCGGCTCATATTTATCAATGGACACCATACAATGAGCAGCCTTCTTCAAAATAAAGCTCCTATAGTAACCATTTTATAAGGCAGGGTAATTGTGCTACATATACTGTTTCTTAATTTACTATAATGTACAACTGTTAGTGAAGTTTTTAATTGTAATGACTTCACATCATACAGATTTTACTAATCTTCCTGACTGAATTGTTTTCACCGTTATAAAAGTAAAGTGTTGGTTTCTCTAGTTAGACCTCTGTTGGGGAGAATTCTCTGTAAAGGCTAATTGCCCAAACCTAGTGAGTCGATTTTTGGGGTTTATTTTTTTCTCCTGCTAAGAGTGAGACTCTTAACTCCCACTCTTAGACATGATTTGAGGTGTTCCTTTGTCTTTCCATGTGTTTTATGGGCTATGGGGTCTTTTACTCCATAGGGTTTCATGTGTTTTTGATGTGGGTTACACAGCACCCTCCGTGCCGTAACCCAGGGGCGTCGTAGCGACCCCCAAACAGACTCCATACCCTGGGAGTGACTGTCTCCCAGGGCATGTAAAGTCACCATTGGCTTTACTAGTCCCAAATTATGAACAGAAACCAGTACAAACCATCATATTGTGGACGTACTGGTCGGGGCAATTCGATTGCCCCGGGGTCTGTTCGAGGGGGCATGTCTCCGTCCCCCCCTGATCGAGTTTTGGCTGGTGGCAGTGGATACTACTTTTTATATTCGACCGCGAATATATCTCTATGGGATTTTCCCATTGTTCGAGGCTACCAACGTTAATTATTCAATTCCTATAGCCTCGAACATACCGCTGGTTTAGTTATTTAATATTAATTCACCGGTTGGTATTTTTTGCCAGAACTCGATTCTAAAATGGCGTGTGCGTTCTCTTCTGTGACTCCAACCCAAGTCGAGCCCTTTGTTCCACTTTTTGGCGGGCTTCTCCACAGAAGCCTCCAAAAGTGGTGCCACTCTGTCTGGGTACCAGAGGGGGTGTGGGAGGGGTTTTAGGCACCCTGGACTGAGTTGCCTTGGCAACTCAAGTCGCACTCTTGTGTGATTGGTCAAAGTGGTGAGCCGGCCGGCTCACCACTTAGCATGTTTGATTGACAGCTAGGCTGAATGAATGGGGGTTTGCTGCATAAAAGCAGGGCTTTGGTGACTGGAACTTCAGAAGTTGCCACAGTACCTAAGAATCCGAGGAGGCAGAAGCTGAGACGACCTGCAACGACACCACCGGTGGAGCCCTGCTGAACCGTCTCACCACTTTTCCCCGACGACAAAGGAGATCTCCAGCCCGGAGAGTCTTCTTCCTTTGACTGGTGGGGATAACCAGTTTTGCCTTCTTTTCGCCTTCCTGGAGCACCTCGTGGCCGCCTTGCCTGTGCCAAGCACCCCAGCAACCGGAATACCACGGTTTACCACTACCGCGAGTAGAAGGGTAGTACCTTTTAACCGAAGAACTCTGCGGCTGGTTTCTTCCCTGGCAGTGCAATGACCTTCATCTTTCCTCCACGTCGAGACCTGCTCTTCCTCTGGATGAAACACCGACTTGCAACCGCTGCCAGGAACAACTGCCCCCGCTGGAGCTTCCTTCACACTTAAGGTACTGTGTCCCGCCTGGCTTCCCTTGCGACAGATCGTTCGGGGTGACAGTAAAGCCTCGACATTCTAATCTGGGCTGGCCTGGGACAACCTAGCTAACTTTTCCTGACTTTAATTTCATTATTTGTGTGCGAACTATCCGCAGACTCTTTGGGCATAACCCCACTGTGTGAACCTGGACCCTTTCTGCTTGCTCTCCCCAAGAGTGGGCCTTGCAATTGACTTCCTTGCTCTCCAGTAGAACTCTGCCTATCCTGCCTGACTGTGGTTCTTTAAAAAGTATTGAAATTTGTGTGCTTCCATAACTCTGCCTTTTCCCCTCCCTTTTTAATAACTTATTAGCGTGCCATCTTATGTTAAGCGCTCACCTCTGTCTGCAAATAAGTGGTGTTTCTCATTAAGACTTGTCTAATAAGTAATTAGGGTTGTATATATATAATAGTGACTGTGTGCTGAATTTACTTACCTCTTTGTGCTAGGTGTGTCTTTAAATAATATATACTTTTACACCAAAGCTCTGGTCAGTGATTGCTTGTGCTACTGTATCTCTGTACCTATTGTGTATACTCTATATACTGCCTAACTCTTCTTGAGGGAAGTCTGACTGGTCAGCCGTAGCTACCAAGTGAATCTGTGTGGTACAGACTGCTACCAAGTGGGTTTACTGCCAAACACCTGTAATCTTAAATCTTTTACAGTGGTCCCTAAGGGAACTGCACAGGTTTCTGCCTAACAACCTCCTTAGTAAATGTATATGGTATTAGTATAGTGTTAATACTTACATATTGATCTAATTGCATAGTGTGTATCCCAGCAGAGCCATCGAACCGGAGGAATGGAGCCACATTTGATCCCGAACGCACAAAAGCTCAAAATGCACGACAAACAAAGAAGGGGCATTTAAAGTGTGCTACAGATGGTACCGCACCCCGGTGATCCTGAACAAATGCAACCCAGCTATCCCCCCACAATGCTGGAGAGGATGCCCTGACCTGGGCTTGCTGTTCCACCTCTTCTGGTCATGCCCGAAAGCCACCCAATTCTGGTAGAACGTCTTAGAACAAATCAAATTAATAACAGGCCTCACGATTCCATGGGACTCGGGAATTCTTCTTCTTGGAGAGACAGGGGGGTGGGTGGGGGAAGGCCAATTCCCACTAATAGGCCGCATGTCAGACCTATGCTCTCACTTCCTAACAGCCGTGAAGATCTCAATTGCCAGACTTTGGAAAGACCCTGAAGGCCCAGCTATGCAAATGTGGTGGTCCAAGTGCTGGGAAATAATTGCGGCGGATAAAATCACAGCCGTCAGATTTGGCAATAAACCCAAGTTCGACCAGACCTGGGCTACTTTCCTGGACTAAACACAACAATTCCCTGGAGTGGCGAGACAACCCCCTACCCTTCGCTGGATGGGGAACCAAGATTGAAAGGACAAGCTGAAGTGTGCGAAGTAGCGGGTCAACACAGCTAGAGCAGAAACTTAAGCACACACAAAATTAATGGTGTTGGGAGAAATCCTGTGAAAAAACTGAGTGTATTGGAATAGATAAGACGAAATTTGTTGGTCACTGTGTTATGAATTTTTTTTTGTTGTGTCCTGAAGAAAGCCTTAACCTATTGCCCATGGTTTGAAAAACTTAAAAAAAGGCTGTTTGTACTCACTAGCAAGGCTGGAAACGGATCTTTACTGTCGACACTTTCATTTGGGGGCCATTTGTATACATATAAAAAAACGATTTCTCAAACAAGTCACTCTCTGGTTACTAACATCACCTCTATTCTTTTTTTAAAGTGATTTAAAGCACTCAAAACAAGAAATTATGATGAAACAACCACATCAGGTTGTATGCTGTACATGTGCTTTGTATGTGTTTTAGATTGTTGCATTGACCTTTTGGTCAGCTTTTTTATGATGTGTTATATTGAATAAACTTTTGTATATAATTTCATACACTTGACCACTCCATCCTTGATATTTGCTTGATAAAATGGTATAATCACTCTTTTTGTTAATTTCTGTCTCCAACCTATTGTGCAATATCTATAGGTAACTATTTGGGGCTTTTCTGTTTTTTATGTCAGTAATGTCCTCTCCCAATTTAGCCCCCTACACAAAAAAGAGGACCCCCCCTATGTATGTACATGATAATAAGCATCCTGAAAGTCCAGTGACAGACTTGAAAGGTCTTGAATGATGCCTGAAGGATCGGAGAAATGTCACCATTTTTAACTTCCTTCCAGAGGAATTTGTTTAGGAGCCTCAAGTCTAAGATGGGACACATACCCACATCCTTTTTGGGAATAAGAAACTAGGGGGGCGAGAGGGGGGAGGGACCACCCCTTGGCTCATTCTTCCCCAGGGACAAGCTCTATCAGTTGACGTTCCTGAAAAAAGGTACAATTGCTGAGGGAGTCGGCGATGGTGTTCTTGACTCCTGCTAGGTGAAAAGGAATGAGAAACATCCATTGGGTGATGGCCCAGTGCCACAAGTCCTGCACCTCTCTGGGTACTGGTGCCCCCCTGCTTCCTGATGTAGAACATCGTGGTGGTATTGTCCGTGAAGACCCTCACCACATTGTCCTTGAGGGACGGAACAACTTGAGTGCCCAGAACACTGCCCGTAATGCCAGGACTTTAATGTGGAGACACCTTTCCTCCGGCTGCCACAGGCCTCTGGCGTGGAAACGTACGGTGTGGACTCCCCAGCCCTCCAGGAAAGCATCCGTGGTGACCATTTCCTGGTATTGGGGACCCTGGAAATTCATGCCCTCAGCGATGTTGGAGCGCACGCTCCACCACCATATCACTCAACGGAACTCCTCGCAGAGAACAAACCTGTCCGTGAAGCTTCCGGACACCTGTATCCACCAAGCAACCAGGAATTCCTGGAGGGGTCGCATCCGCAACCTGCAGAGTATGATCAGGAAGATACACAACAACATCATGCCGAGCAGCGACTTGATGGCCCCACTCTGTGGCAATCTTCAGTGCCAACAGCTGTTGCGCACCTTGCCCAAAATGGCTGCGATCCACTCTTCTGAGGGGGCCGCCAGGCAGGAGACCCTGTTGAGACTGGACCCCAGGAACAGAGCATCCTGCGATGGAATCAAGCAGGGTTTCGGATAATTCACCGAGAATCCCAGATCTGCCAGCAGCCGGACCGTCCATTCTGTGTGGTAGACATGATTTCCCTAGACTTGGCCCAGATGAGCTGTTCGTCGAGGTACGGTTACACATGGATCCCTTGCAGACGTAGATGGGCCACCACTGGTGCCAGGCACTTCGTAAACACCCTGGGTGCAGAATTCAGTCTGCTGGGAAGGGCCATGAATTGGTAGTGTTTTCTCTGTACGACAAAGGGCAGGATCTGCCGATGCTTCTCATGAATCAGGACGTGGAAATAAGCATTCTATAGATCCAGCGACGTCAGAAAGTCCCCTTCCTCCAGTAGGCTGAGCATGTGCTACAACGTGACTATCCTGAATTTTTGGCACTTGAACTGGTTTAGTCGCCGCAGATCGATAATGGGCCTCCAGCCCCAGGTCTTCTGTTTTTACAAAGACGTATCTGGAACCTGCTCTATCGCCCCTTTTCTTAGCATGGCCCATAAATCCTGCAGGAGCTGAGGGATGTGCTGCTCCCGTCGGGCCACCGGTGGTATCCGCGGACACTTCTGCTGGAATTCTAGAGTGTGTCTGTGGGCGAGAGCGTACAGCACCCATCGATCTGTGGAGATCATCTTCCACTCGCTGACGAAGCCTGCAAGCCGGCTTCCCACTGGGGTGCATGGGTGGTGGGGCCCGACGTCCTGGCCGGTTCAATCCTGCTACGAGGCCTGCGTACTGCCTTGGGAGTGACGACGACAGCCACCTCCGAAAGCCTTACAATGACCGCTGTAGGTCTTCTGGGTCGTGGAACAGGAGGGTTGATGGGAAGGGGATGATCTGCCGCCGAAAACCTTTCGCGATCTTCTGGATTTGCCTCCTGAGGCACGAAAGGAAGGGCGATGTTGCCGAAGTGTGCCTAGAGCTCAGGCCGTCAGTGTCAGTCTTGATGGCTTGCAACGATTCATCAACAGTCTTTCCAAAGATATTGTTGTCGTCAAATGGCATGTCCAGTACTCTTGTCTGAACTTCCTGCCGAAAGTTGGTGGCTTTCAACCAGCCACGATAACTGAGGCAGACACTTACACCTCTGGCGGAATCCCGTGTCTGTGATGTCAAGGGCCACGGAGATGGCATGGTCTGATGCCACTTCACCCTCCTGGAGGATCTCCAGCCCCTTGACCTGCTTGTCCTCGGGGAGGAATTCCAGAATCAGGGCTATCTTGTACCACAGCTCCCTGTCGTACCTGGCCAGGATTGCAAGAGCATTTGTTGCCTTGAACGTCGTGGATGCCGAGTAGATCACCTTTCGGCCCATGGCGTCCAACTTCTTCCCCTTGCTGTACGGGGAACGTAGGCTGAAGACTATGGATTTGAGAACTTCTTCCTCGCAGCCGCCAAGACGACAGTCTGGGGAAGGATGCGATCAAAGGCACTTGGGTGCGGACTCCAGCACCCAGTACTTCTTCTCCAACCTGTCTCTTTTCGCCGGGGTTGAGGCAGGATTTCTCATCAGCACCAGGCCCTCATCCCAAACGTCGAGGAGAGGCACTTCCAGAATGGTCTTCCTTTTAGCCTCTAGGCACTTGCCTCTTCTGGTGTCAGCTGGAAGAGCTCAGACACGCGAGCCACCATGGAGTGGATTGATCCCACTTCGTCCGGTTGATAAGCTCTCGGTAGCGTGGTAACGCTGCTGTCGTCCGTGTCTGTCCACGTATCCCTAGGGGGGGTATGTGAGGCAGTTGATGAAGCAGTGTGGGGTGCTGCTTCCTCTTCTTCGCCGGGGTCGGCCCGGTGTCACCTGGGCCGGGGGTGCCATAGGCATCCTCTTCTGTATATCTGACACCAGCGTGTGGAGAGTGGACAGGATGGGAGGGGGAGTGGGCTTGCTGGGCCCAGGCCTACATCAGTATCGGCTCCAGCGTCATAGTCGGCCCCCTCGACGATTTCACTGTTGTCGTCCTCAGCGTTTCGGCCGTCGTTCACCACGTCCTCCAGTCCGAAAAAGAAATATCTGTGCCCTGGAGTACAGTAGAGGCCTCCTCTGCCACCCTCCTCATCGCACGACGTGCTTGCGCTGCGACCACAACGGAAACGGACTCGCAGTGCTTGGACCCCACGGATGGGGCAACCTGGAAGGACTTAGAAGCCCGCTTCTCGGACCGGCCAGTCCTGGGTGAGGCATGCCCCCGTTTGCTGCACAGGGTAGAGGCCTTGGCGTTGAGAACCACATCCAGTCTACTGTGTCGATCCTTGATGGTGTGTTTGGTGAATACAAGGCAAATTGCGCAATCCACTTCCTTGTGATCCGGATGGACACAGTAGAGGCATTGGAAGTGTTTATCTTCCACAAACACATTCCTCAACCTGCAGCTGGAGCAGAGCTTGAAGCGAGTTGTAGGCCCCATGAGCTTGTGGAATCTTTAAACTTGTAACTCAACGATTCTTGTCCTTGAGGGGTGACGGAAGACGCAGACAAAAGGATCCCTGCTTGCCAGTAAAAAAAAGAAAATTTATCGAAAAAACCTCCAAACCGCAGAAAAGCACTCAAAGCAAAACACGAGGAAACTTGAAAGTGTGGTAAAAATCTGAAGATGGCTGCCAGAGGAGGGGCTTAGGGAGAGGGCAGTCATTGGCTGGGGGCAGTAGGACCCAAAGCTCAGTGATTGGTTAATAGGAGAAAGACAGTAAGTGAAAGTGAAACTGTTTTCTTTTACCAAGGATTCCCGGCCGGACGACGGGGAATATTAATGAGCATGTGAATCCATGCCAGAGCCCATGCTGAAGAACTATGAAGATCTCTGCAAGGATCTCTACTTCATTGTGGTACCAAATATGGGTGTTGCCCCTACAGTGTGAGGTCGCCAGAGGAAACTAGAGATGACTGGCAGTGCTTGCCTTTTAATCCACAACCGAAAAGCCCTCACAGCGACAACTGTGAGGCAGGTCTTCCACCTGCGATTTACTGTTGCCTGGTACTGTTATTACTATCCTAGATGTCCGGAGGTCTGAGATTCCTTATATCTCTAACAGCTGCCTCCCCATTGGTTTTGCAATGGGTGTAAAGGACTGCTTACCTTAGCGTCCTCTCCCCATTAGGTTTGCATTGGGCGCAAAGTCCTGCTTACCTTGGCGCTATCCGGGAAGGCCCAGAATGGTGTTGACCAGGACAGTACTTCAGTGGGTCATCCTGGAGAACCCCAGGGGTGGGAGCTGCTCCTACTTGCACTGGAAAATAATGTTATACTTTTAAGTCCCTATTTTGCATGTTTCATTGGCTGTGCATTAACTAACTTCAGTACCTTTCCGGCACTAGCTAAGTGGGCCCTCATGGGTTACTCCCCTATACCCTCAGGAACCTTTTGGGACATCTAAAAGACTACAAGAGACGTGGCACTTGCTAGCGTTGGACTTTTTAAATTTAGTATATGATTCTTGTGTCTTATAATTATACAGCCTATGTATTACGCTGTGCTTAACATAGTATCTTCCTACTTTGATGAATGCATTTACGGTTTGGCTACTTGCTTTTGATTCTAAAGTAGTGTGTAACATGCAGTGGGTTATCCGAGTTGTATATATGTACTCAAGGTTTTTTTTTACTTATCTTGAAATATTTAAAGCGTGCCTTAGTATAATATTGTAAAAAAGGAGTCTTTATAACTAAACTGTGTGGGCCCTTTCCTTTTCAGTTCTGCTAAGGGTCAACTGTTTTACACAACAGTGCACCTTCCTCAACAGTTTAACTTTGCTACGAGAGTGGTTTTGCTCAACTGGGTTTCTGAATAACCTTGCTAATCGTAGCTTGGCTTTTCAAAGTCCTTCCCCTAACACAGGCTCTAAAAAAGTGGATAGAAGATGTGAAAGTGGACGACAGCTGTTGCACTGCTAATGCCAACAATTTAGCTGTCGCTCTGGAGACCTTGAATTTCTCAAATGAGTCGTCCGCCTTAGCGCTCAAAAGTGGACCCCATTGAAGAGCATATCAAGTAGTTTTTCTTGAAAGTTGGGTGCAAAACCAGACGTCTTCACCCACAAGTGATTCCTTACCACTGAGGCTGTGCCCATGGGCTGGGTCACGCAATCTGCCTTGCTTGCTTGTAAGGCTTGACACGCAGTATGCTTACAGTAGGCTAACACATTAAAGCCATCCCTTATCTCACCCTTTGGCAGGTGCTCTACAACTTTGCACAGATCCGGGAATATTTTGCAAATGAACAAGATATATTGATGGCTTTAGGAGCCACACTCCCAGCCTAAAGTATCTTTTTAACAAAGGCATCTAATTTTTGCTCTCATTAACAGTTGATTGTTGTAAACGTATCAGACCTGCCCATGCAGTGGCCGGCTGGATCACAAAGATTTCTGGGATCATGTGCTTTGACAGGTCAATTGGTCCCAATTGAGTCAGTTTGTTTCATTGCCAGTTTTTGGTCTATAGTGCAAGAGGAGAAAGGGTGTTGCCACAGCTCCAATAGAAGGTCAGCAAACGGAGGGCTGACTGGGAGCATGTCCCCTTTTGAGGGCTCTCATCCAAAATACCTCTTAACTATATCCTGAGGGTGAGACCAGACCCTCCACAACCTTTTCCATGGTCCTTCTAAAGGGGATATTTCAATGCCTGTGTGCGACATATGTACAAGTCTGCTTGACGCCCAGGCCACTGGCATCTTTAAGGTCCAACCACAGCTCTCTGAAATCCAATTTGTCCATGACAAATTACTTGGAGATGTATTCCTAGGAAGTTTCCATCGGCTCAAACCCAAAAAGAACTGTTGGTACATCACCTACATGATTTTGAAATAGCACGCCCTAGACAGCAGAGTGAAAAGAAACTGAGATGCTTTGAAAAAGGTAGGAAATTGCCAACCTTAACAGACACAGATGATCATTGCTTCTGTCTGTATGAAGGCATTTGAGAATATCTGAAGTATTTGTTGCCTAAAGGTAGCCCACTGTTCCACAGTGGACAAAGTGGTAGGGCACGCTACCTTAATACCAGACTAGTCTGAGGAATCGTATTCACCTCCAGTGCAAAAAAGGATGAATGGCACAAACTGGTCCTGAAGTGGGACCTTTTTCAGTGGTATTTGTGGCTTCACGCTTGAACGAGGGATCTTTTGCTGGCGTTGGGTGGTCCATCTCACACCCCTCTTCCAAGAGGGTCTTCTGTGGCTGACAGTGGTCGTCAAGGGCCACCTGTGCTGCATGTTCACATAGGGCCATCAGGTCAATTGCCTTAGAGGAATCGCAGTCTACAAGCTAAACACCAGATACAGCTATTATGTGGGTCAGTAATGGACATGTTCGATTTATAAGGTCCATGCAGTATTTTGAACCAGAGTCAAACCCGGCATAATGAGAAATTCGATTTTCTGCTAGTGAAAAAAGAAAATTCTGGTGCCAGCTGATGCAACCTATGAAGTATACAGGATGACGAATCTGTGGGAGGACGGAGTTCATTAGAAACACTGTTTATTCAGAGCATTTACAAGATTGGGGCAAAGCAATGCTAAAACATAACTGGTGGCATAACTTCTCACCTAACACCCTTATGTCCGAAGTACTGTCCTGTTCTCCTAGGTAGCCAATCGGGCAGGGTGTTTCACAAACTCACTGCCATTTCTGGGGTTTTAAGATGTGCGCTGCGTGTTCCTGTGACTGTGCTTGTGCACTCTTTTTTCTGTGGAGCCTGTGAACTGCCAAGAGTCTTTCTACTCTTTCTGCTGCCTGGAAGCAGAGCTTAAAACCTCCAGAACACTCAGAGCGAGGTGTGCGCTGTGTGGTCCGTGTTCCCATGGTCACTGTGGTCTAGTGGTTTTGAGGTGTGGCTGATTTGGATCATCTCGGATCAGAAACAGGTTGTCACCTTCGATTTGATCCTTATTATAAAGGTACGCCTTAACTTGCATATTACTATGCATGGGTTACACAGCGGGAAACATTTGGGGTCGACATCCGAGCCGACAGAGCCGCTTGATGTTGATTGTAAGGCAGTCCCTCCTCCTCCTATGCTAGTGGGTGCTCAGCCCTGTAAACTCAGATCAATCAAGTGCTTTCTTGCAGCCATGGTTGAACCTATCTGCACCTAATGACAGGGGGATTGTGGGGGGGGGGGGGTCGTCTCTTTCGGCTGCGACATGAAGTATTGGTGCCTTGAAACCTAATAAAGGAATTTGCTCCCTTACCCACGCTGACCCAGATGATTTACGGGATTGCCTAGACTCTAATATCGGATGTTTAATTTCTGGTATTATCACCCATGAAGTGGCAAAAAGGGTTTGCCTCTCTTTAGGGGTCTCTACACAGCTGCAACAAAGATCATTTTCCTGCCCAAATCGCAAACTGGAGCAGGTCCAGCTATTTAGATCAACTCAGATCTTTACATCAGTGCCTTTTTGTCGGGATGAGGGTTCCCCCTTGCACTTCTTAAGCTCTATGAACCGCGCAGAGGTTTTTTGATCAACCTTTTCAAATTACTCCTCTCCCAAGCCCCAAAAGTCGCCCAAGCATTCCCACGATCATCATTTTCTGCAACTCATGTGCCTCTGGACACACAAGCTATTGATGCCTTTTCTTTCCCCGTGTTGACTCGGATCCCTGACTCAATAGACAGAGGTCATGATGTAACAGTTCGAACTACGTGAGGTTTGCGCTGTATTAAAGGGCATAGTAGATTACCTGCACTGCCTGTTTCCTTCCCCTCCAAATAAATGTATTGATTTATTTATTTTTCCATAGTTTAGAGAAATTCCCACCCTTCATTTATTAACATCTTAAGACATAACCCAAATCTTTTTCCTTTATTTTGGACGGGTGCATATGGTTAAAGTGGGTTTTTACTCTTCATTGATTAAAAACTTGGTCATATCAGAATCAGAAAGTCTTGTTAAAGCTGGGTTATCAATTTTCCGAAGATTGGGCTGTATCGTCGCAATTACCAATTGCAAACAGAGATGGTGGATCTAGGTGTAATCCCAGGGAACCCTTGATTATTAATGTTAAATTGGATGCAACTAAAATTAAGGGGACAAGTCATTCACGTTCAGAGAAACCATCTGTGGCATATGATTGGTCACATATCATAACCTCTCTCCATGAACACAGTTGTGTGCTAATAGGTTTAAATTGAACAAATTCTACAAGGTTCTTATTTTGGAATAAGCATGCTTTAACCATCTCTGTATTAATCATATGACCTGGAAATAAGCTGAATTGATATGTTTGCAGGAAACGTTTATGTTGGATATTCCTTTTGTTGATGGGTTTTCTATTATCCATGAACCTGCTAGAAAAGGCACAGGAGGTAGACCTGTTGGGGGTCTCATCAGTGCCTGAAGGGTTTTTCCAGGGTCTAATATTGAAAACCAGTCACTGGCCATGCAGATATCCTGGTAACTAAAATCTCATGGCGGGACGCAGGAGTAAACTTGTGGAGGTTCTTAATAGTGCTGAATAGCTATTTCACCCTGCTGCAACATCTTTGGGGGACTTTTTACTTGCGATAAACAATGTTATTGACTCACATAGTCTTCTTAATAACTCTTATTATGGGAGATTTCAATTCAGAGTGCTTGGATGGATATTGGTGAGGGGGACTTACTCGTCTGCACTCTAGTTCATCAAGCGCTCGAGGGCTTCAATTTTGCTCTGTTTTGGACGTGTGACTTAAAAACTCTTAATGGCAATGTCAAAAGTGATATGCCTCCAAATGACAATGGACAAATGGCCCAAATAGCACTACCCTAGACTGTGTATTTTGCTCTAGTATTCTATTTCCTAGCTTTGACTATTTTTAAGTTGTGGCCAATGAGTGCAGTGATCTGATTGACAGGGTTCTGTGTCCCTACGGCAAGGTCATGTGACTTGGTTCCAATTGAGGTTAAACCCAGAGATCATGCAATTTGATGGCAACCTAAAATCGATACTTGCTTTAACATTAAAGTTGGTCAGGATTTAACTGATGGTGCCTTCTCCTCAATTCCGCCTCAGTCTTTTGGTTCTCATGTACAGTCTCTGCTTCGAGGGCTCACTTCCGTAAAACATCAAGGTGGGTCCTTGAGAAGTGTGCCTTTAGCTCATAAATATAATATGATCAGCTCTATGGAAGAAACAACGTAGGAGAGATAAGGCAAGCAAGGACGTTGGGTGAAACTGGAACTTCCATCACCAGGAGACTAAAGTTAGCCTACAGAAATTGGGTCAGGGGTTTTAGGCATATATTGTTTAAAAGACGCTGAGCATATGTGTCCGCTCTTGCCAACAAGGACTCATGTTTCTGGAAACTAATAAGGGGGGCAGGGGGGTATTTGCGCAATCTATCTCTGGCTCAACTTAGGAGTCCGATTTTGGAAAATTGTATGCTGCTCTATCCGATGCAGTGTAGCAACGTCCTTAATCAGCCCCTATCATGGGAGCTCTTGGACACATACGCACTGGGGGTATTTTGTTGGCTATAAAAAGGGCTAAGTCTACCAATGCACCAGGGCACGACGGCCTACCCAACCTTACCTTGAAATCTGCTATGCAGCCATGATCAACAGTCCTCTTAGTTATCTTTCAGAAAATCCTTGCTACTTATCAATTTCCCTATACTTGGAAGGAGGCAACAGAAGTTGCGATCTTCACGAAGGGAGACAGGTTGGAACCTTCTAATTACCACCCAATCTCCCTTCTCGATGCCTCCCCTAAGATCTTTTCATGGTTTCTATTGCAGGCCCTGGAACGATGGGCCGAAAGTTCTGGTAGATTTGATCCTAACCAGTCAGGCTTCCGCAAGGGAACTAGTACATCCTTGAACTGCTTGCTGATCAAGCTTCTGACTAATCAGACAATCGAAAAGAAATGTACCTTGTATCTGGCTTTCTTGGATATTGCCAAAGCTTCGATTGTGTTGATCGCTCCAGGCTGTGGGCGATGCTAAGAGAATGGAAGCGTCCTGAACCCCTGGTTAAAAATTTGGAACATCTACATACTGATATTAGAATCAGGATTAAGTTGGTTCAGGCTGGATATTTTTCAGGCTGGATTTATGTTGAGCAGTGTTTATGGCATGTGTGTGTTTGTTGGCCCCCTTTTTGTTTAATCTTTATGTTCTTGGCATTGGGATAGGTCTAGATCGTGCTGTGTCTAACCCCCCCTAAACTTGGCTCTTTAAGGATGCAATGGGCCTCATTACGACCCTGCCAGTCCGGAAAGGACGGTGGCGGTAAAACCACCACCACCGTTGTTTCCGGACCGGCTGATCAAGAGTCCTGCAGGCGGGAGGTGTCACTCCCTCCAGGTCTGACCTGGCGGGCTCAACACCACCCGCCTGCAGGCGGAAATGGAAACAACGGCTCCGTCATAGATGGAACCAGCGTTTCCACTGTCCCCATCGAGTCCTATGGGACTCCATGGGAAGGGGGACTTACACAATTCCGCCTCCGGAATTCACGGGTCACCAGGGTCGTAATGCCCCAGTGATTCCAGGAATCACAGAGGCAGAATGGTAATACGGGTTCGGCGGTAACCTACCCGTTTTTCCGGCTCGGTTACCGCAGGACTCGTAATGAGGCCCAATATCTTTTATTTGCGGATGACCTTGTTCTTCTGGAAAGAACCCCAATAGGTCTCCAAAGGTCCTTAAAATCTGTGGCTGATTATTTTGGTGATTTGGGCTTGGACATAAATTTCCCAAAATCCAAGATACTTGTTATAAATCAATGCAGGGCACTCGTACGAATGCCTCAGCCGGTGTGATTCATAAATAGTTCGAGATTGGAAGTGATCTCTGAATTGAAATATCTTGGTGTTCTAAAAACAAATATATCTCTTGGTTTAACAAATCAGACAAATAAGCTTGAGGCTATTGCAGCTGCAACAAAATTGCATGTTCTGGATGGGAAATACGGTAGTTTCACCGTTCTACCAGTTAAAAAGTACAACCAAATCCTGGTTCCAAAATTGACCTACTGACCGGAGGTGCGAGAAGAGGGGCTACTTTGGCCCAGGCTTGAGTCATTCGTATGGAAGCGAGTGCTGGCACTTCTGCTAGTTTGTTTGTTTTATTCACTTATAATGCGCACCAAACCCGAAGGTAGCCGGGCGCAGCAGTACAGAAAAATGCGAAGCTTAGGTTGCAGGGTGGGGTCATGGGACACATACACTGTATAAATACAAAATACAAATTATAGAATGCAAAATATCACAGGAAGGCAGCAGTTGCGGCCGCTAGGTACCCCTACGGCGGCCTATGCCATATCCTGGGCCTTGTTCCGTAAGAAGTATTGGTGGCATGGCGTGAAATTTTACTAGCTAGAAGTATCTTGTTCCCTCCCGCATTTTCCATTTTTGTGCACCTTAATGCTCTTTTTAGGGTGGGCAATTTCTCCCCTCTGAATTCTTGGATGCAAAGTCTTTTAGCCACTTTGGAAGCAATGGTATACTGTTGAAATATTTGGAGTATACATCTTCCAGGTTTAAGGTGAAATTATTTGAAAACGCCTGGAATTCTAATAAGGACTGCCTTGAGACTTATAAAATCTTTTCGCACTTGTCTTGGGATATCAAATCATACAATCAAATTCAGAAATGTATGAAAAGATATCCATCCAAACAAGCAAGGCAGTGTTGGCTCTGTGTTAAATTTGCTGCTAACTAATGATGTCCATGGTGCAAGGAACAGAGTGGCGAAGAAACTACGGTTATGCCGCTTATGCCAGAATAGTATTGAAACTATTAAGCATGTAATTATTGAAAGTACAGCCCTGGATAAACTGCGTAATGAAATGTTTGAATTATTTTTTAAATCTAAACCCTTGTTTACATGGGCAATTCTGTGGTGGAAATTGCTCTCCAAGCCTACTGATCAATTGTTAATTACTACCAGGAATTTTGTAAAAAGCAGAGATAGACTCTGTGAAACTATTTTATGACATTTTAGAAATTATATTGTTTATGTGATTATTAGGATGAATTGTGTAAATAGTACAGAGATGGATTATGAACAATTATTTTTAGTATGGAATTTTAGGAATTGTATTATGAGATTTTATTGTTGCAGTCTTTTCTTTTTCCTTGTATTATGTTGACTGAATGTCTTTTTGATGTGTGTACAGTTTCACTTGTTGAAGCTAGATCACACAAATACGGACTGCCACAATTCATTTTTGGAATAGGTTTGTTAGGATGCTTTTTATCCTTTGTTGGTGCTGTCCACAGGGTAAAGTAGCACCCGGATGTTTGCCTGGACGCTTCGGATAGACACAATGGGATTTGTTTTTCTTCATCAGCAATAGGTCTGGATTCAGGAAGGTTTGTTTGACCTTTGAACTTCCACCAAGTTATCAGGCACCTAAGAAGGATGGGCCTACTTTGTTTAGTCCTCTCGCAACTTAACCATTGTTGGGACCTGCTCTCGTCTCCCAACTTGCTGGATTGTAACTCATCCCCAATGACTGTTCAGGTTTCATGCTACATCTCTCTGTTGCACCTTCTATAATTCATCATCAACGCTTCACCACAGTCTTGTACCCAAGAACCCCACCAGTGTTCCTCCTGCAATTCTCCTTGTGCTTCCCCTTCCCCCTCCTTCCTTGCCTCCAGTTTACCCAACCTATGGTAGCCTTTCTATTCTTCCAGTATTCCTTTAATGTCTCACTCTTTTTCTCCAACCATCTCCACACTCCTCTGGGTACCCATTTCCCAATGTCCTCCAAACACTTCTTGAACTCCCCCCCCCCTCCCCCCACTCCTCGTCCTCCTAATTCACTCGATTTTCTCCCAATGGACTTCCAACATATCCTTCTCCTCCACAGCACCTTTTATTCTTCCTCCAAACTTCCTACTATGAAACCTCCCCACTGATCACACCCATGCTCAGACAGGGGACATTGTCACAGGGTCTATAAACCAATAAAATGTCTTGAAGTAAAGGATAAGCCGCTGAATAAACATTAAATGCAGGAAAGCAACAAATCTACCCTAAGAAGACAAAAATGTCAAATACTACAGCATTCCAAGTAAAATGCACACTATTTGATTCCAGAGCTGAATCCATGTGGATGTGTAATACTGGGCTTTTTTCATCCTAGGCATGCATAGTGGTTGTTGGAAGTGGAAAATGTTTTTACTGCATACTAACTTCACAGGAAATAAAGATTTACATTCAACATTTTGTCTGACTACAGAGCACATGTGCAAGCCTTTAAATTATTCTGGTCCCAGAAGCCAGCAGTGTACATAAACGCTAAATAGCTTAACATTGTACGTTGGTCTTTGTTAGGAAAGATTTTCTTTTTGCTGCTTTGCCTGCAATGACATCTTTGGAAGTCCCCCCAACTTTTGTTTGTTTTGTACCAGCCTTGACTATTGGAGACAGGTGCAGCATATTTACTTATTTATCTATTCGCATTTGTTTAGCGCACAGGCAGCCCAGAGGGCATCGTGGCGCTTGTTACAGATATGAAAATGACTTGTTGTACATACAGTGAAGTCATTACTTAGTTGCAAGAGAAGAGTAGTAGCTACAGGAAGGGAGGAGAAGAGAGGAGAGGAGGAGAGAGTAAACGACACGAAGGAAGAGGAATTAGTTAAACAAGGTGGTTTTCAGTTTTTTTCGGGAGGCAGTGAGAGGTTTCTGCTCTGAGCGTGCTAGGTAGTGCGTTCCATAGCTTAGGGGTAATGTAGGGGAAACTTATTCCACCTGCTCTAGCTCGTTTGATGCGTGGGACCCTAAGTTGGTTGGTGTGGCATTGCCTAGTTGGTCTGGTGGAGTGAGATCTGGCTAGCTTATCAGACAGCTATGAGGGTGCAGACAGGTTGATACATTTGTGTGCGGTGGTAAGTATTTTAAATGTAATGCGCTCTTCGACAGGTAGCCAGTGTGCTGCTTTTCTGGCTTGCGCGATGTGGTCCCTTTTTGGTATATTGAGAGCTGCTCTTAGTGCATTATTCTGTGTTGTTTGGAGTTTATTGAGATTGGAGTTGGAGGTGCCAGCCAATAGCGCATTACAATAATCTAGTTTGGCTCCAATGGTGGCTCTCGCAATAGAAAAACAATTATCTTTGGTTAGGAAAGGTTTGATGGTATTAATGAGTTTAGTGCTCAGGGCGCAGGCAGAAACAATGGAGTTAACTTGCTTGTCCATGGAGAGTGAGGCGTCAATGTGGACTCCTAGTGTTTTAACAGAAGGTAGAACTGGGATGACACAATTGTCTATGCAGAAGTTGGTGTAGAGTGGGTCGAGGTTCGAGAGAGTGGATTTTTGACCAAGGATGAGAATTTCGGTCTTATCTCCATTAAGACATAGGCTGTTCGTGGCCATCCATGCTTGGGTAGTGGCGTATATATTCTGGAGGGTGGCTGTGTCCTGATGGTAGAGTCCTGTGAGCGGGAGAAGTACTTGGGTATCGTCAGCATAGTTGGTGTATGTGATCCCAAGTGCGTCCAGTTTATCAAAGAGAGGTTTGGTAAAAAGATTAGAGGGTAGGAGCCGTACATGAGCCCTGAGGGACTCCATACCTGATGGTGGTAGGCTCTGCTTTAGCTATATTGGAAAACACTTTCATCACTCTTCCTTCGAGGAAGGAGGTGATCCAGTTTGTGGCTTGTTTGGAGAAATGTGCATCCTGAGTGAGATGGTTCGCGAGGATGGCATGATCGACTAAATCAAATGCCGCCGAGAGGTCTAGGAGGAGCAGAAGGGCCGGCTTGCCTTTATCTAAAATGAGGGTAATTTGGTTCTTCAGATCTAGTAAAGCGGTTTCAGTGCCATGACCTTTGCGGAATCCGGACTGCCTTTTACCTAGGACAGAGTTGTTTTCCAGGTAGGACTGTATCTGCATGTGTGCAGCTTTATCTAAGATTTTTGGAAGAAATGGAACCGTTGTAATGGGTCGGTAGTTGTTGGGCAGGGTCCAGGGTTGGTTTCTTTAAGAGCGGGCGCACCCACGCCTCTTTAAGGCTGTCAGGGACTTTGCCCGTCTTGAATGAGGCGTTAATGAATGCTGTGATGATCGGTGTGAGGGGTGCCGCACACTCTTTAATGATGTTCGGGGGGGGGCATATATCGCCTTTGCATTGAGATGGTTTGAGCTGTTTGAGGATGTGGAGAGCATCTGATTCGGTGACTGGAGAAAAATTGAATTTGGAGGTGTGCTCATCTTTAGCGGTATTGGCAGAGAGGGTCTGTTGGGGGTGAAGAGCCTTGAAGTGTTCTGCTATTTTATTTTGAAGGTCTATTTTATTTAACATCGCTTTTTGGATGCTATTGCACCAGGCTTCATCCTTAACAATCTCAACTGTACAGATTGGGGGGGACGGTGAGCTCTTTAAAGATGGTGAAAAGCTCTTTTCAGTGGGAGTTGGCTTCCATGATACGTTTATTGTATGTTTCTGACTTCGCCTTAAATATGGCACTTTTGTATTTTTTGGAAATACAAAGAAAGTCTACTTTGGTAACTTGGTTACTTCACTTGCCTTGCTAAGCTCATCTGTTTTGAGTTCTATGACTGATTAGTCCTTGTGGCTATCAGTGCAAGAGAATTCTGTACTCCATTATGAAATTGTTTATTTTACACTGCACTCTCACCTTATAGTGAGGTGCGGTAGGGATACTTTGTGTCTCTAGAATTTAGTGGTTACTTGCTTGTGTCCAAGAAGAGCGGGAGGCATCAAAACATTTTCTACCGCGTTTTTTAAATTTTCTTGAGCACTTTTGCATTTTACAGGTTCATGTCTTTTATAGTACCATATACTCTAAAATTGCTGTGCCACAAGATTTTTGCCTGTCCTTTGGCCATCTCGTATTTTAGCTTCTTCCTGTTATACCGTCCAACGAGAGGGCCTTTTTCTGGCCCTCTGAGGGCCAGATTTGCCATATATGGTTAGCCCTTTCACAGGAAAAGATCCAGCTTTCATGGGCAAAGAAGCAGGTTGGGTTTGTGGCCGGATGTGGGGACCGTCTGCTCCCAATCCACATTCATGGCAAAGTGTGTTTGTTGCTGGGCAGATGTGGTGGCCAGATGCTGTCCATGATTGGAAAAGACCATGCAAGTTTTGAGTAGTGCAGAACCTTAACATTGGTGGGATTGAGGAGACTCCAGCCCGAATAAAGGATAAAAGGAGGACGTTTTCAGTCATTCAACAGACTGTCGGAGTCAAGAGGCCTACAAAAGGACCATTCTGTTAAAGACGTGGAACATGTTGGGCAGTCAACTACTATTGTAGTACTCAACCATCCCGGTGAAGCCCTGTTCCTTTGCTGATCTCCAGAAGGCCTCCATCAATGCTTTGGCCACTGGACCAGTGGGAACAACTAGTCTTGACCCCTGCTTGAGCATCCTGGCCTTGGAAGCTTTCAGACGTGTCCCAGAACCATCCCGTGGGCTACCTCGCACGGTGGGGTTGCCATCTCAAGTTCTGACTTGGGACTCCACAGACCAACTCATGAAACATGAGGGTCTCCTCCTCCCCCCCACCCCTTGCAGCTCTCAAGCACAAAGAGGGGCTTTCGGACCTGCTTCTTTGTTTCTGCCACGAGGGTCCAGTGTCGTGTACTGGGGATCCTCTGAGGCAGTCACTGTGGTGGCCCTTTCTTCATTGTGCCAGAAACACCCAGCTGTCAAGTCCCGTAAACTAGCTCGCCAGAGTGCAGAATCGCAGACTAGTCAGACCTAAATCCCTAGGCAATGAGTGACTTGTGCACCTGTGTCCATTCGACATCCTTCATCTGAACCAAGCCACAGAGCTTTCAGTGATACCTGTTCTTACATGTTCACTACCTCCATGGGGTTTAACAGGCGTAAAGTCCTTACTCGACAGTGATAGGTAGAGCTCTGGTCAAGGATCCTTCCCTGGGCTACCCCTGAAGTAGTTGTATTGGGAGGTCTGCTAAGAACTTTCCTACAATTTCTTTATTACTTACAAAGTCCTAGTTGGCTTTGCCAGATCTTGTTTAGACTCTTAAAAATACTCTCATCCCTCTAAAAAGAACTTCCATGAGACCAATGACTAAGGGAAATAGGCACCCTCTATTCAAGCAAGGGAAGAACTTTTTAAGGTCTAGCTGTATTTTCTAAGGCTGTTCATGGTAACGCCTTTACTACATACAAGTTCTCTGATCTGGTTCTTACTTTAGTCACTGGCTTTACTATACTATTTGCTCAGATGGTTTTAACTGTTTCTAAAGCAAGAGTTAATGCTCTTCAGCCAGAACATCCCAAAAATGAGTGTGTATATAATAGTAGTGACATTTTAGTATAATACGTACCCGTGTTTTTAATTGCTAGGAGTTTGTCCAAGACCTAAATAAATAGTTGTATGTGTATGCATTCTGCCTAACCTGTGATATTAAGAGTGCTCTGTGTGTACTTAGCTGATCCCCTCACCACTCTCATAAATCCAAGCATTTCTGTTCAGCCATACTACCCAGCTAGTTTGGCCAGACACTGGTTGTTTTCCTTGTTCACCAGAACAGGACAGGCTCTCAGAATCTGGCCACATGGCCGATTCTGAAAATCCATCTCAACAGTCACCAAACACTGAGGTAGCAGGCAGACCAATGCACTGATAGTCTGTGCTATGCAGGTTGCGCCACTCATTTTACTGTACTTCAAGGTCATATACTTCTGGCCATGCATCAAAGTAACCACAAGCTATGATTAGCAGATTAATCTAGTATGTTATAGGGGAGAAGAGCCTGTAGACAGCTCTCTGGGCTCATTATGCTTTGGTCTAAAGGATACTGAAACACCAGGACACTAAAATAGGCAAAGATTGATCAAGAAAGGGGGCGGTGAGAGAAAGGTAGAGGGGAGACAAAAAATAATGTAAATGGGGATTGGAAAGTGCCATGCAAAATACCCCACACCTTTAGATGACCTGCTGCATGCGATTGCTGCCTCTTATCACTTGCAATTCTCCACCTGCTTTGCTTCTAATGTGGACGAAGTGGCCAATCAAAGTGCAGTGATTTTAAACATGGTCTCACATCAATATGCAGATTATTGAAATTAAGGGGCCACATATGTGGCCAGCGCACCAAAAACCCCATTACAAGTGTGGCACTGTGAGTAAATGTGGTAACTGTTACAGCAGGACTACTGGACCACTTCACTAAGAGTTTGGTGGTATTGTGGAAGATTTACCTCCAGCAAAATGCTGGAGGTAAATCTCCCACTTTGACACCAAAAACGAATAGAATTACAGTAGCATAGATACTGCCTACAGTAATCCCACCGAAATCCCGGTGAATTACCAAGGACCCCAAAAATGGGGAATTACATCACCCTACCATCACTTGTAATCCAGTGGTAAACCCACAGGACAAAGTGGTGGTAACAGTAATCTAGTGTGGCAGTCTTTTTGTGGATTTATCATTGAATTAACACCAAACACGTAATGCAGCCCTACATTTTTAACTTCCACAGCCCATCTAAGAAGTGAAGGTTTTAACCATAGCAAGAAACGGGTATAGCAGGGTCCCTTCTGAAATTGCCCTAAATGTGGAAATGAGGATTGCAATCATTAAAATACCATCAATTTACATTTGTGATGCCCACTTTCTTTCACAATTCAGCTATCACTCTTCCATTGTATTTTTCAGTGTAACAATGATTAAAAAAGATTGGAATTTCAATAGACATTTGTGCATGAACCTATAAAACACACCAGAAGGCTTGCCAGAAGATCTGGTCTAAATTTATCTTCATGACCCACTGTGAATCGATTATGAAATATCAGTTGCAGTACAAATCAATGGCGTGTTATGAAGTCCTTTAATTCTAGAAAAATTGTCGAAAGAACACAAATTCTATCAATCAAATCTGTTAGCAAGCACCTGTAGACTCCTCAGAATGTGTGCTCGCTTGGACCTTAAAGGAAGTGCCCAGATGACAAGGAGCATGTCCACCTTTGCCCTTGATAGCCATCTGTTGTGTAATTCAATTGCGGGTTTACATTCTGTCCACTTGCCCATCCTGCTAAATTTGGATCTGTGAACATTTACAGATTTTTCTTTTGCTGAATGGCTATTTGCCGATTTCTTTTTTTGCCCAATTTTGTTGCATTCTTTTTTAACCACAAACAGTGGAGGGAGACCCTTACCTTTCCCCCCCACCATCCCCTTCTATATACCCTATCCCAACCTATCTATATATTTGTGGTATAAAATGGTGACATAAAATGCAGCAAAAATGAATCTTTGAAATTGCCATTCACAAAAGTCGGTAATACCCCAAGTTTCAATTAACACTAGCAAAGCAAGCTTAGGCAGGTTTATGTTGCACTGCCCCTGAGTGCTAATTGGTGCACTGTGTAAAATGTCACAAAGCTGAAGGAAGATAAGCTATGACAAATGTCAAATGGTAGGACTGCATGCTCAATGGTGGTTAAACCGCTTAATCACAGAGTTTGGTTCTACCTTCCCTCTGTATTTCAGGCCACTGAATTTTGGTCATCAATTCCTTACCATGCCCAATTTATCGCACCAACACCAAAAATAAAGCAGGATTCCAAGATGGGGGCGGCTTGGGGAAAGACGTGCTCAACACCGTGCAGCCCGCCTCCTCCCGATGAAATAGATGTAGATGCCCTCTTCTGTAATTGCAATAGTGGGGAAATACGGCGGCTGTACCTGTTGGAACGAAGGAGCGGTCCTAGCGTTTGTTGGTCCAAGCACGAGGTGTCTGGTGATGAGCACAGGGCTCTCTGAGCTGGGCACGGCCAGTGGGGGCATTGAATGAGCGGAAGCCAGGTAGTCTGAAGAGCGCGCCCGTGGGTGACCTGTTGCCCGATAAGGATGGCGGGAGGAGCAGCCCCCAGGTCAGGAGGTGGAAGGAAGGTGGCGGCGTAGCCAGGGGAAGGCCAAAGCAGAGGGTGCACTACGCCAAGGATGCGAGCAACTGTTGCAGGTGTGGAGTTGCATGTCCCGGCGGAGCAGCCTGCGCTCTCCCAGCACAGCTCTCGACACAGGGAGGCGGGCCAGAAAAGGCGTGAGAGGCAGCAGAATAGACATGGGTCCTCCGGGGATGGAAGGCCCAGGGGCATAAGATGGGAGGTGGGATTTGTTGTGGGTCCGGTCCGGGAGGCACCTTCCAGGTGCTTGCCCATTAACATTCAGGTGACAGGGCGGGCCACCAGGCCCCAGCTAAAATGGGCGCCCAATACTGTAGGAAGGTGGCAGGGGCAGGTGACAACAGGTAGTCCCTGCCCCCGACACCTCACATCAAAGGCCTCCCTCCCATCCGGACGGACGTGGAGACAAGGGGCCTTTGATGCATCAAAGTGGGCTACCTTGCACCCAGGCCAGTTTTGGCCTATAACTAAAGAGGGAAAGGTAGCCCCAGTCATCTATTCCTCCGCTCCTGCACCGTCTGGGGCACAAAAACAGCAAGCGAGGGGTGGTTTACTGCGGCAACCACGAAGAAAGCTGAACCATTTCCCAGCAATTCAAGTAAAAAGAAAGGAAGCGAAGGAGCAGCGGGACTGACTCCAGCCCAACCCCACTGGAACATCAAGACGTTCCGTGCTTCTGCCATCTGGGAGGCTTCAAAAGGCGCACCAGCATACCAGCGCCAGCCAGAAAGGGAAAAGAAATCTTACCGGGCCAGAGGGGGGACAAAACCAAGGCAGCCTGAAGAGCTCTGCGTAGCAGAGTGACTTTACCCAGCCCCTCCGGCTGCTCTGCGTGTCACTGCTGCCACTCGGAGAAGGCGCGGCAGCCCCAGAGTTACAAAGTAACCTGCGAAACGCTCCAGAGCCTTTCACAGATCAACGTGGCTTTATTTGGAAGCAGGAAGACACTGAGCCACAACACATTGTGAGATAGGCGGCCGCAAGCAGAAACTGCAAGGAACTGATAACACCAGGAGCATTTGGATGTTGGAACAGCAGAGGGAAAACAGGCGTGACCCCCTCGACACGGCAGGTCGCAAATACGGCAACCATTTTAAAGCGCATACCCATCTGGGAAGAAGAAAGGGGAATACTGTGTGGTCATTGCAAGCTGAAACAGTACTGGTACACGGGCGCAGGTCCACAGCAGGACGACAAAGGACGCTGGTCCTTCCCTGAAAGGCTTTGATTTTAAATACTACCCCCAGAAGGGGAAGAAAAACAATTTTACAGCAAACATTCCAGGTTGCAGCAACAGAGCCCCCCCCCCCCTCCTCCTCCACACCCCAAACCCTCAGCACAGAAACAGGGGCACACCTTTGGGGGTTCTACCCACACACAACGCACCAAGAGGCAATTGACTAGGCACCTTTTGTAAGGCAAAGCAGAAGTACATAAGGTGTGGAAGAAAACCAGAGCCTGAGCTACAATCAAGCAGCAAAACAGGAGTAAAGATGACTGACGGTCTCGCCCTAAAAGAAAATTTGCTTTTGAAGTGGGTCAAGGAAGCTGAAGCTGTGCATGGCATGGATTTGGTCCAGAAAAAGATGGCAGAACTAACAACGGCCAGCAGGGATGCACAAGCAGGCGAATCGACAGAAGGAGACGACAGCGAGGAAGATGAACCAGTGGAGCATGAGCCACAGGCCAAGAAGAAAAGGCGCCTTGATGTCTGCAGCATGCCAGCCTCAGCAGACGTCCACCCCAGCAGCAAAAGAAAAGCAAAATCAGGTACTGTGCATAATGACTTGGGGTCAATGTTAGAACAATTTTTAAAATGCCATAAATATTTGGGCGCTGGGATAAAGAAGAAAAGACACAGGGAGGACTCTAGCAGCTCCAGCAGCGAGAGTGATAGCTCTGACACAGGGTCTGAATCTGGGAGCGAGGATGACCAAGGCCACCTCAAAGCATTGGTCGGGCCCAGTAACAATGAGTCCCCAGGGATTCAGATGACCAAATATGGGAAGCGCACAGCAGGGAAAAATGTGAATAGGAGCGTGAAGAAGACTATTGCATGGCATATTCAGCGCAAGATTAAGTATTATTTTTGGCAAAAACGTTTTTGGGGGAGAGTCCTGGCTGAATTATGACAGGGAATTCAGAAAAGAAATGCCAAGACTCCCTAACCTGGGGTGGGAGGAAGAAGATCCCAAACTGTACATGTTTTATGTTTTAAAAGAGAACTCCGCTCACAATACACAAAATAATAAAGAGCACAAGTCTCGGAGCAACAGAAGGGGGAATTACAAGCAGCACAACTCACGCAGGTACCAGAAAGGTAGTCCCCCCCCCTACAGAAACCAAAGCACTCCAGGGGGGTAGAGAACTGGTCAGCAAACCCAGGGACAAACAAGCACTCGCAACTCAGGCACGCCAAGAGGGAACACCACACCATATTTCTGGTATTGTGGTAAAGGATCTTGCAGCTGGGGGGACAAATGTAAGTTCAAACACCAATGTAGCACATGTGGTGGAGAACACAGCCATGGTAAATGCACCAAGTCTCCCCCAGCTAGGCCAAGCCCCAAAGTCACTGAAGTAAAGAACACCCATTAAATTTAAAATGGGGGCTTCACCACTGAAGGTAGATAAACTGTTTAGAATGCTGAAAGACTACCCTGACATAACAGCACAAAAATGTCTATGACAAGCCTTTAAAGAGGGATTTCGAATCCCATTTCATGGACACAGATCCCAGCACATCTCCAATAATTTGAAATCCATCTCCTCCCTACCTACAATAATCAGGGGGAAAATAGGAAAAGAATTAGCCTTTGGCAGGATAGAAGGACCTTTTGACGCTCCACCCTTCCAATAATTTATATGCTTCCCCCCTTGGGCTAGTGCCCGAGAAAGAAAAAGGGGAGTTTAGAATGATCCACCACCTGTCCTACCCTTCATGGAGCTCTTTTAATGAGGGCATCCCCACCACAGAGGCGGCTGTTTCCTACAGCAGTTTTCAGGATGCTGTGGATTTGGTGAAATTATCAGGGCGGCATGCACTCATGGCAAAAGCGGACATCCAGTCAGCATTTAGGCTGTTGCCGGTCCATGAGAGCACATACCAGTGGCTTTGCTTTCACTTTGAAAAGAAATTCTATTTTGATAAATGCCTCCCCATGGGTTGTGCCATTGCTTGTGCATATTTTGAGCAATTCAGTTAATTTCTGCAATGGACCTGCAAAAGGCCATGCCTGGAGCGAGAATAGTTCACTATTTGGATGATTTTTTCTTTACAGCCCCAGAAGGGTCTCCACTGTGTTGCAGGCATTAGGGGTCCCACTCGCAGCAGAGAAAACAGTAGGCCCATCCACCCCCTCTCATTCCTAGGGATTGAGTGACTCTTCAAAGGGGGAATGCTGCATACCCAAAGATAAAATAGATGACTTGCTAGGGCTATCAAAAAAATTACAGGTAAAGACAAAGCAACCCTGAAAGAAATGCAGTCACTAACTGGGAAGTTCAATTTTGCAACAAGAATAATGCCACAGGGCAGGGTTTTTCATTGGTGCCTTGAACTAAGAATGAGAGGGTAACCAAACAGCATCACCACATAAGGCTGGGCATAGAGATAGCAAAAGACTTCGCTGCATGGGAGACATTCTTTGATAATTTTAAATGGGAAAGATATATGGCGCAAGCCTATAAATGACGCTGCAGAAAGGGCCCTATTCACCGACGCTGCAGGGAGTAAACACTATAGTATATGCTTTGCCAACAAATGGTGAGCAGGCCACTGGCCCCCCAGCTGGCATGAATGGGGATGGACCAAAAACATTACCTTGCTGGAGATATTTCCCATATGGACGGCACGCTGTTTAATACTGAGTTGGTCACATGGTCAGATAATATGGTAGTTGTGCACGTGCTGAACAAAGGTGCTACATCCCGCTCATTGGTATTAAAAGTATTAAGAGAAATTACAAAACGTAGCCTAAAATACAACATTGTAATCATTGGACGGCACATTGCCGGCAAGGAAAATAAGGCCGCTGACGCACTGTTCCTTTTTCAGTTCCATACTTTCAGGGTGCTAAATCCCCAGAAAGAAGGAAAGATGACAGCTGTACCAGAGGAAGTGTGAGCCATCTTGGGCTAAAACAAAGCAGACCACAACATCCCCACAAAAAAGGCACCCCCAAGGAAAATCCCTGCTCACAACCGCCCCCAAGTTAAAGGCACGGCTGGAACCAAAAATCGGCATCACACAGTAACAGGTGAGCCCAGAGGGATCCTAGGGGACCTAGCAAAACATGCCCTGGCTCTGAAATCAGCAAAAATGTAGAGCAAATGCCTTCAAGAATTTGGCAACTTAACAAAAATCACCAATATCAAAGACATCCAGGAAAGCCACATCAATGATTTCATGGAATGGGCCTTCAAGCAGAACAAAAAGAAAGCATGGGCATCCTCCCATTTGGCAGCTGTAGCCTACTACACAAAACTGGCAGGGGGTACCGATCCCACACACAGCGCATTGGAAAGATATGCGCTGAAAGGTTGGTCCAAACTTGTAGGGGTAAAAAGATGCCAGGCGCCCCCTGAACTTTGCTAAATTAAAAACCCTATTAGACATCCTGCATAAAGTATGCAACAATTCATACAAAACTGCCTTTTTTAGGGCAGTCTTTAAACTTAATTTCTTTGGGGCTTTTAGAATTAGTGAAATTGCATCCAAGAACACAAGTTCAGAGGAAGGGCTGGATGTATCCGGCATTAACCTGGGTAAAGAGACAATGGAAATTAAACTTAACAGATCCAAAACTGACCAGATGGGCAAATGAAAAATTATCAATCTCTATTCCATAGAGAGCAGCGAGTATTGCCCCATCTGCAACACCAGGGCGTTCCTTAGCAAACGCCCTAGTTTGGGTGGCCAACATTTGACACAGAAATGGTTCAGCTATTAGCAGATTTCAGTTAAGGTCTGTGGTCAAAAAGGCCATAGTGGCAGTAGGATGGGACCCAGGAGAATCTGGGTCTCCCTCCTTCAAGATAGGTGCTGCAACATCCACATGAATGGGGGCTTGCAAGAAAAAGCGATAAAAGGAATAGGGGGATGAAATCTGGGGTATACAAAAAATATATTAGGCAGATGACTCAAGGAAACCCAGGAAGGCATGCATTTTCAAAACACTCACTTATTGGTGGGGCAAACCCAGCTTGCGTTGGGGGGCGGGGGACCTGCATGACAAGCTAGACGGCCTTCTGGGGGTCAGCACTCCCCCTCCTGAATTCCTTATCCACCGTGGGGGCAATGACTTGCCCCAGCTAAGCAGGCAGCCACTACTGACTGCAATCTGCACATCTCTCAGATCCATTGCACACATGCTGAGACAAACACAGATCACGATGTCCGAAATCATCCCGCGCCAATATTGGCACAGTGCAGAGTCTAACAAGGCGATGGAAATGTCAAGGCATAAATTAAACATAGCATTGGGCAATTTTTGCCTATTTTCAGGACATAAATTCATAAAGCACGGGATCACAGTGCATAGCAAGGCCCTATTCTGCAGTAACGGGGTCCACCTGTACATAGAAGGCATGGACATCTTTACCAGGGATATTTTCTGGACACTGGCAGCGAGGGGTTGTTCTTAGATTCTCTATTTTGGGAGGACCTGAGGGGCTGCCGGACAGCACCCCCTCAAGGTGGCGACAGGGATCAGCCTCAAGTTGGCCCTACGTGGGAGTAGGGTGCCCGCTCACCTGATCCTGTTCCCCAAAATGTGTGTTATGTTTTTCCATTATATTTTTATGGTTGGTTTTCTTTTGCAACATAGCTCGTGTTACAATAAAGCTTGTGGCCAAAGTTTTTCCACCTTACCTCTGTTTGGCCTCCTCCTTTATGGCACTGTCATTACTGTCACGTACGTCACCCTGCATGGCTCCCCCACACTAAAACAATTCCAGGCTTATCAGGGGAGGTCGGGGAGGCATTTGTCCTTGGTAGTCGAGCGAGGGCTGGAACTTGAGGAGGTGTTTGGTGGTCTTGCATGCCCTTACTATACCCTGCATGCGCCAGGCTTCCCCTTGCATTGTGTTAACACCATTTCCCATAAATGTGGGATTTCTGCTCCTGCATCTACCCAGGGTACCTTACCAAAAACCATCCTTAGGACGACTCCACCAGGGTGCCATACTACCTCAGAGGAAGGCTGAATTTGGGGTTACGGAAATGTATTAGATAACCTGTGGTGACCACAAGCATGTAGTCTATCCTCCACAGGTGCCTGCTGGTGAAATATCGGAACATATGAGATGGAGGCAGTTTGGACCGCTCGTGGCATCAGGTAAAGGGGGTATACCTTGCAAACGTGCTATTGGATAAAGCGACACATCCATGGTGATCATCCCAGCCTAGTTGTCAGCTAAAGTAAGGAGTAAAGAGGTCTGCCTTACTCTCAGAGAATAGTCTATGCCCCACCACTGAGGAAGGAGCGCCCCAACAGGTGATGCAATTTCTTGGACGTCTCTTTGCAAAAACAGCAGGACTGAGCCTGGGAAGTGGAGGAGCAAAGGCTTGAAGTCTATAAGAAAGAGGGCCACAGTAGAAGAGTCCTTCATGCCTAAGGGAAGAGGTAAGGAGACGCTAGCATGCGTGAAGCAACAACGCCAGGGGGAGGACAATGTGCTGTGCAGGTTCTGGCAACAGGGAAAAATCCAAACTACGAAAGCAGTCCCCATTACTTGGAGCGGAAGCGGGAAAGGGAGGAATTACCGCTGGCCCCCATGGCAGTAAACAAAGAGGAACTCATGCAATACTTGACAGACTTTCAAGCAAAAATTACAGGCTTGTTCCAAGTGCAAGAACGGAACTGAAGCACTGTAGGAGAAATGGTGGAAACCCATGAGAGGGCACTGCAGGACCTTACGGAGGAAACGGATTAGGTCTTAGAACATTTGTCACGGCTGTCGCATAATCTCGATCTGTAGTGTGAGGACCTTGAAAACAGATTGCAGCGCTCAAATATCCGCCTTAAAATGTCTTGGACAAGGATCTTAAGGCTATAGTGCAGAATTTCTTCCCAGATTTGCTAATAGAGGTCCCCCCGGACGAGGTGTGTCTGGACAGAATTCATAGGTGGGGGGCCAACAACGGAAGGAACCGGGGGCTCGCCAGAGGGAGTTGTTGGTGGGCATGACATCATATGGGCAGAAGGGGGAAATTCCAAAGCCAGCTGACTTCCCGAGGAACAACTGTCATCAATGATATTTGTGATGTCATCTTTGATGTCCTGGGTGTTAGTCTTAGCAGTGCACAGTGGTGGCGTGAGTTATGGTTGCTTAGCTTACCATAACTGATGAATTTCAGGGGGTTTTCGATTTTACTTGTAACCATAACATCCTTTTAACAAAGTTTTTTTTCACTGAATATAGATAAAGAAATTATGAATTTGATAGGTTTTTACTAGGATTCCCTTCGTTTATATAGATACATCATACTGAACCCCCTGTTCCATGCTAGTGTTTGGGATGTCTGCGAACCGTGCGCATGTCCGCGGACGGACTCGATCAACAACAACACTGTCCAAAAACTCAGGGGTTAGCTTACATTGTTGTATCATGCAATAAACACACTGTACATGTTCAAAGAACAGCATTTAAATAAATTACATTCAAAAATACAGAAGTGCAAAATGTATATGTAAGACACCAACAGTCCAATTACATAGAATATGAAACATAATGGAACATACCCAAAAAAAAAACAACATATGCCTCCAAAAGAATTACCTCACTGATGTTTTATAAAGAAACTGCACAACAAATATTAACAGCACACCTACATAGCAGTAACAGGAAAACTAAAAAACAAACTGGTAAGTACACTACATTAATTCATATATTTATAAACGTTCTGTAGTAGGATACAATAAAAAAAATGTATCTTTGTTTACACAGAAATGTCTAGTACTTTGCAGTGGCTTGAACAGAATTTTCCCCAGGATGAAATGAGTGAAAACAGTGATACTAATGGTAGACACTGCACTTTTCTAAATAAGCCAATTAATACAAATTATTTTGTATGTACCCAACACATTTATTTTTCTTTAACAGAACATACAAAACATGAGAATAATACTGAAACAATAGATTATGTACTAATGGAAGAACAATGACACTGGAAAATCAGGAAAATCATCTACAACTTTTAGAACAAAAAATTGATCAATTAATGATCAATTTCATTATTTTAACTTGTACTTTGTAGAAAACCATATCATGGAAGAAAAAATAAAATATCACTGTCCTACGAGCACCTGTACCCCTTCTCCATGTCCCAGTCAACCATCCCCAAAAAATGTCTTCACCAAAAAATGAGATCTCAACCCCTTCGTCCCCCTACCATCCAAAATATAGAAAACCCTAATTCCCCTGAATATGTTTCAATTTCTGCTTCCCCCTCTTGCATAATTTCTATATTTTGGTACAATATTAAAATATTATGTATACTGTTCTTATATTTCTCTTTAAAAAAAAAGGCTGTAAGGGTGTCTGCAGACAGCGCGGCTGCCCGGGATGTCTGGAATTAACCAAAATGGGGGTGTCCTAAGGACACTATGCCTGTTCGCACTGTCTGCAATCAAAATGGAGGTGGCCGTAAGACACAATCTGTCCGCATGTCCGCTATTAGTCAAAATAGCGTGTCCTAAGAACACCCCACCCCTGTTCGTATTGTCCGCAATCAGAGTGAATGGGTCCGTAGAACACAACCCGTCCGCAAAGTTATGGCGCACCTTTAACTAGTTTGGGGACCAAATACTGTCCGGCGGACACTTTTGCGCACGCCACCCTTGGGTCCTACGAACATCGCGCCTGTCCGTATCTGTCCACCGCACATGTGTCGAACTTTTAATTAGTTCGGGGACCCAAATACTGTCCGTAGAACACCTGTGTGCATGCGCACAACCGAACCTGCGCATTCGGTATCCTACGGACAGCCGTCCCATTCGCGAACGTGTTCGCAACATGTGACCGCACCCACACTAGGCACGGGTCCTTGTCCGCAAACAGTCCGGGCCCCCGGACACACAAAAAGTGCTATTTTAAGCAATCCAAGGTATTTTACTGTGAAACTTCACTCTTGCACATGTCCCAGACCATCTCCCTAGCAATCTGGATACTGTTTGGAACTTTCTGAGCCCTTTTCGGTGTTGGAAGTGTTCGCAGACAGGGCGGCTGTCCGCGAAGCGCGCACCAGCAACCCTATAAAAGGACATACCCCAGAACTGCTCCTCATTCTGTTTCTGGCTACCAGAGAGAGCATTGCTCAATACTGGTGGGCTGTGCCATCTACACGCATTGGCTGCTGACCTCTGCTTGCTGTCCTGTGCGTGCTGTGTCTGCTGTGCCATTCCTCCGCCTGCTCTGCTACATTCCAGATGGCAACCATGGCTTCCACCTGTGCAGCTGCCTCAGCTTCAGCACCACCCCCCCACCACTACCTTCCCAAGGGCCTGGAGAGGGGAACAGACGTGAAAATGCAAAGACGGATGACGAGGATGAGGTAGTGGAAGTCACTACTAATCATAGCCCCAGTGAATCTTGGGTGTGGAGGTTGTTTACGACTGTTGGAGGGGTACCCAGGGCTCGTGCAAACAAGGTACGCTGCACTGAGTGCCAGATATTGCTCAGTCGTGGCAAACCAGGTTTGTACAGTTACGGTACTACCTCCACGAAGCGACACCTAAAGTTGTTCCATACTGGGGCAGTTCGGAGGGTTGTCCCCTGCGATAGGAGTAGTAGGTTGAGTTCCTCTACAGCATCCTCCGTTTCTGTTCCTGCCACCACAAAAGACACTCCTGTGGGGCTGAGCATCCCTCAAGCTGCCTCGCAGGCCATACGCGACAGTAGACCCTTACCTTTCGAAAGTCACAGTATTGTGTATGTACTGCGACACAGTACTCTGCAGAGGGGTGACTCTTTGCAGTGCTTTCAAACTACTACGGTCAGGGAGCATGAGAAGGGCTGCCCACTACCTGATTAAGGCACACCCTAAATCTTCCTCTAAACATCTGTCCTTCGTTTCCCTATGGTTGGTGCCCCTTCCTTACCTTCCTTTCCTTGTGTGTCTTGTTAAAAAAGCCACAAAAAAAATTAAAAAAGCTCTTTTCAGAGCCACCAGTCACAGTTGAAAAATATAAGTGGCAATGAAATGCTGCAGGACCCTCTGCATTTTTGGATGTCCGCGTACAGTACTGTAGACATTGATAATTTGTGGGTACTGCGCTATCAAAACCATTGCACTCTTCTCCGGGAGTAAGTGGTGGCTCTGAAAAGAGCCTTTTTGTGGTGGTTTTTTTTTGTGTTTCAAAAAGTTCAAGTAGTCAACAGCTACTGGAAAAAGGATTGCTATGCTTCCAAAAAAGGTCAAAATGCATCTTGTATATGTCGCAGATAAATCTGATTCCCAGCATCAGTAAGATGGACTCCATCTCTACGAAAAATGTCTGTGCTATGAAACATTATATTTTCATTGTGGAAAGAGGACATAACATCTCTCAAAAAAGACAAACGGCCTTGTTGACATTGTGCCTGGTTTTTTCCATTTGTGGATCAAATGAAGAACCCAGTCACATTTGTCTCTGCGCAATATGAGGAAAAAATACTCTGGAGTTTAGAAACATGTCCATGACTTTCCCAAGTCCTTCTTTCATTGCAAATTGCAAGGAGATTCCAGACACATATCCTAAACTGTTCCCTCCACAATGAATAATAATAATGTCTGGATGACGCTGTGTCACCAAAGTAGCAAAAAGAGGAACCAAATCCAGCCACTTCATTCCGCGCACTCCATGCCAGTGCACATCCACATGAGGGAATCCAAGACCTGCAGCCACTCCACAGCGATCTGCATGCATCTCCAACCAATTTATCCATGAGTCACCCAAAATCCAGACAATCTGCCTTCTGAAAGACACAGGCATAGCTATCTGCTCTATCAGAAATAGACTTTCTGCCAAAGTCTCTCTTACACATCACACCCAGTAGACCTTAGTGGCCAATCCCTTGCCCTGCACAGTCTCATGTGCATGCCTCTCAGCCTCAGAATCCCCATATGTAACACGCGCGCTCCACGAACAGCCGTGGTGTCCGTGGACATATCGTAAAATTATGAGAGTGGGGAATAACATTTAAATAGTGTACTTCACTTCCCCTTTGATGTTGGCTCTGAAACTAGCCTTTTTAGCTTTTTTGAGGCTTTTTTCAGATTTTGTCTGTTACATGACTTCACAACAACTTCCTGATTGAGGGCTGCATATTACTAAGAAACATTGCATGATCAAATTCTGTTAAAGTCATTCTATCACAAAAACAAATTGCACCATCTTCCAAAAGGTTCTTATTTTGGAATGATGACATGCCCACAGAATGCATAAAACAAGATATTCCTTTATTAACAAGACATCTTGCTATGTCTTGTTGAAGATTTAATACATGACAAAGCATCCATGCAGTCCTAGGTGGTATGTGGGAAAAGATTATCTTTGCAGATGGAACTAGGTGCATCAGTTCCTTAAGCAACTGCTTCAGTGCATCCTGCAAACATATTGCACTCAGATAGCCCAAATACATTCCTACACAATTTACCACCAGGATATCAGGAGAGTTAAAATAAGCCATATTTCTACAAGTGTAAAAACACCTTGCAAATTTCTCACTGGCACATCACACCACAGCCTCCACTCCCTGCATTCCAAGATTGTCAGAAATGCCACACATGTTTGCATACCACTGCAGATGAGTGATATAACAATCTCCCAAAATCCACACTCGTTCTGTCCATCTCAGCAACCACAGTCATCTTCACAGCATACAGCAATGAAAACCATGATTACCCTCTCTCCCTATGAATGACACCCTCACCACCTGATTGGCTAATTCCCCTAGTCCTATTTCAATGCCAAGTATTCTGAGAAGCCCCGGATGTGGCACACCCTGTTCACAAACAGCCGCTGGGTCCTCTGAGCCCGTAACATTGGGGCAGCCCTTCTACCCTTTCTACTTCACTCTCTGCACCATTCCCTTATTGGCTACTGTTAAGCAGTCACACAACCATCCACCAATCACATCCAAGAACTCTACATCTATCAACACAGTTCAGCACTTTAGATGTACTGTTGATCACCGAGTATAATTCTGCTGTGATTGCAAAGCACCTACAGCAATAACTACTGTAAAACTCAGCATTATATTCAGTATTACTGATTGCACCTCAGCAGGTGCAGACTTGGCATTGTCATCTGAACACTAGTATATTAACACACAATTACGAGCATAGCCTTCCCAACCTGAAGTAACAGTCCATTCCAATCACACACCTCTACATACATGCCTACCATCATACTCAGACACTCATGCACAATGCACACATACATTGCACAGCGTCCCAATCCACACTTTCTTTTTTCTCCAACAGATCCCAAAGAATGCCTACCAAAAAGCTACTCCGTAGAAAGCAACGCTGAAGTAGAGTAAATCAAAATAAGTGTCAAAAATAAGCATCTAACTCTAGCAGAATTTTAACAAAAAGTTCAAACAAAACAGCCAATAGTCACTACGCGAAACTAAAGCAGCTTCCAGTAAAGACAATGCGACTCCTCTTTCAAAATGTAAAACTAAAAAGAAAGTTATTAGCTACTACTAGTGCTAATACTGCACCTATAAATCTCGATGTAGCCACAAGTAAGCGCACCAAAGCGATTATACTACACAAAAAAATGTTCCGCCACATCGTCCTTCAGAACCTTATAAAAAACAGGAGACACATCATGCACAACTCTTAAAACCTACCGTAGAGAATTTATCCTAGAAGCTTTCATGGACAGTGCAATCCTTCTCATTCTTATTTTAGTTTTAAACAGAATGAAACCACTAACAAAACTAACTACTAAACTACAAAAAAAGACTTCTAAATAAACAGAATATCAACAAAGATAGCTTCGCAAACATCTGTGGAGGTGAATGGAGTGTACACCAGCACAGAACCATATTTCAATGAAGCATACAAACAATAGCAAAGAAACCCAATAGCCATACATACCAGTGGACGAGGGTATGATAATACCACTATGGGAAAAGAAATGCTGCTAACAAAAATATCCCCAGGAAACTTAGTATCAACTCTCCATTCCACTGAACCAATACATCCAGTCTACAAATGGCCGTACACATCAATGTGTAACATAAGCACATCTTTTCACCACTTCCTCAATCAGTGTGTGAAAGGGACAGACAAATTGAAAATAAAAATATTACAAACTATGTACTCCTGTCCAGTGTGAAAATACACAGGACTATAAGGACATTCATTAGCCTGCATTTCTGGACCTATTTGCAAAAGCACCTTCCACAAAATCAAAATGATAGGAGCACACCATTCAACTGTAAGAAATCTTGTTCATGAACTCTACTATGCCAAAAGTCTTGCTTTAGCACTATCCAATTTAAATAACATTATTCTACATGGTACAGCCAAAGAACTACTCGAAAAAATGGACCATATCCAGAAAAAATATTTTGAAATTGAAAGCCACTTACAAAATTCAATATCTTTAAAACAAACTAGCAACAACTTTACTGATGGCAAGCTTCAACTACACACATACAAAATAGAAATACTAAAGTTTAAAAGCACATCTGCTGAAGTACCAAACCATGTGTGTGTGTGTGTGTGTTGCCGGAGGACTTTTTATAAGAATAGCACAAAAATAGTAGACAATGTAAAAAATAGAAGACAATGTACAAAATAGAAGACAATGAAGATTCCAAGTGGCTCCAATTAGCTCTCTATCTTATAGCAGAAACAAATACGAAATTACTAACCCCTTAATACTTTGCAGTTACTGCACTGCAAAACTTAACAACCAAATACCTTCACGTGCTATCACCAATAACTTGCAATTATTCCCACTACTAAAACCACTGCAACAACTTAACTTGTATGAGAGCATCATAATTCAAACAGTGCACCCATTTCAAGCAATAATACGCCTTGAACCAAAAACAGCAAAACTACCTCCCTATGAATTACTGAAAGGCATTTGTGGCAAAGTAGTTTATTTGCCATTAGATCTCAAGGAAAATGTACACACTCTGCGAGTGCAACGTCCAATAGATCAATCTTTGATTATCCTAGTAAATGGCGAACCTACAAAAGACAAAATAATTTGGCAGCAACTAGTGGACTTACATAAAGTTAGAGAAGCCCTGTAATATCTAAAAGACAACAATGAATACTACAAAGAAATAAACATCGAAGAAAACCTGAGGTAAACCATCGAAATAATTAAAGACTCGTCAGGAACTGGCCAATTTCAACTTCTAGATCCTACTACAGAATGCAATATTTTAGACCATTATACAATTCACCCATTGCACTCTGAAGACACCACAGATGATGCACTGGGAACTTACCAAATGTGACAAGCCAAAGGATCTCCAATCAGCATATGGGAAAAAAGTGTAGAAGCACGAGCCTTTCCTCTAATCTTTCCTACTGGAAAATGATGAAGGTACGATGAAAGACCCACACAAAAAACAGCATCAGAATATCGCTCTTTACGAATGTATTCTGAAGACCAGATTCAGACAAAACGTGGAATACATATTCCACCTTCTATTTGAAAGTGAACTAGCAACTCTATGCTACAGAGTTGCACACATATTGAAATCAGGTACCACAATTGCACAATTTCCTATGCATGGCAAACAAAAATGAAACAAATATAGATATGAACACAGCAGGAGAACTCTGCTCTCTAGATCCTGTAAATGTATCAAGATATTTCCATCATCGCTTCATTGCTATGCTACACTTCATTTGTAATAAAACAATGCCTCCCCTCAGAGAAGTGCAACACTTCTTTTGGAGAAAAGAATACCAAGCTAGAGGAGCACCACACATCCATATGCTTTTGTGGATTAAAGATGCTCTTAAATTTGGTCAGGACAGTGATGCCACTGTTTTACAGTTTATTCAGAAATATGTCACTTGTATAATCCCTTCACAAATTACACAGTGACCTACATGCACAAATTTTACAATTTCAAAGACACAAATGTGGAAAGTATTGTCGCAAATATAAAAACAAAGGGAAATACTACACCAAGTGACGCTTTGTTTTCCCTAGACCAGTTTCAACAGGTCAAGTGAACAACTTCATGTTTTCAGTTACAGTGTCGAAGATAAATCACCTAAGAACACATATTGCATTAAAAGAACAGAAGGCTCAAAATACATCAATGATTACAATGCAATCATTGCTCTCCTATGGAATGCAAATATAGATGTGCAATACATTGCTGTAACGCTCACCTGATTCCCGCAGAGGCGCCGGTCTTGACTGGGTGAATTCCGTATCTTCAAAGGTGATGTGTAACACACGGTTGGCTCTTTGGGCTGGACCTCTGTGCACTGTATGTCTGACTCGAAGAGTAAGATGTCTTAGGTAAGTGAACGCCGAGCTCTCCATCTGCCTCGGGGCAGGGTGCCGTAACCAGTTTCTTCACTGGATAAGGGTGCAGGCCTCTTGACCTCAGAGGACTGCTGTCCGTCGTTAACTGCACGAACGGTAAGTTCTGGGCACTTCAAATTTCTTAAAAGTCTTTTGTAATGATATCTCTTGTTTTGCAGGGTTCCGGCGATGGCGGATGGCGGGCTGATGAGAGTTGAGGATCGAACCCGCGTGAGGAATAGAAGCGCCTGGAAGCACGTAAGCGCTTGTAGCCTGCTTCACGATGCGCACTAACTGTCCCTTTTATCTTGCAGGTACAAGTTCGGAGCTTTAGAGAAGCTGAAGGGTGCTGGAATACCCACTGGATTCGGCGTGGGAAGGAGTAATGGCACGGGAGTAATAAAGTTGCCAAATGTCTTTAAACGCACCTTCTTTTGTCTTTCAGATGCGGGATGCAGCGCTGAAGGCCTCCGGAGCGTGCAAGAGCTGGTAAGCTTTTGTCTTTCAGATGCCGGAATGCAGTGCGAAGACCTCCGGAGCATGCGAAGAGTAGGTAAGCCTTTGTCTTTCAGATGCCGGAATGCAGCGCGAGGCGTTGGTGACAGCCGATGGACCAGGTAAGAGATGCGCTGCCACTGAAGACCGTAGTGCTAACCTGTTCTTTCTTTGTCTTTACAGGTGCTGCTGAAGACTGGATTCCAGGATGGTAAGCCTTTGTTCCCTTAGGCCCAGGATCAGAAGCAGAAGACACGATGAGCGTTCTGCTGCAGAGAATGCAGAATAACGCAAAGCAAGATTCATCCATCGGGTGTGGTTTAAATAGCCTCCTGTAGTGCTTGGGTGTCTCCTTCCACAGCCACGCCTAGGTAAGAAAAGAGTTCCTGCTTTCCAGAAGAGTTCCAATGTTCTGAACCTAGGGAGTGGCTCCTGCCCCACCCAACAGGAAAAGTAGTCCCAAACAGAAGAGGATCAGGGGTTCAACTGGCAGGTAAGTAAGCAGCATGGTCTGCTGCAGGTAAGTCCACCCAAGCATTATGAGCCCGGCGCTTCCAGCGCTGGGACTGGGCATCTTTATGAGCCTGGTGCCACTGGCGCCAGGACAGGGTCCAAAAGGTCCCAATTGGGACTGGCTGGCACTCGGAACCGGGGTTATGGGTCTGCTTCCAAGGGAGTCAGGCAAGTCCTGATCTTTTGGAAGCAGAGATCATGACAATTGCAGACAATTTCACTGCAGTTGCACGATATGTTACAGCCTACTTAACCAAAGCAGAAAATACTGAGCTCAAAGACCTCTGGGATGATATACCATCTGACAAAACACTGTCACCAAAATTGTACAGCTTAGGCATAAAATGCTCTCCCATAGAGAATGTGGCTGCTACAAAGCTGCAGACTGTTTAACCAGTACTGCCTTGTATGGGAAATCTGAAAACATAGTATGGCTAAGCCTTGGTCCTGCTAAATCCAGAAAGAGTTCTCAAATCATATGAAGACATAGAAACAATAGCCAAAAATGATCCCACAGACAAGACATTTTGAAAAACAACTTACTAGACACATACCACACACACAGGAGTACCACTTTGGAAACCATGCATCTATTCCACATAGCCCAAAACTTCACATCCAAAAATGATATTAAACCAGATGAGAAGAAAGGTAGATACACAGTCGAAAATTGTGAAGGCAGCCTAGTGAAACTTAGCAAACAAAGCTTAATCATATGAAATTGTCATTAAAAAAACCTCAAAATAAAGAACTTTTTAAACCATGGCGAAAAGGTTTACTAGATACCCATGACTCCTATGAAGATGCTTTCAAAGCAAATGAAAGCACTATAACAGACAAAAACTTTACGCAGTACAAAACAATGTTACACAATGAACAGCAACAAAAACTACTACTCCAGGCGCAACTAAATGTAGACACTCCTGACAGCAGTCAACCTTCTGGAACAAGAAGCCAAGAACCACTTGGACAGCCACTAATAGCAAATGAAGAAGAATTGGCCATGACTGAAGTAGAAAACACCACGTGTATGTATGAGCAATGTGCAGAAGACTTTGCTCAACTGGAATCACAACTAAACAATGAGCAGTGTAGTTTTTTCATAGAAGTTAAAAAACAAATTAAACATGGTATGCAGCATGAAACTAAAAATGGTACCTGTCAAGACTACAAACCTATTGCTGCTATACGTGAGTGGTGAAGCTGGTTCAGGCAAAACATGCTTAATCAAAATCAAACAATTTCCTCCAACAACTGACGATCTAAGCTGTTGTAACTGCCCCCAAAGATTTAGCCGCCTACAACATAGGCGGTGTCACTTTACACTGATTAATACTCCTTCCAGTAGAACACCAAAATAAATTAGACTACTACAAATTTTCTCCAGAAGCTGCAATGGAACTACGCAAAGTTTTGAAACAAATGAAAATGCTGCTAATCGATGAGGTGAGCATGGTTTCCAACCTAACGTTAGCCTTGATTCATCTCACATTACAGGAGTGAAAACAGACGACGAAGAACTCTTAGGAGGAAAACACATTGTTTTCGGAGATCTTCTTCAGTTAACACCAGTTAAAGGTGAACCTATTTTTAAAACCTTAGGGCACAAACTATGCCGTAAAACTCTTGGCAGCATAGGAAATGTCAACCTTTGGCAACATTTCCAATACAAAGAGTTAACTGAAAACATGCGTCAGTCTGCAGACCTCACATACCCCAACATTTTAAAAAGTATTAGAGTTGGTGTACTATCTCAAGAAGCACAATCCTTATTAAATGCCAGGCACATCCATGCACTCTATGGCCATAACTCATGTGCTACTGTTGTCATGGAACAATTAGCACACAAAAAATGTAAACTATGTCCTTGATACTAACTCTTGCAAGGTGTGCTCAATTCAATGAAACAATGTTGAAAAAAGAAATGCAACCAAGAATTGAAATTTGCTCCACAGACAAACTGGACGTGCACGGTATGACACTACCCATGCGTGAACAAGCCACAGCACGACTAAATACCTTAGAAAACTCTCTCTAACACAGCTGGTTTGGAGAAAATATAAAAATTATCTTTAAACTGTAGAGTAATGCTTAAACGTAACCTTGACGTGGAGCAAGGACTAGTTAATGGAGCACTTGGTACAGTTGTTGGCTTTCAAACATACCGACGTGACAACATTCAGGTTGTCAATATTCACTTTGGCAAACTATCAGAAGTTAAGGATAGGACCCTCAACAGCCCGATTCCTTGTTTTCAAAGACATGTATGTATGCAGAGAACAATTTTCAATATTGGTAGCACAGTGTTTAAAGAAGGCATGAGCTATGTAGCACTATCACGCTTAAGTACACTTGATGGACTATTTCTAGTCAACTTTGATGCAAGTAAAGTAAACGCTGACATTCCTTGCATTCTAGAATACAATAGACTGCATGCACTCTACGCCCCATCTCAAAACCTATACTGTTCCTCAAAAAGCAAAAGGTTTTAAAAGAAAACTATTTCAGACTCAAATTATGCAGGATCTCACAGCAATATCTCCATCGAAATTATAAGAAGCTAATACTTCAAAGAACACAACCAAAGAAGGATCTAGTGCACAAACAAAACCAGCTACTTCTTTAAAGAAACAACGCGCACTCCGAACAAATAACTTGGACACCGAACTGTCTGGTCCATTCAAGTTTTCAAATATAACTGGTGTAAATTTCTATGCAAATGTAGCAATCAATATTCTATTCCAATTGTCACCAATTGTTGAAAACATTTACTTAAACGGGACAGACTAATTGTGTTTACAAATGTTAGTCATTCACAGAAATGCAACCAACAATCCTGACAACACTTAGTGTTTCTGGAATAAGGCAGGAATGGACTACTGTGCTGGAATGGTCATATTCACTATTAACACACAAGAAGATCCACAAGAATGTCTCATGTACTTACTACAAGTACTGGAAAACAAAAAACATACCTATAAATTAAATCTTCCAGATTTCATACATGCACTCTCTGCAGCCATATGGCACAGGAACAAGTCCCTAATGAACGCTTTGTGTATGTATCCATACCCAACTGTGAATCCACTCCATTTCAGCAACTTGTACAAAATGCAAACCAAGGCATATTAGGTACTACCTACAATTCCGATAATTGTTCCACCTTACAAATACAGTCACATAGTGAATATGTAATAGTAATGCTTTTACGTTACAATGCAGATGGTACCAAAAACAAGTGCAAGCTAACTGGATTCACACATGGACAAGTAACACTTGGTAATAAAACCTTCACAACAGTAGGTATAATCTACCACGCAGGAGCCACAACCAATGCAGGTCACTACACTGCATACATAAAGAATTGTGGATGGTTCGAATGTAATGATACTACCATTACTCTAAAGCAGAAATTAGCAGCAAATCTTGTAAACGCTTACTTAGTATTCTTAAAACCAAAATGTAATCAGAGTATGAACATCAACAAAATCTCCTCAATAACCCTTAAACTACAACCAGAAAATGTCAATATACATTTTTCTAAGGAAACCCTGCAAAACTTATTACGTATAAAAATACCCTCAACAACTTCATAACTATCAACAGTTAGACTACGGCAACAGGTATCTAACTGCCTCAAAAGTCTGCAACAAGCAAACAGATAAGTGAATACTATTAAAATACAACAAGAAAAAAAAATTAGAATACGCCAACTGGTATCTAATTGCAACAATACTAACACCACTTCCAAACCAAAAAACCATAGACCTATTCAATACTCTACGCCCTGGCCACAACCACCGCAGCATAACACACCCATGCAAGCAAAAACCTGTCAAATGACCACAAACCAAAAACATAACACAACCACCTCAAAACCTATCCACTTAAATTAACTTTCTGAAACAATAATTACAGCCAATGCACAAACTTGTCAATACATACCCTCTTCACCCAATGCTCTACTAACTTCCCAACATCAGAATATGGTAAAATACCCAGTAGTGCGCCCAGTGTTTGGTAGGTTCGGGGACAACCGCAGTGATCGCGGACACTGCAAACCCATCACAGCGTTATCCCACCTAAACAAATACAGCATTTGACCCATCTCTCACTCCCCCCACCCTTTACAGCCACTCCTACACACCAACACACTCCCCAAAATTAGATTCATGCTCAGTTCCACACCGCGCTGTCTGTAGATCCAAAATGGCAGGCGCATCAAGAGAATGTGACGCACCTCATGCTTCACTTCAGCCAATCAGCGAACAAGTGGTCTGTCCGCGGACACGACGTAGGTCGATTAGCCAATCGGTGTCCTGACCAAGGAGCAAACAGGGAAGTGTGTCCGCGGAGCGGACAGAGATATCACTAGTTTTTTTTGGACCTACTTTTTGGTTGTTTTAAAAAGAACTACTGGATGGATTTCCACCAAATTTACAAAAGCACACCTTCAGGACCAAGCTGCTGTTCCTGCCGCTGATTTGGTGAAAATCCGTCCAGCGGTTTGGGCTGTAGGCGTGAGCAACTTTTTTTCTCCATTCAGTCTATGGGGAAAAAATAAATGTTGCGGACCCCTCCCTATAACTCAACCCCCCCCCCCCCATTGACCAAACACCAAACTTTGCAAAAGAATTCAGAGTGGGCCATATACTTTTTTGCAAAGTTTGGTGAGGATTCGTTCAGGAAGAGCGAAGTTATAAGCTGCCCAAAAAGAGAGTTATTCCTAAGGGTTTAACAACTTAACCATAACTACATGGCCGCTGCTGCGGCCATGTAATATATATATATATATATATATATATATATATATATATATATATATATATATATGGGATACATTACTCACCGTAATCGTATTTCTGATGCTTGTATCTGCTTAGATCACATGCTGTGCATAGGCCGACATCTAGTGGAAGCTGCGGAGTATTACAGTTTGTTTTTCGAAAATCGAAAAACGGCGTCGACACAGGGCGTGCCAGTAATACTATCCCTAGTGTGACGTCCACTGTACCCATGATCCCTCACGCGTCTAGGATCCCCAGATTGTGTTTTTCCTGACATGAGGTAGCGTGAGTACAGATAGTCCAAGCAGATAGACAGAAAGGTAAGACTACAAGCAACCATGCGCCTTCTCTCGGAGGGGAGGAAGGGTGGGTCGAATGTGAATCTAAGCAGATACAAGCATCAGAAATACGATTACGGTGAGTAATGTATCCCTTCTGAGGCTTGTGGAATCTGCTTAGATCACATGCTGTGCATAGATTAGCGAGCAGTACCAGAAGAAGGAGGTGGGATGTGAGAAGGGTCATGAGCAAACAGGTGTCTTAGAACCGCTTGTCCCACTTGTGTATCTGTCTTGGAATGAGTGTCAATGCAGTAATGCTGAGTAAAAGTGTGAATAGAGCTCCAAGTAGCTGCTTTGCAAATGGTGTCGAGGGGAACATTTGCAATGAAAGCCAGAGTGGCCCCAATGCCTCTAGTAGAGTGGGCCCTTGGTGTAAACGGCAGAGTCTTTTTAGAAAGAGAGTAACACAGCTGTATACAGTTGATAATCCACTTAGAGATAGCGCCCTTAGAGACGCGATCCCCCTCTCTGCCTGTAGCTACGGAGACAAACAGTTGATCTGTTTTCCTTAGCGGTCTGGTTTTATTTACATAGTATAAGACCGCCCTACGCACATCTAGGGTGTGTAGTTTCACCTCAGCCGAGCTTTGTGGGTTTTGGAAGAAAGCCGGAAGCTCGATGGACTGGTTTACATGGAACTTGGATATGAATTTTGGTGAGAACCTAGGGTGTGTGCGTAAAACCAGTTTGTCCTTGTGGATAGTAAAGAAAGGATCTTGCACTGACAGAGCCTGAATTTCACTGACCCTTCTTATGGAGGTAATGGCTACTAAGAAGGCCGTTTTATAAGTCAGGTGTTTGAGACTACTTTTATGCATGGGTTCGAAGGGGGGCCCCATGAGCTTAGCTAGCACCACGTTGAGGTCCCATCCTGGCGGTGGGTTCGAAATAGGAGGGTGAAGTCTCTTTACTCCTTCCATGAAGGCTTTAACCACTGGTACTTTCCACCACGAGACCCTGTTATGGGATGTGGTGTAAGCCGAGAGGGCTGCCAGGTGTACTTTCAGAGAGTTAAAAACCAACCCTGCATCCAGCAGGTGGAGCATGTATGTTACAACGTTGGAAGGAGTGCAATCAACCGTGTTAATTTGTTTATTCTGGCACCAGATAACGAATCTTTTCCACTTGTCAAAGTAACAGTGTCTTGTATTTGGTTTCCTGGACTCTTTTAGAATGTCCATACACCTCTGTGGTAATTTGAGATGTCCAAACTCTATGACTTCAGGAGCCATGCTGCTAGGTTCATAGAGTTGGGTTCCTGATGCAGTGTTTGACCTTGTTGCTGGGACAGAAGGTTGTACCAGGCTGGGAGTCTGATGGGCTCGCACACCGCCATCCTGCGTAGGTGTGGAAACCATGGTTGTCTCGCCCACATGGGAGCAACTAGGATGAGCGTCATTGATTCTTTGTTCATCTTGTACACCACCTTCCTGATGAGAGGAGTTGGTGGAAAAGCGTACGCAAACATCCCTGACCAGTTCATCCACAGGGCATTCCCCTGGGAGTCCGTTTGGGGGAACCTGGATGCAAATCCTGGGCATTGTTTGTTTTCGCTTGTGGCGAATAGGTCTATAGTGGGGAAAACCCCACTGAGAGAAGAGATCTTCTACTACGTCTCTGTGAAGGACCCATTCGTGTTCTTCTGGGAGGGGGTCTCTGCTTAGAGCATCCGCTAGGGAATTGAGCTCCCCTGGAACATGTTGCGATGACAGGAAGATGTTCCGTCTGAGTGCCCATATCCATATTTTCTGGGCAAGCTTGGACAGATTTGGCGAACGAGTCCCTCCTTGCTTGTTCAGCTAGAACATGGCTGTCGTGCTGTTCGTCCTGATCTGCACCGACAAGTTCAGTAGATGGGGCTCGAACGCCTGCAGCGCTCGGAATACTGCCAGAAGCTCTAGCAGATTGATGTGGTTCTTGGCTACTGAGTGAGACCAGAGACCCTGAGCTGTGTGGTGGAGATGGTGAGCTCCCCACCCAGTCAGGCATGCATCTGTAGTAACCACTGCCTGTACTTCGGGATCGTAAAAGGGTTTCCCCTTTGCGATATTCTCTCTTGTCCACCAGTGTAGGCTCTGTACGAGTGTTGGCGAAACGACCACTAGATCGTCCCACTGACCACTTGCCTGAGACCAATGTTTCGCCAACCATTCCTGCATGGGACGCATGCGCAGACGCGCGTGGGGGACCAGGTAAATGCATGACGCCATCGTGCCCAGTAACCGCATAGCTTTGCGTACTGTTATCTGTTGACCTGACTGATAATGCGGAATTTGCAGAAGTATATTCCGAATTCTTTCTTCCGAAGGGAAGGTCAATTCTCTCTGAGTATCTAGGATAGCTCCTAGAAACTGTTTTGAGGTGCTTGGCCCAAGACTTGACTTCTTCTCGTTGATAGAGAAGCCTAATTCGTGGAGGAGGTCGATAGTCCTCTGAATGTTTGATCTGCAGATTCCTGGGGTTTCCCCCGTTATGAGCCAGTCGTCTAGATAAGGGTACACTGGGATTGCCTCCTTGCGTAGGTGTGCAGCTGCCACCGCCAGTACCTTGGTGAATACCCTTGGTGCTGAAGCTATCCCGAAGGGCAGTACCTTGAATTGGTAGTGGCGACTGTCCACCTTGAAGCGCAAGTATTTTCTGTGCGCCGGGAGCATAGAAATATGAAAATAGGCATCTTTCATATCCAAGGTTGCCATGTAATCCCCCTTTTTTAGGAGTGGGATTACCTCTTGTAGCGTGGTCATACCTAAAGAGTGGACTTTTTGTCTTGGAGGGTGGTTTCGGGGACGTTGCAGTAGTTCTATACAGTACCCCTTGGATACCGTCGACAGCACCCATCTGTCGGATGTTATCCCTTCCCATGCCTGGGTGAAGCTGGATATTCGTCCCCCTACTGGGGTTGCATGGGAAGGGACCCTGAAATGAGCGTCACTGCTTTGGTGGAGGCGTGCCGCCTCCTTTACTGGGGCTGCCTCTGCCTCTACCACGTCCTCTTCTACTAGCCCTACCATACCCCTGGGTAGACTGTTGTGAGTTGGTGTTCCACTGTGTACCCTGGGTGTGGGAATAGCTATTTCCTCTATTGGAATTTTGGCCGCGGGGGCGACGAAAATTGCCGTTCCCTCTTTGGTTAGGTGGTTTTGTAGTTAACTGGCCAAGGGATTTGAGGGTGTCGAATTCCTCCTTAGCGTTTTTTAGTGCGTCCTCGACTGCCTTTCCAAACAGGAGATCACTTTCCACTGGTTTGTCTAAGAGTGCAGCTTGTGTTTCTGCTCTGAATCCCGACTGCCTCAACCAAGCATGTCTTTTGATGACAGTCCCCTCTGCTATAATTCTACCCGCATTGTCTGCGGCGTCTAAAGTTGCTTTTAAAATGCAGCCTGAGACGTTTCTTCCCTCTGCACAAATGCGAGATAGCTGGCTCTTAAGGGGTTCGGGAGCGGAATCTATTAGTGCTGCCACTTCTTCCCACTGATGGCAGTTGTAGCTGGCCAACAGTGTGGTGGAATTCGCGATTCTGGTTTGGTAGGCTGCCGTGGAAGCTACTTTTCTACCAAAACCATAGAGTTTCTTACTTTCCTTGTCGGGGGGAGCCTCCGAGGAAGATAATGGGGTTCCAGCTCTCTTGCGGGTGTTAGTTACGACTAGAGAGTCTGGCTTAAGTTGGCCTCTAATATATAGAGGGTCCGACTGGGCTGCTTTAAACAGCTTCTCTACTCTCGGGTTTACAGGTCTTGTCAGGTTTGGGTTGACAAGGGATGGTGCTATTCTGCGTTGAATAGATTTCAGGATGGGAATGGTCTGGGCTACTGTCTTCCTTTCCCCTATTAGTTCCTCCGCGAAGTCCCTCTCTTCTTGGACACCTTGTGTGTCTATGTGGAAGTGGTTAGCTGCCCGAGAGAGCAGTTCATTCAGGAGGGGCTGATTATCTATTGGGGAATCAGACACTGGGGCTTCCCTTTCGACTGGTGAGTCCATTCTGAAAATATCTGGGCTATTTTCTGGCTCATCCTCGTCTTCGTCCTCCCCGTAATAATCTGACACTGCGAGATCTTCTGGTGTCTCAAAATCCTGGCCCTCTATAAGGGAAGAGTCTCCTTGGCCTGTAGGGAAAAGGCAAGAATAGGGTTGGACCTCGAAGGGGTCTGAAGCCTTTACTGGTGTCTCGACCCGGGGTCTTTTATTTGAAGGGATAGGGTCCCTTGAACCTGAAGGAGAAGATTCCTGAGGGTTTAAAGCTAGTAGTTGGTCAGGGTGTCTTTCGAAGAAATTTGCTAAGGAGGACATCCTTGACATTACTCTGTCAATGTCCTCGCATGACCAGAGTTTTGAGCTTGGGGTGACCTTGCTGGAACTCTCTATGGACTGTCCCTGAGAAGACTTGGACGGGGAAGTCAGTTCTATTGTTGTGGGGGATTGCAAGGGTTGTTTCCTTTGTTGCTTACCCCCTTCCCCGTGGGTGGAAGTGTGTTTACCCTTTCCCTTATCTTTCGACGCCTGGCGTCGAGGATCGGAGGTGGAATCCCTGTGTTTCGACCTAGGCTTCGAAACTGGGCACTCCTCACTCCCAAGTGATGTACCCTTTCCCTGGGGTGCAGGCTGGGGATGGAAGCCGTGTTCGTCTCCGGACGAGTGATCTTCCGTGATGTTAATGGGCGAGGCACTATGTGCAAGTGTGGAGGCTTGCCTGACGTCGTGCGGCGACCTCGACCGCCCAGAGGACGTCCTTTCGGACCGCTCCTTTTGTGCCTCTTTCCGAGGTTTCGACGACGTCGAATCTCGGGTGGGTTTTTTGTGTTTAGCGTGTGTATGTGTAACGCTCTTGTCGCCGGGGGACTTCCCCATAGTCGCCGGGACGGACGACCTTCCGAGGCCGGGGACGTGCGTTAGGCTGTCTTTCGACGCCTTGGTGCCCTCGCCATCCGAAAGTCCGGCGTCGCTGCCGTCGCTGAAGGTACCCTCCGCCTCCATAGCTGCTAGCTTGGCGTGGTGGGCCCAACGCTTGGTGGAGCGGTCCTTAAGAGTCTTTGTCTTAAACCTGCTACAGGCCCTGCAACCCGCCTCGGGGTGGTCTCTGGGCAGGCAAAGGTTGCACGTAGCGTGCTTATCTACCCAAGGGTATTTCTTATTACACTTGGGGCAAAACCGAAAGGGCGTACCCTCCATACGCGCCTGTGGGCAGCGGGCAAGTGTGTGTAGGTAAGAAGGTGTCTATAACCGAGTGTGGAAGTGTACCACCCCCCACTCTCCCTACTTGTAGGGCCGAGGCCAGCGGCCCAGGCCCGAGCCGAGGCGGAAGCCTCAAGGCCCAATCCGTCGGGTTTCGACGTTGATCTCCTCCCCGGTTCGCCGTCGAGATGCTGGTCGACGTAAGGGTGACAAAATGGGGCAAATTAGAATTAGTTTTAAGTGTAAATATGGCAAAGCCAGGGAACTCCGATGAAGTGCTTCCGACCAGAATGGCGGAAAAAAACAATCTGGGGATCCTAGACGCGTGAGGGATCATGGGTACAGTGGACGTCACACTAGGGATAGTATTACTGGCACGCCCTGTGTCGACGCCCTTTTTCGATTTTCGAAAAACAAACTGTAATACTCCGCAGCTTCCACTAGATGTCGGCCTATGCACAGCATGTGATCTAAGCAGATTCCACAAGCCTCAGAAATATATATATATATATGATACATTACTCACCGTAATCGTATTTCTGATGCTTGTATCTGCTTAGATTCACATGCTGTGCATAGGCCGACATCTAGTGGAAGCTGCGGAGTATTACAGTTTGTTTTTCGAAACTCGAAAATGGGCGTCGACACAGGGCGTGCCAGTAATACTATCCCTAGTGTGACGTCCACTGTACCCAAGATCCCTCACGCGTCTAGGATCCTCAGATTGTATTTTTTCTGACATGAGGTAGCATGAGGAGTAGCGCGAGTACAGATAATCCAAGCAGATAGACAGAAAGGTAAGACTACAAGCAATCATGCGCCTTCTCTCGGAAGGGTGGGTCGCATGTGAATCTAAGCAGATACAAGCATCAGAAATACGATTACGGTGAGTAATGTATCCCTTCTGAGGCTTGTGGAATCTGCTTAGATCACATGCTGTGCATAGATTAGCGAGCAGTACCAGAAGAAGGAGGTGGGATGTGAGAAGGGTCATGAGCAAATAAGTGTCTTAGAACCGCTTGTCCCACTTGTGTATCTGCCTTGGAATGGGTGTCAATGCAGTAATGCTGAGTAAAAGTGTGAATAGAGCTCCAAGTAGCTTCTTTGCAAATGGTGTCAAGGGGTACATTTGCAATGAAAGCCAGAGTGGCCCCAATGCCTCTAGTAGAGTGGGCCCTTGGCGTAAAAAGGCTGAGTCTTTTCAGAGAGTGAGTAACACAGCTGGATACAGTTAATAATCCACTTCGAGATGGCACGTTTAGAGACGCGATCCCCCTCTCTGCCTGTAGCTACGGAGACAAACAGTTGATCTGTTTTCCTTAGCGGTCTGGTTTTATTTACATAGTAGAGGACCGCCCTACGCACATCTAGGGTGTGTAGTTTCACCTCAGCCGAGCTTTGCGGGTTCTGGAAGAAAGCCGGAAGCTCGATGGACTGGTTTACATGGAATTTTGATATAAATTTAGGTGAGAACCTAGGGTGTGTGCGTAAAACCAGTTTGTCTTTATGGATAGTAAAGAAGAGATTCTGCACTGACAGCCTGAATTTCACTGACCCTTCTTATAGAAGTAATAGCTACTAAGAAGGCCATTTTATAAGTCAGGTGTTTGAGACTGCTTTTATGCATGGGTTTGAAAGGGGGCCCATGAGCTTGGCTAGCACCACATTAAGGTCCCACCCTGGTGGTAGGTTTGAAATAGGAGGGTGAAGTCTCTTTACTCCTTCCATGAAGGCTTGAACTACTGGTACTTTCCACAACGAAACCTTGCTATGGGAAGTGGTGTAAGCCGAGATGGCTGTCAGGTGTACTTTCAGTGAGTTAAAACCCAATCCTGCATCTAGCAGGTGGAGCATGTATGTAACAATAGTGGAAGGAGTGCAATCAACTGGGTTGATTGGTCTACTCTGGCACCAGATAACGAACCTCTTCCACTTGTCAAAGTAACAGTGCCTTGTGTTTGGTTTCCTAGATTCCTTTAGGATGTCCATACACCTCTGTGGCAAATTGAGGTGTCCAAACTCTATGACCTCAGGAGCCATGCTGCCAGGTTCATTGAGTTGGGTTGCTGGTGCACTGTTTGACCTTGGTGCTGGGACAGTAGGTTGTACCAGGCTGGAAGTCTGATGGGCTCGCACAGCGCCATCCTGCGTAGGTGTGGGAACCACGGTTGTCTTGCCCACATGGGAGCAACTAGGACGAGCGTCATCGATTCCCTGTTCATCTTGTTCACCACTTTCCTGATGAGGAGTTGGTGGAAAAGCGTACGCAAACATCCCTGACAAGTTCATCCACAGGGCGTTCCCCTGGGTGTCTGGTTGGGGGAACCTGGATGCAAATCCTGGGCATTGCCTGTTTTCGCTTGTGGCGAATAAGTCTATAGTGGGGAAACCCCACTGAGAGAAGAGATCTTCTACGACCTCTCTGTGAAGAACTCATTTGTGTTCCTCTGGGAGGGAGTCTCTTCTCAGAGCATCCGCTAGGGAATTGAGCTCCCCTGGAACATGTTGTGATGACAGGAAGATGTTCCGTCTGAGTGCCCATATCCAGATTTTCAGGGCAAGCTTGGACAGATTTGGCGAGCGAGTCCCTCCTTGCTTGTTCAGGTAGAACATGGCTGTAGTGCTGTCCGTCCGGATTTGCACTGACAAGTTTAGTAGATGGGGCTCGAACGCCTGAAGCGCTCTGAATACTGCCAGAAGCTCTAGCAGGTTGATGTGGTTCTTGGCCACCGAGTGAGACCAGAGACCCTGAGCTGTGTGGTGGAGATGGTGAGCTCCCCACCCCGTCAGACATGCATCTGTAGTGACTACTGCCTGTACTTCGGGATCGTAAAAGGGTTTCCCCTGTGCGAGATTCTCTCTTGTCCACCAGTGAAGGTTTTGTACCAGTGTTGGCAAAATGACCACTAGATCGTCCCACTGACCACTTGCCTGAGACCACTGTTTCGCCAACCATTCCTGCATGGGACGCATGCGCAGGCGCGCGTGGGGGACCAGGTAAATAAATGCATGACGCCATCATGCCCAGTAAACGCATTGCTTTGCGTACCGTTATTTGTTGACCTGACTGATAATGCGGAATTTGCAGTAGTATATTCCGAATTCTTTCTTCTGAAGGAAAGGTCAACCCCTCCTGGGTGTCCAGGATTGCTCCTAGGAATTGTTTTGAGGTGCTTGGCACCAGGCTCGACTTCTTCTCGTTGATTGAGAAGCCTAACTCGTATAGGAGGTCGATAGTCCTTTGAATGTTTGCCCTGCAAATTCCTGGGGTTTCCCCCGTTATGAGCCAGTCGTCCAGATAAGGGTACACTGGGATTGCCTCCCTGCGTAGGTGTGCAGCCGCCACCGCCAGTACCTTGGTGAATACCCTTGGTGCTGAAGCTATCCCGAAGGGCAGTACCTTGAATTGGTAGTGGCGACTGTCCACCTTGAAGCGCAATTACTTTCTGTGCACTGGGAACATGGAAATATGAAAATAAGCATCTTTCATATCCAAGGTTGCCATGTAATCCCCTTTTTTAGGAGGGGGATTACCTCTTGTAGCGTGGTCATACGAAATTTTTGGGGCTTGACATACTTGTTGGCAGGCCGTAAGTCCAATACTGGGCGCATTGTCAAGTCTTTCTTTGGCACAAGGAAGTAAGTTGAATAAATACCCTTGTTTACCTGGTGTCCCGGGACGAGTTCTATCGCGTCCTTTTGTAGAAGAATGGCGATCTCCTCGAGGAGAATCTTCTGATGTTCTAAGGAGTGTACTCTTTGTCGTGGAGGATGGTTCCGGGGACGCTGCAGTAGCTCTATACAATATCCTGTGGATACTGTTGACAGCACCCATCTGTCTGATGTGATCCCTTCCCAAGCCTGGGTGAAGTTTGAAATGCGTCCCCCTACTGGGGTTGCGTGAGAAGGGACCCTGAACTGAGCGTCACTGCTTTGGTGGAGGCGTGCCGCCTCCTTTGCTGGGGCTGCCTCTGCCTTTACCACGACCTCTCCTATTACCTCTGCCGTAACCCTGGGTAGACTGTTGGTTGTTGTTCCACTGTGTACCCTGCCCCTGGGAATAGTTAGATCCTCTCTAGGAATTTTGGCTGCGTGGGCGACGAAAATTACTATTCCCTCTCTGGTTAGGGGGTTTATTGGTTAACTGGCCAAGGGACTTGAGTGTCTCGTATTCGTCCTTGTCATTTTTCAGTGCGTCTTCGACTGCCTTACAAAACAACAGATCGGCTTCCACCGGTTTGTCCAACAATGATGCCTGTGTTTCTGCCTTAAAACCAGACTGCCGTAACCACGCATGTCTCTTGATAACAGTACCTTCTGCTATCAATCTGCCTGCGTTATCCGCGGCGTCGAAGGTTGCTTTCAAAATGCAACCAGACACGGCTCTACCCTCTGCGGAAATCCGAGCTAATTGGCCCTTTAACGGTTCAGGAGCAGAGGCTATGAGAGCCGCGACTTCTTCCCACTGATGGCAGTTGTAGCTGGCCAACAGGGTGGTGGAGTTAGCAATCCTTGCTTGATAGGCGGACGTTGAGGCTACCTTCCTGCCTAAACCATATAGTTTTTTGCTCTCCTTGTCGGGAGGAGCTTCTGACGAAGACAAGGGTGTCCCAGCCCTCTTACGAGTGTTGGTGACAACTAGGGAGTCTGGCTTCAGATGTCCTCTTATATAGAGAGGGTCAGACTGTGCCGCCCTGAAAAGTTTTTCAACCCTGGGATTGACTGCTCTGGTGAGGTTTGGGTTCACCAGGGACGGATCTATTCTCCGCTGAATGGATTTAAGGATAGGGATGATCTGGGCAACAGGCCTCCTTTCTCCCACTAACTCTTCTGCGAAGTCCCTTTCCTCCTGTACACCGTGGGTGTCAATGTGGAAATGTTCTGCTGCGCGAGCGAGAACCTCATTTAGGAGGGGTTGTTTATCGACCGGGGAGTCGGTAACCGGGGCTTCGTTCTCTACCAGGGAATCTACTCTGTATGTTTCCGGGTCATCCTCTTCTTCTTCCTGGTCTTCACATTCCCCATAGTAGCCCGTCCCGGTTTGCTCTCCTATCATACCAAATTCTTGGTCTTCACAAAAGGAAGCCTCTCCTTGATACCGTGAGTATGGAGTTGCGTAAGGTTGTACCTCGAAGGGTTCAGACCTCATCAGGGTTTCAAACCGGGCCTTCTTACTCGGGGGGATAGGATCAGTAGAGCCTGAGGGTGTGGCCCCTTGTGGATCATACGAGAGGAAATGTTCTGGATTTTTATCATAAAAATCAGCCAAAGAAGACATTCTTGACATGACCCTATCTATGTCTTCACTGGACCATTTTTTGGAACTGGGAATGACTCTCTCAGCAAGTCTATGGGATTTATCTTGAGTAGCTTTGCTGGTTGTGGACCTATCAGCAGACCTGGGTTTGTCTGTCTGTTTAGGGGGGGTGGAGTGTTTCACAGGTGTGGAAGAATGTACAGGTAGTTTCTTCAGCTGTTTTCCCCCCTCCCCGTGCGTAGAAAAATGTTTTCCCTGTCCCTTAGTGGCTCCGGAGTTTTTCGACGCCTGGCGTCGAGGATCGGGAGAGGTGTCCCTGTCCTTCGAGCGTGGGGCCTCGCTGGCTTTTAATTGCGGGCTCCGACTCCTGGAGCGCGGCCTGGGGGTGGAAGTCGTCTTAGTCTTCCGACGATCGAACTTCTGTTAGCCTAGGGAGCGAGGCACTCTTGGCAAGAGTGGATGATTGCCTGGAGTCATGCGGCGATCTTGATCGAGAGCGCCCAGAGGACACCGAATCAGACCTTTCTGTCTGTGCCTCTTTCCGAGAACTCGACGTCGAGTCTCGGTTGGACTTAGTGTGTTTAGTGTGTGTAGTATGTGAAGCGCTTGTGTCGCCGGGGGTCTTCCCCGTAGCCGCCCTGCCGGACGACCTTCCGAGGTCGGGGATTTGCGCTCGGCTGTCTTTCGACGCCGTAATGCCCTCGCCGTCCGAAAGTACGGCGTCGCTGCCATCGCTGAAGGCGCCCTCCGCTGCCATGGCCGCCTGCCTGGCGTGGAGGGCCCAACGCTTCGTCGAACGGTCCTTAAGTGTCTTAGGTTTAAACCTACTACACGCTCTGCAGTTCGCTTCGGGGTGGTCCCTCGGCAAGCAGAGATTGCACGTGGCGTGCCTGTCGACTCAAGGGTATTTGCGATTGCACTTGGGGCAGAATTGAAAAGGGGTACCCTCCATACGCACCTTGAGGCAGCGGGCTGTTAAGTGTAGGAAATGTATAAGGTGTACCTATATACCTAGAGTGAAGAGTATGTACCACCCCCCACTCTCCCTACTTGCAGGGCCGAGAGGCCAGCGGCCTACCAGGCCCGGGCCGAGGCCAGCGGCCTTCCGAGGCCCGGGCCGAGGCCAGCGGCCTTCCGAGGCCCGGGCCGAGGCCAGCGGCCTTCCGAGGCCCAAATCCGTCGTGCAGCAGCCGACGTCTGCAGCCGGCGTCGAGTGTCGAAGTTTGACGTTGGGGTGGGGAAGGATGTCAATAGATTACTATTTTATATTTTAGCAAAAGTATGGCTAAGGCCAGGGGACTCCGCAAAATGCTTCTGACCAGTATGGCGGAAAAAAACAATCTGAGGATCCTAGACGCGTGAGGGATCTTGGGTACAGTGGACGTCACACTAGGGATAGTATTACTGGCACGCCCTGTGTCGACGCCCATTTTCAAGTTTCGAAAAACAAACTAATACTCCGCAGCTTCCACTAGATGTCGGCCTATGCACAGCATGTGATCTAAGCAGATTCCACAAGCCTCAGAAATATATATATGACAATGCATTACTTACCGTAAAAGCATTTCTGATGGTTGTATCTGCTTAGATTCACATGCTGTGCAAAGGTCCGACATCCAGTGGTCACTGCGGAGTATTGCATTTTGTTTTTCGTAGTCGAAAAGGGGACGTCGACAAGGCGTGTCTAACACTATCCCTATAGTGACGTGCGTTGTACCCACAATCCCTCACGCGTCGAGGTCCCTCTGTTTGTATTTTTCTGCCCTGAGGGAGCCTTCTATACGTGAGAGTACAGAAAAGAGAGAAATATAGGAAAGGAGGTCTATGTTCCTTCCATCCGAGCGGGGAGGAAGGGTGGGCGCATGTGAATCTAAGCAGATGTTTGTTAATCTGCTTAGAATCACATGCTGTGCATAGACTAGCGAGCAGTACCCGGAGTTGGCGGTGGGTTATGAGAAGGAACAGTAGAGAAAAGATGTCTTAATACTGCCTGTCCCACCTGGGAGTCAGATCTAGAGTGTGCATCTAGACAGTAGTGTTTTGTAAAGGTGTGCACAGAACTCCAGGTAGCCGCTTTGCAGATGGACTCAAGGGGAACATTTGCAATGAATGCTATGGAAGCCCCAGTGCCTCGAGTGGAATGTGCTCTTGGCTTGAAGGGCAGTTCTCTCTTACCAAGAGTGTAACAGAGAGTGATGCATTGTACAATCCATCTAGATATAGTGGACTTAGAGACTGCATCTCCTTCTCTTCCTGCTGCCACCGAGACAAAGAACTGATTAGTCTTTCTCAGTGTTCTGGTTCTTTCCATGTAGAACATGACAGCTCTGCGTACATCTAGTGTATGCAGACTTTTTTCTCCCAAGCTGGAAGGGTTTTGAAAGAACGTTGGTAGTTCTATAGATTGGTTTACATGAAATTTTGAGATGAATTTTGGTGCAAACCTTGGGTGTGTGCGAAGAACCACCTTATCCTTGTGAACTGTTACGAAGGGGTCTAGTACAGAAAGAGCCTGTAGTTCACTTACTCTCCTAATGGAGGTGATAGCTATTAGGAAAGCAGTCTTAAGAGTGAGGTTTTTAAGAGTTGCCTTGTGCATGGGTTCGAAAGGGGTGCCCATGAGTCTGGAAAGTACCATGTTTAAGTCCCATCCGGGAGCTGGGTTAGCTATCGGGGGGTGTATTCTCTTTACCCCTTCCATGAAGGCCTTGATAACTGGTATCTTCCACCACGACACTTTAAGTTGGGAAGTGGTGTATGCAGAAAGTGCCGCTAGGTGGACTTTAATGGAATTAAACACTAGACCTGAATCCAGTAAATAGGTCAAGTACAGAATAATGTTAGTGGCAGAGCAGTCAACCGGGTTGATGTTCTTACTTCTACACCAGATGACAAATCTTTTCCACTTGCTAGAATAGCAGTGGCGAGTATTAGGTTTTCTGGCTTCCCCGAGGATGTCCATACATCTTTGAGGGAGATGTAAATGTCCAAATTCTATGATCTCAGGAGCCAGGCTGCTAAGTTCATGGTCTGAGGGCATGGATGCAGTGTCCTGCCCTTGTCTTGTGACAGCATGTTGTACGGGCAGGGAAGTTTCATTGGGGGAGATAGGGACATCTCCATCAAGTGAGCGAACCATGGCTGCCGGGCCCACATTGGGGCCACTAGTATCATGGTAACCTGCTCTTGGTGCATCTTGTGCACCACTTTGTTGAGGAGGGGAGTCGGGGGAAAGGCGTAAACAAATTTCCCTGACCATTGCATCGACAGACCGTTCCCCTTGGACTGGTTTTGGGGGTACCTGGAGGCGTAACTTTGGCATTGTGAGTTCTCCAGGGTTGCGAACAGGTCTATTTCCAGGAAACCCCATTGCGTGAAGACGTCTAAGACGATGTCTTCGTGCAATTGCCATTCGTACTCTTTGGGCAGGGGGAAATCTCTGCTGAGTTTGTCTGCTAACAGATTGAGTTCCCCTGGTACATGTTGTGATAGTAGGAACATGTTGTGTTTGATAGCCCACTTCCATATATTCTGGGACAGCTTGGACAGTCCTGGAGAGCGAGTGCCCCCTTGCTTGTTGAGGTAGTACATGGCTGTGGTGCTGTCTGTGAGGACCATCACTGTCTTCCCTTGTAAGTGTTCCTGAAAGGCTTTCAGTGCTTTGAACACCGCTAGTAGTTCCAGCAGGTTTATATGCTTGGATGCTAAACTCGGAGTCCACACTCCGTGAGCAGTCTGATGGGATAGGTGAGCCCCCCATCCTGTAAGGGATGCGTCTGTGGTTAGAGTGGCTTCCACTGCGGGTGTGGCAAAAGTCTTCCCTAATAACAGGTTTTCCTTTGTCCACCACCGTAGCGAGAGAACCAAGGCCTGCGAGACCACCACTAGATCGTCCCATTGTCCGCTGGCCTGACACCACTGGCTGTAAAGCCACTCTTGCATTGGGCGCATGCGCAAGCGCGCGTGAGGTACCAAATAAATACATGACGCCATCATCCCTAGCAAGCGCATTGCTTTGCGTACCGTCACCTCTCGACCTGCCACATAACAAGGGATCTGAAACAGCATGTTTTGTGATTCTAAGCAGATTAACAAACATCAGAAATATATATACACATATATATATACACATATATATATATATATACATATACACACACACACACACACACACACACAATTGCTACAGTTTACGCCCCAAATTCGGGAAGAGATGGATACTTGAGGTCAGTTATGGCAGAATTGGAAAAAAATTTAAAAAGAGAGAGAAGAAACATTTTGACTGGGGATTTCAACCTAGCTTGGGTCCCGGACATAGATCGTAGTGGGACAGGCTTGCAGGGGGGGCCCCCCCCCCATCTCACAGGCTCAAAGACCGATTTTCCCATTTGGAGTTAAGGGATATTTGGCGTGCATGTAAGGGCAGTGAGGCAGGATATACTTTTTATTCTCACGTACATAGATCACTTTCACTCAGATTATATTTGGGTCTCTGTGCACTTGGTGGGCAGAGTGAATGAGGTGGCAGTGGGTTTTATTGCCCTGTCCGATCATGCCTCATTGTCGGCATCGCTAAATATTCAACACAGTCCTACGCAACTATGGCAGTCTTTCCCCGACAATGTTATCAAAGATGGGGTACTCTCAGAAGTGGTGATGGAGAAGATCAAGGGTTATTTCCTTAACAATGGGGAGTCGGATACATTCTGCAGGGACAAACTGAGGCAGCCACTCAGGATGTGGAATCCCAATTGAAAGACTATGCTAAAGGGCATCGAGTCCTTTTGCTGACACCCGTTATTCCAACGGGTGTTTTGCCGAAAATGTGCATCGAAATGTTTTTGGGGGATGCGGGGGGGAAAAACAAATTAAATTAAGGGGTGGTTTGGGGTGTGGGGGGAAACCGCCCATAAATTAAAGAAAACGTCGATTACGTTTTTTGGAAAAACTCCTGGGGCAAAACACCGGTCAGAAATAAGGGGGTCAGCGAAATAACATGGAACCTGCTGAAGATGGGGGCGGTCAACCGAGTAGGTCTAATCTGAAATGGTACAGTGCAACGTGGGGTCAATTGGATTTACTGAGGGCTAAATGGGCTGAGAAGAGTCTGCTTAATATGAAGCAATGTTTCTACGTATAGGGGAATATAGCAGATCAGTTGTTGGCCAGGCAACTTAACTATAAAATGACGCTGGAGAATCAGTGACAGAGAATGGGGAAACTTTTTGAATGTTTTTACAGGTCCCTATATTCATCCAATCACCCTTGGAAGGGACCCCCAAGGAGAATACCTAGACTATCAAGCTGAGGACCATATCAAGCGAAGACAGAATCTCAGCAAGGAGACATCCAAGAGGCCGAAGTTAATAGCACCAATAGGAAACACAACCCTGAATAAAGCGCTGGGGCCGGATTGTTTCCTGGATGCATTCTATAAGAATAACCGATCTGTAATTGTCAAGGTTAACATCTTTTGGGATGGTCAGGGGGTATATCAGTCAATGGACTAAGCAAAAGTGATTCTATTCCCAAAGGGTAATAAGGATCCCATGCTTTGCCCTCATTAACATCGATGCTAAAATGTACACAAAGATTCTGACAACTAGGTTCGAGGGCTTGCTCCCAGATCTCATACATCCCAATCAACCCGTATTTATTGCATCTCGTAAAACGTTCGATAATAGCCAGAGGGTGAGTGCTCTCGTAGAAAGAAATCTCCAAAAGTAAGACTCCCGCCATATTGTTCTCTCTAGAAGTCGAAAAGGCGTTTGATAGGGTGGAGTGGTCATTTCTCTTCCACACTATGACTATGGGATTCAGGAGTATGTTTCTGCAAATGGTACAAGCCAATCATCGCTCACCCAATATGAGACTGCCCCCTCTCACCGTTATTTTAGGCCATATACTTGGAACCTTTTCTGCAGCGGCTGAGGGAGATTCCCCCAAAGTGCAGGGTATAATGTTCGGAGGTGACTAGCATAAGGTGATGGCCTTTGCCGATATGTTGCTGGCCCTCTCGGATCTGGTCTCTTCGCTTACTGAGGTGGTGGCGGAGGTAGATGCATTTGGCAAGGTGGCAGGGCTAAAAAATAAACAGTCGTAAATTTTAAATTTGTCTTCAACAGGTGAAGTGTTGGAGAGGGCGCAGACCCGTTCTCCGTTTCAGTGGGTGGAGGATGGGATCAAGTATGTGAGCGTTACCATCAGAAAGTTGTTCGCCTCATTATATGCAGCAAATTACACACACCTTTTAACCAACACAAAAAGGGATCTATAACGGTGGAATCCCCTTAACATATTATGGATGGGCTGGATGGCTTCGATTAGAATGGGGACCCTCCCGGGTTTCTTTATTTTTTTCAAGCTCTGCCAATTACTCATCATGACTTTTAGAACACTAAACAAGCTTTTAGCATTTATTTGGAACAATAAAAAACCAGGGTATCGCCCTAGAATTACTAATGTCCCTGAAATCTAAAGGGGGCCTGGCAGTCCCACATTTTTACCATTACTATTCAAGCCGTGCAAATAAGGGCCATTAAGAAATGGTTTGCAACCGATGTAAAGAAGTAGTGTGTCATAATCGAAAGGGGAGTGGTAGGTTTCCCATTAGCAGTAGTTTTATGGCTTGCTAAAGCAGACAGACCGGGTAGTATGCATGCACGTGAAATCACTGCATTGATGAAGATGTATGGGATTCATTGGGGAAAAATAAAAGGGATCTTGTCAATACCTGCTCCATTCCCACCCTTGCTCTGCAATTCTCAATTCTCCCTGGGAATGGTGGGGAACTCCTTTAGGTGCTGAGAGGCGGGGTGTTTACAGTTAAAAGGTATTATGCAAGAGCAGGCAGTAGTCTTACGAACAGTGTAAACAGAACTTTGGCCTCGGGGAAGGAGACAGACTAAGTTACTACCAATTGCATCACTGGGTATCACGTTCCACAATAAATCTGCTGCAAATAGACAATTGACTGAGTTCGAAAAATACATTACCACCCAGTCGGGGGATAAACACCTAGTATAGTCCCTATATAAAATCATAACAGAAAACCCTGGAATCAGGACACGGCCATATATGATGCAAGTGGGAAGGGACGCTGGTTCAGGATCTTATATAAGAGGTTTGGGAAACTCTTTGGGGTAATACACCCAAATTAACCAGATCTCTCCAAATACGGGAAATCTGTTGGATTATTTATCCATTTTGGGAACAGGTGATGTCTTAAATTAATAATATGCTCAAAATTAACTTTGCTTTAGGAATGGAGATGAGTCTTTTGTGCCTTTGGGACAGGGAAGCAGCCCCACAAAGTAGACCACAATTTAAAGCTTATGTGATTTTAGTGTTGGCTGCTACCCTAGCAGTGGCCTGGAATTGGAAGAACAAGGCAGCCCTAATGAAACATGAATGGTTAGCAAAAATCTGCAACATATTAGCGATAGAATGTCAACATATAATGTCCATGGGGATTGTGTGAAGTTTACACAAGATTGCATTTGGCTTAGGTATACCAGAGGGACTGGGGGGTACACTACAAGCTCACTGTTCCAGCTCCCAGGACCCAACAAACCCTTCCCCAGTGCACAGATGGAGGACTCAACCAAGGGCAAGTTAGAACTGTCGTTTATTACAGAAACAGACAGGGTTCATAGAGGGCATTGACTATCATCTCCAAGACACTCAGTTCCTAAGCCCGCGTCGGGTCATTTTGTCTGATTTCAATGTCATAACATGAGGCTCGTCCCCAAAAACCTATGAGGAGACCGGATTGGGTAGTTGGGGTGGTAGTGCCTATGCATGGCACCTATACATGTTACTCTATAGGTCCTCACGTCAGGTGGCTTGTCTGCCCCTTCCCCAGAAACAATCTATTACATTGTTGCAGGGTCGCAGGATTACCATTGGCCCTTGCCCTCTGACATCCACCCCTGGATTTCTGTTCCCCGATTGGCTGGAGCTGATTTCCCCAGGCCTGGGACCCAGCTCTGTTCTCAGCGCACCTTCTCAAGGTGATGAGAAAGACTATGGGCCTCATCACGAGTTTGGCGGTAACCCTTAAATGCAGCGGTAATGCTATTACTGCCGCAATAAAGGGTCCGCCGAATCACAGACTTTGCCGGATTTTCCCCCAGCTCTGAGCTGAGGGGAAATCTGCCGCAATTTTGATGATTTTCGGCGCTATTGCCGCCGGCGGTAATAGCACCAAACATTCCCCATTGGGCCCAATGGGGAATGGGCAATTTCGAATGGGCCCAACGGGTAATGTGGACCTACCGTTCCGCCAAACCCATGATCCGGTGCTAATAGCCCAAGGGGGTTTGGCGGTAGGGCTAATAGCGCCCAACTCGTGATGAGGCCCTATGTGTTTGCAATGTAACCGTCTGTGCTACCACTTTTGCCTGTGAGAGTGCCCCCAGTGTTGCAGTGTTGTTAAAGCATCCATGTTTCACTTCATGTCTGTGTTGCTGAGAACTGTTTGTCTTCCCACTGCGGGTGAATGACCATTGTCTGGCTCGGCTGCATCACGTGGTGGAGGACTGCAAAATTAAGCTCTCCGGGCTGCAATTTATGAGGATGTATTCTGCTTTTCGGCAGATGGCTCCTTGTCTCTTAGCTTCGGAATGTGCCGTTTGTCTCTGACCTTTGCTGCGAGACCTGGCCTGCTGTTCTGTGCAGCCTAATTCTGCTTTTCGTCGCCTCTCGTCCTGCGGCTTGTGGCCTCATGTAACCTCATTATAGTTATACTATGATTTTTATATATCTAAACAGTGCTATGTTTCTTATAGGTTAGTAGTATTCGGTTCTTCCAGGGTTCTTATACGATCCTGTAGTTCCATAGGGTTAGATGTGTTAAGTGTCTTCAAGCTTGCTCTGCATCTCTTGTTTTGCCTTGCGTTCAACGTTTCTGCACTTGGCTAATGAGAAAAATACAAGCTTTTGACAGTATGTATATGTATCTGTCCTCTACAGAACTGTGCAAGCATGTTCTTCGTGTGGGCACGTGTGTCTGTGTTGTGCATGGCTGTGATTTTGCTTCTGACTAACGTGTCTATGTCATGGTGTCACTAATGACATCAGCACAATGGTTTTCCATTCTGGGTCAATCTGATCCATCGAGGCATTTGAATCCATGATCAGGGTAGTGGCACCTTTATCCATAAAGACATTGACGGGATAAGGTTTGAATGGCTGTTTAAGAGAATATCTGTTTGCATATGTGAATGTCACTGGCCCTCCTCGGGGCTGTCCAAACAGCAATTTGCTTCGTGCATTCTTGACTCTTCGGGCCGTCATGTTCATAGGGGTGAGGAGGGGCATTTGAGGGACCCTCTTCATTGGGGAATGGTGTTATCATACCGGTATCAGTTATGTCCACAGAATCTAAGAATTTTGGATATAGTTTACATTTTCTACACCCAATGTGCATGTTCCCGACACTGATTACCGGATGTGCTTTTTCAAGTTCAGTTCTACAGGTAGGGGGAGAAAACGAGGGTGGGGGGGGGGGGAAGAGGAGGCAAGCGGTGGTTGTGGGGTTCTGTTGCATTGTTTTGTTTTTTAAATGCCAATAAACACAACTAAAAAAGTAAAGCAGTCAAGCCACAGCCTTCTTGCAGTGTTATAATTCAGAATGCCTGTCTCATACATGATTTGTAGTGCCACATCGTACTACATTTACTACACACCCAGCTCAACAGTTTTAGTTATTTGGTAAAATAGTTTTTCAAAAGGCACACTACTATAAAAAGCTTAATATTTCAGTGCTGTACAAATAATCTAAACACTGAATCACACGCATTTCCAGGTTGATCTCAAGCTCCTCCCAAATGCAAATCATTCAAATGACTGACTTCACGAACGTCATAGGGTTATGCAGGTTGAAAAATGCAAAATGAAAAAATGTTGAATACTAAAAACATTTACCTTTTTCAAAGCAAACATTGTAATCAATGTGAACAACTTCCCCGGTCGTCATGTCAATGAGAACATTGTCAAGATGTCTATCTCCAAGACCAATGATGTAACCAACCATTGACATAACTGCAGTGGATCTTGCATAAGACTAATAAAAAAGAAAGATAGATTTAGTAAAATTTGAAAATGTGAGCATTAAGTAGAAAAAACTGCAGACTGTCATCAGTTGTCATTGAGTAATTAGTGAATATAAAGTTTGAAGTGGCTTTTGGATCAGATAGTAACAACTTTTCATTTAAATTCCATTATGGATTAAGAGATAAAGAAATCCTTCAGAAAAAAGCACAAACTATGCATGTGGATCCATCTTTCATAAAGAATCATTTCAAGGCGGCTACACTTCATAAAAGTGAGCTACAAAAGCATACAATGTGTAATATTAGTTTCCCTCGAGTAGTAGAGGGCCATTGATGGAATTAACAGCCCATATGTTGATGACCAAGTGAAATACATCAGCACCTGATCAGGTAACCGCCCAACCAAACACACATGGATATTGTAGGACAAAAGCAGGAGGTTTAGAATGTGGCTATTTCTGAACAGGCTAAATACCACTCAACGACAACTTTAAAAGTATTCAACTCCTCTTACAACATCAAAAAGAATCCATAAACTCCACATCTAAAGCGCCACATTTTCTCACTGGTGTTGAATTGTATTGCAGAGTGACCACTCAAATAGCCGCAGTTACCAAATGAGGGACTATGTACACACTTTTTAATAGCAGGGGGTAAGAGAACAAAAGAAAATGCATCAAGAAAGGTATATTCCAGTTATCTATAGAGCAGTCATTTGCTACAAGTGAATGAAGCACAATCCAGGAGAGAGAATGGGTGTGTATGGTAACGTTTTAGATATTCTGCATGTTAGAGATTCTCAAGTACGCTGGATAGGTGTTCAAGAAGACAAACCTTTGTAAGTGGACAGGATTTTTACCAGGATTTTTTTTTAATACTCTCACAACAGAAACAAGCAAACTGGTTGCACTTTTAGGGGGGAGGGGGGGATTGATATAAAGTACAAATAGCCATTGCCGCTTGACACCGCATAATTCACAGTAAATGCATTAAAAAATATACCCTTTTTTTAATAAGACATTTCTACAATTGGCAAGAGCTTTAGAAAAAAAGCAGATTAGAATTACAAGTTAGGGTCTGGAAAGGACCTAACAATTTTAAAACCTGTAGGGAAAGGAAATCACATGGAGTCAGGCAGTGAAATGCAGCATTTTATCACACCAAAAATTAATATAAAATTACAGGTATTTAAAATATAATGACAGCTGTAACATGTCCTACGAGTGAAAGAGGCAGCACTCATCCAGGTGACTATTCAGAGAAACCCCAACAGAAGAGATCTTGAGATTGGCTCGAAGGTGGCATGATTGTTGCTTAAGACTTTCATTTGTGAGAAAAATAAAGGAAATACCCTACATGGCCCTTATTACTAAGAGGGGTTTCCCTGCCTCAACTTAATGCTAAGGATATGTCAGAATGTCTGTAACCAAAGGTCCACCATCCTGTGTCAAAACATATTTCCTTCCCTTACACTAACTAAACTAAGGTTGGTGAGTTTTCTTAATACATAAGAACGTCTCCCTTCTTTGAAACAGACCACCGTGTCAGTAGTCTGGACGGACCATTTCATTAGGCAACAACTTCCTTCCCCAGGTTGCAATCCCTTCCAAGGGTACAATACAAAGTTCCATATTGAAAAGTCTCAGTTCACAAATAAAGAAAATGTGCAACTCAAAACCTTGATGCCAAGAAAATGACTCCCTTCCATTGGTCTTTCTCCAGCTTTTCACAATGTTCACAATACCTTGAACTACAGAAGCTACTGGGAGCCAGACAATCTGGCTTCCGTCCATTACATGGAACCGAAACAGCCCTCATTGACTTAAAGACCCAAATAGATGAACTGAGAGATCAAGAAAAGACGGCACTCCTCCTCTTACTTGACCTCTCAGTTGCATTCGATCTCGTGGACCACAAGGTCCTCTGCAGACACTTGGACTCTGCTGCTCATTTCTCCACCCAGGCTATCAAATGGATAGAATCCTTTCTGAGTGAGAGAACCATGTGAGTTTTCTCCCCCTCAGCAGCAGCAGACCCTACACCTATCACATGTGGAGCCCCCCAGGGCTCCTGTGTCTCCCCAACTCTATACAACATATTTACCAAACCCCTTTTCGATGATTTGGACCATCTAGGTATCACCTACACTAACTATGCAGATGATACACAGATTCTCCTCCCACTTTCCGGGGATCATAATAGAGACAAGGATTTGGTAAATAGGGTGTATCTTATCATTCAGGCATGGATGGCATCCCACGGCCTCTGCTTGAATGATAAGACAGAGTTAATCATCTTGGGCTCACAGGCAAAAATCAACAAATTAGAGCAGGACTACTCAGCATCGACGGCAACGTCATTAAAGTCTCGAGGGAAGTAAAAACGCTTGGTTTCTACCTTGACTCTGCCATGACATTTACTAAACAGGTCAACTCCTTAGCATCAACTACAGCCTATACCTGTAAATTAATAAGAGCAGGTAAACCCTTCTTATCTAATGACAGCTGTATGATCCTGGCAAGAGCCCCAATACTCTCACGACTAGACTACTGTAATGTACCCTACATCGTTGCCAACAAATCCATCACCCAAAGGCTCCAAATCCTTCAAAATAATGCCCTTAGAGCGGCAGTTGGGATAAATAAAAGAACATATCTCCTCCTTCAGACGCCAGTACAAATGGCTCTCAACTGCTAATAGAATCCACCTAAAAATGATCTCTTTGACCCACAAAGCTCTAAATAATGCAGCACCCAGTTACCGGATGGAAAAAATAAAAGAGAAACATTTCTAATAGACCGAAAAGAACTGTCAATTCAAACTGTCTGTTAATACCCAGATTTAAACTTGCCAAAATTGGCAGCATTAGCTTCCCAGTGACAGCGGCCAAACTATGGAATGCATTGCCACACAACTTTAGAGCTGACCAACCGTTCCTACACTTCAGAAGAAATTTCATTAAACATCAATTCTAATAACCTGTAGTCACAACATTAGCCCACTGGGAGTGTATATATATGTATTTGTAGAAGTCCATCAACTAATGCCCAACTTGAATATAGCATACTAACCTTGCATCTTGTATATTAATTACCTGCAATCACCTGCCTATACTCGCACTTGCAAGTATATATACCGTACATCCCTGTACCATTGTAAATTTATGCACTACTGTAAATTTGATGCATCCTTGTAAAGTTTGTAACATTGTCCTTTCGAGATTCCTGTAACTTTGTAAGCCTTGCATATTCGTCTTTGCTGGGTCCGGTTACCTCTGGGTCTGGTGCGCATTATAAGTCAATAAACAAACACCAACAGGGGGAATGACTCCCTAACCCAGGCCTTTCTTAGGCTTCTCACAATGCCACGCAAATGACCGCCTTCCCTCGGCTTTTCTCACAAGGTTCAAAAACACAAAGGGGCAGGAGTAGCGTATTCTGGCCTTTCTTAGGATTTTCACAAACACCAGATGGAATGTCTTCAATCCCCAGGACTTTCTCGGATTTTGTCTCACAGCCCACCTGGTTCACTACTCTGCCAGGTACTGTGACTATGAAGAGGACTTTGGAAGCAGTTAGTTCTTAGGTGTGGGTCCCTAACCAGTTCTGTGTGACTTATGCCCTTCAGGGTTCCCACCGACTGCACAGCTACCCAGACCTCTTCAGGGTTCTTACTGGCTTCCTTCAGCTGTTAATGTGTTTCTCCTCCCCGCTCTGGCTTCTCGCAGTCTCTCCAGGGGCTAAAATGGCCTTGCAGCCCCCCCCCCCCGCCCCTTGGGCTGCATGTTTCCAGCTCACAGAGCACACCAGCTCCCCAAGTGGGCTGGCTGCCCTGGTCTTTGCCTCCTTTGGTCCGACAACGGTGGATTTGTCAGGGACACCTGACGGCGGACAGGTTTCTTGGTCTCGGCACTCCCAGCGTCCCCGTTACTCAAGCTTGTTTAGAGTTTACCGGTTCCTCCAGGAATGGTCTGACAACCTGTGAAGTCCTTCATCCCATTTATCATCAGGTTGGACCTACTTGTTCCAAGTTGTCTAGGGCGCACATGTTGGTTCCGCTGTGCACTCTGCATTGCTCTGCACCTCTTCTTCGTCTAGGTATTGAGGTTTTCATTCTCAACTGGGTTACTTGTGCTCTTTGTCCCAGTTTCTGTATATGACCCTCATAAGTAGTCCCTTCCCTTTCTCATCCCAGTACTTTACAGTGAGGTCATCTACCCTAAAGAGGTACATGGAAGTGTGCAGGGTTATGGGAGGTAGGAGGATGGGGAGGTGGGTATATGTTTTGGGCATACTGCGTTCTTCCTGGACAGTCGTCCCTAGTGCCCTAGGGCGGGAATCCCTCCCCATGAGGTTAACCCGCTGAGTACCACCACCAGCATTGGGGTAGCAGCATCAACTCTCTGCCCTCATCGGAAGGGATACCCCCTATAGGAGAAGGGACGACATCCAAGGATTTGTCACACTCTGCATAGAACCATTAAGGCAAAACTGCTTTTTTGGCCACTCTGTGTGGACCAAACAAAGACCACAAAACAAAATGGCCAAAGTGTAGGATTTTTAAATACCTTGGTAGTCAAATCGCCATCAAATACAAGCAAAACTAACCCAGTAACAAAATAGGGTAATCCAGGACCGCTCAAGTAGCTACATGGTCCACGAAGGGCAGCAAACCATCAGTGAGTTGCAGCTACAGGGAGACTGTAGAAGCCCTTCCGACAGCAAAACGTCTAGAAAAACAAGAAGCCAGCAAGAAGCTGTAGGCGACTCAGGACTCAAGGAAACTCTAAAAACAATTTCTGACCCAACACTGTGCACTAGGTTAAAAAATTCAAACAAATGTTCCATAAACAGTTCCATCGACATTTTAATATTGAAATGGGTGCTTCCGGTGTAATTTTCACTGTTAAATATCTTGTGGTAAAGCCATGTCCTCAGTGATCGATTACTGATTCAAAACACTAAATGAAAAGACAAATAACTTGTGTAACAAAAAGGCGTGTTCTAGAGAAAGTAATGAACTGCTGTTGGGAGTTTAAAATCTGATCCAAGTGTCTTGTGCCCCTAATTGTCTCTTAATTTAGTTGGAGCATCCATTTTGGAACAGAGGAGACTTAAGCAAACTGCAAGTCTCCAGATGTTCTGGCTTACAGCTCCTGCCAGCTACAGCCCAGTTAGCCTGGTCAAAGCAGAGGGATCATAGGAGTTGTAGGACAAAACATCAAGATGCCCGCCCCTACCTCAGAGCTTGATGGAAAGCTAAATGCTTTTGTCAGGGAAAGAGGCATACAATAAATAAATGTAGGTCCTACCAAATCACAAAATTGGAATGGCAGGTAAACATTAGAAACTGGAAACAAGAAATTGCAATTATGGTAGTGTGCCATATGAAGCATAATAAATATGTCACTATTTGCACGTAAAACAGGCTACCAATTCGTTATGAGTTCAGGAGGGATATAGAATAGGACCTATTGTCCATTGTACAGGAGCAACAAATCTACTAAAACCCGTACAAATGCATATTGTGCATGGTGGAAATCAATGAAATAGACAAAGGGAGGGCCAATTTATGAGATCAACTGCTATGCTATGTGTTCAGATGAATTACCAGACCCAGACCTGTGGACAGATTTTGAGAGGCCACCCTATTCTAGTGAACAGGGATAGAGACAAATGTCTAGTCAAACTATCTGGGTAGTGTGACTGCACACCAAGGCTTACACTTGAGGGTGGTAAATGGTTCAGTTAAGCACACACAGAGAACTCATAACACAACTTGGGCAGAAGGTATAAAAATACAATTATTTATTTATGTCTTGGACTAACTCATAGCAATTAAAAAAAACAGGTAAGTATTGCAATGCACATACACAGGAATATAGACGAACAAGTTACTTCTTACCTTGTAACGTTCTTTCGATGGGATGTTACTCCGACGTATTCCTTATCTTAGATATCTCCTTCCAGCTTTGCTGGCCTTGGAAATTTTTTCTCTAGAGGGCGCTGCGCGTCGACGTCCGCCGAGTCGATGTCCCTCAACAGCCGCCGTATCGACGTCATCCTGCCTATAAAGGCCGCGCGCAGCGTCCATTGCTCAGTTCCGTTTTGTAGCCCACAGTTTTTCTGTCTGGACTAGACTAATCACCCTGAAGGAGCGTAAGCTGCAACAACAAGGGAAGTAGTACTGCAGGGATGGATGGGAGGGTCGATAAGGAATACGTCGGAGGAACATCCCATCGAAAGAACGTTACAAAGTAAGAAGTAACTTGTTCTTCGAAGGGATTGTGTCCTCCGACGTATTCCTTATCTTAGATAGGCTCCCATAGCAGTATTCTGTTATTGGAGGTGGGAGTACTGACTTCATGCTTCCTTTTATTGATGAATAGAGTGCAATACTGCCCTTCCAAACCTAGTCTCTTGACTGGAGGAGGAATCCAAGTTGTAAAATCGTGTAAAGGTATGGACGGACGACCATGTGGCAGCCGCACATATGTCTTTAACCGGCACTCCTCTTTTGAGGGCCGATGAAGCTGCAATACCTCTGGTCGAATGAGCCCTAAGATTTTGAGGGGGCTCTTTTCCTGCCAGTTTATAACATTCCAAAATGGCTAGAATGATCCATCTGGAAATGGTCTGCTTAGTTATCGGTAACCCCAGCTTGTGACCTGTGTAGCCTACAAACAGCTGGTCTGCTTGTCTTATCCTGGCCAGTCTACTGATGTAAAAACTTAAAGCCCTTCTAGGGTCCAGCCTGTGTAACCTCTCTTCCTCTTTCCCCGGAGGTGGAGGATAGAAAGATGGCAGGGTAATCTTCTGAGTGATATGGAATTCAGAAACCACCTTTGGGAGGAAATTAGGCTTCACTTGCAGGACAACTTTGTCTTTGTGAAAGATTGTATGAGGGGGTTTACAAGAAAGAGCTTGTAACTCGCTCACCCTTCTAGCAGATGTAAGTGCTATTAATAAAACAGTTTTAAGGGTAAGAAATCTTAACGAACAAGAATGGAGTGGTTCAAAAGGTGTGCCCATCAGGAAAGTTAGGACTAAGTTTAAATCCCATAGGGGAACCTGGAATGGTCTTGGGGGATAAACGTTAGTTAACCCCTTTAGAAACTGTATTACCAAGGGTAACTTGAAATAGGATGGTTCTTCCGCAGTGCGCTTAAAGATGGATAGCGCTGCGAGATAGCCCTGAATGGTGCCAACTTGAAGGCCTGAATTCGCCAAATAGAGTAGAAAGGACAAAACCATTGGTGTACCACATGAAAAGGGGTCGATATTCTTTTCTCTACACCAGCTGCAAAATCTGTTCCAACGGCAGCGGTATAAAGACTTTGTTGCTGGCCTCCTTGCCGAAAGCAACACCTCTATAACATCATCAGGGAGGTCCCAATCCTTGTACCTCAGCCTTTCAGAAGCCAAGCGTGAAGGTTGAGGGTTTTGATGTCTGGATGGAGAACCTGACTTCCCTTCTGTGAGTAGATTCTCTCTGAGTGGAAGTCGAATTGGAGGGCAGATGGACAAGTCTAGAAGGTCCGGGTACCACATTCTCCTGGCCCAATCCGGGGTAATTAGGATCATGGTTTTCCGGAATCTTCTCAACCTCCTGATCATTTGAGGAATGACCGGGACCGGTGGGAACGCGTACAGAAGCGGAAACTCCCAGTCCACTATGAACGCGTCTCCCAGAGCTCCTCTCGGGGGAAATTCCCTTGAACAGAACAGATTGCACTTCCTGTTGACACTGGTGGCGAACAGATCCACCTGAGGGGTTCCCCAAAGGGCGAAGATCACTTGAAGGACTTCCTGAGCTAGTTCCCACTCGTGGGAGACTGTGCTCTGCCTGCTCAGAGCGTCCGCTGTCAAGTTCTTCTCTCCGGCTAGGTGAGCTGCCGATAGAGAGATCCCTTCTTGGATTGCCCAAAACCAGAGCTGCATCGCCTCTCTGCACAGGGGTAGTGATCCTACGCCTCCTCTTTTGTTGAGGTAATGCATGGCCACTGTGTTGTCCGTCATTATCAGGACATTCTTCCCTTGTACAGCTGGCAGGAACGCCTTCAGCGCAAGTCTGATGGCCCTCAGCTCTAACAGGTTGATATGTAGTCTGGACTCAGATGGAGACCAACGACCGCTGATGGTCAAGTCGTTGGCGTGAGCTCCCCACCCTGTGAGTGAGGCATCCGTGACTACTGTTATCTCCGGCCAGGGTTGCCAAAACTGTTCTCCTTTCAGAATGTTCTCCTGACAGGCCCACCACTGAAGGTCTCGAGCCACCCTGTCAGGAACCCGAAGAAGATCTGTCATTCTTCCTGAGAATTGTGACCACTGAGTCCTCAGTGCCCACTGGAGGGATCTCATTCTCAGGCGAGCCTCTGGCACTAGGAAAATGCAGGATGCCATGAGGCCTAGCAACCTCAAAAAGTCGAAGGCTGGGAGACGTTGGGCATTTTGGAACTTGGTAACCATCTGTAGAATATCTTGAGCCCTCACCTCTGGTGGCGAGGCTTTTCCCAGGGAAGTGTCCAGGATCGCTCCGATGAACTGGAGTCTCTGCGATGGTATCATTTGTGACTTCTTTAAATTGAGGGAGAAGCCCAGTCTGGGAAGGGAGTGGCAAACGTGATTTAGCTGGATCTGAGCTTGTTCCGAAGATACAGCCCTGATCAACCAATCGTCCAGGTAGGGGTAGACGTGAATCCCTTCCATCCTTAGACTTGCAGCCACTACCGACATTAACTTGGTGAAGACCCTCGGGGCGGAGGTCAGCCCAAATGGCAGCACTCGAAATTGATAATGAGAGTTGCCAATTGCGAACCTCAGGTATTTCCTGTGTTTGAGATGGATAGGCACATGGAAATAAGCGTCCTGAAGGTCCAGAGATACCAACCAGTCCTGGAACTGAAGGGCCTGAAGGATCTGAGAAAGAGTTACCATCTTGAATTTGTCTTTCCTGAGGAATTTGTTCAATTCTCGCAAGTCCAAGATGGGTCTCAGTCCTCCGTCTTTCTTTGGAATGAGAAAGTAAGGGGAGTACCAGCCCTTGTTCCTCTCCGCTACAGGTACCGGTTCTATGGCACCTTTCTCTAGCAGGTCTAAAATTTCCTGCAAGAGGAGCGGATCTGGAGCTTTCTGAGAGCTGATCCCCGGTGGATGACTGAGGTATGCGTAGGAGAGGCAGGCAGTAACCTTGGGCAACTGTTTCCAATGCCCAAGCATCTGACGTGAAAGCCTGCCATTCCGCCAGATGTTGAGTTAAAATGCCTCCTACAGGTGTCTTGTGAGGGAAGTCCTCAGAGTGGTTTTGGGGCAGCTGATGCAGATGCCGATGGTAAAGAGGCACCTGCTGTTGCTGCGGCTTTTGAATATCTACCCCGTCCACCTCGGGTAGTTCTTCTTTGTCCCCTTTGAGCCGGTCGTCCTCTACCTCTTCCGAATGCGGAGTAGAAGCGAAAGGACTTGCCCCTCGCAGAGGTTCCTGTGGGACGAAAAGGTGTCTGACGGATTGCAGCGCCTAGGGATTTTGCTGCTGCCTTTGATGTTTGCAGTTTTTCTAAACGGTCATCCGCCTTTTTACCAAACAAAGAGCCAACGAATGGCATGTTCAAGAGCCTGGCTTGCACATCTGGGGCAAAACCAGACTTTCTCAATCAAGCGAATCTCCTGGTTGTTGTACTTGCCGCCATTGCTCTGCTGATACTGTCAGCCGAATCAATGCCCGTCTGGAGGGATTCGCACATAGCGTCTTTACCGTCCTGTATGATATTTAGGAACGCCTCCCTTTCTTCTCCCTCCGGGATGCAGTCAGCCGCTGTAGAAGCACACTCCCAAAGTGTATGGCTGAATCTAGCAAGGGTCCAAGTAGCATTAACAGATTTTAACGCCATGCTACATGCCGAAAAAACTTTCTTTGCCATAGCATCATATTTCTTATCGTCCCTGTACTGTGGGACGGTAGGGTAAGCAGTCTTGACGTCAGTAGAAGATGCTGCCTGTACCACCAGACTTTCTGGGAATGGGTGTTTTGACAAAAACTCCGGGTCTGCAGAAGATACCCTGTATTTAGTAGACAGTTTTTTATTTACTGCCGGGACGACATCTGGGGTTTCCCAGTTCGTCATGATTTTCCTCTGAAGAGCTTTATGAAAGGGCACTACAGGATCCTCCTGTGGACCTTTATCAAGAATATCCGTGAGGTCATCTTGTTGGAAAGCCTGTGAAGGTGTTGACCACCCCATAAATTCTGTGATCCTGGCCATTAAGGCTCTATAGGGGGTTTCAGCATGCTCCCCCGGGTCTGGCCTAGCGAACTCCACCTCAGGGGAAGTGTCTAACCCACTTTCCTCATGTAAGGAATCATGGAGATCCTTTAACCTGCGTTCTTCTGAGGATAATTCCTCTTGAAATGGGGTTGCAGGTCCCTGCAACTCAAATGTGTTTTCTTGTTCAGATAGTTCTCCCTCTTCCATAATTGAGGACATAGTTCTCAATTGTTCTGAACTCACAAAGGGTGTGAAACCCATCTCCAAGGCAGAGGGTGCCAAACTTGTTGTAATCGGGCTCGAAAACGTCGATGCCAACGTCGAAGGCTTCGGGCGTGGCGTCGAAAACAAAGGCGGAGGCCTCGAGGTCCTCGATAGAATTGGGATTCTGCTCGAGGAAGTCGACAATCTCGATGCCATCGAGGACCTGGGGATAGCCACTGGGTGCGTCGCAACCGTGACTTTCCTTGGCGTCGACGCTGGTGTCGAAGATGGCGTCGATTCGACAGACCCGTGTCTCGAAGGTCTCTTCGACAACGGCGTCGAAGACACCGACCTCGGCGTCGACGGAACCTTAGTCGATGGCGTCGACAGAACCTTCGAAGAAGGTTTCGAGGTCATAGCTTTACTCGAGGGTTCGTGACGCGCTCGAGAAGCTTCCTTCGCCGGGTACTGCGACTCGCGGCGTTTTTGACCTTCGGGTCTTTCGACCAGAGCACCGCTCTCGGCAGTCTTCGAGGGGGTCGAGGCCACTTTTCTCGAAGACGCTCATCATATTTTTGCGGAATTCCTCCCATTCAGCCCGGGAACTATGTTTCGTGGGGCAAGGGATTCTCTTAGGAGAAACAGAGGAAGAGGAGGACGGAGAAGGGGATCTTCGACGTCTCCTCTTCGAGTACTTCGATCTCGAGGAGTGATGGGACCTACTCAGAGACCTGGAGCACGAATGGTGATGAGGAGACGAATGTCTCGACTTCGTCGAGGAAGAAGAAGCTTTTGAAGTCTTACCTTTCTCCAGCTTCTCCCTACGCTCCTTCAGGGCCTTAGCTGTCATGGACATACAGTCCTCGCACTCCGAACAATGGTGTTCAGCTCCCAAACACCACAGACAAACTCTGAGGGTCAGTCAGCGACATCTTTTTCCCACAGTCTCAGCATTTTTTGTAGCCGGACCGAGGGGTTGTCGGTTCCGACGAGGAAGCCATCGAGTATGGATCGAATATCTCGAGGTAAATAGGATAAATTCTCTACGAAACTGAGCAACGATATTAAGAGGCACTGAGTAAGCGTGGAAAAACGGAACTGAGCAACGGACGCTGCGCGCGGCTTTTATAGGCAGGATGACGTCGACACGGCGGCTGTCGAGGGACATCGACTCGGCGGTCGATGCGCAGCGCCCTCTAGAGAAAAAATTTCCGAGGCCAGCAAAGCTGGAAGGAGATATCTAAGATAAGGAATACGTCGGAGGACACAATCCCTTCGAAATTACCATTTGGGGTGCTCTGGCTAAAGTTCACTATTAGTTTACTTTTAGAACAGTTAAAACAATAGCAAGTGAAGTGTAGCAAAGCAAGTGAATGAAGAACGAAGTAAGATCCAAATTAAATAACTAATATGTAGAAAAGAAATGAGTTTAAAAACACTAGACACATCCTTATGAAAATTATAAGTTACTCACCGTAGTGACTAACTTACTCTTAGTCCATAGTCCCCTTTCCTCCATACTGTATGGGGCCAGAACTTTTTTCACCAGAAAAAACCTTCTTCCCCTTTAAATATAGAGGCGCGCGGGGTGTGGCCCAGGGAGTATGCGCTGCCCTGAGTCCACCTTCCGGCGCCACATCTCAGTCCCCATTGACACATTCGACAATAGATTTAGCAATGCCTAATGACACCAGTAATATTAGGGGGAGGTTGGTCGGACGTATGGAGGAAAGGGAACGATGACTAAGAGTACGTTAGTCACTACGGTGAGTAACATATAATTACTCTTACCTCCCGTCCCCTTTGAATGTAGCCCCAGGGTGGAGAGGAGACCCTCCTTAAGCAAACAGGTTCCAGAGAACCGCCTGTCCGAAGGCAGCGTCAGATCTAGAGCCGGCATCCAAACAGTAATGCTTACCGAAAGCCGAGGGAGAGGCCCAAGTGGCCGCCCTGCTTATGACTTGCCAAGGGACATGGCGCTGGAATGCGATGGCTGTTGCCTTGGCCCCGACTGCATGGGCATGCTTGTTGGCCGGAAGAGGCTTGTGCTGACCCCCGTATGCCTCCTTGATTGCAGAGACCAACCAGCGGTATAGGGAAGCCTTAGAGGCTGGTAGCCTGGCCTCGAGCCTTCAAAAGTGACAAACGGGTTGTCTGACTTGCAGAAGCACTTGGTCCTGTCCAAGTAGAATTTTAGGGCACGCCTGACATCCAGGCAATGCAGCACTCTTTGTGCTTCATCCTTGGGATTGGGAAGCACATAAGGAGGACTTTTTCCTCGCTCAAGTGGAACGTGGATGGAACCTTGGGCAGAAATGCTGGGTGCGTCCGCATGACTACCTTGTCTTTGTGAAAGGTGGTATATGGTTCAGAGGCGACCAGCGCCTGGATATCGCTGACTCTATGAGCTGAGGTATCACCGACTAGTAAGGCCGTCTTGATGGTGACCAGCATGATGTCCACAGACGCCATTGGCTCGAAAGGTTTGTGCGACAGGGTGCGGTCTCTTGATGGGCGGGTAGAGCCAAGCGAGACCCGTCAGATATTTGACGATAGGGTTGGAGGAGGAAAAAATGCCTTCCTCCAAGTTCCTGTAAGCCCCAATGGCTGCAAGGTATGTGCGGCAGGTGTCCACCTGTATGCACGAGATGCGCAGAAAAGGAGAGCAAGTCGTCCAGAGTGCAAGCCAGGGGGTCAATTCCGTTGGAATCTGCCAAGTGGCATCCCGGTCCACTGGAGGTGAAATGTGTCGCCCAGAGAGCCGGGGTCCTGACCTTGCCAGGATGTGAACTGTGGGCACTCCTTGTTGTGCCAGGTGGCAAAGAGATCCACTTGGGAGTGACCCCACCTGTTGAAGATCTCCTGAATAACGAGGTTGTTTAGCTGCGATTCGTAATTGTCCACTCCCAGCCTGCTGAGCCTGTCCGCCTCCAGGTTGGATTGCCCCGGGAGGTGGACTGCCGAGAGGTAAATGTCGTTTCCAGGGCCCATTCCCACATGCTGATCGCCAGTCTGCACAGAGGAGGGGATCTGGTGCCTCCCTGCTTGTTGACGTAGTACAAGCTGGTCGAGTTGTCCGTCTGGATGAGGACGACCTTGCCCCCGAGGACTGGTAGGAATGCTTTGAGCGCTAGCCAGATGGCGTTCAGCTCCAACCAACCAATTGATGTGGTATTCCTGCTCCTGTCGAGTCGAGGTGCCGTGGACTGAGATCTTCCAGGGTGGCTCCCTAGCCCTCGAACGAGGAGTCTGTGGTGATGGGGGCCTGCGGGGAGGGCGGCCGAAAGGGCTTTCCCATCCGTAGATTCCAGTCCATGGACCACCATGTTAGGTCCGGGTGGAGAGATGGAGGAACGTTGATTATCTCGGATTGCGAGCCCCGCTCTTGATTCCATGAGGCCGTGAAGTGCAGCTGAATCCTTCTCATCCTTAGTCTTGTGTGCGGCACAGCCAACAGGACCGCTGCCAGTAGATCCAGGAGATGTTGAAACCACCATGCCAAGGTCACTTCTCTGCTGAGAAAGTTTGTTTGTTTATTTATTTATATGGCACACCGGACCAGAAGGTATGAGGGCGCAAGCATTACAAGTATATTCTCAGCTTAGTTACAGTGCTGTACATTATTTACATTATTATACAAGGACGCAGTGAGGAAATGCAGTTTACAAGGAGACAGTAGATTACAATTATGAAAAAGTTACAGGATGAAGAAAATTTGCAGTAATTACAAGGTGTTGGTTATTGGTCTTTGTTCATTAGCCACTGGATGTAGTTACGCCTAAATTGGTGGTAGGTTTGTGGTGCTCTAATGGAGGGTGGTAGTGTGTTCCAGTGTTGGGCTGTTTTCACCTGGAAGCTATTGCCACCCATTTTCGTTCGCTTGAATCTGGGAACAGCGAGCAGGTTAGCATTGTTATTTCTGGTGTGTCTATTGGGCGTGTATCTAGTTATTCTGTCAGCTAGATAACGGGAAGCTGCATTGTCAAGGCATTTGTAGGTGAGGGAGGCTACCTTAAGCAGGATTTTGTCCGAGGTGGTGAGCCAGTTGCGAGTTGTCTTAATATTCGAGATGTGTTCTCTTTTGGGGAAGCTAAGCGCTGCTCTAAGAGCATTGTTCTGTAGGATCTGGATTTTATTGGTAACCTGTTTGTTGGCGCCTACATAGAGGGAGTTACAATAGTCCAGTTTTGATAGTATGAGGGCTCTGGCTAGAGTAATGCAGCTTTGGCCGAGCGAATAAGCTTGCATGTGTAGGCTGTGGTGGAAGCCATGGAGCTGACCTGTTTATGGAAGGAGAGGGTGGAATCGAGGTAGATGCCGAGGGTTTTCACTTCCTTAGCTACCTTTATAGAGTTGCCGTCAATGGTGAAGCTGGAATAGTTGAAGTCCAATTTGTTTAGGTTCGTGGCTGATCCCAGGATGAGGAGTTTGGTCTTGTCATCATTCAGGCATAGACTATGGGAGGCCATCCATGCCTGGATGATGAGGTACACCTTGCTCACCAAGGCCAAATCCGTGTTGTAATCTCCCGTCAGCGGGATGAGGATCTGGGTATCATCAGCAGAGTTAGTGTAGGTGATACCCAGACCGTCAAGATCATCAAACAGGGGCTTAGTGAACACGATGTACAGTGTGGGGGAGACACAACCCCTTAGGGACCCCACATGTGATGGGGATGGGGTCAGCGGAGACCGTGGTGGAGAAGACGTGTATGGATCTGTTGCTCAAGAATGATTTGGTCCAGCCAATAGCTTCTTGGGAAAAGTGGGCAGCCGAGTCCAAGTGGCTACATAGGCTTTTATGATCAACAAGATCGAAAGCTGCCGAGAGGTCTAAGAGGAGCAATAAGGCAGTTTTCCCATTATCTCTCAGAGTGTCGATTTGGGCCTTTAGGTCAATGAGTGCGGTTTCTGTGCCGTGTTGGGGTCTGAATCCTGATTGCCGGACTCCTAGGAGGTGGCTTTGTTCGAGGAATTTTTGAATTTGTAGATAGGCTGTCTTGTCAAGGATTTTTAGTAGGAAGGGGACGGTGGTGATGGGTCTGTAGTTGGTGGGTACGGCTGGGTTGAGTGAGGATTTTTTTAGTAGGGGGAGGACCCAGGATTCTTTGAGGTTGTTGGGGATAGTACCTGAAGAGAAGGAGGCGTTGATGAGTTTGGTAATGAATGGCTGCGTCTTTGATGATTTGAGGTGGGCATAGGTCGCATAGGAAGCGTGGAGAAGGTTGAGGATGACTCAGCAGTACTGAGTATATACCCGGTAGGTACATTTTGGTGGAAGGAGGTGAGAACAGTGGACATGTGTCTAGTATCGGCCGGTTCCTGCGTTGTTAGGTTCCTAGGGCAGTAGGGCTGGGCAGTAGACTTCCGAATCATAGGGTGTCAGGAATCACCTTGGATTGCATTTATTAGGCGTGGCAGGGCTTCAAATAAGTAAGAGTCTTCAAGTATCTAATGACACACTAGATTGTATTGACTAAGTGGGGGAGGGGTTCATCTAGATTCAAAATTCAAGTAGACAGCTGAAACACACTAAATTGCATTGACTAAGTGGGGCAAAGGTTCACCTAGATTCAAAAATCAAGTAGACAGCTGAGACATTTTCAAATTAAATTACAGCAGAGAGCACCTAGATTTGGCAAGCAAAATCTGGGATACTCCAAGTGCAAGTTGCTATGGTGATTGTGATTGCTGGTGTGGCCAGAGGTCGAGCAGGTGTTAGCAATCTAAATGCAGTTACTTGGAAGGCACTCTGAATGCAATAGTAAAAGCAGTCAGGCAGAATCAAGGGTACTTTGAATACAAAACAATGTGACCATTAATCATGACAGTTTGCCTACCGTGAAAACTGCATTCAGCTTGTTGGAAACAATCTAATGGAAGCTTTTAAATAAACAGTCCAACAGTGAGCAAAGTTTTGCACTCTATATGCCGGTTTCTGCTGTACCACAGGCAAGCGTGGTAGTGGAAGACAGTGAGGACATGTAGCTAGGCGTTGCGCTGCAATGATTAGTGCATTGGGAGTTCAAAAGTTACCTGGTTTGTGACAGACAGGGGGTATGGCAGACGGCAGACCCAGGCACAAACAGGTATCAAACAGGTGCTGGCCTTGTAGCAGTGGGCCTTGATGGAAGTGGGCCGGCTTCGCCTGCCGGCGATGAGGGATTGGATAAGGCTCTAGGCCAGCCAATCCGGGTGCAGGCAGGGTTCCTGATGGGTTAAGGCAGTTAGGCAAAAACAAGGGTGGCCATCTTAGCCTGTATTCCTCCTCGTGGGCGTCAATGGAGGAAATGCAGAGGGCAGGCAAAAATGGTGCACTGATTCAGTATTCGGTGCGTGGCAGCATTCAAGCGGCTTGTTTCAAAATTAAGGGCAATGCTCGCCTTATACAACGCGGCTTCTCCATTAGAAAGTAAAGGAGCATACGGGACCCAGCAATATTGCCTGGGCTTACCTAGGGCACTCAGTGCTTCCTGGGATGAGGCACTGCTCCGGCGGCGAACTTCGTGGGCGGTGGCCCTCTTGATGGCTGGGATTTTTTCCTCCGAAGGAAAGACCCTGTCGGAGCACGTGTCCCAAATAAGTCCCAGGAACATCAGAGTCTGCATAGGTTGCAGCTGTGACTTCTTGAGGTTGAGCGAGAAGCCCAGATCGTGCAGTGTGTTCATAAGGGCATGGAAAGAGTGGTGAACAGCTTCCGGAGAGGTAGCCCTGACGAGCCAGTCGTCGAGGTATGGGTAGATGTGGAGGCCCTGTGCTCTGAGGGGGGCCGCCACAGCGTTCATGAGTCTGGTAGAGACCCTGGGAGCCGAGGTAAGGCCAAATGGAAGGACTTTGATTTGAAAAATAACAAGGTTCTGGCTCTGGAAAAATACCTCACCCTAAGGCTCGATTACGACGCTGAAATATCACGAAAATGGCAATCTCGTCTTAACGAGGTTACAAGATAGGAGGCAAGTGAAAAAACTGACCTAATTGAGGCGGTGATAGAATGCACAAAGTGGATGAGACACAAGGTGTCAACAAGACAGCTCTGCAGCTCATACGCGTGTAATTGCCCCTGCGAGGGAAAAAGGTCCAAGGCTCCAGCTGAGGACACAAAATTAACAACACAAATGGCGAACGCAAATGGCGAACGAAAACCGGAACCATTTGGTGCCCAGAAATAGCACCGAGGCTAAAACATCACTGCCCACCTCAGTTAATGCCCCAGAATCTCAGGGACCTACAATTGAGGGGGAAGCAAATGCGCAGAAAACAGTTTTTTTTAACGCTGCCAGTGATAAAATCAGTCAGAATCCCTGTTGACAAAGTTGGTTCTGACAATTGTGAACATAACCAAATCGAAACAGGGAGACCAGGAAGCTCAGGAACCCTCAGTTGACATTGAAGACAGACGTCCGGTTTGCCCTGAAATTCAAAATTCATCAAATAAACTATCATTTGGAATTTTTACAGGCGCAGCAAAATCGTTACAAAAGACAGTTGAAAAAAATCCTAAATCCAAAGAAAAAAGTAACGGTCAATTGAAAAAGTCCAAACTAAGACCAGCTGCAAAAAAAGCTTGTACGAACGAAGCAAAGAAATTCATCAGAAACCTTACAACGCCACCTTGGATTGGGCTTTTCGAGCGTAGTAGCAAAGAGTAAAAAAAAAAAATCAACACAGCAGACTACATCACAGAATTAAGCTACAGTGATTCAAGTGGCCTCCAAGTCAAATAAAAACTCGAGAGCGGAAGTTGAAGTTTCAGACAAATTAATTTCAGACTCTTCTATTGACATCTGCGAATTTTCAACGTATTCAATAGATTATGACGTGGAAACAGTTGATGCTATCGTAGACACTTCTTACAGAAATCGTGATCCACACAAAAACCTGATTCAAGCAAACAATCTAATTGCGCGAAAAGAGCAAACTGGAGTCGGGTCAAAAAAAGAAAACAATTCAGGTGTGTCAGAAAGTTCGGTCAAAGGCAGAAGAGAGAATCAAGCCAGTATGCCTATGAAAGATGAAAATCATAAGGCTACACACATTGTGTCAGAATTAAATCCTAAACAGACGAAGGCAGAATTATTAAAACAAGAACACTCAACAAAAGATTTTAGGAAAAGGCCGACAGCGCTGTCAAGAAATGGGCTGTGGAAACTGAAACTAGAAAATATCCTAGAGGAAAAGAACAAAGTGAATCTAAACAGGAACAACATAATGAAGCTGTTGCACAGCATTCCTGCTCTGTGTACAATCAGATCAGACGACATAGCAATTGTAGAATACAAGTCAAAAAGTCGCTCAGATTGGGTGATTTTGCATATGAAATCTAAGTTCATTGCAAAGTCCTTAATTGAGGCAAAAGAAGACCTGATATTCTTTGGTTTTGATTTAGCACCGTATGATGATTCGTCTGAAACCCAAGAGCCATTATAAAACTCGCAAATGGAACAAACTGCAAATGAACAAAGAAGATCGGATTAATGTGAGCAATTTAAAGCAAATTCAGAACCAGTTTTGGCGAATCGTCAAAAAGGAACAAATCCCTATAGCGCCCGGCCAACAGTAAACCAGCAAAACACACAAAAAAAAAAAAAAACAATTAGCACAAAAATGGTGATATCGAAGCTACCCATCGGTTGTCTTCATTGAACAACCGAGGCTTTGTCCATCTATTCCAAGACTATTGCCAACTAAGTGATAAGAATTTCATAATTTGTCTCCAGGAAACCTGCCTTCGGGAAATTCCAACATGGCTTTAATCTCAATCGAATATATTACCCAATCTTCTATTTAATAGAAAAAATTTATAGGACTCATCATTGAGCCACTCGGAGCCCAGAGGACGTGAGTTCCCAGATTTGGGAACTTGACTTTTTGTTTTATGTCTTTGCAGCCCATATGCCAGGACTGTCATCTTTCTCCTCCGCACCTTAAAATGTATTATTCCCTTGTATAAAATCCACTTACTATATACACATAAAAATCAGGTGTGTCGATTGATCTACTCATATTGTTTGTATTCAATCTACTTAAATGCTGCAGGAAAAATCTATTTCGACGGCCGTTTTCTGGTCTAATCACAATGATCAAACATAACTGTAGTTGGACAGTAATAAATTCTTCAAATCCAAATCTGTTTGTACAAGTAACCATCTTACAATACAGTCACACTAACCTCCTGAAAAAGAAACAGTTAATGATCATAAATACTTATTAGAAACCTGCAATGATTTCCCAAACAAAATTAATTTCATCAGTAACAGCACAAATCGACAACTGTTTATTAGCCTTTGATGACCCATTCATCCTAGTGTGTGGGGACCTACATTTTTCATGGTTCGACGACTCAAAAGAACTCATTACTTCAAAAGACGTAAACAGCCCTGTTCAACAGTCTGATCGTGGTTGTCGATGGGCAAACGAGCTGGCTCTGAGAGTGCGAAATGTTGCACTAAGGGCGATATTCCGGCAGCCGACACTTAGCATCGTGGTTCAAGTAAGACGACGTTGGATTACATATGGGCCTCAAGAAACTTGCTAAGTAAAATCTCTGAGCTAACAACGTTGAAGACGACAAAAAGTGACCATGACGCTTTGGTGGTGTCCTGGTTTTGGGTGCAAGATGTTATTCCTGCAAAATATAACACAAGCCTGTCTATTAACAGCAGAAAAAACAGACTTCGGATAAATGCTAATCAAATAAGTGAATTAACATCTAAATTAATTCAAGCTGAAGATTGCAATGAACAGGTCAATTCTGCTCTTCTGCTGATGCAATTTAAAATGAGACAACATAAGGCCTGATCAGTGCTATGTACCTTGCACTCATTGATATTGATATTAAACCCTCCTTGACACTCAAAGGCAAATGGGAAGTAGACATGGGCAGGCAAATCTCTCCAAAGCTATGGTTACAAATGTGCAGACGAACGGCGAAATCATCCCTATCGTGTCAATACAAATTACATGCTATCAAACTACTATACAGGTGGCAATACGACCCGGCCCGCCTGGCCAAAATGTACCAGGGAGTAAGCCCGAATTGTTGGAGGGGATGTGGGAGGCGGGCCGATTACTGGCATATGTGGTGGGGATGCGCACAGGTCCAGATCTACTGGTCAGAAGTCCTTAGCTGGATCAGGGACCTTGACGGAGAGGAAAGAGAGAAGCACCCACTACTCGTTTTGTTTTCCTTAACTGAAACTGGGGATAGGATGGTGGTGGCGTGCAAAATGGTACAGGGCCTACTGATGGCTGCTCGAGCATGCCTTACCATGACATGGAAAAGGCCCACGCTCCCCAGCAAGAGTGAATGGCGAGCAGTCGCACTGAGCATATACAGAATGGAATGCCTGACTGCAGCATTGCACGGGGACCGTGCCACTGTAGAGAACACTTGGTTGGAGTTTCGCTCCGCATATGCTTCGTGAAACGTGCCTAAATTACACTTTACCTAAGGTTATTATGGTTTAGTGCCTGAAATGACTCGAGTGCGTGTCAGCTGAATCAATGCATGACTTCTATGCCCAACGCCATGACTAAAATGGCGGTTTAGTGGTGTTGTTTAACGCTCTCTCTAGTTCCAGGTCTGTTATCATGTGCGGGGGGTGGGAGTTGAGGGGTGGGATATAATTAGAAACAAAGGTTCGGTTTTCTTGTTATGCGAAAAAAGAGATTGTAACTCTACTTACATGCTCGCTTTCTTTGTAAACAAGAGATGTAAGCTGCATTTATGTGATTGTAAAGCTTTCGAAAACCAATAAAAGTGAAATTTAAAAAAAAAAAAAAAAAATGAGACAACATGGTGACAAAACTGAAATACTAGGAAACAAACACCCTTACAGCATTTCAGTAGGAGAAGCAAAGAAGTCTCTACTTATGGACTAGAGGCTCCTGAAGAGATCCGGAATTAAAAATTGTGTGGAGTTGATAAAAAACGGCGTCAACGCTATTGAAACTGGTTGAAATCCTTCAAAACAATTTGCGATCAAGATCAGGTCGAAAAAATGTTACGGCTGATTACGCAAAAAGATAGCAGGCACATCTGCGAAATAGTAAACACCGGACAGTTAAAACAAGTTTTTGCAATGTCAAATGGAGTAAATGCCGCCAGCTGGGTCAAGCATTTCTCTGCAGTCTTTGATGCTGACGGTTATGCAAATAAAACAAACAAAATCAAGTTGGAGGGTCACCGAGTCTCACGAAAACATCGAAATGGCAATTAAAAAAACTCAAGGGCAGCCGGTCCCGATGGTATATCAAACGTGATGCTTAAACGGAATAAATCCAATTGGGCCTCTTTTATTAAGGCACTGTTTGATCGAATTGCCGAGACACAGGCTCTTCCCCAATTCTTGGAGAGGAGCGGTAGTCGTACCGGTGTTCAAGAAGGGCAATCGGGATGATCCGACAAACTATCGTCCAATTGCTCTTCTTGACACTATAGGAAAGGTATTTGCGACATTTCTGCAAGAAAAAATTGCAAAGTGGGCAGAAGGTGCAGCAGTGGTAGACGATCGGCAAACTGGGTTCACCAGGGGAGTTGGAGTTGAACTAAATTTGATGCTGCTTAATATGGTAAAATTAGAAGCCTTGAAATGTGCCAAAAAATTATTTCTTGCCTTCATCGACTTGAAACAGGCTTTTGACAGCATCAACAGACAGGCCTTCTGGAATAAATTGAAAGCCTTGGGCTGCCCCAATAATTTGCTACAACCACTAATGGCGCTATATTCAAATACCTCGATTCAAGTGCGTTTAAATACGCAAGGAGATCTAACTGATGAAATACAGACAAAAAAAAAAAAAGAGGTGAAACAGGGATGTCCATTGGTAGCACTGCTGTTTAAACTCTTTATTTCAGATCTACCAATGGCACTAAAACAACGCAGGACCTCCCGCCCAACCCCCGCCCCAAGAGTACACGGTCAGCAGTTTAGTTGGGTCATCTATGCCGACGATATTGTGCTCTTGGACTCAACACAAATAGGGCTACAAAGATTACTCACAGCTCTACAAAAGGTACCTCGAAAAAAATGAGCTGGAAATAAATGTAAAAAAATCAAAGATACTATCCTTTGGTCCAACAATTCACCAACGTGATAGAATTTTACTTGGCGGGTAAACAATGAACCTTTAGAACTTAGACAGAATACATTATTTGGGTGTCATATTTAACACCTCAATACGCGAATGGAGTTGAATGCAAGACTTAACTTCACGAATGCAGAGGTTTGCCCTACAAGGGGCAAAATTGCATGACAAGTACGGCAAATTTACACTGATACCAGTTCTTACATTCTATCTCCAAAAAGTGGTGCCCGCAATAACTTTTGGTAGGGAAGCGGGTTGGAATATTGATGCAAGATTCTGGTGCCAACTTGAAGGGAAGTTTTGGCGAAAGGTGCTTAAACTTCCTCAGAACGTGTCAATTCGCTACGAATTAGGCACAGAATCTTTATACGGCGCAGTTCTGTGGAAAGCAATTACAGCATTGCGCAAGATGCGCCGTGTTCCAACTGTGAAACCGTACGAGATACTAACCGTAAAGAGCAATCACACTTCTGCTGATTTATTTGCAATCTGGGAGGAGAAACTATTAAAAGATACTAAAGGACGCAGATGTATCAATAAAACAAGTATTGCAAAAGCCGCAAATTGCAAAGAAACGGATCTGTCGCTGGAATTGGATATTAAATAATGAAAAACACAAGAATTTGACTACAGCTTTAGACTTTGGAACCTCCATACACGAAATTGGTGTACTCCCAAAACACAAAATTTCCATCACGATACCACGGCGATCAGTTCATAAGAGTACGTTTGAATCTCTATAAAACCAAAGAGTCTGATGATGAAGCATGACAGTAAAACATTAAATAATCATTGCCGTTATTGTACTAACGCAGTCCAATCGGTAAAACATTTAGTGACTGAATGCACAGAAATGTCATCCTTGCGCTCGTTACACTTGCAAAAATGTGCTCTGAAAAACGGCAATATGGATGAGTGGTGGAGTTAATTAATCTCTGGCATAAATTTGCAACTGACTTGTGGAGTGATCAGTTTTACGGATGGAATAGTGATGGATTCATAACGCTTGTACAAGATCATTTTAGTTTGATGTTTGGTGGAAATTGTAGGAGATAGTGATGTGACAGTTTGTTTTCTTTTTCAAAACTAATTTTACAATACATTTTTTTTTTGTAAATTGTAATACCACCATTCAAATTCGCACGACAGCTGATGGTATAGTGACAGCTCCGATCAAAACCTGGAATGGGATGAAACAGGGATGCCCCCTTGCGGCTACCCTTTTCAACCTTTTCACTTTGGACTTTAATGAAGACATGAATGTTCCTACACATAATCCACCAAAAATAATGCTGTCCAACTGCCTCAACTCAAATGAAGTATGCGCATGACATTGTCATTTTTGATAAAACCCCACGGGGTCTCCAGATTTGTCTTAACCAGCTGGAAAGTTACATGAAACGGAACGAATTAAAGATTGATATTCAAAAAACGAAAATCATGCTTCTAACCAACCTGCACAAGAAAGGAACTACCGTGCGGTCTTGGTTTTTAGAAAACAAAAAATTGTCTCAAGTAAAACAATCAAATACTTAGGTGTATGGATCAACCAAACGAAATAAGAAGCGCAATGGGCTCACCGTCTTAAATCAAAAGCACATGCCCTAGCCAGACCGGGAGCTTTCATTCAGCGCAAATATGGGACATTTTCATTGAAACCAGTTGCAGCCTTTTAAAGGCAAAAGGTGGCAGCAATTATAGCACATGGAAGCGAGTCAATGATCAATCAGGACCATGTAATATGGCAACAGCTGGAAGCAATCTTCTGGCGGAAAGTACTATCGATGCCTCCTTCGTTCCCTATGCCACACGTATGTTATGAAATTGCTAGACAGTCGCTGCGATCGATTGCGATTTGGAAACAACTGGACCTATATAGGAAAATCTTGACAGATTAACACATTCCTGCTATTGATATTCTGCGCAACAACTGCAATGTCGCCAGTAATCTGCTACTGAACGAATGGAAAAGTGCGATGGCCGAACATTTGTGGAGGTCAGACCTTCGGTTGAAATGCTGACTTTACGTCCACAGCATGCACAAAAACTGATAATGTTAAACGATTGGATATCCACGCTGCATCTAAAGGCACAATACCAAATGGACCTAAAGTGCGAATGTGAGATGAGGCCGATAAACCATCTTCTGACATATCCAACGATTTTTCCAGATAAGGAGATTTGAGATACATTCTTGCAATTTCGTCTCAACTTATTACCAACAAGAGAACTTTTAGCAAAAACAAGACAAATTCTGATCTCCCATATATTTTGCAGATTCTGCAAACAAACGGAAAATACAGAATCTCTTTTTCATATAATAATGGTATGCAAAGCGTTGCCAGCGAAGCGAGATCTCTTTAAGGACTTGTTTCTCAAATCTGCGACACAGTTGGAACCAAAAGAACAATGGGCCCAAATTTTGTTGGACAATAACAAAAAATCTATTTATAAGATTATTCAATTTTGGAACAGTATAATAGAACAAGAGCCAAAAGTGACTGAGTTGAGAAATGCATTTTTTTGTGTCTTTTAAAGTGAGAATATCAAAGTGTATGTAAATGAAAAGTTTAGAAATAAACGATATCATTTTAAATTAAAAATTTTTAAAAAAATAGAAAGTCTACATTTCAAACTTTGCGAAAGTAATGGCATTAGCCAGACAAAGGAACTCCGCAACTTGCGTCCGACTATGATGGTGGAAAAAAAACAATCCGAGGGACATTGACGTGTGAAGGACCATGGGTACAGGAGACGTCACACTAGGGATAGTATTACTGGCATGCCCTGTCGACGGCCCTTTTTGAGATTCAAAAACAAAAAATGCAAAACTCTGTGGCTACCACTAGATGTCGGCCTATGCATAGCATGTGATTTAAGCAGATCCACAAGCCTCAGAAATAAATAGAAATAAAAAAAAAGAAACAAACATGCAGCAAGAAAGACAGAAAACGGTCTCCAAGGACCATCACCAAGTCGTCATCAAAAGAGAAGATGAGCACCAACCATCGACTTTCTGTGCGGGGATAGACGGGAGGGGAGATGGGGAATCTGTAGTAGAAGAATCCATACATGACATTACAGTAAGTAATTTCTCCTTCAATGGATTGCTTTTCTCCTGCAGATTCCTCATCTGATAAGACACCCAAAGCAGTAGGTGAAGGAGGCAGGCAGAAAGTTATCGTTAAGACTTTACAGGCTAAGGAGAAGGCTACGAAGAGCTGGTCAGTTCTTCTGAACTCCGATGTCCTTGCGATGTAGAAGCTTCGAACCCTTTTAGGATCGAGGCGGTGGAAACGCTCCTCTTCCTTAGAAGGGTGCAGTGGTGGGTAGAAGACCGGGAGGTAAATGGACTGCGATAGGTGGAAATCAGACATCTTTTGGGAGAAATACAGCTCTCACCCTGAGCAAGACTTTCAACAAAAACGCAGGAAGGGCGGTTTGCAGCATAAGTCTTGCAATTAACTCACCCGCCTAGCAGGTGTGATTGCCACTATAAAGTCTGTCCTAAAGAGTGTGTATCGGCTCAAACTGAGCCGCCATAAGATATGTCAACACCAGATTAAGATCCCAACCTGGGACAACAAAGGGAGTTGGCGAAACTTATTTACATGGACCTTCAGAAATTGTGCCATCGCCAGGATCGTAAAATATTAACCTTGATCCAGGGACCTTTTAAACAAAGACAAGGCTGCTAAACATCCTTTGACTGTGATGACCTGAAGACCTGCTGAGGTGAGTGACAGAAGGAACTCAATCACCGTAGTGGTGGGGCAAGGGATGGGTCAATCTCGTGTTCCCTGCACCACGCCTCAAATCTTGTCCACGTGCACGCATTCACCGATCTTGTAGGTGGTCTGCGTGCAACCAGCAACACCTCAGGAACCTCCTCTGAGAGGTCCCAGTCATCATACCTCATCCTCTCAAGAGGCACGCATGTCGGTTGAGGGACTCTGGGTTAGGGTGACGCACCCAACCTTCTGACTAGGTTGGGAGATACGGCTGCCGAGGAACCAGAGAGGTGGTCAAATGGCCAGATCCAGAAGGCCCAAGTACCAGGTCCTCCTCGCCCAGTCCAGTGAAATCAGGATCATGGATGCCCGGAACCTCTTTAGCCTCCTGAGAACCCAAGGAAAGACAGGAATTGGAGGAAAGGCATAGTGGAGAAGGAAGGGCCAGCCCACCAGAAACGCATCCCCTAGTGCACCGTTTGCTGGGAATTCCCTCGAGCAAAACTGTCTGTACTTCCTGTTGGATTCTGTGGCAAACAGGTCCACCCTTGGTGTAGCCCAGCGAGAGAAGACCTCCTCTAGGACTTCCTGGCACACTTCTCACTCATGTGAAACCATGCTCTGCCTACTCTGAGCATCCACCAAACTGTTCTCTGTCCCTGCCAGAGGAACTGCCAACACCGAGATCTGCTTCTCCAATAGCCAGAACCACAGCTGCATCGCCTCTCTGCAGAAGGGCCGGAGTGCACACCCCATTGCAAATAGGTAGTGCATGGCCACTGTGTTGTCCGTCAGAATCAGGACATGCTTTCCCTACAGAGACGGAGCAAACGCCTTCAGGGCTACCCTGATGGCTCGCAACTCCAGCTGTTGCTGACCAAAGGCTGCTCACCTGCCAGTACTCGCAGTGAGCACCCCAACCCTTCAGAGACGCATCCGAGACCCTCTTGCCCTAAGCCATGGATGCCAGAAGGGTTCCCCCTGCAGTTGACGCTCTCCTTGGGAGGGAAGGCCTTCCCAACCAGGGTGTCTAGGACTGCTCCGAAGAACTGGAGCCTTTGAACTGGTGTCACATGGGACTTCAAGTTCAGGGAGAAGCCCAGCCTGAGCTGTAGCAGACAGGTGTCCTCCAGATGGGCCAAAACCTGCCCTGCCCTCAGATCAGCCAGTCATCCAGGTATGGAAATACATGGACCACAGATCTCCTGAGGTGAGCTGCGACTACCACGATGAGTTTGGTGAAGGCCCGTGGAGCGGAGGTCAGACCAAAGGGGAGCACCTTGCTTGTCCCCTATGATAAACCCCAGGAACTTCCTGTGTTTTCAATGTATCGCACATGGAAATAAGCGTCCTGCAGATCTATTCACACCAGCCAGTCCTGTAGCTCGAGAGCGTGGAGAATTTCTCTCAACGTCACCATCCTGTATTTGTCTTTCCTCAGGAACTTGTTCAAGGCACTGAGGTCCAGAATGGGATGGAGACCTCTTCTCTTCCTGGATACCAAGAAATACTGGAATTATCCCGATCCTCTGTTGGGGAGGTACCTCTTCCATGGCACCCTTTAACACCAGGGCTCGCAGTTCTTCCTGGAGCTCCTATCCTGGTTGGATCGGAGGTGGTGGGGATCCATCAGAAGGGCAGACAATGTCCCCACCAAAGGAGCTGCAGAGTCCAGGCATCTGTAGTAATTCCATGCCACTGGAGCCAGTGCTCCGTCAACTGTCTGCCAACCGGTAAACTGTGGGCAGGGAAATCAAAGCTGCTTAGAAGGCTGGGTCGCTCCAGTCACTGTAGCTGCTCACTGGCCCTTAGAAGCCACCCCTGCCCCTTTCACAGCAAGAGAAACACTTCTGCCCTCGCCTGGCCGGTGGGAGCTGTGCTTTCCTGCCATAAGGCATATATCGCCTGTAACCCCTGGCCCTAAGGTGAAGTTGAAGGCAGGCTTGGCCGGTTGTGGAGCCAGGCCCAGCCATCTTGCGCCAATTTTCAATTCCTTAAATTTCTCCAAGGATTCATCAGCCTTTTGAATGAACAGGAAATCACCCTGCAAGGGCATGTCCAGTAATTTGCCATGGAGATTAGGCGAAAAGCGTGAAGATTTTAAGTAGGCCTGCCTTCTCAGCATTATAGCTGACGCCATAGATCGGCCCACGTAGTCTGCGATGTCCAAGCCCGTTCGCAACAATAGCCTGACCACCTCCTTCCCATCCTCCACCAGCTGTAAGAAGCCCTCGTGCATTTCCCCCTCAGGGATATACTGCACAGCATTCTCCACTACCGTCCAAAGACTAAATTATTATTTTGCAAAGCCACTAGCTACATTAATAGCTTTAAGGGCCATACTGCCCAATGTGAAAGCCTTTTTGACCAAGGCATCAACTTTCTTTCCTCCCCTGTCGGGTGGTAGAGTTTAAGTTGAAGCAGCTGGTCTGGAGGAGAATGTAGCAGCTTGCATAACGAGCCCTTCCGGAGAAGGGTGAGAGGAGAGGAATTAAGGGTCCCATTTGGCCAGCCTATACTTCCCAGATATGGTGGAACTGATCAGGGCAATATAACAAGGGTGCTGCCACAGAGAGGTTAGAGGGTCGGTAATTGCAGGTTTTAGGAGCATGTTGCGCGCCGTAATCAGACCTTCGTCTAGAATATCAGTCTGGTCGTATCCCTGTACTGGGACTGTTGAAGACTGCAAACCTAAAGTGCCAATGACTTTCTACTAAAGCCCTGAACTTGAAATAGTTATAAGTATAGGTCTGGCTTTGTTGGAAATCCAGGTCTGGCGAGGTATCCTAATTGCTGGTCTCATGGAGGACCTAAGCTAGCTCTAGCAGCTAGCAATGGCCTTTCAACTAGTCGACACCACCTGTGCCCATGAAAACGGAGTCAATGTCCCCTTGACCTCCCATGTCATTGACGCTGAAAATGCTTGACATAGTGCTGAAAAAAATATCGGCGGGGCGAAGGATTTATCGATAAGTGTCAGCGCCGACAGCTTGTCCTTCGGCACCGACAGAGTGGCCGTAGGTGTAGACGAGGCTGTGACGTTGTAGTACTGCCACCTTGAAAAGTGCGGGACGGACCCGGCATCGAAGACCTTGATGTCAAAGGATTCAACGCCAATGGCGTTAGCACTGGGGCATGTGAGGGGTCGGAAACGCTGCTCTTGCCTCCGAGGACAGCTATGTGGGAGGGCGGGGGGCGGGGCGGTTACCCACGCCTACAGCAGCCTTCTTGAACATTGAGCATGGAAGTTTTGAAATCCTCCCACTACTGGCGAGTGGTAGGCCCCTTACCTCTTTCCATCGACGAATCTTGAGTGGGACCGCTTCTTCTTTCGCCAATGTTCTTTCTCTGTGGTATGCCCCTCGGTTTCAGTCTCGGAGGACCGAACCATCGACCGCGCCAGAGATTTTGAGGGCGGTCGACCCAGCGCAAGCTTAGCAGCCCAATTGGGCAAGGATTTCAGCTGCATTTTGGCAAATGACGCACACCTTTCCGCCCCGTGACCAGTCAGTGATGGACATCTCAGTGTAACAATCGGTACACTGCTTGAAAACAAACCCGGGCGACAGGACTATTGAATCTAAGAATTTGAAAAAAAAAATGTAACGATTTCTGATGAAAACATCGAATAAGTCAAAGACTCAACCGTGTTCCCAAGCAGCGTGACAAATGTGCAGAAAAAAGCAACTGAGGTATGGGGTGTAGTAACAGAGTTTATATAGACCACCTAACGTCACGTCCGTAGCAGACGATCAGGTGCCAGGCAAGATGGATCGATAGAGTCAAGGGTCCACTACGCCCCCTGTCGCAGAAAGCCGGATGGGATATCCATCAGATGAGGAATCTGCATGAGAAGAATCCATAGAAAGAACATTACGGTAATCAATGTATCCATCCTTGACCTAATCTTCACTGCAGTGCCTTACCTCCACTTCAGCGGTCCTTTCCCACTTGACTGGTTGGACCGCCTGGTTTGACCACCTGGCCGTGCCTTTCAGCATCCTGCACACCACCCCAGTCAAGCACTCTCAACAGAAACACATCGGACAAACCTTTAGGTCTTTCAGGAACTGCCAGGTGGAAGCCCTCGCAGAAGACCATGCCAACCTCCACCTCACATGGACCGAACACCCCGACCCGAACTGCGACTCAACTGGAAGCACTCAACACCACCCTATCAGCCTACATCGACCCACAGGCACCTCTGAAACAATGCACCTGCAAACCAAAACTGTCAGTACCCTCGGTACATGCAATAGTTAACCTCAGCAAAAGTCATTAGGAAACCAGAGAAAAGCTGGCACCGCTCCAGGACCACATCCAACCTGTTGCTCCTCAAGAAACTCAGAGCAACCCGAAGCAGCAAAGCTGGATGAGATATCAAATGCGGAATCTGCAGGAGAAAAGCAATCCATTGAAGTAACCCTTCTCGTGTGCTGTGTGAGGCTGAGGGTGTTGAGAAGGCTGAGGAGAGCTTCCTTCATCGATCTGGTGGCTTTGTTACCTAGGAGGTTGAAGTCACCTAGGAAAATGTTGGCGTGCGTGAAGGACATGGTGGTGACCAGGTCGGTGAAGTCTCTGATGAAGGCGGTGTGGGGTTTGGGTGGGTATAGGTGAGATGTAAGTTGACTGTCAGAGAGTGTGGGAAGTGGCAGGAGAGGACTTCGAAGGAGCCAATGTTGTTGACCTCAAGTCCGGTGCAGGGTCACAAGGTCTTGTGTATGACTGAGGCCTCCACCTACCCTGTTCGGCCAATCTCTGAGTTGGATGCTGTAGCTGTCAGGGACAAGGACATCTAGTATGTGGGTGGAGGTGGGTGTCAATCAGGTCTCAGTGATGAAGATGGCATCAGGTCATGTGTAATAATGAGGTCAGTGATGTCTGCTGCATAGGCGATAGCCGAGCGGATGTTGGCGAGTACCAACTTCCGTGTTGTGAATGATGGGGGGTGCTGATGGCCTTGAGAATGATGTGGGTGAGGTTGCTGCATTGTGGAGTCCATGCCTTATAAGGAGGGGCAATGACATTGGCATTGCCTGGTGATGGTGGGGATGCAGGGAGAAAACACATGTCAGTGCCTGCTTACCTGTTGTCTGTTTGGACCTCTAACCGGTCACCCAGGATTACTTTCAAAGGTTGGCTTGGCACTTGGGGATCCGAAAGATCTCAGGAGGTCCACAGGGCTTACCAGCCATGGAGTAGTCAATAACTTGGGTCCGGGATGCTGCCGTGTTAGGTAAGATTTCCACAGGGCTGGTAAATCTTCCTTGCCTGGTTCAACTCCAGAACTTTTTGCTTTTCTAGTGAGATATTTTCCATTAATACCTCAGTGAGTGGGAACCTTTTTCCACACTCACCTGTCTTTAACTCTTTTTATGGGTGTCATTTTTAAGACTCTCCATAGTGTCTTTTTAAAGTTATCATGTCTAACAACTTATTGGCAATAAGTGCCTGTTGTTGCTGGGTTGCCCTAGGGGCTCCCCCTTTAACTTTCTTGTGCTAACCTTGAGTGAACTACAGTTCCCAAGGGTAGAAAGGATCTTTGGATCCCTTTTACATTTACTTCTGTGAAACCAGCACACCCCACCTTATGTGGAGTGCTGGGGAGATACAATGTATCCCCTTTCACATTTAAACTGTAACAATTCTGTTACAGTGACAAGCTTACCTTTAATGGCTGGTGGCAGTGATACCTTTTACTAATTTGGTGCACCTTTACCGCGTGCTGTAATCACAGCTGCAGTAAAGGCACCTAAGGGTGCTCATTTTTACCAAAATGGCCCCTGTCTTCTTTTTCTGCCATTTTAGTGTTTCTTGTCGTTTCTTGTTCCTTCCCCTGACATCCAGGGCGGGAAAATCCTTTGTTTGAGTTTTGTCTTCGGCGGGAGTCCCCTGGACACCCCGCCCAGGCTCCAGTCAGTCTGTAAGCACAGGAAGTGGGGGAGGGGTCCCAAACTTCCCCCTCCTTTGTCTTAGGTCTTCCTTCAACTGGGCCAAATCCCAGTGGGGGGTTGGCTGTCCTGATTGGACAGCCAAACGCCCCTTTCTTGTAAAATGCGGGGAGAGAATGCAGAGGTTGTGTTGCAGTTCCTGATAAATACTGGAAACCTGGAAGCTGAAGTCATGTCGACCACTGGAACCAAAAACCGAAGAGGATGACGAAGGAAAAGCGGCGGGAATGATTTCCAGCGGCCGGAGAGCCTGCTTTGTAACCGGAGCCTGCTGCAGCCCTTCCTTCCGATCGACCTGTGGTCTCCGAAAACGACGACCCGAACCCAGAGCCTGGTGAGACCCACTAGACTCAAGACGACCTGCATTTTGAGCCATCCCACGGGTTCCTGCGACCTTGCGTTCTTGCAATACCCCAATACCCTGGGACCTCCTGCCACTGTGCGGTGCATGGTCTTCCGAATTCCGAATCTCGCTGAAACTTCGTGGGCATCTTGGTCTATCTCCAGAGACACGAATCGAGTCCAAAGAGTCCCCTCACAAGAGTGCTGGACCTTTTAAACGACGAGAATTCAACCGTGATTTTCTGTCTTCATCTGTGCTCCTTGAAAAGGCGCCAAACCCGCAGAACCGCATTCAGCCGCGAGAGAAATCTTGCCTAGAGCCTTCTTCATCGATCCCTGCTGCAAAGTCCCTTCTGAGGTCTTGTGTTCAGTCTCCAGGACAAGGAATCCAGTGACCGGGTATTTGGCTGCAGTCCCTGAAGTTCTCCTGCTGCAATCTCTTCTTCATTGCTGAGGTACTGTGTTGGCTTGGGTATATACTTACCTTAAGCCTGTTGGGATTTCTGTGTAGTCCTGGGGTGTTTTCTGTGATTGGGAGGTCCCTCGTCCAGTACACCCAGTCCCACTGCTAGAATCCTGCTGGGGTGTCTTCTGCGAAGCCCCTGGACCCTCTTCTAACCCTAGAAGTAAAGTACTCACTTGTTTGCCCAGTTTTCCTAAGGAAACTCTGACTTTTGCTACTAAAGAACTTATTCTAACACTGCCTGTTGGTCACTAGTCCTAGTGACCCCCTTCTGCCACTGAGAACACTCATGCTCAAAGGGAAAGACTTTGAAGGGATTGGGACTTCTGCCTAGAAAAGAAATCAAGTGTTTTACTTACTTGTAAAGAGTTGGTTGGTTGGTAACTGTAATTCTAAGAGTAAACAGTTACAAAAGTTCTTACTGATCTTGAATGTGTGATGCACTGTTCTTAAAAGTATGGTTAACATCTTTTCTTCCTTAGCCACTGTTTTGCCAGTCTAAAAGAAAGTAGATGTAAAGGTATTTTACTCTCCTGTAATTAGGTTGTGCCTCTTTACAAAAGTAATGTGTTGGTATCACCAGGTTAGTCCTGCTAGGATAACTGTATGAGTGTCCCCCAACTGGGTCTTGCTTCCCCTGACTTGCTGCTAGCCTGTCTTTAATAAGTCTACAATAGGTTGTTGCCTACCTAGAATATCTATTCTGTAAAGTGTGACATTGGGTTTTACTTTCCCCTTCATTGTGAAGTTAAAGTAAGTGGGTTTTACTTACCTTGTGTTAGCTGTGTGCCATCCAAAACAAGTTACAAGAGTTATTGCTTATCTCCATCTGGGGTTCCCTGATTTCCAAAGCATCTGTAATTGTATATTACATCCATTAGGTTTTACTCACCTGGTATAACTGTGTGTTATGACAAAAGTAGTTACAGGTTTTTACTGCACCTAGAATAAGTGTTTCACTATTCACCAAAAGTATTGTGTCCAGTTGACTGTTTATGTGATTTGTTCCAAGAGTCACTGTACAACTGGAAGGGCCTACTGTCCTTGTATTACCACAAGTAATCTAAAAAGTAACCATTGGTCTTTTACTCCCAAAGAATAGGCTTGGCCTATACTAAATGTGTATAACAAGGTTTTGACTTCCCTAGAACTACTGTTAGGTGTTCCAAATAAGGTCTATACTTGGGTCTGTGTACTTTCAAGTATAGTGTTGTGTTTTATATTGTGATTTCATATAATGTTTCAGTATTTACTTAACCCCTAGATTTATCTGGGCCTACTTGTATTTAAATAAATCCTTTATTTTTATAATACATAGTGTTTCAGTGTTTCTTTGGATCATTTGTATTACAATTTTCACTTGTACTGTATCTACTGCCCTCTCTCCCTCCTAAGATAAGCCTGGCTGCTCTGCCTACGCTACCATGTACTCAGGTGGTACAGTCTTATACTAAGAGTGGAGTCTTGTACTGCCTCAGTTGAATGGTTTTACTAGGCCCTTAACTGGACTTCAGAAAAACTGTCCTAACACTGTTGGCATGCGCTGGGATCAAGGTGGATTGCATTACATTGATTATTGATGTACTTTGTGTCCAAAGGAAACCATCCAGTAGGTTTGGTTTAGCCAAGGTAAAGTGTACTTATTGTATTTAACACAAGAACCAACACCATGGCCTGCTTTAGGCCTGAGGACTCCTCTTATGCTGCAATAGAACATTTGGTCATAATGTGTATAGAGAAGGGCCTCAATTGTGAAGGAAGTAAGCTTGAATTATTACAAAGGTTATGGGACCATATGCATGGTTTCAGTGAACCTGTGTCCACTTCTTACAATATTGCTGGGAGTGAGGATGATGAGGGTTCAGACAGCTGTCCAAACTCCTCAGAGGAGGGATATGAGGGTTCTGATGAGGAGGATGTTAGTTCACCCCCCTCTCCTTCTCTTGCCTCTACCTTACTGCCTACCATGTGCTCTGAGATATCTAAGGAACTGAATATAAGAAAATTCCTGTGGGAAAACAATATGAAGATGTGGGACTATGAGAAAAAGTATAACAGGTCTGTAGAAGACCATTTTCTTCACCCCTCTTCTTTTTCCAGGTCTTCTGTGTCTGCAGCTTCCAGGTTCCCAGAATTGGTGAGTCAGTATGATATGAAGTGTGACATTGTTGTATGGCTGAAAACTTTTGACCTCACTTGTAAAAGGTTTGGTCTGTGTGAGAGTGATAGAATACCCTGGGTTCTTTTTAGACTTCCCAAGAGGGACTACCATGTGCTCTTGGATTTACCTGAAGTAGAAATAGGTAACTGGGATAGGGTAAAAACAGCTCTCATAGATAGATATAAGAGAAAAACTTCTACATATCTATACTCCTTAAGGGACTCTGAGCATAGATGTAGGTCAAAAAGTGCTGTCTCCTCATCCCTTAAGAAATCTGTCAATACTGAGTATAGCAGAAAAGCTGTGGTCTTAGACTCAGCTGAGCCCCCTTGTAAAAAGGCTGAGGCTCTTAACCTTGAAGTAAGAGAGGTCCCCTTAGGAGACCCCTCTTTAGAGATAAAAGGCATTAACTGCCACTCTGAAGGGCACTTGGGTGTAGCACCCATAACTTCAAATAGGGACAAAGCCCCTAGGCCCACAAAGCTAGAGGTCACTCCTGTGACCCCACCTTTAGCTGCTGCTAAGGTGATAGAGCCTCTTGAAAAACCACATGTAGTGGAAGTGGTTCAACTAGTTCCCAGAAACTTAAAAACTTCTGTCCTAGTACCCATATGGTGTAATACCATTAACCAGGTCACTGCTGTGACCCCACCTTCAGTTAACACTGATTTTATAGAACCTCTTGAAAACCCACCTAGAGTGGAAGTGGTTCAACCTGTGGATAGAAACTTATGTATTCCTGTCCAATCTATAACACTGTGTAAAAACTTTGTTGAACCTGACAAGAACCTTAGTGTTCATGTCACACACCCTGTGTGGTGTATGTCCTTTAGAATAAAGGCCCCTTCAGTTAAACCTGTAGTGGCTGAAACATTTGAAAACCCACTTACAGTGGAAATGGTTCCAAAAACTCTAAACCTGGATACGCCTGAAAACCCACTTACAGTGGAGGTGATCCAGATGGATGTACAAAGCTTAGGTGTTTTTAACAACCCTAAGAGGGCAAGGAGTTTCCTTGACCCCAAGATAGGAATTGAGTTTTCTCCTTTAGTTCAGAGTGCCCAGAATGTAACTTCTAGGCCTGAAAAACTGAACACCAAAAAGAGTTATAAGAAACCTAAGAGTAGCTTTCTTACTAGGCCTTCTAATAAAAAGCCTGGGACTCCAACTACTCCTACAGGAGAGATGGATAGGTGTTCTGACATGGCTAGGATCTCTGTTTCAAGAGACCACTCTAAACCAGTAGGATCCTCTATAGCGAATCCTACTGTAAGTCCTAATGTTAGCAGGGCAACCTCTAACAAAGGCAAATCAAAATCTAGACTATTAGGGAAATGGGAGCACAAACCATGCTCTACCATTTCAGTTCCAATTCTAAAGTCTTTGACCCACACTACTTCTGAGGAAGGGGTGGATAGACAAGATGGAAACCTAACTAGGCCTTTGAGGACTGGTAAACCCCAAAGCTGGTGGAAATCCAGAAAAGATATGTCTAAGGCTAAACCCCTTGACATTGTGGGCTCTTCTGCTGAAGACCCCCTTGTAAATCCTAGTGTTAGAAGGGAAAACCCTAACCAAGGTAAAAACAGATCTAAGAGGAAGTGGAAGGATGTACAATGCTTTGCCACAACCCCTCCAACTAGGATACCTGAGACCCAACCTGCTCATGTGAGAGAGGTGGTGAGGAATCATGGAGACCCCTCTAGGTCTAAGGGATTTCTTTATAAGAACCCCTTTAAAAAGCCTATTGTAGGTTCAGAGGTTGTCACAACTTCTGAGGGACTGTTTAAACAGATCCCCTATACCTTAGACAAGAGTAAAGTGCCCAACACTACTTGTAGGTCATATAGTTTGCAAATGATAACTAATATAAGAAAAAGTATCACAGCAAGGGTTACAAAAAGATTGCTAGTTGACTCAGCAAACAGTTTAACCGACTAGAAACAAGAGATCTATCCAGGTGAGGATTAGCTTCCCCTGTTCCTTAGTCTGGGGGGGACGAGTGTTAGGTAAGATTTCCACAGGGCTGGTAAATCTTCCTTGCCTGGTTCAACTCCAGAACTTTTTGCTTTTCTAGTGAGATATTTTCCATTAATACCTCAGTGAGTGGGAACCTTTTTCCACACTCACCTGTCTTTAACTCTTTTTATGGGTGTCATTTTTAAGACTCTCCATAGTGTCTTTTTAAAGTTATCATGTCTAACAACTTATTGGCAATAAGTGCCTGTTGTTGCTGGGTTGCCCTAGGGGCTCCCCCTTTAACTTTCTTGTGCTAACCTTGAGTGAACTACAGTTCCCAAGGGTAGAAAGGATCTTTGGATCCCTTTTACATTTACTTCTGTGAAACCAGCACACCCCACCTTATGTGGAGTGCTGGGGAGATACAATGTATCCCCTTTCACATTTAAACTGTAACAATTCTGTTACAGTGACAAGCTTACCTTTAATGGCTGGTGGCAGTGATACCTTTTACTAATTTGGTGCACCTTTACCGCGTGCTGTAATCACAGCTGCAGTAAAGGCACCTAAGGGTGCTCATTTTTACCAAAATGGCCCCTGTCTTCTTTTTCTGCCATTTTAGTGTTTCTTGTCGTTTCTTGTTCCTTCCCCTGACATCCAGGGCGGGAAAATCCTTTGTTTGAGTTTTGTCTTCGGCGGGAGTCCCCTGGACACCCCGCCCAGGCTCCAGTCAGTCTGTAAGCACAGGAAGTGGGGGAGGGGTCCCAAACTTCCCCCTCCTTTGTCTTAGGTCTTCCTTCAACTGGGCCAAATCCCAGTGGGGGGTTGGCTGTCCTGATTGGACAGCCAAACGCCCCTTTCTTGTAAAATGCGGGGAGAGAATGCAGAGGTTGTGTTGCAGTTCCTGATAAATACTGGAAACCTGGAAGCTGAAGTCATGTCGACCACTGGAACCAAAAACCGAAGAGGATGACGAAGGAAAAGCGGCGGGAATGATTTCCAGCGGCCGGAGAGCCTGCTTTGTAACCGGAGCCTGCTGCAGCCCTTCCTTCCGATCGACCTGTGGTCTCCGAAAACGACGACCCGAACCCAGAGCCTGGTGAGACCCACTAGACTCAAGACGACCTGCATTTTGAGCCATCCCACGGGTTCCTGCGACCTTGCGTTCTTGCAATACCCCAATACCCTGGGACCTCCTGCCACTGTGCGGTGCATGGTCTTCCGAATTCCGAATCTCGCTGAAACTTCGTGGGCATCTTGGTCTATCTCCAGAGACACGAATCGAGTCCAAAGAGTCCCCTCACAAGAGTGCTGGACCTTTTAAACGACGAGAATTCAACCGTGATTTTCTGTCTTCATCTGTGCTCCTTGAAAAGGCGCCAAACCCGCAGAACCGCATTCAGCCGCGAGAGAAATCTTGCCTAGAGCCTTCTTCATCGATCCCTGCTGCAAAGTCCCTTCTGAGGTCTTGTGTTCAGTCTCCAGGACAAGGAATCCAGTGACCGGGTATTTGGCTGCAGTCCCTGAAGTTCTCCTGCTGCAATCTCTTCTTCATTGCTGAGGTACTGTGTTGGCTTGGGTATATACTTACCTTAAGCCTGTTGGGATTTCTGTGTAGTCCTGGGGTGTTTTCTGTGATTGGGAGGTCCCTCGTCCAGTACACCCAGTCCCACTGCTAGAATCCTGCTGGGGTGTCTTCTGCGAAGCCCCTGGACCCTCTTCTAACCCTAGAAGTAAAGTACTCACTTGTTTGCCCAGTTTTCCTAAGGAAACTCTGACTTTTGCTACTAAAGAACTTATTCTAACACTGCCTGTTGGTCACTAGTCCTAGTGACCCCCTTCTGCCACTGAGAACACTCATGCTCAAAGGGAAAGACTTTGAAGGGATTGGGACTTCTGCCTAGAAAAGAAATCAAGTGTTTTACTTACTTGTAAAGAGTTGGTTGGTTGGTAACTGTAATTCTAAGAGTAAACAGTTACAAAAGTTCTTACTGATCTTGAATGTGTGATGCACTGTTCTTAAAAGTATGGTTAACATCTTTTCTTCCTTAGCCACTGTTTTGCCAGTCTAAAAGAAAGTAGATGTAAAGGTATTTTACTCTCCTGTAATTAGGTTGTGCCTCTTTACAAAAGTAATGTGTTGGTATCACCAGGTTAGTCCTGCTAGGATAACTGTATGAGTGTCCCCCAACTGGGTCTTGCTTCCCCTGACTTGCTGCTAGCCTGTCTTTAATAAGTCTACAATAGGTTGTTGCCTACCTAGAATATCTATTCTGTAAAGTGTGACATTGGGTTTTACTTTCCCCTTCATTGTGAAGTTAAAGTAAGTGGGTTTTACTTACCTTGTGTTAGCTGTGTGCCATCCAAAACAAGTTACAAGAGTTATTGCTTATCTCCATCTGGGGTTCCCTGATTTCCAAAGCATCTGTAATTGTATATTACATCCATTAGGTTTTACTCACCTGGTATAACTGTGTGTTATGACAAAAGTAGTTACAGGTTTTTACTGCACCTAGAATAAGTGTTTCACTATTCACCAAAAGTATTGTGTCCAGTTGACTGTTTATGTGATTTGTTCCAAGAGTCACTGTACAACTGGAAGGGCCTACTGTCCTTGTATTACCACAAGTAATCTAAAAAGTAACCATTGGTCTTTTACTCCCAAAGAATAGGCTTGGCCTATACTAAATGTGTATAACAAGGTTTTGACTTCCCTAGAACTACTGTTAGGTGTTCCAAATAAGGTCTATACTTGGGTCTGTGTACTTTCAAGTATAGTGTTGTGTTTTATATTGTGATTTCATATAATGTTTCAGTATTTACTTAACCCCTAGATTTATCTGGGCCTACTTGTATTTAAATAAATCCTTTATTTTTATAATACATAGTGTTTCAGTGTTTCTTTGGATCATTTGTATTACAATTTTCACTTGTACTGTATCTACTGCCCTCTCTCCCTCCTAAGATAAGCCTGGCTGCTCTGCCTACGCTACCATGTACTCAGGTGGTACAGTCTTATACTAAGAGTGGAGTCTTGTACTGCCTCAGTTGAATGGTTTTACTAGGCCCTTAACTGGACTTCAGAAAAACTGTCCTAACATGCCGTTATCACCCTTCAGGGTGTACCTTGTCACTGTCTGGGGGTTCTCTACAGATCAACCGGAACAGAGCGATTCCCTAGTAAGTTGCCAGGCCTGGCATCGGCAGAGGGAGGTTTATCCACGTCGCTCACCTATTAGGCTGCTGCTTCTCCAAATGTTCCTGGCCACATAGACGTAGCCTGATTCAGCCTTGCCTAGAGCGCAGGCACAGAGCTGACTTGAAGCACACACAGCTGCTTGGTTCAGGGACATGTGCGCGCCAATCATGATCCGGAGGTGCACCCCTTACACCTTTGAGGAGTTTGGGGGGGAGGGTCTCCGGTCCCCAATTCATCCCAGCAGCCGAGGATTGCACAAACACATTATGCTTCTCGCATGTATTTGCCCCCTGGAGGCCTCTAGAACAGTCCCTTTTTAAGTAATTTCGTATCACTTATCTTTACATTGAGGCTCAGTGGTCTTATAAGCTGTAGCAGTGTACCGGGTTGTTAGCCAAGACACTGTCTCACTTGCTTGTGTTTACGTCCTCTGTTCTGACTAGTTGTAGACTTGACTGGCCTTTCAATAGGGTGTTATGTCTTATTGCACAGGTTTATGTTCTTTCTCTTGAATCTGCTGCCGGTCATTGACCATGTACAAGCCTTCAAGTTGGGTGCCTTGCATGCATTTTGTGGCATCTATTGCTCTGGAATCTTGATTTGAAGAAATGTGCAGCCTTTTTTCCAGATCACCAATCACATGGTGTTTTTTCCATTCAAATTGTATTCCCGTGGGGAATGTCCATCTATATTGGATCCCGTCCTGCGGCAACCTTTCGGTAATGGGTTTTAGTTGCCTTTTCTTCTGCAATGTGGATCTCAGCATCTTGAAAGAGATGAATAATTGAGGCATTAAAGTCGATGCAGCCTTTATTCTCTTGGCACTCGCAGCATCCTTTCCTTGAGTGTATAGGCGCGTGGTTTAAAAATAACTCTTGGTCTTTCCTTATGCTGACTGGGTTGGTATGGGCTCACTGTGCACTCTATTTTCAGTGCCTCTGGCGTTTCGTCCGGGAGCAGTAGCACAAAAAGTTAATTCAGCAGGCCCTCTATCTCACTGCCTTCCACTTCTTACCAGGTCGCACATCACAGTTTGCAAGGTTATTGCTGATGCTGTGCTAGGTGTCTGATGCAATCTCTTATTGTTTGCTCCACCTCCATAATTCTAACTCGCCCAACTCTTTTTCAACCCCTCCACGCTCCTCGGCACTCCTCCTTTAAGGTCTGCCATTTGGACAGGCTACGCTATCTTGAAGGCTTTTCAAACAGTCTTGCAGACCTTCTTTTGAGAAGTTAACAGGTTCCACTCCCTTAGTTTCACATACGTGTGCCATGTCAGATTTCCCCGTCACTGTGGCCACTGCTGGACCTTGTATAAACTTATCAATACCTCCCTTATGCTGTTTGCGCGATTTGGGGGGGCTCTTTCAAATCAGTATTGGCATCCACCGTCATGTCTTCATTCTCTATCCCTAGCATATGCAGTGGCGGTCACTGACACTCCAAGTCACATATTACCTAGGTGCTTCAGTAAAGTTGCTTGGGACCTTTTTTCACCATAAGGAGTTATCAGAAATTATTTTCTTTTTCACATGGCATCGGCGCATCAACACCTATTTGGATGTTGTCGCTCCATGCAGCACAGCGCTCTCAATCTCTTTGAAATACGGTCCACGCATCTCCACAGTGAGCTTCTAATGCAGCCCGCAGCCCAGGCTTAAATGAGGGGTTCGGACCGTGCAGCAGGGGGAAACTTCAGGTAACACGCTAATCACTATTTTGGACGCTCCTCTCCTCTGTCCTACGCCTGGCACACAGTCGAGCCCCACGAGGAACCAGCCAAGCTGATCGCTGCACAGTACCCTAAGAGGGCAAGCCCACAACGTTCTCTGGGATCGCTGGAACCTGCGCTGTATAGTGGGCCTTCACAACGGCACCCAGAACCTCTGTCGCCCGGGCTCCACTCACTGAGCTCTTAGAGCATCTTCTCAGTTCCTCTCGAGCGCTCTAGTATTGTTCTGAATCCCCACATTCCTGCTTGCATGGATGACATCTGAAGCATAATCACTGTCAGGGTGTCACCTTTTCCATTGCCCTTACTCTGAGCTCCACTGAGGTACAACCACCCAACTGCCATCTTGGGTCCACTTTCTCTGAATCTCTTTTAATGTTCTTGTTCAATTTATTTAATCTTCTGTTTCTACTTATTTATTTTAAGCTATTCATTAAACATACACCATCCTAAGAACTCAAACTGAACTTTAGTGGCTCCTAAATCACAGTGAGTAACTCCCGGTCAGTGGAAAATCCCGACAACTTGGAGCTCTCAAGATTCTGGTCCCTGAATTCCAATTGAAACCCCTGCTATAAGTGATAGGTTACCCAATATAGATACCGTAGTGATCTATGCAATCGTATCTCAGTCAAGGGGACAAAGGTTGATGAAAGGTACTGTATTGCAGGAGGGCATTCGGCTGCGGGCAGGGTAGAGAATGGGCCAGTCTTGGTGAATGGGTAGGTAGGACTATATTTATTGGTCAAGCCCTTTTCCACATTGAAAATCAAGGCAAGCTTGAGAGAAACCGCAATGATGGGGTCAGAAACCACTGGATTAAAGGGGCGATTGCTTTCATTGGGAAAGCCCTGCTCAAGGATACCCGTTTGTCAGTCCAGAAAAAGTAGACACCCCTCAATCAGAAGGCAATGTACTTTGTTGGCCGAAGACGAACCGCCTCATGTGTTTAGTATTAGAAATATATAGCCATAAGCTTGACTGAAGTGTGGCCATTTTGAAGTGACTGAAAACGCCATTTTATTTTCTAACGTATGCCTTTTGCTTTCTGTTAAAACTGCTTTGCTGAAAACTTATTCTGCTCTAATAGTACATCATTGTTCATGTAAAGTGCAAGGTCGCGAGTGACTTGTTGAAACATAACGCAGCAACCCAGACAGAAATGCCCGGTCCCCTCTCTCACAAATTCTTGGAAGTAAGCAGCGAGGCATTCTAATCAGTACACAGGTGCCAGCTAGTCTCGTTAATACAGTAGAAATGTTAGAAGCGAACATTAAATGGCTTGAATTATGCTCTTCTTTGCGGTCCCCCTTTCCTGAGCCCTGTAGAGCCCTGGAGAGCAAGCTGACCCCAGGACACGAATAGAAACTAGGAGATAGCAAGGCCTGGAAGGTGCGTCTCTCCTGAACGCAGCTTGCTTGCAGAGAACAGAAGCAGTGTGTTCTTATAACAAAGAATTGCGTCTACAGGCTCAAGAAATTGCAAACTGTTGCTAAATAAATGTCTGAAGGTGTCATACTCGTCATCATTGTCAATCATCGTGCCCAATTCAAAGGAAATGTACTAGGGGCGGTATTGGATGTGTCACTACTGATTGTAAGATGCTTGCTTTGTATATATGTAACTGTTGTACTATTCTCACTCTCTTGCAACCCCGAGGTCTGGAAACACGTCGCGGGGAGTGGGACCCAGTTGGCCAACTGAGACTATTTGCTTTGCAATAAACCCTAGCTTTTGGGAATACAACCTTGTGTCTGGCGTATCAGTTCGTGTGTGGTGATTGTGCCTGGTTTCCATACGCGAAGGTCCCCTAGGGGCCCCTTCACGTTAAGTCATGTTGCACTTTGGAGACAGAGTGCTGCTATCTCCTGGCTCTCCACTGCCATCGCAATGGTCTTCTGGAAGGGAACATTAACCCTAAGATAAGGAGCAGCTTGCAGGAACTCCGGAGAAGCGTTCATGCTGTTGGCATCCCCAAAATGTCAAGACAGTGGCAAAACGTCATCTTGCTTATATAGTTCTTTCAGTTTGTCACCCACATCACCTTCACCTAAGGAGTAAAGCCCAAGAGAGACCCAGTCAGTCGATTAATCTGTCCAAATTTAAACAAACTTACCAGGAGGAATAGACAAATTACATGCTGTCCTTTACATCTTCAGAAAGATCTGGACACAGGGGCACCAATATACCATTGCAGTAGGTGGAGCCATGAGGCACTGGAGTGGCTTTGTCTCCAGATCTCAAACCTTGACCAAGTTCATGAGCAAATGGAGACAGACCGAAGTGTTGCCTCTGCAAGCCTGAGTGGCCTCTTGCTCCATCACTAGCGCAAGGGGTAGAAGCCAGTGGTGATAAATTGTCCAACATCTTCTACCAGAAATCCTCAAATTGCTCCACAGTTGAGATGCTGAATTGTACCATAACCATAGTAGGGAGTCATTCCTCGGAGTCCAAATCCTAGAGTGGGGTGGTAATGGTGCTTCCTTAAGGAGGAAGAGAAGTGGTGGCTCGAGGCAGTGTCATAAGTTGAATGAGACGGCCTGATCTGCTTTTCCTTATTCTTTTTCTGGGGACCAGATTCCTATAGGCCTTCTGCCTTCTCAGATGAGCAAGAATTCCCCTTCGGGATGAAAAGCTCTGATGGAGCAGCGACTTGGATGGTGTCTTTATGCTCTTGTAAAAACGTGAAGATCTATGCAACACTCCCTCCTGTTCATCGGTTGCATATATTGACAGGAGCAGTCCATCCACAAGACAGTGCTTGTCCTGGACCAACACAGATGTGCTTTTCGCACTATTTGCAAGGTTTGAAACCATTTCTCTTAGGTGGAAACATGACTTGGGTAAAAAAATATCTATAGAAGTGGTGTTAGGGAGAATTCCATTTTTGAGGGTTCTGCGGTCTCCTTTTATGGGAACCCTACTCTTTGCTTTTTTGGGGAACTCTGCTGAAGTACGTCTAGCACTACATCCCTTTTTGCCTTATGCTAAATGGCAGAGGCCGCCCTTTTTTGCCCTAGGGCGATTTAAACACCCAGCACTGGTTCTAGGGGGGTAAACTAGTGGCAGCTAACATTTTGTTTTGGCTTCATCAAGATGCAAGCCAGTTTAACACATTAGTAGCCCAATGCACCTTTATGATAGCCGTTTTGACACTTATGGTTTTAAGTGCTACTTTTGCCCATTTTGTTTTAGGGGCTTTCTTTGTTATGGTAAACCATGAGTCAGGCCTCAAAATGGCTCTTCTGCCCACGTTCGCTGTTTGTAAGCCTAAAATGGCAGCCTCCTTAGGGGTTTTTCGACTTTGAGACTGGTTGCTGGCCAGGCCACTAAACATCCCTGTTGGGGCGGGCATGGGAGTTTGGTAGATTTTAAGGTCAATCTGAAAGGCTGGCTGGCAAAACCTGTTTTAAATCCCCTAATGGGATTGGTGGGCTGGCAGAAGCCAATCCCTGGGAGTGAAGCATATATGGGAAAAACCTATTCCTCAGTTATGCTGGATTTTTGAAAGGTGAGACTGTCTGCTGACCACCTTGAGAATTTACCAACGTTTCCCAATGGTGTGGCATTTTAGGACCCCTTTTGGCCAAACTAGCTGGATGCAGTTGCCTTTTCGCATAGCTACAGTTTGCATTTTTTTTGCTGCTTGGTCTCCAAGAGATTTCCTTGGCCTGCTACTGGTGGTGGTCCTCTGCTGGGGCCCGGTCTTCCATCGTGAGAATTTTCAAGTCAGTTTTACCTCATTTTACTGATTTTTCTAGCCAGAGTTAGCCACTTTAGTTTTGGAAGCTTCCTCCAATTGGAAAGGTCGAGTCTAACATACCACCAAATCGAATTGTCTGGGTTGTCGATCTGATGTCCTGCTGCAGGGGTCGTTTTTGCTGCAACTTTATCCATGTTATGCCTGCTGCACTGCTCGGATCTGCCATGTGCAGGTTCCTGTCCTCCTAGAGCCACTACTGTTGCACATTTCACTTTGTTGGCTCAGGGTGCAAAGCCATGGATGACCAGATCTTGCATTTCACCCTTTGAAAGGGAGCCTTTACTTGCCAGGTTGTTTCGCCTTCTGGGAAAACACTTTCTGGACACAAACTAAGTACTTACCTCTGGGCCTTAGGTTGACAGGTTATTCAAGATACTCGCCTCCAGGGGTCTTCAACCGCACATCCCCATAGGTTAACATTGGGGGCTGATGTCCCCCTGGGTATTGCTTTCTTACGAGTACCTGTGGCACTGCAAGACACTTACCTGCACTGTGCTATTGGTCTAGGGTCCCTGGAGTTCCCCCACTAAGCCATGGATTGTTAGAGACTTTCCATGATTTATTAGGGATTTTTAAATCTTTGTATTACACCGTTTCCCACCTTGACGTGTAATATGCACTTCTGGGGCAAGGAACCGTCTAACTAAAATATATCCAAGACTTTGGTAGCCCTCCTGGGTGTGCTGGACACTGTTCCCCTGCTCACTACATCAAACTGGTGCAACTGTGTAATATGCCCATGTATTACGTGTAATACCTTCTTTAGAATATAGTAAGGAACCTGTGCTAAGCTGTGTGGTACCCTTGGATCCTGAACATGATGGTAAATACTGTGTGTAATATTGTCAGGGGGGGGGGGGGTGTCTACCCTTTAACTTGCATCTGAAAGTCTATTTGTATGGTGCCTGCTACCAGGTATGGTAAGTATGGTCTTTCCTTTTGTGCGACATACTGTTCTACCATTAGGTTATGATTGCACAGCCCTCACCAGGTTGTGCAAAAAAGCTGCCGAACAACTGGGGCATTACAAATGCAGCATTCTGAGCAAAAGTAAAAAAGGAACTGTGGCTATGGCACACAGAAAGTTTGTTCTATCAGCTAGGACATCACGTTCGAATGTATAGGAGCCAATGACGCCAGGCAGAGCAGACAAGAAGCCACACTGTGCCCTGTGGTAGAGGAACATGTTTCCAAAAGGCAGAATTGCTCTTGAAGGATATTTCTAAGATGAGGAATCCAAAAGAGGAAGGAATCAATTAGTAGCATGGAAAGGTAAAGTTAACAAATATTAATTCAACAAAAAAACATTGTTCCAATATCCTTGTCACCTGGCCAGCACAACCTACGGTGACAGACATTAAGGTATTTCTGATGCAGCCAGTGATTTTTTGATATCTGGGCAGATTTCCAAATATGCATGCAATATAAATGTACCACCGAAATCATTGCGTACCTGTGTAACACGCCACCACTCATCGGGGGTAGCACAAGAACACCATAGCTCTTTAGCAAGTAGATTAGGTGGAGTTGTTTCCATTAGCTCTTCAAGGACGGACTTCATTACGTTAAGAGGCCAATCACGGCGTGATACTTCTAGGTTCATTCCCACTGCCTTCAAAGCTGGACCAATCTTACTGTAGTATAGTTCACTGGGGCGAGGAACTAGTGCTGGGTTTTGAGGAGTCTGGTAAGATTCTTGTGCCTAAAAAATGTAATATACTTATAAAAGCACAATATAAACAATTCAATGAGTCAAACTATTTTAACAGTAGATTTTTGATTTTTAAAAATACATCGAAAAACAAAGACCAACAGAAGAGGAAGCAAAGGTTAAATGAGGGTAGTTTAGCATATATAATTAAAAAAGCAACATAGTATTTTCTTACAAACAAACCTAAAAGATTTCATAACACAAAGTAATGTTTGAATATTTTATTCTTGTAACCAAAACCCTGCCTTCCATTTAACAATCCCATGCGACCTTCACCTTTGGTCATCGAAACCTTGGACTTAATCATGAGGAATTAGCCGCCAAAATATCAATTTTCACCAAATTCTAACATGCTTAGGGAGCATTCCCTTCCTTTAGACACACTTTGTTCTAAGTGCATGCACAAGCCAGAAACTTCCTTTCAGATCTCAACATCCGCATTAGTTGACATGGGTTGATTGGGCCATCATCCACTACTGTTAAAAAAACATCCTATGTACTCGTCACCACCCCTTTGCTAGCTAGAAATGATATATAATATGATAGATTTAGAACGCGCTTAATACCCAGAGGTTTCTAAGCGAGGACCTGGGGATCGAACTTGTGTTGCTTCGTGTCATCTGGCTTCCAGGGCATGCACATTGCCCCTGAGCTATCCTCCCAAGACAAATGGCAGTGCCACTACAAGCAGTGTTGAACCAATTACTCAAGTATCCATTTGTGAATATGGGTCAAAGCTAATATTCCTAGAAGTACACTGCTCGATAAAGTTAACAAAACTGGGCTCACCAGATCATCCAAACAATTTAATAACACTCCCTGTTGCCTTCCAAATGTATACCCTCCATCTTAGTTTTAACTGAAGGTCTCATTAAATGTCACAGTATAGAAGGAAGTGACAAGGTAAAGAACAAAAGACTTAATTTGTTTAAACATTGTATGTTTAGGAAAGTGTGGCGTGCGAGTCTTTTGATGGAAAAACAGGTTGCGTGGGTGAGCCAAAGATGAAAACATGGATGAGGACAGTGTGTTACTATTATTTAGGAACCCTGCCCTTGTTTTGAATATTTTAAGTAAGGTACTTGCCATGTTCAGTCTTGGCAGATATCATAAGAGCTTTTCAAAGGATATTAAACCATCTTTAAGTTCTCATCAGCGGCAAACAAAATCACAATTCAGAAACGGACACAAGATGAAGCTCTAAATGCAATTAATAAGTGATGGTTAAAACTGAAAATATTTCAAGACTAGGGCTGCTAAATTGTACAAAGAGATTTAAGATTTTAATCTTCCCCTCACGAGAATGACTGACTGGTAATAGTGGGGGCAAGGGTAGTTTAGGTCAAAAAGTTCAGTTTAACAATTGGGTGCAGGAATACAGCTGGCCTTTCCACCCATGTGAAGGGAGGGGGGGGGCATTGTCATTTTTTTTTCTTTCTTTAGTTATCGCTTGATCTTTTTATAGTTCGAGAACCTGCCCAGATTGTCCGATAAAGCTATATGGGGGTTCTCTTGCCACTAATTCTAAAGCAAGGTCTTACCTGGATTTCAGCTAAGCTGTATATTAATTCCTATGTCTATGTTGGCTACAGAGACTGTTTGTGCTGCAAGAATCTAATGTCGCACAGCTCAAGCAAGAGTGATCACAGAGATGATTCTTCAATTGTGCAATGCACATGAGACGTGACTAAAGAGGTCGATACAACGATGTAATCAATAGAAGACTTATAGCGGCCTCTTTTCCAGGTCGTTTGAGGACCATCTGTTGCAAACGGAATAACTTGCATGTTCCAGTCATCAAAAAAATTACCCCACAATTGACCTCTTTCATGAGACGATAAAGCAAGTTGATTATTTGAGTGTTCATACTCAACATGGCAGTACAACAAGGAAGAGTTAAAATCCCCACCCAGAATAATTTCAGCGTTCGGCATTTCATTCATAATCGCCTCTAACAGAGCATTCAATTTTTCTAATATTCCATCAACTGTAGACCTCACCGTGTTCCAGTACAGAGATAAGACTACTAGCGGAGTATTCTGGGAGTTATGAGACAATATGACAATGGCCAAGATTTCTTCAGAAACATACAATTTCTTTATAACCACATCAAAAACCAATGAGACTAGAATTGCAAGGCCCCCCCTTTTGTGCGTGGCTAAAGAAGCAAGAAAAACCTTGAACGGGCATATCAGCAATGGCCATAGTTTCCTACAGAATAATAATCGCAGGCCTGTTTAGACATAAATTAGTCCTCGACCAAGTCATTAAGTTCTTATAACCACAACAGTTCCAAGATTTTATAATAAATACATTTTTTTATGAGTTGTCAACCACAGGATTTTCTTTAATCATCGATTTCATTAGGGGCTCTAACCATGCAAGGCTTTTTATTATTTGATCAACAGCTTCAGCCTGTGAGCTTACTTTTTCATGTAACAGACAGTTGAGTATCCCTTGGCTCATTTTTTTGATTTAATTTTTCCTCTACATCTTGATAGTCTATGAAGGCAGACGCATCTTCCATTGAGTGGAAGTCAAATATCTTATAACCCAAAAACTCTAGGTCTCTATAGTGAGCCCAAATTAAAGATGCAATTATGGGAGATTGTAGTTTGCAAATCATTCGGTGATTGTATGTGAATGGTAATTTGACCCAGTCAATGTCGTTTGAGACCAAATTACGTAAAGCTGGGATCTGATGGAAGATTTTCATTATCGCCGCTCGATTTAGACTGGGTTTATCAATCAAGTTATAATCTGCCCACCATCCTATTATAGGTTTCATTTCTAATGGTATTTCTTCCCTTTGGACCGCCCTACCCACTTTCTCTACATTATCTGGACAAGACTGGATCTAAAGACCCCTTCACATTTGTACGGGGTGGGCTGATTCCCACTTGTTATATTACTTTTTTGGATGACAATTTCATTTCCTGCTCGTTTCTCCACATCATTCCCCACACATTCAGGAGAGTCATTTATCACATGTACCGACATGGATGTAATTTTTTTATCAATCTTCTCAAAAAACCTCTGTAATTGTGTTTGTATTAGCATAGGAGAGTTCTCGGATGTCTTTTCAGAGGAGGTACTTGCAGGAGGCAACTTGGTCTCAGCCAGCGGTTTGCTCTCCTCCAAGAACACCTGACTCTCCTTATTCGGTTGTCAGGTGTCAATGCCCATATCGTCCAATTGCCTTTGCGCAACACCCATTTTGGTGGAAAAGGGGGTGGCTATTTTAGTTTTTTTTTAATTATTATTTTTTTTTTCCGTAATAGCTAGGGGCAGTGAGGAGACTAACTCGTCCCTTTCTTTTTTGAGCTTTCGCATATTGTTTTTTTGCCTTTCTTGACATAAAAAACATAGATTGCGGTGGCTGTTTCCTCTGCCTCCATCGATGAGGGAATTTCTGTCACTGAAAGATTGGCCATGTTTAGGTCAATCAGATCTGTGATAGCTGAAGGACTATCTGGTTTTTCCAGGACCATGTTCACTGCTATCGGGAGATTAACACTATCTTTTTCCATTAACTCTGGGGGTACTATGTTCGCTGCTACTACGATGTTTTCAAGGACCAGTATCCTGTCATGTTGTAATTTTGCAATTTCAAGATATTCAGAGACAGGTATAGGCTTGTCCTTAGTTACAGGCTGCGATTGTGCCTCAGATGCCTCTTTTTTCTACGTAGATCCCCTCAGTTTGAGAAGCCTGATCACAAATTGGAGGCCTAACTAAAGGGTGTTCCAATTGCCTCACAGTGTCCAGTTGTGAAGCCCAGAAGTTATTACATTTTTCCTGTGACATCATAAATCCTTCGATTCTACTTAGGGTGTTCATAATTTCTGCGTTAGAGTTACTTAATGCATGCAGCGCTCCATTTGTATACTCATGACCTTTATCAAGCAAGTTCAAAATTCTTGCAAGCACAGGAACATTTTGGAGTTCTTGATTGTTCAGGTCAATTAGGGTATCCTCAAGTGGGTAGAGAGGAAAAGACGAGTTTGGTAAACGTGGACTTTCATTTCTCTTTTAATTGGGTTTGGATCACATAATAGCAATGATTGTTATGCTTCACTCTAACACCAGCTATATAGGGTGTTGGAACAATCGATTGTTTTGGTCGTTTGACTGATCATATACAAACCTTCATTGGGGTCAAACAAGGGTGTAATCTAGCCGCAACCCTATTTAATTTATACCTTGCTGACATAGATGAGCTCTGGAGTCAGATGGTTTCCTTTCCAGTGAAATTGGGTGATCTATGCATAAATTGGATGGCATTTGCCGATGATAATTCTTCTAGATCGCACCCCCTTTGGGTTACAACATAAACTACAACAGTTTTTTAACTTCTGTGAAACCCAGAATTTGTCAGTAAATCCAAGCAAATCAAAGATACTTATCTTTAGTAACAAAAGAAAGGCGGTATCATTTAAATGGGCCATAAACAGTAATGAGATTCCTCGGGTGCCAGGACTCATTTATCTGGGATATAATCTGTCAAACGCCGACTCAATATCTAAATGGCAGGCGGCAATCTCAAAAGCAATGCCATTGATTGGTCAGATGAAGATTATTCACAGTAAGTTATGCGAATTTTCGCTTAATCCACTTATTGAGTTTTATCTACTTATAGTTGAATCAATCATTTTATATGGGTTAGACCTATGCTTACTTTCAATTGGGCCGATACTAAATGCACTGCAGGGGGGTTGATCTGGAAGAAGGTGCTACATTTGCCCCTTTCTATGCCTAATTCGATCATCATTCATGAGCTAGGACTCAATTCTCTGGCATCTAAACTCTTGTGGCGGAGACTTGCTAATTTTGGAAAAATGTTAGATCCTGTTAAAAACTCACTATATGAAGATCTAGAATCCATGGTGATGAAAGGTATTCCTATATCCTTGCAGAAGGCAAATGCCGAATTACTTAATGCCCTGTCTATGATTGCACAGAACCTATCAGATTTGATCCGATATCCTCAGATTGTAAAAAAAAAACTTTACATGTGTGATTGGGCTAACACCGCTGATAAGATTGGACAATACAGCAATCATACGGAATATGCGAAATTCCGCCACAAACAGCAACCTCTTCTTTTATATCTTACACAAGTACCCAGTAAATGGGTGAGAATTTCTTTTATGCGATTTAGATTTAACCTTGTATTGACTAAAGATCGCATGAAAAATTGGAAGAAAAACATTGAACAAATAGACATGAATTGCAGATTATGCATGACAGGTGCTCAGGAAACCCTGAAACATCTTGTATTATATTGTACAGCCTTGGAATCAGAGAGGGTGAAACTTCTTGGAAAATATATATTTTCAGCTACTGGCGTTGCCTATGAATCCTTGTGGGTTCAATGTATGTGGGGATTTAGGGTGCCGGTTGTACTTGCTCTGGTACGTCTGCTTCAAATTATAGTAAAAAGACTAGGCACGGTATATGTTGACTGAAAAAGAAGAAATGAAAATATGGTTGTAAAGATATTTAGTTATAGCCTCTAGTTTGAAAAGGGAATATAATGTTCCTCTTAATCACTATCATAACTTTTAATATCAAATGCGTGATAATTTATTTGGAAGCCTAAACTTGAATTGTGAAAATTGAATTTTCTTTTATATTGGACATGTCTGTCTGATTCTTTTATTGATTTTTATATCACGTGTGTTGTTTTAGTATTGTATCGTTTGAAAAATATGTTTTGTAAAGCTTGAAGTGTTTTGATTTATTGTATTGTTTAAATTATATGTTGTAAAGATGTTCCATCAAACACGACAATAATTAAAAAAAAAAAAATGTCCATCAAGCCCAGCACTAGGTTTGGTGAATTTTCATAAAGTCGCTAAAGGACCAAGAGATAGAATTCTTTGGCTGATCATTTATTCTTACGCATCTTCTTTGAAAACGTAAAAAGAAAGCAAAGAGGATATTGATTGTAGGTAATTTTAAACTTCAGATGGACTTGCAGATATTGTTATCCATTTGACAAAGCATAGGATGCAGTCTATATTGTCCTGTGGTTCTAAATGGTACAAATATGTCTGACAATCTGGGGAATAATTTAAGGGTAATTTCTTATCCTCGGAGTATGTCCATAAGATGTGGTTCAGAAGGTGAGCTATTAATTCCCTTTTGATCCACAAGAGGTGTTCAACAAGGGTGCGTTGTAACACCACTCCTTTTAATCTCTAGAAAAACCAGCTTGAGTCAGTGCCCATCCATATGGCTGATGTCCCAATAAAGCCAGTGACCCCCTTCCAATTTTTACTTGAGGACCTCTGAAAATGACCGACAGGCTCTATATATGACACATTACTCAACGTAATCGTATTTCTGATGCTTGTATCTGCTTAGATTCACATGCTTTGCATAGGCCAACATCTAGTGGAAGCAGCAGAGCATTGCAGATGAAGTTTTTTGTAGTTCGAAAAGGGACGTCGACAAAGTGTGACTAATACCATCCCTAGTGTGCCATACCCTGTACCCATGATTCCTCATGCGTCGAGGTCCCTCAGATTATTTTTTTCTGATACGAGGGAGTATACGTTGTAAGTGTGAAGTGTAAGAAGAGACTATGAGGTGTGAAAGATATATGCTTGTTTTCTCCAAGCACCTTCTACTCCAAGAGGGGAGGAAGGGTAGGCGCATGCGAATCTAAGAAGATAGAAGCATCAGAAACACGATTACGGGGAGTAATGTATCCCTGAGGCTTGTGGATCTGCTTAGAATCACATGCTTTGCATAGATTAGCGAGCAGTACTAGCAGAACGAGGTGGATTATTCGAAGGTAGCGCTGCAAAGAGATGCTTCAGCACGGCTTGTACCGCCCGTTTATCACCCCTAGAATGTGTGTTCACACTGTAATGTTGGGGGAAGGTGTGTACTGAACTCCAAGTGGCAGCCTTGCAAATGGCATCTAGAAGCACGTTTGCTATGAAGGCTAAAGTTGCCCCAGTGCCTCGAGTTGAGTGTGCTCTAGGCTTAAAGGGCAATGTTCTCTTGGCAAGAGAGAAACAGAGTTGGAAGTTGACAATCCATTTAGAAATTGCTGCTTTAGAGATAGGGTCCCCTTCTCTTCCAGCAGCTATTGATACAAAGAAGCGATCTGTCTTCCTGATCGACTTTGTCTTTTGAAGGTAGACCATGACAGCTGTGTGTGCATCCAGTGTATGTAGACTACTCTTTGCTGCGTTTGTAGGGTTTTGAAAAAGCACAGGCCGCTCCAGTTCGATTGACATGGCATTTTGGTGAGAAGCAAAGATGTGTGCGTATCACCAACTTGTCTTTGTGTATAACTATGAAAAAGGTTCTTGTACTGACAGAGCTTGTAGTTCACTAAACCAGAGGTAACGGCTATGAGGAAGGCCGTCTTGTATCTTAGATGCTTTAGGCTGGCCTCTTGCATAGGCTCGAGGCCCCTGCCCCCCCGTCCCTCTCACCACCCATGAGCCTTGTAAGTATGACATTGAGGTCCCAGCCGGGAGTAGGAATAGCGATGGGAGGGTTTAGTTTTGTGATACCCTTCATGAAAGCCTTAACTACTGCCACCTTCCACCACAAAATTCTGTTCCGAGACGTAGTGTAAGTGGGGACAGCCACTAGGTGTACTTTGAGTGAGTTAAAGACTAATCCTGAGCCAAGTCGGTAGAGCAGGTAGTTGACTATATTGGTTGGAGAATAGTTGGTTGGATTGCGAGACCGTGTTCTGCACCATAATACAAAGCGGTTCCATTTGTTAAAATAGCAGTACCTTGGTGTTAGGTTTGCGTGCTTCCTTGAGTATTTCCATGCACCTTTGGTCTAGGTTAAAGTGACCAAACTCTACCAACACAGGAGCCAAGCTGCTAAATTGAGCTTCTGAGGGCACGGGTGCAGTGTTGTTCCATGATCCTGGGTCAACAGGTTGTGTGTGCAGGTTAGTTTCATGGAAGGTCATCAGTAGGTGTGAGAACCAGGTCTAGCGGACCCACATTGGAGCTATTGGGGATCAGTGTTACTTGTTCCTGGTGTAGCTTGCAGATTATTTTGTTGAGAAGAGGTGCCAGGGGGGTAATCCTATGCACATTTCCCTGACCAGTTCATCAGAAGTGCGTTACCCTTGGATCCTTTCTGGGGAAACCTGGACACACAATCTTAGCATTGCGCATTTTCCATAGTTACAAAAATGTCTGTCTCTGGGAACCCGCAGTTTGAGAAGACGCCGTCTACCAGGTCTGTGTTTAGATGTCATTCATGCTCTGTGGGTAGCACTGTACTCCCACTTAATAGGTCTGCCAGAGAATTGATGTGATGCAGTGTCCACCGTTGGATGTTCTGGGCTAGTTTGGATAGCCCTGGATAATGTGTACCCCCACTGCTTCATAACACATGGCTGTAGTACTGTCTGTAAGGACTGAGACTGTTTTGTGCACTGGCTGAGTCTTGAAGGCTTGAAGTGCTTTGAGAATCGCTAGTAGTTCCAAAAGGTTGATGTGCTTCCTAGTTAGCGCCTGTGTCCATAGGCCATGAGCAGTGCGATGCCTGAGGTGAGCGCCCCACCCAGTCAGATGAGTGTGTCGTGAGAGTGGCTTTGATCGCTGGTGTGTGGAAAGGGTGTCCCTTTAGCAGATTGTCTGTTCCACTACTGTAGAGATTGAACTATAGGTTTCGAAACCACCACTATATCGTTCGACAACCCGCTTGCTTGCGACCACTGTTTCGCTAGCCACTCTTGCATTGGAGGCATGAGCAGTCTGGCGTGAGGCTCTAAGTAGATGTAGGAAGCCATCATTCCCAGCAGGCGCACCATCACCTGACGACCGGCTACATACTGAGGTGTTTGAAACAGCATGTTTTGTACCCTCTCTATGGAGGGGTAGGCTAGACTGACGTCAGTTTTGATTAGTGCCCCCAGAAATTGCTTTACTAGGCTGGGCACTAGACTTGACTTCTTTTCGTTTATGGAGAAGTCGAATTGAAACATCAGATTGTTTGCTGTGTGTTTTGAAGGCACCTCTGGTGAGTCCCCGGTAATTAGCCAGTCGTCTAACTAACGGTACACTGGAATGGACTGCCTTCGCAAGTATATGGCCACCACTGCTAGGACCTTTGTGAATACCTTGGGGGCTGGAGCAGTGTCGAATGGTAGCACTTTGAATTGGTAGTGCTCGTCAACCAGTTTTAATCTGAGGTATTTTTTGTGCGCTGGCAACATTGAAATATGAAAGTATGCATCTTTCATGTCTAACGTCGCCATGTAATGCCCTATCTTTAATAGTGGGATGACTTCCTGCAACGTTGTCATCCTGAAATTTTGTGGTTTGACATTTGTGTTTGCATGGCACAGGTTCAGCACTGGGCACATTGACAGACCTTTCTTTGGAACAAGGAAGTACATTGAATAAGTACCTTGATCATGTTCCAATGAGAGCACCAGCTTGATGGCTCCTTTCTGTAACAATATTCCGTTCTCCTCCTTGAAAATGTTGAGTTGTACGGAGGACATGTAACCTTTGCAATGTGGTCCGATATTTGGAGGAACTCCACCACGTATGATATATGATTATTTATAACGCGCTTAATACCCAGAGGTTTCTAAGCACGGACCTGGGGATCGAACCTGTGTGCTCCGTGTCGTCTTGCTTCCAAGGCGAGCATGTTGCCCCTGAGCTATCCTCCTGAGACAATGGCCATTCGTATCCCGTGGCCACTTTATCCAAGACCCACTGGTCTGACGTTATTCCCGCCCATTGCTGGGCGAAGATTGCTATGCAACCCCCGACTGGGGTCGCATGGGAGGTAACGTGGATCAGCACATCATTTGGCGGCAGGGGCTGCTGCGCCTCTAGAGGCTGCAGCCCTGCCTCGTTCTTTCCCGCAGTCGAAACCCACAATGCTGGTACTGATAGGACATTGGATTGTGTGGACTATAGGAGGCGCCAGACATGCTTGCTCTGGCTTGACCCCGTTTTCCTGAGCCTCGTGCCCACCCAAAAATATCAGCGTGCGTTAAACGCACCCCTTCGGGACGAAGGGTTTGCTGGAAATCTGACCAAGGGTCTTTATGGTCTCATGCTCCTTTGCTGTCTCCAGCTGGTCATCGACAGCTTTGCCAAAGAGCAGATCCTCCTCGATTGGCATATTAATTAGGGATACTTGTGTATCTGGTTTAAATCCCGAGTCTCTAAGCAAGGAATGTCTTAAGGAGGGTTCCCTCTGCAATGACTATTCCTGGGGTGTCTGCAGAGTTCAAGACATTCTTCAGGATGTTTTGAGAGACTTGTTTCCCCTCTGCAACAATCTTTTTAAAAGGTGGGATTGTGCTGGTTCCGGTACCGAGTCCAGATGTTGTGAAACCTCATCCCACTGGGAGCTACTGTAGCTGGCAAGCAAGGTGGTGGTGTTTGCTATCCTAGTAAGCAAGTAAGGTAGGCAGCAGAGGTCGTGATACGCTTCCCTAGCGTGTACCATTTCTTGCACTCCTTGTTAGGAGGTGTCACGGAGGTTGAGAGTGGAACACCAGCTCTCTTTCTTGTGGTGGTCACAAAGCGCGATCATTTGCACGAGACCGGAGACAGATGTGTCTTGCACAACGGGTGCCTTTGGTACACGAAGAACTGTATTAAGAATTGGTTGACTCTTCTTTGCTGGCTATTTAATCCACTTCTAGCACGGAGTGGAGAAAGAGTGGTTTACTGTGGTGTTGCCTTACCACTTGCAGAGCGTGAGTCTTTCTACTACCCCTGCTGGTGCCTGGAGGTGGCGCTACTGATTTGACTTTTCTGTGCTGGCTACTTAATCCACTTCTAGCGCGGAGTGAAGCAGGAGCGGTTTACTGTGATACACTGTGGGACACAAGTCAAAGGTAACTTGATTAAAAACCTTATTGGCGTAGCATACACATAGTATATTGCTGGGCTACACTTCACGAAGAGAAATTCTATATGTTTGGCCTACAGAGCCTGTCTAAGCACTCAAATAAATCGCAGCATGAACAGATGCTGGAAATGGTGACTGAAATGCCCCTATCCACTTCTCCTCCTGCAACTTTTGAAGGGATTACTAGAACTACGGGGGCCCCAGGGGCACAACCAGCTTATGTGCCGCTGCTTTAGACCTGGTGAGTAACTTGAATAGAAAAGACTGCAACCATATTTTTGAAAGAAAAATTCCTGATTCACGGAACCTGCACATACACCTGATACCTAGATATTAGTTGCGGCTGATCGCCAGGAAAAAGTTACTATAAAACGCAGTGCGTTTTCTCCGTTGTTTTACACGGATACTGATGAAGACTAGGGAGAGGACGAAAGTGCCGCTGACTCAAGTACTTCTTACGTCTCTACACTGCAGCCAACATCAAGGACGAAGCTCCTTTTGTCCCTTGCTCCGACATATTACAACAAGTGAATCTCATGCACAGGTCGTAGTTGCCTCAAATTAGGTTCTCTAAATCTTAGCCGGATTATAGGAGGACATACAAATACAAAAGAAGTGCGGTCCCACACGACCACTTTGAATGCAATTCAATTTAAACTGGACTCCATGGATACAAGGTTGGTTATCCTGATTTGAGAAGTCAGGATCCCATCATTGTTGGGTCGTACCCATAACAAGTCGAGGCGCAGAAGGAACAAGAAGCAGGTGGACCACAGATGCACACATAGCTAAAAAATGTTGCTAAGTTTAAAGAACCTGCTGTGGTAATTGTGAGATCAAAAAATGTTGCTAAGTTTAAAGAATCTGCTGTAATTGTGAGGTTGGACTTGTCACAAGCGTTGGAGTAGATTGTACAAAAGGCAAATGAAGCTACCGATGTAAATAAAACAGCCACAAATATTGCTGAGCTTAAACAACCTGCTGTGGCAACTGCTAATCTCTCCTTGGTCATTCTTGCCCCCCGCCCCCCAGACTGCAAGGGAAATTAGCAAAACGGGAATGTGATGGGCAAAAGGGGGAAACAAACCAGGAACCGGAACAAGGGCAAAGGGCTAAAGAGCTCTTGAACAAAGGTTATTGCTTGTCCTCCGCCTAATTTAACTATCCCTGAACTCCTGGCTAAAAATAAAAAGATAACACCCCCTCCCCCCCACACACACACACAAAGTGGTTGTGGACAAAGTGCTTCATAACTCACCTCCGGCTGACTGTGTTGGAAGTTGAGGAAGACACAGAGGAAATGGAGGTATGTTGCTCGAAATCTGAGAGAATTAGCCATGACATGGCGGTGGAGGGTACACCTTAAAAGCCTACCCCACTTATACTTGTACCATCGATGAAATCAAGTTCTACACAACACAATGGAGTCGCTGATGCTGGCACGTTCCCAATGTATGCTAACAATCGGTGGTCATTTCCTATCTTTAAGGATGCAACCAATATTATCACTTCAGTGTCAGCTACGACTTCTCAAGTGGTGAAGTGTCGCGAGTCCTCACCGAAGGAGGTAAACAACGGTGCTCTACCTTGTATCTCTACTAAACAGTCTGCAACTACCATACACAGAGAAGACTTAAGTGTTGATGCCCGCATGGTTGCGTTTAAAGGGATCACTGGGGGTGCTCCCACAAAGCACCATGCGGACAGCAGTTATATGTCTAGAACACAGGAACTTTTCACCTGTTCTGAGGTCCTTACATAAATCTCATGTACCGACGGGCGATTACACATATGAAAACATCAATGACAGAAAGGAAATGGAAAGCACCTGTGTAGCCGCCTAAAACGATAATGGGGCCCAATTTATCTACAAACAGCTATGCAAGTCCAAGACCACATCTTCAACCCAGTTCATTCAGTTCTGAAGGGGGGCAAAAGGCAGCGAGGAAAAGTCCAACTTTTCCCCACAGATTAACAAATACCACATTAATACAAACAAGACATTTTTAAAAGACATGGGCCAAAGTCTGAGCAACATTCATCTAACTATTAGGCTTCATTTTTAGGATTTCTTGAACGGTGTTCTATAGTGCTTGGGATGGATGTAAAAGCTGGTGATGCAAGAGAGAATGTTGGGTGTGACAGAGAATGTTTGTGCGTGAGTGAGAGAATGTGTGGTGATAAGGTTCTAGGGGCAGGCAGTTGGAGAGCCCCTGCATCGGCGATGGGAGAAAGTGGTTATTCTCTAAGATCGTAATGTAATCGAGTGTACCTGGAATAAAGGAACTGTACTGAAACCTACCTACGAGCCTGAGGATCTTACATTATTACACTGGCGACAAGCTGGTCTTTATGGGAGGCCAGGAAAAGGACCTGCGTGCAAGAAGAAGTTGATGGTGACAAGTCTGCTGCGTGGGGTGCGGAGAAGAAGAGAGAGAGGAACCACTGCCCCCACAAGTAAGTCCCATCACCCCAGGTGAAGTAGAAGGGAAACAGTGCCCCACTAGATGAGCCAGGGCAAAGAAGGTGGAAAGGGGGAAGTCTGAGGGCACAGCCAGAAGACCAAGAGGGGAAGTGTTGGTGTGTTGTCATCGCTGTTAGTTACTGGGAGAAAGAGGCATCCTTAAGACAGAGACTCGTAAAAAGAAGAGGAAAGAATGATGGGCGTTAAGATCGATTTCTAAACTCTGAGCTGGAGGGCAGAAATTTAGGAGACCACCCTCATTTTAGTAAAAAGGCAAACCTTCATGAAAAAGCCAGACTAATATAGGTAGCAGGCAGGCGGTCAAAACTAAATCTCAGGAGTGGTGAGAGGGATCGGAAGTCCACAATGAGCACACCCAGCGACGAACCACAAATTACTCTTAGACAAGTGTACATAGAAAATATCTATACAATTATTGTCAGCCGGAAAAAATAGACACCAGTAACTTTGGTAAGGAGTAAACAATGATCACACAAATCCTTTAAACTATACAGTATATATACACATTGCTTTTCCTACTGCAATTGAGTTACAAGCTACAACCACAATCAGTTTAGTCGAGGTAGCTAGTAGGTACGAGTCCTGCAGTTTCGCGGTGTTCCGGCTCTCAGCGGCTGCAGTGTAGAATGATTGTCCGTGACAAGACAGTTGCCTTTTCTCAGCTTCCGAAGGAGTTATGAAGGAGTTATAAAAAAGATTCTGGTGCAGCTGGCTTCATTAAATTCTCAGGAGAGAATCACAGCAGGCGAACAATAGTGACCGTCACCACCAGGTAGTGATGCGGAAATCAGGGATGTGGGCCGCGTTACGCACTCTCCCAATTCCGGACCCAGATGAGCTAAGCCTGTGAAAAATGGCAGGAGAATGCACGGGACCAAAAGCAAGCAATGTCCGGAGACAGTTCACTTGATGGCCCAGGAACACTTCTGAAGGTGTTCGTTTGGTGGGTAAGCAGGGGGCGCTGAGAGTAGTTGTTCCCACTACCCCAAAGGGGCGAAGCGCCTTGGCAGGCCTTCTGGACCGAAGAAGAAAGCAGGGGTGCGAGGGGGCTGCAGAGGGCAAAGGGTGCCAAATCCTTCCAAAGCGTCTCTGGCGGGATTACGAGTCAGTTACTTCGTGTAGGAGACTTGGCTCCTTCTGTAGTTGGGTGAGAACACAGAGGATCGACCAGGAATGGCTGCAGAGACCCTTCGTGTATCCAAGATTAGCTTTGTGCCAAAATCAAGGACTTCCAATAAAAGATCTGCTCTCTTGCAGGCATCCCAGACGTGGACCAGTCTCGGCCGATGGTCTCAGTCATTCAGGCACTCCAGACATCCTGGCACCAGCAGTGTGGATTGGAAGTAGACAGTTACAGTCCTCTTCCTGGAGACACACACACACACACACACACACACACACACACACACACACACGACATTCAGAAGCCAGCGAAAGAGATCAGTTTTCTCGGGAGGCTGGAATGCCCAAATAGGAAAAACCCGGGTTACTCGACCTGGGTGAAGGCAAGTGACAAAATGGCCATGGGACAGAACAAAACACTTTGTGGCTCGGCCATTTTCAGACCTGGCCACAGTCTTGAGGTAAACGCGGTTTAACTCAATACGGTACTGTAAGGTACATTGTGCACTGTTAAAAAGTTACCAAGAAATGGCAACATAGTCAGGGGAAACAGTCTGAAGTATGAGTTTACTCATAACAAGTGAGCAAAAGCCCAGGGGAGTTCAGCTGAAGGCTGGTCTCCACTGGAAAAATCAGGTTAGGATAGCAAAAACAAAAGCAAAAAGTTTGGGGGACCATAAATGGAAGGGAAAATTGCAAAAGAATGAAATCTTTCCTAACAAGGGGGGACAGATTGGCCTGTGTAATTCCAGTTTCTGAAGAAGCTGCAAGCCCCAGGGGACTGAGTGTCTCATGCAAAGAGCCACTGTTCACTGATAACAGTGTGTGTAGTAGAAGTATGGAGAAATGGTTGGTGGACATGAGAGCAAGACAGCTTCCACTCACTTATCACACCGACAAGTGGAGAGTTGAGGTGTGTGCGTTTTTTGGGTGACGGAAAAGTGTGTTACCTTAGTGTGGTGAAATGAATAACGCGCCAGAAAGGAACATACTATACAGCATGTGAACTGTGGTGAGATCTGGAAGGAATGGAGATGTGTTGTATAGTACTTGGGATGGATGTAGAAGCTGGTGATGCAAGAGAATGTTGGGTGTGACGGAGAATGTGTGGTGATAAGGTCCTAGAAGAAGGCAGTTGGAGAGCCCCTGCCTGGGTGATGGGAGCCAGTGGCTGTGTAAGATCTTAATGTAACCGTGTAACTGAAATAAAGCAATATACGGTACAGCATGTGAATTCAAGGGACGTAAACAGCAACTGGGTGCAGAACCGCTAGACAACGAGGTAGTACAAAGTGAAATTTCTGGCCCCATGAGGAAACGGGTGTTCTCAGCCGGTCATGCTGTCACGGTTCTTCCTGCGTTGCAAATAACAATTTGTCCTAGCATTGGAAACAGTGTTTTTTTTTTCTTCTATTGTGACTTTAAATTACTTTAGGTCTGGTAAGTGGTGCCATGTATTTTACCTTCTTGCTTTTATGGGTGACAGGCTGATGCTTTATTGCCTGCTAATTTATGACTGTGCTGTGGGTTCAAATGAATGTGTAATGCGCTTTTCTTGTACCAGCTAGCGCAAGGTCAGATAACAGTACAGAGCGACAGTACAGTGCGCAATGCATTATTGAGAGTGCTTTGAAAGAAAAAAAAAGGGAATAGTACAATGTTGATGCGTTACTGTTCACCCATTTCCCATGCGCATATGGCATTGAGGATTGCTGTGTGATACTGTGTGCCATTTAATGAATTTAGTGCCCGATTTTGTACGAGGAGACGGTCTGTGGTTGGTGATTTTGTGTGATCTGGTATTAACCATTGTGAGGATGTTGCTGCTGTTTAAGGAGACAGTATTTGAGCACATTAATGGGGAGATTTACTTTAGTTTTATGTGCAGGGCTAAAAGTATTTTTAGCTCTATGTTAAAATGTAAATTGCCAGAGGGCGTTCAGCTTTGGACTTTTAACAAGATATGTTAAATGCCTCATCTGTTAGTAGGGAGTGGTTGTGCATGGCTGATGCTAACCTGTGTAGAAAGGGAGGCATACCTTGCACCAAGTGAGAGTGGGTGTGCATTATTTATTTATGCCAGCCAGAGTAGACCAGGGGTATGTATGCCTTCTGTGCAATGTGTATGTGCTGACCAATGTAGAAAGGATTAACCTGTTTGAGGAATTTCAGGTAAAGGACTTCAAGGAAGCCATGGACTCCTAGCAAAATGTTTTGAAATGTCTACAGCTGCATGTTGATACAGTTTGACATACTGAGCAGTGAGAGTTCAGGAAAAGAGACTATTCTTGAATTCCTAACATGTTCTAGAATGGACATGTTTTGGGAAGTCAGGGGGCATGTCTGCACCAGGAACTTGGTGTGGCAGTGGATTTATACCCCAATTGTAGTGTGGATCCTCAAGGAGTGCTGCGGTATACGCAGAGCGGCAGCACTCATTTAAAAGATGTGTGTATGCGGTTGACTACCATCAGTAGTACTCTGAGGTAGCCACAGAAGAGGGGTTGATTATATGTGCTTTTTTAACCCAGAAGACAAAGGGCGTGCATCCTCTGCATTATAAGAGTTACACCTATTGTAAAAAAAGGTGAAAGATGAGAGGCGTGTGGTGTGGATTTTGACAATCTTGATGTCGGAATATACATCCTGTAGCGTGCTAGGGAGGAGTGTTATTTGATTAAAGGTGCTTTTTTGCTTTGTAGGAGGGCATGGACATATGGCTTCCACTTGACTGTGTTCTTGTATAGTAGCTGGTGCTGCACCATCTAATTTCCGTGTGCACGCTGATATTGGTAGTGGTGAATGTGTGAGGTGAGGTGTTTGAGGTGCGTGTGTGGTGTGTGTGGTGTGTGTGTGGTGTGTGTGTGTTGGTTGTTTTATTTGAAGAAGGGAGATGTGTTGTGGTGAGATCTGGAAGGAAGGGAAATGTGTTGTATAGTGCTTGGGATGGATGTAGAACCTGGTGACGCAAGAGAGAATGTTGGGTGTGACAGAGAATGTTTATGTGAGAAGGAAGACTTTTCCAAGATGGAGGATTGGTGTTGAACCGCTCCAGCGTACTGTGTTTTCAGAAATTGTAAATTTGAGTGTAATTTTCACTAGAGATATTAAGAATGTGGAATTTGTGGAACGCACAGAAATAGTGGTGCTTGGATTTGAATCCAGAGTTGTGTTTGAGCTCGTATGGAAGGACGCTCTCACTTTGAGACAGATTGGGTTTTTGCTTAGTAATGTTGATATAGATTGGTAAGTACCCAATTGGGGCCGTGACTCAAGTAAAAGATGACCATCGATATAACACCAAACAGTCACTATTGATAACTTGCACAATGAATTCGGCGAAACGGGATAGGATAGTCCAAATGGAGAGATTGAAAGGGGCGGGTGATCGGCAGCTGAAATGATCATGGGTTGCCTCGGCCTTCAACATCCTCACGTAGACTCTAGCAACCCCAGAACTCAGATTAGCTACATGGAATACCGGAGGTTACAACCAACTACTTACTAATCCCATTGAAGGGTCCATGTTACGAAACTTGGACCTAATTTGTCTCCAATAGACATGGTTGATGAAACCTGTGGTTAAGGATGGGTACACTGTGATTTCCCAACTGGCTACTAAGGGCAACCGGGGGAGACCAAAAGGGGGACTCACAACTATGTGCAGAAATGACTATGGTAGCAATTTTACAAAAATGCCAGAGGCTACCCTAGGACGATTAGCCAAGGAATGGGAATGCCCTACTGGGTCTTTGAATTTGCAAGTACTACTTTGTAATGTTTACTGGCATGAGGGAGTTGGCCTGTCAGTCACCTTTCTGGAAATTATGAACCAATCTTATTACTGATTGGATGGGTATAAACAGTGTGGGCCATGCAATAGTTGTGGGGTACTGCAATTCAGTATGTTTTGAGGGAGGAGGGGATGTCAGAGCCCTAAAAACCTCACTTTCTGGCAGTAAGTGGAATTTGGTACTAATGGAAAAACTGTATGAATAGTCTGGGTTTGCATCCATTGAATGGTCCACTGATGGGACTGCGGGGGAATGTGTTGCATGGCACAGTGTCCCTCGTTGCTCTGGACTACATTTTTTTGGACTCCTTTTTAATGTCCAGTTGTAGTGACTGTGAAATTGTTAGAAATAACTGGAGTGATCGCAGATTACTGCAATGTAAATTTTATTGGTATCGAAGACCTGAGGGAAAGATCTATGGTGAGGACATTGTGGTCAAGCCTGCTTAGAAAAGAATTGTGTGGAATCAACAAAGGATTGACATTGTGAATGATGAAGTTAAAAACTTTCACGCAAGACAACTTTTGTGACTATGTCGAAGATAACCGAGTGTTATATTGGTGGGAAATGTAGCAACAGTAAAGATAAGTGTACTAATAATAAGAAAACACATATGTTGCTGCTTTTTCTGAAAGGAAGACGGAGCCGAGGGATTTTGATGTGTGTTATCCAGAAGGTTAGACCTTGTGAACCGGATAGTGATGAAAGTATAAGAAAGCTGATGCATAAAAATTGGGTCAAAATCATCGAACATTGATGGTACATGCAGATGCTGAGAAAAAGCTGGGCTATCTTGGAACTAGCGACTCTAGATCTTTCTGGACATTGATGAACGGTTAGAATGCAGGTTTGTCTGAAAGTACTGCAATGCTGTTTCAGAAAGACTGGGTAAAGCACTTTGGTGATCTATAAGGGGTGAACCAACTTGACAGTTGCATCAAAGGGTATACACAGACCATCGATAATGGGCTAATGGGGGCCATGAGATATGACCTGGAGGATGTATTGGCAGTAATTAAGGGAGCCAGTGAATGGACTACACCAGGACCCAATAAGACCTTGAATACATTGTTTATGGTAGCGCCCCATTGAATGGGCAAGGATATTGAAGCTTCTCTTTGATAACATCTTGAAGAGGGCCACTTCCCACAGTCCTGGGGCACAGCTTACATAATCCCGAACTATAAAAAGTAGAGAAGATCAGCTCCTATAAACTATCATTCAATTACTATTCTGAACTCGGATAGTAAAATATTTGCGTGTCTGAATGAAATATTTGGAAAGTTGGGTCAGTAGTAAAGTATTACTCTCACCCTTTCAAACGGGTTTTCGGAAATCACACGGAACCAATTTGAATGGGTTTCTATTGGGCTGCCTTCAGGATATGGTTTATAAAGGGGTATATCCGGTTATTCATCTGGCGGCACTGGATTGATCTAGTGCCTTTGACAGTTATTAAATCAAAACTATGGGAGAAGCTTGCTAAATGGGGTATCCCAGAAGGCTTACTGAAACTGATCATGAAATTAGACGAAACTACGAAGGTTTGTGTAAGACTGAATCAGGAGGGCTCTCTTACTCGAGAGATTCCCACATATAATGGTTTTAAACAGGGGTGCACTCTTGCCCCCCCCCATCTCTTCAATTTATACATGGCTGATTTGGGCAAAAAGTTGGAAGAGCCATCCTTTGCTCCTCGTAAAAATGGGAAGTTGGCGATTAGTTGCATGGCTTACGCTGACTATTTCGTGCTGATTGATCAAACCGAAACCGGGTTGCGTAGGCTCTTGACTGCATTTGACGACTTCTGTGGGGCAAATAAATTAAAGATCAAACCCCCAAAAAAAACAGATCATGTCTTTGGTTAGGAAAAAAAGAAATGACAACTATGCTGCTTTATAAACAGCATTGCCCTGGAAAGGGTTGACTATCCTTTACCTCAGGTTTCCTTTTACCGCCTCTCCAGATAGAGCATTCCATAGGAATTATTTGAGAGAAAAAGCTGACATTTATGTCCCCCAATTGAAATGCATCAAGTATCGGTTTTGCAAATTCTCTATGGTATCACGGATTAGGTTTTATGAGGGTAAAATTACCCCAAAACTGCTGTATGGTGTTGAGCTGCTTGGTGACTCGGCATTGGAGTATCTTGACCTGACTGAAGGTGTGACTTTGCACACGGTCTTTCAAACTCGGTTCCGGTTGCTGCCATTAGACATGAGTTTGATCTACCTTCAATGAGAGCAAAGGGGCAGTAGCGTATCCTGACACTTTATGGGAAATTCTTGCAACCCAGTGAAAAAACCTTGTATAAAGGAAATGTCTAAGGTCATGAACCTCGGCCAAGTTCCAACACTGGGAGAACGTAATGTTCATGGTGAGAATAGATCAAAGGAGCTTGATCTTACTAAAGATGACCTGGTGAATAATCTAACCAGAACTAAATGTAAGCTACTTGACGAGGATTGGCTTAACACACAATCTGCATGGGTATGACTCTCTGAAACAACTCCAATTGGAGCATGAGCACAGAGGGACTTTGGCACTCTTTCGGTTCCCCTGCGATAGAATCAGAAATGTTGATAGGAGGGGTGGGTGAGGGTCCGGCAAGGCTGCACTCTAGCCCCTTTTCTCTTTAACCTGTATATACAGGAGGTGATTGACAGGCTACTGAGAGACGATCTGTAATTACCTCAAAATATTGACAGATACCCAGCCTTGTTTCATGCTGACGATGCAGTCTTAATAGCAACATCCCGCCCAAGGGTTAAAGAAAACCTTGTCTGTTTTTATGCAGACATGTAACGAGCTGTGATGGTTTTCTGCCCAAAAGGAACAAAGCGCATCCCACGAAAGGTTAAAGTTGATGGTTTTGTGCGTGAATAGGTGGAATTTTGTGTTTACTTGGGGTTGAGATTTGAGGAACAGGATGGTTGGACTGCTCAGGTGTTGAAATCACCCAGCACACTAGAAAAGGGTGCAATTTCCCCAGCATTGGACCTAATCAACAAACATGCTATTCCCTCAGCCCCGGATGGTTGATATTTGTGATGTCATCATTGATGTCCTGGGTGTTAGTCTTTGCAGGGGGCCGCATTACAAAACAAAATCCTTTTCCAAGGTGGCCGCCATAGAAAGGGAAGGCGGTTGTTCCATACATGTCCCCTCTTTGCTTTCCATGGCAGCCTACAAAAAGTAAAAATACGTGCCGTGATGCAGAACCTGAAAATTAACATACAGCGACGTACAACGTAGCAAGTTTCATTTTGAAATTATACATTGTTTTTTAAAAGAAAACATTTACATTTTAGAATTTGTAAAGTAGTTTTATTTCACAAGAAACTGTTTGAGACCATCGGACGATTCCCATTTTCAATAAAAGTGTAACATTGTGTCTATGTGCGTCATCAAAAATTTTAATGGTGAGCCACACGTTCTTTTCGTATACACAAAGTATGCGTTTTCGATAAAGCAACCGCTTTGTTCTCACAGTGATTTCCAAGACGTCGCCATGACCTTCGGACTACACCACCATAAAAGAGGTTATGCTACTCCTAACGGCCACTTCAGCGTATGGACAAAGGGGGCCGGCGCAATCATCCCACAAAATTGTGACGGACAGGCAGCCGGTCAGGTTCAGTCGCATCTGACGCCCAAAGAAGCCATCACAGGGGCACTCTTCGTAAGTGGAAAAAAATTACAAATGCACAGAAAAGTAATACTTTAGTTATATTGTCAAAATTATTGTTCTGGTAATAACAAATTTAAACTCTGTCCGGTGTAGTCTCGTCAAAATTAAACTTACATGATATTTGTTGCCTCCATTGGTTTTCGATAAAGTCAGACAGCAATGTGGTTGCAGCAAAGACTCTGCATGAACTGATATTTCATGTGCCTTACAAACCTTTTTGAAACAAACTTATCAAATGGTATTTTTTGGAAACTTTAATTCCCTGCATTGTTGCTTAAGTTTCCCTTTCGCTCAAGGTCAAAAAACAACTGCCCCTTATGTTTTTAGACTGATGCGTGGGTCTACTGAGCTTGCAACCATAAAAGTAAACCAAGTGACCTTCACTCAGAATGCAAATACATTCTTACTTTGCAACAACATATGAGAATCCATTCATGAGAACCGCTACTCCCATACACTTGCAGAACCACTGTTTCCAACAAACAGTGCAGGTGGCTGGCTCAGATTGCAAACTCTAGGACGCCAGTCTCACTGCAATATTACTCTACATACATTGTAACACAGATGCAGTAATTGTTCGCCATATATTGAGCATCAACTTTCAGTTTACTGTATGACTTTGGTGACAATGAAACACCACTTTGGGCCTTTCTGCTCCCACATCCCATCCCAGCCTCATTAACGCTCACCTTCCGAAACAGTATTTCATAAGTGTAACAAGTGCAATGGTGTCTTGTTTTATATGCATTACTGGCGATGTCCGCGTACAACCAAAACACAAACAAAAGATGGCGTGTGCAGCAAAAGAATCTGACGCACTTCACGCTGTTCCACAACCAGTGAAAGCGTCACATGTCCGTGGACATGACGCTACGGACTAGCCAATAGATTTCTTGTCCGTGGAGCGAACAGGGACGTGCGACCGCGGAGTGGACGTAGATATCACTCATTTTTTTAAACCTACTTTTTGGTCATTTTAAAGGAAACTACTGGACGGATTGTCACCAAATTTACAAAAGCACGCTTTCGGGAGCAAGCCCCTGCCCCTGCCTCAAATTTGGTGAAAATCTGTCCAGCGGTTTGGCCTGTAGGACAGGCGCAAAGTTTTTCCCTCATTCAGTCTATGAGAAAAAAAAAAACATTTTGGGCCCCCCCGCCCCCTCACTAGACGAAACATCAAACTTTGCAAAAGAATTCAGAGTGGCCCATATACTTTTTTCGCAAAGTTTGGTGAGGATTCGTCCAGGGGGAGCAGAGTTATAAGCTGCCCAAAAAGTTCATTCTCCCCCTCATACATTACTCACCGTAATCGTATTTCCGATGCTTGTATCTGCTTATGTCACATGCTGTGCATGGGCAGACATCTAGTGGAAGCTGCAGAGTATTACAGTTTGTTTTTCGAAACTCGAAAAGGGGCGTCGAACTAGGGCGTGCCAGTAATACTAGCCCTAGTGTGACGTCCACTGTACCCATGATCACTCACGCGTGTAGGACCCTCAGATTGTATTTTTTCTGACATGAGGAAGCATGAGGAGTAGCGCGAGTACCAAGTATCCAAACAGATAGATAGGCAAGACTACAAGCATCCATGCGCCTTCTCTCAGAGGGGAGGAAGGGCGGGCACATGTGAATCTAAGCAGATACAAGCATCAGAAATACGATTACGGTGAGTAATGTATCCCTTCTGAGGCTTGTGTAATCTGCTTAGATCACATGCTCTGCATAGATTAGCGAGCAGTGTTAGGAGGTGGGATGTGAGAAGGGCCATGAGCGAACAAATGTCTTAGAACCGCTTGTTCCACTTGAGTATCTGTCTTGGAATGAGTGTCAATGCAGTAGTGCTGAGTAAAAGTGTGACTAGAGCTCCATGTAGCTGCTTTGCAAATGGTGTCAAGGGGTACATTAGCAATGAAAGCCAGAGTGGCCCCAGTACTTCTAGTGGAGTGGGCCCTTGGCATAAAAGGCAGTGTCTTTTCTGAAAGGGAGTAGCACAGCTGGATACATTTAACTATCCATTTAGAGATGGCACCTTTAGAGAGGCAATCTCCTTCTCTGCCTGTAGCTACAGAGACAAACAGTTGATCTGTTTTTCTTAGCGGTCTGGTTATGTAAACGTAGTAGAGGACCGCTCTTCTCACATCAAGTATGTGTAATTTCACCTCAGCAGAGCTCTTGGGTTCTTGGAAAAAGGCCGGTAGCTCAATGGACTGGTTAACATCGAATTTGGAAATAAACTTAGGTGAGGACCTAGGGCGAGTCTGTAAAATCAGTTTATCCTTATGTATAGTAAAGAAAGGAACCAGCACTGACAGAGCCTGAAATTCACCGACCCTTCTTATGGATGTAATGACTACTAAGAAGTCAGTTTTATAAGTCAGGTGTTTGAGACTAGATTTATGCATGGGTTCAAAGGGGGGGTCCTATGAGTTTAGCAAGCACCACATTAAGGTCCCACCCTGGTGGTGGGTTAGAAATTGGAGGGTGGAGTCTCTTCACCCCTTCCATAAAGGCTTTGACAACTGGCACCTTCCACCATGACACCTTGTTATGGGAGGTGGTGTATGCTGACAGCGCCGCCAGGTGTACCTTGAGTGAATTAAATACCAATCCTGCGTCCAGTAAGTGGAGTAAGTAGGTGACAATATTGGAAGGAGTACAATCAACTGGGTTGATTTGTTTATTCTGGCACCAAATAACGAATCTTTCCACTTATCAAAGTAACAGTGCCTAACAGTGCCTTGTGTTAGGTTTCCTTGATTCTTTTAAGATATCCATACATTTCTGTGGTAAATTGAGATGGCCAAACTCTGACTTCAGGAGCCATGCTGCCAAGTTCATCGAGTTGGGTTGAGGATGCACTGTTTGTCCTCCATGCTGGGAGAGTAGGTTGTACCAGCACGGGAGTCTGATGGGTTTGCACACTGCCAGTTTGCTCTGGTGCGGGAACCACGGTTGTCTCGACCACATGGGAGCAACTAGGATGAGCGTCATCGATTCCCTGTGCATCTTGTTGACCACCTTCCTCATCAGAGGGGTTGGTGGAAAAGCGTAGGCAAACATCCCTGACCAGTTCATCCATAGAGCGTTCCCCTTGGAGCCTGGCAGGGGGAACCTGGATGCGAATCCTGGGCATTGTCTGTTTTCGCTTGTGGCGAATAGGTCTATAGTGGGGAAACCCCACTGTGAGAAGAGGTCTCCGCCTACTACTTTGTGTAAACACCATTCGTGTTCTTCTGGGAGGGGATCTCTGCTCAAAGCGTCCACTAGTGAATTGAGATCCCCTGGAACATGTTGAGACGACATGTAAATTTTCCATCTGAGTGCCCAGATCCAAATTTTCTGGGCAAGCCTGGACAGATTTGGCGAACGAGTGCCCCCCTGTTTGTTTATGTAAAACTTTGCGGTCGTGCTATCCGTTAGGATCTGCACAGAAAGGTTGATTAGGTGGGGTTTGAACGCCCTAAGCACTCTGAAGACTGCCAGAAGCTCTAGTAGGTTGATGCGATACTGAGCCACTGTGCGAGACCAGAGACGCTGAGCTGTGTGTTGAAGGAGGTGTGCTCCCCACCCTGACAGGGACGCGTCTGTTGTGACTATGGCCTGTATTTCTGGATCCACCAGCGAAGACTTTGTACTAGCGTTGGCGAAACGACCACTAGATCGTCCCACTGACCACTTGCCCGAGACCACTGTTACACCAACCATTCTTGCATGGGACGCATGCGCAGGCGCGCGCGGGGAACCAGGTAAATGCATGATGACATCATGTCTAGTAAACACATCGCTTTGCACACTCTTATCTGGCGACCTGACTGATATTGAGGAATTTGCAGTAACAGATTCCGAATTCTTTCCTATGGTGGAAAAGCCAACCCCTCTTGGGTGTATAGAACAGCTCCTAGGAACTGTTTGGAGGTGCTTGGCACCAGGCTTGAGTTTTTCTCATTTATTGAGAAGCCCAATTTGAAGAGGAGGTTGATAGTTCTTTGAATGTTGGATCTGCAAATTACGGGGGTTTCCCATGTGATGAGCCAGTCGTCCAGGTAAGGGTACACTGGGATTGCTTCCCTGCATAGGTGCGCCGCCAGCACCTTGGTAAAAACCCCTTGGAGCCGAGACTTTAACGAAGGGCAGCACCTTGAACTGGTAGTGCTGGCTGTCTACCTTGAAACGCAAGAACCTTCTGTGCGCTGGGAACATGGAAATATGAAAATAGGCATCTTTCATGTCCAATGTTGCCATGTAATCTCTTTTTAGAAGGGGGATTACCTCTTGGAGTGTAGTCATGCAAAATTTTTGAGGCTGGACATACTTGTTTGCAGGGCGTAAGTCTAATACTGGGCGCATTTTCTGATTTTTTATTGGCACAAGGAAGTAAGTTGAATAAATACCCTTGTCTACCTGGTTGCCCGGGATGAGTTCTATCGCGTCCTTTGCAAGAAGGAAAATCTCGAGGAGGATTCTTTGGTGCTCCAAGGAGTGTATTCTCTGTCTTGGAGGTTGGTCGCGGAGGCGTTCCAACAGTTCGATACAGTAGCCCGCGGACACTATGGACAGCACCCATCTGTCCGAAGTGATCCCTTCCCATGCGTGGGTGAAGGTGGAAATGCGCCCCCCTACTGGGGATGAATGGGAAGGGACCCGGAGTGGAATGTCACTGTTTGTTGGGGGGTGTAGCGCCTCTACCTGGGCTGCCTCTCCCCCTACCACGGCCCCTCCTTTGACCTCTGGCGAAACCTTGGGTAGCCTGTTGGTTGCCTCCCCACGATGCTCCTTGCCCTCGAAAGTAATTAGACACTCTGGGAATTTTGGCCGCGAGAGCCTTGTTGGTTTGTGGGTTTATTAGTTAGTTGTCCAAGGGACTTTCGGGTATCATATTCGTCCTTGGCTGTTTTGAGAGCCTCCTCCACCGTTTTTCCAAATAAGACATTTGGTTGACCGGCATGTCGATGAGGGTGGCTTGGGTCTCGGGTTTAAACCCAGACTGCCTCAGCCAAGCGCGTCTCTTGATTACTGTGTTCTCTGCGATGAGCTGGCCTGCATTGTCTGCTGCGTCAAAGGTAGCCTTGAGAATGAATCCGGACACCGATCTTCCTTCCGACGCAATCTGGGCCAACTGGCATTTTAGAGGTTCCGGTGCGGAGGCAATGAGGGCAGCTACCTGTTCCCATTGGTTACAGTTGTAACTTGCCTGCAGAGTGGTGGTATTCGCAATTCTTGCCTGGTAAGCAGAAGTGGAAGCCACTTTCCTTCCTAGCCCATATATCTTTTTGCTCTCCTTGTCTGGGGGAGCTTCAGAAGATGCTAGAGGTATCCCCGCCCTCTTTCTGGTGGTTGTCACCACTAATGAGTCGGGTTTGAGCTGGCCCCTTATGTAAAGTGGGTCGGAGGGGGCAGCCCTGAATAATTTCTCTATTCTTGGGTTAACTGCCCGAGTAAGATAAGGAAGATAAGGGGTGAGCAGAGAGGGGCCAATTCTGCATTGAATAGACTTCAGAATTGGTATGGCTTGGGCAATGGATTTTCTATCCCCCATAATTTGCTCTGCAAAGTCCCTCTCTTCTTCAGCCCCCTGAGTGTCTATCTGAAAGTGGGCTGCAGCTGTAGCTAAGACCTCATTCAGTAATGGCTGATTGTACACAGGTGAGTCATTCACCAGTTGGTCCTTGGGAATAGGGGAGTCGAGACTATAGGCCCCTGCCTCGTCTTCCTCCTCCTCCTCCTCCTCCTCGTCGTCTCCATAATAGTCAACCCCTGCCTGGTCGTCCAGTCTTTTTATCTCTGGATCCTCACCATACTGCTGGTAAGGTTCAATAATGAATGGGTCTGAAATCAGCCCCTGAACTGGAGTCTCAGTACGGAGTCTCTTAGTAGGAGGTTGAGGGTCTTTGGATCCCGAAGGAGTAGAGGTAGCATGGGTATTCTAATAGCTCAGGAAGTAATCAGGGTTTTTCTCTGAAAAATGTGCCATAAAAGACATTCTCCTCATCACTCTGTCGATGTCTTCCGAGCTCCATTCTTTGGAACTGGAAATGACCCTTTCCAGCTGTGGTTCCTCTTCTATTCCCATATCCTGGGGAGTGGAAGGGACAACTTTAGGCCTCGTGAAAGGGTCAGGGGTCTTGGACTTCTCAGAAGACTTGTGTTTCTCCTTCTGAACCTGGTGTTCAGAATCTTTTTTCTGATGTTTCGCCCCTTTCCCATGTGTAGAGGCATGTTTCCCTGACTCTTTGGCTTTCCCGGAATCTTTCGACGCCTGGTGTCGAGATTCGGAGGTGGGTTCACGATGTTCTGGAGTTTTAGAGGAGGGACATCAAGACTCGGAGGCAGACGTAGAACGAACTGCCGGAGTCGACTTTGAACATGATGCTTGGGGGTAGAGGTCGGATTAGTCTTCTGACAACCATACCTCTGCGACCTTAGGTAACGTGGCACTCTTAGTAATCGTACACGGTTGCTGTGTGTCATGGGGGGACCATAACCTGGAGCGCCCAGAGGACCCAGATTCTGTGGACCGCTTTCTCTGTGCCTTTCTCTGCCGATCACTCGACACACGTGTCGAGTCTCGGATGGGGTTAGTGTGCTTAGATGAAGGTGTGTGGGTAGCGCCCTTGTTGCCGGGTGTAGTCCCCATAACTGCTCCACTGGACAGTCCTCCGAGGTCGGGGGCTTGCACTTGGATGCCTAATGACACCCCTGTACCCACGCCGCCCGATACGGCAGCGTTGCTGCCATTACTGAAGAAGCCCACAGCGTCCATGGCCTCGAGCTGCCTGGCATAGTGGGCCCAACGTTTGGTGGAGCAGTCCTTAACGGTCTTTGCTTTGAAGAGATTACACGCTCTGCAATTTTCTTCGGGGTGGTCCCTAGGAAGACACAGATTACAGGTGTTATGCTCATCTACCCAAGGGAATTTACGGTTGCACTTAGGGCAGAATTTAAATGGGAGTACTCTCCATATGTTAATATCTGGCAGCGGGCGAGTGCATGTAGGAAAATAAACTAGCAAGTATGTCCACCCCCCACTCTCCCTACTTGCAGGGCCGAGGCCAGAGGCCTTTCAAGGCCCAAAGTCCGCCGTATAGTCTCGACGGCTGTTCGTTCTACAGTACTGGCGTCAATCTTTGGAGTCTCGATGTGGGATTTGAGGAACAGGGATTTTAGGTTAATTTATGATAAATGGCTGAAAGCCAGGGAACTCCGCAACTATGCTTCCGACAAGTATGGCGGGAAAAAAAACAATCTGAGGGTCCTAAACGCGTGAGGGAATCATGGGTACAGTGGACGTCACACTAGGGATAGTATTACTGGCACATCCTAGTTCGACGCCCCTTTTCGAGTTTCAAAAAATAAACTAATACTCCGCAGCTTCCACTAGATGTCGGCCTATGCAGAGCATGTGATCTAAGCAGATTCCACAAGCCTCAGAAATTATATAAAATATATATATACATACACACACACACACACACACACACACACACACACACACATTAAGGAAATTTATTGTATATATAGTAAACCTATTTGTAAATATTCGCCAATAAAAAGGTGTTCGCTATGGGGTAAGAAATAACCCTGCTAGTCTGATGCTACGCAGGAACCAAAAAATGGGCTAGGTTAACTAATCATCTTGGTATTTCCAGCACATTATTCAGGTCTAAACAGATCTTAAAAGTAGCTAATCATTTGAAGCAGACCAACAGCGCCTTAGTTTTGTCAATAAGACCTGTCTGAGCAATGCCATACTGATGGAGAGTATATTTTGTTACATCGACGATCTCATTATGAATAGGGAATATACATCTATTACATATGGTACCACAACTTAGAATGAACACTAGTGATGACATGCTGGTGGTAAATATATGTGAACATACTTCTACGATGATGTCAACTATTCACTTGGTATCTATTTTGCTGGGTAACAGAATTAAAAGTCGATGAGGGATTGGCAATGGTCGGCTATGAATGCTCTGTGATCAGGAACGAGCGGGGCAATGAACTGACCACTATTTCTGGTGAGTCGCTTAATAGACACATGAAGTTGGGGGTGAATGAGGGAACTCAAGTAACACTATTTATTTTGTGTAACTTTTTTTTATTTGTGTTTTATCCAAATTTGATTTTTCACTATTGCACTTTTCAAATTAAAAAGAAAGACATGAAAATGAAGAAAAATAACAATGCTATAAAATAAGATCAAATACAGATTACTGATTAATAAATAGCATTTTTCGCAGTATTTTGCTGGAATAAACTCAGTCTCTTGGAGAACCCTAACAACATTGATCGTTAGAGCAGTTTCATGTCCGGTAATTAGTCTATTCCAAAACATCTGTGAGGACATACCTTCTTTGTAGTCCGTAGTTGAAATAAATCTCCAAGATGTTTAAAGAACCCTTTAGTTACACTCTGCACTTATCAATAGGGGTATATTCCCTCAGCAGGGTTGGGACTGGGTATCGCGTATACTGATGAATGCAGCAGTTCAGACTACTTAAAAAATTATCTGCTAATATTGTCCTCCTGGAATACCCATGGTTGTTCCCAATTGGTATAGGGGGTGCCCATCGCATCAACAGCTAATGAGTTTAGGCATATTGGTACTACAGGAAACATGGCTTATCTCTACCACTTTTTTGACAGTCTGTATACCATTCCTAAATTGGCTACGCAATGAGTAATAGGAAGACCTAAAAGTGGTTTGTTGATTAGTGTCTCAAATTTCCTTACAATTGATAATATTGAGACTATTGACAACCAAACATTTTATCAGGAATTATTGGAGGGATCACATTTCTTGATGAACTTAAACTCATACCAATTAATGTATACAATAGGATCCACCTGGTACTCAACACACTAACATAACATGGAAAAAAGCAAGGGTTGACCTTAGACTACTTTAATGCAAAATGCCCGGCCACCAACAACCACTCAACACAGGTGACATTCTCACCTTCATCTGGGAAAATCCCCAAATCAGAACTATGATTGGCTAAAAAGGATGGGCTCCTACCATCTATGTCTACTTAATGGACGTTGCCAAGACGATATATCGTTCAATTATACCAGGGGCACTAAAATCTTCAAGCAGCATTGATTACATATTCGTGTCAACTAGGGACTAAAAGGATTTACACTCCCTGGATATAACCCTTAGCAAGTAGTCCCCTTTCCTCCATACTGCATGGGCGTCCCTTCCAAGGGACGGGAGCTGGTACCTTTTGCACCAGAAAAACGTTCCCCCTTTAAATTTAGAGGTGCGCAGCGGTGCTGCCCTGGGAGCATGTGCTACCCTGACTCCACCCACCAGCGTCACTCAGTCCCCACTGACGCATCGACAATATTTAACAAGATTAAGAGTACGTTAGTCACTACGGTGAATAACTCATGATTACTCTTACGTCACGTCCCCTTTCCTCCATACTGCATGGGCGATTACAACTGAATGTAGCCCCAGGGTGGCGAGGAGACCCCCCCTTAAGCAAATAAGTTGCTTATAACCGCCTGTCCGAAGGCCGCGTCTTATTTAGAACTGGCGTCCAAACAGTAATGCTAGCAAAAAGCCGAAGGGGTGGCCCAGGTAGCTGCCCTGCTTATAACTTGCCACGGAACATGCCGCTGGAAGCGATGGCTGTGGCCTGGCCCTGACATGGTGAACGTGCATGTTGGCTGGCAGCGGGTTGTGCTGCCCCACGTAGGCCTCCTTGATGGCCGCAACCATCCACCGTGCAATAGAAGCCTTGGATGCCTGATAACCAGGTCTGGAGCCCTCAAAGGTGACAAAAATTGCGTGCAACTTGCGGAAGTCTTTGGTCCTGTCCAGATAGAATTTCAGAGAGCGTCTGACATTCAGACAGTAGAGGAATCTGAGCCTCGTCCTTGGGGTCAGCGAAGAACGTAAGTAAGACTATTTCCTTGTTTAGATGGAAGGTGAAGAGTACCCTGGGTAGGAACGCCGGGTGGGTCTGCATCTCAGAGCCTGGATCTCGCTTACTCTGCAAGCGGAAGTAAGTCCCACCAGCAAAGCAATATTATTGGTTACCAGCCTGATGTCTGCGGATGTCATTGGCTCAAATGGTATGTGCGCCAAGGCGCCCAACAGCACATTGAGGTCCCACACGAGGTGTGGCCCCTTAATGGGCAGGTAAAGCCTGGACAATCTTGCCAGATGTATCTTGACAATCGGCTTGGAAGAGAAGACTTCCTCCTCTGAATTTCTCTAGGCCCCTATGGGGGCCAGGTATGTGCGACAATTGTCCACCTGAACACCTGCGTGCACATCGTCCAGCATGCACGTAAGGGGGTCGACCTGGAACACCCTGGATGATCTCTAGGTTAGTCGGTGATAGGCTCATGTGCTGGATGGTGATCTGCTCAGGAACCATGCTGCGAGGACTAACTTCTGAGGCGCGGGGTGGAGGACCATGCCCCCTTGCTGGGACAGAAGAGGTGCCGCACCTACGGAAGATGAATGGGTGGTCTGTCTGTGAGGTTGAGCCTCGATGGCCACCAAGGAACTATCAGGATGATGCTGAGGTGACGAGCTTACTTCATCTTGTGGAGTACCCTGGGGATCAGGGGCGTGGGAGGAAAGGCATATGCGGTCATTCCTTCCCATTGAATCTGCAATGCATATCCCAGGGAGCCGGGGCCCAGCCCCTGCCAAGACATGAACTGATGGCACTTCCTGTTCTTCCATGAGACACATAGATCCACCTGGGGATAGCCCCATGTGTTGAAGACCACCTGCAGCACCTGGTCGTTCAATTGCTATTCGTAATTGCCCGCTCCCAGCCTGCTGAGCCCGTCTGCTTCCAAATTAGCCTCTAGGAGGTGGACGACCGTGAGGTAGATGTTTTCCATGGCCCATTCCCACATGTGGACCACTAGGCTGCACAGTGAAGGGGACCTGGTACCCTCCCTGCTTGTTGACATAGTACATGCTGGTGGAGTTGTCGGTCTGGATAAGGACGGTCTTGCCCGCAATGAGCGGAAGGAAGGCTCCGATGGCTAGCCAACTGGCCCTGAGATCCAGCCAGTTGATATGTGCCTCCTGTCGGGTCCAGACTCAGGGGATGCTGTGGCTGTCCAGAGTGGCTCCCCAGCCCTCTAGGCAGGAGTCTGTCGTGATGGTGACTTGCGGGGACGGCTGCCGGAAGGACTTGCCAGTCTGGAGGTGGCAGTCCATCGACCACCACGTGAGGTCTGAGTGGAGCAAAGGTGAGATGCTGACCAGCTCCGCTTGGGAGCCCCCGCTTCAGATTCCATGAGGCTGTGAAGTGCAGCTGAAATCTCCTCATCTGGAGCCTCATGTGTGGCGTGGCCAGGACCACCGCTGCCATGATACCCAGTAGGTGTTGGTAGCACCAAGCTGAGGTCACTGATCTGGTAACGAAGTGCATAGCGGCCCTCTTGATGGCCGTAATCATGTCCTCCGAGGGAAACACCTTTTCGGAGCTTGTATCCCAGATGTGGCCCAGGAAGGGGAGGCTCTGTGTGGGCTGCAGCTGAAACTTCTTGAAGTTGATATTAAACCCCAGGTCGTTAAGTGTCCATAAGCAGGGAGGAAGTCTGGGTAACCCCCTCTGGGGATCTCGCCCTGATGAGCCAGTCGTCCAGGTAGACATGGTGGCCCTGGGACCTGAGGAGGGCTGCCACTGCATTCATGAGTCTGGGAAATACCCTGGGGGCTGAGTTGAGGCCAAAGGGTAGCACCTTGTACTGGTAATGACAGCCCATGATCCTGAAGCGTAGGAAGGAGCTATGAGGCTGTCAAATCGGGACTTGTAGGTAGGCGTCCTACAGATCCAGGGAGCCCATCCAGTCTCCCTTGTCTAGTGTCTCGACAATGAGTGCTGGCATAACCATCCAGAACTTCTGAAGAGGGAGGGAGAGGTTGAGGGTGGATAGGTCCAACACAACTCTCAGGCCAGCCTGGTTCATCTTTTCTATGGCGAAAATCCTGGAATGGAAGCCTAATCTTCTCTGGGAGGCTGGTACTTCTTTGACTGCTTGGCTCTCGATGAGCGACCGGACTTCCGCCAACAGAGTTGCTGTCCCAATCCGTGGGAGTGGAGGGGGGGAAGGAGGAGAGGGGGAAGGAGGAGAGGGAGGGAGGTATCGGTAGGCAGTAACATGTGGATACTACAGAGAGGATCTAGGGGTCCTGGCACCAGAAATGTACATGAGAGGAAAGCCTGCCCCCCACTGGAGACACATGGACCTGAAGGGACGCGTCATGTCTTTTTACCGTCTGAGGAGGCTGCTGAGGAGGGGGACTGGAAGAAGCCCTTGCTCCCCCCCTTTTTGTTGCTTGCACCGGTGCAGACTCTGCGAGTGGTCAGGTTGTCTCGACCTCTGTTCCTGGAACCCCCAGGACCTGCCAAATGCCCGCCTCAGGTCGGAGCGTTGATGAGACTGGTTGTACATCTTGGGCGTGGCCTTCGTCAGGATAAAGACTTTTCAGTTTGCGAGCTATTCTTTTTATCAAATTCCTCGCCGGTGGTAGAGTGGTCACTACCCTCAAACGGAAGGCCGAATGTGCGATCCTGGACGTCGGGGTTAAACTTAGTAGCCCGAACCCAGGCTGTCCTTCTCATGTCCGCGGCAATGCAAATGGCCCAGGAAGAGGTATTGATGTGGGCCACAGTGGACTCCATGATGTCCTGCGCTACCAGCCTGGATTCTCCTACACCAGACTTGAAGCGTGCCTGGCTCTGCACTGGAAGTTCCAGAAAGAAGTCTGCTATTTCCTGCCACAACCTCTGGTTAGTGGCTGCCAACATGGCATCCGTGTTTGCCTGACGCAGGTGCAGGGAGGCGTTGGAGTACAGCTTCTTCCCGTACACCTCCAAGATCTTCTCTTCCTTGCCTAGCAGAGAAGAGGACGACTGAGGCTTAGAGTAGAGTGATGCCACAGCGATCACCAAAGCATGCGGCTGAGGGTGCATCAATAACAACAGTGTATCCCCTTTCATCTGTCTATACTTGGCATTGAGGCACCGATTGACAGGTTGGGCCGAGTGTGGCTTGAGCCACCCTTTCTTTGCCAGAGCGATTACATCCTTCTGCATCGGGAAACCTGTCTTGGTAGGGGGTCTTAGGGTGAGGACTTCTGCCAAGACCCCCCCTCCTCAGGCTGCTCTACCTCTGGTTGAGGCAGGCCCAGATAGTCTGCCAAACCTGCAAGCCTGTCGTGGAAGGCCTTTCCTGATGGTGACGTGTCAGGGTCGTCGTCGTCCTCCTCGTCTGCATCCACCAGAGTATCCGGCTGGTCCGGAGTGGGAGGAGGGGTGCTGGGTGCTGTGGGCAGCTGAGGAACCAACTGAGCTGTGGGAGGCAGGGAAGCCGGAATCAAAGGAGCTGGCAGGGACAGCAGGGGCTGCGCTGGGGCCTGTGGTGCCGGAGCCATGGGAGTAATTACTATGGGTGATGGTGGAGTGACCGTGTGGAGCAAGTCCCTGACTGCATCCCATAGGATGGCCCCCATCTGGGTGGTTCGCAACATATGGATAAACTGTAGGCCACATACCTGGTTGACACAAGTCCCACCTTGAAACTCGTTCACCCGCCTGCTCTGTTCCTAGGAGTGGCATCGGTCGAGCGGCAAGGTTTTCTGGCGTTGCGGCCATTTTGTCGTGCCACGTGCCAGAGTTGTGGTGCATGGCTCATGAAGCCTACCCTGCACCTCAGGTTTAGACCTGGAAGGCGTATTGCCCTCTGCATTGTCGCCGGTAGTGCTGCGTGCAGGCGCCCTCTCTGGACATTGAGGTGGTACTAGGGCACTGCCCCCCGGGTGTACACCCGGTAAAAGAAACGTGCGGTCCCTCAGGACTGATTCCGGAAGGATCCCACGACCTCTCAGCCGTGAGGCCAGTAGCTGGACTAGCCTCGGTGCGTGTGCTGGTACTAGAACCCGAGATGTTCCTCCCTCTTGGCCTTTCCTCGGGAAGGAGTCGCCCTTACGGGGTGCAATGGAAAATAGCGGCCCTCCTTTGGGCCTCAATGTCTGCTTGGATACGTTTTTCCAAGTCTTCTGGAGGTGATCTTTCGAAAAGCTCTCTCCACCTAGCTAGCCTGTTCTTCATTGCACGTGGAGTCAGTGCGTCGCACGTGGTACAACCTTGCCAACCGTGGTCAGGGCCAAGGCAGCAAAGGCAAAGAGCGTGGGAGTCAGACGTGGGGAAGAGCCCCTCACAGGCGCTGGATACCTGCTGAAGCCCGCTGAAGTCGACATGCACGGGGGAGGAGCGTGACGCCGGAGGACCGAGTACCTGAATGACAAAGAGAAGACTAAAAGATAGAAGAATTCAGGGAGCGCGTGGTATTACATGGCTGAAGCCAAACCCAGGAGCGCTGGTGAAATCGGCCCGTTCCCGACGACACGGAAAAGGGGACTGAGGAGTGGCACTGGTAGACAGAGTCAGTGTAGCGCATGCTCCCAGGGCCACAACCCAGCGCGCCTCTAAATTTAAAAGAGAAGAGGGTTTTTCTGGTGAAAATGGTTCCGTCTCCCGCCCCTTGGAAGGGACGCCCATGCAGTATGGAGGAAAGGGGACGGGACGTAAGAGTAACTGATACGTAAATGTTGTGCTACTGAAGTGCTAGGAAGAAAACATCATGGTTTTGATCAAGAAATACATCAGGCCAAGAAGAACTAAAGAGAGTTCAAATCGCTTATGAGACAAGGTGAGGATGTTTTTAAAATACCTATAATGAGACCACTAGGGGCCCCAGAGCAAGATGGCTGCAAAAGAGCAGAGCCCCAAGCCCAAACAAAAAACCATTATTTGCAGCTGCCCCCGACGACCCATACTTGATCCCTGAGCCTGGCAGAGTATCGAGATACAGGTGGGACCCACCACCAGTCCGGAACGGGATCATAGTGAGCTTGCAGAAGGGTCAGAGACCTGGCCGAGACCAGACAACACGTGGGCAGGCCGCGAAGAGGTCTGCAGAGGCATCCGCTCCAGGCAGGAGCAGGCAACTAAGGAGCAAAGGGGGAAGGAGGCAATCAGTGCGGCCAGTGTTGGCCTTTAAGGAATACTGGGCCAGGTACTGGTGGCCCACTGCTTCGGAAAGGCCCGGAGGAGACCGATGCGAGACGGCGGAGTGGGCCCACTGACGCAGTCTCCCCAGAGAAGATCACTACAGGGGAGCAGAGAGGAGTCTAAGCCTGGGATGGGTAGGAAACGTGGTGGCAGGTCAACACTCCTTTGGGAGTCGACCCACAAAGCCTGGGGGGCTGGGATGGGGAATGACACCTCGGCGACAGAACGGTCCTTACAGGCGCCCGTGTCTGTTGGTAGAACGTTGGCTGTAGCCGCCCGTTTGAAGGAGGAGCGGGAAGGCATCAGTGTTGTGGCAAAGGGGCCCTCAGCCTGGAGCAGTGCAGATTAGTGTGAGGATTGGCGGTGCCCCCTGGAGAGGCTGACCAGTGACAAGAGGCCCAAGCAGTATGGAAGTGAGAAACCCATGAAGGGTAGGAGACCCTGATGGGCCCACGCCGGGTGGCTCAATATGGGCTGAGGATGACAGCAGGGCCCCACTAGAGTTGTGCCCTAAGGGGGTGAGAAGCCGCATCCCCTCTGCCCAGCTCAGGGTGGTGCAGATTCAGACTCACAGGCACAGTGAGGGAGACTGCCAGGCACACAGTGGGGGGGTGCAGTGCATTGCCTACTCTGTTTACAAGGGAATTCCTGGACTGTCTGCTTAGGGGTTATATTTGCTGCGTGACCTTGAGAGAAGAACGCTCTGTTCCCTCTGGTGAGGAGAGCCCAGATGAAGGTTGCTTGCCCAAAAGCCGGATTCACCCTCCCACCGGATACAGTGGGCAATGACTGGTAAAGAAAAGAAGTCTGGCAGCCCAACGGGCAGGGAAGGGAAGGTATGGAAGGTGCGATGAATCCAGCTGAGTCATCACAGATCCCCAGCCTAAAGTCTCCTCCCATTTGGCATGGGGAAGGCAGTTGCCATCTGATCCTGACCCTGGGGGTGTTATTCTGAGGGTGGATCACATGGGAGGAGATGGCTGTCAGGGGAAAATGGTGACTCCACAGGGAGAGAAGAGTTATAATTCTCTTTGTTGTGAAGAAAGTCCCTTAATTCCAGATTTCTTGATGGCTTGCTGCCATTACTCAAAACCATCAGAATGTAAAACTCTGATAACCACTTTTAAACAGAACCCTATTCAATCTCCAAATGTGCATGATTAACAGAGTATATGAAACAACTGATCATTTTGGTGATTGTATTTCAAGCAACTATTCAACAATGTGATCCAAAATCAGTTCAAACTTACTGGAACTCCAAGTCCCAGAAAGATCCCAAGTACTGTGATGCGGAGGAGAAGGAACAAGGAGTTAATATGGAGGAAATGTGACTTTAAAAACAATGCGCAGTCTAGTTGTGAGCCCAGCCAATTACATGGGACACTTAAATCTCCCGATCAGCTGTGCAAAGGGAGACCAGGAGAACTTCAGGAACAAAGAAAGAGAGAAGGATGGCTGCAGAATAGGTGGAGCGGGAAGCGTGACCAGTGGCAGAGGAAGACCTACAGGGCACTGTGGGGAGAGCGAGAAACACCCAGCCGAAGCAGTTTGGCTTTGCTCAAGACCATAGGAGAACTCTAGAGTGAGAGAGCAGATGAAGCGCAGCGGGACTGAGAGACACGGTCCTGCAAAGCTGCAAAGCTGCATGGGTCTTGGCAGAGAAGACCAGGTAAGCCGACACAGACTGTCTAGACGGGGAAGCTGGCCCCTCGTGGGCACATCTCAGCCGCTGCACGGTGAACCGGTGAGGCAGCCTGGTATCTAAGGGGGCACCGGGACATGCGAATATGCATTGTGAAAGTACTTTTGAATATCGAATAAATATAAAATTGAACGAAAAAGGCGAATATGGTGCAATTCTCCTGAAATTAAATGTCAATTGGGGAAACCTGTCACCAGCATCGTCTAAGCCAAAAGACATTGCCTAAAGAACGGGGGGAAATATGGTGCAATTCTCCTGACATCAGAGGTCAGTTGGGAGAAAACTGGAACCAACATTGCCAAGAGTTAAAAGATTCAAAGAGACGTAAAGAGGCAGCATTTGTACAATTCTCCTGACATGAGATGTTAACTGGGGAAACCTGAAACAAGCATTGCCAAGAGACTTTATAAGAGGTTGACAGAAGGAGCTTGAACAAACCCTCATAAGGGATGCAAGTAGGAGGGAGATTGGAGCAAGTGCTAAGTGAAGTCAACAAGGGATGTGCCACTGAAGAGGTGCAACTGTAAGAATATCAAATTGGAGAGTTAATGTTACAGAGAAGTCTGATAAGGAGATCAGGCAGTGAAACCTTTTTGGAAGGAGATACCCGGCAGGAGAGTAGACCAGGGGATCCAAGTGAACCAAAAGGGGGATATTCCTGGCAGGAGAGTAAGCCAGGATATCAAAAGTTTTTCTCAGTTTAAGTTGAGAAGTTTGCTGGCAGGATAGTGAGCCGGGAAACTTATTTTGAGTTTGGTTTTAAAAAATGAGACTTGGTCACATTAAGTTCCTGTTTCAATTGAACATTCTGTCAACCAGAACCTCTGCAAATACATGCCTTTTGCCATACTTGATTCACTGTTCTGAAAAGACATCTGCTTTGCCATTCTGAAAAATAATAAAGACTTTCCCTTGCTTGATCTGAATCAGCATTCTGAAAATAACATTTGTTTTGTCATCCTGAGCAAAGTTGTAGGTGAAAGAGACACTTGTAATGCCTTTAAGAGACTGGTCATGATACAAGAACATTGGGAATAAATTACCTGAAGGAATCCAAGGGAAAGGAGTTAACCCTGGATACAAGAAGAGTTTTTGTTGAAGTTATATGTTTCAGTGGTTGCACTTTTCTATTAAGTTGAACTTGTAAACATTTACCTTGTACTGTTTGCTTGTATAGCTTCATGTGAGGGTCAGATTGAGTTTGGTCACAAGGTCATCCTTCTTTAGTTTTAATTTCATAGGAAGAGAGATTCACATTAGGCTAGGGAAATTTAGGTCTTCATCCTTACCCCTTTTTCGGTTACTAAAATGACTAATATTGAGAAAAGTATCTCGTCGTGTCCACCTCTCATTGCTGATCCCTCACCGAGGCATACAACAGGATGTCCAGTCAATATTGATAGAGCCAAAGGCTTTTCACGCTAAATCCACTCCTCCATGGCTGTAGTTACTCAACACATTGCGAAACTAGAAGATGCGGTGGAGACTCGAGAACATAATAAGCAAGTAATCGACATTAAGGCAGTGGGGCTGATGTGAAAATTCAGGAATTGGAGGCTAGAAAGAGAAAGAAGCCGGAAGAAAGCTGGATGACGTCGAGAAGGGGGCGAGACGTAACAACCTACGGATGTGGGGGTCTTCAGCTTCTGACACAAACTCCTGCAACTCTTGAGTACTCAGTTAGACAGCTCCTGAACAAAATACTGGGACCTACACACAACCGTGAGATCTGGTTTGACAGGCCCCAGGGAGGGGCCGAGGTCAGTGGGCGGGCATCAAAGTGCCACAAGAACAGAATTAAGGAGGAGATAGATCCTGAGGCAGGCCCGGGAACTGAACTCTTTGGAATGGGAAGGAACGCAAGTATAAATATTCCAGGACCCATCTTATACTCCGGACCAGAAGCTTAAATGTAGGCCGCCTGACACAATGGCTTCAATACGAGCAGGTGCGATATCAGTGGGGATTCCCCTTCGCCCTCTCCTTTGAATACAAGGGCGAATGGTATGGCATCAAGGAAGGGGAAAAAAGGGGACACGCTACTTCAAGAGTTGCAGAGGGAAGGTTTGCCCCAGGACAAGGAGGGCCAGCACCAATTGAGGGAGTGGTTTTGGAGCTCATTTGCCCAACCGAAGGGGTGTAGGAAGGAGGGCAGTCCCGCAGACCGAAGATTATCATAGGCTCCCAGCCTGAGACCCCGAGGTGAAGGGAGAGACTGGGCAGTCCGAGGTTGCCTTTCTGCATTAATGGAGAAGGAAGGGGGCCCGGGGGGAGTGGCTGGAAGACTATATATCATGGCTGTCAGCTGGGTGAGGATTTCCACATCAGCCTAGTGACCTGGGTAATTCTAGGTGTGTCATACTAGTTGCAAATCGCTTATCCTGGGAGGGGATTTTTAAATGAGTGCCGATCCACAGAGGGATTGGTGGTCGGCTACAAGGGGTGTGCATAGATAAAGTGGTAAAGATAACCAGGAATTTGCGTACCTGCTCAGGGAACACTTTTGGGTTGACGTGTGGTCATCCCACTTTCTGCAGGGGAGAGGGTACACTTTCTCCTCCGCACAACACGTACACAAAAATGTATCTCTTATTGAGCCCTCAAGAACAAGCAGACAGCACAACTATGGCCAGGGTCGAGATGGTCATGTGGTCAGACCATGAGATGGTCTCAGCCACATGGAATATTGGACATGGATGACAGAAAGCCTCCCGGTGGAGATGGAACTACTCTTGAGGGACCTGCTTTTTAAAGAATTCTTGATGTCGGGAAATCGAAGCTTACTTTGAGACAAATGACATGGGAGAGGTCCAATTACATGTGGTGTGGGACGTGACAAAGGACACTAAGAGGACTCCTCGCAGAAGGGGCGAGGAAGAAGAGGGTAAGGGCTCTGCTTGAGAGTAAGTCGCAGGGAGAGCTGCAGGAGCTCCAGGTACAGCTTTATCACAGGGGATGTGATAGGGAGGAACTAAGGGTTTGCGATGAGGGAAAAGAAGCAGGAACTCCATACCTTTGTGATAGGGGAAGCGGTGAAGAAGATGAGGTACACGAAACAGAAGTATTATGAACAGGCAGACAGTGCAAGCATGCTGCTAGCGAATAGGGTACGAGGACTCCGGCGAGAGAAGGGTAGGTCAGATCCAACAGAAAGATGGGCACCTGGTGGGATCACAGGGAGATATCGTGGACTGCTTTGCAGAATATTATGAAGAGTTTTATGCACAATCCTGCGCGCCGGGGGACTCGGAAGTAAAATAATATTTGGATGGACACCCCATCCAAAGTCTGACCAGGCAAGAGGGAGACGCAGGAGGCACAAATCAAGGGGGAGGAGGTAGACCTTGCAATCCGCCAGTTAAAGGCAGGTAAGGCTCCGGAGGAGGCAGGTTCACTGCAGACTTCTATAAGCAGTTCCAAGAAGTTTTGGCCGCACCCTTAAGCCAATGTATTTAACGCAATAGGGCAGGAGGCAGATATGCCACCCTCTTGGTTGGAAGCTATGATTGCAGTTATACCCAAGGAAGTAAGGGAAACTAACAATGCCCGGCTTACCGCCCGTTACTCAATGTTGACGCCAAGATATTCACATAAGTACTGGCGTCCAGACTGGGGGCGCGCCTTCCTAGATTAATTAATCCCAACCAAACAGGGTTTATTTTGAATAGGCAAGTATCTGATAACCCACGCGAAACATGCACATACTATACTCGTCGCGGGTGAAGACGGGGGTGCACCCTAGTTCTCTCCCTCAATGCAGAGAAAACTTTCAACCAGGTTTGTTGGGGTTTTCTGAAGGGGGTTCTTCCGGCTATGGGGCCAAGAGTCATTCTCATCACTCTACTCGACACCTAGGGCAAGATTGCAGTAAACAGGGAGGAGGCATAGGTTTTCCCGCTCCGGAGGGGCACTAGGCCAGGGTGTCCTTTTGTCCTCTCTCCATTACGTGTTGGTCATGGAGCCGTGGGCAACAGCCGGGAGGGGAAAAGGCAAGTATCTCAGGGATTAGGGCAGGGGAGGTGGAGTACAAACTGAGCCTCTTTGCAGAGGACACCCTCCTATTCATTATCAACCTGCAGGTTTCCATTCCACAGCTACTTAGGGGGCTGTCCAGGTCCGGCACATTGTCAGGCTTCAAAATAGGCCTCAAAATAAACCTGGGAGGAATACATGAAAGCAATGGCTTTCATGGGAGGAGGAATCGGAATAGAGAATAGAAACCACATAGAGGGGCTTGCATTTTGGGTACATCCAGAAGGGTTTCGGTACTTGCGATTCCACGAGACCTGAAGGATCTCTTTGGGGTTAACTTCATTCCGCTTTGGTGGTATCAGGTAATAATGTCCCCATACATAATGTCACCAGGAAAAGTCATTGACAACATTATATATGGTAACATTGTGTATGGGGATGGGTTGCATGGATGTTGCTTGCCCCCCTTCGAGAAAAAAAAAATCGGGGTGTTCAATGTAATAACGTCTCCTCAAAAAACGGCAACCCTTTGTGTCAGGAGACATTTTTGTGGGGACATCATTGCCTGGAACCGCTTTGGGACAGTATAAAAGGGGGTCTTGGAGCCCTGGGACAGGTTGGTGTTTTCGTGGATGGCACAACTGCATAAAGATGATGGTGCACCCAAGGCTTCTCCTTCTATTTCAGATGTTGGCGACAGTGGGCCAGTCTTCCTTTTTGAAAGAGCTAGGCGGGCGCTTCTTAAATTTCTCTGTGCAGGAGCGAGGCTGGATAGTGTGCAGGGTGCTCATACTGCCAAGAACAGAGGGGAACCAGGGTGGCGTTTCCCAGACCTATCCATGTACTACAAAGGAACCAAATTCCTTATCATTTGGGAACACTTGGATTCATGTCCCAAAAAACAATTGGTCCACATGGACAACTCAATACTGCCTCCTGTCTCTCTAGAGGAAAGGACGTGGGCCCCAAGAAGCAAATCCCTAAAATGGTACTGCAATACCCAGTGCTGGAGGTGTTTTGGTCAGTATGGCAGTACTGTGACAGTACACGCTGCCTGTTGACTTGGCTCTCCCCCTTGAGTTATATAGGGGTCCCTCACTACGAGACATTATAGCAAAACCGTTGCAGTACCAATTGTGGTATAAGGCGGGCCTCAGCCTACTGTGGGATAAGAGGGTCTTTGTGTCTTTGGGCATGCTGGAGCAGTTCCTGCTTATAAGAAAGATTTCAGTCTTTTGTTATCTACAACTTAAAGGTGCACTCCTCACGGATCCTAGATGGGGCGCTAACTTGGGGAGGGGAACTAACCTGGTTAAAGATGATGCTACTGCGAAGCAAGGGGTCCAGAGGCCCAATAGCCATAATGTATAGGGAACTGCTGCTAGCTGAGCCAATTGATCCTCTGCTGTTGAGGGAGAAATGGGCAAGGGATTTGGGTAGAGCGAGATAGACCATGGGTTATGGGCTATAATCTGCAAACAAGTAAGATACTCCAATTTCCCTTCAATATAGAATGCAAGCGATCAAACTATTGCAAAGTTGGCAATGCCCTACTTGACTCTGGCAAAAATGTATTCAGGGGCAGACTCCCGCTGCTGGAAATGTTGACAATTATTATCACATGTGATAGGAATGTTCCCATACCCAAAAGTACTGGAAGGAGGTTCTCTGCTGGATCAATGGATTAGTAGAAGGCATATGCCCTTGTTTATTGGGATTGGATTAGACAAAGAAAATGAGGTTGTGTGGTGGAGGGTTCGGGGGGGAATGGGGGGGCTGCTGGTCATACGATACGCATTCTATTGGTGGCAGCCAGAAATTGCATTGCACAGTTCTGGAAAGGAGCTGGGCTCCCACACAGAGAGAATGATTCCAGAAAGTTAAAACTATATACGACGTGGAATACCTGACCCACTTGTTGGAGGAGTTGAACACTGACATTGAAGGGGCATGACTCCCTTTTCCTTACCAAATATGGTAATTGATCGGTCCTGCTAGAAAATCTTGTTGAGCCATGGCCAACCACTAGACACCAATGTACAGGAGGTTGTAATCGTGCAGCATGAGGGGAGGGTGGGCTGGGGGACGTTTGGGTATGTATTTAAGATGAAACATGTTACTTGTAAGTAACTGGTCATATTTGTGCTGTTCATAAGAAAATGTTAAACTTGAAAAAAAAATTACCTACAATTGTTAGCGATGGGAAAGGACTATCATGCATGGTTAAAAACTAATACAGAAATATAATAATTTTGAGCATCACTTCCCATTGTGTTATCACTAAACAAGAGTCCAGAGTATTCTGGAAGAAGTTATGCCCCCTTGGCCCTGCTAGTAAATTAATTACTGAGGCCATTGAAAAGGCTTGGTTTGGTGTGCACATATTCAGAGTAAACTTGGCAGTGACAATCCGGTAACCTGTATCAATATGGACATGTTATCCGAGAAGTGGCAATGTAAACTTTTTAGCGAAGATGTATGTAACATTGTTCGCTCGGTTAAGTCTTTGAGTTCATCTGGTCTAGATGCTATAGTCAACGCCCTGCTGAAAAATGCAACGTGGACCATTATACTGCATGCATTACTTACAGAGATATGTAGATCTGGAACCATCCCCACCTCCAGAACTAGAAGCTCATCCCTGATGATCCCTGTGCACAAGTCCAATACTCGTTTAGATCCAAAACATTGTCTGATGGTGAGGATGGATGCCCCTCGAAAAATATATTCTAGGGTACTACTTGAAGAACATTTAGTGTGGGCTACCTTGAATTCACAAATCCCCTTAAATCACAAAGGTTTCAGAAAGAGGTACTAAACTAATTAAAATCTACTGCCGTTGTTAATTGTAGAGCAAGCAAAGTGCACTTATAACAGGACTGAATATATGTTGCCTTAGTCGATTATGAGGCTTCAGATACTGTGAATGGAGTACACTTCTGGAGTAAAATCAAAAACATGGGAATCCCAGGAGTAAGCAAGAATATGTTAATGGCCCTCAAATTACTACAGTGAAGTTAAGACTAGATGGAAGTGGCAGACTAAGCCGCAATATAAACACCTGTGACAAATCCCCGGATGTCGCCCCTTCCCATGAGCCCAGGGAGGTGCGGCCACTACCCGGTAGTCCCCCTGGGGGTGGTACTCAGCGGGTGGATCTCATGGGGAGGGAAGCCCCCTATGGGATTAGTGACTACCTGGGTTGAACATGGTATTCCCACAGCCCACCATACCCTAGCCCAACTTCTCCACCAAACCATACCAGCACCATTCCTACTATTCCGATGAGTTTCTTATACTTCCAGTATAGGAAGTACTGGGACGAGGAAGAGTAAGGTCTACCCAAATAGAGTTCACCTTCCCAATACCAAGATGAGGAAATTATTTGTTAATTCCTTGGAGGCTGATTTAGTACTGGGAAGAGGAGGTGGCACAGAGTACCAAGGAGCAATGCGCAGAACCAAAGTGAGCTGTCTAGTCAATATGGACTTGATATGTGTATAAAAACCGACTAAGGACTCAAACTAATGTTGAGCCCTCCCAGGATGAACCAAGAGTGCAGAGAAGAAAGCGGTTTAGAGAAGGCTGATGGGGACGCCACAAAGGGAGCACCCAACCACAGGGAGTGTCTGGTGTGGAGGGACTGCTCCACAAAGGAGGAGGAAGCAGCTTCCCGGTGCTTCGTTGGGACGGCGAACGTGCGGAGAAGGAAGCACAACTTGTTAGGAGAGTCTTCCCCCAAGTGCACTGTGAAGTAGACTTTACAAAACAATCCCAATGGTTTCAGTCTGTACTACTCATGGAACCTTAGTAGAGTGGCAGAGCTGTCTAGCTTATGACGAGAGGAAGATATGAGCTGTAAGTACACTGAACCTAGTTAGTAATGCAATTCAAAGAAACACTTACTCAAACGTATATTAAAATCTAGATTATATATACACACACAAATCACTTAAATACTAAGCATATTAAACCAAAACACTTTAGAATACTTTTCAAAGGCCACTGCTTAGTTTGTATTTGCTTGCGGTTACAATTGTTGCAGCATTTGACATTAACAGTTCTACTGTGTTATCGGTAATAACGTGCACTCGCATGGACACAAATAATACGGTAATTGTATTTATTAAGCAAAACCACATACGATAATGACTTTTAGGAAGGTTAGTGTAATACTAGCTAAAGACAGTTCAGAGAGGTCTCAAAGTCTTGACAAGCAGCAGAACAACGGAAACTACAGTGGATATTTTCTAGTCTCCAAGATGCATGAAGATACAACCAACGTGGGAGAACCTGTTAAAGAATTTGCTAAAGGGACACAAGCAGCAGCTTGGATCGGAGGGAAGAGGGGGATTGCCCTGGACACCTGTACGTGTACTCGATGTTCTGGAGCGACTTTTCGGATTAAGTTAAGCAATACTCTCCCCTCCCCCCCCCCTCACTGTACCTTTAGTTTGAAGAAATGTTTGCGGCTGGATTCTCCTCAATGTGGCAGCGCTGGACCCAACCTCCGGATTCCTTGGTCTGGTGACGCAAGTCTTGAGGGAGGACCTCTGGCATGGATTTCAGCAACTTCTCATGTCACTCTGCGGTTTTGGGGCTTTTTATGCAGCACCAACAAACAACGTGATTCGCAAGGTCAATCTTCTTCTTCGGTTCCTGAAGTACTGCACTCTGGTGAAGGGATTTGGATGGGTCAGATTGTGTCTCTGGAGGTTCACCTGGACCTCAGCAAAGACTTGGATGGATTCAGCCTTTCCACAACGATGCACTTCAATTGGGTCTGAGGTCTCCTGGTATTGGGGTTCCGCAGCTCTGGAAAGTCGCAGGACCTCAGGAGATGGCTCTGATGAAAGTTAGTCTTGCGACTGGTTGTTCCCACCAGTCAAAAGGAAGAGGAGTCCTGTTCGGAGTTCCTCTGTCGCACTGAAAACAGTTATGACAGCAGTGGTTGCTTCACAGTGTTGCAAAGGGTCTGCAGGCATCTCTGGTAGTCATCTTCTTCGGTTACTTCAGCTTCCAGTGGTCGACTTGCCTTTCACCTCAGGAACCTCCCATTTCACCCAGTTTCAGCACACACTCCCCTGAAATCTCTCAGCAGTTTACAGCAAGGGTCGGGTGGCTGTCCAAACAGGACAGACAGACCCCCAGTGGGAGCTCGTTCCATTCAGGCACTCAGGCAGAAAGAGAGCAGGGGAGTGAACAACTCTTCCCCCCACTTCCTGCCTGCCTAGACACTGGAGCCTAGGCGGGGACACCCAAGGGTTCCCACCAAAGGCAAAACACACACACATACTTACCTCCCCCTCCCAGAATGGTAGAAGAGCTAAGAAAGAATAACCAAGCTAGAAATGGTGAAAAAAAGGAGACAGTAAGTTAGTACTTATGTGACCCTATTGTGCACAAGTGGGGCTATGAACATAGCTTGCGGTAGAAAATTACACAATAGTTGGTAGAACACATCCACTGCCATTAGCTATAACTACAAGGTTGTCTATGTGACTAAAGTCACAGGAGCAGAGAGAAGGGGGATAATAGGTATCCTCTTGGCACTCCACATAAAGTGCTGTGTGCCAATCTCTCAGAATTTAAGGGTTTAGGAGAGAAAGTATCTCTCTTGCTTTAAGAACTGTAGTTAATCAGGATAAAGAAGAGAATCTCAAAGGAAAATCCAAAGGGTTCCCAGCAACACTGCCCATTATGAGTCGTGTGCGGCAATAGTAAAATACAGATGAGTTAAGAGATATGGAGGAAAGCAGACTCCATAGGACAGGTAAAAAACAGAAGAGAGTTCCAAAAGACAGAGCCCATAAGAATGAATGAGTGGAAAAAATCTCCCTTCATTCAGGATTAAAGAAAAAGGGCCAGAAGTCCAGCAGGAAAGTGCTGGGGTCTCACTAGGAGAGGTGATGAAGCATAAAAATGATAAATTTCCCTAACACGACTGCTAGACGGAAATGTTCCTTGCGAAGCTGCCGCAAGCAGGCTGGGACCGCTTACCGGCAAAGAAGCACAGAGGTGGGCCAGAACCACCACGGAAGCCCTGAGAGCACTGCAGAACATAGGGACATGTACACAAGTGCAAGGGGAGGTGAAAGGGGCTCAAGGCAATGGTATAGAAGCTGGGAACCTAGAGTGAAACAATAGTCGGAGCTCTGGGACCCAACCCTAAGAATAGAAGAAGTTGTGAAAGCATCCAAGCCAATCAGCATAGTCTCAGTACCTGGCAGGCTAGTAGACCAGGGGGACTGAACAGAGAAAGAAAAGGGAGTCTGGGACCCACACCCATAAAGGCAATCAAGGACTCCATAATAATCATCCTAGGCACAGTACCTGGCAGGAGAGTATACCAGGTGGACTACACATGAGAGTCTGGGATTCACACTCAAAAGCATATTTGCTGCTCCTCATAATAACAGAACAGGGCATGAGAGTATACCAGGTGGATTCTGCATGCGAGTCTGGGACCCGCACCCACTGAAGCATACTCACCAATCTTCATAGTCACCAGTGCCTGACGGTGAAGGAAGTCAGGTTGACTGCAAATCCAAATGCAAGTCTGGGACATTCACCCATTGAAGCAACCTCACCAATCTACATAGTGTCAGTATCTGACAGAGAAGGAAATCAGGCTGACTGAGCCCAAAGTCAGACCAGGTGAAGGTAGACATACTTTCTAGTGTTTATGAACACTGTAATAACAATACCTGGCCAAGTGAAACGTCAGGTTGGCAGTGAAAAGAAATCTGAGAAGAGAGGCAGGGACTCATATTCCCTGGTATTTATTATAATTTTTGCAAATCAGCTAAGAGAATAAAGTAATTGTCTTGACACCGCGAGAAGCCTGAGAAAGACCCGGGGAAGGGAGACATTCTACCAGGAGTTGTGAACATTTTGAAAACAGCCAAGGGAAGGGAGCCATTCTCTCGGCATTGTGAGAAGCTTGACTAGGGTGGGGGAGTAATCCCCCTAACTCTGAAGATAAGAGACTTTATTTTCTGTGTGCCTTGGTGTAGAGTCAGTCCAAAGAAACTTTGAGACTTTGTTTTGGTGTTCTGCCCTTGATGAAGGACTTTTCATTGTCCCTATAAATGAAGGTGGCAGTATCGTTTAGAGGAAGGGAGTCATTCTTCTGGACCAAAAATATCATCCTTTTTTCCTTCCTTTATTTAAGGAGTAAGGGAAGGAAATCAGTGTTTGATATGACAGACCATTTACTTTTGACAAGACCTCCTGACAGAATCCTTACTTTGTTTGAGGCAGGTAAACGCCTCTTGGAAATAGGGATAGGTGTGGTTTTCATTTTCTTTTGGTTTAAATACAAGTTTATAATCAAATACATGCCACCTGGGTGTCAGTCTCCTGCTTCTACACCTTTATACACAACAGAGGGCTAAAACAGGGATGCGTGCTAGCTCTGGTAACTTTTAAATTTGTACTTTGCAGGCTTAACTAACAAGCTGAGCGGGTCGTATACTTTTCCGCCCACGCTAGGAATGCAAAAAACTACAATGGTTTGGATACGCAGAAAATCTGATATTAGATTTACTATATTTGGATTATAGGCAGCCCTAGCTTCTCTGTCAAATTAAAATAAGATCATGCTTTTCAATGCAAATGTAAGCAGAAGACGGCCTGGAAATTAAATGAGGAAAATATTCAAGTCCTAAAACAAACATACTTCGGTGTCATTATCAATCAAAAACTGACCTAGAAACCACATATTTCCAATGTAATTACAAAAAGACACCAGATCTCCTACACATTAAAGTAGTTAAAGTACCATGGGGGTAGGGGGTTACAGCATTCTGCCCTTGAAATACTTACAAACTTAAATTGGTGATCGGAAGTATGTATGGCAGTGAAATATGGGCTAGTATGAATATGAAATCCACCCACAAGATGAAATGCTTTTCCTAAAACACATGCAAAGTACTACCCAAATTTACCCCAATTGAATAGAGCAGAACTTGGTTTAACCTGACCAGTTACTACAGCAAGACAGACCATATTAGGTTAGCACAGCCAGCAGCAGGAAAATCACCATTCTATTTTAAAGAGGCAATCACCAGATCCACACCAACCATACCAATGTTGTTAAACTCTTGAATATAGCCAATTTATTGCTTAGTCTATTCACCATGAACATTGCCGAGATCACCAGAAAATACATTTAAAAGTAAGATTTTCCCATGGTTAAGTGCACTGGACTACGAACACAATATTATTGACTTGGGCACCAAAGCGCATTCGGGTGACTTCATGTTAAATATTGTTCTTTACAATTCATCGGAATATGTTAAACAATTTCCATACCCTGCAGTGAGGAAACAGTACTTATTAACTTTAAACTGTTACTTAATCTAGAAACACTAGGCACCAGAGCAGGGATACAATGAAAGAATAGAATGTGTAGGTTTTGTGACGAGAGATAGGATTGAAACCATGAAGCCCATATTAGAATGTCCAACGCTTAATGTTAATGGAACACAATGTTTGGGCTCAAGCAGACATTGGAACAATACTTAAATTGACAAAAAGTGGTGTGAAATGTTTGCGGGAAATAGTTTTTTGATTATTATGGGTGCTGTTAACACGTGGCATGTGATATTAAGAAAGCCAATCACTATGCAATATGTTTTGATATTCTATTTCATTTAATGTGAACATTTTAATGGTACAACAAGCCAGTCACAACTTCTGGGAAACATTAATAGGCGCTTCAATATCAAGTCATAAAATGTTTTAAGTAGTCATGAAATTTGATACAGTCCTTACCTTTTGTGCTTGCAATGCAGCTTCTCTTTGTTGCCATCGCTTGTACAGTCCAAACAAAGGAGTTGCACCATCCACCCACTGAATTAGCCCTGATCTTGTGCCTAGTGGGGTCACAGAATAGTGCCGGGCATGGAAGTGGGGAGTCTCTTGACAATTAATTCTCGCAAACATAGTGTTCACAATAGACAAAAACTGCATAATTCGCTCATCCAAATGTAAATCCTCCAGTCCTGAGATTTAAAAAACACATTATGAAACTACTAGTTCTACTTTTCAGGTCTTCTCTTAGCATACATTGGATGTAAGAAACAATTTCAAGTAGCATTTTCTTTAAATGGTTCACCACAAACCGTACTAAAAATCAGAAAAAATACAATGTATACTTTTTATATTTTCAATAACAGCCATGTGGGAGGACAGGGGGAAGGGGATGTCGACACTAGTTGTTGAACGGGGCAATTGACACTTAGGTCTAGCAAAACTATCAAGGCAAACAGACTCTGCAGTAAAACAAAACATCAGGAGATTTGGGAATGGTGCAGCAGTACAGTTAACCCAACATAAAGCACTGAAATAAAACAAAAAAATAGGAGTATAAACATTCCATTAGGTACTTAAATCTCTAAGCATGTAAAGCAAAAGCAAAGACTATGTAGCTATCCTTAAAGCACATTATAAAAATAAACACACACGCACTTCAAACAGTAGAAACAGTTAAAGAATACCGAAACCAGTAAAACTAGAGAGGACAGTGAAGGAAAACAGTGCAAACCTGTTGGTAGTGTTCTTTCTGAATGGCTGTTCTTCCCGAGGATTCCTCATCTGATATTTATCTCCCAGCTCAGCTGTTCTTATAAAACGTTGCTGAGAAAAGGGGGCAGAATGCAGCTCTACGTCGGCTCCGCCCAACACCTATGCACAGGACGTCGGCCAGTATATATGGAGACATCAGGCCGCAACCTCAGTTCTACCTTTTACCCCTAGCACATTAACCACAGAACCAAATTAGATGTCTGCCAAGTTCGGAGGTGGGGGGTTGGGAAGCAATGAGCAATCCGGGGGAGGAATGCCCATAAAAAAAGAACATTACAGAGAGGTAAGTCTTAGTTACTTACCTGTAACTGTATTTCTCCAGCATTGGTATATTTCATAGATTCAGATGCTTGAATATTCCCTGTCGTCAGACTGGAAATCCCTGGTGATAAAAATAATTATATATATTTTTTTAATATACACACATTGCTACCTAGCAATGCATGTACATAGCCTATTACGGCCTCCGAGCCATTCTATTGTGGAGTCCCTCCACCTCATTTTGGTCCTTTATGACCCCAACCAATGAGGTGGCAAGGCTTAAGCTCTGCCCCAGGCAGCCATCTTCAGATTTTGAACCGTAGAGACTACAGTATGATGGATGCTGAGCGTAGGAGCAGCCTCTTGGGGGAGGCGGGTGGGCACATGTGAATCTATGAAAGATATCAATGCTGGAGAAATATAGTTACAGGTAAGTAACTAAGACTTCTCCAGCATTGATCTTTCATAGATTCAGATGCTTGAATAGAATACCAAGCAGTTAAACAAAGCATTCCACCATCATATCCATATATTCAAATACAGAAAAAACATTTCTGATCAAACCTTTACCATGAAGCAACACAATGGTTACATACTCCGGGAAAGGTGGGAAAAGGAGGCTGGTCCTATCTTATGCAAAGAGATGGCGGAGCACTGCCTGTGCAACTGCAGTTTCTTTGGTGGTATCTTCAGCCAGGCAGTAGTGTTTAGAGAACGTGTGCAGAGTGCTCCACGTGGTGGCTCTGCAGGTCCTTCAGGGCCACCTCTGCGTGGAATGCTGTTGACGCCGCTCTCCCTCTGGTGGAGTGCGCGGACGGTAGTTTGGAAAGGGGAGGGGGGTAGCCTTTCGTCTGATGGCAGTGGGTGATGCAAGAGGAGACCCAGTGCGCTAGACCTTGTTTAGAAATATGCTGGCCCTTTGTATGGCCAGAGAAGACGATGAACAGCCTATTTGAAGAACGGAACTCTAGTCATTAGCAAGAGATTAAGTTTTATTTGCAATGTCCAGAGAATGCAATGTTCGTTCTGCTTCCGACGAATGATTCTGGAAGAAAGTTGGTAAGAATGCATTCTGTGAGCGTAATTTCCGATACTACCTTCGGAATTTAGGGCGTGGTCTTAAAATGACACGGTCCTTATGGAACAAGATGAAGGGTGGTTCAGAAGATGAGGCTTGTAACTCACTGATCCTTCTGGCTGAAGTAATGGCTATTAAGAAAGCCGTTTTCTATGACAAGAACTTTATGTCGCACCTGTGGATGGGCTCGTAAGGAGACTCCATGAGGGCTGTTAGCACCGTGTTCAATCTCCAGGCTGGAACTGGCGTGGGCAAAAGTGAGTATGTATGTAGAAGTCCTTTAAGGAAGGCCGTAACGGCCGGAAGAGAGAGTAAGGACTGCGTCTCCTGGGCCGTCGTGTATGCCGCAATGGCTGACAGGTGGGCCTTGATTGAAGACCGCAAAAGACCTGCTTTGGCTAAGTGCAATAAGTAGGGAAGTACTTGCTCAACCGAAGCAATGAGAGGATCAATAGCATAAGTCTCACACCACTTGGAAAAACAAGTCCATTTCCTAGTCTAAGTGATGCATGTAGAAGGCGGCCTTGAGGCCCTGATTATATCCCAGCATTCCACAGGCAGATTGAGATTCATCAGTGTTAGGGAGAATTCTCTGAAAAGGCTAATTTCCCAAACCTAGTGAGTCCCCCAGCAGCTTTGCTGGATTTTTGGGGTTTATTTTTTTCTCCTGCTAAGAGTGAGACTCTTTTCCTCCCACTCTTAGACATGATTTGAGGTGTTCCTTTGACTTTGTATGTGTTTTATGGGCTATGGGGTCCTTTACCCCATAGGGCTTCATGTGTTTTTGGTATGTGGGTTACACAGCACCCTGCGTGCCGTAACCCAGGGGTGTCGTAGCGACCCCCAAACAGACTCCATACCCTGGGACGGACTACTGTCTCCAAGGGCATGTAAAGTCACCATTGGCTTTACTAGTCTCAAATTGTGAACAGAACCAGTACAAACCATCCTATTGTGGACGTATTGGTCGGGGCAATTCGATTGCCCCGGGGTCTGTTGTTCGAGGGGGCACTGTCCAGTCCCCCCCGACCGAGTTTTGGCTTGTGGCAGTGGATACTACTTTTTATATTCGACCGCAAATAAATTCCTATGGGATTTTCCCATTGTTCGAGGCTACCACTTTTTAACATAGCCTCGAACATACCGCCGGTTTATTAAATTAATATAAATTCACCGGTTGGTATTTTTTGCCGAAACTTGGTTCCAAAATGGCGTTTGTGTTCGCTTCTGTGACTCCAACCCAAGTCGAGCCCTTTGTTCCACTTTTTGGCGGGCTTCTCCACAGAAGCCTCCAAAAGTGGTGCCATTCTGTCTGGGTACCACAGGGGGTGTGGGAGGGGGTTTAGGCACCCTGGACTGAGTTGCCTCGGCAACTCAAGTCGCACTCTTGTGTGATTGGCCCAAGTGGTGAGCCGCCCGGCTCACCACTTAGCATGTTTGAGTGACAGCTAGGCTGAATAAATGGGGGTTTTCTGCATAAAAGCAGGGCTTTGGGGACTGGAACTTCAGAAGTCGGCACAGGACCTAAAGAATCTGAGGAGGGAGAAGCCGAGCCGACCTGCAACGACACCACCGGTGGAGCCCTGCTGAACCGTCTCACCACTTTTCCCGACGACAGAGGAGATCTCCAGTCTGGAGAGTCTTCTTCCTTTGAGTGGTGGGGATAACCAGTGGAACACTTCCGCTCTTTCAGTCTGTGTAGTATACTAGAGATGACGGGAAAGTGGGGAAAGGCATATAGGAATTTCCCCGTCCAAGCAACTGAGAAAGCGTCTCCTACTTACTGACTCTCTGGGTACCTGGAGGCAAACATTTTGCATTTCTTGTTGGCTCTGTTGGCAAAAAGATTGAGATGTGGATGGCCCCATGAGGCGAAAATCCGTTGGGCTTCCTTCTGTCCAGATCTCACTCGTGAGATGTGTAGTCCATGCTCAGCTTGTCCGCTAGGACATTGTCCACTCCCGGAATATGTTCCGCCTTGATTTGGACTTCGTGATGCAGGGCCCATGACCATTATAGTTGAGCTTCTTGAGACAAGATCTGACCTCGTGCCTCCTTGCTTGTTTGTGTAGTGCATGGAGGTCGTGTTGTCTGTCTGTACAGCGAGTACCTGCCCCGCTACTACCGGAAGGAAAGCTTTCAGTGCCCACCGAATGGCCCCGAGTTCCAACACGTTGATGTGGAGTTGTGACTCCTGGGGTGACCAGAGGCCCTTGGTTTGTAGATCCGCAAGATGAGCACTCCAGCCCGAAAGACGCGTCCGTCCTCAAGAGAAGGGTCAACGGTGTCTGAAACGGCATTCCCTGTAAGAGGTTCTGCGGAGTGTTCCACCATTGAAGAGCCTTGTACAGAGTCGAAGGAATCTGGACAATGTCCTCCCACGAACCAAGAGCTTGTTTCCATTGGTGGTCCAGTGCCTCCTGAACAGGCCTCATGCGAAGCCTGTAATTTGGTATGAGAAATATACATGAGGACATCATGCCCAGGAGGGACTTGTAAGAGCGCACCGATGTTGTTTCTCTCCCTAAGAAACAAGAAGTCAAGTGGAGAATTTCTGATGCTCTTTCTGCCGACGGTCTCACTCTGGGAATGTTGGTGTTGAGATTGGCTCCCAGGGAAGAAACTGTCTTGCTGGGAACTGGACAGGACTTCGCTTCGTTAATGGCGAAACCTAATCCTCTTAGGAGATTTGTTGCCTTTGAAACTGCCAAGCGCGCGCTTGAGGCGGAACTCGCTCTCATCAACCAGTCGTCCAGATATGGAAAGACTTCTGTTCCTGTCCTCCTGAGTTTTGCAGCCACTGATGCTAGGCATTTTGTAAACACCCTCAGTGCTGATCTCAGACCGAACGGGAGCACTCGAAACTGAAAATGAAGATCACCCACAGTGAATTTGAGGAATTTTCGGTGTGCTGGACGGATTGGTACGTGGAAGTATGTGTCCTCCAAGTCTAGAGTGGCCAAGAAATCATGCATGTTTAGCCAAGGGAGCACTCCTTGCAGATTTATCATCTTGAATTTGATGCGCTTGATAGATTTGTTTAGCGCTCTCAGGTCCAAGATGGGTCGCCATTGACCATTCTTTTTGACGAGGTAGAAACCCTTCCCCTTTAGAGAGTAAGGTACTGGCTCTATCGCTGCTTTGTGCAGCAGTTTCTGGATTTCAGACATGACCCGCTTTAACATATGTACCTTGCACGGAGCCATGGATAAGGAAGGGGGCGGGTCAAGAAATTCCAAGGTGTGTCCCTCGCACCCATTTGTCTGATGTCTGATGTTATTGACTGCCAGCGTTGGTAGAACTGGCACACCCTTCCCCGCACCGGGGTGTGATGTTGAGGGGAAGGAGCTAGACTGTCAGTTTTGCTTGCTCTGCGACTTCCCTTGAGCGGCGTAATATGAACTTCCTTGCGACTACTGGCCGTAGGAAGGGTGGTTAAAACCTCTGTACTTCGAGGATGAACCTCAAAATGGAGGAACTGATGGCACGTGCCGTATCCGTGTCCGTTTTGATTCTATTGAGGTGGTCATCTTTTTCCCCAAAGAGTTCTTGACCATCGAAGGGCATATCCAAAATCTGCGCTTGGACCTCGGGTCTGAAATGGGTAGCCTTCATCCAGGCCTGTCTTCTTTGCACTGTGCAGTGGGCCATCTGCCAGAAACCTGACTCCGCCACATCGACTGCAGCGACAATCATGTGATCCGAAAGCTGCTTCCCCATCGGCGATAATCGACCTCGCTACCTCCTGAAGTTCTACAGGTAGCTGTTTGGCCAGCTTGGACATAGGGAGCCAAAGCTTGCGGTCGAATCTCACCGTCATGGCCAGCGCGTTGCCCGCTCTGATGGTAAACGATGCTGATGCGGACACTTTCCTGCCCATAGCCTCTAGTTTACGACCGTCCTTGTCCGGTGGAGCTGAAAGAGGTGATGCTGGATTGGTCCACTTTTTCCTAGCTGCTACTGTGATAACCGAGTCCAGTTTTGTATGACCTCGAAGGCAAAGAGGAGCAGACTCCGGAGCCTTGTACTTTCTCTGGCCTGGAAACTAGAGCCGGAGTGGATAAGGGTGTGGCTAATATCATGGAACCGGACTCCCGAATGGTGTCGAGGAGAGGAATGGTAGTAACAGTTCTCCTACGCTTGTCCCTGTGCTCATAGAGCACTGACTTCTCCGATGTGACCTGTAACTGGAACAATTCTGCGGCTTTGCCGATGATAGTATGAAAAGAGACTAGATCATCCGGCGGTGAAGAGCCGCCCAGAGAATCTTTCTTTCTGGGCTTTTCGACAATGTAATCGTCCCATTCACTAGTGTCCAGTTCGTACGTGATATCGCCTTCTTCCGGCTCAGAAAACTCTGAAAGAATCTTCTTGCCAGTCTGAGACTGGAACAGAGGATGGTACAATTGTTGGATCCCTATCTGGAGACCTTGTCCTGTCCGACGATGACTGAGAAGGGACTGTTGTTGGTGCAGCACTGAGTGTCCCGCTCCTAGACCTGCACGGTGGCTCGGGTGAACACACCCTTTTCTGTGGCCTACTCCTGGAAGGCGAATGTCTTGGTGTGATTTGTCGAGGTGAAAAATCCTTCTGCACAGGGTTAGACTCTCTCGGTACAGTTGCCTTGCTTTTTTCATTTTGTCGTCTGTTGAACTCTTCAATGATCCTTTGCATTGATAACATTAGCACAGGATCATAAGGATCAGCAAGCATCTCTGTAGTAGGTTGCCAAGGAGGACTGTGTTCCTTAGGTGTAAGACGGTGTTGTTCCTCAACAAACTCCGTGTCTGAAAATTCCTCTTGCAGGATGACATCAGGCAGCTCTGGCATTTCTACTAAGGGAGATAATTGCGTTCCCTGTGGTTCAAGAGCGTCCACAAACTGAGGTGGTGCTTCTAAAGACTCAGGGAGACTCTTCATTGGTTGGTGTAACAGTGTCGTCAGCGAGGGGCGTTTTGGGCCCTACTTCTTCCGTCAGTAACGGAACTCGCGGTGCTGTCGACAGATCCGTGGACGAGGATTTAGTGGACGGTGGCTTGCCTTTATCTGTCGACGACTGCATGGAAGAAGATTTCGTGGACGGTAACTTCTCTGTCGACGAGTGCTTCATGGACGAGTGATGAGCCTCCTTCGTCGACGATTGTTTCATTGACGATAAACTCACTGACGAGGACTTAGTCGTGGACGATGCGGTTTGGGTGGTGGTCTATGAGGATGCTGTCGACGGCTTGGTGGAAAACGGGCCACTACCTTTACTGCCGCTTGTAGACGCCCTCTCCGTGGATGAATGCCGCCCCCCCCCTTTTTCTTTGCAAACTCCTCCTTACCTTTGGAGGTAGTTTTTGCCGTAGAATGCTTCATCTGTACAGTCCAGGGGAGGAAGGAAAGGTATAATTTCCAGCTTCCTTTTGCTCTTGGGAGTGGGAGAGGGGCTCCTTTCCACTGAAGAAGCCCTTCTTTTAGAAGTTTGCTTCTCAGCCAACTTGCTGGAGTGAACAGGGGCTGTGTTTGCAGATTCCTCATCAGAAGAAAGTTCCTTAGCTTCCAAATGTAGGGTTTTAGTTGAAGACTTGCATATGTGACATTTTTGGATGTCATGAGGATAAAGACAGTATATAGAATGATCATGGGGATCTTTCATGTAAACCACCTTTCTCTTGCACCTCGTGCAATCCCTGAAGAGGGAAGGCTTCTTGGTAGTCTGATGGTCAGCCATCTAAAGAGAAAGTTCACTCGACGAATTCTGGTTCAAAACAATGTTTTTTGACACCCCAAAAACCAGTGGCGATAGCCCCTAGCCAAGGGAATGTGGTAGAGTATATACAAATATACACTACTGTGACATTTCAAGTAAATTCGACAAAAGATGGAGGATTCCCTATGTCAATTAGACTGCAGTGAAGAATCTGAAGATGGCTGCCTTGGGCGGAGCTTAAGCCCTGCCACCTCATTGGTTGGGGTCATAAAGGACCAAAATGAGGTGGAGGGACTACACAATAGAATGGCTCATAGGCCATAATGGGCTATGTACATGCATTGCTAGGTAGCAATGTGTGTACATTAAAAAAAAGAAATTTTTTTACCCCCGATGATTCCCAGGCTGACAGGGAATATTCAAGCATCTGAAACTATGAAAGATCCAATGCTGGAGAAGGAATGTGTTCCTCCCATGATAGACTCTCAGAAATACTTTGATCTGGAGGCAGGCAAGGACACCACCTAAATCAGAAAAGGACCAGACAACCAAAATTAGCATTCTGTGCAACTGAGAATCCAAACATTAATGCGTGAGCAAACTTGCGCAGAGAAGCCCACATGGCCAAAGTGGCAGCCAGCCCTCTGGTAGAATGATCCCAGAGACCTTCAAGCACATCCATACAAGCCAGATCGTAGCATTGCAAGATGCAGAACATGATCCACATTGAAAGTTTTGTCACAGCCCTGCCAGCACCAGCATAACCAATAAAAAGCTGGCCATCTTTTCCTGATCTCCCTCGCCCGGGACGCATAGTAGATGAGGGCCCACATTGGGTCCAGATGTTGGAACCGTTCTTCTGCATTGCAAGGATGAGGTGCAGGAAAAGAAACAGGAAGATTGAGCTTAAGAGTGATGAAAATCAGACTACCTGTGAGAAAAGATGGCCTCACTCTCAACATCACCTTTTTTGAGAAAAACAAGTTGAGATGTTTAAATGACGCCTGGAGCTCACTCAGCTATCGAGGGGAAGTGATGGAGACCAGGAAGATCACCTATGGACTGACCAATCTAGAAGATCAAGGAGGAGAAATTACTTGCTGGTAATTCTCTTTCTATGGAACCTCAGGAAATACCTGTGCTTCAGATGGGATCAGCACGTCCAAATAGGCATCCTGAAGGTTCAGCAACCATATCCATGCATGGAGTTGTAGACCCTGGAGAATTTTTCTCAACTTCATCCTGAATTTGTCTTTACTCAGGAACTTGTTCAAAGCTCTGAAGTCCAGGATGGGATGGAGCCCTGCCCCTTACTTGGGCAACAAGAAATAGGAGCACCAGCTGACAGTTTCTCCTAGGCTGGTACCTCTTCCATTGCACCCTTTAAAAGCCGGGCCTTCAGTTCTTCCTGGAGCTCTGGCATTGGCTGTTGAAGGATGGGTGGTGATCTGTCCGGTGATCTCTTGAGGAAGGGGAGGCAATACCCCCACTTGACTATCGGCAGGACCCAAGCAGAGGTTCTCTCTTTCCACCTGTACTAGTGCTCAGAAAGCTTATTTTATATTCCAATCCCCTCCTACGCGTAATCCTCCAATTCGGTCGGAAATCTGAATCCTTTCTGAAAAGGGTTCCGCTACGAAGGACAAAAAGAAAGGGAGATTGAGAGCTACAATGCCCGGTTCCCCTCCCCAATGGGACAGAGTCAGTCAGCTGCCCATTTACACTAATTCTAGTCTTACACAAAGCGTTGTTTGCCATGACTATATTGATTATTCTTGTTCCCAACCCGAATTTCTCTAGTAGTCCACTTGGTCAAAAGCTTTTTCAGCATCCAGTGTCGGTAACAAAGTCTGGTCCCTCCCCCTATGGACCCGGTAAATGAGAAGGTTTACCTTCCTAATATTATAAGCCGTCTATCTGTTTGTAATAAAACCCATCTGGTCATGATCTATAAGGGACTGACTACATGAAGAGCTCTAGTCTAGCTGGCAGGATCTTTTTGTAGATCTTTGGATCTTGCTTAAGCAAAGAGACAGACCTATATGATGCGCCTCTATTGGGGTCTTTCCTTGCCTTTGGGATAAGCACAATTTGCGTTTACGTTATCGAGTGCGGTAGGGCGCCCCCCCCCTCTGCGAGTTAAACAGTTCCAGTTTTGGATCTACAAGTATGGGGGCCATTGCCTTACATAATGTTGCTGACAATCCATCCTGACCCAGGCTTTTCACTGCAACCAGCCCCCTTATAGCATCCAGAACTTCCTGACGCTCTATTGGGCAGTCTAGCCATTCTCAATTTCTTTCGAGGATACCGGGAAGGCTGAGAGAGGAAAGGCATTCTTCCTGGCCATGTTGCTCGCCCCTCCAGATGTTTACAAGTCCCGATAAAACTTCCAAAAGGCTTTTAGCTTGTGTTCTTCTTCCCCGCTGTCAAACAGTTTGATCTATAATCCTCTGAATTAAACACCTATTTTTTATGAGCTCTTAGCTCTTGCCAAAAGCATATCAACTTTACCCCTTTCCTTGCAGAATAGACGTTCAGATCCAAGGAGCAATTTTTGGGCTTTGTCAATTCTCAGTGCATTTAGCTCACCCCTTTTCACCATTAGCATCGCATCGTATAGTTGACCCTAGTCTGTTTCAGTATGTATTGGCCTGCCAAAGCTTCCATCTTGGTAACTAAATGTACTTCCTGTTTTCAGATTTTATGGCATGTTGCTGCTGATGCGATCGCACTACCCATTGCCACTGCCTTCATAACATTCCAATAGTTATCTGTTGATGTGTCTTTATTTATTCGCATTGGTTTAGCGCACAGGAAGCCCAAAGGGCATCGTGGCGCTTGTTACGGATATGAAAATGACTTGTTGTACATACATTGAAGTCATTACTTAGTTGCAAGAGAAGAGTACAGATATGAAAATGACTTGTCGTACATACATTGAAGTCATTACTTAGTTGCAAGAGAAGAGTAGTAGCTACAGGAGAGGAAGAGAGGAGAGGAGGAGAGAATAAATGACATGAAGGAAGGGGAATTAGTTAAACAAGGTGGTTTTCAGTTTTTTTCGGAAGGCAGTGAGAGAGGTTTCTGCTCTGAGCGTGCTAGGTAGTGCGTTCCATAGCTTAGGGGCAATATTAGGGAAACTTATTCCACCTGCTCTAGCTCGTTTGATGCGTGGGACCCTAAGTTGGTTGGTGTGGCATTGCCTAGATGGTCTGGTGGAGTGAGATCTGGCTAGCGTATCAGACAGGTATGAGGGTGCAGACAGGTTGATACATTTGTGTGCGGTGGTAAGTATTTTTAATGTAATGCGCTCTTTGACAGGTAGCCAGTGTGCTGCCTTTCTGGCTTGCGCGATGTGGTCCCTTTTTGGTATATTGAGAGCTGCTCTTAGTGCATTATTCTGTGTTTGGAGTTTATTGAGATTGGAGTTGGAGGTGCCAGCCAATAGCGCATTACAATAATCTAGTTTGGCTCCAATGGTGGCTCTGGCAATAGAAAGGCGATTATCTTTGGTTAGGAAAGGTTTGATGGCATTAATGAGCTTGGTGCTCAGGGCGGAGGCAGAAACAATGGAATTGACTTGTTTGTCCATGGAAAGTGAGGCGTCAATGTGGACTCCTAGTGTTTTAACAGAAGGTAGAACTGGGATGACAATTGTCTATGCAGAAGTTGGTGTAAAGTGGGTGAGGTTCGCGAGAGTGGATTTTTGACCAAGGATGAGAATTTCGGTCTTATCTCCGTTAAGACATAGGCCGTTTGTGGCCATCCATGCTTGGATGGTGTCAGCGTCCTGATGGTAGAGTCCTGTGAGCGGGAGGAGTACTTGGGTATCGTCAGCGTAGTTGGTATATGTGATCCCAAGTGCGTCCAGTTTATCAAAGAGAGGTTTGGTAAAAAGATTATAGAGGGTAGGAGCCGTACATGAGCCCTGAGGGACTCCATACCTGATGGTGGTAGGCTCTGCATTAGCTATATTGGAGATCACTTTCATCACTCTTCCTTCGAGGAAGGAGGTGATCCAGTTTGTGGCTTGTTTGGAGAAATGTGCATCCTGAGTGAGATGGTTCGTGAGGATGGTATGATCAACTAAATCAAATGCCCCCCGAGAGGTCTAGGAGGAGCAGAAGGGCTGGCTTGCCTTTATCTAAAATTAGGGTAATTTGGTTCTTCAGATCTAGTAGAGCGGTTTCAGTGCCGTGACCTTTGCGGAATCCGGACTGCCTTTTACCTAAGACAGTAGGACTGTATCTGCATGTGTGCAGCTTTATCTAAGATTTTTAGAAGAAATGGAACCGTTGTAATGGGCCGGTAGTTGTTAGGTTGGGCAGGATCCAGGGTTGGTTTCTTTAAGAGTGGGCGCACCCATGCCTCTTTTAGGCTGTCAGGGACTTTGCCCATCTTGAATGAGGCGTTAATGAATGCTGTGATGATCGGTGTGAAGGGTGCCGCACACTCTTTAATGATGTTGGGGGGGCATATATCGCCTTTGCATTGAGATGGTTTGAGCTGTTTGAGGATGTGGAGAGCATCTGATTCGGTGATTGGAGAAAAATTGAATTTGGAGGTGTGCTTGTCTATAGCGGTATTGGAGGAGAGGGTCTGTTGGGGGTGCAGAGCCTTGAAGTGTTCTGCTATTTTATTTTGAAGAAGGTCTATTTTATTTAACATCGCTGTTTGGATGCTATTGCACCAGGCTTCATCCTTAACAATCTCATCTGTACAGATAGGGGGGACAGTGAGCTCTTTAAAGATGGTGAAAAGCTCTTTTGAGTGGGAGTTGGCTTCCATGATACGTTTATTGTAGGTTTCTGACTTCGCCTTAAATATGGCACTTTTGTATTTTTTAGAAATACAAAGAAAGTCTACTTTGGTGGTATCACAGGGATTGGCCTGCCATGTTTTGAGGGCTTGGCGCTTGCATTGGCGTAGATTTAATAAGTCCTCCGTGAACCATGAGTTGGAGTGAAACGATTTTTTTTCTTTTTTGTTTTCAAGAGGAGCTGCAGTGTTGATGGCATGGGTGAGGGTGTCTTTGAAGATCTCTGCTAGAATGTTGGGGTCAGAGGACAACGGAGGTGCTAGGCAGGGGTTGTTGAGAAAGGGACGTATATTGTCTGCTGTAAGTTTTTTGGCACTTCTGGCTAGCTTGGCCAGTGCGGATATAAGTGGTTTGGAGTATAAGGATATGGGGATGCAGAATTGAAGGCAATTGTGATCAGACCATGGGAGGGCTGTGTTGGAGTTGAGGGTGGAGCCACAGTTGTGATCTGCCACCCAGTCTAAGATACGGCCTTTATTATGGGTCGGGGCAGTAACTATTTGTGTGAATCCTAGATCTGTGAGTTTTCTGGCGAGAGTGGTAGCTGCTTTGTCAAGTTTATCATTGTATCCAAGGTTTAGGTCTCCTAGAAGCAGTGTTTTGGAAGTTTGTTTGATGTTTTTTCCAAGGAGACGGTTGACTATGCCTGTGAAGTTATTGACGGGGCCTGGGGGTCTATATATGACATGAATGTTTACTGTATCTTTAGGGGAGAGGGTGAGTTTGGCTGAGAGGATGTCAGTGGTGTCTTCGCCGGTGGTGGGAGTGTCTTAAGGCTAGGGAGTCTTTAAAAATTAGTGCGACCCCACCTCCCGTTTTAGCTAATCTGTCCTGTTTTAAGATTGAGTAACCTGGCGGTACAGCTAGGCTGATAGTAGGGCCAGAGGCAGAATGCAACCATGTTTCTGTTATGGCTAACATGTCTAAGTCTTGGCTGGTAATAATATCATTGATATGAAATCAATGATATCATTGATACCGAAGCCACAGTGAAGCCACGGTGTTGCCCAGGTATTCAGTGAGTGTCCTTTAAGTTCAACTCTTAACATTCTATCCTTTAATAGGTTATCATTCAGTTTCCAAATGTATTACTTTTTTGAGTGCCCTACTATAAATGCTGTAAGCGCCATTGCTGAATGACCCGACATAGTGCTGACCTTTATATTGATCGATTGGATTTTGTCGAAGTCACAGACATGAAGATGTAGTCAAAACAAAAGTATGTCTTGTGGATAAACTAGTAATGCTTGTAATCGCTCACCCTATGGTGTTGGTATCTCCATGTGTCCACAAACCCCATATCTTTCAGTGTCCTCTTGGTTCTTTTTGTGATTTTCCCAGCCTGTGTATATTTGGATTGAAGCGACATATCCATGTCCCCCTCCATGATGGAGTTCCAATCTCCTACAATAAAGCATTCCCCTTTCATAAAGTTCTGAAAGGCCTGTAGAAAAGCTAGACAGAAGTGTTTCTGTCCCGTATTAGGGGCGTACACTGAAGGAATTGTGAGAACATTATACCCTATTAACCATTTAGCAATGGCATATCTCCTTCCTTTTTCTAATCTGGTCAATACAAAATTGAGCTTTCTGTCAAACAGAATGGCTGCACCTACCCTTTTAGAAGTAGTGCCGGAGTGCAGATGAATGGGGGTATTGTTTTTCAGTCTTGGTTGTCTCCATGTGCCAGGTGGGTCTCTTGCAAGGCCATCACTTCTGTGCCTTCCCACCTAAGCTCCCTAAATAGCTGAACCCTCTTGTTCGGGGTGTAGAGGCCATGCACATTGCCTGATCACATCCTCATTTTATAACCTCTCTGACCAATAGCTTTTTGCATGTACAGTCCTGTACTAATGTGTGGTATTGTGTCCCGATTGTACATCTACTCCTGTTGGTGTGGTACAATAACCATCCCCGATCAAATTCAACTTTACCCCCAACTGCATGTTAAAACCCTTTTTTGCTCTACCCTTCTTCCGCACAACAGGAAGTATTCCCTCCCTATACAATATGCCAATGACTGGTGGACCCCTACCCTGCATCTCCACCTTTCAACCTATTATAATATTCGACTCCCTCCCAGTAAATGTATCGGGCCCCCCCACGCGTGTAACCATGCAACAATAAGCTTTTCCCCCTCAAAACAATAATCATCTCAACAGTGCGTGAAGCAGTAAACCCAATACCTGGCTCCCATACTGGTTTCCATGCCTTCTCTTGTCTTATCCTCCCCTTTGTGGCGAGCCTCTCCTCAAAGTTGGCTTTCAACGTTGCCTTCCTTTATGTCTTTTCCCTCAAATTGTGGTCCAGACTGCCGTTGGGCCTTGGTGTCGACTCCTCTGAGCCTGTCCCCTCTTTCAGAAGGACTGCTCACCGTTTAGCAATGAAGACCATGATCACTTTATCCTCCTACATCAAATGACGATCGAATGGGTATATCCATCTGAATGTCATTCTTGTCCTTTTCATCAGGGTAAGTTGCAGGACATCTTGGAAGATTTTAACCTAGCTTCTTCTAAATTCAATAACCCCACGTTTCCTCCCCTCCTTGAGAAGGAACCGTTTGGTTGTGAAGCCATGTAGTTTTGAGATAAGGGCTCTAGGTTCGCCAGTCAGTTCTCTTAATGCCCACCATATAAAATATCTATTTTTATAAGGGTCTTGACGGATCATCGAGGATCAGCTTAAAGAGATCAGTGATGCAGGCCCTTTTAACATTCTCCTCGACTCCTTCCGTAATGTATTTTATCCTTCGGTTTGCGTTCTGTATTCAAGGTCATTGCACTGTTCTGTATAGCCTCAATTCTTGGTAAGGGTCTAAATCCCCTGAACGATATAGGACTTGTTACTGTCCAATGAAGGGAAGACCATTTCCTTGCTAGATATTCTCTCCCCCAGCTCCATGATCTCCTTATCAGCAAACAGCTTGGATAGCTCTGATTTAATTGTCAAGACTTCCGATTTGAGTAGGTGGGAAATGTCATTTTAAAGCTCCTTCATCAGGGAGAACAGAATACCTTTCCAAGTCCCCCCCAATCACCTCCTCCCGAAACCAACTTTGAGTCATCGCCTTTCTCATTGGGATTATTATTTTGGAGGAACGTTTTCAGTGAGGGAGTCTCCAGATGTTTATTTGCTTTGCCCATGATGCTCGTTCCAGGTAGCGTCAAGTCACTCCAAGAGCAGGCTCCCCAGTCCCTGGAACCCAGTCATGCAGAGCCGGGATACAATCCGGTTGTATCTGCAAAATGTTGCCTCCCCCCCACAATCTGGGTCCACTTCTATTGAGCGTCCCCTCCGCAGCCTCCAGGCTCTGTATCACCGATTGTCTTGGTGGAATTCTGTGGGCCTCTCAGGGCCGTCGTGTCCCCCAACCCTGCTAAACACGGCCCGCCAGAGATTTCTGCTGTCGCCTCTTGTGAAGTCTCCCGAATCCGCCATCAACTCCCCGCTCCACACAAGATGATGGGATTCTGTAGGCACTGTAAAGCCAAGTGCCATTAGCGACCCTGCACTCAGTCGGTAGGCGCTTCAGCGATTTCTCCTCCACACCAGATTGCGCCCTGCCTCACCAAATTGATTTGTGCAGCAGGCTCCAGTCATCCTAGCCTCGTCTGGTGTTGTGATCTTAGTCTCACTTTGTGGCTAAACTGAAGTAGGGATGAAAGAAGGGCGAGTCTCCCCCCACCACCTCTAGGGATCTCTTGATTGTGTGTGGGAGGGGTAATACCAGACACAGCAGGGCAACACTGTGTTCCTCACTGGCCCACTGCACTCTTCTCACTGTGACCACCATCTCAGGGGCAGGAGTCCCTTGCTCTGCTCATGCGCCTTCCATCAGCGTATGCTGCGGGTCGCCTCCAGCTGCTCGTCGAAGCTCGTCCAGAGTTTTCATGGTCTAGTGGAAGGAGCACCATGCAGTTTACAGGAAATAAGGGAGTCAATTTAACAGAGCTGCCATTCAAGCGTCCACTCAGTCGGCCATCTTGGCCAAACTCGCACCTTTTCATAACTTTTTTTGCGACGCCCGACTTTCTTGAGCGTAGTCCGTTAGGTGTCAGAGCCCGAATATTTGGGGATTCCAAACAGGGCCTCGCGAACACCAACTTTGCTGAACATTCCCCAAGCGCCTTATGATTCACAACACGGACGGGATCTGCACTGCTCAACGTCATGCTTCACCCTGAGGCAGCAAACACAAATGTTGTGTGGATCCGTGATGGACATTTCAAGCTGCAGTCCTTGCAGCACTTAAAACCAGAGGGCTAAGGGCCCGACATGTTGGCATCAAATACAATTTGTTGCAAGATGATTGAGTGCATTTCAAACAGCGTGCAGAGTGCGTGGAAAAAAGTAACGTAGGTAAGGGGCTGTAGTGAAGAGTTTTATGTACCGCTGACAGGTCTAGGAGTCATGCAGTCGAGTCATGCAGAGGTTGAAAGACTACACAGAGCCACACTAAGCCACGCAACGATATTTTCAGAGCAGCTGACACTGGATGGGATATCTATCAGATGGGGAGAATGTAATCCATTGAATGGAAGTATCAAACAGAGTATCCATAAGAAACAATAGTAAATTAAAGTCCCAAGCCGGAACAACAATCTGGTGTTGGGGAACTGATCACATGATCTTTGCAAAAATGTGCACGAGTGGGGGGCTGGGGTCATGAAAAACAAGCCCTGTCCTGTTCCGGTGTTCTCTTGAAACCCAAAATGGCAGCAAGATACCCTTTGATGGTGTAAATCTGCAAGGAAGACCTGGTCAGAGAAAGCAGAAAATCTAGAATGGAGGATGTGGAACATGAAAAAGGATCCAGGACCCATAAAACGTACACCTTTACACCTCACAGCACAAATGGATTTGGTGGTGGGCATTCTAGCAGAGAGGAGTATGTTCAGGAAGCCCTCTGACAAATCTCACTCTTTATACCTCAACCTCTAGTCAGCCAGGCATGAAGGTTCAGGCAGCCGAGATTTGAGTGAACGACTCCAACATCAGATTGGGAGAGAAGATCTGTTCACCATACAAAAGTGACAGGGAGGGTAGACGTACATGTCCAGTAACACTGGGTACCACATTCTCTGCGCCCAGTCTGGTGCAATTCAAATCATTGGGAACCAGCAGTATGACCGGGATCTCCAGGAACAAAGAGTAGGTCGAGATCCCACATGACCGTCCATGCATCTCCCAGATCTCACAGACATGGTAAACCTAGAAAAGATCTCCTCCAGACAGAGCTCCCACTTGTGGAAGGCCAAAGTCGGCCTGCTGAAGGTATCAGTAATGAACTTTTGTTCTTGCAGGCCAGATGAGATGCAGTCAGAGATCCATTTAGGTGATAAAACAGCTTCTTTAAATAAAATAAGTTTCAGGAAAATATATATATTTAAATAACACGTACTTGGAAATACTAAATCAGTGGCAAATATATACACTATGTGGTATGACACTACTTCAAGTCAGTAATAGATGCAGACAATTTTAAACAGGCATGTGAATTCTTAAGTGAGGTGCATCAGCACAGAATTGGGAAGAAAGGAAGGTTAGTTGTGACGGGGCAGAATGCTTTATTTAGACTAGATATACAATCCTGTGTGAAGACTCCTCCAAGCCCCCAACCTGGGCAACCTGTAATGGAACAGTTAGGGAGTAACTTATCTTGTCTTTCACAGCCCAGTCTAATAAGGTTCAATAACCTTCTGCTTTCTGTAAAAGGTCCTACCACCCCAAAGTACCTGAGAGGCTACAGAAGAACAGGATCCAAGACAAATCTGGGACCCCTGGACGAATCCTAAGGCTAGAAGATGCTCTTCCTCATCACAGTAACTTTGGTGCCTTGGCAGGCGAAGTGGCAGAGTTTCTAGACAGGGGTGTTCTAGGTTGTTTCCCAAACGCTGGGGCGCACTGTAGCCTGTGAACTTCTGTGCCGTATGTTCAGTTGGCTTCCTGGTATCCCTAAACAGCATTGGAAGCTGCTCACAACATGCATGATAGTTGCTAGACGCTGTATCCTGATGAAACGGACTGGTCCATGCCCCCCAGGGATGAAGACTTGGCTCAAAGATTTGGTTTGGCTTAGTGACACCGACTAAGAATATGGCTATTTGTGCAGCCAGCAGAACAAGCGGAAGAGCATATGGAGTCCCTTCGTGGCCTACCCAATACCCAAAAACCCAGTCTCAGACACCTAAGTTATGGGGCCTAAACCCCAGATGGCGAACCAGTAACCTACCCATATAGAAATAAGTGTCACAGTGCTCAAGTGCGGTCTATGGTAATGCCTTGCGCACATGTCACTTGTTGGGGTGGAAAATATGCTGTAAGCTTGTTAACGATCTACATATGCTATGCTCTCGCTGTTGTAATTCCCTCTGACATAGTATTGTTGAAATGCCTTGAGACGTGAATCAAAGAAAGTAAAACAAAACATTTTTTTTTTTTTTAAAGATGCTCTTCCGGGGGGCGTGGTTAGGCAACACGCCACGCGGTCGCGTTTCCCCTGAGCTCCACGCCGGAGCGCCCAAGCCATGTGATTTCTCCCTTTCATAAAAGGATTTTCACCCAAAATCTTTCCCAGAAAGAATATGAAATGCAGGCAAGGCATTCGGCATAGCTCCGAGGCTTAAAATCCCTCAGATGATGCAGTTTCAGGCTAAAGTATTTGTCGGCAGAGAAGAGGAAAATGGTGGCACGCGCCATTTCAGGCGGTCCCTGAGAGGAAGATCACCTGACTGGAATGTGATACTGCTGGGGTCCCTGTGGCTGATCAGATAAAGAAGACCGGGTGGGTGGTGGAGTGCCCTGCTAGCATAGCGAGACCGGACGGGTATCAGGGCTTCAGTCGAAGAGTCCCCAGAGAAGAGGAGGAGCGGGGCCGTGCTATCAGCACAGAGCACGTCGCGGGGGAGGGGATCCCCCCGCTGCCCCGTCCGTCCCGGCGGCGGCATGCCCCCGTAAGAAGCTCGCCGTGGGACGAGGTGCAGTGGAGGAGCTGTCTATCCCCAGGAACAGCGGAGAGGCTCCGGGTCTTGTCCGACGGGCGGCGGAGTGGAGGTGGGTCCCTGCAGCGCTGCTGGGCTGGCTGGCGTCCGGCTCCGGCGCAGCAGCGCATAGTCCCCACATCAGCGCGGCCGGGGTTCCGGGGTTCGAGGGAGTCCTCCCGCCTCATCGGGACTCACTGGTCAGGGAGAAAGGAGTGAGACCCGCGCGGCCTTGCCGGCTATGGGAACCGGGCAGCGTCTGTATCCGTAGCGGGGAGGCTCTCCGCCGGCATACCGGGAACGCTTGAAAAGGAAAGGAGTCCCCCACTGCCTCTCCAGCCCTAATTTCTACGTGGCGCCGGCCCCCTGAAGAGAAGAGCCGGGGCAGTGAACGCTGGGGTTGCCCCCTGCTGCCCAAGATTGACGGACTGGTGGAGAGGCCGAGGAGGCCCGTAAAGCTCCTGGAGAGGCCACCCACAAAGCGGAGGAGACGCCTCAAGAGCATCCTGAACCTTGGTGAGTGCAGGGCCCTGGGGCACCAAGTGCGTACAGAGCAGGGACTGGGTTCTGGGACTACAGGGAGCCACAGCCACAAGAGCAGAGGCGGGGAGACAGACACGGGGAACAATCTTTTACTATACCACCAGTCTCTCTTACTTTCTGTAAGGCACACAACAATACTAAAGCACGCGCAATGAGCTCCTGCATGCCTCACCTTTTGGGTGCTTCGGGTGGCTCCGGGAAGCCAAATAAGCGGCACCTGCAGTCCCGACAAGAGACGCACAAAACTGCAGGCCAAAAGGCAACACATGGCATCGAAGCTTACTTAGCTCCTCAACCTGAGGATCTGTCTTTTGCAAATCTCATCACGGCTGAAATCCGCCCGGCCACGAATCTGCCTGCAAATATGTCGGTGTCCAAGGAAGACTTAGAGGGGATGTTTAAATCTTTTAAACAAGACATCACCCAGGAAATTAAGAAGGAAATAAAGACCTCTAAGGAATCCTTGGCTCAATCTCTTGCAGACCTCACGGCCCATCTTGGGGGTCTGGAATCCAGAGTTAACGACCTGGAGAACGTTACATGTATACAATCCCACGACAGCGAAGCCTTGGCGGGAATGGTAAAGGCCATTGAGGAGCACCTCGAGGACATTTGGGCAAAACAGGCCAATCTAGAAAATAGTTCGAGACGAAACAATGTGCGCATCCGCGGGGTCCCCAAGAAGATTCCCGACCGAGACTTGGCAGAATATGTTGAGACGCTGTTCAGGGCCCTCCTGGAACTGCCACCAAATGCAGACCTGAAGTTAGATAGAACTCATCGAGTGTACTCCTCGGCCCAAATGAGGAAAAACCTACCCCCAGACGTGCTCACCCGGGTACACTTCTACTGCCAGAAAGAAGATATTATGGCAGCAGCTAGGGGCTCAGCCTCAATACGATTCCAGGGAGAGGAGATCCAACTGTTTCAGTATCTGGCCCCTTACACCTTGGCACGCAGACAGCGTATCCAGAAAGTGACTTCTTGGTTGAGGGCCCGAAAGATTAGATATCGGTGGGGGTTCCCATGTAAGTTGATGTTCGAACTTCACAACCAACATCACAATCTCTTCGGAGGTAGAAGCGAAAAGCCTGATGGGGGGAGACACTCGAGGAGGGAGACTAACCCACGATCTCTGTAAGAGAATGGCTCTGCCCCACCCCCACCGTCCAGGGTCCGGCGGGGGAGGTCCCGACGCTGCTCTCTACAATTCCAGGCCAAGAACCTAAGACGGGGAAAACAATTGCAGCCTCTGAGGAGTCTTCACCACCGGCAGCATTGGAGGAAAGGAGTGGGACTGCGACCTGAACAATTCAAGGGCAGGAATTTCAATTTTTCATTGAGGGGATTCTCTCACCTTGGAGCCTCGGGCTAATTCTCTCTCCCATCCGGGGTAAGCAATTTCCTGGCAGGATGAGGGATTCCGGGCAACATTGGTGGCCTCTCGATCGATACTTGAATGTGTTCATGAATGCTTCACCTGTAAGCCTGCTTCGAGGTAACGGAAAGGGACTAACCTACATCATCTGAAGCTTTGAAAAGCTAGAGCACTCCCTTTCCGCTCACAAATTCATGTTTAGCTCGACTTTGGGCATTGGACATTCTGATTAGTTTAGATGGCTTGGGCGGCAGAATGGAAGGCGCCCGGTGTATTTGGTAATTGGGTTAAAATTACCTTGGGGACTACGAGTAATGCATTTTTTGAGGAAAGTAGCTTGTTTATGTGGCATCATTGGTTTCTACTTTAATATTTTCTTCTTGAATTTTTTTTGTTTACCCCTACCTTGTACCTGGTGGGGGGAGGTTATGTTTTGCCTCACCACAGCCCATATCCCTATTGCTCCGAAATGTTTTTTTTAAAAAACTTTTATTTATTGGCAGAAGGTTAGGACAGGTACAGCACATATCATGCAGAGAGACAGCAATCCCTATTGGCATACAGGCATTACAGCGAGATCAATTACAAGTAGCACAGAATGTGGGGGGGGGGGGATCATGGCATGGGGATATCACAAAGTGTTAAGTTCATGTGGGGAGTCGGGCAGCTCCGGCAGGGGGTGGAGCGCTAGTCCACCTCGTCTTTGCTATTCAGATAGCTGCAGAATTCAGTCCACACATTCTTGGGGCGGGATAGGGTGGGTAATGAGACAATATATTCTTCTTCACATGTTTGTACCCAAGTGAGAGCCTTCAACCACATCTTTAGAGTCGGGGGAGATCGGCGCTTCCAACATTGTAATATACATCTTTTGGCAACGATTGTGCTCACATTCAAGAATTTTGACTTTTTTCACCATCCCCAGCTCAGACCCCAAACAACAAGGCCAATGGGTCAGGTTCAACCGGGGATCCAACTATCTCCGAGAGCGCCTTCGTCACCGCCCGCCAGAACGTGCCTAGCGCAGCACATGACCAAAACATATGTATATGGTCCGCTTCTTCAGACGTACATTTTGGGCATGTGTGGGTCAGGGAGTGAGAACATTTCGGAATTTTGAACGGTGTGTAGTAAAGTCTGTTGAGGAGTTTATATTGTATGTAGCGAAACCTAGCACTTGGAGAGACCTTGCGCATATGTGCACACATTTTGTTCCACATTTCATCGGTAATTTCCCTCCCTAGCTCCTCGGCCCAGGCTTCCCGTGGCTTGGGGGATACGTCCTCTAGTTTCCCTAGCTGCATTTTGTACAGGGAGGATATAATTCCCCTACTTCCTGCGGAGTTTGATATGTACTGGAGCTCTGGGGAGTCCGGCGGCTCCTTTGGGTACGAGGGCCACATTCTACGGACTGCCGCTCTTAGCCGAAAGTATTGTAATAGCTCCAACTGTGAGTTGGAGTGTTCGGGCCGCCACGTTAGGGGCGTAATAAATTTACCGTCCGGATATAGGTCGGGGAGTGCACGGTAGCCCAGGTTTCCCCAATGACGGATGAACTGCTGATCGTGTGTGGGAGAGAGCCCAGGAACTTGCCATATGGGGAGCCACTTGTAGTACGGGCGATGGTCCTGTTTTGAGTCGCGAATGGTATTCCACGCTCTAATCATGGCCACGACCGGATCCGCCTGGGCATCCGTCTGATATGTATGGTGTAACACTAGGGTCATTATATTATTCCCTTCGCCAGCCAGTTTCTCCAATTTGACATGTGGGGACGGGTTGCTGTGTTCGTACCATTGTGTGGCATGCTGGGCCTGAGCTGCAATCCAGTACAGTGTAAGGTCAGGGGGCTGCAAAACCACCTTTTTCATAGGGTAGAGTCATATGTTGCCATTTTTTACGTACGCCCCCAGAGTGCCATAGAAATTGGGCACACGCCTAGTGGAGCCTCTTGAAATAGTGCTTCCCGGGCCATACCGGGACGTTAGCGAAAATATAGAGGAGTTTGGGAACCACAATCATTTTTATGAGGGATAGCCTGCCTGCGAGGGACAGCGGAAGATTGAGCCATCTGAGCATTTTGGACCCAGTGAGTTGTGCCGTGGTCTCATAATTCTCCGCCAGTAGAGAGGTTTTGGTACGTGATACTTGCACGCCGAGGTATCTGATACCACCTGGGGACTAGCGCAGGGGGAATTCGCATGATGGCTGATGGGTCGCCTCGGTGAGAGGAAATATCTCTGATTTAGAGTAGTTAATGGTAAAGCCCGAGTACGTGCCAATTTTAGTTATGTCTCTGATGATTGGGTCTAGATACGTGGAAGGGTTTCTGACATACAGGAGCACATCATCAGCATATAGTGAGATGATTTCTGGTGCATCCTGTAGACGAATGCCCTTACGGGTGTGCTTATTTCGAACATGGTCCGCCATAGGCTTGATAGCAAGCGCAAAAAGGATAGGGGAGAACGGGCATCCCTGGCGGGTTCCTCTATGTAACGCGAAGGGAGAGGAGACACTGGAATTGACCAACACCCTGGCCGTGGGTCCTGTATACAGGAGTTATATGTAGGCGATCATATTAGGTCTAATGTTCATTTTCTCCTCTCCAACACGGCCCACAGGTACTGCCAGGAGACCATGTCAAACGCCTTCTGTGAGTCCAGTGTTACTGCTACTGCGTTCGCTTCAGAGTCTATTCTGGCCCTCACGTTGAATATACGGCGGATATTAAAGCGCTGTGGAGCGGCCGGGGACGAATCCGTTTTGGTCTGCATGGACTAGGTGGGGCATGAATGGAAGGAACCTATTTGCTATTATTTTGGCAAATATCTTCAGGTCAGTGTTTATAAGCGATAAGGGCCTGTAGGAACCGCATTCATCAGGGGGCTTGTCTGGTTTGGGGAGGACGGTGATCAGGGCTTCTCTCAAGGAGGGAGGGAGGGTGGCTGACTGTAGTGATTCAGCCCAGACCCAGAGTACGGGAGCCAGAATAGCAACATACTCCTGGTAAAACTCAGATGTGAGCCCGTCTGGACCGGGGGCCTTGTTCTTGGGAAGTTCAGAGATTACCTGGACTATCTCATCCAGGGTGAATGGGGCATCTAGTTGTTCATTGGTGCTTTGGGAGATGAGGGTCATGGGGATGTTTTCTAACAGATCGTCCAGGTCTTGAGCAGTGTGCTCTGGCTGGGGGCCGTATAGAGTGGCATAGAAGCGAGCAAAGAAGTCAATGATGGATTGGTCGGACCAGTGTCATGAGCCTTGTTCATCGAGAATGCCATCTATCCTAGTTCTTCCCCTCTCCGACCGGACTAGTTTAGCCAGGGTCCTCCCGGGTCTGTCCCCCTCACCATATCTACGGGCAGCTACAGGACGAGCATAATATCGCACCTCGCTCAGGGCGTGAGATTCAAATACCTCCAGTTCCGTTCTAATTTTTGCGAGGGTCGCCAGGGCTGGTGCAGAAGCATGCTCCTGTTCCAATGTTTTAAGCTTTGCTTCAGAATTATTTAGGGCTTGGCCTGATAGATTTGAGGACCCCGGCCTCTCTTGAAATGCACATCCCCCTGATATACACCTTAAATGCCTCCCAGCGGGTCCCCTCGTTGGTGTCTTGTGTGTTATTTTCAAAAAAGGCGTGTATATCAGACGGGATATCCGCCTTAAAGACAATGTCAGATAGCGCGTTAGCTTTAAAGCGCCAAGGAGGTCGTGCAGGGAGAGTCCCTCCCAGCTGGATCTGTAGCAGTACTGGAAAGTGATCTGAAAGTGTACGTGCTAGAATCTCGACACTCGTCCCCTTGCCCACCAGGCATCCCGACAATAGAAACACATCTATTCTTGAGGAGCTATTGTGAACCGTTTAATGGAAGGTGTCTCTTTCCTGGGGGTGGAACATTCTCCATACATCGTGTAGGTTTAGGGTATTCATGTGTGTTATAAGTTGTCTGGCGGCACAGGATGTGACCCTGCGTGAGGTGGTTGTTCTGTCCAGGACATTGCCGAGTATAAGATTCATATCTCCCCCCCATATAATAGGAACATCTACATATCTTGTCAGGATATCAGCTATTGCATCTATGAATTCGGGGGAATCAGTGTTGGGACCATATGAATTGGCTATCAAGCATTCCTCGTTTTCCAAAGTGCAGTGGAGGATCACATACCTGCCGTCTGTGTCAATATGGGCTGTGTGAAGCGTAAGTTTGACCGATTTGTGGATAAGAGTCAAGACGCCCCTGCACTGAGTGGAGTATTGAGTGTAGAATCTATTAGGGCCCCAGGTCTGCGCCAGGTTAGATGAAAGGAGTTTCCGTGCATGAGTCTCCTGCAGTAGGAGTACCTTAATTCCAGGTCTCTGTGCATATGCAGTAATCCTACGGCACTTCGTAAAGTTAGATAAACCCTGTACATTCCACGTTAACATTTTAATAGCCATGGTGATACTTTAAGGAACATCCCAGACAAAGGGGCCATCTTTGATTACAGTCAAAGATCTGTTTCTGATTCCCATTGTATGTGCTGCGGCCCGCCATGGAAGCAGACCGGTCCTCTCCCTCCTGCCAGTTTTAACATAACACCCCACAACTTTACCACCTAGCAGTGTGATAATACCCACCCCAAGAGCGCTCACCTGCATGCCATCCCCAACTCGGCGACGCGCGGTGTGCACGACCCATAGCATGAATGCCAGGGCGCCACGACCAGACCAGTCGCTTCAGTCAGGGGTTAAACCAAGAACATAACCACAACATTGAGATTGCAATTGCAGTGGGGGCGCCACTGCCGTGTACCCAATTAAGCAAATAGTGTGGCGCATACGCGCCCAACAGGCAGCAACAACATTTCAAAGCATATGTTACAGTGAAAAATTGTTGTAGGATAGCGTCTTCAAAGGAGAAGTGCAGTCATCGCCAGTGCGATGGGAGTCTAGGGACCTCAGTCATTGTTCATCTCATCATCAGGAGGCGCCTCCCAAGGGATTTGTGCTTCAATGAATTTGACTGCTTCGTCCGGGACCCTGAAGTAGTACAGTTTATTACGGAAAGAGAATTTCAGGCGTGCCGGGAATAGCATTGCATATTCGATATTTCTGTCGCGGAGCATTTTCTTCACGCCATTAAACTGTCTGCGCTCCGCCTAAACCCCCACAGAAAAGTCTGGGAAGATTCTTATGATTTGTGAGTCCATTCGTAGTTCACCTCTCTCCCGTGCCAGTCTCAATATGTGGTCTCTATCCCGATAGCTGAGGATTTTCGCTATTATCGGCCTTGGGAAATCACCCGGCTTCGGGCGGGGAGCGAAAGAGCGGTGCGCTCGCTCGACGGTGAAGAAAGGTGAGAGTGGAGGGTCAGCCATTAGATCCTTGAGGAGGGATTCAACCGCCAGCTCCATACGGCCCTTCAGTGCAGACTCCGGAACCCCCACAATACGAATATTATTCCTTCGGGACCTCGATTCAAGATCGTCACACTTGGCCTTGACACTCTTCATGTCGCGGACCAGCCCTGCCACTGTGTCTTGGAGTGTGTGCACGCCGTCTTCGGTTGTCCCGATTCTGGTTTCTGTCTCGGTGATCCTGGTGCTATGTTGATCTAGTTTCGACCTGAGCGAGGCCACATTAGCATTTATATCGTCCAGCTTCTCATGGAAGGAGGCAAAGTTTTTGGCCATCGACTCCATCATTGTGGTTAGGTCCGGTTGATGGGGTTCTAGTGGGGTCTCATTGTCGGCGGCATTGGAGGAGGTGGTACTCTGTTCCGCCCTGGGCGTTGGTTTGGCGAATTTGTCCATAATCCCAGCCTTGGATGTCCCACGGGATTTGCTGGGCATCCCAAAGTAGGTGATAATGAGTACAAGTGTAAATGGGTTGATTACAGGGAGAGTCAGATGGCGCGGGTGGAGGCCGCTGTGCGGACGGCTCCGCTCAGCAGCGCACCTTAAGCTGGGTCCTCTTGTTCGCGGCCAAGCAAGGGGTCCAGACGGGCGCTCCGGAGTCGTGTATGTGTCAGCCGTCCGGGGAGTAGCAGACGTTTGCACAGAACAGGAAAGGCCCAACCGACCAGCAGTAGGAGCTCAGGACGCAGAGTAGGCGCGTGGGGCAAGGTAGGTAGGTATGTTCATTCCCTATGAGTAGGGACCGACCCTGTATCGAAGGAGGCCACTTTGCAGGCGCCAAGCTGGGGGCCGTGGATCCTAGCGATGCAGCATTCGCGGGTGTACTTGGGTAGTCCCCCAGCTCAATACCTCACGTTCCAGCGAGCCGGTTAGAGTAAAGGGAAGGCAACTCCGGGCACTACCGGCCAACCGCCAGCGGTGCGGGCGCGAACTGAAGCGCCGCCGGGGAGGAGGCCGCAGGCCACGCCAGCGAAAGTCCTCCCGCGAGAGTCCTCCCGCCGCGCCTCCAGGTAGATCGTGCCTGCAGTCCTCCGTCAGTCAGCAGTTGTCCAGGGAGCGGAAGAGGAGGGGGCGGGCACGCCGTCAGGAACGCCGCAGGCCAGGCGAACCACCATGGCCCGGGATCTCAGGCACAGCGTCATAGGAGGTAGGCCTGGCGCGTCCTCCCCGGCCCAAGGAAGGGCCGCAAGCAGGGTCCCCGCTGTCCAAATTTCTCCGGGATTGGACATGGGTGTAGCTCAGGAGCAGTGCTACACACCTCTGTACCTTCCAGCAAAGGATTCGATGTTACGCCACCGATGGTAACAGATAGGATGCTGTAGGGTACGGAGCTCCGCGGCTAGGCAGCCATTTTCTAGGCTGCTCAACAGCACCCCCTGCTCCGAAATGTTTGACCTAAACAGGTATTCTGGTTCTGAGCTGGTTGGGAGAGCCAGATTGAAGCCAAAACCCGAGCAAGCATACAATGGCAACCCCTAGTTATTAATTAATCTCGCTCAATGTGCAAGGTTTGAACTCCCCCTTGAAACGCAAAGCACTCCTTCATCGACTAAAGTCCTTAGAAGCTTCATTTATGTTCCTTCAAGAGACCCATTTACTACCGGTTGATGAGTTTCGGCTAAACAATAGGCTCTATCCCACCAAATTCTTTGCCTCAAGTGGGTTGAATAAACGAGGGGTTGCCATTCTGGTGCGCAAGGGGATTTCCTTCAAGACCCAGGGTGTAGTACGAGATGAGGAGGGAAGGTTCCTACTGATCAATGCCATATTAGATGGCCGTAAGGTTACATTGGTCTCCATCTACGCCCCAAATGCTAACCAAAACCAATTTTTTATGAAGTTGTCAAAAGCTCTGTATGACCATGCAGAAGGGGAAGTGAATCTAGGGGGGGATTTTAATACAGTGGTCAACCCCCTAATGGACAAAACGCTACCGCCAACAGTGAACGATAGGAACAACTTCAAGGCTCTCACCTCACTGCTGAGCGATCATTCCTTGATTGAGGTATGGAGATATTGCCATCAAGAAGAGAGGAATTACATATTTTTCGGCAGTTCATGGGGGATTTTCGATGTTAGACATGTTTTTTATTTCCGAGACTCTGATTCAAGATGTACTGGAAGTGGACATACTCCCCGAAGCATTAGCAGACCACTCCCCGGTTTTACTATCTATAACCCCTCTCCGAAGTGTCCCCCCTCCCCCACGAAACCCCCCTGGAGGCTAAATGACCCTTTGATCTGCGTCCACATTAGGGAAACCATGGAGTTATACTACAGGGAGAATGGCACGGGATGTGGGTTGGGGTTCGATTTGGGAAGCAAGCAAAGCGGTACTCGGGTGTCATCTAATGGAACAGGCGGCCCAACGTGGGCGAGCCAGGAGATTACTGCAGGAGCAGTTAGAAGGGGAAGTCCTTAGGTTGGAAGGAGTGCTCAAGGGAAAACCCTCCGGAAGGGCACTATGAGACCGGAGGACGGCAAAAAAAGCGCTCGAAGCACATCATATGGGGAAGGTGGCCTATGGTACGATACGCACCAAACAATTATTTTACACAAAAGGAAACAAAGCTAACAAACTATTGGCGGCCAAACTGGGCAAACAGACTAAACAAAACAGAAGAGACTTCCTGCGAGATAAATCAGGCAAAGGCACGTACTCTGAGGAGGGCAAATGTCGGATTATAGAAGAATTTTTTAAAGAACATGCAACCCCACATAAAGGGGACTCGCAGTCTGCTGGAGAGTTTGTATCCAACGCAAACCTCCCACAACTGCCATATACCTCACTAGTCTCCTTAGAAGCCCCAATATCGATGGAGGAGGTTGAGTCCACCATCAAAGCCCTCCACCTTGGCAAGGCCCCGGGCCCAGACGGGTTCACAAACAAAATTTTACAAAACCTTTGCAAAAGAACTCTCTCCTCACCTTACAAGACTATTTAACACCATATGGGAAACAGGGTCTGTCACACAATCTATGGCTGAATCAAACACAACCTTACTCCTAAAACCTGGAAAAGACCCACCGGATTGTGCTTCCTACCGACCCATAGCCTTGCTCAATACCGATGCCAAGCTGTTTAGTAAAATCATCGCTCGACGCTTGGGAGAGACGTTACCGGCACTAATAGACAGGGACCAGACGGGCTTTATCCAGGGCTGAGCGGCCCAGGACAACATTCGGAGAGCAATAGACCTAATAGCGCTGGCTCCCTCTATACCAGGGGCCCCTTTCTTTGTTATCCTTAGATGCCCACCGGGCCTTTGATAGCATGTCTTGGGACTATCTACAATTGGTCCTGAAGGGTTTTGGATTCGGCCCACAATTCTCTAAATTGGTTTTGGCCAACTTCCGGATCCCCTTCACCGGAATCCGAGTCAATGCTCACTGGAAACCACAGATACCCCTCGGCAGAGGGACTAGGCAGGGGTGCCTGCTTGGAACCATTAGCCCAACATATTCGTCTGCATCCCGACATTCAAGGGTTCACGGTGGGAGATCAGAATCACAAGGTAGCGCTATATGCGGACGATGTTCTCTGCTTCTTGAGAGAAGCTCGAACCTCGATCCCCCCGCTCATGAGCTTGCTCGACAGTTTTGCGCAAATTTCGGGCTTCACAATAAACATGGCCAAATCCAAAGGCCTGAACCTATCTGAAACACCTGAAGTGATAAATGTAATACAAAACACTTTCTCCCTTAGCTGGGTTAACTCTAAAATAACATACCTTTGGGTGCACCCGACTCCTACATACTCGGGATTGGCAAGAGCCAATATTCCATTGCTGATAAAGGATGCGAAAGAATCCCTACTAAAATGGGGCACCCAGGAGATTTCATGGCTGGGGCGCGTAACAGCAGTGAAAATGACCTTGCTACCCCGGCTTCTTTATGCATTCCAGGTTCTCCCAGTCCATATCTCAGAGCAAGATTCACAAGACTTGCAGAAGGAGATATGTAGATTCATCTGGCAGCGGACTACTCCTAGAATTCAGCGTAAGAGCCTCGTCAGAAGTAGGCAGCTGGGAGGTTTAGGGCTCCCATTTATCTTAAGATATTACCGAGCAACCCAAATTGCCCCTATCCTGAGCTGGGCCATCCAAGAGGACCCCCCCAAATGGCGGGACATTGAACAAGTGTTCTCTCCCATCTCCCCTTGCTTCCGCGGGAGGCACGGACCTCAGGGAAGCCCCTTCTCCCAACTACGAGCTCCACCCTTAGATGCTGGGACAGGCAGAACACTATAAGGGGGATCCCTCAGGGTCTAGGCCCCTTAACCCCAATTACACAGAACCCAACTTTCACCCCAGGGCTTCAACCTAATTCTTTCCAAAAATGGACAAGAACAAAACAGGGACCTTAAAAATGCAGGAGCTCTATGCAGATAATAACCCCTTGACGTTTATCCAATGTAAGGAGAAGTTTAGCCTCCCGGAATCTGAAAGATTTCGATATATACAACTCAGACATTGGATCACCAACCCAATTGTTAAAAAGGCCGCCATCAGACCTCCCACAGGCCTAGAAATAACGATCTCAGAAGGACAACGGTCACACAAAGTGGCTACGGGCTATCGTCTTTTAGAAATTATTCCAAAGGAAGAGAAACTTTCATATATGTTGGCTTGGGAGAGGGAGCTGGGGAGAGAGATTGCTCCAGAATCATGGCAGAGAATTTGGGACAGAGCTCCTAGGTCCCCTAGATGCACAACTGTCAGGGAATGCGCATTTAAGATATGTTATCGATGGTACTTCATGCCCCAGAGGCTACACGCAATGAATGTAGATTACCCTGATGTGTGTTGGCATGGTTGTGGGGCAAAGGGAGACTTGGGGCACTTGTGGTGGTATTGTCCGATTATTCAATCCTTTTGGTTGGAGGTCAGGTCCAAAATCAAGGACATTTGTGGAACCCTTCTCCCCATGGACCCATTAGTGATGGTGTTGGGCGACACCCCAGATGGTGGATCATACCCGCAATCGGGTCCCAGAGCGAGACTAATTAAACATCTATTGATGGCAGCCCGCCTTACCCGTGCACGATTCTGGAAAGATTTTGAGGGCCCCCCACATCGCTCACTGGTGGGTTAAGGATTGGGAGCTTCTGGGAATAGAGAAGCTAACGGCTGCATTGGAAAATCGGACGAACACATTCCAGAACATCTGGGGCCCATTCCTGGACCATGTGGAGGAGAGGGAACACATGTTCTTTCAACCCAGACTGGTGAAATACCTCCTTCAGCCTTGAAGAGTTGGGAAAAGGGAATGAAAGAAGGACCCATCAGCTTGAAAGTGGAATGGGGGAACGTCATGGGGCACGGGGGTAATACCCAGAACTAAGGGTGCTGCGGGTGAGGTCATTTTTTTTTTTCTCTATTATTGTCCTTTTTTCATTTCGTGTCCAATGCTACAGAACACAAAGCCACAATACTACAACCCTGAAGGTCACTTGTGAATTACTCTCACTAGAAGAATCATAAAAGTGTTAAAATTAAATGTTAATGCATTGTTAACTTAATTGAAGTTGGAAGCACGGTGGTTAATGCTGAATTTTAATAATTTTTTTTGCATCTCATTGGCCGAGCTAATGAATGAGTAACTAGGGCGGATGACCGCCTAATTGTAAGCAAGTAATATTGCCACTGATTGGTTTGTTAATGAATGCAATGTTGATCGATGTTTCAATAAAAAGATTCAGACAAAAAAAAAAAAAGATGCTCTTCCTCGTCACAATACCTTTGGTACCTTGCCAGATGAAATGGCAAGTTACTCGGTTTCACTCAACTATTTCCCTCAGAGGATGCATGCCCCCCCACTCCCTTTGAAGGAGCCACTGGAATGCTGAGTCCGTGAGAAAACCAGAACCATATTCTTTCTGAAGTGTAGCAGTTCTACTCTTTGCAGTGCTCTCCTTGGGTCGATGATTTCTCTTACTGTAGAAGTCCTGTTAATATGAAACTTGCTGTGGGACCCTTCGATGACTTCTGGCGGCGATGGGTGCATAGGCCACTTTTGGTGTCAGGTTTCAGAATATTGCAGTTTTCCACCTTTTGGTTCTTCAGTGCTGCAGCATGGCCCTCTGGACGGCTTCTGGTGACCTGGACTCGACCACTTGAGTGGACCATGGCCTACACAAAGTCTGGACCCTCAGGACATCTTAGCTTCTGGTGGCAGGAAACCCACCGACGGACCTTCTTTTGCACTCAGCGGTTCTGGACTCTCTCCATCAGGAAAAAGTTGTCAGTGATGATGACCAGGATATCCCTTGCAATGTTCTTAGGCAGTACAGAACTTTCGCAGCTCCGAGTGTCCAGCAGCACTATGCCAGGTACCTCCTCTTCTGGGCGGTAGACAGAAACGTCTTGAAGCGGTCACAAAATGCACCTCCGGACCCTGGGTGACACCAACGGACTTCTTCGATTCGAGATGGCCGGGAACCCCTCTTCAGGACTCACGAAGACCCCTTCCCGAATGGCAGGCACACTCAAGTGACTTCCAGGGTACTTCAGATGAAGATTAGCAGGTTGCACGATGGTCCCTCATAGCTTGGGTAGAGGTCTCCTTTGCAGGTACTCTGTGGATCAGTCCTTGGAAGAACACAGCAGCTTTTGAATGAAGACAATTCAGCAGCAGCAGCAGCAGCCTTCTCCTCCAGCTGAGGTTCAAGGAACAACTTCTTTTTACTTCAGCTTCGAATCAAATTGCAGAGTCAAAGGTTCCCTGCTAAACACATTGATTCCCATTTACTAAGGCTGAGCTGGGCTCAGTCAACCAATCGCACAGAAGCGCATTCATGCAGGCAGGCAGCCAATCAGGCTCACAGGCATTCAGACCATTCACTCCACCCAGACACCCATAACAAAGAATTTGGATAAGGTTAAGTACCCAGCCTTTCCACACACTAGACTGCATTCATCTCAGTTTCAGTCAGGGCAGTCTCAGTCATTGTGTCACACACAGAAACCAGACACCCATAACACAGAATATGAGTTCACTACAGACTCCATTCACTCAGGTCCCACCCCTAGAGTGTCCTCACAACACAGTTTCTGGGAAGGCTCCAGTCAGTCTTACAGGAGGCAGCCCCACAGCCATACATGGTATTTTCACCCAACAGCCCATCAGGGGGAAGGAACAGAGGCAGGGTTCCCCATGACTTTGGGGAAACAAGGTAAAAGGCAATAGAAACCAAGAGGCCATCTTGCCTTCCTGCAGGAATTGATTCCTATGGCAGGGTCTGGGTGTCCCAAAATGGAAGACACTCAGCGCCACTGCCAAGTCAGCATGTAGCTGCCACCAGCTCATACCTGATCTGTGGGCAACACACAGATGCCACAAAACACAAAAAGGGTTCAAGGGCTTACCCCCATACATGGGTGCAATAAGGGTATCCCATGGGTGTTGTTCACCAAAAGGAAAACATGAAGAGCTACACTGTCAGAGGTCCAGGCTGGCTGGACCTCAGTGGCAGGAAACCGATAAAAAACACACAGCAAAGGGGTAGGGGTCGGACAAGGACTAGATGGCCCTGTCTCTACCCAAGACATTTCCAGAATCAAAGCCCCCTGGTCAAATAGCGAAAAAGAATTTGGTCATGCCACAGGAGGAGTTGATGGCCCTTAGAACCAGGAAGCCTGAACCCAAAAAAATAATTTCTCACACATCAAGCCTCTTACTCTCCCCCATGTGTTGAGGTAATAAAAGACATCTTCAGGCTTACAGTGGAGGCATTTATTGTGCAAAGACAAAAGACGGGTCAAAAGCAGCCACCCTTTGCTTCTTTGTCAGATCCCTGCCCACAGTCGGCACCGAAGAAGTTATGACCACAATTCGAGGATCAGGGACTCTACAGTCGGGTTCAAGAGCAGGATGGTCTCCCTCTGCGGGCCTTCATCAAGAATGTCCATCAGTTCAAATTGCACCTTAGATCTTAGGGGCTGACAATGCTATGGTGTCCATCCCCTTGGCCATCAGGCACTCAAAGTCTGAAGCTTTCCTGGTTTAAGTGCAGGGAGCATGTCAAACTCTGGAGAAGTGTCTAGACCTCTTGTAAATCAGCAGTAACATCTAGCAAGACTCCCTCCTCCACAAATAATTCCTCAGGCAAGTCCCTAAATTCACTGGGTCATAAGAGTTCAAGCCGAAGGAGAAAGGTCACCTCCTTCATAGTAAATATCTTCCATATGACACACAAAAGCACCCCTACGTAGCAGGTCGTACTACCATGGAATCTTGGTGCTGGTGGCACCATGGATTGAGGAGCTGAAACCATAAGAAAAAAAACTTAAGACGAGGGGTGTGGTGTAGAGATGAGTCCACGCCCAACTGAGCCGTGGCCGAGCCTGAAAGCGTACGGTTATGGGCATTTGTAGGGTCTCTGCCTGCTCGACCCTGATGGCACCCTTAGCTCCGAGACCCTTGTGAACACATCAAGCATCTTCTGCCGAAAGGCCTCCCATTCCTCCAGCGTGAAGAATTGGGTGGGGAAAAAGTATGCAGAGTCTATTACAGAGGAGACCCTAGAGGGGCGATTTTGTTCGAGGAGGAACAAAAATTGTGTTTTGACAAACCGTTGGGTGAATGAGAACTTTTGCAGCGTTTCTCCCTTTTGTTCTTGCAGACCCTGGACCAATCCTCTTAGAAGTAGAGGAAAAGCCAACAGGTTTGTAGTAGTAACATAAGAAAAGCATTTAAGAGGATTGGCGCTAGGTAAAAATATTTGAGGTACATTGCCAATCCCACCTCACTAGGGGTTACTATGAGGGGATCAGTGGTCACAACTCCACCAATCACGACCAGGCAAGGGAGAGTTAACGAGTGGGCTTAATGCTCTGTGATGAATCTGGCGATGTCATCACCCCTTTCCTGGGGCAAGCCTCTTCCCATGTGGCCAGGGAAAGGCGGAAGCTGCCTGATCGTGACCGTGCTGATGGTTACCTGCGCAAGGACCACTTAGGGGAGCACAAACAGGGAGACAGAAGAATACTGAATCCAAATGATCCTTCAATTGTAATTCTTAATGACACCCATGTGCCCTTGCAACATTCCTGTATGGCTTATTGTGATGTAGATGGAAATATTACTTACCATAATGTTCTTTCTATGGATTCTTCTCCAGCAGATTCCTCATCTGGTGGATATCGTCATCCATCTCTGCTGCTCTGAAAATTCTTTGACAAGGGGCGTTGTGAACATCAACTCAGCTGTCGATCGTCAGTCCGTCTTGATCGGTGCTTGATCGTCGACTCCAGACGGAACATCTGGTGTCGCATATATACCATGTCACTATGCCCCGTACCTCAACTCCCCCTTTTTCCCCAGAGCTCGACCGCTGCAAAGGAAAACCGTGAAAGGAAAGGGGTAAACAGCCAATAAGAGGTTAACAAGCATCCCAACGGGATGAAAAATTCTGTGGAAGAGTTCCACGGTAGCCTGAATCAAAGACAAATCTTTGATTGCTTGAGAGAACATGTGGCTTGCCAGACAGAAAAGGGTCACTTGAGGACCATCATGAGGTGTCGACTCACTAAGAGACTCGCAGCAACTGCCAACGCTTTCTGAGCAGGGAGAGGAGAGAGATGAAAATCTGCATGAGAAGAATCAATAGAAAGAACATTACGGTAAGTCATTTCTCCTTCAATGGATTGCCTTTCTTCCGAAGATTCCTCATCTAATAGACTCCCCAAGCAGTGAAATAATGGAGGCGGGCAGAAAGTTCACAGTAACAATTTTTGCAGTATTGCCCTGCCAAAACCTAGGTCCACCCCACGGGCGACGTCCGGCTGTAGTATCTGGTAAATGTATGGAGTGAAGACGACATTGCCATATGGCAAATATCCCTAACTAGGACCCCATCCCCCTGTCCCACCTTTGCAAGGCTGTCGATGCCAAGACCCCTCGGATTGAGCTCCCTGCCTGCAGACTGATAGCATTCTGCAATGCACAATAAAATCTGTGATAGCGTCTGCTTTGTTACAGCCAGGCCTTTCCGGGCTAGAGTGGAGGCCACAAATAGCTGATCAGATTTACGAAATTGACGTCCTTGCTACGTAAAAACTCAAAACACTTGTCATCCATCCAATGGAAGCGCTCCTCTTTGTTAGAAGGGTGCGGCGGTGGGTAGAAAAACTGGTAGGTCTCTGGCTTGTGAAAGGTGAAACTTAGATGCCACCTACGGCAGAAATCCCGGCCTTACTTTAAGCAAGACCTTCTCACGAAAGAACCGCAAAAACACAGGTTTGCAACAGAGGGCTAGCAATTCAATGACCTGCCTCGCGGAAGTAATAGCAACCAAGAAGGCAGTCTTCAGAGCGAGCAGCCGCAGAGAACAGGAGAGCATGGGCTCAAAGGGAGCAGACATCAAGAAAGTAAAAATCAGATTTAAATCCCAATCTGAGATAACAAAGGGAGTTGGCAGAAACTTATTCACAAGGTCTTTAAAGGAATTGGTTCATAACCGGTATCGTAAAAAATGAACTTTGATCCGGGGACCGCTTGAACACAAACAAGACCGCCAAATATCCTTTGACTGTGGTAACCTAAGGCCTGCTGAGGCCAGTGACAGAAAGAACTCGATCACTGTGGTGGTGGCGCAAGAGATGGGATCAATCTCGCTTTCCCTGCACCAGGCCTCAAATCTTCTCCACCTGCACACAAAGGAATCTCGAAGGCAGCCAGATCAGATCTAGAAGGGCCGAGTACCACTTCATCCTCGCCCAGTCCGGTGCACTCAAGATCTCAGTTGCTGAAAACCCCTTCAACCTCTTGAGAACCCAAGGGATGACGGGAATCGGAGGGAAGGCATAGTGGAGAGGAAAGGTCCAATCCAGCAGAACACATCCCCTACCGCACCGTTCGCTGGGAATTCCCTCGAGCAAAACTATCTGCACTTACTGTTGTCTCCGTGGCAAACCGTTCCACTGATGGGGTACAAAAGCAAGAAAAGACCTTTTATCAGACTTCCTGGCACACTTCCCACTTGTGCAAGACAGTGCTCTGCCTGCTCAGAGCATCTACCAAACAGTAGTCTGTCGCCACCAGATGAACTGCCGAGACTGAAATCAGGTTCTTCAATAGCCAGAACCACCCTGGAGAGGGAGAGAGCGCGCATGCCATCTTGCTTGTTCAAGTCGTGCATGGCCACTGTATTGTCCGTCAGAATCAGGTCAGAGACAAGGCGAAAGCCCTCAGGGCCAACCTGATGGCTCGCAACTCCAGCTTGTTGATGTGCCACCTGGCTTCCATTGCAGACCATAGGCCGAACATCTGCAAGTCCTCGCAGTGAGCGCCCAACCCTTTAGAGATGCATCCGTGACCACTCGAGCCTGAGGCCAAAGAGGCCAAAAGAGTTCTCCCCTGCCATGAGATTGCTGCTGTCGGCCCACCAACCAAGGTCGACCACTGACCAAGACCCCACTGAGGGAAATCAGTGAGGGTTGCGAGGTACTGGGACCACTAAACCCATAGGAGATATTGTAGCAATCTCATGTACAACCTGCCCTCTGGCAATAGAAAAATACAGGATGCCATTGGGCCTAAAAGGTGGAAGTAGGAAGCTGCCTGTAAGGTGGTGTGGTTCCGGCAAAGGTTCACCATCTGTACGATGTTGTTGACGCTCTCCTCGGGAGAGAAGGCCTTCCCTACCTGGTTTCTAGGACTGCCCTGATGAACTGGAATCTCTTGACCGGCTTCACATGGGACTTCAAGTTCAGGCATAAGCCCAGCCTGTGAAATTGAGAGGTGTCCTCTAGGCAGGCGAAAACCTGCTCCGCCGACATCAACCAGTCGTCCAGGTATGGTGAGCCGCGACTACTGCCATGAGCTTGGTGAAGACCCTTGGATTTGGAGGACAACCCAAAGGGCTTGTCCTTTTATGAGGAACCCCAGGAACTTCCTGTGCTTGCAATGTATCGGCACATGGAAATAAGCATCCTGTAGATCCATTGACATCAGCCAGTCCTGCAATTCGAGAGCGTGGAGAATTTCTCGCAACATCCTGAATTTGTGTTTCCTCAGGAACTTGTTCAAGGCCCTGAGGTCCAAAATGGGACTGAGTCCTCCTCCCTTCTTGGGTACCAGGAAGTATCGGAAATACAAGCCCGATCCTCTCTGCTTGGGAGGTACCTCTTCCAGGGCACCCTTAAACAACAGGGCTTGCAGTTCTTCCTGGAGCTCCTGTCCCAGTTGGCTTGCAGGAGGTGGGGGTCTGTCCAGTGGTGTCCTTAAGAAACGCAGACATTCGCCCCACCAAACAAGCTCCAAAGCCCAGGAGTCGGAGGTAAGCTCCCGCCATTGGGGCCAATGCTCCGACAGCCGCCCACCAAACGCAAAGTCGTGGGAGGGGAAAATCAAAGCGGCTTAGAGGGTGGAGCTGCCACTGGCTGCTGGCCTCTGGAAGCCTCCCTGCCCCTTCCCAAGCGTGTGAAAAGCTTGTGCCCCTGCCTGGACTACAGGAGCTGCGCCTTCCTGCCGGAAGGCACAACACCTGTAGCCCCTGCTGTTAGAGGCAAAGCTGAAGGCAGGCTTGGACGGCTGCGCAGCTAGGCCCAGCGATTTTGCAGCTATCTTTGATTCCAAACATTTTTCTAGAGAGGTTTGGTTATTCTGGCACCAGACAACAAATCTTTTCCATTTATCAAAGTAACAGTACCTTGTGTTCGGTTTCCTAGATTCCTTTAGGATATCCATACATCTCTGTGGTAAATTGAGATGTCCAAACTCTATGACCTCAGGAGCCATGCTGCCAGGTTCATTGAGTTGGGTTGTGGGTGTACTGTTTGTCCTTGGTGTTGGGACAGTAGGTTGTGCCAGCACGGGAGTCTGATGGGCAACTAGGATGAGCGTCGTCGATTCCCTGTGCATCTTGTTGACCGCCTTCCTCATAAGGGGGGTTGGTGGAAAAGCGTAGTCAAACATCCCTGACCAATCCATCCATAGGGCGTTCCCCATGGAATGTGGCTGTGGGAACCTGGATGCGAATCCTGGACATTGTTTTCGCTTGTGGCGAATAGGTCTGTAGTGGGGAAACCCCACCATGAGAAGATGTCTTCTACGACTTCTCTGTTTAGCGCCCACTCGTGTTCTTGTGAGAGAGGATCTCTGCTCAAGGCATCTGCTAGAGAATTGAGATCCCCTGGAACATGTTGCGATGACAGGTAAATGTTCCGTCTGAGTGCCCATATCCAAATTTTCTGGGCAAGCTTGGACAGATTTGGCGAACAAGTCCCTCCCTGCTTGTTTAGGTAGAACATCGCAGTTGTGCTGTCCGTTAGGATCTGCACTGACAGGTTTAACAGGTGGGGCTCTAACGCTTGAAGTGCTCTGAATACTACCAGAAGCTCTAGCAGACTGATATGATTCTTGGCCACTGAGTGAGACCAGAGACCCTGCACTGTGTAGTGAAGGAGGTGTGCTCCCCAACCTGATAGGGATGCATCTGTAGTGACTACAGCTTGAACCTCTGGATCGTAAATGGTTTTGTCCCCTTGACAGGTTCTCTGTCCACCAGTGAAGACTTTGTACTAGTGTTGGCGAAACAACCACTAGATCGTTCCACTGACCACTTGCCTGAGACCACTGTTTCGCCAAACATTCTTGCGTGGGACGCATGCGCACGCGTGCGTGGGCGACCAGGTAAATACATGACGCCATCATGCCTAGCAAACGCATCGCTTTGCGTACCGTTATCTGGCGGCCGGACTGATATTGAGGAATCTGCAGTAGTATGTTCAGAATTCTTTCCTCTGATGGAAAGGCCAATCCCTCTTGAGTGTTTAGTACAGCTCCTAGGAACTGTTTGGAGGTGCTTGGCACCAGGCTTGATTTTTTCTCGTTTATGGAAAAACCCAATTCGAAGAGGAGGTTGATCGCTCTTTGAATGTTTTAACTGCAAATTGCTGGGGTCTCCCCCGTGATGAGCCAGTCGTCCAGGTAAGGGTACACTGGGATTGCCTCCCTGCGTAGGTGTGCTGCCACCACTGTCAGAACCTTGGTGAATACCCTTGGAGCCGAGGCTATACCAAAGGGCAGCACCTTGAACTAGTAGTGCTGACTGTCCACCTTAAAGCGCAAGAATCTTCTGTGCGCTGGGAACATGGAAATATGAAAATAGGCATCTTTCATGTCCAGTGTTACCATGTAATCCCCCTTTTTTAGGAGGGGGATTACCTCTTGGAGAGTAGTCATGCAAAATTTTTGGGGCTTGACATACTTGTTTGCAGGGCGTAATTCTAAGACTGGGCACATTGTTAGATTTTTTTTGGCACAAGGAAGTAAGTTGAATAAATACCCTTGTTTACCCGGGAAAAGTTCGATCGCGTCCTTTTCTAGAAGATTGACAATCTCCTCGAGGAGGATCTTCTGGTGGTCTAGGGAATGTAGCTTTTGTCGCGCAGGGTGGTTTCGGGGACGCTCGAGCAGTTCTATGCAGTATCCTGCGGAGACTGTGGACAACACCCATCTGTCCGATGTGATCCCTTCCCAAGCTTGGGTGAAGTTGGTAATGCGTCCCCCTACTGGAGATACATGGGAAGGGACCTTGATCTCCGCGTCGCTGCTTTGCGGTAGGCGTGCTGCCTCTGCTGGGGCTGCCTCTACCTTTATCACGACCCCTTTTGTTACCCCTGTTGTAACTCTGGGTAGACTGCTGTTATTACCCCATGGTGTGCCCTGCCCCTGAGACTAGTTGGAGCTTCTTTAAGAATTTTGGCCGCGTGGGCAATGAAAATTGCCATTCCCTCTTTGATTAGGGGGTTTGTTGGTCAACTGTCCCAGGGACTTTAGAGTCTCATACTCATCTTTGGCATTTTTTAAAGCGTCCTCTACCGCCTTGCCAAACAGTAGATCAGGCTCCACCAGCTTATCTATTAAGGATACTTGTGTCTCGGGTTTAAACCCGGACTGCCTTAACCAAGCATGCCTTTTAATAACAGTGCTCTCTTCTATTAGCCTGCCGGCGTTATCCGCGGCATCAAGGTTGCCTTAAGGATGCAACCAGACACAGCCCTCTCCTCCGACGCAACCTGTGCCAACTGGCTCTTTAAAGGTTCTGGTGCGGAGTCGATGAGTGCAGCCACTTGTTCCCACTGGTGGCAGTTATAACTAGTAGAGTGGTGGAGTTGGCAATCCTTGCCTAGTAGGCGGAAGTGGAGGCTACCTTCCTTCCCAACCCGTAGATCTTTTTGCTCTCCTTGTCAGGGGGGGTACGGGGGGAGGGAGCATCAGACGATGATAGGGGCGTTCGCGCCCTCTTTCGGGTATTTGTGACTACCAGGGAGTCCGGTTTCAGTTGCCCCTTTATATACAGCGGATCTGACTGGGCTGCCCTGAACAACTTTTCGATTCTGGGATTTACTGCCCTGGTGAGGTTGGGATTAAGAAGGGAAGGATCAATCCTCCTTTGTATAGATTTGAGAATAGGGATGGCCTGGGCAATGGGTCTCTTTTCTCCCACTAATTCCTCTGCGAAGTCCCTTTCCTCCTGAGCACCCTGAGTATCTATGCGGAAGTGTTCCGCCGCTTTGGATAAAACCTTGTTTAGTAGAGGTTGGTTGTCGACTGGAGGGCCGGTAACCGGAGGTCCCTTGTCTACTGGGGAGTCTACTCTGTAGACTTCTGGGTTATCTTCGTCCTCGTCTTGGTACTCATCCGCATAGTAGCCCGCCTCAGTTTGGTCATCCAAAGCTGCCAATTCTGGATCCTCATCTTGTAGTGGATCCTCATTATACAGAGAGTATGGCTGTATGTAAAAAGGGTCAGAAGACTGACTTTGTGTTGGTGCTTCAACTCGAGGTTTCTTACCAGGGGGTTGCGGGTCCCTAGACCCTGAGGGAGTAGCCCCATCCGGGGTATACAAGAGGAAGTGCTCGGGATTCTTGGAATAGAAGTCTGCTAGGGATGACATTCTGGACATAACTTTGTCTATGTCCTCACTGGACCATTGTTTAGAGCTGGGAATTACCCTCTCTTGGGGGTGTTTCTCTGCAATCTTTTGACTGGACCTATGGGCTTGTGCAGGGGTCTTAGAATGTTTAACAGAGGACTTGGAACTGTCCTTAGGTATCTGTGGTGAAGAAGAAGGTTGAGAAGGCTTCTTCTGCTGTTTTCCCCCCTCCCCGTGAGCCGAAGAGTGTTTCCCTGGAGTTTTCACCTTTTCCGAGCTTTTAGAAGTCTGGCGTCGAGATTCGGGGGTAGTGTCCCTTTCCGTAGATTGAGTACGTCGGGACACGGGCATAGGCGTCGAGCGGTCTGCTGACGCCGACTCCCAGAGTGCAACCTGGGGATGGAGGTCGGCTTCGTCTTCGGACGATCGAACCTCCACTACTTTAGCAAGTGAGGCACTCTTGGCAACAGTGGATGGTTGCCTGGTGTCATGCGGCGATCTTGATCAAGAACGCCCAGAGGACACCGATTCGGTGGACCGTTCTCAGTGTACCTCTTTCCGAGAACTCGACGTGCGCGTCGAGTCTCGGTAGGACTTCGAGTGCTTAGTGGAAGTGGTGTGGGTAGCGCTCGTGTCGCCGGGTGTTTTCCCCATAGCTGCCCTGCCGGACAACCTTCCGAGGTCGGGGACTTGCGCTTGGCTGTCTTTCGACGGCACGTTGCCCTCGCCGTCCGATAGTACGGCGTTGCTGCCATCACTGAAGGCGCCCTCCGCTTCCATGGCCTCTCCTTGCCTGGCGTGGTGGGCCTAACGTTTGATCGAACGGTCCTTTAAAGTTTTAGCCTTGAACCGGCTACACGCTCTGCAATTCGCCTCAGGGTGGTCCCTCGGCAGGCAGAGGTTACAGGTGGCGTGTCTGTCAACCCAAGGGTACTTGCGGTTGCACTTGGGGCAAAATTGGAAAGGGGTACCCTCCATACGCACCCTGTGGCAGTGGGCTAGTGTGTAGGAATATATATATATATATATATATATATATATATATATATATATATATATATATATATATATATATATATATATATATATGAAAATATGTGATTGAACAGTATGTAACACCCCCCACTCTCCCTACTTGTACAGGGCCGAGGCCAGAGGCCTTCCGAGGCCAGAGGCCTTCCGAGGCCCGGCCGAGGCCAGAGGCCTTCCGAGGCCCAAAGTCTGTCGTGTAGTTCGACGGCAGTTTTCTTCTCCGGTCCGGCGTAGAGCTTGGGATTCCGATGACTCGACGTGGGTATTGAAGAAAACGGGGAAATATATATTATTTAGCAAATTATGGCTAAAGCCAGGGAACTCCGCAGGATGCTTCCGACAAGTATGGTGGAAAAAAACAATCTGTGGGTCCTACACGCGTGAGCTATCATGGGTACAGTGGACGTCACACTAGGGATAATATTACTGGCACGCCCTGTGTCAACGCCCATTTTCGAGTTTCGAAAAACAAACAAATACTCTGCAGCTTCCACTAGATGTTGGCCTATGCACAGCATGTGATCTAAGCAGATTCCACAAGCCTCAGATATATATATATATATATATATATATATATATATATATATATATATATATATATATATATATATATATATGAGACCCAACATCACGTCCGGAGCAGACGATCGAGCACCGAGTAAGACTGATCGACTGCCGAGTCGAGGTCCACTACGCCCTTTGTCAGAGAATTTTCCGAGCAGCAGAGCTGGATGAGGATATCTATCAGATGAGGAATCTGTGGGAGAAAGGCAATCCGTTGAAAGAATTCCTGGGTTTTCATGGCCAAGAACATTATTTTCCTCCCATCCCATTGTATAGTACTGAGACAAGGAAGAGGTATGAGTAATGAGGAGAACCAGAAGCAGTAAGCCAGCAACGCGTTCTAGTCTTTGGAAAACGCTAACCAATGACCGGATATTTAAAACTGACACAGCTGAACAGAACGAGAGAGAGAGAGAGAGAGAGAGAGAGAGAGAGAGAGAGAGAGAGAGCGACTGGTGCAGAATCCAACTTTTTCTGACACTGGTTGGGACACCGGAGGCGAGCAGACTGCAGGACATGGCACTGTGGCTGACAAGAACAGCGTGCAGAGAAACGGAGCTAAGAGGTTTGCTGCATTATTGCCACGGGCAGCTGGAGTCACCAAAAGCAGAGGAAGGCAAAGCGGAAACCAAGCGGCCAACGGGACACACTGTCAGCGGGCTGCGAGCAAAGAAGTCGTAGACACGAGGAACGCCGAAGCTGCCAATGAAGACCGGTAAGTCGAGTGAGTGCGAATGGGACACTGGGGTGCTTCAGGGCGAATGCTGCGCACTGTTGATGGCGCGAGATGGCTTAAAGGAATTGGAATAGTTAATATGAATACAAACATTGTTAAGAAAGGGTCAGTGACCCATTACTTGAAAAGCATTATTTCTTGGATGCAAGAAGTGACAGGAGAACGGAAAAGCCCTGGTAGATTAGTGAACCAGGCAAACAGCGAGTCTGGGACTCGCATCCATGAGAGGATATAAAAAGCCCTGGCAGGAATGTAAACCTGGCAGTGTGCGAGTCTGGGACCCACACCGAAGTGTGATACCATGGCAGGAGAGTAAACAAGGGGTAAGAAGAGAAGTGAATAACCTCAGGGGTAAAAACCCCACCCTGAAATTGTGGAATAGTGATAACCAATATAAAAAGGGAAGAATCAGATCCCTTTTAAGGATAGGCAACTACCCTGGCAGGAGAGTACACCAGGCGTAGAAAAATGATTAGGAAAGCACAGGGGTCAACAACTCTTCCTTGAAATTGTGAAACCGTGGTCATTGTGATAAACCAGAAGGTGTCTCATCTGCTAGTTCTTGGTGATCTGCCATTCAGGTGGCCAGGACACAGCCATCGTTTTTGCACCCAGTTCCTGGGGGTGGACTAGTGCGGAAACATCACCTGGGTGAGAGGTCCTCAGGGAAACTGGATGGTGAGATTCAGTATCGCTCTCTTCCCTGTAACACCTTTACCCCATCCTACTCAATGAGATCCTTAGAAACTCAACTCACACCCGAACCGTTCACCTAACATGTCTCAATACTATGGTCAGGCAATTATTGACAATCACTCACCTGACTTTCATTACACTTCCCCACACAGATAAAAGGCAGGGCACGAGAGCGCATTGTGAGCGAGGCAAAACACACAAAAGGTACAGCAATTTCGAGTCGGCAGCTGAACCAAGGCAGAAAGATGGCCAGGCACGGGAGGTAAGTGAGAGGGGCAACACCCTGGACCTTTTTGGTGGGAAACAGTTACTCTCAATCAAGGCAGAAAACCTAAGACCAGGAAACCAGGCTGAAGAATCTTGCATCTACCGAGAGTCCTCCTACATAACTGACCAAGGCGGGGAGGAGCAGCAGATGCTGCAGTATCATCCTTGGCTCCAAGAACAAAGAAGCGACAGAACATAGCCAGTGAGTTGGGGAGACTGATGCCAGACCGGTCTCTGTTGAAGTCTAGGTTGCAAGTGGCAACATTGTGAAAACTAACATTGTTAAATGCGTGTGATGAAACGTGAGTGAAGCTAAACTGCGGGTGAATATTTGCCAACGGTATTGTATCTTTCCTTTTAATGTTCAGAGTGGTCCGGCACTGTGAATGTGCTCAGTTGAAAGTCTCAGTATGGTATCCTGACAAGAGAAATAAAAGTAGAAGATTGATGTGAAGTGTAAATTGTGTGAAGCGAATCAAAGTGGTCCTGCGATGGTTTAAGGAAAACCCATCGCACATTCGAAAGTCTTCGATTCTGGAATCAAAAAGGGATCTGAGCCCGAACAAGGGGGATCCATGGTCCAAGCGCGAACGAGGGAGAACAAATTGTGAACATTGTAGAAAAGGGGTCTGAGCCCGAACAAGGGGGATCCTTGGTCCAAGCGCGAACTAGGGAGAACAAATTGTGACCATTGTAGAAAAGGGGTTGTTGGGCAGAAACCTGTGCAGTTCCCTTAGGGACCACTGCAAAAGATTTAGGACTACAGGTGTTTGGCAGTAAACCCACTTGGTAGCAGTCTATACCACATAGATTCACTTGGTAGCTGTGGCTGAGCAGTCGGACTTCCCTCAAGAAGAGTTAGGCAGTATATAGAGTCTACACAATAGGTACAGAGATCCAGTAGCGCAAGCGAACACTGACCAGAGCTTTGGTGTAAAAGTATATAATTATTTATTTAAAGGCACTTGTAATTTACACTACCAATAAAGAGGTAAATAAATTCAGCACAGTCATCATTATGTATATACAACCCTAATTACTTATTAGACAAGTCTTAATGAGAAACAGCACTTATTTTCAGACAGAGGTGAGCGCTTAACATAAGATGGCACTCTAATAAGTTATTAACAAAGGGAGGGGAAAAGGCAGAGTTATGGAAGCAAACAAATTTTAATACTTTAAAAAGAACCACAGTAAGGCAGGATAGGCAGAGTTCTACTGGAGAGCAAGGAAGTCAATTGCAAGGCCCACTCTTGGAAAGAGCAAGCAGAAGGGATCCAGGTTCACACAGTGGGGTTATGCCCAAAGAGTCTTGTAGATAGTTCGAACACAAAGGATGAAATTAAAGTCAGGAAAAAGTTAGCTAGGTTGTCCCAGGCCAGCCCAGGTGTTAACTGTTTTGTATAGACAACACATTTGTTCCGAAATACACTGGGAAGAAACAAAAGACCACCTACCTGGGGTTTTATAGGATGAAGAGGTGTCTGAAGAAACCCTGGTCTTTCTTCGAATTCGGCGTGAACCTTCGAAGAGTAAGAGAAATCCCCCTGAGAACTCCTCAAAGGACCTGCAAGAGCTTGTCCTTCGTGAAACTCTGAGGGAAACCCTCGTGGGGAATAAAACCCTGGAAGAGCTGCTAGTGGGCGTTGTCTTCCTGCGGAGACCCGGTGAGAAAGCTGGTCTGGATATTCTTCTGGCTGTTAAGACGAGTGGCCTTTGAAACGGAGCTAAATGCAGTGGGTAAAATAAACACAGTTATTCCTGAAAGTAAGGCAAGGAGAGGTTCCTATAGAAGGTACTAAGAGCTTACCATGTATTAAACATGAAGAGTGCGGAGAGGTAAGGAATCTCTGTCGTATTGCAAAAGTAAGATGGCACTATGATGAGGGAAAGAAAAGACCCGTAAGATTTAGGGTGGATGTATCTAGTCCTATAAGTGTAGGATGAACTAGGAGAAAATCCTACCCTTTCACTTCCAAGTCTTTTTGAGCCAGCCTGAGTGGATGAGGAGAATCTGGAGGTTCCCAACAAGGTATTGCTACAAAGGAAGGATGAGGAGTTGGAAACAGAAGTCCGATCGCCGGGGGCGATCAAAGAGGTGAGATGGAAAATAGATTAGTACCTAGAGAGGGAGGTATGGAGGAGGTTCCGGGTCTAAGCGTGCTTAGAAGTAGAATCGATCCCGGAAATGAAAGGTTCCGTAATGCCTTCTGAAATAAAAGGGAGGAATGGAGAACAAGAAGGTGAGTAAAGTAGACAAGAATGGTTGAGAGAAAAAGTCTTCGTAATCCTAGCGAGGCGAACTTACGAAGCGTGTGCCGGCTCCTGGGAGAGTAGCAACGCATCTTCCTTCTGTTGTCGCTGGATTATAAGAGAGTAAATAGGAAGTGATGGTGGAAGGTTGAGAGGCTTCCTGGGAATTAACAACTAGCCTGAACTGTACGCTAGCGATGGTAACCGCAGCGGCGGCCATCTTGGAATCAGTTTCAACTAGACTGATGTGGACGATTTCCTGGTGCAGAAGTGGCGGCCATGTTGGAAATAGGTCGGAAGGCGAAATGCACATTAGAAACCATCACACCAGGTTAGTAAGTCGAGGCTTTACTGTCACCCCGAACGAGCCGTCGCAAGGGAAGCCAGGCGGGGCACAGTACCTTAAGTGTGAAGGAAGCTCCAGCGGGGGCAGTTGTTCCTGGCAGCGGGTGCAAGTCGGTGTTTCGTCCAGAGGAAGAGGAGGTCTCGCCGTGGAGGAGAGATGAAGGTCGTCGCACTGCCAGGGAAGAAACCAGCCGCGGAGTTCTTTCGGTTAAAAGGTACTACCCTTCTCTTCGCGGTAGTGGTAAGCTGTGGTGTACCGGTTGCCGGGGTGCTTGGCACAGGCAAGGCGGCCACGAGATGCTCCAGGAAGGTGAAAAGAAGGCACAACTGGTTATCCCCACCAGTCAAAGGAAGAAGACTCTCCGGACTGGAGATCTCCTCCGTCGTCGGGAAAAGTAGTGAGACGGTTCAGCAGGGCTCCACCGGTGGTGTCGTCATTGAAGGTCGGCTTAGCTTCTTCCTCCTCGGATTCTTAGGTCCTGTGGCGACTTCTGAAGTTCCGGTCCCCAAAGCCCTGCTTTTATGCAGCAAACCCCCATTCATTCAGACTAGCTGTCAATCAAACATGCTAAGTGGTGAGCCGGCCGGCTCACCACTTGGGCCAATCACACAAGTGTGCGACTTGAGTTGCCAAGGCAACTCAGTCCAGGGTGCCTAAACCCCCTCCTAAACCCCCTGTGGTACCCAGACAGAGTGGCACCACTTTTGGAGGCTTCTATGGAGAAGCCCGCCAAAAAGTGGAACAAAGGGCTTGACTTGGGTTGGAGTCACAGAAGAGAACACAAACGCCATTTTAGAATCGAGTTCTGTCAAAAAATACCAACCGGTGAATTAATATCAAATAAATAAACCGGCGGTATGTTCGAGGCTATACGAATTAAATAATTAAAGTTGGTAGCCTCGAACAATGGGAAAATCCCATAGAGACATATTCGCGGTCGGATATAAAAAGTAGTATCCACTGCCACCAGCCAAAACTCGTTCAGGGGGGACGGAGACGTGCCCCCTCGAACAGACCCCGGGGCAATCGAATTGCCCCGACCAGTACGTCCACAATATGATGGTTTGTACTGGTTTCTGTTCATAATTTGGGACTAGTAAAGCCAATGGTGACTTTACATGCCCTGGGAGACAGTGGTCAGTCCCAGGGTATGGAGTCTATGTTGGGGGGGGGGGTCGTAACCCACATCAAAAACACATGAGACCCTATGGAGTAAAAGACCCCATAGCCCATAAAACACATGGAAAGACAAAGGAACACCTCAAATCATGTCTAAGAGTGGGAGTAAAAGAGTCTCACTCTTAGGAGAAAAAAATAAACCCCAAAAATACAGCAAAGCTGCTGGAGGACTCACTAGGTTTGGGAAATTAGCCTTTTCAGAGAATTCTCCCTAACAGGGGTCTGAGCCCGGACGATGGGGACCCGTGGTCCGAGCCCAAAGGAGGGAGACCAGCCTTGAACTTGAGAGTGAAAACCCTGACAAAGGAAAGGAACTTTTGTGTTTTGTTACATAAGGCCCTCTGCAATAAGAGACTTATTGCGAGAGAGACTTTGGCAGAAAACCCCAATGCCTATGTGTTGAACTGTTACCACGTGGCCAAGAAGCCAGAGTGTGTGCGAAGCCCGCACGTGCCGCCTTGCCCCGTGCTGAAAACATGGAGCAGGGAAGCCAACTCTTCAACTATCTATTTTGACAGACTCCACTAGGAATGAGTTATTTGATGGTCGTAGTTTGCTTCCATCTTAGATTTAGATAGGTGTCCTACGAACCCCCTGAAGTTCAATAAACACTCTTGAACTGTGATGACATGTGTCTGTCTTCACTGTTTGATACCATGCCTTCCTTGCACCATCAATACAAAAAGGGAAGAACCATATCTCTTCAAAAGAATAATTGAGGCCAAGAGAACGAGAGAGATAATAAAGCTGCAATTAAATGTAATAGTAATTGGTTATTTATAATGCACTTAATACCCAGGGGTTTTTAAGCATGGACTGGGGATCAAACCTGTGTTGCTCCACTTCATCTTTCTTCCAAGGCAAGCGCAATGCCCCTGAGCTATCCTCCCGAGACAAAGTCCCTAGCAGGAGAGAACACCAGAGTAGAAAAAGGATTGAGAAAGCTTAGGGGTCCAACCACTCCTTGAAATTGTGGAACAGTGACAATCAATGAAAAAAGGGAAGAACCATACCCCTTTAAGGATAACTGATACAGAGAGTGAGATTGAAACATTCAAAAGAACAGTGTTCTTAAGGGAGACTCAAGGGAGGAGGAGTCCCACTTGAAACTGTGAAGTAAAACATTTGATGAAAGCTGAAATCCAGGGGAAGAGTTGTCACCCTGTGAAGTAGTGGAAAATTACTGGCTCTTTACGGAAGTACCTGATAGACAGTGGAAGACCAGAAGAAAAATACAGGAAGGGAGGCACCCTTTTTTCTGGTGGAACTTTTTTTCTTTTCTGCACCTTCGAACATTATGTTTTGGAACTTTTAAAGACAGCGATAAGTGTGTAGCTTACAGAAATCACAGAGTTGCCCAATATATTGAGTTTAGCTTATAAGGGTGAGTTTAGCTTATAAGGGTCAGTTTAGGGTTTTTGGACAGTGGCTGCTTTTTGGTTGAACATCCTGACAGACAGCCCTTAGTTTTGTTGAGGCAGGAAACCCCTAGGAGTTAGAGCAAGGTAGGATTTTCTCCCCATCCTTTCTTTATTTCATCTTAATAAAAATATATTCCCAAAAACATAATGTCACTCTGTCCGACTCATACTCTTGATTCCTTACAGCTCATACAGCCACTAGGCTTGTGGGAGGCGAGGGGAGTGGAAAGAGGTATGCAATTAATTGCCTGCTCCGATTCTCTTGAGTGACCAACAGTAGGGTCCTTAAACACTGGACCCCACTTGTATATGTTGTTGGTTCAGTTGCAGGGGATCCAGGGGCCAAAGGTATAGTGGCTGTTTATGTATCAGAATAGAGTCTGGCTAGACAGCGATTCTGTACTCTGGCGAGACTGTTCTATAGTTCTTCAAGCTGGACGGTCCGGGAACATCAGGACAGCAGCCCCAGTAGGTTCTACGACAAAAGGAGACCCCAGTACATGACGGATGGGCAACAGTAAAGATCGCCGCAATCAGGGGGCAGCAGGAGACGAAGGAGGCACAGTTCCAGGAAGAATGATCTTCATGTAGGTCAACGACTACATGACGAAGACCTGCGGAGTCCCAAGTTTCAACTAGAGGTGGCTACGTATGCACAGAAGATGTCTTGGACAATGCAGGTCAGTCCACAGGAGGGTGAAAGGCAGACTTCTGACGGAAGGCAGTTCATGCAGGGGTCCAGACTGGTCGGTCTCACCAGTCCAAAGGTAGAAGCATTGATGAGGTTCTTCTGTGGATCATTGCAAAAAGGCAGTTCTTCATCAGGAATTGGCAGGATGCGATGCTGGTCATCCTCAGTAGCAATCCTCAGGTCTCAAGGATGATGCTCCTCTATTTCGGGGTCTTCACTCCAGTCAAGGATCTGAGGAACCGCTGAAGGCCTCCTCCGATCCAAACTTCGGACAGGGGCTGACGTGGCCCATCGCTGGCAAAGATCGGCACAATTTAAACTGGTATGGGCTGTCCAATTGTAAACAGTTTTGTGCTCCACGCCTGCCCAGCAACAGATATCCACTAGCCGGAATATGGATTGGGACAGGACAGTGGCCAACTGGCCAGAATGCTCACACCGCCACTTTGTCCCGGAACTCTGACTCAAGAGCCCAGGAAAAATCCTATCATATGTGGTCTTTTCTGACCTGAAAAGGCAGGAAACAGGCCAAAGCAGGATAGACAAAGGATAGCACAGAAAATGTAGTTGAGTATATGGTACTTAAAATAGTAATTTACGGTAAAGCATAAACGTTTATGCAGTAAAAAACAAAAAAAAATGATAGGAAAAATGTCTGCTGCCACAACGTCGCACTGGACACATCAGAAATTCAAACAAAAAGTGTTATTAAAGAAAAAGAAAGAGGGTACATAATACCCTTGCAGCACTTCATTGTAAGGTGATGTGCACTAAAGTAAAACAACAAACGCATCTTGCAAAGGGGGGTGTTGCCTTGGCACTGGTAACCATAAGAGCGGATTAGTGGCCTCAAAAGAGGAGTGAAGCAAGCAAAGTAAAGAAGAACAAAAAAATACTTATTTTCAAAAGGTAGGAAAGTGTTCAAGCCATAGCAAAAGGTTGAGGGGGTTCCACTGATGTCAAATGAGGGAAAGCTGCAAAAGGAAAATCTTTCCTAAATGCATAAATCAGGGCTAAAAAAAGAAACGTGTTAACTAAAATGATAAACAAATACATTGTTTAGGTGTTGAACATTTCTTACCTTTAAATAGGTACGGGTAGTTTTTTCCATCGGATCCCATGAATAGTAACTTCTTGGGTTTGGTTTTCGTAGGAAGGATAGTTATGATATTTCCCACACTGTGAATTGTGATTGCATCTTTGGCGGACACCTCTCCTGGAAGTGCTATCTCAGTGCTAGCCATTGTAGCCAAGTGTGGACTTATTTCCTCAAGACGTAAAAGATAGCTAGCACGTTTTTGTGATCTCTGCTGCAAACTTAACATGATCTGTTATTCAAAGAGGCAAAAACAGACTTCAGATTTAAATTGCACCAATGACCTCTGAGATAAATGTTTCTTTACAAGTTTCATAAGCAAATTAGTCAATCATATAACACAAACACATTACTTTCAGTAATGTTCCATCTCGTGCATAGGTCCTCCCTTCCAAAGATCCCTCTTCTTTAAAATATCTTCACCAGGCACAGATGAGACTGAACACTTTGCACAGACACTGTGCCTGCTCTGCATCATTAGTGCCTAGGACTTCCGATGTGACATCAGAAGCATATATGTAGCCACTCGTAAACCCTTACTACTGTACAGACATTTGCCCTGCATGTACAGGCACAAGACCTGCCACATGTTAGAAGCGATCAGTTTGAGGAGTAGGTGAGCATATCGGTTAGAAATCTGGGGGATGAAGGATTTACCAATCTGAAAGAATATCATTGAAAGTAAGTAATTTATTCCTTTAATGGATACCTTACTAATGCAGATACTTCATTTTCAAAAGATTGCCAAAGCAAAATACAAATGGAGGAGACTGAATAGCGAGTAACCAGCACTTACATACAAAACCTTTTTTCCTTTCCAGCCAAGGAATCCAGAAAATACTGGTTGGCAAATGTGGGTAAGAAGAGCCATGCTGCCGCCTGGAAGATGTCAATAATTGGGACACACCTGACAGGCAGAAGCTGCAGCCAGACCCCTTGTGGAATGAGTCAACAGACCTGCAGGGACTTTTGTTTGCCAGGGTATAGCATTCTAAATTGCACAGGGCAATCCCCCAGGACAGTTTTTCGTCACAGCTTGTCTTGTCTAGAGTATCAAATCCTCTTGACCGAGTAGGCCTTGAATTTGGTGAAAAAAGTAAGAGGCAAGAATAGCCAGCTTGCTAAAATAAACATGCAATTTCTGAACTTAAATTAGCCACATTTTCTTTACTTTTTAAAACCCAGATGAACAATGATATTCTTAGTCTAAAAGATACTGTCACTGCTTGCCTTAATCGACACTTCCTCTTCTTATGATGAATGTATGGGATTTATAAAGTGCAAACCTAGCTGGGAAGCAATGGAGCCCTGTACACAGGGAATACACAGGGGTTACAAGTAGGGTGCAAGGGTAGCAAAGGAGTGGGAATGGCGTGAACTGAATAGGGGGATAATAGCATTGAAAGGAACGATTGGTGAGATGTTCTTTGAAGAATATGGTCTGTAGCGTTTTTCCTGACGTGTAGGCTGGCGGGCGCGGTGAGGGGAGCCATAAATGCATCAATAACTTGTTTCAGCAACAAGATGCAAATCAGAAAAAGCTCAGGTTCTTGTATTTTATCCTCTTGCAGTTCTTGGTTTCCAACCTGGCCATGACGTTGCTTCTGGTGGTTATCTGGTATCAGAAGATGGTGATTCTCAGCCAAGTAGAGTAGTGGTTTGGTTTTGAATGCTTTGTAGATAACACAGGCAATCTTGCACATAATGCATACTTGAAGAGGTAGCCAATTCAGCTACTTGTGGATGGGGGTTATGTGGTCGAATTGCTTTAGACCTATGATGGGGTGTGACGCAGGATGACTTTCAGATGTGGGACTCCTGCAAGTAGGGCGTTGCCACTGCCCAGGCGGCAAAGGACCAGGACTTGGACAACTGTTCTGAAAACTAGAGGCAAGGATGAAGGGACTGACTTTGGGAATGTTATACGGCCATCAGCAGCCCTTTTGCATAATTCAAAATATTCTCCAAGGGTGTGGCAGTGTGGAGTACAAATATTGAATCTACACTAGTCATCAAAATCAGAAAGAAAACAAACCTAAATGACTGATTGTAGTTGGGTCTGGCAGTGATCAAGAAAGGGAATTTACTAGTAGAGAGCACTGGAAAAAGCAATGGGCCTAGATTTTAGATACTCGAAAGTATAAATCTGTGGAATATTAACCCCAGTTTTGTGCACTATTTTATAGGATTACGTGTGGACTAATGGTATTTTTTTCAAGCATGGCACACATTTGGAGAAGAAAAGGTTGTGCCTCTGGTTTCACTTTGTTTACAAAAGATAGTTGTTTGTAAACTCGAAGGTAGGACACAGGTGAAGTGAATCTACCAGCACACAGCCATCTATACTTGACATTTAATACACAGTTGAAAGTCCTGCAGCGAGTAGCATGGCCGGGGAAACACCGCCCAATAAGGTCTAAGACATAACACAAGGAGTTTATGCGCTGGTCGTAGGGGAATTAGTGTCAGTAACGAAAAAATTAAGATGGACAAAAAGTAAGAATACTAGTTGAAATATAATGTGTGTTCAGCCAACACGCGTTTCGACTCATTCCGGCAATTTGTCAAGGATACATTTATATTGAACCATAAACGACCCAGATATCAAAAGTGATGCGTAACAATCAGATATATGACATGAATTTGTAACTGTATTCAATCAAACCATGGTGTACATGACATAAATGAAAACCTTGCAAAAATTAATTGTTACTCACCGTAGTGACTAAGGTACTCAGTCCATAGTCCCCTTTCCTCCATGCTGCATAGGCCGTCCCTCGCTAGGGATGGGAGACAGAACCTTTTTCACCAGAAAAAAATATCTTGCACTTTAAATTTAGAGGCGTGCAGGGGCACAGCCCTGGGAGCATGCGCTCCCCTGACTCTGCCCACCGGCGCCACTCCTCAGTCCCCATTGACACGTCGACAATATTTAACATTGCCTAATGACTATTATTAGGAGGGCGGATGGTGGGACATATGGAGGAAAGGGGACTATGGCCTAAGAGTACGTTAGTCACTACGGTGAGTAACTTAAGTCCCGTCCCAATTCCTCCATATTGCATGGGCGATTACAAATTAATGTAGCACTAGGGTGGAGAGGAGACCCTCCTTAAGTAAACAGATTCCTTAGAACTGCCGGTCCGAAAGCCGGTGTCCAAACAGTAATGCTTACAGAAAGCCAAAGGGGTGGCCCAGGTGGCCGCCCTGCTGATGACCTGCCACAGAACCTACCGTTGGAATGCAACGGCCGTGGCCTTGGCTCTGACAACGTGGGCGTGCATGTTAGCTGGCAGTGGCTTGTGCTGCCCCTCGTAGGCCTCCTTGATGGCGGAAAACATCCACTGTGCCATCAAGGCCTCGGATGCCCGATAACCGGGCCTAGACCCCCCCCCCCCCAGCCCCCAGAAGGTGAAAAACAATGCGTCCGACTTGCGGAAGCCCTTGGTCCTGCCCAGATAGAATTTCAGAGAGCATCTGACATCCAGACAGTGCAAGACCCTCTGAGTCTCGTCCTTATGGTCAGCAAAAAACTGAGGTGAGACTATTTCCTTGTTTAGATGGAAAGCGGAGGGTACCTTAGGTAGGAATACGGGGTGTGTCCGCAGGACCACATTATCCCTGTGAAAAGTTGTATAGGGTTCTGAGGCCACCAGAGCCTGGATCTCGCTGACTCTGCGAGCAGAGGTGAGGCCCACTAACAAAGCTGTCTTAATAGTGAGCAGCCTGATGTCCGTGGATGCCACTGGCTCAAAGGGCTTGTGCGCCAGAGTCCGCCAGTGACAATATCTAGTCCATTTACTCTTGTACTGGCTCCTGGTAGCCTTGCTCCTTGCGCCCTGAATGATTTCTAGGATAGCCTGCGATAGGCTCAGGTGCTTCAGCGTGACATGCTCAGGAACCACGCTGCAAGGGCTAATTTTTGCGGGGTGGGGTGGATGACCCTGCCCCCCCAGCTGCACCAGAAGATGAGCTGGGCCCATCGGAAGGTGAATGGGTTGTATGTCCGAGAGGCCGAGAAGCTCCGAGAACTACGGTCTCGCTAGCCACCACAGAGCTATCAGAATGATGCCAACCTAACAAGATTCCTTTATCTTGCAGATCACCCTGTGGACCAGGGGTGTGGGAGGGAAGGCATATGTGATGTTGCCGTTCCACTGTATATGGAATGTATCCCCTAGGGAGCCGGGTCCCTGCCAGGACGCGAACTGCTGGCACTTCCTGCTGTCCCAGGAGGCAAAAAGATCCACCCGAGGATGCCCCCATTTGCTGAAGATCTCCAGCAGCGCCCGATTGTTCGATTGTCACTCGTAATTGTCCGCTCCCAGACTGAGCCTGTCCGCCTCCAAGTTGGACTCCCCTGGCAGGTGGAAGGCCGTGAGGCAGATGTTCTCCAGGGCCCAGTCCTACATGACCACCACTAGGCTACACAGTGGAGGGGACCTGGTAACCCCCTGCTTATTGACATAGTACATGCTGGTGGAGTTGTCGGTCTGGATAAGAATGACCTTGCTCCCAATGAGCAGAAGGAAAGATTTGAGAGCTAGCCAGATGGCCTTCAGCTCCAGCCAGTTGATATGAGACTCCTGTCGGGTCTAGACTCCATGGACGCTGTGGCTGTCCAGAGTGGATCCCCAGCCCTCTAGGGAGGGGTCTGTAGTGATGGTGACCTCTGGGGCCGGCTGCCAGAAGGGCTTGCCCGTCCACAGGTTGCCGTCCCTGGACCACCATGTGAGGTATGAGTGGAGAGAATGAGGCATGTTGACAAGCTCTGCTTGGAAGCCCCTCTCCTGACTCCATGAGGCTGCGAACTGCAGCTGTAATCTCATCTTGAGTCGTGTGGGGTACGTCCAGTAGGACCACTGCCATGATACCCAATAGGTGTTGGTACCACCAGGCCGATGTCACTTCTTGGGTGAGGAAGTGAGTATTGGCCCTCTTGATGGCCGTGATCTTGTCCTCTGAGGGGAACACTCTCTCGGAGCTCGTGTCCCAGGAAGGTTAGTCTCTGCGTAGGCTGCAGCAGAGACTTGAGGTTGAGCGAAAATCCCAGCTCGTGGAGTGTACTCATAAGGGTGGAGGTAGTGTGGTGAACCGCCTCTGGAGATCTAGCCCTGGCCAGCCAGTCGTCCAGGTATGGGTAGATGTGGAGGCCCTGGACCCTGAGGAGGGCCACCACTGTATTCACGAGTCTGGTAAATACCCTGGGGTCTGAGTTGAGGGCGAAGGGTAGCACCTTGTATTGGAAATGACAACCCATGAGCCTAAATCGCAGAAAAGAGGGATGCGGCTGCCAAATCGGCACATGTAGATAAGCGTCCTTCAGATCCAGGGAGCACATCCAGTTTCCCTTGCACAATGTCTCCACTATGAGTGCTGGCGTAATCATCAGGAATTTCTGAAGAGGGAGGTTGAGGGTGGGGGTGGAGAGGTCCAGCACAACTCAGGCCAGCATGGTTCTTTTGTATGGCGAAAATCCTGAAATAGAAGGCCAATCCTCGCTGGGAGGCTGGGACTTCTTCCACGGCCTGGCTGTGGACAAGCGACCGAACGTCCGCCAACAGAGTTGCTGTCCCAATCTGTGGGAGCGGAGGGGAGGAGGGAGGAGAGGGAGGGATCGCTTCCGACACCAAAACTGTGCATGAAAGGCAAGTCTGCTCCCCCCCCCCCCCCCGGTACACTCCGCTGGAGACAAGTGGACCCGAAGGGATGCCTCATGCTTTATTTCCCTCTCAGGCTGTTGCAGAGAAGGGGGGGCTGAAAAAATCCCCTCCCCTCTTTTGTTGTTTGCGTCAGAGTTGACTCGGCGAACGGTCAGGCTGCATGGACCTCCATTCTTGGAAAGCCGCGGAAACCTCCGAACGTCCACACCTTGTCGGAGCGTTGATGTGACTGGGTGTATGCCTTGGGTGTGGCCTTCATAAGGATAAAGACTTTGCAGTTTGCAAACTGTTTTTCTTTTTCTTTAGTTCCTCATCGGTGGGGGAGTGAAAGAGGTCTCCCCCCTCGAACAGAAGGTCCAATATACATTCCTGGACTTCTGGGTTAAATTTAGTAGCCCAAAGCCAGGCAGTCCTTCACATGTCCGTGGCGATGCATATGGCCCGACCAGAGGTGTCAATGTGGGCCACTGTGGACTCCATGATGTCTTGTGCCACCATTTTAACCTCTGCCAGTCCCGCCTGGAAACGTGCCTGGATATGCATCAGAAGTTCTGGAAGGAAATCTGCTATTTACCGTCTCGCCTTGGAAGCAAGACGACACGGAGCAACACAGGTTCGATCCTTGGGTCTGTGTTTCAAAACCTCTGTGTATTAAGCGCGTTATAATTAACCAATCATATCTGTTAGGCAGAAACCTGTGCAGTTCCCTTAGGGACCACTGCAAAAGATTTAGGACTACAGGTGGTTGGCAGTAAACCCAATTGGTAGCAGTCTGTACCACCCAGATTTACTTGGTAGCTGTGGCTGAGCAGTCAGACTTCTCTCAAGATGAGTTAGGCAGTATATAGAGTATACACAATAGGTACAGAGATACAGTAGCACAAGCAAACACTGACCAGAGCTTTGGTGTAAAAGTATATGACAATGCATTACTTACCGTAAAAGCATTTCTGATGGTTGTATCTGCTTAGATTCACATGCTGTGCATAGTCCGACATCCAGTGGTCACTGCGGAGTATTGCATTTTGTTTTTTGTAGTCGAAAAGGGGACGTCGACAAGGCGTGTCTGTAACACTATCCCTATAGTGACGTGCGTTGTACTCACAATCTCTCACGCGTCGAGGTCCCTCGGTTTGTATTTTTTCTGCCCTGAGGGAGCCTTCTATACGTGAGTGAGTACAGAAAGAGAGAGATGTAGAAAGGTGTCTATGTTCCTTCCATCCGAGCGGGGAGGAAGGGTGGGCGCATGTGAATCTAAGCAGATACAACCATCAGAAATGCTTTTACGGTAAGTAATGCATTGTCTTCTGATGTTTGTTAATCTGCTTAGAATCACATGCTGTGCATAGACTAACGAGCAGTACCCGGAGTTGGCGGTGGGTTATGAGAAGGAACGGTAGAGAAAAGGTGTCTTAATACTGCCTGTCCCACCTGGGAGTCAGATCTAGAGTGTGCATCTAGACAGTAGTGTTTTGTAAAGGTGTGCACAGAACTCCAGGTTGCCGCTTTGCAGATGGACTCAAGGGGAACATTTGCAATGAATGCTATGGATGCCCCAGTGCCTCGAGTAGAATGTGCTCTTGGCTTGAAGGGTAGTTCTCTCTTAGCAAGAGTGTAACAGAGAGTGATGCATTGAACAATCCATCTAGATATAGTGGATTTTGAAACTGCATCTCCTTCTCTTCCTGCTGCCACCGAGACAAAGAACTGATTAGTCTTTCTCAATGGTCTGGTTCTTTCCATGAAGAACATGACAGCTCTGCGCACATCAAGTGTATGCAGACTTTTTTCTCCCGAATTGGAAGGGTTTTGAAAGAACATTGGTAGTTCTATTGACTGGTTTACATGGAATTTTGAGATGAATTTTGGTGCAAACCTTGGGTGCGTGCCTAGAACCATTTTATCTTTGTGAACTGCTACAAAGGGGTCTAAAACAGAAAGAGCCTGTAGTTCACTTACTCTCCTAATGGAGGTGATAGCTATTAGGAAAGCGGTTTTAAGAGTGAGGTCTTTAAGAGTTGCTTTGTGCATGGGTTCAAAGGGTGAGCCCATGAGTCTGGTAAGTACCACATTGAGGTCCCAGCCGGGAGCTGGGTTTGCTATCGGAGGGTGTATTCTCTCTACTCCCTCCATGAAGGCTTTGATAACTGGGACTTTCCACCACGACACTTTAAGCTTGGAAGTGGTATATGCAGAAAGTGCCACTAGGTGGACTTTAATGGAATTGAACACTAGACCCGAGTCCAGTAAATGGGTCAGGTACAGGACAATGTGCGTGGGGGAGAAGTCAACTGGGTCGATGCTTCTAATCTACACCAGATGACAAATCTCTTCCAATTGCTAGAATAACAGTGACGAGTGTTAGGCTTTCTAGCCTCCCTGAGGATGTCCATGCATCTCTGCGGAAGTTGTAAGTGTCCAAATTCTATGATCTCAGGAGCCAGGCTGCTAAGTTCATGGTCTGGGGGCATGGATGCAGTGTCCTGCCCTTGTCCTGTGACAGCATGTTGTGCGTGCAGGAAAGTTTCACTGGGGGAGATAGAGACATCTCCATCAAGTGAGTGAACCATGGCTGCCGGGCCCACATAGGGGCCACTAGTATGGCAACTTGTTCCTGGTGCATCTTGTGCACAATCTTGTTGAGAAGGGGAGTCGGGGGAAAGGCGTAAGCAAATTTCCTTGACCATGGAATCGATGGACCGTTCCCCTTGGATTGGTTCTGGGGGTACCTGCAGGCGTAATCTTGGCATTGTGAGTTCTCCAGAGTTGCGAACAGGTCTATTTCTGGGAATCCCCATTGTTTGAAGTCGAAGACGATGTCTTTGTGCAACTGCCATTCGTACTCTGAGGGCAGAGGGAAGTCTCTGCTGAGTTCGTCTGCTAGCAGATTGAGTTCCCCTGGTACGTGTTGCGACAATAGGAACATGTTGTGTTTGAGAGCCCACTTCGATATTCTGGGCCAGCTTGGACAGTCCTGGAGAGTGGGTGCCCCCTTGCTTGAGGTAGTACATGGCTGTGGTGCTGTCCGTAAGGATCATCACTGTCTTCCCTTGTAGGTGTTCCTGGAAGGCTTTTAGTGCCTTGAACACGGCCAGTAGCTCCAGTAGGTTTATGTGCTTGGACGCTACGCTCGGAGTCCACACTCCGTGAGCAGTCTGATGGGATAGGGGAGCCCCCCATCCTGTGAGGGATGCGTCTGAAGCTCCAGGAATCGTGGGTCTGCGGGAAACCAACAGGAACAACTGCCAGGGCACCAGCTGCACCATTGGAACAAGGTACTGTGTTCTACTTGAGGAAACTGGGTGAATCCCTTTTCTTCATTTCCAAGGCTTGCTCTCGTCTTCCCTCCTCCTTACAACTTTTGCTTCCGAACATTAACAATATCGAAGTAATTTTGGCTACGCTGAATCGCGAAATGTCCGACTGTGATCTTCGGCAACAGGCCCGGTGTCTTTCGACCCTGGCTCCGGCCCTTTGACTTTTGAACTCCTGTCTGAGTGTTTCTTGATTCTGCCTGCCTAACCAAAATATTGCCTGTGATTTTTGACTTCAACTCCCTCTGGGTATCTCAGATGCTAAGTGTGTTTTTGCCCCGGTAGCATTTCATGTCAAGGATACGCGCTTATTTAGTAGACCAAACTGTCAAAAAGTGATCACAATCGTATTTGCGGTAATGTGTTTTGTTGATAACACCGGTTCATTCAAACACAGGGTACTTACCTTGAGACTTACTGTACAAAGCGAATTGGTTAGTTGTAGTATATTTAATGTGTGGTTTTAATTAAGTTTCATAGAAGTGTTGCGTTTATAATGAATGGTTTAAAAATAAACGCACATATTTTTTACTTGAAACCTTGAGTCAGTGCTTGAGTCACAGTAATTGTGGTCCCTTTGTATAATCTCTGTTACTGCTCATATACTCTTGAGATAAGCCTGGCTGCTCTGCCACTGCTACCACTCTGACATAGTAGTACAGGCTTGTACCAAAGGTAAAACTTGTATTGCCACCTGTGGTCTTAATTGTGTGTAGTGGTCCCTAAGGGCAGTACACAGGATTCTGCCTAACATCAGGTAGGACCGAATTACTCCTTGGAGCTACCGTAATCTTGCACCGGTACACTTGGCTCAGCTCCTTGTTCTACATCTCCACTAGGGGTCGCAGGAACCTCACTCCTTCCCCCATCGTGAGACTTCTGGAGGGAACAGCTGCCCATTTCCAGGGGTCTTCGCCAAAGTCGCATGGTCACCTCATGCCACAGGGGCAAGGTCACCTGCGGAGTAGTCATTGCTGTGACTGTGCCCCTGTTGAAATAGTTGTCATTGACGAGGTAGACTGGATTGAGATGCTGATGACGTCAATGGGGAAGCCAGCAAAGGGCCAACCTTGGATCTATCCGTCTTGTACGTCGACAGCAAGCGGTGCTTCGAAGGGGTCAAAGACTTTCTCTTAGAGAGAGCACCCCTCACCAGTAGGCTCACCGTGGATGTGGGTGGCGATGGCAACCTTGCCCTTCCCGCGTTGGGACGCGGCGAACACAGTGGGATATGATGCGAACGGCTCTGCCTTCTTTTTGGACCCACGCGGGCAAGGCATCCTCAAAGATCCTCGACCTATTCTCTGAGGGAGTTCGCTCGTGCAACCGGCCGGTCCTTGAAGAATCACGACAATGCCCAGAGGCCTTACTTGACTTTAGCCATGCCGCCAGTCTGCTGTAGCAAAACCACGGCAGACCTTGCATCCGTCTTCATCGTGGTCCGGAGGCAGGCAATATAGGCATTTATGGTGACTATCTTAAGAACACATTTCGCAAGTCACATTTTGCGCAGAGATTGAAGAGATATCTGTTCTCCTTGTCCATGTTGTAAAGGCCCGAAGTAGGCCTAAACCTGGGCCTTGTCGTAACCTGCGATGAAAGATCCTCGATGAGAGATCCGATGTAGGTTATCTTTGCCGTAATCGGAGAAAAATGTCAAAATTCTATCAAAAATACAAAACTAGCTTGCAGAGCAAGAAGAGGACTCCCAACACTGAAACGTGTGGTAAAAATCTGAAGATGGCCACCAGGGGTGGAGCTTAGGGAGAGGACTGTCATTGGATGGGGGCAGAATGACCCAAAAGACAGTAATTGGTTTAGAGGTGAAATACAGTTTTTAAGCGAAAGTGAAACAGTTGGAGGATACATGAAAGCTGTTTCCCATGGGCAGCCTCTTCCGACAAACAGCATTCTGGGACTGTTTTTTCATCTGGCCCCTGCCTCACACAAGCTTCCTGTAAGAAAAGTTCCTCATGGGAGCACCTTCACCACCCCATTGTTGCTGGGGAGTAAACAACGTTTGTGTACTGCTCAGCCATGAAGGGAGCTATAGGGTGTGTGAAAAACTAAAGGGTGTTTCACAACCTAGTCCTCGTAGATACCATACTCAGGTGGCCAGGGAAAGGCCATCACTTTGGATCCCGACCCTGGGGATGGACAAGCGAGGCAGGATCCCCTGGGTAGGGGTCCACGGGGAGTGGGGGAGAAGCACCTGATCCTGTGAGAATATATCCCCCTTTTTCCTAACCCATCTAACCCCCCTATCCCTACTTATTTTATGGGAAACTACAACTCGCATAATTCCTTCACATTTACAACACTAAGCAGAGGAAGATGAGGAATGAGGCCAGGAGGATTGCCTCTACTGACCTGCAATGACTCTGTCTCTCTAATGAGATCAGGCAGTCAGGCACGTAATCCGAATTGCATACACGTGCCCTTGTTAACACTCCCCGTCAGGATAAAAGGTGGCGCGCACAGGCACACACAGTGAGGCTGGGGGCAAGAACGAACAGATCTTTCGGAGCGGATGTGAATCAGGCTATGGAAGTTGGAAGGTCAACGGGCTGATCGGCTGCGGCAGAGAACGAGCAAGCCAGGCGAGAATTCCATCCTTTCGGGAAGCGGTCAGCGTTCCACAACTGAAAACGAGTGAGCGGAAAGGAGAAATCTTCAAATTGCTTGCAGGAGGCCTGCTACCCTCCCAGGTGAACAACAGAGTTGGGGAGGAAGAGAGGCTGCGTTGGTAACATCCTTGACTGCTATGAAAAAAGCATTGAAGACAGAAGCCCAATTAAAATGCCCGGTGAGTGATCGAAGGTAAATGAAAGCCTGTTTTGTGTTAAGAGACAAAAAGGCACGTAACAGAAGTTGTAAGACGCGCGTGAGCCGATAAAACACGTAATGAAGAGAACAATGACTGAATGACAGAAAATATACAAAGTAACAGTGGTACGGCATAGCGGAATTGCAAATTCGAATGTCTTTGAAATGTTCGGAGTTGTGAAAAGTGGGAAACTAAGGCAAGAAAGTAACTGCGATGCCGAACGAGAATCGATTGAGTGAAATGCAATTTATATGAACTTAAAAATCGCCAAGAGTGCAAAAGTAAAGAGGACATGAACTTTGAAAGATGCCAAGAGGGAAAAAGTAGGTACCAAGGAGCATTGGTGTTGTGAAAATTGCAGATTGTCAAATTGTTGAAAAGGAGGTCGAAGTGGTTGTTAGGCAGAATCCTGTGCAGTGCCCTTAGGGACCACAACACACAATTAAGACTACAAGTGGTAATACAAGTTCACCTTTGGAACAAGCCTGTACTACACTGTTAAAGTGGTAGCAGTAGCGGAGCAGCCAGACTTATCTCAAGAGCAAATGAGCAGTAGTAGAGATTACACAAAGGACCGCAATTACTGTGACTCAAGCAAACACTGACTCAGGGTTTTTGGTTTAAAAAGAGTACATTTATTTCTAGACTATCTGTTCGTAAAACACTTCACTTCTATTAATGTAAAACCACACATAAAATACACTACACAACCAATTCTCTTTGTGCAGAACAACTCAAGGTAAGTACCTTAGGATTTGACAGACCAGTGTCATGAAACAAAAGACGTTACCGGGAATGCATATGCGATCACTTTTTGACAGTAATGACAGTTCGGTCTTACTAAAGATACCCATACTCGCGGGAAGAAATGTTACCGGAGTTAAAACACACTTAGCACCCGAGTTAACAAAAGAGTTGGGGACAAAAATCATAGGCAATACTTTTGTCAAGGCAGACAGAATCAGAGAACACTTACTGACAAGGAGATAAAAGTCAATAGGCCTGCGTCAGTGTCAAGTGGAACCGGGTTCCTGTTGTCGAGGATCACACAGTCAGATAGTTCACGATTGAAGATTGCCAGGAGTACTTGGATATTGTCAACAGAGGAAGCAAAAGTTATAAGAGGGAAGGAAGACAAGGGCAAGCCTTGGATGAGGAGAAAAAGGGTTCACCCTAGTTCCTCGAAGCTGGACACAGTACCTTATTCTTTGAAGAAGCTGGTGCCACGACAGTTGTTCATGGTAGTTACCTGCAGACTCACGGTTCCTGGAGCTTCAGTCGTGGAGACAAGGACGTCTGGAGTGATCTGCACTACCCCGGAATGAGGTCAGCAGCAGCAACGGTGAATAAAAGGTGCACTCCTTTAAAACATGGGAGGCTCTACGGATGGCTATCCGGACCACTACAGCAGTGTCCAGCGATTTCGACCAAGAAGAGGATCCTCTGCCTGTGGAAGATGAGCTGGTTGATCCCAGCAGGCTCAAGGGAAGAAGAATCCGGACTGGACCTTCTCTTGTCGTTGAAGGGTAGACAGCTCAGGACTGCAGCAGGGATCCACCGGGACTCGGTAGTTGCAGCAGCCGTCTTCTTCTCTGCTTCTCTTCGTTTCCTTGCAGTTCCAGTGGCGACTGACTTCCAGCCCAAGAGTCTTGCCTTTTATGCGAAAATCCCCCATTCACACAGCCTGGCTGTCAATTACCCAGCAGGGGGGTAGTCCGGCCCAGAAAACCACCTTAGCCAATCATGCCAAAGTGCGACTTGGGTTTCCAAGGATACCCTGTGTAGGGGTGACTACACCCCTCCCTCACATACAGCCCACCTAGACACCCAGGCGCCAAGAGGAGGGCTTCTTGGAAGAAGCCCGCCAAAAGACGGTGAACAAAGGAGGCAAACCTTGTTTGCCGCGCAAAGTAAAACACAAGAAGGACTTTAACCAAAAAGAAATGGCGAATAAACCTGACCAGAGCCAAAATAAAGAGCAATTGGTCAAGCGGGTTTATGTTCGAGGCTACTATGATAGCATGGAACAGTATCACGTTTATATAATATAATCGCGGTAGAAAAGTTAGGGTAGATACCACTGCCACCAGCCAAGTCTGAATCTTAAAAGAGCAAAACAAAGCTCAGAGAGGCACAGACAAAAAAGGGATAGGAGTTAACCCTTTCCAGTACTCCATGTAAAATGGGGTGTACTGGGTCTGTAGTTTTAAATGACTATGTAAAGTAAATGGCAACTTTACCTGTTTTCTGGGGGACAGTAGACAGCCCCAGAAAACGGAGTCAGTGGGAAGTCTCAAAGACAACCCTGTGTTACTGCACGGAAGGTGCTGTGTAACACATAAAAAGTAGAGTTCATGCAGTGGTGTCCTCCAGAGCCCACTATTAAACAAATAATAAAAATACACATGGCAAAACACATGTATGAGCGGGAAAAAGGCTCACACTCTTACCAAGTGGAAAAATAAACTCCAGAAATCCAGCAAAGCTGCTGGGGGACTCACGTGAGGGAAATTAGCCATAGAATAAGAATTCTCCCTAACAGTGCTCATGCAGGGGTCTACGTAAAATCCTTGCAGTGTCGGAAGTCTGACAGTAAAAACTGAGATAAGGATAGATTGTGGGGAAGGGGACCCCACAAAGAGAAAGACAAGCTCAAGCCCGGCGGAGAAGCCTGTGTTGAAAAGTGGCAAAGTGAAAGCCAAAAGCAGAACTGCGCATACAACGCATAAAGAATTGATTAGACTGTTAAAAGCGTGAAGCTGAAGCCTGAACTGTTGAATTGTACCAGCAAACCAGAGTGTGCAAGACTGAAAAAAAAAGATAGGTGGATGGCACAGTTCTAAGAAACTCTCAAGCCGCTGTGCTTCTGAACGTGGGGAAGGGAGTTGTTACCCAAGCCATTCTGACATTTCTTTTAAGACAATATTTTTCCTTTTTTGTACTCCCTTTACACATTTGCCATTTGAGAAGGAGGGCAAGGTTAGGTTTTCTTAGTATAGGACTTCATTTTGCCTAGACTGACTTGGACTCGTTTTGTTGTTAATTTAATGGTCGGGACTACTCCCATTTTAGGAATTTCACCAACCCCAATAAAGTGCAAAATAAAAGGTTTTCAAAACTTGCATCTGTGTCTACTGTTGAGAACATGCCTTCCTCACAGGTGGCAGAGACCAAACACCTAGCCATTTGCTTGGACTCTCCAAGGAGTGGTACAGATCATCACTGAACAGTTCAATCCCCTGAAAGGGTATATCCATAGTTTAAGATTGGACATTGTTGGTTACGGCTGTTTGGTTTTTTTACCCATAGGAGCCTCATGGCTCTGGACATCACTATCCACCCGTTCAACGTGCCCACTGTAACCAACCAAGCCTGGATAATATGCCGGGATGACTCAAATCCATCAGCCACTCTCCCTCATTGGATCACGACTTTGCTGGGAGATGTTCAATACACTTTCCCACAACTTGCAATAAGGCAAACTTAATGACTCGGGGTGTTTGTAGCATTCATCACCTCTTGGTCAACAAGTTGGGCACACACATTCTTGACCATAGCATAGATACGTTTTGACTCCCATTAAGAAACATTTAAATGGCCCCTTGAGGTGGCTGCACGAACCACCAAAAACGCACACTCCAGATAGACAAAGAAAGAGAAGGGGTCTCCCGCCACCAGCCTGTACTGTCTCAGGACATTCCTTTTGAAGGCTGGATCCTACACAAGCTTCTCTCATGTCAGACATCAGATCTTTAAAATATTCCCCAAAGGACAGAATGGGATGATCCTCCATGGAATTCTCTGCATCACATCAGTGAACTTGTCCCTTTCAGAAGGCTATATGACAGGTCTCCATGTGAAGGGCTTTGAGAGCATGCCACGCAAGGCCTGTATAGGAGGCAAATTCAGTCCTTTTTTTAACTTTTATTTTAACTTACACAGACATTACAGCATACTTGACATTCTTTTTAGCGTCATCATTAGTTTCCCAATTTGCGGGTACACTTGATGCATTATTACAGTGATTCTGAGTTCCCATCTCTTTCACATTTATCGGGCAAGTATTGTCTGCATCTGCCCCAAATGTCTCTTGGACGGTTGTGCGTGGGTAGCAGGTCAGCATGCACCTCTTTGCAATCACTGGCCCACATCATGTCTCTTTACCAGTCATTTATTGTGAGTGGGTTTGTAATTTTCCATCACATTAATATTGTTAGTTTTGCTAGTATCAGACTAAGATTAAGCAGTTTGCGTCAGGTGGGGTTCATTTTACTAACTGTGCCCAGCATATACATATTCCAGGATCCCACACTATAGGATGATCCAACATTTCATCAAGTACAGTGCATACATTCTCCCAGTACTCCGAAAGGCGCTTGCAAGACCACAACATATGGAGGATGCCAGCCTCATCGCTCCCACACCTGGGACATTTCCCATCAGCCGTAGGGTATAGAAGGTTCTGATCCTGGCCGGGGTGTAGTAGGCTGTAATGTATGAGCCGGGATCGTGAGTTATGAGACTTTGATAGTGCACACAGTTTTGCCCATTTTTGGTCAGCGATAGTGTAGCCCAGGTCACTTTCCCATTTACACTTGTCCTCAAAAGGTGATATCTTCGGTGGATTGTGCAATTTTGTATAATGTGGAGCTAGATGTCTTAGCATGTTGGCAGTGAACATGTACCCTAAGCCGGGGTGTATCCGTGGTTCCGTAGGGAATGTGCCCCTCACTTCTGTCATTGCGGAGCGCAATCTTAGGTATTACAGCTTCTGCAGTGGGTTTCCTCCTATGGTTTTACTGATCGCCTCCCAGCTGACGAACAGTTTATCTATGAACAGATCACCAAACCGGTGTATCCCTTTATCCCTCTAGTGTGTGGCGAGGGTCTTATCCTATTTTGGGGGTAAGTAGTGAGCTTCCCATAGTGGCATATTTTGGTAGTACAAGGTCTTGTCTCCTGGGCGGCCTGTCATTCTGGTCCAGGCTGAGCATGTTACCAGTGCTGGGTTGATGGTGTTGTCGTTCCCGACTCTGGCCTCGGCCACTCTGTGTAACAGAGTTAGTGGGCCTAATGAACAGGCTTCAATCACCAAGTGTGGTGCATGGGGGTTCCCTTCTATCCAGAATGTGGTGTAGTAGGCCTGCGCTGCGAGATAGTATACTTCAATATCCGGAGCAGAGAGACCGCCCTGACGGTATGTTTGGGTAAGCCTGCCCCAACTCACTCTGGGTTGCCGTTCCAGACAAATGTTGTGCATGCTCCTTGGATCTTAATGAAAAAAAGACCTGCCTGGCCATACGGGGACTGTGCTAAACAGAATAGTTTCGGCAGTATGATCATTTTGATCAGGGCAAGCCTGCCCATGAGTGAGATAGGCAAGGACCGCCAGCTCTCAAGTTTGGCACATAGCACATCTGTAATCAGTGCATAGTTTAGGGCGTGGCCATTCTGCGTGTCGCACGCTATTTCAACCCCCTCGTATTTCACCCGTGTGGGGGCCCGTAAGAGCATATGTAGCCCTGTAGGTTTGCGAGTGGCATCTGTACGGGGAAAGATCTTGGAATTAGTCGAGTTTAGCTTCAGCACAGAATATTCCCCAAATTCCTTGACTGAGCGTAGCGCTCTACCCAGGGTAGTTTCAGGGTCCTTTAAATATAACAATGTAATCTGCATATAATGTTATGATCTCTGTCCTACTCGCCAGGAGAATTCCTATCTTGCTATGCCTGGCTCGCAACAGATCTGCAAGTGGCTCTATAACCAGCGCAAATAATAATGGGGATGACGGGCAGCCTTGTCGGGTACCACCGGCCAGCTCCAGGATCACCGATAGGGTGTAATTAACACAGATTCTGGCATACGGTTTTCTATATAGTATCCGCACCCACCTCATAAAATTCGGCCCAAACCCATAATTGAGGACTCTGAATAGGAAAGGCCAGTAGACTGTGTCGAATGCCTTCTGCATGTCCAGTACCAGTGCTACCCCTTGTGTGTATTTAGGTATAGATGCTATGATGTTGTAACAGCGGCGAATATTAGTTGCTGTGGACCTGCCCACTTCGAAGCCAGCCTGGTCCTCGTGAACCATGTGCGGCATCAATGGGTTTAGTCGTATGGACAATATTTTAGCAAATATTTTCACGTCTGTGTTTATTAGTGAAAGAGGTCTGTATGCACCACACTCCTCAGGTCACTTCCCGGGCTTAAGCAGCAACGTGATGATCGCTTCCCGTGTAGTTTTGGGTAATTCACCGGATTTTAAAGCTTCGGTCCAAACAGCAAGGAGTCAGGGCCCCAGTGCTATGGCAAATTCTTTATAAAACTCGGCTCCCAGTCCATCAGATCCTGCCGCCTTCCTGTTTGACAGGGATTTGATAGCTTCGGCTATCTCCACCTGTGTCAAAGGGTTTTCAAGGGCATCTCTGGTCTAGGGCGGCAAAAGTGTTGTGGGTATCCTGGCTAAGTATGTCTATCTCTTCCTCCTTGGCGACACTTTGGGGAGAATATAGGTCAGTGTAAAAGTCATAAAAGACTTTACCTATTTCTTCCTGATCAGTGACCACCACTCGGTCAGGCCGTGTTATACAATATATGGTGGAGTTGCCTCGCTCCCCTCGGACCATCCTGGCCAGGAGTTTACCCGGGCGTTCTTGCTACCCTTACCACCAGAAACAGCTGGTCAGTGAAGATAGCGAATCTCCCGTCCTGCTGCTTCTTTGTACTCATCTAGCTGTGTTTTAATATCTAGTTTGACCTGGGCCGTTTGACGAATGGCGTGCTGTTCCTGCAATTGTGTTATGCTTTTCCCACGCCTCTTCAGTTACCTGCGAATATCTTTAAGCGCTCTGAGCTTTATCGACATAGCTACCCCCTTATATATACTTTGAAGGCCAGCCACAGTGTCGCCCGACTCTCCACCGTGCCGTAATTTTTCTCTAAATATTCGTCTATGTGTTGGGTTAGAATTGTCTTATACACATGATCAGTTAATGCTGCAGCCTTAAATCTCCAAGGGGGTCTTTGTGGGGAGATCGTGGGGATATTCAGCGACAGCAACACCGGGAAATGGTCCTATAATGTTCTGGGTAATATTGTTGCCCTCCGATACCCAGCCTAGGATCTTTTGAGATGTCAACCAAATGTCGATCCTTGAGTGCATGTCGTGCACTGAAGAATAAAAAGGTGTATGCTTGCCTCTCTCCATGTAGGGATGGCCAAACCGCGCAGTTCCAGGTCAGTTCTATGCGTATGTATTGTGCACGTTGCTTGAGTAAGTGACTTGGGGCCGCTGGATGTACGATCTAATTGAGTGCACAGTATGGTGTTGAAATGTCCACCCATTATGTCGTGTGCTGTTAGATCCCTAGCACACTTCTGAAAGACCTTGGTGTACAAGTCTGGCTCACCTGTGTTCGGGCCATAGATATTAATGAGGAGTACCTCTGACTCAGCAAGTTTCCCGTGGATTAATACATACCGTCCTTTGGGGTCACACTCAGCTGCCAAGTGCGTGTACAGCACCAATTTGTGCATTAAGGTGAGTACCTCCCCCGCGCTCTGCTGGAAAAGGACATGTAGAAGCGATGGCTTCCCCAATCCGGTGCTGTTCTATATGCATGTTGTCCCAGTAGATGCATCTCCTGAAGAAATGTGATCTGGGCTCCCGTTCTATTAATGTATGCCATTACTTTCCGTGTTTTCACTGGCATTCCCAGTCCCCTTACATTCCAGCTTAGTAATGTGAATCCTTTTGGGCCCTTTTCAGCCATACTCTGCCCAGTGTCTAATAGGATTCATAGTGGGCAAGTGTCTCCGGCTGTCTCCATATGGCCATCTTGTATATGTCTGTGCATTTTTAACTTTAACTCCCTGCATGTTCTTGTTACCCGACCGACCCCCAACCTCATAGTCCCACCGAACTTCAACTATGCATTCCCCCCCCCCCCTCGCCCACTCAACAAACCATTGCACCCGCATTAGGGGGTGCTTCTGCGGCTGCGGAGTCCCGTAGTGTGACATGGCTGCCCATCGGTTTCATACATTAACGTTTCCAGTACGCATGATCAGCGGCACAGTAGTATAGCAATGCGCTGTAAACACCAAATACAAAATAAAACTGAATATGCAGACCCAGGGCATCTGCTACTGTAGTTTAATGTCTCTTGTTTCTAAGTGTGGCATTAGATCAATTGTTTTAGTCTTCTCATCCTGGTTGTGAAGATCCTTCACTGCCTGTTCCAGCAGTTCCATTTGGCTGCTTTGCTGGCATTGGGATGCTGGATTCAACAAAAGAGGCAGCTTCCTCTGGGAAAGTAAAGTAGTATGTTTTGTTATTGTGCTGTAGGCAAAGCCTAGCAGGGAAAAAACATTACTGTCACGCAGCATCCTCTTTACACCTGTAAATGAGCGTCGCTCTTGTTGAACTGCCAGTGTATAATCTGGGAAGATCCGGATTACTCTGGAGCCCAGCCTCAGTTCTTGATGGTCTCTCACTGCCCAGAGCGCTAGATCCCTGTCCATATAGTTAATCAGTCTGGCCATCATAGGTCTAGGGTAGGCGCCCGGTTTGGGGTGGGGAGCTAGGGATCTATGCGCTCTTTCAATTACAAACATCGAAGAACAGCCGGGGTCGCCCAGCAAGTCCCCGAGTAGTTCCTCCACTGCTGTCTCCATCGGGCCATTCAGCGCATCTTCGGGCACCCCCACTATGCGTACATTATTGCGGCGGTATGTGGCTTCCAAATCCTCGCATTTGAGCTTGACTGTTCGCAGATCTTTGGCCATTTCAGTCATGGTATTCTTTAATGATTCAAGTGTATCTTCTGTGGAGATGATCCGTTTTTTTGGCCTCTGATGCAGTTGTTGGATTTTTCAAGCTGGTTTCTGACCGTGATTACATTGGAGTCGATTCCGTTCAGTCTATCGTTCAAGGCTGCAAAGCCTTGCTGCATTGATGCAAAGACAGCTTAAGGGTCCATGGTGGCCAGCATGGCTGCGGGTGCTGTTTGCATCGTTTGTCGGAGCCTAGTGTTTTTGTCGCCTGTTTTGAGGTCTGTGTCATGTAGTTCTCAATACCGCCTTTCCCTTTCTTGGGTGCTGCCCCTTTGGGCATTGTACATTTTCTTCCACACTTTCCCGGATAGGCGGTGTGTTCAGTAGGGTTATAAGAATAATAATGATAATAATAATAATTTAGCATTTATATAGAGCTACGAACCCTCCGGTATCGTAGCGCTGCTTCTTATTACCCAGTTTGTGGTGCTCATTTATGGACCTCGGAAGGAGGAAAGGCTGAGATTGGCCCTGCCGGGATTCGAACCTGCGTTAGCAGGATCTGCAAAGATGTCAAAGCGAGCACTCTACTCGCTGTGCTATCGGACCGGCATGAATGAGAAACCATTTGGCTGCAGGGACTGCACCGTGGCAGGGAAGCACAAGACATAAGATACACTGCAAGACCTTGTGTCGACGGAGAGAGACTGCACTGAAGCTCACAACATAAAAGGGGCTTGGAAACAGAGTTTGGGAGCAGGCTCTGAAAACCACGAGCTACAGTGAAGTATCAGGAGCGGTGAGTACACAGGGAAACCCACATGGCTCACTATGATCCTGCGTTCCCTCTGTACCAGTCCACCAGGTCCACCGGGTTCAATGTATCGGCCAGGAGCTTGCGCGGCCGTAGGCGAATATGTCATTTAATTTAGGCGAGCGCGTAGTGGCTTCACCTTCAGCCATCGTTCATGCAGGGGAGCTGTGTGTCGTACCGACTAGAGTCTTCCAGAGGGTGCCTGCATGTGCAGGCGATCGACGGTTATCGGAGCACCCGCATGCACACCTTAGCGGTGCTTGTCACCTGCGCCTGTGGGTCCTTGGCGCTGCATCTGCAGTTTTCCAGGATCTTCGGGAAGGCCGGATTGCGGGCAGGCAGCTCGCTGGCTCCCGGGCAGTAGTACTGAGTGACGTCTCTGCCTTTCAGCTTCCAGTTTCTTCCAGGCCTCCCAGGTCTCTCGGAGCTGCGTGCGTTTCACATAAACTGCCGATCCGATTCACTTCATATTTGGTAGACCGGTAGATGCTGTTCTCTTACAACTCTTCTGATATTTCTGATACAAAACTGGGCGATAATGTTTGGGTTATACTTCCTGGACTTCAGCATGCCTATGGAGCTCACACACAAAGTTCCATCTACCTGTGTGCCCAACAGCGCCCCCCCCCCATCCTTATAGGACTTGACAGCTTTCTAATAAAGAGTTAGCGAGTTACCATCTGGAATTTTTCTCCATCCTCTTTCCGCCGCCCTTTTGGTCTGCCTAGCAGCCAAAATGATAAGGGAGAACCAGTAAGTGGCTATCAGATGAACTTCGTTCCGTATAGTGCTTTTAAAAGGTTGTAGGTTATCATATGGGATACATTACTCATCGTAATCGTATTTCTGATGCTTGTATCTGCTTAGATTCACATGCTGTGCATAGGCCGACATCTAGTGGAAGCTGCAGAGTATTACAGTTTGTTTTTCGAAACTCGAAAATGGGCGTCGACACAGGGCGTGCCAGTAATACTATCCCTAGTGTGACGTCCACTGTACCCATGATCCCTCACGCGTGTAGGACCCTCAGATTGTATTTTTTCTGACATGAGGTAGCATGAGGAGTAGCGCGAGTACAGATAATCCAAGCAGATAGAAAGGTAAGACTACAAGCAACCATGCGCCTTCTCTCAGAGGGGAGGAAGGGTGGGTCGCATGTGAATCTAAGCAGATACAAGCATCAGAAATACGATTACGGTGAGTAATGTATTCCTTCTGAGGCTTGTGGAATCTGCTTAGATCACATGCTGTGCATAGATTAGCGAGCAGTACCTGAAGGAGGTGGGATGTGAGAAGGGTCATGAGCAAATAAATGTCTTAGAACCGCTTGTCCCACTTGTGTATCTGTCTTGGAATGGGTGTCAATGCAGTAGTGCTGAGTAAAAGTGTGAATAGAGCTCCAAGTAGCTGCTTTGCAAATGGGGTCAAGGGGTACATTTGCAATGAAAGCCAGAGTGGCCCCAATGCCTCTTGTAGAGTGTGCTCTTGGCGTGCAAGGCAGAGTTCTTTCAGAAAGGGAGTAACACAGCATGATACAGTTAATAATCCACTTAGAGATGGCACCTTTAGAGACGCGATCCCCCTCTTTGCCTGTAGCTGCGGAGACAAACAGTTGGTCTGTTTTCCTTAGCGGTCTGGTCTTGTTTACATAGTAGAGGACCGCCCTACGCACATCTAGGGTGTGTCGTTTCACGTCAGCCGAGCTTTGTGGGTTTTGGAAGAAAGCCGTAAACTCGATGGACTGGTTCACGTGGAATTTGGAAATTAACTTAGGTGAGAACCGAGGGTGTGTACGCAAAACCAGTTTATCCTTGTGGACTGTAAAGAAAGGGTCCTGCACTGAGAGCCTGAATTTCACTAACCCTTCTTATGGATGTAATAGCTACTAAGAAGGCTGTCTTATAAGTCAGATGTTTGAGACTGCTTTTATGCATGGGTTCGAATGGGGGGGCCCATGAGTTTAGCTAGCACCACATTAAGGTCCCACCCTGGTGGTGGGTTTGAAATAAGAGGGTGAAGTCTCCTTACTCCTTCCATGAAGGCTTTAACCACTGGAACTTTCCACCACGACACCTTCTTATGGGAGGTGGTGTATGCTGACAGAGCTGCCAGATGCACCTTCAGTGAGTTAAAAACCAGTCCTGCATCCAGCAGGTGGAGCATGTATGTAACAATAGTTGGAGTGCAATCAACTGGGTTGATTTGTCTATTCTGGCACCAGATAACGAATCTCTTCCACTTGTCAAAGTAGCAGTGCCTCGTGTTAGGCTTCCTAGATTCTTTTAGGATGTCCATACATCTTTGAGGTAAATTGAGATGTCCAAACTATGACCTCAGGAGCCATGCTGCTAGGTTCATTGAGTTGGGTAGAGGATGTACTGTTTGACCTTGATGCTGGGACAGTAGGTTGCACCAGCCCGGGAGTTTGATGGGTTCGCACGTCGCTAGTCTGCGTAAGTGTGGGAACCACGGTTGTCTCGCCCACAGGGAGCAACTAGGACGAGCGTCATCGATTCCCTGTTCACCACCTTCCTGATGAGGAGTTGGTGGAAAAGCGTATGCAAACATTCCTGACCAGTTCATCCACAGGGCGTTCCCCTGAGAGCCTGGTTGTGGGAATCTGGACGCGAAACTTGGGCATTGTCTGCTTTCGCTTGTGGCGAATAGGTCTATGGTGGGGGAACCCCACTGAGAGAAGAGATCTTCTACGATTTCTCTGTGTAGATACCATTCGTGCTCCTCTGGGAGGGGATCTCTGCTTAGCGCATCTGCTAGAGAATTGAGATCCCCTGGAACATGTTGCGATGACAGGAAGATGTTCCGTTTGAGTGCCCCTGTCCAAATTCTCTGGGCAAGTTTGGACAGGCAGTCCCTCCCTGCTTGTTTAGGTAAAACATGGCTGTAGTGCTGTCCGTCCGGATCTGCACTGACAGATTCAGCAGGTAGGGCTCGAACGCTTGAAGCGCTCTGAATACTGCCAGAAGCTCTAGCAGGTTGATGTGATTCTTGGCCACTGAGTGAGACCAGAGACCCTGAGCTGTGTGGTGAAGGAGGTGAGCTCCCCACCCTGTCAGGCATGCATCGGTTGTGACTACCGCCTGTATCTTGGGATCGTAAAAGGGTTTCCCCTTGTACAGATTTTCTCTTGTCCACCAGTGAAGGCTTTGTACCAGTGTTGGCGAAACGACCACTAGATCGTCCCACTGACCACTTGCCTGAGACCACTGTTTCGCCAACCATTCCTGCATGGGACGCATGCGCAGGTGCGCGTGGGGGACCAGGTAAATGCATGACGCCATCATGCCTAGCAAACTCATTGCTTTGCGTACAGTTATCTGACGACTGGCCTGATATTGAGGAATTTGAGGTAGTATATTCCGAATTCTCTCCTCTGATGGCAAGGTCAACCCCCTCTTGTGTGTCTAGGATAGCTCCTAGGAACTGTTTGGAGGTGCTTGGCACCAGACTTGACTTTTTCTCGTTTATTTAGAAACCCAATTCGAAGAGGAGGTTGATTGTTCTTTGAATGTTTGTTCTGCAAATCGCTGGGGTTTCCCCCGTGATGAGCCAGTCGTCCAGGTAAGGGTACACCGGGATAGCCTCCCTGCGTAGGTGTGCTGCTGCCACCGCCAGTACCTTGATGAATACCCTTGGAGCTGAAGCTATCCCGAAGGGCAGTACCTTGAACTGGTAGTGCCGACTGTCCACCTTGAATCGCAAGTACTTTCTGTGCCCTGGGAACATGCAAATATGAAAATAGGCATCTTTCATGTCCAATGTTGCCATGTAGTCCCCCTTTTTTTTTTTTTAGGAGGGGGATTACCTCTTGGAGAGTTGTAATGCAAAACTTTTGGGGCTTGACATATTTGTTTGCAGGCAGCAAGTCTAATACTGGGCGCATTGTTAAATCTTTCTTTGGTACAAGGAAGTAGGTTGAATAAATACCCTTGTTTACCTGGTGTCCCGGGACGAGTTCGATCGCGTCCTTTGCTAGCAGATTGACGATTTCCTCGAGGAGGATTCTTTGGTGGTCCAAAGAATGTGTTCTTTGTCGTGGAGGGTGGTTTTGGGGACGCTCTAACAGTTCTATGCAGTATCCTGCGGACACTGTGGACAGCACCCATCTGTCTGATGTGATCCCTTCCCAAGCTTGGGTGAAGTTGGAAATGCGTCCTCCTACTGGGGATGCGTGAGAAGGGACCCTGAGCGGAGCGTCACTGTTTTGGTGGAGGCGTGCCGCCGCCTCTACTGGGGCTGCCTCTACCTTTACCCAGTCCTCTCTTATTCCCCCTGCTATAACCTTGGGTAGACTGTTGGTTATTATTCCACTGCGTACCCTGACTCTCTTTGGGAATTTTGTCATTACCCCTTTGATTTGGGGGCTTAGTGGTTAGTTGACCTAGGGACTGGAGTGTTTCATACTCGTCCTTGGCATTTTTCAGCGCGTCCTCGACCGCCTTACCGAACAATAGATCTGGCTCCACCGGTTTGTCTAACAAGGATGCTTTGGTTTCGGCTTTGAATCCAGACTGCCGTAACCAAGCATGTCTCTTGATAACAGTACCCTCTGCTATCAATCTCCCGGCGTTATCTGCGGCATCAAAGGTTGCCTTTAAAATGCAACCGGATACGGCTCTACCTTCCGCTGAGACTTGTGCTAATTGTCTCTTTAGGGGTTCTGGTGCGGTATCTATGAGTGCCGCGACTTCCTCCCATTGGTGGCAGTTATAACTCGCCAGCAGGGTGGTGGAGTTGGCGATTCTTCCTTGGTAGGCGGAAATGGAGGCAACCTTTCTGCCGAACCCATACATTTTCTTGTTCTCCTTGTCGGGAGGAGCTTCTGATAAGAAGGGCGTTCCTGCCCTCTTGCAGGTGTTTGTAACGACTAGGGAGTCCGGTTTCAGATGCCCTCTTATATACAGTGGGTCTGATTTGGCTGCCCTGAAAAGCTTCTCAATCCTGGGGTTGACTGCCCTTGTGAGGTTGGGGTTTACTAGTGAAGGGTCTATTCTTCTTTGGATCGATCTAAGGATAGGGATGCCCTGCGCAATAGGTCTCCTTTCTCCCACCAACTCTTCGGCAAAATCTCTTTCCTCTTGAACACCCTGGGTGTCAATGTGGAAGTGGTTTGCTGCTCGAGATAGGACTTCATTTAGGAGGGGCTGGTTGTCGACAGGGGAGTCGGTAACCTGTGGTTCCTTATCTACCGGGGAATCTACCCTGTATGTTTCTGGGTCGTCCTCTTCCTCCCCTTGTTCCTCATCGTCCCCATAGTAGCCTGTCCCAGTCTGTTCTTCCAACATGCCCAAATCTGTATCCTCACAAAGGTAAGGATCTTCTTCTTGAGAATAAGGGTGAATGTGGAAGGGATCTGAAGACCGTGTTTCGAATCGGGATTTTTTACTTGGGGGGGATTGGATCCTTGGAGCGTGGGGGTGCTGACCCATCGGGGTTATAAGTGAGAAAATGGTTTTTGGAATAGAAATCTGCCAATGATGACATTCTTGACATGACTATCTAGGTCCTCACTAGACCACTCTCTTGAACTGGGAATGACTTTGCCTGGGGGGGGGGGGGGGGGGGAGTTTCCCCGTCTCATCTATAATTGAGATGTGAGACCTGTCTGCCTGTTTGAGTGGAATGTTTCTGCGTTGTGGAAGTATGCTGAGACTGCTTCCTCGGTTGTTTTCCCCCCTCCCCGTGGCTGGAAGAGTGTTTACCCTGCTTCTTTGGGCCTTCTGAGCTTTTCGACGCCTGGCGTCGAGCTTCGGTACTGGTGGTACTATCCTTCGACCATGTAGGTTGGGATTCGGGAATAGGCGTTACTTGGGCTGTAGACACCGACTCCTGGAGTGCAGTCTGGGGATAGAGGTCGGCTTCGTCTTCCGACGATCGAACCTCGGTTACCTTGGGGAGCGAGGCACTCTTGGCAATAGTGGATGATTGCCTGGAGTAATGTGGCGATCTAGATAGAGAACGCCGATTCGGACCATTCCCAATGTGCCTCTTTCCGAGAGCTCGACGTGTGCGTCGAGTCTCGGTGGGACTTCGTGTGTTTGGAAGTGCTGTGGGTTGCGCTTACGTCGCCGGGGGTCTTCCCCATAGCCGCCCTGCCGGACGACCTTCCTAGGTCGGGGACCTACGCCTGGCTGTCTTTCGTGTTGCCCTCGCCGTCCGAAAGTACAGCGTCGCTACCGTCACTGAAGGCACCCTCCGCGGCCATGGCCTCTCGACGCCTGGTGGAACGATCTTTTAGTGTTTTAGGTTTGAACCTACTACACTCTGCAATTTGCCTCGGGGTGATCCCTTGACAAGCAGAGATTGCACGTGGCGTGTCTGTCAACCCAAGGATACTTGAGGTTGCACTTTGGGCAAAATTGGAAAGGGGTACCCTCCATACGCACCTTGAGGCAGCGGGCTGGTAAGTGTAGGAATATATAAGAAAGTATATAAGAGTGTAGAGTATATCCACCCTCCACTCTCCCTACTTGTAGTGCCGAGGCCAGAGGTCTTCCGAGGCCCGGGCCGAGGCCAGAGGCCTTCCTAGGCCCACTCCGTCGTGAAGCTCTCGACGGTCGCTTTCTTCTCTGGTTCCACGTCGAGTGTTGAATTTCGGTGACTCGACGTTAGGGTGGAGAAAAAGGGGAAATAATATTTTTCAAAGTATGGCTAATGCCAGGTAACTCCGCTGAATGCTTCCGACCAGTATGGCGGAAAAAAACAATCTGAGGGTCCTACACGCGTGAGGGATCATGGGTACAGTGGACGTCACACTAGGGATAGTATTACTGGCACGCCCTGTGTCGACGGCCATTTGAGTTTCGAAAAACAAACTAATACTCCACAACTTCCACTAGATGTCCGCCTATGCACAGCATGTGATCTAAGCAGATCCCACAAGCCTCAAACTGTATTACAAATAAGGCGCAGTTGTGCAGCAGAGGATTCCAGGGTGACCTCACCCAAGAGATTCTTCAACTGGGGAGAGACGGCAGATTTAAAGGCTGCCTCCGAGATGGCACGGATACCTCTGCACAAAATGAATGAAAACAGGTCACATGCAATCTTTATCTGTCGCAAAGTTACAGAGCAGAATTGAGAATAAAACCGTTAATATGTCTCAGCAGCAGCATGCATTTACGTCTAGATGTGACCGGCTGGTTTCTACAAAGGACCCATTCAAGTAGATTACCTGCTTGATGGGTGGGAACAAGAACCTGTTGTTTAAACCCCAGACCCTCTATGAGGTTTAAGAGGGCACCAGCCTCTTAGTCTCAGGCGTCATTGGCCCACAGATGAAAGTCACCAGTAGGTTTTTTTAAAAATTTTTATTTAGCATGGGAGCCAAGGAACACAACCAACTGTTCCTGAAAGTCAGGCATACTAATGGGAGGACGATAGAGTAATAAAAGGCTAAATGTAGCAGTAGCACTGGCCCTAATTTTAACCAGCATGACCTCACAGGCGTCCAGTGCCAGAGTACTAGAAAGGAAGAAGTTAAGGTTCTCCCTGAAAATTATAGCCACACCACCACCTCTCTGACATATTCGGTTGGTATGTGAATGTAAGTTAGTTTCACAGAGCCATGTTTCTGTGAGAAGCAGGACATCAAGATTAGAGGACGTAATATGGTCTGCAATCGACGGAATGTGCAACTAATAATCGTGTTTTTAATAAGGCCGTTTTTAACAGCCTATCACTACACACGCAAGTGTGGATAGATTCAGAAGACGTCAGCTGGGTAGGGCCATTCCCCACAGGGGTGTTTCTACGGCCGGCGCGTCCAAAACTAGTGCAAGTGCCTTACTAGCCTGGGGAATGTTTTAAACTGTGCTCGGCTGAGAGAAGGGGAAGTCCAGATCAAGGTCCTCCGGCTGAGATAACCGCTTGTTTTTCCGATTGAGGTGGATTTGTCTAGTTAGATCGTTCCGTGAAATTTTGGCGCGAGAGAGAAACTGTGTCAAAGTGAATAACTTACTTGGAGGTCTCTAGCCGTAAAGATGTAAGCGAGAAAGAAGTGCTCCTGCCCTCACCACGCACAAACTGGCACAAACCGGCTTGTTACGTTCGCGCCTGGACTGCAAATATGATGCTCAGTGAACTACAATACTGCTTTGTATTGTAGTTCCAGGTGATACCATCTGTGCAGTACCTCTAAAGGCTTCTGATTCAACTGGCACTTAAAAAGTATGAAATATTGCAGATAGACAATTTGGCTAATTACATTAGTTGTTGCCTAAAAGAGAGCCCTAAGCATCACAATGCAGTAATAAAATGCAGAGAATAAAAGTAAACCTAAAAACATTAAAAATGCTGTAAAAACAGTTTTCAGAACGGCGTAGTGTCTTGCAGCTCCTCAGGAGTGGAAGGCCTTCCAGACCCGGGTATCCAGGGCTGCTTCGATGAACTGGAGCCTTTGTACTGGCATCACATGGGACTTCATCATGTTCAGCAAGAATCCCAGCCTGTGCAGTAGCAGACAGGTCTCCTTCAGATGGGAGAAAACCTGTCCTGCAGACTTGCCTCGGATCAAACAGTCGGCCAGGTATGGGAATTCGTGGACCCCAGATCTCCCGAGGTGAGACGCGATTACTGCCATGAGCTTGGTGATAACCCTTGGAGCGGAGGTCAGCCCAAAGGGAAGCACCTTGAACTGATCGTGCTCGTCAGCGGGATGAGTGTATGGAGCGGGATGAGTGTATGGAGCGGGATGAGTGTATGGAGCGGGATGAGTGTATGGAGCGGGATGAGTGTATGGAGCGGGATGAGTGTATGGAGTGGATAGGGCGGAGCAGACTAGTGCACGCGGGGTGGACCGGAGTGTATTATACCAGACTGGGGTGCACAGAGTGGATGTGTGCACGCTACAGACTGGAGCGCATAGAATGGGACGTACATAGTATGGTTTGGAATGCAGAGAACGTTGAAAGAACATATAACCCATCATATCACACCACCATGCTTACTCTCTCCTTTATATCAGCACTCAACTAGAACACAGGGATACTATGACACCATTCGGTATAACTGTTCTCATACCAACATCCACCGCTTACTCCACATCACTCTGAATAAACACTGCTGGTTTCACACCCCCAGCCAGGCGTTCTCCTCAGGCCTAACACAGCCACAACCGTTCTGGATAAAACCTGCCAGAACAAACACATTGTCCTCATCCCTCAACCACCACACCTACTGCTAAGAAGCAGCTATTACACGAATACCGCATGAGCTGCACACATACCCGGTGCTCACATGCACCTTTGACCCTTCTCTACTCTCTCTACTGATCTGAACTTCGGTTCCCAAGGGCGTTCAACCTACCAGCACCTTCAGACCATATCAATGGTATATAAGGCGCTATATAAGTGCAAAATAACATAACATGAGAAACCTCAGGAACTTCCTGTGCTTTCGATGAATCAGCACAAGGAAATAAGCGTCCTGCAGGTCTATTGACACCAGCCAGTCCTGATGTTCGAGAACATGGAGAAGTTCTCTGAACCTCACCATCCTGAACCAGTCTTTCCTCAGTAACTTATTCAAGGCCCCCGAGGTCCAGAATGGGACGGAGACCTCCTCCCTTTTTGGGCACCAGGAAGAACTGGGAAAACCATCCTGGAACTCTGTTTGGGAGGTACCTCTTCCACGGCACCCTTCAACAAAAGGGCTCTCAGTTCTTCCTGGCGCTCGTGTCCCGGTTGGATTGAAGGCGGTAGGGGTCTGTCCAGTAGTTTTCTTAAGAAGGGCAGGCAATAACTCCGCCGGACGAGCTGTAGGACCCAGGCATCGGAGGCCATCTCCTGCTACTGGGGCCAATTCTCTGCTAATCGCCCACCAACCGCTAAGATGTGGGAGGGCAAATCAAAGCGGCTTAGAGGGCGGTGCCAATGCCCCCACTGCTGTTTGTTGGCCTCTGGAAGCCCCCCTGCCCCTTCGGGGCCACGTGATACGCTTCTGCCCCTGCCTACCCTGTGAGAGCTGCGCTTATCTGCCATAAGGCGCATATTGCCTGTAACCTCTGGCCCTGGAGGAGAAACTCAAGGCAGGTTTGGCCATCTGCACAGCCATGCCTAATAATCTTGCATCGATTTTCGATTCCTTACATTTCTCGAAGCATTGATCAGCTTTCTGGCCGAACAGGAATTTGCCCCTTGAATGGCATGTCCAGTAACTTGTTTTGGACATGATGAAGTCTGAAGACCACAAATAGGCCTGCCTCCTCAGCGTTATAGCCGATGCCATTGAACAGCCCACGCAGTCTGCCAGGTCCAGGCCCGTTCGGAAAGACTGCCTGGCCACCTCTTACCCATCCTCCACCAGCTGTAAGAAGACCTTGCACATCTCCCCCTCAGGAATGTACTGTGCAGCAGGCTCCACTGCTGTCTAGAGACTGAAGGATTATTTAGCAAAACCACTATCCACTTTTGCGGCCTTGAGAGCCGTGCTGCCTGATGTGAAAACCTTCAATTTTCTTAGCTTCTCTGTCTGCTGGCAGATTTGAAGAGGAAGAAGCTGATCTGGATGAGACTGTAGCAGCTTGAATGACAAGCCCTTATGGGAAAGGGTGAGAAGAGAGGAATGAATGGTCCCCTCTTGCCGGCCCATACTTCCCAGTCATGGTGGAGCAGACTGGGGGAATGGAACAGGGATGCTGATACAAAGAGGTCACCGTATTGGCAATCGTCGGATTCAGAAGCATGTAACCGAACCTTCATCCAATATATCAGTCAGGTCATACCCTTGTACTGGCACTGCTGAAAATTGCAAACCCCAAGTGTCAAACACCCTTTCCACAAATGCCCTGAACTTGGCATGGTTATATGTATAGGGCTGACCTTGCTCGAACTCCAGGGCTGGTGAAGTATCCAAACCGCTGGCCTCGTGAAGCCCATGTGCAGGCTCCAGAATTTGAGTATGGTCGTCGAAATAGTCGATGCCACATGTTCCCATGAAAATGGTGTCGTCCTCTCCCTAGTCATCCGTCAAAAATGGTCGATATAGTGCTGAAAAAAACCAGAGCGTGAGAGGGGCGACAAATTATCTCGCAGAGCGTCGGTGCCAAGGGCTTGTCCTTCGTCGCCAATAGTGTGGCAATCAAGGTCGACTGAGGCTGTGACGCCAGAACGTTGGCACCTTGAAATCTGTGGGAAGGGCCCGTCATCGAGGGCTTATACTCCTTCGGGCGTCATCTCAAAGGCTACGCTGATATCCATGGCGTCTACACTGGGACTTGTGAGGGGGTTGGTAACACCGAGCGCCGCTCTTGCCTCTGAGGCCTGCTGCTTGGGGGAGTGAGGGCGGGGGGGCTCACCCCTGTCTGCAGCAGCATGTTTTCTAAACATCTCTAGCATGGAGGTTTTTAAATACTCCCACTACTGTCGAGGGGTAGGCCCAGTTGACGGTTTACCTCCTTCCGTCGACGAATCAGAGTCCCGATGGTGGAGCCTCTTCTTGTGGGACGAGGAAGAGTGGCTCCTCGAATGGGACCCTTTCTTCTTTCGCTGATGTTCTTTTTCAGGGGTAAGCCCCTCGGTCTCAGCCTCTGAGGACCGGAACGTCGACCGCACCTGAGATTTAGAAGGCACACGACACACACCCCTCCGTGTCATGACCGGTGCTGAGGCACCAGAGGCATAACTCATGCAGGTCGGTAACTTTTGGTGGGACAGTCTGTACACCACTTGAATACCGAAACCCGGGTGACACATACCGGTCGAGGAAAAGGATTTTCTCATGAAAACAGATAGGGTCAAAGACTCGCTGCATTCCTAAAGCAGCGTGTCAAGCACGCAGAAAAAAGGACTGAGGTGTGGGACGTAGTGCCGGGAGTATATATGTATGACGCTGGATGTCACGCTCGTAGCAGACTATCGAGCAGCGAGCAAGACAGATTGACGATCTATGGCCGTGTCGGGGTCGACTATGCCCCCTGTCGAAAAGAATTACAAAGCAGCAAAGCTGGATGGGATATCTGTCAGATGAGGAATCTGCGGGAGAAAGTCAATGCACTGGAGTATAAGGATCCAGAGTTGTTTCCCGGCACTCGTGATGCAGTGATGATAGTTTCACTTATATAATAACCTTTACCTTTTAGGTTATTTATTAATTTACCTTACTTGTGAACAGTTTTATTTGATCACTCTCCAAAAGGATTAATCTATCTCGATTATTTTTACTTTATTCTCTTAATATGGTTATTGATTATTTCATATATTCGACTACTGCTCTGATAAAATTCAATAAAATAGAAGTAAACATTAAAAGACAATTTACCATGAAAAAAGGTTAGGTTTTGTAAGTTTGTATGTATTGTAGGAAATATGCAATTTGTTACTACCACAAACAGCTGTTTATCAATCCAGAACACCCTAGAGGGAGTAACAAAACCTCAAGGCACTGCTTGGGGCTTATCTGTGCAATCTACTTGGCTTTGGATGGATTGGGAGAGCAAGAGAAATTACCAGGAGATTGCCCTCCCAGGTTGAAATCTCTGACCACCGTCAGCAAGAAAGACTCTTGAACTTAAATTCTGAAAAGGAATACCCACACAGCGCCTAGAACTCTCCAATCAACTTTGTGGAGGTATAAACTTTCAAGAGCATAGACAATCTTCAAAAGGCATCAAGAAAGATAAAGGAAGAGGCTCAAAACGTCAGAGTGCAAAATAAGCATCACTGGCTATGGGCAAGGAACATATGGTTAATATCAGACAAGTAACATTTAACTTTGTTAGGTCGTCTTTAGTTAAAGTGGATGTAATCACTGTTTTCTAAGATTTAGAAAAAAGCAGGCAACTCCTTGGTTAATCAACGAACAGCTAGTGATACATCATAGTTAACTTCTTCCATTAGCCAGCATAGACGTATGTAGGCAAAGGGAACTTGAATACCTGAGGGACCATTCAGAGGCAAGTACTTGTTCAGCCTCCAAAATTGTGGTACAAGGTTTTTAGGTCAGAATTCATATGCCCACACCTCACTGAAACAGAAGATCTTCACTCAGGATTAGAAGGAATGCTGGACAAACCATTGCATGAAATAGGTCTGCACACCAGGTTAGACCAAGATAAGTCAGACATGTGTGCAAACGTGACTGGGACCCGTCTGTTGGCAGCCAATTGCTGCCTTTCAGTGTTATCTGAAGTTGCTCCTGTTACTAAGTACTTCTTTTTTGAGTTGTGAACGCATGGTCTATTTTGGGACCTTCACATTTTGTGACGAATATTTCAAAGGTGTATGTGAGCTCCAGTTTTGCAAGTCAAAAGAATATTGAAAAGGGAAGAATCAGTAGAAGTGTATTAGTTCATCTACTTTGTACATATATGTTTAAAAGAGAACAGTGTTTTGGAAAGATTTAAAGGGTGTTTTTGGATGGAGATTTTTGGTTTGCAAAAATTCTGTGCACTGCAGATTGAGAATGCCATCAAAATTGTGTCAGGTGTTTACAGTGCTGCTCAGTCTTAAAGATATGACAATGCATTACTTACCGTAAAAGCATTTCTGATGGTTGTATCTGCTTAGATTCACATGCTGTGCATAGGTCCGACATCCAGTGGTCACTGCGGAGTATTGCATTTTGTTTTTCGTAGTCGAAAAGGGACGTCGACAAGGCGTGTCTGAAATACTATCCCTATAGTGACGTGCGTTGTACCCACAATCCCTCACGCGTCGAGGTCCCTCTGTTTGTATTTTTCTGCCCTGAGGGAGCCTTCTAGACGTGAGTGAGTACAGAAAAGAGAGATATAAAAGGAAGTCTATGTTCCTTTCATCCGAGCGGGGAGGAAGGGTGGGCGCATGTGAATCTAAGCAGATACAACCATCAGAAATGCTTTTACGGTAAGTAATGCATTGTCTTCTGATGTTTGTTAATCTGCTTAGAATCACATGCTGTGCATAGACTAGCGAGCAGTACCCGGAGTTGGCGGTGGGTTATGAGAAGGAACAGTAGAGAAAAGATGTCTTAATACTGCCTGTCCCACCTGGGAGGCAGATCTCGAGTGTGCATCTAGACAGTAGTGTTTGTAAAGGTGTGCACAGAACTCCAGGTAGCCGCTTTGCAGATGGACTCAAGGGGAACATTTGCAATGAATGCTATGGACGCCCCCGTGCCTCGAGTAGAGTGTGCTCTTGGCTTAAAGGGCAGTTCTCTCTTAGCAAGAGTATAGCAGAGAGTGATGCATTGAACAATCCATCTAGAAATAGTGGACTTTGAAACTGCATCCCCTTCTCTTCCTGCTGCCACCGAGACGAAGAACTGATTAGTCTTCCTCAGTGGTCTGGTTCTTTCCATGTAGAACATGACCGCTCTGCGCACATCTAGTGTGTGCAGAGTTTTTTCTCCCAAGTTGGAAGGATTTTGAAAGAACGTTGGCAGTTCTATAGACTGGTTTACGTGGAATTTCGAGATGAATTTCGGAGCAAACCTTGGGTGCGTGCGTAGAACCACCTTATCTCTGAACTGTAACGAAGGGGTCTAGAACAGAAAGAGCCTGTAGTTCACTTACTCTCCTGATGGAGGTGATAGCTATTAAAAAAGCAGTCTTAAGAGTGAGGTCTTTAAGAGATGCTTTGTGCATGGGTTCGAATGGTGAGCCCATGAGTCTGGTAAGTACCACGTTAAGGTCCCATCCGGGAGCTGGGTCAGCTATCGGGGGGTGTATTTTCTTTACTCCCTCCATGAAGGCCTTTATAACAGGGATCTTCCACCACGACACCTTGAGTTGGGAAGTGGTGTATGCAGAAAGTGCCGCTAGGTGGACTTTAATGGAATTGAACACTAGACCTGAATCCAATAAGTGGGTCAGGTATAGAACAATATGTGTGGGAGAGCAGTCAATCGGGTTGATGCTTTTTCCTCTGCACCAGATGACAAATCTCTTCCACTTGCTAGAATAGCAGTGGCGAGTGTTAGGTTTTCTGGCTTCCCTGAGGATGTCCATGCATCTCTGCGGGAGCTGTAGATGTCCGAATTCTATGATCTCAGGAGCCAAGCTGCTAAGTTCATGTTCTGGGGGCATGGATGCAGAGTCCTGCCCTTGTCTTGTGACAGCATGTTGTACGGGCAGGGGAGTTTCACAGGGGGAGATCGAGACATCTCTATCAAGTGAGCGAACCATGGCTGTCGGGCCCACATTGGGGCCACCAGTATCATGGTCACTTGTTCCTGGTGCATCTTGTGCACCACCTTGTTGAGAAGGGGAGTCGGGGGGGAAAAGCGTAAACAAATTTCCCTGACCATTGCATCGACAGACCGTTCCCCTTGGATTGGTTCTGGGGGTACCTGGAGGCTAACCTTAGGCATTGTGAGTTCTCCAGGGTTGCGAATAGGTCATTGTGTGAAGACGTCGAAGACGATGTCTTCGTGCAGTCGCCATTCGTACTCTTCGGGCAGGGGGAAATCTCTGCTGAGTTTGTCTGCCAGCAGATCGAGTTCCCCTGGTACATGTTGTGACAGTAGGAACATGTTTTGTTTGAGAGCCCACTTCCATATATTTTGGGCCAGTTTGGACAGTCCTGGAGAGTGGGTCCCCCCCTGCTTGTTGATGTAGTACATGGCTGTGGTGCTGTCTGTAAGGACCAACACAGTCTTGCCTTGTAGGTGTTCCTGGAAGGTTTTTAGCGCCTTGAACACAGCTAGTAGCTCCAGTAGATTTATGTGTTTGGATGCTACGTTCGGAGTCCACACTCCGTGAGCAGTCTGATGGGATAGGTGAGCCCCCCCATCCTGTGAGGGATGCGTCTGTGGTTAGAGTGGCTTCCGCCGCGGGTGTGGCAAAGGGTTTCCCTCTTTCCAGGTTTTCCTTTGTCCACCACCGTAGCGAGAGAACCAAGGCCTGCGAGACCACCACTAGATCGTCCCATAGTCCGCTGGCCTGACACCACTGGCTGTTGAGCCACTCTTGCATAGGGCGCAGGCGCGCGTGAGGTACCAAATAAATACACAACGCCATCATGCCTAGCAAGCGCATTGCTTTGCGTACTGTCACCTCTCGATCGGCCACATATTGAGGGATCTGAAACAGCATGTTTTGGACCCTCTTGTTGGAGGGGAAGACAAGGCCGTCCTTTGTTTGAATTAGAGCCCCTAGGAATTGTTTGATTTGGCTGGGGTCTAGGCTGGACTTCTTTTCGTTGATGGAGAAGCCCAACTGGAACAAAAGGTCTACAGTCTTTTGGGTATTGGAGAAGCATGTTTCGTAAGAATCCCCTGTTATGAGCCAGTCGTCGAGGTAAGGGTAAACTGGGATGGACAACCTGCGCAGGTGGGCCGCTGCCACTGCCAGTACCTTCGTGAATACCCTTGGTGCTGATGCTATACCGAAGGGTAGCACTCTGAACTGGTAGTGTTTGCCCTCTACCATGAACCTGAGGTATCTTCTGTGCGCTGGCAACATTAAAATATGAAAGTATGCATCTTTCATGTCCAATGTTGTCATGTAATCTCCCTGTGATAGCAGTGGGATCACTTCCTGTAAGGTCACCATACGAAACTTCTGGGGTTTGATAAACTTGTTCGCTGGGCGCAGATCTAATACAGGGCGCATGGTTAGATCCTTTTTGGGTACAAGGAAGTACATTGAAAAAATACCTTCCGTTACCTGAGATAGAGGCACAACCTCTATGGCTCCTTTTTCCAGCAGTAGTTGTACTTCTTGGAGAAGGATGGCAAGGTGTTCCGGTGTCATGCGTCGTCCCCTCGGGGGTCTGTATGTTGGGGAACTGTTAAATTCGATGCAGTATCCGTGGGCTACGGTGGAAAGTACCCAGCGGTCTGACGTTATTCCCTCCCATGCTGGAAGAAAGGATGTTATCCGGCCCCCGACCAGTGTTGCATGGGAGGGGACGCGAATCTTCGCGTCACTTGGTGTTGTTGGGGGCTTGGGAGCCTCTGGGGGTGGACCCCCGACCTCTCCCTTTGCCCCGGCGCTGGCCTCTTCGGCTGTACTGCCCACTATTGGTCTGGTAATTGGTGGCAGGGTACTGTTGCTGCTGATTCTGCTGTTGGCCACGAAAAAAGCGTTTGTTGCCATAGCCACGTCTGGTAGTGGGCTTAGCGATCTGGTCAAGAGTTTTGATAGTATCGAACTCTTTTTTAGCCATCTCCAGAGCCTCATCCACCGCTTTCCCGAAGAGGTTTGAGTCTTCAACAGGTTTATTTATTAAAGACGCCTGTGTCTCCGGTTTGAACCCTGAGTTGCGCAGCCATACATGGCGTTTTAGGAGTATTCCCTGAACCAGGGAACGTCCCGCTATCTCTGCAGCATCCAGAGAGTTCTTTACAATACTCTGGTTGACCTGGGTTCCTTCGCCAATAGTTGATAGCAGGCGTGTACGTAGTGGTTCCGGCGCTTCTTCGGCGTCTTTGTGCAGTTTGGCCCACTGCGCGTCCGCGTAGCTAGCTAGCAAAGAATTGTTCGCAATTCTTGCCGAAAAGGCAGCCGAGGATGTGACTCTCTTTGCAAGGGCATATAACCTCTTGCCCTCCTTGTCAGGTGGTGCCTCGCTGGTGGATAGCGGCACCCCTGCCCTCTTCCTTGTATTAGTTACTACAAGGGAATCCGGAATGGAATGTCCCCTGATGTACAGCGGGTCTGAGGGTGAAGGAGTGAAAAGTTTTTCAATTCCTGGATTAACTCCTCGGATTAGTGCGGGTGTGGATAGCGAAGGGATGATTCTTCTCTTCACTGAAGCGAGGAGGGGAATGGTCTGGCTGACTGGGGGTTTCTCCTTAATTACTCTTTCCACAAAGTCTATTTCAGGAGAGATCTCCCCAGTGTACAGTTTGAAATGTGCTGCTGCTCTGCGCAACAGGGCATTGAATGTGGGCTGATCGTCAATGGGAGACGTGTTTCTAACAGGTGAATTGTCAGGAGGATTTAGGTTCAGGACATCAGTGTCTGAATATACTGATGGGGATTGCCAGGGATGAGAAGGTCCTTCTTCTGGATTTTCTCCGAAGCCTTCTCCTACCATGTCTGGGCTGTCTTCCAGACCTTCCTCCTGGTTCTGTCCCTCTTCATCGTCCACAAATTCATCCTCCTCTTCCAAGTATTGTTCCTCACCAGTGAGGTCATACACATTATGGAAGTCTGAGGCTGTGTCCTGCTGGGGATTGACTAGTCTCGGATATTTGGCCCTGGGGTCCTCCTGAGGCCCTTCTCTTGTTCTCTTGGGAGTGGGAGGGTTCTGGGTCTTCATAAACCTCTCCATTCTCTCCATGCAGAGATGGAGCCTTTCCATGGTTTCATGGGGTACCCCTGAGCGGTCTAGCGGGGGAAAATTAGTGTCATCTAGCTGAAAACTGCTCGACCTCTCCCATAACGTCGAGGAAAGTGTCCCGTCGCCTTCCGAAAAGCCTTCCGGTGTGCTGGGGGTCCCCCTGACTGAAGGGGGTAGTCCCTGTCTTTCTTCTGGCTTTTTCGGCGTGTCTTTCGACCTCTGCGTAGCGCTCGACGTGTCTTTCGGCGTACGCTTCTGGGCGTCGGCTACAACGATCCTCGCCAAGCTCTCTGCGACTCGTTTGTCAGCGGAGGGCTGTGGTTTCGACGTTACGGGTGTTGATCGTTCTACGGCGGCGTGCGCTCTCTGCTGGTGCGCGCCGGCCGATGGTTTGGGGGCGGCGCTCTTATTTGCCGAAAGCCCAGTCGCTGGTCGCGGCTGCGAGAGGGGCTTCGAACCTGAACGGTCCGAGGAGGCCGCCGGTGGAACCTGCGTCTCCTTGGGCGCTGATGCTTTCTTCGTCTTCGAAGAAGAAGAGCCATGGGTTGTGTGCTTATGTGTGGTATTGTGTGTGTCAGTGTCGCCGGGGTGTTCATCCCCATAAGCAGGGCGTGAGCCGAGCCCGTCGGGGCCGGGGACAGACGACGAAGAGCGCGAGCGCTCTTTAGAGGGGTCTACGACTTCCGTAGCGGAGGTCGTGTTATCACGTTCCTCGTCACTGTCGGTGGTAGCAGCGGCTGGTGAAGAATCGGCCTTCGACATAGCGTAGGCCGCCCACCTCTTGACCCTACGGTCTTTTAGAGTCTTTGGCTTAAGAAGCCGACAAGCCGTGCAACCCTCCTCTTTGTGATCGAGGGGCAAGCAGCGGTTACACCGTGAATGCTTGTCCTTCTAAGTAAACTTGCCCTTGCAAAGTGGGCAAAACCTAAAGGGTGTCCTCTCCATAGCCGAGGCAATAAATCGTGATAACGACCCCAAGGGAAAGGAAGGGGAAAAGGAAAGGCATTCTCAGAAAAGAACCAGAGATGTCCCACGACCCCACTCTCCCTACTGTATTTGGCCAGCGAGGCCAGGCCAAGTGTTCGGCTCCTCCCCTCGTCCCCTCCGTCGAAGATCTTGCTCGGCGGAGACAGCTTCACAACTGCGTCGAGGGAGGGATCGATATGTTATATATTAAATAGGAAAACGACCAAAGGTCGAGGAGATGGAATCTGCAATGTCTCTCGAGGAGTTCCGCGTAAAGGCGACCAGTAGCTGGGCGGAAAAAAACAATATGAGGGACCTCGACGCGTGAGGGATTGTGGGTACAACGCACGTCACTATAGGGATAGTATTTCATACACGCGTTGTCGACGTCCCTTTTCGACTACGAAAAACAAAATGCAATACTCCGCAGTGACCACTGGATGTCGGACCTATGCACAGCATGTGATTCTAAGCAGATTAACAAACATCAGAAATTTCTTTTTAAATATCCTCTATAGTGTTGAAAGTTGCTGATGGATTGAGAGGGGTGGTGCTGTTACAAAGCCTTCATATCTATGCTTTCACAGCAGGCCATTTATAAGTATAAGGAAAAGTGGTAATGCAGTTAAGGTGCTTAAACCCTCATGGGCTTTCTTCAATCTATAATGTTGGGAAGTTGGATTAATTGTTTTGGTATGAACACACAACTTTTCATTAAAAAAACGTGCTGACTGATTTTCAAAGATAAGAGCATCAATAGCATGGTCTTTTTAACAGATGTACAAGGCATTTCACACGTTGGGATGACCTTTTTAAAAAGCACTTCTCAAACGTGTTAAATAATCCAACAGCAGCCATTAAAATGTCCACTTGCCAGGTGATCATTTTCTTTGCGTGTGACAGGGTTTGGCTTTGTGTTAGTCCAGTAAAATCATGCAAAATACACGTTTTTATTCATTTTATTGGACTAACATATTGTGCTCAGATAGTGGATCCATAAGCTAGTCTAGGTCCCAGAGACATCATAATCGTGTCTGAAATACTGTGATGGATGCATGTGGGGAAACAGCATTCATGGCAGAGGTCTGGCGTTATACCTAGCAAGTCGTTTGCAACTTGAAATTCTCCATCTTCACTGCCAAATATATTATCTAAAGACATTTCCAAATGACAATGTAAAAACAAACTGACGCAAAAAAACACTAAGCTATCCCCTATATGTGCCACAAAGACTGTAGACTTGTGCTTTTCAAAGTGGATTGCACAAACCTGTTTAAAAGGCATCCAACTATTTCCGGGATTTGCTGGATTTGTAGGGTTCCTTAATTTTTCCAAAGCGTTTTGAATTGCATCTCCATAATTATCTTGAAACCATTTTTCATGTGGGGTTTCTGCAGGAGCTGCAGTAATGCTACATACGTGCTCCAGGGCAAACACAATGGGTTTCATTAGCGCAGTGTGCTTTTCACGCATGATGGCAATCTTCTCTTCTCTACAAAAAAAATAAAAAAGGATCAGATATTTTATCCGAATGCAGTTTATGGGAGTATTTTTGTTTATCAGAAGGAAACCATTCTTCAATACATACTTGCGGAGAGTGCTGTTATTTTGGACTCGCTTGACTTCATCTTCCAGTTGTTGGATACGTCGAAGAACATACATGTGCTGCTGAAGAAGAACCCCTAACCAAAGTTCATCCCAAAGAACAGTGACCCGGCGCAGTTCAGCAACCAACATCTGCACCTACATGAAAAAGGTAAAGTAATTAGTCACCAACAACAGCAATGTTAAGAACATTCCAAAACTGCCAATTTGGGAAAAAACTGAAACTTGGGACCAAACTCTCTAGTAACAGACAAATGCAAATCACACCATCTTATGAAGTTTTAACCTGATTTCCATCAGATAACAGCATTGATTGACAGCATAAAGCTTGACCAACACACAGCAGATCTAACAAGCCAATCTCCTTACTAATTGTATGCATCAGGGTGTATCTAATAAACTATGACAGGACAGAAAATAAAATATTTGCACTCAGGAGCCTCAAAGCATACCAGTTTCCCCACACATAACCCTGCCTTCCTCCACTACTATCACTTGTCTATCCTAATCTTCCTATCCTTTCCTGAAAGCATTTTGTAACTTCTTTTTTTCCAACTCCCACCCTTTAAACATTTGAACCATGCAAAGTGCTCAGAGACCCTCTGGATAGGGCCAGCACAAAATACACAATCAAATAAAATGTTGTAACTATCAGTCCTTCCACAGATTCCTCATCTTCCAGGTGCAAGTATGGCAGAAGAAACATTTTGAGATACTTGGGGGTGCATTGCGGGAATGCTTCTGCTCTGTGTCATTGGGACACATACAGCAGGATGTAAACGCCATGAGTGTTATGTATATGTTGCGCCACACCATCTCAATTCTGGCCATTTTACTCTGAGGTTGAGGAACTGCAAAAGAGGCAACAAGCAATCCATTTGAACGGTAGGTTAGGAGTACGATGGGAAACCTGTAGAAGGTATAGTCCATCAAAAAGAACATTGCCACAGTGAAGTCATTTTTTTCTTCCAATTGATTCCTACCTCTCCTAGATTTCTCATCTTAGAAACTCTCCCAAAGCAGAAATGAAACTGGGGGCTTGATGAGAGGAACAATAACCTACTCACCAGTCAACTCTCAAACACAGCACAACCAAATCTGGCATTCTGACCCGATAAGGAATCCAGGCAATATTGTTTGGGGAACTCGTGCAAGGCAGCCCAGGCAGCTGCCTGACAGAGGTCCACAGTAGGGACACCCATTGGCAGAGCAGAGGTAGTTGCCAGCCCTCCGTTACAATGATAAATGGCTTGTAGGAACTTGCTGGCCATATTATACCATTTAGAAATGCAATGGACAGTACACCTGTGATGGGTCGGTTTGGTGAAAGCTCTGTTAACCCAAGCACCAGCAAAGATGAAAAGGAGTTGGCCCATCCAACCAGATGTCACTAGTCCGAGAGACATAGGAACTGAGCGCACGCTTGGGTTGCAGACAAGGCAAACACTCCTCTGTCTTAGATGGATGCGGCAGACTGAAGACCACCTGAAGTATGATGTTCTGACTGAGGTGAAGGTCTGATGCAACCTTGGGGAGGAAGGACGGTTTCACTTTAACTTTGGAGAAGATGAGGTAAGTATAATTAACGGAAAGAGGCTGGTCCTCACTAACCTGTCTGCCGGAAGTGACAGCAACCAGGAAAATCACCTCAATGGGCACAAATGCAGAGTCTTAAAAAGAAAAGATACGGAATACTAGAATCTGGCCTGGTGGACACATTTAGGGAGGCCACCCTAGTTATAGTGAACTGGGGAACTCTGAGGTTTGCCAAAACCCAATCAAGGTAGCAATGGAGAGCAGTCAAGACTACTCTTAGGAGAGTGTAAATTGGGTGAGGGGTCCACACAGTGAAGCAAACAATTCAATTTAGACAGGAATGTATAAAAATAACATGCAGGTGATAATACTGCACAACACTCAAGAACATATTGAGTCAACATAAGTTCTTAAAATGCATTTAATGACTTAAAATAGATAAGAGGTAAGTAAAGGATGCAGTCAGATGGAACCAGGTCACAAGTGAAACTCCCTAGATTGAGCAGCCCAGAGTGGGGCCTGTGCCCAAAAGTCACAATGCGTCTCCCATGAATATTTAGCAGGAATGTTCATTGTGTTGATGATTGTTCAAAAGAAGTGATGCAACAAGGTTGCTGGGTAAGTGAAATGTATTCTTATCTTTCAGGTTTTACTACACCGGTTCGATTACCAAAAGGCAGTGGAATGAAGGATACAAAGAGACTTGTTCTCAATGTTACCCTATGGATGACAGGGGGCTACAAATGCTTTACGCTAACTTACCCATCCCCCCACCCCCTCTGATTTTCCCAGATGACTAGATGGGTCAACTGGGTGCCCAGGAGCTGCGGGTGGAAGGATTCTTCCAGTCAGGATTCTTCCGGGCAGGTCCAGGAGCAAAGTGCAACCCTTGGCGATGGAGCAATGCAGAATGCACTAATGCAGCCTTCAAGACACTTCACAGAGCGGGGGAAGGAATTGCCAGCAATGTTCACACTGACGGCAGGGGTCCTTCAAGTCCCAGTTGTTGAAGTCCTACCAGGACAGGCTCCCTTGAGGTTGAACTTTGGCACGTAGCTGATTTATACCATAAGCTGGGGACCAACGTTCTGGTTGCAGACACAGAACGGCAACAGTTCGATCAAGGGCACCCATTGGAGAGCTGGACAGTCCACCGGATGGTTTAGCTTTCTGAAGGCTCCGCATGGCTGGATCCTCAAGAACATGTCGAGACTGGTGGGCCCCCCTTCAGTCCAGGGGCTAAAGCACTACACAGGGCCTTTGCAGATCAGATAGTCCAACAGTGCATTGCCTTTGGTCAGCCCTCAATCCTGCCAGCTGGGGTGCCAAAACGTTAGTTACAAACAGAGCATGAATTAGTCTTACTGCTTGCATTGTGGTAGACCCACAACAGCACCTCTCCCTGAGGTTATGCAGGGTCACTGTTTTGTCCGTCTGAACCTTGACGCAATTGCTCCGCATAGACATGAGTAAACCAGCCATGGAAAGCAGCTCCACGAGGTTGATGTGCATTTGCGTGAGAGGACAGACCGCTCCATCAAATCATTAAGGTGAGCACCTTAGCCCTTCAGAGAGGCACCCGGCGCTACTGTCAACTGTGCAAAGTTCTTCAAAAAAGGATGTCATCCTTTGCCACCCCGACCCCACCATTCGCTGTCTGAGGGCTGACCAAAAGAAATGCACCAAGACAGAGAAATGCAAAAAGTCCAGCATGTTGCCTTGAAACCAAGACCATGGAAAGCAGAGCATCCACTAGATAAACCTCATGAACAATTGGGCCTCTGTAATGAGAAAGATGTACGAGGCAAATTAACCCCGAAGCCAGGACTAGGCTCCAGAAGCTATGCCAGCTGGACTATGTTGGTTACATGGCTGAAAAGTCCTGCCCGAATCAAGGCCCAGAACTGCCCAAGGTGAGACGGTGTGACCTGGGACTTTTTTTTAATGGATTGTAAATCCCAATCTATGCAGCAGATGTCAAGTGTGGTATTAGTGAGCAGCCACTCTTCCAGTTAAGAAGGTACATTCATGGATGTAAGCTTCCTGAATGTGCAGGCATACAGCACAGTTTTGAAAGTCCAGGAACTGCGGGGTCTGACCAAAGTTACCATCTTGAACTTTTACTTTGCGCAGGTACAAGTTCACTTGTACAGAGAGTGGATAAGAGGCAGGACATGGTCCTTCGGCAAAAAAATAAAAAATAAAAAAATAAAAGACTGGGAATACTGTCACCCTAAGGGGGCACAAGTTGTATTGTTTCCTTCGCAGGGAGCTGCAAAATCTCCTTCTGACTGAGGATATCTGTGGGAGGACAGGGAAGAGAATGAGGCTTGTGAGGGGTGGTGGAGGAAAGAGAGCCAGAATCCCTTCGAAACTACCTGTAAACTCAAGTGTCTGAGAAGTTCATCCCTTTGAAGATTAACAGGGACAATCCCACAGATGAAAAGGGACAGCCCCACATGAGAAGACTAAAGTCTGAATTTGTCAAGGTAGTTTTTGTACCACCTACTATTGCGGGATCTGCAACCACTAACCCAAATGCGATGCTAACACATCTAACAAGAAAGATGAGTCAAACCTCTCAAAATGTAGGACACGTGGACACTGCGACATGACTTAACTTTCTCTCAGTGTGAGTAGTAGCTTGCCACAGAGGTACAATTAGTACACAGACATCTCTACAAAATAAAATACACTGATATTCTGAAAAAATATTTACTTTAAGTCTGACATTGAATTGTCAGATTAAAATAAGTGCTTAAAGTTTAATACACAGTATTAAAAAGATAGCAAGATTATACAATAAAACAGTAATGTCTAGACGTTTCCGAACCCCAGTGTCTTTATGGAGGGTGGGGCGACCAAGGGAGCCACAAAACCAAAGGTTCCTATGGGCTTGCAGAATTTGTCTCGGTGTCCTAAAGACAACAACTAATTAATGTTTATGCAGAAGGCCCAAGACCTGGTGGTCAAAACTGAACGCATATAGGTAGGGGATGGAAGAAAAGAACAAGTTACTTAGCCCCGGTAACGTTCTTTTGACTGGATGTTCCTCCCACGTATTGCTCATCTTTGATATCGTTATCCAGCTTCAGAAAAAAAAAGATTCAGCAGAGGTCGATGGCATCAACTCTATGTGCCTCGAGGGCCTCTGTCTCGAGGAGGTCATCGAAGGCATATATAGCACGCAGAGCCCCCGTTGGGTTCAGTTCTGTTTTTTCCCCATGCAGTAGATATACCTGCATAACCGCAGGAATTACCATACTCAGCCTTGAAAGAACGAAAGCTGGAACAGCATGGGAAATTCTACTGTGGGGTAGGTTGGGAGGGTGATGAGGAATACATGGGAGGAACATCCAGTCAAAAGAACGTCACCAGGGGTAAGTAACTTGTTCTTCGAATTGATCGTGTCCTCCCACGTATTCCTCATCTTTGATAGACTCCCAAAGCAGTGTTTGATTTGATGGGAGTCGAATTTGATTTTAATAATTTTTTCATGAACCGAGTGCAGGACTGCTTTTCCAAAGCTACCATCCTGACCGAAGTAAGATTCCAGGCAGTAATGCTATGTGAACCTGTGGACAGTAGACCGCGTTGCCGCTTCGCAAATACTCTAATGGTACACCCCTTTGCAGGGCTTTAGAGGTAGCCATGCTCTTGGTGGAATGGGCCCTAAAACCTTCAGGAGGATCTATCCTTGCCAGCCTGTAACATTCTGAAATTGCCAGAATGATCCATCTGGATAAGGTCTGATTATTAACAGCGTGGCCCAGTTTGTGGCCGGTATAGCCATTGAAAAGTTGCTTATCAATACAGAGTTTTGACAGTCTAGATATATAAAAACTTAAATCTCTACGAGGGTCCAACCTATGTAACCTCTCCTCTTCCTTGCTAGGATGAGGGGGAATAGAAACAAGACAAAACAATTTTATGTCCTATGTGGAAATCAGAAATGATTTTGGGTAAACATGATTTAACCATTAAAATTACCCTATCCTTATGAAAGATAGTTAAGGATGGCTAGGACGAAAGTGCCAACAACTCGCTCTTTATACAGGCTGATATTAGAGCTACGAATAGAATGGTTTTAAAGGTTAAAAACCTTAAAGTACATGAGTTTAAAGTTTCAAAAATTACAGACATTAGGAATTTTGGAACCAGATTAAAGTCCCAAACTGGAAGCTGGAAAGGAGATGGGGGGAGCACAGTAGCGAGCCCCTTTAGATATTGTGCAACATTCCTCTGACGAGCGCTTAAAGATGGACATCGCCGCCAAATATCCTTTTAATGGTACCAATCTGGAGCTCCAGCTTGGCTAATGATAGTAGAAAGGATAGGACATCCAGTGTTTTACACAGAAAAGGATCTGCATTCTTTTCTCTGCATCAGTTACAGAATGTATTCCAATGGCAATGGTACACAGACTTTGTTGCTGGCATTCTGGGAAAAAGCAAAATCTCCATTACGTCATCTGGGAGGTCCTAATCCTTGTATCTCAGCCTTTCAGAAACCAAGCATGAGGGTTGAGTGTCTGGACCTCTGGATGGCGAACAGACCCTCCTATCGCGAGAGGTGGTCCACGCTTTGTGGAAGACTTATTTGGGACAGACTGACATGTCCAGAAGGTCCGGGTACCACGTCTCCCTGGGCCAATCCGGGGCTTTTAGTATCATGTATTTCCCAAACTTTCTCGACCTCCTGATCACGTGATGAAAGACGGGGACTGGAGGAAATGTGTACAGGAGTGGAAACTCCCAGTCCACTACAAATGAGTGTCCTAAAACTCTTCTTGGAGGATATTCCTTGGAGCAGTACAGTTTGCACTTCCGGTTGACATAGGCCGCAAACAGATCCACTTGAGGAGTTCCCAAAAGGGTGAAGAGCTCTTGAAGGACTTCCTGAGCTAATTCCCACTCATGCGAGACTTTGCAGAGGCCTGTTCAGAGCGTCCGCCGCCCTGTTCCGATCTCCGGCTAGGTGAACTGACAGGGGATTTCTTCTTGAATTGCCCAATACCAGAGCTGCATTGCCTCTCTGCACAGTGGTAGTGACCCTACACCACCTCTCTTGTTGAGGTAGTAACATGTCCACTGTCTTGTCCGTCATTATCATGACATTCTTTCCCCGTACAGAGGGTGGAAAAACCTTCAGCGCTAGTCTGATTGCCCTAGGCTAAAAAAGATTGATATGCAGTTTGGACTCCGATGGAGACCAACGACCGCTGACTGTCAGATCGGTGGTGTGCGATCCTCACCCCATGAGTGAGGCATCCATCACTACTGTTATCTCCGGCCATGGTTGCCAAAAAGGTTCTCCTTTCAGAATGTTGTCCTTGCAGGCCTAACACAGAAGATCCTGTGAGACCCTGCTTGGAACCTGAAGTAGGTCCGAAATCCTTCCAGATTTGGGACCATTGAGTTCTGAGAGCCCATTGAAGGGATCTCATTCACAGGCGGGCCTCTGGCACCAGAAAAATACAGGATGCCATGAGGCTGAGTAACAGCAAACCCCCCCCAAAAAAAATAAAACACTAAGGCCGGGAGACACCGGGCAGTTTGAAATTTGGTGACCATCTGTAGCATGTCTTGAGCCCTCATCTCGGGTGGCGAGCTCTTTCCCAAAGATGAATTGGAGTTTCTGAGAAGGTGTCATATGGAACTTCTTGTAATTGAGGGAGAAGCCCAGTTCTTGAAGGGAGTGGCAGGTGAAGATGAGATGATGCAGGACTTGTTCGGGAGAACACGCCCTGATCAGCCAATCATCCAGGTAGGGGTATACGTGAATCCCCACTCTCTTGAGACTCACTGACACTACCGCCATCACTTTGGTGAAAACCCTTTGGGCAGAGGTCAGCCCGAAAGGCAGAACTCAAAATTGATAGAGACCCCGCCAACTGCGAACCTCAGGTATTTTCTGTGGTTGAGATGGATTGGCACATAAAAATAAGTATCCAGAAGGTCCAATGACACCATCCAATCCTGGAGTTGGAATGGTCTGAAGGATCTAAGAAAGTGTGACCATCTTGAACTTGTCCTTCCTGAGGAACTTGTTCAAGTATCTCAAGTCCAAGATGGGTCTCAGTCCTCCGTCCTTCTTAAGTATTAGGAAATAAGGGGAAAACCAACCCTTGTTCCTCTCCGCTACAGGCATAGGTTCTATAGAGCCTTTCTCTAGCAGGGTTAACATCTCCTGCACAAGGAGCGGATCTGGAATTCTCAGAGTGGTAGGTCTCTGTATAAAAGGAAGGCAGTAACCGTGGGCTACAGTTTCCAAAGCCCAAGCATCCGAAGTAATGCATCGCCATTCTTCTAGATGCTCAGACAGTCTGCCTCCCACTGGTTAAGTGTGACTCAAGACCTCAGAGGTTTTGAGGCAGCTGATGCAGTGGCAGATGGTAAAGATGCCCCTGCTTGAGCTGGCTTTGGACCTCTTCCTCGTCCACCACAAGGAAATCTTCTTTGGCCCTTTTCACCAGCCATTCCTCTCGCCCTTCCACCTGAGTAGTAGCGAAAAGATATACCCCTCCACTGCTGTCCACTAGGTATAAAAGGCTGAGGTTGCCAAATAGCGGCACCTAAAGATTTTGCTGCCGCATTTGAGGTCTGCAACTTCTCAAGACTCTCGCCAGCCTTGTTGCCAAAAAGGTGAGACTAGTCAAAGAGCATGTTGAGAAGAACAAGTTATTTACCAACTGGTAACGTTCTTTCGATTGGATGTTCCTCCAACCTATTCCATAACTTTGACATTTAATGTCCACAGCAGTGCATTCCAGAAACTTTTTCAGTAGAGGGCGTCATGCGTCAATGACGTCTGGTCGATGTCCCTCGAAGGCCTTCGTCGAGGGCGACATGACTGGATGTTATAAGTAGGACGCATGGCGCCCGTAGCCTCAATTTAAGTTTTTTCCCTCAGAACGTGTGGCACCAGTCTCATGACTGCTTGACTGCACATAGCCTTGCGGAAACTTAAGCTGCGATCGCATAGGAAATTCTCCAGAGGGGCAGGCTGGGAGGGCGATGTGGACTACGTTGTAGTAACATCCAGTCGAAAGAACGTTACCAGTTGGTTAATAACTTGTTCTTCGAATGGATTGTGTCCAAAAAAGTATTTCACATCTTTGACAGCCTCCCAAAGCAGTACCAGTTAATGGAGGAGGGAAAAGAATTTAGAGTACCCAATCAATCAGATTGCGGAATAAAGAACCGCCTTTCCAAAGGCTATATACTGACCATGATTCTATCAAGGGAGTAATGTTTAACAAAGGTGTGGATTGAAGCCCATGTGGCTGCATCACAAATATTCCTAATAGGAACCCCCCGCTGGAGGGCGGTGGAAGTAGCCACGCCCCTAGTGGAATGAGCTTGGAACCCTTCAGGATGATGTTAGGCAGAATCCTGTGCAGTTCCCTTAGGGAGCACTACAGAAGATTAAGACTACAGGTATATGCAATTAAATCCCCTTTGGTATCAGTCTGTACCACAAAGATTTAGTTGGTAGCTGTGACTAAGCAGTCAGACTTATCTCAAGAGGGAGATGAGCAGTAATCAGGGTTTACACATTAGGACTACAGCACTATGGACCAAGGAAACACTGACCAAAGCTTGGTATCAAAAAGAATAAATATTTTACTCACTCTGATGTTCACACACAAATCGCTATTATAAAAGCAAGTTAAATCAGTCAAGGAAAGTATACAAAACTCCCTATTTAAATTGTAGACAAGTTTGAGCAAGAGTGAAAACTGAGCAAAACGGCGCAGTATAAACCAAGCAGAAATGGCACTCAATTTCTCAAAAGGGAGGGAAAGGACAAGTCATACAGGAATATACTCTTAAACACACCAGCAACACTTCCCCAGAAGATTGTGAACAAGTTAAGCAAGGCAGTACTTTAGCAAGTAGAATACGGAGGTGAAAACCGGGCAAAATGGCACTTCACAAGTTTAAAAAGAGGGAAGAAAAGGGTGGTTATCAGAGTTAGGTGCACAAACAGATTTCTAGGTGAGAATCAATCTAAAGAAGGCAGTTGTAACAGATTTAGCCAGAGTCAATAGGCCTGTGCCAGAGTCAGTGTTACAGGGCAAAGTGCCCAGGAGCAAAATGTTCTTGTCGCTGCAGTCAAGTCTTTGTTAAACGATTCGAAAAGGCGGTTGCAGAAGGTGAAAGACAATGTTAGATGATAGGGGCGGCCAACCCAAGAGGTAAGTAAAGTATTTAAAACACCTTTAGCAGTACCCAACGAAAAGGGGGGCCTGGCGAAACAATGTACCTTAAAAGTGGAAGAAGCTCCTGCGGTGGCAGTAGTTCCTGGCAGTTTCTGCAGTTCGGGAGATGCAGCAGAGGAAAAGCGGCTCTCGTCATGGAGGAAGGTTCGAGTTCCTGCACTGCCCAGGGATGAAACCAGCCGCGGTGCTGCCAAACGAATAAAAGGTACGCTCCTTTAAAATCGCAGTCCGGGTGCATGGCTATCCGGTCTCCTAGTGCTTGGCACTGGCGATTTGACCAAGGAAGGTCCTGGAAGGCGATTGGCAAACTGGTTGGCCCCATCAACTCAAGGGAAGAAGACTCTTGCAGGTGAAGATCTTCTCGAGTCGTTGGAGAAAAGTGGTGAGGATCTGCAGCAGGGCTTCACCGGTGGTTCAGTCGTTGCAGATGTCTTCAGCTTCTCTCCTCTTCGGCTTCTTAGTTCCAGTGGCGACGTCTTGTCCTCCAGTCCTCAGGACCCTGCATTTATGCAGCAAGACCCCCGTTCATACAGCCTAGCTGTCACTCACACAGTGGGGTGGCTCTCCTGGCGGGAGAACCCCCCCCCCCAGCCTATCAGGGCAGAGTGCGACTTGGGTTGCGTAGGCAACCCTGTCCAGGGTGCCCATTTCCCCTCCCACACATCCTGTCTACCCCAGACTCCGTGGCGCTGAGAAGAGGGCTTCTGTGCAGAAGCCCGCCAAAAGGACGAACAAAGGATCCCCGAGCTGGGTTAGGACTATAGAGAAAGACACGAGAAAGAAATTAAATCAAAGTTCTGGTAATAAAAACCTACCAAAGTAAAGTTAATATTAAAATAAACCAGCGGTATGTTAGAGGCTGTCAGTAAAAGTGGTAGCCTCGAACAAATGGGAAAATCCCATAGGAAAATATTCGCGGTCGAATATTTACGGTAGTAACCACTGCCACCAGCCAGAAACTTGAGAGGGACTGTACGGTACCCCCTCGAAAATGAACATTAGGGAAAAACTATTAACCCTTCCCAGTACCACTATATTATGATGGGTTGTACTGGTTTGGTTAATAAGATTTGACTAGTAAAGTCAATAGGGACTTTACATGCCTTGGGAGACAGTAGTCAGTCCCAGGGTATGGGGTCTATGTTTGGGGGTCGCTACGACACATCTGTGGTACGGCACGGAGGGTGCTGTGTACCACGCATGTAAAAGAATATTCCTATGAGGGTGATAAAAACCTCAGACCATAAGCACACAAGTTAGCCTGAAATACACACTAGCAATATGTCTAAGAGTGGGAAAAAAGGGTCTCACTCTTAGCAGGAGAATAAAATAAACCCCTCAAATCCAGCAAAGCTGCTGGGCGACTCTATAGGTTAGGGAAATTAGCCATAGAAGAGAATTCTCCGTAACAGAGGGTCCTTACCCGCCAATCATTAACACTCCATCATGGTGAGGATAATCCACCTGGACAAGGTCTGTTTGGTAAGTATGGCCCAATCGGTGTCCAGCATATCCTACAAAGAGTTGATCGTCCACTCCGACCCTGGACATCCTAGAAATGTAAAAGCTCAGAGCTCTCCTAGGATCCAACCGATGGAGTCGCTGCTCTTCCTTACCAGGATGAGGAGGCGTGTATAAAGATGGCAGAACCACCTTCTGACTCAAATGAAATTCAGCTACTACCTTAGGAATGAAGGAAGGACGTACCTGCAGTACAACCCTGTCCTTGTGGAACACATTAAATGGTGGCTTAGAGGATAGTGCATGCAATTCACTCACTCTGTGAGCAGAAGTAACTGCAACCAAGAACACAGTCTTGAAGGACAATCTCAAAGGACAAGAGTGCAAAAGTTCAAACGGAGCACCCATGAGAAATTTCAAAACCAAATTTAAATCACAAACCGGCACCTGGAAAGGGGACTGCGGGAACACAGTCAGTCCTTTAAGATTCCTTTGATTTCTCAATTTCTTAAAGTAAGAAGATTCTTCAGACAAGCGCTTAATAATAGAAAGCGCCGCCAGGTAACCCTCAATGGTACCCACTTGAAGGCCCCTGTGGACCAAATAAAATAAGACAAAACCATAGGAATGGAGCACTGAAAAGCATCAACATTGTGACCCCTGCACTAGTCGCAGAATTTACGCCAAAAGGTACAGGGATTTTGTTGCAGGCCGCCTGGCCGAAAGCAACACCTCCATCACATCATCCGAGAGGTCCCAATCCTTATACTTCAACCTTTCAGATACCAAGCGTGAAGGTTGAGAGTCTTGACCTCTGGATGGAGAACATGACCTCCCTCCCATCCTCCCTCCAGAGAGCAGATACTCTCGGTAGGGAAGACGGCATGGAGGGCAGATTGACATTTCTAGCAGGTCCGGGTACCACGCTCTCCTGGACCAATCCAGAGCAACAAGGATCATGTGGGAACCGAACCTCCGCAACACTTGAGGAATGACAGGGACTGGAGGAAACGCGTACAGCAGTGGGAATGACCAATCCACTACAAACGCGTCTCCTAAGGCTCCGCTTGGAGGAAATTCACTAGAGCAGAATCTCTTGCACTTCCGCTTGACACTGGTGGCAAAGAGATCCACTTGCGGGGTTCCCCAAAGGGCGAAGATCTCCTGAAGGACTTCCTGAGCCAACTCCCACTCGTGAGAGATAGTGCTCTGCCTGGCAGAGGACCAGGGAGGGGATAGGAGAGGTAGAGACTGCAGCAGGATTGGCCAGTTCCTTGCAGATTTTAAAGAGTTTGGCCGAGTTGTTAGATGCCGCAGAGATGCAGGCTTCGATGCGAGCTCTCTTCTTGGTGCAGACAGAGAGCCTGTATTGCCTTTGGAGCAGGCAGCATGCCAGTTTGTCAGAGGATGTACCGGAAGCACGCCATTTCCTCTCAGCCACCATGCACTTGCGTTTGAGGCTGACTAGGTCTGAGTCGTACCACTTGGCTTTGGGCTTCAAGCAGATCCTCTTGACAGGGGCAAGAACATCAAGAGTATCAGATATAGCACAGTGGTGCATGGAGAGTGCTGTGTGAGGGTGTGAGTCAGCCAAAGGGGGATGGGGTGGTGAGAAAGTGGCGGCGAAATGGTATAGCACCAATATCGACAACCCTAATATTATGGTGGGCGGAAACAATACACCCATTAGAAATGTTTTTACCAATAATTAATATATCCACTACTGAAAGCCCGGTTCAGCTGATCACTTATACCCTGCCCCCAATGGAAGAAAGACACAGGGAAGGTTTTGGAAATAATACTTTGCTATTAATCATGAACATGACATGCAATTCTGAAGAAAACAAATTGCTGGGTATGTGCCCATTTACCACAGCATGCTGGGAAAGGAATAGGGTGGTATGTGCAGCCACTACCATTAAGTTCCGCATGTAGTGCATCTTTAGGTGCAATGTTCTAAGGGAAATGGAATGAGAGTAATACGGGTCAATTAGACAGAACCAACATGAATGAGTTTGAGGAGATAATAATAAAGCCAGTGGGTTGTTCCATTTTTCATAAAGCACAAGTAATAGCCCTAGAGCCCACGAGGAAAAATACACCAACAATAACACGACAAAATAGTAGAGATAGATTGTCCCCACTAGAAAAAACATCTGTAATGACGTTTCGTGTAAGAACAGAAGGGGACAAAGCTGCAATTCCCCCATCTTACACAGTGAATTATTGCCCAAGAACTGTCCCTTTTTGTCTAAAAAAGAAAGGCTCTTTTTCAGTGGGAACATATACTGGTTGCATGAATACAGTGGTATTAAAATGGGAAATGGAACCAGTATATGTAGGTGATCCAGTTTATTTTATATGTGGAGAGAAAGCATATCCTTGGTTGCCCAGAAACTGGGGAGGTACATGTTACCTAGGTCTACTGTTCCCAGGAGTATTCCTCTTAGAAACAGCAGCCATGGCCAGATTATCCAGAACTAGAGTCAAAAGGACTGACGAGGGTGTTTTATTAGCAACTGATGTAGCAAAATCATTCATTCCATTCTTAGGGCAGATAGTGAACTCCTATAATATAAGGCAACTGTCCAGAATCCTACAAAAATACAACAAACAACAGACATACTATTTAACATGACGTTGGAAGAAAGAGGAATCAGGTTAATGACACTGCAAAATAGAATGGCTCTCGATGTGATCCTGGTTGATCGTGGGGGAATTTCCAAAATAGTGAGATCAGCGTGTTGCGTTTATGTCGATGACTATTTCCCCACGATCTTTGAAGCAATAAAGAAAATGCACGTCCTAAGCTCTGAACTCTCTACTGTAGAAGGGAGCTGGGGAATAGGATCTTGGTTTAGGGGAATACTACGTTCTTGGGGATGGAAGTTGATCTCAATATTAGTAGTGGTGTTTGGAATATTCCTAACGTGTTGTTGTTGTATACATTGTCTACCCATAGTTTGCGCTGAGGTAACTGAGGGATGTACGGAAGGATGTATGCATATGATGACAAAGAAAACAACCTCATGGTCGAACTGACCCAGACCCAAATGAGATGAGAGCAGTAAAAGAGTTGATGGCAATAGATATTGATGAAGACTATGTTTACGATAGCATGCAAAATTCAGACATAAGTACTTCAGACTCATCATCACTAGAGGAGGTTTCAATGAATAGATGAGAAGTTTGGCATACGGCCAAAGGAGGGTTCGTCAGTCTAGAAAAATGGATACCTCTACTTTGTGACCGCAAATGTATTTTGGTGGCCGTGGGCCAACCCTCTCATGCACGATATGACAGAATATAGGTTTTCGAGTTTGCCAATGAACGGCCATTTTGATATAACAAGAATCGCCATTTTGTTTTCTAACCATTGCTCATTGCTTTCTGTTCCTATTGCTTCGCAGTATATTTTCTGCTTACACTGCTCGACTGTAAAACATTGTTGTCTGTACGTAAAAAGAACAAGGCCGCAGGGCTGAGAGGATAACAAGAGTTTGTTGAAACACGAACTTAGGCAGCACCAGGAAGAATGCTCGGCTCCCTCCCGAATGTAGCCTTGAAGCAGAGCTGCAGGGCATTTAATCATTTCGCAGCTGCCAGCCAGTCTCGTTATATGGTAGAATATGTTAGATTAATACCGCTAAAGGCTTGAATTATGCTTTTCTTACGGACTCCCTTTGCTGAGTCCGCTAGAGCGTGTCGGCTCCCAGGACACGAATAGCACCTAATAGATAGCAAGGTCCGGAATGCAACTCTTCCCCCGTATGAAGTTCGCTTCCAAGAACAGAAGCGCTGTGTTCTATTCAACAACTGAAAGATGCCTTCGCACTCACAAATTGCAAATTGTTACTAGAATAGATGTTTGAAGGTGTCATCGTTGTCGGAGATGTCCATCATCACACCAAGTTCAAAGAAACCCAATAAAAGGGGGGTGTTAAACATGTCATAGCTGATTGTTTGATATGCATTTTGTATATATGTAACTGATGTACGTAATTCACTCTTGCGTCCCTCGAGGTCTAGAGATACACGTCGCGGGGCGTGAGACCGAGTTGGCCAACTGAGACTTTTGCTTTGCAATAAACCCTAGCTTTGGGAATACAACCTCGTGTCTGGCGTATCTATCGTGTGTGGTGACTCGCCTTGTTTCCATAGACGTCAGGGTCCCCTAGGGGCCCCTTTCATGATGCCACTTCACCCTTCTGGAGGATCTCCAGAGCCTCAACCCGCTTGTCGTCGGCGAGGAATTCTAGCAACAGGGCCATCTTGTACCACAGCTCCCTGTGGCATCTGACTAGGACCGCAAAGGTGTTTGTTGCCTCGACCGTTGTTGCCGCAGAGTAAATCACTGTTCGGCCCATCATGTCCAACTTCTTCCCCACGCTGTCTGGGGGAACGGGTGCTGACGAAGATGGATTTGAGGACTTCTTCCTCACCGTCGCTTGAGAGTCTGGGGAAGGCTGCGATCGCAGGCACTTGGGTGCGGACTCTGGCACCCGGTACTACTGTTCCAACTGGTCTCTCTTCGCCCGGGCTGAGGCTGGATTCTTCATCAGCGCCAAGCCCTCACGACAAACGTCATCTAGGAGAGGCAGTGCCAGAATGCTCTTCCTTTTAGCCTCTCGGCGCTGGAACAGGAACCCTTCCTTTTTGGTGTCTTCTGGCATCAGCTGGAAGAGCTCCAACGCATGGGCAACCATGGAGTTGAATTAAACCACTTTGTCCGGTGGAGACGCTCTGTGGCGGGGACGCTCTGCCGTCGTCCGTATCTGTCGTCGCTGTATCAGTCCCCGACGTATCCGTCCCTGTATCCCTAGGGGGGAGGGTATGTGAGACTTAATGAAGCAGCATGGGGTGCCTTTTCCTCGCCGGCGGTTGGCCCGGAGCCACCAGGGAAGGGGATGCAGTTGGCCTCCTCTTCTGTATCTCGGACACCAGCGTGTGGAGAGTGGACTGGGTGTCCAGCATCACATCTCTGGGAAGTGGATGGGGAGCAGGCCTGCTGGGCCAAGCGCTTACGTCGAGGGGGACGGCGGAGCAGTTGAAGACAGGTTCACTGTCATACTCTGCATTTCCGCCGCCATCATCGTCGTCATTCCCCACGTCCTATACGACTGTGTGAACGGACGCCATGTCCTCGTCGTCCGACACAAATATCTGTGCCTTGGAGCACCGTAGAGGCCTCCACTGCCCCCCCCCCTTCTATGCAACATGAGGGGTCGCAGCTGGGCTCAGGGCTGGCATAGTCTTCTCCGGTGTCTTCTCCAATGGCTTGGCCAAAGCCTCCCACCTGGGAGGAAGGTCCACTCTGTAACCGGGGCCCCAGGACCGGGTCAGCCCCTTTCACCTTCGAGAGGGAGACTGCCACAAGCTCGTTTGACGTGGACGATTTCTCCTGTGCCACCTGTGCCTTCAAGGGCAGGTTGGTCACCTTACACAGCGCCTTGGCCTTCTCCGGCTTCTCCCACAGCTTCCCAGGGTTAGCCGACTTCCTTTTCGAGGAGGAGCATGAGCGATTGCTTCAGATTGAAGCAGATGGTGATGTTGATCGCGGCGACCCCAACTGAAACTGACTTGCGGAGCTTGGCCTTATCTTGGACCCCCATGGATGGGGTGACCTCAAAGGACCTATGAGCACGCTTCTCGGACCCGGTCCTGAGTGAGGCATGGCCCTGCTTGCCGCCCATGGTAGAGGCCTTGGCATTGAGCCACACCGCCAACCTGCTGTGCCGTTCCATCATGGAGTGTTTGGTGAATCCCATCAAATCTCGAATTCCACCTCCTTGTGGTCCGGGTGGAGACAGTAGAGGAACTGGTAGTGTCTGTCCTCCACAAACACGTTCCTTCGGCCGCAGCTTGAGCAGAGCTTTAAGAGAGCGCCTCTGTACTACTCCTCCTACATGGTGAGGTGTGCGGTGTAGGCCGGAATCTTCAAAGAAAACTTCATGATTCTAGCCCTTGAGGGGCGATGAAAAATGCCGACAAACGGGTCCCCACTTGCCGGTTGAAAGCATGAAAGAGCACACGAGCTCAGACAAAAAATGGACATTTTTATGAATGAACTCAAAAACGCCAATAAATTCTACGGAGTAAAACACGAGGACTCCCAAAACTTGAACGTGCGGTAAAAATCTGAAGATGGCGGGCAGAGGGGTGGGGGGCTTAGGGAGAGGGCAGTCATTGGGTGGGGGGGGGGTAGTATGACCCAGAGCTCAGTGATTGGTTTATAGGAGAAAGACAGTTTGTAAGTGATGGTGAAACTGGTGTTTCTTTTACAGAGGATTCCCGGCCTGAGCATGGGTCTGGCATGGATGCACATGCTCAAGAATATTCCCTGTCGTCAGGCTGGGAATCCTCGGTAAAGAAAAAATCAGTATCAGTTTCGTTTCTGATCTGTCTTTCGTAGTAGTAACCAATCACTGATCTCTGCGTCATACTGACCACAGCCAATGACTGCCCTCTACCTAAGCCCTGCCTCTGGCAGCCATCTTCAGATTTGGTAGCAAGAGAAGTGGCAGTATGACCAAGTGAAGAGCCGCAGAGGGGTAGGCGGGAGGGTTCGCATGTGAATCCATGCCAGACCCATGCTGGAGAACAACAGTTACAGGTAAGTAACTTGTTCCTTCTCCAGCATGGGGTCTGGCATGGATTCACATGCTCACGAATAAAGAATACATAGCAGTACACACATGCACAACCACGGGAGGTGGCAAAGGCTCAACATTAAGCAATTCTTACCTCCTCACCAGGCTCACCTTAGGCGAACAGGTTGCGCAGCACTGCTTGGCCGACCCTGGACTCCTCCCTGGAATCCCGATCGACGCAGTAGAATTTCGTGAAGGTGCGCGTCGAACTCCACGTAGCAGCCCTGCAGATGTCCAGCAAGGGCACATCAGATGGGAACGCCGTGGTAGCTGCGATCGCTCTGGTGGAATGGGCTCTCAGACGGCCAGGCAGCGGTCAGTTTGCCAACCGATGACAGTACATGATACAGCCGGAGAGCCATCCGGAAATGGAAGCCTTCGAGAGAGCCTTCCCCTGATTGACAGGTCCAAAGTTCACAAAGAGTTGTGACGTCTTCCGAAAACACTTCGTGCGGTCCACGTAGAACTTCAGCGCTCTAGCCACATCCAGCGAGTGCAAAGTCCTTTCAGCCGGCGACGAAGGCGACGGCAAGAAAACAGGCAACACCAAGGGTTCGTTGAGGTGGAAGTCCGACGGCACCTTGGGCATGAAGGAGGGGTGCGTCCTGAGCACTACCCTCGTGTCGTGAAAAGTCAAGTACGGGGCCTTGCAGGAAAGGGCCTGGATCTCTCCCACCCGTCGTGCGGAGGTGATGGCCACAAGAAACACTGTTTTCCACGACAAGAACTTCAACGGAGCCGAGTGCAGAGGCTCGAACGGAGGTCCCATGAGCTTGGTCAGCACCACGTTGAGCTCCCACGCCGGGGCCGGAGCCTTCACCGGCGGGAACGATCTGAACAGTCCCTTCATGAACTCTTTCACCAGACGATGAGACCACAAAGACGTCCGCCCCGTGGTTCTGGTGTATCGGGAGATCGCAGCAAGATGAATCTTGATGGACGCGTGCGCCAGTCCAGCTTTGGCCAGCGTCAGTAGGCACGGCAGTACTTGGGGAGCCGTAATCCGTAGAGGGTTAATCTTCTGTGCATGGCACCAGACAGAGAACCTCTTCAATTTGTGTCCGTAGAATTTAAGAGTTGAGGACGCCCTGGCCTTTGCAAGAACCTCTCTGCAGTCGGCCAGTATGTCATATCCTCCAAACTCTAACGCTGCAGGAGCCAGGCCTGCAAGTTCAGCGACTTCGGGTCGTGATGGAGGATGGCGCCTCCTTCCCTGGAGAGAAGATCCGCGTCCACTGGCAGCTTGATTGACGGGGACGCTGACAAGTCCAGAAGGTCCGGGAACCATATCTGCCTCGGCCACGCAGGTGCGACGAGGATCATCCTGCACCGTGACCTCTTGAGCTGGTTGATGAGCCGGATCAGCAATGGCAATGGAGGGAACGCGTATAGAAACAGGCCCTCCCAGGGGAACGAGAAAGCATCGCCCATGCTCCTCGGCTGGGGAAACCTACTGGCGAACCTCCGGCACTTGGAGTTCGTCGCCGTCGCCAACAGATCGATCTGGGGTGTGCCCCACCGTCGGAAGAGGCGGTCCACTAGATCCTGTCGTAGTTCCCACTCGTGGCACGAGCGCAGCTCCCTGCTGAGTGAGTCGGCGATGGTTTTTTATCCCTGCCAGATGGAACGGCACCAGAAACATCCCTTGGGCGACGGCCCAATGCCACAGATCCTGCGCCTTCATGGACAGGGCTGGGGACCTGGTTCCGCCCTGTTTCCTGATGTAGAACATGGTGGTGGTGTCGTCGGTGAAGATCCTCACCACCTTGCCCTTGAGGGACGGAAGAAAGGACCTGAGGGCCCAAAACACTGCACGGAGCTCCAGGACGTTGATATGGAGGGACTTCTCTGTCGGGAGCCAAAGGCCTCTCGCGTGCAGATTTTCGGTGTGCGCTCCCCACCCTTCCAGGGAGGCATCCGTGGTCACTGTCTCCTGGTGGCCGGGGGTCTGGAAGTCCATGCCCGCAGTCAGATGCGCGCGGGTGCCCCACCACCGGATCACTCGTCGGAAACTCTCGTCGAGTGTGATCCTCTCCTCGAAGCTGCCCGTCGTCTGGATCCAGCGCGCGTACAGCAACTCCTGCAACGGGCGCATCCGGAGCCTGCACAGGCGGATGAGGTAAATGCAAGAAGACATCATTCCGAGGAGGGACTTGATGGACCTCACCCTGGCCGCGTCCGCAACCAGCATCCGCTGCACCTTGCCCAAGATGGCCCTCGTCCTTTCCTCCGACGGAGAGGCCAGAGGCGACACTGTCGAGCTTCGCTCCCAGAAACAGTGCGTTTTGCGCGGGCACCAGGTGGGACTTGGCGTACTTTATGGAGAATCCCAGGTCCGTGAGAAGTTTGACGGTCCTTGCCGTGTGCTCCACGGCGAGCTCCTTCGTCTTCGCTCGGATGAGCCAGTCGTCCAGGTAGGGGTAGACGTGGATCCCCTCTCGGCGCAGCTGCGCCGCCACTGGTGCGAGGCACTTGGTGAACACCCTGGGTGCCGACCTCAATCCAAAGGGAAGGGTTCTGAACTGGTAGTGACGCCCTTGGACCACGAACCTGAGAAACCTTCGGTGTCCCTTTAGGATGGGAATATGGAAGTAGGCATCCTCCAAATCCAACGACGACAGGAAATCGCCCTCCTCCAGCTGACCCAGAACGTGTTGGAGGGTGACCATCCGGAACTTCTGTGCCTTGATGAATTTGTTCAGTCGTCGTAGGTCCAGGATGGGACGCCATCCTCCCGTCTTCTTCTTCACAAGGAAGTATCTTGAGTAAACTCCAGAGCCCCGAAGCCTCTTTGGGACGAGCTCGATGGCGCCCTTCTTTAGCATCGCCTTTACCTCCAAGAGAAGATGAGGGACGTGATGTTCTTTCCTGGCCACAGGGGGGGGCGCGCGGGCACCTCTTTAGAAACTCGAGCACGTGACCCCGAGCTAGGGCGTCCAGCACCCAACGGTCGGTGGAGATGGACTCCCACACGCTGACGAAGCTCGCCAGCCGGCCTCCCACCGGGGTGCTTCGGTGGGGGCCCGACCCCACGGCCGGTTCAGTCCTGCTTCGACGAGGCTTCGCCGCCTTGTCCTCCTTGGCGACGACGGCGGGGTCCGCCTGACTTGCCTCGTCCCCTGTAAGCTTCCTGCGACAACGAACGGGCCGCTTGACGGTAGGTGGAAAATCCGCCGCCGGAACCTTTGGAGGCACCCTGTTTGCCTCTGCCGCTCCGAAAGGGCGGCCGCCGTTGCTGGAGAACCCCAAGAGCCCGGGCCGTCTCCGTGTCTGCCTTGAAGGGAATCGTCCACTGTTTTCCCCAAACAGGTTGTTTCCGTCGAACGGCATGTCCAAGACTCTGGTCTGCACGTCCTGACGGAAGTCAGTAGCCTTGAGCCAACCACGCCGCCTAAGGAACACGCCGTTGCCCAACTGGCGAAATCCAGTGTCAGCGATGTCCGTCGCAATCGTAATGGCGTGGTCCGACACCACCTCTCCTTCATGCAAGATCTCTAGGGCTTCTGCCCTCTTGTCGTCCGGTAGAAAGTCCAGCAGGGGGGCCAGTTTGTACCACAACTCGCTGTCGTAGCGGGCTACGATAGCCAAGGCGTTGGCCGCCTTAATCGTCGTCGCTGCAGACGAGATGACTCTGCGTCCCATCGTATCTAATTTCTTCCCCTCGCCGTCCGGCGGGGAGGTCGACGTAGAGGCCGCGCCCCCCCGCTTTCTTCCTGGCCGCCGCGGAGACGGCCGAGTCCGGGGTCGGCTGTGCCCGAAGGCACAAGGGGGCCGCGTCCGGGACCCGGTACTTCTTCTCGTACCGATCCCTTCTAGCCGGCGTCGTGGATGGGTTCTTGAGGAGGGTGAAGCCCTCATCCCAAATACTGTCCAGTAGAGGTACAGAGAGGACCGTCTTCCTCTTGGCCTCGCGCCGTTGATAAAGGAAACCTTCCTTCTTCTCTTCCGGGCAGAGCTGGAAAAGCTCGGATGCCCTGGCGATCATGGAGTGAAACGATCCAATCTCGTCGGGCGGGGAAGCCCGGGTGGGAGGGGACGACGGCAGATCCTCGTCGTAAACCTTGTCGTCCGTACCCGTCGCGGCCGAGTCAGTCCCCGTATCATCCCCACGAGTCGTGGACGGGGAGGAGGGCTGAACAGGGCGCGATGGCTGAAAAGGAGGTGGAGGATGAATCCTTCTCTTAGGGGGAGGGCTCCCAGAAGGGCCTGGCTCCGGGTCCCCCGTCGGGAGCGGTTCCTCGGCTGGTGGTAACGGCAGTCTCGTCCTTATCTCCGAGCATAAGGACTGTATAGCCAACAAAGTGGCCACCGAGGTGTCTTGCGGCACTGGTTGACGTTATCGTCTCCTGCGTCGGGGTCCTGCCCGACGGGCTGGTCTTCTTCCACGCCAACGCCGTGGCTTAAGACTTCGATCAGCTCTTCCTCAGAGGTTGAGGCCGAATCCACGACGACCTCCTGCCCCCCCTTTTTCTTCTCCGTCGGAGGTTTTACGGGGGTCCTGTCGATGGGCATAAAAGAGGACTCCCTCCGTGGTGGCAGGGAGACTGAGCCCCGAGGTCGCCACCACTGGTGTAGCCTCCACAGGCTGAGCCAGGGCCGCCGCGACTGTCTCGATAGAGGCCTTGGCCGGATGGATTAAGGCTTTCACCACCTTAGGTGCGCTCACCGCCTTCTCCTTGGGGGGAGGGTCACTGCCTCGATCCCCCTCTGATGGGGCCTTCGAGCTCGACCGGGGTCTCTCCAAGAGCTTTGCCGGGAGCTCGGCCTTCCTCTTACCCGAACCAGAGCGTTGGCTCGTGGTTTATGGCGCCGGGGAGGATGCGCCCTGTCTGGCACCCGTAAAGCCCGACTGTTCGGCGCTCCCGGTGCCAGCGGACTCGCGGTGCTTGGCCTTGTGTTGGACCCCCGTCGCCGGGGTGTCCTCAAAGGTCTTAGAAGACCGCTCGGACGACTTCTTCTTCTCGCCTGACGGGCTCTTCCCTTCCAGCCAGTTAGCGAGACGTTGATGGCGGTCCTTCATGGTCCGCTCTGACATATTGCTGCAAAACGCACAGTCCTTCTCCACGTGCGTCTTGTCCTCATGTAGGCAGTAAAGACAAAGGGAGTGTTCGTCCTCCTTAAAGACATTCTGAAGCTGGCATCCAGGGCAGACCCTGAACAGCTTTCCGGGCGTCGAGCTTCCCTTCTCCTGGGCCATGTCCGAGATGGGCCTGAGAAACTTCTGGAGTCCCCCAAAAGCGTGGCTCGACAAAATCTTACCCTTGAGGGGCGTAGACGAATCCGACACAGGTCCCCGTTGATCGGATGAAGAAACGGTGGAGCTTGAGGCTCTTTTGACCGAAAAATAGACGTTTTTTGAGAAAAAACGTGAAAAAATAGCACTAACGCTCGAGAGCAATAGCACGAGGATCCCAACACTTGAACGTGCGGTAAAAATCTGAAGATGGCTGCCAGAGGCGGGGCTTAGGTAGAGGGCAGTCATTGGCTGTGGTCAGTATGACGCAGAGATCAGTGATTGGTTACTACTATGAAAGACAGATCAGAAACGAAACTGATACTGATTTTTTCTTTACCGAGGATTCCCAGCCTGACGACGGGGAATATTCATGAGCATGTGAATCCATGCCAGACCCCATGCTGGAGAAGAACAAGTTACTTTCTTACCTGGTAACGTTCTTTCGATGGGATGGTCTGACGACGTATTCCATATCTATGACATGTAATCACCACAGCTGTGTTGCTTCGGAAACTTTTTTCGGCGTCTGCGTCCTGCGTCGATGCGTCATCGTCGAGGACCTCCTCCAACGTCAACCGATGTGATAAGTAGGACGCACGACGCCCGTAGCCTCAGTTGTAGTTTTTTCCCCCAGAACGTGTGACACTAGCCAACTGCCAGTCAGACACAAAGCCTTGCGGAACGTAAGCTGCAATCGCAAAGAAATTCTGCAGCGGGGAAGGCAGGGCGGGAGCGATATGGAATACGTCGTCGGACCATCCCATCGAAAGAACGTTACCAGGTAAGAAAGTAACTTGTTCTTCGAGGGGATTGGGTCCTCCGACGTATTCCATATCTATGACAGGCTCCCAAAGCAGTACCAGAGCAAGGAGGAGGGAAAGAATTTAGAATCAAAATTTAGAATAGCCAATCAAATAGCAGAGCAAAGGACCGCCTTGCCAAAGGCCAGATCCTGTGCTCGGATGGAATCGAGGGAATAGTGACGTACAAATGTATGTACTGAAGCCCAGGTGGCTGCATCACAGATGTTGCGAATAGGAACACCCCTCTGCAGGGCAGTAGATGCAGGCATACCCCTGGTAGAATGGGCCCGCAAGCCAGCCGGTGGGTCCTTACCCGCCAAGCGGTAGCACTCCGAGATGGCCAAAATAATCCAGCGAGACAAAGTCGGTTTCGTCACAGCTTGCCCTAAACGCTTTCCAGCGTAACCAATAAAGAGTTGATCGTCCACTCTGACCCGGGACATGCGTGAAACATAAAAGCTTAAAGCTCTCCTAGGATCAAGCCTATGGAGCCTCTCCTCTTCCTTACCAGGATGCGGAGGAGGATAGAATGGCGGAAGAACAACCTTCAGGGCCAAATGAAATTCCGTCACTACCTTCGGAAGAAAAGAAGGACGAACTCTAAGGACAACCCTGTCCTTGTGAAATACAGTGAAGGGTGGCTTAACTGAAAGTGCCTGTAACTCACTCACTCTGCGAGCGGAAGTAACCGCAACTAAAAACACAGTTTTCAGAGTTAACAGCCTCAAAGGGCAAGAATGTAAAGGCTCAAACGGAGCACCCATAAGAAACTTAAGAACAAGGTTTAAATCCCAACCGGGCACCAGGAAAGGTGACGGAGGGAACACATTAGTGAGCCAATTCAGAAACTGTGAAATTAAAGGGATTTTAAAGTAAGAACACTCTTCAGACAAGCGCTTAAAGATGGACAGCGCCGCCAGGTAACCTTTAATGGTACCCACTTGCAAGCCCCTGAGGGCCAAAGAAAGTAAAAAGGACAGAACCATGGGGATGTCACATGCAAAAGGATCCACATTCTGAACTCGGCACCAGTCGCAGAACTTACGCCAACGGCAACGGTACAGAGACTTTGTTGCTGGCATACGGGCCGAAAGCAACACCTCCATCACGTCTTCAGGGAGGTCCCAATCCTTATACCTCAACCTTTCAGAAGCCAAGCGTGAAGGTTGAGGGATCTGACCTCTGGATGGAGAACCTGACCCCCCTCCCGTGAGAGCAGATCGTCTCGGTAGGGAAGACGACGCGGAGGGCAGATGGACCAGTCGAGAAGGTCCGGGTACCACGTCCTCCGAGCCCACGCCGGAGCAATGAGGATCATCCGGGAACCGAACTTCCGTAACCTCCGCAGCACTTGCGGGATGACGGGGACTGGAGGAAACGCGTACAGCAGCGGGAACGACCACTCCACCACGAACGCGTCTCCTAAGGCTCCTTTTGGAGGAAGTTCCCGCGAGCAAAACCTTTCGCACTTCCGGTTGACACTGGAGGCGAAGAGATCCACTTGAGGGGTCCCCCAAAGGGCGAAGATCTCCAGGAGAATCTCCTGAGCCAACTCCCACTCGTGAGAGATCGTGCTCTGCCTGCTCAGAGCGTCCGCCGTCACGTTTTCGTCTCCGGCCAGATGAACTGCCGAGATCGAAACTTCCTGCTGGATGGCCCAGAACTCGAGCTGCATCGCCTCCCTGCACAGAGGAAGTGACCATGCCCCCCCCCCTTTTTGTTGAGGTAGTGCAAGGCCACTGTGTTGTCCGTCAGGATCAGGACACTTTCCTCGCACAGTCGGCAGAAAAGCCTTCAGGGCTAGCCTGACGGCCCTCAGCTCCAACAGATTGATATGGAGTCTGGACTCCGATGGAGACCAACGACCGCTGACTGTCAGCCCGTTGGCATGAGCTCCCCAACCCGTGAGGGATGCATCCGTCACGATCGTCACCTCCGGCCAGGGAAGCCAAAATGGAGCCCCCTTCATCAAGTTGCCTTAGACGGCCCACCACAGAAGGTCCCGGGCGACCGAGGGCGGCACCTGAACCGGGTCCGACATCCTGCAGGAGGACTGCGACCATTGCGTCTTGAGCGCCCACTGCAAAGATCTCATCCGCAGGCGAGCCTCTGGCACCAGAAGAATGCAGGATGCCATGAGGCCGAGCAACCTCAAGAACTCGAACGCTGGGAGCGTCTGGGCATGCTGAAACTTGTGCACCATCTGCTGAATGTGAAGAGCCCTCACCTGGGGAGGAAAACACTGCCCCAGGGAAGTGTCGAGCACTGATCCGATGTACTGGAGCCGCTGTGTTGGCGTCAAATGGGACTTCTTTAAATTGAGGGAGAAGCCCAGCCTGTGAAGGGAGTGGCAGGTGACGGACAGATGATCCAAGACTTGCTCGGGAGAGCTCCCCCTGATCAACCAATTGTCCAGGTAGGGGTAGACGTGAATCCCCCCCCTTGCCTGAGATGCGCTGCCACCACCACCATGAGCTTGGTGAAAACCCTTGGGGCGGAGGTCAATCCGAACGGCAGGACCCGAAACTGAAAGTGCGAGTCACCAACCGCGAACCTCAGGTACCTCTTGTGCTTGGGATGGATCGGCACATGGAAGTAAGCAACCATGAGGTCGAGTGACACCAACCAGTCCTGAAGTTGAAGGGCCTGGAGGACTTGAGAGAGAGTAACCATCTTGAACTTGTCCTTCCTGAGGAGTTTGTTCAAACCGCGCAAGTCCATGATGGGTCTCAATCCCCAGTCTTTCTTCGAAATCAAAAAATAAGGGGAATACCATCCCTTGTTCCTCTCCGCTACAGGCACCAGTTCTATGGCGCCTTTCTCCAGCAGGGCTTGAATTTCCTGCGCAAGGAGCGGATCCGGACTCTGCAAAGAGAGGTTCCCCGGTGGATTGTGGCGAGGCCTGTGCCGAAAGGGAAGACCGTAGCCGTGGGTTATGATCTCCAGAACCCACACATCTGAAGTAATGGCTTGCCACTCTACAAGATGCTGCGCCAGCCTTCCCCCAACCGGCGAACCATGGGACATGGCCTCATGACTGAGTGGGAGCGGCCGCGGCGTTACCTGAGGGCAAAGAGGCAACTGCCCGAGCGGCCTTGGCACCACGGGTACCCTGTCGTCCACCTCTGGTACCCCTGCGTTGGCCTCTTTGACTGCCAGCTCCTCTCGCTTTACTGAAGGACGAGTAATAGCGAAAGGAACCACCCCTCCACTGCTGTCCCCTAGGACGAAAAGGCGGAGGTTGGCGAACTGTAGCACCCAACGACTTCGCACATCAGGAGCAAACCCCGACTTCCGCAACCACGCAAACCTGCGTATCACGGTGCTCGCCGCCATGTACCTACTGACGCATTCAGCTAAGTCCAAACCCGACTGAACGGACTCTCACATGGCATCCTTACCATCCTGGACCATAGCAAGGAAACCATCCCGTTCGTCCCCTTCGGGAATATGTTCAGCCGCTAACGCAACACAGTTCCACAGAGTGTGTGTGAAACGAGACAAGGCACAAATGGAGTTGGCCGCCTGAAGCGCCATACCACCAGAAGAAAACACTTTCTTCGCCCAGCCATCAAAACGTTTGTCGTCCCTATCACGAGGGATGGTAGGGTACGACGCCTGCTTTGCCGGGGCCGTGGCCGCCTGCACCACCAAACTCTCCGGAGTGGGGTTCCTGGTCAAGTAGCAGGGGTCGCTACTGGCTGGATGGTATTTTCGCGACAAGGATCTGCCCACCGCCGGGAGACTCTCCGGAGCAGTCCAAGCCGCCGCCACCCTTCTCTGTAAAGCCATATGGAACGGCAGTACCGGATCAGTTGGGGGACCAACATCAAGGATGTCCGTCAGATCATCCTGCACAAACTCCCCTGGGGGAGCAGACCATCCCAAGTACTCAGAAACCCTAGCCATAAGGCGCCGGTACGAGGAATCGGCATGAGAGCCAGGCTCAGGCCTACAAAACTCCACCTCCGGAGAGGTGTCCAGTCCACTGGCATCATGCAGTGACTGCCTCAAATCGTCAAACTGACTATGGCCCGAGACAATTTCATCTGGAACCTGACTAGGAACCAGGCCATCAGAATCCTCATCCGCCTCTGAAATATAGTCCAGGTGGCGAAAAGAAGGCACCCGAGAGTGCTTGCTCTTAACCAGAGCCTTCCTAGGGGGTTCTCCCGTGCCACAGGGTACCTCCGACACGAAAGGCGTCGAGCGAATCGGTGCCGGCGTCGAGAGAACCGGCATCGGCGCCGAGAGGATCGGCGTCGAGGAAATCGGCGTCTACGTCAGATGCAGCGCCGCCAGCATCGGCACAGCCCTCGAGGCCGGAGCCCCGAGCGTGTCCCTCGACGACCTGAGCGTCGACGGCTTCGACGACTTCCTCGGAGCCGGAGCCTCGAGAAAGCCTGTCGACGCCCTCGACGCCTCAGATGTCGATGTCTTCCTCGAAGACCTCACAGGTGCACACGGTCTCGAACGCATCGAGGACCGGGACCTGGAACGGGTACGTCGAGAACGAGTCTCCTTGTCCGAACGGGACCTCTCCCGTGACTCGTGCCGACCACTCTTGCGAGCGGTGTCTCTCGACCTCTCACGACCGATCCCACTCGGGGGCGCGGACGGCTTAGTACCCTGCGACTCAAGAATCGCCAGCATTTTCTTCCCGAAGGAAGCCCATTCCTCTGGCGTCGCACGGCTGGTGGGTTAAGCGACGTGCCGGGCAGAGTCCTCCGAAGAGGACCTGGAAGACGACCGGTGTCGGCGCTTCCGAGAATGCCTCGAAGAGGCTGAGGAGTGGCGAGACCGACTCCTAGAAGGAGACCCACGAGACTTCCGACGAGGACGCAGAGAGTCACCCCTCGAATCATCCGTCGAAAGCCCCGCAGACTTCGACTTCCTGGGCTTAGACACCCGACCTACCGACAACTTCTTCTTACGTTCGCGTAAGGCTTTGGACGTGAGCGACTGGCAGTCAATAGTCATCCGTGTCGTGGGCCTCCGAGGCACCAGAGGCAGGCGTCGTGCGAGTCCGTCACCGACATCTTGGACCCACACTCCCCGCACTTCTTGAAACCCGGATGCGGGGTCCAAGACGAAGTAGAAGACATCTTCACACGAAGGATTTTCACAAAACAAACAGGTTTGAAGAACCGAGAAGAACAGAACTCTAAAGAGTCGAGGCGTGAACCGAGAATCACAAAGCAACACGTTCGCGGAAAAAACGGAACTGAGGCTACGGGCGTCGTGCGTCCTACTTATCACATCGGATGACGTCGGACGAGGTCCTCGACGATGGCGCATCGATGTCATCGACGCAGGACGCAGACGCCGAAAAAAGTTTCCGAAGCAGCACAGCTGTGGTGATTACATGTCATAGATCTGGAATACGTCGGAGGACCCAATCCCCTCGAACTGTATTTCTCCTCAAATCAATCACTGTCCTTTAGGTTATACTGTCCCCGTCCAATGACAGTCCTCTCCCTAAGCACCACCTGTGGAGGCCATTTTCAGATTTGGTAGTACGTTGAGTGGTAGTATGAACCAATAAGAGTCACAGAGGGGAAGGCGGGAGGGTTTGCATGTGAATCCATGCCAGACCCATGGTGGAGAAAAGGAGTTACAGGTAAGTAACTTGTTCCTCCTCCAGCATGGGGTCTGCCATCGATTCCTTGAAGTGTGGAAGGAAAGTATGGCTGCTTGCAAGACAGAGCCTGGATTTCCCTGACCCGCCTAGCCAAGGAGATCGCTACGAGGAAAGCCGCCTTCCACGAGAGAAACAACTTGAGCGGGGCTTGATTCATCGACTCAAAGGGCGCACCCATGAGTTTAGTCAAGACCACATTGAGTTCCCAAGCTGGGGCAGAAGCCTTCACCGGCGGGAAAGTACTGAAGGTGTCTTTGAGGAACTCCTTGACGAGTCTGTGCGACCCCAGGGAAGGCCTATGCAGTGTACTGGTGTAACAGGACATGGCTGCCAGGTGCACCTTGATAGAGGTGTGAGCCAGTCCAACCTTGGCGAAGAAAAGCATGTATGATAGGAGCTGCAGGGCTGTGACACGCAGAGGGGTCATCTTCTGAGCCCGACACTACACAGAGAAACACTTCCACTTATAGCCCTAGCACATCGAGGCTCTGGCCTTGGCCAGGATGTCCTTACACTCTGCAGGTAAAGAATAATGTCCAAAGTCTAGGGCTGCAGGAGCCAGGCCCCGATGTTCAGCGGCCCTGGGTCGTGGTGCAGAATCGCCTCTCCCTCTCTGGAGAGAAGATCAGGCAGAAGTGGCAGCCTGATGGATGGAGCTGTCAGCAGATGTAGCAGGTCTGGATACCAGATTTGTCGAGGCCACGCCGGAGCGACGAGCATCGTTCAGCAGTGATACTGAGCATGTTGATCAATTGCAGCAGGAGTGGGACCGGAGGAAAAGCATACAGGAAAAGTCCCTCCCACAGGAACGAGAATGCATCCCCCATGCTTCTCGGCAGCAGAAACCTGCTGGCAAACATCTGACACTTGGAATTCGGTGCCATCGCAAAAAGGTCGATCTGGGGTTCACCCCATTTGTGGAATAGAAGATCCATTTTGTCCTGGAGAAGCTCCCTCTCGTGGCAAGAACGCAGCTCCCTGCTGAGCGACTCTGCAATAGTGTTCTTGATGCCTGTCAAGTGAAAAGGTATGAGAAACCTGTCCTGATGAATGGCCCACTGCCACAGATCTTGGGCCTCCCTGGAGAGACCCGGAGAGCGCGTCCTGGCCTGCTTCCGGATGTAGAACATGGTGGCGATGTTGTCCGTGAAGAGCCACACCATCTTGGCCCTCAGCAACAGCAGTAAGGACTTGAGGGCCCAGAAGACAGCGCGAAACTCCAGGACGTTGATGTGAAGGGTCTTTCCTTCTGGCAGCCAGAGGCCTCTGGTGTGCAAGAGTCCGGTGTGAGTTCCCCTACGTTCCAGAGAAGCATCCGTGGTGACAGTCTCCGGGTAAGTAGGGACTTGGAATGGGGCCCCTTTCGTGAGATGAGAGCGCACGCCCCACCACTGTATTGCTCATCAAAACTCCTTGTTGAGGGCGATCTTGTCCGTCCAGGATCCAGAGACTTGCAGTCAGACAAGTTACTGTGTTGAGTCAGGCTCCCAGAAACCTAGCGTTATGCGATGGCTCCAAGCAGGACTTTGGATAATTTATGGAGAATCCCAGATCCGTCAGCAGATGCAGTCCTCTCTGTGTGCCTCCTCACCAGAACATAGGAGCAGGATCCCACGAGCCAATTGTCCAGGTAAGGGTAGACGTGGATGCCCTCCTGACTTCTTTCGGACCAGAAAGTATCTGGAGTACACCCTGGAGCCCCAGGGGTGCTGGGGACGGGCTCAATCGCCCCCTTGTTCAACATGGCATGGACCTCCTGCAGCAGATGCGCCACATGTTGTTCTTGTCGAGCCACTGGGGAAATACGAGGACACCTGCGTTAGAACTCCAAGTTGGATCTCTTTTCGAGAGCATCCAGAACCCATCTGTTGGTGGCGATGGTCTACCACACGCTGACGAGCCTTGCCAGCCGGCCTCCCACCGAGTCCAAGGACGTTAAGGTCTGTCTCGCGGTTGGAGCTCACGTACAGAACCTGTCCGCTTGACAGTAGGGTAACCAGATGGTGACTGCGACCAGTATCGCTTCATTCTGGGTCACACAGCGAGTGTCGACGAAGAGGTTGTTGGAGCATGGGATGATTTTGCCTTTTTTGGTATCTTCCCCAGGGAAGTGTCTTCAAAGGATCTCACACTATTTTTGTCAGAGGGAGCATGCTCCAATTAATAAAGAAATATTAGATACAATTTAGAGACAATATAACAATAACTACTTGCTAGTCTTAATAATGATGTGCCTTCGAGCAACAGTACCAAGAGCATATGAATAGGGAAATTGTGCATATGTACCATGAAGGCACACGAGTAATCATTCTTTAGGGTAAGTGCATCAGTATGCATCTGATAAATATTAAGAGATCTTTCACAGAATTCTTAATATCCATGTTGGACCAATGTAACCTACTAACAATTCTACATATTACAGAATTATTTGACTTATGTGCACCAATATAGGATCAGGAGCACATTCTAAATACTGTTTTGACACTGTGGTAAGTCATCATATAATCAGATAGCATTAATTGGTGGATGGGTACAGCTCACAGGGAACATCAATGAAATGATCATCCCGATAAAAGGCGTGAGACATGCATGTTTGAATCGCACAGCAACAAATGCATGTGCGAGTTTGGACTATGAACTATGGTTGTCTCACAAAGTCTGCTAGCAGGATTGACATTAAAATGAGCATGTTCACAAGAAGGTGTAAGAGTATGCTAATGGATAACTTGGTGTGATTGAGTAGTCAATATTCATTTTATTTAAAAAAAACTTTTTTTTTGGTCTATCCTATTTTTTCCTCTAACTTGTTTTTCTGATCTATCATGGCAATCAAAAAGAAAGCCAAATCAAATGTTGCAACTGTATTAATGGAGACCAAGCAATAAGGAGAACAAGAATTGGATCATTATGAATTTGATTTGACTAGGGATATATCTTAGCCTTGAGAAAGACCATTGGTCGAAATATGTGTCGGCTGTCAGATTATCTATTGTATCTTTCCACATGCTGTGATTAAGTAATGAGTTGGGCTGTCAGAGGATAGGTTATTTGTAATGTTCAGACAGAGTGATCGGTTAATGTACAATCAGATATGATGTTTTCAGATTCAGATTCATTTTACGTCGAGGTTCTTGACTAACTGCTGAACAATATAATAACTATTCTGAAGTTTAATTTTTTCTTTTTGGATAACAAATTGGTTATCGCAGGGTTATAGTTGTTTTGAAGAAACTAGTACTTCAAAAATCAGGCTCAGGGTAAGGCTCCACATAACTATTACTGTGGCTTTCCACACTGTATAACAAGACAGTACCCAATTCCGTCCAAGCAAATTGGAGACTTATTTACCCTAATCCTTACATTTTAAGCTGTCCAGTTTTTTGTCTCTGTATCTGGATGTAAAGTGTTAAATGTCAAAGTCACAACATGGGCCTGAACCACCAGCCTCCGAAGAGTAAAGTGGTTGGAGGGGAACACCAGGATAGATTGAGCTGGTTTGTGTTTCTTGACCAAATACTTAAGTACAGCCAGAACAGAGGCCGGCTTCCCCCACACAGCAATGGCAGGATCAGTACCGTCCAGATTACATGGGAGGATGTGTTTCTAGGTGAGCACAGCTCCAGGATAAATCAAAAGTCATGCTGTACATTCGAGACTAATGTCACAGATACCCAGGTACTACAGCCCCATTGAAATGGTCTTCTGGAAGGGCACATTAACCCTACCATAAGGTGTATCCTGCATGAGGTCCAATTAAGGTTAGGTATTAAGGCCACAGGTATCTCAAATTTTGGAAGCAAATCTGACCAAACCTTCCTACTGCACACATCTCTCTACTGGGAAGTCGTCCATAACTCCCCCCTCTTGAGTTTTGTCCCCCCCCCCCCCCCAAGAAATCCTATAGTGAGGGCTACAAAGGTTCAAACCAATAATGTTTTAACAGGGTGTTATCAAGCCTGTCCTAGATTCTGTGCGTTTTAGCAATCTGCCATTACCCCAAGAAGAGACAAGAAGGAAAATTACACAAAAATAAACTACACATATTGAAAAACGTGCAGCCTACTGCATGTACTGCAGGGGTAAAAACAGTCAAGTACATTCTAAGAGAAGCACAAACACATAGTATGCAAACAAGGATTGAAAACAGTGAGAAAGTCACCAGAATAGTCACAAATCTGGCAGCTAAAAAATGGTGGTACGAGACTGGGTCAAGAAGAACCAGTTCAGCCAGAAAACCATAATAGAAACAATTGGACCCAAAATAACAATGTATAACCAATATAAAATAACTTGAACACTTCAAAAAAACGAATTGTCTTGAAAAATCCAGTAACACAAATGGGGCCAGTGAAAAAGGTAAAGATGTGTATCAGTTCAAGTCACTAACAGGCTTTTGAGAGTTCCCAAAGGTTCTCCTATAAGAATCAAGATGCTCGACCCAATAGGTCTCCTGCGGTTATAGGGTTAATTTTGATAGAGTAATTACAGCCTAGGTGCAGTGTCTCTTCTGTCTCCCCCTTACCCTAATAAGAATGTGACCTTGGACTTCAATCTGCAACATCCTTTTTTGTGCCTCTGGTTCAGAAACCATTGTATGGAACCGTGTGTGGGGGTCCCCCAACACTCCCCCACCTGGCCCATACAGCCAGGAGACCCTGGAGAAGATTAACAATGGGACAGAGGTCCAAGTACCCATGGTCATCTACTCGAAGTTTGCACCCGTTGAAACAGACCAGGTAGCGGTGACAGCTATATTTTGGCATTTTAATTTGATCCGATTAGCAGTGCTTGCAGTCGACAGTTGGTGGCAACAGAATCCCCAGGGGTTCGAGAGCCAGGACAACAAACCCACGAAAAAGAGGAAACCTGTGAAGATGGCCCACAGTGAGGAAGGCACCACAGCAGTGTTCAAAATTGTATTTTTTTTTTTCTTACAAGTGGTGGCTATGTACGTATCAAGGGCAGAGCAGCACCACAGCCATGACAGGGAGTGCAAAGATCCATGCAGCAACGTGATTGGCTGACAAATCAGCACTACGACAAGGCTGTGCGGCTGTGACATTAATCTGTCCAAGGTTCGGGCACATCAAGTACGTGTTCCATGTCGCACGAGGGCAGGGTTTGAAATTGTTGGGAGCTATTGCGCTATTGGATATGACCTAGAAGAACCTGGTAAGCTTGACAGGAAAATACGAGGCACTACATATGGCTCGAAGTCATCTGGTACCATACAAACATACATGCATGCATGGTATGAAATGTGTTTGCATTTGTGTATCATGTACCTTTAAGACAGGTCCTAGGAGACAATGAAATCATAATAATGAACTAAAAGTTATAGTTTGTATCATGTGGAAGTTAGATTTGTGGCACAATATATGCATTAGCTCCTCATTCGGCAGCAGAGACGTTGCAAGCAAGATGACCTCACAGAAAAAGAGGTGATGTCAGATGTAATAATGGTGTTGCAGTAGAGAAACAGCAATAGATTGGTAAAGTGACAGTTATGAAAGTAGTGGCACAGATGGGCGATTACTAAACGAGAGGTAGCAGCAATAACGAGAAAAATGTGAAAAGGAAGTACAATGGAGAGAAATATAATAAAACATGAAAATAGATTTAGAGGCATCAACAGGGAAAGTCAGCAATAGTAAGAAAGATAGAGCAAAGTAGCAATATGCACGTGCAGCTTTGGCTGTGTGACAGTTTGGAGAAAAAAAGCCAAGCTCTATCCTATTTCTGGCATGCCAGTGTGGCTTTGCTAACAAGTGTGAATATTACAATATTAAATTTGTATATAAAAGTTGATTTTTTCAAATCTCTGAATTTCTTCTTATTCAACTCATTTAATCTTCTGTTTTTAATAATTTATTTTGAATCTATACATTAAACCTTCGACATTCTAAGAACTCATTAATTAGACTGCACTTTATTAGCTCCTGAGTCACGGTGATTAACTCCTAGTGAGAAATACATCCTGGCAACCTGGAGCTACTTCAAGCTCCTGTTCCACGAATTCTAATTTCGACCCCTGTGAGGAAATGGTACATTTGCCAGAGAACCGTAATAGGAGTCACATAGGGGCTAGCCACTTGACTGGTGCCCATAACTATGATGGTGCGAGCCACCATAAGCCAAGATTGTGCCACGTGGGTAGGCCAAGCAGACATTTACAGAAACCCAACATGTTGCGGCTGTTAAGCCATGCCCTTCAAAGGATGAGGATGGTTTTTTCGAAATCTCATTGTTAATGTAACCTACTAAATGTATCATGTTTATATTCAGTAGGAACCTCACGATGTAAAACCCTATAAAAACCCATAACATTCTGTGCTCCGGGAGTAAGGGGGTGCTATTTTCTGGGACAGAGATAGTTTGTCATTATGTTTGTTCATTTATACCCAGCTCCATGGAAATAACCCAGACTCTGTTGTCACTGCCTGGTTTGCCGTATTGGATTTCTTTTAGTGGGTTTCGGCAGCAGTGACTGAGCAGGCGCTAGGGATGCAGTAAGGGTCACAGGCAGCTCTGAGGCCAACTAAGGGTGCAGCCAGGCAGCAGAGATTATCCCGCAATGGCAGATCGCTGCATAAGACGACAGTACATCCCCATGAAAAGCAGGTACAGCCGGAGTAGCAGCAAGCCACTTCAGACTCAAACAGTGATCCAGCAAGGACAGGAAGGCTTCCTGCGAGCACTAGGACAGAAGGCATGGAGGTTCCAGCAATACGTCCTGGAAGGAAGCAGCAGAAAGGCCCAGTAAAGAGAAGCAGGTAAAACACTGATCGACTTCTCTGTGCCCATTTGTTCTAGTTAAAATAGTATTATGAGCTCTCCTGGAGTCTAACCTGTGGAGTCTCTTGTTTTTGAAGGGTGGAGGGGAGGGGGGACAACTTTTGCGAAAGATGGAATGCCAATACCACTTTAGGCAAGAAGGAATGTTTAACCTGTAGCACATAATTGTCTTTGCTAGGGAAAAGTAAAGGCGACAGAGGGCCTGCAACTCAATCTCCCCATGCTTAAGTAGTGGCAACAAGAAACACCACCTTGGAAAATAACTTTAAGGGATAGGAACACATAGGCTTGAAAGTAGCCACAATTCAAATGTCACGATTCAATTGAAGGTCCTTCTGTGGGACAATGAATGGTAAAGGGGGTCAGGGGTGGGGGTGGTGATGAGCATTATTGATGTCCATTAAAAACTGAAGGATCATAAGCACAGAACAAACACTGCTCTGGTGCCCTTTTGAAAACAGATAGGGCTGCAAGATTACACTGTACAGTACCAAGGTTAAAGCCCAACTTAGCCACCAACATCAACAGAATCTCTAATGCTTTACTGGTGGGGCGCAACAACTCAAGTTCCCTCTCAAAGCACCAACCCGTAAACTTGCGCAAGCGTCAAGCACAAATGGACTTGGTGAATTGATGCTTGCAGAGAAAGTCACATCACAGACCGAACAGGAGAGTAACTAATGCTTGCAACTCTTAACAGCTAGGCATGAAGAGTCAGATTCCTGGCAGTGGGCGAAGAACCACGTCATCTGAATTGGGTCAATAGACCTTCCCTACAGGGATATCCTCCAGAGTGGGCGCAGCAGCATGTTCAGCAGGACTGTACTAGGACCACTGTCCCAAGTCTGGTATGATTCAGTACATGGCAGTCACACTCTTTCAGATACCTCAGCACCCAAGGAATGAGCACGAATGGAGAGAACTTGCATACCAGGTGAAGTGCAGGTGATCACTACCGCATCGCTAAGTTTTCTCCTGTTCTGGAGCGCAAGTTATCAAACTTCCTGTTTGCACTGCTAACAAATAGGTTGACTACAGAGGGCCCCCATATGGGAAACGCTCCTCCACAATCTCCCTATTGAGCTTCTATTTGTGTGACAACTCACTTTGAGTGAACATTCAGACTGCTTGCAAGATGAATAACATTCACATCCACTGCATTCTCAATCACCCAGAACCAAACGAGCATGGCCTACATGCACAGTCTACGTCACCCCACTGTGCTGATTTTATTTTTATTATTGAGTTTCCCAAGACCCATTGATCTGAAAAATAATAACAAATGTGTGCAGGCTGAGAAGACAAACAGGTACATCATAATTCCATTTGAATACTAGCAAACAGTATTCCATATTTATGCTGCAATTTTAGCCACCAGCTGCCCACCTTACAAGTCAGACAATAAAAGAAGCCTGCATATAAAGCATCTACATATAAAGAACTAAATATACCGTAGTCCACATACCCGGTGCTTCCCCTACTGTAGAATAGTTGAGCAAGCATACATCTCAGAGGCAACCAGATATATTTCAGCCTAAAGAGCTGTATAGGGGTTAACACACAGAGGGCCTTCAACCAATCATCATGTGCTGGTGCTACATCTATAAACCACGCTCCTGCTTTTTATCCAGAGCACACTAAAGGCACAATCTTGCCAATGAGTCATTTTGCTGAAAGATGCCCGGAAGTAAAACCTGTGGCATGAGTGGTATACTCAAGCCAGTCATTTTATTGGTCATTTTCACACTGGCTACGTAATACTCAGATTAAGGCAAAGCGATGCTGGATGGATAAAGCTGGCATAGGGCGCAGAGCATCTTGCTCAGGTTTGTGGGATATCAGGTGTGTGAGAATACAGACTCTCTGGGGTATTGCAAAACTGATGTAGACATTTAAAATTAATACGTTTGTGCATGTAATTCCTGTACCTATTGTTCGCCAGCATGGATTCACATGCTTATGAATATTCCCAGTCATCAGGCTGGGAATCCTCGGTAAAAGACAAAACAGTTTCACTTTAGCTTTAAAACTGTATTTTTCCTAAACTAATCACCGACTTCTGGGTCATACTGCCCCATCCAATGACAGTCCTCTACCTAAGCCCCAACTCTGGCAGCCATCTTCAGATCTAGTAAGCACGTAAAGTGGAAGCATGAACTAGAGCCGCAGAGGGGCCCAGAGGGAGGTTTCGCATGTGAATCCATGCCAGACCCATGCTGGAGAAGAATAGTTACAGGTAAGTAACTTAAACCTTCTCCAACATTGAGTCTGGCATGTATTCACATGCTCATGAATAACGATTACACAGCAGTACATATACACAACCACGAGAGGTGGCAAGACTCAACAGAAGCAACCACTTGTAAAGACTGGAGGGGGTGTCTGTACTTTGGCGCTCTATATGGCAGAGGAGAGGCACAGAGGACCCCAGCCAAGATTCTCTATTATTGGTAATGTAGTCTAGCAATAAGGCCTAGCTTCTCAGGAGGTGATGCAGGCTGGTTCTTAAATACAGTGTAGTCGCCCAAGCACCCACAAAGGATGTCCACACACTGTATTAGTTAAAACACAGTCTTTATATAATTAAGGTTCAAGGTTATATTCACAATAACTCACTTTGTACTCAGTAAATCTACAATCATATATATACAGGTCTTAGTGGTACCACAATTATCAGATTTCATTAAAGTGCATCAACTGTACTGTGGTTAAATGTCACACAAATCACTTACAAGGTAACCAACAATAGATATAGGAGGGAAAGCAGTTGATTAGACCAATTGGCAGAATACTGGCCTCTACCATTAGACAGTTCTGTGTGGAGATTACCCCCCACCTGGCAACCTGTAAGATGAAGATATATCACCAGCCCCGTCCATATATTGTTCAATTAGTCTCATTCCCTTCTAAAATGTTTTCTACCACCCCAATGTACCTGGAATAGCAGAGTTCGAAGACTGGTAGTCGACAGATCCTTCTTGAGTGGCTCCCTTTAAAGCAGGAGCCATGGATCGTCGAGATCCCTCGAAGAAAGTGAACTCTGCGTCGAGGCGGCAGCTTCGGTCCCAGTGGTGCTCGTCAGCGATGGATCGGAGACGTCCTGCAAGGAAGAGGCGTGCGGGGCACCTCGATGTCGATAGATCAGGACCGCAAAGAGTTTGTGAAGAACTGTGGCCCAGCAAGGGCATCAAGTCGTCCGGGGTCTCTACGGTCTTTGGGTGGCGGGACACCCACCGGCAGATGCTCCTCGGCGCGTCGACGGCCTGGCCTTCTCTGCCGGGATAAGGTGGGCGGCGGTGCGGACGAGCACATCCGTGAATCAAAAAGTCTTAGGCAAAGGAGCGTGCGGCTCCGATCGTCAAGGGTGTCAAACAGTCCCCTCTTCTGGGCAACAAGGCTTCGACGGGCCTCCAGCGGATATAGCAAACCTGCAAACCCTGGTCGACGACGGTGGACGGAATGTTCAGTGCTCATCTTCGTTCTCCTCGGCAGTCCCAGTCTCCGGTCGGCAGGCCGTCGAGGGTCTGACTTCCAGGGAGCTTCGGCAAAGGCTAGCAGTGCTCAATAGTCCTTCGGAGCATGGTAAGAGGGCGCCTAACCAGGTCCTCTCTTCGATCAGTCTCGACGGCTTGGCGGCTTTCAGATTTCAGCGAAGGGAGACAGCAGTCAACCCTCTTCTTCAGGCTCGGTTGTCGAGATCAAGTGTCAGTTTCAATTTCATCTTCTGAACAAATTCTAGCAGTGAGAGGCCCCCAGATATACTAATTGATCTCTCATTCATTCTGCTGGGTCATATTCAGGCACACATTCAGGCAACCAATCACGTAGAAGGGCATTCAGCAGTCAGTCAGCCAATCAGGCATCCCATGCTTTCAGGCCATTCTTCTCCCCCTCAGACACTCACAACAAGGAATGTGTATTGGAACAAGTACCCAGCCATTCAACACTACACATCGCATTCATACCAGTTTCGGGCAGGGCCGTCTCAGTCATTGTACTTCATACTAGAAACCAGACATCCACAACAAGAAGTGCATATTGGTCACACACTCCATTCACCCAGGTCCCACCCACGGGGTGTAGCCAAAACATACAGTCACTGGGAAGGCACCAGCCAGTCTGGCCTGGACTAAACAACACCACCATATATGGAACTACCACCCAACAGCCAGTCAGGGGGAAGGGACAGAGTCTGGGCTTCCCAGGCCTTTGGGAAAACAAGGCAACAGGCAATAGAAAGCAAGTGGCCACAGGGGCCATCTTGTTTCCTATCAGGAATCAACCGATTCCAATCGCAGGGCCTGGGTATCCCAAAATGGAGGATACTCGGAGCACCTGTCAAATTCAGCATGGAGCTGCCACTAGCCCATACCCTGCTCTGTGGGCCACACACATACACCATAAGGGTATCCCATAAGGGTATCCCATGGGTCTGTACACCAAACCAAAAATAGGAAGAGCTGCACTGCCAGGAGTCCCACATGGACGCCTGGGCAGAAAACAATACAGAACACAAATGAAAAAGGACTACAGGACAAAGACCGGGAGGCCCTGTCCCCCCCAATGCATTTCCAGCATCACACCACTACCCTCTAGAACAGACTCGCCTCAAATGAACAGGTTGCGTAGCATTGCTTGGCCGACTCGGGACTCCTGCCTGGAATCCCCGTCGAAGCAGTAAAACCTCATGAAGCTGAGCGTGGACCTCCACGTAGCATCACTGCAGATGTCGAGCAGGAGCACACGAAAGAGTAACGCTGTCGTTGCTGCAATGGCTCTGGTGGAGTGGGCTCTCGGCCTGCCCGGCAGCAGCCTGCTAGCCAGTCAAAAACAGTGCATGATGCAGCCGGAGAGACACCTGGAGATGTAAGCCTTCGAAAAGGGCTTTCCTTGATTCACAGGTCAAAAATGTACTAACATCTGACAAGTCTTCCGAAAAACTCTGTGCGTGACTTCAAGGCACGAGCAACGTCCAGCAAACGAAAGGCATTCTTGCCATGCAATGATGGATTCGGGAAGAAGACAAGCAACACCAAAGGCTCATTGAGGTGGAACTCCGACGGTACCTTTGGCATAAAGTTGGGGTGTGTAGGCAGTATCACCCTTGAAGCGTGGAAGGACAAGTATGGCTGTTTACACTCAAACCTGCCTGGATGAGGCGATTGCCATGAAGAACGCAGTCCTCCACGATAGACACTTGAGCAGGGCCTGGTGCATCGGCTCAATGGACAGCCTCATGAGCTTAGTCAACACCACATTGAATTCACAAGCTGGGGCAGGAGCCTTCATTGGCGGAAAAGTCCTGAATAGTCATTTGAAGAAGTCCTTGACGAGTCTGTGCGACCACAGAGCAGGCCGAAATGGCAGCTACGTGCACCTTGAAAGAGGCATGAGCCAGTCCACCCATGGCCAAGGAAAGCAGGTATGGAAGGAGCTGCAGGGCGTAACATGCAGGGGGTAATCTTCTGAGCCCAGCACCACACAGAGAAAGTATTCCACTTATGGCCGAAGCACCTCAACGTTGAAGACACCTTGGCCAGGATGTCCTTACACTCCACAGGTAAAAAATAATGTCCAAACTCTAGGGTTGCAAGAGCCAAGCTCTCAGGTTCAGCGACGCTGGTCATGGTGCAGAATCGCTCCTTCTCTGGATGAAAAGTCCTGAAGTAGTGGCAGCCTGATGGACAGAACCGCTGACAGACGTAGCATGTCTGGATACTGGATTTGCCTCATCCTGTAGTGACACTTTAGGAGTGTGTTAATCACTCGTAGTAGGAGGGAAGGAAAAGTATATAGGAAAAGTCCCCCCATGGGAACGAGAATGTATCCCCCCAACCCCCATGATGCACGGCTGCGGGAACCTGCTGGCGAACCTCTGACACTTGAAATTTGCTGCCATCGCGAAAAGGTGGATCTGGGGCTTACCCCATTTGTGGAATAGTAGATCCACCTGGTCCTGGTGAAGCTCCCACTCGTGGCAAGAACGTAGCTCCCTGTTGAGAGAATCTGCAATGGTGTTCTTGGTGCCCGCCAGGTGAAAAGGGAGAAACAGGTCATGAGGAATGGCGCAGTGCCAGAGATCTTAGGCCTGCCTGGGGAGCGCCAGAGCGCGTTTCCCGCTCTGCTTCCGGATGTAGAACATGGTGTTGTTGTGGTCCGTGAAGTCCTCACCACCTTGCCCCTCAGCGATGGCAGGATGGACTTGAAGGCCCAGAAGATGGCTCAGAGCTCTAGGACGTTGATGTAAAGAGTCTTTTCTTCTGGCAGCCAGAGGCGTCTGGTGTGCAACTGTCCAGTGTGAGCTCCCCAACCTTCCAGAGAAGCGTCTGTGGTGACTGTCTCCTGGTTAGGCAGGTCTTGGAATGGACCATTTGCGTAAGAGTGAACGCCCCACCTCTGTATTGCTCATCAGAACTCCTTGTTGAGTGCGATATTGTCAGTCCAGGATCCAGAGACTTGCATGCAGAAACTCCTGAAGAAGCCTAATTTCTAGACTGCAAAGGAGGACATCATGCCCAGCAGCAACTTGACTGCCCTCACAGTAGCCGACCACCCGGGCGACAGGCACGGCACGTTCCCTATGATGGCTACCACCCTCTTTTCCAAGGGAGAGACCAGGCACGGCGCTGTGTTGAGTCGGGCTACCAGAAACAGAGCATTCTGCAGGATTTTGGATAATTTATAGAGAATGCCAGATCTGTCAGTAAACGCGCGGCCCTCACTGTGTGCTGTCTCGTCAAAGCATGGGAGCAGGATCAAATTAGCCAATCGTCCAGTTAAGGGTAGACGTGGATGCCGTTGAGACAAAGATGCGCCACCACCAGAGCCAAGCACTTTGTGAAGATCCTTGGGGCCGATTCCAGGCCCAAGGGGACTGCCTTGAACTAATAGTGTCGCCCCCGGACCACGAACTGCAGGAACTTGCGGTGCTTACGATGAATGGGGATGTGGAAGCAGGTGTCCTCCAGGTCCAGAGACCCCAGGAAGTCGCCCATCTCCAGTTGGTCGAGCATGTGATGCAACGTGATCATCCTGAACTTCTGGGACTTGATATTGATATTTTATTTTTTATCTCGCTCGTACACAAGTGTTTCAGAGCACGACAAAGCAAGGGAGGGGTAGAAGGGAGGACAAAAACAACGATCTTGCTAGGCCCAGCGACATTGAGACTGCGCAAGTGCATGGGAGAGGGAAATGGGAAAAGTGTATGGAAGGGGGGAGAAGTGGAAAGTGCGTAGCAAGGAAAAATAAACAGACAGATAAATATTAATAATAAATAATAGAAGGCAACAAACAGTGGTGGTGCAGCCAGCAAGTGGCAAGTGCTGGGTTTAAGGCAGCAGACAGGGTATGTCTGATAAGTGCAGGAAAAAAGGGGAGGGGGCTGTATGGTTACAGATACACACCCCAGTGCAAGGGATGGCCAGAGGCCGGGTGGGTGGCAGGGTGAGCAGGTACCTGGATCCGGAAGACAGAGGGTAGGCCAGGTGCACTGTGCCGAGAGAGAGCAGAAGTACTTCAAGTACTTGAGGCGTTGCAGGCCCATGATCGGCCTCTACCCTCCTTTCGGACCAGTAAATATCTGGAGTACACCCCAGAGCTGCTGGGTGACTAGTTCTATTGCCCCCTTTTCTAACATGGCATGGACTTCCTGCGCCAGGTGCTGTGCTTGTTGAGTCAGAGAGACTACGAGGACACATGCGTTGGAACTCCAAGGCATGTCCCTGTCCAAGAGCATTCAGTACCCATCTGTCGGTGGTGATGGTCTTCCACGTGCTGACGAACCTCACCAGACTGCCTCCCACTGGGGTGCACAAGTGCCAGAGTCCACAGCTGGTTCAGCCCCATCTCAGTGTCGGGGCCAACACTGCCGTATGCCTGCGAGCAACCTCTGTTTGCCACTTGCGTCGTGAAGTGCGAAGGCTGCTGATAAGGGGTGGTGTAACCCTTGGTGGACCTGTCAGGTTTTCCCTTTAAAGAACAAAAAGACGACCAACGTTGCTGCAGGTACCCAGTGAACGCCACCTGCGTGTCAGTCTTGATGATTTGAAGAGACTGGTCGACTGCCTTGCCGACAGGTGTTCCCCATCGAATGGCATGCGCAAAACCTTAGGCCGGGTGTCCGGCCTGAAGTTGGTGGCTTTCAGCCATCCCTGCCGACAAAGACAGTTTCCCATCTGACGGTATCCGCAACCTTCACCACCACTGTGATGGCGTGGTCTGTGGCCACTTCCCCCTCCTGGAACAGCTCAAGCGCTTTGGCTTTGTCTTCAGGTAGGATGTCCAGAATAGGGACCAGCTTATACCAGAGCTCCCGGTCATAGCGGGCCAAAATGGGCAGGGCATTAGCGGCCTTAATTGTGCTGGCAGCCACATAGATAATCTGCCCCATAGCGTCTTGGCTGTCGATGGAGCAGTAACAGCGGACGTCGTCGATGTGACAGTTTATTACAATGTTGATGATTATGTTGTCTTGGCTGGTTGAGATGGTGATGGCGTCTCCCATGGAGGCAGTGAAGAGCCCACTTTGGATCTCTCCTTCGCTGCTCGAAACAAGTTGCTGCCAACTTAAAGACAGTCATTCAAATGTTATTAGCCTGGTCTATTTGGTACTTCACATGTGGGGGATCTTGTATTCTCTATGGTCTACAGGAAATTGTGTTCCAACGTGTTCAGGAGGAGGAAAATATTGAAAAAGCACATTAACATTGCTGGTAATGCCATTTCATTTATCAATGTGTTGTCTATACAAAGAAATATCATGCCATCAGGTTCTTGGGTTGAGTTCATTTCTCTTAAATTAGCTAGATACATTTAACTGAATAGATAATATAACTTTAAAATGTACATGATTTATGGAAATGTCATTTGTATGAACTCAATCTCATATACATTGTGCAGTCTAGGTTTTCATTATCTTGGAAATGTTCCAATTGAAAACCACCATCATTGAATTCTGTTTCCTACGCAGCAGTATGTGGTCTAATTTCAAAATAAAAAAAATAATTAAAAAAAACTTTGCATCCCGGGAATGCGACCTGCCAATTCTATGGCCAACTATCACAGTAAGTTATTGAACGCACAAGTATTGTGTGATTTCCTGCATTAAGAAATAGTATGCCCACTCCACTCGAGAGTAAGCCTATTTCAATCAGCATACACTGATCTAAAGAGTTGAAGAACAATGTCTGCCCTTTACCCCAGGTCAGATGGCAATATGCAGACATATCCTTGTGCCTCTAATTTAGAATATGGTATATAACATTGGTAAATTCCATAGAGTAAAAAGCGCAGTCGATTTCAAATGGGCTACATTTCTACCTTGATATCAAACTTCAATTAACGTGTTTACTACCAAGTAAAGCTGGCATTTTCCTTTACATTCTGCTTGAATTCAGTCTGAGTAAATAGACACCAGAGTTGTTTAATTTGAGGAATGTAATTGGATTCAAGGAGAAAAATGAGCAATTACTAGTTTCTTATCCATTTTTTGTGCTGTCCAAAATTCAACCAATGCCACTCAAGCTTTTTTTTTATTTTTATTTACAAACTTTATTTTCTTCTCATGGACTTAAGTTACAAACATGCATGTGGGAGGAGCATACAGAAATTTTGCATTGTACTTCTATCTCCCCCCTGCCCCCCCAGTCCTCTTTTCAAGTCTGTAGGAACTCCCCCCCGCCCCCCGCCTTTTAGTCTGTAGTAACGTGAATAACATGTATCCCCTTTCGTTCCTCCCTCCCCCCAACTGGGCTGGTTCTGTTTTCTTACACCGATGGGTTATGCATTTGCAGTTCGGGCCTTATTTACCTGGGTCATTGGTTGCTGTGAATCTCCTTGAGTTTCCGTCTTATCAGGGGCCTTAGTTCAGGATCGATCTCAGCAGGTTAGGTCAGTGGAAGTAGGCTTCCCTGTCTGTGACAGTCTATGAATCGGTCCCACACTTCTCTGAATTTCAAGTATTTGTTGTCTTTTATGGCCCTTACCTTTTCCATTGCCAATATGTGCCATATTTTGACCCACCAGCACGCGACTATTGGGCTTTCAGAGTTTTTCCATCCTTGGGCCAGGGTTGTCTTTGCTGCGTTTAGTAGCTGCGTGATCAGGGCTGCGTTGTTACCCGTCTCTGCATAGATGCCTTCCACTGCGGCACCCAGCAATATGACCTTGGGATCGTAGGGAAGTTGTCTCCCAGTGATTTCCCTTATGTGTCCCAATATTTCTTTCCAGTATATTTCAGCTTTGGGGCAGGTCCACCACATGTGGTATAGGTCCCCTCTGTTACCACATTGTCTCCAGCAGTTGGGGGGTAGGCCGGGTTCATTTTGTTTAGTCTGTGTGGGGTTAGGTACCATCTTGTATGTAGTTTATATGAGGATTTTTTGATTGTGGTGCATTTGGAAGCTTTCTGGGCCCTCTTCCAAATGTGTCCCCACTCCTCCATGATGGGGGTTCCCAGGTCTTTCTCCCAATTGTCTCTGTATGAGATTCGGTCCTCGATTCGTGCGCTGCTAATAGCTTATACATTCTCGTTATTGCTTTGGGGGATTGGCCTTCCTGTAGAGTAAGTTCCAGCCCTATGGGAGTCCTAGAGGCTGGCTTCTTCACCCCTCCCTGGGAGATCCAATATCTGATTTGTATATATTTGAATCTCTCGCTTTCCCCTATACCGAATTTCCGTTTGCATTCGTCGAAGTGTAATGGGGATCCGTCGTGGTAGAATTCTTTTAGGAGGAGCGGGTGTGTTTACCCCCAGACCAGAATCTGTCACTTTTACCCAGGGTGAAATCCTGATTGTGTGCCATCGGTGTGAAGGGGCCTAGTCCGGGAGCTACATGGTGTTTTCTGAGTGCCTTGTCCCATGCTCATAGTGAAGTGCGGGTAGATTCTATTAGATGGCCCTCTCCTCTCTGGCCCCTGTCCATAGGGCATGTAAGGTCCCCAGAGGGATGCTCGTTTCCCCTTGTTCTATGCCCATCCATCCCTTAAGTGGGTTTCCTCCCATCCATTTCAGCATGGGGGCTATCTGGGATGCCAGCGCGTATCTCTCCACATCGGGGAGTCCCAGCCCGCTGAGTTAAGATTTAAGGTGGCCTGGTTAAGATTCTTTTATGTATTCTGGGTTTTTTCTCCATTCCATACAAAGGTTACTAAGTCCTTCTCTGCACATTTGAAGGGGGATTTCTATCGGGAGGGAAATAATTACATATAGAAGGCGGGGTAGGAGGGTCATCTTGAGTGCGGTTATGAGCGCGAACCATGAGAGCTCCTGAGCATCCCATCTCGCGAGGTCTTCCTTAAATGGTTTCCACAGGGGGACTATGTTCTCCCCGTATAAGAGTCTGTATTCCCGGGTCAGTTGGACGCCTAAGTATTCTATCGTTTTGGGCTCCCAGATTATTGGGTTTTGCGCTGCCATTTGTTGGGGTATTATCTCTTCTTCGGTTATATTTAGGGCTTTTGATTTTGCATAGTTGATCGTGAACCCTGGTACCTTGGCAAAATCTTGTAATCTTTCTAGGGCTTTAGGTAGTGATTTGGCAGTGTCCCTAAGGAACAAAAGGATGTTGTCTGCGTATAATGCTATTCTATGTTCTATCCCTCCTGCCAATACCCCTTTTATTTCTTGGTCCTGTCTTATGGTTTGTGCCATAGGTTCCATCGCCATTGTAAATATAAGGGGGGATAGTGGGCAGCTTTGTGGCGTACCTCTACGGATTTGTATTGGAGTAGTGGGTCTGCCGATGATTATGAATGTTGTAGAGGGGAGTTTGAAATTTGCCAGGACCATCCTTATAAAAGTGGGGTCGCAGCCATATTTCCTCAGAGTTAGCTCCAGGTACGCCCAGTCAACCCTATCGAAGACCCTGCGTGCGTCCAGGGCCGCAATCGAGAACTTCTGTTTTGTTTGGTTCCCTCTTTCTATAATGTCTACCGCTCGCCTAGTGTTATCTTGTGTGTGTCTCCCTATGATAAATCCCGCTTGGTCTTCATGGATTATTTGGGGTAGAACCTTCGCTAATCTGTTTGCCAAAATGTTTGCGTATAACTTGGCGTCGGTATTAAGTAATGCTATTGGCCTGTAACTTGTGCAGTCCGTGGGGTCTTCCTGATTTCAGGATGAGGACTGTGGTCGATCTGCTCATGTCGGGTGTGACAGACCCAGTTTCCCCAAAATGGTTGAAAAGGTTTGTTAATGGGCCCAGGAGCTGGTTCCTGAAGGTTTTGTAGTACCCGTTCCCGAGCCCGTCCGGACCAGGCGTCTTATGTGGGAGGTGCGCGATGGCGTCGCTTATTTCTTGGGCCGTTATGGGAGCTTGGAGATTCAGGTTGTCTTCTTTATCTGGGGAAGGGCTATTTTGGCCATGTATTCTAACTGGAGTTGTGGGGATAGATCCTCTTTTGAGGAGGTCCAGGTGGAACGTTTCCATAATGTCTAGTTTACCTTCTTCCGATGTACTTATCTCCCCTTTTTGATTTTTGAGACTGAATATATAGTTGCGGGTTTTTAATTTGTTAAGTTTTGCTGCTAGGAATTTGTTGGCTTTGCCTCCGTGTGCGTAGTCTGACTGTTTAGTGCATAGTATGGATTGTGCGGTGTGTTCTGCCATGTGGGTTTCTAGCTGGGCTCTTATTTTTCGGAGGTTTTTACTGTTTTGGGTGTTTGCCTGGCCTTATGCTGCGTTTCTGCCTCCTTCAATTCCAGCTCCACTTTCTGTTTAAGTAACCTTCTTTCACGTGTGTATGCTGTGGTTTGGGATATGAGTTCCCCGCGCATCACTGCTTTCCCTGCATCCCATATTACCCCCCCCAGTTTGTTTCTCCATTGTTGTTGTCCTGAATATAGTTTTCCAGTGCCGTTACCATGTGGGCTCTAAGGGCAATGTCTCCAAGTATGAGCTTGTTCAGTTTCCAGGGGCTCTTATGACGGGATGTCTCCATTAACGGGATCATTTTTAGTATAACTGGGGCGTGGTCAGTGAGGTATTGTACTCCTATTCGTACATCTTCGATTTGTGGGATCAGGGTAGATGAGGTTAGGATCATGTCTATCCTGGAATAGCCCCTGTGTACAGGTGAGCAATGGGTGAATTCCTTGTCTGTGTTGTGGAAGAATCTCCATGTCTCTATCATCTCTAGCTCTCTGAACAGTTTGCCCAGTGCTTGTCTGTTCCTGCCGTCTGCAACGGTGGGAGGGAGGGTTTTGTCTAACGTAGGGTCCATTATGCAGTTAAAATCTCCCCCTATTATTTGTCCCTCGCACCGGTTTCCCAGGTTCCGTAGGATTCCATCCAGAAAGATATCTGGTCTATCATTTGGGGCGTATAGTGCTATCAGGGTGTATGTTTGTTCGTGCAGGGTCCCTTTAAACAGTAGGAATCTGCCCTCTATGTCTCTGTATACTGTCTTTTTCTTAAATGGCAAGTTCGCGTTCAGAAGTATTGCAACCCCCCTGTTTCCCCCCCCCTTCTCTGGAGGCAAAGTATTGTTTAGGGAAGGCTTTATGAACCATCCGTTTCTCGTCTATCGCGAGCAAGTGTGTTTCTTGCAGGAAGGCTATTGCAACCTGGAGTTCCGTCAGGCGTGTCAATATACTGCGCCGTTTCACTGGTGAATTTAGGCCCTGTACATTCAGTGTTATGACCGTTAGTTCAGGCATGAGTCTTGTTTGGGCGGTATTTCGTCATCTGTGTGACCCCCCCTTTGCGTTAGATTGTGTTTGGTGTGTTGTCGCGAACCATATCCCAGAACTTTCCTAACCCAACATAACTGAACGAAAAACATTATAAACTTGTGAACTTGTTTCCACCCTCATGGTAGTGGGACCGAGGAGTCTCTGCGCCTCCTCCGGGTTCCTCCCGGAGCGTTGAGCCCCTTGATTCCCCTCGCGTCCCAATCGGCAGGGTGTGTCCGGGCTTGTCGTGGGTTCCAAGATTCCCCCCCCCCCCGCCCTGGCTTAGTTCAATCGCCTCTGTGGTTTACCTTTCGTTGTGTTCGTTTTGCGGTCATCGGTTCCACCTCCGTTCCATTTTCGGGTTCTATGGCGTTCGTTGTTGTGTGGGGCCTGTTCCTGTCGGATCTATCGTGGTTTGGGCCCTTCTGGTACAGGTTCTCTTTCGTGTTGATGCCTGGGGTCGGGGGACCATTCCCAACGTCTAGGTCCTCCCTCTTTCCTCGGTTGCCGTGCTTCCATGTTTTTCTGGGGTGCCTCCTCTTCTTCAAGCTGCAGCAGAGTTATCCCTTCTTCGCATGTGGAGATCCGCTGTGGTTTGCCTTCCCATGTGAATTGAAGTCCGAAGGGGTATGCCCATCTGTATATGATGTTTTAGCTTTCAGTGCCCTCGTGACTAGTTGCATCAGTCTCCTTTTGTGTAGCGTGGATAGGGCTAAGTCCTGAAAGAGTCAGATTTGGTTGACATTAATGGTGATTGCCTGTTGCTTGGGGACTGCCCGTAAAATTTCCTCTTTCATCAAGTATGAGGTCATTGCCATGAGCACGTCTCTAGGTCTAGCTCCCGGGTCCTTTCTCCTGGGACCCACTCTGTGTATCCTGTTGATGGATATGCTTTCGGGTGGGAAGTCGTTGAGCATGCTGCTGAAGCATAGTTGGATTGTGTTCCTGAGGTCTTTGTCCCCAATTGTTTCAGCCAGGCCTTTATTGGATCTTCATGAGCGGTTTGAGATCCTCCGCCTGTAGTTCGAGGTTGTGTGTGGCTCTGGAGATCTGCTCTAGGAGGATGCTATTCTGTTTTACTTCTTCCGCTGTTTCCGAGAGGCCCCCCTCCGTGGTGTCCACTCTGTCACCCAGCTCTTCGATGTCCTTCCTCATCTCTTGCAGAGAGGATTTTAGATCCTCATGAATTGTTCCCAGTTGGGTCTGGAGGGACTCCATCATTCTGTTCTCCATGCCTCTAAGGCATTCCTGTAGGTCCTCTTTGTTCAGTGCCATGGTGTCCCGTTCTGTTATGTTCGTTTCTACGTTTCAGTGCTACGACTTGTTCCTGTGTTGTGTCCCCTCCTGAGGTTGCTTCCAGAATAGTTCCAATTGTCCGTTTCACCCCTTCGCTGTGGATCTGGTTCTTGCTGGGGTGCTCTTTGGTTTGGTGCCGGACATCTGTGTTGTGCGGCTGGTGTGGAGGTGGAAATATGGCTCTTGTTGTCCCGGGATGGCTGTGGATGGTGTGTGATTTTGGTATTGTGGTGTTCCAGGAGGACTCTTTCCACTGGTTGGCTTTCAATAGGGCAGCGTTTTCTGGCGCAGAAAGCTCAGTGCGTAATGTGTGTCCAATGACTTTTCGTATGATGCGGAACCCCCTCCAGGCGCCCTGGTTCACGGCTATTCTGGAGTCATGTTGGTCTTTGTCGTAGGTGGTTCTCTCTCCTTCCGTGGGCTTCTTGTGTGTTGTGGGGTATCTTATACGTTCTATTCAGGGTAATTTCCTTCTCTGTTGCCCCCTTAGGCGCTTGATTAGCTGGACCTGCGTTCAGAAAACTTCTCCTTGAGCTCTTTCTTGACTGTGTGTGTGATTTGATTGGTTTTGGCGGTCCTTTGTGTGCAGAGTGTTTGCTGAATTACTCCCAGAGGGCCTAGTGCCTTGCCTTCACTGACTCCTCCGCTGATCCATTTGTGCTATCCTGCTGCACTATCCCGCCGGGAGCGTTAGGGCGGCTTTGTGTACCGGATATAATCCGGAGAGAGCACGGTACAGCAGCCTCGGGCCGTGCAGCTGTTTGCCCCTTGCGGGCCTAGAATGTGTTGCCCGGATGGGAGTAATGCGGTGGGAGACCGGTGCTGGTTATTAGAGCTAACGGTCGGTGCTCTTTGAGATGTGGGCCGGTTTCAATCCCCCCCTCCCAGGTGCAGGTCTCAGCAGTTGGCGGCACGGGGTGAGGGGATTCTGAGTGCCGAGTCTTTCTGCTTTCCCCAGAAGTAGGGTTCAGTTTGGGGATTCGGAGTTGTGGGGGTGAGTTCCCCTCCTCAGGTGTGTCGATCGCGGGAAGACAGCCCGGTTCAGGAGGTTAGGGCTGGTGATAGGTGCACTCTCGGGGGCATGGGCTGGCTTTCAGCCTAGTATGTCCATGGGGGGGGGTCCGTTTCTTTGAGGCGTTTTGTTTGCTTAGTTAATCCCCCTGTAGGGCGCATCACATACCTTCCGGAGGTGCATAGGGGTCCGGGCGGCCGTCACCGGGTTGCCGGGTGTGTCGGGACTGCTCCAGATCTCAAGTGGGTTCGGGTGACCTGCTCCGCTCAGAGCTCTCTCCCCCGCGGGGAGGACCGCAACGTCAGGGCTTGTTGGGGTGGCGGCTGGCTTTCGCCGGAGGCCCCTGAGTCGCGGGCTACTTTTCCTCCGCACCCGCGTCCGTCTCCGCGCCCTCAGCACCCGACGAGGAGGGTCGCCCAGGGGCGGGGGTGCCGTTTCCACCGCTGAGACCGTGGGTCATGGGTCTGGTGTGCGTTCTCTCGCCCCCGCTTGTAGCAGCTGGGCACCAGGTGTGCGAGGCCGGGGCCTTCGGCGCCACCGGCTATTGATGGTTATGGCGGGGACTCGGAGCTGTCCCACTCAGAGCCTTTGCCGCGTTGGCGAACGACGGCCACGGGTCACAGGACACAGTCGGATCCGAGGTGCCAGTATTCTTATATGTTCTCTGGTGGATGGGGCATCAAGCTTTTTAACGTATGGGCAACTTTAAGATGGCCATCTCATACCAAAAAATAAATGTTTCAACACAACTCGGTGACCTTTGTTTGAACATTTTAGACAAAATATACATGTTTTCAGCTGTCAGACTGGATATTACTGAAATTGTGGAAATAAGCACTCATGATAATTGAGTTCAATGGAAGGACATTGTTAGGACAGTTTTTCTGAAGTGCTACCCACTTCTTCAAAACCATTCAACTGAGGCAGTACAAGACTCCACTCTTAGTATAAGACTGTACCACCTCAGTACATGGCAGCGTAGGCAGAGCAGCCAGGCTTATCTTAGAAGGGAGAGAGGGCAGTAGAAGCAGTACAAGTGAAATTGCAATACAAATGACCCAAAGAAACACTGAAACTCTATGTATTGTAAAAATAAAGGATTTATTTAAATACAGGTAGGCCCAGATAAATCTAGCGGTTAAGTAAGTACTAACACATAATATGAAATCACAATATAAAACACTATACTTGAAAGCACACAGGCCCAAGTATAAACCTTATTTGGAACACCTCAACAGTAGTTCTAGGGAAGTCAAAACCTTGTTATACACATTTAGTATAGGTCAAGCCTATTCTTTGGGAGTAAAAGACCAATGGTTACTTTCAGAATACTTTTGGTAATACAAGGGCAGTAGGTCCTTCCAGTTGTATAGTGACTCTGGGAACAAATCACAAACCGTCAACTGGACAATATACCTTTTTGGTGAAGAGTGAAACACTTATTCTAGGTGCAGTAGAAACCTATAACCATTTTTGTCATAACACATAGTTATACCAGTTGAGTAAAACCTAAGGAGGTAATATAAAACTACAGATGTTTTGGAATTCAGGGAACCCCAGATGGAGGTAAGCAATAACTTTGGTAACTTGTTTTGGATGGCACACAGCTAACACAAAGTAAAACCCACATACTTTAACTTCAAAATGAGGGGAAAGTAAAACCCAATGTCACACTTTACTGAATAGTTATTCTAGGTAGGCAACAACCTAATGTAGACTTATTAAGGACAGGCTAGCAGCAAGTCAGGGGAAGCAAGACCCAGTTGGGGGACACTCCTACAGTTATCCTAACAGGACTAACCTGGTGATACCAACAGTTGGAGGACACTCGTACAATTACCCTACAGGAATTATCTGGTGAAACCAATACATTACTTTTGTAAAGAGGCGCAACCTAATCACAGGAGAGTAAAATACCTTCACATCTACTTTCTATTAGACTGGCAAAACAGTGGCTAAGGAAGAAAAGATGTTAACCATACTTTTAAGAATAGTGCATCACACATTCAAGATCAGTAAGAACTTTTGCAACTGTTCATTCTTACAATTACAGTTACCAACCAACTCTTTACAAGTGTAAAACACTTGATTTCTTTTCTAGGCAGAAGTCCCAATCCCTTCAAAATCTTTCCCTTATTCTTGGAGCATGAGTGTTCTCAGTGGCAGAAGGGGGGTCACTAGGACTAGTGACCAACATGCAGTGATGGAATAAGTTCTTTAGTAGCAAAAGTCAGAGTTCCTTAGGAAGACTGGGCAAACAGGTGAGTACTTTACTTCTAGGGTTAGAAGAGGGTCCAGGGTTTTCACAGAAGACACCCCAGCAGGATTTTAGCAGTGGTACTGGGTGCACTGGATGAGGGACCTCCCAATCACAGAAGACACCCCAAAGCTACACAGACATCCCAACAGGCTTAAGGCAAGTATATAACCAAGCCAACACAGTACCTCATCAATGAAGAAGAGATTGCAGCAGGAGAACATCAGGGTCTGCAGCCAAATACCCAGTCAGTGGATTCCTTGTCCTGGAAACTGAACACAAGACCTCAGAAGCGACTTTGCAGCAGGGATCGATGAAGAAGGCTCTAGGCAAGATTTCTCTCGTGGCCGAATGCGGTTCTGCGGGTTTGGCGGCTTTTCAAGGAGCACAGAAGACAACAGAAAATCGCGGTTGAATTCTCGTCGTTTCAAAGGTCCAGCACTCTTGTGAGGGGACTTTTCGGACTCTATTTGTGTCTCTGGAGATACACCAGGATGCCCAGGAAGTTTCAGCGATATTCGGAAGACCGCGCACCGCACAGTGGCTGGAGGTCCCAGGGTATTGCAAGAAGGCAAGGTTGCAACAACCCGTGGGACGGCTCAAAATACAGGTGTTCGAGTCTAGTGGGTCTCACCAGGCTCTGGGTTCGGTTCGTCGTTTTCAGAGACCCCAGGTCGATTGGAAGGAAGAGCTGCAGCAGACTCTGGTTACACAGCAGGCTCTCCGGTCGCTGGAAATCATTCCCACCGCTTTTCCTTCATCATCCTCTTCGGTTTTCTGTTCCAGTGGTCGACATGACTTCAGCTTCCAGGTTTCCAGTATTTATCAGAACTACAGCACAGCCTCTGCATTCTCTCCCTGCATTTTACAAGAAAGGGGCATCTGGTTGTCCAATCAGGACAGCCAGCCCCCCACTGGGATTTGTCCCAGTTGAAGGAAGGCGGAAGACAAAGGATGAGGGAGTTTTGGACTCCTCCCCCACTTCCTGTGCTTACAGACTGACTGGAGCCTGGACGGGGTGTCCAGGGGACTCCCACCAAAGACAAAACTCAAACAAAGGAATTTCTCGCCCTGGATGTCAGGGGAAGGAACAAGAAACGACAAGAAACACCAAAATGCCAGAAAAAGAAGACAGGGGCCATTTTGGTAAAATGAGCACCCTTAGGTGCCTTTACTGCAGTGTGATTACAGCCCGCGGTAAAGGTGCACCAAATTAGTAAAAGGTATCACTGCCACCAGCCATTAAAGGTAAGCTTGTCACTAACAGAATTGTTACAGTTTTACTGTGAAAGGGGATACATTGCATCTCCCCAGCACTCTGTAAAAGGGATCCAAAGATCCTTTCTACCCTTGGGAACTGTAGTTCACTCAAGGTTAGCACAAGAAAGGTAAAAGGGGAGCCCCTAGGGCAACCCAGCAACAACAGGCACTTATTGCCAATAAGTTGTCAGACATTATAACTTTAAAAAGACACTATGGAGAGTCTTAAAAATGACACCCATAAAAAGAGTTAAAGATTAGGCGAGTGTGGAAAAAGGTTCCCACTCACTGAGGTATTAATGAAAAATATCCCACTAGAAAAGCAAAAAGTCCTGGAGCTGAACCAGGAAAGGAAGATTTACCAGCTCTGTGGAAATCTTACCTAACAAACATGTCTGTCAGTTGTGGCCGCGTCAGCATGGTTTGGAGTAGAAGGAAGCTTGAATCCCGATGTGGATTGATGTTTCACAGCAGGCCATGGACAGGCGTGTGCATGAACGCAAGCCGAGTGATGGCTAAAGGATGCCAGCGCCCAAGCACAGGTGCTTGAGCACCGAGACACGAGAGGTTGGTGAATGGGAGCAGAGCCCAGGCGGTGAAGGTGAGAGCCTTTCACTTCATTGTCCCTTGATTGAGAGCAGGTATTCTGCTTACACGCCCAATGGCAGGATGCCCAAGACCGTGGAGCAACTACAGCATTCGGACTTGTATGCGGGTTCGGCGGCAACAGAGAAGTGTGCAAGAGTGTGAATTAGCGTGTGAATTAACACCTAAGGTTTTTGGGGTGTTTATGGCAGGGCAACATTCTTTTGGTATTTTTCAGCGCAAGAGTTACAACATGAATTGACCATTAAGCGGCATTGTGGTATCATTCATGAGCATGGAAAATGTGTAGCATGGAGTGTTCTGAGATCATCAGGAGATGGTCTGGGGTATTATGTTAATCATTTTAAGGGAAGGGTCTCAGTCAGGCAACTGAGTGTATATTGTATATGATACAGAAGGCAAGCATTCTGTCTGTGATGTATATGTATCTATGTTCATGTGACCAATTGCTGTGTGCAGTAAAGGAGTCATGGCAAAGTGTTAAGGGATGGATGGTGACTACATGTGTAAAGAGTGATACAAGGAAGTATTGGAAGAGTTCAAATAAGCAAGAGAGGTTAGTATGAATAGATGCCATTGAGTAGTTGAGTGTCAGAGTAGTGAGGGCCTTTCCTTATTTACCCCTACCCATCTTCCTGGTGTTCTTAATTCCCTGTGCCTATCCATAACCTCTTCCGAACCCTCTTCTCCCCCCACCCCGTCGCCCACCCATTTGGTTGCCTCGAGGTGGCCTGTGCATAACAAGAGGACAACTTGTGCTAATCAAGGTGAGAGGGTCATGCACATGCAGCTACCATGGTTAGGTTTAGAGCATGATCACGCTTACGACAATATACAATTATTTATCAATGTGTTCTCTTGGTTGGTGAAACTACATACAATTAGCTTGTGAACTTGTTTCTTCTTTGTAAACAATGAAATAAATTAGGAAGTAGAACTCATTTCTTTTACATTTTTCATGGTTCAAAATATACTGTGCAGAGAAATCGGTTGCCTTAAGAAAATATCTGGGAGTCGTGCAACATGTGTTGGCATTACACTACAAGATCTGAAGTAAAATAAACCAAAGTGCAAAATAGAATATTGAACCAAGTACATTTTTTTCATTCTTATTTGGGATCACTTTACATCTAAGGCACTAAACATTCAAGGATGCGCACACTGGAAGTACCCAGTATTCGCTAGCATCACAACAGCCACAACATTTCTACGGAAGACAACTATATTTCTGTTAACTTCACTGAAATACCATAAAATGGTATCTGCTGGCACTACTGCAGATTACAAAAAGAACACCCTAAACTACTATGTTTGTGGTGGTGAAACTGAACCTAGACAAAAACTATTAGGGAAGCTTTGAAAGGAAAGAGCAACACCAATCAAAAGCATAGCATGAGCAAGATATGGACGTATACTAGGGCAGTATATGCAAGTGTTGGATTAAGATCCTAAATTCAAGTGAGATACAAATTCATGTGTACATTAATGTTGATTCGTTGAAAAGGTATATGCAATTGCATAATTGTACTCTCCCCACAGTTAACTGCATTATAAAATATGTATGGAACCACACCTGAATGGTTAGTTGATATGATGGCACTTCTATAATGCTTTGCAGTGTTAAGGGCGGTTAACAAATAAAATAAAAAGAAATGCTGAAACATTTCAAATGTAGCGTTTACCTGTAACACCATTGTTGGATTTGCAGAGGACAATTTGTCTACAATTTTGCTGTAGCAATCCTGCATCATTGCTTGGTCTTCATTTAAACCATTTTTCAATTCTTCCATGCCACTTTCTTGAGAAGCTGGAGGACTTCCAACCTCACAATCACCTTCCAACATCTCTTCACCTTGTATACTGCCAAGCAAGGTGGGTATTGCAGAGGAAAGCTTGTTACCTATATAAAAAGAATAGAATGGAGGTGTCTTAGGATTCAAAGAAAAAAGCTTGAAGAACAAAATACTAACCATCTGTAATATTCCTTTCTCCCACAGATTCCTCATTTTAGAAATATTTCCCAGGTGTATAATGGTTTGGGAAACTTTCAGCTACTTCTATACTGCCCTGCCCGTTTTGCTAATTCTTATAGGGAAACTAACCAGCCTTTAATACAGTCAGTACTGGGAGGCTTGGTTTCTCTTTTGGAATTCATGTATATTAAAATTGCACAAGTGTAGTTACGATGCTTTTTGTATCTCAACTTTTTACCAGATGGATTTTTGGTTACTTTGACAATGTGCTTAAGACAGCTATGTGATTTCTACCATTTGTGATATTTTTCTCATGCACAATTGCATTTACCGCAAATGGCTACTAAAGGTGGCTTGCACCCCAAAACAGCAGAACAGTGAGATTTTCACTTGTTCTTTGGCCACGTTGTCCTTTGTCCTTCCTGCCTTCTCAAGTCAGGAAATGACATATGTTAATAGCTTTCCGGTGAAAGCTGCTGCTTCCACAGGCGTGCGTGTGTCAGAGGAGGAGGGCTGGGAATGTCAGGTCTCACTCTGCATCCTCTGCCGGCCGGTTATTCAGGATTGGACAACCCAGAGCTGTTTGAATGTTGCAGATCCTTACTATTGGTGGGATTGCTCCCATCCTTAATCTCCGATAAATGGAGGGCTCAAGCACCTAATGAACAGATCATTGTTGGAACAGAGATGTCTACGAAGAAGAGCAGCTTGCCGACGACCAGAAGATGATCCCTGTAGCTAATCAGCATCAACTCTAATGATAGGCCTGGTGAAGCCCTGCTCCTCTGCATGATCTCAGAAAACCCTTGTTGGTGTTACGAACGTTGGACCGGTAGGAATAACTAATTGGGGCCCCTGCTCACAGATCAATGACTTGGAAGCGTTTTTAAGTGTCCCTGGACCCCCCAGTGGACTGACTACCTCACTTTTGTGCTACAGCGCTGCATAAATCGGCTTTCTGAGCAGAGCCATAGGACTCTCAGGACCTTCATCTTATGCCATACGTCGTCTGTCCTCACTTGGGCATCTTCTGTGTTCACCGCTTGAAGATCGCCTGTTGTCACCAGACCATGGTGATCTCTGATCGAACCATCCTTCCGATTCCTGAGAGGTGTCCTGAAGAGTATACTGCTGAGGTCTGCATCTTTTCTTCGTTTGGGGGTCTTCAACAAATTGCCTTGAACAGTCTGATGGGACCTGCGGCCAGCTACCAACAAGAAAAGTGACACCTCTGCTCACGACACTTGGGCTCCACTCCCTCTAACCAAGGGCAAAAGATTGGAAACCCAGAAAATTCTGGAAAACCTGCAGTGCCATTGGGAAGAATCTGAGTCGTGGGGTAAGTGAACCTACCACTTTCTGTCCCCCTTCTCCCCCCCACCCACCCCCCCCCAACCACTGCTCCTCCCATAAGGTAACATTGGGTGGAGAGACATTTCCCTAATCTCCCTCTAGCCTGGCCTTTGGTCGTTGAACCTGGGTCAAGGATCCTGTCCTATGTAACAGGTCAAGCGTTGTGGTCCTATCGATAGGGATGGGGGACCTCAAACCAACCAGGGTGCCTGAGTGCAGGTAGGACCCCTCCCCACCTTAACTGCACTGATGGCGGCGCCGGCATCTGGAGAAGATGCCAGCAGCCGAGGGACTCCTCAACAGACGGCGAGGAGCAGTGGTCTATAAAAAAAAAAATAATAATGGGTGCCATGCACAGCACAACACCTGCCACTCAACGCCAGAGGACACAGCAAAGGATTGCAGAGTACTAAGGGGTGCCATACCACCCACAACACTGACCGACAAAGGAGCATGCACAGGGACAAGTTTCCACTAAACCATCAAGGAAATATTTATTAAAGTAAAGGACAGGAAGGCATTCCCCATCATCCACTACACTACACGACCTGGGATGTTACGATCATTTTAAAACACCCATGGAGGCCATCACCTCCAGGGTCCATGTTGGAAAGGAAGGGCTTAACAACCCTTTTAAGCCCTCCCATGGCCTATCTCCTCTCACACCCCATGAAGCCAGGTAGGTGATTTGCTAAGGTAAGTTGGCCAATCCTGGGAGGGAGTGGGTATTTAAGTAAGCCTGTGTGAATGGTTTAGTGTGGGTTAGTTGAGCGAGGACAGGAGACAGTGGAGGACATCCGCGAGACCAAAGGGGGCAAGAACGAAAGGAATGAAGAGGCTGTTGAGGAGAGGGTCTGTGGAGTGTTAGTGTGTGGGAGCAGAGACTGAGTAGATGTAGCGGTGGTGGTACTAGGAACAAGTTACTTACCTGTAACTTTTGTTCTCCAGCATGGGTCTGGCATGGATTCACATGCTCACGAGTATTCCCCCGTCAGGCTGGGAATCCTCGGTAAAGAAAAAAACAGTTTTGTTTCTGAACTGTCTTTCTACTAATAACCAATCACTGGTCTCTGGGTCATACTGCCCCCAGCCAATGACTGCCCTCTACCTAAGCCCCTCCTCGGACAGCCATCTTCAGATTTGGCAGCACGTAAAGTGGCAGTAGTACCAAGTGAAGAGCCGCAGAGGGGTTGGAGCGGAGGCTTCACATGGGAATCCATGCCAGACCCATGCTGGAGAACAACAGTTACAGGTAAGTAACTTGTTCCTTCTCCATCATGGGGTCTGGCATGGATTCACACGCTCATGAATACAAGAATACATAGCAGTACACACATGCACAACCACGGGAGGTGGCAAGGCTCAACATTAAGCATTTCAACAACTCAATATTAAGCATCTCTTACCTCCTCACCTTCAAGTAAACAGGTTGCGCAGCACTGCCTGGCCGACTCTGGACTCCTCCCTGGAATCCCTGTTGATGCAGTAGAATCTCGTGAAGGTGTGCGTTGACCTCCACGTAGCAGCCGTGCAGATGTCCAGCAGGGGCACATCAGAAGAATGCTGTGATGGCAGCAAACACTCTGGGTGAATGGGCCCTTGGACGTCCGGGCAACGGTTGGTTTGCCAACCAGCGACAGTGCATGATGCAGCCGGAGAACCATCTGGAAATGGAAGCCTTCGAGAGGGCCTTCCCTTGGTTCACAGGTCCAAAGTTCACAAACAGCTGTGATGTCTTCCGAAGACTCTTCGTGCGGTCCACGTAGAACTTCAGCGCTCTAGCCACATCCAGTCAGTGCAAAGTCGTCTCAGCCGGCGACAAAGGCGGCGGAAAGAAAACAGATAACACCAAGTCGATGGAAGTCCGACGGCACCTTGGGCATAAAGGAGGGGTGCGTCCTCAGCACTACCCTTGTCTCATGGAAGGTCAGGTATGGAGGTTTACAGGAGAGGGCCTGATCTCTCCCACTTGTCGTGCAGAGGTGATGGCCACAAGAAACGCCGTCTTCCACGATAGGAACTTCAGCGGTGCCGAGTGCAAGGGCTCGAATGGGGGACCCACAAGCCTGGTCAGCAGCACGTTGAGCTACCATGCAGGGGCCGGAACCTTCAACGGCGGGAACGAGCGGACCAGTCCTTTCATGAACTCCTTCACCAGGCGGTGAGACCACAGCGACGACCGCCCCAGAGTTCTGGTGTAGCAGGAGATAGCCGCCAGGTGGATATTGATGGAGGCATGTGCCAGCCCCGCCTTGGCCAGCGACAGCAAGTACAGCAGCACTTGAGGGGCCGTAATCCGTAGAGGGTTGATCTTCTGTGCACGGCACCAGACAGAGAATCTCTTCCACTTATGTCTATAGCACTTAAGAGTCGTGGATGCCCTGGCCTTTGCAAGTACCTCCTTGCATCCAGTGCTGTCGAAGCCAGGCCTGCAGATTCAGCGATCCCAGGTCGTGGTGTAGGATGGCGTCTCCTTCCCTGGTGAGACGACCCGCTTCCATCGTCAGTTTGACTAGGGGTGTGGGGGGGATGCGGACAAGTCCAGAAGGTCCAGGAACCATATCTGCCACGCCAGTGCGATGAGGGCCATCCGGCACGGGGACCGTACAGGAACAGTCCATCCCAGGGGAAGGAGAATGCATTGCCCATGCTCCCCGGCTGGGGAAACCGGCTGGCGAACCTCCGGTACTTGGTGTTCGCTGCCGTCGCGAACAGGTCGATCTGGGGACTGCCCCATTGTCGGAATAGGAAGTCCACTTGATCCTGCCGAAGCTCCCACTCGTGACAAGAGCTCAGCTCCCTGCTGAGTGAGTCGGCGACAGTGTTTTTCACTCCTGCCAGATGAAAAGCTACCAGGAACATCCCCTGGGCGATGGCCCAGTGCCACAGATCCTGCGCTTCCTTTGATACGGCTGGGGATCTGGTGCCCCCTGCTAACGGATGTGGAGTATAGTGGTGGTGTTGTCGGTGAAGAGCCGTACCACTTTGCCCTTGAGACGGAAGGAAAGACCCAAGGGCCCAGAACACGGCCCGGAGCTCCAGGACGATGTGCAGGGACCTCTCCTCCGGGAGCCAAAGGCCTCTTGCGTGGAGATCTCCGGTGTGCACTCCCCATCCCTCCAGGGAGCCATCCGTCATCACCGTCTCCTGATGCGCTGGGGTCTGGAAGTCCATGCCCGCCGCGAGGTGCGCGGGAGCCCCACCACCGGATCGCCTGACGGAACGTCTCGTTGAGGGAGATCTGGTCTTCGAAGCTGCCCACCGCTTGCATCCAATGGGTGTCGAGTAACTCCTGCAGTGGCCGCATCCACAACCTGCATAGATGCACGAAGTAGATGCACGAGGACATCATGCCGAGCAGTGACTTGATGGACCTCACCCTGGCCAATTACATGGTCAACAGCCGTTGTACCTTGCCAAGGAGGGCCTTTGTCCTTTCCTCCGACGGTGAAGCCAACCACGCCACTGTGTCGAGTCTGGCTTCTAGGAACAGGGCATCTTGCGACGGTACCAAGTGGGATTTCGCAAAGTTGATCAAGAATCCCAGATCCGAGAGCAGGCGGACGGTATTCGCTATGTGATCGATGGTGAGTTCTCTTGACTTTGCTCGGATGAGCCAATGATCCAGGTAGGGGTATACGTGGATCCCCTGCAGGTGCATCCGCGCCGCCAGGCACTTGGTGAAGACCCTCTGCGCCGACTTAAACCCAAAGGGCAGGGCAATGAACTGGTAGTGTCGCCCTTGGACCACAAATCGTAGGAACTTTGATGTCCTTGGTGTATGGGGATGTGGAAGTAGGCATCCTCCAAGTCCAGCGACGATAGGAAGTCGCATCCCTCCTGCTGTCCCAACACGTGCTGAAGTGTGACCATCCAGAACTTCTGGGACTTGATCTATTTGTTGAGGCGGCGAAGGTCTAGGATGGGCCGCCAGCCGCCTGTCTTCTTTCGGACAAGGAAGTACTGCGACTATACTCCAGAGCCTCTTCGGGACGAGCTCCATCGCGCCATTTTTAGCATTGCTTGTACCTCCAGAAGCAGCAGTGGCACGTGGTTTTCCTTCCTGGCCATGGGTGGTAGATGGGGGCACTTTCTTTGGAACTCCAGAGTGCGCCCGTGGGCCAGGGCATCTAGAACCCAACGGTCAGTGGAGATGTACTCCCACACACTGACTAACTTTGCCAGCCGGCCTCCCACCGGGGTGCTCGGGTGGGGGGCCCGACGTCACGACCGGTTCAGTTTTGCTTCGCCGAGGCCTTGCCACCTTGGCCTCCTTGGCGACGACAGTGTCCGCCGGCCTTGCTGCGGCTTCTGTAGGTTTCCTGCGACAAGGAGCGGGCCCGCCTGGCGGTACGACGCGGAACTGCCGCCGAATCCTTTGGAGGTACCTTGAGACTTGCCTCCGGAGGTCCGAAAGGACAGCCGTCGTGGAGAGAACCCAAGGCCCAGGCCATCTCGGTGTCCGCCTTGATGTCCTGCATTGACTCATCCACTGCCTTGGCCAACAGGTCGTTCCCGTCGAAGGGCATGTCCAGTATCCTGGTCTGCACATGCTCACGTAAATCGGTGGCCTTGAGCCAACCGCACCAGCGAAGGCAAACGCTGTTGCCCATCTGGCGAAAGCCGGTGTCAGATGTCTGGCCACCGTGATGGCGTGGTCCGAAGCAACCTGGCCTTCCTGCAGGATTTCAAGGGCTTCCGCCCTCTTGTCGTCTGGGAGGAAGTCCAGGAGGGTGAGCGATCTTGAACCACAGCTCCCTGTCGTAGGGTACCACGATCGTGAGGGCGCTGGCCGCTTTGATGGTCGTCACTGCCGACGAGCTGACCCGTCCCAATGGCGTCCAGCTTCTTCCCCTCGTCGTCCGGTGGGGAAGTGTAAGTTGATGTCGTCGCCCCTGCCGATTTTTTCTTGGCCGCTGCGGAGACCCCCAAATCCAGGGACGGCTGTGCTGAGGCACAGAGGGGCGGAGTCTGGGGCCCAGTACTTCTTCTCGTACCAGTCCCTCTTCGCAGGAGCCGTGGACGGGTTTTTCAGCAGTGCCAGACCTTCGTCCCAGACGTCGTCCAGTAACGGGACAGACTACTGTCTTCCTCTTGGCCTCCCGTCGTTGGTAGAGGAAACCTTCCTTCCTTCTGCTCTTCGGGGCATAGCTGGAAAAGCTCCAATGCCCTGGAGATCATGGCGTGAAAGGAGCCAATTTCGTCGGGAGGGGAGGCCCGGGCAGGGGGCCGATGGGAGATCCATCCCGTCATCACCGACGTCACTGCAATCGTCATCCGTCCCCGCAGTCTCCGTTCCCCTCTCATCCCTCGATGGAGGTGAAGGTTGAAGGGAGGGGGAGGGGGAGGATGGATTCGCCTCAGCTTGTTCAGTGGGCTCCCCGACGGTCCAGGAGCCGCTGGATCGTCCGCTGGGGGCAAGGGCAAAACCTTGTCCTTATCTCCGTACACAGGGTCTGCAAAGCCATCAAGATTACACCTGAATTGTCCTGTGGCGTAGGCATTGATTGTGACGGGAGAGACGGCTGAGGTGCAGGTTCCTCTGTTTCCTCCACGGGCTGCGGCTCCTCATCAGCTCCACCGTTCCTCGCCACATCCGCCTCGTCGGGATCCCTCCCGCAGGACCTGGCTTCCTTGAACTTCTTGTCCAGGATCTTTTTTTTTTTTTAAATAACAAAATTTATTGCATTTTCGTTCCATAATACGACGTTTAATACACAACCTTATAACCTTGCATACAAGTGGTAGAGCAATGTGCGCAGGCGTTGCATGGATATATACATATATGAAACAGATTGAAGATACAGATAGTCAAAATAACAATTGGCACTTTATTGATTGTCTCGATCGAGTGGTGACAGGTGATATTACATTCTGTGGCCGCGGCAAGGTCGGCTCCAAAGTCTGTTAGTTTATTCTGTGCGTGACTTACAGTGTCTGGTCCCATTTCCACCAGATTTTGTCTGCCTTGCCCGGGCAGCCTCTAGCTTGGTAGACTCTGCGTTCCATTAGGATAATCGCATCTACGTCAGATAACCATTGATCATACTTTGGAGTTAATTCCGAGCCTCACAGTTGCGTAATATTTCGTTAGGCTATTCCTGTGGATGTTGAGTAGTAGCTTCTTGAAGCGAGACATATCCCCTTCCTCTTCTGTCCAGGATATTTTTGACGCCAGCCAGCTCATCCTCGCAGGTGATATCTGTGTCCGTTATGGCTACCGTGCCCCCCCCCTCTTTCTCGTCCCAGCATTTCACAGGGTCTTCTCGATAGGCTGGAAAGATAATTACCTCCGGGGTGGCAGAGAAACTCTAGGCCCGGAAGTAGTCTCCACTTGGGTACCCTCCACAGGCTTTGCCATGGCTTTTGTTGGGCCCCGGTTGCCAGAGCGCCCTCAAAGGTCTTAGAAGACCGCTCAGACTTCTCACCTGCTTCTGGGCTCTTTCCCTCCAGCCAGTTGGTGAGCCGAATACGACGGTCCTTCATTGTCTGGACCGACATGTTGTTACATAACGCACAGTCCTCCTCCACGTGCGACTTGTCGGCGTGAAGGCAGTAGAGGCACCGGGAGTGCTCATCTTCCCTGAAGACCTTCTGTAGTCCACATCCTGGGCAGTTCCTGAACAGTTTGGATCCAGTAGGTGTCGAATCTCCTTTGTCCTGGGACATGTCCGAATCGGGGTAGGCCTCGAAGGTCTTCCCGAATCCTCCAAGAAGTGTAATTCGACAAAAATCCGCCCTTGAGGGGTTTAGAAAATTCCGAAACGGGTCCGGTTTGATCTGAAGAAGAATTGGTGGAGCTTGAGGTTCGAATAGACCACAAAAATAAGAGTAAAAACTCTTTGAAAAAACGCAATACGCAGTAAAAGCTCGAGAGCTACAGCACGAGGACTCCCAACACTTGAATGTGCCGTAAAAATCTGAAAATGGCTGCCAGAGGAGGGGCTTAGGTAGAGGGCAGTCATTGGCTGGGGGCAGTATGACCCAGAGACCAGCGATTGTTATTTGTAGAAAGACCGTTCAAAAAAAAAACTGATTTTTTCTTTACCAAGAATACCCAGCCTGACAGGGAATATTCATGAGCATGTGAATCCATGCCAGACCCCATGCTGGAGAAGTAGTAGCTGTGAGTGAAGACAGTATGTAGCGTGAGCAGCACATGAGAAACTGGCAGTAGTGGAGTAGTAGTTGGTAGTAGAGGGTGATAGTGTGCACTAGCGTATAGAGAAATAACCACACTGACAATAGTAAAAGGATGCAAAGGGACTAGAGCGATAATGTGAGCAACAAAGTAGGAAGAGAGAGTGGGAGAATAGGAGTAACTATTAGCGTAGAGTGGGACAGAGATTATAACGAGAATAGCGAGAGACAAAGAAGTAGAGTGAGAGGATGGAGGGGAAAGATGTTAACAGAGGTAGTAGAGGGGTAATTGGAGATACGAGCGATAGTAAGAACAGAAGAAAAGTATTAAGATCAAAAGGTGTAGGTGGAAAGGCGGAGTGAGAGATCAGAGGGACAGTGACGTGGTTGGAGAAGAACATCTTTAAGAGACCAGTATAGTGAAATGTCAGGTACGAGCAGCTGTGGGAGAAGTGAACGCGACACCAGGAGGAGGAAGGCACTGTTCGAATGGAATTCTAAACTCTGGCCTGGTGGACAGAGGTTTAGGAGGTCATCCTATTTATAGTGAACAGAGAAACTTCTCTGAGTTTAACCAAACCAATCAAGGTAGCATTGAGAGAGGCAAATGTTAAATCTCAGGAGTGGTGAGTGGGGTCAGGGGTCTACAATGAGTCCACACAGTGAAACACAAAGGAATACACTAAGTATCAAAAATATTACATTTATTGTATGCCCCAAAACACTATGGCAAATGACCAATAACAGGAAATAGTAGTACACAATAAACACTATGAAACATACAATCACAGTTGGTCAACGCACAATAATCAATTCACCCCCCATCTCACCCCCAAACACCCTCCATGACAATAACTGAAAGGGAAGCCAAGTACTTAGATTTAACACTGACGGTCCACAGGAATTACAACCCTAACTTATGAAGTCCAACCCCAAGTTGAATGGGGTCTTGTGCCCAAAAGTTCAAAGTTTCCAAAGAATTTTAGGAGTTGGTAAAAAGTTTGAGCAAGTATCTTGAGGTTGTGAAAATGGGTCCAAAAAACAGATGAAGCAATTCACTGGTGAGTAAAACCTTTTCTAGCTTTTGGAGGTCTTTAGGGAACAGGTATTGCCAAAGCCAAGAGTTGTAAACCAATTCAAAAGCTCTGCAAACTTTTAAAGGGTGGAGATAAGGGCAAAGATAAGTATCGTAACTTATCACCCGTACTCTGATTTTTCCTTCGACTTGGCAGGTCATCGGAGGGTCGCCTGAGGCAGGTTTTCCTGCCTTACGTTCCATTTGCAGATGCCCAAGAGCTACAGGTGCAAGATAAGTTCCGGTTGGGTCTAGGAACTGGTGCAACCTATTCCTCTGGATGAATGCAGCAACACTGATGCAGGCCCCTCTCGGCACTCAACTAGATGAGGTAAAGCCGGTTTCAGTGACTGTCACTGATGAACGGCAACAGCAGGCGTCACAGATGTCATGGTTGGAGAAAGCCTTAGATCTCACTACTGAGTCGCTTAACGCTTCCATTTGTGTCCGTAACACTTCAGAGTCTATGACACCCTGGCCTTGGCGAGGTCCTCCCTGCAGTCCGCAGGCAGCTTGTAACCACCAAACTCTAATGCTGCAGGTCCGAGGCCTTCAGGATCAGCAATCCTGGGTCATGGTGCAGGATTGCGCCTCCTTCCCAGGCGAGAAGATTCGCAACCATTGGCAGCTTGACTGGAGGGGACGCTGACATGCTGAGAAGGTCCGGGTACCAGATTTGCCTCGGCCACGCTGACGTGACGAGGATCCTCCTGCACCGGCACCGTCTGAGTTGACTGATGACTCGTAGTAGTAGCAGCAACGGAGGGAACGTGTATGTGAACAAGCCTTCCCAATGGAAGAAGAATGCGTCCCCCATGCTCCCCTGCTGGCGAACCTCTGGCACTTGGTGTTCGTCGCCGTCAGATCGATCTGGGGACTTCCCCACCTGAGGAAGAGGTTGTCCACTTGATCCTGCCGAAGATCCCACTCGTGGCAAGAGCGCAGTTCCCTGCTGAGGGAGTCTACGACTTCATTTTTCACTCGCGCCAGGTGAAAAGGAATGAGGAACCTCCTCTGGACGATGGCCCAGTGCCACAACTCCTGTGCCTCTCTGGATAGCGCCGAGGATCTGGTGCCGCCCTGCATCCGGATGTAAAACATTGTGGTGGATTGTCCGTGAAGACCCTCACCACTTTGCCCTTGAGGGACGGAAGAAATGACTTGAGGGCCCAAAACGCAGCCCGTAGTTACAGGTCTTGATGTGTAGCACCTTCTCCTCCGGCAGCCACAGGCCTCTGGCATAAAGACGTCCAGTGTGTGCCCCCCCCTCCAGGGAAGTGTCAGTCGTGACTGTCTCCTGGTATGGAGGGGGGTGGGGGGCTCTGTAAGCCTGTGCCCCGGCAATGTTGGAGCGCACGCCCCACTACCTTATCGCTCGATGGAACTCCTCGTCTAGCACGATCTTGTCCTTGAAGCTTCCGAACACCTAAATCCAGCGGGAGTCCAGGAATCCGCAACCTGCAGAGCTGGATCAGGTAGATGCATGACGACATCATGCCGAGCACCATCATGCAGAGGTCCTTACCGTGGCCATCTTCAGTGCCAACAGCTGCTGCACCTTGCACAAAATGGCCGCTATCCTCTTCTTCGACTGAGCCGCCAGGCAGGATACCATGTTGAGCGCGGACCACAGGAACAGCGCATTCTGTGATGGAGTCAAACAGGATTTTGCACAGTTCACCAAGAACCCCAGATTCTTCAGCAGCCGGCTGGTCCTCTCCGTGTGATCGACGGCGATGTCCCTTGACTTGGCCCGGATGAGCCTGTCCTCGAGATATGGATACACACAAATTCCCTGTAGTCGCAGATGGGCCGCCACCGGAGCCAGGCACTTCGTACAGACTCTGGGCGCCGACTTCAGTCAAAAAGGGGAGAGCCTTAAACTGGTAGTGCTTCCCTTCTACAACGAAGCGCAGGAACTTACAATGTTTTTCATGAATAGGGACGTGTAAGTAAGCGTCCTCTAGATCCAACGATGAAAGAAAGTCTCCCTCCTTCAGTTTGCCGAGCATGTGCTGCAACATGACCATCCTGAATTCTGGGACTTGATGTACTTGTTGAGTCGTCTTGGATTGAGAATGGGCCTCCAGCCCCCGGTCGTCTTTCGTACCAGAAAGTATATTGAGTAAACTCTGGAGTCCCAGAGTTGCTTCGGAACCAGCTGTATCGCCCCTTTTCTTAACATGGCCCAAACCTCCAGCAGCAGCTGAGGTATGTGTTGTTCCTGCCGGGCCACTAGTGGTATTAGCGGACACTTTAGCTGAAACTCCAAAGTGTCCTTAGGGGAGAGCGTCCAGCACCCATGGATCGGTGGAGATGTTTTCCCACATGCTGACTAAGTTCGCCAGCCAGCCTCCCACCGGGGTGCAGGGGTGGGCGCAAGGCGCCCTGGCCAGTTCAGTCCTGCTTGGAGGCCGGTGCGCCGCCCTGGGAGCCTTGACAACGAAGGCCTTGGAATGACCCCTGTAGGCTTCCTGGGTCGTGGAACAGGAGGGAAGGCAGTAAGAGGACGACCATCCACCAAAACTCTTTGAAGATCTACCCGACTTCCCTCCTGAGGACCTAAAGGATGGAGGGTGCTGTGGCAGCATGCCCAGGGCACAGGCCGTCTGTCAGTCTTGATGGCCTGAAGGGATTCATCGACAGCCTTGCCGAAAAGATTGTCTGTCGAACAGCATGTCCAGGACCCTTGTCTGAAGTTGGTGGCCTTCAGCCAGCCACCACGACGGAGGCAAACCCAGTTTCCCATCTGGCGGAACCCTGTGTCCGCAATGTCCAGGGCCACTGTGATGGCATGGTCTGACGCCACCTTGCCTTCCTGAAGGATCTCAATAGCCTCTACCTGCTTGTCCTCGAGGAGGAAATCGAGGATCGGAGCCATCTACCATAGCTCCCGCTCATACCTGGCCAGGATCACTAAGGCCTTGGCCGCCTTCAATGTCGTTGCCACTGAATAGATGACCTCCCCCCCCCCCACAGCATCCCATTTCTTCCCCTCGCCGTCCGTAGGGGCAGAGGTTGAGGACCACGGGTTGGATGACTTCTTCCGTGCCGCAGGCGAGACCACCGAGTTTGGGGATAGCTGTGACCACAGACATTTGGGTGCAGACTCCAGCACCAGTTATTTCTTTTCAAGCTGGTATCTCTTCGCCGGGGCTGAGGCGGGGTTCTTCAGCAGCGCCAGCCCTCATCCCCGACATCCAGGAGTGGAACCGACAGAAAGGTCTTCCTTTCCACCTCTTGGTGCTGATACAGGAAGCCCTCTTCTCCTCCGGGGTGAGCTGGAAGAGCTCTGACGCACGGGCGATAGTGGAGTGGAAGGAGCTCACTTCATCTGGTGGGGAAGCCCTTGGTGTCGGAGAGAGGTCGCTGTCTGTTGTCGCTGTGTCCGTATCCGTAGGGGTTAGGGTAGTGCGGTTGGAGCAGAGGTGTAGGGTGTCTCCTCTTCAGCGGTGGTGGCCCAAGAGTCAACAGGGTCGTCCCAGGTGGTGTCATTGGCAGTGCCGTCGGCATCCTCTTCTGAATCTCCGACATCAATGTGTGGAGGGTCAAGAGAATATCATGCGACAGATCTCTGGGAGGTGCCTGGGGAACAGGGTCACTGGGCCCGTTGTTGACGCCGGCGGGCACCTCCTTAATGTTCTCATCCCCACCCTCTTTCGGGATGGTGTGGACAGAAACAATGCCCTCCTCGTCAGAAGAAGAAATATCTGTGCCCTGGAGTTCTTCCACGCCCCCGCCCCTCATTTTTGGGTCCCAACGGGTGGGTTTCGGGTTAAGGTCCGGCAGCCTCTTTTCCGGTGTCGTCTTCACTGGTCTGGCCGTAGCCTCCTGCCTGGGAGGAAGAGCCACCCTGACCCCCATCGGTTTACCCTGGACCAGGTCAGCCCCTTTCACGAGAGGGCAGCAGCAACCATCTCGATAGAAGATGACGATTTGGCCTGGGTCACCTGGGCCTTAATGGGTAGGCTGGACACCTTGTTCTGCTTGGCCTTCTCTGGCTTCTCTTGCAGCTTCCCCGGGGTAGCTGACTTTCTCTTTAAAGAACTGGAGCAATGGCTGGAGATTGAGGCTGATGGAGACTATGAATGCCCCCTGACCGTCACTTGCGCAGCGACCCTGGCGGAAGCAGACTCGTAGTGCTTGGCTACGTCTTGGGCCCCCACGGATGGAGCGGCCTAAAAGGACTTAGAAGCTCGCTCTGGACCACACCACACGGGGTAGAGGCCCTAGCTTGCAGCCATGCCACCAGTCTGACATGCCGATCCTTCATTGTGGGCTTGTTAAAGCCACAGCAGATCTCGCAATCTTCTTCCTTGTGCATCAGGTGAAGACAAAAGCACTGGGAATGCTAGTCGTCCTTTAAAACATTCCACAAAACGCAGCTGGTGCAGAGCTTGAAGAGGGAAGCCCTGTCCTTCTCCTCCGACATGACCCGGCGCGGTGTAGGCCTCATGGCCTTCTGAAAACTTCCAAGAAGAAAACACTTGCCCTTGAGGGGAGATGAAAGATGCCGAAAAACTGGTCCCTGTTAATCGGATGAATAAACTATGGAGCACACAGGCTCGATTTTACAAAAATAGGGGTTTCCTAGCCAGAAAAGTGTGAAAAGCGCAGAAAGCCGTAAGAGCAAAGCATGAGGACTTCCTACACTTGAACGTGCATTATAATCTGAAGATGGCTGCCAGAGGAGGGGCTTAAGGAGAGGGCAGTCCTTGGCTGGGGACAGAATGACCCAGAGCTCAGTGATTGGTTTATAGGAGAAAGACAGTTTATAAACTAAAGCGAAACTTTTTTCTTTTACGGAGGATTCCCAGCCTGGCGACAGGGAATATTCATGAGCATGTGAATCCATGCCAGATCCCATGCTGGAGAACTATTCACCGCTATGTAGACTGTGCGGGTGGCCTGGGCGCTTCAGTGTCAGACGTTGCCTTTGTTCGCCTTAGGGGGCTGGGATGGGATCACTTGTTCGATGCTCGGACTGATTTGGCATATATCACGACCATGGCCCCCATTAGAATATTAACTTGGAATGTGTGCAGGTTGGGTTCTCACCTCCACAGGAACAGGGTGAAATATTATCAGAGACGAAAAAAAGATATCTATAGCTGTAATTCAGGAGACCCACCTGCTGGCTGAACAACAAGAGAAGGTCCTTGAGCACTGAGCTGGGACAGGCTATGATGCCACATACTCCAAATACAGCAGGGGAGTACTTACATGGATTGATGGTTCGCTGCCATTTAAGCTGTTGGATGTTGCAGACAGGGAAGGGCAGCATTTGATCTTACAGGGTTACCGTGACCATATAAAGGTGTGCATCTTTAATTCATATTTCCCAAACCATAATATCCCATCTCATGTCCGCAAAATATGTGCTCAGGTTACATCTCAGCTTGAGTGTTTTTTCCTCTGGGGGAGTGGGGAGGGGGCTTCAATTGTGTTAGGGACATTGTGCTCAACAGAAACCCTCCCCCACCCCCCCAAAATGTCCATCACCAGTGACAGTTGCTCTGAACACAGCTCTAACTGACCTAGATCTAGTGGACGTCTGGAGGCAACTACATCTGGAGGTTAAGGGTTACTCCTTTTACTCTTTTCCCCATGATTTATACAACAGGACTATTTTTTTCCTTGGGCTGCAACAGGTGGCGGGTGCACCATGGGCAAAAAAAAAATCAATATCACTTTCTGGAAATCCATGTCTCTAAATGACAGTTTGGTGTCAAGCTACATGTGCCCTAATGTTAACATCACGGCAGATGCATGGTTGAGCAAATGTACCTTTGGGTTTCATAGATGCATGAAATGCAAAGCGTGTCAACATGCCACTAATTTAATGAGCTATTGCCATCCTGTCTTGGTAACAGATGTTAAGATCAAGTGACGTATAACTTACAACACAGTCTTTGTGGTTTATGTTCTCACTTGTCCATGCAAAGAATGGTAACTTAAACGCTGTATTCTTCAACATACACGTGCCATTAAGAATACTGATCCCACATACCCAATGGCAGTGTATTTCAAAACAGTGCATGGAGGCAAACTGGATGGGTTCCCATTTTTTTGGTATACATACTGTTCTAGAACCACAGAACCACCCAGAGGAGGTAATCGAGAACTCCAACTACGGCAATTAGAAACAAAATGCATCCTAGATTTAGAGACAAAAACCCATGCAACACAATTTGCACGAGGAATTGTGCTCCTTTTTGGGCACATGAATTTCCCACCATGCACAGATTCATGTATTCATGTCTGAAAGTGGATTAGAATAATTGGGTCTTCAATATTTACCCTGGCCCTCTTTCCATTCTTCTAGTTTACAATAATTACGTGATCTTCTAGAACTGTGCTTTATTGCTTTCCTACCAGTCTTCCTCCTTCCTTCTTGCTCTCTTCTTTTCTGCTTTTCGGGCTTCCATTTCCTGGGTATTTACTGCACGGATACACAGTGTGGAATTGATTGGGTTTTATGCCACACAATGTACACATTGTAGGAACTTGCCCCAAACGCACATTGTATTCATCCAGACACAATAGCATCTAAACTGGCATATCTGTGGAATTGTCATTTACAGAATCCTATTTTGAAAGGCTCGGGCCTATTGAAAATTCACTGAATTATTTGTATATATTTGAACTTAGACGTTTGTTCTATTGTCTACATTTTCGGTCCGTTAGTTATTAACGAAACTTTTGTATTTGGACATTGATGTATATACTGGTCATTACCACAAAGATCGTGATATTGTTTGTAATAGCTATTTTGGCTGACTACATGAATAGAGTCATATAAAGATTGGCATTATCTTTTCACTTTGAGTCTCTCGGCTCTTTTACATAGTATTTTCTGACTGGCATACTGCGGGTCCCTTTGGACTAATGTTCATTACTGGGATTTATCCCGACATGTCAGGCCCTACAGGACAACTAAAGGAGCTTGTTTACATCAGGAGTAAGAGCTGCAGAGTCTCACATTGTCAACTATTCTCTCAAATCTTTTTTTAAACTTTTATTGTATGACACTTACAGCCAATGGATTTCAGCATGAATTTCTGATTTTATGACCAAACATCTTTACACTTGGCACTTTATGGAATGGAGATTTGACACTATCCAATACAGCATGAGACACATGAGGGCGTACCAATTGTATTTACTTAACTGGATGTTGCTAGAGGGCTAAACATGATTATGACAATCTAGAATGTATGCACTACGCATTTTATTACATGGCAATACAGCACATTCATTATGCACTTTATCAATAATCCTATATTTGCACTGATTTGCACCAGGCACTTTATTGTCATATGTCTTGTAAATCTCAGCTTTCATGAGACCTATTTGGTCACGGTTTATTTATTAGCAAGCCAAGGTTGTTTTCTTTAATGTAAACTCTGTACATTTTAGCTGCATTATGCACTTCACAGTAATAGATATTTGCACTGGGCACCTTAATGTCACTTAACAAGTCCACATATCAGTCATTTAACGAGACTATTTTGGTCTCTGTCTTTTTACCAGCAACCTGTGTTTTCAGCATTGAATTGCATTTCATTTGTATTGCGGTGTCAGGAAGCCGATCACACTTTGATCACAGCGTTGCTGTAGAACGAGATATGCACTGCGCATTTCAAACTGTCAAATGGAGTGCCTGAATAGTTGTATCCGATTTATCATATCAAACATGTTATCATAACTAGAATAGATTTTGCATTACTGCGAATTTGGGACAGACATTCTTACTTGATATAATATTTTATTTATATCTCGCTCATACACAAGTGTTTCAGACCACGACCAAGCAAAGGGATGGGAACAAGGTAGCAAAAAAGACTCCAAGATGTCTGACATACGTCTGGTAAATAGGAGTGTGTGCAATAGATTGCATGAGGAACTCCACAGTGATCCTAGAGTAGCAACAATATACACAAGTCCTACTTTTATGTGGTTTCCCTTGTATGTGATCAAGCGCTGTGCTAACCGTGAAATGTGTTGTTGCCCCTTTTTCCCTGTCCACGGTATACTCAAACTAATTAATTGCTGTGGAGCTTGTGATGCGTCATTCTACGCAGATCGGAAGACTCTCTCCCGCTCTTCTGCTCCGAGGATTGCGGTCCGCCAGCGTACCACAGTACAAAGTCTATATATTTATTTTTTACCCTAGAGATAGAATGTACACGTTTCACCCTGCTCAGACTTCTTCAGAATACCTTGCATATTTTCATGACATTGCATTTATTTATAAAGCGCGCCTTCACCAACAAGGCCTTGATGGCGCTTTTGGGAGAAAGGCAAGAAAAAAAGAATCGAAAAAAGAAAAGTCTTCAAGGGGCAGCGAAATAGAAGGTGCTCTTGTGTGGCAGGGCCAGCAGAACATAATTCCATAGCCTAGCAGCCGCAACTGAAAAAGCACAGCCCCCTGATCTGGAATGGTGAAAACAGGTGATCTGAACAACAAGTAGAGATGGTGAAAGGGGGAGCTAGAGGGGACATATGGAAGATATTTTTCCTGTAAAAACTCAAGACCATAGAAGGCCCAGTGCACCATACAGAGTGCCGCAAAATCCACATGCTTCACCTCCAATAAGTCAATCCTATCTTTTTGCTACTCTAAAGTGTCAACGTGTATACATGGATAACGGCCGCCACTGTGGAGTTTGCCGCGGTGTACAAATATGTATACCAAACTGCCTGTATTTTCATGCTCGTGGTTATGTCAAAAGAACTAGTTACTCTTACCTTGTAACGTTCTTTCGATGGGATGTTCCTCCGACGTATTCCTTATCTTAGATAGAAATCCTTCAGCTTTGCTGGCCTCGGAAAATTTTTTCGCCAGAGGGCGCTGCGCGTCGATGATCGCCGAGTCGATGACCCTCGACGGCCTCCGTGCCGACGTCGACGTCATCCTGCCTATAAAGGCCGCGCGCAGCGTCCGTTGCTCAGTTCCGTTTTGTAGTCCCCAGTAATGTTTTTGGATTAGACTAATCACCTTGAAGGAGCATAGGCTGCAAACCCACAGGAAGTCATACTGCGGGGATGGATGGGAGGGTCGATAAGGAATACGTCGGAGGAACATCCCATCGAAAGAACGTTACAAGGTAAGAGTAACTAGTTCTTCGAAGGGATTGTGTCCTCCGACGTATTCCTTATCTTAGATAGACTCCCAAAGCAGTGGTATTGTGACTGGAGGCGGGAGTAATAAAAGTTATGTTACCCTTCCAGAATGGACAGAGTGTAACACAGCCTTGCCGAATCTAGTTTCTTGACTAGAGGAGGAATCCAGGCTATAGAATTTGGTAAATGTATGTGCGGACGACCATGTGGCAGCCGCACATATATCTCGAATTGGCACCCCTCTTTGAAGGGCTGAGGATGTTGCGATACCCCTGGTAGAATGAGCCCTTAGATTTTGAGGAGGCTCCTTTCCTGCCAATTTGTAGCACTCCAGAATGGCTAAAATAATCCATCTGGAGATGGTTTGTTTTGTTATTGGAAGGCCCAACTTATGTCCTGCATAACCTACAAAGAGTTGGTCTGCTTGTCTGATCTTAGCCAATCTGCTGATATAGAAGCTCAAGGCTCGCTTAGGGTCCAGCCTGTGCAGTCTCTCTTCCTCCTTCCCCGGATGAGGAGGAGGGTAGAAAGAAGGTAATATAATCTTCTGAGTGATGTGAAACTCCGAGACTACCTTCGGGAGGAAGTTAGGCTTCACCTGAAGAACAACTTTGTCCTTGTAAAAGATTGTATGTGGAGGTTTACACGATAAGGCTTGCAACTCGCTAACCCTTCTAGCAGATGTCAATGCTATTAGCAAAACAGTTTTGAGGGTGAGAAGCTTCAATGAACAAGAGTGTAGTGGTTCAAAAGGGGCACCCTTTAGGAAGTTTAAAATTAGGTTTAAATCCCATAAGGGAACTTGAAAAGGTTTCGGGGGATAAACATTAGTTAATCCTTTTAGGTATTGTATTACCAATGGAATTTTGAAGTATGAAGGCTCCTCTGCAGTGCGCTTAAAGATTGATAGCGCTGCGAGATAGCCCTTAATTGTGCCAACCTGTAGGCCTGAATTAGCCAGGTAAAGTAAGAATGACAACACCATAGGTGTACCACAAGAAAAGGGTTCAATATTCTTTTCTCTGCACCAGCTGCAAAATTTGTTCCAACGGCAGCGGTATAGAGTTTTAGTTGCCGGCCTTCTGGCCGAAAGCAACACCTCCATAACATCATCCGGAAGGTCCCAATCCTTGTACCTCAACCTTTCAGACACCAAGCGTGAAGGTTGAGGGTCTTGATGGCTGGATGGAGAACCTGACCTTCCTTCTGCGAGAGAAGATCCTCTCTGTATGGCAGTCGAATTGGAGGGCAGATGGACATGTCTAGAAGGTCCGGGTACCACGTTCTCCTGGCCCAATCCGGGGCAATTAGGATCATGGTCTTCCGAAACCTTCTCAACCTCCTGATCATTTGAGGAATGACAGGGACCGGAGGGAACGCGTACAGAAGTGGGAACTCCCAGTCCACTACGAACGCATCTCCTAGAGCTCCTCTCGGGGGAAATTCCCTTGAGCAAAATCTGTCGCACTTCCTGTTGATACTGGTGGCGAACAGATCCACTTGAGGGGTTCCCCAAAGGGCGAAGATCTCTTGAAGGACTTCCTGAGCTATCTCCCACTCGTGAGAGACTGTGCTCTGCCTGCTCAGAGCGTCCGCTGTCAAGTTCTTCTCTCCGGCTAGGTGAATTGCCGATAGAGAGATTCCTTCCTGAATTGCCCAAAACCAGAGCTGCATCGCCTCTCTGCACAGTGGTAGTGAGCCTACGCCTCCTCTTTTGTTGAGGTAGTGCATGGCCACTGTATTGTCCGTCATTATTAGGACGTTTCTTCCCCGTACAGACGGCAGAAAAGCCTTCAGCGCTAGTCTGATGGCTCTCAGCTCCAACAGGTTGATATGTAGTCTGGACTCCGATGGAGACCAACGACCGCTGATGGTCAAGTCGTTGGCGTGAGCTCCCCACCCCGTGAGTGAGGCATCCGTGACTACTGTTATCTCCGGCCATGGTTGCCAAAACATTTCTCCTTTCAGGATGTTCTCCCGACAGGCCCACCACTGAAGGTCTCGGGCTACTTTGACCGGGATCCGAAGGAGATCTGTCATCCTTCCTGAGAACTGTGACCACTGAGTTCAGTGCCCACTGGAGGGATCTCATTCTCAGGCGAGCCTCCGGCACGAGGAATATGCAGGATGCCATGAGGCCTAGCAACCTCAGAAAGTCGTAGGCTGGGAGATATTGGGCATTCTGAAATCTGATGACCATCTGCAGAATATCTCGAGCCCTCACCTCTGGTGGCAAGGCTTTTCCCAGGGAAGTGTCCAGGACTGCTCCAATGAATTGGAGTCTCTGTGATGGTATCATCTGTGACTTCTTTAAATTGAGGGAGAAGCCCAGCTTGTGAAGGAAGTGGCAAACATAATCTAGTTGTCTCTGAGCCTGTTCCGAAGATACAGCTCTGATCAACCAATCGTCTAGGTAAGGGTAGACATGAATCCCTTCCCTCCTTAGACTTGCAGCCACAACCGACATTAGCTTGGTAAAGACCCTCGGGGCGGAGGTTAGCCCAAATGGCAGAACTCGAAATTGATAATGAGAGCTGCCAATTGCGAACCTCAGGTATCTCCTGTGCCTGGGATGGATCGGCACATGGAAATAAGCGTCCTGGAGGTCTAGAGATACCAACCAGTCCTGAAGCTGGAGGGCCTGAAGGATCTGAGAGAGAGTCACCATCTTGAACTTGTCCTTTCGGAGGAATTTGTTCAATTCCCGTAAGTCTAAGATGGGTCTCAGTCCTCCGTCCTTCTTCGGTATTATGAAGTAGGGGGAGTACCAACCCTTGTTCCTTTCCGCTACAGGTACCAGTTCTATGGCACCTTTCTCTAGCAGGTCTAAAACCTCCTGCAAGAGGAGCGGATCTGGAAGCTTCAAAGGGTTGTTCCCCGGTGGATGACTCTGAGGGATATGTAGGAAGGGCAGGCAGTAACCTTGGGCCACTGTCTCCAGAGCCCAAGCATCTGACGTAATAGCCTGCCATTCCGTCAGATGGTGAGTTAACCTGCCCCCTACTGGTGTTCTGTGAGGGGAGACCTCAGAGTGGTTTTGAAGCGGCTGATGCAGTTGCCGAAGGTAAAGTGGCTCCTGCTCCTGCGGGTGCGGCTTTCTTTCCCCTACCCCGTCCACCACGGGTAAATCTTCCTTGGCCTCTTTGAGCCGGTCGTCCCCTGCCCCTTCCATATGAGGAATAGTAACGAAAGGACCGTCCTCTCCACGATGATCCCGAAGGACGAAAGGTATTCTGACGGATAGCAGCTCCCAATGACTTGGCTGCTGCCTTGGACGTTTGCAGTTTCTCCAAACTGTCATCCGCCTTCTTTCCAAAGAGGGTAGAACCGTCAAAGGGCATATTCAAAAGCCTGGTCTGCACGTCAGAGGCAAAACCAGACTTCCTCAACCACGCATGCCTGCGGATTGTGGTACTTGCCGCCATGGCCCTGCTGATACTGTCAGCAGAATCTAGGCCAGTTTGTAGGGTCTCGCACATCGCATCTTTACCATCCCTGATGATGTTTAAAAATGCGTCCCTTTCCTCTCCTTCTTGGAGGCAGTCAGCCGCTGATGAAGCGCACTCCCAAAGGGTGTGGCTGAACCTAGCGAGCGTACAGGTCGCGTTAATAGACTTTAACGCCATGCTACAGGCAGAAAAAACCTTCTTAGCCATGGCATCATACTTTTTGTCATCCCTATCCTGCGGAGCAGTGGGGTATGCAGATGTGCTGCCTGATGAGGTTGCAGCCTGTACAACCAAGCTCTCAGGAGTAGGGTGTTTTGACAAATATTCAGGGTCAGAACTAGCCACCCTGTATTTTGTTGACAGTTTTTTATTTACTGCCGGGATAATTTCTGGCGTTTCCCAGTTTGTCAAAATCCTTCTCTGTAGAGCAGAGTGAAATGGAACCACAGGATCCTCCTGTGGGCCCTTGTCCAGTATGTCAGTGAGGTCATCCTGCTGGAAGGCAGGAGAAGGTGCAGACCAACCCATAAATTCTATGATTCTAGACATCAGAGCTCTATATGGAGTCTCCGCATGTTCTCCTGGGTCTGGTTTGATAAATTCTGCTTCAGGAGAAGTGTCCAAGCCACTAGCTTCCTGAAGTGCATCCTGAAGATTTTTTAATCTTCCTTCCTCAGAGGCGAAAGTCTCTGGCTCTGGTGATGTGGTCCTCTGTAAATCAATATCTTGGTCTGAATCCTCCCTTTCCTCAAAAATCGAGGTTAAAGGGGGATACATTGGTTTTTGGAATGGTATAAACCCCATTTCCAATGCAGAAGGAGCCATCATCACAGGCCTTGAAAACGTCGATGTCGTCGACACCGACGTGAAAGTACTCGAAGGCGCCGTGAAAAGCGTCGAGAAATGTGTACTAGGCCTCGAAGAACTCGAAAGGATCGGAGTCCTGCTCGAGAACGACGTCGACGTTCTCGGCGTCGAGTCGGAGGTCTTTTGTCTAACCGTTGGCTGTGGAGTAGCCGTGGTTCTTTCCTTCACCGGCGTCGATATCGGCGTCGACGTCGGCGTCGACTCGATCGACTGATGCGCCGATGAATCCTTCGACAACGGCGTCGATGGCGCCGACCTCTGTTTCGAAGGAGTTTTCGACGATGGCGTCGATGATGCTTTATCTCCCGATGGCTCGAGGCGCTTTCGGGTTGACTTTTCCGCCGGGTACTGCGACTCGCGGCGTTTAGATTTTTTGGGTTTTTTACCCGGGGTATCACCCTCAGCTGTCTTCGAGGGGGACGAGGCCGCTTTCTCGAAGACGCTTAGCATCTTTTTCCTGAATTCCTCCCACTCAGCTTGCGAGCTGCGTTTTGTGGGGCAATGAACTCTCTCAGGAGAACTCGACGAAGATGACGAAGGGGATCTCCTACGTCTCTTCTTCGAGTGTCTCGATGTCGACGAGTGGTGGGAGCCACTTCGTGATCTAGATCGAGAGTGTTTTTTATGGTGAGGAGACGAACGTCTCGACTCTACCGAAGAAGCTTTCGAGGAAGTTAAAGTTGACCTACCTCTCTCGAGCTTCCCCCTACGCTCCTTCAAGGCTTTCGCCGTCATGGAAAGGCATTCCTCACACTCCGAACTCTGGTGCGTGATTCCCAGACACCACAAACAGACCCTGTGAGGGTCCGTCAACGACATTTTCTTCCCGCAGTCTCGGCACTTTTTGAAACCGGACCGAGGGGTCGTCGGGTCGGAGGAGGATGCCATCGATATCGAGGTAAATAGTAGTTATTATATACGTTATCTTGACGAGAACTGAGCAACGGTGTTCCGAGGCACAACGAAGCGCGGAAAAACGGAACTGAGCAACGGACGCTGCGCGCGGCCTTTATAGGCAGGATGACGTCGACGTCGGCACGGAGGCCGTCGAGGGTCATCGACTCGGCGATCATCGACGCGCAGCGCCCTCTGGCGAAAAAATTTTCCGAGGCCAGCAAAGCTGAAGGATTTCTATCTAAGATAAGGAATACGTCGGAGGACACAATCCCTTCGAATGTGTGTTTCTCCAGGCACATGTGTGCAGATAACATGTAAACTATAAGCCATCTAATAACGGATACATTTCATTAGATATTGCACATTACATATTCATTTATGATATAGCCATTGGACATATTTAATTAGGATATATCCAATAGTTTGTTCTCATGCTCAGAAATTGATTATATTATCAATTGGTCCTTATAATGTACGTTAAGGTGCAGAGTGCATCGCAGCCTAAAGCACAAAGTGTAAACTTCTTGTTACCTAAAGTGAATAGTACAAAAATGCATTAAGTGCATAGTGCACTTACTTTCCAAAAGTACCTTCATTACAGCATTCCACCCTTTTTTGTCTTGCAGTGATGGTCTTAAATATGACAGCAAGGCGACTGAAGTATGCTGCCAGCGATCATTAGAAATAAACATTAAGTTTCTCTTCGTAACATTTTATAATTTCAGGACAATTGAAAAATAGCTTTTTTTTTTATTAATAGCGTCTTTTGGATGAAAAAATAAATAAAAACCAACAGCTTTCCCTCCCCACTCACCCCCTTTAAGATATATATTTTTTCTTGGTGGCTCGAGCAAAAGATACCCCACAATTTGCCTTGAGCACACAGAGACAAAGACTCTGCTAGATCCGCATATGATACGCAAGGTACAGGTAGACCCAAATAAAAGTTCTCAAAGAGGATAACCTTGGTGCATGACAATATGACTCATCAGGAGTGGAAATTACAGAAATTCACATTCCGAAGTATAGCTAAAGTGAAGAAATTTGACAAAAGCACCAATTGACCAATTCAATAACCGTGAAAATGCTATGCCCATAGATGGCAGAATGCCTGACAGATGACTCCACAACATTACATATACCATCAGTAAAAAGACCTACATGTTTACGTTCGGGTTGAAAACGCAGGGTTAAGCCTTAAAAGGGGTAAGCAAAACAGTTCCACACGGCAGACAAAGAAATGTTCAATAACTGATTTTATAACATTATTCTTAAGCAATACCATGAGGTCAAACATGCTGTCTGCTATGGTACTTACCAGAAGACTGAGACTCACTGCTAAGTGAAATGGTACCCACTATTGCAGGATACAAAATAAGATGTGGAGAATCATGGGCAACGCGGCACAATAAATTGCAAATGCTTTGGCGAACATATACTTCAGGGTGATTCAGGCGAGAAAAGAGCTGAGGGATGATACCTGGAAATGGGAGAAAACAACATTAAGCACGCTGATGGGAACAAAACATGTAATAGTTTTCATATAACAGGATGTGAGGATCATATTTAAAATAAACATACTTTCCCCTTCCAAATCCTGTAGTAGGTCCAATATGTGACTACATGGGGCCGACAGAACACCCATGACAGAAAATATAGTTCACTACCTTTATTAAACAATAGTATGCGTTGGCAGAACACCCGTAAAAGTAGCGAACAGAGTAGGAAACTATAGAGGATGGACTAGCTTGGGCTAAAGCAAACCGTGAAAAGCAAAGAACTGCAAAAGGTGAGGTTGTATTATTTCTCAGTTTCCTCAGGAAAAACCATTACACTCTTGAAAAGGTTCCAGTCTAAAGGGGGGTGGGGGAGAGGGGACTACAGAATGGAGAACTAAAACAAACCACACAGGCCTAGTTTGAAGGCCATAGGCCCAACTCTAATGTATGCAGTCCCAGGTATATAGTACACAGCTTGCTTCTAGGTTTACTCACTGTCTCAGGGATGCAGCACCCAACATGCATCTTGGATTCTCTTGGGTTTCTTTTAGGTCAACAAATTGTCTCCCACTTGGTCATCTTCCTAGGCTCCTTGTGTCACTAATGCATAGCAAGCACTTCTTACACGCCCTCCAACCCCACTACTTTAGGAGATGCATTCAGAGGAGGAATGTTGCTCTCGCCACTATTTATTCACCACTGCCAGGCCGATATCTAAACCGTGAATCTCCCTTTCTGGGCTAGAGTTCTTAACTGGGTCAGAACACTTCCGATCACTAGCCAGGGGCTGGGATGTAACCTCCAGTAGGCTTATAGCAATCAGTCATCCTTGTTCAGCGACCTTTGTAGGGGTCACAGGTGCCACCATCAGCAAGCTGTACAGTTTCTATCTTGAGGGTAATGCCTCTAGGGCAGCGGTCTGCAACCCTTGGCTCGCCAGATGTTTTGGACTGTATCCCCCATCACTCTGACCCATTGGTGAAGGATCAAGGGAGTCTTAGTCCAAACGTCTTGTTAGCCACAGGTTGCAGAAGCTTGGCCTAGTATATGGCTCTCTTTACAGAGCCTGCCTTTCTCATCATGTACGGGTTTTGATGCTGTGGTCTCTGCAGTAGTTCCAGGCTTCTGATCCTTAAAGGTCTTACTAGTTCTCCTGAATGTTTGCTTGCCACTGCTCTCACGGCTTTTCAAGAAAAGTAGCAGATGTGTGTCTTCCCAGAGTGAGGAGAAACGGAGCCTCTTTTATACTGCCTGTGCCAGGTGTTTACAACTCCTTGATTAACTGGGTTACCAGGTGTGTTTTTATTGTTGTAATTAACTATTTAAAAGTGTGGCCTTTCAAATTCACAACACAGGAAAGGGCTTCAAAAAGGCTGGTGACCATTTTTTATTCATGCTATGTGCTTTGTGAATGTGTTTGGTGAGCAGCAGGTTTCCCTCTCGCCTGGCTTACTGCCTTTTCAGGCAAAGGGGTTTAAGACTGGGGGATTTAAATTCTCTGGAGCCTGCTTGCCTCCATCTTCCCTGGAAATGTTGAGACCGTGTTTTCAATGTGATTTTATGGCAAAAACATTGTTTTTGTATGCATAAGACCCGTTAATGAATGTGGCTGTGGCACGTTTTTGCTGCGCTGGCTCAGTGAGGCGAAGCGTAAAAAGGAGTGCTGGAAGGATGTACTGACCTTCCCATCTGTCTGATGTTCAGAGGATAACTGCTCTGTTTCCTGGGAGCATGGCTGAGGCTTCCATTCAAAACAATGCAGAGGGAATCACGGCTGGCTATTGAATTTGTGCTGAGGGACTTTTCCTGCCATCTGACAGATTATTGGGACAATCCCTGTCCAAGGAAGGTGGGGGTCAGGACTCATTAGGAAGGGCTTTGGGGTTAAAGGAAAATCCCCTTGACGTCTGATAGGAGCGTTTCAGTCTATTATCTAGACTTCAACCGTCTAGGCCGGCCTCCGGGAGGCACAATGGAATTGGCCTGGTGGCAGGAGTTCTGGAATTCTCCCTGGACAGCCTACATAGGTCTCATCACTTAGTAAGTGGAGTCCCCGGTTACACCAATTCCTCCTACGTCCGAACTGAGGGGTCTTGCTAAATGTGACTACCTCACAATGTTTGCAAAAAAAATATTTTCTTTTTTCAAAGTACATTTAAATCAGAATCCTAGAATAGAATGGCATGCCAGACCTACCCAGTCAGCACGTCCCTTGTACGGTCAAAACAGGAGAGGCTTGTTTTGATGCTTTGCCTATGGTTCGCTTGTCTGCTCAGTGCCTTTTTGTTAGGAAAGATTTCTCTTTACTGCACGTTTCCTTCCATCTTTAAGGAACTGCCAAACTTTTTGGCTTTATTTTTGAATCTGCCCTGTACTTTTCACAGTGCAGTGAAGCCTTAAGCTTCACTACACTGGCCTTTGCTCATATGTTATGGGGAAACTGATATGTCCTTCAGGCTGTCAGTACTGGGAAACCTTGTTTCCCTTAGTCGTGTTACTATGTTACTACTTATGGTTACTTTTGTATCACTTGTGGTAACTTTTTATCATTGTGCACAGCAGCTTACGCTGCAGTACAATGGGGTGCATTTTTGTTTTGCCTAGACTAACACAGAGGATTTTTGGTTACTCTAGGTGTGCTAAAAGGATAGGCTGGTGGCAGCAGTGACTTTTCATTTTTAGCTTTACCGCGTTTGGCTACTAACTGTGGCTAGGGATTAAACATGGCCGTGCCATGAGACTTTGCGCCTGTTCTTTTGCCATCTTGTCCTTTAGTCTTTTACCTGGCCTCAGAGGCCAGGAAAATCTGTATAAGGACTTCCAGTGCCCGGGAAAGCAGGAGCTTTTGGGGGCTACTGGAGGGCTGTGTGTGTTTGCAGGCAGGATGTTGGATGGTCTGTCTGACCCCAATCCACAAACTGGTTTGGTTTGTCTGCGTAGTATGTATGAATGAAGGAGGTCTGGCAACCAACTTCTGCTGCTGTCCTGGAGGAGCCCTGTCTTACTCGTGACCTTAAGTAGTCCTGCGAAGGAGCTACGACCCTTGGAGTGGAGGGAGCATCCATTCCAGACGTCTGCTTGGTGCCCTGTCAAAGGAAGCCTTCGGAAGTGCCCTGCAACTGGCATGTGGCTTTCCCAGCTTCATTTTTGGGCAACCGAGCTGCCGGCGTAACTGTACCAGCCTGAAACTTGGGGAATCCTCAGCTGGCACTACAAGACTAGCTCCTGCGAAATGTCAGTGTCCTAGCATAGAGGGGACCAGAGATAGGAGGGGAAAGTCTGGCCTCAGCTGCCGAGTCCTTTTGCGTCACCCTGCTGTGGTGATCACCGTCCAAAATAGCTTACCTGACCTGAGTCCAGTCCTGAGAGGTGTGCTACATAAAGTTTCTGCATTCTTCGATCGAGAGTTCTTGTAACAGTAAAAGACACCAATCGGAGATCAGCTCGAACCTGCAAACCCCTGTGAATTCGAGGACTGCGACTTTCGGCGGGAAAAGAAAGTTACAGAGTTTCTAACCTACCCCTATACTCCCATTATAAGTCAATGGGCTTATAATAAAACTTATTTATAACAATATTGGCTTTTTCACTGCTTGCTTGCGCAAGACATCCGACTGTTGTGGCTACTTTTCGGCATTAGTCCACCTTAACCCTAAGAACCCTTAACTGGACCCCAGAGACCCCACCTGAATTTTTTCCTTTCCTGCAAACTCACTTCTGTGGAACTGTAAACTGAACCATTGGGCAAAAGGCCCCAGGCAACTTAGGGCTGAACAATTTTAGTTCGGGATCATTTTTGTGGACCATAAGTGCATAATGCTTGTCTAACCTTTCCTTTGCAGGAGTTTCCGATGGGTATTATGCCCTATACCAAAGTGAATGTATATATGCATTTAGTTTGATAGTGTTTTGTGATAAGTCGACCTGCTAGTAGTCATTTGTCTATAGTGTGTTTTGGCCATAAATAAACAAAAAATCTTTGGGCTCTAATTAACCATAAAAATGAATCTCAAACTGCCTGCCAAACCTGTGGCTATATGGGAGACCTACGCGGCTGTATCGGAGACCTATTTCACAGATAACACAATTCCAAACACCTCTTCACACACACACAGATTGTAATATTCCATGGATGCTGAATATCGTTGAAGACGAGATATTGGTAATAATTAGGCATCTATCAAAATCTCGTGCAACCGGTCCCAACAGCCTAACCAGATCTTTACTTCAGAACCTCACAACTGGGCAACTATTCTTTGTAAACTTTTCCAGACGATTATTAACACTAAAAAAAAAAAAACAACGCCATGGAAACAAGCACAATCTCAACAAAAAAAGTGATCACCTACTTACATTGCCCTAATCTATTTGTCAAAGGCGTTTGACCTAGTTAATAGGTCAAAACCCAGGACCAAATTAAAATCATGGAATATTCCTATGGATCTGTTACAAATCATAGCACTTCATGAGCATACATCAATTCAGGTCAGAAAACATTTCGCGGTTGACTTAACTTCTTCGATACCTAAAGCTAAGGCAAGGATGTCTTTTGGCTGCTCCTCTTTTTAACTTATATCTCAACGATTTACCAGCATTTTTGGAAAATTCTACTTTTGTCTCCTCTGCTATAGACAAATGAAAGCTGTTTTTTTTGGCATACGCTGACAATATTGCGCTGATAGATAACACTTGCATAGGATTACAGCGTTTAATAAAAACTTTGGAGGTCTATGCTAAAGAGAATGACTAATCAACCCTAATAAATAAAACATAATTTTGTTTGGTAAACCATTCAGAAACACACCAAAACCCCAATGGACTTAGGACGATAAAGTCATTCCAATAGAGAAAAGAGTAGAGTATCTGAGAATCACTCTTACCGCTAATCACTCACTGCAACATTTGAAGGTGGAACTTGAGATAAAACTTTACCAATTCATGTGTCAAATGAAAAAATTGCTCCATTCATTTTGCAGGTTTTCCCTTATGCTGCTCATTAATCAGACCCTCCAGAAAATTGCGGCATGAAATGGAAAATATTGCGGCACAAAAAAGAAAAAAATTGCGGCACCCAACTGCGTTTTTTGCGGCATTTTCTAACGTTGAATAATATATCATTTAACATCTTTTTTAGCCTAAAACCAAGTAATTGCAAGGCTTTTGTTAGTGAGGAACAAAATGTGTTCTGTCTGGTTGCGCTCTGTAGGACAGCCAGGTCGAGTCACCACAGCCTAACATTTTGGATTGTGGTGGGGGAAGGGGGATACAGCCTGATGAGCTCCAAGGAAATGGTGCTGTGCCACTACTTCCAGCAGACAAGTGGAAAGCAAATAAACAGATAGGCTTGAATTCAAAAGTGTAACCCTGGTTGAAGCCCATAGGTTTGCTTTTCGCTTGTCCTATGACCCCAGGAGAGAGGGGGGAACAACTCTACACTTCTCCATGGAAGGAATCCATGAGGCCAAGACACAGGGGCAATGCAGTGGCAGTAACTGCAAGCCCATAATACCTAGCCAAACAATGAACTCTCTTGGGTGGTCATAATTCCTTGGTTATGCCACCCACACATGGTGACTAAAATCACCCACAAACAGAAATGAAACATCACAACACTACCAGGGGTCAAGTCCTACAAATTAAAGTGGGGGAGGGAACTCATTAACAAATGCAATGGCATGTGATGTCATCAGAAATTAGCATATCAAGGTGAAATATGCATATATCATTAAATTGGCTTTGCATAACCACCAAAATTGCACAGGACGATTGGCATTTGCCTTTCATAAATTTTAACACCCAATTTTGTGCGTAATTGGTGTCATACAGCCCAGCCTTGATTCAAGGCTGGGCTGCATGATACAAACGCTCGTAGCTGTATTTGTTTCAAATTGCTTTACAATTATTTTAAAGCAATTTGAAACGAATACAGCTACGAGAGTCTTCAATTGGCATCATGCAGCCCAGCCTTGATTCAAGGCTGGGCTGCATGATACAAACGCTCGTAGCTGTATTTGTTTCAAATTGCTTTACAATTATTTTAAAGCAATTTGAAACGAATACAGCTACGAGAGTCTTCAATTGGCATCATGCAGCCCAGCCTTGATTCAAGGCTGGGCTGCATGATACAAACGCTCGTAGCTGTATTCGTTTTCAAATTGCTTTACAATTGGTATCATGCAGCCCATGATACCAATTGTAAAGCAATTTGAAATTAATACAGCTACGCGAGTCTTCAATTGGTATCATGCAGCCCAGCCTTGAGGCTGGGCTGCATGATACCAATTGTAGACGAGCGTCAGGAAGCATTAAGTTTATGCTTTCTTTTCCGGCGCTCGACAGGAAAGTAATTTACTTTCCTGTCGAGCCCCGGGAATGAAAACAGTCCAGTGGCCTCTTTGGGTGCTCTGAGTTGGGGGCAGATGAGTGGACAGGCCAGTGCTTACCTGGCTAGCTTCACCAACTGTCAGCTCGGGCACTCAATGAGCCTTGGAGGTGCCTGGGGTCACAGCCAAATGCTGTGCATCTCCCAGGCCTGCGTGACCCTCCCCCAATCCTGGGCCTGCAACGCAGAGCCGAGGTGTTAACCCTCAAGCTGCTGCAATCAGCAGCCAGCTGTGTTCGCTCTAAATCATTAAATGAGCTCGAAAAAAGACACACTAAGCTAACGTGTCTTTTTTGCGCTCATTTAATGATTTATAGCGGCAATTGCGGGAAATGGCAAATTTCGCAATTTTTTTGCAAATCGCAAAATCGCCATAAGGTGGATGGTCTGATTAATTTTGACACTGTAAAGATCATTCCGTCCATTCTATATGGTGTGTAATCCATGCGCGCAAAATATTAATTGGGATTGTCTTGAGGGCTACCAATGGAAAAAGGCACTTTCCTTACCTCTTTCTATCTCGAGGTTGCGCTATGAGTTAGGTCTCTATTCTTTGAAATCGTACTACAACTGGAAGGTTCTTACCTTTTACAGATTAATTCTAATTACTAAGGAAAACTCACTGTATGAGGATATCCATGTCCACCTCTTTGCGCAGAAGAGTTCTTATTTGACAAATATACATCATGATGCAGAAACAATCTTGTACAATTGTGAATGTTCTAGTTCCTCTCTCATAGAAAATCCAGATAAGGTAAAGAGTGCACTTCTGCAAGCAGACGGGATAAGTACCAGGGCCTCGATTAGTAACCTAAAGAATACTAAAACATTTACTGTATGTAAAAAACCTAGTAAATATGTTCTCCCATACATAATTATTATAATTTTTTGTTCTTTTTTCACTTTATTTGTTTTGGTTTGTATAAACCTTTACAAACAGATAAAAAGCAAAACAATTTAACAATTCTATAAAATTCACAAAATACAATTTACAGAAAACATTCACAAAGTATACAACAACATCTCAAAACTCATCTCTCCTATAGCAGAATTCATTTATCTCATAGAAATCAAAACACAAATGCATCAATTACTTTGCCATACAGAGTTCCTAAAAAGTACGTAGACCGTACATGAAAGGATCTATTAGAGTGCACAAGCATTTTTAAGAAAAGCGACAATTCTCATTTTCAACACCATTGATCTTCCATGGAGAATTTCATACCACAATTTTTCACAATTTACTTGGGAGGTATCGAAAACAAATTGAAATATTCTATTCTTTTTTACATTAGTTTCGGGCACTTTAGTACAAGATGAAACAGCATTTCCTTTTCACCAACAGTGCAACAATGCCTACAAAATGTGTATTCATCCAATGTTGGAAAACGAATATTTCTAATTTCCTACGTATTTAAGACATTTGCTCTGAATTTCATTATTCAATTCCTAATTGCTCGTTCTGGATATTTCAACATGTACCATTCAGGTTTAGTATACCACTTCCACAAAGACACAGACTGTGAAAATAAGCTTCAGTTCAAAAGTATGGCATGATGGCCCATCCAATCCCAAGCTTTTACCAGGGCTTTAACTTTTAAGGGTTTTTCCAACAACTTTTGCAATGAAACACCCATTAATAATGTGCGCTCTACAGTTTCATTCAAATTTAATAAAAAATTCCCTTTTTTATCTTCCGCTAGATAACCATATAACTGTTTCAGATTACTCAGCAAGCATTTCCTTAATGAAGAATCCTTTTTCCAAATGATAGGACTTTCAAGAGAAGACCGTCCTAGCTCATACCATACTATTTCAAATGGTATATATAATACCTTCAATAGTTTTTAAATAGGGTATTAATGAATCCGGTAAAAATTTGAAACCATAGCTAATCCGTGGAATTATTTTCTTCCGATAGAATTCAATACAGGCATACAAGGAATACTTTCTACATTTCCTTTCAATGATTTTTAACTGTTTGGCAGCATCCATTGCTTTCAATTTCAAACAATTTTTAATACAATTCAGCGACGGAACAATTAAAAATACAGACCAAGAATTTTTTCAAAGATTTCTGCAGTTTGATTCTAGTGCCATTACAGTCCCAGGAGTATCCTAGCTATTTTCTGTTGCTTTGTCCAAAATTAATTATTACTGTTTTTGAACCATTTATTTCCAATTTTGAATCCTTTATGGACACTATGAATGTGTTTATTAAATGCTGCAGCCCAATTTTCGTGTTATCAAATAAAAGTAAATCATCCGCATAGGCACACCATTGAACTGTAAGAAGCCAATTTTGGAGAGACTAGGCCTTTCCCATCCAGCAATTTCCCAATAGAGGTGACAAAGATTAAATATGGCAGCAAGTGCACATCCCTGCTTTAGACCATTACTCGCTTTGAATGGATTTGTCATGAGTCCCTCATTATTTAGCCGAACACTAATCGTTATTCTCAATCCACAGGAGCAGTCTAATACAATGGACGAGAAAATCTTGGCCTCTATATTCATCAGGGAAATTGGGCAATAATTAGTGGCACACATTCTATTTGTCATGATTCCTGCCCCTCATGTCCCCAGCCCTCCAAGATGTCAGGCTGGAGCCAGGCCATGATCCCCTACATGGCCCTCAAAGGCCTCTCCATCCCTCCAAAGACCCACTTGGAGTCAGACTTGGTGCTTGTGGCACCAGACTCACTCACTCCCATAGGATAACATTGGGGATTGGACTTGTAGTGCATTGAAGGGGACAAGATGGATGCCCCCACATATTTCGGTTCCTAAAACTACATGTGCAATCTAGTCTTTTGGGTGTTCAGCCCAGAGACACCTGGGATATCCAGAGACTATTTAAGCCACGCCCAGGCTGAGAAACATGCTTTGTGTATTCTGCACCTGCAGCGTGACACTCACCGTGTTCGGATCAGTCTCCAGTAGGCCTGCATCTTTCTTCTGCGCTCAGCTCCTGCAAGAACAAGAACACTGTTAGGAACAGCCTTACCTTGCAGCGCCTCTGCCCATCATTCATCGCTCCTTCTGTTCTGCGGGCATCTTCGGTGGTGTCATTCCCATCCCGGCACGCCGCTTCCTAAGGAAAAGGGAAAAGAACAAAAAAGGCTTTAGTAAGCATTCAGCAAATCTTCTCTTATTTTTAAAGACTGTACGAGCTTCAAACGCTTACCTGAATCCCAGCCGCTCTGGGGGAACTCTGTCTCCGGAACTTCTCATCCATCTGCAAGACACTCCAGGTTAGCGTGGAAACATCTATTGGCGCTGCATACCGCGCTTACTCGCCGCATTTCTTTTTCATAACCGGCATCCACGCTGAAAACGTAGCGGCACCTAAAAGACACAGAAAGAGAACTCAGTTCAATACAAATACGAAAGGGTCACATCGGCCATCGTGCTCTCACTCACCTTCAGCGCTACTCATCTCAGCAGCACGTCGCCATCCCCGGACGTCGGCCATCATCTAAGGAAGGAAAGGAACGAAGTTGGAGAACTGTTCAAAAGACTCATTATACCCAACTGTCAAGACTCTTGCCAGTGAAGTAACTAGGCAGCAACGAGCCTGCATCAATCAACGCGCTCCTGCGCTGAAAGCAGGACGGAGAGCACACTTTCCAAGAAAACAAGGTGAGCTGTGGATCAAAGGGAAGGGTTGGACCCCGAGGAAGAAGGAGTTCAAGCACACAGACAATAGGGAGTTCAACTAACATAACTATCAATCCTGTGTTTCAGGCCCAGTCTCCAGTCGAGTAGACTCCAGGGAAGGGTTCGAGGTCGTAAGAGGTCAGAACAGGTTGCGTGACGTCCCCGTGGATACCAGGTGAGCGTTACACTATTACCCTTCTTGAATGTTGGCAAGAAGAAAGACAAGCGCCAAGCCTTGGGAATCTTCTTATCTAAAACATTGCTATAGAGAATATGAAGTATTCTTTCCCACAAATCGACAATTTTTAGGGGCATAAATGAAAGACTATTCAGCCCCGGTGTTTTGGACACTTTAGACTTAAGTATATAGCTCTTAACACTCAATAGCTACATCCAGCTTCCATTTATGACGATTAAGCCTATCTAATTCAAAAGACCTTGAGCTCGATTCACTATATATATTCCTAAAGTGCTTAGACCAATCATCCGCACTAATTGGGTTCAGGGCCAATTGTAATTGGGTTTTTTCAGTATTGTTTATTAATTACCAAAAAGATCTCAAATTCGTGTTTTTTATAGCTTGAAACAGAAGTTCGGCATCTTTCTGTTGTATACTTGCTCTATGATTTATGGACCAATTCTCATAGGTCTGTCTGCATTTTTTTATTCCGATCTTGGTTAACACTGTATCACAGTTCAATTTCTTTATTATACAAATTTCTCTATTCATCATTGCTTTTCTTTGTTTGATGACCAAGTCAAATGAATGCTTATGAGTATTTCGCATGTCCAGCTACACAATCCTTCACAAAATGCTTCCCCAATACCTCTACCAAGTGTTCAACTGAATAGGTCCCTTTTTTCCCCTCCAGTGTTCTGGACTCATACTCCACAAACATTTGCTCATTGAATGTATCCATTTTTCCTGGATTCCATTTTATTCTGATCCCCCAACATTGCTCTCAACATTCGCGCAAGTTCTAGTCATTTCATCATCATTTTTTTTTGTCCGTGGCAGGTTACATGTTAACATAGCATGATCACCAACATTAGTCTGTATAACTTCCATGTTTCCCATACTTAGATAGACGTCAGTACTTGCAAATATATAGTCTATTGTCGAGGACTTATCTCTTGCATTCCATGTTGGTTTCTTATTATGCAGGGCATTTAACACCCTTCCACATACTTCCTCTGTATTTTTTTACATTTATCATTAGTTTTACTGTCGTCTTGCGATATCATTGCCCAAACCATGGAACTGTTAACTACATTGCAATCAGCATTTAGGTCCTCCAGCAAAACAATGGAACCTCCCAGTGTTTGGTCTAACCAATCTTCTATTATTCTATCCAGTTTCCTGATGTGAATTTCAAGATCATTGTCATACTCTAGGGCGTTCCAGTAACTATTGACCATCATCAGATAAACTGGATCCTCCTCTGTGGTTATTCTACATGTAACAACCATAATTGAGTCTTGGATGTATGATTCTGATTCGAGGTATATAGATTCATTGTTTTGCATGGTCAGGGCTAGACCTCCTTTCGGATAACCCTTACTTCCTGCCTTTGCTTTAATGCATCGAATATCAAAACAATCCCAAAGAATTGGCCCTGTGGCCCGAGTTTCTTGCAGTAGTATTAAATCAGGACAGGGACTGACAAACCTTCCTATTTGCTGGAAGGTGAGTACTACCCCTTGAGTTCCATGATATTAGTCTAGTCAAAAGTTATCCTTTGAGCTAAAAGGGTTGCCGCAAAGCTTTCAATTGCATAATTGAATCTTTCAACGAAAGCGCAAGGTCTTGCCATTCATTCAAGTCTTTAAGTAGACCCTTGTCGTTCTTTTTTTTCCGAACAATTCTATTCTAGAATTGTCAGGCAAGACATTTCTTTCCATTCCTTGTGTACCTGTTCCTACAGTCTGAATATTGCTTTAGAAGTTAAAAATATTGAAGCCTCTCCTTTGTAGGGTTCCTGCTTCTTTAAATAGCAAGGCCCTGACAAGAGGTGAGGGAATCAGCAGTCTCACATAATCAAATCTTTATTCATGAATAAAATCAATTTTATATCAGCCGATGTTATCAGGTTTAGCTCGGTTATGTCTGAAAGCAGGCTCAAAATGTATTGGCTATTTAGAGACCGTGGACATCCCCTTCTAGGACGTATTGCATTATCAGACTAGGCTCAATTGGAAATACTGTTTCCTTAAATAACTTGTTTGATCATTAGAGTTATAATGATAAACCATCCTATTACTGGTTGATCTAGATCCTGGGCCTTCCACCAATATGCCCCTGCGTAGCAAGGGTCTTTGTTCTTGTCCTTTTTCGACAGCACTCAAGGTTGATGGTTGGATATTCAGATTTTCTATCTAGGGTTGGCCCTTCAACTTTCTTTTTAATCAAAATGTCCTCCATGATCTTCCTCACTTCCATCTCAGATAACTGAATTATTTCTTCAGACCTTGTGTATGTGGATGGTGTGCGCTTTACGTTTAGGGCGTCATCCAACTCAATTTTCCATAGCACCAGCAACTATACTGGCCACTCCTGGTGTAATTCCAATCTTACTCTTTCCATAGAGTACCGATGGGGATACCTGCCCCATTACTGCCTACTTCAGAATCGCTTCAGATACTGCAGAACTTGCTGCATTAGCATTACACAATGGTGGTTGCATATTATCTCTCCAGCAAGCAGCTAGGTTAGAAAAATCAGGGTCCGCAGAGGTAGGCGTATTGGAGCGTGAGATAGCGGTCAGGTTCTTAAAGATGTAAAAAATGTCCTGCATCCCCCTCTCGATTGATCTTAGGTTCTTATCAATTCTCCCTGACATCTCTTTATTCTTAAGTGCATCAGATAGAGTATTACAGCCATCTACATATTCAGACTATATCATTTATTACTACTTCTCCTATTCATTGTATTGGTATTTCCTTTGATTCATTCGTTGAATCATTTACAAGTATCACATCAGAGCTCATCTTTGGGACAATTATGGCGTCCCTCGACTTTGGATCCCTTAAGAATTTCCACGATGAGATATTCAACACCTTTTGGGCCAAAGCGTTTTTACGACGCATTTCCTTTTCTTTTGACATTTTCACAGTAAAGTCACTAGCTATTTTGTCTCTTTCAGGGTCCGCTACTGGTGGTTTATCCTTAATGTTCACATCCTTGGCTGCAGCGTCAAATACAGGTGCATATCGAATTTCCGGCACCGGTATATATAGATTATACTGCTTCTCAGGTTCAATTATCACTGAGTCAATTCCAATAATCTTCCTGTTCGAGCCTTCATCTTAATCCAATAAATCGATATTCCTAGTTTTCATAGAGGGCATACTTAGCCATGCCTTACAACACACTTCTGGCATGGAAGTTAACAGCAGAAATATCTCATTAAGACGACTTGAATGCTTCTTCAACTCCTCTATAATCTGGGTATTTGCATTTGTTTCAACTCCAAGTTTAATATCATCCTCTTTATAGGACTTAATTTTATTGTTGCAAGTCCCTGCTCACTATTTTCTAAGTGTTGTGTTACGCATAGTAGTGAGATTTCTCCTGTAGAAATATAGGTGGAGTATCAAGAAATGATTATTGCATACGTCTTTAGGTGTAGTGTGCTTTACATAGTCACTATTTATGTAGCCCCAAATTCCCCAGCTCTTTCTTCAAACAGATGTATCTCCTCTGTGTTTTTCCCAACCATTTTGATGTTATGTACTTCACTTTTTAAAGAACACTTGTGCGCATTCAATGAGATCCTCATCGGTATCTGAGGAGCCTGGCAATGGTAGCACCGAAGCTTGTGCCATACTCATGCGCCTTGTTTTGGGCCCTACTGAAGTATACTTTCTCTCTGTTTTAGCATGTAGTATTCTTGGTTTCATTTCCAAATAAGTCACATACCAAAACTCTTCATCAGCTAATGCGCACTCTATACCCTGGTATTGTCAGTACTAGACAGAACACAATGCTATACTATGCAAGAAGGAACAATTTCGACCCGTAACAAATGCTGTTGCCTTGCCGTCAATACGCATACAAACAAAGCAACATTTTACTGGCCATCTCCAACTGCATACACATCTTTCCTTTGCCCCATGCCGAAAAGCCAAACAGCGCACTTGCAGGCCACTTACAGGTGCACATGCATGACCCTGAAGTAGAGGGCTGCAGTGACGCGGCTCAAACAGAGGGTAGAATTTTCAAAATAATAATAAGTTTCGATCCTTTGTAACTTCTGCACGCCAACAGGCGCAGTCAGTGCCTTCTCAGTATCACACGAGCACAAACAGCATGGACCCATACATAATACGATTTACTAGTCCTGTCTGGAGAGCAGAGTTGCTGCGTTTCCATCTCAATCTTATTAAAACCAATGAAACCAACAGAAATGGCTAAAGCTTGATCCTTCTGCTGGGGAATGTACTTTATGTGGCGAGGGGTTAGTCCAAGATATGAGACATCTGGTTATATCATGCTCCTCCATGCTTGTTCTCAGAAAAAAATATTTTTCATATTTCGTTCACAATATAGTTTGGCTCTCTACCCAGGATTTTTGCATAGGTTCTCATCTGGTAAGGAGATTCCTTTGTCTATTGCCTTACTTAAATTCATGAATAAATTGAATTTCATAAAAATGTCACTGTAATTTGCATATGTACAGATTCAATAGTAGCAATAACTTTTTAGCTGCATTTTAGATTTCCTTTATTGAAATAGTCATCTATTCGACTTGTTTTATTTTTATGTAGACATATTTTGACTAGAGAAGTTTTACTATGAAATGTTGTATCGATCTTTCCTTCTTACCTTTCTTATTTTCCTATTTTCTTTTACAAATTTCAATTTTCGATGAAGAATGTATAAAAAGTCCTTTTATGTGACTGTGTGCACAATAAAAAAATATTATAAAATAAAAAAATGGAACTATTTTTATACATCCTGTCTAAGTGTAATCTGTGACTGCCATTGTGTGGCCTCACTGTGGATCCCTTACAAGCTCACCATCTCTGAAGAACTTAGCCTAGACTGCTTGTCACTGCTACCTAAATTGGTTTGGCTACAGCTTCCCAGAGTTGTACCTGTTGCAATATAGGTTGGCCTTTTTACATATCCGTCTACCAAACCTGAGTATAGAAAATCCATCCGAACACTAGAAAAATTACTACTAGGAGGTAGATTTTGATTTCCAGTATTTGAGAGCTTGTTATGCACAATTTATACAGTGCCAACAGGACATTGATGTTGTCATTACTGTGGAGTCCCAAATAAGAAGGGCCTCCTTTTACCACCTGCCCCATGAATCAATTTCACAATGATGCAACAAACTATTTGCTTCTTTAGTCTAACAACATGATAGCTAGGTTCTAAAATAACTTGTGAGCAAAAATATGTCCTTGTGGCAGTTTGCTCAGTCAGGACTTCAAATATCTGTCCTATGCCCCACTGATCCACCATATACTTAAGCTTACCTTCATTGAACATGTGGCTTTGTAGCATTAACGATTTAGGCAACACTACCATTAGAACACTATTTTTGGAGACCTAGCCTAGTGATTTGCGCAGAGCGCTCAATCCATGACCAGCAACCCACTGGATCACCAGCGATACGTTTGTGATGTGGGGGGTAGAGGGGCTCCTTACAGTAAGCAGCCCTCTTCCCGGCCCCCAAAGCATGGGGGCACACATGTGCACAACCCTGGGGGCAGATGGCTGATCATCTGCTCCCAGGGAAGGGGGGGGAAATGAATAAAAAAAGACAATAACAAAAGGGAATTTTGGGTGGGATTGGGGGGGCCACTAGCCACCAGGGATATATTTTACAGAAAAGGGGGGTGGGCCCTCTCCTCCTCACCCCAAGGGGAAATGGGGCACCCGTTGTAGCCCTTCCTGGGGGCAGAAATCTGCTCCTAGGAAGGGGCATCTGACCCCAGGGAGGGCTGCATGAGATGCCCCCCGCCCTGCATTTGGTGTGGGGTGCGGGGGGGAGAAGAGGGTCACTCCCCATTACATTAGAAAATTACCTGGCGGTTTAGGGCGCCCATCAGCACGTCATACCTCTGCAGATTCCCACGGGTGTCCTCTTTTCGGAAATGCATAGGGTTCCCTGTTTTCCTTGGTGGCTTGGACACCCAAGACCCATATCTGTATGGTGTGCACTTCGAGAAAATTCATCAAATTCTGCTGTCCGAAACAACTTGGGGTTAGCAGCATGTTTGGCTTTTCCCCTTGCCCCCAGGTAGGTGCACTCACACATGTGAGGTACCATTTTCGTCGGGACTCCTGTGGGAATGCAGGCAGGTAGGCCATGTGTTGGCGCGTGTTTCCGTGGTGGTCAGTCAAAATCTCGAAAACAAAATCTCGAATGACAAAAAGCCCGAAACAAAAATCTCGGAAAAAAAAATATCGAATTTTTTATTTATTTATTTATATATGTTTTTGGGGTCAGGTAAGTAAAAAAAAGGGGTAAAATAAAAAAAAATGAAAAAAGGGGGTTGGGCGGAACCCCCCCATTTTGGAAAAAAACACATTGAAAAAAAAATTCGATTTTTTTTTCGGCCTTTTGTATTCGAGATTTTTGTTTGAGATTTTTTGATTCGGTATTATCACTATGAACCGTTTCCGTGGGTGAGCAGAGTGAAATGTGCGAAAAATGTGTTTTTTTCCCCACATTTCGGACTTTGTGGGGGTGTCTGGGTAATACATTCTGGCCCAATTTGCGCAAATCATACCTCTGCAGATTGCCACGGATGTCCTCTTTTCGGAAATGCATGGGGTTCCCCGTTTTCCTAGGTGGCTTGGACACCAGAGGCTCATATCTGTATGATGTGCCCGTCTACAGTGTGTGTGAAATTGAGGTTTGAAAACAGACTTGTGTTTTCGGCTTTCCCCTTGGCGCCCAGGTAGGTGCACCCACACATGTGAGGTACCGTTTTCATCGGGACACCTGTGGGAACGCAGCAAGGTATAAGGAACAAGTTACTTACCTGTAACTGTTGTTCTCCAGCATGGGTCTGGCATGGATTCACATGCTCATGAATATTCCCCGTCAGGCTGGGAATCCTCGGTAAAGAAAAAATCAGTATCAGTTTCGTTTCTGATCTGTCTTTCGTAGTAGTAACCAATCACTGATCTCTGCGTCATACTGACCACAGCCAATGACTGCCCTCTACCTAAGCCCCGCCTCTGGCAGCCATCTTCAGATTTGGTAGCACGTGAAGTGGCAGTATGACCCAGTGAAGAGCCGCAGAGGGGTAGGCGGGAGGGTTCGCATGTGAATCCATGCCAGACCCATGCTGGAGAACAACAGTTACAGGTAAGTAACTTGTTCCTTCTCCAGCATGGGATCTTGCATGGATTCACATGCTCATGAATAAAGAATACATAGCAGTACACACATGCACAACCGCGGGAGGTGGCAAAGGCTCAACATTAAGAAATTCTTACCTCCTCACCAGGCTCACCTTAGGCGAACAGATTGCGCAGCACTGCTTGGACGACCCTGGAATCCCGATCAATCCAGTAGAATTTCGTTAAGGTGTGCGTCGAGCTCCACGTAGCAGCCCTGCAGATGTCCAGCAAGGGCACACCAGATAGGAACGCCGTGGTAGCTGCGATCGCTCTGGTGGAATGGGCTCTCGGACGGCCAGGCAGCGGTCGGTTTGCCAACCGAGGACAGTACATGATACAGCCGGAGAGCCATCTGGAAATGGAGGCCTTTGAGAGAGCCTTCCCCTGATTGACAGGTCCAAAGTTCACAAAAAGTTGTGACGTCTCCCGAAAACACTTTGTGCGGTCCACGTAAAACTTCAGCGCTCTAGCCACATCCAGCGAGTGCAAAGTCCTTTCGGCCGGCGACGAAGGCGACGGGAAGAAAACAGGCAACATCAAGGGTTCGTTGAGGTGGAAGTCCGACGGCACCTTGGGCATGAAGGAGGGGTGCGTCCTGAGCACTACCCTCGTGTCGTGAAAAGTCAAGTACGGGTGCTCGCAGGAAAGGGCCTGGATCTCTCCCACTCTTCGTGCGGAGGTGATGGCCACAAAAAACGCTGTTTTCCACGACAAGTACTTCAACGGAGCCGAGTGCAGAGGCTCGAACGGAGGTCCCATGAGCTTGGTCAGCACCACGTTGAGCTCCCACGCCGGGGCCGGAGCCTTCACCGGCGGCAACAATCTGAACAGTCCCTTCATGAATTCTTTCACCAGACGATGAGACCACAAAGACGTCCGCCCCGTGGTTCTGGTGTATCGGGAGATCGCAGCAAGATGAATCTTGATGGACGCGTGCGCCAGTCCAGCCTTGGCCAGCGTCAGAAGGTACGGCAGAACCTGTCGAGCCGTAATCCGTAGAGGGTTAATCTTCTGTGCGTGGCACCAGACAGAGAACCTCTTCCATTTGTGTCCATAGCATTCAAGAGTTGAGGACGCCCTGGCCTTTGCAAGAACCTCTCTGCAGTCGGCCGGTATGTCGTATCCTCCAAACTCTAACGCTGCAGGAGCCAGGCCTGCAAGTTCAGCGACTTCGGGTCGTGATGGAGGATGGCGCCTCCTTCCCTGGAGAGAAGATCCGCGTCCACTGGCAGCTTGATTGATGGGGACGCTGACAAGTCCAGAAGGTCCAGGAACCATATCTGCCTCGGCCACGCAGGTGCGACGAGGATCATCCTGCACCGTGACCTCTTGAGCTGGTTGATGAGCCGGATCAGCAATGGCAATGGAGGGAACGCGTATAGAAACAGGCCCTCCCAGGGGAACGAGAAAGCATCGCCCATGCTCCTCGGCTGGGGAAACCTACTGGCGAACCTCCGGCACTTGGAGTTTGTCGCCGTCGCGAACAGATCGATCTGGGGTGTGCCCCACCGTCGGAAGAGGCGGTCCACTAGATCCTGTCGTAGTTCCCACTCATGGCACGAGCGCAGCTCTCTGCTGAGCAAGTCGGCGATGGTGTTTTTTATCCCTGCCAGATAAAACGGCACCAGAAACATCCCTTGGGCGACGGCCCAATGCCACAGATCCTGCGCCTCCTTGGACAGGGCTGGGGATCTGGTACCGCCCTGCTTCCTGATGTAGAACATGGTGGTGGTGTTGTCGGTGAAGATCCTCACCACCTTGCCCTTGAGGGACGGAAGAAAGGACCTGAGGGCCCAAAACACTGCACGGAGCTCCAGGACGTTTATATGGAGGGACTTCTCCGTCGGAAGCCAAAGGCCCCTCGCGTGCAGATTTTCGGTGTGCGCTCCCCACCCTTCCAGGGAGGCATCCGTGGTCACTGTCTCCTGGTGGCCGGGGGTCTGGAAGTCCATGCCCGCCGTCAGATGCGCGCGGGTGCCCCACCACCGGATCGCTCATCGGAAACTCTCGTCGAGTGCGATCCTCTCCTCGAAGCTGCCCGTCGTCTGGATCCAGCGCGCGTCCAGGAACTCCTGCAACGGGCGCATCCGGAGCCTGCACAGGCGGATGAGATAAATGCAAGAAGACATCATTCCGAGGAGGGACTTGATGGACCTCACCCTGGCCGCGTCCGCAACCAGCATCCGCTGCACCTTGCCCAAGGTGGCCCTCGTCCTTTCCTCCGACGGAGAGGCCAGAAGCGACACTGTCGAGCTTAGCTCCCAGAAACAGTGCGTCTTGCGCGGGCACCAGGTGGGACTTGCCGTAGTTTATGGACAATCCCAGGTCCGTGAGCAGTTGGACGGTCCTTGCCGTGTGCTCCACGGCGAGCTCCTTCGTCTTTGCTCGGATGAGCCAGTCGTCCAGGTAGGGGTAGACGTGGATCCCCTCTCGGCGCAGCTGCGCCGCCACCGGTGCGCGGCACTTGGTGAACACCCTGGGTGCCGACCTCAATCCGAAGGGAAGGGCTTTGAACTGGTAGTGACGCCCTTGGACCACGAACCTGAGAAACTTTCGGTGTCCCTTTAGGATGGGAATATGGAAGTAAGCATCCTCCAAATCCAACGATGACAGGAAATCGCCCTCGTCCAGTTGACCCAGGACGTGTTAGAGGGTGACCATCCGGAACTTCTGTGCCTTGATGAATTTGTTCAGTCGTCGAAGGTCCAGGATGGGACGCCATCCTCCCGTCTTCTTCTTCACGAGGAAGTATCTTGAGTAAACTCCAGAGCCCTGAAGCCTCTTTGGGACGAGCTCGATGGTGCCCTCCCTGAGCATCGCCTTTACCTCCAAGAGAAGTTGAGGGACGTGATGTTCTTTCCTGGCCACAGGGGGGACGCGCGGGCATCTCTTTAGAAACTCGAGCGCGTGACCCTGAGCTAGGGCGTCCAGCACCCAACGGTCGGTGGAGATGGACTCCCATACGCTGACGAAGCTCGCCAGCCGGCCTCCCACCGGGGTGTTCCGGTGGGGGCCCGACCCCGCGGCCGGTTCAGTCCTGCTTCGACGAGGCTTTGCCGCCTTGCCCTCCTTGGCGACGACGGCGGGGTCCGCCTGACTTGCCTCATCCCCTGTAAGCTTCCTGTGACGACGAACGGGCGCTTGACGGTAGGTGGAAAATCCGCCGCTGGAAACTTTGGAGGCACCCTGTTTGCCTCCGCCGCTCCGAAAGGGCGGCCGCCGTTGCTGAAGAACCCCAAGAGCCCGGGCCGTCTCCGTGTCCGCCTTGATGGCTTGAAGGGAATCGTCCACTGTTTTCCCAAGCAGGTTGTTTCCGTCGAAAGGCATGTCCAAGACTCTGGTCTGCACGTCCTGACGGAAGTCAGTAGCCTTGAGCCATCCACGCCGCCTAAGGCACACGCCGTTGCCCAACTGGCGAAATCCAGTGTCAGCGATGTCCGTCGCAATCGTAATGGCGTGGTCCGACAAAACCTCTCCTTCCTGCAAGATCTCTAGGGCTTCCGCCCTCTTGTCGTCTGGTAGGAAGTCCAGCAGAGGGGCCAGTTTGTACCACAACTCCCTGTCGTAGAGGGCTACGATAGCCAAGGCGTTGCCCGCCTTAATCGTCGTCACTGCCGACGAGATGACTCTGCGTCCCATCGTGTCTAATTTCTTTCCCTCGCCGTCCGGCGTGGAGGTTGACGTAGAGGCCGCGCCCCCCCCGCTTTCTTCCTGGCCGCTGCGGAGACGACCGAGTCCGGGACCCGGTACTTCTTCTCGTACCGATCCCTTCTAGCCAGCGTCGTGGATGGGTTCTTGAGGAGGGCGAGGCCCTCATCCCAAATGTCGTCTAGTAGAGGTACAGCGAGGACCGTCTTCCTCTTGGTCTCGCGCCGTTGATAAAGGAAACCTTCCTTCTTCTCTTCCGGGCAGAGCTGGAAAAGCTCGGATGCCCTGGCGATCATGGAGTGAAAAGATCCAATCTCGTCGGGCGGGGAAGCCCGGGTGGGAGGCGACAACGGGAGATCCTCGTCGTAAACCTCGTCGTCTGTACCCGTTGCGGCCGTGTCAGTCCCCGTATCATCCCCACGTGTCGTGGACGGAGAGGAGGGCTGAACAGGGCGCGATGGCTGAAAAGGAGTTGGAGGATGAATCCTTCTTCTCTTAGTGGGAGGGCTCCCAGAAGGGCCTGGCTCCGGGTCCCCCGTCGGGAGCGGTTCCTCCGTTGGTGGTAACGGCAGTCTCGTCCTTATCTCCGAGCATAAGGACTGTATTGCCAACAAAATGGCCAACGAGTTGTCTTGCGGCACTGGTTGAGGGAGATCCGACGGGCGATCAGGAGCCCCGTCGGCATCCTCGACGCCCTCGTCTTCCACGTCGGGGTCCCTCCTGACAGGATGGTCTTCTTCCACGCCAGAGCTGTGGCCTAAGACTTTGATCAGCTCCTCCTCAGAGGTTGAGGCCGAGTCCACGACGACCTCCTGCCCCCCCCCTTTTTCTTCTCCGTCGGAGGTTTCACGGGGGTCCTGTCGATGGGCATGAAAGAGGACTCCCTCCGCGGTGGCAGGGAGATTGTGGGCCCCAGGGTTGCCACCACTGGTGTAGCCTCCACAGGCTGAGCCAGGGCCGCCGCGACTGTCTCGATAGAGGCCTTGGCCGGATGGATCAAGGCTTTCACCACCTTAGGTGCGCTCACCGCCTTCTCCTTGGGGGGAGGGTCACCACCTCGCTCCCCCTCCGATGGGGCCTTAGGGCACGACCGGGGTCTCTCCAGGAGTTTCGCCGGGTGCTCAGCCTTCCTCTTACCCGAGCCAGAGCGTTGGCTCGTGGTTGATGGCGCCGGGGAGGATGCGCCCTGCCTGGCGCCCGTAGAGCCCGACCGTTCGGCGCTCCCGGTGCCAGCGGACTCGCAGTGCTTGGCCTTCTGTTGGACCCCCGTCGCCGGGGCGCCCTCAAAGGTCTTAGAAGACCGCTCGGACTTCTTCTCGCCTGACGGGCTCTTTCCTTCCAGCCAGTTGGCGAGACATTGATGGCGGTCCTTCATGGTCCGCTCCGACATATTGCCGCAAAACGCACAGTCCTTCTCCACGTGAGTCTTGTCCTCATGTAGGCAGTAAAGGCAAAGGGAGGGTTTGTCCTCCTTGAAGACATTCTGAAGCTGGCATCCAGGGCAGACCCTGAACAGCTTTCCGGGCGTCGAGCTTCCCTTCTCCTGGGCCATGTCCGAGATGGGCCTGAGAAACTTCTGGAGTCCTCCAAAAGCGTGGCTCGACGAAATCTTCACCCTTGAGGGGCGTAGCCGAATCCGACATGGGTCCCCGTTCATCGGATGAAGAAAAGGTGGAGCTTGAGGCTCTTTTGACCGAAAAAAGAGAAATTTTTCGGAGAAAAAACGTGAAAAATAGCACTAACGCTCGAGAGCAATAGCACGAGGATCCCAACACTTGAACGTGCAGTAAAAATCTGAAGATGGCTGCCAGAGGCGGGGCTTAGGTAGAGGGCAGTCATTGGCTGTGGTCAGTACGACGCAGAGATCAGTGATTGGTTACTACTACGAAAGACAGATCAGAAACGAACCTGATACTGATTTTTTCTTTACCGAGGATTCCCAGCCTGACGACGGGGAATATTCATGAGCATGTGAATCCATGCCAGACCCCATGCTGGAGAACATTTGTTGTGTTTGTGTGGTTTTCATAACGTTTTGACCCATTTGCTGGTGCCCTTTGTCACACAACCCTTTCATTTCCCAAATGTGACCTACATTTAGTCGCTGCTTTAGGCACCATACACTTTTGTAACCTGCACAAGTCACCTACCCTTGAAAAGGCCTGCCTGTGCTCTATCAAAAAATGTATGCTTGCCGTTCCTCACCACATTGGTTTTCCTGATTTACACATGCTAAGATCGTCTGTTCAGGCCGTGAGCATAAAACTCCTGTGTACCATGGCTCAGTGTTTGGCTTGTGGTATTGCTTGTTTTGTAAAACACTACAACAAATGTGTGCTTTCCTAACTGCAAGAGTCGGGGGAATGTAGTAGAGCATTGCTTTTCTCAAAATTCATAGAAGCCATTGTTGTACCAAGCCAACCATGTCCAACACATACCTTTTTGTTCAGTAATTTTCCCGCTTTTCCCCCAATCTATGGCATTTTGCCCTGCCTAGTTGTTGCCCGACCTATGCAAATCACCCCTTTCCAAACTTGGAATTTTGACTACTTTTCAGAAATATATGCCTTTCTGTCCTCCAATTCGGCTTTCCTACCCTTTTCTTACATTCAGTCCATGCATGTCCAATTGGCAAAGATGGCCACAATTGCCTACCTCTCACAAAACGGTTGATAACCACATCAAAATAATGTTTTTTCTTTTCCACTCAACCTGTTCTTGAAAGCCAGGAAATTGGGGAATTCAGCACAGCAAAACATTTGTTCCTAGCTCTTACAAGAAATAAACTACAGGCTTCTTTATACATCATTTTATTCACATTTTTTGAAAAAACACATTTTCGCCCTTTTTGGTTATTTTCTCTCACCCCCCTAAACCACCTGGGATTCCTGGGTGGCGTTACAACCGCCTACATGTGGGGGAAAAAAGGAGCCGAATTTGGCAGAGATATCTCATGTAACAAAAACGTTACAAGGCTTTGAATGGCCACATACCGAAATCACCAAAAAAGGCCTTGGCACTGGGGGAGGAGGGGAATACCCATGGCAGTTAAAGGGTTAAACCTTGCCTTATGCATTCCCCTTGCTCTCAAATGATCTAGTTGCATTTTATGGTTACTCGAAAGCCCATTTATTTGATATACTTTTCTGACCGTCTGAATTGTGTCTCAAGATTGAGTTGCCTGAAGAAGTGCAGGCATTTGCACCCGGCTGCATTAAACTGATGCAGTTAAATTTAACATAGTTTTTCAGCTTTTCTAAAGAATATATATTTTTAACCACCATGCAACACAAACTATTAAAGATTTCTGATTCACTGATAAAAGCATACCATATCAAATTCATGCGCAACGTTAGGGAGGTTTTCTACAAGGCCTCTGGGTGAAGGTTTATCAAGACAAACATGTAGTGTAGGATGCCTTCCTTTAAATTATTCATGACTCCATGGTAGTGCAACAGAGCTCAAGGCAAACCTTTCACAGAAAAAGCACAGGGCTGTGATCAAGAAGGCAACAATGGAACTGGGAGCCGTAGCTTAAGCTCTGAAACATTGTAGTGTGTACAAGTTATCCAAAGATATATCCTGTGAGCCTGAGGGCGCTGGGCCTGGTAAGCTCTGGAAGGTGTCGACCTGGAAAGGTGTTTGTGGAGAGCCTGTACTTGAAGGTAGAGCAGGAACTTGGTTAGGTGGAGCCGGTAGTGGCATACTAGCAAGAGGAGGCACACTACCCTCTTCAGAGTTAACTCCTTCTGGTGGCCCATATCAGAATCGTCACCCTGCTGTAGTAGTTGGTCAGGAGAGGCCATGGTCAGACAGGGGACAGCAGGCGGTGCATATGGCATCAGTAACAACATTGGCTGTGCACAAGTTGGCCTGGGGAGGTAAGGCAGCGTTGACAGGACCTCCCGGTCCCCTGCAACTACTTTTGTAAAAGGATGAAATCAAGGGACTGTGGACAGGCTTTGTTGTAGACGAGGACATGTATGTCGACAGTGAGTCTAGCTGACAATGAGGAAGTTGGCATAGCCGACTTCGACCTAGACGAGGTTGACTTGGTCACAGACTGAACAGACATAGTTGACTTGGTCATCGACAGTGAAAGTCGAAGAGGACTTGGGATCTCAGTGGGCCATCGACAAGGATGGTGTAGACAGAGGGGTTGTAGTTGTGGACGAGCAGTGCTTCTCCAAAGTATGCTTTGATGAGGAGGGCGTTCTCATCGCCGTAGCGGTCACCGAGGTGAAGTAGGCGTGTACCAAGTCAATGAAACAGTCAGAGGAGCAGCCCGAGTGTGTGACCCACGTCCCTTTTTTGGGAAGATTTTTCATGGGACCTATACCTCTTGAGGGAGTGCGCAACAGAGGTCTGGTGTTTCTCACAGAAGCATAACTGCAGACAGAGGCAGAGTCATTGGCCCTAGCACCTGTGATGCTGGAAATGCATCGGAGGGACAGGGCCTCCGTATATCCTTGTCCATTAATGTTTTTTATCATGTGTTCTGTCATGTTTTCCACGCAGGAGTTCATGTGGGACACCTGGCGGTGCAGCTCTCTTTTGGTTTGGTGTACAGACCAATGGAATACCCTTATGGCACCGATGGGTGGAGGGGGTACAACCCTGTGCCCCTAGTGTATGATTTTGGAACACCTGTGTGGCTCACAGAGCAGGGTATGGGCTGGTGGCAGCTTCATGCTGAATTTGACAGGTGCGCTCAGTATCCTCCATTTTGGGATACCCAGGCCCCGTCATTGGAATCAGTAGATTCCTGGTGGAAACAAGTTTGCCCCATGGCCTCTTGCCTTCCATCGCCTGTTAACCTGGTTTTCTCGAAGTCCCGGGAAGCCCTAATCCTTTCTCTCCCCCCCCCCCCCCCCCAAGGCTGGCAGTTGGGTGGAAGTTCCCCATACTACCATATATGGAAGTGCCAACCAGACTGGCTGGAGCCTTCCCAACGACCGTATCTTGTGGGTACGCCTGTGGGTGGGACCTGGGTGAATGGAGTGTGCGACAAATACGCATTCTGTGTTGTGGACGTCTAGTATCTGGTGTTTGACACAATGACTGAGACAGCCCTGCCCAAAACTGGTATGAATGCAGTGTGTAGTGTTCAATGGCGTGGTACTTGTCCAAATCCACATTCTGTGTTGTGATTGTCTGGATAGAGAAGAATGGCCTGAATGTACTGTGCGCCTGATTGGCGGACTAACTGCCTGAATGCCCTTCCGAGTGATTGGTTACCCGAGTGTGACCCAGCAGAATGAATGGGAGAGCAACAGTATATCTAGGGGCCTCTCACTGCTAGAAATCATTCAGAAGCTGGAGTTGAAACAGACATTGAAACTGAAGCTTAACCTTGAAGCCCTGCTGGAAGAGAAGTATTGCTGTTGCTCTACTTCGTCAATCTGAAAGCTGCTGTGTCTTCAACAACTGATCCAGAGAGGACCTGATTAGGCACCCTCTTCCCGAGCTATGAGGGACCATCGTGCACTGCTAACCTTTGCCGAAGCGCACTGGAAGTCAGCCTACGAAAGACTCTTCACCGGAGACGAAGACCACCGACGAGAAACTAAGAGAAACACCGGACAGCCGTCCACCGTCGTCAACCAGGGTTTGCAGGTTTGCTATAACCGCTGGAGGCCCGTCGAAGTTAGTTGCCCAGAAGCGGGGACTGCTTGACGATGTGCCATTGACGACTGGAGCCGCAACGCTCCTTTGCCTAAGACATTTGATTCCCGGATGCGCTCGTCTGCACTGCTGACCACCTTATCCCGCTGGAGAAGGCCAGGCAGTCAACGCGCCGAGGAGCATCCGCAGGTGGGTATCCCGCCAACCAAAGACCGTAGACACGCCGGGCAACTCGACGACCTTGCTGGCCAAAGTTCTTCACATAATCTTTGCGGTCCTGATATACTGACATCGAGGTGCCCCGCATGCCTCATCCTTGCAGGACATCTTCGACTCGTCGTTGACGAGCACCGCCCAGACTGAAGCTGCTGCCTCGACGCCATCAAACTTTTCATAGAGAATCATCGACGTCCAGTTCACCCTCTTTCGAGGCCCGTCGACGATCCGTGGCTCCTGCTTTAAAGGGAGTCACTCTAGAAGGATCCATCGACGCCTCCTCGAGGAACTCTGCTATTCCAGGTACATTGGGGTGGCAGAAACATTTTAGAAGGGAATAAGACTTCTTGAACAATATAGGGACTAGGCTTGTAGTAGATCTTTGTTTTACAGGTTGCTCAGGTGGGGGGATCTCCACACAGAACTGCGACTAGCGGTAGGGGCCAGTATTCTGCTAATTGTTCTAACCAACTGCTTTCCTTCTATATCTATTGTTGGTTATTTATTAATTGATTTGTGTGACATTTGACCAGAGTACTGCTGATGCACTTTAATGAAATCTGATAATTGTGGTACCACGTAGAACTGTATTTGCCATTGTAGATTAACTGAGCACAAAGTGAGTTATTGTGATTGTGTATATAACTTTAACCTTAATTATATAAAGACTGTTTTCACTAATGCAGTTTGTGGACATTCCTTTGTGGGGGCTTGGAGACTACACTGTACTTAAGAACCAGCCCGCATCACCTCCTGAGAAGCTAGGCCTTGATTGCTCGTCCACTACTACCAAAAATAGAGAATCTTGGCTGGGGTCCTCCGTGCCTCTCTTCTACCATATAGAGATCACAAGTACAGACATCCACCCCTCCTAGTCTTTACAACACCTGCGTCCAACCAAGCTAATAGCCACCTGTGATGATCCATGATGGTTTAGGACGAGAATGTCTGGCAGATGGTACAGTTGTTCAAGTCGTGGTCTGTATACAGAGAGTGGAGGCATTCTTCAGGAAGATCCCCCGTGTACATGTTCTTAAGGTGAGAAGTTGAGCAGGCTTTTCTACCTCGTGTCGGTCATGTCCACAAACTCCTTAAGAACTCAAACAGAACAGAAGGAGTACTGCAACACGGGAGGCGACACAATGGGCCGAATGTTAACACTAGCTGGTGAGAAGTGACATGGCACCAAACCAGATGCTATTACTGAAAAAGAAATATCAAAACTAGACAAAATCTGCAACTATCTGGAGAGATTTTCTCAAGGGGTGGCGCTAAGATTGTCCAACTCCAGGCCTCAACGGCCAGATCCATGTCCGGTTTTCAGGATACCACTCATTAATATTCATGAGACATTTGCATACAATGATTCTAAATGTATGCACATTGTTACCCATGAATACTACTGAGGGATATCCTGAAAACCAGTCAGGATTCAAGCCCTCGAGGCCTGGAGTTGGACAACCATGGCTGCGGACCAGTCTAATTGGCCGAGGGCACTATGACCCAAAATGACTTATAGAACACTAAAGTGACAAGCAGGTTAAAAAATGTAAAGGTAAAATGTTTTATCGAGGATTCCCAGCCCAACGACTGGAAAATCTAAACAGCATGTGAATCTATGAAAGATCCAATGCCTGAGAATGGAGCATCTGATTTCTTAACTATTAAGAGGGGGGACTTATCTGAAATTGGACAATATGTGGTGTGCATGAAGAGCAAACGGAGGATCAATATTTTGAAAGGCCCATTAAGGTCAATGGAGATGAGATAGCAATTATGGCAGATTTGGGGGCCAATGTAGCATTCTCCACTCAATATTATCAAGTTTCAGGAGTACCTTTGGCACTCCAAGATGCAGATAAAAAATAACTGCCAAGAGTACAGTCTCCTTCAAGAAGACATTACAGGTCAGACCCCCATACATGGCCGGATGGGAGACAGACCTGGGGCACCCCATCGAGGACCAGACATGGGTGGAGATATGGACCAGGATAAACTCGGCCTCCATATGTGTCACAAACAAAGAATGCGCCCTTAAGCTCCTCCACCGCTGGTACCTCTCCCCGGCCCGCTTACACCATTGCAACCCATCCATAGACCCGAGCTACTGGAGATGCTGTGGGGCACGAGGATCCTTCTTTTATATGTGGTGGAGTTGGCAGACGGTGCAGGGCTTCTGGAGGGAGATCATACAATCCATTGACATCACCCAATGTAAGCTGACAATAGATCCAGAGAGGATTATCCTGGGGGTAGCGAATCCGGACTCCTACCCTAAAACAGAACGCGCTGCTAAACTGCTGACGCAGCTACTGTTGGCAGCCAAGATTACAGTAGCATGTAAATGGAAAACACAAGAGGGCCCCATACTGCCCCTCTGGTGGATCAGTCAGGGAAATACTAGTGGCCAAGAAGGAAACAGCAGCAAAAGAGTATCATGGCAAATTCCCAGCATTGACTGGACCCCAGAACACTGATGGATCTCCAGCCCGTCAGAGCACCATTGGGGGTGGAGGGGAAGAGCCCGATGGGAGCCACCGGGGGGGCGGAGGGATTGAACTTATTTCATGCATATCACCAATAATGGGAGCTGTTCCATTACCAATAGCATGATTGTTATGCTGTAACCAACATAAATAAAAGTTGTTAAAAAAAAAAAAAGGGCAGATGTTGAGCGGTAGTGTACAAGGCAAATGTATACATTTGAATGAGAGAAGGAACAAGTTACTTTTAACTGTTGTTCTCCAGCATGGTTCTGGCATGGACTCACATGCTCATGAATATTACCTGTCAGGCTGGGAATCCTCGGTAAAGAAAAAATCAGTTTCAGTTTCGTTTCTGAACTGTCTTTCTCCTAACAACCAATCACTGGTCTCTAGGTCATACTGCCCTCTCCCTAAGCTCCTCCTCTGGCAGCCATCTTCAGATTTGGTAGCACGTAAAGTGGCAGTAGGACCAAGAGAAGAGCCGCAGAGGGGTAGACTGGAGGGTTCGCATGTGAATCCCTGCCAGAACCATGCTGGAGAACAACAGTTACAGGTAAGTAACTAGTTCCTTCTCCAGCATGGCGCTGGCATGGATTCACATGCTCATGAATAAAGAATACATAGCAGTACACACATGCACAACCACGGGCGGTGGCAAGGATCAACATTAAGCATCTCTTACCTCACCAGGCTCACCTTCAAGCTAACAGGTTGCGCAGCACTGCTTGTCCGACTATGGACACCTCCCTGGAATCCCGGTCGATGCAGTAGAAATTCGTGAATGTGTGCGTCAACCTCCACGTAGCTGCCCTGCAGATGTCCAGCAGGAGCACATAAGACAGGAACACTGTAGTTGCAGCGATCGCTCTGGTCGAATGGGCTCTCGAATGGCCGGGCAATGGTTGGTTTGTCAACCGGTGACAATGGGTGATGCAGCCGGAGAGCCACCTGGAAATGGAAGACTTGGAGAGGGGCTTCCCTTGGTTCACAGGCCCAAATTCCACAAACAGCTGTGATGTCTTCAGAAAACTCTTTGTTCGGTCCACGTAGAACTTCAGCGCCCGAGCCACATCTAGCGAGTGCAAAGTCCTCACAACCAGCGACAAAGGCGTCGGGAAGAAAACAGGTAACACCAAGGGCTCGTTTAGATGAGTCTGACGGCACCTTGTGCATGAAGGAGGGCTGCGTCCGCAGCACTATCCTTGTTTCGTGAAATGTCAAGTAGGGAACAAGTTACTTACCTGTAACTGTTCATCATGGGTCTGGCATGGATTCACATGCTCATGAATATTCCCCGTCAGGCTGGGAATCCTCGGTAAAGAAAAAAATCAGTATCAGTTTGGTTACTACTAAGAAAGACAGATCAGAAACGAATCACTGGTCTCTGGGTCATACTGCCCCAAGCCAATGACTGCCCTCTCCCTAAGCCCCGCCCCTGGCAGCCATCCTCAGATTTGGTAGCACGTAAAGTGGCAGTATGACCAAGTGAAGAGCCGCAGAAGGGAATGAGGGAGGGTTCGCATGTGAATCCATGCCAGACCCATGCTGGAGAACAACAGTTACAGGTAAGTAACTTGTTCCTTCTCCAGCATGGGGTCTGGCATGGATTCACATGCTCATGAATATAAGAATACATAGCAGTACACACATGCACAACCACGGGAGGTGGCAAAGGCTCAACATTAAGCATTACATCCAAAACTCAACATTAAGCAACACTTCCCTCCTCACCAGGCCCACCTTCAGGCGAACAGGTTGTGCTGCACTGCCTGGCCGACTCTGGACTCCTCCCTGGAATCCCGGTCGACGCAGTAGAATCTCGTGAAGGTGTGCGTCGACCTCCGCGTAGCAGCAAGAACGCCGTGGTAGCAGCGATCGCTCTGGTCGAATGGGCTCTCGGACGGCCAGGCAACGGTCGGTTTGCCAACCGGTGACAGTGCATGATGCAGCCGGAGAGCCATCTGGAAATGGAAGCCTTCGAGAAAGCCTTCCCTTGGTTCACAGGTCCAAAGTTCAAACAGCTGTGATGTCTTCCGAAAACTCTTCGTTCGGTCCATGTAGAACTTCAGCGCTCTAGCTACATCCTGCGAGTGCAAAGTCCTCTCGGCCGGCGACAAAGGCGACTGGAAGAAAACTGGTAACACCAAGGGCTCGTTGAGATGGAAGTCCGACGACACCTTGGCCATGAAGGAGGGGTGCGTCCTCAGTGTTAGGCAGAATCCTGTGCAGTGCCCTTAGGGACCACTACACACAATTAAGACTACAGGTGGCAACACAAGTTTACCTTTGGTACAAGCCTGTACTACTAAGTTATAGTGGTAGCAGTAGCAGAGCAGCCAGGCTTATCTCGAGTATATGAGCAGTAGCATAGATTACACAAAGGGACCACAATTACTATGACTCAAGCAAACACTGACTCAAGGTTTCAGGTAAAAAATAAAAGTACATTTATTTTTAAACCATCAGTTATAAACACAACACCTCTATTAAACTTTAAACAAAACCATATGTTAAATATACTACAACTAACCAATTCACTTTGTACAGTATGTCTCAAGGTAAGTACCCTGTGTTTGAATGAACTGGTGTTATGAACAAAACACAATACCGCGGATACGGTTTCGATCACTTTTTGACAGTTCGGTCTACTCAATAAACACGTATCCGTGACATGAAATGCTATCGGGGCAAAAAGAACACTTAGCACCTGAGATACTCAGAGGGAGTTGGAGGCAAAAATCACAGGCAATATTTAGGTTGGGCAGACAGTATCGAGAAACATTCAGAAACAGGAGTTCAAAAGTCAAAGGGGTGGAGCCAGGTTAAAGTGCCACCGGAGACCTGTGCCGAAGATCACACCGTTATACAGTTCCCGATTCAGCGTAGCCCAAAAGTACTTGGATATTGTCAATGTTCGGAAGCAAAAGTTATAAGAAGGAGGGAAGACAAGGAAGAACCTTGAGGATGAAGAAAAGGGATTCACCCAGTTTCCTCGAGTAGAGCACAGTACCTTATTCCAACGATGCAGCTGGTGCCCTGGCAGTTGTTCCTGTTGGTTTCCCGCAGACCCACGATTCCTGGAGCTTCGTTGTGAAGGTGGACCTCTGAAGGGGGTCTGCACCACACGGGGATGAAGCCGACAGCAGCAACAACAACGTAAAAGGTGTGCTCCTTAAAAACAGGAGAGGCTCAGCAGGTAGCTATCCGGACCACTACATCAGTGTGCAGCGATTTCGACCACGGCGGAGATCTCTGGCTGAAGAAGATGAGCTGGTTATCCCTACCAGGCTCAAGGGAAGAAGAGTCCGGATTGGATCTCCTCTTAGTCGTTGAAGGGAAGATAGCTCAGGACTGCAAGCAGGGCTTCACAGGGACGGGGTAGTTGCAGCAGCCGTCGTTCTCTCCGCTGCTCTTCGGTTCCTTGTAGTTCCAGAGGCGACTGACTTCTAGCCCAAGAGACCTGCCTTTTATGCGCAAAACCCCCATTCACACAGCCTGGCTGTCAATCACCCAGCAGGGGGGTTGTCCAGCCGGGACAACCACCTCAGCCAATCATGGCAAAGTGCGACTTGGGTTTCCTAGGATACCCTGTGCAGGAGGTGACTACACCCCTTCCCCACAGTCTACTTAGACAACCAGGGGCCAAGAGGAGGGCTTCTCTGCAGAAGCCCGCCAAAAGACGGTGAACAAAGAAGGCGAACCTAGTTTGCCGTGCAAAGTAAAACACAAGAAGGACTTTAACAAAAAGAAATGGCGAATAAACCCAACCGGAGCCAAAAGACAGACTTGGTCAAGCGGGTTTATGTTCGAGGCTAATATAATAGCCAAGAACAGTACCACATTTATCTAATATAATCGCGGTAGAAAAGTTAGGGTGGATACCACTGCCACCAGCCAAGTCTAAATGTTAAAAGAGCGAAACAATGCTCAGGGAGGTACAGATTAGCCCTTTCCAGTACTCCATGTAAGATGGGGTGTACTGGGTCTGTGGTAAAAATGACTATGTAAAGTAAATGGCAACTTTACCTTTCTCTGGGGGACAGTAGTCAGCCCCAGCAAAATGGCGTCAGAGGGAAGTCTTAGACAACCCTGGGTTACTACACTAAAGGTGCTGTGTAACCCGTACAAGAATAGGGGCACCTGGAGTGGTGTGCTCCAGTGCCCAAGATCACACAATGAGTAAAAACACATAGGCCAAAACACATCTAAGAGTGGAAAAAGGATGTACACTCTTACCAGGTGGAAAAAATAAACTCCAGAAATCCAGCAAAGCTGCTGGGGCACACACTAGGTGAGGGAAATTAGCCCTAGAAGGAGAATTCTCCCCAACACTCAGCACCACCCTCGTCTCATGAAAAGTCAAGTATGGAGGCTTGCAGGATAGGGCCTGAATCTCTCTCACGCGTCATGCGGAGGTGATGGCCACAAGGAACTCTGTCTTCCATGACAGGAACTTCAACGGAGCTGAACGCAAAGGCTCGAATGGCGGGCCCATGAGCCTGGTCAGCACCACGTTGAGTTCCCACGCCAGGGCTGGAGCCTTCACCGGCGGGAACGATCGGAACAGTCCTTTCATAAACTCCTTCAAAAGGCGATGAGACCACAGGGATGACCGTCCTGCAGTTCTGGTGTATCGGAAAATCGCTGCCAGATGTATCTTAATGGAAGCATGAGCTAGTCCAGCTTTGGCCAGCGACAGTAAGTACAGTAGCCGTAATCCGTAGAGGGTTAATCTTCTGTGCACGGCACCAGACAGAGAACCTCTTCCACTTGTGTCCGTAGCACTTGAGAGTTGAGGACGCCCTGGCCTTTGCAAGAACTTCTCTGCAGTCCGCCGGGATATCGTACCCTCCAAACTCTAGTGCTGCAGGAACCAGGCCTGCAAGTTCAGCAACGTGATGAAGGATGGCGCCTCCTTCTCTGGAGAGAAGATTTGCGTCAGTCGACAGTTTGACTGGTGGGGACGCGGACAAGTCCAGAAGGTCCGTGAACCAGATCTGCCTCTGCCACGCCGGTGCGACGAGGATCATCCTGCACCGGGACCTCTTGAGCTGGTTGACGAGTCGCAGTAGCAACAGCAACGGAGAGAACGCATCCAGGAACAGGCCGTCCCAGGGGAACGAGAAAGCATCGCCCATGTTCCTCTGCTGGGGAAACCTGCTGGCGAACCTCTGGCACTTGGAGTTTGTAGCCGTCACAAACAGGTCGATCTGGGGTTTGCCCCATCGTTGTAAGAGTCGATCCACTTGATCCTGACGCAGTTCCCACTCGTGGCACGAGCGTAGCTCCCTGCTGAGTGAGTCAGCGATTGTGTTGTTTGTCCCTGCCAGATGAAAGGGTACCAGAAACATCCCCTGGGAAACGGCCCAGTGCCACAGATCCTGGTCTTCCTTGGACAGGGCTGGGGATCTTGTTCCTCCCTGCTTCTGGATGTAGAACATTGTGGTGGTGTTGTCGGTGAAGATCCTCACCACCTTGCCATTGAGGGACGGGAGAAACGACCTGAGGGCCCAGAACACTGCTCAGAGCTCCAGTATGTTGATGTGGAGCGTCCTCTCCTCCGGGAGACAGAGGCCTCTGGCGTGAAGATCTCCGGTGTGCGCTCCCCACCCCTCCAGGGAGGCATCCGTCGTCACTGTCACCTGGTGTGTTGGGGTCTGAAAGTCTGTGCCCGCTGCGAGATGCGCGCGGGTGCCCCACCACCGAATTGCTTGGCGGAATACCTCGTTGAGCGAGATCTTGTCCTCGAAGCTGCCCATCGCTTGCATCCAACGGGCGTCGAGGAACTCCTGTAGAGTGCGCATCCGAAGCCTGCACAGGTGCACCAGGTAGATGCATGAGGACATCATCCCGAGAAGGGACTTGATGGACCTCGCCCTGGCCACATCTGTGGCCAGCAGATGCTGCGCTTTGCCCAGGATGGCCTTCGTCCTTTCCTCCGACGGCGAGGCCAATTGCGCTACTGTATCTGGCCTGGCTCCCAGAAACAGTGCGACCTGCGACGGAACCAGGTGGGATTTGGGGAAGTTGGAGAATCCCAGGTCCGTGAGCAGCCGGACGGTCTTCGCTGTGTATTCGACGGAGATTTCCCTTGTTCTTGCTCAGATGAGCCAATCGTCCAGGTAGGGGTAGACGTGGATCCCCTGTAGGCGCAGCCGCGCCACCACTGGCGCTAAGCATTTGGTGAATACCATGGGCGCCGACTTCAATCCGAATGGGAGGGCCTTGAACTGGTAGTGCCGTCTCTGGACCACGAACCTGAGAAACGTTCGGTGTCCTTTTAATATGGGGATATAAAAGTACGCATCCTCCAAATCCAACGACGATAGGAAGTTGCCTTCCTCCAGCTGGCCCAGCACGTGCTGGAGGGTGACCATCCGGGACTTCTGTGCCTTGATGCATCTGTTTAGTCGACGCATGTCCAGGATGGGACGCCATGCTCCGGTCTTCTTTCTGACGAAGAAGTATCTTGAGTATACTCCGGAGTCCCGGAGCCCCTTTGGGACGAGCTCGATGGCTCCTTTGAGCATCGCCCATACCTCTATAACAGCAGTTGAGGGACGTGGTTTTCCTTCCTGGCCACGAGAGGAATTCGGGGGCACTTCTTTAGAAATTCCAGAGTGTGCCCGTGGGCCAGGGCATCCAGCACCCAACCGTCGGTGGAGATGGACTCCCACATGCTGACTAACTTCGTCAGCCGGCCTCCCACAGGGGTGCTTCGGTGAGGGCCCAACGCAAAGGCCGGATCAGTCTTGCTTGGAAGCAGCCTTGCCGCGTTGGCCTCCTTGGAGACGACGGCGAGATCCACCTGACTTGCCTCGTCCCCTGTAAGCTTCTTGCGACGAGGAGCGGGCCACCTGACGGTACGTCGAAGAGCCGCCGCCAAATCCTTTGGAGGCACCTTGCTTGCCTCCGGAGTTCCAAAAAGGGCGGCCGCCGTTGCTGCAGAACCCCCAAGGCCCGAGCCGTCTGTCGGTCTTGATGGCCTGCAGTGACTCATCCACGGTCTTTCCAAACAGATTGTTCCCGTCGAAGGGCATGTCCAAAACCTTGGCTTTCACGTCTTGACGGAAATCCGTCGTCTTTTGCCACCCCCGCCGTTTAAGGCAAACGCCATTGCCCAACTGGCGGAAACCGGTGTCAGCAATGTCCGTGGCTACCGTTATGGCGTGGTCCGACGCCACCTCACCTTCCTGTAGGATCACCTGGGCCTTCGCCCTCTTGTCGTCCGGTATGAAGTCCAACAGAGGGCCGATATTGTACAATTCCCTGTCGTAACGGGCCACAATCGCTAGGGCGTTGGCCGCCTCAATCGTCGTTGCCGACGACAACGAGATGACTCGCCGTACCATGGTGTCCAGTTGCTTTCCCTCGCCATCCGGTGGGGAAGTTGAAGATGAAGCCGATGCCCCCCGCTTTCTTTTTGGCCGCTGCCGAGACAGAATCCGGGGTCGGCTGTGCCCACAGGCACAAGGGGGCAGCGTTAGGGACCCGTTCCTACTTCTTGTACCGGTCCCTCTTGGCAGGCGTTGTGGACGGGTTCTTCAGAAGCGCAAGTCCCTCGTCCCAGATGTCATCTAGCAGCGGCACCGCAAGGACCGTCTTCCTCTTGGCCTTGCGCCGTTGGTAGAGGAAGCCTTCCTTCTGCTCTTCGGGGTAGAGCTGGAAAAGCTCGGATGCCCTGGCAATCATGGCTTGGAAGGAACCAATTTCGTCGGGCGGGGAGGCGCGAGGAATCAGTGATGGTAGATCCGATCCGTCACGTCGTCACCACCATCGTCATCCATCCCCGTCGTGGCCGTATCTTCCCGTGTCATCCCCAGCGACAGGGGACGGGGACAAAGGCTGAGAGGGCCGTGAGGGCTGAGACGGTGGGGCTGGGTGAATAATCCTCCTCTTGTTTGGAGGGCTTCCCGACGGGCCCGGCTCTGGGTCATGCGTCAGGGGTAGAGGCAATCTTGTTCTCATCTCCATGCATAAGGATTGGATTGCCATCAAAATGGCCACCGAGTTGTCCTGCAGCTCAGGCTGCAACTGGCGCGATGTTCCCTCCTCTGGAACCTCGTCGGCGCCACCCTCGCTCTCGCCCTCCTCGTCGGGATCCTTCCCGTGGGACCAGGCCTCCTCAAAGTTCTTGTCGAGGCCCTCCAAGACTTCAACCAGCTCCTCCTTGGAGGCTGTGTCCGTGTCAGCCACCACCCCCCCTCTTTTTCCACCGGGGTCTTCACAGGGGTCTTCTCGATGGGCTGAAAAGAGGATTCCCTCTGTGGTGGCAGGGAAACTCTGGGCCCTGAGGTCGCCTTCACTGGCATAGCCTCCACAGGATGCGCCAGGGCCGTAGCGACTTCCTCGATACAGGCCTTAGCCGGGTAAATCAAGGCCTTCACCACCTTGAGCGTGCCTGCAGCCTTCACCTCGGGGGAGGGTCACCGCCTCGCTCCCCCTCGGCTGGTTCCTTCGAGATCGACCGGGGCCTCCCCAGAAGCCTAGCCAGGTTCTCGGATTTCCTCTTCTGTGAGCCAGAGCATTGGCTCATGGTTGATGGCGCCGGTGAGGATGCGCCCTGCCTGGTAGCCAAGGAGCCCGACCGTTTGGCGCTCCCGGTGCCCGCGGACTCGCAGTGCTTTGCCTTCTGTTGGGCCCCGTCACTGGGGCGCCCTCACAGGACTTAGAAGACCGCTCGGACTTCTTCTCACCTGACGAGCTCTTGCCTTCCAGCCAGTTGGCGATATGGGTCCGACGATCCCTCATACTCCGGTCCGACATGTTGATGCAAAACGCACAGTCCTTCTCCACGTGCATTTGGTCTTCGTGGAGGCAGTAGAGGCATCTCAAATGCTCGTCCTCCTTGAACACATTCTGCAACTTGCATCCAGGGCAGTTCCTGAACAGCTTGGATCCGGGTGTCGAGCTTCCCTTTTCCTGGGCCATGTCCACGAGGTAGGCCTCAGAAACTAGTGGAATCCTCCAAGAAGCGTAACTCAACGAAAACATCACCCTTGAGGGGCATAGAAAATTCCAAAACGGGTCCCCGTTGATCAGAAGTAGAAATGGTGGATCTTGAGGCTCGATTTAACCGAAAAATGAGAAATCTCTGAAAAAGCGCAAAACGCAATTAAAAGCTCGAGAGCTATAGCACGAGGACTCCCAACACTTGAACGTGCGGTAGAAATCTGAGGATGGCTGCCGGGGGCGGGGCTTAGGGAGAAGGCAGTCATTGACTGGGGGCAGTATGACCCAGAGACCAGTGATTGGTTACTACTAAGAAAGAGATCAGAAACGAAACGGATACTGATTTTTTCTTTATCGAGGATTCCCAGCCTGACGACGGGGAATATTCATGAGCATGTGAATCCATGCCAGACCCCCATGCTGGAGAAAGAGGTTTACAGGAGAGGGCCTGGATCTCTCCCACTCGTCGTGCAGAGGTGATGGCCACAAGAAACGCTGTCTTCCACAATAAGAATGTCAGTGGCACCGAATGCATAGGCTCGAACGGAGGACCCATGAGCCTAGTCAGCACCACAATGAGCTCCCACGCCGGAGCCTTCACCGGCAGGAACAAGCAGAAAAGTCCTTTCATGTACTCCTTGACCAGGCAGTGCGACCACAGCAATGACCGCCCTGGAGTTCTGGTGTAGCGGGCGATAGCCGCCAGATGAATCTTGATGGATGAGTGTGCCAGTCCTGCTTTGCCCAGCGACAGCAAGTACGGCAGCACCTGAGGGGCCATAATCCGTAGAGGGTTTACCTTCTCTGCACGGCACCAGACGGTGAAGCTCTTCCACTTATGTCTGTAGCACTTCAGTGTAGACGAAGACCTGGCCTTGGCAAGTACCTCCTTGCAGTCCATCCGGCTCTCGTTTCCCCCAAACTCTAGCGCTGCAGGAGACAGGCCTGCAAGTTCAGAGACCCTGGGTCGTGATGCAGGATCACTCCTCCTTCTCTGGCGAGATCTGCGACCACCGGAAGCTTGACTCGAGGGCACGCTGACAAGTCCAGAAGGTCCAAGTACCATATCTGTCTCGGCCACGCCAGTGCGATGAGGATCATCCTGCACTGGGTTCGTCCGAGTTGATTGATGAGTCTCAAAAGCAATGGCAACGGCGGGAATGCATAGAGAAACAGGCCGACCCAGGGGAAAGAGAACGCATCCCCATTGCTCCCCAGCTGCGGAAACCTCCTGGCGGACCTCCGGCACTTGGTGTTCGTTGCCGTCGCAAACAGATCGATGTGGGGATTGCCCCATCGTCGAAACAAAGATCCACTTGATCTGCCGAAGCTCCCAATCGTGGCACGAGCGCAGCTCCCTGCTGAGGGAGTCGGCGATGTCCTTCACTCCAGCCAGATTAAACGGGACGGGGAAAATCCCCTGGGCCATGGACCAGTGCCATAGGCCTCTCTGGAGAGTGCTGGAGATCTGGTGCCCCCCCTGCTTCCTGATGTAGAACATTGTGGTGGTGTTGTCCATGAAGACCCGTACCACCTTCCCATTGAGGGACGGAAGGAAAGACCTGAAGGCCCAAAACACTCCCCGTAGCTCCAGAATGTTGATATGCAACAACTTCTCCTCCGGCAGCCACATGCCTCTTGCATGGAGACCTTGGATGTGTGCGCCCCATCCTTCCAGGGAGGCGTCCGTCGTGACACACTCCTGATGAAGTGGGGTCTGGAAGTCTGTGCCCGCCGACAGATGCACGCAGACACCACACCACCGTATCGCTCGACGGAACGTCTTATAGAGAGATCTTGTCCTCGAAGCTTTCCGATACCTGGATCCAACGGGCGTCGAGGTACTCTTGCAGTGGCCGCATCCGCAGCCTGCACAGTCGAACGAGGTATATGCATGATGACACCATGCCGAGAAGAGATTTGATGGACCTCACCCTTGCGATCTTCAGGGTCAACAGCCGTTGCACCTTGCCCAGGACGGCCGCTACACGCTCCTCCGACGGAGACGCCAGGCACGACACTGTTGATTCGAGACCCCAGAAACAGTGCGTCTTGTGATGGAACGAAGCAAGACTTTGCATATTTCACCAAGAACCCCAGCTCGATCAGCAGCTGGACGGTTTCTGCCATGTGAGCGACGGCGATCTCCCTTTATTTCGGTCGGATGAGGCAGTCGTCCAAGTAGGGGTAAACGTGGATCCCTCGCAGATGCAGCTGCACTGGCGCCAGGCACTTGGTGAAAACCCTTGGCACAGACTTTAATCCAAAGGGAAGGGCCTTGAACTGATGGTGCTGCCCTTGAACCACAAAGCGCAGGAACTTGCAGTGTGTCCCTTGTGGATGGGGATGTGAAAGTAAGCATCCTCCAAGTCCAGCAACAACAGGAAATCCCCTTCTTCCAGCTGTCCTAGCACGTGCTGAAGGGTGACCAACTGAAACTTCTGGGATCTGATGTACGTGTTCAGGCGGCAGATGTCCAGGATGGGTCGCCAAACGCCTGTCTTCTTGACGAGGAAGTACCGAAAGTACACTCCGGAGCCATGGAGCCTCTTTGGGACAAGCTCTATCGTGCCCTTCAGCATGGCCCGCACCTCCAGCAAAAGCGGAGGTACGTGGTTTTCCTGCATGGCCCCGGGTGGTATACGCGGACACTTTCGTTGGAATTCCAATGTGTCCGTGGGCCAGCGCGTCAAGCACCCAACGGCCGGTGGAGATGGTCTTCCACACGCCGATGAAGTTCGCCAGCCGGCCTCCCACCGGGGTGCGTGGGTGGGGCCCTGATGTCCCGGCCGGTTCAGTACTGCTTCGCCATGGAGGAGCAGCCTTGGGGACCTTGGCGACGACAGCGGGCCCCTCCGGGATTGCTGCGGCCTGTGTCGAAGAGCAGGACGGTTGACGGTAAGATGACGCGAAGCCACCAAAGCCTTTGGAGAAACCCTGGGACTTTCCTCCGGAGGTCAGAAAGGACAGCAGTCGCTGCTGAAGCGTGCCCAAAGCGCACGCTGTCTCGGTATCCGCGATGGCCTGAAGAGACTCCTCCACAGTCTTGCCAAATAAGCTATCCCAGTCGAAGGGCATGTCCAACACCCTCCACTGCACATCCTGGCGGAAGTTGGTGGCCCCCAACCAACCCCGCCTACGAAGGCAAACGCTGTTGCCCCTCTGGCTGAACCCTGTGTCGGCGATTTCCGTGGACACCGCGATGGCATGGTCCAACACAACCTCGCCTTCCTGCAGGATCTCCAGCGCTTCCGCTATCTTGCCATCTGGCAGGAAGTCCAGGAGGGGAGCTATCTTGAACTAGAGCTCCCTGTCGTAACAAGCCACAATGGCAAGGGCGTTGGCCGCCTTGATGGTCGTCGCTGCCGACGAGATAAATAAAAAAAATAAATGACTTGTCTCATGGCGCCCAGCTTCTTTCCCTCGCAGTCTGAGGGGGCGGGGGGCAGAGGACATTGACGCAGCCGAACCAGCAGACTTTTTCCTAGCCGACACCGCGACCACTGAATCCAGGGAAGGCTGTGATCTCAAGCACTTAGATGCAGAGACCGGCACCCTGTACTTTTTCTCGCACCGGTCCCTCTTTGCCGGGGCCGAGGACGGGTTCTTCATGAGGGACAGTCCCTCATCCCAAATGTCGTCCAACAGCAGGATAGACAGCACAGTCTTCCTCTTAGCCTGCCGGCGGTGGTACAGGAAGTCCTCCTTTTCCTTGTGAGCCAGTTCGAACAACTCCGAGGCTCTTGAGATCACGGCATGAAATGAGACAATCTCGTCGGGCGGCGAAGCTCTGGGCAGCGGGTACGGGATAAATACTCCACCAGCATCCGTACTCGTGCCAGTCAAGGCTATATCCGGTTCCGTCCCGTACCTCGGTAGAGGGGGGTAAGAGGGAGGAGGCAATGGATGGTAAGGAGGTGGAGGATGAACTCTTCTTGTGCTGGGGTTTTCCTGACGGCCCAGATGCCGCGGGGTCTCCCGCCGGTGACAGAGGCATCCTTGTCTGAATCTCGGAGCACAGGGTGTGCAGAGCCTGAAGGATGTCCACCGAAATGACCGCCGGAGGCGGCGGTGGCTGCAGCGGAGTAGTGTCCTCCGGATCCTGAACGCCCTGCTCCTCCTCGGTTTCTCTGCCACTCTCCACATCTACCCCGTCAGGGTCCCTCCCGTAGGACCTAGCCTCGACAAACATTTGATCCAAAATGGTCTTAAGAACAGCAAGCTCCTACTCGCAGGAGATGTCCGTGCCCTGCAGGACTACCGTGCCCCAACGCTTCTCGATCAGGGGAGAAGGTTTCAGGGAGATGACCGGCATAGTCTTCACTGATGTCTTCTCTATGGGCAGAAAAGATGATTCCCTCCTAGCCGGCAGGGAAACTATCGCTCTGGAGGACGTTTCCTGTGAACCCGCATCAGCGGCCTTCGCCAGGGACACCACTACTACTTCAATGGAGGTTTTCGCCGGGTGAACCTGGGCCTTTACGACCTTGGTCACGCTCCAGGCCTTCACCGCGGGAGGAGGGTCAGTGTTACGCTCCCCTTTGGTCTTGTCCGTCGGAGTGACTGGGACTTCTCCAGAAGTTGCCCCGGGTGCTCCGACTTTCTCTTCGCCGAGCTGGACGGTTGGCTCGTGGTCGAAGGCACTGGAGATGCTGTGCCCGCCCTGGCCACCGAGGAGCCCGTCCCAACGGCACTCCTGGTACATGCGGACTCGCTGTACTTTGCCTTCTGTTGGGCGCCTGTCGCAAGAGCGCCCTCAAAGATCTTAGAAGACCGCTCTGATTTCTTCTTACGGCTGGGTGACCGGGACTCACCCGACTGGAGACACTTGGTAAGCCCGCTTGCGACGGTCCTTCATGGTGCGGGGCACCATATCCTTGCAGAACAGACAGGCCTCCTCCACGTGCGTCTGGTCGGTATGGAGGCAGTAGAGGCACAGGGAGTGCCCATCGTCCAGGAAAATCTTCCGTAGGCTGCATCCAGGGCAAATCCTGAACAGAGGTGTCGAATCTCCTTCATCTTCAGCCATGTCCACGCGGCGTAGGCCTCCAAGAATCTTCTGGAATCCTCCAAGAAGGTAACTGGATGAGAAATGGCCCTTGAGAGGTGTAGAAAGCTCAGAAAAATGGGTCCCCATTAGTCGGATACTGGATCGATTGAGCTTGAGGCTCGATTGACCGAAAAAATAAGTGCAAGAGCTATTACACGAGGAGATCTCCCAACACTTAAACGTGCAGTAAAAATCTGAAGATGGCTGCCAGAGGAGGGGCTTGGGTAGATGGCAGTCATTGGCTGGGGGCAGTATGACCCAGAGACCAGTGATTGGTTGTTAGGAGAAAGGCAGTTCAGAAACGAAACTGATTTTTTCTTTACCAATGATTGCCAGCCTGACGACGGGCAATATTCATGAGCATGTGAATCCATGCCAGACCCCATGCTGGAGAAATAAAAATGTATTTGTTAAAAGGCCTCCTTGACCCAACGTTAATAAGATGCTGAATACATTGGGCAATAGCAAAGTTTTCAAAAGGCTGCATTTGGCCTCTGCGTGATATCGGCATCCTCCATCTTCAGAACGATGTATACATTGTTTGGAGACCAAAGAAAAGTCTGTTACTTACCTGTAACTGTATTTCTCCAGAATTGGTATCTTTTATAGATTCACATGCTTTAATATTCCCTGTCAAACTGGGTATTCACATAAGAAAAAACAATACAGATTGCCTATTATGGCTGATGAGGCACTCACATATGAAGTCCCTCCACTTCATTTTGGTCCTTTGTGAAAGAGGTGGCAGGGATTAAGCTGCACCCCAGGCAGCCATCTTCAGACTGAGACGTAGTGACAGCATATATGACTGGCTTTGGAGCAGCCTCCCCACGGAGGTGGGTGCCTGTGAATCTATGAAATATTGCAATGCTGGAGAAATACAGTTACAGGTAAGTAAAAGACTTGCATTGGATCCTTCAGAGATTCACTGCTTGAATAGAATACCAAACCGATGAAGCATGCCACTGGAACACCCATAGGTTAACCACCGTACCATCAAGTATACTTATACCCAATGAATGCTTGAAGACCAATGCGAAGGAGGTACAAACAATGGCTGCTTCTACCTTACGTAAATGGATGACGCAGGTCCGCTTGTCCGACCGCCGACTCCTTCTTGGCATCCACCGCCAGGCAGTAGTGTTTGGCAAACGTGTGGAGCATTCTCCAGGGCGCCGCCCTGGAATGTCCTTTATCGCCACTCCTGCTTGAAAGGTCGCTGTAGTCACCTTTCCTCGGGTGGAGTGTGATGTAGCCAGACATGGGAGAGGGTTGCCCTTGAATTGGTGGCAGTGAGTGATGCAGTTTGCCACACAGCGTGCAAGGCCTTGCTTAGAAATGCTTTGTCCCTTGGAACGCACCGAGAAGGCAACAAAGAGTCTGGAGGAGGTACGAAGACCACTGGTGCATTACAGGTAGAATTTCAAAACCTGTGAAAAGTCTAAGGAATGTAGAGCGCGCTCAGTGCTTGAGGAATGCTTGCCGAAAAAAGCATGGTCGGGCTATACGTTCTGAAATGTATAGTTGTCATTTCGGATACCATCTTGGGAAAGAACTGCGGGTGCGGCCCAAGTATGGTATGGTCTGTTTAGAAGACTGTGAAAGGTGCCTCTGCAGAAAGTGCTTGTAGTTCGTCAATTTGTCTTTCTGACGTTCTCCCATGGGAGGATTCAAATGTGAATGTATTAGATCATGTGAGTTTGGGGCATACGTGAACGTGCATTCCAAATTGCCAGAGTGCTACGTTTTCTAGGAAAAAGAGGTTGTGGTAAAGTTTCGGCAAGTTACATTTGACAGAGGGGGTATCCCAAATTTACTAAAATCGATAACTACACACAATACACAAGCAAATTGATGCAATCATTTTGGATGAGTAGTGGCTCAACCCACAAGAGCAAACCCATCCATTTATCTCCCAGAACCCAATGGCAAAGTGGAAAAGTCAAATAAAATGGAGTTGGTTCTAATGGCCAACATGGCTGGAGAGGAGAATCAACTGGCCACATGTCGGTGTGGTTGGTATGCGTTTCTCGCCACATAGTAACAGAGGAATTTCCTTTTAAAAAACAAAAGGAAAGTAAGGCAAACAGGAAACATGCAAGTAAAAAAGGTGAAGATTAGAGCCAGAGTTCTATAAAAGCAGCCAGTGCAAGGAACAAATGTGGATAAGCAGAAGATTACTGGGAAAATGACTGTTAAGGTTGATCTTGAAGGTGAAAAAACTCATGTGTTGAAAGGCTGCCCACGATATTTTGATCCAGTGAGGGTTCTAAGAATGAGAGATTACACAGAGAAGACCAAGAATAGCAAGATTCTGTTTAAGAACATTGAAAATACCATGAAAAAACCTTTCTCTGCTTGCTGTTTTTCACTTTTGCATTCTGTATGTAGTGTGTATCGTACATAGTTGCTTCTATCCAACACACGGCTTTGTGTGTAGTTAAAAGGGGGAGGAGTATCGGAGGTATGTTAAGATTGCTATTTTGGGTGAATTGGAACAGATTTGAAGAGGGCTTGCTGTTAGGCAGAATCCTGTGCAGTGCCCTAAGGGACCACTACACAAAATTAAGACCACAAGTGGTAATACAAGTTCACCTTTGGTACAAGCCTGTACTACTATGTTAAAGTAGGTAGCAGTAGCGGAGCAGCCAGACTTCTCTCAAGAGCAAATGAGCAGTAGTAGAGATTACACAAAGGACCACAATTACTGTGACTCAAGCAAACACTGACTCAAGGTTTTTGGTTGAAAAGTAAAAGTACATTTATTTCTAAACCATCTGTTGGTAAAACACTTCACTTCTATTAAATTAAAACCACACGAAAATACACTACACACAACCAATTCTCTTGGCACTGAACAACTCAAGGTAAGCACCCTATGTTTTAACGGACCAGTGTTGTGAAACAAAAGACGTTACCGGGAATACATATGCAATCACTTTTTGACAGTAATGACAGTTCGATCTTACGAAAGATACGTGTATCTGCGTAAAGAAATGTTACCGGGGCAAAAACACACTTAGCACCCGAGTTAACCAAAGAGAGTTGGGGGCAAAAATCATAGGCAATACTTTTGTCAAGGCAGACAGAATCAGAGAACACTTGATGACAGGAAAACAAAAGTCAATAGGTTGGAGCCAGTGTCAAGTGGAACCGGGTTCCTGTTGTCGACGATCTCGCAGTCATAGTTCAAGATTCAACGTTGCCAGGAGTACTTAGATATTGTCAACAGAGGAAGCAAAAGTTATAAGAAGGAGGGAAGACGAGGGCAAGCCTTGGATGAGGAGAAAAGGGATTCACCCTAGTTCCTCGTAGCTGGACACAGTACCTTATTCAATGAAGAAGCTGGTGCCACGGCAGTTGTTCCTGTTAGTTTCCTGCAGACCCACGATTCCTGGAGCTCCAGTCGTGTAGTCAAGAAGGAGGACATCTGGAGGGGCCTGCACTACTCAGGGATGAAGCCAGCAGCAGCGACGGTGAATAAAAGATGCGCTCCTTTAAAACAGGAGAGGCTCTTCAGATGGCTACACAGACCACTACAGCAGTGTGCAGCAGTGTGCAGCGATTTTGACCATGAAGAGGATCCTCTGGCTGTGGAAGATGAGCTGGTTGACCCCACCAGGCTCAAGGGAAGAAGACCCCGGCCTGGATTGTCTCTGGTCGTCGAAGAGTAGACAGCTCAGGACTGCAGCAGGGCTTCACCGGGACGGGGTAGTTGCAGCAGCCGTCTCCTCTGCTTCTCTTCGGTTCCTTGTAATTCCAGTGGCGACTGACTTCCAGCCCAAGAGTCCTGCCTTTTATGCGAAAATTCCCCATTCACACAGCCTGGCTGTCAATCACGCAGCAGGGGGGTTGTCCGGCCCGAAAAACCACCTCAGCCAATCAAGGCAAAGTGCGACTTGGGTTTCCTAGGATAACCTGTGCATGGGGTGACTACACCCCTCCCTCACATTCAGCCGACCTAGACACCCAGGCGCCCAGAGGAGGGCTTCTTGGCAGAAGCCCGCCAAAAGACAGTGAACAAAGAAGGCAAACCTGGTTTGCAGCGCAAAGTAAAACACAAGGACTTTAACAAAAAGAAATGGTGAATAAACCCGACCGGAGCCAAAAGAAAGAGTATTTGGTCAAGCGTGTTTATGTTAAAGGCTAATATAATAGCCTAAAACAATACCACGTTTATAAAGTATAATCGCGGTAGAAAAGGTAGGGTAGATACCACTGCCACCAGCCAAGTGTAAATGTTAAGAGCAAAACAATGCTCCAGGAGGTACAGATCAAAAGGGCTAAGGATGAACCCTTTCCAATACTCCATGTAAGATGGGGTGTACTAGATCTGTGGTTAAATGACAATGTAAAGTTAATGGCAACTTTATCCTTTTCTGGGGGACAGTAGTCAGCCCCCGAAATGAAGTTGGTGGGAAGTCTAAAAGACAACCCTGTGTCACTACACTGAAGGTGCTGTGTAACACTCAAAAGAGTGGGGCTACTGAAGTTGTGTGCTCCAGAGTCCACAATCACAAAAACAGATGAAATATACATGGTAAAACATAGGTACGAGTGGGGGGAAAGCTCACACTCTTACCAAGTGGAAAAAATAAACTCCAGAAATCCAACAAAGCTGCTGAGGGACTCACTAGGTAAGGGGAAATTAGCCATAGAATGAGAATTCTCCCTAACACTTGCTCATAAGGTTTTTGGCCAAATTCAAACAGAAAAGGAGCAGGTCATCCCAGCCCTATCTGGTATCATTGAGCATCCCATCCATCACATCTTGAACACCCAAATAAATAAGGTTATAAAACAGCAGTTCACATAATATCACAAAAACAAATTGCTAAAAATAGACAATCTTTTAATTCTTTCAAATGCTCATAAAAACAAATACAATTATAAAAAACTGTTTAAAAGTGAAATAAAGTGCATCAGTGCTAGTAGCCAGGAAAGTGCATATGCTTCAAAATAAACATAAATGTCCCATATGGATGAACAACCAAACATGATTATTAACAAAGGTTGACACTGTTTCGGCCCGCAGCAGGAGTACACTCATCCACAATGTGTCCCTATAGACTTTAAGGAGGCCTTCATCAAGAAGCAATTATCACATTAAAAAGTGGAGATGAATCCTACACACTTTATGGCCAGGAGACTTTCCAGTGAACACATCTCGTTGAAGCTTCATAGATTCAATGGACACTAGAGGTGTATTTGTCTATGTTTAAGGCTACTTGACTGTACTAACTCCAGGAAAATGTGACCCTCATTTGCTTCCTTGTGATTCATGTACAACTCATTGCATCTCTGGACGCCAGAGCATTTGTGCACCTCTCGTGCCTATTTGGCGGAGATTCAGTTACGCATTTGCTGGTTGGCAGGTGGGGAGGGGCGGGGGGGTGAAGTGGTATTTTACAGAGTTACCAAATAATAAACGTGTTTGGAAGACATTACCTTCTCTGAGGAGCACCCTTACAAGAAACAACGATCAAAATATATTTGCATTATGAAATCTTGTTTATTTGTAATCATTATACCTCTCCAAGGAGCAGTAGGTGTAGTTTCCAGTCCCTGTTCCAGATATTGCCTCAGTTCCCCAGCATGTTTTACCAACAACCTCAATAATCTTAAAGTGGCCATTACAATCACATCATCAGTGCTTTGTTTTGACGTGTTCCTTAAATGAAGTCGTGGGTCATCTTCATCAAGTGTAACCTAAACAAAGTCAACATGGTTTTAAGAATTAGTTTGGTGGAATTGCCCAAGATTTAGAATAATTCAGTTTGCATTTACAGCAGTAGAAGGCAACCTCCGTCCCCTCTACATATTTTGGCTTACGACTTCCATAATCTTTTACCAGTGATTAGGCTCACTGACTGATAGGGAGTTGTAGGCCAAAACATCTGAGGGGCTGCAGGTTACAACCAGAGATTTAAAATAGAGGTTTCAACATTTTAACCAGACAATACACTGTTTGTGATTTAAGTTTTTGTAGGGTCAAAGCAAACATGTTAAATATACCTTCAACCATGTATGGGACAAAAGGATTAGTTTTCAGAAATGCTTAATGAATATTGAAGTTCATATTTATCACATCACTATATTATGTGTGTTAGGTTAATTAAAATGTAACACTACCTTAACAGATTTGATTACTAAAAACTGAATTGCAAGGTCATGTTTTTATAACACATTAGGAGAAAAGGTGCATTACCTCAATAAGGACATTTTATATTTGACTGAACATCTTTAAAATAATTTCAAAAGATAGACAAAAACAGAAGTAGATACCCACAGTTTGGCTTTCAATCTAAGAAAACTGTTTAGGAACAAGTAATTTACCTGTAACTGTTTTTCTCTAGCATGGGTCTGGCATAGATTCACATGTTCATGAATAGTCCCAGTCGTCAGGCTGGGAATCCTCAGTAAAAGAAAAAACGGTTTCCGTTTCGTTTCTAAACTGTCTTTCTCCCATAAACCAATCACTGAGCTCTGGGCCATACTGCCTCCAGCCAATGTCTGCCCTCTACCTAGGTCCCTCCTCTGGCACCATCTTCAGATGTGTTAGCACTTACAGTGGTTGTAGGACCAAGAGAGGAGCAAGCGGGAGGGTTTGTATGTGAATCCATGCCAGACCCATGCTGGAGAACGACAGTTACAGGTAAGTAACGTGTTCCTTCTGTAGCATGGGGTGTGGCATGGATTCACATGCTCATGAATAAAGACTACATAGCAGTACATACAAGCACAACCACAGGAGGTGGGAAGGCTCAACAGAAGCAATCTTACCACCTCACCAGGCTCACCTTCAAGCGAATAGGTTGCGCAGCACTGCTTGGCCGACTCTGGACGATTCCCTGGAATCCCTGTCGACACAGTAGAATTTCGCGAAGGTGTGCGTCAGCCTCAAAGTAGCAGCCCTGCAGATGTCCAGCGACACCAGGAACGCCACTGTAGCAGTGATCGCTCTGGGAGAATGTGCTCTCAGACGGCCAGGCAGCAGTCAGTTTGCCAACTGGTGACAGTGAGTGATGAAGCCGGAGAGCCACCTGGAAAAGGAAGCCTTTACCTTCCTATGGTTCACAGGACCAAAGTTCACAAAAAGATGAGAAGTTTTCCGGAAACTCTTTGTGCGGGCCACCCACATAAAATTTCAGCACTCTAGCCACATACAGAGAGTGCAAAGTCCTTTCAGCCGGCGACGAAGGTGTCGGAAAAAACACAGGTATCACTGAGGGGTGTTGAGATGAAATTCCGACAGAATGAAAGGGGTGCGTCCACAGCACCACCCTCGCCTTGTAAAAAGTCAAGTAAAGCAGCCTGCACGACAGGGCCTGGATCTCACCTACTCGTCTTGCAGAGGTGATAGCAACGAGGAATGCGGTCTTCCAAGACAGAAACCGGAGTAGAGTGAATAGGTTCGAATGGAGCCCCCATGAGCCTAGTCAGCACCACATTGAGTTCCCACGCCGGGCCCGGAGCTTTCACCAGCGGGAACGAGCGGAACAGTCCCTTGATGAACTCCTTCACTAGATGGTGCGGCCACAGTGAAGACCATCCCAGAGATCTGGTGTAGTGGGAGATAGCCACCAGATGTACCTTGGAGGCGTGAGCCAGTCCCGATTTAGCCAATGACAGTAAATATTTAAGTACTTGTGGGGCCGTGACCCTCGGGGGATTGATTTTCTGCAAACTGCACCAAGTCACAAAGCGCTTACATTTGTGTCCGTAGCACTTCAAAGTAGACGCCCTAGCCTTGCCAAGCACCTCCTTGTAGTCTGCCGGGAGTGTGAAGTAGCCCCAAGCCGGAGCCTTCCGAAATTTCGAAGAAATCTGCAGAAGACAGTAGATCTCTGCCAGCAACAAGTCCCTGCCGCCGGTAGTCAATCGTCCGATGACTATGGAAAGAATCAGAGCAACATATCAATTTTCTTTTAACAATATATTTATTGGCATTTCATATTTAGGTACAAACTTCATGAGGTCCAGCGCGGTAGAAATTAGGTATAAGTCCAGATATTCTATTCATGTTGAATTATTTACATTGCGGCAGAGGAGGCGCAAGAAGGCGTTGGAATCTGCGCTCAATTTGCGGCTTTGCTTCCTCCCCTCCTCTGGCATTCTATCTAGGCCCGAATAACTAGTAACAGTAACATATCCCGTAACGTTTCCCCCCCCACCTTAAACTATGAGCTGCTCCCTTCAGGTTCCATTTGTCCAGCACTCCTGAAATTGTGTGGCATGCTGTGTGTCAAGGCCTTTTTGACCTGTGTCATGTTTAAGGTTGTGTGTTTAGCTACATGGTGTATCATAGATCCGTTCCATTGGGCCCATGACCTGCCCCCCTACGTATATTTGTCTATCAGATCACTGAATACTTGTGCTCTTGATGTTCTTAAAGGATTCTGGGACTGTGAGCGTGCGATAGCCGCGCATTCCATCTTGCAGGTGTTCGACAGGAGTGACTTTCATTCCGCAGTCGTAGGGGGATCTTTGGCTTTCCAAAGTATGAGGAGGAGTTTTCTAGCTGTAAAGAGTAGAATGCTCATTAGTTTGCGTGTGAGCCCCACCTCATGTCAAGTCTGTTTCCCACCCCAGGAGCATTATCTCGGGTGTGAATGCGACATTGGCTCCATCTATTCCGCTCATCTGTTTGTGCACCTCACTCCAATACTGGGAGATCTTTGGGCAATGCAAGAGAATGTGCCCCATCGTGCCCAGGGTGCTGCATTCTCTCCAGCATTCATTAGTTTAGGATATCCCCATCCGATAGAGAGTAGTAGGGGTCAAGTATGTCCGCTGTATTATTTTAAATTGGATCTCTCTATTTCTGAGGTTGGTGGATATTGAGGGTATGGCGGCGAAGTACTCTAGGATGTCGGTTGTCTCTATTTGGGGGCCCCCAAGTCTGTGGCCGAGCTGCATGCGAGTGTATGGTTCCGCCCCCGGTTGTCTGGGATTGCCATTTGATAGAATGTGCGGAGATGTGGGAAAGCGTCAAGGTGTTGTTCCATCTAGGCCTCACAGGGAGTAAGCACTGCTGGGCGGGTGGGGTGAGGGGGTGAGGTGGGGGGTCCGAGCGGTGTGGCATCTGATCGTGGTGCAGATAGTGTTGTATGAGAGCCAATGACTCCACCCCAGACCCAGTTCCACGCGGGCATCTTGGAATGTCTGCAGTGTCGCCCCCTCCTGTATGTCCATTATCCTTACGTTAGCCCAGTCGTGGTCTTGTCTAGGGTATATTCTCCCTTTATGTCCCCAGTGTAGTATGCCCGGACGCTGGACCATGGCGGAGCGCGTTTAGTTTGGATCCCCTGAGCTAGCCTGAGTTTATGCCATTGGATAAGTGTGGGCCCCAGAACCGGGTGCTTCAGTATACCGGGCGGGAGCTTCTTTGGGGGTATGGCCATCATTTCGATTGGGTTCAGGGGTTTCATCATCTCAATCTCCATTGCCCAACCAGGTGGAGTAGTCTGATGTGTCCAGCCACCGTTTCACCCAGCACACTTGTGCCGCTTGGTAATACGCTTTTAGGGATGGGGCTGCAGGGCCCCCATTCGGTTTAGTGGCTTGTACGGCCGGGAGACAGATTCTCGCCTTCTTCCCCTTCCAGATGAATTTAGATATTGCTTTATCCAATTCCTTTAGGGAAGTGGTAGTTGATCTGACTGGGATCATCATAGCGACATACGTGAGCTTGGGGAAGGAGTTCATTTTTAGAGTGTTAATTCGCCCAGTTAGAGAGAGGTTCAGGGTGTCCCATCTTTTCAGGTCTTGACATATGCCTGAAATTTTGAGGGTAGTTTAGGTCCCCTAGGTCGCCCAGTGAGGCGCTTATGTGAATACCGAGGTAGTGGTTGTGCCGTGTTTGTAGTGAGAAGGGGGGCCACCCCCCCCCCCGGGGTACCAAGGTATGTCTGGGCGCAGTGGCATAACTTCTGATTTGCTGAGATTAATTTTGTATCCCGCCATTGGGCCAATTTTCATGAGGAGTGTGCGACTGTGTGGGAGGGCATGTGGCCATTGCTAATTTATAGAAGTATGTTCTCCGCGTAGAGGAAGACAGTGTTCTTCGACGGCCTGCATATGCCTGCCCAGCCCCTGTCCGCCCGGCGCTTGATCGCAATTGGCTCCATGGAGAGGGCGTAAAGGCGATAACGGACACCCAAGACGTGTGCCTGATTGTAGCTCGAAAGCAGCTGAGGTGACGCCATTTGCAACCACGGCAGCCGTGGGCCTCGTGTATAGGAGCAACATATCAATTTTGATCAAAAAAACTAAGGCAAAAATCACCAGAACAGCAGATGAGGAATCCCAAGACAAAAACTTCCTGTAAAAACCTGAAGATGGCAACCGGGGGTAGAGCTAGGGGAGACAACTGTCTTTGGATGATGGCAGAATGACCCAAAAAGACAGTGATTGGTTAGAGAGTAAAATGCCGTTTTCAGGCTAAAGCGAAACAGCTTTTTTCTTTCACCGAGGACTCCAAGCCTGATGGGGAATATTCATGAGCATGTGAATCCATGCCAGACCCCATGCTGGAGAACATTGCTACAGATACTGACCTTATGCAAACAGGTTACGTAGACTGATGCAGAATCACTGGCAACGCGGTAAAATCTTGTAAAAGTGTGCACAGACCGCCAGGTCGCTGCCCGGCAGATGTGTAGCAGGGGAAACCCGCTAGGAACGCAGTCGTGACAGCCACCACTCTGGTTGAATGAGCCCTGGTGTGTCAGCCTGCTGATTACAGAAAGAGATGCAAGATGAAATCCACCTGGAACTCGAAGACTTGGAGTGCCTTGCCTATACCAGGGTGCCCTAATAACACGAAGAGCTGAGAAGTCTTTCATAATGATTTAGTGCGAGCGACGTCGTACCTTAAAGCACGTACGATGTTCAAGGAATGTAAAGATTGTTATGCAGAAGAAACCAGGGATCCGAAGTAGACCATTATCATCACTAGTTCATAGAGATGGAATGTTGAAGGAGCCATGAGCATAAAGGATGGGTTAGTGCGTAAAAACCACCTTGGACTTGCGGAAATCCAGGTATGGTGCCTTGCAGGAAAATGTTTGGATTTCACCTACCGTTGGCACGGACGTGATGGAAACTAGGAAATTATTAGTTACTCACCGTAGTGATTAACCTACTCTTAGTCCTTAGTCCCCTTTGCTCCATACTGCATGGGCGTCCCTTCCAAGGGACGGGAGACAGAACCTTGCTCACCAGAAAAAAACCTCCCTTAAATGTAGAGGCACGCAGGGGTGCAGCCCTGGGAGCATGCGCCACACCTCAGCCCCCATAGACGCATCGACAAAAGATTAACATTGCCTAATAACACCAGTTTTATTAGGGGGGAGGATGGTGGGACGTATGGAGGAAAGCCGACTAAGAACTAAGAGTACAGTAGTCACTACGGTGACTAAGGAACAAGTTACTTACCTGTAACTACTGTTCTCCAGCATGGGTCTGACATGGATTCACATGCTCATGAATATTCCCCGTCAGGCTGGGAATCCTCGGTAAAGAAAAAATCAGTTTCATTTCTGAACTGTGTTTCTCCTAACTGTCTCTGGGTCATACTGCCCGCAGCCAATGACTGCCCCTCTACTTAAGCCCCTCCTCTGGCAGCCATCTTCTGATTTGGTAGCACGTAAAGTGGCACTAGGACCAAGTGAAGAGCCGCAGAGGGGTAGGCAGGAGGGTTCGCATGTGAATCCATGCCAGACCCATGCTGGAGAACAACAGTTACAGGTAAGTAACTTGTTCCTTCTCCAGCATGGGGTCTGGCATGGATTCACATGCTCATGAATATAAGAATACATAGCAGTATACACATGCACAACCACGGGAGGTGGCAAAAGGCTCAATATCAAGCAATACAACAACTCAACATTAAGCAACTCTTACCTCCTCACCAGGCTCATCTTAGGCGAACAGGTTGCGCAGCACTGCCTGGCCGACTCTGGACTCCTCCCTGGAATCCCGGTCGACGCAGTAGAATCTCGTGAAGGTGTGCGTCGACCTCCACGTAGTAACCCTGCAGATGTCGAGCAGGGGCACACCAGACAGGAACGCCGTAGTAGCAGCGATCGCTCTGGTCGAATGGGCTTTCGGACGGCCTGGCAACGGTCGGTTTGCCAACCGGTGACAGTGCATGATGCAGCCGGAGAGCCATCTGGAAATGGAAGTCTTCGAGAGAGCCTTCCCTTGATTCACAGGTCCAAAGTTCACAAACAGCTGTGATGTCTTCCAAAAACTCTTTGTGCGGTCCACGTAGAACTTCAGCGCTCTAGCTACATCTAGCGAGTGCAGAGTCCTCTCAGCCGGCGACAAAGGCGACGGGAAGAAAACTGGCAACACCAAGGGCTCGTTGAGGTGGAAGACCGACGGCACCTTGGGCATGAAGGAGGGGTGCGTCCTCAGCACCACCCTCCTGTCGTGAAAAGTCAAGTATGGAGGCTTGCAAGATAGGGCCTGGATCTCTCCCACTCATCGTGCAGAGGTGATGGCCACAAGGAATGCTGTCTTCCACGACAGAAACTTCAACGGCACTGAATGCATAGGCTCGAATGGGGCCCCCATAAGCCTAGTCAGCACCACCTTGAGCTCCCACGCCGGGGCAGGGGCCTTCACCGACGGGAACGATCGGAACAGTCCTTTCATAAATTCCTTCACCACCCGATGAGACCACAAGGACGCCCGTCCTGTAGTTCTGGTGTAACGTGAGACGGCAGCCAGATGCACCTTGATGGAAGCGTGAGATAGGCCTGACTTGGCCAAGGACATTAGGTACGGCAATACTTGAGGGGCCGTAATCCACAGAGGGTTAATCTTCTGTGCACGGCACCAGACAGAGAACCTCTTCCATTTATGTCCGTAGCACTTCAGAGTTGAGGATACCCTGGCCTTTGCAAGAACCTTTCTGCAGTCGGCCGGGATGTCGTATCCTCCAAACTCGTGCTGCAGGAGCCAGGCCTGCAAGTTCAGCGACCCTGGTTCGTGATGAAGAATGGCGCCTCCTTCTCTGGAGAGAAGATCCGCGTCCATCGGCAGCTTGACTGGTGTGGACGCTGACAAGTCCAGAAGGTCCGGGAACCAGATCTGTCTCGGCTACGCCGGTGCAACGAGGATCATCCTGCACCGGGACCTCTTGAGCTGGTTGACGAGCCGGAGTAGCAAAGGCAACGCATAAAGGAATAGGCCGTCCCAGGGGAACGAGAAAGCATCGCCCATGCTCCTCGGCTGGGAAAACCTGCTGGCGAACCTCCGGCACTTGGAGTTCGCCGCCGTCGCGAAGAGATCGATCTGGGGTTCGCCCCATCGGCGGAAGAGTCGATCCACTTGATCCTGGCGCAGTTCCCACTCGTGGCACGAGCACAGCTCTCTGCTGAGTGAGTCGGCGATGGTGTTTTTTATCCCTGCCAGATGAAAGGGTACCAGAAACATCCCTTGGGCGACGGCCCAATGCCACAGATCCTGGGCTTCCTTGGATAGGGCAGGGGATCTGGTTCCGCCCTGCTTCCGAATGTAAAACATCGTGGTGGTGTTGTCGGTGAAGATCCTCACCACCTTGCCCTTGAGGGACGGGAGGAAAGACCTGAGGGCCCGGAACACTGCACAGAGCTCCAAGATGTTGATGTGGAGTGTCTTCTCCTCCGGGAGCCAAAGGCCTCTCGCGTGGAGATCCCCGGTGTGCGCTCCCCAACCTTCCAGGGAGGCATCCATCGTCACCGTCACCTGGTGGGCCGGGGCTAGGAAACCTGTTCCCGCCGTCAGATGAGAGCGGGTACCCCACCATCGTATCGCCTGACCGAACGCTTCGTCGAGCGGGATCCTGTCCTCGAAGCTGCCAGTCGATTGGATCCAGTGGGTGTCGAGGAATTCTTGCAAGGGCCGCATCCGAAGTCTGCAGTGGCGCACCAGATAAATGCAGATAAATGCAGGAGGACATCATTCCGAGGAGGAACTTGATAGACCTCACTCTGGCCACGTCCATGGCCAGCAGACGTTGCACCTTTCCCAGGATGGTCCTGATCCTTTCCTCCGACGGTGAGGCCAGTCGCGCCACTGTGTCGAGCTGTGCTCCTAGAAACAGGGCGACTTGCGACGGGACCAGGTGGGATTTTGGAAAGTTGGAGAATCCCAGGTCCGTGAGCAGCTGGACGGTCTTCGCAGTATGTTCTACGGCGAGCTCCATTGTCCTTGCCCGTATGAGCCAGTCATCCAGGTAGGGGTAAACGTGGATCCCCTGTAGGCGCAGCTGCGCCGCCACCGGTGCTAGGCACTTGGTGAACACCCTGGGCGCTGATATTAATCCGAACGGGAGGGCCTTGAACTGGTAGTGCCGCCCTTGGACCACGAACCTGATGAACTTTCGGTGTCTCTTTAGAATAGGGATGTGGAAGTACGCGTCCTCCAAGTCCAACGACGACAGGAAATCGCCCTCCTCCAGCTGTCCCAGCACGTGCTGGAGGGTGACCATCCGGAACTTCTGGGCCTTGATGTACTTGTTCAGTCGTCGCAGGTCCAGGATGGGACGCCATCCTCCCGTCTTCTTTACGAGGAAGTACCTTGAGTAAACTCCGGAGCCCCGAAGCCTCTTTGGAACGAGCTCGATGGCACCTTTTCTGAGCATCGCCCTTACTTCCAACAGCAGTTGAGGGACGTGATTTTCCTTCCTGCCCACGGGAGGAATGCGGGGGCACTTCTTCTGGAACTCGAGGGTGTGCCCCAGGGACAGGGCGTCCAGCACCCAACCGTCAGTGGAGATGGACTCCCACACGCCAACGAACCTCGTCACCCGGCCTCCCACCATGGTGCTTCGGCGGGGGCCCGACCTGACGGTCGGTTCAATCTTGCTTGGAGGCCGCCTTGCCTCCTTGACCACCTTGGCGACGATGGCGGGATCCACCTGACTTGCCGCGTCCCCCTGTAGGCCTCCTACGATGAAGATCTTGCCGCTTGATGGTACGTAGAGGAGCTACTGCCGGCTCCCTTGGAGGCACCCTGTCCGCCTCCGGAGCTCCGAAAGGACGGCCGACGCTGTTGGAGCACACCCAGTGCACGGGCCGTCTCCGTGTCCGTCTTGATCGCCTGAAGGGACTCATCAACCGCCTTGCCAAACAGGTTGTTCCCATCGAAGGGCATGTCCAAAACCTTGGTCTGTACGTCCTGGCGGAAATCCGTCGCCTTGAGCCATCCTCGTCGTCTCAGGCAAACGCTGTTGCCCAACTGACGGAAACCGGTGTCGGCGATGTCCGTAGCCACTTTAATGGCGTGGTCCGAAGCAATCTCACCCTCCTGTAAGATTTCCAGGGCCTCAACCCTCTTGGCGTCCGGAAGGAAGTCCAACAGAGGGGCGATCTTGAACCACAACTGACCCGTCGTCCCATCGCATCCAGCTTCCTACCCTCGCCGTCCGGCGGGGAGGTTGAAGTCGAGGCTGATGCCCTCCCGCTTTCTTCTTGGCCGCCGCAACGACCGAATCCGCGGTAAGTTGCGCCCTAAGGCACAAAGGGGCAACGTCGGGGACCCGGTACTTCTTCTCGTACCGGTCCCTCTATGCAGGCGCCGTGGCAGGGTTCTTGAGGAGGGCAAGCCCCTCATCCCAGATGTCATCGAGAAGCGGTACGGCGAGGACCGTCTTCCTTTTAGCCTCGCACCGTTGGTAAAGGAACCCTTCCTTCTTTTCTTCGGGGCAGAGCTGGAAGAGCTTGGATGCCCTGGAAATCATGGCATGGAAGGATGCAATCTCGTCGGGCGGGGACGCCCGACCAGGGGGCGACGGGGGACACGTCCCGTCATCGCCTCTGTCGTCATCTGTACCCGTCGTAGCCTTGTCCATGCCTGTATCATGCCCGTGGGTAGTAGACCGGGGGGAAGGCAGAGAAGGCCGCAGAGGTGGGAGAGGTGGCGTAGGATGCGTCGTCCTCTTATGCGGTGGACTCTCCGAAGGTCCTGGCTCCGGTACCTCCGTCGGGGGGAGGGGTAACCTTGTCCTTATCTCCGAACATAAGGACTGAATCGCTGACAAAATGGCCGCCGAAGTGTCCTGCGGCGCCGGAAACGACAGGCGCGAGGGCTCTTGAGGAGCCTTGTCGGCAGCCCTGTCGCTCTCGTCGTCGCCCTCGTCGGGATCCCTCCCGATGGGCTGGGCCTCTTCCACGACTTCGATGAGCTCTTCTTCAGAGGTCATGTCCGTATCCACGATTGCCACCAGCCCCTCTTCCACCTTTTCCAACGATACTTCGTGGGGGTCTTCTTAATGGGCCTGAAAGACGACTCCCTCCGCGGTGGCAGGGAGACTCTGGGTCCTGAGGGCGCCTCCACTGGTGTAGCCTCCACAGGCTGAGCCAGGGTTGCGGCGACATCCTCAATCGAGGTCTTAGCAGGGTGAATTAAGGCCATCGCCACCTTCTGGGCGCCTGGGGCCTTCACCTTGGGGGGGTAGTGGGGTCCGAGCCTCACTCCCCCCTCTGCCGGAATCTTCGAGATCGACCGGGGCCTCTCCAGAAGCTTCGGCGGGTTCTCGGACTTCCTCTTACCCGGGCCAGAGCGTAGGCTTGTTGTTGATGGCGCTGGGGAGGATGCGCCCTGCCTGGCAGCCAAGGAGCCCGACCGTTGGGCCTTCGCGGTGCTTAGCCTTTTGTTGGGCCCCCGTCGCCGGGGCACACTCACAGGACTTAGAAGACCACTCGGACTGCATTTTCTTCTTCTCGCCTGGCGGGCTCTTATCTTCCAGCCAGTTGGCGAGACGGAGGTGGCGATCCTTCATGGTCCGCTCCGACATGTTCCCACAAAACGCGCAGTCCTTCTCCTTGTGCGTCTTGTGCTCATGGAGACAGTAGAGGCATAACGAATGCTCGTCCTCCTTGAAAACGTTCTGAAGCTGGCATCCAGGGCAGGTCCTGAACAGCTTCCCGGGCGTCGAGCTTCCTTTCTCCTGGGCCATGTCCGGGGTAGGCCTCGGAACTTCTGGAATCCTCCAAAAGCGTAACTCGACGAAATCTTCACCCTTGAGGGGCGTAGAAACTCCGAAACGGATCCCTGTGGATTGGATGTAGAAAAGGTGGAGCTTGAGGCTCTATTTAACCGAAAAATGAGAAACATCTCCTGAAAAAGCGCGAAAACGCAGCAAAAGCTCGAGAGCTACTGCACGAGGACTCCCAACACTCGAACGTGCGGTAAAAATCTGAGGGTGGCTGCCAGGGGCGGGGCTTAGGGAGAGGACAGTCATTGGCAGGGGGCAGTATGACCCAGAGACCAGTGATTGGTTACTACTAAGAAAGACAAACGAAACTGATACTGATTTTTTTCTATACCGAGGATTCCCGGCCTGACGACGGGGAATATTCATGAGCATGTGAATCCATGCCAGACCCCATGCTGGAGAAATCAAAAATATAGACACATTTATTACAATGCCTTTGTGACAGACCATAGCAAAAGAATCACAGTATCACTCAGTAAATCAATACATCACACTCACTATAATATATATACAAGACCATGGGGGTCTAAAGGGGTGACTGCACGAAATACAACCTAGAGGGGAAGGAAACGGGCAGTGCAGATAGTCTTTAGGCCCAGTTTAACATCACTAATCCACCTAAATAAGAGGCAGTCCAAGCCCTACGAAGAGAGGAGCCTTGTGCTCAAAGGTACATGCACGCGCTTGTGCCAATGGCAGGGATAGGGTCTCTTCAAGGGTCTCTAGCAGCTCAGGAATGCGGATGAGGCGATGCAGAACAAGTTCCCAATATTCAAGAAGGGCCTCCACTTGAAGGCAGAAGCAGTTCGAGAGTGCGGGATAGAGGCGCCATTTTGCAATAGCTGTGGAAAGGGGAGGGGCCCCGAGGGGCCACTTGAGCTTAAAAATGGGCTCTTGCGCTAGGGGCCACCAGTTGGGGTAAGGAGTTCTCACTGGTCCCCGACGCAGGCAGACCCAAACTTCGCCAGTTCAGTCCACTTTGCTGGCCGGTTCGAATGCGTCAAAAAGGACGTCTTGGCACCTTTCAGTTCCTGAGATACAGCAGCGATTTCTCCGCTCCAGGTGGATGAATCGACCCAGTTTCACTGCAGCAGGCTTCAGGGGCAAGAGGGTCACACATGCAGTGAACTTGCACAGGACGTTGTAGCTCAAGGGCAACACAGTAAACGCGCTTTCTCCGGTCCTGGCGCACTCGTCTCACTTCAGACCTGGGAACGCCAACTGAATGAAATTCGGTGTGAGGGTGCCGCGGACACAGAGCAAGCAGTATACCAAGTTTCGAGGGCCTCCTCGAAATGGCAGCGATGACAGAGCAAAGCACTGGGTAAGCTGGTCAGTCCATTGGTTGGCAGAGGGACACTTCCGAGAAAGCTTACTTGCAGGGTTTGATGAAGGTGCCGAGAATAGTTGGTCCCACTATTCAAATGGGTCAAAGCGTCTTCGCAGACCTTCTAGGATGACCAGATGCAGAAGGGTCCCACGGGCTCAGGGTGCCAAACCTTCTGGCGGTCACCAGCAGTTCCTCAACTCAGCTTCATAGTTTCAGGATACTTGGAGCCTATCCTTTGTTCAGTGAGAACTCAGGAGATCGACGTGCTAGTGGTGTTTTCAGCCTCCTCTTATCCAAAGTTTCCTTTGCGTCAAAACGGAGAGGACCCAATGGGAGATCTGCTCACAAACACACACTTCACATGTGTACCAATCACGGACCACGGTGGTCCAAGGCATTCATGGCACTCCAGACTCTCTGGCACCCAGGATGTGTATTAGAATCAGACATTCCAGCCCACATCCTGGAGGCACACACACACACACAAGGCATGCAGAAGCCTGCGAAAGCATTGGGATTCGCTGGAAAGTGCATGACCAAATAAGGACTGGGCCGGGTCGACTTGACCTGGGGAAGGTGAAGGGGCAAGATGGCCAAAGGACAGGACAAAGAACCTTGTGGCATGGTCATTTTGGAGCCAGGCCACCTATTCGTGCCCAACGCGGTTAACATGGCAGGAAAGGGTTAAAAATAATGCGTAAAGATAGCTGCCACCAGTCCTGTCCATGACACATCTGCACAGTTCCTAAAAAGTCCAGTGAGGAAATTACTAGAGACTGTTAGGGAGAATTTTCATTTAATGGCTAATTTCCCTTACCTAGCGAGTCCCTTAGCAGCTTTGCTGGATTTCTGGAGTTAATTTTTCCACTTGGTAAGAGTGTACCCTTTTTTTCCCACTGTTACTTGTGTTTTCCCATGTATATTCCATCCGTTATTGTGATTGTGGACTCTGGAGTACACCACTTCAGTAGCCCCCTTCTTTTGTGTGTTACACAGCACCTTCAGTGCAGTGACACAGGGTTGTCTTTTAGACTTCCCACCGACTCCATTTCTGAGGCTGACTACTGTCCCCCAGAAAAGGGTAAAGTTGCCATTAACTTTACTTAGTCATTTAACCACAGATCCAGTACACCCCATCTTACATGGAGTACTGGAAAGGGTTAATCCTTAGCCCTTTTTATCTGTACCTCCTAGAGCATTGTTTCGCTCTTAACATTTAGACTTGGCTGGTGGCAGTGGTATCTACCCTAACTTTTCTACCGCGATTATACTATATAAATGTGGTATTGTTTTAGGCTATTATATTAGCCTTGAACTTAAACCCTCTTGACCAAATACTTTTTTTTTTGGCTTCGGTCGGGTTTATTCGCCATTTCTTTTTGTTAAAGTCAATCTTGTGTTTTACTTTGCGTGGCAGACCAGGTTTGCCTTCTTTGTTCACTGTCTTTTGGCGGGCTTCTGCCTAGAAGCCCTCCTCTAGGCACCAAGGTGTCTAGGTGGGCTGAATGTGAGGGAGGGTTGTAGTCAACCCCTGCACAGAGTATCCTAGGAAACCCAAGTCGCACTTTGCCATGATTGGCTGAGGTGGTTGTTCGGGCCAGACAACTCCCCTGCTGCGTGATTGACAGCCAGGCTGTGTGAATGGGGGATTTTCGAATAAAAGGCAGGTCTCTTGGGCTAGAAATCAGTCGCCACTGGAACTACAAGGAACCGAAGAGAAACGTAGAAGAAGTTGACTGCTGCAACTATCCCATCCCGGTGAAGCCCTGAGCTATCTACCCTTCGAACGGCCAGAGAAGATCTAGTCCGGAGTCCTCTTCCCTTGAGCTCGGTGGGGATAACCAGCTCATCTTCTACAGCCAGAGGACCCTCTTTGTGGTCGAAATCGCTGCACACTGCTGTAGTGGTCCGGATAGCCAACTGAAGAGCATCTCCTGTTTTTAAGGGGCGCACCTTTTATTCACCGTCTCTGCTTCCGGCTTCATCCCTGTGTGGTGCAGACCCCTCCAGACGTCCTTCTTCGGATCGAAGCTCCGGGAACCGAGGGTCTGCAGGAAAACTACCAGGAACAACTGTCGTGGCACCAGCTTCGTCATTGAATAAGGTACTGTGTTCTGCTCGAGGAATTAGGGTGAATCCCTTTTCTTCGCCTCCCAGGCTTGCCCTTGTCTTACCCCCTCCTTATAACTTTTGCTTCCTCTGTTGACAATATCCAAGTAGTCCTGGCTACATTGAATTGTGAACTATCCGACTGTGTGATCCTCGACAACAGGAACCCGGTTCCACTCGACACTGGCTCCGGCCGATTGACTTTTGAATTTCTATCTAAGAGTATTCTCTGGTTCTGTCTGCCTTGACAAAAGTATTGCCTATGATTTCTTTCCCCCAACTCTCTCTGGGTATCTCAGGTGCTAAGTGTGTTTTCGCCCCGGTAACATTTCTTGCCGCGGATACGTGTTTCTTTAGTAAGACCGAACTGTCATTACTGTCAAAAAGTGACGCAAGTGTATTCCCGGTAACGTCTTTTGTATCGCAACACCGGTCCGCTAAAACACAGGGTACTTACCTTGAAGTATACTGTACAAAGTGAATTGGTTAGTGATAGTGTATTTTACATGTGGTTTTTGAATTAATAGAAGTGTTGTGTTTATAACAAATGGTTTAAAATAAATGTACTTCTATTTTTTTACCTGAAACCTTGAGTCAGTGTTTGCTTGAGTCTCAGTAATTGTGGTCCCTTTGTGTAATCTCTGCTACTGTTCATATACTCTTGATAAGTCTGGCTGCTCCGCTACTGCTACCACTTTAACATAGTAGTACAGGCTTGTACCAAAGGTAAAACTTGTATTGCAACCTGTAGTCTTAATTGTGTGTAGTGGTTCCTAAGGGCACTAAACAGGATTCTGCCTAACAGAGACCCAAGTGTGCAATATGATCAGATACATTGTACACTTGCTACATGTTGCAAAAGTTGCAACATGAGGAAAAGACTTAGGGAAACAAAGACTCCCAGTACTGACTGTTTTAAGGTGTTAGGCAGAATCCTGTGCAGTTCTCTTAGGGAGCACTACAGAAGATTAAGACTAAAGGTATGAGCAATAAATCCCCTTTGGTATCAGTCTGTACCACAAAGATTTAGTAGGTAGCTGTGGATAAGCAGTCAGACCCCATCTCAAGCGGGAGATGAGCAGTATTCAGGGTTTACACAATAGGACTACAATACTATGGCACAAGGAAACACTGACCAAAGCTTTGTATTAAAAAGAATATGACAATGCATTACTTACCGTAAAAGAATTTCTGATGGTTGTATCTGCTTAGATTCACATGCTGTGCATAGGTCCGACATCCAGTGGTCACTGCGGAGTATTGCATTTTGTTTTTCGTAGTCGAAAAGGGGACGTCGACAAGGCGTGTCTGTAACACTATCCCTATAGTGACGTGCGTTGTACCCATAATCCCTCACGCGTCGAGGTCCCTCTGTTTGTATTTTTCTGCCCTGAGGGAGCCTTCTAGACGTGAGTGAGTACAGAAAAGAGAGATATAGAAAAGGATGTCTATGTTCCTTCCATCCGAGCGGGGAGGAAGGGTGGGCGCATGTGAATCTAAGCAGATACAACCATCAGAAATGCTTTTACGGTAAGTAATGCATTGTCTTCTGATGTTTGTTCATCTGCTTAGAATCCCATGCTGTGCATAGACTAGCGAGCAGTACCCGGAGTTGGAGGTGGGTTGTGAGAAGGAACAGTAGAGAAAAGATGTCTTAATACTGCTTGTCCCACCTGGGAATCAGATCTAGAGTGGGCATCTAGACAGTAGTGTTTTGTAAAGGTGTGTACAGAACTCCAGGTTGCCGCTTTGCAGATGGACTCAAGGGGAACATTTGCAATGAATGCTATGGATGCCCCAGTGCCTCGAGTAGAGTGTGCTCTTGGCTTGAAGGGTAGTTCTCTCTTAGCAAGAGTGTAACAGAGAGTGATGCATTGTACAATCCATCTAGATATAGTGGATTTTGAAACTGCATCTCCTTCTCTTCCTGCTGCCACCGAGACAAAGAACTGATTAGTCTTTCTCAGTGGACTAGTTCTTTCCATGTAAAACATGACAGCTCTGCGCACTTCAAGTGTGTGCAGGCTTTTTTCTCCTAGATTTGAAGGATTTTGAAAGAACGTTGGTAGTTCTATAGACTGGTTGACATGGAATTTGGAGATGAATTTCGGTGCCAACCTTGGGTGTGCGTATAACTACTTTATCCTTGTGAACTGTTACAAAGGGGTCTAAAACCGAAAGGGCCTGTAGTTCACTTACTCTCCTAATGGAGGTAATAGCTATTAGGAAAGAAGTCTTAAGAGTGAGATCTTTAAGAGTTGCCTTGTGCATGGGTTCAAAGGGTGACCCCATGAGCCTGGTGAGTACCACATTTAGATCCCAGCCGGGAGCTGGGTTTGCTATTGGAGGGTGTATTCTCTTTACCCCTTCCATGAAGGCTTTGATTACTGGGATCTTCCACCACGATACTTTGAGTTGTGAAGTGGTGTAAGCAGAAAGCGCTGCCAGGTGTACTTTAATAGAATTGAATACTAGACCAGAGTCCAGTAAATGGGTCAGGTACAGAATAATTTGTGTGGGAGAGCAGTCAACAGGGTTGATACTCTTCCCTCTACACCAGATGACAAATCTTTCCCATTTGCTAGAATAGCAGTGACGAGTGTTAGGCTTTCTGGCCTCTCTGAGGATGTCCATGCACCTCTGTGGAAGTTGTAAATGTCCAAATTCTATGACCTCAGGAGCCAGGCTGCTAAGTTCATGGTCTGAGGGCATGGGTGCAGTGTCCTGCCCCTGTCTTGTGACAGCATGTTGTACGGGCAGGGCAGTTTCACTGGAGGAGATAGAGACATCTCCAACAAGTGAGCGAACCATGGCTGTCGGGCCCACATAGGGGCCACCAGTATCATGGTAACTTGTTCCTGGTGCATCTTGTGCACTATCTTGTTGAGAAGGGGAGTCGGGGGAAAAGCGTAAACAAATTTCCCTGACCATGGAATCGATAGACCGTTCCCCTTGGACTGGTTCTGGGAGTACCTGGAGGCGTAATCTTGGCATCGAGAGTTTTCAGAGTTGCGAACAGGTCTATTTCTGGGAAACCCCACTGTGTGAAGACGTCGAAGACGATGTCTTCTTGTAACCGCCATTCGTACTCTACGGGCAGGGGGAAGTCTCTGCTGAGTTCGTCTGCTAGCAGATTGAGTTCCCCTGGTACATGTTGTGATAGTAGGAACATGTTGTGTTTGAGAGCCCACTTCCAGATGTTCTGGGACAGCTTGGACAGTCCTGGAGAGTGAGTGTCCCCTTGCTTGTTGAGGTAGTACATGGCTGTGGTGCTGTCTGTGAGGACCATCAATGTCTTTCCTTGTAGCTGTTCCTGAAAGGCTTTCAGTGCTTTGAACACCGCTAGTAGTTCCAGCAGGTTTATATGCTTGGATGCTAAACTCGGAGTCCACGCTCCGTGAGCAGTCTGATGGGATAGGTGAGGCCCCCCCATCCTGTAAGGGATGCGTCTGTGGTTAGAGTGGCTTCCACTGCGGGTGTGGCAAAAGTTTTCCCTAATAACAGGTTTTCTTTTGTCCACCACCGTAGCGAGAGAACCAAGGCCTGCGAGACCACCACTAGATCGTCCCATTGTCCGCTGGCCTGACACCACTGGCTGTTGAGCCACTCTTGCATTGGGCATAGGCGCGCGTGAGGTACCAAATAAATACATGACGCCATCATTCCTAGCAAGCGCATTGCTTTGCGTACCGTCACCTCTCGACCTGCCACATAATGGGGGATCTGAAACAGCATGTTTTGGACCCTCTCGTTGGAGGGGAAGACAAGGCCGTCCTTTGTTCGAATTAGAGCCCCTAGGAATGTTTGATTTGGCTGGGGCCTAAGCTGGACTTCTTTTCGTTGATGGAGAAGCCCTGTTGGAACTAAAGGTCTACAGTCTTTTGGGTATTGGAGAAGCATGTTTCGTAAGAATCCCCTGTTATGAGCCAGTCGTCGAGGTAAGGGTATACCGGGATGGATAACCTGCGCAGGTGGGCCGCTGCCACTGCCAGTACTTTCGTGAATACCCTTGGGTGCAGATGCTATCCCGAAGGGTAGTACTCTGAACTGGCAGTGTTTGTTCTCCATCTTGAACCTGAGGTATTTTCTGTGCGCTGGCAACATTAAAATATGAAAGTATGCATCTTTCATGTCTAGTGTTGTCATGTAATCCCCCTGTGATAACAGTGGGATTACTTCCTGCAAGGTCACCATACGAAACTTTTGGGGTTTGACAAACTTGTTCGCTGGGCGCAGATCTAATACAGGGCGCATGGTTAAGTCCTTTTTGGGTACAAGGAAATACACTGAATAAATAACTTCTGTTACCTGAGATAGGGGGACAGCCTCTATAGCTTCTTTTTTCAGTAGCTCTTCTACTTCTTGTAGAAGAATGGTGAGGTGTTCCGGTGTCATGCGTCGGTTCCGTGGGGGTCTGTACTTCGGGGAACCGTTGAATTCGATGCAGTATCCGTGGGCTATGGTGGATAATACCCAGCGGTCTGACGATATTCCCTCCCATGCTGAAAGGAACGATGTTAGCCGGCCCCCGACCGGTGATGCATGGGAGGGGACCCGAATCTTCGGGTCATTTGTTGGTATTGGGCGTGGAACCTTTGGGGCTGGAGCCGCGACCTCTTCCCCTGCCACGGCGTTGGCCTCTTTGACTGAACTGGGTGTTGTTACCCTGGTTAGGGGGCCAGTTGGTAGCAGAGTAAAATTGCTGTTGGTTTTGCTGCTGGCGTTGGCCACGAAAGGAGCGTCTATTGCCATAGCCGCGTCTGTTAGGGGGCCTAGAAATTTGGTCAAGAGTTTTGATGGTATCAAACTCTTTCTTCGCATGTTCTAGGGCCTCATCAACTGCTTTCCCAAACAGATGTGTTTCTTCTATGGGCTTATTTATCAGGGAAGCCTGGGTTTCTGGCTTAAATCCCGAATTGCACAGCCAGACGTGTCATTTGAGAAGTGTTCCCTGAACCAGGGAACGGCCAGCCGTCTCTGCAGCATCTAAGGAGTTCTTTACGATGCCCTGGTTTACAAGAGTTCCTTCTGAGATTGTAGCTAACAGGCGTGAACGCAGGGGTTCTGGTGCGTCCTCTGCTTCGCTGCGCAGCTTGCTCCACTGTGCATCTGCGTAGCTAGCTAGTAGGGAATTGTTATTTGCAATCCTAGTTGAAAAGGCGGCGGACGTCGTGATTCTCTTCCCAAGTGCGTAGAGCTTTTTGCCCTCTTTGTCAGGTGGTGCCTCACTAGTGGATAGTGGTACCCCTGCTCTTTTCCTTGTATTAGTAACTACGAGGGAGTCCGGAATAGAATGGCCTCTGATGTACAATGGGTCAGAGGGCGAAGGGCTGAAGAGCTTTTCTATCCGAGGGTTGACCCCTCTGACTAAGGCCGGATTGGAAAGGGAAGGAGTTATTCTTCTCTTTATAGAAGCCAGGAGCGGAATGGACTGGCTGACCGGGGCTTTTTCTTTAATAACTTTTTCTACAAAGTCTATGTCCGGAAGAGTCTCCCCTGTGTCTATTTCAAAATGCGCTGCTGCCTTGCGCAATAGTGCATTAAGTGAAGGCTGGTCATCTATGGGAGAGGTGTTTCCAATAGGTGAATCCTTGGGAGGAGAAGGGTGAAAGACATCAGGGTCTGAGTGCACTGATGGGGATTGCCAAGGCTGCACTGATGGGGATTGCCAGGGCTGCGAGGTAGCTGTATCTTCTTCGAAAGCTCCTGCACTTGTGTAAGGATCTTCTTCAAACCCCTCTTCCTCATGTTCTTCCTCTCCACCCAAACACTCATCTTCCTGGAGGTATTGCTCCTCTTCAGTGAGGTCATATACGTCTGTAGAAGGGGGAAACAGCCTAGGAATTTTGACCCTAGGGTCATCCTGGGGCCATTCTCTTAGTCTTTTGGGTGTGGGTGGGTTTTGGTTTCCCAAAAACCTTTCCATTTTCTCCATACAAGAATGGAGTCTTTCAAGGGTCTCATGGGGGACCCCTGAATAGTCTAGAGGGGGGAAATCAGTGTTTTCACCTTCAAAACGCTTAGAACGCTCCCACAACGTCGAAGAAAGGTTTCCGTCGCCATCTGAAAAGCCCTCCGGTAGTTGCAAAGTGCCCTTAGAATAAAGGGGAAGTTCCTGGCTACTCTTATGCTTTTTTGGCGTTTCTATAGCTTTTTGTGCGGTATTCGACGTTTGTTTCGTCGTCCGCTTACGTTTGTCTTCGGAAACAATTCTCGCCAGGCTCTCGACAACAAGGTTGTCAGTAGAGGACTCTGGTGTCGACGTTGCCTGCGTTACGCGTTGTTCCTCGACGGCCGCTCTATGGAGCGTTACGTCGGATGATTTTGGGGTAGCGCCCGTGTTTGATGAAAGCCCAATCGCTGGTCGCGACTGCGTTTGCGGGTGGGGCTTGAGACCCTTACGGTCTGAGGTAGACGCCGGAGTGCCCTGCGTCCCCTTCGGCGCTGATGGATCCTTCGTCTTTGACGAAGAAGAGCCGTGGGTTGTGTGCTTAGGCCTATGGGGTCTGTGTGCGTCCCTGTCGCCGGGGTGTTCATCCCCATGAGCAGGGCGTGAGCCGAGCCCGTCGGGGCCGGGGACGGACGTCGAGGAGCGCGAGCGCTCCTTCTGGGGGTTAATGACTTCCGTAACGGACGTCGAGTTATCACCCTCCTCGTCACTTTCTGTAACAGCGGCGGCGGGTGAGGAAACTGACTTCGATATAGCGTAGTCCGCCCACCTCTTAACTTTGCGTTCTTTAAGAGTTCTTGGTTTCAAGAGCTTACAGGCCGCGCAGCTGTCCTCCTTATGATCGAGGGACAAGCAACGATTACAGAGCTTGCGTTTGTCCTTCCAAGTGTATTTGCCCCTACAGCGTGGGCAAAACTTAAAAGGTGTCCTCTCCATAGCTGAGGCAATAATAACTGGTGATAACAACCCCAAGGGAAACATAGGGGAGAAAGAAAGACATTCTCAAAGAGAAGATAAAAGTTCGACCCCCACTCTCCCTACTGTATGTTGGCCGGCGAGGCCAGGCCACGTGTTCGGCAGCGCCGAAGGATCTCCTCCGTCTCTTCCCCTCCGTCGAAAACTTGCTCGGCGGAGAAACAGCTTCACAGCGAACGTCGAGGGGAGGGATCTTTAACAATATAATAAGTATAATTAAGGATCGAGGTCCGATAGTAAGTATTTGCAATGTCTCTCTAGGAGCTCTGCGTAAGGCGACCAGAAGCTGGGCGGAAAAAAACAATCCGAAGGACCTCGACGCGTGAGGGATTATGGGTACAACGCACGTCACTATAGGGATAGTGTTACAGACACGCCTTGTCGACGTCCCCTTTTCGACTAGGAAAAACAAAATGCAATACTCCGCAGTGACCACTGGATGTCGGACCTATGCACAGCATGTGATTCTAAGCAGGTTAACAAACATCAGAAATATAATTATTTTACACACTTCTAGTTCAACACATTAATCAAAGTTATTAAAGCAAGTTAAAATCAGTCAAGGAAAGTATACACAGCTCCCTGATTAAATTGTAGACAAGTTTGAGCAAGAGTGAAAACTGAGCAAAACGGTCCAGTGAAAACCAAACACAAATGGCACTCTAGCAATTTCTCACAAGGAAGGGAAACAACAAGTGATACAGGAATATACTCTTAGGCACCTTAGCAACACTTCCCAATAAGATTGTGAACAAGTTTAGGCAAGGCAGTACTTTAGCATGTATAATACTGAGGTGAAAACCAAGCAAAATGGCACTTCACAAGTTTAAAAAGTGTGAAGGAAAAGGTTGTTATAAGAGTTAGGTGCACCAACACATTTCTAGGTGAGAAGCAATCTAGAGAAGGCAGTTGTAACAGATTTAGCCAGAGTCAATAGGCCTGTGCCAGAGTCAGTGGAATAAGGCAAAAAGCCCAGGAGTAAAATGTTCTTGTAGCTGCAGTCAAGTCTTTGTTAAACGATTCGAAAAGGTGGTTGCAGAAGGTGAAACACAATGTTAGATGATTGGGGCTGCCAACCCAGCAGGTAGCTAAAGGTTTTAAAACAGCTTTAGCGGTACCAAACGAAAAGGGATGACTGGCGGAACAAAGTACCTTAAAATGTAGAAGAAGCTCCTGCGGTGGCGGTTGCTCCTGGCAGTTCCTGCAGTTCGGGAGATCCAGCATAGGAAGAGACTCTCGTCGTGGAGGAAGGTTCGAGTTACTGCACTGCCCAGGGATGAAACCAGCCGCGGTGCTGCCAAACGAAATAAAAAGGTACGCTCCTTTAAATCGCGGTCCGGGTGCCTCGCTATCCGGTCTCCGAGTGCAGGGCACTGGGGATTCGACCAAGGCAGGTCCTGGAAGACAATTGGCAAACTGGTTGGCCCCACCAGCTCAAGGGAAGAAGGCTCTTGCAGATGAAGATCTCTCGTTGTGTGGAGAAAAGTGGTGAGACGCTGCAGCACGGCTTCACCGGTGGTTCAGCTGTCTTTGGCTTCTCTCCTCTTCGGCTTCTTAGTTCCAGTGGCGATGTCTTGCTCTTCCAGTCCTCAGGACCCTGCTTTTATGCAAAAAAATCCCCATTCATACAGCCTAGCTGTCACTCACACAGCGGAGTGGTCATCCTGGCGGGAGACCCTCCAGCCTATCAGGGCAGAGTGTGACATGGGTTGCTGAGGCAATCTTGTCCAGGGGGCCTACTCCCCCTCCCACACAATGGTTCCACCCCAGACTCGTGGCGCCGAAGGAGGGCTTCTTGGCAGAAGCCCGCCAAAAGGACGAACAAAGGAACCCCGACCTGGGTTAGGATCTTAGAGAAAGACACGAGAATGAATGTATATAAAAGTTCTGGCAAATAAAACCTACTGGAGTCAAGGTAAGGAACAAGTTACTTACCTGTAACTGTTGTTCTCCAGCATGGGTCTGGCATGGATTCACACGCTCATGTATATTCCCCGTCGTCAGGCTGGGAATCCTCTGTAAAGAAAAATTAGTATCAATTTTGTTTCTGATCTGTCTTTCGTAGTAGTAACCAATCACTGATCTCTGCGTCATACTGACCACAGCCAATGACTGCCATCTCCCTAAGCCCCGCCTCTGGCAGCCATCTTCAGATTTGGTAGCACGAGAAGTGGCAGTATGACCAAGTGAAGAGCCGCAGAGGGGTAGGCCGAGGGTTCGCATGTGAATCCATGCCAGACCCATGCTGGAGAACAACAGTTACAGGTAAGTAACTTGTTCCTTCTCCAGCATGGGGTCTGGCATGGATTCACAGGCTCATGAATAAAAGAATACATAGCAGTACACACATGCACAACCACGGGAGGTGGCAAAGGCTCAACATTAAGCATTACATCCAAAACTCAACATTAAGCAATTCTTACCTCCTCACCAGGCTCACCTTAGGCGAACAGGTTGCGCAGCACTGCTTGGCCGACCCTGGACTCCTCCCTGGAATCCCGATCGACGCAGTAGAATTTCGTGAAGGTGTGCGTCGACCTCCACGTAGCAGGCCTGCAGATGTCCAGCAAGGGCACACCAGATAGGAACGCCGTGGTAGCTGCGATCGCTCTGGTGGAATGGGCTCTCGGACGGCCAGGCAGCGGTCGGTTTGCCAACCGATGACACTACATGATACAGCCGGAGAGCCATCTGGAAATGGAAGCCTTCGAGAGAGCCTTCCCCTGATTGACAGGTCCAAAGTTCACAAAAAGTTGTAACGTCTTCCGAAAACTCTTCGTGCGGTCCACGTAGAACTTCAGCGCTGTAGCCACATCCAGCGAGTGCAAAGTCCTTTCAGCCGGCGACGAAGGCGACGGGAAGAAAACAGGCAACACCAAGGGTTCGTTGAGGTGGAAGTCCGACGGCACCTTGGGCATGAAGGAGGGGTGGGTCCTGAGCACTACCCTTGTGTCGTGAAAAGTCAAGTACGGGGGCTTGCAGGAGAGGGCCTGGATCTCTCCCACACGTCGTGCGGAGGTGATGGCCACAAGAAACGCTGTTTTCCACGACAAGAACTTCAACGGAGCTGAGTGCAGAGGCTCGAACGGAGGTCCCATGAGCTTGGTCAGCACCACGTTGAGCTCCCATGCCGGGGCCTTCACCGGCGGGAACGATCTGAACAGTCCCTTCATGAATTCTTTCACCAGACGATGAGACCACAAAGACGTCCGTCCCGTGGTTCTGATGTATCGGGAGATCGCAGCAAGATGAATCTTGATGGAAGCGTGCGCCAGTCCAGCCTTGGCCAGCGTCAGCAGGTACGGCAGTACTTGAGGAGCCGTAACCCGTAGAGACCTCTTCCATTTGTGTCCGTAGCATTTAAGAGTTGAGGACGCCCTGGCCTTTGCAAGAACCTCTCTGCAGTCGGCCGGTATGTCGTAACCTCCAAACTCTAACGCTGCAGGAGCCAGGCCTGCAAGTTCAGCGACTTCGGGTCGTGATGGAGGATGGCGCCTCCTTCCCTGGAGAGAAGATCCGCGTCCACTGGCAGCTTGATTGACGGGGACGCTGACAAGTCCAGAAGGTCCGGGAACCATATCTGCCTCGGCCACGCAGGTGCGACGAGGATCATCCTGCACCGTGACCTCTTGAGCTGGTTGATGAGCCAGATCAGCAGCGGCAATGGAGGGAACGCATATAGGAACAGGCCCTACCAGGGGAACGAGAAAGCATCGCCCGTGCTCCTCGGCTGGGGAAACCTGCTGGCGAACCTCCGGCACTTGGAGTTCATCGCCGTCGCGAAGAGATCGATCTGGGGTGTGCCCCACCGTCGGAAGAGGCGGTCCACTAGATCCTGTCGTAGTTCCCACTCGTGGCACGAGCGCAGCTCTCTGCTGAGCGAGTCAGCGATGGTGTTTTTTATCCCTGCCAGATGAAACGGCACCAGAAACATCCCTTGGGCGACGGCCCAATGCCACAGATCCTGATCCTCCTTGGACAGGGCTGGGGATCTGGTACCGCCCTGCTTCCTGATGTAGAACATGGTGGTGGTGTTGTCGGTGAAGATCCTCACCACCTTGCCCTTGAGGGACGGAAGAAAGGACCTGAGGGCCCAAAACACTGCACGGAGTTCCAGGACGTTGATATCGAGGGACTTCTCCGTCGGCAGCCAAAGGCCCCTCGCGTGCAGATTTTCGGTGTGCGCTCCCCACCCTTCCAGGGAGGCATCCGTGGTCACTGTCTTCTGGTGGCCCGGGGTCTGGAAGTCCATGCCCGCCATCAGATGCGCGCGGGTGCCCCACCACCGGATCGCTCGTCGGAAGCTCTCGTCGAGTGTGATCGTGTCCTGGAAGCTGCCCGTCGTCTGGATCCAGCGAGCGTCCAGGAACTCCTGTAACGGGCGCATCCGAAGCCTGCACAGGCGGATGAGATAAATGCAAGAAGACATCATTCCGAGGAGGGACTTGATGGACCTCAACCTGGCCGCGTCCGCAACCAGCATCCGCTGCACCTTGCCCAAGATGGCCCTCGTCCTTTCCTCCGACGGAGAGGCCAGAAGCGCCACTGTGTCGAGCTTCGCTCCCAGAAACAGTGAGTCTTGAGCGGGCACCAGGTGGGACTTGGCGTAGTTTATGGAGAATCCCAGGTCCGTGAGTAGTTGGACGGTCCTCGCTGTGTGCTCCGCGGCGAGCTCCTTTGTCTTTGCTCGGATGAGCCAGTCGTCCACGTAGGGGTAGACGTGGATCCCCTCCAGGCGCAGCCGCGCCGCCACCGGTGCAAGGCACTTGGTGAACACCCTGGGTGCCGACCTCAATCCAAAGGGAAGGGTTCTGAACTGGTAGTGACGCCCTTGGACCACGAATCTGAGAAACTTTCAGTGTCCCTTTAGGATGGGGATATGGAAGTAGGCATCCTCCAAATCCAACGACAGGAAATCGCCCTCCTCCAGTTGACCCAGGACGTGCCGGAGGGTGACCATCCAGAACTTCTGTGCCTTGATGAATTTGTTCAGTCGTCGTAGGTCCAGGATGGGACGCCATCCTCCCGTCTTCTTCACGAGGAAGTATCTTGAGTAAACTCCGGAGCCCCGAAGCCTCTTTGAGACGAGCTCGATGGCGCCTTTCTTGAGCATCGCCTTTGCCTCCAAGAGAAGTTGAGGGACGTGATGTTCCTTCCTGGCCACGGGGGAGACGCGCGGGCACTTCTTTAGAAACTCGAGCGCGTGACCCTGGGCCAGGGCGACCAGCACCCAACGGTCGGTGGAGATGGACTCCCACACGCTGACGAAGTTCGCCAGCCGGCCTCCCACCGGGGTGCTTCGGTGGGGGCCCGACCCCACGGCCGGTTCAGTCCTGCTTCGACAAGGCTTTGCCGCCTTGTCTTCCTTGGCGACGACGACGAGGTCCGCCCGACTTGCCTCGTCCCCTGTAGGCTTCCTGTGACGACAAACGGGCCGCTTGACGATAGGTGGAAAATCCGCCGCCGGAACCTTTGGAGGCACCCTCCTTGCCTCCGCCGCTCCGAAAGGGCGGCCATCGTTGCTGGAGAACACCAAGCGCCCGGCCCGTCTCCGTGTCCGTCTTAATGGCTTGTAGGGAAATCGTCCACTGTTTTCCCAAACAGGTTGCTCCCGTCGAACGGCATGTCCAAGACTCTAGTCTGCACGTCCTGACGGAAGTCAGTTGCCTTGAACCATCCACGCCGTCTAAGGCACACGCCGTTGCCCAACTGGCGAAATCCAGTGTCAGCGATGTCCGCCGCTATCGTAATGGCGTGGTCCGACGCCACTTCTCCTTCCTGCAAAATCTCTAGGGCCTCCGCCCTCTTGTCATCTGGTAAGAAGTCCAGCAGGGGGGCGATTTTGTACCACAACTCCCTGTCGTAGCGGGCTACGATAGCCAAGTCGTTGGCAGCCTTAATCGTTGTCGCTGCCGATGCGATGACTCTGCGTCCCATCGTGTCCAATTTCTTTCCCTCGCCGTCCGGCGGGGAGGTTGACGTAGAGGCCGAGGCCCCCCCCGCTTTCTTCCTGGCTGCCGCGGAGACGACAGAGTCCGGGGTCGGCTGTGCCCAAAGTCACAAGGGGGCCGCGTCCGGGACACGGTACTTCTTCTCGTACCAATCCCTTCTCGCAGGCGTTGTGGATGGGTTCTTGAGGAGGGCGAGACCCTCATCCCAGATATCGTCCAGTAGAGGTACAGCGAGGACCGTCTTCCTCTTGGTCTCGCGCCATTGATAAAGGAAACCTTCCTCCTCCTCTTCCGGGCAGAGCTGGAAAAGCTCGGCTGCCCTGGCGATCATGGCATGAAACGATCCAATCTCGTCGGGCGGGGAAGCCCAGGGAGGAGGTGACGGGAGATCTTCGTCGTAAACCTAGTCTGTGCCCGTCGCGGCCGTGTCAGTCCCCGTATCATCCCCACCGGTCGTGGAGGAGGGCTGAGCAGGGCGCGATGGCTGAAAGGAGGTGGAGGATGAATCCTTCTTCTCTTAGGAGGAGGGCTCCCAGAAGGGCCTGGCTCCGGGTCCCCCGTCGGGAGAGGTTCCTCCAATGGTGGTAACGGCAATCTCGTCCTTATCTCCGAGCATAAGGACTGTATAGCCAACAAAATGGCCGCCGAGTTGTCTTGCGGCACTGGTTGAGGGGAGTCCGACGGGCGGTCAGGAGCCCCATCGGCACCCTCGACGTTCTCGTCGTCTCCTACGTCGGGGTCCCTCCCGACGGGCTGGTCGTCTTCCACGCTAACGCCGTGGCTTAAGACTTCGATCAGCTCCTCCTCCGAGGTTGAGGCCGAATCCACGACGACCTCCTGCCCCCCCCTTTTTCTTCTCCGTCGGAGGTTTCACTGGGGTCCTGTCGATGGGCATGAAAGAGGACTCCCTCCGCGGTGGCAAGGGGACTCTGGGCCCCGAGGTCGCCACCACTGGTGTAGCCCCCACAGGCTGAGCCAGGGCCTCTGCGACTGTCTCGATAGAGGCCTTGGCCGGGTGGATTAAGGCTTTCACCACCTTCGGTGTGCTCACTGCCTTCTCCTTGGGGGGAGGGTCACCGCCTCGCTCCCCCTCCGATGGGGCCTTCGAGCTCGACCGGGGTCTCTCCAGGAGCTTTGCCGGGTGCTCGGCCTTCCTCTTACCCGAGCCAGAGCGTTGGCTCGTGGTTGATGGTGCCGGGGAGGATGCGCCCTGCCTGGCGCCCGTAGAGCCTGACCGTTCGGCGCTCCCGGTGCCAGCGGACTCGCGATGCTTGGCCCTTCTGTTGGACCCCCGTCGCCGGGGCGCCCTCAAAAGGTCTTAGAAGACCGCTCGGACTACTTCTTCTCGCCTGACGGGCTCTTCCCTTCCAGCCAGTTGGCGAGACGCAGATGGCGGTCCTTCATGGTCCGTTCCGACATATTGCCGCAAAACGCACAGTCCTTCTCCACGTGCGTCTTGTCCTCATGCAGGCAGTAGAGGCAAAGGGAGTGTTCGTCCTCAAAGACATTCTGAAGCTGGCATCCAGGGCATACCCTGAACAGCTTTCCGGGCGTCGAGCTTCCCTTCTCCTGGGCCATGATCGAGATGGGCCTGAGAAACTTCTGGAGTCCTCCAAAAGCGTGGCTCAACGAAATCTTCACCCTTGAGGGGCGTAGAAGAATCCGACACGGGTCCCCGTTGATCGGATAAAGAAACGGTGGAGCTTGAGGCTCTTTTGACCGAAAAAAGAGAAAATGTTCCTAAGAAAAAGCGCGAAAGATCCCAACACTTGAACGTGCGGTAAAAATCTGAAGATGGCTGTCAGAGGCGGGGCTTAGGGAGATGACAGTCATTGGCTGTGGTCAGTATGACGCAGAGATCAGTGATTGGTTACTACTACGAAAGACAGATCAGAAACAAAACTGATAATGATTTTTCTTTACCGAGGATTCCCAGCCTGACGACGGGGAATATTCATGAGCGTGTGAATCCATGCCAGACCCCATGCTGGAGAATATAAAAATAAACCGACAGTATGTTAGAGGCTGTCAGTAAATGTGGTAGCCTCGAACAATGGGAAAATCCCATAGGGAAATATTTGCGGTCGAATATTTTTGGTAGTAACCACTGGCACCAGCCAAAAACTTGAGGGACTGTACGGTACCCTCTCAAAAATGAACATAAGGGAAAAACTATTAACCCTTGCCATTACCTCCATAGTAAGATGTGTTGTACTGGTTCGTTTCATAAAGAGTGACTAGTATGGGGACATTACAAGCCCTGGGAGACAGTAGTCAGTCGCATGGTATGGAGTCTGTTTGGGGATCGCTAGGACAGCCCTGTGTTACTGCACGGAGGGTGCTGTGTAACATGTGTAAAAAGATGGTTCCTATGAGGGTGAGATAAACCCCATAGACATTAAACACAAAAAATAGCCTAGAACACACATAGCAAATATGCCTAAGAGTGGGGAAAAGGGTCTTACTCTTAGCAGGAGAAAAAAACAAACCCTTCAAATCCAGCAAAGCTGCTGGGGGATTCTATAGGTAAGGGAAATTAGCCATAGATTGAGAATTCTCCCTCACATAAGGGCATGTCAGTTTCCCCATAAAAAGTGAGCGAAAACCCAGGGGAGTGCAGCTGAAGGCTGTGCTTCTCTGGCAAAGACAGTCAGTCAATGGTGTCTAAACAGCAGCAAAAAGTTTGGGGGTTGACACATGGAGGGAAAATTACATACAATTATGAAATCTTTCCCAGCACAGGCGAACCGTCAGGCTGCCTGGACCTCCGCTCATGGAGGCCACGGAACCCTCCATATGTACTCGCCTTGTCCGAGCTCTTCTGTGACTGGGTGTACATTTTGGACGTAGTCTTTGTAAGGATGGCTAAAGACTTGGCCGTTTGTGAGCTGTTTTTCTTTTTGTCCAGCTCCTCATCCGTGGTGGAGTGGAAGAGGTCACCCCCTTCGAACGTAAGGTCTAAGATGCGTTACTGAACATCCAGGTTGAATTCCGTAGCACAGAGCCAGGCTGTTCTTCTCATGTCCGTGGCAATGCAGATGGCCCAGCCAGATGTGTCGGTGTGGGCCACATTGGATTCCATGATGTTTTGAGCCACCATCTTGGCCTCTGCCAGTCCCACCTTGAATCGCGATTGGCTCTGCGCCGGAAGCTCTGGGAGGAAATCAGCAATTTCCCGCCAAAGCCTTTGGTGAACGGCTGCCAGCATGGCATCCGCATTGGCTTGACGAAGATACAGGGACGTGTTGGAATACAGCTTCTTCCCGTATGTCTCCAACATCATCTCCTCCTTGCCTAATAGCACCGCTGAGGAAGAGGACGACTGCGACTTGGAGTATAGTGAAGCCGCAGCAATCAATGAAGAGTGTGGCTGTGGGTGGGCCGATAACTAGAGTGTATCCCCCTCCATCTGCCTGTAATTTGTGTCCAGGCGTTGATTGACCGGCTCAACCGAGTGGGTCTTGAGCCAGACCTTTTTGGCCAAGGCTACCATGTCATCCTGCATCGGGATGCTCGTTTTTTGCTCTGGGACGCAGCTTGAGGACTTCTGCGAGGACCCCCTCTGCTGGTTGCTGAACCTCAGGTTGAGGAAGACCTGAGTACTCCGCCAGCCACACCAGACATCTGTGTAAGGCAATGGCAGACGACGGTGTGTCAGGGTCCTCCTCTTCATCCGTGTCCACCTGAGGGTCCGGTTGGTCCAGCACCAGTCGAGGGGTGCTGGGAGCCAAAGGCTGGGGAGTGGAGACCTGGAACCGGAGGCTGCAGCGGAGGCTGGTACGGAACCGCCTGCACGATCGGTTGGGGGGGGCGGAGCTGGCAGGTGAGGCTGCACAGGGGCAAGGGGCATCTGTACAGGGGCCTGCAGCGCCGTGACCATTGGCGGGAGCACGTCCCTGATTGCGTCCCCAAGGATTGTCCCCCATCCGAGGAGATTTCATGAGCCCGAGGAACCTTTAGAAAAATCTGTCCTTGCAGGCCAGAGTGGTAGGCGATATTGACAGGGTAGCAGGCAGCTGCTGGAGCCGTTGCATGCCCTGCCCATACGGACGCAGCGGGAACCTGTCCTGCGCAAATGAAGGGTAGGCTGTAGGCCACATACTTGGTTGAGATCAGTCCCACCTAGACACACGGTACTCCACCTGGCTCCCTGCCTTGGTGCGATATCGGGCAGATGTCAGGAATGCCTGGCACAGCAGCCATTTTGTCAAGCTGCCTTCCACGTGCCTGTCGTGTTGCTCGACTCACTGGGCCCTTCCCATCCAAGACTCTTGAGTGTGGATCATGGGGCCTACCCTGTTCCTTGGGCCAAGGCCTGGTAGGCTAATCGCCCTCGGCGGATTTGCTGGTAGAACTACGTATAGGCGTCCCCTTGGACATGTTGCCGATACTAGGGCGTGGCCCCTCGGGTGAAGACCCGGTAAAAGAACCTTCCGGTCCCTCAGCACTGTCATCGGGAGGATCTACTGACCCCTCGGCCTGTCGGCCAGTAGCCGATGTAGCCTCGGTGCTCGTGCTGGTATGAGGACCTGAGCGGTCCCCCTCCCGCAAGCAAGTCCTTGGGAAGGAGTCTCCCTTGCGGGGTGCGCTGGAAAAGAGCGGCCCTACCTTGGGCTTGGATCGATGATAGACAAAGTCCTTTAGGTCCTTTGGAGGCGATCTCTCGAAGAGCTCTCTCCACCTGGCTAGCCTGTTCTTCAGAGACTTCAAGGAAAGCGCATTGAACGTGGTACAAGCTTGCCAGCCGTGGTCTGGGCCAAGGCAACGTGGAGGTCTTTTGTTGGATGCAGCCCGTCGACGGATGGACACCTGCTGAACCCTGCAGAAGTCGACATGTGCGGACTGAGCACCTGAATTATAAAAAGACAAAAAAGACAGAAGATAAAAGGAGATTGAGGTGTGGCGCCAGAGGGCAGAGTCAGGGCAGCCCATGCTCCCAAGGTCACACCCCTGCGATCCTCTAAATTTAAAAGGAGAAGGTTTTTTCTGGTGAAAAAGGTTCCGTCTCCCATCTATTGGAAGGGACGCCCATGCAGTATGGATGAAAGGGGACGGGATGTAAGAGTAGGACGATTTACAAGAGAAGTTTGAGTGAAGCCTTGTGCATTGGCCCAATTTGAGGTCTCATGAGTCTTGACAGCACCACATTCAGCTCCCAGGCTGGTGGCAGGTGTATAGCAGGTGGAAAAGGATGAAAAAGGAACTTGGACTAGCCACTTACACCGGAGAAAAGATGTGGAAGAACAGGTGTAATGGGACACTGTCACGAGGTGCACCTTGTTGGAGGAGTGCGCCAAGCAAGCTTCCGCCCGAGAAAGCAGGTGAAGTAGGATGTCCTTTGTCTGAACAGCAAAAAGGGCAAGGCCCTGTGGTCTACACCAAAAAGTAAAGCATGTCCATTTGCTCTTGCAGCAGGTAAGTGTAGATGATGTGCAGGCCCATGCCAGAATGTGTCTGCAGCCTTGAAGCAGTAGGATAGAGCCGAAGTCAATGAGTACAGGAGCCTGGCCGTCATGTTGAGCGAGGCTTGGTCATGAATGATGATTGCACCCTCATCCCTGTAGAGCAAGCATATCCTGCTGAGGAGGAAGTGAGGGTCAGGGAGAGTATGTCAGAGTACTAGAACTGTCTAGGCTAGACAGCAGCCACAACAATCAGTCTGCATCGATGTGGTCTAAAAACAACACTCGAAACAAGGGTATCTGGGGGCGGTGGAGGTTGAGCATACAGGAATTTCCCTTGCTAGGAGATTGCGAAGGCATCCCCGATGCTTTCTGGATTTGGGAAGCTGCTGGTAAAGGTCACGCACCTTCTCGTAGATGACAAAAAGGTCAATTTCCGGAGTTCCTGGAGCTCTTACTCATGACAGGAGCAGAGTTCCCTGCTGAGGGAATCCGCCATGGTGTTCTGAACACCTGGAACGTGCAACGGAATGAGGAACCTGTAGTGTTTCAGTGTCCAGTGCCACAGTGCCTACGCTTCCGCAGACAGATCTGGCGCCTCCCTGCTTGTGTACATAAAACGTTTCGCTGTCATTAAAGATCCAAACCACTCTATCCCTGACCTGCAGGATGAATGACTTGAGCGCCCAGAAGACAGCAGAGCTCCAGAAGGTTTATATGGAGAGCCTTCTCCTCCTCCATCCATCCATCCATAAACCCTTGGCACGTAGAATTCCTGCATCTGCCCCCCCAACCTTCCTTTGTGACAATGACTTGACGAAGGGGCAGGAGAAAAAGCACCCTGAGACAGATGAGCTTGGACTGACCAGTAGCACAGCATCTTCCTGAATTGCGGTGTCAGCAGCTTTTTGTCCTCCCAGGAACATGAGATCTTGCCGCCAGCATGCATTGAGGAACTCCTGTAGAGGTTGCATGGGGAGCCTGCAGTGCTGCAGTAGGGGGATGCAAGACAAAATCAACCGTCACACTTTGATGAGAAGGGATTGAACCCTCTTCTCTGAAGGAATATCCCTGCAAGAGTATGGCCCAAAGTAGAGAGCCTGCTGAGATCAGACAGGTTTTGGATAATTCACAGAGAACCCTAGAGAGGGCAGGCATTGAAGGGTCTGTGCGGTGTTCTCGGCAGCCATGGTGGACGACGCACCATACAAGTCAGTCGTCTAGGTACGAGTAGACTCGTGCGCTCGATCAGCACAGATGAGCCACTAAGGGGGCCAGGCAATTGGTGAAAACACTGGTAGTGGAAACCTGTGACCAAGAAGCGCAGGTAGCGGTGGTGTTTCCGGTGGTTAGGGATGTGGAAGTAGGCATCATCTAGTTGCAGGAACTTCTGAAAATACCCTTCTAATATGGGCCTCCAACCCACTACTTTTCCATACTAGCAAGTACCTGGAGTAGACGCCATGCCCCTGCTGGTTGGGTGGCACTTTCTCGATGGCACCTTTCGACAGAAGAGACTTAACCTCTTGCAGTAGCAGATGTATGTGCTTTTCTACTTTCTGCAACAGAGGAATGGTGGGTGGTCGGATGACTAACTCCAGCCTATGACCTTGCTGGACAGGGGATAGCACCCACTAGCCAGTGGTGATGTTTTGCCACTTGTGGACAAAGTGCAAAAGCCTTACGCCCACTGGGGTGCGAAGGTGGGTGGACTGAACCCGAGGCAGGTCAGGTATGTTTAGCCAGTGGGCCTCTGGAGTGTGAAAGGGTCACGTTGGCGCTGGGTGCTCCTGTAGGACTGGGTCTATTTCCTGTATGCGTCGGACATCGAGTAGGAAGGCGACTCGTACGATGGAGACAGAGAAATTACTTACCGTAATGTTCTTTCTATGGATTCTTCTCTGGCAGAATCATCATCTGATATATATTCCATCCAGCTCTGCTGCTTCAGAACATTTTCGACAGGGGGCGTAGTGGACCCCGACTCAGCCGCCGATAGTCAATCGTTTTGCTCGGCATCCGATCATCGGCTCCGGAAGGTACGTCAGGAGTCTTATATATACTTTGTCACTACGCCCCACACCTCAGTTTCCCCCTTGTTTCCCCGAGCACACCACACTGCATAGGAAAACAGAGATAACAGGCTAATGAACACCCAAAAATGAAATAAACCTCTGAAGGAGGAAGAATTTGCAATAGACACTAACAAAGTAGCGTCAGAAAACACACTTTTTAAAAAATGTGTCAGGAAGGACCGAAAAAGGTTGGAGGACCATCGTCAAGTCATCGTTAAAGAGGAGATGTGCAGCACCCATCGACGTTCTGAGCGGGGATTGATGGGAGATGAGGAATCTGTGGGAAAAGAATCCATAGAAAGAACATGACGGTAAGTAATTTCTCCTTCAATGTATTGCCATTCTCCTGCAGATTCATCATCTGATAGACTACCAAAGCAGTAGACGGATGCGGGCAGAAAGTTAGACTAAGTTTGCAGCACTGCCTTCCAAAATGTGCATCAAACATACGAGCCACATGTAGACCATAGTGCTCAGCAAAGATATGAGGGGATGACCATGTTGCTGCGCGACACATATCCCTAACAGGCACTCCCCTGTGTGATGATTTGGATGCCGAGACTCATAGTCGAATGAGCCCTGGTGCTGGTCGTTCATTCATTCATTTCCAGCATATTGGTAGCATTCCGCTATACAGAAAATGATCCAGGACAAAGTTTGCTTGATTATGGCCATGACCTTATAGGCTAAAGAAAAGGCCACAAAGAGTTTGCCTGCTCTTCTGAACTGAGACGTCCTCGCAATGTAATAACTTACCACCCTTTTGGGATCTAGGTGATGAAATCGCTCCTCCTCCTTAGAAGGAGTCGGGGGAATATAGAAGACCGGGTGGTCAATGGATTGCAATAGGTGGAACTCAGACAACTTTGCGAAGGAAGCCAGGCCTTACCCTGAGCAAGACTTTCACCTGGAAAAATATAAAACAAAACGCAGGCAAGGAGGCTTATAGCATAAGGCCTGTAGCTCACTCACCCGCCTTGAGGATGTAATCGCAGATGTAATAGCCACCAAACCAAAAAGGCTATTTTTAAGTAGAGCGTCTCAAAGAACAAGAAACCAATGGCAAAAAAGAGCCACCATCAGATATGTTAGTACCAGATTAAGGTCCCAATCCGGGACAACAAAGGTAATTGGCAGGAACTTTTTTACAAGACCTTTCAGGAATTGTGCCATCACCGGTATCGTAAAAAAGGAACTTTCATCCAGACCAGGTCACCAAATATCCTTTGACTGTGGCACCCTGAAGGCCTGCCGAGGCCAGTGACAGAAGGAACTCCATCACTGTAGTGGTGGAGCAAGAGAAGTGGTCAATCTCTTGTTCCCTGCCCCACGCCTCAAATCTTATCCGCCTGCACGCGTACAAATATCTTGTAGACAGTCTAGATGCAGCCAGCAACACCTCAAGCACTTCCTCAGTCATCATACCTCATCCTCTAAAGAGCCACACATGGAGGTTGAGGGATTCTGGGGTCGGGTGGGGTATGACATGCATTACTCACCGTAATAGCATTTCTGATGATTGTATCTGCTTGGATTAACATGCTGTGCATGTGGTCCGACATCCAGTGGTAACTGCAGAGTATTGCATCTGGTCTTTCGAAGATCGACAGGGGACGTCGGCATAGGAGTGTTTGTAATACTATCCCTACCGTGACGTGTAGTGTACCCAAAATCCCTCACGCGCCCTGGTCCCTCCGATTGTATTTTTTCTGCCATGAGGGAGCCTAAGGCCAACGCGAGTGAGCACATAAAAAGAGAATGTAGTAACACGTCTATGTTCTTTCCACGCGAGCGGGGAGGAAGGGTGGGCGCATGTGAATCTAAGCAGATGCAATCAACAGAAGAACAAGTTACTGTTAGGGAGAATTCTCTGTTTAGGCTGAATTTCCTAACCTAGCGAGTCCCCCAGCAGCTTTGCTGGATTTTTGGGGTTTATTGTTTTTTCCTGCCAAGAGTGAGACTCTTTTACCCTCACTCTTGGACATGATTTGAGTGTATTCCTTTGATTCTAGATGCGTTTAATGGGCTATGGGGTCTTTTACTCCATAGAGCTTCATGTGTTTTTGTGATGTGTGTTACACAGCACCCTCAGTGCAGTAACACAGGGGTGTCATAGTGACCCCCCATTATGGACTCCATACCCTGGGACTGACTACTGTCTCCCAGGGCATGTAAAGTCACCATTGACTTTACTAGTCTTGAATTCTGAACAGAACCAGTACAAACCATCATACTGTGGACGTACTGGCCGGGGCAATTCGATTGCCCCGGGGTCTGTTGGTCGAGGGGGCACGTCTCCGTGCCCCCTGATCGAGTTTTGGCTGGTGGCAGTGGATACTACTTTTTAATTTCATCCGCGAATATTTCTCGAAGGGATTTTCCCATTGTTCGAGGGTACTATCTTTATTTAATTACGATAGCCTCGAACAAACTGCCGGTTTATTTATTTATTATTAATTCTCCGGTTGGTATTTTTTGCCAAAACTCGGTTCAAAAATGGCGTTTGTGTTCTCTTCTGTGACTCCAACCCAAGTCGAGCTCTTTGTTCCACTTTTCTGGAGGGCTTCTCCACAGAAGCCCTCCAAAGTGGTGCCCCTCTGTCTGGGGTACTTAGGAGGGCTGGAGGGGGATTTAGGCACCCTGGACTGAGTTGCCTAGTCAACTCAAGTCGCACTCCGTCCTGATTGGCCCAAGTGGTGAGCCGGCCGGCTCACCACTTAGCATGTTTGAGTGACAGCTAGGCTGAGTGAATGGGGGTTTTCTGCATAAAAGCAGGGCTTTGGGGACTGGAACTTCAGAAGTCGCCACAGGACCTAAGAATCCGACGAGGGAGAAGCTGAGCCGACCTGCTACGACGACACCACCGGTGGAGCCCTGCTGAACCGTCTCACCACTTTTCCCAACGACAGAGGAGATCTCCCACCGGAGAGTCTTCTTCCTTTGACTGGTGGGGATAACCAGTTTCACCTTCTTTTCGCCTTCCCGACGCATCTCGTGGCCGCCTTGCCTGTGCCAAGCACCCCGGCAACCGGAATACCACGTTTTACCACGACCGCGAAATAAAGGGTAATACCTTTAACAGGAAAACTCTGCCGCTGGTTTCTTCCCTGGCAGTGCAACGACCTTCATCTTTCCTCCAAGTCGAGATCTTCTCTTCCTCTGGACGACGCCGAGACGTGCACCCGCTGCCAGGAACAACTGCCACTGCTGGAGGCTCCTTCCCACTTAAGGTACCGTGTTCCGCCTGGCTTCCCTTGCCACCGACTGTACGGGGTAGATTTAGCCCCCGGCTTTCGAACCTGGGTTAGCCTGGCTAAACTTTTCTGAGCCTCTCTAAACTCTTTTCGAACTCTCTGCAAGACTTTCAAAGCCTAGTGTAACTGTGTGATCTTGGGCGCATTTGTGCTCTGCTCTCTCTAAGAGTGGGCCCAGCCTATGGACTTTGGCTCACAAGTGACTTTTGCTCTTCTGCCTTGCTAAAAGTGTTCCTAAATCTTAGAGTGGTGTATCTTCACATATTCTGCCTTTTTCATGAAATTATTGGAGTGCCATCTATAGTTAAGCACTCACCTCTGTCTGGAAATAAGTGGTGTTAACTAAGACTTATCTGATAAGGAATAAGGGTTATATATATATTATAATAGTAACTGTGTTTAGAGTGTTTTACGATAAGAGTGCTGGAGTGTTTCAAACAGTGTGTTTTTAAATAAATAATTATATACTTTGATACCAAAGCGCTGGTCAGTGTTTGCTTGTGCTATTGTGCCTGAGTGCCTATTGTGTATACTTTGCATACTGCCTAACTCTTCTTGAGGGAAGTCTGACTGCTCAGCCACAGCTACCAGGTAAATCTGGGTGGTACAGACTGCTACCAAGTGGGTTTACTGCTAACACCTGTAGTCCAAAAATCTTTTGCAGTGTTCCCAAAGGGAACTGCACAGGTTTCTGCCTAACAGTTACTTTCTTACCTGGTAACATTCTTTCGATGGGATGTTCCTCCGACGTATTCCACATCTAGGACAGTAATCACGACAGCTGTGCTGCCTCAGAAACATTTTCGGCGTAGGCATCCTGCGTCAATGACGTTGATACGCTGTCCTAGAGGGCCTCCATCGAGGGTCGACTTCACCGGATGTTATATCTAGGACGCACGGCGCCTGTAGCCTCAGTTGTAATTTTTACCAGAACATGTGGCACCAAGCTCTTGCCAGTATGACTGAAGAAAGCCTTACGGAAATGTAGGCTGCAATTGCATTAGAAATTCTGTAGAGGGGCAGGCTGGGAGGGTGCGATGTGGAATACCCAGAGGAACTTCCCATCGAAAGAACGTTACCAGGTAAGAAAGTAACTTGTTCTTCGAGGGGATTGTGTCCTTCGACGTATTCCACATTTATGACAGACTCGCAAAGCAGTACCAACGTCTGGAGGTGGGAAAAAGAATTTAGAATTTAAGGAAGGCCCAATCAAATTGCAGAATACAGGACCACCTTACCAAAGGCCAAATCTTTCCCATGGATAGAGTCCAGGGAATAGTGCCTTACAAAAGTATGGACAGAAGCCCATGTGGCTGCTTCACAAATATTACGAATGGGAACACCCCTCTGCAGAGCAGTAGAGGCAGCCACACCCCTAGTAGAATGAGCCTGTAAGCCTACCATAGGGTCCTTACCCACCCAACGATAACATTCAGAGATCGTCAAAATGATCCATCTGGACAAGGTCTACTTGGAAAGAGCTTGACCTAAACGCCTTCCAGCGCATCCTACAAATAGCTGATTGTCCACTCTGACCCGGGACATCCGTGAGAGAGAGAAGCTCAAAGCTCTCCTCGGATCCAACCTATGGAGCCTCTCCTCTTCCTTACCAGGATGCGGAGGAGGATAGAACGCCGGAAGAATTACCTTCTGGCTCAAATGAAATTCCGACACAACCTTCGGAAGAAAAGGACGACGAACCCTCAGGACAACCCTGTCCTTATGGAACACCGTGAAAGGTGGCTTGGCGGAAAGTGCCTGCAACTAACTCACTCTGCGAGCGGAAGTAACCGCAACTAAAATTACAGTCCTAAAGGTCAACAGTCTCAAAGGACAAGAATGTAAGGGCTCAAACGGAGCTCCCATTAGGAATTTTAGAACCAAGTTCAAATCCTATCCTGGCACCTGGAAAGGCGATGGTGGAAAAACATTAGTTAGCCCTTTTAGAAACTGAGAAATCAAAGGAATCTTAAAATAGGAACACTCCTCAGACAAGCGCTTGAATATTGACAGCACCGCCAGGTAACCCTTAACGGTACCCACTTGTAGGCCTTTGTGAGCTAATGAAAGCAAAAAAAGACAGAACCACAGGAATTGAACACTGAAAAGGATCCAAATTCTGAACCCTGCACCAGTGGCAGAACTTTCTCCAACGGCAACGGTACAGGGATTTTGTTGCTGGCCTTCTGGCCGAGAGCAACACCTCCATCACGTCTTCAGGGAGGTCCCAATCCTTGTACCTCAACCTTTCAGATGCAAAGCATGAAGGTTGAGAGGCTTGACCTCTGGATGGAGAACCCGACCCCCCTCCCGTGAGAGCAGATCGTCTCGATAGGGAAGACAGCGTGGAGGGCAGATGGACATGTCAAGAAGGTCCGGGTACCACGCTCTCCTGGCCCATGCCGGAGCAATGAGGATCATTCTGGAACCGAACCTCCGTAACCTCTGCAACACTTGCGGGATGACGGGGACTGGTGGAAACTCGTACAGCAGTGGAAAGCACCACTCCACTACGAATGCGTGCCCTAAGGCTATTGGAGGAAATTCCCGCAAGCAGAACTTTTCGCACGTCCGGTTCACACTGGTGGCAAAGAGATCCACTTCTGGGGTCCCCCAAAGGGCGAAGATCTCCAACAGAACTTCCAGAGCCAGCTCCCACTCGTGAGAGAACGTGCTCTGCCTGCTCAGAGCGTCCGCCGCCGTGTTTTTGTCGCAGGCCAGATGAACTGCCGCAATCGAAATTTTGTGCTGAATGGTACAGAATCAGAGCTGCATCGCAGCTCTGCACAGTGGGAGTGACTCTGCCCCCCCCCCTTTTTGTTGAGGTAGTGCATGGCCACTGTACTGTCCGTCATAATCAGGACATTCTTCCCCCACACAGACAGAGAAAAGCCTTAAGGGCTAGCCTGACGCCCTCAGCTCTAAAAGATTGATGTGGAGTCTGGACTCTAACAGAGACCAACGACTGCTGACTCAATATATTGGCATGAGCTCCCCATCCCGTGAGGGATGCGTCCGTCACGATCATCACCTCCGGCCAGGGTAGCCAAAATGGTGCTCCCTTCAGATTTCCTCGTCGCCCCACCACAGAAGATCCTGGGCAACCGAGGACGGCACCTGAACGGGATCCGGCATCCTGCCGGAGGACTGCGACCACTGCATCTTGAAAGCCCACTGCAGAGATGATATCCGCAGCCTGGCCTCCGGCACCAATAGAATGCAGGATGCCATGAGGCCGAGCAACTTCAAGAACTCGAACGTCTGGAGACTATGGGCATGTTGAAACTCGTCCACCATCTGCAGAATGTGATGAACCCTCTCCTGGGGAGGGGAACACTGCCCCAGAGATGTGGCGAGCACTGCTCGGATGTACTGGAGCCGCTGGGAAGGTGTCAAGTGGGAATTCTTTAAGTTGAGGGAGAAGCCCAGCTTGTGCAGGGAGTGGCAGGTGACGGACAAGTGATCCAGGAGTTGCTCGGGAGAGCGCACCCTGATCAACCAATCGTCCAGGTAAGGGTAGAAGTGAATCCACCCTTGCCTGAGATACGCTGCCACCACCACCATTAGCTTGGTGAAGACCCTCGGGGCAGAGGTCAATCCGAACGGCAGGACCCGAAACTGAAAATGTGAGTCGCCAACCGCAAACCTCAGGTACTTCCTGTGCTTGGGATGAATCGGCGCATGAAAGTAAGCATCCTTGAGGTCGAGAGACACCAACCAGTCCTGAAGTTGACGGGCCTGGAGGACTTCAAGAGTAACCATCTTGAACTTGTCCTTCCTGAGGAGTTTGGTCAAACCACGCAAGTCCATGATGGGTCTCGATCCCCTGTCTTTTTTTCGGGATAAAATATGGGGAACACCATCCTTTGTTCCTCTCCGCTACAGGCACCAGTTCTATGGCGCCTTTCTCCAGCAGGGATAGGATTTCCTGCGCAAGGAGTGGATCCGAACTCTTCAAAGAGAGCTTCCCCGGTGGATTGTCGTGAGGCCTCTGCCGGAAAGGAAGACAGCAGCCGTTGGCTATGATCTCCAGAACCCACGCATCTGAAGTCATGGCACGCCATTCTACAAGATGCTGCGCCAGCCTTCCCCCAACCAGCAAACCATGGGCCATGGCCTCATGACTGAGCGGAAGCGGCTGCGGCAGTGCCTGAAAGCAAGGAGGCAACTGCCCGAGCTGCTTTGACACCTCGAGTACCTTGTTTTCCACCTCTGGTACTCCTACGTTGGCCCCTTTGACTGGCAGCTCCCCTCGATCTACCAAAGGAAGTGTAGTATCGAAAGGAACCTCCCCTCCATTGCTGTCCCCTAGGACGAAAAGGTGGAGGTTGACGTACTGCAGCGCTCAACTACTTCGCTGCAGCTTTGGAGGTCTGCAACCTCTAAAGGCTCTCGTCAGCCTTGCTGCCAAAAAGATGGACACCATCAAAGGGCATTTTGAGAAGCCGGACTGCACATCAGGAGCAAACCTCGACTGCCACAACCACGCAAATCTGTGCATCACGGTGCTCGCCGCCATGGACCGGCTGACACAGTCTGCCACGTCCACACCAGACTGAACGGTTTCACACATGGCATCCTTGCCATCCTCCACGAGGGCTAGAAAGCCATCCCGTTCCTCCCCTTCGGGAATATGTTCAGCCGCCAAAGATACACAATTCCACAGAGTGTGAGTGAATCTTGCTAAGGCACGAACAGAGTTGGCTGCCTTAAAAGCCATACCCCCAGATGAAAATACTTTCTTCGCCGAAAGCGCTTGTCGTCCCTACCCGGAGGGATGGTAGGGTAAGCAGCCTGCTTCGCTGGGGCCGTAGCCGCCTGCACCACCAAACTCTCCAGAGTGTGGTGCTTGAACAAGTAGCAGGGGTCACCACTGGCTGGACAGTATTTATCGGACGCGACTTTCCCAATGCCAGGAGACTCTCCGGAGCAGTCCAAGCCGCGGCCACCCTTCTTTGTAAGGCCATATGAAACGGCAGATATATTGGACCAAGGTCAGTGGGCGGACCTTGGTCCAATATATCTGTCAGGTCATCCTGCAGAAAATCAACAGGTGGCGCAGACCACCCCAAGTACTCAGTTACCCTCGGCATGAGCGCCTGTACGAGGACTCTGCATGTGTGCCAGGCTCAGGCCTGCCAAACTCAACCTACGGAGAGGTGTCCAGACTACTGGCATAATGTAAAGACGGACGTAGGTCTTCCATTTGGCCGTGACCAGAGAACAGGTCACCGGGAACCTCCGGAGGCAAAACCCCCTCATCCGACTGTTCTTCCACCTCTGAGATGTAGTCCAAAGGCTGGAATAAATCAAGCCTGGGGGGATGACCAGAGAAAGACTCAAAAACAGGCCTCACTGACTTGCAGAGGGCCTTCCTTGGATTTTCCACCACTCTCCGGGGCACCTCTGGCAAATTCTCCTCGAAAGGCGTTGAGGGCGCTGATGGAATCGGCGTCGACCGAGGCGTCGACTTAGGCAACGGCTTTGAGGCCGGAGCCCCGAGCGTGTCCTTTGACGGCCTCGGCGCCGATGGCATCGACCACCTCGGAGCCGGAGCCTCAAGAAAGTCCCTCGACGGACATGGCGCCGACAGCGCTGATGCTTTCTTCGAAGGCCTCACAGGGACTGGGACATGGACCCGGCACGGCTATTGCGATCAATCTTGGCTGTCCCATCACGACAGCTCCCGATGATTGCGCTGACCGCCCGAGCGTGTGTGAGCGGTGGCCCTAGCTCGTTCCTTGCCGGCTTCTCTCGAAAACGCGGACGGAACGGTGCCCTGCGATTCGAAAATCGCCATCATCTCGTTGTGGAATGCGTCCCATTCCGCCGGTGATGAATGCTTGTTGGGACAAGCCACCTGCCGTATGGCAGAGTCCTCTGACTAGGACGGGGAAGGCAACCGGTGACGGCGCTTCCTGGAGTGCCTAGAAGAGGCAGAGGAATGGCCGGACCTACTCCGCGACCAAGACCTCCTCGACTTACGCCGACGTGGAGAGTCGCCCCTTGAGTTGTCGGTCGAAAGCCCAGCGGATTTCGACTTACGGGGTTTAGAAACCCTACCTACCGTTAACTGCTTCCGCTCCCGTAAGGCCTTTGAAGTCAGGGACTGGCAGTCATCGTAGTTTTCTGTGGCGTGGCTCTCGCTAAGGCACCAGAGGCAGACGTCGTGCAGGTCCGTAATGGACATTTTAGCACTGCAGTCCCGACACTTATTGAAGCCCGACTTCGGGGTAGAAAAAGACAGACATTCTCAAACTTTCACAAACGAAGTAGAAGAATCAAGCGCACCGAGATTCCGAGGCAGACATGTTTGTGGAAAAAATGGAACTGAGGGTACGGGCGTCGTGCGTCCTAGATATAACATCCGGTGACGTCAACCCTCGACGGAGGCCCTCCAGGACAGCGTATCGACGCCAGAAAAAAATTCCGAGGCAGCACAGCTGTGGTGATTACTGTCATAGATGTGGAATATGTCGGAGGACACAATCCCCTCGAAATGCAATTATGATGAGTAATGCATGTCTTCTGATGCTTCTTAATTTGCTTAGAATCACATGCTGTGCATAGACTAGCGAGCAGTACCCGGAGTTGAAGGTGGGTTGTGAGAAGGAACAGTAGTTAAAAGATGTCTTAGTACTGCTCGTCCCACCTGAGAATCAGACCTAGAATGAGTGTCTAGGCAATAGTGTTTTGTAAAGGTGTGTACAGAACTCCAGGTTGCCACTTTGCAAATGGACTCTAGGGGAACATTTGCAATAAATGCTATGGAAGCCCAAGTGCCTCGAGCAGAATATGCTCTAGGCTTGAAGGGCAGTTCTCTCTTAGCAAGAGTGTAACAAAGTGTGATGCATTTGACTATCCACCTTGAGATGGCTGCCTTAGAGACAGGATCCCCTTCTCTGCAAGCTGCCACTAAAATGAAAAATTGGTTTGTTTTCCGCAGTGGTTTTGTTCTTTCCAGGTAAAACATGAATGCCATGTGCACATCTAACGTGTGTAGGCTTCTTTCAGTCATGTTAGTGGGGTTCTGGAAAAAAGTGGGCAGTTCTACTCACTTGTTCACGTGGAACTTGGAAATAAATGTAGGTGCAAATCGAGGGTGGTGCGCAGAACCACCTTATCTCTGAAAAGTAACTAAAGGGTCTAGTACTGAAAGGGCCTGTAGTTCACTAACCCTTCTGATAGAAGTGAAAGCCACTAGGAAGGCTGTCTTATAGGTAAGGTCTTTTAGACTTGCCTTGTGCATATGCTCAAAGAGGGATCCCATGAGTCTAGTTAGAACCACATTTAAGTCCCATCTGGGAGCTGGGTTAGAAATGGGGGGGATGAATCCTTTTAACCTCTTCCATGAAAGCCTTGATAACTGGTATTTTCCACCACAACACCTTTTGCTGTGACGCAGTGTAGGATGAGAGAGCAGCTAAGTGAACCTTCAAGGAATTAGAAACCAGGCCTGAATCCAGTAAGTGGGTCACGTACAATACAATGAGTAGGAGAGCAGTCAATGGGATCAACGACCTTGGCATAACATCAGATAAAGCATTTCCATTTACTGGAATAGCAGTATCGGGTGTTGGGTTTTCTTGCTTCCCTGAGTATGTCCATACATCTCTGAGGGAGTTGAAGGTGTCCAAACTCTGACCTCAGGAGCCAGGCCGCTAAGTTCAGAGTTTGCAGGCATGGGTGCAGTGTTTCTTCCCTGTTCTAAGATAACATGTTGCACGGGCAGGGTAGTTTCATAGGAGGGAAGAGGGACATCTCCATCAGATGAGAACCAGGGTTGGCAAGCCCACATTAGGTCCACCAGTATCATGGTGACTGGTTCCTGGTGCATCTTGTGCACGATCTTGTTGAGTGAGTCGTTGGGAAAAGTGTAAAAAAATGTCCCTGACCATGCTATACACAGTCCGTTCCCCTTGGAACCGGTTCTGTGGGTACCTGGAGGCGTAATCTTGGCATTGGGCGTCCTCCAGAGTTGCGAACAGGACGATCTCTGGGAAGCCCCATTCTGCGAAAACATTGGAGACTGTCTTCGTGTAGTCACCATTCGTACTCCTATGGTCAGTGGGAAGTCTCTGCTGAACACATGGGCCAGAAGATGGAGTTCCCCTGGAACATGTTGGGACAACAAACATTCTGTGTTTTAGAGCCCATATCCAAATGTTTTGGGACAGCCTGGATAGCCGTGGAGATTGTGTACCCCCTTGTTTGTTCAGGTAGTACATTGCTGTGGTGCTGCCTGTCAATATCAGGACTGTCCCCTGTAACTGTGTCTCAAAGGCTTTCAGTGCTTTGAATATTGCCAATAGTTCCAACAGATTTATGTGGTTGGATGCAACTTGTGGGGACCACGCGCAGTGCCTCGTCTGCTGAAGCAGGTAAGCACCACACCCTGTGAGAGATGAGTCGGTCGTGTGGCTTCTGGTGCGGGGGTGGTGAAGGTTTTCCCCTTCAAGAGGTTTTCCCTCAACCACCACTGCAGAAAGAAAACGAGGGCTGGCGAGACAACTACCAGATCTTCCCCATTGTCCGCTGGCCTAACACCACTGGCAGTTGAGCCACACTTGCATGGGACACATGCGCAGACATGCGTGAGGAACCAAGTAAATGCATGATGCCATCATTCTTAACAGTCACATGGCCTTGTGTACAGTCACTTCCCGACTGGCTACATACTGAGGGATCTGGAACATGTTTTGAACCCTCTCGTTGGAGGGGAAGACGAAGCAGTCTTTTGTCCTAATTAGAGCCCCTAGAAACTGTTTGACTTGACTGGGGTCTAGGCTGTTTTTCTTCTCGTTGATGGAAAATCCCAGAATGAACAAGGGGTCTATTGTCTTCTGAATGTTCAATAGGCATGTCTCGTAGGATTCCCCTGTTATGAGCCAGTCGTCGAGGTAAGGGTAAACTGAGACAGATAGTCTGCGCAGGTGTGCTGCCAGTACTTTTGTAAACACCCTTGGTGCAGAGGCAATGCCGAAGGGGAGTACCTTGAACTGATAGTGCCTGTCCTATCATGAATCTTAGGTATTTTTCTGTGCGCTGGCAACATCAAAATATGAAAGTATGCATCTTTCATGTCCAGTGTTGCCATGTAATCCCCCTGTTTCAACAGCTGGATTACTTCCTGTAAAGTGACCATACAAAACTTTTGAGGTTTGACAAACTTGTTTGCTGGCTGCAAGTTTAGCACAGGGCGCATGGTGAGATCCTTTTTGGGTACAAGGAAGTACACTGAATAAATACCCTTGTTTACCTGTAGAATAGGGACGGCTTCTATGGCGTCCTTTCCTAGAAGGGTCTGCACCTCTTGCAGTAGGATTTGCAGGTGGTCCGGCGTCTTGGGTGGTCGGGCAAATTCTATACAGTACCCGTGGGCGACAGTCTTGAGTACCCACTGGTTTGTTAACCCCTCCCATGCAGTGAGGTAAGATGTTATTCGCCACCCGACCGGGGTGGCATGGGAGGGGACCTGGATCCGAAGGTCATTTCTGACCAGAGGCCAGGGCGCCTCTGGGGTTGGAACCTCGACCACTACCTTTCCCACGCCACTGTCCTCTGGGTGGATAAGTGGTGGAGGGAATAGAATTCCAGGTGTTTCCTGCTTTATGCTGGTTCTGGGGAAAACGAGATTGCCCATGAAAGGTCTGGTGGGTGCCGCTTCCTCTCTCAGGAGAGGGTTTATGGGTAATCTGTTGAAGGGACTCGAGTGTTTCATGTTCTTTCTTGGCTGTTTTGAGTGCATCGTCCACTGCCTTTCCAAACAGGTTGGTTTCTTCAACGTGTTTGTCAATTAGTGATGCTTGGGTCTCTGGTTTCAAGCTGGAGTTCCTGAGCAAGGTATCTTGTGCCAGGGATCTCGGCAGCGTCCAGAGTGTTTTTGAGCACATTCTGGTTCACTTGCTTGCCCTCGGCAGCAATGGCGAGCAAATTGGTCCGTGTAGGTTCTCGCACTTCTTGAAGGCGTTTTGGCAGAAGGGTCCACTGGACGTCTGCATAGCTGGCCAATAGCGTGGTATAGCTATAGGGGTGGAAAACGCAGCAGCCGTTGTTACCCTTTTTCGTCATGCATAAAGTCTTTTGGACTCCTTATCGGGTGGTGCCACTCCTGTAGACAGGGGAAAACCAGCCAGTTTTCTAGTCATGGTAACCACTAAAGAATCTTGAGTGGCATGACCCTTGATGCAGGCAGGGTCGGTCGGAGAAGCTGGAACAGCTTCTCCACCCAGGGGTTCACTGCCCTGGTGTAAACAAGGAAGGTGGCAATCTCCTGGCCTGAGGTTTTTCTTTAAGTATATCCTCCGTAAAAATCAGAGTCTGGTAAAGCCTCTTGAATGGCAGTCTGAAAATGGTCAGCCGCCTTCTTCAAGATGGCATTGAACGCCATCTAGTCATCCACTGGGGAGGCTTGGCGGGCCGGAGTGGAGGGAGGGTAATCTACACACAAGACATCGGGGTCCTGGGTGAGAGTAGGGGAACTACAGGGTTGGGAATCAACCTGACGGGTGTCCTTTCAATTGTCCATAAAACCTGTTTGATCATCCACATTGTAGTTTTCAAGAAAGGTGTGTTAGGGCGAATTCTCATTTATGGCTAATTTCCCTACCTAGTGAGTCCCTCAGCAGCTTTGCTGGATTTCTGGGGTTTATTTTTTCCACCTGGTAAGAGTGTGAGCCTTTTTCCCACTCTCACGTGCGTTTTGCCAAGTGTATTTCTACTGTTTGTGTGATCTTGGGCTCTGGAGCTACACCACTCCATGAGCCCCACTTTTTGTGTGTTACACAGCATCTTCAGTGCAGTGACAAAGGGTTGTCTGAGACTTCCCTCCGACTCCATTTTTCTGGTTGACTACTGTCCCCCAGAAACATGTCAAGTTGCCATTAACTTTATATAGTCACTTTAAACTACAGACCCAGTACACCCCATCTTACATGGAGTATTGGAAAGGGTTAGTTTGTATCCCTTTTTGTCTGATCCTCTGAGCTTTATTTTGCTCTCTTAACACTAAGACTTGGCTGGTGGCAGTGGTATCTACCCTAACTTTTCTACCGCGATTATACTATATAAACATGGTACTGTTTTAGGCTATTATATTAGCCTCAAACTTAAGCCCGCTTGACCAAACTCTTTATTTTGGCTCTGGTTGGGTTTTATCGCCATTTCATTTTGTTAAAGTCCTTCTTGTGTTTTACTTTGCATGTCAAAACAGGTTTGCCTTCTTTGTGTGCCGACCTTTGGCGGGCTTCTGTCCAGAAGCCCTCCTTTGGCGTTTGGGTGTCTTGGTCGGCTGAATGTGAGGGAGGGGTGTAGTCACCCCCTGCACAGGGTCTCCTTGGCGACGCAAGTCGCACTTTGTGTCGATTGGCTGAGGTGGTTGTCCGGCCCGGACAACCCCCCTGCTGAGTGATTGACAGCTAGGCTGTGTGAATGGGGGGTTTTGGCATTAAAGGCAGGACTCTTGGGCTGGAAGTCAGAGTCGCCACTGGAACTGCAAAGAACCGAAGAGAAGCGGAGAAGACCGCTGCTGCAACGCCAGAGTCCCAGTGAAGCCCTGCTGCAGTCCTGAGCTATCTACCCTTCAACGACAAGAGAAGATAGAGTCCGGAGTCTTCTTCCCTTAAGCCTGGTGGGATCAACCAGCTCACCTTCCACAGGCAGAGGATCCTCCTCTTGGTCAAAATCGCTGCACACAGCTGTAGTGGTCCGGATAGCCATCTAAAGAGCCTTTTTTGTTTTAAAGGAGTGCACCTTTTATTCACTGTTGCTTTTGCTGCTGCTGGCTTCATCCCTGGGTAGTGCATATCGTTCCAGGTGTCCTTGTCCCCACGACTGAAGCTTCAGGAACCGTGAGTCTGCAGGAACAACTGCAGTAGCACCAGCTCTTCTTCATACGAATAAGGTACTGTGTCCGACTTCTAGGAACTAAGGTGAACCCTTTTCTCCTCACCAAAGGCATGTCCTCATCTTCCTTCCCTCTTATAACTTTTGCTTCCCTTTTGACAATATGTAAGTACTCCTGGCAAAGCTCGAATCGTGAACTGTTCTAACCTTGTGATCTTAGACAACCGGACCCCTGTCCCATTGACACTGGCGCAGGCCTATTGACTTGTATCTACCTTTTAGAAAGTGTCTCTTGACTCCATCTGCCTTGACAAAAGTATTGACTATGATTTTTATCCCCAACTGTCTTGTGTTAATTAATGTGCTAAGTGTGTTTGACTACGGTAACATTTCTGTTCACGGGTACGCTTCCCTTTCGTAAGACCGAACTGTCATTACTGTCAAAAAGTGATCGCGTGATAACCCCTGGTAATGTCTTTGTTTCACAACACCCGTCTGTCAAATCCAAAGGTACTTACCTTGAATTGTTCTGCACAAGGGGAATTGGTTGTTTTGTAGTGTATTTGAAGTGTGGTTTTTATTTAATAGAAGTGAAGTGTTTTGTGAACAGATGGTCTAAAAAATAAATGTACTTTTACTTTTTAACCAGAAACCTTGAGTCAGCGTTTGCTTGAGTCACAGTTATTGTAGTCCTTTGTGTAATCTCTACTACTGCTCATTTGCTCTTGAGATAAGTCTGGCAGCTCCGCTACTGCTACCACTCTGTGTAGTACGGGCTTGTACCAAAGGTGAAATTGTACTACCACCTGTAGTCTTAATCTTGTGTAGTGGTCCCTAAGGGCACTGCCCAAGATTCTGCCTAACACTCTGCTGCCTTGAGAGCAACCCCTGTACGCTTCTTGTGTGGAGGAGCGTGAAGGTTGCCGGTACGGGGCATTGTAACCTTTGGAAGGCCTGACCGGTTTTCCTCTGGATGAGCTGAATGACAGCTTTAAGGTTCCCAGGGAACATGCCGTCTCTGTGTCTGCTTTTATTGCTTGCAAAGACTCATCGACTGCTTTGCCAAAGAGGGTTTGCCAGTCAAACGGCATATCCAGTACCTTAGCCTGAATTTCCTGGCGAATGTTTGTTGCCTTCAACCAAGCTTGCAGACGCATGGACACCCCGTAAACCACCTAAGGGAAACCCGTGTGAGCGATGTCCACTGCCAATGTGATGGTGTGATCTGAGGCCACTTCGCCTTCTTGAAAAAGTTCTAGTGCCTCGACCTTCTTGTCCTCGGGTAGGAAGTCTAGAATAGGACCCAGCTTGTATTATAGCTCCCAAACATACCGGGACAAAATGGATAGGGCGTTAGCTGCCTCGATGGTAGAGGCTGCAGTATAAATTATCCTCTTGCCCATTGCATCCAGCGTCTTCACCTCCTGGTCCAGCGGTACCATGGCTGCCACTAGCCTGGCTTCGCCCAATCCTGCTTTGAAGGACGCTTCTCTGTGTATTGGCAGATCTGGAAGGAGGTCTGCAATTTCCCTCCAAAGCCTCTGATTTCCAGCAGCCAGCATGGTGTCTACGTTATCTTGGCGCAGGTGGAGGCCAGCGTTGGAATAAACCTTCTTTCCATAAGCCACCAAAATGTTCTCCTTGTCCAACAAGGCTGTGGTAGAGGATGACGATGTGGACGACTACGGTTTGGCATACATGGAAGCAGCCATTATCACTTAGGAAGGAGGCCGAGGCTGAACCGATAGGGTGAGAATATCCCCTTGTGCCGGACTATATTTACCATCCAACTGCTTGTTGGTGGGCTACGTTCAGTAGGGCTTGGACCAGCCCTTTCCTGCCAGAGCTTCCACATCTTTTTGGAGAGGAATGCCCGATATGGTAGCCGATTTGATGGTCAGGATTTCAGCTAGGACCTCTGCGTCTGGTTGTTCCATCTCAGGCTGAGGAATGCCCAGATACTCCACCAATCCTGCTAGCCTGTCATGGAAGGCCCTTGCTGAAGGCTTGGTGTCCGGATCCTCCTCTTTGTTTGTAGCACCCTGGGGTATGGGAGCCGCAAACCCCTTGGTCTGCAGGATCAGTGGACGGCGCCACCAGTGGCCCTACCGTGGGCAGAGGCGCTGCAGGTGGCAGGGACAGGGCTGTGTTAGGCTGCGCCAAAGCCTGTGTCGGTGTAGACTGGGATGCCACTGGAACTACGGTTGGAGCCAGCTGCAGATGGACTGGAGCCGAAGGCTGTGGAGGTGTAGGTGGAAGCATCTCCTTAATAATCACGTTCAGGATGCCCCCCACTTGAGGAGACTTCATCAAAGTGAGAAACTTCTGAATTAATCATTCCTCGCACACTGGGGATGCACGCTCATGCGTAGGCACCGCTGGCATGAATGGCATGGAGGGCTGAGCTCTTCCTATGCTTGTGCCCTGTGAGTAACTGTCCTCAGTGTAGCGCACAATGAGGGCACCAGATAGGATGTGCACCACAATGCCTGTGGCATGAGCATGGGAGACCGTTCCACCCTGGGAGTGAAGCTCTGCCCTGGGGGTTCGTTTGGTGTGCATTTGCAAGCAGCACCATTTTGTCAGCCTGAGCCGCCATTTTGTCCTGGAGCAGCAAGCGCAGGATCTGTGTGTCCGTCGAGGTACTGGCTCTGGCCTCTACCCATTTGCTTGCCGTTGTAGGTTCGGGCCTCCTCTGCACCTCAGGTATGGACCTCGTAGGCGTGCCGCCCTTGGACATGGAGCCGGTAGTGCTGCTGCATGCAGGTGCCCCTCAGGCCTAGGCCTGGTACCAGGGCAGAGCCCCTCAGGAGACTTTCTGATACAAGAGCCATCTAGCCCCTCTGCGCTCAGACAAGGAGAATCCGTGGATCCCTTGCCTGTTAGGCTGGTAGCTCGATGAGCCGGTTCCATGTGTTAAAATCGTGGCAAAAAGGCTGTGGTTTTGCTGCCGCAATCCATGTAAAGGATGCAGGGGACCCCCCCCCCTCTCCCGCAACCCCCAAACCATTATACCATTTAACGGGAACGCATGACACCTCCGCTGCCCTTAAATGGTATAATGGGTACACCTTTACCGGGTCAAACCATGGCATTTTTGCCACTATTTTTTGTACGGACGACATTTTAGCCACGATTCTATTACTGTATACCGATGAGCCTCAGTACCCGGACTGATGACAGGACCAGAGTGGCTCCTCCCGCTTGGCTGCTTCCCAGGGAAGGAATCACCTTTGCAGGGTGCTTTTGAAAAGAGAGCACTTACCATGGCCTTCGTTTTGTTTCTACGCACGTACTTCTTGGTGTTCGGGCAGAGATCTCGTTAACAGCTTGCTCCACCTCGCTGTGCGGGTCTGACGTCAGAAAGGATCACACGAAGGGCACCTACTAAAGCCCACAGGGGCTGACATGCGCCAAGCAGGGGCGAGGCACCGGAGGCTGGTGTATAGGGAAGTACTTAGGAATTCGAAAGTATTAAAAAAAAAACAGGTGAAGAAAGAAATGCATGCAATTAGGAAGGAAAAAAGCCTCAACCAGAGTGCAGGTGAAGCAGGTCCAGTCTACGTGGAAAAGAGGACTGACGTATGGCGCTGGAGGGTGAAGTCAGGGGAGTGCATGCCTCCCAGGCCACGCACCAGCGTGCAACTAAATTTAAAGGGGAACATTTTGGCCAAAAAGAGTTCTATTCCCGTTCCCAGCGAGGGATGCCCCATGCAGTATGGAGGAAAGGGAACGGGACATAGGAGTAAGTCAATGAGGGGGAGGGGAAACAAAGATATGAGGGGCCCTAGAATACCCAGAAATATGAATACTGTTTTAACATACATATCCGCTTCAAAATGTCCTTGAAATATTTGTGATTTAGGTTTAGAATATCTGTTTTCACACTGCATCTGACAATTAACTGAAGTTATGCAGCAATACTTGTCAGAATGTATCAATACGAATATTACATAATTTACACATTACTTTACAATTACTCTGTTACTTACCTGACCAGCATTCAGTTTAAGGAAGGTAAAGTAGGCACTGCAAGACAATTTATATAAACTGAAGATGCGATCTACAACTTTTCGCCACAGCTTAATTAGACCTTCAGAGGTGTTCTCATCAACATCTGCAAGCCAAGGGCAGCTGGTCAATAACTGGCGCCAAATAATATCCACCAAATTGTCCTCTTCATTGTCATCATTTTCTGAAATTTGGAGGGTCATATCTTCATCCTACGACACAATCAAAAAAGTTGTAATAGAAGATCCTAAAGTAATCATACATGTATTTTAACAGGCAAATTGGCAAATTCTTGGAAGAATTAAGCTGTTTTCTACTTGCCTGGATACCTGCAGGCCGACACATTGCTTGACCAAGAATGCCATAAATCTTTTCCTGGTCTTCATCTGAAACATTATCTGGAAGCAGGTTTTGAACCTCAGATTTTTCTTCGGGCAGCAGACGGACACCTTCTCCCTGGCTACCATTAAAAAAACAACAATATTTGGTATACTTGCTAAATGACATCTATAAGTTTAAGTACACTGGCAGCTCGCAATTCTTTGAAATGCTGTGAAATATAAATAGATTTTTGAGTAATGGATTATCATTAAACTGATACATCATTTTCAAAATGTTCTTCATGAGTTAAACAGGATAATCAAAATTACTCACCTCAGGTAATTTTCTTTCTGATATTCCTCCAAACGGATTCCTAATCTTAGATCGATCATACTGCAAGAGCAGATTTCAGAAACCTTTCACCACCAGGGAGCACCTTACAGCATTGACATAGGGGTCCCTGTCCCTCGGCGCCCTTTACCATTGGAGCTGGACGTGATGTCAGTCTGTACGTGTAGCTCGCGCTGTGACACGAGTTCCTAATTGTTCCCCTGAGCACAGCCGCAAACGGAATTGATTTTTGTACTCTTTAGTTAACATCCATGTTGTCAAGAAAGGCACTGAAGGAGAGATTGTCAAGATTCGTGAGGCAAGCTGTGGGGGTGATGAGGAATCCGTGGGAGGAACCTCCATCAGAAAGAACTTTAACCGCGGTAAGAAATGTGTTCTAATGTATTGCGCCATCCCACTGTTTCCTCATCTTAGATATGCTCCGATAGCAGTAACATGTATCCAGGGTTGGGGGAGATAACTTCAAGGCAGACTCATACCAAAGCGTACTGCAAAACCACCCTGCCAAAGCAGGCATCTGGCCTGAAGAGTATCCAGACAATAGTGATTTGCAAATGTATGTAGGGATTACCATGTCGCTGCTTGCCACATATCTATATAGTCGGAACGCTTAAGCAACTGAGAAGAGTGAAGAAGACGACCTATCTGATTTTTGCGATCCCACGGGTCTAGCTCAAGACCTCAACAAAGAGCTTAAAATATAAATCTTTGAACAGAAGTGCGAAATTGGAAATTTTTAGAAAAGTATTGAATCTTTACCTCTTTGCATCCAAAGATATGGAATTTGTCTGCTTCCCTGTAGATAAAATATTGCGGAGTTGGGGCTCAAATCAAAAAGAGCTATACTGGCAATTCTAGCGGCCTCAAGAGAACTAGAGAAACAAGTCCTTGAGACTTTCTCCTCCCTACCGAGGGAGGATTTGAGCAACACCCACCGCCATGAAAATTATGTAAACTCAGGGAACACAACAAATTCGCAAATTCTAGAAGAGCCCCATGTGGTCTCAAGAAAATCTGTGAACCACGGTGAACAGCAACAAAGTGCTATTTCCCTTCTACCTGAAATATAGACCCAAGTTCTTCAGAGACTGGGAGTGGGCAATCAATCTCTTTAGGCAAAGAGATGGGGTAAGTTGGAAGAATCTGTGTGATTTTTCTGCAACGGAAATGTTTGAGGGAGAAATGACCGAAGATTATTTGCCCAAAATAATCTTTGGTCATTTCTCCCCTGAACATTCCGAAGTGCGCACCCCTACCCAAATCCCCACCCAAACCCCCTTACTTACCTTGCCTTGCGTCTCGCTGGACCCTGAAACGCCTGTGCCCTTTAACTTCCGTGATCGGGAACCAGCACTACAGCGTCATTTTCAATTTTTGTCTTTTTTTCTTTCGGGCAGCTGCAGGGTGTGTCCCCCGCAACCCGGCTCACTATACTGTATAGTATGGCGAGCGAGGTGTTGCGGGGGACAACCCTGCAGCCTTTGTTTTTCTTTTATTTTTTTTTACCGACCCCACCAAAAAATAAACACCACAAAAGTTTCAAACTTTTTGTAGTTCATACTTTTGGTGGTATGTATTTTAGGTCTTTTGGTGGGGTTGGTAATTTGTATACAGTATTTTTGTCCCATTTCTGTTGGAACACGCAGGGCTCCTGTCCTTTCAAAGCTGGAGAGATGAGGCAACAGACGTTTGGGTAATGATATAGTTTTTCAAGAAACGTGACTGGTCAACCCTATTGAAGTTGGGGGGTTTACAATATTTCATCAAGCAGCACAACAAAAAGCAAAAGGGAGGCCGTCAGGAGGCCTAATGATAGCTATTAAAAACACCATAAGCAAGGAATTAAGAGTCAATTTTCAGCAGCAAAATGGGTATCCAGGCCTGTAAAATGTTAATACGATCAAACGAGCCAGATTTTTATATTATGGTTATCAGTGTCTACTGTAACCCCACCTGTATCAATCTCCAGGCCTTTCTAATGATTTTGTCCTCCCTGTTAGAAAGGATTAAATTGGAATTTGAAGATGCCCCTAATTCTGGCAAGAGAGCTAACTACCTTTTGCATCAAGAATGCAATTAGGGAAGAAGTGAAGAAGGTCCAAAAATTCTCCAAGGGACGAAGATGGGAGTTTTTAAAAGAATGGGGCTTTAAGATGAAAATGGGTCAGTTGCAGGGGATGTTCCGACAGTAACAACTTGGCAACGGGGCGAGTCGTTCTCCACAATCGACTAAATATTTCTATCACCAGTCCTTTTCCTGTGCTGCTCATCAATAAAGATCAAGCAGGGGGGAGCAAGTGACCAGACACGATTGAAAATGGTGCTCTCGGACCTGACTACTATATCAATGGATAGACAGAGCCAAGCGCTGACATCCAGAAAGGGGAAAATCAGGTTGGTACAATACAAAAAAGAAGGGCTCTGCTTAAATGACAATCTTTCCTCTATGACCGAAATGGCACTAGATGAAAATTGTCAGCCATAAAACGTCAGTTTATTTGGTCTACTAACTCACCAAGTCTGGTGACAACTGGGAAGTCTCCTCCCCATCGTCATGTTTTTGATGAAGACATTTGGAAGAAAAAGAGATCCCTTAGACAAGCACTTAAAAAATTGGGGAAGACATCAAAGAATGGCAAACTCTTGAAGACAGAGGAAACAATTAGTTTAAGCATTGGTCGAAAGAACAAAAGATGCTGCGCCTTCAGAAGGATGGCAAGCTTATGCTGAGTGCAGTTTGCAGGAAGAATCTGGGAAACGTCTGGGAAATGATCAACCAACTAGAAGTAAATCATAGTAATACCCAATGCAATCTTGTTGCAGAATCCAGGTGGATAGATTATCACAACACTTCGAGAATCCCCATATAACTCTGAATAGTAACATTGAAGGTCCATGGTCAATGCATTTTTGACGAGAATGAAATAGAGCTCATCAATAAATCATCCTCATCTAAAGCAGCCGGCCAAAAATGGGCAGACCTACCAAGGCTTAAAAAACAATGTGCGACTTCGGGCCAGATTACTTAACTGGCTTTTTAAGGATATCCTAAAAAGGAAGACATCCCCCCCACCCCCCTCATGGAAAACAGCTATAGTTATCCCTTTAAGGGGCGATTGGGTGAATCTGGCGAATCATCGCCCTCCTCAATGTGTAGAGCAAACTATTTAAAAGCGGTTATTAAAAGAACTGGAGAGATGGGTGGAAGAGACACATCCTATCCAAGCTTCAGACAGGTTTTAGGAAGGGTCTTCCCAACACACTGAATGGGTGAACTTTAAATATTATTAGCGAGAAAGCTAGATGTAAGGCCGATTCACCATTATATGGGGCTTGGTTATATGGGGCTTGCGTTTATCTCTGAGGCATTTGACCAGGTAATAGAGATTGTTTATGGAATAAGCTCGAAAGTTGGGGTATTCCAGAACATATTCTGGCAATGTTGGAATTACACAGAGATACATCAATGAGAGTGAGACTTGATGAGCAAGGCCATCTTTTGGAGTTCATTAGGGTACAATGAGGTGTTAGACAGGGTTGCATGGGGGCCCCTTTGTTCTTCAATATGTACTTGGCAGACATTAAGGTCCCATCCTGGTGGTGGGTTTGAAATAGGAGGGTGAAGTCTCTCTACTCCTTCCATGAAGGCTTTAACTACTGGCATTTTCCACCACAACACCTTGTTATGGGAGGTGGTGTATGCTGACAGAGCTGCCAGGTGTACTTTTAGTGAGTTAAAAACCAGTCCTGCATCCAGCAGGTGGAGCATGTATGTGACAATAGTTGAAGGAGTGCAATCAACCGGGTTGATTTACTTATTTTGGCACCAGATAACAAATCTTTTCCATTTGTCAAAGTAGCAGTGCCTCGTGTTTGGCTTCCTAGATTCTTTTAGAATGTCCATACATCTCTGTGGTAAATTGAGATGTCCAAACTCTATGACCTCAGGAGCCATGCTGCCAGGTTCAATGAGATGGGTTGAGGATGCATCTTGTGCCCTTGGTGCTGGGACAGTAGGTTGTACCAGCACGGGAGCCTGATGGGTTCGCACACTGCTAGTCTGCGTAGGTGTGGGAACCACGGTTGTCTGGCCCACATGGGAGCAACTAGGACGAGCGTCATCGATTCTCTGTTCATCTTGTTGACCACCTTCCTGATGAGGGGAGTTGGTAGAAAAGCGTACGCAAACATCCCTGACCAGTTCATCCACAGGGCGTTCCCCTGGGAGTCTGGTTGGGGGAACCTGGATGCCAATCCTGGGCATTGTCTGTTTTCCCTTGTGGCAAAATAGGTCTATAGTGGGGGAACCCCACTGAGAGAAGATATCTTCTACAATTTCTCTGTGTAGACACCATTCGTGTTCCTCTGGAAGGGAGCCTCTGCTCAAAGTATCCGCCAGAGAATTGAGGTCCCCTGGAACATGTTGAGATGACAGAAAGATGTTCCGTCTGAGTGCCCATATCCAAATTTTCTGGGCAAGCTTGGACGGATTTGGCGAACAAGTCCCCCCTTGCTTGTTCAGGTAGAACATGGCTGTAGTGCTGTCCGTCCGGATCTGCACTGAGATTCTGCAGGTAGGGCTTGAACGCTTGAAGCGCTCTGAATACTGCCAGAAGCTCTAGTAGGTTGATATGATTCCTGGCCACTGAGTGAGACCAGAGACCCTGAGCTGTGTGGTGGAGATAGTGAGCTCCCCACCCTGTCAGGCATGCATCGGTTGTGACTAGCGCCTGTATCCCGGGATCGTAAAAGTGTTTCCCCTTGGACAGATTTTCTCTTGTCCACCAGTGAAGGCTTTCTACAAGTGTTGGCGAAACGACCACTAGATCGTTCCACTGACCACTTGCCTGAGACCACTGTTTCGCCAACCATTCCTGCATGGGACGAATGCACAGGTGCGCGTGGGGGACCAGGTAAATACATGACGCCATCATGCCCAGCAAACGCATTGCTTTGCGTACCGTTATCTGGCGACCGGCCGGATAATGCGGAATTTGCAGTAGTATATTCCGAATTCTTTCCTCGGATAGAAAGGTCAACCCCTCTTGGGTGTCTAGGATAGCTCCTAGGAATTGTTTGGAGGTGCTTGGCACCAGACTTGACTTCTTCTCGTTTATTGAGAAACGCAATTCGAAGAGGAGGTCGATCGTCCTTTGAATGTTTGTTCTGCAAATTACTGGGGTCTCCCCTGTGATGAGCCAGTCGTCCAGGTAAGGGTACACCGGGATTGCCTCTCTGCGTAGGTGTGCTGCCGCCACCGCCAGTACCTTGGTGAATACCCTTGGAGCCGAAGCTATCCCGAAGGGCACTACCTTGAACTGGTAGTGCCGACTGTCCACCTTGAAGCGCAAGTACTTTCTGTGCGCTGGGAACATGGAAATATGAAAATAGGCATCTTTCATGTCCAATGTTGCCATGTAATCCCCCTTTTTTAGGAGGGGGATTACCTCTTGGAGAGTACTCATGCGAAATTTTTGGGGCTTGACATACTTGTTTGCAGGCCGTAAGTCCAATACTGGGTGGATTGTCAAATCTTTTTTTGGCACAAGGAAGTAAGTTGAATAAATACCCTTGTTTACCTGGTGTCCCGGGACGAGTTCTATCGCGTCCTTTGCTAGCAGATTGACGATCTCCTCGAGGAGGATCTTCTGGTGGTCCAAAGATTGTATTTTTTGTCTTGGAGGATGGTTCCGGGGACGCTCTAACAGTTCTATGCAGTACTCTGCGGATGCTGTGGACAGCACCCATCTGTCTGATGTGATCCCTTCCCAAGCTTGGGTGAAGTTGGAAATGCGTCCCCCTACTGGGGTTGCATGAGAAGGGACCCTGAACGGAGCGTCACTGTTTTGGTGGAGGCGTGCCGCCGCCTCTACTGGGGCTGCCTCTACCTTGACCACATACTCTTATTACCCCTGCCATAACCCTGGGTAGACTGCTGGTTGTTATTGTTCCATGGTGTACCCTGCCCCTGGGAATAGTTAGATCCTCTCTGGGAATTTTGTCCGCGTGGGCGACGAAAATTGCCATTCCCTCTTTGATTAGGGGTTTATTGGTTAGTTGGCCTTGGGATTTGAGTGTCTCATACTCATCCTTGGCATTTTTCAGCGCGTCCTCGACCGTCTTACCAAATTGATCCGGCTACACCGGTCTAACAATGACGCTTGGGTTTCAGCCTTGAATCCAGACTGCAGCAGGTCTCTTGATAACAGTCCCTTCTGCTATCAATCTGCCGGCGTTATCCGCAGCATCAAAGGTTGCTTTTAGAATGCAACCGGACACGGCTCTTCCCTCCGCGGAAACCTGTGCCAATTGGCTCTTTAAGGGTTCTGGGGTGGAGTCTATGAGTGCCGCGACTTCTTCCCACTGGTGGCAGTTGTAACTGGCCAACAGGGTGGTGGAGTTGGCAATCCTTGCCTGGTAGGCGGAAGTGGAGGCTACCTTCCTGCCCAACCCATATAGTTTCTTGCTCTCCTTGTCGGGAGGAGCTTCGGACGATGACAAGGGTGTACCTGCCCTCTTACGGGTGTTTGTAACTACCACGGAGTCCGGCTTCAGATGCCCCCTTATGTATAGTGGGTCTGATTGGGCTGCCCTGAAAAGTTTCTCAATCATTGGGTTCACTGCCAGGGTGAGGTTGGGATTTACAAGTGAAGGGTCTATTCTTCTCTGAATCGACTTAAGGATAGGGATGGCCTGCGCAACAGGTCTCCTTTCTCCCACTAACTCCTCAGCGAAGTCTCTCTCTTCTTGAGTACCCTGGGTGTCAATGTGGAAGTGTTCTGCCGCTCGGGACAGAAATTCCTTTAGGAGAGGTTGATTGTCGACAGGGGAGTCGGTAATCGGGGGTTCTTTCTCTACCGGGGAATCTACTCTGTAGGTCTCAGGGTCTTCCTCTTCTTGGTCCTCATCCCCATAGTAGCCCGTACCAGTTTGCTCTTCCAACACGCCCAAATCTGGATCCTCACAAAAGGATGTATCCCCTTGATAATGAGAGTAGGGCTGTATATAGTAGGGGTCCGAAGACCGTGTTGTGGCTTCAAAAAGGGACTTCTACTTGGAGGTATTGGATCCTTAGAGCCTGAGGGTGCTGACCCGTCGGGAGTATAGGAGAGAAAGTGTTCAGGGTTTTTTGTGTAAAAATCTGCCAATGATGACATCATTGACATAACACTATGTCATCACTAGACCATTCTCTAGAACTGGGAATGACCCTTTCTGGGACTTTCTCTGCCTTATCCCGACTAGACTTACTGGTTTTAGCAGGGGTCCTTGGGACAACAGAAGACTGGGACTTGTCTGTCTGTTTATGTGGAGTGGACATTTTTAGAGGTGTGTAAGGAGGCTGAGACTGCTTCCTTTTTTGTTTTTCCCCCCCTCCCCGTGGGCGGAAGAGTGTTTCAGTTCAAGACCAAAACAAATTCAGAAACCACATACCCTTCTATCAAAGGGCTCAGACACAGAAGTACCTGGACCATTCAAATTTTCCAATACAACAGGTGTTAATTGCGATGCAAATGTAACAATGTTCCATTCCAAATACCAGCAGTTGAAAACATTTAAATGGTGCAGACCAGTTGTGTTTGAAAATGCTCGTCCTTTACAGAAATGCAGATGTAATCCTGACACCATTTACAGTGTCTCAGGAATAAGGCAAGAATTGGACTACAGTGCTGGAATGGTGAAATTCACTTTAAACCGACAAGATCATCCACAGGAATTTCTAATGTACTTACTACAAATACGGGAAAGAAAAAATAACACTTATAAATGAAATCTTTCACATTTCCTACATGTGGAAACATACATGCACTCTTTGTAACGATGTCATTCAGGAGCAAGTCCCTAATGATTTCTTCGTGTATGTATCAATACCGAACTGTGAATCCATTCCAGCAACTGGTGCAAAATGCAAACCATAGCATGTGGTTTACGTCGTGCAATTTTGATATTCGTTTGACACTACATATACACTCACATAGTCAATATGTGATATTAATGCTCTTAAGATACAAAGCCGACGGTACCAAAAACAACTGCAAACTTACTGCCTTCACACATAGAGAAGCATCACTTGGCAAAAAAACCTTCACAACTGTAGCCATAGTCTACCACACAGGGGACACCACCAATGGAGGCCAATATACTGCATACGTTAGAAAGCAATCGTCAGGGTGGGAATGCAATGAAACTTCCGTCAGTCCAAAGCACAGACTACCTGCAAATCTTGCAAATGCCTATTTTTTTTTATTAGTTTAAAGTGCAATTGGTTAATTAAAACCTTATACACTACAGAATAAATAACAGAAGCAATTACATTACAATCCTAAAATCATTTTACAAACCTAAAAACATATCATGAAAGGAGAGAAAAAAACAACAAAAAACGATAATTACAAATAATTCACTAACATATAGCTCGCTTCCAAATATAAAAGGCTGCCGCAATAAAAAACTTTAGCTCTCCGTCATAAATAGCTGACCAAAATTGGTCAGATTCAACCGTTTGAGGATCCCCAACTATATTTACATACCCTTTGTAGTATCATTCCTTTAATTTAGAATATGTCTTACAGTCTCCACCTCTATTTTACAGTGCCTACACAGTCTTTCTGCCCATGGAATATTTGTCCATGCCCCGGTTACTTCATTATAAGGGAGGGTATTCAGGCGTAAATGCAAGATGAATCTTCTTAGAGCCCTATTACCTGTTTTTAACAGAAATTCTCTCGGGGTGGCAGATTTAAGACCTTGGAGAGCATAAGCAGCATATCGTGACTTAGTATAGAGGTATGATTGATTTTCACACAAATCCCAGGTGCATGCTTTTTCCTTAAGACTTTTCAAAATGCAAACAGCGTTGTCTTACTCCATAGAATCCTTGTAGCCTAAAGCTTCAAGGAAAGGTAATACGGTATTTTGTAACTTACAATATAAGTATTCTTAAACTTGCCTTCACTTTTATATTTTCCTATAAGATTAAGCCTACTTAATATTCTTGAAGCCTAAATGTACTCATTGATGTACAAACCGTTTCCAACACTCTTGATATTCTTGCCCCTGTCATGAGGATACGACTGAGGCCTACCAAAAAGACCAACTCTTGGTACGACTCCGAACTGGCTGCCCTTAAATGCAAGTGCAGAGCAGCCGAAGGGAAATGGAACTCCTCGGGCGCACCCTCTGACAAACGAGTTTGCCATCTCCTTCAAAAGCAATATAGACTTTGCATCCGCTCCAAGAAGAGTCTTTATTCAAGCCTGCATCTCTGCAGGATACAATAACATGGCAAACTCTTCAAAGTCTGCAAGGAACTAGCCAATCCTACCGCAGCCTCCTCCGTCACTGAAACCACCCAGGCCCTTTGCTAGGCTCTGGCTGCACACTTCACCTCAAAAACACAGGATATCCTATCCTCTCTCTTCCTTACCACCTAACGCACCAACATTTCTTGTACCGCCCTTAGCCACCCCCACCCCTCTCTTTCCTCGTCTCTTCTCCCTCTCCCGTCACACCTGAGGTGGTCACTGGACAAGTCCAGTCTATGAAAGCCTCCTAACAGGTGGACCCCTGTCCCTCCAAAACCATCAAGGACAACATTGACTCTATCGCCCCAGCCTTGGCCGTCCTCTGCAACCTCTCCTTCGCCACTGGAGTTTTCCCCACTGCTCTTCTGAACACCCGTGAAGATCTGCTCTCAAATCTTGATTCTAACTCTCCCTCTGTCCTCATCCTACTCAACCTCTCCTCTGCCTTCAATACGGTGAACCAAAACACCCTGATCGCACGTCACCATGATACCATGGGCATCACTGATCAGGCACTGGCGTGGCTAACGTCCTCTCTATCTGACTGGCCATCCCAGGTGGAATTGGGGTCTTTTCTCTTCCTTATCCCTCTATGTGCAGTGTCCCCCAGGGATCGGACCTATGCCCCTGGTTTTTCAACAGCTACATGGCCCCCCCTGGCCCGTGCGCTAGCCACATTCACATCCATTTTTTTTTCGCTACTCAGATGACGTGCAGCTCTACTTCAGGGTACCCTCTGCCTCTTCCTCTTCCTCACTCATATCAGGCTGTTTGCAATTGAGTCGTGGTGTGCTGCAAACAACCTCTGACTCCACGCCAGTAAGCCAGATATTGGCCTCATCGGGACCCCTGCTCCCGCTTTCCCCCTTTCTCTGGCAAGCACCTACCAATGAGGCAAACAATCTGGGGGTCATCTTCGACTCCACTCTCTCCTTCTCGTCTCACACCGCAGACATCTCTAAAAAGTCCCATTACCAACTGCACCTTCTCAGAGGTATTCTACCTTTTCTCACTTTCCCCCAGAGGCTCACCATCTCCAGAGCCCATTGTCCTATCTAGGCTGGACTACTGCAACAGCCTCTTTTTCAACCTTCCCTCTTCTACCCTCTGTGGTCTTCAACTCATCCAGAACAGAACCGCAAGACTTATCTTTGGCCTCAAGCCCAGGAACCGCATCTCTCTGGCGCAGACATCCCTTCACTGGCTCCCTGTGGCTGCAAGGAATAAGTTGAAGACCCTTTGCGTTGTCCACAAGGCTTTCTGGGGCATGGGGCCACCATCTTCAACACTCTCTTCCTAAATACTCTCCTTCCTGAGCCGTCCGCTCGTCTTCCTCCAACTCTCTGCGGGTGAGCCGCTTTTCCAGACAGACTTGGGCGGAGATCTTTAGCCACTGCAGGCGCCTTCCTCTGGAACAGCCTCCCTGTCAGTCTTGAGCCGGATCTCCTTAAATTCCAAAAACTCCAAAACTTTCCTCTTCTCCTCCTCCTATTTCTGCAACGTCACGCTCTGTCCTCTAATTCTGCTCAGTTTCGCTGACTGGCTGCCTGGTGTAATTTGAGAGCCTTGTAGGTCCCAAGCTGTCTCACCAGTCTCCTGCACTTGCCCCCGGGCCTTGCACTTGCCGCAGCACTAATGCACTTAGGTCGCGACCCATGAGAGTGTTATCTCTCTGCACTTAACCCATGTTCTGACGGGTCTCGGCACATTTGGTCACTATTGCCCTCCCTTGCACTTCCTGTTCTGTGCACTTGCATGACCTGAATGTACCATTGCTAGTAATATTGTTTGTCTTGTCTTCCTTATGTCTTCCCCTGCCATGCATGGTTGCACTTTGAAACACTTGTGTATAAGCACCTAAATAATAAACAAAAAGCATCACAGAAAGGGTAAATCAAACCCTGGAAGAATGTTTGCACTTTTTATGCACTCAAGCACGAGGACCTGGTTACTTAACTACATGTGGCTGAATTTTCTTACAACACAGTTCATTCTTCCCTGCAACAAAGTCCTCTCTTTTGCTCTTTTGATTACCATCCAGTAGTCTTTCCCACGTTATCCCTGGATTTCTGTTCAGTCCCTTCAGTGGATTACTTGGTTACTAGGATCCAGCTAGGACACAACTTGGCATCTCAAACAATTGCAGCTGCTCAACTTTCCATAAAGAAAGTTGTGGATCCCAAATGTCTTTCTGAACTTTCACACGTAGTCAACTATCAAGCTTGGCTGACTTCAAAATATTTACCTAAACCGATCTGTCCTTCCAAGCTGTCCCCTCGTTACCATGGACTGTTTCGGATCATAAAGATCAATCCTGTAGCCTTTCGTCTACAATTACCTCAGAATTGGAAAAGGATGCACCCAGCGTTTCATGCATCATTGCTAAAAACCTATTAAACCTCTGTGACCATAAAAAAGAGGCCTCCCATTCGATTATGCTGAACAGCACCCCTGTATATGAAGTGTCAAGTATCTGGCTCTAGATATCGCTCAGATCGACTCCAGTATCTTATGGACTGGAAACGCTATGCATCTAGTGATAGTATTTGGGAGCCTTCTTCAAATGATCATGCCCCTCATTTGATCTGCCGTTTTCATCGGCTGCATCCAGGCAAATCCAGAACGGTGGAGGTTGGTTTACTTCTCACCTATCTAATCGTACTTTTGCCGTATCCTGGGGCTGCAATATGTCTCCTTCTCTCCCTCTCGAGCACGGAGTCCCACAAGGGTCTGTTCTCGGTCCTTTTCTTTTTTCCTTATGCACCCATTTTCTTGATCCTGTCATCTCTTCCTTTGGCGTGTCTAATCACTTCTACGCGAATGACACTCTGCTCTTTCTCCTTTTTACACCCGATATCGATCTCCCTCTTTCATCCTGCCATTAAGTCATGGATGACTTCACATTTTCTTACCTTAAATGCCGGCAAGACCAAAGTCCTTTTCTTTCCTGCTAATGTTCTTCCACCCCGGTCTCCTCCTCCTTATATCCTTTTTCCTCCCTAATCTCTTGATTTCTCCTACTGCTCGCAATCTTGGTCTTTACCTGACTCGAATCTTAACTTCTCCCATCATATCTCATTCACTTCACGTGCCTGTCGTTTTCACCTCTACAACATTCGTAAAATTCACCCTTTTCATGCCACCAAGCTCCTGGTTTCCTCACTAGTCTTTTCTTGACTTTTCTACTGCTCTGTTCTATTCTTTGGTCTTCTTTGTTCTCGCCTTGCCACTCTTAAATCAATCTATCACTCCTCTATTCGCTCACTTGGTTTGCTTTCCTATCGTGACTCAATATTCTCTTGATTCACTCCGGTGGCTCTCTTCACTCAGCTGAAATTCGACTTCCTTTGTCTAGTATTCAAATCTCTCTATGGTCTTACCCCCGATTACCTTGCTTCACTTCTCTCCTATTCTCCCCCTTGGCCTCTTCACTCTACTGGACTTTTCCTACTTACTGTTCCTCGTGCCTACTGTACACAATTTCGCTTTTGATCTTTCCAACTGCTTGCCCCTCTTCACTGGAACCCCCTTCCCCTATCTCTCCGCTCTCTAACCTCCTATTCTCTGTTTCGCTCTTCATTAAAAAGTCACTTACGTCAGTCACCTGTCTGATTGTTACTGGTTGATTTCGAACACAATTGGCTATGCTCATTTTATTGTACCGGTAATCGTTCTCTGTGAAGCGCTTTGGTAAAAAGCCCTATATAAAATATAATAAAATACAAATACGGTTCCCTAAACTCACCATTGGACTTTTTGGCATATATGGCGGTTTCCGACGCAGCTTGCTTGTACCATTGTTTCCACACTTGGCCGATTGCCCCTTCCAAGATGGCTACGCTCCCGTTGACCTTGAAGCTGTCAAGTCACTTCCACCTTCCCACAGTGGTACTATTTCAAACACTGGCGTCCATGTCCTGGCGCATCTCAGCGCCAAGGTTAATTCTAATCTCAGCGTTCCCTTTGTTCAGTTAACCTTCCTCCTTGGCTCCATTTCATTCAGCTTCTGCAGCTCCTTTATGATATAATATATTAGTATTGCGCTCGTACACAAGTGTTTCAGAGCGCAGCAAGGGAGGGGAACACGGCAGAACAAAAAACAACGATCTTACTAGGCTCAGTGACATTGAGAACGCGCAAGTGCATGGGAGAGGGAAGGGAGAAAAGTGCATGGAAAGGGGGGAGAAGTGGAAAGTGCTGAGCAAGGAAAAAACAGATCACTAAATAAAATAAACAACCAAGGCAGCAAAAACTGATGATGCAGCCAGTAAGTGGCAAGTGCTGGGTTGAGACACCAGATAAGAGTATGTCTCTTAAGTGCAAAGGGGTGTGGGGGTGTGTATGGTTACAGATGCAGACTCCAGGGCAGGGATTGCCCAGAGGCAGTGCGGGGGTGGCAGGGTGGGCAGGTGCCTAGGCCCAGAAGACAGGGTAGTCCAGGTGCACTGTGCCGAGAGAGAAAAAGATCAGCGATGGAGAGGAGGGGCAAAGGCAGAAGCAAAGAGGAAAGTCTTGATGTGCTTCTGGAACCGGAGATTGTTCTCCTCAACTTTCAGAGTGGCAGGGAGGCTGTTCCAGAGGGAGGCCCCAGCCAAAGTCAGACATACCCCAAGCTGGTTTCTTTTAAAAACGACAGACCCTGAGGGAGTTCGAGGTAGAGGAGAAAAGAATTCGAGAGGGGAGGTATTTACGGAGGGATAGCTGAAGGTATTTTGCACACTGTCCGCAGAAGGCCTTGTGGACAATGCAGAGGGTTTTGAATTTAATCCTTGCATCCACTGGGAGCCAAAGGAGAGATTTCAGGGCTGGAGAGATACGATCTCAGGGCTTGAGGCCAAGGAAAACTCTCACAGTCCTGTTCTGGATGAGTTGCAAAGGCCAGAGAGTAGAGGCAGGAAGATTTAGAAAGAGGCTGTTACAATAGTCCGACCTAGAGAGAACCAGGGCTCGGGAAACAGTGAGCTTCTGGGGGAAGGAGAGGAAAGAAAGTAGAGAAGAAAAATGTGGAATCAAAGAGGACCCTGAGGTTCTTAACCTTGCAGCTGGGGGTCGGAGGAGGGCGAAGGGAGGCCGGCCAGAGACTGGGGGGGATGGAGGGTGACGGTGTGCAGATGAGGAGGATCTCTGTCTTGCTGGCATTCAGGCAGAGATCAGGGTACAAAGTTCTTTCATCGTCAGGCATTACAAAGCCTTCAGTTTAAACATGTTTGACAGTTCATTTAATTTTTTTGGTGGGTGGGAAGGCCAGATAAGTGGTTGGGGGGGGGGTTGGGTATAGGTAAAAATAGGTGCAGATGGGGAGTTGGGGACCCCCCAAATAAATACAAATTTGATGAACTGTCAAACATGTTTAAATTGCAGGCTTTGAAATGCCAGACGATGAAATGACATAGAACAGAGATCATTGGCGACACACCAACCCTAAATGGCAGTTAGGCAATCAGAGATAAGAGTAAAAGAGGAGGTGGCCGAGGGAAGCCTGAAGGAGTCTAATGTCGTCAGCATAGCACTGGAAATTGGAACAGAAAAAGGCAATGCAGTGGGCAAGAGTTGCCAGGTATTGGTTGAAAGGCCAGGGCGAGGGGTTGGACCCCTGAGAAACACCGCAGGTAGAGAGGGAGATGGGTCACATATGGCGTTAGTGAAAAGAGTGGCAGCGTAAGAGACAGCCTAGAAAGGAACAACAGCGCAGACGATGGAACTTGAGCCTGTGCAAAACCTCTTAAGGCCGTTGATGGCAAGACATGAGCCTTGGCAGCAGATAAGTCAGTCAGTGGTTGCGGATTTCTACATGGTCAAGAGCATCGTCAACAAGATGGTCATTGAGGATGCAGACTTGGCACCGACAAAGGAAGGCGCAGACGGAGCAACTGCCGATGTCGTGGATGAGCGCAGTTTGTCTAAAGCAGACTTGGATGAGGTGCAGCCGTAGACAATAGAGTTGCATACGAGGACGTAAACGATGTAGCAGCCTGAGTATGCGGACGGTTAGGAAAAATTTCTCATTTAGCAATGTTGCATCCATATGTCTATGGAACCCCAAACTGTTTTTGAACCTGTTCTGACATTTTACAGGGAATGGAAGCCTTCAGCTTTACTGCCCTGGCCTTTTGCTCATTTTGTTACAGGGAAACTGATCAGTCCTTCATACGATCAGTAATGGAAAACTGTCTTTACCCTTTAGGTAACTTTTTAACAGTGCACACAACATCTTACAATGTCGTGCAGTGGGGATACTTTTGTATCACCATAGTCTTTTTACAGTTGGAATTTTTGGTTACTTTCTTTTATATGTGCAAAAAGACAAGCTGGTGTGGTGGCAGCAAACAAATGTTGTTTAAACTTTAGTTTAGTTTTTATTGGCATTCAAACGGACAGAGTCAACAAAGACTCTTTGAATACCTCATAACAGGATGTCAACCGCCCCTGCCCCTCTCCCCATCGTCAGCATGTTCGGGCAGCACTAAATTATACAGTCTCGGAGTTGGTGCCATGAATCAATTGAAAACAACAACGATCATCTGACTTCACATGAATTTGCATTGGATTGGCTCCCTCCTCCTGACAGAGCCATAGTAGACTGTGTTCCTCCCCTTCATCAGTGGCTAGGTACTGACACCCTCCATCCTAGCCTTCAGCAGGCCCCATTCGTCTGTGTGCCCCCCACCTCCCTCTGGTCCCCTGTTTCACCTCTGTGTGACCCCACCGCCCCACTGGTCCCCTGTGATGTCTCTGTGCTCCCCAACCCCTGCTGGTCCCCTCACCCTTCTTGCCCTCCTTGATGCCCCCGCCTCCGTTTTCCCTGATCTGTTCTCCCGCCTCCCCTTATCCCTTCTTCCATTTCCCCACCCCTCCCATTCATTGCAGGTGGTGTCTTGATTCACTAAGGGTTCACCATCAATGACTATTGCCAAAGCTTGGATTTGACTTTTGGACACTGACTCTTGGTGCTTCACCCTCCCAACTCTCATGCTGGTCCTCCCTTGGATCTCATACTCAGGTTGGCCCTGAATCATGCTGAGCCCATTGTCACTGTGAATCCTTGCCTACATTTTCTGTTCCCTTGCAACATTATTTGTTTTAATGCCCTCTGAAACTGTATTCGCTCTCCCTTCCGCTTCCCTGCCCTTTTTCACTGTTTTTATTCTCTGTTCTCTTCTCCTCTCACTCCCCACTTCTCCCTCACTTTTTCTATGGACTTACTGTATCAGAATTTTCCCTGGACCTAGTATGATAGTAACAAATGTTTGTCTCCCCACCCCCCCTACCCCTTACTTGGCATTCCACCCCTCCCCCTCCAGCACTATCTGAAATGTCGTCAAGCCTAGTACGATAGTCGCTGGTTTTGTTCCTCTCCCTCCTTTCTTCTCACATCTCCCTCACCTCTCGTAATTCTCCGGCTCTACCAGAAATGTCATAAGGCCTAGTACGGTAGTTGCCTATCTGTGTCTTAGCACTTGCACTATCTGAAATGTCGCCAGGCCGAGTACAATAGTTAATTTCACAATCTTGTTCATGGCCTGTAAGAATGTTTTTGTATTTTCCCTTGTTCCCTCCCTTGTCGTGAAGCACTTTGAAACACATTGTATATAGGGGGAATATAAATAAACCATATCAAGTAATCGTTAACAATGGCCGTCAACTTCTCCCACCATGATATTGCATAGTTTCTGTTCCCACTGCAGTCTCGTGGGGGCACTCCCTGCACTCCATTTTTGTGCTATAGCCAGTCTCCGTCTCCCAGCCCTCAGCATGGCATTTCATACCCTTGGTGCCCTGTATTCTTCCCAGTTCTTGGAGGCGATCCCCAGCAGCATCTGGAGAGGGTCCATGCTCCGATGAACCTCAGTATTCCTTAATCCAGCTAGAAGTTCTTGCCAGAAGATGTGTATCTTTGAGATGTGAAGAGGTTGCCATGGAAAGTTATCCAGAAAATATTAGCCCAGACCTGCAACACACCCCTACCCCCATGCCCCCTGCAAGCTCCACCCAAAACCTTTTGAATGTACATCACCCCACCTCCGGGGTGGAGACCAAGAATTTATATTTTTGTATTTTGTATTTATTACGTTTTTATACAGCACTTGACGCCAAAGCGCTTTACAAGAGGACAATATAGAATACAATAAGCATTGCAAACGATATGTGAATCAAGTAACAAAAAATTATATGCAGATAATTACAACAATTAACTTGAGTGCTGCGATAGAGCATGAAACGTGTAGGGCCGAAGTGGGAGAAGCAACAGGAAGGTGTAAGGATGAGTAGCGGGATCAAAATGAGAGCGAGAGGTAGTAGAAGTCAGGATGGGGATTGGAGGAGATAGAATTTTAGAGAAGTGCGGAAGGAGGGGTAGGAGGAGATAGAGCGGAGAGAGGGAGGGAGGCGGTTCCAGTGGAAAGGAACAAGTAGTTGGAAAGAACGGAAGCGGGATGGGGTACAGGGTGGTGGAAGAGAAGTGAGTAGGAAGTGTTCGGCAGAGCGAAGTGGGCGTGAAGGGGTGTAGAAAGTGAGGAGGGAGGAGAGGTATGGTGGAGCGAGACCATAGAGGGATTTGAAGACGAGACAGAGGAAATTAAATTTGAGCTCGGAGTTAAAGGGCAGCCAGCCTAAACAGGAGAGAGAAGAGGAGATGGAACCATGTGGTGAAAGAAGAAAGAGGGAATGGATAGCAGAGTGGTAGATAGATTTAAGTGGGGTTAGGTGAGTGGAAGGGAGACCCAAAAAGAGTGGAGCAGTAGAAAAGTCTAGAGAAGACAAGGGAGGTGACCAGGAGTCTTGTAAGGTAGTATGTAAGGTTAGGAAGGGACACATTTAACAGATGTAATAAAGGTGGAAGCAGCAAGATCTGTCAGTGAGAAAGACATGGTGGGAGAGAGAGAGATTAGAATCAATGTTGAAGGCCAGGATTATGAGCATGTGGAGGGATGGGGAAAAGAGAATTGAAGGAGGGGGTGAGGGGGGGGGAAGAAGTGTGATAGCAGGGAAGAATAGGACTTCAGTTTTGTCCGCGTTTAGGGTTAGAAAGTGAGAGGACATCCAAGATTTAATCGCAGAAAGGCAGGAAGAGAGCTTAAGATGAATGTCCGAGGGGAAGGAAGAGAAGGAGAGGAAGAGTTTGGTATCATCAGCATAGAAAGGGTGCGAGACAGCAAAGGAGGAGATGATAGGAGCTAGGAAAGACGTGTAGAGTGATAAGAGAAAGGGGCCAACGACCGAGCCTTGGGGAACACCATGGTTGAGAGGATAGATAGGGGAAGTGTTACCGCCACAAGAAACTGCAAAGGTGCGGTTGGAAAGATAGGAGGAGAACCAGTTGAGGACATAGTCTTTGAAAGCACAGGATGAGAGAGTTTAAGGAGTAGAGGGTGATCAACAGTATCGAAGGCAGAAGAAAGGTCGAGAAGGATAAGTATGGAGGGTTGTTTGGAGTAGCAGGCAGAAAGGAGGGAGTTGAGAACAGAAGTGAGGGCAGTTTCAGTGGAGTGGTGAGGGCGGAAACCAGATTGAGTGGGGGGGGAGAGAGGTTGGAGACGAAGGAGGAGAGTTGAGGATAGACAATGCGTTCGAGAAGTTTAGGGTAAGGGCACAGGAGGGAGATGGGGCAATAGTTAGAGGCTAGAAGGGGATCAGCAGATTGTTTTTTCAAAATAGGGATGATAGTTGCGTGCTTGAAGAGAGAAGGGAAGGGAGATGAAGATAGACAAGTGTTGAAGGAGGTGGTGAGGTAGGGAATGAGGAGGTACATTTTGGGAATAAGGGAAGTCTGAGGAGGAGTAGGTAGGATGAGTTTTAGATAAGAGGAGGGAGACTTCCGACTGAACAACAGGAGTGAAAGAGGACATAGAAGAGGGAGGGGGAGCTGGAGGAGGTAAGGGGGAGAGAAAGAAGGGGAGGAGATGTCTTGGCGAAGGTTGAGGACTGTTAGAAAAGACATTAGCGAAATTGGTGGCAGAGAGGGGAGAGGCAAAGGAATGATCAGGAGTAGGAGGAGAGAGAAGACGCGTGAGAGTTTGAAAGATTCAGCGAGGGTGAGAGGATTGGGAGTGGAGGAGGTCAGAGAAGCAAGTTCGTTTTGCAGAGTTGAGACAGTTGTCAGAGAGTATGGTAGAAAAGTAAATAGATTGGTTAGAAGGGGAGGGGTGTTTGATCCAGCGTTGTTCAAGACGTCTGAGGAAGCGACGAACGGTGAGAAGAGAGCCATGGTTGGGCGGGTTTGTGAGAAGGACAAAACAAAGAGGGTAGAGAAGGTCTAGAGTAGACAAAAGGAAAGAGGTTAGAGAGGACGACGCCTCATTGGCCAAAAGGGAAGAGAAGTGGGAGAGAATGGGAGGCAAGAGGAGCAAGAAGCGAAGAAAAGAGGGGTCAAAGTAGTGTAGGTCATGCCGGTAGAAGGAGGTGGAGGATAAGGGGGAGGAAGGGGGAGGGGTCGGAGGATTGAGGGATAGGGAAAGTAAGGAGTGGTCGGATAGTTAGGTAGAATTGATATAGGAGAGGCAGTGAATGAAGAGGTGAAGATAAGATCAAGAGTGGAGCCAGATAGGTGAGTAGGTGGGGATGGAAGAGGAGTAAGAAGGGAGGAGTCCAGAATGGATAGGAGGGGAGAGTAGGCAGGGTTGGAGGAAAGATGGAGATTAAAGTCGCCTAGTACGATAAGTTGGGTAGGACTGGGGGAGATGAGGCTAAGAAGATAATCAATGTCTTCATAGAAAGATCCAAGGGGGCCAGGAAGCCGGTAAGGAAAAAGTTACTTACCTGTACCTGTTGTTCTCCAGCATGGGTCTGGCATGGATTCACATGCTCATGAATATTCCCTGTCGTCAGGCTGGGAATCCTTGGTAAAGAAAAAATCAGTATCAGTTTAGTTTCTGATCTGTCTTTCTTAGTAGTAACCAATCACTGATCTCTGGGTCATACTGCCCCCAGCCAATGACTGCCCTCTCCCTAAGCCCCACCTCTGGCAGCCATCCTCAGATTTGGTAGCACGCCAAGTGGCAGTATGACCAAGTGAAGAGCCGCAGAGGGGTAGTTGGGAGGGTTCGCATGTGAATCCATGCCAGACCCATGCTGGAGAACAACAGTTACAGGTAAGTAACTTGTTCCTTCTCCAGCATGGGGTCTGGCATGGATTCACATGCTCATGAATAAAAGAATATATAGCAGTATACACATGCACAACCACGGGAGGTGGCAACAGGCTCAACATTAAAGAATACAACAACTCAACAGTAAGCATCTCTTACCTCCTCACCAGGCTCACCTTAAGCGAACAGGTTGCGCAGCACTGCTTGGCCGACCCTGGACTCCTCCCTGGAGTCCCGATCGACGCAGTAGAATCTTGTGAAGGTGTGCGTCGACCTCCACGTAGCAGCCCTGCAGATGTCCAACAGGGGTACACCAGACAGGAATGCTGTGGTAGTAGCAGCGATCGTTCTGGTCGAATGGGCTCGGACGACCGGGCAGCGGTCGGTTTACCAACCGGTGACACTGCATGATGCAGCCGGAAAGCCATCTGGAAATGGAAGTCTTCGAGAGAGCCTTCCCTTGATTCACAGACCCAAAGTTCACGAATAGCTGTGACGTCTTCCGAAAACTCTTCGTGCGGTCCACGTAGAACTTCAGCGCTCTAGCTACATTCAGCGAGTGCAAAGTCCTCTCGGCCGGTGTCGAAGGCGACGGGAAGAAAACTGGTAACACCAAGGGCTCGTTGAGGTGGAAGTCCGACGGCACCTTGTGCATGAAGGAGGGGTGCGTCCTAAGCACTACCCTTGTGTCATGAAAAGTCAAGTATGGAGGCTTGCAAGATAGGGCCTGAATCTCTCCCACTCGTCGTGCAGAGGTTATGGCCACGAGGGATGCTGTCTTCCATGACAGGGACTTCAATGGCGCCGAATGCATAGGCGCGAATGGGGCTCCCATGAGCCTGGTCAGCACCACATTAAGTTCCCACGCCGGGGCAGGAGCCTTCACCGGCGGGAATGAACGGAATAGTCCCTCCATAAATTCCTTTACCAGGCGATGAGACCACAAGGACGCCCGTCCCGTAGTCCTGGTATATCGGGAGATGGAGCCAGATGTATTTTTATGGAGGCGTGAGCCAGTCCAGCTTCAGCCAGCGACAGTAGGTATGGCAGCACTTGAGGGGCCGTAATCCGCAGAGGGTTAATCTTCTGTGCACGGCACCAGACAGAGAACCTCTTCCACTTGTGTCCGTAGCAGGAGAGTTGAGGACGCCCTGGCCTTTGCAAGAACCTCTCTGCAGTCAGCCGGGATACCGTACCCTCCAAACTCTAGTGCTGCAAGAGCCAGGCCTGCAAGTTCAGAGACTCCGGGTCGTGATGAAGAATGGGGCCTCCTTCTCTGGAGAGAAGATCTGCGTCCGTCGACAAGTCCAGAAGGTCCGGGAACCATATTGGTCTCGGCCACCTCGGTGCAACGAGGATCATCATGCACCGGGACCTCTTTAGTTGGTTGATGAGCCTGAGCAGAATCGGCAAAGGAGGGAACGCATACAGGAACAGGCTGTCCCAGGGGAACGAGAAAGCATCGCCCATGCTCCTCGGCTGGGGGAAACTGCTGGCGAACCTCTGGCACTTGGAGTTCGTCGCTGTCGCGAACAGGTCGATCTGGGGTTTGCCCCATCGTTGGAAGAGTCGATCCACTAGATCCTGGCGCAGCTCCCACTCGTGGCACGAGCGCAGCTCCCTGCTGAGTGAGTCGGCGATGGTGTTTTTTATTCCTCCTTGGATCGGGCTGGGGATCTGGTGCCTCCCTGCTTCCATATGTAGAACATCGTGGTGGTGTTGTCGGTGAAGATCCTCACCACCTTGTCCTTGAGGGACGGGAGGAACGACTTGAGCACCCAGAACACGGCACGGAGCTCCAAGATGTTGATGTGAAGAGACCTCTCCTCCGGGAGCCAAAGGCCTCTTGCGTGGAGATCTCCGGTGTGGGCCCCCCAACCCTCCAGAGAGGCGTCCGTAGTCACCGTCTCCTGAAACGCCGGGGTTTGAAAGTCTGTGCCCGTCGTGAGGTGAGCCCGGATGCCCCACCATAGGATCGCCCGACGGAACTCCTCGTTGAGGGGGATCCTGTCCTCGAAGCAGCCCCCCACCTGAAACCAGCGAGCGTCGAGGAACTCCTGTAGCGGACGCATCCGAAGTCTGCAAAGGGGTACAAGGTAGATGCATGAGGACATCATCCCGAGAAGGTACTTGATGGACCTCACGCTGGCCACGTCCATGGCTAACAGTCGCCGTACCTTGCCCAGGATGGTTTTGGTCCTCTCCCCTGAAGGGGAGGCCAATTGCTCCACTGTATCAAGCTTCGCCCCCAAAAACAGTGCTACTTGCGACGGAACCAGGTGGGATTTGGGGTAGATGGAGAACCCCAGCTCCGTGAGCAACCGGACGGTCCTCGCCGTATGATCGACGGCGAGTTCCCTTGACCTTGCCCGGATTAGCCAGTCGTCCAAGTAGGGGTAGACGTGGATCCCCTGCAGGCGCAGCCACACCGCCACTGGTGCCAGGCACTCGGTGAAAACCCTGGGTGCCGACTTTAATCCGAATGGTAGGGCTCTGAATTGGTAGTGGCGTCCTTGAACCACGAACCTGAGGAACTTCCTGTGCCTTTCTAGAATGGGCATGTGGAAGTATGCATCCTCCAGGTCCAGCGACGATAGGAAGTCGCCTTCCTCCAGCTGTCCCAGTACATGCTGGAGGGTGACCATCCTGAATTTCTGCGTCTTGATGTATTTGTTTAACCGACGCAGGTCTAGGATGGGGCGCCAACAGTCTGTCTTCTTCCTGACGAGGAAGTACCTTGAGTATACTCCGGAGCCTCCTGGGGACGAGCTCGATGGCACCTTTCTTGAGCATCGCCTTTACCTCCAAGAGCAGTTGAGGGACGTGATTCTCCTTCCTGGCCACGGGAGGAATGCGAGGGCACCACTTTAGGAATTCCAGCGAGTGCCCGTTGGCCAGGGTGTCCAACACCCAACGATCGGTGGAGATGGACTCCCACACCCTGACAAACTTCTTCAGTCGGCCTCCCACTGGGGTGCTTCGGTGGGGGCCAGACCACCCGGCCGGGTCAGTCTTGCTTGGAAGCGGCCTTGCCGCCTTGGCCTCCTTGGTGACGACGGCGGGAACCCCCTTGCTTGCCGCAACCTCTGTAGGCCTCCTGGGAAGAGGAACAGGCCGCCTGGCGGTAGGTGGAGGAGCCACCGCTGGATCCTTTGGAGGCACCCTGTCTGCCTCCAGAGCTCCGAAAGGGCCGTCGCTGCTGAAGCAGCCCAAGGGCCCGGGCCGTCTCTGAGTCGGTCTTGAAGGCCTGTATAGACTCATCCACCGCCTTACCCAAGAGGTTGTTGCCGTCGAACGGCATGTCCAACACTCTGGTCTGGACGTCCTGGCGAAAGTCTGTCGCCTTGAGCCATCCTCGTCGTCAGAGGCAAAATCCGGTATCGGCAATGTCCGTTGCCACCGTAATGGCGTGATCTGACGCCACCTCGCCCCCCTGCAGAATTTCTAGGGCCTCCGCCTTTTGTCATAAGGCAGGAAATCTAGCAGGGGAGCTATCTTGAACCAGAGCTCCCTGTCGTAGCGGGCCACGATCGCTAAGGCATTGGTCGCCTTAATCGTCGTCGCTGCCGACGAGATGACTCGTCGTCCCATAGCGTCCAACTTCTTACCCTCGCTGTCCGGCGGGGAAGTGAAAGTTGAAGCCGCCGCGCCCGCTGCCTTCTTCTTAGCCGCTGCCGAGACGACCGAGTCCGGCGTGGGCTGGGCCCTGAGGCACAAGGGGGCGGCATCGGGGACTCGGTACTTCTTCTCGTACCTGTCCCTCTTGGCGGGTGTCGTGGCAGGGTTCTTGAGGACAGAAAGCCCCTCGTCCCAGATGTCGTCGAGTAAAGGCACTGCGAGGACCGTCTTCCTCTTAGCCTCTCGTCGTTGGTACAGAAACCCCTCCTTTTTCTGTTCTTCAGGGCAGAGCTGGAAGAGCTTGGATGCCCTAATTATCATGGCGTGGAAAGAGCCAACCTCGTCGGATGGGGACGCCCGCAGGGGAGTGGGGGGGGTTTAGTTGACGACGGGATGTCTGTCGTGTCATCGCTGCTGTCGTCCGTCCCCGTATCCTCTCCCGGCGAGGGGGATGAGGGGGCCACCGGCCTCGCGGGCACGAAGGGTGGAGAGGGGTGGACTCTCCTCCGCTTGTTCGGAGGGTTTCCCGACGCGTCTGATTCTGGATCCTCCGTCGGGGTCCGTGGTAATCTCGTCCTTATCTCGGTACATAAGGATTGGATTGCCAACAAAATGGCCGCCGAGCTATCCTGGGGCTCGGGCAATGGCTGCGACGGACGGGATGGCCTTTCCACTGGGCCCTGTTCGTCCTCCTCGTCGCTATCTTCGATCACGTCAGCAGGGACCGTCCCCTGGGATCGAACCTTCTCGAACCGCTCGTTGAGGTTTATGAACCTCTCGTTGAGGCCTATGGACCTTTCGTTGAGGCCCCTCTCGGTCTCCACCAGTTCCTCCTCAGAGGCTGATTCCGAGTCTGTAACGGCCACCGCCCCCCCCCCTCTTTTTCAGCCGGGGGCTTCACGGGAATCTTAGCGGTGGGCTGGAAAGAGGATTCCCTCCGCGGCGGCAGGGATACTCTGGGCCCAGAGGCCGTTTCCATTGGCGTAGTCTCAGCCGGCTCCGCCAGGGTCGCAGAGACCACTTCGGTAGAGGCCTTAGCCGGGTGGATCAAGGCCCTCACCACCTTATGTGCGTCCTGGGCCTTCGCCTTGGGGGAAGGAGGGGGGCAACGCCTCGCTCCCCCTTCGAGATCGACCGGGTCCGCTCCACTGGCCTACCCGGGTTCTCGGACTTCCTCTTCCCCGAACCAGAGCGCTGGCTCATGGTCGAACGTGCCGGGGAAGTAGTACCCTGCTTGGCAACCGAAGAGCCTGACCTTTCGGCGCTCCCGGACTTGCGGTGCTTGGCCTTCTGTTGTGCCCCCGTCGCCGGGGCGCCCTCAAAGGACTTAGAAGCCCACTCAGCCTTCTTCTTCACCTTCTCACTTGATGTGCCCTTCTCCAGCCAGGTGGCGAGGCGAGAACGACGATCTTGTTTGGTCCGTTCCGAAAGGTTCTTGCAGAACACGCAGTCCTCCTCCACGTGCGTCTTGTCCCCATGGAGGCAGTAGAGACATCGCGAATGCTCGTCCTCCTTGAAAACGATATATAATCCGCATCCAGGGCAGTTCCTGAACAGCTTGGATCCAGGCGTCGAGCTCCCTTTGTCCTGGGCCATGTCCGTTGAGTTAGGCCGCAGATCTTCAGGAATCCTCCAAGAAGTGTAAACTCGACAAAAGCTTCTGTCATGATCTCTGCTTCCAAAAGGTCAGGGTTTTCCCAACTCCCTTGGAAGCAGATCCATAACCCAGGTTCCGAGGGCCAACCAGTCCCAATTAGGACCTTTTGGACCCAGTCCTGGCGCCAGTGGCACCAGGCTCATAAATGTGCCCAGTCCCAGCGCTGGAAGCGCCGGGCTCATGATGCTTGGGTGGACTTACCTGCAGCAGACCATGCTGCTTACTTGCCTGCCAGCTGAGCCTCTGATCCTCTTCTGTTTGGAACTACTTTTCCTGTTGGGTGGGGCAGGAGCCACTCCCTAGATTCAGAACACGAACTCTTCTGGAAAGCAGGAACTCTTTTCTTACCTAGGCGTGGCTGTGGAAGGAGACCCCTAAGCACTACAGGAGGCTATTTAAACCACACCCGGTGGATGAATCTTGCTTTGCGTTATTCTGCATCCTCTGCAGCAGAACGCTCATCGAGTCTTCTGCATCGGATCCTGGGCCTAAGGAAAAAGGCTTACCCATCCTGAATCCAGTCTTCAGCAACACCTATAAAGACAAGAAAGAACAGGTTAGCATTCCGGCATCTGAAAGACAAAGGCTTACCTACTCTTCGTGCGCTCCGGAGGTCTTCACACTGCATTCCGGTATCTGAAAGACAAAAGCTTACCGACTCTTCGCACGCTCCGGAGGCCTTCGGCGCTGCATCCTGCATCTGAAAGACAAAACAAGGTGCGTTTAAAGACATTGGGGAACTTTGATCTCACGTGCCATTACTCCTTTCCACATCAACCCCAGTCGGTATTCCGGCACCCTGCAGCCGCTCCGAACTCGTACCTGCAAAATAAAAGACAGTTAGAGCGCATCGTGAAGCAGGCAACAAGCGCTTACTTACGTGCTTCCAAGCGCTTCTATTCATCATACGGACTCCATCTTCAACTCACTTCAGCCCGTCATCCGCCATCGCCGGAACCTGCAAAACAAGAGACATCATTGCTAAAGACTTTAAAGACAATAGAATTACTCGAAACTTACCGTTCGTGCAGTAAACGACGGACAGCAGTCCTCTGAAGTCAAGAGGCCTGCGCTACCGATCCAGTGAAGAAACTGGTTACAGCACCCTGCCCCGAGGCAGATGGAGAGCTCGGCATTCACTTACCTAAGGTGAGAGCGTTAACCTTTGGGGGTCTACAGGAGAGCAAAAAAGGGAAGAGATAGGGACACCCCAATAACCCCAGTTCATTAATCCCATATTTTCTGTCTGCAGACATCTTACTCTTGAAGTCAGGCATACAGTGCACAGAGGTCCAGCCCAAAGAGCCAACCGGGTGCTACACATCACCTTTGAAGATACGGTAGTCGCCCAGTCAAGACCGGCGCCTCTGCGAGAATCAGGTGAGCGTTACAGCTTCACCCTTGAGGGGCGTAGAAGAATTCCGAAACGGGTCCCCGTTATCGGAAGTAGAAACGGTGGAGCTTGGGGCTCGAGTAAACCGAAAAAATGCGAAACTCTCCTGAAAAAGCGTGAAAACGCAGTAAAAAACTCCAGAGCTAAACACGAGGACTCCCAGCACTTGAGCGTGCGGTAAAAATCTGAGGATGGCTGCCAGAGGCGGGGCTTAGGGAGAGGGCAGTCATTGGCTGGGGACAGTATGACCCAGAGATCAGTGATTGACTACTACTAAGAAAGACCCATCAGAAACGTAACTGATACTGATTTTTTCTTTACCGAGGATTCCCAGCCTGACGACGGGGAATATTCATGAGCATGTGAATCCATGCCAGACCCCATGCTGTAGAAATGAGGAAAGAAATGGTGTTCAGGGAGTTAAAGATTTTATACATTAATTCAAAAGAAGGGAGGACCGGAAGAGAAGTGGGACAAGGAGAAGAGAAAGTTAGGGCAAAAAAGAAGGCTTATGATGCCTCCACGACCTGAGGAGCGTGGGACATGGGAGAAAAAGGACGAGTGAGGAAGTGAGAGATGTGGGAACAGAAGAGTTGTGGGGTGGGGGGGTCCAAGTTTCTGTGATACAGAGAAAATGGAGATTGAGGCGAAAGAATAAGTCAAGGACAGCAGTGGTTTTGTTGCAGATTGATCTAGTGTTCCAGAGGGCGAGGTGGATGGAGTTGGGAGTGCTAGTGATTTGTGGATAGATAAGGTTGTGACGTCTGATTGAGGTGTTAGGGAGCCGAGTTGAGTAGGGGTGAGGGGGAGAAGGAGAGTAGAAAGAGGAGATGGTCATGATGATGAAGCAGAGAGAGTTGAGAGAGGGGAGGACAGAGGAGAAAGGGGTGGGTAGGGGAAAGGGATGAGAGTGATGGGAGGTAAAGGAATAATGCATAACAAGGAGCACAAGTGACAGAATAGTGTCAATGGGGTGGATCAGAGAGTTAAAGTGAAGTAAGTGAAAGGAGTGATGGATGAGGTAAGTAGGAAGTGGGCAGTATGTCTGGGACTGAACAAGTGAGTATATGTCTACGACTCTAGTGTGACTAGTGTGTGTGTCTGAGTGTCGAGTAGGTCTAGGGCGGGGGGGGGGGTGGTAGAAGTAAGCCGGAGGAGGCCTGTGTGCTTAGACTCGTTCAAAGGCGAAATCAGGCACGGGTGGGTGGGGGGGGGGGGGATGGGGGAGTAGAGGTTGAGGTAAGTGGGAGGCGGCTTGAGAATCAAGTTAGGAGGTACAATGGTGACCTCCGTGGTGGTAGAGAGAAGGGAGGAGGCGGGTAGGGGATGAGGTGGTGATGGAGAATTTCAGGGGCTGAGGTGATGGGGGTAGCGCCTAGGAAGCAGGCTGTGTTGTGGGAAAAGAGAAGCAAATGAGGGAGGTTGCTGCGAAAGGACAGGCAGGCAGTGGGCCACAAGGAGGAGGCGAGCTATTGGAGGCGACCAGAGTCCAGGGGTGAGTTTCAGGGGCAAAGGTGGTGGGGGCGAGTAGCACCTAGGATGTAGGCTACCTTGTGGGAAAAGAGGAGCAAGGGAGGGAGGAGGCTGCGAAAGGGCTGGCAAGCAGATCAGGAAGGCAGGGCCGCTGAGAAGGAGGGTGCCGCGTGAATGGAGCAGTCAACGTTGATGGCGGAGAGAGTAGGAGGCAGCAGGTACCAGCACGTAAGCAGAGTTCAGGATGGCAGGAAGATCCAATGGACACAAGGAGGAGCCGTAGCAAAAGTCGACAAGCTGTGTCAGCGGACACAGTGGAGAGTACACAGTGGACCAAAGGGAGGAGGCAGCTGATGTGGGCGATCAAAATCCAGGAGTGGGGGGCAAGGCATAGACCGCCAGGAGGAGCCGGGGTGGGGGAAGGGTCGATCACAGCAGATCCCAGTCCAAGAATGAAGAGCAGACAAGGCTGCGAGGAAGGGGCGCGCTGGTGGGGCACGGCAGGAAACTCACCAGTACGGGAAGCAGACAGGCCAGCAGGGAAGGGAAGGGAAGGGAATGTTGCAGGGAGGTCATAAGGTGGGGCGAGACAAGTCCTTGGTTGAGGAGCAAGGCAGAGACCGCCCGGAGGACCTGCAGAACTGGAACGGGTTGGTGGAGGCAGGGCCCAGGAACGGAGAGCGGACAGTGCTGGGTGGAAGGAGAGCACGGTCAGACAGCAGCAGGAGACTTCCACGGTAAGTGAGAAGCATCTAACAATCTCTCAAAGGGGTAAGATCTTTGGAGACCATGGCTGCCACCTTGTGTCAGTAAATATCCCCTTTAGTCTTTGGTACTCAAAGATCACGATCCTGTCACGCCCCAGGCCCTCCTGCACCTCCTCAAAGCTTGTGAAGCAGCCCTGGTCCAACAACTGACCCTCCCTCTCAAGCCCCTAATCTGACCATTATTGTGCAAACTTCATCACTTACCTCACCAGATTGTATGGGGGACCCCAGACCGACGCCAAGGGAGAGGGCCAGGACGAAAAAGCTCTGTTGACTTGAACATCCCTCCAAATGCTCCACAGGGCTTCCAATGTAGGGTGTTCCCTAGCTGCAGCCGGAATGTGCTCGTAGGGGGCTCACAGGTAGTCCCTCACCTTCAGTCGATGCCAAGTCTTCCAGGCAGGTCGAATACATTTGCAGATCTTCCCTCGAGTGCTCCAATAGGACCCGTAACTGGGCGGCCTTGTAGTATAGGTAGGGGGCTGAAAAGCCAAAGCCACCCAGGTCACGCATGAGCCTTTCCCACTTTACTCTCGGGCTCTTTCTGCCATAAAAATTCCAGGAGTGTGCCTTTCAAGTCACTGAAGAATGCCGCATGGAGGGCGGAGAACAGGTAAAGCAAGCAGGGGAACACACTCATTTGTACCGAGGTCATTTGCCCATACCAGGAAAGGGTGAGGGGCGCCCACTTTCTATAGTCCGCTTTGATCTTTCAACAACAATCAGGTAACTTATTTAAGGCAAGAAAACACCTTAAAGGGGTACTAGCCCTACTGTTAAGTATTAGGTACTTTCTATCACACAAGAAATATTGTAGGGCATCTTTCTTATTTATATTCCGAGTAATAAAACAGTAAACATTCAATGTGTACGCTAGCAGTATCCCTAGAAGGAAGCGCACCCTATCCCTGTAAGGTGGTGCTGTCCCTAGGTCAGAGCTGGTGTGCCGCCTCTGATAGGAAAGCACAGAGAGGGTCTATCCCTGCCTCTACAATGTATTGTATTTCAACAAAGTTAAACGAGATCTATTTTTTGCGTGAACATTTCAAGGAGGAAGCATTTCTTTATTCACCCCCAGAGAAGTGTGTACATACAGTTCATAAAAAGGTTAAAAAGGTTAAAAAACAGATTATTTCTAAAACTGACAGATCAGTTTTTTGGAACCTGTTATTTGTAGTGTGTCGGTACTTCATAGGTTCTGCATTCAATTTATTCTAACCAGATAAATCTGGAAAAGATCACAAGTTGAATATCAGTATTTGACATTTTAGTGAGCATATACCGTATCCCCAACTCCCTTAAGGGATATCATACAGTAGGGGAGGTCGACCGGTTTTGATGACCTATTCAGTGTAGTCATCTTCTTCAGAACCTGTCATTTTACTGCGGGTTATCAATTGCGTTGTCCATCCGATAAGGTGGAGCCATCCATTCCCGACCCGTGGAAGAATTAAATAAACCTTTTTCAGCTGGGTGTGCCGAGCATCATTTTCAATTGCAGGTCATTGCCAAATTCACTGTTAGAGACCATACAAGTTTAATAATAGCCTGTTCATTACTGGGGGAACCTCACACCCACACATCGGCACATCCATCTCCCACATGGCCCCAGGGACCACCTCTGGTCCCTTAGTGAGCAAATATATTGGATTAAAGTCAATAAAGTTGATTTAACATCTTTACCTCATGTCCCAGTTTGTGTCCCTCCACGTGGGATTAGCTTATCGTATTGTTGCCGTCTCCCTGTTTGTTGCTTCAATGCAGGGTGTGGCTAAACCAAGACAAAGGAGAGGGGTGCTGTTAGAGTACATTTTATGTTTATGGTTTGTTTGCTGTCCATTTCTAGACAGGTTATCCATGCAGCAGACTCCCTTGTTAGACAAAGCCTCCTACTCCATGCCCATAACGTGCCTTATGTTATTGGCTGATGTGAGCCGTTCTCATCTGACCAGAAGGGTGGCTTGGTCATTCCAGCGATCACGGGTGCACTTGGCATGCATTTTTTTTTTTTTACCTATTATGATTGTGCTGGATGTGGCTGTCTTTATATTGAATATGAAAGCCTATTTCCATCCATGCGCGCATATAGCTATATTATATTGGGGATGCGATGAGGGTGCTCTCATTGATTGATATACCATTCCCAATTTGGGGACGTATTCTCATCCAGCAGCCATGCACGTACAATGTTAATTACTGTGATCTCATAACGTGACATGAGTATTTTAGCAGTCGCTATGGCCGCTCGTTCATTCTGATTCATTATTCAAAGTGCCAAAAAAGAACTGCTCTTACCATCGGGTGGTGTGCCCTCCGAGTTCTTCCTGCCTGCCCCCTCTTTTATCTTTGCCAGCATTGGGTGGAAGTTTGCCTTGACTAGCCCTGTGAGATTTCTCTGCAATATCACCCCTAAGTACTTTGTCTGCACGACCCTCATTCCCAGTTATCGAGTATGAGCGGACAGGCCGGAATTGCTTGGGCACATGGGCACAATGCTGGTTTTGTCCATGTTTATTTTCAGGCCTGAAAGGCGTCTGCAGCTCTCAATTTGCTCCAAGAGTTTGGGGAGAGGGGAGCCCATGGGCATGAGATAACCCAGAATGTCAACTGTGAAAAGGGATAGTTTAAACTCCACCTCACCACTTCATCTCGTGGTTAGCCCCGATCGCAATAGCGAGCGGCTCCATCGTGAGCGCGTACAATAGTGGTGACAGCGGGAATCCCGGTCTTGTGCCACAGGTCAGACGGAAGGAGTCCGACGGAGAAGAAAAAGTTACTTCTTACCTTGTAACCTTCTTTCGATGGGATGTTCCTCCGACGTATTCCTTATCTTTGACAGATCATCTCCCAGCTTTCTGGACTCGGAATTTTATTTTCAGTAGAGGGCGCTGCGCGTCGACATCCCTCGAGCCGATGTCCCTCAACGGCCTCTGTATCGGCGCCGACGTCACCACGCGTATAGACTTGCGCAGTGTCCGTTGCTCAGTTCCGTTTTGACGTTAAAAGTTGTTTTACATGAATTGGTTATTGACCTTGAAGGAGCGTAAGCTGCAACCACAAGGGAAGTATTACGTCGGAGGAACATCCCATCGAAAGAACGTTACAAGGTAAGAAGTAACTTGTTCTTCGAAGGGATTGTGTCCGACGTATTCCTTATCTATGATCGACTCCCATTGCAGTGGTGTGCAATTGGAGGTGGGAGTAAAACGCCATGTTTCCTTTAGGAATGAACCGAATGTAATGCGGCTTTGCCAAACCTGGTCTCTTGACTAGAGGAGGAATCCAGGTTGTAAAATCTTGTGAAGGTATGTGCGGATGACCATGTGGCAGCCGCACATATGTCTCGAACCGGAACCCCTCTTTGGAGGGCCGAGGAGGCTGCGATACCCATGGTTGAATGAGCCCTGAGATTTTGAGGAGGCTCTTTCCCTGCAAGTTTGTAACATTCCAGGATGGCCAAAATAATCCATCTGGAAATGGTTTGTTTTGTTAACGGTAGTCCCAACTTGTGCCCCGAGTAACCCACGAACAGTTGGTCTGCTTGCCTAATCCTAGCAAGTCTGCTGATGTAAAAGCTTAAAGCCCGCCTTGGATCCAGCCTATGTAGCCTTTCTTCCTCTTTCCCCGGATGGGGAGGCGGACAGAATGAAGGCAAAGTAATTTTCTGAGTGATGTGGAATACAGAAACTACCTTTGGGAGGAAATTAGGCTTCACCTGTAGGACACCCTTGTCTTTATGAAAAATTGTATGAGGGGGTTTACAAGATAGAGCTTGTAATTCGCTCACCCTTCTAGCAGATGTTAAAGACACTAATAACATAGTTTCATGGATGAGAAATATTAGCGAACAAGAGTGGAGTGGTTCGAAAGGAGTACCCATCAGGAAATTTAAGACTAAATTTAAGTCCCATAAAGGAACCTGGAAAGGTTTTGGAGGGTAGACATTAGTTAATCCCTTTAGAAATTGTATTACTAAGGGTAATTTGAAATACGAAGGTTCCAACGCAGTGCGCTTGAAGATTGATAGCGCTGCGAGATAGCCCCTGATAGTGCCAACTCGAATGCCTGAATTTGCCAAGTAGAGTAGAAAGGATAACACCGTTGGTGTACCACATGAAAAGGGGTCGATATTCTCTTCTCTACACTAGCTGCAAAACTTGTTCCAACGGCAGCGGTATAAAGACTTTGTTGCTGGCCTTCTGGCCGAAAGCAACACTTCAATGACGTCATCAGGGAGGTCCCAATCCTTGTATCTCAACCTTTCAGAAGCCAGGCGTGAAGGTTGAGAGTTCTGATGTCTGGATGGAGAACCTGACCTCCCTCCTGTGAGAGAAGATTCTTCTTGAGTGCAAGACGAATCGGAGGGCAGATGGACATGTCCAGAAGGCCGGTTGCCACGTTCTCCTGGCCCAGTCTGGGGCAATTAGGATCATGGTTCTCCGGAATCTTCTCAACCTCCTGATCATTTGAGGAATGACAGGGACTGGTGGAAACGCGTACAGGAGTGGAAACTCCCAGTCCACTACGAAAGCGTCCCCTAGAGCTCCTCTCGGGGGAAATTCCCTTGAACAAAACAGATCGCACTTTCTGTTGGTACTGGTGGCAAACAGATCACTTGAGGGGTTCCCCAAAGGGCAAAGATGATCTGAAGGACTTCCTGAGCTAGCTCCCACTCGTGGGAGACTGTGCCCTGCCTGCTCAGAGCGTCTGCCGTCAAGTTCTTCTCTCCGGCTAGATGGACTGCCGATAGAGAGATTCCTTCTTGAATTGCCCAAAACCAGAGCTGCATTGCCTCTCTGCACAGTGGTAGTGATCCTACGCCTCTTTTGTTGAGGTAGTGCATGGCCACTGTGTTGTCCGTCATTATCAGGACATTTTTCCCCATGTACAGATGGCAGAAAAGCTTTCAGCGCTAGTCTGATTGCTCTCAGCTCTAACAGGTTGATATGTAGCCTGGACTCCGATGGAGACCAACGACCGCTGATGGTCAAGTCGTTGGTATGGGCTCCCCACCCCGTGAGTGAGGCATCTGTGACTACTGTTATCTCCGGCCATGGTTGCCAAAACAGTTCCCCCTTCAAGATGTTATTCTGGCAGGCCCACCACTGAAGGTCTCGAGCCACCTCCTCCGGAATCTGAAGGAGGTCTGTCATTCTCCCTGAGAATTGGGACCACTGAGTCCTCAGTGCCCACTGAAGAGATCTCATTCTCAGGCGAGCCTCTGGCACAAGGAAGATGCAGGATGCCATGAGGCCTAACAACCTCAAAAAGTTGAAGGGTGGGAGATGTTGGGCATTTTGAAACTTGGTGAACATCTGCAGAATATCTTGAACCCTCACCTCTGGTGGCGAGGCTTTTCCCAGGGAAAGGTCCAGGACCGCTCCAATGAACTGGAGTCTCTGTGATGGTATCATCTGTGACTTCTTTAAATTGAGGGAGAAGCCCAGTTTGTGAAGGAAGTGGCAGACATAATCTAGCTGGATCTGAGCTTGTTCCGAAGATACGGCTCTGATCAGCCAATCGTCCAGGTAGGGGTAGACGTGGATCCCTTCCCTCCTTAGACTTGCAGCCACTACCGACATTAGCTTGGTGAAGACCCTCGGGGCGGAGGTCAGCCCAAATAGCAGAACTCGAAATTGATAATGAGCCGCCAATTGCGAACATCAGGTATTTCCTGTGTTTAAGATGGATTGGCACATGGAAATAAGCATCCTGGAGTTCCAGAGATACCAGCCAGTCCTGGAGCTGGAGGGCCTGAAGGATCTGAGAGAGAGTTACCATCTTGAACTTGTCCTTCCTGAGGAACTTGTTCAATTCTCGTAAGTCCAAGATAGGTCTCAGTCCTCCGTCTTTCTTCGGTATGAGAAAGTAGGGGGAGTACCAGCCCTTGTTCCTCTCCGCTATAGGTACCGGTTCTATGGCACCTTTCTCTAGCAGGTCTACAATTTCCTGCAAGAGGAGCGGATCTGGAACTCGAGAGCTGTTCCCCGGTGGATGACTGAGGGATGCGTAGAAAAGGCAGGCAGTAACCTTGGGCAACTGTCTCCAATGCCCAAGCATCTGACGTAATAGCCTGCCATTCCGTCAGATGTTGAGTTAACCTGCCCCCTACTGGTGTTTTGTGTAGAGAGTCCTCAGAGCGGTTTGGAGGTGGCTGATGCAGATGCCGAGGGTAAAGAGGCATCTGCTGCTGCTTTTGTGTTTTTACCCCGTCCACCTCGGGTGAATTTCTTCTGACCCCTTTGAAATGGCTGTCCTCTGCCCTTTCCGAATGCGGAATAGAAGCGAAAGGACTTACCTCTCCAAGAGGTGCCCGAGGGGCGATATGGTGTCTGACGGATTGCAGCTCCTAAGGATTTTGCTGCTGCCTTTGATGTTTGCAGTTTTTCTAAACTGTCATCTGCCTTCTTACCAAACAAAGAGCCGTCAGAGGGCATATTCAAGAGTCTGCTTTGCACATCTGGAGCAAAACCAGACTTTCGCAACCAAGCAAATCTCCTGGTTGTTGTACTTGCCACCATGGCCCTGCTGATACTGTCAGCAGAATCGATGCCAGTCTGAAGGGATTTGCACATTGCGTCCTTACCATCCTTAATGATGTTGAGAAACGCTTCCCTTTCTTCTCCCTCCGGGAGGCGGTCAGCCGCTGATGAAGCACACTCCCAAAGTGTGTGGCTGAACCTTGCGAGCGTACAAGTAGCATTGATGGATTTCAACGCCATGCTACATGCAGAAAATACTTTTTTGGCCATAGAGTCATATCTCTTATCATCCCTGTCCTGTGGAACAGTAGGGTAAGCCGATTTACTACCTGCTGAAGTAGCTGCCTGAACAACCAGACTCTCCGGAGTTGGGTGTTTGGATAAATATTCAGGTTCAGCAGAAGACACCCGATATTTAGCTGATAGTTTTTTGTTACCTGCTGGGATTACCTCAGGTGTTTCCCAGTTTGCCAATATTCTCCTTTGTAATGCCGCGTGAAATGGCGCCACAGGATCCTCCTGTGGACCTTTGACCAAGATGTCTGAGGTCGTCTTGCTGAAAAGCAGGTGAGGGTGTGGACCATCCCATAAACTATTATTCTTGCCATCAAGGTTCTGTAAGGGGTTTCAGCATGTTCCCCTGGGTCTGGTGTGGCAAATTCCACTTCTGGGTAAGTGTCCAACCCACTTGCTTCCTGTAGGGTTTCATGGAGGTCTTTCAACCTACCTTCCTCAGAGTTAAATTCCTCTGGTGCAGGAGTTGCAGATCCCTGAAACTCAAAAGGTCTTTCCTGATCTGAATCCTCCCCTTCTTAATAAATAGAAGATAAGACCCTGTGGTAAGGTCTTGAAAATGGTATAAATCCCATTTCCAGAGCAGAAGGAGCCAAATTTGTCATGATTGGTTGAGAAAACGTCGTCGTCGACGCAGACGTTAAAGGCTTCGAAGCCATCGAAAAAGGCGTCGAGAAAGGTGGTAGAGGCCTTGAGGAACTCGAGAGTATCGGAATTCTACTCGAGGTTGTCGACGACATTCTCGTGCTCGAGGCTCTGGGTATGGCCACTGGCTGTGAGGTGGCCGTGGGTTTATCCTTTCACGGCGTCGACGGCGCCGACTCGAACAACCTGTGCGTCGAAGAACCCTTCGATAACGGCGTCGACGACGATGATGATCTATGTGTCGCAGGGATCTTCGACGACGGTGTCGAAGATGCAACTTTGCCTTTACTCGAAGGTTTGTGACACTCTCGAGTGGCTTCTTTCGCCGGGTACTGCGACTCGCGGCTTTTTGATTTTTCGGGGTCTTTCACCCAGGGTATCACCCTCAGCAGTCTTCGAGGGGGTCAAGGCCGCTTTCTCGAAGACGCTTACCATCTTTTTCCTGAATTCCTCCCACTGAGCCTGAGAGCTATGTTTTGTGGGGCAGGAGACCCTTTTTGGGGAAACGGAAGACGAGTAAGGGGATCTTCGACATCTCTTTTTTGAATGCTTAGATCTCTAACAGTGATGGGAACTGCTTCGAGAACGAGAATGTCTTTTATGATGGTGAGGAGACGAATGTCTCGATTCCGCCGAGGAAACTTTTGAAGAAGTTTTAACTGCCTTACCTCTCTCGAGCTTCCCCTTACGCTCCTTCAAGGCTTTCGCCGTCATGGACATGCAGTCCTCACACTCCGAACAATGGTGCTCGATTCCCAGGCACCACGAACAGATCCTGTGAGGATCCGTCAACATTTTCTTTCCACAGTCTCGACATTTTTTGAAGCCAGACCGTGGAGTCGTCGGTTCGGGTGAGGAAGCCATTGAGTACGTGTTGGTATTCACGAGGACTATATCGATATATTTGACTGAAGAACTGAGCAACGATATTCCGAGGCCCCACGAAGCACGGAAAAACGGAACTGAGCAACGGACGCTGCGCAAGTCTATTTATACGCGTGGTGACGTTGGCGCCGATACAGAGGCCGTCGAGGATCATCGGCTCGAGGGACGACGCGCAGCGCCCTCTACTGAAAAATTCCGAGGCCAGCAAGCTGGGAGATGATCTATCAAAGATAAGGAATACGTCGGAGGACACAATCCCTTCGAAACTACTTTACCATAATGTTCTTTCAATGGATTCTTCTCCAACAGATTCCTCATCGAACCCCGCCATCCTTTCCTGCTTAGAAAGTTCTGTGGGTGGTCGCTTCTGTCCAAGCAAGGTGGCATCTGGTATGGCTTTGGGATGACTTTTCTGTGAAAAGAAAAAACAATATTTCTTTACACACTGTTGTGGGGCCACCCTGTTGGGTGTACCCTTGTTAATGTTCTACTGGCTAGTTAGCCTTCTCCTGTGTTTTTTCTTCTGCAGCGTTCAATCGCAAGAGTTAACGAACAGGAAGTGTAGGGCGTAGTGACAGTTTCTGTATGGCGCCACGGATCGACGATCGGCAGCCGAGTCTCTAGGTCCACTACGACCCCATGCGAAAGGTTTCCAAGCAGCAAAGCTGGAGATGAGAACATCTATCATGAGGAATCTGCGGGAGAAGAATCCATACAAAGAACATTTGGGTAAGGTAATTTCTCCGTCTGACTCTCTCCGTCTGACCCGTGGCACAAGACAGGGATTGCTATTCTCCTGCAGATTCCTCATCATGATAGGCTACCCAAGCAGTTAGGATTGCATTGTCAAAAGTCTTTAAAATTGCATTGTGAAACCTAGGCCTTTTCCCCACCATAAAGGACTCCGACTTCGGTGTGTTTTCTCCGTTATTTAAATTGCATTGTGTAGCACCGTTCTGTGGTTTTAGCCTCCCGCAAAGCATTCATCTAGCAAATTTTTCTTCCATTATCTTAGCTCCTGTCGTCTTGTCCAATTGTCTATTGTCTCGTCTCTGTCCTGTCTGCATGCGCCCCTCCCCGTGTCCTTCCCCAGTGCTCTCCTCACCCCCTCCTCACTCTATGGTGCTCTCTGTCTCTATCTTTTCTAACTGCTTCTCTATCAACTATCCTTCTCTCCTCATTAAATCTGGTAGGAAGAAGTTTAAAAAGGACATCCTGGTCTCTGACCCAGGCCTCCCTATTGCTTATACCTATACCACCAGTGCTTCCTCCAGGCAAACCCTCACCAACATCCTCTTTGTCGTTCCCTCGCCAGACCTATAGACTCTACATATGGTCTCTGTGCCCTCTCTTTTCTCTTCTACTCCCATTAATGGTGGCACCCGGTGGGAGGCCCTCCTGGCCTCCTTCCACTCCTCTAAGGTCATCATTAATGTTTATTGAATGGTACCATCTTGGTCCAAGTCCCTGAAGTCAAACTTCTCTCTGATAGAGGCTTCCCGCGCCTCATCAAATTCCTTTCTTCTCTTGCTGTCCACTCTCTCCCCTACACGGCTTCCTTTGCCTCCCCCTGCTGTCTCCTCCTTGGCTACCTTGCCCACCCCTCCTACACCTCCGCAAGGCGTACCTCTGATTTGTACCCCTCTCCGGAAGTCTTTCAAGGACGGTAACCTTCTCCATATTGTCACTCTAAACTCTCACTCAGCTGTCAAACACTCCTCTGAAATCTGCCGCCTCCTGGAGGAACTTGACCTTGATGTCCCTCTGTCTCACCAAGACATGGTTCACTGCCTGCTCTGTCACAAGCTTCGACACTCTCCTGCCTGATGGTTGCGAGCTCCTCTCTGCGCCCAGATCCAACTGCCCTGATCTTCCTTCAGTGGATTCCTGCCTCTGTCATTCCTACGCAGGTCTACTCATCTTTCAAATGCCTCGTCTCCACTCGTGGCAAGTACTGTGGATAAGTGCTGCTTGGCTGCGTGTTCCTCTGCTGCCTCTGATTTGCTTTCTATCCGCGCTTCGTGCAACACGTACAACACGCATTGAAGAATACTGCCAGCCCTTTAAGAAGGTTAAGTTCCTGAACTTGTGTTCTCACGTCGCTTTCACGTCGTGATAGAGACTGTTATTTGGACTTTTTACCAATTTTTTATCGATCTACAGAGCTCCGCCTCCAACTCGGACTAGATTGGCTATTCCCATTTAAACAGAACGCACGCGCACCTGCGCACTCGTGGCAATTACTGTGGATAATTGCTGCTTAGCTGTGCATCCTGTGCCCGGTGCCGCCCTCTAGGTTTTTGGTGTTGATATCGATTTGTTGTGTTTCAGTGTCTGTGTCTCTGCATTTGCTTGATTGAAATCTCTTATCCAAAATGGCGTTCAATCTCACCGCTGGCATGCCATCTGCTACTCATGCATTTACCAACATGACTAATCCTAATGTGACTTTTGCGGGTCGTATTGGCCGTGCAATATGTGCATCCCACAAATCCATTGTTCTAATTCCTGCTCGCCTAGTGGTGCCTAAATCACCTATTAGCGAGTTGACACCTGCACAAAGCAATCCCCAAGTGTCCACCTTGCACACATCTCGCCTGCAGCCACATCTTCCCAAACCATTATCCATTCCCTCACATGGCAGTGATCCAAACTCACATTTTCTTTCTGATAAAACCTTAAATACGCCATTACCATGTTTATCACGCCCATTATCTCGTGATCTTTCCCCTCCCACTTTCCGTTCCTCTTCATGCTCCAATGACGCAGACCTCTCGCTCTACGCAAGTCAGTGCGAGTCGCCAATTTCTATAATTGACGACTCTCCCTCTTCTTGCGTAGAAGTAGCGTCAAGGTGTTCTATAAACTCCACCCCAATTTCCTTTGTTTATCCCACCCCTCGCAGACCTAAGTAATATACCAGAAGAATATGCCGTACCTCTTGCACCTTCCGTTTCCTCGTCCCCTTTAATTGAAGTGGCACTTGCCACCATTTATCTCACCTTGCAAAGTCTTTTTAAACTATTTGAAGGCTTAGACGCCAAAGATGATAAGCAAGCTATTCAAATAGATCATTTAGCACAATGGTTAAATACCCACTTACAGCATCTTCAATTAGCCGCGGCTGATGCGAGAATGGATGAATGTGCTCCGAGTGAAAATGTTCCAATAGGAATGTGTTCCACCGCAGCACCCACTTGCACTTCCCCACCATCACTCCCTACCTTTCCGCATGTCATTACCAACGATTTGCATATAGAACCTACACCCATCATGCCAGAGGAACATGACTCGTGGATCAGTGTTGCAGATTTGTCGACTGCCCAGAATGATGATATAACTCTGCTCCCAAACCAACCACAAGTCAAAAAATCCCAGTTGGTTTGCTCAGATGCAAAGATCGCAAATACCCCCCAAAAAAAAAAAAAACATTAAAAAAAAGCAGATGGATGGGACTTCAGTCTTGTCCTTAAAAACTAATTTAAATGCGAGGCTTCAGAAAGACACTTTGCGTGCTTTCTTTCCAGTGGTTAAATCTTCTGTTCACCAAAATCCGACTTTGAAAGAACCGGAGTCAGTACCATCCCTTATACCTGAGGCAGGTACCACAGTTCCAATGTCGTCCTTACCCATGCTACCGGCACATACTTCTGTGCTGGTTCCTTTGCTTGAGGATGTTGCAGTGGTTACACCCGTTTCCTATCCTCCTCTAAATGATTTAATACGCGAACTTGATTGTGCTGACAACAATCAATTTTCTATTTCATGCCCTAAAAGCATCTCATTGCTGCCTAAACCAGCGGAAACTAATACTGCCTCTGATGTAGGGAAAGATCTAGTTTCGGTCGCTGCACTTGATCACATGAGACGATCAGTAGACACTTACCTTCTTCAACGGCTCCCATCCGAGACAAAAAAAATCTGCCCCAGTGCAGGGAGATTTGCAATTACAACATTGGCTCTTACCCAGTGCTACAAGTTCACAGGTGTCAGCACCCTCCAAAAAAATGTTTGTAACTCAACAACCAGAGTGTGTTCTTCCTTGGCATATATGTATGACCAGCGTCGACCCGTCCTCAAAAATGGGAGACAATCGTACCATCTCATCCCAAAGTGGCAATTTTACCTGCTTCTCGACATACTCAACAGCAGTTACATTGCCACTCGCTATTCTAAAATGTAGAGAAGGTCCCTTTGAATCCTATGATCTGAACAGACGTAGTGTCCTCAACATCTTTTCTGATGTTGTGGATTTGGAAGATATTTCATCTGGTGACATCGAGCAAATTGAGTTTATCTCAGACTCTACCTGCTCAGTGGTAAGACTTTGGATTCCATCTGGATTTGTGCTCAATACGATATGGAAAGCCAAATTGAAACTTTTTAGCATGGGTTTTTTGCTAACACAAGATCCCACTCGTTTGAGCCCTAAATCTTCATCGCCCTGTCAAACAGTCAACACCTACTTGAGTCATTCAAAGGGACCCTCGTCACAGCAACTACTCCCTTCTGGGTCATAACCATCAGTAGAACTTCCAGGCACTTCTTGCCTCATTGCCAGTTGGAACACAAGCGGTCACTCCCAATTTCAAACATCTATTCGTAGTTTTTCCTTGAGTATGAAATCATAGCACTCCAAGAAACTTGGCTTACTCAACTACCTGTATGGAATAATTATGAAGTTACGTTAATTCCTGCTATTGTAGGAACTAAGGGTAGTCAGTCTATCTTCAATTAGTCCAGATTTCCTGCCCGCCACATAGAAATGCCCTTATCAACATGTATCGCAACCCTCTCGCACTCATGGATGAGGCCATCTATAAAGGAATCACTTGACTACTTGATTTAGTGATGGTCACATCTGGCATCACCGACAAGATCATTGTTGGTGATCTTAATCTTGATTGTTTTTGCCCAAAAACAAAATCTAACCTTCAAAAAGTTAATCGCTGGTCTGCATTCATGTCCAAGAGGAATTTCCATATGACCAACAACTTATTAGAAAGTGACAAACCTGCTCATCCCACCTGGCAACGAGAGAATGCGAGTAGCATTATTGACTAGATTTACGTCCACTCGAAAGTCGAGTGGACGCATTCAATCATTTGACATTATACCACAAAAACAGTGATCATAACCTACTATCGCTATCAATTAGTTGGATCCGTGAAAATTCTATAAAAATACTGCATTGTCAAGACTTAATAGTCAATGCAAAAACTCGCCTCCGTTGGTATAAATCCAATCTCGAAGCGTTATTGAAGGTGTTCTCTCTACATAACATCCAATTGTCTGCTGACTATCCAAATTTACTCACTCAATTTTGTAATTTGATGCAACGTACCTCAAAAATAGGGTCTCGTCATCTGCACTCATTTAACATAGATATAAAAACAAGGAAAGCACAATATAGACGAGAAAAAAAAATCTATCCTTTTTCAGTCCACGCTTACTACTCAGCTTTTAAAATCTGCTAAATGCAGATACCATAATTGGTTACGACAATACCGTGCACGGATTCCCCAAAATGATGGTAAACATATGCTCAGACTGATTACTAACAAAAACTCAGCAGAAACCTAGGCTGTATTCAATCATTGTACTAAACAGTCCCAGCCGCTTGCACAGGCGCATAATGTCACTGAAGCTCAATGGATAGCGCATTATACCAATCTTCAGGCAGACAGCAACTTTTCATCCTCCCATATCATCTCAGCACTATGCTGCTTGGCTTGTAGAGTGCTCTCCGACCATTCTTGAAGATCATATAAAAAAAAAAAAAAAGAAATCAGTCCTTCTAGAGTGATGGGACCTGATGGGCTTAGCAATTCCATGTTCAAGGCAAATCCTGGTATATGGGCAAGGATCCTAAATTCTCTTTTACAACAGATCATAGTCTCTCGCACAATCTCCGCATCCTGGAAAACATCTATAATTGTGCCGATTCATAAGAAGGGTGATTGTGAGAATCCGCAAAATTATAGACTGATTGCATTATTGGACATGCCAGGGAAACCATTTGCAAAATTGATCTTGCGTGGCTTTAATCTGTGGACCAAGATGACTAATAAACGTGATCCTTTCCAAACTGGATTTCTGGCGTGAATGGGCACCAATATAAATCTGCTATGCCCGAGTGCTATGAAAGCACAATGTCAAACACAAAAACAACCTACGTTTTTTGCTTTTGTTGATCTGCATACTGCTTTTGATGCCATTTCCAGACTACTACTTTTTTCCAAACTAAAAAGAGATAACTACCCTCCTACATTGTTTGAAATCATCTATTTTTTACATACGCAAACCTCAATTCGTTTCCGAACAACAACTGAGGGCCTGTTATCTGCTTCAATTCCCACAGAGCGGGGTCTCAATCAGGGTTGTCTGCTTGCGTCGGCTATTTTCAACTATTTCATCCATGATGTTCGACAAACCTTTGCAGCAGTACACTCTGACTCACCGAAATTGAATAACATCCCTATACAAACTCTTATGTATACCGATGATTTGGTTCTTATCTCTAAAACCCCTAGTGAGTTACAGAGACTGCTCGACAATTTCAATATCTATATAGAACAGAATGATTTAAAAATCAACACAAAAAAACACAAATAGTGATTTATTCGGCGAACAAATCTAGTGTTACCAAATTTCACTGGATTGTGAAACTAAAACTATTAGTAGTCCAAAATTACACCTACCTCGGTATGATTTTTGAGGATACTATTGCATCAAAAGGTCATCTAGAATTTGTTAAACAAAAACTAGCCACAGCGATTTCTCAGACTAAAATCATCCTGCATTGCTATGGCAAGTTTACCTTGAAACCGGCTCTGACCTTTTGGAAACAAAAAGCAACTCTTTGTATACTATATGGCCTAGAATCCAATCTGGTGTGGTCAAAGCAAATTCTTGAAAAACTTGAAGCAAAATTCTGGAAAGCAGTTTCACATCTTCCACAATGCGTCCCCTGCTCATGGATACGCTATGAATTAGGTTTGGTTTCTCTACATGCACAGTATCAGTGGAAGATTTGTGCTCCTTTTCGGAAATGCCTAATATCAACCAGTGATGATAACATCTTGAATTACCTGTCGAGCTATATATTCAAATCCACTCATAATTTTGTCAAAGGCTGGTTAAAGAGCATTCCCTGCATTCTCTTAAAAGCTGAGGTGTCTATTGGTATCTTAGTGACTAATCCTGACAATGCTAAGTCTTTGATCTATCTTAATGATTTCATAAGTACGAGAGACCAGTGCTTACGCTATAAACATATCTAACCAGAGATTTAAGCACAAAAGTGTTGGCACAATAGAACCCCATTTGCTCAAATTTCCATCTCCTTATATATGCACTGGCATACTACGCTTGCGTTTCAACTTGTGGCATACTCGTGACATTCTAGCCAAACGTAGACTAATTCCAGAAGAAGCAAATTTTTGTCGATTTGTGTGTCTACTGAGATAGCTGAAACATTAGAACACCTAATATCATTATGTCCTTCGCTGATTGAAACTCGTTTAAAATACTTTGTCCATCACTGTGGCCAATTAGGAATGTTAAACTCCTCCCAAAGATGGGACCATCTAATGTGTACCAAAAATGTTTCAATTCAAATAGCAACTGTTAACTTTCTGGACTCATTGAAATTGGAGTGTTAATATCTAGTGATAGATGTCTCCTCTGTCATCCTTCACTAGACTTGGGTTCTAGTTTAGTTTAGTTCTTTTGTGCAAATGTTCAACAATTTAGTTTGTATGTTTATTTGTCTGTCACTGGAATGAATTTCTTCATGTTTTATCTACATTTCTAATGTGTATTCTTTTATGCTAGTCGAAGGAATTTGTTTATGTTTAACGTTTTTGATTTTATCGGCAATGTAAATAATGAAAACTTCAATTGTTGCGCATAGTGATAAAGTTCTTATCAAACTGAAATGTAAACTATGTAAAAATTCGATTGCTCAATGTGAAAAAGTCTATTTTGCGTTTTTTTGTATATTGAAAAGTTGATTAAATTCAGCTGAATTAATACAACTTTTTTTTAAAAATGCCTCGTCTGCAGGCTCCCTCCATACTGGCCATTCCCTTACTGTGGCTACCATCTATCGGCCACCTGGTCAGATCTCCTCCTCCCTCTCCGAGTGGGCGGACCGCTCCTCTTACCTTCTGGTCTCAACCTCTCAACAACACCTTCCTGGAGACTTTAATATCCACTTGGATGCTTCCTGTCCTTCCTCTGGGTCTCACTCTTCTCCCTGACTCACTCTGGATGTTCTGATCTCCTCAGACCTTCCCCTTTCAATCCCTCTCACCACTCCCCTCTCTTGGAGTGATAACTTTCTCCTTGCCTCCCAGCTCACCCGCTCGATCTCTCAGGCCAAGCCAACTCCAGCACTGCCACCTACCTTCTTGGTTATCTGACCAATGAAGCATGTGTCAGTTGAGACTTTCGTTGCCACTTTCCCTATCCCCTTTGGCTAACTCGCCACGATACAGCCCATTCCATGCTCCACTCTGCTATATCTGACATCCTCAACACTCTTGCCCCCCGTCATGAGGATCCACTTGAAGCCCAAAGCCAAGTGAAACTCTTGGTACGACTCAGACCTTGTCAACCTTAAACGCAAGTGCAGGGTGGCTGAGAAGAAATGGCGTGCTTCCGGTACACCCTCTGACAAACTGACCTGCCGCCTACTCCAAAGGCAATACAAACTCTCTGTCCGCACCAAGAAGAGAACCCACATCCAAGCCCATGTCTCTGCCTCATCCAACAAGTCGGCCAAACACTTTAAAATCTGCAAGGAGCTGGCCAATCCTACTGAAGTCTCTACCTCTCCTGTCCCCTCCCAGGCCCTGTGCACGGTCCTGGCTTTTCATTTCATCTCATCTCTAAAACTCAGGACATCCTGTCCTCTCTCTTCCTCTCCCCCTCTTCCCTGCTCCCTGCTCTTCATCTGGCCCTTCTTCGGCCACCTCTCCTCCCCTCTTCTCTGCCTTTCCCCTGTTCCCCCTAGACAAGGTTTCTAGACAAGTCTGATCTATGAAAGTCTCGTAAAAACAGGTTCACCCCTGTTCCTCCAAAACCATCAAGGACCACATTGACACCCTGGCTACTGCTATGGCTGACTTTTGCAACCACTCCTTCACCGCTGGAGTTTTCCCTCCGCCCCTGAAGCACTTCCTTGTGCACCCTCTTCCTAAGAAAGCCTCTGCCGATACTTCCTGCCCGGCTAACCATCGCCCAATCTTCATCACTCCTTTTCTTAGCAAACTCCTGTAAAAGCTGGACTTCTCCCAACTTAATCTTCACACTGAATCTGTTGGTTGTCTCCATGACCATCAGTCTGGCTTCAGAGCTGCCAGAAGCACGGAAACTGCTCTCCTGAACATCTATGAAGACCTGTGCTCCAACCTGGATTCCAACACCCCCTGTGTCCTCATCTTACTTGATCTATCTTCTGCCGTTGACAGTCAACCATGCCATCCTGCTCAACCATCTCCGTGATAACTTGGGTATCACTGATCAGGCCCTGGTTTGGCGGACTTCTTTCCTCTCCGATTCTAGGTCCACAAGCTCATCCACCCTGGGCAATGGGTGCACATCAGTTTTGGTGACTGCATTGACTCCTCGATAGTTCACACAGAACCTCCAATCCTTGGTACCTGCCTGGGAACTTGCCTTGGGGACCAGGACCACGGGACTGGACAAGGGACTGGTTGAGGGTTCAATAACACCCATATACAACATCTTGGCGACCTCAGCCTGGGTGTGGTTCCTAACTGTATCTGACATACGGTAGCACCTGCTTTTGACAGGCACACTGTCACCAGTGTCAATTTCGTGCCTACACCAAGGTGTAAGGCCTGGTGTCAGTGAAAACAGGGTAAAAACAGAGAGGTATACTGCCGGAGCAAAGCCCTGCAGGCCCTCTGCTGGTCTGTCAGATCTGGGGAGAGATGTACTCCCTCCACTGAGCCATCTGAGGGTTGCTATGCAGCAAATCAGGAAGGGGCTCACTCTCATCCTTTTCTTTGCTCTGAAGCTAGCAAGAGACATGAGACTTCTGCTCGCCTGTGGAAAGGCTTGAGCCTGTTAAAGCGTGTGCTGCAAACTCATCTCAGAACAGGTTATCATGCCATGTTCTTTCTGGAGAGGAGCGCCTTCTATCTTTTTTGAAATATTTGCAAGGAACTTGGGGTTGGTCACCCTGAGTTACCTGGGGGCAACCAGACGTGGACTCCCTGCTCACTGTGCTCTGAGAGACACAACTTCACCTCACTGATAAGACTCAACAAGCCTGAAACACATGTATGGGGTTGCTGTTGGTACTCTTGTTCAGAGAGGAATTGCCATAGCATTTTGGTGCTGGACTTCCATTGTGGGCGGGACAAAGACTGAAATGCAAATGGATATTTCCCATCTATGAAAGATACAGTGAGCAAAAAGCGTGTGCTGCAAACTCCCATCTCAGAAAAGGTCATCATGCCATGTTCTTTCTGGAGAGGAGCGCCTGCTACCTTTTTTGAACTGTTAACATGGAATACCTGAGGAGCTAGCCCAGGGACTCCCATGTCAACCAGATAATTGACTTTGCCCATCTTGGAGATGATCCTGAAGGGTCCGGTCCACTTGTCTGCCAAAGCTCTAGGCTTGGTAGGCTCCATCACAAGGATTTCCTATTGTCCAATCCACTTGCGAGGCTTTAAGGTCATGCCAGCATTTATTCAATTCCTGGCTGGCCTTGAAATTTGCTGTTGCCTGATGTTACGCTCACCTGGTTCCCACAGGGGCGTCGATCGGACCCGGACCGCTGCGTTCTCCACCAACGTGATGCGTAGTGAAGAGATGACAGTCTGGACTGGCCCGCCTAATCTTGTCTGCTGGACTCGTAGAAGTATTCTCCTGCAAGTGGAGAAAGGGATTTAGCCACCCGTGGACTTTAGTGATGCCCCCCCATCCCCCCAACTGTTCTCGTTCTCCCCACTAATCACCTCCGATATCCCCTCTTGGTAACCTCACCTTATGTTTTTAAATGATGAGCTCTCCATCCTGGCATGCAGGGGCGCGTAGATACCAGCTACTTCACTGGTTCGAAGGTACTGGAGGAGTTCTGGAGGAATATTGACTCCAGTGTCTATAAAGTTCAAAGAGTTCAATATGTCCGATGTTCACTCTTATTCCATTCCCTCGTTAGGTTGCAGCTGGGTCCAGAAGAATATTGCCTGGAGACAGCTGATGGCGTTCAGGTAAGAGTCTGTATTACCAAACACTGTCTGGTAAAAGTTGCACGAGTTTAACTTGCTGTTTTCTCTCCCTTTATAGGTGCGGCATAGAAGATGCAGCGAATTAAAGGATAATACCTCCGGTGGTAAAGCAGGTAAGCCTATGGTGGCAAAGAGATTGTCTTTGTCGGTTTTCTCGGCTCACCTTGTTATTCCTTTTGTTTTCCCCCCAGGTGCTGGGTTCCGACGAAGAAAATGATGGAGGCAGCGCCGAGTTGAAAGATGCGGTGGACTGGTGAGTATAACGCGGCGCTGCTGCTGGCGAAGCGACACGTGCTGAAATAATGTCCTTTCCAGGCTCGGAGACGTGCTGGGTCCGGAATCAGGTAAAGAATCAAATGTCCGTGATCTAACCTTTTCTCCTTTTGTCTAGGAGCTCCGGATTCGAGGCGGGCGTGGCAGAAGACTGGATGCTGACTTGCAGACACGGTGAGCGTTACGCTGCTGGATGCAGAAGAACACGAAGCATGAGCTGCTGTTCGGGCGTGGTTTAAATATCCTGAAAAGTAGTCCCAGGTAAGAAGATCCCCAGAACCACATCAGAGTATAAAAAATAGTCCCTGTAATAAAATAGTCCCATCCAGGCCTCACGTTGGCAGCATGGTCTGCATAAGGTAAGTAAAGTCTATGAGCTTGGCGCCTATGGTGCCAGGACTGAATCCAAACAGTCCCCAGCCGGGGCTGTTGGGGTTTTAATGAGTATCTGGATGCCTGCTCCCGGGGCTGATCGACTCGATCCGGATGCCTGGGGGTAGGCATCATGACACCTGACCCATCATCTGTGTCATCCTCCGTCTGAGGCCTAACACATAGTCCCCCACTTGCTTGGCGGGACTTGGAGGGGTGGCCTCCCAACTTTCTTTGATCAAGGAAAGGGCCCCCCTCATGGGATGTCCAAAGAGTAACTCAAAGGGGGTGAAACCAACACCCTCTTGATGTACCGCTCTGTAAGCAAACAGCAGGCATGGCACGAGGAGATCCCACTTCCTCCTTAGGGGCTCTTCCAAAGCACCTAGCATGCCCTTGAGAGTCTTATTAAATCTCTCAATAAGACCATTGGTCTGGGGATGGTAAGAGGTGGAGAACTTGTAAGTTACCCCACATTCTTTCCACATGGTCTTCATGTAACTAGACATGAAGTTGGATCCTCTGTCAGAGACAACCTCCTTAGGGAATCCAACACGGGTGAAAATGCCCAGGAGAGCCCTGGCAAACACTTTGGCAGTAACAGTCCAAAGGGGTATAGCCTCAGGGTACCTGGTGGCATGATCAACCAAGACCAGGATGAACCGATGTGCACCTGAAGTGGGAGTGAATGTCGATGCCCACCCTCTCAAACGGTGTGCCAACCACTAGCAATGGCTGCAGTGGGGCAATGACACTGCCTCCAGTCTTGCCAGACAACTGACAAGCTGGGCAGGTCCTGCAGTGGGACTCCACTTCTACTCCCATCCGTGGCCAGTAGAAATGGGCAGAGCGCCTCTGCTTAGTCTTCTTGGTCCCAAGATGACCAGCTAAGGGCACCTCATGTGCCAACTGCAGCAGGAAGGGCCTGTAAACCTGGGGTACCACCAACCTCTTGAGGACACCAGATTCAGACTTAGTTGGCTCACTAACAAGGAGCTCACCCTCCCAATAGATCCGGAATGTCCTAGGCACTTCTTTCCTCAGACCCTGGAGAGAGTGGCACTCTCTCTGTCCCTTACAGAAGTCCGCCCGGGAGGGTCCCCCTTCAGCTAACAAGCATTGAAGGTCGGGATGCTCCTCCGGGTTGAGAACCTCTCCCACAGGAGAGTCTTCTGTATCTTCTCCTTCAGGAGTTGAGTTTGGGTTTTCCACTGGACCCAGCCCATCCGGAGCATGGATTCCAGTGGGTGCTGTAGGAACAGCAGGAAGAGAAGGAGCCCCCTTCACAGAGGTGGCCTTCTTGTTCTTCCTTCTTGCCTTAGGCGTCGCCTTTTGCTCGGGTACCTGACTCACAGCCAGACCCTGTGTCACCTGTGACCTAGTGACTGCAGCAGCAGTCATGGGAAGACCATCCGAGATCAACCCCAACTCTACTAGATCATTACCTAACAGAATGTTAGCAGGGACATTGTCCTGAACCAGGACAGGAAGCTTTGCTGTCTTGTCTCCAATCATGAGTGCGACTAAGGCTACAGGCGATAATTTGGGAGACCCCCCCAGCTAACCTGGTGGTTCTCAGAGGAGCACCTATATAGTCCTCTGGCTTGAGCAGGGTCCTGTCCCCCGCTGTCATGCTTGCCCCAGTGTCTCTCAAACCAGTAGAATGCTGGCCATTCAAGAGGACACTTCTCAAAAACCTATGGGTGTTCTGTGGGATAGTCACCAGTACTTCCGAGTATTGGTCCCAGGCCCCAAGTGACCCTAAGGAAATATCTATAGGAGCACCAAATGTGATTCCTGTAGAGGAGGGGAGGACAGTGGCCTCCACCTCAGACATGGGGTAAGGGCAGCTCAGGCTGACAGCCTGTACTCCAAGTGCCTTACTTTTACACTTGGAGTACCCCTTCTTGTGATCCAGAGCCCCACATTCCCAATCGGTGCCAGGAATGCAGGGTACGGTACTGGAACCACTGGGAGCCTGCTTTGCAGCAGGTGGACCACTACTCTTATTCCCACCCACAGATGACTTATCCCCACTAGATTTATGGGTCTTAGGAGAGGAAGGTTTTGATTTACCCGACTGATTGCTTCTGGCACTCCTCAGCTTTCTGAGAGGTCCCTTTTCTTTGTCCTTGTCCTTCCCACTTGAGTCCTTCAGGGACACCCGGTGGGAGACCCACTTGTTAGCCAACCTAGCCAGCTTAAAGGGATCCAAAATGTTCTTGTCAGCAACATACTGACGCAGCTCTGGTGAACAGGCTTCAGAAAAATGCTCAAAAACAAAAAGGTGAGACAATTCAACAAACGTTTTCACTTTGTAACCATCAATCCACCCCATCATGTTCATGTTCGCAGTACTCACCCAGTCAACCCAAGACACATTCTCTCTTTTCTTAAAATCCCTGAACCTTTTGAGGTATTGGGTAGGTGTCTTGCCAAACTTCAAAGCAGACTTCATGCACTCATACTGACCCCTTTATTCCACACACAGTTTCAGAATACAGTCATATCCAGTTTGAGGCACTCTGCTTAACAAACACGTCGCCCAATCTCTCTTAACATCATGAATTGCACAAGCCATTTCAAACGCTTCAACCCATTGGAGGATATCTGAACCCTCCACAAACACGAACCAAATCTTTCATAAACTTGGTGGCTGTGGACCTGACACTCACAGGGTTTAGCTGAATTCTCCACTCTAGCTTTCTCTAGCTGGATTCTCTGACATTCAGTGTCCTTGTCTTTCAGTTCAAGATCCCTATTCTTGAGTTCCACTTGCTGTGCCAGCTCCTCTTAAGTTCAGCATCTATTTCCAACTTGCGGTATTAATAACTCAAGTTCCAAGGAATTCCTGGGGTTTGGAACAGAGACACCAGCAATGGTGGCATTCCCAGAAACAGGATCAGCAACAACCTCAGGGGCAGAGTCCTCGTTGGTTGCATCCCCCCCCTTCAAGAGTTTCACCATCGGTCTGGTAGTCCACCAGGGCAGCTATCAGCTCAGCCCTAGACTTATCCACAAAGTCTAAATCCCTGGTTTCACAAGCACTCTGGAGAGCCTCTAAGCTCATCCTAGTCAACTTACCATTTGCAATAGACTCCATTGCTTGTAATGCAGTTATCTTGTACACACCTAAACCTCAATTTAACAAAGTGCAGATATTTTGTAAGTGGCATGGTTATACACCAATTCTTAAAACCAACCGCTGCCACCAGTGTAAAGACTGGAGGGGGGGGGTCTGTACTTCTGCTCTCTATGTGGTAGAGGAGAGGTACAGAGGACCCCAGCCAAGATTCTCTATTGTTGGTAGCAATGGATGAGCAATCAAGGCCCACCTTCTCAGGAGGTGATGCAGGCTGGTTCTAGTACAGTGTAGTACTCGAGCCCCCACAAAGGAATGTCCACACACTATTAGTTAAAACAGTCTTTATATAATATTCAAGGTTATGTACACTATCACAATAACTCACTTTGTGCTCAGAAAATCCACAATGGCAAATACATACAATTCTAAAGTGGTACCACAATTTTCAGATCTCATTAAAGTGCATCAACTATAATCTGGTTAATTGTCACACAGATCAAATTCATAAAGGAAACCAACAATAGATATAGGAGGAAAGCAGTTGGTAAGAACAATTGGCAGAATACTGGCCCCTACCACTAGAGACAGTTCTGTGTGGAGATTCCCCCCCCCCCACCTGGGCAACCTGTAAAGCAAAGATATATCACAAGCCCAGTCCATATATTGTTCTATAAGTCTTTTATTCCTTCTACAATAGTTCTACAACCCCAGTGTACCTGGAATGTAGCGTTCGTCGTTGGGGAATCGACTGCCCTTCTTGAGTGCCCTCCCTTTAAGGCAGGTACACGGGTCGAACGTCAGACGGAGAACAGGGTGAACTACGGCGAAGTGGCAGCTTCTTTCCTAGCGGTGCTCGTTGACGACAGAGCGTTGGCGTCCTGCAAGGAAGAGGCGTTCGGGGCACCTCAGTGACGATAGCTTTGGACCGCAAAGAGATGAAGAACTGTGGCCCAGCAAGGGCGCCGAGTCGTCAGCGTCTGTGGTCTTGAGGTGGTAGGAAACCCACCGGCGGCCTAGACTTTCTCCGGCAGGACAAAGCGGTCGACGGTGCAGGCGAGAGAGTCCTTGGATCAAATGTTACTTAGGCAAAGGGAACACGGTGGGCTCCGGTCGGCGACGGCGGTGATGAACAGTGTCCGGTCACTTCTTGTGATTCCGCGGCGGTCCCAGTCTCCGGTCGGCAGCCTGTCGTAGGTCTGTCTACCAGGGAGCTTTGGCAAAATCAGCTGGTGCATGATGGTCCCTCGTAGCTCGGGAAGAGGGCGCCTAACCATGTCCTCTCGGTCAGTCCTTGGAGACACAGCAGCTTTCAGATCCAAGTAGAGCAGCAGCCAGACTTCTTTCAGCAGGGCTTCAAGGTTAAGTGTCATGATCACTGGTTATGCCCCTAGAGCGACCTCCAAAAGTTCTTGGACTGTTGCTTACTATTCCTGGGTGGTGGGTAAGAAAAACAATGTCAAAGGAATTCATGAAAAAGTTACTTCCTCATTACCCAAAATGGCCACCTAGTTTTCTTCCTGGAAGCGGCTGTGTGTCTAGATGTTTACACTCATTGCATATATAAGCCCCTCTCCTCAGTTGCTCCGCGTCGTTCTGCTGTTGCAGTGAACGGTTACCGCGGATCAGCTCTCTGTCCTTAGCGGAGTGAAATATTTCCATAGTTTCCACAGCCTTTTATATACCTAAGGTACATTTCCACTAGGTTTGTAGCACTGTTATTCCCCGTCACGTAATTCCTGTCAGAAAACGCATGCTCGTTTACAGCCGGCAGCGTCACCCTTACTTTAGTCAGCAATTCTCCTCAAAGCACGTATTACCTCACATTGATTGTTTGTGACGCGCGTACGTTTCATTCTTTGTTTCCACTTTAGCGTGTACCGTGTATGTATTGAACATTGAGCCCCTCAAGGTTCCGGGTGTTGAATCAGTGTTATACACAGAAGTCTGTCACAGTCATAGCCTTGATACATTGTGTTATATTCAGAATTCTGTCACTGGATGCTCTGACATTAAAATAGAGCGTTCCATGTTACAGAAGTCCCCATAGCTCTACATACGTTATAAGGCAAGTGCCGTTGGAAGTGTTCCATTAGGCTATGAACATTACTAGGGAGTTTTCTCCATTTGCAGCACCACCTTATTCCCTATGCTGTTAACGTTTTCCTATTTGTAGGTACTGTAGAATTTTCCTATCCAGCGCAACTTTACTCTGTTAAAGAGCAGTGTATATGACAATGCATTACTTACCGTAAAAGCATTTCTGATGGTTGTATCTGCTTAGATTCACATGCTGTGCATAGGTCCGACATCCAGTGGTCACTGCGGAGTATTGCATTTTGTTTTTCGTAGTCGAAAAGGGGACGTCGACAAGGCGTGTCTGTAACACTATCCCTATAGTGACGTGCGTTGTACCCACAATCCCTCACGCGTCGAGGTCCCTCTGTTTGTATTTTTCTGCCCTGAGGGAGCCTTCTAGACGTGAGTGAGTACAGAAAAGAGAGAAATATAGAAAAGGATGTCTATGTTCCTTCCATCCGAGCGGGGAGGAAGGGCGGGCGCATGTGAATCTAAGCAGATACAACCATCAGAAATGCTTTTACGGTAAGTAATGCATTGTCTTCTGATGTTTGTTAATCTGCTTAGAATCACATGCTGTGCATAGACTAGCGAGCAGTACCCGGAGTTGGCGGTGGGTTATGAGAAGGAACAGTAGAGAAAAGATGTCTTAATACTGCCTGCCCCACCTGGGAGTCAGATCTAGAGTGTGCATCTAGACAGTAGTGTTTTGTAAAGGTGTGCACAGAACTCCAGGTAGCCGCTTTGCAGATGGACTCAAGGGGAACATTTGCAATGAATGCTATGGAAGCCCCAGTGCCTCGAGTGGAATGTGCTCTTGGCTTGAAGGGTAGTTCTCTCTTAGCAAGAATGTAACAGAGAGTGATGCAATGTACAATCCATCTAGATATAGTGGACTTAGAGACGGCATCTCCTTCTCTTCCTGCTGCCACCGAGACAAAGAACTGATTAGTCTTTCTCAGTGATCTGGTTCTTTCCATGTAGAACATGACAGCTCTGCGTACATCTAGTGTATGCAGAGTTTTTTCTCCCAAGCTGGAAGGGTTTTGAAAGAACGTTGGTAGTTCTATAGATTGGTTTACATGAAATTTGGAGATGAATTTTGGTGCAAACCTTGGGTGTGTGCGGAGAACCACCTTATCCTTGTGAACTGATACGAAGGGGTCTAGTACAGAAAGAGCCTGTAGTTCACTTACTCTCCTAATGGAGGTGATAGCTATTAGGAAAGTAGTCTTAAGAGTGAGGTATTTAAGAGTTGCCTTGTGCATGGGTTCGAAAGGAGTGCCCATGAGTCTAGAAAGTACCACGTTTAAGTCCCATCCGGGAGCTGGGTTAGCTATCGGGGGGTGTATTCTCTTTACCCCTTCCATAAAGGCCTTGATAACTGGTATCTTCCACCACGACACTTTAAGTTGGGAAGTGGTGTATGCAGAAAGTGCCGCTAGGTGGACTTTAATGGAATTAAACACTAGACCTGAATCCAGTAAATGGGTCAAGTACAGAATAATGTTAGTGGCAGAGCAGTCCACCGGGTTGATGTTCTTACTTCTACACCAGATGACAAATCTTTTCCACTTGCTAGAATAGCAGTGGCGAGTATTAGGTTTTCTGGCTTCCCTGAGGATGTCCATACATCTCTGAGGGAGATGTAAATGTCCAAATTCTATGATCTCAGGAGCCAGGCTGCTAAGTTCATGGTCTGAGGGCATGGATGCAGTGTCCTGCCCTTGTCTTGTGACAGCATGTTGTACGGGCAGGGAAGTTTCATTGGGGGAGATAGGGACATCTCCATCAAGTGAGCGAACCATGGCTGCCGGGCCCACATTGGGGCTACTAGTATCATGGTAACCTGCTCCTGGTGCATCTTGTGCACCACTTTGTTGAGGAGGGGAGTCGGGGGAAAGGCGTAAACAAATTTCCCTGACCATTGAATCAACAGACCGTTCCCCTTGGACTGGTTCTGGGGGTACCTGGAGGCGTAACTTTGGCATTGTGAGTTCTCCAGGGTTGCGAACAGGTCTATTTCCGGGAAACCCCATTGCGTGAAGACGTCTAAGACGATGTCTTTGTGTAATTGCCATTCGTACTCTTTGGGTAGGGGGAAGTCTCTGCTGAGTTTGTCTGCTAGCAGATTGAGTTCCCCTGGTACATGTTGTGATAGTAGGAACATGTGTTTGAGAGCCCACTTCCATATATTCTGGGACAGCTTAGACAGTCCTGGAGAGTGAGTGCCCCCTTGTTTGTTGAGATAGTGCATGGCTGTGGTGCTGTCTGTGAGGACCATCACTGTCTTTCCTTGTAAGTGTTCCTGAAAGGCTTTCAGTGCTTTGAACACTGCTAATAGTTCCAGCAGGTTTATATGCTTGGATGCTAAGCTCGGAGTCCACACTCCGTGAGCAGTCTGATGGGATAGGTGAGCCCCCCATCCTGTAAGGGATGCGTCTGTGGTTAGAGTGGCTTCCACTGCGGGTGTGGCAAAAGTTTTCCCTAATAACAGGTTTTCCTTTGTCCACCACCGTAGCGAGAGAACCAAGGCCTGCGAGACCACCACCAGATCGTCCCATTGTCCGCTGGCCTGACACCACTGGCTGTAGAGCCACTCTTGCATTGGGCGCATGCGCAGGCGCGCGTGAGGTACCAAATAAATACATGACGCCATCATCCCTAGCAAGCGCATTGCTTTGCGTACCGTCACCTCTCGACCTGCCACATATTGGGGGATCTGAAACAGCATGTTTTGGACCCTCTCGTTGGAGGGGAAGACGAGGCCGTCCTTTGTTCGAATTAGAGCCCCTAGGAATTGTTTGATTTGGCTGGGGTCTAAGCTGGACTTCTTTTCGTTGATGGAGAAGCCCAGTTGGGACAAAAGGTCTACGGTCCTTTGGGTATTGGAGAAGCATGTTTCGTAAGAATGCCCTATTATGAGCCAGTCGTCGAGGTACGGGTAAACCGGGATGGATAATCTGCGCAGGTGGGCCGCTGCCACTGCCAGTACCTTCGTAAATACCCTTGGTGCAGAAGCTATCCCGAAGGGTAGTACTCTGAACTGATAGTGTTTGTTCTCTATCTTGAACCTGAGGTATTTTCTGTGCGCTGGCAACATTAAAATATGAAAGTATGCATCTTTCATGTCTAGTGTTGTCATGTAATCCCCCTGTGATAACAGTGGGATTACTTCCTGCAGGGTCACCATACGAAACTTTTGGGGTTTGACAAAGTTGTTCGCTGGGCGCAGATCTAATACAGGGCGCATGGTTAAGTCCTTTTTGGGTACAAGGAAGTACACTGAATAAATACCTTCTGTTACCTGAGATAGGGGAACAGCCTCTATAGCTTCTTTTTTCAGTAGCTCTTCTACTTCTTGAAGAAGAATGGTGAGGTGTTCCGGTGTCATGCGTCGGTTCCGTGGGGGTCTGTATTTCGGGGAACCGTTTAATTCGATGCAGTATCCGTGGGCTATGGTGGATAATACCCAGCGGTCTGACGTTATTCCCTCCCATGCTGAAAGGAACGATGTTAGCCGGCCCCCGACCGGTGATGCATGGGAGGGGACCCGAATCTTTGGGTCATTTGTTGGTATTGGGCGTGGGGCCTTTTGGACTGGAGCCGCGCCCTCTTCCTTTGCCACGCCGTTGGCCTCTTTGACTGAACTGGGTGTTCTGGTTAGCGGGCCAGTTGGTATCAGAGTAAAATTGTTGTTGGCTTTGCTGCTGGCGTTGGCCACGAAAGGAGCGTCTATTGCCATAGCTGCGTCTGTTAGGTGGCCTAGAAATTTGGTCAAGAGTCTTGATGGTATCAAACTCCTTCTTCGCATGTTCTAGTGCCTCATCAACTGCTTTCCCAAACAGATGTGTTTGCTCTATGGGCTTATTTATTAGGGAAGCCTGAGTTTCTGGCTTAAATCCCGAATTGCGCAGCCAGACATGGCGTTTGAGAAGTATTCCCTGAACCAGGGAGCGGCCAGCTGTCTCTGCGGCATCTGAGGAGTTCTTTACGATGCCCTGGTTTACAAGAGTTCCCTCTGATATAGTAGCCAACAGGCGTGAACGCAGGGGTTCTGGTGCGTCCTCTGCTTCGCTGCGCAGTTTGCTCCACTGTGCATCTGCGTAGCTAGCTAGTAGAGAATTGTTATTCGCGATCCTGGTTGAGAAGGCGGCGGAGGTCGTGATTCTCTTCCCAAGTGCATAGAGCTTCTTGCCCTCTTTGTCAGGTGGTGCCTCACTAGTAGATAGTGGTACCCCCGCTCTCTTTCTTGTGTTTGTCACTACCAGAGAGTCCGGAATAGAATGTCCCCTGATGTACAAAGGGTCAGAAGACGAAGGGCTGAAGAGCTTTTCTATCCGAGGGTTGACCCCTCTGACTAAGGCCGGATTGGAAAGGGAAGGAGTTATTCTTCTCTTTATAGAAGCCAGGAGCGGAATGGACTGGCTGACCGGGGCTTTTTCTTTAATAACTTTTTCTACAAAGTCTATGTCCGGAAGAGTCTCCCCTGTGTCTATTTCAAAATGCGCTGCTGCCTTGCGCAATAGTGCATTAAGTGAAGGCTGGTCATCTATGGGGGAGGTGTTCCCAATAGGTGAGTCCTTGGGAGGAGAAGGGTGAAAGACATCAGGGTCTGAGTGCACTGATGGGGATTGCCAAGGCTGCACTGATGGGGAGTGCCAGGGCTGTGAGGTAGCTGTATCTTCCTCAAAAGCTCCTGCGCTAGTGTAAGGGTCTTCCTCAAACCTCTCCTCCTCATGTTCTCCCTCTCCACCTAAACACTCCTCATCTTCCTGGAGGTATTGCTCCTCTTCAGTGAGGTCATATGCATCTGCATCTATAGAAGGGGGAAACAGCCTAGGAATCTTGACCCTAGGGTCATCCTGGGTCCATTCTCTTGGTCTTTTGGGTGTGGGTGGGTTTTGGCTACCCAAGAACCTCTCCATCTTTTCCATACAAGACTGGAGTCTTTCCAGGGTCTCATGGGGAACCCCTGAATAGTCTAGAGGGGGGAAATCAGTGTTTTCATCGTCAAAACACTTCAAACGCTCCCACAACGTCGACGAAAGGTTTCCGTCGCCCTCAGAAAAGCCCTTCGGTAGTTCAGAAGTGCCTTTAGATGGATTGGGCAGTTCCTGGCTACTCTTGTGCTTTTTCGGCGTTTCTATTTCCTTCGGTGCGGTATTCGACGTCTGTTTCGTCGTCCGCTTACGTTTGTCCTCGGAAACAATTCTCGCCAGACTCTCGACGACGAGTTCGTCAATCGAGGGTTCTGGAGTCGGCGTTGCCTGCGTTGCGCGTTGTTTTTCGACGGCCGCTCTATGGAGCGTTACGTCGGATGTTTTTGAGGTAGCGCCCGTATTAGATGAAAGCCCAATCGCTGGTCGCGGCTGCGTTTGCGGGTGGGGCTTGAGACCCTTGCGGTCTGAGGTCGACGCCGGAGTGCCCTGCGTCCCCTTCGGCGCTGGTGGATCCTTCGTCCTGGACGAAGAAGAGCCGTGGGTTGTGTGCTTAGGCCTATGGGGTCTGTGTGCGTCCTTGTCGCCGGGGTGTTCATCCCCATAAGCAGGGCGTGAGCCGAGCCCGTCGGGGCCGGGGACGGACGTCGAGGAGCGCGAGCGCTCCTTCTGGGGGTTAATGACTTCCGTAACAGACGTCGAGTTATCACCCTCCTCGTCACTTTCTGTAACAGCGGCGGCGGGTGAGGAAATTGACTTCGACATAGCGTAGTCCGCCCACCTCTTAACTTTCCGTTCTTTAAGAGTTCTTGGTTTCAAGAGCTTACAGGCCGCGCAGCTGTCCTCCTTATGATCGAGGGGCAAGCAACGATTACAGAGCTTGTGTTTGTCCTTCCAAGTGTATTTGCCCCTACAGCGTGGGCAAAACTTAAAAGGTGTCCTCTCCATAGCTGAGGCAATGAAAACTGGTGATAACAACCCCAAGGGAAAGATAGGGGAGAAAGAAAGACATTCTCGACAAGAAGGTAAAAGTTTGAAACCCCCACTCTCCCTACTGTATGTTGGCCGGCGAGGCCTGGCCAGGTGTTCGGCAGCGCCGAAGGATCTCCTCCGTCTCTTCTCCTCCGTCGAAAACTTGCTCGGCGGAGAAACAGCTTCACAGCTAACGTCGAGGGGAGGGATCTTTAACAATGAGTATATATTAAGGACCGAGGTCCGTAGTAATTGTTTAGCAATGTCTCTCTAGGAGCTCCGCGTAAGGCGACCATAAACTGGGCGGAAAAAAACAATCTGAGGGACCTCGACGCGTGAGGGATTGTGGGTACAACTTACGTCACTATAGGGATAGTGTTACAGACACGCCTTGTCGACGTCCCCTTTTCGACTACGAAAAACAAAATGCAATACTCCGCAGTGACCACTGGATGTCGGACCTATGCAAAGCATGTGATTCTAAGCAGATTAACAAACATCAGAAACTGTGTTATTACGTTGCTCACACACTGTTTCAATTTCCTTGTGCACTGGCCTTTAGTGTAGTTCACATTATTGTGTTCAAGCCCTTCCTTGTCCATCATTTATTTTCTAGCACAAGGCACACTTCCCAGTTCCATATTGTCACACATACGTGGGGGTTCTTCCATCCACTCCCCTCAAGTAGTGTTTCCATTCTGCAGTTTCCACTCTTCAGAACAAGCGCCCCTGCTCAGAAGCAGGATGGAGAGCCCACCATTAAAGAACTAAAGGTAAAGATAGAGTGCGTGACCAGGAATTAGAATAAGAAACCTTGATCTAGTTACATTTGTCCTTGGAAATCATCACTGAGGAGTTTACTGTGTATCCCATAGATGAATGGTGGCAGCATATAGAAGAATCTTTCAAGAAGAGACAACATTGTAAGCCAAGAAGAGTCCTAAGGTTAATGATTCAGGAGTGGGTGTTCCCGCCGAGTTCAGGTAAGCGTTACATTAAGCTTCAGTTTTACTCCAGTTACTCTTCGTAGTGGACTTCAGCTTCTGAACACTAATTCTAGCAGTGAGAGGCCCCCAGATATACTATTTGATCTCCCATTCATTCTGCGGGTCACACTCCGGCAACCAATCGGTCAGAATGGCATGCAGGCAGGCAGCCAATCAGGTGCATAGTGCATTCAGGCCATTCACTTCTCTCCAGACACTCACAACAAGTTATGTGTATTGGGACAAGTACCCAGCCATTCAACACTCCACACTGCATTCATACCAGCAGGGCTGTCTCAATCATTGCGTCAAACACCAGAAACTAGACATCTACAACAAGTGCATATCCGTCACACACTCCATTCACCCAGGTCCCACCCACAGGGTGTACCCACAACATACAGTCACTGGGAAGGCTCCAGCCAGTCTGGCCTGGACTTCACAACACCGCCATATATGGAACTTCCACCCAACAGCCAGTCAGGGGGAAGGGACAGAGGGGAGTCCTTACTCCCCTGTAAGGAGGGCTTACCAGTACTTTGGGAAAACAAGGTAACGGGCAATAGAAAGCAAGAGGCCACAAGGGCCATCTTGTTTCCTATCAGGAATCAACCGATTCCAATGGCCGGGCCTGGGTATCCCAAAATGGAGGATACTCAGAGCACCTGTCAAATTCAGCATGGAGCTGCCACCAGCCCATACCCTGCTCTGTGGGCCACACACAGGTGCCCAAAAACATACACTAGGGGCACAGGGCTGTACCCCCACCCATGGGTGCCATAAGGGTATCCCATGGGTCTGTACACCAAACCAAAAGAGAGCTGCACCGCCAAGAGTCCCACATGAACTCCTGCGCGGAAAACATAACCGAACACACGATAAAAAGCAGTAAAGGACAAGGATACAGAGGTCCTGTCCCTCCGATGCATTTCCAGCATCACACTCTCCTCACATCTGACGTCTCCAAGAAGTCACACTACAAGATACACCTCACAGGTAGTCTTACTTTCCTATCCTTCCCCCAGAAGCTCACTGTCTCCAGCGCTCTGGTTCTCTAAATTTGCCTGCCTCTACTCTCCAACCTCTGCAGCACAACCAAAACAGGACTGCAAGACTTTGCCTCAGGCCCAGGGATCGTATCTCTCCAGTACTGAAATCTCTGTGCTGGCTGACAGTGGCGGTGAGGATTAAGTTCAAAACCCTCTGCATTTTCCACAAGGCCTTCTGGGGCCTGGGGCCTCAATACCGTCCACTCTCTCTTCCTAAATATCTTTGCTCATCCGCCTCAAACTGTCTCCAAGCAATGAGTTGGCGGTAGATCTCTTTCTTCTGCTGGGGCCTCCCTCTGGAACAACCTCCCTGCCTCTCTGAAACTTAAGGAGAACCATCTCCGGTTCCAGAAGCACCTCAAGACCTTCCTCTGCTTCTGCTTTCTCTTCTCTCCCCAGCTGATCGCCTGGCTAAAACAAACTGCATTGGTTACCTGGCTACCCTCTGATCTCAGGCCCTGGTCCCCTCCCCACCAGTTGCACACCTGCACTGCCCACCCCTAGCAAACCTTGCACTCAGGGACTGTTTATATATCCCTACAGCCCCCTACCTGCACTTGACACCTGTATGCACTTTATTTTCTTTATTTACTGTTTATCCTATGCACTGCACCCGCCTCCTTCCCCCCGCACTTTTCCTCCTACCCCCCCCCCCCCCATATCCTGCACTTGCGTGATCTCAATGTCACCTGGCCTAGTAAGATCGTTGTCTGTCTTCCCTCTGGTACCCCTCCCATGCCTCGTCGAGCCTTGAAACACTTGTGTATAGGCAATTTATAAATGCCATATATCAATGGAGGAGGGCAGAAAGATTTAAACCAGCAAATTCTGCAGAACCGCCCTACCAAACCTAGCGTCTGCTCCCTGTGCAACGTCCAAGGCATAGTGCTTGGTAAAGGTATGTAAAGATGATCAAGTGGCCACCCGGCAAACATCCCTAACTGGAACCCCTCTCTGGAGGGCTGTAGAGGCAGAGACCCCCTCTGGTCGAGTGGGCCCCGACACCTGCTGGAAGCTCTTTGCCAGCCGACTGGTAAAACACTTGGCTAAGCTTAGGATAATCCACTGTGATAAGAGTTTGTTTAGTGACAGGCAGACCTTTCCAAGACAAGGAGTGTGCCTCAAACTGGACTGATTTCCTAAACTCAGCCGTACGGGTGACAGATACTCAATACACTCTTGGGATCAAGGCGATGGAAACATTCCTCCTCCTTGAAGGGATGCGGAGGAGGGTAGAAGACAGGTAAATCAATGGCGTGGGACAGATGACATTCTGAAACTACCTTAGTTAGAAATCCTGGCCTGACCCTCAGACTTTATCGCGTAAGAACTTCAGGAATGGGGATTTGCAGCACAAGGCTTCAGTTTGCGAAGCCTCCTGGCAGACATGATTACGACCAAAAAGGCTGTTTTAAGGGACAACAGTCGCATAGAACAGGAATGCATAGGCTCAAACGGAGCGTCAATCAAAAACGTCAAAACCAGATTAAGATCCCAATCTGGGACAACATAGGGGGTTGGCTAAAACCTGTTGAGAAGGCCCTTCAGGAACTGGGCTTTGACAGTAGGATAAAGAATGAACCTTGGTCTGGGGATCTCTTAAACACAGACCGTGCCGCCAAATAGCCTTTCTCGGGGGCAACTGCAGAGGCCAGTGACAGAAGGAAATCCATCACCATGGTGGTGGGGCAAGTGATAGGTTCAGTCTCACGTTCCCAGCACCACGCCTCAAATCTTCTCCACATGCACTCATACAGAGATCTAGAAGGTGATTTGCGTGCAGCCAGCAGTACCTCAAGCCCTTCCTCTATGAAGTCCCAGTCATCATACCACATCCTCTTAAGAGCCACGCATGTAGGTTGAGGGAGTCCGGGGTCAGGTGAAGCACCCATCCTTCCGACTGGACGAGGAGATCCGGACGCCGAAGCAACCGGTGAGGCGGACAGGTGGTCAGATCCAGGAGATCGCTGCGCCCAATTTGGGGCTATCAGGATCATGGTCGCTCGAAATCTCTTCAACCTCCTGAGAAACCAAGGAATTACTGGAATTGGAGGGAAGGGGTAATGGAGAGGGAAGGACCAATCCACCAGAAATGCGTTCCAAGTGCACTGTTCGCTGGGAATTACCTCTAGCAAAACTGCTTGCCACAGAGTCCAACAAGATGTGCAAACAGATCCACTGCCGGGGTACCCCAGAAAGTGAAATTCTCCTCTAGGACTTCCACGCACACTTCGCACTCGAGTGAGACCGTGCTCTGCCTGCTCAGAGCATCCGCCAAGGTGTTCTGTCCCCGCCAGATGAACTGCAGAGACAGAGATATGGTTCTATCTCAACCAGAACCACAGCTGAATCACCTTTGTGCAGAGCGGACAAGAGTGCACACCACCCTGCTTGTTGAGGGAATGCATGGCCACTGTGTTGTCCGTCAGGACGAGGACATGCTTCCCTCAGAGACGGTGCAAAAGCCCTCAGGGCTAACCTGATGGCCCGCAATTCCAGCCTGTTGATATGCCACCAGGTTTCTGATGGAGACCAAAGGCTGCCCACCTGCAATTCTGAAACAACTGTACCAACTGGTTGATATTGCCGACTCGCCTCAGGCGAAGGTGGTTTGGCGAGGCCTTCCCCAAACGGGTGTCTAGGACCGCTCTGATGCACTGGAGGCGCTGGACTGGCGTCAGATGGGACCTCAAGTTGAGGGAGAAGCCCAGCCTGTGCAGTAGTAGGTAGGTAGGTGTCTTTGAGATGAGACTTGCCCCTCCAACTTCCCTCGGATCAGCTAATCATCCAGGTATGGAAATACATGGAGGCCGGATCGCCGCAGGTGGGCAGCGACTACAGCTATGAGCTTGGTGAAGCACCTCAGCGTGGAGGTCAACCCACAGGGAAACACTTTGACTGATAGTTCCTACGTTTCCTTATTGGCGACGAGCTCTATCTGTGCTTTTGGTGCATCAGCACATGAAAATATGCATCCTGTAGGTCTATCGACACCAGCCAGTCCTGAAGTTCGAGACAGTGGAGAATTTCCTTCAACATCACCATCCTGAATCTGTCATTCCTCCTGAGGTCCAGGACGTGAAGAGACCTCCTCCCTTCTTAGGCACCAGGAACTAACAGGAATACCAACCCAACCCTCTCGAATCGGGAGGCACCGCTTCCAGGGCCCCCTTCGATAACGGGGCTCTCCGTTCTTCTGGGAGCTCCTGTTCCGGTTGGATTGGGGGAGGTGGAGGTCTGTCTGGAGACGTCTTTAGAAAAGGCAGACAATAACCCCACCAAATCAACTGCAGGGGCGTCGGGAGTTCTTTCCTGCCAATGTGGCCAATGCCCTGCCAACCGGTACATTGTGGGAGGGGAAATCAATGTGGCTTGGAGGGCGCGGTTGACCCTGCTACTGCTTGTTGGCCTCTAGAGGCCCCTCTGCCCCTTCCGGAATGCGAGAAGCGCCTCTGCCCTTGCCTGGCTTGCAGCAGCTGTGCCTTCCTGCCATAGGGCACATAACGTCTGTAGCCCCTACCACAGGAGGCAAAGCTCAAGGAAAGCTTGGCCGGCTGCGCCGCTAGGTCCAAAGATTTAGCAGCCAATTCGGACTCCTTGAATATCTCCAAGGCCTCGAGTGCCTTTTGCCGAAAAGCATATCACCTTCAAAAGGCAAATCCAGCAATCCGTTTTGGACATTCGGGGAGAACCCAGAGGTTTTGAGTTAAGCTTGGCGAGTCATCACAATTGCTGAACCCATTGCTCTGCCAACACAGTGCCACATCCGGGCCCATCTGCAACGACTGTTTGGCTACCTCCTTCCCATCTTCCACCAGCTGTAAGAAACCATCCTGCATGGCACCCTCAGGGACGTACTCTGCCGCCTGTTCGACTGCTTTCCATAAGCCAAATGAATATTTGTCAAAACCACATGCCATGTTAGTGGCCTTAAGAGCCATACTACCAGAAGTGAACAACTTTCTGGGCAGGGCGTCACATTTTTTCCCCTCTCTGTCCGTAGGCAGGTGAGGGGTGAATGCCACAGCTCTAGCGGAGACCGTGGCAGCCTGAATCACCAACCCTTCTGGAGAAGGATGAGTAGTGAGGAAAATAGGATCTTCCCTTTCCGGCCTATACTTCCCTGTGAAGATGGCATTCACAGGGGGGGATGGTACAAGGGTGCTACCATAAGGAGGCTAAGGGATATGCAATGGCCGGTTTGAAAGGCATATTGGTCTAGACTGTGGGACACTTGTCCAAATTGTTGGTAAAATCTTAACCCTGAAGAGGGACAGCGGACCTCTTCAACACCAGGGTGTCTACTACCATGTGAACCAGGTCCTTGAACTTCACACTAGCGTGGGTATAAGGTGGTTTCTGCTATAACTAAGTCTGGAGAAGTATCCAGACCACTGGCTTCATGCAAACCCTGAGCCAAAGCCAATAAATCAGATTGGTCGTCTAAGTAGTCAACGCCGCTGGCGCCCTTGAACCGAGTGTCGACCGCGTCCTCAGTGTCATCATGCTCCCCGACACCAAAAAATGGTGTGCAAGGAGCCGAAGAAGCCCAATCCCGACAGATGCACAAAGGAACCATCACAGACTGTCGGCGCCGAAGGCTTGAGGATGGATGCCGAAGCCATCGATGCGGAGGGTACTTTTGGCATTGAGGGATGCTCGGGCAACCGAGAAACGTAAGGAGTATCAGCTCTTCGGCCTTCCGTCGACTTATGCCTAATGGGCAGAACACCCAAAGACGCTTTCGACGCCGTCGACGGAGTGGCCGGTTTGGGGTCGGGAGCACTGAGCACCGCTTTAGCCACCAAAGCCTGCTGGTCGGGGGACAGAGCTGCACCTACAGCTGCTTGAGTCTTAAACATTTCTAAAAGTTCTTAAAACTGTCCCACTCCTCCCGAGTGGTGAGCCCCGCCTAGGGCTCCTCGATCAGACGATGAGCTGGACTCGCGTTGGTGGTGCTGCTTCTTCCACGAGGAAGACTAGGATATGGCTCCTGGATTGGGACAGCTTCTTGGTCTCCTTTCCATGTCAGTCTTTTCCCTTGGTAGGGGAGAGCTCCTCAGTCTCGGCCTCCGAGGACCGGACAAGCAACCGCTCCAGAGACTTGGCGGCAGGTAGGCCCAAAGCCAGTTTCCTGGGTCTCTCGCGCATGGACTTCGGCTGCATCTTTGCTGCATCTTTGCACATGACGCGCAGGCCTCTGTGTCGTGACTAGCACCCAGACACCACAGACAGACATCATGGGGGTCAAAGACATTTTAACCTCGCAATCATGGCATCGCTTGAAGCCCGAGAGCCTGTGGGAGGACATTGCGTTGAGGTTTTGAAGAAAAAGTACGAACGTACAGTATGCACGTCGAGTAACTAGAGTTGTGTTATTTGTACGACACCTGATGTCACATCCGGAGTCGCTGATCGAGAGCCTATCAAGACAGATCAACGGCCGAGAGTCGAGGTCCCCAACACCCCCTGGCGAAAAGTTTCAGAGCAGCTAAGCTGGAGATGAGAACATCTATCATGAGGAGGTATCTGCGGAAAATTAGCAATCCATTGAAAGGACGTTATTGACCCGTAATCGTACCGTGGCCCACACATATAGGGCATCTACCCACATCAGAAAACCCTGGCCCAGGCCCATTCTCAACACCATCTTCATAAAAGACCACTCAATCCAGTTAAAGGCCTTTTCTGAGTCAATCAAGACCAGACAGACATCGTTCCCCTGAGTGTGCACCTGATGCATAAGGTTAATGGACTTTCAAATATTGTCCAAGAGCAGTCTCCGTCGTATGAAGCACACCCGATTTCCCCCACCCACCCCCCATAAATCAGGGACAGAAGCAGGGTTTCTTGTCTGGAGCCAAAGATATTAGCCAAGATTCTTACGTTATTTAGCAGAGAGATCGGGCAGTAAGAGGCACATCTCTTTGGGTCCTTCCCCTCCTTGGGTATTGCGACAATCATGGCCTCCAGAATTGAGCTTGGCAAGGGGCCTCCCGATAATACCTCATTGAAGACGCTGGCCAAGTATGGGACTAGCGTGGATCTGAACCTTTTGTAAAATAGCACAGAGAACCCATCGCTCCCAGGCGCAGTACCTGGCTTTATCCCCTTAATTGTCTGCAAAATCTCCTCCTCAGAGATGGGTGCCCCCAGTCGTTCAGAGTCTCCCCTTGATATGCCCGGAAGGGACAGGGGGTCCAGGAATGTGGCTATATGTTCATCCCGGCAGTAAATTCAGATAAATAAAGATTTTCATAGGCGTTAGCAAATTCCTTCGCTATATCCCCCGGCCCATGTACCACCCTTTCTCCCTCTCCCCTAATATCACCCATCTCCTTTCTTTTCCTTTCCTCCCTTAGCTTCCAAGCCAGGATTTTTCCCACCTTCTCCACCACTCGTGGCGTTTCTGCTTCAGAAATAGCAGCTGTTTTTTCTGTGCCCCGAACTAGAATGGCCTTGATTTTCCCCCTGTAAATATACAGTTTTGCTGCCCTACATGGCATGCGGTAGGCGCCCCCGTAGCTCCTGGCTGCAGTTCCCTAATCTTAACACTTAGCTCTTCTTGCACTCTGCGTTTTCTTTTTCCGGGATCCTATCCTGATGAGAACCTCCTCAAAGTGGCCTTGAAGGCATCCCAGAGAGGCTGCACCCCCACCTCACCATTGTCGATAAAGGCAAAATAGTCGAATTTCTGATAAAATCAACTGGGAAAGCTCCCTATCCTTTAGCAAGAAGTCATCGCCGCGCCCCCTTCCTGAGGGCCTCGGACCATGGTCATTCCCCACCACTACTCTGACCATATCATGGTCAGACCATGGGACCAGAATGACACAAGAATCTCTAACTCAGGCCTTCACTTCAGTATCCACCAGTATCAGGTCAATCCTAGAAAAGGAGTTGTAGACCGCTGAGAAGAAAGTAAAGGGTCCATCTACCCCCACTCCACTCCACCTGAGCATCTGTAAAACCCAACTCCTGAATGATTTTCCTAAACCTTCTAGAGGACGGTTTGCCCTGGTTGTCGCCCCTTCCATCACCCATTCTCTTGCGATCTCTGACCGGGTCTAAGACCATGTTAAAGTCTCCACCTTCCACCAATCGGCCCTCCACAAAGAGCCTCTGGTCATTTTTGACCGCAGCCTCCCAAAATTCCACCTGTCCCACATTAGGGGCATAGAGTGAACAGTCATCCTTTCACCACACCGGGATCCCTTAATTAACAGGAATCGACACGCCCCCCCCCCAAAACCAGGTCACTTTTTATCCCATCCACCACCAGTCCCAGCAGCGCTGAGAGTACAATCGCCACTCCACTTTTTGTCTCCTCGCTCAAGGCCACGAAAACCTCCCCTCCCACTCCCGGCCCCAGGTGGGGTTACCGCCCCCTCTGCCAGTGCGTCTCTTGTACCATTAAGAGCTCTAACTTGGCTCTTTGTAATTCCTGCATAGTCATTAATCTTTTAGCTGGAGAATTAAGCCCTCTAACATTAAGGGAGCCAATCACAAGGTCACCCTCCACACACCTTGCCTTTCCACCATCCCTTCCTGAGACATGCTAAACCATATCGCTGAACACGCTGAGCCTCATGTGGGCCTGTTCCCCCAAACTCTAAACAGATAACCCAACCTGCCCTCGCCATCTTGAGTGGCCTATCCCAGCCCACTACCCCCCCCCTCCCCTGCCCACTCACTGCCCACCATCTCCCTCCCTCCGGCATCCAATCCAGGTACTCCCCACCACCTTCCAGGCTACGATCACCAAAAAGGTCCAGAGTAAACAGGACTCACTTAACAGGCACCAAACCGTTCTTGAGCTGCACCTCACGAGAAATTTCACGATACCATCTGCTTCACTACCCGCTCTCCGCGGAGACACTCCCTTGTCCTCCCCAATCACATGTTCCCAGCTCAGGGGCCAGAGGGGGCTCTCGGTGGGGTATTTGATTTTTCATATTTGCAGGCCCCCGCCATCTTCCATCTGTTTCCGGTATCTGCGGCCTGCGCCAGGGGACCAGAAGTCTCTCCCGAGCCTGACGCCCGGAGATGTGAGTCTCCCATTAGTTCTTCAGAAACTTGACTTGCGTCGCTCTCTATCGCCAAATGGAAAGTCTGGCCGTCATATCCAAAGTTCAGGGAGAACTGGAATCCCCATCGGTATCACACCCCGTTGTCTGTCAGACAGATGGTGAGGGCCGAAAAAGATCCTGGAAGATGGTGATCTGAACCTCGCCGTAGTTGATTGGGCCCACCTTCCTAGCCCGATCCAGGATCTTTGTCCTCGGGTCATAGTAATGGAAGAGCGCCAGCACCTAACAAGGACCCCTGGAACCACCCCGCGCTCAACTCCCGGATGGCTCTCTTGATATCGCCCTCTGTTTCACCCTCTCTTTCTGGGAAGCTGAAGCAATGTAGGTTGTTTCAGCATTCTCTATTTTCTTTGTCATCCAGTTTGAGAGTGGTCTCCACTTCCCTCCTCTCCACGTCAGCCAGCCTCACCCATGTCTGGAGTTCCAGGATGTCCACTGATGACTAACTGGCCTCCAGCCCTCGAATCTGGTCTTCCACCAAGAGGAGTCTCTGGTCCATTTTGTCCAAGCTCTGATCCAGGACTGACCCGATACCCCTGTTCTCCTCCATGAGGGCCGCCACGTCGGACTTTGTGGCGGCCCGGGTCACTCTCCATGTCGTCATCTGGGGGTGCAGCAGCCGTTCCAGTCCTCTCCCTGCCCTCAAACTGGATCCTCAGGCAGGGACGCTTTCCAACTCACGGTCCGGAGGGGGGGGGGGGGGTGTCGGTGTCAAAACTTTCAGCGGGTCAACACTGTTGTCCCACTGTGCTGTTGTACTGGTGCCTCCCGGTCATGTCTGAGGGGGAGGGGGCTTCATAAACCAGTCAAGAACGACCTGTGCTGCCAGCCAGGATCCTCACGGGGGATCCCTCCCAAGGGAACCAGTTGGGGGATTAACCCCCGGGAGGGGCGCTGGGTTAAGGAAACTCCAGGGGACACAATCACTGTTCCTCACCCTGCCAGGGGGCGGCGTGCACAGCATACTCACCCCTGGGCCAGCATGTGTAGACACTTCCTGGGCTTCATTGGAGGGAGCCTCACAGCCCCCCAGGATGGGAGCAACAAAGACTGCAGTGCCAGCTCATCTGTGGCCGCTCTGTCTTCGGCTCTCCAGAGCCCTCCAGAGCGGTGAAGCCGCAAATCCTGCCACGCTCCACTTGTCCGCCTTCTTTTGCTGTAATTAGGGCTGTGGGGGCTGTGACCAACGAGCCCCCGGCCCTGAGAGCAGCAGGCTCTGCGGTTCCACTCTGACCCCGCAGGACCTACATTAAGCAATGAGCGGAGTCTGCTGAAATCTGGGCCCGGCGTGCCCTGTCCAAAGTCACTGCTGCGTGCCGGGGTTGCCAGTTTCTCATGCCTCCGCTTCACCTGCGGCTATCTCGGCCGTCCATATCGCTCCAAACTTGGAGCGGGTGCATCCCTGCTAATCTCCTTGCAGGGGCCACCAACAGAATCACTTTCTGGGGTGAGGTAAATGTGTGGCTCAGTCCCCTTTCGATTGCTGCTGTCTCGGAGAGCACGGAAAGGCTAACTTTCCACCTTAAGCCCCCTGGTGGCCTCCCGGCAGCAAACATTTATACAATTTTTTGCATTATTTCTAGTGTGCACATTCACATTTACCGCATATGGCTACTGAAAGTGGCTAGGCAACAAGATTGTCGCTTGTTCTTTGGCCTTTTTCCTGCCTTACCAGGTCATGCACTTGTCTGGGAAAGATGCTGCTATCACGGCCTAGTGATGCCTTTGTGTGGCCAAGGAAGGGGTTGGGACTGTCTGGTCCCATTCCACATCCGTGGTGATTGAAAGTCTAGGTGTGTGGCTTGAGCGAGACCCACAGTGGTCCCGGATTGGCCACCTGAATGGTGCAGATCCTTACCGTTGGTGGGCTTGCAGATAGAATCTTGGATAAGAAGACGACTACTGCAGTAATTTCTCCAGATTAGTATTGGAGCCAAGTATCTTGTGCAGAAGAGCAGCTGACTGATGAACCATGGACGGCTCCTGAAGATGAGCAGCATCCCCTCCTGTGTTTGGCCCGGTGAAGACCTGCTGGACTCCCTGATCTGCGAAGGCCCTTTGCGGTGCTTCAACTGTACCCTGCACCCCGCTAGAACAGTCACCATTCGCTTCCGTCGACGGAACATCTGTGGTCGCTAGCTTGTAGTTTAAGTCGCCTACCCGCCAAACATCAGCCTCCAAGCTTCAAGGGAATACTGCTCTGGAAAGTCTTTTTTCAACCACGACTGGAAGGACACCTGCCGTCGCCTGTGTGAAGTGGCCATCACTGGAACTCGCCTTGCCCAATCTGGTTAAGTGTCCTGAAGGTCTGCATAGGTGTGTTCTGCATATCTTTCTCGTCAAGGGTTGCACTGAACTGAACGTGCAGTAAAAAATATTGAGATGGCTTCCAGGGGTGCAGCTAAGTGAGGCCGGTGTTAGGCAGAAACCTGTGCAGTTCCCTTAGGGACCACTGCAAAAGATGTAAGACTACAGGTGTTGGCAGTAAACCCACTTGGTAGCAGTCTGAACCACCCAGATTTACCTGGTAGCTGTGGCTGAGCAGTCAGACTTCCCTCAAGAAGAGTTAGGCAGTATGCAAAGTATACTCAATAGGCACTCAGATACAATAATACAAGCAAACACTGACCAGAGCTTTGGTATCAAAGTATATAATTATTTATTTAAAAACACACAGTTGAAACACTCCAGCACTCTTATTGTAAAATATTCTTAACACAGTTACTATTATGATATATACACCCCTTTTTTCCTATTAGAAAATCACAGTAAAACACCACTTATTTTCATACAGAGGTGAGCGCTTAACTAGATTGCACTCTAATAAGTTTGTGAAAAAGGGAGGGAAAAAGACAGAATAAGAAGAGGTACACCACTCTACGATTCCAGAACACTTAGCAAGGCAGAGAGCAAAAAGTCACTGGTGAGCCAAAGTCCAAATGCTGGGCCCAATCTTAGAGAGAGCGGAGCACAAATGCGCCCAAGATCACACAGTTACACTAGGCTTAGAAAGTCTTGCAGAGGGTTCAGAAAAGCGTTTAGAGAGGCTTAGAAAGTTTAGCCAAGGTGTCCCAGGCTAACCCAGGTTCGAAAGCCGGGGGCTAAATCTACCCCGTACAGTCGGTAGCAAGGGAAGCCAGGCGGAACACGGTACCTTAAGTGGGAAGGATCCTCCAGCGGTGGCAGTTGTTCCTGGTAGTGGGTGCAAGTTGCGTCGTCGTCCAGGGGAAGAGAAGATCTCGACTTGGAGGAAAGATGAAGGTCGTTGCACTACCAGGGCAGAAACCAGCCGCAGAGTTTTCCGGTTAAAGGTGGTACCTTGGTTTCGCGGTCGTGGTAAAACGTGATATCCCGGTTGCCGGGGTGCTTGGCACGGGCAAGGCGGCCACGAGATACGTCGGGAAAGCGAAAAGAAGGTGAAACTGGTTATCCCCACCAGTTAAAGGAAGAAGACTCTCCGGCGGGAGATCTCCTCTGTCGTTGGGAAAACGTGGTGAGACGGTCAGCTTCTCCCTCGTCGGATTCTTAGGTCCTGTGGCGACTTCTGAAGTTCCAGTCCCCAAAGCCCTGCTTTTATGCAGCAAACCCCCATTCACTCAGCCTAGCTGTCACTCAAACATGCTAAGTGGTGAGCCGGCCGGCTCACCACTTGGGCCAATCAGGACTGAGTGCGACTTGAGTTGCCTAGGCAACTCAGTCCAGGGTGCCTAAATTCCCCTCCACCCCTCCTAAGTACCGCAGACATAGTGGCACCACTTTGGAGGGCTTCTGTGGAGAAACCCACCAAAAAGTGGAACAAATGGCTCGACTGGGGTTGGAGTCACAGGAGAGAACACAAACGCCATTTTAGAATCAAGTTTTGGCAAAAAATACCAACCGGAGAATTAATATTAAATAAACCGGCGGTATGTTCGAGGCTACCGTAAATAATTAAATAAAGATAGTAGCCTAAAACAATGAGAAATCCCATAGGAAAATATTCGCGGTTGAATATAAAAAGTAGTATCCACTGCCACCAGCCAAAACTCGATCAGGGGGGACGGAGACGTGCCCCCTCGACTAACAGACCCCGGGGCAATTGAATTGCCCCAGCCAGTACGTCCACAATATGATGGTTTGTACTGGTTCTGTTCAGAATTTAAGACTAGTAAAGTCAATGGTGACTTTACATGCCCTGGGAGACAGTCAGTCCCAGGGTATGGAGTCTATACTGGGGGGTCACTATGACACCCCTGTGTCACTGCACTGAGGGTGCTGGGTAACATCACAAACACATGAAGCCCTATGGAGTAAAATACCCCATAGCCCATTAAACACATCTAGATTCAAAGAAACACACTCAAATCATGCCCAAGAGTGAGGGTAAAAGAGTCTCACTCTTGGCAGGAGAAAAAAAATAAACCCCAAAAATCCAGCAAAGCTGCTGGGGGACTCACTAGGTTAGGAAATTCAGCCTAAACAGAGAATTCTCCCTAACAGCCGGTTTAATGACTGTGGAGCAATTAACCCAAAATGACTAACGGAGCACCTAAGTGACAAGTAGTTTAAAATGTAAAGGTCAACTACTTTAATGTTACCAAGGATTCCAAGCCTGTCGACAGGGAATATTCAAACATGTGAATCCATGAAAGGTCCAATGCTGGAGAACAGTCAATATGAACACTAGCTAATGGGAAAACTAGATTTTCAATTTCAAATTGCTTCCTCTGGTACTGAAAAATGAAGCAAGTGCACAGTATAGGGTAAATTGTAGCATCCGAAGAAAGCAGGAAACGAAGCATAATTAAATTAAAATAGGCAGGAATTAACTGAATTCCAATGTTATTTTCACAACAAAGTAACACTTACCTAGCATTATCTACAACTTTTCGACCCCATCTATAAGCCCAACTTGCCAGTGTTGCCCATGACTTGGCTACTTCTGGTGCCTGTATCGACGACAGATGATAAAGTTGGCCCAAAATAAAATCCGGCTCACCAACGCCAATGTTTACTGAGGGAATGAAGGCAAAGGAGGATAAGCTTTAAATCATGAAAATACATTACCTTTAAAAAAAAAAACGTTACCAGAAACCAACACATGCTTCAATTTAAGCATTAGCCTCAAAAGGAAACAAAATACTTCAATATTTAAGATGTAAGGTCACTATTTTACAACTTTCATTTTAACTTGTATAAAACTAAGGAGTCCTCAACCAGGGACTCAGACGTGAATACTGTATGGGATGTTTTCTAAAAGTCCTCCATTGAGATCTTCCAACTGGTAGCTTAAACTGGGCTCCCCTTGAATTATTCCTAAAACTAACAATAGTAGTGCCTGAGCAGTATAACAACTTTTTGAAGGAGATGAAGAAAGCTCACACACCAGAACACCACACAACCAAGTAAGGTCCACAGGGTAGATTACTGAACATATAATCGTTACGCAAAGTTTGCATTAATCAATAACAAACATTGGCAACTACTTTAAAAATAAAAAATGAGCATGTAAAACAGTAAAGCATCCCTAGAATCTCCGAACAATCTAAACATCTATTCTTGTAAAGTAACCTTGCTTTTTAGATAATTGTAGACATTTTAGAATGTTTTATAAATGTTGTCGACAGAATGATGGTGGTCAGGGGGGAAGACAGCTATTCGTTGCAGGATAAAAATAGGTTACTAGAGTCTAATGAGCATGGTGTGATGGAGAAGGAGCAAGTTACTTACCTGTAACTGTTGTTCTTGGGCATGGGTTTGGCACATGCTCATGAATATTCCCTGCCAATGACAGTCCTCTCCCTAAGCCCCTCCTCTGGCAGCCATCTTCAGATTTGTTAAGCACGTAAGGTGGCAGTATAACCAAGAGCCGCCGCAGAAGGGTAGGAGGGAGGGTTTGCATGTGAATCCATGCCAGCCCATGCTGGAGAACAACAGTTACATTTAAATAACTTGTTCCTGCTCCAGCATGGGGTCTGGCATGGATTCACATGCTCATGAATCACTAATACATAGCAAGACAACCTTACACAACCCCAGGAGGTGGCAAGGCTCAACAGAAGCAATTAACACTTACCCCTTGAACAGATTCACCTCAAGTGAATAGGTTGCATAGCACTGCCTGATCAACTCTGGACTTCTCCCTGGAATCCCTCTCCAAGTAGAACATCGTGAAGGTATGCATGGACCTCCTCATAGCAGCCCTGCAAAAGTCCAGCAGGGGCTCAGACAGGAACGCTGTTGTCGCAGCGATCCCTCTGGTGAAGTAGGCTCCCAGGCTGCGGTCGGTTAGCCAACCATTGACAGTGCATGATGCGGCCGGAGAGCCACCTTGAGATGGAACCCTTGGACAAGACCTTCCCATGGTTCACAGGACCAAAGTTCACGAACAGTTGAGACGTCTTCTGAAAACTCTTTATGCGTGTCACGTAGAACTTCAGGGCACAAGCAACGTCCAGCGAGTGCAAGGCCCTTTCAGGCAGTCACTAAGGCTTTAAGAAAAACCTAGGTAACACCAAAGGCTCATTGAGGTGAAATTCCTACTGAACCTTCGGTATGAAAGAGGGGTGCGTCCGCAGCACCACTCTCGACTCATGGAAAGTCAGATATGGCTGTTTGCAGGATAGAGCCTAGATCTCACCGACCCTCCTGGCAGAGATGAAGGCCACAAGGAAAGCCATTACCACGCAAGGAACTTGAGGGGCCTGATGCATTGGCTCGAAGGGGGGCCACCCCATGAGGCTCGTCAGCACCATGTTGAGTTACCACGCTGGGGCAGGAGCCTTCACCAGTGGGGAAGATCTAAACAGTCCTTTGAGGAACTCCTTGAAGAGTCGATTTGACCAAAGAGAAGAACGTCCTGGAGACCTGGTGTAGCGGGAAATCGCCACCAGATGCACCTTGATAGAGGCGTGCGCCTGTTGGCCTTGGCCAAGGATAAGTATGGAAGAATCTGCGGGCCGTGACCCTCAGACTGGTGATCTTCTACAACCGCCACCACGTATCGAAATGCTTCCACTTGTGACCGTAGCACTTTAAAGTCGATGACGCCGTGGCCTTGGCGAGGACCTCCCTGCAGTCCGCAGGCAACTCATATCCTCCAAACTCTAGGGCTGCAAGAGCCAAGCCCTCAGGTTGAGCGATCTGGGTCGTGATGTAGAATTGCGCCTCACTCTCTGGCGAGAAGATCCGTCACTGGTAGCTTGATCGGAGGTGACGCAGACAGGCCTGAGAAGGTCCAGGTACCAAATCTGCCTCGGCCACGTCAGGGTGATGAGTAGCATCCTGCACTGACACAGAGCGCATTGATGACTCGTAGCAGGAGAGGCATTGGAGGAAATTCATACAGCAACAGCTTCCCATGGGAAGGAGAACGCGCGCACCCCCCAGGCTCCTCTGTTGGTGGAACCTGCTGGCAAACTTCTGACATTTGGAGTTTGCTGCTGTTGCAAACAGATCGATCTGGGACCTGCCCCACTTGGCGAAGATGTGGTCCTCCTGGTCCTGCTGAAGTTCCCACTCGTGGCAGGAGTGCAATTCCCAGCTGAGGGAATCTGCACTGGTGTTCGACTCCTGCTAGTTGAAGAGGGACGAGGAAAAGGTCTTGTCCGACTGCCCAGTGCCACAGGTCCTGCACTTCCCTGTGGAGTGCTGGGGATCGAGTGCCGCCTTGTTTCCTGATGTGGTGGTGCCCTTCAGAGACAGAAGGAATGACCTGAGGGCCCAGAACACTGCCCGTAGCTCCAGGATGTTGATATGAGATTCTTCTTCTCAGACAGCCACAGGCATCTGGCGTGCAGACATGCAGTGTGGGCTCCACAGCGTTCCAGCGAAGTGTCCGTGGTGACAGTATCCTGGAATGGAGGGTTCTGAAACCCTGTGCCCGGGCGATGTTGGAGTGGATGCCCCACCACCTTATCGCCCAACGGAACTCATCGTCCAGAGTGATCTTGTCCACAAAGTTTCTGGACACTTGTACCCAGCGAGCATCCAGGAACTCCCGAAGAGGTCGTATCTGTAGCCTAAAGAACCGGATGAGGTAGATGCAGGACATTGTGCCGTGCAACGACTTGATGGTCCGCACCGTGGCAGTCTTCATCGACAACAGCTGCTGCACCTTCCACTGAATGGCTGCTACCCACTCCTCCGAGAGTGATGCTAGGCAGGACACTGCATCAAGTCTGGCCCCCAGGAACAGCGAGTTCTGCAATGGTGTCAAGCAGGACTTCGGATAATGGATAGAGAATCCCAGGTCTGTCAGCAGCTTGACGGCCAACTCTGTATCCGACAGCCAACTCTCGCGATCAGGCCCTGATGAGCCAGTCAGCGAGGTATAGCTATGCGTGAATCCCCCATAGACAGATGGTTCCGGCACTGGTGCCGGGCACTTTGTGTACTCTATCCCTGCACTACGAAGCGCAGAAACCTCCAGTGTTTTCTGTGAATGGGGACGTGGAAGTAGCTGTCCTCTAGGTCCAGCAACGTCAAGAAATCCGCTCTTTCCAGTTGGCCGAGCACGTGCAGCAAGGAAAACAGGGAACCCCATGCATTTCCCAAAAGAGGACACCTGTGGGAATGCGCAGAGGTCGGACTTGCGCGAAGCGGCCCAGAATTTATTACCCAGAACCCCAGACAAAGTGAACATTGTGTTTTTTCCCCACCAAATATCACACTTTGTCGGGGATTGTGGCTAATAAAAACTGGGGCAATTTGGGCAAGGCAGACCTCTGTGGATTCCCAGGGGTTTCCTCTTTTGGAAAATGCATGGGGTTCCCTTTTTTCCTTGCTGGCTTCGACCCCCTAGGCCCAAATCTGTAGGTTGCCCACATCAACAAATTGTGCTGTGGCGAAAGGCTTGGGGTTACCAGCGGATTACCATTTTCCTTTTGCGCCCCCGGTAGGTGCACCCACACATGTGAGGTACCTTTTTCGTTGGGACACCTTTGGGAACGCGAGAAGGTATGATATCTGTTGCTGGCGACGTGTTTCGGTGAGTGGACACAGGGGAATGTCTCTGAAGTTGGCTGGACATGCAGACAATTAAGACATTTCGCTCTGGCCACCCACCGAAACACACCGCCAACAACACGTGGCCTACCTTCCCGCGTCCCCATACGTGTCCCGATGAAAACGGTACCTCACATGTGTGGGTTCACCTACCGGGGGCGCAAAAGGAAAAGGGTAACCCACTGGTAACCCCAAGCCTTTCGCCACTACCCATTTTGTTCATGTGGGCAACCTACAGATTTGGGCCTAGGGTGTCGAAGCCAGCAAGGAAAACTGAGAACCCCACGCATTTTCCAAAAGAGGACACCCGTGGGAACCCACACATGGCGAAATTGGAGGGGCGGCCCATCTCATGTAGCCCTCCCCAGGGGCAGATAATATGGGGGGGGGGCTGTCCTGCACTCCTCCCTGGGCTCAGGCGTCCGTTCCTAGCAGCAGATATCTGGTCCCAGGGAGGTCTGCATGACATGGCACCCACTCCATTGCGGCAGGGGGGAGGGGGGGGGGGGAGGGACTCAATGCCCCATCCCATTAGAAACTTCCCAGACCCTTTGGGGTGCCCCACAGCCCCCCCTAAAAAGCGTTCCACCATTTTCCATTTTTTCTTTGTTTACAAAACTTGCCCTGGTGCAGAGGGGCACATTGGTGTGCCAATCTGGCCCCGGGGTGCCCAAACCTTACTGCCCCACCCACTGGGGGGCCTGTCCCACCATTTGTGGTGGCCCTCTCCTCACCCACACCGAACATAGGGGGGGGGGGCACATCATGCAGCCCTTCCTAGGAGGCTCAGGGAAGGCAGCATGAGGTGTCCCCCCCCCCCAGCCATTTGGGGTGGGGGCGGGGGAGAGGGCCACCACAAAAGGGGGGGCAGGACCCCCAATAGATGGGGGTAGTAGGGTTTGGGCACCATGGGGGCAGATTGCCACACTAATGTGGCCATCTGAAACAAGCGAAGTTGGGTAAACAAAAAAAATAATACAAAGTCATAGGCTGCTTTCTAGGGGGGGCTGAGGGGCACCCTAAATTGGCAGCAAATGATGTACTGCAACGGGAGGTGGCCCTCACCCCCCCACCCCAAATGGAGGGCCCCACCTCATGCAACCCTCCCTGGGGGCAGATAGGGGGGCCCCACCTCATGCATCCCTCCCTGGGGTCAGATGCCCCTTCCTAGGAGCAGATATCAGCCCCCAGGGAGGGTTGCATGAGTTGGGGCCCTCCATTTGGGGTGAGGGGGGGTGAGGGCCCCCAGATGATCACTGCCCCCAGGGGTCTCTGGCGCTGTGGCCCCATGCCTTGGGGCCACGGGGGGGCCGCTTACCTAGTAAGCAGCCCCCCCTCCCCCTGCGTCACAAACGGATCTGAATTGATCCGGTGGCATTTCGGCCCGCGCGCCCGATCCGCGGGCAGCAATGCCACACAATGGGTATCATTGTAAAGGGGAGAATCTCCCCTTTCCAACGATACCCGCCTGGATCTCCGGCTTGAAATACAGCCTGAGATCGAGGCGGAACAAGAAGGTCTCTTACCTTCTCTCTTCCCTGCAGCAGCCGAAAATGGCTGCTGCGGGGAATTTACTTTCAGTTCCACGCCGACGTGCGTGACGCACGCTGATGTGAAAATGAAGGTAATCCAGCCCCCTGGCAGTGAGGGGGGACCTCCCCCTCACATAGCCCGGGGGTTGGATTACAGTTTTGAGCGATCCCTGCTTTGCAGGGATCGCTCAAAACAAGGTGCCGAAAAGGATGAGCTATCTCGTCCTTGGCACTGCAGGTGGAAAAAATTAAGTCCAGAAATCCAGCAAAGCTGCTGAGGGACTCATCAGGTGAGGGAAATTAGCCATAAATGAGAATTCTCCCCAACACCCTGCCTGGCCTTCTCCGGGTTCTCCCTCAGTTTCTCCCTCAGTTTACCCGGGTTATCCGACTTTCTCTTGGATGAAGAACCAGAGCGTTGACTGGAGATCAATGCAGGTCAAGCGTTGACTGGAGATCAATGCAGGACCCGCAGCAGCAGTGATCAGACTGAAGTGGACTCGCTGTGCTTGGTCTTGTGTTGGGCTCCCACAGGTGGGGTCCCCGCAAAGGTCTTAGAAGTCTGCTCAGGTTTCCCAGATTCGGGAGAGGCATGCTCCTGGATACCACCCGCTGCAGGGGCCTTGGCACGCAGCCACAATGCCAACCGTTGGTGCTGATACTCCAACGTGTGCTTCGACAAGCCACAGCAAATCGCACAATCTTCCTCCTATGTGTCAGGTGTCGGCAATCCAGACACTGGGAATGCTTGCCGTCCCTGCATACATTCTGCAAACCGCAGTCAGAGCAAAGCTTAAAGAGGGAACCGCGTCGTCCTCATCCGACATGATCCACGCAGTGTAGGCCTGGAGAATCTTCTGCAAGCCTCCAAGAAGAACACTCGACGAAAACAGCCCTTGAGGGGCACTGAAAAAAATCCGAAAAACAGGTCCCCATTGGTCGGAAGGATGATTGATGGAGCACACAGGCTTGATTGACCAAGAAGAACAAGTTACTTTCTTACCTGGTAACGTTCTTACGATGGGATGGTCCGACGACGTATTCCATATCTATGACATGTAATCACCACAGCTGTGCTGCTTCGGAAACTTTTTTCGGCGTCTGCGTCCTGCGTCGATGCGCCGTCGTCGAGGTCCTCCTCCGACGTCCGTTGTCATCCGATGTGATAAGTAGGACGCACGACGCCCGTAGCCTCAGTTGTAGTTTTTTCCCCCAGAACGTGTGACATTAGTCAACTGCCAGTCAGACACAAAGCCTTGCGGAACGTAAGCTGCAATCGCAAAAGAAATTCTGCAGTGGGGAAGGAAGGGCGGGAGCGATATGGAATATGTCGTCGGACCATCCCATCGAAAGAACGTTACCAGGTAAGAAAGTAACTTGTTCTTCGAGGGGATTGGGTCCTCTGACGTATTCCATATCTATGACAGACTCCCAAAGCAGTACCAGAGCAAGGAGGAGGGAAAGAATTTAGAATCAAAATTTAGAATAGCCAATCAAATAAGAGAGCAAAGGACCGCCTTGCCAAAGGCCAGATCCTGTCCTCGGATGGAATCAAGGGAATAGTGACGTACAAATGTATGTACCGAAGCCCAAGTGGCTGCATCACAGATGTTGCGAATAGGAACACCCCTCTGCAGGGCAGTAGATGCAGCCATACCCCTGGTAGAGTGGGCCCGCAAGCCAGCCGGTGGGTCCTTACCCGCCAAGCGGTAACACTCCGAGATGGCCAAAATAATCCAGCGAGACAAAGTCTGTTTCGTCACAGCTTGCCCCAAACGCTTTCCAGCGTAACCAATAAAGAGTTGATCGTCCACTCTGACCCGGGACATGCGTGAAACATAAAAGCTTAAAGCTCTCCTAGGATCAAGCCTATGGAGCCTCTCCTCTTCCTTACCAGGATGCGGAGGAGGATAGAATGCCGGAAGAACAACCTTCTGGGCCAAATGAAATTCCATCACTACCTTCGGAAGAAAAGAAGGACGAACTCTAAGGACAACCCTGTTCTTGTGAAATACAGTGAAGGGTGGCTTAACTGAAAGTGCCTGTAACTCACTCACTCTGCGAGCGGGAGTAACCGCAACAAAAAACACAGTTTTCAGAGTTAACAGCCTCAAAGGGCAAGAATGTAAAGGCTCAAATGGAGCACCCATAAGAAACTTAAGAACAAGGCTTAACTCCCAACCGGGCACCAGGAAAGGTGACGGAGGGAACACATTAGGGAGCCTTTTCAGAAACTGTGAAATTAAAGGGATTTTAAAGTAAGAACACTCTTCAGACGAGCGCTTAAAGATGGACAGCGCCGCCAGGTAACCTTTAATGGTACCCACTTGCAAGCCCCTGTGGGCCAAAGAAAGTAAAAAGGACAGAACCATGGGGATGTCGCATGCAAAAGGATCCACATTCTGAACCCTGCACCAGTCGCAGAACTTACGCCAATGGCAACGGTACAGAGACTTTGTTGCTGGCCTTCGGGCCGAAAGCAACACCTCCATCACGTCTTCAGGGAGGTCCCAATCCTTATACCTCAACCTTTCAGAAGCCAAGCGTGAAGGTTGAGGGATCCGACCTCTGGATGGAGAACCTGACCCCCCTCCTGTGAGAGCAGATCGTCTCGGTAGGGAAGACGACGTGGAGGGCAGATGGACAAGTCGAGAAGGTCCGGGTACCACGTCCTCCGAGCCCACGCCGGGGCAATGAGGATCATCCGGGAACCGAACTTCCGTAACCTCCGCAGCACTTGCGGGATGACGGGGACTGGAGGAAACTCGTACAGCAGTGGGAATGACCACTCCACCACGAACGCGTCTCCTAAGGCTCCTTTTGGAGGAAATTCCCGTGAGCAAAACCTTTCGCACTTCCGGTTGACACTGGAGGCGAAGAGATCCACTTGAGGGGTCCCCCAAAGGGCGAAGATCTCCAGGAGAATCTCCTGAGCCAACTCCCACTCGTGAGAGATCGCGCTCTGCCTGCTCAGAGCGTCCGCCGTCACGTTTTCCTCTCCGGCCAGATGAACTGCCGAGATCGAAACTTCCTGCTGGATGGCCCAGAACTCGAGCTGCATCGCCTCCCTGCACAGAGGAAGTGACCCTGCCCCCCCCCCACTTTTGTTGAGGTAGTGCATGGCCACTGTGTTGTCCGTCAGGATCAGGACACTCTTTCCTCGCACAGTCGGCAGAAAAGCCTTCAGGGCTAGCCCGACGGCCCTCAGCTCCAACAGATTGATATGAAGTCTGGACTCCGACTGAGACCAACGACCGCTGACTGCCAGCCCGTTGGCATGAGCTCCCCATCCCGTGAGGGATGCATCTGTCACGATCGTCACCTCTGGCCAGGGAAGCCAAAATGGAGCCCCCTTCATCAAGTTGCCTTCGACAGCCCACCACAGAAGGTCAAGGGCGACCGAGGGCGGCACCTGAACCGGGTCCGACATCCTGCCGGAGGACTGCGACCATTGCGTCTTGAGTGCCCACTGCAAAGATCTCATCCGCAGGCGAGCATCTGGCACCAGAAGAATGCAGGATGCCATGAGGCCGAGCAACCTCAAGAACTCGAACGCTGGGAGCGTCTGGGCATGCTGAAACTTGTGCACCATCTGCTGAATGTGAAGAGCCCTCACCTGGGGAGGAAAACACTGCCCCAGGGAAGTGTCGAGCACTGCTCCGATGTACTGGAGCCGCTGTGTTGGCGTCAAATGGGACTTCTTTAAATTGAGGGAGGAGCCCAGCCTGTGAAGGGAGTGGCAGGTGACGGACAGATGATCCAGGACTTGCTCGGGAGAGCTCCCCCTGATCAACCAATCGTCCAGGTAGGGGTAGACGTGAATCCCCCCTTGCCTGAGATGCGCTGCCACCACCACCATGAGCTTGGTGAAAACCCTCGGGGCGGAGGTCAATCCGAACGGCAGGACCTGAAACTGAAAGTGCGAGTCGCCAACCGCGAACCTCAGGTACTTCTTGGGATGGATCGGCACATGGAAGTAAGCATCCTTGAGGTCGAGTGACACCAACCAGTCCTGAAGCTGAAGGGCCTGGAGGACTTGAGAGAGAGTAACCATCTTGAACTTGTCCTTCCTGAGGAGTTTGTTCAAACCGCGCAAGTCCATGATGGGTCTCAATCCCCTGTCTTTCTTCTAAATCAAAAAATAAGGGGAATACCATCCCTTGTTCCTCTCCGCTACAGGCACCAGTTCTATGGCGCCTTTCTCCAGCAGGGCTTGAATTTCCTGCGCAAGGAGCGGATCCGGACTCTCCAAAGAGAGGTTCCCCGGTGGATTGTCGCGAGGCCTGTGCCGAAAGGGAAGACAGTAGCCATGGGTTATGATCTCCAGAACCCACACATCTGAAGTAATGGCTTGCCACTCTACAAGATGCTGCGCCAGCCTTCCCCCCAACCGGCGAACCATGGGACATGGCCTCATGACTGAGTGGGAGCGGCTGCCGCGTTACCTGAGGGCAAAGAGGCAACTGCCCGAGCGGCCTTGGCACCACGGGTACCCTGTCGTCCACCTCTGGTACCCCTGTGTTGGCCTCTTTGACTGCCAGCTCCTCTCGCTTTACTGAAGGACGAGTAATAGCGAAAGGAACCACCCCTCCACTGCTGTCCCCTAGGACAAAAAAGGCAGAGGTTGGCGAACTGCAGCGCCCAACGACTTCGCTGCAGCTTTTGAGGTCTGCAACCTCTCAAGGCTCTCGTCAGCCTTGCTGCCAAAAATGTGTTCACCGTCAAAGGGCATGTTGAGGAGCCGGGACTGCACATCAGGAGCAAACCCCGACTTCCGCAACCACGCAAACCTGCGTATCACGGTGCTCGCCGCCATGGACCTACTGACGCATTCAGCTAAGTCCAAACCCGACTGAACTGACTCATACATGTCATCCTTACCATCCTGGACCATAGCAAGGAAACCATCCCGTTCGTCCCCTTCGGGAATATGTTCAGCCGCTAACGCAACACAGTTCCACAGAGTGTGTGTGAAACGAGACAAGGCACAAATGGAGTTGGCCGCCTGAAGCGCCATACCACCAGAAGAAAACACTTTCTTCGCCCAGCCATCAAAACGTTTGTCGTATTTATCAGGAGGGATGGTAGGGTACGATGCCTGCTTTGCCGGGGCCGTGGCCGCCTGCACCACCAAACTCTCCGGAGTGGGGTGCCTGGTCAAGTAGCAGGGGTCGCTACTGGCTGGCAGGTATTTTCGCGACAAGGATCTGCCCACCGCCGGGAGACTCTCCGGAGCAGTCCAAGCCGCCGCCACCCTTCTCTGTAAAGCCATATGGAACGGCAGTACCGGGTCAGTTGGGGGACCAACATCAAGGATGTCCGTTAGATCATCCTGCACAAACTCCCCTGGGGGAGCAGACCATCTCAAGTACTCAGAAACCCTAGCCATAAGGCGCCGGTACGAGGAATCGGCATGAGAGCCAGGCTCAGGCCTACAAAACTCCACCCACGGAGAGGTGTCCAGTCCACTGGCATCATGCAGTGACTGCCTCAAATCGTCAAACTGACTATGGCCCGAGACAATTTCATCTGGAACCTGACTAGGAACCAGGCCACCAGAATCCTCATCCGCCTCTGAAATATATTCCAGGTGGCGAAAAGAAGGCACCCGAGAGTGCTTGCTCTTAACCAGAGCCTTCCTAGGGGGTTCCCCCGTGCCACGGGGTACCTCCGACACGAAAGGCGTCGAGCGAATTGGCGTCGACGCCGAGGAAATCAGCGTCGACGTCAGATGCAGCGCCGCCAGCATCGGCGTCGTCGACACAGCCCTCGAAGCCGGAGCCCCGAGCGTGTCCTTCGACGACCTGAGCGTCGACGACTTCCTCGAAGCCGGAGCCTCGAGAAAGCCTGTCGACGCCCTCGACGCCTCAGACGTCGATGTCTTCCTCGAAGACCTCACAGGTGCACACGGTCTCGAACGCGTCGAGGACCGGGACCTGGAACGGGTACGTCGAGAACGAGTCTCCTTGTCCGAACGGGACCTCTCCCGTGACTCGTGCCGACCACTCTTGCGAGCGGTGTCTCTCGACCTCTCACGACCGACCCCACTCGGGGGCGAGGACGGCTTAGTACCCTGCGACTCAAGAATCGCCAGCATTTTCTTCCCGAAGGAAGCCCATTCCTCTGGCGTCGCACAGCTGGTGGGGTAAGCGACGTGCCGGGCAGAGTCCTCTGAAGAGGACCTGGAAGACGACCGGTGTCGGCGCTTCCGAGAATGCCTCGAAGAGGCTGAGGAGTGGCGAGACCGACTCCTAGAAGGAGACCCACGAGACGTCCTACTTATCACATCGGTTGACGTCGGACGAGGTCCTCGACGACGGCGCATCAACGTCATCGACGCAGGACGCAGAAAAAAGTTTCTGAAGCAGCACAGCTGTGGTGATTACATGTCATAGATATGGAATACGTCGGAGGACCCAATCCCCTCGAAATTGAGTTTAACTTTCAAAAAGGGAAAAATGCAGAAAGCTCGAAGAGTAAAACGCAAGAACTCCCAACACTTCAACATGCAGTAAAAATCTGAAAATGGCTGCCAGAGAAGGGGCTTAGGTAGAGGGCAGTCATTGGCTGGGGGCAGTATGACCAAGAGTTCAGCGATTGGTTTATAGGAGAAAGACAGTTTATAAACGGAACTGAAACCGTTTTCTTTTACTGAGGATTCCCAGCCTGACCACAGGAAATATTCATGAGAATGTGAATCCATGCCAGACCCCATGCTGGAGAAAATAAGTGTTTAAAAGTTAATTACGTGTAAAAGAGTTGGTTGGTAACTAACTCTAAGAGTGAACAGTTACAAATATTTTTACTTATCTTGGACGTGTGATGCACTATTCTCAAAAGTATGGTCAACATCTTTTCTTTCCTTAGAAAACGTTTTGCCATTCTAATAGAAAGTAGATGAGGGTATACTACTCACCTGTGATTTGGTTCTGCCTCTTCCCAAAAGTAATGTGTTGGTATCAGTGATGATTACTGCTCGGATAATTTTATGAGTGTCCCCCAACTGTTGTCTTCATCAGATTATTACTGTTAGGATAATTGTAGGAGTATTCTCCAACTGGGTCTTGCTTCCCCTGTTTGTTGCTAGCCTGTCCAGAGTAAGTAAGTCTGCCTTAGGTCTTACCTACCTAGAACAACAGAGTCATTCAGTAAAGTGTAACATTGGGTTTTGCTTTCCCTTTGCTGTTTTAGACGGACACAAAGAGAGTCTATATGCCTGCCCGAAGTTGTCGATAGCTCCTTGAAAAAGTATATGGGTTTAACTTACCTTGAGTTAGCTGTGTGTTATCCCAAAAGTAGTTAAAGGTTTTTACTGTACCTAGAATAAGTGTTTCACTATTCACAAAACGTGTATTGTCCAATTGACGGATTATGTGATTTGTACTCAGTGTCACAGTACAACTGGTAGGGTATACTACCATTGAATTACCCAATTGTAATCTGAAAGTAACCATTGGTTTTTACTCCCCAAGAATAGGTGTAACCTATACTGAATGTGTATGAAAAGGTTGCAACTTCCCTGGAACTACTGTTGGGTTTTCCAAATAAGGTATATACTTTGGTCCGTGTACCTTCAAGTATAGCGTGTTTTTATAATTGTGATTACATATAATGTGGTGATAGTACTTCTTTACCCCTAGATTTATCTGGGCCTACCTGTATTTAAATAAATCCCTTTTTGCATACAAGTGTTTCAGTGTTTCTTTGGACCATTTGTATTACAATTTCATTTGTACTGATTCTACAGCCCTCTCTACCTCCTAAGATAAGCCTGGCTGCTCTGCCTACGCTACCATGAACCCAGGTGGTAAAGCCTTATAGAGTTGAGTCTTGTACTGCCCCAGTTGATTGGTTTTACTAAGCCTTAGGTTGGACTTCAAAACTGTTCTAACATCAATCCCATCACCTTTAATCTTTCCAAGCTCGCCAGTACACTCTTCTAATTGCTACACACTCCTCTCCAGCCTTTGTCCTCCTGCACTTCCTAAGACGCACCCAGATAATTCCCCCTAAACACTGACTCTACGGGGCAATTACAGCCTTCCCCTTTCTGTCTGGGAACTTCCCTATGCCTCCATTGGCTACTCAGGTCAGCTGTCACCCTAGGCAATACCTGCCCTGTCTAAACTAATCTCCAACATCTACTCGGGCGGGATAGAAGTTTCCCTGGGAGTTTTCAAAAAGGGCTTTTAGACCTCTTTTTAAGCTTTAATTTTCTTATAACCGACCATGCTGTTCCTGGCATGCTTGGCCCTGTTCTCCTCATCTCTTACAGTTTCAGGTAAGTTACAGTTCAGAGTTTGGGGCTGTACCCAACTCTCCCATTTTGCTGTATAAATCCCTGCAGTCTCTGTACGCCAAGGCTTTAATTTGGGGATATTGGACCTAGTATCTCAATTGAAGGAAATGGCCAATATATGATTCTACAATAGATCGCTCTTCACTACAACTACTTTACCGTCATCTTTCAAAGCAGTCCCCTCAAAGTAAGCGATTAGATGGGACTGAAATGAAGAGGAGTGAGGGGAAAGGAAGTCCACCTTAGTTTGGTTGTGGTGGGGTCCCAGGCCCTTGGTTCCAATTACCCCATTGATGTACCAATCACCCATGGTCCAGCCATTTCAACATCTCATCTGAGACACAAGGCAATTCAAAATGAATGTGTAATTGAGCAGCTTACAAATATCTCCTGAATTATGGGACAGCAAGCACCCCTTCTTACCTACGTTTTCAGGATTTTACTAGCTCTCTCCAAGTGCCACAAGATTCAGAGTCATTTTATTAGGAGGGAGTTTGGGAGGGAGAAAAGAATACAGTTAAGGCATGGAAATGGTAGAAGTCGGTAGAAGATTTGTTTTTGAACCGATTTCAAAGACTCGCAACTGCAACAGTAGCTAGCGTTCTCAGTGTACATAGATTTGATTATAGTCGATACAGATTTGACCTAATATGTAGGTGTTTCAAAAGGTCTACAGCTTAAATCTAAACAACTTTGTGAAAGCACAGATCGAAACATAATAGAGCCTCAAAAGGTGGCAAAACACTACCTGTAGAGTCACTCTCAATGCGTGGATATTCTTCTTCCATGGTATTAACTGGAGGTAGATCAATTAAGGTGTGAATGTTTTTGGCAAACGTGGAAAGACCAGTTAGGTTATGTTGCTGTCGTGCTCTATAAACTTGCTTCAGTTGTCCAGAAATGTCTTTCCATTCAGCTTGAATCCATTTTGCCAATGTCAGAATAGATTTTGCCACACCATCTTCTGCTTTTGCCGATTTGCAAAATGATATGGCACAGGAACTCAGCATTTCCATTGCGTGGGTAGATTGGCCTGTATAACACGGATGGTAAAATTCTGTTAATAGGTTTAATGGCAAGGAACATAAAAAAAGTGTGCGATTGGTGCAGGTTTGCTAGATCATGCAACATTCATACACTAACCTGCAGAGTATAATAACTTTGTCTTTTCAATGTCAAGCTCTGGACCCCATTTTTCATCCATTTGATCTTGTATTGACATTTTCTTGAAATGATTCACTAAATCCTGAGCAGTGGTTGCGTGCCCTAGTTGCACTTCACTGCACTGAGCAAGCAGTCTTGTTGCAAGACCCACATTGCCAAGTTTACGAGAAAACTTTGCAGCTGTCAAACCCAGCTCCATAAGATGACTTCTGACTGGAATGGTCTTTTCTGAAAAAGAAATCCATTTAGAATTTTAAGCAAATGCAGGAACAATGATAACTTACAAAGGGCAAACCCTTTACAGAGAACACATTAAAAGAAAATACACCTTCACCAAGCTCCCTCACTTTCATATGACAAATATGATGCTACTGTATTATATGGATTTTGGTGTGTCACTGGCCAATTGTACAGCTGGTGATAATATAGGTGAGTGATATTACAATTACTTCAAACTCTAGGGGGCTTTATTACAGCTCTTGCACAACTGAAATATGCATGGTCAGTGCAGCAAGTCAAAAGTGAGAAAGGTTAGAGAAATGCAAGAACATTTAGAACAAGCATTGAAAAGGCCAACAGTTTTTGCTTTTTTGTAGACATGAGACAGGCATTAGCAAATCACTGCCCTACTGGTACTAAGAGGCCATTTATGGTAGTTGTACTCTAATGGAATTGTTTTGATTTATAGGTGAAGCTTTAGTATCACCTATACACAAACTAAAAAGTAGTGCTGTCATTTTTTCAATGAGAATCACTCATCCCGCTAAAGGCTATCCTTCCCGCTGCTGCCCGACTCACAAACAGAACGAGTAACGTTGACCACAACCAGCCTGAAAAGTGTTACATTGGTCCCCCACTTAATTCGACGATTGCATGTCTCATCTACAAAGCACCACAGCTAAAGATACATTCCTACATACTTGAACAGAACATTTCCAGAGGGTTGAGGGATATAAGAGGCAGAAGCACTCTGTATGGAACAAGTTACTTACCTGTAACTGTTGTTCGCTAGCATGGGGTCTGGCATGGATTCACATTCTCATGAATATTTCCTGTCGTCAGGTAAAGAATAAATCAGTTTCAGTTTCACTTCTGAACTGTCTTTACACTAATAACCAATCACTGGTCTCTGGGTCATACTGCCCCCAGCCAAAGACTGCCCTCTACCTAAGCCTCTCCTCTGGCAGCCATCTTCAGATTTGGTAGAACATAAAGTGGCAGTAGGACCAAGAGAAGAGCCGCAGAGGGGTAGGCGGGAGGGTTCGCGTGTGAATCCATGCCAGACCCATGCTTGAGAACAGTTACGGGTAAGTAACTTGTTCCTTCACAGCATGGGGTCTGGCATGAATTCATATGCTCGTGAATAAGGACTACATAGCAGTACACATATGCACAACTAGAGGAGGTGGCAAGGCTCAACATTAAGCATTTCAACAACTCAACATTAAGCATCTCTTACCTCCTCACCAGGCTCACCTTCAAGCGAACAGGTTGCGCAGCACTGCTTGGCCGACTCTGGACTCCTCCCTGGAATCCCGGTCGGCGCAGTCCAATTTCGTGAAGGTGTGCGTCGACCTCCACATAGCAGCCATGCAGATGTCCAGCAGGGGCACACCAGACAAGAACACAGTAGTTGCAGCGATAGCTCTGGTCGAATAGGCTCTCTGACGGCCAGGCAACGGTCGGTTTGCCAACCGGTGACAAATTGCTGGTGCAGCCGGAGAGCCACCTGGTAATGGAAGCCTTGGAGAGGTGTTAAGATGGATTTATGAACTCTGTCCTGGAGGGCAGAGGTTCAGAAGGCCAGCCTAGTTTCTTGGAACAGGGTAACTTCTGGACAAGCCAGACCAATCGGGGTAGCTATGGCAGGCAGTCAAGACTAGGTCTCAGGAGGGGCGAGGGTGACTGAAAGATCTTAAATGAGCACACAGAGTAAGGACACTTACAAATTACTTCAGACAGGTGTTATATCAAAAATATAGACACATTACAAAGCCTTTGTAACAGACCATAGCGGAAGAATCATAGTAACACTAAGTAAACCAACACTACCAATACAATGTATATACAAGACCATTGGGGTCTAAAGGGGTTAAAGGCAAAAAACATGTCGACAACCTAGATGGGAAGGAAACAAGCAGTGCAGATAGTTTTTAGGGCCCTTTCGACATCGATAACACACCTAAGAGGCAGTCCAAGCCCTAAGAAGAGGGGAGCCTTATGCTCAATAGTACATACAATGCAAGCGCACGCGGTTGTTCCAATGGGCAAAAATAGTGTCTCTTCAGGGGTCTCTAGCGCCTCGGGAAGGGGCATAAGGCGAAGAACAAGTTCCCACTGTTCAGGGTGGACCTCTACTTGAAGGCAGAGGCAGTTCCAGAGAGCAGGATGGAGTTGCTAGCTCGCAATAACAGTGGAAAGGAGAGTGACCCCAGGGGCCACCGGTTAGTGTTAAAAGTACTCACTGGTCCCATGAGCTCTGGACCCAAACTTCGCCCTTTCAGTCCACTCGGGTTGCAGGTTCCAACGCAACAAAAAGGACGTCTCTGTGGCTTTCAGTTCCTGAGATACAGCAATGATTCCCAAACGGAACAGCAGCGATTTCTCCGCTCCGGGTGGATGAATCAACGCAGTTTCACTGCTGCAGGCTTCAGGGGCAAGAGGGTCACAAATGCAGCGTACTTCCAAAAGCCGTTGCCGCGGCAGGGCAACACAGTAACCTCATTTACTACAGTCCTGGCGCACTCGTCTCACTTCAGACCTGGGAATGCCAAGTGTACGGAATTCAGTGTGAGGGTGCCGGGGACACAGAACTGGCAGTATAGCAAGTTTCGAGGGCCTCCTCGAAACGACGGCGGAGACAGAGCAAAGGTTGTGCTTAAGGTGGTCAGCCCACTGGTAGGCCCAGGGACACTTGCGAGAAAGCTTACTTGCAGGTTTTAATGAAGGTGTCGAGAATAGTTGGTCCCACTATTTCCAATGAGTCGAAGCATCTTCGCAGACCTTCTAGGACGACCAGATGCAGAGGGGTCACATGGGACAACAGAGGGCTCAGGGTGCCAAACCTTCCAGCGGGTCACCAGCGGTTCCTCGACTCAGCTTCGTAGTTGCAGGATACTTGGATCCTATCCTTTGTTCAGTGAGAACTCAGGAGATCGACCTTGTATGGGTGTTTTTGACCTCTTATCCAAAATTCCCTTCGTGCCAAAACGAAGAGGACCCAATGGGAGATCTGCTCACAGTCACTCCATACGTGGACCAATCCCGGACCACAGTGGTCCCAGTCATTCAGGGCACTCCAGACTCTGGCACCCAGGATGTGTATTGGACTCAGACGTTCCAGCCCATATCCTGGAGGCACACACCAGGCATGCAGAAGCCCCCAAAAGCATTGGGTTTCGTGGGAAAGTGCATGACCAAATAAGGACTGACCCGGGTTGACTCCACCTGGAAGGTGAAGGGGCAAGATGGCCAAAGGACAGGACAAAACCTTGTGGCGTGGCCATTTTGGAGCCAGGCCACCTATTCGTGCCAAACGCGGTTAACATGGCAGAAAAGGGTTAAAAAGAATGCCACCAGTCCTGTCCATGACACATCTGCACAGTTCATAAAACGTCCAACGAAAGAATATGTAGGGCCTTTGGAAAATGATTATACACCCAAGTGTGCTGTATGGTAAAATACATTGCACACTTGTTACATGTTACACAAAAGTTGCAACATCGGAAAAGGACCAAGGGAAACAAAGTCTCCCAGTACTGACAGTCTTAAGGCCATGTCAGTTTCCCAATAAAAAGTGAGCAAAATCCCAGAGGAGTGCAGCTGAAGGCTGTGCTTCTCTGGCAAAGACAGTCAGTCAATGGTGTCTGAACAGCAGCAAAAAGTTTGGGGTTGTACACATGGAGCGAAAATTACATACATTTATGAAATCTTTCCCAACAAGGGGGCCTTCCCTTGGTTCACAGGACCAAAGTTCACAAACAGCTGTGATGTCTTCTGAAAACAGGGTGCGGCACACCTAGAACTTCAGCGCTCTAGCCACATCCATCAAGTGCAAAGTCCTCTCAGCCGGCATCGAAGGCGACGGGAAGAAAACAGGTAACACCAAGGGCTTGTTGAGATGGAAGTGCGACGCCACCTTGGGCATGGAGGGGTGCGTCCAAGGGAATGAGAACGCATCCCCATGCTCCCCGGCTGGTGGTGGTGTTGTCGGTGAAGACCCGCACCACCATGCCCTTGAGGGACAGAAGGAATGACTTGAGGATCCAAAACACGGCACGGAGCTCCAGGACGTTGATGTGTAACAACTTCTCCGGGAGCCAAAGGCCTCTTGCGTGGAGCTTTCTGGTATGTGCGCCCCATCCCTCCAGGAAGGCGTCTGTAGTCACAGTTTCCTGATGCGCTGGGGTTTGAAAGTCTGCCCACTGCGAGATGTGCCTGGACGCCCCACCACCGAATCACTCGCCGGAATGTCTCGTTGAGGGCGATCTTGTCTTCGAAGCTTCCCGACACTTATATCCAACGAGCGTCGAGGAACTCAAGCGGCCTCATCCACAGCCTGCACAGCCAAACGAGGTAGATGCATGACGACATCATGCCGAACAGGGACTTGATGGACCTCACCCTGGCAACTTCCATGGTCAACAGCGGTTGTATCTTGCCCAGGATGGCTTTTATCCTGTCCTCCGCCGGTGACGCCAGGAGTCTGGCTCCCAGGAACGGAGTGTCCTGCGATGGCTTTGGATGTCGCATAGTTTATCGAGAACCCCAGTTCCGTGAGCAGGCGGACGGTCCTCGCTGTGTGTTCGACGGAGAGTGCCCATGACTTTGCTCAGATGAACCAATCGTCCATATAGGGGTAGACGTGGATACACTGCTGGCGCAGCCGCGCCGCCACCAGTGCCAGGCACTTGAAGACCCTTGGGGCAGACTTCAAACCGAAGGGCAGGGCCTTGAATTGATAGTGCTGCTCTTGGACCACGAAGCACAGAAACTTTCAATGCCCCTTGTGTATGGGGATGTGGAAATACGCATCCTCCAAGTCCAGTGACGATAGGAAATCTCCTTCCTCCAGCTGTCCCAGCATGTGCTGAAGGGTGACCATCCGGAACTTCTGGGATTTGATATATTTGTTGAAGCAGCGGTCTTCTTTCGGACGAGGAGGTACCGCGAGTACACCCCGGAGCCTCCAGGGTATGTCCCTGGGCCAGAGCATCCAGCAACCAACAGTTGGTGGAGATGGACTTCCACACGGCGAAATTTGCCAGCCGGTCTCCCACTGTGGTGCTCGTGTGGGGGCCCGACATCAGGGTCGGTTCAGTCCTGCTTCGCAAAGGCCGTACCACCTTGGACCCCTTGGAGACGACGATTTCCTCCGGCTTGCTGCGGCCTCTGTAGGCCTCCTGGGAGAAAGAACGTGCCGCTTGACGGTACGAACAAGAGCTGCCACCGAATCCTTGGGAGGCACCCTGAGACTTGCCTTCGGAGGACCAAAAAGACAGCCGTCGTTGCTGGAGTGTGCACAAGGCACGGGCCATCTCAGAGTCTGCCTTGATGGCCGGCAGTGACTCGTCAACCGTCTTGCCGAACAAGTTGCCCCAGTCGAAGGGCATGTCCAATACCCTCACCTGGACGTCCTTGACAGAAGTTGGTGGCCCTGAGCCAACCACACCGGCGAAGGCAAACGCTGTTGCCCATCTGGCAGAACCCAGTGTCGGCGATGTCCGTGGCCACCATGATGGCATGGTCCAAAGCCACCTCGCCTTCTTTCAGGATTTCAAGGGCCTCCACCCTCTTGTCTGGAAGGAAGTCCATGAGAGGGGCGATTTTAAACCAGAGCTCGCTGTCTAAGCAGGCCACGCCACGATGGCAAAAGCGTTGGCCGCCTTAATGGTCGTTGTTGCCGCCAAGATGACCCGTCATCCCATGGCATCTAGCTTCTTTCCCTCGCCGTCCGGTGGGGAAGTTGACGTCGATGCCACCGACCATGCAGATTTCTTCCTGGCCGATGCCGAGACCACTGAGGCACATTGGTGCAGAGTCTGGAACCCAGTATTTCTTCTCGTACTGGTCTTCAGGAGGGCCAGCCCTTCGTCCCAAATGTCATCTAACAGCGGCACCAAGAGCACGGTCTTCCTCTTTGTTAGGCAGAATCCTGTGCAGTGCCTTTAGGGACCACTACACCCGATTAAGACCACAGGTAGCAATACAAGTTTTACCTTCGGTACAAGCTTGTACTACTAAGTTATAGTGGTAGCAGTAGCAGAGCAGCCAGGCGTATCTCAAGAGCATATGAGCAGTAGCAGAGATTACACAAAGGGACCACAATTACTGTGACTCAAGCAAACACTGACTCAAGTTTTCAGGTAGAAAAATAGAAGTACATTTATTTTTTAAACCATCAGTTATAAACACAACACCTCTATTAAACTTTTAAAAAAAAACACACGTTAAATATACTACAACTAACATTCACCTTGTACAGTAAGTCTCAAGGTAAGTATCCTGTGTTTGAATGAACCGGTGTTCTGAACAATACACAATACCGCGGATACGGTGCGATCACTTTTTGACAGGTCGGTCTACTAAATAAATGCGTACCGGGGCAAAAACACACAGCACCTGAGATACCCAGAGGGAGTTGGAGGCAAAAATCACAGGCAATATTTAGGTCAGGCAGACAGTATCGAGAAAAACTCAGAAACAGGAATTCAAAAGTCAAAGGGTCGGAGCCAGGTTTAGGGGACACCGGGGGCCTGTGCCGAAGATCACACCGTTAGATAGTTCACGATTCAGTGTAGCCAGAAAGTATTTGGATATTGTCAATGTTCGGAAGCAAAAGTTATAAGCAAGAGGGAAGAAAAGGACGAGCCTTGAGGATGAAGAAAAGGGATTCACCCAGTTTCCTCGAGTAGAACACAGTACCTTATTCCCACGAAGGACCTGGTGCCCTGGCAGTTGTTCCTGTTTTCCAGCAGACCCACGATTCCTGGAGCTTCGTTGTGAAGGACGTCTGAAGGGGGTCTACACCACACAGGGATGAAGCCAGCAGCAGCGACAGCACAAAGGTGTGCTCCTTAAAAACAGGAGAGGCTCAGCAGGTGGCTATCCAGACCACTACAGCAGTGTGCAGCGATTTCGACCACGGCGGAGATCTCTGGCTAAAGAAGATGAGCTGGTTATCCCCACCAGGCTCAAGGAAAGAAGACTCCGGACTGGATCTCCTCTTAGTTGCCGAAGGGAAGATAGCTCAGGACTTCAGCAGGGCTTCACCGGGACGGGGTAGTTGCAGCAGCCGTCATTCTCTCCACTTCTCTTCGGTTCCTTGTAGTTCCAGAGGCGACTGACTGCTAGCCCAAGAGACCTGCCTTTTATGCGCAAAACCCCCATTCACACAGCCTGGCTGTCAATCACGCAGCATGGGGGTTGTCCAGCCGGGAGAACCACCTCAGCCAATCATGGCAAAGTGCGACTTGGGTTTCCTAGGATACCCTGTGCAGGGGGCGACTACACCCCTCCCTCACATTCAGCCCACCTAGACACCCAGACGCCTTGAGGAGGGCTTCTCTGCAGAAGCCCGCCAAATGACAGTGAACAAAGAAGGCGAACCTAGTTTGCTGCACGAAGTAAAACACAAGAAGGACTTTAACAAAAAGAAATGGCGAAAAAACCCAACCGGAGCAAAAAGAGACGATTTGGTCAAGCGGGTTTATGTTCGAGGCTAATATAATAGACAACAACAGTACCGCATTTATCTAATATAATCGCGGTAGAAAAGTTAGGGTAGATACCACTGCCACCAGCCAAGTCTAAACGTTAAAAGAGCGAAACAATGTTCAGTGAGGTACAGACAGAAAAGGTGTACAGATTAGCCCTTTCCAGTACTCCATGTAAGATGGGGTGTACTGGGTCTGTGGTAAAAAATGACTATGTAAAGTAAATGGCAATTTTACCTTTCTCTGGGGGACAGTAGTCAGCCCCAGCGAAATGGAGTCAGAGGGAAGTCTAAAAGACAACCCTGGGTTACTACACTAAAGGTGCTCTGTAACCCATACAAGAACAGGGGCACTTGGAGTGGTGTGCTCCAGTGCCCAAGATCACACAATGAGTAACACGTAGGCCAAAACACATGTAAGAGTGGAAAAAGGATGTACACTCTTACCAGGTGGAAAAAATAAACTCCAGAAATCCAGCAAAGCTGCTGGGGGACTCACTAGGTGAGGGAAATTGGCCCTAGAAGGAGAATTCTCCCTAACACTCTTGGCCTCTCGTCGCTCATAAAGGAAACCCTCCTTTTCCTCGGGGATGAGCTGAAACAGCTCCAAGGCCCTAGATATCACGGCGTGGAAGGATCCGATCTCACACCAGGGGGAAAAGCCCTGGGTACCAGCGACGGGACATCGGTTCAGTCGTCGTCGCAGTCGTCCGTACCTGTCGTCACCGGCTCCATCTCGTCCCAGTTGGTGGATCCTCCGACGGTCCAGGCACCGGATCACCCATCGGCGTGGGCAGCCTTGTCCGTATCTTCGTGCACAGTATGTCCCAGAGCTTGTAGGATGTCCTCCGATCTGTCCGTCGGTGGTAGAGGCTGTTGCGACGGGAGCAGAGTGGGGCCGGTTCCTCCCCACCCTGCCGTTCCTCGCCGGTTCCCTCATCGCTCTCCCCATCCGCCTCGTCGGGGTCCATCCCATAGGGCCCGATCTCGACACCCTTCTTCTCAGGCACCATCAGACCTGAAAGCTCCTCTTCAAGAGATCTCAGAGTCTAGCTGGACCACTGCAACCCCCCTTCTCGGCCAGGGGCGAGTGTCTCGGGAAGATGATCGGCATCTTCATGGGAGTCTTCTAAATGGGCACGAATGACTATTCCCTCCGGGTGGGCAAGGAAACTCTCGCCTTGGTGTTTGCCTCCTGGGAACCCGCATCCGTAGCCTTCACCAGAGATGCCACCACTCCCTCAATAGACGCCTTTGCCTGGTGACCCTGGGCCTTCACGACCTTAGGCGCATCTGTCGCCTTCAACATGGGGGGAGGGTGGGGGGGTCAGTGCCTCGCTCCCCCTTGGCTTTTTCCATCTGAGTCGATCGGGCCTTCTCCCGAAGCTTACCCGGTTGCTCCGACTTCCTTTTCTTTGCTGAGCCGAAGCGTTGGCTTGTGGTTGATGGCATCGGCGATGCTGCGCTTAGCCTTGCTGCCGCGGAGCACCTACCAACGGCGCTCCTGGTGTCTGCGGACTCGCAGTGCTTAGCCTTCTGTTGGGCCCCTGTTGCGGAGCCCCCTCAAAGGTCTTAGAAGACCGCTCAGATTTCCTCTTGGGAGAAGAATGTTGCCGGGGCTCATCTGCCGCCGAGTTCTTTGTCTCCAGCCACTCAGCGAGCCGCTTGCGACGGTCCTTCATGGTGCGGGCGGACATGTCCTTGCAGAACGCACAGGCCTCCTCCACATGCGATTTGTCTGAGTGTAGAAATAAAGGCACCAAGAGTGCCCATCTTTCAGGAAAACGTTCCGTAGTCCACATCCTGGACAGATCCTGAACAAAGGCGTTGAGTCTCCCTCATCTTCGGCCATGTCCACGCGGGGTAGGCCTCCAGAATCTTCTGGAATCCCCCAAGAAGCTAAGTTTGACACAACATTGCCCTTGAGGGGCATAGAAGCTTCCGAAAACAGGTCCCCGTTAATCGGATGATGAATCGGTGGAGCTTCAGGCTTTTTTGACCGAAAAAAAAGCGAAAATTCTCTGAAAAAATGCAATACGCAGTAAAAGCTCGAGAGTTATAGCACGAGGACTCCCAACACTTGAAAGTGCGGTAAAAATCTGAAGATGGCTGCCAGAGGAGGGGCTTAGGTAGAGGGCAGTCATTGGATGCTGCGGGCAGTATGACCCAGAGACTAGTGATTGGTTATTAGTAAAAAGACAGTTCAGAAACAAAACTGAAATTGTTTTTTTATTTACCGAGGATTCCCAGCCTGACAGGGAATATCCATGAGCATGTGAATCCATGCCAGACCCCATGCTGGAGAACTAGAAGTATCACATTGCAAGAATTTAGACCATCATTGGCTGAAATCTATGCATCTGAAATGTTCACTGGGTCTTTTATCCCAACATCTGACTACACCTTTCAGCAGCAACTTTATAGACCAAAATGTTGTCAAACAATGGTGAAGCTGGATAGCATATAGTCACTTTACACAGTAGGTCCTAAGGTTCCGCAGCTTATAGTGCTCACTTCACATCACCTAAAAGGAGCTGGAGAGCTCACATTTGTTCTACAGATCGCCCTAAAGGCTGCCGACAGAAGTGTGCAACAGGGTACGATGCAGAAGTAGAGTATTGTAAAGCCTAGAGGGGGTATCTGTACTTCAGTCCTCTTCTTTGGTTGGAACCTAGTGACAGAGCACCCCAAGCAAGGTTCTCTATATTGTATTTTCGGCGAGCAACCTAGGCTTGAGCTAGCAGGTGATGATACAGGCTGGTTCTTAAGTACAGTGAGTCCCCCAAGCCCCTGTTAGGCAGAATCCTGTGCAGTTCCCTTAGGGAGCCCTACAGAAGATTAAGACTACAGGTATGAGCAATAAATCCCCTTTGGTATCAGTCTGTACCACAAAGATTTAGTAGGTAGCTGTGGCTAAGCAGTCAGACCCATCTCAAGAGGGACATTAGCAGCATTCAGGGATGACACAATAAGACTACAATACTAGGGGACAAGGAAATACTCACCGTAATCGTATTTCTGATGCATGTATCTGCTTAGATTCACATGCTGTGCATAGGCCGACATCTAGTGGAAGCTGCAGAGTATTACAGTTTGTTTTTCGAAACTCGAAAATGGGCGTCGACACAGGGCGTGCCAGTAATACTATCCCTAGTGTGACGTCCACTGTACCCAAGATCCCTCACGCGTCTAGGATCCTCAGATTGTATTTTTTCTGACATGAGGTAGCATGAGGAGTAGCGCAAGTACAGATAATCCAAGCAGATAGATAGAAAGGTAAGACTACAAGCAACCATGCGCCTTCTCTCAGAGGGGAGGAAGGGTGGGTCGCATGTGAATCTAAGCAGATACAAGCATCAGAAATACGATTACGGTAAGTAATGTATCCCTTCTGAGGCTTGTGGAATCTGCTTAGATCACATGCTGTGCATAGATTAGCGGGCAGTACCAAAAGGAGGTGGGATGTGAGAAGGGTCATGAGCAAATAAGTGTCTTAGAACCGCTTGTCCCACTTGTGTATCTGCCTTGGAATGGGTGTCAATGCAGTAATGCTGAGTAAAAGTGTGAATAGAGCTCCAAGTAGCTGCTTTGCAAATGGTGTCAAGGGGTACATTTGCAATGAAAGCCAGAGTGGCCCCAATGCCTCTTGTAGAGTGGGCTCTTGGCGTGAAAGGCATAGTCTTTTCAGAGAGTGAGTAACACAGCTGGATACAGTTAATAATCCACTTCGAGATGGCACCTTTAGAGACGCGATCCCCCTCTCTGCCTGTAGCTACGGAGACAAACAGCTGATCTGTTTTCCTTAGCGGTCTGGTTTTATTTACATAGTAGAGGACCGCCCTACGCACATCTAGGGTGTGTAGTTTCACCTCAGCCAAGCTTTGAGGGTCCTGGAAGAAAGCCGGAAGCTCGATGGACTGGTTTCCATGGAATTTAGATATAAACTTAGGTGACGACCTAGGGTGTGTGCGTAAAACCAGTTTGTCTTTATGGACAGTAAAGAAGGGATCCTGCACTGACAGAGCCTGAATTTCACTGACCCTTCTTATAGAAGTAATAGCTACTAAGAAGGCCGTTTTATAAGTCAGGTGTTTGAGACTGCTTTTATGCATGGACTCGAAAGGGGGGGCCCATGAGCTTAGATAGCACCACATTAAGGCCCCACCCTGGTGGTGGGTTTGAAATAGGAGGGTGAAGTCTCTTTACTCCTTCCATGAAGGCTTTAACTACTGGTACTTTCCACCATGAGACCTTGTTATGGGAAGTGTTGTATGCCGACAGGGCTGCCAGGTGTACTTTCAGTGAGTTAAAAACCAGTCCTGCATCCAGCAGGTGGAGCATGTATGTAACAATAGTGGAAGGAGTGCAATCAACTGGGTTGATTTGTTTACTCTGGCACCAGATAACGAACCTCTTCCACTTGTCAAAGTAGAAGTGCCTTGTGTTTGGTTTCCTAGATTCCTTTAGGATGTCCATACACCTCTGTGGTAAATTGAGATGTCCAAACTCTATGACCTCAGGAGCCATACTGCCAGGTTCATTGAGTTGGGTTGCTGATGCACTGTTTGACCTTGGTGCTGGGACAGTAGGTTGTACCAGGCCGGAAGTTTGATGGGCTCGCACACCGCCATCCTGCGTAAGTGTGGGAACCACGGTTGTCTTGCCCACATGGGAGCAACTAGGATGAGCGTCATCGACTGTTCATCTTGTTGACCACCTTCCTGATGAGGAGTTGGTGGAAAAGCGTACGCAAACATCCCTGACCAGTTCATCCACAGGGCGTTCCCCTGAGAGTCTGGTTGGGGGGAACCTGGATGCAAATCCTGGGCATTGTCTGTTTTCGCTTGTGGCGAATAAGTCTATAGTGGGGAAACCCCACTGAGAGAAGATATCTTCTACGACCTCTCTGTGTAGAACCCATTCGTGTTCCTCTGAGAGGGAGTCTCTGCTCAGAGCATCCGCTATGGAATTGAGCTCCCCTGGAACATGTTGTGATGACAGGAAGATGTTCCATCTGAGTGCCCATATCCAGATTTTCTGAGCAAGCTTGGACAGATTTGGCGAACGAGTCCCTAATTGATTGTTCAGGTAGAACATGGCTGTCGTGCTGTCCGTCCGGATTTGCACTGACAGGTTTAGTAGGTAGGGCTCGACCGCTTGAAGCGCTCTGAATACTGCCAGAAGCTCTAGCAGGTTGATGTGGTTCTTGGCCACTGAGGGAGACCAGAGACCCTGAGCTGTGTGGTGGAGATGGTGAGCTCCCCACCCCATCAGGCATGCATCGGTAGTGACTACTGCCTGTACTTCGGGATCGTAAAAGGGTTTCCCCTGTGCAAGATTCTCTCGTGTCCACCAGTGAAGGCTTTGTACCAGTGTTGGCGAAACGACCACTAGATCGTCCCACTGACCACTTGCCTGAGACCACTGTTTCGCCAACCATTCCTGCATGGGACGCAGGCGCGCGTGGGGGACCAGGTAAATACATGACGCCATCATGCCCAGCAAACGCATTGCTTTGCGTACCGTTATTTGGTGACTGGACTGATATTGCGGATTTGCAGTAGTATATTCCGAATTCTTTCCTCTGAAGGAAATGTCAACCCTTCTTGAGTATCTAGGATTGCTCCTAGGAACTGTTTGGAGGTGCTTGGCACCAGGCTTGACTTTTTCTCATCGATTGAGAAGCCTAATTCGTGGAGGAGGTCGATAGTCCTTTGAATGTTTGTCCTGCAAATTACTGGGGTTTCCTCCGTTATGAGCCAGTCGTCCAGATAAGGGTACACTGGGATTGCCTCCCTGCGTAGGTGTGCAGCCGCCACCGCCAGTACCTTGGTGAATACCCTTGGTGCTGAAGCTATCCCGAAGGGCAGTATCTTGAACTGGTAGTGCCGACTGTCCACCTTGAAGCGCAAGTACCTTCCGTTCGCTGGGAACATGTAAATATGAAAATAGGCATCTTTCATATCCAAGGTTGCCATGTAATCCCCCTTTTTTAGGAGAGGGATTACCCTCTTGTAGCGTAGTCATTCGAAACTTTTGCGGCTTGACATACTTGTTGGCAGGCCGTAAGTGCAATACTGGGCGCATTGTCAAATCTTTTTTTGGCACAATGAAGTAAGTTGAATAAATACCCTTGTTTACCTGGTGTCCCGGGACGAGTTCTATCGCGTCCTTTGCTAGCAGATTGGCAATCTCCTCGAGGAGAATCTTCTGATGTTCTAAAGAGTGTACTCTTTGTCGTGGAGGATGGTTCCGGGGACGCTGCAGTAGTTCTATACAGTACCCTGCGGATACTGTTGACAGCACCCATCTGTCTGATGTGATCCCTTCCCAAGCCTGGGTGAAGTTGGAAATGCGTCCCCCCTACTGGGGTTGCGTGAGAAGGGACCCTGAACTGAGTCACTGCTTTGGTGGAGGCGTGCCGCCTCCTCTACTGGGGCTGCCTCTGCCTTTACCACGTCCTCTCCTATTACCCCTGCCGTAACCCTGGGTAGACTGTTGGCTGTTGTTCCACTGTGTACCCTGCCCCTGGGAATAGTTTGAACCTCTCTGGGAATTTTGGCCGCGTGGGCGACGAACATTTCTATTCCCTCTCTGGTTAGGAGGTTTATTGGTTAGTTGGCCAAGGGACTTGAGTGTCTCATTCGTCCTTGGCATTCTTCAGCGCGTCCTCGACTGCCTTACCAAACAGATCGGCTTCCACCGGTTTGTCCAACAATGATGCCTGGGTTTCTGCCTTAAAACCAGACTGCCGTAACCACACATGTTTCTTGATAACAGTACCTTCTGCTATCAATCTGCCTGCGTTGTCCGCGGCGTCAAAAGTTGCTTTTAAAATGCAACCAGACACGGCTCTACCCTCTGCTGAAATTCGTGCTAACTGGCCCTTTAAGGGTTCTGGTGCAGAGGCTATGAGTGCCGCGACTTCTTCCCACTGATGGTAGTTGTAGCTGGCCAACAGGGCGGTGGAGTTTGCAATCCTTGCCCGATAGGCGGACGTTGAGGCTACTTTCCTGCCAAAAGCATATCGTTTTTTGCTCTCCTTGTCTGGAGGAGCTTCGGACGATGACAAGGGTGTTCCAGCCCTCTTACGAGTGTTAGTGACAACCAGGGAGTCTGGCTTCAGATGTCCTCTTATATAGAGAGGGTCAGACTGGGCTGCCCTGAAAAGTTTTTCAACTCTGGGACTGACTGCTCTGGTGAGGTTTGGGTTCACCAGGCACGGGTCTATTCTTCGCTGAATAGACTTAAGGATAGGGATGGTCTGGGCAACAGGCCTCCTTTCTCCCACTAACTCCTCGGCGAAGTCCCTCTCCTCCTGGACACCGTGGGTGTGAATATGGAAATGTTCTGCTGCTCGTGCGAGAACCTCGTTCAGGAGGGGTTGGTTATCGACAGGGGAGTCGGTAACCGGGGCTTCCTTCTCTACCGGGGAATCTACTCTGTAGGTTTCAGGGTCTTCCTCTTCCTCTTCTTGGTCCTCATCATCCCCATACTAGCCCGTCCCGGTTTGCTCTTCTACCATGCCAAATTCTTGGTCCTCACCAAAGGAAGTCTCTCCTTGATACTGTGAGTATGGCCGTGAGTATGGTTGTACATCGAAGGGGTCTGAAGACCTCATAGGTGTCTCAAACCGGGGCTTGTTAATCAGAGGGATGGGATCATTAGAGCCTGAGGGTGTAGACCCTTGTGGATTATATGAAAGGAAATGGTCTGGATTTTTATATAAAAAAGTCTGCCAAAGAAGAAATCCTTGACATGATCCCATCTATGTCATCACTCGACCATTCTGTGGAACAGGGAATGACTCTCAGAAAGTCTAGGCGACTTATACTGAGTAGACTTGCTGGTTTTAGAAATAGCAGCAGACTTGGGCTTGTCTGTCTGTTTAAGAGGAGTGGAGTGTTTTACAGGTGTGGAAGAGTTCAGTGGCTGCTTCTGCTGTTTTCCCCCCTCCCCGTGAGTGGAAGAATCTTTTCCCTGTCCCTTTGTGGTTCCGGAGGTTTTCGACTCCTGGCGTCGAGGATCGGGCGTAGAGTCCCTGTCCTTCGAACGTGGGGCCGCGCTGATCTTGTCTGCGGGCTCCGACTCCTGAGGTGGAAGTCGTCTTCGTCCTCCGACGATCAAACCTCCGTTAGCTTAGGGAGCGAGGCACTCTTGGCAAGAGTGGATGATTGCCTGGAGTCATGCAGTGATCTCGATCGAGAACACCCAGAGGACACCGATTCGGACCGTTCTCTATGTGCCTCTTTCCGAGAACTCGACGTCATCGAGTCTTGGCTGGACTCGGTGTGTTTTGTGTGAGTGGTGTGTGAAGCGCTTGTGTCGCCGGGGGTCTTCCCCATAGCCGCCCTGTCGGATGACCTTCCGAGGTCGGGGACTTGCGCTCGGCTGTCTTTAGACGCCATAATGCCCTCGCCGTCTGAAAGCACGGCGTCGCTGCCATCGCTGAAGGCGCCCTCCGCTGCCATGGCCGCCTGCCTGGCGTGGTGGGCCCAACGCTTCGTCCAACGGTCCTTAAGTGTCTTAGGTTTAAACCTACTACACGCTCTGCAGTTCGCCTCGGGGTGGTCCCTCGGCAAGCAGAGATTGCACGTGGCGTGCCTGTCGACCCAAGGGTATTTGCGATTGCACTTGGGGCAGAATTGAAAAGGGGTACCCTCCATACGCACCTTGAGGCAGCGGGCTGGTAAGTGTAGGAAATGTATCAGATGTACCTATATACCAAGAATGTAGAGTATGTCCAACCCCCCACTCTCCCTACTTGCAGGGCCGAGGCCAGAGGCCTTCCAAGGCCCGGGCCGAGGCCAGAGGCCTTCCAAGGCCCGGGCCGAGGCCAGAGGCCTTCCAAGGCCCGGGCCGAGGCCAGAGGCCTTCCAAGGCCCGGGCCGAGGCCAGAGGCCTTCCAACGCCCAAATCCGTCGTGCAGCAGCCGACGGTCGAATTCTTCTCCAAGCCGGCTTCGAGTGTCGAAGTTCGACGTTGGGGTGGGGAAAGGATGTAAATTTATTGATATTTTAGCAAAAGTATGGCTAAGGCCAGGGGACTCTGCAAAATGCTTCCGACCAGTATGGCGGAAAAAAACAATAAGGATCCTAGACGCGTGAGGGATCTTGGGTACAGTGGACGTCACACTAGGGATAGTATTACTGGCACGCCCTGTGTCGACGCCCATTTTCGAGTTTCGAAAAACAAACTGCAATACTCCGCAGCTTCCACTAGATGTCGGCCTATGCACAGCATGTGATCTAAGCAGATTCCACAAGCCTCAGAAGGAACAAGTTACTTACCTGTAACTGTTGTTCTCCAGCATGGGTCTGGCATGGATTCACATGCTCATGAATATTCCCCGTCGTCAGGCTGGGAATCCTCGGTAAAGAAAAAACCAGTATCAGTTTCGTTTCTGATCTGTCTTTCGTAGTAATAACCAATCACTGGTCTCTGCGTCATACTGACCACAGCCAATGACTGCCCTCTACCTAAGCACCGCCTCTGGCAGCCATCTTCAGATTTGGAAGCACGTGAAGTGGCAGTATGACCAAGTGAAGAGCCGCAGAGGGGTAGGCGGGAGGGTTCGCATGTGAATCCATGCCAGACCCATGCTGGAGAACAACAGTTACAGGTAAGTAACTTGTTCCTTCTCCAGCATGGGGTCTGGCATGGATTCACATGCTCATGAATAAAGAATACATAGCAGTACACACATGCACAACCACGGGAGGTGGCAAAGGCTCAACATTAAGCATTACATCAAACTCAACATTAAGCATCTTACCTCCTCACCAGGCTCACCTCAGGCGAACAGGTTGCGCAGCACTGCTTGGCCGACCCTGGACTCCTCCCTGGAATCCCGATCGACGCAGTAGAACTTTGTGAAGGTGTGCGTCGACCTCCACGTAGCAGCCCTGCATATGTCCAGCAGGGGCACACCAGAAAGGAACGCTGTGGTAGCTGCGATCGCTCTGGTGGAATGGGCTCTCGGACGGCCAGGCAGCGGTCGGTTTGCCAACCGATGACAGTACATGATACAGCCGAAGAGCCATCTGGAAATGGAAGCCTTCGAGAGAGCCTTCCCCTGATTGACAGGTCCAAAGTTCACAAAGAGTTGTGACGTCTTCCGAAAACCCTTCGTGCGGTCCACGTAGAACTTCAGCGCTCTAGCTACATCCAGCGAGTGCAAAGTCCTCTCAGCCGGCGACAAAGGCGACGGGAAGAACACAGGTAACACCAAGGGTTCGTTGAGATGGAAGTCCGACGGTACCTTGGGCATGAAGGAGGGGTGCGTCCTGAGCACTACCCTCGTGTCGTGGAAAGTCAAGTACGGGGCCTTGCAGGAAAGGGCCTGGATCTCTCCCACTCGTCGTGCGGAGGTGATGGCCACAAGAAAAGCTGTTTTCCACGATAGAAACTTCAACGGGGCCGAGTGCAGAGGCTCGAACGGAGGTCCCATGAGCTTGGTCAGCACCACGTTGAGCTCCCACGCCGGGGCCGGAGCCTTCACCGGCGGGAACGATCTGAACAGTCCCTTCATGAACTCTTTCACCAGACGATGAGACCACAAGGACGTCCGCCCCGTGGTTCTGGTGTATCGGGAGATCGCAGCAAGATGAATCTTGATGGACGCGTGTGCCAGACCAGCTTTGGCCAGCGTCAGCAGGTACGGCAGTACTTGGGGGGCCGTAATCCGTAGAGGGTTAATCTTCTGTGCGTGGCACCAGACAGAGAACCTCTTCCATTTGTGTCCGTAGCATTTAAGAGTCGAGGACGCCCTGGCCTTTGCAAGAACCTCTCTGCAATCGGCCGGTATGTCGTATCCTCCAAACTCTAGCGCTGCAGGAGCCAGGCCTGCAAGTTCAGCGACTTCGGGTCGTGGTGGAGGATGGCGCCTCCTTCCCTGGAGAGTAGATCCGCGTCCGCCGGCAGCTTGATCGGCGGGGACGCTGACAAGTCCAGAAGGTCCGGGAACCATATCTGCCTCGGCCACGCAGGTGCGACGAGGATCATCCTGCACCGTGACCTCTTGAGCTGGTTGACGAGCCGGATTAGCAGAGGCAAGGGAGGGAACGCGTAGAGGAACAGGCCCTCCCAGGGGAACGAGAAAGCATCGCCCATGCTCCTCGTCTGGGGAAACCTGCTGGCGAACCTCCGGCACTTGGTGTTCGTCGCCGTCGCGAACAGGTCGATCTGGGGTGTGCCCCACCGTCGGAAGAGGCGATCCACCAGATCCTGCCGTAGTTCCCACTCGTGGCACGAGCGCAGCTCCCTGCTGAGTGAGTCGGCGATGGTGTTTTTTATCCCTGCCAGATGAAACGGCACCAGAAAAATCCCTTGGGCAACGGCCCAATGCCACAGGTCCTGCGCCTCCTTGGACAGCGCTGGGGACCTGGTTCCGCCCTGTTTCCTGATGTAAAACATGGTGGTGGTGTTGTCGGTGAAGATCCTCACCACCTTGCCCTTGAGGGACGGAAGGAAGGACCTGAGGGCCCAAAACACTGCACGGAGCTCCAGGACGTTGATATGCAGGGACTTCTCCGTCGGGAGCCAGAGTCCCCTTGCGTGCAGATTTTCGGTGTGCGCGCGGGTGCCCCACCACCGTATCGCTCGTCGGAAACTCTCGTCGAGCTTGATCCTTTCCTCGAAGCTGCCCGTCGTCTGGATCCAGCGCGCATCCAGGAATTCTTGCAACGGGCGCATCCGGAGCCTGCACATGGGAATGAGGTAGATGCAGGAAGACATCATCCCGAGGAGGGACTTGATGGACCTCACTTTGGCCGCGTCGGCCACCAACATCCGTTGCACCTTGCCCAAGATGGTCCTGGTCCTCTCCTCCGACGGGGAGGCCAGAAGGGACACTGTGTCGAGCCTGGCTCCCAGAAACAGTGCGACTTGCGCGGGCACCAGGTGGGATTTGGCGTAGTTCATGGAGAATCCCAGGTCCGTGAGGAGTTGGACGGTCCTTGCCGTGTGGACCACGGCGAGCTCCCTCGTCTTGGCGCGGATGAGCCAGTCGTCCAGGTAGGGGTAGACGTGAATCCCCTCGCGGCGCAGCTGCGCCGCCACCGGTGCGAGGCACTTGGTGAATACCCTGGGTGCCGACCGTAGTCCGAAGGGAAGGGCTTTGAACTGGTAATGACGCCCTTGGACCACGAATCTGAGGAATTTGCGGTGCCCCTTTAGGATGGGAATGTGGAAGTAGGCATCCTCCAAATCCAACGACGATAGGAAGTCTCCTTCCTCCAGCTGACCCAGGACGTGCTGGAGGGTGACCATCCGGAACTTCTGCGCCTTGATGAACTTGTTCAGACGTCGCAGGTCCAGGATGGGGCGCCATCCTCCCGTCTTCTTCTTCACGAGGAAGTATCTCGAGTAGACTCCGGAGCCCCGAAGCCTCTTTGGGACGAGTTCGATGGCGCCCTTTCTGAGCATCGCCTTTACCTCCAGGAGAAGTTGAGGGACGTGAAGTTCTTTCCTGGCCACGGGGGGGATGCGCGGGCACCTTCTTTGAAACTCGAGCGCGTGGCCCCGGGCCAGGGCGTCCAGCACCCAACGGTCGGTGGAGATGGACTCCCACACGCTGACGAAGCCCGCCAGCCGGCCTCCCACCGGGGTGCTTCGGTGGGGGCCCGACCCCACGGCCGGTTCAATCCTGCTTGGGCGCGGCCTTGCCGCCTTGACCTCCTTGGCGACGACGGCGGGGTCCGCTAGACTTGCCTCGTCCTCTGTAGGCCTCTTGCGACGACGAGCGGGCCGCTTGATGGTAGGAAGCGAAACCGCCGCCGGAACCTTTGGAGGCGCCCTTGCCTCCGCCGCTCCGAAAGGGCGTCCGTCGTTGCAGGACTCCAAGGGCCCGGGCCGTCTCAGTATCCGCCTTGATGGCCTGAAGGGAATCGTCCACTGTCTTCCCAAACAGGTTGTTCCCGTCGAAGGGCATGTCCAGGACTCTGGTCTGGACGTCCTGCCGGAAATCCGTAGCTTTGAGCCATCCACGACGTCGAAGGCAAACGCCGTTGCCCAGCTGGCGGAACCCGGTGTCGGCGATGTCCGTCGCCACGGTGATGGCGTGGTCCGAGGCCACCTCACCTTCCTGCAGGATCTCAAGGGCCTCCGCCCTCTTGTCGTCCGGCAGAAAATCCAGCAGGGGAGCTATCTTGTACCAGAGCTCCCTGTCATAGCGGGCCACGATAGCCAAGGCGTTGGCCGCTTTAATCGTCGTCACTGCCGACGAGATGACTCTACGTCCCATAGCATCCAATTTCTTTCCCTCGCCGTCCGGCGGGGAAGTCGATGTGGAGGCCGCACCCCCTCCCCGCTTTCTTCCTGGCTGCCGCGGAGACGACGGAGTCCGGGGTAGGCTGCGCCCGGAGGCACAGGGGGGCCGTGTCCGGGACCCGGTACTTTTTCTCGTACCGGTCTCTTCTAGCTGGCGTCGTGGAAGGGTTCTTGAGGAGGGAAAGGCCCTCATCCCAAATGTCGTCCAACAGAGGCACTGAGAGGACCGTCTTCCTCTTGGCCTCGCGCCGCTGATAAAGGAAGCCTTCCTTTTTCTTCTCCTCAGGGCAGAGTTGGAAAAGCTCGGAAGCCCTGGAGATCATGGAGTGGAAAGATCCGATCTCGTCGGGCGGAGAAGCCCTGGTGGGAGGCGACGACGGAAAATCCTCGTCGTATGCCTCGTCGTCCGTACCCGTCGCTGCCGTGTCAGTCCCCGTATCATCCCCTCGGGTGGACGGGGAGGAGGGCTGGAAGGGGCGCGACGGTTGAAAAGGAGGTGGTGGATGGATCCTTCTTTTCTTGGTAGGGAGAGGTTCCTCCGTCGGTAACGGTAGCCTCGTCCTTATCTCGGAGCATAAGGACTGTATGGCCAACAAAATGGCCGCCGAGTTGTCTTGCGGCGCTGGCAGAGGGGAATCCGACGGGCGAGCAGGGGCCCCGTCGGTATCCTCGACGATGTCGGCGTCGTCACCTGCGTCGGGGTCCATTCCGACGGGCTGGCCTTCTTCCACGCCTAGGCCGTGGCTTAAGACCTCGATCAGCTCCTCTTCTGAGGTTGAGGCCGAATCTCCGACGACGCCCTGCCCCCCCTTCTTCTTCCCCACGGAGGGTTTCACGGGGGTCCTATCGATGGGCACAAAGGAAGACTCCCTCCGAGGAGGCAGGGAGATTCTGGGCCCTGAGGTCGCCACCACTGGTGCAGCCACCACAGGCTGAGCCAGGGCCGCCGCGACCGTTTCGATAGAGGGCTTGGTCGGATGGATCAAGGCCTTCACCACCTTAGGTGCGCTCACCGCCTTATCCTTGAGGGAGGGGGCACTGCCACGCTCCTCCTCTGCCTTAGAGCTCGACCGGGGCCTCTCCAGGAGCTTCGCCGGGTGCTCGGCCTTCCTCTTACCCGACCCAGAGCGTTGGCTCGTGGTTGATGGTGCCGGGGAGGGTGCGCCCTGCCTGGCGCCCGTAGAGCCCGACCGTTCGGCGCTCCCGGTGCCAGCGGACTCGCGGTGCTTGGCCTTATGTTGGGCCCCCGTCGCCGGGGCGCCCTCAAAGGTCTTAGAAGACCGCTCGGATTTCTTCTTCTTCTCGCCAGACGGGCTCTTACCCTCCAGCCAGTTGGCGAGACGTTGATGGCGGTCCTTCATGGTCCGTTCCGACATGTTGCCGCAAAACGCACAGTCCTTCTCCACGTGCGTCTTGTCTTCATGAAGGCAGTAAAGGCAGAAAGAGTGTTCGTCCTCCTTGAAGACGTTCTGCAGCTGGCATCCAGGGCAGACCCTGAACCGCTTTCCGGGCGTCGAGCTTCCCTTCTCCTGGGCCATCTCCGAGACCGGGCCTCAGAAGCTTCTGGATTCCTCCGAAGTGTAGCTCGACAAAATCTTCACCCTTGAGGGGCACAGATGAATCCGACACGGGTCCCCGTTGATCGGATGTAGGATCGGTGGAGCTTGAGGCTCTTTGACCGAAAGAATCGAAGTTTTTTGTGAAAAAAGCGCGAAAAATAGCACTAACGCTCGAGAGCAATAGCACGAGGATCCCAACACATGAACGTGCGGTAAAAATCTGAAGATGGCTGCCAGAGGCGGTGCTTAGGTAGAGGGCAGTCATTGGCTGTGGTCAGTATGACGCAGAGACCAGTGATTGGTTACTACGAAAGACAGATCAGAAACGAAACTGATACTGGTTTTTTCTTTACCGAGGATTCCCAGCCTGACGACGGGGAATATTCATGAGCATGTGAATCCATGCCAGACCCCATGCTGGAGAAATATATATATATTACACACTTCTAATTCAACACATTAATCACAGTTATTAAAGCAATTTAAAATCAGTCAAGAAAAGTATACACAACTCCGTAGTTAAATTGTAGATAAGTTTGAGCAAGAGTGAAAACTGAGCAAAACGGCACAGTGAAAACCAAACACAAATGGTACTCTAGCAATTTCTCACAAAGGAGGGAAAGCACAAGTTATACAGGAATATCTTCTTACACACCCTAGCAACACTTCCCATAGGTTTGTGAACAAGTTTAGGCAAGGCAGTTCTTTATGTTATATAATGCTTAAATGAAAACCGAGCAAAATGGCACTTCACAAGTTTTAAAAATGGGAAGAAAAAGGTGGTTTTAAGAAGTAGGTGCACCAACAGTTCTAGTTGAGAAGCAATCTACAGAAGGTAGTTCTAACAAATTTAGCCAGAGTCAATAGGCCTGTGCCAGAGTCAGTGGTACAGGGCAAAAGGCCCAGGAGCAAAATGTTCTTGTAGCTGCAGTGAAGTCTTTGGTTAACGATTCGAAAAGGTGGATGCAGAAGGTGAAAGACAATGTTAGAGGATAGGGGCGGCCAACCCAACAGGTAGGTAAAGGATTTAAAACACCTTCAGCACTACCACGCGAAAAGGGCGGCCTGGCGGAACAATGTACCTTGAAATGTAGAAGAGGCTCCTGCGGTGGCGGTTGTTCCTGGCAGTTCCTGCAGTGCGGGTGATCCAGCAGAGGAAGAGGGACTCTCGTCGTGGAGGAAGGTTCGAGTTACTGCACTGCCCAGGGATGAAACCAGCCGCGGTGCTGCCCAACGAATAAAAAGGTATGCTCCTTTAAATAGCGGTCTGGGTGGACGGGTGCCCGGCTATCCGGTCTCCGAGTACAGGGTACTGGCGATTCGACAAAGGCAGGTCCGGGAAGGTGATTGGCAAACTGGTTGGCCCCACCAGCTCAAGGGAAGAAGGCTCTTGCAGATGAAGATCTTCTCTCGTCCTGTGGAGAAAAGTGGTGAGACGCTGCAGCAGGGCAACACCAGTGGTTCAGTCGTTGCAGATGTCCTTGGCTTTTCTCCTCTTCGCTTCTTAGTTCCAATGGCGACATCTTGCTCTTCCAGTCCTCAGGACCCTGCTTTTATGCAAAAAGATGCCCATTCATACAGCCTAGCTGTCACTCACACAGTGGAGTGGTCATCCTGGCGGGAGACCCTCCAGCCTATAAGGGCAGAGTGCGACATGGGTTGCTGAGGCAACCCTGTCCAGGGGTCCTACTCCCCCTCCCACACAATGGATCTACCTCAGACTCAGTGGCGCCGAAAGGAGGGCTTCTTGGCAGAAACCTGCCAAAAGGACGAACAAAGGATCCCCGACCTGGGTTAGGAGTTTAGAGAAAGACACAAGAAAGAATTTATATAAAAGTTTTGGCAAATAAAACCTACTGGAGTAAAGTTCATATTAAAATAAACCGGCGGAATGTTAGAGGCCGTCAGTAAATGTGGTAGCCTCGAACAATGGGAAAATCCCATAGGGAAATATTTGCGGTCGAATATTTTTGGTAGTAACCACTGCCACCAGCCAGAAACTTTTGAGAGAGGGACTGTATGGTACCCTCTCGAAAATGAACATAAGGGAAAAACTATTAACCCTTGCCAGTACCTCCATAGTAAGATGGGTTGTACTGGTTTTGTTCATAAAGATTGACTAGTAAAGTCAATGGGGACTTTACATGCCCTGGGAGACAGTAGTCAGTCCCAGGGTATGGAGTCTGTTTGGGGGTCATCACGACACCCCTGTGTCACTGCACGGAGGGTGCTGTGTAACACATGTGGCTAAAGATGGTTCCTATGGGGGTGAGATAAACCCCATAGACATTAAACACAAAAAATAGCCTAGAACACACATAGAAAATATGCTTAAGAGTGGGAAAAAGAGTCGCACTCTTAGCAGGAGAAAAAAACAAACCCTTCAAATCCAGCAAAGCTGCTGGGGGGACTCTATAGGTAAGGGAAATTAGCCATAGAATGAGAATTCTCCCTAACAGCCCCCACAAAGTAATGTCTACACACTATGTTAGGTGATAACACAGCTTCTTTAGAAGGTTCAGATAACTAAAAACCCTTAAATAATAGACTGTGTACTCTGGCAATTCTATTAAAATAGCAAATATATGGGATGCATTACTCACTGCAATCGTATGTATTGTATTGTATCTGCTTAGATTCACATGCTCTGCATAGTACACGTTGACCTTTCCTTTACAGGTTGCCCAGGTGGAGGGATCCTCACACAGCATCGCTATTTGAGGTTAGCGAAACAACCACTAGATCGTCCCTCTGACCGCTTGCCTGAGACCATTGTTTTGCTAACCATTCATGCACTGGACACATGGGCAGGCGCGCGCGTGGAACCAAGTGAATGCACGAGGCCATCATCCAGAGCAAGCACATTGCTTTGCGTACTGTTATCTGGCGACCAACCTTTTAGTGAGGCACTTGCAACAGCATGTTTTTACTCTCTCGGTTGAGGGTAAAGCCAGTTCCTCTTTCGGTTTTAGGATAGCCCCTAGAAATTGTTTTGTTCAGCTGGGAACTACACTGGATTTCTTTTTGTTGATGGAGAAGCCAAGATTGAAAAGGAGGTCTATTCTGTTTTGTGTATTTTGTTTGCTAATTTGAGGAGATTCCCTGGTGATTAGCCAGTCGTCCAGATGAGGATATTTTAAAGACTGGAGGGGGGTGTCTGTACTCCTGCTCTCTATGTGGCAGAGGAGAGGCACAGAGGACCCTAGCCAAGATTCTCTATTATTGGTATAGTGGCGAGCAATTAAAGCTTAGCTCTCAGGAGGTGATGCAAACTGGTTCATAAGTACAGTGTAGTCCGCAAGCAACCACAAAGGAATGTCCACACACTGAAAACACAGTCTTTATATAATTAAGGTTCAAGGTTATATACACAATAACACTTTATGCTCAGGTTAATCTACAATGGCAAATATATACACAGTTCTACATGGTACCACAGTTACTATTAGATTTCATTAAAGTGCATCAACTGTACTTAAGTTTAAATGTCAAACAAATCAAGTAATAAAGAGAACAATAGACATAGGAGGCAAAGCAGTTGGTTAGAACAAAAGGCAGACTACTGGCCCCCAACACTAGACAGCAGTGTGTGGAGATCGCCCCCACCTGGGCAGCCTGTAAATAAAGATCATACAAGCCCAGTCCATATATTGTTCACAAGAGTTTTATTTCCTTCTAAATACTTCTACAACGCCAATGTACCTGGAATAGCATAGTTCGACGTCGGGTCGTTGACGGATACTTCTTGAGCGACTCCCTTGAAGGCAGGAGCCACGGGTCGTCGAGATCCCACGAGGAAAAAAGGTGAACACTGTCGTTGCAGCAGCAGCTTCGGTTCTTGCGGTGTTCATTGACGATCAGTTGAAAACGTCCTGCAGGCGGAGGCGTGCAGTGCACCTCGACGAGTGTCGTTGCTGCAAGGAGTCAATGAAGAACTTTGGCCCAGCAAGGGCGTCGGGTAGTCAGCGTCTCTGCGGTCATTGGGGAACCCACCGGCGGATTCTCCTCTGTCACCGGCGGCCTTGACTTTCTCCCGCAGGATGAAAGTCAACGAGGATGAACAAGGGCGTCCTTGTTTCAATGTTCTGAGGCAAAGGAGCACTGCGGCCCCGTTCGGTGATGGACTTCAATGTCCGGGCGCTTCTCTTTGTGATTCCGTGGCTTTCCCAGTCTCCGGTCGGCAGCCTTTCAAGGGTCCGACATCCAGGGAGCTTTGGCAAAGATCAGCTGGTGCACAATGGTCCCTTGTAGCTCAGGAAGAGGTCTCCTTGCCAGGTCCTCTCTTGGATCAGTTCCGTGAAGGCACATCAGCTTTCAGATTAGCGAAGGACAGAAGCAGTTCTTTCAGTGGGCTTCAAAGTTAAGCATTGGATTCAACTTCAGCTTCTGAAAGATTTCTAGCAGTGAGAGGCCCACAGATATACTGTTCTGGCTCTCATTCATTCTGCAGGGTCATACTCAGGCAACCAATCACACAGAAGGGCTGTCAGGCAGTCAATCTGCTACAGTGCATTCAGGCCATTCTTCTCCATCCGGACACTCACAACACAGAATGTGGATTTGGAAAAACACTCTGCCATTCAGCAGTACCCACTGCATTCAGATCAGTTTCGGCCAGAGCTGTCTCAGTCATTGTATCAAACACCAGATATTAGACACCAATAACACGGAATGCAGATTTGTCACACAATCCATTTACCCAGGTCCCACCCCACGGGCGTACCCACAACGTACAGTCATTGAGAAGGTCCAGCCGGTCTGGCCTGGACTTCCCCAGACTACCATATATGGAACTTCCACCCAACAGCCAGTCAGGTAACGGACGATAGAAAGCATGAGGCCACAGGGGCCATCTTGTTTCCTATCAGGAATCCAATGACAGGGCATGGGCATCCCAAAATGGAGGATGAGCAGGGCACCTGCCAATTCAGCACAGCTCTGTGGGCCACACACAGGTGCCCAAAAAAATACACTAGGAGTATAGGGTCACACTCCCACCCATGGGTGTGATAAGGGTATCCCAAAGGTATGTTCACCAAACCAAAAAGAGGAAGAGCCGTACCGCCAGGAGTCCCACATGAACTTCTGTGCGGAAAACAAGTCGGAACACACATGATAAAGCAATAAAGGATACGAAGGTCACGTCCCTCCGATGCATTTCCAGCATCACAGGTATACTGGGATAGACCTTCTACGCAGGGTTGCTGTGACTACTGCGAGCAACGTTGTGAATACTCTTGGTGCTGAGGCGATGCCGAAGGGAGTAATTTGAACTGGTAGTGCACTCCCGCTATCTTGATACGCAGATATTTTCTGTGTGCAGGGAGCATGGAAATAGGGAAGTATGCATCATTCATATCCAATGTAGTTCCCCCCCCCCGTTCTAGGAGTGGGATTACCTCTTGGAGCATGGTCATGCAAAACCTTTGGGGTTTGACATTTGTTCACAGGGTACAGATCTAATACTGGGTGCATGGAAAGGTCTTTCTTTGGCACAAGGAAGTACAATGAATAAATATACTTGTTTACCAGCTTTGCTGGGACAATCTCTATGGAGTCCTTCTCCAGCAGTGCCTTTACTTCTTCCAACAGAACACGTCCGTCTTCTACTGACATTTTCTGGTTTCTTGGCAGGAGGTAGGGTGGTTTGTGAACCAACCCGATACAATACCCGCATGCCACGGTGGACAAAACCCACTTGTCCGATGTTATCCCCTCCCATGCGTGGGTGAAGTGTGAAATTCGGCCTCCTACTTGAGGGGCATGAGAGGGGACCTGAAGCAGTGTGTCATTGTTTGGGAGGGGTGGAGCCTCTCCCAGGTGATGTTCTGCCCCTTCCTTCTGCCCCTTTTATTTTCTCTTTGAAAATTGGATGAGGAACCTTCACCTTGCGATTGGCCCCAAGACGAGGACTGTATGTCCTGAGTGTAGCCTGGGGAAAGTTGAGCACCCGGACCCCAAAACCACTTAGAGTTTGAGGAGTCCCGTTGAACTGTTGAAGGGATATGAGAATGTCATATTCCTCGTCATCACTCTTAAGGGCGTCTTCTACAGCCTTACTGAATAACACATTTGGCTCCACAAGCATGTTTAAGAGGGTTGCCCGAGTCTCTAACTTAAACCCTGATTGTCTGAGGCAGCCGTGGCGCTTTATGAGCTTACCCTCTGCTATGATGCGTCCAGCCTGATCTGCTGCATCAAAGTTATTTATCAGGATGCAGTTTGATATCCGCTTGCCTTCCGAGATAGTCTTTAACAATTGAGTCTGTAGGGATCTGGGACAGCTTTGATTTGACATTCCAGGTCATCCCATTTGTGGCAGCCATAACTAACAAAAGTGTAGTGTTGTTGCCGATTCTGGTCTGGTATGCTGCAGCAGCGACCTTTCTCTTGAAAATATCTTTGTTTTTGCTTTCATTGTCTGGCGGGGCATCTGCCGACGCCAGGGGAATGCCTGCCCACTTTCTGGTAGTGGTGACCACTAAGGAATCTGGTTTGAGCTGACCCCTAATATACAGGGTTCAGTGGGCGAGCGGTCTGAATAGTTTCTCTATTCTGGGGTTGACCGCCTTTGTGAGACTACGCGCCAGTAGGGATGGCTGGATGAGTCTTTGGACAGACTGCAGGAGCGGAAAAAAACTGGGTGGCAGACCTTTTGTCCCCCAGAATGTGTTCCACGAAGTCCTTGTCGACCTGTACCTCCTGACGGTCGATACATTGTTGTGCTGCCTTTAGTAGCAGTTCATTGTACTGTAATTGGTTGTCAACAGGCGAATCTGCCACCGGCTGGTCCCGGTGGCCTGGCGACTGGATCACGTAAATGTCATTGTCATAAAATTGGTTCCCTTGAGACCCTGGGTCATGTGACCCTGAGGGGTCATCATAATACAAATCCCGAGCGGGGTCTTGGTAGGTCGAGAGCGAGGTGCCTAGAGCAGAGGTGCTAGGCTGTGGCCAAGACGAGACCATTGACAGGGGGCTGCTGGGCCGAGGCCCCTGGCGGCAAAGCATCTTTAAGGGTTAACAGTTGGTCTGGCGATCGGTCCATAAAGTCTACAAAACTTGAACATCCTCAAGATTTTATTGAACTGTTCAGGTGTGTAATCGCATGAAGGTGGGAAGCCTGACATGATAGGGGTGGCATGGGAGGGAGTTTGATCTTTGTGGTGCATAGCCCCTGCGTGGGAGTGTAAAGAAGTGGGTGTGGGGGGGGATGCAGTCTGTACTTTTCTAGGCAAAGGGCGTCGAAATGTGCAATTTTTTTGGCAACCTTGCTTTAAGCAGGGAAGCACTGATGTGTTTCTTAATTAGCGCCTGCATTTTCTGAGCTTTCTTGGGGGATTCCGAAATGCCTTTTGCTGCTCGTTTTTTTTGCGCGCAAAAGGAGCACCTTTTTATTTGCGGTGTCCGAACCAACCTTTGGTGTTGTTTGCCTCTCGTGAAGTGAAAGCGTATGCAATGGCCCAGAGCACAGTGAAGTACCTGATGCTCTCTTCTTGGACAACGCGTGGGTTTAGACGCTCAACGGCACTGTCAAGAGTCGGCCGTGGGATATGTTTAAAGTGTCTTTGTGCTTGTGTGCGCCCTGGCCGCCGAGTGTCATCTTCATCACAGAGCCGCCGACCTGCTTCTTGGAGTTGGGGGCCTGCACATGGGCTCCATCGAACCCTGCTCGTGTTCAGCGTCACCATGACCCCGATACTGCCCTCGCTGGAGTCTTCCGCCACGTCAATGGAGGCCATGGCCTGCACGGCGTGAGCAGCACAGTGCTTGGTTCGCTGATCCTTTAAGGTTTTCGATCAAAAAAGTTAACAGGATTTACAAACATTTTCTGGGTGATCCCTCGGGAGACTGTAATTGCACATTCTGTGCCTGTCCTTCCACAGGAATTTTCGGTGGCAGGTACGACAAAATTGAAAGGGAGTTTGGTCGATTATTTTTTACAAGGGGAGCTTGGCAAGAAATAGGGAACGGGGTAGACAGAATATGCATTCTCTAAAGAGGTCAGTAAAAAGAACCTCTCTCCCTACTGTAATGTGCCAAAGCCCGAAGAGGACCTTGTTAAAGGTATTTGTACCACGCACCGTCACCAAAGGAATTGGTCCCCAGGCGTTCTGGCGGATCTGTAAACGATAAGGTGGGATGGGTTAGTAAGGTGAAGAGGGAGTAGGATAGTGAGAGGAGTGGTGTTCTGTTGGCAGCTTCAACTCGGTATACACCAGATACTGAGCTTTGGTGCAGGTATTGGATCGGTGTCAGTCCGCGTGTGCTGTTGCTCCGGCTTATGTGTTGTTGCAGTGTTGTGAAGTGCGTGCGGCTTGTGGTGCGAGAGATGGTTGTGTGAGTTTTTGAGTATGCAGAGTTTGAGGTTATATTGGTTAGTGGGTTACCTGACCTTTAGCATGCTAATATTCACAGTTTTCTCTAAGTGTGGCACTTGTTGGCCTTTCACAGTCCTATCTAGTGGCGACACAGGCCAATGTTAACAATTCCATCTAGGTGTGGGCATGCTAACATTCACAATCTTATCTAGGAGCGGCGCAGGCTGGTGTTCACAGTTCTAAGTGTGGCACATGCTAACATTCGAGTTTCATCTAGGCGCGGGCATGCTATCCTTCAATCAAAAACCTATCTAGATGCGACGCAGGCTAATCTTCCCATTCAATCCGAGCGTGGACATGCCAACATTTACAATTCTGTCTAAGTGTGGACATGCTAATATTATGGCACTTTATGTTATTGGGAGGTAAGATAGAGTGGCAGTGGTTTTCTGGAGTAGAGCGATTGCTCTACTCCCCACCCATGCCACACTCACAGTTTTTGTTGGTGTCTGTTGACGTCGACTGCTGGCTTCACTGGCTTCCCCTGCGGACACCTGCAGACACATCTTGGAGCCGCCAATGTAGGAGCTGCCCTTTGCCTCGTGGTCCTTCGCCGCGAGGGCTCCCGGGCAGAGGGCTGCCCCAGAATGTTCTTGATATGGGGTGTGTGGACCAATCCGGGTGCAGTGGGCGGGTAGGGCGGTGGGCATAAGGGAAAGCAGGAAGTGACCAGCCCCGGGGAGACAAACCACCCGCCGAGTGCGCAATGGATGGTGCTTTTAAGCGCCATTTATTTAATTTAAAATTAAAGTTGCCTTCTTGGGAGGTGAGGGTCAGGAGACTGGTTACCTCGTCAGCGGTCTGCTGGTAATGGCGGAATGCTGCTGGTGCCGAGCCTCGCTGCGGCCTCTGTTATGTAGTAAAGTACCGCCCTCCTCACATTTAATGTGTGGAGTTTTCCCTAAATTGAGCTAGTTGGATTCTGAAAGGCGGCCGATAGCTCAATGGATTGTTTTACGTGGAATTTGGAAATAAATTTAGGAGAGAATCTCAGTTTGGCTACGTAAAACCAATTGGTCCTAATGAATGATAAAGAAAGGATCCTGCACTGACAATGCTTGCAATTCACAAACTTATGGAAGTAATAGCCACGAAGAAGGCAGTCTTGTAAGTCAGGTGTTTAAGACTTGACTTGTGCATAGGCTCAAAAGGGGCCCCCTTGAGCTTAGCAAGTACAACATTGAGAGCCCAGCCTGGCGGTGCATTAGAAATTGGAGGGTAGAGTCTTTTTACCCCTTCCATGAAATCCTTAATGACTGGAATTTTCCACCAGGATACCTTACTATGAGAGGTGGTGTACGCCGATAAAGCTGCCAGGTGGACCTTTGAGAGTTAAACGCTAACCTTTCTTCTAACAAGTCGAGCATGTTCTTTAGAATGTGGGATGGAGTATATTCTACAGGGTTTATTTGTTTAGACTGGCACCAGATTACAAATCTCCTCCACTTGTCAAAATAACAGTGTCTAGTGTTTGGTTTACGAGGCTCCTTGAGGATATCCATACACCGTTGTGGCAGATTATTTTTTTTTAAACTTTATTTTATTAGCATTTTTATAATATAACAAACGGGCTCAAAGCATTTTCAATAAAATGTACAAATGGCTGGCCCAACAACCCTCCCCCGCCTCACCCACCCCAAACGGACCCTCCCCCCCAAGAAACTTGCACCCAGATGGATCTCATTTGGGGAGACGCAGTGGAAGCTCTATATGTCCGGAGCTTGAGAAAGAGCTTGAACGTTGACTACATTTGTGGCTGTATATCGTCCGCCGTTCCCCGGGCGCCCGATCCCTGCTTCTTTCCTCCCCATGGTTCAGTGTACGTCCCATCCACAGGTCTGCTGTACCCTGAACCAGTTTGCTTGGAATGTGCCCAACTCGTTATTCATCAATGCCGTTAGTTTGTCCATCAGAAACATGTTCTTAACCTTTTTCAACCAGACCTCCTTCGATGGGGTCTCCGGGCTCTTCCATTTCTGTGCCAGGGCCACCCTCCCCGCCCTCAATATAGTTGCCCACATCCTTGGGTATCTGGCTATGTCTGTGTCCTCTGGGGGGAGGCCCAGCAGCATTGTCAGGGGGTTCTGGGAGGAGTTGTTCCTCAGTAACTTCAGCGATCCAGCCCCGTACCTCCCCTCCCAATATGCCTGAACTTTCGGCCAGTGCCACCACATGTGACCTCTCGTACCAACCTGGTCACATCCCCTTGGACATGCGGGGGACACTCCCGTGAACATTTTCGCCAACTTTGCAGGATCCCTGTGCCACCCCTGCAAGATCTTGAAGTTGTGTTCCATGTCCGCTGTAAATAAGTTCCCATGGAAAGCTATTTTAAATATCCTTGCCCAGGCATCCTCAGAGATCTCCTCCCCCGCCAGATCGTTCCAGAAAGTACGGAACCTCCTCCTCTCCCCCAGGTTGACAGTGTTCAGTATTCTATACATCCATGATACCGCCCCTTTCCTGGAGGTCGCCGTGTCCACAAATTTTTCAAAGGGGGTCAACTGTCTTTTCAAGTTCTGGCCCCAGGATTGGTTGCATAAAATTCCCTTCAAGCGGAGATATTCAAATATGGAGATGGACCCCTGCCCCAGGGCTTCTCTCAATTCCTCGTAGGGCCGGAATTCCCCTTCCCTGAACATTTGCCCCGCCCATTCCATCCCCGAATCAGACCAGAACTGAGCATTGCAGAACCCCCTGCTTCCCAATCTGAGGGGGTGACCCCAGAGCGATGACATCGGTGACGGCCATGACGTTAGGTGTGCCGTCTGGGGGCTTTCCCGCCAGATCGACCAGAGGACTCCCAACGTTGAGTGTGATTTTAGTCTGTTCGGAATGAACTTGCTTGGGGCTCATAGGAGGTCCCTGACCTTAAGTGGGTGGGCGTCCATGTCCTCCAAGGACAACCAGTATGTACCCATCCCCTCCTTCATATGTTCAAGTGCGCACGCGCAACTGGGCAGCGCGAAAGTAGAGTTGGAAGTCCGGCAACCCAAACCCTCCCTCCTCCCTCGGTAAGGCCAGGATCGCCCTTGCGGTCCTCGGGGTCCTACCCTGCCATATAAACTCACGCACCGCATTCTGAAGGACCCTGAAGGTTTGGTCAGGGACACAGGTTGGGAGGGCGGTGAAGAGATATAGTAAGCGCGGGAGTATGTTAATCTTCACAGCCGTCATAAGGCCGTACAAGGACAGAATCATTGACCCCCATCTCCTTAGATCCGCAGTGACCCTCGCCATTACGGGGTCGTAGTTGGCTGGGGCGAGGTTGGAGAGGTCTCGGGTGAGGAGGACGCCCAAGTATCGGATGGAAGCCTTCCCTACTTTTATCCCTCCCAAGCTGGTCAGGGGGTCCAGGACCGGGTCCCACGTTCTCATGGGGAGCAGGACTGATTTAGAGGCATTAATCTTGAGACCCGAAAGGCGACCATATGCGGCCATCAGGGACAGGAGGGGGGGGGAGCGAGGATCCCGGGTCCACCAGGTAGGCCAGGATATCATCCGCAAACAGGGAGAGTTTAAATTTTACTTCGCCTCTTCGGATCCCCTTGATGTCTGGGTGTGCTATAACCACTATGGCCAGGGGTTCCATGGTGAGGACATAGATGAGGGGGGAGAGCGGGCATCCCTGCCGCGTTCCCCGCGAGAGGGGGAAAGGCTCTGACAGCCTGCCATTAACCTGGACCCTTGCCTTTGGGGCCCTATATAGCGCCGCCACCCAACCCATGATGTGTGACCCAAAGCCCATTTTCTGGAGGGTGAGTTCCATGAATCTCCACTCCATCCTGTCGAATGCCTTTTCTGAGTCGAGCGACAGGACGCACGCGTCTAGGTCCGACACCTGGGCTTAGTGGAACAAATCTATGGTTTTTCGGATATATTGTCAGAGCCCTGTCCCCCCCTAATGAACCCCACCTGGTCTCCGTGGACCAGCTTCGGCAGGATCCCCACCATTCGCGCCCCGATCACCTTAGCCAGGATCTTTACATCGATATTCAGCAAAGAAATTGGGCGGTAGGAGGAGCACTCTGAGGGCTATAATTGCCTCCATCATGGAGTCCGGGAGGGATCCCCCCCTCCAGCACCGCATTAAATACCTTAACCAAGTAGGGGGAAAGGGTCGAGTGAAACCTCTTATAAAAATAGGCCGAGTAGCCGTCCTCGCCGGGGGAAGTACCCCCTTTCATCCCTCTGATCACGCGCTCCACCTCCTCCTCGGTCACCGGGCCCTCCAACCCCTCCGCCATCTCCCTGGACAGGGCCGGGATCTGTATCGAGTTCAGGAACCCCTCAATCTCCGCCTTCCTCCCGTTGAATTCAGACGAATATAACTTCTCATAGTATCGGCGGAAGGCCTCCCCAATGTGGGGTGTGTCGTAACCTACCTCCCCCACCTCGTTCTTTACTGCTTTCACTAATCTGCTTCTCTGTACCTCCCTCAACTTCCAAGCTAGAATCCTGTCCGCCCTGTCCCCTTTTTCGTAGTACTTTTGTTTGACCAATTGAAGGCTTCTCTCTGTCTGGTGGAGGAGGAGATCTTTCAGCTGGAGTCTATAGTCCTCCAGGGCGGCCACCTGGCCTCGATCTAAGGGGGCCGTGGGGAGCCCCCCCGGTTGGAGTTGGGCTATTTTCTCCCTCAGTAGTCTTTCCTGGGCCTCCCTCTCCCTCTTTTTCTGGGCTCCCATTTTGATCAGGACTCCCCGTAAGGTAGCCTTAAAGGCATCCCATAGGGTATGCAAACCTACCTCCCCATTATCGTTAAGTTTGGAAAAAAATCTGTGATGGCCTCGAGAACTTCCTGAGCTAGTACCTCATCCTTTAACAGGGAGTCGTTGCACTTCCACCTCCCCCTGCGTTCGCTTAGTCCTCCCCTTGCTATAGTGACTCGGACCAGGTCGTGGTCGGACCAGGGGACGGGGTCAACCCTATGGCCTGAGGTGAATGGGTGCAGGATCTCGTCCACCAAGATATAGTCTATCCTGGAGAACGACGCATGAATGGCTGAGTAATATGTTAAGGGGGGGGGGGTGTTCGTTCTGGGGATCGGGATCGTGTCCATCAGTCCCAAGTCTAAATTAACCCTTTGGAAGTTACGCGCCATGGTCTCATCTGACGCCCTGGAGGGCTGTGAACCTGTGCGTTTTCTGTCCCGGGTTGGGTCCAGGACCATGTTGAAGTCCCCCCTAACACCACCGTACCATGAACAAAGTGCTTGAGTTTGTCCCCTACCTCTTCCCAAAATAGGGTTTGGCCTTCATTTGGGGCATAGATAACAGCCAGGGTGAGCGGGGCCCCCTGAAGGGACCCCCGCACCAGCAGATAACGGCCCTCTGGGTCTTTCAGCATGGCCTCGTTCTCGAAGCCTGCATTCCTCGCTACTAAGATGGCGACCCCTCTCTTTTTGCATTTATGGGAAGCACTGAAGACCTCCCCTATTCCTCCTCCCCGCATTTTGGGCTCATTACCCCGCGGCCAGTGAGTCTCTTGCACAAAGAGAAAGTCGAGGTTGGCCCTTCTAAATTCCCTGCAGACCAGGGATCTCTTCGTGGGGGTGTTTAAGCCCCGTACATTTAGGGAGCCCACACCCAGGGGGGGGCAGCCTGTTAGCAATAATCTAGAATTTCCTCTCTCTCAGTCAACGTTTTCAACATGCTCTTCCTAGCGTGCTCCCTTGGTTCGACTTTTCGTTCCGACTCCCCCCTCCCCTTCCCTCCGGGTTGGCCTAGAACAAGACCCCAACTGCCCCCCTTCCCCAAACCGTAACTGAACTACCCCAACTTCGTGTCCCCCCTCCCCCTTCCCCGGAGTCCGGCCAAATAGTTCTGCCATCCCTGGCTACTGGCCGAACCACCAGCCTACCCGCTGCGGCCGGGCATTCTGTGGAAAGCGTGTCTCTGTGAGCCCCCCCTCCCTCCTTGCCGTGCTGTCCCCCTCATGACTCCCCCATACTTGCTGTTCATAGGGACGCTGTTAATGGTGAATCAGCTGCCTTTTCTATGCACCCAACAAGACTCGGTGGGTTTTCCCCGACCTCAATCCTCGGAGTCGTTCCGCTCTCCCTCCTTATCTGGCGATGGGGTATTCATTTTCCTGTATTTCCTTGCGCCTTTTTTTCGTCTGTCTTTCGACGGGCCTGGGCCCCCCGTGGTATCCCTCTCCGGCCCCGACGGGGCCCTCCTGGGATTCGAGTCCACAACGTAGTCCTGGATGGCTCCTCGTATGTCATCTTCCGTGATCAGAGTTGACCGCTGGCCCATATACTCAAAAGTCAAGGAGAAGGGATAGCCCCAACGGTAGCGGACCCCCTTTTCCTTAAGCAGGAGTGTTAGGGGGCGACATCCTGCGTTTGGCCAGAGTGTAGGCGGAGAGATCTTGGTAGATTGAAATCTGGGCGTTATTGTAGGTGATCTCCCGAGCCTTCCTGGCTTCCTCCAACACCTTTGTTTTTTCGGAGTAGTAGTGGAACCGGACCAAGATAGACCGGGGGCCCCCCGCTCTACCCCCAGTCCTGTGCACTCTATCGAATGTGGGTTCCGTAGTCATTTCTTCAGCAAAGAGGAGGGTGATTAGGTCTCTCACCGTGCGGGTAATGTCTCTCTCAGTTTCCCCTTCCTGTTCCGGTACCCCAAAAAATCTGAGATTGTTCCTCCTTTCCCTGTTTTCAAAGTCGTCCATCTGCCTGGACCTTTCCTCATCCCTTTTCTCCAGGGCCGCTATCCTCAGCCCTAGATCCATCTCTAGAGACGTCAATGTTTGGTTGGTCTCAACCTGCAACAGTCTGTCTTCGACCTTGTCCACTCTTTGATCTATTTTTTCAAATTTCTGGGCAATGTCAGATCGCATGTCCCTGATCTCCTGTAATATGGAGGCGAAGCATCTTTCCATTGCAGTCGTGGAAGGTCCTAGGGTCTCCGACTGTGCCAGTCCTTTGGTGGGGCTTGGGCTTCTCTTGCTGGACGCCATCTCCTGAAAGCGAAATTCCTGTAAGGTTTGCCGCCAGTCCATCGGGCTCCCCCGGGTCGGCCAGTGGTTTCCTTCCTGGGGCACTCAGATCGGGTCGTAAAGAAGGGTGGGGAGGGGGGCCCCCGGACGAGGCGCGCCCCTCCCCTGCTGTCGTGTGCCGCTACAGGGGTTTTTCACCGGGCGGGCACATGCCCCACCGCCTCCAGGCGGGGGCCACACACCCGGGCTGAAGGGACCGCAGTCCGCTTAGGTTGCCGCTGGTCAGAGCAAACCGTTCTTTATGGGCCACTGATACGTGGTCTCCACCCCCCTAATCACTTCACCTTCGTCCCCAGGGGAGGGGAGGAGGGGGGGGGACCGGTGTCGTCTCCGGGCGGGCACATGCCCCACCAAGGCCTGGCAGGGGCCTCGCTCCCGGGGTCCGTACGTGACTGCTGAAGCTTTCCTCGTGGGGGCGGGGGGGCACCGGGCTCAATCCGGGGGGGGCACCACAGTTGCTTGTCCCAACTTGTTCTCCCCGCCCAGGGCCTTCCTCCTTCACGGCGCGCGGGCGAGGACCACCTCGCCCGCCTAGTTAGAACTTCACCTGGCCCGGGCTCTTTCTGTTGTGGCGTGGAGCCAGCTGTCTAGCTGGGGTCGTCCTGCCCGGTGCTCTGAGTCTCGCCCCTACCGTCCAGGCCCCGGAGGTTCAGGGCCGGTTCAAGGGGCCGCTGGGCTCCCGCAACTCTCCAGCGGGATCACTAGTGCTGGCCTCCCGCTGCTGATTTCCTCCCGTCGCCGAGGTGGGCCCGCAGCGTCGCGGGGGAGGGGCAAGGGTCCGTAGCACGGATCAGGCTAGGCCCCTCGATCCGTCTTGGCCCCCGATCGCGGGACCAAGTGCTCGACAGGATCGAGGGATCGGTCGAGGGAGGCGGGAGAGGAGGGATCCCTCGCTGTGTCAGCGGAGCTCCTCTTCACTTTTCGGCGCAGCGGCCGCCGAGGCCCAGCGCAGCCGCGTCTCCGCCTGGCACTGCGTGTCTCGTTCTCGCGTTTCCCGGGGGCTGCGAGCGTCGCTCCTTCGCTCGTTGGGTGCACGGAGGTTTCCTCGCGCCCCTCCGTCTTGCTGGGTCCGCCTGGAGGGGGTTCGGGGGGGCTCAATCCCCTAATACTGCCCTGCTACGGAGGGAGCAGCACGATCAGGCAGCCATTGCCAACGCGCCCCCTGGTGGCCTCCCTTTGTGGCAGATTAAGGTGTCCAAACTCTATGACCTGAGGAACCAAGCTGCCAGGTTCATTGAGTGTGGTTGAGGGTGTACTGTTATTCACCTGTGTTGGGTCAATAGGTTCGTTTGACACATGAGTTTGATGGTATAGCACATCGCCAGTTTGCGCAGATGTGGATACCATGTCTGTCTTGCCCACATGGGAGGAACTATGATGAGCGTCATTTGTTCCCTGTGTATCTTGTTCACTACCTTGCTCATTAAGGGAGGGAAGGGGAGGGGAGCGTAAGCAAATTTCCCTGACCAGTTCATCCATAGGGCGTTCCTCTTGGAGTCTGGTTGGGGAACCTGGATGCGAAGTCTGGGCAGTGCTTTTTTTCTCTTGTAGTGAACAAGTCTAGCGTGGGGTAAGCCCACTGTGAGAAGATGTGGTCTACAACATTTGTGTCTAGTTGCCACTTGTGTTTCTCTGGTAGGGGATCTCTGCTTAGTGAATCCGTCAGGGTGTTCAGTTACCCTGGAACATGTTGGGAAGATAGGAACATCCCCCGTCTGAGTGCCCATTTCCATATTTTCTGTGCTAGCTTTGACAGATTTGGAGAATGTGTGCCCCCCTGCTTTTGATGTAAAACATTGCAATGGTGTTGTCGGTTACGATCTGTACCAACTGATTTGCCAGAAGTGCTTTGAATGTTTGAAGAGCTTTGAATACTGCCAGAAGTCCCAGCAGGTTGATGTGGTTCTGTGCCGTGATGCGTGTCCACAGACCATGTGCTGTGAGATGAAGGTGATGTGCCCCCCCACCCAGAGAGTGACACTTCTAATATAAATATCGCTAGCACCGCCGGATCGTGGAAGGGTTTTGCCTTCAACAGATTCTCCTTTGTCCACCAGCGAAGGTTTTGTACTAGTGTTGGCGAAACGACCACTAGATCGTCCCACTGACTGCTTGCCTGAGACCACTGGTTTACCCAAGCACTCCTGCAAGGGACGCATGTGCAAATGTGCATGTGGTACCAGGTAAATGCAAGATGCCATCATGTCGAGCCAACGCATTGCTTTGCGTACGCTTATCTGGTGATGGCTTGATGCTGAGGTATTGGCAGTAGCATGTTTTGGACTCTTTCCCTTGATGGAAAGACTAACCCTTCTCCCGTGTTTATTACAGCTCCTAGGAACTGTTTGGTACAAGGCTCGATTTTTTCTCATTTATTGAGAAGTGCAATTGGAAGAGAAGGTTTATATTTCTTTGAGTGCTTTGCCTGTAAATTTGGGGAGACTCCCCTGTAATTAGCCACTTTTCCATTGTAGGGGTACACTGGGATTGCCTCCCTGCGCAGGTGCGCTGACTCCACTGCCAGTACCTTGGTGAATACACTTGGAGCGGAGGCTATGCCGAAGGGTAGCACCTTGAATTGGTAGTGCTGGTTTGCCATCTGGAAACGCAAGAATTTTCTGTGCACTGGGAACATGAAAATACGCATCTTCCATATCTAAAGTTGCCATGTAGTCCACCCCGCTTTAGCAGTGGGATTACTCCTTGTAGCATTGTCATGCAGAATTGCTGTGGCTTGACATAGGTGTTTTCAGGGCGTAGGTGTAATACTGGGCACATTGTTAGATCTTTCTCTGGCACAAGGAAATAGTTTGAATAGATGCCCTTGTTTACCTGGTTCACTGGGACTATTTCAAAGGCGTCTTTGAGCAGCAGCGTTGCAACCTCCTCTAGAAAGATTCATTCTTCCTTCGTGGTTGATTTTTGGCGCAGGGGCGGTTTGAGGGTCGCTTAAGTAATTCCACGCAATAACCGCCTGCTAACGTAGACAGCACCCACTTGTCCAAGGTGATTCCCTCCCATGCGTGGGTGAAGTGTGTTATTCGCCCCCCTACTGAAGAGGCATAGGAGGGGACCTGAAGCGGGTGGTCATTGTTTAGGGGGCGTTGCCCCACCTCTGGAAGTGGAGGACCTCCCCCAGCCACGAGATCTACGCTGGCCTCTCTCGAAACCTTGCAAGGCTTGTCCCCGATTGTTTCCCCAGGAAGATCCCCGACTTTGGCCATAACCAGAACCCCTTTGAGAATTTGGTCCACGAAAGCGACAAAAATTGCTTCTGCCTCTTTGACCTGGTGGCTTATTAGTAAGCTCGACCAAGTATTTCAGAGTGTCATCCTCTTCTTTGGCTGAATTTAATGCGTCCTCAACGGCTTTCCCGAACAGGACATTGGATTCTATTGGCATGTTGAGGAGTGTTGCCTGCATCTCAAGTTTAAAACCAGATTGGCGAAGCCATGTATGGCGTTTAATGATTGTCCCTTCTGAAAGTATCCTGCCTGCGTTATCGCCGGCATTTAAGTTGTTTTTAAGATGCAGAAGGACACTGCCTTACCATCAGCTACTGCAAGGGACAGCAGAGATTTCAGGGGTTCTGGAGCTGAAGCCATTAAGGTCGCAATTTTGTCCCACTTGTGGTAGTTGTACCTTGCTAATAAAATGGTGTTTGCAATCCTTGTCTGAAAGGACGCTGATGTGGCTACTTTCCTCCCTAGAGTATACCGTATTTTACTTTCCTTATTCGGGGGTGCTTAAGATGACGCTAGCAGTGTTCCTGCCCTCTTTCGCCTAGTGGTCACTGTGATGCTGGAAATGCATTGGAGGGACAGGCCCTCCCTGTCCTTGTCCTGTAGTCCTTTTTCATGTGTGTTCTGTATTGTTTTCTGCCCAGGAGTCCATGTGGGACTCCTGGCAGTGCAGCTCTTCCTCTTTTTGGTTTGGTGTACAGACCATTGGGATACCCCTATGGCACCCATGGCTGGGGGTACAGCCCTGTTCCCCTAGTGTACGTTTTTGGGCACCTGTGTGTGGCCCACAGAGCAGGGTATGGGCTGGTGGCAGCTCCATGCTGAATTTGACAGGTGCGCCGAGTATTCTCCATTTTGGGATGCCCAGGCCCGGTCATTGGAATCAGTCGATTCCCGATAGGAGACAAGATGGCCCCTATTACCGGTTACCTTGTTTTTCCCAAAGTCCTGTGAAGCCCTGACTCTGTCCCTTCCCCCTGACTGGCTGTTGGGTGGAAGTTCCATATATGGTATTGTGGGGGAAGTCCACGCCAGACTGGCTGGAGCCTTCCCAGTGAATGTATGTTGTGGGTACACCCTTGGGGTGGGACCTCTGAATGGAGTGGGTGACCAATATGCACTTCTTGTTATGGGTGTCTGGTTTCTGGTATGTAACACAATGAATGAGACAGCCCTGCCTGAAACTGGTATGAATGCAGTGTGGAGTGCTGAATGGCTGGGTACTTGTCCCAATACATATTCCTTGTCGAGTGTCTGGAGGGAGGAGTGCCTGAATGCATTGTGAGCCTGATTGACTGCCTGCCCGTATGAATGCCCTTCTGGATGATTGGTTGCCTGAGTGTGATCCAGCAGAGTGAATGAGAGACCAAACAGTATATCTGGGGACCTCTCATTGTTGGAAATCGTTCAGAAGCTGAAGTTGATACTTGACGCTTATCGTTGAAGCCGAGCTGGAAGACGAAGACTTTCTGCTGTATTTGCTTCGACTATCTGAAAGCTGTCAAATTTGTCGAGGACTTATCCGAGAGAGGACCTGTCTAGGAGACTTCTTCCCGAGCTACCATTTGTGTACCACTAACCTTCGCTGAAGCGCCCTGGAAGCCAGCCCTCGAAAGGCTGTCGACCGGTGACAGACCGCCGAGGAATCCAAAGTAACATACCCAGACATGCCGTCCACAGTCAGCCAGGGTTTGGAGGACAGCCGTAACCGATGGAGGCCCGTTGAAGCAGTGTTGCCCAGAAGCTTGCTGCTGTGCCGCCGCCGACCAGAGCCGCAATGCTCCATTGCCTAAGAACATTTGAATTGAAGGACTTTCTGGCATGCACCACCAACAGAGAAAATCGAGGCCGCCGATGCGCCGGGGAGAATCCGCCAGGGAGAGGGAGGGAGGGGGGGTTTGGGGGGGTGGTGTCGGGTATCGACGATACGTGGCTACTGCTTTAAAGGAGGGGTCACTCAAGAAGGATCGGTCGACGAACAATCGAAGAAATCTTCTATTCCAGGCACATTGGGTTGGTAGAACCTTTTTAGGGGGAACCAAGACTCAAGCAATATATGGAATGGGCTTGTATTATATCTTTATTTACAGGTTGCCCAGGTGGAGGGGGGGGGGGGGTCCTCACACAGAACTGTGTCTAGGTAACAGGGCCAGTATTCTGCCTATTGTTTTAACCAACCTGCTTTCCTCCTATGTCTATTGTTGGTTCACATTATTAACTGATTTGTATGACATGTGAACCGAGTACAGTTAATTTATTTCAATGGAATCAAAGAGTAATTGTGGTACCACATAGAAACTGTATATATTTACCATTTTAGATTAACCTGAGCACAAAGTGTGTTATTGTAATTGCATACATAACTTGAGCCCATTTATATAAAAAAACCTGGTGTGTGCGGACATTCCTTTGTGGGTGCTTGGGGACTACACTATACTTAAGAACTAGCCTGCAGCACCTCCTGAGAGCTTAAGCCTTAATTGCTCGACCTTCGCTACCTTATAGAAAATTTTAGCTGGGGTGCTCTGTGCCTCTGCTCTGCCATATAGGGAGCAGGAGTACAGATAGCCCCCTCCAGTCTTTACAGTCATTACTAAAGAGTCCGGTTTAAGTTGACCCCTTATGTAAAGTGGATCTGTAAGAGCAGGGCGGAACATCTTTTCAATATGTGGGTTAACAGCCCGCGTTTGGCTTGGCGTTTCTAGTGATGGCTGCATTCTCCTCTGTATGGATTAGAGGAGGGGTATAAACTGGGTAGCAGCTTTCTTATCCCCTAATATGTCCTCCACAAAATCTTTATCCAGTTACGTTTCCTGGGTCTGTATTTGGAAATGCTCTGCAGCTTTTGTGAGCATATCATTAAACTGGGGTGGATTGTCCACAGGTGAGTCTGCCACTGGTGCGTCAAGATGATCGGGAGAGGCTATGACGTAAACAACGTCCTCATCGTAATAGTGATCTTACCCCCACCCCCTTGGGTATCCTGCTGTTCAGTGTCTGAATTGGGATCATACAGATCATATTGCACTGGGTATAGCTGGGGACTGGGCGTAGCCTCATTGCTGGGGGTTGAGAGGTGGAGGCAGCATTAGTGGCTGGTGTATTCTGTAGGCTGTGAAGTGCCTGTGGATTCTTTTCAAAGAAATCTGCCATAAAAGCCATTCTGCGCATTACCCCATTACCCTATCAATGTCCTCACAGGACCATTGGGAGGAGCTAGGTATAGTAGATGAACTTGATATTGAGATGGGAGTCTGTGGTATTTCTTGAGTAGGTTGCTTGTGTCTCATAGCACCTGCTAAGGTACCCTCCCCTCGGGAATCAATGCTCTTTTCCTTGTGTGGTGTACTACCCTTCTCCTTGTGGGAATGGTCAGTCTTAGACGATTGATGGCTCTACTGCATTTAAAGCAGTCGTACCGCCTATGTATTTTGCTGTCCAAACCTACCGAATTATGGCTGCAGCAGGCCTGGCTGCCTGAGAGCCAGTGTGAGCAATGAGCAGCATCCTCCAGTGTATGGTGGGCGTGTTAAATGGCCCATTATTTTGGTTAATGTGTTGCTAGCCCTTCCATGAAACGTGAAGCAGACAGCGTCTCCGCACTGAGCACCGAGAAAAAGGTCAAGTTCTCGCCTGTGGTTTCTAGTGTTAGAGAGCGGATGACACCACAAGTGTGAGTCTGTAGTCAGTCTGGAAAAGTGCATCGCTGTTCCTGCTTGGTTACTTCCATACAACTAAATGTACCTACAGCTAAGTAAACAGCAGACCCTTCAGATCTCAAATAATACATTTTGCATACGTTGCTTTGAAAGGAACTGGCCGCATGGCGCGGCCTGTATAATTATGTTTTTGCTCAACGTAATGCAGCTGCGTTTGTCCTTGTTGAAAGCATTCTTCTATTTCACAATTTACTCATCTCCGTCAATGCTGGTACTTCGGCTAATGCCGTACCATCAAGTGGCCATATTGCATGCAATGACACCTCAAAGCGAAATACAAAGCAGCAGTGTGCAGTGTAAAGCCCTTCCAACCGTGCAGTAGGTTACTTTCCTGTACACTATTCTCCACATCTGCTCCTGCCAACACCATAGACACTCCTGTAGGGCAACAGAGCCCTAAAGCACCGTTGCAGTCCATATGCAGCGCAGCACACCATTACCTATCAAAGGGCATTGTATTATGCATGTACGGCAACGTAATACTCTGCAGGAGGCAGCAACTTCGAAGTGCTTGGAAATGTGCAGTCTGGGAGCATTACTTCGGAGCTTTTTTTAGAAAAATTCGGCTTAGAGACCATTTTGGCACAAACGGCTGTGATTTAGAAAACAACTATGCTCCGTTCAGGCCCAAATCGACTTTTATGCCCACATCACAGATGGTCTCTAGCGAAACGATCACTTTTGAACGTGCCGTTCTTTGTGATTTCCATTTTCTCAGCACAGGCTAATCCCACTTCTAATCGATGTTATAACTTTTCTAAAAAAGAATGGTCCTGCTGGCAAGACCTTAAAAGAGACACTTCTATCATCATTAAACAGGCAGACAAAGGTGGAGGAGTGGTAGTCTGTGACGCAACTTTCTATGATTCAGAAGTACTTAGACAATTGGACAATGGGATCTTCCATCTTAAACACAAGGGGGACCCTACAGAGACTATACAAGGTGAAATCGTAGCCCTGGTTACACGGGCTAAAGATGCCGATAGCCTTAGTACCAAAGAATTTTCATTTCTTACTGATAAAGGAACACGCATACCTCTGTTCTATATCTTGTTAAAAATCCACAAGAATATATTAAATCCTCCAGGTAGACCGATAGTGTCTCTTTGTGGCTCTATCTTAGAAACTTTGGGAAAATACATTGATTATTTTCTCAAACCATTGGCAGCCAGTACACCGACCTATCTGGCCGATACCACCGATGCTATTGTCCATTTGGAAAATTTTCCGTTTGATCCAGACAAAATCTTGTTTATCACTCTTGATGTCGAATCCCTTTATTCGAATATCCCAGAGTCAGAATCATTGCCCATTATTAAATGTTTCTTGGATCTCAGAGATGACCCGCAGTTGGTCCCAAGCGAATTCATTGTGGATCTCCTCCAAATTGCCCTGACCAAGAATTACTTTAGGTTTAAAGAAAGTTTCTACCTACAAGTTAAAGGTACCGCAATGGGTGCAGCATTTGCACCGAATTACGCGACCCTTTTTATGTGGGCTTTTGAGAAGGTCTCTATCTTTGATACCTCCAATCCCTTTTTGCCATCTATTCTTTTTTATAAAAGATATATAGATGATATCATAATTGTGTGGGACAAAACGACGGGAGATCATGAAGAATTCCTGACTTGGATTAACTCATTGAATGACCATCTCAAGTTTACCATGTCGGTGGATAGTGCATCTATTTATTTCCTGGATCTAATACTCAAACACCAGAATGGGGAAAGGGCGCGGGGTGTTTGCGTCCCGCAGGGGGACTTTTGCTTGGCCCAGGAGGGCCTTCGAACTTTGGCCACGCCCCCCCCACTACTAACGCCTGGATTTGTGAGCCCGCCGGGTGAAGCCCGCGGGGAAAGGGCGCGGGGTGTTTGCGTCCCGCAGGGGGACTTTTGCTTGGCCCAGGAGGGCCTTCGAACTTTGGCCACGCCCCCCCCACTACTAACGCCTGGATTTGTGAGCCCGCCGGGTGAAGCCCGCGGGGAAAGGGCGCGGGGTGTTTGCGTCCCGCAGGGGGACTTTTGCTTGGCCCAGGAGGGCCTTCGAACTTTGGCCACGCCCCCCCCACTACTAACGCCTGGATTTGTGAGCCCGCCGGGTGAAGCCCGCGGGGAAAGGGCGCGGGGTGTTTGCGTCCCGCAGGGGGACTTTTGCTTGGCCCAGGAGGGCCTTCGAACTTTGGCCACGCCCCCCCACTACTAACGCCTGGATTTGTGAGCCCGCCGGGTGAAGCCCGCGGGGAAAGGGCGCGGGGTGTTTGCGTCCCGCAGGGGGACTTTTGCTTGGCCCAGGAGGGCCTTCGAACTTTGGCCACGCCCCCCCCACTACTAACGCCTGGATTTGTGAGCCCGCCGGGTGAAGCCCGCGGGGAAAGGGCGCGGGGTGTTTGCGTCCCGCAGGGGTGTTCGCGGAACGCTGAGGGTGAGCGTTGCACTCCTGGTTTGCCCGCAGAGATGTCACTCCAACACTGATCAGAGGGAGGTTGGAGTTTGAAGCCGCTGCTCACCGTATGGAAGCTGCTGCCGTTTGCTGTCTGTCAAGGAGGTAACCTAGGTGTCATTCTCTCACTGGCGCCTTTTTTTTTTTTTTTTGCCCTATTCCTGAGTCTACTCTCTGGGTCCTTATGCCGGACCACCATGCTCATGCCACCGGGGGGATCCCAGCCCCTGTACCCCTTGTATTTTTTGGACCTGAACTTGGCCCGGGTCCCCCTCCCGGCGCCAAGAGGAAAATCAGACTGCTAAAGAGGAATCGGATAGCGGGTCCCTTAGCTGCCTTGACAACACATTGTGCACCAGGAACCACCCATGAGGCCACAGTACCCGCTAATCTTGGGGATACCCATTTCCTGCTCAATGAGATCCGTCATCTTTTGGATAGTCCAGGGGTAGAGCCCTTCCCCATACCGGCACAGAGTTTGGTTGCCTTACCCTCTGGGCTCCGGCTGGACTCTCCCATTTCATCTGTTTTGGCTGTTTTGGCTGCGGGCGACAGATTGTCACTACCGGCCGAAACTGCCCAAAGGGGCATATCCTCCTCAAGCTCCCACAATAGTTCGTGGAGCGATATACTCTCATCTACAAGTTTAGAGGGTAGCTCCCCCCTTGGCGTGTCCCCTTCCCGGTCGGTCAAGGACACTATCCAAAACAATACATCTTGTGGGAGTAACCATGAGCCCAAATTGACCTCTGACTTACCTACAGAGGAAGCGCCCTTGCCTAGAGGGTGTGGGTGTACCCAAGTATTGGCGGAACTGGCCATCATCAAGGATCTGTTATACGCTTTGCTAGAGGCTCTAAGGAATGGAGTTGGAACCGCTCAAGTGGAGGAGCCCATGATCAACACCCCAGCTGACGAAGGGCACATGTGCCCACCCCTGGAAAGCCCCTCAAATTGTCTACCTGCAGAGGTCCCTCTGGTTTTGTCCACCTCCAACGGGACTGCCGTTGACCTAATACAGGCACAGGCCTCTGCCCTCATGGCCCCCGACTGTACCGAACCCAAAGCCCAGAGTCCATGGAAGTCGGGGGATCAACCTAAGTTGCTGGAATCAGGAAACCCCAATCATACAACAGTCTTTCTTCAGGGGGTGCCCAAACTGGCACCAGACAAGCGAGAGCCAAGGGACGCTTTACTTAACAAATGCCTATTCTGGCTAAATACTACTGGAGGCTGCCCGTTTGTACGTAGAGAGGCTTTGGCGGGGTGCAGCAGAATTACCAGCATGGGCAAAAACTCTCTGGACAGCATCAAATTGACTTTTTGGGACCATAGTATAGCACACAGGGTTTGGGGAGGTGGTGGTCGGGCTGGCAAGTCATCGAAGAGTGGGATTTCAATCAGTATGCCCCCTTTCCTCAACCCTGTTACCCCTGCTAGATCTGCCACAGTAAAGTCTGGGGGCTTTCCTAGTAACAGCCTCCTTTCAGGTGCTAATTTGACTGTCTTAGGCCCAAGGCGTCATGGGTGTTGGAGGAGGCATGGGGATGGTGGGACTTGATTTTGGGCCTAAAGATCTGTTAATGGATCCCATTGGAGGGGGTGGATTGCTCGCACTGCCCTGTAGTCTTCTCTGTGGTTGATTTTATTTAACTCTGTATAAAAACCGTATTTCTATTCTTAGAAATGTTTTTGTAGGATGTACTTTGATGGTCATTTCTTTTGGCCGAATAAAGTTGTTTGACCCGTTATCATTGTGGACCTTTTCCGTAAGACTAGGGATCGAATTACTATCCTCCACTTTGATAGTTTTCACCCGCAGTCTTTAAGGGAAAGTATTCTGTACGGTCAATTTTTGAGGGCTAGGCGGAACTGCACCAACAAGAAAGATTTTATGTCCCAATCTAACATCATAGAAAACAGACTTTCCCAACGAGGTTATCCAGCTCACATATTGCGACAGTCCGGTAAAAGGGCGAGATATCAACATCGCGAAGTCCTGTTGACTAAAAATATCCGCACCACCCAGAACCAGTCACGTAGAGTCTGTGCCATGATCTACAACACACACCATGCCAAAATCAAGAAGACTATTGCTAAGCATTGGCATTTACTTCAAATGAACATGCCCGATTTGGAACATCCCATGTATGCATTCAAAAAGGGCAGGAATTTGAAGAGCTGGCTATCTCAGGCAGATAGACTGCAGACCAGCCAGGCACCCAAAACCATCACTGAAATGTGGGGTATGGAAAGAGTTTCTGGCAACTATCCCTGTGGCAATTGTTGTCAGTGCGGATCTACTACAGTGACCAACACGGTCACCATTAACCACAGAGTCTGGAAACTGAGGGATCACATTACGTGTAATTCTAAAAACGTGATTTACGTGATTATGTGTTCATGTGATAAATCGTACATAGGAAAAACCTCTAGACCTATTAAACTGAGAATCTCTGAGCAAAAGTCTAGAATCAGGACTTGCAATCTTTCTTCTCCCTTAGTTGCTCATTTTGTTGAACACCAACATGACTGTGAAAACTTACGTTGGTGGTGTCTTGAAAGAGTTACGGGACCAGACCATTATGCCATAGCCACGAATTTGTCGCGAAGGGAACAGTGGTGGATATTTAACACCCAAAGCCATATACTGGGCCTGAATGCCCATGAAGAATGGCATGCGCTATTTCAATAGATCCTCTGTCGTGACGTCTTTTGGACTCAGCTTTATAGGCTTTGGTTATTCCTGGTGCCTTCGATACGGCTTTCAGGCATTATTAGCCTGTTCCATTCCATTGTTAATCATTCTAGGTGTTATGTCTACCTCTATACTGGTAGAGATCTACCACTGCATGGGGTGCATTATAACTTATTTTTTCCTTTATTTTTATTTTTCCTTTGTTGTCTTGACCCCATGGTGGAACGGGTAACGCTGGGCCGCCTGTATACCTTCAGGGGGCGTGGTTACATCCATTCGGCTCCCTTCCATTGCACGGTACGCGGCCCGAGATTATACGTGCCTTTCTGTGCCAATAGTCACGTGCACTAGAGACGTTGTAGACGTCAGTCCTGATACGCCCATTGACGTATTTAACCCCGGACAAATGCCAACACAGGAAGTTTGGTTACCGACTTCCTGGTTTGGTGTCTATGGCCTTTGCCGCTGAGGTAAGTAACTTTGAACGGGTAGCTAGGCGGAATCTTTCACGCTTTTGGCTTTGTTTTATTTCTCATTTTCAAGATTAGGTCAAACATCTATATAGATTTACCTATATGTTGGGACCTTGTAGTACTGCCACTTAGACTATACAACAGACACACAGATCCTGTTTGGACTGATGTAAGTTCAGTTTTTTCACGAACTTTCAGATTACGCTGCTTCATGACTTGATTCCATACAGCGCAGTGTTGCATTCTATGTATGTGATACTTTGGGACATTACAGATGTCTTACTAGTTTGTTGTACTTTCTATTGCCCCACAGACTTCGCCTATCCTTTGACATTTGGAGATTCACCCTTCTGGGGAACCTTTCGACATCCGATTCTGTACATGTAGTTCAGGTCGTTCTACACATTAAGGAATCATCTGTTGATGGTTCTTGATTGACAGATCTGGGCTTGATCAATGGTGAGCATAATGACAACTATGATGTCGGTTCTATCCTTCTTTGGGTGCAGGATCTTCCTTTATTTTTATGGATACCACTGCATCACTCATTCGTTTCTTTCACTTTAATTCTCAATTTCTTTTAATTTATCTTTAACATATGGGCAGTCCCATTTTTGGGCTCCTCTTTTCTATACATATGTTTTTTTTTGTATGTTTATTTCATTAGAGTTATATTTATCTATTTTTCTACTTCTGGTTTTCTCTTTGGCTGCTTGTATCTTGCTCGAATCTGTTAACCAGAGAAATTCATGACCAATTTGTGGCCTTCTTTTCTCTCATTTTTTACAGATCTAATTCAATTGTGATTTGTTTCGGTGTGGCCGGATCGCTATTTCCTGGACTTTTATGTCAGGCTTCTGGGCCCACCCCCAAAGGGTCTGAGATCATGGTAATTAGATTTTCTCCCCTACTAGCCACTATACATGTCCCAACCCAGTGTTGGGGACCGGGTCCTTCATCGGGATCCTCAGATCACTTGTTTTTATGGTCATTATGTATGAATGATTGTGCAGCCTATATGAAAGGCTGCTTTGATGTTAGCATTACTATTTTCTCGTTTCTTTTTCTTTATTTCACTGTTTGGAGAACATACATTTTTAGTGTCTCTTTTTAATCTATAACATTTGTGTAGGTAATTTCAAGACACAGATGAATCTTCATGAATGTTTATACGGGAATGCTACGTCCTGACGAAGATGGACATCATCTGTAATCCAGCTAGATGTGTTTTCCATAGAAACTATCTGGTTTAAGGCGCCATGCTCATGATACTGTTTTACGTATTTGTGGTTTATTTCGCATGTCACCTTAGTAGTTGACGTATACCATCCCATGTTAGACTTTTTAGAGTATGGGTTTATGAATATCATTTTTGTAAAGACCTTTCAGTTTATTGCAATGTTTAAACTGCTAGATTCGGCGGAACTAACGACTTTTTTTGCTGCAACTATCAGGATTTAATCCATCTTCGAAATCATTTCGAAACCATCCCGACTATATTCGGTTGACTAGGATTTTTTCCACCCGAGGGATTCCCTTCTCTCGAGTGGATTTTATCCTTCGACATTGACTTGGACTTATTTTGGATGATGGTGATTATTACCCAGCTTGTAATTGGGCAGCAGGTTCCCAGCAGCTCTATTGTGATATTAGCATTTTTCTTCACATTTTGCACTTTATTCATGTTGTATAACTATGTCCTATATTTATACTTACTCTTATATGAGCTCTGATCTATTTAATAATCATTTTAATGTTTCTAATTAAATAAAGAAAAATAAATACATTTTTCAAAAAAACTTGTCTATGTATTATGTGTAGTGATCTGAGGGGTTGATTGAGGGACCGCCCCGAATACTGGTGGGATTGTGTTTATAGTGGACTTGTTTATATCCGCTGGCTTGAATTCTGTGCCTTGTTTCTGGGAGCATTACAATGACTGCTGCCTACTTAAGTGAAGGGCACCCAACATCTTTGTCTGTACTGGCCCCATTTTATCCTTGTGGGTGGTGGTCCTTACGTACCCTCCCTTTCCTTCCTTTATTTCTGTGTCGTATGTTAGAAGATCAAGAAAGATGTAAAGCAACGGAACAAATTAAAGAAAAAAGCTCCTTTCAGCAGTAAAACATGGATTTGCCAATGAAAGGATGCAGGCTGCCCATCTGTCTATATGCTCCACACATTGTGCGGCTAACAATGGGAGGCGTGGCTCTGAAACATTGCAGTCAGTACGGGTACAAACAGCAGCCTGTAAAAAGAGGGTTCTTCTTGAGTTTCTTGGCGCTGCAAAGGGTTGAACTGCCCAAGACGTACTAGAGAAACACATGCTGTTCTTCCAAAAAGTGCAGCAATGCATTTTGCATACGTAGCAGAAAAACTTGAATGCCAGGATCAGGGAGATGAACGGCATTGGTGGGAAAAATGTTTGTGTTATGAAACATATTTCCATTGTAGAACTAACACATGGTCACATGTCGGAAAAAGGCACAAATAGCCTTCTTGGCAACTTGCCTCGCCGTCTCCATTTCCAGATCAAATCAAGAAGATCGCAGCCACAGTCTAATCTGGGTAATGCTACAAAACATTATGCAGTAGTTTGGAGGCATACGCATGACCTGCCCAAGCGCGTCCATCGCAAACAGCAGAGAAATTCCGGTAACATGTCCTAAACTTTCAACTCCACAATGAAACAATGTATTGTGTGGATGATCGTGAGTCACCAAAACGCCACAAAGAGGACCAACACTCAGCCACTTTATTGCAAGTATTCCATACCAGTGCGCACCCACACAATAGATTCGAAAAAGGAAAGCCACTGCACAGTGTTTTGCATTCACTGGCCACCAGTGTATGTAGGACTCCCCAAAATGCATAGTCCGACTCCTGCAACACACAGCCACAACCGTACGCTCTGCCTCCTTCTCTACAGATACACCTTCTACTACAGTCTGTGCGTACAAACCACACCCAGAAACCTTACTGCGCAATCCCTTACCCTCCACAGCCCAATTCCATGCCCGCCATCCTCAAAAGCCCCAGATGTGTCATGTGTAATCCTAGACCTGCCGCAATGTCCGCAGACTTTTCCTGCTGTGTGCGCGGGGGAGTGGGTGAATACATTTCAACCAGGGTAGGGGATTTCATTTGTAGTGGTGGCTCTAAGAGCTTTTTTTTTTTGGTGCTTGCAAAAAAGCTCCTTTTTGCTTGGTGTTTATACAGGTTTTAATTTTCTTCTCCTCCTCAAATTCTTACAGGCAGGCATGTCTCGGCAGCGTGGAGGATATATTGTGACTTCAGAGCAGCCAGAAGCACGGAAACTGCTCTCCTGAACATCTGTGAAGATCTGCTCTCCAACCTGGACTCTAACATTCCCTCTGTCCTCATCCTTCTCGATCTTTCTTCTGCCTTCGACACGGTCAACCACATCATCCTGCTCAACCGTCTCCATGATAACCTGGATTTCACTGATCAGGCTCTGGCCTGGCTGATCTCTCTCCTCTCTGATCGACCCTCCCAGGTCCAACTGGGGTCCTTCCTATCATCTATCTTCCTCTCTACCAGTGGGGTTCTCCAGGGGTCTAACCTCTCACCCTGGCTCTTCAACCAATACCTGGCAACTCTCGTCCACTGCATTGCCATTTTCTGCTCGAATTTCCAGTGCTACACTGATATTCAACTCGTTTTCCGGCTGCCCTCGGCCACCTCCTCTCCCTCATCTCTGACTGCCTAACTGCCATTCAAGATTGGTGTGCCGCCAATGATCTTTGTCTGAATGCCAGCAAGACTGAGATCCTCCTCACCAGCACACCATCCCCATCCTTTTCCCTCACTCTCTGGCTGGCCTCCCTTGGCCCTCCTCCTACCCCTACCTGCGAGGCTAAGAACCTTAGGGTCATCTGACTCCACACTTTCCTTCTCCGCCCATATCTCTGAGGTATCTAAAAAGTCAAACTTCCTACTGCACCTCCCCAGAGGTACTCTGCCTTTCCTCTCCTTCCCTCAGAAGCTCACTCTCTCCCAAGCTCTGGTTCTCTCTAGGTTGGACTATTGTAACAGCCTCTTTCTAAATCTACCTGCCTCTACTCTCCGCCCTGTGCAACTTATCCAGAACAGGACTGCGAGACTTGTCCTTGGCCTCAAGCCCTGGGATCGTAATCTCTCCAGCACTGAAATCTCTTCATTGGCTCCCAGTGGATACAAGGATTAAATTCGAAACCCTCTGCATTGTCGACAAGGCTTTCTGGGGCCTGGGTCCAAAATACCTTCAGCTATCCCTCCGCAAATACCTCCCCTCTCGAGCTCTTCACTCCTCTACCTCCCTCCGGGTCAATCGATTTTCAAAGAAACAAGCTGGGGGAAGATCTCCATCTAGGGCTGGGGCCTCCCTCTGGAACAGCCTCCCTGTCACTCTAAAACTTAAGGAGAACCATCTCCGGTTCCAGAAGCACCTCAAGACCTTCCTCTTTGCTTCTGCCTTCGCTCCCCCTTTCCCCTGCTGATCTGCTCTCTTGGCACTGTGCACCTGGCCACCCCTCGCACTGGGGACTGTATCTGTACCCATACAGCCCCCCCCCCATATTTTTCTTCTTTTTCTACACTTATCAGACTTACCCAGTCTGCTGCCTTAAACACAGCACTTGCTGGCTGCACTACCACTGTTTATTGCCTCCATTTCTATGTATTTGTATTTATTATTTATCTGCTCTCCTCTGCTCCGCACTTTCCACTCTCCCCCTTCCATGCACTTTTTCCTTTTCCCCTTTCCCATGAACTTGCGCGTTCTCATTGTCACTGGGCCTAGTAAGATCGTTGTTTTCTCCCCTATTCCCATCCCTTGCCTAGTTGCGCTCTGAAACACTTGTGTACGAGCGTGATACAAATGAAATAAATCACAAAACAGGGCTGCCCGCTGTCACCAATGCTCTACATATTGGCCCTGGAACCACTTGCAGTCTTTCTAAGGGCAGAATATAGCAACATGGGAATATGCATTGACGACATCACCCACCTAGTCTTACTATATGCTGATGACATGCTCTTATATGTCAACAACCCAGAAGAGAACTTGCCCCACTTGCTAGAGGTAATAACAGCGTTCGCCATGCTATCGATATATGCATTAATAAAGACAAATGCTCCTTATACCCCTTGGCGGTACTTAAGCGGGAACACAGACCACTTGCCTAGCCTGGGACTCCAATTGGCCCAGGTCTCTTTCCGTTACTTGGGTATAGAGATACACCACGACCCATCGGCATGGCACCGGGCCAACACGCTAGCAGCTCTCAAAAGGATCACCAAGTCCATGGCGTTTTGGAAGACGCTCCCCCTGGGGATGCTGGGCAGAGGTGCCCTGCTGAAGATGATAGTACTCCCCCCACCTCCTGTACTACTTTACTAATGTGCCCTACATCATACCGAAGCAATTCTTTAAGCAACTAAACACGCCAGTGAGGGAATTCCTGTGGAGTGGCGGTAGAAGCAGACTAGCATTAGGAACACTACAGCGAGGCTATAAACCGGGTGGGTTTAAACTCCCGAACTACGAATTGTACTACTTCACGGGACAGCTGGAGTTTTTGGCACAGTGGCTGGGGGACCAGACCACCATAGAGACCTCTCTTGCAACCAACCTTGCGCCACTGCTACCTGGACCTCGCCCTGTGGAGAAGAGCATGGAAAACCTTGAAAGTCCCAGACCCCTGCTCACTACACATCACACTAGCAGGACTGATGAACTCTCAACTTGACGCACTTAAAACCTACAGACACCACCGGGAAGCTAAAGGGATAGCCCAGATAGGAGACCTCTGGCGGGAGGGTCAGTGGGTGGAATTCCAGACCCTAATGGCAGAAAACATACACAAAGGTCAATTCATACTATACAAAGGGATAGTAACAAATGAACAAGAGGGGGCCAGGTTTGAGCACAGGGGAAGGAATGGATGAGGGACTAGACACATGGTACAACATAGCAGTAGGGCATAATGTGTCCAGACTATATGGATGTTAGGCAAAGTTTGTATGCAGTACCCTCTGGGAACACAACTCTGACTACAGATATAGGAAACCCAACCTTTGGTATACGCTTGTACTACACAGTTTTGGTAGCGGGTTGAGCAGCCAGGCTCATCTCAAGAGGGGTCAATGTGAGCTGTAGTGGAGTTACACAGAGATTTAGTTACAAGTATTCAAATAAACTCTTACTTGAAACACTTGTGTATAGACGCGTTACAAATGCCATATCATATCACTCAAGGTTTCTTGCATAAACAATATTAATTTATCAGTCAGTTAGAATAAGCCTTTTTCAGAAGGGAGAAATATAACAGTAACACACAAATACACTTCATGAAATACACACTCTTAATATCTCTAAATCAGTAGACACCATTTTGGGATGGCCTACAGACACTACCTACACCCTCAGGTGACATCAATTGCTAGGGTGCTGGGGACATTAATATATCACTGTTGCATTTAGAATCAGATAATAAGTCCAAGGAAAAGATTATTTAGAGTACAAACAAAAACATCAAAGGCACACAACACCCACCTCTTAAATGTGCACTACTGAACGTACGCCCCATACCTGCACATGCCCTCGAGATAAATGATCTACTATCCACACTTAATTTGGACTACTTTGCATCACGAATCCTGGCTCAATGATGCCTCCTGCCCAGCCGTCGCACTAGGTCTAACAGGCTACACCACCCTTAGGCAACATAGATGTGATAAGATTGGAGGGGGAGTCGCCCTTATCCACAAAGACTCACTATCCATCAGATTAGCAGACCATAGTACATGGGGTGGTAATGCCAATATCCTATCAGCCAAGCTTACGCTCTCCCCCAATAATCTAAACATCCACATCCTATACAGACCTCCCGGACTCCCAGCTGACTTCCAAGAGCACCTCTCCCATCAACTCAGCAACATTAAAAAGTCCTCCAAAATGCTTCTATTGGGAGACTTAAATTTAGGATCCAATGATCCTAAGGATAAATCTGCCGCAACCCTAGCTAAAGAACTCGCAGACTTAGGTTTCTCCCAAAGAGTCCTCACCCCTACTCACTCCAAAGGCCGCACCCTTGACTGGGTCATGGATCACAACTGTGCATCCAACATTACCTCAAACACCGCCCTTCCTTGGACGGACCACACATGCATCGAATTCCTCATGCCCACCAACCCTAAACCTAAGACTCTCACCCACGCACCACCTGCCACAATAAGAAGTTCTAAAAAAACTCAACGCAGACAACTTGCGTCCCCACCTTAAAAACCCCTGCCTAGCACCACCTTTCTCTCAGGACCCAAATATACTATCAGCCATCTTCAATGATACTCTAACCAATGCCATAAACTCTATAGCCCCACTTGAAAGCAAGAAGGAAAAAAAATAATTTCACTGCAACTCTTGGTTCTCGGAAGAACTCCAAACCCTCCGAGCTCAAAAGCGCCAGTCGCTAAAAAACTGGCAAACGGATCCGAGTGATCTAAATAAGAGCCTCTTCAAACAAATTGCCCTCCAATATAAAAAAGCCATCTTAGCAGCAAAATCCAACTCCTTCAATGATAGGATCTCAAAGGCCAACTCCCAAGCTAAAGAACTATTCGCAATCTTTAATGAATTAGTCACTCCTCTGGCTATCCCTGACGAGATAACTAAAGACAAAGCCTGGTGTGCCAGCATTCAGTCCGCCATGCTCAACAAAATAAAACTCGTCCAGAACAAAATCCAAAACCACTGCAAAGCCCTCCCAAACCAAAAATCCAACCGCCCTACACAAGACAAGCATAGTAATCTCAATCACGCTTAATTCTACTTCAGAAACGTCACTGAACCGGAGGTCCATAATCTCATCAAAAACCTCAAACCATCCCTCCGCAAAGCAGAAATTTGCCCTCCCAAAATCATCAAGGAATGCGCCAATGACCTAGCACCCCCGATTACTGCCTTCATTAACGCATCTTTCCAAACAGGAACTGTCCCAAACAATCTCAAGGAAGCCTGGGTGCGGCCACTTCTAAAAAAGGCCACACTTGACCCAGCGCCAGCCAACAACTACAGACCGATAACGACAATCCCATTCCTCCTAAAAATCCTGGACAAAGCAGCTCACAACCAGATCCAATCATACATAGAAGCCAACTCCATACTAGGCAAAAGACAATCTGGCTTTTGTGTCGGGCATGGAAGAGAATCTGCCTTATTAGACCTCAAAAAAATAAACTCTCTCAGATCATGGACAAAGGCAAACCTGCCTTGCTCCTCCTCCTCGATCTATCAGCTGCTTTTGACCTGGCAGATCACCAAACACTCACCACCCACCTCACCCATGCAGACCATTTCTCTAATCAAGCAGCATCCTGGATCGCTTCCTTCCTTGAAGGAAGAGCCATGAAGGTCTACTCCGACACAGCCAACGGAGATCCTACCACTATAAACTGCAGTGTCCCCCAAGGATTTTGTACAGCCCCCCACCCTCTATAACCTCTTCACAAAACCCCTCTTCAACCTACTTGACTCCATGGGTGTTGCATAAACAGACTATGCAGACGACACTCAAGTACTTTTACCCCTAATCTGGACTCTATCACCAAGACGCCACAGCCCTTCACAACATCTATGCCACTATCCAAGCTTGGATGGCAATCAATGGCCTCTGTCTTAACGGGGAGAAGACAAATTCTCATCCTGAGCCAGTCAAACACATTATCGAAACTAAGCCCCCAATACAACAACTTCAACATAGACAACTCAACCATCTCCGTATCATCCTCTGTCAAGACTCTAGGTGTTCACATTGATGCAAATCTATCGATGACCAAACAAGTCGGCGCCATAGCCTCTGCATCAGCTTTCAGCACCAAACTCATCAATGCCATTAAACCCTACTTATCCACCCCCAACCGCTAGAGCCACTATAGAAGCCAAACTCGATTATTGCAACGCCCTTCTAGCTGGCACCTCTGCCAAAAACAGACTGCAAACCACACAAAACAATGCCCTCAGAGCCGCCATGAGCATCCCTAGAAGAGAACATATATCCCACGCCAGACGTGAAGCCCGGTGGCTCCAGGTCAAAGACTGTATTACTCTGAAAATCCTCACCATCACTCACAGGTGCATCAAAAAAAACGCTCCAGCATACCTATCTGAAGCAATATCAAGGACCACATCCACTCGCCCCACCAGAGCTCAGTACACCAACCAGCTACACATACCACGCATAAAGAGAGCCACAGCGGGAGGTCTAGGCTTCTCCTATATTGCACCAAAACTCTGGAACTCACTCCCTGCCACCCTTAGAGCTGAAACTTCCATCTCTGTATTCCGCAACAACCTCAAGGCCACTCTCCTCAACTAGCAAGTGGAGGACTGCCTCCTCCACTTCTGCAATGTATATTGTAATATAACACAAATGTAATACAACTATATTGTAACCTGTGTATATACTGCTGACTATGTAACTATATTGCAACCTGTATATATATATATATATATATATTGCTAATGACCATGTAACTAAGTAACTAAGCTTTGTACTGTAACAAGTGCCACGATGTCCTTGGTCTGTTGTGCGCTATATAAATATGAATAAAACAAAACAAAAAACATACAAGAGACCACAAATATTCTTAAGCAGGCAAATACTTTTGGTTCCTCCAAGAAGAGTCATTCAGTACAATAGGCTAAGCCAAAGTCAATGGGCATAAGTCTTCTATAGGATGAAGCACTTCTGTTAAGTGGAAAAGTCTTTGCACAAGTTCTTAGGAGTCTTTGAAGAAAAGAAGAATCAAATGTAGGGCCACAAGCGGATTAGACTTGCGAGTAGTAGAAAGTGCAAGCAACTCTACAGTAAGAGGCAAGTACCTTTAAAATGAAGAAAAGATGCAGCAGATGACTTCCGTTCCTGTGCAGCTCTCACTGTTCCCGGGCCTCAGTCGAGAGGACAAGAGGGAGGACGACGGGGGACTCCTGCAATGCACTGGGACAGTCAAAACCTGCTACTGGCAAACTTCACTTTCAGTGGCTGTACAGTGTTTCAGCTCCTCGCGTCTACCACCAATAGCAACACTGCGGTTCCTGGCTGTCGAGATGGACTTTTCTTGCTTCTGGGGTCCCGCACTCTGTTGAGGGGGCTCAGGCTCGGTCAGTCCTGCTTCCTGGGAGTCCAGAGGATCTTCCTGGAGCTCTTGGTCAGCTTAAAAGCAACGCACACAATCTGGTGTTTCTCTTCCTGGCTGTACGGTTTCCAGCAGCAACTCTGGAAATTCAACCAGCTCCGAGATGGATGTCCAGGTGGCTTACTTTGGAGTAGATTGGTCCCATCAACTCAAGGGGAGAAGTCGTCCTTGCAGCGGCTTCTCTGTCGATACGAATTTGGAGTTTCAGCACAGCAGCAGGGTTTCACCGGGCAAACCAACAGTCCAGGAGTTGCAGCAGGCGTCCTCTTCAAGTTCTTCGGTTCCTTTGTCCAGTGGTCAACTCTGCCTTCCAAGCCAAAAGACTTGCCATTCATTCAGTTTCATTCAGAAGCTAGAACAAAGGGGATATTAGGTAACCCCTCCAACACTCTATTGTAGGATAGTGTGTGCTGGGTCTAGAAAGCTACAATGGTAAGTAAAGTCAATTTCACTTTACTGTTCTTGGAAACAGTAGTTTATCCAAGAGAAGGTATTTAAACCTTTTGAAAATCTGGAAGGCTTCCCTGTGTCACTGCACTGAAGGTGCTGTGTGACACAATGTAAAAGATGATGCCTATGGAGTTTGTCAGATTCCACAACCAAAAGAAACGGTTAAAAAAAAAAAAAAAAAAAAAAAAAAAATCACATTAAAATACATGAGTGTCGGAAAAAAGGGTTTCACTCTTTCCAGGTTAAAGAGAATCAAGTCCTCAAAATCCAGCAAAGTTGCTGCGAGGTCACTAAGGAGGAGGGAATTTGCACATTTCTGAGAATTCTCCCTAACAATGGATTGTTCTTGAGCATCCCAAAACGCCCCTGAGCTACCAGTACAAAAACAATGGGAATCGAAACACCAAAAAACCCTCACGGACGAACAATGGACAAGGTCCCTAAATTACATAATGAAGCTCTCCAGAAACGTGAGGTTCCATCAAACACAATTATACGTTAACGACAGGGCGTACCTCACCCCCAGCAGAATATCAAAAATGGGAGGCAGCACAAGGCAAACCGGTCCACGATGCACCACAGAGAATGCAGACATGCTGCACATGTTCTGATCCTGTCCAGTAATAGACATATTCTGGGAACAGATGGGGACAAGAGTCGAGGGCGGAGGCATACAAATTCATGTGGGGACACCAGAATCCTATCTGCCAAGTATTTTTCCGAGGGGAAGCAGGCAGAAAGTGCACCTTGCAAAAATGAAAGCCTTAATTAGCATCTAAGCGAAACTCTGAATAGCGATAGCTTGGAAGTCCAACACAGGCCCGGCACTGGAAGCATGGTGGGCAGACTTGGAAAGATGGTCACTGGCTGAGTCGACGTAAGGACCACGGCCCTGCAAAGAGGTATGCGTGAAAGCAGCGTGGAAATAACAGAATGGAACCTGTTAGTGCAGGAGCTATTCACACCCAGCGCTGGTAACGACGCAGCGACTTCAGCGGAAGAAGGGAAGCAGCTTACATTTGACCGAAACACGGAGGACATAGCCAACTAGAGGGTCCCGTAATACGAAAGTGGACAGCCTGGGAAAGAACCTCTTGGGACAGGCAGTCCTGTAAATGTTAAAGAGACAGTGAACAGATAACGTGATAAGACTGAAATTACGCCATAGCATAAGCCATACGATGCTCCCGTCGATGTGTGTGGTAATGTACGAGAAGTGGTTTATTCTCCATTGTTTTGTATGTTGTATGAAACCAATAAAAACTATTTTTAAAGAAAATGTATGTGCAGCAAAAAGGCATAAGGAGGAGGTTAGACCCTGCCCATTTTCCCCACACAGGCTTGCCACATACAGAGTCTGCCCATCAGGGGAATGTAAAATGTTCATTTTGTTATTACACAGTGTTATCCCGGTAAATTTCTGGATGGATGTTGGATCTACCTTTTTTGGGTTCCCGGTGGTCTAGGGCGCTTTAGGATGTTGTGGGAGCAGATTCAAGTGATGTGGGGATTGTTCAGCAACATCCCTGCCATGTGGGAATGTGGTTTCCCTCTTGGTTGTAGCAACTTCTGGCATGTCTGCTACAAAACAGGTTTGCCGCTATCTTGTCACTTGCTCTACTCCCTGGTCTTCATTTTCCTGCAGTTTTCCTACAATGGACAAGAGAAGACAGGCAACTACTTTGCAGAAGCAAGGTAGGAGATATTGGTGGCATGCAAAGAAACATTTCGGCACCAGGCTGGGCAGGAATTGAGGTTCAATCTGAGGCCTCCAGTGAGGACCTCCATCAATCGTTGCAATGTGGCAGTGGCCCCATGTGGCCCAAAGGAAAGCACAGTTAAGTGGTATAGGCCATCAGGAGTGAAAAATGCAGTCTTTGGTTTGGCTGTTTCGGCCATGGACACCAGCAAGTTTCCTTTTGTAAGGTCCAATGTGGAGATGAACTTGGCTGGACTTAGCCTCTCAAATAGCTTATCATTTTGTGGCATGTGGTGGGTGTCAAACTGAAACTGTAGTCATTATGAAGAGCATGAATGGCGATAACCATTCACCATGGGACTTCTCTATTACACCCCCTCCTCCCAGGTCTAACCACCCCCCACCCCAAAATATTCTGCAGCCCCTCACAGATAATCTTTTTTCCAGGCTTGCAGTAGTCTGTATGGTTTCAAAACTGACTACCCTTCTGGGTTGGGCGATGATTCGGTGGACTATTCCTTGGACTCGTCCTGATGTCTGTATACCTGCTGAGCCATCAGGAGAGTTCTTGATGTTCTTGAAGGCTTAGTTCTAATGGGATAGCCACTCCCCAAGAGGCAGTGGACTATATCTGGTATTATTCAAGTATAATATCAACAGTTGGGATTACAGTTTTCTTTCTAGACCTAGAATTTATTAATATGGTATAGTTGTGTTGGTTTCCACTGATCAAGCTGTTGTACTTTACAAGTCAGGTGGGAGACCTTTTCTGTCATTGTGTAAAGCCCATGCCACCTGGACAACAATTTGTTTTGGGTTGTAGGTAGCAAGACCAGTACGTAGTCGCCCACTTGGAAGGTCTGCGGTCAGGCTTCTTTAGTGTAAGTTGTTTCTTGCCTGCTCTGAGCATCTTCCATGTGGGCTTTTACCAACTGACGGACCATTTCCATATATTCACAGGAATTTGGGATTATTGGTTAATCACTTGGTTGTCAGCTTTTGGGTCCTTCTCACTCTTCTCTTAGGTGCAAAAAGAAAATCTTCCCCAACACTTGACAACCTTTCCCCCATAGAATTCTATGGAACCCCATTGTTTTTGCTTGTTTTGAACCCTGAACTGAGATTTTGGAGGAAAGTAAAGCCTTCTGCTTTACCTCCCTTGCTTGTTTTACTAATTCCTATGGGGCAACCGACTAGTCCCCAAGACTGTCAGTACTAAAAGACTGTCTCTTTATGAATTCTTGCATTTTTACAATTGCACACATCACCTTACAATAAAATGCAGTTAGGATACTTTGTATCCTTCTACCTTTTATATAATAGTTCATTTCACAACGGGTCTAAAACAAGCTGGCGAGGGCTGTGTGATTTTTACAGTACGTGATACTTTCTCGTGCACTTTTGCATTTACCACAAAGGACCACTAAAGATGGCAAGTACTCTAAAATGACTGTGGTACAAAAATGTGTGTTTGCTCTTTGGCCATATTGTCTTTTGCGCTTCTTCCTGCCTGCTCATTGTGAGAAAATGACTTGTATGGAAATCCCTTTACCAGGTAAAGCTCTGGCTTTTGCGGCCAAGGAGGCTTTGTGGGTGAAAGGAATAACTTAAAAATGAAAAGTAGATCCACAATGCTTTCCAAAAATGCTCAGCGCTAGCAACCAATTGAACGGCTCACATGCAGACATTTAACCACAGGTCAATAGGCCAAATATGCAGTTTGGGGGCGAGTGAGAGAGAGAAGAAACGTGCAGCTTCCCAACAGCCCTGGTGTAAAAACTGGAGGGGGATTTTCTGAACTCCTGCCCCGAATATGTCAGTAGAAGCACAGAGCACTCCAGCCAAGGTTCACTATAGGGTGGCAAGGGATGAGCAACCAAGGTTTAAGCTCTCAGGAGGTGATGCAGGCTGGTTCTTAAGTACAGTGTAGTCCCCAAGCCCCCATAAAGGAATGTCCACAAACTGTTATGTGCCAACACAGTTCTTTATATAAATAAGATTCAATATATATACTCAATCATTAACACTTTGTGCCTTGGCAAATTGATATGGTAAATATGCTCAACGTCTATGTGGTACAACTATTAACTCCTTTAAAATTCACCAACTGCTGACAGTTCTAATGGCATACAAATCAAACAGCATAGGATATACAACATAGGAAGGAAGACAAGTTGGGTTAAACAATGTCAGAATGGTATGTCCAACTACCAAGACACATTTCTGTGGAAGGATCCCCTCCCACCTGGGCAACCTGTAATAAAGTCTATTAACAAGCCAGTCCATTCACTGCGCATGCGCGAGCCGCGCATGAAGAACTAATCGCGTCGGCTCCCGGTGGCCGCGATTAAATATCCTTCATTTATTCCGCTCCAGGAATTCGCCCGACCTCCTGAAGCAGCACAACACTGGCGGACCCATCCAGGCACTGCCTGCTACAACCCCGAGCAGAATCGGACCGGGGGGCGTGAGAAACGTCCCTGAGTCCGCCGACGCGAGACTCGCCGCCATTGCTGGGCGGTTAACTGCGGCTCCTTCGCCCCTCCCCCCATGAGCTGCGGCGGCCACTGAGGCCCTCGGGGAGCGGACGAGCCGGGGGGGGCCGAGGACGCCGGCCCGAGGCATCGCTCCGGTTCCTCCTGACTGCCGCCCGGGGCTCCTCCACCCTGCTGAGCCCCCTGCTTGAGACGGCCGTCCGAGTGCCCGAACCGCGGGCACGGCCGACGCTCGGCGCTGAAGCCGCGACGATCCTGGACACCAGCACTGCACGGACAGCAAGGGATCTCTACGCTGTGCTACCAGACCCGGCGCCGTAAACAGAGGCGAGCAGAACGCCTTTCTGCCCCCACCCGCCTCTCCCTCAATTTGCGGGACTGTCACACCTGGGGTTGAGCCGCGACACGGGAACCGGTAACGCGGTATTGCGCTCCCCCATCAGCATTAACGAGGTAAGGGCGACCGGCGGGATACCGACCCGCATTAAGGAGACGCCTCACCCCCCACCCAAAAGTGAATTCGGAGGTCCACCTGTGGGGGGCACGGAGCTGAGGGGACTGGGGACGCTCTCCTCCCCCATCACCATTAGCACCCAGATCTGGTGACAACGTCCGCAGCACCCTCCACAAACGATCGTGGGTCCAGGGAACTGGCAATAAGTTAACTGTGGGCAGTGACCCGGGGAGGGACGGAGGCCTCCCGTTGTAAAGGCCACGACTTCACGAGCACAAGGAGCGGGGCAGATACCCCACTGGGGCAGCCCGGTGTGAGACCGCGCATTGGGGCAAACCCCCGAAATTCACCGGACCAACCCCGACCAGGGACCCTTGGAACCGCCAACGACAAAGGGATCTGCCCCTCAATCGACACAATTAACGGCCTCCAGGGGCAGCACAAAGTGGCGCGCACAGCGGAGAGCCGCGGCTATCGCCTTCCACACGTCACTCATGAACTGAACATAATACGGGCTCCGGGGGGGCGTATATGCGGATGCCATCTCTGTGGGCCCGCGACCCTCCAATAGACACAACGGACCAACCATAGCAGGGGTCTGCTTCCAGCGGCCAAGCAATCCCGCCGGCACACCTGAACAGGGACACAATAGGGAAGGATCATCGCTCGACAAACCCACCCCAACTCAGACTTTACAACGACCCCCTGGGGGGCACCAATACGTCCCATCCGGACTTGCCGCCTCACACGAATACCCGACTCCGCCATGGGCAAAGATAAGGCTAGGAGGCAGACCCTACAAAGCAAAATGGACCTCTATACCGTGGAAGCCCCCCCCCCGCCTGGAAATGCAATCCCCAGCGGAAGCGGATGGTGGGGAAGCAGCTCAGGACCCCCAACTCTCCCTGAGAGACTTAATGAAGGCAATTGGGGACTCGAGAACATCGCTGGAACTCAAAATTGGCGGAGTCTGCACGGAAGTATCTCTCCTACGTCAGGATCTGCGCAATTTATCGTCCAGAGTAGGAGAAGCGGAGCAAAGAGTGTCGGACACAGAAGATAATGTCCGCCAGTTGGAACAACAACTCGCCATAATTGCCCAGAAGGTTAACCAACTAGAATACCGAGCTGAAGACAGTGAGGGCAGGGCACGGCGCAATAACCTCAGGATTCTTGGGATCCCGGAGAAAGAGGAGGGCCCCAGTGTCGAACTTTTCCTAGAAGACTGGCTGACCCACATCTTTGCCCCCAAGAAACTGTCGAAATTCTTTTCTATCGAAAGAGCACATAGGGTACCCACTGGGCGACCAACCCCAGGAGCCCCCCCCGAACTATAATTGCACGCCTCCTGAACTACCGAGACCGAGACGCCATCCTCCAGATGGCACGGGCCTCCGGCCCAATCACATACAACGGCTATAAAGTAGGGTTCTACCCGGACTACACTAAGGAGGTTCAGCGGGCCCGCCAGTCGTTTGACTCGGTTAAGAAAAAGCTTCACTCTCTATCCATCAAGTTCGCCCTCTTCTTCCCGGCGTTGCTCAAGGTCCACCACGAGGGAACGACACACCTATTCCACAGCCCCAAAGAAGCATGGGACTGGCTCGAAACACAGATCCTTAATGGGCCGACGACTCGACGCTCGCCCTCTGGGCCGCCCGCTCGCAAACCCGGGCCCGGGCAGGACTCGCCGCCTCCTACTCCGATGGGCCCCGAAACAGAAACACCAAGACCCCCCCTCAGGAATACCACTGAGAACGGATGAGGCCTGGGCATCACAGTACTGAGGTCACCAAGGGACACCATGGAAACTACACCACCGCGGCCACCACCACCTTGACACCGCAGTTCCAAACACAGTCAGGGCGTCTCCACTGGAGCCACCACCCTAGGTCGGGTCATTCCGACGAAGTTTACGTTCAACAAGTTATAAGTTCGATGTTAGGGCGACAGGTGCTCCCAGTTGGAAGGGAAGTGCAGGGTGGGGGGAGTTTTGGGGATTTGAAGAAGCAAAGTCACGGGAAAAGAAAGCTGGAAAACGATGAAAGCAGGCAAGTCAGACAAACACTACAGTGGGCCAGGTTCAGAGACGCAGGCACCTGCCAGTCTTCAGACACTCCGATGCGAGGCGGCCGCTGGGGGTCCCCCCCCACCCCGAGAAGGAAACAACTTATGCCCCCGGGGGGAAAATGCAACGGCCACTAATCCTCTCAGACACCCCAACAAATAGTCTCACGCTGACAGGATGAACTCCAACAAAGTGAAGATACTGTCCTGGAACGTCAATGGCCTCGGCTCCAGCATAAAGCGAAGACTGGTACTCCAGTACCTAAACCGACACTCGCCAGACATTGCCCTCTTAAATGAAACACATCTGACAGGCACCAACACCATCTTTTTCAAAAGATCCAACTACTCGAAGGTCTACCATGCCGGATTCACGAAAGGGGCGAGGGGCACAATGATACTCGTCCACAAGAGAGTTCCTCTCCATGTTAGGAAGATCAGGACGGACCCCCGGGGCCGCTATGTGCTGTTGCTGGCGGACATCTGGGGTGAGAGATGGGGCCTGGCAGCGCTCTATGCCCCCCCCACACTGACGAAGGAACTGCTCGCTGAATTACAGAACTTACTCCTGGAGGAGGAGGCGGATGTGTGGGTGCTCGGAGGTAATGGACATCACAATCGACACGTCCCACCTCTACGCCACTCACCACGTTTGCAGAAACCTCAGGAATGGTGGACACCTGCCGCACACTCCATGGCGACGAGGCAGGGTTCTCCTTCTATTCTGGGGTCCACAAATCATTCTCCAGGATCGACTACGCCTTCATCCCTCGCAATATAACCCACAGGCTCCTCGATGCTGTATTCCTCGCAAGAGGGATCTCGGACCACTCCCCACTTCTCTTGACCCTCAAGAACTCTTCCTGCCGCTCAGACCGTAACTGGCGCCTAAATACGTACCATCTCCGTCTCCCCGAGATTGCAGAAGAGCTAGAGAAGACGACAGCGGAATACTTCGAACACAATGTGGGCTCGGTGGACTGCCCGATCACGATCTGGGAGGCATACAAAACTGTCCTACGAGGGGAGGCTATCTCCAAGGTCTCCGCCTACCAACAACGCCAAGTCCAGAAGGTCAGGGATGCAGAGACACGCGTCCTGGAGTGTGAGCGACAAACCCTCATACAGAACACCCAAGAAGCAAAGGAGGCGATGCTCACGGCGCAGGCCGCCCTCAGTAACCTGTCCCTAGACAATGCACGAAATGCTCACCAGTTAGTCCGAAGCCAAATATATGAAAGGGGCGACAAAGCTAACAAGACACTGGCCTGGTTGGAGAGACGCGTGCAGAGCAGGGGACACGTTAGGGCAATCAGATCTCCGGATGGGACACTACTGACGGAAGATTCAGATATCGTCGAGGCATTCGCCACCTACTACAAAAATCTTTACACCCCGCCCACGGGGAACCCATTAGTCGAACCCTCCCGATACCTCGACCACATCGAAATCCCGACACTCCTGCAGCACCAATCAGACCTCCTGAATGCGGATATTACTGACACTGAGGTGCAGGAGGCACTGGCACAACTCCAGCCCGGGAAAACTCCGGGCCCCAATGGGTTCCCAACAGAAACGTGGAAGTGCCTTGGTAGCATGCTCCCCACCCACATGCACCGCATGTTTCTACGCAGCAGGGAACTAGGAGCACTCCCCCCAGACCTCAGGAAGGCATGCATAGTGGTCATACACAAGCCGGGGAAACCCCCGGAGGAATGTGCCTCCTATCGCCCGATATCCCTGATTAATGGCGAAGCGAAGGTCCTCGCCAAAACACTCGCCAACAGACTACTGCAAGTGATTGAGACCCTAATCCACCCGGACCAATGCGGTTTTATGCCCAATAAGTCGACTCGAATGAACTTGCGCAGGGTCCAATTGGCGCTATCCAGGGCAAAGGAGATACCAGCTCCACTCGCCCTCCTGGCGGTGGACTTCGAAAAGGCGTTTGACTCAGTGGGGTGGGATGCCTTGTGGGAGATCATGGCCAGGATGAACTTGGGGCAGACGTTTATATCGTGGGTAAAACTGTTATATGCATCCCCGGAGGCCACGTGAGGGTGAACGGCATGTCCTCCAAACCTTTCCCCCTGGGTCGAGGCACGAGGCAGGGGTGCCCGCTGTCTCCACTCCTCTTCCTCCTGGCCATCGAGCCACTAGCGATTGAGCTTAGAGCTAACACCAACTGGAATGGTTTCGTCTGGCCGGGAGGGGGGGAAGACCGCCTTTCGCTCTATGCGGACGACCTGCTCATATACCTTAGTAACCCAGGTGTCTCGTGCCCGGTGGTCTCCCGCATACTCTGGGAATATCAGTCATTTGCAGGCCTAAAGGTTAATGAGGCCAAAACCATCTTCTTCCCGATTCAGGGGGGTGAGCCTGCGATCCCGGAGACCTGCCCATATCGCGTCTCTATCAGGGAATTCAAATACCTGGGTATACGGCTTGACCCGACGCTCGATGGGTTCCCCCGACTTAATATACAACCAGTAATAGAGCGGTTCATCAGAGACATCTCCCACTGGCAATCTCTCCCCCTGTCCCTAATGGGCCGGGCCGCACTATTCAAAATGATGACCCTTCCCAGACTGTTGTATGTCCTCCAGAACGCCCCGTTCCCCATCCCCCGGGAAACCTTCGCACTCATCGAAAAGAATCTGCGCACATTGCTTTGGGGAGGGAAACAATCCAGGATTGCCCTTGACACGCTCCAAAGATCGGTGTGGGAGGGAGGCATCGGGTTACCTTGCATACGCACCTATTACTTGGCCACACAAATAGGAGTAGTGAATGACTGGATACATGCAGACCCCACACAGCCACACAACCGTATAGAGCTGGAGACCATGTCCCCACTAACACCGCTCCAAATCCTCTACGCCACCCGCGACCAACTCCCGGCGCTGCCCAAAATGTCCCATCATATCCGGAGGGCTTGGCGGGCCGCTCACAAGCTAATTGGCTGGGAAGGCCAGCCAACACTGTCGCAACCCATATGGCACAATGCGCTCCTCCCAGAACTGGTAAAAATGGGCCCCTTCGGTCACTGGCTGACCAAAGGAATACACACATTAGCACAAATTATACAAGAGGGCCGCCTCTTGAGCTTTGAGACCATGCGCGAACGATTCAACCTGGCTCCCATGGATCGGTTTCGGCATGCGCAATTGTCCCATGCAATCCGCGCCCAATTCCCCGACACGACGGTCCTACCCCCTTGCTCCCCCATCGAGACCAATATTCTCCCGCAGTACATCTCTTCTAGGGTCACTTCCAGCCTCTATCAGGCCCTTAGCTCATTCGGGACTCCACAACTCGACGGACTAAAGGCAAAGTGGGAAAGGGACCTGGGCCCCCTGGAACCTGAAGACTGGGTAGAAGCATTAATGTCCCCCAGAGAAATTGGGATAGAATCCAAGCTTAGGCTCATACAGTTGAGGATCCTACATCGATCATATCACTCGCGCACTGCAATGGCCAGATGGGGTGGAATAGAAGACGAGACATGTGTCCGATGCAAAACTGAACCCGCCACCTTCTACCATATGATATGGGACTGGCAGGTGATACAGGCCTTCTGGGTGGAATGTGTTAATACAATCTCAGCCGCTCTGGGGACACCAATTCCCAGGGACCCCAAGATGGTACTATTGGGCATTGGAGGAGAAGTAGACCTGTCCAAACATGAAAAAATGTTCTTGGCAACGGCGCTGGGGGCGAGCAAAAGGCTTATAGCGGCCAATTGGGGGTCGGACGAACCATTGAGCCTGAATCGATGGAGTAACGAGCTGGACCGAGGTGCTACCTTAGAGCGCCGAATTTATAATGCAAGGGGCTGCCCCCGTAAATTCGAGAAAATATGGGGCAAATGGCTAGATGCTCAATAAGCTCTGTGGGTGGGGGTGCACCGGTAGTGATGCTTGCCTTGTTTGCCTGCCTGGTCCTATTGTTGTCTTGTTGTCTTCTGGTCCTCGGCCCTACGGGCCCCGTTGATATGGACGACTGCCTTCAACTTGTATACTGCTGAGATTGCCTTCCACATGTATACTGCTGACTCATGTCTTATTCTTATATGTCTCTTATGTTTTGTTGTTTAAATTCAATAAACAGAGTTATTAAAAAAAACAAGCCAGTCTATTAATGTTTAAAATAGTCTTGCTTCCTGGTCAAAAAGGTTCTACTACCCCAATGTACCAGAGTTTGCAGAGTTTCCTCGACGGATCCCTCGAGGGTGGACTCCCTTTAAAGAGGGAGCCACAGGACATCAAGATTCCTTGAAGAAAATGTGAACACTCACCGAGATAGCAGCTTCGGCCTTCGCAGTGGCCGATCGATCGTGGGCGTCCTGTTAAGACAAGGCGTGCGGTGCACTTCTATGTAAAGAGTTTGTTGCTGCAGAGAAGACTTGACGCAGTACGTAGGCCCGGCAGCTGTGTTGGCATCGACGATTGAGACTCGACCACGGCTGGCTTTCAGATCTTCGGTGGTCTGTGTCTTTTTGGACTTCGGGTGGCGGGAAACCCACCAGCAGATACTCCTCAGCTCATCGACGACCTCGACTTTCTCCAGTGGGACACAGCAGTCGACGGTGATGGCAAGGGAGCCCTTCGCTTCAATGTTCTTAGGCAAAAGGTGGAGCGTTGCGGCTCCAGTCGCCGAGCAGCACGGCGTCAAGCTGTTCCCGGTTCTAGGCAACACTACCCGACTGTCTTCCAGTGGTTATGGAAATCCTCTGAACTCCGGTCGACAGCAATGGACATAGATGGCTTGATGTACAGACTCTTCACTTCAGATTTCTCGGTGGACCCAGTCTGCAGTCAACAGCCTTTTGGGACTGGCTTCCAAAGTGCCTCGGTGGAGATCAGCTTTCTGAACGATGTTCCCTCGAAGCTCGGGGAGGTGTCTCCTAGCCAGGCCCTCTCTCGGATCAGTCCTCGAAAGGCTCTACAGCTTTCGGATTTCATCGAAGGAAAGCAGCAGCTAACCATCTTCCATCTGGGCTTCAAGGATAAGCAGCTTCAAGTTTCAACTTCAGCTTCTGAACAAGTTGGTAAGTGAGAGGTCCCCAGATATACAGATCTGTCCCTCATTCACACTGCTGAGCCAAGCTCAGCCAGCCAATTAGTCAGAAAGGCATTCATGGAGGCAGGCAACCAATCAGGATCACAGGGCATTCAGGCCATTCACTTCCACCCAGACACCCATAACAAGGAATGTGGATTGGGGCAAGCACCCAGCGTTTCAGCACCCAGCGTTTCAGCACACCACACTGCATTCATGTCAGTTTCTGGCAGCTCTGTCTCATTCGGTCACACACATATACCAGACACCCATAACATGGCATGCATATTAGTCACCCTCCATTCACCCAGGTCCCACCCCAAGGGTGTACCCACAACATACAGTCACTGGGAAGGCTCCAGCCAGTCTGGCGTGGACTTCCCCACAATACCATATATGGTTCTTCCACCCAACAGCCAGTCAGGGGAAGGGACAGAGTTGGGGCTTCCCAGGACTTTGGGAAAACAAGCTAACAGGTAATAGAAACAAAGAGGCCACAGGGGCCATCTTGTCTCCTATCAGGAATCCACTGATTCCTATGGCAGGGGCTGGGTAACCCAAAATGGAGGATGCTCAAGAGCACCTGTCAAATTCAGCATGCAGCTGCCACAAGCCCATTCCCTGCTCTGTGGTCCACACAGGTGCCCAAAAACATACACTAGGGGTACAGGGTTGTACCCCCACCCACTGGCGTTGTAAGGGTATCCCAAACGTCTCCGTTCACCACAACCAAAAGGAGGAAGAGCTGCACTGCCAGGAGTCGCACATGGACTCCTGTGCAGAAAACACAGAACACACATAAGGGAGTATAGGACGACATGGAGGCCCTGTTCCTCCAATGCATTTCAGCATCACACCTGGACAGCATACTCCATAGTGAGGGATCATTTATGTCATATGCTGAAACATTTGGAGGGCCTCAGGTAGTCCACTGAAATAATGCACTCCCCAGCACTCTTCCTGGGGAACTCCCTGTTCCATAACATGGAGACCAACTATTGCGAGAGCAAAATAAAGTCCACCTGTAGTAATTACCAAGTGGAAAACACAGTTGGCAGTCTTCTACTGACAGCATCTGCAATAGTACTACTATAGACTACCTGGTGAGCTGTCAATGTATATGTCCTGGGGTATTGCCCATATCCATCACATCGTGACCACCTTGAACCGCTTGATTGATCCCACAATATGCTGCCTTAACTTGATATATGGCAGTGAAGTTGACAGTCAAGACTAATACATAAAAGCAGCTTCAAATTCATTGCATTATTTAGGTAAAGAAAAATATTTTAACTAATTCGTTGAGGAAGTTTACTGTATCAAAATACCTTTGATTTTGTCTGCCAATTCACTCTGATATAAGGTGTATCGCAAAGCATGGATCCAAGGTCTCACATCATGTTGCTTGCATGAACGCAACGCCTCACTGTAAAGTGGTATAAGACAATCCTGTGTATGATAAGTCAAACAGAAGGTTGCAACTTATTAAACATCAAAATATCCCATGTCACTGGTTTATGACAAACACAAACATTAGAGGCGATCAAGTCATTTACAAGTAACAAGGACAATGTTTTAAGAAAGCAGTAGGATGATGCAGTAGATGTTTCTCACACTAAGAAATAAAAGGCAAACACGTAACCTTGTGTTGGATGCCTTGTAATTGGAAAAAGAGATACACATGGTTATGCGACACTAATAAGAGGTAGCCTGCAGTAGGCAAGAAAGGTGATAGATGCTCAGCACCATCTTCCCTGGAAGGACAGGATTCATGCTTAAAACGTTCACCCATTCCTGATAAATTCACATCAAGGTGGATTCTGTTAACTGGAGCAGAAGGAGAGATGGACAATTCCAATCTAGCATTCTGGTCCATGGGTCCGAGCATTTTTTGATTGTGCCTGGCTGGCTTACCCCAGTTTGGTCTCAATGACCACTTATAGGAGGCTTCATCAGAAGTCTGAAAACCAATATGCGCCCCTGAGAAACACCTAAGGCACCCTGTTTCCCCTCTGCGAATATCCTCAGAGATGGTAGGTTTCACTGGTTGGCACAACTTTTTTTTATTTATTTAGTTGAGTAAACTCAACCTTTCAATATAAAACAGTACATAATAAAACAAAAGATCTTACATTTAATTAAAAGCATTATAACAAACTTTATAAAATTGTCTGAATTACATAATTACATATCACATCAAAGTTTACTTTCATAACAATAAGATAATAGTTAAAACTCAATTAGTCTAACTTGAGTATTCTTAAAAAGTTAATAGCCAATTTCATAGATATTTGCTGACCATTATATAAGCTATTCCACAACATTTCCGATGTTACCGTTAGGCAGAATTATATGCAGTACCCTTTGGGAACACCACACACAATTAAGACTACAAGTGACAGTACAATTTCACCCTTGGTACAAGCCTGTACTACTCAGATAAAGTGGTAGCAGTGGCTGAGCAGCCAGACTGATCTCAAGAGTAAGTGAGCAGTATCAAATAGTAACACAAAGGACAGCAATTACTATGATTCAGGCAAACACTGACTCAAGGTTTTCAAGTAAAAGAATATACGTTTATTTCACTCTTCAGTTGTATAACATTACACTATTATAAGCAGTTTAAAAATCACTCTTAATACACCACACCACTTCCCTTAAATTCCAGACAAGTTAAGCTCACAAAAAAATGAAGTGGGAGCAAAATGGCACTCCCGCAATTTAAAAGGGAGGGAAAGGCAAAGTTAACAGAAATTGAATCACACCAACATGTAAGTACTCAGGGCAATTGACCAAGAGAGACTACAATGATAAAATCAGACAGAAAAGGCTTAGGGCCAAAGTCAATAGGTCAAAAAAGTCTTTTGCTCAAGATAATACAGTTCAGGGTAGTTTGCGGTAAAGTTTGTGCGACGGATTGCAGACGAGGTTGGGTGGTAGAAAAGTTAGTTCAAAGAGGAGAGAAGGACAAGTCCTCGGATTGGAGAAAGATTTCAAACACTTTCACCACGGCTGAACGAAACAAACAACCGGATTTGCACGGTACCTTAAAACCGAGAGGGGGCTGTAACTGATGCAGACGTTCCTGGTAGTACCTGCAGGCTCACGGTTCCTGAAGCGACTGTCGGACTGATCAGAAGTAGGAAGACTGGAGGATCCTGCACTACCCAGGGAAGAAACCGGCAGCAGAGCCAAGCAACGAATAACAGGTGCACACCTTAAAACCAAAGCAGGGTCCGACCTTCCTGGCTATCCGGCCCACTGTAGCTCTGTACAGGGAATTCGACCAGAGGAGGGGTCCTAGCTTGCAGTTTGGGCAAACTGGTTGGTCCCACCAGCTCAAGGAAAGAAGTTTCCGGAGGATCTTCTCTGTTGTCGGATTCTGAAGATTCGGACCTGCAGCAGGGCTTCACCGGGCGTTCTGTCGTTGTAGGGGTCCTCTTCGGTCAGTTCCTCGTAGGTTCTTTCGTTCCAGTGGCGACTCTGCTGTTCCAGTCCCAGAGACCTGCTTTTTATGCAGTCTTCCCCCATTCATACAGCCTGGCTGTCAATCACAGCAGGGTGCCTGTCCTGGCAAGGACAGTCACCCAGCCAATCAAACAGGAGTGCGACTTGGGTTACCAAGGGAACCCATGGCAGGTGTCCTAAGACCCACTCCCTCACATCCTGCCTACCCAGACTTTCAGGCGCCTTAAGGAGGACTTCTGTGCAGAAGCCCGCGAAAAGACGGCGAACAAAGGAACCAAACCTGGTTTGGCGCGCAGAGTAAAACACGATAAAAACATTTACAAAAAGAAATGGCGAATAAACCCAGCCGGAACTGTAATAAAACATATGGTCAAGCGGATTTATGTTTGAGGCTAATATAATAGCCTAAAACAATAACATGGTTCTTTAAGATAACTACAGTATAAAAAATAGGGTAGATACCACTGCCACCAGCCAAGTCTTAGTGTAAAGGGAGCGAAACAATGCTCCAAGAGACAGACAAAAAGGGATAAGAATTAACCCTTTCCAATACTCCATGTAAGATGGGGTGTACTGGGTCTAATTTAAATGACTATTATAAAGTTAATGACAACTTTATCTTTTCTGGGGGACAGTAGTCAGGCCCAGAAAAATGGAGTCAGTGGGAAGTCTAAAAGACGACCCTGTGTCACTGCACTGAAGGTGCTGTGTAACACATGAAAATGATGGTGCCATGGAGAAGGTGAGGCTCCAGTGCCCAAGATCACACAGAAAGTAGAAATACACACAGCAAAACACATGTAAGAGTGGGAAAAAAGGATCACACTCTTACCAGGTGAAAAAAATAAACCCTAGAAATCCAGCAAAGTTGCTGAGGGACTCAGGAAGAATTCTCATAAATGACTAATTTCCCTTACCTTCTAACAGTTACAATCTGATAATCACAAAATAAATGACAGAAATACATCTTCCATTTTAATAGGGCAGGCAGTTAGCAAGTGTTTAATAGTTTCAGGCTGCTCTATCTTCTGGCAAAATCTACAGATATTTGTGTCTCTAGTTATTATTTTGTGTGTTGCTAACACTTCTTTAGTGTGCCTTAAATTTAGCTGAAATATCAAAAATGGGTCCCTTTAATTCAGTGCAGGAAATGAACCTGTGTTCTTGCAAGAGATGGCGTTTCATACATTCCTCTTGTGTGGTGATCCAATCAGACTACCACAGTTTAACTATAGCCCTATGTGGATTAGATTTCAAGAGATCCTCAGATATACCAGCCAATAGCATGTATTCCTGTATCTTTGCTTTCCACACGCTCATCATTTAATGCGTTGTAGTGTTTATGTATTTGGATATGATATCGATTAAAGAACCTAACTGAGAAGGCGTTAAGTATTTCCTATAAAAAAGGTACACATTTTCCACATACACATACCATTGAAGGACAATCCAAGTTCATATCTCAGAATGCACATGAACACACTTTGGGGAGCTTCAAGACTCTTTTCCAAAAGAAACCCTCGATCTGTAACCAACATTTTTCACGCTGTCAAGTTCTGGATTTGGCGCCATAAATGAGGATGGGAACAACCTTCTGTTATAGAAGGTAAGCAATGGCAGTAAGGAGAATTAGCCATATTTAGCATGCAAAATGCACGCTTGAGCTATTGCCGTTTTTATTTTTCTATGCAATTCTAGCAGATCAGGTTGATCAGATACGTGGTTGTTGGTATTGAGTCCCATTTACTTGTACTCATCAACAAATTGCAAGGGTTTCTTTTGGAGCAGCCACATTAAGGAAGTTCTCTTAATGCATTGCCTAGTCGCACTCATCAGTATTTTGGACTTTGTAAGATTCACCGTCAATAGGTTTGATTCAATGCATTTGCCCAGCTGTAATAAAAGCAACTGGAATCCCCTGGGAGTCTTGGCCATTAGCACCAGATCATCGGCAAAGAACCACCAGGGGATCGCATGTTGTCCCAGTTTCGGAGAATCAGAAGCAATGTGAGTGAAATGGTGCTTCATATCTGAAATTAAAAAAGTGAAACGTGTGGAGGCCAGGAGACACCCTGCTTCAGCCCCGTAAAAGGTGGAAATGAGGGCTGAGAGCTTACCATCCAAACAGTTGCACCTGGATAATTTTGGAATTGGAGTATCCAGTGCTGAAGATGAGCTGGACATGCAGCTTTTGCTAGTTTAATCCTCAATAATTCTCTTGAAATTGAATAAAACGCTGTTTGAAAATCCATTAACGCAAGATAAACTGGCTGCTTCATTTGCCATTCATGCGATTTAATAGCATGGAGTGCATGTAGATGGACTGTTGTCCCCGGCACAAAACCCGCCTGAAAGGGATCCGGGAGGTTGACCGTTAATATCCACTGGTTAAAGTCTTTAAGGATTAAACGAGCGAAAAGCTTGCCTGCTACATCAAGGAAGGCAACTGGTCTCCCTTTTTATATACGGGCACGATGATGTACCTTCGCCATGATGGGGTATTTGGTGAGTATGAATGACTTGAGAAAAGATAAGATCTTGGCCCATGCCTCTGGATGTGATTTGAGCATCGCATTGGAGAGACCTTCTGGATCTGGAGCTGTAGAAGTACTAAGTTTAGATATGTGAAAGATCAAGTCTTCAACACTAAAATTGATACCATTGTGATCATGCAAGATGTGCTCTGTAGTCGGGCCAATTAATGGTGTAGCAGCATATAAAGTTCCCAGGTTCCTTCTGGCATTGCCTTTATCTGCATAGGCGTCTGCATGTTATTGGTCTTGGGTAATTCCCATCTTTAATCTGAGTGAGCACATTCTCACCCATGATGAATCCAATCTTCTCAGTAAATGTCTGTACCATCGGCAAAAGCCAATAGATTCCAAATAGAAATGAGAAATGTCTTTGGCATTATTAGATTAAAATACCTCTTTCTCAATTCAAAGGGTGAACACCCGGCCGACACAAACACATCAGGCCTAAAACCCCCTTCGACCTTCAATGGTGTCCCCCGAAATACTTGCCTTCAAGAACAAAATAGCGAGATAACAAGAGGACATGTTCAGTACCAAAAATCAGTACACAGACAATCTGACTAAAGCCGAAAGAATTGCCCTAAAACATCTAGAAGACCACACGTCTTTCAGGATAAAACCGGCAGACAAGGGAGTTGGCATAGTACTATGGGCCAACACACTATATCATGCAGAAGTGAAGAAACATCTGGAGGATAAGCACATTCTATAAAATCTTCAGAGGCAAAACCACTAACAGAATAGCAGAAGAAATTGAAAGCCTGTAACTGTTCTCCAGCATGGGTCTGGCATGGATTCATATGCTCATGAATATTCCCAGTCGTCAGGCTGGGAATCCACTGTAAAGAAAAAATCAGTTTCAGTTTTGTTTCTGAACTGTCTTTCTCCTAATAACCAATCACTGGTCTCTGGGTCTTATTGCCCCCAGCCAATGACTGCCCTCTGCCTAAGTCCCTCCTCTGGCAGCCATCTTCAGATTTGGTAGCACGTAAAGTGGCAGTAGGACCAAGTGAAGAGCCGCAGAGGGGACGGAGGGAGGATTCGCATGTGAATCCATGCCAGACCCATGCTGGAGAACAACAGTTACAGGTAAGTAACTTGTTCCTTCTCCAGCATGGGGTCTGGCATGGATTCACATGCTCATGAATACAAGAATACATAGCAGTACACACATGCACAACCACCGGAGGGGGCAAGACTCAACATTAAGCATTACATCAACTCAACATTAAGCATCTCTTACCTCCTCACCAGGCCCACCTTCAGGCGAACAGGTTGTGCAGCACTGCATGGCCGACTCTGGACTCCTCCCTGGAATCCCGGTCGACGCAGAAGAATCTTTGGAAGGTGTGCGACCTCCACGTAGCAGCCCTGCAGATGTCCAGCAAGGGCACACCAGATAGGAACGCCGTGGTAGCAGCCATGATGGGGTATTTGGTGAGTATGAACACCTTGAGAAAAGATAGGATCTTGGCCCATGACTCTGGATGTGATTTGAGCATCGCACTGGAGAGACCATCTGGAGCTCTGAAGTACTAAGTTTATATATGTGAAAGATCAAGTCTTCCACACTAAAATTGATATCATTGTGATCACGCAAGATGTGCTCTGCAGTCAGGCCAATTAATGGCGTGGGAACTCAGCACCACGTTGAGCTCCCACACCGGGGCCGGAGATTTCGCCAGGCGGGAATGACCGGAACAGTCCTTTCATAAACTCCTTCACCAGGCGATGGGACCACAGAGATGATCGCCACGAGTTCTGGTGAAGCGGGAAATCACCGCTAGTTGGATCTTGATGGAGGCATGAGCTAGCCCCACCTTGGCCAGCGAAAGTAGGTATGGCAGCACTTAGGGGCCGTAATCCGCAGAGGGTTAATCTGTGCACAGCACCAGACAGAGAACCTCTTCTATTTGTGTCCATAGCACTTGAGGGTCGAGGACGCCCTGGCCTTTGCAAGCACCTCCTTGCAGTCCCCCGGGATATCGTAACCTCCAAACCCTAGTGCTGCAGGAGCCAGGCCTGCAAGTTCAGCGACCCCGAGTCGTGGTGGAGGATGGCGCCTTCTTCTCTGGCGAGAAGATCCGCATCTGTCGGCAGATTGACTGGGGGGGACGCCGACATGTCCAGGAACCAGATCTGCCTCGGCTACGCCGGTGCGACGAGGATCATCCTGCACCGGGACCATCTGAGTTGACTGATGAGTCACAACGGTGGGAACGCATACAGGAACAGGCCGTCCCAGGGGAAGGGGAAGGCATCGCCCATGCTCCCTGGCTGGGGAAACCTGCTGGCGAACTTCCGGCACTTGGCGTTCGTCTCTGTCACAAATAGGTCGATCTGGGGATTGCCCCATCGTCAGAATAGGAGATTCACTTGATCCTGCCGCAGCTCCCACTCGTGGCACGAGCGCAGCTCCCTGCCGAGTGAGTCAGCGATGGTGTTCTTTATTCCTGCCAGATGGAAGGGTACCAGAAACATCCCTTGGGTGATGGCCCAGTGCCACAGATCCTGGGCTTCCTTGGATAGGGCTGGGGGATCTGGTGCCTCCCTGCTTCCGGATGTAGAACATTGTGGTGGTGTTGTTGGTGAAGATCCTTACCACCTTGCCCTTGAGGGACGGAAGGAACGACCTGAGGGCCCAGAACACGGTTCGGAGCTCCAGGACATGGATGTGTAGTGACCTCTCCTCCGGGAGCCAAAAGCCTCTTGGGTGGAGATCTCTGGTGTGCGCACCCACACCCTCCAGGGAGGCATCCGTCATCACCGTTTCCTGATATGCCGGGGTCTGGAAGTCCATGCCCGCTGCCAGATGCACGCAAGTGCCCCACCAACGGATCGCTTGGCGGAAGGTCTGGTTGAATGAGATCCTGTCTTCGAAGCGGCCCGTCGCTTGCATCCAATGGGCGTCGAGGAACTCCTGCAGTGGTCGCATCCGCAGTCTGCACAGGCGCACGAGGTAGATGCATGAGGACAACATGCCGAGCAGGGACTTGACGGACCTCACCCTGGCCAGGTCCATGGCCGACAGCTGCTGCACTTTGCCCAGGATGGCCTTCGTCCTTTCCTCTGGAGAAGCCAATCACGCCACTGTGTCGAGCCTGGCTACCAGGAACAGGGTGACTTGCGACAGTACCAGGTGGGATTTTGTGAAGTTGATCAAGAATCCCAGATCCGTGAGCAGTTTAACAGTCTTCGCTGTGTGATCGACGGCGAGTTCTCTTGACTTTGCCCGGATGAGCCAATCGTCCATGAAGGGATAGACATGGAAACCCTGCAGGCGCAGCCGCACCGCCACTGGTGCTAGGCACTTAGTGAACACCTTGGGCGCCGACTTCAATAAGAAGGGAAGGGCTTTTAACTGATAGTGCCGCCCTTGGACCACGAATCGCAGGAACCTTCGATGTCCTTTTAGGATGGGGATGTGAAAGTAGGCATCCTCCAAGTCGAGCGATGATAGGAAGTCGCCTTCCTCCTGCTGTCCCAACACGTGCTGGAGGGTGACCATCGGAACTTCTGGGACTTGATGTACTTGTTTAGACGACAAAGGTCCAGGAGGGGTCGCCAACCGCCGGTCTTTTTCCCTTACGAGGAAGTACTCCCGAGCCCCGGAGCCTCTTTGGGACAAGTTCGATGGCTCCCTATTTTAGCATCGCTCGTACCTCCAGTAGCAGTTGAGGGATGTGGTTTTCCTTCCTGGCCACACGTGGAATACTGGGATACTTCATTAGAAATTCCAGAGTGTGCTTGCGGGCCAGGGCATCCAGCACGCAACGGTCGGTGGAAATTGACTCCCACACGCTGATGAATTTCGCCAGCCGGCATCCCACCGGGTGCTCAGGTGGGGGCCCGACGCTACGGCTGGTTCAGTCCTGCTTGGCCGTGGCCTTATCGCCTTGGCCTCCTTGGCGACAATGACGAGATCCTCCTGTCTTGCCGTGTCATCTGTAGGCCTCCTGCGACGAGGAGCAGCCGCCAAATCCTTTGGAGGCACCTTGCTTGCCTCTGGTGTTCCAAAAAGACGGGCGTCGCTGTTGAAGAACACCCAAGGCCGGAGCCGTCTGTGTCCGCCTTGATGGCCTGCAGTGACTCGTCCACTGTCTTGCTGAACAGGTTGTTCCCGTCGAAGGGCATGTCCAGAACCCTGGTCTGAACGTCCTGGCGGAAATCGGTTGCCTTGAGCCAGCCGTGCTGAAGGCAAACGCTGTTGCCCATCTGGCGAAAACCGGTGTCAGCAATGTCCGTGGCCACCGTAAAGGCGTGGTCAGAAGCCACCTCGCCTTCCTGTAGGATCATCAGGGCCTCAGCCTTCTTGTCGTCCGGGAGGAAGTCCAGCAGGGAAGCAATCTTAAACCACAGCTCCCTGTTGTGGCGTGCCACAATCGCGAGGGTGTTGGCCGCTTTAATCATCGTCGCCGCAGACGAGATGACCTGCCGTCCCATGGCGTCCAGTTTCTTCCCCTCGCTGTCTGGCGTGGAAGTCGAAGTTGAAGCTGCCACCCCCGCCGCTTTCTTCTTGGCTGCCGCGGAGACGACCGGGGACGGCTGAGCGCTAAGGCACATGGGGGTGGAGTCTAGGAAGCAGTACTTCTTCTCGTACTGGCCCCTGTTAGCAGGAGCCGTGGACGGGTTCTTCAGGAGCATCAGCCCCTCGTCCCAGATGTCATCCAGTAGTGGAACTGAGAGGACCGTCATCCTCTTGGCCTCACGCCGCTGTAGAGGAAACCTTCCTTCTGTTCTTCAGGGAAGAGCTGGAAGAGCTCAGATGCCCTGGCGATCATGGCCTGGAAGGAGGCACTTTCGTTGGGCAGGGAGGCCCGAGCGGGTGGTGATGGAAGGTCCATTCCGTTGTCAGTACCGGCGTCATGCGTCCCCGCCGTCGCCGTCTCCGTTCCAGTCTCATTCCTGGGAACAGGGGAAGGAGATGAGGACTGTGAAGGCAGTGCAGGCTGGAAAGGAGGTGGGGGGGATGAGTTCTCTGCTTGCTTGGTGGACTTTCCGACAGTCCAGGCTCTGCTGGATCGTCCGTTGGGGGTAAGGGCAACCTGGTCCTGGTCTCCGTACACAAAGCCTGAATCGGCATCAAGATTGCTCCTGAGTTGTCTGGCGACGGTTGGGGAGTAGGATCCTCTGTCCCCTGCACAGCTCCTGGTTCCTTGTCGGCACTGCCGTCGCTTTCTTCGTCTGCCTTGTCGGGATCCCTCCCGTAGAACCGGACCCCCTCGAACTTCTTGTTCAGGATTTTTGCGACGCCAGCCACCTCCGGAATATGTGTCCGTAATGGCCACCGCGCCCCCCCCCCTCTTTTTCCACCCGGGGGTCTTATCAATGGGCTGAAAAGAGGATTCCCTCTGGGGTGGCAGGGAAACTCTAGGCCCCTGTTAGGCAGAATCCTGTGTCGTTCTCTTAGGGAGCACTACAGAAGATTAAGACTATAGGTATATGCAATAAAGCCCCTTTGGTATCAGTCTGTACCACAAAGATTTAGTTGGTAGCTGTGGCTATGCAGTCAGACTTATCTCAAGACGGAGATGAGCAGTATTCAGGGTTTACATATTAGGACAACAATAATAATGGGACAAGGAAACACTGACCAAAACTCTATAAAAAAGAATATATTTTACACACTCTGATGTTCACACACAAATCAATATTATAAAAGCAAGTTAAATCAGTCAAGAAAAGTATACACAACTCCCTATTTCAATTGTAGACAGGTTTGAGCAAGAGTGAAAATTGAGCAAAATGGCACAGTGAAAACCAAGCAGAAATGGCACTCAATTTCTAAAAAGGGAGGGAAAGGACAAGTTATACATGGTTATACTCTTAACCACACCAGCAACACTTCCCAAGAAGATTGTGAACAGGTTAGGCAAGGCAGTACTTTAGCATTCGCAATACTATGAGTGAAAACCGAGCAAAATGGCACTTCACAATTTTAAAAAGAGGGAAGGAAAAGGTGGTTATAAGAGTTAGGTGCACCAACACATTTCTAGGTGAGAATAAATCTAGATAAGGCAGTTGTAAAAGATTTAGCCAGAGTCAAATGGTACAGGGCAATGTGCCCAGGATCAAAATGTTCTAGTAGCTGCAGTCAAGTCTTTGGTTAACAATTTGAAAAGGCGGTTGTAGAAGGTGAAAGATATAGTTTTAGATGAAAGGGTGGCAAACCCAGTAGGTAAGACAAGGATTTAAAACACCTTTAACAGTACCCAACGAAACGGGAGGCCTGGCGGAACAATGTACCTTAAAAGTGGAAGAGGCTCCTGTGGTGGCGGTAGTTCTTCCTGGCAGTTCCTGCAGTTCGGGAGATCCAGCAGAGGAAGAGAGGCTCTCGTCGTGGTGGAAGGTTCGAGTTACTGCACTGCCCAGGGATGAAACCAGCCGCGGTGCTGCCAAAACGAATAAAAAGGTACGCTCCTTTAAATCGCGGTCTGGGTGGACGTGTGCCTGGCTATCCGGTCGCCTAGTGCTTGGCACTGGCGATTCGACCAAGGCAAGTCCGGGAAAGCGATTGGCAAACTGGTTGGCCCCGCCAGCTCAAGAGAAGAAGACTTTCAGCAGAAGATCTTCTCAAGTCGTTGGGGAACAGTGGTGAGGATCTGCAGCAGGGCTTCACCGGTGGTTCAGTCGTTGCAGATGTCTTCAGCTTCTCTACTCTTTGGTTTCTTAGTTCCAGTGGTGACGTCTTATCCTCCAGTCCTCAGGACCCTGCTTTTATGCAGCAAGACCCCCATTCATACAGCCTAGCTGTCACTCACACAGTGGGGTGGCTCTCCTGGCAGGAGAACCCCCCCCCCCAGTACATCAGGGCAGAGTGCGACTTTGGTTGCGTAGGCAACCCTGTCCAGGGTGCCTATTCCCCCTCCCACACATCCTGTCAACCCCACACTCTGTGGCGCCGAGAGGAGGGCTTCTGTGCAGAAGTCCGCCAAAAGGATGAACAAAGGATCCCCGACCTGGGTTAGGACTATAGAGAAAGACACGCAAAAGGAATTAAATCAAAGTTCTGGCAATAAAGACCTACGGAGTAAAGTTAATATTAAAATAAACCGGCGGTATGTTAGAGGCTGTCAGTAAAAGTGGTAGCCTCAAACAATGGGAAAATCCCATAGGAAAATATTTGCGGTCCAATATTTATGGTAGAAACCACTTGCTCCAGCCAGAAACTTGAGAGGACTTTACGGTACCCCCTTGAAAAAGAACAATAGGGAAAAACTATTAACCCTTTCCAGTACTTCCATATTAAGATGGGTTGTACCGGTCTTGTTCATAAAGATTAACTAGTAAAGTCAATGGGGACTTTACATGCCCTGTGAGATAGTAGTCAGTCCCAGGGTATGGAGTCTATGTTTGGGGGTCGCTACGACACCCCTGTGGTACGGCACGGAGGGTGCTGTGTACCACACATGTAAAAAGATTAATCCTAGGAGGGTGAGAAAAACCCCATAGACCAGAAGCACACAAGATAGCCTAAAACACACACTAGCAATCTGCCCAAGAGTGGAAAAAAAGGGTCTCTCTTAGCAGGAGAAAAAATTAAACCCCTCAAATCCAGCAAAGCTGCTGGGGGACGCTATAGTTAAGGGAAATTAGCCATAGAAGAGAATTTTCCCCAACAGCCCTGAGGTCGCCTCCACAGACTTCGCCAGGGCTGCCACGACTCCCTCGATAGAGGCCTTAACCGGGTTTATCAGGGCCTTCGCGACCTTGGGTGTGGCTGAGGCCTTCACCTTGGGGGGAGGGTCACCGCCTCGCTCCCCCTCGGTTGTCTGTCGGGATCGATCGGGGCTTCTCCTGAAGCTTACCCGGGTTTTCCAACTTCCCTCTTCCCCAAGCCAGAGCGTTGGCTCGTGGTTGATGGCATCGGTGATAATGCGCCCTGCCTGGCAGCCGAGGAGCCCGACCGATTGGCGCTCCCGGTGCCCGCGGACTCGCGCTGCTTTGCCTTTTGTTGGGACCCGGTCGCCGGGGCACCCTCAAAGGTTTTAGAAGACCGCTCTGACTTCTTACCTGCTGCTGGGCTCTTCCCTTCCAGCCAGTTGGTGAGGCGGATACGGCGATCCTTCATAGTCCGTTCAGACATGTTCTTGAAAAACGCACAGTCCTTCTCCACGTGCGTTTTGTCTTCGTGAAGGCAGTAGAGGCATCGAAAATGCTCATCCTCCTTGAAGACATTCTGTAATCCGCATCCAGGGCAGCTCCTGAACAGCTTGGATCTGGGCGTCGTGTTTCCTTTGTCCTGGGCCATGTCCACACAGGGTAGGCCTCAAAGATCTTCCGGAATCCTCCAAGAAGCAAAACTCGACAAAAACTTCACCCTTGAGGGGCGTAGAAAATTCCGAAACGGGTCCCCGTTGATTGGAAGTAGAAACGGTGGAGCTTGAGGCTCGATTGACCAAAAAAAATAGTTTAATGGGCAGTATGACCCAGAGACCAATGATTGGTTATAAGGAGAAAGACAGTTCAGAAACGAAACTGAAAATGATTTTTTTCTTTACCGAGGATTCCCAGCCTGACGACTGGGAATATTCATGAGCATGTGAATCCATGCCAGACCCCATGCTGGAGAAAGCGGAATACGGCCTGCATGCCTGCTGAATAACAAGAGACAGCACGAACGAATGACTGACTGATACGACAGCAGTGCATAAAAGCTGGGAGACAAAGGTAAATGCTAGCCCCTATAGACTACTTAGTCAAAAACATAGGGTTAAAGAGGAAATGCATATATTGATTCTTCTGGTATCAGCTGGATTTACAACCAGTTAGTGCATCTGCCAACGGATAGCCCACAAATGAAAACCCACAGCGTTCAGGAAAACAACTTTGAACACCCATAATGGGGGTGATATAAAACGGCATATGAAACCTCAAGTGTGTGATGCCATGTCGCCAAGTCCACTAATTAGTTCAGCTTGCACCAATAACCAGATGTGTACGCAGAAATGTAAGAGTGAAAGCAATGTTCTCCTTTACTTAAGATCTGAACGATTGACAATTTGAAGTCTTCATTAAGTGACGCTTCTATTATAAAAAAACTTCAGCTTCACACACAACAAAGAAATTGAAGGTTGGTAAAACAGGGCAAAAGCTCAGTTTAGAACAATAACTACATGAAAGGTACATTTCTTTTATATTTGTTTTTATGTTGATTCTTTTCATTCAGTGTCCTCTGTACATCATAATATGTGCTGGAAGCAGTCTGAAGCACCCCTATACTTTAGCTGTAGCTTGTGTCCTGAAGACGAATCTAAAGGAGCACAGAAGAGAGGAATAGACCTATCCACAAATGTGGCGCCTTCCTTTGATCCAGAAACACATAATCGTGTTGACTGTTAGGGAGAATTCTCTGTAAAGGCTAATTTTCCAAACCTAGCGAGTCCCCCAGCAGCTTTGCTGGATTTTTGGGGTTTATTTTTTTCTCCTGCTAAGAGTGAGACTCTTTCTCCCACTCTTAGACATGATTTGAGGTGTTCCTTTGACTTTGTATGTGTTCTATGGGCTATGGGGTCCTTTCCCCCATAGGGTTTCATGTGTTTTTGATATGTGGGTTACAAAGCACCCTCCGTGCAGTAACCCAGGGGTGTCGTAGCGACCCCCAAACATAGACTCCATACCCTGGGACTGACTACTGTCTCCCAGGGCATGTAAAGTCACCATTGGCTTTACTAGTCTTAAATTGGGAACAGAACCAGTGCAAACCATCATATTGTGGACGTACTGGTCAGGGCAATTCGATTGCCCCGGGGTCTGTTGTTCGAGAGGGCACTGTCCAGCCCCCCCCCCCCCCCAACCGAGGTTTGGCTGGTGGCAGTGGATACTACTTTTTATAGTCGACCGCAAATATATTGCTATGGGCTACCACTTTTTAAAATAGCCTCCAACATACCGCCCGTTTATTAAATTAATATAAATTCACCGTTTGGTATTTTTTGCCAAAACATGGTTCCAAAATGGCGTTTGTGTTCGCTTCTGTGACTCCAACCCAAGTCGAGCCCTTTGGTCCACTTTTTGGCTGGCTTCTCCACAGAAGCCTCCAAAAGTGGTGCCACTCTGTCTGGGTACCACAGTGGGTGTGGGAGGGGGTTTAGGGGGGGTTTAGGCACCCTGGACTGAGTTGCCTCGGCAACTCAAGTCGCACTCTTGTGTGATTGGCCCAAATGGTGAGCCGCCCGGCTCACCACTTAGCATGTTTGAGTGACAGCTAGGCTGAATGAATGGGGGTTTTCTGCATAAAAGCAGGGCTTTGGGGACTGGAACTTCAGAAGTCGCCACAGGACCTAAAGAATCCAAGGAGGGAGAAGCCGAGCCGACCTGCAATGACGACAACCCTGCTGAACCGTCTCACCACTTTTCCCAACAACAGAGGAGCTCTCCAGTCCGGAGAGTCTTCTTCCTTTGACTGGTGGGGATAACCAGTTTGCCCATCTTTTCGCCTTCCTGGATCATCTCGTGGCCGCCTTGCCCGTGCCAAGCACCCCAGCAACCGGAATACCACGGTTTACCACTACCGCGAAGAAAAGTGTAGTACCTTGTAACCGGGAAACTCCACGGCTGGTTTTTTCCCTGGCAGTGCAATGACCATCTTTCCTCCACGTCGAGACCTCCTCTTCCTCTGGACGAAACACCGACTTGCACCCGCTGCCAGGAACAACTGCCCCCGCTGGAGCGTTCTTCCCATTTCAGGTACTGTGTCCCGCCTGGCTTCCCTTGCGACAGATCGTTCGGAGTGACAGTAAATCCTCGACATTCTAACCTGGATTAGCCTGGGGCCCGTTAACTAACTTTTCCTGACTTGATCTCAATCTTTTGTGAACTATCTACAAAGACTCTTTTGGGCATAACCCCAGTGTGTGATCCTGGACACATTTCGCTTGCTCTCTCTAAGAGTGGGCCTGGCATTTGATATCCCTTGCTCTCCAGTAGACTTTGACTAAACCTGCCTCACTGTGGTTCTTTAAAAAGTATTGAAATTGTGTGCTTTCATAACTTTGCCTTTTCCCTCCCTTTTTCTATAACTTATTAGAGTGCCATCTTATGTTAAGCGCTCACCTCTGTCTGAAAATAAGTGGCGTTTCTCACTAAGACTTGTCTAATAAGTAATTAGGGTTGTATCTATATAATAGTGACTGTGTGTTGAATTTACTTACCTCTTTTTGTGCTAGTGTAATTTACAAGTGTGTCTTTAAATAAATAATTATATACTTTTACACCAAAGCTCTGGTCAGTGTTTGCTTGTGCTACTGTATCTCTGTACCTATTGTGTATACTCTATATACTGCCTAACACATCTTGAGAGATGTCTGACTGCTCAGCCACAGCTACCAGGTAAATCTGGGTGGTACAGACTGCTACCAATTGTGTTTACTGCCAACCACCTTTAGTCCTAAATCTTTTGCAGTGGTCCCGAAGGGAACTGCACAGGTTTCTGCCTAACATGGGGCAAGCCACTTTCCTCGCTGCGCCATCCTCTGAGGAAGATTGGGAAGGTGACCGGTGACGGTGCTTCCGGGAACCCGAGATGAGGACGACGAATGGCAGGAACCACTCCGGGACCGAGATCCCCAGGACTCCTTCCGATGAGGAGAGTTGCCCCTAGAATCATCGGTGGACATCCCCTTAGCAGCTGTACAGGACTTACTGGCTTTAGAACCCCTGCCTACCTGTAACTTCCCCTTACGCTCCTGCAAGGCCTTAGCAGTCAGCAACTGGCATTTCAAACGGTCGTCAGTGTCATGACTCTCGCCCCAAACACCACAAATGCGGTGCGGGTCTGTAATCGACATCTTAGACTTGCAGTCCCAGCAAGTTTAAAGCCAGACCACAGAATCGGACTGGTCGAAGAAGACATTCAGTAGGAATATACAAGGCGCGCCAAGTTCTCGAAGCAAACACGTCTGCGGAAAAAAACAGAACTGAGGTTACGAGCACCGTGCGTCCTATTTATAGCATCCGGTGACCTCGCCCTCGACGGAGGCCTTCGAAGGAGATCGACCAGACGCCATTGACGCAGGACGCCCTCTGCCGAAAATTTCCGAAGTAACAGCTGTGGACATTACATGTCAAAGATGTCGAATACGTTGGATGACACAATCCATTTGAAACTGAAATTCAGTCTGAGTCTTCAAATGTACATGGGGCTCCATCTCTGTATAGTTGGTGAAAAAGAGTTAAGCCTCTCCTCTGCCAACGTGCAAAACACTGCACTACTGTATCCCGGAGCAAATTACGGATTGCCCAGTATCAGTTCCAGAGGATCCAGACCGCTGCACTACCCTTGTCGTTTGATCGCTCTGTCCCAGTATGTCAGATGTTTTAGTAGTAGGCAGGAGGACCCCCCTGAACCACCCTAACGGTCGGTAGCATGAATGGGAGATCTTGCAGCAAAAAAGTGACCTATTGTTCCATCCCTACCCAAAGAAATCTCTCCTCCACCATATTTCCAGAGAATGGGAAGTCTCAGACAACCATAGTATCTGTTTGCATGGGTCTCCGCCCTCCCCATATAAAACTCATCACCTTCCGATAATGATTGTAAAGGGGGACCAGGTATAGGGATAGAGAGAGGCGAAGCAGAATTAAGTAGTCTGGGAACAATATTCATTTTAACCACTGTACCCCTTCCGATCCAAGCGATCTCCTGAGAAACCCATTGCAGGAGATCCCCCGCCATATCCCTAAACAAAGGCATAAAATTAGCCTTGTATAGGCGCGCAAACTATGAAGTCCAGGGACCATATTCTAAAAAACAATAGAGAACAAGCATAGAATCTACAAAGTCCTGCTCAGGCACCGCCTCTTGAATAGTGATTTGAAAGTGATCTGCTGCCTTCCTTAACATGACATTGAAGGCCATTTGGTCGTCTACAGTTGAGGCCTGGCGAGCCGGGGTGGACGGAGGAGAATCCAGGCACAGAACATCAGTATCCTGATCTTGTTGGGGGAGCGTCTACGGGTCCATCCCCACTTGGTGCGTTTCTTCCCAATTGTCCGTGGCATCTGTCTGGTCCTCATTGTAGCCCTGCAGGAAGGAAGGTTCTTCATCTTCACTGTAAGTGCATAGAATGAAGTTCGAGGGGAAAGTAAGAGTTTGTCAACAGAGAAATTGACTGCAAGGGGACGTAGTAATATTAGGAAATGAACATGTGGGGACTCAAGATAACTTAGGTTGAATATGCAGTTAGAATGAGTTTACCCAAAAATACAGAGGAAAAAAAGGCTGAATGCATATTTAGTGCGCATTCGGACTCGTAGCAAAGACTGAAGACCATAATACCGAACAAAGGGAGAAGGGGTGTCCCCCGCTACCCTAGTTCGGTATTATGGGATACAGGAGGTGTCCCCCGCATACATTAAATTCTCAGCGGGGGACAAACAAAACCCCAAAAGTTTGAATTACAAAATGCAATCAAGTGGGCTTCACAGTTTTGTAATTCGAGCTTTTGAGGTTCGGTTTTATAACGTAGATCCAGTTAGAATATTAATGATGTTATGAGTTCTACAGACTGTACATGAACACTAAGAAGATTGCAGTCCGCTTTAGGCCGTGCAGTTTCTGGTTTGCAGTGGCTGAGATTTTTTCTTAGCCCGTGGTGTGTTGGGATGACCAGGTCAAGAGAGGGGGAGGAAGCAAACCACGTCGAGCAGATGAGGCTAGCAGGCCAAATGGACTCTGGAGGAGAGGACTGAATGAAGTGCCATTAGGTTGGGTTTTATGGGCAGATGTAGGTGTAGATACAAGGGACAAATTTCCTGAGAACACAAAGCCTCGTTATTTAATGACCAGTGGGGTCCGGTTAAGTTGCGAGGGTCGAATTGGGGTTAGGTAATAAATGCATGGAATGTATACTCTGGGGCAGGGCTTGACCTGCATTTTATGTTTCCATTAGGTAAACTTCATTTCTATGCCAAATCTCATTCACCTGTGAGACCACCAGCACTTTTTGCTGGACTCAATTTTTTGGTTTCTCTTCTGAGAGTGTGAAAGCCCTGTTTATTGTAACCCTTGTTAATTTCTTTTGAACTTTGATGGAGTCATGTTTCATTACATATTTCCTAAGGCATCTGTAATTTACTTTTGTAGCATGCAGCACCTTGTGTGCAGTGCTACTGGGAGCCCTTTGGGCTCCCTGTAAAGACTGGAGGGGTAGCTGTACTCCTGCTCTCTATACGGCAAAGTAGAGGCACAGAGCACCCCAGCCAAGATTCTCTATTGGGTAGTGAAGGTTGAACAATCAAGGCTTAATCTCTCACGAGGTGATGCAGGCTGGTTCATAAGTACAGTGTAGTCCCCACGCGCCCACAAAGGAATGTCCACACACTAGGTTAGTGAAAACACAGTTCTTTATATAAATAGGCTCAAGTTATGTACGCAATCACATTAACACACTGTGTTCAAGATTATCTAAAATTGTAAATGTATACAGTTTTTGATTCCATTAAAATGCATTAAATGTACTCAGTTCAAATTGTCATACAAATCAGTAAATAATGTGAACCAACAATAGACATAGGAGGAAAGTAGGTTGGTTAAATAATAGGCAGAATACTGGCCACGTTACCTAGACAGTTGTGTGGGGATTCTCCCCCCCCCCCAACCCCCTGATCTGGGCAACCTGTAAATAAAGATATGATACAAGCCCAGTCCATATACTGTTTATACAAGTCTTTCCACTCTAATAAGGTTCTACCACCCCAATGTACCTGGAATAGCAGAGTTCGACGTTGGGTGGTAGACGGATTCTTCTTGAGCGGCTCACTTTAAGGCAGGAGCCAGGAATCGTCGAGATCCCTCACGACGATTCCTCAAAGAAATGGTGAACAAAGACGTTGAGACAGTAGCTTTGGTCCTGGCTGTGCTCGTCCTGCAAGGATGAGGCATGCGGTGCACCTCGACGACAATAGTTTGTTGCCGTAAAGAGTTTATGAAGAACTTTGGCCCAGCAAGGGCATAGAGTCAGCGTCTCTGCGGTCTTCGGGTGGCGGGAAACCCACCAGCGGATGCTCCTCGGCGCCCTCTACTTTCTCCGGCGGGACAAATATGTCTGCGGTGCTGGCGAGAGCATCCTTGAATTCAAAGTGCCTTAATCAATGGAGTGTTGTTGCTCCGGTCGTCAGCAAAGCTTAAAGTGGTCCCTGCTTCTGGGCAACACGGCTTTGACGGGCCTCGAGTGGTTATAGCAAACCTACGAACTCTGGTTGACTATGGTGGACGGCTGTCCGGTGCTTCTCTTCGTTCTCCTCGGCGGTCCCTGTCGCTTGGTTGACAGTCTTTCGAAGGCTGACTTCCAGGGCACTTCAGAGAAGGTTAGCGGTGCACAATGGTCCCTAATAGCTTGGGAAGAGGTCTCCTAGCCAAGTCCTCTCTTGGATCAGTTTTGACAGCACAGCAGCTTTCGGATTGCAGTGAAGTTAACAGCAGTCGACCTTCTTCGGGCTCGGCTTCGAGATTAAGCATCAGCTACGACACCAGCTTCTGAATGATTTCCATCAGTGAGAGGTCCCAAAATATACTGTTTGGTCTCATTCACTCTGCCGAGTCATACTCAGGCAACCAATCATCCAGAAGGGCATTCATGCAGCCAATCGGGCACATTGCATTCAGGCCATTCTCCTCCCTCCAGACACTCACAACAAGGAATGTGTATTGGGAGAAGCACCCAGCCACTCAGCACTCCACACTGCATTCATGCCAGTTTCGGGCAGGGCTGTCTCATTCGTTTTGTTACATACCAGAAACCAGATACCTATAACATGAAGTGCATAGTAGTCACACACCATTCACCCAGGTCGCACTGCAAGGGTGTACCCACAACATAGTCACTGGGAAGGCTCCAGCAAATCTGGCCTGGACTTCCCCACAATACCATATAGGGAACTTCCACCCAACAGCCAGTCAGGGGGAAGGGACAGAGTCAGGGCTTTCCAGGACTTTGGGAAAACAAGATACAGGCAATAGAAAGCAAGAGGCCACAGTGGCCATCTTGTCTCCCATCAGGAATCAACTGATTCCAATGACAGGGCCCAAGTATCCCAAAATGGAGGATACTCCGAGCACCTGTCAAATTCAGCATGGAGCTGCCACCAGCCCATACCCTGCTCTGTAGGCCAAATACAGGTTCCCAAAAACAAACTAGGGGTACAGGGTTGCACCCCCACCCATGGATGCCATACAGGTATCCCAAGGGTCTGTAAACCTAACCAAATAGAGGAAGAGCTGCACTGCCAGTAGTCCCACGTGGACTCCTGGCAGAAAACCATACAGAACACACATGAAAAAGGACTACACAACAAGGACAGGGCGGCCCTGTCCCTCCAATGCATTTCCAGCACCACATTCCCCTTGTATTTTCTTTTATTATCTCTGTGAACTACTATTCCCAATGGTAGAGGGACACTTTTTATACCTTTTACATTTTTTATTGTAAGATCAGCACATCCCACCTTATGTGGAGTGCCGAGGTGTTACAAAGTAAGCCCATTCTCACTGCTCCTGTAACATTTATGTTACAGTGATAAGAATACCTGAATGGCTGTTGGCAGTAGACCTGTTCTACTGACGTTTGTGTTATTTTTACCCACAGCCTGTGTTCAGAGTCCCGGTAATGCACAGAAGGGTCACCATTGACCAAACATAGTGTCTTCTTTTTTTGCCATTTTATGTGTGCTTATCCTTTTTTGGTCCTTCTGCCGTCCTAGGTGGGGGATGTCCTGGTACGACTTTTGTCTTCAGCAGGAATCCCTTGAGAAGCCTTCCAAGGATTCAAAGTCTCTGAAGACAGGAAACAAGGGACACGTCTGAAACTCTGCAGTCCTTTGTCTTCTGTCATGCCTGCTTGGAAACCAGAGTTTGGATCTAGCATGAGTGCCGATTGGTAGAGTTCCTGGATAAATGGCCTGTATCCTCAAGCTGATGACAAGTTGACCACTGGAACTGTAGAACCAAAGATGAAGACAATCAGAGATGCCTGCAGCCCCTTCCAGTAACCAGTGAAGCCTGCTTGCCCATTACTGTCCTGACCCAGTTTTCGAAACGACAGGAAGCTCCAAAGAGGGCTTCCTCCCATGGACTGGTGGGCATAATCAGTCCCAAGACGACCTGCAATTTGAGCCATCCACCGACATGTGACCTTCCTGGTCTGATAACCACCAATACCCTGGCAAACACTTGTTTTCGAGCAAATAAAATATCAATACCTGCAACCATCCTTCGGTGCATCGTCTCACGAAGAACAAATCTTCTTGAAACTTTGGTGGACTCCTGCTGGACCTCCAGAAGCAAGATTCCACTCCTGAAAGTCCCCTCACCAGAGTGCAGGACAGAGCAAGCAGCGCAAATCGATTGGACAAGAACCATTCTACACTGGTTTCTGTAAAAGAAATGCACCAAATCCACAGATCCGCGTTGGAGTATGAAGAACCCTTTGCTTGGAGTCCCATCTCTCAATTGCTGCTATGAAATCCCATCCCAAATCCCTCCTTTCGTCACCACAACCAAAGAACAGGAGACCGCGTCTACAGCTGCTACAGCATGAAGGCATCCAGCTTCCTTATATTCATCACTCCTCAGGTACTGTGAGACACAAGGTAATACTTACCTAGTCATTCTGTCGCTCCTGTGTGGCATGGGGGTACATTTGTGTAGTTGCGAGTTCACCCATCTTTGTTCGCCCAGGTCCAACGCTGGAATGGATGCATGGAGCCTTCTCTGAAGTCCCTGAACCCTTTACCCACAAGAACATTACTAAACTGCTACAGAATATTTCTACAGGAACTCCTGACTTTTACAAAGCTTGTGTCCGTCTTATTGACCTCCAATCTGACCCTGAAAGAGACTCCGAACTAGATTGGGAAGGACTCAAAGATTAGGTTCTGTGAAAAGATCGCTAGTAACTAAACTTGTGTTGGTGTGGTTTCCGTCATAAGGATCGAAAACCAAGTTCTTACTTACCTTTGAATTGCACCCATTCTAAAAAGTATTAAAGTTATAACTCCCATTTGAATTGCTTACTGCCATTATAGAAGGTATAACAAGGTTTACTACAAAGTGGTTTATATTTACCCTGACTGGCATACTGCCATTCTGTAAGTCATTTACACTGGTTTACTTACCAGAAGTATTGCACTGGTTTTATAATGTGTTTGGTTATTGTAATAGTTCTTACGTTAAGTATTAATTTTGCCTGTGTGTATGTATAAATATAATACACTTATTTTTACATAACTGTTTCTTTGAACCATATGTATGCTACCAGTTCTTTGTACCTTCCTACAGTCCTCTCTACCTCCCAACTTAAGTCTGGCCGCTCTGCTGTACCAAACCTTTAGTACAGACTTCTACTAGAAGTTGGAGCTCTGTATTGCTAAGTAGAGAGTCTTATAAAGTAATTTGGGTGGACTTTAGAAAAAAAGTAATAACAGGTTCCCTCTGTATTCTCAGGAAGATTAGCATAATACATGCCAGGCAGGCCCTATGATTTAAGAAGGTAGTCGCATGAGGTGATTCTAAGGAATTCTGAAGGGGCCGTTTGGGACGCCAGCTTGTCTTGGACGATAAGGTGGTTGTGCGATCAAAGGAATGGTCACGGTTTACTCTCCTTCCTCTAATTTGGAAATCTTATCTATGCACATCACATACTGGGTTAACATTCTCTGACAAGTGGGACAAGCCAACTGTTGAGAATTAATTGAAATAAACCAATTATATTTCAGGATGTCATTATTGACTATGTAATGAGGCCACGTGGAAAGGGGATTGCGTTTAGTAAATGTATCCAATGGGAGAATGTAGGGTATGATTACATTTCTTTGTATAGGGTTAGCCAATGGGAATTGTGGGATGAAGTAACTGGTATTTGTAACTATGGAAATGATCTAATGTTGTGTATAAAAGCTGTAACTTTGTTGAGCATAGTAGGGAATTGTTCATTTTCAGTTTCAACGAGAGGACTAACCCCTTCCAGACGTTTACACGTGATAAATTCCCTTTTTCTGACCACGTCCATTCACTCTTTATGGAGTCGTTTCTCTTATCGAGTTTTGGGTTTACCCTTCTACGCCTTCAATTTGGAAACGGAGTATGGAATTCGATAAGCAACTATTTTAAAGTTTCAATGTGAGAATTCAAAAAACGTCCAGATCTCGGAATGTTACTTGTAGCTCTAATAATTTAATCTGTTAAAAATCAATTCAATATAACTCCTAAAATTGTTCCTAAAAAAGGTTCCATGTCTTTACACCGAATATGTTTTTATAAAGAATGAACATATATAGAATATTTTATAACAAACATTTTTATAGAGAATGCACTTTTTTGTGGGGTCCCCCCACACCCCCAACCCCCATTTCCCACCACTAAAAACCCAACCCAAACAGCTCCCAAAAATATTTAAACGTTTAACCCCCCCAGCCTCCCAAATTAATTCTCTTTAACATGTTTTTTTCTAAAATATTCTATATATATTCATTCTATCTAAAATATTCAATAAACACCGCATAGCCCTAAAAACTTGTGGGTGATACCGTAATAAATAGCGATATATCGTTAACATTACACCTCAGCCACAGAAGAGGAAAACAAGTGGCACTTCATAATACACTAGTGTTGATCCAAAGAAGTTACCATAATTTTGTTTTGATTCCTCCACGATTTCAAAGTATATCAGACTTACAATACAATCTACAAGGGCTCAATACACTGCAAAAAAAGACAGTGATACAAAAGCCGCAAGTAAAACAAAGTAAGACGTTTCCACGAGCAAAGGTGCAATGCAGGACCTTAAAAATGCAGGTATCTGGGCACCAACCAACCAAGGGATCTGGGTAAGATTTTTGAGTTGAATTTTCTCCCCCTGCAGACTCGGCTTTTTTGACGACCTGGCTAGATGGGCTCCCCTCACTCTTTCATGGTTTGGGCGTATGGTCTCGGTAAAGATGAATGTTCTCCCCAGACTTCTCTATCTTTTCACCTCGCTCCCTTGTCTTATCCCGGACTCCTCCTTTGCGTCTCTTCGATTGGGAATTATCTGCTTTGTGTGGGGTGGTAAGAGAGCAAGAATTAAATTTGATACTCTAACCCTTCCAAAGGCACTCGGAGGGTTCAGCCTTCCAGACTTTTGGTTATATTATAAGGCAGCTCAGATGCGGATTATGTTAGAACACTTACGGGATGACCTTAGGACGTACTGGGCTTATGTAGAGGATGTGCAGGTTCACCCTTACAAGGTCAGGGACTTGCTTTGGTTCCCCCGCGCTCCCGACCGGCAGCTGTCAGGGCCCATCCAATTTTATCGGTTCTTTGGGCATTATGGAAGCCAAATAGGGATAATAACCTGCTCTCGTCCTGGCCTTCCCCCCCCCCCCCCCCACCCTGTCCTCTTTGTGGGGTCCTCCACTCAATTTGGGGACAAGAGGCTTTCGAAGAACACAGTCCTAGTCGGATCAGGGGATCGAGAGGGCTGCACAATTGTTCTCCCAGGGGAAGTTTATTGATTTTGCTCAATTATCGGGAGTGCTGACGTAGAATCCTCCTTCCATTTTCAACTATCTGCGGCTTAAGGGCATTCTTACTAAGGCTGACTGGGTAGCTCCCCTTTCCCGTCCACGGACTCAGTTTGAAACAGTTTTTGTGGAAGCTGGATCTAGAAGGAGGTCTCTTTCTAAAATGTATGGTGTGCTGGTCGCAGCTAATAGAGGGCAGACAAGCATTCAAACGGGTGTGGGAAGAGAGAATGGGTATGACCATTGACAAGTCTACATGGGGTTCTGTGTCTGGATCCATCTTTAAGGACAAGCTCTATACAGCAGCTATGGAACATAATTTTAAAATTCTCCACTCTTGGCATCAGTCCCCAGTTACATTGTCTAAGATGTTTCCCAAAGTATCCCCTATGTGTCCCAGAGCGAGTGCTGGTAGAGGAACATGGTTCCACATGTGGTGCGAGTGCCCGGCCATTCAGGTCTATTGGGCAGAGTTACTAAGATGGATTAAGGACATCCTGGGAATGTGTCCTTCCTCTCACTCTCTGGAGATCCTATTGGGTACCCCCATACCAGAGAGCAATGACTCGCCTTTTTCCAGGGTGGCAGGGGCGATGTTGAAGGCTGGGAGACTGGCCTTAGCTCAGAAATGGAAGAGCCCTCAGGCCCCCACGAAAGCGGAATGGTTTAATAAGCTCTTGACTATTTTTACTTACGAGAAACCAACTGCTATTGCCAATGATATGTCCTCGTTTTTACAGGATTGAACAATTGTGCTATTAAGTGAAGACTGTAAGGCCTTAACGGTCTAATTTTTGTTGGGCTCTGACTAGGGTGTATTGATGGGAGGGAGTGGTTGATTTGGGGACGTTGTGCATGATTGTGTTTTCGGGGGACCTCACCGGTAGAAAGGGGTGCTTGTTAAGCCTCATCGGGTATTATGCTGTGGCTCTTCCTTTTGAACTTTTTTTGTCCTGTTGACTACTCTGTAGCTCATCGGTTGGGGGTTGGGCTGGGGATAGTGGGAGGTTTGGGTGGGGCAGTCTGGTTGCGGTTGTTCAGTTTTTGGTTGTTGATGTTTCTGTTATTGAAAAATCTGCAATAAATACAAAATGGAAAAAAATGCAGATAAAATCAAGTGTACAAGGTAACATTCTAGTCTTTGGGCCTTACACTCCAGGGACCCAGGGTGCTTCAATACAAATGTCAATGTCAAGCTGCGGCGACAAGTGGCCCATGATGTAAAGAGGGTCAGATGGCACTGGGCGAAAAGGTTTTTCAACCCGTGGGATAAATGCCAGTGTCTGGTTTGGTATTTCTAGGTAAGGTTGAATCCTTCATTGGACAGATCGTAGAATAGGAATGAATTGAGTGGCAGCCTTTTTGTCCCTAAATATATCTTCTACAACGTCTTTATCGAGTTGAGTCTCTTGGGTTTAGATTCCAAAGTGTTCAGCTGCTTTAATAAGCATATTATTGTCAACTGGTGAATCGGCTACTGGCTCCTCTTCCTTCTCTATCCTCTTCCTCCTCCTTATCAGTCGCTTGAAAGGTTTCATTGTCTGTGTTAACATCATACAGATTACTTTGGACTGGTAGGACTGGACTCGAAACAGGAAGAGCATCAGGTCGAGCCTTCTTAGCTGGGGGCTGGGAGGTGGAAGCCTCAACTGTTGAGGGATTTGGAAGTTCAGGAATGCCTGTGTTTTTTTTTTTTTGAAGAAATTGGACATAAAGGTCATCCTTGTCATGACCCTGTCTATGTCTTCAGCAGTCCATGTGGCAGAACTTGGAATGACACCAGGGAACTGAGGAGTAGGTAGAGTCCTGTCCTAGGGGTGTATGCTGGCCCAGAGTTTGAGGCTGGCCTTTGTTCTTTACGGCTTCTGACAAATCAACCTTCCTCCTGGGGGACAGAGCATTTCTCCTTGTGAGCAGAGGTTGACTTGTCCCGATTAGCCTTCTCTTTATGATTGGGGCTCTTGGAGGAGTGCTTCTTAGAGTGTTTGGACTTCAACAGGCTCTCAGGGACATGGTTTTTCACCAGGTGGGACAATCTAGTGTTTTTAGAGCTTACAGCCTTTTTCGACGTGGGAGGTCGACTTTCGGCGGTGGGGCGGACTGCAGCCTCGTCTACCGACATTCGGTCGATGCTTTAGGCACGGCATCTGGTTTGTCTTTAGACTCATGGGGCCTGTCATGAGGCAATTGGGCCCTTGAGTGCTCAGAAGACAGGGATTCTGTGGACCTCCCCCCTTCACACTGTGTGTGGGCGTTTGGTCGATGATGTTGATTGCTTACCACAGGCTGTGTGCTTAGTGCTGGGGGTCGTGGTAGTGCTCTCACCGCCGGGCGTCGTCCCCATAACAGAGCCTCCGGCCTGTCTCTTGGGGTCAGGGCCCTGCACTTGGGAACCTAACTGCATCCATTTGCCTTCGCTGTTTGTAAGGACTGCAAAGCTGCCATCACTGGAGGCTCCCTCCACGTCCATGGTGGCATCGGCCTGCATGGCATGATAGGCCCAGGGTTTAGTTCTCCGGTCCCAAAGTGTTTTTGGCTTGAAGAGCTTGCAGGCTCGACAATGACCCTTGTGGTCATGCGCTTGACACAAATTGCACACCCGGAACTCATCTATCCACGGGAATATTTTTTATTGCACGTGGGGCAACATTTTAAAAAAGGAGTGTTCACCATGTTTCTGGGGAATGGCAGCCAGGCGAGAAAGGGAATGGAGGGTAAAATGCATTCTACTATGACCACCCCTCACTCTCCCTACTGCTAAGGCCTATGCCTGGTCCGTCGAAGCTGGAATTTCAATTGACGGTCATCCTTTCCACTGTGTCAATGAAGTAGTGGAAGTTGGTTTGGAAAAAGGACAGAAAGAGTAACTAGTCTTGATTTTTCATAAGGAAATGGCGTTAGCTGAAATTAACTCTGCTATCAGCGTCCGTTACGATGGCAGAAAAAAACAATCTTGGGGACCTCGACGTATGATGAACCATGGGTACAGTGGACGTCACACTAGGCATAGTATTACTGGCACGCCCAGTCGACGTCCCTTTTCAAGTTTTGCTTGTATCTGCTTAGATTCAGATGCTGTGCATAGGTCGACATCTAGTGGAAGCTGCAGAGTATTACAGTTTGTGTTTCGAAACTCAAAAAGGGGCGTCGAACTAGGGCGTGCAAGTAATACTATCCCTAGTGTGACGTCCACTGTACCCATGATCCCTCACACGTGTAGGACCCTCAGATTGTATTTTTCTGACATGAGGTAGCATGACGAGTAGCTTGAGTATAGAATATCCAAGCAGCTAGATAAGACTACAAGCATCCATGCGCCTTCTCTCAGAGGGGAGGAAGGGTGGGCGCATGTGAATCTAAGCAGATACAAGCATCAGAAATAGGATTACCGTGGTTAATGTATCCCTTCTGAGGCTTGTGGAATCTGCTTAGATCACAAGCTGTGCATAGATTAGCGAGCAGTGTTAGAAGGAGGTGGGATGTGAGAAGGGTCATGAGCGAACAAATGTCTTAGAACCGCTTGTCCCACTTGAGTATCTGTCTTGGAATGAGTGTCAATGCAGTAGTGCTGAGTAAAAGTGTGAATAGAGCTCCATGTAGCAGCTTTGCAAATGGTGTCCAAGGGTAAAATTTGCAATGAAAGCCAGAGTGGCACCAGTACCTCTTGTACAGTGGGCCCTTGGCATAAAACGCAGTGTTTTTTCTGAAAGGGAGTAACACGGCTGGATACATTTGACTATCCATTTAGAGATGGCCCCTTTAGAGACGCGATCTCCTTCTCTGCCTGTAGCTACGGAGACGAACAGTTGATCTGTCTTTCTTAGCGGTCTTGTCTATGTAGTAGAGGACCGCTCTTCTCACATCTAATGTGAGTAGTTTCCCCTCAGCAGAGCTTTTGGGTTCTTGGAAGAAGGCCAGTAGCTCAATGGACTGGTTAACATGGAATTTAGAAATAAACTTAGGTGAGAACCTAGGGTGAGTCTGTAGAACCAGTTTATCCTTATGGACAGTAAAGAAAGGATCCTGCACCGACAGTTTGAATTTCACTGACCCTTCTTATGGATGTAATGGCTACTAAGAAGGCAGTTTTATAAGTCAGGTGTTTGAGACTAGCTTTATGCATGGGTTCAAAGGGAGGGCCCATGAGTTTAGCAAGCACCACATTAAGGTTCAACCCTGGTGGTGGGTTAGAGATTGGAGGGTGGAGTCTCTTCACCACTTCCTTAAAGGCTTTGACAGCAGGTACCTTCCACCATGACACCTTATCAGAGGTGGTGTAGGCTGTCAGCGCCGCCAGGTGTACTTTGAGTGAATTAAATACCAACCCTGCATCCAGTAAGTGGAGCATGTAGTTAACAATATTGGAAGGAGTGCAATCAACTGGATTGATTTGTTTATTCTGGCACCAAATAACAAATCTTTTCAACTTATCAAAGTAACAGTGCCTAGTGTTAGGTTTTCTTGATTCTTTTAAGTTATCCATAGATCTCTGGGGTAAATTGAAATGCCCAAACTCTATGACTTCAGGAGCCATGCTGCCAAGTTCAACGAGTTTGGTTGAGGATGCACTGTTTGTCCTACGTGCTGGGAGAGTAGGTTGTTCCAGCACGGGAGTCTGATGGGGTTGCACACCGCCCGTCTGCGTAGTTGTGGGAACCATGGTTGTCTCGCCCACATAGGAGCATCTAGGATGAGCGTCATCGATTCCCTGTGTAGCTTGTTGACCACCTTCCTCATCAGAGGGGGTTGGTGGAAAAGCGTAGGCAAACATCCCTGACCAGCTCATCTATAGGGCGTTCCCCTTGGAGCCTGGCTCGGGGACCTGGATGCGAATTCTGGGCATGGTCTGTTTTCGCTTGTGGCTAATAGGTCTATGGTGGGGAAACCCAACTGAGAGAAGAGATCTTCTACGACTTCTTCGTGTAGACGCCATTCGTGTTCTTCTGGGAGGGGATTTCTGCTCAAAGCGTCCGCTAGTGAATTGGGATCCCCTGGAACATGTTGAGACGACAGGTAAATGTTCCGTCTGAGTGCCCATATCCAAATTTAATGGGCAAGTTTTGACAGATTTGGCGAACGAGTGCCCCCTTGTTTGTTTATGTAAAACATAGCCGCTGTGCTGTCTGTTAGGATCTGCACTGACAGGTTGGATAGGTGGGGTTCGAATGCCCAAAGCGCTCTGAACAGACTGCCAGAAGTTCTAGCAGGTTGATGTGATTCTGAGCCACTGAGTGAGACCAGAGAGCCTGAGCTGTGTGGTGAAGGAGGTGTGCTCCCCACCCTGACAGGGACACGTCTGTTGTGACTACGGCCTGTATTTCTGGGTCGTAAAAGGGTTTCCCCTTTGAAAGATTCTCTTTTGTCCACCAGCCAAGACACTGTACTAGTGTTGGTGAAACGACCACTAGATCGTCCCACTGACCACTTGCCCGAGACCACTGTTTCGCCAACCATTCCTGCATGGGTCGCAGGCGTGCGTGTGGAACCAGGAAAATGTATGATGCCATCATGCCTAGCAAACACATCGCTTTGCGCATGCATATCTGGCGATCAGACTGATATTGAAGAATTTGCAGGAACAGATTCCGAATTCTTTCCTCTGATGGAAAAGCCAACCCCTCTTTGGTGTTTAGGACAGCTCCTAGGAACTGTTTGGAGGTGCTTGGCACCAGGCTTGATTTTTTCTTGTTGATTGAGAAGCCCAATTGGAAGAGGAGGTTGATTGTTCTTTGAATGTTTGTGATGAGCCAGTCGTCCAGATAAGGGTACACTGGGATTGCCTCCCTGCGTAGGTGTGCCGCCATCACCGCCAGTACCTTGGTGAATACCCTTGGAGCCGAGGCTATTCCGAAGGGCAGTACTTTGAACTGGTAGTGCTGGCTGTCTACTTTGAAGCGCAAGAATCTTCTGTGCGCTGGTAGCATGGAAATATGAAAATAAGCATCTTTCATATCCAATGTTGCCATGTAATCTCTTTTTAGTAGGAGGATTACTTCCTGGAGTGTAGTCATGCTAAATTTTTGTGGCTTTACATACTTGTTTGCAGGGTGCAAGTCTAATACTGGGCGCATTGTTAGATCTTTTTTTGGCACAAGGAAGTAAGTTGAATAAATACCCTTGTTTACTTGGTTGCCCAGGACGAGTTCTATTGCGTCCTTTGCAAGAAGAATGGCAATCTCCTCGAGGAGGATTCTTTGGTGCTCCAAGGAGTGTATCTTCTGTCTTGGAGGATGGTTGCGGGGGCGTTCCAATAGTTCGATACAGTATCCCGCGGACACTCTGGATAGCACCCATCTGTCCGAAGGGATCCCTTCCCATGCGTGGGTGAAGATGGAAATGCACCCCGATACAGGGGATGCATGGGAAGGGACCCGGAGAGGAACGTCACTGTTTGGTGGGAGGTGTAGCGCCTCTACCTGGGCTGCCTCTCCCCCTACCACAGCCCCTCTTTTGACCTCTGGCGAAACCCAGGGTAGCTTGTTGGTTGCCGCCCCACAATGTTCCTTGGTTCTGAAAGTAATGGGAACCTTTCTGGGAGTTTTAGCCGCAAGAGCTACGAAAATTATTATTTCCCTGCTGATTTGTGTGTTTATTAGTTAGTTGGCCAAGGGACTTTAAGGTGTCATATTCGTCCTTGGCCGTTTTTAGCGCTTCCTCCACTGCTTTTCCAAACAGGACGTTTGGTTCCACCGGCATGTCAATGAGGGTGGCTTGGGTCTCGGGTTTAAACCGGACTGCCTCAGCCAAGCGTGTCTTGATTACTGTGCTTTCTGCTATCAGCCTCCCTGCATTGTCTGCTGCATCGAAGTTAGACTTGAGAATGCATCCAGACACTGATCTTCCTTCTGACGCAATCTGGGCCAACTGGCTCTTTAGAGGTTTTGGTGCGGAGGCAATGAGGTCAGCTACCTGTTCCCATTGGTGGCAGTTGTAGCTTGCCAGCAGAATGGTGGTGTTAGCAATACGTGCTTGGTATGCCGAAGTGGATGCCACCTTCCTTCCTAGCACATATATTCTCTTGCTCTCCTTGTCTGGGGGAGCTTCTGAAGATGCTAGTGGTGTTCCCGCCCTCTTCCTGGTGGTTGTAACCACTAATGAGTCGGGTTTTTAGCTGACCCCCTTATGTAAAGTGGGTCGAAGGGAGCGGCCCTGAATAACTTTTCTATTCGTGGATTAACTGCCCGGGTAAGATTAGGGGTGAGCAGAGAAGGATCGATTCTGCGTTGAATAGACTTTAGAATGGGGATAACCTGGGCAATGGATCTTTTATCCCCTAGAATTTGCTCTGCAAAATCTCTCTTCTTGGCCCCCCCTGAGTGTCAATTTGGAAATGGGCTGCAACCTTGGCTAAAACTTCGTTAAGCAAGGGCTGATTGTCAACAGGTGAGTCATTCACCAAGGGGTGGGGGGTACTTGGGAATAGGGTAGTCGAGACTATAGGCCTCCGCCTCGTCTTCCTCCTCTTCCTGGTCCTCATCATCTCCATAATAATCGACCCCGACTTGGTAGTCTAGTATTTGTACTTCTGAATCCTCACCATACTGCTGGTAAGGTTCAACACTGAAAGGGTCTGAAATCAGCCCCTGAACTGGAGTCTCAGTACGGAGTCTCTTAGAAGGAGGTTGAGGGTCTTTGGATCCCGAAGGGGCAGAGGTAGCAGGGGTATTGTGATAGCTCTGGAAGTAATTAGGGTCTTTTTTGTAAAAATCTACAAACAAACAAAAAAAAAAAAGACATTCTCCTCATTACTCTGTCGATGTCTTCTGAGTTCCATTCCTTGGAACTGGGAATTACCCTTTCCTGCTGTGGTTCCTCCTCTAATCCCATATCCTGGGGAGTGGGAGGGACAATCTTTGGCCTAGTGACAGGGTCAGGGGCCTTGGACTTTTTCTAAAGACTTGGGGTGTTTCTCCTTCTGAACCTGGTGTTCAGAGGCTTTTTATCTTGTTTTTCCCCCTTCCCATGTGTAGAGGAATGTTTTCCTGACCCCCTTGGACTTTTCTGAATCTTTCGACGCCTGTCGTCGCGATTCGGGGGAGGGATCACAAGAATCGGGAGTTTTAAAAGAGGGACGTTGAATCTCAGAAGCAGACTTCGAACGAACTGCCAGGGGGTAGAGGTCGGATTCGTCTTCTGACGACCATACCTCTGACTTTAGTTAATGTGGCACTCTTAGCAATCGTAGGCGGTTGCTGTGCGTCATGGGGCGACCGTGACCTAGAACGCCCAGAGGACACCAATTCAGCGGACTGCTCTCTCAGTGCCTTCTTCTGCCGATCACTCGTCACGCATGCCGAATCCCGGGTGAGGTTAGTGCGTTTAGAGGAAGAGGTGTGGGTAGCGCTCTTGCCGCCGGGTGTTGTCCCCATAACTGACCCGCCGGACAGTCCTCAGAGGTCGGGGGCTTGCGCTTGGGTGCCAAACGACACTCCGCTGCCCTCGCCGTCCAATACGGGGGCGTTGCTGCAATCACTGAAGGAACCCACTGCGTCCATGGCCTCGAGTTGCCTGGCGTAGTGGGCCCAACGTTTGGTCGAGCTGTCCTTAATTATCTTGGCTTTGAAGAGCTTACAAGCTCTACAATTTGCCTCGTGGTGGTCCCTTGGAAGACACAGGTTACAGGTGTTATGTTTATCTACCCAGGGGAACTTACGGTTGCACTTCGGGCAGAATTTAAATGGAGTACTCTCCATATGTTAATATCCGGCAGCTGGCAGGTATATGTAGGAAACCGAGTGTGTGTGAGTATGTCCACTCCCCACTATCCCTACTTGCAGGGCTGAGGCCAGAGGCCTTCTGAGGCCCGGGCAGAGGCCAGAGGCCTTCCGAGGCCCAAAGTCTGTCGAGTAGTCTCGACGGCTGTTCGTCCTTGGTCTTAAGTACCGGCGTCGATCTTCAACGTGGGGTTTGAGATGGGGGATTTTTTGATAATTCTATAATAAATGGCTAAAAGCCAGGGAACTCCGCAACTATGCTTCCGACAAGTATGGCGGAAAAAAACAATCTGAGGGTCCTATACGCTTGAGGGATCATGGGTACAGTGGATGTCACACTAGGGATAGTATTACTGGCATGCCCTAGTTCGACGCCCCTTTTCGAGTTTCGAAAAACTAATGCTCTGCAGCTTCCACTAGATGTCGGCCTATGCACAACATGTGATCTAAGCAGATTCCACAAGCCTCAGAAATATATATTCATTTTCCCATTAGGACATTTGAAACTGAAGCAGCTCAATAATGTCAGGGAAATCCATGGGGTATTCTTCTATTCTCCCTTCCCTTGTTCTAGATTATCCTGTTCCCCTTCTTCTACCTCTTCATCCAATGGATGTATATATGAATCATAGAAACATATGCAGGGTGGGTGTCTACCCAAGACCTCCGAGGAGGATAGCTCAGGGGCCACACGTTTGTCGTGGAAGACAACGCATAGCAACACAACTGCAAATCCCAGGATCGCACTTATAAACTGGTCCGCAGTATTAAGCGCTTTATAAAAGAACATGCCTGGGGCCGCCCACAAGGATGCAGGAAAGGGGACTTGGGACTAGAGTATTCTAGTCACTACGGTGTCTAACTTATTTACCTACCAATAAGAATCTTGCTGCTGCTAGTATCTGTTTAGAATTGCATGCATCCAGCATAACTCGTCTCTGAGGTGTAAAGGTACACTTGATGTGTGAATGTACATGTGTGTGCTTAATGTCAACTTCATCTCACATAACAGCCTCCATAGCATAAAAAAGCAAAGCCCTGCTACTTACCACTTTTTAAGTTTTTGATTTCAATTCTAACAGGCAGCACAGGCCTACCGCTTGTGGGCCCTTGGAAAGCAGTTGCTGCACACCTTATGGGTGCACACCCAAGCGAATTTTTAATTGCAATGTGGCCAACAATTAGTTGTCATTTTCTCCATTAGGGCGGGCAAAACGTGCAATTTTACAACCTGTCCCTAATATGTTTTGGGGATTGGCTCGATGTCTCCTTTACATTCTGTGTCAGCGCCACTTTCAAAACTAGGTATCATGTCCACATTAACAGCTGGTGTGCTGCTGGACCATCAATGGTTTTCTGCAACTCACTTCTGCGACAATACGATGGCAGGAAAAAACACCATTGGCGCATACGCTCCTCGGAGCATAATGGGTACCTGCACATTTAGTATTGCGGTAATATGCGAGGAATGCACCTGTTAATACTCATCTTTTACTTTGAAAGTAAAAGATTTCTACCACTCTAGACCGAACACTAGATGGCAGAATATGCCTAGCATGTGAATCTTAAATAGAAATACATCTACATGTCCTACATCAAAACCAATCAATAGCAATGGCTTACATTGAACATAATCTGAAACATGTAAAATGCATAGTCACACAAACCTTACATCATGCATGATCTATCACATTTCTTTTATATAACTCAAAAGAGCAAATATTTGAGGTACCTCAGTTGATAGTTTGTTAGATACAGAATTCTCCAACGCAGAAGAACAGTACAACTGAATAGTGCCCAGCACTGGCAATGACTGAGAAACCGTTAATGAGGATATTCTCAAAGGTCCAATGGCGATTCTTGAAGTTTGCTTCAGATACTTTAAGACATTTCTGGAAAACAAAATGGTTATTTTTTTTATCAGCTTTTGCAGATTACTTGTATTTAAATAATCCTCCAGACATTTCAGAGGAAGGGGTATTATTTACAAACATTTGTGTTCAGGTTTTATTAAAAAGTCAATGTAATGCCCATTAGGGAGAATTCTTATCTATGGCTAATTTCCCTCACCTAGTGAGTCCCCCAGCAGCTTTGCTGGACTTCTGGAGTTTATTTTTTTCCACTTGGTAAGAGTGAGAGCTTTCCCCCCACTCTTACCTGTGTTTTGCCATGTGTTTCTACCTGCTTTTGTGATTGTGGACTCTGAAGTACACCACTTCAGTAGCCCCCTTCTTTTTGTGTGTCACACAGCACCTTCAGTGCCTTGGCACAGGGTTGTCTTTGAGACTTCCCTCGACTCCATTTCTGAGGCGACTACCGTCCCCCTGGAAAGGGTAAAGTTACCATCAACTATACTTAGTCAATCTACCACAGATCCAGTACACCCCATCTTCCATGGAGTACTGGAAAGGGTTAATTCGTATCCTTTTTTATCTGTACCTCCTAGAGCATTGTTTCGCTCTTTTAACATTTAGACTTGGCTGGTGGCAGTGGTATCTAGCCTAACTTTTCTACTGCGATTATATTAGATAAACGTGGTACTGTTCTTGGCTATTATATTAGCCTCGAACATAAACCCGCTTGACCAAATCGTCTTTCTTTTGCGTGCGGTTGGGTTTTGCAGTCCTGAGCTATCTGCCCTTCAACGATTCAGAGAAGATGCAGTCTGTAGTCGTCTTCCCTTGAGCTTGGTGGGGATAAGCAGCTCAACTTCAGCCAGAGGATCCTCTTCCTTGGTCGAAATCGCTGCACGCTGCTGTAGTGGTCCGAATAGCCACCTGAAGAGCCTCTCCTGTTTTTATGGAGCACCCCTTTTATTCCTCGTCGCTGCTGCCAGCTTCATCCCTGTGTGGTGCAGACCCCCTTCAGACTTCCTCCTTCACAACGAAGCTACAGGAATCGTGGGTCTGCGGGAAACCAACAGGAACAACTGCCAGGGCACCACCTGCACCATTGGAACAAAGTACTGTGTTCTACTTGAGGAAACTGGGTGAATCCCTTTTCTTCATTTCCAAGGCTTGCCCCGGTCTTCCCTCCTCCTTATAACTTTTACTTCCAAACATTGACAATATCGAAGTACTTTTGGCTACGTTGAATCGTGAACTGTCTGACTGTGTGATCTTCGGCAACAGGCCCCGGTGTCTTTCAACCCTGGCTCCGGCCCTTTGACTTTTGAACTCCTGTCTGAGTGTTTGATTCTGCCTGCCCAACCAAAATATTGCCTGTGATTTTTGCCTCCAACTCCCTCTGGGTATCTCAGGTGCTAAGTGTGTTTTTGCCCCGGTAGCATTTCATGTCACGGATACGCGTTTATTTAGTAGACCGAACTGTCAAAAAGTGATCGCAATCGTATTCGCGGTAACGTGTTTTGTTCATAACACCGGTTCATTCAAACACAGGGTACTTACCTTGAGACTTACTGTCCAAAGTGAATTGGATAGTTGTAGTATATTTAACGTGTGGTTTTTATTTAAGTTTAATAGAAGTGTTGTGTTTATAACGAATGATTTAAATATAAATGTACTTATATTTTTCTACCTGAAACCTTGAGTCAGTGTTTGCTTGAGTCACAGTAATTGTGGTCCCTTTGTGTAATCTCTGCTACTGCTCATATACTCAAGATAAGCCTGGCTGCTCCGCCACTGCTACCACTCTGACCTAGTAGTACAGGCTTGTACCAAAGGTACAACTTGTATTGCCACCTGTAGTCTTAATTGTGTGCAAGTCCCTGTATAGTGGTCCCTAAGGGCACTGCACAGGATTCTGCCTAACAATGCCTTGTGCAGTCTCACAGATAGTCTGGTCAGAGTTCAGAGCGTGCAACCATTCTTTCACCTCTCCCCAGCATCTTGCCGAAATAAAAAACAACAATTTCAACTTAAAAGCAAGGTAAAGAACATCATACTTACCATTGGTTATGTTCTTACTGGTAGGTACCATCCTGCTTGCATAAGCTATTCAACTTGACAGCACCAGGAAAACACTAGATCCAGAATTAAATAGCCATTGAAACAGCTTTTTCATTATCACAGTGCTAATGGCACCACTGGTGTTTGTCGTGACATTCACTACAACCTAGTAAGCGCCTTGAACTAGTTAGCAGCATTTAGGTGCCACACAACAGATTGCACTAGTACAATATGGTGATGTCACTATTTACCACCTGGGTTTCCCAGGAAACACTTTGTAATTCAGGAAAGCTCTAAAGAAATAGACCAATTCAGACAGGCATTCACTCTGTAAGGCTAAGTTAGTGAACTACATCACAAGCTTGACTCATTTTTGTGTTCATTATGGCACTTAAATCTGAATTTTCATCTTTATACGCATCACAGTAGCCCTCAGAGCAAGACCTGCGGCCAAGAAGTCATGTCATGTAAACTACCACCTCCTTCACAAGCCCAGTGGCCGGCCCCTGGTCACTGAAGTGGCCATTTCACATGTTTTCATGCACAAACTAAAACAAAATAAATGCAAATGTATAAATATGGAGAGGCTCATGCCCCCTTGACTCTGTTCCACCCAATTTTAGACTAGTGTCCAAAGGGTTCCAAGAGCTGCCCTTTTGAGAACAATTGATGACTGCAACCAGTAATCACACTGGGGTAGGAGGCAGGGTTTATTAGGAACTTAGGACAGATTGATACAATTGGAAATATGGCTAAATGCAAGCAATTTGATATAATGGGTACCTACCTTTGGCCTACAATGCCATCCCCAAAAAGGCTACTAATGCAGAAGAACACATGTACCTCTTGGTAATGTCCTTACTGATAGATTAGTCCTTCCACGAATTCATTATCATACAAATATATTTTCAAGCATCTGTCTGGCCTCAGACCTATTTATAGGAGCTTCCATGTGACAATTATGCCTTTTTTCTTCACTCCGCTACTGAGAGAATGCAGAACTGCAAAAGGCGTACAAGTATTCATAATGAGGGGTTGAATGTGAGGGCAGTGAATAATCTAGGAAAAAAGAATAAGCAATCAGAAAATCCTTGGAGAGATGTGGAGGCGGATAGAAATCTGGCAAATCAATGCTCTGGGGCCCGTGCACCTCTGAAATCACTTTTGGAAGGTATTTAGGATATAACTTGAGAGAAGCTTTCTTCTTGAAAAAAATCGCAGCAAGGGTGGCCTGCAAGATGGAGCCTGAAGCTCACTCATATGTCTTGCTGACCCGATTGCCACCAGGAAAAACTTTCATGGTAAGTAACCTGACACAAAACAAATCTATGGGCTCAATTGGAGCAGTCTTCGAAAAGGTTAATACCAATTTGAGGTCCTAGTCCGGAACCAGAAACGAAGTGGGCAGAAACCTATTTACAAGGACTTTCAGAAATTGGGTCATTACTGGAACCGTGAAGAAGGATCCCTGATCCACTGACCTCTTGAACACAGACAAAGCTGCCAATAAGCCCTTGACTTCCAATCTGAAGGCCTGCTGAGGCCAGTGACAGAAGGAACTCAATCACGGCAGTGGTGTGACAAGCGATGTGGGTCTAACCCAAGTTCCCTACACCATGCCTCAAACTTTCTCCACCTGCACAAGAACAATCCCGAAGGTCTGCGTGCAGCCGGTAATGCCTCAAGTACATCTTCTGAGAGGTCCCAGTCATCATACCTCATTCTCAAGAGCCACATGTGTAGGTTGAGGGAATCCGGGTAAAGGTGGAAAACCCGACCTTCCGACTGGGAAAAGAGGTCTGGCTGCCGAGGCAGCCAGAGAGGTGGGCAGATGGTCAAGTCCAGGAGCTGCGAGTACAATTATCTCCTCGTCCAGTCTGGGGTGATCAATATCATGGTGGCTCAAATCCTCTAACTCACGGGATGACTGGCATCCGAGGAAACGCATAGTGGAGGTCAAAGATCTACTCCACCAGAAACTCATTCCCAAAGTGCACCCTTTTCTAGGAATTCCTCAAGCAAAACTAGTTGAGGAAGTGCATGGCCACTGGTGCCCATCAGAACAAGGACACATTTCCCCTTGAGAGAAGCCGCAAATGCCATCAGGGACAAACTGATCGCCTGCAACTCCAGTCTAATGATATGCCACCAGCATTGCATTGGCAACAAAAGGTCAATACATGTAGATCCACAGTGAGCACCACAACCCTTCAGGTACACATCGGTGACCACATGGGCCTAAGGCCACAGAGGCCAAAAGGGTTCCCCCACCATCATGCTCCGTCTGCTTCCCGCCAAGAAAGGTTGTTGGCCACCAACCTAGTTACCTTGAGAATGTCCTCCATAGCGTCAAAGTACTGGGACCACTGACCCCTCAGCAGCCACTGCAGGGATCGCTGCCACAGCCTGGAACCAGAAAAATGAGGGAAGCCATGAGACCTTCAAGGTGGAGGAAGGAAGCTGTGAATAAACTGTTGTGGCTAAGCTTAACCATTTCTCTGAAACTGGCGAATCACTTTCCCCACCTGTGTGTCCAGGACTGCTCTGTTACAAGAGACTCCTAGAAATTCAGGGAGAAGCCCAAACCGTGAAACAGAGCATGTTTCCTTGACCTGAGTCGATATCTGCTCTGGAGACCTTTCTCGGATCAACCAGTCGTCCAGATATGGGAATACATAAACAACGGATCTCCTGAGGTGCGCCACCACCACTTATCAGCTTGGTGAAAACCATGGGTGAGGAGGTTAAGCCAAAGGGGAGCACCTTGAACTGATAGTAAGGGTGCCTGATGATGAATCTCAAGAAGGATTAAGTTACAAAACACCTGTTCTCCAGCATGGGTATCTTTCAAAGATTCACATGCTGTGAATATTCCCCATCAGGCTGGGAATCCTCTTTAACAGAGCAGTTCTTATTTAAACTGCACAGCCTCAGTCACTGAAGTCCTCCAGTATAGTCATTTTGGGTCCCTGCCCACAGCCAATAGAAAGGGCTCCCTTGGTTCCACCCCTGGAGGCCATCTTCAGATTTTGACATAGCACACGAAAGTGGAAGTACAAGCCAAGAAGAGCCAGAGGTGTAGGCGGGAGGATCACATGTGAATCTATGAAGATACTAATGCTGGCGAACAGGAGTTACAGGCAAGCAAAGTATTCCTTCTCCAGCATTGGATCTTTCATAGATCCACATGCTGTGAAAAGATTACAAAGCAGATTATAACCATAATGGGGAGGTAAGCTCCTTGGTAGCAAACACTTACCAGAGGAGATAATGACCTTATGCATGCAGGCTACATAAAACAGCCTGGCCGACTCTGAAATCTGCCGCAGAATCCCTGTCAATGCAGTATAATCTAGTAAACATGTGCACCAACCTCCAGGTCGCTGGTCTGCAGATGTCCAGCAGGGGAACCTCAGAGAGGAAACTATGTACTGCCGGCTACCGCTCAGGTCGAATGAGCCGTGGGCTTGCCATGGAGAAGCAAGTGAACCTGCTGATGACAAATAAATGCAGGAAGAAATTCACCTGAAATTCAAAGACTTGGAGAGTGCCTTGCCAATACCAGAGAGACTAAATCTGACAAAGAGCTGAGAGGTCTTTCACAATGATTTGGTGCGGGAGACTTACTACTTGAAAGCATGCAAGACGTCCAAGGAAATTATAGAACGTTCTGCAGGAGAAACCGGAGATCCGAAGAAAACCTGTAACACCACCATTTCATTGAGATGAAATGTCGAAGGAACCTTGGGCACAAAGGATGGGCTAGTGCATAGAACCACCTTGGACTTGAGGAAAGTCAGATAGGGTATTTTGCGGGAAAAAGCCTGGTTCTCGCCTATCCTTTGCACTGATGTTATGGCGACTAGGAAGGCAGTCTTCCAAGAGAGAAATTTGAGTGATGCCTTGTGCACTGGCTCAAACTGAGGTCTTACGAGACTGGACAGGACTACATTTAGCACCCAAGCCCGTGAGGGGTGGTGGGAAGGGTGCCGGCGGTCATGTGGCTGTAAGGAAAAAGTTACTTACCTGTAACTATTGTCCTCCAGCATGGGTCACATGCTCATGAGTATTCCCTGTCAGGCCGGGTATCCTCGGTAAAAGAAAAAACTTTCACTTACAAAATGTATTTCTACTCTGAACCAATCACTGTACTCTGGGTCACACTGCCCCCAGCCAATGACAGTCCTCTCCCTAAGCCCCTCCTCTCGCAGCCATCTTCAGATTTGGTAAGCATGTAAAGTTGCATTATGACCAAGAAGAGCCGAAGAGGGATAGGAGGGAAGATTGCATGTGAATCCATGCCAGACCCATGCTGGAGAACAATAGTTCCAGGTAAGTAACTTGTTCCTTCTACAGCATGGGGTCTGGAATGTATTCACATGCTCATGAATAAAGAATACATAGCAGTACAACGACGGGAGGTGGCAAGGCTCAATAGAAGCAATCAACATTTACCTCAGGAACAGGCTCCCCTCAAGCAAACAGGTTGCATAGCATGGCCGACTCTGGACTCCTCCCTGGAATCCCCGTTGACGCAGGAGAAACTTGTGAAGGTGTGCGTGGCCCTCCACATAGCAGCCCTGCAGATGTCCAGCAGGGGCACACCAGACAAACGCTGTTGTCACAGCGATCGTTCTGGTGAAGTGGGCTTTCGGGCGGCCAGGCAGCTGTCGGTTCGCCAACTGATGACAATGCGTTATGCAGCCAGAGAGCCACCCTTAGATGGAAGCCTTGGACAAGACCTTCTCATGGTTCACAGGACCAAAATTCACAGTTGAGAAGTATTCTGAAAATTTAGAGAACAAGCAACGTCCAGCGAGTGCAAAGCACTTTCAGCCGGTGACTAAGTGTTCGGAAAAAACACAGGTAACACCAAAGGCTTGTTGAGGTGAAATTCCGATGGAACCTGCAGCATGAAAGAGGGCTCCATCCGCAGCACCACCCTCGATTCGCAGAAAGTCGGGTATGGCTGTTTGCAGGATAAAGCCTGGATCTCACCAACCAACCTGGCAGAAGTGAGGGCAACAAGGAAAGCAGTTTTCCATGAGAGAAACGAGAGGGGCCTGATGTATAGCCTTGAAGGGGGGGGGCCCCCCCATGAGACTCGTCAGCACCACTTTGAGTTCCCATGCCGGGGCAGGCGCTTTTACTGGCGGGAAAAGATCAAAACAGTCCTTTGAGGAACTCCTTGATAAGATTGTGGGACCAAAGAGAAGATGTTCCCAGAGATCTGGTGTGGCAAGAGATAGCCGCCAGATGCACCTTGATAGAGGCATGTGCCAGTCCCGCCTTGACCAAGTACAAGTATGGAAGAATATTTATTTATTTAGATTTATTAAGCACCCAGCGGCCTGGAGGCATTGTGGCGCTGTTACAGAATATTCAACTTGGTGCATCAGATTAACATTGGTTACAGGCAAAAACATGTTTATTACAATAACAAGGGTGTTCCGTGGTTACAGTGGAACAATGTAGTAGGCAGTACAGAATGGTACACAGTTTAAACAGCTTTGTTTTTAGTGCTTTTCTGAATGTGAGGAGGGATTCTTCGTTTCTTAGACTGGGAGGGAGTGAGTTCCAGGCTTTAGGGGCTAGGACTTCAAAGCTGGATCCACTGGCTTTGGCTCTGTTGAATGTTGGGATAGAAAGTTGGTGTGAGTATTTGTTGAGTTTAGGTCTGTGGGTTGGCGCTTCGTGTATTCTCTCTATTAGATAGGGTGGTGCTGTCTGGGCAAGGCATCTGTGTGTGATTGTGAGGGCTTTGAAAGTTATGCACTCTTTGACCGGGAGCCAGTGGGCATCTTTTCTTGCCTGGGAGATATGTTCTCTCTTAGGGATGCTGAGGGCTGCTCTAAGGGCATTGTTTTGTGGGATTTGCAGTCTGTTGATGTTTTTAGCGGAGGTGCCAAGGAGTAGAATATTGCAGTAATTCAGTTTTGCTCTAATTGTGGCTCTAGCAATGTTTAGGGAGTTCTAAGGTGATAGGTAAGGTTTCACTGCATTTATGATTTTTGAGGTGAGTGCTGCTGAGGATGAGATAGCGCTGACTTGCCTATTCATGGATAGTGTGGAATCCAGGTAGACCCCTAAGGTTTTTACTGCCGCTGAAGTGGTGATAACTGTGCCTTCGATGATGGAGTTATACGAGTTGTCAAGTCTTTTTAGGGCTTCTTTGGGGCCTACCAACAGTATTTTGTTGTCCCCCCCCCCCCCCCCCCCCCCCCCCCCCCGACTACCCATTTAGGTATAAGCCATTGGCTGCCATCCAGGCCTGGATGCGGGCATATGTCTTGGAGGGTGTTGAGGTCTTGCTCGTAGTTGCCCGTTAGTGGGACTAGAATTTGTGCGTCATTGGCATAGTTTGTAAAGGCTATGCCGAATTCTTCTAGATCACTGAAGAGGGGGCGGGTGAAGAGATTGGAGAATGTAGGGGAGGTACACGTGCCTTGTGGGACTCCACAATCGATATGTGGGGCTGTGACCCCCAGAGGGGTGATCTTCTGCGACCGCCACCACATAGCGAAACGCTTCCACTTGTGACCGTAGCACTCAACAGTCGATGCTCTGGCCTTGGCAAGGACCTCCCTGCACTCTGCTGGCAAATCGCATCTTACAAACTCTAGGGCTGTAGGAGTCAAGCCTTCTGGTTCAGCGATACTGGGTTGTGGTGCAGGATTGCACCTCCTTCTCTGGTGAGCAGATCCGTGTCCACTGACAGGCCAAGTAGGTCTGGGTACCAACTCTGCCTCGGCCACACCGGGGCGAGGAGTATTATCCTGCATCAGCACTGCTTGAGTTGATGGACAACACGCAGCAGGAGAGGCAACGGGTACAGAAACAGGCCTTCCCACGGGAAGGAAGAAAGCACCCCTCCCTCCATGCCCCCCGGTTGGTGGAATCTGCTGGTAAACTTATAGCATTTGGAGTTCGCTGATGTCGCAAACATATTGATTTGGGGCCTACCCCACTTGAAGATGCGTTCCACCTGGTCCTGACAAAGTTCCCACTTGTGGCAGGAGTGTAACTTCCTGCTGAGGGAGTCCGCAATGGTGTTCGACTCCCGTCAGGTGAAAGGGGACGAGGAACATGTCTTGTCCAAGGGCCTAGTGCCACAAGTCCTGCGCCTCTTTGGAGAGCACTGGGGATAGAGTGCCCCCCTGCCACCTGATGTAGAACATTGTGGTGGTGTTGTCCGTGAAGATGCTCACCACTTTGCCCTGCAGAGACAGAAGGAATGATTTGGAGGGCCCAGAACACTGACCGCAGCTCCAGGATATTGATGTGAACATCCTCCTCCTCCGCCTGCCACAGGCCTCTGGCGTGCAGACGTCTGGTGTAGGCTCCCCAGTCTTCCAGGGAAGCATCAGTGGTGACAGTCTCCTGGTACGGGGCTTTGGAAGCCTGTGCCCGGGGGACAGAGTTAACGTCCCACCACCATACCGCTCGACGGAACTAGTCGAGCGGTATCTTGTCCTTGAAGCTTCAAGACACCTGAACCCAGCGAGTGTCCAGGAACGCCTGAAGAGGTTGCATCCATAACCTGTAGAGACCGATAAGGTAAATGCAAGACAACATGTAGAGAAGCAACTTGATGGTCCACACTGGCGGTCTTCAGTAACCACAGTCGTTGCACTTTCCCCAGAATGGCCTCTACCCTCTCCTCCGAGGGTGACGCTAGGCAGGAGACTGTATCGAGTCTGGCTCTTAGGAACAGCACGTTCTGCGCTGGCGTCAAGCAGGACTTCAGATAATTGACAGAGAATACCAGATCCGTCAGCAGCTGGACGGTCATCTGTGTCCAGCGGCCAACTCTTGCAAACTGGCCCGAATGAGCCAGTCGTACTGGTACATGTTTATTCCCCGTAGACGTAGCTGGGCTGCCACCGGTGCCCGGCACTTTGTGAACACCCTGTGGGACGACTTCAGGACAAGGGGAGCACCTTGAACTGGTAGTGCCGTCCCTGCAATACGTAGCACAGGAACTTTCAGTGCTTCTTCTGAATTGGGATGTGGAAGTAGGTGTCATCCAGATCCAGCAACGTCAAGAAGTCTCCATCCTCCAGTTGGCCGAGCAAGTGCTGCAACGGGACCATCCTGAATTTTTGGGACTTGAGGTACTTGTTGAGACACTTGAGACGCCGCAGGTCTAGGATGGGCCGCCAGCCCCGGTTTGTTTTTGACTAAAAAGTATCTGGTATAGAGTCTGGAGCCCCAGAGTCGTCTTGGAACCAGCTCCATCGCCCCTTTTCGTAGCATAGCCTGTACCTCCTCCAAGAATTGAGCGATGTGCTGCTCCTGCCGGGCCACCGGAGGGATCCGCGGACACTTTCGATGAAACTCCAGGATATGTCTGTGGGCGAGAGCGTCCAGCACCAATCTGTCAGTGGAGATCTTCTCCCACTCGCTGACGAATCCCATCAGTTAGTCTCCCACTGGGCTGCATGGGTGGGGGCACAACGTCTTGGCCGGTTCAGTCCTGCTTTGGGGTCGGCGTCCCGCCTCGAGGACGACAGCGCTGACCACCTCCGCTGTAGGCCTTGGCATGTGGACCTGGAGCGCTGGCTGTAGAAAGCTGGACCTGGCCGACCTTCCTCTAGAGGCATGAAAGGAAGAGCTGTGTTGCTGGAGCATGCCCAGGGCACGGGCCGTCTCTGTATCCGCCTTGATGGCCTGCAAGGAATCTGCAACTGCCTTCCCAAAGATGTTATCACTGTCGAAGGGCATATCCAGTACCCTCGCTGGGACCTCCTGGTGAAAATTTGTGGCCTTCTGCCAGCTGGATGATGGAGGCAGACACCGTTCCCAGTCTACCGGAACCCTGTGTCGGCGATGTCCAGCGCCACTGTGACGGCATGGTCTGAAGCCACCTCTGCCTCCAAGAAGAGGGTGATCGCCTCCATCCTTTTGTCGTTGAGAAGGAACTCCAGAATCGGGCTCAGTTTGTACCACAGTTCCCCGTCTTACCTGGCCAGGATCGTCAGTGCTTTGGCCGCCTTGATAGTCGATGCCACAGTGTAAATAACCTTCCTCCCCATGGTGTCCAACTTCTTCCCCTAGCTGTCTGGAGGGACGGAGGATGACGAAGATTTTGAAGACCTTTTCCTTGCGGTTGCCGAAACCACAGAGTCTGGGGACGGTTGCGACAGTAGGCACCTGGGTGCAGACTCCGGCACTAAGTATTTTTCTCCAGTCTATCCCGCTTGGCCAGAGCCGTGCAAGGATTCTTCAAGACGTCGTCCAGGAGGGGTACTGCCATGATGGTCTTCCTCTTGGCCATGCACCTATGGTACACAAAATCCTTCTCGGTTTCCTCAGGTGTAAGCTGGAAAAGCTCAGAAGTTTTGGCGACCACAGAATGTAACAACCCCTTGTAATCCGGTGGATTCCCCTTCTGTTGCGGAGATCTGCCCACCGTGACAATCTCATCCATCGTGTCCGTCCCCGTATCTACCAGGGAGGAGGGGCACCTGACGCGGATGTGGAGACAATATGGGGGTGTTTTATGGCGCTTCCTCTTTTTATCCTGAGGCTGATCGCGTCGCGGGCCGCAGGGACTCGGGCCTGCAGCATCCTTTCTGGATCTCTGAGGCCAACGTTATGTTATGTTACTTTGCATTTATATAGCGCCTTATCTGCCATTGGTATGGTCTCAAGGTGCTGGTAGGTTGAACGCCCCCGGGAACCGAAGTTCAACTCAGTAGAGAGAATAGAGTCAAAAGGTGCGTGTGAGCACCGGATATGTGTGCAGCTGGTGTGGCATTCGTGTGATAGCTGCTTCTTAACGGTAGGTGTGATGGTTGAGAGATCAAGAGTATGTGTTCGCTCTGGCAGGTTGTTATCCAGACCGATTCTGGTTGCGTTAGGCCTGAGGAGAATGCCTAGGCTGGAGGATGTGTAACCAGCAGTGTTTAGTTAGGGTGATGGGGGAGTATGAGGCAAAAGATGGTATAAGAACAGCTATACCGAATGGTGTCATAGTATCGCTGTGTTCTAGTTGAGTGGTGGAGTAAAGAAGAGAGTAAGCGTGAAGATGTGATATGGTGGTTTACCTTAGGTGCTTGAGATCGAGCCCACTCCAATAGTTCCATGTACTCCGACTGTTCCATGCATTACAACCGTTTCAAGCACTCAAAACCGTTCCTTTCAATGCTCTTTCAAACGTCCCATGTCAGGCACTCCAATCCGTCCCATGTCAGGCACTCCAATCCGTCCCATGTCAGGCACTCCAATCCGTCCCATGTCAGGCACTCCAATCCGTCCCATGTCAGGCACTCCAATCCGTCCCATGTCAGGCACTCCAATCCGTCCCATGTCAGGCACTCCAATCCGTCCCATGTCAGGCACTCCAAGCCATTTTATGCACTGCTCCTTTCGTTCATTCTACTCACGTTATCCTATCTCCAGGCATCATCCATCCACATACGTCATCTTCAAATGTTCCACCCTTTCCGTCCACATGTTCCACCCAGTTCATCCGTTCCACTCACATACTTCACCCGTTCCAACCAAATTTTTCACTTAATCCATCTACTTCACCCGTTCCATCCACATACTTCAATCGTTCAATATATTTGACCCATTTTGTCCACATACTTCACCGTTCCTTCCTCATACGTTACCCGTCTCATCCATATACATCACCCGTTCTTCCAGATCCATCCTCCGTTCCTACCACCCACTTCACCCGTTTCTTCCCCTTACAACACCCGTTCTTTCCAACCACTTCAGCCGTTCCATCCACATACATTACCCGTTTGCTCCGCACTCTACACCAGCTCCTGGCTCCGCATTCTACACCCTCTCCGCACCTGCACCATATCCTACATCCGCTCACCACCACCGCACCCTACATCTGCTCAACACCCTAAATCTGCTCAACACCCTACATCCGCTCCACTCTATTATCCACTCACACCATACATCCACATCATGCCCTCATTCATTCTGCGCACTCATCCGCTCCATGCCCTCATTCATTCTGCGCACTCATCCGCTCCATGCCCTCATTCATTCTGTGCACTCATCCGCTCCATGCCCTCATTCATTCTGCGCACTCATCCGCTCCATGCCCTCATTCATTCTGCACACTCATCCGCTTCATGCCCTCATTCATTCTGCACACCCATTCGCTCCACCGACTTCATCCGCTCCACCGACTTCGTTCATTCATCCTGCATAATCGGTTCAGCCCATGTCACTTGTCGCACGCACTCGATCGATTCCGTGCTCTCCATCTGTCCCATGCACTACACCAGTCTCATGTACTCGAATCGTCTATTCTGTACTTTCCATTTAAACCATGCACTCATACATTCCATGCCATCTGTGTGCACTCATCCATCTCCTGGTTTCATCTTTCCATCCTCTTCACTTTATTCCTTTCGTCCATTGCAATCATTTAATCCATTTCATTAATTTCAACCGCTTTTGTACAATTTATTCTTTTTATCCACTTCATTGCTTTATCTACTTTACTCATTCTATTCGGTTTGTCCTTTTTAATTTACATTAGAGGTTATTAGTTTTCGATTTCTCGCTTGGATCTTGATGTTGTATTGTAATTTGTTTTATTGTTATTTAAGATCTAGTAGTTTGGGTTAGTCTCGCTTGGATCTTGATGTTGGGTTATTTGTTATTTAAGATCTAGTAGTTTGGGTTAGTTGAATTGTTGTTATCCACTTTATTCCTCACGTCCACATTGATCCTCTTGTCCATTACATTTATTCCGTCCATTTCATTAATTTCAGCCACTTTACTGCTCTCGTACAACTTCTTTTTATCTACTTCGCAGGTTTGATCCTTTTTACTCATTCTATTTTGTTTGTCCTTTTTAGCTAACCAATAGAGGTTACTAGTTTTCGATTTCTTGCTCGGATCATGATGCTGCATTGCCATTTATGATCTAGCATTTGGCAAAGTCATTGAGATGCTGTTATCCAGTTTGAGTTAGTTTGAGTTCGGGGTCAGTTTTAGGGGAAGAGAAGTTTTCAGTAATTTGCGGAGACATGAGGTCTTCAGTGAAGTCGGATGTGGGGTGGCAGTGCGTTCCACAGCATGGGGACCAAGGCTGAGAACGATGATCCGCCTAACCTGACTGTGTTTTTGGTATGTCTAGGAGGCCGGCTGAGCTTGATCTTAGAGTACGTGCAGGGTGATAGGGTTTTAGTTTGTCTTGAAGATATTGAGGTCCGGTTTTATTCAGTGCTCGGTGAGAAATGCATAAGGTTTTGAAGGTCACCCTTCGGGCAACCGGAAGCCAGTGCAGAGTTTTGAGGGCTGTGGAGATGTGGTCTCTCGGGCCAAGCGCTAGCAGCAGTTTGGCTGCGGCGTTTTGTGCTCTTAGCAGTTTAGTGAGTTGGTATGCGTGGACTCGGAGGTAAATAATAATAATAATTAGGTAGAGGGGGTTAGCGTAGTCCAGTCTTGATATAACAATTGATTGGACCGCAGAGTGTCTGTTGGGAAAGGAGAGGTATGGAACAATGTGCCTAAGAGTTTTAAGGTGGTAGTGGCAGGACTTTGAGACGTTGTTGACTTGGCGCGAAAGTGTTAGGTCAGAGTCTAGGGTGCATCCAAGGTTTTTTACTGAATTAGAGGGAGTCTGTGAGTTGCCCATGGCAGATGGCCAGGGTAGTCGGTGTGGAAGAAGTTCGGTGTTGCCACATACCATGATTTCAGTTTTGGAGAGGTTTACCAAGAGGTGGTTTGTGGTCATCCAGAGCTCTATGTCGAGGAGGCAGGAAGCGAGGTCAGGTCGGCAGTTGGGTTTTGAGTTCAGGAGTTTTAGAATTGGTTGAGTGTCATCAACTTAGTTGTAGCACAGGATGTTGTGTGAACGAATTATTCGTGGGAGGGAGGCCATGTAGAGATTGAACAGGAGGGCTGATAGGCATGCTCCTTGTAGAACTCCCGTGTCCACTTGTCGGGCTTGGGAGGAATAGGTGGAGAGTAGGGTTATTTGGTTCCTATTTTTGAGGAAGGATGCTATCCATTTGAGAGCGGTTCCACGAATTCCTACGGAGTGGATGCGGTCAAGGAGGATTGATTGGTTGATTGCGTCGCAGGCAGCGGATAGGTCAAGAAGGATTAATGCGGCGCATCCCGCAGTCTCTGCTGTGTTTTTAAGATCATCCCAGAGTGAGGTTAGGGTGGTTTTGGTTCTGAGTCGAGCTCTGAAACCTGATTGAGCGGGGTCTAGGAGATTGATGGCTTCGACAAAGGTATTTAGTTGGGGGTAGGCGGTTCGGTCGATGAGTTTGGCAAGGAACCATGGGGCGGTAGTTTTTGGGCTCGAGGGAAGTTTTTTTTATTAGAGGTTTGACATGAACCGTTTTGAAAGCATCGGGGAAAAATTCCAGAGGAAAGGGAGTCATTTATGATGGTTCTTGCGTGTTCTCCTGCGCAGGTAGATGCGAAAATTTCTTTGAGGGTTGTAGCCGGGCAAGGGTCCAGCGGAGAGCCGGATGGTTTGCGGGAGGGAAGTTTGAGAAATTGGTCAGCTGATATTGGACTAAAGGAGTCGAACGTTGGTTGGGTACTAGTCGCAGGCGGTGGGTTGGCCGGTATGGAGGGTGGGAGTAAGAGAGCTAGTTTGTTGGTTAGAGCGTTTTTTCTTTTGAGAACTGTGGTGTAAAAGTGGAGAGAGAGTGAGTCGCACGATTGTGAGGGGGTTGGGACGGTGGTGGTGCATGATGGTTTGGTGAATTCGGTGATGATTTGGTAAGTTCTTTGCTGGAGTTTTTACAGTTTAGGATTCGGGAGTTGTAATGGGCTTTTTTTGCTTTCCGGAATTTACGTGTGGAATTTGGAGTTTTGAATTGGCTCCGACTGACTTGGCTTCAACTAATGTGTGTTGTGGAAACACGGTTGCGGTTGAATAGATGTAGGCAGGGTATCAATGGTCCCATGAAGAAGTTCACATTGACCAGGTTTATTTAAATGAACGAAACATGTTGGGTATGGCGATATACTGCGATTAAAAACAGTATTGTACAATAACAAACGTGGTTTAAGTATCGACCCTGGTAGCTTATAATAAGGGTTGATTCTACTCTAAATTATGTCATTCTTGAATTTCCTGGAGGTCGTCCGAAAATAAGGGACCCTCAAGTGCTACAAATCATTGTGTTGCACATTGTTTTTGACATGTCCTATCAAAACATGTTGTGTATATTTGTATAGAAGGGTGTTTTTAGGGTGCTTTTTAGGTATTGTGTATAGACTTAGAAATGTGCACTAGGTTTTACACATTTTTTTTACCTTGATTTCTTTTATATGTGATGATAGATTATGACTATTGTGTAATTTTCTAATAAAATTGACTTGTGTTATAAGAACCCCGGCTCGGCACCTATTTGGTCCTTGGGCCGAGTCATTTCGGTGGTATAGAGAGTTGAAGGAGAGCGACAGATGGATTCTTTGGTCAGATATTGTCTAGAGATTGTGTATTGGAGCACAATCCATGCGTTGGTAAACAGCTCCATCAGTCTCTGGTTGTAGTAGTGGTGTTTGAGCGGGGTGGTCCCGTGAGACCTTCCTAAGGGGGACAGGTTGTCTTTTATGAAAAAGGTGGAAGAAGAGACGTTTTGAGTGAGGTTGTTACCTCCTTTGAAGCTAGACACATGGTGTCAACATCACACAGGACCTACAGCACTGAATTTTGAAATGGCGCATACAAAACTAAGAGCTATGATGACAAATATATTGAAGAATTATTGGCTAAAGCTTCCCTCTTTTTGGAAGATGAAGGACCATTGGTAACCAACTTAAGCAATTGGGACGAACTGGTACAATTAAAGAAAAGATTGATTAGAACAAAACTCCACGGATCGATTATGATCGAATATTTGCATTCGGGTACTTTACCTCAAGGCCTCGTCATACATAACGAACCCTGGTTGTTTTTAGATGACAGTTTGTACTACAGTGGAGCTATATAGCTAACAAGTGAGGCCGGGACTGGGTTTTCTTGATTTTTGATATAGCACAAGAGATGACAATAAAAGTAACGGGAGACCTGGAAGCCATGAAGGAGTCAATAAAAAAATGTGTCCCAATTGAAACATATAAAAAACGACTTGATGAAACAACAAGAGAAATGGCTGACTTCAAAAATGTTTTTACAAAGGACCGCATAACACGGATGAAGAAGGATTTAATCAGAAGGGGCGTTTCAATATACTATAGACGGCTATTTGCCACCCAATTTACATCAGAAAGGACAAGGCTAACAAGGACAAAGTGGAAGGAGATATACATCATACAGTTCGGGGAGTTCCAGTGATGGTGGTAATAGTAGCGTATACGGGCAGAGACCGTATAGAAATCGGGGATGCCAACAATGGGGCAACAATAGGAATAGACGACCCCAGAGACGCAGTGGAACTATCAATCAATTTTATTCAGGTCAACCACTGCCTCAGCAACAAGCCCCCCAGACTTCTGCCTTGGTCTCTTTTTTGGACGAGCGAACCACGACTAACAATTGGGAACAAGAGATGAGAACCAGGAGCAACCAACCCTACTAGTCAACTTACCCACTCCTACAGAAGAAACAGTCTTGAACAAAGGGGTGGGATTTGTACCCACTGCAAGATACGACAGATTCCAAAAAACGGATAGAAATAGAACAATTATTGCGCAACAGTATTTTCAAGACAAAACATACGATAAAGAACACAATGAAAGTGACTTACACAAAAGGTCACAGTTTGAACCACCAATAGCTAGCTATACACCTGAGGCGATAGTTTATGCCAAGAGTGTGGCATGATCTCCAACGACTTGAAAAATAAAACTCACCAGCTGAATTTCAGAACTTCAGTAATACAGAAAGAATTGCTGTCAAAAGCCTTGCCAACAATAACGAGATTGTGATACGAAAGGCAGACAAAGGAGGCGCAGTAGTGTTACAAGATAGATCCACATACGTCTCGGAATGTAAAAGACAACTCAATGACAACTCATTCTACTTACTAATTAGTGAGGATCCAACAGAAAGACTCATTCTAATTCCTAACAAGGTGGAGAAAGCATTTGAAAGAAAATGGATATGCAAACAGGAATACGAATATTTATGTGCATCTAAACCTTCAATTGCCAAATTCTAAACATTACCAAAGATTGATAAATCTATGAGTAATCCACCAGGTCGCCCGATAGTCTCAGGCACTGGCTCGCTGCTGGAACCATTGTTGAAATTTGTGGACAAATACCTTAAACCTTTTGTTCTGAATATGTACTCGTGTATACAAGATACCACTGAGGCCATCAACTGTTGATAACATGAGCTTTGACCTGGAGAAACAGTTATTAGCCAGCTTGGACATTTAAGCACTGTATACATGCATCCCGCAGAAGGATACTCTAGATTTTTTAGAAGAAGTCTTATTATCCAAAAGAACAACCGGCACCACGCCCAACAGCTTTGTACTCTGGTGTGCTGAAATGGCACTTACCGAGAATTATTTCTGCTTTAATGAGAAATTGTACCATCAAATCCACAGCACCGCAATGGGGTCACACGTGGCACCGACAGCAGCTAATTTATACGTGGAATACTTTGAAACAAGATATATTTATCAAGCTACCAATCCATTTTTTTCCAAAATAGCACTATGGCAGAGGTTTATTGCCGATATCCTTGTTCTATGGGAAGCTACAGAGGATTCTTTCTTGGAATTTTGTGAATGAATTAATCTACAGAATCAGTATCTGAAGTTTACCTTCACACACAGTAACAACAAAATTGACTTTTTGGACATTACGATTTGGGTGGACCCACTTGAGAAAGCATTAAAAATGAGTCCATTCCATAAGGTTTGAGAGTTGCCATCCCAGACATACACGGGAGAATTTGCCCTTTGGGCAATTTCTGCGACTTAAACGGAATAGTACACTTAATAGTACATTTCTGGCAGAAGCAGAAAAACAAATTCAAGTTACAGGAGAGGAGCGACCCAAAGAAAATAGTAAGGAGAGCCTTTAAAAGGTCCACCAAAAATAACAGGGAAGCACCCCTCGAATATCGTCTGAAGACTAGTACCAATACTGGAATAGGATTTGTGAGTACTTTTCCTCCAAAACCAATCAAATAACCAGGATAATCAAAAAAAATTGCCATATCCTAACAGGAGGAGAATGCCCGCTTAAATCTCCTTTGTGTGCATACAAAAGGGCACCTAATTTGAAAGATCTTTTAACTAAAAATGACATTGCTTTAAAAAAACAACACACAGAAAAGCATTACTGAGATCTGGGGACTCCCTACCTTGACCGGACACTCACCTTACGGTAAATGTGTGAACTGTAAATTTACCGAACGGACCAAGGAGGTTGAGTTAGGATTCGCTTGACCATGGGCTCAAACTCAATTCACGAACTGTACTTCTGCAAAATGTGGTGTACGCAATCTGGTGTCAATGCCCTAAATTATACATAGCAATGACAGAGCGAAAAATTAAACACCGGATCAGCGAACACAGAAGCTGCTTAAAAAACAAAAATTGACGGCACCACTGGTCAACCACTTTGTTATAATGGAACATGATGTAGAGGAACTGCAATGGACCATACTATTTCAATTGGATAAATCTAAAAATAGTGAAGCTGACACCAAAAAACTGTTTCTCAAGGAGCAATTGCTCATTTTTCTTACTAAGGCAGCAGAAATAGGATTAAATGAGCAGGTTGAATGGAAACAATGTTTAACAAACCTCTAAGCACGTTGTTTTTGGTGTCGGATGGCCAGGCAGCTCATGTGTTTGACTGCACATTTGGCATCCCTTTTTGACACTAATTGAAATCAGTGTCAGTGATGGTTCTTCATCTTGAATTGGCATGATGAACACAGTTCCTGCTTAGGGAACTATTCAAACCACTTCAATGTAGTATCTGTCCTACGGGTCAAGCCTAATGCCCATTTACATATAACACGTGTCCCCGTTCGCACTACAGTACGTTCATCTAGATAGTAGTTTGTTGGTTTACTCACTTTTTTTAGTTCTGGGCACCGTTGCATGGGTCCGACTCACTGTCAATCATTTGATACCCCGTCACTACAGCCCGTGTTGACAAAGGCGGAGGGCGGGGAGAGATCACATGATGCACACGGTCGAACACACCCCCCTTGGCTCTGCTACGCGGATACATTTAAAAATCAGAATTGACACCGAACACATGTTCAGCACACCAAGTCCGCGAGTGTTATCCACAGGAATTCTACTCCTACATCCAGTCAGTGAGTGGGGCTATACGGTACCCGATGCCACAAGTGTCTGACTGGGGTTTGAATACGTTATATCTTAACGTGGATGGATGATGGCTCATGGTTTCATCCATACCCTTGTTTTTAGATTACTGTAATGACACAGTCCGCGTAACGTGAAGACTTCCGAACTTGCATGAAGTTACAGACCCATCGGGAACGCCAGATTGCGACACAGATTAAAGCGTTGGTTGCACAGAGCGAACAGTGTTGTGGCTGACTATTACTCAAGCTCAGGTACCCCCATTTTACCAGCCCTTTTTTTTGGGTTGAATACACCGAACATTAGTAATGTAGATGTTATAGTAGGTGTGTGCCATAATAGTGGTGGTGCAGTCTACGGAATGGGACCATTTGACAATGCATTGTTCAATTTAAAAAGTGTCTTTTTATTACTATTTTTCTAGGCAACAAGATGTCATGGATTAGAGAGCCAGTATGTTATGTTAGGTGCACATTATGGACACAATCAGTTTGAGTGCTGGTGATTTACTTGGCTCTTCTCTTCTCCCTCCTCCTTTAAAGGAGCATCACGCTCCCCCTCTTCCGTGTTCAAGGTTATCAGAAAATACCTGTTTAATCACGGTAAGCCTTACATAGGTAATTAAGGACACCTAGTTAGAGGAACAGCAGTCATGAGTAGTTATTTCTCACTGCTGTCCCCTTTTTTCTCTGTTTTTTTCTCTCTCTCTTAAGTGTGGAATTTGGAGTTTTGAATTGGCTCCAACTGACTTTGCTTCAACTAATGTGTATTGTGGAAAATCTGTTGCAGTTGAATAGATGTAGGCAGGGTATCGATGGTCCCCTGAGAAGTTCACATTGAATAGGTTTATTTAAATGAACCAAACATGTTGGGTATGGTGATATACTGTGATTTATAGGATATGATATGGCATTTGTAACGTGCCCATACACAAGTGATTAAAAACAGTATTGTACAATAACAAACATGGTTTAAGTATCGACCCTGGTAGCTATAATAAGGGTTGATTCAACTTTAAATGATGTAAATCTTGAATTTCCTGGAGGCAGTCCGGAAGTAAGGGGCCCTCAGGTGCTACAATCCATTGTGTTGCTTTGCAGATTGTTTTTGACATGTCCTATGCAAAACATGTTGTGTAGATTTGTATAGGCAGGGTGTTTTTAGGGTGCTTTTTAGGTATTGTGTATAGATTTTGTACTGTGATTTTAGGAATGTGCACTAGGTTTTACACATTTCTTTACCTTGATATCTTTTATATGTGATGAGATTATGACTATTGTGTAATTTTATAATAAAATTGACTTTTGTTATGAGAACCCCAGCTCAGCACCTATTTGGTCCTTGGACCGAGTCGTTTAGGAGGTATAGAGAGTTAAAGGAGAGACAGCTGGATTCTTTGGTCAGATATTGTCTAGAGTTTGTGTACTGGAGCAGAATCCCTGCGTCAGTAAACCGCTCCACCGGTCTCTGGTTGTGGTAGATAGGATGTCCAGGGATATATCTCTTGGCTGAGCTGGCATGGTCGCGCCATCGTTACCACTGTCGTCCTCTTTCACATCCTAATGACCGTGTGCTGGAACTCCAGGTCTTCGTCGTCCGTGGACAAAACTTCCTTGGCCTTGGGCACGGCCTGTGCTGGTCTGGGACTTCATTGCCCCTCCCCCCCACCTTTTGGCACCCTGAGGAGTCAGGCCGGGCTCAGACACTGCATCCTCTTCTCCGGTGTGCCAGCAGGCTTTGCCACTGCCCCCACTGAGGCCTCCCGCCTCGGAGGAGGCAGGGACGCCCGGGTCAGCCCCTTTGGCCTTCGAGAGAGCAGCCGCCACAAGCTCAATCGTACACTGAGATTTCTCCTGCGCCACCACAGCTTTTTGGGCAGGTCGGCCGCCTCTTCCTCCGTCCTGGGCTTCTCAGGCTTCTCCTGCAGCTTAACCGGGTTGAACAATTTCCACTTTGAGGAGGAGCTCGTTCGCTGGCTGGCAATCGAGGCGGATGGTGACGATGATCGCGCCCTGCACATCGCGGGATCCACTTGCACAGCAAACCCGATGGAGCCTGACTCGCAGTGCTTGGCCTTGTCGTGGCCCCCCACGGATCAGGCGCCCTCAAAGGACTTAGAAGCCCGCTCCTCGGACCGACAAGTTCTGGGTTAGGCATGACGCTGCGTAGGGCACTGGGCAGAGGCCTTGGTGTTTAGCTGCGCCACCAGTCTACTGTGTCAATCCTTTGTTTTCTTGGAGAAGCCGGAGCAGATCTCGCACTTTGCTTCTTTGTGGTCCGGATGAAGACAGAGGCACTGAAGTGGTTTGTCCTAAACAAACCCATTCTGTAGTTCACATCTGGTGCAGAGCTTATAAAAGGGATCTTCCTTCCTTCTCCTCCGTCATGGCCAAAGGTGCGGAGTAGGCCCGATGGCCTTCTGGAAACTTCCAGGACACTTCGACTATCCTTGCCCTTGAGGGGCACCAAAATTCACCAACAAACGGGTGCCCGCTGTCAGCAGATGAGAGAAAAGCACACAGGCTCATTAACAAAATAGAAACTTTTTCTGTCAAAAAACGTAAAAACTGCAGAAGTAGCTCACAGAGCAAAATGGAAGTACTCCCAACACTTAAACGTAAAGTAAAAAGCTGAAGATGGCTGGCAGTGGCGGGGTTTAGCAAAAGCACCATCATTGGCTGGGCGCAGTATGACCCAGAGAACAGTGATTTGTTTAGAGGAAAAATACAGTTCGTAGATGAAAGTAAAACTACTTTTTTTTTTTAAAGAGGATTCCCGGCCCGACGACTGGCAATATATTCATGAGCATGTGAATCCATGCCAGACCCCATGCTGGAGAACCAGAATTACTTTACTAGAGCACTAAAGTGACTGATTTTTTCAGTTTATGTTACTGAGGATTCCCGGCCTGACAACTGGGAATATTCACAGCATGTGAATCTATAAAAGAACCAAGGATAGAGAACCACCTATGCTTCGGATGGATCGGCACATGGAAATGAGCAACTTGAAGGTCCACAGATACCAAATCAGTCCTGGAAACGTAGAAGCTGGAGGATGTGTTTCAGCATCACCATCCGGAACTTGTCCTTAGTCAGGAAATTGTTCAAGCCCCTGAGGTCAAGGATGGGAAGAGTACTCCTACTTTCCTGGGTACCAGAAAGTAGCTAGAGTACCAGCCTAATACTCTCTGCTTGGATGGCACCCTTTCCAAAGAACCATTCAATCACAGGGATGTCAGTTCCTGCTGGTGCTCCAGTTCCGACTGTTGAGAGGGTCTGTTCGGTGATTTTCTTAGCAATGGTAGACCGTACCCCCATCTGACAAGCAGCAAGGTCCGATTCTCCCTCCAACCGGAGAAGACAGACAAGAACAACCACCTGCAGAGCAACACCTGTTGCTGTGCTTCTCCTAGTCTTTCTTCATGGGAGACCTGTCCTCAGAGGTGCTCTGCACATCCTCGAACAAGACTGCACGACTTCACCAGATAGCTTGTGGGGGTAGGTGAAGATTTTCAGCGCTCTTTCGCAGAGGGCCTTGGAGAGCATGGGCTGACAAGACCCCACACTTGTTAACATCATGCTCCCCCCACCCCCCAATCAATTCAAACAAATGCAATATTATCTAGGTCTGACATGTCGGCCACAAAGCATGAAACCTGAGGCCTTAACAGGGTTGGGCATACTAGACGAAAGCAGCAAAAAGAACATCTTTAAAAATGAGCAATCTTTAGGAGTAAGCAATCAACGAGAAATACACACCTACACACGAGCAGGTTGAGTCTAACCACCAATTAAAATCCACACAGCACACAAAGGTTTGGAAGGACAGCCATTCAAAGAGGGCCTAAAATAAACTGGCAAACATCCACGTCCACACAAGATACAGATAGGGATTTCGGAGGGAACTTTGATGTAAACCTAACCAGAGCAAGCAACTTTGTGGGGTCAGGATGAGCCAAAGTCAATGAACCTGCAATTTTGGCAGAGGCTCAAGGGACACAGACAATGAAAGCCAACGAACAAAATGGCCAGAAGAAGGACTTAAAATACATTAGTTCCATGGTGGCAACAATAAAGCTAAATTGGGCTACTAATGTGGTAAAAATGACTACCTACATGGAGTTCCCAAAACAAAAGAACTTCCACCAGCATCAAAACCCATTGAGGGTGACAGTAGAATCGCTGTAGGACCGAAAGAGTGCTTGAAAAGCACACCTGCTATGGTATCACGATGGGCTATGGAAAGGTGTACATCAAAAAAGCTTGCAGTGACGGATGACCTCAGTATACCCATCTCTGGTTACAAAAATGAAGTACAAAATCATAGAAAACAGTAAAATGTTTGGGACATGTAGAAAGCTAGGCAAAACTACGACAAAAGTCGAAATCTGAAATTACAAGTAGATGCCCAACTCTGGCCACAATCTCAGGGTTTGTGCCTTCCTCTGCATATTAGCCAATTTCGGGGTGGAATGCACAGGGGTTGGCTACTTGCCAAGTTGAAGGTTAGATTGCAGAGGAGGAGGGAAGGGAGTTGCAAGTTGAATCAGTGGACTTATGAGAGCCAAATACAGGGTGTGATAGTGAGTGCAAAGGTGGGACAACCGATATGGAAACGACTGGGATATGACCAAACATACCTTAATTAGTACAACAATTAAGGGATCCAGAGGGAAGTTACGAGTATAGTTCCCTCTGATCTGGTCCACAGGGGGCCCACCAACAAGATGCTACAGGAACTGCATTAAATGGCTCGTGAATGCATAAAGTTGTGGGGAACCTGTTTGGGTCCTGTGTCCAAGCATGTCAGAGGAATCCTGCTCAGGATAGGATATTGTTTGGGAGGTTTTTACACAATCATCTAGTGAGGGGTGTGATGAGACCTTATCCAGGATCCAACAAGAGGATCTACCAGGTTAAACCACATTTCTCAACATGCAATGAAGCAGTCAGGCTTCACTCTTAAGTGAAGATGGGCTGATACTAAACTGCAATTAGCCGAATACACGCTGAAATACACCACACAATACCTGCAAAAATACAGAACCATTCAGTGTTGCACTAGAGTTAAAAACACTGGCAAATAAGTACTTTGAAATATACCAGCAAAGCAAGCATATCACAAAAACAGGAAAGATGTTGGATTGTTTCCACCTCACTCCAGGACACACAATTCTAACCAAACAGGCCATTATAAATCCATAAAAAGAGGTACACAAGGGGCCAGCACATTATTGGAAGCTGACCAAAAGAATCAAGAACACTTATAATTGCAGTGCTTGGCCTGAATACGTCCCCGTTTTAGTCCGTAGTGCCCTTTCATCCATACTGAAGGGATGTCCGCAGGAACGGAGACAGAACAGGAGCCTGCTCCCAAGCATAAGAATAACAACTTTCTAGAACTTCTCACACATACATTCACACTGCAGCACACTCTTATTGGTCCTAACCTATGTGCTGCATCGAACCATCAGTCTTTATCTAGTCGGACCTCAGGGGGAAAAATTAGGTGACAGGCGACATACCATTTGTGAAGCACCTTTGTCGGTCCTGGTCAAGGAGGAAACTGTCTCCTTCCCAGGCCAGGGATTTTTGTCCTTCTGTGCATTAAACCTACAGGTAGCATTTTTAGTCCTTCTCAGTGGAGAAGAGGTCTGGAAGGGGAGTTCCCAAAGCTTGGAAGAGTGAAATAGTTCTTCCCAGTGGAGCTCCCATCTCAGGGGTATGAGACTCTCCACTCAAGGTATCGGTCCTCACATTCTCATACACTGCCAAATGTGCAATGGGGGAATGAACCTTTATTGCAAACTGCTTGTTCATGTAGAAAAATCACTGTAATATTGTCCATACAGCTCAACAGCCGAGTCCATTGCCAAAAAGATTGCCTTAATTCCAGGTAATATATGGGTGGCGCGTCTCCTCCACATCCCATGTTGTAAACCTCGAACCGGTCCATCGCCACCCCTAGCCCGCCAAATAGGAAATCTGTAGACAGACATCTCAGAAGGTGAAGCAGGAAGAAAAACCCTGCCAGAGATTGGACTCATTCATTCACCACAGGAGGTTTGGGTGGATAACAGAGTAAATTAATGCAGTTCCTTCTGAGACGCAGTGTTCGGTGACCAACTGGAGGCCAGCAAGAGTTAGGCCCATCTCATATTGACCAATATAAACAAAACCACCAGGCCCAACTGGTAAAACAGAATTCCTATTTTTGAGCATTCTAAGAAGTCTTCTTCCCAATTTTTGGAATCTGATTCTTGGGTTTACCTTTTGGCATTTCCTTAGTCTTGGCAGAAGCAGCCTTCTTTGTCTGAGACCTAGTACTGGTTTGTTCTGTAGCTACAAGAGCTAATGTTTTAAGGTCATCTGCTAGCATAACTCTACCTGGGATTTGTGTTCCTATCCTATTGTTCCCCATCTAAAGATTGCAGGCAGAGAAGACTGAACAGAAGGTAGGGGGGCTCCATGGTAAAGCACCATTGCAAAAGAGGGCTCACAGGTACCAACAGGCCCAATGTCGGAGCTCCCCGGTTGATGGAAAACATGATCGGGGAAAAGAAGTCAAGTGTGTATGAATTAATGTATGCATGCATATGTGAATGTGTGTGTACGCATGTGATTTCAGGGTGCAGGGGTAAATGGGGGTACAGGAGGAAACTGTGCAGAATGTTCCGAAAGTCTACCTACGGTAAGACTTTATAAAACTATCCCTTTGTATTTGGGCCCCAACTTCTAGTATAAGTCTGTACTACTCAAGGTTCCGGTAGTATGGCAGAGCAGCCAGGCTCATCTTAGGAGGGAGATGTGAGCTGTAGGCAAGTACAATGAATTCAGTCAGGCCCAAAGAAACTTATACACTAGTAGTTATAATAAAATAGTTATTTTATATACATAATGTTAAAGTTCAATCTCAGGTAAGTATTTCAAACTAAGCAACACTATCAAATCAAAGCAATACTTCAGGCGTGTAAACCATAAGTTAAGAATTATACATGTAATTCAACATAGATCAAAGTTGAGTAAAATCTCATTATAGCAACTCCGAACATTTTCTGTTATAGGAATAAAAAGGTTTACCAATGTTAGGAAGAATCATGTGCAGTTCCCTTAGGGACTACTACACACAAGACTACAGGTGGCAATACAAGTTTTACCTTTGGTACAAGCCTGTACTACTATGTTAAAGTGGTAGCACTAGCGGAGCAGCCAGGCTTATCTCAAGTGTATATGAGCAGTAGCAGAGATTACACAAAGGGACCACAATTACTGTGCCTCAAGCAAACACTGACTCAAGGCTTCAGGTAAAAAAAATATAAGTACATTTATTTTAAACCATTTGTTACAAACACGACATTTCTATTAATTAAAAAACCACACGTAAAATACACTATCACTAACCAATTCACTTTGTACGGTATACTTCAAGGTAAGTACCCTGTGTTTTAGAGGACCGGTGTTGTGAAACAAAAGAAGTTACCGGGAATACACTTGCGATCACTTTTTGACAGTAATGACAGTTCAGTCTTACTAAAGAAACGCGTATCTGCGGCAAGAAATGTTACCGGGGCAAAAACACACAACACCTGAGATACCCAGAGGGAGTTGGGGGCAAAAATCATAGGCAATACTTTTGTCAAGGCAGACAGAACCAGAGCACACTCTTAGACATTTGAAAGTCAATAGGACAGAGCCAGTGTCAAGTGGAACCGGGTTCCTGTTGTCGAGGATCACACAGTCGGATAGTTCACGATTCAACGTAGCCAGGAGTACTTAGATATTGTCAACAGAGGAAGCAAAAGTTATAAGAAGGAGGGAAGACAAGGGCAAGCCTTGGAGGCGAAGAAAAGGGATTCACCCTTATTCCTCGAGCAGAACAGTACCTTATCCAATGAAGACGCTGGTGCCACGGCAGTTGTTCCTGGTAGTTTCCTGCAGACCCTCGGTTCCAGGAGCTTCGATCCGATGGAGGACGTCTGGAGGGGTCTGCACCACACAGGGATGAAGCCGGCAGCAGCAACAGTGAATAAAAGGTGCGCTCCTTAAAAATAGGAGAGGCTCTTCAGTTGGTTATCCAGACCACTACAGCAGTGTGCAGTGATTGCGACCACAAATAGGATCCTCTGGCTGTAGATGAGCTAGTTATCCCCACCAAGCTCAAGGGAAGAAGAATCCGGATAGGATCTTCTCTTGTCGTCGAAGGGTAGATAGCTCAGGTGTGCAACAGGGCTTCACCACGACTTATTCTCTGCTTCTCTTCGGTTCCTTGTAGTTCCAGTGGCCAATGACTTCCAGCCCAAGAGACCTTCCTTTTATGTGAAAATCCCCCATTCACACAGCCAGGCTGTCAATCACGCAGCAGGGGGGTTGTCCGGCACGGACAACCACCTCAGCCAATCATGGCAAAGTGCGACTTGGGCTTCCTAGGATACCCTGTGCAGGGGGTGACTACAGCCTTCCCTCACATTCAGCCCACCTAGACACCCGGGCGACTAGAGGAGGGCTTCTTGGCAAAAGCCCGCTAAAAGACAGTGAACAAAGAAGGCAAACCTGGTTTGCCGTGCAAAGTAAAACACAAGAAGGACTTTAACAAAAAGAAATGGCGAATAAACCCGACTGGAGCCAAAAGAAAAAGTATTTGGTCAAGCGGGTTTAAGTTCGAGGCTAATATAATAGCCTAAAACAATACCACGTTTATATAGTATAATCGCAGTAGAAAAGTGAGGGTAGATACCACTGCCACCAGCCAAGTCTAAATGTTAAAAGAACGAAACAATGCACTAGAAGGTACAGATAAAAAGGGCTAAGTATTAACCCTTTCCAGTACTCCATGTAAGATTGGGTGTACTGGATCTGTTGTTAAATGACTAAGTTAATGGCAACTTTACCCTTTTCTGGGGGACAGTAGTCAGCCTCAGAAATGGAGTCGGTGGGTAGTCTAAAAGACAACCCTGTGTCACTGCACTGAAGGTGCTGTGTAACACAAAAGAAGGGGCTACTGAAGTGGTGTACTCCAGAGTCCACAATCACAAAAACAGATAAGATACACATGGCAAAATTCAAGTAAGAGTGGGAAAAAGAAGGGTACACTCTTACCAGGTGGAAAATAAACTCCAGAAATCCAGCAAAGCTGCTGAGGAACTCACTAGGTAAGGGAAATTAGCCATTTGAATGAGAATTCTCCTTAACAACCAACAATAGCAGGTCAGTACTTTATAAGGCTTTATTTACTTGTCAGAGGCCTTAAGACTTTAGCAGTCCATCCCTAACTAAGTACGAATTCTTCAAAGTCAGATTGGAGGTAAAGCAGACAAGGCACAGATGCAGAAAAGGCAAAGTTCCAGAGTATTCTTCAATTACAAGTAAAAGACTTTTTAAAATATTTGTTAGAATTTTTTGGGTGCGAGAACCTTTACACAAAACAATCATAAAACAATCTTAAAATCATACAATTAGAGTTACTTATTTACATAATAACAAACATTGCAGTCTAAAATGAACAACCAATACGTCTAACAAGTGCTGAGGGGAAATAGTTCGAAGTTGCATATTTCTACTTCTCCTTGTCAGCTCAGATTCCATATCAATTGTACATTTTGAAGCCTCTCACAAAAGGCTTTTGTTGGTCAAAATGTTTTCAGGGACCTTGGGAAAGGTTCCCTATGGGCACACAAGCGTTAGGCCTGGGCAAACCGTATGGGCGAACACCCAAACACTGGCATCAGCACTCCAGCGGCAAAGGGGCAACAAAATGACTCAAGGAATGTACTACCACCAGTACCAAACCACCTGAGGAGTTATGAAGAAGATGCAGAAAATGGATTCTTTCACTGTGCAGCAGCAGTGGACCTAGTCTCCTGTTCCTTGGTCGTGGTGACGAAAGGGATACTGGGGGGGTGAGCGGGGTGGATGGGAACGGGACTCACGGGACTCTGCAAGGTATCTCACAGCAGCAGACGAGAGAAAGGGCTTGCAGCAAAGGATTCTTCGTGCCTGAACGTCCGTCTGCAGTTTCGGTGCCTTTTCACAGACCCCAAGAGTAAATGTTTACCACCCGGTCAATCCGCTTCGATTCTTCGGTCCTGCACAAAGAACTTTGAGAAGGATCTTGTCTCTTGATGTCCAGCAAGAGTCCACAAAAGTTTTGGGAGGATTCATTCACGGGAAGACGATTGACTGAAATAGGGTCTGAGGTCCCAGGGCATTGGCCATTTGCAGCTGCAAGTCGCGGTATGGCTCGTTTTGCGGGACGTCTTACGGGTGATTGGTCCCAAAAGCCAAATGGAAGGATTCCTCTTTGGAGCTCAACTGTCAATTAGAAAATGGGGTCAGGACAGCAGTAGTCTCTTGGCGGTTGCAGGAAAGGTGCTGCAGGCGTCTCTGGTTTTTCTGTTCCAGTGGTCGACTTGTCTTGCCTCAGGATCCCCTTTGTTGATCAGGAAGCAACACTCCCTTCTGAACATTTCCCCTGCAGTTTACAGAAAGGGGTGGGTGGCTGTCCAATCAGACAGCCAGCCCCGTCAGTGGGAACTGATTTCTCTCAGGTACACCAGAACACAAAGGACAAAAGAGTTTCAGGATCTTGCCCTATTTCCTTTCGTTGCAGACACACTGGAGCCTTGGGAGGCTTCACAAAGGATTCCCACCAAAGAAAAAACTCAAAACAGGACCTCTGCCACTCAGGATGGTAGAAAAAAGGACAAGCACACAATAAATGGCGATAAAAGAAAGAAGCCACCATTTTGGGTCAATGGTGACTCTTCTGTGCATAAGTGCAGCTGTGAAGACTGCCTGCAAGTAAAAATTGCACCAAAGTCAGTAGAACACTGCCACCAGCCATAAATGTATGCCGGTCACTAACTGAAATGTTACAGAAGCAACGAGAAAGGGGATACAAGGTAACCCCTCAGCACTCCACATAGGGTGGCGTGTGCTGATAGCACAAAAGAATAAGCTAAGGATAAAAACCACACTAACCTTGATAACCGTTCTTAATGTAAAATACAAATATAAAAAGGAGAGCCCAAAGGGTTCCCAGCAACACTGCACAAAAAGTGCTGTATGCTGCAAAAGTGAAACACAAATGCCTTTAAAGCAAGACTCCATAAACCAAAGTAAAAACATAATGAACAGGGATCCCATGGTCAGAGCAAAAAGAATAAATGAAGGGGTCCAAGAGTCCAGCAAAAAGTGCTGGTTGTCTCCCAGGTAAAGGGTATTTGGCTGACAAATGAAAAATCTCTTCAACAACCGCCCACTTAAAAGTAAATCCCTGAAGGGGATGGGTGGTGAGTGGAGGTTTTGGGCGGGGAAGGGCAGGGGTGTTGAGCCCCCTGCCCAGCACAATGAAATTGGCGCTTTCCCGCCTGTTGAAGGCTGCACCAAATCAGCCAAAATAAATGCAGCCTTTTTGGTATGCTGCCTCCAAAGGGCAGTATTTAGACATAGAACTGGGACTTGCCTCTGGACACTCGCAGCAATCCTGACAACTCTTCCATTTGCATCTAAAGTAATAGAGGTGAACAATCATCCCACTTGGTGGGCGCCTTAAACTATTCTAGATTCACCAGTGTGGAATCCACAACAGTTTGACTGGCCACAGTGTCACAGATATCGTGCTAATAGATGGAAGAGATTTCACAGCTATCTTTGAAAAAGCATTTGGTATTATTTGGAATGGTAGCATACTTTTCAGAAACATTGCTCCCAGGACCAAAGAGACACAAATGTAACCTCAGCTCCTACACCTTTGGTAAAAAGACTGAAGAGAAAAATGCTCCTGTGAGAGAAGAAAGTCTATATTTATTTCGAAGCACATGTAAACTTCATAAAAGACAAAACAATGAAATCAAGAAAATGTATAGCAGCAAAATGTACAAAAAATACAATAAAACTATAAAAACAAGTATTTGAATGGTTTGTTAGTAAAACATAGGTTATCAGCGTTGAGCCAATTGAAATCAAATATATTTTAGCCATTTTTCTGCATGCCAGCCCCATGCTGGAGAACAGTTACATGTAAGTAACTTGTTCCTTCTCCAGAATTGGGTCGCGCATGGAGTCACATGCTCATGAATAAAGAATACATAGCAGTACACACATGCACATCCACGGGAGGTGGCAAGGCTCAAAAGAAGCAATCTCTTATCTCCTCACCAGGCACACCTTCAAGCAAACAGGTTGCGCAGCACTGCTTGGCCGACTCCGGACTCCTCCCTGGAATCCCTGTCGACCCAGTAGAATCTCGTGAAGGTGTGCATCGACCTCCACATAGCAGCCGTGCAGATGTCTAGCAGGGGCACATCAGACAGGAACGCCTTTGTAGCAGGGATCGCTCTGGTAGAGTGGGCTCTCGGGCGGCCAGGCAGCAGTCGGTTTGCCAACCGGTGACAGTGAGTGATACAGCCAGAGAGCCACCTTGAAATTGAAGCCTTGGACAGGGCCTTCCCATGGTTCACAGGACCAAAGTTCACAAAAAGCTGAGACGTTTTCTGGAAATTCTTTGTGCGGGCCACGTAAAACTTCAGCGCTCGAGCCACATCCAGCGAATGCAAAGTCCTTTCAGCCAGCGATAATGCCGTCTGAAAAAAACACAGGCAACTCCAAGGGTTTGTTGAGGTGGAATTCCCGATGGAACATTGGGCATGAAGGAGGGGTGCGTCCGCAGCACCACCCTTGTCTCGTGCGAAGTAAGGCTGCTTGCATGACAGGGCCTGGATCTCACCCACTCGTCTTGCAGAGGTGATGGCCACGAGGAAAACGGTCTTCCAGGACAGAAACTTGAGCTGAGTGCATAGGTTCGAATGGAGCCCCATGAGCCTAGTCAGCACCACACTGAGTTCCCACGCCGGGGCTTTCACCGGCGGGAACGAGCGGAACAGTCCTTTGATTAACTCCTTAACTAGATGATGCAACCACAGAGAAGACCGTCCCAGAGATCTGGTGTAGCGGGAGATAACCACCAGATGTACCTTAATGGAGGCATGAGACAGTCCCGATTTAGCCAATGACAGTAAAAATAGAAGTACTTGAGTGGCTGTGACCGGCAGAGGGTTAATCTTCTGAGAATGGCACAAAATTGCAAAAGCTTCCACTTGTGTCCGTAGCATTTTAAGGTAGATGACACCCTGGCCTTGGCAAGAATCTCTTTGAAGTCTGCGGGAAGACCGTAGCCACCGACCTCGAATGCTGCAGGAGCCAGGCGTTCAGGTTCACAGACCCCGGGTCATGGCGCCTCCTTTCCTGGCGAGAAGATCTGCGACCACTGGCAGCTTGACTCACAGCGACGCTGACATGCTGAGGTGGTCTGGGTACCAGATCTGCCTCGGCCATGCTGGTGCGACAAGGATCATCCTGCACCGGTACCGTACGAGTTGATTGGTGATTCGAAGCAGCAATGGCAACGGAGGGAACGCATACAGAAACAGGCCATCCCAAGGGAATGAAGATGTGTCCCCCATGCACCTTAGCCGGGGGAACCTGCTGGCGAGCCTCTGGCCCTTGGTGTTTGTCGCCATCGCAAACCGATCGATCTGGGGATTGCCCCATTTGAGGAAAAGGTAGTCCACTTGATCCTGCCGAAGCTCCCACTCTAGGAAAGAGCGTAGCTCCCTGCTGAGGGCGTCGGCGACAGTGTTTTTTTACTCCTGCCAGGAGTAACGGGTTAAGGAATATCCCCTGGGTGACAACGTCCTGCGCCTCTTTGGAGAGCGCTGGGATCTGGTGCCCCCGTTTCCAGATGTAAAACATTGTGGTGGTATTGTCCGTGAAGACCCTCACCACTTTGCCTTTGAGGGACGGCAGAAACGACTTGAGGGCCCAAAATACCACTTGTAGTTCAGGACGTAAATGTGTAACGTCTTCTGCGGCAACCATAGATGACTGGCGTGAAGAAGGCTGGTGTGGGCTCCCCAACCTTCCAGGGAAGCCTCTGTTGTGACAGTCTCCCGGTACGGGGGTGGGGGAGTCTGGAAATCCCTGCCTCCGGATAGATGGGAGCGCACGCCCCACCAAATGATCGCTCGACCGAACTCCTCGTCGAGAGGGAGCCTGTCCTGGAAGCTTCCAGACACCTGATCTCAAGAAGGCGTCGAACTCCTGTAGCGGGCACATACGCAACCTGCAGAGCCGAATGGGGTAAATGCATGAAGACGACAGGCCGAGAAGAGACTTGATGGTCCTCAATGTGGCGATCTTCAGTGCCAACAGCTGCTGCACGTCGCCCAAGATGGCCGCTATCCTCTCCTCTGACCGCGACGCCAGGCATGACACCATGTCAAGCTGGGATCTCAGGGAACAGAGCGTCCTGCGATGAGTCAAGCAGGACTCTGCATAATTCACAGAGAACCCCAAATCCGTCAGTAAGCGGACAGTCCTCGCTGTGTGGTTGACGGCGATGTCTCTTGATCTGGTCCGGATGAGCCAGTCGTCCAAGTAAGGGTAGACGGGGATCCCTTGCAGTCATAGATGGGCTGCCACCGGAGCCAGGCACTTTGTGAAAACTCTGGGTGCCGACTTCAGGAACGGCCTAGAATTGGTAATACTTCCCTTGAACGGCAAAGAGCAGAAACCTGTGTTGTCCCTTGTGGATGGGGAAGTATGCATCCTCTAGGTCCAATGCCGATAGAAAGTCTCCCTCTTCCGGTTGTCAGAGCACGTGTTGAAGAGTGACCATTCTAAACTGGGACTTTAAGCATTTGTTCAGTCGTCATAGGTCGAGGATGGGCCTTCAGCCCCTGGTCTTCTTTCGTACAAGGAAGTACCTTGAGTAAACTCCAGAGCCCCGGAGCCACTTTGGAACTAGCTCGATCGCCTCTTTCTTTAACATGGGCCGCACCTCCAGCAGCAGCTGAGGGATGTGGTTTTCCTGCCGGACCACCGGTGGAATTCGGGGACACATTGGAATTCTAGAGTGTGTGCGTGGGCGAGAGCATCCAGCACCCAACGGTCGGTGGAGATGGTCTTCCACACGCGAAGTTCTCCAGCTGGTCTTCCCCCCCCCCGGGGTGCTCGGGTTGGGGCCCGACGTCCTGGCTGGTTCAATCTTGTTTGGAGGTGAACTGTCTGCCCTGCAGTCGCTGACGACGGTGACTGGCCCCGAAGGCCTTGGAGCGGCCCCTGTTGGCTTCCTGGGTTGAGGAGCGTGGGGACTGGCAGCAAGAGTTGGAGCCCCCACTAACCCCTCGAAGACCGGCTAAACTTCCCTCCAGAGGAACAAAAGGACCGTCAACGTTGCTGTAGAGTGCCTAAGGCACGTGCCATCTCTGTGTCCACCTTGAAGGCCTGGAGGGATTCATCCACAGTCTTTTCGAACAGGTTGTCCCAGTCAAAGAGCATGTCCAAAACCCCTGTCTGGACCTCCTGGCTAAAGTTGCTGGCCCTGAGCCAGCAACGGCATCGAAGGCAGACGTTGTTCTCCATCTGGTGGAACCCTGTGTCCGCAATGTTCATGGCCACCATGATGGCATGATCCGATGCCACCTCGCCTTCTTGCAGGAGTTTTAATGCCTCAACCCGCTTGTCGTCGGGGAGGAAGTCCAGGAGTGGAGCTAGCTTAAACCACAGCTCCTGGTCGTACCTGGCTATGATGGCGAGGGCCGCATTGATGGTGGTCGCCACAGAGTAGATAACCTTCCTACCCATAGAGTCCAATTTCTTCCCCTCGCTGTCCGAAAGGGTGGATGAAGCAGAAGACGTTGAGCCAGACGATTTCTTCCTGGCGGCTGCTGGGACCACAGAGTCTCGCGACGGTTGAGACCACAGGCACTTGGGCGCAGAGTCCGGCACCCTGTACTTCTTCTCTAGCCGGTCTCTTTCCTGGGGCTGTGGCGGGGTTCATCAGAGCCAGCCCTTCATTCCAAACATCGTCCAGCAGAGGGACTAAGAGGATGATCTTCCTCTTCGCCTCCCGGCACTGATTCAAGAAGCCTTCCTTCTTTTCCTCCGGTGTGAGCTGGAAAAGCTATCTCATCCGGGGGAGAGGCTCTGAGCAGAGGTGACGGGAGGTCCCCTATCCCGCCTTGATCTGTGCCAGTTGTCGCTGTGTCCGATTCTGTATCCCCTGGGACGGGGGGTGTCATGGTGGGGGGGCCGTGGAGAAGGGTGACATGGAGGCATCAGTTGTCTCCTCTTCTTGGTCTGTGGTTCTCCTGTTGTTAAAGGGGCGACCGGCACTGGCGCTGAGGGAGGGGCGGCTGGCGGGATTGAATGTATCCTCCTCTGTAACTCGGACACCAGCGAGTTTAGGGCTGAGATGATATCCAGAGCAAAGTCTCTAGGAGGGCCATTGGGGAGTAGGAGAAGGGCCTGGGGTCCCTCGTCGCCCCCATCAACGGTATCCCTGGGAGGAAGGGTTGCCCTTGTCTTCGCCGGAGTACCCTACGGGTCTGCCCCTACGGCCATTGAAAGCGATACCACCACCTGGAGGGAGGGTGAAGATTTTGCCTGGTGCACCTGGGTCTTCACAGAGGCTGGGTCCCTTGTCTTTCTTGGCCTTGCCCTTCACCGACTAATCGGATGTCTTGTCCTGTTTGGCCTGATCCTTCTGGGCTGGATCTGACCCTTTATCTCCTTTTGCCTTCTCTGCCGCGGGTAGGCTGGACACCGTACCCTGCTTGGCCTTTTCCTATCTGGTCTTCTCCAGGTTCTCCCGTCGCTTACCTGGGATATCAGACTTTCTCTTGGATGATGAACCAGAGCATTGACTGGAGATTGACGTAGGTGGAGATGATGGGAGCGCCCTGACCATCAGGGGACCCTGACGGAAGCGTACTCACGGTGCTTGGCCTTGTGTTGAGCCCCCATGGGTGGGGCTCCCTTAAAGGACATAGAAGCCTGCTCAGCTTTCCCGGATCCGGGAGAGGCATGCCCCTGGGTGCCAACCGGTGCAGAAGCCTTGGCCTGATGCCACGCACCCAACCGTTGATGTCTGTCCCTCAACGTGCACTTCAAGAAGCCACAGCAAAACGCACTATCTTCCTCCTTGTGCGTCGGGTGCACGCAATACAGGGACTGGGAATGGTCATCCACATATACATTCAGCAATCCGCAGTCGGAGCACAGCTTGAAGATGGAAGAGCTATCCTTATCGTCTGACTTGATCCACACGGTGTAGGCCTGAAGAATGTTCTGGAAGCCTCCAAGAAGAACACTCAACAAAAACAGCCCTTGAGGGGTGTTGAAAAGTCAGAAAAATGAGTCCCCGTTAGTAGGAAGGATGATCGATGAAGCACAAGGGTTTGATTGAGCGAAAAAAAGAGTAACTCTCACGAAGCGAAAAAACGCAGCAAAAAGCTTGAAGAGCAAAGCACAAGGACTCAACACTTGAACGAGTGGTAAACATCGGAAGATGGCTGCCAGAGAAGGGGCTTAGGTAGAGGGCAGTCATTGCCTGGGGGAAGTATGACCCAGAGCTCAGCGATTGGTTGTTAGGAGAAAGACAGTTCCCAAAATGAAACAGATTATTTCTTTTACCGAAGATTCCCAGCCTGACGACAGAGAATATTCATGAGCATGTGAATCCATTCCAGACCCCATGCTGGAGAAGCATTGTTTCCAAAAACATATGCAGCCGCTGCAACCGCTTGTTGGCAGTAAATGTATACATTCAATTGCCTCCTTCATTAATCGGAAGTTCGATTATCTTAAGATTGGTATTAAAAATCTCAACCTTCAATTTTAAAATAATGGAAATTAACTCAGACACTGCTAGGAACAGCTCTTGGCCGAACAATTTGAAAAAAAAGTGTTTAGAAGCCTTGGCACCCGAGTCTTTATGCTACTCCTGCAAGCATCTCAAGGGGCGATCTATCCCTGGTTCTGCAAAAATGTATGGATTGTAGAAGGGAGCTTCATGCCACTGTCTGTTCTTAAATATGATTATGGCTGTAATAGGCTAAATGTTGACTATTTACACTGGTTTGCTAGCAAATACAAGAGGAGTATGTTGTACCATCTAAGGGAAAGCCGTTTACGGTTGTCAACTAATATGCACGATGGCAGGAATAGTATTGGCTCAGAATCGGGCATTCGGTGCCCATGTAATGTTATTTTAACAGGTGATCTCTCACACTTCTTGATTTCTGTCTATTCTGATCTCTTGCATTAGTGGCTTAGCTTCATACCATATTCTTATCCAAAATATCAAGGGCTTTAAACGTATGTAATCATCTATGTAATCCAGCCTTAGCTCTTGATGGAGCAAATAGATTGTAGTGCTCCCAAAACATTTCAAAGGAATCTATTTTCCTTCACCTGGATTAATAGTACTGACCCTGGCACCTCAGTCCTATAAACATATGACGCTACCGGCCTAGCCTGATAGATGTCAAATGTGGTAAGGGTTAGCCCACCCATCTCTAGTCCAAACCTATGTAACGCACCACAGGCCTGGGTACATTTCAGCATCATCTCAACAATGTGGTCGAGCCAATTTGCCCTGCTGTTAAATGTCACCCCTCGATAGGCACATTTGTGAACCCAATTGAGTTTTAGCCAGATGCAGAGACATATGGTCGATTTTTACTGGGCCTGCCACACAGTGTCATGGATTTAACATGTATTGACAGGTCCCGGCATCCCATATACTCAACATAGCCAGTGACAGGTTTCTGTAATGCTAATGGGGTACGCGCCAGCAGCACAACATTGTCTGCGTAGGACAACACAGATGTTTCTCCCCGCCGCTACAGCCATATCCCTGGTTACTTTGCTCAGTTCCGCTGCAAAACCGTAACCGAGATAAAATAACAAAGGGACTAGGACACAACCTTGCCTGACCCCTCGCAGAACTCTAAATGAAGAGGATAATTTAGCACTGTTGTCCAGATGCTTCGGTATTCAGTGAAATCGGCAAAATTAAGATGGGTGCTGGCATGCTCATAGTTTTTAGAATGTGAAAAAGCTTTTTGGAATTTTCCTTGTAAAATGCTGGACTCTGGTCCATAAACATCAGGGAGATTGGACAATTGCAGACTAACATTTTTGTCCAATATCAGACTGAGGTTCTTTCAATTGTGCCAACTCCTGCCCTGAACCCATATTGCTCATTTGGCAGATTTGTATTTATTTATGCCCAGTTGACGATAAGAGTATGGATTACTCTGCCCAGTCATTTCACAGTGTAATCTATCAACAATATTTCTCGGTAGCAGGTTGGATCCAATCTGTCACCTTTTTGACATAGGAAATATTACAGACTCCTTCCAGCTGCCTGGGAGCTTATTGCAGGCTGCAAGTGCACTGAAGATTTTAGCAAAGACCGGCAGCCAGATGAGGTGACCTTGCCGAAACGCATCCGTCACCACCCGATCTGGGCAGAGCGCTTTGCCAGACAGAAAGGAAAATACGGCTTTGGCTTACTTAGTAAACCTGAAACTCCAAAAGGAGGTTGGATGGTGGAAGAGGGGTCCTGATGAGGACAGCTTAGTGTCACTGGGTCATCTCCATCCCTCCCCCCCCTACGGTTAAACCTGGAAAAAGTGTTTGGGCTCTTGGTCATCTCCAGGAGCTTGGTCTTTATATTTCTACATTCCAGGTTATACCATTCACTGATCACAAACAGCGTTTGATGAGGTTCCCAAGAAGAGCACATCGCCCGCCGTGTTTCAGGAACCATCTATCGTAATTGGTGGCAATATATGAAGAGCTGTATCTATTTGTGTAATATCCATTGTCGGCTGACAATCACCAAGCCTCAGATTAAAGCCGCCCTCTATAATTACAAATGAGTTCTCAAAAGTTTTAGCAGTTGCGGCAGCACCATGGCTATCTAAGCAGTTCAATAGGGAGGCTATATCTGGGCCCAGAAGCATGCGCTGAAAGGCATTATAGAAATGTATGACAGATATTGGTTGCTCCATACCACTAATGATGTTTACACGTAGCACCATGTTAGAGACATTCCAGGCTACAAATGATGCTGATATGGGCTCCGACATTAAGTGGCTAGGCCTCCTTTATTTCTGCCTTTTTTGCTCCCAGTTGCTGGAACATGGTACCCAAGAAAGTTTGGAATTTGTTCGAGTGTCCTCTCCCAAGTGTCCTGTAAGAGCAATACATCGAAATTAGATATATATTCGATAAACTTGAGATTACCAAGCTGGCTCTTTAGACCAGCTATATTCCAAGATAACACTCTTAGACACCCTTCATCCGAGCCGGGTAATGTTGGACCCCCCCCCCTCCCCTCTGTCGAGAATTGTATTGTAAACCGGATCCCTGGCGTGTGCTGAAAATGTTAGTCTCACTGTTACAAAAAACTCTCTCCAGAGTTGGAGCCATGTCCATTATTTTTTCTGAGCCAGGGAATTACATATTACCGCTCCTGCCCCTTTGCTCAGAGTTAATCTGCGCACATATGGCTTCCAACCCTGATCTTTTGAGCCAAAGTTGGTAGGTACCAATGTTCACGCAGAGGGCATTGCGTGGTTCCTTTGTCCAAGACGACCTCAATGCCAGTGGATGAAAGATTTTTTGGTTTTGCTTATTCTAAATATGTTGCCTATACTGGCATCTGCAAAGGTCACCGTCACACTGCAAACTCCACAATACATGCAGTCCAACAAAATTCGTAATAAAGGTAACATCTGATTTGAACCCCAATGATTCCCAGATGTTCCCTCAGTACTTTGTTGAATCTCCTTCTGTAGGTGTTCTTGTTACTGTGAACACATCCTTTGAATGTACAGATGAGCTTCTGCTTTCTGCAGCCTTCCAATTGATACATCTGGGTGCTTGTTCATATCCTACATTCCATTTCTCCTGCCTGTACAAGGGGCCATGCTGTTACATGAAATAGGTACCCATAATCAGATTCCACCATAAGATTCCGTTGATGGCTGAGGCCGATCGGTGATAACCTTATTAAAATTGGTAGATGTTTGGCAATGCGAGGCGGACACGACTTGCATTGGTAGATGTTTGGCAATGCGAGGCGGACACGGCTTGCAGGTTGCACAACCTACTGCTTGTCCCGGCGATGGGCCGGCTTCTTTGGGTTCTCTGATAGGTCCTGTAGAATAGCAAGAGGGGTAACAGCCTGGTCCTCATTTTGAAGGGCCTCTTAACTTGTAATTGCGCAGGGACAAACTCCTCCGCTCACCTCTCAACACTAGCTCAGTCTGCCTCAGCACCCTGCATGTGGTTCTGTTGTGGGGCACTTTCGAGTCCGCTTGTAGGAGCAGTGTTGCCGTATTCTTGGCCTGCCTTGGTTAACTAGGTCATTTATTAAGTCTAGGCTTTTCGCTAGTAGAATTTGGTTTTGTATTAGTCGTTCTTTAATAGACCCAACAGCTTGCAATATATCCTTTGCCATGGCCTGCAGCCTAAACAGTTCAGTACAGATTCAATCTATTGCTTTCGCAATGCTAGTTCGCATTTCAGATATTTCAAAAAAACAACGTATTAATGTTCGGAGTGCCAATCCTGCCGGCAGTCAGGCAGTCTGAGTGTAGCCCTGTTTGGTTAGATGGAAACGGTTCCTAGGATGACGCTTTCTACGATGTTGCTTCCCAGGTGGATGATATCTGTGGCAGTTGCCCAGTCCCGAGTGCTACTTTTTCTAAAAGGACCTGGCTTACAGTTGCAATTGCAATTATAATTACACATTGAGGCTGCCATTTTTGCCGAATTTTGGCCCCTACTCGCCGGTCTGTTAAGCAAACCTGCCATCAGTGGCTGAACATGGCTTGCAATATTGCAATCGTGTCACCAGAACCAAGGCCTGGAGAAGGTATGGCCGAAACCTCATCATAAGTGTTGAACTGGATTTCTCAAATCTGGCATGGTGGACAGATTTCAGGAGGTCACCCTAGTTATAGCGAACAGGTGAATTCTGGAAGTTTAGCCAAACCCAATCAAGGTAAGCGTGGAGAGCGCTCAAGGCCAACTCTCAGGAGAGGCGCATGAATTTAGGGGTCAACAATGAGACAACTGTGAAATACACAATGATTCTACTTGGACAGGTAGTACACAAATATTTATTGCAGGCCCAAAAACACTATACACAAAATTAATCAAGCGGGTAATATCACACAACACTAAAATGTAAAACATATACAGTCGCCTCTGGTTATAGAAATGCATACAAATGAAGGAGCTGCAGATGCAAGGAAGATTCCAGTTGGGTCCAGGAGCATAGTGCACCCCTATTTTAATAGGAAATTCAGCTGGCACTGATGCAGGGCTCTTCTGGACACTACCAGTTGGTGGGGGGGTGGCCTGTTCCAGCAACAGTCGCCAACCACAGGTGTCTCTCTAGTCGCAAACAAAGACTGACTTCCAAGACAGGTCCTTAATGCTTCAAGCTGAAACTTGTCACGAAAAAGACTTGTCGGATGAGCATTCTTCTTACACAGTAGCCCAATTCAGAGCTGGTCAGTACACCAGGTGGTCCGGGGACACTTCCAAAGGCTCCAGGATCATGAGAAGGTGTCAAGACTGGTTGGTCTCACCAGTCCAAGTAGCAAAACACAGACGAGGGCCTTCTGAAGTCAGGTAGCCCAGCAGGGCTTCACCTGAACAGTTGCAGGAAAGGTTGCCAGGCCCCTTCGAAATGCATCCTTGCGTCCTCAGTTGGCTGCATAGCTACACAGGATTCTTGATGCCATTTCTGATCTGCTGAAATGACTGAAAAACTCCACCTATCCTAAATTTTGTTGAGAGATCAAACTCAGCCCTCCCAGTAGAAAGGATCTGCACCACTCACTCAACCAGCAGTGGTCTAATCAGGGACCACTGTGGGGCCCACTCATGCATGCACACCAAACTCATTGGGACCAATTTGTGGATTGGGGCCAGAGTCCCAACAAACTTTCCCGGTCCTCACACAAATGATATTGCACTACCCTGTGCAAGCTGCATCTTTCTCGGGCAAATGCATGAACATAGTATTTCCTGAGAAGGCAGGAAGAAGGGCAAAAAACTAAATGGCTAAAGAACAAGTGAAAAAAAAATCATGGCATGGCCATCTTTGAAGAAAAGCCACAGTTAGTAGGTAAACGTGAACGGCCATACTAAAAATATACCAAAAATTGTAAAAAGGCATCTGATGCCACTAGCTTGTCTTCAGGCACATTTAAAAGTAACACAAAATCCATTTGTACAAAGTATAGGGTGATACAAAACTATCCCCATTGCACTGCATTGAAAGATACTGAGTTCAATGTGAAAAAGTTAACCAAACAAGTAACAAGTAAAAGACAAAAAGGGAACAAGCTTCCCAGTATTGAGAGTGTGAAGGACTAGTCAGTTTACCCATGACAAATGAGCAAAAAGGCAAGGTAAGTGAAGCCAACTTCACTTTAAACAGTCAGGACAGGTCAAAAACAAACAGCTAAAAGTTTGGGGGTCCATAGAATATTGAGGGAAAGTTGCCCAAAAGAGAAAACGCCAACATCTGGAGTCCACCTTCACATGATCACTTTCTCCACAGATGACCAGATCCTATGGATCTGTGAAAGTAGGGGGACTTATGGTGACCGGTCCCTTGCTTGGGATGAGGAGTCCCACTTCTCTTACAATGATCATCGTTTGGTTTACCCTCTTATGAATTTTGAGGGCCTTATTGGATCTAGTTCTATCAGAACCATCCTCTGTCTCCTCCTGCTTTTTCCTCTCCACAGATCTAGGATGAGACGCATTGTCCTTAAGGGATACCCTAAAGGAAACACAGGCAGCAGCAATAGCACGTTTTTTAGGATCCAACGCTGTTTAATCTGCTAAATGTTGCTGAAGCTTTGGGGAACAAGCAGGAAAAATGTATCATGCCAGCAAAAGCAGTTACCATAATGTTTTCAAGGGAGTCGTTCACATAGGTGATCCAAGTGACTCATCCTTTGTGTGGTCTCTAAACTTTGTGAATATTAGTCAAGAGTATTCCCAAACTTTAAGATCAATTATTATCAAAGGTTTATAGTAATAATTTCGAAACCAATAATGTCGAAAGTCATTTTTTCGAAAAAAAATGTCGAAAAAAAAATGTCGAATTTTTTTTTTTAATGCATTTTTCCGAAATGGGGGGGGGTTCTCCCCCCAACCCCCCTTTTTTATTTTACCCATTTTTTTATCCCGAACCTCAAAATAAATATATAATTTTTAAAAAACGGAATTCGACATTTTTTTCCGACATTTTTGTGAAAAAATTGTCATTCGACATTTTTTCGAAAAAATGACCGACCACCATTATCAAAGCCTGCTGAAGTTTTTTGAAACATTTCATTTGAACTTTAGGCAACTCCTTAATGTAAGTGAACCCACTATGAGGAAGCCTACCGAGAAGCCAAGCACTTGTCAGTCTCAACTTCTTGTATTTCACAAGCAATTTCAGGTAAACATTCTATATCGTTCTTATCATACACGCCAAGCAGAACCTTAGGAAACCTAGGATGAAAGGCGCACCCAAAAAGACTCCTAGGCGCTGTGGACAGGGTTTCGACCCTAGTTTGTCTTGCAAGCTCTAGCTGAAGTGTCGTCCACTCTTTCTACTTTAGCTGGCCTTTGCCAGGTGGAATGGTGCAGATCCTTACCATTAGCGAGGCAACTCCAACATGAATCTGGATTAAAAGCAGAACTTGCACGACATTTCGGAGCATTCACAAGATCACAGTTGGATCCACAAATTGAAAGAAGGAGCATCTTGCATAGCCTACATCCACCATCTTGTTCAACCGTCCTGGCAAACACTTGCTTATCTCCAGAAGGCCTTCATCAGTGCTTCCACTCCTGAAGTGGTGGGAACAATTAGTCTCAACCCTTGCTTGTGGGTCCTGCTCTTGAAGCTTTCAGAGGTGTCCTGGATCAATCATGTGAGCAGACTAGCTTCCTCATGGTCTACCTCGCTGTATTGGACACCATCCCAAGATCGGACTCAGCAAAGCCTTGACACATGAAACAAGAGGCCTCTTGCTTCAGTATCAGCTGCCCATCATGAAAAGGGGCCTTGAAAGACCAGAGTATTTTCTTCCACCATCCGGGTCGACTTCACAGTGGCCATTGCTGATAACCGCCTGCAACATGTCCGTTGAGTTCTTGGAGGCAGTCAGCAATATAGTGGTCCTTTCTTCGTTGTGCAAGGGATGTTCAGTTTTCCACTACTAGCAACTGCTTTGCCAGAGCTCAGAACTGGTGACTAGCCGAACCTAATTCACGACACCAAAATTAAGTGTCCTCTGCACCAGCGACTCGTAGACACTTCTAACGGGAACCAAGACAGAGCAAAGGGGGGGGGGGGGGGCAGCGATTTCAGGAGCTTCTATAGTGATACCCAAGTATAGGGGTTGGGGAGCACGAGTTAACATACATGTCCCTACCACCCCCACCCTCCATAAGGTTTAGTGGGCGTCACGTCCTTGCCCTACCTAGGTCTTGCCTGACCGTCATTAGTGAAGGACCTTCTCCTGGGTTTACCATAGGTTAGTTGAATTAGGAGAGGGTCCCCCAAGAATATTCTTATTCGACTTTGAAACACGTACAACTGCCTGCTGCCCTTGCCAACACTTAGTGACTGTTCAGACTGCTTTAAAAGTCTTACGTCCTAACACCACTGGAGACGAAGGGCAATGGGCCCGTCCTTTCCAACTAGGGATGGACTTTTAAGAGTTCTAGTGTGTTATTTATATAAGGCTATGTATTGTGTTTTAAACTCCTTGCCATCCTACATATTAGTTGAATAATTTGATAATGTCTTACCTTTTTCTTTCATGTGCTATACTACAGTATCCTTTGGATAGTATTGTGTTCAAAAGTAAAGCGTTGGTGGTCTGTAGCTAGAGCACCGCAAAAGTGAATGTGTATAATAGTTGTGTATTTTGAATGTAATAGTTACCCTTGGTTTGTAATTGCTAAGAGTGGTATTTTCTACCCAACTTGTATTAAGAGTGCTTTGTGGGTGGTTATCTGAACCCTATACCGCTCTATGAAGATTAAGCTTACTGCTCACTCACACTATCTTAATAGAGTTTGGCTAGACAGGAGCGTCTTTCCCTTTTGAAAAGAATATGGTGGCCTCTCAAAGTGGATAGGGCTGATTATGAAAATCCATCTCAACACAAAGCAAACAAACGTATAACATTAACATTATTAAGCCAATTTTCCAAAGTAGCATACTGTAAAAAAAATGTTTAACTAAACAAAAGGTGAGCTTACAAAGAATTGCACTTCATGCATTTGGAAGAAATAGGTTTCTTTTTACAGCAGAATACATATATTTTTTAAAAGACAGAAATCCTAGGTAACAGTAACAAAAATGCTTACTCCGTGATAGTTTGCCACTTCTGCTCATCCTCTACTTGTTCGAAAGCTGTGGTTAGGCATACAGAACTTCTGAGCAATTGCACTTCAATTGCTTTTTGAAGCTCTCTTGGATCTGGACTAAGCATGTTTGGAAGAAGCTTCTTTGTGTCTATGTAAAAAAACAAAAACAAAAAAAAAAGTAGAATAATCAATCAATTCTCATATAAAGGCAATCATTTAAAGTGTTTCACACATGTCTTCTAAAGGGTTTCCAGATAAAAGGAGAAATAATTTACCGTTATGTTCCTTCTATGGATTCTTCTCCCGCACATTCCTCATCAGATAGATAACCTCTTTCAGGTTCAGCTGCTCGGAAAAAACATTGACAGGGGGCGTAGTCAACCTCAACTCAGCTGTCGATTCGCCTTGAAGCCAGATAGTGGTGGGGGGTCTTGTAATTTCTCCTTCAATGGATTCCTTTTCTCCTGCAGATTCCTCATAAAAAATGCCGAAGCAGTAGAAATAACTGTGGCGGGAAGAAAGCTCTATTGCAGTACATTCTGCTAGAGCGCTTTTCGGAAGCGAGCGTCAGCCCCACGGGCTATGTCCAGGCTATAATGTTTAGTGAACATACGGTGCAAGGGCCAGGTTGTGGCCCGGCCCGACAGCAGTCCCTTACTGAAACTCCCCTTTGCAGAGTCGTAGAGGAGGATACCCCTTCTGGAAGAGAGGGCCATGATGCCAGGAGGCCATTCCTTGCATGCAGTATGTTAGCATACTTGACCCATTGTGAAATCGTCTGCTACAGCTAGGCCTCATCTGGAAATGGAGAAGGCTACAAACTGGTCTGTTATTCTGTATTCCACTATCATTGCTACATAGAAGCTTAACACTATGTTTGTTTGTTTCCAACCAGAGAAAACGGTCCTAGTCCTTGGAGGGGTGCAGAGGTAGATGGAACACCGGGAGATCACCTGAGAAATATGGAATTCTGACATCACCTTAGGCAAGAACCCTTGTCTCACCTTAAGAGATACTTTTTCCCGAAAGTAGTGAGAAGAACAAGATACTTTCTTACCTGGTAACGTTCTTTCGATGAGATGTTCCTCCGAAGTACTCCACATCTAGGACAGTAATCACCACAGCTGTGCTGCTTCGGAAAAGTTTCGGCGTCTGTGTCCTGCGTCAATGACGTCTATACGCTGTCCCTCGAGGTCCTCCGTTGAGCGCCAACATCACCGGATGTTATATGTAGATCGCATGACGCCCGTAGCCTCAGTTGTAGTGTCTTCCCAGAACGTGTGGCACCAATCTTCTGCCAGTATGACTACAGAAAGCCTTGCAGAAACATAAGCTGCAATTGCATAAGAAATTCTGTAGAGGGGCAGGCTGGGAGGGTGCGATGTGTAATACGTCGGAGGAACATCCCATCAAAAGAACGTTACCATGTAAGAAAGTTTGTATACGAATTGTTCGTTTTACAACTATTCCAATTGACCTTTTCACAAGTGACCGAATTGTGAAGGTCAATTGTAACATATATGCGGGGGGAAACCACCCGCAAAACCCTCCCCCCCTCCCAACGCTAAACCCCCATATATATATATATATATATATATATATATATAGTACATTACTCACCGTAATCGTATTTCTGATGCTTGTATCTGCTTAGATTCACATGCTGTGCATAGGCCGACATCTAGTTGAAGCTGCAGAGTATTAGTTTGTTTTTCAAAACTCGAATATGGGCGTTGACACAGGGCATGCCAGTAATACTATCCCTAGTGTGACATCCACTGTACCCATGATACCATGACCCTCAGATTGTACTTTTTCTAACATGAGGTAGCATGAGGAGTAGCGCGAGTACAGGTTATACAAGCAGATAAATAAGACTAAAAGCATCCATGCGCCTTATCTCAGAGGGGAGGAAAGGCGGGCGAATGTGAATCTAAGCAGATACAAGCATCAGAATAACAAGTTACTCTTACCTGGTAACGTTCTTTCGATGGGATGGTCCGACGACGTATTCCATATCTATGACGGTACAGCTATGACGGTACAGCACAGCTGTGGTGATTACTGTCATAGATATGGAATACGTCGGAGGACCCAATCCCCTTGAAATATGATTACTATGAGTAATGTATCCCTTCTGAGGCTTGTGGAATCTGCTTAGAACACATGCTGTGCATAAATTAGCAAGCAGTTTTAGAAGGAGGTGGGATGTGAGAAGGGTCATGAGCAAACAGGTGTCTTAGAACCACTTGTCCCACTTGAGTATCTGTCTTGGAATGAGTGTCAATGCAGCAGTGCTGAGTAAAAGTGTGAATAGAGCTCCATGTAGCTGCTTTGCAAATGGTGTCAAGGGGTACATTTGCAATGAAAGCCATAGTGGCCCCAGTGCCTCTTGTATAGTGGGCTCTTGGCGTAAAAGGCAGAGTCTTTTCAGAAAGGGAGTAACATAGCTGGATACAATTGACTATCCACTTGGAGATGGCACCCTTAGAGACGTGATCTCCCTCTCTGCCTGTAGCTACGGAGACAAACAGTTGGTCTGTTTTTCTTAGCGGCTTGGTCTTGTGTACATAGTAGAGGACCGCTCTTCGCACATCTAGAGTGTGTAGTTTCACCTCAGCAGAGCATTTGGGTTCTTGGAAGAAGGCTGGAAGCTCAATGGACTGGTTAAAGTGGACTTTAGAAAGAACTTAGGGTGTGTTTGTAGAACCAGTTTACCCATATGAAAAGTAAAGAAAGGATCCTGCGCTGACAGAGCCTGAATTTCACTGACCCTTCTTATGGATGTAATGGCTACTAAGAAGGCAGTTATAGGTCAGGTGTTTGAGACTGGCTTTATGCATGGGTTCAAAGGGTGGACCAATGAGCTTAGCAAGCACCACATTAAGGTCCCATCCGGGTGGTGGGTTTGAAATTGGAGGGTGGAGTCTCTTTACCCCTTTCATGAAGGCTTTAACCACTGGTACTTTCCACCACAAAACTTTGTTATTGGAGGTGGTGTAGGCTGACAGTGCCGCCAGGTGCACCTTGAGTGAATTAAATACCAACCCTGCATCCAGCAGGTGGAGCATGTAGGTGACAATATTGGAAGGAGTGCAATCAACCGGGTTGATTTGCTTATTCTGGCACCAGATAACAAATCTCTTCCATTTATCAAAATAACAGTGCCTCGTGTTTGGTTTCCTAGATTCCTTTAGGATGTCCATGCACCTCTGTGGTAAGTTGAGATGTCCAAACTCTGACTTCAGGAGCCATGCTGCCAAGTTCATCGAGCCAAGTTGAGGATGCACTGTTTGACCTTGGTGCTGGGATAGTAGGTTGTGCCAGCACGGGAGTCTGATGGGTTCACAGGCTGCTAGTCTGCGCAGGTGTGGGAACCACAGTTGTCTCGCCCACATGGGAGCAACTAGGATGAGCGTCATCGATTCCCTGTGCATCTTGTTGACCAATTTCCTCATGAGAGGAGTTGGTGGAAAAACGTAGGCAAACATCCCTGAGCAGTTCATCCACAGGGCGTTCCCCTTGGAGTCTGGCTGGGGGAACCTGGATGGGAATCCTGGGCATGGTCTGTTTTCGCTTGTGGCGAATAGGTCTATAGTGGGGAAACCCCACTGTGAGAAGAGATCTTCTACGATTTCTCTGTGCAGACACCATTCGTGTTCTTCTCAGAGGGGATCTCTGCTCAAAGCGTCTGCTAGTGAATTGAGATCCCCTGGAACATGTTGAGATGACAGATAAATGTTCCGTCTGAGTGCCCATGTCCAAGTTTTCTGGGCAAGCCTGGACAGATTTGGCGAACGAGTCCCTCCCTGTTTGTTTATGTAAAACATTGCTGTCGTACTGTTAGGATCTGTACTGACAGGTTCAACAGGTGGGGTTCTAGCAGATTGATATGATTCTTCGCCACTGTGTGAGACCAGAGACCCCGAGCTATGTGGTGGAGGAGGTGTGCTCCCCACCCTGACAGGGACGCGTCTGTAGTGACTACAGCTTGTACCTCTGGATCGTAAAAGGGTTTCCCCTTGGACAGGTTCTCTCCTGTCCATCAGTGAAGACTTGTACAAGGGTTGGCAAAAGGACCACTAGATCGTCCCACTGACCACTTGCCTGAGACCACTGTTTCGCCAACCATTCTTGCACGGGTTGCATGCGCAGGCGCGCGTGGAGGACCAGCTAAATGCATGACACCATCATGCCTAGCAAACACATCACTTTGCACACCCTTATCTGGCGACCGGTATGATAGAGGAATTTGCAGTAGTAGATTCCGAAATCTTTCTTCTGATGGAAAGGCCAACCCATCTTAAGTGTTTATTACAGCTCCTAGGAACTGCTTGGAGGTGCTTGGCACCAGGCTTGATTTTTTTCTCGTTGATAGAGAAACCCAATTCAAAGAGGTCGATCGTTCTTTGGATGTTTGATCTGCAAATTACTGGGGACTCCCCCGTGATGAGCCAGCCGTCCAGGTAAGGGTACACCCGGATTGCCTCCCTGCGCAGGTGCGCTGCCGCCACAGCCAGTACCTTGGTGAATACCCTTGGAGCCGAGGCTATACCGAAGGGCAGCACCTTAACTGGTAGTGCCGACTGTCCACCTTGAAGCGCAAGAATCTTCTGTGCGCTGGGAACATGGAAATATGAAAATAGGCATCTTTCATGTCCAATGTTGCCATGCAATCCCCCCGTTAGGCAGATTCCTGTGCAGTGCCCTTAGGGACCACTACACACAATTAAGACTACAGGTGCCAATACAAGTTCTACCTTTGGTACAAGCCTGTACTATTATGTCAGAGTGGTAGCAGTGGCGGAGCAGCCAGGCTCATCTCAAGAGTATATGAGCAGTAGCAGAGATTACACAAAGGGACCACAATTACTGTGACTCAAGCAAACACTGACTCAAGGTTTCAGGTAGAAAAATATAAGTACATTTATTTTTAAACCATTCGTTATAAACACACCAATTCACTTTGTACAGTAAGTCTCAAGGTAAGTAACCTGTGTTTGAATTAACCGATGGTAGGAATAAAACACGTTACAGCGAATACGATTGCGATCACTTTTTGACAGTTCGGTCTACTAAACAAACACGTATCCGTGACATGAAATGCTACCGGGGCAAAAACACACTAGGGAGTTGGAGGCAAAATTCACAGGCAATATTTTGGTTAGGCAGGCAGAATCAGGAGGTCAAAAGTCAAAGGGCCGGAGCCAGGGTCGAAAGACACCAGGGCCAGTTGCCGAAGATCACACGGTCAGACAGTTCACGATTCAACATAGCCAAAAGTACTTCGATATTGTCAATGTTCGGAATCAAAAGTGGGAAGACAGCCTTGGAAATGAAGAAAAAGGGATTCACCAGTTTCCTCAAAAGAACACAGTACCTTGTTCCAGTGATGCAGCTGGTGCCCTGGCAGTTGTTCCTGTTGGTTTCCCGCAGACCCACGATTCCTGGAGCTTCGTTGTGAAGGACGTCTGAAGCGGGTCTGCACCAAACAGGGATGAAGCCGGCAGCAGCGACAAGGAATAAAAGGTGCGCTCCTTAAAAACAGGAGAGGCTCTTCAGGTGGCTATTCGGACCACTACAGCAGTGTGCAGCGATTTTGACCACGGAAGAGGATCCTCTGGCTGTAGAAGATGAGCTGGTTATCCCCACCAAGCTCAAGGGAAGACGACTCCGGACTGGATCTTCTCTGAATCGCTGAAGGGCAGATAGCTCAGGACTGCAGCAGGGCTTCACCGGGATGGGGTAGTTGCAGCAGCAGTCGTTCTCTCTGCTTCTCTTCCGTTCATTGTAGTTCCAGTGGCGACTCAGCCTTCTAGCCCAAGAGACCTGCTTTTTATGCGAAAAACCCCCAGTCACGCAGCCTGGCTGTCAATCACCCAGCAGGGGGGTTGTCCAGCCCGGACAACTAACCTGGCCAATCATGACAAAGTGCGACTTGAGTTTCCTAGGATACCCTGTGCAGGGGTTGACTACACCCCTCCCTCACATTCAGCCCACCAAAAGACAGTCAACAAAGAAGGCGAACCTAGTTTGCCGCGCAAAGTAAAACACAAGAAGGACTTTAACAAAAAGAAATGGCGAATAAACCCAACCGGAGCCAAGAGAAAGACGATGTGGTCAAGCGGGTTTATATTCGAGGCCAATATAATAGCCAAGAACAGTACCACGTTTATCTAATATAATCGCGGTAGAAAAGTTAGGGTAGATACCACTGCCACCAGCCAAGGCTAAATGTTAAAAGAGCGAAACAATGCTCTAGGAGGTACAGATACAAAGGGATACGAGTTAACCCTTTCCAGTACTCCATGGAAGATGGGGTGTACGGGATCTGTGGTAGATTGACTAAGTAAAGTTAATGGTAAATTTACCCTTTTCTGGGGGACAGTAGTCATCTCAGAAATGGAGTCGAGGGAAGTCTCAAAGAATACCTTGTGCCACAGCACTGAAGGTGCTGTGTGACACAAAAAGAAGGGGGCTACTGAAGTGGTGTACTTCAGAGTCCACAATCACAAAAACAAGTAGAAACACATAGCAAAACACAGGTAAGAGTGGGGGAAAAGCTCTCACTCTTACCAAGTGGAAAAAAAACTCAAAGCTGCTGGGGGACTCAGTAGGTGAGGGAAATAAGCCATAAATGAGAATTCTCCCTAACACCCCCCTTTTTAGGAGGGGGATTACTTCTTGGAGAATAGTCATGCAACATTTTTGGGGCTCGACATACTTGTTTGCAGGGCGTAAGTCTAATACTGGGCGCATTGTTAAATCTTTTTTGGCACAAGGAAGTAAGTTGGATACAGTTTACCTGGTTGCCCGGGACGAGTTCTATTGCGTCCTTTGCGAGAAGATGACGATTTCCTCGAGGAGGATCTTCTGGTGGTCCAGTGAATGTATCTTTGACGTGGAGTGTGGTTGCGGGGGCGCTCTAGCAGTATCCTGCAGACACTGTGGACGGCACGCATCTATCCGATGTGATCCCTTCCCATGCTTGGGTGATGTTGGAAATTCGCCCCCTACTGGAGATGCATGGGAAGGGACCCTGAGCGCAACGTCCCTGCTTTGCGGGAAGCGTACCGCAGCCTCTGCCGGGGCTGCCTCTGCCGGGGCTGCCTCTACCTCTACCACGGCCCCTCTTGTTACCTCTGCCGTAACTTTGGGTAGTCTGCTGGTTGCCACCCCATGATGTACCCCTGTCCCTGTGAATAATTGGAGCCCCTCTGGGAATTTTGTCCGCGTGAGCGGCGAAAATTACTATTCCCCCTTTGATTAGTGGGCTTATTAGTCAACTGTCCTAGGGATTTAGAGTATCATACTAGTCTGTCAGTTTGCAGTGCGTCCTCTACCGCTTTGCCAAACAAGACATTCGGTTCCATCGGCATGTCAATAAGGGTTGCCTGGGTCTCGGTTTAAACCCTGACTGTCTTAGTCAAGCGTGCCTTTTAATGACAGTGCTCTCTGCTATGAGCAGGCCTGCATTATCTGCCGCGTCAAAGGTTGTCTTCAGAATGCAACCGGACACGGCTCTACCCTCCGACGCGATCTGGGCCAACTGACCCTTTAGTGGTTCCGGTGCGGAGTCAATGAGAGCAGCTATCTGCTCCCACTGGTGGCAATTATAGCTTGCCAGCAGAGTGGTGGTGTTGGCGATCCTTGCCTGGTAAGGGAAAGTGGAGGCTACGTTTCTTCCTAAACCGTAGATTCTTTTGCTCTCCTTGTCTGGGGGAGCCTCCGATGAGGACAGAGGTGTCCCCGCTCTCTTTCTGGTGTTAGGAGTCGGGCTTGAGTTGACCCCTTATGTAAAGAGGGTCTGACTGGGCGGCCCTGAAAATCTTCTCAATTCTGGGGTTCACAGTCTTAGTGAGATTAGGATTGAGAAGGGAAGGATCAATTCTACGTTGGATTGATTTGAGAATAGGAATGGCTTGAGCAATGGGTCTTTTGTCCCCCACTAGCTCCTCTGCAAAGTCCCTCTCTTCCTGTGCCCCCTGCGTATCTATGTGGAAGTGCTCTGCAGCTTTAGCCAAGACCTGATTTAGAAGGGGCTAGTTATCTATAGGTGAGTCAGAAACCTGTGGTTCCTTGTTAACCTGGGAGTCCATATTATAGACCTCCGGCTCGTCTTCCTCCTCCTCATCCTGGCCCTCGTCATCTCCATAATACTCGACCCCAGTTTGGTCGTCCAGGCTGCGATACCTCTGGTTGAATGAGCCCTGAGATTTTGGGGTGGCTCTTTCCCTGCTAGTCTACAACATTCCATGATGGCCAAAATAATCCACCTGGAGATGGTTTGTTTTGTTATGGGTAGTCCCAACCTGTGACCCGAGTATCCTACAAACAGTTGGTCTGCTTGCCTGATCCAAGCCATTCTGCTGATGTAAAAGCTGAGAGCTCGCCTAGGGTCCAGCCTATGTAGCCTTTCCTCCTCTTTCCCCGGATGGGGAGGAGGGTAGAACGAAGGCAAGGTAATTTTCTGAGTAACATGAAATTCAGAAACCACCTTTGGGAGGAAATTAGGCTTCACCTGTAGGACAACCTTGTCCGTGTGGAAGATTGTATGTGGGGGTTTACAGGAGAGGGCTTGTAGCTCGCTCACCCTCCTAGCAGATGTTAGTGCTACCAATAGGACAGTTTTAAGCGTGAGAAATCTCAGCGCGCAAGAGTGAAGTGGTTCGAATGGAGTGCCCATTAAGAAGTTTAAGACTAAATTTAAGTCCCATAAGGGAACCTGGAATGGTTTTGGAGGGTAAACATTAGTTAGTCCCTTGAGAAATTGTACCACTAGAGGAATTTCGAAATACAATGGTTCCTCCGCAGTGCGCTTGAAGATAGAAAGCGCTGCAAGATAGCCTTTTACAGTGCCCACTTGAAGGCCTGAGTTTGCTAAGTAGAGCAGAAACGATAACACTGTTGGTGTACCACATGAAAAAGGGTCGATATTCTCTTCCCTACACCAGCTGCAAAATTTGTTCCAACGGCAGCGGTATAAAGACTTTGTTGCCGGTCTTCTGGCCGAAAGCAAAACCTCCATGACATCATCAGGGAGATCCCAATCCTTGTACCTCAACCTTTCAGAAGCCAAGCGTGAAGGTTGAGGGTTCTGGTGTCTGGATGGAGAACCTGACCTCCCTTCTGCGTGAGAAGATTCTCTTTGAGTGGAAGACGGATTGGAGGACAGATGGACATATCTAGAAGGTCCGGGTACCACGTCCTCCTGGCCCAATCCGGGGCAATTAGGATCATGGTTTTCCGGAATCTTCTCAACCTCCTGATCATTTGAGGAATAACAGGGACTGGAGGGAACGCGTAAAGGAGTGGAAACTCCCAGTCCACTATGAACGCATCTACTAGAGCTCCTCTAGAGGGAAATTCCCTTGAACAGAATAGATCGCACTTCTTGTTGCTTGTGGCGAACAGATCCACCTGAGGGGTTCCCCAAAGGGTGAAGATCCCTTGAAGGACTTCCTGAGCTAGCTCCCACTCGTGGGCGACTGTGCTCTGCCTGCTCAGAGCGTCCACTGTCAAGTTCTTCGCTCCGGCTAGGTGGACAGCCGATAGAGAGATTCCTTCTTGGATTGCCCAAAACCAGAGCTGCATCACCTTTCTGCACAGTGGCAGTGATCCTACGCCTCCTCTTTTGTTGAGGTAGTGCATGGCCACCGTGTTGTCCGTCATTATCAGGACATTTCTCCCCTGTACTGATGGCAGGAAAGCTTTCAGCGCTAGTCTGACTGCTCTCAGCTCTAATACGTTGATGTGTAGTCTGGACTCCGATGGAGACCAACGACCGCTGATGGTCAAGTCGTTGGCATGGGCTCCCCACCCCGTGAGTGAGGCGTCTGACTACTGTTATCTCCGGCCATGGTTGCCAAAACAGTTCTCCCTTCAAGATGTTCGCTGGATAGGCCCACCATTGAAGGTCGCGGGCTACCTTGTCCGGAATCCGGAGGAGATCTGTCATTCTCCCTGAGAATTGCGACCAATGACCTCAGTGCCCACTGAAGAGATCTCATTCTCAGGCGAGCCTCTGGCACAAGGAAGATGCAGGATGCCATGAGGCCTAGCAACCTCAAAACGTCGAAGGCTGGGAGACGTTGGGCATTTTGAAACTTGGTGACCATCTGTAGAATATCTTGAGCCCTCACCTCTGGTGGCGAGGCTTTTCCCAGGGTAGTGTCCAGGACTGCTGCAATGAACTGGAGTATCTGTGATGGTATCATCTGTGACTTCTTTAAATTGAGGGAGAAGCCCAGTCTGAAGGAAGTGGCAGACATAATCTAGCTGGGCCTGGGCCTGTTCCGAAAATGCAGGCCTGATCAGCCAGTCGTCCAGGTAGGGGTAGACGTGGATCCCTTCCCTCCTTAGACTCGCCGCCACTACCGACATCAGCTTGGTGAAGACCCTCGGGGCAGAGGTCAGCCCAAATGGCAGTAGCAGCCAGCCCTTGTTCCTTTCCGCTACAGGTACCGGTTCTATGGCACCTTTCTCTAGCAGGTCTATAATTTCCTGTAAGAGGAGCGGATCTGAAACTTTCAGAGAGCTGTTCCCCGGTGGATGACTCTGAGGAATGTGTAGAAATGGTAGGCAGTAACCTTGGGCAACTGTTTCCAATGCCCGAGCATCTGACATTATAGCCTGCCATTCCGTCAGATGGCGAGTTAACCTGCCCCCTACAGGTGTATTTTGTGGAAAGGCCTCAGAGTGGTTTGGGGGCTGCTGATGCAGATGCCGAGGGTAAAGAGGCACCTGCTGCTGCTGCGGCGGCCTTAGTACTTTTGACCCGTCCACCTCGGGTGGATCTCCTTTGGCCTCTTTGAGCCGGCTGTCCTCTGCCTTTCCCGAATGCGGAATAATAGCGAAAGGACTTTCCTCTTCCAGAGGTTCCTGAGGGGCGAAAAGAAGGTTGGTGGATAGCAGCTCCTAAAGATTTTGCTGCTGCTTTAGAAGTCTAACTTTTCCAGACTGTCATCAGCCTTTTTAATGAATAATGAAGAGCCGTCAAAAGGCATATTCAAAAGTCTGGCCTGTACATCTGGAGCAAAGCCCGACTTTCGCAACCACGCATTGTACTTGCCGCCATGGCCCTGCTGATACTGTCAGCTGAATCGATGCCCGTTTGAAGTGATTCGCACATGGCATCCTTGCCATCTTTAATAATGTTAAGGAAGGCTTCCTTTTCCTCTTCTTGGGGTATGCAGTCAGCCGCTGATGAAGCACACTCCCATAGTGTGTGACTGAACCTTGGCGAGTGTACAGGTGGCGTTGATTGACTTCAACGCCATACTACAGGCAGAGAAAACTTTCTTCGCCATAGAGTCGTACCTCTTGTCATCTCTATCCTGTGGGACAGTAGGGTAAGCGGTCCTACTGCTAGATGAAGTTGCCGCTTGAACCACCAAGCTCTCTGGAGTCGGGTGCTTTGATAAGTATTCGGGGTCAGCAGCCGCTACCCTATACTTGGTTGACAATCTTTTATTGACTGCAGGGATAACTTCGGGAGTTTCCCAATTTGATGCAATTTTCCTTTGTAAGGCTGCATGGTAGGGGACCACCGGGTCCTACTGTGGGCCTTTGTCTAATATATCTGTTAGGTCGTCCTGGTGAAGGCGCAGACCAACCCATAAACTCAATAATTCTTGCCATCAGGGTTCTATAGGGTGTTTCGGCATGTTCCCCTGGGTCTGGCTTAACAAATTCTACTTCTGGGGAAGTGTCCAACCCACTTGCCTCATGTAGTGACTCCTGTAGGTCCTTCACCCTTCTTTCCTCAGAGGTGAAATCCTCTGCAATAGGCAGTGTAGTCCTCTGTAACACGAATGTTTCCTGGTCAGAATCTTCCGCCTCTTCATAAATTGAAGAAAGTCCAGGGTACTCTGACCTCTGAAATGAAGTAAAAGCCATCTCTAAGGCAGAAGGAGCTAAACTCGTTATTGGACGAGAAAACGTCAATGTCGTCGACGCCGATGTAACAGGCTTCGAAGGCGCCGAAAACGGCATTGAAAAAACTGGAAGGGGTCTCTAAGAACTCGAGAGGATCGGGATCCTACTCGAGGGCATCGACGACTGTCTCAGCGTCATGCCGGAGGCCCTTGAAATCAGTTGGCTGTGGAGTGGCCTTGGTCCTCTCTTTCATCGGCGTCGACGATGGAGTTGAGTCGATCGACCGATGCGTCGAGGAACCCTTCGACAACGGCGTCGATGGCGCTGATCCGTGCGAAGGAATCTTGGACGACGGCGTCGAAGACGGTGCCTTCTTACCCGATGGCTCATGGCGCTCTCGGGTGGAATGTTTCGCCGGGTGCAGAGACTCGCGGCGTTTTGATTTTTTGGGTTTTTCACCCGGGGTATCACCCTCAGCTGTCTTCGAGGGGGTCGAGGCCGCGTTCTCGAAGACGCTTAACATTTTCTTTCTCAATTCCTCCCACTCAGCTTGAGAACTGTGTTTAGTGGGACAGGAGACCCTTTCTGGGGACACAGAAGACGAGGAATGGGACCTTCGACGTCTCTTTTTTGAGCGTCTTGATCTCGACGAATGGTGGGAGCTGCTTCGAGATCTAGAATGGGAATGTTTGACGGCGAGGAGACGAATGCCTCGACTCAGCTGACGAAACTTTCGAGGAGGTTTTGGTTGACTTACCTCTCTCGAGCTTCCCCTTGCGCTCCTTCAAGGCTTTCGCCGTCATAGACATGCAGTCCTCACACTCCGAACAATGGTGCTCGGATCCCAAGCACCATAAGCAGATCTTGTGTGGATCCGTTATTGACATTTTTTTACCACAGTCTCGACATTTCTCGAAGCTGGATCGCGGCGTCGTCGGTTCTGATGAAGAAGCCATCGAGAACGATAAGGTATATTCGAGTAGAAATAGATAGTTAACCTGACTGAACTGAGCAACGACTTTCCGAGGCCCCACGAAGCACGGAAAAACGGAACTGAGCAACGGACGCAGCGCGTGGCTATTTATGGGCATGGTGACGTCGGCGCCGATACGGTGGCCGTCGAGGGACATCGACTCGGTGGACGTCGACGCGCAGCGCCCTCTACAGAAAAAATTTCCGAGGCCAGCAAGCTGGAAACGTATTATCAAAGATAAGGAATACGTCGGAGGACACAAACCCTTTGAAATATATATACGGTCAATTGTGAAAAGGTCAATTGTGACCCTTTAAATTCGGTCAATTGTTCATTCGAACAATTGTAAAGGAACAATTGGGTAATACCGTAAGAAAGTGACTTGTTCTTCGAGGGGATTGTGTCCTCCGACGTATTCCACATCTATAACAGACTCCCAAAGCAGTACCAACGTATGGAGGTGGGACAAGAATTTAGAATTTTAGAATGCCCAATCAAATTGCAGAATAGAGGAACGCCTTACCAAAGGCTAAATCTTGCCCATGAATAGAATCCAGGGAGTAGTGTTTTAGTGTTTTACCAAAGTATGGACAGAGGCCCATGTGGCTGCTTCACAGATATTACGAATGGGAACACCCCTCTGCAGAGCAGTAGAGGCAGCCACACCCCTAGTAGAATGGGCCTGTAAGCCTAACGGAGGGTCCTGACCAGCCAGACGGTAGCATTCAGAGATTGTCAAGATGATCCATCGGCACAAGTTCTGCTTAGAAACAGCTTGACCTAAACGCCTCCCAGCGTATGTCACAAATAGCTGATTCTCCACTCTGAACCGGGACATCCGTGAAAGATAGAAGCTCAAAGCTCTCCTAGGATCCAGCCTATGGAGCCCCTCCTCTTCCTTACCAGGATGTGGAGGAGAATAGAACGCCGGAAAAATTACCTTCTGGCTCAAGTGAAAATCCGACAACCTTCGGAAGAAAAGAAGGACAAACCCTAAGGACAACCCTGTCCTAATGACACTGTGAAAGGTGGCTTGTCGGAGAGTGCCTGCAACTCACTCACTCTGCGAGCGGAAGTAACCGCAACCAAAAATACAGTTTTAAATGTCAACAGTCTCAAAGGACAAGAATGTAAGGGCTCAAACTGAGTAGCCATTAGGAATTTCAGAACTAGGTTCAAATCCCATCACGGTACCTGGAAAGGAGATGGTGGGAACACATTTGTCAGCCCTTTAAGAAACTGAGAAATCAAAAGAATCTTAAAATAAGAACACTCCTCAGATTAGCACTTAAATATGGACAGAGCTGCCAGGTAACCTTTAATGGTACCCACTTGCGGGCCCTTGTGTTCCAAAGAAAGCAAAAAAGACAACCACCGGAATTGAACAATGAAAAGGATCCATATTCTGTACCCTGTGCCAGTCGCAGAACCGTCTCCAACGGCAACGGTACAAGGATTTTGTTGCTGGCCTTCTGGTCGAGAGCAACACCTCCATCACGTCTTCAGGGAGGTCCCAATCCTTGTACCTCAACCTTTCAGAAACCAAGCATGAAGGTTGAGAGACTTGACCTCTGGATGGAGAGCCCGACCCGACTCCCGTGAGAGCAGATTGTCTCGGTAGGGAAGACGGCGTGGAGGGCAGATGGACATGTCGAGGAGGTCCAGGTACCACGATCTCCTGGCCCATGCCGAAGCAATGAGAATCATTCGGGAACCAAACCTCTGTAACCTCAGCAACACTTGCGGAATGACGGGGACTGGAGGAAACGCGTATAGCAATGGGACGGACCACTCCACTACGAACGCGTCCCCTCAGGCTCCTCAGAGGAAATTAACGCAAGCAGAATCTTTTGCACCACCGGTTGACACTGGTGGCAAAGAGATCCACTTCTGGGGTCCCCCAAAGGGCGAAGATTTCCAAGAGAACTTCCTGAGCCAGCTCCCACTCGTGAGAGACCGTGCTCTGCCTGCTCGGAGCATCCGCTGCCTCGTTTTCGTCTCCGGCCAGATGAACTGCCGATACCGAAATAGCCTGCTGGATGGCCCAGAACCAGAGCTGCATCGCCTCTCTGCACAGTGGGAGAGACCCTGCCCCCCCTTTTTGTTGAGGTTGTGCATGGCCAATGTATTGTCGTTCAGAATCAGGACATTCTTCCCCCGTACAGATGGCAGAAAAGCCTTCAGGGCTACCCTGACGGCCCTCAGCTCCAACAGATTGATATGAAGTCTGGACTCCGGAGACCAACGACCGATGTCCACTCGTTGGCATGAGCTCCCCATCCCGTGAGGGATGCGTCCGTCAGGATAGTTACCTCCGGCCAGGATGGCCAAAACGGAGCCCCCTTCATCAGATTGCCTTCGACGGCCCACCACAGAAGATCCTGGGTGACAGAGGGCGGCACCTGAACGGGATCCGACATCCTGCCGGAGGACTGCGACCACTGCATCTTGAGAGCCCACTGCAGAGATCTAATCCGCAACCTGGCCTCTGGCACCAGTAGAATGCAGGATGCCATGAGGCCGAACAACCTCGAGAACTCTAACGCCAGGAGACTCTGGGCATGTTGAAACTTGTGCACCATCTGCAGAATGTGATGAGCCCTCACCTGGGGAGGCGAACACAGCCCCAAGGATGTGTCGGGCACTGCTCCAATGTACTGGAGACACTGGGTAGGTGTCAAGTGGGACTTCTTTAAGTTGAGGGAGAAACCCAGCCTGTGAAGAGAGTGGCAGGTGACTGACAGATGATCCAGAACTTGCTCGTGAGAGCGCACCCTGATCAACCAATCGTCCAGGTAGGGGTAGACATGAATCCCCCCTTTCCTGAGATATGCTGCCACCACCACTATGAGCTTGGTGAAGACCCTTGGGGGGGAAGCCAATCCGAACGGCAGGACCCGAAACTGAAAATGCGAGTCGCCAACAGCGAGCCTCAGGTACTTGTGCTTGGGATGAATCGGCACATGAAAGTAAGCATCCTTGAGGTCCAGAGACACCAACCAGTCCTGAAGTTGAAGGGCCTGGAGGACTTGAGAGAGAGTAACCATCTTGAACTTGTCCTTCCTGAGGAGCTTGTTCAAACCACGCAAGTCCATGATGGGTCTCAATCCCCCGTCTTTTTTAGAGATCAAAAAATTTGGAAAATACCATCGCTTGTTCCTCTCCGCTACAGGCACCAGTTCTATGGTGCCTTTTTCCAGCAGGGATTTGATTTCCTGCGCAAGGAACAGATCCAGACTCTTCAAAGAGCTTTCCCGGTGGATTGTCGTGAGGCCTCTGCCAGAAAGGAAGACAGTAGCCGTGGGCTATGATCTCCAGAACACACACATCTGAAGTAAAGGCATGCCTTTGTACCAGATGCTGCGCCAGCGTTCCCCCCAACCGGCGAACCATGGGACATGGCCTCATGACTGAGCTGAAGTGGCTGAGCTAAAGTGGCTGTGGCAGTGTGTTAGGTAGAATTCTCATTTTATGGCTAATTTCCCTTACCTATGGAGTCCCCCAGCAGCTTTGCTGGATTTGAAGGGTTTGTTTTTATTTCTCCTGCTAAGAGTGAGACTCTCTTTCCCACTCCTAGGCATTTTTTGCTATGTGTGTTCTAGGCTATTTTTGTGTTCAATGCCTATGGAGTTTCTCTCCCCTCCATTGGAACCATCTTTATTCACATGTGTTACACAGCACCCTCCGTGCAGTGACAGGGGTGTCGTAGCGACCCCCAAACAGACTCCATACCCTGGGACCGACTACTGTCTCCCAGGGCATGTAAAGTCCCAATTGACTTTACTAGTCAATTTTTATGAACTAAAACAGTACAAACCATCTTACTATGGAGGTACTGGAAAGGGTTAATAGTTTTCCCCTTGTGCTCATTTTCGAGAGGGTACCGTACAGTCCCTCTCTAAAAAGTTTCTGGCTGGTGGCAGTGGTTACTACCGTAAATATTCGACCGCAAATGTTTCCCTATGGGATTTTCCCATTGTTCGAGGCTATTACATTTTCTGACAGCCTCTAACATACCACCGGTGTATTTTATTAACTTTACTCCGGTAGGTTTTATTTGCCAGAACTTTAATATAAACTTCGTTCTCGTGTCTTTCTCTAAACTCCTAACCCAGGTCGGGGATCCTTTGTTCGTCCTTTTGGCGGGCTTCTGCCGAGAAGCCCTCCTTTCTGCGCCACTGAGTCTGGGGTGGATCCATTGTGTGCGAGGAGGAGTAGGACCCCTGGACAGGGTTGCCTCAGCAACCCATGTCGCACTCTACCCTGATAGGCTGGAGGGTTTCCCGCCAAGATGACCACTCCACTGTGTGAGTGACAGCTAGGCTGTATGAATGGGGATCTTTTTGCATAAAAGCAGGGTCCTGAGGACTGGAAGAGCAAGACGTCGCCACTGGAACTAAGACGCCGAAGAGGAGAGAAGCCAAAGACATCTGCAACGACAACCACCGGTGAAGCCCTGCTACAGCGTCTCACCACTTTTCGCGACACGACGAGAGAAGATCTTCATCTGCAAAAGCCTTCTTCCCTTGAGCTGGTGGGGCCAACCAGTTTGCCAATCACCTTCCCGGAACTGCCTTGGTTGAATCTCCTGTACCCTATACTCGGAGGCCGTATAGCCAGGCACCAGTCCACCCGGACCGCAATTTAAAGGAGCGTACCTTTTATTCGTCGGGCAGCACCACGGCTGGTTTCATCCCTTGGCAGTGCAGTAACTCGAACCTTCCTCCACGAAGAGAGCCTCTCTTCCTCTGCTCGATCGCAGGAACTCGAGGAACAACCGGCACCGCAAGAGCCACTTCTTCATTTGAAAGGTACATTGTTCCGCCAGGCCGCCCTTTCTTCGCGGTAGCACAAAAGGTGTTTTAAATCCTTTACCTACCTGTTGGGTTGGCCACCTCTCTAAAAATTGTCTTTCAACTTCTGCATCCACCTTTTCAAAATCGTTAACCAAAGACTTGACTGCAGCTACAAGAACATTTTGCTCCTGGGCCCTTGCCCTGTACCACTTACTCTGGCACAGGCCTACTGACTCTGGCTACATTTGTTAGAACTGCCTTCTTTAGACTGATTCTCAACTAGAATTGTGTTGGTGCACCTACTTCTTATAACTACCCTTTTCTTCCCCTTTGTAAACCTTGTGAAATGCCATATTGCTCAGTTTTCATTTAAGTATTGCCTATACTGATGCACTGTCTTGCTTAATCTGGTTCACACATTTATGGGAAGTGTTGTTAGGGTGTGTAAGAAGCCATTTCTCTATAACTTGTGCTTTCCCTCCCTTTTGAGAAATTGATAAGAGTATCCCTTGTGTGTGGGTTTCACTGTGCCTTTTTGCTCAGTTTTCACTCTGGTTCACTTGGTCTACAATTTAACTAGGGAGTGTGTATATTTTTCCTCTGACTTGTTTAACTTGCTTGATGACTGTGACATGTGTTTTATTAGAAGTGAATAAAATAAATATATATATACTTTTTAAATACAAAGCTTTGGTCAGTGTTTCCTTGTGCCATAGTACTGTAGGCCTATTGTGTAAACCCTGAATACTGCACATCTCCCTCTTGAGATAAGTCTGACTGCTCAGCCACAGCTACCAACTAAATCTTTGTAGTACAGACTGAAACCAAAGGGGATTTATTGCTCTCACCTGTAGTCCTAATTGTATAATGCTCCCTAAGGGAAGTGCACAGGATTCTGCCTAACACAGTGCCTGAGGGCAAAGAGGCAACTGCCCGAGCGGCTTTGGCACCTCGAGTACCTTGTTTTCCACCTCTGGTACTCCTACGTTGGCCCCTTTGACTGGCAGCTTCCCTCGATCTACCAAGTATCGAAAGGAACCTCCCCTCCATTGCTGTCCCCTAGGACGAAAAGGCAGAGGTTGACATACTGCAGCGCTCAACGACTTTGCTGCAGCTTTTGAGGTCTGCAACCTCTCAAGACTCTTGTCAGCCTTGCTGCCAAAAGGATGGTCACCATCAAAGGGCATCTTGAGAAGCCGGGACTGTACATCAGGAGCAAACCCCCGACTTCTGCAACCACGCAAACCTGCGCATCATGGTGCTCGCTGCCATGGACCAGCTGTCACAGTCTGCCACGTCCAGACCCGACCGAACGGATTCACACATGGCATCCTTGCCATCCTTAACGAGGGCAAGAAAACCATCCCGTTCTTCCCCTTTGGGAATATGTTCAGCCGCCAAAGAAACAATTCCACAGAGTGTGAGTGAATCTTTCCAAGGCACAAACAGAGTTGGCTGCCTTTAAAGCCATACCCCCAGATGAAAACACTTTCTTCACCCAACCGTCAAAGCGCTTGTCGTCCCTACACAGAGGGATGGTAGGGTACGCAGCCTGCTTTGCTGGGGCCGCAGCTGCCTGCACCAAACTCTCCGGAGTGGGGTGCAAAGACAAGTAGCCGGTTTCGCCACTGGCTGCACGGTATTTTTTCGGTAGCGACTTATTCACTGCCGGGAGACTCTCCGGAGCAGCCCAAGCCGCTGCCACCCTTCTTTGTAAAGCCATATGAAATGGAGGCACCGGGTCAGTTGCTGGACCTTGGTCCAAAATATCTGTCAGGTCATCCTGCAGAAAATACACAGGTGGAGCAGACCACCCCAAGTACTCCGTCACCCTCGACATGAGATGCCTGTACGATGACTCAGCGTGCGTATCCGGCTCAGGCCTGCCAAACTCCACCTCCGGAGAGTTGTCCAGACCACTGGCGTCATGTAAAGATTGACACAGGTCTTCCATCTGGCTATGACCAGATAACAGGTCATCAGGAACCTCAGGAGGAACAAACCCCTCCACATCTGAGCCTTCATCCACCTCTGAGATGTAATCCAAAGGCTGGAATAAATCCCTGGATGAGGGGACAGAAAAAGGTCCAAACACAGGCCTCACTGATTTACTTGGGGTCTTCCTCTGTGTTTCCACCGGTCTCCGGGGCACCTCAGATAAAGCCTCCTCAAAAGGCGCCGAGGTAATCAGCGTCGAGCGAGGCGCCAAAGGCTTTGAGGCCGGAGCCCCGAGCGTGTCCTTCGACGGCCACAGCGCCAATTGTGTCCATGACTTCCTCGGAGGCGGAACCTCGAGAGAGAGCACCTCGACAGACATGGCGCCGACTGCATCAATGCCTTCTTAGAAGGCCTTACAGGCTCCAATGGTCTCGAGGGCGTCGAGGACCGGGACCCGGAGCGGGCATGGCTAGAGCAATCTACCTTGTCTGCCATGGTTGCGCCGACCGCCCGAGCCCGAAGACGTGTGAACGGTGGCCCTAGCGCGTTCCTTGCTGGCTTCTCTCGAAGGCGCGGACGGAACAGAGCCCTCTGATTCGAAAATCATCTCCTTGCGAAACGCGTCCCATTCCTCCGGAGATTAATGCTTGCTGGGACAAGCTACCCACTGCCTGGGGGAGTCCTGGGATGAGGAAGGCAACCGGTGACTGCACCTAGAAGAGGCAGAGGAATGGCGGGAACCACTCCGGGACCAAGACCCCCCTGGACTTACGCCGACGCGGAGTCTCGCCCCTTGAATTGTCAGTCAAAAGACCCGCGGATTTCAACTTACAGGGTTTGGAAACCCTACCTACAGATAGCTTCTTCCGCTCCCGCAAGGCCTTCGACATCAAAGACTGGCATTCATCGCAGTCATCGGTGGCGTGGTCCTTGCCGAGGCACCACAGGCACACGTTGTGCGGGTCCGTAAGCGACATCCTGGAACCACAGTCGCAGCACTTCTTGAAGCCCGACCTCGGGGTAGAAGACGAAGGCATGATTCTCAAAAACCAAGAATCGATTCAACAGGAGAAGAACCGAGGCGCGCCGAGATTCCGAAGCGAACGCGGAAAAAACAGAACTGAGCCTACGAACGTCGTGCATCCTACATATAACATCCGGTGACGTCGGCGCTCGACGGAGGTCCTCAAGGGACAGCATATCGACGTCAGACGCAGAAAATTTCAGAAGCAGCACAGCTGTGGTGATTACGGTCAGATGCAGAATACGTCGGAGGACACAATTCCCTCGAAATGGTGGTTTGCAAGAAAGGGCCTGCAACTGGCTGACCCTTCTGACCAAGGTGATGGAAACCAGAAAAGCGTTTTTTAATGTTAGCAGCCGCAAAAAGAGCAAGAATGTAATGTCCAAAGGGAGATGCCCCAAGAAAACTGAGAACCAGGTTCAAATCCCAATTAGGGACAAAAGGAATAGGGGAAAATGTATTCAAAAGGCCCTTCAGGAATTTGGCCATTACCGGGACCACAAAGAAAGAGCCTTGATCCGGAGACCTTTTGAACACAGAAAAAACCACCAACTATGCTTTGACTCTGGTGACATGAAGGCCTGAAGAGGCAAGTGATGGAAGGAACTCCATCACTGTAGTGGTGGGGAGAGAGATGGGGGTCAAGCTCGCGGTCCCAGCACCACGTCTCAAATCTTCTCTACCTGCACGCGTAGAGATTTTGGGCACTGTCTGCGTGCAGCCAGCAACAACTCAAGCACTTCCTCAGCAAGGTCCCAGTCTACATACCACATACTCACAAGAGCAACGCATGTAGGTTGGGGGATTTCGGGGTCGGATGTAGTATCCAGCTTTCCGACTGGGTTAAAAGATCCGGCCAGCGAGAAAACCGAAGAGGTGGGCAGATGGACAGATCCAAGAGATCAGAGTACCACAGTCTCCTCGCCCAGTCCGGGGCATTCAAGATCATGGTCGCTTGAAACCTCTCCAACCCCCTGGAGAGCCCTTGGTGTGACAGGATCAGAGGGAAAGCATAATGGAGAGGAAAGTAGCAAACCACCAGAAATGCAGAAATGCATCCCCTAGCGTTCAGAGAATTCCTTCGACCAAAACTGTCTGCACTTTCTGTTGGACTCTGTTGCAAACAGATCCACTGCCGGGGTACCCCAGAGAGAGAAGACCTCCTCTAGGATTACTTGGCACACTTTGCACGTGTGAGACCGTGCTCTGCCTGCTTAGAGCATCTGTCAAACTGTCTGTTCTCTGTGCCTGCCAGATGAACTGCCGAAACCAAGATCCGGTTCTCCAGTAAACAGAACCATAGTATCATCGTCTCTGCAGAGGGGGCCGGAATGCACGCCACCTTGGTTGTTCAGATAGTGCATTGCCACTATGTTGTCTGTTGGAATGAGGACATGCTTCCCCTGCAGACACAGAGCCAACGCCTTCAGGGCTAGCCTGATGGCTCGCAACGCCAGCCTGTTGATGTGCCACCTGGCTTCAGTTGCTGACCAAAGACCGCTCACCTGCAAATCCTTGCAGTGAGAGCCCCAACCCTTGAGATATGCGTCCGTGACCACTCGGAAACTGGTAATCCCTTCCTTACCGTTTGACACTCATGTGTCCACACCGTTCACTTACAGAAAATTATTTTATTTTTTAACAAGACACAGATTTTGTTAAAAAAACTGAAGAAAAAAAAAAAATCAGTGACGGGGGGGTTAGTATGTGGTGAATTATGATGAAAAGAAATACATATATACAGTGCACGACACAAGAATAAACAGTCTATACTACCGCCTTGTTATACTTTAGCTTCTTTAATTTTACAGATAGAGATTCGTTCACTACTGTTCCAAGTCTTCCCATCCGCGGGAAAAACATCAAAACTCCAATAAAGGGGGATTTTGTTGCGGTCGACACGTGTTTCAGCCCTCTACGTTGGATGCACTTGAACACATGTGCTCATATAGTTGATTACTAGGGCGATCATCAGGACATACAATGGATTGAAAAAAGCAAGGTCAATCTGTGGAAAACCCCATGGATCACACTACCTATCAACCAATGACAATACATAGATTTAAAACCAAGAAGGAGCAAGTTACTTACCTGTAACTGTTGTTCTCCAGCATGGGTCTGGCATGGATTCATATGCTCATGAATATTACCCGTCGGGCTGGGAATCCGCTGTAAAAGAAAAAACAGTTTCAGTTTAGTTTCTAAACTGTCTTTCTCCTATAAACCAATCACTGAGCTCAGGGCGATACTGCCCCAGCCAATGACTGCTCTCTACCTAAGCCCCTCCTCTGGCAGCCATCTTCAGATTCGGTAGCACATAATGTGGCAGAAGGACCAAGAGAAGAGCCGCAGAGGGCAGGCGGGAGTGTTCGATTTGAATCCATGCCAGACCCATGAAGGAGAACAATAGTTACAGGTAAGTAACTTGTACCTTCTCCAGCATGGGGTCTGGCATGGATTCACATGCTCATGAATAAAGAATACATAGCAGTACATACATGCACAACCACGGGAAGCAGCAAGGCTCAAAAGAAGCAATCTCTTACCTCCTCACCAGGCTCACCTTAAAGTAAACGGGTTGCGCAGCACTGACTGGCCGACTCTGGACTCCTCCCTGAAATCCCTGCCGATGCAGTAGAATTTCGTGAAGGTGTGAGTCGACCTCCACGTAGCAGCCCTGCAAATGTCAAGCAGGGGCACACTAGACAGGAACGCAGTTGTAGTAGCAATCACTCTGGTAGAATGGGCTCTCGGACAGCCAGGCAGCAGTCAGTTTGCCAACCGGTGACAGTGAGTGATACAGCCGGAGAGCCACCTGGAAATGGAAGTCTTGAACAGGGCCTTCCTATCGCTTACAGGACCAAAGTTCACAAAAAGCTGCAAAGTTTTCCGGAAACTCTTGTACAGTCCACATAAAACTGGAGCTCTCTAGCCACATCCAGTGAGTGCAAAGTTCCATCAGCCGGCAACAAAGGAGTCGGAAAAAACGTAGGTAACACCAAGGTATCGTTGAGATGAAATTGCGACAGAAACTTGGGCATGAAGGAGGGGTGCGTCTGCAGCTCCACCCTCATCTTATGGAAAGTCAAGTAAGGCTGCTTGCCTGACAGAGCCTGGATCTCACCTAGTCTGGCAGATGTGATGGCCACGAGGAACACCGTCTTCCACGACAGAAACTTTAGCGGAGCTGAATGCATATGTTCGAATGGAGCCCTCATGAGCCTATTCAGCACCACATTGAGTTCCAACGCCTTTGGAACCAGCTCAATCACCTTTTCATAACATGGCCCGAACTTCCAGCAGCAGCGGAGGTATGTGTTGTTCCTGTCAGGCCACCAGTGGTATTCACAGACACTTACGTTGAAACTCCAAAGGGTGCCCGTGGGCGAGAGTGCCCATTGACCAGTGGAGATGATCTCCCACATGCTGGCAAAGTTCGCCAGCTGGCCTTCCACCAGGGTGCAGGGGTGGGGGCCCGATGTTCTGGCCAGTTCAGTACTGCCTGGCGGTCGGTGCACCGCCCCGGGAGCCTTGGCGACGACGGCAGCCACTTCCAAAGGCCTTGGAGTGACCCCGGTTGGCTTCCTGGGTCAAGGAACGGGAGGGTTGGTGGTAAGAGGATGAGCTACTGCCGAAACCCTTCAAAGACCAGCTAGACGTCCCTCCTGAGGAACGAAAGGACAGCCGGTTTTGCTGCAGAGTGCCCAAGGCACGGGCCATCTGCGTCGGTTTTGATGGCCCGGAGGGATTCATCAACCGCCTTCCCAAACAGGTTGTCTCTGTCGAACAGTATGTCCAGGACACTCGTCCGGACCTCCTGCCTGAAGTTGGTGGCCTTGAGCCAGCCACAACGATGAAGGCAAACCCTGCAGCCCATCTGGCAGAATCCTGTGTCCGCAGATGTCCAGTGCCATTGTGATGCGTGGTCCAATGCCACCTCGCCTTCCTGGAGGATCTCCAAAGCCTCAACCAGCTTGCCAACAGGGAGGAAATCCAGGAGCACAGCCATCTTGTCCCAAAGCTCCCGGTTGTATCTGACCACCAAGGGGTTGGCCACCTTTACCGTTGTCACTGCCAAGTAGATCACCTTTCTACCCATGGAATCCAATTTCTTCCCTTCATTGTCCAGGGATACAAAGATGACCGTGAACTCATCTACTTCATCCTGGCAGCTGCGGAGACCACAGAGTCCGGCGACTGTTGAGAACGCAGGCACTTGGGCGCAGACTCTGGCACCCGGGTCTCTGTCTCTCTGTGTCTCTGTGTCTCTGTGTCTCTCTCTGTGTCTCTCTCTCTCTCTCTCTTTCTTTCCCCCCCCCCCCCCCCTGGTCAAATTACTTTTCTCCGAGTGGGCAGACCTCTCCTCCCTCCTGGCCTCAACCAGTCAACTCCTCATTGGTGACCTCAATATCCATCTGGATTCTTCCTGTTCATCTGTGCTCTTTCTTGACCTCTACGATTCCATCTCCATCTCCATCTCCATCTCCATCTCCATCTCCATCTCCATCCACCCCTCCGGCCCGACTCACTCCTCCGGTCACACACTTGATGCCTTGATCTCCTCTGGCCTCCCCCCTCTCCATCCCTCAGACTACTCCTCTCTCCTGGAGTGACCACTGCCTCCTCTCCTCATCTCTCACTCTCCCCCCCCCCCCCCAAGCCAAGCTTACCCCAATACTGCCACCTACCTTCTCAGACATCCGGCCCATGAAGCGCGTGTCAGTTGAGACTTTCGCTGCCACCTTCTCTGCCCTTGCCGCTCACTTTATCTCTAAAACCCAGGACAGCTTGTCCACCCTCTCCTCCCCATCATCTCCCCTTTCTGTGTCTGCTTGCTGTCCCTCCTCCAGCTACCCCCTTCAACCTCTTTCTCCTCCTTTCCTTTTTTCTCACCTGATGAGGTCGCTAGACAAGTCCATCCCTGCTCCTCTAAAACCTTAAAGGACCACATTGATACCCTTGCCGATTTATGCAACCTCTCCTTTGCCTCTGGATCTTTCCCATCCCACCTGAAGCACTCCATTGGGCATCCTATGCTCAAGAAACCCACAGCCGATCCTTCTTGTCTGGCTAACTACCGCCCAATTTCCATTACTCTTTTTTTGGGTAAACACCTGGAAAAGCTGGCCATCTCTCAGCTAAACCTTAATTCCAAATCTGTTGGCCCTCTCCATGACCACCAATCTGGCTTCAGAGCTGCCAGAAGCACGGAAACTGCTCTACTGAACATCCGTGAAGATCTGCTCTCCAACCTGGAATCTAACATTCCCTCTGTCCTTATCCTACTTTCTCTCCTCTGCCTTCGACACGGTCAACCACACCACCCTGCTCAACCGTCTCAGTGACAACCTGGGTATCACTGATCAGGCTCTGGCCTGGCTGACCTCTTTCCTCTCTGATCGACCCTCCCAGGTACAACTTGGGTCCTTCCTTTCCTCGATCTCCGTCTCAACCTGTGGTGTTCCCCAGAGGTCTATCCGCTCGCCCTGGCTTTTCAACCAATACCTGGCAGCTCTCGCCTACTGCATTTCCATTTTCTGCTCAAACTTCCATTGCTATGCTGATGACATTTCAGGCTGCCCTCTGCCACCTCCTCTCCCTCCCTCATTTCTGATTGCCTAATCGGTACACCTTCACCATACTTTCCCCTTACTCTCTGGCCGGCCTCCCTTGGCCCTCCTCCTACTGCCACCTGCGAGGCCAAGAACCTCGGGGTCATCTTTGACTCTACACTTTCCTTCTCCGGACACATTTTTGATGTCTCCAAAAAGTCAAACTTCCTACTCCACCTCCTCAGAGGTACTCTGCCTTTCCTCTCCTTCCCCCAGAAGCTCACCGTCTCTCAAGCTCTGGTTCTCTCCAGGTTGGACTACTGTAACAGCCTCTTTCTAAATCTACCTGCCTCCACTCTCCGCCCTCTGCAACTAATCCAGAACAGGACTGCGAGACTTGTCCTTGGCCTCAAGCCCTGGGATCGTATCTCTCCAGCTCTGAAATCTCTCCACTGGCTCCCAGTGGATTGCAAGGATTAAATTCAAATCCCTCTGCATTGTCCACAAGGCTTTCTGGGGCCTAGGTCCAAAATACCTTCAGCTATCCCTCCACAAATACCTCCCCTCTCGAGCGCTTCGCTCCTCTACCTCCAACTCACTCAGGATCAGTCGTTTTTCGAAGAAACGAGCTGGGGGTAGATCTCTGTCTTCGGCTGGGGCCTCCCTCTGGAACAGCCTCCCTGCCACTAAAACTTGAGGAGAACCATCTCCGGTTCTGGAAGCACCTCAAGACCTTCCTCTTTTCTTCTGCCTTCGCTCCCCCTCTCCCCTGCTGATCTGTTCTCTCTTGGCACCGTGCACCTGGCCACCCTCTGTCCTTTGGGCCCAGGTACCTGCTCATCCTGCCACCCTCCAGCACTGCCTCCGGGCCACCCCTTGCACTGGGGTTTGTATCTGTACCCATACAGCCCCCCCTTTTTCTTCCTGCACTTAACAGACCTACCTTGTCTGCTGCCTAGCACTTGCAAATTGCTGGCTGCATTACCACCGTTTGTTGCCTTTATTTATTTATTATTTATCTGTTTCTCCTCTGCTTCGCACTTTTCACCTCTCCCCCTTCCATGCACTTTTCCCCTCCCCCCCCTCCCATGCACTTGCGCGTTCTCAATGTCACTGGGCCTAGTAAGATCGCTGTTTTGTTCTCCACTGTTGCCCTCCCTTGCCTTGTCGCGCTCTGAAACACTTGTGTAAGAGCGCGATAGAGATAAAATATCAATCAACGTCCTCAAAGACATGCTATTTGTACAACTAGTGAATGCACCCACTCCAAAGGAAGAAAACTGGACTGGGTACCATCTCTTAATACTGCAGTCTCAATAGAAACTATAACCCCCTTACTATGGACAGACCACCATGCCATCAACTTTACCATCGAGTGTAACGAACTCGAATCACCCAAGTCCACCTCATTGGACACCTACGCAACCAGGAATATTCGCAAACTATCAGCGGCAGTCCTGAACCCAATTTTTAAAAATTCGCTCACAGATAAATCACCAATTATAACCCATGCTCATTAGCAGACAACTACTATAATTGTCTCACTAATACAATAGATGCCTTAGCTCCCTGCATCACCAAAACCAGAAGAGCGGACAAAAAATCCTCCTTCTGGTTTGACGAGGAACTGGTAGCACTTAGGCAAACTAAACGTGCGCTTGAAAACCGCCACAACAAATACCGTACTACTGAAACATCCAATGCTTTCAACGCAGCAAACAAAACCTACAATGCAGCCATCATTGCACATAAAGCTAATGCCCTTAATAGGATTACTAACACAGCATCTGACGCAAAATAACTATTTTCCATCCTCAAAGAACTGGAAAACCCCACCCCTATCATCAACCCTGTTAAACCTAGCAAAGAATGGTGCATTACCATCCAAGACGCACTGGCCGCAAAAATTAAACTATTACAAAACAAAATCATCACGAAAAGAATACTAGCAGAAAAACCTATCAAGATAGGCTTAACCAGCAGCCTCACAGAACGCAAGACCCCCAACCTTCAATTTATCGCCAGTCTCCCAAGAAACAGTCCTCAATACAATAGGGAAACTGAACGGGTCTAGTTGCAAAGGGGACAACTTCCCGGCACATTTAGTCAAACTATGTGCCCGTACCCTCACCCCCATCATTACCAATTTCATTAATGCATCCTTCAATACAAATATGGTCCCAGCCAGCATCAAAGAAGCCTGGGTCACACCCTTACTAAAAAAAAAAAAAACACTGTACCCTCCTTTTCCAACTAATTATAGGCCTATAACCACAGTCCCATTCCTTCTCAAAATCATTGACAAAATAACGTTAAATCAAATACATACCCACCTCAAACAGAACAAACTCCTAGGAGATCGACAATCAGGCTTTGGACCTAACCACAGTACTGAAACTGCTCTCACTGACTTAAATATCCAAATAGACACCATCAGAGACACAGGAAAAATGGCTGTATTGTTGCAACTGGATTTGTCAGCAGCATTTGACCTAGTAGATCATGATAAACTTTGTGAAACATTAGCTAAAGACTTTAGCTTCTCCAACAACGCCACCCTCTGGGTCAAATCGTTCCATTCTGAACATACATCCAGAGTCGCCATTGGCACAGAGGCGGCAGACCCCATAACCGTCCCTATCGGAGTGCCCCAGGGTTTTTGCCTCTCCCCGACCCTTTACAATGCCTACAAACTCCTATTCTCAGCACTTGACGATATGGGCGTTAAGACACCCATATTGGCACTTGACGATATAAAGCATTAAGAGCAGCGTTAGGTATCAAGAAATCAGAGCACATCTCTAACATTAGGAGAGAAAACCATTGGCTACCTGTCAAAGCCAGAATCATTTTCAAAACTATGTATTGTAAACAAATGCCTCACAAATAAAGCCCCCAGTTACCTCAATAAGGCCATTAAGAAAAAAACACCCAACAGAGTACTGAGATCAAACAACAAGGCTCCACTGGAAATTCCGCGGCATAAAAGTACCAAAGCAGGTGGGAACAGCTTCAGAGTCCTCGCTCCTACCCTATGGAACTCCCTACCCCTCAGAATTAAAAATGAGGCAACAATGGCAAGTTTTAAAAAAGCGCTCAAAACATGGCTATTTAATCAATACTGAGGGACCAAGACCTCCCACCTGCATCCTGCCCACACAGGTCCACTCTCATTCCTTTGAAGTATACAGGGCCTGCCAATAACAAGTAACTATTTGTAACTAAACCACTGCTTAGAGCCATGTTGGCCATATGTTTTATTTGCACAAGTGTAACATTGTTTAATGCACAAGATGTCTGTAACCTCGCCGTGATACCCAAGGGTCTGGGCGATTAACAAATGAAATAAATAAAATAGATATAGGGGGTGGGAAAAATCTGTACAGAGATGTTGTTACTGCCATTATGTTACAAACCTACGGTAGCCCACTTCACTTGACATCAGCATAAACACAGACATCTCGTGGTTTATCATTCAGACTATTAAGGTGACGACAGGGATGTAAAACTCAGAAGAGTAGAACAAAAGTGGATTTTTAGGCTGAATACAGAAAATCATGGGTTTTATTCATGCATGACAGATAATTCTTTGTATTGTCCCGATTTTTCGTGGAGATGTTCTTGGTTATACAGCAGCAGTAACAGCTCTTTAGAGATCACAACTCAATGCACAAATGAACGTATGATTGCAGACCGACACCCTTTGTAGGGCCGTCTTGCCCCTGCCTTTCCTGAAATATCAGATAACCTGGGGCAAAATCATAAAAGGCTACCCGAAACATTAGAACAGAGCTATACCCCTGTGTAGAAAATTGAAAAAAAATGTTTTAGTACTCTGGCGTCACTGGTTTGTTTTTTGCCACAGATCTTGTGCCATATTAATACGCATGCAGGAACAAGCGTCTCCTGTTGCACATGATCTGCCAGTCGAGTGAAACAGCAAAGACTGGGTAAGTCAGTATACATGTTTGCATAGAATTTGAAATTTACAATGTCGAGAGATGCATAGTGCACCGAAATAGACAGTCCAAGACAGGTTTTCTGTTTATGGTCTCTTTAGGGGAAACAATTGAACCCCCCTTGAATAATTTACGCGGGAGCAAGTGGTTCTGCTGCTGTTTCACTTGTTGATGGGGGTAACTTTGTCACCAGCAAATAGAACGTTTTCTGAAGATTGTTGGAATAATTGTTCTAGGTTTTAAATGTATGCGTTATCTCATTGGTCTATAGGTAGTGCGATCCATGCGTTTTTCCACAGAATGACCCTGGCTTTTTCAATCCATTGTATGTCCAGGTGACGGCCCTAGTAATCAACTACGTGAGCATGTGGGTTGAAGTGCATCATGAGTAGAGGGCCAAAACATGGGTCAACTTCAACAAAACCCACCATAATTGGAGTTTTGATGTTTTTCCCACAGATGAAAACACACATTAGTGAAAGAATCTGTACCTGTAAAATTACATTCATGTTTAGTTATAAAAAGAAGACAAAGTATAGCAAGGCGGTAGAACAGTCTTGGTTTATTCTGTCGTGAACTGTATATATTACTTTTTTTCATAAAAGTCACCACATACTAACCCCCAGTCACTTATATTTTTAGTTTTGTGGACAAAAACTTTGTGTCTTGTTAAGCAGCAGTAAGTGAACGGTGTGGACACAGTGCATCTAAAAGTAAGGGAGGGGTAACCAGTTTCCTTTAGATATAGGCTTTTCTGCATCTTCCCCAATTGAAACTGGTCCCCCAAAAACAAAAAATGAGGGGAAGTTGACAGTAAGAGACTTTCACTCTGGTCCAAGGGAAAGGATGCCAGAAGGGTTCCCCCCACCAGGAGACTGCTGCGGTCCACCCTCCAAGATAGGTAGTTTACCACCGATGCGGACACGCCAAGGAGATCCGAAAGAGCACTGAGGTGCTGTGACAACTGACTCCTCAGGAGCCACAGCAGGTATCTCATGCACAGTCTGGCCTCTCGTGCTAGAATAATGCAGGAGGCCATGAGATCTAAGAGGCGGAGGAAGGAAGCCGCTGGTAAAGTGGCATGGTTCCGGAACAAGTCAACCATTTGGATTGGTGCCATTTGGGACTTATTTAAATTAAGGGAGAAGCCCAGCATGTGTAGCAGCAAGCAGGTATCCTCTAAATGGGACAAGACCTGCACTGCCGACTTCCCTCGGATCAGCCAGTCGTCCAGGTACGGAAATACGTGAACTTCAGATCTCCTGAGGCGAGCCGTGACTACTGCCATGAACTTGGTGAAGACCCTTGGGGCGGAGGTCAGACCAAAGGGAAGCACTTAGAACTGATAGTGCTTGTCCCCTATGGTGAACCTTGGGAACATCTTGTGCTTTCTATGGATCGGCACATGGAAATAAGCGTCCTGTAGGTATATTGACACCAGCCAGTCCGTGAGCTTGAGAGGGTGGAGCATTTCTCTCAATGTCGCCATCCTTAATTTGTCTTTCCTCAGGAACTTGTTCAAGGTCCAGACGTCCAGAGTGGGATGGAGACCTCTTCCCTTCTTGGGTACCAGGAAAGACCGGGAATACCAACCCCGATCCTTTCTACTCGGGAGGTACCTCTTCCACGGCACCCTTCAACAACAGGACTCGCAGTTCTTCATGGAACTCCGGTCCCGGTTGGATTGGAGGTGGAGGGGTCTGTCTGGAGTATTGAGCTGAAGATCCCAGGCATTGGAAGTAATTCCCTGCCACTGGAACAAACGCTCCATCAACCGTCCACCAACCGGTATGTTGTGGTAAGAGAAATCAAAGAGGCTTAGGAGACTGGGTCGCCTCGCTGCCAACACTGCTTGTTGGCCTTTAGAAGACACTCTGCCCCTTCTGGTGCGTGAGAAACACTTATGCCCTTGCCTGGCCGCTGGGAGCAGCGCTCTCCTTCCAGAAGGAGCATACCACCTGTAGCCCAGTGCCCTACCAGCGAAGCTGAAGGCAGGCTTGGCCAGCTGCACAGCTAAGCCTAGAGATTAACAGATTTAAGATTCTTTAAATTTCTCTAAAGTATCATCGACTTTCTGGACGAACAGGAAATCGCACTCAAACGGGATGTCCACCAGTTTAACTTGAATAACCTGTAACTGTTCTCCAGCATGGATTCACATGACTTGCCCCACGATGAGGGCGGTGACTATGGCGACGACGGGGATACCGCCGCTGGAGACGAGGAGCCCCAGGACGAAACAGGTGAATCCATGCCAGACCCATGCTGGATAACCAGATGTTTTTAAGTAAGCCTGCCTTCTAAGCATTACTGCTGACGCCATAGAATGGTCCACACAGTCAGCGATGTCCAGGCCAGTTCGCAGCAACTGTCTGGCCACCTGCTTCCCATCCTCCACCAGCTGTAGGAAGCCTTTGCGCATTTCCCCTTTAGGGACTTACTGCGCAGCATTCTCCACTGCGGTCCAAAGACCAAAAGGAGTACTTGGCAAAACTGCTCACCACATTGGTAGTTTTAAAGGCCATACTGCCTTTTTGGCTAAAGCATCAACTTTTTTTGCTTCCCTGTCGGGAGGTAAAGTGGAAGAGGAAGAAGACTGTCTAGATGAGACACTGGCAGCTTGCATAACAAGCCCCTCTGGGGAAGGGTGAGAGGAGAGTGAATAAAGGGTCTCCTCTAGCCTGCCTATACTTCCCAGAAATGGTGGAGCTGACTAGGGGAATAGAGCATGGATGTTGGCACAGCACTGTGAGAATATGCAATGGCAGGGTTAGGTACATTGCACTTGGTCGCCAGACTTTCATCCAGGAGATCAGTGGGGTCGTACGCCTGCACCGGCGCCACTGAGTACTGAAATCCTAGGGGATCAATGATCCTCTCTCCAAAGCCTTAAACTTTGACAAGTTATGAGTATAGGGCTGGGACTGTTGAAATTCGGGGTCTGGCGAGGTGTCCAGACCACAGCCGTCATTGAGGCCTTGAGCTAGTTGTAAGAGCCGACTGTGGTCCTCAAGATAATCGACACCTCCTGTGCCCATGTAAATGGGGTCGACATCCCCTTGGTGGTCCACATCATCAGCGCTGAAGAGAACTGATAAGGTATGAAAAGTTTGCACCGGGAAAGCAGGGTAAAGGTTTTATCGGCAACCGTCGACGCTGATGGCTTTTCTTTCGGCACCGATAGGGAGGATGTCGATTGGTGTCCAGAACGCTGTAGTGTCACCATCTTTGGATAAACAGGGTTGATCCGGCTTCCATAGGACCTCCTTCGATGTCTAAGGGTTCTTCAGCGCCGATGGAGTCGGTATAGGGGGATGAGAGGGCTCGGAAATGCCAAACGCTGCTCTTGGCTCCAAGGCCTGCTGTTGGGGGAGGGGGATAACCGCACCAAATGCAGCATACTTCTTGAACATAAAGCATAGAGGTCTTAAAATCCTCCCATTCTTGCAGGTGGTAGGCCCCGCCGGTGGCTTATCTCTTTCCATTGACTAATCTGAATCCAAACCGAGGCGGTAACGCCTCTTATGGGACGAGGAAGAATGGCTCCTCGAGTGGGACCGTTTCTTCATCCGTTGTTGTTCTTATTCAGGGGTGTGCCCCTCGGTTTTGGTCTCAAAAGACCAAACAGTCTACCGCACCAGTGATTTAGAGGGCAGCTGCCCAAGAGCTCGATCGCAAAGAGATTTCAGTTGCATCTTGGACAAGAAGAAAAAACGCCATTCTGGTACCCACCACTTGAGGCATGCCTTAGAAAGGAATGCCATTCTGGTTCCCTCTACTTGAGGCGTGCCTTGGCAAGCAATGCTAGTCAAGCTCCCTCCATTTGAAGTGTGCCTTGGAAAGGAACGCCGTTCCGGCTGCCTCCTCTCAAGGCGTGCCTTGGCAAGCAATGCTAGTCCAGTTTCCTCCACTCGAGGCATGCCTTACAAAGATATGCCGCTCAGGCCCCCTTCCCTCAAGTCGTGCCTTGGCAAACAATGCTAATGCAGCTCCCTCCACTCGAGGCGTGACTTGGACAAGACGGGAACGCCATTCCGGTTCTCTACACTCAAGGTGTGTATTTGAAAATTTGGAAACACCAGTTTGGCTCTGTCCCTTGAGGGCCAAGTGAAAAAAAAATGGGAACTGGACACCATATATATGGCAGTAGTGTCTTTCATAACTCGTACCACCCTGCCATGATTTTATATTACTAAAGTAAAGTTCATGTTTTGTATGACTGGAATGTCTTGTTTTAGAATGACTGAGATATGATTGGTGTGAGAGTGAGGTAAAACTGATCTGTCCACTGTGGGGTATATTGACACACTCAACGACATTGCCCCACATCACTAAACTGCATTTGCGCAGAAACAACCCAAAAGGGTTGTGCTGGCTCCTGTGAGCGCCATGGCTCAAAACTGCGTTGCAACAACAACAAAAAATGGCGGCACCTTCCTGCCAAGCACACATCGGGCAGGATGGAACCAGGGGGCACATTGAAGGAGACTGCCAGTGTGTTGCGACAAATAAAAGGAAGTAAGTGGAAAAAGCAGTGTTGCTTTGCTGCAAAAGCCAAAATATCCATTGAAAAACCCTTTTTTCACCTTTATAAATGTTGCTCTGACACTATTTCCATCTGTTGTTCTTCCAACCACTGATTAATAAGGCCCTGCCATGCCCCTGCATATCCCCACTGTCCCTCAGCAAAACCAAGCCTTATTCCAGAATGACAGGCTGTGCCAGCCAAAACCTGAAAACCAACAAAAGCTGTACTGCATCAGACACGGAAAAGCGCTTGTCTTTGGCTAAAAAGCGTCAAAATCACTGTTTGAAAAGGAATCAGAGCTGTATGTACACATGTCAATTTTATGGAGACCTTTGCCTTGTCCATACTGTTGTGTAAACCATCTTGGAAAGAGATGCCAAACCGAATTTAAAGGAAGAAATGCTAGCAGTTTTCAACACGTGTAAAAATCGCCTTTGCTGACTGAAGAAAAAAAAAAGCCCCATTTAAAAAGTAAACTCTTGAAGGAAAGCCTGCCATTACCTAGCAATGTGAATGGGTTTGTGGCTGGTGATAATACACAGACTATTTTTTTATTCCACAGGTTTGTTTTAATTCAAGACTCAAAATAAGAAAATAAAGATTAAAACACATGGGCTGAGATTGCAAGCTCCCCCAAAAAAAAAAAAACCTGTTATTCAAGTGCCAGCCCTGAAACGTCCGCCTAGGAAGGGAGGCACACCATAAACCTCCAGGACACGAAAGTGATAATTTTCAGCTTGAAAAATTTTGAATGGGCCAGGACAAAGAAAGTGCACACGCTCGTCAGACATGTGTCTGTGCTCCAGGCTGGGACAATAGAAGTCCTAGGACACTAACCTGTGAAGGGGCAATAAAACCTTCAATTAAGCTGAGAAACCCCCACCATGCTGAAGGAAATAAAGGTTGGCAGCAGTTGAAGTTAAAAAAAAAAAAAAAAAAGTGACCCAACAAAGGAACTGCCGTCTGTTCACAAAGACGATTTCAGGAGTAAACTTTAAAGACTTTTTATCTCTGCAGCAGGAGTTTGGAAAAATGTAAATATTTCACTGTTTAGAACTAATTTTATAGCCTTTCTTTTAAGACGTTATAGGTTTCATTGCTGCATAGGGAACAGAAGTAACAAAATATTGCAGATTACCAGAAAAGTATACATGACCCAAATGTAAATTTGAATACTTACATACCTTATGATCAACGCCACATATATATATATAAAGTTATTGAATTTCAGGACAAACTTTTCATGCTTAAAATGATCAAAAAGTAGTAACCGCCCAAAATAATGTCTCACGGATTGCAGGATCGGGCGGCTGTCCTTTACATAAAATATGTGACCTGATTACGCAATTTATTAAGGTGCCACCATTGTAAAAAAGTGTAAATACTGATGACAGATTTTTGGCAAAAAGGTCTGTGGGAAGTCTTTTTCCATCATAAAATACAACCTCTAACTGGGTACAACCCAGGGGAGTCAACCAACATTGATTGCCCAATCCATTTGTTTAAAGGCATGCTTAGCTAAGCCGGCCCAGCAGTATAGTCAATGTCACTATGCTCTAAGGGTCCCTGACAGGACTCGAGACAGACTCTCTTCCCGATTTCCTGCGCTGCGTCCTGTTCCCGTTTCCTTCATCTTGCACTGATCCAGATTCCAGATCCAACTACCAGGCCAAGCATTGCTGATCCTTCCAGCAAGGCCTCAATTCTAAAATCCCAATACATAATGAAAGAAGGGTGGTATTTTTGTGGGAGGCCTCCGGACACCAGCCTGGCTTGCAGCGCACCAATTGCTGCCCAATAACTGCATCCAGAGGTACCTGTGCCATCTGTTGCCCAGAACTATCTTTTGGTATCCGGTCCCTGCCCAGCTGATCCTGTCCTGTTGATTTTGTCCGGCTGTCCTTTGTCAGACCAGATCCGTGTGGTGACCAGAACGTTGACTGTCCCAAAATCCTGAACTAAAGTGGACTGCGAGTATCAATAGGAACCATAGTATACCTTGCCTTGCCCTTAGTTCCCCTCTCCAATTCATCCTATCGTTCCCCTGATAACTTGTAATACCATTGGAATCATTCTTGCAACCCAGCCTTTGATTTCTAGTGCTCGCGCCATCTCTTTAGTAATTCTGCCTTGTATAAATCTTAAGCCCTTCGTCCTATTTTGAGTGATCGGACTGGTTCCACCAGGGTGGGCGCTGAGGTGCTAGGGTTGAACTCGCAAATCAACCCTGGAGCTTACTGTGTCCCTCTTTGGTAGCCTGGCCTGAATACTCTAGTGTAGAGTAAAACTGTTCTTGTCAAAACTGATTTCCTTTCCTTTTTCACCGCTCCATTTTACTCAAAGCGCACCTTTCTAGATCTTGCATAACTCATCCAATTTAGAGACTTAATTTCACTTCCATATTGTACCTGTGATGTATAGCTGTCCCCCAACATAAAAACCACACTTCAAATCAGTGTATTTCACCCGTTTTTATTCATAACCATTTGGGGTAAGTTCAGGCGAGAATTGCAAAGTTTGCAAAGTTTCCAACATGTCATTTGCTTTAACATGTTTTAAACCCTGCCACTCCTTTACGAACTGTATCCTCTTGGTTATCCATTCTTAGAATATTTGCATTGTTGCTTTAGTGAACAATTGTATCTGCTTCAAGGTTTTTACACACATTCATTATTTTATTCATCCATTTCCCCTAGTGTCATTTTTAGCATTGCAAAGGGGTTTGAAATCAGTTTTTCTCTCTTATTTGGGGGAGGGAAGGTCAGATTTCAATTATGTTTCCCATTTGTCATTCCTGATTACATGCTGCTTCTGCTTGTCCAGACAGAATTGATTTGTGGGTTGATGGAACATTGCAGGGGGAAATTCTAACTTGAGTGCTATCTTTCCTAAAATCAAAAAGTGCTCCTATTCCCTCGTGTTTTGTAGATGTGTCCATAGAAGGTTAAACTAAGTGCATTGCTTACATTCCCCATTGGTGATCGCTGCCCCATATTAAAAATTGTATGATTTCTTTTGAATTTTAAAATAAATAAATATTACATTTTATAAACCAGCCAGGTTCATGGTCCATTGCGACCAGGGGTATTTGAAAAGGGGGTGTGATATGAGTGGTGTACCATTGCAATATTGAATCTAACATAAAAAGAGAAGCATTTCAGTCGTGTGCTTCATACTAGGCCGAGACCAAGGTGTGTGTCACCTGATTGAAATCCTTAACACCACGCAGATATGATTGCCTTGAGTGCAGCTTCCCCCCCAAGAAGCAGGTGAGTGGTGTGTGCTTTTCTGACCTGCATTTGCCCAAAATAAAAGGTTTTAGAGCCCTCAGGCCCCTGCATCCCCTCAGTGCTTGCCCCCTTCCCGATTCCCTTTACTTCCCACCTCCAATTCTTCGCACCGCTCCTGACTAGTTCTCCGCCATAGTCATTAGTGACCACTCCAGGGCAGCCCTCTGCCCGTGCAGCCCTAGCAGCTAAGGACCAGAGGCAAATGGCAGCTACTACAGAGGCAGCCCCAGATTGTGTCTGCAGGGGAAGCCAGTGGCCAGGTGTCAAGCAGCAATGACCAACAAGGCAAGTATAGCCAAGACGGCACCCCCTTACAAAATGTACAATCTTGTTATGTGTTGGTCTCCGTCAAACCTTAGTGCGCATTTCAGATCTACCTATGTTAAAATAGTATACATCTAAGACTCCTAGAACTTGCCCTCTTAGCCTTTCTCGCATCTAGATTGTGTGCTCAAGATTACTGTGTTACATTTTGCCAGTCTACCCCCTTAGCCTGTTCCACACCTAGATAGTAAATCCAAGATATTATGGTGTTGTCTCCACCTCTCACTTAGAACTGCTGCTCCTTAGCTACTATACTGTGTTATATTCTGCCGGTTGGAAACACTCACAAACTGTTCATGTAATCATCGCCTGCATCTAGACAGTGTGCCTAAGAGATCTCGGTTGTATTCCACCAGTCTAAAAACGAGTTTGGAGCCTGCAAAAGCAAACCAGATGGATGCAGAACATCATGCCAAACAGAGATTTGATGTTGCGATTGATGCTTACAACTGCCGCTGACACCTTCGCTAGGATGCCTTTCACCATCTCCAGCGAGTCGCGAGACACAAGATTGTGTTGAGTCGGGAGGGCAGGAACAGTGCGTTCTGAGATGGAACAAGTTACTTACCTGTGACTGTTCTCCAGCATGGGTCTGGCATGGATTCACATGCTCATGAATATTCCCCGTCGTCAGGCTGGGAATCCTCGGTAAAGAAAAAATCTGTATCAGTTTCGTTTCTGATCTGTCTTTCGTAGTAGTAACCAATCACTGATCTCTGCGTCATACTGACCACAGCCAATGACTGCCCTCTACCTAAGCCCCGCCTCTGGCAGCCATCTTCAGATTTGGTAGCACGTGAAGTGGCAGTATGACCAAGTGAAGAGCCGCAGAGCGGTAGGCGGGAGGGTTCGCATGTGAATCCATGCCAGACCCATGCTGGAGAACAACAGTTACAGGTAATTAACTTGTTCATTCTCCAGCATGGGGTCTGGCATGGATTCACATGCTCATGAATAAAGAATACATAGCAGTACACACATGCACAACCACGGGAGGTGGCAAAGGCTCAACATTAAGCATTACATCAAACTCAACATTAAGCAATTCTTACCTCCTCACCAGGCTCACCTTAGGCGAACAGGTTGCGCAGCACTGCTTGGCCGACCATGGACTCCTCCCTGGAATCCCGATCGACGCAGTAGAATTTCGTGAAGGTGTGCGTCGACCTCCACGTAGCAGCCCTGCAGATGTCCAGCAAGGGCACACCAGATAGGAACGCCGTGGTAGCGGCAATCGCTCTGGTGGAATGGGCTCTCGGACGGCCAGGCAGCGGTCGGTTTGCCAACCGATGACAGTACATGATACAGCTGGAGAGCCATCTGGAAATGGAAGCCTTCGAGAGAGCCTTCCCCTGATTGACAGGTCCAAAGTTCACAAAGAGTTGTGAGGTCTTCCGAAAACACTTTGTGCGGTCCACGTAGAACTTCAGCGCTCTAGCCACATCCAGCGAGTGCAAAGTCCTTTCAGCCGGCGACGAAGGCGACGGCAAGAAAACAGGCAACACCAAGGGTTCGTTGAGGTGGAAGTCCGACGGCACCTTGGGCATGAAGGAGGGGTGCGTCCTGAGCACTACCCTCGTGTCGTGAAAAGTCAAGTACGGGGCCTTGCAGGAAAGGGCCTGGATCTCTCCCACCCGTCGTGCGGAGGTGATGGCCACAAGAAACGCTGTTTTCCACGACAAGAACTTCAACGGAGCCGAGTGCAGAGGCTCGAACGGAGGTCCCATGAGCTTGGTCAGCACCACGTTGAGCTCCCACGCCGGGGCCGGAGCCTTCACCGGCGGGAACGATCTGAACAGTCCCTTCATGAACTCTTTCACCAGACGATGAGACCACAAAGACGTCCGCCCCGTGGTTCTGGTGTATCGGGAGATCGCAGCAAGATGAATCTTGATGGACGCGTGCACCAGTCCAGCTTTGGCCAGCGTCAGTAGGTACGGCAGTACTTGGGGAGCCGTAATCTGTAGAGGGTTAATCTTCTGTGCGTGGCACCAGACAGAGAACCTCTTCCATTTGTGTCCGTAGCATTTAAGAGTTGAGGACGCCCTGGCCTTTGCAAGAACCTCTCTGCAGTCGGCCGGTATGTCGTATCCTCCAAACTCTAGCGCTGCAGGAGCCAGGCCTGCAAGCTCAGCGACTTCGGGTCGTGATGGAGGATGGCGCCTCCTTCCCTGGAGAGAAGATCCGCGTCCACTGGCAGCTTGATTGACGGGGACGCTGACAAGTCCAGAAGGTCCGGGAACCATATCTGCCTCGGCCACGCAGGTGCGACGAGGATCATCCTGCACCGTGACCTCTTGAGCTGGTTGATGAGCCGGATCAGCAATGGCAATGGAGGGAACGCGTATAGAAACAGGCCCTCCCAGGGGAACGAGAAAGCATCGCCCATGCTCCTCGGCTGAGGAAACCTGCTGGCGAACCTCCGGCACTTGGAGTTCGTCGCCGTCGCGAACAGATCGATCTGGGGTGTGCCCCACCGTCGGAAGAGGCGGTCCACTAGATCCTGTCGTAGTTCCCACTCGTGGCACGAGCGCAGCTCCCTGCTGAGTGAGTCGGCGATGGTGTTTTTTATCCCTGCCAGATGAAACGGCACCAGAAACATCCCTTGGGCGACGGCCCAATGCCACAGATCCTGCGCCTCCATGGACAGGGCTGGGGACCTGGTTCCGCCCTGTTTCCTGATGTAGAACATTGTGGTGGTGTTGCCGGTGAAGATCCTCACCACCTTGCCCTTGAGGGACGGAAGAAAGGACCTGAGGGCCCAAAACACTGCACGGAGCTCCAGGACGTTGATATGGAGGGACTTCTCCGTCGGGAGCCAAAGGCCTCTCGCGTGCAGATTTTCGGTGTGCGCTCCCCACCCTTCCAGGGAGGCATCCGTGGTCACTGTCTCCTGGTGGCCGGGGGTCTGGAAGTCCATGCCCGCCGTCAGATGCGCACGGGTGCCCCACCACCGGATCGCTCGTCGGAAACTCTCGTCGAGTGTGATCCTCTCCTCGAAGCTGCCCGTCGTCTGGATCCAGCGCGCGTCCAGGAACTCCTGCAACGGGAGCATCCGGAGCCTGCACAGGCGGATGAGGTAAATGCAAGAAGACATCATTCCGAGGAGGGACTTGATGGACCTTACTCTGGCCGCATCCGCAACCAGCATCCGCTGCACCTTGCCCAAGATGGCCCTCGTCCTTTCCTCCGACGGAGAGGCCAGAAGCGACACTGTGTCGAGCTTTGCTCCCAGAAACAGTGCGTCTTGCGCGGGCACCAGGTGGGACTTGGCGTAGTTTATGGAGAATCCCAGGTCCGTGAGAAGTTGGACGGTCCTTGCCGTGTGCTCCACGGCGAGCTCCTTCGTCTTCGCTCGGATGAGCCAGTCGTCCAGGTAGGGGTAGACGTGGATCCCCTCTCGGCGCAGCTGCGCCGCCACCGGTGCGAGGCACTTGGTGAACACCCTGGGTGCCAACCTCAGTCCGAAGGGAAGGGCTCTGAACTGGTAGTGACACCCTTGGACCACGAACCTGAGAAACTTTCGGTGTCCCTTTAGGATGGGAATATGGAAGTAGGCATCCTCCAAATCCGACGACAGGAAATCACCCTCCTCCAGCTGACCCAGGACGTGTTGGAGGGTGACCATCCGGTACTTCTGTGCCTTGATGAATTTTTTCAGTCGTCGTAGGTCCAGGATGGGACGCCATCCTCCCGTCTTCTTCTTCACGAGGAAGTATCTTGAGTAAACTCCGGAGCCCCGAAGCCTCTTTGGGACGAGCTCGATGGCGCCCTTCTTGAGCATCGCCTTTACCTCCAAGATAAGTTGAGGGACGTGATGTTCTTTCCTGGCCACAGGGGGGACGCGCAGGCACCTCTTTAGAAACTCAAGCGCGTGACCCTGAGCTAGGGCGTCCAGCACCCAACGGTCGGTGGAGATGGACTCCCACACGCAGCCGGCCTCCCACCGGGGTGCTTCGGTGGGGGCCCGACCCCACGGCCGGTTCAGTCCTGCTTCGACTAGACTTTGCCGCCTTGTCCTCCTTGGCGACGACGGCGGGGTCCGCCCGACTTGCCTCGTCCCCTGTAAGCTTCCTGCGACAACGAACGGGCCGCTTGACGGTAGGTGGAAAATCTGCCGCCGGAACCTTTGGAGGCACCCCTGTTTGCCTCCGCCGCTCCGAAAGGGTGGCCGCCGTTGCTGGAGAACCCCAAGAGCCCGGGCCGTCTCCGTGTCTGCCTTGATGGCTTGAAGGGAATCGTCCACTATTTTCCCAAACAGGTTGTTTCCGTCGAACGGCATGTCCAAGACTCTGGTCTGCACGTCCTGACGGAAGTCAGTAGCCTTGAGCCATCCACGCCACCTAAGGCACACGCCGTTGCCCAACTGGCGAAATCCAGTGTCAGCGATGTCCGTCGCAATCGTAATGGCGTGGTCCGACGCCACCTCTCCTTCCTGCAAGATCTCTAGGGCTTCCGCCCTCTTGTCGTCCGGTAGGAAGTCCAGCAGGGGGGCCAGTTTGTACCACAACTCCCTGTCGTGGCGGGCTACAATAGCCAAGGCGTTGGCAGCCTTAATCGTCGTCGCTACAGACGAGATGACTCTGCGTCCCATCGTATCTAATTTCTTTCCCTCGCCATCCGGCGGGGAGGTCGACGTAGAGGCTGCGCCCCCCCGCTTTCATCCTGGCCGCCGCGAAGACGACCGAGTCCAGGGTCGGCTGTGCCCGAAGGCACAAGGGGGCCGCGTCCGGGACCCGGTACTTCTTCTCGTACCGATCCCTTCTAGCCGGCGTCGTGGATGGGTTCTTGAGGAGGGCGAGGCCCTCATCCCAAATATCGTCCAGTAGAGGTACAGAGAGTACCGTCTTCCTCTTGGCCTCGCGCCGTTGATAAAGGAAACCTTCCTTCTTCGCTTCCGGGCAGAGCTGGAAAAGCTCGGATGCCCTGGCGATCATGGAGTGAAACGATACAATCTCGTCGGGCGGGGAAGCCCGGGTGGGAGGTGACGACGGCAGATCCTCGTCGTAAACCTCGTCCTACGTACCCATCGCGGCCGTGTCAGTCCCCGTATCATCCCCACGAGTCGTGGACAGGGAGGAGGGCTGAACAGGGCGCGATGGCTGAAAAGGAGGTGGAGGATGAATCCTTCTTCTCTTAGGGGGAGGGCTCCCAGAAGGGCCTGGCTCCGGGTCCCCCGTCGGGAGCGGTTCCTCCGCTGGTGGTAACGGCAGTCTCGTCCTCATCTCCGAGCATAAGGACTGTATAGCCAACAAAATGGCCGCCGAGTTGTCTTGCGGCACTGGTTGAGGGGAGTCCGACGGGCGGTCAGGGGCCCCGTCGGCACCCTCGACGTTATCGTCTCCTACGTCGGGGTCCCTCCCGACCGGCTGGTCTTCTTCCACGCCAACGCCGTGGCTTAAGACTTCGATCAGCTCTTCCTCAGAGGTTGAGGCCGAATCCACGACGACCTCCTGCCCCCCCTTTTTCTTATCCGTCGGAGGTTTCACGGGGGTCCTGTCAATGGGCATAAAAGAGGACTCCCTCCGCGGTGGCAGGGAGACTCTGAGCCCCGAGGTCGCCACCACTGGTGTAGCCTCCACAGGCTGAGCCAGGGCCGCCGCGACTGTCTCGATAGAGGCCTTGGCCGGATGGATTAAGGCTTTCACCACCTTAGGTGCGCTCACCGCCTTCTCCTTGGGGGGAGGGTCACTGCCTCGCTCCCCCTCCGATGGGGCATTCGAGCTCGACCGCGGTCTCTCCAGGAGCTTCGCCGGGTGCTTGGCCTTCCTCTTACCCGAGCCAGAGCGTTGGCTCGTGGTTGATGGCGCCGGGGAGGATGCGCCCCGCCTGGCGCCCGTAGAGCCCGACCGTTCGGCGCTCCCGGTGCCAGCGGACTCGCGGTGCTTGGCCTTGTGTTGGACCCCCGTCGCCGGGGCGTCCTCAAAGGTCTTAGAAGACCACTCGGACTTCTTCTTCTTCTTCTTCTCGCCTGACGGGCTCTTCCCTGCCAGCCGGTTAGCGAGACGTTGATGGCGGTCCTTCATGGTCCGCTCCGACATATTGCTGCAAAACGCACAGTCCTTCTCCACGTGCGTCTTGTCCTCATGTAGGCAGTAAAGACAAAAGGGAGTGTTCGTCCTCCTTAAAAACATTCTGAAGCTGGCATCGAGGGCAGACCCTGAACAGCTTTCCGGGCGTCGAGCTTCCCTTCTCCTGGGCCATGTCCGAGATGGGCCTGAGAAACTTCTGGAGTCCTCCAAAAGCATGGCTCGACGAAATCTTCACCATTGAGGGGCGTAGACGAATCCGACACGGGTCCCCGTTGATCGGATGAAGAAACGGTGGAGCTTGAGGCTCTGTTGACCGAAAAATAGAAGACGTTTTTCGAGGAAAAAACGTGAAAAAATAGCACTAACGCTCGAGAGCAATAGCACGAGGATCCCAACACTTGAACGTGCGGTAAAAATCTGAAGATGGCTGCCAGAGGGGGGGCTTAGGTAGAGGGCAGTCATTGGCTGTGGTCAGTATGACGCAGAGATCAGTGATTGGTTACTACTACGAAAGACAGATCAGAAACTAAACTGATACCGATTTTGTCTTTACCGAGGATTCCCAGCCTGACGACGGGGAATATTCATGAGCATGTGAATCCATGCCAGACCCCATGCTGGAGAAAGCACCACGCAGGACTTTGGATAATTGATGGAGAATCCGAACGAAGTGAGAAGGTGTATGGTCTCTGCTGTCTACTGGGCTGCCAGTGCGTGGGAGCGGGACCGGACGAGCCAATGGTCCAGGCAAGGGTATACATGGGTCCCTTGTGGCATAGATGCGCTGCAACCAGGGCCAAGCATTTGGTGACCACCCTCAGATGATTTCAGGTCGAAGGGAAGGGCCGTGAATTGGTAATGCCGCCGCTGGACAACAAAACACAGGAACTTCCCGTGTTTGCAGTGAAAAAGGATGGGGAAGTATGCATCCTCCAGGTCGAGAGTTGCCAGAAAATCCCCTTCCCCCACCCTGAATTTTGAGGGTTTTAGGTACATGTGTAGGCGTCGCAAGTCCATGATCGTTCGCCACCCTACTGACTTTTTACCAGAAAGTACACTTGATCCCCGGATGCGCCGAGGGACCTGTTCTATTGCAATTTTTTTTCTTAACATGGCCTGAACCTCCTGTAGCAGTTGGGCCATATGAAGTTCTACACGCGTGCAGGTGGAATGCTGGGACACCTGTCTTGGAATTAGAAAACGTGCTCCTGCTGAAGAACGTCCAGTACCCATTTGACCTTTGAGATCTTTCACCACTGATCGACAAAGTTTGATAGTCAGCCTCCCACATGGGTGCGAAAGTGAGGACGCAGGTCCTTGGCCGTTACAGGCCTGCTTGGGCTTCTGTGTCCTGGATGGGGGACGAGTACTATGTTGGGGGCCACTGCCGTAGGCATGGGAGCAACCCCTGTATGATTCCTGAGTGGTGGAGCAGGAGGGCTGACGATGGGGGGGTGGGAGAGGGGTAGGTTAGTGTACCATTTGGAGGATCTGGAGACTCTTCCTATCAGAGATCAAAAAGGACACCCTTATCTGCTGCAGGGTCCCCAGAGAGTATGCATTCTGCGTCAGTCTTGATGCCCTGGCCAACGTCATCCACCACCATCCCAAACAGGTTGCCTGCATCAAATGGGATGTCAATGGCCTTGATCTGTGCAGAAATCACCGGAAAGCCACACGATTCCCCATTTTGTGGCAAACAGTCTCTGCTATGTCGAGCATGACCCTGATGGCATGGTCTGAAGCCATTTCTCCTTCCTGCAATAGGGCTACGGCTTTGGCCATCTTGTCATCAGGGAGGAAGTCCAGAATGTGCCCCAGCTTGTACTATAGCTACTGGTCATATTTTGCCAGTATGGCAAGGGCGTTTGGTGGCCTTGATGGTGGAGGATGCTGTGGTAATGATGCGCTTGACAGCCACATCAAGCTTGTTGCCTTCCTGGTCCGGAGGCACCACGGACAACAATGAGGTGTTAGATTACCTTTTTCTGGCAGCGGCCGACACAGTCTGGAGAAGGCTGATATCTTAGACACCTGGGGGGGTGAACTCGGGACCCAGTACTTCTTCCCCAGCTTCACTGGCCTTCATGACTGCCAACCCATCTTCCCAAATGTCATCCAACAACGGCACCGACACAATGGTGGTCTTTGCAGACTTCCGCAGTTGAACAGGGAAGCCTTCCTTTTCTTCTGACAACAAATTGAAGAGCATAGCTGCCTTCGAGATGACTGGGTGGAAGTAGCCTATCTCGTCCGGCTGCGAAGCCCTGGCAGGCTCGTCGACATCCGGCGGTTCCACACTGGGGGAAATGTAGTCATACTCATCTCAGAGTTCTCGTGGTGTCTGTGGCACTATCGGTGTGAACTGACTCCACCACAGGGGGTTGAGCCCCTAGTATTGTCCAAGGGGTAATGGGTGCCCTACAGGGGGGGGGGAGGGGCTGGCACAGAGGAGGCCTTGGAGGACTCTTGGGCAGTCCAGGCACAGGAGCAGCAGGCAGCCACTGCTGAATCTCTGCCACCAACGTATGCAAAGTGGTTAACATTTCCAGGGACATGTCCCTTGGTACACAAGCAGGTGCTGCAGCCGGAGCAGGAGCCGGGCTCAAGCCTGTTGAAGGGCTAAACAGCTGGTAAGGCTCATGGGACGGTGATCCCTAATGATGCAGGGGTCCTTGGCCCCCTTCCTGGTCCGAGTATAAATCTTCAGGCAGATCTTCCTCAGAACTTGTATAGGTATGTGGTAATAGCCTGGGGGATCCCAAAGGAGCCAGAGGAACATCCCTGGTAGGCCTGGGCAGAAGGCTCTCAGGAAGGAGGCACCGACAGGAGCCTGCATAGGTGCAGCCGGCGACGGAATCGTGGTTGGGAGTGACAATGGGGATCTAGGAGGCAGAGAGACCCTAGGTGAGGCAGTCGTTGTGAGGATGACTGTCGTTGACAAACTCTTTGTCACTGAAGGAAGACTAGTTTTCCCTAACTTTACCGGCAGGGTGATAGTTATCGAAGTGGTTGTTGACGGGGTGACTGTCTTGGTCATCAACTAGGTCGACGGGCCAGTGGTCCTGGTGGACGGGGCTTGTGCCGCTGACTGCGGGCCATTGACTGGTCCTTCGAAATTGCACTGTTTGACGGCGTCGGTGACTTCCACGCGGACATAGGCAAAACACCAGCCGGCAGGCTAACCATCGACTGAGTCGGTGATGGGGACAAACCCCTTCCATAACTTGGTGCCGCAGCCACAGAGACCCTTGACGAGGATGCTAATTGAGTGTTAAACTTGGCCTTTTTTTGGATCTTCACAGAGTAAGCATCCTCAAAGGACCTCAACCTCTTCTTACCAGAGGCAGAACGCTGAGAGGACCTGCCATTCCTGGATGAGGTCGCATCGGAGGCCTTCACCTGCTCAAACCATGTCACCAACCTCTGGTGGCGATCCCTTTTGGTCTCCGACAAGCAGGATTGGCAGATGTCTGATCCGTTCACGTCGCGGTCAGGCTAAAGACAAAGGCACTTGTAAGTGCCAGGACGAGACGAAGATGTTCTTCAGGAGACATGCCCTGAAGAGGATCCTCTTCGTAGCATCATCCATGGTCGAGGTGCTTAGATGTAGGCCCAAGCCTGGGCCTGTTTGCGCCATGGGTTGAAGAGCCAACGAGGGATAGAATATCTTCGCAGACAAAGGGTCCCCACTGCCGGAAGTCGCTGTGTGACAGTGGTTGAAGAGATGGAAGATATCTTCTGAGAAATGCCAAAAAAAACGACTTTCGAGGTGCGAAGTTGAGGACTCCCAAACGTGCGGTAAAATCTGATGATGGCCACCAGGGTTGGAGCTTAGGGGGATGAGTGTCATTGGATGGGGGCAGTATGAACCACAAAGTACACCAATAGGCTACAGAGTAGACTAGCAGTTTAAAGTTTAATGCTAAACTGCCTCCTTTTTACTGAGGATTCCCAGCATGGCAGGGAATATTCATAAGCATGTGAATACATGCATGACCCCATGCTGGAGCACATTGTTGCTGGTTGCGATTCATACTGACTGGTAAACCATTTCACAACCCCAATAGCTTGTGACCTTCAAATTAACTTTTTCAATGTATTTATTAATATGCTTGGTATCTTTATTACCTTGCATTGCTACTGGAGTACTTATTTGAACTGATTACTTTAGATGAGTGACTTTATTAAAGTATATATGTTTCAGTATATCAGTGTAGCGTATTTTCTAGAGATGTGTGCAGACTAAGTAACAAGTTACTTACTGTAACTGTTGTTCTCCAGCATGGGTCTGGTATGGATTCATCTGCTCATGAATACTCCCAGTTAGGCTGGGAATCCTTGGTAAAAGAAAAATGTTTCAGTTTCGTTTCTAAACTGTCTTTCTCCTATGAACCCATTACTGAGCTCCTGGGCGTACTACCCCCCCCCCCCCCCCCAGCCAATGACTGCCCTCTACCCAAGCCCCGTCCTCTGGCAGCCATCTTCAGATTTGGTAGCACGTAAAGTGGCAGTAGGACAAGAGAAGAGCCGCAGAGGGGCAGGCGGGAGGGTTCACATGTGAATCCATGCCAGACCCATGCTGGAGAACAACAGTTACAGGTAAGTAACTTGTTGCTTCTCCAGCATGGGGTCTGGCATGGATTCCCATGCTCATGAATAAAGAATGCATAGCAGTAGATACATGCACAACCACGTAAGGCAGCAGGGCTCAATAGAAGCAATCTCTTACCTCCTCACCAGGCTCACCTTAAAGTGAACAAGTTGCACAGCACAGTTTAGCTGACTCTGGACTCCACCCTGGAATCCCTGTTGACGCAGTAGAATTGCGTGAAGGTGTGCATCGGCCTCCCTCCACGTAGCAGCCCTGCAAATGTCCAGCAGGGGCACACCACACAGGAACACCATCGTCGCAGTGATTGGTCTAGTGGAATGGGCTCGGACAGCCAGGCAGGGGTCGGTTTGCCAACCAGTGACACTGAGTGTTAGGGAGAATTCTCATTTATGGCTAATTTCCCTCCCCTAGTGAGTCCCCCAGCAGCTTTGCTGGACTTCTGGAGTTTATTTTTTTCCACTTGGTAAGAGTGAGAGCTTTTCCCACACTCCTACCTGTTTTGCTATGCGTTTCTACCTGTTTTTGTGATTGTGGACTCTGGAGTACACCAATTCAGTACCCCCCTTCTTTTTGTATGTCACAGCACCTTCAGTGCCGTGACACAGGGTTGTCTTTGAGACTTCCCTCGACTCCATTTCTGAGGCGACTAATGTCCCCCAGAGAAGGGTAAAGTTACCATTAACTTTACTTAGTTAATCTACCACAGATCCAGTACACCACATCATCCATGGACTACTGGAAAGGGTTAACTCGGATCCCTTTGTATCTGTACCTCCTAGAGCATTGTTTCACTCTTAACATTTAGACTTGGCTGGTGGCACTGGTATCTACCCTAACTTTTCCACCGCGATTATATTAGATAAACGTGGTACTGTTCTTGGCTATTATATTAGCCTCGAACATAAAACCGCTTCACCAAATCGTCTTTCTTTTGGCTCTGGTTGGGTTTATTCACCATTTCTTTTTGTTAAAGTCCTTCTTGTGTTTTACTTTGCGCGGCAAACTAGGTTTGCCTTCTTTGTTCCCTGTCTTTTGGCGGGCTTCTGCCCAGAAGCCCTCCTCAAGGCGCCTGGGTGTCTAGGTGGGCTGAATGTGAGGGAGGAGTGTAGTCTCCCCCTGCACAGGGTATCCTAGGAAACCCAAGTCGCACTTTGTCATGTTTGGCCAGGGTAGTTGTCCGGGCTGGACAACCCCCCTGCTGGGTGATTGACAGCCAGGCTGCGTGAATGGGGGTTTTTCGCATAAAAGGCAGGTCTCTTGGGGTAGAAGTCAGAGTCGCCACTGGAACTACAAGGAACCGAAGAGAATGACAGCTGCTGCAACTACCCCGTCCCGGTGAAGCCCTGCTGCAGTCCTGAGCTATCTGCCCTTCAACGACTCAGAAGATCCAGTCCGGAGTCTTCTTCCCTTGAGCTTGGTGGGGATAACCAGCTCATCTTCTACAGCCAGAGGATCCTCTTCCGTGGTCGAAATCGCTGCACACTGCTGTAGTGGTCCGCCTAGCCACCTGAAGAGCCTCTCCTGTTTTTAAGGAGCGCACCTTTTATTCATTGTCGCTGCTGCCGGCTTCATCCCTGTTTGGTGCAGACCCCCTTCAGACGTCCTCCTTCACAACGAAGCTCCAGGAATCGTGGGTCTGCGGGAAACCAACAGGAACAACTGCCAGGGCACTAGCTGCACCACTGGAACAAGGTACTGTGTTCTGCTGAGGAAACTAGGTGAATCCCTTTTTCTTCATTTTCAAAGCTTACCCTTGTCTTCCCTCCTTATAACTTTTGCTTCCAAAAATTGACAATAACGAAGTACTTTTGGCTACGTTTGTCTGACCGTATGATCTTCGGCAACTGGCCTTGGTGTCTTTCGACCCTGGCTCCGGCCCTTTGACTTTTGACCTCCTGTCTGAGTGTTTCTTGACTCTGCCTACCTAACCAAAATATTGCCTCCGATTTTTGCCTCCAACTCCCTCTGGATATCTCAGGTGCTAAGTGTGTTTTGCCCCGGTAGAATTTCATGTCACGGATACGCGTTTGTTTAGTAGACCGAACTGTCAAAAAGTGATCGCAATCGTATTTGCGGTAACGTATTTTGCTCCTAACACTGCTTCATTCAAACACAGGGTACTTACCTTGAGACTTACTGTACAAAGTGAATTGGTTAGTTGTAGTATATTTAACGTGTAGTTTTTATTGAAGTTTAATAGAAGTGTTGCGTTTATAACGAATGGTTTAAAAATAAATGTACATATATTTTTCTACCTGAAACCTTGAGTCAGTTTGCTTGAGTCACAGTAATTTTGGTCCCTTTGTGTAATCTCTGCTACTGCTCATATACTCTTGAGATAAGCCTGGCTGCTCCGCCACTGCTACCACTCTGACATAGTAGTTCAGGTTTGTACCAAAGGTAAAACTTGTATTGCCACCTGTAGTCTTAATTGTGAGTAGTGGTCCCTAAGGGCACTGCACAGGATTCTGCCCAACAATGAGTGATGCAGCCGGAGAGCCATCTGGAAATGGACGCCTTGGACAGGGCCTTCCCATGGTTCACAGTACCAAAGTTCACAAAAATCTGAGAAGTGTTGCAGAAAGTCTTTGTGCGGCCCACATACATTTTCAGCTCTCGAGCCACATCCAGCGAGTGCAAAGACCTTGCAGCCGTTGACGAAGCCATCGGAAAAAACACAGGTAACACCAAGGGCTTGTTGAGATGAAATTCTGACGGAACCTTGAGCATGAAGGAGGGGTGCATCCACAGCATCACCCTCGTCTCGTGGAAAGTCAAGTAAGGCTGCTTGCAGGACAGGGCCTGGATCTCACCTACTCTTCTTGCAGAGGTGATGGCCACAAGGAAAGCGGTCTTCAATGACAAACTTGAGCGGAGCTGAAATCATAGGCTCGAATGGGGGCTCCCATGAGCCTAGTCAGCACCACGTTGAGTTCCCACGCCAGAGCCTTCAGGAACAAGCGGAAAAGTCCCATGATGAACTCTTTGACTAGATGGTGCGACCAAAGTGAAGACCATCCCAGAGACCTAGTATAGCGGCAGATAGCTGGCAGATGTACCTTGATGGAGGCATGTGCTAGCCCCAATTTAGCGAATGACAAAAGTGCTTGAGGGGCTGTGACCCTCCGAGGGTTGATCTGCTGCAACCGGCACCAAGTCGCAAAACTCTTACATTTGTGTCCGTAGCACTTTAAAGTTGACGACGCCCTCTCCTTGGCAAGTACCTCCCTGCAGTCCGCCAGAAGATCGTAACCACCGAACTCTAATGCTGCAGGAGCCAGGCCTTCAGGTTCAACAATCCTGGGTCGTGGTGCAGATTTGCACCTCCTTGCCTGGCGAAGAGATCTGCGACCACTGGCAGCTTGACTGGAGGGGATGCAGAAATGCTGAGAAGGTCCGGGTACCAGATCTGCCTCGGCCACGCTGGTACGACGTGGATCATCCTGCACCGGTACCGTCTGAGTTAACTGATGACTCCAAGTAGGAGTGCCAACAGAGGGAACACGTATAGAAACAGGCCTTCCCAAGGGAAGGAGAATGCGTGCCTCATGTTCCTGGGTGAGGGATCCTGCTGGCGAACCTCCGGCACTTTGTGTTTGTCGCCGTCGCAAACAGATCGATCTGAGGACTGCCCCATTTGAGGAAAAGGTTGTCCACTTGATCATGCCGAAGCTCCCACTTGCGGCAAGAGCGCAGCTCACTGCTGAGAGAGTCAGTGATGGTGTTCTTTACTCCCGCCAGGTAGAACGGAATGAGGAACATCCCCAGGGCGATGGCCCAGTGCCACAGGTCCTGCACCTCTGGAGAGCGCTGGGATCTGGTGCCCCCATTTCTGAATGTAAAACATTGTGGTGGTATTGTCCATCTAGACCCTCACCACTTTGCCGTTGAGGGACGGAACAACCTAAGGGCCCAAAACACAGCCCGCAGCTCCAGGACGTTGTGCAGCAACGTCCCCTCTGGCAGCCACAGGCCTCTGGCGTGAATACGTCCGGTCAGGGCTCCCCATCCTTCCAGGGAGGCATCCGTCGTGACCGTCTCCTGGTACAGTGGGCTCTGGAAGTCCGTACCTCCAACGATGTTGGACCGCACGTCCCTCCAAATTATCGCTCGACGGAACTCCGTGTCGAGTAAGATTCTGTCCTGAAGCCTCCGGACAACTGGACGCAACGGGCGTCAAGGAACTCCTGGAGTGGACGCATCCGCCATCTGAACAGCCAAATCAGGAATATGTATGTTGACATCATGCCGAGCAGCGACTTGATGGTCATCACTGTGGCGACCTTCAGTGCTAACAGTCATTGCACCCTGCCCAAGATGGTCCCCTATCCTTTCCTCAGACAGTAAGGCCAGGCAGGACAACCTTTTGAGTCTGGATCCCAGGAACAGAGCGTCCTGCGATGGAGTCAAGCAGAACTTGACATAATTCAGAGAACCTCAGGTCCTTCAGAAGCCAGACGGTCTTCACTGTGTGATTGACGGCGATGTCCTTGGACTTAGCCCGGATGAGCCAGTCCAGGTAAGGACACACATGAATCCCCTGTAGTTGGAGATATGCCACCACCGGAGCCAGGCACTTGGTGAAGACTGGGTGCTGATTTCAGTCCGAAGGGGAGAGCCTTGAACTGGTAATGCTTCCCATGTACAACGAAGCGCAGAAACTTCCAATGCTTCTCGTGTATGGGGATGTGGAAATACGAGTCCTCTAGATCCAACGACGACAAAGTCTCCCTCTCCTCCAGCTGGCCGAGCAGCGTGACCAACCTGAACCTCGGGGACTTTATGTACTTGAGTCGTCGTAGGTCGAGAATGGGCCTCCAGCCCCCTGTCTTTCTTACGAGAAAGTATCTTGAGTAAACTTCGGAGCCGCAGAGTCACTTTGGGACCAGCTCTATCGCACCTTTTCTTAACATGGCCTGAACTTCCACCAGAAGCTGAGGGATGTGGTGTTCCTACCGGACCACCAGTGGTATTAGCGGACACTTCAGTTGAAATTCCAAAGTGTGCCCGTGGGCTAGAGCATCCAGCACCCATTGATCAGTGGAGATGGTCTCCCACACTCTAAGTTCGCCTACCAGCCACAGTTCGCCTGCCAGCCACCCGCCGGAGTGCAGGGCTGGGGGCCCGATGTCTTAGCCGGTTCAGTCCTGCTTCGAGGCTGGCGCACCACCCTGGGAGCCTTGAGGACGGCGGCCACCTCCGAAAGCCTTGGTGCGACCCCCGTTGGCTTCCTGGGTCATGGAACGGGAGGGTTGGCTGTAAGAGGATGAGCCCCAGCTGAAACCCTTCGTAAACCTGCTACACTTCCCTCCTGAGGAACGAAAGGATGGCCAGTGTTGTTGCTGAGTGCCCAAGGCACGGGCCGTGTCGGTGTTGATGGCCTGGAGGGATTAATCAAAAGGCCTTCCCGAAGAGGTGGTCTCCGTGGAATGGCATGTCCAGGACTCTTGTCTGAACCTCTTGTCTAAAGTTGGTGGCCTTGAGCCAGCCACAACAAAGGCAAACCCTGTTGCCCATTTGGCGGATCCAAGTGTCCACAATGTCCAGGGCCAGTGTGATGGCGTGGTCCGACGCCACCTCGCCTTCCTGCAGGATATTCAATGCCTCGAACAGTTTGTCATCGGGGAGGAAATCCACGAGCAGAGCAATCTTGTACCAAAGCTCCGGGTCGTATCTGGCCACGATTGGTAAGGCGTTGGCCGCCTTGACAGTCGTTGCCAAGTAGATGACCTTTCTACCCATGGAATCCAGTTTCTTCCCCTTGTTGTTTGGAGGTGCAGATAAGGAAGACCAACTCAACGACTTCTTCCTGGTGGCCACCGAGACCACAGAACCCAGCGATGGTCGAGACTGCAGACACTTGGGCGCAGAGTCTGGTGCCCAGTATTTCTTTTCAAGTCGGTCTCTTTGCTGGGGCCGAGTTGGGTTCTTCAGCAGCGCCAGCCCCTCATCCCAGACGTCGCCCAGGAGCAGTACCAAAAGGATGGTCTTCCTTTTCACCTCTCAGCGCTGCTAGAGGTATCCCGACTTCTCTTCCGGGGTGAACTGGAAAAGCTCAGATGCACAGGTGATCATGGAGAAGCTTGCGGCAGAGATGCCGGATCTCCCATCCCGCTGCCGTCTGTGTCCGCCGTCGCGGTGTCTGTCCCAGTCTCCCTAGGGAGGGAGTGCAGCGACGGTTGGACTGAAGATGTAGGGCGTCTCCTCCTCTTTATTGGTGGTTGCCGTCGGCATCATCCTCTGAACCTCCGACACCAGCGTGTGGAGGATAGAGAGAATATCCTGCAACAGGTCCTTTTCTACCAGCTTGGACGGAGCCATCCGCATGGGCGGAAGAGCCATCCTGGCCACCAATGGGGCATCCTGGACCGGTTCAGCCCCCTTCGCCTTTCGAGAGGGCGGAAGCCACCATCTCGATGGAAGAGTACGCTTTGGCCTGGATCACCTGAGCCATCATGGGCAGGTCAGACTCCTTGTCGTGCTTGGTCTTCTCCGATTTGTCCCGCAGCTTCCCTGACTTTCCCTCACCTGGTGCAGTGGCTGGAGATCGAGGCAAATGGAGACAATGAACATGCCCTGTGCCACGGGACGGGCAGTGCTTAGCCTTGTCTTGGGCCCCTGTGGATGGAGCACCCTCAAAGGACTTAGAAGCCCGCTCAGGTTGGCTGGATCCGGAAGAGGCATGCCCCTGTGAACCACCCAGGGTAGAGGCCATGGCCTTGAGCCATATCGCCAACCGGACAGGTCGATCCTTCATCATGCGCTTGGTGAAGCCACAGCAGATCTCACAATCTTCTTCCTTATGCGTCGGGTGCAGATAATACAGGCAGTAGGAATGCTCGTCATCCGTAAAAACATTCCACAAACTGCAGCTGGTGCACAGCTTGCAGAGGGAAGCTCTGTCCTTCTCCGACATGATCGGCATGGTGTAGGCCTGATGAACTTCGGGAAGCTTCCAAGAAGAACACTCTACGATTTCTGCCCTTGAGGGGCGATGAAAGATGCTGAAAAACAGATCCCCGTTAATCAGAAGGATAAGCGATTGAGCACACAGGCTCAATTGAACCAAAAATAGTTCTGCTACCAAAAAATGCAGAAAGCTCAAAGAGCGAACGCAAGGATCCCAACACTTGAACGCGCAGTAAAAATCTGAAGATGGCTGCCAGAGTAGGGGTTTAAGTAGAGGGCAGTCATTGGCGGGGGCAGTATGACGCAGAGCTCAGTGATTGGTTTATAGGAGCAAGACAGTTTAGAAACTAAACTGAAACTTTTTTCTTTTACTGAGATTTCCCAGCCTGATGACAGGGAATATTCATGAGCATGCAAATCCATGCCGTACCCCCATGCTGGAGAACGATACCTTTATGTCAGCCTACTACCCATTCCTGAGAATTGAGCCTTTTCGCTCGGATCAAGCTGCCTACACAAAAGAGCTTACCTTTGTCAGGTGCGTTACCCTTCCCCCCAGGGTTAGTGGTTGTATCTCCCTCAGGGTGGTGTTAGGATTGATTTCTAAATGCTAGCCTGGTGGACAGGTTTCAGTAAGAGACCCTAGTTACAGTGAAAAGTGGAACTCCTGAGGTTAGTCAAACCCAAACAAGCTAAGCGTGGAAAGTAGTCAAGGCTTAGTCTCAGGAGAGGCGAGTGGGGTCAGGGGTCCACATTGAGTCCACACAGCGAAGCACCCAATTATTCTACTTAGACAAGGTAATGTGAGGTACCAGATGTAAGGCTCAAACACAAGGGTGGCATGTTTTTGGGTATAGACTTTTATTGATCACGAAAGGTTGGGAAAAGGCCTCTATTTCTAAATCTAAGAGGGGTTTCCCTGCTTCAAAAGAACTAAATACAGTCATGATGTCCAAAAGGAATAGTCTGTCCTAGTCATGTCCCCAAAACCTATTTCAGTCCCTCACTCTATAAACTAACGAAATGATGCAGGGATGAGCTCCCTCTGAGGAAAATAGTGGTCATCAAGCAATGTTCTCAGCCAGTCAGCCTTACAAAATGATTCAAAAACAATTTTCAAGAAATAGTGTTCCAATATTAGACTTCCAAAGGACAAATGTCTTCCCAATCTTTTTAAAAAACACAAAAGTGGTCTTCCAAACAATACTGCATGATGTTTCCTCAGTCTCCGGGTTTTAAACCCCTTTGGTTCCAGCTTTCTATTTTGGGTGCAAATCCCAGACTCAATACTTGAGGGGTCTTGGTGTACTCTCCTGCCAAGACACAGTCATTTCATATATTCTCCTCTCATGTTGGGCTCCAGCCCCTGTCATTTCTGATTATTTTTCATGTCCCAGACCCCTTTATCCTTAGTCTGAGTGCGTATCCCAGACTTGCAATTCAATTTCGGGGTTGTTTGGTTCTCTAGCCAAATGCAGCATTCCTTCCATTCAAACCTGCTTTTTCACATGTAGTCCCCGACTCCCTTATGTGCTGTACTTCAATTGGGTGCGGATCCCAGACATTCAATTGCTGTCCACTGAAAGGTAGAGTAATTTACAGGGGTACCCCTTTAATCACACCAGATTAAAGTTCACCTCTCTATGGAATTAAGGCCACGAGTCTAATCTTGCAAGGATAACGCATTTAATCTGTACAGAAATGAGGATGGGGCAAAGAACTCTGCACCTGAACAGTATATTTCGTCCCTCAACCGCTCCCATCAACTGCAGACTAGTGCCAAGCAGGAGCCTTATATACTGTTTAACTTGTCACTGGATACTGGCATGGCTCATCCAAAACGGTCCTTCCCTTAAAAGGGGTGCTGAAGTCTTCCATCCTTCATGGCTGGGTTTCTGTTCAGGGCAAACTACTTTGCATACTGCTAGCCTATGCAAAAATACATTGTAGCTACTGTTTATCATCATTTTGCTACATTATGAACATTTATATATAAACACATTTTCCCGTCATACTCTCCATACTTCACTCAATATACTCATTTTATCTGGTCCAGTGTCATGATTACATCCAGGGTTCCAGTCTAGAATCAGGAGTTCAGGCCAGGCGGGATTCTTTCAACAGATCAATAGGCTTTAGGTGGGTGTTAGCTTGGCACACATGGCACTCTCACCATTCACAGCATTAAGTAACCATAGACTTCCATAGGGATTCCTAGCATCCCAATTCCCCTAAAATGGCCGTTCTTTGGGTCATGGATACGTTTAAGAGAACTAGACATTGTGGGCTACTTAAGCTCTGCCTCCCCAGTAACATGCTCTTCGTGTTAGGTCCGCTGACAGCAGTGTAACGCTACCGGCACTTCTGCTCACAGAACCTGTGAAATTAAAGAAAAGTAATATTAATAACGTGAAAAGCTCACAGAATATCTACTGACCACAGACAAGAATTACCTTGCCAAAGTTTCCGCTGCTGCAGTTTGCCAGTAGAAGAAATTTCTTCTGTCACAGTTCCTCTTCAGTCATTAGACTTCGTTCGCAGCAACATTCCAAGGTTTATCTCAGCTTCCGAAGACCTGCAATACAAAAGGTACCCAAGTTAAAAAAAGAACATTACAGAATTAAGAGTGAAGATAATTTTCTATGCGCATATGTACCTGAAGCTCCCATTGAGTTTTTCCTCACAGTTGAAAACCGTGCTTCACAGTGGGAGGCTGTAGTTGTCGGACAAGACGAACTTACGCTGTGCAGCGTTAATTTTTTCTGATTACGCACACACTTACCACAGTAAAAGTCCCTTGTCGGGATACCGAAGACCCCTCCATGTTCTGCACACCTCATCTATAGTAAGTGCCCCAACTTATCTCAAGAAAAGGTTTTCATATTCATTCCTTGCAAACGCCCAAACTCACCAGTTTAAGTTTTTTCTTCAAGAGAACCAACAAAAAGAAAGAAGAATTAGTAAGAGATCTCTCCAAGTTAGAGAACGTTTACTCCTCAGTGACAACTGTTATTTCTACTTGGTTCTGTCAATATACTCCTTTACATTTAAGACACTTGCCTTCAGAGGTTTCCAGAGTTGAACAGCATCTTAGTCTTCAGAACCTCAATAACTACGTGCCCCTGTGTGCTAGCAGGATGGAGAGCTCCCTAAACACAAAACACAAGTGAGGCGAGTGTGGAAATGAAATTAAAAGGTGAGTTTTATCTGGGTGAAAGACAGAATAGAGTCCTAGTAGTAGTACTCGCAGTCTATATCAAGTACAGCACCCCCTTTTCTTATTCTCTCTTTCATGACAGGGAGAAACCCTTAAGGCATCAGTTTTAGCAAAACAGGCTCAGGGATTGCTCCTGTGGAGTCCAGGTAAGTGTTACATCCAGTAATTACCCTTAAAGCCTTATCTTAAATAATGTTGCATGTCATTCATTGAGCATGTAACACTCCCCTATTCTTAGTATATTTGGGCTTTTGATGGACAGGAAACAGCTGCTGAGTCACTTTGTGTGCTCTGCCAGAGCTAGCCTCGGTAACGCAACACTGCATGCTCTGCAAACCATTTTTAGCACATGCCACAGAGCAGGCCACATTCCCGTTGGCACAGAGCCTACTTCTGTGGTGCGTTGAGATTTTAAAACTACATAGAACAACTTTTACAAGTGTATTCAGCTATAGTTATTTACACCTTATATTTGAAGACCAACTACCTTCATTTAGTGGCCACCCATGTCTGTGTGATTATATTTGCATGAAAAAAGGCTTTCTCAGTGCTATAGTGGTTAGAAACAGTCAACAGAAGTCTTGCCGAATTGCGCTAGCTCCTCCCCAACATCACATTAGCCTGATTCATTCTCCTGCCAAGCTAACTTTTCTTTTATCTTATGTTTACTAGTCATGCATTCATTTGCCATATATCCATTATTGATTGGGGTAACTATTCCCCTGGTTTTCCTATTTCTCTCAGTGTATTAGACCAAAATGCTCCGACCCTTGTTCAGTCCTTTCTGTGCCTTTCTCAGCTTCCCTGGAACTTCTCTTCCATCCCACGAGTCTAGATACCTTTGTTCTCTGTTTGCGTCCCCTTGGCTGTGGGGTTACACCTTGAGGCTCTGTTAGCCCTCGGGCTTGTTTTTGCTTCGGTTTCTTGTTTGCAGCGTTCGTGTCCTTCTTGCAGTTCGCCTCCGCGTTGCTCTGGACACAGTGAGACGCTCTTGAGTATTTGGTGAGCTTCAGAGTAGCTGCCTTGCAGCCAACATTTATTCCCTCGCCTTCCCCTGCCGTCTGAGTCTGGTCTCTGTGTCAGTCTTTCGTCTCCATGCTCCAAACTCCAGCTTTATTTCTCCGGTAACAGCTACCTGGATGGATCTCTTTCTGCCTCTGCTGTACTGCATTTAAACTTCTGCATTGGGCAAACAAGTTCTTCTGAACCAATGGGAGTCCCAAAAGAACTAGTCTGTTCAGTCCTGTTTACCAGAGGGCTCTTCATTCCTCGTCTCAGTACATCGGTTCAAATATAATAAGTGAATACTGTTTTCTTTCTTTACTCTGCATGAACAAATCAGTTGGATAGGTTTCACAATAAAACATCTGTCGCATCAGGGCAAATGGGAGGGGAATTTAATTCCTGGCAAGGTTTTAAAGGGCTTTCAGCAGGATTATTCAGAGTCTCCTGAAGATGATCCCCTCCAGCTCCATAAGGGGCTTCCCTTCCCAGGTGACCCTCCTGCTGTGCACCACCCCAAAGGGATTAAGTGTACTGTGGACAAACCACCTTGTCCCCCAGGGAAAGTTCTCTCTCTAGAGGAGAAGGGATAATATCCTCAGATTCGGCACAGTAAGTAAAGTAGTAAGGTAAACCAGTTCACAAGAATAAATACCCTAACATTAGAAGTCCAATCCCCATTATCAATGGTGCCTTGTTCCCAAATGTCACAAAGTTCCTTCTTTGAAGAGGTGACAAAGGCAGGAAGAGTTCTTGCAGTGGTGAAAAATGTTCCAAGAGACTTCGCAACGATATAACAGGCAAGTAAGATGCTTTATCTTTTAGAACAGCTTTTAGAACTAACATTTAAAAAGAGAAGGAACGGAATAAACCAAAGTTTCAGGTTTATTATAGGGGTCACAGGGGTGGCTGGAAGTATTGCAATTACTCTCCACCAGACTCTGGTTTCCCCAAGTGACTAGCCAGGTCGACTGGGAGCCACTGGAGGTAGGTTTTCCCGCTGTTTTATCCAGTAGAGGATGCCCAGGAGCTGCTGGTGCAAGGAAGATTACTGTCAGGTCCAGTGCAAGTCTGTCAGATGAAGAAATGCAGAATGAACAGATGCAAGCCTCTTCAATACCAAATGGAGGAAAACTGGTTCCAAGCAACAGTCACCGCACATGGGCGACAGCAGGCATCTCTCCAGTCACGGTCGAAGAATTCGTTACTGGGCAGGACTCATTCATTCTGGAAAGCTAAATCTTTGCATGATACTTGCAACACAAGTTGGCGACCACCAAAGTTCCAGACAAATAGCCATAAAGGTGACGCTTCTGGTGAGGTTGCCCAAACAGAGCTTGTCAGTTAACTGGGTGAACTAAGAACGTTTCTGAAGGCTAACATTGGATCCCGAGAAAGCGTAGAAACTGGTTGGACCCACCAGTCCAAGGGTCGTAGCACCACAGAGGGCCGCCTTTTGTTTTCCTTTTTTTTTTCTTTGAATTCAATTGTTATTTAACCATTTTAACAAAAATGAGGGTGTCTCCCGATTCAAATTTCCAGTTATTGATAATGTCTCTTGTGCACTACTCAGGATTGTTCAAGCCCTTTCCAGTTTTTTCTTGAAATGTATATCCTGTTTCTTGTTCAAGGCCAATGCTCTGTAGAATCTTCGATGCAGCTATAACCAGTGGAATGTTGTCCCTGTTGATCATTCTATGCCACCAGTATTCTTCCTCCCATGTGTGATGCTTCCAAATGATGTTTTAGATAAGACTTCTCGTGAACTTGTTGTTCCAGGGCATCGCAACAAAAGATGTTGTATTGTTTCTGAGTTACATCTTTACAATGACGGCATGAATTGAAAGAGGATTGGCCCGATTGCCAATATCTAATTCGTTTTTAGGACGTTCAGCCGTGCTTTGAGGTAGGTGGCACGCAGTATCCTATCAGGGAATTTGATCAGGTATTTCACTGGTTGATCAACTTTTTGCGTATTTGGGGGCAAGTGTGTTATTTTGTAGCTGGCAGCTGTTTCTAGAGTTTGTATCCAATCCCAGATTTTACATTTTTCCTTCACCTATTCTGGGTTGAAGTCTAGCTCCTCTTTTGAACTTCCAATGTCGGACAGAAGCTTCAAGTTTTTATTGGCCCAGTCTGTCAGCATTTTATTCCTGCCACTTTCCATTTCTTTGTTGATAATTTCCAGCTTCTTCGGGCTTGGGGTTCTCCGAATCTTGGCAAAAAACATAAAACCATCTGTCAATAAGCACTTTTAATGATGTTAAGCCGAGTTCTTTCCTAATCGAGGTGATCAGCGTGAAAGTTGGTCATTTCAGGATTTCACGCCAGTACAGGCCTTCCAATTTATTCCAAATCCCCTCTGGAATTTGCGGGATTGCTTCCATGCCATATGATATTGTTGGAATTACCTTGGCTTTATAAAAAGGTCAGTACTGGGAGCAACGAAAACTGACCGAATTTTCTGTCCAGTATCGTGGTTTGCGACAGTAATGATTTCATCTTGAAGTAAAGCGCATTTTGTATTGGCATTTCTACCGGATTCCTGTTTATCATCAGTCCAAGTTATTTGAAATTGCATACGGTCTCCAGTTTCTCTTCTTCCAGGTACCAATGCATCTTTTCAACCCATCTGTTGGTCTTCTCCATGACCATTATCTTTGTTTTGTTGGTGTTGATTTCCAAGTCTTTTTTTTTTTAATGTAGTGCAACAAGCTACCATGCTGGCGTTGGAGGCCTATTTTTGTGAAGGATTATGTCGTAGGCATAAATGAGACGTGGCACCTTTTCCTCTCCTACTGATGGTGGGAAAGATCTGATATGGTCATCCATTTATTTAATGTCCCCCATGTAGGTGTTAGAGGGCAGAAGCGAATATGCAGCCCTGTTTGACGCCTTTTGAGTGAGAGTTTGCCGGTAACACCGAGTCTCATCCGTATAAAAGTGTCAGTGTAGAGTAGTCGGACAGGGTCTAAGGAATTTGCGACAATTCCATGCTGTTAGTTTCGACCATAATTTTTCTCCATTTACTCCGTCAAACGCCTGCACTATCTCGATGAATGTGATGAAGATTCTTGGGACGACCCTCCAATACTTTTGCTTTCAGAATGCTGATCAACATGTTTGCCGATGTACCAAGATTTTTCACAAACTCCGACTGAAAGGGCTCGGCACAGCCCACCGTTCTGGTCCATGCTGAGAGTTTGTCTAAAAGCAAGGATCCAAATAGCTTGCCTACCACATTGAGCAAAGCTATCAGGCGATAGTTCTTAGGATTGTTTTTTCCTCCTTTTTTGAAATGGGGACAATGTTGGCCGTTTTCCAAGAGTCTGGTATTGCTTTCAGGGTTATACATCTGCCAATAATTTCACTGATCAGTTCGGCCCACTCTTCCGGGTTTGCTTTTAATTGAATGTTTGTAATCGCGACTGGGCCCGGTGCTCTTGAGCTATTTAACCTCCTGATGTTGTTCATAATCAATTCTTTGTCATGTTCCACATCCCAGACGCTTTGATGCAAGTTATCATCTGTTCTTTTTGTGTCAGGAATTTGATGGAAAAGCTCTCTGAAGTGCGTCATCGAATCTTTCGCACTCAGTTTTGTACCATGTTTTCTGTGGAGGATGAAGTGGCTTTAACTAATGACCAGAAGTAGTTTGATTTTCTATTCGAAAGAGCTCGGAGCATGCTTTCCTTGAGAGGAGCTCTCCAGAGGTGTTCTCATTATTTGTAGTCTGACTTTTGAAGTGGGCCAGGTAGCCGTTAGGATGTTATGATCGCTACATTGCATTTTAATCACTTCAAAAGTAGTGATGATAGAAAATAGCTCCTTTGAGACAGAGGGCCTTCTCAGGTCCGGTAGTCCAGCTGGGCTTCACCAGGCCAATTGCCGGAAGGGTCGCCAGGCCTCTTCAGGAGCTGTCCACGTTTCTTCAGGAGTCTGCACTTCTACACAAGATACTTGGCTCCAATGCTGAAGAAATGGCTGCAGAGGTCCTCTTATCCTAAATCCGAACTGAAAGCAAGTCCAAGCCCACCAATTGTAAAGATCTGCACCATTCAACCAGCCAGCAGTGGTCCAATCAGGGACCACTGCGGGTTTCACTCATACACCCAAGACTCTCGGGGACATCGTATCGCGTACAAAAAAATGTGCATAACAGTGCAATCAGCAGAATGGAAGCAGAATTCCTACAAAAGAAAATAATCTACAAGCCAACGAGACTCCTCAGATCAAGCAATGAAATCCGCCTGGAACCAAAACCATAAGTCAAGACAAAACTAGGGGGCTCCCCTTTCTCACACCTAGCCGCAAAAAACTGGAACAACCCCCCGAAAGAAAGAAACACCAAAGACCACCTAAAATTATAAAACTCCTAAAAACCAGGCTCTTCAAGACCTCAGAACCAAATTGAAACTAAAACGATCAAACAGGAAACACAAAGAACAGATTGACAGAATATATGATGCACAGACAACACCTATGATTGACTAAGGGAAACTCCTACAAGAACAAGAGAACGCTAGGTGGAATAGAACACAAGCGACAACCCCATGAAGACAGAAATTAGCATACATGCCCAACACTACCAACAACCTTACCCACTCAAAGGATGTAGTGTACAGGCGGAGCTCGCTAGTAAATCAATCGAAAAACTAGGTTACAGCAAAGACAAACTGGGATAAAAGGACTGGCCAATTACAAAGATGGAAACACGAAAGTAGCTAACTTAGCATATTGACTTAGAGATGTGACAGCCTTATCACGCTCAAACTTAATCACCAAAAGGAAACAACCCTCTCTAAATCATGTAGGAGCCACAATAGAACTATGCATCACTCCTAATAAGGATACTAACCAACCCCAACAAAAAGAAAACTAAATACCTCGCCACTCCTCGCATACATCTCACACTCTAACCAAACACAACCACAACTCTTAAAGCCGCAGCAACCCACATGCACTGCACCACACAAACCCCCAAACAGCACACAACGGACTCAGAACCGAATACTACACCAATATGCCCAGCGAATAGTTTTAAGCGAACTGAAGCTGCCAACAGTACGTCACAGCTCCTTTGCTCTTCTCCAAACTTTGTCCTACTAACCTGCTTAACCTACCCCCACTTTTTTGTTTCAGATCCGCCAGAGAATCAGGGGACCACTCCGGTGGCGATAGTGCGCAGTACAAATATCCTTTACCATTAACCACAAAAGTGGAATGGACCAGACAGTCCCACCCATTTCCTGGGTCCACACACAAATAGCAAGCACAAGCCTGTGACAAAAGCAGCTTTCCTTGGCAAATGCATAACCATAATAGGTATTTCCGGACCCGAGAAGGCAGGAAGGCAGCCAGAAAACAATATGGCCAAAGGACAATCGAAACAACTTGTGGCATGGCCATTTTAGGGTACTAGCCACACTTAGTGGCCAACTGAGGCAAACGAAAATGTGTACACTAAAAATAATGCAAAAACTGTAAAAACGTAACTGCTGCCACCAGCTAGTCCTTAGGCACATATAAAAGTAACCAAAAATCCCCAGTATAAGTCTCGGGTAATACAAAAGTATCCCCATGCACTTTACTTTAAGATGCTGCATGCACTATTAGAAAAGTTGCCAACACAGGTAGAAAGCAAAATACCAAAAGGAAACAGTTTCCCGGTACTAACAGTCTGAAGGACTGAATAGTTTCACCTTGACAAATGAGCAAAAGGGCAGGAAAGTGACGCTGAAGGATTCACTTCTCTGGTTCAAAAACAAAATAAAAAAGTTTGGGAGTCCATAGAATATGGAAGAAAAGTTGCCTAAAAGAGAAATCTTTACTAACAGTTGGGGCAAGCAACACCACAAAGTACTCAGCCCTAGTCATATGTGGCTATAAAGTGTATGTTTTTTACAATACCAATGTGGTGTATTCCTTTGTGGTGTCAGAGGTATTGTACCTCCATTGCAGCCTGCCTCATTCAAGAAGTTAAGTTTGACTGCTCTGCTACACTTAACATGGCCGGCCGTTCCTTTTGGGTGACACTGTTCTACCATTAGATTAGGGGATTAAACAGCTCTCCGTCAAAAAGGAGTTTCTGAACCAGACATTTGGAATGATTCCGAGAAGTCAGCTTCTCATAGTGAGCAGGCAAAAGACACTTGGGTCTAGCCAAACTCAATCAAGGTAGGTGATAGAGAAGTCTTCGACTTCAGGAATTGTGGGAGAGGTGTAATGATGCAATGAAATAAACACTGATCACTCAAGCTTAACAGTGAAGTGTACAACAAAAACCTATTTGTCCTGGTTACACAATGCAGTAAAAACAACCAGTATTACTACCACTATATACATTCACAATGGGTGTTCTCAATAGAAAACACCAAAACTTCGAGATGATTCAATTCAGAAGCCTAGAAAAACTGTAGTAAAGCAAGTAAAACAGATAAGCAATTCCGAAACAGTTGACATTCAAGGTAGCATGAAATGTGCAATGGAAACACATTTACCCTGCCGTATAAAATAATGCCCTTAGGACTTCAAAAGTCTTTCCGTGAGAAGGTGAATAGGCAGAGTGCCCCTAAGAGTCACAGTCCCAAGAAGAAACGTTTGTAAGTTGTGAGGAGTCTTGGAAGTGGAGAAACAAGGTCTGGCAACCCCAACAGGTGCATACAATTTTCCAAGGGTGAGAGAAGAAAAGGTAAGTATGACAGATGAGGGAATCCTCTCAATTCTTTTTATGGCATTTCCTGTGCTGAGAGGGCAGGAAGATGGCCAAAGGATGTGTGGCACAGACAGACACCGAGTATACGATGCGCGGAAAAGATTATGCATTAAAATTCAAAGGAGCAGACGAAAAGCAAAGTAGAAAAATGTTTCTGCAATCAACCAGTCTTGGACACATCGAAAAAGTAACAGAAGTGTGACAAAAAGTAAAAAGGGATACAAAGTACACCTGTCGCACATCACTGGAAGGTGGTGTGTGTGTGCAGCCAAAAAAACAAGGAATTTTGTGGAGGGAGAAAAAGGGTTTGATCTCAAAGGTTAGTCAAACACACGCTGACCAGTACACCCCAAAACAGATGAGCTAAGCAAGGCAAGGAAACCAAAAATGCTTTACTTACCTTCAAAAATCAGAGGGAAAGCTGCAAAAGGAAAATCCTTCCCAATACCCTCACCGGAGGGTTGTGCAAAAATCTCAACCGTTGCCCCGTCTATAAATGTAAACCCAAGTATTTTATCTTTATGGTATGATCCTTAAAATAATTAGATTGTCTTCTATTAGTGTATGCTTGTTCTTGATTTTCTATGTCAATTTGAGAGTGCCCCAACCTAAAACAATATTCTATTAATTACCATAAATAATTGTGTTAGTCAAAATGTAAATATTGATAGCATAGCAAATTATACCTTAAACGGATGCCTCAATCACCTCCTCCTTAAAGGTATTCAGAATACATGCTGTCCTTTTGTCATCAACAGTGGAAATAACCCTTTATTTTCTTGCCTTCTCCATATAAGAAGTCAAAACCAGAAGTCACTAATGTGGATTCATTGCAGTGGCCATTTTGGTAGTCTTGTTGTGTCTCTCCTGAAGCAAGCACATCACGTATATACTATTGTTTGTTAATGGTAAAATCGGGGCCGGCACAGGTGGTGGGACAAATGCATGGAGGGGAAGTGGGAGTCGGGAAGGAACACAGGTCTGCAAAAGGATGATAAAAGGCCAAATGAAGCCCTAGAGGCTCAAAGGAAGAGACGCTTACCTGGTGCCTGGAACGAAAAGGCACAGGGAAGTTGCATGCAGAGGGCTAGACCCTTATGTATGAGTTGGATGGACCAACCAGGGGTCTGCACAGGGGGCGGCACAGAGGCACGGAGGGGAAGTGGGATTCAGGAAGGAACACTGGGCCGGAAAAGGGTGAAAAAGGCCAAATTAAGCCCTAGGGGAGCAGAGAAAGCAAAGCTTACCTGATGCCTGGAACTATATACATGTAAGAGTCAATTGGGTCTCGTTTCCCCTCACTCGCTGTTAGCCGAATAAGTCTGCCTTAGGTTACACTTACCTTTAAGTTGCTGGTAGCTCCTTTATATGGGGTTTACTTACCTTGAATAGCTGTGTGCCATCTTAAAATAAGTTAGAGAGTTATTGCATACCTCAATCTGTGTTCTGAAAAGTAACTTTAATAGCATATTACGTTAGATTTTACCTGCCTAGAAAAGCTTTGTGCCATTCTTGAAACATGTCCTGTAGGTATAGCTGACTTGATCTGCCTGGTGTAATCCTAAATTAATGTAACAAGTTCTTGCTTATCTTAGAATGTTTCACTGAGCTGAAAAACAACTGTAATTGTATATTACACCAAGAGGTCTCACTCTACTATTATAACTGTGTGTTATCATAAATGTAGGTATAGGTATATACCGTACGTTGAATCTGTGTTCCACTATTGAGAACAGTATCCAAGTATCCAAGTAACGCGGTTGGTTGATTATGTGATTTCTTAGCCGAGAGTCTAGGCATAACTCACTGGGTCTAATACTCTTGCATTACTGAAAGTAATCTAAAAGTAACTTATGTTTTACTTCACATGAATAGGTGTTTCCCATACTAAACATGTTTGATAAGGTCTGATTTACGTAGACTATTGTTAGTTGTCTGAACAAGGTCTATGCTTTGGTCTGTGTACTTTAAAGCATAGTGGTGTATTACATAATGATGTTTTTTATAATGTGCTTATGAGCAGTACTTACCCCAAGACTTAACTTGGACTTCTTGTATTTATAATAAACCTTTATTTTTAAAAAAACTTCTGTTGCAAGTGTATCCTTGGTATACTACAGGTTCTATGTACTTTCCTACGGCCCTCTCTGCCCATTAAGACATGCCTGGCCGCTCGGTTTACGCTACCCATACTCGGGTGGTACAGCCTTATACCAAGTGGAGTCTTGTACTGTCTCAGTTGAATTGTTTTGCTGAGCCCTTAGTTGGACTTTAGAAAAAAAACTGTCCTACCATGGGGTAATAACATTTAAAATGGAAAATATATATGTGTTAAACAAATTACTTCAACATACATAAGAATGATATAGATTTTGCAGCAGTGTCCGATCATGACAAACAAAATATATGCCTCAGTTACTGCACTATATTATGCACCACCCTTCCCAGACCACAGAAAACACACCAACAAGCTCCACAAATTGCAGAATCGGGCAGCCAGATTGCGCCTCATACTCTGTCAAGACGATTATGTGGAACTGGCCTTGAAAGTCCATGGCTCCCAGTCAAATAAAGCATTACATTAAAACACGCTACATATGGCCAACTTGCAAGTGTGTGGGAACATAGTGGAGGAACCAGTCTCCACTATGCAACAAGAGACTCCAGTCTGCCACAGCCTTCATAATTAACCAATTCACTTTCAAGTATATTTATAAAAAATGATAACGCAACCCAAAAGTACATGCAGGCGAAAAACTATGGGTGTACAATGATCAAGACTATGGCAAGCCCTAAACCGAAGGTCTTGGAGGAGAGCCACATTACCTGCTCTGGGTGCCAAGAAAGTGAACTGTTCGGCTGGCATTCGATTCAGGACCTCGGCTATACTAAATTGGAAATAAGGAATACTGGATTCGGGTTACAGGAGAAGATAGTCAGTCCTTGGATAAAGGTTACTCCCAAATATTTTAATTCTGTACAATTCTTCAATATGATCATGTAGCACTTTGAAGTGGGGGCAAGTTGCTATGCAGCACAGTATAACACCCATGGTAATGTGCCCATTCACATGCAGGTTCGAAGTGACGTGCAGCACTGAAATGACTCACCGAGGGCCACAAAATGTTAAGAAACTATCAGGCTTACACTACCAGACCTATAAGGTCTCATTACTCCTACAATGTATGTGATACACAAATTACGAACAGTTTGATAAAGTAACACATTTCCATAGGCAGGAATGTAATCATTTTAAAAGACCATAACAGCAGTACAAGCTAAAATCCCAGTCTCTTGGCCTAAAACACTGTGGATCCAAGAAAAATGCAAATGGGAGTCAAATACCTTTTAAGTAATTTTACAGGAGAAAGCATGTAGGCAGAAACACGGTTATGGGCAAAGGTCAGGTAAGTGAGTGTTGCCCTACAGGTGTGGAACAGTGGACATGAGCGGAGGCCTTTAACAGTTCTAGAACCAGGTTTGAGACCCAGAAACCTCAGAAAGAAAGCATAGCAGGATTTAGGACAATGTTAAACAGTGAAACAAGGGAAAAGGGGTCTTGCAGAAACCCACGACCAGGGACACGGAAGATGGTTCAGGAATGGCAAAATAACCCAGTGAGTAAACATCTTCTGTTGTAGGTTGAGTTACAGTATCCAGTTACCCAGAGACTTGAACCTCGGACAAACTATGACCCAAATGAAAATAAATTGCTCTTCCCAGAAGGGTGGCCCCCACCAGCTAAGAATGAAAGCAACAGCTGAGAAGGCACAAGCGAGACAGAGGAACAGCACCGAGCAGATCCAGATGGGGCAATCAGCGAAACGAAGCAGCGATGGGAGTCCGACAATGATTAAGGTGGAGGTGACCCATGAATGCCCTAACTAAGAGCAGAGGCTTGGCAGTGGTGTCCTACCACCCGCCCTACCTTAAATGGCTACAACCAGAAGAGCATACAAAGATGAATTCTGCAAAATGGCACACTAGCTGTTCCAGCATGGAATAGCTAGACCCTTCTAAGTGAGGGAAGGATGAAAGACCAGGAAAACATCCAGCAGCCAAAAATGAAAACCACATTAAGGTACAAAACACAACATAGCCAATATAAACATACCTATAACTGGTCCTTTAAGAGCCATAGCACTATTTTGTGGCAAAAATCCTGCAGCAGCAGATAAGTAAACCTACTAAAATCAAGGCAGAGTTAAGGGTCAGGATTTCTACGGTCAGCAACTAGGCCAAACCACTACACAGCTGCAGGGCTGAGTGAGCTTTTATTTGCACAAGAACCATTTTAGGCTGCCTCATGTTTACTACCCCTAAAAAAAATATATATATATATATTAAACTTAAAGAAAATACTTAAAAAATACAGGAGTACACCACCTTAAAGGCACACTGGGAAACTTCTAATCGGCTGTACCTGTGGTGTAGCAAAAGTTAAATTAAAACTGCCACCTGTGTGCTCCACAACACAACTGTAGATTCTTTAATCACCCCAGAGTTAGAATAGCATGCTTAAAATGCAACCTGTCCGAGGAGACATGTGGGGGTTGTGTGACTAAGCGCTGGAATTCTTCCATACTCCTCAAGGGGTTAGGGAGGCGAGTCTGCTCTGCAACACACTCCCTAGGGATAGAGGCAAGCAGGACCTCACCGGGAGAGAGACTCCCCCTGTGGGGACATTGACTCCTGCTCCTGTGAGGAACTCTCTAAAGAACAGCCCAACATTATTTCTTTAGGTATAACCAGCAAAGACTTGTCTGAAGAAAGAACAAGCATGTTATTTTCAAGAACCTCAGTATCTCTTTAAATGCAAAACTTCATTTAACTGAGTCGAGGAGGAAGAAGCGACAAGAAGATAGGCTGCAGCAGGCAGTGAGAGTGACACCGGGGTACGCCGGGGAAGGCTCCCAGCTATGTAATTCATGAGAGGGAAGGAGACTGAATTCGAAAAAAGCCTACGAGTTGCAAAATTGCTCGCAAACCGAAACCCGAGAGCTGGATGCGCAGTGTCCTGTAAGATGGGGGGAAAGCAAGGAATGGAGTGTGGTGGCATGACCTTGAAGAGCATGTGGTGGACCGGCAGTTCCAGAAACTATGCCGAAATCACTACTACGCAGTTGCAACAGCATAGCTTCCCAGTATCTGAAATGCCAGACAGCCATCCTAAAGGAAGACACAGAGTACGAAGCATTGACGGGATAAAGGAAGCAGTAAAGGCAGAGAAGACCAATACCGAATAGAGAGAAATCCCGGTGACGTGACCTTTGAGTGTATCGGTTAACTGGGAAAACAGGAGACCCAGGAGGGAAGACTGAGAATTTTTATGGGCTACTCATACTCGTCGCAGTCAAGATATCGAGATGGAGAAATTGCTTACCGGTAATGTTCTTTCTATGGATTCTTCTCCCACAAATTCCTCATTAGATGGTTATCAATTCCAGCATCAGCTGCTCAGTAAACTGATAGAAGGCATAATGCTAGTCAGCTCCGGACAGGACGTCGGTCGCTGTCCATATACGTCACTATGCAGCACAACTATAAAAGGCATGGTAAGCAAAGAAATAAAATAGCTCATCTCCTCTCCTAAAAGAAGGCCAGCGTCCACGCCCCCAATAACTGCAGACACATTTCATAGCGGGGCTGGATGGGAGAGTGATCAAATCTGCAGAAGAATCCATAGAAGGAACATTACCGTTAAACAATTTCTCCTTCAATGGAATGCTTCCTCCCGTATTCCTCATCAGATAGACTCCCAAGGCAGTACCTAGTTCGGAGGCGGGATGAAAGTCCTAACACCAGGAAATTCTGAAGAACCGCCCTTCCAAATCCGGTGTCGGCACAACGTGACACATCCAAGCAGTAATGCTTGATATAAATGTGTGCAATGACGACCACGTCGCTGCCCAGCAGGTGTCTCTCACAGGTACGCCCCTTTGCACTACCGAAGACGCAGGCATGCCCCCAGTGGAATGGGCTCTGATGGCCGGCGTTATCAACTTCCCTGACTTCTGGTAACACAACAGATACAGATGATTATCCATCTGGAGATGGTATGTTTTGATAAAGCCAAACCCTTTCCGGACAGGGAAACGCCACAAAAAGCTGGTAATTCTTCCTGAATTCTGCTGCCCTTGTTACATAGGGGCCCTCCTTAGAGTCCAATCTGCTAAACCTTTCCTCTTTCTTAGTAGGGTGAGGAGGCGGATAGAACCCCAGATAGAACAGTGGTAGGTCTATGCATTGGGACACATGGTATTCCAAGAAACTAGGCTGCACCTTAATTGACACCTTTTCCTTGTAGAACCAGAAAAAAGGTGGCTTACAGTACACCGCCTGTAGCTCACTGACCCTTCTAGCAGATGTGATCGCCACTAGAAAGTCCAACTTAGTAAAACCATTCAACTGAGACAGTCCAAGACTCCACTCTTAGTATAAGGCTGAACCACCTAAGTTCATGGTAGTGTAGACAGAGCAGCCAGGCTGATCTTATGAGGGAGAGAGGGCTGTAGAATAAGTACAAAGAAATTGAATTATACATACGGTCCAAAGAAACACTGAAACACTATGTATTGTAAAAATAAAGGGTTTATTTAAAAACAAGTAGACCCGGAGATTCTTGCCTAAGTAAGCATTACCAGATTACATATAACCACAATTCTAAAAACACACTACACTTTAAAAACAGACCAAAGCACAGACCTTATTTAGAACACCTAACAGTCTTTTTAGTGGAGTCAGTCCTCCTCAACACATTTAGTATAGGACACACCTATTCTTGAGGAGCAAAACGATTGGTTACTTTCTTATTACCTTGAGTAATAAGGGTAGTGGACCCTAACAGCTGTACCGTGACGCTCAGCAAGGACATCACATAGTAAATCAACTGGACAGTATACTTTTCAGAATAGTGGAACACTTATTCCAGGAACAGTAAAAACCTAAAACTACATTTGTGATAACACAGTTACACTAGGTGAGTAAAACCAAAAGGTGTAATATACTGTTGCAGCTGCTTTTTGAGATCAGTAAAACATAGATTGATATAATAGTGGTCTAGGTGCCAGCTGTAGGCAGGGTGAGATAAGGTTCAGTTGCAGGCAAAGTCAGAGTTCCAGAGGAACACTGTTCAAAGAAGTGTCTTTAAAGTCAGATGAGGGTCCACAGACTTCAGAGAAGACACTCTAGGAGGATTCCGCATTGGGCCTGGGTGAACTGGATGAGTGGCCTCCCAATCACAGAAAACACCCCAAAGCTATACAGAAATCACAAAGGGTTAAGGTAGGTAAAATACACCAGCCAACACAGTACCTCAGTACAGAAGAGTAGCAGCAGGAAGCCTTCAGGATCTGCAGCCAAAAACCTGGTTGATGGATTCCTTTGTCAAGAAGACAAGACTTTGGAAGGACTTTTGCAGCTGGGATCATGTAAGAAGGCTCCAGGCAAGAGTTTCCTCGCGGCTGGCTGCAGCTCTGTGGATTTGGTGCCTTTTCAGGAGCACAGAATTTAATTGATATTTTATTTATATTGCGCTCACACACAAGTGTTAGAGCGCAAAAGGCAAGGGAGGGGAACAGGGGAGAACAAAACAACGATCTTACTAGGCCCAGTGACATTGAGAACGTGTAGGTGCATGGGGGAGGGGAAAGTGCATGGAAAGGGGGTGGGGGGAGTGGAAAGTGCGGAGCAAAGGAGAAACAGATCAATAATGAATAAATAAATAATAAAGGCAACACACAGTGGTAGTGCAGCCAGCAAGTGGCAAGTTTTGGGTTTAAGGCAGCAGACAGGATAGGTCTGATGGGTCCAGGGAAAAAAGGTGGGGGGTGGGGGGGGAACTGTATGGTACAGATACAGACCCCAATGCAGGCGGTGGCCCGGAGGCAGTGCGGGAAGGTGGCAGGGTGAGCAGGTACCTGGCCCCGGAGGACAGAGGGTGGCCCGGTGCACGTTTCCATGAGAGAACAGATCAGCAGGGGAGAAGTGGAGCGAAGGAAGAAGCAAAGAGAAAGGTCTTGAGGTGCTTCCAGAATCAGAGATGGTTCTCCTCAAGTTGAGGACGTCAGAAGACAGAATATCTCCAGTCAGATTCTCGTTGTTTGTAAGGTCCAGCACTCTTACGAGGGGAAATTTTGGACTGGAATCGTGCCTCTGGAGATCCAGCAGGATCCCACGAAGTTTCTGCGAGATTCCGAACACTGTGCACCACACAATGGCTCGAGGTCCCAGGGTATTGCAGCCCCACAAGGTTGCAGCATGGCTTGGGATGTTTCAAAATGCAGGTCTTCTTGAGTCTAGTGGGGCCCACCAGGCTCTGGGTCAGGGTCGATGTTTTCAGAGTCCCAGCTCGATTGGAAGGAAGGGTTACAGCAGGATCTGGTTACACAGCAGGCTCTCCGTTAGCTGGAAATAGTCTCAGCTGCAGTGTCTTTATCTTCCTCTTTGGTTTTGGTTCCAGTGGTCGGCTACCTCTTCAGCTTCCAGGATCAGACATTTATGCAAGAACCCAGGCAATCAAAAAGTCTTGCAACATTCAAACTTGGGGGGGGGGGTGGCAGTCCTTTCAGGACAGCCAGCTGACCAGTTTCAACTGGATTCTCACAGGCTGGAAGACAAAAGGCTGCAGAGTTTTGGACTCCTTCGCTTTCTGCCTTCAGACACTCTGGAGCCTTGGTGGGGATTCCACAAGATTCCTGAAGATTAAGTTAACACAAAGGAATTTCCTGCCCTAGAGGTCAGGGGAAGGAATAAGAAGGGACAAGACATGCTAAAATGGCGAAAAAACAATACACGGGCCATTTTGGTAAAATGGGCACCCCTGGGTGCCTTTACCAGGGGTGTGCAAATAGACTGCGGTAAAGGTGCACCAAACTAATAAAAAGGTTAATTGCCACCAGCCATTAAATCCAAGTTTGTCCTTGTAACAAAGGTTACATTTAAAATGAGAATGGGGAAACTCAGCATCTCCCCAGCACTCCTCATAGGGTGGGGGTGGTGGGGGTCTGCTGGACCCAACTAATACAATGTAAAAGGGATCCAAAGATCCTTTATACCCTTAACATTAGTTTTCACAAGGTCAGCCAGAAAAAATTAAAATGGGAGCCCCTAAGGCAACCGAGCAATACAAGGCACTATGGAGAGTCCTAAAAATGACACCCATATAAAGAGTAAAAGACAGTGTGGAAAAAGATTCCCACTCACGGAAGTATAGGGAAAAAGAATGCACCAGTCCAGCAAATGTTCGGGAGTTGGCACAGGCGTCAGGAAGATTTATTATTAATATGAAAATCTTACCGAATAGTGAGCAATCTAATGGGACAAAAGTGCATGGGCTGAATGGGAGCTGCCATTAAAAAGGTAAGGACTAGGTTAAGGTCCCAGTCCAGAACAACAAAAGGAACAGACATGAACTTATTTACAAGGCCTTTCAGGAATTGGGCCATAACCGTAAAGGAAGACCCTTGATCCGGAGAACTCTTGTAAACAGACAAAGCCGGCAGGTAACCTGATTGGTGTAACCTGCAGGCCCGATGAGGGCAGTGATATTAGGAACTCGATCACTGAAGTGGTGGGGCAAGAGATAGGGACGATTTCCCTTTCCCTACACCACGCCTCAAACATTTCCCATCTAAACGCATACAACGATCTTGTAGTTGCTCAGCGTGCAGCCAGTAACACCTAAAGTACCTCTGATGAGAGGTCCCAATCATTGTATCTCATACTCTCAAGAGCCATGCATGTAGATTGAGAGACTGCAGGTTCAGGTGAAGTGCCTGACCTGACGAACAGGAGGTCCGGCCGTCAAGGCAGCTGGAGCGGTGGCCAGATGATCAAGTCCAGGAGCTCCAAGTACCATGTTATCCTCAACCAATCTGGGGAGATCAGGATCATGGTTGCTAGGAATCTCCTCAACCTCCTCAGAACCCACGGGATGATGGGAATCGGGGCAAAGGCATAGTGGTGGTCGAAGTCGCACTCCACTAGGAATGAGTCCCACAGTGCGCCTCTCGCCGGGAATTCCCTGAAACAGAACTGCTTGCACTTCCGGTTGGACTTTGTAGCAAACAGATCTGCCAACAGGGTACTCCACTGAGCAAAGATCTTGAGAACATCCTGGTACGCATCCCACTCGTGTGATACTGCTCTGCCTGTTAAGGGCAACTGCCAGCCCGTTCCCCGTCCCCGCCAGACGTACTCCCAAGACAGAGATCTGGTTCTCTAACAGTCAGAACCACAGCTCTATTGCCTCCCTACAAAGGGGAAGGGACTGCATACCTCCTTGCTTGTTCATGTAGTGCATGGCCACATGCTTCCCTTTGAGGGAAGGCACAAAAGCCTCCAGGGCCAACCGGATTGCTCACAGCTCAAGCCAGTTGATAAATCACCGGCTCTACATTGGAGACCAAATGTCGCTCACCTGCAGATCACCACAATGCACACCCCAACCCTTTCAGGGACACATCTGGGGGCACAGGGGCCATAAAGGTTCTGCCATCATGTCTCTGCGGGCCCACCAATTGAGATCGTCTGCCACTGACCTCAAGACCCAGAGAAAATCATTCATGGTGCTGAAATACTGGTACCATTGACCCCTCAGTAACCACTGCAGATAGCATTCACAAACTGGCCTCTGGCACTAGAAAAATGCGCTAGAAAAAAGCAGGAGGCCATGAGGCCCAAAAGGCAGAGGAAGTAGACAGCAGACAAGCTGTTGTGGATCTAGAACAGATCGACCATTTGCCCGTCGCTGGTGACTCTCTCCTTCAAGTGTCCAGGTCCGCTCCAAGAAACTGGAGCATCTGCATTGGTCTTGTGTCAGACTTCTGAATGTTTAGGGAGAAACCCAGCCTATGCATTAGCGAGCAGGTGTCTTCGAGGTGAGACAAACTGCTCAGACGACTTTCCCCGGATCAACCAATCATCAGTATAGGAATACATGAGCACTGGATCTCGCGGGATTTCGAATTTGTCCTTCAGGAACTTGTTGAAGGCCCTGGGACCAAAATGGGATGAAGTCCTCCCCCCTTTTTTGGGTACCAGGAAACACTGGGAATACCAGCCCGATCCGCTCTGCTTGGTAGGTACCTCTTCCACGACAGCCTTCAACAGGGCTCACAGTTCATCCTGGAGGTCCTGTTGGGAGTGGGGGATGATCTGTCTGAGAGTTCTTAAAAAATAAATAAAGGTAGACAGTACCCCTAAGCCCTGAGGACCAAAGGGCTGTGGACTATACTGTTTGCTGTGGCGAGTGACTATCCAGGAGGAAGAGGGAATTGAAGAGGAGTTCTGAGTACAGAGGTGCGTGTGCCTGTACCTTTAACAACTGACCCAGGAGTCAGGTCACCTGACCTAGGTCACCTGGTACATAAGGCCGCCTCCAGTGCCCTTGCGGCGCTAAACCCCGAGGACCAAAGGGCTGTGGACTATACTGTTTGCTGTGGCGAGTGGCGCAGGGCGCCGGGTCACTGTGATTCGGCCTGATAGATCCAGTTATACCAGCCTCGAGGACGAGAGCCCAAGTCAAACGCTTGGCAACATATGAGGACCACCCTGTCAAGCGGGCCTGCCAACAGGTGAGCCAATACTATTCATGAGGCTCATTATTAGAAACTTGTGAGGATATGACAGCTGTGCTCGTTGAAGAGGTTTTTGAAGACTCCCCGGGCGAGACATTAGTAGCCAATGGGCTTCTACACTCATCTACTTGCTCCGCTTCCGTATCTCCGCCCCCGCCTCCTAATCTTACCCAACCCGCTGAGTTCATGGCTCGGGTGGGTATCGTTGATCACACGACGGGTAATGAGTTGATGGATAATATACTGGGTGATGCGCTTGCTCCTTCGGCCACCGTGGCGGACCCGCGGTCGCTGCCTGGAGATGGTGAGGGGAGTGCGGGCTTCGCGGGTTCGCCACGGGAGGGTGCCGTGGTGGACCGGGCGTCTTCTACGGCAGTGCCGACTCCGGCCACGAGTGATGACGCAGGTGGGCGTGGCGGCATTGTGACTGATGCGGCCACGAGTGATGACGCAGGTGGGCGTGGCGGCATTGTGACTGATGCGGCCGCGAGTGATGACGGCACAGACGCAGAGGCTCGGCAGCGTCAGTTGGACTTGGAAGAGGCATGTCTGGATAGCAGACTGACCGTCCTTGCTGACGCGGTAGATCCTCTATCCGCGGTTTTTCTTGACTCACGGAAAGTTGGCACGACTAAAGTGATGAAAGGAACCAAAGCATGTACGAAGTCTGGGAGACAGAATGACGCAACCAAGCACTTGCACTCGCATGGCACGCCACAAGCCGATCAAGGCGTGGTCATGAATGCTCCATCAACATCACAAACTGTTCCTGTTACCCCCTTAGATACAATGGATCCCTATTTGCCAATACTAGCACCAAACACATTACCACAAAGTGAATGTAACCTAGGTGCGGTAAGTGATAATTTAAATGTAACGATAGAAGGAACTCGTTGGAGGTGGTTTCTGCGGTCTTGCAAAATCTGATCGATTTAAATAAATCACGTTCATGTAATTTGACGGTCATGGCTACCCCAGATCCAAATGTGACACAAAAATGTTCCCAGAGTAGACAATGTAGAACCATGACGAATGTCAATAGAGTTATATGGGGATCTGGTAATTATAAAAAATTAAGAATTGGATCCTCTGAGGAGTCAGCACAATCATCAGAGGAAAAGGTGGTACACTCCCAGAAAAGATTGCCCTGTCAATCTACTGAAGGTCATGAGGTTGAGAGACAACATCATATACATCAACCACAGTTAAGTCCCAAAAATAAGAGAACGCGTTAGGCTCTCACGATCTGCACGCGATGCGAAGCACATTTCTGGTGGCGGATCTATAGCCCCGTGTGTACATGTACCATCGAATGACCTACTAATGGCCCTGACATCCGCGATGGCAATCTCCCTGACACCTTTTACTAAATTGTATGAAACATTAAACGAAAATGTGAAGGATGTTACAACACTGCTGGCTCTCGTGAATTCAAAACTCGTTCACCTAGAGTTAATGCACAGAGGCCAGGAGTCAAAACAAGAGGAGATAAACCAAAAGATACTGGCAGGAATGGAAGCAGCTAATGAAGCCAAACGGAATGACATGATCGATAAAAAACTGTTTGCGGAGGTTGCAAAAGAAGCGTTGGCGCTCTTCCACAAACCAAACACCCACCTAAAAGGAGAGGAGATGGGCAGAGCAAGTAACATGGCTCACGTGGATATGAATGAGCAGTCGACTCTTCTCCCACTTCCATTCACTATTGCAACGTCCACAGAGCATATCGGTCAGCAAACGCCATTATCCCATAGGAAAGATCAGTCCCCTCAAACCAACTTGAACCCGACAAGCCGGCACATGGAATTAATTGGCTTGCCAAAAGGTTCAACTAACGATGCCGCTTTTCACGAGGCACCTGGTGAAGAAAATTCGAAGAACATCAGTGAAGAATCTGAAAAAGGCGAAGACCAGCTATGCTCACTGGAATGCTCGTTCCATTCAGCGTTTATGCAAACTAAAAATGTATCAAACCCCGCCTTGCATGACGGTCAAAAAGCATCTGGCTCGCTGTTTATACAGCAGGCGGTGGCTGATGATTCATGCCTGAATGAAACGGCTGTTGACACGACAAAGCCTGCAGGCCTATTCCCCATTTTTGGAGGTATATTGGTAGAAGCCCAAAATAAAATCACTGGGGAAGTAAGAAAAAAAAATCCCTCACAAGCGAAAAAGGAAAAGAACATGCCTGTTCGTAAGAAGTCGAAACAAAAGGGAGCCCGAAAATTTCTTCGCAACATCAACATGTTCCAACTAGTCGACAAAGCGATCACATCTAGTCTAAAATTAGCAGACACAATCAAGGTGAATAAACAAGTTGAGGTCGATTTGACAGGAATTATCACGCCACGATCTGAGGCTCTACAAGACGAAACCGAGCTGGACGATCAGGAGCTACTGGAATTATCAGTTTACGAGGATCCGATTCAAGAGGCCCCTGTGGTACTACCTCTTGTCGTGCCGCGTGATCAGAAAGCAGTCACGTTGCCTTCAATCTCAGGAAGGAATTGTGAGTTCAGGATGCCAGTAGTAGGCATTGCTAATTCTCACAACCAGTTGCCGGGAAAGCAACAAGCTCCACCTAATATCATAACATCGGAGTCCCGTGACAGGGTATGTGTGATAGCTTTACCCGTAGGAGAGGCTGTAGAGAGGGAGCAAGGGCCTAAGAGCCCGGAGTTTGTCACCTTACAAGAAAAACGAGAGCGGCTGGCGAGAAGCGCGGCAACAATGAGTCAAAACGTTGGTGGCACAGGTGTGCCTCCTTTGATAAGGATAAACGCCGTAAAAGGAATAAGTGAGCTGGCCGCGTCACTGGTGGTTGATGATTTACCCAGATCACGGAAAACCGAGTACCATCAGCCTGAGGTGGAGATCAAACTTAAAGACAGGAACGGACACGATTCAGCCCAACCAGTAGGGTTAAGCCCTGCAATTAAATTGATGCTGGAGAGGTTGGAATGTGGTGAAAAATTAATTTTGAATCGATCAAATGTGCTAAGGCTGCTTCACCATGTGCCTAGGCTACGATCCCTGTGCTCTAAAGATCTGCGTATTATCGAATTTCCGGAGGAGCTACGCACGGATAAGGTGATCCTACATATAAATTCCAATATAATCGCAAATGTAATTTTGGAATCAGATGAGGAGCTATTGTCTCTAGGTTTCGACACTTATAAATTATTGGATCCTGTAAGGTGCAAAAAAGTAGTGATGAAAGACGGAACCGCCCAAGCTCAGTTAACACAAAAAGGTAATTTAGGGGACAAAGAAAGCTTAAATAGAGCTGAATCCAGAGAACAAATCCAGCAGGAGCAACTTGTCGTGAATGAGCTGGCGCCTAAAGAGGGGTCATCAGTTTCTGCGCAAAGAAGTGTAAGCGCAGGCAAAAAAGATGAGATTGCGAGAACAAGTCCAATGGCGAAAATTAAAATCACCATAAACAAAGGTGGCTCTGCAGACATGACTACTCCGATAATGGTAAATAGCCCATCGGACAGAGATACGACGCAGGACTGGAAGTGGTTGGCCTCGGCGTTGAACGTTAATACTCGCAGCTAATGCCTAAAGGCCAGCGTGGTGCACTTATGTTCTTTTGCCTCATGGAACACGCGAGGGTTCATACATCTGCTAAAAAATGATTGGCTGCATGATTTACAATTGATTTGCCTGCAAGAAACGTGGTTGTGTGAAATGCCAGTGTCCTCTGAATTTGAGTGTGCACTGAACCCCGTAATCAAGGCAGAAAAGGGACGCCCTATATCTGGTCTCTTAACGATGATCAAACGATCTTCAGGTTACCGGTTATTAAATTCCGCTAATGTTACGCCTTACATTCAAGTTTGTGAGATTGGCAAAAGCAACGCAATACGACAAGTGGGGGAGGCGATCCATATAATTAATCTATACTGGAACCATTACCGGACTGGAACATACTCGTTCATCGACCAGGTGACATTAATAATCGACAATTTACTGGAGTCAAACAAAGGGGGTTGCTTGTTAGTTTGTGGTGATTTAAATGTTGATATTTGCAAGCCACAGAATGCAATTAAGAGACAACTCGCGAATACCTGGGTAGAAGAACTGAATGTAAGAGGTCTATCAATGCTAAACGGATGTACACAAGGAGACATTCCAGCTCAGCCTACGTGGCGGCGTGAATGTCAATTTTCGACCATTGACTATATTTATGCTTCTGATATCATGCAGGCGCGGGCAAAATCCTTGAAAATCCGTACCATGAGCAACAGTGAACACGATTTGTTGGAATTAACATTCCGAGACTCAAGAGGAACAAAACCAAAAATGGAGATCAAAAGTTCTGGTGGAATCAAATCGACTCCGGGTGAGACTGGATGAAAGTGACGTGGCCAACATATGCGCTCAATTTAGATCAACTCCCGAGGAGATTGAATATGCGTCCATTCTGTCTCAATTCAAAGCTAAAAACATTAGGATGAAAAACTGGTCTTTCCAGAAGAAACATCGCTTCGACCTGTTGGTGATGCAGCGGAAAAGACTGATGAGGGCTGAAATTCGGAAAAACAAGCAAGGGCCAGTCCATGAAATAATAGCAAAAAATCGGATAACCAAACAATCCTACAAAAACTGGATAAAAAGTCACAAATGTTCCTCGTGTTCCACAAGGCAGGCAAAGACCCGTCCCTTCCGGGCTCATATCGCCCGATAGCTTTAATAAATCTGGACGCTAAAATATACACGAAAGTGCTAGCGGCCAGACTGTCACCCCTCCTTTCGACCTTAATTGACACAGACCAATCAGGCTTTATCCCGGGTAGACAAACCCAGGACAACCTAAGAAGAGTAACCCACCTGATAGAAAAAATTGGTATTACCCATAAATCAGCAGCACTCCTCTCCTTAGACGCCGAAAAGGCATTTGACCGAGTGGAATGGTCCATTCTTTTTAAGACACTGGACCATATGGGATTCGGGGAGCAGTTCATAAGGATGGTAAAAGCCAACTACAATTCCCCTGTGATAAGAATAGCTGTAAATGGAGAAGTCACGGACAGAGTGGAGATTAGAAGGGGCACGAAACAGGGCTGCCCCCTCTCACCATTATTATACGCTATATTCCTGGAGCCCCTTCTAATTAAAATGAGGGACTCACAAGGGGTGAGGGGGATAGAGATGGCGGGCAGGCAGCACAAAGTCATGGCTTATGCGGACGACATGCTGCTGGCAGTGGAGGACCCAGAGCATTCCATGAAAAGCGCCATAGAAATACTGGAGGAATTTGGGCGGATCTCGGGCCTTAAGATCAACAGGGGGAAATCAGAAGTCATGCTATTAGCAGGGAGCAAAGAAGCACTAAAAACTGAGGCGGGTAAGCTAAACTTGAAATTAGTAGAGGGAGGCATAAAGTACCTAGGGGTGACTCTCACGCAAAGGGTAGACATGATCTATCAGAGTAACTACTCTCACCTTTTGAGCAGAATCAGGAGGGACCTGGAGAGGTGGAGTCCCCTAAGGATCTCATGGTGGGGGAGAATACAATCCATAAAAATGAATATACTACCAAGGGTGCTCTACTATTTCCAGGCCCTGCCGGTGTCAGTCCCTGACTCGTTCTTCAGAGCACTGTCAAGGGCCGTCTCACAGTTTGTGTGGAACAGGAGGCCTCCGAGGCTAGCAAGAACCATCCTCACGGCACCAATAAAGGCTGGTGGAATGTCCCTACCACACTTCAAGAAATACTTTCAGGCAGCCCAATTATGGGTTTTGAAGGAATGGCTGGGGGAGAACCAACAGACAATCTGGGCGACACAGGACAGGGCGGTCGCCAGAACCCCCCTGGAGGATCTGCTGTGGAAACAACCACAACACAGACATGGGAATCTTCGAATCAGTGAAATCTTAAAAACCACCTTGAGAGCCTGGGACGACCAAGCCAAGAGAGGAACCATGACCACCGCGCTGGGTCCCTTCACCCCAATCTGCAGGAATCCACAATTCCCCCCAGGACAAGATCCAGGCGGATTTGGGAGGTGGGAGGCAGCGGGGTGCAGAAAAATCGGAGAAATGTTTATAGACAAAGAAATTAGATCCTTCACAGAATGCAAAGCTATGTGGAAACTGAATGAAGCAGATAGATTCAAATATGAACAAATAAAACACTGGCTGAGCACACCGGAGGTCTTCCAGGCAGCCACGAGGGACCGCACTCCATTTGAGACGTATATAGTAACCAATCCAGGGGACAAAAAACTAGTATCCACATTATATAAATACATTAACACGCCAGAGGAAGAAGTAAAATGGACATATATGAAGAGGTGGGAGGCCACACTGGGGGAAGAAGTGACCAGACAGCAATGGGAGGAATTGTGGGCAGGCATCCCCAAACTCGCCAGGGCCGTCCAAAGCAGGGAAATGTGGTGGAAAATAGTCACCCAATGGCACTATACCCCAGTGAGACTTAAGTCAATGTACGCGGACACCTCGGATGGCTGTTGGAGGGGGTGCTCGGTGGCGGGCACCTGGAAGCATATATGGTGGGAATGCCAGGGAGTAAAAGGCTTCTGGAATGAAGTACAAAAAGAAATTGTTCATGTAATCCCAGCGGCTGCCCAGATGGGAGAGATGGTGTGGTTATGCGGATTCAAAGACTCACAGGCCAGGAAACTAACTATACCCCAATGGAGAAGCTTTATGGGACTGGTGATCGCGGCCTGGGCAACGATAGCGCAAAATTGGAAGAAAAGAGACCCACCACTGGCTTTCACTTGGCTGCAAAAAGTCTGGTCCCATATGACTATGGAAAAGATCACGAATCACCTACAGGACCAGAACAACACCTTCACGAGGGAGTGGGGACCGGCCCTGGAATACCTGAATTCTGACTACATGGCACAATGGTGCCCACATAACATCAGAATCTCGGACATATACAGCATGTAAAGTTCCCGGAAGAAAGACACAAGAGATCGGAACTTCTTCCGCAGGGGGGGGGGGGGGGGGGAGAGGAGGGAGGGGGGGTGAAAGTTGGGGAAGTCACTGATGTTTGTTATTCGTCATAATTGTGAAAATGAATAAAAACATGTTAAAAAAAAAAAGTCACAAATGTATATTGCTTCAGCAAGACGCAGAGGCAATGTTGAAGATCCTAATCACTAAGAACAGTAGAGAGTTCTGGCGAACTATTAATCAAATGGAAACACCGCAAGAGGCTTTGCAAGTAAGTCTGATATCTGAATCTGAGTGGGTGCAGCATTTTTCTGCTTTATACCACAAACATTTAGTTCCTACTACTTTAAGACATAATTCAGTAACATGGGATTTATACTTTGCGACGGATGAGATCCGAGAGGTAATCATGAGAGCTAAAAATTCCAGAGCACCAGGCCCTGATGGCCTGTCGAATTTCATGATTAAACAGTGCCCTGATCTCTGGACTGACTTTTGTTTCGACCTATTTGGAAGAATTAATAAACAAAAACAAGTGCCAAATTCATGGAAAACTGGGATTATAGTCCCCATATTTAAAAAAGGAGATAGATTATCACCAAAAAATTATCGACCTGTGGCGCTGCTGGATGTCTTGGGCAAGATTTATGCATCGTTGCTGAAAACCAAATTGCTCAACTGGGCTAACAGTAAAGAGAGTCGACGAAAGACAAGCGGGATTCGTAAAATTGGTCGGATGCTCATTGAACCTGCTGGTCCTAAACCTACTGAAGATGGAAGCCCTCCGATCAAACACGAAGGTGTACCTAGCTTTCGTTGATTTCTCTAGCGCCTTCGACATGATTGATCGTGAGAAGCTGTGGCAGAAAATGGAGGAGTGGGGTTGTCCAGTGGGTCTCTTAGCGGCGATTAAAGAGCTTCATACAGATACCTCCATTACAATTCGCCTAGATCAATCAGGCTCCTTGTCGGCTCAAATCAAGACACTTAAGGGTGTCAAACAGGGATGTCCGTTGGCAGCAGCAATTTTTAGTCTCTTCATTTCTGATATCGGCGAGGCTATCCATTCCGTGAGAGCGTTTCCACCTAAGCTCAATTCTTCACAGATAAGTTGGCTGCTGTATGCCGACGATTTAGTAATCTTAGACGTAACCCCGATTGGCCTTCAACGGAAACTAGACGCAGTACAAAGTTACGTAAGCTCGAACAACCTCAAGATCAACGCAGCAAAGACGGAAATACTGGTGTTTGGGAACTCAAGAACGACTCAAACTGCAAATGCGACAAAGTACGTGTGGAAACTAGATCAAGTACAGCTAAAGGTTTCAAAAAAAGTGAAGTACCTAGGTATGATACTGAATTCTAGTATCTGTGATGAGTCCTGGGTAGTAGAATCCACGAGGAAAGGTGGCCAGCTAGCTTGTCAGGGTGTAGTGATAAACAGAAAGTTTGGGCGTTTTTCGATGTACCCCCTGCGTAACTTTTATGAACAGAAAGCGGTACCTATCCTGATTTACAGTGCGGAAAATGCGTTTGGATGTTCGTCAAAGCACTGGGCATCCTTGGAGCACATGTTCTGGACGAAAGCGTTAAGTTTACCGATTGGGGTATCGACTGCTTGTATAAGATACGAACTTGCGTTAATATCATTGCATGCTCGAGTCAGCTGGAATCAGCTAACCTTATTTCGGAAATCCAGAATAGAGGAAGGAATCTTGCAATTCAAGATATTACACCAGGCTTCAGCAAAAGGGTGTGACATTCTATCTCAGTGGGTGAAACGTTGTGAAGATCTGTTGGCACTATATAACATCAGTATCGAAATTCTGCTAGCAAATCCAACGGCACCAAAGGAGAAGCTCTGGCGTGCCGACTGGATTTCCACATGTAGTGAGCGAAAGTCGGCTAGCGCCATGAAAGACTCTCCGGTCGAAGCAAGAGCCTTCAACTTGCCTCAAAGGTATTTGAATTGCTCTCTAAACTCGAAAGCAAGAAGACTGTTTATGTTATTCCGGTTAAATGCCTTCAAAACAAAGGAGAGGACCAGTCATTGGCCATGTAATGTAGGTGCTAATTCCACCTGTCGCCTTTGCGAAAAAGATCTGGAGTCACTTAAGCATCTTGTGCTTTTCTGTCCAGCACTAAAAGACATAAGATCAATTCATATGAGCCAGTGGTATAATTTCCATCAGTCCATATGTGCGGAGGAATCATGGCAGATTATGTGTAATGGTTTGGATATGAAATTAATATTGCCCCTGACTTCCTTCTTGGCAGTAATTGAAGAGACTAAATGCTCTTGATAGGCTGTGAGCTAAAGAGGTTGGGTAAAGCCATGTTTGACTCAGTGACCTTAGGTGTTATCTGAGTATGCTGGCATAAGAAGTCATTGGAAGGAAGTAGGATAATGTTGGAATCATGATTTCGTTTAAATGTTGTGTTAAATGTTTGTCTTATGTGTTTGTTGTAATATTTTAAAGGTTTGATCTAAAAACCAATAAAAATAAATAAATAAATAAATAAAGGTAGACAGTACCCCATTTGACTAGCTGCAATGCCCAGGCATCAGACCATCTCCTGCCACTGGAACAAGTGCTTGCCAATTCTCCCTCCAACTATGGAACAGTGGGGTAAGGACTCAAAGCGGCTTTGCAGGCGGAACCATCCCTGCCGCTGTCTGCTGGCCCCTATAGGGCCCACTGCCCCTTCCGGAGCATGGGAAACTCCTCTGCCTGGGTTGTGGAGGCTGTGCCTTCTTGAAAGGGATGTACCACTGGAAGCCTTTTCCTCTGGAGAATAAGCTAAAAGATGGCTTGGGCGTTTGCTGCACAGCCAGACACAGAGACTTTGCAGCTAGCTTGGATACATTTTTTGAAAGACTCATCAACCCTAGGGCCGAACAGGTGATGCCCATCAAAGGTGATGTCAAGCAACTTTGCCTGCACGTTCGGGTGGAGGGGGCCCAAACTATGCAAGCAAGCTTGTCTTTGCAACACTGTTGCTGACCCCATAGCTCTTCCACGCAGTCTGCAACGTCCGATAGTAGAGCTTGGAAGGCTACCTCCTTTGCATCGTCCACCAGGTGCAGAAAAAGTTCCTGCATCTCCCCTGCCTGCTATGCGCTCTGCCGCCAGCTCCATCGTCCTCCACAGGCCGCGAGTACACATCCCGAATGCAAACAAAGCGTTCAAGGCTTTCAGAGCCATGCTACTGGATAAGACGTTTATTGCAAGGGCATCCTATTTCTTCGATGTGGATGGTTTTGTATTATTAGTGCCTGCCTGAACCACCAATCCCTCTGGCAAAGCGTGGGTCGAAAGAGTATCCCCACTGTGCAGGTTTATTTTTTCGTAATGGGGTCAGCTATGGCCAAATTAAACGGTAGTGCTCTATCAGTGGACCTCTATCCAAGATATCAGTCAGCTAGTAGTCTGACTGAGGTTTTGCCAGGGCACACAGGCCTAAAGTATCTTCCACTCTATCCACCATTCTCTGGTATTTGGCATTTGCATGTCCATACAGATTATGCCACCCACCCAAACCTTGAGCACTGACTAAGTCGAGAGGCCCCCTCATCCCAGACATCGAAGATCGATTCTATCGTTTTGAAGAACGACTACCTCGACTCTAGGACAAACGACCGCTCAGCTGTTTGAATAATTTGCATCTATTTAATAATTTGCATTTATATAGCGCTATGAACCCTCAGGTATCTGAGCAGTGCTTATTTATCAACCTCGGAAGGATGAAAGGCTGAGTTTGGCCCTGCCGGGATTCGAACCTGCAACGCAGGCTCTGCATGGATTTCAAAGCGAGTACTTTACTCGCTGTGCTATCTGACCGGCTATCTTTGCACCAACGTCAATGGTATTGAGGCTAATGGTGCCGACTGGTTTTGGTGGTAGCATCGACTTGGAGACGGACATACCCGATGAAGTCTCCTTGATGCCGTATTCACCAGGTGTAACCGGGACTGTCATGGCCTCCTGCTTCTAGTTCGGAACTGTACTCGCATCGGCCGACTTAACCATTTGGAGCATTTGCTCCGTTAGGACCTCCCACTCTGCCCTTGATGTATTTGAGCCACGGTGGGACTTATCCCGCTCCTCTGAGGAGTCTAAATCAGGTCTGCGTCATTTACAACGCTCCTTATTAGATGAGGAAGACCAGTGGCTTTTTTAGAGTAATCTATCAGCGCCTCTCCTCCTTTTCTGGGTTAAGGCTTCCCTTGAATCCAGACATCTTTGGAGTGTACATACTGGCAAGCACGTTGAATTGAAAATCAAAATTGAATGCAAATTTCTCTCACGAGAGTCGTTCCTAATGAGCAGCATGCTGAGCGCTCAGAAATAAGGAACTGAGGTATGGGGGCATAGTGTCTTAGATGTACAGCGACAGACATCACGTCCTTAGTCGACGAGCACCATGTCGAGTCAAGAGGGATGGTTGAGTCAAGTAGCACTACACAACCTGTTGAAAGGTTTTCAGAGCAGATGACGCTGGAATGGATATCTATCTGATGAAGAATAGGTGGGAGAAAGCAATCCACTGAATATAACATTAGAAGCAAGAGAAGTGTTTGAGGATCGTAATGGGACTACTCATACTATATGTCCAATGAAAGACTTAATATAGAGGGACTAAGGCTGTGAATTACACAGGAGGGAAGAGAGCTCACAATATATTACTAATAGGGAGGGGGGGGGTTATAAATTCTGCTATAGACGGTCCAACTCAACAGAGCTAACCCAACTCTATCTGATCACTGTTGGCGGGGGTGCGCCACCCCCGGTTCTCTATTTCACATGGCATGGACCTTCCCAAAGGCGGAGGCATACTGGAGGGAGGTGATTAAACACATCAAAGACATCACTGGACTCACTATACCTTGGGATGCGGGGATTGTTCTCCTAGGGGAACAGGGGGCGGGGCATTGCCAATCTCAGGTAACATACCTCACCTGTGTACGCACTTACTCCTCACAGCGAAAATCGCCATGGCCCGCCTGTGGAAACATGAGGAAGGACCCTCAATAGCATTATGGTGGTCCAAATGCTGGGACATTGCAGTGGCGGAAAAGGTGACCGCGATCCGAAACAATTTTCTCACCAAAACCATGAACATCTGGGATCCTTTCATGGACTTTGCAGCGAGATTTCCGTCTTTGTCCAGAAGGCCACCACTCACCAGATGGCTACAAAGCAGCCCCCTCTACTGACCAACCTATATTCCCCATTGCCACCCCATCTATAGCGGCTGACACATCCACCAAGCTCAAATAACATTTCGAGCAATGGAGGTCGTCCTAACGCCAACTAATTCCTTACCCTCCCTAAAAACTTGTGATGCTGAATGTTGCTGATACTGAACACAATGCTGTCGCTGATGTCTTATTGCTATGTATATTCTAATAAAATGTTATGGAAAAAAAAAAAAGAATCATAAACGTTGGATGAGGTTACCCTGGAAAAGGAAAGACTAACATAGTAATACAAGTACAGAGAAAGGAACACACAAACAATGAACAAGGGAAAATATATCAATCTAAGGTCGAAGGGACCTCCTTTTGAGAAGAATTATAAGACTAATAAAGTGTTTCAAGACCTGTATGAACTGATCAAAGTCGTCACAAGAGACTATTTGAAAATCAGCTATTGAACAGAGGTTTGCGAGAAGCAAAAGCTAGGGAGAAGAGTCATTTGCCCCCGTCTTTAGTTAAGATAGTGGTGGGGTCAATTAGACTTAATTTGGACAGTGGGCAGATTCACTGGCACAGACTGGAGACCGGTCATAGCTCTAACCTGCAAGACAAAGACATGTCCCCTCCCAAAGGGAAAAGTAAAATCAACATCATGGAATCCTTTGCAGCAGTCCAACCAAAGGAACAAAGGCAGGAAACCAAAGAGACTGAACCAACCCAACAAGCTTCTGAGGAACAGATCAAAGACGAACGGATACTCTAAGCAATATCAGAGCTCTGCTCCTTCATCGACACAAAGATAAAGGAAGTGAAAACAGACATGCATCTAATGCGCCAAGATATGGGCAACCTCACGGAACGTGTAACAACCACGGAATCAGAGCAGCGCAAGATGTTCACAGCGCTGAAAGACGTGGAGGAGCTAGAAAGGCACAATAAAATACTAGAAGAAAGGCCCGAGGATGCGGAAGGAAGATCCAGACGCAACAACGTCTGCCTACTCAGTGTTCCAGAAGGCCTTGAGGGACCCAACCCTACGAATTTCGTAGAAACCCTACTACAACAGGAAATAGGTGCCAGCCGACTCTCACAAGGGTTTGCCGTTGAACAGGGCCCTTCAGAAAAAAAAAACACCCAGCTCGCACCCTCGCCCAATTATAGCCAGGATCCTCAACTTCCAAGACAGGGAGACCATACTACGCCATTCACGTGATGGAGGCGCAATAAGCAGAGACAAGGCAAGGATTACAATATACCCAGACTACACCCCGACAGTCCAGAGAGCAAGAAACTCCTTCGTACCAGTCAAAGCCAGGCATCGCCAACTGAATCTTAAGTACATGTTGCTCTACCCGTCCAGGCTCAAGATCATACATAAGGGATGGGGCATCTTCCTAGAGACCCCGGCAGCGGCAAACATGTGGCTCAAACACAAACATGGCAGATGATGGTGAAACGGCTGCATGACCAAAACACTGACCCAGCGGAATCCTACTAGAAAGACCCGCCCGTGATAAGCAAACAATTTCGCCAATGCCCTTACCAGCAAAGACGGGAGGCATGTCACACCGCCTGACCTGAGCAGGATGATTCAACCCCGCGAAAGGACTGATGCAGGCCTGCTGTCTTTGTATCACAACCCGCCATGGACGGCTGGAGAGGCCAAGATCTGGTGGGGGCACCTGAGCGTTGCCCACAAGGCAAACTGCTGGGTGCAGTTGCTTGAGTTTATCAAGTTACTGTTTGAAACGTTTCTTAGTCTTCTCCACGACATACATACAGAAACCTGGACATTGCAACACAAAGATGGCAGCCAATATTAAGGTGCTGACATGGAATGTCAGGGGGGATGGGCTCCTATATGTGTAGGAACAGGATCAAATCATATCTGAGGAGAAAACATGTCTCCATTGCACTCCTGCAAGAAACACACCCAACAGCAGAAGACACTGCCAAAGTGTTCGAATGGTGGGGAGGTCAGAGCTGTGGTGCAGCTTACTCCAAATTTGCGCGCAGAGCATACACCTGGATTGATGGCGCAATACCATTCAAGCTACTATCAAAGGAGGTGGACACGGAGGGAAGGTACTTGATACAGAGAGGCAGTATTGAGCAACTGGAAATATGCATGGTCAACTCTTACCTCCCCAACATCGGCACCTCGTCGTACCGGACTAAGCTAAGTGCCAAATGTACACCCTATCGCAATGGTTTTTTCATATGGGGAGGGGATTTTAATAGCAAACGAGACTACATGCTAGACAGATCTAACCCCCACAACACTACCAACCACCCCTATCCATCTACCTAGACATCAATGTGGGCAGTGTAAAGGGATGGGATACAATATGGGAAGCACTAAAAGTGGTGGTCAGGGGGGGAATTCATTGCTAGTGCCGGAGGTATAAGGAAAATCCTGACGAACGAATTAGAAGCCGGGGAACAACAGATCACTCAGCTCGAAACCATTGCACCTAATACAAGGGAAGCAGGGGAGGAACTCTCCGCAATCAGAAATGATTGCCAAAATGTGTGGGACAGATTAACCAAGTTTGACTACATAACCAAGACCACCAGAGCACAGGTGGAGGGTGATAACCCAAGTAGACTCTTGTCATGGCTGTGCAAAAGGAAACACCCGAAACTCCCGATCACTGAAATTAAAGCCCCCCACTTGCGAGAATTACACATCGCAGTCGAAAGTCAATGAGGCCTTCAGGCAATTCTACTCCCTCTGTACAGCCATACAACAGTGATACCACAGAGGGACATCTTGGACACCCTGGAAGAGATAGGCCTGCCAACACTGAACGAAGCCCAGAGGGCCCACCCTAAACGAGGACCTATCAGCAGAGGACATAACCGAAGCAATCAAATCGCTGTCCACAAGTAAGAACCCGGCAGCGGTGTCTCTCCCCCCCGCCCCCCTGAGTTCTTTAAAGTGTATGATGCAGCCCTGGCCCCCACTCTCTTAGAAGTCTTTAGGGAATCATATGAGATGGGGACGCTACCAAAAAGAATGAGGGAGACGCTGGTAGTGCTGATTCCCAAACCTGAGAAACCCAGAGACGAATGTGGCTTGTATAGGCCACTAGCCATGCTCAATTATGATATAAAAATATTAACAACCAATTAGCCAAAAAGCTGTCAAAGGTCGTAGGTACATTAGTGCATGAAGACCAGAATGGGTTCATACCAAGCCGGAGCACAGCAGCGAATCTACAAAGATTGCAACACATAGTGGCACAAACAAACGACTCTCACAAATCATACGCAGTGGTATCCCTAGACGCCACAAAAGCCTTTGACTCCATATACTGGGAGTGGTTGCTACAGGTCCTGAGACAGTTCGGGTTGAGGGAAAATATATCAATCACCGGTGGCCAGATTTAAGACTGGGAGGACAGTGTCGGGACTATGGGACATCCAAAGAGGCACCAGACAGGGCTGCCCGCTATCACCAATGCTCTATATACTGGGCCTAGAACCACTAGCTATATATTTATGATGAAACCTTTTTTCGGTGCAGGCATCAGAATAGGGGGCGAATACCACAGTTTCATTATATGCAGACGATGTCCTGTTATACTTGAGACCCCTACCTTAATCTGCCAACAATCCTAGAGGTCCTAGAGAACTTTGCCGGGTGTCAGGGATCTCATTCAACAGGGAGAAGTCTTGTGTATTCCGGCTGGCTGGACTGGCTGAGCGAACTGAAACCGATCTCCCAGCGGTAGGAATCCAGTGGTAACTGCACACCTTCAGATACCTAGGAGTCAGTATCTGGCACAAACCCGAACAGATGCAATGGGGTAACACCCAGGTCGCGGTACATGGGCTCAGAAAATCGATGAAGTTCTGGTCAAAATTACCACTATCGGTGATGGGCAGAGCCGAAGTGGTTAATATGATACTGCTCCCAAGGTTCCTATACTTTTTCCACAACATACATTGCCTTATCCAAGCCTCCTTTTTTGGGTACTGGTAAAACTACTGGGGGAGCTACTATGGGGCAACACCAGACACAAGATATCCCTCGGCGTACTAACACTACCGTACAAAGCAGGTGGAATCAAACTCCCAGACCTCGAAAGGTACTTCCTGGCCACCCAACTAAGTCACGTGGCCGAGTGGCTAGCAGATGAGCACACCTCTGAAACCAGATTACTCAGGCAACCCATACCGCCAGCGAACCCAAAAGAAACATTGTGGGTCCAGGTGGGATGTCTAGGGGAAACCCCAATGCTAGTAGAACTGGACAGGAAAGTTTGGGCCAGGACCCTGAGACACACAGGAGGGGCACACCCTACTCCGCAGACATACCAATTGCAGCAGCAGTAAGTAAGGGGAAAGCAGACCTAGCCCTAATGAGAAAATGGGAGGGACACAGTATTTATACTTGGGGAGGGAAGGGGAGGGTGCCAAGTCACAATTGAAAGAATGGCCAGGCTAACCAGAGCAAGACCCACTGATAACACTACTATACAACTTAGGGGACGGATGGAAACCAGTGTCTAGGCTCTACGCTCAACTAGCGGACAGACAACCCCAAAAGCGAGGCCCTGAAAAAGTGGGAGGCGGACCTGGGAGAAGATATCATTGAAAAATTCAGTAAGAACGACACCCCACTGTTTCCCTGATGCAACTCAGAAAGAGCAGGGATGAAACACATGTTCTGGGGATGTCCAAAGATTCAAAACTTCTGGTCCAAAATAGAGCAGACCTGCAGAAGAGCAGGGGTGGCACAATACAAATGGTCCCCGAAAGAATGCCTTCTGGGCACATACCCAAGAATAAGCAAGCTGCGACACATAGTGAAACTCATGGACATGGTGTGTGTGTGTGTGTGTGTGTGCTAGCCAAAAGATCTATAGCCATGGCATGGAAATCTCCCAAGGGCACGCAATTCGACAGGTGGCACAGAGAACTGGAGCACTGGTCAGGGGCCGAAACAACGGTATGGGGATAAGGAGTGGACAAAGCAGGAGGAGAGGCAAGCCCAGCATACGAGGACTGGAAAGCCCTAATACGGAATATGTTCCACCCATAAGACGATAAACCCCCCCTGAGCTACCCCTGCCCACCGGAACACCAACAGACTAAAGACAAAACCCAACACCCAGCAGGGGAACCATCAGAACTATTAAATTTGGCACCCCTGGCCAATACATCACCCGGGAGTTTGAGGTCCAAAAGGTCAAACAAACTGGGCCACAAGCGCCAGCACATTTATGTGGCAACGAAGATTAGTTTAGTTTGTTTATTGTTCGTTTCCCTTTCTGTTCTCCCTCCCCTTTTATGTTAATCATTATTAGTTGTCTGTTTATTATGTAAATGTTGACAAATGATAAATGCCAATAAAAACATTTAAAATAAATAAATGATATAGTAAAAAAGGTTGCCTGGTCAGGGGGACCACAAAAATAAGTCTGTGATCCTAACAAAACCAAAAAGAAAAGTCTAGGGGTCCCATAAATGTGAAAGCAGAAATCCCAAAAATTGAAATCTACCCCAACAGATGCAGTACTGCAAGAATTGAATGATGCCATTTCCTTTTAGCACTTAACATCCGATTACTAGTAAAGATCTCAAGACAGAAGCGAGAGACTGCAAAGCAAACTATCATGACCCACTCCTACTGCTCTGCAGCCTGGTCACCCTTGGGCATTTGAGCCCACCCCCGGAACCAGACACTGCAGATGTGCTGTGTTCCTTTGAGCAGTTGGCAAACCGGTCTGCTTGCTTTCCACACTTCCTAAGGAAATCTTTCTTTTCCACTCTCCCCTCCCCAGCATATATACAGGCAGTTTATGGGATCCTTGCCTGATTTTTGGCAGTGGGCTCTTTAACACCACTACCTAGCTTCACTCACTTGTTTGTGGGCAGAGGGGTGGGGCTGCCCAATCTTCATGGCAACCAGTTCAAGGGTACTTCACTCCCTCACTGAAATCCAGTTTTACCTTACCTATCAAGTACACCACAGGGAAACATGTGTACGCTTTCCAGTAAAACAATGGCGTGCTGGTGGCAGTGGTAATTGAACCAATTTTTGGTGCAATACCATGCCCCTATACATTTGTACATCAATCTATACATTTTGTTACAATGGTGGCCTAAAAGGCTAAACCTTGTGTTGTTGCCCTGCCTGTATTATTCTGTGCTTGTTGGCCTTCCGCCTAGCCAGGGTTAAAAAGGAGCACATATGGTCATACATTCTTGCAGAATTCTTGCAAGAAGTCCAGGAAGTGCCATGTGCAAACCAAGTGGTTCCAATTGGGTGAGGGGGATGTAGACATCCCCAATACACATTCCATTCAGAGGGAGGTCACTGTTGCTGAGGGAGCTGGCCTTTTAGTACTGGGAAACCACCCACAATTTAAATTGTCCAGGTCCTTTTAGTGATGGGCTGAGGTTACCCCCCCTACCCAAGAATTCACATAGGAGGGCGATCTGGAGCCATTCTTCGGTCACCCATCGAAGCCAAGAATTGGCAAAACCATTGACCAAGCAATCTAGCACGGAGGTAAAGCTCTGCTCTTCAATGACAGGGGAGGCCTGTACCTGGAATGCCAGTCTCAGACTAAAGGTCCCAACTACTCTCGAGACCTATGGAGCATGGAATAGTTGCCAAGCCAGTATCTGGCCTGTATTCTCTGAGTGGGACTTCTCCATTGCACTGACGTAATCTATCCCTGGGGTTGAAAACTTCAAAAGGCATCCTTGTTAAGGGACTGCAGCCTCATTGCTCTGCTGGTGCTGTTATTTGTCCAAGAGGAGAGCCTTCCTGGATCCTGAGTGCATTGATCATAATTCCTCATGCCTGCTGACCCTGCGGAGGATCGTCAACTACTCACCACACCTGAAGAGGCCCTACAGATCTTCCAACATCAAGGGAATCTTAGTGTCCTTCCTGCAGCTTCAGCCAGGTCATGAGTCATTTCCCAAAGGTTGCTGAAAGAGGTCTGAAGTGCCAAATCGCCAGACCCAGCTATCAACATGTTCATCCAAACGCAACACCAGCCACCTCCAGACCTCCACTGACAGCACTAATGTTGTGAGTAATTGTCCCCAAAGGGGCCATCTTAGCTGGGGTGTTTTTCCTGAACTGAGTTAGAGGGGTCAGGGTGCATACCAGTTTTAAAAGCCCCTTTTCCCCATTCATTCCTACAGAGGCAAAGTCCTCTCTTGCAGCTATCTGGAATCAACGTTTGGTGGTCAAACCGGAGCCTTGCTATTCTGTATGGGTTCTGCTTGGGCGACAAGGGGAGGTAATGCTGCATTCCATACATGGGAAACCTAACAGAAATTGCCCTTACACAAGGACTTCCGATGCACCAAGCCCATTGTCCCCTACAGGAGAACTCTAACATTACAAAGTATAATTAAAGCAATCTAAACTGGGTTGCTTACCTTGAACATCAATGAACATTTGCTCCCAGGTTATGGTTCAAACTTGCAAAGCCTAGTACTGAAGTATTGGTGTGCCTTATAAACACCAAAACTCCCCTCCCAACACACTTCATCAATACTATTAATAACTGAAACACTCAATTCTAAAGTGTAACTTGTGTTCCAATTTCGCCACCAACTCTTTTACATAACTTGAAGTATTGCTTTACTTGACTTTTAGCAGCCTTTTCTTGACACCTGTGTTAAATAAGAAATATTTTTGTACTTACCTGTGTGATCATTGTTTGTTAAGCTTTTGTATTTGTTGACAGTACTTTAAAACAAACACCCAATCTAAGTCTCAGCAGAACTGCTCGTCCTCCTTACCAATGGAGTGAAGTTCAGACTGTTTTTAATGAAACATCTGAAGGCCCACTAAGGTTAGCATCCCAGAAGCCTACAGCAGATGTGGTCTGAAACACTGGACTGAACAGTGTGTGTTAAGAATGCAGAGAATATCAAGAGAAAGGGAAAAATTGGTTCCCTCGCACTAATCTCCATAATGAAATGTAGCAGTGCTATACAATCGATTACAAGGATAATGGGGAACTAGGTCCACCCCGGAGGGGTATCCTTTAGGACTAACTAGTGCCCCAAACACAATGAGTTATGAAAGTGAGTGACGCTTAAAAAATCAGGCATTCACAAAATCAGGTCAGGATCACAGTCCGTAAATATACAGGTGGACCCCACTGAAAGTAATGAAAGTTTAAAAAAAAAAAAAGGAAACTTTAAACGTCACAAACAGCAATATGTTGAGGAACTGCAGATGGAGACTAACGTACAGAACCCTGAAAGCTAGAGAATGAGGCATTTAACTGTCACTAATGCGGTCACTGAGCAGTCAGGTGCACAACGGGCCCTTGTTATTTAGCGAGTAGTGCTCCCAGTCACGACCGAAATACTTTGTTTTTATATCATTTAAAAAAAATGTATTTCAACAAAAACAGGGAAGTTCAGAAGCACATCCCTCCACTAAGCGCATGCAGAGATCATTGGCTATTTCTTGGAACTTTTGGCATCCAAGTGTCATAGGTTTGTGGCAATACTTTCTGGAACAATATCACGCTCCTCCACGCACATCAATGATAATCCATTTAAACTTTTTCTACAACAATGCTGCTGAGAACTTCGATATTATGTACGTAAACAATTTTAAGGGCTATCACTTAAAGATATGAAATTGAAGTTTAGACACAATGAAATGGGAAGAAGCACCAACTTAATAGGATAAAGCAGACCTAAGTACCTATTCTGGAAAAAGCACACAACAGATGGTATTTCTACATTTAGGAACCACGGGATGGCTTTAAGCTTTCAATTATTAATGCACCCATAATTGTTCAAACATATTTCAGACATTTGCTTATTCAGATTAACACTTGCTTATGCATACCTATCTTTTCTTTCAAACTTCCAGCAAGTACATTGATTCTTTCTCCAGGGAGTAGCTCAAGTTGTTCTGTACATTCCAGAAATTCACCCAACTCGAAGCTGCTAAGAGACCTGAAACAGTAAGTCAGATAAACTGTCACCTAAACACATACCCTACTTCTCAAGTTCATACTTACATCAGGATACTTCAGGATGTCAATGTAAAATACAAACGCACTTAACTGTTGAGTCATTCATACCAAACGCCATGTATCAAAAGCTAAACCCAACAGAAAAAATAACCATCACACGACAACAGCGCCCTCATTCCATACCTCCTTTTGACTCCGTATCCAGTGATTAATAAGAAACACAGTCTAAACACCGCCACTCCACCGCACTTCCTGACGATACTTTAATGAAAAGTAATGTTTACAATGGACAGATGAGGTTGCAGCGAAGGAGTCAAAGCAGTGGTGAAAAAGACGTGATATTAAAAAGGGGGATTCAGAAGTGGTAATAACAAAATCAAAGGTAAAATGGGGCGGGGGGGTTGGAACACCCTCTCATTTGATTTAAAAAAATCCTAAAAAAATATATTCAAATAAAAAAAACATTTTGGCTTATCAAACTATTTTCATTTTTGAGTCAAACACAAATGGGTAATGGGCAAGCTAGGCCGTTTAACCGATTGGTATAGTGAATGAACTTAAAATATTAGAACCTTACCAATGAAAAAAACTATTAAAAAAGAGTTAACAAATGACAGTTTACTTTACAATACATCAGAAATCTACATCTTCAAAGTACCAACATCCTATTGTTAGGAAGAATTTCTACAAGTCGAAAGGTGAGAGCTTGAAAATATCCACCCATAGCATATGAGATTGCTTTAAGTTGGAACCAACTTGCACACCACTGGGGGGCATTGAAAGACATCGATCAGTTAGAAAACAGACCGGAGGCCCTGTCGGATGTGAAGCAGAGATTAATTGATTGAGAACTAAATGCTTAGGAGAATTGAGGCTCTGGGCAAGCAGGACTACAACACATGTAAGCAACCTCCACCGGGAAGGTGATCAGGCAAGTAGGCTGCTAGCATGGCTGGAATGGAACAAGAGACGTAGGTCTCCTGTTTCGGTATGTAATCGGGCTGGCTTGACTGTTACCTGTCAGGCGGATATTAATGATGCGTTTGCAGAATTTTACAGCGCTTTGTACTCCAACACCTCTACCCACCGTGTGTTGGAGATGAAGGATACACAAGATCTGATTTGCCTGCACTAACAGGGGTAAAAAAATCCAAAAAAAAAATCAGCTACACTGGATACACCCATTACACTACAGCAGATAATGTGGATAAAATTAAAACTCCCTAATGGGAAAACCCGGGGTCCCAACGGATTGCCCGCAGAATTCTTTAAATCATACAGCCAGGAATTAGGTAATAAACTACTCAAGGTCTTCAGTCATGCCTTTGAAAAGGGGAGGTGGGGGGGCTTGAGAGATGCCTTTACAGTAACAATACATAAGGAAAGCAAGGCCCCCAAAGGATGTGGGCTAATGCCACCCTCTGTCCCTGCTTAATACGAACATACAAATATTTAGCGCACTACTGCCAGGTTGCAGCCGATTGTGCCATGGTTTGTACACCCAAATCAGGCAGACGTTAAGCCCGATAAAAACATCACACAACCGGAGATGCCTGCACCACGTTATAGCACAAACTCGAGACACACAAGCAATACGCAGTGCTCTTCTTGAATGTGGAAGAGGCATTTGAGTCAGTCAATTGGGAGTGGCTTTGGGCAGTGTTGGAAAAATGTATCTGGGACCAGAGATGAGACGGTAGATTCGATTGGTGTAAACGTCTGACCACAAGAGTTAAGATGGGTGAGCTGATCTCAGAGAAATTGGAACTGGCACTCTACATGATGTGCATTGTCCCTGATCTTATTTGCGCAAGTGTTGGAACCACTGGTGTGCATGCTGCAATGAGACATGTTGGAAGCAGGGATAGAGCTGGATGGGAAATTGTATGTCGTATCTCTATAGGCAGACGACTATATGTGAACGATTTGAGACGCATGCATCAATACTGTTGAAGATTTTGGATAACTTCGGGGCACTGACTGGTATTAGAACCAATGTGAATAAGTCTTGTACCTTCCCCTTGACAGGTCGGGCATGGGTGCCTGCTGAGGACTTACCTAGTTTTCAATTAATGGGCATCAAAATTAGATGATTTTCAGGACATACCGGGACAATACGTTCAAGGCCATCAAGGAGTCGAGGCTTGGCCGAATTCTGGTTGAAACTACCTTTGTCTCCGATGGGAAGGATTGCATTGATGAAAAAATGTCTACTTCCCAGGTTGCTATATTTTTTAATATACCGGATGGTATTCCCAAAGGGATGTTCAAGAGATTAAACTCTACAATAAGAGAATTACTGTGGGAAAAGGGTCGCAGACAAGTTGCCTTGTCGACACTAAAGGAACCTTATGATGCAGGAAGCTGCAGGTGCCGGATTTTGAGTGCGATTACCTGGCAGCACAATTGCAGTACGTGGCCTAGTGGCTGGCCGAGCAGGCAACTTCTTGAATTGAATGCAGACTCCTAGTGACCTTGGTGGCACTGTACACTCAACTTAATCGTATGGGTATATGACAAGGGAAACATAGGGGTACAATTAATAGACTTGGGCAGGCATACATAGGAACGTGCATGTAGGACGGGGTGTCGTACCCCTACTGTCCCAATTGTCCTTTGAGCATGTATACCAACTGTATGGATACCTAATGTGGGAGGGGCCTAGGAAAGTGGGAGGCAAAGGGTCTGGAGATGGTGGGGCCTATTCAGACCTTTGTGAGGACTTGGGGCTACAAAAAGGACAACCTTTAGGGCCTGTAATGGTCGATTTTCTGGGTAATCGCAGGCAATGACAACTTTAGACAATGCACTGACCTGTAGTAAAATAGACTATATATTGCTCAAGTTAGAGGCTTGGTGCCTTATAAGTAGTTTCTCTATACAGAATAGAAGTGTGTGATCATCATTCCCTAGCATTAGCTCTCAAAGAATCCTTCTTGGGGCAGGAGATTGGGTTTCCCCCAGTGGGAATGTGCCATTGGCTATTGCCGGCCATGCAAGATGCAGTAGCAAGTTGGCACAAGTTATGCCTTTGGCATATGGTGGCATTCTCCCCAGCTATCTATGAGGCTGAGCCCTGAGGTGTATGAATTGTGCTCCTTTATCCATCATGGAAAACAAACGCTTGAAGAATCTCTCGGGGCTAACTTTTTAAAAAATCTTTTGTTTGTGGTTAAATAACCTTTACAAAAATATCCCCATCAATAAACAAAGCCAACTTGACCAAATTAACAATGTTAAAAAATCAATATAAACATTTATCAAATTTACAAATAAACCACTTAATCAAGTAAACTTGTAAATTAAGAACATTACATGGTGAATTGATCACAAACTCATACTTCGAATAATAAAACTATGTTTTGTTAAAGAAAAATAAAAAACACAAGAAGTGTTATTTCAAATTATAAAACTGTGGTCTCCAGTACAATATTAATAAAATGACGACCTTTCAGGTTCAAAGAGTTAAAAAAGGAGGGTACAGCAAGAGTTTCCAAAGTGTTGCACCCGCTCAAGTACCTATGCCATATTTGCTGCTAATTAGCCCATTGATGGTTAGGATACATTTTTTGCCAAATAACATTCTCGTTTCCTGTTCAATTCTTTGCAAAAGGAAAATAAATGTCTTGTTGACTCAACAGAATCATCTAGATGACAAAATCAACAAACCAAGTCCTTATGGTCAATCCTTATGGCTACCTTTTTCTACGCATAACCTACCAGTCTGAGTGGAAACAAGGAAGCAAAGCATTGAATTTATGTGTTGCTTGCACCCAGTTTATTACTGGGTTCGCCTACTGGTGAACCACTCCTTTTTAAAATATAAAGAAGCTGTGAGGGATGTTTTATCCCAGGTAGGCAGGATATCTCTACCATTGTTTAACCATCTAAAGAAAAGACTTGTGTGCCTTAGGCATAAGTGAACTCTAGACCGCCAACTTGGAGTGACTAATGCAGCCAAAACTGAAGTCAAGGCTGCATCTTTACTTAAGCTAGAAAGCTAAATCAGTATCAAGGCAGAAGGCACTGCAATTTGATGCATTACTGGAACTTGAAGCAGAATCTGGTCTATAAGGACTATCAAGACTTTGTTAACCCTAAATCTGAAAGATTATATTTAAAGTACTGCATAGGGAACTTGCCGATTAACAGCTTGCTCAATAAGTGAAATAATGTGGTCTCAATAGGATGTCCGCTATGCGGTAGTGCCAGTGAGACCATGGTTCATTTCATTTTGATATCTCTGGTTACTTTGTCAGGTAGAAATGTTACTTGAAGCTGCTATATTAAGGGCTCATGAAGCTCGAGGCAGCCTCGTCAATATGAAATAATTCTTGCCATGTTCTAGCAGTATACTCCACATGCAAATATCTCACCTGGACATGGAGATGGAGATTAACGCAGAAAAGGTTAAGATGAGGGTGCCTCTAGATTCTAATCTGGTGATTGGGTGGTGCCCCCATCTAGGTGGCTATAGGATGTTTAAAGGTGTTGTATTTTTCTATTCATGCTTTTATAAAGATATGCGATTAAAAAAAATGTCATTGATTTTATCAATATTCGCATGTTTTTGTACTTGAATGTGGTTTTAACTTCCCATCAAAAAGTCAGGATAGAAACAAAAACAGAGCAAAAAGAATGGTGTTCCAAACGTTGCAAAAAGAAAATCTTTCCTAACAGGATGGCCAAATATTCTGCCCAGCAAAACACAATGGGGGCTCAGCTGTGGACTGGAACTAGACTGTCCCAGACCCCACATCCAGCCACACACACAGACTCCGATTTTGCCCAGGAAAGTAGGAGCTTTGCCTTGGAAAGCGCTTTCCCTAAATCACAATTCCATACCTGGAAAGGCAGAAAGGTGGCCTAAGCGCGCGCGCACACACAAATCTTGTGTCATTGCCATTTTAGAGTAAATGCTGCTCTTTATGGCATTATGTGGTAAAATGCAAAAGTGGATGTGTACAAATCCAGCTATCTACCTTCAACGCCAGATAACTTATCCTTTATTAACCTCTTAAGTGCTATGGGCGAGGTATCTCTTCCTTGGGATTACCTCCCTGTTGCCAAGGACGAGATACCTCGTCCTTTTAGGCACTCTTTTGTGCAATCCCTGCAAAGCATTGATCGCACAAAACTGTAATCCAACCCCCGGGTTATGTGAGGGGGAGGTCCCTCCTCATTGCCCGGGGGCTGGATTGCCTTCAGTTTCACGCCGGCGTGCGTAACGCACGCCGACATGAAACTGAAAGTATTTTCACCACAGCAGCCATTTTCGGCTGCCGTGGTGGAAACGCAAGGCGAGTGTCCACCTTGCTCTGCCTCAATCTCCGGCTGTATTTCAAGCTGGAGATCAAGGCAGGTGTCGTTGGAAAGGGGAGATTCTTCCCCTTTCCAACGACACCTTTTGTGAAACCATTGCTGGTCACGGATTGGATGCAGAACGCTCGATCCGTGGCCAGCAATACCACTGGACCACCAGGGATCAGTTTTGAATGCGGGGGGAGGGGGACTGCTTACTAGGTAAGCGGACCCCTCAATCCCCCTGCCCCCAAAGCAGGGGGCCACAGGTATGGCGACCTCTGGGGGCAGATGGGTGATCTGCCCCCAGGAGTGGGGAAATGTGAAAAGAAAAAAAAAAAAATATATATATATATATATATACACACATACACAAAATGGGGGGGGGTTTTGGGGACCACTAGCCACCACAGATTTTTTTTTAGGACATGAAAGGGTGGTGGCCCTCTCCCACCCACCCCAAGTGGAAAGGAGGACACCCCTTGTAGCCCTCCCTGGAGGCAGATTTCTGCCCCCAGGGAGTAGTACATGAGGTGGCCCCCCATCCAATTGGGGGCAGGGGGGAAGAAGAGGGCCACCAGAATGTTTGGGCAGGCCCTCCAAAGGATGGGGCCTGCAGGAGAGGGCCCCCCTGGGGCAGATGGGTGACCATCTTCCCCCATCTGCCCCCGGGGAATGGGCCCAAATGAGAACACAAAAAAGGAAACACCATGGATGGTTTAGGGGGAGTGCACCACCACTAGACCACCAGGGAATTGTTTTTATGGAAAGGGGGTGCCCCTTCCTCCCCCTCACCCAAAATGGACAGGGGGCCATGTCATGCAGCCCTCCCTGGGGGCATTTATCTGCTCCTTAGAAGGGGCATCTGACCCCAGGGAGGGCTGCATGAGATGGCCCCCCCCTTGCATTTGGTGTGGGGGAGGGCCACCCCCTTTAAATTACAAAATTCCCTGGCGGTCTAGGGTGTCCCTCAGCCCCCCCTAAAGTGCAGCCTGCCATTTTAAATTTATTTCTTTGTTTACCAAACTTGCCTTGGCGCGGATGGGCACATTGGTGTGGCAATCTGCCCCCAGGGTGCCCAAACCTTACAGCCCTACCCACTTAGAGACCTGTCCCGCATTTGTTTGGTGGCCCTCGCCCCCACCCCAAATGGAGGGGGGGGGGGTGTACCTCAAGCAGCCGTTCGTAGGAGGCCCAGGGAGGCCTGCATGAGGTGCCCCCCCCCCACCCATTTGGGGTGATCTGGGAGAGGGCCACCACAAAATGTCGGACAGGCCCCCCAATGGGTGGAGCAGCAGGTGTTTGGCACTCTGGGGGCAGAATGGCACAATTGTGCCCATCTGTGCCAAGGGGAGTTGGGTAAACAAAGCAAAAAAGTGAAAATGGTAGATAGCATTTTAGGGGGATGTGGGGAACCCCAAAGCACCAGGGAATTTGATAATGGGAAGGGGTGGTGGTCCTCCCCCCTCCCCCAACCACAATGGAGTGGGGCCATGTCATGCAGCCCTCCCTGGGGGCAGATACCTGCTCCTAGGAAGGGACACCTGACCCCAGGGAGGAGTGCATGACAGCCCCCCACTTATCTGCCTCCAAGGAGGGCTACATGAGATGGCCCGTCCCCCCATTTGTGGTGGGGGTGGAGAGGTGCACCCCCCTTTACATTACAAAATTCCCTGGCGGTTTAAGGTGTCCCTCAGCCCCCCCTAAAGTGCAGCCTACCATTTTCAATGTCTTTGTTTACCAAACTTCCCTTGGTGCAGATGGGCACATTGGTGTGCCAATCTGCCCCCCGGGTGCCCAAACCTTACTGTGCCACCCACTGGGGGGCCTGCCCTATGCTTTTTGGTAGCCCTCTCCCTCCCACCCCAAATGGAGGGGGAGAGCACCTCATGCAGCCGTTGGTAGGAGCCCCAGGGAGGCCTGCACGAGTTGCCCTCCCATCCATTTGGGGTGGGGGCGAGAGAGCCCCACCAAAAAACGTGGGACAGGCCCCCCAGTGGGTGGGGTAGTAAGGTTTGGGTGTCCTGGGGACAGAATGGCACACTATTGTGCCCATATGCGCCAAGGGGAGTTGGGTAAACAAACCAAAAAAGTGAAAATGGTAGATAGCATTTTAGGGGGGGATGTGGGGCACCCCAAAGCGCCGGGGGATTTTGTAATGGAAGGGGTGGTGGCCCTCTTCCCCCCCCCCCCCCAAAATGGAGGGGGCGCCATCTCATGCACCAGCTTTTAATTTGTAACATGGCAGTAAAGAAAAGCAGGGTAAGGAGCCCGGGTACCTGTCCATTACACTCCCCGGCGCTAGTAAATGAAACCACGTCAGGCTCCGAAGACTGTCCTGAAGAAAGTGGGTAAATAACTTGTAAACCACTGAAACCGGTAGACTAGAAAACTGTAAGAAGGGTAAGGGTAATACCCAATTGAGACAGGTTTTTTGCTTCATCTCCGGCTAGGTCCCCCTGTGGTCTATAGGGGCTGACCCCAGAGAGGGTCAACTATTTTTGGTCTTCACAACACTGACAGAATTGTCATATAGAACAACCAAGGTGTTCCTTTTTTAGGAACCAAAGTATAATACTCTTTGTTACACTTCACAACGTATTGGAACACATGCAGTTGGGTCTATAGGTCATTAAAAATTGGGTTATTGCCGCTAATGGACTTACTGAATGTGCGTTTTTTAAACTGCCTGTTTCGTCCAACACTGTAGAAATAAACTAATGTGTATGATGATTTTTGGCAGGAGTCTGACCCAGAGTACTCCATTGAGTTGCAGAATACCAGGATTGTGTTTTTCTGCATTCCTCAGATAAGCGGCACACCAGCGATACTTAGTATTAGAGGGACATAGGCAGCTGCAGATAGATCTTCACGCTATCCTTGTGTCCTCTTTGTATGCAACTCAAGCACTGGGCCACCTCCTGTCTTTACGTTCTTGAAACGTGTGTGATAACTGTTGCAAGTGTCAATTCTTGGTGTGTTGTTCCCCCTTTTTGTGCTAACATATTACCAGTCGGGATCAACCCTGTATAATTTTAAGGCACCCTCTTCCTATTTCTGTCCGGAACAGTTGAACCATCTGTCTGACACTGGCGAGAATGTGCTCCGGTGGAGGGTCGGGGAAGTTTCTCCTTCCTGTGTGCACAGGACTGTTCTGATGAACTGGAGCCTTTGCGTTGGTGTCGTGAGAGACATCTGAAAGTTCAGGGAGTAGCCCAGACTGTGCAGCAGCAAGAAAGTGATTTCAAGATGAGATTAAACTCGCTTCGCTGACTTTCCTCGTATCTGCCAAAAGTCCAGGTATAGAAACGCATAAACGCCGGATCTGCCACGGTGAGCAGACACTACTGCCATTAGCTTTGTAAAGACCCTGGGTGCAGAGGGCAACCCAAAGGGAAGCACTTTGAACTGCCATTGCTCATCTGCTAGGAGGAATCTCAAGAATTTCCTGTGCTTCTGATGGATAGGCATGTGGAAGTATGCATCTTGGAAATCCGACGCTAGCCAGTTCTGAAACTGAAGAGCGTGGAGAATCTCTCTCAACGTCACGATTTTGAATTGGTCTTTCCTCTGGGATGTTGAAGTCCCTGAGGTCCAAAATGGGACTAAGTTTTCTCCCTTTCGTGGGCACCAGGAAATACTGGGAATACCAACCTGATGCCTCCTCCATAGCACTCTCAAGAACAGGGCTCTCAGGTTCTTCCTGGCCCTCCTGTTACGGATGTAGAGGAGGTGTGATCTGTCTGGAAGTCTCCTTAGAAAGGGGAGACAGTACCCCTATTGGACGAGCTGCAAGGCGCAGGCATCAGAGGTAATCTCCTGCCACTGGGGCCAGTGGTTACCAATTCTTCCTCCAACTGGGGAAACATGGGGGCAGAACTCAAAGCGGCTTGGATGGCGGAGCCGCTGTTGGGATGCAAGTGCAATGTCCCAGGCAGGCGCAGAGATTTAGACTGCGCAAAACCTTATTAGCAGGAGGCCTAGTGCTATTAGTTCTCTTTGGGCATGGCAGAATGCACATATATCCATTTGTAGTTAGCTTCGACACATCAGAAACACCATATAGAGACACAAAGAGCAATAACGTGTTCATGATGCAGAGGTTAAAAATAAGAGTGATGTAGTTTGCATTTAGCAGTAGCATACAGTGTTCTGTTTTAAGCGATGTGCTAGCAGTTAGTGGACATAAGTAGGCGTACGAGATTGGAGTCAGAAGTGTTGTGGTAAAGGCGAGGTCCAGACGCTAAGGTAGCAGGAGTTCTGCCAAGTCGGATTTTAGAGCCAGTTACAGGATGCATTTTGTGAAGGTATGAGAAACAGAACTATACGTGGAGCTGCGGCTCTGTTCAGTTGATCCCGAGACAAGTCCCCTTTCCTTCACACATAGAGATGTTGTGCTGCCAAGATTACAGTCAGCCGTGCTGTGCCGATAACAGTTAATTGAATCCAGCTGCAGAGCTCGGAGGAGCTGGAAAAGGAATGTTGGGTCCATGGAGGAAGTGTAGGAATGCGCCTTTTGTAGGTTGTATTCATGTGAGCAGGGCATGCGGTTATGGGATGCTAAGAGGCCTGGTCATGATTTAGAGCACTACTGCCCTCCCCCAAAGATCGGGGATGCTATTTGAACTGCAGCCGTTGAGCTCAAGCGATCAATACATACGTGAAATTCAAACAGACTGGTGCCCCGATCACGTCATTCATTGGCACTTGTGTTCCAGAGAGATAAGCAAGGGCTTTTGGGACAGGAGGAGCAGAGGTGATGCCAGTACATTTAACTACATGGGCAGGGAGCAGTTTGTGGGTGCCACAGTCTCTGGTATAATGAGGAAGCCCATTATTATTATTATTTTGCATTTATATAGCGCTACGAACCCTCAGGTATACGAGCGCTGCTTATTACCCACGGTGTGTGGTGCTCATTTATTGACCTCGGAAGGATGAAAGGCTGAGTTTGGCCCTGCCGGGATTCGAACCTGCGTTAGCAAGCTCTGCACGGATGTCAAAGCGAGCGCTCTACTCGCTGTGCCACTTGACCGGCAATTGTATTATCAAAGCAGTGTTGACCTCGCTATTCATACTTTGATCAGGGGGGGGCATACATCAGGTGATGGTCAAGAACATTTACTTGTTAAAGAAATACATTATGGCAACAATGTACCTGGTAGTCTATCTACTCTTGAGTTTTGTAGTGATGTAGTAGATCATGTGCTTAGGGGAATGTGTTTTAGATGTGACCAATAGGGTAATGAAATAAAGGGGATAGTTAGAACTGTATATAAGTGTTAACCAATGGGGAGTACGGGATCATGTTATAATCTTTATTGTGTACAATTTTGTTAATTTGCAGTTTGGCCACAAAAGATGCAACTCCTTTGGTGGGACGAGCTCCATGTTGGTTTGCTTCTACGGATGCCACCTGATACTTTTTTGAATGTAATAAAACTTTGATCTCCTTTCAAACGGTGCATCGATTATTTGCCAAATTTGGGATTGTTTTTAATCATTCAGGTTTTGGGTCATGCACCCTACACCGCCCCAGTTGCTGCTGCACTGTGCTGGCCCATAGAGGCACCTCTGCCCCTGCCTGGGTTGCTGGAGCAGTGCATTCCTTCCAAAGTTCCCCCACCCTATGGATGTGAAACTGGAGGAAGGTTTAGCCCGTTGTTGCACAATTAGGCCCAGAGACTTTGCAGCTAGCTTTGAGTCCCTAAATATATCCAGGGACTTAATCAGCACTAGGGGCGCCTGTCTCCTCAGAACTTCAGCTCATCCCATAGATCTTCCAATGCAGTCGATAACGTCCACCCATTTTAAAGACTAGCGGGCCACCTCTTTCTCATTATTCACAAGAATCCATCCTGCATTTCTCCTTCAGGAATATGTTCCGGCGTGTCCACGATGATCTTTCAAAGACCAAAAGTGGATTTTGCAAACACACAGGAAGCAATTATAGCCTTTAAGGCTACAATGCCTGATGCAGGGCGTCAGTCTTTTTACCCTCCCCATCAGTACAGATATTGGATGTGGCTGTGGTGGGTCTAGTATTGACCGTGGCAGGCCCTCTGGAGTCGGATGGATCTCCCTCCATTCCCGCTTATTTAATTTACTTCAGAATTCACAGGACGGGTTGAACAAGGCTTTTGCTGCAAGGCGGCAACAGGGTCAGCAATGGCAATGTTGAAGGGTAAGGCCCTCTCTGCCGGGGGGCCCTTGATCAAGAATGTCAGTGAGTACATAGTGTGACGGGTTAGGCGGAGTGCCAAAACTCAGGGCATCTACCACCCTCATACTGTGGTGCGGTACTGGGCATTTGCATGTCCATAGGCATGGACTTGAAGAATTTTGAAGTCAGGAGAAGTTTCCAAGCCACTGGCAGCCTGTCTGCTAAGGCGAGTAAATTGGCCTGCAGAGAGAAAAAAAATCAATGCCACCAGAGCCTCCACTTGCTGGCTCGAGACCAAAAGTTACTTGTCAACGTAGAACAGTCTCGAAAAATGCTGGTCATGTCTGCGGGACATACAAACGGAACTGCGCCTGTTGGCCCAGTAATGGCTTCGATGACATGACTGTTTTGGCAACAGGTGGCACTAAACCGATGGGTATAGATACGGACGTGGACTTCTTGGGGCTGGAATCCCTAGGCGCCGCTGAGGCCTGCTGCATCGCGACCTGTGCTGTACCTGCAGCTACCTTAAAAATCTCAACCATCTGTTCTTGAAAGGCCTCCCAATGTGCCCTAAATGTTGAGCCCCGAAGAGTCGGAATCGTGTCTACGATGACAACTGCTTTTTGTGCGAGGGAGGATGAAGGATGGCTCCTGGAATTCTCATTTTTTTTTTAGTTTTCTTCTGGTACCTGTCTTTTTCAGGGAGGGGGTCTTATATCGAGCGCCTATGAGCGAGTGGCCAAGCAAGCTGTAGATGTCTGACCGATCACGAGTTTCACAGCACTCTTCGGGAGCGATTTCGGGTATATCTTCATAAAAGAACCAGAGTTGTTCCAGTGAGCTGCATATTGAGCAAAGGGAACAAAGAAACTGAGCTACCGAGGCATAGTGACATGGTATATGTACGCCGACCAACGTTCCATCCAAAGTCGAGAACTGCTTCATCGAGTTAAGATGGATCGACGACCGAGTCGAAGTGCACTATGCCCCCTGTCGAAATGTTTTCAAAGCAGCCGACGCTGGAAGGATATCCGATAAGGAATCTGCAGGATAAAGACAATCCAATGAAATGCATATATTAGATCAACTGCACACAACCAGAGGGTATTCAAAATATGAGCTAGTGTGACCATCTAAACTTCTCTAGGGGAAGGAATAAATTCAAATAGGAAAGATCTAATACTGTTCGCAGCAATGCCTGGTTTTTCTTGTGAACAGTAAATAGGTGAGGGTAAAAGCCCTGCCCCATTGGGTGGTGGGGGGGGGGGGGGGGGACTTCCATGATCGCATTGATTATTGACTGGTAGGCAGTCTCCTGGAGAAGAGTTGTCAAACCTATTTGGATTAGAGGGGAAGTAGGAGGGAGGAGTGGCATGGGTAGTTTGTATCTTCTATAATACAAAGGGGTGTGTGTGACCCTCTTTTTTGATTGGGAGTGAAGGGGTGGGGGGGTTGGCAAATGGCCTGCCACAGATGTAGCAATCTAGTATTGTCTAGCAACCATAGACACTTTAAACATGACAAAAGCCTGTATTAATTTTGCAGTTTATCTACCTGGATACTCACCAGAAGACCCTATTTTGATTAGGATCAAGAAACACGAGGCGCACAGAAGGCACATCTTCTCAGCACCTGTGACACCTCAATTACCAGCCCAGGAAGGACAATGTCGCAGCACACTACGCAGGCAATCACTATTCCCTGCAGAGAGACACCAGGTTCTGATTTTATTTCTCTATTTTTAGATGTCCCACCCAGGGGTACACAAGTGACACCATCCAGTCCACTTGCACAGTCCTGATGACGGAACTAGAACAGCAAACCACCCAGTTTGTGCCAGAAACACCAAAAGTGTCGACAAGATAGATGTGTTAGATATATTAACCACGTGCCAAGTCACAACTTGTACTAACCCTCACAAAAAAACTATTACAATTTGTTAGTCACATGAAGACTTTATATGACTGCTCTTGTATGCAATTCCTCATAAACAGGAGGTCGAAAATGGTGATACACAGCAGCCTTAACAGGCTTTTTTAAGGATCTATTAGAAAATAAAAACTATTATATATGTGCAAACAAATGTTGGTGCTCTCTAATTGATCTAGATTAAATGTTATAATCACTTGTGCAACATTACACTACCGGCAAGTGCCATACAGGTGGGGTAGCCTATGTCCCTGTGTCAAAAATGGGTAGTTTGTAGCCTGCTCTGACCATAGACAAGGTCCATGAATCCTCTGAAATAACAAGCCAGCTGTGGTGGAACGCTGATGAAACCTGGCCCTCAACGGGGAAGGAGTGGATCCATATGACTGGATTGCTTTTTGGTCTCAGTGGAAGATGCTGAGGCGGTGCAGAGGAATCCTTTATTAGACGTTTTTTGTTGGTTCCTTCTAGGAAAGCTGGGTGATACGCCAGGCTGCTGTCTTATCCTTTCCTGGTAGCCACAAATACCACCAAAGGTTTTGTTCTAGTAGTAAGTGCGTGGCTGCCTGGAGCCCTGAAAAGATTTCAGGGGGTCCCTTCGCAAGGACAGTGAGGGATCTCTTTTTTTAATTCCTCATTGGTAGAGGAGTGAAACCGGTCATTTCCATCAAAGGTGTTAGGGAGAATTATTCTCAGAAATATGCTAATTCCCCTGTACCTTAGAGACCCCCAGCTCTTTTTGCTGGACTTAAACCTGGAGAGAGTGAGAGTGATCACACTCGTGTATTTGTCTGTGATTTAGACTGTTTCTTTTGACTTTGGAGTCTGACAAACTCCAAAGGCATCATCTTTACATTGTGTCACACAGCACCTTCAGTGCAGTGGCACATGGAAGTCTTAGATTTCCCAAAGGTTTCAATACCTTCTCTTGGTGAAACTACTGTTTCCAAGAGCAGTGAAATGAAATTGACTTTACTTACAATTTGTAACTTTCTAGACCCAGCACACACATTACCATAGGGTGGTGGAGGGGTTACTTAGTATCCCCTTTGTCTAGTTTCTCATGGAACATTGTTATGTTACCATTTCTACAATTAATGGCAGGGGGCAGTGGTTTACTTTTTGCTACCATTGTGTGTTTTCACCGCAGGCTGCAATTGCAGCTGCAGTAAAACACCCATGGGTGTCCATTTTGTCAAAATGGCCTTGTCTTTTTCTGCCATTTCTTGTTGGAAATGTCATTCTTGAGATTTACTATGTGCGCCAAACCAAGTTTGGTACCTTTGTTCATTTTGTCTTCGGTGGGATTCATGAGTGGAGCCCGCCTCTGGCTTCAACTTGTCTGTGAGGGGCAGGAAGTGAGGGAGGTGCCGGAAACTCCCTGTGCTTAATCCCCTTGGTTACAGGAATGCACCCAAAGGTGATTGGCCGGCTGGCTGTCCTTGTAGGACAGCCACCCTGCTGTGCGAATGACAGCTAGGCTGGAATGAATGGGAGAAACCTGCATAAAAGGCAATGCTTTTTGGCTTGGAAAGTAGTCTACCACTGGACGAAGGAATCCGAAGAAGAACTTGAAAGAAAGGCCTGCTGCAACTCCTAGACCGTTGGTTTGCCCGGTGAAGCCCTGCTGCTGTGCTGGGGCTCCAAATTCGTTTTGACTGGAGAAGTCCTGAAAGGACTATTTCTCCCCTCAAGTTGGTGGGATCAACCCCAAAGTGAACTTATTTGGACATCCTCTCGGAGCTGGCTGTACTTCCACTGCTGCTGGAACCGAAGTGCCAGGGAGAGGAACACCAAACAGAGTGGATCCCTTTTAAGTCTGATCCCAGCGCCAGGAAGATCCTCCGGACTTCCCTGAAGCAGGACTGACTGAGCAGATGCGAGGAAAGACTGAAGTGGTATTCCAAAACTGCAGTGTTGCTATTTGCTGTAGATGCAAGGAGCTGAAACCCCCAAGTGGCGCTGAATTGAAGTCTGCCCATTGCTGCCTCTGACTTTCCCATTGCAGTGCAGGAGTCCCCTGAAGTCCTCCCTCTTGTCCCCACTACTGAGGCCCAGGAACACCAGGATCTGCAGAGCTGTACAGGAGAAGCCAGCTGAAATAATTTCTTCTAACCAAAGGTACTGTAAAGGTAAGAGGACTTACCTCTTGTGGTGTAGCCTTACTTGTTTCCAGTTGACACTTGTCTTGGTAAAAATTGCAGAGTTGCTAGCAGCTTTGACCCCCAGCTTGTGGCCCTTCAAGTGATTATTATTTCTACAAACATGTCTAAAAACATTGTGCAAGACTTTTACTTACCTGCAAAGAAGATCTTCAGCGCCCCTAGTCTTTGCTCAACTAACATTAGCTGTCCTGGCTCCTTGAGAAACTCTTCTTACCTCGAACTCTGTGCTTTACCTTTCCCCCAGGAAAGGGTTAATTTACTTTGCATTGGAGGATTAAAAAGTACTTACAAGTTTATGAATAATTTTTTAACCTTTGCACCAAACTCGGTATTGCTCTAAATGTACCAGTGATAAATCAATGTCCACAGCTTCCTAGCTATTTAAGTCACCTGAGGGTGAAGGAAGTGTCTGTGTGCCATCCCAATGGGTAACATTGGATTAGAGAAACTAAGTGTGTTTTGAAGTATATTTTGAAGTGTTGCACGTTTTGCTCCCTTCTCAAGAAGGCTTATATAACTGACTGTTTAATAATTGTTTAATCAAGAAACCTTGAGTGTCAGAGTTTATTTGAATACTTGTCACTGTGAATCTCTGTGTGAAAACCCTACTGCTCACACTGACCCCTCTTGAGATGAGCCTGGCTGCTCAGCAACACTACCAACCTGTGTAGTACAGACTAATACCAAAGGTTGGGTTCCTATTGCCAGGTCAAGGTTGCTGTAGTCTTCCAAAGCGTACTGCACACAATCTTGCCTAACAAAAGGGCAAGTCAAGGATCTTATCCTGCACAACCTTGTTTGAAGTGGGTTGCTCTAGTCCAAGCCGACATCCTTAGATCCACACCTATAGCTATAGTTCTAGCAGAGGTATCTATATGGTGAGCTGCCGATTTTCTCAATGACCTGTGCAATCAACCTCGCCTCAGACCAGATTTAAAAGCTGCCACTCTATGCATACTTCTATGTATTGCTGGAAAGCCGCAATCTCCTGCCATAATCTGCAGTTTGCTGCCGATAAAGCATCCAAGTTGGCCGGTCACAAGTGCAGCGATGCATTGGCATATACCATCTTACCATAATGCACAAGGAGAAATTACTCACCGTAATGTTCTTCCTATGGATTCTTCTCCCGCAGATTCCTCATCAGATTACTCAGCTGATAGATATTCCTTCCAGCTCCGCTGCTTCGGAAACATTTTCGACTAAGGGGCATAGTGGACCTTGCTCGGCGCCTGGTCGTTGGCTCTGGAAGTTGCGTCAGGCGTCGCAAATACTGCATCACTACGCCCCAACCTCAGTTCCTCCCTTTTTTCCACCCCCGAGCACTAGACGCTGCATAGGAAAACAGCAAGAACAAACGTGCTAAGGAACATGTTACTTACCTGTAACTGTTGTTCTACAGCATCGGTCTGGCATAGATTCACATGCTCATGAATAAAGAATAAACAGCAGTACATACATGCACAACCATGGGAGGTGGCAAGGCTCAACAGAAGACATCTCTTACCTTCTCACCAGGCTCACCTTTAAACAAACCGGTTGTGCAGCACTTCTTAGCCGACCCTGGACTCTTCCATGGAAACCTTGTCGATGCAGTAGAATTCCGTGAAGGTGTGCGTCGACCTCCACGTAGCAGCCCTGCAAATGTCCAGCAGGGGCACACCAGACAGGAACGCTGTTGTAGCAGCAATCGCTCTAGTAGAATGGGCTCTCGGAAGGCCAGGCAGCGGTCTGTTTGCCAACCGGTGATATTGAGCGATGCAGTTGGAGAACCACCTGCAAATGGATACCTTGGACAGGGCATTCCCATGGTTCACAGAACTTAAGTTCACAAAAAGCCGAGAAGTTTTCTGGAAACTCTTCGTGTAGGCCACAAAAAACTTCAGCGCTCTAGCCACATCTAGCAAGTGTGAAGTCCTTTCAGCCGGCAACGAAGACGGAAAAAAACACAGATAACACCAAGAGCTTGTTCAGATGAAATTCGACAGTACCTTGGGCATGAAGGAGGGGTGCGTCCGCAGCACCACCCTCGTCTCATGTAAAGTCAAGTAGGGCAGCTTGCATGGCAGGTCCTGAATCTCACCTACTCGTCTTGTAGAGTTGATGGCAACAAGGAAAGCCGTCTTCCATGACAAACTAGAGCGCAGCTGAATGCATAGGTTCAAATGGAGCCCCCACAAGCCTAGCCAGCACCACATTGAGTTCCAACAAAGGGCAGCAGCCTTCACCGGCAGTAACTAGCGTAAGTCACTTGAGGAACTCCTTAACTTGACTGTGCGACAACAGAGAAGACTGTCCCGGAGATCTGGTGTAGCGGGAGATAGCCCACAGATGTAACTTTATGGAGGCGTGAGCCAGTCCCGATTTAGCCAAGAACAGTAAATACAGAAGCACTTGAGGGGCCGAGACCCTCAGAGGGTTGAGCTTCTGCAAACGGCACCAAGTCGCAAAGCGATTCCATTTGTGCCCATAGCACTTCAAAGTAGATGGCACCCTGGCCTTGGCAAGTACCTTCTTGCAGTCTGCCAGAAGATCGTAGCCACCAAACTCCAACGCTGCAGGAGCCAAGCCTTCAAGTTCAGAGACCCCGGGTTGTGTTGCAGAATTGCGCCACCTTCCCTGGCGAGGAGATACGCGACCACGGGAAGCTTGACTGGAGGGGACGTTGACATGCTGAGAAGGTACAGGTACCAGATCTGCCTCTGCCACGCTGGTGCGTCGAGGATCATCCTGCACCAGTACCGTCCGAGTTGAATGATGACTCGAAGTAGTAACGGCAACGGAGGGAATGCATAGAGAAACAGGCCTTCCCAAGGGAATGAGAACGCGTCCCTCATGCTTCTCCGCTGGGGGAATCTGCTGGCGAACATCCGGCACTTGGTGTACGTCACTGTCGCAAACAGATCGATCTGGGGCCTGCCCCATTTAACAGAAAGGTTGTCCACTTGGTCCTGCCAAAGCTCCCACTCGTGGCAAGAGCGTAGCTCCCTGCTGAGAGAGTCGACGACTATTCTTTACTCCTGCCAGGTGAAACAGAATGAGGAACATCCCCTGGGCGACGGGCCCATGCCCAAGTCCTGTGCCTCTTCGGAGAGTGCTGGGGATCTGTGACCCCACCCCCCCCCCCGTTTCTGGACGTAAAACATTGTGGTGGTATTGGCCGTGAAGACCCTCACCACGTTGCCCTTGAGGGATGGCAGAAACGACTTGAGGACCTTAAACACCGCCCTTAGTTCCAAACTTTGCTGTGAAGCATCTTCTCCTCTGGCAGCACACAGGCCTCTGGCGTGAAGACGCCCGGTGTGGGCTCCCCAACCTTCCAGGGAAGCGTCCATTGTGACCGGCTCCTGGTACGGAGGGCTCTTTAAATCCGTGCCTCTGGCGATATTGGAGCATACACCCCACCACCTGATCACTCGATGGAACTCCTTGTTGAGCGCGATCCTGTCCTGGAAGCCTCCGGAACACCAGGACCCAACGGTTGTCGAGGAATTCCTTCAGCGGGCACATCCACAACCTGCTGAGCCGAATCAGGTATATGAGTATCAGAGTAGAGACTTGCTGGTCCTCACAGTGGCCACATTCAGTGCCAACAGCCGTTGCACTTTGCCCAAGATGGCCGATATCCTCTCCTATGACGGTGACGCCAGGCAGGACACTGTCGAGCCTGGATCCCAGGAACAGCACATCCTGCGATGGAGTCAAGCAGAACGTTCCATAATTCACTGAACTCCAGGTCAGTCAGTAGGCCAACAGTCTTCGCCATGTGGTCGACGGCAATGTCCCTTGATCTGGCCCGGATGAGCCAGTCATCCAGGCAAGGGTACATGTGGACCTCTTGCAGCCGTAGATGGACCAGGCACTTGGCGAAGACTGGGTGCTGACTTCAGTCCGAAAGGGCATTGAACATCGAAGCACAGATACGCGGTGTCCTTTGTGCATGGGGACGTGGAAGTACAAGTCCTTTATATCCAACAACAGAAAGTCTCCCTCCCCCAGCTGGCTGAGCACATGCTGCAGCGTGACCATCCAGAACTTCTAGGACTTTATGAACGTGAGTCGTCCTAGGTCGAGAATGGTCCTCCATCCCCCGGTCTTCTTTCTTACGATAAAGTACCTTAAGTAAACTACAGGGTTCCGTAGTCGGTTTGCAACAGCTCTATCTATCACCCCTTTCCTTAATGTTAGGGAGAATTCTCAGAAATGTGCTAATTCTCTTCTACCTTAGAGACACCCAGTTATTTTGCTGGACTTTAGGACTTTAACCTGGAGAGAGAGAGAGACCTTTTCCCACTCATTTATTTTTCTGTGATTTGTACTCTGTTTCTTTTTGACTTTGGAGTCTGAAACTCCATAGGCATCATCTTTACAATGTGACACACAGCACCTTCAGTGCAGTGAGACAGGGAAGTCGTTTAGATTTCTTAAAAGGTTCAAATACCTTCTCTTGGTGAAACTACTGTTTCCAGAGAAGTGAAGTGAAATTGCCTTTACTTAAATTTTGTAACTTTATAGACCCAGCACACACTATCTTACAATAGGGTGCTGGAGGGGCGACTTAGTATCCCCTTTGTCTAATTTCTCATGTAACTTTTTTATGTTACTCTTTCTACAATTAATGGCTGGTGGCAGTGGTTTACGTTTTCCTACCATTGTGTGTTTCTATCACGGGCTGCAATTGCAGCTGCCGTAAAGCATCCGTGGGTGACCATTCTGTCAAAATGGCTCCGTTTTTTTTTCGCCATTTCTTGTTGGAAAAGTCCTTCTTGAGATTTACTCTGTGCACCAAACCAGGTCTGGTCCCTTTTGTTCGTTTTGCCTTTGGCAGGATTCACGAGTGAAGGCCGACTCTGGTTCCAGCGTGTTTGGCAGGGCAGGAAGAGAGGGAGGAGCCCAAAACTCCCTGTGCTTAGTCTCCTTGGTTACAAGAATGTACCAAAGAATTACTGGCTGGAGGACAGCCACTCTGCTTTGTTATTGACAGCTAGGCTACAAATTAATGGGAGAAACCTGCATAAAAGTTGTGTTAGGCAGAATCCTGTGCAGTGCCCTTAGGGACCACTACACACAATTAAGACTACAGGTGGCAATACAAGTTTTACCTTTGGTACAAGCCTGTACTACTATGTTAAAGTGGTAGCAGTAGCGGAGCAGCCAGGCTCAACTCAAGAGTATATGAGCAGTAGCAGAGATTACACAAAGGGACCACAATTACTGTGACTCAAGCAAACACTGACTCAAGGTTTCAGGTAAAAAATATAAGTACATTTATTTTTAAACCATTTGCAATAAACAGGACACTTCTATTAATTCAAAAACCACACATAAAATACACCACGACTAACCAATTCACTTTGTACAGTATAACTTCAAGATAAGTACCCTGTGTTTGAGCGGACCGGTGTTGTGAAACAAAAGACGTTACCGGGAATACACTTGCGATCACTTTTTGACAGTAATGACTGTTCGGTCTTACTAAAGAAACGCGTATCCGCGGCAAGAAATGTTACCGGGGCAAAAACACACTTAGCACCTGAAATAACCAGAGAGAGTTGGGGGCAAAAATCATAGGCAATACTTTTGTCAAGGCAGACAGAACCAGACAACACGCTTAGACAGAAATTCAAGAGTCAATAAGCCGGAGCCAGTGTCAAGTGGAACCGGGTTCCTGTTGTCAAGGATCACACAGTCGGCTAGTTCACGATTCAACGTAGCCAGGAGTACTTGGATATTGTCAACAGAGGAAGCAAAAGTTATAAGGAGGGAAGACAGGGGCAAGCCTTGGAGGCGAAGAAAAGGGATTCACCCTAATTCCTCGAGCAGAACACGGTACCTTATTCAATGAAGAGGCTGGTGCCAAGGCAGTTGTTCCTTGTAGTTTCCTGCAGATCCACGGTTCCTGGAGCTTCGATCCGAAGGAGGACGTCTGGAGGGGTCTGCACCACACAGGGTTGAAGCCGGCAGCAGCAACGGTGAATAAAAGGTGCGCTCCTTAAAAACAGGAGAGGCTCTTCAGATGGCTATCCGGACCACTACAGAATTGTGCAGCGATTTCGACCACGAAGAGGATCCTCTGGCTGTAGAAGATGAGCTGGTTATCCCCACTAAGCTCAAGGGAAGACGACTCTGGACTGGATCTTCTCTGGTCGTCGAAGGGTAGATAGCTCGGGACTGCAGCAGGGCTTCACCTGGACGGGATAGTTGCAGCAGTCGACTTCTTCTCGGCTTCTCTTCGGTTCCTTGTAGTTCCAGTGGCGACTGACTTCTAGCCCAAGAGACCTGCCTTTTAAGCGAAAATTCACCATTCAAACAGCCTGGCTGTCAATCCTGCAGCAGGGGGGGGTTGTCCAGCCCGGACAACCACCTCAGCCGATCATGGCAAAGTGCGACTTGGGCTTCCTAGGATACCCTGTGCAGGGGGTGACTACACCCCTCCCTCTCATTCAGCCCACCTAGACACCCAGGCGCCTCGAGGAGGGCTTCTTGGCAGAAGCCCGCCAAAAGACAGTGAACAAAAAAGGCAAACCTGGTTTACCGTGCAAAGTAAAACACAAGAAGGACTTTAACAAAAAGAAATGGTGAATAAACCTGACCGGAGCCAAAAGAAAAATTATTTGGTCAAGCGGGTTTAAGTTCGAGGCTAATATAATAGCCTAAAACAATACCACGTTCATATAGTATAATCACGGTAGAAAAGTTAGGGTAGATACCACTGCCACCAGCCAAGTTTAAATGTTAAAAGAGCAAAACAATGCTCTAGGAGGTGCAGATAAAAAGGGCTATGGATTAACCCTTTCCAGTACTCCATGTAAGATGGTGTGTACTGGATCTGGAGTTAATGGCAACTTTACCCTTTTCTGGGGGACAGTAGTCGGCCTCAGAAATGGAGTCGGTGTGAAGTCTAAAATACAACCCTGTGTTACTGCACTGAAGGTGCAGTGTAACGCACAAAAGGGGGCTAGTGAAGTGGTGTACTCCAGAGTCCACAATCACAAAAACAGATGAGACACACGGCAAAACACAAGTAAGAGTGGGAAATAAGGTGTACACTCTTACCAAGTGGAAAAACAAACTCCAGAAATCCAGCAAAGCTGCTGGGGGACTCACTAGGTAAGGGAAATTAGCCATAGAATAAGAATTCTCCCTAACAGTGAGGCTTTTTGCTTGGAAGGCAGAGTCGATCACTGGACGAAGGAATCCAAAGAAGAACCTGGAAGAGACGCCTGCTGCAACTCCTGGACCGTTGGTTTGCTCAGTGAAGCACTGCTGCATTGTTGAAGCTCTGAATTCGCCTCGACTAGAGAAGACCTACAAAAGACTACTTCTCCCCTTAGGTTGGTGGGACCAATCGACCCCAAGACAAGCTCATCTGGAAATCCTCTCAGAGCTAGCTGTACTTCCATTTGTGCTGCAGGAAACGAAGGGCCAGTGAGAGGAACATCAGAATTGAGCGAGTGTCTTTAAGTTCTACCTGAGCTCCAGGGAGATCCTCCGGACTACCTTGAAACGGGACTGACCAAGCCTGAGCCACCTCTATAGAGTGCTGGACACCAGATGCAAGGAAAGTCCATAGTGGTATCCGAGAACTGCAGTGGTGCTATATGCAAGAGTCGTGAGGAGCTGAAACCGCGAAGTGCCACTGATCTGAAGTTTTCCCAGTGCTGCCGCCGACCTTCAATTCGTAGTGCAGGAGTCCCCCCGACGTCCTCCCTCTTGTCCCCACGACTGTGGCCAAGGAACAACAGGATCTGCAGACCTACACAGGAACAGAAGCCAGCTGGAACCAATTTCTTCTAACCAAAGGTACTGTAAAACTAAGGGGACTTGCCACTTGTCGTGTTAGCCTTGCTAGTTCTCAGGAGACTTGTCTTGCAGAGTTGTTTGCAGTTTTGCCCCTCACAAGCCTTCCAGCTTGTGGCCCTACAGTGATTGTATTCTCTACAAATACTTCTTAAACATAGTGCAAGACTTTTACTTGCCTACAAGAAGTGCTTCAGCTCACCTAGACTTTTGTTAAATTAACATTGGTTGGCCTGGCTCCCGGAAAGACTCTTCTCACCTCTGACTTTGTGTTTTACCTTTACTCCAGGAAAGGATTAATTTACTTTGCATTGAGGGGGTTCAAAAGTACTTACCAGCTTCAGAATATTCGTCAACCTTTGTTTTATTCCCAAACCCTTTTCTTGGACACCAAACTCAGTATTGCTCTAAATGTACCAGTGATATATTAATGTCCACAGTGTTCTAGTTATTCAAGTCACCTTAGGGTGTAGGAAGAATCTGTGTGTCATCCCAAATGGGTACTTGCCGATTTAGAGTATGTATTTTGGAGTGTATTTTTGTGTTACATAGATATTGCTCCCTTCTGAAGAAGGTTTATATAAACTGACTGTTAAATCAAGAAACCTTGAGTGTAAGTGTTTATTGCAATACTTTTCACAGAATCTGTGCAAAAACCCATCTGCTCACATTGACCCCTCTTGAGATAAGCCTGGCTGCTCAGCCACAATACCAACCTGTGTAGTACAGACTTCAAACAAAGTTTGGGTTACCTATTGCCAGGAGGACAAGGTTGGTGTAGTCTCCCAAAGGGTACTGGACACAATCTTGCCTAACACTTAACATAGCCTGAACTTCCAGCAGCAGCTGAGGGATGTACTGTTCCTGTTGGGCCACCAGTGGTATTCAAGGACACTTCCGTTGAAACTTTAAGGTGTGTCCGTGGGCGAGTGTGTCCAGCACCCATCTGTCGGTGGAGATGGTCTCCCACACGCCAGGTTCGCCAGCCAGCCTCACACCAGGGTGTAGCAGTTGGGGCCCGGCGCCTTAGATGGTTCAGTCCTGCTTTGTGGTAGGCGAGCCGCCCAGGTAGCCACCCTGGGAACCTTGACGACGACTGACAAGTTTGAAAGCCTTGGAGCAACCGCTGTTGGCTTCCTGAGTCAAAGAGCAGGAGGGTTGGCGGTAAGAGGACGAGCCCCTGCCAAAACCCTTTGAAGATCTGCTAGACTTCGCTCTGGATGAACGAAAGGACGGCTGGTGTTGCTGCAGAGTGCCCAAGACACAGGCAGTCTGTCGGTCTTGATGGCCTGGAGGGATTGACTACCTTCCCGAACAGGTTGACTCCGTCGAACGGCATGTCGAGGACCCTCGTCTGGACCTCCTGCCTGAAGTTGGTGGCTTTGAGTGAGCCAAGACGGTGAAGGCAAACCCTGTTGCCCATCTGGCAGAAACCCATGTCCGCAATGTCCAGTATTACTGTGATGGCGTGGTCCTGATGCCACCTCGCCTTCTTGGACGATCTCCAAAGCCTTGACCCCGCTTGTCGTCGGGGAGGAAATACAGGAGAGGAGCCATCTTGTACCAAATCCCCCGGTCATATCTGGCCACGATCGTCAAGGTATTGGCCGCTTTCACAGTCGTCACCGCCGGGAGGATTACCTTTCTACCCATAGAATCCAATTTCTTCCCCCCGGGGGGTACAGATGAAGACGATCAACTTGACTACTACTTCCTGGCGGCCGCCGAGACCAATGAGTCTGGCGACTGTTGAGACTGCACTCAAGTCTGTCTCTCTTCACTGGGGCTGAAGCAGGGTTCTTCAGCATTGCCAGCCCATCATCCCAGACGTCATCCAGGAACGGTACCGACAGGATAGTCTTCCTCTTCGCCTTCCGACGTTGGTAAAGGTAGCCCGCCTTCTCCACCTCCGGGGTGAGCTGAAAAAGCTCTGACGCCCGGCCAATCATGGAATGAAAAGATCCCACTTCGTCCGGCAGAGAGGCTCTTGGCGCCAGCAATGCAGGGTCTCCCAGTCCTGCGTCATCGTCCGTATCAGTCTTCATGTCTGTCCCCATCCCCCTAGGGATCAGAGGGAAGGTTGCGGCAGTTGGAATGGAGGTGCAGGGTGTCTCCTCTTCATGGCCGGTGGCTGCACCAGTGTCAACAGGGTTACCGGTGGTGCCGCTGTCCGTGTCGTCAGCAATCTCCTCTGAATCTCCGACACCAGCGTGTGGAGTGTCTAGAGGATATACTGCAACAAATCTCAAGAGGGCCCCTGGGGAACAGGGTCACTGGGCCCAGTGCCCAGGTCGTCATCCCCACCGATGGTACGGACGCCGCCGCCTCTGGCGGCATCTCAACATTCCCATCATCGTCACCACTGCGGAGGTGTGGACTGAAAGTATCTCCTCATCGTCGGACGAAGAAATGTCCGTGCCCTGAAGTTCTCCCCCCTCCACCCCCCTTTCTTCAGGTCCTGAGGGGTTGGTCTCGGACTGAGGTCCGGCATCCTTATCTCTAGGGTCTTTACTATCGACTTCAATGAAGACTGCCTCCTGACCAGCAGAGACTCTTGCTTCCGCAGGGCACCCTGGACGGGGTCAGACCCTTTTGCCTTCGAAAGGGAGGCCACCGCCATCTCAACGGAGAAGGATGATTTGGCCTGGACTAAATGGGCCTTCAAAGGCAGGTCAGCCATCTTGGTCTTCGCCACGGGCAGCTTGGATGCCTTCTCCTGCTTGGCCTTCTCCACGGGCGGTTCGGACACCTTACCCTGTTTGGCCTTATTCAGTGTTTCCCGCAGCTTCCCTGGGGTAGCTGACTGCCTCCTGGATGAAGAGCTGGAGCGGTGGCTTGGATCGAGGCAGATGGAGACTATAAACGTGCCCTGACCGTCGCGGGACCCGCTGGTGCGGTAACCCCGACGGAAGCAGACTTGGGTTCTTTACCTTGTGTTGGGCCCCCATGGATGGCGTGCCCTCAAAGGACTTAGAAGCCCGTTCAGGTTGGCTGGATCCAGAAAAAGAATGCCCCTGACAATCACCTGGGGTAGAGGCCCTGGCCTGGAGCCATGCCGCCAACCGAATGTGTCGATTCTTCATTGTGCGCTTGGTGAAGCCACGGCAGATCTCACAATCTTCTTTATGCATCGGGTGTAGACAATACAGGCACTGGGAATGCATGTCTAAATAAACATTTCCGCAAACCGGAGCTGGTGCACAGCTTGAAGAGGGAAGCTCTGTCCTTCTCGTCCCACATAATCCGGTGCAGTGTAGGCCTGAAGAACTTATGGAAGCTTTCAAGAAGAACACACTGCAATTTCAGCCATTGAGGGGCAATGAAAGATGCTGAAAAACGGATCCCCGTTATGGGAAGATTAAGCGATGGAGCACCCTGGCTCGATTGACCGAAAAATAGGATTTTCCTATCAAAAAAGTGAAAAAACACAAAAGCTCGAAGAGCAAATCGCGAGTACTCCCAACACTTGAACGTGCGGTAAAAATCTGAAGATGGCTGCCAGAGGAGGGCTTAGGGAGAGGGCAGTCATTGGCTGGGGGCAGTATGACCCAGAGCTCAGTGATTGGTTTATAGGAGAAAGACAGTTTAGAAACGGAACTGAAACTTTTCTTTTACCAAGGATTCCCATCCCGACGGGGGAATATTCATGAGCATGGGAATCCATGCCAGACCCCATGCTGGAGAATGAGCCCTTAAAGAAGTAACAATAGGCCTCCAAAGGAGGAACAATTGAACAAACACTACAAGTAGTGTTAGAAAAATCTCTTAATTATTCCTTTTAAAAAACCTGTGGCAGAAAGAGAGAAAATGGAACCAGCGGACCATCACCAAGTCAACGTGAAAGAGAAGATGCGTGCCAATCACTGACTGAGTGGGGATGGATGGGAGGGAAGATGAACAAGTTACTTAACCCTAGTAACCTTCTTTCGACTGGATGTTCCTCATCTTTGATATTCGATATCCAGCTTCAACTGTTTCAGAATTTTATTTTTTCGGCAGAGGGAGCTGTGCGTCGACTGCGTCGACTATGTCCCTTGAGGGCTTCGGTCCACAGGATGTAATCGAAGGCATATATAGCACGTGCAGTGCCAATTGGCTTCAGTTCTGTTTTTTCTTACAGTAGAAATATCGGCATAACGACGGGTTTGACCATACTCCGCCTTGAAAGAACTAAAGCTGTAATAACATGGGAAATTCTGTGGGGTAGGTTGGCAGGGCGATGAGGAATACGTGGGAGGAACATCCAGTCAAAAGAACAATACTAGGGGTAACTAACTTGTTCTTTGAATGGATTGGGTCCTCCCACGTATTCCTCATCTTTGATAGACTGCCAAAGTAGTTTTTGATTTGGTGGAGGGAGTATAATTTAGATTATAATTGTATTCATGAACCGAGTGCAGGACTGCTTTTCCAAAACTTCCATCCTGACAGAGGTAAGATTCCAGGCAATAATGCTTTGTGAACGTGTGAATAGACGACCACGTTGCTGCTTCACAAATGATTATCATCGGTACACCCCTTTGCAAGGTTGTAGAGGTAGCCATGCCCCTGGAGGAATGGGACCTTAAACCTTAGAAGGTAGAACAATCTTCTGCCCTACGTGAAAATCAGAAATTGTGTCGTCAGTGGAATTTTCAAGTATGAACATTCTTCTGACGAACGCTTAAAGATGGATAGCGCAGCCAAATAGCCATTAATAGTACCAATCTGGAATCCCAGATTGGCTAAAGATAGCAGAAAGGATAAGACATCCAGTGTTTTACACAGAAAAGTACACTCTTCTCTGCACCAGTCACAGAACTCATTTCAACAGCAACGGTACAAAGACTTTGTTGTTGGCCTTCTGGCCGAAAGCAAACTCTCCATTACGTAATCCTGTAGGTCTTGTCAGAACCAATGCTGAAGAATCCTGCAGGAGTGAAGCTGTTCCTCTAAACCCCCAAAGCCTGCCTGCCCAACAATCCTGTAACAATAAAACTACTGGACAGGCAAACCCAAGGGGAAAGAGGAATTGGATTGAGAGAAAAAGAGACAACAAGTCTGGAACTCTCTGGAACTCCTACTGCTGGCACTTCTGTCTGTCTTCGCTGGAATGATCTTATATTTTTTTTCAGTACTGTTCCTAAAATAAAAATGCAGTCTTAGAATACCTTTCTTTTTTCGATTACTCTACTATGACTAACTTTCAGACTACTTAATTCTATTACCAGTAGCCTAAACTCGAATTGCTGTTAGGCTATTTCTTATGTGGTCATGTAGCTATACTGTAGGTAGTCTGCTGTCATTCGATTCTTGACAAAGTAGCATCATTTATCTTTTCTTCTACACCACCACCAATGTCCTTAAAAATAAACACCCAGAAACTTATTACTGCTACTACTCCAGTTTTGAAATAACTTTTGAACTAAACTTTTTAGGAATAGAATAATACCTTGTATTATATTGGACGAAAATAATCAAATCAGAAGAATTGTGCTTCAGCAAAAGGCGTCAAAAGTTTTCGTACAGCCTCCGTGAGGAAACGCGCTCGTATTGAAGAAATAACGAAATCCAAGATGGCCGCGACGCTTAAACGACGTTGTTAGGTCTTTTTTCTAATCGCGCGCATCCAATTTCACTCAGTACTTGCTCGCGAGCAACACGGCATTGCGAAACCGACTCGCACTCGTAGAAAAATTAAATTACGCGCATGCGAGCCAAACAAACTCGAGCCGCGCTCGCAAAAAATGAAGTTAGTACATTTTAATGTTAAAACATTAGGAACACGGCGAATAGAACCACGCGCCTTATTAGTGGTTACAAAAAAAACAAATACGTGCTTACCATCTTATTAAAGTTACCAGTCTTACAAATTGTTGTTTCAATTTCAGTAGAAAAACTTTAACATAAATTGTCACTTGAATCACAATAAATTAATCTCTAAAGATCCAAAAGTTCACTTAGCTTTGTCCTTCACGGGATGACTGGATTCAGCAGCTCAGCACCGAAGTCACTTGCAACTAGTTTCAGAATACAGTTGCTCAGCTTCAGAGTCACTCGAAACTAGTTTGTTTCTTCTACTGCAGTCTTCATAAACTTGACTATTATGTTGAATGTAAAGCTATAATACTGTAATCTACCACTTATTATGTGAAAATAAACCTTATCTACTGGAGCTAACTAAAACATGACCTACTCTGGTAAGAACTTTAATGAAAAGGCAGTTTAGAACTTTTAAGAACATTCTACAATGACAACACAATGCTGCCTGCAGTAAGCTAAACCAATCACTGCTGAGAAAGTGTTCCACCATCTTGGCCTGGGAGAATCTCATCTTTCTAATTGAAAAAAGTAGTTAAGGAAATATGAACAATTCTTTTAGTGACATTTTCTACCCTCCCACCTGGGATGAGTGAAATAATTAAATACTTTAACAAACCTCTCTTTCTAGCTTTCCAGGAATAATAGCTGTAACTTCTAAATGGACCCTTGCAAATGTGAGGTACAAAATGTGAAAACCTGACAGGTCTCAATCCTTGTATCTCTGTCTTTTAGAAACCAAGCGTGAAGGTGGAGTCTCTTGACCTCTGGATGGAGAAGCGGACCCCCCTCCAGCGAGAGAAGGTCTTCTCTTTGTGGAAGACGCATTGGAGGACAGATGGATATGTCCAGAAGGTCCGGGTACCACGTCCCCCTGGCCCAATCCGGGACAATCAGGATCATGTGTTTCCCGAACTTTCTCAACCTCCTGATCACAAGAGGAATGACGGGGATTGGAGGAAACGCATACAGGAGTGGACATTCCCAATACACCACAAACATGTCTCCTAGAGCTCCTCTTGGGGGTAATTTCCTGGAGTAGTACAGTTTGCACTTCCGGTTGACATTGGTCATGAACAGATCCACTTGAGGGGTTCGCCAAAGGGTGAAGACCTCTTGAAGGACTCCCTGAGCTAGTTCCCACTCCTGGTAGACCACCCTGCCTGCTCAGAGCGTCCACCGACGTGTTCTCTCTGGCTAGGTGAACTGCCGACAGGGAGATTCCTTCTTGAATTGCCCAGTACCAGGGCTGCATTGCCCCTCTGCACAGTGGTTGTGACCCTTCACCACCTCTCGTTGAGATACTACATGGCCACTGTGTTGTACGTCATTATCAGGACATTCTTTTTCCGTACATAGGACTGAAAGGCCTTCAGCGCTAGGCTAAATGCCTCAGCTCCAAAAGACTGATATCTAGTTTGGACTCTGATGGAGACCAACGACCGCCGACAGATTGTTGGTGCAGGCTCCCCACCCCGTGACTGAGGCGTCCGTCACTACCGTCATCTTCTGCCATGGTTGCCAAAAAGGTTCTCCCTTCATAATGTTGTCCTCGCAGGCCCACCACAGAAGATCTTGTGCGACCCTGCTTGGAACCTGAAGTAGGCCAGACATCCTTCCTGAAATGGGACCATTGAGTTCTGAGAGCCCAATGAAGGGACCTCATCCTCAGGCGGGCCTCTGGCACCAGGTAAATGCAGGATGCCATGAGGCCGATCAAATTCAAAAGAAAAAATAAATAAAAATAAATCAAAGGCACTGGGCACTTAAAAATGCAGTGACCATCTGTAGAATGTCTTGAGCCCTCACCTCGGGTGGTGAGCTATTTTCCCAAAGATGTATCCAGAACAGCTCGATGAACTGGAGTTTGAGAAGGTGTCATATGGGTCTTGTCATTGAGGGAGAAGCCCAGTCTGAAAAGAGTGGCAAGTGACGTTGAGATGATCCAAGACTTGTTGCAGAGAACGGCCCTTATCAGCCAATCGTCCAGGTAAGGCTATTTATTATGTATTTATACATTTGTAAAGCGCAACCAAGCCCTGGGGCATCCGGGCACATAGCTTAAGGATATGGTTACAGGTTAGTTTGCAGTGGTTGTGGTGTTAGTCGTACCACATGGCTCACATATATGTTGAGTTGCATACAAATTGTCAAGCAGCAGGTACATTGATTTGTTACATACAGGTTAGATGCAGCCTTCTTGGGCGAACAGCCAGGTTTTCAAGCGTTTGCGGAACGACCAGAGCGGCAGGTCTGCTCTGGGAGCTAGTGGCATAGAGTTCCACTGTTTGGCCGCTATTACTGGGCAGCTGCAGCCTCCAGCTTTTTGTAGTTTGAATCTAGGGATAGTAAGAAGGTGTAAGTAGACAGTTAGGGTAGGTCTATTGGTCTTGGCGATTTGGTTGGCAAGGTAGGCTGGGGCGCTATTGGATAAGCATGTGTGTGTTAGGGCAGGAATTAGACTTTAATATGTGTCTGTACTGGTAACCAGTGAAGGTTTCGCTTTGCTGTGGAGATCGTGTCTTTTTTGGGGATGTTGAGAGCGTCTCAGATTGCATTATTTTGGATTATTTGCAGTTTATTGATGTTTCTGGAGTTTGGGCCTGCATAGAGGGAATTACAGAAGTCAATTCTCGATAGGATGAGTGCTCTGGCTAGTGTGACGCAGTTGTCTGTCGTTGGGAAGGGTCTGCTGGCTGTGAGCAGTTTGGCAGTGTAGGCTGCCGATGAGGCAATGGCATTGACTTGTCTAGAAAGAGACAGGAGTCCAAATAGACCACGTTGCCATCCATATTAAAGGATTTGTAGGTTTGTGGTAGGTAGTTTAATCTAGAGGGGTTGCCAATGAGTAGTTTGGTTTTTTAGTCGTTCGGACAGAGCTCATGATGTGCCATCCAGGCTTGAATTATGAGGTAGACATTGTTCAGAAGTTTAGTGTCTGAGTCGAAGTTGCCAGAGATGGGTAGGAGTATATGGGTGTCGCCAGCATAGTTTGCATTTGGGACGCAGAGTTTGACTAGAAGTTCAAAAAGCAGTTTTGTAAACACATTGTCGAGAGTAGGGGAGACACAAGAGAGACCGGGGTGAATTCAAATCTGGGGATGGAGACATTGTTAGGAGTGGGCAGATCAGGTGGCATGTTTACTGGGGCAAGCTTAGACGATTTGTCTTTGATTTTATAATGAAGTGAGGCAATTTTGTCGGAAAGTGCATTTAGAATGTTGGTGCACCAGATAAGGTCCTTGATGCATTGGTCAGGGGTAGGGGGCAGGTGATTCAAGCACCTGCAGTATCGTGAAAAGTTCTTTGGTGTCAGAGTTGGTATTCTTGATTCTCGTATTGCAAGTGTTACTCTTCGCTTGGATGGAGGCAGCCATCTATTCAGACGCTAGGGAGTTGAAGACATGCTTTCGGTGGTAGTTTTTTTTCCCCCAGATGCCATCTGCTGTTCTTTTGGCCGTGCAGAGGTTTTTTAGGTTGCCAGTAAACCATGAGTTGGAGTGGGTGATGGGTTTAGGTTTGCAAAGGCCTAATGGGGACACTTTGTCAATGGCCTCTTGTAAGGTTTGGTTGTAAAGTGTTACTAGGTTGGTAGGATTAGAAGTGGTGTTTGTGTGAGTGGTGATTGGGAGTAGTAGAAGTAGGTTGTCCGGTGTGATGTTCTTGTGGTTTCTTGCGAAAGCCGCTGGGATGGGTTGCAGTGGGATGTTAGGCTTAGATGAGAACTGATATTAAATTGAATTATATTGTGGTCTGACCACAGGAAAGGTGTGTTAGCTAGGATATTGGTTTGACAATACAGGTGAGCTAGCCAATCTAGTGTACGTCCTATGTCGTGGGTGGGGCTCGTAATTCTGAGGATAAAGCCTTGTGCTTCTATAGTGTTGGCAATGGTGTCAGCCTGGGAGTCGGACGGGTCGTTCAAACCTAGGTTGAAATCTCCCAAGATGATAATTTTTGATAAAGGTTTGTTGTTAGTGGTGAGAAGGGTAGCTATATCTTCCTCAAAGGATGTAGGGGGCCAGGCGGTCTGTAAATCAGGTGGATGGGTAAGGGTGGATGAGGCAGAATGCGAGTTTGAACAAGATAACTTCCCCTGATAGGAAAGTTTGGCTGGTGGTGGTTCTCATCTGGATGTTATTTTGACAATGAGCACCACTCCCCCTCGTTTAGAACCTATTCTATCCTTCCTAGCGATAGTGTATCCTTTAGGTATGGCAATGGGGAGGATAGGGCTGGCTGCTGCATGAAGCCAGGTTTCTCCGATTGCTAGGAAGTCAAGGTCTAAGGAGATGATCAGGTCAGCTACGTCTAATGCGTGTGCCAGGAGGGATCCCGTGAACCCCGCCCTCTCCTGAGACTAGCTGCCACTACCCCCATCAGTTTGGTGAAAACCCTTGGGGCGGAGATCAGCCGGAATGGCAGAACCCTAAATGGATAATGAAAACTGCCAACCGCGAACCTAAGGTATTTTATGTGCTTGAGATGGATTGACACACGAATATAAGCACCATGAAGGTCTAATGAGACCCTCCAATCCTGTAGTTGGACGGCCTGAAGATCTGAGAAAGTGTAACCATCTTGAACTTGTCCTTCCTGAGAAACTTGTTCAAGTATCTCAAGTCCAAGATGGGTCTCAGTTGTCCGTCCTTTTTGGGTATTAGGAAGAACAAGTTACTTTCTTACCTGGTAACGTTCTTTCGATGGGATGGTCTGACGACGTATTCCATACGTATGACAGGTAATGTCCACAGCTGTGCTGCTTCGGAAAATCTTTGGCGTCTGCGTCCTGCGTCGATGACGTCGATGCGCCGTCCCCGAGGACCTCCTCCGACAGCCGACGTCACCCGATGTGATAAGTAGGACGCACAACGCCCATAGCCTCAGTTCCGTTTTTTCCGCGAGCGTGTTCGCTTCATGAATCTCGGTACACCTCGACTCTTTGGAGTTTGCTGTTTTCAATTCTCGGTTCGTTGAACCTGTTCGTTTTTTTTGTGAAGACCTGTTCGTGGCGGTATCTACTTGGTCTTCATCCCCGCGTCGGGGCTTCAAGAAATGCGGGGACTGTGGGTCCAAGATGTCGGTCACGGACTCGCACGACGCCTGCCTCTGGTGCCTCGGGGAGGCCCACGATACGGACGACTGTCGACTGCCAGTCTCTCACGGCAAAGGCCTTGCGGGAACGCAAGAAGAAGCTGTCGGTAGGTCGGGTGTCTAAGCCCGGAAGTCGAGGTCTGCGGGGCTTTTGACGGATGACTCAAGGGGGAACTCTCCACGTCATCGTCGGAAGGCCAGTGGGTCTCCTTCCAGGAGTTGGTCTCGCCCCTCCTCCGCCTCTTAGAGGCATTCCCGGAAGTGCCGGCATCGGTCGCCTTCCCCGTCCTCTTCGGAGGACTCTGCCCGTCGGCGGGTCGCTTATCCCTCCATGCAAGCGACACCGGAGGAATGGGCTTCCTTCGGGAAGCAGATGCTAGCGATTCTTTAATCGTAGGGCACCGGTCCGTCCGCGCCTCCGAGTGGGGTCGGTCGGCACCGGTCGAGAGACACCGCTCGTACGCCTTCGGGCTCGGGTGGTTGGCACAGCTCGCGGGAGAGGTCCCGCTCGGACAAGGGTAGCCGTTCTCGCAATGCCCGTTCCAGGTCCTGGTCCTCGACGCGTCGGTAGGTCGGGTTTGTGGCATAAAGCAGTAAGAACCACATTCAGATCCCACTGAGGATGCAGGTTACGCACAGGTGGATACAGATGCAATAGACCTGCCAAGTGCCTTTTAATGACCGGGTTTGTCAAAGAAAAGGAGCAAGAGTCCGAAGACAGGTAAGCGACACAAGGAGCCGATCTGGAATCCTCAAAGAGTGGTTCCCCAGTGGATTGTCCTTATCACATCGGGTGACGTCGGCCGTCGGAGGAGGTCCTCTGGGACGGCGCATCGACATCGACGCAGGACGCAGACGCCAAAGATTTTCCGAAGCAGCACAGTTGTGGACATTACCTTTCATAGGTATGGAATACGTTGGAGGACCCAATCCCCTCGAAATAACAGTTACTCACCGTAGTGACTACCTTACTCCTAAGTCCATAGTCCCCTTTCCGCCATACTTTTGGGAGAATACCAAGCACTCCTTACAGGATAACGGGTGGATGGAACTCCTTTACTGAAAGAGGTTTTTGAGAACAGCTTGCACGAACTGAGAATCTGCTCTGGAGCTTGGGTCTAAGCAGTAATGTTTTTACAAAAGCTGATGGGGAAGCCCACATATAGCTGCTTTGGCAATGGTTTCCATATTTTTGGAAGGCAAAGGCAGCTGCCTTCCCGCGCACCAGATGGGCATGAATTCCCTTAAGAGGCTGAAGGCCCTGAATGGTATACACCTCAGAGTTACAGGAAGCAATCCATCAGGAAATAGTTGCTTTCAAGGCCGGCTTTCCTTTTGGGTCACCGAAGGTCACCAAGAGCTGGGAAGAGCTCTGAAGATTAGATGTCCTGTCCAAATAAAACTTTAAGAACTTGCCTTACATCCAAGTTATGCAAAATCCTCTCAGCATCTGAGGCCGGTTCTGGGAAGAAAACTGGTAAGGAAATAGGCTGGTTCAGAAGAAAGTCAGAAACTACCTTCGGAAGGAAAGAAGGATTGGTCCAAAGGACAACCTTATCATTGTGCAAGGTGAGGAATGGATGTTCTACCAACAAGGCCTGAAGCTCACTTACACGCCTTGCCGAGGTCACCGCAATCAGAAAAGTAATTTTCCATGCAAGGAATTTCAAGTCCACCGTAGCCATGGGCTCAAAGGGTTTGTGGCATAAAGCAGTAAGAACCACATTCAGATCCCACTGAGGATGCAGGTTACGCACAGGTTGATACAGATGCAATAGACCTGCCAAGTGCCTTTTAATGACCGGGTTTGTCAAAGAAAAGGAGCAAGAGTCCGAAGACAGGTAAGCGACACAAGGAGCCGATCTGGAATCCTCAAAGAGTGGTTCCCCAGTGGATTGTCCTGAGGTCTCTAAAAAAGGAAGGCAGTAACCATGGGATATGGTTTCCAAGGCCCAAGCATCCGAAGTAAGGTATCGCCATTCTTCTAGGAGGTGGAGACAGTTTGCCCCCACTGGTGAACACCTCAGAGGTTTTGAGTTGGCTGACGCAGTGGCAGATGGTAAAGATGCCCCTGCATGAGCTTCATTTGCACCTCTCCCTCGTCCACCACGAGGGAATCATCAGTGGCCCCTTGACCAGTCATTGCACTTGCCCTTCCAACTAAGTAGTAGCAAAAAGATCTACCCTTCCAAGGTGGTCATGTCAAAAAGGCCAAGGTTGCCTAATAAATAGCTGCACCTAAAGATTTGGCTGCCGCCTTCTGTGATGCTGGAAATGCATCGGAGGGACAGGGCCTCCGTATCCTTGTCCTTTACCGTTTATCGTGTGTTCTGTCGTGTTTTCTGCGCAGAAGTTCATGTGGGACTCCTGGGGGTGCAGCTGGTGTACAGATCCATGGGATACCCTTATGGCACCCATGGGTGGGGGGTACAACCCTGCATCGCTAGTGAATGTTTTTGGGCACCCGTGTGTGGCCCACAGAGCAGGGTATGGGCTGGTGGCAGCTCCATGCTGAATTTGACAGGTGCTCAGAGTATCCTCCATTTTGTGATAACCGGGCCCTGTCATTGGAATTAGTAGATCCCTGATGGAACCAAGATGGCCCCCGTGGCCTCTTGCCTTCCATCACCTGTTACCTTGGTTTTCCCGAAGCCCCGGGAAGCCCTGACTCTGTCCCCTCCCCCTGAAACTGGCTGTTGGATGGAAGTTCCATATATGGTAGTATGGGGAAGTGCTGCCCAGACTGGCTGGAGCCTTCCCCAACGACCGTATGTTGTGGGTATGCCTGTTGGTGGGACCTGAGTGAATTGAGTGTGTGACGAATACACATTCTGTGTTGTGGAGGTCTAGTATCTGGTATTTGACAATGACTGAGACAGCCCTGCCCAAAACTGGTATGAATGCAGTGTGTAGTGTTGAATGGCGTGGTACTTGTCCGAATCCACATTATGTTGTGAGTGTCTGGATGGAGAAGAATGGCCTGAAAGCACTGTGCGCCTGATTGGCTGACAGACTGCCTTCTGAGTGATTGGTTACCTGAGTGTGACCCAGCAGAATGAATGGGAGATCAACAGTATATCTGGGGGCCTCTCACTGTTACAAATCTTTCAGAATCTGGAGTTGAAACGGGCGTTGAAACTGAACCTTAAAGCCCTGCTGAAAGAGAAGCATTGCTGTTGCTCTACTTCATCGATCTGAAAGCTGCTGTGTCTTCAAGAACTGATCCAGAGAGGACCTGGTTAGGCGCCCTCTTTCCAAGCTATAAGGAACTATTGTGCGCTGCTAACCTTCGCCAAAGCGCCCTGGAAGTCAGCCTATGAAACAATGTCCGCCGGAGACCGGGACCGCCAACGAGAAACGAAGAGAAGCACCAGACAGCCGTCCACCGTTGACCTAGGTTTGCATGTTTGCTATAGCCACTGGAGGCCCGTCGAAGTTAGTTGCCCAGAAGCGGGGACTGCTTGACGCTGTGCCGTCGATGACTGAAGCCGGAACGCTCCTTTGCCTTAGACATTTGATTCCCAGACGCGCTCGTCCGCATCGCCGACCGCCTTAGCCCACCGGAGAAGGCCAGGTCGTCGACGTGCCGAGGAGCATCCACCAGTGGGTTTCCTGCCACCCAAAAACCGTAGAGACGTCGGACTCCTCAACACCCTTGCTGGGCCAAAGTTCTTCACAAATTCTTTGCAGTCCTGAACTATTGACATCGAGGTGCTCCGCACGCCTCATCCTTGCAGGACGTCTTTGATTCGTCGTCGACTAGCACCGCCAGGACCGAAATCTGCTGCGTCAATGCCATTGAACTTTTCATCGAGGATCATCAACGTTAAATTCACCTTCTTTCGAGGCCAGTCGACAATCTGTGGCTCCTGCTTTAAAGGGAGTCACTCTAGAAGGATCCATTGATGCCTCCTCGAGGAACTCTGCTATTCCAGGTACATTGGGGTGGTAGAAACATTTTAGAAGGGAATAAGACTCATTGAACAATATATGGACTGGGCTTGTAGTATATCTTTATTTTACAGGTTGCCCAGGTTTGGGGGGGGGATCTCTACACAGAACTGTGTCTAGTGGTAGGGGCCAGTATTCTGCCATTTGTTCTAACCAATTGCTTTCCTCCTATGTCTATTGGTGGTTACCTTTATTAATTGCTTTGTGTGACATTGGACCAGAGTACAGTTGATGCACTTTAATGAAATCTGATAATTGTGTCACCACTTAGAACTGTATATATTTGCCATTGTAGATTAACAGGGCACAAAGTGAGTTATTGTGATTGTGTATATAACTTGTACCTTTAATTATATAAAGACTTAACTAATCCAGTGTGCGGACATTCCTTTGAGGGTGCTTGGGGACAACATATAACTTAAGAACCAGTCCGCATCACCTCCTGAGAAGCTAGGCCTTGATTGCTCGTCCATAGCTAGTGAATAGACAATCTTGGCTGGGGTCCTCTGTGTCTCTCTGCCATATAGAGAGCAGGAGTACAGACAACCCCATCCAGTCTTTACACCTTCGAGGTCTGCAACTTGTCAAGACTCTAGTTAGCCTTGTTGCCAAAAACGTGAGACCCGTCAAAGGGTATGTTGAGAAGTCTGGATTGCAAATGTGGTGCAAAACCTGACTTTCTCAACCACGCAAATCTGCGCATAACGGTGCTTGTAGCTATTGATCTGCTGATGCCGTCAGCAGAATCCAGACCTGAATTAACAGAATCACACATGGTCACATTGCTGTCTCCAACTATGGCTAAGAATCCATCTCTTTCATCCCCTTCAGGAATGTGCTCTGCCGCCATGGAAATGCAGTCCCATAGAGTGAACATAAATTTTGCAAGGGCACATGTGGAGTTTGCAGATTTCAGTGCAATACTCCCTGCAGAAAATACCTTATTTGCCCATCCATCTACTCTTTTGTCCTCATCTGGAGGGATGGTGGGGTAAGCCACTTGCTTAGAAGTTGCAGTAGCTGCCTGTACCACTAGACTCTCTGGAGGGGGTGTTTTGACAGGTAGTCTGGGTAATTACTAGAAGGGTCGTGGTACTTGGTCAAATTTTTATTTACAGCTGGAATGGTTTCCAGTGTTTCACAATTCGTCACCCTTTCTTGCAGAGCAATGTGAAACAGTAACATGGATCTGACCGAGGACCCTTATCCAGAATCACTGTCAGATCATCCTGTTCGAATGGCAATGGATGCTTACTCCATCCCATTTAGTCTACGACCTTAGACATTATTTATAAACATTTATAAAGCGCGCCACAGCCCTGAGGCATAGGGCGCTGTTACAAGACAACATACTTAGTTACAGAATACATTAATTCATATTTACATCAGAAGTACAGGTGAGCAGGAGAAGTGAGGCAGGAGGAGGAGGAGGCCGGCCGTGTTATTTGAAGAATGTGGTTTTTAACACTTTCTGGAACGCTGGGAGGGACGTTGCAGCTCTGAGTGTGTTGGGAAGGGCATTCCAAAGTTTGGGTGCAATATGTGGGAACCCAATCCCACCATCTTTGGCCCTTTTGATGGGAGGGATGCGAAGTTGTTTGCTGTGGCAGATTCTTTTAGGACGTGAGGAGGCATCTCTGATGATGGTTTCTGAGAGGTAAGGCGGAGCTGTGAGAGTTGAGCACTTGAGTGAGGGTCTTGAAGGTGATCCGATCATCAACAGAGAGCCAGTGCGCAGCTCGCATGGCCTGCACGATGTGGTCTCTTTTCGGGATGTTTAGTGCTGCTCTCAGGGCATCATTTTCTATGACTTGGAGTCTTTTTAGATTTTTTGCAGAGGTGCCAGCTAAGAGGACGTTGCAATAATCAAGTTTAGCCCCAATAATGGCTCTGGCTATTGACAAGCAGTTCTGTTTGGAGAGGAATGGTTTTACTGCATTTAATAGCTTGGTGGTGTGGGCCACTGAGGAGGAAATGGTTTTAACCTGTCGTGTCATTGACAGAGTGACATCTAGGTAGACCCCCAATGTCTTAACTGAAGAGTAGACCGATGTGATTGAGTTATCGATGGTGAAGTTGCAGTATAGTTTACCTAGTTCGGATAATGTTTCTTTTGGGCCGATAAGGATCATCTCTGTTTTGTCTCCATTGAGACATACATAGCTCGTTTGCCACCATCCATGCTTGGATGGTGGTGAATATCAAATTGAGGACAGCAGTGTCTTGGTCATAGTACCTGCGTATCATCGGCATAATTGGTGTATGCTATGCCAAAGGTGCCCGGTTTATCAAAGAGCAGCTTTGTGAACAGGTTGTAGAGTGTAGGCGCTGTGCAGGAGCCCTTAGGGACTCTGCACAGATTGGTAGTTGGAGCTGCAGTGGCCTGGTTTGAGAAAACCTTCAGGGCGCTTCCCTTTAAGAAGGAAGTGATCCACGTGGAGGCCTTTATGGAAATGTGTGCAGCATGGGTGAGGTGTGAGGTAAGAATCTTATGATCAACAAGATCAAAGGCGGCCAGGAGATCCAAAAGCAGGAGGAGGGCTGGCTTACCGTTGTCCATAATTTCTGTTATTTGGTTCTTAAGGTCTAAAAGGGTGGTTTCTGTGCAGTGGCCTTTGCAGAATCCCGATTGTCTTTTACCTAGGATGGATTTGGAATCAAGGAAGTGTTGAATCTGATTGTGGGCCGCTTTATCTAGGATTTTTAGGAGCAACAGGACAGTGGTGATAGTGCGGTAGTTGTTGGGGCAGGTGGGATCTAGGGAAGTTTTTTTTAGTAGTGGGCGCACCCATGCTTCTTTGAGGCTAGATGGAACGGTGCCTGTTGCAAATGATGCGCTTAATGAATGCACGAGTTGCTTAAGATGCATCAGCATACTCCCAGTCTCTGGTCTCCCAAACTCCAACTCAGGTGAGGCATCTACCCCACTGGCAGTCTGCAGGTTGTCAGAGTTCCCTTAACCTTGACTCCTCTGATATAAAACTTTCTGATGCCATTATCTGAGGGCTAATTCTCCTCAGATACATAAGTACGGGATTTAAAATAGTCTTGTTGGTAGAGGCACACAAGTCTCTCAGGTATGTGGAGTTTTATGAACAATGGATTCGACACTGGAGGAGCCGGCAAAACGTTTTATAGCTACCATAGGCTTTGGTGGAGCGCTCTGCATCCATGGTGCAGCTGGCAATGACGTAGCAGCTGGCGGCAATGTGGAGGGTTTGGCTGGGGTCAAAGTACTCGCCACCGGTGTCGACAACCTCAAATTATTTCAGTTTTCGACTCGACTGATCCGTCATCGGATCAAGGCCTCAACGGCTCCCGATGAGGATCATGCCTTTGCCCCGGTGTTGAGGGTGTGCAGGATATAGGTTGAGCCCTTTCCTTCCCGGCTTCTTTTGAATGCACGGTAGGAGCATGGATTGGGGGCTTTTGTTTTTCACATATTTTGAGCATTTCTGCTCTGAAGGCCTTCCACTCGGACGGAGCGTATTTTTTAGTTGGGCAAGATACCCTCTTAGGGGAAGCGTCCGAAGAAGTCGACAAAGGCGACCTATGGTGCCTTTTAGACAACGAAGAAGAGTGCTGGGAGCCACTCCTCGAGATCGATCAATCTTTTTCCTCCGAGGAGAGTTGCCTCTCAACTCGTCGGTCGAAGGTTTTTTTGGTTGGGGTAGGAGATTTGGGGTTTCGACCTACCATCAACTTCCCCTTTCGTTCTTTCAAGGCCTTTCCCGTTATCGACTGGCACTTGGAGCAGTCAGAGGTGTTATGGTCTACTACGAGGTAACACAAAAATATACAAGAGGATCGGTCAATGACATTTACGACCCACAATCATGGCACTTGGTCTTCTGGGTTGTCGGTGTCTACGAAGATGAAATTTTCTCTCGATTGCTCGACTTTTATTAAAGAAGTTTCATCATAAAGTGAAAAAAGGTGCAATATTTCTCAAAGCGATAGCATTCGTGGAAAAACGGAACTGAATCCAACAGGCGCTGCACGGGCAATATATGCATTCGATTACATCCTCGAGACGTAGGCCCTCGAGGGACTTCCGAGTAGACGCCATCGACGAACAGCGCACTCTGCCGAAAAAAACATTCCGAAGCAGCTGAAGTTGAATATCGAATATCAAAGATGAGGAATACGTGAGAGGACACAATCCATTCGACGAGGAATCTGCGGGAGAAGAATCCATAGACAGAACATTACGGCAAGTAATTTCTCCTTCAGTAGATTGCCTTTCTCCCACTGATTCCTCATCCGATAGACTACCAAAGAAGTAAATGAAGGATGCGGGCAGAAAGTTATTCCAAGAAACTTTGCACGACTGGCCTGACAAAAAGTGCATTAGTTGTACGAACCACATCCAAACTATAGTGCTTTGCAAAGGTATGAAGGGATGACCATGTCGCAGCGCGATAAATCTCCCGGACAGGGACTCCCCTCTGCAATGCTGTTGATGCCGATGACTCCCCTTGTCGAATGGGCACGGATGCCTGCTGGTAATTCCTTCCCAGCTGACTGGTAGCTTTCATTTATGCATAAAATTATCTATCAGGATAAAGTCTGCTTGGTTATGGGCAGGTCCTTAAGGGTAAGGAAAAAGCCACAAAGAGCTGGTCAGCTATCCTGAAGTCAGCTGTCCTCGCAATATAACTCAAAACCATCTTTGGGTCTAGACGATATAACAGTTTCTCCTGCTTAGAAGGGTGCGGAGGAGGGTAGAAGACCAAAAGGTTGATGGATTGCGACAGGTGAAATTCCAGAACAACCTTGGGGAGGCGGGGTGGTAAGGGGCTACTGGCCTTACCCAGAGGGAAACCTTCTCCTGAAAAAACAGGACATTTTAAGTTACTCACCCTAGTGACTAACGTACTCTTAGTCCATAGTCCCCTTTTCTACATACTATGTGGGCGTACCTTCCAAGGGACGGGAGACGGAACCTTTATCACCAGAAAAAAAACTTCTTCCCCTTTAAATTTAGAGGTGCGCAGGGGTGCGGCCCAGGGAGCCTGCACTGCCCTGACTCCGCCCTCCAGCGCCACACCTCAGTCCCCATTGACGCGTCGACAATAGATACAACACTGCCTAATGACACCAGTATTATTAGGGGGGAGGTTGGTGGGACGTATGTAGGAAAAGGGACTATGGACTAAGAGTAAATTAACTATGGTGAGTAACTTATAATTACTCTCATGTCCGTCCCCTTTCCTCCATACTGTATGGGCGATTACAACTGAATGTAGCCCTAGGGTGGGGAGGAGACCCTCCTTAAGCAAACAGGTTCCAGACAACCGCTTGTCCGAAGGATGAGTCAGATCTAGAGCCGGCATCCAAACAGTAATTTTTACAGAAAGCCGAGGGAGTGTCCCAAGTGGCTGCACTGCTTATGACTTGCCAAGGGACATGGCGCTGGAATGCGATGGCCGTTGCCTTGGCCCCGACTGCATGGGCATGCATTTTGGCCAGAAGTGACTTGTGCAGACCCTCGTACGCCTCCTTGATGGCAGAGACCATCCAGCGGGATATGGAAGCCTTAGAGGCTTGGCCTCGAGCCTCCGAAAGTCCTGTCCAAGTAGAATGTTAGGGCATGCCTGACATCCAGGCAGTGCAGCACTGTGTGCTTCGTCTTTGGGAAAGAACGTAGGGAGGACTATTTCCTCGTTCACGTGGAACGCGGATGGAACCTTGGGCAGAAATGCCGGGTGCGTCCACATGACTACCTTGTCCTTGTGAAAAGTGGTATATGATTCAGAGGCGACCAGTGCCTGGATCTCGCCGACTCTGCAAGCTGAGGTAAGACCGACTAGTAAGGCTGTCTTGATTGTCACCAGCCCGATGTCCATGGACGCCATTGGCGTGAAAGGTTTGTGCGCCAGGGCGCCCAAGACTATGTTAAGGTCCCAAACAGGGTGCAGTCTCTTGATGGGCGGGTAGAGCCTAGCAAGACCCGTCAGATGTTTGACGATAGGGTTGGAGGAGAAAATGCCTTCCTCCGAGTTCCTGTAAGCCCCAATGGCTGCAAGGTATGTGCGTCAGGTGTCCACATGCATGTCCAAATGAGCGAGATGCGCTGAAAAGGAGAGCATGTCGTCCAGAGTGCAAGCCAGGGGGGTCAATTCCCTTGGAGTCTGCCCAGTGGCAGAATCTGGTCCATTTGCTCTTGTGCTGGGCCCTGCTGGCCTTGCTCCTGGCGCCCTGTATGATGTCCTGATTGGCCTGTGGCAGGCTAAGGTGCCGAAGCGTTACCTGCCCAGGTACCGCACTGTGAGGGCTAGTTTCCCTGGCACAGGGTGGATGATTCTGCCCCCCTGCTGCTCCAGAAGATGTGCTAGGCCCGTCGGAAGGTGTATCGGGGCCCCTCCGAGAGGCTGAGTAGTTCCGAAAACCATGGCCTGGCCGGCCACCATGGAGCTATCAGAATGATGAGGAGTTGGTGAGAATCCTTGATCTTGCAAATTACCCTGTGGATCAGAGAAGTGGGCGGAAAGGCATAGGCTTTCATGCCGGTCCACTGGAGGTGAAATGCGTCGCCCAGAGAGCCGGGGCCCTGACCTTGCCAGGATTCGAACTGGGGGCACTTCTTGTGCCAGCTGGCAAAAAACCACATGGGGTTAACCCCAACTGTTGAAGATCTCCTGAATGACAAAGTTGTTTAGTTGCCGCTCGTAATTGTCTGCTCCCAGCCTGCTGAGCCTGTCCGCCTCCAGGTTGGATTCCCCTGGGAGGTAGACTGCCAAGAGGTAAATGTCGTTTTCCAGGGCCCATTCCCACATGCTGATCGCCAGTCTGCACAGAGGAGGGGATCTGGTGCCTCCCTGCTTGTTGACCTACTACATGCTGGTTGAGTGGTCTGTCTGGATGAGGACAACCTTGCCCCTGAGAAGTGGTAGGAATGCTCCGAGCGCTAGCCAGATGGCGTTTAGCTCCTAACAACTGATGTGGTATTCCTGCTCCTTTCGGTACCATGTGCCGTGGACCGATAGATCGTCCAGGGTAGCTACCCAGCTCTCGAGCGAAGAGTCTGTGGTGATGGTGGCCTGCGGAAAGGGCAGCCGAAAGGGCTTGGCCGTCCGTAGGTTGCAGTCCATGGACCACCAGGTTCGGACTGGGTGGAAAGATGGAGGAACGTTGATCTCGGTTTGCGAGCCCCGCTCCCGATTCCATGAGGCCACGAAGTGCAGCTGAATCCTTCTCATCCTTAGTCTCGTGTGTGGCACGGCCAACAGGACCACTGCCAGTAGACCCAGGACCACCATGCCGGGTCACTTCCCTGCTGAGAAAGTGGGCGGTGGCCCTCTTGAGGGCCGAGATTTTTTCCTCCAAAAGGGAAAACCCTCTGAGCACGCGTCCCAAATAAGTCACAGGAACGTCAGTCTGCATAGGCGGCAGTTGTGACTTATTGAGGTTGAGCGAGAAGACCAGATCATACAGTGTGTTCATAAGGGCATGGGAAGGGTGGTGAACCGCTTCCGGAGAGGTAGCCCCGACAAGCCAGTCGTCGAGGTATGGGTAGATGTGGAGGCCCTGTGCTCTCAGGAGGGCTGCCCCAGCTTTCATGAGACTGGTAAAGACCCTGGGGGCCAAGTTGAGGCCAAATGGAAGGACTTCATATTGAAAATGGTAGCCCATGATCCTGACCAGGAGGAAAGAACGATGGGGCTGCCAAATCGGGATGTGTAGGTACGCGTCCTTCAGGTCCAGTGAGCACATCCAGTCTCCATTGTCCAATGTCTCCGCTTTAAAAGCTGCCGTAATCATCTTGAATTTTTGCAGGGGTACAGAGAGGTTGAGGGTGGAAAGGTCTAGCACAACTCAGGGCCACCTGGTTATTTTTCTGAATGGCGAAAATCCTGGAGTAGAGGCCAAAGCCTCGCTGGAACTTCCTCCACTGCCTGGCCCTCGAGTGACTGGATCTCTGCCAAAAGAGTTGCTGTCCCAACTTGTGGGAGTGGAGGGGAGGAAGGAGGAGAGGCAGGGATAGGAAGGCGGTACCCCGTGGATACTACGGAGAGGATCCAGGGGTCCGCAGAATTCTGGCGCTAGAATTTTGCATGGAGGGCAATCCTGCCCCCCACTGGAGACACATGGACCCGAAGGGGCGGGTCATGCCTTCCTTCCCTGGAAGGCTGATGCTGAGCAGGGGGACTGGAAAAGGCCCTTAATCCGGCTCCCCCCTTTTTTTGTTTGTGCCGGTTCTAAGACGGCGAGCTGTCCGGCTGCCTGGATCTGCGATCCTGGAAGCCACAGAACCCTCGATATGTACGACCCTTTTCCGAGCGCTGCTGAGATTGGGGGCACGATTGGGGGCGTGGTCTTTGTAAGAATGGATAAAGACTTTGCCGTTTGTGAGCGGTTCATCTTTTTGTCCAGCTCTTCGTCTGTAGAGGAGTGGAAGAGGTCCCCTCCCTCAAAAGGTAGATCTAGATTGCGCTCCTGAACATCCAGGTTGAATTTCGTTGCCCAGAGCCAGGCTGTTCTGGCAGATGGCATGGCTTGGGGTATCAATATGAGCCACTGGATTCCAGGAGTTCCTGAGCCACGAGCTTAAAGTGCGAGTGGCACTGGGCGGGGAGTTCTGGGAGGAAGTCCGCTATTTCCCACCATAACCTTTGGTTGGCGCCAGCCAGCATGGCATCTGCGTTGGCCTGACGAAGTTGCAAGGAGGCGTTGGAGTAGATTTTCTGCCGTGCGACTCCAAGATCTTCTCCTCCTTGCCTAGCAGCACCGCAGAGGCGGCGGCTGAGGATGGTCGAGAGCAAGAGTGTATCCCCCTCCATCTGCCTGTACTTGGCGTCCAGGTTGTCGATTGACCGGCTGGACCGAGTGGGGCTTAAGCCAACCCTGTTTGGACAGGGAGACTACATCGGTTTGCAGTGGAATCCATGTGTTGGCAACGGGGAGTCACGTGAGGACTTCTGCCAGAACCCCCTCTGCGACTGCGAGGAGTAGATGGCGCCGGAGGCTCGGGTACAGGGACCGCAGCCAGAGGCTGAGGAGGCGGCGGAGTTGGCTGTGGAGCCGGAGGAGGCGCGGCTCCACAGAGGCCTGGGGGCCCGGTGGAGGCTCCTGTGGTGCCGTTGGCATGGCGGGGAGGACTTCCCCGATGGTGTTTTTAATGACAACCCCCCCATCTGAGGAGCCCTCATGAGGCTGAGGAACTTATCGAAGAGCACCTCTTCACTGGCCAAAGAGGTGGCAGGGGGAACCGACGGGGTAGCAGGGGGCTGCTGGAGCCGCTGCGTACCCTGCCCATATGGATGCAAAGGAAAGCTGCCCAGCGCAAATGAAGGGTAGACTGTAGGCCACCTACCTGGTTGAGGCAAGTCCCACCTTGACACTTGTTCATTTTGTCGAGCCACCTGCCACGTGCCTGCGACGTGTGGCTCGGCCCAGCCTCGTCCAAGACTCTTGCATGTGGATCACGAGGCCTACCCTGCTCCTCGGCCCGGTAGGTGTGACACCCTCGACCCGAAGGCCGGTAGAGCTGTGTTTAGGCACCCCCTCAGTCATATTGCTGGTATTAGGGTGTGGCCCCTCGGATGTATTGCCGGTGTTAGGGTGTAGGCCCTCAGCCATGGTGCCGGTAAACGGGCGGAGCCCCTCGGGTGTAGACCCGGTACAAGAACCTTCCGGTCCCTCGACACTGCGCCTGGGAGGATCCGAGTATCCCTTGACCCGAAGGCCGGTAGCTGCAGTAGCCTTGGTGTACATGCCGGTAGAAGGACCTGACCGGTCCCTCCCGCGCAGGAGAGTCCCTGGGAAGGAGTCTCCCTTGCGGGGTGCGATGGAAAATATCAGCCCTACCATGGGCCTGGTTCGATGCTTCACGAAGTTCTTGAGATTCTCTGTAGGCGACTTCTGGAAGAGCACCCTTCATCTGGCTTGTCTGTTCTTCAGCACCTTCGATGACAGCGAGTCACACGCCGAACATGATTGCCAACCCGGTCTGGTGTCAGGAATAGGGTCTGGGGCAATCCTAGGCGACAATATTGTAAGAAATAAGACAAACTACGATTCCCAGCATGCTTAGAGGCGCAATGGTAGTTCACGTATTCGCGCCAGGAGACAGCTGGAGTTCATTAATGGAGTATTTAGCCGTTGACCGCCCGTGCACAGGTGCTGATAATTAATGTTGTGCAGCACGGGCGGGCACAACGGCGTGTGTGAGGAACGCAGGATGGCGAGCGAGTGAATTATGTCGAAGGCGGACGGAGGCTTCTGTAAACCACGGCAGTGAGGGAGTGTATCTGGCCGAGCAGGTGTAGCCTTGATGTTAATCTCGGGAGTCAGCGCGAACTTCGCGTAAAACCTCCCCATAGCTCCCGGGCCACAGCGGTGAATACTCCTCCGTTCCAGACCGCTGTCTTCACTTCCATACGCGGCAGCTGCTCCAAGGGGCGGCGACGTCTCACGGCGACATACCAGAACGTCCGGGTGTACTTGTGAGGCACCCGGACTCGAAGATAAGTACACGGATACATGTTTCATTAATGTTGACAAGAATTATGTTTTACTTGATACGTTAAAGACTTGAATGAGTTACTAGCCAGTCCCCAGGTTGGGGTTAGTTTAATCTCTATGGGAAGTATGAGGCAATACTTATCGCAGAGACACTTCTACTAAGCGATAAATGCAAGACTGTTCATTTCGATCCCGAAAGGATATCTTGGGTTATTGTTGCTTTGTTTGCTCATGTTCTATGTCAGCCCATGGGGCCATGTGTATGTTGACTTCATGAAGGGGGCTTCCCTTGTACGTGTCATGCAGTTTGTATCGCTCTCGTCTGCTATGCGTTTGCTACATGTTACACTAACACGGTCATAAGTATGGGTATGGTATAGGGTATTTAAGAACCCTAAAACAAACTCCGCTCAGGAGACAAGAAAGACAAGGAGACAAGAAAGACAAGGATTATCAAGTAGGAAAGTTTAGGTTATTTCTTGGTTAGGATTAAGTAATTGTATTGCAATGCATGTTGTTTGTTCCCTATCTTCCCTTTGTCATTCCACCCCCTTTCCCTAACTCAGTCTTCCCCCCCATTGGCTGCTACGTGGTTAGCAGTGTATTTCAATTCAGATGCCCGTGCCAACCACGGTGGGAGGGTCGATCTATTCGGCTTCTGTGGTTCGGGAGAGGGGGGTTGAAACCCTTCATCCCTTGTTAGACTTGACATCTGGGCCTAGGCAACGTAGGCAGAGGACGTGGGGGTCTGAAGTTGGGAAGAGCCCATTGCAGGATGGGCACCTGCTGAACCCTGTAGATGTCGACATGTGCCAGGGAGGAGCGTGACACCTGAGGACAGAGTGCCTGAATGATAGATAAGACAAAAGACAAAAGTATCTGCGCGTGGAATTACATGGCCAAAGCCAAACCCAGGAGCGCTGGTGAATTCGGCCCGTTCCTGTGTACGCGGAAAAGGGGACCGAAGTGTGGCGCCGGAGGGCGGAGTCAGGGCAGCGCATGCTCCCTGGCCCACACCCCCACGCGCCTCTTAAAGGGGAAGAATGTTTTCTGGTGAAAAAGGTTCGGTCTCCAGTCCCTTGGAAGGGACGCCCATACAGTATGGAGGAAAGGGGACGGGACGTAAGAGTAGGGTGGCTTACAGCATAAGGCCTGCAGTTCACTCAGCTAGCGGATGTAATAGCTCACCAAGAAGGTTGTTTTCAAAGAGAGAAACCGTAAGGGACAAGAGAATAGGTTCAAAGGGAGCCACCATCAGAAATGTCAGAACCAGATTAAGGTCCCAATCCGAGACAACAAAGGGAGTTGGGGGAAACTTATTTACAAAGCTTTACGGGATTTGTGCCATTACCAGGATCGTAAAAAGTGAGCCTTGAACCGGGGATAGTTTAAATACAGACAAGGCCTCCAAATATCCTTTAACTGTGGTGACCTGAAGGCCTGCTGAGGCCAGTGACAGAAGGAACTCCATCACTGTAGTGATGGGGCAAGAGATGCTGTCAATCATGCATTCCCTGCACCACGCCTCGAATCTTCTCCATCTACACGCATACAAAGATCTTATGAATGCTCTGCCTGCAGCCAGCAACACCTCAACTACTTACTCAGAGAGGTCCCAGTCAGATCTCGTCCTCTCAAGAGCCATGCATGTAGGTTGAGGGATTCAGAGGTCGTATGGCGTATCCGACCTTCCAACTGGGTTAGAAAGTCCAAACGCTGAGGCAACCGATGAGGTGGACAGATCCAAGAGGTCGGAGTACTAAATTCTCCTCGCCCATTCCGGGGCGATCAAGATCATGGTCACTCGAAACCTCTGGAGAACCCATGGAATGACGGGAATCGGAGGGAACGCGTAAAGGAGAGGGAAGGTCCAATCCACCAGAAACGCGTCCCTTAGTACACCGTTCGCTGGGAATTCCCTCAAGCAAAGCTGTTCGCATTTCCTGCATTTCCTGATGACTCTGTTGCAAACAGATCCACTGCTGGGGTACCCCCAGAGAGCAAAGTCCTCCTCTTAGACTTCCTGGCACGCTTCCCACTCATTTGAGATCATGCTCCGCCTTCTCAGAGCATTCGTGAAGTTGTACTCTGTGCCCGCCAGATGAACTGCTGAGACCGAGATCCTGTGCTCCAGCAACCAGAACCAAAACATCGCCTCCGTGCAGAGGGGCAGGAGTGCACACCACCTTGCTTGTTGAGATAGTGCATTGCCACTGTTGTCCGTCAGAACGAGGACAGACTGTTGCTGTCTGCCCAGCAGGACAGGTCGTTGGCTACTGATAGGGAGATCCCAGAGAGAGCAGAGGTACTGAGACCACTGATCCCTCAGGAGCCATTGTAGCTATCTCATTGCACAACCTGGCCTCTGGCACTAGAAAAATGCAGGAGGCCATAAGGCATAGCAGGTGGAGGAAGGAAGACGCTGGTAGAGTGGTATGGTACCGGCACAAGTAGATCATGTGTGTCAAGCCGACTACTCTCTCCTTAGCAGGGAAGGCCTTCCCCACCCGGCTGTCTAGGTCTGCTCCGATGAACTGGAGCCTCTAGTCTGGTGTCATGTATGACTTCTTTAAATTTAGGAATACGTTCAGCTTGTGCAGCAGCAAGCAGGTGTCCTCTAATTGGGACAAGACCTGTACTGCACACTTCCCTCGGATCAGCCAGTCGTCCATATATGGAAATACGTGGACCCCGGATCTCCAGAAGTGAGCAGCAACTACCGCCATGAGCGTGGTGACAACCCTTGGGGTGAAGGTTAGACCAAAGGGAAGCACCTTGAACTGATGGTGCATATCTTCTATGGTGAACCTTAAGAACATTCTGTGCTTTCGATGGATTGGCACATGGAAATAAGCGTCCTGTAGGTCTATCAACACCAGCCAGTCCTGTAATTCCAGTGCTTGGAGAATCTCTAACATCACCATCCTGAATTTGTCTTTCCTCAAGAACTTTTTCAAGGCCTTGAGGTCCAGAATGGGACAGAGACCTCCCTTCCTGAGTACCAGGAAATACCGGGAATACCAACCTGATCCTCTCTCCTCGGATTCACTTCTTCCACGGCACCCTTCAACAGGGCTCTCCGTTCTTCCTGGAGCTCCTGTCCCGGTTGGATTGTGGTGTGGGCGGTCTGTCCAGTGGTTTTCTTATAAATGGCACACGATAACCCCACTGTTATGAGCTGAAGAGCTGAGGTATCCAAAGTAATTCCCTGCCACTGGAGCAAATGCTCAGTCAACCGTCCTCCAACCGGTCCGCTGTGAGAGGGGTAAATCAAAGTGGCTTCGGAGACTGAGTAAACCCTGCCACTGACTGCCTGTTGACCCCTAGAAACCCCTCTGCCCCTTCTGGTGCGTGAGAAACGCTTCTGCCCTTGCCTGGCCGGTGGGAGCTGCACTCTCCTGCCCTAAGGAGCATATGTCTGATAGCCCTGTGTCCTAGAGGGAAGCTAAATGCAGGTTTGGGCAGCTGCGCAGCTAGGCCTAAGGACTTAGCAGTGATTTTGGATTCCTTACATTTTTCTAAGGAATTGTCGGATTTCTGGCAGAATAGAAGATCGCCCGCTTGACTTGAATATTATTTGAAAAACCAGATGTTTTTAAAATAGGCCTGTCTTCTTAGTGTTATGGCTGACGCTATAGATCAGCCCACTCAGTCAGCGATGTCCAGGCCTGTTCGCAGCGACTGTCTGGCCAGCTCTTTCCTATCCTCCACTAGCTGTAGGAAGCTCTCGCGCATTTGTCCTTCTGGACATACTGAGCAGCATTTTCAACTGCTTTCCATAAACCGAAGGAGTACTTGGCAAAACTGCTTTCCACATTTGTAGCTTTTAGGGCCTTGCTACCTAAAGTGAATGCTTTCTTTGCTAAGGCATCTACTTTTTTTGCTTCCGTAGAGAGTCAAGAGTGGACGTAGAAGATGCAGGTCTAGAAGAGACAGTAGCAGCCTGCATAACAAGCCCCTCCTGGGAAGGGTGAGCCGAGAGGTATTAAGGGTCTCCTCTAGGCGGCCTGTATTTCCTGGAAATGGTGGAGCTGATGGGAGGAATGGAACAAGGGTTTTGCCACATAATTGCTAAAGGATCGGCAATGGCAGGGTTTAAAGGCATATCACGCTCTGTGGTGAGGCCTTCAACTACCAACATTGTCGGTAACAGGGCACTAGAGGGGTCAAGTATTGTGAGTGCCGCTCTTGGCTCCGAAGCCTGCTGCGTGGGGGTTGGAGTTAACAGGCGACTACAGCATGCTTTTTGAACATGTCAAGCATCAAGAATTTGAAATTCTCCCACGGTTGGCGGGTAAACCCAGCCAACTGCTTACCTTTATCCGTCAACTGTGGCAATGATGTCTTTTCTTCTTTCAAGAAGAGGACCAGCAAGAGAGGCTCAACCTTCCGCCTATGTTCCCTCTCGGGGTGTACCCCTCAGTTTTGGCCTCTGAAGACCGAACCGTTGATTGCAGCAGTGATTTTAAAGGTGGTCGACCCAGAGCGAGTTTTGCAGCTCGATCGCGTAGGGATTTGGGTTGCATTTTGGCGCACGATGGACACCAGTGAGTCCCGTGACCCGTGCCGAGGCATCAACAACTCGTGTGGGTCAGTGATGGACATCTTGCTGCCACAATCGTAACACCATTTGAAACCAGATGCCTGATCGAGCAACATCTTGTGTCGAGGATTGAAAAAAAAGTACAAAGTTTTCTGACAAAAATGTCGAGTGAGTCCAAGACTGTTCGAAAGTAGCGTGTTAGTGTATGGAAAAAAGGAACTGGGGTTGGGGCATAGTGATGTATGGTTAGGGAGAATTCTCATTTATGGCTAATTTCCCTCACCTAGTGAGTCCCCCAGCAGCTTTGTTGGACTTCTGGAGTTTATTTTTTTCCACTTGGTAAGAGTGAGAGCTTTTCCACCACTCTTACCTGTGTTTTGCTATGTGTTTCTACCTGTATTTGTGATTGTGGACTCTGAAGTACACCACTTCAGTAGCCCCCTTCTTTTTGTTTGTCACACAGCACCTTCAGTGCCGTGGCAGAGGGTGGTCTTTGAGACTTCCCTCGACTCAGGGGAGTTGCTAGGTCTGGACAAAACCCGGGGCTAAGCTGATGTCGGAACTGTTGGGACTGGGGGCTAGCTAGTCTTTTGGCTGTAGCTCCTGAGATTCTATCCGGGGCTATAGCCCACTTAGCCCCCCCTAGCAACGCCCCTGCCTCGACTCCATTTGAGGCGACTACCGTCCCCCAGGAAAGGGTAAAGTTACCATTAACTTTACTTAGTCAATCTACCACAGATCCAGTACACCCCATCTTCCATGGAGTACTGGAAAGGGTTAATTTGTATCCCTTTTTATCTGTACCTACTAGAGCATTGTTTCGCTCTTAACATTTAGACTTGGCTGGTGACAGTGGTATCTACCCTAACTTTTCTACAGCGAATATAAATTTATAAAGCCCTGTTGCAGTCCTGAGCTATCTTCCCTTCAACGACAGAGAAGATCCAGTCCGGAATCTTCTTCCCTTGAGCTTGGTGGGGATAACCAGCTCCTCTTCCACAGCCAGAGGATCCTCTTCCTTGGTTGAAATCGCTGCACGCTGCTGTAGTGGTCCGGATAGCCACCTGAAGAGCCTCTCCTGTTTTTAAGGGGCACACCTTTTCTTCCTCGTCGCTGCCGCCGGCCTCCTCCGTGTGTGGTGCAGACCCCGTTCAGACATCCTTCACAACGAAGCTCCAGGAATCGTGGGTCTGCAGGAAACCAACAGGAACAACTGCCAGGGCACCAGCTGCACCATTATAACAAGGTACTGTGTTCTACTTGAGAAAACTGGGTGAATCCCTTTTCTTCATTTCCAAGGCTTGCCCTTGTCTTCCCTCCTTCTTATAACTTTTGCTTTTGAACATTGATTGACAATATCGAAGTACTTTTGGCTACGATGAATGGTGAACTGTCTGTCTGTGTGATCTTCGGCAACTGGCCCCGGTGTCTTTCGACCCTGGCTGGGGCCCCTTTGACTTCTGAACTCCTGTCTGAGTGTTTCTTGATTCTGCCTGCCTAACCAAAATATTGCCTGTGATTTTTGCCTCCAACTCCCTCTGGGTATCTCAGGTGCCAAGTGTGTTTTTGCCCCGGTAGCATTTCATGTCACGGATACGAATTATTTAGTAGACCGAACTGTCAAAAAGTGATCACAATCATATTCACGATAACATGTTTTGTTCGTAACACCAGTTCATTCAAACACAGGGTACTTACCTTGAGACTTACTGTACAAAGTGAATTGGTTAGTTGTAGTATATTTAACGTGTGGTTTTTATTTAAGTTTAATAGAAGTGTTGTGTTTACAACGAATGGTTTAAAAATAAATGTACTTATATTTACCTGAAACCTTGAGTCAGTGTTTGCTTGAGTCACAGTAATTGTGGTCCCTTTGTGTAATCTCTGCTACTGCTCATATTCTCTTGAGATAAGCCTGGCTGCTCCGCCACTGCAACCACTCTGACATAGTAGTACAGGCTTGTACCAAAGGTAAAACTTGTATTGCCACCTGTAGTCTTATGTGTAGTGGTCCCTAAGGGCGCTGCACAGGATTCTGCCTAACATGTATTTATACAACACCCGACGTCACATCCAAAGTTAACGACCAGACGCTGAGCAAGACGGATCGATGTCGGGGACCACTACGCCCCTGTCGAAAAAATGTCTGAAGCAGCAGCGCTGGAGGGAATATCTATCAGATGACGAATCTGATGAGTAATCTGCAGAAGAAAGGCAATCCATTGAAACTTGTCTTTAGAGAGGACTAGAAGATTGTGGAGAAAACTAAGATGCCTTTGAGAACAAAGACGATGAAGCAACTAAGGCAGAGGCTTTGTGGAAAGAGCGGGAGTATCTGTAAATAACTTGTAGTAGCTTTCATAGATCAACTTACTTGCAGTCATTGCTGTATGTGGATGTTTCGACACAACCGTTGCTTCGGCTAAAACCTCCTCCCTCCTTCGGTATCAGTTGTTGGTGGCGGATCTGCATCAGTGTCCTGTGCTGTAGGTCCTTACCAGACAGACTCAGTGCTAAAATTGGTGGTGCCAACGTAACTGGAGTCTCATATGGTGCTTCAACTGAAGCGATGCAACAGGGGTCAAAGGAAGGCGACCATTTTGTGGAATCACCGCTTACCACATTTTTTAAAGCACCCCTTCATAAGGTCAGAATGCATGATTTTTTAGAATCTTTCAAAGAACTTGTCCTCCAAAGACGAGGGAGGCCCCACTGAAGTAGGAGTTTAAGAGGAGGAGGCAGAAGGAGACCACCGATTTGGAGGTCTAGGGCACCACGTTGGTTGCCTGACCTGAGGGGGTGCTCCAAACCTAAGTAACGAAGATGGCACAGGATTATGAGACCACCAGGCGGTCACAGGGGACTAATCCACCCTCACAAATTCTTCCGTGGAGACAGTAGGAGGTAGATAAGTTTGCAGAGGCTATGAAGGAGCAGAAGGCCATCTCGAGATAGAGGAGATTTTGGAAATGTCCTCTGACGAGCAGGAAACCAAAACCAATGAATCTGTCCGTTAAGCCTGGTCTGTGTCAGCCATTTTCGGTGTAGATGTGCACCGACCCTGAAATGGAGTCTCCTCATTGGCAGGGAGTGCCATTTTGTGATCGGTTGTGGAATTTTTAGAACCTGTATTAGAAGCGGTTAGAGATGCAAGGAGTAGCACTCAATGCAGAGCTCTGCTCTGCTTTTGTTTAGATCCCACAGGATCCTGCGGATGCTGCCCAGTAGATATCTTCTAATGAAAATCCAAGGATTGAGATCCAGAAGGCGACTGGCTCATGGGCCTCTGAGAAGGCCGAGTAGATTTTTGACACCAAAGCGTCACATCAGAATTCCCCAACCTGATTTTAGGCTTCAAAAGGTCCTCTGTAGTCGGACAGGTATGAGCCCGAAGGGCACAGGTAGAAGCCATTGTGGCCTTGGAGTGGAGTACTGCACCACTTTGAACAGCCAGTAGTTGTAAAAGCAGGAGAACTATTGCTTTCACTCATGCGCCACACCTAGACTCACTGGCAGCATGGACGTGGCATTCCGACCAGACAGTCCCATCCCCTGCCTACGATACACATACACAAACGCAGCAACATTCTCTGATAAGTGCATTTTATATGGGATTTCCTGGCAAGGCAGGAAGAAGGCCAAACTACAATATGGCCAAAGAACAAGCAAGCACTTCGCAGCATGGATATTGTTGGGCAGTAGCCAAGTTTAGTAGCCATACGCGGTAACCACAAAAGTGCACACTAGAAAGGACACTAAATATTAAAAAAACATCTGCTGATACCAGCTTGTCCTTAGGCACATATAAAAGTAACCAAAAATCCAAAGTGTAAAAAGCTTGAGTGATACAAACATATTCCCATTGCACTGCATATTAAGAGGATGCGTGCAATGTGAAAAAGTTACAAAAATATAAAAGATAAAAGGGAAACAGTTTCTGAGTACTGATAGTGTGAAAGACTGATCAGTTCCCACATAACAAATGAGGAAAAGGGAAGTGAAGCTAAAGGCTTTACTTCCTTTTAAAAAGCCAGAAATGGTTCAAAAACAAAGCAAAAAGATTGGGGTCCTTAGAAACTATGGAGGGAAATACTAATGAAGCAGCAACATCAACAGCCCCTTTTCAAAAAGTTAAATTCATAAAACTGAAAAAACGTGTATAAACTCAATTCAGATTCGAACAGAAAATAAGCATAATACTTTATGTAGTTGAAGTCCGCCTTCAAGTTGATGGAAGCACCGTTTCCACTGGATTTAAAGTCTTGCACAGTATTTTGCCAGTCTTGAACAGCAGACCAGTCTGCTATTGAAACGTAGCATTCACAGGCTTTGTTACACAAGTAATTTGCAACTTCAGGAGAGGAGTCACTGGGCTTCGTCAAAACGGTCTTTTTAGCATCACCTGTTAAAATAACAAAATGGACAAGGATAAATCGTGGCATATTCTAAAAAATGAATTTATAATGAAGTCTAAAGCAACAACCAGTTCTCAACAATGCAGAACAGTACCTAAGAGAAGGGAGGATGAATTCCAAGGAATCTACACAAATGCTGGAGGAACTAAAGAATAATAATCACAAGATCATGAGGGGTAGGATCAGTTCAAATATAGAAGGCTCGAGCAGAAAACAACAAATGATATACAAATGATATACAAATGATTTTCTGATGAATATACTTTCACTCAAAGATGCATAAATGTTCCGTCCGATGAACAAATTACTTCCCTCCAATGTTGTTTCTGAATGATGTTCCTCCCACATATTCATCTTAGATATATTCTTCCTGTGGCAGCAGAACTCAAACATTTGACAGCATGGGGTACCAAGCAGTTGTGCACTGCGCGGCTCTGCGGTGAAGGATCCTCGTAGCTGTCAAGTCCAGAAGTGACATCTGTAGAAAGTCTACATCGTGTCCCGTTACTTCAGTTAGCTGTTTTTACACCTGTGCTCCGCCACATCAGGGATCACAAACTATATTCTATTGTATTTGGTTATTTATATAGCGCTTTTTTGCCATTTTTATGGCCTCAATGTGCTTTGTGGTTGGAACGCCCTCGGTGACCGTCATCAATGTTATAAGTTTTAGATTCGGAGATGCGTGTGTGCATTTTTACCTGTCTAGGACTTAGGTGGCTGGCGAGGCACGACTAAGCAGCCCAATAAGGTCAGGCAAGTGGGTGGGCGCTGTTGGTGGTTTGTGATGTTGAAAAGTCAATGTGTCACCAGCTATACCAAATTTCTTTAAGTTGGTAGTCACTGTATGCTAGTGGCAGAGGAGTTGAGGTACGTCAGGTGTTTCAGTGTGGATGGCTATGTGCGCTGCTAGACCGGATAAGCATAGCCGTAGCTGTATTCTACAGTGAATGGATGTTTGGCCGTGCCTGCGGCCTGTGTCCACATACGTGGTGTAAGATCTACATACCGTAGGCTTCAAGGTTGTTCGGCTGCAGCGATCTTTGTCCAGTGCGGACACCCAAAATGGGGGCACAGTAGCAAATACAACACCTAGATTTGAGATATCTGGACAGTGGGGGTGGGGGGAACAGCACCTACAAACGGGGCACAGTAGTGAACTCAATACCTAGATTTGGGATTCCTATAAATGGGACAGTAGTAAATGCAACACCTAGATTTGTGATACCTGGACAGTGGAGAAAACAATGAAAATGGGGGCACATTAGTGCTTGTCCCTTCCTTTGCTGCACTTACCAGTTCAGACAATGCCGGTTGACAGCTGCAGGCTCCCCAGGCTAACACGGGCCAACACGGTCTTGAACTACCTCTTCTGGAGCTGTCCTTTGCCTCAGGGTCCTTAGCCAGGGGCTGCCCAGAGTCGATGTCCTCAAAAGAGCCACTAGGCCAATCAGAGCGCAGTGGGTGGGAAAGTGGAGGTGGGAACGGGGGAGGTAGTTTCTCAGGGGAGCCAAGAAAGGCTACAAGATCAGCAGAAAAATTAAATAATGAAGACAAAACAAAAAACTTTTTTTTAAAAGGCAATGCGCTGGGGCTGTGCAGATGAGCACCTTAACCTCACGGCTGGATGGACCAGTAGTGGTCGCTTCAAGGTGTTGCAAAGGGTCTGAGGAAGGAAGGAAGGAATTAAGCAAGCAAGCCCTACCTTCCAGAATGGCAGCAGAAGGGCTAACAAAGAACACGTACGATACAAATTGCGAAAAAAAAGGAAAATCCCCCTAAAACCCCCCCCCCAGGTAGAAAAAAACGTCCACTGCCACCAGCCATAACTAGGAGGTTGTCTATGTGACTAAAGTGTCACAAGAGTAGAGTTAATGGGGATACTTGGTAGCCCCTTGGCACTCTACATAAGGTGGTGTGTGTGCTAATCTCTCAGAATATAACGTTTTAGGAGAAATAATAAGTATCTCTCTATCCTTAACTGTAGTTACTCTGGGATAAAGAAAAGCATCTCTAAGGAGGGCCTGAGGGGTCACAAGCAAAACTGCCCCTAAGGAGCTATGCGCTGCAAAAGTAAAATACAGATGCCTTAAAGAGGTATGGAGAAAAATAGACTTAATCGTACAGAGAACAGAGTTAAAAAAGACAGAGCCCATAAGAATGAATGAGTGGAAAAAGGCTCCACTCAATCAGAATCAAAGAAAAAAGTCCAGCAAAAAGTGCTGGGGGGTCTCACTAGGAGAGGCGATGGGAAGTAGCATACAATTGATACATCTCCATAACAATAGTTTTATAGAGTCTCACCCTCAGGTAGAATTTTGTAAAACTCCCCTAGCAGTGGGTGATATCCCTAAATATGTCTGTTTGGGTGCCCTTCTCTTCAATGAACACTATGTTGGCATAGCTGGGGGAGTGTGGGGTGGTGAAGAGGAAGGACAGTGTTTCGGTCTGCTTCGACTTTTCCGCTGTTTTCTGTTACTGTGCCCTTTTAGAGTTTTTTGTCCAGGATGTTTTTCCTGTCGATCTCCCTTTTGTGCCAGTCTTTGTCTGTTGAATAACCAGGTTTTTAGGAGTTTTCTGAAGGTGGTCTTCTGTGGTTCTAATTTCTTTAGGCATGGTGTTGATATGACATCCCTTACAGCATTGAAGGAGTTCGCAACAGGAGAGCTCCTCAATTATGGAGTCAGGTGGAAGGGCAAAGAGTAATCCGTGGGAGGAACATCCATAAGAAAGAACCTTACCAGAGCAGAGTTAAGTAATTTGTTCTTCTAATGAATTGTGTGTGTGTGTCCCACACATTCCTCATCTTAGATTGACTCCCATAGCAGTACCGAAAAGCAGGAAGAGGGAGGAGTATACGCTGTCAGATAAGTACGCAGGACAGATCTGCCAAAGCGGTTTCCTGATCAAAGGTATCCAGGCAGTAGGGTTTTGCAAATGTGTATAGAAGCCCACGTTGCAGCCCGAGATCAACTAAGTACTTACCTATTGGTAATGTTCTTTCTGATCGATGTTCCTGCCTCAGATTCCTCATCTATGATATCCATCTCCCAGCACAAGCTGCACTTCTGAAACTGTTTCTGCCACCAAGAAGCGAAGCTCGCTAAATCAATCACTCTCCTCTGGGTCATCCTACCCCACCCAACGATAGTCCTTTCCCTAAACTCCAACCCTGGAGGCCATCTTCAGATGTGGTAAGCACGTAAAGTGGCAGTATGATACAAGAAGAGCCACTGAGGGTAGGGAGGGAATCACATGTGAATCCATGCCAGACCCATGCTGAAGAACAATAGTTCCAGGTAAGTAACAACTTCTCCAGCATGGGCCCTGGCATGGATTCAAATGCTCATGGCTAACGATTACACAGTAGTAGATATACAAAACCAGGAGAGGTGGTAAGGCTCAACAGTAGCGAACACTCACCTCTGGAACAGTCACCTCAAACAAAGAGGTTGTGTAGCACCGCTTGGCCGACTCTGGACTCTTACTTGGAATCCCTGTTGATGCAGTAGAACCTCGTGAAGGTGTGCACAGACCTCCACATAGCAGCCCTGCAGATGCCGAGAAAGGGCACACCAAAGAGAAACACCATTGATGGCTCTGGTGGAGTGGGCTCTCGGCCGGCAGAGAGGCGGCCTGCAAGCCAGTCGATGAGTGCATGATGCAGACAGAGCCACCTGGAGATGGAAGGCTTCGATAAGGCCTTTCTGTGATTTATTTAGGTCCAAAGTTGATGAGTAACTGAGAAGTCTTCCAAATATTCTTTGTATGTGCCACGTAGAACTTCAAGGCACAAGCAACGTCCAGCAAATGCAAGGCCCTTTCCACTGTTGACGACGGATTCGGGAAGACGGGTAACACCAAAGGTTTGTTGAAGTGGAATTCTGATGGTACCTTTGGCATAAAGGTGGGGTGTGTACGCATTACCACACTTGAATCGTGGAAAGACAAGTAAGGCTACTTGCAAGACAGGGCCTGGATCTCCCCGACCCGCCTAGGTGATTTTCACAAGGAAGGCCATCTTCCACGAGAGAAACTTGAGTGGGACTTGATGCATAGGTTCAAATAATAAAGTTACTCACTGTAGTGACTACCTTACTCCTAGCCCCCCTTTCCTCCATAATTGAGGGACATTCCATCTTACGCGACGGGAGCACTTTTGTAAAAAAAAAAAAAAAACAGCATCAAATTGAAAATGTGTCCTCTTTTTATGCGGGGTACCGCACGCGGCCGTAACCCTGCCCTCTTGAGCTCCGCCCGCGCATTGCCCTTAGTTCTTTTCTATCGCCAGGTCTGTGACCATTTAAGCATTAATAGAGGATACTTATTATACGGGACGGTGGGCAGGCGTATGGAGGAAAGGAGACTATGGACTAGGAGCAAGGTAGTCACTACAGTGAGTAACTTTATTATACCCCTACGTCCCGTCCCCTTTCCTCCACACTTGTGGGAGATTACCAAGCACTCCTTACAGAACAACGGGTGGATGGAACTCCTTTATTGAAAAAGGTTTTTAAGAACAGCTTACCCGAACTGAGCATCAGCCCTGGAGCTCAGATCTAAGCAGTAATGTTTCACAAAAGCTGATGGGTAAGCCCAGGTAGCTGCTTTGGCAATGGTTTCCATGGGAACATATTTTTGGAAGGCAATGGCGGCTGCCTTTCCCCGCACAAGATGGGCATGAATTCCCTTCGGAGACTGAAGGCCCTGAACCGCATAAGCTTCAGAGATACAGGAAGCAATCCATCGGGAGATGGTTGCATTCGAAGCCGGCTTTCCTTTCGGGTCTCCGAAGGTCACCAAGAGCTGGGAAGAGCTCTGAAGATTAGATGTCCTGTCCAAATAAAACTTAAGAACTTGCCTTACATCCAAGTTATGCAAAACCCTCTCAGCATCTGAGGCCGGTTATGGGAAGAAAACTGGTAAGGAAATAGGCTGGTTCAGATGAAAATCAGAAACTACCTTCGGAAGGAAAGAAGGATTGGTCCAAAGGACAACCTTATCATTGTGCAAGGTGAGGAATGGATGTTCTACCGACAAGGCCGGAAGCTCACTTACACGCCTTGCCGAGGTCACCGCAATCAGAAAAGTAATTTTCCATGCAAGGAATTTCAAATCCACCGTAGCCATGGGCTCAAAGGGTTTGTGGCATAAAGCATTAAGAACCACATTCAGATCCCACTTAGGATGCAGGTTACGCACAGGTGGATACAGATGCAATAGACCTCCCAAGTGCCTTTTAATGACCGGGTTTGTCAAAGAAAAGGAGCAAGAGTCCGAAGACAGGTAAGCGACACAAGGAGCCGATCTGGAATCCTCAAAGAGTGGTTCCCCAGTGGATTGTCCTGAGGTCTCTAAAAAAGGAAGGCAGTAACCATGGGATATGGTTTCCAAGGCCCAATCATCCGAAGTAAGGTATCGCCATTCTTCTAGAGGTGGAGACAGTTTGCCCCCGCCCCCCACTTGTGAACTGTGACTCAAGACCTCAGAAGTTTTGAGTTGGCTGACGCAGTGGCAGATGGTAAAGATGCCCCTGCGTGAGCTTCATTTGCACCTCTCCCTCGTCCACCACAAGGGAATCATCAGTGGCCCCTTGACCAGTCATTCCACTTGCCCTTCCAACTAAGTAGTAGCGAAAAGATCTACCCCTCCAAGGTTGTCATGTCAAAAAGGCCAAGGTTGCCTAATAAATAGCTGCACCTAAAGATTTGGCTGCCGCCTTCTGTGATGCTGGAAATGCATCGGAGGGACAGGGCCTCTGTATCCTTGTCCTTTACCGTTTATCGTGTGTTCTGTCGTCTTTTCTGTCGTGTTTTTTGCACAGAGGTTCATGTGGGACTCCTGGCGGTGCAGCTCTCCGGAGGACAACCTTATCCTTGTGAAAGGTTAGAAATTGATGCTCTGCCGACAAGGCCTGAAGCTCGCTTACACGCCTGGACGAAGTTACCGCAATCAGAAAGGCCATTTTCCATTAAATGAATTTCAAGTCTGCCGCAGTCATGGGCTTGAAGGGTTTATGGCATGAAGCAGTAACAACCACATTAGGATCCCACTTGGGATGTGGGTTGCATACCAGTGGATATAGATGCAATAGACCTGCAAAGTGCATTTTAATGACAGGGTTTGTCAAAGAAAAAGAGCAAGAGTCTGTGGACAGGTAAGTGGCAATAGCCGACAAATAAGTCCTATAAGACAAGATATGCATGCCTGAAGCTGCCAGATGAGAAATGAAAGCCAGGAAAGCATCGATAACAGCTTCTCTGGGGTCCAGCTTTTTCACTAAACACCAGTGACAGAAACTGAGCCATTTGCTCCTGTACTGAGACCTCGTCGAAGGCTTTCTTGCCTCCTGGATGATACGCATATTATCTGCGGACAAATTGAAGCCTTCTAAAGATTTGAACTCGGGCACCAGACCGCCAAGCTGAACGATTGTGGGGAGGGGTGCCACATCTGCTGATCGCTCTGGTGAAGCAGGTCAGGAATCAGCAGAAGCCTGATCGGTGAGCAGACTGACAGATGCTGAAGCTCCAAAAACCAGAATCTGGCTGGCTACCACAGGGCTATGAACAGGAGAGTGCAATTCGACATGTTCCTAAGCTTGCATAACGCCCGGTGAATCAGAGGAAGAGGCGGAAAGGCGTAGGCCCTCATGTTGTGCCACGGAATCTCGAGAGCATCCCCCAGGGAAGAATCTCCGAGTCCGTTCCTGGATGCATAAAGAAGAATTTGCAGTTTGATGACGTCGCAAAGAGGTCCATTTCTGGAGCGCCCCAATGGCTACGAGTGCCCCACTCGTAGCTGACCACCGCTCGCCGGCTGAAAAAGTCTGCCGTCACATTCAGCTGGCCCGGAATGTGTTCCGCCAACAGCCAAACACTGTGCTGAATGGCCCATTCCCAAATCTGAATGGCCAAGTCTACAAGGGGAGGTGACCTAGTACCCGCCTGCTTGTTGACGTAAAACATGGATACTCCATTGTCCCTGCGGATGCGGACCACCATGTTCACAATCCCTGGCTTGAAAGCTTTGAGCGCCAGGAAAATAGCCAGAAGTTCCAGATAATTGATGTGAAATGGTCTGTCCTGCTGCGACCACATGTCGAAAACCTGAAGATGATCCATCATCGCGCCCCACCGGATAAGGGAGGATTCCGTCGTAAGGGTCACCTGAGGGAGGTCTCCTGAAAATGCGACCCACTGACAGATTGCTGGAAGACTACCACCAAAGGAGATCGGACATAGGGTGGAACCAAAATCATTTTGGTGTCTGGGTCCACCGCCTGGAGCCAGGAGCTCCGAAAAACCAACTGCGTAAATCGCATCTGGAGACGCGCCAGGGGAAGAGCAAGCACGCACAAAGCCATGAGGCCCAGAAGCCTCTGGAACCACCAAGCGGACATGCTCTCCAACTGAATAAAGACTTGACACGTGGTTAACAGATCCCCCATCCTGTCCACCGTATTTGTATTTAGTTTATTTGTAAAGCGCAGCCAGGCCCATGGGCATACGGGCGCATAATCTTACATACAAAGTTACAGTACATTACAGTAAGGGTCCATGGCAAAGATTCAAACTCCCCCAGTTTACAAGAAGATACGGTTGAGCAGAAGTCTCGTCGATGAATCATGAAAACAATATACAGACAATCAAAGAGTAAGCAGGTAAATATACAAAATATACAGACATAATCAATAAAATAAGCAGGTAAATAAACAAGGTATACAAGAAAGCAGAATGACCCTGGAGTTTAACGCCAGATCGTGTAAGTAGGGCATCATGTGTTCTGCGTGAGGAGCCAAGATTTATTTTATTCTTCAAGGTCTGAAAGGAAGGCTCAGTTCTGATGGGGATAGGAATGGAGTTCCAGAGTTTCGAGGCTAGGATAGGGAAGCTCGCACCCCCGGCTTTTTGGAGTCTGAATCTAGGCAAAATAAGGGTGTGAATTTGTGGAGTTCTAATGCGTTGTGTGGAGGTATGAAGAGTGAGACGGGTGGAGAGGTAGGGTGGGGCCTTGTTGTCCAGGCATTTGTGTGTCATGGCTAGGGTTTTCAGGGCGATTCGTTGTTTTACTGGGAGCCAGCGAAGATCTGATGTTAGAAATATGAGAGTGCCTGGGGATATTGAGAGCCGACCTGGTGGCATTGTTCTGGGTTGTTTGCAGTTTGTTGAGGTTGGACTGACTAGTCCCCAAGTAAAGGGCACTGCAGTAGTCGATCTTGGACATGAGTGTTCTTGCCATGGTAATGCAGTTGTGGAAGTTCAGGAAGGGCCTACAGGCAGTGATGAGTTTGCAGGCCGAGGCAGACCTTACTGCATTAGTTTGTCCGTTTAGTGAAAGAGCGGAGTCCAGTACCGTCAAGTGCACCCTGAGTCTATCATGTTCCAACGCAAAACCAGGAATATCAGGTCCTGAGAGATCTTCATGGAGGATTTCCACCAGTTCACCGACAGCCCAAGACTGAACAGGAGCTGAAGGAGAGACTGAAGGTTGCTCAAGGCTTTCACCAGACAGGGTTGTCCAAATATGGATACACATGAATACCCTGTAGCCTTAAAAAAGCTGCAATGACGGACATCTTTGTGAAGTCACGCGGTGCAGGGCTGAAACCAAAAGGGAGCACTCGAAACTGATAGTGCTCGTCTCTCAGGGAGAACCGCAGATATTTCCGATGAGGGCTCCAGGTCAGGATATGCATATAAGCACCCTGAAGGTCCACAACGCTGATCCAGTCGCCCTTCTGAAGAGAGGACTTTATTTGGCAGGGTGTAATCATCTTGAATTTCTCTTGAGGAAGAGAAAGGTTGAACTGGGAAAGGTCTAGAATGGTGCTTAGGCCAGCCTGATTGGGTTTTGGCACCGTAAACAGAGTAGAAGCCCTTCCCACGTTCCACTAGGGGAACTGTGATGCTGGAAATGCATCGGAGGGACAGGGCCTCCGTATCCTTGTCCTTTACTGCTTTTTATCGTGTGTTCTGTCATGTTTTCCGCACAGGCGTTCATGTGGGACTCCTGGCAGTGGAGCCCTCTCTCTTTTGGTTTGGTGAACAGACCCATGGAATACCCTTATGGCACCCATGGGTAGGGGTGCAACCCTGCACCCCTAGTGTATCTTTTTGGGCACCTGCGTGTGACCCACAGAGCAGGGTATGGGTAAGTGGCAGCTCTGTGCTGAAATGACTGGTGCCCTGAGCGTCCTCCATTTTGGGATGCCCAGGCCCCGCCATTGGAATCCGTAGACTAATGGAGACAAAATGGCCCCCATGGTCTCTTGCCTTCCATCACCTGTTACCTTGATCTTCCCTAAGTCCCGGGAAGCCCAGCCTCTGTCCCTTCCCCCTGACTGGCTGTTGGGTGGAAGTTCCATAAATGGTAGTGTGAGGAAGTGCCGACCAGACTGGCTGGAGCCTTCTCAACGACCATATGTTGTGGGTACGCCTGTGGGTGGGACTTGGGTGAATGGAGTGTGTGACGAATATACATTCTATGTTGTGGCTGTCTAGTATCTGGTGGCTGACAAAGGTTGCGACAGCCCTGCCCAAGCCGGTATGCATGCAGCTTGGAGCGTTGAATGGCTCGGTACTAGTTCCAATACACATAACTTGTTGTGAGTGTCTGGAGAGAAGTGAATGGCCTGAATGCCCCGTGTGCCTGATTGGCTGCCTGCCTGCCTGCCTGACAGTAGTCGTGATTGGATGCTTGAGTGTGACCCAGCGGAATTAATGGGAGATCAACAGTATATCTGGGGACCTCTCACTGCTGGGAATCGTGTTCAGAAGCTGAAATCCACTACGACGAGCAACTGGAGTAAGGAACAAGTTACTTACCTGTAACTGTTGTTCTCCAGCATGGGTCTGGCATGGATTCACATGCTCATGAATATTCCCCGTCGTCAGGCTGGGAATCCTCGGTAAAGAAAAAAATCAGTATCAGTTTCGTTTCTGATCTGTCTTTCGTAGTAGTAACCAATCACTGATCTCTGCGTCATACTAACCACAGCCAATGACTGCCCTCTAACTAAGCCCCACCTCTGGCAGCCATCTTCAGATTTGGTAGCACGTGAAGTGGCAGTATGACCAAGTGAAGAGCCGCAGAGGGGTAGGCGGGAGGGTTCGCATGTGAATCCATGCCAGACCCATGCTGGAGAACAACAGTTAGAGGTAAGTAACTTGTTCCTTCTCCAGCATGGGGTCTGGCATGGATTCACATGCTCATGAATAAAGAATACATAGCAGTACACACATGCACAACCACGGGAGGTGGCAAAGGCTCAACATTAAGCATTACATCAAACTCAACATTAAGCATCTTACCTCCTCACCAGGCTCACTTTAGGCGAACAGGTTGCGCAGCACTGCTTGGCCGACCCTGGACTCCTCCCTGGAATCCCGATCGACGCAGTAGAATTTCGTGAAGGTGTGCGTCGACCTCCACATAGCAGCCCTACATATGTCCAGCAGGGGCACACCAGAAAGGAACGCCGTGGTAGCTGCGATCGCTCTGGTGGAATGGGCTCTCGGACGGCCAGGCAGCGGTCTGTTTGCCAACCAATGACAGTACATGATACAGCCGGAGAGCCATCTGGAAATGGAGGCCTTTGAGAGAGCCTTCCGCTGATTGACAGGTCCAAAGTTCACAAAAAGTTGTGACGTCTTCCGAAAACACTTCGTGCGGTCCACGTAGAACTTCAGCGCTCTAGCCACATCCAGCGAGTGCAAAGTCCTTTCGGCCGGCGACGAAGGCGACAGGAAGAAAACAGGCAACACCAAGGGTTTGTTGAGGTGGAAGTCCGACAGCACCTTGGGCATGAAGGAGGGGTGCGTCCTGAACACTACCCTCGTGTCGTGAAAAGTCAAGTACGGGGGCTTGCAGGAAAGGGCCTGGATCTCTCCCACTCTTCGTGCGGAGGTGATGGCCACAAGAAACGCTGTTTTCCACGACAAGAACTTCAACGGGGCCGAGTGCAGAGGCTCGAACGGAGGTCCCATGAGCTTGGTCAGCACCACGTTGAGCTCCCACGCCGGGGCCGGAGCCTTCACCGGCGGGAACGATCTGAACAATCCCTTCATGAACTCTTTCACCAGACGATGAGACCACAAAGACGTCCGCCCCGTGGTTCTGGTGTATCGGGAGATTGCAGCAAGATGAATCTTGATGGACGCGTGCGCCAGTCCAGCCTTGGCCAGCGTCAGAAGGTACGGCAGTAGCTGGGGAGCCGTAATCCGTAGAGGGTTAATCTTCTGTGCGTGGCACCAGATAGAGAACCTCTTCCATTTGTGTCCATAGCATTTAAGAGTTGAGGACGCCCTGGCCTTTGCAAGAACCTCTCTGCAGTCGGCCGGTATGTCGTAACCTCCAAACTCTAACGCTGCAGGAGCCAGGCCTGCAAGTTCAGACACTCCGGGTCGTGATGAAGAATGGCGCCTCCTTCTCTGGAGAGAAGCTCTTCGTCCGTCGACAGTTTCACTGGTGGGGACGCTGACAGGTCCAGAAGGTCCGGGAACCATATCGGTCTCGGCCACCTCGGTGCAACGAGGATCATCCTGCACCGGGACCTCTTGAGTTGGTTGATGAGCCTGAGCAGCAACGGCAAAGGAGGGAACGCATACAGGAACAGGACGTCCCAGGGGAACGAGAAAGCATCACCCATGCTCCTCGGCTGGGGGAACCTGCTGGCAAATCTCTGGCACTTGGAGTTCGTCGCCGTCGCAAACAGGTCGATTTGGGGTTTGCCCCATCACCGGAAGAGTTGATCCACTTGATCCTGGTGTAGTTCCCACTCGTGGCACGAGCGTAGCGCCCTGCTGAGTGAGTCGGCAATGGTGTTTTTTATCCCTGCTAGATGAAAGGGTACCAGAAACAGATCCTGGGCTTCCTTGGACAGGGCTGGGGATCTGGTTCCTCCCTGCTTCCGGATGCATAACATCGTGGTGGTGTTGTCGGTGAAGATCCTCACCACCTTGCCTTTGAGGGAAGAGAGGAATGACTTGAGGGCCCAGAACACTGCTCGGAGCTCCAATATGTTGATGTGGAGCGGCCTCTCCTCCGGGAGCCACAGGCCTCTCGCGTGAAGATCTCTGGTGTGCGCTCCCCACCCCCTCCAGGGAGGCATCCGTTGTCACCGTCACTTGGTATGCTGGGGTCTGAAAGTCCATGCCCGCTGCGAGATGCACGTGGGTGCCCCACCATCGAATCACTTGGCGGAATACTTCATTGAGAGAGATCTTGTCCTCGAAGCTTCCCGTCATGATGCCTACCCCCGGGCATCAGGACCAAGGCCCTCAGCTCCGGGAGCAGGCATCCAGACATTTGTTTGAACCTCAGCAGCCCCGGCTAGGGGCTGTCTGGGTTCAGTCCTGGCGCCTTAGGCGCCAGGCTCATCATAGAAATCAGTCCTGGTGCCATAGGCGCCAGTCTCATAGACTTTACTTACCTGATGCAGACCATGCTGCAAAAGAGTCCAATCCTACATGAGGCCTGGATGGGACTATTTTGTTACAGGGACTATTTTTTTACTCGGGCGTGGCTCTAGGGAACTTCGTACCTGGAACTACTTTGGAGGCTATTTAAACCACACCCGAACAGCAGCACATGCTTTGCGTTATTCTGCATCCAGCAGCGTGACAGTCACCGTGCCTGCAGCCAGCATCCAGTCTTCTGCCACGCCCGCGTGCCTGCAGCCAGCATCCAGTCTTCTGCCACGCCCGCCTGGAATCCGGAGCTCCTAGAATAAAGAAGAAAAGGACAAGGTTAGAAAACGAACTTATTTCAAATTCCTCACCTAATTCCGGAACCATTTCATCTCCGGACCTGGAAAGTACATCAGTCGTGCACGCGTCGCTTCGCCAGCTCCAGCACGGAGCCATACTCACCAGTTCTCACAGCATCTTTCGATCCGGCACTGTCTCCATCATTTCTTCGCCGTAATCCGGCACCTAGGTGACACGAAAAAACAAGGTGAGCCAAGGGAAACAAATACAATCTCTTACCACCATAGACTTACCTGATTTACCACCGGCGGTATTATTCCATAACTCTCCACATTTTCATATGCCGCATTTGTAAAGAGGGAGAAAAAACAACACGTTAACGCATGCAATATTTACCGGACAGCGTTGGGTAACACAGACTCTTACCTGAACGCCAGCAGCAGCTACGAGACCTTCTCACAAACTCAGTTGAAACTTAAGGAAGGAAGGGGACAAGAGTGAACATGGAGCACATTGAACTCTCTGAACTTGATACTTACCAATCCCGCCAGGGACTTCAGAGTCAATACTTACCGGAACTCTCCCAACGCCTTCAAACCAGTGAAGTAACTGGTATCTACGCGCCCCTGCAAGACACGCAGGATGGAGAGCTCATCTTTTACGAACATAAGGTGAGGTTACTAAGGGGATTACGGAGGTGATTAGTGGGGGAGAGCGAGAACAGTTGGGAGGCCTTCACTAAAACCCACAAGTGGTTAATCCCTGTCTCCACTTGCAGGAAAATACTTCTTCGGGTCCAGTAGACAAGACTAGGCGGGCCAGTCCAGACAGTCATCTCTGCACTACGCATCACGATGGAGACCGCAGCTGTCCGGGTCCGATTGACACCCCTGCGGGGTCCGGGTGAGCGTAACACTTCCTGTCGCTTGAATCCAACGGGCGTCGAGGAACTTCTGCAGAGGACGCATCCGAAGCCTGCACAGGCGCACCAGATAGATGCAAGAGGACATCAACCCGAGAAGGGATGTAATGGACCTCACTCTGGCCACGTCCGTGGCCAGCAGACGCTGTACCTTGCCCATGATGGCCTGCGTTCTTTCCTCCGACGGCGAGGCCAACTGCGCTACTGTATCGAGCTTGGCTCCCAGAAAAAGCACGACCTGCGACGGAATCAGGTGGCATTTGGGGAAGTTGATGGAGAATCCCAGGTCCGCGAGCAGCCGGACCGTCTTTGCTGTGTGTTCGATGGCGAGTTCCCTTGTCCCTGCTTGGATGAGCCAGTCGTCCAGGTAGGGGTAGACGTGGATCCCCTGCATGCGCAGCCACGCCGCCACTGGTGCTACGCACTTGGCACCGACTTCAATCCGAATGGGAGGGCCTTGAACTGGTAGTGCCGCCCTTGGACTACGAACCTGAGAAACTTTCGGTGTCCTTTTAGGATGGGGATGTGAAAGTATGCATCCTCCAAATCCAACGACGACAGGGAGTCGCCTTCCTCCAGCTGGCCCAGCACATGCTGGAGGGTGACCATCCAGAACTTCTGTGCCTTGATATATTTGTTTAGCCGACGCAAGTCCAGGATGGGACACCAACCTCCTGTCTTCTTTCTGACGAGGAAGTATCTTGAGTATACTCCGGAGCCCCAGAGCCTCTCTGGGACGAGCTTGATGGCTCCTTTCTTGAGCATCGCCCTTACCTCTAACAGCAGTTGAGGGACGTGGTTTTCCTTCCTGGCCATGGGAGGAATTCAGGGGCACTTCTTTAGAAATTCCAGAGTGTTTCCGTGGGCCAGGGCATCCAGCACCCAACTGTCGGTGGAGATGGACTCCCACACGCTGACAAACTTCGTCAGCCGGCCTCCCACCGGGGTGCTTCCTTGAAGCCGAAGCCCCCCCAGCTTTCTTCTTGGCCGCTGCCGAGACAACTGAATCCAGGGTCGGTTGTGCCCTAAGGCACAAAGGGGCGCCGTCGGGGACCCGGTACTTCTTCTCGTACCGGTCCTTTTTAGCAAGTGTTTCGTGGACGGGTTCTTCAGAAGGGCAAGACCCTCGTCCCAGATGTCATCCAGCAACGGCACTGCGAGGACCGTCTTCCTCTTGGCCTAGCGCCGTTGGTAGAGGAAGGCTTCCTTCTTTTCTTCGGGGCAGAGCTGAAAAAGCTCGGCTGCCCTGGCAATCATGGCGTGGAAGGGGCCAATTTCGTCTGGAGGAGACGCCAGAGGAATCGGAGACAGGAGGTCGGTCCCATCGACGCCGCCGTCGTAGTAGTCGTCATCCGTCCCCGTCGTGGCCATGTCTGTTCCCGTGTCATCCCTCGGGACCAGGGAGGGCGACAAAGGCTGAGAAGGCTGTGAGGGCTGAAGGGGTGCCGGATGAATTCTCCTCTTGTTTGGAGGGCTTCCCGACGGACCCGGTTCAGCTGGGTCGTCCGTCGGGGGTAGGGGCAGTCTCGTCCTCATCTCCGTGCATAAGGCTTGGATTGCTGTCAAAATGGCCGCTGAGTTTTCTTGTGGCTCGGGTTGTGATGGGCGTGCCGGGAGCGACTGTTCCTTCTCCACGGGAACCTCGTCGTCGCCACCCTTGCTCGTCGTCCCCCTTGTCAGGATCTCTCCCGTGGGACCGGGCCTCTTCCAAATTCTCAGTTCCTCCTCGGAGGTTGTGTCCGTGCGCGTCACGGCAACCACACCCCGACCCCCTCTTTTTCCACTGGGGTTTTCATGGGGGTCTTCTTGACTGGCCTAAGAGGATTCCCTCCGCGGAGGAAGGGAAACTCTGGTCCCCGAGGTCGCCTCCACTGGGATAGCCTCCACAGGCTTCGCCAGTGCCACAGCGACTCCCTCAATCGATGCCTTGGCCGGGATCAAGGCCTTCACCACCTTGGGCGTGCTTGAGGCGTTCACCTTATGGGGAGGGTCACTGCCGTGCTCCCCTTCAGCCTGATCCTTCGAGATCGACCGGGGCCTCTCCAGAAGCTATGTCGGGTTCTCGGATTTTCTCTTCCGAGCCAGAGCGTTGGCTCGTGGTTGATGGCGTCGGTGAAGGTGCACCTGCCTGGCAGCCGAGGAGCCTGACCGTTCGGCGCTCCCGGTGCCCGCAGATTCGCGGTGCTTTGCCTTCTGTTGGGCCCCTGTCGCTAGCACACTCACAGGACTTAGACCTTGCCTTCAAGCCAGTTGGAGAGACGGGTCAGATGATCTTTCATAGTCCGATCCGACATGTTCATGCAAATCGCAGAGTCCTTTTCCACGTGCGTTTTGTCCTCGATGAGGCAGTAAAGGCATTTCGAATGCTCGTCCTCCTTGAACACATTTTGTAGGTTGCATCCAAGGCAGATCCTGAACAGTTTGCCAGGAGTCGAGCTTCCCTTCTTCTGGGCCATGTTCTTCTCGTCCGCGAGGTAGGCCTCAGAAACTTCTGGAATCCTCCAAGAAGCGTAACTCGACGTAAACTTCACCCTTGAGGGGCGTAGATAAATCTGAAACGGGTCCCCGTTGATCGGAAGTAGACACGGTGGAGCGTGAGGCTCGATTAAACCGAAAAATGAGAAATCTCTTTGAAAAAGCGCAAAACGCAGTAAAAGCTCGAGAGTTATAGCACGAGGACTCCCAACACTTGAACGTGCAGTAAAAATCTGAGGATGGCTGCCGGGGGCAGGGCTTAGGGAGAGGGCAGTCATTGGCTGGGGGCAGTATGACCCAGAGACCAGTGATTGGTTACTACTAAGAAAGACAGATCAGAAATGAAACTGATACTGATTTTTTTCTTTAATGAGGATTCCCAGCCTGACGACGGGGAATATTCATGAGCATGTGAATCCATGCCAGACCCCATGCTGGAGAAGTGTAGTTCTTCTGGTGCCACCGGTGGAACAAGCGGACACCTGCGTTGAACCTCCAAGGTGTGCCCCTGTCCGAGAGCGTACAGCACACATCTGTCAGTGGTGATCATCTTCCATGTGCTGAAGAACATCGCCAGCCAGCCCCCCACTGGGGTAGTTTAGTGGGGCTCCGAGGTCACAGCCGGTTCAGGTTTGCTTGCGGATCGGGTCTTGCCCTTTGAGCTGCGCTGACGCTGTCCTCCAGTGCCTTGATGGCGACCACTGTATGCTTTGTTAGGACAGTTTCTGAAGTCCAACTAAGGGCTTAGTAAAACCATTCAACCAAGACAGTACAAGTCTCCACTCTTAGTATAAGGCTGTACCACCCGAGTGTTCAGGGTAGCATAGACGGAGCAGCCAGGCTTATTTTAGGAGGGAGAGAGGGCTGTATAATCAGTACAAAGAAATTGTAATACAAATGGTACAAAGAAACACTGAAACACTATATGTTGTAAAAAATAAATGGTTTATTTATATAGAAGTAGTCCCAGATAAATCTTGGGGAAAATAAGTACCATCACAGATCATATAGAAAAACACTATGCTTGAAGGTATACAGACCAAAGCGTATTGCCTTATTTGGAACACCTGACAGGAGTTCTAGGATAGTCAAACCAATAGTTACTTTTTAGATTACCTTCAGTAATATAAGAGTAGTAGACCCTAGCAGTTACACTGCGATGGTAAGCAATAAATCACTTTATAAACCAACTGGACAATATACTTTTTGTGAATAGTGGGACACTGATTCTAGGTACAGTAAAACCTTAACTTCTTTTGTGAGAAGCCACAGTTATACTAGGTGAGTAAAACCTAAGGATGTAATATACTATTACAGGTGCTTTTTGAGATCAGTGAAACACAGATTGAGTTAAGCAATAACTCTTGTAATTTATTTTAGGATTGCACGCAGCCAACTCAAGGTAAGTAAAACCTATACACTTTTTAAAAGGAGCCATCAGTAACTTAAAGGAAGGTATACACCACTGTTTTCTTTCAATCTTGACAGACAACAGAAAGCAAACCCCAATGTTAGATTATTAATGACTCAAATGTTATTCTAGGTAGGTAAAACCTAATGCAGACTTATTCTGGACAGGCGAACAGCAAGTCTGGGGAAGCAAGACCAAGTTGAGAAATGAATACACCTATTCTCTGAAAGAAATGGTTAGTGAAGTCAACAGCATTACTTTTGGGAAGAGGCACAGCCAATTTACAGGTGAGTAAAATAACCTTACATCTATGTTCTATTAGAAGGTAAAAACAGTTTCTAAGGAAAGAAAGGAGGTTACATAAGTAACAACTTACTTACCTGTAAGTGTTGTTCTCCAGCATGGGCCTGGCATGGATTCACATGCTCATGAATATTTCTAGTCATGCCGTGAATCCTCGGTAACAGAAAAAACAGTTTCTCTTTGATTATAAACTGTCTTTCTCCTATAAACCAATCACTAAGCTCTAGGTCATACGCGCCCCCCCGCCCCTCCAGCCAGTGACTGCCCTCTCCCTAATCCCCTCCTCTGGCAGCCATCTTCAGATGTGGTAGCACGTAAAGTAGCAGTATGACCAAGAAGAGCCGCAGAGGGGAAAAAGGAGGGTTTGCATGTGAATCCATGCCAAACCCATGCTGGAGAACAACAGTTACAGGTAAGTAACTTGTTCCTTCTCCAGCATGGGGTCTGGCATGGATTCACATGCTAATGAATAAAGAATATATAGTAGTACATACATACACAACCGAGGGAGGCGGCAAGGCTCAACATAAGCAATTACCCTAACCCCCTCACCAGGCTCACCTTCAAGCAAACGGGTTGCGTAGCACTGCTTGGCCGACCCTGGACTCCTCTCTGTAATCCTTGTTGACGCAGTAGAATTTCATGAAGGTGCGCATAGACCTCTACGGAGCAGCCCTGCAGATGTCCAGCAGGGGCACACCAGACAGGAATGCCGTTGTCACAGCGATCGCTCTGGAAGAATGGGCTCTTGAACGGCCAGGCAATGAGTGATGCAGCCGGAGAGCCATCTGGAGATGGAAGCCTTGGACAAGGCCTTCCCATGGTTCACAGGACCAAAGTTCACAAAAAGCTGAGAAATCTTACGGAAAGTCTTTGTGCGGGCCACATAAAGCTTCAGCGCTCGAGCCACATTCAGCTAGTGCAAAGTCCTTTCAGCCAGAGACGAAGGCGTTGGAAAAAGGCAACACCAAGGGTTTGTTGAAGTGAAATTCCGACAGAACCTTGGGCATGAAGGAGGGGTGCATCCGCAGCACCACCCTCGTCTCGTGGAAAGTCAAATGGGGCCGCTTGCAGGACAGGGCCTGGATCTCACCCACTCTTGGCAGCGGTGATGTCCACGTGAAAAGCTGTCTTCCAAGAGAGGAACTTCGGGAGGAGCTTGATGCATAGGCACAAAGGGCCCCCCCCCCCCACCTCCCATGAGCCTAGTCAGCACCACATTGAGTTCCCAAGCCGGGCAGATACCTTAAGCAGCGGGAACCATCGGAATAGTCCTTTAATGAAATCCTTGACTAGACGGTGTCACCAAAGAGAAGACCATTCCTGAGATCTTGCATAGCGGGAGATAGTCGGCAGATTCACTTTAATCGAGGCATGAGCCAGCCCCGACTTGGCCAACAACAAAAAGGATGTAAGGACTTGGGGGCTCCACCCTCAGAGGGTTAATCTTCTGCGACCAACACCAAGTCGCAAAACGCTTCCATTTGTGGCCGTAGAATTTAAGAGTCGACTACGCCCTGGCAAGATACTCCCTGCAGTGCCCCGGTAGCTCATAACCGCCAAACTCTAATGCAGCAAGAGCCAAGCCTTCAGGTTCAGCAATACAGGGTCATGGTGCAGGATTGCGCCTCCTTCCCTGGCGAGCAAATCCGCGACCACTGGTAGCTTGACTGGAGGGGACGCTGACATGCCGATAAGGTCCGGGTACCAGAACTGCCTCGGCCATGCTGGTGCAACGAGGATCATCCTTCACTGACTGTGTCTGAGTTGACTGAAGACTCGTAGCAGAGGCAACTGAGGGAACGCATACAGGAACAGGCCTTGAAATGGGAAGAACACGTCCCCCATGCTCCCCAGCTGGGGAAACCTTCTGGCGAACCTCAGGCACTTGGTGTTCATCACCGTTGCAAACCGATCGATCTGGGGTCTGCCCCACCCGAGGAAGAGGTTGTCGACTTGATTCTGCCAAAGCTCCCACTCGTGGCAAGAGAGGAGCCTCCTGCTTAGTCTCTACAATGGTATTCTTTACCCCTGGCAGGAGAAACTGAATAAGGAACATCCCCTGGGCTACGGCCCAGTGCCACAATTCCAGCGCCTCTCTGGAGAGCGCTGAGGATCTGGTGCCCCCTGCTTCCGGATGTAAAACATTGTGGTGGTATTGTCCGTTAAGACCCTCACCACTTTGCCCTTGAGGGAAGTAAGAAATTACTGGGGGGCTCTGGAAGTTCGTGTCCCCATCAATATTGGAGCACATGCCCCACTAACTTGTTGCTCGACGAAACTCGTCGTCAAGAACAATCCTGTCTTTGACACTCCCGGACATCTGGATCCAACGGGCGTCTGGGAATTCCTGGAGCTGTCACATCTGCAACCCGCAGAGCCGGATCAGGTACATACAGGACGAGATCAAGCCGAACAGCGGCTTGATGGTCCTCACCGGGGCGATCTTCAGTGCTAACAGCCATTGCACCTTGCCCAAAATGGGCACTATTCTCTACTCTGAGGCGGCCGCGTTGAGTCTGGCCCCCAGGAATAGCGCGTTCAGCGATTGGAGTCAAGCAGGACTTTGCATAGTTCACTGAGTAGACAGATCAGTCAGAAGCCGGAAGGTCCTCTCCGTGTGAACGACAGCGATGCCCCTTGACTTGGCACGGATGAGCCAGTCATCGAGGTACGGGTACACATGTATTCCCTGTAGGCGCAGATGGGTCGCCACTGGGGCCAGGTACTTCGTAAAGACTCTGGGCGCCGACTTCAGTCCGAAAGTGAGACCCTTGAACTGGTAGTGCTTTGCTTGTATGACGAAGCGCAGGAACTTGCAATGTTTTTCGTGAACCGGGAAGTATGCGCCCTCTAGATCCAACAATGACAGAAAACCTCCCTCCTCCAGTTGGCCGAGCACGTGCTGCAACGTGACCATCCTGAATTTTTGGGACTATGTACTTTTCGAAACATAGTAGATCGAGAATGGGCCTCCAGCCCCCGGTCTTTGTTACTAGAAAGTATCTTGAGTAAACTCCGAAGCCCTGGAGTCCCTTTGGAACCAGCTGTATCTCCCCCTTTTTTTTTAACATGGTCCGAAACTACAACAGCAGCTGAGGGATGTGTTCCTGCAGTGCCACCCGTGGTAACCGCGGATACTTTTGTTGAAACGCCAAAGTGTGTCCCTGGGCGAGAGGGTCCAGTACCCATCCATCGGCAGAGCAGTTTTCCCACATGCTGACGTAGTTCTCCAGCTGGCCTCCAACCGGGGCGCAGGAGTGGGGGCTCGACATCTTGGCCAGTTCAGTCCTGCTTGGAGGCCAACGTGCTGCCTTTGGAGCATTGAGGATGACGGCGGCCACCTCCGAAGGCCTTGGAGCAACCCCTGTAGGCTTTGGAATGAGACGGCTGGTGGTAAGAGGACAATCCACTGCCGAAACCCTTCGAAGATCTTCCAGACATCCCTCCTGAGGAACTAAAGGACAGTTGCTACAGTATGCCCAGGGCACGGGCCATCTCCGTCTTGATGGCCTGAAGAGATGCATCGACAGCTTTCCCGAAAAGATTGCCTCATCTGGACCTCCTGCCTAAAGTACCTACTGGTGGCCTTCAGCAAGCAACGACGACTGATGCAAACCCTGTTGCCCATCTGGCAGAATCCAGTGTCCGCAATGTCCAGGGCCACAGTAATGGCGTGGTCAGACGCCACCTCACCTTCCTGAAGGCTCTGCATCGCCTAGACCCGCTCGGGGAGGAAATCCAGCCTCGGAGCCATCTGGTACCAAAGCTCCCGGTCGTACCTTGCCAGGATAGCCAAAGTGTTGGCTGCCTTGACCGTCGCAGCCGAGTAGTTGACTTTTTCCTTGCAGATGAGACCAGAGTCCGGTGACGGCTGTGACCACAAACACTTGGGTGCAGAAACTGGGACCCGGTATTGATTTTCACTATGGACTAGGAGTAAGGTAGTCACTACGTAGAGTAGAACAAGTTACTTTCTTACCTGGTAACGTTCTTTCGATGGGATGGTCCGACGACGTATTCCATATCTGACATGTAATCACCGCAGCTGTGCTGCTTCGGAAACTTTTTTCGGCGTCTGCGTCCTGCGTCGATGACGTCGATGCGCCGTAGTCGAGGACCTCCTCCGACGTCCGACGTCATCCGATGTGATAAGTAGGACGCACGACGCCCGTAGCCTCAGTTGTAGTTTTTTCCCCCAGAACGTGTGACACTAGCCAACTGCCAGTCAGACACAAAGCCTTGCGGAACGTAAGCTGCAATCGCAAAGAAATTCTGCAGCGGGGAAGGCAGGGCGGGAGCGATATGGAATACGTCGTCGGACCATCCCATCGAAAGAACGTTACCAGGTAAGAAAGTAACTTGTTCTTCGAGGGGATTGGGTCCTCCGACGTATTCCATATCTATGACAGGCTCCCAAAGCAGTACCAGAGCAAGGAGGAGGGAAATAATTTAGAATCAAAATTTAGAATAGCCAATCAAATAGCAGAGCAAAGGACCGCCTTGCCAAAGGCCAGATCCTGTGCTCGGATGGAATCGAGGGAATAGTGACATACGAATGTTTGTACTGAAGCCCAGGTGGCTGCATCACAGATGTTACGAATAGGAACACCCCTCTGCAGGGCAGTAGATGCAGCCATACCCCTGGTAGAATGGGCCCGCAAGCCAGCCGGTGGGTTCTTACCCGCCAAGCGGTAGCACTCCGACATGGCCAAAATAATCCAGCGAGACAAAGTCTGTTTCGTCACAGCTTGCCCTAAACGCTTTCCAGCGTAACCAATAAAGAGTTGATCGTCCACTCTGACCCGGGACATGCGTGAAACATAAAAGCTTAAAGCTCTCCTAGGATCAAGCCTATGGAGCCTCTCCTCTTCCTTACCAGGATGCGGAGGAGGATAGAATGCCGGAAGAACAACCTTCTGGGCCAAATGAAATTCCGTCACTACCTTCGGAAGAAAAGAAGGACGAACTCTAAGGACAACCCTGTACTTGTGAAATACAGTGAAGGGTGGCTTAACTGAAAGTGCCTGTAACTCACTCACTCTGCGAGCGGAAGTAACCGCAACTAAAAACACAGTTTGCAGAGTTAACAGCCTCAAAGGGCAAGAATGTAAAGGCTCAAACGGAGCACCCATAAGAAACTTAAGAACAAGGTTTAAATCCCAACCGGGCACCAGGAAAGGTGACGGAGGGAACACATTAGTGAGCCCTTTCAGAAACTGTGAAATTAAAGGGATTTTAAAGTAAGAACACTCTTCAGACGAGCGCTTAAAGATGGACAGCGCCGCCAGGTAACCTTTAATGGTACCCACTTGCAAGCCCCTGTGGGCCAAAGAAAGTAAAAAGGACAGAACCATGGGGATGTCACATGCAAAAGGATCCACATTCTGAACTCGGCACCAGTCGCAGAACTTACGCCAACGGCAACGGTACAGAGACTTTGTTGCTGGCCTACGGGCCGAAAGCAACACCTCCATCACGTCTTCAGGGAGGTCCCAATCCTTATACCTCAACCTTTCAGAAGCCAAGCGTGAAGGTTGAGGGATCTGACCTCTGGATGGAGAACCTGACCCCCCCCTACCATGAGAGCAGATCGTCTCGGTAGGGAAGACGACGCGGAGGGCAGATGGACAAGTCGAGCAGGTCCGGGTACCACGTCCTCCGAGCCCACGCCGGAGCAATGAGGATCATCCGGGAACCGAACTTCCGTAACCTCCGCAGCACTTGCGGGATGACGGGGACTGGAGGAAACGCGTACAGCAGCGGGAACGATCACTCCACCAAGAACGCGTCTCCTAAGGCTCCTTTTGGAGGAAATTCCCGCGAGCAAAACCTTTCGCACTTCCAGTTGACACTGGAGGCGAAGAGATCCACTTGAGGGGTCCCCCAAAGGGCGAAGATCTCCAGGAGAATCTCCTGAGCCAACTCCCACTCGTGAGAGATCGTGCTCTGCCTGCTCAGAGCGTCCGCCGTCACGTTTTCGTCTCCGGCCAGATGAACTGCCGAGATCGAAACTTCCTGCTGGATGGCCCAGAACTCGAGCTGCATCGCCTCCCTGCCCAGAGGAAGTGACCCTGCCCCCCCCCTTTTTGTTGAGGTCGTGCATGGCCACTGTGTTGTCCGTCAGGATCAGGACACTCTTTCCTCGCACAGTCGGCAGAAAAGCCTTCAGGGCTAGCCTGACGGCCCTCAGCTCCAACAGATTGATATGGAGTCTGGACTCCGACAGAGACCAACGACCGCTGACTGTCAGCCCGTTGGCATGAGCTCCCCGACCCGTGAGGGATGCATCCGTCACGATCGTCACCTCCGGCCAGGGAAGCCAAAATGGAGCCCCCTTCATCAAGTTGCCTTCGACGGCCCACCACAGAAGGTCCCGGGCGACCGAGGGCGGCACCTGAACCGGGTCCGACATCCTGCCGGAGGACTGCGACCATTGCGTCTTGAGCGCCCACTGCAAAGATCTCATCCGCAGGCGAGCCTCTGGCACCAGAAGAATGCAGGATGCCATGAGGCCGAGCAACCTCAAGAACTCGAACGCTGGGAGCGTCTGGGCATGCTGAAACTTGTGCACCATCTGCTGAATGTGAAGAGCCCTCACCTGGGGAGGAAAACACTGCCCCAGGGAAGTGTCGAGCACTGATCCGATGTACTGGAGCCGCTGTGTTGGCGTCAAATGGGACTTCTTTAAATTGAGGGAGAAGCCCAGCCTGTGAAGGGAGTGGCAGGTGACGGACAGATGATCCAGGACTTGCTCGGGAGAGCTCCCCCTGATCAACCAATCGTCCAGGTAGGGGTAGACGTGAATCCCCCCTTGCCTGAGATGCGCTGCCACCACCACCATGAGCTTGGTGAAAACCCTTGGGGCGGAGGTCAATCCGAACGGCAGGACCCGAAACTGAAAGTGCGAGTCGCCAACCGCGAACCTCAGGTACTTCTTGTGCTTGGGATGGATCGGCACATGGAAGTAAGCATCCTTGAGGTCGAGTGACACCAACCAGTCCTGAAGCTGAAGGGCCTGGAGGACTTGAGAGAGAGTAACCATCTTGAACTTGACTTGTCCTTCCTGAGGAGTTTGTTCAAACCGCGCAAGTCCATGATGGGTCCCATCCCTTGTTCCTCTCCGCTACAGGCACCAGTTCTATGGCGCCTTTATCCAGCAGGGCTTGAATTTCCTGCGCAAGGAGCGGATCCGGACTCTGCAAAGAGAGGTTCCCCGGTGGATTGTCACGAGGCCTGTGCCGAAAGGGAAGACAGTAGCCGTGGGTTATGATCTCCAGAACCCACACATCTGAAGTAATGGCTTGCCACTCTACAAGATGCTGCGCCAGCCTTCCCCCAACCGGCGAACCATGGGACATGGCCTCATGACTGAGTGGGAGCGGCCGCGGCGTTACCTGAGGGCAAAGAGGCAACTGCCGGAGCGGCCTTGGCACCACGGGTACCCTGTCGTCCACCTCTGGTACCCCTGCGTTGGCCTCTGACTGCCAGCTCCTCTCGCTTTACTGAAGGATGAGTAATAGCGAAAGGAACCACCCCTCCACTGCTGTCCCCTAGGACGAAAAGGCGGAGGTTGGCGAACTGCAGCGCCCAACGACTTCGCTGCAGCTTTCGAGGTCTGCAACCTCTCAAGGCTCTCGTCAGCCTTGCTGCCAAAAAGGTGTTCACCGTCAAAGGGCATGTTGAGGAGCCGAGACTGCACATCAGGAGCAAAGCCCGACTTCCGCAACCACGCAAACCTGCGTATCACGGTGCTCGCCGCCATGGACCTACTGACGCATTCAGCTAAGTCCAAACCCGACTGAACGACTCACACATGGCATCCTTACCATCCTGGACCATAGCAACGAAACCATCCCGTTCGTCCCCTTCGGGAATATGTTCAGCCGCTAACGCAACACAGTTCCACAGAGTGTGTGTGTGAAACGAGACAAGGCACAAATGGAGTTGGCCGCCTGAAGCGCCATACCACCAGAAGAAAACACTTTCTTTGCCCAGCCATCAAAACGTTTGTCGTCCCTATCAGGAGGGATGGTAGGGTACGACGCCTGCTTTGCTGGGGCCGTGGCCGCCTGCACCACCAAACTCTCCGGAGTGGGGTGCCTGGTCAAGTAGCAGGGGTCGCTACTTGCTGGACGGTATTTTCGCGACAAGGATCTGCCCACCGCCGGGAGACTCTCCGGAGCAGTCCAAGCCGCCGCCACCCTTCTCTGTAAAGCCATATGGAACGGCAGTACCGGATCAGTTGGGGGACCAACATCAAGGATGTCCGTCAGATCATCCCGCACAAACACCTCTGGGGGAGCAGACCATCCCAAGTACTCAGAAACCCTAGCCATAAGGCGCCGGTACGAGGAATCGGCATGAGAGCCAGGCTCAGGCCTACAAAACTCCACCTCCGGAGAGGTGTCCAGTCCACTGGCATCATGCAGTGACTGTCTCAAATCGCCAAACTGACTATGGCCCGAGACAATTTCATCTGGAACCCGACTAGGAACCAGGCCATCAGAATCCTCATCCGCCTCCGAAATATAGTCCAGGTGGCGAAAAGAAGGCACCCGAGAGTGCTTGCTCTTAACCAGAGCCTTCCTAGGGGGTTCTCCCGTGCCAGGGGCTACCTCTGACACGAAAGGCGTCGAGCGAATTGGCGCCGAGAGAACCGGCATCGGCGCCGAGAGAATCGGCGTCGAGGAAATCGGCGTCGGCGTCAGATGCAGCGCCTCCAGCATCGGCGGCGTCGACACAGCCCTCCAGGCCGGAGCCCCGAGCGTGTCCCTCGACGACCTGAGCGTCGACGGCTTCGACGACTTCCTCGTAGCCGGAGCCTCGAGAAAGCCTGTCGACGCCCTCAACGCCTCAGACGTCGATGTCTTCCTCGAAGACCTCACAGGTGCACACGGTCTCGAACCCGTCGAGGACCGGGACCTGGAACGGGTACGTTGAGAAAGAGTCTCCTTGTCCGAACGGGACCTCTCCCGTGACTCGTGCCGACCACTCTTGCGAGCGGTGTCTCTCAACCTCTCACGACCGACCCCACTCGGGGGCGCGGACGGCTTAGTACCCTGCGACTCAAGCATCGCCAGAATTTTTTCTTCCCGAAGGAAGCCCATTCCTCCGGCGTCGCACGGCTGGTGGGGTAAGCGACGTGCCGGGCAGAGTCCTCCGAAGAGGACCTGGAAGACGACCGGTGTCGGCGCTTCCGAGAATGCCTCGAAGAGGCTGAGGAGTGGCGAGACCGACTCCTAGAAGGAGACCCACGAGACTTACGACGATGACGTGGAGAGTCACCCCTCGAATCATCCGTTGAAAGCCCCGCAGACTTCGACTTCCTGGGCTTGGACACCCGACCTACCGACAACTTCTTCTTACGTTCGCGTAAGGCTTTGGACGTGAGCGACTGGCAGTCGATACAGTCATCCGTGTCGTGGGCCTCCCCGAGGCACCAGAGGCAGGCGTTGTGCGAGTCCGTCACCGACATCTTGGACCCACACTTCTTGAAACCCGGACGCGGGGTCGAAGACGAAGTAGAAGACCTCTTCACACGAAGGATTTTCACAAAACGAACAGGTTCGAAGAACAGAACTCTAAAGAGTCGAGGCGTAAACCGAGAATCACGAAGCAACACGTTCGCGGAAAAAACGGAACTGAGGCTACGGGCGTCGTGCGTCCTACTCATCACATCGGATGACGTCGGACGAGGTCCTCGACGACGGCGCATCGACGTCATCGACGCAGGACGCAGGAGCCGAAAAAAAGTTTCCGAAGCAGCACAGCTGTGGTGATTACATGTCATAGATATGGAATACGTCGGAGGACCCAATCCCCTCGAAACTATTATACTCCTACACCCTTTCCCCTTTCCTCCATAATTATGGGAGATTCCCAAGCACTCCTCACAGGAATTACGGGTGGATGGAAACACCTTACTGAAACAGGTTCCTAAGCACAGCTTGACCGAACTGAGCATCAGCCCTGGAGCTCAGATCCCGACAGTAATGCTTACAAAAAGCCGATGGGGAGGCCCCATGTAGCCGCTTTCGCAATGGTCTCCCAGAAAACATTTTTGGAAGGCAACGGCAGCCGCGCAAAAGAGGAGCATGAATTCCCTTTGGGGCCCGAAGACCCCGAATGGTATACGCCTCAGAAATACAGGCAGCAATCCATTGGGAGATGGTCGCTTTCGAGGCCGGCTTTCTTTGCGGATTTCCGAAGGTCACAAAAAGCTGCAAAGAGTTCCTAAGCTCAGATGTTCTGTCCAGATAGAATTTAAGGGCTCTTCTAACGTCCAGGCAGTGCAGAACCCTTTCGGCCTCTGAGGGCAGGTCTGGGAAGAAGACCGTCAATAAAATTGACTGATTAAAATGAAAATCAGAGACCACCTTCGGAAGAAAGGCGGGATTCGTCCGCAGGACAACCTTATCCTTATGAAAAGTAAGGAATGGATGCTCCACCGACAAGGCCTGAAGCTCACTTACACGCCTTGCCGAAGTCACAGCAATCAAAAAGGACACTTTCCACGAAACATACTTAAAATCGTCAGTAGCCATGGGCTCAAAAAGCTTATGAAACCAGGCCGTAAGGACCACATTCAAATCCCACCTTGGATGCAGGTTGCGAACAGGAGGATAAAGATGCATCAGGCCCACAAAGTGTCTTTTAATGACTGGATTACACAGTGAAAACGAGCACTGGTCAGTGGACAAATAAGCGGCAATAGCCGATAAGTCCTGCAGGAAAAGACATTGATGCCAGACTCTGCCAGATGTGAAACAAAAGACAGGACCATGTCGATAGTAGCCTCCCTGGGGTTCAGCTGCTTAACCAAACACCAGTAGCAGAAACAAAGCCATTTACTTCCATACTGAGATCTTGTAGAGGGCTTCCTGGCCGCCTGAATGATGCGCATGTTAAATGCGGACAAATTGAAACGCTTTAAAGATCTGAACTCAGGCACCAGGCTGCCAAGCTGAAAGATTGTGGGGAGGGGCGCCACAGCTGCTGATCGCTCTGATGAAGCAGATTGGGGCCCAGCGGAAGCTTGAGTGGCGGGCACACCGATAGATGTTGAAGCTCCGAAAACCAAAACCTGGCCGGCCACCAAGGGGCTATGAACAGCAGGGAGCCATTCACTGTGTTCCTTAGCTTGCAAAGCACCCAATAGATCAGAGGAAGGGGCGGAAAAGCATAGGCCTTCATGTTGTGCATTGGAATCTTGAGAGCATGCCCAGTGAGGAGGCTCTGAACCCATTCATATAGGGGAAGCTTCCTGTTTGTAGACGTTGCAAAGAGGTCCACTTCTGGAGTGGCCCAATAGCGAAAAATATCGGAGGATCTCTGTGTTCAGTTCCCTCTCGTAGCTGACAATTGCTCGACGGCTGAGGGCATTTGCAGTGACATGCAGCTGTCCCGGGATGTGTACTGCTACCAGCCAGATACCATGCTTAAGTGCCAATTCCCAAATCTGAATGGCAAGATCCACAAGAGGAGGAGACCTGGTACCCTCCTGCTTGTTGATATAGAAGATGGACACTGCATTGTCCGTGCGGGCACGGATCACCCTGTTGACAATGCCTGGTTTGAACGCTTTCAACGCCAGGAATATCGCCAAGAGCACCAGATAATTTATATGAAGCAGTCTGTCCTGTGGCGACCAAAGATCGAAAACCTGAAGATTATCCAGCGTCGCACCCCAACCCAAAAAAGGAAGTAATCTGTCGTGACCGTCAAAAGTGGGCAAGGGTCCTGGAAGGGAGCGCCCACCGACAGATTGCCGAGAGACGACCACCACAAGAGATCCGCCCTCATGAAGGGTGGAACCAGTATCATTTTGGAATCTGGGTCCCCTGCTTGAAGCCATGAGCTCCGAAGAGCCATCTGCATCCGCCTCATCTTGAGACGAGCAAGAGGAAGAGCCAGCACGCACGAAGCCATGAGGCCCAGAAGCCTCTGGAACCACCAGGTCGACATGTTATCCGACTGCATTAACACCAGACACGTGGCCAACAAATCTGCCATTCTGTCTGCAGTCAGGTACACTCTGAATGGACCGTGTTGCAACAAAAACCCATGAAGATCAAGTCCTGAGAGACCGTAATGTAGGATTTCCACCAGTTCACCGACAGCCCAAGGTGGAGCAGGAACTGGAGGAGAGACTGAAGGTTGCTCAAGGTTTTCAGTGGACAAGGACTGTGCAGCAGCCAATCGTCCAAATACGGATACACATGGATACCCTATAGCCGAAGATGAGCTGTGATGACCGACATCTTCGTAAAGACACGCAGTGCTGAGCTGAGACAAAACTGGAGCACACGAAACTGGAAATGCCCGTTCCACCCCCCCCTCCAATGGAAAACCGTAGGTATTTCCGATGCAGGCTCCAAATGAGGATATGCATATAAGCACCCTGAAGGTCCACCACGCTGAGCCAGTCGCCCTTCTGTAGAGAGGACTTCATCTGACAGGGGGGTGATCATCTTGAATTTCTCTTCGAGGAGAGAAAAGTTGAACTGGGAAAGGTCTCGGATGGTGCTCAGGCCAGCCTGGTTGGGTTTGGGCACCGTAAACAGACAGGAGTAGAAGCCCTCCCCTCGCTCCCCTAGGGGAACGGTTTCCACCGCCGTGAGATCCAGAAGCTTCTGGACTTTGGCTCTGAGGGAGGGTGTCCCCGACTGCTGGAAGGGAGGATTGAAGGGTGGGGTAGGGGCTTGGGGGGGAGGGGCAGGCGGAAGCCCACCCGAGCAACGGACAAGACCCACCGATCCTCGGTGATGGTCTGCCACGCCTCCCAGAAAAAAATGCATTAAACAGAAGGCACTTTTTTTTTTTTTAAATGAACAAAACTTTTTGGGAGGTATGAGCCACTAAAAAGGCAGCCAAAACGAACTAAATTAATGCCAAAACATTTTTCCTCCCAAAAAGGAGGAAGTTACTTACCTGTAACTGTGGTGCCCCAGCAAGGGCCTGGCATGGATTCACATGCTCATGAATATTCCCTGTCAGGCCGGGAATCCTCGGTAAAAGAAAAAAAAGAGTTTCACTTTGAATTACAAACTGTCTTTCTCCTATAAACCAATCACTGAGCTCTAGGTAATACTGCCCCCAGCCAATGACTGCCTTCTCCGTAAGCCCCTCCTCCGGCAGCCATCTTCAGATTTGGTAGCACGTAAAGTGGCAGTATGACCAATAAGAGCCGCAGAGGGGCAGGAGGGAATCCACGCCAGACCCATGCTGGAGAACAACAGTTACAGGTAAGTAACTTGTTCCTTCTCCAGCACGGGGTCTGGTAAGGATTCACATGCTCATGAAAAATAAATACATAGCAGTACATACATACACAACCACGAGAGGTGGCAAGGCTCAACAGAAGCAATTACTCTTACCTCCTCACCAGGCTCACCTTCAAGCGAACATGTTGCGTAGCACTGCATGGCCGACGCTGGATTCCTCTCTGGAATCACTGGCAACGCAGTAGAATCTTGTGTGAGTCGACCTCCACATAGCAGCCCTGCAGATGTCCAGCAGGGGCACACCAAAACGAACAGTCGTCGCAGCGATCGCTCTGGTGGAATGGGCTCTGGGACAGCCAAAGAGACACCTGGAAATGGAAGCCTTGGACAAAACTTTCCCATGGTTCACAGGAGCAAAGTACACAAAACGTTGTGATGTCTTCCGGAAAAACTTTGTGCCCGTGACATAAAACTTCAGAGCACACGCCACATCCAGCAAGTGCAAAGTCTTTTCAGCTGGCGACGAAGGTGTTGGGGGGGCAGGGGCGGGGGGGGGGGGGACACAGGCAACACCAAATGTTCGTCGAGGTGTAATTCCGATGGAACCTTTGGCATGAAGGAGAGGAGTCCGCAGCACCACCGTCATCTCACGGAAAGAAAGATGAGGCAGCTTGCAGGACAGGGCCTGCATCTCACCTACCTTCCTGGCAGAGGGCCACGAGAAAAGCAGTCTTCCACAAAAGGAAATTGAGAGGAGCTTCATGCATAGGCTCGAACGGGGCACCCATGAGCCTCGTCAGTACCATGTGTAGTTCCCACGGCGGGATAGGGGACTTCCCCGGTGGGATCGATCGAAACAGGTCCTTGAAGTGCTTGACTAGACAGTGTGACCAAAGAGGACCGTCCCGGAGACCTGGTGTAGCAGGAGATAGCCGCCAGATGCACTTTGATGGAGGCGTGTGCCAATCCGCGACATGGCCAAAGACAAGTATGGCAGGATCTGAGGGGCGGGTGGCTCGTACCCAAACTCTAAGGCTGCAAGAGCCAGGCCTCCAGGTTCAGCGATCCTGGGTCGTGGTGCAGGATTGTGAAAAAGGAATGAGAAACATCCCCCGGGCGACGGCCCAGTGCCACAAGTCCTGCGCCTCTCTGTAGAGTGCTGGGGTTCTGGTGCCCCCCTGCTTCCTGATGTAGAACATTGTGGTGGAATTGTCCATGAAGACGCTCACCACCTTGCCCTTTAGGAACGTAAGGAACGACTTGAAGGCCCATAACTCTGCTTGCAGTTCAGGACATTGATGTGGAGATACCACTCCTCTGTGCTGACATCCACCAGCCTCTGGCATGGAGACGTCCAGTGTGGGATCCCCAGCCCTCCAGGGAAACGTCCGTGATGACCGTCTATTGGTATGGGGGACTCTGGAAATCCGTGTCCCCGTGCTATGTTGGAACACACGCCCCACTACCTTATCGCTCAATGGAACTCTTTGTCAAGAACAATCCTGTCTGTGAAGCTTCCCGACACTTGGACACACCAAGCGTCCAGGAATTCCTGGAGGGGTCGCATCCGCAACCTACAGAGTCTATTCAGGTAGATACAAGACACCATGATGAGCAGCGACTTGATGGCCCACACCGTGGCGATCTTCAGCGTCAACAGTCGTTGCACCCTGCCCAAAATGGCTGTGATCCTTTCCTCTGAAGGCGCCGCCAGGCAGGAGACAGTGTTGAGCCTGGATCCCAGGAACAGAGCGTCCTGCAATGGAAACAAGCAGGACTTTGGATAATTCAGCAGCCGGAAGGTCCTGTTCATGTGGTTGACAGCGATTTCCCTCGACTTGGCCCGGATGAGCCAGTTGTCGAGGTACGGGTACACATGTATCCCTTGCAGACGTAGATGGGCCGCCACTGGTGCCAAGGACTTTGTAAAACACAGTGGGCGCCGACTAGAATCCGAACGGAAGGGCCTTGAATTGATAGTGCTTTCCCTGTATGACGAAGCGCAGTAACTGCTGATGCTTCTCGTGAATGGGGACGTGGAAGTAAGTGTTAGGGAGAATTCTCATTCTATGGCTTATTTCCCTTACCTAGTGAGTCCCCCAGCAGCTTTGCTGGATTTCTGGAGTTTGTCTTTTCCACTTGGTAAGAGTGTACACCTTTTTCCCCCCACTCTTACTTGTGTTTTGCCATGCGTCTTTCATCTGTTTTTGTGATTGTGGATTCTGGAGTACACCACTTCAGTAGCCCCATTTTGTGTGTTACACAGCACCTTCAGTGCAGTAACACAGGGTTGTCTTTTAGACTTCCCACCGATTCCATTTCTGAGGCTGACTACTGTCCCCCAGAAAAGGGTAAAGTTGCCATTAACTTTACTTAGTCATTTAACCACAGATCCAGTACACCCCATTTTACATGGAGTACTGGAAAGGGTTAATCGTTGAATCGTGAACTATCCGACTGTGATCCTCGACAACAGGAACCCGGTTCCACTTGACACTGGCTCCGGCCTATTGACTCTTGAATTTCTGTCAACGAGTGTTCTCTGGTTCTGTCTGCTTTGCCAAAAGTATTGCCTATGATTTTTGCCCCCAACTCTTTCTGGGTATCTCAGGTGCCAAGTGTGTTTTTGCCCGGGTAACATTTCTTGCCGCGGATATGCGTTTCTTTAGTAAAACCGAACTGTCATTACTGTCAAAAAGTGATCGCAAGTGTATTCCCGGTAACGTCTTTTGTTTCACAACACCGGTCCGCTCAAACACAGGGTACTTGCCTTGAAGTTATACCGTACAAAGTGAACTGGTTAGTCAGTGTATTTTACGTGTGGTTTTTGAATTAATAGAAGTGTCGTGTTTATAACAAATGGTTTAAAAATAAATGTACTTATATTTTTTATCTGAAACCTTGAGTCAGTGTTTGCTTGAGTCGCAGTAAATGTGGTCCCTTTGTGTAATCTCTGCTACTGCTCATATACTCTTGAGATAAGCCTGGCTGCTCCGCTACTGCTACCACTTTAACATAGTAGTACAGGCTTGTACCAAACGTAAAACTTGTATTGCCACCTGTGGTCTTAATTGTGTGTTGTGGTCCCTAAGAGCACTGCAAAGACCACTGCACAGGATTCTGCCTAATAGTAAGCGTCCTCTAGATCCAGTGACGTTAGAAAGTCCTCTTCCTCCAGTTAGCCGAGCACGTGCTGCAACGTGACCATCCAGCATTTCTGGGATTTGAGTAACTTGTTTAGTCGCTGCAGGTCAAGAATGGGCCTCCAGCCACCGGTCTTCTTTCTTACTAAAGAGTATCCGACTGCACGTCCGGTCCAAATACAGACTTCAACCACGCAAACCTGCGCATCCCAGCGCTCGCTGCCATGGCTTTACCGATGCCGTCAGCAAAGTCCTGTCCTGATTGAAGAGACTTGCACATAGCTTCCTTTCTGTCTCTTACATTATTCAGGAAGCTGTCTCTTTATTCCCCTTCAGGAATATGCTCAGCCACCATAGCTATAAAGTCAGACAGGGTGAACGTTAATTTGGCTAAAGCTCCCTCTACCAATTTCTCCCACGCCCCTTGTGCCTCTAGCTGAGGCACTGGGATTCTTTCTCACTCCCCTGCGGATCTTCCCAATTTCTCTTACTTTGAATATCGCCTTTCTTTTTAGAAAATGTTTCCAGTGGACTTTCTTGTAATCTATTGACCTACCCCGCCACCCCCAGCCCACCCAAGCACACACGGGGTCTCACCAAATTTCCTTGACTATTCTGCCATTCCTCCTCCCCTTTTCCTCATCTTTCTTAGAGACGTTAACCTCCCATCTCACTACTCATCCTACACCCCCTTTTCTTTCTCTCATTGAATCCCATCACTTAAATCTAATCCCTTCCCCTAAATCACATTTTTCCGGTTCCTGCCATGGTCTTGTCGTTTGCTCACTTCCGGCATCTACCATTACCGCCTATCCCTTTCACTCTTGACCACTTTCTCCTCTCGCTCGCCCTGCCGCCTCACATTCTGGTCTTCCAGCTCCCCCTTCTGTCGTGCTCTTACTTCATTTGATCCCCCTCTACTCTTTCACTTCCCTCTGCTCCATTTCACCACTCCCCCACCCGATGATACAGCTACTTCTCTTCAGATGTATTTCTACTCATCACTAATTAATCCTTCCTGTCCTTTTTCACTGCAACCATGGCTCACCCCTGCACTTGCTACCCTCTGTGCTTCTCTTTGCAAAGCCAAACGCTGATGGAAGAAATCTCAATCTCCTTCCGATCTCAGGACCCTATTCCCTTATGACCAGTCTTTGCAGGCAACCATCATCCCTGTCGCTTTGTCAAACTACTCCAAAATGCTCGGTCTCCTCACCCTCAAGATCATTCTCATCTCCTCTTGCCTCTTCTAATTTTGCTAACTATTTCACTTCCAAAGTTGCCCCCTTCCACCCCTTTCCCCCCCATTATCCCCTCTTTGAGTACTCACTACTTCTCCTCCGCACACTCATCCATCCAGTCTGACCTAGACACTGCTGCCCTCCTTATTAGCACCCATTGAACTGCTTCCCACCTCGATCCCCTCACTTATCTCTCAAGTCTACCCCCATCTCATTCCCCATCTTACTTGTCTTGTCTCAAACAACTCTTTCCTACTCCTGCTTCCCATCCTCATTCAAACATGCTACGAGAGGGATCAAAATTAAGATTAGATAAGCATACGCTAAAAGTAGCTCCTGGGTATGCAGCATTAACCAGTGAGCAGGAGCTACCACTGGGGAACAAGGAGCTAGTACATAGCATTCCCAAATCCAACTTCAACAAATTGTGCATGCTTAACATTTTGCTCATTTTGTATGAGCCCTAAATGCTTTAAAATGTCATGCTGATTTATAGATTCTCCCAAATTCTCAGAGTTAAATTAACATAGGTGTGTTTGTTATCAGTTGGCCTGCGAAACAAAAGTAGCTCCTGGTAGCTGTTGATGCTAAGCGAACCAGGCTCTTCTAGGCTACAAACAGGAGAAAAATAGTTCTTAGTTACCCTCAATTTCTAAACCTGCATGATCATACCAATTCTGCCCAAAAGAAAAAAAAACCTCTGGCTGCTGCCTTTCCTCAGGACTATAATCCTATTTTTCTCATACCATTTGCTTTCTAAACTTCTTCTTCACATCGATTCCCAGGTTTCATCCAATCTTCATCTCGACTCTTCCTCCTATTCAGTCTGGCTTTCGCCTCTTCCGATTCTACTGAGACAGCTCTTCTACTGGATCATTCCACCCCTTTTGACACTGGATCATTCTGTACTGCTCTCCTCTCACCACACTTGGGTTCTCAGATTCTGTTCTTAAATGGTTTCACTCCTAACATTCTAATCACTCTTATTCAGTCCCTTGGTTAGGCCATACTTAACGCTCTTGTTCATTTGTCTGTGTTTCATAAGGCTCCATACTTGGCCCTCGTTTTCCCTCTCTTTACCATCACTCTCTCAATTCATTTTATAATCTATCCTGCCATTTCTATGCTGACAAGCAAATCATTTTTTCCTCCTCATTCACAGACTAGCTTCAGTCTACTGTCTCCAAGTGTCTCCGCCATGCAGCTCTGGATGCCTTTTCACTTTCTTTACCATAACCCCACTAAGACCGAGATTCAATTATTCTTCAACACCGCTTTACAAGCCCCATCTCTCCTCCTTTCCTTCATCTCCTCACTTCTCTCCCTCCAATCATAACCTAAGTGTTAGTCTAGATGCCTCTTTCTTTCTTCATATCTGAAATACTGGCCAATCTTGCTAGTTCTATTTATTAAACATCCAAAGTGCCCGTCCCCATTTACCCTTCCACGCTATGATCTTATTAATGCACTTGTTCTGTCGCCTATCGTCCATTCCCAACCCTTCTCGGACTTCCCATATTACTCCCCTGCGCGCAGTCTAAAACTCAATTATTCTCTCTTCCCCCACATTCTTCCATTAAATCACCTTTGATATCCATTTATTTTCTTCCTTTCAACGCACGCATCCTTTTCCATTTCCGTTCTGTCTTCAAATGCATCCATGGCCTCACTCCGCTCTTCTTTAATCTCTCTTTACTCTAAATGCCATATCATATACTCACACCCCCATGCACTCTTTGCTCCCAAAAACCAGCTTCTACGCAAGTTTGCCAATCTCCCCTCCCCCTCGCCCCCCCCATGTGCTTCCTCCCATTTACGTTCTCACTCCTCGCCCCCAAGCACTGGAACGCTCTTTCCTTTTCCACCCGTTCATCCTCTTCCCTGCGCATGTTCTAAACCCACCTTTAAAACATCTTGTTTTAATAATTTTCTGTACATTCTTTCTTACTGCTTGAATTGTCACTATTGCTCATTATTACTGTACCGTCAGCTATAAAATTGTTAAGCACTTAATACATCAAAATAAATACAATGCACAGAAACAAGCATTTGACCACTGGGCATCCAGAGGGATACCTCTTCACATCGGCACTGAACCCTCCATCACCACTTTCCATAACAGCCTCAAAACATACCCGTTTACCCCACACTAACCCCCCGCCTATAACCGACAACACTCCCAATACCACTTGTCTATCCTAATCTTCCTATCCTAACATTTTGGAATTATTTCCACCTTCCACCTTTTTAACCTTTGAACTTTGTAAGGCGCATGAAGGACCGCTGGGGAGGGCCACGGCTGAACAAAAATTCTTATATACATTTGCTTACAAAACAGAATATCTGAAATAATGCAACACCCTGTTTTAGCATACTCATCTTCCCCATGTATTACTGTAGGACTGTAAAAAGGGAGCCAGGACGGCTAGGAAGATACGGATGCATTGTTTTTTCTCCACCTACAAGTAAACAAAGGTCGTCTTTGAATATGGGGACTATTTCAATTCAGTGGGATGTTGCCAAATTATAAATGAGTAGCATACAGTCAGGGGTGGGTGAACAACTGTTGAAAGAAGGGGGTTTCAATAGACTCTAGAAGGATATAGTTAAGGATACTGTAAGGTACAAAATAGTTGACTGTGCATGTATAGTTAAGTTGATGAGTGGGCATTGGAGAGCAGGGATTTATGTTAACATTTATTGTTGTATACAATTCAACAGGAGTGCTATTGATTTAAGTTTAGTTCAAACTGCAATAAACTAAGTTTTAAAAAGTCTTACCATTTGCATGTTTTGGGCTAGCAGAATTTGTACTATTTGAATTAGCCAGCTTCAGAACAGATTTATCAAAACCAGTCGGACTGCAGTCCACTCCTGTCATGGCACATAGTTGCTCTTGGTACTCAACAGCTGCTTTTTCAAACCTAAAAAATAAAGTTTTACCAATTCAATAAGCAATTTATGTCCATAAAACCTAGGACAGTTTTTACAAAATGTACCCAAGTTAATAAATGAGTTAGTATTATCTGCTACATAACATTAAACAGTCATTTGTGCGGCTTAATATATATGTTTTGGCTACATCATTTACAAAGTTAAGTCTTTCAACTGCAAGGTATTAAAAGAGGCAGATGGAAAGGCAAAGCATATGTAGTGGACACTCCCCCACATCACTAGTTTAGTGCTGTAGACTGCTAACTGATTATTGTTACTCAACACAATGTTACTCATTTTATCGACCTCAAAAGGATGAAGGGCTGAGGCGATCTGCCAGGATTCAAACCTATGACTGAGGTCAAATATAGATCACTGTAGTGAATGCATTTGTCACAGAGCTGGTCACCATCCTATGTGAACTAGCCGTAAAGGGTATGATGCCCAGAGTGAAAAGACATGCATTTGGAATGCACACACTAAGCTTCTTAAATGTAACAGTAAAGAATTACTAATTTGCAGCTTTGGCAGTAAATGCTAAAGTGCAGCACTTACACATGCACTACAAGACAGCACATTAGCTTACTAGCATGATAACATGGGGGCAAAGACGGTGGGCATAGCACCATTGGAAAAAAGGAAATGCATTTGTGGATATAAATAAAACAGCTCAACCAGCAGATTTCATTTTCTTTATTTTTTTATTTTATTAAGATGCAACCTACGCTGTCCAGCCCACAACAATTAATATCTTAAATACATTTGTGTTTTCTGTTATTCTGTCAAACATAGAACAATGCATAAGAATGAGTCAGTAAATCTAATTGGTCAATGCCCAGAAATCCAGTTGAGCTTGCTATAATACAAATGTTACTTACTTGTTACAGTATTGTTCAGCTTGTACCATTTTAGATTCACAAGTCTTGTATAGTCTGCTCTCTAGTGGTTGGTCTGGAGTATTATACTTTGTTTACTAGGCTTTTAGTGAGGAGTCAACAGGAGCAGGTGAGTAACAGAATCCATGAATGATGAATCTGTACTACCCATATCCTCCCTTTGATCAAATCTCACATCTGTTTACATGCATTTATAAAAAACTATATTGGGAAACGGTTAGGGGAGTTTTCCTAAGGTCCAACTGGTAGTAAGACTTTAGTAAGCTATACAAGTGGATTGTAGAACTCCCACTCTTAGTATCAGTCTGTACTAACTCAGGACCTTGGTAGAGTGGCAGAGTAGTCAGGCTTATCATAAGAGGAAGATGTGAGCTGTAGGTAAGTACACTGAACCTTAGACATGCACACCAAGGAAACGTACACTTCTAATTTATATAAAATGATATATTTATATATACTCACCAGAATCACTTTAAATAATTCATATGTTTACGCTAGAACACGCCAGAATACTTTAGGCTATACTTCCAAAGGTCACTTTAACTTGTGTTTGCTAGTGGTTACATTTGTAGCAATGTTTGAAAGGGAAAATAATGTTATTGTGTTATCGGTTATTACACGCACCCGTGGTTTCTAACTGTTCACACTGTAATACATTTACTCTGCAAACACACATAGTAAAGTCACTTTAAGGGAGGAAAATGGTTAGCTAATGTAACATTAACCTAGCTCAAGGTTCTAGAGAGGGTTTCTTCGCACAGCAAGTCTGTTAAGTCCAAAAACACAAACCTAGCTAAAAAGGCAGTTCGGAGAGGGCTCAAATTCTTGACAAGCAGCAGAATACAAAGCAATCCAGAGGATTCCTTCCAGTTTCTAATGTTATAGAAGCAGCAAGTTAATTGACAAGGGAGACCTGTAAAAGGACTCGAAGGGACACAAGTAGCGGCTTGAGTCTGAGATAAGAGGGGGGGACCCTGGACACCTTTAGGTGCACTCCAACACTCTGCAGCGACTTCTTGGAATCAGGTAAGCAACATATTTTTCCCCACAGTACCTTAGATTAGAAGAAAATGTTAATGCTGGATGCTCCCCAATGTTGCAGCTCTGGACCAGACTTCCGGATTCCTTGGTCTGATGACTAAAGGTAAGACAATGGACAGGATCTCTCAGCAGCAGTCTCGAGGGAGGACCTGTGGCACGACTGAGCAATTCTTGGTTCACTCTGCGGTTTTGGTGCCTTTTCTGCAGCACAAAGGACACGGACCGTCCGGTTGATCATCTTCATTTCTCTGGTGAGGGGGTCTGGGCGAGTTGGTGCTGATCTCTGGAGTGCCTTTCCAGGTTCAGCAAAGATTTGGAAGGATTCAGACTTTCCACGACGATTCACTCTAAATGGGCAGCAGGTCACCTTGGGGTTGTGCAGCTCTGAATACTCCTAGGACCTCAGGATTAAAAGTTAGTCTTGGGACTGGTTGTTCCCACCAGCCAAAGGGAAGGAGCCCTCTTCGGAGCTCCTCTGTCGCATAGAAAACGTCGTCAGGACAGCAGTGTTCGCTTCACGGTGTTGCAAAGGGTCCGCAGGCGTCTCTGGTCATCTTCTTTGGTTACTTCAGCTTCCAGTGGACGACTTGCTTTTCACTCCAGAAGCCTCACCTTGTATACAGTTCCAGCACACACTCCTCGCAATCTCGCTCAGCATTTTACAGAAAGGGGTGTTTGGCTGTCCAACTAGGACAGCCATATCCCCTCCCCCCCGCAACCCTCCGTGGGAGTTGGTCCTATTCAGGCACCCTGGCAGACAAAGGACAGGGGGGTGGAAGACTCCTCCCCCACTTCCTGCCAAGACACACTGGAGACTAGGCGGGGATACCCAAGGGTTCCCCCCCACCCCCCAAAAGGCAAAACTCATGCACGGACCTTCGTCTGCCAGAATGGTAGATGGGCTAACAAAGAACAACCATGCTAGTAATGGCGAAAAAAGAAAAGGGGCCCCAAGATGATAATTGGGTGCCCCTGTTGTGCACTACCGAGGCTATGGGCATAGCCGGCGGTATACAAATTACACAATTGTTGGTAGACCACGTCCACTGCCACCAGCAATAACTAGGAGATTGTATATGAGACTAAAAAGTCACAGGAGTAGAGAGACGGCAGATACTAGGAATCCCTTTGGCACTACACTGAAGGTGGTGTGTGCCAATCTCTCATACTACAGAGTTTTGGGAGAGATATTTAGTATCTGTCTATCATTAAGAACTGCAGTTAGTCGTGGATATAGAAAAATTATCTTAAAAAGGGAGCCTTAAGGGTCTCCAGCAACACTGCGCATAAGGAACTGTGCGCTGCAGTAGTAAAACACAGATGCCTTTAAGAGCTATGGAGCATCCATACTGCAGGTAGAATGCAAACAATAGAGTTCTAAAAGACAGCCCACAAGAATGAATGAGTGGAATAAAGGCTCCACTCTTTCAGGTTTGGAAGAAAAGGTCCAGAAGTTAAGCAAATAGCAGTGGGGGTCTCCTTAGAAGAGGGGGTGAAGCATACATATGATCCATCTCCCATACACAAACCTTTAATTAGGAGACAAAAGAGAATTGATTGCTCAGTTTTAAAACCAAACCAAAATCCCATTTTGCTCACTTAGATTAATAAATGTTAACTTGCAAAGAGTAAAAGTATAAAATAATTTACCAACAATATTCCAAAGAATCTGTCATGGGTCGGTTCTACGCCCTTGTTTTACTCTTTATACTTCTCCTTTGGCTTCCTTGACTTCTGCTCATGCTTTTCAGGCACATTTTACTCCCGACAACACCCCAAATATCCCCTTCTTTCCCTCTTTTTCACTACAATAGCCTCCAACATCTCAGCTTGTCTTTGGCCGTGAAGATTTGAAAGCTCTCATGTTTTCTATGCCATAATACAAAGAAAAATTATTTTTTCCTGCATCATCTTTTATCACCATGCCATCCCCTATTCTCTTAACTTACCAGTAGTTTTCCACTACTGCTCAATCTTTTCTTTTTTTACCTCTAATTGAGACGATCTGCCATTTTCTTCTACTAAACTACTATTTCAAACTTGTCGTCTCATATTGCTCTTCTCTAAAAGTGTCTTTCTGCTTCTGCTCTTTCCTCTTCCTTCTGTCCATTCAGCAGTTTCAGTATTTTTTGGTCTAAAATGTTCCTCTAATATTTCACCTTTTTTCATCCAACTGCTTTCAATTAGACTTGAGTTACATTTTCTTTGTCTGGCACTTAAATGTGTTCATGCATTGGCTCCCGATTGTCATTAGCTTCCCTTTTTCCTTCTTTTACGGCACTTCATTCTGCATCTGAATTTCTTTTTTCTGTTACTCTTGCGCCCCGAGTATCTTCCCGTTTTTGGTTCTTTTAATTATTAGCTCCTAAACTATGGAATTCTCTCCTCCTCAATGAGTCCACACCATATAATACACTAATTAAATTTAGACGAGTATGTAAACAAAGTAAAATTATTTTAGATCTACGCACACTGAAAAATTAAACAGTTTCCCCCGAGGCCACCCACCAAGACTCATTTTCCCTAGATGACTTGATGGGCCTGTGTGGGAGGGGAGGATGGGGGTCACTGGAGGTTGGCTTTTCCACAGTTGGTTCAAGTTAAAAGGTGCCAGGAACTGCGGGTCCAAGGATTCATCCGGTTCGTTACAGCAGCAAGATGCAAACCCTGGCAATGAAGACATGCAAGTTTCTTCAGGACATTCACAGGACGGGAGAAGGCGAGTTCCAGAGAGAGACTGCACGCAGGCGACAACTGGCATCCTTCTCCAGTCGCTGTCACGGATGCTCTTCTAGGGCAGGCGACTCAAAATTCAGAAGGAAGGTGACCTGTACCACAAGCTGGCGACTACCAAAGTTCCAGGTGCAACTGTGGAACAGTGACAGCTTTGGAGAGGTAGCCCACAAGAGCTGGTCCAAGGACACCTCCGAAGGGTCAGGACAGCTGGATCATTGAGAACTCATCGAGACTAGTTTGTTCCCACTAGTCCATGGGCTGAGAAGCACCACGCTCCAGGTCTTTGGAGATCAGGTAGCCAACAGGAGCTTCCCAGGACAGACGCAGGAAGGGAGGCCAGGCTTCTTCTGGAGTCTTCTTCAGATCTTCAGTCAGCTGTTTTTCTAAGAGGGAGTCTTGGCTTCAATGCGGATCTGAAGAAATGGCTGAAGGAGTCCTTTTATCCAAAATCCAGGCTGTGAGCAAGTTCACACATCAATGGTAAGGATCTGCACCATTCAAACAGCCAGAGGTAGTCCAATGAGGGACAACTAATAGTTTCGCTCATGCCCCACACCTGTACTCCTTAGCACCACAGATGTGGAATGGGCCAGACAGTCCCCACCCCCTTCCTGGACCACAGACCACATGCACACCAAGGCATCACTAGCCCACAAAAGCAGCAGCTTTCCCGGGCAAGTGCATGACCTAATATGGGATATCCTGACCTGGCAAAACAGAAAGGCCAAACTACAGTATGTCCAAAGAACAAGCGAAAATCTTACAGCATGGCCATTTTCAGGCACTATCCACATTTAGTAGCAAAACGTGGTAAATGCGAATGTGCACACTAAAAGTAATGTGCTAATGTATCTGCTGCTACCAGCTTGCCTTTATGCACATAATAGGAATCAAAAATCCCAAGTGTAAAAAGGTAGGGTGATACAAGGGTATTCCCATTGCACTGCATTGTAAAATTGCTGTGTGCAATGTAAAAAATTCACAACATTCTTCCCAGTAAGAACTCCTCAGTTTCCACATATAACATGAGCAAACGACAAGAGGTGAAGCTGAAGGCTTTACTTCCATTCAAAACATCAGGGCTGGTTCAAAAACAAAGCAAAAGGATTGGGGTTCCATAGGAACTATGGAGGTAAAGTTGCAAAAAGAAAAATGTTTTCTAACCCTTCATCTGTTGTAATGTTCATGGTTTTCTCCTCGCTTTTGGTTGCACCACAACACATTTTTTCTTTCATGACTGGATTATCATTTACTACTAATTTTGTACTGTATGAAATATTTACAGTCCTTAGGATAAAGGGGCTATATAACTGTCAAATAAAGCAACACAAGCCTATTTCAAAAAAGGTTGAGGTGCTCCAATAAATGTGGAGGTCCATTATGATGCTCAATAATACAGTTCTAGTTGGAAGGGTGGGCTTGAAAGAAGGTGGTAAAAAAGGAGTCATTACTTACCAGTAATATTGTTTCTATAGAGTCTTCTCCCACAGATTCCTTATCTGATAGATATCCCTTCCAGCGTCAACTGCTCGGAAACAGACAGGGCGTAGTACGACTCGACATGAACCATCTACTTCTCTCTACTCTGCTGAGCCACTCCTAGACTCCGGACGTGATGTTAGCAGAACATACAATGCGTCACTACGCCCCCCATATCTCAGTTCCCCAGCTCCCCACACCCCTGCGCTCAGAAGCTGCGGAGGAAGAATCCAGAAGGATTCAGCTTAAGAGAAGCCAAAAAAAAGCTTTGTGAGGAACAGCAACCGTACTGTAAGCAATAGGCAGACCGTACCCAATCAGTAAAGCACAGAAATGCACATAACATTCCACACATCACAACCTCAAGTTGTCGTCCCACTAGCGGAGAAAAACCAGAAACGCCAACAGACTACTTTCATAGCAGGGTAGGATGGGACGGCGATTAGGAATCAGCACGAGAAGAATCCATGTAAAGAACATTACTTCATAGTAATTTCTCCTTCCATGGATTGCATTCTCTGGCAAAATCCTCATCCGAGACTCCCAAAGCAGTACAGCACATGGAGGGGGGTTTCAAGTTTTAAACAAGAAAGCTCCGTTACAGAGCTCTTCCAAAACTGGCTCCAGCACACTGTTCAGACTGTTTTGTCAATGCGTGGCGTGATGACCAAGTCACTGCCCGACAGATCTTCACAGGCACACCCCTTTGCAGTGCTGTGGACAAGCAATACCTGTGGTGGAATGCACCCTGATGTCAGATGGCAATTCCTTACTCGCTTTTGGTAGCATTCTGCGATGCAGAGAATGATCCAACGTGAAATTGTCTGCTTAGACACCGATAGGCCTTTCTGGGATTGCAAGAAGGCTAAAAACAGTTGGTTGTCGCGTCTAAATCCTGCTGTCCTGGCCACATACTAGTTTAGCACCCTTTTCGGGTCTATCTTGTGCAGCCTTTCCTCATTCTTAGAAGGTGGAGGGTAGAAAACTGGCATATCAATGCTTTTAGAGACTTGAGTCTCCTATATCACCTTCATAAGAAACTTGGGTGAAGACATGGTGCTTTACAAAATAGGCTGGAGCTTGCTTACAAACCTTGCTGACATGAGTGGTACCAGAAAAAGCTGTCTTAAGAGTGAGCAATCTAATCGAAGAAGAATGCATTGGCTAGAAAAGAGCCACCATCAAAAAGGTACAATTTACCTGTAACTCCTGTTCTCCAGCATGGATCCACATGATCATTAATATTTCCAGTCAGCCTGGGACTAACTCAGTAAAAAGAAAGCAGTTTTGCTTTAGACTGAAAACTGCTCATCTCCTCGTTGGGACAGTTTTTCTAAAGTCCATCTAAGGGCTTCATAAAACCATATGTGAGGCAGTACAAAACTCCACTCTTAGTATAAGGCTGTACATCCTGAGCAAATGTGGTAGCATGGACAGAGCTACAGGCTGATCTTAGGAGGGAGAGAGGGCTATAGCATGTACAAAGATATTGTAGCATAGATCTAGTCCAAAGAAACACAAACACTATGTATTGTAAACATTATAAACACATGTATGCCAAGATAAATATTGGGAAAGGCAAATACTATCACATATCATAAAACCAAATATAAAAACCAACTCAATACTTATGGTATACAAACCAATGTATAACCTTATTTAAATTACAATAAGCAGTCAATGTGAGTCAAACTTAAAACACATTCAGAATGGCATCAAGATATTCTTGGGGAGTAAAATCAGGTTACGTATACTTTCAGAATACAATAAGTAATTCAGTGGCAGTAGTCCCTAATGGTCCCAATATACAGTGTTATTCGGTTATAGACAATTAGACCAACACTGTTAGAAGTATATCTTGCAACACATGTACTTCTCTTCTAAAATGACTGGATACAGTTGCACACCAATGTTAATTTTTAGAACTTAGTTCAGAGGGAGTAACTTAACATGTATACTTTCTCGAGGAGCATTAAGCTACTCGCGGACAAGCATGAACCCAACGAAACTATTCTAGAAGTGCCCAGAAGCAATTCAGGGAAGGCGCAACCCAACAAGTGAGTAAAGTAACATGTACTCTTCTAACCACACATGGTCAGCAAGTAACTTAATATAGTTTTCAGAAGTGTATTATAAAGTTCTACGGCAAGTAGGTACATTGCGACTATTTAAGAAGTGCTCTAAAGCAGATCAGGGAAAGCATAACCCAATTATACACTTTAAGAATGTATTTCAAGGTAAGGAACCTAATACTCTTAAGAGGGGATACAAGCAACTCAAAAACAAGTATTAACTCCAAGACTATTTTAGAAATGCTGTAAAGACGACCAGGGAAAGCAAACCCCAATAACGCCTATTTAGAAAACCGCACAGCTCATCAAGGTGGGTAAAACCTATTGGAAGGCTTTTACACTCATTCATTCATTTTAGAAACAATAAAACACTACCAACACAATTACATTTTAGAAGAGTGCAACCCAATTCAAAGCTAGCGAAATAACAGCTATAATTTTTAACGGAGCAACCAGCAACTTAAAAGGAAAGTAATAACTTTCAGACACTTTGTAACTTATTCTATTACAGAACCAAAGTTACTCAACTCATTTACAAGTAGGTACTTTCAACACTCGTTACAGATTTCAAGACAGAAGCCCTATCAAAGTCCTTCACTATTTCTAGAGCATGAATTTTCTCAGTGACAGAAGAGGGACCGTAGTGTTATAGGAGCAAACTGTAGGCAGGTCAGGATAGGGTTGAGTTGCCGGAAAGTTAGAGTTCCAGAGGATCTCTCTTCAGAAAGTGGTTAGAGACTTCACAAAAGGCTTTCTATATGTGTTCCAGCATTAGGCTAGGGCTAATGGTATGAGAAAACTCACAAACACTCTAAACACCCAGTCAGCCTCACAGGATTGACAAGACTTGAGGCAAGTATTACCCAAGCCAAAACAGTACTGCAGCAGGGGGGCGCTGTTGCGCACACAGTGAGATGGCTGCCCCTGTGCCATTCCAGGCTGCAAAACCTGAAAATCTGCTTAATCGGCCCGGTTCTGCCTGCAAATTGCTAGGGGCACTCATCAAGACCGAGAACAAAGTGTGCAAGCTTGAACATTATTCGACACCTATTTTTGAAGTTGTCCCATTCCACCCTTTCTTCCCGCGGCGCAGGAGGAGGAGCCCAGCCACAGGCAGCCGTCAGCAAAGCGCACTGAACTCTTTGCCCAGCCTATAACACATCAGGCAGTCGTGGGCGCTCCATCCTACGTTGTGTCTGCAGATCCAGCGAGACCGTCCACCGCACGCAAGCAGGGGCCGCGGCACCCGTGCGCTGCAATCAAACCGGACAGCGGTAAGGAGAGGGACAAGCGAGAGGCGGAGGGTATCGGCCCAGCCGGGAATCACCTGGCGCTGAGCGATGGACCGCTACTGGCCACGTTCCTGTCTCGCCCCACAGGGCTTGAACTCTGGCATGGGCGAGCTGCACCATGTTGCAGATGGTGCGGCACGCGCAACATTGGTGGGCCATAGTCGGAACACTACCGGGGCCGCTGGCTCACTTATTACGCCCCGTCTGTGTGCACAGTCCTACTAATCCAATGCTCTGGGACCGCAAGAGGGGGACACGGCAACGACCCAGATACCAACAGTAAGAGTGCACTGGGCACCATATTCGTATTATGCCCCAACATAAAATCTTCAACGTTGCTGCCAACCACGCAGCTCAGCGGCAGCAGATCTGTGCCACTGACCAAACCGCAACCTAACACGTTGCAGTAACGGCCCCCACCTAGTGGTCCACCAGGCCCAACGAGGATAATCAGGGACATGACAATGAGGCACCCTGACTACAAGGCAGTGAATCTTCGCCAGCCCACGCCGTGGGGATAGGCCTACACAGCAAGCACGCCGGATGCCCCTTCATGACCCGACACTATCCTCAGGAGCTGAACAGCCAAATCCACATGTGAGGAGCAGGGGAGACTGAAACAACCCCCCTCCCCTGACATTTTTCAGTTACATCTTCAGGGCAGATCCCAGAGGAGGGGGAATTTGAGATCAACATGGAATTATAAATCATAACTCCGACCACCTGGGCTCAGACACACGCCATAACCAGAACTGAATAGTGGATAACCGGCAGGGTCCTGTGTGGAAATCTGGCACTGAACAACCACAGCCTTCGAGACAGTGGTCATAATACGAGCCAAGTTGCACTAGAATACAGCGCAACAGAGTGTGAATGTGGCTGGCAAAAAGGGGAACACAACCTTTGTAAGGCTGGGACAACCGTAGCTAGAGACCCATCTTGTGAGGTGTGGGCAAGGATGACTCATTGATGCCAACAATCCATTGTGCCCAACGAGGTAAAAGCTGTTAGATAACCAATGCAAACCCCACATAGCATAACAGTCCGCAGTGAAGGACAGGCACAATACCAAACCAAAAGCCATCACAAGACGATGCCCAAGGGCCGAAAAAAGGGAAAGGTGCAATAGAGAAGTTCACCATGGCGACAAAGAAAGTGTTCGAGACCACTATGTCAACAGAACCAATGCCGCAATCACTCCCTCCCACACAGACTACCGCAATGGACCCGCAGGCAGTCTATGCAGCAGGGATTTTCCTCACTTCACGAGAAACTGGATGGCATAACAGCCAACGTAGCCTCCATCAAGACACAATGAGACAACACTACAACTCGTATCACGGAAGCAGAGATCCGAATCAGCAACACAGAGGACACACTGGAAGCGATGAAAAACAGTGACAACGATGGCAAAGGAATTGGGGACGGTCAAAATAAAGTGTGAGGATTTGGAGGCCACATCTCGATGCAAAGACACATGCATAATTGGTATCCCAGAAGAAGCAATGAGGGGTCCCAAAGAGCAGGCTGTAGAGAAACTACGAGACCTTTTGGGGGACCCAGGTTGGTCACCCCTGTTCATCATAGTGGAGCGAGCCCACAGATCACTGGCACCTAAGCCCAAGCCGGGAGCCTTCCCGAGGCCCATCACAGCCAGAGAAAAACAAGAATTAAGATGGGAGGCCAACACTATACGCATATTCCCTGATTACACGCATATTCCCTGATTACATTCCCAGAGGAGGCGGTAAGTTTCGTAGAAGCCAATATCTCATTGCCAACACGCCAGCCAATGAACGGGGATGAACCCTAATACGCCAAGTGCTCACACTAACCCGACATGAGAGAACGATGGAGGGGCAGTGGAACCCCTTTGTGGGAGCACTTCTAATATCAACATAATATGCATTAGAAAAAAAAGTATACTCCCACCATTCAGAATAGGATCGAGTAACAAGTAAGCAGGACCGGCTGAGAGGACAATTAATATTTAAGCGTTCCGGCCTGGAATGTCGGAGCAGATCCCTCCTGTTGCAGGTTCACATCTGTTATGGGAGGGAAAGGGTATGGGCAGAGGGACATAGTTAAAGTTCGGGTAACTATGAGGGAGGGGGAGGGATATGGGAAAAGTTTGATGGGGAACCAAATGGGGAAGGAGGGTGTTACAGTTAAAAGCACACAGGTACTGCAAAGGACTACAGACGCACGCATAGCGGGGAGAGAACACGTCACACATCACCTAATGAGGTCACAAGATGATGGCTAGGACGAACATAGAGAATATCACCATACTGAGCTGGAATGTCTGTGGGCTGTTATCCCCGATAAAAAGAAGGAAAATGATGGCGTACATTGTCAGGCTAAGCCCTAAAATAGTGTGCAGGACACCCATTTTCTGCAGCACCAAGCTGAAAAGTTGGCCCCTAACTACGCATCATTACTACACAAAATATTCAAGTCGCGCAAGGGGTGTAGCAACCCCGATACATAAATCCATTCCCTTTACATGCCTCAACACAGAATGTGACCCACAGGGCAGGTATGTCATGGTGCACGGTACCCTCCAAGACAGAGGTGCTGTTGCTAAACGTATATGGCCCAAACATGGATGACCCTGACTTTTATTCCACACTGTTTAGGAAACAGGCAAAATTCCCCACGGCCCACCTGGAGTTTGGCGGTGATAAACACCATTATCGATGTACAGCTAGACTGCACATCTGCTCAGCTGAGGACACGGACTAAAGCGGCCCAAAAGATACTGGCCCACATGGCCGATCTGGGTCTTAGGGATGTAAGGCGCTTGTGAAATGGCGCCAAACGAGCATACACATACTACTCGGTGCACGATATGCACTCCAGGATAGACGTATGGCTATTATCCCACAAGGTACTAGACTGGGTCACCAATGCTCACATTTATCCAACTCACCCAGATAACATTGCGAATCCCGGAGATTAAAATACACAGGCCTCCCCCCTGTAGGTTCAAATCTGCGGCATTACAAGACCAGGTATACAAGTCATCACTGGCCCAACATATTCAGGAATACTGTGAGATTAATGAAGGCTCGGTGTCCAGCCAGGCGGTCCAGTGGCAGGCGTTTAAGGTGTGCATTATAGTCACCGCAATGTCAACTGAATTCAGTGTCCTTAAGGACATCCGCAGGGATCTAGCGCGGCGGGAGAAAGACATCGCTCATGTACAAAATCAGTACGCACCAACACTGTCTACGCAACTGGGGCTTGACATTAAAAACCAAGATCGACGAATTTAGAGAGGCTGCTGACCGCGAGATTTGCTACTTTGATCGGCCCGCAGCAGCGCGGTGATACGGGGAACGAGAACCCCCGGGTAGGCTATTGGCCAGGATGGTACGAGGGGAACGAGGACCAACAAGTATTCCATGTATAACAGAGTGATGGAGTTGTGACCACAGACCGATTAGAGATTGAGGGAGCATTTTATGACTTTTACAAAAACCTATACTCACCACAAAGCATCGCCACAAACCAAGAGATAGATCAATACTTAACCCAGATACCAACGACACTATCAGACGCCTCTGGGGGGGCCCTAGAAACCCCAATTACTGAGGCAGAGGTATCTGAAGCCATAAAGGCACTGCCCAATGGGAAAGCCCCAGGCACGGATGGCCTTGTCGCAGAATTCTACAAAGAGTTCTCGCAACTCCTCGTCCCCAAATTACTCGCCGTCTGGTCAGAAGCCCTAAAAAAAGGGGAGCTATCGGAAACCACCAGAAAAGCAGTCATAACTCTATTGCTCAAACAAGGGAAGCCTCCGAAGAGTGTGACTCTTGCAGGCTACTATCATTAATAAACACTGACGCTAAGATTTTTGCAAAAATCCTTGCCTCAAGACTAATGCCACTGATGCCATACATGGTCTATGAGGACCAAGCGGGATTCATAACTGGCAGATCCACAACAACGAATATCAGACGCTGCCACAAGATTGTAGCAGCGATACTCGAAGACCTACAAGAAGTGGCTGTCTCATTAGATATGCAAAAGGCCTTCGATACGGTACACTGGCCCTTCTTGTTCAGGGTCCTACAAAATTATGGATTTGGTCCTAATTTTTTTAGATGGGTCAAGGTCCTTTACACACGCCCCTATGCTAGGATAATTATAAATGGCACATTAACAGGGCTACTGGAACTACTTGGGGGCACCCGTCAAGGCTGTCCACTGTCCCTCCCTCTTATGTGCCTTAGTGATTGAATCCCTGGCGGACATACTTAGGGCTCGATATAGCAACAGAATATTGCGGGAGGGTAAGCTTGAGATCATTACGCTGTACACAGATGATATTTTGCTGTACTTAAACCCTGAGCATACTCTCGGCAAGGTCCTATCAGTGGTCAAAACATTTGGCGAGTACTTGGGCCTAAAACTAAACCCGACCAAATCAGAGTTTTTCCCACTTAACAAGGCAACAAATGAACCACGGCCTTATTTGGAGTCCGGTACACAATAATTGGGGTGGTCGTGGCCATAACAGCGCAGCTTTCCCGCGCGTTGAATTACAACGCCCTTGCCGTTGCCCTATGCATCAAGATGACACGTTGGAACGCCTTGCCAATATCACTGCTAGGGAGAATCACCCTTGTGAAAATGATAATTCTTCCTAAACTTTTCTACTTATTTAGAACATTGCCAGTATGGCAGGCGAGGGAATTCTTTGCAAAAATAGAGCGTGCATGCACCACACTCGTATGGGGTGGACACTCTAGATTGAGGTGAAGGGTCCTTACAGACCAGTACCCACAGGGAGGCCTAACGGCGCCAGACTTCGAAATCTACTATTTGGCTGCTCAGGCACACTATGCAGCACAATGGGCGACAGATTTCCTCGACCCCAAGGAAACAACGAATGAAGCCCCAATATCGAAATAAGCCTTAGTACTTCACGGCCTGACAACCTCACGTCCCAAACATTACAATATTGTTAATCCCACACAAGTCACAACCACAGTCTGGGCAAAGATAGTCGACATACATGGCACCGACACCATCACCCACGCATGCCAATCTGGGGCGCTCATTATATACCACCCAGTACGGACAAAGTAGTAGCGACACATTGGGGCGCTAGAGGAATCATGCACTGGGGGAAATTGTTCCGAGATAAACGCTTTGTGACATGGGAAATCCTCAAAGACATAGGAGATACGCTGAAACATAAGTTGCACTACATGCAAATGAAGTCTGCCATCGGAAAGATATGGTCAGAATTTCCATCAGAGCCAACGATCAACTTGGGATTAGGATGCATGTTTACAGCCGGGAAGGGAAGGATATCAGCACACACACTATACAAGACCATCATTCAAACCCGCCCACCTGCAACAATGCCAAAGAAAAGTGGGAGCAAGACCTGGGACACGTGATCAGTAACAATCAATGGACACAAATATGCGCCTTAACAAAATCCATGTCATGCAACGCTAGATATAAACTGATTCACTACAAGGTTGTACATAGACTACATTATACCTCAGCCAAATTGAAACGCATATATCCCACCACTGAAGGTCTGTGCCCAAGATGCAATAGTGACGAGGCTGACACTTTCCATATGTTCTGGTCATGCACACAATTGAGGGACTATTGGGCAAAGATCTGCGATACACTGGATGACATGGCAGAAGAACCTATGGAATGATCACCGACGTAATGTTTACTGGGTGCCAGAGCAAAAATGAACCCAACCTGGTGGAAATTACTGAACGTAAGCCTACTACTAGCCAAGAGAGCGTTATTATTGAAATGGAAAAGCAAAAGTCCCCCCACTAAGAGTGATTGGGACAGAGACATGATATGGACAAACGACAATGAAGAAATATGAGAATGCATTACTTACCGTAAAAGCATTTCTCATGGTTGTATCTGCTTAGATTCACATGCTGTGCATAGGTCCGACATCCAGTGGTCACTGCGGAGTATTGCATCTTGTTTTTCGTAGTCGAAAAGGGGACGTCGACCAGGCGTGTCTGAAACACTATCCCTATAGTGACGTGCGTTGTACCCACAATCCCTCACGCGTCGAGGTCCCTCTGTATTTTTTCTGCCCTGAGGGAGCCTTCTAGAAGTGAGTGAGTACAGAAAGAGAGAGAGATATATAAAGGAAGTCTATGTTCCTTCCATCCGAGCGGGGAGGAAGGGTGGGCGCATGTGAATCTAAGCAGATACAACCATCAGAAATGCTTTTACGGTAAGTAATGCATTCTCTTCTGATGTTTGTTAATATGCTTAGAATCACATGCTGTGCATAGACTAGCGAGCAGTACCCGGAGTTGGCGGTGGGTTATGAGAAGGAACAGTAGAGAAAAGGTGTCGTAATACTGCCTGTCCCACCTGGGAGTCAGATCTAGAGTGTGTATCTAGACAGTAGTGTTTTGTAAAGGTGTGCACAGAACTCCAGGTAGCCGCTTTGCAGATGGACTCAAGGGGAACATTTGCAATGAATGCTATGGATGCCCCCGTGCCTCGAGTAGAGTGTGCTCTTGGCTTAAAGGGTAGTTCTCTCTTAGCAAGAGTATAGCAGAGAGTGATGCATTGAACAATCCATCTAGAAATAGTGGATTTTGAAACCGCATCTCCTTCTCTTCCTGCTGCCACCGAGACGAAGAACTGATTAGTCTTCCTCAATGGTCTGGTTCTTTCCATGTAGAACATGACCGCCCTGCGTACATCAAGTGTGTGCAGAGTCCTTTCTCCCAAATTGGAAGGATTTTGAAAGAACGTTGGTAGTTCTATAGACTGGTTTACGTGGAATTTAGAAATAAATTTCGGAGCAAACCTAGGGTGAGTGCGTAGAACCACTTTATCTTTGTGAACTGTAACAAAGGGGTCTAGAATAGAAAGAGCCTGAAGTTCACTTACTCTCCTGATGGAGGTGATAGCTATTAAAAAAGCAGTCTTAAGAGTAAGATGTTTAAGGGATGCTTTGTGCATGGGTTCGAATGGAGAGCCCATGAGTCTGGTAAGTACCACATTAAGGGCCATCCGGGAGCAGGGTCAGCTATCGGGGGGTGTATTCTTTTTACTCCCTCCATGAATGCCTTTATAACTGGGATCCTCCACCACGACACTTTGAGTTGGGAGGTGGTGTATGCAGAAAGTGCCGCTAGGTGGACTTTAATGGAGTTAAACACTAGGCCTGAATCCAAGAGATGGGTCAGGTATAGTACCACATGTGTGGGAGAGCAGTCAATAGGGTTGATGCTTTTACTCCTGCACCAGATGACAAATCTCTTCCACTTGCTAGAATAGCAGTGGCGAGTGTTCGGTTTTCTGGCTTCCCTGAGGATGTCCATGCATCTTTGCGGGAGTTGTAGATGTCCGAACTCTATGACCTCAGGAGCCAAGCTGCTAAATTCATGTTCTGGGGGCATGGGTGCAGAGTCCTGCCCTTGTTCTGAGATAGCATGTTGTACGGGCAGGGGAGTTTTACTGGGGGAGATAGAGACATCTCCATCAAGTGAGCGAACCATGGCTGTCGGGCCCACATTGGGGCCACCAGTATCATGGTCACTTGTTCCTGGTGCATCTTGTGCACCACCTTGTTGAGAAGGGGAGTCGGGGGAAAAGCGTAAACAAATTTCCCTGACCATTGCATCGATAGACCGTTCCCCTTGGATTGGTTCTGGGGGTACCTGGAGGCGTAACTTAGGCATTGAGAGTTCTCCAGGGTTGCGAACAGGTCTATTTCTGGGAATCCCCATTGTGTGAAGACGTCGAAGACGATGTCTTCGTGCAGACGCCATTCGTACTCTTCGGGCAGGGGGAAATCTCTGCTGAGTCTGTCTGCCAGCAGATTGAGTTCCCCGGGTACATGTAGTGATAGTAGGAACATGTCCTGTTTGAGAGCCCACTTCCATATATTCTGGGCCAGTTTGGACAAGCCTGGAGAGTGGGTGCCCCCCTGCTTGTTGATGTAGTACATGGCTGTAGTGCTGTCCGTAAGGACCATTACTGTCTTGCCTTGTAGGTGTTCTTGGAAGGCTTTTAGCGCCTTGAATACCGCTAGTAGCTCCAGTAGATTGATGTGTTTGGATGCTACGTTCGGAGTCCACACTCCGTGAGCAGTCTGATGGTATAGGTGAGCACCCCATCCTGTGAGGGATGCGTCTGTGGTTAGAGTGGCTTCCGCCGCGGGTGTGGCAAAGGGTTTTCCTTTTTCCATGTTCCCCTTTGTCCACCACTGTAGCGAGAGAACCAAGGCCTGCGAGACCACCACTAGATCGTCCCATTGTCCGCTGGCCTGACACCACTGGCTGTTGAGCCACTCTTGCATTGGGCGCAGGCGCGCGTGAGGTACCAAATAAATACACGACGCCATCATTCCTAGCAAGCGCATTGCTTTGCGTACCGTCACCTCTCGGCCGGTCACATATTGGGGGATCTGAAACAGCATGTTTTGGACCCTCTCTTTGGAGGGGAAGACGAGGCCGTCCCTTGTTTGAATTAGAGCCCCTAGAAATTGTTTGATTTGACTGGGGTCTAGACTGGACTTCTTTTCGTTGATGGAGAAGCCCAGTTGGAACAAAAGGTCTACCGTCTTTTGGGTATTGGAGAAACATGTTTCGTAGGAGTCCCCTGTTATGAGCCAGTCGTCGAGGTAAGGGTAAACTGGGATGGACAACCTGCGCAGGTGGGCCGCAGCCACTGCCAGTACCTTTGTGAATACCCTTGGTGCTGAAGCTATACCGAAGGGTAGCACCTTGAACTGGTAGTGTTTGCCCTCTATCATGAACCTTAGGTATTTTCTGTGCGCTGGCAACATTGAAATATGAAAGTATGCATCTTTCATGTCCAATGTTGTCATGTAATCTCCCTGTGAAAGCAGCGGGATCACCTCCTGTAAGGTCACCATACGAAACTTTTGGGGTTTGATAAACTTGTTCGCTGGGCGCAGATCTAATACAGGGCGCATGGTTAGATCCTTTTTGGGTACAAGGAAGTACACTGAATAAATACCTTCCGTTACCTGAGATAGAGGCACGACCTCTATGGCTCCTTTTTCCAGCAGTTGTTGTACTTCTTGAAGAAGGATGGCAAGATGTTCCGGCGTCAACCGCCGTCCCCTCGGGGGTCTGTAGGATGGGGAACTGTTGAATTCGATACAGTATCCGTGGGCTACGGTGGAAAGTACCCAACGGTCTGACGTTATCTCCTCCCATGCAGGAAGAAAGGATGTTATCCGGCCCCCGACCGGTGTTGCATGGGAGGGGACGCGAATCTTCGCGTCACTTGGAGTTGTTGGGGGCTTGGGAGCCTCTGGGGGTGGATCCCCGACCTCTCCCTTTGCCCCGGCGTTGGCCTCTTTGGCTGTACTGCCCACTATTGGCTTGGTAATTGGTGGCAGGGTATTGCTGATGGTGACCTTGTTGTTGTTGCCGTTGGCCACGAAAAAAGCGCTTGTTGCCATAGCCGCGTCTGGTAGTGGGCTTAGAGATCTGGTCAAGAGTCTTGATAGTGTCGAACTCTTTTTTGGCCATCTCTAGGGCTTCATCTACCGCTTTTCCGAAGAGGTTGGCGTCCTCGACAGGTTTATTTATTAAAGACGCTTGTGTCTCCGGTTTAAAGCCTGAGTTGCGCAGCCATACATGGCGCTTTAGGAGTATTCCTTGTACCAGGGAACGTCCTGCTGTTTCTGCCGCGTCCAGAGAGTTTTTTTACAATGCTCTGGTTCACTTGTGTTCCTTCGCCAATAGTCGACAGTAGGCGTGTACGTAAAGGCTCCGGTGCTTCCTCTGCGTCTTTGCGCAGTTTGGCCCACTGCGCGTCTGCGTAGCTCGCAAGCAAGGAATTGTTGTTGGCAATTCTTGCTGAGAAGGCAGCCGAGGAAGTAACTCTTTTTGCAAGGGCATATAGCCTCTTGCCCTCCTTGTCAGGGGGTGCCTCACTGGTGGAAAGTGGTACCCCTGCCCTCTTTCTAGTATTAGATACAACTAGGGAGTCCGGTATGGAATGTCCCCTAATGTAGAGCGGGTCTGAGGGTGAAGGAGCGAAAAGTTTCTCAATCCTTGGATTGACCCCTCTGATCAATGCGGGAGTGGACAGCGACGGGGTGATCCTCCTTTTAACTGAGGCGAGGAGTGGAATGGTCTGGCTGACCGGGGGTTTTTCTTTAATGACTCTTTCTACAAAGTCTAATTCTGGAGAGAGTTCTCCCGTGTCCAGTTCGAAATGCGCTGCTGCTCTGCGCAACAGTGCATTGAAAGTAGGCTGATCGTCAATTGGAGACGTGTTCCTAACTGGAGAATTATCCGGAGGAGTTAGATTTAGGGCATCAGTGTCGGAACACACTGATGGTGATTGCCAGGGGTGCGAAGGTCCTTCTCCTGGGCTAATCCCGAAGCCTTCTTCTATAATGTCTGTTCTGTCTTCTAGACATTCCTCCTGGTTCTGTCCTTCGTTGTCCATGAAATCATCTTCTTCCTCGAAGTATTGTTCCTCCCCAGTGAGGTCATATACATCTTGGAAGTCTGAGGCTGTGTCCAGCAGGGGATCGACCAGCCTCGGTTTTTTGGCTCTGGGGTCGTCTTGAGGCCCTTCTCTAGTTCTTCTGAGAGTTAGAGGGGCTTGGGTACTCATAAACTTTTCCATCCTCTCCATACAGAGGTGGAGTCTCTCCATAGTTTCATGGGGTACCCCAGAGCGGTCTAGCGGGGGAAAACTCGAGTTGTCTACCTCGAAATGGCTCGACCTCTCCCAAAGCGTCGAGGAAAGTGTCCCGTCGCCCTCCTCAAAACCCTCAGGTGTGTCGGGAGACTCCCTGACTGAAGGGGGTAGTCCCTGCTTTCCTTCGGGTGTTTTCGGCGTATCCTTTGCTCTATGCGTAACGCTCGACGAAATCTTCGGCGTACGCTTTTGGGCGTCGGCTACAACGATCCTGGCTAAGCTATCGGCGACATTCTTGTCGGCGGAAGCTTGAGTTTTCGACGCTATGGGTATCGAGCGCTGTACGGCGGTCTGCGCCTTCTGTTGATGCGCACCGGCCGATGGTTTGGTGGTGGCGCCCTTGTTTGCCGAAAGCCCAGTCGCAGGTCGCGGCTGCGGTTGCGAGAGGGGCTTCGAACCCGAACGGTCCGAGGAGGCCGCCGGTGGAACCTGCGTCTCCTTGGGCGCCGAAGCTCTCTTCGACTTAGACGAAGAAGAGCCATGGGTTGTGTGCTTATCTTTATGTGAATCTTTGTGTGCGTCAGTGTCGCCGGGGTGTTCATCCCCATAAGCAGGGCGTGAGCCGAGCCCGTCGGGGCCGGGGACAGACGACGAAGCGCGTAAGCGCTCCTTAGAGGGGGTTACGACTTCCGTGGCGGAGGTCGTGTCATCGCGTTCCTCGTCACTGTCGGTGGTAGCAGCGGCGGGTGAACCTTCGGCCTTCGACATCGCGTAGGCCGCCCACCTTTTAACCCTACGGTCTTTTAGAGTTTTAGGCTTCAGAAGCCGACAAGCCGCGCACCCTTCCTCTTTGTGATCGAGGGGCAAGCAGCGGTTACACCGTGAGTGCTTGTCCTTCCAAGTGAATTTGCCTTTACAAAGTGGGCAAAACCTAAATGGTGTCCTCTCCATAGCAGAGGCAATAAATTGCGATAAACACCCCCAGGGAAAGGAAGGGGAAAGGGAAAGGCATTCTCAGAAAGACCCAGAGATGTCCCACGACCCCACTCTCCCTACTGTATGTGGCCAGCGAGGCCAGGCCACGTGTTCGGCAGCGCCGAAGATTTCCTCCGCTCGACCCTCCGTCGACGATTTTGCTCGGCGGAGAACAGCTACACTGCGTCGAGGGAGTGCTGTATTAATCTTCGTAGAAGAAACGACCAAAGGTCGAGGGTTGCAATGTCTCTCGAGGAGCTCCGCGTGAAGGCGACCAGAAGCTGGGCGGAAAAAAACAATCTGAGGGACCTCGACGCGTGAGGGATTGTGGGTACAACGCACGTCACTATAGGGATAGTGTTTCAGACACGCCTGGTCGACGTCCCCTTTTCGACTACGAAAAACAAGATGCAATACTCCGCAGTGACCACTGGATGTCGGACCTATGCACAGCATGTGATTCTAAGCAGATTAACAAACATCAGAAATATAGTTTAGTTTATTATTTGATAATGCGTTCCAAACCCTGGAGTAGCCGGGCGCAAAGGTAACAAGAATATTTAAGCTTGGTTACATGTACTGTAACCAATGTATGATTATTACGGTATTTACAGTACATATATAGAAGAAATGGGTACATAGCATCACAAAGAAAGAAGAGAGATAGTCTATAGTACATGTTTCAGGAAAATCATGATAGTTGCATGCAGAAATCCAGGATTAATGAAGGGGAACAGTTTAATGGGCGTCATTGGACCAGAGCCAACTTTTCACATTACATCTGAATCTAGAGTAGGGCTGATCAGCTCTCAGTGCAGTGGGAAGTGCATTCCAGGCACGAGCAGCTCCGACAGGGAAGCTAACTCCCCCCGCTTTTGTTAGTCTAAATCTGGGAGATTCTAGTGAGAGATGATTAGAAGGTGTGGTGACTAGAGGATTTTCTGGTCAATCTCACAGAAATATATGGGGACACAGTATTGCTCAGTCCTTTATAAGTGAGAGATACCGTCTTGAGGAAAATTGTCACTAACTTTTAACCAGTGGTGTACTTTCCTGATATCAGATATATGCTCTCTACGGGGTATGTCCAAGGCTGCTCGAAGAGCATTATTCTGCAATGTTTGGTTTTTGTTTATGATGGTATTGATGGCGCCTGCATATAGGGCATTGCAATAGTCCAGTTTAGACATTATGAAAGCATTGGCTAGTGTGAGAGTTAGTTTTAGAGAGGTAGGGTCTACAGGCCCTGATCCATTTACAGGTGTAGGCTGTGGAGAAAGCTAAAGAGCTAACTTGTTTTTTAAGCGATATTGTGGAATCGAGGTAGAAACCAAGTGTTTTTACCTCGGTTACCACCTTGATTACATTACCGTCTATATTAAATGCAGTGTAACTGGGGCTACGTTTTTTTTAAGGTTAGAGTCGGAGCCCAGGATCAGTATCTCAGTTTTGTCGTCATTCAGTCAGAGGCCGTGAGAGGCCATCCATCCCTGAATGAGGAGGTAAATCTTATTTACTAGAGCTGTCTCTTCGACAAAGTTGCCAGATAGTGGTATGAGGATCTGCGTGTCGTCCGAGTAGTTAGTATAGGTTACCCCCAATCTGTCAAGTTTGTCGAAGAGTGGCTTAGTGAAGATATTGTACATTGTTGGGGAGACATGAACCTTGTGGGACGCCACAGGTGATTTGTATTGGGTCCGCTGAAGCTAAGGGGGAGAACACTCATCGTACGGTTGGCTAGGAAGGATTGGACCCAGGCTATGGCTTCAATTGAGAAATGGGAGGCAGACTCTAGATGCTTGCATAACACTGCATGGTCCACCAGGTCGACGGCCGCCGATAAGTCGAGGACGACTAGCATAGCTGTTTTACCTTTATCCTTTAACTCGTCGATTTGTGTCTTGAGGTCTATTAAGGCCGTTTCAGTACCGTGTTGTGGTCTGAATCCAGATTGGCGTGATCCTAGTAGTTGGTTCGTCTCCAGGTATTTTTGGATCTGGAGGTAGGCTACTCTGTCAATGATTTTGAGGAGGATTGGGACGTAGTAATGGGACTATAATTTGTTGGGATAGCCGGGTCGAGGGTCTGTTTTTTAAGGAGAGGCAGTACCCAGGATTATTTAAGGTTAGTAGGCACAGTACTTCTTTTAAAGGAGGCATTAATTAGCTTAGAGATGAAGGGTGCTAAATCCCTAGCCGCGTCCTTAACTTGTGCCGGGCAACTGTCGCCCTGGCAGTTCGATGGTTTCAGAGATGATATAACCTTTTCGGTTTCCAGTATGGATATATTAGTGAACCTGAAGGGTTTGCTGCTACTTGGTGTATCTATCAAAGGGATGGTATGTGTTCCTGTAGAACTCACAGAGACTTTCTTCTTTGCAATTTTGGACTGTAGAGTTATTATTTTATTTGCTAAGGCATTTTGGCTGCTAGTGCACCATTGTTTGTCTTTGGGGACATTATCAGTCGGAGCAATCTGGTTTTCCATTTCCCAGAGGATTGAAAAGAGTTCTTTGGAATTAGAGTTAGCTTTACTAATTCTATCATTAAATGTATTCTTTTTGGTTTGGATTATTTCTTTCTTGTATTTGTTTGCAAGGTTAACAAGTAGAGTTTTATTCTCAGCCGAAGGTGAGTGCCTCCAGATTGCTTGGAGTTTACGTTTTTAGATCCGTAGTTCTTTTAGATGGGGGGGTGAACCATGAATTAAGCTGTGATTCTCGTTTACTTTTACATAGTTTGACTGGGGCAATAGTATCCAAGACTTTGGACATAGTATTGTTGAATGTCTCAACTAGCGTATTTGGGTCCGAGTTATTAGCGCTAGCAGTGAGAGCTGGTAGGAGGAGAGGGAGTAGTTTTTAAGCAGTAATTTCTTTTTTGCTTCTAGTTAGCAGAGGTGGTACTATTTCACGAGTATCTAGTTTTATAGGCTCTGCAATGGATGAGAAACAAATAAGGTGGTGGTCAGTCCAAGTTTGTGGTATAATATTAGAAATGGTAGTGGCGCAGTTGCAGTATAGACTCATTGCAAATATCTAGAAGAACAAAGAACATATGGTCCAGATATAAACAGTACCTTGCTGATAAAGCCGAAAGAGAAGTGTATGATGTGTGATGGCTTCTTCCTTTTCATTTTTTATTTCTCTGTAAACAATTTAGAAGTTGTGTAATTGACACATTCATGTACCTGGAAGTACCTGTGTGACATAATAAAGGTAAAAAAAAAAAATACAATACTGCAGCAGAAAAGAGCAGCTGGGTGGATGCCTTCAGGATTCAGCTGCACAGAATCCGATCCTTGAGTTCTTGGTCTGGAGACTGAAGAAATGGACACTGAAGGAAAACTGGCAGCAGTAATTGATGAAGGGAGTCTTCCAACAAATAAATATTTGCAGCCTTTCACAGCTGTGTGGATTGTGCACCATTTTAAAGAGGTAATTAACACAAAGGGGTATGCCTGATATCTGCACAATCATGGTTTGCCCTGACGGTCAAGTTTTAACATAATAAAAGGCAAATGCACCTTACCCAAAAATACTTATTACAGGTACAGTGGAAGAAGCCCTCTGTGAAGGCTATATCCGCTCCAAAGAAGCTAATTTTCTATGCCCTAAATTTCGCAAAATACCAGCATTTTATGCTTTGTCAAAAGTCCACAAAGGTGTATACCCACTACCTGGATGTCCTATAGTGGCTGGTAAAAATTCATTTTAGTGCCACTATCCCAGTTTGTGGATTTCTTTCTAAAAAGAAAAGTGCCCAAAATGTGTTCATATCTAAAAAGACACAACAGGCATTCTCAACTTGGTGAAAGAACTACAAGTCAACCCACAGACAGCTCCTCATTACTCTGGACATTGAGTCATTGAACACCAATATCCCCCAGATGGAGACATTGTTTAAGGTACTCCAGGGATTACCACCACCCCTGGAGTTCCCTAGAATATTAATCTTACAATTGGCAGAAGTAGCATTAATGAGGAACTTTATGTATAAGGGTAGCTTCTATCAACAATGCTCTAGGACTGCACCCTCATTGGCTAATTTGTACATGGCAGAATTTGAGGATAAACATATCTAACAGGATGACAATCCCTTCAAAACCACATTTCGCTATGGACACGATACACAGACGATATATTGGCTGTGTTTACTTGAGATGAGACGTCCGTTAATGACTTTATGGAATGGCTGAATTCACGCAACCGGCATCTTACATTTTTCCAGACCCACAGTAAAGATGTCGTCCATTTTCTCGATGGAAAAATACGAGCATCCGACGGCGGTTTGACCACCACTATTTTTCGTAAACCCACCGATCGGAATTCCCTTTTAGAATACTCAAGTTTTCACCCTAAAAGTCTTAAAGCTAATCTACCATTTGGCCAATTCCTGAGATACAGGAGGAATTGTTCAACTGTACAGGAATATGACACAGGCCAGGGTCCTAAACGACCGTCTACGAGAGAGGGGATATCTTAGCAAAATGATTAAACATGCTAGGAAGCGAGCTAGGAATATCCCCAGAGATATTACATTATTACAACCAAAGAAACCAGAGGGTCCACAGCTTATCACAGCAGTGTTTAGCCACTCCAACAAGATGAACAGTCAAAAAGAAAATTCTGAAATTATGGCCAATACTAATGTGAGATCTGTCAATCTACCAATACCCAGATTTGCAATTAACAAAAAGAAAGAGACTACGGCCACTTTGGTAGATTCATACCAACCACCAGACCTGATGGTACAGTGGGGCACGCTATGGGATGTTGCACTACCTCTGGGACATTCAGCATGCAGGCAATGTAATCTATGACCCTTGACTACACGTTAAGATTAATTTCTCTACTCTGACCTGGTGGGAAGAGCTTCAGATGGCCAGACTAGTTTCTCTGACCTACTCTGACCTGGTGGTAAGAGCTTCAGAAGCCAGACTAGTTTCTTGGAACATGGTAACCTTCTGGACAAGCCAGACCAATCAAGGCAGCATTGGTTGCGGTCAAGACTAGGTCTCATGAGGGGTGAGGGTGCTCGAAAGCCCACAATGAGCACACACAGTGAATGACACTACAAATAACTCCCAGTCAGGTGTATATCAAAAATACATATACATGTATTAAAAGCCTTTTAAATCAAACAAGCAAAGCTGAACAGTAAGACAAACTAAAACCACACTACTACAGAAAAATACAGTTACAATGGCCTAAAGGAATGGCACACAGTAAGGGCCACAACCTGTAAAAGAAAGGAGCAAACAGTGCGAATATACTTTAGGCAGTCCTTCACTTAATCCAAACTGAAAGGCAGTCCAGTCCCTACGAAGAGTGGAGCCCAATTCTCAAATGTACTTTTGGATGCAGATGCACGCGGTTGGGCAAAAACGGGGTATCTTGCAGGGGCTGTAGCAGCTCAGGAAGGCAGGTGAGGCAGTGAAGAATAAGTTCCCACTATGAGGAGGGACTCCCCAAGAGGGCAGAACAGACTCCAAGAATTGTGAATAGTTTGGTAGCACAGGCTACCTCGATAAAGTTGTGTCCCTCAGGGGACACTCATGCGTAGCAATTGATGGATGCGCAAGGGGCCACCGGTAAGGTTTGCAAGTACTTACTGAGCCAAGGGGCACTGCGGACCAAACTTCGTCAGTCGAGTCCACTTCGGGTGTAGATTCCAATGCTGCAAAAGTGCGGCTCTGCAGCTTTCAGCGGCTGAGTTCCAGGGATAATTCTGTGGCAGGACAGTGGTGATTTCTCCTCCTGGTGAAGGGATCTACTCGATTTCACTGCAGCTCGTCTCACGGCAGAGGGGGGCACAGCAGCGCACCCATGAAGTTTGTCACCACAGCTGAGCAACACTGACTGCGTGTCCTCTGGTTCAGGTGTACTCTCCTAATTGCAGACCTAGGGCGCCTAGGTGTACGAAACCCAGAGGGAGAGTGCCTTCAACCCAGTACTTACGATCTCCAAAGTCTCAAGAGTTAACTCAAGACGGTGGCGGTTCTAGAGCAAAGGTCCTGCGCAAGCTGGTCAGTTCACTGGTTGGCCAGCAACACATCCGAAAAGCCTCACTTGCAGGTTAAGGAAGAGGTGACGTGAAAAGTTGTTCACACTATTCAAATGAGGGAACACGCTCCTAGGGTGGCTCACTTCCAACAAAAACATGTAGCTGCAGATATACACTGGACAGTTATGGAAAGGTAAGATGCCCAAGGAGGGGGAGGAGATATGCAATCTATGCTACTCAATAGAGCAAAATTGGATATTATGCCTCCACACTGATCGTATGGGTCTCAATGAATCAATACCATCGCATATCGAATAGGATAAATATGTCCACGCAAGACCACCTCCCAAAAATTGGGTTGTAAATAGTTTGATTGCTGAAATGTAGTTATTAAGAAAGTCCCAGACTTACTTCTATTTTCCAAATAATATTGTATTGCTGTTCATATCATTGCAGCAAGCCTTAATTAATCTATACCCAGATGTAATCATGCGCTTATCCATTACACAGTTACAAGTATTGGTACGGGCATATTGCCTGATTTGCCCGTCCTCAACTCGACGTTCCGATGCAGAGCAGAAGTCACGTGTTGCAGCTAGTGAGGCATGCAATGCGCAACTATGTTTTGACTCCAACACGGATGTAAAAGCTGCATCCTTGCCTTGCCCGGGTACGCTGTTAAGCTCACCAATGGGATGGCAAGTACGGATTGATACCGGCAGTAAGAAAAGACAAAAATTGGCTGACTCGCGCCATCACTTTTGTCATTATGTCAAAGTTGTGCTACCTGACTAAATTAGCCACGCAGCTTTTAGATATTGATGTGGAGTTGCCGTAACGTACTTTGATCCACTGTGGTACCATGCAGAATATTATTCCTGAACATGGCGCTCCCTTCTCCTTGTGCGTTTATTCCGTCAACAAGGGAATCCTCACTTTTCTGAACGTGGCTTTCCCTTTTGTTTTCTTAACATTAAGGGAATACGTATGGGTAGAAGACTCATGGGGGTTTACGTATTTGACCGTGAAACCCCTTTTCACTCCCAAACTAGCAACTTATCACACAGATGTGATTCAGGTCAGCAATCTTTCTACCTACGTTTCACGTTGTAGATGATGGACATTCTGAAAGTTGTATGGCAGCCATGTACTTAGAGATCCGCTGTGAGGACTAGGTGGTTGTATTCCATCCACGTACACACCTAGTGCAACAGTGACTGGAAGGAGTGTTTTTTTTGAGTTTTGTGAAAATGGCGCTGTTAGGAAATGCATAATATATGCGCATTTTCTTTATCTAATCTATTTAACATGTGCAACAACGTTGTGAACCTGCTTTACATATTTTCTTTTGTATATTTCCGCATTAATCTCTTGCATATGGCGACAGATGACGGTGTGGTAATGTATTCAACATCCATCACCACCCTTCGATATCAGCGATTAGATCACTGGTTGCATAGAAAGAAAGTGGTTCTTATTAACATACACCACTGAAACCGGTAGACAGCAAAAGTTGCAATAGGAGGCAGTAGTTTACTTACCTAGACAAGCAGTTTGGACTTTATGCTTCTCGTGGATGGTCAGCAACCAATCAGAGAGCCTAGAGTCTAGAGTCAAAGTCTTCAACATAGCTACTTTTGGCTACTGTATAAGTGACTATTATTTTTAATCTGGGAGAACCTATGAAACACGTTTGGTTTGTCTATAGGCTAATAAACTGAATTGTACCTACAAATAGACCACTGAACAATGCCACAGATGTTCTCTCTTTAATTGAGTGAAAGAGAATGGTCTAAGAGGGAACTGTGAGGAACACCCTCTAGATAGTGATTGTGGTAGCAATTCATGGCTCGACTTTCTCCCCCTGCCCCCCATCTACTTTCAGATAAGCGGCACATCAGCGTCACCTAGAATTAGCTTTCTACTAGGCTGTCGTAGATAGAAAATCCTGCTATCCTTGTGGCTATTCAAATGGATGAAGATCTGGTCCCTACAATGACCATTGTGTGAATGAGAAGCCTGTTGGATAGTACTACTGTACAGATGTGCTTGTTAGGGAGAATTCTCTCTTTAGGCTGAATTTCCTAACCTAGTGAGTCCCCAGCAGCTTTGCTGGATTTCTGGAGTTTGTTTTTTTCTCCTGCCAAGAGTGAGACTCTTTTTCTCCCACTCTTGAACATGATTTATGGTGTTCCTTTGACTGGTAATGTGTTTTATGGGCTATGGGGTCCTTTACTCCATAGGGTCTCATGTGTTTTTTTCTATGTGTGTTACACAGCACCCTCCGTGCAGTAACACAGGGGTGTCATAGTGACACCCCACCATAGACTCCATACCCTGGGACTGACTACCGTCTCCCAGGGCATGTAAAGTCACCATTGGCTTTACTAGTCCCAAATTATTAAATTATTAACAGAAACCAGTACAAACCATCATATTGTGGACGTACTGGTCGGGGCAATTCGATTGCCCCGGGGTCTGTTAGTCGAGGGGGCACGTCTCCGTCCTCCCCTGATCGAGTTTTGGCTGGTGGCAGTGGATACTACTTTTTATATTCGACCGCAAATATATTCCTATGGGATTTTCCCATTGTTCGAGGCTACCAACTTTAATTATTTAATTCTCATAGCCTCGAACATACCGCCGGTTTATATATTTAATATTAATTCGCTGGTTGGTATTTTTTGCCAGGACTCGATTCTAAAATGGCGTTTGTGTTCTCTTCTGTGACTCCAACCCAAGTCGAGCCCTTTGTTCCAGTTTTTGGCGGGCTTCTCCACAAAAGCCTCGAAAAGTGGTGCCACTCTGTCTGGGTACCACAGGGGTGTGGGAGGGGGGTTAGGCACCCTGGACTGAGTTACCTTGGTAACTCAAGTCGCACTCGTGTGATTGGCCCAAGTGGTGAGCCGGCCGGCTCACCACTTAGCATGTTTGATTGACAGCTAGGCTGAGTGAATGGGGGTGTGCTGCATAAAAGCAGGGCTTTGGGGACTGGAACTTCAGAAGTCGCCACAGGACCTGAGAATCTGACGAGGGAGAAGCTGAGCCGACCTACCACGACGACACCACCGGTGGAGCCCTGCGGAACCGACTCACCACTTCCCGACAGAGAAGATCTCCCGGCTCGAGAGGCTTCTTCCCCTGACTGGTGGGCACAACCAGTTAACCTTCTTCTCTTCGCACCCCAGACCGGCTTGTGGTCGAATTTCCCGTGCCAAGCACCCCGGCAACCGGATAGTCACTTACCACTGGACCGCGAATAAAAGGACAGCTCCTTTTAACTGAGAACTCCGCGGCTGGTTTCTTCCCTGGCAGTGCAACAGACTCCTGTCTTCCTCCCCGACGAGATCCTCTCTTCCCCCGGACGAAGCACTGACTTGCATCCGCTGCCAGGAACAACTGCCCCCACTGGAGTATTCTCACCACTTTAAGGTACCGTGTCCGCCAGGCCTCTCTTTCTAAAGCTTGCTACAAGGTAATAACCCCTTAACCTTCTGGACTGGGCTGGCCGCCTTGACCCTCAAACTGGTCCCTTTCTTTGGTCCAACTCTTTTTGAACCTTTACAAGACTCTTGTGCACTGCAACCGTGTGACCTTGGACACATTTCGTTTGATCCCCTTAAAGTGGATCCGGCCTACTGACTCTAAACACACTGTTACTTTGCCTTCCTCTCTTGTTGTGTTCGTGAAAAAGTGTTGGGATCTGTTTCAATTTATTCTCTGCGTTTCTCTCCCCTTTAAAACAAATTATTAGAGTGCCATCTACGTTAAGCGCTCACCGCTGTCTGAAAATAAGTGGGGCTTTACTTAAGACTTGTCTAATATTCTTCTAAGGGAGTGTATATCTTTTAGTGACTGTGTTTTTGAATTGCTTACCATCAGTGCCTGTGTGTTTTTCTAGATGTGGTTTTAAATAAATAATTATATCTCTTTTACACCAAGCCCTGGTCAGCGTTTACTTGTTCTACTATGTTCTTTTGACCTATTGTGAATACTCTGTATACTGCCTAACTCTTCTTGAGGTAAGTCTGACTGCTCAGCCACAGCTACCAAGTGAATCTGTGTGGTACAGACTGCTACCAAGTGGGTTTACTGCCAAACACCTGTAGTCTTAAATCTTTTGCAGTGGTCCCAGAGGAAACTGCACAGGTTTCTGCCTAACAGTGCTTTGCCTTTTTTTGTGCTAAAACCCTTTTACAGGTACCCGATGAACAAATATCGCTGGTTGGATTCTCTTCACTCTCTCGGTCTGGCACTCTGGTGAGAGAACATCAGGGATTTGAATCGTGTTCCTGCAGGTCCAGCAGGTTTCCGAAGATTGACGCAATCGGACTTTGGAACACCATGCGCTGCACTCAGGCTCAAGGTCACCTGGTATTGGAGTTTTGCAGCCCAGTAAGGTCCAATCACATCAAGGGATGGCTCATTTTGCAGGCCTTTGAGACTAGTGAATTTCACCAGCCTGCGTAGAAGGTGTCGCATTTGTGAACCCCAGGTCGCTTGGCAGGAAGGATTACATCAGGCACCAATTACACAGCAGGCTCTCCAGTCGCTGGAAATGGTTACAGCAATTGTTTCTTCCTCTTTGGATTTGGTTCCAATGATTGATTTGTTAGCAGCTTCCAGGATCAGAGTATTTATCAGGAACTACAGCACAACTTCTGCTAACTATCCCTGCAATTTACAGAAAGGGGTAGTCTGGCTGTCCAATAAGGATAGCCAGCTCTCCAGTGGGAACTAGTTCTTTTCAGGCAAGGTGAAAGACAAAGGGCTGCAGAGATTTGGACTGCTCCCTGGTTTGCTTCCTTCACAGACACTCTGGAGCCTCGGCAGGGAAATACAAAGGATTCCTGCTGAAGACAAAACTTCAATCAAGTTCTTTCCCACCTAAAATGGCAGAAGACCTAAAAAACAACAAGCAAATTAGAAATAGTGAAAAAAGGAGACCACTATTCCAGTAGAATGGTGCCCCTCCTGTGCATTACTGCTGACAGCCTGCGATTAATATTGATATGTTATTTCTAGTGCACTCGTACACAAGTGTTTCAGAGCGCGACAATGCAAGCGAGGGCAACAGGGGAGAAAACAACGATCTTACTAGGCCCAGTTACATTGAGAACGCGCAAGTGAACGGGGGAGGGGAAAAGTGCACGGAAGGGGGAGAAGTGAAGAGTGCGGAGCAAAGGAGAAAAAGATGAATAATAAATAATAAAGGCAACAAACAGTGGTAGTGCAGCCAGCAATTGGCAAGTGCTGGATTTAAGGCAGCAAACAGGGTAGGTCTGATAAATGCAGAAAGAAAAAGGGGGGGTTGGGGGGGAGGTGGATTCTTACGGGTACAGATACAGACCCCGGTGCAAGGGGTGGCCCGGAGACAGTGCGGGAGGGTGAGCAGGTACCTGGGCCCAAAGGACAGAGGGTGGCCAGTTGCACGGTGCCAAGACAACAGATCAGCAGGGGAGAGGGGGAGCAAAGGCAGAAGCTAAGAGGATGGTCTTGAGGTGCTTCCGGAACCGGAGATGGTTCTCCTCAAGTTCAATAATAATAATGACAAAGTCATACAAGTAGTTTCACTGCCACCAGCCATTCATGTAAACTTGCAATTGTAACAGAAATGTTACCAGGTAAGCAAGCAAAGCGATACATTGCATCTCCCCAGCACTCCACATAGGTGGGGTGTGCTGGCTCACTAAATAAAATGTAAAGGGGATGTAAATCCAATTTTACCCCTTTGGAACAGTAGTTCACCCAATTATATTAAAGGGATGGTCTAGTAAAAATGTTTATTTAGGCAACATAAAAAAAAAAAATACTAGCATTCTCCGTTTTAAAACTTCCTATGTAAAACTTTGAGCTATTCAAGCTCAAAATTCGCAAAAGCAAGCACATGGGCACATCCATTTTGTGAAATGGAGGACCTCCTGTGCTGGCTTTTGCTTTTGTGGCACTAATGAAGGAAAAGGCAGCCAGCTGTAGTAAACAAAGGCTACCGCTGGGTGGCTTTCCCTTCATTAGTGCTGTAGGGCGGAGGACGGGGACCGGAGACCAGAGCAGGAAAGCTGCAGCTGAATCTCGGTAAGTGCTATTTTTTTTTTTTTTTAATTAAATAAGCACTAGCTGCGTTCCCCGGAAAACTTAGAAATAAAACCGCAGCTTGAGCCTGAGAAACTTGAAAAGAAAAACTGCAGCGTTTTCCAACACATAACGTTGTATTTATGTTTGCGGTCGCTTCAAAAGCGACCGCAAACATAAATACAATGTTTTTAAAGCTGTGGTTTTATTTCTAAGTTTTCAGGCCTCCTCCAGCCGGGAAAACTTAGAAAAAAACCAGCAGCTAGTGCTTATTTTAAAAAAATAAATAAATAGCACTTACCGAGATTCAGCTGCAGCTTTCCTGCTCTGGTCTCCGGTCCCCGTCCTCCGCCTACAGCACTAATGAAGGGAAAGCCACCCAGCGGTAGCCTTTGTTTACTACAGCAGGCTGGCTTTTCCTTCATTAGTGCCGCAAAAGCCAGCACAGGAGGGCCTCCATTTCACAAAATGGATGCGCCCATGTGCTTGCTTTTGCGAATTTTGAGCTTGAATAGCTCAAAATTTTACATTGGAAGTTTTAAAACGGAGAATGCTAGTATTTTTTTTATGTTGCCTATCTATTTTTTAAATAAACATTTTTACTAGACCATCCCTTTAAAGAGAAATTACAAAGGGAAACCCAAAGGGGCAACCCAGCCCAAGCCCAAAAATTGTAGGGCACTATAACACTAAACACATACTTCGAGAGACCTAAAAGGGCCACCCGTAAAAAGAGTAAAAGACTAGGTGAGAGGGGGGAAAAAGAATCCCCTTCACCTTGGGACAAGGAGAAAATTACCAAGTTCAAGCAAACATTTCGGGGGTTGACAGATCAGGAAGATCATACACATTTAGGCAAATCTTACCTAACAATCCTCTATAGCCAATCATTGTCCTTTGGGTCAAACTGTCCCCAGCCAAAGACACTCTTCCTTCTAAGCTCCACCCCTAGTTGCCATATTCAGATTTATTAGCACTTGTAAAGTGGCACTATGAACCAAGAAGAGCCAGAGGGGAAGGAGGGAGGGTTTGCATGAGAATTCATACAAGACCCATGCTGGAGAAGGAGACATTACTTACTGTAATTAATTTTCTATGGATTCTTCTCCCGCAGATTCCTCATACGATGAATATCCTCATCCAGCTCTGCTGCTCAGACACTTTGACAGGGGACGTATTGGACCTCGACTCGGCCATCGATCTGTCTTGCTTGGTGCTCGATCATTGGCTCCGGATGGGACTTCAGGCATCGTATAAATATCACCTCACTACCCCCCCCCCGATTCTACAGTTGCCCTCTTTTCCACCCGCACTTGAACGCTGCAGAGAAAAACAGGAGGGAAGGCTAACCAGCCTATCAAAAACTATCCCAACAGGGAGCCCCACAGAATAGAGATGTCAAAATTGCTTAGATTTTTTGAAGAAAAAAAAAGAAAAAAGAAAATCGCTTAGCAAGATCGAAGCGGTCACCTTAGAGCCATTATAAAATGTCTTCTCGCTTGGACAGAAGGAACAAGTTACTTACCTGTAACTGTTCTCCAGCATGGGTCTGGCATGGATTCACATGCTCATGAATATTCCCCGTCGTCAGGCTGGGAATCCTCGAAAAAGAAAAAACCGGTATCAGTTTCGTTTCTGATCTGTCTTTCGTAGTAATAACCAATCACTGGTCTCTGCGTCATACTGACCACAGCCAATGACTACCCTCTACCTAAGCACCGCCTCTGGCAGCCATCTTCAGATTTGGAAGCACGTGAAGTGGCAGTATGACCAAGTGAAGAGCCGCAGAGGGGTAGGCGGGAGGGTTCGCATGTGAATCCATGCCAGACCCATGCTGGAGAACAACAGTTACAGGTAAGTAACTTGTTCCTTCTCCAGCATGGGGTCTGGCATGGATTCACATGCTCATGAATAAAGAATACATAGCAGTACACACATGCACAACCACGGGAGGTGGCAAAGGCTCAACATTAAGCAGTACATCAAACTCAACATTAAGCATCTTACCTCCTCACCAGGCTCACCTCAGGCGAACAGGTTGCGCAGCACTGCTTGGCCGACCCTGGACTCCTCCCTGGAATCCCGATCGACGCAGTAGAATTTTGTGAAGGTGTGCGTCGACCTCCACGTAGCAGCCCTGCATATGTCCAGCAGGGGCACATCAGAAAGGAACGCCGTGGTAGCTGCGATCGCTCTGGTGGAATGGGCTCTCGGACGGCCAGGCAGTGGTCGGTTTGCCAACCGATGACAGTACATGATACAGCCGGAGAGCCATCTGGAAATGGAAGCCTTCGAGAGAGCCTTCCCCTGATTGACAGGTCCAAAGTTCACAAAGAGTTGTGACGTCTTCCGAAAACACTTTGTGCGGTCCACGTAGAACTTCAGCGCTCTAGCCACATCCAGCGAGTGCAAAGTCCTCTCAGCCAGCGACGAAGGTGACGGGAAGAACACAGGCAACACCAAGGGTTTGTTGAGATGGAAGTCCGACGGTACATGAAGGAGGGGTGCGTCCTGAGCACTACCCTCGTGTCGTGAAAAGTCAAGTACGGGGCCTTGCATGAAAGGGCCTGGATCTCTCCCACCCGTTGTGCGGAGGTGATGGCCACAAGAAACGCTGTTTTCCACGACAGAAACTTCAACGGGGCCGAGTGCAGAGGCTCGAACGGAGGTCCCATGAGCTTGGTCAGCACCACGTTGAGCTCCCACGCCGGGGCCGGAGCCTTCACCGGCGGGAACGATCTGAACAGTCCCTTCATGAACTCTTTCACCAGACGATGAGACCACAAGGACGTCCGGCCCGTGGTTCTGGTGTATCGGGAGATCGCAGCAAGATGAATCTTGATGGACGCGTGTGCCAGTCCAGCTTTGGCCAGCGTCAGCAGGTACGGTAGTACCTGGGGAGCCGTAATCCGTAGAGGGTTAATCTTCTGTGCGTGGCACCAGACAGAGAACCTCTTCCATTTGTGTCCGTAGCATTTAAGAGTCGAGGACGCCCTGGCCTTTGCAAGAACCTCTCTGCAGTCGGCCGGTATGTCGTATCCTCCAAACTCTAGCGCTGCAGGAGCCAGGCCTGCAAGTTCAGCGATTTCGGGTCGTGGTGGAGGATGGCGCCTCCTTCCCTGGAGAGTAGATCCGCGTCCACCGGCAGCTTGATTGGCGGGGACGCTGACAGGTCCAGAAGGTCCGGGAACCATATCTGCCTCGGCCACGCAGGTGCGACGAGGATCATCCTGCACCGTGACCTCTTGAGCTGGTTGACGAGCCGGATTAGCAGTGGCAAAGGAGGGAACGCGTAGAGGAACAGGCCCTCCCAGGGGAACGAGAAAGCATCGCCCATGCTCCTTGCCTGGGGAAACCTGCTGGCGAACCTCCGGCACTTGGAGTTCGTCGCCGTCGCGAACAGGTCGATCTGGGGTGTGCCCCACCGTCGGAAGAGGCGATTCACTAGATCCTGCCGTAGTTCCCACTCGTGGCACGAGCGCAGCTCCCTGCTGAGTGAGTCTCCGATGGTGTTTATCCCTGCCAGATGAAACGGCACCAGAAACATCCTTTGGGCGACGGCCCAATGCCACAGGTCCTGCGCCTCTTTGGACAGCGCTGGGGACCTGGTTCCGCCCGGTTTCCTGATGTAAAACATGGTGGTGGTGTTGTCGGTGAAGATCCTCACCACCTTGCCCTTGAGGGACGGAAGGAAGGACCTGAGGGCCCAGAACACTGCACGGAGCTCCAGGACGTTGATATGGAGGGACTTCTCCGTCGGGAGCCAAAGGCCTCTCGCGTGCAGATTTTCGGTGTGCGCTCCCCACCCTTCCAGGGAGGCATCCGTGGTCACTGTCTCCTGGTGGTCTGGGGTCTGGAAGTCCATGCCCGCCGTCAGATGCGCGCGGTTGCCCCACCACCGGACCGCTCGGCGGAAACTCTCGTCGAGTGTGATCCTCTCCTCGAAGCCGCCCGTCGTTTGGATCCAGCGCGCGTCCAGGAACTCCTGCAACGGGCGCATCCGGAGCCTGCACATGGGAATGAGGTAGATGCAAGACGACATCATTCCGAGGAGGGACTTGATGGACCTCACCTTGGCCGCGTCGGAAACCAACATCGGCTGTACCTTGCCCAGGATGGACCTGGTCCTTTCTTCCGACGGGGAGGCCAGAAGGGACACAGTCGAGCTTCGCTCCCAGAAACAGTGCGTTTTGCGCGGGTACCAGGTGGGACTTGGCGTAGTTCACGGAGAATCCCAGGTCCGTGAGAAGTTGGACGGTCCTTGCCGTGTGCTCCACGGCGAGCTCCCTCGTCTTGGCTCGGATGAGCCAGTCGTCCAGGTAGGGGTAGACGTGGATCCCCTTGCGGCGCAGCTGCGCCGCCACCGGTGCAAGGCACTTGGTGAATACCCTGGGTGCCGACCGTAGTCCGAAGGGGAGGGCTTTGAACTGGTAGTGACGCCCTTGGACCACAAACCTGAGGAATTTTCGGTGCCCCTTTAGGATGGGAATATGGAAGTAGGCATCCTCCAAATCCAACGACGACAGGAAGTCTCCTTCCTCCAGCTGCCCCAGGACGTGCTGGAGGGTGACCATCCGGAACTTCTGCGGCTTGATGAACTTGTTCAGACGTCGCAGGTCTAGGATGGGGCGCCATCCTCCCGTCTTCTTCTTCACGAGGAAGTATCTCGAGTAAACTCCGGAGCCCCGAAGCTTCTTTGGGACAAGTTCGATGGCGCCCTTCCTGAGCATCGCCTTTACCTCCAGGAGAAGCTGAGGGACGTGAAGCTCTTTCCTGGCCACGGGGGGGATGCGCGGGCACCTTCTTTGAAACTCGAGCGCGTGGCCCCGGGCTAAGGCGTCCAGCACCCAACGGTCGGTGGAGATGGACTCCCACACGCTGACTAAGCTCGCCAGCCGGCCTCCCACCGGGGTGCTTCGGTGGGTGCCCGACCCCACGGCCGGTTCAATCCTGTTTCGACGAGGCTTTGCCGCCTTGACCTCCTTGGCGACGACGGCGGGGTCCGCCAGACTTGCCTCGTCCTCTGTAGGCCTCCTGAGACGACGAGCGGGCCGCTTGACGGTAGGTGGAGAAACCGCCGCCGGAACCTTTGGAGGCGCCCTTGCCTCCGCCGCTCCGAAAGGGCGTCCGTCGTTGCTGCAGAACCCCAAGGGCCCGGGCCGTCTCAGTGTCCGCTTTAATGGCCTGAAGGGAATCGTCCACTGTTTTCCCAAACAGGTTGTTCCCATCGAACGGCATGTCCAGGACTCTGGTCTGTACGTCTTGACGGAAGTCCGTAGCCTTGAGCCATCCACGCCGCCTAAGGCACACGCCGTTGCCCAACTGGCGAAACCCAGTGTCGGCGATGTCCGTCGCAATAGTGATGGCGTGGTCCGACGCCACCTCACCTTCCTGTAGGATCTCCAGGGCATCCGCCCTCTTGTCGTCCGGTAGGAAGTCCAGCAGGGGAGCCAGTTTGTACCATAGCTCCCTGTCGTAGCGGGCCACGATAGCCAAGGCGTTGGCCGCTTTAATCGTCGTCGCTGCAGACGAGATGACCCTGCGTCCCATAGCGTCCAGTTTCTTTCCCTCGCCGTCCGGTGGGGAAGTCGATGTGGAGGCCGCACCCCCCCCCCCCGCTTTCTTCCTGGCCGCCGCGGAGACGACGGAGTCCGGGGTAGGCTGCGCCCGGAGGCACAGGGGGGCCGCGTCCGGGACCCGGTACTTCTTCTCGTACCGGTCTCTTCTAGCTGGCGTCGTGGAAGGGTTCTTGAGGAGGGCGAGGCCCTCATCCCAAATGTCGTCCAGTAGAGGCACCGCGAGGACCGTCTTCCTCTTGGCCTCGCGCCGTTGATAAAGGAAACCTTCCTTTTTCTTCTCCTCAGGGCAGATTTGGAAAAGCTCGGATGCCCTGGCGATCATGGAGTGGAACGATCCAATCTCGTCGGGCGGAGAAGCCCTGGTGAGAGGTGACGACGGTAGATCCTCGTCGTATACCACGTCGTCCGTACCCGTCGCTGCCGTGTCAGTCCCCGTATCATCCCCTCGGGTGGACGGGGAGGAGGGCTGGACGGGGCGCGACGGCTGAAAAGGAGGTGGAGGGTGAATCCTCCTTTTCTTGGGCAGGGGGAGCACCAGAAGGTCCCGGTTCAGGATCCCCCGACGGGAGAGGTTCCTCCGTCGGCAACGGCAGTCTCGTCCTTATCTCTGAACATAAGGACTGTATAGCCAACAAAATGGCCGCCGAGTTGTCTTGCGGCGCTGGCAGAGGGGAATCCGGCGGGCGCTCAGGAGCCCCGTCGGCACCCTCGACGATGTCGTCGTCACCTGCGTCGGGATCCATCCCGACGGGCCGGTCTTCTTCCACGCCAAGGCCGTGGCTTAAGACCTCGATCAGCTCTTCCTCCGAGGTTGAGGCCGAATCTACGACGACGCCCTGCCCCCCCTTTTTCTTCCCCGCCGGGGATTTCACGGGGGTCCTATCGATGGGCACAAAAGAGGACTCCCTCCGAGGTGGCAGGGAGACTGAGCCCCGAGGTCGCCACCACTGGTGTAGCCTCCACAGGCTGAGCCAGGGCCGCCGCGACAGTATCGATAGAGGGCTTGGCCGGATGGATTAAGGCCTTCACCACCTTAGGTGCGCTCACCGCCTTATCCTTGAGGGGGGGACACTGCCTCGCTCCCCCTCCGATGGGGCCTTCGAGCTCGACCGGGGCCTCTCTAGGAGCTTCCCCGGGTGCTCGCCCTTCCTCTTACCCGACCCAGAGCGTTGGCTCGTGGCTGATGGTGCCGGGGAGGGTGCGCCCTGCCTGGCGCCCGTAGAGCCAGACCGTTCGGCACTCCCGGTGCCAGCGGACTCGCGGTGCTTGGCCTTGTGTTGGACCCCCGTCGCCGGGGCGTCCTCAAAGGTCTTAGAAGACCGCTCAGATTTCTTCCACTTCTTCTCGCCTGACGGGCTCTTCCCTTCCAGCCAGTTGGCGAGACGTTGATGGCGGTCCTTCATGGTCCGCTCCGACATATTGCCGCAAAACGCACAGTCCTTCTCGACGTGCGTCTTGTCCTCATGTAAGCAGTAGAGACAAAAGGAGTGTTCGTCCTCCTTAAAGACGTTCTGCAGCTGGCATCCAGGGCAGATCCTGAACAGCTTTCCGGGCGTCGAGCTTCCCTTCTCTTGGGCCATGTCCGGGCCTGAGAAGCTTCTGGAGTCCTCCAAAAGCGTAGCTCGACGAAATCTTCACCCTTGAGGGGCGCAGACGAATCCGACACGGGTCCCCGTTGATCGGATGGAGAGTCGGTGGAGCTTGAGGCTCTTTTGACCGAAAAAACGAAGTTTTTGAGAAAAAACGTGAAAAAAATAGCACTAACGCTCGAGAGCAATAGCACGAGGATCCCAACACATGAAAGTGCGGTAAAAATCTGAAGATGGCTGCCAGAGGCGGTGCTTAGGTAGAGGGCAGTCATTGGCTGTGGTCAGTATGACGCAGAGACCAGTGATTGGTTATTACTACGAAAGACAGATCAGAAACTAAACTGATACTGGTTTTTTCTTTACTGAGGATTCCCAGCCTGACGACGGGGAATATTCATGAGCATGTGAATCCATGCCAGACCCCATGCTGGAGAAGTGTAGAGCCACAAGAACCTCCTGAGCGGGGATGGATGGATGAGCGATGAGGAATCTGCGGGAGAAGAATCCATAGAAAGACCATTACATTAAATAATTTCTCCTTCAATGGATTGCTTTTCACCCACAGATTCCTCATCTAATAAACTCCCCAAGCAGTTAGGACACGGAGGAGGGCAGAAAGTGCTGTACAAGCAGATTTTAGAGAACTGCTCTAACCAAACCGTGCATCGGCCCGCGTGCTACATCTATAGAATGCTTGGTAAATGTGGACAAGGAAGACAATGTGGCTGCACAACATATGTCCCTAACAGAAACTTCTCTCTGAAGGGCTGTAGAAACCAAAAACCCCTATCGTTGTGTGCCCTGATGCCAGGAGGAAGTTCCCTGCCAGCCGACTGATAACATTGGTTATGCACAGAATAATCCAAGACAGGGTCTGTTTTGTCACAGCCAACCCCTTACAGGACAAAGAATAACTGATCGGTCTTCCGAAACTCAGATGTTCGAGCGACATAGAAGCTAAAGGGTCTCTTGAGGTCAAGAAGGTGGAACCGCTCTTCCTCTTTCGAGGGGTCTGGAGGAGGGTAAAAGACAGGTAGATCAATGGACTTAGAAAGGTGGAAACTACCTTAGGGAGGAATCTAGACCTCACTTTAAGAGAAACTTTCTCCTGAAAAAAAACATTGGAACTGAGGTTTGCAGGACAATGTCTACAACTCACTAAGCACCCTGGCTGAAGTGATTGCAACCAAGAAGGCTGTTTTAAAGGACAGCAGTCTTAAAGGACATAAATGCATGGGCTTGAATGGAGCTGCCATCACGTCTATCAAAACCAGATTAAGGTCCCAATCCGGGACAACAAAAGAAATTGGTGGAAATGTATTGAGAAGGCATTTCAGGAATTGGGTCACGACCTGAATTGTGAAGAAAGAACCTTGATCTAGGGATCTTTTGAACACAGACAAGGCCGCAAAATATTCTTGGACTGTGGCAACATGAAGGCCCGCTGAGGTCAGTGACAGATGAAACTGCATCACTGTAGTGGTGGGGCAAGAGATGAGGTCAATTATGCGTTCCCTGTACCACGCCTCAAATTTTCTACACCTGCATGCGTACAGAGATCTAGAGAAGGTCCGCGTGCAGCCAACAACACCTCAAGTGCCTCCTCAGAGAGGTACCAGTAAACATAGCTCAAACTCTCGAGCAACGCATGTAGGTTGAGGGAATCCGGGGTTGGGTGAAACACCAGACTTTCCGACTGGGCTAGGAGATCTGGACACTGAGGCAACCAGTGAGGTAGACAGATGGACAGAACCAAGAGATCACAGTACCACGTTCTCCTCGCCTAGTCTGGGTCGATTAAGATCATGAATGCTCGAAATCTCTTCAACCTTCAGCGAACTCAAGGAATGACAGGCATCGGGGGTGGGGGGTGTTGGAGCGTAGTGGAGAGGGAAGGTCCAGCCCACCAGAAACGCATCACCCAGTGCGCCCTTCGCTGGGAATTCCTCAGAGCAAAACTGTTCACACTTCCTGTTTGACTCCTTGGTGAACAGATCCACTAATGGGGTAACCCAGAGAGACAATACCTCCTCTACGACTTCCTGTCACATTTCACACTTGTGTGAAACCGGGCTCTACCTGCTCAGAGCATCCACCAAGGTGTTCTCTGTCTCCGCCAGATGAACTGCTGAGAACGAGAGCCAGGTCTCCAGTAACCAGAACAGCTGCAACGCCTCTCTGCAGAGGGGACGCAAGTGCATGCCACCTTGCTTGTTGAGGTAGTGCATGGCCACCGTGTTGTCCATTAGAATCAGCACATGCTTCCCCTGGAGAGACGGATCAAACACCTTCAGAGCTAACCCAATGGCTTGTAACTCCAGCCCGTCAATGTGCCACCTGGCTTCTGTCGATGACCAAAGACTACTCGCCGGCAAGTCCTCGCATTGAGCACAGATCCTTAACCACTTGACCCTGAGGCCAAGGAGACCAGAAGGGTTCCCCTGCCATTAGATTGCTGCGGTTGTCCACCAACCGTCGTCGCAGACCACTTGGTTGCACACTTTGAGAGGATCCGCGAGCGCTCCCAGGTACTGAGACCACTGGTCCCTTGGGAGCCACTGAAGGGATCTCATGAGCAGTCTGGCCTCTGGCACTAGAAAAATACAGGAGGCCATGAGACCCAAGAGGCAGAGGAAAGAAGCCGCTGGTAAATTAACATGGTTCTGGAACAAATGTAGCATCTGTGCTATGTCGTCAGCTCTCTCCTCGGGAGGGAAGGCTTTCACTACCAGAGTGTCTGGGACTGCTCAGAAGAAGTGAAGCCTTTGGACTGGCCTCAAATGGGGCTTCAAGTTCCAGGAGAAGCCCAGCCTGTGCAGTAGTAGGCCTGTGTCCTCCAGATGATGCAATGTTTGCCATGCTGACTTCCCCCGGATGGAACAAGTTACTTACATGTAACTGTTCTCCAGCATGGGTCTGGCATGGATTCATATGCTCATGAATATTCCCCGTCGGGCTGGGAATCCTCGGTAAAAGAAAAATCAGTTTTGTTTCTAAACTGTTTCTCCTATAAACCAATCACTGAGCAATGGGTCATACTGCCCCCAGCCAATGAATGCCCTCTACTTAAGCCCCTCCTCTAACAGCCATCTTCAGATTTGGTAGCATGTAAAGTGGCAGTAGGACCAAAAGAAGAGCCACAGCAGGGCAGGCGGGAGGGTTTGCATATGAATCCATGCCAGACCCATGCTGGAGAAATACAGTTAAAGGTATGTAACTTGTTCTTTCTCCAGCATGGGGTCTGGCATGGATTCACATGCTCATGAATAAAGAATACACACCAGTACATAATTGCACAATCACGGGAGGTCGCAAGGGTCAACAGAAGCAATCTCTTATCTCCTCACCAGGCTCACCTTAAGCAAACAGGTTGCGCAGCACTGCTTGGCCAACTGACTCCTCCCTGGAATCCCCGTCGATGCAGTAGAATTTTGTGAAGGTGTGCGTTGACCTCCACGTGGCAGCCCTGCAAGTCCAGCAGAGGCACATTAGACAGGAACGCCATTGTCGCAGAGATCACTATGGTGGAATGGGCTCTCGGACAGCCATGCAGCAGTTGGTTCGCCAACTGGCGACAGTGAGTGATGCAGCCGGAGAGCCATCTCAAAATGGAAGCCTTGGACAGGGCCTTCCCATGGTTCACAGGACCAAAGTTCACAAAAAGCTGGGAAGTTTACCGGAAACTCATAGCGCGGTCCACAAAACTTCAGCGCTCGAGCCACATCCAGTGAGTACAAAGTCCTCTCATCCGGCGACGAAGGCATCGGAAAAAAAACACATGCAACACCAAGGGCTCGTTGAGATGAAATTCCAACTGAACCTTGGGCATAAAGGAGGGGTGCGTCCGCAGCACTACCCTTGTCTCGTGGAATGTCAAGTCAGGCTGCTTGCAGGACAGGGCTGGGATCTCACCTACTCTTCTTGCAGAGGTAATGGCCTCGAGGAAAGCGGTCTTCCACGACAGAAACTTGAGCGGAGCTGAATGCATTGGCTCAAATGGGGCCCCTATGAGCCTGGTCAGCACCACTTAGAGCTCCCACACCGGGGCCGGAGCCTTCACCGGCGGGAACGAGCGGAAGAGTGCCATGATGAATTCTTTGAATAGACGGTGTGACCACAGTGAAGAACGTCCCGGTGAACTGGCATAGCGGGAGATAGCCCACAGATGCAGTTTGATGGAGGCATGCGCCAGTCCCGATTTAGCCAATGCCAATAAATACGGGGCCGTGACCCTCAGAGGGTTGATCTTCAGTGACCGGCACCAAGTCACAAAACGCTTCCATTTGTGTCTAACATTTCAACACTGACTACGCCCTGGCCTTGGCAAGCACCTCCCTGCACTCCTCCGGAAGGTTATAACCACCAAACCCTAATGCTGCAGGAGCCAGACCTTCAGGTTCAGCGATCCTGGGTTGTGGTGCAGGATTGCGCCTCCTTCCCTGCAATGAGATCCGCAACCACGGGCAGCTTGACTGGAGGGGATGCTGACATGCTGAGAAGGTCCGGGTACCAGCTCTGCCACGCTGGTGAGACGAGGATCACCCTGCACCGGTACCATCTGAGTTGACAGATGACTTGAAGTAGCAGCTGCAACGGTGGAAACGCGTACAGAAACAGGCCTTACCAAGGGAAGGCAAATGCGTCCCACATGCTCCCCGGGTGGGGAAACCTGCTGGCAAACCTCTGGCACTTGCTGTTCATCGTTGTCGCAAGCAGGTCGATCTGTGGACTGCCTCATTTGAGGAAAAGGTTGTCCACTTGATCCTGCCAAAGCTACCACTCGTGGCAAGAGCGCAGTTCCCTGAGAGTCAGCGATTGTGTTCTTAACCCCTGCCAGGTGCAACAGAATGAGGAGCATCTCCTGGGTGACGGCCCAGTGCCACAAGTCCCGCGCCTCCTTGGAGAGCACTGTGGATCTGGTGCCCCCTGCTTCCGGATGTAAAACATTTTGGTGGTACTGTCCATGAAGACCCTCACCACTTTGCCTTTGAGGGATGGCAGAAACAGCTTACAGGCCCAAAACACTGCCCGTAGTTCCAGTACATTGATGTGCAGTGTCTTCTCTTCGGGCAGCCACAGGCCTCTGGCGTGAAGACATCCCATGTGGGCTCACCCTTCTTCCAGAGTAGCATCCGTCGTGACCGTCTCCTGGTACGGGGGGGCTCTAGAAGTCTGTGCCTCTGACAATGTTGGAGCGCACGCCCCACCACTGTATCGCCCGACGGAACTCCTCGTTGAGCTCATTCCTGTCCTGAAGCCTCCGGACACCTGAACCCAATGGCTGTCTGGAGTGGACACATCCCCAATCTGCAGAGCCAAATCAGGAACAGTGCGTCATTTGATGCAGTCCAGCAGGAATTTGCATAATTCACAGAGAAATCCAGGTCTGTCAGCAGCCGGATGTCGGTCTTCGCCGCGTGATAGACGGTGATGTCCTTTGACTTTGCCCGGATGCGCCAGTCATCCAGGTAAGGATACACACAAATCCTCTAGTCGTAGATGGGCCACCACTGGCGCCAGGCACTAGAAGACTCTAGGTGCCAACTTCAGTCCGAAGGGAAGAGCTTTTAACTGGTAATGCGACGAAGCGCAGGAATTGCGATGCTTTTCGTGTATGGGGACGTGGACGTACGCATCCTCTAGATCCAATGACGACAAAGTCTCCCTCCTCCAGCATGATCATCCTGAACTTCAGGGACTTTATGTATTTGTCGAGTCGTTGTAGGTCGAGAATGAGCCTCCAGCCCCCGGTTTTCTCTTACAAGAAAGTATTTTGAGTAAACTCTGGAGCCCCGGAGTCGCCGTGGAACAAGCTCTATCGACCCGTTTCTTAACATGGTCCAAACCTCCAGCAGCAGCTGAGGACTGTGTTCCTGTTGGACCACCAGTGGTATTCGCAGACACTTCCGTTGAAACTTCAAAGTGTGGCCGTGGGCGAGAGCATCCAGCACCCATCAATCGGAGATGGTCTCCCACACGCTGGCTTCCCGCCAGGGTGCATGGGTGGGAGCCCCGACGTCCTGCCCTGTTCAATCCTGCTTGGAGGTAAACATGCCGCCTTGGGGTCATTGACAACAACGGCGACCACCTCCGAAGGTCTTGGAGCGACCCCTGTTGGCTTGCTGGGTCCAAGTACGGCAGGGTTGGCGATAAAAGGATGAGCCCCCGCCGAAAACCCTTCGGAAGACCTGCTAAAATTCTCTCCTGAGGAACGAAAGGACGGCCAGTGTTGTTGCATTGTGCCCAAGGCACAGGCCGTCTCCATGTCAGTCTTGATGGCCTGGAGGGATTCATTGACGGCTTTCCCGAACAGGTCGTCTGTCCAACAGAATGCCCAGGACCCTAGTCTGCAGCACCTGCTGAAGACAAACCCTGTTGCCCATCTGGCGGAAACCAGTGTCCGCAAAGTCCAGAACCACGTGATGGTGTCGTCCAACGCCACCTCGCCTGCCTGCAGGATTTCCAAAGGATCAACACGTTTGTCATCGGGGAGGAAATCCAGGAGCGCAGCTATCTTGTACCAAAGCTCACACTCCTATCTGCCCACGATCGCCAAGGCGTTGGCCGCCTTGACCATCGGTGCCGCCGAGTAAATTGCCTTTCTACCTATGGAATGCAATTTCTTCCCCTCGTTGTCTAGGGGTGCAGATGAAGAAGACTATGAACGTTTTCTTCCAGAGTCTGGCGACGGTTGAAACCTCAGACACTTTGGTACTTTTTCCTCAAGCCGGTCTCTCTTCGCTGGGGCGGGCATCCTCCTCATCCTCCGTGAGCTGGAAAAGCTCCGACTCCCAGGCAATCATGGAATGAAAAGATCCCACTTCATCCAGCAGAGAAGCTCTCGGCACCAGTGATGCAGGCTCTCCCAGTCCTGTGTCATCATCCGTATCCGTCATAGCCATGTCCTTAACCCTGAGAGGGGCGTTAGAGGGGGGAGGGGGCAGCAACGTTCCCATCATCGTCACCACCGTGTATCTAATACTCATCGGATTAAGAAATATCCGTGCCCTGGAGTTATTCTCCGCCCCCCCACCCAACTCCCCGGCCCGCCTTATTCGGGTCCTGAGGGGGTGGGTCCTGGCCAAGCTCCGGCATCCCCTTCTTCAGAGTCTTTTCTATTGGCTTGAACGAAGACTCTCGCCTGGCAGGGAGAGACACTGTCTGCCGCCGGGGCACCCTGGACAGGGTCAGCCCCCTTTGCCTTCGAAAGGGAGGCCACCACATATCGATAGAGGACAGCGATTTGGCCTGGATCACCTGGGCCTTCACAGGCAGGTCAGCCATCTTGTCCTGCTTGGCCGCCTCCTTCACGGGCAGTTCGGACACCATTCTCTGCTTGGCTTTCCTCTTGGATGAAGAGCTGGAGCGGTGGCTGGAGATCGAGGCTGACTGAGACGATGAACGCGCCCTGACCGTCGCGGGACACGCTTGCGTGGCGACCACGATGGAAGTGGCCTCACGGTGCTTGGCCTTGTGTTGGGCCCCACGAATGGAGCGCCCTCAAAGGACTTAGAAGCCCGCTCAGGTTGAGCCACACCGGACGTCTCGATCCTTCATCGTATGCTTGGTGAAGCCACAGCAGAGCTGACAATCTTCTTTATGCGTCGGGTGTAGACAATACAGGCACTGGGAATGCTGGTCATCCGTAAAAACATTCTGCAAAGTGCAGCTGGTGCACAGCTTGAAGAGGGAATCTCTGTCGTCCTCCTCCGACATGATCTGGCACAGTGTAGGCCTAAAGACTTCTGGAAGCTTCCAAGAAGAAACAGTCAATGATTTCTGCCCTTGAGGGGCAATGAGATGCTGAAAAACAGGTCCCCATTTATCGAAAGGATAAGCGATGAAGCACACAGGCTCAATTGAATCGAAAACCGTTTTCCTACCAAAAACACGAACATTTTGAAGATGGCTGCCAGAAGAGGGGCTTAGGTAGTGGGCAGTCATTGGGTGGGGGCAGTATGACCCAGAGCTCAGTGATTGGTTTATAGGAGAAGAACTAGTTACTCTTACCTTGTAACGTTCTTTCGATGGGATGTTCCTCCGACGTATTCCTTATCTTAGATAGAAATCCTTCAGCTTTGCTGGCCTCGGAAAATTTTTTCGCCAGAGGGCGCTGCGCGTCGATGATCGCCGAGTCGATGACCCTCGACGGCCTCCGTGCCGACGTCGACGTCATCCTGCCTATAAAGGCCGCGCGCAGCGTCCGTTGCTCAGTTCCGTTTTGTAGTCCCCAGTAATGTTTTTGGATTAGACTAATCACCTTGAAGGAGCATAGGCTGCAAACCCACAGGAAGTCATACTGCGGGGATGGATGGGAGGGTCGATAAGGAATACGTCGGAGGAACATCCCATCGAAAGAACGTTACAAGGTAAGAGTAACTAGTTCTTCGAAGGGATTGTGTCCTCCGACGTATTCCTTATCTTAGATAGACTCCCATAGCAGTGGTATTGTGACTGGAGGCGGGAGTAATAAAAGTTATGTTACCCTTCCAGAATGGACAGAGTGTAACACAGCCTTGCCGAATCTAGTTTCTTGACTAGAGGAGGAATCCAGGCTATAGAATTTGGTAAATGTATGTGCGGACGACCATGTGGCAGCCGCACATATATCTCGAATTGGCACCCCTCTTTGAAGGGCTGAGGATGTTGCGATACCCCTGGTAGAATGAGCCCTTAGATTTTGAGGAGGCTCCTTTCCTGCCAATTTGTAGCACTCCAGAATGGCTAAAATAATCCATCTGGAGATGGTTTGTTTTGTTATTGGAAGGCCCAACTTATGTCCTGCATAACCTACAAAGAGTTGGTCTGCTTGTCTGATCTTAGCCAATCTGCTGATATAGAAGCTCAAGGCTCGCTTAGGGTCCAGCCTGTGCAGTCTCTCTTCCTCCTTCCCCGGATGAGGAGGAGGGTAGAAAGAAGGTAATATAATCTTCTGAGTGATGTGAAACTCCGAGACTACCTTCGGGAGGAAGTTAGGCTTCACCTGAAGAACAACTTTGTCCTTGTAAAAGATTGTATGTGGAGGTTTACACGATAAGGCTTGCAACTCGCTAACCCTTCTAGCAGATGTCAATGCTATTAGCAAAACAGTTTTGAGGGTGAGAAGCTTCAATGAACAAGAGTGTAGTGGTTCAAAAGGGGCACCCTTTAGGAAGTTTAAAATTAGGTTTAAATCCCATAAGGGAACTTGAAAAGGTTTCGGGGGATAAACATTAGTTAATCCTTTTAGGTATTGTATTACCAATGGAATTTTGAAGTATGAAGGCTCCTCTGCAGTGCGCTTAAAGATTGATAGCGCTGCGAGATAGCCCTTAATTGTGCCAACCTGTAGGCCTGAATTAGCCAGGTAAAGTAAGAATGACAACACCATAGGTGTACCACAAGAAAAGGGTTCAATATTCTTTTCTCTGCACCAGCTGCAAAATTTGTTCCAACGGCAGCGGTATAGAGTTTTAGTTGCCGGCCTTCTGGCCGAAAGCAACACCTCCATAACATCATCCGGAAGGTCCCAATCCTTGTACCTCAACCTTTCAGACACCAAGCGTGAAGGTTGAGGGTCTTGATGGCTGGATGGAGAACCTGACCTTCCTTCTGCGAGAGAAGATCCTCTCTGTATGGCAGTCGAATTGGAGGGCAGATGGACATGTCTAGAAGGTCCGGGTACCACGTTCTCCTGGCCCAATCCGGGGCAATTAGGATCATGGTCTTCCGAAACCTTCTCAACCTCCTGATCATTTGAGGAATGACAGGGACCGGAGGGAACGCGTACAGAAGTGGGAACTCCCAGTCCACTACGAACGCATCTCCTAGAGCTCCTCTCGGGGGAAATTCCCTTGAGCAAAATCTGTCGCACTTCCTGTTGATACTGGTGGCGAACAGATCCACTTGAGGGGTTCCCCAAAGGGCGAAGATCTCTTGAAGGACTTCCTGAGCTATCTCCCACTCGTGAGAGACTGTGCTCTGCCTGCTCAGAGCGTCCGCTGTCAAGTTCTTCTCTCCGGCTAGGTGAATTGCCGATAGAGAGATTCCTTCCTGAATTGCCCAAAACCAGAGCTGCATCGCCTCTCTGCACAGTGGTAGTGAGCCTACGCCTCCTCTTTTGTTGAGGTAGTGCATGGCCACTGTATTGTCCGTCATTATTAGGACGTTTCTTCCCCGTACAGACGGCAGAAAAGCCTTCAGCGCTAGTCTGATGGCTCTCAGCTCCAACAGGTTGATATGTAGTCTGGACTCCGATGGAGACCAACGACCGCTGATGGTCAAGTCGTTGGCGTGAGCTCCCCACCCCGTGAGTGAGGCATCCGTGACTACTGTTATCTCCGGCCATGGTTGCCAAAACATTTCTCCTTTCAGGATGTTCTCCCGACAGGCCCACCACTGAAGGTCTCGGGCTACTTTGACCGGGATCCGAAGGAGATCTGTCATCCTTCCTGAGAACTGTGACCACTGAGTTCTCAGTGCCCACTGGAGGGATCTCATTCTCAGGCGAGCCTCCGGCACGAGGAATATGCAGGATGCCATGAGGCCTAGCAACCTCAGAAAGTCGTAGGCTGGGAGATATTGGGCATTCTGAAATCTGATGACCATCTGCAGAATATCTCGAGCCCTCACCTCTGGTGGCAAGGCTTTTCCCAGGGAAGTGTCCAGGACTGCTCCAATGAATTGGAGTCTCTGTGATGGTATCATCTGTGACTTCTTTAAATTGAGGGAGAAGCCCAGCTTGTGAAGGAAGTGGCAAACATAATCTAGTTGTCTCTGAGCCTGTTCCGAAGATACAGCTCTGATCAACCAATCGTCTAGGTAAGGGTAGACATGAATCCCTTCCCTCCTTAGACTTGCAGCCACAACCGACATTAGCTTGGTAAAGACCCTCGGGGCGGAGGTTAGCCCAAATGGCAGAACTCGAAATTGATAATGAGAGCTGCCAATTGCGAACCTCAGGTATCTCCTGTGCCTGGGATGGATCGGCACATGGAAATAAGCGTCCTGGAGGTCTAGAGATACCAACCAGTCCTGAAGCTGGAGGGCCTGAAGGATCTGAGAGAGAGTCACCATCTTGAACTTGTCCTTTCGGAGGAATTTGTTCAATTCCCGTAAGTCTAAGATGGGTCTCAGTCCTCCGTCCTTCTTCGGTATTATGAAGTAGGGGGAGTACCAACCCTTGTTCCTTTCCGCTACAGGTACCAGTTCTATGGCACCTTTCTCTAGCAGGTCTAAAACCTCCTGCAAGAGGAGCGGATCTGGAAGCTTCAAAGGGTTGTTCCCCGCTGGATGACTCTGAGGGATATGTAGGAAGGGCAGGCAGTAACCTTGGGCCACTGTCTCCAGAGCCCAAGCATCTGACGTAATAGCCTGCCATTCCGTCAGATGGTGAGTTAACCTGCCCCCTACTGGTGTTCTGTGAGGGGAGACCTCAGAGTGGTTTTGAAGCGGCTGATGCAGTTGCCGAAGGTAAAGTGGCTCCTGCTCCTGCGGGTGCGGCTTTCTTTCCCCTACCCCGTCCACCACGGGTAAATCTTCCTTGGCCTCTTTGAGCCGGTCGTCCCCTGCCCCTTCCATATGAGGAATAGTAACGAAAGGACCGTCCTCTCCACGATGATCCCGAAGGACGAAAGGTATTCTGACGGATAGCAGCTCCCAATGACTTGGCTGCTGCCTTGGACGTTTGCAGTTTCTCCAAACTGTCATCCGCCTTCTTTCCAAAGAGGGTAGAACCGTCAAAGGGCATATTCAAAAGCCTGGTCTGCACGTCAGAGGCAAAACCAGACTTCCTCAACCACGCATGCCTGCGGATTGTGGTACTTGCCGCCATGGCCCTGCTGATACTGTCAGCAGAATCTAGGCCAGTTTGTAGGGTCTCGCACATCGCATCTTTACCATCCCTGATGATGTTTAAAAATGCGTCCCTTTCCTCTCCTTCTTGGAGGCAGTCAGCCGCTGATGAAGCGCACTCCCAAAGGGTGTGGCTGAACCTAGCGAGCGTACAGGTCGCGTTAATAGACTTTAACGCCATGCTACAGGCAGAAAAAACCTTCTTAGCCATGGCATCATACTTTTTGTCATCCCTATCCTGCGGAGCAGTGGGGTATGCAGATGTGCTGCCTGATGAGGTTGCAGCCTGTACAACCAAGCTCTCAGGAGTAGGGTGTTTTGACAAATATTCAGGGTCAGAACTAGCCACCCTGTATTTTGTTGACAGTTTTTTATTTACTGCCGGGATAATTTCTGGCGTTTCCCAGTTTGTCAAAATCCTTCTCTGTAGAGCAGAGTGAAATGGAACCACAGGATCCTCCTGTGGGCCCTTGTCCAGTATGTCAGTGAGGTCATCCTGCTGAAAGGCAGGAGAAGGTGCAGACCAACCCATAAATTCTATGATTCTAGACATCAGAGCTCTATATGGAGTCTCCGCATGTTCTCCTGGGTCTGGTTTGATAAATTCTGCTTCAGGAGAAGTGTCCAAGCCACTAGCTTCCTGAAGTGCATCCTGAAGATTTTTTAATCTTCCTTCCTCAGAGGCGAAAGTCTCTGGCTCTAGTGATGTGGTCCTCTGTAAATCAATATCTTGGTCTGAATCCTCCCTTTCCTCAAAAATCGAGGTTAAAGGGGGATACATTGGTTTTTGGAATGGTATAAACCCCATTTCCAATGCAGAAGGAGCCATCATCACAGGCCTTGAAAACGTCGATGTCGTCGACACCGACGTGAAAGTACTCGAAGGCGCCGTGAAAAGCGTCGAGAAATGTGTACTAGGCCTCGAAGAACTCGAAAGGATCGGAGTCCTGCTCGAGAACGACGTCGACGTTCTCGGCGTCGAGTCGGAGGTCTTTTGTCTAACCGTTGGCTGTGGAGTAGCCGTGGTTCTTTCCTTCACCGGCGTCGATATCGGCGTCGACGTCGGCGTCGACTCGATCGACTGATGCGCCGATGAATCCTTCGACAACGGCGTCGATGGCGCCGACCTCTGTTTCGAAGGAGTTTTCGACGATGGCGTCGATGATGCTTTATCTCCCGATGGCTCGAGGCGCTTTCGGGTTGACTTTTCCGCCGGGTACTGCGACTCGCGGCGTTTAGATTTTTTGGGTTTTTTACCCGGGGTATCACCCTCAGCTGTCTTCGAGGGGGACGAGGCCGCTTTCTCGAAGACGCTTAGCATCTTTTTCCTGAATTCCTCCCACTCAGCTTGCGAGCTGCGTTTTGTGGGGCAATGAACTCTCTCAGGAGAACTCGACGAAGATGACGAAGGGGATCTCCTACGTCTCTTCTTCGAGTGTCTCGATGTCGACGAGTGGTGGGAGCCACTTCGTGATCTAGATCGAGAGTGTTTTTTATGGTGAGGAGACGAACGTCTCGACTCTACCGAAGAAGCTTTCGAGGAAGTTAAAGTTGACCTACCTCTCTCGAGCTTCCCCCTACGCTCCTTCAAGGCTTTCGCCGTCATGGAAAGGCATTCCTCACACTCCGAACTCTGGTGCGTGATTCCCAGACACCACAAACAGACCCTGTGAGGGTCCGTCAACGACATTTTCTTCCCGCAGTCTCGGCACTTTTTGAAACCGGACCGAGGGGTCGTCGGGTCGGAGGAGGATGCCATCGATATCGAGGTAAATAGTAGTTATTATATACGTTATCTTGACGAGAACTGAGCAACGGTGTTCCGAGGCACAACGAAGCGCGGAAAAACGGAACTGAACAACGGACGCTGCGCGCGGCCTTTATAGGCAGGATGACGTCGACGTCGGCACGGAGGCCGTCGAGGGTCATCGACTCGGCGATCATCGACGCGCAGCGCCCTCTGGCGAAAAAATTTTCCGAGGCCAGCAAAGCTGAAGGATTTCTATCTAAGATAAGGAATACGTCGGAGGACACAATCCCTTCGAAGAACAAGTTACTTCTTACCTTGTAACGTTCTTTCGACGGGATGTTCCTCCGACGTATTCCTTATCTTAAATATCTCCTTCCAGCTTTGCTGGCCTCGGAAAAATGTTCTCTAGAGGGCGCTGCGCGTCGACATCCGCCGAGTCGATGTCCCTCGACAGCCACCGTATCAACGTTGACGTCATCCTGCCTATAAAGGCCGCGCGCAGCGTCCGTTGCTCAGTTCCGTTTTGTAGCCCACAGTTTTTCTGTCTTGGCTAGACTAATCACCCTGAAGGAGCGTAAGCTGCAACAACAAGGGAAGTAGTACTGCGGGGATGGAACGTTACAAGGTAAGAAGTAACTTTTTCTTCGAAGGGATTGTGTCCTCCGACGTATTCCTTATCTTAGATAGGCTCCCATAGCAGTATTCTGTTATTGGAGGTGGGAGTACTGACTTCATGCTTCCTTTTATTGATTAATAGAGTGCAATACTGCCCTTCCAAACCTAGTCTCTTGACTGGAGGAGGAATCCAAGTTGTAAAATCGTGTAAAGGTATGGGCGGACGACCATGTGGCAGCCGCATATATGTCTTTCACCGGCACTCCTCTTTTGAGGGCCGATGAAGCTGCAATACCTCTGGTCGAATGAGCCCTAAGATTTTGAGGGGGCTCTTTTCCTGCCAGTTTATAACATTCCAAAATGGCTAGAATGATCCATCTGGAAATGGTCTGCTTAGTTATCGGTAACCCCAGCTTGTGACCTGCGTAGCCTACAAACAGCTGGTCTGCCTGTCTTATCCTAGCCAGTCTACTGATGTAAAAACTTAAAGCCCTTCTAGAGTCTAGCCTGTGTAACCTCTCTTCCTCTTTTCCCGGATGAGGAGGATAGAAAGATGGCAGGGTAATCTTCTGAGTCATATGGAATTCAGAAACCACCTTTGGGAGGAAATTAGGCTTCACTTGCAGGACAACTTTGTCTTTGTGAAAGATTGTATGAGGGGGTTTACAGGAAAGAGCTTGTAACTCGCTCACCCTTCTAGCAGATGTAAGTGCTATTAATAAAACAGTTTTAAGGGTAAGAAATCTTAACGAACAAGAATGGAGTGGTTCGAAAGGTGTGCCCATCAGGAAAGTTAGGACTAAGTTTAAATCCCATAGGGGGACCTGGAATGGTCTTGGGGGATAAACCTTAATTAACCCCTTTAGAAACTGTATTACCAAGGGTAACTTGAAATAGGATGGTTCTTCCGCAGTGCGCTTAAAGATGGATAGCGCTGCGAGATAGCCCTTAATGGTGCCAAGTTGAAGGCCTGAATTCGCCAAATAGAGTAGGAAGGACAAAGCCATTGGTGTACCACATGAAAAGGGGTCGATATTCTTTTCTCTACACCAGCTGCAAAATCTGTTCCAACGGCAGCGGTATAAAGACTTTGTTGCTGGCCTCCTTGCCGAAAGCAACACCTCCATAACATCATCAGGGAGGTCCCAATCCTTGTACCTCAGCCTTTCAGAAGCCAAGCGTGAAGGTTGAGGGTTTTGAAGTCTGGATGGAGAACCTGACCTCCCTTCTGTGAGAGTAGATCCTCTCTGAGTGGAAGTCGAATTGGAGGGCAGATGGACAAGTCTACAAGGTCCGGGTACCACGTTCTCCTGGCCCAATCTGGGGCAATTAGGATCATGGTTTTCCGGAATCTTCTCAACCTCCTGATCATTTGAGGAATGACAGGGACCGGTGGGAACGCGTACAGAAGCGGAAACTCCCAGTCCACTATGAACGCATCTCCCAGAGCTCCTCTCGGGGGAAATTCCCTTGAACAGAACAGATCGCACTTCCTGTTGACACTGGTGGCGAACAGATCCACCTGAGGGGTTCCCCAAAGGGCGAAGATCTCTTGAAGGACTTCCTGAGCTAGTTCCCACTCGTGGGAGACTGTGCTCTGCCTGCTCAGAGCGTCCACTGTCAAGTTCTTCTCCCCGGCTAGGTGAACTGCTGATAGAGAGATTCCTTCTTGGATTGTCCAAAACCAGAGCTGCATCGCCTCTCTGCACAGGGGTAGTGATCCTACGCCGCCTCTTTTGTTGAGGTAATGCATGGCTACTGTGTTGTCCGTCATTATCAGGACATTTTTCCCTTGTTCAGCTGGCAGGAACGCCTTCAGCGCAAGTCTGATGGCCCTCAGCTCTAACAGGTTGATATGTAGTCTGGACTCCGATGGAGACCAACGACCGCTGATAGTCAAGTCGTTGGCGTGGGCTCCCCACCCAGTGAGTGAGGCATCCGTGACTACCTCCGGCCAGGGTTGCCAAAACTGTTCTCCTTTCAGAATGTTCTCCTGACAGGCCCACCACTGAAGGTCTCGAGCCACCCTGTCGGGAACCTGAAGATGATCTGTCATTCTTCCTGAGAATTGTGACCACTGAGTCCTCAGTGCCCACTGGAGGGATCTCATTCTCAGGCGAGCCTCTGGCACAAGGAAAATGCAGGATGCCATGAGGCCTAGCAACCTCAAAAAGTCAAAGACTGGGAGACGCTGGGCATCTTGGAACTTGGTAACCATCTGTAGAATATCTTGTGCCCTCACCTGCGGTGGCGAGGCTTTTCCCAGGGAAGTGTCCAGGATCGCTCCGATGAACTGGAGTCTCTGCGATGGTATCATTTGTGACTTCTTTAAATTGAGGGAGAAGCCCAGTTTGTGAATGGAGTGGCAAACGTGATTTAGCTGAATCTGAGCTTGTTCCGAAGATACAGCCCTGATCAACCAATCGTCCAGGTAGGGGTAGACGTGAATCCCTTCCCTCCTTAGACTTGCCGCCACTACCGACATTAACTTGGTGAAGACCCTTGGGGCGGAGGTCAGCCCAAATGGCAGCACTCGAAATTGATAATGAGAGTTGCCAATTGCGAACCTCAGGTATTTCCTGTGCTTGAGATGGATAGGCACATGGAAATAAGCATCCTGAAGGTCTAGAGATACCAACCAGTCCTGGAACTGAAGGGCCTGAAGGATCTGAGAAAGAGTTACGATCTTGAATTTGTCTTTCCTGAGGAATTTGTTAAATTCTCGCAAGTCCAAGATGGGTCTCAGTCCTCCGTCTTTCTTTGGAATGAGAAAGTAAGGGGAGTACCAGCCCTTGTTCCTCTCCGCTACAGGTACCGGTTCTATGGCACCTTTCTCTAGCAGGTCTAAAATTTCCTGCAAGAGGAGCGGATCTGGATCTCTGAGAGCTGATCCCCGGTGGATGACAGGTATGCGCAGGAGAGGCAGACAGTAACCTTGGGCAACTGTTTCCAATGCCCAAGCATCTGACGTGATAGCCTGCCATTCCGCCAGATGTTGAGTTAACCTGCCTCCTACAGGTGTCTTGTGAGGGAAGTCCTCGGAGTGGTTTTGGGGCGGCTGATGCAGATGCCGATGGTAAAGAGGCACCTGCTGTTGCTGCGGCTTTTGAATATCTACCCCGTCCATCTCGGGTAGTTCTTCTTTGTCCTCTTTGAGCCGGTCGTCCTCTACCTCTTCCGAATGCAGAGTAGAAGCGAAAGGACTTGCCCCTCGCAGAGGTTCCTGTGGGACGAAAAGGTGTCTGACGGATTGCAGCGCCTAGGGATTTTGCTGCTGCCTTTGATGTTTGCAGTTTTTCTAAACTGTCATCCGCCTTTTTCCCAAACAAAGAAGAGCCATCGAATGGCATGTTCAAGAGCCTGGCTTGCACATCTGAGGCAAAACCAGACTTTCTCAACCAAGCGAATCTCCTGGTTGTTGTACTTGCCGCCATTGCTCTGCTGATATTGTCAGCCGAATCAATGCCCGTCTAGAGGGATTCGCACATGGCGTCTTTACCGTCCTGTATGATATTTAGGAACGCCTCCTTTTCTTCTCCCTCCGGGATGCAGTCAGCCGCTGTAGAAGCACACTCCCAAAGTGTATGGCTGAATCTAGCAAGGGTGCAAGTAGCATTAACAGATTTTAACGCCATGCTACATGCCGAAAAAACTTTCTTTGCCATAGCATCATATTTCTCATCGTCCCTGTCCTGTGGGACGGTAGGGTAAGCAGTCTTGACATCAGTAGAAGATGCTGCCTGTACCACCAGACTTTCTGGGGATGGGTGTTTTGACAAAAACTCCGGGTCTGCAGAAGATACCCTGTATTTAGTAGACAGTTTTTTATTTACTGCCGGGACGACATCTGGGGTTTTCCAGTTCGTCATGATTTTCCTCTGAAGAGCTTTATGAAAGGGCACTACAGGATCCTCCTGTGGACCTTTAACAAGAATATCCGTGAGGTCATCTTGTTGAAAGCCTGTGAAGGTGTTGACCACCCCATAAATTCTGTGATCCTGGCCATTAAGGCTCTATAGGGGGTTTCAGCATGCTCCCCTGGGTCTGGTTTAGCGAACTCCACCTCAGGGGAAGTGTCTAACCCACTTGCCTCATGTAAGGAATCATGGAGATCCTTTAACCTGCGTTCTTCTGAGGATAACTCCTCTTGAACTGGGGTTGCAGGTCCCTGCAACTCAAATGTGTCTTCCTGTTCAGATAATTCTCCCTCTTCCATAATTGAGGACATAGTTCTCAATTGTTCTGAACTCACAAAGGGTGTGAAACCCATCTCCAAGGCAGAGGGTGCCAAACTTGTTGTAATTGGCCTAGAAAACGTCGATGTCGTCGACGCCGACGTCTAAGGCTTCGGGCGTGGCGTCGAAAACAAAGGCGGAGGCCTCGAGGACCTCGATAGAATTGGGATTCTGCTCGAGGAAGTCGACAATCTCGACGCCATCGTCATCGAGGACCTGGGGATAGCCACTGAGTGCGTCGCAACCGTGACTTTTCTTGGCATTGACGCCGGTGTCGAAGATGGCATCGAGTCGACAGACCCGTGTGTCGACGGAACCTTCGTCGACGGCGTCGACGGAACCTTCGAAGAAGGTTTCGAGGTCATAGCTTTACTCGAGGGTTCGTGACGCGCTCGAGAAGCTTCCTTCGCCGGGTACTGCGACTCGCGGCGTTTTTGACCTTCGGGTCTTTCGACCAGAGCATCGCTCTCGGCAGTCTTCGAGGGGGTCGAGGCCGCTTTCTCGAAGACGCTCATCATATTTTTGCGGAATTCCTCCCATTCAGCCCGGGAACTATGTTTCGTGGGGCAAGGGATTCTCTTAGGTGAAACAGAGGAAGAGGAGGACGAAGAAGGGGATCTTCGACGTCTCCTCTTCGAGTGCTTCGATCTCGAGGAGTGATGGGACCCACTCCGAGACCTGGAGCGCGAATGGTGACGAGGAGACGAATGTCTCGACTTCGTCGAGGAAGAAGCTTTTGAAGTCTTAGCTTTCTCCAGCTTCCCCCTACGCTCCTTCAGGGCCTTAGCTGTCATGGACATACAGTCCTCGCACTCCGAACAATGGTGTTCAGCTCCCAAACACCCCAGACAAACTCTGTGAGGGTCAGTCAGCAACATCTTTTTCCCCACAGTCTTGGCATTTTTTGAAGCCGGACCGAGGGGTCGTCGGTTCCGACGAGGAAGCCATCGAGTATGGATCGAATATCTCGAGGTAAATAGGATAAATTCTCTACGAAACTGAGCAACGATATTCCGAGGCACTGAGTAAGCGCGGAAAAACGGAACTGAGCAACGGACGCTGCGCGCGGCCTTTATAGGCAGGATGACGTCGATACGGCGGCTGTCGAGGGACATCGACTCGGCGGACGTCGACGCGCAGCGCCCGCTAGAGAAAAATTTTCCGAGGCCAGCAAAGCTGGAAGGAGATATTTAAGATAAGGAATACGTCGGAGGACACAATCCCTTTGAAAGACAGTTTAGAAATGAAACGGTTGGAGGCCACCAGGGGGCGCATAGATGAGTAACCTCTGTGTGAGCGCCGACCCCAGGAGCCCTAAAAGTGGTTTAAGCGCCCACCACAGGACCCCCACCAGCGAGAGCACTCAATGGAATTTGCCATTTGAAGGTGTCACGCAGACGGAGTGAAAAACCTGATCGAAATCAGATGGGTTTTCACCGAGATACGAGCATCCAGTTACTCAAGCCTTGACTGCGCAGTGGCTGCTGGCATCCTCAAAGAGCCTGCGGCTTCTGAGAAAAATGACAGAGCGACATGCATGAAAGAAGGGCCCACAACAGAACCTCCGACATCGTATTGAGCAGGGCTTGCTGCGAGCGGAGACTATGCAAATTGGGAAGCCGCCAGGAACAGGGCAGTGACCCCGCCACGGTGGGGCGTGATTCCAGTGTGGAAGCGCAGCTGGCCTTGGCCCCGCGTGCCACAGCGGACCTAACCCCGCTTCCCCACGTACTGGGACAGTGACTGACAGCGGTGAAGAATCCGGCACTCGAGCTATACGGCACCCAGTGCAGCGATTTCAAGAGGTCAGGGGTGCACAGAGGCTGGAGGCGTGTGGACCTCCGGCACACCCCGATATAGCTGGGTAACGGTTTGCAAGTCCGGAAGGCGGCACGAAGGAATCGAGTGTTCCTGCGTTGGTGCGCCCCGACGGACACCACCGACTCTCACCGGAGTGAGGGATGTCAGCGCACTGAGCCTTGGTTTGGCGGGAAGCACCAACATTAAAGGTGCGAAAACGGTAAGGGCGCCCCGGGGGACGGGACCCGATGGTGTGACCTCCGAGTGACACCCAGAGCAAACAGAGGGTCGGACCCTCCCCTGACCTGGGCGGCTAGCACATATTTTAGCAACCAAAACCCTGATATGATCACTGGTCCGCAAAGCTGTCCCAGGGAATCTGAGGTCTAGAGCACACTGTAAAGACTTGTGTGTACTGCATCGGGGACCCCTTGGCTGGGATACCCGCCACTTCATAAGAGGAACACCCCCCATGACCTACGCAAAGGGGCACACGGTTTATAAAACAAGAGTTGGAGCAGCCGCCCCCAATTTAAGTCCGCCTCCTCTTGTGCAAGGAAGTGACATTCCACGGCACAGACCCCTCACACTGCGCCAGGTCCGCCCAGTCACACACGCCCATAACGTCCACACGGGCAAGCCCACCAGGACCCCCAATACCACCTGGCAACATCCACAACAGTTAAACCACCACCCATATACAGCAGAGAACAATGCAGGAGAGGAGCAGGCCTCCACCTTAAACTCCCGGTGCACATCCTTGACAAGACCCCAACACGGAGAGATCTCTCATCAACGGATCAAAAGGAGATACTAGGTCCCCCTTGGACCTCTCGCTGAAATAGCACACAAGACTGTGCAGCATCAAGACCCATGCCCCACTCCTATAGGAAACCCATTCCCTGCTTTTTCCTGAAGTGGGAGGCCTCCCATAACTATCTTGATCACGGACAGACCCAACAGCGCAAGAAGCTGCTTAGAGAGGCCCTATACTAGCCCCCCCCCCACACAGTAGGCTGCACTACAGCCCAACTGCCTGGAATCATTCTAAAGACAACTGATCACGCGGCAGTAAGAGAGGGTAAGGGCCCCCACACTAGGGGCGTGTGCCTCCTCTGATACAATAATTGCTACATGAACACTAAGAGCAAACTAGCCAGATATGCATATACTGCACCCCCTTGAGTTCTGAGCACAGAGACACTGTCTACGGACATCTCGGAGATGGGAGCAGCAGCCACCAAAGGCGACATCGCTGCCCTCCTGAGCGAAATCAAAAACATGGGAGCCAACCTTGGTGGCAAAATAGACAAGATCACACAGAGGATGGACAATATTGAAGAGAGACTAGAAGGCGTTGAGAACCACCAAGCCTCAATAGACACCCTCGAAACCCAAATGGACCCGAGGATACGAAACATCGAGAAGAGGGAAGAAGAAATTCGCCTGAAGATGCACTTAGGAAACAGGGAAAGAAGGAACCACCTACGATTTTTTGCGATACCAGAGCTCGAAGGGGAAACAGAAGACGACCTCAAAAAAACCAATACATGATATCATCAAAATCCTGACGGCAGACGAGGACATCGACAAGCCTAAAACCGAAAGAATCCACAGAGCCGGAGGCCCGTCAGGCGGCCCAAGATCAGTCCTCGCTAGATTCGACCGATACCAGGACAGAGCCAGGATACTTGAGAATGCCAGATCCGGAAGCCCCCTCACATTAGAGGGGTGGGGGGGGGGGGAGCACCGATAACCATATTCCAGGATTTGTCTTCGCTCACCCTAGCTCCGAGACGTCTCTGCAGTCCCTTAACGAAATGGCTCAAAGAGCAAGGCACGCGATACAGGTGGGGATACCACTTCTCCCTCACCTTCAAGCACAGAAGCAGAAGGATACAGCTGCGATCCGAAGATGAGATCCTAGACTGTATCACAGACCTCCTCGGAACAGGTCCAAAGGAAGGCGTTCGAGAGGAACCTGAACAGAATAGAATGCAATGGGAGCTTCAGGGACCAAGGAGAAAAAGAGTGAAGGGGTCAAGAAAGTATAGACGAACCAACAACACACCAGACAGCGACAAATGAAAGCCCATCCCAGTGTTCCACATCCCAAAAACGGATAACCGGATAACACTGCATGGGCGATTGCCAATATCCAGCGACACACACATCTACGACACAGGGCCCGATTCATAGAAGGGCCCCCTCTTGAAGTGAAGGGTGGAACAGTCAGCTGACAAAGAACCGTGAAACCGCATGTATCACCCTATTTTTGTTTGTAACAGTTACTGTTGAGTTCGAATGCGTTGGGGGGCGGGAAGGGGGTTCAAAACCTTAGACAGTAATTGCGATAAGGACCCCGAGTTAACGGTCCCCACCGGTGGTCCGACATTGACTGACCGTTTTCATCCAGTCCAATCAGGACCCCACCAAGCAAAGATGCAAGCCCTCGTGGATAAGTGGAAAGACGAAGAAAGCAAACAGAGGGCAAGGGGTATCACGTTGTATACCTCTAAGGGGAGGGAGGGCAGGCAAAACCACCAAAGCTCAGGACGGCCACGAGCATACACCAGAACACTTTCACTACGTCGGCACCCAGCAACGAAAGATGGGACTCGATGCGCAAACCAAGAACACGTATAAATGGTGGATAGCCATCTCACAACAAGTGACAGGCTAGGTACAATCAAAATTGGCACATTGAACATCAAGGGACTCAATTCCCCCACCAAAAAGTCACTAGTGTCCAGAGAGTTCAAGAAGGCGAAGCTCAATATACTCTTCCTAAAGGAAACCAGATACAGCAGGGGGGAGGAAAGGAGGGTCCTGTATGCCAAGACAGGCTCCGAGCACTTGGGCTCTGGCCCACTCAAGAAAGCAGGCGTTGGCATCCTAATCAGTAAAGCGCTCTGATTGGAAATCCTGAAAACCTGGGCCGACGCAAGCGGCAGAGCACTCGTACTGGTTGGCAAAATACAGGGCACTACCATCACACTTGCATCCATATACGCCCCCAACTCTGGACAATCCAGGTTCCTACAACAGACATTCCCCAAAGTCATGGTCGAAGCAGAAGGCAAAGTGATTTTAGGAGGCGATCTCAATATGTGGACAGTCAGAATTGGACAGACAAGACGGCAACCCACTGGCGACTATTCCACTAGAATCTGCCCGCTCAAAGGTAACAGACATGATGGACGCCTACAAACTCAAAGATGCATGGCGCTGCCGCTCCCCCACAGAAGCTCGAAATGGCGTTGCAAGAGACACTCCGGAGAGATCCGATATTCCGAGACCAACTTATGAAGGCCATCAACAGGTACTTCGAGCTGAATAACACGTGAAATTTCTGTACACAACAAGGGAAGCAGGGAAAGCCATGTGGAGAGGGATACTCATCAAAGAAGGGGCAGCAAAGACAAGAGAACGGCAACTCATAGAAAACAAGTTCAGAAACGAAATAACTACTGGATCGCAGCGCCCAATCTGCCGGCTCCGATAGAACCAGAAAAATAGAGGAAGCCAACAGCAAGAGAGGAATTGCGGCAATTGGAAACCGACCAAGTCGTGAGCAAACTTCAATATCTAAAACAAAATCAATACGAAAAAGGGGTCAAGGCAGACGCCCTACTCGCCGCCAGACTCCGAGGACAATGTAAAGAAAGATGGGTGTCAGCCTTACAAAGTGAGACCAAGTCCCACGGAGGCCACCCCTCCAATATTCCAGAGACCTTCGCCAGATTCTATGAGAAACTGTACACCTCAGACACCGCACCACATGAAGAGGCGATTACAGAATATATCAACAAGATATCTCTTCCAAGCCTACCCCCGGACATAGCACAAGTCATTGACGCCCCCATCACAAGCGAGGAGATAGAAGAAACTATCAAAAGGCTCCCAACAGGGAAAGCCCTCGGAAATGACGGCTACACGGCGGGGTTCTACAAGACCTTCATGGATACCCTCCTCCCCTTCATGGTCGAGCACTTCAATAACATCCTACAATCAGACTCCGCTCCTGAATCCTTCTCCGGGGCTCTAATAACCGTCATCCCCAAAGAAGGCAAGGACCCCAAATTATGCACATCCTACCACCCGATTTCTCTCCTAAACACAGACGCCAAAATCTACACGAGGGTCCGCACCGCATGGTTGGAGATGCATATACCTGTCATAATTCACAACGATCAGGTGGGATTCATCCTCGGCAGACAGGGAGCGGACTCCACTCTTAAGACCCTCCATCTCAAACGAAGCCAAGAAAATGCCAAACATCCCAGCACTATTCTCAATCGATGCGAAGAAGGTGTTCAATAGAGTTGAATGGCACTTCCTGGAAGCTACGCTAAAGGAAATAGGTTTGGGCCCCGCTCGCCGACGAGGAATCAAGGCTGTCTACACCGCACCGTGGGCGTCCGTTGCAGTGAACTCCCAGTACTCGCGCTGGTTCCCCCCCCCCCCCCGAGTAGAGGAACAAGACAGGGATGCCCACTCTCTGCAATATTATTTGCACTATCGCTGGAACCACTGGTACAAACTCTCAGAACGAACGACGGCATTGAGGGATTGCATGTGAGCGGTAGAGAATTTAAGCTGGCCCTGTACACAGACATTCTGCTTCACGTGCAGAACCCGATGACATCAATCCCCCAAGCGATCCATCTTATCGAAGAATATGGTGCACTGAACAGCTTCAAAATTAATAGAACCAAATCCATCCTCTTCCCGCTTCACAAACCCACCCCGGACCAACAAGCGGAATTCGAGCACCTGGGTATTACCATCAGAGGCCCAACACTAAGATACCTAGGGGTCAACCTAACGAGAGATGTCGCCGACCTATATGAGGCAAACCTCCCCCCAACTTCTCACCGCCCTCAACGCCGACCTCACAAAATGGCGACCCCTCACAATTTCCTAGATGGGGCACCTGAACGCCATCAAGATGGTTAGTCTCACACACTTCCTATACCCCTTTCAGGTACTCCCCGTGACAGTTCCGGAACACTTCTTTCAACAAGTGAAAAGGGCAATAACTGGATTTTTATGGGAGGGAAAGAAACCTAGAATACCGTATGAAACTCTGATACTACCCAAAGATCAGGGGCGGGTCGGCCTCCCCGACATCGAGCGATACTACCAGGCAGCCCAACTAAGAATCCTCATCCCAAACCTAAGAGACAGGAAGGACCTGCAATGGGTCCAGTTAGACAACGACAACCTGACCCCTACAACTCTTGCAGAATGGCTGTGGGTCCCCAGACCACGGCTCACAAGAAGACTACGCAATCACCCAATATTGGGGACAATATGGAACACATGGAAGGAAGGGAAAGGGATGACGGGTGTGACCATATGGCCATCCCCCCTGAGCCATCTCTGGGCCCCTAGGATCAGAGAGGAAATCCCAGAACACCCCAGATACCAAACTTGGTTCCATGCAGGACTTGAAAGAGTCGGTCAGCTATGGAGAGAAGACAAATTCATACCAATTACAGAATTAGAATAAGCTCTCCAATTGCATCCAATCCCGATCTTCCTCCATCTACGTTTGAAAGGCATCCTATCCAAAAGGGAATGGAAGACTAAGATACAAAGAGAACTCCTGCCCTCTGAGAAAATCCTAGCCACGACCACCCCGAACAAAGGCCTGATAGCACGTATGTTCAGCGCCCTGATCTGTAAAGACCAAGTCTTGAGCCTCCGCCTCAAAGAAAAATGGGAAAAGAACTTCGACAGAATGTGACCAGCAGGGATAGGAAACAATTTGCAAAACACTGTCTCGAATATCAATCACTGCACAATACAAGCTACACGCAATAAAGTTACTTCACAGATGGCATTACGACCCTCACAGGCTATCGAAAATCTACCAGACCAACATCCCGAAATGCTGGAGACAATATGGAATGGATGCCAACTACTGGCACATGCGGTGGGGTTGCCCTAAAGTCTGCATATACTGGAACGAAGTCCTAGGATGAATTAAATAGACGGCATCGAAAGAAACCATCCCCCCCTCCTGACTTTATTTGGCTTAGAAGAGGACGATGACCAACTTACCAGGATAAAGGGGCTGGCATCCCCACTGTTGCTAGCAGCGAGAGCCGGAATGGTCATCAAATGGAAGTCTCCACACCTCCCAGTTAAAAAGGAATGGATTAATATTGCAACGAACATTTATACAATGGAGAATATTACGGCAGCCCTCCATGATGGGGCAGCACGGCACGAAGAAACCTGGTGCGACTTCGCTAACCAGCATATCACAAGCCAGAAACAAAACAACCCAAAAGATCAAGAAGCCCCATAGGCAGCATTCTCCAATGTGAAGCGAATGCCACCCGACATGTTAGAAGCAAACAAGCCAGTCGCAAGCCCTGATCTTAAGCAAACCACCTACGATAAATGTCCCATCCTGCGATACTCACAAACTGAATTTTCACAGCCGAAATGGAACAATCAGAAAAGACGTCCTGGGGAGGGGAGGACAGGGGGGGGGTCTTTGGTAAGGGATTATGACAACTTAACCCAAACAGGAAGGGACAGACAATTTAGCTTAAAGTGCTGTTTTTGTTCAACCATGATGTGATAATGGTGTAACAATGTGAATATAATTTTCAAGCACCTGTATTGGCCTTATGTTTTAAAATTAATAAAAACTTAAATTTAAAAAAAAAAAAAGAAAAAAGGAACTTTTTTCTTTTACAGAGGATTCCCAGCCTGACGGGAATAGTCATTCATGAGCATGTGAATCCACGTCAGACCCCATGCTGGAGAACAGCCAGTGGTCCAGGTAAGTAAATACATGGACCCCGGATCTCCCGAGGTCAGCCACGACTACCGCCATGAGTTTGGTGAATATCCTTGGAGTGGAGGTCAACCCAAAAGGAAGCACTTTGAACTCATAGTGCTTATCCCCTATGAGGAACCCTAGGAACTTCCTGTGCTTGTGATGTATTGGCACATGGAAATAAGCATCCTGTAGGTCTATTGACACAAGCCAGTCCTGAATTTCGAGAGCTTTGAGAATTTCCCTCAACGTCACCATCCTGAAAGTTGCTTTCCTCAGGACCTTACTGAGAGCTCTGAGGTCCAGAATGGGACAGATACCTCCTTTCTTGGATACCAGGATATACCGGAAAGATCAGCCCGATCGGCTCTGTTCGGGAGGTACCTCTACCGCAGCACCTTTCCACTATAGGGCTCTCAGTTCTTCCTGGAGCTTCTGTCCCAGTTGGATTGGAGGCTTTGGGGGTCTGTCCAGTGGTTTTCGTAAAAAGTGCAGACAATACACTCCACTGAATCAACTGCAGGGCACAGGCATCAGAGGTAATCTCCTGCCACTGGGGACAATGTCCTGCCAACCGTCCATCAACCAGTAAGTCGTGGGAGGGGAAATCAAAGCGGCATAGAGGGCAGAGACCCACTCTTTGCTGGCCTCTAGAGACCCCTCTGCCCCTTTCGGGATGTGAAAAACGCTTCTGCCCTGCCTGGCCTGTGTAAGCGGTGTCTTCCTGCCATACGGTACAGAACGTCTGCACCCTCTGCCTCCTGAGGCAAAACTGAAAGCAGGCTTGGCCGGCTGCGTGGCTAGGCCCAGCAATTTAGCGTAACTTTGGACTCCTTGTGCTTTTCCAAAGAATAATCAGCTTTTTGGCCAAAAAGCAAATCTCCCTCAAAAGGAATGTCCAGTGGTGTGTTCTCAACATTTAGGCTTATCTCTTCCTAACTACTGCGGACCCCATTGACCGTCCAGGCTCGTCTGCAACAACTGCTTGGCTACCTCCTTTGCATTGTCCACCAGCTGTAAAAATCTGTCCCGCATTGCACCTTCAGGGAGGTACTGAGCTGCATGCTCTACAGATTTCCACAAGCCAAAGGAGTATTTTGCAAATCTGCAGGCTGGATTGGTGGCTTTGAGCACCATGCTGCCAGAAGTAAAAACCTTCTTGACCATTGCGTCCGTACTGATATTTACACACATTACCCCTCATGACGGTCATCCCTACTCGTGCCATCACGCGAGTACTGCTTATCAGTGGCCGTCTCGGGGCCACCGAATTAATTTCCTTGGCCTCTCAAGTCCTGCACCTTCCAGATGCCCCATGCTCTTCAGTGACTCTGCATGCTGCCTTCATTCACTGTGACTCATTCCCACTGTCACCTACTGCTGTACTGCTCCGCTGCACTTCATGTGCCATTCCTCCAAGACTAAGCCTGTTTGCTTCAAAACCGTTTCTAACTGCACCCTGCCCCTCCATCCTGCATTGAAAGTGCCTGTTTGCTTGAAAATCACTTTTAGCGGTGCCTTCATCCTACTGTTGGACCTTACACCTATTCCCATTTGGCCAAGTGGATAGGTTCAGAACTGTGCTTTGCAGCATACTTGCTGCACTGTTTCTTTCTATCCCCCATCCCCTGTGTTTTTTGCCCCATATACTCCCCCCCCCCCCCCCCCACCCCTCTCCATGTGCCTCAGTAGATCAGCCTGGTAAGTGTCCTCATCAATGCAGCTAGCTATGTCACCATCTGTCCTATCTTCTCTAACTGTTTCTCTATTTCCTATCCCTCTCCCATCACAAAATCTGACCGGAAGAAACTTAAGGACATACTGGGCTCCAACCCAGGCTTTCTTATTGCAGACACCCATGTCACAGCTTCCGCCAGAGACACTCACAGACATTCCCTTTGTCATTACCTCACCGAACCTATGGAGCCAGTACATGGTCACCTCTCTCTCTCCTATTGCCTCTTCTCCCATTAATGGCGTCGCCCACCGGGAGGTCCTCTTTCACCTCTTCGCCATTTCCAGGGTCATCATTAAGTTGTATCGGAATGGAACCATCCTGGTTCAGGGGCCTCAACACAACCTTCTCTGACAGGCTCCTACCTCGCCTCTCAAACCTCCCTTTTCTGCTGTGCCTTCCTCCTCCTCTGCACAGGCTCCCTTGCCGGCTGTGCCTTCCTCCTCCACTGCACAGGCGCCCTTGCCTTGATTCACTGTCCGGCTCCAATGTTGGCCTTGGCTCTTCAGCCATCCTCCACTATCCCTTTGGCTCTCTTGACACCCTCGGATGGGACCGCAGTCCCAAGCGACCCCCGCAGGAGACCTTCAAAGATTGCAAGCTGCTCTATATTGCTGCGCTTAACTCTCGCTCTGTCAAACACTCGTCTGACATCTGCCATCTCCTTGAATGCATGGACCTAGATGAGTGAAGACTCGTGTTCCCGACGCAGAGTGCAAGCGCATAAAAAAAAACCTGAAGCACGGGGCCTAGAGATGTGCTATTTATACGACGCCTGATGTCACATCCGGAGCAGACATCCGAGCAAGACGGATCGACGATCGAGTTGAGGTCCACTACACTCCCTGTCTAAAAAGTTTCTGAGCAGCAGAGCTGTATGAGGAGATCTATCAGATGAGGAATCTGCAGGAGAAAAGCAATCCAGTGAACAAGAATTACAGGTGAGTAACTTGTAACTTCTCCAGCATGGGGTCTTGCATGGATTCACATGCTCATGAAGATTACACAGCAGTGCATATACAGAACCAAAGGTGGTGGCAAGTCTCAACAGAAGCTATACACTTACATGGAACAGAAAGATTGCATAGCACCACTTGGCCAACCCGGGACTCCTCCCTGGAAACCCTGTCGATGCCGGGGAATCTCATGAAGGTATGGGTAGACCCCACATAGCAGCCCTGCAGATGTCGAGCACAGGAAAACCAGAAAGTAACACTTTAGCTGCTGCGATAGCTTTGGTGGAATGGCCGGCCAGCCTGGAAGTGGTCTGTTGGCCAGACAATGACAGTCCATGATACAGCTAGAGAGCCACCTGGATATGGAAGCCTTAAACAGGGCCTTCCCATGTCCCAGAGGACCAAAGTTAACAACCAGCTGAGAGGTCTACCAAAACTCCTTTGTGCATGGGACATAAAACGTCAAGGCACAAGCAACACCCAGCGAATGCAATGTCCCCTCAGCAGGCGTGGAAAGGTTCAGAAAAAAACCCTGGCCGGACCAAAGGCTCGTTGACATTAAAAGTCAAAGAAAATTTGGCATAAAGGTGGGATGAGTCTGCAGCACCACCTTTGTGGCGTGGTAGGTGATGTACGGCTGCTTGCTGGGTAGAGTCTGCATCTCCCCAACCCGCCTAGTTGAGGTGATTGCCACCAGGAAGGCAGTCTTCCATGAAAGAAACTTCAGAGGGGCACGATGCATTGGTTTAAATGGTGGCCCCATGAGCTTAGCCAAAAACGTGTTCAGTTCCCAAGCCAGGGTAGGATCCTTCACCGGTGGAACGGTCCAAGAGGACTTTGAGGTACTCCTTGACGAGCCTGTGCAACCACAGGGATAGCTTGCCTGGCGCCCATGTGTACCATGATATGGCAGCCAGATGAAACTTGGAGGCATGAGCTAGCCCCGCTTTAGCCAACGAGAGCAGGTATTTGGGGGGGAGGTGCAGGGCAGTTTTCTGCAGAGGCGTTATCTTGCGAGTCTTACACCACACGGAAGCCTGTAACAAGACAGCATAGAGGGAGCTCTGGCCGTGGCCAGGATCATCTTGCACACCAACGGCAGGGCATAGTGCCCAAACTAAAGGGCTGCAGGAGCCAAGCCAGGAGGCTCAGTGACGCCAGGTCATGGTGTAGTACTTTTCCGTTTTCTCTGGAGAGAAGGTCAGGAAGTGGAGGCAGCCGGACAGACTGGGCCACTGAGAGATGGAAAGGTCCGGGTACCAGATCAGCCATTGCCCCGCCAGTGCAATGAGGATCATCCTGCAATGCTAACATCCGAGTGGGTTGATCACACTTAGGCGTGGAATCAAAGAATGCGTACATGGTGAGCCCATGCCACAGGAATGAGGAGGCATCCCCAAGCTCCTCGGCTGAGGATACCTGCTGGCAAACCTTTGCCACTTGGAGTTGGCAGCTGTTGCGAAGGCCAATCTAGGGTGGACCCCACCTGCTGAAGAGAACACATGTGCCTGTTGAAGTTCCCACTCGTGGCAGGACTGCAACTCTGTGCCGAGCAAGTCTGCGAAGGTGTTCCTGGTGGCTGCCATGTAAAAGGGGATGAGGAACATGGTGGTCGTATTGTCTGAAGATCTGCACCACCTTCTCCGTAGAGGAGGCTGGAATTACTTTAGTGCCCAAGAGACTGCCCGGATCTCCAGGACATTTATATGAAAGTCCTTCTCCTACGGGAGCCAGAGGCCTCTGGTGTGAGACTGTCCTGTGTTGGTTGCCCATCCCTCTAGAGAGGCGTCCGTGGTGACCGTAGTCTAGTACCAGGAGGGGGGAGGGGGGGAAATCTGAAAGGGAGCCCACTCTGCATCTCACACAAGGAGCATCAAACAGTCCCAGCCCACTTCGTGAGAACACACACACGGCCCTGCACTAGCCTGCAAAAACCAAGGCTTTCCCAGGAAAGTGAATGGTCTTTAAATAATGTCCAGACCTGGCTGGGCAGGCAGAAGGCCACAGAACAAGATGGCCAAAAGAACAAGCAGACCCCTTGTGGACACTAGCCACAGTTAGTAGACAAACAGGGTAAACGCGGTAGGGCTAACGAAAAGTACTGCACAAATAGTCAAAATGCAACAGCTGCCACCAGCTTGTCTTTTAGGCACATCCAAAGTAACCAAAAATCCATTTGAGTGTAGTCTATGGACATACACACATAACCCCATTTCACTGCATTGTAAGATTCACTGTGCAATGATAAAAAGTTACCCAAAAGTAGTAACAAAGGCAAAAGACTAAGGGAAACAGTTTCCCAGTACCGACAGCCTGAAAGACCATTCTGTTTGCCCATAACAATGAACAAAATCATTTTTTAAAAAGGCAGACTGTATCCACATCTGACTAGCTTTAAGGGCAAGGCATAGGACGCTATGTCCGTCAACCTGTTCCAGTGCTCGGAGACTCTCCCTCCAACTGGGGAAACGCGTGGGAGAGAACTCAAAAGTAGCATAACAAGCGCCACTGCCCCTAGAGGCCCCTCTGCCCCATCCAGGACATGAGAAACGCTGCTCGCCTTTCTTGGCTTGCGGTAGCTGTGCTTTACTTCATACCACCTGTAACCTCTGCCTCTTGAAGAGAAGCTGAATGATTGTTTGACAGGCAGTTGCACAGCTAGCCATAGAGACTTAACAGCCAGTTTAGAATCTTTATATTTCTCTAAAGACTCCTCTGCTTTTGTACCATACAGATGCTCACTATGAAAAGCCATGTCCAGAAGCTTGGCTTGAACGTTAGGGAAAAACCCAGAACTGTGACCGTAAGATTTCTGCAGCACTGTGGATGTGCCCATCATTGTCTATGCAGTCTGCAGTATCAAGACCTGCTTGCAACACCAGACAGGCCACCTCTTTACCATCATTAAATAATGTCCAAGAAGCCATCCCTCACATCCCTAGTTCGGAAATGATCCGCTATTTTCGCTATAGTCCTCCACAGCATGTGGGAGTATTTACCAAAGGCACATGTGGCATTGATTGCCTTCAGGGCCATGCTCTCCGACAAAAAATGTTCTACGCCAAGGCATCAGTTTTCTTGGACTCCCTGTCTGTAGGCAGATTGGAAGTGGATGTGGCTAGCCTAGAGCTTACCATGGTGGCTTGGACCACCAAACCTCCTGCAGTGGGATGAGACGAGAGAAACGGTAGGCCCGCCCTTGGCTAGCTTATAATTATTAGTACGCCCGGCAGCCACAGCCGGGGTGAACACGATTTCTACCACATAGGGTCAGATATGGCCACATTAAAGGGCAATGTTCTTTCCATCAGCAGACCTTTGTCCAGGATGTCAACAAGCGCATAGGACATGAGGCGCTTGGCCAGGGTGCCCAGACCCAAAGCTAGGTCCATCCTTGCCACTTTATTCCTGTACTGGGAATTGGGATGTCCATAAGAGGATGCCTGCTGCAGGTCAAGGTCAGTTCACTTGCCTCATGGAGACCCTCAGCCAGGGCTATTAAATGGCCTGGTCTGTGAAAAAGTAAGTGTCCCCCTATCCCCCCCCCCCCCAAACTCACCCGTACCTCAGCTACATGGCAAAAGGGACTGACCTCTTTTTGTCGAAGATGAATCTCAATGAAAAGCTCGGATCTTCACTCTGGGATAAATGAATGCTTGAGCGGAGCCAACGTAGACGGGATTGTTCCAACAAGATCTCCCGGGACCAATAACTCTAGGGCCGTCAGCGCCGGTAGCGGCTTCATAATAGTCGAGGTAAAGATTGAGGGAGTAGGACCAGACGCGGTCACCTTGCACCGGAACCTCCAGGCACAACTGGTGCCTGAAATGCTTGCGTCTTCAAGGCCCAAGCCTTACACACCAAAGCTTTTTGAAAGAGCTGAAGCATTTGGTCTTTGAAAGCTTCTCCCTCTGGGAACCTGTAGATGGGAAAGATTTACCCCTATTCACCAAAATATCTGGGTTGTATCTGGCCCGAATGTGGTTTCTCTTGTGGGAGGACGACAGGTTCAACCGCATACAGAGTGCAAGCTCTTTTTCCCTTTCTTGTGGTGTCTGTCCTTCTCAAACAAACCAGAGAATTTGTTGGACACATGAGGGTTAACTTTGCCGATCGTTCCCAGACTGCTTTCGGGTTAATTTGCTGGCTGGAATCCCACTGCTCAATGTCGTGTTCCTTCCTGAGACACCTCACGAAGATACCAGGTGGGTTCATAATGGAATGGACATCGGTGAGCGACAGTCTTCACAGCGCTTGAAACCTGAATATTTAAGGCATGACATATCAGCGTCAAATGAAAAATGTTTTACTCTGAAGAGAACCATTCCAAAAAGTGCTGGGCATGCACAAAAAAGGAACTGGAGGTACGGGGACATAGTGACACATTCTATGCACTGCTGATGTCCCATCCGGAGTCTTGGAGTGGCACGTCCACGTCAACAGGATTCAATGGTTGACATGGTATTGCACTACGCCTCCTTCAAAAGTTTGAGCAGCCGCCGCTGGAAGTGATATCAGATAAGGAATCTGCAGGAGCATGCAATCCATTGAAGTGGAGCTTTTGAATTCTTGCTGGCACAGCCGACTTAGAAAAATATTCTATTCTACAAGGTATACACAGATGATTTTAATTGTTGGTTTGGAGGGGGGGTCCTGCTGCGACAGGAAATCAGTACTTTAACTTGGTGCGACTGTTCAGGAACAAATGCTCTGTCGTATTGTGTGCGGGCTTAAGAGTATACCCACTACTCTCTTGAACAGGCACAGGGATTTTACTCAGTTATGAACTACAGTATAAGAATACATTGAGACCTCCAAGAATCTTTATTTTGCCTACAATTTGGTTAATGTGCGGTTTTGAAAAAGGCCAAGGGCCGTAACAGGTGTCAACCAAGGGACATAACCATTATAACGTCTTTAACTGGCACAATGTGTGGTGGCATTTCATTGTTTTACATAGATGGGTTAAAGGCAAACAGTATCTGACATTCTCCCAAATCAAACAGTAAAGGATCTTCAAAAAGACATTACAGCAGCATTCTGAAAATGTGCCTGCAAATTACATTTTAAGACCAGATTATGAACGAAATGTAGTGCAGGTATCTGGTACATCTAGTTAAACAAATGCAATCAAGTGTTTGCAGGTAACAGTTCATTTTGACACTGTAGTCAAGCTGATTCACAAGACCAGCATCTAAACAGGAAAAGATGAAAATCTGAAGTACACGTTGACTTACCGACCATCTGCCTGTAGGGCAACAGAATTAATCCAACCAAAGCTTTTTCCGATGGTTGCTGATGACCAAATGGCTAACCCTTGGATGGCTTCAGGGCAATGAAGTTCACAAAGTGCTTCAACAACCATCATGATTGTCATTTCCAATTCATTTCCCTTAAAACAAAAGTAAATTAAGCAGTCAAAAACTGCTAAAAATGTTTTACATTTTAAAGAACCTATCTTCACACTTTTCTTCCAGGCAGACAACACGAGCAACACCTCAGTTGAGTGGCAAAGAAAATCCAAAAAAAGTGAAAAGGATGATCTTTTACCTATTTGTTTAATGCATGCAATTTCCACTGTCCATCTATGAAACACCTTTGTAACAAATTGCTTTTAAGCCAGGACACAGACAGATAAAAAAGAAAACTTAATCATTGAAAAACTGCAATTCTATGGAAAAAAGGCTGCAAAAAATGCAATGTTTAAATTTGGTTCATTAAATGCCCTCATATCTATGGGGCTAAAACACCTTAAAAAGCTTTAATAAGTGTCCCAAAACTCGTGGCAGGGCTTAGGCTGTGACATCCACTCAGACCCATAGTTCCCTGGATATATCCCTATATAATTATGCACCAGGCGTGCATTTATTTACAGAACTGCCAATAAATGAGTATTGATTTTCAACTCCACTAAAAAAACACCCCCTTCAACTTTTATCAAAACAAATGTTAAGGGGGTTTATTATTTGCCTGCCTTTATTTATTCAATATTGTGTCATTATTTCTTTTTCTTTTGTATTACTGAGACATAGTTTTGTCCTCAGATTTTCTTTACATATAGTGACAAAAAAAACCAACAAAAAGCATATTGAAGGAGACCATAAAAGTCTCTTGTTCTTTTATATAATCATAAAAACAAACTGCAGCAGGGAAAACTCCTAAACTATACAACGCACATAGGACAAAACGTTAAATTAATAGGCATTCACTTGTAGGTCTTTTCAATGTGTGCAGAAAACATGAATAGAGTAAAAAAAACATCACATCGATATTAAAGAACCTTCGTGTGTGTTGCGGACCGTTGGTCCATTCTTTTGAGTTTGTGTGGACCTGTATTCCTAGTTTATACAGTCTAGGAAGGAGAATATTGCAGGTCAGAGTAACCAGACCTCTGCATTTCACAATTAATGTGTGGGTCACTTGACCGAATCTTGGTTGACGTCACTTAGTGACTGTCCTCGTCTTGGACATTTCAGCGAATCGCGATTGAGTATGCTTCTGGACCCTTTGAACTGTTGGACACCTGGAGTGGGAACAGCAAACAGTGCGATTACTTTTTTTTATAAAATGGGGGCTGCTAGATACATCCCGCCACGTGAGAACTGAAATCATTCTGAAGGTGGGCAGATCAGGAATTTTCAGAAGAGAATCAAAACCAAATTGTACTTCTAACGGGTACCTCTGCAGATTGATTATCTTTGAAAAATTACTGCAGTAATACCAATCAATTAAAAAGATGATTGCCTTGGAGATACCAGGGCTGAGAGACAGATCCCAACCAAAGATGTTCTGCACTACAGCAGGGCTCAAGTCAGGGGGTACACGTGGGGGGACGCAGTCCACCCACTTTTTTCAAAGGGTGGACTCAGTACCCCCCCAGCTAAAATGAGAAACATTGAATGTCCTCTTAGAATTTAGGAATTAAAGCCGACCTCAAGGAAGTTGTCAGGTTTTCAGGTCAGAGACGTCACCACTGCACTATATAACATGATGAAAAATAAACTATAGGTGAAATGTCCCATTTCGGTAATGCAAGTTCGAGGGAAAACATTTGTATTGGTTCTTGAAGTTTAAAACATGCACACCTTTTAACGTTTTCAAAAACACTATTAGAAGGAAATATCCTCTTGATTTTTTGTGTGATTTGATTTTATGAAAGTAAAATGCTATTCGTCCTGTGTAATTTGGGTGGTTATGCAAAGCCAATTTAAGGAAATGTTCATATTTCACCTTGATATGCTTATTTCCTGCGACGTCACCTCCCATTGCGTTTGTTAATGAGTCCCCCCACTTTAATTTTTAGGACTTGACCCCTGCACTACAGCCTTGCCAAACAAGGCCTTAGCCCATGCATCAGAATTAAAAAAGTAATCCTTTGCAAATGAATGCTGGTCAACCAAGTGGTAGCTCTGCAGACCACATGGATCGAGACTCCTCCAGGAAAGCGGTCATAGTCATACAATCCCTGGTGGAGTGCACCACAATCCCCTCCAGAGGATGCATGCAACCTGAAGATGATCGGTTTGGTCACAGCAAGCCACAAACAATTATCAGTCTTTACGGTATACTTGGCTAAGCACCTTCTTCAGATAAGTGATTCGAAAGGTTTATCTTTTGGCAGCTTTTCCTCTATAGTCCTATGGGCCCCCAAATGTTTTGCTTTTGAACCTGTCCTGACTTTTACAGGGAAGTGAGGCCTTCTACTTCAGTCCCCTGGCCTTTTGCTCATTTTGTTATGCATGCAAGAACAGTTTTTCTGAAGTCCAACTAAAGGCTTAGCAAAACCATACAACTGAGAATGTACAAAACTCCACTCTTAGTGCAAGACTGTACCACCCAAGCATATAGTAGTGTAGACAGAGCAGCCAGGCTTGTATTAGAAGGGAGAGAGGGCTGTAGGAAGGTACAAAGAATGTGTAGTATACCAAGGGTTCAACAGAAACACAACCAGATGCATTATATATAATAAAGACTTATTATGAATACAGTTAGGCCAAGTTAAGTCTTGGGGTAAGTACTTTATCAGAGTCACAAATACATTATAAACACACAACACAATGCTTGAAGGTATATAGACCAAGGCATACACCTTGTTGAGAAAACGAACAGTATTTCTAGGCAAGTCAGACCTTATCAAACACATTTAGTATAGGCCACCTATTCATGGGGAGTAAAACCCTAAACTCCTTTCTGATTACTTTCAGTAATAAAAGGTTAGTAGACCCTAGAAATTGTTCAGTGACACTCCATTAAGTGCAACACTAATTCAAGGGACATATTCAGGATAAAACAGGTATACTATGGGATAAAAACCTTTTGGTGTAGTATACAATTACAATTGCCTTTCGGCTCAGTGGAACACAGAGTAAGGTAAGCAATAACTAACTTATTTTAGGATGGCACACAGCTATTCAAGGTAAGTAAAACCCCATATACTTTTTAAAAGTACCTACCAGCAACTTAAAAGGTAGGTATAAACCTGAAACTGTATAAAACAAACTAGTGAACGCAAAACCCAATGTTACGCTTTAAGAATGACCCAAAGTTATTCCAGGTAGGTAAGACAAGGCAGACTTATTCTAGACAGACTATATAGCAGGTCAGGGGAAGCAAGACCCAGTTGATTGAACTTCCACACCAATATTCTGGAAGAGATAGTTAAGTGAAGCCAACAGCATTACTTTTGGGAAAAGGTACAAACAGTTCACAGGGGAGTAAAATAACCTAACATACTTTTCAGAATGGCACACCACCACACATGCAAGGCAAGTAAGAACTTTTATAACTGCTCACTCTCAGAGTTACAATTACCAACCAACTTATTTGCAAGTAAGTCAACTTTTAAACACATGTTCTCCATTCTAGAGAACAGGTCCAATCCTTAGAATGTCTTCCCCTTATTCTTGGAGCATGAGTGTTCTCAGTGGCAGAAGTGGGCACCAGGTCTCTAGTATCCGACAGACAGTTAAGGAAGGCACAGAAGTAGCAAAAGTCGGAGTTCCTTAGAAAGACTCCTCAAACAGGTAAGTATTACACTTTAGAGAGGTTGAAAGGATCCAGGGACTTCTGAGAAGACAGCCTAGGAGGATTCCAGCAGTGGGCCTGGGTGAATTGGATCAGAGGACTCCCAATCATGAAACACCCCCAAAGCTACACAGGAATCACAAAGTCTTAAGGTAGGCAAATACCCCAGCCAACATAGTACCTCAGCACGGAAGAAGAGTTGCAACAGGGCAGACTTCAGTATCTGCAGCCAAAACCCCAGTCGAATGATTCCTTTGTCATGAAGAGGGATTACAGGACTTTGGAAGGGATTTTGCAGCAAGGATCAACAGGGAAGGCTTCAGGGCAAGCGTTTTTTCGTGGTTGGATGCAGCTCTGTGGTTTTGGCGCTCAGAAGAAGATTGGATTTACGTCACTAATCTGATCCAGCACTCTAGTGAGGAGACGTCTGGGACTGGAATTGCATCTCTGGAGGTCCAGCAGGATGCCACCAAAGTTTCAGCTTGTTTCGGAAGACCATGCATCACAAGATGGCTCAAGGTCCCACAGTATTGGGGTATTGCAGCCCCGCAAGGTCCCACACGACGTGGGATAGCGCAAAATGCAGGTGTTCTTGAGCCTAGTGGATCTTACCAGGCTCTGGGTCGGGGTTGTCGTTTTCGGAGTTGCCAGGTTGCTTGCAAGGAAAGGCTACAGCAGGCTCCAGTTACACAGCAGGCTCTCCAGTCAATGGAAAACATTTCAGCCGCGGTTTCTTCATCAACCTCTTCGGATTCAGGTCCAGTGGTCGAATGATTACAGCTTCCAGGATCAGACTTTTATGCAGGAACCCAAACAATCAAACAGACTTGCAACTTTCAAACTTGGGGGTTTAGCAGTCCTTTCAGGACATCGAGCCACCCAGTTTGAACTGGATTCTCGCAGGCAGGCTGGAAGACAGAGGCCTGCAGAGTTTGACTCTTCCTTTACTTCCTGCCTTCACAGACACTGGTGCCTGGGCGGGCTTGACCAAGGCTTTCAGACGAAGATAAAAATCACACAAAGGAATTTCCCACCCTGGAGGGCAGGGGAAAGACCAAGAAGTGACAAGGAGCGCAAAAAAGGCAAAAGGAGGCATTTTGGTAAAATGGGCACCCATGGATTTCTTTACCAAAGCTGTAAAAACAGCCAGCTGTAAAGGTGCACCGAATTTGTGAAATGGTTCACTGCCACCAGCCATGTAAGGTAAGCTTGTCCCTGTAACAGAATTGTTACAGTGCTATTGAGTAAGGGGATAACATTGCATCTCCCCAGCAGTCCAAATAAGGTGGGAAGTGCTGGTTTTCACCTAACAAAATGTAGAAGAGATAGAAATATCCTTTCTACCCTTGGGAACTGTAGTTCTCACAAGGTTAAAGGAGAGCCAAAGGGCAACCCTATAACAATAAAAAAGATATATACCAACAGTTGTCCGAGGATCAAATTAAAAGCACATTATGGAGAGCCTTAAAGAGGACACCAATAAAAAGAGTAAAAGGATCCGAGTGTGGGACAAGGTTCCCACTCACTGAGGTAGATTTAGCACCAAGGTTAAAATCTTACCCAACAATGGAGCAACTGATCAGTCCTTCAAACCATCAGTACTGGGAAACAGTTCCTGTTTTGTCCTTGTGGTACTTTTTACCATTGCATACAGCATCTAACAATGCAGTGCAATGGGGATACTTTTGTATCACCCTAGTCTGAACACTTGGGATTTTGTCACTTTTATATGTGCCTAAAGACAAGCTGGTAGCAACAATTATATTTTCACCAGGTTTGCGCTATTTTTGGTGTGCGCATTCGAGTTTGTGTATGGCTACAAAACATGGTTAGTGCCCTAAAATGGCCACATTGTTGGTTGGCCTTCCTGCCTTTCGAGGTCGGAGAATCCCATATAAGGTCATGCACTTGCCTGGGAAAGCCCAGGCTTTCGCAGGCTTGGGATGCCTTTGTGTGTGGCGCTCAGGAAGGGGGTGCGACTGTCTGGTCCCACTCCACATCCGTGGTGTCTGAAAGTCTGTGTGTGGGACATGAGAAACCTACAGTGGCCCCTGAGACCACTGCTGGCTGTTTGACTGGAGCAGATCCTTACCACTGGGGGGATTGGACTGGATTCCAGGCTGAACTTTGGATAAAAGGTGGACTCCTGCATCCATTTCTTCAGATCAGCATTGTGTAGAAAACCAGCAGACTTGAGAAACGAGGAAGACTCCGAAACAGGTCCAGCAACCCTTCCTGCTCCAGGCTCAGTGAAGCCGTGTTAGACTACCTGATCCACAAAGGGCCGGAGCAGTGCGTCAACCCCTTGACTGGTGGGACCAACAAGTCTTGACGTCTTTGAGGATCCAGCCGTCCAGAGCCTTTGGATACGCCCCTATACCACCCAGTGGACTGACCAGCTCTCCAGTGGGCTACCTCGCTAGAACCGTTGCGGTTCCACGTTCACAGCCAGAACGTCGGTAGTCGCTAGCTTGTGTTGCAAGTCATCTTCGTAGCGAATGTCAGCCTCCCAGCCTCAAGGGATCCTGCTCTGGAAGGTCTTCTACACCCGTGAGTGAAAGGACGCCTGCTGTTGCCTTTGTGCGGTGACCATCGATGGAACTCGTCTTACCCAATCTTGTGAAGTGTCCTGAAGATGTCTTCATCAGTGCTTTCTGCATTTCTCCATCAAGGGTTGCATTCTGCTCATGAAACTGACCGGAAGAATCCTTGCAGCTCCTAGGTCTCTCTCACTGGAACCAATGGCGGGAAAACCTACCTCCAGCGACCCCCCAGTTCGCCCATCAAGTCCTTTGGGAAAATCAGAGACTGGGTGGGTGTCAGAGGGGGTTTAGGGGAGGGGGGGGGGGTCTAAGTAAACAAGCATTTGTCCACCCCATTCCCATCAGAATAACCCCAAAGTATTCTTCCAGTCCACTGTGTTCCGATAATCTCATCTGAAGCAGTTGTACCTACAAGATAAAACCAATTTTTACCTACCAGTAACTTGGTTGCACATCTTCTCTGCAACATTCACCAACACAAGTATTTTACCTAGATCAGATACTTTATGGGGAGAATCAGTGTGACATTTGGGCACAAGGCCCAACTCTTCATAGGGATTGGTCTTCTGAAGCAAGTCCATATTTGTTGTGACTTGGCTCCATTTTACAGCATTACTGGTCTTCGTTTACGTCAAGTCATTGAATGTATTTATAAGAACCTATGGGGACTGAATAAATGTTTATTATCGAGTTGTGCAATATTTGGTCTGTCAGTGTTTTTGCGCCCTGATGCCTGCGGGCATTGGCGCATTATAAGAAAATGATTACCACCTGCTTGTTTCATTTTCTAGTATATGTGTATTTGGCCTAGAATAAATATAGTATTTTAGTGCTTACCAGTCTAAACTATTATTGTGTGCTTCACTGTGTGGACGTATTGTGTATTTCACTGTGTGGGCACCAGACACCACTCGCACATTCCCGAGAAGATTCTTTACTGCTCTCCATTGCTACCTTGATTGGGTTTTGGCTACACTTTGATTCACCTGTTCACTAGCAGTAGGCTGGCCTCCTAAAATCTGTCCACCAGGCCAGGTTCTAGAAATCCATCTTAACACTCCTTCACCCCAGACAGATGAGCGGGTAGAAGAACAAGTTACTTACCGACTGGTAACATTCTTCCAACTGGACACGCATTCTTCATCTTTGATATTTGTATCTCGCCAGCTTTGCTGCTTTGGAAATAAAATCTCGGCAGAGGGCGCTGTGCACGATGTCATGGCGTCGATGTCCCTCGAGGGCTGCCGTGGCATGTCGACGTCACCAGTAGTATAAATAGCTTGTGCTGCGCCCGTTGGCTTCAGTTCTGTTTTTCGTTGTATAACTCAATGAACCATTGTTAGGCAGAAACCTGTGCAGTTCCCTCTGGGACCACTGCAAAAGATTTAGGACTACAGGTGTTTGGCAGTAAACCCACTTGGTAGCAGTCTGTACCACACAGATTCACTTGGTAGCTGTGGCTGAGTCAGACTTCCCTCAAGAAGAGTTAGGCAGTATACAGAGTATTCACAATAGGTCAAGAGCACACAATAGAACAAGTAAACACTGACCAGGGCTTGGTGTAAAAGATATTTATTTAAATCCACATCTAGAAAAACAAACAGGCACTAATAATAAGCAATTCAAAAACATGGTCACTAAAAGATATACACTCCCTTAAAAGAATATTAGACAAGTCTTAAGTAAAGCCCCACTTATTTCCAGACAGCGGTGAGCGCCTAACGTGGATGGCACTCTAATAGTTTGTTTTAAAAAGGGAGAGAAAAGCAGAGAACAAATTGAAACAGATACCAACACTTTTTCAAGAACACAACAAGGGAGGAAGGCAAAGTAAAACTGTGAAGTTAGAGTTCAAGAGGCCGCATCCACTTGAGGATCCAAACGAAATGTGTCCAAGGTCACACGGTTGCAGTGCACAAAGGTCTTGTAAAGGCTCAAAAAGGAGTTGGACCACAGAAAGGGACCAGTTTGAGGGTCAAGGTGGCCAGCCCAGTCCAGAAGGTTAAGGAGTTATTATTACCTTGTAGCAATCTTTAGAAAGGGAGGCCTGGCGGACACGTTACCTTAAAGTGGTGAGAACGCTCCAGTGGGGGCAGTTGTTCCTGGCAGCGGGTGCAAGTCGGTGCTTCGTCCGGGGGAAGAGAGGATCTCGTCGTGGAGGAAGACAGGAGTCAGTTGCACTGCCAGGGAAGAAACCAGCCGCTGAGTTTCTCAGGTACAAGGAGCGGTCCGGTGATTCGCAGTTCAGTGGTGAGTGGCTATCCGGCTGCCGGGGTGCTTGGCACGGGAAGTTCGACTACAAACCGGGCTGGGGTGCGAAGAAAGAAAGGAAAACTGGTTGTGCCCACCAGTCAGGGGAAGAAGCCTCTTCAGCCGGGAGATGATCTCTGTCGTCGGGAAGTGGTGAGTCGGTTCTGCAGGGCTCCACCGGTGGTGTTGTCGTGGTAGGTCGGCTCGGCTTCTCCCTAGTCGGATTCTCCGGTCTGAAGTTCCAGTCCCCAAAGCCCTGCTTTTATGCAGAAAACCCCCATTCACTCAGCCTAGCTGTCACTCAAACATGCTAAGTGGTGAGCCGGCCGGCTCACCACTTGGGCCAATCACATAAGAGTGCGACCTCTGTTACCAAGGTAACTCCGTCCAGGGTGCCTAAACCGCCTCCCACACCCCCTGTGGTACCCAGACAGAGTGGCACCACTTTTGGAGGCTTCTGTGGAGAAGCCCGCCAAAAAAGTGGAACAAAGGGCTCGACTTGGGTTGGAGTCACAGAAGAGAACACACACGCCATTTTAGAATCGAGTCCTGGCAAAAAATACCAACCGGAGAATTAATATTAATTAAATAAACCGGCGGTATGTTCGAGGCTATGAGAATTAAATAATTAAAGTTGGTAGCCTTGAACAATGGGAAAATCCCATTGGAAAATATTTGCGGTCGAATATAAAAAGTAGTTTCCACTGCCACCAGCCAAAACTCGATCAGGGGGGACGGAGACGTGCCCCCTCGACTAACAGACCCCGGGGCAATCGAATTGCCCCGACCAGTACGTCCACAATATGATGGTTTTTACTGGTTTCTGTCAATAATTTGGGACTAGTAAAGCCAATGGTGACTTTACATGCCCTGGGAGACAGTCAGTCCCAGGGTATGGAGTCTATGGTGGGGTGTCACTATGACACCCCTGTGTTACTGCACGGAGGGTGCTGTGTAACACACATAGGAAAAACACATGAGACCCTATGGAGTAAAGGACCCCATAGCCCATAAAACACTTTACCAGTCAAATGAATACCATTAATCATGTCCAAGAGTGGGAGGAAAAGAGTCAACTCTTGGCAGGAGGAAAAAAACAAACTCCAGAAATCCAGCAAAGCTGCTGGGGGACTCACTAGGTTAGGAAATTCAGCCTAAAGAGAGAATTTTCCCCAACAACCATCCAGGCGTGACCCAGACTTTAAGCTCTTCGAAAACACAAAGTGTAAATCACGTACATGTGTAAAGTGGGGAGGATGGGAGGGGCGATGAGGAATACGTGGGAGGAACATCCAGTCGAAAGAACGTTACCAGTTGGTAACTTGTTCTTCGAATGGATTGTGTCCTCCCACGTATTCCTCATCTTTGATGGACTCCCAAAGCAGTGATCATTTTGGAGGTTGGAGTACTATTTAGTCTCATCATGAATGGAATGAAGTACTGCCTTCGCAAAAAGGCTTTCTTGGGAAGAAGAGTCTAAGCAGTAATGCTTAACAAAAGTATGAATTGACGCCAAGTTGCAGCTGAGCAGATGTCAATTTACAGGGAATCCCCTCTGAAGAGACGCGAAAGTTGCCATGCCCCTCGTGGAATGAGCCCTAAGCCCTTCCGGCGGTTCCTTTTCAGCTAGTCTGTAACGCTCCCCAAGAGCTAGAGTAATCCAGCGGGATAGTCTGTTTTGTCACCCCAATCCCAATTTAGGACTGGTATAACTCACAAATAGTTGGTCATCCAGGCATAATTTTGCCATTCTCACTATATAAAAACTCAGAGCCCTTTTTGGGTCTAGTCTATGCAACCTCTCCTCCTCTTAGCCCAAATGTGGGAGAGGGTAGAAAGCTGTTAGTGTTATTTTTTGTGACAAGTGAAAGTCAGAAACTACTTTCGTCAAGAAAGATGGTTTAACTCCAAGGACTATCCTTATAAAAAGTAGTGTACGGACGTTTACATGGAAGAGCCTGCGACTCACTAACCCTGTAGGCTTTTGTTAGTGACACAAGTAGGGCAGTTTATGTTAAAAGCCTTAAGGGGCTGGAATGTAAAGGATCAAAGGGTATGCATGTTAAAAATGTCAATACAAGATTTAAATTCCAAGCAGGGACATGAAATGGTACTGGAGGGTACACATTAGTGAGCCCCTTCAATAAGTGGACAATGAATGGAATCTTGAAATGGGAAACTTCTTCAGAAGAGCACTTAAAGATGGAAAGCGTATCCTTTTATTGTTCCAATCTGGAGCCCCAGATTGACCTGATGCAACAGGAAAGAGCACCGTAGGAGTGCCACATTGAAAAAGATACACATTCTTGTCTTTGCACCAGTTTCAGTTACTGATTCCAACAACACCAGTACAAAGACTAGGTTGCTGGCCTTCTGGGCGAAAGCAATATCTCCATTACGTCGTCCGGGAGGTCCCAATCCTCATATCTCAGCCTCTCAGAAACCATGCGTGAAAGCAGAGTGTCTTGACCTCTGAATGGAGACCCCGACCTTCCTCTTAGGAGAGAAGATCCTCTCTTTGTGGAAGACTTATTGGAGGGTAGATGGACATGTCTAGAAGGTCCGGGTACCACGTCCTCCTGGCACAATCTGGAGCAATTAGGATCATGGTGTTCCTGAACTTTCTCAACCTCCTGATTACATGAGGAATCACGAGGACTGGAGGAAACGCGTACAGCAGTGGAAATTCCAAGTCCACTACAAACGCGTCTCCCAGAGCTCTTCTTAGAAGAAATTTGCTTGAGCAGTACCAATCACACTTCCGATTGGTCTTGGTCGCGAACAGGTTGAGATAGTACATGGCCACTTTGTTGTCCGTCATTATCAGGACATTCTTTCCCCGCAGAGAAGGCAGAAAGGCCATCACCGCTAGTCCGATTGCCCTCAGCTCCAAAAGGCTGATGTGTAGTTTGGACTCTGATGGAGACCAACGACCGCTGTGCGTCAGTTCATTGGTATGGGCTCCCCATCCAGTGAGGCGTCTGTCACTACTATCATCTCCGGCCATGATACCCAAAAAGGTTGTCCCTTGAGAATTTTGTCCTTGCAAGCCCACCAAATGAGGTCCTGAGCAACTCTGCTCGGAACTTGCAGGTCCGACATGTTCCCTGAAAATTGGGACCATTGAGTTCTGATAGGCCACTGAAGGGATCTCATTCTCAATCAGGCCTCTGACACCAGAAAAAAGCAGGACGCCATGAGACCGAGCATCCTCAAAAATCGACAGCTGGCAGAAGCTGGCCATTCTGGAATGTTGCTACTATCTGCTGAATGGGTTGAGCTCTCACCTCGGGAGGCGAGGCTTTCACTGAGGAAGTATCCAACACCGCTCCGATGAATTGGAGTCTCTGGAATGGTACCATGTGGGACTTCTTGTAATTGAAGGAGAAGCCCAGTCTGTTTAGGAAGTGGCAGGTGATACAAAGATTCCTGAGCTTGCTCAAGTGAACAAGCCCTGATCAACCAATTGTCCAGGTAGGGGTAGACATGAATTCGCCCCCCCCCCCCTCCTGAGACTTGCTGCCACTAACGCCATCAACTTGGTGAAAACGCTTGGGCCCGAGTTATGCCTGAATGGCAGAACTCGAAACTGATGGCGAGAACCGCGAACCTCAGGTACTTTCATGTGCCAATCCATCTCGAGCACAGAAAGTAAGCATCATGATGGTCCAACGATACCAACCAGTCTTGAAGTTGAAGAGTGAAGTATCTGAGAAAGGGTTACCATCTTGAACTTGTGCTTCCTGAGGAAGGTGTTCAAATTTCTTAAGTCCAAGATGGTTCTCAATCCTCCACCCTCCTTGGGAATGAGAAAATACGGGGAATACCAAACCCTGTTCCTCTCGGCTACAGGTACCTGTTCTATTGCACCTTTCTCTAGCAGGGTTAAGATTTCCCGCATAAGGAGCGGATCTGGAATTTTGCTAGAGCTGCCTAACTCTTGAGAGAAGTCTGACTGCTCAGCCACAGCTACCAGGTAAATCTAGGTGGTGCAGACTGCTACCAATTGGGTTTACTGCTTACTCCTGTGGTCTTAAACTTTTTGCAGTGGTCCCTAAGGGAACTACACAGGTTTCTGCCTAACACCTATGATGTCTCTTCTTCGCCTTTTTGGAGGAAGAAGACTAAGATGGTCTCTACCTACTCCTCGACCAAGACCTCTTCGAGTGCATATGCGGGAGTAGAGTCCTTGGACAAACCAGATTTTTTAAAATATATTTCTTCGAAGAGCCCTTCGAAGCTTCTCGCCCCACTGCTAATTTACCTTTGCGTTCACAAAGAGCTTTCAGTCATAGACTGAAAAGAGCTGCAGTCGTTGGTCCGATGGCCGGAACCCAAACACCAAAATGCAGACACAGTGAGGGTCCATTATCGACATTTTTGCCCCAGTCGTGACATTTTTTTAAGCCCGACTTAGGGGTAGAATGGGTCGAAGAAGACATTTTTCCTTGAGGAAAAAACAAGGCGGCCTGTTAACTCGGTGCAAAGCTATCTGAAAAACTGACCTGAAGCCAACGGGCGCCGCACAAGCTATTTATACTACTGGTGATGTTGAAACGCCAGACCGGCCCTCGAGGGACAAAGATGCCACGACATCGTGCACAGCGCCCTCTGAAAAAAATGATGCACTAGTTCCAGTGTCAGCAGCCTGACCTACGCACATCAAAACTGCCTAAGGAATGAAGCCAGATGTTAATCCTGAATTCCTACTCTCGGGATTCTTGGGCCACTTGTTTAGTCTAACATTTTGCACCCGCTCACTCTTTTTTTGGTTTCTTGATCTTGAACCCCCTGCCATTACATCGCTTTGCACCTTTATATAAACATATGGTATCCGTCACCCCTAAGGGGCCCAGTAAAAGAGGTGACTCTGGGGCACCCCATTTCTGCCCTAGAGTGATTTACTATAAATTGTTATTAGGGAATAGGTTGGTGGTAGGTGTGCTTAATTTGGCTTCACCACCGGTGCAAGGTATTTCAACACATTGGTAACCCAATTTAAAATTCTGGTAGCCATTGGGATTACAACATTGGTTATTTTAAATCCTGCTCGTTAGAGAGAATGTTCATAACTATGCAAATTCCCTTCAACCTTAGAGACCCCTAGCTCTACTTGTGGTTTGGGATTTCTTCCTCCTGAGTCAATGGGACCTTTTCCTCACTCATGTATTTTTCCTGATGAGGGTTTTTGTGTTTCACTGTTTTATGGAGTTTGACAAACTCCATAGGCATCTTCTTTTTGCATGGTGACACAACCTTAGATGCAGTGCCACTAAAATTACATTTTCTTGGGTGAACTACCGTTCAAGAATAGTAAGATGATCCCCGTCATACTTATCTTTTCCTTTGTGGGGCCAGAATACACCACCCTATGTGGAGTGCTGGGGGTTTACTTAGTAATTCCCTATCCCACTTCTTATGTGACAATTTTTGTTACACCAACATACTTTAAATGGCCTGTGGCAGTGGTTGAATTATTACTACGCATGTGTATTTTTACCGCAGGCTGAATTCTCTGCTGCAGTGCAGCACCCATAGGTAACCATTTTCCCAAAATAACCCCAGTCTTCTTTATTCGCCATTTCCTGTTTGTTAGTTTCTTCTTGGCTTTTACTCTGTTAGTTGAAACAGGTTTGAGTCCTTTGTGTGTTTTGCCTTTGGGGGCTTCAGCCCTGAAGCCCGCCCAGGCTCCAGTGGCTATAGGAAGGCAGGAAGTGAGGGAGGGTCCCAAAACGTCCCTGTCCTTTGCCTCTAGCTGTGCCTGAGTGAAACCAGTCCCGACTGGCCGGAGTATGCTGTGCGATTAGACAGCCTAGGCTGTGAATCAATAGGAAATTGCTTAAAAGGCAAGGTTTTTGGGTTTAGAGGCAGGGTCGACCACTGGCGAGGAAAATAGGAAGCAGAAGACGTGAAGAGACGCCAGCAGCCCCCCTGGGCCACAAAGTGCTCAGTGAAGCCCTACAGCTGTGCTGACCCAGTTTTCAAAATCGACTGGGAAGACCTGCATGGGACTTCCTCCCTCCCTTAGGTTAGTGGGAGCAACTAGCCTCAGGCTAGTGGGACCAACTATCCTCAAGACAAGCTTCCATTTGAAGCAACCCCCGACTTGTGGTGCCTCACCAGAGCTGCAGAAGCCTAATTCCAAGGGTCCAGTCGCATCATCTTGCGAAGTCTGAATCCGTCCCAATCTTCGTGGGCATCCAGAGGACCCTGTAGAAGCAGGAAATCTTGATCCAGAGTCCACTCACCAGAGTCCAGGACCGAGGGAGCAAGCCACTTCCAACCAGAGCTTTTTGTTCTTTATTGGTGCTGAGAAGAAGGCACCAAAACACAGAAATGTCGCTGAAACAAAGGAAATCAGTCCCTCTCCCGAGTACTGCCACAGGAGCCCACTAGACATCCTCTCTTTCGTCACCACCACCAAGGTCCAGGAACAAGGATATGCCAAGAAGTAGTAAGGACAAAACTAGCTGGCGGGCTTTTGGTTTTCACCTTTTAGCCGCAAGTTGTGCTACCTACCTTGGGAAGTGATTTTTGAAGTTGATCTCAACTCAACTCCCTGGCCTAACAGCTTGTGCTCTCTAAAACGTAGCTCACTTGAGTTAGTGATTTCTTCTGACCTTACTAACTTTGTCAAGACTAAGAAGTGCTTCAGAGCTATTGACTCTGTCCAATGACTTTGGCTGTCCTGGCTCCCTTAAAGGCATTAATCTGAACCTATTGGCTTTGGCTGTACTTGTTCCCACATAGGTTTTAATTGTTGACACTTATTGCTGGGATAAGAGTTTACCTGCATCCCTTTGGGAGATTGGTATTGTTTTACAGTCTGTTGAAAGTATGTTCTAAATCTTATTCTAACATTTCCTTCCTTAAACAACCCAATAACTGAATTAGTAACCAAAATAAGTGTGATACTGACCTTTACTCCAGTCACTCCGTGTGTTGGAACATGTGTTAGCATAAGAAAACGCCCAAAAAGACTGAGGGCAAAAAGACAGAAGCCCAAGAGCCCAGCCCCATTTGTCCACATATGACATGCATTACTTACCGTAAAAGCATTTGATGGTTGTATCTGCTTAGATTCACATGCTGTGCATATGGTCCAACATCCAGTGGTAACCGCGTAGTATTGCATCTGGTCTTTCGAGAATCTAAAGGGGACGTCGACATGGGCATGCCTGTAACACTATCCCTACGTGACGTGTAGTGTACCCAAAATCCCTCACGTATCTAGGACCCTCCGATTGTATTTTTTCTGCAAAGAGGGAGCCTTGTGATTATCGTGATTACAGAAGAGAGAGAGAGAAAGTGGTAAGACGTCTATGCTCCTTCAATCCGAGCGGGGAGGAAGGGTGGGCGCAAGTGAATCTAAGCAGATACAACCATCAGAAATGCTTTTACGGCAAGTAATGCATGCCTTCTGATGTTTGTTAATCTGCTTAGAATCACATGCTGTGCATAGACTAGCGAGCAGTTCCCGAAGCTGGAGGTGGGTTGTGAGAAGGAACAGTAGTGAAAAGATGTCTTCGAACTGCCTGTCCCAACTGAGAATCAGACCTACAATGAGTGTCTAGGCAATAGTGTTTTGTAAAGGTGTGTACAGAACTCCAGGTTGTTGCTTTGCAAATAGATTCAAGGGGAACATTTGCAATGAACGCTATGGATTGCCCAGTGCCTCGAGTGGAATGTGCTCTAAGCTTGAAGGGCAGTTCTCTCTTAGCAAGATTGTAGCAGAGTGTAATGCATTTGACAATCCACCTAGTGATAGTGGATTTTGAGACTGCATCTTTTTTTCCTGCCGCCACCGAAACGAATTAGTCTTTCTAAGTGGTTGAGTTCTTTCCATGTAGAAGAACAAGTTACTTACCAACTTTCTTTCGACTGGATGTTCCTCCAACGCATTCCACATCTTCGACATGTAATGTCCACAGCTGTGCACTTCGGAAACTTTCGGCAGAGGGCATTCTGCATCGATGGCTTCGGGTCCAAGTCCCTCGAGGACAATGTCACAGGATGTTATAAATAGGACGCACGGCGCCCATAGCCTCAGTTTATGTTTTTTCCCCCAGAACGTGCCTGCTGGACTGCACTTAGCCTTGCGGAAACGGAAGCTGCAATCGCATAGGGAATTCGCCTGAGGGGCAGGCTGGGAGGGCGATGTGGAATACGTTGGAGGAACATCCAGTCGGAAGAACGTTGCCAGTTGGTAAGTAACTTGTTCTTCGAATGGATTGTCTCCTCCAACGCATTCCACATCTTTGACAGACTCCCAAAACAGTACCAGTAAATGAAGGAGCGAAAGGAATTTAGAATACCCAATTAGATTGCGGAATAAAGAACCGCCTTCCCAAAGGCCATATCCTGACCATGGATGGTATCCAGGGAATAATGTTTTACAAATGTATGCATTGAATCCCAAGTAGCGGCATCACAAATATTCCTAATAGGAACACCCTGCTGGAGGGCAGTGGAAGTAGCCATGCTCCTAGTGGAATGAGCTCTCAACCCTTCCGGAGGGTCTTTACCCGCCAACCGGTAACACTCCGTAATGGTAAGGATAATCCACCTGGACAAGGTCTGTTTGGTAACAGCCTGGCCCAATCGGAGTCCAGCATATCCTACAAAGAGTTGATCGTCCACTCAGACCCTGGACATCCTAGAAATGTAAAAGCCAAGAGCTCTCCTAGGATCGAACTGATGGAGTTGCTCCTCTTCCTTACCAGGATGAGGAGGAGGGTAGAAAGATAGAAGAACCACCTTTTGACTCAAATGATATTCAGAGACTACCTTAGGTAGAAAAGAAGGACATACTCTCAGTACAACCCTGTCCTTGTGAAACACAGTAAAGGGTGGCTTAGCTGAAAAGGCCTGCAATTCACTCGCTCTGCGCCGGAAGTAACTGCAACCAAGAACCCCCACACCCCACCAACTCCCACGGGTGAGAGCAGATCCTCTTGGTGGGGAAGCCAGCGTGGAAGGCAGATTGACATTTCCAGAAGTTCTTGGTACCACGCTCTCCTGGCCCAACCCAGAGCAATGAGGATCATGTGGGAAGCGAACCTCCGTAACCTCTGCAACACTTGAGGAATGACAGAGACTGGAGGAAACGCGAACAGCAGTGGGAAAGACCAATCCACCACAAACGCATCTCCTAAGGATCCTCTTAGAGGAAATTCCCTTGAGCAGAATCTCTCGCACTTCCGGTTGACACTGGTGGCGAAGAGATCCCCTTGCGGGGTTCCCCAAAGGGCGAAGTACTCTCGAAGGACTTCCTAAGCCAACTCCCACTCTTGAGAGACTGCTCTGCCTGCTCAGAGCGTCCGCCACCGCATTTTCGTCGCCGGCCAGATGAACTGCCGAGATCGAAATTTCCTGCTGGATGGCCCAGAACCAGAGCTGCACTGCTTCTCTGCACAACGGGAGTGAACCTGCCCCCCCTTTTTTGTTGAGGTAACGCATGGCCACTGGGTCGTCCGTCATGACCAGGACACTCTTACCCCGTACCGAGGGAAGAAAAGCCTTCAGGGCTAATTGATGGCTCTCAGCTCTAACAGATTGATGCAGAGTCTGGACTCCGACAGAGACCAACGACCGCTGGCGGTGAAGTTGTTGGCATGAGCGCCCCATCCTGTGATGGAAGCGTCCGTCACGACAGTCACCTCCGGCCACGGTTGCCAAAACAGTTTTCCCTTATTCAGGTTCCCTTTGTTCACCCACCACAGAAGGTCCTGGGAGACCGAGCGTGGGATCTGAACAGGATCTGGCACCACGATGGCCGAAGATTGACTTGCGGTTGTGTGCTTTGTGCTGTGTACATGTTCATCTTTGTCGCCAGGGTGCGACTTCCCCATAGCAGTGCCTAAGCCGTGCCTAGCAGGACCGGGGACAGACTATGCGGAACGTGAGCGTTCTGTCGAAAGCTCAACAACCTCCGATTCGACGGTATGATAGTCACTGTCAAATCTGCTGGCAGCGGGAGAAAATTTGGCCTTCGACATACCGTAGGCCGCCCACCGCTTGACTCTACGCTCCTTTAATGTCTTAGGACTGAGAAGCTTTCAAGCCGCGCATCCTTCCTCCTTGTGATCGAGCGGCAAGCACCAGTTACACCGTCTGTGCCTATCTTTCCGAGGGAATTTGCTCCTACAATTAGGGCAAAACCTAAATTGAGTCCTCTCCATAGCTGAGGATGGGCAGAGTGATGAAGACCGAAAGGGAAAGAGGAAGGAAAGGGAAAGGCATTCTCAATTTGTATAGACATTTCAACCCCGACCCCACTCTCCCTACTGTATAGGCTGGCGGAAGGCCAGGCTACGTGGTCGGCAGCGGCGACTGGATCAACGTCCGTCGAGTTCTTGAAGGTCTTCGGCGGAGGTCTGTAACAGCCATCGAAATAAAAGACGGATAGGGTGATAGGGTTATTTTATATACTTATTCTACCAAAGGTCGATGGGATAATAAGCAAAGTCTTTGACGAGCTCCGCATCAAGGCAACCAGTATGCTGGGTGGAAAAAAACAATCTGAGGGACCCAGACGCATGAGGGATTTTGGGTACACTACATGTCACGTAGGGATAGTGTTACAGGCACTCCCATGTCGACGTCCCCTTTCGATTCTCGAAAGACAAGATGCAATACTCTGCGGTTACAAGCACAGCATGTCATTCTAAGCAGATTAACAAACATCAAAATTATATATTGGGGGCGGGGATGGAAGTAAATTTGAAAAAAAATGTATAAAGGTAAGATTGGGGTACTGCGGGAGGGATATATATATATATATACATACATATACATACACACATATATATATGGGTGTATGTATATATACATGTACACACATATACATACATATATACGGGATACATTACTCACCGTAATCGTATTTCTGATGCTTGTATCTGCTTAGATTCACATGCTGTGCATAGGCCGACATCTAGTGGAAGCTGCAGAGTATTTGTTTTTCGAAACTCGAAAATTGGGCGTCGACACAGGGCGTGCCAGTAATACTATCCCTAGTGTGACGTCCACTGTACCCATGATCCCTCAAGCGTCTCGGACCCTCAGATTGTATTTTTTCTGACATGAGGTAGCATGAGGAGTAGCGCGAGTACAGATGATCCAAGCGGATAGAAGATAGATAAGATAAGACTACAAGCATCCATGCGGCTTCTCTCAGAGGGGAGGAAGGGTGGGTCGCATGTGAATCTAAGCAGATACAAGCATCAGAAATACGATTACGGTGAGTAATGTATCCCTTCTGAGGCTTGTGGAATATGCTTAGATCACATGCTGTGCATAGATTAGCGAGCAGTACCTGAAGGAGGTGGGATGTGAGAAGGGTCATGAGCAAATAAATGTCTTAGAACCGCTTGTCCCACTTGAGTATCTGTCTTGGAATGGGTGTCAATGCAGTAGTGCTGAGTAAAAGTGTGAATAGAGCTCCAAGTAGCTGCTTTGCAAATGGTGTCAAGGGGAACATTTGCAATGAAAGCCAGAGTGGCCCCAATGCCTCTTGTCGAGTGGGCTCTGGGCGTAAAAGGCAAAGTTTTGTCAGAAAGAGAGTAACACAACTGGATACAGTTGAAAATCCACTTGGAGATGGCACCCTTAGAGACGCGATCTCCCTCTTTGCCTGTGGCTACGGAGACAAACAGTTGATCTGTTTTCCTAAGCGGTCTGGTCTTGTTTACGTAGTAAAGGACCGCCCTACGCACATCTAGGGTGTGTAGTTTAACCTTAGCAGAGCTTTGTGGGTTTTGGAAGAAAGCCGGAAGCTCGATGGACTGGTTTACATGGAATTTGGAAATAAACTTAGGTGAGAACCTAGGGTGTATCCGTAAAACCAGCTTATCCTTATGAATAGTAAAGAAAGGATTCTGCACTGACAGAGCCTGAATTTCACTGACCCTTCTTATGGATGTAATGGCTACTAAGAAGGCAGTCTTATAGGTCAGGTGTTGAGACTTGTCTTATGCATGGGCTCGAATGGGGGGCCATGAGTTTAGTTAGCACCACGTTCAGGTCCCATCCTGGTGGTGGGTTAGATATAGGAGGATGAAGTCTCTTTACTCCCTCCATGAAGGCTTTAACCACGGGTACCTTCCACCACGACACCTTGCTATGTGAGGTGGTGTACGCTGACAGTGCTGCCAGGTGTACCTTTAGTGAGTTGAAAACCAACCCTGCGTCCAGCAGGTGGAGCATGTATGTCACGATTGTGGAAGGACTTCAATCAACTGGGTTGATTTGTTTATACTGGCACCAGATAACGAATCTCTTCCATTTGTCGAAGTAGCAATGCCTCGTGTTCGGTTTCCTAGACTCTTTTAGGATGTCTATACACCTCTGTGGTAAATTGAGATGTCCAAACTATGACCTCATGAGCCATGCTGCTAGGTTCATGGAGTTGGGTTGAGGATGCACCTTCTGACCTTGGTGCTGGGACAAAAGGTTGTACCAGCCCGGGAGTTTGAGGGGATCGCACACCGAGAGTCTGCGTAGGTGTTGAAACCACGGTTGTCTCGCCCACATGGGAGCAACTAGGACGAGCGTCATTGACTCTCTGTTCATCTTGTTCACCACCTTCCTGATGAGGAGTTGGTGGAAAAGCATACGCAAACATCCCTGACCAGTTCATCCACAGGGCGTTCCCCAGGGAGTCTGGTTGGGGAAACCTGGATGCGAATCCTGGGCACTGTCTGTTTTCGCTTGTGGCGAATAAGTCTATAGTGGGGAAACCCCACTGACAGAAGAGATCTTCTACGATGTCTCTGTGTAGACACCATTCGTTTTCCTCCGGAAGGGGATCTCTGCTCAAAGCGTCCGCTAGAGAATTGAGATCCCCTGGAACATGTTGAGATGACAGAAAGATGTTCCGTCTGAGTGCCCATATCCAAATTTTCTGGGCAAGTCTGGACAGATTTGGCGACCGAGTCCCTCCTTGCTTGTTCAGGTAGAACATGGCTGTCGTGCAGTCCATCCGGATCTGTACCGACAGGTTCAATAGGTGGGGCTCGAACGCTTGAAGTGCTCTGAAAACTGCCAGAAGCTCTAGCAGGTTGATGTGATTCTTGGCCACTGTGAGACCAGAGACCCTCAGCTGTGTGGTGGAGATGGTGAGCTCCCCATCCTGTCAGGCACGCGCCCGTTGTGACTACCGCCTGTATCTTGGGATCGTAAAAGGGTTTCCCCTTGGATAGATTGTCTCTTGTCCACCAGTGGAGGCTTTGTACAAGTGTTGGCGAAACGACCACTAGATCATCCCACTGACCACTTGCCTGAGACCACAGTTTCGCCAACCATTCTTGCATGGGACGCATGCTCAGGTGCGCGTGGGGGACCAGGTAAATACATGACGCCATCATGCCCAGCAAACGCATTGCTTTGCGTTCTGTTATCTGGCGACTGGTTTGATATTGCGGAATTTGCAGTAGTATATTCCGAATTCTTTCCTCTGAAGGAAAAGCCAACCGCTCTTGAGTATTTAGAACAGCTCCTAGGAACTGCTTGGAGGTGCTGGGCACCAGACTTGATTTTTTCTCGTCTATGGAGAAGCCCAATTCGAAGAGGAGGTCGATAGTTCTTTGAATGTTTGTCCTGCAAATTACTGGGGTCTCCCCCGTGATGAGCCAGTCGTCCAGATAAGGGTACACTGGGATTGCCTCCCTGCGTAGGTGTACCGCCGCCACCGCCAGTACCTTGGGGAATAGCCTTGGAGACGAGGCTATCCCGAAGGGCAGTACCTTGAACTGGTAGTCAACTGTCCACCTTGAAGCACAGATATTTTCTGTGCGCTGGGAACATGGAAATATGAAAATAGGCATCTTTCATATCCAATGTTGCCATGTAATCCCCTTTTTTAGGAGGGGAATTACCTCTTGGAGAGTAGTCATGCGAAATTTTTGGGGCTTGACATACTTGTTTGCAGGCCGTAAATCCAATACTGGGCGCATTGTCAAATCTTTTTTTGGCACAAGGAAGTAAGTTGAATAAATACCCTTGTTTACCTGGTGTCCCGGGACGAGTTCTATCGCGTCCTTTGCGAGAAGAATTTCATTCTCGGAGTAGGATCTTCTGGTGGTCTAAGGAGTGTATTCTTTGTCGTGGAGGGTGGTTTCGGGGACGCTCTAGGAGTTCTATGCAGTATCCTGCGGACACTGTGGACAGCACCCATCTGTCTGATGTGATCCCTTCCCAAGCTTGGGTGAAGATGGAAATGCGTCCCCCTACTGGGGATGCGTGAGAAGGGACCCTGAACGGAGCGTCACTGTTTTGGTGGAGGCGTGCCCCCTCCTTTATTGGGACTGCTTTTACCCCTACCACGACCTCTTTTGTTACCCCTGCCATAATTCTGGGTAGACTGCTGGTTAGTGTTCCATGTAGTACCCTGGCCTTGGGAATAGTTACAGCCTCTTTGGGAGTTTTGTCCGCGAGGCCGACGAAAATTGCCATTCCCTCTCTGGTTAGGGGGTTTGTTGCCCTAGGGACTTGAGTGTCTCGTACTCGTCCTTGGCATTCTTTAGTGCGTCCTCGACCGCCTTTCCAAACAATAGATCTGGCTCCACCGGCTTATCTATCAATGATGCTTGGGTCTCGGCCTTGAAACCAGACTGCCGTAGCCAAGCATGCCTCTTGATGACCGTGCTTTCAGCAATTAATCTGCCAGCGTTATCCGCGGCATCAAAGGTTGATTTTAAAATGCAACCTGATATGGCTCTCCCCTCGGCCGAAACTTGTGCCAATTGGCTTTTTAAGGGTTCTGGGGCGGAGTCTATGAGAGCCGCGACTTCTTCCCATTGATGGCAGTTGTAACTAGCCAGCAGGGTGGTGGAGTTTGAAATCCTTGCCTGGTAGGCGGAAGTGGAGGCTACTTTCCTGCCCAAGCCATAAATCTTCTTGCTCTGCTTGTTGGGGGGAGCTTCGGACGATGACAAGGGTGTTCCCGCCCTCTTACGGGTGTAACAACCAGGGAGTCCGGTTTGAGATGTCCCCTTATGTATAGTGGGTCAGATTGGGCTGCCCTGAAAAGCTCTTCAATTCTGGGGTTTACTGCCCTAGTGAGATTGGGGTTAACAAGGGAAGGGTCTATCCTCCTTTGTATTGACTTAAGGATAGGGATGGCCTGAGCAACATGTCTCCTCTCTCCCACCAGTTCCTCTGCAAAGTCCCTCTCTTCCTGAGCACCTTGGGTGTCAATGTGGAAGTGCTGTGCCGCTCTGGACAGGACCTCATTCAGGAGAGGTTGGTTGTCGGCCGGGGAGTCGGTAACCCCGGGCTCTTTCTCTACTGGGGAATCTACCCTGTATGTATCTGGGTCGTCCTTGACCCTTCTGGTGTAAAAGAGAGAGTGTTCCGGGTTCTTGGCATAGAAATCTGTCAATGATGACATCCTTGACATTACTCTATGTCCGCACTGGACCATTCGTTTGAACTGGGAATAACTCTTTCCTGGAGTGCTTTCTCGGTTTTATCCTGACTAGACCTACTGGTTTGAACAGGGGTCTTAGGGACAACAGATTAAGATTTGTCCTGGCTAGACCTACTGGCCTGAACAGAGGCCTTAAGGACAGGGGTCTGAGACTTGTCCGTCTGTTTAGGTTGAGTAGAATGTAGTTTAGGAGAGTAAGTAGGCTGGGACTGCTTACTTCGTTGTTTTCCCCCCCTCCCCGTGGGTGGAAGAGTGCTTCCCCGACTTATGGGCCCTATCAGAGCTTTTCGATGCCTGGCTCGAAATTCGGGGGTAGAGTCCCTGTCTCTGGAGAGTGTAAGGGATTCGGTAGCAGCCTTGCCGCTGCCTGCAGACGCCGACTCCTGGAGTGCGGCTTGGGGGTAGAGGTCAGCGTCGTCCTCCGATGACCGAACCGCAGTCACTAAGGGGTGCGAGGCACTTTTAGCAACAGTGGAGGGTTGCTTGGTGTCATGAGGCGATCTCGAACGCCCAGAGGACACCGACTCGGTGGACCGTTCTCTATGTGCCTCTTGCCGAGAACTCGACGTGCGCGTCGAGTCTCGGTTGGACTTCTGTTTGCTGGAAGTGGTGTGGGTAGCGCTCGTGTCGCCGGGGGTCTTCCCCATAGCTGCCCTGCCGGACAACCTTCCGAGGTCGGGGACTTGCGCTTGGCTGTCCATCGACGCCACATTGCCCTCGCCGTCCGAAAGTACGGCGTCGCTGCCATCGCTGAAGGCACCCTCTGCGGCCATGGCCTCTTGTCGCCTGGCATGGTGGGCCCAACGCTTTGTCGAATGGTCCTTAAGGGTCTTCGGTTTAAACCAACTGCACGCTCTGCAATTCGCCTCAGGGTGGTCCCTCGGCAAGCAGAGGTTACATGTGGCGTGTCTTGTCAACCCAAGGATACTCGCGGTTGCACTTGGGACAAAATTGAAAGGGGGTACCCTCCATACGCACCCTATGGCAGTGGGCTGGGTGTGTAGGAATATAAGTAATGTACCTATATTAAACAGAGTGTAGGATATGTGCCACCCCCCACTCTCCCTACTTGCAGGGCCGAGTCCAGAGGAATTCCGAGGCCCGGGCCGAGGCCAGAGGCCTTCCGAGGCCCAAATCCGTCGCTGTAGTCCGACAGTTGAATTTTCTCCGATCCGGCGTCGAGTGTCGATGTTCGGAGACTCGACGTAGAGGTGGAATAAATGGGGAAATATATAACAGTATTAGAAAAATCTGACTAAGTCAGTGAACTCCGCTCAGTGCTTCCGACCAGCATGGCGGAAAAAAACAGGATCCTAGACGCGTGAGGGATCATGGGTACAGTGGACGTCACACTAGGGATAGTATTACTGGCACGCCCTGTGTCGACGCCCAATTTTCGAGTTTGGAAAAACAAACTGTAATACTCCGCAGCTTCCACTAGATGTCGGCCTATGCACAGCATGTGATCTAAGCAGATTCCACAAGCCTCAGAAATGGTATACATTACTCACCGTAATCGTATTTCTGATGCTTGTATCTGCTTAGATTAACATGCTGTGCATAGGCCGACATCTAGTGGAAGCTGCGGAGTATTACAGTTTGTTTTTCGAAACTCGAAAATGGGCGTCGACACATGGCGTGCCAGTAATACTATCCCTAGTGTGACGTCCACTGTACCCAAGATCCCTCACGCGTCTAGGATCCTCAGATTGTATTTTTTCTGACATGAGGTAGCATGAGGGGTAGCGCGAGTACAGATAATCCAGGCAGATAGAAAGGTAAGACTACAAGCAACCATGCACCTTCTCTCAGAGGGGAGGAAGGGTGGGTCGCATGTGAATCTAAGCAGATACAAGCATCAGAAATACGATTATGGTGAGTAATGTATCCCTTCGGAGGCTTGTGGAATCTGCTTAGATCACATGCTGTGCATAGATTAGCGAGCAGTACCTGAAGGAGGTGGGATGTGAGAAGGGTCATGAGCAAATAAGTGTCTTAGAACCACTTGTCCCACTTGTGTATCTGCCTTGGAATGGGTGTCAATGCAGTAATGCTGAGTAAAAGTGTGAATAGAGCTCCAAGTAGCTGCTTTGCAAATGGTGTCAAGGGGTACATTTGCAATGAAAGCCAGAGTGGCCCCAATGCCTCTAGTAGAGTGGGCTCTTGGCGTGAAAGGCAGAGTTCTTTCAGAGAGTGAGTAACACAGCTGGATACAGTTAATAATCCACTTCGAGATGGCACCTTTAGAGACGCGATCCCCCTCTCTGCCTGTAGCTACGGAGACAAACAGTTGATTGTAAATAAAACCAGACCGCTAAGGAAAACATAGTAGAGGACCGCCCTACGCACATCTAGGGTGTAGTTTCACCTCAGCCGAGCTTTGAGGGTCCTGGAAGAAAGCCGGAAGCTCGGTGGACTGGTTTACGTGGAATTTAGATATAAACTTAGGTGAGAACCTAGGGTGTGTGCGTAAAACCAGTTTGTCTTTATGGACAGTAAAGAAGGGATTCTGTACTGACAAAGCCTGAATTTCACTGACCCTTCTTATAGAAGTAATGGCTACTAAGAAGGCCGTTTTATAAGTCAGGTGTTTGAGGCTGCTTTTATGCATGGGCTCGAAAGGGGGGCCCATGAGTTTAGATAGCACCACATTAAGGTCCCACCCTGTTGGTGGGTTTGAAATAGGAGGGTGAAGTCTCTTTACTCCTTCCATGAAGGCTTTAACTACTGGTACTTTCCACCACGAGACCTTGTTATGGGAAGTGGTGTATGCCGACAGGGCTGCCAGGTGTACTTTCAGTGAGTTAAAAACCAATCCTGCATCTAGCAGGTGGAGCATGTATGTAACAATAGTGGAAGGAGTGCAATCAACTGGGTTGATTTGTCTACTCTGGCACCAGATAACGAATCTCTTCCACTTGTCAAAGTAACAGTGCCTTGTGTTAGGTTTCCTAGATTCCTTTAGGATGTCCATACACCTCTGTGGTAAATTGAGATGTCCAAACTCTATGACCTCAGGAGCCATGCTGCCAGGTTCATTGAGTTGGGTTGTTGATGCACTGTTTGACCTTGGTGCTGGGACAGTAGGTTGTACCAGGCCGGAAGTTTGATGGGCTCGCACACATCCTGCGTAGGTGTGGGAACCATGGTTGTCTTGCCCACATGGGAGCAACTAGGACGAGCGTCATCGACTCTCTGTTCATCTTGTTGACCACCTTCCTGATGAGGAGTTGGTGGAAAAGCGTACGCAAACATCCCTGACCAGTTCATCCACAGGCCGTTCCCCTGGGAGTCTGGTTGGGGGAACCTGGATGCAAATCCTGGGCATTGTCTGTTTTCGCTTGTGGCGAATAAGTCTATAGTGAGAGAAGATATCTTCTACGACCTCTCTGTGTAGAACCCATTCGTGCTCCTCTGGGAGTGAATCTCTGCTCAGAGGATCCGCTAGGGAATTGAGCTCCCCTGGAACATTTTCTGGGCAAGCTTGGACAGATTTGGCGAACGAGTCCCTCCTTGCTTGTTCAGGTAGAACATGGCTGTCGTGCTGTCTGTCCGGATTTGCACCGACAGGTTTAGTAGGTGGGGCTCGAACGCTTGAAGCGCTCTGAATACTGCCAGAAGCTCTAGCACGTTGATGTGGTTCTTGGCCACTGAGGGAGACCAGAGACCCTGAGCTGTATGGTGGAGATGGTGAGCTCCCCACCTCGTCAGACATGCATCGGTAGCGACTACTGCCTGTACTTCGGGATCGTAAAAGGGTTTCCCCTGTGCAAGATTCTCTCTTGTCTACCAGTGAAGGCTTTGTACTAGTGTTGGCGAAACAACCACTAGATCGTCCCACTGACCACTTGCCTGAGACCACTGTTTCGCCAACCATTCCTGCATGGGACGCATGCGCAGGCGCGCGTGGGGGACCAGGTAAATACATGACGCCATCATGCCCAGCAAACGCATTGCTTTGCGTACCGTTATTTGGTGACCGGACTGATATTGCAGAATTTGCAGTAGTATATTCCGAATTCTTTCCTCTGAAGGAAATGTCAACCCCTCTTGAGTATCTAGGATTGCTCCTAGGAACTGTTTGGAGGTGCTTGGCACCAGGCTTGACTTTTTCTCGTTGATTGAGAAGCCTAATTCGTGGAGGAGGTCGATAATCCTTTGAATGTTTGTTCTGCAAATTTGTGGGGTTTCCCCAGTTATGAGCCAGTTGTCCAGATAAGGGTACACTGGGATTGCCTCCCTGCGTAGGTGTGCAGCCGCCACCGCCAGTACCTTGGCGAATACCCTTGGTGCCGAAGCTATCCCGAAGGGCAGTTCCTTGAACTGGTAGTGCCGACTGTCCACCTTGAAGCGCAAGTACCTTCTGTCCGCTGGGAACATGGAAATATGAAAATAGGCATCTTTCATATCCAAGGTTGCCATGTAATCCCCTTTTTTAGGAGGGGGATTACCTCTTGTAGCGTAGTCATTCGAAACTTTTGGGGCTTGACATACTTGTTGGCAGGCCGTAAATCCAATACTGGGCGCATTGTCAAATCTTTTTTTTGGCACAAGGAAGTAAGTTGAATAAATACCCTTCGTTACCTGGTGTCCCGGGACGAGTTCTATCACGTCCTTTGCTAGCAGATTGGCGATCTCCTCGAGGAGAATCTTCTGATGTTCTAAAGAGTGTACTCTTTGTCGTGGAGGATGGTTCCTGGGACGCTGCAGTAGTTCTATACAGTACCCTGCGGATACTGTTGACAGCACCCATCTGTCTGATGTGATCCCTTCCCAAGCCTGGGTGAAGTTGGAAATGCGTCCCCCTACTGGGGTTGTGTGAGAATGGACCCTGAACTGAGCGTCACTGCTTTGGTGGAGGCGTGCCGCCTCCTTTACTGGGGCTGCCTCTGCCTTTACCACGTCCTCTCCTATTACCCCTGCCGTAACCCTGGGTAGACTGTTGGCTGTTCCACTGTGTACCCTGCCCCTGGGAATAGTTTGATCGTCTCTGGGAATTTTGACCGCGTGGGTGACGAAAATTACTATTCCCTCTCTTGGTTAGGGGGTTTATTGGTTAACTGGCCAAGGGACCCGAGTGTGTTGTATTCGTCCTTGGCATTCTTCAGCGCGTCCTCGACCGCCTTACCAAACAGATCGGCTTCCACCGGTTTGTCCAACAATGATGCCTGGGTTTCTGCCTTAAAACCAGACTGCCGTAACCACGTATGTCTCTTGATAACAGTACCTTCTTCTATCATTCTGCCTGCGTTCTCCGCGTGGCGTCAAAAGTTGCTTTTAAAATGCAACCAGACACAGCTCTGCCCTCTGCTGAAATTCGTGCTAACTGGCCCTTTAAGGGTTCTGGTGCAGAGGCTATGAGTGCCGTGACTTCCTCCCACTGATGGCAGTTGTAGCTGGCCAACAGGGTGGTGGAGTTTGCAATCCTTGCCCGATAGGCGGACGTTGAGGCTACTTTCCTGCCGAAACCATATAGTTTTTTGCTCTCCTTGTCTGGAGGAGCTTCGGACGATGACAAGGGTGTTCCAGCCCTCTTACGAGTGTTAGTGACAACCAGGGAGTCTGGTTTCAGATGTCCTCTTATATAGAGAGGGTCAGACTGGGCTGCCCTGAAAAGTTTTTCAACTCTGGGATTGACTGCTCTGGTGAGGTTCGGGTTCACCAGGGACGGGTCTATTCTACGCTGAATAGACTTAAGGATAGGGATGGTCTGGGCAACAGGCCTCCTTTCTCCCACTAACTCCTCGGCGAAGTCCCTCTCTTCCTGGACACCGTGGGTGTCAATATGGAAATGTTCTGCTGCTCGTGCGAGAACCTCGTTCAGGAGGGGTTGGTTATCGACAAGGGAGTCGGTAACCGGGGCTTCCTTCTCTACCGGGGAATCTACTCTGTAGGTTTCAGGGTCTTCCTCTTCTTGGTCCTCATCTGCATAGTAGCGCGTCCCGGTTTGCTCTTCTACCATGCCAAAATCTTGGTCCTCACCAAAAGAAGTTTCTCCTTGATACAGTGAGTATGGCCGTGAGTATGGTTGTACCTCGAAGGGGTCTGCAGACGTCATCGGTGTCTCAAACCGGGGCTTCTTACTCGGGGGGGATAGGATCATTAGAGCCTGAGGATGTAGCCCCTTGTGGATTATATGACAGGAAATGGTCTGGATTTTTATCATAAAAGTCTGCCAAAGACGACATCCTTGACATGACCCTATCTATGTCATCACTCGACCATTTTTTGGAACTGGGAATGACTCTCTCAGAAAGTCTAGGAGATTTATCTTGAGTAGATTTGCTGGTTTTAGAAATATCAGCAGACCTGGTCTTGTCTGTCTGTCTGTTTAGGAGGAGTGGAGTGTTTCACAGGTGTGGAAGAGTGCAGTGGCTGCTTCTTCTGCTGTTTTCCCCCCTACCCTTGAGTGGAAAAATTTTTTCCCTGTCCCTTTGTGGCTCCGGAGGTTTTCGACGCCTGGCGTCGAGGATCGGGGGTAGAGTCCCTGTCCTTCGAACGTGGGGCCGCACTGATCTTGTCTGCGGGCTCCGACTCCTGGAGAGCGGCCTGGAGGTGGAAGTAGTCTTCGTCCTCCGACGATTGAACTTCTGTTAGGCTAGGGAGCGAGGCACTCTTGGCAAGAGTGGATGATTGCCTGGAGTCATGCGACGATCTCGATCGAGAACGCCCAGAGGACACTGATTCGGACCGTTCTGTTTGTGCCTCTTTCCGAGAACTCGACGTCGTCGAGTCTTGGTTGGACTTCGTGTGTTTAGTGTGAGTGGTGTGTGAAGCGCTTGTGTCGCCGGGGGTCTTCCCCATAGCCGCCCTGTCGGACGACCTTCCGAGGTCGGGGACCTGAGCTCAGCTGTCTTTCGACGCCGTAATGCCCTCGCCGTCCGAAAGCACGGCGTCGCTGGCATCGCTGAAGGCGCCCTCCGCTGCCTGGCGTGGTGGCCCAATGCTTCGTCGAACGGTCCTTAAGTGGCTTAGGTTTAAACCTACTACACGCTCTGCAGTTCGCTTCGGGGTGGTCCCTCGGCAAGCAGAGATTGCACGTGGCGCGCCTGTCGACCCAAGGGTATTTGCGATTGCACTTGGGGCAGAATTGAAAAGGGGTACCCTCCATACGCACCTTGAGGCAGCGGGCTGGTAAGTGTAGGAAATGTATAAGGTGCACCTATATACCAAGAATGCAGAGTATGTCCAACCCCCCACTCTCCCTACTTGCAGGGCCGAGGCCTTCATACACACATGCATACATAAATACATACAGCTGTGCATAGGCCGACATCTAGTGGAAGCTGCGGAATATTACAGTTTGTTTTCCGAAACTCTAAAATGGGTATCGACATAGGGCGTGCCAGTAATACTATCACTAGTGTGACGTCCACGTTACCCATGAACCCTCACGCGTGTAGGACACTCAGATTGTGTTTTTTCTGACATGAGGTAGCATGAGGAGTAGCGTGAGTACAAGCAGATAGATAAGACTACAAGCATCCATGTGCCTTTGTTAGGCAGAAACCTGTGCAGTTCCCTTAGGGACCACTGCAAAAGATTTAAGACTACAGGTGTTTGAAAGTAAACCCACTTGGTAGCAGTCTGTACCACACAGATTCACTTGGTAGCTGTTGCTGAGCAGTCAGACTTCCCTCAAGAAGAGTTAGGCAGTATGCAGAATGTACACAATAGGTACAGGGACGCAGTAGTACAAACAAACACTGACCAGAGCTTTGGTGTAAAAGTATATGACAATGCATTACTTACCGTAAAAGCATTTCTGATGGTTGTATCTGCTTAGATTCACATGCTGTGCATAGGTCCGACATCCAGTGGTCACTGCGGAGTATTGCATTTTGTTTTTCGTAGTCGAAAAGGGACGTGCGTTGTACCCACAATCCCTCACGCGTCGAGGTCCCTCTGTTTGTATTTTTCTGCCCTGAGGGAGCCTTCTAGACGTGAGTGAGTACAGAAAAGAGAGAAATATAGAAAAGGATGTCTATGTTCCTTCCATCCGAGCGGGGAGGAAGGGTGGGCGCATGTGAATCTAAGCAGATACAACCATCAGAAATGCTTTTACGGTAAGTAATGCATTGTCTTCTGATGTTTGTTAATCTGCTTAGAATCAAATGCTGTGCATAGACTAGCGAGCAGTACCCGGAGTTGGCGGTGGGTTATGAGAAGGAACAGTAGAAAAAAGATGTCTTAATACTGCCTGTCCCACCTGGGAGTCAGATCTCGAGTGTGCATCTAGACAGTAGTGTTTTGTAAAGGTGTGCACAGAACTCCAGGTAGCCGCTTTGCAGATGGACTCAAGGGGAACATTTGCAATGAATGCTATGGACGCCCCCGTGCCTCGAGTTGAGTGTGCTCTTGGCTTAAAGGGCAGTTCTCTCTTAGCAAGAGTATAGCAGAGAGTGATGCATTGAACAATCCATCTAGAAATAGTGGACTTTGAAACTGCATCCCCTTCTCTTCCTGCTGCCACCGAGACGAAGAACTGATTAGTCTTCCTCAGTGGTCTGGTTCTTTCCATGTAGAACATGACCGCTCTGCGCACATCTAGTGTGTGCAGAGTTTATTCTCCCAAGCTGGAAGGATTTTGAAAGAATGTTGGCAGTTCTATAGACTGGTTTACGTGGAATTTCGGAGCAAACCTTGGTTGCATGCGTAGAACCACCTTATCTCTGTGAACTGTAACGAAGGGGTCTAGAACAGAAAGAGCCTGTAGTTCACTTACTCTCCTGATGGAGGTGATAGCTATTAGAAAAGCAGTCTTAAGAGTGAGGTGTTTAAGAGATGCTTGTGCATGGGTTCGAATGGTGAGCCCATGAGTCTGGTAAGTACCACGTTAAGGTCCCATCCGGGAGCTGGGTCAGCTATCGGGGGGTGTATTCTCTTTACTCCCTCCATGAAGGCCTTTATAACAGGGATCTTCGACCACGACACTTTGAGTTGGGAAGTGGTGTATGCAGAAAGTGCCGCTAGGTGGACACTAGACCTGAATCCAATAAGTGGGTCAGGTATAGAACAATATGTGTGGGAGAGAAGTCAATCGGGTTGATGGTTTTTCCTCTGCACCAGATGACAAATCTCTTCCACTTGCTAGAATAGCAGTGGCGAGTTTTAGGTTTTCTGGCTTCCCTGAGGATGTCCATGCATCTCTGCGGGAGCTGTAGATGTCCGAATTCTATGATCTCAGGAGCCAAGCTGCTAAGTTCATGTTCTGGGGGCATGGATGCAGAGTCCTGCCCTTGTCTTGTGACAGCATGTTGTACGGGCAGGGGAGTTTCACTGGGGGAGATAGAGACATCTCCATCAAGTGAGCGAACCATGGCTGTCGGGCCCACATTGGGGCCACCGGTATCATGGTCATCTTGTGCACCACCTTGTTGAGAAGTGGAGTCGGGGGAAAAAGCGTAAACAAATTTCCCTGACCATTGCATCGACAGACCGTTCCCTTGGATTGGTTCTGGGGGTACCTGGAGGTGTAACTTTGGCATTGTGAGTTCTCCAGGGTTGCGAACAGGTCTATTTCTGGGAATCCCCATTGTGTGAAGACGATGTCTTCGTGCAGTCGCCATTCGTACTCTTCGGGCAGGGGGAAATCTCTGCTGAGTTTGTCTGCCAGTAGATTGAGTTCCCCTGGTACATGTTGTGACAGTAGGAACATGTTTTGTTTGAGAGCCCACTTCCATATATTTTGGGCCAGTTTGGACAGTCCTGGAGAGTGGGTCCCCCCCCCTGCTTGTTGATGTAGTACATGGCTGTGGTGCTGTCTGTAAGGACCAACACAGTCTTGCCTTGTAGGTGTTCCTGGAAGGCTTTTAGCGCCTTGAACACAGCTAGTATCTCCAGTAGATTTGTGTGTTTGGATGCTACGTTCGGAGTGCACACTCCGTGAGCAGTCTGATGGGATAGGTGAGCCCCCCCATCCTGTGAGGGATGCGTCTGTGGTTAGAGTGGCTTCCGCCGCGGGTGTGGCAAAGGGTTTCCCTCTTTCCAGGTTTTCCTTTGTCCACCACCGTAGCGAGAGAACCAAGGCCTGCGAGACCACCACTAGATCGTCCCATAGTCCGCTGGCCTGACACCACTGGCTGTTGCGCCACTCTTGCATAGGGCGCATGCGCAGGCGCGCGTGAGGTACCAAATAAATACACAACGCCATCATGCCTAGCAAGCACATTGCTTTGCGTACCGTCACCTCTCGACCGGTTACATATTGAGGGATCTGAAACAGCATGTTTTGGACCCTCTCGTTGGAGGGGAAGACGAGGCCGCCCTTTGTTTGAATAAGAGCCCCTAGGAATTGTTTGATTTGGCTGGGGTCTAGGCTGGACTTCTTTTCGTTGATGGAAAAGCCCAACTGGAACAAAAGGTCTACCGTCTTTTGGGTATTGGAGAAGCATGTTTCGTAAGAATCCCCTGTTATGAGCCAGTCGTCGAGGTAAGGGTAAACTGGGATGGACAACCTGCGCAGGTGGGCCGCTGCCAGTACCTTCGTGAATACCCTTGGTGCCGATGCTATGCCGAAGGGTAGCACTCCGAACTGGTAGTGTTTGCCCTCTATCATAAACCTGAGGTATCTTCTGTGCGCTGGCAATATTAAAATATGAAAGTATGCATCTTTCATGTCCAATGTTGTCATGTAATCTCCCTGTGATAGCAGTGGGATCACTTCCTGTAAGGTCACCATATGAAACTTCTGGGGTTTGATAAACTTGTTCGCTGGGCGCAGATCTAATACAGGGCGCATGGTTAGATCCTTTTTGGGTACAAGGAAGTACACTGAATAAATACCTTCCGTTACCTGAGATAGAGGCACGACCTCTATGGCTCCTTTTTCCAGCAGTTGTACTTCTTGGAGAAGGATGGCAAGGTGTTCCGGTGTCATGCGTCATCCCCTCGGGGGTCTGTATGTTGGGGAACCGTTGAATTCGATGCAGTATCCGTGGGCTACGGTGGAAAGTACCCAGCGGTCTGACGTTATTCCCTCCCCTGCTGGGAGAAAGGATGTTATCCGGCCCCCGACCGGTGTTGCATGGGAGGGGACGCAAATCTTCGCGTCACTTGGTGTTGTTGGGGGCTTGGGAGCCTCTGGGGGTGGACCCCCGACCTCTCCCTTTGCCACAGCGCTGGCCTCTTTGGCTGTACTGCCCACTATTGGTCTGGTAATTGGTGGCAGGGTACTGTTGCTGCTGATTCTGCTGTTGGCGTTGGCCACGAAAAAAGCGTTTGTTGCCATAGCTGCGTCTGGTAGTGGGCTTAGAGATCTGGTCAAGAGTTTTGATAGTATTGAACTCTTTTTTAGCCATCTCCAGAGCCTCATCCACCGCTTTTCCGAAGAGGTTTGAGTCTTCAACAGGTTTATTTATTAAAGACGCCTGTGTCTCCGGTTTGAACCCTGAGTTGCGCAGCCATACATGGCGTTTTAGGAGTATTCCCTGAACCAGGGAACGTCCCGCTGTCTCTGCAGCATCCAGAGAGTTCTTTACAATACTCTGGTTGACCTGGGTTCCTTCGCCAATAGTTGATAGCAGGCGTGTACGTAGTGGTTCCGGCGCTTCTTCGGCGTCTTTGCGCAGTTTGGCCCACTGCGCGTCCGCGTAGCTAGCTAGCAAAGAATTGTTGTTCGCAATTCTTGCCGAAAAGGCAGCCGAGGATGTGACTCTCTTTGCAAGGGCATATAACCTCTTGCCCTTCTTGTCAGGTGGTGCCTCGCTGGTGGACAGCGGCACCCCTGCCCTCTTCCTTGTATTAGTTACTACAAGGGAATCCGGAATGGAATGTCCCCTGATGTACAGCGGGTCTGAGGGTGAAGGAGTGAAAAGTTTGTCAATTCTTGGATTAACTCCTCTGATTAGTGCGGGTGTGGATAGCGAAGGGATGATTCTTCTCTTCACTGAAGCGAGGAGGGGAATGGTCTGGCTGACCGGGGGTTTCTCCTTAATTACTCTTTCCACAAAGTCTATTTCAGGAGAGATCTCCCCAGTGTCCAGTTCGAAATGTGCTGCTGCTCTGCGCAACAGGGCATTGAACGTGGGCTGATCGTCAATGGGAGACGTGTTTCTAACAGGTGAATTGTCAGGAGGATTTAGGTTCAGGACATCAGTGTCCGAATATACTGATGGGGATTGCCAGGGATGAGAAGGTCCTTCTTCTGGATTTTCTCCGAAGCCTTCTCCTACCATGTCTGGGCTGTCTTCCAGACCTTCCTCCTGGTTCTGTCCCTCTTCACCGTCCACAAATTCATCCTCCTCTTCCAAGTATTGTTCCTCACCAGTGAGGTCATACACATTATGGAAATCTGAGGCTGTGTCCTGCTGGGGATTGAATAGTCTCGGATATTTGGCCCTGGGGTCCTCCGGAGGCCCTTCTCTTCTTCTCTTGGGAGTGGGAGGGTTCTGGGTCTTCATAAACCTCTCCATTCTCTCCATACAGAGATGGAGCCTTTCCATGGTTTCATGGGGTACCCCTGAGCGGTCTAGCGGGGGAAAATTAGTGTCATCTAGCTGAAAACGGCTGGACCTCTCCCATAACGTCGAGGAAAGTGTCCCGTTGCCTTCCGAAAAGCCTTCCGGTGTGCTGGGGGTCCCCCCGACTGAAGGGGGTAGTCCCTGTCTTTCTTCGGGCTTTTTCGGCGTGTCTTACGACCTTTGCGTAGCGCTCGACGTGTCTTTCGGCGTACGCTTTTGGGCGTCGGCTACAACGATCCTCGCCAAGCTCTCTGCGACTCGTTTGTCAGCGGAGAGCTGCGGTTTCGACGTTACGGGTGTCGATCGTTCTACGGCGGCGTGCGCTCTCTGCTGGTGCGCGCCGGCCGATGGTTTGGGGGCGGCACCCTTATTTGCCGAAAGCCCAGTCGCTGGTCGCGGCTGCGTTTGCGAGAGGGGCTTCGAACCTGAACGGTCCAAGGAGGCCGCCGGTGGAACCTGCGTCTCCTTGGGCGCTGATGCCTTCTTCGTCTTCGACGAAGAAGAGCCATGGGTTGTGTGCTTATGTGTGGTATCGTGTGCGTCAGTGTCGCCGGGGTGTTCATCCCCATAAGCAGGGCATGAGCCGAGGCCGGGGACAGACGACGAAGAGCGCGAGCGCTCTTTAGAGGGGTCTACGACTTCCGTAGCGGAGGTTGTGTTATCACGTTCCTCGTCACTGTCGGTGGTAGCAGCGGCGGGTGAAGGATCGGCCTTCGACATAGCGTAGGCCGCCCACCTCTTGAACCTATGGTCTTTTAGAGTCTTTGGCTTAAGAAGCCGACAAGCCGTGCAATCCTCCTCTTTGTGACCGAGGGGCAAGCAGCGGTTACACCGTGAATGCTTGTCCTTCCAAGTAAACTTGCCCTTGCAACGCGGGCAAAACCTAAAGGGTGTCCTCTCTATAGCCGAGGCAATAAATCGTGATAACGACCCCAAGGGAAAGGAAGGGGAAAAGGAAAGGCATTCTCAGAAAAGAACCAGAGATGTCCCACGACCCCACTCTCCCTACTGCATTTGGCCTGCGAGGCCAGGCCACATGTTCAGCAACGCCGAAGGATCTCCTCCGCTCGTCCCCTCCGTCGAAGATCTTGCTCGGCGGAGACAGCTTCACAACTGCGTCGAGGGAGGGATCGATGTGTTATATATTAAATAGGAAAACGACCAAAGGTCGAGGAGATGAAATCTGCAATGTCTCTCGAGGAGCTCCGCGTAAAGGCGACCAGTAGCTGGGCGGAAAAAAACAATCTGAGGGACCTCGACGCGTGAGGGATTGTGGGTACAACGCACGTCACTATAGGGATAGTATTTCAGACACGCCTTGTCGACGTCCCTTTTCGACTACGAAAAACAAAATGCAATACTCCGCAGTGACCACTGGATGTCGGACCTATGCACAGCATGTGATTCTAAGCAGATTAACAAACATCAGAAAATTACTTATTTAAAAACACACTTAATTTACACTAGCAAAAACGAGGTGAGTAAATTCAGCACACAGTCACTATCATATATATACAACCCTATTCACTTATTAGACAAGTCTTAGTGAGAAACACCACTTATTTTCAGACAGAGGTGAGCGCTTAACATAAGAGGACACTCTAATAAGTTATTAAAAAGGGAGGGGAAAAGGTAGTTATGGAAGCACACAAATTTCAATACTTTTACAAAGAAACCCAGTAAGGCAGGATAGGCAGAGTTCTACTGGAGAGCAAGGAAGTCAATTGCAAGGCCCACTCTTGGAGAGAGCAAGCAGAAGGGGTCCAGGTTCACACAGTGGGGTTATGCCCAAAGAGTCTCGTAGATAGTTCGCACAAAAAGGATGAAATTCAAGTCAGGAAAAGTTAGCTAGGTTGTCCCAGGCTAGCCCAGGTTAGAAGGTCGAGGCTTTACTGTCACCCCGAACAATCTGTCGCAAGGGATGCCAGGCGGGACACAGTACCTTAAGTGTGAAGGAAGCTCCAGCGGGGGCGGCAGTTCCTGGCAGCAGGTGCAAGTCGGTGTTTCGTCCAGAGGAAGAAGAGGTCTCGGCGTGGAGGAAAGATGAAGGTCGTTGCACTGCCACGGAAGAAACCAGCCGCAAAGTCCTCCGGTTAAAAGGTACTACCCTTCTCTTCGCGGTAGTCGTAAACCGTGGTATTCCGGTTGCCGGGGTGCTTGGCACGGGCAAGGCGGCCACGAGATGCTCCAGGAAGGTGAAAAGAAAACAAAACTGGTTATCCCCACCAGTCAAAGGAAGAAGACTCTCCGGACTGGAGATCTCTGTCGTCGGGAAAAGTGGTGAGACGGTTCAGCAGGGCTCCACCGATGGTGTCGTCGTTGCAGGTCGGCTCAGTTTCTCCCTCCTTGGATTCTTAGGTCCTGTGGCAACTTCTGAAGTTCCAGTCTCCAAAGCCCTGCTTTTATGCAGCACACCCCCATTCACTCAGCCTAGCTGTCAATCAAACATGCTAAGTGGTGGGCCAACCACACAAGAGTGCGACTTGAGTTACCTTGGTAACTCAGTCCAGGGTGCCTAAACCCCCTCCCACATCCCCTGTGGTACCCAGACAGAGTGGCACCACTTTCGGAGGCTTCTGTGGAGAAGCCTGCCAAAAAGTGGAACAAAGGGCTCGACTTGGGTTGGAGTCACAGAAGAGAACACAAACGCCATTTTAGAATCGAGTTCTGGCAAAAAATACCAACCAGTGAATTAATATCAAATAAACAAACCGGGTATGTACGAGGCTATAAGAATTAAATAATTCAAGTTGGTAGGCTCGAACAATGGGAAAATCCCATAGAGATATATTCGCGGTCGAATATAAAAAGTAGTATTCACTGCCACCAGCCAAAACTCGATCAGGGGGGACGGAGACGTGCCCCCTCGAACAACAGACCCCGGGGCAATCGAATTGCCCCGACCAGTACGTCCACAATATGATGGTTTGTACTGGTTTCTGTTCATAATTTGGGACTAGCAAAGTCAATGGTGACTTTACATGCCCTGGGAGACAGTAGTCAGTCCCAGGGTATGGAGTCTATGTTGGGGGGTCGCTACGACACCCCTGGGTTACGGCACGGCGGGTGCTGTGTAACCCATATAAAAAAAAACACGAGACCCTATGGAGTAAAAGACCCCATAGCCCATAAAACACATGGAAAGTTAAAGGAACACCTCAAATCATGTCTAAGAGTGGGAGCAAAAGAATCTCACTTAGCAGGAGAGAAAAAAATAAACCCCAACAATCCAGCAAAGCTGCTGGGGGACTCACTAGGTTTGGGAAATTAGCCTTACAGAGAATTCTCCCTAACACTATCAGAGGGGAAGAAGGGCGGGCACAAGCAAATCTAAGCAGATACAAGCATCAGAAATACGATTACGGTGAGTAATGTATCGCTTCTGAGGCTTGTGGAATCTGCTTAGATCACATGCTGTGCATAGATTAGCGAGCAGTGTTAGAAGGAGATGGGATGTGAGAAGGGTCATGAACAAACAAATGTCTTAGAACCGCTTGTCCCACTTGAGTATGTTTCTTGGAATGGTGTCAATGCAGTAGTGCTGAGCAAAGGTGTGGATAGAGCTCCATGTAGCTGCTTTGTAAATGGTGTCAAGGGGAACATTTGCAATGAAAGCCAGAGTGGCCTCAGTGCCTCTTGTAGAGTGGGCCCTTGGCGTAAAAGGCAGAGTTTTATCTGAAAGGGAGTAGCACAGCTGGATACAACTGACTATCCATTTGGAGATGGCACCCTTAGAGACGCAATCTCCTTCTCTGTCTGTAGCTACGGAGACGAGCAGTTTCTGTCTTCCTTAGCGGTCTGGTCTTGTCTACGTAGTAGAGGACCGCTCTTCGCACATCTAGTGTGTGTAGTTTCACCTCAGCAGAGCTTTTGGGTTCTTGGAAGAAGAACGGTAACTCAATGGACTGGTTAACATTGAATTTCGAAATGAATTTAGGTGAGAACCTAGGGTGAGTTCATAGAACCAGTTTATCCTTATGATCAGTAAAGAAAAGATCCTGCACTGACAGAGCCTGAATTTCACTGACCCTTCTTATGGATGTAATGGCTACTAATGCGGCAGTTTTATAGGTCAGGTGTTTGTGACTGGCTTTATACAAAAGGTTCAAAAGGGGGGGCCCAGGAGTTTAGCAAGCACCACATTAAGGTCCCATCCTGGTGGTGGGTTCGAAATTGGGGGTGGAGTTTCTTTACCCCTTACATAAATGCTTTAACCACTGGTACTTTCCACCATGACACTTATGGGAGGTGGTGTAGGCCGATAACGCTGCCAAGTGTACCTTGAGTGAATTAAATACCAACCCTGCGTCCAGCAGGTGGAGCATGTAGGTGACAATATTGGAAGGAGTACAATGAACTGGGTTGATGCGTCTATTCTGGCACCAAATAACTAATCTCTTCCATTTATCAAAGTAACAGCGACTTGTGTTTGGTTTCCTGGATTCCTTTAGGATATCCATGCATCTCTGTGATAGATTGAGATGGCCAAACTCTGACTTCAGGAGCCATGCAGCCAAGTTCATCTAAATGGGTTGAGGGTGCACCGTTTGTCCTTGGTGCTGGGATAGTAGGTTGTGCCAGCACGGGAGTTTGATGGGTTTGCACACTGCCAGTCTGCGCAAGTGCAGGAACCACGGTTGTCTCGCCCACATGGGAGCAACTAGGATGAGCGTCGTAGATTTCCTGTGCATCTTGTTGACCAACTTCCTCATCAGAGGAGTGGGTGGAAAAGCATAGGCAAACATCCCTGACCAGTTCATCCACAGGGCGTTTCCCTTGGAGCCTGGTTGGGGGAACTTGGATGCAAAGTCTGGGCATTGTCTGTTTTCGCTTGTGGCAAATAGGTCTATAGTGGGGAAACCCCATTGTGAGAAGAGCTCTCCTACGACTTCATTTAGACACCATTCGTGTTTTTCTGGGAGGGGATCTCTGCTCAAAGCGTCCGCTAGTGAATTGAGATCCCCTGGAACATGTTGAGATGACAGGTAAATATTCCGTCTGAGTGCCCATTTCCAAATTTTTTGGGCAAGCTTGGACAAATTTGGCGAACGAGTCCCTCCCGGTTTGTTTATGTAAAACATATCCGTCGTGCTGTCGGTCAAGATCTGCACTGACAGGTTCAACATGTGGGGTTCGAACGCTTGAAGCGCTCCAAAGACTGACAGGAGCTCTAGCAGATTTATGCGATTCTTGGCCACTGTGTGAGACCAGAGACCCTGAGCTGTCTGGTGAAGGAGGTGTGGGGACCCTGACAGGGACGCTTCTGTAGTGACTACGGCCTGCATCTCCGAGTCATAAAAGGGTTTCCCCTTTGACAGGTTCTCTCTTGTCCACCAGTGAAGACACTGTACTAGTGTTGACGAAACAACCACTAGATCGTCCCACTAACCACTTGCCGAGACCACTGTTTCGCCAACCATTCCGGCATGGGTCGCAGGCGTGAGTGGGGAACCAGGTAAATACATGACGTCATCATGCCTAGCAAACATCACTTTGCGCACCCTTATCTGGCGACCGGACTGATAGAGGAATTTGCTCCTAGGAACTGTTTGGAGGTGCTTGCCACCAGGCTTGATTTTTTCTCGTTGACTGAGAAACCCAATTCGAAGAGGCGGTTGATCGTTCTTTGGATGTTGGATCTGCAAATTACTGGGGTCTCCCCCATGATGAGCCAGTCGTCGAGATAAGGGTACACTGGGATTGCCTCCCTGCGTAGGTCTGCCGCCACCACTGCCAGTACCTTGGTGAATACCCTTGGAGCCGAGGCTATAACAAAGGGCAGCACCTTGAACTGGTAGTGCTGACTGTCCAGCTTGAAGCACAAGAATTTCTGTGCGGTGGGAACATAAAATATGAAAATAGCCACCTTTCATGTCCAATGTTGCCATGTAATCTCCTTTTTTAGGAGGGGGATTACCTCTTGGAGAGTTGTCATGCGAAACTTTTGGGGCTTGACATACTTGTTTGCAGGGCGTAAGTCTAATACTGGGCGCATTGTCAAATTTCTTTTGGTACAAGGAAGTAAGTTGAATAAATACCATTTTTTACCTGGTTGCCCGGGACAAGTTCTATCGCGTCCTTTGTGAGAAGATTGACGATTTCCTCGAGGAGGATCTTCTGGTGGATCCAGGGAGTGAATTTGTCGTGGAGGGTGGTTGCGGGGACGCTCCAGTAGTTCGATGCACTAACCCGCGGACACTGTGGACTGCACCCACCTGTCCGAGGTGATCCCTTCCCATGCTTGGGTGAAGTTGGAAATGCGCCCCCTACTGGGGATGCATGGGAAGGGACCCTGCGCGGAGCATCACTGTTGCTAGCAGGCGTACCGCCTCTGCCTGGGCTGCCTCTCCCTCTACCGCAGCCCCTCTTGTTACCTCTACTGTAACTTTGGGTACCTTGTTGGTTGTTACCCCACGATGTAACCTGCCCCTGTGAGAAATTGGAACCCCTATGGGAATTTTGTCCGCGTGAGCGACGAAAATTATCATCATTCCCTCTCTGGTTCGTGGATTTGTTAGTCAATTGTCCCAGGGACTTTAGGGTATCGTATTAATCTTTGGCAGTTTTGAGTGCCTCCTCTACTGCTTTGCCAGACAAGACATTCGGTTCCACCGGCATGTCGATAAGAGTAGCCTGGGTCTCAGGTTTAAACCCTGTCTGAGCCAAGTGTGTCTCAAAATGACAGTGCTCTCTGCGATGAGCCGGCCTGCATTATCTGCGGCGTCAAAGGTCGTCTTAAGAATGCACCCGGACACTGATTTACCCTCGGACGCATTTTGGGCCAACTGGCCCTTTAGTGGTTCAGGTGCAGAGGCGATAAGGGCAGCTACCTGCTCCCACTGGTGGCAATTATTGCTTGCCAGCAGAGTGGTGATATTGGCGATTCTTGCCTGGTAAACGGAAGTGGAGGCCACTCTTCCCAACCCATAAATCCTCTTGCTCTCCTTATCTGGGAGAGCTTCAGATGATGAGGTGTCCCCGCTCTCTTTCTGGTGGTAGTGACTACCAACGAGTCGGGCTTAAGCTGGCCCCTTATATAAAGTGGGTCTGACTGGGTGGCCCTGAATATTTTTTCAATTCTGGGGTTGACAGCTCTAGTGAGATTAGGGTTGAGGAGGGAATGGTCAATTCTGCGTTGAATGGATGAGAATTGGTATGGCTTGGGCAATGGGTTTTTTATCCCCCATCATTTCCTCTGCACATTCCCTTTCCTCTTGAGCCCCTTGAATGTCCAAGTGAAAGTGCTCTGCAGCTCTAAGTAAGACCTCATTTAGAAGAGGCTGATTATCCACAGGTGAGTCAGTGACTGGTAGGTCTTTGTTAACAGATGAGTCTAGATTATAGACCTCTGCCTCGTTGTCCTCCTCATCATCATCATCATCATCCTGGTCCTCGTCTCCGTAATAACAGACTCCTGCTTGGTCATCCAGCATTTGTATGTCTGGGTCATCAGCATACTGGTGGTAGGGTTGAATAGAGAATAGGTCTGAAATCAGACCTTGAGCTGGAGCTTCATTATGAGGTCTTTTACTAGGAGGCTGAGGGTCCCTGGATCTTGAAGGAGTGGAGTCAGGTGGGCTCTGATAGCTCAGAAAATGATCTGGGTTTTTGGCATAGAAATTAGCCAAAGAAGACATTCTTGACATCCTCTCGATGTCCTCAGAGCTCCATTCCCTGGAACTGGGGATGAACACCTCTTGCTGCGGTTACTCTACTGTTCCTACGTCCTGTGGGATAACTTTAGGTCTAGTGGCCGAAACAGGGGTAGTGGACTTCTCTTTGTCTGAAGATTTAGGTTTGTCCTTCTGGGCCTGGGGTACAGAAGCTATGTCCAAGGACCTCTTCTGCTGTTTGTCTCCTTTACCCTGGGTAGAGGAGTGTTTCCCTGATTGCTTGGCCTTCTCAGAATCGACGCCTGGCGCCGGGATTCGGGGGTGTGTAGGCTAGTCTCCGTTTCTTTAGAGTGAGAACGTCGAGACTCGGAGGCAGACGTGGAACGAACTGCCAGAGCCGATACTAGGCATGCAGCTTGGGGGTGGAGGTCGGATTCGTCTTCTGACGACCATACCTCCGTGGCTTTGGGGAGCGAGGCACTCTTGGCAACTTTAGACAGTTGCCGTGTGTCGTGAGGCGATCGACCTGGAACGCTCAGAGGACACGGATTCTGTGGATCGCTCTCTACGTGCCTCCTTTTTTCGAGCACTCGACACGCGTGTCGAATCTCGGCTGGGGTTAGTGTGTTTAGGTGTAGTAGTATGGGTAGCGCTCGTGTCGCCGGGTGTTTTCCCCATAACTGTCCCGCCGGACAATCCTCCGAGGTCGGGGACTAGCGCTTGGGTGTCTTTCGACACCCCTGTGCCCTCGCCGTCCGAAACAGTGGCGTTGCTGCCATCACTGAAGGAACCCACCGCTTCCATTGCCTCGAGCTGCCTGGTGTGATGGGCCCAACGTTTAGTGGAGCGGTCCTTTAGTGTTTTAGCCTTAGAGAGCTTGCACGCTCTGCAGTTAGCTTCGGGGTGGTCCCTAGGCAGACAGATTACAAATGGTATGTTTGTCAACCCAAGGAAACTTGCGGTTGCACTTGGGGCAAAATTTAAATTGAATACTCTCCATATGTTACCCAATGGCAGCGGGCGAGTATGTAGGAAATGAAGTGAGTGTGATTATGTCCACCCCCCACTCTCCCTACTTGCAGGGCCGAGGCCAGTGGCCTTCCGAGGCCAGGGCCGAGGCCAGAGGCCTTCCGAGGCCCAAAGTCCGTCGTGCAGTCTCGATGGTTGTTCGTTCTTCGGACCGGCGTCGATCTTCGATGTCAGACGTGGGATTGGAAGAATGGGGATTTTAGATTTAATTATAAGCAAAAGGCTGAAAGCCAGGGAACTCCGCACGAGGCTTCCGACAAGTATGGCGTAAAAAAACAATCTGAGCGTGAGGGATCATGGGTACAGTGGACGTCACACTAGGGATAGTATTACTGGCACGCCCTATGTCAACGCCCATTTTCGAGTTTCGAAAAACAAACTAATACTCTGCATTTTCCACTAGATGTCGGCCTATGAACAGCATGTGATCTAAGCAGATTCCACAAGCCTCAGAAATATATACACATACACAAACAAATGGGGAAAAAGAAAAACAATTTTTCTTTGGTCTTTTCACACAGATCAAAGTCTTGTGAAGTCCATCACAATTTGGACTGCACTGAATCTTATCGAACACTTGCTGGTCATTTTGTTTTCTAGGGGTGCCTTGTGTCTAGGTGACCATGAGGGAGGTTCAAAATAGCCATTCTGACCATGTGGGCTCTTTGAGCCCATTACGGCAGCCGCCATATTGGTCCCATCTGGTTAAGTCTAGAAAAGGTCCCTGGTTAAGTCTAGAAAAGGTCCCTGGTTAAGTCTAGAAAAGGTCCCTGGCTAAGCCCTCACACATCCTGTGGGGATGGCTTTGGCTGAGTGGCAGTCCAAAGCTCCAACAGTATGGTTGATCTGATCCTCTGCCCCCAGCCCTTTCTTGCGATTGGCTGGCATGTCTGGGGCCAGACACCTTTTCACAGGGGTATTTAGGTCCTGCCATGTCCCCAACACTCTATTGCTTGTTCCTGTAACTTTGAGTCAGCAGGTGTGTGAACTGCTGAAGATTTCTGCTGTGTTTCCCACCAATATTTAAAAACGTACCTGGCCACACTGGATAGGTACAGAGGTTTGGGCATATCCTGGTTTGAGGTTTCTTTCTGCTAGAAGTCCAGTCCAGATATGATGAAGACTCCAGGTGATTCTCCCACATCTGATGGGTGGAGCCTAGCATTTTAAAACAATTTCTGGGTCTTTTTAACACCACATCTTGCCCTGGCATGCTGCATGAGTCAAGAGGGTCGCCAAGAGTTCATTATTACGCCAGATCTTCAGTTTGGGAGGTCCAAGGGCGCCACCAGCCATTGTCTCCATCCTATTTACTGCCCTGGTGCTGCCTTATGTTCACCTTGCTGCTAGAGGCTGTCAATACGCGTTCTCCAGTCTTACTGAAGTCTTCCCAGGTTCCTTCACTTGAAGGTAGATGTCCTTGGAGGAGCCTGTGTTCGTCTCCTGTGTTGCTCGGTTCATTTTGGGTTCAAGGTGCAAAGCACTGGGAACCGGATCCTGAAAACCACACCTTTGGAAAAGAGCCTTTCACTTGCCAGGTTGTTTTAGGTCAGTGGAGCAGTTTCCACCGAAACCACATATCTGCGTATATGCTTTGGGGGTCCTGTGAAGGGGGAATTGTTAACAATACGATAATCTTGGTTGTCCCGCTGCTTTGATGTAGAGATTCCCGGGAGGAGAGTTAACTGCGATCCACCATAGAAATTGATTGGGGGTCCTGTTCTGCAATAACTTCTGGGGTCCATCCTCCAACCTTTGTGTTAAGATGGATTTCTAGAATATGACCTGGTGGAAAGATTTTAGGAGGCCACCCTAGATAGTGAACAGGGGAACTCGGAGGTTAGCCAAAACACAATCAAGGTAAACGTGGAGAGCAGGCAAGGCTATTCTGAGGATTGAATGAGTGGGGTCGGGGGTCCACAATGAGTACACGCAGTGAAGCACACAATTCAATTTAGACCGGAATGTACAAAATTAAAGTATTTATTATAGGCCCAAAACACAAAAATTAAGCAAGTACGATTGCACAACACTCAAACATACATCATAAATTAAAAAAATGTATTCAATGACTTAAATCAACAAAAGGAGGTAAGTAAATGTATGCAGTAAAGATGGAACCAAGTCACAAGTGATATTGCCCAACTTCAGTGTCCAGTCTCTAAGAAGAATTGGCCTTTGAGAGGTTAAGAGGTTTACTTTCCCTTTCTGGACAGGTGTTTTAGCCCCACACCCAGGGTTAGTTGCTTAAGCAAATTCTGAGGGTGGTACAAGAACTGCCTTAACACCAGACAAAAGTGAAAAGGGGATTCCAAGTGCACCTGCACCACTCCACTAAGATGACATGTGCTATTACAAAACATGAAAGGAGGACAGTCACACTGCACTGGTACTCCGATGGGCTGACCAGTTCACCCCTCCCTCTCCCCCCAACCCTCAAAAAACATAAGGGTAAGTGAAACTAAAAAAGGCTTTACTTACCTCCAAAGTCAAGCAAGGGTTCATGACATGGGCAAAAAGCGGTGTTCCCGTTGGGAATATTTTTTAGCTGCTTTCCCTGAATTTACATCAATGGAACCCCCCCCCCCCCAAATCTTTATTACGGTTTCATTCCTCTCCGGACTTCTGAGGCAAGTAAATGGTTTTTGCTTTACTTGCCTTGCTCAGCTCATCTTTTTTTGGGGGGGAAATAGTCGGTCCTTAAGGCTACCAGTAGAGGTGCATCCGGTCTCCGTTTATGAAATTCTTTGTCTTTAGGCTGCACCCATCACCTTTAAGCGAAGTGTGGCAGGAGTACTTTGTATAACTTTCTTTTAGTAACAGGTGTTACTTACACAATGTGCCCAAGACTGGCTGGTGGCAGCAAATATTGGACCCGGTTTCGCGTTTTTTCACCCATGCACTTTTGCATTTTGCGGCATAATGCCTTTTTGAGATCCATACACTCATAATGGCTGTGTCAGTAATTCTACGCCCTCTCCGTTGGCCATATTGCCTTTTGACCCTCCTGCCAGCACAGGTCATGAAATACCACATAAAGACCTTTCCCAGGCAAAGCATCTGCATTTCTGAGCAAAGCGGTGTCGTCTGCATCTGGCTGGATGTCAGGGCTGGGACTGTCTGGTACCAATCCACACTCTGGCCAGAAGGATGTCTTTTGCAGAGCAGATGTGGGGCAAGATGGGGCGCATAATGGGACAGCTCTTGCAAGTTTGAATGATGTAGACTTACCCTTGGAGGGCTGGGGTGACCCTGGCTCACATCTAGGATAAAAGGAGGACTCCTTAAGCCATTCTTCAGATAGTCTTTGGAGCCAAGACTACTACGAAGTATAGCAGCCAGCTGAGGGCACTCGCTGGAGTTCAGAACTGCCACTTAACCAGACCCAATCCAGACAATGAAAGGGGAAAACTGCATCTGCGACCCCTGGATGCCCAGCAATGGAACCTTCGATAAACATGGGCCCAGTGAATGTAAGAGACCTATGGGCGGTTCTTAGCTGAATGTGAGTGAGAAGCATGCATAGGTACTTTCACCCCCATCTTTTCACTCCTGCCTTCGGGTTGTACTGGCGCAATGTCCTGACCCTAATCTCCCTGGACTGATGTTGATCGGTGGAGTTCCAGCCGGGATCCTTGGCCAGGCTTCCCCTAATGGGCTAAGATTAGAAAAGGACCCCTAAATGTTGGTACTTAACTTTGTTTCAGCATCCTTGCACAATTGTTACCAAACTGTTGGCTTTGCCAAAACCGGTTTCTCTACTCCAAATGTCTCTTGACTTTGTAATCTTTTCAACTTGTGACTCATGGCTCTTGAGGGCACTAGGTCCACTCACTTTAGCAAGGAATGACTTTTGAAGTGTTTGGGCTATTCCTATTATACAACAAGGTATTTGTGTTGCAAATATGGTTTCTATACTTACCTCAATTTAAAACCCTTCTTGAACTCGTTTTATTTACTTTACTATACACCGTCTGCTTATGGTTCTTCACTGATTTATCTTAATGTGTCAAAAGTAAAGAGTTGGTACTCTAGTATGAACCCGAATGGGAAATACATATTTGTAGATCATGTGGTAGTAAAATTTACCTATTGGCTTTATTGCATAGGGTGAAATCCAGGTCTAATGAATTAGTGTGGCTAAATTTCTGTATTGTGTACCCTCCAGTCTAGTTTTATGCGAGTGCTCTGTGTGTCTCATTGTACCACTTTATCACACCCACCAAACCTTAAGCCGAAGCCTTACTGCTCAGCTTGCTTCGATGGAGTTTGGCTAGAGCCAAGTCTCTATAGACTGTTAAGTATAATTGGCTGGGTGGCCTCCCAGGACCCTCCCTCGGGGCAGCACCATGAAATCCATCTCAACAGTCCCGCTGATATCAACAGCAGGAAAGTTGCAAAAAGAAACATCTTCCTAATAAACCCCCATAACCAAGTATGACAATTCATTACTTACCGTAAAAGCATTTCTGATTGTTGTATCTGCTTAAATTCACATGCTGTGCATAGTCCGACATCCAGTGGCTACCAATGAATAACGTTTAGTATATCTTCTGGTTGGAACCTTATGATGCTTTCACAGCCCTTACCAGATAGCTGTCAAAAAAACCTCACTACCCCCAATCATTTACAATAAATTTGCCTACAACCTCAGCACATTTGAATGGTAATTGCATTCTTGCAATTCAATTTATATAAAATTCTTACCTGAGAACTACTGTTGTGTTTCATTTCCGCAAGTAGATCAAAACCATGTCTGACCGTCACGGCAGGTTGACCAGCCAAAAGACCAACACGCATGATAGCAATTCGAATCCTAGTCAGCCAGTCCTGGCAAGTCTGCCGGTTAGTATAGAAAAATGTTCTGATGACCTGAATAAGAAAAAGAATATTCCATGAGCACCTAACTTGTTACACATCACAATTACACCACATAAAAACATGGTGCTCAAAAAGTAACAACTGAACAAGCTTTAAAAATGCACAAAGCGGATTATACTCTTCTACATAGGTTTCAGTGAACTAGGACAACAGGATAAGTAATTTCAAACAACTAAGTTATTTTTGTGCAGTCAGTGTTTGACAAACAGTAAGTTTCAAATTAAACTGAATCTACAGCAGTACATGCAATACATGCTTTGAGTAAAAGACACTCACCATAATTAGTTTTGATCCAGCAGTTAATTTGTCCCCGTCACAGTGCAGGGGATTAGAAAACCCCTTGCTCGGCAGAGAAATACAATTGCTCAGTGTTTGACCAAGCTCTGCAATGTTATGTACCACCTCCTCATACAACCCACTCCTTTCCTCTCCGGCTAGAACTACAGTAATACAGCAAGCTCAGATCAAGAAGGGTGGTCAGAGGGTTCATCATCTGGAGTGAAAGGGACTACTGTTAGGGGACTTTTCCTAAAGTCCTACTGATAATAAGACATTAGTAAGCTATTGCAGTGGTTTGTAGATCTCCAACTCTTAGTATCAGTCTGTACCAACTCAGGACCGTGGTAGAGCAGTCAGGCTCATCTTAAGAGGAAGATGTGAGTTGTAGGTCAGTACACAACCTTAGTTAGACATGCACACCAAAGAAACATAATATATACATTATATATACACACACCAAAATCACTTTAAATACTTTAGACTTTTACACTAGAACACTTCAGAATACTTGACAATACACTTCAAAGGGCACTTTCACCTGTGTGTTTTTTCACGGTTACATTAGTAGCAAAGTTAAAAAGGGAAAAGAATATTATTGGTTGTTACACGTACCTGCAGATTCTAACAATTCATATGGTAATACATTTACTCTGCAAACATAGTAAAGTCACGTAAAAGGGAGGAAAATGGTTAGTGGAACATTAACCTGGTTCAAGGTCCTAGAGAGGGTATCTTCGCCCAGTAAGTCTTCCAGGTCCAAAAACGCAACCCCAGTTAAAAGGCAGCTCGGAGAGGGCTCAAAGTTTTTACAAGCAGAATACGAAGAGTTACTGTGGATTTCTTCAAGTCTCTAGTATCATCTCTCCAGCTCTGAAATCTCTTCAATGGCTCCCCATGGCTGCAATGATCAACTTCAAGACCCTGTGCAGTGTACACAAGGTTTTCTGGGGCATGGGACCGCTCTACCTCCAACTTTCTCTTCCAAAAGCTCTTCCTTCTTTAGCTCTGCGCTCATCCACCTCCAACTCTGAAGGTCAGACGCTTCTCCAAGCAGAGAGGGTGCAGCTCCATCTCCTCGGCGAGGCCTCCCTCTGGAAAAGCTTCCTTGCCTCTCTCAAACTTCAGCGGAACTACCTCTGGTTCTGGAAGCAACTCAAGACCTTCCTTTTCGCTTCGGCTTTCCCTCTACCTCTCCCCTGCTGATGTACCAGACTGCTCCGTGCACTGGTAACCTGTTCACCCTCTGAACTCGGGCCCAGGCTCCTGCATGTCCAGTTGCCCTTGCACTGCCTCCGGGGGCTCCCCAACACTTAAGCGTCTGTATCTGCAACCCTACAGTCCCTTCTCTGCGCTTATGAGCCACCCGCTGGCTGCAAACTAGTTAACTGCAAGTTCCCCCCAAGCGAACCCCAACTTGGCACTTCTCCCCTTCCCCTCTTACCTGCACTTGCACGATCTGATTGACACAAGGCCAAGTAGGATTGTTATTTTGTCCTCCCTTGTCCCCCGCCGCCCCCATTCCTGGTCGTGTTGCGCCTAAAAAACACTTGTGTACATGCACGTTTATAAATGCGACATCAAATCATAGAAGCCGCAAGTTAACTAACAAGGGAGACACGTTAACAGGCTCGATGAAGGGACACAAGCAGTGGCTTGAGTCAGAGATAAGAGGGGCACCTCTAGGTGCACTACAACTCTCTGGAGCGACTTCTTGAAATCAGGTAAGCAATACCTTTTCCCCAGAGTACCTTAGTGTTAGGCAGAATCCTGTGCAGTTCCCTTAGGGAGCACTACAGAAGATTAAGACTACAGGTATATGCAAGAAAATCCCCTTTGGTATCAGTCCGTACCACAAAGATTTAGTTGGTAGCTGTGGCTAAGCAGTCAGACTCGTCTCAAGAGGGACATGAGCAGTATTCGGGGTTTACACATTAGCGCTTCAGTACTATGGAACAAGGAAACACTGACCAAAGCTTTGTATCAAAAAGGATATATTTATTTTACACACTCTGATGTTCACACACAAATCGCTATTATTAAAGCAAGTTAAATCAGTCGAGAAAAGTATACACAACTCCCTATTTAAGTTGTAGACAGGTTTGAGCAAGAGTGAAAACTGAGCAAAACAGCACAGTGTAAACCAAGCAGAAATGGCACTAACAATTTCTCAGAAGGGAGGGAAAGGACAAGTAATACAGGTTTAGACTCTTCAACACACCAGCAACACTTCCCAAGGAGATTGTGAACAAGTTAGGCAAGGCAATACTTTAGCATATGTAATACTGAGGTGAAAACCAAGCAAAATGACACTTCACAAGTTTAAAAAGGGGAAGGAAAAAGGTGGTTATAAGAGTTAGGTGCACCACCACATTTCTAGGTAAGAAGCAATCTAGAGAAGGCAGTTGTAACAGATTTAGCCAGATCAATAGGACTGTGCCAGAGTCAATGGTACAAGGCAATGTGCCCAGGATCAAACTGTTCTAGTAGCTGCAGTCAAGTCTTTGTTTAACGATTTGAAAAGGCGGTTGCAGAAGGTGAAAAACAATGTTAGATGATAGGGGCGGCCAACCCAGTAGGCAAGTAAAGGGTTTAAAACACCTTTAGCGATACCCAACAAAACGGGAGGCCTGGCGGAACAATGTACCTTTAAGGTGGAAGAGGCTCCTGCGGTGGCGGTAGTTCTTCCTGGCAGTTCCTGCAGTTCGGGAGATCCAGCAGAGGAAGAGAGACTCTCGTCGTGGAGGAAGGTTCGAGTTACTGCACTGCCCAGGGATGATACCAGCCGCGGTGCTGCCAAAACTAATAAAAAGGTACGCTCCTTTAAATCGCAGTCGTGGTGGACGGGTACCCGGCTATCCGGTCTCCGAGTGCAGGGCACTGACGATTCAACCAAGGCAGGTCCTGGAAGGCGATTGGCGAACTGGTTGGCCCCACCAGCTCAAGGGAAGAAGACTCTTGCAGAGGAAGATCTTCTCAAGTTTTTGGAGAAAAGTGGTGGGGATCTGCAGCAGGGCTTCACTGGTGGTTCAGCCGTTGCAGAGGTCTTCAGCTTCTCTCCTCTTCGGTTTCTTAGTTCCAGTGGTGACGTATTGTCCTCCAGTCCTCAGGACCCTGCTTTTATGCAGCAAGACCCACATTCATACAGCCTAGCTGTCACACTCACAGTGGGGTGGCCCTCCTGGCGGGAGCAGAGTGCGACTTGGGTTGCATAGGCAACCCTGTTCAGGGTGCCTATTCCTTCTCTCCCACACATCCTGTCTACCCCAGACTCCGTGGCTCCAAAAGGAGGGCTTCTGTGCAGTAGCCCGCCAAAAGAACGAACAAAGTATCCCCGACCACAGTTAGGAGTTTAGAGAAAGACACGAGAAAGAATTATTAAAGTTCTGGCAATAAAAACCTCCCAGAGTAAAGTTAATATTAAAATAAACCGGCGGTATGTTAGAGGCTGTCAGAAAAAGTGGTAGCCTCGAACAACGGGAAAATCTCAAAGGGAAATATTTGCTGTCGAATATTTACGGTAGTAACCACTGCCACCAGTCAGAAACTTTTGAGAGAGGGACTGTATGGTACCCCCTCGAAAATGAACGTTAGGGAAAAACTATTAACCCTTTCCAGTACTTCCATAGTAAGATGGGTTGTACTGGTTTAGGTCATAATTGACTAGTAAAGTCAATGGGGACTTTACATGCCCTGGGAGACAGTAGTCAGTCCCAGGGTATGGAGTCTAAGTTTGGGGGTCGCTACGACACCCCTGTGGTACTGCACTGAGGGTGCTGTGTACCAGACATGTTAAAAAGATGATTCCTATGAGGGTGAGACAAACCCCATAGACCATAAGCACACAAGATGGCCTAAGAGACACACTAGCAATCTGTCTAATAGTGGGGAAAAAGGGTCTCACTCTTAGTAGGAGAAAAAAACAAACCCTTCAAATCCAGCAAAACTGCTGGGGGACTCTATAGGTAAGGGAAATTAGCCTTAGAAGAGAATTCTCTATAACACTTAGGTTAGAAGAAAATGTTAGTGCTGGATGCTCTGCGATGTTGCAGCTCTGGACTAGACCTCCGGATTCCTTGGTTTGATGACTGAAGCCAGGACAATGGCGGGGAGGGGGGTTAGGGGGGTTTGGGGTCGGTATCAGCAGCAGTTTTGAGGGAGGACCTATGGCATGACTTGGCAACTTCTTGGTTCACTGTGGTTTTTGGTGCCTTTTCAGTAGCATCAACAAAGGGCATGGATCACACGCTAAATCTTCTTCACTTCCTGCAGTCCCACACTCTGAGGGGGTCTGGGCGAAGTTGATCAGATCTCTGGAATGTCCTCAAGGGTTCAGCAAAGATTTGGACGGATTCACCCTTTCCACTACAATGCACTCAAAATGGGCAGAAGGTCTCCTGGTATTATTTGTATGTTTCTTTATTTATAGCATGCGCCACACCCGGAGGTATCAGGGCGCAGAGACAAAGATATTTTAATCTTACAAAGTTACATAAGGTGACACAAGGAATTTACAGCATTACATATTACATACTTATTATATAGATAGCATAGAGGTAATAGTACAGAGCATAGCAGGCAAAGTACACAGCTAGTAAAAATGGCAATGTAGGCAATTTTCGTGAGGGAGTAAAATACAGTGATATCTACAGATGAATGTCATGAAGGTCAGTTGGTGCACGATAGAAGTCAAGTAGGGGCTAATTAGGCAGGCGAGGGCCTTCTCTCTGGTCAGAATTTTAGAAATCATTTGATTTAAACCAGTTGATAATGTTGCACCTGAAGTGTTGGTAAATTTGGCTTTCCCTCAGGCCCGGAGGCAGGGAATTCCATAGTAGAGCGGCTTTGACAGGGAAGCTATTACGGCCAATGGTAGCTTGTTTGGAAGGAGGAACTGTCAGATAGTTGGAGTAGATCGTTCTGGTAGGTCGGAATGTCGGTCATTTGTTGAACCTCTCAGTGAGGCAAAAAGGTGCTGCATTATTGAGGGATTTGAACGTTAGGGGGGCAGTTTTAAGTTTGATTTTGTCAAGAGTAGATGGCCAGTTATTGTTTCTCCCCTCTGTGGAAATGTGAACTTTTTTGGACATTCCTTGCGTTGCTGCCATGGCGTTATTTTGGAGTGTTTGAATTTTCTTTGTGATGTATTTGTTAGCTCCAATGTAGAGAGCATTACAGTAGTCCAACTTGAATAGCAGAAGTGCGCTTGCCAAAATGGTACAACTTCTCGTTGAAAGGAAGGGTTTAGCTGATCTAATCAGTTTACATGCGTAAGCCGTGGCGGACGCCATGGCATTCACTTGTTTTGTCAGGGCAAGGCCAGAGTCAAGGTAAAAACCTAGTGTTACCTCCTTCATTACCTTAATCGTATTGCCGTCTATATTGAAGGAGGTATATGTTTGTTGATGTTCGGTGTGGTTCCCAGGATGATGAGCTCCGTTTTATCATCATTCAGGCATAGGCCATGTAGTGCCATCCATGCCTGGATGAGGAGGTATAACTTATTCACCAAGGCCAAATCCTGGTGGTAATCCCCTGTAAGTGGGAAGATAATCTGAGTGTCATCTGCATAGTTAGTGTAGGTGACACCAAGAAAATCTAGAACAACAAAGAGGGGCTTGGTGAATATATTATACAAAGTAGGGGAGACACAGGAACCCTGGGGAACACCACATGAAATGAAGATGGGATCAGCTGCTTCTTATGTGGAGAAGACTAATCGTTCTTTCACTCAAGAAGGATTGAATCCACGCTATGGTGTGTTGTGAGAAGTGTGCAGCGGATTCTAGATGGTTGCTGGGAACAGTGTGGTCAACCAGGTCGAACACTGCTGAGAGATCTAGGAGGAGTAATAAGGCGCATTTACCCTGATCTCTCAACTCGTCAACCTGGGACTTGAGGTCAATAAGTGCTGTTTCAGTTACATGCTGAGGTCTGAAACCCGATTGCCGGGTACCTAAAAGTTTGTTCTGTTCCAAGAAGCTCTGAATCTGTAAGTCTGCCACCCTGTCTAGTATCTTAAGGAGGAACAACACCGTTGTAATAGGTCTATAATTGGTAGGTATAGCAGGGTCGAGAGTTTGTTTCTTCAGAAGCGGGAGGACCCAGGATTCCTTGGGATAGTACCGGAGGTAAATGACGCGTTGATCAGCTTGGAGATAAAAGGTGAGAGATCTCTTGCAGCGTCTTATATAATTTGGACGGGACATTGGTCTCCTCGGCAGTGGAGGGTTTGAGGGAGAGTTATTTTTTCAACTACTATTATTGTAGTTTTGGTGAAGTTGAAGCGGAGATCTGGTTTAGCTAAGTTCAATGCATTTCTAGGTTGGGTAGTGGATGTTGGTACGTTTACATTTTTTTGGGCGATTTTTACCTCCAGAGTGGCAATTTTGTCAATAAGTGCTTTCTGTATGCCAGCGCACCAGGTTTTGTCTTTGACACAGTTATTAGGTACAGGGATGGGGTTTTCCAATTCCTTTAGTATAGCAAAGAGTTATTTAGTGTAGTATCCTGTTGTCAAAGCTTTCTTTTTTACCTCGTCTTGTTTCATTTTTGTCTTTACTAGAGATGTTAATAAGGTTCGGTTTATTCAACTCAGATGGTGTTAACCTGCAAATGGATTCACTTTTTCATTTTTCCTTTCTTAGTGACTTAAGGTATGGTGTAAACCAGGCGTTTAAATGTACTCTTGGCTTACTTCTCATTTTTAAGGGGGGCAATAGTATTGAGGGCTTCCGATACAACTTTGTTAAATTCATTCACTAAAGTAGAAAGATGAAGTGAGTTTAACGTAGGGAGTATAAGTGGTAAGAGTGTCAGAAGTTGTTCTTTTTATTTCTGGTTGGCATAGCGGGTGCTATGTGGTTGTTTTAGAGTCTATGGTGAAGTCTATAAGTGAATGGTCCGTCCAAACCTGGGGGCTGATGGAGGTGATGTTAATGTTGCAATTGTAATTGGCCTCCCAGTCAAGAGTTCTGCCCTTGACGTGGGTGGGCTGAGTTACTTTTTGTAGGAAGATAGTTCTGATAGGGCATTGGCGATGGTTGTGGCTTGAGTATCATTGGGGTCATTGTAGCCTAAATTCATGTCTCCTAGTAGGAGTACCTGGGATGCATTATTTAGGTTGTCGGATAGTAGCATTGATAGGTCCTCTTCGAAGGAGCCAATGGGGCCCAGAGGCCTGTAGATTAGGTGTATCGTGATGCTTTGTGAATCTGAGATGGGCAACTTTATAGTGAGGGATTTGCATGAGTTGACATGCATTGGAGATACTAATCTCATTGCCAATGTAGATTTAGCTATAATTGCTATACCACCTCCTCGGGTGTTAGCTCCTTCTTCTCTTAGGATTGTGTAACCTGCTGGCACAGCAATCGTCAAAGCTGGGCCTGCTACCTGGTGCAGGCAGGATTCGGTGATTGCTAGGAAGTCATAGTGCTTGGTTTCTATTAAATCAGCGATTTCTATAGCATGTGCTACTAGAGATCTTGCATTGATAAGTGCTCCTTTGAGCGGAGAGGTAGGTAAGGCTAATGTAGAGGTAGATATAGTCTTGCTATGGCTAAGGGTCGTTGTGGTGTGACTTAAGTTTAAATAGTTTCATAGTCGTCATGGGGGTGGTACTTGGGTTAGTGGTACTCAATTTTGTAATGGTATCTTTAGAGTAGTAGGTGTGAGTGGTTGCTAGTCTAGATGGTGGTTTGTATAGTTTAGGTTGTCTTGCGCGTAATTTGAGGATCCTGTGCAGGAGGTCACATGGGGCATTTGTTATGGTCATGTTAAGTTGGGCATTAGGCTGGAGAGATCTTGTCACCTGATGGGAGTGGCTAGTCATGGTATCTTGGGAAGTATTTTGGATAGTCCAGCACTCAATTGAAGGTCGTGTAGTCATGAGAATCATAAGGTAAAGGGTGGTGGCAAACGTCATGTGCTAGAATATTCAGTTGCAGAGGTGCCTGTGGCTATACCGCTCATTATATAATAACCGTGGGCCAGTGACAGGCGCTAGTTGTAGTAAGGGTGGGCAATCCCTACTTCAGCACTAGTATGACAGGCTATACAATGCTGGGAGCTGTAAAAAAAGGTATAATGAGAATTAGCTGAGGAAGAATAGGCTAGTTCAACTTTGCAGTAGTGTAGTATAACACGTCATACAAATGCAAGTTTAAAATTGACAGGATGTGCTGTATATCGCTAGTTGTGTCAAAGTAGGCTTCAGAGTTCCTAGAGTTACTCGTCTTAGATAATCTAGTACAAGCAGCACAATAGATATTAGATGGTAATCATATTATAATAATCATAAGTGGTAAGACAGTCGGACATGGTACATAACAGATACATACGAGGACTGATGGAGGTAATTTGTGGGAATTATGTACAATTATCGAGTGGTATTGGGCCTATCACTATCAGGCAGTTTGCACTCGGTATTGGACAGTGGCAGTTCCTCTGCAATCTCAACATTTTACAGAAAGAGGCATTTTTCAGCACAGCCAGACACCCTGTCGGAGCTGGTCCTATTCAAGAACTCTATCAGACAAAGGATGGGGGTGGAAGACTCCTCCCCCACTTCCAGCCTGCCCAGACACTCTGTAGCCTAGGCAGGGACACCCAAGGGGTCCCACCAAATGCAAAACGCACACACTGACCTCCCCCTCCCAACAACCACGCTAGTATTGGCGAAAAAAGAAGTGAGGCCCCAAGCTGGTACTTGGGTTCCCCTATTGTGCACTACCAAGGCTATGGACATAACCTGCGGTATAAAAACTACACAATAGTTGATAGAACACGTCCACTGCCACCAGCCATAACTAGGAGATTGTCTATGTGACAAAAAAAAAAGTCACATAAGCAGAGAGAAGGGGGATACTAGGTATCTCTTTGGAGCTCCACTTAAGGTGGTGTGTGCCAATCTCTCAGACTATAGAGTTTTGGGAGAGATACTAAGTATGTCTCTATCCTTAAGAACAACAAGTTACTTACCAAACTGGTAATGTTCTTTCGACTGGATGTTCCTCCAACATATTCCTCATTATGACATGTAATGTCCACAGCTGTGCTGCTTCAGAATTTTTTTTTTGGCAGAGGGTGCTCTTGTGTCGATGGCGTGGGGTCGATGTCCCTCGAAGGCCTCCGTCGAGGGTGACGTCATCGGATGTTATAAGTAGTACGCACGGCGCACGTAGCCTCAGTTCATGTTTTTTCACCCTCACAATGTGTGATACACATGTCCAGAACAGAACATCGACTGCACTTAGCCTTGCGGGACGTAAGCTATAATGGCATGGGAAATTCTTGAGAGGGGTATTCTGGGAGGGCGATGAGGCATACGCTGGAGGAACATCCAGTCGAAAGAACGTTACCAGTTTGGTAAGTAACTTGTTCTTCGAATGTCCTCCAACATATTCCTCATCTATGACAGACTCCCAAAGCAGTAAACATGAGTGGAGGAGGGAAAAGAATTCAGACCTATCCAAATCAAATGGCAGAGTATAGTACTGCCTTACCGAAGGCAACATCCTGAGCATGGGAAGTATCCAGGGAGTAATGCTTAACAAACGTGTGAATGGAAGACCACCTTGCAGCGTCAGATATTCATTACTGGTACACCCCTCTGGAGTCCTGTCAAACTGGCAATGTCCCTGGTGGAATGAGCCTGCAAACCCTCAGGAGGGTCCTTACCGGCCAACGGGTAATATTCAAAAATAGTGAGAACAACCTAGACAGGGTCTACTTAGAAACTGCCTGTCCCAAACGGTGTCCAGTATACCCCACAAAGAGCTGGTCGTCACTTGGAGCTTGGCCATTTTGGAGAGAGAAAAGCTCAAGGCACTCCTAGGATCCAACCTATGGAGCAGTTTCTCTTCCTTCGCAGGAGGAGGAGATTAGAAAGTGGGGAGTACCACCTTCTGACTCAAATGAAACTCTGACACAACCTTAGGTAAAAAGGACAGCCGAACTCTCAATACGACCCGGTCCTTGTGGAAAAAAGTAAAGGGTGGCTTAGAGGAAAGAGCCAGCAACTCGCTCATTCTTCGAGCCGAGGTAACTCCAACCAAGAAAACAGTGTTAAATGTCAACAACCTTAAAGGGCAAGAGTGCAAAGGTTCAAACGGAGCACCCATCAGAAATTTCAAAACCAAATTAAGGTCATAGACCAGGCACCTGAAACGGCGACGGCAGGAACACATTCGTGAGCCCTTTCACAAACAGAGTGATCAGCAGAATTTTAAAATAAGAGCATTCCTCCGAAGAATGCTTAATGATAGACAGCGCTGCCAAATAACCTATAATGGTGCCCACCCAAAGACCCCTGTGGGCCAAGGAAACAATGAGAAAACCTCTGGAATGAAATACTGAAAAAGGATCCACATGCTTTCCTCTGCACCAGTACATGGACTGTTGCCGGCCGCCTAGCTGAAAGCAACACCTCCATCACGTCATCCGGAAGGTCCCAATCTCTATAGCTCAACCTTTCAGAAACCATGGGTTGGCCACCAGGAGGCGCACGAATGAACAACTCCTTCGTGTGAGCTCCGTCCCGAGGTCCCAGAAAAGTGGATTGAGCCCCCACTTGAGATCCCCCCCCTTAAGTACACTCGACGGAATGGTGTGGGAGATGAGGTCTACCATGACATGAAAAAAAAATCAGGCACAAATCGTGCAAGTATTCGTGGAGAAACGTTGAAGGTCCTGATCGCCGGCTTAACTGCGCAACGCACGTGAACTCCAGAAGACTACGAAGGCGACTGGAAACTTGTACAGAGATGGGAACGGCCTGGAGGGAAGCTGAGAAACGTTGTGGAGAGGGAACATCGATCGGAAGCAGCAGGACCGATTTGGAACGGCGATCACAAGCAACCAACATCAAACACAACACGGCGCCTCTATGTGGTGAGTTGAATCCACCCCCGGACTGAAACACTAAGCAGCCCCAGCCCGCTCAGCCTCAGATCGCATCCCACAGCGGCGCCGCTCATACACACCCGGCGCTCTGCGCGGAGAGTCAGCCACGTCCAACCGGGCCCATTGCGAGAATCGGCATTCGACCCCAGGAGAGAACAATACTACCAGAACGGTTGCGAGGGCTGAGTGACCGCACCCCGAGCGAGAGACCCCTCTCTCTCTCAGGGTGAGCGGACCCGGAAGGGGGGATTTCTGTGAGGAGCCAACGCGTACCCTGAGGTCCACGAGAGGACACCCCCTCCGGCCACATTCCACACAAGCACCCCCAACCAACAAAGGATATCATACTATAACAGAGGCCCTGCACGCGAAAACGCATGGTATATACGGCAGGAGACATAAGATAAGCCGTAGGCACACTGTGAACCCTGCGTATTAGTTGGAGGTAAAAGAGGGGAGGCATTGAACGAAAGTAAAGACCGTAATACACTCATACGCGTGGAACCACACTGAATCCACCCACAGAGAGCGACACCCCTCAGATCTTGGGACAATCAGAAGATAGATAGAGACCAAATTAGGAGAAACCAAGAGTGTGAACGCTCCCTGTGACCCAGTAATTAGCGCTCTCACCCAGTGACATATCTCAGGGCAGACAACAAGAGGGGAACAGCCCAGGACACAGGCAAACGACTTCACCAGGACTGAGGGTTGGGCACCCAAACCTGGGGCGTGTGCCTACTCATACTCTCCTGGTGGTCGTGCCACCTCAACCCAAAACTTGAGAAGCGGCATCGGGCGTCTTGAACCAGGTGTATGAATGCAAAACAGAAGCTAGCCACCTACTCTTACAACCCGACTGCTTCCCACTCCACCAACCCCAAGATGGCATCCACACCGACTCCGGGTGCTGAAACTACCGCCACCAAAGGGCCATATCGGCGCTACTGACTGAAATAGAAAATATGAGTGCCATTATTGGCGGCAAAATTGACAAGCTCACGCAATGGCTGGATAAAATAGAAGACAGGGTTAAAGGAGTGGAAAACAACCAAGCCTCAATAGACACTTTAGAGACGCAACTGGCTCACAGAATAACGAGTCTAGAAGAGAGAGAAGAGGAGATCAAGCTTAAGATGGACGATTTGGAAAATCGGGAGAGAAGAAACAACCTTCGCATTTTCGGAATCCCAGAGCAGGAGGGGGAGACGAAGGCAGACCTTAAAACAACGCTTCACAATATTATCAAACTTCTCGTAACAGATGACGACATTGATGAGCCCAAAACGGAACGCATCCATAGAGCAGGTGGCCCGCCTGGGGGCCCGAGGTCAGTACTTGCGCGGTTCCACTGCTACCAAGATAAGACCAGAGTCCTTGAGAAAGCGAGGAGTGAAGGCACCATCACCCTAGGGGGAGCACAAATAATATATCAGGATCTCTCCTCCCTGACCTTAGCTCTCAGGAAAATGTGTAGACCCCTCACAAAGTGGCTGAAAGAACGAGATACACAATACAGATGGGGATACCCCTTCTCCCTCTCCTTTGAACACGAAGGCACAAGGATCAGACTGAACTCAGAAAAAGACATTAAAACATGCATATCGGATTTGCTTGGAACACAGGACCATGGAGAAGCTCGACAGGAACCTGCAAGAGAGGGGAGGGCATGGCATACCCAAGGCGTAAAAGGGTGAAAGGTTTGAGGAAATATCGTAGAGGCAACGTATCAGATGGCGGCGACTGAATTTCAATAATCATGGAATATATGACATATATGATGCTTGATAATGATGAGCATGTACATTTTCTGAGGTAAGATTTTAATGACTGATGCTCGAACTGGAACTCCAAGATGATACCAAAGAGGGAAAGATGGGGGCTCAATTAGTAATTTGTTGTATTATTTTTTGTACAGGGACCGTGAGGTAACAGTCCCCACTAGTGGTTCGGTGCCAGGACAGTGTCGTCAAGTGAAACCGGTCGAACGCCACCACATGGAGGGAGGGGGGAGGCGACAGGGAGGGGAACGCGGGCTAAGGGGAAAACTGAAGTATGGACTAGTGCAGAATACCGAATGCACAAAAATGTCACGTGGCTACTTGAAATTAGAACAAGTCGGCGGACACAAATGAATGATGTGCATAATCTCAGACTATATAAAGATGGCCGCCGCTGAATCCCAAAGCAGGGGATCCATAAGCGTGGGAACACTCAATGTCAAGGGTCTTAACTCACCGATCAAGAGATCACTGGTCTATAGAGAATTTCGTCGCACCAAAATTGACATCCTCCTCTAGGAGACCAAGTACATGAAAGGTGATGAGAAGCCCGTACTGGGAACACGAAGTGGAATAGAATTCTGGGGCTCAGGCCCATTGAGGAAGGGGGGTGTGGGAATTCTCATTAGGAAAGGAATCTATTTCAATATTGCCAAGACCTGGTCAGACATGGAGGGTCGCGCTTTACTAGTGACAGGAACCATTGGAAACGTGCATATCACAATTGCCACAATTTACGCCCCCAATGTGAACCAGATGAGATTTCTCACCAAAACAATCCCCAAAATCATGTTAGAATCCTCTGGCCATGTCATCTTGGGAGGAGATTTCAATATATGGGCCGACCCTACACTAGACCGCAAAACTGCGAACCCCACACCACAAGACACTACCAGACAGGCAAACACTAGTTTTGCCGTAATGATGAATCTGTATGGTATGGTTGATGTATGGAGACAAATGCACCCCAATGAGAAAGCCTATATGTTCTTTTCAGCCCCACACAATACCTTTACTCGCATTGATTACATTTACCTCACCAAAGAAGTCCACAGTCACTCAACACACTCAGATTACCCCAATCACATGGTCTGACCATGATATGGTCACCATCGATGTCCAATGGGAGCACCTACCGCGTAAAAATGGAAAATGGAGGTGTAACGAAACTCTGTGGAAAGACCCGGTCTTTCAGGTGGAGTTGGAAACCGAAATTACCGAATATTTTAGAATAACACAGGTGAGGTCTCCAAGCAAGGTGTTTGGGATGCGGGGAAAGCAACTTGGAGAGGTATCCTTATAAGAGAGGGCGCTCGGGAAAAAAGAGAACATTGATTGAAAACAATTAGAGGGGAAATCCACCAGCTTGATAAAGAACCGAAAGACGGGGACCCTCCCCAGACCAGAGTAGGATAGATGAGGCAAGGAAGAAAAGAGGAGCTCCGCCTTCTAGAGCACGATCAAATCACCCGCAATCTCCTGCTATTAAAACAAAGGTTCTATGAGAAAGGGGGATAAAGCGGACGCATTATTAGCAGCCAGATTGAGGGACCGGGGGGCCTGACACGGATGTTAGCAAAACTACTATCCCTGAAGCATTCGCAGACTTCTATGAAGCGCTATACACCCCGGAGACAGTCCCGAACTCGCACGACTGAGTCATATTTAAACATAGCAATGCCCAAAACCTCCACAGAGTCAACCTGCCTGGAAACCCCCATAACGGGGGAAGAAATACAAAACGTGATAAAAAGATTGACCCTAGGTAAATCCCCAGGAGAGGATGGATATACGGCTGGTTTTTACAAGTCATTTAGTGCCCAACTTACCCCTTTCTTGGTCAAGCTATTTAACGAAATCCTGGAAACAGGCAAACCACCTGATTCCTTTGCTAGGGCCCTTATCACAGTTATCCCGAAGGAGGGAAAGGACCCCAAAAAAGGTGGATCGTATCGCCCCATATCTGTTAAATGTAGACGCAAAAATCTACACAGGAGTCCTTGCTGCCAGAATTGAATCACATATGCCCCATCTTGTCCACCCCGATCAAGTAGGCTTCATACTAGGCCGGCAAGGAGCCGACACTATGCGCAAGACACTACATCTAATACATGCCTCTGCAAACATGGTGGGAGACCCAGCCTTGCTCTCCATTGATGCAGAAAAAGCTTTTGAGAGGGTCAACTGGGATTTTCTAATGTACCTCCTGCGCAAGAATGGCATAGGACCCAGGTTTAGAAGGGGAATCCAGGCAGTATATACAACACCTAGAGCGTCGGTATCCGTTAATGGAGAATATTCCAGGTGGTTTGAACTAAAGCGAGGTACCAGGCAGGGATGCCCACTGTCAGCTATTCTGTTTGCCCTCTCACTTGAACCACTCGCACAAAAGATGAGAAGCGACACACAGAGGGAATCCATTTAGGCCAGGCAGAGTACAAAGTGGCACTTTATGCTGATGACATACTCCTACATCTGAAAAACCCGGAGACGTCCGTCCGCAGAGCCATGTTCCTCCTCGTAGAATATGGGCGCATTTCCGGTTTTAAGATCAACCACGCTAAATCAATTCTTTTCCCTCTGAAAGGGTCCGTGGAGGAAAATGAAATCAAATATTCCCCTTTTGGCTTATGCATCTAGCACAATGAGTTGAAATATCTAGCGATATAAATTACAAAGAGCAAAGAAACCCTATACGAAGCCAACTTCCCTAAACTCCTTGAAAACGTCCATGCGGACCTCGTTAGATGGAACAAATTAACAATATCCTGGTTGGGGCGTCTTAACGCAATAAAAATGGTCTGTCTCCCCAGATTCCTATGCCCCTTTCAAATGCTACCCAGTCACATTGCAGACAGCTACTTTCTAGAGGTGAAGACGGCAATCCTACAATTCATGTGGCAAGGGAAGAAGGCAAGGATAGCATATAACACTTTGACACTACCCAAGGAAAAGGGTGGGGTAGGCCTCCCGAACCTCAAACAATATTATAAGGCAGCCCAGTTACGAGTGCTAATCCCCCATTTACGAAACCAGAGCGAACCACAATGGATTGCAATGGATAACCATTACTTCCACCCGTTAACGGTCTCAAGAGTAGTTGTGGGCCCAAAGAAAGAATACGGACTAAATCAAAGGCGCATCCGATACTGGCAACTATCTGGGACATATGGGAAGAAGGCGCAGACACGAAAAAGATCACCACATGGCCGTCAGCCCTAAGCCACTTATGGTCCCCGGGCATAAATCATATCCCCAACGTTGAGATTCCAGACTTGGTACGAGGCGGGGTTGGAGAGGGTGGGTCAGCTGGCGTGGAGCGAATCCTTCATAACACTGCCGGAGCTAACAGAAGCGCTAGGAATAGGAGTATTGTCCACAGTCCACTATTTACAGATAAAAGGAGTTTTGACCAAACAGGAATGGAAGGAGAAATTGAGTAGAGAACTCACCCCCTTTGAGAAGAACAAGTTACTTCTTACCTTGTAACCTTCTTTCGATGGGATGTCCCTCCGACGTATTCCTTATCTTTGATAGATCATCTCCCAGCTTGCTGGCCTCGGAAACATTTTTTCAGTAGAGGGCGCTGCGCGTCGACGTCCCTCAAGCCGATGTCCCTCGACGGCCTCTGTATCGGCGCAGACGTCATCACGCGTATAGACTCACGCAGTGTCCGTTGCTCAGTTCCGTTTTGACGTTAACAGTTGTTTTACATGAATTGGTTATTGACCTTGAAGGAGCGTAGGCTGCAACCACAAGGGAAGTATTACTGCGGGGATGGATGGGAGGGGCGATAAGGAATACATTCGGAGGAGCATCCCATCGAAAGAACGTTACAAGGTAAGAAGTAACTTGTTCTTCGAAGGGATTGTGTCCTCTGATGTGTTCCTTATCTTTGATAGACTCCCATAGCAGTGGTGTGTAATTGGAGGTGGGAGTAAAACGCCATGTTTCCTTTTAGGAATGAACCGAATGTAATACGGCTTTGCCAAACCTAGTCTCTTGAATAGAGGAGGAATCCAGGTTGTAAAATCTTGTGAAGGTACGTGCGGACGACCATTTGGCAGCCACACATGTCTCGAAACGGAACCCCTTTTTGGAGGGCCGAGGAGGCTGCGATACCCCTGGTTGAATGAGCCCTAAGATTTTGAGGAGGCTCTTTCCCTGCTAGTTTGTAACATTCCGGGATGGCCAAAATAATCCATCTGGAAATGGTTTGTTTTGTTATCGGTAGTCCTAATTTGTGCCCTGGGTAACCTACGAACAGTTGGTCTGCTTGCCTAATCCTAGCAAGTCTGCTGATGTAAAAGCTTAAAGCCCGCTTTGGGTCCAGTCTATGTAGCCTTTCTTCCCCTTTCCCTGGATGGGGAGGCGGATAGAATGAAGGCAAAGTAATTTTCTGAGTGATGTGGAATTCAGAAACCACCTTTGGGAGGAAATTAGGCTTCACCTGTAGGACAACTTTATCTTTATGAAAAATTGTATGAGGGGGTTTACAAGATAGAGCTTGTAATTCGATCACCCTTCTAGCAGATGTTAAAGCCACTAATAAGACATTAAGGGTGAGAAATCTTCGTGAACAAGAGTCGAGTGGTTCGAAAGGAGAACCCATCAGGAAATTTAAATTTAAGACTAAATAAGACTACATTTAAGTCCCATAAAGGAACCTGGAAATGTCTTGGAGGTTAGACATTAGTTAACCCCTTTAGAAATTGTAATACTAAGGGTAATTTGAAATGCGAAGGCTCCTCTGCAGTGCGCTTGAAGATCGATAGCGCTGCGGGATAGCCCTTGATAGTGCCAACTTGAAGGACTGAATTTGCCAAGTAGAGTAGAAAGGATAACACTGTTGGTGTACCACATGAAAATGGGTCGATATTCTCTTCTCTACACCAGCTGCAAAATTTATTCCAACGACAGCGGTATAAAGACTTTGTTGCTGGTTTTCTGGCCGAAAGCAACACTTCCATGACGTCGTCAGGGAGGTACCAATCCTTGTATCTCAACCTTTCAGAAGCCAGGCGTGAAGGGTGAGGGTTCTGATGTCTGGATGGAGAACCCGACCTCCCTTCTGTGAGAGAAGATTCTCCTTGAGTGGAAGACAAATTGTAGGGCAGATGGACATGTCCAGAAGGTCCGGGTACCAAGTTCTCCTGGCCCAGTCTGGGGCAATTAGGATCATGGTACTCCGGAATCTTCTCAACCTCCTGATCATTTGAGGAATGACAGGGACTGGTGGAAACTCCCAGTCCACTACGAACGCGTCCGCTAGAGCTCCTCTCGCGGTAAATTCCCTTGAACAAAACAGATCGCACTTTCTGTTGGAACTGGTGGTAAACAGATCCACTTGAGGGGTTCCCCAAAGGGGGAAGATCTCCTGAAGGACTTCCTGAGCTAGTTCCCACTCGTGGGAGACGGTGCCCTGCCTGCTCAGAGCGTCAGCCGTCAAGTTCTTCTCTCCGGCTATGTGAACTGCCGAAAGAGAGATTCCTTCTTGAATTGCCCAAAACCAGAGCTGCATTGCCTCTCTGCACAGTGGTAGTGATCCTACGCCTCTTTTGTTGAGGTAGTGCATGGCCACTATCTTGTCCGTCATCATCAGGACATTTTTTCCCCTGTACAGATGGCAGAAAAGCTTTCAGCGCTAGTCTGATTGCTCTCAGCTCTAACAGGTTGAATATGTAGTCTGGACTCCGATGGAGACCACCGACCACTGATGGTCAAGTCGTTGGTATGGGCTCCCCACCCCGTGAGTGAGGCATCTGCGACTACTGTTATCTCCGGCCATGGTTGCCAAAACAGTTCCCCCTTCAAGATATTTTTCTGGCACGCCCACCACTGAAGGTCTCGAGCCACCTTGTCCGGAACCTGAAGGAGGTCCGTCATTCTCCCTGAGAATTGCGACCACCGAGTTCTCAGTGCCGTCTGAAGAGATCTCATTCTCAGGCGAGCCTTTGGCACAAGGAAGATGCAGGATGTCATGAGGCCTAGCAACCTCAAAAAGTTGAAGGCTGGGAGACGTTGGGCATTTTGAAACTTGGTGACCCATCTGCAGAATATCTTGAGCCCTCACCTCTGGTGGCAAGGCTTTTCCCAGGCAAGTGTCCAGGACCGCTCCAATGAACTGGAGTCTCTGTGATGGTATCATCTGTGACTTCTTTAAATTGAGGGAGAAGCCCAGTTTGTGAAGGAAGTGGCAGACATAATCTAGCTGGATCTGAGCTTATTCCGGAGTTACAGCTCTGATCAGCCAATCGTCCAGGTAGGGGTAGACGTGAATCCCTTCCCTCCTTAGACTTGCAGCCACTACCGACATTAGCATGGTGAAGACCCTTGAGGCGGAGGTCAGCCCAAATGGCAGAACTCGAAATTGATAATGAGAGCCGCCAATTGCGAACCTCAGGTATTTCCAGTGTTTGAGATGGATTGGCACATGGAAATAAGCATCCTGGAGGTCCAGAGATACCAGCCAGTCCTGGAGCTGGAGGGCCTGAAGGATCTGAGAGAGAGTTACCATCTTGAATTTGTCCTTCCTGAGGAACTTGTTCAATTCTCGTAAGTCCAAGATAGGTCTCAGTCCTCCGTCTTTCTTCGGTATGAGAAAGGAGGGGGAGGGGGGGGAGCGAGAAATAGTACCAGCCCTTGTTCCTCTCCGCTACAGGTACCGGTTCTATAGCACCTTTCTCTAGCAGGTCTACAATTTCCTGCAAGAGGAGCAGATCTGGAACTCTCAGAGTGCTGTTCCCCGGTGGATGACTGAGGGATGCGTAGAAAAGTCAGGCAGTAACATTGGGCAACTGTCTCCAATGCCCAAGCATCTGACGTAATAGCCTGCCATTCCGTCAGATGTTGAGTTAACCTGCCCCCTACAGGTGTTTTGTGAAGAGAGTCCTCAGAGCGGTTTGGAGACGGCTGATGCAGATGCAGAGGGTAAAGAGGCACCTGCTGCTGCTGCGGCTTTTGTATTTTTACCCCGTCCACCTCGGGTGAATTTTGTCTGACCCGTTTGAACCGGCCGTCCTCTGCCTTTTCCGAATGCGGAATAGAAGCGAACGGTCTTACCTCTCCAAGAGGTTCCTGAGGGGCGATCTGGTGTCTGACGGATTGCAGCTCCTAGGGATTTTGCTGCTGCCTTTGATGTTTGTAGTTTTTCTAAACTGTCATCCGCCTTCTTACCAAACAAAGAAGAGCCGTCAAAGGGCATATTCAAGAGTCTGCTTTGCACATCTGGAGCAAAACCAGACTTTCGCAACCAAGCAAATCTCCGGGTTGTTGTACTTGCCGCCATGGCCCTGCTGATGCTGTCAGCAGAATCGATGCCAGTTTGAAGGGATTCGCACGTAGCGTCTTTACCATCATTGATGTTGAGAAACGCTTCCCTTTCTTCTCCCTCCGGGAGGCGGTCAGCCGCTGATGAAGCACACTCCCAAAGTGTGTGGCTGAACCTTGCGAGCGTACAAGTAGCATTGATGGATTTCAACGCCATGCTACATGCGGAAAAGACTTTTTTGGTCATAGAGTCATATCTCTCATCATCCCTGTCCTGTGGAACAGTAGGGTAAGCCGATTTACTACCTGCTGAAGAAGCTGCCTGAACAACCAGACTCTCCGGAGTTGGGCGTTAGGATAAATATTCAGGGTCAGCAGAAGACACCCTATATTTAGCTGATAAGTATTTGTTAACCGCCGGGATTACCTCAGGTGTTTCCCAGTTTGCCAATATTCTCCTTTGTAATGCCGCATGAAATGGCACCACAGGATCCTCCTGTGAACCTCTGACCAAGATGTCTGCGAGGTCGTCTTGCTGAAAAGCAGGTGAGGGTGTGGACCACTCCATAAACTCAATTATCCTTGCCATCAAGGTTCTATAAGGGGTTTCAGCATGTTCCCCTGGGTCTGGTGTGGCAAATTCCACTTCTGGTGAAGTGTCCAACCCACTTGCTTCCTGTAGGGATTCATGGAGGTCTTTCAACCTACCTTCCTCAGAGGTAAATTCCTCTGGTGCAGGAGTTGGTTCCCTGCAACTCAAAAGGTCTTTCCTGATCCGAATCCTTCCCTTCTTCATAAACAGAAGATAAGACTCTGGAGTGATCAGGTCTTGAAAATGGTATAAATCCCATTTCCAGAGCAGAAGGAGCCAAATTCGTCATGATTGGCTGTGAAAACATCGACGCGGACGTTAAAGGCTTCGAAACCATCGAAAAAGGCGTCGAGAAAGGTGGTAGAGGCCTCGAACTCGAGAGTATAGGGATTCTACTCAAGGTTGTCGACGACATTCTCGTGCACAAGGCTCTGGGTATGGCCACTGGCTGTGAGGTGGCCTTGGGTTTATTCTTTCTCGGCTGACCTGTGCGTCGAAGAACCCTTCGATAAAGGCGTCAACGACGTCGATCTATGTGTCGAAGGGATCTTGGACGATGGCGTCGAAGACGCAACTTTGCCTTTACTCGAGCGTTTGTGACGCTCTCGTGTGGCTTCTTTCGCCGGGTGCTGCGACTTGCGGGTTTTTGATTTTTCGGGTCTTTCACCCAGGGTATCACCCTCAGCAGTCTTCAAGGGGGTCGAGGCCGCTTTCTCGAAGACGCTTACCATCTTTTTCCTGAATTCCTCCCACTCAGCTTGAGAGCTATGTTTTGTGGGGCAGGAGACCCTTTTTGGGGAACCGGAAGACGAAGACGAGGAAGGGTATCTTCGACGTCTTTTTTGAACGCTTAGATCTCGAAGAGTGATGGGAACTGCTTCGAGACGTAGAACGAGAATGTCTTGTGATGGCGAGGAGACGAATGTCTCGACTCCGCCGAGGAAACTTTCGAAGAAGTTTTAACTGCCTTACCTCTCGAGCTTCCCCTTACGCTCCTTCAAGGCTTTCGCCGTAATGGACATGCAATCCTCGCACTCCGAACAATGGTGCTCGATTCCCAGGCACCATAAACAGATACTGTGAGGATCCGTCAACGACATTTTCTTTCCACAGTCTCGACATTTTTTGAAGCCGGACCGTGGAGTCGTCGGTTCGGGTGAGGAAGCCATCGAGTACAAGTCGGTATTCACGAGGAATAATGATATATTTGACTGAAGAACTGAGCAACGATATTCCGAGGCCCCACGAAGCACAGAAAAACTGAACTGAGCAACGGACACTGCTTAAGTCCATTTATACGCGTGATGACGTCAGCGCCGATACAAAGGCCGTCGAGGGACATCGGCTCGAGGGACATCGACGCGCAGCGCCCTCTACTGAAAAATAAATTCGAGGCCAGCAAGCTGGGAGATGATCTATCGAAGATAAGGAATATGTCGGAGGACACAATCCCTTCAAAACTACTCAATTCCAGAACAACCATGAAGGGCCCAATTTCCATCATGTACAAGCCATTAATAGAGGTGGGAAAAGGAAATACAGAACATCTCAGGGTAAGATGGGAGAGGGACCCGAGGATAGACATAGATGGGGATACATGGGATAAGATGTGCCGCGCAACATTCAAAACCTCAATATCCTCTCAATATAAAATGCATGCTGTTAAGCTCTTACACATGTGGCAATATGATCCAAGCAGGCTATCCAGAATGCATCAAACAACTAGCCCCTTGTTCTGGCGTGAATGTGGAATAATTGCCAATTATTGGCACATGTGGTGGGAATGTCCACAAATTAAGGTTTACTGGGACAAAGTCCTTTGATGGATCAGGGCCATAGATGGTATCCAGAGACTTGCAGACCCTTACCTAGTTCTCTTTGGGTTTGAAAAAGATGAGGATGAATGGAGAAAAGTACAGGGCCTGGCCCCGCATCTGTTGCTTGCCGCTCGAGCGCTCCTTACAATAAAATGGAAATCCCCCACAGCCCCTTCCGAAAAAGAATGGGTCAATGTGGCAATGAAATGTGCACTATGGAGAAGATGACGGCATCCTTGCATGGTAAATCGACTCAATGTGATACCCTATGGGCAGACTTCCTGGAAAAATATGCACCCGAGGTAGTTAATGGGGCAGATACCGCCCAAGCTTAGTTTGAATTATGTGCCCCCACGGTAGAGTAATGACACCCTCTTCAATCCCAGCAATACACGATTGAACGTCACAGAGAAAGACCAAAGAAACTGAACTGAAGATGCAAGAGCGCCCCCCAACAAAGGAGATTCCAAATAAAATGGAGTAAAATATCAAGTACAGAACCCGTAGACACATTAAAATTAGAATATACGCACGGACATAAACTAATTTAGGAGTTATAGACCCAGCCTGCGGGGTGGGGGGAGGAGGGAAGGGGCAAATTGATGGAACAAGAGAAGTAACTCGTTGTGCTCTGTCAAAATTAGTCGCCAGATCGACCTGTGAATGTACGATATTATGCTAGGGTTCCAACAAGTACAATATTTTCATGTTCTTTTGTTGTTCACTTCCTCTTTGTTTGCTTCTGACAATATTTTGACGTACAAATATGTATGTATGAACACTCATTGTTTGCTTATTCTCGAATGCGAGAAAATTGTTTCTTTTTCTTCTATGTAAAACCTAATAGAAACAAATAAAAAAAAATAAACCATGCGTGAAGGTGGAGAGTCCGGACCTCTGGATGGAGAACCAGACCTTCCTCCCGCGAGAGAAGATCCTCTGAGGGGTAGACGCATTGGAGGATAGATGGACATGTCCAGAAGGTCCGGGTACCACACTCTCCTGGCCCAATCTGGAGCAATAAGTATCATGCGGGTCACGAACCTTCTCAACCTCCTGACAACTTGAGTGATGACTGGGATCGGAGGAAACTTACAGTAGCATGAAAAGCCCACTCCACAACGAGCGCTTCTCCTAGAGCTCCTCGGAGGAAATTCCCTCGAGCAGTAATTTTTGCACTTCCAGTTGGCGCCAGGTCCACCTGTGGGGTTGCCCAAAGGGCGAAGATCTCCTGAAGGATTTCCTGAGCTAGTTTCCACTCGGAGACCGCGCTCTGCCTGCTCAGAGTGTCCGCCATGTTCTCCTCGCCGGCTAGATGAACTGCTGATAGAGACATTCCCTCTCGACTTGTCCAGAACCAGAGCTGCATTGCCTCCGTGCACAGAGGCAGTGACCCTACACCACCTCTCTTGTTGAGGTAATGCATTGCCACCATGTTGTCCGTTATTATCAGGACATCATTTCCCCGTACAGACGGCAGGAAAGCCTTCAGCGCCAGTCTGATGGCTCTCCGCTCCAAAAGATTGATGTGAAGTCTGTACTCCGATGGAGACCAACGACCGCTGATGGACAGATCGTCGGCATTAACTCCCCACCCTGTCAGGGAAGTGTCCGTCACCACTGACATCCGGCCATGGCTGCCAAAAGGGCTCTCCTTTCAAGAGATTCTTCTAGTCGGCCCACCACAGAAGCACCTGCGAGGCAGAGAAGAACATGAAGGAGATCCGACATCCTGCCCGAGAACCGGGACCATTGAGTCTGTATAGCCCACAATCTGGCCTCTAGCACCAGAAAAATGCAGGATGCCATGAGGCCAAGCAACCTTAAGAATTCAAAAGCCGTAAAACTCTGAGCTTGCTGAAATTTTGTGACCACCTGAAGAATGCGAAGAGCCCTCACCTTGGGAGGCGTGCACATCCAAGTACGTGTCCAAAACGAACCCCTATGTACTAGAGCTGTTGGGATGGTGTCATATGTGACTTTTTGAAGTTGAGGGAGAAGCCCAGCTTGTGAAGGGAGTGGCAGGTGACGTCGAGGTGATCCATGGCTTGTTCGGGAGAACACGCCCTGATCAGCCAATCGTCCAGGTAGGGAAAGATGTGAATCCCCCCTTTCCTGAGATGCGCTGCCGCCACAACCATGAGCTTGGTGAAAACCCTCGGGGCAGAGATGAGCCCAAATGGCAGGACCTGAAACTGATAGTGGGATCTGCCAACTGCAAACCTGAGGTATTTTCTGTGCATGAGATGGATTGGCACATGAAAATAAGCATCCTGCAGGTCGAATGGCACCAACCAATCCTGAAGTTGGAGGGCCTGAAGGAGTGACCATCGTGAACTTGTTCAAGTATCACAAGTCCAAGATGGGGCCCAGTCCCCCATCCTTCTTGGGTATTAAAAAAAATAAGGGGAATACCAACCCTTGTTCCACTCCACCATAGGGACTGGTTCTATAGTGCCTTTCTCCAGCAGGAAATATCCTGCACAAGAAGCGGATCCAAAACCTTCAAAGAGTCTATCCCCGGTGGATTGTCGTGAGGCCTTTGGAGAAAAGGGAGGCAATAACCATGGTCTATTGTATCTAGAGCCCACGCATCTGAAGTAATGGCTTGCCATTCTTTGAGATTATGTAACAGCCTGCCCCCCACCGGAGAACAATGAGGTCTGGCTGTTTAGCAGCCGCAGTGCCTGAGGGCAAAGTGGCATCTGCCTGAGCGGCTTTGGCACCTCTATCTCGTCCACCAGCAGTGAACTTCTGTTGGCCCCCATGACTGGCCATCCCTTACGCCTTTCCAAATTAGGAGTAATAGCAAAAAGGAACCACTCCTCCATTGCTGTCCCCTAGGACGAAAAGGCTGAGGTTGTCTGACGGATGCGCCCAAAGATTTGGCAGCTTCCTTGGAGGTCTGTAACTTCTCAAGGCACTCGTCCGCCTTGTTGCCAAACAGATGCGACCCATCAAAGAGCATGTTGAGAAGACGGGCCTGCACATCGGGTGCAAAACCAGACCCCCGCAAACCAGGCAAATCTGTGCATCATGGTGCTCGTAGCCATGGACCTTGCAACACTATCCACAGAGTCCAACACAGACTGAAGGGAATTCACACATGGCATCTTGCCATCCTGCACAATAGCTAGAAAGTCATCCCATCCCTCCCCTTTGGGAATGTGCCCAGCCGCAAGTGAAATACAATTCCACAGAGTGTGCGAAAATTCTGCCAAGGCGCAAGTGGAGTTGGCAGATTTCAACGCTATACACCCAGCGAAAATACCTTGCGCGTCCGTCCGTCCGTCCGTCCGTCCGTCCGTCCGTCCGTGCGTCCGTGCGTTTAGGGGCCTGCTTTGAGGTGGCCGTAGCCGCCTGGAACACCAAAGTCTGGGGAGTAGGGTGTGTGGACAGGTAGCCGGGGTTGCCTTGACGGAGGTCTTCGAGGGAAATCGACCCAACGGCATCAACGCAGGACGCCCTCTGCTGAAAAAATTTCCAAAGCAGAACAGCTATGGACATTAAATGTCAAAGATGTGGAATACGTTGGAGGACACAATCCATTCGAAAGATTGCATTGCTTGGGTAAGCTTCAAGCCATCCTGCTCCCAGCATTGCGCTTTTCCTAACTTCTGATCCTCACGTGTCGGCAAAATCTCTGGTACCTCTATATATCTCCTGCTTCATGTGTAGGATAGTTCATTGAAAGAGGCGTGGGGCTAGGGATGAGCCAGTTATGTAGAGGTAAGCCATGCATGGTCCTACCGATGCCACAACCCTACAAGCCTTTCAGACAAGTTAGTTTCCCGACTAAATTCCAAACCTGTCAGCTTTCGGTGCTCATGCATCTGCATGCAGTGATAAGTGTTTAAGATGGAGATAAAAGGTTTGCATTGTAGCAGAAGGAACAAGTTACTTACCTGTAACTGTTCTCCAGCATGGATTCACATGCTCATGAATATTGCCAGTCAGGCCGGCAATCCTTGGTAAATGAAAAAACAGTTTCACTTTATTTTATAAACTGTCTTTCTCTGATAAACCAATCACTGAGCTCTGGGTCATGTGCCAATGACTGCCCTCTACCTAAGCCCTATTCTGACAGCCATCTTCAGATTTGGTAGCATATAAAGTGGCAGTATGACCAAGAGCAGCCCCAAAGAGGGGCAGGAGGGAGGGTTCGCATGTGAATCCATGCCAGACCCATGTTCGAGAACAGTTCCAGGTAAGTAACTTGTTCCTTCTCCAGCATGGGGTCTGGCATGGATTCACATGCTCATGAATAAAGAATACATAGCAGTACCTACACAAACATTGGAATCCCTGCCGACCGAGTAGAATTTCATGAAGGTGTGCGTAGACCTCCACGTAGCAGCCCTGCAGATGTCCAGCAGGGGCACACAAGACAGGAACGCCGTTGTTGCAGCATTCACTCTGGTGGAATGGGCTTTCGGATGGCCAGGCAACAGTCGGTTTGCCAACCGGTGACAATGAGTGATGCAGCCGGCAAGCCACATGGAGATGGAAGCCTTGGACTGAGCCTTCCCCTGGTTCACAGGACCCAAGTTCAAAGAGCGGAGAAGTCTTCAGGAAACTCTTCATGCGGGCCACAATGCTTCACCGATCGAGCCACATCTAGCGAGTGCAAAGTCCTTTCAGCCAGCAACTAAGGTGTCAGAAAAAACACAGGTAACGCCAAGGGCTCGTTAAGATGAAATTCCGACTGAACCTTGGGCATGAAGGAGGGGTGCGTCTGTAGCACCACTTTCGCCTCGTGGAAAGTCAAGTAAGGCTGCTTGCAGGAGAGGGCCTGGATTTAACCAACCCACCTGGCAGAGGTGATGGCCACGAGTAAAGCTGTCTTCCAAGACAGGAACTTGATGAGCGCTTGATGCATCGGCTTGAATGCCCCCCTCTGCCCCCCTAGTCGACACCACGTTCAGTTCCCACACCGGGTCAGGCGCCTTCAACGACAGGAACGAACGGAACAGTCCTTTGATGAACTCCTTCAATTGATGGTGCGACCAAAGAGGACCGTCCCGGAGACCTGGTGTAGTGGGAGATGGCCCCCAGATGAACGTTGGAGGCGTGCACCAGCCCTGACTTAGCCAACGACAACATGTACAGAAGGACCTGGGGGGCCGTGACCCTAAGAGGGTTAATGTTCTGCGACCGGCACCAGGTCGCAAAACGCTTCCATTTGTGTCTGTACCACGTCGAAGCCCTGGCCTTGACGAGGACTTCCGTACAGTCCACAGGTAGCTCATAACCACCGTAATCTAATGCTGCAGGAGCCAGGCCTTCAGGTTCAGCGACCTTGGATTGTGGTGCGGGATTGCACCTCCTTCTCGGACGAGAAGATCCACGACCACTGTTAGCTTGACTGGAGGGGGCGGAGACATGCTGAGAAGGTCCGGGTACCAGATTTGCCTCGGCCACGCTGGCGTGACAAGGATCATCCTGCGCCGGCACCGTCTGAGTTAACTGATGACTCGTAGTAGCAGTGGCAACGGAGGGAACGCGCACAGGAACAGGCCATCCCAAGGGAAGGAGAATGCGTCCCCCATGCTCCCCGGTTGGGTAAACCTGCCGGCGAACCTCCGGCACTTGGTGTTCGTCGCCATCGAAAACAGATCGATCTAGGGTCTGCCCCACTTGAGGAAGAGGTTGTCCACTTGATCCTGCCGAAGCTCCCACTCGTGGCAAGAGCGCAGCTCCCAGCTGAGGAGTCTGCAACAGTGTTTTTGATTCCTACTAGGTGGGAAAGAATGAGGAACATCCCCTGGCCGACGGCCCAGTGCCACAACTCCTGTGCCTCTTTGGGGAGCGCGGGGATCTGGTGCCCTCCCCTGCTTTCGGATGTAAAACATTGTGGTGGTATTGTCCATGAAGACAGTCACCACTTTGCACTTGAGGGACAGAAGAAATGACTTGAGGGCCCAAAACACAGCCCGTAGTTCCAGGACGTTGAAGTGTAGTGCCTTCTCCTCCGGCAGCGACAGGCCTCTGGCGTTAAGACGTCCGGTGTGTGCTCCCCACCCTTACAGGGAAGCATCCGTCGTGACAGTCTCCTGGTATGATGGGCTCTGGAAATCCGCGCCTCTGGTAAAGTTGGAGCGCACGCCCCACCATTTTATCGCTTGACGGAACTCATTGAGCACGTTCCGGTCTTTGAAGCTTCCAGAACCTTGGATCCAACGGGAGTCCAGGAATTCTTGAGCGTTTGCACAATGTAGATGCACAAGGACATCATTCCAAACAGAGACTTGATGGTCCTCACCGTGGCGATCTTCAGTGCCAACAGCCGTTGCACTATGCCCAAAATGGCTGGTAGCCTCTCCTCCGAAGACAGGACACCATGTTGAGCCTGGACCCCAGGAACAGCGCGTTCCTCATGGAGTCGAGCAGGATTTTGCATAGTTCACAGAGAACCCCACATCTGTTAGCAGCCGGACGGTGCTCGGTGTGATCGACAGCAATGTCTTTGACTTGGCCCAGATGAGCCAGTTGTCGAGGTATGGCTACACGCCAATTCCCACTAGTTGCAGATGGGCCGCCACCGTAGCCAGGCACATCGTAAAGACTCTGGGCACCGACTTCAGTCCGAAGGGGAAAGCCTCGAACTGGTAGTGCTTCCCTTGTACGAAGCGCAGGAACTTGTGATGCTTTACGTGAATGGGGACGTGGAAGTACACGTCCTCTAGATCAAATGAGGACAAAGTCTCCCTCCTCCAGTTGGCCGAGCACGTGCTGCAACATGACCATCCTGAATTTCTGGGCCTTTATGAACTCGTTGAGAAGTCATAGATCGAGAATGGGCATCCAGCCCCCGGTGGTCTTTCTAACCAGAAAGTATTTTGAGAAAACCCTGGAACCCTGGAGTCGCTTCGGAACAAGCTCTATCGCCTCTTTTCGTTTTTCTTTATCAATTTTATTTTTCATTCGAGGGCATAAACAGTTACATCATACAACAAATTCAACATCAAGATGGATATTTCAACTTGTGTCCCCTTTAATGACATTTGTTGCTTCCGGCTTATGAGCGGTTGCCCCCGAGATTTTACTTTTAACTCTTGACTATTACCCCTGCCCAGGCCCGCCCTAGTTTCATTTTGTTTGGTACCAGAGTCTTTTGCAGCTAACCAAGTTTCATTCCTATCCAGGAGTCCTGATCCTTATTTTGTGTTGGGCTGTCAGCGAACAAATGCTTTTGAGGGTTTGTGGTTTGAAGAAGTGAGCTTCCCTGTTCTTCACAAAGTCCTGGAAGGGGGCCCGTACTGACAAAAAAATTTCAGGTATTTCCCTGTTTTTTTTCGGCACATACATTTTCCTTTTCCCCAATTCCGAACTTCTTTTTACACTCTGAAGGGTAAAGGGGCACCATCCTGGAACATTTCCTTCTACCCACCCCCCTCCAGCCCTCCCAGAATTTCTGCTGTAGGCCCAGAGTAAAGTCTGCGTTGTGTGCCACTGGGGAGAACGGGCCCAAACCCCGCCTGATGTTTTTCAATTGCATGGCTTTGTCCTGGCTGCGAGCAACGACATAGTGGCCTCCAACAATTTACCCCCCCCGGTCGCTCCACGGTTTAATGATTGTAGCGCTTTTAACAGGATTGTTGTGGGTACTTGTTCGATCCCACACCAACCTTTTGTGTTGTCCTGTCTAGCCCATTTGAGACAGGTGTGCTGCCAGTATAGATCTCTCGATGTCTGGGACCCCTAGGCCCCCCGAGGAGCGTGTCAGGATGCGTTTTTGTATCCTGTCTTTTTCCCCCAGATGAATTTTTAGCATTGCCGTCTGCAGTTCTTTAATTAGTCGGGTGGTATTTCAATTGGCATCGAGCTCACAATGTACAGTAGGCGGGGGAGAAGGGTCATTTTTGCTGCAGCAATTCTTGCGAACCACAAATGTTCTCGGGTGTCCAATCTCTGCATATCCTCCTGGAGTTGTTTCCAGAGTGGTGGGATATTTGCTCTATATAGGTTCCCTATCTCCCGCATCAGATGTATCCCCAGGTACTCTAGTATATCTTTTTCCCAGAGTAGGGGGTATGTTTTCCCCAGACCCTTGATCACCCAGATCTTTTCTGTTATATTTAATGCCTTGGATTTGGAGTAGTTTACTGCAAACCCTGAAATGCTGGCAAATTTCTCTAGATTTTCTATGGCCTTCGCTAGTGTCCCCCATGTAGAGCATTACATTGTCTGCTTATAGTGCTATTTTTAGTGTTGTGCCCCTGCATTGTACCCCCTTTATTTCCAGGTCTCTTCTGAGCTGCAAAGGGCTCCATTGCCATTGCGAAGATCAGCGGGGAGAGAGGACACCCCTGATGTGTACCCCTCCGTATGTTGACTTGTTTCGACTTCTGGCCATTCATTATGAAATATGTGGACAGGAGTTGGAAATTTTCAAGTACCTTTCGACTGAACCTTTCCCCGCACACAAACCCCTCTAGGACTATCTTTAGATATTCCCAATCTAGACTGTCGAATGCCCGCCTAGCGTCTAGGGCGGCAAATGAAACTCGTTCTTGTCCCCATGTCGATATCTATGACCCATCTAATGTTATCCTGCGAGTGTCTTCCTTGAACAAACCCCGCCTGATGTTCGTGGATAATTTCGGCGAGGACCCTCATCAGTGTTTGCCATTATCTTGGCCTATAATTTAGCGTCTGTATTCAGGAGCGCAATAGGGTGGTAGCTGGCGAATTCTGAGGGATCTTGGTCTGTTTTAGTGTTAATATTGTCATCGATTTTCCCATGTCTGACGAGACCGACACCGTCTCTGATGACATTGAAGAGACAGGTAAGGGGAGCTAGCAGTTGTGCGCTGAACACTTAATAATAACGTTCCCCAAACCATCTGGGCCTGGAGTTTTATTCCCCGGCAATGCCAAAATTGCATCACTAATTTCTTGTGCCGTTATTCGCCCTCCTAGTACTTCTCGGTCTTGTTCTTTTTTTTTCCAAACATTTTTTTATTGATGTCTCAGCAGTTACATTGGCACCCAATTAACACAGTATACAGTCGTATATACAACAATATTACCATTGAATGTTTAACAATCCGTCATTTACATGGTTGTTTCGTTGTCTGAAAGCATATATCAGAGGTATGCCCTGAAGTGGCCCCAGATGTCCTTTGGCCTACTCATACTTGGTTGAGTCAGTACATACTGCTCCTCGCATTCATTAATGTAGGTTTACTCACGCAGGAAAGTGTCCATGGTGGGGGTGTTCGGGCTCTTCCACGCTTTCAGTATACATCTCTTGGCTATGACACATAGAACAGCCTTCTGATTTTCTCGGAACATTTACCAATATCACCAAACAGATATTTTTTGTGGGGTCAAGTGTGGGGGGGGGGATCTGTGTAATTTCAGTTAGCATATCTGCAAACCTCTCCCAGAACCGTGCGACAGCTGGACACTCCCAATACATATGCTAGGATCCTGCTGCCGGGGACCCACACTTAGGGCAGTTGCCTGGGTCGTCAGGCGTAAATGTAGCGATCCTGGCGGGGGTATAGTGCAGTCCGTTTAGGATTTTAAACTGTATTTGGCGCAGTACCGCATTAAGGGACACTCTCTTCGTGAGTGCTCAGTATCTTACCCACTTATCTTCGGGTATTGGCATTTTCATATCTGCTTCCCATTTCTCCTTCACCCGATTGGTCGTAGAGGAGTGAGTCTGTATCATCTTGTAAAGTTTGGAAATTCCCAGTCCACCCTGTGTTGTGACCAGCTGTACGCACGGGTGGGAAGGGGGTTCATCAGGGAAGGATGGCCAGCGTGCTTGATATGCGGACCTCATTCGGTAGTACTGTAGTGTCCGGAGTTGCCCACCTCCCATACCCCTCGTGAACACAGCCAGGGTCGCGAATTTACCCTCTATGTACATGTCTCCCACTTTCATCTCTGTGTTCGGGTCCCAAGTTTCCTGTATACTGGTGTCAAATGTGGGGGCGGGGGGTTGGGGTATTTCCACAGGGGGATGTCGGGGTTATATGGGATCTCTATTTTCAGTTTTTTATAAATAGCTCCCCAGGCTTTTACCGTGCAGCTCACAGGGTCAAATTCACAAGAGTCCTTATGTCGAGCGCTGAAGATGACCGACCTAATGTCGGTGGGCATCGTGGTGTATTCTTCTATTCGCGTGTGAGGCGAGTTGTCCGATTCATCGTACCAGTACCTTACAAACTGTGCCTGTGCCACCGTGTAATAAAGCTCAAAGTCTGGTGCAGCTATACCCCCCGTTTCGAATGGTTCTGTCATTCTCTCCCAGCTGATCCTAGCCGTCTTCCCGTTCCAAAGAAACGACACCACTATGGATCGAAGCCTGGAGAAGAACTCCCATATAGGGATATTTACAAATAGATATAGCAATTTTGGAAGTACAATCATTTTAAGAATGGCAATCCTACCGTGTAATGAAATTGGGAGATGCCTCCAAACCTGCAGTTAAGTGTTAAGTGTTTGTAGTGCCCGATCATGATTATCAGGGTATAAGGTTTGTTTATTGCTAGAAACCAGTACCCCAAGGTATCTGATGTGGTGTTCAGACCATTTGAGGCCGCACATTTGAGCTGGGCATTTTGTGGAGGGGGTGAGCGGGAATACTTCTGATTTGGCACTGTTAACCGTATATCCCGATTACTCTGCAAATTCGTTGATGTCTGTCATGATAGGGACAATGTTTTTGTCGGGTTCACGGACATAAAGCAGCGTATCATCCGCGTATAATATTATTTGGGAGGCTCCTTTCAGCGTTATGCCTCCGTTATGTCTTAACCGTATTGCCGCCACCATGGGTTCAATTGTCAGGACAAAGAGGATAGGGGAGAAGGGACACCCCTGCCTAGCTTGTACAATTCAGATAGTCATATTCGTGCATACTTTCGCACATGGAGCTGTATAAAGCAGTTTGACATATTGGATGAAATACGGGCCCACCCCGAACGCCGCCAATACCAGAAAAAGGTACTCCCAGGAGACCGAGTCAAAATGCTTTCTCATCCTCAAGGGATATCGCTACTGCTTGCTTGTTTGGATTAATCTGTGACATTATGCCGAATAGCCTGCGTAGGTTTAAGGCAGTGGATCTTTGGGGAATAAACCCGCTTTGATCCGTGTGTACCAGCATTGGCGTTACGGGTAGCATGCGGTTCGCCAGTACTTTCACAAAAATCTTGGCATCCACATTTATCAGGGACAGGGGTCTATAGGATGACATATCCTGTGGCGGGCGTCGGGGTTTGGGCAGCACTGTAATTAGGGCCTCGCGCATCGATTTTGGCAAAATTTGTTTACCCAGGGCCTCTGCCCACACTTCCAGCAAAACGGGGACCAGTTCTTCCCGGAATTCCTTATAAAATTCCACTCCAAGGCCATCCGAGCCCGGCGCTTTGCCAGACGCAAGCCCCTCGATTGCCTCGGTGAGCTCCTCTGCCGTGACAGGTTGCTCCAATATTAGTTTATTTTCTTCTGTAAGTTTAGGGAGGTCCAATGTAGCAAGGTAGTTTTTGATCTTATCTGGGGATTTCCCATCTTTATTCGCATATAGTGTAAAAATCAACAAATTCATTGTTTATTCCCTGCTCGCTTGTTATCGCGTTTTGTGTCGTGTGTATTGTTACGATCGGGGCCATTTGTTTTTCATGCTTAACCAAACTGGCCAGCATTTTCCCTGCTTTATTCCCTTCCCTGTATCTGCAAGCCCTTGCCTGGGCTGCTATATATTGTACTTCCCTTACTGCCAGTCGGTCAAATTCCCTAAGAGATTTGTGTATTTCAGCCAGGGTGTCTCCACCGTGCACCCGGCTGTAAACTTCCTCTAGTACGTTCAGTTCCTTCTCCACCCTCTCCAGGTCACGTCGTACCTCCTTTAGAAGGCCCGTAGTTTTAGATATCAGGGATCCTCTCGCCCAGACTTTAAATGCTTCCCAAACCGACGAGATGGTCAACAGACCTGATGTTGTCAGCAAAGAAATTGGCAATTTCTGTCTGTAGGGTGTCAGCAACGTTTGGGTCTTTTAATATATCTCTAGGCATTCTCCATCTCCTAGTAGCCTAGGGGCATCTCCCAGAGTAATTTCCAGTGTCACCGGGGAATGATCAGATAGTGTGCGGGGAAGGATTTCGCAATTCTGTAGGGCGTGTGTTGTATTTAAGGGGACGAATCAATAGTCTATGCGTGACTCGCTGTCATGTACGGAAGAGTAGAACATGCAACACTTGCTTGGTGGGTGGAGCACTCCAGGCATCCAGCATGGATAGTTGCTGGATGATCTGTTTCAAAGCTAGCGCCGTCTTGGAAGGCGGCCCGATTGCCTTGGCGGATCTGTCCAGAGTCTGGTCGAGCACCACATTAAAGTCCCCTCCCCATAGTATAGTTGCCGCTTTGTGCTTAACAAGGATCTCAAGTATGTGTAAGTAGAAGTCCGGGTCATCGAGATTGGGGCCATAGGTGTTCACCAGGGTCGTGTGTTCCCCTGCAATTTCCCCCCAGACCAACACATATCTACCCATCGGGTCCACAAGGTGGCCCTTGTCGATGAAACCTAGTGATTTGTGAATAAGAGTGCATACCCCTCTGGACTGCGAGGAATAATTTGTGTAGTAGCGCTGTTTGCCCCATTTTGCCAGTATTTTCTCATTAACCGAGCCCTGTGCATGCGTTTCTTGCAACATTAAAATGTGGGGCCCATGTCTGGTGACAATTACCAACCTTCCTGGCCTTCATTGGGTTATTTAGGCCTCAAACATTCCATGACATTAGTTTAATCTTCAACCCGTCACCCATTTCCTATATATACACATTGCAATGTATTATAACAACCATAAATGCACGAGTGACCAGAACTAGGGTAGCACCAGTACCTGCGAGACCTTATTTCAACAAACCAACAACCTTCAACAGTGCAAACTCTCCTCCCAGACCTAAACTCGCCCTGTTGGTTATCACAACAAGAAAACTTCCCCTTTCGCCTTGTGCCACCCTCCACCCACATCATCTGCCCCAACTTGACGATGGACCCAGATAACTGATTGGAACATTCCTGACGGTGCTTCGTTGCCGTCCAATGACCAGCCGTCTGGTCGCCCACATGGGAGACTCTACGGCCCGATAACATCGGATCTTAGTCCAGTACAGCTGTGTTGACTTTGCGGAAAGAAAAGCATGTTACTGCTGCAAAGGAGGGGCAATTCATCCGTCTATCGGATCTCCTCTGCCTCCACCCGGGCTGGGTCTTACATTTGGGTCCCTTATGCAATCTCTGGGGGGCAGTGGAATGGAGGCCTCCACGTATGCCATTGCCTCTATAGGGTTTTCAAAAAAATGGGCCCTGCCTCCACGTTAGATTCTCATTTTCGCAGGGAGAATTAAAGCATAAGGCGTATTGCGGAGCCGTAACTGTTTCTTGACCAACTCATAGGATCTACGCTGTGCTTGTATGTTCGCAGAAAAGTCTGGATATATATGGATCCTGTTTTCTTCATGGTGCAGTGTCCCTTTTTCCCTGGCCAGACGGAGTATCGTGTCCCTGTCCCTATAATGCAGGAGACGTGCAATAATGGTTCGGGGTGGAGCGCCTGGCTTGGGGGTTGGTGCAAGGGTGCGATGAGCTCTTTCAACGAGGAAATGGTTTGAAAGATACTTCCACCAGTACGGATTTCAGCAGTTCTTCCACCTGCCTTTCCATGGAGCCTTTGCCAAACGTCTCCGCCACCCCAACAATACGGATATTGTTCCTGCGGGACCTGGATTCGAGATCCTCGCACTTGTTCTGAGTCTTGCGTAGCTCCGTCTGGAGTAGGGCTATATCACGGCCATGTTGCGAAAGCACATCTTCATTTATACTTATCCTGTTTCTGCTTCCGAGATGCGTGCACTTTCCTTTTCCACTCGTGCTTTCAAGGATCCAATCGTCGCCACTAGGTCATCCAGTTTTACGTTGACGGCCAGGAACCCATTCTGCACAATTGTTGCCAGGCGGTCCAAGTGATCTGTGTGTCGATTTTCCGATGTTTGTGTTGCCCCTCCTGTTGTCACCTGCGGCTAGGAGCTGGCGAAGGAGCCCATTGGGCCGGTCTTTCTGCCCCCTGTGGCCTTCTTCTCAGTGCGGCCCATTAGGCAAAGTGACCGCCTGCAGAGTGGATTGTGCTCTCCCACGTGAATGGAAACGCTGTCCCTGCGTTCAGTTATTGCCCACTGTGGCTACAATGGAGGTTGGCAGTGCAGCCCTTGCCCTGATCCCACAGCCAGGGTGCGCTGCAGTACAAACAGGAAACTGGGCCTTTGTGGCGGCCAGATGTTTGCTCCGGCCCGTCTCCCCGCCTCGCTGCCCTGTGATCCTGGAGTGGTGTCTTTGCACTTTTGCCAGCCTGTCCCCAATATCACCCCGCCAACTCTCAGCACTTATATGCCTGAATTTCTGGTGTCTTCTGAAGGAGTTCAGCAGGTGTGGAGGCTGGCACTCCAGTAATTCGTGTCCGTTTGCGGTAGCCTGGCCGTGTCACTGTGCACCTGGAGGATCCAGTGCTAATTTATCTGGCATGTGCTTCCCTGTCTGAAGGATCGTGACAGTACAGTTCTCCAAGTTGGTGAGGTACTCTGTGTGTTAAGCAAATTTCACACCCTGCGGCCAGCCACGCACTCCGCCTCTCCTCCGAGCCGCCGCCAACGCAGGGAGGCCTCGGTCTCGATGAGTTTACTCCCCGTGCCCAGGCGATCCAGGCTGGGGCTTCTCGCGCTATGTGCTTTGCAGTCCGCAGCGGCGGCGGCCGTATCGCAGGGTGTCTTGCCTCCCACCGTGCCTCCCCTTAGTGTTGGCTGCCCGATGTTACAGGGCCCCCGGCGCTCCCCGCCTCCCACAGCGGCCCACTTACTTCACCAGCGTGCCTCCGCTGGACTTCTGCCGCAGGGGTCCGGGGCACGCGCTGCAATCCCGGCCGTCTTCAGGCACTCGGTGGGGGCCCTCTCAGGCCCGATGCGGAGGGAGCTGCCCCAAGCTCTCGTTCGGCGAAGAGGGGGAGCCGGAGCGCCGCCGCCCCCTAGCAGCGCCCGTATGTTGGTAGGCCGCACCTCCCCCTCCTGGCTCGGGCCGGAGCGGCGTGGAGCCCAGCAGCGGTTATGTCTCAGCTCCCTGAGCGCCGCGACTTCCCAAACCAATATCTTCTCAATCCCAGTGTCGGCGAGCTCCGTTTTCTAAGGGGCACTTCCTCGGGTCCTCCGCCACAGTATTTTGTAAATATTTTCCAAGCAGTTGCTGACTGGAAGGATATTCGGGGTAACAGGATTTCGCTCGAGCCGGAGCTCTCCACCTAGGCGGCCATCTTAGACGTGCGCAACAGCGCCCCCCCCCCCCCCTTCTCGGTCTTGTTCTGAGATTTGGGGCAGGGGCGTTGCGGACATGTAGGATTTCTGTTTAGCCAAATCTAGATTTTCACTTCACAGCAGCTCATCATGGAACTGGGCCATTATTTCTATATAACACGTCCTCCTCCTCCGTTTTACTTACTTCCCCTTGTCTATTCTTAAGACCTGCAATCAATAAAGTTACGTGTTTTTTCAGTTTGGCTGCCAGGAATCTGTACGCTTTCCCTCCGTGTATGTAGTAGGATTGTTTGGTGCTCAGTAGTGACTGCGCCACAATCTGCCGTGCGGCTTTCTATCTGGGCTCTGATTTTCATTAATTCCCCGACACGTTTTTTGTGTTCGTCAGGTTTTGTGTTTTTTCTCCGCTTCTAGTAGTTCCCTTTCCAACTTTTGGGTTATCAGGGCCTTCTCTCTTTAGTATGCAGTCGCCTGTGCTATGAATGCACCACGCACTACCGCCTTTCCCGCGTCCCAGACTGTTCTCCAGTCCACCTACCCATCATCATTATCTTGGAAGAAGTTGTTTATGGTAACCCTCCATGTGTGCCCTGAGCGCTATGTCCCTCAGGAGCACCTAATTTAGTTCCCAGGGGGGTCTTTGCCTTGCCTCTCCCTTTACCATCTCTATACTGGCTGATACCGGCGCATGATTGGAGCAGTATTGCACTCCAATTTCCACCCTTCACCTGGGGAATTAGGGTTGCCGAAACGAGGACCAGGTCTATCCTGAAATAGCCTCTATGTACTGCTGAGTAATGTATGTATTCCCGGTTTCCTTCCTGAAAGCAATGCCATGTCTCTATCACACCTAGATCCCTAAAGAATTTTCCCAGGGCTCTGTTCTTCTGGTCTGCAGCTGTGGGTGGAAGTGTTTTATCTAGATTTGGGTCCATCACACAGTTAAAGTCTCCTCCTATGATTATCAGACCTTCGCACCAACCCTCTATTTTCAGTAGTAGCTCAGTAATGTATGTGTCCTGTTTATCATAAGGGACATACTGCTAATATTGTGTAGGTTTGTCCTTTTATTGTCGCTTTGATCCCCAGGTATCTACCCTCCACGTCCCCGATCTGGTGCTGTTTCTGGAAGCCCAAGTCCCTTTTGAGCATTATCGCTACCCCCTTTGTTTTTGTGCCCATGGAGGCGAAGTATTGTTGGGCGAAACCTTTATGTCTCATTCTTTTTTCATTTTCCGGAAGGAGATGTGTCTCCTGCAGAATCCCTATTGTAGCTTGCATCTTTTCCAGTCTGCCCAGAATTGCTCAGTGTTTATTGGGAGAATTTAGCCCTTGTACGTTAAGAGTGATTATTGTCGCTTCAGCCATTGTGAAGTGAATCTGCCCTGGTACCCTTGCTACCCCTCTTGTTACCTATCCTGTCTCCCACCACTTTCGTCTCAGGACAAATTTCATGTTTGTTGACCTTCCTCATTCTCTCCACCCCTCCCCCCTTCCCCCTACTTCCCTGATTCCCCCCCCTCTCCCCCACCCCCCTCCCTTTACCCCTTCCCTGGGATCTTCTGTGGCCAGGGTTCCTAAGAATCCTCCCTGGTGTCGTCCTTGGGCGTTGGGCCACATTCCCCCCGTAGTTATCAGTGTGTCGGGATTGTTGCATGTCCCGATTCAGATTCTCAAATGTAATGACCACCTACCTCTGTGCAGACTTTCCAGGATTGCTTCTTATGGCCCACTTCCTCTAGTCGGGTGCCACCTGGACGTCTGCTTCCGTGGACACAATGAGTTGTATGTCCCTATTGAGCTACTTATTCTTGCCATTTATATGGGCGCATCAGTTTCTCCTCTCGGCTGCTTCTCATTTTCCTTTCCATCGACCATTCCCAGGGGTTGTCCTGACTACTGGGGATGGTGTGCTGTGGGCTGGCATCCGTATGGTTCTGCTCTCCCATCAGATGTAGCAGAGTCTCCATCTTCACATGTACTGATTCACCTCTGCTTCCCCTCCCAGGAGAAGGATAGGCCGAACTGGTAGGCCCATCTATATGCTATGTGTTTACCCTGTAGGGCTTTTGTGACCGGCTGCATGAGCCGCCTTTTGTGGAGTGTCCAGTGCCAGATCCTGGTATAATTATGCAGGCTCCATTGACCGTTGTGTCATTGTGTGTACATGCTGCTCTCCGGATGTCTTCTTTCAGCCCATAAGACGTCATGGTGATGAGCACATCGCTGGGTCTTGCCCCCAGCTCACTCCTCTTAGGGCCCACCCGGTGTATCCTGTTGAATTTGATTTTATCGGGTTGGGTGTCGTTCAGTAAGCTACTGGAGCATTGTTGCATGGTGTTCCGCAGATCTTTGTCCATAACCGATTCCACCATACCGTTGACCCTGATATTAGATCTACAGGACCTGTTTTCCAAGTTTTATGCCTGGAGTTCCAGATTATTTGTTGCTTTGGCTACTTGGTCCAGCAGTTTTGTTTTGCTTCCTCTGCCATACGAGAGTCCATTTTCTACCACGTCCACTCTGTCCCCCAGGTCGCCCATTTCTTTTCTGACCTCCTGAAGGGAGGACTTCAATTCCTCCTTCATGAGCCCCAATTGACTTTGGAACATATTTGTTAATCTAGCTTCCATGCCCTTCAGGCAGGCTAGGAGCTCCTCTTTGACCGAAGCCATTGTAATCGGAGATGTGCTGCTTTTACGCACTCTGATCCCGTAATGGCTAGGGAGCTGGGGGGGCCCACTTGCTGTTTTTGTCTCCAATACTTTTCTAGCTGGCCCTCCTGATTCCTAGCTGGCGTTCTGGCTCTTGGCAGGCGTTTCTCGCTTTAGAACCCGGCATCGGGGTTATCCTGTACGGCTTCCGTGAGGGGGAGGGGTTCAACTCCCTTCTCTGCTGGGACTGTTGGGGTGTGGGTTCTTTAGCAGGGGTCTTCTATGTCACTGTGCCTTTCTCTTGGCGTTCTCGCACCTGCCTTCCATTTTCTTCTCCCTCCCCTTTGATCCAGTTGACTCCTACCGGTGCTTGAGGTACCTCTCCTCGTTTTGCCTGAATGCGTCGCACTCTGGTTTTTTTTTAGCGATTATTGTGAAGTGGTTTCCGATTTCTCCTTTTCCAATTTAGGTAGTTAGCCCTGGGATACCTTATGGGGTGCATTTATTATCAGAATGCCCTTCCACATTTCACTGTTTTCCCCGTCTCCCAGTATGCATTTGCTTAGAGATCTGGGTCCGCCCAGCAAGTTTTTACAATTATTGGAGGCTTATGACCCTTTAGTGCAGTGGCCACTTAGGGGGGGCGGGGGTTCCAGTACCTTATAGTACTGTTTCTGATGTCTGATGTCTCAGGCTCGGTGGGGGGAGTTTGGGGGCATGGGGGGCTGAGGGGGAGTAGCTTCCTTCTCAACTCTACTTGTCCCCAAATTGCGGCAGCTCCTCCTCGCCCGACTGGTCGGGTTGTATTCTGGTGGGGGCCTAGGTCGCGGTTCCTTAAGCGCTAGGGCTGCACTTCCAGTGGTTTCTCCCCTTATTCCCGTTGACCCCAGTGTTTCAGTGTGCAGCATGGGTTCGGGTGTGTGCGCGCCTCTGACCGGGACTGTGCTTACTGTATGCAAGCGGTCTCCCGGGCACAGTCCTTTAACAGGGATCTGTGCGCTGCTCTTTCCCTTGCGCACCTGTCTCAAGTTCCAGGGGCTATTTGGGCTTGTTATAGGCCGCTCTCCGCTGTGACCGCTGGCAGGCGGGAAGCTCACCGGTCGGCGGCGCCGATGGGATCCGTCGAGGCCGAAACCGCGTAGGGGATCCTCTTGTGGGTTTCACTTCGCTGGTGGTCGCACCCCCTGGGGGAGTGCGCTTTAGGTCAGAAGGATCTCCATTGCCTCGACCCGCTTGTCCTTGGGGAGGAAATCCAGGACTAGAGCTATCTTGTACCATAGCTCCTGGTCGTACCTGGCGAGGATCGCGAAGGCGTTGGCCACCTTGACAGTCGTTGCTGCCAAGTAGATGACTTTACGTCCCACGGCTTCCAATTTCTGACGAAGTGGAGGCGTGGGGTGCCTGCTCTTTTTCTTAGACAGTGGTGGCCCTGGTGTAAACTGGGTAGTCGCTGGTGGTGCCGCTGGTGGTCCAGTCAGCATTCTCTTTTGAATCTCCAACATTAGTGTGGGGAGGGTCGAGATAATATCCTGCAACAGATCTCTGGGAGGTGCCCGGGGGATAGGGTTGATGGGCCCAGCACCTATGCCGTCGACCCCTACCTATCCAACATTCTCGTCTTCTCCCATCTCCTCCAGGATGGTGTGGACGCAAAAGTCTTCCTCGTTGGACGAAGAAATATCCGTGCCCTGAAGCTCTTCCACGCCCCCCACCCCTTCCTTTGGGTTCCAGCATACTCTTCTCCAGAGTCTTCTCCAGATTCTTCTCTGCTGGTTTGGCCGAAGCCTCCCGCCCGGGAGGGAGCACCACCCTGGCCGCAACATGGGCAACCTGGACCGGAACAGCCGCTTTTGCCTTCGAGAGGCCATCAGCAACCAGCTCGATGGAAGAGGATGTCTTTGCCTGGACCAAATGGGCCTTCACTGGCAGGACGGACCCCTTGTCCTGCATGGCCTTCTCCGGTTTCTCCCGCAGCTTTCCCGGGGGTAGCTGACTTTCTCTTCGACGAAGAGCTGGATCGATGGCTGGGGCTTGAGGCTGTGGAGACTAGGAACGTGCCCGAACCGTCGCGGGACCCGCTTGTGCGGCAACCCCAGCGGAATCGGACTCCCAGTGCTTGGCCTTGTCTTGGCCCCCCACAGATGGGGCGCCCTAAGAGGATTTAGAAGCACGCTCTGGCTGGATCCGGATGAGGCATGCCCCTGTGGACCAGCCGGACGTGTCGATCCTTCATCGTGCGCTTGGAGATGCCACAACAGATCTCACAATCTTCTTCATTGTGCGTCGGGTGTAGACAATACAGGCCCTGGGAATGCTCATCCGTGAAAACATTCTGCAAACGGCAGCTGGTGCACAGCTTGAAGAGGGAAGCTCCTTCCTTCTCCTCGGACATGATCTGGTGCAGTGTAGCCCTGGTGGACTTCTGGAAGCTTCCAAGAAGCAACACTCAACGATTTCTGCCCTTTAGGGCTGATGAAAGATGCCGAAAAATGGGTCCCCGTTAATCGGATGGATAAACAATGGAGCACACAGGCTTGATTGAACCGAAACAGATTTCCTACCAAAAAATCACGAAAAACGCAGAAAGCTCGAAGAGCGAAACGCAAGGACTTGCAACACTTGAACGTGCAGTAAAAATCTGAAGATGGCTGCCAGAGGAGTGGCTTAGGAAGAGGGCAGTCATTGGCTGGGGGCAGTATGACCCAGAGCTCAGTGACTGGTTTATATTTTATTTATTGTATTTATTTCTATAGCGCTGCAACCCGCAGGCATCAGAGCGCTTTACACAAAGACAAGGAACATGGTGACGGGACAGCACAGTAAAGGATTTCTAGGTTTGGGTGGTCATGTTTGTGAAGGATTTATTTGAATAGAAACATTCAGTTTTTTTTATTTAACTGGTTTGTTTCAGTTCTTAGGATTTCTGGTAGTGTATTCCATTTGTCGATTGCTTTGGTGGGGAATGCTCTGCCTAATCCATTCACTTTTTTTGATAGTTTTGTCTCTAGTAGCCCTTTGTTCAAAGATCTTAGGTTTCTTGTGGGTTCATATTTTTTAAGTTGTTTTTGGAGGTATATTGAACCATTTCCATTTGTAGAGCGGTTGACTAGCATCAGTGATTTAAAGGTTATTCTTTCTTCTATGGCTAGCCAATGCAGGTCTCTTTCTCCTGTAATAGGATCCCTTTTGGTTTTGCACCTCGCACCTAGCAAAAGTGCATGACCATAGTCCAATCTAGATAATATCATAGCTCTGGCTATGGTCGTGGTGTTTTGTTTATTTAAGAAAGGTTTGATCTTTAGGAGTTTTTGGTAGTATTGACAGTTTATGCTACCTGAGCTTCAGCTCCAAGTGATGCTTGCATATAAATTCCTAACGTCTTGACTTTTTCCACCACCATGATTGGCGTATCCTTAATGTAGAAGGTTGTGTAGTCTGAGCTTAATCTTTTTCTGGCTAGAGGTGAACCGAAGATCATAAGTTCGGTTTTAGTGCCGTTTAGGCACATCCAATTTACCTTCATTCAGGCTTCAATAGTATTGTAGATGGATGTTAGTGTATTACTGTCTTTGCTGTAGTCCCCACTGAGTTAAAAAACCAGCTGTGTGTCAGCAAAGTTCGTGAAAAATATCCCCAACTGGGTTAGGAGAGTACAAAAGCATTGGAGATATAAATTAAATAGAGGGGAGAAGCTAGCTCCCTGCGGGACACCGCAGTCCACGGACCTAGTTGTTGATTTCCCCATATTATTTTGGATTGCCCATCTTGGAGAAACACAGATATCCAGTTGATAGCTCCTTGGGAGCAGTTTCCAACACAGTCTAGGGCCTCTGAGCTTTTGATGGTCTACCAAGTCGAATGCTGCAGAGAACCAATAAGATGAGCTTTCCGCTTTCCCTTTGTCCAATAGTCCTAACATTTCTGTTTGTAAGTCCAACAGAGCGGATTCAGTGCTGTGCGCTTTTCTGAATCCTGACTGCTGTGGATGAAGGATATTATTGTTGTCCACGTATTCTTGTAGTTGTTCAGTAGCAATATTATCCAATATTTTTAACAAGAAATTGCAATTCGTAATTGGACGTAGATTTGATGGGTCTTGTTGGTTTAATTGTTTTTTTTGGCAAGGGTGTGACTGTTTTTATTAAGGAAGATACAGTCGAATCTCTAAAGGAGGCATTTGCCATGCGCGTGAGGAATGGTATGAATATCTTGATTGTCAAGAATCAGTTTAGGAGGAAGTATATTTTCTTTACATGATGTACATTTTATTATAGAAAGTGTTTTTTCTCAGTGTCTTTGGAGAGTTGTGTGAATTGAAATTTAGGTTTTTCTATCAATTGGTTTTCTGTATCAATTGATTGGGGTATAATATTGGTTTTGCACTTGGTTATAGTCTCTCTGGCTTTGAGAATTGTGTTGTGGAATGCTGTCTGTACATTTTCGCAATCAATCTTAGTAGGTTGGAAAGGTAGCGAAAGTGCTTTGTTTTTCTATAGATTTTAAGATTTGAAAAAGTTTACCTGTAGAATTTGTCGCTGAGTCCATTTGCTCATTATAATGTTTTTTAAATGTAGTCAGCGTTTGTTTGTATTCAGTATCTGCTTTCTTCCAATTGGTTTTGTTGTTTCAAGTTTGCTTTTTTCTTGTTTGAGTGCAGTGGATTCTTCATTGAACCATTTCTGGTGATTTATATTGGGTCTTACTTGTTTGTCTTTTTCAGGAACATGCGTGTCTAAAAGTTTCTGAAAGTGATTATTGTAGACTTGTATAATCTTGTCACAGGGGTCACTGTTGGTTGTATTACTCATAACATGCTCTATTCCTTGAGAGAGTATATCAGTGGTTATTTTCTTGAGGTTTCTCCCTTGGATTTTATTTGGGATGTTAATTGGTTTTTCAATTGGTTGCATGGGTGAGAGTTTAAATTCAATTTTGGGATGATCAGACCAGATACATGGGTAGGCTGTCGGCACTGTTGTCTCTATATTCTAGCAGATTATCCAGTCAAGTTGGTTACCTGTAATAGAGGTGGGATCTTTGTTTATTACAGAATAGATGCAGTTTAGTAGGTCTTCTAACTGTATGGCTCCGAGGTCTTTGATATTTCCTCGCCATTTGTTTAGTTTACTAAGGAAGATGGTACCCGTGTTAGGGGACTTCAGATTGTTTGGCAGTAATGTAATTTCGTCATTGAAGTCCGAAATTAACGAGCAGTGTCTGTAAATGATGATGCTTAAGCAGCTTTTTGGAGTAGGGGTCAAATTAATATGTAGGACTTCGCAGCCTGTGCTTTGAATTGGGACAGGAAAACATGTTCGGCTTTGTTTGGCTATTATTGCTACTCCGCCGCCTTTTCCGGTTTCTCTGTTTTTCAAGTAGATGGTCTAGTCTGTAGGTACGGCTCCTTCAATGGTTGGGCCTATAGGCCTAATAGGAGAAAGACAGATTATAAACAAAAGTGAAACTTTCTTTTACTGAGAATTCCCGGCCTGACAGGGAATATTCATGAGCATGTGAATCCATCCCAGACCCCATGCTGGAGAACTGTTATCCTAAAATAAGTTAGAGAGTTATTGCTTTCCTTAGTCTGAACTGAAAAGCAACTGTATTTGAATATTACACCCCAAGGTCCAACTCCCCTACAATAACTTATCCTGAATCAGATAGATTTATAATGTTCCTAGAATCTGTGTTTCACTGGATCAGGAAATTATATTGTCCAGTTGATATTACTATGTCATTTCTTGCTGCGTGTCATGGTACAACTGATAGGGTCTACTACTCTGGTATTACCGAAAGCAATCTAAAAGTAACTATTGGTTTGGACTTCCCTAGAACTAATGTTAGGTGTTCCAAATAAGGTTATATGTTTTGGTCTGTGTACCTTCAAGCATAGTGTTATGTTTTTCCATAAGGTGTTTATATGGTCAGTGATAGTACTTATTTCCCCCCAAGATTTATCTGGGCCTACTTGTATTTAAATAAACCATTTATTTATACAATACATAGTGTTTCATTGTTAATTTGGACCATTTGTATTACAATTTCATTGTACTGATTCTACAGCCCTCTCTCCCACCTAAGAGGAGTCTGGTTGCTCGGTCTACGCTACCCAAACTCAGGTGGTACAGCCGTATACTAAGAGTGGAGTCTTGTACTGTCTCAGTTGAATGGTTGTACTAAGCCCTTAGTTAGACTTCAGAAAAACTGGCCTAACAGCCAATCATCTACAATGGGTAAAAAACATCTATCCTGTCTGCACAGGTGCGCTTCTACTACAGCTAGCACCTTCGCCAACACACGAGGTGCCAATGATAGCCAAAAAGGAAGCCCTTTGAACTGTAAAAGTATACCTTTAATTAGAGGTAAAAGCGACAATGACCAGGTAACATGGAAATAGGGTATGCATCTTAAATGGTCCAATTCCATTGCTCATGGAATATCTTATAAGGCCTGTTTATGTTTGGCTTCTGTACAACCACACATTGCAAGATGTGTCAGGAAGTGATCTTTAGTAGAAAGGGCACCCACTGCCCTAATTCATGACCAACTCCCATTTCTGACCCAATCAAATCTAACATTGCAGAGTACGGTAGCACTTTCTGGACAACCGACATGTGGAGTCTCTCCAAAAGATCCGTAACCTGACTGAGGGGGCCCTCTTGTGCAGTTTGGAAACTCTCCCTTTCACACACATGAGGTCACATGGGTAGTTCAGGATGGGAGAACTTCTTTATCTCATTTTACTATTTATCCTATATATACTTTCAACAGTCCACTCGGGTCAGGAGAGAGTTCCAACAATACTATCTGGTAAAAAGTGCCACCCACAACGAATTGGAACTTTGGAGCACATCTCAAAGCCATCAAATATCCAGAACTAGATTTTAATGAACCTTCTAAACAGTAATAACTGTCAGAAAGGGAGATAGCCACTCCTCACACTGTTACCCTGCTCAACCCGCTTATTTTCTGACTAAACACCTACAATTATTTACATACATCCCCACTGTCCCTGCCACCTGTACATGTCCCCCTACGGCTCTGAACCATGTCTGTCTTGTCACCCCCATCTTTTCCCTGACTCTGCGCCCTCACCTCATTGTCCCTTTGTCATTTCCTCACACACCAGAGTCTGGTTTTACAACTTGGGTGGGAAAACAATTCTCTAGACTGGCAAGGAATCTTCCCTTTAAAAACATTACTGTGGCGATTCATGCAGTATAAAAACCAGATGCATAACACATGGAGACCCAGTTTTAATGGTCAGTTGGAATAATGTTTCACTAACCTTGGGAGGTGCCGTTAATGCATTAGCACATCCTTCATAAGCGTTGTACATAAGTTTTTCTAAGTCTTCCAAAAACTGCAAAAGGAGGACAACTCTGAGCTGGTTATTGCTGTGTCCATCATCATTGTCTGCCGTTGTCCACTGGCTAGCATCTTGATCAGGATTAACCGTGTGAGCCGCTAGACCTCTAATTATACCTGCCAAAAATAAACAGTTCTGGTTTAGATTTCTTAACAAAAGATTTCAAAGCTGGCATGTTAAAAAAAATGTGATCTTACAACATCTGATTATAAATCCCACCAAGTTTCAACATAACTTCATGACAACTCAATATTGGTTTACTTTGCAGTAACTAGTTCTGAGTTAAGAGTACAGCATGCCTAAAGTAAACCTTTATATAAAGTAACAATTCAAAAGCATGTCTGTACGACAATGTCAATAAACAACCCAAGTGCTGTATGTAGCCAGTCCTTTTGCATCGCTTCATCTGTCCCTCCACACCAACTACTTATCAGGCTAAAAAAACAACCAGATGAGAATACAATTTTATCAGTGCTGCATGTAGCATGAAGAAATAATCCACAGATGACTTCAGAGTATCTTAATAATATTTCAGTTTAATGAAGGCGTGGGGGGATTTTTAGAACACGCCTTGTGGAAGAGTTCTGAGAGGACAAGATAGTTGGACAAGGTATTAGACACTTAGTCTAGCCAAACTCTCAAAGTAACAGGCAGAGTTCGGGAGACCGGGCACTTGGGTTGAATACAGAGGTAACCAAGTAATTATGTAACGCACAAATATAAAAAAAGTATAATATATTAGGCCTTCAACCCACCTGCAGCGAAATTGATTTTTCCAACAGTATGATAACCTGCTGGCAAAGTGACGGTATACCGTAGTTATCACAGTATTGATCAAGCATTTAAAATTCCCCTTACAGCAGCAACATTTTGGTAATAGCTCTACAGCGTTAGAGAATCTGTAAGGAACCCAGACCACCACGTTCATTTTAGGCTTTATTCACTCTAGTTTTCTTTGCTTTAATTAGTGGATGAGGCCTGGCCCACACAAAATATCCGGTATGCTTATTTTGGGGTCCCTGATGTACACACAATATTTGTTAAATGCTGTCATGTTACACTGGTTTCTTATGCTAGGACCGGCCTATTTTTTGGACTTCTCATTTTACAATGCTCTTAATACAAAGTACTTACCCATTACAAATGGGTAACAAGGGTCAATTAGGAAGCTTCACTACCAGCAATGAATTAACCTATCCCCCCAACAAAAGAACTAGTTACTCACTGTCGTGACTACTGTACTCAGTCTAAAGTTCCAATTCGTCCATTCCATAATGACGTGGGCCATTTTGCATCTCAAAGCAACCTTTAAATTTGAAGCATGCAAGGGTGTGCCGAGTCCACCCATCAGCCTCGCCAGTCAGTCCTTTGTACGCTCGTTAGCCATTTACTAAATTTGCAGGGGACAGAGGGCGGTTGTATGGAGGAAAGTGGGACTATCGACTAAAAGAACAGTGACACTAAAGTGAGTAATTGCTTCTTGCTCCTACGTCCCGGCCCATTTCCTCCATACAAATTGGAGATTTCATAGTACAGAAACCCCAAGGAAGGAGTCCCACTTAACAGGAAATACACATTTTAAAGAACTGCCTGCCTAAACTTATCATTGGTCCTGGATCTAGTGTTGAGACACTAGTGTTTGCAGAAGGATGATGGCATGGACCATGTTGAAGACCTGCCAAGAGCATCCAATAGCACATTATACTGGTAGGCTGTAGAGACAACCATAGCTCTCATTTCTTGAGCATGTAGTCCCTTTGGAGGCATACGCTTCTGAAGTTCATAACAATGAGAAATGGCAGACACCAACTGTTAGGAAAGATTTTCATTTTGTGGCTTTCCTCCCATAGACTTTTTTGGGACACCTTTTCTTTTTGCTTTGTATATATGTAAGCCCTTTCCCACAGGCTAAGGGGCTGTATATGTGTGAGCCCCGGATGTGGGGCTGACACTGTGTGGTCCCAGTATGCATACTGGCAACTGAATGTATGTTGCAGGGCAGATGTGGCCAGTGGCTATCCATGATATATCGCCTCTACTTTTTTGAATGGTGCAGATCCTTACCATTGGTGGCTTGGGCAAGCACACTGACCAAATCACGGATAAAATGAGGGCTCCTGCAGCCATTCGACAGATCGTAGGAAGCAAGTCCTCTACGAAGAAGTGCAGCCATTGACAACCAGAGGACGACCCCTGCAGCTGAAAAGCACCAACCCCCCCCCCCCCCCCAATAAAGTCTTGGTGAAGCCATGCTCTTCTGATCTCAGTTAAGATAGTGGAGGAGTCGACCCCAGACTGGTTGTAACAACCAGTCTCAACCACTGTTCGAGGAACAGTGCCTTCTGAGCCTTCCAAGGTGTCCCTGGACAGACCAGAGGACTGCACAGTTCTCTCCTGGGCAGCCTTGTTACATCCGTCGCCATTCCAAGTGCATCCGAACTTGGACGATCTTCAACTTGTACAAGACGACGCCTGCTCCTGAATTTTCAGCCTTCTCGCATGAACAGAAGCTGTGCAGGGCCTGCTCCTTTGGTCGTCCCCAGAAGACTGCTGGTCGCAGTCTGACCTCGATTACTCCCATTGCAATCAGTCTTCAAATCCTAGTGGTGTCCTGAGGCTGTCTGCATCGCAGAAGCTTGCATCTTTTCTTGATTTTGGTGTTTCTGGAACAGAGTCCTAAGCACTGTGACCGCCTAAAACGAAATCTCACACTGAAACAGTGACATCTGTACCCGCGAAACTTGGGTCTTCCTCAAGTGGACCAAGTACAGAAGACTGTGTACCCAATTGATTCCAAAACTTCAGCTGTGATCTCTGGAGTAATCGAAGTCGGGGGGGGTAAGTTAACATACCTGTTTCTGTGTCTCCCTCCTCCCCCACTCCATATTCTCCATAGGGTTATATGGCTGTAAAGTCTTTTCCCTAAACTACTCTTTCCTGACTTTAGTCGGAGGAGTAGTCAAGGATCCCTTCCTAGGCCTATCCTAGAGTTGAGATGGATTTCCCCACTATGGGTGAACAGGGAAGAAGCCTGTTTCACCAAACCTGATCACGGTAAGGAAGAACAGCAAGGGTTAGATGCAGGACGGGTGCGAGTGGTCTAGGGCTACAATGAGTCCACAAAGAGCAGCACCAATAATTATAGTTTGACAGGCAAATATAAAAATATTTAAAAAATGTATTAGTCCTTTAAAAACGCACACAAAGCAAGTAAAACCTTTAGTCAAATATTGTCACACGACCACACAACTAAAACGTATACATTCACCATTAGGAGATATAGGCAAGCATTTGGTTCAATAACTAGTGCAATATTAAGTACTCAGATGCATTAGAAAGAGGAAAGGCACTTTAGAATAACCTTGAACAGCTTCCCTAGCTCTTATGAAGTCCAACCTTAAGATGGTTTGTGTCCTTCTGCTTAAACGTCACCACCTCCAAAGTAGATACTTCTCAGTTAGCTTTATTAAGACACAGATAAAAGGCAGTGGTTATGAATAAAAAGTGAAAGTTCAGGTAAGTAAAAATCTCTCAATCCCAGTCCTTCGAATAGTCCTAGGAAGGGATCTTTGACATGGCCTCCACCGATCATAGTCAGATAAGAGTGATTAAGGGACAGGACTTTATGCCCATGCACACCTATGGAGGACGGGGACAGGGGAGGGGAGGGGCGGGGTGGAGGATGGGGGACACAAACAGGTAGGGTTACTTTGTACCAGATTCCGATTTCTGCACAGACCACTTCCGTTTTTTCAGAATCTGTTGGTGGTCGGAATATGCTGTGCTTGGACCCGTTGAGGAAGGCCCAGGAGTCGCAGGTGCATGGGTCACTTTCGGACGCTGGATTTACTTTTGGTCTGTCGAGGTGTTTAGAAATCAGTTCCAGAACATTTCCAGTGGAATCCCCAAGCAAGGAAAGAAAGACTTACGCAGGCCAGACCAATTCAAGACACCTTGAGGAGTGCTGCAACACGAGTCGCCGCGATCAGGCGAAGCAGGCGATCTTCAATGAGCAAACAAAGGAACAGGCCCAGCACAGCATCCGTTCATGCAAGAAGGCTGAAAACGCAGAAGGAGTCTTGTTCCATAAAGGTGAAGATCCTCCAAGTTCTACGGAAGCCCTCTGAACTGAAAAACCTGCAGCAAGATATCCCAGGAGAGAGATGGTCAGTCCACTGGTTGGTCCAGGGACACTTCAAAAAGCTCAGAATGTGCAGATCCTTGAGCAGGGGGGTTGAGATTGGCTGTTTCAACCATTGCAGGGGTTAAAGCACCGACTAGGGTCTTCCAGAGATCAGGACAGAGAAGCAGGGCTCCACCAGGACAGCAATGGAGTCAATGCTGGTCAGCTTCAGGGGTCGACCTCTGGTATCAAATGGCTGTACTTCTTTGTAGAGGTCTGGGCTCCAACAGCGATCTGTCTACTAGCTGCAAGAACCCTCCTTTTATTTAAAATTTGGTCTGGGAGAAGCCACAAGTCAACCAATGGTATGGATCTGCATCATTTAAACTAGCAGTGGCTATTCAATCAAGGATAGCCACTGGCCACTACATCTGCCCAGCAAGATAACAATTTATAGGGACCCTGCGAAGTACTGCCTAATAGGACCCAAGCTGTCAAGCCTGGGCCAGAGGGATTGGTTGGACAGCAAAACACCTTATGACACACTCCAGTCACACTGGACTGACTCTTCGGCTTAAGGTAAGTTCAACCTTTAGCCCCAGAGTTCCTTAGGTTAGAAGAAACGCATGTAGCTGGATTCTCTCCTATGTAGCAACGACGGACCCTGTCGCCCGACTCCTCGGTCTGGTGATTAAAGGAAGGACACTGAATAGGATGTCACAGCAGCAGTCGCGAGAGAGGACCCAAAGCACGGATTTCTTCTGTCTCCCACATCGGTCTGCGGTTTTGGCACCTTTTTAACAACTCCAACAAAGGACGGTTATCGTTAGGTCGATCATTTTCGATCTGCAGTCCTGCACTCTATTCAGGGAACTTGGAGTAGGATTGTGCCTCTGGAGGTCCAACTGGAGCTCGCCAAAGTTCTGGGCAGATTTGTCCATGCCAGGACTTTCACTGCAAAGGGGTCAGCGGTCTCCTGTTATTCATGGTTTACAGCTCTGGAAGTTCACAGGACCTCAGGAGATGGCTCCATTTGTAGTTCATCTTGGAGCTGGTTGGTCCCACCCGACAAAGGTAAGGAGTCCTCTTCAGAGCTCCGCTGTCGATAAGAAAACTGGGTCAGGACAGCAGTGGTCACTTCACGGTTAGTGGAACGCACTGCAGCCATCTGTGTTCGTCGTGAGCTTGGGATTTTCTGTTCGTGGTCTACTTGCCTTCTTCCTCTGGAACCTCACCTTCTATTCAGATTTCCCACTCACTCCTCTGCAAACTCACCCATCAGTTTACAGAAAGGAAGGGCAGGTGGCTGTCCAATCAGGAGAGCTAGCCCCCAGTGGGAGCTGGATCCATTCAGGCAATCTGGCAGACAAAGCTTCAGGGGAGTGTTAAACTTCTCCCCTGCGTCCTGCCTTTGCAAAGACCCTGTGGCCTAGGTGCGGGACACACAAGGGTTCCAGCCAAAGGCAAAACACACACAGACCTCCCTCTCCCAAAAGGGAAGAGCAGACAAGGGACAACCACAATAGAAATGGCACAAAAAGAAAGGAGCCCCCCCCATGTTGGAACATAGGTGACCCTATTGTGCATAACCGAGATTGTGAATACAGTCTGCGTTAAAAAAAATATCACAGCAGTTGGTAGAACACATCCACTGCCACCAGCCATAACTGAGGGGTTGTCAATGTTACTAGAAAGTCACAGGAGCAGAGACAAAGGGGTACTAGGTAACCCCTTAGCACTCCACATAAGGTGGTGTGTGCTAATCTCTCATAAGTAAAAGTTTTAAGGATACAAGGCATCCCTCTTTCCTTAAGAACAGAAGTTCATCAGGAAAATAAAAAAATATATAAAGGCGAACCCAAAGGGTCCTCAGCAACACTGCATAGAGGGTGCTGTGTGCTGAAAACGTGTAGCACAGATACCTTTAAGAGGTATGGAGGAACGAAGACTCCATAGAAATAAGGCACTACAAAAAGAACAGTTCCCAAAGGTCAGAGCGAGTAAGAATGAGAAGGGAAAAAGGCTCCCCTTATTCAGGATGGAATGAAAAAGGTCCAGAAGTCCAGCCTAGCACTCAGTACTTACCTAGGCAGTTGTGTTGATGCTCGCGCCTCCTGAGCCTTCTGAGTAACGGTGGGGTGGACACCCAACCATGTTCTCACAGGCCGAAGGAACCCCTTGTCCTTTGTAGAGGCTGAAATCCTTCAGGTGGCCTACCTAGTCCCCCTGAACTCTTGGAATCCAATTCCATTACTTGTTACAAAAATGCTTCTTCTGATATTTGACAACTTTAACAGTGTATGCCTTCCTTTGTTCTGCCACTCAAAGGTCACCGGTCCCCCAGTGTCCCCATATGACTTTTTGAGACACTCATTCCCCAGATAGGGTTGGGCGTCTAAAGAAAAGGCTTCCCTAAAGTTGTTAACCTACCAGTATTGCTATTTTAGTAAATTCTGGTTAAGGATTTGCTACCCTGAACCTACTCTTAATACTTACCTGGAATTCATCTCAAGGTCTATTAAAGTGAGTATTGTATATGTATCTGTATTAACTATTTTTACATAACTGAACTGCTGATTTTAACATTGCCTCAATTCCAAGATGACCGCCAACACCAGGTAGACGTGTCAGCAGCCGCTGAGTTTCCGTGACTTCACCACCCCAGAGCCATTAGAAGCCAACCAAATGGTGGAATGCAGAGCGAGGAACCTGCAGCTAAATAAGCACTAGCCAGGAGAGCGAGGGAGAGCAGAACCACTGCAGGGTGCGGAGCGGCACGCCACAGTAGGAAGCGAAGTAGCCAGCTGAGGAAAGGACCGGACCTCAACCCACCATACGGGTAGGGAAACTACAACAAAAACACTGCAGTAGGACCAGGGACCATAAGCGTCCGAATTCGCCTGGCAGACCATCACGGTAGGAGGATCTGCACGCAAGCTGTGGAGCTGCAGGCAAGCACGAGGACCTGTCAGGCCCCCGCATCGGCATCACCCACCACCAGCCCACAGGGACTTAAACATGCAGGAGGAGTGGCTCGGGGCGCAGGGGTGAGCCGGCACAACCCCGAACACTGAGCAGTGACGAGCGCCGTCTGGAGCGAGGGAATCCTCCAGGCAACAATGAACCGCAGGAGCAGGGACACCAGAACACAGTAAGAAGGGGCCGCACAGGTCAAATCGGGAATAGCAAATGAGAAGCCACAACCCTGCAAGCAGTGACCAAGACATGCCACACAAAGCAAAAAGGCCCATTGGGAGAAGGCCCTAGAACCCGAAGGCAAGCCCATAAAGAGGCAGAAGAGGCAACACCATACTGAATGCACTCATCCCCGGCCTCGCACCCAGCAGCACAACGAAGGAAGGGGCTTGGGGGGGAATCAGAAGCCTTGGGGCACAGGAAGGCCACCCACCCATGCAGGAAACACATAGGGGGGAGCCAGGGAGATGGTTGTGAAGGGCAATGAGGGGAGACTTGCAGACCCAACCGCCTGCCCCCAAAACAAGGAGGTTCAGGGAAACCTGCCACGATATAACAGAGCAAAACTCACCGGCTAGGTGGGATGACTGACACGAAACAGATGTTCACTATCCCCACCATATGGGGCCCGGTAGAGGTGAGGGGACCTGGCAAAGGCACCCAAGAAATGACAGAAAGGGAGGACCGAGGGGCTGGACCCAATAGTACCCTTCTCAAGAGAGGACCTCCACCACGACATGCTGTCCCTCCAGGAGACGCTAACGAAAGCATTCCAGGAACAATTTCAACTAAAGAGAAAAGAGCTCAACTCAGACTTAACGTAAATAAGTCGGCCAGCTAGTGGAAAGGACAGATTTCCTGGAAAAAGGGCTGCAGGTGGTGGACAAGGACACCACGGCACAGCGTTAAGCAACCGAACAGCTCTAAGTGGCCACACACAATCTCGAACTGTAGATGGAGGATATGGATAATCGCTCAAGGAGGATTAACATAAGGATCAAAAACCTCCCAGAAGCCGTGGCAGATAGGGACCTAATGGGGAAGGGTACAGAGGATCTTTGCGGACCTCCTGGAAAATACAAGCCCGGAAAACATTGAATTGGACAGAATACTCCGAACTGGCATGGCAGTTAAGGATCCCAATGACAGGGCGAGGGACGTGTTGGCAGCATTCTCACGCTACGCCCCAGAAGGAGGCATCCTGAGCAGCCAGGGTGCAGGAACAGGTCACATACAAGGGCACCACGATATCCCCCTTTCAGGACCTTGCGAGCAGTACTCTGCTCAAGAGGAGGCTGATGAGCCCGGTGGTAAGGGAATTGACCAGAAAAGGAATCCGCTATAAATGTACCTTCCCCTTCGGACTGTTTTTGAATGGGAAGGAACCCAAAAACACATTACGTCAGTGCAAGAGGGAGTGAACCTTCTAAGGCTGTACTCGAACCAAGGTCACCAGGAGGCTCGCTCCCCCCCAGGCAGAGACCCAGTCGAGGCCCTGCCTATGGGAATGGACAACAGTGGGAGAACAAAGGCGAAGAACCGCACTGGGGGGCCCACGGCCAAGTCCAGGGGTTGGGGGGATGGGTGGTGCCCGGCAGAGAGCAGAATCGACGGGTAATCTATATGGAGGCAGAACAATGTCATGACCAAAAACGCAAAAGGGGTGGTGAAGAATGAAGGCTTGTATGGGCCTGTAGGAGCATCTGAGGACGTTCCATCTTGGTTTCAGTTAGGGCGGTAGCGCCTGGAGGAAGTGGAAGTAGGGGGTTCGGGAAGGGAGGAGGGTGCCATCCCCAGGTTGGGGGGGGGGGGGTGTAGGGAGGGCGCGGGGAAAACGGGGGTGGGAGAAGGGGGACGGTACAGGTCGAGGTCGGAGGTAAAAGGGGCTACTTGGGGGACAAGGGGAAGGGACAACTAGAGGCAAGTGGGGGAGAAGAGAAGGGAAGAATGGAGCCGCAATGGGAAAGAAACGAGGGAAAGAAGCGGCAATGGGAACATGGGGGTGGGGAGGGAGTGGTGCCCTCAGAGGATAATCATTCAAGTGGTCCACACACAATGTGAGAGGGCTTAACTCCCCTCTCAAAAGGGAAAAATAAAGGCTGTTTACTAAGAAACATGCCCCGGATGTGCTGGCGATTCAGGAGACCCACCAACAGAAGAAAGACCAGGCACAATTTAAATTCCAGGGCTACTCCAGTGTTTGTCTTGCCTCTAACCCTACGAAGAAATGCAGAGTGGCGCTAGTCATCAGGGACAAGATGGATTTCAGGATCAAAAACTCCAGAGCGGAGGACAAGAGTGGACGATATATCATTGTGGTTGGGTAATACGCAGGGGCTACGTACACACGTTGGCATCCATCTATGCTCCAAACAAATGTGGGACAAGAGGGGCTTCTGAGAGAACTAGTAGAGTTACTGGAACAGTTTGCACAGGGCAGTATGATACTAATGGGCAATTTCAATATTGCATGGTCCCGGGACCTAGATAGGAGTAAAGGGGGGACTGCATACAGGGGGTGGGCGGGGTTGCGCTGGCCTGGACCTCGCTCAGCGACAGGTTTCAAGCCCTTGGATTAAGGGATGTATGGAGGGAGGTCCTAGGGAATAAGGAAGGCTTTACCTTCTTTTCCAGCGTTCATAGGACACAGTCCTGCATTAATTACATCTGGGTTTCAGCCCCCTCTCCTGGGTGCAGGTTCCGCCATTGGGGTACGCCCATTAGGTATAGCTGACCAGAAGGTGGTCACAATGGATCTGCAGCTACCAGGGCGGAGACCAGGGTTGGGGGATGGAAGGTTCTCGGGGGGGGGGGGGGGTTTGGAGGAGGCTCCTGCGGGAAACGGTGGTCAGGGGAGAACGGGAAGAGAAGATTAGAGTTCTTTGCCCTCAATTAGGGGGAGGGTGTCCGTTGGGACACATTTAAAGCCACGACCAGAGGGGTCGTTATTGTATTGAAGGCGCAAAGGGATAGACAAATGAGGGTCCTGGAAGCTCAGTTGGAGGCAGATGTTAAGGCGAGCAGGGCGCAGGACACAGATGCCCTATCTAGAAAAACAAGGGAACATGGTCAGGCAGTGGGCCAGCTCAATGTATTGAGAGCAAAGAAGACAGAAAGGTCATAACTTTCGGTACATCAACGATTCTATAACAAGGCTAGCAAGGGAGACAGGCTTCCATCAAGGCTCCTTAGGGGGGCATCTGACAGAAAAAAACACTTCAGCCATAATAGACAAGCAAAGGCTCAGCCATACTCGCACAGAAAAGATACAGCAGTGCTTTACTAACTTCTATAAGGACCCCTATACGTCTCAGAGCCCCCCGGAAAGCACCCAGGTGGACCTCCTGGAGAGGATATGCCTTCTTAAAGTAGGAGAGGAAGTAAGCGAACAACTAGGGCAGGAGATTACGGAGGATGAGGTCCGGAGGGTCATAAGGGACTCCCCCACCCCCAAACAAAGGGCTGGGACCATTTGGCTACACAACCAACTATAAACATTTGCGGGCTTGGAGGTTCCACAGTTCACCAGTTTATTCAATCGCTTCAGGGAGACAGGCAGGATCTCGGCATCAATGGAGGAGGCGGAAATGTTCCTCCTCCCCAAGCCCAATAAAGACCAGAAGAAGTGTACATCATACAGGCTAACAGAAACGTTGTCCTAAGCAATTAAGTGTTGATGAAAAAGTTAAGTGGAACTTGAACACGTCTTCATATGTGAAAGGTCCATATGAAGGAGCTTGAGGCAAGTGAAATCCAGAGCCAAAGACATATAGACCGTATAAGAGTACTATTGTGCTATGCAAGATGTTAGTTAAGATTTTCATATCAATGATAAACCTTCCTGACCTTTGTCAACCCCAGGACTTTTTGCTGGACTGGAAGATAATTTTTCACGTATACCTCAGAGAAGGAACCTTTTTCCACACTCACAGATGTTAGGGAGAATTCTCTGTTTAGGCTGAATTTCCTAACCTAGTGAGTCCCCCCCCAGCAGCTTTGCTGGATTTCTGGAGTTTGTTTTTTTTCTCCTGCCAACAGTGAGTCTCTTTTCCTCACACTCTTGGACATGATTTGAGGGGTTCCTTTGACTGTTGATGTGTTTTATGGGCTATGGGGTCTTTTACTCCATAGGGTCTCATGGGTTTTTACTATGTGTTACACAGCACCCTCAGTGCAGTGACAAAGGGGTGTCATAGTGACACCCCACCATAGACTCCATACCCTGGGACTGACTACTGTCTTCCAGGGCATGTAAAGTCACCATTGGCTTTACTAGTCCCAAATTATGAACAGAAACCAGTACAAACCATCATATTGTGGACGTACTGGTCGGGGCAATTCGATTGCCCCGGGGTCTGTTATTCGAGGGGGCCCCGTCTCCGTCCCCCCTGATCGAGTTTTGGCTGGTGGCAGTGGATACTACTTTTTATATTCGACCGCAAATATATCTCTATGGGATTTTCCCATTGTTCGAGGCTACCAACTTTAATTATTTAATTCCTATAGCATCGAACATACCGCCGGGTTTTTTATTTAATATTAATTCACCAGTTGGTATTTTTGCCAGAACTCTATTCTAAAATGGCGTTTGTTCTCTTCTGTGACTCCAACCCAAGTCGAGCTCTTTGTTCCACTTTTTGGCGGGCTTCTCCACAGAAGCCTCCAAAAGTGGTGCCACTCTGGGTACCACAGAGGGTGTGGGAGGGGGTTTAGGCACCCTGGACTGAGTTGCCTTGGCAACTCAAGTCGCATTCTTGTGTGATTGGCCCAAGTGGTGAGCCGGCCGGCTCACCACTTAGCATGTTTGATTGACAGCTAGGCTGAATGAATGGGGGTTTCTTGCATAAAAGCAGGGCTTTTGGGACTGGAACTTCAGAAGTTGCCACAGGACCTGAGAATCCGAAGGAGGGAGAAGCTGAGCCGACCTGCAACGACGACACCACCGGTGGAGCCCTGCTGAACCGTCTCACCACTTCCCGACAACAGAGAAGATCTTCTTGCCGGAGAGTCTCTTCCCCTTGAGCTGGTGGGGACAACCAGTTTGCTTTCCTTTTTCGCCTACCAGGACATCTAGTGGTCGAATTGCCCGTGCCAAGCACCCCGGCAACCGGATAGCCACTTACCACTGAACTGCGAAAGAAAGGACCACTCCTTTTATCGAGAAACTCCACGGCTGGTTTCTTACCTGGCAGCACAGCGACCTCCTGCTTTCCTCCCCACCGAGATCTTCTCTTCTGCCAGACGAAGCACCGACTCTCAAACCGCTGCCAGGAACTGCCCCCGCTTGAGTGTTCTCACCATTTCAAGGTACTGTGTCCGCTTGGCCTCCCTTTCTATAGATTGCTACAAGGTGACAGTAAATCCTTAACCATCTAGACTGGGCTGGCCTCTTGACATCTATCTGGTCCCTTTCTTTTGGTCCAACTTCTTTCTGAACCTTTGAGACTTTTGTGCACTTTTCAACCGTGTGACCTTGGACACATTTCGTTCTGATCCTCTTAAAGTGGATCCGGCTTTCTGAACTCTAACTTCACGGTTTGATTCGGTCTTCCTCTCTTGCTGTGTTCTTTTGAAAGTGTTATGATCTGTTCCAATTTATGCTCTGCCTTTCTCTCCCTTTGAAACCGAATTATTAGAGTGCCATCTGCGTTAAGCGCTCACCGCTGTCTGAAAATAAGTGGGACTTTACTTAAGACTCGTCTAATATTCTTTTAAGGGAGTGTATATACTTTAGTGACTGTGGTTTTGAACGTACTTGAGATTAGTGAGTGTGTTTTCTTAGATGTGTTTAAATAATTATATATCTTTTACACCAAAGCTCTGGTCAGTGTTTGCTTGTTCTACTGTGTTTACCTGCCCTATTGTGTATGCTCTGTATACTGCCTAACTCTTCTTGAGAGAAGAGTGACTGCTCAGCCACAGCTACCAGGTAAACCTGGGTGGTGCAGACTGCTACCAATTGGGTTTACCGCTAACTCCTGTAGTCCTAAACTTTTTGCAGTGTTCCCTAAGGGAACTGCACAGGTTTCTGCCTAACAGAATCTTTTACTCTTTTTATGGGTGTTATTTTTAAGACTCTCCATAGTGTCTTTTTAAAAGTTATCCTCCGACAACTTTTTGGCAATAAGTGCCTATTGTTGGGTTGCCCTAGGGGCTCCCCTTTTAACACTCATGCTAACCTTGTGAGAACTATAGTTCAAGGATAGAAAGGATCTTTCGATCCCTTTTACATTAGGTGAGACCAGTACCCACTGCCTCATGTGAAGTGCTGAGGAGATACTACGTAACCCCTTTCTCATTTTAAATGTAACATTTAAGTTGCAAGGACAAACTTAACTTTACTGGCTGGTGGCAGTGAACCGTTTATTAATTAGGTGCACCTTTACTTGGGGTTGTTTGCACATCACCGTTAAAGGCACCCATGGGTGGTCATTTTACCAAAATAGCCGTCTTTTTTGCCATTTTAGCGTTTCTTGTCCCTTCCCCCCAGACCTCCAGGGTGGGAAGTTAGTTTGTTAACTTTATCTTCGGCGGGAATCTTATGGATTCCCTGCCCATGCTCCAGAGTGTCTGAAGGCAGGCAGCGAGGGAGGAGTCAAAAATTCTGCAACCTTTTGTCTTCCAGATGACTGAGAATTCAGTTCAAACTGAAAGGACAGCCACTCCCCGGCGCCCACCTGCCCAAGTTTGAATGTTACATGGCTGTTTGATTGGCTGGGTTCCTGCATAAAAGTCTGATCCTGGAAGCTGAAGAGGTAGTCGACCACTGTTAGGGAGAGTTCTCATTTCTGTGCCAATTCCCTTGAACCTTAGAGACCCCAGCTCTTTTGCAGGACTTTAGGGCTTTTTAATTTTAACCCTGGAGTGAGACCTTTTTCTCACTCGTGTTTTGACCAGATTTGGATTTTGTGTTTCCTTTGTTTTAGGAGTCTGACAATTTCCAAAGGCATCTACTTTTTGTATAGTGACACAGCACCTCAAGTGCAGTGTCACAGAGAAATCCTTTAGATTTCTCATAAGGTTTAAATACGTTTTCTTGTGTGAACTGCCGTTCCCAAGAACAGTTCCATTTGTGGGTCCAGCATACACCATCTTATGTGGAGTGCTGGGGGGTTACCTAGTAGCCCTTTATCCTACATTCTCATGTAACATTTTTGTTACTCTCACTACTTTAAATGGCTGGTGGCAGTGTGTTAATTTTCCTACCATTGTACTTTTCTACCGCAGGCTGAATCTTCAGCTGCAGTATATCACCCATGGGTGACCATTTTGTCAAAATGGCCGGTCTTTTTTTGCCATTTTGTTTGTGAGGTTTTTATTGGGTTTTACTCTGCGCGCCAAACCAGATTTGAGCCATTTGTTCATTTTGCCATTGGCGGGCTTCAGTCCTGAAACCAGCCTCTGGCTCCAGTGTGTCTGGAAAGGCAGGATGTGAGGGAGGTTCCCGAAACAACCCTGTCCTTTGTCTCTAGGAATGCCTGAATGAAACCAGACCGGATTGGCTGGCCACCCTGCTGTGTGATGGACAGCCTAGGCTGTGCATGAATGGGAGAAACCTGCTTAAAAGGGTAGGGTTTTGTGACTAGAGGCAGTCGACCACTGGGAGAAACACCAGAAGAAACTGAACAAAGCTTGCTGCATACTCCTGGGCCTTTGAATTGCTTGGTGAAGCCCTGCTGCTGTGCTGAAACTCCTTTTTCTGATCAACAAGAGACACTCCGGAAGGGACGTCGTCTTCCCTTGGGTTAGTGGGACCAACTAATCCAGAGACAAACTCCACTGGACCGTCTTCCCTGATTGGCTGTACTTCTTCGCTGCTGCAAGAACAGAATGCCAGCAGTTGAGAAATCCATAGTGGAGTGCAACATCTGAAATAGGGCTAGAAGCTCCAGGAGTCGCCTAAGGACTCTCCAGAAGCAGGACGACCAGAGCCGAAGTCCCCTCACCAGAGTGCAGCACTCAAGGTGTGTAGGAAGCCCAACCGGTATCCGAGATCCACAGTGGTGCCGTTTACCGTATGCTGAAACCGCAAAGTGTTCCTGAACCGAAACGAGCATGTAGCTGCTGCTGACCTCCAAATTGCTGCCGCAGGAGTCCTTCAGAATTCCTCCCTCTTGCCCCCACTATTGAGGCTCAGGAACCCGGGATCTGCATCGCTGCAACAGGACCGAATCCTGGTTTGAAGATTGCTCCACCTGAGGTACTGTTTAGACTTGGGGTACTTGCCTCAGTGTCTTTAGCTGTGCTCTTCTCAGTTGAGACTTGCACTGGCTACTTTTGTTGGAGTTGATTCCAACTCTGCTTCTCACAAGTTTAACAGTTTGTGACCCTACAAGTGATTTCTACAAAACGAACTTTGGGCAAGACTTTTACTATCCAAGAAGTGCCTCAGCTCCATAGACTGTGCTCCACTTGACTTTGGCTGTCCTGGCTCCCTGCAGACTAGTCCATTGACTGATATTTCTGTCCCTCAGAGGTGGCAACTTGTTTTAGACTGCTACTGCTGGGAAAGTCTGGTCTAGATCTCATGGGAAGATTAATTGTCCTCAACTATACTGAGAACCTGTTTTAACCTTTGTCCTTCCTTTGTCCTTTCCTTTCTGCAACCTCAGAATCCGCAAAGTATAACTAATGATATATATAAATGCCCTTACTGCACTTGTGAATGAAGTCACCTGCGGGTGTAGGAAATGTGTAAAAAGCATCTCTAAAGAGTATCTACTAACTTGTGCGGATTTTGAAAAATTATTTTAAAGTATATTTATAACTGAAACCTTGAATTTTTTACTTGGCTACTTGTATTTGCGAATTTCATTGCTACAGCTCACATTTACCCCTCTTGAAATAAGCCTGGCTGCTCAGTCACACTACCAACTTGTGCATTTACAGGCCTATACCAAAAGGTTAGTTACCTAATACCAAGTAGATAAGTTATGTAGTCTCAGGGTTACTACATCAATTCTTACCTAACCACCACTGGAACCTAAACCTAAGAGGATGAAGAAAACGCGGCTGAGACGATTTCCAATGACCAGAGAGCCTGCTGTGTAACTGGAGCCTGCTGTAGTCATTCCTTTCAATCGACCTGGGAGTCCCGAACACAACTCCTCCAACCCAAAGGCCAGTGAGATCCACTAGTCCAAAGAGGTCATGCATTTTGAGCCATCCCACGTCGTGCTGCGACCTTGCATTGCTGCAATACCCGAATACCCTGGGACCTCGAGCCATTGTGCGGTGCACAGTCTTCTGAATTTTGCTAAAGTTTTGTGGGCATCCTGCTGGACTTGCAGAGATAGGATTCTAGTCCAAAAAGTCCCCTCAGAGTGCTGGACCTTGCAAACGATGAAAATCCAACTGGCAATTGTGTCTTCTGCGCTTCTGAAAAGGTGCCAGAGCCGCATCCAGCCGCAAGCAAACTCTTGCCTGGATCCTTCTCTTGTGATCCCTGCTGCAAAAGTCCTTCCAGAGTCCTGTCTTCTGTCTTCTTCACAAAGGAATCCATTGACTGGCTTTTTGGCTGCAGGCCCTGAATTGCTCCTGCTGCAACTCTTCTTCTGTGCTGAGGTACTGTGTTGGCTGGGGTATTTTACCTACCTTAAGCCTTGGCGATTTCTGTATAGCTTTGGGGTGTTTTCTGTGATTGGGAGGCCACTCATTCAGTTCACCCAGGCCCATTGCAGAATCCTCCTAGGGTGTCTTCACTAAAGTCCCTGGACCTTCAACTAAATTTAAAGTGAAATACTTACTTGTTTGAACAGTCTTACTCTGGAACTCTGACTTTGCCTGCAACTGAACCCTTTATTACCCTACCTACAAGCTGGCACCTACACCATGTGTCCCTCTACTGTCTCCGATTGAACTCATGCTATAAAATAAGGAAAGGACTGCATAAGAAAAGGGTTCTTCCTTGAAAAGAATAACCAGTGTTAAAAAGTGACTTACTTGCAAAAGAAGTTGGTTGGTAACTAACTCCGAGTGAACAGTTACAAATGTTCTTACTTACCTTGAATGTGTGTTGCACTATTCTGAAAAGAATATATACGGTTAAAGTACTCTCCCGTGAATTAGGTGCCTATTAACCCAAAGTAATGCTGGTGGTTTCTCTTTACTATTCCTGTTAGGATAAATGTATGAGTATCTCCAATGGGGTCTTGCTTCTCCTGACTTGCTGTTGGCCTGTCAAGAATAAGTCTGCCTAAGGTTATATTTACCTTTAAGGTGCTGATAGACCCTTTAAAAAGTATATCGTTTCACTTACCTTGAGTTAGCTGTGTGTCATCCTAAAACAAATTGGAGTTATTGCTTACCCCAATCTGTGCTGCACTGATCTGAAAAAGAAACTAATAGTAGATTACAAGTGTTCGTTTAAGTGTAGAAGACCTTGGGTTTCCTGGATCAGCCAACATGAGCGTAAAGAGTTTGTGCAGATCTTGGATTGTGTTCCACTGAGCTGAAAAGCAACTAATTGTATATTACACCAAAAACGTATTACTCGCCTAGTATAAGGAACAAGTTACTTACCTGTAACTGTTCTCCAGCATGGTTCTGGCATGGATTCACATGCTCATGCATATTCCCCATCGTTAGGCTGGGAATCCTCAGTAAAAGAAAAAACAGTTTCAGTTCCATTTCCAAACGGTCTTTCACCTATAAACCAATCACAGGTGGGAGGGTTCGCATGTGAATCCATGCCAGACTGCCAGTTACTACAGGTAACTTGTTCCTTCTCCAGCATGGGGTCTGGCATGAATTCACATGCTCATGAATAAAGAATACACAGCAGTACATACAAAACCACTGGAGGTGGCAAGGCCCAACAGAAGCACTCTTACCTCTTCACCAGGCTCACCTTCAAGCGAACAGGTTGAGCAGCACTGCTTGGCCAACTCTGGACTCCTCCCTGGAATCCCAGTTGACAGTAGAATTTTGTGAAGGTGTGCGTTGACCTCCACGTAGCAGCCCTGCAAATGTCCAGCAGGGGCACATCAGACAAACGTTGTTGTCGCAGCAATCGCCCTGGTGGAATGGGCCCTTGGACAGCCAGGCAGCAGTCGGTTTGCCAACCAGTGACAGTGAGTGATGCAGCCGGAGAGCCATCTGGAAATGTAAGTCTTGGACAGGGCCTTCCCATGGTTCACAGGACCAAAGTTCACAAAAAGCTGAGAAGTTTTCTGGAAACTCTTCGTGCTGGCCACATAAAACTTCAGCGCTCGAGCCACATCCAGCGAGTGCAAAGTCCTCTCAGTCGGCAATGAAGGCGTCGGAACACCACCAATGGCTCGTTGAGATGGAACCTTGGGCATGAAGGAGGGGTGCGCCCACAGCACCACCCTCGTCTTGTGGAAAGTCAAGCAAGGCCGCTTACCTACTCTTCTTGTAGAGGTGATGGCCACAAGGAAAGCCGTCTTCCACGACAAACTTGAGTAACACTGAATGCATAGGCTCGAATGGGGCCCCATGAACCTGGTCAGCACCACGTTGAGCTCCCATGCTTGGGCCTTCACTGGCAGGAACGAGTGGCCCTTGATGAACTCTGACTAGATTGTGGGACCACAGAGACCTGGTATAGCGAGAGATAGCCACCAGATGTACCTTAAAGGAGGCGTGCGCCAGCCCAGATTTAGCCAATGACAAATATGGAAGTACTTGATGGGGGGCCATGACCCTCGGAGGGTTGATCTTCTGCGACCAGCACCAGGTCACAAAACGCTTCCCTTTGTGTCCGTAGCATTTAAACATCAACGCCGCCCTGGCTAGTACCTCCCTGCAGTCTGCCTGAAGATCGTAACCACTGAACTCTAATGCTGCAGGAGCCAGGCCTTCAGGTTCAGTGATCCTGGGTCATGGTGCAGAATTGCACCTCCTTCCTAGCAAGGAGATCGGGGACAATAGGCAGCTTGACTGGAGGGGACACCTACATGCCGAGAAGGTCCGGGTACCAGATCTGCCACGGCCACCCTGGTGTGACTAGGATCATCCTGCACCGGTACCGTCTGAGTTGACGGATGATTCGAAGTAGTGGCAACGGTGGGAAGGCATACTGAAACGGGCCTTCCCAAGGGAAGGAGAATGCATCCCCCCATGCTCCTCGGCTGGGGGAACCTGCTGGCGAACCTCCGGCACTTGCTGTTCGTCGCCATCGCAAACAGATCTGTGGACTGCCAGATTTGAGGAAAAAGTTGTCCACTTGATCCTGCTGAAGCTCCCACTCGTGGCAAGAGCGCAGTTCCCTGTGGAGAGAGTCAGCAATGGTTTTCTTTACTCTTGCCAGGTGAAACAGAATGAGGAACATCCCCTGGGCGACGGCCCAGTGCCACAAGTCCCACACCTCCTTGGAGAGGACTGGGGTTCTGGTGGCCCCCTGCTTCTGGATGTAAAACATTGTGGTGGTATTGCCCTTGAAGACTCACCACTTTGCCCTTGAGGGCCCAAAACACCGCCCATAGTTCCTGTACATTGATGTGCAGGGTCTTCTCTTCCAGCAGCCACAGGACTCTGGTGTGAAGACTTTGGGTGTGGGCTCCCCATTCTTCCAAGAAGCGTCTGTCGTGACCGTCTCCTGGTACAGGAGTGCTCTGAAGTCTGTGCCTCCTGCAATGTTGGAGCGCACGCCCTACCACCTTATCGCTTGACGGAACTCCTCATTGAGCGCAGTTTGGTCCTGAAGCCTCTGGACACCTGAAACCAACCGGCGTCAAGGAACTCCTGGAGTGGACACATCTGCAATCTGCAGAGCCGAATCAGGTATATGACAACATGTCGAGCAGCGACTTGATGGTCCTCACCGTGGTGATTTTCAGTGCTAACAGCCGTTGCACCTTGCCAAAGATGGCCGCTATCCTCTCCTCCAAAGGTGACGCCAGGCAGGACACTGTGTTGAGTCTGGATCCCAGGAACAGAGTGTCCTGCGTGGGAGTCAAGCGGGACTTTGCATAATTCACAGATAACCCCAAGTCCATCAGCCGCTGGACGGTCTTCACTGTGTGATCGACAGCGATGTCCCTTGACTTGGCCCGGATGAGCCAGTCGTCCAGGCAAGGATACACATGAATCCCCTGAAGTCGTAGATGGGCCGCCACCGGGGCCAGGCACTTCGTGAAGACTCTGGGCGCCGACTTCAGTCCGAAGGGGAGAGCCTTGAACTGGTAATGCTTCCCTTGTACGATGAAGCACAGAAACTTGCAATGCTTCTTCTGTATGGGGACGTGGAAGTACGCGTCCTTTAGATCCAAGGACGACAGAAACTCTCCTTTTTTAAGTTAGCCAAACACATGCTATAGCTTGATCATCCTGAACTTCTGAGACTTTATGTATTTGTGGAGTCGTCGTAGGTCAAGAAAGTATCTCGAGTAAACTCTGGAGCCCCGGAGTCGCAGTGGAACCAGCTCCATCGCCCCTTTTAACATAGCCCAAACATCCAGCAGCAGCTGGGGGAGGTGTTCCTGTCGGGCTACCGGTGGTATTCGCGGACAATTCAGTTGAAATTCCAAAGTTTGTCCGTGGGCGAGAGTGGCCAGCACCCAGTTTGCCAGCCAGCCTCCCACCGGGGTGCAGGGCAGGGGTGGGGGCCTGACGTCTTGGCCGGTTCAGTCTTGCTTGGAAACCGGCGTGAAGCCCTGCGAGCCTTGACAGCCACCTCTGAAATCCTTGGAGCGACCCCTGTTGGCTTCCTGGGTCATGGAATGGGAGTGTTGGCGTTAAGAGGATGAACCCCAGCCAAAACCTCAAGACCTGCTAGAATTCCCTCCCGAGGAAAGAAAGGACGGCCGGTGTTGCTGAGTGCCCAAAAAGGTTGTCTCAGTCGAACGGCATATGTCCAGGACCCTTGTCTGGACCTCTTGTCGAAACCCTGTGGCCCATCTGGTGGAACCCAGTGTCCGCGATGTCCAGGGCCACTGATGGCGTGGTTCGACGCCACCTCGCCTTCCTACAGACTCTCCAAAGCCTCAACCAGTTTGTCATCAGGGAGGAAATCCAGGAGTGTAGCCAAAGCTCCCGGTTGTATCTGGCCACAATCGCTAAGGCGTTGACAGCCTTGACCGTCGCCGCAGAGTAGATAGCCCTTCGACCCATGGAATCCAGTTTCTTCCCCTACGTTGTCCGGAGGTGCAGATGAAGACGACTAACCCGACTATACTTCCTGTCAGCCGCCGAGTCCAGCGATGGCTGAGACCGCAGACACTTGGGCGCAGACTCTGGCACCAGTTATTTCTTTTCAAGTCGGTCATTCTTCGGTGGGGCTAAGGGGTTCTCCTCAAATGCACCAACCCCTCATCCCAGATGTTGTCCAGGAGCGGTACCAACAGGATGGTCTTCCTTTTGCCTCCCGGCGCTGGTACAGGAACCACCCCCCTCCTCCGGGGTGAGCTGAAAAAGCTCAGACGCACGGGCCATCATGGAATGGAAAGATCCAACTTCATCCGGAGAAGCTCTCAGCGGCAGTGATGCAGGATCTCCCATCCCGCCGTCTGTCCATTGTTGCTGTTTCCGTCCCCCAATGGGGAGGAAGGGGCTGCGGGGGGGGGGCAGCGACGGTTGTAATGGAGGTGTAGAGTGTCTCCTACTCTTTGCCAGTAGTTTCCCCCGGTGTCAACTGGGTCACTGCTGGTGGTGCCGTTGGCAGAGCCGCTGGTGGTACTGTCAGCATCCTCCTGTGAATCTTCAACATCAGCATTTGGAGGGTCGAGACAATATCCTGGAACAGGTCTCTAGGAGGCACCTGGGGAGCAGGGTCTCTGGTGGGCATCTTCCCCAATGTTCCCATCGTCGTAGTCACCGGGGGGGGGACGGAAAGAATCTCCTCGTCAGACGAAGAAATGTCTCTGCCCAGGAGACATTCTCTGCGGCCCCACCCCCTTCTTCGGGTCCCTAGGGGTCAGTCCCGGGCTAAGTTCCAGCATCCTCTTCTCCGGAGTCTTCTCTACCGGCTTGAACGAGGGCTCCCGTCTGGCTGGCAGAGCCCCTATGGCCGCCACCATGGACTGGGTCCGTCCCTTTTGCCTTCGAAAAGGAGGCCACCACCAACTCGATGGAGGACGATGCCTTGACCTGGGCCTTCATGGGCAGATCACTCATCTTGTCCTGCTTGGTCTTCTCCGGTTTGTCCTGCTTGGCCAACTCGGGCCTCTCCTGCAGATTCCCTTGGGTAGCTGACTCTCTTGGATGAGGAGCTGGAGCGGTGGCTGGTGATCGAGGCAGACAGACTATGAACGCGCCCAGACAGTCGCAGGACCCGCTTGTGCGGCGGCCCCGACGGAAGCGGAATCCCAGTGCTTGGCCTTGTCTTGTGCCCCCACAGATGGAGCACTCTCAAAGGAATTAGAAGCTGCTCAGGTTGGCTGGATCCGGGAGAGGCCTGCCCCTGTGAACTACACGGGGTAAGGGCCCTGGCCTTGAGCCACGTCGCCAACCGGACGCGTCGATCCTTCATCGTGCACTTGGTGAAGCCACAGCAGATCTCAATCTTCTTCCTTATGCATCAAGTGTAGACAATACAGGCACTGGGAATGCTTGTCATCTGTGAACAGATTCCGTAGAGCGCAGCTGGTGCAAAGCTTGAAGAGGGAGGCACCATCCTTCTTCTCCGACACGATCCAGTGCGGTGTAGGCCTGATGAACTTCTGGAAGCTTCCAAGAAGAAACACTCAACGATTTCTGCCCTTGAGGGGCAACGAAAGATGCAGAAAAACGGGTCCCCGTTAATCGGAAGGATAAGCGTGGGAGCAAACAGGCTCAATTGAAGCCAAAAACAGTTTCCCCATCAAAACATGCGAAAAAACACCAGTTAAAATCTGACGAAGGCTGCCAGAGGAGGGGCTTAGTTATAGGGCAGTCATTGGCTGGGGGCAGTATGACCCAGAGCTCAGTGTTTGGTTTATAGGAGAAAGACAGTTTGGAAGCTAAACAATGTGTTTTCTTTTACCAAGGATTCCCAGCCTAATGACGGGGAATATTCATGAGCATGTGAATCAATGCCAGACCCCATACTGGAGAACTGTTGGTGGACCATGTGATGTCCTTGTTGAGTGCCACTGCATAGCTTACAGGGTCTACTACCCTTGTATTACTGAAAGTAATCAGAAAGTAATCTATGGTCTTTACCCCCTAGAAATACTGTTAGGTGTTCTAAATAAGATGACGTATATGCTTTGATCTGTACATTTAAAGCGTAGTGATGTGTTTTTATAATGCATTTATGATAGTACTTACCCAGGAATCTCTTGGTCTGCTTGTATATAAAATAAACCATTTGTATTTATGTTAGGTAAGATTTTCACAGAAATGGTAAATATTCCTGACCTGGTTCAACCCCAGAACTTTTTACTTTACTAGTGGGATATTTGTCCTTAATACCTCCGAGTGGCAACCTTTTTCCACATTCACAGAATCTTTCACTCTTTATGGGTGTCAGTTTGTATACTCTCCATAGTGTATTTTTAAAGTTATCTTCTTTAACGTATTGGCAATAAGTGCCTGTTGTTGTTGGGGTGCCCTAGGGGCTCCCCTTTTAAATTTATTTAGCTAACCTTGGAGAGAACTTCAGTTCCCAAGGGTAGAAAGGATCTTTGGATCCCTTTTACATTTTATTTAGTGAAAACACAACACCCCACTTTTGTGGAATACTGGGGAGATGCAATGTATCCCCTTTCACACTAAAGCTAACAATTCTATTACAAGGACAGGCTTACCTTCAATGGCTGGTGGCAGTGATACCTTGTATTAATTTGGTGCCCCTTTACCGCGGTCTGTGTTCACAGCTGCAGGAAAGGCACCCAAGGGTGCTCATTTTACCAAAATGGCTCCAGTCCTCCTTGCCATTTTATTGTTTCTTGTCCTTTCTTATTCCTTCCCTCACATCCAGGGTGGGAAACTCCTTTGTATGATCTCCCTGCCCAGGCTCCATTCTGTCTGTAAAGGCAGGAAGCAAGGAAGGAGTGCAATATTCCACAGCCCTTTGTCTTCCTCCTTGCCTGAATGGGGACACATCCCAGTGGGGAGCTGGCTGTCCTGATTGGGCAACCAGACCGACCCTTCTTGGAAAATGAAGGGAGAGAATGCAGCAGTTGTGTTGTAATTCCTGTTAAATACTGCAAACCTGGAAGCTAAGGACAAGTTGACCACTAACCAAAAAGGATGAAGTTAAAACAGCCAAAACTATTTCCAGCAACCAGAGAGCCTGCTGTGTAACCGGAGCATACTGTAGCCCTACCTTCCAATCAATCTGGGGACTCCGGAAATGACGACCCTGACCCAACACCATGCGAGACCCACTAGACTCAAGAAGACCTGCATTTTGAGCCATCACACGCGTTGCTGCGACCTTGCGTTGTTGCAATACTCCAATAACCTGGAATCTCAAGCCACTGTGTGGTGCATGGTCTTCCAAATTCCGAATCTCACTAAAACTTTGTGGGTATCCTGGTGGATCTCCAGAGACACGAATCAAGCCTGAAAAATCCCCTCAACAGAGTGCTGGACCTTTTTAACGATGGCATTCAACCGCGATTTTCTGTCTTCATCTGTGCTCCTGTAAAAAGGTGCCAAACCCGCAGACCCACATTCAGCCAGGTGGAAAACCTTGCCTAGAGCCTTCTCCATTGATCCCTGCTGCAAAGTCACTTCAGAGGTCTTGTTTTCAGTCACCATGAGAAGGAATACACTTAATGGGTATTTGGCTGCAGATCCTGAATTCCTGCTGCAAAATCTTCAATGCCGAGGTACTGTGTTGGACTGGGTACGTACTTACCTTAAGTCTCTTGGGATTTCTGTTTAGCTGTGGGCTGTTTTCTTTGATTGGGGGGTCTCTCGTCCAGTGCACCCAGTCTCACTGCTAAAACCCTGCTAGGGTGCCTTCTGTGAAGCCCCTGGACCCTCTTCTAACCCTAGAAGTAAACTACTCACCTGTTTGTCCAGTCTTCCTAAGGAACTCTGACATTTGCTACTTAAGAACCTTTCCCGACACTGTCTGCTGGACATTAGATCCTAGTGACCCCCCTTCTGCCACTCAGAACACTCACGCTCCAAAAATAAGGGAATTACTTTGAAGGGATTGGGCCTTTTGCCTTGAAAAGAAAAAAAGTGTTTAGAAGTTACTTACTTGTAAAAGAGTTGGTTGGTAACTACCTCTAAGAGTTAACAGTTACAAACGTTTTTACTTACATTGGAGGTGTGATGCACTATTCTTAAAAGTATGGTTAACATTTTCTTTCCTTAGAAACCGTTTTGCCATTCTAATAGAAAGAAAATGTGAAGGTATATTTCTCTCCTGTGATTAGGTTGGGCCTCTTTCCAAATGTAATGTGTTGGTTTCACCAGATTATGCTTGTTAGGATAATTGTATGAGTGTCTATCTCCCCTCCCCCCCCACCCCCAACTATTGGCATCACCAGATTATTCCTGTTCGGATAATTGTGGGAGTGTACCCCAACTGGGACTTGCTTCCCCTGACTTGCTGTTAACCTGTCCAGAATAAGTCGGTATTAGATTGTTGCCTACCTAGAAAAACTAAGTCATTCAGTGAAGTGTAACATTGGGTTTTACTTTCCCTGTGCTGTTTAGACAGACACAACAAGTATGTGGTCCCAACTGTCCCTCATAAATCATACATAAGGTACTTGTATAGCTGGGAAAGATCTTACCTGAATTTCATTGTGAGGTTAAAAAAAATATATGGGGTTTACTTACCTCGAGTTAGCTCTGCGTCATCCCAAAAATAAGTTACACGAGTTACTGCTTATCTCAATGTGTCACTGATCTCAAAAGCACCTGTAATTTAATATTACATCCTTAGATTTTACTCACCCAGTATAACTTATCACAAAAGTAGTTATATGTTTTTACTGTACCTGGAATAAGTGTTCCACTATTCACAAAAAGTATGTTGTCCAGTTGACTGATTATTTGATTTGTACGGAGAGTCACTGTACAATTGGTAGGCTCCCTTGCATTATTGAATTTAATTGTGAAAGTAACCAATTTTGTTTACTCCCCAAGAATAGGTGTGACCTATACTGAATGTGAATGAAAAGGTTTTGACTTCACTAGAACTACTGTTAGGTGTTCCAAATAAGGTTTATACTTTGGTCTGTGTACCTTCAAGTATAGTGTGTTTTTAGAATTGTGATTTCATATAATGTGTTAGTACCTATTCACCCCTAGATTTATCTGGGCCTACTTGAATATTTAAATGAATCCTTTATTTGTACAATACATAGCGTTTCAGTGTTTCTTTGGACCATTTGTATAATTCAGTTGTATTGATTCTACAGCGCCCTCTCCCTCCTAAGACAAGCCTAGCTGCTCTGTCTGCGCTACCCTGAACTCCGGTGGTACAGCATTATGCTAAGAGTGGAGTCTTGAACTGCCTCAGTTGAATGGTTTTACTAAGCCCTTAGTTGGACTTCTGAAAAACTGTCCTAAAACTAGACGATAAATTAGGGTGATACCCGGCAGGAGAGTATACCAGGGGAGCTATGAAAACCAGTAGAGGATACCGTGCACGAGAATATACCAGGGAATCCACGCCAAAGTGTATAAGATAAAGAGATATTGTACAAAGATACCTGGCAGGAGAGTATACCAGGGGATCTGAGGAAATCACTGAGGACTTAATGGCAAGGGAACATACCCAGAAGTCATTTTTAAAGCAGTAGCATAAAAGACTTTACCATTCGTGAAGCAGTTGTATGGAAGAAGAAATAGTTACCCTCTTACCTGGTAACGTTCTTTCAATGGGATGGTCCGACGATGTATTCCATATCTATGACAGAAATCACCACAGCTGTGCTGCTTCTGAAAATCTTTCTGCGTCCTGCGTCGACATCGATACGCCGTCTTCGAGGACCTCCTCTGACGGCCGACGTCACCGGATGTTATAAGTAGGACACACGATGCCCATAGCCTCAGTTGTAGTTTTTTCACAGAACGTGTGGCACCAATCTTCTGCCAGTATGACCACAGAAAGCCTTGCGGAAACGTAAGCTGCAATCGCATAAGAAATTCTGTAGCGGGATATGCAGGGAGGGAGCGCTATGGAATAAGTTGTCAGACCATCCCATCGAAAGAACGTTACCAGGTAAGAGTAACTTGTTCGAGGGGACTGGGTCCTCCGACGTATTCCATATCTATGACAGACTCTCAAAGCAGTACCAACTTAAGGAGGTGGGAAAAGAATTTAGAATATACAAATTTACAATGCCCAATCAAATTACAGAGTAAAGGACTGCCTTGCCAAAGGCCAGATCCTGCCCCTGGACCGGAGGGTCCTTACCCGCCAAGCGGTACCATTCTGCTTAGTAACAGCTTGTCCCAAACGCCTTCCAGAGTAACCAATAAAGAGTTGATCGTCCACTCTGACCCGGGACATGCGTGAAATGTAGAAGCTTAAAGCTCTCCTAGGATCCAGCCTATGGTGCCTCATCTTTCTTACTAGGATGCAGAGGAGGATAAAATGCCGGAAGAATAACCTGGCTTAAATGAAATTCCGAACACCACCTTCGGAAGAAAGGAAGGACGAACTCTAAGGACAATCCTGTCCTTATGAAACACAGTGAAAGGTGGCTTAACTGAAAGTGCCTGTAACTCACTCAGCGAGCAGAAGTGACCGCAACTAAAAATATAGTTTTAAGGGTTAACAGTCTCAAAGGACAAGAATGCAAAGGCTCAAAGGGAGCACCCATTAGAAACCTGAGAACAAGGTTTAGATCCCAACCGGGCACCTGGAAAGTTGACGGAGGGAACACATTAGTGAGCCCTTTCAGAAACTGAGAAATTAAAGGGATTTTAAAATAAGAACACTCCTCAGGCGAGCGCTTAAATATAGGCCGCGCCGCCAGGTAACCTTTAATGGTACCCACTTGCAGGCCCTTGAGGGCCAAAGAAAGCAAAAAATACACAACGACAGGAATGTCACATGAAAAAGGATCCACATTCTTAACCCTGTACCAGTCGCAGAACTTTCGGCAACGGCACAGGGATTTTGTTGCCGGCCGCCTGGCCGAAAGCAACACCTCCATCACGTCTTCAGGGAGGTCCCAATCCTTATGCCTCAACCTTTCAGAAGCCAAGCGTGAAGGTTGAGGGATTTGACCTCTGGATGGAGAACCTGACCCCCCCCTCCCGTGAGAGCAGATCATCTCGGTAGGGAAGATGACGTGGAGGGCAGATGAACAAGTCGAGAAGGTCCAGGTACCACGTCCTCCGGGCCCAAGCCAGAGCAATGAGGATCATCCGGGAACCGAACCTCCGTAACCTCAGCAGCACCTGCGGGATGATGGGGACTGGAGGAAACGCGTACAGCAGTGGGAAGGACCACTCCACCACGAACGCGTACCCCAAGGCTCCTTTTGGAGGAAATTCCCGCGAGCAGAACCTTTGGCACTTCCGGTTGACACTGGTGGTGAAGAGATCCACTTGAGGGGTCCCCCAAAGGGCGAAGATCTCCTGGAGAATCTCCTGAGCCAGCTCCCACTCGTGAGAGATTGTGCTCTGCCTGCTCAGAGCGTCCGCCGTCTCGTTTTCGTCTCCGGCCAGATGAACTGCAGAGATCGGAATTTCCGGCTGGATGTCCCAGAATCAGAGCTGCATCCCCTCCCTGCACAGAGGAAGCGACACTGCCGCCCCCCCCCCCCCTTTTGTTGAGGTAGTGCATGGCCACCGTGTTGTCCGTCAGAATCAGGACAGTCTTTCCTCGCACAGTCGGCAGAAAAGCCTTCAGGGCAAGCCTGACGGCCCTTAGTTGGCATGAGCTCCCGATCCCGTGAGGGATGAGTCCGTCACGATCATCACCTCCGGCCAGGGTAGCCAAAACGGAGCCCCCCCTCTTCAGATTGCCTTCCACGGCCCACCACAGGTGGTCCTGGGCGACCGAGGGCGGCACCTGAACGGGGTCCGACATGCTGCCGGAGGACTGTGACCACTGGCGCTTGAGAGCCCATTGCAGAGATCTCACCCGCAACCTGGCCTCTGGCACCAGAAGAATGCGGGATGACATGAAGCCGAGCAACCTCAAGAACTCCAACGCTGGGAGACTCTGGGCATGTTGAAACTTTTGCACCATCTGCTGAATGTGGTGAGCCCTCACCTGGGGAGGAAAACACTGCCCCAGGGACGTGTCGAGCACTGCTCCGATGTAATGGAGCCGCTGAGTTGGCGTCAACTTCTTTAAGTTGAGGGAGAAGCCCAGCCTGTGAAGGGAGTGGCAGGGGACAGAGATGATCCAGGACTTGCTCGGGAGAGCGCGCCCTGATCAACCAATCGTCCAGTAGGGGTAGACGTGAATCCCCCTTTCCTGAGATACGCTGCCACGACCACCATGAGCTTGGTGAAAACCCTAGGGGCGGAGGTCAATCCGAACGGCGGGACCCTAAACTGAAAGTGCGAGACGCCAACCTCAGGTACTTCTTGTTCTTGGGATTGATCGGCACATGAAAAGAAGCATCCTTGAGGTCGAGAGACACCAACCAGTCCTGAAGTTGAAGGGCCTGGAGGACTTCGAGAGTAACCATCTTGAACTTGTCCTTCCTGAGGAGTTTGTTCAAACCGCGCAAGTCCATGATGGGTCTCAATCCCCAGTCTTTCTTCGAAATCAAAAAATAAGGAGAATACCATCACTTGTTCCTCTCCGCTACAGGCACCAGTTCTATGGCGCCTTTCTCCAGCAGGGCTTGCATTTCCTGCACAAGGAGCAGATCCGGACTCTTCAAAGAGATTCCCTGGTGGATTATCGGGAGGCCTCTGCCGAAAGAGAAGACAGTAGCCGTGGGCTATGATCTAACGAACCAACACATCTGAAGTAATGGCACGCCATTCTACAAGATGCTGCGTCAGCCTTCCCCCAACCTGCGAACCCTGGGACATGGCCTCATGACTGAGCGGATGCGGCGTTGCCTGAGGGCAACGAGGCAACTGCTCGCGCGGCCTTGGCACCTGGAGTACCTCGTTTTCCACCTTCTGCACCCCTACGGTTGCCCCTTTGACTTGCAGCTCCTCTCGCTTTACTAAAGGATGAGAAATAACAAAAAGGAACCTCCCCTCCATTGCTGTCCCCTACGACGAAAAGGCGGAGGTTGGCGGACTGCAGCGCCCAATGACTTCACTGCAGCTTTTGAGGTCTACAACCTCAAGGCTCTCGTCAGCCTTACTGCCAAAAAGATGTTCACCATCAAAAGGCATGTGGAGGAGCCTGGCTTGCACATCATGAGCAAACCCAGACTTCCTCAACCACGCAAATCTGCGTATTACGGTGCTCGCCGCCATGGACCGGCTGACACAGTCTGCCATGTCCAAACCCGACTGAACGGACTCACACATGGCAACCTTGCCATCCTGAATAATAGCGAGAAAACCATCCCGTTCGTCCCCTTCGGGAATATGTTCAGCCACTAAGGAAATACAGTTCCACAGAGTGTGCGTGAAACGGGACAAGGCACATACGGAGTTTGCCGCCTGAAGAGCCATACCCCCTGAAGAAAACACTTTCTTCGCCCAGCCATCAAAACGCTTGTCGTCCCCATCAGGAGGGATGGTAGGATACGACACCTGCTTTGCTGGGGCTGTAGCCGCCTGCACCACCAAACTCTCCGGAGTGGGGTGCGTGGTCAAGTAGCAGGGGTCGCTACTGGCTGGGTGGTATTTTCGCAGCAAGGACTTGCCCACTGCCGGGAGACTCTCCGGAGCAGTCCAAGCCGCTGCCACCCTTCTTTGCAGAGCCATATGGAATGGCAGTACCGGGTCAGTTGGTGGACCTTGGTCAAGGATATCGGTCAGGTCATCCTGCAAAAAATCAACTGGTGGCGCAGACCACCCCAAATAATCTGTGACCCTCGACATAAGGCACCTATACGAGGACTCTGCATGGGTGCCAGGCTCAAGCCTACCGAACTCTACCTCCGGAGAGGTGCCCAGACCGCTGGCGTCGTGCAGCGACTGATGCAGGGCCTCAATCTGGCTATGACCAGAGATGATGTCGTCTGGTACCGTGTCAGGAACCAACCCATCTTCAGAACCCTCACCCACCTCCGAAATGTAATCCAGAGGCTGGAATGTGGACACAGAATAAGGGACAAATCCATTTTTTGCCTTGGCCAGAGCCTTTCTAGGGGGTTCCACCATGCCACGGGGAACCTCTGGCAGAACAGCCTCGAAAGGCGTCGAGGGCATCGACAGAATCTGCGTCGAGTGCGGCGCCGACAGAATCGACGGCTTCGACACAGGCCTTGAGGCCAGAGCCCCGAGCGAGTCTCGACAGCCTAGGTGTCGATGTCAACGACTTCCTCGGAGGCGGGGCCTTGAGAGAGACCGTCGCTGACCTCGGCGCCACAGGCGTCGATGTCTTCTTCGAAGGTTCACGCAGTCTCGACGGCGTCTAGGACCGGGACCTGGAATGGGCATGACTAGAACGATTCCCCTTGTCCGAGCGGGACCTCTCACGCGAATCGTGCCGACCCCCCCCACCTCCCCCCCCTAGCCCGAAGGCGTACGAGCGGTGTCTCTAGTACGGTCACAGCCGACCCCACTCGGAGGCGCGGACGGACCGGAGCCCTGCGACTCAAGAATCGCCAACATTTTCTTACCGAAGGAAGCCCATTCCTCTGGAGACGAGCGCTTGGTGGGATAAGCAACCCGCCGACGGGCGGAGCCCTCGGACGAGGAAGGCAACCGATGACAGTGCTTCCATGAGTGCCTCGAAGAGGCAGAGGAGTGGCGGGACCCACTCCGGGACCAAGACCCCCCTCCTAGACGTACGACGACGCAAAGAGTTGCGCTTCGAATCATCTGTCGAAAGCCCAGTGGACCTCGACTTCTGGGGCTTGGACACCTTACCGGCCGACAGCAGCTTCTTCGCTCCCGCAAGGCCTGGGACATAAGCGACTGTCAGTCGACACAATCATCCGTGTCGTGGGCCTCCCCGAAGCACCAGAGGCAGGCGTCGTGCGAGTCCGTCACAAACATCTTGGACCCGAAGTCCCCACACTTCTTGAAGCCCAGACGCGGGGTGGAAGAAGGACGACATCCCGATAAACTTCACAAAGAACAGAAACTCCAAAGAGTCGAGGCACGCCGAGATCCCCCAAGCGAGCACGTTCACGGAAAAAACGGAACCGAGGCTACGGGCGTTGTACGTCCTACTTATAACATCCTGTGACATCGGCCGTCAGAGGAGGTCCTCGAGGACGGCGTATCGACGTCATCGATGCAGGACGCAGAAAGATTTTCCGAAGCAGCACAGCTGTGGTGATTACTGTCATAGATATGGAATACGGAGGACCCAATCCCCTCGAAACATTTTTATATCTTTTGAAACAGTTTGCATTTGTATGGCACACCAAGCCCGAGGGCATCTGGTCAGATTTCTTACTTAGGAGGTTACATAGTTTTGTTAGGGAGAATTCTCTTATAAGGCTAATTTCCCAAACCTAGTGAGTCCCCCAGCATCTTTGCTGGATTTTTGGAGTTTGTTTTTTTCTCCTGCTAAGAGTAAGACTCTTTTCCTCCTACTCTTAGGCATGATTTGAGGTATGTATCTGACTTTGTGTGCTTATGGGCTATGGGGTCTTTTACTCCATAGGGTATCATCCGTTTTGTGTGTGTGTTACACAGCACCCTCAGTGCAGTAACACAGGGGTGTCATAGTGACTCCCAAACAGACTCCATACCCTGGGACTGACTGTCTCCCAGGGCATGTAAAGTCACCATTCACTTTACTAGTCCAAAATTGTGAACAGAAACAGTACAAACCATCATATAGTGGAAGTACTGGAAGGGGTTAATTCAATTACCCCGGGTCTGTTTAAGGGGGCACTGTCCAGTCCCCCCCCTTGTCGAGTTTCTGGCTGGTGGCAGCGGTTACCACGCAAAATATTCCACCGGAATATTTCCTATTGGATATTCCACAGAAGCCCTCCAACTGGTGCCACTCTGTCTGGGTTCCACAGGATGTGTGGGTGGGGGAATTGGCACCCTGGACTGCGTTGCCTTAGCAACTCAAGTCGCACTCTGTTCTGATTGGGCCAGTGGTGAGCCGCCCAGCTCACAACCTAGCATGTTTGTGTGACAGCTAGGCTGTTGAATGGGGGTTTTTCTGCATAAAAGCAGGGCTTTTGGGACTGGAACTTCAGAAGTCGCCACAGGACCTAAGAAATCTGAAGAGGGAAGAAGCTGAGCCATCTGCAAGGACACCACTGGTGGAGCCCTGCTGCAACGTCCTCGCAACTTTCCCGATGACAAGAGGAGATCTTCTGCTGGAAGAGTCTTCTCCCTCTGAGCTGGTGGGATCAACCAGTTCGCCATTTTGCCTTCCAGGACGTCTCTTGGTCGAATCGCCCGTGGCAAGCACCCCGGCATCCGGATAGCCAAGCTGCACCACTGTGACCGCGAATACCAGGAACACACCTTTTCACCGACGAACTCCGCGGCTAGTTTCTTCCCTGGGCAGTGCAACGACTCCAAGTTTCCTCCTCGACGAGATCCTCTCTTCCCCTGATCGAAACCACGAACTGCAGCCGTTGCCAGGAACAACTGCCACCACTGGAGCTTCCTCACTCTTTAAGGTAATGTGTTCTACCTGGCCTCCCTTTTTTCGATTTGCCCAATGTGACCCTTAAATCCTTGACTTACCAACTGGGTTGGCCCCCAGACCTTCTAACTTTGTCTTTTGAACTAACCCAACCTCTTTTGAACATTTCTACAAAGACTTGAATGCATTGCTAAACCGTGTGATCTTGGGCACATTTCGCCTTGCTCCATTCAAAGTGGGCCTGGCCTATGAACTTTGGCTCTACAGTATACCCTGCTTCAGTAACGTGATTTTGTCTCAAAAGTGTTGGGAACTATTTTATTTTTATGACCTGCCTTTTTCTCTCCCTTTAACCTAATTATTGGAGTGCCATCTGAGTTGCGCGCTCACCTGTTTTGACAAAAAGTGGTATTTTAACTTGGACTGGTCTAGTAATTGCTTAGGGAGGTGTAAATACTTCTGATTGTGTTGGAACTTGCTTTTAAGTAATAGTGCTAGTGTATTTTCTAAGGTGTGTGTTAAATAAATAATTATATACTTTTGATACAAAGCTCTGGTCAGTGTTTGCTTGTTCTACTGTGTTTTTGGCCCTATTGTGTATCCTCTGTATACTGACCAACTCTTCTTGAGAGAAGAGTGACTGCTCAGCCACAGCTACCAGGTAAATCTGGGTGGTACAGACGGTTACCAATTGGGTTTACTGCTTACTCCTGTAGTCTTAATCTTTTTGCAGTGGTCCCCAAGGGAACTGCACAGGATTCTGCCTAATAAGTTTGCAAAGACACAGACCAACACTTTACATGAATGTACAGTTTATTATACAATCTGATAACAGATAAATACATCACTTGAATAATTACAGAGGCACAACTGCAGTCAGGATAGTTCTGATGACTGGAATCATACATGAACGTGAATATACAATTCTTTTAGCAGAGAACAAAATATACAAAATGCAGTTATGCAAAAGAAACACTACCATCTGTGGTGCATTTGTATGGCAGAGGCACCTGGGCCATCCTTGAAAGAGTTGTGTGAAAGAGACCGTTTTACACACTTGGAGAAACATACTTGGAAGAGACATTCTAACCCTCTGTCAGAGAGAATTCTCAGAAATGTGCCAATTCCCTCCACCTTAGAGACCCCCAGCAACTTTGCTGAATTTTGAGGACTTGATTTTTTTTTTAACCTGTAGAGTGCGACCCTTTTCTCCACACTCATGTATTTTAATGTGATTTCTGCACTTTGTGTTTCTTTTGGTTGTGGAGTCTGACAAACTCCATAGGCATCATCTTTACATTTTGTCACACAGCACCTTAAGTGCAGTGGCACAGGGAAGTCTTTCAGATTTCCCAAAGGGTTAAATACTTTCTCTGGGATAAACTACTGTTTCCCAGAGCAGTAAAGTGAAATTGACTTTACTTACATTTGAAACTTTCTAGACCCAGCACACACTAGCTTACAATAGGGTGCTGGAGGGGTTACCTAGAATGCCCTTTTATCTAACTTCTCATGTAACATTTTTATGTTACTCTTTACTCACTGAATGGCTGGTGGCAGTGGTTTTGTTTTAACTACCGTGGTGTGCATTTACCGCGGGCTGCGTTCGCAGCTGCAGTAAAGCACCCAAGGGTGCCATTTTTGTCATAATGACGCCTGTCTTTTTTTCGCCATTTCTTTGTGAAAAGGTCCTTCTTGAGATTTACTCTGCGCGCCAAACCAAGTTTGGGCCCATTGTTCGCTTTGTCTTTGGTGGGATTCACGAGTGAAGCCTGCCTCTGGCTCCAAGGTGTCTGGGGTGGGCAGGAAGTGAGCGAGGTGACGGAAACTAGGAGACCCAAACGCACTCTCTGGTGATTGGCCGGCTGACTGTCCGGCAAGGACAGCCACCCTGCTAGGTGACTGACAACTATGCTGGAATGAATGGTAGAGAACGGAATAAAAAAGGCAAGGCTTTTGGCTTGGAAGGCAGAGTAGACCACTGGACGAATGAACCGAAGAACTTGAAGAGGACGCCTGCTGCAACTCCTGGACCGTTGGTTTGCCCGGTGAAGCCCTGCTGCTGTGCTGAAACTCCAAAATTCATAATCGACAGATGCCCCTCCAAGGACTTCTCCCCTTGAGTTGGTGGGACCGTTCAAAGGAAGCCACCTGGCCATCCTTCTCGGAGCTGGTTGAATTTCCACAGAGTTGCTGCTGGAAACCATATAGCCGGGGAGAGGAACACCAGATTGTGTACGTTGCTTTTAAGTTGGCCAAGAGCTCCAGGAATATCTTCCGGAATCCTAGGAAGCAGTACTGACCGAACCTGAGCCCCAACAGAGTGCGGCACCCCAGAAGCAAGGAGAGTCCATCTTGACAGCCAGAAACTGCAGTGTTGCTATTTGCGGTAGTCGCGAGGAACTGAAACACCGAAGTGCCACTTGTTGGAAAGATTTCCGTTTGTGAGCAGTGACCATCCCATTGCAGGAGTCCACAGAGGTCCTCCCTCTTGTCCCCACGACCAAGGAACAGTGAGATCTGCAGAGCTGCACAGGAACAGAAGAGATATGCCTGGCTGCTCAACAAGCGACCAAAACTGTAGTACAATCTTATACCAAAGGTTGGGTTTCCTATACCTCGAGTCAGAGTTGTAGTGCACCCTAACGGTACTGCATACAAACTTTGCCTAACGCCCTCTTTAAGTAAACATTAATTGTGTTGTCCTTCCTGAAGTAATCGAGGGAAAGGCAACCACCCTGTGGACCAAAGGACAATGAGAAACAATTTGTCAGATTTCCTTGTGTTTTCACCTTTGTACATTTTGAGCAAATACAATTCAGGGACACTTTTCCTTAAACTTTAGATTTTCATTTTGTGCAGGTCAGATGTGTTTTGGACAGACAATTGTATAATTTTGACGGCAAGACAAAGACTGATCTTTAGTTTTAGTTTCCTAGGTAGGGAAACTCTTGTTAGTATAGGGACAGAGGCCTTTATCAACCCCTTTTCTTTAATACGGATGTTCCATGTTAAAAACATGACCGCTTTGTGTCAGCCCCTCATTTCTGACCCCTGTAAGGAAGGCATGGCAACAAGTGAAAACAGTTCAAGCGTGTTTATTGAACTTCAAAAAGGGTATGATAAACGCATATCTAAACATAAATCTACAGATAGGAGCAAGATACAACCATCAAATAACTCAGTCCTAGTGGTGTCTTGTCAAAACAAAAGGGCCAATACTAAAAAACGTATTGCCAATCTTTACCTCTAAACACAAATAGTGGGGGATTAATGTTATGAAGTGTTCAAAATTATATGTCATGTTTTCAGGTCGTTGGCCTCCCTTCCCAACTTTCTCAGCACAGGACAAAGCAGTTCACACAAGCGTAGCACAGTCTGTTAGGGAGAATTGTCATTTATGTGCCAATTGCCTTCAACCTTAGAAGCCCCCAGCTCTTTCTCTGGACTAAGAGCTTGTGATTGTTTCCATCTGAGCGAGTGGGCCATTTTTCTCACTCCGTGTATTTTTCCAGTCTGGTATTTTTGTGTTTTACTGTTTTATGGAGTATGAAAAACTCCATGGGCATCTGTTTTGTATAGTGACACACATCACCTTAGGTGCAGCGTCACTGAGAAGTTCCTTGGACGTCTCTAAATGTTTAAATACATTTTCTTGGGCGAAATACCGTTCCCAAAAATAATGAGATGATCCCTGTCTTAATTAACTTTCGCTTTGTGGGCCCAGCACACACTACCCTATGTGGAGTCCTTGGAAGAAGGGGGTCGGGGTTACCTAGTAATTCCTTATCCCACTTCCCATGTAACATTTTGTTACAAAAACCTACTTTAAGTGGCTGGTGGCAGTGTTTTAATTTTACGACCAGTGTGCAATCTTTACCGCAGGCTGAACCCTCAGCTGCAGTACAGCACCCATGGGTGTCCATTTTCCCACAATGGCCCCAGTCTTCTTTTTCCGTCATTTTCTGTTTAATTTCTTCTGGGCTTTTACTCTGCTGGTTGAAGTAGGTTCAAGTTTTGTGTTTTGCCTTTGCCTCTTGTTTGTTCTTTCTGGGCTTCGAGTCCTTTGTGCATTTTGCCTTTAGCACGCTTCAGCCCTGAAGCCCACCCAGGCTCCAGTGGTTCTGGAAAGGCAGGAAGTGAGGGAGGGTCCCGAAACTTCCCTGTCCTTTGTTTCTAGGTGTGCCTGAGTGAAACCAGTGATGATTGACTGGCTGGCTGCCCTGAAAGGACAGCCACCCTTAAAAAAAAAAAAAAAAAAAAGAATCGCATAAAATGCTAGGTTTTTGGGATTAGAGGCAGAGCCTACAACTGGAGAGGAACATCCGAAAAAGATGTGATGAGACAACAGCTGCACCGCGAAGTGCCTGGTGAAGCCCTGCAGCTGTGCTGACCCTTTTTCATATTGACTGGGAAGACCCGTACAGGCCAACCTACTCCCTTGGGCGGTGGGACCAACTAGCCTCAAGACAAGATTACATTTGGCACATCTCCCGACTTGCTGTGCCTCACCAGCGCTGCAGAAGCCCATTGCCAGGGGTTCTGTGCCCATTGACTAGCGCATCGTCTTGCGAAATCCAAATCCGTCCAGGACACCCTACAGAAGCAGGACATCTTGATCCAGAGTCCCCTCACCAGAGTCCAGGGCCGAGAGCAAGCTTCTTCCAACCAGAGTTTTCATTTTTCATTTGCCGCCGAAGGAAAGGCGCCAAAACACTGAAGTGCAGCTGAAACAAAGTAACTCTATAGCGGAGGAGTCCACACCCTGAGTATTGCCACAGGAGCCCGCCAGACGTCCTCCCTTTCGTCACCTCAACCAAGGTCCATGAACAAGAGTCTACCAAGCTGTAGCAAGGAGGAATACAGCTGGAACACTTTTTTCTTCGAATCACAGGTACTGTGGGGTTTTCACCATTTAGCCATAAATTGTGCTTCCTGTCTTGCAAAGTACTTTTTGGAGTTCTCAACTGCCCTGTACTAGCCGAACAGCTTCTGCTCTCTACAAAGTAGCTCACTTGAGTTACTGCGATTTCTTCTAACTTACTAACTTTGCCAAGACCATCTAAGAAGAAGTGCATCAAAACTATTGACTTTGTCCATTGACTTTGGCTGTCCTAGCTCCCTACAGGCACTACTCTGAACAAACCGACTTTGGCAGTACTTGTTCCCTCCCAAGTTATAATTGCGGATACTATTCTTGCTGGGATAAAAGTTTGCCTGCCTCACTTTAGGAGATTAGAATTTTTTTACAAACTGTTTAAAGTATGTACTAAGTCTTATTCTAACGTGTCCTTCCTTAAACTCAATAACTGAATTGGTGACTGAAAATAAGTGCAATACTGACCTTTACTAAAATCACTGTGCTGGAATATGTATTGGCATTAGAAAAGTATTGACCATTTTTAATAGTCTTTTACAAACTGAATCAATTTTGATTGCATGTTACTAGTAGATCAAGCTTTTTAAAGAATGCTTATTTAAACCTTATGTATATATTAAATAATGATTTATATATAACTGTTACTTGGCTACTTGTACTTACTGATTTCAATTGCACAGCTCCACAGCTCACATTACCCCTCTTAAGATGAACATGCCTTCCAAGTCACACTACCAACTTCTGTAGTACAGGCCTATATTAAAAAGGTGGGTTAATTAATACCAAGCAGTTACGTGTTGTGAAGTCTTCACCAGTTGGACTGCACCAATTCTTACCTAACACTGGTGGCAGGAGGTGGGATTGGTGTAGAGTGGCTACATTGATTATTGCTTCTACTTGTGCCAGAATAAACCAACTAAAAGGATAGCTCCACCAAAAAGTATAACAACTTGTAGCAATGCCTAGTATGGATAATTTTAATGAAGGAGCCCTTGCTGCGTTAGGGAGAATTTTCATTTGTGTGCCAATTTCCTTTAACCTTAGAGACCCACAGCTCTTTTGCTGGACTTGGAACTTTTTAATTTTAACCCCTGATTGAGTGGGACCTTTTTGCTTCCCCTCTCGTGTGTTTTTACCCAATTTGGATTTTTTGTTTTCACTGTTTTTGGAGGCACCTGCTTTTTGTATGACACAGCACATTCAGTGCAGGGTCACAGAAATCCTTTGAATTCCTCATAAGGTTTAAATACCCTTTCTTGTGTGAACTACTGTTCCCAAGAATATTAAAGTGAAATTTACTTTAGTTACCTTTTCTCTTTGAAGGTCAGCACACAGTCTATGTGGAGTGCTGGGGGTTACTTAGTAGCACCTTATCCTACTTTCCCCATGTAACATTTTTATGTTACCTTCACTACTTTAAATGGCTGGTGGCAGTGGTTTAATTTTTCCTACCATTGTGCTTTCTATCGCAGGCTGAATCCTCAGTTGCAGTACAGCACCCATGGGTCACAATTTTGTCAAAATGGCCCCGGTCTTTTTTCACCATTTTCTGTTTGCAAGGTCTTTCTTGGCTTTGCTCTGTGCGTTGAGACAGGTTTGAGCCCTTTGTCTTGCCTTTGGCAGGCTTCAGCCCCAAAGCCCGCCCCTGGCTCCGGTGTGTTTGGAAGGACAGGACGTGAGGGAGGGTCCCAAAACCCCCCTGTCCTTTGTCTCTGGGAATGCCTGAATGAAACTAGTCCTGATTGGCTGGTTGTCCATCAATGGGAGAAATCTGCTTAAATGGTGAGGGTTTTGGCACTACAGGCAGAGTCGACCACTGGAAGAACATCAGAAGAAGAAACCGTGAACGAAACTTGCTGCAACCTCCTGGACCTTCAATTACCCGGTGAAGCCCTGCTGCTGTGCCGGCCTTTTTCACCTTGACAGAGTAGCTCCTCAGGAATGACTTCTCCCTTGGGTTAGTGGGACTAACAAACCCTGAGATGAACTCCACTTGGTGCCCTCCACGACTTGCTGTGCCCCTCTGTTGCTGCAGAAGCCCAATGACCGGGGTTCAGGGACCATAATCAAGTGCAAAGTCTGCCGCGGATCGAATCCTGCCAAAAGCTCCAGGACCCTCCAGAAGTAAGATATCCAGAGTCCCCTCACCAGAGTGCAGAACAAAGGGAGCATGGAAAGTCCAACAATCCACATCGGTGCTGTTTACTAAGCGGTGAAACCACAAAGTTCTGCTGAAACGAAAAAGAGCCTGTAGCTGCAGACGACCTCCAGAGTACTGCCGCAAGAGCCCTCCAGACGTCCTCCATCTTGTCCCCACGACTGAGGATCAAGAACCAGGGTCCGCTTGGCTTTAGCAAGACAGAATCCAGCTGGACCACCTTTTCTTCTAACCAGAGGTACCGTTTGGGTTTGGGGGTACTTACCTTCTTGGCTTAAGTCGTGCTGTCTCACTTGAGGCTGGCACCTACTTAGAGTTGATTTCAACTCCCTTTTCACAGGCATAACAGCTTGTGGCCCTACAAGTGATTTTTCTAAACTCCAACTTTGTGCAAGACTCCTATCCAAGAAGTGCATCAGATCCATAGACTGTGTCCAAATGATTTTGGCTGTCCTGGCTCCCTAAAGGCATTCTTCTTTAATCCATGGACTTTGATATTGCTTCTCACCCCCCCCATAGGTTGTGGCTTGTTAAACATGGTTACTGCTGGGAAAGGCTCCTCTAGACTTCATTGGATTATTCAATAGTTCTTACATATTCTGAGAATCTGTTGTAACGTTTTTGCTTCCCTTAACCTTTCCTTTCTGCAACTCTGAATCTTCAAAGTATGCTAGTGTAATATATAAATGCAAATACTATTCTCATGATTTATGTCACCTCTGGGTGTAGGAGAATTGTATGAAACATATCCAAAAAGTATTCACTGGCTTAATTGATTCTGCAAAGTAATTTCAAATTGTATTCATATTGTTACAATCTGTTGTCTTTTTAAAGTATGCTTATTTAAAACTGACGTTAAATATTTATAACTGAAACCTTACCTTAAGTGAAAGTGTTACTTGGCTACTTGTATTTACGGATTTCAATTGTACAGCTCTACAGCGCACATGTACCCCTCTTGAGATAGGCCTGGCTGCTCAGTTACACTACCAACTTGTGTAGTACAGACCTATACTAAAAGGTTGGTTACCTAACACCAAGCAGATAAGTTTTGTGTAGTCTCACATAGTGTGACTGCACCAATTCTTACCCAACACTGCACTTTCAATTGATCATTTGAAATATTTGTGTAGAAACAGGGAGGAGAGTGTAACAGGAAGAAAGAGTGAATTGATTACTAAGTTGTTAAATTACCAACAATTGGGAAGTAGGCCTGTATCACCTACTCACCAAAATGATCTGGAAGAAAATGATGAGGGTGTTACTTTAGAGCTTAGCTGCAATCTGCCTGAGTCGGAAACTGAGGAGGATTTGCAAAGGGTGAACAACCTCCTCCCCAATTGCCTGCTGTTCCTCAATCACTTCCTACAGTGACCCTGCAAAGTCACAATCTAAGTCCTGAATATCTCTCTTGAAAGAATGAGATTAGAAGTAGAATTCAAAAAGCTTGCAGAACTCTCGGAAGACAAGGAGAAGAGACCAAGAAAAAGAAATGCAGCATGAATACGAGATGAAAAAAAGGTTCATTGATTCTGCTTCCTTTTCAGGGTCTTCTCGGTCTACTGGTCCCAAGCGCCCTTGATTACCAAAAGAGGCTGAGAGTAGGTATGACCCTAAACTTGTTTGTTTGTTTATATATTTATTTGTAGCGCGCGCCAGACCCAAGGGTATCCGGGCGCGTGTTCAAGAATACTTTAAGCTTAAATGTTACAGTTACACATTTCAGGAGGGTTACAAGGTGCATTAGCAGTAAATGATGACAATGTACGTGTTACAGTTACTACATTTCAGGTGGGTTACAGGGTGTGTCAACAGTAAGTGATGACAGTATGCGTGGTTACATGCGCAGGTGAGTGTGCACAGGGATGTGTACCCAGTAAGCGTTGAGTGTCGGGAGCAAGGTGGGTTAAGCGGGTGATGAACGCGGTATGCGTTCGGCTGCAGATTAACAGGTGGGTCAGACGTGAATAGTCCTAGTCTAGTAGGTTATAGGTCATTTTCTTTGAGCCATTTAATGCAATTGAGTCTGAAGTGTGGATAAGATTGGACAGATCTTAAGGACGATGGGAGGGAGTTCCATAGCTGGGCCGCTTTGACAGGGAAGCTGGTGCCTCCGGCTGTGCTCAGCTTAAATGGGGGCAGGGCTAGTTGGTTGGTGTATGCTTCTCTGATAGGTCTGTTAGAAGTTCTTCTTTTGAATCTTTCTGTTACGTATTTGGGGGCTAGGTCATTAATACTTTTGAAAGCCAGTGATGCTGTTTTGAGTTTAATTTTGTCAGCTGTGGATAGCCAGTTAGATTGTCTTCCGACGTCTGAGATGTGCTCTCTTCTTGGGATTCCTAGGGCGGCTCGGAGGGCGTTGTTCTGCAGGGTTTGGATTTTTTGCAATGTGTGTTTATTGGACCCTATGTATAGTGCATTGCAGTAGTCCAATTTGGATAATACCAGGGCTCTTGATAGGGTGAGGCAGCTGGCAGTGGATAGATATGGTTTAGCTGCTCTAATCAGCTTACAGGTGTAAGCGGTGCTAGAGGCCATCGCATTCACCTGCTTTGTTAGGGAGAGGCAAGAGTAGAGGTAAAAACCTAGTGTTTTTACTTCTTTCGCTACTTTAATGGTGTTGCCATCTATGACAAATGAGTAGTCATCGTTCAGTTTTTTGATATTTTGTGTGTTCCCAGTATGATGAGTTCCGTTTTGTCATCACTCAGGCATAGACCATGACGGGCCATCCATGCCTGAATGATGAGGTATATTCTGTTCACCAAGGCCAAATACTGCTCATAATCCCCCGAAAGTGGGATGAGAATCTGAGTGTCATCTGCATAGTTTGTGTAGGTGACACCCAGAAGGTCCATATCATCGAACAGGGGCTTCGTGAAGATGTTATACATGGTCGGAGAGACACAGGATCCCTGGGGGACGCCACATGTGATAGGTACTGGGTCAGCCGCTGCAGAGGTGGAGAAAACTCATGGTTCTGCCACTTAGGAACAACCTGATCCATGCAATGGCATGTGTGGAGAAGTGGGCCGCAGTTTCCAGGTGGGTACAAAGCACATCATGATCCACAGGTCAAATGCCGCTGAGAGGTCCAGTAGGAGGAGTAGGGCAGTTTTTCCAAGATCTCTCAGCTCATCGACCTGGGTTTTGAGATCGATAAGTGCAGTTTCGGTGCCATGTTGAGGCCTGAAGCCTGACTGTCTGGTACCTAATAGTTGGTGCATTTCGAGATATTTTTGGATCTGTAGGTAGGCCACTCTGTCTAGGATTTTTAGCAGAAATGGTACCGTGGTGATTGGCCTGTAGTTAGTCGGAATGGCGGGGATCAGGGTTTGCTTTTTAAGGAGGGGGAGGACCCATGATTGCTTAAGATTGTCTGGTATAGTGCCTGATGCAAATGAACCATTAATAAGTTTGGTGATAAATGGGGAAAGGTCTCTGGCCGCGTCTTTTATCAGTTGGGCTGGGCATATGTTGCCTCGACAGTTAGTTGGTTTGAGCGAGAGTATTATTTTTTCAATCTCCAAGATTGTTACTTTGGTGAAGTTGAATTTGTGTTTTGGCTTGGTGGGGGTGGTTGGTTTACCACTTGGATTGGTTGAGGTGGGTATAGCTTGTTTCTTTTTCTCAATTTTGATTTGGAGTGTGGCAATTTTGTTGTTTAGAGCTTTTTGGATGTTGGAACACCACGTTTTATTTTTATCGCAGTTGTCTGGAGCAGGGATAGAGTTTTCTAGTTCCTTTAGTATAAGAAATAGTTATTTGGTTCCAGACTTAGCCTGTAGTATTCTGTTGTTGAAGTTTTCTTTTTTGGCCTTCCTGATTTCATTTTTGTAGATCTTAGAGGCACTGATGAGAGCTATTTTGTTAGTCTCTGATGGAGTTAGTCGCCAGGCGGATTCGCATTTGCGTTTTTCAATTCTTAGGGATTTGAGGTGAGGGGTGAACCAGGTATTTAAGTGTGCTCTGGGCTTGCTTTTTCTCATTTTCAACGGGGCGATAGTGTCCAAGGCTGTGGCCATGGTTGATTTGAATTCGTTCACTAGGGCTGTTGGGTTTAGCGATTCAGATAAGGAACTTAGGGTTGGGTGGATAAGTGGTAGCAGTTTGTCTGCAGTTATGTTTTTTTTTTATTTCTGGTCGGTATGGGTGGGGCCAGTACAATTTCCTTGGGTTGGGTGGTGTTTTCATTTATCAGAAAAGTTATTAGTGCATGGTCTGTCCAGATTTGTGTGCAGATATCGGTAATTGTTACATTACAGTTGTGGTTGGCTACCCAGTTGAGTGTTCGACCTTTCGTGGGTGGGTTGTGAGATTCTTTGGGTAAATCCCAGTTCTGTGATGACATTGGTGACGTTAGTCGCTTGCAAGTCTTTGTGGTCATTGATACCCAAGTTCATGTCTCCCAGGAGGATGGCTTGCGATGAGTTTTTTAGATTTGAGAGGATCATAGAGATGTCCTCCTCAAAGGTTCCAATGGGACCTGGAGGCCTATAGATGAGGTGTATATTGATAGATTGGGAGGGTGATGTTGAGAGTTTGGCGGTTAAGGATTCACAAGATTTGGTGATTGAAGGCATTTCTATTGTTATGGCGATGTTTTTAGCGATGATGGCTAGGCCGCCTACTCGAGAGTTGGTTCTGTCCTCTCGGAGAATGTTGTAGTTAGGGGGCAGGGCAAGCATCAAAGCGGGTCCTGCTGCTTGGTGAAGCCAGGTTTCCGTTATGGCTAGAAGGTCATAATCGCCTATTTGGATGAGATCGGCAATTACGGTGGCATGTGCTATCAATGATCTAGCATTAATGAGGGCACCCTTCAGCGGTATGTTTGGTTTGGATGTCGCAGGGGTGACATGGCTTTTCTTTTTGGTGGGTCTGTTGCTTGATTTGCGGTGGTTGTTAGGACTGCCAGCGTGGTAATCTCTTTTGGTGGGGGAGGTGTCTAGTGTGGGGGCATTGCGTTGGTGGTTTCTTGCATTGCTAGGTTTGGTGGCTAGTCTGGCTGGTGGTTCATAGATTTTGGGTAGTCTAGATCGCAGTTTTGCATTTCTACTTAAGGTATCGCATGGGATATTTGTTATGGGGTGGTAGGTATCTTTATCTCTATAGTTTGTGGGTTAGTGTCTGGGGTGCTGGTCAGTCGGGGCTCGTCATCAGAGTTTAACGTTGCAGTGGGCATAGGCTGCGGTGTGTGGTTTGCTGTGGTCATTGTGGGGCAAAGGGTGATCAGGAGGAAGAGGATGGGGATCATCCTATAGAGCGTACAATGGCTGTCGACACAGTGGCTAAGTATGGGCAGTGGTAACACAATGGCTAGGTATGGGCGGACAACTGGCTAGATGTGGGCTGCAAAATGGCTTGGTAAGGCAACAGCGGCTGCGCGAATGAGCCTAGGTACACAGGGTTCACTCAGGTTCAGAAATCAGGAGTGAGGCTAAAATGCATGTGCAAGTAGGTTCATCTAAATTCAGGGATTCAAACGTAGGGCTAAAGTGCATGTAAAACAGGGTTCACTGAGTTCGGAGGTTGGAGGTAGGGCCTGGGTGGCAGATATCTATGCGGCACCTAGATTAGCAGTACCGTGGGCTAAGCCACACGGCAGAGGATCGCCCTAGATTTGAGACAGTACAGTAGGCTAAAATGCAGTACCTAGATTAGCAGTATATTGGGCTAAGGCACACGGCAGAGCATCACCTAGATTTGAGATAGCACAGTAGGCTAAAATGCAGTACCTAGATTAGCAGTATAGTGGGCTAAAAACACAGAGCAGGGCATCACCTAAATTTGAGATAGCGTAATAGGACTGTATATAGTCCAGTCACACACATAGAGCGCTTGATGTCAGTTGCTGTATGGTCAAGACAAGGTGCTGGAGGATAAGGTCTGTCAGCAGTTTGGCACGGTATGCCAGGGAGTAATGGGCTGTACGTTAGATACGTTAGTAGCAGAGGGTAAGCAAGATAAAAGGGTGCTCATATAGTTATTAACAAGGCAGAGAATGAATAGTACAAATCTAGCCAGGCAGGTTCGCAATTAGACATTTTCAGCTTTGGTCGGCAGAACCAATTTACAGCAGTATGGTGAGGTTTTGCTAACAGTAGGTGAGATGCAGGTGAGAACAGGCTAGTTTCGATTTTAGTCAGGCAATGAGTAATCAAGACAAATCAAATTATGCAGGCATTAGGCAATCAACACTGTCCGATGTGGTGAAACAACACTGTCTATTATAGTAGGCTAAACCAATATTGCTGCCAGAAGGGTAGAATACAGACAACTAGCAACTCTTTTTCTTAACAGCTATTAAGTTTGGCACGGAGGGAAAGGCACAGTTTAATTCATTTTTGGTGTACTACCAATATAATGCTATACAAACAGATGGCGCTAAATGCTTTCTTAACAAGCATTGAGTAAGGCGTTGAACAGTAAGTACCATCTATTATGGCGTGCTAGTTAAGATTTTGCTGGAGCTATGGTAAAATACGCGCGGCTACAAGGCTGGTAAGGTATTTGGTATGACGGTATGCACACATCACGCGTCTAAATGTCACAGTGCGGTCATGCGACGTCTAATGCCATGGATCTCAATTTACTAGTGTGAGGTAGCTGCTAACTAGTTCCGTTAGCTGTCAGCAATGCGGTATACAACTCAAGGGAGAAGGCGGTTTTTGTGTTGGATTGGCTGAGTATATTTGAATTCAAGTATGGTTTTCAAGAAATAGGAGGGATTGATTTAGTTGCATGGTTGATGTCTAGGATCCCCCAGAATGGTGTGATGCTATTATGGAGTTAAATGCCAGTGACAGAACTATGAGCTAGTCAAGCTGGCATTAATAGCCAGATTTGTGAAGACTACTTCCCAGTACCTTAAAAGGTTTAGAAGCCTTAAAACGATGGATAGTACCACCCCTTGGGTTACGTGCGTGCGTGTGCGTGCTTGCGTGCGTGCGTGCGTGTGGAAAATATGGCTAGGTTAAGGGTCACAGAGTGAACACCTTTGAGGGAATGACAAACCGGTTTTTACTTTAGAATATTGTTGATGCCTGCTCTCCTGAGCTTTGACAGCACTTGGCTGACTCCAACGAACTAGATCCTAAGAAACTAGCACAAGCTGCTGACTTGCGGGTAGCTAACAGGGCCACTCATAAGGATTCTGGGGCAACTCAAAGTAAAAAGGGAAGCAGCACAAGAAAGAGGGTAAAGAAGTTTCAAACAAACCATCCAAAAGAGGGCCATAAACACCATAAGGTTAAATCCCATGGGAAACCATGTAGGGCTATTGAACCCTCTGGAGCCCATCCCGAGGAAGGACATCAGTAACCCACATTCCAGAAAGCATTTGGTAAATGTTTTGTATGTGGGTCTACTGACCATGTGAAAAGGGTGCCTAGATGCAAGGGTACACCTTCAGGGGTACAATGCCTCCCTAGCCTTCACCCCAGCAGCTAAAGCACCAATGGCTAGTGCACACTTTCACTTACTGGCTGAAGAACCCATTGGAGTTCAAGCTAGTGTTTAGTGGTCTTGGGAACAACAGGTTATCAATGTCTATAATAGCATACCAGACAACACAAGATTTTGAGGACAGTGGACTTGTAGATGGTCAGAGACTCCTGCGATTAGAGACACTGGGGCCAGCATTACAGTGGTTGATGAGTTTCTTCAAAACTGAAGATGTAGCCAAGGCACCCAAAAAGACCCACTAAACTTGCTGGAAGCCCTATCCAAATGGTTCCCATTTTGCCAGACCTCACCCAGTGCAATATGACTAAGAATCCCTGTCAGTGTACAAACTGATGTACTAGGTAGAGTCCTTTTGGGTAATGACTTAAAAGCTCTTGAAGTAGTGTCTAGTGCCCCCAGGCCTCTCAGCAAAAAGAAACAGGAGCTGGCACGATTGGCCAGAGAGGAAACCTAAACAGACTCAGTTTGAGATCAGGGAACAATCCAGCATCTCAAACCAGCAGACAGGCCAACTTTCCACTTCTAAGAAGAAAGGCTCAAAGGAGAAATCCAGAGTCTCTGGAAAGAAAAAAAGGTCTCAAACCCAAACCTGCACTGAAAACCAGGACTTCCCTGAGAAGACAGTCCAAGGTCACACCTGTGACCCCCCCCCTCTCCCCAGCTGAGGCCGAGTGGGAGGATCAACCAACTCCTGAAATCCAGTGACTAGTGAGAAAATTGGAGGAGAGCGTTCCCTGCATAGGAGATCTGGGTCCTAGAGACCAACCTGAGCTGCAAACTTTACTTGCAGAAGGTGGACCCTCTAGGGCAGTCTTCAGCAGAGGACAAAGTGTCCCTCTCTAGAAGGTCTGAGACAACGGACCACTTCCCAGCTGGAAGGGCAAAAGCCAGGGAAGCATAGACTCTACTGGGAGGATGGACTCCTCTACAGTGAGCCTACAGAGTCTACCCTAGGAGACTTCAAGCAATGGGTAGTACATCAGGAGGTTAGGCCAAAGTTCCTACAACTAGCGCACGAGTCCTCTGGCTGGTCACTTGGGCTCCAAGAAGACCAAAGAGAGGCTTTATCTGTACCTTTACTGGCACAAGATGGGTGCAGATGTTGACAAACTGTAGGAGCTGCCACACCTGTGGCAAAAGTGGTTCCAAGAATGTGGCACCTTTCGTGCCACTACCAGTGGTGGGAGTCCCTTTTGAGAGGGTGGGAAATCGACATTGTTGGTCCCCTAGACCCTCCACCTCATAGGACTGATTTATATTGGTTGTCGTAGACCATGCTACCAGATACCCTGAGGCCATACATATGAGAACTTTAATTGCCCAGGCAGTAGCTAAGGCCCTCCTGGGTATTTTCTATTTTACCAGGGTGGGGTTCCTAAGGAGGTTATCTCAGACAGGGTGTCAAATGTTATGTCCCACTACACGCAGACCATGTAGAAAAACTGTGGAGTGACCTACAAGTTCACAAAAGCCTACCATCTCCAAACCAATGGGTTGGTGAAGAGGTTTAACAGAACTATGAAGAGCATGAAAGGTGCCTTAGAAAAACCCCTTCGAAGACAGTGGGACCTACTGCCATGCCTTTTATTTGCTCACAGAGAGGTGCCTCAAGCCGGAGCGGGTTTCAGCCCATTTGAGCTCCTCTAAGGTCATCCCGTCAGAGGCCCCTTGGCCCTGATTAAAGGGTTGGAGAGTGCTCCTTCCCTGCAGCCAGTCCGTGTCATTGACTATGTGCCAGGCCTCAGGAGGAGGATGGCCCCAATTTATTTATTTTGCATTTTTAAAGCACCCAGCCTGCCCGGGGACATCGAGGCACTGTTACCGGAATAGGTCTCAGTTGCGTATTTATAACGCGCTTAATACCCAGAGGTTTCTAAGCATGGACCCGGGGATCGAACAAGTGTTGCTTCATGCCGTCTTGTTTCCAAGGAGAGCATGTTGCCACCGAGCTATCCTCTCGGGATGAATAATGGATGAAGCAACCGAAAACCTGAAAGCTGGTCAGGCTCTGGTCAAGCATTGGCATGACCAGAAGGCAAACATGGTAGAATTTACTCTAGACCTGTTAGTATTGGTTATGGGTCCTACAAGGCAGAGGACCTTGCAGGACAAATGGATTGTAACCCTTCAAGTTTGTAGGCAAACCTGGAGAGGTACATTATTTAGTGGACCTGGGCAACCACAAGGTGGCCCCTAGGGTCCATCACTAATCATTTGAAGGCCTATGTCACCAGGCCAGAACTAGGAGCTTTGCTTTTAGCCTCTGCTCAAGAGGCGGAAGAGGAGTGAGTCCCTCCCTAATCTCCTCAGGGGACAACCTTCAGATGAAACCATTGAGCGAGTTAAACTCTTGAGATCTGACACTGCAGCAACAGGAGGAGTGCAAATCTCTGTCAAGTCTGTTTGCCTCCCTGTTTTCACTGACACCAGGCTTGACCCCCCTTGGGGCCAGCAGGATATCCTCACTGGTGACAGTCTTCCTGTCAAAAGCAGGGGCTACAGGATGTCCTATCATGTCAGAACACAAAGGACGAGGTCAATAAGATGCTTGACTTTGGGGTTATTGAGCCATCTACCAGCCCCTGGGCTAGTCCAGTTGTACTCATGCCAAAGGCAGGAACCAAAGAACTGAGATTCTGCGTGGACTACAGGCCTCTGAACGCAGTCACCAAGACTGATGCCCATCCTTTACCAAGGACAGATGAACTAGTGGACAAACGGATCTGCCAAGTTACTCAGTACGTTTGACTTGATCTTAGGCTATTGGCAAATAGCACTGACAGACCATGCCAAGGAGAATACTACATATTCCACCCCAGGAGGCTTATACCAATTTAGGGAGCCATGCCCTTTGGACTTAAGAATGCACCTGCTACATTCCAAAGGATGGTGAATCATGTTCTGAATGTGATGGAGGACTTCTGCATGGCATACTTGGATGACATTGCAGTGTTCAGCCCAACAAGTGTTAGGGAGAATGGTCATCGGTGTCAATTCCCTTCAACATTAGAGGCCCCAACTAAACACTTGTGAATCTTTCCTGACTGGGAGTTGCGTTTATCTGCTTTATGGAGTCTCTCAAAATCCATAGGCATCGGCTTTGTGTATAGTGCTAAATGTTTAAATACATTTTCTTGGGGTGAACTACCATTCCCAAGAGTAGTAAGATGATCCCCGTCTTATTTACCTTTCTCTTTGTGGACCCAGCAGACACCACACTATGTGGAGTGCTCGGGGGTTACCTAGTAATTCCTTATCCCACTTCTCATGTAACACTAACCTACTTTAAATGGCTGGTGCCAGTGTTGTGTAATTTTACGACCAGTGTGCATCCTTTCCACAGGCTGAACCCTTAGCGGCAGTACAGCACCCATGGGTGTAATTTTTCGCAAAATGGCCCCAGTCATCTTTTTACGCCATTTTCTGTTTGTTAGTTTCTTATGGGCTTTTAATGTGTTAGTTGAAGCAGGTTGGAGTACTTTGTGTGTTTTGTCTTTGGCGGGCTTCAGCCCTGAGGCTCGTCCAGGCTCCAGTGTGTCTGGAAAGGCAGGAAGTGAAGGAGGGTACCGAAACTTCCTTGTCCTTTGTCTCAATGCTTGCCTGAGTGAAACCAGTCCGGATTGGCCGGCCGTCTGTCCTGTCCTGGTGAGGAACATCCAAAGACAACGTGACGAGACGCCAGCAGCACTCTCCTGGAGCGCGAAGTGCCGGTGAAGCCCTGTAACTGCTGACCCTGTTTTCATATTGACTAGGCAGACCCGTACGCCTCAAGACAAGCTTCCATTTGGTACATCCCCCCGACTTGCTGTGCCTTACCAGAGCTGCAGAAGCCAAATGCCAGGGGTCCTGTGACCATTGACGAGTGCATCGTATTGCGAAGTATGAATCCATCCAGATCTTCGTGGGCATCCAGAGGACACTACAGAAGCAGGAAATCCTGATCCAGAGATCCCTCACCAGAGTCCTGGACAGAGAGCAAGCTTCTTCCAACCAGAGTTTTCGTTCTTAATTTGTCGCCGAACGAAAGGCGCCAAAACACTGAAGTGCAGCTGAAACAAATGTAATTGATTGCCGAGGTGCCGAGGAGTCCCTCTCCGGAGTATTGCCGCAGGAGCCTGCCAGACGTCCTCCCTTTCGTTACCTCAACCAAGGTCAAGGAACAAGCGTCTGCCAAGCTGTAGCGAGGAGGAATACAGCTCGAAAAATGTTCTTCGAATCAGTTACTGTGGGGTTTGGAGTTTTCACCATTTATCCATAAGTTGTGCTTCCTGTCTTGCAAAGTACTTTTTGGAGTTCTCAACTGGCCTAACAGCTTGCGCTCTCTACTAAGAAGCGCACTTGAGTTACTGTAATTTCTTCTGAAGTTACTAACTTTGTCAACACTTTATCGAAGAAGTGCATCAGAACTATTGACTTTGTCCATTGACTCCCTAAAGGCACTCCTCTGAACCTACTGACTTTGGCTGTACTTGTTCGCTCATAGCTTAAAATAATTGTAGATACTATTATTGCTGGGATAAAAGTTTACCTGCCTCACTTTAGGGGATTGTAACCATTTTACAAACTGAAAGTAGGCTCCAAGTCTTATTTGAAATTTTCCTTCCTTAAACAACTCAATAACGGAATGGTAACTGAAAATAAGTGCAATGCAGATCTTTACTGAAGTCACTGTGTGCTGGAACATGTGTTAGCATAAGAAAAGTATTGACCAACTTTTATTGTCTTTTACAAACTGAATCCAAACTTTGATATAATGTTACTAGTAGATAAAGTCTTTTAAAGAATGCCTATTTAAACTGTGTATATATTAAATAAATATGTATATATAATGTTAAGTGTGTTACTTGGCTGCGTGTACTTACTGATTTCAATTTTATTACCCTCTTAAAATAAGCCTGGCTGCTCAGTCACACTACCAACTTGTGTAGTACAGGCATATATTAAAAGGTGGGTTACCCAATACCAAGCAGATGTCTTGTGTAGTCCTCACCATTTGGACTGCACCAATTCTTAACCTCTTTAGCACGAGGTGACAGTTCAGTCATCGGCATCAGGGCTTTCGCAGCATACGTCTCCTTGCTTCTCAAAGTCTCTTCACTCAAAGGTCCTGATGCAACCAAACAAACAAGTTATTTTCCCCCTCGAAATCTTCACAAGTATTCACATCGGGTGAGTCACTATCCACCCCAGATCCCACTCAGCTGGGCTCAGACCCTATTGGCATTGAGTTCTGCACAGGCTTCCCTCTGCCGGGCTAGAGCCGGTCTTTCAATTTATCGCACAATGTTCGTGGGTTCTTTTTTGGGTGACTCACGGCTCACCCGGGATCTCCCTCTGCCGGGCTCAGATCCCTTCAACATCGGACCAATGACAACTTTATATCAAGTATCGAAGACTTTCTAATGTGTACAGTGATTGGCTTGACCCGTTGCAGGACCACTTCGATTTCACAAAAGTCTTTCTTTTAACATTCGCACCATTAAGGTGGATACCTAACAAAGACGTTTGAATGAGCACCCACGTGATGCCGGACCACTGTCTACATTATCGGTTCTTAGCTTCAAAGTTCATTCACTCACCTGCTGTCTTAATAATCTTCTTTATACAATGTTGCCGCTTGCAAACTTGGTTTCCACACAGACCAGTCGGGTATCGGTCTCCCAAACTCACCGTCTGTGCCGACTTAACTGGTGCTGCTTTGTTGTAAAAGCCAAGGACAATACCGCAGCAGCAAACGCCTCTCCCGTCCTTGACTATCAACGCGGGAGAGCCCCGGGTACCTCCAACACACAATGCTGGTTTCTTCAGCATTAATTCCAGGTCTTACGTTTCCTTTTCTCGAAGGCTCATGAAAGATGCAGTCATTCGATGAAAAGGTCAAGGGTACTTCCCTCCTTGGAATCCTCTTTTGTCTTGCCATCTTCTGCCTTGTAATAAACTGCCATCTTGGAACTGCTGCTTCCTTGTGTGCTTTGCCTCGCTCAGAGTGTGCTCTGCCTTTTATCCGTGTGGAGAAGTGTAATGGCAGTCAGGTGTGTGTGTAATGATCACTAATTGCCTGACCATTGTAGTGGGACATGTCAGGTATGAAGCTGTTTTCCCTCACAGTGAGTTGTCTGTGAGAAAGTGTTTGTGTCGGGGGGTGTTACAGGGAAGGGGATACCGTGTCTCGCCATCCGGTGTCCACTCTCACTCCACGAAGACCCACTGTCCAGGTTATCCTCCCACACTGGTCCACCCGCAGGAACTGGATCCAAAAGCGATGGCCGTGTCCTGGCCACCTGGATGACAGATCCCCCGGGGACTAGCGGGTGAGACCTTCAGGTTTCTCACACACCCCTCACAACAGAGACCTTTTCTCCTAAGAATGAGTCTTCTACAGTCCTACCAAAGGTGGACTTTCGTAAAACTACCCAACAATGGCCCCATGACTTGGGTACTTCATTTCTGAATAGGAGTGGTGTACATTTGGATAGGTCACCAAGCCGTTCAGCATTTTCAAGTTTACTTCCAAATATTTAACGAATAAAAAAACAATTAAAAAAATGTATTCACCTTCGATTGTCTGGAAAGTGTCCTGAGCCCTGCCAAGAGGTGTCCTTAATTTGGCAAGGACAGTGAATTGAGCAGCTTCCCACACAGCCCATTGCCAAAGAACGGTCTCAGTCTTAAGCAGGTTGCGAGGGATAGATGATTGATCACGCTTATCGAGCCTCTGGCAGCTGTAGAACAATCTTTCTAGCCAGATGTCTTTCCTGTTAAATTTAAAGCAAACATGGATAAATGTAAAATGCGTTTAGCAAAACAAAAACAAAAACTCAAGACAAAAATGCTAAATTGGGTTACATTTTTATACCACTATTTAAAAAGTGGTAGAGTTTAGGAAAAACTGTTTTTCGTCCTATTCTTTCATTCATAAGAACCAATGAGCCTAGACTACAGTACATTATTTTGTTTAATCAAAGACTTGCGACAAGCATCAAAACAATTGCAGTCAAGAGACCGGGTCCTTTAGTTTCAGCTACACCCCTGCCAGTTGTATCACTACACCCTCTCCCCCACTCCTTCCCACCATACCTACATCCCCATCACCAAAAGACACTGATGCGCAGCAAAAACATAATGGAAATAAAGTAGGACTATCCATGCATCTAAAAATTCACTGGCAAATCACGTAAATCAATAAATGGGTTCTATGTTTCCGTCGACACTTTTAGGGGTCATTTTTAATCACCTAAATTTGGTATTTATGGCAATTTATTTCAATAGAGGGCCAACCTTCTTTGCCCCACATATACACTTAAGGCAACTACCAAAATTGCATCCAACTTATTTCAACTAAGACTCCATATAACCAATAAATGCCGGCGACATATCCAGGTAAAACCATATGTCTGTTCTCCTAAATATCACTTTTATATGGAAGCTGGATATCTTCAATTCAGTCCAACAAGTTTTATTTCGGCAAAACAAAAGTGCATACAAAAAAACTAAAATTTCAAACAGTGCATTGAAATCATCAAAACAGGGTTCCACGTTATCCATTAACAGCATCGAATATATCTCTATATATCTGTATATCGGATACACTACTGACCGTAATTGTATTTCTGATGCTTGTATCCATTTGGATTCACATGCTATTCATAGGTCGACATCTAGTGGAAGTCGCAGAACATTACATTATTTGAGACTCGAAAAGGGACGCCGACTGGGCGTGTCAGTAATACTATCCCTACTGACGTCTGCTGCACCCGCGGTCCTTGACGCGTGGAGGTCCCTCAGATTGTTTTATTTCTGACATGAGGTAACATGAAGCAGATACAAGCATCAGAAATACGATTACAGTGAGTAATGTATCCCTTCCAAAGTTTGTGGATCTGATTAGATCACATGTTCTGGATTGATTAGCGAGCAGTATCTGGAGAAGGTGGGTTGTGAGAAGATACAGTGGCAAATAGATGTCTTAGCACGGCTTGTCCCACCTGTGAATCTGCTTTAGAACGTGTTTCAAAGCAGTAATGCTGAGTAAAGGTATGTATGGAACTTCAAGTAGCTACTTTGCAAACATCATCTAGAGGGGCGTTTGCAATAAATGCCAAGGTATCTCCTGTGCCTCTGGTAGAGTGAGCTCTTTTTTTCTTTGATAGAGAATAGCAGAGCTGTATACATTTAACTATCCATTTGGAGATGGTGTTCTTTGAAATTTTATCACCCTGCCAAGTGCTATGGCGACAAACAGTTGATCTCTTTTTCTTAGTGGTTTTGTTTACATAGTACAAAACTGCCCTCCTTACATCCAGTGTATGGAGGTTTCTCTCAGCAGAGTTGGATGGATTTTGAAAAAAGTGGGTAGGTCAATGGACTGGTTAATATGGAACTTAGATTGAATTTAGGTGAAAACCTAGGGTGTGTTCCAAGTACCACCTTGTCCTTGTGGCTAACAAAGACAGGGTCTTGCACTGACAATGCTTGTAGCTCACTAACCAGTCTTATTAGGGTGATGACTACTAGGAAAGCTGTCTTGTTGGTTAGGTGTTTCATACCGGATATGTGCATACACTCAAAGGGTGGACCCATGAGCTTTGAGAGTACAACATTAAGATCCCAACCAGGTGGCAGTCCATTAAGATCCCAACCAGGTGGCAGTCTGGAAATGGGAGGGTAAAGTCTCTTTACTCCCTCCATGAAAGCCTTAACAGGAACTTTCCACCAAGACAACTTGTTTTTTAAAGTGGTATATACGGACAGAGACGCTAGGTGAACCTTGATGGAGTTAAATACTAGGCCAAGTAGAGCATGTAGTGAAGCAGGTTTGATAGGGTATATTCAATTGGATTTAAAGTTTTTGATTGGCACCATATCACAAATCTTTTCCACTTGAAGTAGCAGTGCCTGATGTTGGGTTTGTCCACCTCCTTGAAGATATCCATGGACCTTTGTGGTCATTTTAAGTGTCCAAACTGAATTCAGGAGCCAGGCTGCCAAGTCCATAGACCGAGGATGTGGGTGGAGTGTTGTCCTTCCCGTGCTGGAATAGCATGTTGTAGGGGCACCGGAATTTGATGGGTTCGCACATTGCCAGTTTGAGCAAATGTGGAAACCATGGTTGGCTTGCCCACACAGGGGCCATCGGGATTAGTGTGACTTTTTCCAGGTGCATCTTGTGCACCATCCTGCTGAGGAGTGGTGCCTCTGGGTTTGGTGGGGCGTAAGCAAATTTGCCTGACCAGCTCATCCACAGGGCGTTCCCTTTGACCACGGCTGGGGAAACCTGGATGCAAAGTCTGTGCATTGGGTGTTTAGGTTTGTGGCAAACAAGTTTAAAGAAGGACAACCCCACAGGGAGAAGACGGTCTAGAATTTCTCTGCTGAGTTGCCACTCTTGCTCCTTGGGTAGAGAGTTCCTGCTCAGAGCATGTGCTAGGGCACTGAGTTCCCCTGGAACACAGCGAGGGACCAGAAACTTGTTACGCTGGAGTGCTCACATCCAAACTTTTAGGGCTAGCCTGGACAGACTTGGGAGAATGTGTACCTCCCTGCTTGTTTATGTAAAACATGGCAGTGGTGCCATCTGTGAGGACTTGCACTATCAGACCAGCTAGATGCAGCTGAAAATCTTGTAGGGCTTGGAGTACAGCTAGTAGCTCCAAAAGGTTGATGTGGTTTTCGGCTGTGATCTATGTCCACAGGCCATGCGCTGCATGGTGAAGGTAATGGGCTCCCCATCCCATAGCACTGTTGCAAGCATCGCTTGAACTGGTGGATTGTGAAAGGGTCTTCCCTTGAACAGATTTTCCTTGGACCACCAGCATAGCGCTTGTACTAGGGTTTGCTAAACAACCACTAGATTGACGCACTGACCGCTTGTCTGAGACCATTGTTTCACTACATACTCATGCAATGGCCGCATGCGCAGCCGCGCGTGCGTAACTAGATAAATGCATGAAGTCATCTTATGCAGGCGCATTGCCTTGTGTACAGTTATTTGGTGACCGGCAAGATAATGAGGTATCAGTAGCAGCATGTTTTGAACTCCTTTGTTTGAGGGGAAGACTAGCCCCTCTTGTGTTTATGATCGCTCCTAGGAACCGCTTGGTTTGGCACAAGGCATGATTTTTTTTTCGTTGATTGAGAACCCCAATTGGACCAGAAAGTTGATTGTTCTCTGGGTATTTTGCTTGCAAATTTGAGAGGATTCCCCGGTTATCAAATAGTCATCTTGGTGAATATCCTGGGAGCTGAGGCTATGCCAAAGGGGAGCCCCTTGAACTGGTAGTGTTGATTTGCTATTTTGAAGCACAGGATTTTGCTGTGTGCTGGGAAAAGTGAAATATGAAAGTATGCATCTTTCATATCCAATGTTGCCATGAAGTCCTACCTTTAGCAGTGGGATTACTTCATGTAGCGTTGCCATGCAAAACCTTTTTAGCTTGAACTAAGTTTGCAGGATGCAGGTCTAGGACAGGGCGCATTGTAAGGTCTTTCTTTGGCACAAGGAAGTATGTTGAATAGATACCCTGGTTTACCTGGTTTGCCGGGAGGATTTCTATAGCATCCTTTTCTAGCAGTGCTATGACCTCTTCTAGCAGAATGTGTTGTACTTCCTGTGTTGTTTGCCTCTGTCTTGGCAGGTGGTTGGAGGGCCTCTGTATAAGTTCTTTACAATAGCCCCCCTAACACAGTGGATAGTACGCACTTGTCTAAGGTGACCCCTCCCATGCATGGGTAAATTAAGAAATGTGACATGCCACTGGAGAAGCATTAGAGGGGACCTGGAGCGGGTCGTCATTATTTGGGGGCTGGAGCCTCTGGTTGAATAGGCTCTGCCTCTATTCCTAGCCCTTCTGTGGCCCCTTAAAAAATGTTGCCGCTGCGAGGAACCCCAAGAGGATGATTGTCCACCCAGACTATAGCTAGAGATTGAGAATTCTGTCCTCGGAATAGGCGTGTGTTGAACGCGCCTCTTTGAACAAAGTGCTTTTTAGTTATCACAGGGACTGAAGGTTGTTGTACTCTTTAGCACTTTTAAGTGCGCCCCTCGACCGGCTTTCCAAATCAGGCATTTGGATCAATTGGCACATTGAGTAGGGTGGCTTGCGTTTCCAGTTCAAAGCCGGATTGTTTTAGCCAGGAATAATAAGAGTACCCTCTGCGGTTATCCGGCATCTGCTTTGTCCAGGTAATTTGAGGATTGGCCACCTGCTTACCCTCAGCCACTGTTCAAGAGCTGTGATTTCAAAGGCTCTGGGACGGTTTCAACTTGTAGCATTTTGTCCCACTCATGGCAGTTGTAACTAGCCAAGAGAGTGGTGTTATTTGCGATTCTTGCTTGGTATGTAGCCAAGGAAGCTACTTACCTTCCCAGTGTATACATCTCTTTACTTTCCTTATAAGGAGAGGCCTCAGCAGAGGCTAAGGGCAAGCATGCCCTCTTTCTTGTGGTGGCAACGACAAGAGAGTCGGACTTTAGCCGATGTACAAGGGGGTCGGAGGGGGCTGGGCTGAACATTCTCGATACGGGGGGTTAACTGCCCTCGTGAGGTTGGGGTGAGTAGAAAAGGTTGAATGTGCCTCTGAATGGACTGAAGGAGGGGTATGAACTGTGCCGCAGACTATGTATCCAAGGAAGTCTTCTACAAAGTCTTTATCCACCTGTGACTCGTGTATTCATTTTTAAATGTTCGGCAGTTTTTAGGCAGAGCTCATTGTACTGTAGCTGATTATCCGCAGGGGAGTCAGCCACGCACTTATCACTAAAGATTCCTTTGACTGCCAGTTTATAAAATCAACCCAACTTGAAGGGATGTGAAAACCTTTTGGTGAAAATGAAGATCAACCCGAAACATCTCACTGTCGATACACGCACTCTACAAACCTCCCCAGAACCTTCCCCTTTTTGGCGAACAGCGCATCACCTTACTGAACAACATCACAAAACCAAAGTCTTTTGTGATCGTTTTTTGTCCGACTTCAACTTATGGGCAGAAGACTCATCTGACAAAGTGAACTCATTAACCTCCATAAGAACTAGTGGCTTCACCCAAATTATAAATAACCCAACCCACCAAGGCGGTCACACCTTAGATTGGATAATGACAAACAATCTTGAATGTAAGTCGTCGACATTGCACCCTGTCCATGTTCAGACCATTCCCCGATGTCAGGGTTGGGACTGTAATTAGTTTAGCCTTTGTTTCGATTTATAGAATATAACTTATTAGAACACCGTAGAGGGTGTTTGACAGCCGTGATTGGTCAATCTGCGGGTTATACGAACTGGTATAGCCTGCAGATTGATTACAGCCTGGAAAAATGTAAGCAAAGCTTACATACGAGGCGGCAGCAGTTCAACACGGCACACTGAACGGAAACAGTTAAAGTTCTGTGTGCCGTGTTGCCTTTGGAGCATGCCTGGCGTGGCCCGCCCTATCAAGGAAGCAAACTTCCTTCCGTTTTCAGTTTCCAATATCCCACCAGTACCGTATGCGCACCGGCACAACTTCATCCCACATTGGTATGAAATGTGGGGATTTGAAACATTCACTTTGCCCCTCAGAACGCTTCATCCCAGCGTTCCAACCAGCATTATATGGCTGCACTGAAACAGCCACGGTATAAGACAAGTTGGGCTGCAGAAGATTGCTTGGAAGGTGTTAGGGTGAATTCTCAAAAATGTGCCAATTCCTCCCACCTTAGAGCCCGCCAGCTCTTTTGCCAAACTTTGGGACTTTGAACTTTTCAATTCTATGTGTTTTCTGTGTTTGTTTCTTTTGGTTATGGAGTCTAACCATCTCCATAGGAATCATCTTTTACATTGTGTCACACAGCACCTTCACTGTAGTGACACAGGGAAGTCTGTCAGATTTCCCCAAGGTTTAAATACGTTTCTCTGGGATCAACTACTGTTTCCCAGAGAAGTAAAGTGAAAATGACTTTACTTACCATTGTAAATTGCCTGACCCAGCACACACTATCTTACCATAGAGTGCTGGAGGGGTTACTTAGTACCCCTGTGTCTAGATGCTCATGTAACATTTTTATGTTACCCTTTCCTCATTTGAATGGCTGGTGGCAGTGGTTTCGTTTTGAACTACCAGGGTTTGCATTTACCACAACCGTTCGCGGACAAGGTAATCTTTACCGCGGGAGTCATCTTTTTCAAAATGGCATAGAGCTACCTTTGACAAAATGGTCCCCGGTCTTTCTTTTGCCATGTTTTTGTGGAAAGGTCCTTCTAGAGAGTTTCTCTGCGCACCAAACCAGGTTTGGCTCTTTGTTCATTTGCCTTTGGTGGGGTTTCTGAGAGAAACCTGCCTCTGGCGCCAGAGTGTCAGGGGTGGGCAGTAAGTGAGGGAGGTGGCCGAAACTCCCTGTGCTTAGTCTCCTAGGAGACCCAAATGCACTCTGCGGTGATTGGCTGGTTTACTGTCCGGCAGGACAGACACCCTGCTGGGTGAGCGACAGCTGGGCTGGAATGACTGGGAGAGAACTGAATAAAAAGGAGTCTCTTGGCTTGGAAGGCAGTGTCGACCACTGGACGAAGGAACCAAAGAAGAGCTTGAAGAGGGCAACTGCTGCAGCTCCTGGACCGTTGGTTTGCCCGGTGAAGCCCTGCTGCAGTGACTACCTGCCATGTTTGCATCGACAGAGAAGCCCCTGCAAGGACGACTTCTCCCTTTGAGTTGGTGGGACCAATCAACTCCAAAGTAAGCCACCCGGACACCCATCTCGGAGCTGGTTGAATTTCCTCGGAGTTGCTGCAGGAAACCGTAGAGCCAGGGAGAGGGACACCAGATTGCGTGCGTTACTTTTAAGCTGGCCTAAAGCTTGTGGAAGATCCTCCGGACTCCCACGAAGCAGGACTGACCAAGCCTGACGCCCCCCCACACCCCGCTCAGCAAGAGTGTGGGACCTCAGAAGAAAGGAGAGTCCACCTTAACAGCCAGGAATCGCGCTTATTGCCATTTGCTGTACCGCAAGGAGCTGAAACTCGAAAGCCACTGAAAGTAAAGTTTGCCAGTCGCCAGTTTTGACAGTGCAGGAGTCCCCCGAGGTCCTCCCTCTTTGTCCCCACGACTGAGGCCCAGGAACAGTGAGATCTGCAGAGCTGCTCAAGAACAGAAGTCATCAGCTGCATCTTTAGGCACTGGAGAAATGCAAATGCCTCAGTTAGTAATAAAAGGTACAGTAACATAGTAAATATGGGTAAAAAAGCTGTATTACACAGTTTAGATTTTTAAATGACATGCAAGTAATTTGTAATTAGTACCACCCTATATTTGCATACATAAAAAGATAAGTATCATTTTCCTTTTTTTTCTACTTTCAACATTTCTTATTTATTGTACTTTAAACACTGAAGGTGTTCTAATAACTTTATAAACCTGCAGCTTGGGCCGTACCGGGCTTTATGATCGTCCATAACTAGGTCTTCAGGGCCCATAACGCCCGGTACGGCCCTCGCTGCAGGTCAAAGCTATATTATGCTTTAATTGTTTTGGGAAAAGTAGGCACAAGATGGTTTGGGCCTCAACTGTTCATCTTTCAGAAGGAGAGTTTACCAATCCATCATGGAGATGATGGGGCTGGATACTGATTGGTCTAAATTGACTCTTGATGACAGCTGGCATTCTAAACTGCCTTTCGTCGTCCTAGAAGATCAGGAAGATCCTGTTCAACGAAAGCACCCATGTGTTAGGGCCTAGTGACAAGTAACAGGTTAAGGAATCAAAGAAAGAAGATTCTTGACTGGATCCTGCATGGGACAAGACAAGCTTTTTAAGTTGGTGAGAGTGCAGCGTTTGTTAAGACTTCAGCAAGGAAGCTCTTCCTGAAGAAAGGATATGGAATTTCTGTGACTAATATATATATATATATAGTTTAGGTATTTAGTTGAGAAGCTTCATAGGCCTTCAAAAAATGTAAGTTATGTTCAAGAGAACTGTTTAATGTAAGCTTGAGTAGTGAAGCAAGTGAAGTGTTGTACACGCGCTTATCACAGGAACCTTCAGCGTGTGTTTGAGAGATCTTAGCAGTGTTAGCCGTTGACCGACGTTCTGATCCTTGGAAAAAGACTGATAAGCACCTGAATGCTCCGTAAATGAAAATAGTTGTGTCATCAGGGTGCATGTGCGAGAACGAAATTGCTACGTTTCACCTTGCGTTTCCGTGTGACTTAGGCTTTGTGACAATGATAGAACGCGAAGTCAAAAGAAAGGGTTTCCCAAGAAAGTGAACCCCAGAGCAGTTTCAATTTAGCGTGCACTTGCGAGGATTAGAAGAAAGTGTTTCTCATTTCAAGCAAGACTATGCAGCAGTTTCAAGTTAGCGTGCATGCGCGAAGGACAAAGGGAAGTGTTTACCTCTTTTATAGAATTCACAAAGCAGTTATTTATTAACACGCATGCGCAGAGGACACTAACAGTGTTTTTCCCTTACAATAAATTAAAATGAGTCCTCTATGGCAGTGTTCTGACGACAACAAAAAAAGTGCATAGTTAGCGTTTCAGTGTTAAGTGAACTACAAAAGTAAGTAAACGTACTCTCACTTAGCATTGGTTAATTCATATTCCTTTAAGTTCAATTTGGAAGAAAGTTTAAGATTGTTTTGACAGACAGATGGGGTCATTATCTGTTACTTCAGAAGCCAAGTTACTAGTTCAGTTTGTCAAGTGTAAAAGGTGCAAAAAAGACTTTATAAGAAAGACTCTTGGAAGTAAATGACATTTCAGTTTCATTTAGGATTCAGCTAAAGTGAATGAACTACTTTAAAACCCTCTCTGCTGCTTGCTGAGGGATAACAGGTATAACGTAGTCTTGGGATTTGAAGGGAGGTAGGAAAAGTAGAATGTTTGTAATCTATTTTCTTGTTTGCTCACTTCCTCCAGATTGGTGCCATTTACAGAAGACCTGAATCTGTTCTTTTTTTATCTTCTCCACTTCCTCCCTTTCCCTTGGAGAAGTAGGGATTTCAGCTGGTTCTGAATTCAGTTGTTGACCACACTTTTCCGGGAGACTGTGGGGTTCAGCAGATTCCACGGACAAGAACCTTCAGGACCGGACACCTGATTAATATTGGTATAGCACTACAAGCAGCCCCACACAAACTCAATACTAACCTTAGGATAAGGAAATGTCGAAATTTCAAAAATGTCTCATCTCAACTTTTACACTCCATTAGCCAGTAAACTAAACAATACCGAACAATTTGAGAAAATTACTGACCTAGTGACACACCTCTCTCAGCTATCAAAGTCACCTAAGATCTATTGCACCCGAAAAAACAAGCCAAAGCTCAAGTCAAAGAAATCATGGTTCAATGACAATGTTATTAAAGCTAGGAAGACAAAAAGAGCATGTGAACATTAGTGGAGAAAGAATCCCTGTCCACCTTCATTAGCCAAATATAAGGAAGCAGCTCACGCCTTCAAGAAAAGCATTAAGGCCAAATCAGAAAACTTTAATGCCCGAATCAGTGGTGCCAAGTCAAATTCCAACAAATTATTCAAAATTCTCAAAAAAATTTAAGAATTATACTTCCCCTTTCCCCCCTATGATAAAGGACTCAGCATGGTGTCAATCCATTCAGAATGAATTCTCATCCCAAACCTCTGGTCACAGAATGGCCATTGCTAAACAATAAACTAGTCAAGCTTCCAAAACTACCCAAGTCCCTGTGAACACCACTCCTGAATGTAATAAAGACATAACCACCCCTAGATTTGCATTTCAAAGCTGTTCAGAACAGGAAATTCTAAATATAGTGGAAAAACTCAAATCCACTTCCTGTCTTAGAGATGTCTGCCCTAATGACATTGTAAAGGGTTCCTTAGAGGTCCTAGTTCCTTGGATCACCAGAATGGTCAACATGTCCTTCATGGACGGGTATGTGCCAGTATCATTGAAGGATGTCTGGATTACCCTCCTCCTAAAGAAAACGACACTCGATCCGACCAATGCCAAGAGCTACAGACCTATTACTAATGTCGCCTAGACCGAGCAGCATACCTACAAATGAATACATTCGAGGAAAAGAACATTGAATATCCATCAATCAGGCTTCAGAGGCAAGCATGGAACTGAGACAGTCTTATTGGATCTCAAATCCAACATTGCAGGGATTGTAGAGCAAGGTCATTCAGCCCTTCTGACGTTATTGGACCTCTCTGCTGCCTTTGATCTTATTGATCACGACCTACTGCAAGAGAGACTTAAAACATTGCCAAATGCTCAGATGGGGCTTGGCATTGGAACAAATCTTTTTTGGGTTCAAGAACATCTACAGTAGTGGTAGAGAACGCCCAGGCATGGTCAATTCCGTCCACTTGTGAAATTCCCCAGGGCTCATGCTCATCTCCAATTCTTTTCAATACCTACACTAGGCCCCTCCTTGACCTGCTGGACAGACTGGGTGTCAATTACACTAAAGAGGACACCCAGATACTTTTTAAACTCACTGGGATACATGCACAAGACTCTGAAATCCTGAACAAAGTTTATCAGGAGATTCAGTCATGGATGGCACAGAACTCCCTCACGCTAAATCGTGAAAAAAGCTAGCTTCTGATCATAGCTTCCAGCCAACGCATAAACAAACTTGATGACCTCTAGGACCATTTGGTTATCTCTGGAATTCAAATCCCAGTCAGTAATTCCATAAAAACACTGGATATTGACCTGGATCACAAGCTCTCTATGAAGCAACATGTCTCACAGGTTCGCTCCTCATGTGGTAATGTGACCAAACTCATCCATCACACTCGCCCCCATCTTTCCATCGAAAAGAGATCACTGTTGGCAACAGCACTAGTTAATTCCCACCACGGCTACTGCAACAGACTGTTTGCCGGCACTTCTGAGACCAACCTACAGCGCTTGCAGATCTCTCAAAATGGCACCATTAGGGCTATGTGTGGACTTACTAAACGCGAACACATCTCCTCATTCAGGAATACTCTACACTGGCTGCCTGTAAAACAGTATTAGACACAAGATCTTATATTTGACATACAAATGCATACAGAGAGCAGCCTTTCCCCAAATATCTCCTGGACAGGAAATCCGCCAACCAACTCAGGTCATTACGATCCAATGATACTTTCTCATTGAACCAACCACGCTACAGTTTGGAGAAGTTTGGCAGTAGAAGTTTTTAAATTCAGGCATCCAGGAAATGGAACTCACTCCCAATGAATACAGGATCTTCTCTGATCATCTTTACTTAGTGAAAACCCTTTAATTTGGTCTAACCCTTCCTTTCTCGATCTGTCCCTCCTACTCTGTTTTGCGTTCTGGGGCTCAAGGGTGTGTAGCACCTAGAAATGAAAATATATAAATAATGGTGAAAATAGTAGGGAGGCCTCAAGTTGGTACTTGGGTGCCCCTATTGTGCACTACCAAGGCTATGGAGATAGCCTGCGGTATAAAAAATACACAATAGTTGGCAGAAAACCTTCATTGCCACCAGCCATAACTAGGAGATTGTCTAGGACTAAAAAGTCACAGGAGCAGAGAGAAGGGAGATACAAAGTACCCCTTTGACACTCCACTGAAGGTGGTGTGTGCCAACCTCTCATACTACAGAGTTTTGGGAGAGATACTTAGTACCCTTAAGAACTAGACCCACTTATACCCACAAATTACCATCCCATCACGACAATCCCATTTCTGCTTAAAATCCTGGAGAAGATTGCGTACAACCAAATAAAAAAATTCTTGAATCATAAGCCCTTAGGAGCACGTCAATCAGGATTCCGCCCCCACATGGTACGGAGACTGCCCTCATCAATTTAAAGGCACAAACAGATGAACTACGAGACACAGGTAAAACAGCCCTTCTCCTGTTGCTGGACCTTTCGGCTGCATTCAACCTTGTCGACCACAAGGTCCTTTGTAGCCATCTAGACTCAGCTGCACATTTTTTCCAAAGCAGCTATAACCTGGATCGAGTCTTTCCTTAGCCACAGGACTATGAGTGTTCTCCCCTTCGGTGGCAGCCGATCCCATTCCCATTCTGTGCGGAGTTCCCCAGGGCTCCTGTGTCTCCCCCACCTTAGACAACATATTTACTAAGCCCCTTTTTGATGATCTGGACCTTCTTGGTTTCAACTACACTAATTATGCAGATGATACCCAGATTCTCCTCCCACTTTCTGGGGATTACAAGGATTTGGCCTTGGCAAATAGGGTGCATCTCATCATCCAGGCATGGATGGCAACCCACGGTCTATGCCTGAATGATAAAACCGAGCTAATCATCCTGGGTACTCAATCTAATCTTAAAATAACTAGGCCAAAATTACACCTCTTTTGAGATTGATGGCAACATCATTAAGGTGTCCAAGGAAGTGAAGACACTTGGCTTTCATCTGGACTCCATCCTATCCTTCGATAAACAGGTGACATCCATGGCATCTGCCACAGTTTACACTTGTAAGCTCATTAGAGCAGGTAAACATTTTCTCTCGGATGCCAAAAGTATTATCTTAGCCAGAGCCCTGATTCTGTCCAGGCTCAACTATTGCAATGCCCTTCACATTGGAGCCAATAAATCTATCATCCACAGAATCCAAATCCTTCAAAACAATGCCTTAAGAGCAGCTCTTGGCGTGTCCAAAAGATCGCATATATCTAAGTTTAGGCGCCAAAACAAATGGCTGTCTACCCAAAACAAAATCCATTTAAAAGTGGTATCCTTGTCCACAAAGCTCTGAATAATGCCGCACCCAGCTATCTCACGGACAGATTCCTAAAGAGAAGCTCCACCCGACCGGCAAGAACCACCAATGTCAATAGCCTTATCATACCAAGAATCAGGCTGGCTAGGGCGGGGTAAGCAGCTTCCAGGTCCGAGCAACCCAATTATGGAATTCATTGCCACATCCTCTACGTGAGGAGCAGCCTTTTTTGAAATTCAGATCCAACTATATCAAGCTACTGAAGTCTGCCGACGACTATCTGCTCACTAGTGCCTACTAGACTCCTGATACCCCCTAGTGATAGTATATATATACACACATATATACATATATACACACACCATCCGTTGCCCATCTATATATCTTCCAGTTAGGCTAGTGTTGTGACCTCCTAGTGCCCGCTTACAGTCTATCTTGCTGGTAACCTGTAGCTTACCTCTATGGCCTGTATATATTTTGTCTTGCCTGTAATCTGTTTCTGGACTGTGTATATTTTGTCTTTCATGTAATTTGTCTCTGACCTCTCTATTGCCTGTATATATTTGTTTTTGCTCGTAATCTGTAACCTTGTAACCCCAAGCCTCGCATATTCTGTACTGCTGCGCCCGGTTAACTTCGGGTCTGGTGCGCATTATGAGTGAATAAACTAACTGTAGTTACTTGAGGATATAGAAAAAATAATCTTAAAGGCGGATCCTAAAGATCCCAATCAACTGTGCTGCAGTAGTAAAACACAGATGCCTTTAAGAGCTATGGAGCAGAATCCATAGTACAGGTAGATTACAAATAGTTTCAAAAGGCAGAGCCCACAAGAATGAATGAGTGGGAAAAGGCTCCCCTCATTCAGGATTGAAAGATAAAGGTCCAGAAGTTCAGCAAAAGGTGCTGGGGATCTCACTAGGAGAGGGGCTGAAGCACAATAATGATACATCTTCCTAACTGGCCTACATCAGTGCCTGCTGCATTTCATCATCTGAAAGGGTTGCGCTCAGCTCCCAGACCAACCTGGAATCTTCCAGTAAAATCATTTGTGAAAATCGGAGTAAGGGTGGTGAGTAATCGCAATACTTACAGCCATGCCATTCTCCCCTATAATAGACATTAGAATAAAAGAGTTCATTTCATTCCTTTGTATTTTAAACGTTTGTTTTAAAAGCAGTTCTAAAAGATAGAAAAAGCATCTTACCTGTAAAATCCTTGAAGTCTTATAGGAAGATTTTTCACCACCACAAGAACTCTTCCTGCCTTTGTCCCCTCTTCGGAGGAAGGAACTTGGTAACATTTGGGCACAAGGTCCCAATTCAATATTGGGCTTGAACTTCTACTAAAGTTAGCGTCTTCATTCTTGTGAACTGGTTTTCCTTACTGCATAATTATTTGCCTCCCTTTCAGGTGTTTGTGAATTTTATGCATTTCTACAAACAAAAAGGTGCTAGTAAACAGGTTTAAAAAAAAATGTGAGATTACCTGCTTGATTCATTTTTCTATTTTTGTATTATCTGTCACAGCAGAATCCATGTGTATTTCACTGTATGGACTTATTGTGGACCCCTGAAACCACTAACCTCCCCTGAGACTAAGCCTTGACCACTTAGCAGGATTGGGTTTGGTTAACCCCTCAGAGTTCCCCTGTTCACTATAACTAGGTTGTCCCCCTGAACTCTTTCCACCAGGCAGGATTCTTTAAACCAATCATAACACCTGTATTTTCACCATCTTGTCTTTTGACCTCCTTCTGGCACTGGAGTGACTGGATTTTCTGTGTAGGATAAGCCATTTCCCAGGGTATGATGCAACCTTTGCAGGCAAGTGACAGCCTGTGTGTGGCCGGATGTTGGAGGCTTGGTCTATTTCATGAAAGAAGTTTGGTGGTGTTTTGCACTCCACTCATGCCCATCCATCCCCCTCCAGCATCAATGGTAGTTCACACTTATGACTGTGTGCTCACGAGTTGGCTGGGCGGATGGAGACGCTAAGGTGCCAAAACCCTGTATACCTCAAAGGAATCTTCTGCACTGCGACCAATGTCCACATGGCCTCCCCAAACCTGGCGTTTCCAGACTCCCCTTTGAAGACCCTGTCCCTGCAATCAACATATGTATGCATCACTTGAACTAGTTCCGAGCCACTTGGGCTTGCCTCACGCCCATCCATCCCCCTCCAATATCAATGGCAGTTCGCACCTATGACCCTGCGCTCCCGATGGGGAGGGTCAAGGTGCCAAAAAGAGGAAAGGGAGGGTAGGGGGCCGGGGGGGCGGAATATTTTGCTTTAATTTCTCATTTGTGCCAATAACGGGGAAAGTCGACCCTCCAATCCCTCTTGGCCTTCTCGCATTAGTAATATATTCCAAATATTATTTTGAACAGTTTGGCAGTTTCCCATTTTGAACAAACCACAATTTATTCCCTTTCTTTATACATGTTTGGAAGTACATAATGGCCATTTTCAACACATTTATTTTAGTTTATCTGACAGATCTCTTTCAGTACATGTCAGAACGCATTGTAGAACAATCTTTGGAGTATCTAATACAATATCTGCGAAGGGCAAGAACTGCACATGTACAATTTTGTATCACCCTAGTTTTTTACATATGGGATGTTTGGTAACTTTTATATGGCCTAAAGACAAGCTGGTGGCAGCAGTTACACGGTTACTGTGTTTGCATTATTTTTGGTGTGTGTTGGTGGAGTTTTCCTAAAGTTCACTTGAGGCAAGACTTCATAAAACAAACCAAATTAAATCTGGGTCTCCAACTCGTCATATCAGTCTGTACTACTCATGGAACCATGGTACGGTAGCAGAGCAGTGAGGCTTATCATAAGAGGAAGAGGTGAGCTGTAGTACACTGAATCTAGACTCTTGCCCTTACTTCCCTAGGGGAGTGTATTTACTCTAGTGCGAGCGTAATTAAGGGACACCCTTATAATCAGGGCCACCCTTACAGTGGTCGCCCTGATGTTATCTCAGTCGTTCCCAGCACTTTGCGAAGCACAGACCAGTCACCAAGAAGGCGTCACGCCCATCTACAGCAACCAGTACTGTAAATCAAAACATGTGTTTCCTGAAACGGTTTTAGCAAGAGTCATTTTTATCGAAATCCTCTCTGCTCACCAATGCCGGGCATGGCTCCAGAAACAAAGACAGGCCAGTAATGGGACTTTGTAACTGAAGAAAACTCGAGTGAACACACACGTGAGTATACTCTTGTAAGAGATAACAAGGGGACATGTATCTATGACAGTATGTTGGTGTGGATGAAGTACGAGGTCAATACAGATTGAATAGGACCTTTGGCGACGTGTTATTGTATAGTTTGGATAGGACTTCAGGTGATGCGTTAAGGTATAGATTGGATAGGAGGTGGGTTATATATTGAAATAGTCGCGTATTTCTGTTTTTCTACTTTTTATAACGGAAAAAGGGAGCCTCAGCGTATAAAAGACTGGGAAGTAAGGGATCCTCAGCCATAATAGGTTGAGAAGGCAGTACCACGCATTATTTTTTTATGACGATAAAAGCAATGGGATCCTCAGCATATTAAAAAAGCTGGGAAGGTGGTATTACAAGGAAACAAGGAAAATTAGTAGCTCGGTATAAGGAATGGGCCTGGATTTTAGACAATATGTATATTTTCTCTTGCTGTCTTTTGTGGTAAAAAAAAGGAAGGTGGATGAGTCGGGGTGTGTGTGGATGAAACCATGGTGGAAAAGAATAAAAGTGGGTGGTGGAAAAGTGGGTTGATCTGTATTTTTGTTTAACAAGCAGCAGCCTAGTAGTAAGGTCCAAGTGAAGCATTAGAGACGCGTGCAACATTATGGGGGAAGAAACTCCAATAATACACATGCATAGGGTCCTGCCACTGTATTGTGACAGGATAGATAAATATCACAAACAATGGGTAATGGAACCAAAGTAAGGGAGGGGGGGTTATCCTGCTCCTGGCGCAAAATATAAGGGGAGAGCATACAGAAAAAGAAAAGAGATTCGAGATCTCTGGCGATTATGCGAGGATATGGAAGATCAGGAAGATGAAAAAGATCCAACGTAAGGGGATATGCCCTGTAACGCCTAAACCTGTCTATAAAGTGTCAACAGGATTAGCAACTAAGGGAGGGAAGGGGGGGGGGGTCAAGAGCTTTTGCACTTCTATATAACCCAGTCACAAGCGCTGATATGCCCATAGCGTCGGTGTACCCAGGGGGTTCACAAGAAGATATAAACAACGAGTTAAGAACATTGCGGGAAAGGTTAGTCAGGTTACAAGAACCTGAAGTAGTATCAACATAAATAAGGGTACCGGTGCAGAAAATAGGGGATTGGAAGTAAGATTTTTTGTTTATATTCAACCCTGGGGCAATAAGAAATGTTTGCGTCGAAAAAGATGATGGCGAGAGGGTCCTGGGACAAGAAGTTGAACAAGCAAGGGAAAATGAAGAAGATCAAAGTGGTAGAAATAATGGCAGGCCAAGAAAGATCAAGGAGAAGAGGTGGCGAGAAACCCGTCCCCACCACAGGAGGCAGTGAGGAGGGATAGACCAATAAATAGACCAGATTTAATGGTGGTGGTACAAGATCAGAAGAATACTAAAAAGGGTTAGAAAACAAAATAGACATGCCGATGTGTCTTATACATAAAGAAGTAGTGATAATGTGGTATGTGCCTTGGCCCCAAATGGACAAAAAGTATTTGATTACAGCTCTCCCCGAGCTTACAGCAGAAGCCAGTAAATGGATCTATGAATTTGAAAAACAAATAGCAGAGGTAGCCTTTGCACTAGGAGACCTAAAGAGTTTACTAGTCGCCATAGTTGGTGACCAGGCTGGGGACATATGGACAAGGGCTGGGTAACCTGGTGTAAGTCTTGCAGATAATGAACATGATTGAGCTGCCTTTACTGAGGCAAGGGTATGGGATGCCCTATGAAGGATGTACCCAGATACCCCTGACTTACATTCTTTAATGCAGTGCACAATGGGGGATGAGGACCCAGTTCGGTTTTTCCTTAAGTTCCAGGACATGTGAAGAGTTGAGACAGGTGTGCAAAGGGACCATTCATTGCAATGTTTCTATTTTATCGTAAATAGGGGATTACCAAAAGAGGTACGGAAGGCACTAGATAAAATTGTGGTAGTTGAAGCCAAAGGGTGGGCAGAGAAACAAAGTATAATAGTCGACCACTGTAAGAGAATCAAGGAGCAGGAGAATCAAGGAGCAGGACAGGGAGACAGCCCAAATGCGGCAAACGGACAGGGCAAAACTAGTGGAAAAGAAACTAAATAAGGTTGTCATTCAAGCACCAGTGATGGCACAGGCTGAGCGGGAAAGCACAGGAGACACTCAACAAATTGTGACTGCCACAATTGCAGCACTAAGGGGCGAAGGTGGACAGGAACAAGAGCAGGAGGCTTTGGGGAGATAGGGCACCGGGGAGGAGGATTGGGAACATCACAGTGTTATTGCGGGGCATTTCACAAGAGAATGCAGAAACAGGCCTGGGATGGGATTTAATTATGGGCCATCAACTCCAGGGCAGGGATTCCAAGGGCCTCAAGGAATGGGACAACAGCAATTTGGACAAGGGGGTCCAAATTCTTTCCCTTATGGGGCTGACCGGCAAGGGCAATATCCACAGCCGGGTGAAGGAACAGTTTAACAGGATGGCAGGGGGAACAGGCGTCTCATTCCAGGGAAAAATGCCGGGGGCAGCCCTTTTATCATTCCCCGGGACAAATGCATATTCTGATTAGGACAGCCCACAGAGCGCACTTGTGTGTCCAATCCTATTGGTAACCGCACACCCTGAAGAGGAGCCCTTGGTGGAGGCGGAAATAGAAAACAAGCAATTTATATTTATGGTAGATTCAGGTGCAACTAAATCATGCATTATGGAGGGGAACTTTCCATTATCAGGGGAAACTCTTGACACGCAGGGATTCTCTAGGGCTATTTCTACGGTTCCATACACTGAAGAGCTGGCTATAACAGTGAGAAGGAAGGTAGTACGAGCCCCCTTGTAATATTCAGAGAGTTCCTCTGTTAACTTGTTGGGTAGGGATCTACTCTGTAAACTAAATGTAACTATATATTTCACAGATCAAGGGGTAGTGTGTTCCACTACAGGGATGTGTGTAGCTCGAGCAATGGTAATCAATGCAATGGCAAGGGAGTCCGTAGTCCGTGGGGTTCCTATGGCCCCGGAAATATTGGTCTATGGCATCAAGGTACTAGCAAAAGCAGTGCCTCAAATTGCGCCAAAATGTTGGCGAGTGCCCACAGATTATATTTTCCGACCCATGGTGCCACCAGAGATGGTGGCAGGGACAATATCGTCATTAGATTTGCAAGGAATAGTAGTGTCAGACAAAAGAATAGCCCTGATTGGAACAGACCAGGACGGGTGCGAGTGGCACACAGTACTATGTGTAGACCAGACAGTACAATTGCAGGAAATGACTGATGAGGCATTATTTGAGGCCCTTCAGCAAAATGGGGAGATCATTTTGGAAATTTGCATCACCTGTGATATCATGGTGCAGTATATAAAGGTACAATGCCCCCTGATGGCAGTGGTGAACAGTCTATTTTTTGCGAGGACATACAAATGTGCCAGCCCAATTATGAACTGTTAATCCACATGATGTTGGGTTACTGAGAGATTTGACCCCAGAAAAGATTATATTGAAGTCATGAGCAGTACTTCCGAATGTGCGGCAGTACTCGTTGTCAAGGGAAGCAGAGGAAGATAAAAGGCACTATTCAGGGTCTATTATAGCAAGGGATCATTGTGCCATCCATGTCCCTGTGTAATACGGCCATATACCCAGTCAAGAAAGCAACAGGGGCTAGTTTGAGGATGATCCAGGATCTAAGTCCTCTTAATGACATGGTGCAGAAGGTGTTTCCGGTAGTCCCAAATCCAACAACAATCCTATGCAGCATTCCCAAGACAGCAACACACTTCACAGTGGTGGATCTGAAGAATGCCTTCTTCTCAATCCCACTTCACCCCGATTCATGGTATCGCACTGCGTTTACGCATGGTCAACAGTGCTTTGAGCATACGAGATTGCCTCAAGGGTACTGTGAAAGTCCAAATATTGTCAATAGATTACTGCATGAAGACTTGGGAAATATTCAGGTGCCTAGCACAATCATCCACTATGTGGATGATCTGCTGTTATGTAGTGAAAATGAACATTAGTGCAGGAGGGATTCTATTGCATTATTGCAATTGCTGGCTCACAAAGGGTAACAAGGCAGATTAAAAAAAAGTTAAAATGCTGCCAACAGGTGGTACTATACTTGGGGCAACTTATTTCTGCAAACGGGAAAAAAAATATCAGATAGGGCAGCGGCAGTAGGAGCCACCCCTAAGCCCAGTAAGGTCAAGGAAATGCAGCAATTTTTGGACTTCTGTAATTATTGTAGGGCATGGATCCTAGACTATGCAGCCTACACAGGTCCACTGTTACAAAGTCTCAGAAGGACAGAAAACAAAAAAATGGTAAATTGGAATGGACTGAACAAATTACTAAACAATTTGAGGACTTGAAAGAAGCTATTTGCACGGCCCATGTTTTAGCAACTCCGGATTATAAACAGGAGTTTTATTTATTTTCCCACTCAGATGGACGGCTCATGACAACAGTATTGACCCAAAAAAGCACAATGGGCCACAAGCCATTGGCTTTTTATAGTGGGACGCTCAACTCAGTCCCGCAGGGAAGGTTCGTGTGCAAACAAGCACTAGCAGCGGCTGCATCTGCAATAGAGAAAAGTTCCACGATTGTCATGGGGTGCTCGGTTACCTTGCTTGTGGAACATTCACTATTTGCCATTTTCGAAATATCTAAATCGACCCTGACAACTCAGAGATCCTCTGCATATGAGATTATAATATCCAAAACTCCTATTCATATAGTAAGGTGTAGGACAGTGAATCCTGCCACATATTTGACAGAGGCATCCACTGATGACCTGAAAATGCATGACTGTGCTACATAAGAGGGCGAAGGAGGGTACATCTAAAGCTAGAGACAGTGCATTGACATAAGGGAGACACTAGGTTGATGGGTCATCAACAATTTACCAGGAGACAGGACGGAGGCATACAAGGGCGGCAGTGGTGCGCAGTAAAAGGAGGAGGGGGAGCAGGCAGTTCTGATCATGATCTGTCTCGGTAGGAGAGGGTTTCGCTGGGATGGGGGGGGGGGGCAAATTGCTATCCAGCATGCAAGGCTGTTGGAAGAACTGACTGAAGCCTTATCATGGCCCTCTGCTGTGGCAGTGGTCAAATGAGCTGCCCATACCAATGCCATGGATGAAAACCCTAAGGGCAATGCGGCTGTAGACCAGGCAGCCACGATGGCAGCCTATCTCCCAGATACAATGTTAACAGAGTGTATAGTGACCACCCTTGTAGAAATTGAGACCACAGTTCCATACACTGCATTGCCTATATCACAGATTAGAGTTACAAGGGAAAGGGCCTGAGGAGGAAAAGGAGCTATGGTTGCGGAGGGGATGCAAACAGTCTACCACTGATCTATTGTGGAGGCAGAAGAGTTTTGGGAAGGTGGTGATGCCCAAGAATTGCTCTGTGGCATTTGAGCAACTACATTTCCCCTCCCACAGCTCCAAACATATTGTGGCAGATATTCAGGAGGACTTGTTTGTGCCAAACCTCCAGGAGAGCATTTTAAAAAAAGCAATACATTGTCTGACATGTCAAACTTTCAGCACAGGGATGACATTACGGATATTAAGAGGAACATCACTTCACCCTATGGGCAGTCTGAAGTGCATATAGATTATGCAGATATGGGGGAAGGTGCAATGGACATAAGTACAGTATTGTGGCAGTTTGCCCATTTTCAAGGTGGGTGGAGGCAGGACCAAGTGCACACCGAGATGCAAAGTGTGCCGCACGGTTCCTGGTCAAAGAGGTGTTTCCATGATGGGGCGTGTGCGAAGTATTAAGATCATATAATGGCACACATTTCTTTAATGCGCTATTTCAGCATGTTGCAGCGCTATTGGGTATAAAACATTGAATGTGCTCAATTTATCACCATCAGGCTAATGGCGTTGTGGAGAGGATCAATGGGCATTTGAAGAGTAAACTGCCAAAATTGTGTTCCACGTTAAAGAAAAACTGGGAGCACTGTTCGCCCTTGATCCTCTTCAGTTTACACACAGCCTAGTAAGCACCACCAGTTGCCACCACATGAAATAGTCACAGGCAGGCGCATGCAAAACCCCATATCCCCTGTGAGGAAAGCGTCAGATGCTAATCAAGCAGCGACAGTAATAAGGGAGGAATTTCGGGAATATTTAACAGCACTAACACGTGCTATGACATCTCAACAGATTGAGCCACCCAGGAGCGAAGGACAGGACACACCGAAAGGGACAGCAACTGCAAACATTTCTGCCACAACTGGAGCATTACCACCTGGGGAACTGATCTACGTAAAAAAAAAAAACTTGTATGTCAATGGAACAATACAAGGTTCCAAGGTCCTTATGAGGTGTTCTGTACTCCTCTCGCCGTCCGCATAAAGGAGTTTAGATATTGGGTGAATCTGATGTCCGAAGAGCACCTGAGACAAGACATAGCCAAAGAAAAAAAAAAAGGTGTAAGTAAAGGGATTCATGCCAGGCTGTGTGCGGTGGCACACGCCTGCTTTTTGGTGGGAAAAGTGTCTCCCTCAAAATGAATGTCATTTGTTCTAGGAATTATGCATTATATCTTTTTAGTATTATATTGTTCTGTGCGATACTGGTCGCGGTTGTTGGTGTATGAAGATATGTCTGTTATATGAGGGTGGACATATAATGAGGGTGGATGGACAGTTGGAAAATAATGCTAGTATGAATAGGTCTATGATAAAGAATCAATTAATATCTCACTTTTTGTCGCCCACCCCTACAAGTTTTCTTCGACAAATAAAACTGGAAGCACAAATGACACGATTTATATAAGGGGTTGGGTTTTGAAGCCATTTCTGACATTGAGTAGTAAAAATTCTGCAACAGGTGGTACTCCGATATGCGTACTGCAGGATGAAATGTGATAAATGAAAGCTGTTGTGTGTGCACATACCCCGCACGAATCGGGGGCTCCTAAGGTTAGATTCCACATCCAGTCCCAATTACAGAGGCACAATGCCTGGTACATCTTGCACTATGTAGGATAAAGGACACATTTCAGGCACAAAAGCATGCAGTTGAGGAGCATTGAGCTAGACTCAGTGTTAAGCAATAGCAATACGAAATACTGCAGGTGTCTACAAGTAACATTTTTCCTTGGGAGGTTACTCGCATGTCAACGACAAATGGCAGGGCACCACAGCGACGTGCCCGGGAGATGGACTAATCGAGCACAGCAAAGAAACAATAGCCCAAGTAGAGACTACTGTATGGGAGTGAGGGCCCCCAGGCCCCCTCGTGCCGTACACTCCTCAGTACAAAGCTTGGACCACGTGCCTCCGGTAGTGGGGTTGCCCCTTGCCCTTATGTAAAGTTAACCACGGTTGACCGCTACATAGATGGGACTACTGAGCAGGACACGGGGCATCCATCTTTTGCGCCCCCTTTCGACACCATCTTGGGTAAATAGGCCTCACTGCGATAGTACAGCAAGGTTCAGCTCCCCTTCCACTGCAATAGCCAAGGACAGAGACACATAAGGCGCAGGCAGCTGGCTGGCCCCCACCCTTGCACTCCCCCTGCGAAGGAAAGCTCTGCGCTCCCATTCTCACGCTGGAGAAAGTTGCAACAACCAATATGATACAGTTTTCTTCCTCTGAGATCACTGTTAGCATGAGAACCAGCATGTGAACCAGGATGAGCTAAGCACTTTCTGCTCGTTCGTCCCCATAAACGTGCAAGCCACCCACCCCCATTTAGAGCAATGTATTGCCATCCTGACCCTGCGCTCCCTGTAAGGTATTTCTTTCAAGTGCCAGACCCTCGCCTGCACTGCGAAACCCACCCAACACATCCACTACTAACCTTAAGTACTTTGCCACAATATTTGTTTTTACTTATACTAATAGGTATAAACCTTAGGAGATATGTGAAACACAGCTTGACTTTTTTTACATGCACAATAAAGGTCAAGGCCTCCAATTAAAGCCACGAATGACCCAATTGTACTGACAATAAAAAATTGTACTGACAATAAATACTATGATTTGTGTAGAAATATGAAAAGTAACAAAATGTTTAGATAATTTGTTATTTAGTGTTTTTCGAATGCAACATATTAGCTTAGGTAGTGACCACAGTGACCGGACCCTGACCTGCGTGGAGCACAAGATATGGGACGTCCATCATCTCGTCAGCCACTCAGCCAATCAGAAGGAAGAAATGCCGCCCACACCTAAAGCACCACACCACCTGGCCAATCGGGTCCATTTAGTATTTTTTGTTAGAGTTACTCTAATTGTTATATATATGAGTGAAGATGTAAATGTGGTTGAAGGGTTTTTTGGGTTATTTCCTAGCTGGAGAAATAAACCATCCTTTGAACTCTTGCAGCCGGTTCTCAGTGCCTCATTCCCCGACAGGGGTTGTGTTGGTTATTTTATTTTCTTACACGTAGTAAGACGGGGAAAGGCACCTACATTTATGGTGACCCCCCGCGATGTGATTTAGAGAGGTGCCTCGAGGCCTGCACCGCCCGGCAGCGAGATCCAGGACGCCCCCAGCAAGACCATCGCCTCCGCGGTTGACCAGACTGCACACCAAGAAGAAAGGGTCAAGGGTTCCCGGTTGACGAACACCCGATCGAAAAAAAGGCTGCTCGCCAAGGCAGGCCACGGCTTGGTTGGGGGACGGACCCGAGTGAGGACCGGCCGTGAGTGGCGACCCTCGGAGTACCTGACTGAACACGTGGAGTCCCGTTTGCAAAGACCCCAAAAGGAAGGTAAGGGGAAATACGGGAAGGGAATTAGCAACAAAGGGAAGGTAGTTATGAATAGGGTCTGTGTGAGTGATGGCGAGGCTTTTCTGATCTATCCTTTATATGGCCATTAGGTGTTGTAAGAAGTGAGAAGAGGAGAAGTGGTATCCTAGCCCGTACGGGGTAGAAGGCGGCGCCGCATAGCATTAGTCCCGACCAAGTGCAGAATAGAGATAAAGAGAAAATAGTAGGGGTCTTGTATATTGAGTAGACTCGGAGTAGTTTTAGAATATTCTTTTTCCGTGAAGGTAAGAAATCGAGAGATAAAGGTGAAAGAGGTGGGGAGTGAATGCGAAATAGTAGGTAGAACAGGGAAGAAAAACCAGGGACAGTAATGGGAATAAGGAAAGAACAAAAGCGCGCAGGCAGTGCATGTGTATGTTGCATGATTATATGTTTGTTGGTCTGCTTTGTGTATATGTCCTGTTGAACACGCTAAAGTATTTCAGTACAAGTAACTTGTTGATTAATGAATAATAGGCAAAGAAATAAATTGTGAGAGGTGACGAGGTAGCACCTCTCAGAAAGAACAGCTAATGTGATATACCATAATTGCGAGCATTTATAAAAAACGTATTTTCACATATTGTAACTGACATACCAAGTGAGAGGTGGGAAGGGACTCAATGGTACCAGAACACACAAGAAAGGAAAAGAAGCATTGCCATGGGGGGAGTAACGCCACTAGCACATATTTGCCAGCACCTTCCACTATATAGCGACAGGATACAGAAGTATCACGATCAGTGGATCACATAGATAAAAGGAGATGGGATTATACCAATTTGGCCAGAAGGAGGGTCATTCCTCAAAAGAGTGTTGGACCTAGTAGCAACACATTTGCTAGCACGATACAAAAGGAAACAGTTACAGAACCGGAGAGAAGTGTTAGATTTATGGCAAATGTTCGAGGAAGTTACCCCCACGGCAGAGGTAGGCACAAGCCAAATGATAGAAAAGCAGAAAATACCTGAAGTAAGCGGGACACCAAAAGGGGAGTGCTCAACAACTACAACCGAGAACAAAGTAACAAAAATCTATCCCTTAATGACCAGGCCAGCAGTAGGGTTTAGTGAGCCCATGTATATACCACCCACTCTCACTGCTCTGTGCGGGGCAACAGCCCATGAACCCCCACCATATGACAAAGGAGGCCTGTACGGCCCCACAAGTGTGCCTCCTGTGAACCTAGCACGTTTAACAGGCGATTTAAATCGCCAGCTAGCACACGCACAAATGGAAATAACACGGTTAAGAGCTCTATGCGACAAAGGGCAAATGCTGCCGAGGGGAGGTACCCCCGCTGTCACTGGCAGATCTCACACCTCCGATAGGGGCAGCAAGCAATGCAACCCCAGCAGTCTCGGTATCAGGACAATCTATAGCGTCGCAAGGGACGTCATCACAGCAAAGACAAGAACAAGAGTGGCAGTCAGGACAGTTCCTGTTCCAATTGAATAACAAGCTGTTAGGCAGAAACCTGTGCATTTCCCTCTGGGACCACTACAAAAGATTTAAGACTACAGGTGTTTGGCAGTAAACCCACTTGGTAGCAGTCTGTACAACACGGATTCACTTGGTAGCTGTGGCTGAGCAGTCAGACTTCCCTCAAGAAGAGTTAGGCAGTATACAGAGTATTCACAATAGGTCAAAATAACATAGTAGAACAAGTAAACACTGACCAGAGCTTGGTGTAAAAGAGATAATTATTTATTTAAAACCACATCTAGAAAAACACACAGGCACTAATAGTAAGCAATTCAACAACACGGTCACTAAAAGATATACACTCCCTTAGAAGAATATTAGACAAGTCTTAAGTAAAGCCCCACTTATTTTCAGACAGCGGTGAGCGCTTAACGCAGATGGCACTCTAATAATTCGTTTAAAAAGAGAGAGAAAAGCAGAGTATAATATGAAACAGATCCCAACACTTTCATAAGATCAAAACAAGAGAGGAAGGCAAGTAAAACCGTGAAGTTAGAGTTCAGTAGGCCGGATCCACTTTAAGAGTATCAGAACAAAATGTGTCCAAGGTCACACGGTTGAAGTGCACAAGAGTCTTGCAAAGGTTCAAAAAGAGTTGGACCAAAAGAAAGGGACCAGTTAGAAGGTCAAGGCGGCCAGCCCAGTCCAGAAGGTTAAGGGGTTATTATTACCTTGTAGCAATCTTTAGAAAGGGAGGCCTGGCGGACACGGTACCTTAAAGTGGTGAGAATACTCCAGCGGGGGCAGTTGTTCCTGGCAGCGGATGCAAGTCGGTGCTTCGTCCGGGGGAAGAGAGGATCTCGTCGGGGAGGAAGACAGGAGTCCGTTGCACTGCCAGGGAAGAAACCAGCCGCGGAGTTCTCAGATAAAAGGAGCGGTCCTTTTATTCGCGGTCCAGTGGTAAGTGGCTGTCCGGTTGCCGGGGTGCTTGGCACGGGCAATTCGACCACAAGACGGTCTGCGGTGCGAAGAGAAGGTAAACTGGTTGTGCCCACCAGCAGTGGAAGAAGCCTCTCCAGCCGGGAGATCTTCTCCGTCGTCGGGAAGTGGTGAGTCGGTTCCGCAGGGCTCCACCGGTGGTGTCGTCGTGGTAGGTCAGCTCAGCTTCTCCCTCGTCAGATTCTCAGGTCCTGTGGCGACTTCTGAAGTTCCAGTCCCCAAAGCCCTGCTTTTATGCAGCACACCCCCATTCACTCAGCCTAGCTGTCAATCAAACATGCTAAGTGGTGAGCCGGCCGGCTCACCACTTGGGCCAATCACACAAGAGTGCGACTTGAGTTACCAAGGTAACTCAGTCCAGGGTGCCTGAACCCCCTCCCACACCCCCTGTGGTACCCAGACAGAGTGGCACCACTTTTGGAGGCTTCTGTGGAGAAACCCGCCAAAAAGTGGAACAAAGGGCTCAACTTGGGTTAGAGTCACAGAAGAGAACACAAACGCCATTTTAGAATAGAGTCCTGGCAAAAAATACCAACCGGCGAATTAATATTAAAAAAATAAAACGGTGGTATGTTCGAGGCTATGAGAATTAAATAATTAAAGTTGGTAGCCTCAAACAATGGTAAAATCCCATAGGGATATATTTGCGGTCGAATATAAAAAGTAGTATCCACTGCCGCCAGCCAAAACTCGATCAGGGGGGGACGGAGACCTGCCGCCTCGACTAACAGACCCCGGGGCAATCGAATTGCCCCGACCAGTACGCCCACAATATGATGGTTTGTACTGGTTTCTGTTCATAATTTGGGACTAGTAAAGCCAATGGTGACTTTACATGCCCTGGGAGACAGTAGTCAGTCCCAGGGTATGGAGTCTATGGTGGGGTGTCACTATGACACCCCTGTGTTATTGCACGGAGGGTCCTGTGTAACACACAGCACAAACACATGAGACCCTATGGAGTAAAGGACCCCCATAGCCCATAAAACACATTAACAGTCAAAGGAACACCATAAATCATGTCCAAGAGTGGGAGAAAAAGAGTCTCACTCTTGGCAGGAGAAAAAACAAACTCCAGAAATCCAGCAAAACTGCTGGGGGACTCACTAGGTTCGGAAATTCAGCCTAAAGAGAGAATTCTCCCTAACACAAGCCAGTGAGAATTAAACAAACTACAAATGCCACTGATACATAAAGGAACAGGTAGGCCAAGCAATAGCCCTTGTGGAGCTCCAATGGGGGGGGGGGGGGGGGGGGGGGGGGACAACAAGATCAGTACTGCTATGACCCCCAAATGCAACAAAGACAGCCAGCCCCACAACAGCAGCAACAGCAGCAGCCACAACATCAAAACGCACTACAGCCCATGGCAAGACAAAACTCAGTAGGGAACATAAACAATAACCCTTTTGCAGCGGCTGCAAATGGTGCCCTTGCACCATTCCGTGGCGTAACGGACGTAGGCGACAACGTTTTTTCAGTGCCAGGTCAGAAAAAGATACCAAGACTAGGACAGCCCACAGAGTACTTGCGTGTCCAGTCCCATCCACCACACAAAGTGCAAATGAGGAACCACTAGTGGCGGCGGAGATAGGAAACAAGCAGTTTATCTTTATGGTAGACTCTGGAGCAGAAAAATCATGTCTCACAGAAGGGCGGTTTCAGCTCTCGGGAAGAAATTTGGAGACGCAGGGGTTCTATGGGGCCATTTTAAAAGTTCCTTACACAAAAGATCTTGATGTAACAGTAGGGGGGGAAAAACAGTGCGTGCACCCTTATAGTATTACGAAGACATGCCAATCAATTTGATAGGACGAGACTTGCTCATTAAGTTAAACATGACCATAGCTTTTACTGAAAGAGGGATAGTGTGCTCGACGCCAGGGGTATGCCCAGTACGAGCACTCCTGATAATAAGCACGATTACAAAGGAAGTTGCAGTAAGGGAATAGTTTCTTACCTGTAACTCCATTTCTCCAGCATTGGTATCTTTCATGGATTCACATGCTTTGAATATTCCCCGTCGTCAGGCTGGGAATCCCCGGTACATTATATAGACCCTTTCCCGTAGGAAAACTTTTTCGACGCTTATGCGTCCTATCCACCTCGTTTTGTATCATGCGTGCCCGTGCCGTCAGGACGTCATGATATAAATACAGGCCCCGCCCCCGCGCTCCCTCAGATTTCGGCCCCCAAAGTAGTGGGGGAACCGGTTTGCATGATCAGGGGAGGCAGGTGGGCGCATGTGAATCCATGAAAGATACCAATGCTGGAGAAATGGAGTTACAGGTAAGAAACTATTCCCTTCTCCAGCATTGGATCTTTCATGGATTCACATGCTTTGAATAGATTACATAGCAGTACTACCCCCAAGAGGAGGTGTGCATGCAAACCCCTATACATTCTTCGCAAAAGGCCGTTCCCTAAGATTATGTATACATCAGTAATAGTTTACATAGGGAAAAAACGGACCACATACAGTCATAAATTCCACAGGATGCCACCCCGCAGCCGGGGCTTACCTTACTGGAATAGGTGTCGAAGCACCGCCTGTCCCATCCGGGTGTCTTCGGCATGTTGCTGCGACAGGCAGTAATGGCGGGTAAAGGTGTGTGTAGTCGCCCAGGTAGCCGCCATGCAGATGTCCCCTAGAGGGACTCCGGCCCACAGTGCCGTCGACGATGCCGCTGCTCTAGTTGAATGAGCTCTTGGCCGTCGTAGAAGAGGCTTCCCTGCCTTGGAATGGCAGTACGAGATGGTAGATGACACCCATCTTGAAAGTCCTTGCTTTGAAATGGCTTTTCCTCTAGCACCCAACCCATAGGCCACAAACAGCTGTCTCGTTTCTCTGAACGGTTGCGTACGATGAAGATAAAACTTGAGAGCCCTTTTTACATCCAATGTGTGTAGCATGCGCTCCGCTCCCGAGCATGGCTCCGGAAAAAACGTAGGCAACACGATAGAAGAGTGTTTATGAAACACCGAAGGAGCTTTTGGTATGAACTGTGGGTTAGTGGCTAGGACTACCTTGGTCTTGAAAAATCGTAAGTATGGTGGGTCCACCATTAGAGCCTGAACTTCTGAGATACGTCGGGCTGAAGTGATGGCCACCAGGAAGGCCAATTTCCACGACAGAAACTTCAGAGACGATGATGACATTGGCTCAAACGGAGGTTTCATAAGAGACGTTAAGATCAGATTGAGGCTCCACTCCGGTGGAAATTTCTTCTCTGGAGGGAAACTCCGAAAGAGGCCTTTAAGGAAGTGCTTAATCAGGCGGTCGCTGAACAATGGTGCCGAGTGCCGTCGACGAGTAAACCTGGAAATGGCTGCTAGGTGTACTTTTATTGACGACACCGACAGGCCCATTTGAGCTAATAACAGCAAGTATGGAAGGAGCTGTTCCGGCCTAATCGATTGCGGGGCCAAACCTGGTTGATCCTCACACCATTGACAGAACCTTTTCCATTTGTACGCGTATGAGGCGTTTGTGGAAGGTGCTCTTGCCGCTTGCAGGATACGTCGACAGTCCTCCGGAATCGTTAGCCGACCAAATTCGGCGAAGTCAGGAGCCAGGCCGTCAACTTGAGGCTGTCCGGGTCGTGATGCCAAACGACACCCTCCTGTCGAGACAGAAGGTCGGGGGTCTTCTGGAATCTCATCGGTTCCGCCGCCGCTAAGTGTAGTAGGTCTGAAAACCACACTTGTCTGGCCCAGTATGGGGCCACCAGAATTACCCGACATGGGTACCTGAGGATCCATTGCAACGTCCTCCTGACAAGGGGAAAAGGAGGAAATGCGTACAGGAATTTGTTCGTCCATGGGAATGAGAACGCATCCCCCAGTGAGCCCTGCTGAGGCCATCTGCTTGCGTACTGATGGCATTTCTTGTTGTTCTTCGTTGCAAACAGGTCTATGGAAGGGTGTCCCCATTCCTTGAATACTTGTTGAAGTTGTTGGTCGTTCAGCACCCATTCGTGAACTTCGTTCATTTCTCTGCTGAGGGCATCGGCTTCCACGTTTTTCACTCCTGGTAGGTGAAATGCTAAGATTTGTATGTTGTGTTGAAGGGCCCAATGCCAGATTTTCTGTGCCTCTGTCGATAGGGACCTGGAACGTGTCCCTCCTTGTTTCCTCAAGTAGAACATCGTAGTGGTGTTGTCCGTCATGACACGCACCACCGAGTCCCTCAGTTGCGGAAGAAAAGACTTCAGAGCCCATCGCACTGCTCTCAGTTCTAGCAGGTTGATATGCAGGGAGGACTCCTGCAAAGACCACTGGCCTTGTACCTGTAACATATCCAGATGAGCTCCCCATCCGCTCAGCGATGCATCCGTCACCACCGTCTTTTGGAACTCTGGTTCCAGTAGAGGCATCCCTCTCGTTAGGTGAGTAGACACTTTCCACCAGCCGAGTGCTTGAACTAGTTGTTCGTCGACGACCAGTCTGTCGGACCAGCGACCTCTGCTCTGTGCCCAACGGTCCGCTAGAAATTCCTGGCAAGGCCTCATAAACAGACGGCAGTTGTTTATTAACGGAATGCAGGACGACATGGTCCCTAGCAGGGACATGTACTTGCGCACAGAGACTCTGGTACCGCCGCTCCATTCCGACGCCTTGTTTTGAAGTTTCTGAATTCTTTCGCTGGATGGTTTCACCAGGCTTGTGTGCGTATGAAACTCCGCTCCTAGAAAGACCAAGGTCCTCGAAGGCTCTACTGAGGACTTGTTGAAGTTTATTGCGAAGCCCAGTTCCTGTAAGATGGACATTGTGGCTCGTAGACTGTCTCGTGTTTGTTCCTTGGATGACCCTCTGATTAGCCAGTCGTCTAGATATGGATAGACATGATGACCATCCTTCCTTAAATGGGCCGCTATAGGGGCCAAGCACTTGGTGAACGTCCTGGGGGAGGACTTGAGCCCGAACGGGAGGACCTTGAACTGAAAATGCTTTCTCCCGACGACGAATCTTAAATATCTCCTGTGTCGTGGGCGTATTGGGATGTGAAAATAAGCATCCTGAAGGTCTAGTGAAGAGAGATAGTCCATGGGTTGCACCGATCTGATAACCTCTTGGAGTTTTAGCATTTTGAATTTTTGGCTCTTTAGCCACTTGTTGAGTACCCTCAGGTCGAGAATGGGCCTCCATTTGCCGTTTGGCTTTTTGACAACAAAGAACCTGGAATAAACTCCTTGGCCTTCCTGTGCCACAGGAACTCTCTCTACCGCCCCTTTTCGCAACATAAGCTCCGCCTCTTGTCGTAGGATTTGGAGGTGGGGCTGTGTCGAGAATAAAGGAGGAAGACGCGGAGGCTTGTCTTTGAATTGCAGCGCATGACCCATGCGAATCGTGTCTAGGACCCATCGATCTTTGGTGATGCATTTCCATCGGTCGAAGTGATGAGAGACTCGACCCCCCAGGACGTTCCGAAGGCCGTCATTGGTTGCTGGTTTGCTTGTTCTTCGTTGACGACGGACCTGAGCCTCGCCGCCTGGAGGCTTGATAGTCCCTGCTTCCACGTGCCGACTGGGACGCTCGTCTGAACCCTTGTGAAGAGTACGAGGGCCTGTTAAATCCACGGTCCCTCGAGGCTCCAAAGCGGGAGTTTCCAGAAGCACCTCTGAAAGGGCGAAAAGAGCGAAAATTTCTACCCGTTTGAAGGGCGCCGAGGGACCTAGCAGTATCCGTGTCTTCTTTCATCCCTTTCAGCGCTTCATCAACTTTTTCGCCAAACAGGTGCTCCCCTTCGCATGGCATGTCCAGGACTTTGTACTGTACTTCAGGACGGAAAGTAGTACATTTGAGCCACGCTTGTCGACGAAGCACTACTCCATGGTTGATTTGTTTGAAACCAGACTCTGCTAGGTCCACTGCGATATTAATAGCGTGGTTCGAGGCCTCCTCGCCGTCCCGCACCAGTAACATAGCTGCTTTTCGGTGTTCGTCTGGCAGGTGTTCTAGGATAGGGGCTAATTTGTGCCACATTTCCCTATCATATCGTGACACGATCGCTAAGGAATTGGCTGCTCTTACTGTCGTCGCTCCGACCGAGAGCACCTTCTTTCCAAATGCGTCCTGCCTCCTAGCCTCGCTTTCCGGTGGCGTTGAACATTTCTGCTGGACCCTGGCCTTCCTAGCTGCTGCCGCCGACACCACCGAGTCAGACAAAGGCTGTGATGTTAGACATTTTGGAGTGGACTCAGGAGCTTTAAACTTTTTCTCGATCCGTCCCTTTATGGCTGGTTCCGAGAACGGATGGCGCATCGTTTTGAGACCTTCTTGCCACACGTGGTCAAGGATTGGGATGGCAAATACCGATTTTCTCCTTTGACCCATATGGTCAAAAAGGAAACAGTCTTTCCTCTGCTCCTCAGGAATCAAGCCGAATTCGGAACACGCTTTCCCCATCATTGCATGGAAGGCTCCCACATCATCAGGGGGAGATGGCTGTGTCTGGCTCCTCGTAGACTCCAATTCTACATCCGAATTCCATGTCGGGTCCCTCGACGGTGACAGGGAGATGTCTGACCCAGAGTCATCATGTATAGAGTCGGACTCCGACAACTCACCCTCCTCCTGAGCTCGAGGACGATCTTTTACCGCCTGGGGAGCCGATGGGTGATTCGTCGACGAGCGAGCCGTACAAGTTTGCTCGTCGACGGAAGGTACAGACAGAAGTGACGATGACGTCCCAGGTTGAGGGAACTGGGTATCCAGCCGCTGTAGTAGCTTCTGAAGAGTATTAAGCACATCCAGAGACAAAACTGTCTGGGGGTTCAGCAACGTGGATGATATAGGTACCATACCCCCGCTCGCACTCGTCGCCGTCGTCGTCGACGTGGAAGGCCGTAAGCCTAAATCCAATGGCTGCAGAACCATGTCACCTTCCCCTTCCGCCGAGCAGGCCGTGTCTGGCTGCAGTAAGACCTCAGGGGGGATCGGGTCATAGACCTCAGGCAGCCAAGCCATAGACTGAGTTTCCGTCGACGAAGGAATCCCAACCGCTGCTGCTTGAACGGTAATAGGCATCGTCAACGACACCGAGGTCGACGAGGAAGTCGTCGTCGTCGAGCCTTTAGACTTCGTTGTCGATTTTGATGCCGACTTCCCGGCTGAAGCTTCTCGACTCACGGAAGACCTGGGACGGTCCCCTGAGGAGGATTTAGACAGCGCCAGCCTCTCCGTCTTAGATGATGAGGAGGAGGAGGGCTTTTTATGAGATGAGGAGGATCCAGCATGTTTCCCCTTATGCTTGTCCTCAGGGCGAATTTCTGCTGGCCGCACCTTCTTCGATGGAGGCTCCGACTTGCTCCTGGAGGCCGTGGAGCCAACTTCCGAAGCCGGGTAGGCACCCGCTCCGTCATTAAGCCAGTCGACCAGCCTTCTTTTACGGTCCTTAAGGGTTTTTTGGGAGAAACCCTGGCATATCTCACATGTATCCGCCGCGTGGTGCGGGTGGAGACAGTAGATACAGTCCATGTGGCCGTCTCCTTCATAAACCTTTTTGAGGCCACAGGTTGCACATGGGCGAAATAACGCCTTTCCAGACATAATTCTCCAGATTTGAACTTCGCTTACGCGAAACAGACAAAAAAAAAAAAACAATCTAGTTATCACTAGTAGTAACACGAAGATCCCACTGCTTTGAAAGACGGTTGAAATCTGAGGGAGCGCGGGGGCGGGGCCTGTATTTATATCATGACGTCCTGACGGCACGGGCACGCATGATACAAAACGAGGTGGATAGGACGCATAAGCGTCGAAAAAGTTTTCCTACGGGAAAGGGTCTATATAATGTACCGGGGATTCCCAGCCTGACGACGGGGAATATTCAAAGCATGTGAATCCATGAAAGATCCAATGCTGGAGAAGAGGGATCCCCATTGACATGGACATGTTCGTCTATGGAATACAGGTATTAGCCCGAGTAGTGCCTGAAATAACACAAAAAGAGTGGAGAATACCATCAGACTTCATATTCCGCCCAATCACACCAACAGATGTAGTGCCAGGCACAATTATATCTATAGACATTGAGGCAGTTCAAGTTTCCAACAGACGCATTGTGGTCATAGGCCTGGACACGCAGGGACGCGAATGGAGAAGTGTGCTATGCATACCGCCGAACATAATGCTAAAAGATATAACTGATGAAGAATTGTTTACCGATTACGAGGGGGATGGAGAAATAATAATGGAAATAAGTGTACCATGTGACATTATAATCCGATACAGAGAAATACACAACCCACTCATGGCTAACAAAGGCCCCACTGACAATATTTGAGGAAGACATGGCCAGGGTAGCACCTGAAATTTGGACTACAAGGCCACACGATGTGGGATTGTTGCAGGAGGTGACTCCCATAAAGATAAAACAGAAACCAGGTGCCCTCCCACCCAGAGTGAAACAATACCCAATATCCAAAGAAGCAGAGGAAGGTATTAGAGAAACAGTGAATGCACTCCTAAGTCAAGGTATCTTAGTGCCATCAACTTCTCCATGCAAAACAGCAATTTTTCCAATTAAAAAAGCGAAAGGAGGGGCGTGGAGAATCGTCCAGGATCTCCGCCCACTCAATGACGTCATCCAAAAAGAGTTCCCATTAGTGCCTAACCCAGCATCAATATTGTGTAGTATACCAAAAGAGGCAACTTGCTTCACTGTCATTGATTTGAAAAATGTTTTTTTCTCTGTGCCACTCGCACCAGAGTCTCAGTACCTTACAGCCTTTACATTAGGAAACAGATGAACACAGCAGACTCCCACAGGGGTATTGCGAGAGCCCAAGCATTTTTAACAGAGTACTACGAGAAGACATCAGCAACATAGATGTAGGGAGCACCATTATACAGTACGTAGACGATTTACTCGTCTGCAGCAAAACAGAAGAAGAGTGTAGAGAAGACTCGATAATGCTGCTTAACATATTGGCTGCCAAGTGATACAAAGTGGACAAAGGAAAGTTACAATACTGCCTCGCAGACGTTGTATATCTCGGCCAACAAATATCTAAAGATGGAAAAAGAATACTACCAGACAGAGCAGCTGCCATTCGACACATGATCATAACAAAAACAGTGAAGGACATGCAGAAATTTCTTGGCATACGTAACTATTGCCGAGCATGGATCCTCGATTATGCAGCATACGCACGGCCAATGCTACAAGCACTGAAGGAAGCACAGAAGAACAGGGCCCCAATAAAATGGACACGAGACAATTGCCCAATTCTCCCGATTAAAAGACCTTATTGCAGACGCCCCAGTCCTTGCAAATCCAGATTATGAAAGGGAATTTTTCCTGTTTTCACACAGCAATGGAACATTGATGACAGCAGTATTGACACAAAATACATTGCTAGGCCACAAACCATTAGCGTACTACAGTGGAATATTAGACCCAGTAATGCAGGGACATTTCGCTTGCGAACAGGCCCTCGCTGCAGCGGCCTTCGCCATTGAGAAAAGTGCCACGATTGTAATGGGATGTTCAGTGACGCTATATGCGGAACACTCATTTGCTATCTTGGAAAGATCAAAATCTACTCTCACAACACAGCACAGAGAGCATCTGCTTATGAAATAATAATATCCAGTCCAAATGTACACGTTGTCAGATGCAAGACAGTGAACCCAACCACATTCATTACAGAGCCATGCACAACTGAAGATTTACAGGAACACGATTGTAGCATGTATGAGGGAGAGGGCGAGGACATTCCCAAAGCAAGAGAAAATGCCCTTACAGAAGGAGAAATCTATTTCATAGATGGGTCAGCATCCATAAACTCAGACAGGAGAGAAACACGTGGGGATGGCAGTAGTGCGCATGGAAGAAGACACATACAAAGTGATTGTTCAAAAGCGCCTCACCTCACATTACTCTGCACAAGCAGCCGAACTGACTGCACTAATCGGCGCGTTACACAGCCAAAGATTGTGCAGTAACAATATATTCAGACTCAGTTTACGCCACCACCACAGTTCACTCAGGGCTATCACGTTGGCGAAGGAGAGGGTTCAGAAGAGCAGACGAGTCCCCCGTACAACATGCCACGTTGCTAAATGAACTAATAGAAGCTTTAGCAGAGCCATCGGTAGTGGCGGTAGTTAAATGCCAAGCCCATACCAATGAAACAGACGCTGTCTCATTGGGGAACGCGGCAGCCGACAGCAGCGAAGGAGGCCTTGTACTTCAATAAGACACCAACATCAGAGTACATTGAAAAAACAGCCACAGTAGAACCACCAACAGAAGCATACAGTAACAAGCCCATTGCACAATTGATAGAACTCCAGAGAAGGGCCCCACCGGAAGAGCAGGAGTTGTGGGGCAAACAAGGGTGTAAACAATCAGCCACAGATCTCATTTGGAGACAGGAAACGACAGGCAAGGTAGTGATGCCTGGAGAATTATTAAAAGTAGCGTTCCAACAACTGCACTTCCCAGCTCACGTTGCAAAACACCACATCACCTCAGACATTTAGGAGGATTGGTTTGTTCTCAATCTGCACGAATACTTGTCTAAATTTGTGATTGAATGTACTACATGCCAAACTTACAATTCAGGAATGACATTAAGAACTCTGCGTGGCACTTTGCCACGCCCTACAGGTCCATTCAGAGAACTACATATCAACTACGCCGATATGGGAGAAAGATGTAATGGAGCGAGATATTGGATTGTGGTGGTATGCCCTTTTCCACGGTGGGTGGAAGTGGGCCACTGCCCCCATCCTGATGCAAAATGTGCTGCCAAGTTCCTTGTGCGAGAAGTATTCTCGCGGTGGGGAATCTGACGTGATCCGTTCAGACAACGGCACGCACTTTGTGAATGATCTTTTCAAAGAAGTAACCTCCCTTCTGGGGGTGAAAAACTATGTTCGATTTATCATCCAATGGCCAATGGAGTTGTGGAAAGGATCAACGGGCTGCTCAAAAGCAATTTATCGAAATTATGCAGCACGTTGAAAAAAAAAAAAGGATATATTGTCTGCCCCTAGCACTGTTCCAACTCCGAAATCAACCATGCAAGGATCCCCATTTGAGCCCCCACGAAATCGTGACGGGGAGAAGAATGCACACGCCGCTCTCTCTTGTTAGGAGGGCGTCTGATGCACACAGGGCTGCCATAGTGTTGGGTGAAGAGTTTAAGGAATACCTAGCACAGCTAACGCGCGCAGTACGCAGCATAGCACAACAAATTGCTCCGCCATTTACTGAAGATGTAGCAACAGACACCTCCATGCCAGCAGCAGATAGCCCGTAGGGGCCATTAATGCCAGGGGAACACATCTATGTTAGAAGCTTTGTAAGAAGGTGGAATTCACCAAGATTTCATGGTCCATACACAGTGGTGTACAGCACACCAACTGCAGTTAAGGTGAAGGGACTGAAATACTGGGTGCACCTCTCGGACGTGAGAAGGGCGCGCGGTGTTGCACTCCCCCAAATAGAAACCAACTGTGTGGATGGCATTACTAACAGTCTGACATGACGGAAACTGCAACTAAGAGGAAAAGTATAGTAAAAAAGCAACTTTTTTTTTTCTCTCTCGCTCTTTTTTCTCTTACTGTCATATGAATTGTGTTACTTTTCTTCATTGTTTTTATGATAAATGGAAAGAAATTGTTAATGCCTAACTGAGCAAAAAGATGAAAAAGAATGAACAAATATGTTTCTTTTCATGATGACTTAACGAATTTGTCTCGCCCACATAGGTTCAACATGAGCCAATGCGATGAAACGGCTGAGCAGGCAGAAATGTTAGATAGAAGTAGGGATGCCACTAGGGCCAGTAGATTAAGCAATGTGGAAGGCGTTATAAAATATGCTGCCATACTATTTGCAATAATGATGTTCTATTTTATTTGGTATAACGTCGTTTTATTTGTGGCAAATGAAATGAACAAAGGGGGCAGCGGGGGTAACATGATAAAACCAGGGTCTAAACTAATATGGACTGGAGTAACAACCATTAGGAAGGACACTTATAATGTTGAATCGAATAGTATAAATGAAAACGCCACCCTATGAACCATTGCATGAAAACAAAACTGCTATCCCATTGTTGAGTAATACTATGGCCAAGGAAATAGAGCCTGGACGGAATGTAAATGACGATTACTATTGGTTGACTAACTCCAGAAATACAAGCATGCACACACATGGCACCAGAAACCACTACTGAATACACACGTCACTATGAACAACATTGATGATGTATGGTCCAGAATATTCCCGCTGCAATATCAACGAGTTGATACACAAAAACAAAAGAGGGAGGAGAAAAAGGGGGGCGGGAAAAAAACAGATGACATTTATCACAACCTAGGGTTAGATGAAATAGAGGACCCCCGACACCCTGACCAATCAAATAAATGGTATTCAGACATGAGCACCGCAGCAACGCAAGAAAGTAATGAAAGTTGCTACGTGTGCTCACTTATTCCTCATGCAGCTGGAACCCCAAAAATGTTAATTCCACAGAAAGTACCCTTGTCTGAGGCCCAATGTTTGAATCATCTGATGCTGTGAGGAATAAAAAAGGACATTTCAGGCACACAGTCACCATGGAAAAATTGGAAAACGAACAAACATGCACCAGCAGACAAGGAGTAATTTGCCTCCAAGAGCCATTTTTCATCATAAAAGGGACAAGGTATGCAGACAACAGGTGGCATGATGAAACGATTGAATGCAAAGCTGAGGGGCTTCGAGGGCTGCCAGACGAAACATACGAGTGGGCAAAAGAAACGTGCATCCCCATCTGGTCGCAGCATATCACCAAGCTAACATGGGTCACACCACTGGAGAGACCCATAAAGATTCAAAAGGAAATGCTGCACGAACTTTGCTTCCATGGAGAAGGGAAGGTGAATATGGGTAATGCACAGCAGTGCAATAAGACTTTAATAATACCAGATATGAAAAAAGGCACTGCCGCATTAATGGACATATACTGGATCTGTGGCAAACTAGCTTACCTGCATCTCCCAGCATCCTGGAGGGGCACTTGTGCCCTAGCCACACTTCACTCAGCCCTAATGGTGATACCAGAGAGCCGCATTAAGTTTACAGCAAGGCCTTCGGTTGACAGTTCGAAAGCAGGCCAATCGGCCGACATATCGGCAGCGCCCGATGAGACAATCACGGAGCCCCCAGCATACAAACTATTGTCAGAAGAAACATTGAGAACCAAGTTGTCACGCAGCAAAGGATCCAATTATATTTCATCCAAATCGTCAGAACTCCTTGCTGAAATCCTGCAGCAGTACAAGCTTTTCTCATCTGCAGAGACATTTTTTGCATCATTTCTAGCACCAGGCGTTCAAGCCAGCACAAATGCGAAATGGCTGCAGATAACACGCTGGGAGCTCATCCAGCTGGCTAACGACACTGAAGAAGGATTCAACATCATAAAAATAGAGCTCTGTGCACTGCGCCTGATGACGATGCAAAACAGATATGTCTTAGATCTTATCACAGCGATGGACGGGGGTGTTTGCAAAAAAATTGGGGAGGCGTGCTGCACGTTCGTACCAACTTCAGATGCTGATAACGGGACACTGTCACATGTGATAACAGCAGTGCATAATTTAGGAGAAAGAAGGAGAACGGAAGATGGAGCAGACAACAGCACGTGGTTCGACAATCTGTTCAGCTGGATACCATCATGGGTGAACATAGCAGTGAAGATACTCATTCCCATTATTGAGTTTCTTCTCCTAATATTCTGTGTGTGCCAACTGGGACTAAGATGCTGTGAAAATAATATGCCTAATTCAGCGATGATGGTAACAGTGGGCCGACAGACAACGGTGGCAACTCTGATAGATGCCCAAGTACAAACTGGAGAATACACCACACCGCAGTATAGAATGACTGCCATCTATAGGCAGTATGGGGATGTGGTCGATAATCGACATCACACTACCATTAAAGAACCAAAGGACTTGCTGTAGTATAACGAGGTTTGGATAGATTTGGATGGGGATGGTGGGATATACTTAATGGTCACCCCAGAAGAATACGCAAGAAGGGGTAACAGCTTAAGAAGTGTGTGCAAAGCATGGATGCCAATAAAGGGTACACCTGCTTGGGATGAGGCTGTGGCTGAAGCTGAGCGCTACCGAAGGGAGAACGGAAAGAACGAGATAAGTAGTTTGTTACTTTAGATGGAACGAAAGGGGGGAATGTATGGGAGTGAGGGGCCCCCAGGCCCCCCTCGCGCCATACACTCTCAGTACAAAGTTTGGACCACGTGCCTCCGGTAGTGGGGTTGCCCCTTGCCCTTATGTAAAGTTAACCACGGTTGACTGCTACATAGATGGGACTACTGAGCAGGACACGGGGCATCCATCTTTTATGCCCCCTTTCGACTCCATCTTGGGTAAACAGGCCTCACTGCGATAGTACAGCAAGGCTCAGCGCCCCTTCCACTGCAATAGCCAAGGACAGACAGACAGACACACACACAGCTGGCTGGCCCCCACCCTTGCACTCCCCCTGTGAAGGAAAGCTCTGCGCTCCCATTCTCACGCTGAAGCTGGAGAAAGTTGCAACAACCAATATGATAGTTTTCTTCCTCTGAGATCACTGTTGGCATGAAAACCAGCATGTGAACCAGGATGAGCTAAGCACTTTCTGCTCGTTCGTCCCCATAAACGTGCAAGCCACCCACCCCCATTTAGAGCAATTTCTTGCCATCCCGACCCTGCGCTCCCTGTGAGGTATTTCTTTCAAGTGCCAGACCCTCGCCTGCGCTGCGAAACCCACCCAACACACCCACTACTAGCCTTAAGTACTTTGCCACAATATATGTTTTTACTTATGCTAATAGGTCTAAACCTTAGGAGATATGTGAAACACAGCTTGACTTTTTTTACATGCACAATAAAGGTCAAGGCCTCCAATTAAAGCCACGAATGACCCAATTGTACTGACAATAAATACTGTGTGAGATTTGTGTAGAAATATGAAAAGTAACAAAATGTTTAGATAATTTGTTATTTAGTGTTTTTCGAAAGCAACATATTAGCTTAGGTAGTGACCGGACCCTGACCTGCGTGGAGCACAAGATATTTGACGTCCATCATCTCGGCAGCCACTCAGCCAATCAGAAGGAAGAAATGCCACCCACAGCACCACACCTCCTGGCCAATCGGGTCCATTTAGTATTTTTTGTTAGAGTTACTCTAATTGATATATATATATATATATATATATATATATATGCAGCCGGTTCTCAGTGCCTCATTCCCCGACAGGGGTTGTGTTGGTTATTTTATTTTCTCTTACACGTAGTAAGACGGGGAAAGGCACCTACACTACGTATGCGCCAAAATGTAGTTCCAATACATCACAAGGCTGACATGGATTACAACAATGGAGATGCCAGTGCGAATACATAGTACGAAGACTTGGCCTTCCAAGCCAAAAGCCTTGCCTTATATTCCGTTCTCTCGAATTCATTATAGCCAGCTGTCAGTCACCCAGCAGGGTTGCTGTCCTTGCGGGACAGTCAGCCGGCCAATCAATACAGAGTGCATTTGGGTCTCCTAGGAGATGAAGCACCGGGAGTTTTAGGCACCTCCCTCACTTCCTGCCCACCCCAGACACCCTGGAGCCAGAGGTGGGCTTCACTCGTGAATCCTGCCAAAGGCAAAGCAAACAAAGGGACCAAACCTCGTCTCAAGAAGGAACTTTCCACAAAGAAATGGCGAAAAAAAGACTGGGCCATTTTGACAAAAGTGGCACCCTTGGCTACTCTACTGCGGTAGAATGCACGCCACGGTAGTTAAAAGTAAACCACTGCCACCAGTCATTCATCGAGGAAAGGGTAATAAAAATGTTACATTAGAAGCTAGACAAAGGGGATACAAAGTAACCCCTCCAGCACCCTATTGCAAGATAGTGTGTGCTGGGTCTAGAAGTTACAAATGTAAGTAAAGAAAGTCAATTTCACTGTAATACTCTGGTAAACAGTTTATCCCAGAGAAGGTATTTAAACCTTTGGGAAATCTGAAAGACTACCCTGTGTCACTGCACTGAAGGTGCTGTGTGACACAATGTAAAAGATGCCTATGGAGTTTGTCAGACTCCACAACCAAAGGAAAGCGTGTTCAAAACCACATTAAATGACATGAGAGAGTGGCAAAAAGGGTCTCACTCGCTCCAGGTTAAAGTTCACAAAATCCAGCAAAGTTACTCGGGTTCTCTAAGTTGGAGGGAATTAGCACATTTCTGAGAATTCTCCCCAACAAGTCCCAACAGGGGCACATCCATATTTGGTTCTACAATGGAGACACTCATGGAGATATTCACAGATGCAATCCTTGCATTGACCCTGGGCAGGTTTGTGGGGCACTCAGCGGTTGTACTTTGGTCATCCTCCGGTGAAGCTAGGCACAGCAGATTTACAGAGTCCCAGCAGAGCCTTCAGGAATAGATTGAAGTCCTTGCAACAAACAGCTGGTGAGCCTTGCAGAGCAAATGCAAATGTGCAAGCTCCTAGGATCGAAAACTAGCAGCCAGAAAATAGGCTGGGGTGACTGCCAGCTCTCCAATTAGGACACACTGCAACATCCAAACTTTGAGGTGGCTGTACAATAGACAGTTGTTGGGGAGTATTCTCAGAAACGTGTTAATTCCCTTCTACCTTCGAGAACCCCAGCTCTTTTTTCTGGACTTTAGGACTCTCTAATGTAATTTTAATGTGATTTATTCTCTGTTACACTTAGTACCCCTTTGTCTAGTTTCTCATGTAACATTGTTTTGTTAGCCTTCCTACAATCAATGGCTGATGGCAGTGGTTTACTTTTTAGTACCATTGTGTGTTTTTATCGCGGGCTGCATTCGCAGCCAGGGTAAGGCACCCATGGGTGCCCATTTTGTCAAAATGGCCCTGGTCTTTTTGCCATTTGTCGGGAAGGTCCTTCTTGAGATTTACTCTGTGCACCAAACCAGGTTTGGTCTTTGTTCGTTTTGTCTTTAGCGGGATTCACGAGTGAAGCCCGCCTCAGGCTCCAATATGTCTGGCAGGAAGGGAGGTGCCCGAAACTCCCCATGCTTAATCCCCTTGGTTACAAGAATGCACTCAAAGGTGATTGGCCAGCTGGCTGTCTGGCAATGACAGCCACCCTGCTGTGTGATTGACAGCTAGGCTAGAATGAATGGGAGAAACCTGCAAAAAAGGAAAGACTTTTTGGCTTGGAAGGTAGAGTTGACCACTGGACGAAGGAATCCGAATAACAACTTAGAAGAGACGCCTGCTGCAACTCCTGGACCATTGGTTTGCCCGGTGAAACCCTGCTGCTGTACTGAAGCTCCGGATTCGCCTCGACTAGAGAAGCCCTGCAAGGATGAACTCCAAAGTAAGCCCGTCTGGACATCCTCTCGAAGCTGGTTGCATTTCAACTGCTGCTGGAACCGAAGAGCCAGGGAGAGGAACACCAGATTGTGAGTGGTGCTTTTAAGTTGGATCCAAGCAGTAGGAAGATCCTCCGGACTTCACTGCTGCAGGAATGACCAAGCCTGAGCCACCTCAACAAGCAAGGAAAGTCTGAAGTGGTATCCGAGAACCACAGTGTTGCTATTTGCTGTCAGACACAAGGAGCTGAAACATCGAAGGACTGCTGAATTGATGTTTGCCCATTTCTGCCGCTGACCTTCCCATTGCAGAGCAAGAGTACCCAGACATCCTCCCTCTTGTCCCCACGATTTAGGCTCAGGAACAACAGGATCTGCAGAGCTGTAAAGGAACACAAGCCAGCTGGAACCATTTCTTCTAACCAGAGGTACTGTAAAGTCTAAGAGACCGTACCTCTTGTTGTGTAGGCTTAGTTGCTCTCAGTTGAGACCAGTCTTGGTTACCTTGCAGAGTTTCTAAAGCTTTGCCCCTCACAAGCCTCCCAGCGTGTGGCCCTTCAAGTGTTCCATTTTCTACAAACATTGCGCAAGACTTTTTACCTACCTGCAAAGAAGATCTTCAGCTCCCCTTGACATTGTGCAATTAACATTGGCTGTCCTGGCTCCCTGAAAGACTCCTCTTTACCTCTGACTTTGTACTTTGGAAGGTGTTCAACAGTACTTGCCTGTTTATTATTTGTGAACCTTTGTTTTATTCCTCTTTCTATCTTTCTCACCAAACTCAGTATTGCTCTAAAGGTACCAGTGATAAATCAATGTCCACAGTGACCTAGCCATTTAAGTGACCTGAGGGTGTAGGAAGTGTGTGCCATCCCCAATGGGCGTTATCTGATTTAGAGATACTAAGTGTGTTTTGAAGTATATTTAAGTGTTACATGTTTTTGCTCCCTTTCTGAAGGTGGCTTATATAACAGACTGAAATAAATTAAGAATTCTTTTATGAAGAAATCTTGAGTATAAGTGTTTATTTGGATAACTGTATTGTGAAACTCAGTTAAACCATTACTGCTCACATTGACCCCTCTTGAGATGAGCATGACTGCTCGACCGCACTACCAACCTGTGTATTTCAACTTAAACCAAAGGTTGGGTGCCAATTGCTAGCTCAAGTTTTTTGTAGTGCACCCAAAGGGTGCTGCATACAATCTTGCCTAGCATATAGCCACAGATTTTGCAGCACCGCCCTGCCAAAGCGCACATCAGCTACGATGGGCAACATCTAAACAATGTTGTTTAGTAAAGTTATGAAGTGAAAGCCATGTTGCTGCACAACAAATATCGCCAACAGGGATTTCCCCCCCCGCCCCCCTTGAAAGGCAGTTGACGCAGCAACCCCTCTAGTCGAGCGCACCCAGAGGCCCGACGGCAGCTCCCTGCCTGCAGATTTGGATCACTTCGCTATGCAAAATAAGATCCAACGGGACAATGTTTGTTTTGTTATTGCCAAACCTTTTTGAGCTAAAGGTAAGGCTACAAAGAGTTGGTGAGTTTTCCTGAATTCAGATGCCCTTGCGAAGTAGAAGCTTAGGGCCCTCTTGGGATATAGCTGATGGAAAAGCGCCTCGTCCTTAGAAGGGTGCGGGCGCAGATAGAAGATTGACATCTATAGACCGCGACAGATGAAATTCAGACGCTACCTTGGGGAGAAATCCAGGTCTTACTCCAACAGACTTTCGCCAGAAAATAAGGTAGGAAAGGCAACTTGCAACATAAGGCTTGCAATTCACTAACCCACCTAGCGGATGCTATGGAGACAAACAAAATCTGTCTTTAAAGAAAGTAGTCACAAAGATCAAGTGGCCGTGGGCTCGAAAGGAGCCGCCATCAAAAATGGCAAAACTAGATTATGGTCCCAACCTGGGACAACAAAAGGAGAGGGAGGAAACTTATTTTCTAGGCCCTTCAGGAATTGTGCTATTAGCAGGATCGTAAAATAGGAACCTTGATCAGGGGACCTCTTGAACACAAAGAGCACCCAAATATCCTTCGATTGTGGTGGCCTGAAGGCCTGCTGAGGCCAGTGACAGAAGGAACTCCATTGTAGTGGTGGGGCAAGAGATGGGGTCAATCTCGCTCTGCCTGCACTACACCTTAAAACCTTCTCCACCTGCATGCGTACAAAGATCTTGTAGATGGTATGGGTGCAGCCAGCAACACCTTGATCACCTCTCAAAGAGGTCCCAGCCATATCACATCCTCTCAAGAGCCACGCATGTAGGTTGAGGGACTCCAGGCCCGGGTGAAGCACCTGGCCCCCTGACTGGATTAGGAGTTCCGGCCGCTGAGGCAACCGAAAAGGTGGACAGATGGTTAGGTCCAGGAGATCAGAGTACCACATCCTCCTCACCCAGTCACAGGGAAGGCGTAGGGGAGAGGGAAGGTCCAGTCCACCAGAAACGTGTTACCTAGCACACCGTACGCTGTGCATTCCCTAGAGCAAAACGGTCTTCACTGCCTGTTGGACTCAGTGGGAAACAGGGCCACCATTGGGGTACCCCAGCAAGAGAAGACCTCTAAGAATTCCTGGCACATTTTGCACGTGTGTGAGACCATGCTCTGCCTGCTCAGAGCATCCGCCAAACTGTTCTATGTCCCCACCAGAAACTGCTAAGACTAAGATCCAGTTCTCCAATAACCAGAACCACAGCTCCAACGCCTCTCTGCAGAGGGGCCAGGAGTACATGAGTACATGCAAGTCCTCGCAGGGAGCTCCCAACCCTTCAGAGATGCATCCGGGGCCACTCAGGCCTGAGGCCAAGGTGGCCAGAAGGGTTCCCCCGCCATGAGATTGCTGGAGTCTGCCCTCCAGTCAAGGTTGTTGACCAGTTAGCTGGACACCTTGAGGGGGGATCCGAAAGGGCTCCAAGGTACTGTGACCATTGACCCCTTAGGAGCCACTTTAGGGATCATATGCGCAGCCTGGTGTCTGGCACTAGAAAAATACAGGAGGCCAGGAGACCTAAGAGGTGGAGGAAGGAAGCCACTGGCAATGAGTCATGGTTCCGGAAAAAGTGGACCATCTGTGCCAAGCTGTTACTTCCCCTGGGAGGAAAAGCCTTCCCTACCAGAGTATCTAGGACTGCTCTGATGAACTGGAGCCTTTGGACTGGCATCACATGGGACTTCAAGTTCAGGGAGAAGCACAGTGTGTGCAGTAGCAAGCAGGTGTCCTCCAGAGGAGACAAAACATACCCCGCCGACTTGCCTCGGATCAACCAGATGTCCAGGTATAAGAATACGTGAACCCCAGATGTCCTGAGGTGATCCACAACTACTGCCATGAGCTTGGTGAAGACCCTTGAGGTGGAGGTCAGCCAACAGGGAAGCACCTTGAACAGTTCTACGCTCAACTCCTATGAGTAACCTCAGGAACTTCTTGTGCTTTTGATGAATAAGCATCCGGCAGATCTATTGACACCAGCCAGTCCTGAAATTCGAGAAAGTGGAGAATTTCTCTCAACATCACCATCCCAAACTTGTCATTCCTCAGGAACTTGTTCAAGGCCCTGGGGTCCAGAATGGGACAGAGACCGCCTCCCTTCTTGGGCACCATGAAGTACTGGGAACAACCCGATCCGCTCTGGTGGCACCTCTTCTACGTCACCCTTCAACGGGGTGCTCAGTTCTTCATGGAGCTCCTGTCCCAGTTGGTTGGTGGTCTGTCTGGTGGTCTTAAGGGCAGACAGTAACCCGACCGAACAAGCTGTAGGGCCCAGGCATCGGGGTGGTGATCCGCAATTGGGGCCAATGCTCTGCCAACCATCCACCAACTGATAACTTGTGGGAGGGGAAAATCAAAGTAGCTTAGGAGGCTTGGGTCGCCACCGTCACTGCTTGTAGCCCCTTAGAAGCCCCCCTCTTGGCCCCTTCGGGGGGGGGCAGAAAACACTTCAGTCCTTGCCTGGCCGGTGGGAGTTGCGCTGTTCTGCCATAAGATGCATATCCCCTGTAGCCTCTGGCCCTGAAAGCGAAGCTGACTGCAGGTTTGGCAGGCTGCGCAGCCAGGGCTAACTATTTTGCACATATTTTCGGTTCCTTAATTTTCTCCAAGGATTCACCGGCTTTCTGGTAGAACTGGAACTTGCCGTTGAAGTGCATGTCCAGTAACCTGTTTTGGACATTAGGCGAAAAGCCTGAAGACCTCAAATAGGCCTGCCTCCTTAGCGTTCTACTCTGCCATTGAACGGCCCCGTAGTCGGCCACATCCAGACTGCCTGGCCACCTCTTTGCCATCCTCCAACAGCTGTAAGAAGCCCTCGTGCATTTCCCCCTCAGGGATGTACTGCGAATCATTCTTCACTGCCGTCCAACGACAGAAGGATTATTTGGAAAACTACTAGCCACATTTGTGGTCTGGAGAGCTATGAAGCCTGATGTAAAAACCTTTTTGGCATCCATTTTCTTAGCTTCTCTGTCTAGTGGCAGATTAGAAGTGGAAGAAGCTGATCTAGATGAGACTGTAGCAGCTTGAAGGACAAGCCCTTCAGGATAAGGGTGAGAGGAGAGGAATGAAGGGTCACCTCTTGCCGGCCTATACTTCCTAGTCATGGTGGAGCTGACTGGGCGGAAAGGAGCAGGGACGCCGACAGGGGGAGAGAGGGGGGGGGGGGGGGGGGGGAATCATAGGATCCGCAATTGCTGGATTCAGAGGCATGTTGCATTCTGTAACTGGACTTTCGTTCAATATATTTGTCGGGTCATACCCTGGTAACTGTCACTGCTACAGATTGCAAACCCAAAGTGTTTATCAACCTTTCCACAAATGCCATGAACTTGGCATGGTTCTGTGTATAGGGCTGGCTTTAAGTATCCAAACTGCTGGCCTCGTGAAGCCCCTGAGCTAGTTCTAGAAGTGGAGTGTGGTCAAAGTATTAGCCGCCACCTGTTCCCATGAAAATGGGGTCAAAGTCTCTGGTCATCCGCATTGAAAATGGGCGACAAATTGCCAGAAACAAAAAACATCGGGCAGTGGGGGGGGACAAAAACTGTCTTGCCAAGTGTAGAGGGCTTATCCTTCGGTGCAGATAGTGTGGCTGTCGATGTCGACCATGGCTGTGAGGCCGGTACGCTGGCACCTTGAAATGCACAGGAAGGACCCGGCAGAGGGCCTCGACGACTCCTTCAGCATCAAGCTCTAAGGTTTTCTTGACATCACCACTAGGGCTCGTGAGGGGTCTGTAAAACAGAGTGCTGCTCTTGGCTCCGAGGTCTTCTGCTGGGGGAAGGGGGGGGGGGTAGTCTAGCAGGGAGTTTTTGAAATTCTCCAACGCCCATCAACTGATCGGCCCAGCCAACGATTTACCTCGTTCCGTGAACGAATCGGAGTCCCGACGATGGCAGTGGTGCCTCTTCTTGCGGGATGAGGCAGTGTGGCTCCTCGAATGGGACCGTTGGAGGTAAGACTTTAATAAGCTATCCCAGTGATTAGCAGATCCCCCAACTCTTCGTATCAGTCTGCACTACTCAGAGATCTTGGTAGAGTGGCAGAGCAGTCAGGCTCATCTTAAGAGGAAGATGTGAGCTGTAGGTAAGTACACTGAACCTAGTTAGTAACGCACAAACGCATACATTTATATTAACCCCTTAAGTGCCAATGACAAGGTATCTCATCCTTGGAATTCCCTCCAGGGTGCCAAGGACGAGATAGCTTCTCCTTTTCGGCACTCTGTTTTGAACGATCCTTGCAAAGCAGGGATCGCTCAAAACAGTAATCCAACCCCTCGGCTTTGTGAGGGGGAGGTCCCCCCTCACTGCCAGGGGGTTGGATTACCTTCAGTTTCACGTCGGTGTGCATAAAGCACACCGACGTGAAAGTAATTTTCACTGCGGCAGCCAATTCGGGCTGCTGCGGTGAAAACACAAGGCGAGTCTCCACCTTTCTCCCCCTCGATCTCCGGCTGTATTTCAAGCCGGAGATTGAGGGAGGTGTTGGAAAGGGGAAGATTCTCCCCTTTCCAACGACACATTTTGTGAAAGCATTGCTGGGCGCGGATAGGGAACAGAGCGCTCGATCCGCGCCCAGCAATGCACACTAGACACCAGGGATGTCTTTCAATGCGTGGGGGAGGTGGGGGCTGCATACAGTAAGCAGCCCTCCCCCCTGGCCCCCAAAGCGTGGGGACACATGTGCAGACCCTGGGGCATATGGCTGATCTGCCCCTAGGGAAGGGGGCAAAATTAAAAAAAATTAAAAAGGAAATTCAACGGGGATGAGGGTGAGGGGGTCCTAGACACCAGGGATTTTTTTGGCCCCCGTGAAAGGGTGGTGGCCCTCCCCTCCCACACCAAGTGGAAAGGGGGGCCACCCCTTGTAGCCCTCCCTGGGGGCAGATTGCTGCCCCCAAGGCAGGAGTACATGAGGTGCCCCCCCCATCAAATTGGAGGGTGGGGGGAGGACCACCAGGAATAAGTGTGCAGGCCCCCCAAAAGATGGGGCCTGCAGGTTAGGGCCCCCCTGGGGCAGATGGCTGATCATCTGCCCCCAGGGAAGGAGCAAAAAGAAAAGGGGAAAAAAAAAAAAGGAGATTTGGGGTGGGGGCACTAGCCACCAGGGATTTATTTTACAGAAAAGTGGGGTGGCCCTCTCCCCCTCACCCCAAGGGGAAATGGGGGCACCCCTTGTAGCTCTTCCTAGGGGAAAATATCTGCTCCTAGGAAGGGGCATTTGACCCCAGGGAGGGCTGGATGAGATGCCCCCACTTGCATATGGCGTGTTTGGTAGGGGGGGGGGGGGGTGTCACCCGACATTACATTAGAAAATTACCTGGCGGTTTAGGGTGCACCTCAGCCCCCCTCCCTCCCCAAAGTGCAGCCTGCCATCCATTTTTAATGTTTTTCTTGGTTTACCAAACTTGCCTTGGTGCAGAGCGGCACATTGGTGTGCCAATCTGGCCCCAGGGTGCCAAAACCTTACTGCCCCACCCACTGAGCGGCCTGTCCCACATTTGTTGGTAGCCCTCTCCCCCCCACCCCAAATGGAAAGGGGGGGGGGAAGTGTACCTCACGCAGCCGTTTGTAGGAGGCCCAGGGAGGCCTGCATGAGGTGCCCTCGCCACCCATTTGGGGTGAGGGGGGAGAGGGCCACCAGAAATTGTGGGACAGGCCCCCCCAGTTGGTGGGGCATTAAGGTTTGGGCACCCTGGGGCCAGATTGGCACACCAATGTGCCCCTCTGCGCCAAGGGGAGTTGGGTTAGTCAAGGAAAAAAGTGAAAATGGTGGAATGCAATTTAGGGGGGCTTTGGGGCACATCAAAGCAACTGGGAATTTTCTAATGGGACGTGATGTGACCCCCCCACACCCCTCACCCGCAATGGAGTGGGGGCCATGTAATGCAGCCCTCCCTGGGCACAGATATCTACTCCTAGGAAGGGACGCCTGAGCCCAGGGAAGAGTGCAGGTCAGCCCCCCCCTTATCTGCCCCCAGGGAGGCAGACATGAGATGAGCCGCCCCCTCCAATTGGGGTGGGGGTGGAGAGGTGCACCCCTTCACATTACAAAATTCCCCAGCAGTGTAGGGTGCCCCTCAGCCCCCCCTAAAGGGCAGCCTGCCAATTTCAATATTTTTCTTTGTAAACCAAACTTGCCTTGGCGCAGAGGGGCACATTGGTGTGCCAATCTGGCCCCGGGGTGCCCAAACCTTACTTCGCCACCCACTGGGGGGCCAGTCCCACAATTTTTGGGGACCCTCTCCCAACCCCAAAAGGAGGGGGGTGTACCTCACGCAGCCATTTGTAGGAGCCCCAGGGAGGCCTGCATTTGGGATGAGGGGGTAGCGGGCTGCCAAAACCCACTGGGGGACAGGCCCCCCAGTGGGTGGGGCAGTAAGGTCTGGGCACCCTGGGGCCAAGGGAGTTGGGTCACCAAAGGAAAAAGGAAAAATGGTGGAACGCATTTTAGGGGGGCTGTGGGGCACCCCAAAGCAACAAGGAATTTTCTAATGGGACGGGGCATTGACCCCCTCCCCCCACCCGCAATGGAGTGGGGGGCCATGTCATGCAGCCTTCCCTGGGCCCAGATATCTGCTCCTAGGAAGGGACGCCTCAGCCCAGGGAGGAGTGCAGGACAGCCCCCGCCACCCCCCCAGTTATCTGCCCCCAGGGAGGGCTACATTTTGCTGGTGTGACCGTAGGCAACATGTTTTTTGTTTTGTTTACAGCTTTTTCTGAGCAGCTGCAACATTGTGTACCTTTTTTTTATTATTCTATGGTTAGGGCCCACTGTCAGTGAGGTGGGTGAGACGGGCTGGATTGTTGGTGGTGTGGGTGGGAATGGGCTGTCTGGGCAGATCTGTTGGCTGGCTGGTACACAATTGCAGGGGCAGGCCACAAATTGCCCCCATGCCAGCAGAAAATTGGTGTTTCCCTGGGAGTGGATCCCTCCCATGTGGGTTGTCCGTCGGCAAGCCCAGGCTCCACCTCTGGCTGTGCTACGTTACAGATGTCACCTCCAGGGAGGAATGGGGATCCTGCCGGGGCTCCCTCGAGCTGCTGCTGTGCTTAGGGGACGGTACACCCACATAGTACATGGATGTCCAAGGCCAGGGACATCACCTCCAACTGCCCTGGAGTTGCAGCTGGGCTGCATTACAGCTTTTCCCTTCGGGGACGTATTGGCACACTGCCGGACTCCCTGGTGGGGAGAAGCTGTAACGCAAGGCAGCCATGGCTCCAGCAAAGTCGGCAGTAATATCCCTGGCCTTGGGCACCCTTCTCCCATGTGTTTCTTTGCCAGAGGTTCTGGGTAATCCATTCTGGGCCGATTTGCATAAGTCAGACCTCTGGATTCCCACGGGTGTCCTCTTTTGGGAAATGCATGGGGTTCCCTGTTTTCCTTGCTGACTTCGACACCCTAGGCCCAAATCTGTAGGTTGGCCACATCAAGAAAATGTGCAGTGCCGAAAGGCTTGGGGTTACCAGTGGGTTACCCTTTTCCTTTTGCGCCCCCGGTAGGGGCACCCACACGTGAGGTACCTTTTACATCGGGACACGTGTGGGGACGCGGGAAGGTAGGCCATGTGATGTTGGCGGTGTGTTTTGGTGGGTGGCCAGAGTGAAATGTCTGAGAATTGTCTTCATTTCTAGCCAATTTCAGAGACATTGCCATCTGTCCACTCACCGAAAAACATAGCCATCAACAGATGTCATACCTTCCCGCATTCCCACAGGTGTCCGATGAAAACGGTACCTCACATGTGTGGGTGCACCTACCGGGGCGCAAAAGGAAAAAGGCTACACCACTTGTAACCCCCAAAGTGTTTGAGGAGACAACCTACAGATTTGGGCCTAGGGTGTCCAAGCCACCAAGAAAAACAGGGAACCGCATGCATTTCCGAAAAGAGGACATCTGTGGGAATACGCAGAGGTCTGACTTGTGCAAATCGGCCCAGAATTTATTACCCAGAAACCCAGGCAAAGTCCGAAATGTGTTTTCGGCTTTCCCCTTGGCGCCCAGGTAGGTGCACCCACACACATGCGAAGTACCGTTTTCATCGGGACACCTGTGGTAATGCGGGAATGTATGACATTTGTTCTGTGTAGTTTTCATAACGTTTCCACCCATTTGCTGGTGCCCTTTGTCACACAACCCTTTAATTTCCCAAATGTGCCCTACATTTAGTCGCTGCTTTAGGCACCATACACTTTTGTAACCTGCAGAAGTCACCTACAATAGAAAAGGTCTGCCTGTGCTCTTTCAAAAAATGTATGCTTGCCATTCCTCACCACATTGGTTTTTCTGATTTACACATACTAAGTACGTCTGATCAGTCCGTAAGCATAAAACTCCTGGGTACCATGGCTCAGTGTTTGGCTTGTGGTATTGCTTGTTTTGGGGAAACTACACAAAATGTGCGCTTTCCTAACTGCAAGAGTTGGGGGAATATTGCAGAGCATTTATTTTCTCAAAATTCATAGAAGCCATTGCCGTACCAAGCCAACCATGTCCACCACATACCTTTTTTCGGTAATTTTCCCGCTTTTTCCCCAAACTATGGCATTTTCCACTACCTAGTTGTAGCCCGACCTGCGCAAATCCTCCTTCCTAAACTTGGAATTTTGTCTACTTCTCAGAAATATATGCCTTTTTGTCCTCCAATTCGGCTTTCCTAGCCTTTTCTTCCATTCCGTCCATGCATGTCCAATTGGCAAAAATGGACAAAATCACAGACCTTTCAAAACAGTTGATTAGCACATCAAAATAATGTTTTTGTTGCCACTCAACCTTTTCTTGAAAGCCAGGAAATTTGGGAATTCAGCACAAACCATTTTTTCCTAGCTCTTACAAGGAAAAAACCTGATCATTTTATTTGCATTTTTTGAAAAAAACACAACATTTTTTGCCCTTTTTGGTTATTTTCTCTGGCCCCCTCCCCCCCATAGCAACCTAAAATTCCTGGGTGGCGTTACGACCGCCTACATGTGGGAAAGAAAGGGGCCACATTTGGCCGAGATCTCATTTAACAAAACAGTTACAAGGCATTGAAATGAGACATACTGAAATCACCAAAAAAGGCCTTGGCACTGGGGGGGGGCATGGCACTTAAAGGGTTAAAAAAAATACATTTTTATCATATTTACACAAGAGTCACTTTTACATACTTCACAATACTTTCAAAAGGCCACTTCTCAATTGGTAGATGCTGAGCTCTAGACCTGACCTCCGGATTCTTTGGTCTGATGACGAAAGGCAGGACAATGGACGGGATCTCTCAGCAGCAGTCTCGAGGGACGACCTCTGGCATGGCTTTCAGCAACTTCTTTGTTCACTGAAGTTTTGGCACCTCCTCTGCAACACCAAAGGACGCGATTCGCCCGGTCTATCTTCTTCAGTTCCTGCAGTCCCACACTGAGGGGGGTCTGGTTAAGATGGTTTGTGTCTCTGGCGTGTCCTTGAGGGCTCGGCAAAGACTAGGACAGATTCTGCCTTTCCAACACGATGCTCTCAAAATGGGAAGCAGGTCTCCTGGTATTGGGTTACTGCAGCTCTGGAAACTCACAGGACCTTGGGAGATGGCTTAAATCAAAGTTAGTCGTCAGCCTTTTTCCCACAAGTCAAAGAGAAAGTCTTCTTCTGAGTTACTCGGTCGCTGTTAGGCAAGATTGTATATAGTAACCCTGTGGGAGACTACACCAGCCTTGTCCTCTTGGCAATAGGTAATCCAACCTTTGGTATAGGCCTGTACTACACAAAGTGGTAGAGTGACTGAGCAGCCAGGCTTATCTCAAGATGGGCCAATGTGAGATGTAGGGTTGTAACAGATTCACAGTTGCAGGTATTCAAATAACACTTATACTCAAGGTTTATTAAAATAATTATTTATTAATTTAAGTCTGTTTTAAAATAAGACGTCTTTAGAAGGGGGCAATATGCAACACTTAAATATACTTCAACAATACACTTCTTCATTTCAATTAAGTAGGTAGATACCCTTTTGGGATATCACACGCACACTTCCTACACCTGGAGGTGACCTCAATTACTAGGACACTGGACATTAATATATCACGGTTTACACTTAAAATGCACTACTGAAGTTATGGCAAAAAGGAAACGGTTAGGGGAGGAAACCAAGTTTAACAAGTTCTCCAAACAGGTATGTACTTCACAATCCCCCCCAAGGAAATATAGGTTAACCCTTTCCCAGCTATACAAGTTGGGTATGTATGACTTTTTGGACAGCCAGTTAAACAGAGGGTAAGAAGTGTCTTCAGGGAGCCAGGCCAGCCAATATCAATTGACCAAAGTCTAGGGGAGCTGAGGCACTTTTTGAAGAATAGCACACAAGTCTTGCACAATGCTAAAGAGAGTTTTTATAGTAAAAGAATCCCTGTTGGGCCAAAGCTGGGAGGCTTGTGAAAAAGCAAAGATACATGCACCTCCGCAAAAGGTAGCAAATGCAAGGCACCAGGGAGAGCAAGCAAGCTACACAAAAGAGGTAAGTACCCCTAGTTACACAGTACCTTGAGTCTGAAGACAAGGTCCCTGCTGGCTTCTGTTCCGGTTGTAGTTCCTGCAAATCCTGCTGCTGGGCCTCAGTCATGGGGAACAAGAGCAAGGACGTCTGAGGACTCCTGCACTACGGTTTGGAGGTCAGCAGCAGCAATGGGCACAGTCCAGATTAGAAGGTGTCAGCTACTCGCAAATAGCACCACCGCTGTTCTTGGACACCCTTTGGACTTTCCTTGCCTTCTGGGGTCCACCACTATGTTGAGGTGGCTCAGGCTTGGTTAGTCCGGCTTCGGGGGGAGTCCGGAGGATCTTCCTGGAGCTCGGGTCCAGCTTAAAGGAATCGTCCTGGTGTTCCTGTCCCCTGGCACTCCGTTCCTGCAGCAGCAAAGAAGTACAGCCAGCAGAGGGGGCTTCCAGGCAAGTTCGTCTTGGCGCTGATTGGTCCCACCAACCCAATGGGAGAAGTCCTCCTTTCCGGGGATCTCTAGTCGATTACAAATTCGGACCTTCAGTACTGCAGTAGGGCTTCACCGGGCAAACCAACGGTCCAGGAGGGTGCAGCAAGCTTCTCTTCGTTTCATCTCGGGTTCCTTCGTCCAGTGGTCGACACTGCCTTCCTTGCAAAAGACCTCCCCTTTAATACAAGTTTCACCCATTCATTCACAGCCTAGCTGTCACTCACAGCAGGGTGGCTGTCCTTGAAGGACAGCCAGCCAATCACCTTTGTGTGCATGTCTGTAACCAAGGAGACGAAGCACAGAGTTTCGGGAACCTCCGTTGCTTCCTGCCCTAACAGATAGGCTGAAGCCAGAGGCAGGTTTCACCAGTGAATCCCGCTAAAGACAAAAACGAACAAAAGGACCAAACCTGGTTTGGAGCGCAGAGTAAATCTCAAGAAGGAGCTCTCCAACAAGAAATGGTGAAAACAAAAGACCAGGGCCATTTTGACAAAATGGGCTCCAATCGGTGCAATACTGCAGCTGAGGATTCAGCCTGCGGTAAAAACGCACACTGGTAGGAAAATTAAACCACTGCCACCAGCCATTAATTGCAGAAAGGCTAACATAAAAAATGTTACACGAGAAGGTAGACAAAGCGGAAACAAAGTAACCCTTCCAGCACTAAGTAAGATAGTGTGTGCTGGGTCTACAAAGAGAAAAGGGTAAGTAAAGTCAATTTCACTTTACTACTCTTGTAAACAGTTTATCCAAGAGAAGGTATTTAAACCTTTGAGAGATTCAAAGACCTTATCTATGACACTGCACTGAGGGTCCTGTGTGTCAATGCAAAGAGATGATGCCTACAGAGTTTGTCAGACTCCAAAACCAAAAGAAACAGAGCCCAAGTTAAATAAAAATACACATGAGAGAGTGAGAAAAAGGGCTCATTCACTCCAGGATATAAATTAAAAGTCCTAAAGTCCAGCAAAAGAGCTAGGTGTCTCCAAGGTAAAAGGGAATTAACACAGAAATGATAATTCTCCCTAACAGTCACACATAAAACTGGGTCAGGACAGCAGTGGTCGCTTCAGTGTTGCAAAGCTTCTGCAGGCGTCTCTGATATTCCTTCAGTTACTTCAGCTTCCAGTGGTCCAATTGCTTTTCACTCCAGGAGCCTCGACTTTCATGCAGTTCCAGCACTCACTCGTGTGCAATCTTCAACAGTTTACAGAAATTGCCATTTGGCTGCCCAATCAGGGCAGCAAGACCCCCAGTGCTACCTGGTCCCATTCAGGCACTCTGGCAGACAAAGGACAGGGTGGTGGAAAACTCCTCCCCCCTCTTCCTGCCTGCCCAGACACTCTGGAGCCTAAGCGCAGACACAACTAGGAGATTGTCTATGTGACTAAAATGGCCCAGGAGCAGGGGATACTAGGTATCCCTTTGGCACTCCACATAAGGTGGTCTGTGCCAATCTCTCAGACTATAAAGTTTTAGGAGAGATACCAAGTGTCTCTCAATCCGTAAGAACTGTAGTTACTCGAGGATACTACAAAATAATTTCAAAGGAGGAACCTAAGGGTCCACAGCAACACTGCCCATAAGGGCTGCAATAGTAAAATACATCTGCCTTTAAGCGTTCTGGAGGAAAATGGACTCCATACGATAGGTAAAATACAAAGAATAGAGTTCCAAAAGACAGAGCCCATAAGAAGGAATGAGTGGAAAAAGGCACCACTCATTGAGGATTTCAGAAAAAGGACCAGAAATCTAGCAGAAAGTGCTGGGGGTCTAGCTAGGAGAGGGGATGAACCATGAAAATGATGAATCTCCCCAACACCTGCATTCTGAGCCATCGCACGACATACGGCAACCTTGCTCGGTTGCAAAACCCTGGGACCTCGAGCCATTGTGTGGTGCATGGTCTTCCGAAGTTCGAATCAGTCTGAAACTTTGGTGGCCTCCTCCTGGCTCTCCAGAGACAAGATTCAAATCCCTGAAATCCGCTCACCAGAGTGCAGGACCGAGAGTGTGAAGAGAATCAGACTGACTATATTAGTTTGTCACCTAGCTGCTGTAAAAAGGCACCAAATCCACAGAGCCGCAAGAATCTAAACTATCCATTGCTGGAAGACTCCTCTGACGAAAGCTGCTGCAAGTTCCCATCCAGTGTCCAGTTTTTCGTCACCAGACCAAGAATCCAGGAACTGGGTCATGTGCTGCTGCATCCTGAAGGCATCCACTCAAGCTCTTTTCTCCTAAGGTACTGTGTGGGGTTGGTTAATACTTACCTTAAGTCTGATGTGAATCCTGTGAGGCTGAGCGGGTGATGTGTGGTTGGGACTTTGCCCATACCACTTAACCAGGCCTAATGCTGGAACGCATCCGGGGAGCCTTCTCATAAGTCCCTGAACACTGACTCTGAAAGTGAATACTTATTTGTTGAAGAAGAACTCCTATGGAACGTTGATTTCCTACAATTGAAACCTTCATATAGCAGGAACCTAAAGCAATAGGGTCCCTCCTCTGCCTCTGAGAAAATTCATCCAATAGACTAGGGAAGGACTGGGTAAGAAAACACGTCTTTAAAACTATAGTAAGTGTAAAAGTACCTACTTCCTCAAAGGATTAGTGTGGTAAGTATCTCTGTGATTGAAGTTGTTACAAAGTGTCCTTAAATTATACTTCCCCTTTCAGTTGCATTGTGCCCTCTAAAAAGTATACAAGTTGCTTTACTTACTTTGAATGGTGTTACCCCCTTCTGAAAAGTAACAAGTGTTGGTACTGTTTAATCATTGCTTAACTGAAGGAGTATAAAGCTTACCAATAGGCAAGGAAGTAGATAATACCCAGTGAGTCTCCACCCCCCCCCCCTTTTTCCGCCAGGTCACTTACAAAGCAATTTGCCCAGGACTTTAATTTGCACCCCACGCTGGTGCATACCACACATGTGCGAATTAGAGTGCAGCTAGAGAGCAATATGGCCAAAGGACAGGGCTTAACCCACATGGGATGGGCTTTTCAATTATATAGCCCTTCAAATGCCATTATGCGGTAAAAAAAATAAATACATTTAAAAAAAAGGGTACACCAGGCAGTCATAGGCACATTTAAAAAAAAGTCAATTCTCAATGACATTATGTCTCTGTAGCAAGGACTTTACAATAATGCTTAAAACTCCTAATTCCCAAAGATGAAACTGTCAAGACTAACATGGACACCAAGCTGATAATAGGCTACTTCTAGCCACAGTACTTACTCGATCACAAAGTATTGCTAATTTATTATCAAAACAATGACTGATCAATTATATATTTCACATAGTACGAATCAAGGATTACCCAGTTCTGTTGCAGCTCCCATAAAGAATGTAACTAATGACATCTGAAAAGTCCTGTGGGTGGAAAGTGTTGCTGGGCGTTTTGCTCATGTGGCTTCGGATAGCGGACGAGATCTCTTGTATTTCTGTATGGTTGCCATTACTGCACAATATGAAAAAGAACAAAAATTACACTTACATAAAATATACAACTTTTCTAATTGAAATGAAGGCAATTCACTCTTAACTTCTGCAGGTTCAGCAGTTTGAGACAAGATAAAGATATTATCAATGTGTTTACTGTACAGGCTGTAAATGTTCTTTTGAAAAAGTAGCTTTTTAAAGTATTAACTGTTCAAATGTAAATTACAGATTCAATGCATTTAACGTCAGCGTATAGAAGAGCAGATGCAGTGGCGAATGAGAAAAGCACCATTAAAGACCGGAACATTTTCCTAAACTAAAACAATGTCCCTTTGAAAATTTACTTTGTACTCCACCTTGTAGAGCACTTGGAACTAGATGATTAAACAAGTTACATCACACAAAAAAGGTAGGAAGAAAAACAAGATCACTATTCACAAAGAAAAAGGGAACCTTTGGAAAAACAACCTCATAACAATAAAAATAAACAAGATGGTACCTCAACACAACGTCTAGAGGAACAGACTTCAAAAGTTTGCCAAAGGCTTGTCGGACACGGGTTCCACTGTAGACAAGTTGAACACGGCATACATCGACACACCTGCATGAAAGGCAAAAGCAACAATTTGCACAGTGAGTGAAAAATGTCCTCTGTATCATGGAAAAATTACTCCTTTACAACGCTTCATACCTTTGAAGAAGATCATCAGGCAGAGACGATGATAAGGTATGCAGGCTACTGCAGGCTTGGAGGCAGATGGTCATGTCTTCAACAAGTGCTTGTAAAGTGCAAATAAAAAAGTTCAGTTTCATTGTCTTTGTTAACGTTGCAGTTAAAATGCACATTTTCGCAGCAGAATACATTTGCATACACTAGAGAAAAGTTTTAATTTCAACCAGTAACTGCATCTAGGAATAAGAAATATTGCATCTCAGTGGTTGCCATGATTGAAAAGCAAATTAGAGATAGTCATGTCAAGACAGGACACAGTGCCTTTTTGAGCGCTTAACTATCAATGGGTTCCACCTAATGTCAAGTCCAGTGACAACTTGATAAATTATTGCGTCACTACTGTGCTTCGTCTCCCTCCTATAAAGTGGCAATTCTACTAATCTGATACAACCATTGGTCGATTTTATCCACTTTCTGAAAACAGGTGTTCTGTTCAGTCAATGCAAGTGACCCTTTGCTAAACCGAGAACTACTTTGGTAAAATGTACAGATGGCATTGGAAGTTTTTCTCTAGAGTTCCAGAATCTTCATTTCAAAATATGAAAACCTACTACTCAATGAGTTCACACAATGTTATTTAGACTGATCGTTCTACAAATACATTTATAAATGTAGGCCTTTAGAACATACTGAAAAATTAAACTAGCAGGTAATTATAGCATACAGTACAAATATATACTATCAACAGTTATATGCAAATAACGCAAACAATGCAGGTGAGTAATGAAGATGCATGATGGCAACCAGTCCAGAGTATGTTGGGTAAGAATTAGTGCAGTCCAACTAGTGTGGGACTACACAAGACATCATGGCAATAGGTAACACCTTTTAATCTAGCCCTGTACTGCACAAGTTGGACTTAACAGCCAGGCTTACCTTAAGAGGGGTAATGTGAGCAGAGCTGTGCAATGAAACCAGTAAATAAAATATAAGTATCCAATTAAACACTTACACATTTACAGTTACATAATGTATTTATACACAAAGATATTTACAGCATTCTTTAAAAAGCAGTAATTAGCTGTAACAAATTCTCAGTTAGGATTCAATTCAAAAAGTGAAAAAAAGCAGGTGATTAATTCATTCATATGTTACACATGTTCCAGCACCCAGAGGTGACGTCATTTGAGGTCAGTATAGCATTTATATAGTATCACCTTTGCAATAATGAGTATGCCAAGGAAGGAAAGGTTAGGGATAGATCAGAACAGAGATAAGTGATAACAGTTAGATTCTCCCAGAGGAATGCAGGGCGTCTATTATCCCAGCATTAAAGTTCTCAACAATTAAAACCTGTAAGGAAACTAGCACTGCCAAAGCCAACAGGTTCAGGAGGTCGTCCTTAGGGAGCCAGGACAGCCAAAGTCAACGGACAAAGTTCGGATGCTCTTCTTAGAAATATGTTCTTAATTGGACAGTGTTCAAAAGAGAAATCACAGCAACTCAAGAGGCGTCACTTTTAGCAAGCACAATCTGTAAGGTCAAAGCAAGCAAGTTAAGTTCAACTTAGTGTAGGGTTAAATCGCACTCCCAAAGATAGAAAGCACCCATAATGGCAAAAGAATCAAATACTCCAAGCCCCACAGTACCTTGAGAATTAAGAACGTGTTCCAGATGGTTGCCTTCACGATGCAATGAAGTAGACCCTTGTTCCTGGTCGTGGTGACGAAAGGGAGGACATCTGGCGGGCTCCTGCCACAACACTCTAGAGAGGAATTCGGCAGCAATCATTTTCCATCGATTCAGCAGCTCTTTTTGGTTTTGGCACCTTTTTCTCAGCGCCAATGAAGAACGAAAAGCTCTGGTTAGGATTTCCTTGATCCCTCAATTTCTTGCTTCTGTAGGGTCCTCTGGATGCCCACGAAGATCTGGCCGGATATAGACTTCGCAAGACAATGCACTCACAAGTGGTCGCGGTACCCCTGGTATTGGGCTTCTGCAGCCTTGGAAAGTTGCAGCAAATCGGGGATTGCGCCAAAATAGAGTGCCTCAAGGCTAGTTGGTCCCACCAGCCTAAGGGAGGAAGTCTTCCTTTCCGGGTGTTCCCTGTCGATTTGAAAACTGGGACAGCACAGCTGCAGGGCTTCACTGGGCACTTTGCAGTCCAGGAGTGTGCTGCTGGCGTCTTCTCTTGTCTTCTGCTTCAGATGTTGTCCTCCAGTGGTCAACCCTGCTTCTAGTCCCAAAAACCTTGCTTTTTATGCAAGTTCCCATTCATTCACAGCCCTAGGCTGTCAATCACAGCATGGTGGCTGTCCTCCAGGACAGTCAGCCGGCCAATAGGAACTTGTTTCACTCAAGCACACCTAGAGACTTCCTGCCTTTCCAGACATATTGGAGCCTTAGCTTCAGGGAAGCCCGCCAAAGGCAAGACACACAAAGGACTCAAACCTGATGCAAACAGAGTAAAAGCCTTGAAGAAACTAAAACATAAGACAGGGGCCATTTTGAGAAGGAACAAGTTACTTACCTGTAACTGTTGTTCTCCAGCATGGGTCTGGCATGGATTCACATGCTCATGAATATTCCCCGTCGTCAGGCTGGGAATCCTCGGTAAAGAAAAAACCAGTATCAGTTTCGTTTCTGATCTGTCTTTCGTAGTAATAACCAATCACTGGTCTCTGCGTCATACTGACCACAGCCAATGACTGCCCTCTACCTAAGCACCGCCTCTGGCAGCCATCTTCAGATTTGGAAGCACGTGAAGTGGCAGTATGACCAAGTGAAGAGCCGCAGAGGGGTAGGCGGGAGGGTTCGCATGTGAATCCATGCCAGACCCATGCTGGAGAACAACAGTTACAGGTAAGTAACTTGTTCCTTCTCCAGCATGGGGTCTGGCATGGATTCACATGCTCATGAATAAAGAATAGATAGCAGTACACACATGCACAACCACGGGAGGTGGCAAAGGCTCAACATTAAGCATCACATCAAACTCAACATTAAGCATCTTACCTCCTCACCAGGCTCACCTCAGGCGAACAGGTTGCGCAGCACTGCTTGGCCGACCCTGGACTCCTCCCTGGAATCCCGGTCGACGCAGTAGAATTTCGTGAAGGTGAGCGTCGACCTCCACGTAGCAGCCCTGCATATGTCCAGCAGGGGCACACCAGATAGGAACGCCGTGGTAGCTGCGATCGCTCTGGTGGAATGGGCTCTCGGACGGCCAGGCAGCGGTCGGTTTGCCAACCGGTGACAGTACATGATACAGCCGGAGAGCCATCTGGAAATGGAAGCCTTCGAGAGAGCCTTCCCCTGATTGACAGGTCCAAAGTTCACAAAGAGTTGTGACGTCTTCCGAAAACACTTCGTGCGGTCCACGTAGAACTTCAGCGCTCTAGCCACATCCAGCGAGTGCAAAGTCCTCTCAGCCGGCGACGAAGGCGACGGGAAGAACACAGGTAACACCAAGGGTTCGTTGAGATGGAAGTCCGACGGTACCTTGGGCATGAAGGAGGGGTGCGTCCTGAGCACTACTCTCGTGTCGTGGAAAGTCAAGTACGGGGCCTTGCAGGAAAGGGCCTGGATCTCTCCCACTCGTCGTGCGGAGGTGATGGCCACAAGAAAAGCTGTTTTCCTCGATAGAAACTTCAACGGGGCCGAGTGCAGAGGCTCGAACGGAGGTCCCATGAGCTTGGTCAGCACCACGTTGAGCTCCCACGCCGGGGCCGGAGCCTTCACCGGCGGGAACGATCTGAACAGTCCCTTCATGAACTCTTTCACCAGACGATGAGACCACAAGGACGTCCGCCCCGTGGTTCTGGTGTATCGGGAGATCGCAGCAAGATGAATCTTGATGGACGCGTGTGCCAGACCAGCTTTGGCCAGCGTCAGCAGGTACGGCAGTACTTGGGGGGCCGTAATCCGTAGAGGGTTAATCTTCTGTGCGTGGCACCAGACAGAGAACCTCTTCCATTTGTGTCCGTAGCATTTAAGAGTCGAGGACGCCCTGGCCTTTGCAAGAACCTCTCTGCAATCGGCCGGTATGTCGTATCCTCCAAACTCTAGCGCTGCAGGAGCCCGGCCTGCAAGTTCAGCGACTTCGGGTCGTGGTGGAGGATGGCGCCTCCTTCCCTGGAGAGCAGATCCGCGTCCGCCGGCAGCTTGATCGGCGGGGACGCTGACAAGTCCAGAAGGTCCGGGAACCATATCTGCCTCGGCCACGCAGGTGCGACGAGGATCATCCTGCACCGTGACCTCTTGAACTGGTTGACGAGCCGGATTAGCAGAGGCAAGGGAGGGAACGCGTAGAGGAACAGGCCCTCCCAGGGGAACGAGAAAGCATCGCCCATGCTCCTCGTCTGGGGAAACCTGCTGGCGAACCTCCGGCACTTGGTGTTCGTCGCCGTCGCGAACAGGTCGATCTGGGGTGTGCCCCACCGTCGGAAGAGGCGATCCACCAGATCCTGCCGTAGTTCCCACTCGTGGCACGAGCGCAGCTCCCTGCTGAGTGAGTCGGCGATGGTGTTTTTTATCCCTGCCAGATGAAACGGCACCAGAAAAATCCCTTGGGCAAACGGCCCAATGCCACAGGTCCTGCGCCTCCTTGGACAGCGCTGGGGACCTGGTTCCGCCCTGTTTCCTGATGTAAAACATGGTGGTGGTGTTGTCGGTGAAGATCCTCACCACCTTGCCCTTGAGGGACGGAAGGAAGGACCTGAGGGCCCAAAACACTGCACGGAGCTCCAGGACGTCGATATGCAGGGACTTCTCCGTCGGGAGCCAGAGTCCCCTTGCGTGCAGATTTTCGGTGTGCGCTCCCCACCCTTCCAGGGAGGCATCCGTGGTCACGGTCTCCTGGTGGGCTGGGGTCTGGAAGTCCATGCCCGCCGTCAAATGCGCGCGGGTGCCCCACCACCGTATCGCTCGTCGGAAACTCTCGTCGAGCTTGATCCTTTCCTCGAAGCTGCCCGTCGTCTGGATCCAGCGCGCATCCAGGAATTCTTGCAACGGGCGCATCCGGAGCCTGCACATGGGAATGAGGTAGATGCAGGAAGACATCATCCCGAGGAGGGACTTGATGGACCTCACTTTGGCCGCGTCGGCCACCAACATCCGTTGCACCTTGCCCAAGAAGGTCCTGGTCCTCTCCTCCGACGGGGAGGCCAGAAGGGACACTGTGTCGAGCCTGGCTCCCAGAAACAGTGCGACTTGCGCGGGCACCAGGTGGGATTTGGCGTAGTTCACGGAGAATCCCAGGTCCGTGAGGAGTTGGACGGTCCTTGCCGTGTGGACCACGGCGAGCTCCCTCGTCTTGGCGCGGATGAGCCAGTCGTCCAGGTAGGGGTAGACGTGAATCCCCTCGCGGCGCAGCTGCGCCGCCACCGGTGCGAGGCACTTGGTGAATACCCTGGGTGCCGACCGTAATCCGAAGGGAAGGGCTTTGAACTGGTAATGACGCCCTTGGACCACGAATCTGAGGAATTTGCGGTGCCCCTTTAGGATGGGAATGTGGAAGTAGGCATCCTCCAAATCCAACGACGATAGGAAGTCTCCTTCCTCCAGCTGACCCAGGACGTGCTGGAGGGTGACCATCCGGAACTTCTGCGCCTTGATGAACTTGTTCAGACGTCGCAGGTCCAGGATGGGGCGCCATCCTCCCGTCTTCTTCTTCACGAGGAAATATCTCGAGTAGACTCCGGAGCCCCGAAGCCTCTTTGGGACGAGTTCGATGGCGCCCTTTCTGAGCATCGCCTTTACCTCCAGGAGAAGTTGAGGGACGTGAAGTTCTTTCCTGGCCACGGGGGGGACGCGCGGGCACCTTCTTTGAAACTCGAGCGCGTGGCCCCGGGCCAGGGCGTCCAGCACCCAACGGTCGGTGGAGATGGACTCCCACACGCTGACGAAGCCCGCCAGCCGGCCTCCCACCGGGGTGCTTCGGTGGGGGCCCGACCCCACGGCCGGTTCAATCCTGCTTGGGCGCGGCCTTGCCGCCTTGACCTCCTTGGCGACGACGGCGGGGTCCGCTAGACTTGCCTCGTCCTCTGTAGGCCTCTTGCGACGACGAGCGGCCCGCTTGACGGTAGGAAGCGAAACCGCCGCCGGAACCTTTGGAGGCGCCCTTGCCTCCGCCGCTCCGAAAGGGCGTCCGTCGTTGCAGGACTCCAAGGGCCCGGGCCGTCTCAGTATCCGCCTTGATGGCCTGAAGGGAATCGTCCACTGTCTTCCCAAACAGGTTGTTCCCGTCGAAGGGCATGTCCAGGACTCTGGTCTGGACGTCCTGCCGGAAATCCGTAGCTTTGAGCCATCCACGACGTCAAAGGCAAACGCCGTTGCCCAGCTGGCGGAACCCGGTGTCGGCGATGTCCGTCGCCACGGTGATGGCGTGGTCCGAGGCCACCTCACCTTCCTGCAGGATCTCAAGGGCCTCCGCCCTCTTGTCGTCCGGCAGAAAATCCAGCAGGGGAGCTATCTTGTACCAGAGCTCCCTGTCATAGCGGGCCACGATAGCCAAGGCGTAGGCCGCTTTAATCGTCGTCGCTGCCGACGAGATGACTCTACGTCCCATAGCATCCAATTTCTTTCCCTCGCCGTCCGGCGGGGAAGTCGATATGGAGGCCGCACCCCCCCCCCCGCTTTCTTCCTGGCTGCCGCGGAGACGACGGAGTCCGGGGTAGGCTGCGCCCGGAGGCACAGGGGGGCCGTGTCCGGGACCCGGTACTTTTTCTCGTACCGGTCTCTTCTAGCTGGCGTCGTGGAAGGGTTCTTGAGGAGGGAAAGGCCCTCATCCCAAATGTCGTCCAACAGAGGCACTGAGAGGACCGTCTTCCTCTTGGCCTCGCGCCGCTGATAAAGGAAGCCTTCCTTTTTCTTCTCCTCAGGGCAGAGTTGGAAAAGCTCGGAAGCCCTGGAGATCATGGAGTGGAAAGATCCGATCTCGTCGGGCGGAGAAGCTCTGGTGGGAGGCGACGACGGAAAATCCTCGTCGTATGCCTCGTCGTCCGTACCCGTCGCTGCCGTGTCAGTCCCCGTATCATCCCCTCGGGTGGACGGGGAGGAGGGCTGGAAGGGGCGCGACGGTTGAAAAGGAGGTGGTGGATGGATCCTTCTTTTCTTGGTAGGGGGAACACCAGAAGGTCCCGGTTCTGGATCCCCCGACGGGAGAGGTTCCTCCGTCGGTAACGGTAGCCTCGTCCTTATCTCGGAGCATAAGGACTGTATGGCCAACAAAATGGCCGCCGAGTTGTCTTGCGGCGCTGGCAGAGGGGAATCCGACGGGCGAGCAGGGGCCCCGTCGGTATCCTCGACGATGTCGTCGTCGTCACCTGCGTCGGGGTCCATTCCGACGGGCTGGCCTTCTTCCACGCCTAGGCCGTGGCTTAAGACCTCGATCAGCTCCTCTTCTGAGGTTGAGGCCGAATCTCCGACGCCCTGCCCCCCCTTCTTCTTCCCCACGGAGGGTTTCACGGGGGTCCTATCGATGGGCACAAAGGAAGACTCCCTCCGAGGAGGCAGGGAGATTCTGGGCCCTGAGGTCGCCACCACTGGTGCAGCCACCACAGGCTGAGCCAGGGCCGCCGCGACCGTTTCGATAGAGGGCTTGGTCGGATGGATCAAGGCCTTCACCACCTTAGGTGCGCTCACCGCCTTATCCTTGAGGGAGGGGGCACTGCCACGCTCCTCCTGTGCCTTAGAGCTCGAACGGGGCCTCTCCAGGAGCTTCGCCGGGTGCTCGGCCTTCCTCTTACCCGACCCAGAGCGTTGGCTCGTGGTTGATGGTGCCGGGGAGGGTGCGCCCTGCCTGGCGCCCGTAGAGCCCGACCGTTCGGCGCTCCCGGTGCCAGCGGACTCGCGGTGCTTGGCCTTATGTTGGGCCCCCGTCGCCGGGGCGCCCTCAAAGGTCTTAGAAGACCGCTCGGATTTCTTCTTCTTCTCGCCAGACGGGCTCTTACCCTCCAGCCAGTTGGCGAGACGTTGATGGCGGTCCTTCATGGTCCGTTCCGACATGTTGCCGCAAAACGCACAGTCCTTCTCCACGTGCGTCTTGTCCTCATGAAGGCAGTAAAGGCAGAAAGAGTGTTCGTCCTCCTTGAAGACGTTCTGCAGCTGGCATCCAGGGCAGACCCTGAACAGCTTTCCGGGCGTCGAGCTTCCCTTCTCCTGGGCCATCTCCGAGACCGGGCCTGAGAAGCTTCTGGATTCCTCCGAAGTGTAGCTCGACGAAATCTTCACCCTTGAGGGGCACAGATGAATCCGACACGGGTCCCCGTTGATCGGATGTTGGATCGGTGGAGCTTGAGGCTCTTTGACCGAAAGAATCGAAGTTTTTTTGTGAAAAAAGCGCGAAAAAAGCACTAACGCTCGAGAGCAATAGCACGAGGATCCCAACACATGAACGTGCGGTAAAAATCTGAAGATGGCTGCCAGAGGCGGTGCTTAGGTAGAGGGCAGTCATTGGCTGTGGTCAGTATGACGCAGAGACCAGTGATTGGTTATTACTACGAAAGACAGATCAGAAACGAAACTGATACTGGTTTTTTCTTTACCGAGGATTCCCAGCCTGACGACGGGGAATATTCATGAGCATGTGAATCCATGCCAGACCCCATGCTGGAGAATATTCACCTTTGGAAGCACTGAGGTATCAGCCTGCAGATATGGGTCATTAGGTAGTAAATAAAGAAACCACTGCCAGCAGCCATTCAAGTGAGTTAGTTTAACAAAATGTTACATGAGGAATGGGTTATTACTATGTAACCCCCCCAGCGCCCCACAAAGGGTGGTGTGTGGTGGACCCATTAAGTACAGGTAAGTAAGACAGGGGTCAGCTTACTATTTTTGGGGAAGGTGCTGTGTGTCACAATGCAAAAGCAGATGCCTATGGAGTTTACCAGAAAGTAAGGAACAGAGAAAAGCATAGTCCTGTAAACACAGGAGTGAGAAAAAGTTCCCACTCAGGAGTAACATTTAAAAAGCCCAGAGTCCAACAAACAAGCTGGGGGTCTCTAAGGTTAAAGGGAATTGGCACAGAAAGGACAATTCTCCCCAACACAAGTCACCAACCATGCACAGGACCTTTTTGCCACACTTTTGATTCCTTTGCCCATACCATATGCCAGTATTTAAAAGTTCATGCTGGCTGTGCCCAGATCTCTCCATGCATGCTGCAGCAGCAGTATATGCCAGTATTACTCTACAAGGCCTCCCATCCAGTACAAAATGCCATGACACAGAGGGTATATCTAGATTGGTTATACCAAGATATGCTAGATTACCATGCAATCACATTTATGTTCACTTTTCACTTGCATGCAAAGTGCAAAAATGCCATGACACACAAAGAATATATGTTTACACTGGAGCCACCAATGTAAGCCACATTAGTGCCGTTTGATTTATTCTTGATGCTACATTAAGAAAATGTATGCAAACTGATCGTTGTCCCAGTCTGCAGGAAGTTAGGGAGGGTCCCGAAACATCTGTCCTTTGTCTCTAGGAACTGGTTTCACTCAGGCCCACCTATTGGCCGGCTGTCCTGGAGGACAGCCACCCTGCTTTGTGACAGCCTATGGCTGTGAATGAATGGGAACTTGCTTAAAAAGCGCGGTTTGTGGGACTAGAAGAACAAGAGTCCACCACTGGAGAACAGAATCCAAAGCAGAAGACGAGGGAAGACACCAGCAGCACCCTCCTGGACCACAAAGTGCCTGGTGAAGCCTTGCAGCTGTGCTGACCCAGTTTTCGAATCGACAGGGAAGACCCCATAAGGTCTTCTTCCCTTATGCTGGTGGGACCAACTAGCCTCGAGACAAACTATGTTGGCGCAACGGCAACACCCGACTTGCTGTGACTTTCCATGGCTTCAGAAGCCCAATACCTAGGGTGCCTCGACTACTTCTGAGTGCATTGTCTTCGAAGTCCGAATCTGGCCAGATCTTCGTGGGCATCCCACAAGCAAGAAATCTGCGTTCAGAGTCCACGAACAAGGGATCAATAAAATCCTAACCAGAGCTTTTCGTTCTTCATTGGCGTTGAGAAAAAGGCGCTAAAACCACAGAGCCACTGAATCGACAAATCTATTGCTGCCAAGTCCCTCTCTTGAGTGCTGCTGCAGGAGCCTGCCAGACGTCCTCACTTTGGTCACCATGAACAAGGACCAGGAAAAAGGGTCAACTGCATTGCAAAGGCAACCAGCTGGAACACTTCATTTTCAAGGTACTTTGGGTATTTTATCCTTTCACCATTAAGGGTGCTTCCTTCCTCTGGGAGTGAGATTTAACACAACACCAAGTTGACCTCAATTTACCTGCATTGGCCTTACAGCTTGTGCTTTCTAAAGGGGACTTCTTGAGTTGTTGCGATTTCTCTTTTGAACACTGCCTATTTAAGAACATTTTTCTAAGAAGAAAATCATCAGAACTTTGACCACCGACTTTGGCTGTCCTGGCCCCCTAAAGGCCTCCTTCTGAACCTATTGACTTTGGCATTGCTTGTTCCCTGACATGTTTTAAACACTTTAATGCTGGTATAATAGACTGCCTGCATCCCTTTGGGAGAATCTGTTATTATAAGCCATCAGTCTGTTCTGATCTAACCCTAACCTTTCCTTCCTGAAAAACTCACTATTGCAAAGGCGATACTATATAAATGCTATACTGACCTCAAATGACATCACCTGCGGGTGCTGGAACACATGTAACATAATTACCCACCTGCTTTATTGTTCATTTTTTTAAAATTGAATCCTAACTTGGTACTGATGTCACAGCTTTTTAAAGAATGCTTTAAATATCTTTTCTGTATAAATAATGTATTTATTATAACTATAAGTGTGTTAAGTGTTTAATTGGATACTTGTATTTACTGCTTTCATTGCACAGCTCTACACGTCACATTACCCCTCTTAAAATAAGCCAGGCTGCTCAGTCACACTACCAACTTGTGTAGTACAGGCCTATATTAAAAGGTGGGTTACCCAATAGCAAGGAGCTACGTCTTGCGTAGTCCCAGACCAGTTGTACTACACTAATCCTTACCCAACAACTTGCAACTATTGGGATTTTTTTCATGTGCTACTGTTCGGGAGATTTATCATTTCTATACTTCATCCCCTCGTTAGGACAGTTTTTCTTAAGTCCCACTAAGGGCTTAGTACAAGACTCCACTCTTAGTATAAGGCTGTGCCACATGAGTTCATGGTAGCGTAGACAGAGCAGGGAGCGAGGGCTGTAGAATCAGTACAAAGAAATTGCATTAAACATATGGTCCAAAGAAACAATGAAACTAGGTATTGTAAACAAAGTGTTTTTTATATACAAGCAGACCAAGACATTCTTGGTTAAATAAGTATGATCAAAGCAAATAAACACATTATAAAAACACAACTCTATGCTTTAAGTACACAGATCAAAGCCAAGACCTCATTTAGAACACCAAACAGTATTTCTAGATGGGTCAGACCTTTGTATACACATTCAGTAAAGGGCACACCGATTCTTGGGGAGTAAAACCATAAGTTACTTTCAGATTACTTTACAGTAATTCAAGGGAAGTAGACACTAGCAGTTGTACAGTGATGCTCAGCAAGGAAATCACAAAGTAAATCAACTGGACAGTATACTTTTCAGAATAGTGGGACACTCATTCCAGGAACAGTAAAAACCTATAACTACATGTGTGATAAAACAGTTACACTAGGCGAGTACAACCGAAGGGTGTAATATACTATTAAAGGTGCTTTTTGAGGTCAGTGAAACACAGATTGAGATAACTTATTTTAGGACGGCACACAGCCAACTCCAGGTAAATCCAACCCAAACACTTTTTAAAAGGAGCTATCAGCAACTGAAATGCAGGTGTAAACCTAAGACTCTTTTTGTGCCGGTCTAAAAACAGACCAGGGAAAGCAAACTCCCCCCCCCCCCCCCCAATGCTCCTCTTTATGTACGACTCAAGGTTATTCTAGGTAGGTAAACCTAAAACAGACTTATTCTTGACAGGCTAACAGCAAGTCATGGAAAGCAGGACCCAGTAGAGAACCATATACACCCATTCTCTGAAAGAAATAGTTAGTGAAGCCAAGAGCATTATTTTTGGGAAAGAGCACAACCAATTTACAAGCGAGTAAAAATAACCTTACATCTACTTTCTATTAAAATGGCAAAACAATTTGTAAGGAAAGGAGTTATATACTTTTCAGAATGGCTGAACATTCCTAAGGTAAGTAACTTTTGCAACAGTTCACGCTCAGAGTTACAGTTACCAACCAATTCTTTTGCAATTAACTTTTAAACATGTATTCTCTTTTCTAGGCCAAAGGGCCAATCCTTTAAAGGTCTTTCCCTTATTCTTGAAGCATGCGTGTTCTCACTGGCAGAAGGGGTTGGGGGGGGGTGGAGGGAGTGGGGTGGGGGGACCGGGTGGGGTTCTAGTGTCCAACAGGCAGGTCAGGAAGGATGACTGTTAGAATAAGTACTTTACTTTTAGAGTTAGTCGAGGGTCCAGGAGCTGCAGAGAAGACACCCTAGGAGGATTCCAGCAGTTGGCCTGAGTGAACTGGACGAGAAGCCCCGCAATCACAGAAAACACCCCAAAACTAGACAGGAATCAAGAGACTTAAGGTAAGTAAGTGCCCTAGCCTGAATAGTACCTCAGCACAGAATAAGATTTTGCAGCAGGAGAACTTCAGAATCTGTAACCAAAAACACAGTTGTTGAATTTCTTCAGTAGGAAGACAGGCCACTGGAAGGATATTTGCAGCAAGGATAATGGGGCAGGCTCTAGGTAAGGTTTTCCACGCATCTGGAAGCAGCTCTGTGGATTTGGCACCTTTTTCAGGAGCACAGAAAACGGAATATCACTGGTCGGATTCTCGTCGTTCAAGGTTCAGCACTCTGGTGAGGGGACTTTTCAGACTTGAAACGTGCCTCTGGCGATCCAGCAGGATGCCCACGAAGTTTGAGAGATTCGGAAGACCGTGCCCCGCACAATGGGTCAGGATCCCAAGGTATTTGGGGTTTTGAAGCCTCGCAAGGTTGCAGCATAGCGTGGTATGGCTCAACATGCAGGCCTTTAGTCTAGTGGGTCTCACCAGGCTTTGGGTCGGGGTTGTCATCTTCAGTGTCCCCCAGGTCGATTGGAAGAAAGGGTTATAGCAGGCACCAGTTACACAGCAGGCTCTGTGGTTGCTGGATATCAGTTCAGCTGCAAATTCTTAATCTTCCTCTTCAGTTTTGGTTCCAGTGGTCTACCACTTCTTCAGCTTCCAGGTTCTGACTTTTATGCGGTAATCCAGCCAATCAAACAGCCCTGCAGCATTCAAACTTGGGGTGTTGGCAATTCTTGCAGGACAGCCACCATCCCAGTTTGAACTGGAATCTTGCAGTCAAGCTAGAATACAAACGACTGCAGAGTTTTGGACTCGGTCCTCACTTCCTGCCTTCACAGACTCTTGCCTGGCGGGGTGTCCACAGGACTCCCGCCGAAGATAAAAACAATACAAAGGAATTTCCCACCCTAGATGTCAGGGGAAGGAACAAGAAATGACAAGGAACACTAAAATGGCAAAACAAGACAGGGGCGATTTTTGTAAAATGAGCACCCATGGGTGGCTTTACCGGGGCTGTGCAAACAGCCCACAGTAAAGGTGCACCTAATTAATACAACTGTTCACTGCCACCAGCCATTAAAAGGTATGTTTGTCCTTGTAACAAATGTTACATTTAAAATGAGGAAGGGGATACTCAGTATCTCCTAAGCACTCTACATAAGGTGTGGGTGCTGGTCTCACTTAATAAAATGTAAAAGGGATCCAAAGATCCTTTGTACCCTTGGGAACTGTAGTTCTCACATGGTTAGCCAGAGAAAGTTAAAAGGGGAGCCCCTAGGGCAACCCAGCAACAATAGGCACTTATTGCCAAAATGTTGTCAAAGAGGATAACTTTCAAAAGACAATATGGAGAGTCTTAAAAAGGACACCCATAAAAACAGTAAAAGATTTTGCGAGTGTGGAAAAAGGTTCCCACTCAGATACAGCATTTTTCCACTCATTCATTCTTGTGAAACTCATTCTAGCCAAACACCCCTTTCTGTAAAATGCAAGAGATTGCAGAAGTGTGTGCTGGGACTGTATAAAAAAGGTGAGGCTTCTGGAGTGTAAAGCAAGTCGACCACAGGAAACAGAAGTAACCGAATAAGAAGACCAGAGACACCTGCAGACCCTTTGCAAGACTGAAGCGACCAGTGCTGTCCTGCCCCCGTTTCCTGTGCGACAGAGTAGCTTCGAAGAGGAAGACTCCTTCCCCTTGGCTGGTGGGAACTAGTCTCAGGAATAACTTTGAAACAAGCCATCTGACGTCCTATGAGTTTCCAGAGCTGTGGAACCCCAATACCAGGAGACCTGCTACCCATTTCGAGTGTATCGTCGTGGAAAGGTCAAATCCTGAGCCTGTAAGGACACTCCAGAAATCCGATCCAACTCGCCCAGGCCCCCTCACCAGAGTGTGGGACTGCAGGCAGTGAATAAGCTTGACTGGGCGTTCCGTGTCCTTTTTTGGTGCTGCTGAAACAGTGCCAAAACCACAGAGTGAACCAAGAAGTTGCTGAAAGTCGTGCTACAGGTCCTCCCTCGAGACTGCTGCCGAGACACCGTCCATTGTCCTGCCTTTCATCACCAGACCAAGGAATCCGGAGGTCAAGTCCAGAGCTGCCACATCGTGGAGGAGCCAACGCAAACACTTTCTTCAAACCAAAGGTACTGTGGGTAAAAAGGTATTGCTTATCAGATTCCAATAAGTTGCTCCTTAATAGCGTTGGAGTGCACGTAGAGTTGTCCAGGGCAACCACCTCTTACCTCTGACCCAAGCTGCTGCTTGCCTCCCCTTCTCAAGTCCGTTTTTAGGTCTCCTTTGTTAGGTGCCAGCTTCCTGCTTCAATAAATTTAGACACAAGGAAATCCATAGGAACTCTTCATTATTCGCTGTTTGTCAAGACTTCAAGCCCTCTCCCAACTGCTGTTAGCTAGGGTTGCGTTTTGGACTTCAACGACTTGCCAGGCGGAGAAACCATCTCTAGAACTTTGAACTAAGTTCATGTTGCACTAACCACTTATTTTCCTCCCTTCAAGTGACTTTTTTCTATCCGTGTTTGCAGAGTAAAGACATTACCGTATGACCTGTTGAAAACTGCATGAGTGTGTAGTTACTGATAATACGATAACCTTCTCTTTTCCTTTTCTAACGTTGCTACAAATGTAACCGCGAACAAACACAAAAGTGAAAGTGTATTATCTAATATTCCTAAGTGTTCCTGAAGTATTTAAAGTGATTCTGGTGTAACTATAACAAATGTAAATCTTTTATATTACTATGTGTGTAAGTGCTTCTTTGGTGTGCCTGTCTGAGATTCAGAGTACTTACCTACAGCTCACATCTTCCTCTTAAGATAAGCCTGACTGCTCTGCCACATTACCAAGGTCTTGAGCTTTTACAGAGTGATACTAGGGGTTACGGATCTACAAACCACTGGGATAGCTTACTAAAGTCTTACTACCAATAAGACTTTAGGAAAACTCCCCTAATAACTGATAGATTTCACACAGAAATGACAAAATACAGTAATCTACCTACTGAACTTTCAGTTACGCCGTGCATTAGCCCTTATTTATCTTTTCCCCTTTATTCATCATTGTTTAATAACTACAGCTTGTTTCAATAGTTGAAATTTGAACACATTTTGAGGGGCATGGCATAATATGCTAGTCATGAGGAGAGACATTTTACATTCTGCCCTACATCCTGTGAAACTGTCTGCCATTGTATGCTGCTCTGTCCTGTATGCTCCAGGAAACACTATTGTCCAAGTTATGAAAACAGAAAGCCTTTGTCAGTGCCTGCAGGCCCACATTTGTCTTGTGGGCCAATACGGAAAGAACAGCATGGGTCGCTAATACATTTTTGGAAAATGCATTTCAACATATGGAGAAAATGATGAACTCTTTAAAATTGTATTTATCTGGTTACTATGATTATCTGCGTAATCTCTATTTTTATTTACATATATACACACACACACACACACACACACATATATATATATACATCCAATGATGTTTATGTTAACGGATGTGGAAACCTATTTTGATGATTTCAGTGCACAGCATTTGACATTTTTCTTGTATGCACTTACACTTTTATGGGATATATTTTCCCGAAATAAAGCTTGTTGCAGACTGAATTGAAGATATCCAGCTTCCATATAAAAGTGGTATATAAGAGAACAGACTGAAATGATCTTATCTGATATGTCGCTGTCATTTATTGGTTATATGGAGTAGTAGTCGAAACAAGGTAGATGCAATCTTGGTAGTTCACCTTAAAATAAAAATATGAGTGACCCTCTGTTTAAAAAAAAAATTAAAAAAAATAAAGAATAGCCAGACAAAGTTTAGGTGATAAAATTACCACTAAAAAAGTGTGTAAACGAAACTGCATAGAACCCATTTTTTTATTTCTATGGCTTACCAGTGAATTCTGAGACGGTGGATAGTTGGATGAGCATGGATGGTCCCACTTCATGTCCATGTGCTTTTGCTGTGCATCTGTTTTTTGGTGTCTGTATGATGGGGATGTAGGTATGACAGGAAGGGGCAGTGGGAGAGGGTTTAGTGGTACTACTGGCAGGGGCGTAGCAGAAACTGAAGGGTCTGGTCTGTTTGGGAGAATTCTCTTCTAAGGCTAATTTCCCTTACCTAGACCATAGAGTCCCCCAGCAGCTATGCTGGATTTGAAGGGTTTATTTTTTTCTCCTGCTAAGAGTGAGACTCTTTTTCCCCACTTTTAGACATGTTGCTGATGTGCATTTTAGGCCATCTTGTGTGCTTATGGTCTGTGGGGTTTTTCACCCTCATAGGCATCATCTTTTTACATGTGTTACACAGCACCCTCAGTGCAGTAACACATGGGTGTCACAATGACCCCCAAACAGACTCCATAACCTGGGACTGACTACTGTCTCCCAGGGCATGAAAAGTCCCCATTGACTTTACTAGTCAATAGTTATGAACAAAACCAGTACAACCCATCTTACTATGGAAGTACTGGAAAGGGTTAATAGTTTTTCCCTGGTGTTCATTTTCGAGGGGGGTACCGTCCAGTCCCCATCTCCAAAGTTTCTGGCTGGTGGCAGTGGTTACTACTGTAAATATTCGACCGCGAATATTTTCCTATGGGATTATCCCATTGTTCGAGGCTACCACTTTTACTGACAGCCTCTAACATACCGCCGGTTTATTTTAATATTAACTCTACTCCGGTAGGTTTTTATTGCCAGATCTTTGATATTTCTTTCTCTTGTCTTTCTCTGAAATCCTAATCCAGGTCGGGGATCCTTTGTTCGTCCTTTTGGCGGACTTCTGCACAGAAGCCCTCCTTTCAGCGCCACCGAGTCTGGGGTAGACAGGATGTGTGGGAGGGGGAAATAGGCACCCTGGACAGGGTTAACTAGCCAACCCAAGTTGCACTCTGCCCCGATATGCTGGGGGGGCTTATCCCGCCAGGATAGCCACCCCACTGTGTGAGTGACAGCTAGGCTGTATGAATGGGGATTTTCTGCATAAAAGCAGGGCTCTGAGGACTAGAGGACAAGACGTCGCCAATGGAACTAAGAAACCCGAAGGAGAGAAGCTGAAGACATCTGCAACGACTGAACCACCGGTGAAGCCCTGCTGCAGATCCTCACCACTTTTCTCCAACAACTCGAGTAGATCTTCACCTGCAAGAGTCTTCTTCCCTTGAGCTGGTGGGGCCAATCAGTTTGCCAATCGCCTTCCAACACCTGCCTTGGTCGAATGGCCAGTGCCCAGCACTAGGAGACCGGATAGCCATGCACCCGTCCACCATGACGGGGATTTAAAGGAGTGTACCTTTTATTCGTTTTTAGCATCACTGCGGCTGGCTTCATCCCTGGGCAGTGCAGTAACTTGAACCTTCCACCACGACGAGAGCCTCTCTTCCTCTGCTGGATCTCCCGAACTGCAGGAACTACCGCCACCGAAGGAGCCTCTTCCACTTTCAAGGTACATTGTTCCACCAGGCCTCCCGTTTCGTTGGGTACTGCTAAAGGTGTTTTAAATCCTTTACTTAGCTTCTGGGCTGGCCGCCCCTTTCGTCTAACATTATCTTTTTACCTTCTGCAACTGCCTTTTCAAAATCGTTAAACAAAGACTTGACTGCAGCTACTAGAACTGGTTCATCCTGGGCACTTTGCCTTGTTCCGCTAACTCTGGCACAGGCCTATTGACTCTGGCTAAATCTGTTACAACTGCCTTCTCTAGATTGCTCTTCACTAAGAAATGTGCTGGTGTACCTAAACTCTTATAACCACCTTTCCTTCCCCTTTCTATATTGATGAAGTGCCATTTTGCTCGGTTTTCACCTAAGTATTGCTTATGGTAAAGTACTGCCTTGCCTAACTTGTTGACAATCCAATTGGGAAGTGTTGCTGGTGTGTTTAGGAGTCTAACCCTGTATGACTTGTCCTTTCCCTCCCTCTGAAGAAATTGTTAGAGTGCCATTTCTGCTTAGTTTACATTTACACTGTGCAGTTTTGCTCAGTTTTCACTCTTGCTCAAACTTGTCTACAATTTAAATAGGGAGTTGTGTATACTTTTGACTGTTTTAAATTGCTTTAATGATAGTGACTTGTGTGTGAACTTAAGTGTGTAAAATAAATATATTATTTTTGATACAAAGCTTTAGTCAGTGTTTCCTTGTTCCATAGTACTGTAGTCCTATTGTGTAAACCCTGAATACTGCTCATCTGCCTCTTGAGGTAAGTCTGACTGCTCAGCCACAGCTACCAACTAAAATCTGTGGTACAGGCTGATACCAAAGGGGATTTATTGCATATACCTGTAGTCTTAATCTTCTGTAATGCTCCCTAAGGGAACTGCATAGGATTCTGACTAACACGGTCTCTTAACAGCAATTATTTTGATGCTTGTGGGAAGTCTGTTCAAACAAAGTATTGTACTGTTCTGTAGGCTTCATTGGTTCTTCTGAAGGAAAGAAGAAGAAAAACTTACTGGTTTTCCCTCAAGTTTACCACTTTTAAACAGTGTTATAAAAAAAAAATGTGCATTTTTTCTTGGTCTGCATTTATTTTTGCTAAACGCATTTCACACTCATCCATTTTTGCTTCAAATTTAACTATGACGACATTTGGCTAGAAAGATTGTTCTACAGCTGCCAGACGCTCAATAAGCATGATCAGTCATCTATCCCTCGCAACCTGCTTAAGACTGAGGCTGTTTGGAAATGGGCTGCGTCGGAAGCTGCTCAATTCACTGTTCTTGACAAATTAACAACCGGGCGGGGGGGAACCAGACAATCAGATAGCTAGGAAGGCAGACTTGAACCACTGGTACAAGACTGCGTTCCAAGCTGCCCTGCTCGCTCCACCCTCTGTCCCATTTATTTTTTCCTCCCCCAAACCCACTACTTACCTTATTTCGGCTCCTTCCCTTCGCCTCCCACAGGCCGCCATGAAAAGGGAAGATGGGCTCCGTACGGAGCCCCACCTTCCCTTTCAATCACGGCCATCTTGGAAAAGGATTTTCCTTCCTACAGCGGCACACTGCACGCGTCCTGTTGTAGGAAGGAAAATCGTTATTTTAGCACCTTTGTTTTGTTACCGCTTTGGCAACAGTGTGCTAACGGCCTTCACTCCCCGTTCCAGGGACTGGAACGAGGGATAACCTCCCGGAGCCCTCGTAAAGCGCCCTTGCTTCACTCAGACTGATAACCTGGGCTGCCGGCCCGTTATTCCCCAGTTCCAGCCTCTGGAAAGGGGGATGCATGCCAACCTATTGGCAGGGCTCAGGACACATTCCAGACAATTGAATGTGAATATCAAACTTTCTTTTTCTTAAATGTTGACAAGTAAACTTGAAAATGCTGGACGGCGTGGTGACCTATCCATATGTACATCACTCCTATTCAGAAATGATGTACTACCCAAGTCTTTTGTTTGAATATTCAAGAAATGTATTTATTTAACCAATAGAATCCGAGCAGGGGGGTATTGCTAGGGAGTTTTAGTAAAGTCCACCTGTGGTAGGACTGTAGTAGAATCACTCTTAGGATTACAGGCCTCCAACTACCCAAAAGGTTTGGTAGCAATGGATGAGAAGCCAGGATTAGTCTAGGAGGGAGAAGGGCTGAAGAGGAGTACAAAGAACTCAGGTCACACCTATAGTCAAGAAAACACTTATACACAGTTTTATAATAAAAAGAATATATACTTATTATAAACACTAGGGTAACTAACAGTATTAGAATTACAGGTAAGTAAACGTATTCACACATCTATACAGTAAGACTTGTTAAGCATTACTCAGTTCAAAGGTAAACTCTTACATGATATACAGGTAAGCAGTTAGAGTAACACTCAAGTTACCAACTGAATTCTTTAACCAACATTTAAAGCAAGCAACACAGATACTGGTAAGTACTTTTGGGCAACCTATACTTTAGAAAGTCCAGCCCTATCTTGGAATGAGAGTCTCAAAGTCAGATGGGACAGTGGGTGACCATGAGCGGAAGAACAAAGCAAGGTAGAAGCTGTAAAGTTGTCACAATAGCAGGGCTCTTCTAGGTTGCAGGTAGGTAAAAGGTTTAGTTAAAAGGTGGTTCAAGGAGGTCAAGCAGACCCCCTGGAGGATTGCAGACCAAAGACCAGTGTCCTTGGGCCCGGGAGAACACCGTTGGGTAGTCCATCCAGAAGTGTCTCAGAAAGCTCCAGAGGAGTCCGAATCAACACAGCACCACCCAGGTAAGTTCCTGGTAGCGGGACAGTACCTTCCGTTGAAGAAAGGCTGTCACTGGGGGGGGGGGATCTACAAGGGGATGCAACAACATCTCTGGTTTGTATTCTTGAGCTGAAGAAAGAATTTTTGGCAGGAGCAGGCAGTCCGCTTCTTACGATGGGATGCCAAGCAGATCTTCACAATATTGGCTTGTTGGGACTAGACAGAGACTTCAGTTCAACGTTGGTTGTCACTCGACAGCCCTCTACATTTCTCGGTGTTAGGTGGACTTAAGTAAAACTCCCTATGGTAGGACTAGAGAAGACTCACTCTTAGGTGCAAAGGGCTCCAATTGTTAAGTTTGGCCTGAACTACCCAAAAGGTTTGATAGCAATGGCTGAGCAGTAAGACTTAGTCTAGGAGAAGAAAAAAAAAAAGGCTGTAGGAAGGCATACAGAACTCAAAGCATACAAGGTAGTTCAATGAAACACTGACACAAGAAGGAACCTATAATAACATTTTATATACACGAAGGTTATGGATGTAAAGCAATGCAGGTATTCACAGTAAAGTAACAATAGACTAAAAGGTTGCATCCTTTAAATCCGAATGGAATAAAAGGAGGCCCAAAGGCAATATGAAAACATGTAACAGGTAAGCAAACTTTTAGATTACTCTGGTAACTTAAATTAACACCTGCTTAACCAGGCTTCAGAAGTCCAACACTATGCTAGGTGAGGTTCACAGTCAAGGAGGGCACTGGGGGTCCAGTGGCCAAGGGCTGCAGGTCAGTTAGGAAGAGTGTCAAACCCAGAGGGGTATCCGAAACACCTCCATAACCACAGAAGCAGAAGGGAGTACGCCCCTGCCACCTTGGTTGGCACGGGTCCATGATACTTTTAACAGGTCACCATGCGACAACCAATGGGGATGGGGCAGTGGATTAGGGATAGGTAGGGGGAATGAGAACCAGAAAAAGGGTTAGGGTAAACATAATGGATGAACAAGTTACTTACCCCTGCTAACGTTCTTTTGACTGGATGTTCCTCCCACGTATTCCTCATTGTTATTAGTTAGCCAACTTCAGAAAAAGAAAATTCGGCAGAGGGGGCTGTGCGTAGATTCAATGTCCCTCGAGTGCCTCCATCTCCAGGATGATGTAATCAAAGGCATATATAGCAGGCGCAACACTCGTTGGCTTCAGTTCTGTTTTTTCCCTTGCAGTAGAAATACCTGCATAACCACGGGAATGACCGTACTCCGCTTTGAAGGAACGAAAGCTGTAATAGCATGGGATATTCTACAGAAGGGTAGGTTGGGAGGGTGATGAGGAATACGTGGGAGAAACAGTCAGTCGAAATAAAGTTACCAGGGGTAAGTAACTTGTGTCCTGCCATATATTCCTCATCTTTGATAGACTCCCAAAGCAGTGTTTGATTTGGTGGCGGAAGTAGAATTTGATTTTAATGGTTTTCATGAACTGAGGGCAGGACTGCTTTTCCCAAGCTACCATCCTGACTGAGGGAAGATTCCAGGCAGTAATGTTTTATGAACGTGTGGATAGTAGACCACGTTGCCGTTTCACAAATACTTTGTCGGTACACCCATTTACAGGGCTGTAGAGGTAGCCAATGCGGCTGGTGGAATGGGCCCTTAAACCTTCAGGACGATCCTTCCCTGCAACCCTGTAACATTCTGAAATGGCCAGAATGATCCATCTGGATAAGGTCTGTTAGGGAGAATTCTCAGAAATGTGTAATTCCCTTCTACCTTAGAGACCGCCAGCTCTTTTTCTGGAGCCCTCTCATGTATTTTGTTTTGATTTGAACCCTGTGTTTCTTTTGGTTTTGGAGTCTGACAAACTCCATAGCCATCATCCTTTTACATTGTGACATAAAGCACCTTAAGTGCAGTGGCACAGAGAAGTCCTTTACATTTCTCAAAGGTTTAAATACCTTCTCTTGGATAAACTGTTTCCAAGAGTAGTAATCTGTAATGGACCACTTACTTTATCTTTGTAGAGCCAGCACACACCATCTTACATCGAATGCTGGAGCGGTTACTTAGTATCCCCTTTGTCTACCTTCTCGTTAACATTTTTATGTTACCCTTTCTACAATTAATGGCTGGTGGCAGTGGTTTACTTTTTCCTACCATTGTGTGTTTTTACCACAGGCTGCGTTCGAAGTTCCAGTATGGCACCCATGGGTGCCCATTTTGTCAAATGACCCGGTCTTTTTTTGCCATTTCTTTTTGGAAAGGTCCTTCTTGAGATGTACTCTGCGCACCAAACCAGGTTTGGTCCCTTTGTTCGTTTTGTCTTTGGCGGGATTCACGTCTGAAGCCCACCTCTGGCTCCAGCATGTCTGGCAAGGCAGGTAGCGAGGGAGGTTCCCGAAACTCCCTGTGCTTAGTGTACTTGGTTCCAGGAATGCACCGAAAGGTGATTGGCCAGCCGGCTGTCTGTGTAAGTGACAGCTAGGCTGCAAATGAATGGGAGAAACTTGTATAAAAGGCGAGGACTTTTGCAAGGAAGGCAGAGTCGACCACTGGACGAAGGAACCGAAGACGAAAAGGAAGGCGCTTGCTGTAACCTCCTGGACCGTTGGTTTGCCCGGTGAAGCCCTGCTGCATTGCTGAAGTTATGAATTCTAATCGACTAGGAAAGCCCTGCAAGGACGTCTTCTCCCCTCGGGTTGGTGGGACCAATCAGTCCCAGGACAAGCTCGACTGGAAGCCCCCTCTCTGCTGGCTGTACTTCTTTGCTGCTGCAGGAACAGAGTGCCAGGGGACAGGAACACCAGAATCGAGTGCATCGCCTTTAAGCCGGACCCGAGCTCCAGCAGATCCTCCAGACTCCCTCGAAGCAGGACTAACCAAGCCTGAGCCACCTTAAGAGTGCTGGACCCCAGAAGTAAGGCAAGTCTACAAGGTGTCAAAGAACAGCTGTGGTGCTATTTGCGAGTAGCTGAAACCATGAAGTGCCGCTGATCTGAATTGTGCCCTACAGCTCACATTGACCCCTCTTGAGATAAGCTTGGCTGTTCAGTCACTCTACCATCTTTTGTAGTACAGGCCTATATCAAAGGTCCGGTTACATATTGCCAAGAGGACAAGGCTGGTGTAGTCTCCCATAGGGTTATTACATACAATCTTGCCTAAAGCTGGTAGCAGGCAGTGAGGATCTATTGTAGAGTTGCTACATTGAGTATTTTGCTTTGCTTGTGTTCAACTAAACCCCCACAAGGCTAAACTCCATCAGTACAGCAATTGTAACATACCAACTATGACATGCACTACTTATCGTAATAGCATTTCTGAGGATTGTATCTGCTTAGATTCACATGCTGTGCATATAGTCTGACATCTAGTGGTAACCGCGTAGCATTGCATCTTGTCTTTTGAGGTTCGAAAGAGGACGTTGGCATAGGTGTGTCTGTACCACTGTCCCTAACGTGATGTGTAGTGTCCCCAGAAATCCACACGTGTCGAGGTCCCTCCGATTGTATTTTATCTGCCTGGCGGGGAGGAAGGGTGGGCACATGTGAACCTAAGCAGATAAAATTATCAGAACTGCTATTACGGAAAATAATGCATGTCTTCGGATGATGGTTAATCTGCTTAGAATCACATTATGTGCATAGACTAGCGAGCAGTATCTGGAGTTGGAGGTGGGATGTCAGAAGGAACAGTAGTGAAAAGATATCTTAGTATTGCTTGTCCCACCCGAAAATCAGACCTAGAGTGAGTGTCTAGGCAATAGTGTTTTGTAAAAGTGTGTACAGAACTCCAGGTTGCCGCTTTCCAAACGGACTAGAGAGGAACATTTGCAATAAATGCTATGGAAGCCCCCGTGCCCAGAGTAGTGTGCTCTAGGCTTGAAGGGCACTTCTCTCTTGGCAAGTTTGTAGCAGAGTGAGATGCAGTGGACAATCCACCTTGAGATGTCTGATTTAGAGACAGGGGCCCCTTTCTCTACCAGCTGCCATTGAAACGGAAAACTGGTTTGTTTTCCTTAGTGGTTTAGTTCTTTCCAGATAGTACATGACTGCCCTGCGCACATCTATTGTGTGCAGGCTTCTTTCTGCCACGTTGATAGGAAGGCTGTCTTGTGAGTGAGTGCTTTTAGGTTTGCTTTGTGCATAGGCTCAAAGGGAGACCCCATAAGTCTGGTGACCACCACATTAAGGTCCCATCCGGGAGCCGGGTTGGAAATGGGAGGATACATCCTCTTAACCCCTTCTATAAAAGCTTTGAATCGCTGGGATCTTCCAACAAGACCCTTTCTGCTAGGACGTATTGTAGGCTGAAGGTGCGGCTAAGGGAACCTTCAGGGAGTTGAATACAAGACCCGAGTCCAGCAGGTGAGTCAGGTATAACAATATGTGTAGAGGAACATTCAATGGGGTTGATGTCCTTGGTATTACACCATATGACAAATCGTTTATTTATTGGGGTAGCAATGGCTGATGTTAAGCTTCCTTGCCTCCGAGTATATGCATGCATCTGTGAGGAAGATGGAGATGCCCAAACTCAAAGATTTCAGGAGCCAGGCCGCTAAGTTGAGAGTGTGCGGGCATAGATGTAGCGTTTCACCCCTCTCCTGAGACAACATGTTGGAAGGGCTAGGCAGTGAGAGACCATTCCATCAGATGGGAAAACCAGGGTTGGCGTGCCCATAATGGGGGCACCAAAATCATGGTAACTGGTTCCTGGTGCATTTTGTGCACAATGTTGAGTAGGGGGAAAAGCATAAACAAATCTCCCTGACCATGTTATCCAGAGACAGTTCCCCTTGGATTGGTTCTGAGGGTACATGGAGGCATAATATGGGCATCGAGTTTTCCAGAGTTGCAAACAAGTCAACCTCTGGGAAACCCCATTCTGCGAAAATGTTGGAGATGTCTTCATGAAGTCGCCATTCGTATTCCAAGGACAGTGTGAAGTCTCGGCTGAGCACGTCTGCCAGAAGATTGCGTTCCCCTGGAACGTGTTGAAACAATAGAAACCGCTTGTGTTCGAGAGCCCACTTCCAAATGTTCCGAGATAGTTTGGACAGCCCTGGAGAATGAGTGCCCCCTTGTTTGTTCAGGTGGTGCAGTCCATGAGGACCAGTATTGTCTTTCCCTGTAGCTGCGTCTGAAAGGCTTTCACAGTGCCTTGAACACCGCTAGTAGCTCCAACAGGTTTATGTGGTTGGAAGCTACCGTTGGTGGCCAAAACCTGTGCTCCGTCTGTTGTAGAAGTTGAGCCCTCCCCCAACCCCACACCGTGAGGGATGCGTCTGTCGTGAGAGTTGTTTCTTCTGCGGGGGTATTGAAGGTTTTCCCCTTCAAGAGGCTTTCCCTCAAGCACCACCACAGAGAGAACAAGGGCTACCGAGACAACCACTAGATCATCCCATAGTCCGCTGAACGGACACCATTGGCTGTTTAGCCACTCTTGCATGAGGCACATGCGCAAACGCGCGTGAGGAACTAAGTAAATGCAGGAAGCCATCATACCTAGCAGCTGCATTGCCTTGCGTACCGTCACCTTGCGACCGGCTACATACTGAGGGATTAGTCCTTGGAGGACAGCCACTTTGCTGTGCGAGTGATAGCTAGGCTGCGAATGAATGGGAGCGACTGGCATAAAAGGTGAGGTCTTTTGCTTGGAGGGCAGAGTCGACCACTGGACAAAGGAATCCGAAGAACTTGGAAGAGAAGATTGCTGCAACTCCTGGACCATTGGTTAGCCCAGTGAAGCCCTGCTGCAGTGCTGAAGCTCTGTATTCGCCTCGACTAGAGAAGATCTGCAAAGGACTTCTCCCCCCTTGAGTTGGTGGGACAAATCGACCAAGACAAACCCATCTGGAAATCCTCTCGAAGATGGCTGTACTGCCATTGCTACTGCAGGAACCGAGTGCCATGGAGAGGAACACCAGAATCTAGTGCATCGTTTTTAAGCCGGACCCGAGCTCCAGGAAGATCCTCTCGACTCCCTAGAAGCAGGGCTGGCCAAGCCTGAGCCACCTCAACAGGGCACTGGACCCCCAGAAGCAAGGAAAGTCCACAAGGTGTCCTGCGGTGGTGCTATTCACGAGAAGCTGAAACCGCAAAGTGACACTGATCTGAACTTTGCACATTGATGCCGCCGACCTTCAAACCGCAGTGCAGGAGTCCCCAGGGTCCTCCCTCTTGTCCCGCCGACTGAGGCCCAGGAACAGGATCTGCCATACTACAACAGGAACAGAAGCCAGCTGGAACCAATTTCTTCAGTCCTAAGGTACTGTGAACCAAGGGGTACATACCTCTTGCTTTGTAGTTTGCTTGCTCTCAGCTGAGACTTGCAATTACTGCCTTTTGTAGAGTTGCTTGCAGCTCTGCCTTTCACAAGTCTCATAGCTTGTGGCCCAACAGTGATTATTTTTTCAACAGAAATGCTCTATAACATTGTGCAAGACTTTTTACTTACCTTCAAGATCAACATGAGCTCCCCTAGACTTTGCTCAAGGGACATTGGCTGTCCTGGCTCCCTGACAGATTCTTCTAACATGACTGTTTTGATCTGTCCCTTCAAAAAGTAATTCATTCTTTACTTGTCTAGCTGGGTTAATCTACATTGCATTGGGGCTTCAAAAGTACTTACCTGTTTGAGAAACTCATTAACCATTGTTTCTTTCGCTAACCTTTTCCTTTCCGACACCATACTCAGTATTGCTCTAAATGTACCAGTGATATCAATGTCCACAGTGTCCTGGTTATTGAAGTCACCTGAGGGTGCAGGAAGTGTGTGTGTGCCATCCCAAAAGGGTAGCTACTGATTTATTGAAACAGTGTGTGTATTTTGAAGTATATTTTAAGTGTTACATATTTGCTCCCTTCTAAAGAAGGCTTATTCAAACTGACTTAAATTAATAAATAATTGTTTAATCAAGAAACCTTGAATATACGTTTTATTTGGATACTTGTCACTAACTATTTTGCAACCCTACAGCTCACATTGACCCCTCTTGAGCCTGGCTGCTCAGTCATTCTACCAACTTGGGTAGTACATTTTTATACCAAAGGTTGGGTTCCTATTGCCAAAATGAGAAGGCTGGTTCAGTCTCGCACAGGATACTGCATACAATCTTGCCCAACACCCTCGATTTCCAAACACCGTAATCTTGATTTTTTTTTAGCATTGATACAGATTCTTTGCAAATATATACAGTGCATTAAGCATTCTAACCTTATCTGTGTTTTAACCATGTCGACAGTATCATCTGCGTATGTCATCCAACTAATTACTGAATCCGCAATTTTCAGAGGGTGGTTATATACTGTTTCAAGGGCTTCCTTCATATCTGCAACATCTAGATTATATAATACTGGTGATGATACACATCGCTGTTTCAGGCCCATGTCAGTATTTAAGGGGGGTGGTAGTTGCAGCCTCATCCAACATATCAGAGATGAAATGAATCAATGTAGTCATATTATCTAGAGTACTATGGCCTTGTGCGAAACAAGTTTGCTGAGGACACAATATTTTCACTGATCCACCCGTTTATAAATTCCAGCAATAGGGTGCAAAAAAAATCTTACAGCTTGTGTCTGCCACAGCTAACAATCAGCAGTTACTCAGGCTAGTTACTTTTTCTTTTTAAACAGGTACCAAAATGGCTTTGCGCCAACTCGCTGGAATTTCTCCACTATGCCAGATAAAGTAGAACAAATTCAGTAACAGTTTTGCCCATTTAGTTGGGTTAAGTTTAATAACGGCATTAGCCAGCCCATCGGGCCGTGGATGTATTCATTTTATTGATACCGTCAGAATATCTATGAAACCAAAGGGAAATTCTGATTTATCATCATCCCATTGCTTTATGTTCAACCCACGTTCTTTGTGCTCCACAGAATATAGATGCCCTATGTATTTTAACCATTCCTCCACAGATATCACTTAATATCCTTGGTTTTGCATAGTTTAAAGATTTTCCTCCAATTTGCATTTTTAATATGTATGAGCCTTAAGCCAGTTAAATGTCATGCTTATAGAGGCAACCTTTTTCTGTTTCCGGTCCCAGTCGATCTCCATATCCTGTTTTATTCTCATTTCCTCATTCATCTAGTTGGTTACATATACCATTACTAAAAAAGTCAATTCGATCGCCCACTATACCATTTGTCCATGTTACTTTTTGGCCCACTGTACTGTCTGGGTTTAGATAAGAATCCCCAGTTATGGAAGATTTCTACCCATTTAATTCCATTAATTATTTGTAAGGTGGAGGTGTGACCTTTTCCATTTCTACCCAGCTGTAAAGGAGGTACTACAACAAATTTGCCACATAGTTGTTTCCATTGATCCATAATATATGTGGCTTTATCACAATAGGCATTAAAGTATCCCACTACCATGATATCAGAGTTGGGAGACACCAACATCCAACCTTCAATGGTGTCAGATCACTTTGGTCACTAGCTCTACATTTGCTGGTCAGCTAACGGCACTCGTTTGTGCACTCCACTTGATGCGCGCGCATGCTGTTTTTATGTTGTGTTCTGGGTAAGGGCACTTAGCAGTTTTGGAGTCCACGTGTATAATGAAGCAATTCGAGAGTAATTCCAGCAGTTCAGCAAGTCAAGCGGGTCCAGCTAACAGCACTTGTTTATGCACTCAGCTTGACGTATAACTAAGAGCAGCCGGTTGACTCATTACTATGTATAAACTTACATAAACGCTCAAGTCGTAGGTGGGGGTTCATGAGCTTTCTCAAGAACAGTTCAAATGTTTTTATCAACTTATTTGTGGGTCATAGGGACGTTCCTCTTCCTACCCTGGCATTCCCACCCTGATCCCGGTCTGTAACCCCAGGGTAGTGCTACTGATCAGTAACCCCTACTGTCGAAGTCCTTGCTCTAATACTATCCAAGGGCTTCCCTATATGCTGGCTCCATCTCGCTCAGGGACTTCCTAACTCTCTTGGTTAGTGGGCTAAAATTATGAAAAAATAATCGGGTCAGTGCCTGCAGATACACTGCAAGAGCAGTGTATTCCACACACCCAACCTCACCTTTCTACTATACCTATGATGACACCATCGCAACTCCTCCCAAACTCTTCTGTCCCATCTAGGTTTCACTCAGCCTCTATCCTACCTCCAACTTTGAGGTTACCGCTTCGTTGATTTCTACACCGCCCCTCGGTCCCAGCCAGCCAAGCCAGCCACCCATCCATCCCCCTTAGATCCTCATCACACACGCTTCACAGTTACACTGTACTCTATGTTCTGATCCTCGCTTGCCAAACAAACACTGCAGAACCACTAACACTCCTGAACCAATGCTTCACCTTCTCTAACACTTCCGTCTGCTGCTCTTTCCTCCCTTTTGCTGGTCTCTTGGTGGTAGTCTTCCTCCACTGCTGTCCTCACCCAGTATACCCACAACTTCCTGTTTAGTCCCCCCTCTTAAATACCCTTACTTTCTCAGGAATTGGTTCTCTGCCCTTATCCAATCTAGTTTGCTTTCCCATCTCGGGATATGCATGTGTGAATGGAATCTTTCAAAAAAGGGCTTAAACTGCACCCACTGGCTCAGCAGGCCTTCGCAGCATAATGGCAGTCTATCAAGTATCTGGTCATTGTTTTTATCGTGGGTGAAAACATTCCCAATATCGTAGGGAGCCATCAGCTGTGCCGCTATCTGGGTCCATGCGGTCGCTGAGATTGCTGTGTACACCTGCGGCTTCCCGTTTTGGCTCATGCAAACTGTTTCAATCGGACTGCTCAGTGGTGATTCGAGCAGGAATAAGTCGGTTGGTGTGGTTCACTGTACTTTTCGGGATGTGGGTGATATCGCAGAATTTCACTCCGTTTGGTTGGTCCGATAGCCTAGTGCTGTGGTGGATCTGAAAAGGAAATACTGCAAAGCATCTTTAGTAGGAGGCACAGTAAGAGACCTGGTTCTGCACAGATATATATGGGCACAAAGGGATGGGGCAAAGGTAATGTATGCCATCTCCTGCCACAGCCTCCTATGGGTAGGGCTGGCTTTGGATGGATTCCCGGTAGGCCTCCAATCAGCGTGTAGCGAAGACTCCCACCTCAGCCACAAATTGCCAACTACTAGTGAAGTTCTGCTCCATTAAAATATTAAACTCCTAAAATGCATTACTAAAGGCAGAAGGAAATCAAGGTGTGTGTGTGTGTGGTCCAGGCATAGATCCTTCAAGGCAAAATGCTGCAGGGAAGTTCCAACTATAACCTATCGAACCAGACAAGGACCTTGCAGCGGTGCCTTGCTCCCTTGACCACTGCAGAAAACAGACATTTCTGCCCTCAAACGAGACTGTAGTGTTACCCTGAGCAGGAAACGGACACCAGTGCTGCGCACCTAAAAGATTCAAAAGGTAACAGAACAGACCAATAGGACTAGGGTTACTGACAGAAGCAGAGGCAAGAACCAAGACGCAAACCTTGGCCCCGCAAGAAACAAGTCTGCCTATGTAATGTCAAAGTAGGACATTGGCTGCGGCATCATAACAGCTGTTCTCAAGTTCTTCTCAAACCTCTACAGTAGCTACTGATAAATCCTTAATGTATGTGCTTTCCTACAGAGGATTTCCAGCATCTGTCTTCTCGGTCTAGGAAGTTCTCAGTCACTGAAGCCTTCTTAAAACAGTACCCCAACACATAAGACCTCCAGGAAGCACCAGGGGATGTCCCCCAGTAACCAGAGAATGACAGAGCAACAGAAAACGGACTCCTCCAAAAATAGCTGAAACTTTGTTCTGAAAGATATTCTAGAACACAGCCAGCTCACAGGGTATCTTTGGGTGAATGACTTGTATTGGAGACTGGACACAGTAGGAAACATGAAAGTCTGAGGGAAGTTGCCAGTACTTTTAGAGGACAACAGTAGCCAATGGGGAAGCATTGGGCCTGTATTTAACATTGGATGCAAAGGGACACAAAATAAATGTAAAATAAATACTCAAACACCAAAAGCTGGCATTGACAACAGATAGATCAAAATTACAGTGACCCTGGCGTGGCACCCTTTGGAGTAATGAAAAAGCAACTTTGATCAGAGATTATTTTAAACTGCCAAACTTAACAAAACGCTAGTAAAGTTACAATTGCATTTGCCAGACAGCAACATAAAGTACCTGTAACTAATAAAAAGGTATACCGCTTTTTATGAAACACTTGGATATACAGAATTTCTGTTGCCAAACTCCCAAAGTGTGCATTGGCTGCTTGAGATCAATGTGGGGAAGGGTGTAGGACTCCCAAAAAAGTTTGAAAACCAATTTTTGAATGTTTGAATGCCTAAAACCCGAGGAGCATACAAACTGCAGAGAAAAAAAAAACATCTGGTCTCCAGCACCAAGAAAAGACTGGTGGAATAGAAGCCATTGGTTGGGGAAGGAAGGCACAGGACCCAAGAATGGAAAAGATTACACACCATGCAAGCTTTCATTAACCTTTGATTTGGACTCTGGCTGCCACAGAAAAACATTCCGTCTCCACAGCATGATATGGCAGTTAAGTGTATGGAACAAGGGTAAAAGGATGTACACAATTCGCTCTGGACCACACTATGCCATTTGCTATTAATTCAATTTCCACCTTCAAAAACATTTGCTTGCCCTACAGGTTGTGCTATAAATTTGGAATGTTGACAATGTTAATATGATCCCAGGAATGCAACTGCATGCAAAAAGCTTGCAAATCAGGAAATCTCTTGAGGGCTAATTTGTTTGCTAATGCATATTACTTCTGCACCTATACAGCTTTATTGCATCATGAGATCCCAGAAACTGACCCTGGTGATGCGTCATGCTACATACAAATCTTTAAATACAATAACAAATTAAGTCATTTAAGTATAATGGACAGATAATTGAGTATCAGGAAAACTTACAATTTGCTAGTAGTCCTTTGCAAAACGTATGGAAAGTTGGGAGAGAGAACAACGGTGCATATGTTTCTGACTTTTTCATGAGAACAGCTACTTCCGAAGCCCACGTCATCAAAAGTTTCCTAAAATCAGATTTTGAGTCAAACAGGAACTATAGAAGACTTTACAGTGCAATACAAACTGAGCACACATACATACAGCACTCGGTCTTTCTTGATACCTCTAAAATAGCACATGATCATGGTTTGTGCAAAGAAACAAAACTAACTTAAATTCCATTAAAACTTAGGCTAATCACATACAGCTTCTATGAGGACCAGCGGAAAACCAGCAGATACACGCTTAAACAAAGATGTTTCTAGATGCTCAGAATACAGCATTTATTTCTTTTTGAAAAGAAGTGGTTAAGTGATGATCTTTACAAAAGATTACAATTTCTTACCTGTAATTATAGTGTTCTAGCATTAGTATCTCATGTATTCATACTAGTTAGCCAGGCTGAGACTCCTCAATATGCATTTGCAATAGCATTAGAACAGAAACTAAAACTGCATAGCGTGGCCACCTCTCACTTGGACTATTTTCTCTCTGGCAAATGAGGTGGCCAAGCTAATATCCACATGTGGCCTTATTTAGCGTTGTAACTGTATAGTGTCTGCCTCAAAGTTCAGGCCAGCGGGCACATGTGACTATTAAAGATAAGGCTGGAGAACTTCAGGCAAAACCAAATTAACTTTCTGCAGCATTGAATCTTTCATAAATTTACTAGATTAAAAGGGATTATAAAGCAGTACACAGAAGGCAGCCAGGAGAGGCGAAAACGTTAATACAAGGTATCGCCACTGGTGGAAAAGATTAAAGACTACTTAGCCCAGCACCTTCTTGGTTCTGTGACCTGTCTCCAGGCACTAGGGCAAAGTGACTGGCATTTCACAGATCACTGCTTGACAGATGCTGGAGTGCTGAATGCCAAAACTTGATTTGCCGATTGCTCAACCTGCATGAAAAGGTCCCTGAATCGTCCTAATGGTCACTTCATGGCAGAACATACTGCATGATACAGTCCAAATGGCTACAACTTGCTTGTAGAGGGCCCCATTGTCATTGGAATCACCCAAGTCAACAAATAACTAGTTCGACAGCTTGAATGATGTGGGTCTGCCTACACAACTCCTGGGCCGTTCGCAAAGCCTGTTCAGCCGGTGATGGGAACACATTTTTTGCAGATTTCCTATGCATTTCCAATTAAGGCCTGCTAGTTTTCCCATTCTTTTGAGGGTGCTACAATCACTAATCCTAATGGGAGGACTGACCAAGGGAAGGCAAACGCCTCTTACTATAGGTAACACGAACAGAGTGACACTTTTTAACTCTCAGGGAGGGGTAGTAGGTGACACAAAAGTACTATTAGTCCACTCTTCGCTCTACAAAATATAGCATACTGAAAAATATATACTTTAAATAACTATCGAGTCAAATAAGTACCCATGTTCTACTGTAGCAAGAGCCATTGTTGGTGCCAAGCTGGACTACTACAGCAGCTTACTGTATGGAATTAGCAAGGGAGAAAAAGAAAGGACTCATTTGCAAGTAGTTCAGAACAGTGCAGTACAGGTGGTGGAAGGCCTGGGGAAGAGCATATCTCACAGGCCACACAAGCACTTCACTGGTTACAAGTGGAAGGTAGGATTTCTTTCCGGCTCCTTAGAATGACGCACAAATGCTGGTTAACAGACTAAGTTGTCAAAAAGACATATCCTAGCTTCGCATGCACAGGACCTTGAGGTCCAAGTCTACTAACTTGTTGTCGGTGCAAAGAGCCAAATTGGTTGCTGTTGGTCAGTGCTTTTCATTTGGCAACTCGAAGACACTGGAACATTTTACCACCAAACTTGAAGGGTTGTAGCTCATTGCCCCCATTTAAGCGAGCTTTGAAAACACCTATTTGCCTGAGCAAACAATGCAAATCAGTATGTTTGGCCTTAAATATTGTATCTGGATTAGCTGTTTATATACCGGTTTGTTGCTTTTAAGTGCCCCAATGCTTGCCATGCTTTGGCGCTATACAACTATTTTTGAATTTTTTATAAAATAGCATTAAAAAGATAAGCATATATTATTAAAACTAATGTCCATGCAAGAACTCTCAGCTCAGTGTCGATATGTGGGCCCAAAGAGGGAAGCACCAAAAGTTAAAAAACTGCAGGTGGGGACTATAAAACCTGCAAGTCCCCTATGCGCCTGTACATTTCTGTACAGCGTTCTAAAAAGGCAGAACTCAACCCTAGTATATATGCAGAAGGCCATGGTTACTATGGTTTTGAATCCTTCCCGAATTGGAGGCAAGTGAAGCCTTTTTGCTCCACTTACCTTGCTAAACTCATCTGTTTGGAAGGTGGGCGGGGGGCAGTGACTAGTCCCCATCAGTGCAGGTGAACTGTGTTCTCCATGTTAAAGTTCTTTGTTTATTTATTCTGCACACGAACACCTTCTGTAAAGTGAGGAAGACACACAGTCCCTGTAACTTTGGTTTTTAGCAAATTTGCAGTTACTTGCATGATGTATCCAGTATGGGCTGGTGGCAGCAGATACTTTCATAGGGTTTACTTTCTTTTGATAGTTTTGTGCACTTTTGCAATTTACCATCAAGTGCCAATTAGACTACCATATACTTCAAAATATCTGTACTACGAAAGGTTTGCCTGTCCTTTGAACATCTTTTCCATTAACCTTCCTGCCCTAGAATGCCCAGATTTTTTTTTTACATGGTAAGCCCCTTCCTGGAGAAGGCTCTAGCTTTCGTATCCAAAGTTTATGTGTGTGTGCATGGCCAGATGTTGGAGGCTCGGCCTGCCCTGAGCCAGTCAACATCCCTGAAAGGTGTGCTTGTTGCCGGGCAGGTGCAGCAGCTAGAGGCTCTCAAGGATAGGGCAGCCCCAGCCAGTTTGAATGGTGCAGCTCATTCCCATTTGGGGCGGGGGCAACAAAGCTAAATTCTTGATAAAAGGACCCAATTAACAAAAGCAACTAGTTGAAGTCCAGGTATTAGCCATGGAAGATGGCCAGCAGCCTTTTCACGTGCCCAGTGAAGCCCTGCGTTGTTAAAGATCTCAAGACGATCTTCACTCGAACATCTCTTGAAATTTCTCGATTTGAATCGGAACCCGATCGATAAATCCAAGATGGATGTTTCGCACTGGCAGTCTCTTCCGCTGGGCCTGATGGGAAGGGCAGTGTTAGGCAAGAATTGATGTAGTAACACAGACTATACAACCTTTGTCTACTAGGTATTAGGTAACCCACCTGGTATAGGTCTGTACTATACAGGTTGGTAGTGTGACTGAGCCGCCAGGGGTAAATGTGAGATGTAGAGCTGTAGCAATGAAATTCGTAAATACAAGTAACACTTACACTCAAGGTTTCAGTGATAGATTTATTGAACAGTTTTTTAAATAAGCATTCTTTAAAAAACGGCAAGATATCCAACACTAAATCTACTTTAAATTACATTTCAGAATCAAACAAGTTAGTGGATACTCTTTGGATATGCTTCTTACACAATTCCTACTCCCTGAGGTGACTCCATTCACAAGGACAGTAATGGCATTTATATATCACAATAGTTCTACTTTTTAGATTCCGAAGGTCAAAGACAGGAAAGGTTTAAGGAAGGAAAAGGTTAAACAGGTTCTCAGTATATGTGAGGACAACTAAATCTTCCAATGAAATGGTTAGGGAGAATTCTCAGAAATGTGCTAATTCCCTTCTACCTTAGAGACCTCAGCTCTTTTTTGCTAGACTTTAGGACTTTTAATTTCTAACTTGGAGAGGGTGACACCTTTTTCCCCACTCATGTATTTTCTGTGATTTGGACTCTTTCTTTTGCCTTTGGAGTCTGACAAACTCCATAGGCATCATCTTTACATTGTGACACAGCACCTTCAGTGCCACAGAGAAGTCTTAGATTTCCCAAAGGCTTGAATACCATCTCTTGGTGAAACTACGGTTTCCAAGAGCAGGGACGTGAAATTGACTTTACTTACATTTTGTAACTTTCTAGACCCAGGCACATACACCATGTTACAATGGGGTGTTTGAGGGGTTACTTAGTATCCCCTTGGTCTAGTTTCTCATGTAACATTTTTATGTTACCCTTTCAACAATTAATGGCTAGAGACAGTGGTTTTTTTCCTACTATTGTGTGTTTTTACCGCGAGCTGCAATTGCAGCTGCAATAAGAAACCCTTGGGTGCCCATTTTGTCAAAATGGCCCCAACTTCTTTTTTCACCATTTTTTGTTGGAAAGGTCCTTCTTGAGATTTACTCTGCGAACCAAACCAGGTGTGGTCCCTTTGTCCGTTTTGTTTTTGGTTGAATTCACTGGAGAAGCCCGCCTCTGGCTCCAGCGTGTGTGGCAGGGGCAGGAAGTGAGGGAGTTCCCCAAAACTCCCTGTGCTTAATAGCCTTTGTTACAGGAATGCACCCAAAAGGAGATTGGCCGGCTGGCTGTCCTTGGAGGACAGCCACCCTGCTGTGTGAGTGACAGCTAGGCTGGAATGAATGTGAGAAACCTGCGTAAAAGGCAAGGCTTTTTGGCTTGGAAGGCAGTCTCGACCACTGGACAAAGGAATCCAAAGAAGAACTTGAAGGAGATGCTTGCTGCAACTCCTGGTTTGCCCGGTGAAGCCATGCTGCATTGCTGAAGCTCCAAATTCGCCTCGACTAGAGAAGCCCTGCAACGGACGACTTCTCCCCTTGAGTTGGTGGGACCAATCAACCCCAAAGTGAATTAATCTGGGCATCCTCTCGGAGCTGGCTGTACTTCCATTGATGCTGCAGGAACCGATTGCCAGGGAGAGTAACACCAGATCGAGTGCATCACTTTGAAGTCACTTTGAAGTCAAACCCGAGCTCCAGGAAGATCCTCCATACTCCCATGAAGCAGGATTTTAAAATTGTAAGAGACATCACTGGAGAGAGTATGATAAAAGTGTTGCAGGAAATTTTTGCAAATGAAGGGTTGCCCGAAAGCATATTGACGGACAACGGCCCCCAGTTTATAGGGGGAAGCTTCACCAATTATCTAAGGAAGTGTGGCGTTGGTCACAAAAAGACTTCATTGCATCATCCCGAGTCAAATGGAGTGGTTGAAAGGATGAACAGATGTGTGATGGAGAGTATACGTATGGGAGAGGAGAGTGGTTTGGATAAGTTAGCCATGATACAAAACAGGATGTGGGCTTTGAGGATGGTGCCACGCTCTACAACCGGTTTGTGCCCATTTGAGCTCATGAGGGGCAGGAAGCCGTATTCCATGGCGTGTCCACCATGGCTTGGTAGGAGTAGGGAGACGGATCTGGTTGTGGATGAAGTGAGTCATTGGTGAAGAAGAAGTCAAAATGGGTCATGCGTGAAAACTTGAGAAGAGGAAGGAAAGAGTTACGGGTGGAGTGTGGAGATTGGGTCAGGATAAAGAAGGGTTTCATCAAGAAGAAGGGGGACTCTTAATTCGGACCCTGTCAGAGTTGTGGCAGTCATGAAGGGGGCTGTACGCGTAGCTGGAGGGCAAGTGTGGAATAAAGATAGAATCACCACTGTGAAAAGAGGTCATGTGTGAGATTGGAGTCGGAGAAAGTTAAAGTTAAAGGAGAGTTCCGGGACTTTTTTTTTATTGTCCCTACGGTTCGGCCATGTGTTTTTAAGCATAACTCGGTAGATCGTGGAAAACTTTCCTATGGACCTTACCCGACTTTTCGTCCATTAACGCACTCGAAATCAGCCGCCATTTTATGATAATCCTATCACTTGCCGCATCGCCCTGGCTCACCTGCTTTTGCGGCACTAAATCAAATCCCCCGCCCCTGAAACAGACTTGATCAAAACATTCATATTCCCCGCCTCTATCCGTGACGTGACTGAGCTGCGTAGGCAAACGCGCCCAGGCGTCTTCTACGCGACTCCACACAGAACCAGGAAATCAACACAGATGAGCTCAAACAACACAGCGCGCCACAATTGGGAATATGAAACTGTACTTTTAAATTAAACCGCAAGATAGTAAATTTGGTAAAGTAAATTTATTTGACATCAAATGTTTTGAGAATATTCAGCGATTAGCATTTTTATTTGCACATGTTCCAAAAAGTTCCGTTTCGAGGCACACGATGTTCCTTTGCTGTACACAGGGTCTTAGATCATCTCACAATACAGCGCCACAATTCGGAATATGAAACAGTGGTTTAAAAGCAAACGGCAAGATTGTACATTTGGCAAAGTACATTTATTTGACATCAAATGTTTTGAGAATATTCAGCGATTTGCATTTTTATTTGTTCACGTTCCGAAAAGTTCGTTTCGAGGCACACGATGTTCCTTTGCTGTACACAGGGTCTTAGATAAATGAATTTTTATTTGCTCTCGATCCAAAATATTTCGTCTTGAGGCAAGCGATGTTCGTGTGCAGTAGACATGGTGTTGGTTTACGATAAAATAAGCTCTTCGGTCGCACTGATAATCGCATGGCTATTCCAACAACGAGGCACTAGGGCACCACAACGGTCTGTATGTTGCATCTAGCCATTAGTACCGTGTAAGGGCATACTTGTACTTGGCGATCGTCCCACAAAATGGTCAGGGTGCTAACGTTGTTCACGCGGAGAAGCAACTGGCGATTATAGAAGCCATCCGCCGGTGTCTGGTACTCGTGACACAGACAATAATGGACGATGTATCTATTTGAAAAACATAAAAAAAGGAAATTAGTCTCACCATCAGATCTTTATTAAAATTATTCATTTTATATATTAGGTCTGGAAATTATTTCATAGCTAGGACAGTGCAACTGGGTTTTAAACGTCAAGGGGGGCTGTAGGATACTGAGACAGTCCCCCAGTGCAGGGGTTGACAGGGAGTGCAGGTGGAGAGTGGAAGGGCCCAGGACCGAGATCGCAGACAGTGGACCAGTTGTAGCAGGGGAGAGGGAGAGAGAAAGCAGAAGCAAAGGTTTTGAGGTGCTTCCGTAAAAGTATGATATGATATGATATGGTATTTGTAACGCGCCTATACACAAGTGTTTCAAGGCGCGACGAGGCAGGGAGGGAGGGGAACAAGGGGAAGACAGACAAACGATCCTACTAGGCCAGGTGTCATTCAGATCGCGCAAGTGCAGAGGTAAGGGGAAAAGGAGAAAGTGCAAGGAGAGGAGGTGGGGGGGAAGTGCAGTACAAGGTAAGTAGCGTAATAAAATAATAAATAATAAATAATAAATAAAAAGGGCCCGCTTGAGGCCAAGGACAAGTCTCGCAGTTCTGTTCTGGATAAGTTGCAGAGGGCGGAGAGTGGAGGCAGGCAGATTAAGATAGAGGCTGTTACAGTAGTCCAGCCTAGAGAGAACCAGGGCTCGGGAGACAGTGAGCTTCTGGGGGAAGGAGAGGAAGGGAAGAATACCTCTGAGGAGGTGCAGCTGGTAGTGTGACTTCTTAGAGACGTCAGATATATGAGGAGAGAAGGAGAGTGTGGAGTCGAAGATGACCCCGAGGTTTTTAGCCTTGCAGGTAGGGGCGGGAAGGGGGCCAAGTAGACGGTTCTCCCCAAGATAGTGCGCGGTACAAAACAACATGCCACATAGAACGAACAAGTACAACTTAACCCGTCTTTAAAGCAACTGTATAGTAATTAAATTGCGGTATAAACTCATCTAAAGAGTTACTTTCATTATATTTGCATTTTCCATTGCGTCTGTGCGTAGGGCAGCCCCGAAATACCACTCCTTCTATGCCGACGTTATTTCTTCTAATGAACGAACATGAAATGGCTTTCGTTTCTGAAATTATATTCATTATCGTTTCTTACGTGGTCCAGGCCTGTCAAGGTCAAAATACAATAGAACCTTATTCTGAGTCGTGGGCCATTCTGGCACCCGAGAAAAAATCAAAGCAGCTGACCTTCACTTCGAACGAGCACACATTCCAAGTTAGCTACATTCAGTGTAAGGCATTCTCACAGGACTTGAAATTTACACTCCATCTTTGCATTTTGTCTGCGTGCTTTGCAGCCACACAGAACCATAAATACGGAGAGATTCTATATTTATTGAAAAATGATTTATATTACTGTTTGGTTTAATTTAATGCGCAAATGAACAAGGGTGGAGAGACACATTGCATGTACACTGAGCAATCACTTTTATTTACACAATACATAGATACACATTCAATGGGCCTGCGACATGAGGAGACTTGAGAGAACAGACAATCAAATTACAATCATTTAAACCGTGATGTGTATTTCTCAATGAGTTCTTCTTTAGGTGGACATGGAACAGATGCAATGTTGGGTGGCAATGCAGTTGTCCCCTGCACAGGTTCGTTCACAACTCCATTTATGTGCCTATCTAGGACGTCAACAATAAGTTTCTCAATAAACTCATATTGCATATCCTCAAACACTGGTTTGATCACCCATTGTTTACTTCTTTTAGTGAAGGCCTTATTGTAGCGAAGCGTCCCTAAAGTTCCGGTCGTCCTACTTTGTTGACGGCCAACATTATGGTTATGTGCCAAGACCGCTAAAAGAGTCCGATTTATCATGCCCTCCATGCCAAAATGCAATCGTTTTGGCCTGTACTTTAGGCACATATTGTGGAACACCTCCAAATCTCCTGTGTGGCAGAATTCCGTGAGTCCCCTCAAAGCTTTTGTTATAGTTTTATCAAATACAATCTTTTCAATGGCTTTGTGAGTGGGTGATGAAGGAATCAACCACTTCTTCTTCCGTGCCTCCTCTGTGGACAAATGGCCATGTTCACAATTGTGGAAATGTTGGTTCGTGTTCCATCGGTGAACATTTGTACAGTGTGGCATTACTGACCGCCATTTTTCCAGTAGAATTTCCAACGACCCTCCACATGTTTTTGAGCTCCACCAAAGATGGTTGCTGATTGACTTGGACCACTGTGAAATACCTTGCAATTCTTTTTTTTTACCTGCAGCCGACAATTTTTTATTGATTGATTTTGCAAGATGCCAAACGTCAAATTGGTGATTTATATTTTTGTACTGTTCTCTCATTGTCTTGGCAATTGAAACGTGTCTGTCCGTGGCTATCAGGTCGATCACCATTCCCCGCGATTGTAGTTCTTGCAATGATGCTACAAAGCCAACTTTCTCCATGGCCACTGAGGATGTACTTTGTGACACCTGCACGACCACCGAACTCACAATTTTCTTACTTTCCATGTCCTGAAAGTGGTAGGTGCAGTACTTGGCTGAAAATCCTGGGCTGTCGCACTGTCCATCACCGGCTAGCCTGAACCGTTTGCCCGCGAATGTACTATCAATAGACATTTTTTCCATTCTCCAAGCTTCGCTAATGGCTGGAAATAGATAATCGGTTTGGTATTTGTAGAACTGAGTTTTCGCAATGAAATGGATTCCCACAAACTGAAAGAAAGACTCTAATTTTTTAAAACTTGAACCACTAAAAAGTGCAGCCGCTGCACAAAGTAGATTGCCTGCTGGCAGTTGTCCCAGCATAGGTTGTGCAGACCATGTGAAAGGATGATATTTTGTACAGGTGGCATGTATTTTAAGGTTAGTGCCTCGAATTGCACGAGTCACATTAATCAATGGCTCCCCACATACTTCCCCACCTACCAAATGCCCACATTTAATCCGAATAATAATATCAATCAAACAACTATCGAATACAATGAATTTGGCCTCTTTCCTTATACTGTCACTCTGCATCCCAGCTGGTTCGGCCTGTAACGTTGAGGACATGTCACTCACATGAAAGGTAGAATCTCTGATATCGTCTTCCGCTATGTTCAGTGATATTGATGGTGTTTCATTGTCGTCTACTTCATTCTCTTCCATTGCAACATCTGTTCCTTCTCCGGCGATGGGTGAATAAAACAATTTCTTCAACTTTCTCGCCGTCTTAGTTTTTGCGGGTGTGGATTCTGTGAATTGATCTCCGACTGCATCCGAACTACCAGGAGGACATTCACTATCAATGGCTGGTGGTGGTATAGCTCCGTTGTCAATCACTTCATATTCTTCCCATTGGCACGATGCTTCTCCAGTCTCAAGTCCCTGCCAAAAGGTTTGACAAGCAACATCTCTCGTTCGCTTCACTGTCTGTGTAGATCTAGTTCGTACACCCACTCGCAACTAGAGGACAGATTGGAAAAGGGGTGTTCAGTTTAAACACAACTTACAGTATTGAACTATTAACAGTGAAAAACAACATAATATAGTGACCAGGACACTAACCTTCTTTTGCTTTCTTTTCTTTGAAACTTTCTTGCCCCGAACTTCAACATCAGGACGCTGTTGCTCCGACTCGTGTGTGCATGTCTCCACTTCCTCTTGCGCTGCAACGACTATGTTTTCCTGATAAGCACATCCATCACGCACTGACGCTCCATGGACTCCCTGAAACATAGAACTTTCATTAGTATGTATAATAATATCGAAAACACAAAATGTACTTGGGGACCAATACCCACGTACATCTCAATAGCAAAACACGAATGAACGCTTTGTGTAGAACATTCAAACGACAATTATTCACGCATTGTTGATCTAGTTAGATGGAACTGTCAAGATCCATACCTCGGGCTCTTCAGACTTCCATTGATGATATTATTGAAGATGATGCTTCAGTGACTCCCTGAAACACAGTAATTGCATTAGTATGGTTTTCTATTTTGATAAAAAGAACAGAAAGTTTGTGCAGGCGTGAACGGCTCATCTAAATAGACCTGCACAAATGATCAGTTGTCTAAAATAAATAATGGATATCTAAATATGATTCGATTTGCTCGATCGTTGGAAGTGTCACCACCCAGAAATCTGCATCAACTACTAGGGGTGATGTTCTTGTAGAAGAAGCTCCGTCATCTCCCTGAAACATAGTACTTGCGTTAATAAAGAAGGAAGTATAGCGGATGTAATCACGTCATATGATCTCGCTTGATCGAGCTGTCAGTATCCATACCTCGAAATGCATAAGAACATCAAGGGACGATGTAACTGCGGTGCACACTTCTGCAAGCTGTTGCGCCGACCCGTAACTGCACGCTCCCCCTTCTTCTTGGACTAATGCTCCATCGACTCCCTGAAACATAGGACTTTCATTAGTAATGAACACAATATTGAAAAAAGAAGACACATAGGAGGGTGACGACAGAAGGACATATCAATGGCTAAAAACGAAAGAAACATTGTGTGTAACAATCACGCTACAAGAATGCAAGATCTGATGATCTCCATCGATGGAACTGTCCTGAAACGTACCTCGAGCATCTGAGTGACATCAACGGTAGTCGTCAATACGTTGGACTCCTCAGCATCTCCCTGAAAGACAGTACTTGAATTATTTTGGATAACAATAATTATAACTGAAAACAAAGACTAGAGGACGAGTACAAGGGTGTACCATTAGGTAAAATAATTACACGATAAATTAAAACTATTGATTTACATGCCTAAAACAAGTCAGTGGCAGAATAGCCAAGTAATATTACCCGATAGGCGCTTGAAGTGGCTGATGACTGCAATAACGACACGGATGGAGAATCTTCCGCCTTCATATTGAGTGGATACATAAATGGGGAAATTATTGTTAGCTAATGCTACACACTACCGCAAGGCCGAGAGATAAATACGTAAACTTGACTCACCAGTGGAGGGATGTGGACGAATAGAGTGCGAATAGCGGTTGAGAGCAATTTTCGCCTCGCTCGCGGTGTGTTCTTCTTTATTAGCAATGATGTGGAGTACATGTCAGAGGTAAAGTGCCTGCTGCAGATGCGGTATCGATCACCCCTCTTGTCCGCAAAGACTTCTAGGACTCTACTTTCAAGCTCAGAGGGTGGATATCCGCAATATCGGACCCATTCTCTTATCTGATCTATTGTCTTAGGGAAAACATGCATTATAGTACCTTCAGATTTATTATGGGTCTTCGAAGGACAACCGCCAATGGAACAGGCAGGCATTGTGGAAAGTTCTGAAAAGTAAAGATCAACAATTCTCTATGAATACCAATGTGTTAAAAAATTAAATACATAAAAGGTTCAATGCAAGGTATGTTTTGGTTTTTGGAACTATACACGGTATTCACATGCGGATAAGTATTTGAATAACTTTAAAAAAATACAAAAATAATTTGACTAAACTCAGAACATGTGACTAGTTCCTTGCATGTACTGTCTTGAACGAAAAGAAATTGGACGCAAAATGAGTATGGTACATGGCCTTACCTTGACGAGCAAACAGTTAGATGCAGGGATCAGAGTAGTTTCTTGTCGTAGAACAGGGAGCAGTTCACAGGTTGCAAACTGATGAGTTTGCTCAAAGTGGTCACGGAAGTTCACAGAGACGAAGAGCAGACAACCAGCACCTTCACGGGTTGACTAGCAAAGCGCAAAGAAGTTCTCATTAGAAATATGAAGTGGGTTATAAAGAATTCGAAACAGGGGTGTGTTTGTGAATGAATGACGTGTGGGGAGATGCTTGGCAGGAGACACGGGGTCTGGCGGTAGACATGGGAACAACAACCCATGCTCTATAGACCACTTTGAAGTGTACATGGTCTTTGGCACCTCTTGGCCTTTATCGCTCCCTGACAGCTCCACTTGCCAGCGCAAGTACCCCGGTGCGGGCGGTGGTCGTGCAGACAAGACTCGTTTGCCGTAGGGCCTCACCAAGGAGAGGCCATCTAACTGCATGTAAGAGGCAGGCTGCAGGATCTAGTACATGGAAGGCAGGGGGGTGAGTTTATAAATACCTCAGCCTCCCAGGAGAATATATGGGTGCAGTTCACCCTGGAGACCCTGAACAAAGTGGTGTGGTAAGTATTTTTGGGGGAGGAGGCAAGGCCGGGAGGCTTGATGCCAACCCGCAAAATAACATATGTATGTCTGCTGCATATGGGTTCAACGGTTATGTGGATTGAAGGTGGGCGGCCAGCGTGAGGGAGGATGCTGGCCGGAGACATGTGGTGTGACAAGACAAGGCACAGGAAGACTATTCAATGGAGACACACTAGATTCATTTAAAAAATCAAAACAACCATTGTTAAAATATATGTTGGGTTTTATTTTAGATCTTAATTTCAATTGAACATAAATAATAAACATTACACATTGTAAAGTTGCGGTTGCAGCACATCCCGGGAAAAGCCGCGGTATTGTCCACTGTCGCTGGGGAAATGTTGTCTAATGGCAAGTACCGCACAGGCAGGTATTACTCTCCGAACGCGGTGTCCGAGCCTCCCGTGAAGCCACCAAGTGAAGCAACGATAGGCCACCAGCCTGTACCACCTGTGAAAATGAAAGATGCAAACTGTATTAAAATGACAACTTTCTTATCACTGTCGATTCAGGTACAAAAATGTCATTCTGCTTTGAAAAAAATTCTATCTAGAAAATGCACAACATGGAACCAATTTACATGCATTCGAATGATATGTAGATGTAGTTTTATATGTGGGAGACGACCATGAAATAGTAGTGGCATCACTGACATCACAACCAGAGTATACTTACTCGTTACTCGGATTACGCGGACGAACAGTGCCGCAAAGTTCGTGCATAAGCACCATCATCATCCTCAACACTGTCCGTGAGAGGCAGGCTTCCCTGAACTCTGGCAGCTCGGTGATGCATTGCGGACTTGGCTCGCCTTCCGAAATGTAGGCCAAGCACCCGGAATTTTCACGGCAGCAGCAGTTCTCCTCCTCAGTTGGCATTAGCTCGCAACGATTGCACGTGCACCAGGTGGAGACGCCGTCCATGCGACATGGTCCAGGCTCTTCATCCGTTGACTGGTCCTCCCAACTGCCGTCCGAATCCCCATCGTTTTCGCGTGCTTGCCTTTCCAGTAGTTCTTCCTCGGTGTACTCGGGCTCGTACATATACGGCATTATTGTAGCCATTGTGTGGTAAAGAAAGTAAAATAATTTATAGCGGTGGTACTGGTATCTGTTCACACGGGCTAGCTGACCAGAGCACAGAAACGAGTCACAGAATACTCAAAGTAACACAGCGAGAGTAATGGAATCGAAAATCTGCTGCTGTGTGTTGTGAAACGGTGTGTTTATACTTATTGAGGAAAGAGGCGTCCTGCCGTTTCCATGGCGACACTTCATTAGCTGAGGCGCAGCGATTGTTGACACGAAACGTGCTTTGGCGTTGGGAAATGGGCGGTACGCGTCTGCTGATGTCAGCCTCGGGGGCGGGGGATTTGATTTAGTGCCGCAAAAGCAGGTGAGCCAGGGCGATGCGGCAAGTGATAGGATTATCATAAAATGGCGGCTGATTTTGAGTGCGTTAATGGACGAAAAGTCGGGTAAGGTCCATAGGAAAGTTTTCCACGATCTACCGAGTTATGCTTAAAAACACATGGCCGAACCTTAGGGACAATAAAAAAAAAGTCCCGGAACTCTCCTTTAAGTTGTCTGTAGATTAATGTTTAGTTGAAAATTATTTAGTGAAATGATAATTGTGAGTAAAAAAAAAAGGGGGGGGGGGGAGATGTGTTGTGATGCTATTCTTTAGAGCAGGCAGCCTCCCTGTCTGAAATGGATTTGTAAGGACCACATGATGCATCATCCCTATGTGATGTCATAGAATGTTGATTGCTGCATCTCTTGTATGTGTTCTAATGTTGTCAGTTGGAGAAACGTGGCTGAAGGGAAAGGAGCCTCTGAGTGCTGGGGGTCTTCTTCCCTCTTGAGAATCTAAAATAAATACTTATATACAATTTACCTGCCTTCCCATGCCTCTTCATAGCAAGTCCCTCGACGACCTCAGCGACGCAGGCGTCGATGTCTTCCTTGAAAACTTCACAGGCTCCCTCGGTCTCAAGGGCGTTGAGGACCGGGACCTGGAACGGGCATATCTAGAGCGACCATTCTTGTCCGACCGGGACCTCAAAGGCGCCCGGTGGTCGAGACGACCGCTCAAGCCCGAAGGCGTACAAGTGGTGTCTCTAGCACTGTCACGGCCAGCATCCTTCGACAGCGGGGACGGACCGGAGCCCTGCGATTGAAAAATAGCCATCTCCTTTTGGAAGGAATCCCATTCCTCAGGAGTGGAATGCTTGTTGGGACAAGCAACCCGCCGACGGGCAGAGTCCTCGGATGAGGACAGGGAAGGGGACCTGTGACTGCGCTTCCATGAGTGCCTTGAAGAGGCAGAGGAATGGTGAGACCGACTCCTGGACTGAAACCCTCACACCCCCCGGACTCACAACGACGATGCGGAGAGTCGCCCTCTAGTCATCCGTCGAAAGGCCAGTGGATCACGACTTCCGGGGCTTGGCCACCTTACCCACCTACAGCTTCTTCTTACGCTCCCGCAAGGCCTTCGATGCAAGCGACTGGCAGTCGACAGTCATCTGTATCGTGGTCCACCAGAGGCAAGCGTCGTGCGTGTCCGTCAACGACATCTTGGACCCGCACACCCGACACTTCTTAAAACCAGACCACAGGGTGGAAGAAGCCAAAGTCATAATTTCAATTACACAAACTAACAGGTTCGAAGAACCGAAAGAACAGGATTCAGTAGAACTGAGGCGCGCCAAGACGAAGCGAACAAGTTCGCGGAAAAAACAAAACTGGAGGCTACAGGCGTCGTGCGTCCTACTTATAACATCCGGTGGAATCGGCTCGACGGAGGCCCTCGAGGACAGCGTATCGACGTCATCGTCGCAGGCGCAGAAAGTTTTTCCGAAGCAGCACAGCTGTGGCGATTACTGTCAGATATGGAATACGTCGGAGGTCCCAATCCCCTCGAAAGGTTATTTTACTCACCTGTAAATTGGCTGTGCCTCTTTCCAAAAAGTAATGCTGTTGGCTTCACCAACTAGTTCTTTAAGAGAAAAAGGTGTATACGTTTCCCAATTGCATCTAGCTTCCCCCGACTTGCTGTTAGCCGGTCCAGAATACGTCTGCATTAGGTTTTAGATACACTATTAATGATTCAAATGTTATTCTAGGTAACACTGGGTTTTGCTTTCCCTGGTCTGTTTTAGACAGACAAAAATAGTCTGAGTTGTATACCTGCCTTTAAATTGCTGATAGCTCCTTTAAAAAGTGTATAGGTTTTACTTACATTGAGGTAGCTGTTTGCCATCCTAAAATAAGTTACAAGAGTTGTGCTCATCTCAATCTATGTTTTACTGATCTCAAAAGCAGCTTTAATCGAATATTACATCCTTCGGTGTTAATCACCTAGTATAACTGGGTTATCGAAAACGTTATAGGTTTTTAATGTACCTAGAATAAGTGTTCCACTATTCACAAAAAGTACACTGTCCAGTTGCTTTACTATGTGTTTTCTTGCTCAGCGTCACGATACAAAACTGCTAGGGTCTACTAACCCGTATTACTGTAAGTAATCCAAAAGTATCTATTGGGTTTGACATCCCTAGAACTAATGTTAGGTGTTCCAAGTAAGGTTATATGCTTTGGTTTGTGCACCTTCAAGCATGTGTTGTGTTTTTGTAATTGTGGTTATATATAATGTGATGGTACTTATTTCCCCCCCCCCCAAAGATTAATCTGGGCCTACTTGTATTTAAATAAACCATTTATTTTTTTACAATGTACAGTATTTTAGTGCTTCTTTAGACCATAAATATATTACAATTTCATTGTACTTATTCTACAGCCCTCTCCCTCCTAAGATAGGCCTGGCTGCTCTTTCTAAGCTACCCTGAACTCCGGTAGTACAGCGTTATACTAAGTGAAGAGGTAAAATCTGAGTGTCCCTTCCCTCCTGATGGGCTCCCCAACCGGAAGCACCACCCCCGACAGAATAACTACCGACCAAATGAGTTTGTACCAAATCCCGCCGCCCCCAGCATAAGCACGCATCACGAACAGTACCCAACCACCCGACCAGACAACCCTGCAGTGGTACGAACTCTATCCAATCCAAGCAACGACAACCAAGGCCAAGCTGGAGACGATTATATGGACCGAATCAATTGACGTTCCTGCAAGCCATTCTGCAGGTCGTTAGAGACGCCATGACAACATAGCCACATTAGACAGGAAGCACACGTGCAACCTGCAAAGTTGGGACACCCACACACCAATCCACACAAAGAACATATGCATACAGTTCTATGAGCTAGAGGACAGTGACATACACATACTGTCTGCATGTTTATTATTTTGCCACATACGCTCGCTACAGCACAGCAGAAACGCAAGACGCCAGAAGAGCTTGTGAATATGCTTGCAGATGCTACACCCTATTAACCATATGGATGGACAGGAGCACTCAAGGGGCCTGACCAACCATGACATGCCTTAACCTATGGACAATTACGTCGAATGAATAACCAAAGCCGAAGTAGGTCTCACGCAAATCCAGCAAACTAGAATCGTCTCACAGAAATCCCAAGTCGCTGTGCAAGCAGAATAGCCCTGGCAGGGAGGTGCAGGGGGCAGAACACAGGAGTCCCCTCCCTCTTCCTTCATTTCCTGCATACTCAACCCTGGGGTATTACCCCTGAAACAGTCGCCAAAGCTCAAATATTTCCATACAGTTGGCAAACATCTTCCCCTTTTCTGTGTTGTGTAGGTAAGTGAGTAGTGACTGTAATACATGCTTCGAGAAGCTGCTGCTAGGCGGCCATGGTACCGTTATTTTCCCATCCGTACCCTAAGTCCATTCTACGCTATATTTCTCTATTCTGTCCTTGTAAATGGGCAGGTTCTTACCGATGTGCTGGATTGGGGTCATTGTAGTCCCATGGCCCCCGTATTGTATTCCTTCCCAATGGTACATCATTGCTTTTACTCGTAATTTTACCTGACCTCAAGTTGAGGATTTTGACTTTCCGCCGTCAGGACACAGATAGAAAGTGTGTGTGTTATGCAGTTCAATGTTCGATTAGCAATACGTGCGGCCCTTTACAGTCACACACTTTGCTCCCCACAGCTCTCTTCCCAACTCCCCCGGAGTGGAGTATACGCCATCAATCAACTCGTCTTGTAATTGAACTGCACCCGTCGCGTCGCCTGAAGTGTGATACGTTTCCTACCATAGAAACTTAACCAGTCAACTACCTTCCGCAATCTAAGATCGCTACAGCTAACTCACGGGAATCCGACATCTATTCACTGAACTAAAATGTCGATTCGTAGGAAAACCACGCCCCTACACGTGTTCATTGTACAGACCTAGGAGCTCAACAATTCCTCTCGCATTGGGGATCGGCTGCCCCGCCCCCGAAATGTCCACTAACACAAGAAGGAACTACCTCCACTCGGTTCCCTACTATCCACACATGCCAAGCACTGCCTCAGTACCGAACATCATGACAATGTTACACCACCCTCCACCCCAATTACACATCCCCCTCCCCACCCCTACAATAGGTTATTGCTAGTTGTGTGGACCACACTTTAGTTGCAATTCTGCCGGCGCCGCTCAGCTGCTGGCTCCCCTCGCACTTTGCTCATCTCGACTCCTCTGGACCACTCCCAACCACGGGGAGGGATGATTATGAAGTCGTTCCGATGGCCAATTCTCTGGTTGCTCTGTCCGGTTGTGTCGCAATTCGCGAGGGTCCTGCAGTCTTCCGAGGTCCGACAGATAACAGGGCAGCAACTTGCCGAGGCGACGTCAAACTATCTCACTGGAGCCTCCAACTTGTTAGGGTAAACTCTGGGGTTGGCAGAGCCGTACACCAGCTCTCGGAAGGCCCCAACTCCTTCCAATGTCTCAAAGGAAGGGTTACTGCGGTTTTATTATGACAAACAAGCAGGGATCACACACATGGAGCAAAATCCAGTCCAGGCACATCTCACCAATTTTGGACTTGCAGGCCACTTTTGTACATTTGTGACATCACAATCAGCATCACTTACCAAAATCCAGAACCGAACGCCACTCTGGGTTGGCTTCCCGAGTGGTAGGTCCAGTATATTAACATAGCGTGCGTGGTGGATACAGTGTCATGTGGTGTACTTGGACCTTCCCTAAAAATTGTTACTTGAAAGCTGTTACATTAGAAACCCCAATGATTGGCTGGGGATTCCCCCCGCCAGCCCCTATCCCCCAGTGTCCTCATTGGTCAGGCTCCGGGCCCCCCCCCACCCCAAGCCTGGGACTACGGTTGTTCACAGCCCGCAGGACAACTGCTTACGTACAGTGTGCATCAACAAGGTGTGACAGTGTGTAACAATGGGGTGCCTTTGCAAATGCCACGAGAGTGGTCCATTCCCAGCACATTTTGTAGATGGATTGTAGCAAGCTTGGTCTCAGACGCAAGACGGCTTCGTCTTCCCAGCTTCTAGGCCTTGGCATCATGTCAAGTCGGCCGGATCACGTGTGAGGAGACAGCTGGTGAGGCCGAATTACTTTGATTTATATTTTAGCTTGGAATAGTCTTCCCATGTAGCTGGGCCCTACGTGACACTGAGTGAGGAATGCCACTTTGCAACATCGTGGCCTTGGTGGTTGCAGTCCCTGCCAGGGCTATTCTGCTTGCACAGCAACTTGCGACTTGGAATTTCTGTGAGACGATTCTAGTTTGCTGGATTTGCCCGAGGCCTACTTCGGCTTTGGTTATTCATTCGACGTAATTCTCGACAGGTTAAGGCATGTCATGGTCGTTCAGGTCCCTGGAGTGCTCCTGTCTATCCATATGGTTGATAGCGTGTAGCATCTGCAAGCATATACACAAGCTTGTCTTGTGTTTCTGCGGTGCTGTAGCGAGCCTACGTGGCAAAATAATAAACATGCAGACAGTATGTGTATGCCACCCTCTTCTAACTCATAGAACTGTATGGGAATGCTTTGTGTGGATTGGTGTGTGGGTGTCCCGACTGCAGGTTGCACGTGTGCTTCCTGTCTAACGCGACTAGGTCGTCATGGCATCTAACGACCTGCAGCATGGCTTGCGGGAACGTCAAGCGATTCGGTCCATATAATCGTCTCCAGCTTGGTCATGGTTGTTGCTTGGATAGGATAGAGTTCGTAGGGTCGGGTGGCTGGGTAGCATTTGTGATGTGTGCTTATGCTGGGGGCAGTGGGATTCGATGCAAACTCATTCGGTCGGTAGTTATTCTGTCGGGGTGCTTCTTCCAGTTGGGGAGCCCATCAGGAGGGAAGGGACACTCAGATGTTACCTCTTCATAAGAGTGGAGTCTTGTACTGTCTTAGTTGAATGGTTTTACTAAGCCCTTAGCTGAACTTCATGAAAACTGTCCTAACAAAGAATTTTAAAACTTTAGGTCTTTTATTGGGGCTCAAGGTTTAAGCTACACATACAAAATGTACATGATGGATTGTTTGGCCCATTTTAGTCAATTATGACTCGACTCGCAGGTCCTTAAAGGGGACAAATTACTATGTGGTCATGAGTAACTTTTTTGTATGCGAGTACATATTTACAAAATAGCAAGAATACATCAATTATATAGAATATACATAAAATACACAATCATTAAGATAGAAAAACATTAACAAGGAAGATGGCACTACATAAAAAATATGTTTAAGAAACAAGTCAATATTTTGGTGGAGACAGTTCATGGCTTTTATTTACAGAATAGCAAGAAGAAAGGTCCTTACCTTGCATCCTGACTCAGGTGCTCCTTCTTGAGTAGTGTACCCAGAAGATTTAAAATGATTGAGAAATGTTTCTTTGTTGCTGTAGTTACAGTGCTAATTACTGCTCCATCAAACAAAGAGGGCGAAGAGGAACTGAGACTGCTGGATATAAAATGGTCATGCCTGAAGGGGGGTGGGAAAAAAAAGTCTTAATTCTAGATTAAAATTAGCTTAAAAATATTAAAAAGAAAGAAATCCTCCAGCTCTAGCATTGCTGATCATTGGGGGCGAGAAAGGGGGTGGGAGGACACCATTGCTGTTGCACACTTTAATGCACCAATTTAATGACAAATGATCTCAACTGGTAAATATACAAAATCCACAAACCTGTTTTGTGCCTCTTAACAGTTACAGCATGGAGACTATCAATTTAAAAATAAAAAAAATAAAACACTGAGGAGGAATTTACTGGAGGCCTGTGCTCAAGCCCCATATCACTAAGCTGATCAGGTTTACTCAACTCCCCTAGGCAAGATACAGTTGGGCAGCCAAGACACTGCTCCAGGTGGATGAAGGGCTACAAATACAGTACTGAAAGCCAATGGTTCATATAAGTAAATGCCCCTACAACCACAAGTATACAACACAATTATGCATGTACAACTACTGTATGCTAAGGAGATTTATAATTATTATGCTTCATCCCCTCTCCCAGTGAAACCATCCCAGCACTTTTTGCTGGATTTCTGGACCTTTTTATTTCAAACCTGAATGAGTGGAGCCTTTTTCCTTTCATTCATTCATGTGGGCTGTGTCTTTTGGAACTCTACTCTTTGTATTATAGCTGCACTATGGAGTCTGTCAACTCCATAGTTCTTAAAATCATCTGCGTTTTACTACTGCGGCAGACAGCTCCTTTTGGGCAGTGTTGGCTGGGGACCTTAAGGTCCTCCTTTAAGATTCAATGTTCCTATATCCTTAAGTTAACCACAGATCTTAAGCAGAGAGATACTTGGTGTCTCCCCAAAACACTATAGTCTGAGAGATTGGAGAATCTTCTCCCAGACAACATATAATAGGATGGTTTTGGACCTCCTAGAAGACAGAGTTACCAACCATTACCGACGGATCCTTCAGCAACCATCCAAGAGCTCATCCGAGAATGTACACAATTGGGAGCAGAGCGAGGGTGGATATCGCAAGAAGAATTGGCATATCTCAATTCAGAAAAAAAGGACCCCCTCCTTCTATGCCCTCCCAAAAATACACAAACATTCCTCTACACCTACAGGGAGACCGATTGTGTCAGGGTGTGGTTCCCTGTTAGAACCACTATGCAAATTTGTTGACCTATTTTTACAACCGATTAGCCAAAAAACTAGAACATACCTTAAAGATACTACTGCAACGATCAACATCTTTGAAGGGACTAGTTTTAACAATGAGAAGGAGCTACTGGTTACTATGGATATACATGCACTGTATACCAATATACCACAGGATGAAGCAATAGGTATTACACACCAGCAACTCATCCACAATGCCACCCAACAAAGTGCCAGCAGCCTTTATTGTCGAATTTATGGCTATTGCCTTACAGAAGAATTTCTTCAAATATGCTGATCAATTCTACCTTCAGATTGGGGGCACGGCTATGGGGGCAGCATTTGCCCCAGTCTGGCAATAATGTTTGACCCCGAGTTTAGTTAGTAATTGGAAACGCCCACAATTGAACTGAGGATTCAAAATTAAGCTGTTGATGGTTTTAACCTCCAAGAGGGGGCCAATTGTGTTCAACACTCACATTGTGTGGATTGGTTTGATTTTTGAACCCTTTTTCAAATGTTTTGAATAACTATTTTGATTTTGTATGAAAAACTGTATATGATTATGAATATTTGTTTTGTTCCATTAGTATATATTGTGCTTGTTTTGGAATTTTTTTTGAGCTAATCATGCCCGGTAATTTATAGACCATGCTTATGGGACATAAATAAAAGAACAAGTTACTTTCTTACCTGGTAGCGTTCTTTCGATGGGATGGTCCGACGACGTATTCCATATCTATGACAGGTAATGTCCACAGCTGTGCTGCTTCGGAAAATCTTTGGCGTCTGCGTCAATGACGTCGATGCGCCGTCCCCGAGGACCTCCTCCAACGGCCGACGTCACCCGATGTGATGTGATAAGTAGGACGCACGACGCCAATAGCCTCAGTTATAGTTTTTTTCCCAGAACGTGTGCCACCAGTTTTCTGCCAGTCAGACACACACGGCCTTGCGGAACGCAAGCTGCAATCGCAAAATAAATTCTGCAGCGGGGAAGGCAGGGAGGGAGCGATATGGAATACGTTGTCGGACCATCCCATAGAAAGAACGTTACCAGGTAAAGTTACTTGTTCTTCGAGGGGATTGGGTCCTCCGACGTATTCCATATCTATGACAGACTCCCAAAGCAGTACCAAGCAAGGAGGTGGGAAAGAATTTAGAATACAAATTTAGCATGCCCAATCAAATTGCGGAATAGAGAGCTGCCTTGCCAAAAGCCAGATCTTGCCCTCTGATGGAATCAAGGGAATAGTGACGTACAAAAGTATGTACTGAAGCCCAGGTGGCTGCATCACAGATGTCACGAATAGGCACTCCCCTCTGCAGGGCAGTAGAAGCAGCCACTACTCTGGTAGAATGGGCCCGCAAGCCAGCCGGCGGATCCTTACCCGCCAAGCGGTAACACACGGAGATAGCTAAAATAATCCAACGAGACAAAGTCCGTTTCGTCACAGCTTGTCCAAAACGCTTTCCAGCGTAACCAATGAAAAGTTGATCATCCACTCTGACCCGGGACATGAGCGAGATATAAAAGCTCAACGCTCTCCTAGGATCGAGCCTATGCAGCCTCTCTTCCTTACCAGGATGTGGAGGAGGATAGAACGCGGGAAGAACAACCTTCTGGCTCAAATGAAATTCCGAAACCACCTTCGGAAGAAAAGAAGGACGAACTCTAAGGACAACCCTGTCCTTGTGAAACACAGTGAAGGGTGGCTTAACTGAAAGTGCCTGTAACTGACTCTGCGAGCGGAAGTAACCGCAACTTAACAGCCTCAAAAGGCAAGAATGTAAAGGCTTAAGCGGAGTACCCATAAGAAACTTAAGAACAAGGTTCAAATCCCAACCTGGCACCAAAAAAGGTGACGGAGGGAACACATTAGTGAGCCCTTTCAAAAACTGCGAAATTAAAGGAATCTTAAAATAGGAACACTCTTCAGACGAGCGCTTAAATATGGACAGCGTCGCCAGGTAACCTTTAATGGTCCCCACTTGCAAGCCCCTGTGGGCCAAAGAAAGCAAAAAAGACAAAACCTTGGGAATGTCGCATTCAAAAGGATCCACATTCTGAACTCTGCACCAGTCGCAGAACTTTCTCCAACGGCGCAGAGACTTTGTTGCCGGCCGCCTGGCCGAGAGCAACACCTCCATCACGTCTTCAGGGAGGTCCCAATCCTTATACCTCAACCTTTCAGAAGCCAAGCGTGAAGATTGAGGGATCTGACCTCTGAATGGAGAACCTGACCCCCCCCTCCCGTGAGAGCACATCGTCTCGGTAGGGAAGACGACGTGGAGGGCAGATGGACAAGTCTAGAAGGTCCGGGTACCACGTCCTCCGGGCCCACGCCGGAGCAATGAGGATCATCCGGGAACCGAACCTTCATAACCTACGCAACACTTGTGGGATGACGGGGACTGGAGGAAACGCGTACAGCAGTGGGAATGACCACTCCACCACGAATGCGTCTCCTAAGGCTCCTTTTGGAGGAAATTCCCGGGGGCAAAACCTTTCGCACTTCCGGTTGACACTGGAGGCGAAGCGATCCACTTGAGGGGTCCCCCAAAGGGCGAAGATATAAGGCATTTGTAACGCGCCTATACACAAGTGCTTCAAGGCGCGACGAGGCAGGGAGGGGGGAACAGGGGGAGGACAGACAACGATCCTACTAGGCCAGGTGTCATTCAGACCGCGCAAGTGCAGGGGTAGGGGGAAGGGGGAAGGGAAAAGTGCAGTACAAGGTAAGTAGAATAGAAATAAATAGATAAATAAATAGGGCCAGCTGGTGGCAAGTGCAGACAAGTGCTGGGAAGGGGGGGCTGTAGGGATACAGAGAACAGTCCCGCAGTGCAGGGGTTGCCAGGGAGGCAGTGCAAGTGGAGAGTGGCTGGGCCCAGGACCGAGGTCGGTGAGAGTGGCCAAGTTTCAGATTCAGTGCAGAATTTTGTGAAGAATTAGCAGGGGAGAGGGAGAGAGAAAGCAGAAGCAAAGAGGAAGGTTTTGAGGTGCTTCCGGAACCGGAGATGGTTCTCCTCAAGTTTCAGGGAGGCAGGAAGGCTGTTCCAGAGGGAGGCTCCTGCCGCGGAGAGAGATCTACCCCAAGCTCGTTGCTTCGAGAAGCGGCTGACCCTGAGGGAGTTGGAGACGGATGAGCGAAGGGCTCGGGAAGGAAGATATTTAGGAAGAGAGTTGCAGGTATTTAGGCCCCAGGCCCCAGAAGGCCTTGTGGACAATGCAGAGGGTTTTGAACTTAATCCTCGCAGCCACTGGGAGCCAGTGTAGAGATTACAGTCCTGGAGAGATACGGTCCCTGGGCTTGAGGCCAAGGACAAGTCTCGCAGTTCTGTTCTGGATGAGTTGCATAGGGCGGAGAGAGGAGGCAGGCAGATTAAGATAGACTGTTACAGTAGTCCAGCTTCGAGAGAACCAGGGCTCGGGAGACAGTGAGCTTCTGGGGGAAGGAGAGGAAGGGAAGAATACCTCTAAGGAGGTGCAGCTGGTAGTGTGACTTCTTAGAGACGTCAGATATATGAGGAGAGAAGGAGAGTGTGGAGTCAAAGATGACCCCGAGGTTTTTTGCCTTGCAGGTAGGAGCAGGAAGAGGCCCAAGAGAGGCTGGCCAGAGAGCTGCAGGGAAGGAGGGAGTGGGTGTGCCGATGAGTAGAATCTCAGTCTTACTAGCATTAAGGCGGAGGTCGTTGGCAGCACACCATTCCTGGATAGCAGACAGTCAGAGATGAGGGCAGGAGAGGAGGAGGCAGAGGGTAGTCTGAAAATGAGCTGGGTATCGTCCGCATAGCACTGAAAGTTGGGGCAGAGGGCGGCGATGCGGTGGGCAAGAAGTGCCAGATACTGGTTGAAAAGCCAGGGAGAGAGATTAGATCCCTGGGGAACACCACAGGTGGAGAAAAAGATGTCAGAGAGGAAGGACCCAAGTTGGACCTGGGAGGGTCGATTGGAAAGGAAAGAGGTCAGCCACGCCAGAGCCTGACCAGTGATACCCAGGTTATCGCGGAGACGGTTGAGCAGGATGGCATGGTTGACGGTGTCAAAGGCAGAAGAGAGATTGAGCAGAATGAGAACACACAGTGTTGGAGTTGAGGTTCAAGAGCAGGTCATCACGGATGATCTCCAGGAGAATCTCCTGAGCCAGCTCCCACTTGTGAGAGATCGTGCTCTGCCTGATCAGAGCGTCCGCCGTCTCGTTGTCGTCTCCGGCCAGATGAACTGCAGAGATCGAAACTTCCTGCTGGATGGCCCAGAACTCGAGCTGCATCGCCTCCCTGCACAGCGGAAGTGACCCTGCGCCCCCCCCCCTTTTTGTTGAGGTAGTGCATGGCCACTGTGTTGTCCGTCAGAATCAGGACACTCTTTCCGCGCACAGTCGGTAGAAAAGCCTTCAGGGCTAGCCTGACGGCCCTCAGCTCCAACAGATTGATATGGAGTCTGGACTCCGACGGAGACCAACCACCACTGACTGTCAGCTCGTTGGCATGCTCTCCCCATCCCGGGAGGGATGCGTCCGTCACGATCGTCACCTCCGGCCAGGGCAGCCAAAATGGGGCACCCTTCATCAGATTGCCCTCGACGGCCCACCACAGAAGGTCCCGGGCTACCGCGGGCGGCACCTGAACAGGGTCCGACAGCCTGCCGGAGGACTGAGACCACTGGAGCTTGAGCGCCCACAGCAAAGATCTCATCCGCAGACGAGCCTCTGGCACCAGAAGAATGCAGGATGCCATGAGGCCGAGCAGTCTCAAGAACTCGGATACTGGGAGAGTCTGGGCAAACTGAAACGTGTGCACCATCTGCTGAATGTGAAGAGCCCTCACCTGAGGAGGAAACCACTGCCCCAGGGACGTGTCGAGCACTGCTCCGATGTACTGGAGCCGCTGCGTTGGTGTCAAATGGGACTTCTTTAAATTGAGGGAGAAGCCCAGCCTGTGAAGGGAGTGGCAGGTGATGGACAGATGATCCAGGACTTGCTCGGGAGAGCTCCCCTGATCAACCAATCGTCCAGGTATGGGTAGACGTGAATCCCCCTTTCCTGAGATGTGCTGCCACCACCACCATGAGCTTGGTGAAAACCCTCGGGGCGGAGGACAATCCGAACGGCAGGACCCGAAACTGAAAGTGCGAGTCGCCAACCGCGAACCTCAGGTACTTCTTGTGCTTGGGATGGATCTGCACATGGAAGTAAGCATCCTTGAGGTCGAAAGACACCAACCAGTCCTGAAGTTGAAGGGCCTGGAGGACTTGAGAAAGAGTCACCATCTTGAACTTGTCCTTCCTGAGGAGTTTGTTCAAACCGCACAAGTCCATGATATGATATATGATATGATATGGCATTTGTAACGCGCCTATACACAAGTGTTTCAAGGCGCGACGAGGCAGGGGGGGGAACAAGGGGAGACAGACAACGATCTTACTAGGCCAGGTGTCATTCAGATCGCGCAAGTGCAAGGGTAGAGGTGAAGGGAAAAGTGCATGGGGGAAGGGAGAGGGGAAAGTGCAGTACAGGGTTATAAGCATACAGCATACAGGATAAATAACAAGGGCCAGCTGGTGGCAAGTGCGAGGTAAGTGCAAACAAGTGCTGGTAAGGGGGGCTGTATGGATACAGACACAGTCCCGTAGTGCAGGGGTTGCCGTGGAGGCAGTGCAGGGGAGAGTGGCTGGGCCGAGAACGGTGAATGGCCCAATTGCAGATTCAGTGCAGTTTCAGTAGTATGGGTCTCAATCCCCAGTCTTTCTTTGAAATCAAAAAATAAGGGGAATACCATCCCTTGTTCCTCTCTCCGCTACAGGCACCAGTTCTATGGCGCCTTTCTCCAGCAGGGCTTGAATTTCCTGCGCAAGGAGCGGATCCGGACTCTTCAAAGAGAGGTTCCCTGGTGGATTGTCGTGAGGCCTCTGCCGAAAAGGAAGACAGTAGCCGTGGGTTATGATCTCCAGAACCCACACATCCGAAGTAATGGCTTGCCACTCTACAAGATGCTGCGCCAGCCTTCCCCCCAACCGCCGAACCATGGGACCTGGCCTCATGACTGAGTGGTAGCGGCTGTGACGTTGCCTGAGGGCAAAGAGGCAACTGCCCGAGCGGCCTTGGCACCTCAAGTACCTTTGTTTCCACCTCTGGCACTCTTACGATGGCCTCTTTGACTGCTAGCTCCTCTCGCTTTACTGAAGGACGAGTAATAGCGAAAGGAACCTCCCCTCCATTGCTGTCCGCTAGGACGAAAAGGCGGAGATTGGCGAACTGCAGCGCCCAACGACTTCGCTGCAGCTTTGGAGGTCTGCAACCTGTCAAGGCTCTCGTCAGCCTTGCTGCCAAAAAGGTATTCACCGTCAAAATGCATGTTGAGGAGGCGGGACTGCACATCAGGAGCGAACCCAGACTTCCTCAACCACGCAAACTTGCGCATTACGGTGCTCGCTGCCATGGACCGGCTGACACAATCTGTCAAGTCAAAACCCGACTGAACGGCCTCACACATGGCATCCTTGCCATCCTGAACCATAGCAAGGAAACCATCCCATTCGTCCCCTTCGGTAATATGATCAGCCACTAATGCAACACAGTTCCACAGAGTGTGAGTGAAACGAGACAAGGCACATATGGAGTTGGCTGCCTGAAGCGCCATACCCCCAGAAGAAAACACTTTCTTCGCCCAGCCATCAAAACGTTTGTCGTCCCTATCCGGAGGGATGGTAGGATACGATGCCTGCTTTGCCGGGGCCATAGCCGCCTGCACCACTAAACTCTCCGGGGTGGGGTGCCTAGACAAGTAGCAGGGGTCGCTACTGGCTGGACGGTATTTTCGCGACAAAGACTTGCCCACTGCCGGGAGACTCTCCGGAGCAGTCCAAGCCGCCGCCACCCTTCTCTGCAAAGCCATATGGAAAGGCAAAACCGGGTCAGTGGGTGGACCGAGATCAAGGATGTCCGTGAGATCATCCTGAACGAACTTCCCCTGGGGGAGCTGACCAACCCAAGTACTCGGTAACCCGAGACATAAGGCGTCGATATGACGAATCGGCATGAGTGCCAGGCTCCGGCCGACAAAACTCCGCCTCCGGAGAGGTGTCCAGTCCACTGGCATCATGCAGTGACTGCCTCAGGTCATAAAACTGACTCTGGCCCGAGATAAGGTCATCCGGAACCGGAACCGGAACCAGGCCGCCATCAGAGCCTTCATCACCCTCTGAAATGTACTCCAGGCGGGGAGAGGAAGACCTCTGCGGACCATAGCAGTGCCGGGCCATAGCCATAGCCTTTCTATGGGCAAACCCTGTGCCACGGGGCCCCTCCGACACCACCGCCTCGAAAGGCGTTGAGGCAGCCGAACAAGCCGGCGTCGACAGAAAAGGCGGCGAGGGCGCCGAACGAGTCGGCGCCGACAGAAAAGGTGTTGCCGTCGAGCGAATCGGCGTCGACGTCAGCTGCAACGCCTCCAGCATCAACTGCGTCGACACAGTCCTTGAAGCCGGAGCTCCGAGCGTGTCTCTCAACAACCTGGTCGCCGACGGCATCGACGACCCCCTCGGAGGCGGAGCCTCGAGAGAAATAGTCGACCTCGGCGCCACAGGCGTCGACGTCTTCGAAGACGGCACAGGATCACACGGTCTCGAGCGCGTCGAGGACCGGGACCTGGAACGGGCATGGCGAGAATGGCTACACTTGTCTAAGCGGGACCTCTCCCGCGAGCCGTGCCAACCACCCGAACGCGTACGGGTGGTGTCTCTCGACCGGTGCCGACCGACCCCACTCGGAGGCGCAGACGGACCGGTGCCCTGTGATTCCAGAATCGCTAGCATCTGCTTCCCGAAGAAAGCCCATTCCTCCGGTGTCGCTTGCATGGAGGGATAAGCGACCCTATGCCGGCGCTTCCTGGAATGCCTAGAAGAGGCGGAGGAGTGGCGAGACCGACTCCTGGAAGGAGACCCACCGGACTTCCGACGACGACGCGGAGAGTCCCCCCTCGAGTCATCGGTCGAAAGCCCTGCAGACCTCGACTTCCGGGGCTTAGACACCCGACCTACCGACAGTTCCTTCTTGCGTTCTCGCAAGGCCTTCGCAGTGAGCGACTGGCAGTCGACAGTCGTCCGTATCGTGGGCCTCCCCGAGGCACCAGAGGCAGGCGTCGTGCGAATCCGTGACCGACATCTTGGACCCCCAGTCCCCGCAGTTCTTGAAGCCCGGACGCGGGGTTGAAGATGAGAAAGACATCGCCACGGACAGGTCTTCACAACAAACGGAACAGGTTCAACGAACCGAGAATAGAAACAGCAACCTCCAACGAGTCGAGGCGTACCGAGATTCACGAAGCGAACGCGTTCGCAGAAAAAACGGAACTGAGGCTATGGGCGTCGTGCGTCCTACTTATCACATCGGGTGATGTCGGCCGTCGGAGGAGGTCCTCGGGGACGGCGCATCGATGTCGTCGACGCAGGGGCCAAAGATTTTCCGAAGCAGCACAGCTGTGGACATTACCCATCATAGATCTGGAATACGTCGGAGGACATAATCCCCTCGAAAAGATATTTTGGTAAAATTCTTAAATAGAAATGAGAACCCATGGATCCATAAGATTTCAAAAGACCACAATGAAGACTTAGGTGGACATGGTAATAAATACATACCTAGGAGTATCTTCAGATATATAGGAAATCCATGTTAGGACTCTTAGTAACTCGTGTAGAGTACAAGATAGACTCTTCGAGTGATGCCCTTGGTATTGAGGAGATTAATATACATTTAATTTATTTGCATGTTTAGTGAACCTGTCAGGACACTTTTCCGTTTTTTGCCTTAGTGATGTCCCAGTCCTTGACAGAGTAGGGTATTACCCTCGAGTATATTATCTTCAGATTTGGTAGCACATAAAGTGGCAGTAGGACCAAGAGTAGTGCCGCAGAGAGGCAGGCGAGAGGGTTCGCATGTGAAGCAATTCCAGACCCATGATGGAGAACAGTTACAGGTAAGTAACTTGTTCCTTCGAGCATGGGGTCTGGCATGGATTTGCATGCACATGAATAAATACACAGCATTACACAATTACACAATCCCGGGAGATGGCAAGGCTCAACAGAAGCTATTACTCTTACCTCCTCACCAGGCTGCGCAGCACTGCTTCGTGGACTCTGGACTCCTCCCTGGAATCCCTGTCGACGCAGTAGAATTTCCTGAAGGTGTGCGTCCACCTCCACATAGCAGCCATGCAAATGTCCAGCAGGGGCATACCAGACAGGAACGCCATTGTCGCAGCGATCGCTCTGGTAGAATGGGCTGCCAACCAGTGATAATGCGTGATGCAGACTGAGAGCCACCTGGAAATGGAAGTCTTGGACAAGGCCTTCCTGTGGTTCACAGGGCCAAAGTTCACAAAAAGCTGAGAAGTCTTCCGGAAACTCGCTCGAGCCACATCCAGCGAGTGCAAAGTCCTTTCAGCCGGCGATGAAGGCATCGGAATAAACACAGGCAACACCAAGAGTACGTAGAGATGAAATTCCAATGGAACATTGGGCATGAAGGAGGGGTGCGTCCGCAGCACCACCCTTGTCTCGTAGAAAGTCAAATAAGGCTGCTTGCAGGAGAGGGCCTGGATCTAACCTACTTTTCTGGCAGAGGTGATGGCCATGAAGAAAGCAGTCGTCCAAGACAAACTTGAGCGGAGCTTGATGCATAGGCTCGAATGGAGGCCCCATGAGCCTAGTCAATACCACATTGAGTTTTCATGACAGGGCCGGAGCCATCACCAGCGGAAACTAACAGAACAGTCCCTTGATGAAATCTGACTAGACGGTGCGACCAAAGGGAAGACCATCCTGGAGTTCAGTGTAGCGGGAGATAGCTGCCAGATGCACCTTGATGGAGGCGTGCGTCAGCCCCAATTTAACCAATGACTAGTACGGAAGAACATGGGGGGGGGGGCGGGGACAGGACGTGATCCTCAGAAGGTTAATCTTGTGCGACTGGCACCAAGTCGCAAAACGCTTCCATTTGTGTCCGTAACACTTCAAAGTAGACAACGCTCTGTCGAGGACCTCCCTGCAGTCCGCCGGCAGCTCATAACCACCAAACACTAGTGCTGCAGGAGCCAGGCCTTCAGGTTAAGCCACCACGGCGAGAAGATCTGCGACCACTGGCAGCTTGACTGGAGGGGACACAGACATGCCGAGACGGTCCAGGTACCAGCGATGCCTCGGCCACGCTGGTGCAATGAGGATCATCCTGCACCAGTACCATCTGAGTTGACCGAGGACTCAGCAGTAGTGGCAATGGGGGGTTGGGGGAGCGCATATAGAAACCGGCTTTCCCAAGGGATGGCAAATGCGTCCTCCGTGTTCCCAGGCTGGGGAAGCCTGCTCGTGAACCTCCGGCACTGGGTGTTTGTCGCCGTCGCAAACCGATCGATCTGGGGACTACCCCACAGGAGGACAAGTTTGTCCACTTGATCCTGCCGAAGCTCCCGCTCGTGGCAAGAGCCCAGCTCCCTGCTGAGAGAGTCTGTGGTGTTGTTTACTCCTGCCAGGTGAAACAGAATGAGGAACATCCCCTGGGCAATGGCCCAGTGCCACAAGTCCTGCACCTCTCTGGAGAGCGCTGGGGATCTGGTGCCCCACTGCTTCAGGGTGGAAAACATTGTGGTGGTGTTGTCTGAAGACCCTCACCACTTTGCCCTTTAGGGACGGCAAAAACGACGAGGACCCAAAACACTGCCCGTAGTTCGATTATGTTGATGTGTAGTCTACTCCTCTGGCAGCCACAGGCCTCTGGCGTGAAGACGTCCAGTGTGGGCTCCCCATCCTTCCAGGGAGATGACCGTCTCCTGGTACAAGGGCCCTGGAAGTCCGTGCCTCTGGCAATGTTTGAGTGTACGCCGCACCACCTTATCACTCGACGGAACTCCTAGTCAAACACAAATCTGTCCTGGAAGCCTCCAGACACCTGGATCTAACGGGTGTGCAGGAATTCCTGTAGCAGGTGCATCTGCAATCTGCACAGCCGGATCAGGTATATACATGACATCATGCCGAGTAGCTTCTTGATGGTCCTCACAGTGGCGATTGTCAGTGCCAACAGCCGTTGCACCTTGCCCGAGATAGCTGCTATCCTCTTCTCTGATGGCGCCACCAGGCAGGACACCAGGTCGAGCCTAGATCTCAGGAACAGCATGTCCTGCGATGAAGTCAAGCAGGACTTTGGCTGCTGGCAGACCTGGGGTTCTCAGTGAATTATGTCAGACAGTCTTCACTGTATGATCGACGGCGATGTCCCTTGACCTGGCCTGGCCGAGGTAAGGATAGGGGCTGCCACCGGAGCCAGACACTTGAAGACCCTGGGTGCTGACTTCAATCCGAAGGGGAGAGCCTTGAACTGGTAATGCTTCCGTTGTACGACCAACCGCAGGAACTTGCAATGCTTTTCGTGTATGGAGACGTGCAAGTACGCGTCCTCTCGATCCAACGACAAGAGAAAGTCTCCCTCCTCCAGCTGGGCGTGCATGTGCTGCAGCGTAACCATCCTGAACTGGGACTATGTACTTGTTGAGTCGCCATAGATCGTGAATGGGACTACATCCCCCGGTGTTCTTTCTTACGAGAAAGTATCTTGAGTAAACTCCGGAGTCAGAGTCGCTTTAGAACCAGCTCCATCGCCCCTTTCTTTAACATGGCCCGAACTTCGATGGAGATGGTCTCCCACATGCTGACTAAGTTTGCCAACCGGCCTCCCACCAGGATGCAAGGGTGGGGGCCCAACGTCTTGGCCAGTTCAGTCCTGCTTGGAGGCCAGTGCATCGCCCTGGGAGCCTTGATGACGGCCAACTCCGAAGGCCTTGGAGCGACCCCTGTTGGCATCCAGGGTCATGGAACGGGAGGGTTGGCAGTAAGTGGATGAGCCCTCGCTGAAACCCTTCAAAGACCTGCTAGACCTCCCTCCTGAGGAACAAAAGGACAGAGCTGTTGCAGTGTGCCCAAGGCACGGGCCGTCGTGGTGGCTGAGGGATTAATCGACGGCCTTCCAAAAAAGGTTGTCTCAGTCGAACGGCATGTCTAGGACCCTTGTCTGGACCTCCTGTCTAAAGTTGGTGGCCTTGAGTCAGCCACGACGAAGGCAAACCCTGTTTCCCATCTGACGGAAACCTGTATTTGCAATGTCCAGGGCCATGGTGATGGTGGGGTCTAACACCACCTCGCCTTCCTGAAGGATCTCTAAAGCCTCGACCCGTTTGTCATCGGGGAGGAAATCCAGAAGTGGAGCCATCTTGTACCAAAGCACCCGGTCGTATCTGGCCACGATCGCCAAGGCGTTGACCGCCTTGACTGTTGTTGCCGCTGAGTAGATGACCTTTCTACCCATGGAATCCAATTTCTTCCCCTTGTTGTCCTAGGGTGCAGATGAAGAAGACAATGAGTTTGACCACTACTTCCTGGTGGCCGCCGAGACCAGAGTCCGGCAATGGTTGAGGCCGCAGACACTTGGGCGCAGACTCCGGCACCCAGTATTTCTTTTCAAGTCTGTCTCTCTTCACTGGGGCTGAGGCGGGGTTCCTCAGCAGCGCCAGACCCTCATCCCAGACATCGTCCAGGAGCAGTACCGATAGAATGGTCTTCCTTTTCGCCTCCCGGCGCTGGTACAGGAAACCCTCCTTCTCTTCCAGAGTGAGTTGGAAGAGTTCCAATGCACCGGCGACCATGGAGTGGAAGGATCCCAATTCATCCAGCGGAGAAGCCCTTGGTAGCAGGGACATCCCGCCATCATCTGTGTCAGTAGTCGCTGTTTCCGTCCCCCTGGGGGGCAGCGACGGCTGGAACGGAGGTGTAGGGTGTCTCCTTTTCTTAGACGGTGGTTGTCCTGGTGTCAACAGGGTCACCGCTGGTGGTGCTGTAGGCATCCTCTTGTGAAACTGACACCAGTGTGTGGAGGGTCGAGAGAATATCCTGCAACAGGTCTCTAGGCAGTACCTGGGGAGCAGAGTCGCTGGGCCCAGCGCCCATGTCGTCATCACTATCGACGACGTCATCATTGTCGCCGCCTCTGGCGGGCATCTCCTCGTCACAACACTCCTCAGGGATGGTGTGGATGGAAACTATCACCTAGTCGGGCTAAGAAATTTCCGTGCCCTGGAGTTCTTCACCGCCCCCCATCCCCTTCTTCGGGTCCTGAGAGGTCAGTCTCGCGCTAAGGTCTGGCATCCTCTTCTCCAGAGTCTTTTCTGCTGGCTTGGACGAAGCCTCACGCCTGGGAGGAAAAGCCACTCTGGCCACCACTGGGGCACCCTGGACTGGGACAGCCCTTTTTGACTTCAAAAGGGACACCACCACCAACACAATCGAGGACGACGATTTGGCCTGGATCACCTGGGCCTTCACGGGCAGGTCAGACACCTTGGCCTGCATGGCCTTCTCTGGTTTCTCCCGCCACTTCCCTGGATGGAGTAGCTGACTTTCTCTTGGACGAAGAGCTGGAGATCGAGGCAGACGGAGACTATGAACGTGCACCGACCATTGCGGGAACCGCTTGCGTGGCGACCCACACTGAACCGGACTCACTGTGCTTGGCCTTGTCTGGGGCCCCCACGTGTGGAGCACCCTCAAAGGACATAGAAGCCTGCTCTGGCTGGCTGGTTCCGGATGAGGCATGCCACTGTGAACCACCCGGGGTAGAGGCCCTGGCTTTCAGCCACGTTGCCAGCCGGACGTGTCGATCCTTCATCATGCGCTTGGAGAAGCCACAGCAGATCTCGCAATCTTCTTGCTTGTGCGTCGGGTGTAGACAATGCAGGCACTGGGAATGCTCGTCACCCGTGAAAACATTCCACAAACCGTAGCTGGCGCAGAGCTTGAAGAGGGAAGCACCATCCTTCTCCTCCAACATGGTCCAGCACGGTGTAGGCCTCATGGCTTTCTGGAAGCTTCCAAGAAGAAAACTAGACGATGTTGCCCTTGAGGGGCGATGAAAGATGCCAAAGAACAGATCCCCGTTAATCGGATGAATAGATGATGAAGCACATAGAAAACCCCATTTTTTGTTCAATTGAGCCTATCAAAGCGCAAAACAAACCGCAGAAAGCTCGAAGAGCGAAACACTTGCACTCCCAAAACTTGAACACTCCTCTCTCCTGGAGCGATCACTCCCTCCTCTCCTCGAATCTCTCCCTCTTCCCCTCAGGCCAAGCCTACCCCAAAACTGCCAACAACCTTCACGGACATCCGGCCCATGAAGCCTGTGTCATTGGAGGCTTTCGCTGCAACCTTCTTCCCCCCCCCCTTCACCTCAGGCTGTCTCCCATCCTGACAGCCCGTCTCTGCTCTACTCTATTTCTGATACTTTTGATGCTCTTGCCCCCGTCATGAGGATCCATTTGAAGCCCAAAGCCAAGTACAATTCTTGGTATGACTCTGACCTAGCTACAAAACTTTAGTGTAGGCGGCTGGGAGAAAACTGGGGGGCTTCTTGTTCATCCAAACTGGCCTATCACCTGCTTCAAAGGAATACTGACTGTCCACACCAAGAAGAGAGCCCACATCCAAGCCTGTGTCTCTGCGGCATCTAACAACTCGGCCAAACTCTTTCAAATCTAAGGAGCTGGCAAACCCTGCTGCAGTCTCTACCCCACATGCCGTCTCACAGGCTCTTTGCAATGCCCTTGCCTCTCACGTCATCTCAAAAACTCAGATCCTGTCCTACCTCTGCTCACCCTCCACTCTGTGCATGCAGACTCTCCTTCAGCCACCCCACCCCCCCAAACCACTTTCTCGTCCTTTCCTCTCCCCTGATCAGGTCGCTAGACAAGTCCAATCTATGAAAGCCTCATCAAAACAGGTTTATCCCTGTTCCTATAAAACCTTCAAGGACTACATTGATGCCCTCGCTCTGGTCCTTGCAGATTTCTGCAACCTCTCCTTTGCCTCAGGATCCTCCCCCTCCCCTATGAAGCACTCTTGTCCATCCTCTTCTCAATCAACCCACAGCTGATCCGTCTTGTCCGGCTAACTATCGCCCAATTTCCATCACTCCCTTTCTGGACAAACTCCTGGAAAAGCTGGCCATCTCTCAGCTTAACCTTCATTCCGATTCTGTGGGTCGTCTACACGACCACCAGTCTGGCTTCAGAGCTGCCAGAAGCACGGAAACTGCCCTCTTAAACATCTGTGAAGATCTGCTCTCCAGCCTTGACTAACATTCCCATTGTCCTCATCCTACTCCAGCCCTCTTCTGCCTTTACCACGGTCAACCATACCATCCTGCTCAAACGTCTCCGTGATAACCTGGGTATCACTGATCAGGCTCTGGCCTGGATGACCCCTTTCCTCTCTGATCGACCCTCCCAGGTCCAACTTGGGTCCTTCCCATCATTCATCTCTCTCTCTACTTGTGGTGTTCCTAGGGGTCTAACCTCTCACCCTGGCTTTTCAATCAATACCTGGGAACTCTTGCCCACTGCATTGCCATTTTCTGCTCCAATTTCCAGTGCCATGACGACACTACTCATTTTCAGGCTGCCCTCTGCCACCTCCTCTCCTTCTCCTTGCCTAACTGCCATTCAAGATTGGTGTGCCGCCAACGTTCTTTGAATGCCAGCAAGACAAAGATCCTCCTCATCTGCACACCTTCACCCTCCTTCCCCCCACTCTCTGGCCGGCCTCCTTTGGCCCTTCTCCTACCCCCACCTGCAAGGCTAAGAACCTCGGGGTAATCTTTGACACCACACTTTACTTCTCCGCCCACATCTCTTATATCTCTAAAAAAGTCCAACTTCTTACTGCACCTCCTCAGAGGTACTCTGCCTTTCCTCTCCTTCCCCCAGAAGCCGTCTCCCAAGCTCTGGTTCTTTCTAGATTGGACTTTTGAAAGAGCCTTTCTAAATCAACCTGCCTCTACTCTCCGCCCTCTGCAACTAATCCAGAACAGGCCCGAGACTTCTCCTTGGCCTCAAACCCTGGGATCGTATCTCTCCAGCTCGGAAATCTCACCATTGGCTCCCAGTGGATGCAAGGATCAAATCCAAAACCCTCTGCATTGTCCACAAGGCTTTCTGGGGCCAGGGTCCAAAATACCTTCAGTTATCCCTCTGCAAATACCTCTCACAAGCTCTTCGCTCCTCTAACTTCCTCAGAGTGAGTTGTTTTTCAAAGAAACGAGCTGGGTGTAGCTGTCTTTGGCTGGGGCCTCCTTCTGGAACAGCCTCCCTGCCACTCTGAAACGAGGAGAACCATCTCCGGTTCCAGAAGCACCTCAAGACCTTCCTCTTTGCTTCCGCCTTCCCCCTCCCTTTCCCCTGCAGATCTGTTCTCTTGGCACTGTGCACCTGGTCTACCCTTTGTCTTCCGGGCCCAGGTACCTGCTCACCTTGCCACCCTCCCGCACTGCGGTCTGCATCTGTACCCACACAGTCCCCCTCCCCCATTTTCTTCCTGCGCTTAGACATACCCTGTCTGCTGCCTTAAACCCAGCACTTGCCGGCTGCACTACCACTGTTTGTTGCCTTTATTATTTATCGGCTTCTCCTTTGCCCCGCACTTACCACTTCTCTCCCCCTGCCATGGACCCCCCCCCCCCTGGTCCCTCTCCTTCCCATGCACTTGTGCGTTCTCAATATCACTGGGCCTAGTAAGAGCGCTGTTTTGTTCTCCCCCATTCCCCTCCCTTGTCGAGCTCCGAAACACTTGTGTACAAGCGCGATCGAAATAAAATATCAACATGCAGTAAAAATCTGAAGATGGCTGCCTGAGGAGGAGACTTCGGGAGAGGGCAGTCAGACCCAGAGCGAAGTGATTGGTCTACAGGAGAAAGTTTATAAACAAAAGAAACTTTTCTTCTTTTACCGAGGATTCCCAGACTGACAGGGAATATTCGTGAGCGTGTGAGAACCAGAGAAAAAAATAAATGAAAAAGAACCAGAAAGAAAGACACCAGTAACGGAGGAAAGTAAGGTGATCCAGAAACCGTGAAGAACCTGGTGATGTTAACCCTCGCCACAGAAGGTAATAGGGATAATGTAAGACCTGGGGAAGGGATTGTGCATCATTACTGGAATGCTCTACTGATCCCAGTCACAAGAGTAAAAATATAAGTGAATGAAAGCTATTATTGAACTGTTCCTATTCATCACAGTCACAAAAGCAAAACCATAAGAAGAGTGAATGAAGATTAATGGAATGTTCCTACTCCTCATAGTCATGAGGATAAAGGGAGAAGCTGAGAGAATGGAAATTATTGGACTGCTCCTACTCACAGTCATGAGAGAGATATATTAAGAGTGAATTCAAATACAGTCAAGAAACCACAACACAAGTAGCAAAGAAGTCTGACAGACAAGTATACTGGAAACTGTCCGAGTATCAGTCAGACCAAGAAGGTCCAAAAGACTGACAAGAGTCAAACAAGAGAAATGTGATAAGTAAACAAACTTTGGGAAAGTGCCCCAGAGACTTGAGAATGCAAAGTTCAAGGCAAATTAACAATTAAAGGGTTAGTTCCAAGGGGAACAGTAATTGGTGGAAAAGTAGCCAAGGAAAATAGAAGGATCAATCAATCGTAAGGAAAAGAAGCACAAAGTCAGCACTTTACTGCATGAACTGATCAGTGACTAAAAGGGATTATCCAAAGATCGTTTATTGAAGAGTGATTGAAAGTAAAGTCCGAAAACCTCATGAGAAGGGAGGCCTTTATTTAAGTTGTTAGAAATAGTGGTAGGGGCAGATAGCTTAGAGTCGGACAGTGGATGGTTCATTTAGAGACATTCACCAACGAGCACCTTAGCTAGTTTTGTTAGCGACAGAAGACGTGTAGAATAGGGACGGATGGGATTACCTTATTCTTTAATAACATGAGTGGAATGACTAATCCGAGCCTGTCTCCTGCTTCTGACCTACCTCACCATCAGACAGACAAACAACTTCTACTGCTGCAAAGTAGGGACTCCATCCAGCAGAATCTCCTCTACAAAACTCCAGTGCTTCTTTGTTAGCTCATCTTTTGAGTCCCTGGGCTCAGACTGCCATGCTGGTAGCAATCCTCCAATGCAAACCCTGACCATTTGGTCATCACAAGGTGCTGCTCAACGGCATCCCTCTTCAAACTCTGAACCAAAGCTGCAGTGAGATGCTGTCATGTCTCCAATTTCAGGGGTTTGGGGGTGCCAGGCTCACGTTTGTTCAGATGGTCAGACACTGAAGGGCTTCAGGGATCAGTGCTGGTGACTTTCAAGCTCATCTTTACAATCTCCATGATTTGGCTTTTGACTTCTACAAGAAACCACTCAGCAAATCACAACACTCCTTTATTCGAAAGGGAATAACTTCAACTGCATGGGGGTTACTAAATGTGACAATGTGAGTGAGCCTCAAAAGATCCTGTTTGGCTTTGCAGACACTGGACATTTGTACGACTGCACGCATTCATTTAAAATGTTGCTTTATTTACCTGTATAAATTGTAGATCCTCCTTTGCATAACTTTTGACAAGTATATTTTCACAACTACTGTGTGAACACTGCCTTACTGGTATTTTGAACAAGTTTATCGTACCTTATAAATATTCTTCTCCTTCCAAATAGTTTGCCTTGACTTAACTATGTTGGGGCTTATGACAAAGCTTCACTCCCTCGTCATGTGGGCTACAGATCCCTGCAGGGACACCATACACATTCGTACCAACTACGCACAAGAACACTCAGTCCAGAAGGTACCTTAACAGTTGTGGTAAGTCAGACTCAGGCAACAGAAAAGAGGTCAGTAGACAGATGTATGACGATTGTGATGCTGATTCTTTTCTTTTTTTTATTTGCTCTTTTCTTGCCAAAATGTTTAATTGTAACATAAAAAGGCAAATAAAAAAATAAGAAAAATAGGTGATATGTAAGAGGAGGTTTATTGTAATAAAGAAAGTAAAGACTGTTCTGCCACTACTTCTGCACTGGTTCTTTTCCCTAATGAAAATAATAAAAGGGTGGTTGTAAGGATGTCTTGCAATCAAAATCAGTCCTCTGTTCAAAAATCTAGTCTACATATCGTCCAACCCTGCCACTAATAAAATAACTTTAACTAGCTCAACCACCTAGTATTGGTAATGGTGGCTGGTTTCAGAGCACCCTTCACCCCCACCCAAATGTCTATCTTCTTCCACACAATCTGGCTGCTTGTACAGTTCATACTTCAGGTTTGCACAAGGTTTCTATTCTCTGCCTTTGGTATCAGTGTCAGTTTTGCGTGTAAATTCATAGTCCTGTGTAACATTGTCCTTGACCCCTTTTTGAAGTATCTATTCCTTCTCCCTGCTTCGGAGGCTTTTTCTGTACACTGTCTTTGGGAGTCCTGCTTCTCACACCTTGCACTGATGTCTGTTCTTGTGCTATCCGATCTTCTAGTCCACCTAATGGTTTCTTCGCTGACCCAGCATTTTGCCTTTCACTCTGCCTTGGAGTATCTTGCCTTTTTGGGCCTTTCGGGCCTCGAGTCTCATCCCCTTTCGGGCTGTCTGGTTTTCCATTCATTCCTGGCTTCTCTTGCCTCTCAATCCCCCTTGGGTTATTGCCAGACTTTGCCCCTGCTTCCAGGGCCGCGGTGCATACCTCATTCTCTACCGCAGTACTCACTGAAGGAGGTGGTCTCTGGTTGGCAGGTGAGTAAAGAACCTGAGTAGGGATTCTTTGTCCACTAAGGGGGGTGGGGCTCTAGGGAATCACACCTGTGGGATCTCACTTACCCTATACCCTAAGGCGTGTTGAGCGTAGAAGGCTCACCTGCTCGCCTCCCTAGTCCCATAGGGGGTGGCTCCCCTTGGGGAGACTAGACAATTTCCCTGGATTCATAACAATGTTATCAGAAATCTAAAACATGGAAAGGGGAAGGAGCAGTATAACAGTATTGATTGATGCAAATGTCATGCAGCAATGCACATCATCATAAAAGGCTACTGTGATTAACTAAGCAGATCTCAAATCTTAAGGTTCAAGTTTACATTAGCATTACTTTGCTCTCCAAATACTTCAGTGACAAATCAAACATTAAAATACAATATGTAATTTCACACCTTACCTGGTGCAATGTGAATATAATGTGTAAAGTACAGCATATTGCACAGCAGGATAATGGACAGCTATGTCACCATGTACTACCATTAGATTCTTACTCAGCAGTGCAAACACAGTAGGAAAAAGGGCCCACATCTACAAAATAATCACAAATAAAGTCAGGCATGTCGGACAATATAAACAATGACCAAATTAAATTCTATCAAGCTTTTATCAGTTACAAATTAAATCTCAGACTTCCTGTCGGATAAAAATGGAGTAATTCACTGCATGCAACATCTGGACAATGCATCTTGCCGTTTATGCAAGAGGGATGTCTAATATCGGATGCTTAAAATGGTGTGATGCTGGGTTTGAAAGAAATCGTGTTCAGGCCTTGCACATTCTTAAAAATTCCATTAGCCCTGCAGGTCGAATTACTTAGTTTACCTACAAAGCCCAAGAGCAATGAACTCTCCCCCATGGTTGCAAGTGACATTTTACCAATGCTTTCTGAAAAATGGTGCATGTCACCATAAAAAAGACCACTTCATATTTGGCGTAATGCTGCCAGCTAGAGGCTAGACATGTACAGTGAAACCCATTTGCCATTTACTGCAAAGGTTTATTTGCAGTAAATGGCAAATAAAAGTCTCAATCATCACCTTACTCACCAGCAAGGTACTCTACCTTCAGAAAATCTCGATTATGCCAGACGGCAAGCAGATTCTGCGACACACAATTCACATAAACTCCTAATTGCACTCCCCTCCTTCCAACAAGTCAGAGAAGTGGAATATATAAACCTTATTACCGCCATGTCACAATAGGCAAATACCAAATTTCCTTTTCTTCTAAGGTCTTCAGATCCCAGTGAAGGGAGCACAGCTACAAGGGAATGGGTGGCTGGTCAAGTTAAAAGTGGTGGGTAGTCTAGCCTGTAAAGAAAGTCACGTTTTGAGAGTAGCCTCTACTTTTTGCTTGCCTTTGTTGTTGCTTTCCGGACTTTACCCAGTGAAACCTAGGCAGGTTTCACAGGACAAAACATTTATTTGGCCGTTTAGGTATCCTTAAAGACCTCTAAAGTACTACCACAAAGGTGCTCTTAATCAGCCTGGGCTAGTTGTTCTGGTTGGTGGCAGTGTAGTTTAAATTGGTTATTGCACGAGTGGTAGCCATTTCAGCCCACATGAAGCTCCCTTCATCCTGTAGGATTCCAAAATGCAGCATCTATTGTGAAATTCAGTTACTCTACAATTGTGATTTGTTGCAATGTATGGGGTAACTAAGTGTTAGGGAGCTTTTTCCAGACCTCTGCTTTCGATGTAAAACCGTCCAACCAAACGAAAGACCTTTACAGTCAGGTATGGCAGAGTAGTTGGGGTTAACTCAAAGAAGAAGGTAGACTGGTAGTGAATTACAGTTTTTCACAATAGTTACTCCTAGAGAATATACCACCACACTGGTTTTATGACAATGTACACTTAATTATCAAATCACAATCTATAAGGTTATGTATGTTAGGTTGACCAAACTAAGACAGTATATATTCAAACAGAGCTATAGACCATGCCATGCCTAAGCTAAACATATACCCACTATCCAATGTTATGAATACATAGAAAGGTATGGGTTGGGGCCAAATGCAACTGTAGACAACAGTAAAACAGGACCCGTGTGATCACTGGATCACTGCAACTTTTAAAATACTGAATGAAAAAAGGTCCAATTTCTTTTTTGCACAATTTGCAGGAGGGTGGGGGAGAAATCCCCTGTAGCCACCCCCATAATCCCACTTACATTAAATAATACCCTAACCTACCCCCACATAGAATTGCAGCATAATCCGCAAAAATAAAAGTTATACATTTTTGCATTCAGCATTTTTGGGGTCGCAGTGATAGTATGATCCTGTAAAGCATATTTGGAGTCATGCTAAGATCAGAAAATGCCACACATGTATAGTGGCAATAATTCACCTCACCTCTAGTACATATCATTAATGATACATATGTACATAATAGAATACATATAGCAGCTAGGAGAAAATTGGATTAACACAAACGGCCAGAGGGCCACCAACAATTTAAAGTTAGTCTCAAAATACAGATCTTGAAGTTCTCATTCTCATTGACCTCCTAGAAACTCAGTGATGTAAAATTACCAATAGTTGGATATAGTAACAGGACATTTCCAAAGACAAGCGTGCAAAATAGGTATTTCAAATTGTACATTGTAATTGGTATGGGGTATATACCAAAAGTCCAATCTTTTTGCTATAAATTCCAGGGACTGAAGGGATATTGAGAAAAATAAATGTCAATGTAGAAGTAAGCAACTTTCAAAGTTAGTTTAAAGGAGTTTGTAGAGTAGGCTCAAGTTCCCCCAAGGAAAAATGGGGCAAATCCAGTAGTCAACTGTGGTTAAGGAGAAAAAGGAATGTACATCTCTGCTCTAACCCACAGGTGCAGATTAGACAGCAACCAACCACAGGGATGGCAGATTACTCTTTCCAAGAGTTCCAGTTCCAGGCAGAAAACCCAGAAATAAAGGGAGCAAAGCAGGATTTGGGCCAATGTATATCAAATGTAAACAGTGGTACAAATGGGTCTGCAGAAAACGGGAATTGGTTGAAGTAAATCTGAAAAATACCCCACTCCAGCCTAAAGCTCAAATGCAAGTATCACCCATGGAGAACTGGGCTCGGGAACAGCAAACACCTGGTAAACACATACATTTTGCAGGGGGAGTTACAGGATTTATTCACCCATGGTCTTGAACCCCAGACCAACAATGTCCAAGATGAAACAAAAGAGCACTAATCAGCCTTCCCCAGATGGGTGACTCATGTGACAGGAGCGAAAGCAATGACAGATGGCACTCAGAATGGGAAGGAACCCTGACCAAGTGGATAGGGATGACTGAGGGCAAAACCGAGCAGCCAGCCGAAAACAGTCACAGGGGCACCAATGGAGGAAACATGTGACATCCCAGACTAAAAGCAGACATTCGGTAGGGATGATAACAGAGGACACCTACCACGGGGACAAGTCGGTAAGACCAAGGAAAAAACTCATAGTCCCAGTAGATGACATCTAGTGAGAAGAAATGGGGGAGGGCAAAGGACGTCCTAGGGAGAAGGTGCAGCAGCCAACAGGAACCAGAGCTAGTGTTAGGGGACTTTTCCTATAGTCCACTGAAGTAAGACTTCATAAAACTATCCCTATGTTTTGTATATCCCTCCTCCCCCCAACTCTTCTTATCAATCTGTACTACTTGTGGAACCTTGGTAGAGTGGCAGAGCAGTCAGGGCTTATCATAAGAGGAAGATGTGAGCTGTAAGTACACTGAACACAGTTAGTAAATGCAATTCAAAGAAACACAAATGTATATTAACATATTATATTTACACAAGGTATGTCTTTAAACACTCCGCACAAAACCAAAACACAAAAATACTTCTAGATTCTTTTCAAAGGCCACTGCTTAGTTTGTAGTTGATTGTGGTTACAATTGTTATAGCATTTTGACACAAATATCAGTTCTACCATACCATCGGTAATAACACACACTCACGCACACCTTAAGATATTCAGTAGTTGCGTTTAGCAAAACCACATAAGATGATGACTTTTAGAAAGGAAAATAGTTGGTTAGTGTAAGACTAGCAGGGCTAAGGTTAGAGGCAGTTTCTTCGCACAGCAAGGCTATTTAAGTCAAAAACGCAACCCAAGCTAAAAGGCAGTTCGGAGAGTGTTAGGAAAAATGTTCATTTCTGTGCCAATTCCCTTCCACCTTAGAGAACCTCAAGCTCTTTTGCTGGACTTAACACTTTTTAATTTTAACCCTGCAGTGAGTGAGACCTTTTTCTCACTCTGTTTTTGCCGGATTTGGTTTTGAGTTTTCACAATTTCTTGTGTCCGACAAACGCCATAGGCTTCTGCTTTCTATATAGTGACACACAGCCTCTTCAGTGCAGTGTCACTGAGAAGTCCTTTTGATTTCTCTTATACCTTTTCTTGGGTGAACTACTGTTCCCAAGAATAGTACGATGAAAATTTAAAAAGTTACTCACCGTAGTGACTAACGTCGTTGGTCCCCTTTCCTCCATACTGCATGGGCGTCCCTCGCTAGGGGCGGGAGACAGAACCTTTCACCAGAGAAAACCTTCCCCTTTAAATTTAGAGGCGCATGGGGCGTGGCGCGGGGAGCATCCGCTCCCCTGACTCCGCCCACCGGCACCACTCAGTCCCCATTGACGCGTTGACAATATTTAACATTGCCTAATGACACCAGTATTGGGGGTGCGGGCTGGTGGGACGTATGGAGGAAAGGGGACTAAGATTAAGTTAGTAACTAGGTGAGTAACTATTAATTACTTTTATGTCCCGTCCCCTTTCCTCCATACTACATGGGAGATTACAACTGAATGTAGCCCCAGGGTGGAGAGATTCCTTAGAACTGCCTGTCCGAAAGCTGCATCAGAGTTATAGCCGGTGTCCAAACAGTAGTGCTTACAGAAAGCCGAAGGGGTGGCCCAGGTGGCAGCCCTGTTGGTAACCTGCCACGGCACCTGCTGCTGGAATGCGACGGCTGTGACAGCGTGGGCGTGCATGTTAGCTGGAAGTGGTTTGTGCTGCCCCTCATAAGCCTCCTTGATGGCCGAAACCATCCTCCTTGCTATGGAAGCCTTAAATGCCCGATAACCGTACCTTGACCTCCTCCCCCCCCACCCCCCACCGAAGGTGACAAGCAGCGCGACCAACTTACAGAAGCCCTTAGTCCTGTCCAGATAGAATTTCAGAGCGTGTCTGACATCCAGACAGTGCAGACCCTCTGAGCCTCGTCCTTGGGGTCAGCAAAAAAATTAGGTAAAACCATCTCCCCGTTTAGGTGAAAAGCAGAGGGTACCTTAAGTAGGAACACGGGGTGAGTCTGCAGGACCCCCTTATCCTTGTGAAAGGTTGTATAGTGTTCTGAAGCCACCAGAGGCTGAATCTCAGTGACTCTACGAGCCAAGGTGAGGCCCGCTAGCAGAGCTGTCTTAATGGTGACCAGCCAGATGTCCGCGGATGCCATTGGCTCGAACGGCTTGTGAGCCAAGGCACCCAACACTACATTGAGGTCCCACACGGGGTGCGTTTTTTTTGATGGGCGGGTGGAGTCTGAAGAGGCCCGTCAAATGTCTCTTGACTATCGGGATGGAAGACGACCTCTGAATTTCTGTAGGCCCCTATGGCCACCAAAGTGCAGCATTTGTGTCCACCTGCACGCCTGAGTGAGCCAGGTGCGCAGAGAAGGAGAGCACATCATCCAATGTGCATATAAGGGGGTCGATCTCCTTAGAGGCCACCCAGTGACAGAACCTATTACACTTACTCTTGTACTGGCTCCTGGTAGCCTTGCTCCTAGCACCCTAAATGATCTCTAGGTTATCCTGAGAGAGGCTGAGATGCTTCAGCGTGACCTGATCAGGAACCACACTGCGAGGGCTAATTTCTGTGGCGCGGGGTGGATGACCCTGCGCCTCCTGCTGCTCCAGATGATGAGCTGGACCAGTCTGAAGGTGAATGGGTGGCCTGTCGGAGAGGCTGAGAAGCTCCAAGAACCAGATTTCTTTATCTTGCAGATCACCCTGTGGACCAGGGGTGTGGGTGGAAAGGCATATGCCGTTCCACTGAATCTGGAGTGCGTCGCCCAGGGAGCCAGGGCCCCGCTCCTGCCAGGACGCAAACTCATGGCACTTCTGGTCCCAGGAGGCAAAAAGGTTCACCCGAGGATGCCCCCCACCCCCCCTCCCATCTGCTGAAGATCCCCAGCAGCAACTGTCGTTCAATTGCCACTCGTAATTGCCTGCTTCCAGTCTGCTGAGCCTGTACGCCTCCAAGTTGGACTGCCCCCGAAGGTGGACGGCCTTGAGGTAGATGTTCTACAGGGCCCATTCCATATGCTGACAGCTAAGCTGCACTGTGCAGGGGACCTGGTACCTCCCAGCTTGACATAGTACATGCTGGTGGAGTTGTCGGTCTGGATGAGGACAGCTTTGCCCCCAATGAGCGGGAGGAAAGCTCTGAGCGCTAGCCAGATGGCATTCAGTTCCAACCAGCTGATTGGGACTCCTGCCGGGTGCAGACTCCATGGACACTGGCTGTCCAGAGTGGCCCCCCAGCGTTCAAGAGAGGAGTCTGTAGGGATGATGAACTGCGGGGCCGGCTGCCGGAAGGGCTTGTCCGTCCTCGGGTTGCAGTCCCTGGACCACCATGTGAGGTCCGAGGGAGAGAAGGAGGAATGTTGACATGCTCCGCTTGGGAGCCCTGCTCCCGATTCCATGATGCTCCAAGTGCAGCTGCAATCTCCTCATCCTGAGTCTCGTGAGGGTACGGCCAACAGGACAGCTGCCATGAAACCCAATGCTGGTACCACCAGGCCGATGTCACTTCTCGGGTCAGAAAGTGAGTAGTGGCCCTCTTGATGGCCGTGATCTTGTCCTCCGAGGGGAAAACTCAGAGCTTGTGTCCCAGATGAGGCCCAGGAAAGTCTGCGTAGGCAGCAGCTGAGACTTCCTGAGGTTGAGCAAAAATTCCAGGTCGTGGAGTATGCCCGTAAGGGCAGAGGAAGTGTGGTGCACCGCCTCTGGAGATTTTGCCCTGACGAGCCAGTCGTCCAGGTACGGGTAGAGATGGTGGCCCTGAGGAGGACCGCCACTGCATTCATGAGTCTGTTAAATGCCCAGGGAGCAGAGTTCAGGCCAAAGGGTAGCACCATGTATTGGAAATGGCAGCACATGATCCTGAACCGCAGGAAGGACTGATGCGACTGCCAAATCGGGACGTGTAGATAAGTGTCCTTCAGATCCAGGGAGCACATCCAGTCTCCCTTGAACAATGTCTGCGCTACGAGTGCTGGCGTAACCATCTTGAATTTTTGAAGCGGGAGGGAAAGGTGGAGGATGGAAAGGTCCAACACAACTCCCAGGCCTGGTGGTTCTTCTGTATGGCAAAAATCCTGGAGTAGCAACCCAGTCCTCACTGGGAGGCTGGAACTTCACTGCCTGGCTCTCGACGACTGACCGAATCTCCGCCAACGGAGTTATTGTCCCAATCTTTGGGAGTGGAGGAGGGAGGAGAGGGAGGGATTTAAGTGGTTCCCCGTGGGTACTACAGAAAGGATCCAGGGGTCCGCGAACTTTTGACACCAAAACTGTGCGTGAAGAGCAAGTCTGCCCCCACAGGAGACAGATGGACTCTGTTTGTTCCAATAACCTTTTCCTTTAACCTATTTCTAAAACTATTCTAAATGCAACAGTAAGATGTAATGTCCCCAGCACCCTAGCTATTTAAGTACCCCAAGGGTGTAGGTTGTAACAGTGGGCAATCCCAAAAGGGTCCTTACTGATTTAGAAGTGTATTTGTGTGTTGCTTCTATATTGCTCCCTTCTGAAGAAGGCTTATTCTAACTGACTGATAAATTAATAATTGTTTCTTCAAGAAATGTGCGAGTGTTTATTTGAATACTTGTCACTGTAAATCTCCCACAGCTCACAATGACCCCTCTTGAGATAAGCCTGGCTGCTCAACACGCTACCATCCTGTGTAGTAAAGGCTTATACCAAAGGTTGGGTTCCAATTGCCAGGTCAGGGTTGTTGTAGTGCACCAAAAGGGTGGGTGGTCATAATTTCGAAAAAAAATGTCGACAGACAAAAATGTCGAAAAAAATGTCGAAAAAAAAATGTCGACTTTCGTTTTTTTAAATTATATATTTATTTTAGGGGTTCGGGAGTTAAAAAAAAGTGAAAAATTAAAAAAAAAATTTAAAAAGGGGGGTTGGGGGAACCCCCCCATTTAAAAAAAAAATGCATTGAAAAAAAAAGTCGACTTTTTTTTCCGACATTTTTTTTTCGATATTTTGACTTTCGACATTTTTGTTGTCGAAATTATGACTATAAACCCACCAAAAGGGTACTGCATCCAATCTCACCTAACAGCAAGTCAAATATGAACCATTAAGATTACAATCCTATTAACTACCTCCAATCCAAATATTATGCAGTTTATTGCAAAAAAAAGCAAAAAAGATCAAAAAAACAAAGCATTGGAGTACACTGTGCCTCCAAGTCAAGTGATTGGTAGTTCCTGAATTTAATATAACCTAAAATGGAGGCGTTATCACTGCAGCATAACGACCCTCACCAAGATGAAGGCCAAAGAAGCGGTCAGTATTGCAACCATTAATGAGATATCCTGAGGACTATTTATTTGAATTTTTGTTTAGCGCTGGCCCTACCCAGAGGGTCTCCAAGCACCTTAAATGGGTAAAATATTGAAAAGATGGAAGTTGAAAAATGTTCTGGAAAGGATAGGAAGATTAGGGTAGCCTAGAAGATTATTAGCTCATAATAGTCGTATGCATTTTGTGGTGGCTAAGTAAGGTAAAGTGGTGTAAAATGCACATCTGACAATGTTGGCCTTACTGCATGTGGCTCTGTAGAAAAGATGGGGAGGGGGGGGGTGACATGTTAGTGGGATACGAGAGTCGGATGCAAAAAACCTGAGTCGATGAGTGAAAGTCAGAAGCACCCATTTTCTGTGTGGAGGTATGGCATTGTGTTCAGGAGAGAAAGGGCCCTGGGCAGGGTTTCCGAGCAAGAGTCAGGGATTCGGGAGCGCTGCAATGGATGCATTATATATGTGTTTAGAGAAGCAGGAGAGGTTAGGAGTAGGATTTGTACTTTAAGCCTTGTAGGCTATCCGATGGATAGTAGTAAATGTTTAACTAGGAAGATTAACAAAAAACATGAATACATTAAATGTGGTTTTATTTACCAAGACATTACTTTTTAAAGTAAACGTTTTAGACATACTTTGTTAAAATAGAACAAGTTGCATGAGAAGGCTTTGGTATCCAGTAATATTGCAGGAAAAAATAAAGAATGAATTTACAAAGATGAAAATATATATTGCAAGAAATAACATTGGGTAAGAAATAACTTAAAGTAGCAAGAAATAAAGTAAAGAAAATGTAATGATAGGTGGGTTTTAAGTGTAAAAAACCCAACAGATTAAGGTTAAAATTGGGATAAATGGGAGGGAGAGTTTAGGAGTAGGAGAGGTAAGGCAGGTTCGGCCCACAACCCCATGTGCCCCCCCACCAAAAGAACAAGTTACTCTATTACCTGGTAACGTTCTTTCGATGAGATGGTTCCGACGACATTCCATATCTAGGACAGTAATCACCACAGCTGTGCTGCTTCGGAAATATTCGGCGTCCTGCGTCGATGATGTCGATACGCTGCCCTCGTGGACCTCCTTCGATGGCCGATGTCACTGGATGTTATAAGTAGGACGCACGACGCCCGTAGCCTCAGTTGTTTTTTCCCCAGAACATGTGCCACCAGTCTTCTGCCAGTCTGACACACAAAGCCTTGCGGAAACTTAAGCTGCAATCACATAAGAAATTCTGTAGCAGTGAAGGTAGGGAGGGCGCGATATGGAATACGTCGTCGGACCATCCCATCGAAAGAACGTTACCAGGTAAGAGAGTAACTTGTTCTTCGAGGGGATTGGGTCCTCCGACGTATTCCATATCTATGACAGACTCCCAAAGCAGTACCAATGCAAGGAGGTGGGAAAAGAATTTAGAAAACAAATTTAGCATGCCCAATCAAATTGCGGAGTAAAGGACTGCCTTGCCAAATGCCAGATCCTGCCCCGGATGGAATCGAGGGAATAGTGACGTACAAAAGTATGTACCGAAGCCCAGGTGGCTGCATCACAGATGGTACGAATAGGAACACCCCTCTGCAGGGCAGTAGAGGCAGCCATACCCCTGGTAGAATGGGCCCGTAAACCGACCGTTGGGTCCTTACCCGCCAAGCGGTAATACTCAGAGATAGCCAAAATAATCAAGCGAGACAAAGTCTGTTTCGTCACAGACTGTCCCAAACGCTTCCCAGCGTAACCAATGAAGAGCTGATCGTCCACTCTGACCCGGGACATGCGTGAAATATAACAGCTTAACGCTCTCCTAGGATCAAGCCTATGGAGCCTCTCCTCTTCCATACCAGGATGTGGAGGAGGATAAAATGCCGGAAGAACAACCTTCTGGCCTAAATGAAATTCCGACACCACCTTTGGAAGAAAAGAAGGGCTAACTCTAAGGACAACCCTGTCCTTATGAAACAGTGAAGGGTGGCTTAACTGAAAGTGCCTGTAACTCACTCACTCTGCGAGCGGAAGTGGCCGCAACTTAAAATACAGTTTTCAGAGTTAAGTCTCAAAGGGCATGAATGCAAAAGCTCAAACGGAGCACCAATCAGAAACTTGAGAACAAGGTTCAAATCCCAACCGGGCACCTGGAAAGGCGACGGAGGGAACACATTAGTGAGCCCTTTCAGAAACTGAGAAATTAAAGGAACTTTAAAATGGGAACACTCTTCAGACAAGCGCTTAAATATGGACAGCGCCGCCAGGTAACCTTTAATAGTACCCACTTGAAGGCCCCTGTGGGCCAAAGAAAGCAAAAAAGACAGAACCATGGGAATTTCACATGCAAAAGGATCCACATTCTTAACCGTGCACCAGTCGCAGAACTTTCTCCAACGGTACAGGGACTTTGTTGCGGGCCTTCTGGCCGAAAGCAACACCTCCATCACGTCTTCAGGGAGGTCCCAATCCTTATACCTCAACCTTTCAGAAACCAAGCATGAAGGTTGAGGGACCTGACCTCTGGATGGAGAACCAGACCCCCTCCCGTGAGAGCAGATGGTCTCGGTAGGGAAGACGACGTGGAGGGCAGATGGACAAGGTGAGCAGGTCCGGTTACCACGTCCTCCGGGCCAAACGCCGGAGCAATGAGGATCATCCGGGAACCAAACCTCCGTAACCTCCGCAGTACCTACGGGATGACGGGGACTGGAGGAAACGCGTACAGCAGTGGGAATGACCACTTCACAACGAACGCGTCTCCTAAGGCTCCGTTTGGAGGAAATTCCCGTGAGCAGAACCTCTCGCACTTCCGGTTGACACTGGAGGCGAAGAGATCCACTTGAGGGGTCCCACAAAGGGCGAAGATCTCCAGGAGAATCTCCTGAGCCAACTCCCACTCATGAGACATTGCGCTCTGCCTGCTCAGAGCGTCCGCCGTCTCGTTTTCGTCTCCTGCCAGATGAACTGCCGAGATCGAAACTTCCTGCTGGATTGCCCAGAACCAGAGCTGCATCGCCTCCCTGCACAGAGGAAGTGACCCTGCCGCCCCCCCCTTTTTGTGGAGGTAGTGCATGGCCACCGTGTTGTCCATCAGGATCAGGACATTCTTTCCTCGCACAGTCGGCAGAAAAGCCTTCAGGGGTAGCTTGACGGCCCTCAGCTCCAACAGATTGATATGGAGTCTGGACTCCGGAGACCAACGATCGCTGAATGTCAACTCGTTGGCATGAGCTCCCCATCCCGTGAGGGATGCGTCCGTCACGATCGTCACCTCCGGCCAGGGCAGCCAAAATGGAGCCCCCCTCATCAGATTGCCTTCGTCGGCCCACCACAGAAGGTCCTGGGCGACCGAAGACGGCACCTGAACAGGGTCCGACATGCCGGAGGACTGAGACCACTGGAGCTTGAGTGCCCATTCCAAAGATCTCATCTGCAACCTGGCCTCTGGTACCAGAAGAATGCAGGATGCCATGAGGCCGAGCAGTCTCAAGAACTTGAACGCTGGGAGAGTCTGGGTAAGTTGAAACTTGTGCACCATCTGCTGAATGTGATGAGCCCTCACCTGAGGAGGAAAACACTGCCCCAGGGACGTGTCGAGCACTGCTCCGATGTACTGGAGCCTCTGAGTTGGTGTCAAATGGAACTTTAAGTTGAGGGAGAAGCCCAGCCAGTGAAGGGAGTGGCAGGTGACCGACAGATGATCCAGGACTTGCTCGGGAGAGCGCGCCCTGATCAACCAATCGTCCAGGTAGTGGTAGACGTGAACCCCCCCCTTTCCTGAGGTGCGCTGCCACCACTACAATGAACTGGGTGAAGACCCTCGGGGCGCAGGTCAATCTGAACAGCAGGACCCGAAACTGAAAGTGCGAGTCGCCAACCGCGAACCTCAGGTACTACTTGTGCTTTGGATGAATCGGCACATGAAAATAAGCGTCCTTGAAGTCGAGAGACACCAACCAGTCCTGAAGTTGAAGGGCCTGGAGGACTTGAGAGTAACCATCTTGAACTTGTCCTTCCTGAGGAGTTTGTTCAAACCGCGCAAGTCCATGATGGGTCTCAATCCCCCGTCTTTCTTGGAAATAAAAAAATGAGGGGAATACCATCCCTTGTTCCTCTCCGCTACAGGCACCAGTTCTATGGTGCCTTTCTCCAGCAGGGATTGAATTTCCTGCGCAAGGAGCGGATCCGTACTCTTCAAAGAGAGATTCCCCGGTGGATTGTCTTGAGGCCTCTGCCGGAAAGGAAGACAGTAGCCGTGGGTTATGATCTCCAGAACCCACACATCTGAAGTAATGGCGCGCCACTCTGCAAGATGCTGCGCCAGCCTTCGCCCAACCGGCAAACCATGGGACATGGCCTCATGACTGAGCTGAAGCGGCTGCGGCGTTGCCTGATGGCAAAGAGGCAACAGCCCGATCGGCCTTGGCACCTCGAGTACCTTGTTTTCCACCTCTGGCACTCCTACTGTGGCCCCTTTGACCGGCAGCTCCTCTCGCTTTACCAAAGGATGAGTAATAACGAAAGGAACCTCCCCTCCATTGCTGTCCGCTAGGACGAAAAGGCGGAGGTTGTCGAACTGCAGCGCCCAACGACTTTGCTGCAGCCTTTGAGGTCTGCAACATCTCAAGGCTCTCGTCAGCCTTGCTGCCAAAATGATGTTCCGTCAAAGGGCATGTTGAGGAGCTGGGCCTGCACATCAGAGGCAAACCCCGACTTCCACAACCACGCAAACCTGCGTATCACGGTGCTCGCCGCCATGGACCGGCTGACGCAATCTGCCATGTCCAAACCCGACTGAACGGCCTCACACATGGCATCCTTGCCATCCTGAACCATGGCAAGGAAACCATCCCATTCGTCCCCTTCTGGAATATGTTCAGCCGCCAAGGAAACCGTTCCAGAGTGTGCGTGAAACGTGACAAGGCACATATGGAGTTGGCCGCCTGAAGCGCCATACCCCCTGCAGAAAACACTTTCTTCGCCCAGCCGTCAAAACGCTTGTCCCCATCAGGAGGGATGGTAGGGTACGCCTGCATTGCCAGGGCGGTAGCCGCCTGTACCACCAAACTCTCCGGAGTAGGGTGCTTGGACAAGTAGCAGGGGTCACAACTGGCTATTTTCGCAGCAAAGACTTGCCCACTGCCGGGAGACTCTCCGGAGCAGTCCAAGCCGCCGCCACCCTCCTCTGTAGAGCCATATGAAATGGCAGTACCGGGTCAGTTGGTGGACCAATGTCGAGGGTATCCGTAAGGTCATCCTGAACAAACTCCCCCGGGGGAGCAGACCATCCCAAGTACTCGGTGACCCTTGACATAAGGCCCCGGTACGAAGAATCGGCATGAGTGCCAGGCTCAGGCCAACAAAACTCTACCTCCGGAGAGGTGTCCAGCCCACTAGCATCATGCATGGCCTGCCTCAAGTCCTCAAACTGGCTAGGACCAGAGAGAATCTCGTCTGGCACTATGTCAGGCACCATGCCATCAGAGCCCTCATCCACCTCTGAAATGAATTCCAGAAGGCAGTAAGAAGGCACAGAACTTGAACCAAAGCCATGCTTGACCTTGGCCAGAGCCTTTCTATGTGGTTCCCCCGAGCCACGGTGTACCCCCGTCGACACAGCCTCGAAAGGCGTCGAGTGAATCGGCGCCGACAGTCCTCGAGGCCGGGGCCCCGAGCGTGTCCCTCGACGGCTGGGACGCCGATGGCGTCGACTACTTCTTCGAAGGCAAGCCCTCGAAAGAGTCAGTCGACGACCTCGGCGCCACCGGCGTCGATGTCTTCCGTGAAGACACCACAGGTTCACACGGTCGGGACCGGGACCTGGACCGTGCATGCCGAGAACGAGTCCCCTTGTCAGAGCGGGACCTTTCCCGCGAATCGTGACGACCACCCGAGCCCGAAGGCGTGCGAGCGGTGTCCCTCGGCTGATCATGACCGACCCCATTCAGAGGCGCGGACGGACCAGTGCCTTGCAATTCGAGAATCGCCAACATTTTCTTCCCGAAGGAAGCCCATTCCTCCGGTGTCGCATGCTTGGTGGGGTAAGCGATCCGCCAACGGGCAGAGTCCTCGGATGAGGACGGGAAGGCGACCGATGACGGCGCTTCTGGGAGTGCCTCGAAGAGGCAGAGGAGTGGTGAGACGGACTCCGGGACCGAGACCCACCGGACTCCGGACAACGACACGGAGAGTCGCCCCCAACGAGTCGTCCGTCGAAAGCCCCGCAGACCTCGACTTCCGGGGCTTGGACACCTTACCTACTGATAACTTCTTACGCTCCCGCAAGGCTTTCGACGTGAGCGACTGGCAATCGACACAGTCATCCGTGTCATGGGCCTCCCCGAGGCACCAGAGGCAGGCGTTGTGCAAGTCCGTAACCAACATCTTGAAACCACAGTCCCCGCGCTTCTTAAAGCCGGACGCGGTGTGGAAGACGAGGTAGACATCTTCACGAAGAAATACTTCACAAACACCAAACAGGTTCGAAGAACCGAGAAAAAGAAACTCCAAAGAGTCGAGGCACGCCGAGATTCCCAAAGCAAACACGTTCACAGAAAAAACAGAACTGAGGCTACGGGCGTTGTGCGTCCTACTTGTAACATCCAATGACGTCGGCCGTCGGAGGAGGTCCTCAAGGGCGGCGTATCGATGTCATCGACGCAGACGCCGAAGATTTTCCAAAGCAGCACAGCTGTGGTGATTACTGTCATAGATTTGGAATACGTCGGAGGACATAATCCCCTCGAAAAAGGTATTTTTACAATGTGCACTGTAAAAGGCATGTCAACATTTTTTCATGCAATATTTATTACACTTGAAATTGTATGTCACTGTTATTTTCGCAATAACATCACAGAACCAACGCTTTATGTGTAATGCACAAAGTAAACTATTTCTTTATACAGAAGTAAACACGTGGTTTGACATTTTAGCTTTTGATGGTGTACACATTGAATGGTGCCTGTCACGCTGATGTGGTGCAGTGACAGTATTGTATTGCTTTTTCAGGAATGCAGAATACTGCTTTCCATTCATTACCCCCCCACCCCCGTCAGCTTCTGAAGTCAATGTTTCGAATGCAGTCAATATCAATAGATATTGGCTGCATTCTAAGCACTTGGATTGGCTGAGAGGAGAATGACAACCTCCATGTGCTAATGTATTTTATGGAATATTTAACAGAAACTTAATGCCAAGCATGTTTTAACTTTAGGAGTTTACTTGTAAATGGCTCTAATGCTTCAATGAAGGGTATAATGAAAGATGACATTTGAGAAAAAAAAGAAAACTCAAGTCAAACATTTGCAAATCAAAACTTAGTACACATTGGGAAAATAAACACCTTTAACAGTATACCATGTAAATGCAGTTTTACATTGTCAAAAAAGCCTTAATTACCACTTACCCCAATCAATGAATTCTTAGCATTTCCAATTGTTGTCAATACACTAAGATCAAAAATGACAATGAATGTTGCATTATCCACACTAATTGCATGGTTCTTAAACGCATCATGCTGAATTTCAGAGCAGGTCACTGGAAGTTTCAGGTACTCCAGAAGATTGTTTAAGCCGCATGTCATTTCTCCAAGAATCAATTTATACGCAGTCTCTAACACAGGAATGTTCTTTAGGCTCAGAACAGCTTGGTAAAGTGCATGGGCCGCTGCTACAACCTGGAATAAAAGGAGAATACAAGGTTATTAAAAAATGAATAAGGAAAGCTGTTCTTCTGCTTCTTAACCTAATTTTTAGTCCTCGCCACCCCACCTAGTAGATTTACTTGCTCCTTCGGTTTATATTCTCACTTTCAGCAAGCAAGGCGCTTCATCCATCTGACTTGACTCACTTCTTGGTACAAGTATTAGTTGGTACCAAGGCTGCCAGAACAGGGAGCCTAAGTCTACATTTTATTGTGCTCTCATCAATTCATTAACTTTTTTTCTATGTTTTTTACGCCACTTTTTTTCCCGCTCGAAAAAAACTAATTGTTATTTTTATTTTAGGGGTTCCCACCCCTTATATAGCCTTACCCATAAACCCCTATACTTTTCAATAGCTTTTTCCAAGAATTTTAATTTGAGCAAACTGTCGATGGATGCGAGCCATACCCACCAATGACCACCCTGTGGCTACTTTGGGTAGTCAATTACCTACATGGACGTTGGGAGAAGGAATCCCTGAGCTGCATTACTGCAGCAAGATTACCCACCCTCCCCTGTGGTTTCATCTACTGCACCTAGCCAGATCATCCTCAAATGCGGTTCGGGTTAAGGAAGGGGTGGGTTGTTGTGGTACTTTTACGCTTTCCTCTGCCACTCTCCACCCCTTCGCTGAAATGGTTTCCATTAAACTCCTCCCCTCCTCCTCGAATTAGCTCAATGGTCCTGCTTTACCACCCAACCCCGGCATGGACTGTCCCTTGCCTATGGTTTTACCTAACCCTATCACCAAGGGGGGGGCGTGGCTTGATGGCTACGTGAGGGGACGTTCCTTGGAGGAGCTCCAGATCCGATTTTGATCCTGGGAAGAAGTGATGGTTTTCGGCGGACTTTGAGTCCACGGTGCATCCGAGGGTGCATGAAAGTGGGGGGCACATGGCGAGTGCCCCCCACCAGCGAGACTGCATATCCACAGAACTGGACTTCGAAGAAGGTGGCGGTCGCTCAGTGGAAGGGCAGCACCCAAGATGGCCGCTCGTGGACAAAGGGCCATAAATGGTCCGTGGAGCTGAGGAAGACAGAGCCGGCCGGAGCGGGGCGGGCCCAAGTAGAGGGACGCGTCGCATGAGTCTCTGGCTGGTGGCAAGAACATAAGTGCGGGCCCTCACTGAGGCGGCCCTGGATTGTGGCGTGCCAGCAGAGCGAACCAGAGTTCAGCGGAGCCTTGCTGACGAGGGGCTGTAGAGCGGACCCCGCAATGCGCTCCGCAGCACCAGAGACACAGCTGGGCGCGTGCGCCCAACCGACGCAGCAGGATGTCTTCCAAGGTGGTGCGACCCCGGATCAAGCAGCCCACGATTGAGGCCTACGCCAGGTCGCCCCCGGGCGCGGAAGGGGGCAAGAGCAAAGAGGCCCCTGTGGCGGCGACGGACCCACCGGGTACTATCCAGGAGGTGCTGGCACAATTGCCGATTTGAAGGTGGCCTGGGAAACAAAGTTGGGCCTGGCCATGAAAGAGCTGCAGGAGGGCCTAGACCTTAAGATCGGAGCGGTCCAAGAAGAGGTGAACCTGTTGCGACAGGACGTGCGAACGATCGCGGAGCGCACTGGGGAACTGGAGAAAGAGTTGGCCCCGACCACGGAGGCGTGCAATGCACATGCTAAGGAGCTTCATGCCCTCGTGCAACGAGTGGGCAATCTGGAGGACAGAGCAGAGCAGGCAGAGGGGCGCACCAGGCGCAACAACATTCGCATAGTGGGTGTTCTGGAAGGAATGGAAGGACCAAACCCCACGGAATACGTTGAAACCATGCTCTTGCAGGAGATTACAGGCGGGGAGCTGACCCAGGGGTTCGCGGTTGAAAGGGCGCATAGGGCCCTGACCAGGAGACCGGCCCCAGGAGCCCCCCCGCGGCCGTTGATCGCGAAGATCTTGAACTATCGTGACCGCGAAAAGATTTGAATTTTTCCGGAAAGGAGGTACGATAGAAAGGGGGTCAGTGAAAATAACGGCGTATCCGGACTATACGCTGCTTGTACAGCGTAGTCGAATTAACTTTGGATCGGTGAAAAGGAGGCTTAGAGAAGCAGGCCATCGCTATATGTTGCTCTACCCCGCTAGGTTAAAGGTGTTTTATAAGAATAGATCGCTCTTCTTTGAGACGCCGACTGAAGCGATGGAGTGGTTGGATATGCAGGGTCGACCTCAGGAATCGGATGTCCAGACAGAAGCGGCTGGAGATAAGTAGCACGTTGCTGAGGCACCCGTGAGGCCATAGTTATGACATTGGGACTGGAATATAGAACGATATTGTGCTTGTGGGGAGGAAGTCATGGTATCCGCCAGCGGGTCCCGTTGAATGCACTTCTCCTAAATAGATGACTGGGAGCTCCTAGGAAGCACCCTCTGAACCCAATAGTAGTACACTTAGTTAGGTCACTGTTAGATAGGTGACTCCCCGCAGAGTCCTTGTCCTCGGTTACGAGACAGGTCCAGACGTGGGTAGGCCTGAGATCCAGGGATGGAGCTGGGCTATTGTTGGGGGTTGGTAGGGAGGGGGGGGGGGAAGTTGTGTGAAGTTGGGGGGGGCAGGGGGTTATTGTTTGTGAATAGAAGGGAGAGAGCCAGAAAACGAACTAGCACGGGGAGCATTATGGGAAAGGATGGGATGGGGATAGTCCGACCAGATGGCATCGGGTAATCTCAGAATTGTGACCTGGAATGTACGGGGCCTTAACAGCTACCTGAAACGTAATAAAGTGATGCTGTACAAAGAGGATGCGTGTAGACATAGCCCTGCTGCAGGAGACTCACCTCACTAGGGAAAGGCTGGAGGTGGTCAGGAGAAAATGGAAGGGCAATGTTGTATGTGCGGCGTACTCTGCGTACGCTAGAGGGGTTATTACTTGGGTGGCGCCGCACGTGCCATTTCGGGTGCTTGACTCTACGGTGGACCTGGAGGGTAGAATGGTGGTGGTAACGGGTCTCCGGGAAAACAGGGAAGTGCATATCATAAATTTGTAAGCCCCCAATAACGACACAGCGACTTCACCATAGGTTAAAATGTGCTTTTGCAAAGAAGTAAAAATGCCTGTTTTAAAAGTGTAATGTTGAAAGAAGGCCCTGTCTTGGCCTAGCAATGTAAAAGGGGCATGCTGGGAAACATATATGGGATGTTTTTATTTCAATAGGCTTTCTTCTGATTCAGAACAAAATAAAACACATTGAGATGCACGCATGGTGATATGGACTACATATTTGGATGTAAGGGTTTCCGTTGTGTGGAAACATGTGTAAGATTTTTCTAGGTGCTAACAAGGGTCTCACTATGTGTTTCCCCTGCAGCATATTGTATGGCCTATAGAGTTGGCACTTCATACGCTGACCCACGGGTCATGAAATCTTGGTGAAGATTCTCGAGCCGCACTATGGGTGCCTGTAAGCGTTTTTCATGGGTTTTTCTGAATCTGTATAATTTGCAGTGATACTAATATCATCCTGGACACTAAAACGTGTGTCTGTGTTGGTTCCACAGGTACAGTATTTGCACTGTTCCCAGTCGAGGATTAAAGTCCATTATCCCGTTCACCTACCTTCGATTTGGAACTTGGGGGTGAGTAGGGACTGGTGTGTGAAGAGATGTGAGACACATTGTGAGATTAATAGTCACTTTCTAGAAGTAATAGGGATGACACTTTGTTTTTAGATTGGTTACGGCCCCAAAAGCACTTTCCTTTGCCCTACGTCCTGAAGAAGGTCTCCGACCGAAACACGTGTCGAAGTTTTTTTCTGTGAAAGATATCCGACCTTAATTCGGCATCAGATATACCACGACACCTAATATTAGGGACTGGGTCTTTGTTTAATGTATTAATGATAGGAAATACTATTTTTGCAATGCCCTTTGATGCATAAAACACCTTGGGTGTTCTTATTGTGTGAATGTCTGAATGAACTTTTGTATGTAGCCATGATTGTTGGTATGAAAATGTGTTTTTTTATCGGGTTTTATGATTATCTAGATGATTTTTCTTGTGTAATGAATTGATGAAATAAAATTTGAATATGGAATAAAAATGTGAATATGTATTAAAAAAGAGTGTCATCCCATTCTACTGATCCAACCTTGGATACACATATACTACACCTGAAGGATCAGTGTTCCGAGTGCAGGACTACCCCTTTATTTTCCCTTTGCACAATCAGGACAGCCAGAATCCCAGTGGGAGCTGGTTCCATTCAGGCAGAAAAACTGGCAGGGGAGTGAAAAACTCCACTTCCTTCCTGTGCAGACACACTGGAGCCTAGGCGGGGACACCAAAGGATTCCCGCCAAAGGCAAAAACGCACACACAGCCCTCCCCCTCCCAGGACAGTAGAAGGGCTGACAAAGAACAACCACAATAATGTCAAAAAAAAAAAAAAGAAGGGAGCCACCAAGCTGACACTTCGGTAACCCTAGTGGGTGTATAACCGGGGATATGGACATAGCCTGCATTAAAAACAAGTCCACTGCCACCAGCCATAACTAGCAGATTGTATATGTGACAAAGGTCACGAGTAGAGAGAAGGGGGATACAATGTATCCCCTTGGCACTCCACAGAAGGTGGTGTGTGCCAATCTCTCAGACTATAAAGCTTTAGGAGAGATACTAAGCACCTCTCTATACTTAACTGGAGTAACTCTAGGATATTAAAAAAAAGAATCTCAAAGGAGGACCCAAAGGGTCCCCACTGCCCATAAGGAACTGCAAGCTGCAATAGTAAAATGCATATGCCTTAAGAGATATGGAGGAAAGCAGACTCCATAGGACAGTAAAACACAAAGAATAGAGTTCCAAAACACAGCCCATAAGAACGAATTAGTGTAAAAAGGGACCACTCATTCAGGATTAAATACAAAGGTCCATAAGTCCAGCAAAAAGTGTGGGGATTTCATTAGAAGAGTGGGATAAAGCATAAACATGATACATCTCCCTAACATAGTACTTTTTGAAGAATTATCTTTACCTTTGTGTGTATACATAAAATAAACCATTATTTTTATTTAACTTTTAGTGCCTCAGTATTTCTTTGGCCTACGTGTATACACCAAGTTCTTTGTACCACCTATAGCCCTTGTTGCCTCCTAAGATAAGCCTGGCTGCTCAGCCATTACTACCAGCAAAACTTGTGTGATTCAGGCCTATAGTAAGAGTTGGAGCTCTGTGCACTAAGTGCGAGTCTCCTTAAGCCCAACCTTTTGGTGGACTCTTGTAAAACTCCCTAACGGTGCACAACCACACTTCACAGAGCTGGTCCTTTTTTCAGCACTCCTTGCCTCATTTAGAGTTCTCCTCTAGTCCCTTTACGCCAGTCTGATAATTCTATTTTTCCACCATCCCTCCCACAAAACTACATACAACTGTCCTTGAGCTTTCACTTTCAACTCCAGGATAAATCTCACTTCCAAACACTCTGGCTTTCTCCTTGCACGCCTCCACCAACTTGGTTATTGGCCAAACCCACCTTTAATCATCGGGTAGCCTTGGTTATGGGTACTCATCTGCTTCAAATTGTGTTTCTGCTTGCCCAAATCACGACTCCCCTGTGCCCATATGCATGCTGAAGTTCTCTCAACCTAGCCACCCTGAAAACTGCCACTAAGCATGCAGAAACACAACACCTCAACCAGAACCACATAACTTCATGAACTCTCCAAACTAAAAAGAAAACAATTTTCACCATGCAAACCTACTTTTCTGCCCGTATTGGCATCAACTATAAAAATTAACTCCTCAGTTTGACATTAACTTTCTAAACCAAGTGGCATTCCTCACTGATTCAAAATTAAGCTGTTCTCTGCAAGGTTCTATTTTTCAACAAGGCTACAGACATGTGTGCCAAACATCTAGTCCTTCATTCTCCTATCATACCCATGCCCAGCTCAATCACACCAAGCATTCCCTTTAATGCTTCTACTCTGTTAAATACTCTCCTACACCTTCTACAAATTGAAATTGTGACTCCCCTTAAACCTAGTCCCATTCGTTTTCTTAAACTCTTCCCTTTTACCATCTGTCAAGCGCTTCCCTCGATCCTTAACATTACCTTAAATCACAATCTGGTTCCCCCACTTCTGAAAATGGTAGTTTCCCCTTACGAAATAACTGACACTGGACACTCCTCTTCCATTAAAGTATCATCTCATCTTCTCCCAACCCTTTCTAAACTCTGCACTAGCCACCACTGCTAATATCCAAAACTCCATTGAATCCTTCAACATCCAGTACCAGTCTCACCCTAGAGTGAGAAATAAATCCGTCATAGCAGAATCTCATGCTGGCCCCAAGGGGTCAAGCCTTGAGAGTGAAAGCAGAGGAGAAAACTGATTTAACAGAGCGTTGCACTCCTCCTGTTTTTCCAGTGTCAGATCAGAAGAGAAATTAACTCCCATCTTTCCATCTAAAGGTTGTCCCCTGAGGTGGTCAGGTAGAGGCTCACTCTCCTCCTGATCAGAGGCTAGAAGCAAAGCTCCCAGGTCTGGTCTAGAGACATAGGCCTTTAGGCGGTTGGTGTGAAAGACCCTAGGGGCCTCCTTAGGATTGCCTAAGTTCACCAAATAATGGACCTCTCCAAGTGTTCCCACCACCTTGAAGGGTCCAATCCATTTGTCCTGTAAGGCCCTCTGCCCTGTAGGTACTATAACTAGAACTAGCTGGTCTTGAGTAAACTCAACCATGTTGGCCTTCTGGTCATGCCAATGCTTCACCAGAGCCTGACCTGCTTTCATGTTATCTGAAGCTTCTGTCATCACCTGTGTCATTCTCCTTCAGAGACCCTCACTGGCTTGTGGGAAGGAGCTCTCTCCAACCCCTCCTTGATTAGAGCCAAAGGACCTCAAATCGGATGACCATAGAGAAGCTCAAAGGGACTGAATCCAACCCCTTCCTGAGGGACTTCTCTATGAGCAAAGAGAAGGCATGGCAGTAGAAGGTCCCACTTTCTTCTAAGGGGTTCTTCTGAAGCACCCATCATGTTCTTCATAGTTCTGTTAAACCTCTCTACCAACACATTGGTTTGGGGATGGTAGGCGGTTGAGAACCTGTAGGTCACTACAGTTTTTCCACATGGCCAGCATGTAGTGGGACAAAGTGATCACCCATCAGAGATAACCTCATTAGGAAAACCTACTCTGGTAAAAATACCAAGTAGGGCCTTAGCCACAGCCTGAGCTGTGACAGTCCTCATAGGTATTGCTTCAGGATACCTGGTAGCATGGTCTACCACAACCAATATAAATCTGTTACCTGAAGAGGTTGAGGGTCTAAAAGGGACCAACAATGTCGATTCCTACCCTCTCAAAAGAGACTCCAACCACTGGGCGAGGCACCAAAAGGTGCCGCATTCTTGGCTCCACTCTTGCCAGATGTCTGACAAGTGTGACAGCTTCTACAGAATTTATCTACATCAGATCCTATCTTAGGCCAGTAGAAATACAGAGAAATCCTTTCCTTGGTCTTCTTAAAACTCAAGTGACCAGCCAAAGGAATCTCATGGGCTAATTGTAGAAACTGAGGTCTCACCTCCCGGGGCACTATAGTAGACACTCTGTAGTCTCCTGGGTAAGACTCAATAGGTTCACTGTGGAGGCCATCCTCTCAGTACAACCTGTGCTTCCCTGGCTCTTGCTCTTCCAGCTGGGAAGCTGCCTGTTGGCAAAGTCCTTCAAGAGTAGGACACTCTGACCTCTGCTGAAGCCTGCCCTACAGGGGCCACCTTCTGCTGGTAAAGACTGCAACTCAGGATGGTCTTTAGGATCCAGATCTCCAGGTCTTCTAGCTCTGTCATCAGTAGCTGACTCAACCTTTTCTGGTTGGATTTCACACTCCGCTTCAGCTGGTAGAGTAGTCACTGGTGACACTTTGGGCCGTCCTCTTGGGATGTCCTGGTTTGATGCACAGGAGTGCCATCTTTGTTTTCTGAGACCTTGAGTTTCCCCTTTGTCTCCTCCTTCCTGGAAATAGAAGTTGGTTCTTCCTGTGGATTGGGTGTTATAGGTCCTTCTGCAACAACCCACTGAGTCTTTTAAAGTGACCTCTCTGGCCTTCCTAGTCTGCTCCTACTTCCTTTTGCAGGGAGGCCTGGGGGTGCTAGATACAAATCCAAGAGTTTTTAAGTCATTCCCCAACAGGACTCTCCCAGGCACCTCACTTTGTACACCGACTGGTATTCTTACAGTCATATTGTTGCACTGGTTGGGGGCTGGTAGTGTTGGAACCATCTGGATAGGGCCTCCAGCAAGCTTAGTGGGACCCTCCCTTGGGTGCCTTAGCAATCCTCAGGTTTGAAAAAGGTTTCATCTACCACTGTGATGCTGGCCCCAGTGTCTCCAATGGCAGGGGGTCTCCTGACCATTTACAAGTACACTGTCCTTGTAGTCTTCTTGTATTATCTGGTATAGAGTTATACACATCTACATTCTACTGTTCCCACAGACCCAGGGACACTAAAACACTGGCAGAGAGGGTTCTTCAGCCAATAGTTAAAAGTTTCCACTTGGCATATGTACTTCTCCGTCATTGATGAAGGCTAAGGAGGCAGTGTGGACCCCTGAAGGTTTACCCTTGCATCTGGGATCCCCTTTCACATGGTCAGTTGACCCATAAGCCTAACATTTTCCAAATGTTTTGACAAATAAGGGCTTCTGCTGGCCTCCCTTTGGTTTGGCACCAGAGGTTTCACTAGACTGACCTGGTTTCCCATGTGGCTTACCCTTCTTATGTTTGTGGCACTCTTTTGGATGGGAGGTTTTAGAATTCACTTGATCATCTTTCTTGTGCTGCTTCCCCTCATCCTTTTTATGAGTGGCCCCAGAATCCTTGCGAGTAGCCTTGTTGGCAACCCACAAGTCAGCAGCTTTTGCTAGCTTCTTGGGATCAATTCTTTAGAGTCAGCCAAGTGCTGTCTCAGCTCGGGAGAGCAGGCATCAAAAATAGATTCCAACAAAAACAGATCTCATTCCTTCAAAAGAGTTCTCTGTAACCCTTAACCTAACCATCTAGGTTTTTTGAAACATTCACACACCCCAGGGGGTACAATCAGTCTGTTTGAGGGTCCTAAACCTCTTAAGGTACTCAGAAGTTTTCTTCCCAAATCTAGCTATCTAAGCTAGCTTCACATTTTCATACTCCAATCTTTCAAGTTCCCACCTCCATTACAGCATCAGCTGCAACCTGGGGGAGCCTAAACAAAAGTCAAGGAATGAACCGATTCCCTGTGAAACCCTGAATCCCATAGTTATATTCAAAAGCACCCAACCAATCCAAAATATCACATCATACAAACTCACTGCTTCTTTAGGCATGCAAGGTGTCTTTGGACTGGAAGACCTAGAAGACTCTGGGATAGAAACATTTTCTAGAGACAATTTCTTCATTTCAAGAGCATGTTGCATTTCCATTTCCCTTAGTTTGATGTCCTGATGTTTGGTTTCAGCTTGGAGTTGCAATCTTTTGAACTCTAACTCAAGTCTCATTTTTTCAAGAAAGACTAATTCTGGACTCAGTACTGGACCTGGTAAGGTCCCTGTGGCTAAAGGTTGAGGCAAAAGGGCCTGTTGAGGTAAAGCGGGGCTCTCTTCCTGAGACAAGTGACTCTTGCCTCTTCAACAGTATTAGCGTTACTCTGAATTATCATCCCCATTATCATTTTCCACATTTCCTTGGATAGTAGGCATGACAGGCCTACTACCCAGACTTTCATTGTTGAACAATCTTGCAATTAGTTAATTTTTCTTCTCTTTAACAGGGAGATTCCTGACTTCACACATTTCTTTCAGTTGCTCTACTGTTAAAATGATCAGGGATTCGTGCCTGAAGTTATCCATATCTGGCATGTTAAAATTGATTTTCTAGTAGAGCTTAGCCTTGTGAAGGTTTTTAGTTGAACAAAAGTAAAGCAAATTCTCAATCTAGCAACTCTGCAATATATCCCCACCGCTGCACCCAGTGTTAGGCAAAGTTTGTATGCATTACCCTCTGGGACCACTACACACAACGCTGACTACAGGTATAGGAAACCCAACCTTTGGTATAAGCTTGTACTACACCATGTTCGTAGCGTGTTGAGCAGCCAGGCTTATCTCAAGAGGGGTCAATGTGAGCTGTAGTGGAGTTAGAGATTCAGTTACAAGTATTCAGATAAACTCTTACACTCAAGGCTTCTTGCAAAAACAATTATTAATCAGTCAGCTATATAAGCCTTCTTCAGAAGGGAGCAATATAATATTAACACATACACTTCAATACTGTATACTTAGTTTATAAATCAGTAAAGAGCCTTTTCGGATGGCCCACAGACACAACCTACACCCACAGGTGACTTCAAAAGCTCGGGTGCTGGGGACATTAATATCTTACTGTTGGCATTTAGAATACTCTTAAAAGTTGGTAAAAGGCAATGGTTATTAGAACAAGAAACAACAAATATGCATAAGCAGACAAATACTTTCGGATGCCTCAAGAAGAGTCATACAATTCAATAAGCTAAGCCAAAGTCAACGGGCAAAAGTCTTGTACAGGATGAAGCACTTCTGGTAAGTAATTGAAAAAGTCTTTGGGCACGTTCTTCAGAGTCTTTGATGAAACGAAGAATCAAATTTAGTGCCACAAGCTGATAAGACTTGTGAGTTGTAGAAGTTGCAAGCACTCTACAGTAAGAGGCAAGTTCTCTCAGACGTTTTACAGTACCTTAGATGTACAACTCTGCAGATCTCACTGTTCCTGGGCCTAAGTCGTGGGGACATGAGGGAGGATGTCGGGGGACTCCTGCAATGCACTGGGAAGGTCAAAACTCGCAACCAGCAAACTTCACTTCCAGTGGCTGTTCAGTGTTTCAGCTCCTCGCTTCTCCTGCAAATAGCAACACCGCGGTTCCTGGCTGTCGAGATGGGCTTTCCTTGCTTCTGGGGCCCTGCACTCCATTGATGGGGCTCAGGCTCGGTCAGTCCTGCTTCCTGGGAGTCCAGAGGATCTTCCTGAAGCTCTAGACCAGCTTAAAAGCAATTAACACAATCGGGTGGGCCTCTCCCTGGTTATACGGTTTGCAGCAGCAACTCTGGAAATTCAACCAGCTCCGAGATGGATGTCCAGGTGTCTTACTTTGGAGTGGATTGGTCCCACCAACTCAAGGGGAGAAGTTGTCCTTTCAGGGGTTTCTCTGTCGATGCAAACTTGGCGTTTCGGCACTGCAGCAGGGCTTCACCAGGCAAACCAACAGTCCAGCAGTTGCAGCAGGTGCCCTCTTCAAGTTTTTCTTCGGTTCCTTCGTCCAGTGGTCGACTCCGCCTTCCAAGCCAAAAGACCAGCCTTTTATTCAGTTCTCTCCCATTCATTCCAGCCTAGCTGTCAGTCACCCAGCAGGGTGGCTGTACTTGCCGGACAGTCAATCGGCCAATCGCCATGGAGTGCATTTGGTTCTCCTAGGAGGCTACGCATAGGTAGTTTCGGGCACCTCCCTTACTTCCTGCCCACCCCAGACACCCTGGAGCCAGAGGCGGGCCTTCACTCGTGAATCCCGCCAAAGGCAAAATGAACAAAGAGTCCAAACCTGGTTTGGCGCGCAGAGTACATCTCAAGAAGGACCCTTCTACAAAGAAATGGTAAAAAAAAAGACCGGGCTATTTTGGACAAAAATGGCACCCTTGGGTGCTTTACTGTAGCTGCTCACGCAGCCCGCGGTGAATGCACACCATGGTAGTTGAAACGAAACTACTGCCACCAGCCATTCAGTGAGAAAAGGTGAACATAAAAATGTTACATGAGAAACTAGACAAAGGGGATACTAGGTAACCCCTCCAGCACTATTGTAAGATAGGGTATGCTGGGTCTAGAAAATTACAATGGCAAGTAAAGTCAATTTCACTTTACTGCTCTTGGAAACAGGAGTTTATCCAAGAGAAGGTATTTAAACTTTGTGGAAATCTGAAAGACATCCCTGTGCCAGACCACTGAAGGTGCAGTGTTACACATTGTAAAGGATGATGCCTATGGAGTTTGTCATACTCCACAACCAAAAGAAATGCAGTGTTCAAAATCACAATAAAATACATGAGAGAGAGTGGGGGGAAAAAGGATCACACTATCCTGGTTAAAAAAACAAAGTCCTCAAAATCCAGCTAAGTTGCTGGGGGTCTCTAAGGTATAGGGAATTAGCACATTTCTGAGAATTCTCCCTAACAGACATGAGGTAGGAGGAGGTGAAATAAGGCCATTGCCTAGCAAATTAAAGGCTGTACAAGACTGGGCCACCCCTACTACTCAAACCCAAGTGAGAGCCTTTCTAGGTCTCACAGGTTACTATAGGAACTTCATTGAGAACTATGGGACCATAGCTTCTCCCTTGAATGTGATCGCCTCACCCAAATTCCCCAAGAAGGTCAGGTGGAATGAGGAGTACACTAAGGCATTTGAAGGACTTAGACAAGCCCTTTGTCAAGCTCCAGTCTTAAGAGCTCCTGACTACAACCAATCCTTTATTGTACAGACAGATGCTTCCAATACAGGTATAGGTGCAGTTCTAAGTCAACTGCATAAGAAAGGCAGGGAACACCCAATCTACTTCATCAGTGGGAAACTGAAGGAACCTGAAACAAGGTGGGCCACCTTAGAACGTGAAGGTTTTGCCATTGTGCCATCTTTGAAGCAGTTCAGACCATTCTTGTATGGATCTACTTTTGCAATTCAAACAGACCACTAACCCTTGAGATGGTTAATGCAGATTAAGGGGGAACATCCTAAATTGTTAAGATGGTCACTCAGCCTATGGGGGTTTGATTTTACCATTGAACACAGGTCAGGGTGTAATCACCAAAATGCTGATTGTCTCTCCAGAAAGTATGACCAACTGGAGTGAGGAGATTCATCCAGGGGTGAATTAAATACTCCTGTCCCTTAGTTTGGGGGGAGGGGGAGGACGAGTGTTGGCGAGAATTCTCAGAAATGTGCCAATTCCCTCCACCTTAGAGACCCCCAGCAACTTTGCGGACTGGATTTTTTTTAAACCTGGAGAGTGCGAGACCCTTTTTCCCACTCTCTCATGTAATTTAATGCGATTTTGAACACTTTCTTTTGGTTGTTGAGTCTGACAAACTCCATAGGCATCATCTTTTACATTGGGTCACACAGCACCTTCAGTGCAGGGACACAGGGAAGTCTTTCAGATTTCCCAAAGGTTTAAATACCTTCTCTGGGATAAACTGTTTCCCAGAGCAGTAAAGTGAAATTGACTTTAGTTACATTTGTAACTTTCTAGGCCCAGCACACACTATCTTACAATAGGATGCTGGAGGGGTTACCTAGTATCCCCTCTGTCTAGCTTCTCATGTAACATTTTTATGTTACCCTTTTCTCACTGAATGGCTGGTGGTAGTGGTTTCGTTTGAACTACCATGGTGTGCATTTAAGCGGGCTGCGTTCGCAGCTGCAGTAGAGCACGCAAGTGTGCCATTTTTGTGAAAATGGCCCTGGTCTTTTTTTCGCCATTTCTTTGTGGAAAGGTCCTTGAAATTTACTGTGCATGCCAAAGCAAGTTTGGGCCCATTGTTCGCTTTGCCTTTGGTGGTTTCACGAGTGAAGCCCGCCTCTGGCTCCAGGGTGTCTGGAGTTGGCAGGAAGTGAGGGAGGTGCCCGAAACTCCTTCATTTTTAAAAAGTACTGCACAAAGTCTGAGAGAACTTACCTCTTGCTGAGGAGTTGCTTGCATCTTCTACTACTCACAAGTCTAATCAGCATGTGGCCCTTCATTTGATTCTTCTTTTCATCAAAGACTCCTAAGAACTTGTGCAAAGACTTTTCCACTTAACTACCAGAAGTGCTTCATCCTATATATAAGACTTTTGCCCATTGAACTTTTTGTACAGAATGACTCTTGCTGGAGGGATCCAAAAGTATTTGCCTGCTTAAGATTATTAGATTATTTGTGGTCTCTTGTGTGTTCTAAAACCTTTCCTTTGACTTATTACTATCTGGTTCTAAATGCAACAGATATATATTAATGTCCCCAGCACCCTAGAAATTGAAGTCACCTGAGGGTGTAGGTAGTGCCTGTGGGCCATAACAAAAGGGTATCTACTGATTTAGAGAAATTAAGAGTGTGTATTTCATGAAGTGTATTTGAGTGTTAGCATTATATTGCTCCCTTCTGAAGAAGGCTTATTGTAACTGACAAATGAATAATTGTTTATTCAGGAAACCTTGATTGTAAGAGTTTATTTGAATACTTGTAACTGTAAATCTCTGTGTAACGCCACTACAGCTCACATTGACCCCTCTTGAGATAAGCCTGGCTGCTCAAGGCACTACCAAAACTGTCTAGTACAAGCTTATACCAAAGGTTGAGTTTTCTATACCTGTAGCCAGAGTTGTTTGTAGTGTTCCCAGAGGGTACTGCATACAAACTTTTCCTAACACTAAGGGGCTCTGTTAAGAAATTCAGGTACATTCCCAAAATATAGCAGCCCTGCTAAGAAATGTGGGCATGATGCAATCAGCCCAGCTATGAATATTTGGCATAGTGCGAGGACATGTGTGGTATAGCAGCTCCATTTATAAATTAGGCTTCTTTGCCTGAATATATTAGCAGTCCTGTTTAGAGGTACAGGTACAATCTGTGCCAATGAAAATACATACAGCACTGCTTCTACTTGTATCCATTATACCTGCGTGCGGTGGGTGATCAGAAAGGGAGTTCAGACCACATGCCTAGCTATGCAATTGGTGTGCTTTTGTGATGAAAAGAAAACAAAGCATGAAATGCCCATGCTGCTGCAACTGCGCTGCCTCTCTTAAAGCCAATTAAGCAGAAATGCAGACTTTAAGATTTTCATTTTACACAATACGACCCGTGTCCTAAAGCAAAGTGAAAAGCATGTTCATTATTCAAGATGCTTTAATAACACTAACCTACAAAATGCAGGCAGTTCAACAAAGTGAATAAAACAAATTCCCTTTTACATTACTCTGAAACTATCATCTTGATGGCATCTTTAACAGAGGAGAGTGTTAAAGAAAATTAGATCAGGACTCAGCCCAGTTGCTTCTTTCAAGGAACGGTGTTGATTAGTAAAGAGTGCATTTGCAAGCTGCTGCTAGTCAGGCTGTCACCAGTGAGCTCCATGATTCAGGAGGGTGTTGCCACAAATAGCCTGTGTAAGTGGTACGCAAGGAAGAATTAAGAAGGGCCGTATTGACAAGATTTCTGTGTCTAAAACGGCCTTATATGCACCTTATCTGGAGGGCTAAATATAGGTATGGTGTGTCATGAAGCACCTAGAAACTGGACAAGGAGCTTCATAATGCGCATGCGAGAAAGTAGATTTGTCATAAGGACCCACTCTGAAGTGGACGCAGTACTTTTAAAATATGCATGCACATAGATACATACATATATGGGGAAATTAAGGGATATATGTGGAGGACAGTTTGGGGTACATGGAGACTGTACAAATCTGTATGCAGTGCGCTTTTCATAGTTTGGCCAGGCCCTACACTCAGGGTTTTGCGAGGAACTGTGACTGGTAAAACCGTTTTTTCCAAGGTTGAAGAAAATTAGTAGCCCTAACATTATCAGATGGTCTGTTACAGCCAGGCTGGGCTTTTACAACTTGGCAGTATTGCGGGAAGGAGATGCAATTTTTTTTTAAGTGCATGGGAGCTTGTTATTTATTGTCCATGGGAATGCGGCCATCTGTTCGGTGTCAAGTAATAAACCTGGGGTGAGGAGACACCCAAGGGAAGAGTTGACCGATACTTTATGGGTTTCGATTATTTTCTCAGACTGACCAGAGGCCATTCCTATTGTAAAGAAACCACCGGTGGGGGGCGTCTGTACTTCCGCTCTCTATATGGTAGAGGAGAGGCACAGAGGACCCCTGCCAAGATTCTCTATTCGGTAGCTATGGTCGAGCAATCAAGTCCTTGCTTCTTGGGAGGTGATGCGGGCTGGTTCTTAAGTACAGTGTAGTCCACAAGCACCCACAAAGGAATGTCCACACACTATCAGTTACAACACAGTCTTTATATAATATTCAGAGGTATATACAATATCACGATAACTCACTTTGTACTCCGAAAATCCACAATGGTAAATATATACAGTTCTAAAGTGGTACCACTAACGTTATCAGATCTCATTAAAGTGCATACGGTCAGAATGACACAGATCAGGATAAAGAGGAAACCAGCAGTAGAGAGGAAGGAAAGCAAGGTGGTTGAGCAATTGGCAGAATACTGGCCCCATTCACCTAGACACAGTTATGTGTGGGGAGCCCCCCCCACCTGGGCAACCTGTAAAGCAAAGATGCATCACAAGCCCACTCCATATATTGTTCACACTAGACTTTCCAATAGTTCTGCAACCCCACAGTACCTTGGCGTTGTAGCGTTCGTCGGGGAATCGACGGCCCTTCTTGAGTGTCCTCCCTTTCAGGCAGGAGTCACGGGCAGTCGAACGTCTGACGGAGAACAGGTCGAGCTACGATGTTGAAGTGGCCGTGTCGTTCCTAGCGGTGCTCGTTGACGGGGAAGCGCAAACGTCCTGCAAGGAAGAGGCGTGCGGGGCACCTCGGTGTCGATAGTTCTAGACCGCAAAGAGTGAAGAACTGTGGCCCAGCAAGGACGTCGAGTCGTCAGCGTCTGTGGTCTTTGGGTGGCAGGAAACCCACCGGTGGATGCTCCTCGGCGCGTCGACGGTCAGGCCTTCTCCAGCGGGATACAGCAGCGACGATGCTGATGAGTGTCCTTGAATCAATGAAGTTCTTAGGCAAAACGGGAGCACTGCGGCTCCAGTCGGTGACGGCGGTCATCGACAGTGGCGGACAACAGTCCGGGTGCTCCTCTTTGGAGTTCCGCAGCAGTCCCCATATCAGGTCGGCAGCCTGTCGGAGCTCCGTCTACCAGGGAGCTTTGGCAAAGGTCTGCTGGCGCACGATGGTCCCTCGTAGATCAGGAAGAGGGCGCCTTACCAGGTCCTCTCTGGGTCAGTCCTCGGAGGCACAGCAGCTTTCAGATTGTGAAGGAGAGCAACAGCAATTCTTCTCGTCCAGCAGGGCTTCAAGGTCAAGCTTCAGTTACTCGTCGTTGTGGACTTCAGCTTCTGAACACGATTCCTAGCAGTGAGAGGTCCCCAGATATACTGTTGATCTTCCATTCATTCCACTGGGTCATACTCAAGCATCCAATCACGACTAAGGGCAGGCAGCCAGCCAGCCAGCCAATCAGGCACATGGTGCATTCAGGACATTCACTTCTCTCCAGAAACTCACAACAAGTTAAGTGTATTGGGACAAGTACCCAGCCATTCAACACTCCACACTGCATTCATACCGGTTTCGGGCAGGGCTGTCTCAGTCATTGTGTCAACCACCAGATACTAGACATCCACAACATAGAATGCGGATTAGTCACACACTCCATTCACCCAGGTCCCACCCACAGGAGCACCCACAACATACGGTCGTTGAGAAGGCTCCAGCCAGTCTGGTCAGCACTTCCCCACACTACCATATATGGAACTTCCACCCAACAGCCAGTCAGGGGGAAGGGACAGAGTCAGGGCTTCCCAGGACTTCGGGAAGATCAAGGTAAAAGGCGATGCAAGGCAAGAGGCCATGGGGGCCATTTTGTCTCCATCAGGAATCTACCGATTCAAATGACAGGGCCTGGGCATCCCAAAATGGAGGACGCTCAGGGCACCAGTCAATCTAGCATGGAGCTGCCACCAGCCCGTACCCTGCTCTGGGGGTCACAAACAGGTCCCCAAAAACATACATTAGGGGCACAGGGTTGTACACCTACCTATGGGTGCCATAAGGGTATCCCATGGGTCTGTTCATCAAACCAAAAGAGAGCTGCACCGCCAGGAGTCCCACTTGAACTCCTGCATGGAAAACACAACAGAACACACGATAAAAAGCAATAAAGGACAAGGATATGGAGGCCCTGTCCCTCCGATGCATTTCCAGTATCACACCTATTGAATTGGTAGTCGCCTAGATTATAGTGAAACAAGGATGCCAGCAAATCTGCGCGGGGAGATAGTTATCACCAGTTCAAAGGAAACTGGTTTATTCTCCCCTCCCCATATTGTTTGAAGTGTCCTTGCAAACCATGTGCAATCACGTCTGGAGTTAGAAGGTCCCAGGCTAGCTAGCACTTGTAATTAATTATGTTTGTGTTTAAATGTGTAATGTGATATGACCTACCACAGACAAATCTCAAAAAGGGGTGTGCTGTAAACATGATCTGATGGTAGATAGAATGTGACCAATGAGAACTTGGGAATTAGAGAAGACTATTTCTTTTGTATAGGTTTGACCAATCACGTATGGGGGGGGGGTGATGTATACTAAAATATGTGGAAGTATGTTAACTGTTGCAAAATCTATATAGTGTGAAGTGTTTGTGTTTTTCCAGTAGACTCTGGTTAGTTTGAATCTTTTGCATCATCTAGCCCCTCCTGGCTGATTGTACAATAAGCTTGCTTTACGTACAAATGTGCACTCACTTCGTAAGTGGTGGGTCAGCTTTGATTAGCGGACCATCCACACTAGTTTTACTTCATACATTTCTGAACATCTATTTAAATTTGAATTGTGGTTTTACCTACTGGGCTGGTGTCGCTGCACCACTGAGTGCTGCAAGTCAAACTGCCACTCCTGTCTAGCAGTACATTTTCCATTTAAATGTATTGTCACACAATGGGGGCATTTAGATCTTGATTCCACAAATCGGCATAATAATTGATATTTTTGTGTGATAACATCACAAAACAAAAAAAATATTAAAGAAAACCAAATCATGTATGATCTCAACTGTATTATGAACCAACAGTAAATGTCTTTAAAACAAATATACTACGTATTTGAGGAGCTATACATTTGTAATGTTATATTCAAACACATTGGCTTCTCAACTTTGCTAAAATGTATTTTACCTCTTTTTCCTTATGATATCGTAGTTCAAGTAGTTTAGATTCTGGGATAAATAGCTTCTCCACAAATGTTGATGGCAATTTTGTATTGATTTGCTCAACAATCTGAGGAGAAAATCAACAAAAACAGCTTATTTAAGCTCACTGCAACCTCTGCAATTAGACCTTATTGAGATGCAAATAAAAGTAGATTTTGATAAAGTAAAGATTTGAGGTACAGTGTACTTATCACACAAATAGTGAAACAACCAGAACTTTCCATTTTATGAAGACATACAAAGAAAACCAGTTGTCACCAAGTATATTTCTTAATAGAGGTGCTAAATGCCTTAATTGCAGAGTACATACCAAAGTAAGTAGATGCAAGACTGAGATGATGTAATCTGTTCCGCATGTCTGACAATTCTCTAGCTGATCCAACCCATACGTGATTACCATTTCACAGCGTATAGACATGCTTGGGTCCAAGCTACCAAGTAGCACACCAACACACTCATTGGCAGCTGTGAGCACAATCTCTGAAAAGAAAACCTGGTTTGCTGTTGTCACACACCTCATTACCCGATAAAGAACCTGTTGAGAAAAGCAATTCATTCAGTTAAATCATGATTTTACAATTTAGAAGTTTCATATCTTATGATGCATGAACAACGCGCGGCCAACCTACACCAAACCAAGAGACTTAACTTGGGATGTAAAGTGTAAATACAAAATGGTAAAGCTATACAAAACAGTCTTCAAAACCTCGGAAAATGAATGCCTTACATCAGTTACATAAGCCTCAGTGATTGGAGGACCTCTGATGGGACTGAAACGCTCCCCTATGCTCCGAACCACGGTACTGAACACCCTAAGAAGAGCTGCAAGCTTTGGCAATGACACGGATGGAGGCGGGATATCTTCGTCAACTGACTCTCCAGAGGCAACATGGCTGAGGTCCTGCAAACAGAAATTCAAAGTATTACCTGTACAAATTGTGCAGGTTCACAAGTTAGAGATTACATTCTAAGAAAATAGGTTTCTGCCTCCTGCGCCTCCGTTCACAATTTCATTACTATTGCTTATATTGCAGGTGTTGCAGCCAGTCCCATTGGAACGAACGCTTCTCAGTTCATCCCCATTGATATAACCAAAAAGGGAAACCTGCTTCTCCTAAATATACAATTTTGCCTTCTTTGACTTGTTAGCTAGTGAAACTTAACCATACATTCTCCCAATCCTCAGATGAGATTTGAATGACGCTCGAGCTGTGGTTACGTATTAGCAAACCAATTGTGCTTGTAACATGAGCTTATTATGCTTAAAACATAAGGCCATGTGTTTTTCGAGGAAGGGCCTTCCTTAGGGTTCATTCCTTTTGTTAATTTTGTCATATTGATTGTATCCAATCTGTTTGCTACGTATCCAACTCTGGAGATTTAACATTTGTAGGTCCTTGTCCAATCTGTGTTTGGTACAAGTGTTGACTTTTGCCTAGTATTGGTAACTCCAAAGGCTCACCAGAGCTGATCTACAAGTTTTCCAGTCTGGGCCTGTTCTTTACGTGTTCACTCAACAATACTAGACTAAAGTCAACACTTGTACGAAACCTAGATCAGACAAGAACCTAGAGATGTCAGCTCTCAAGAGTTGGATATGTAGCGAACAGACGGGATACAATCAGTATCTCATAGTTAAAAGGAATGAGAGCCCGGAGGAAGAACTTACAAGCACAATCAGGTTGCTAATTAAGATACGCGACCCACAGCTCAAGCTCCAAAATTAGATCTCAGAGGATTGTGAGAAGTCACAAAAGGAGGCACAATCGTATATCCAAGAGAAGCTGGTTTCCACAAGTTAGACATGACCAAGTTTCAAAACCTTTATCCAATACATTTTAAATGCTAAAAGGTATTTTCCAGTTCAAAAACATTGTATGTGAAGTCACAAGAAAGCTTTTGAAATAAGATCAGTAACAAAAAACAAATTTGGATATCTTCTTTTACCTCTGCATATGCCTCCATGTCTTCTAAGAACTGCCCCAAAAGGGTGGTGGAGAAAGTCAGGTCTGCCACCCAAAATGGTTCTAAACTTTGTAACCAGCCTAAATAAAAATGAACAAAGGTTAGATTGATATGCCTCACAATTTACAAGTCGTTAAGCACACCAGATATTGTCAATGTTCTATTTGTTCATGAATTTAAAGCCATCACGTAGCTCTGAGAAAGTTTGATGTTAAGGGTGCAGGTGAGATCTAGCTGACTCTGGTACCTAGTCAGTATTGTAAGTACAGAACAAACAAAGTGTCCATATTTCATGGACACTCCCATCCCTTGAACACCTATAGTCGCTGTAAAGAATCCGTCAGATTTTGGAAGTACTTCAATCTTATGACACCATTTTTTCAACCGGATAAATGATAGAACAATTCTTTAGAGAATTATAGCAATAACCATTGCTGTTAATTTATTCAAGATGTGTTCTTTATTCAACATATATTAATTAGTATCACACTTATAAATCATTTGAGTTCATCTAGGTCATGAGAATTGTTGGATTGCTTCATATAGCATTCATTACATTCATCTGAGTTAGTTTATTCAATGATTGTACATAAACATAGAAAAACATTAAAAAAACAAATACATATTAAGGACTAAAGCTCTACGAGTTTCAAGAGAGTTCTCTTCAGGAGCAAAAAACGTATTATATTCAATCTTCCATGTTTACATTAGATTCACATTTCTAAAACATAAATTACAGCACTTCCTATTTTAGCATAGTTTCTCTGTACTTTCTGCTTTGGCTGCTGATACCGATGTGAATTAATGGGTACTACTTTGATTCTCTTTCTTATTGGATCACTGGTGTCTTAGTCTTTAGATTCAGCTGCGAAATGACAATGCATTACTTACCGTAAAAGCATTTCTGATGGTTGTATCTGCTTAGATTCACATGCTGTGCATAGGTCCGACATCCAATGGTCACTGCGGAATATTGCATTTTGTTTTTCGTAGTCGAAAAGGGGACGTCGACAAGGCGTGTCTGTAAAACACTATCCCTATAGTGACGTGCGTTGTACCCACAATCCCTCACGCGTCGAGGTCCCACTATTTGTATTTTTTCTGCCCCTAGGGAGCCTTCTATATGTGAGGGAGTACAGAAAAGAGAGATGTAGAAAGGTGTCTATGTTCCTTCCATCCGAGCGGGGAGGAAGGGTGGGCGCATGTGAATCTAAGCAGATACAACCATCAGAAATGCTTTTACGGTAAGTAATGCATTGTCTTCTGATGTTTGTTAATCTGCTTAGAATCACATGCTGTGCATAGACTAGCGAGCAGTACCCGGAGTTGGCGGTGGGTTATGAGAAGGAACAGTAGAGAAAAGATGTCTTAATACTGCCCGTCCCACCTGGGAGTCAGATCTAGAGTGTGCATCTAGACAGTAGTGTTTTGTAAAGGTTTGCACAGAACTCCAGGTAGCCGCTTTGCAGATGGACTCAAGGGGAACATTTGCAATGAACGCTATGGAAGCCCCAGTGCCTCGAGTAGAATGTGCTCTTGGCTTGAAGGGTAGTTCTCTCTTAGCAAGAGAGAAACGGAGTGATGCATTTGAACAATCCATCTAGATATAGTGGACTTTGAGACTGCATCTCCTTCTCTTCCTGCTGCCACCGAGACAAAGAACGGATTAGTCTTTCTCAGTGGCCTGGTTCTTTCCATGTAGAACATGACAGCTCTGCATACATCTAGTGTATGCAGACCTTTTTCTCCCAAGCTGGAAGGGTTTTGAAAGAACGTTGGTAGTTCTATTGGCTGGTTTACATGGAATTTCAGGATGAATTTTGGTGCAAACCTTGGGTGTGTGCGTAGAACCACCTTATCCTTGTGAACTGTTACGAAGGGGTCTAGAACAGAAAGAGCCTGTAGTTCACTTACTCTCCTAATGGAGGTGATAGCTATTAGGAAAGCAGTCTTGAGAGGTCTTTAAGAGTTGCCTTGTGCATGGGTTCAAGAGGCAAGCCCATGAGTCTAGAAAGTACCACATTCAAGTCCCATCCGGGAGCTGGGTTAGCTATCGGAGGGTGTATTCTCTTTACCCCCTCCATGAAGGCCTTGATAACTGGTATCTTCCACCACGACACTAAGTTGGGAAGTTGGGTATGCAGAAAGTGCCGCCAGGTGGACTTTAATGGAATTGAACACTAGACCTGAATCCAGTAAATGGGTCAAGTACAGAACAATGTGTGTGGGAGAGCAGTCAACCGGGTTGATTCTCTTACCTCTACACAAGATGACAAATCTTTTCCACTTGCTAGAATAGCAGTGGCGAGTATTAGGTTTTCTGGCTTCCCTGAGGATGTCCATACATCTCTGCGGGAGTTGTAGATGTCCAAATTCTATGATCTCAGGAGCCAGGCTGCTAAGTTCATGGTCTGAGGGCATGGATGCAGTGTCCTGCCCTTGTCCTGTGACAGCATGTTGTACGGGCAAGGAAGTTTCACTGGGGGGGATGGGGACATCTCCATCAAGTGAGCGAACCATGGCTGCCGGGCCCACATTGGGGCCACTAGTATCATGGTAACTTGCTCCTGGTGCATCTTGTGCACCACTTTGTTAAGAAGGGGAGTTGGGGGAAGGCGTAAACAAATTTCCCTGACCATTGAATCGACAGACCGTTCCCCTTGGACTGGTTCTGGGGGTACCTGGAGGCGTAACTTTGGCATTGTGAGTTCTCCAGAGTTGCAAACAGGTCTATTTCCAGGAATCCCCATTGCGTGAAGACGTCTAAGACGATGTCTTTGTGCAATCGCCATTCGTACTCTTCGGGCAGGGGGAAGTCTCTGCTGAGTTTGTCTGCTAGCAGATTGAGTTCCCCTGGTACGTGTTGTGACAGTAGGAACATGTGTTTGAGAGCCCACTTCCATATATTCTGGGACAGCTTGGACAGTCCTGGAGAGTGGGTGGCCCCCTGCTTGTTGATGTAGTACATGACTGTGGTGCTGTCTGTAAGGACCATCACTGTCTTCCCTTGTAGGTGTTCCTGGAAGGCTTTTAGTGCTTTGAACACCGCCAGTAGCTCCAGTAGGTTTATGTGCTTGGATGCTACGTTTGGAGTCCACACTCCGTGAGCAGTCCGATGGGATAGGTGAGCCCCCCCCCCCATCCTGTGAGGGATGCGTCCGTGGTTGGAGTGGCCTCCACCGCGGATTTGGCAAAGGGTTTCCCTATTATCAGGTTTTCCTTTGTCCACCACCGTAGCGAGAGAACCAAGGCTTGCAAGACCACCACTAGATCGTCCCATTGTCCGCTGGCCTGACACCACTGGCTGTTGAGCCACTCTTGCATTGGGCGCAGGCGCGTGTGAAGTACCAAATAAATACACGACGCCATCATTCCTAGCAATCGCATCGCTTTGGGCACCGTCACCTCTCGACCTGCCACATATTGAGGGATCTGAAACAGCATGTTTTGGACCCTCTTGTTGGAGGGGAAGACGAGGCCGTCCTTTGTTCGAATTAGAGCCCCTAGGAATTGTTTGACTTGGCTGGGGTCTAAGCTGGACTTCTACCCGTTGATCGAGAAGCCCAGTTGGAACAAAAGGTCTACAGTCTTTTGGGTGTTTGAGAAGCATGTCTCGTAACAATCCCCTGTTATGAGCCAGTCGTCGAGGTAAGGGTATACTGGGATGGATAACCTACGCAGGTGGGGCGCTGCCACTGCCAGTACTTTCGTGAATACCCTTGGTGCAGATGCTATGCCGAAGGGTAGCACTCTGGACTGGTAGTGTTTGCCCTCTATCATGAACCCGAGGTATTTTCTGTGCGCTGGCAACATTAAAATATGAAAGTATGCATCTTTCATGTCCAGTGTTGTCATGTAATCTCCCTGTGATAGCAGTGGGATCACTTCCTGTAAGGTCACCATACGAAACTTTTGGGGTTTGACAAACTTGTTCGCTGGGCGCAGATCTAATACAGGGCGCATGGTTAGATCCTTTTTGGGTACAAGGAAGTACACTGAATAAATACCTTCCATTACCTGAGATAGAGGCACGACCTCTATGGCTCCTTTTTCCAGCAGTTGGTCCACTTCTTGTAGAAGGATGGCGAGGTGTTCTGGTGTCATGCGGCGTCCCCTCGGGGGTCTGTATGTTGGGGAACTGTTGGACTCTATACAGTAGCCGCGGGCTACGGTGGAAAGTACCCAGCGGTCTGATGTTATTCCCTCCCATGCTGGAAGAAAGGATGTTAACCGGCCCCCGACCGGCGTTGCATGGGAGGGGACGCGAATCTTCGCGTCACTTGGTGGTGTTGTTGGCTTGGGAGCCTCTGGGGGTGGAACCCCGGCCTCTTCCCTTGCCACGGCGTTGACCCCTCTGATTGTACTGGCCGCTATTACCCTGGTAGTTGCTGGCAGAATACTGTTGGTTTTGTTGCCGGCGTTGTCCACGAAAAAAGCGCTTATTACCAAATCCCCGCCTGTTAGGGGGTTTTGAAATTTGGTCTACGGTCTTTATTGTATCAAATTCTTTCTTCGCGTTCTCCAGCGCGTCATCCACTGCTCTCCCAAAGAGGTTGGACTCCTCTATGGGTTTATTAATAAGGGACGCTTGTGTTTCCGCCTTAAATCCGGAATTGCGAAGCCAGACGTGACGCTTCAGTAAAATTCCTTGTACCAAAGTGCGGCCAGCCGTCTCTGCTGCATCGAGGGTATTCTTGACGATGCTTTGATTGACCAGAGAGCCCTCGTTAACTGTAGCCAGTAAACGAGTCCTTAGGGGTTCGGGAACTTCTTCGATGTCCTGTTTGAGCTTAGCCCATTGAGCATCGGCGTAGCTTGCCAATAGGGTATTATTATTGGCGATTCTGGTAGAGAATGCTGCAGAGGTGGTGATTCTCTTGGCTAGGGCATACAGCTTATTCCCCTCTTTATCTGGGGGTGCCTCGCTAGTAGATAGTGGGACTCCTGCCCTTTTCCTGGTGTTGGTCACGACCAGGGAGTCCGGGATTGAGTGACCCTTAATATATAATGGGTCTGATTAAGAGGGAGAGAACAGTTTCTCAATCCTCGGATTGACCCCCTCTCACCAATGCAGGAGTGGAAAGAGAAGGTGTAATACGTCTCTTAACTGAGGCGAGGATGGGTATAATCTGGCTAGTGGGGGGGGGGGGTTTTCTTTGATAATCCTCTCCACAAAATTGGTGTCTGGGGTGGCCTCCCCAGTTTCGATTTCGAAATGTGCTGCTGCCTTCTTCAGCAGTGCATTGAAGGTGGGTTGATCATCTACAGGCGAAGGGTTCCCGACTGGTGTAGTTTCAGTAGACCTGATGACTATACTGCTACTGCCTGTGTCAGTCGACCTAGCCGGTGACTGCCAGGGATTTGGGTCGCCCTCGTCTTCCTGGAATCCCTCCTCACATAGGTTAGTTTCCTCGTGAAAACCTTCCTCTTCTTGTTGGTCCTCAACATAGGTGAACTCATCTTCCTCCTGGAAGAAGGTGTCTTCCTCACTGGGATTGTAAGAGTATATGTCCTCCTGTATGGGGTTATAAAACTTCTGGTATTTTGCCCTTGGACTCTCCAGGGGTGCCTCCCTTGGTCTCTTGGGTGCCCTGTCTTCTGGGATGGACATGAACCTGTCTAGTTTGTCCATACAGGTCTGGAACCTTTCAAAGGTCCACTGAGGTCGGCCAGGACAGTCTGGGAAAGAAAAAGGAGTTTCTTCCTCCTGTAATTGTCTGTTTCTGTCGCATAACGTCGAAGAAAGAGAGCCTTTGCCTTCTGAGTAGCCTTCTTGCTGGCTAGGGCCTTCTGTCGGCGTCGGGAACTGGCCTGATCTGTTTTCCGGCGTTTTTGCCGTATCTTTGGCCTTGTGAGCGGTTTTCGGCGTTTCACTCGCCGTACGTCTCTGGCCGTCCTTAGATGCTATGCGCGCGAGACTTTCGGCGATCATTCTCTCTTCCGAGGGATCGGTCACCGTCGAGTCCTTGCCCGTCGAGTACTTGCCCGCAACGTGAGCGCTCTTGCGATGCGCGTCGCCGGATGTTTTGGTGTTAGCGCCCTTATTCTTAGAGTGCCCAGTCGCCTGTCGCGGAAGCGGTGGCGGGGAGGGGAGGGCTGACGACCCTTACGGTCGGCGGTGACATGGCGTAGGCCGCCCACCTTTTGACCCTGCGGTCTTTTAGAGTTTTGGGCTTTAGTAATTTACAGGCCGCACAGCCGTCCTCCTGGTGATCGAGGGGTAAGCAACGGTTGCACTGTTTGCGCTTATCCTTCCAGGTATATTTACCCTTGCAAAGCGGGCAAAACCTAAATGGCGTCCTCTCCATAGCTGAGGGTAATAAGTGTGACTACGACTTCGAAAGAGAGGGAGGGGAAAGAGAAAGGCATTCTTAAAGAGAAGAAAGAAAGACCACAAAACCCCACCCTCCCTACTGTGTATGGCCGGCGAGGCCAGGCCACGTGTTCGGCAGCGCCGAAGGATCCCCTCCGCTCATCCTTCCGTCGAAGATCTTGCTCGGCGGAGAAACGGCTCTGCGTTGAGGGAGGGATCTACGTTATTGATATTAATAACAAACGACCAAAGGTCGAAGAAACTATTTGGCAATGTCTCTCGAGGAGCTCCGCATAAAGGCGGCTAGTAGCTGGGCGGAAAAAAACAATCTGAGGGACGTCGACGCGTGAGGGATTGTGGGTACAACGCACGTCACTATAGGGATAGTGTTAGACACGCCTTGTCGACGTCCCCTTTTCGACTACGAAAAACAAAATGCAATACTCCGCAGTGACCACTGGATGTCGGACCTATGCACAGCATGTGATTCTAAGCAGATTAACAAACATCAGAAACACATTCATCTTACGTTAGTTATGCCATTTAGATAGGGCGTTTGTAAAATTTCATCGGTGTTCATACACCAATTACCTGCCACTTGTGTTGAAAATATTTCATCTTTAATGGGCTCCCGTTTAATGTGAATATTAGCGGCACTTCATAAAGTTGTGAAGAATGCATAAGGTTGCCGGAAGTACAATTACGGCAAATTGAAAGCCGCTCCTCTGCTAACTCATTAGTGAAATAATTGCTAGCTATCTTCTAGATGTCATACTCACCGACAGTCTATGTTATGTCGCCCGTGAGAGCGTTTTGCATGTGGGCAAATTCCAAGTACTTGCTAGTCCTACATGGTTCAACTGGTTGATAGAGTGCACGCATTACGATTCGCTGATGCGTGGCGTTACCCAACTATTTTAAATTGTGTATCATTCTTAAAATATATTGGTTATATTCAACTCACTCTTCGGGGTAAAAAGGAGATTGTGATGCCGTTCTTTTGCAGGTCTGTCTCGTATGGTAGCCGACAGTTCACCAGTGCTGCGTGGGTCCCTGGGGGCAAGCGTCCAAATTAATGTAAGTGAAAGATGACGGTAAGAGTCCGACTAAAAGTTAGTGACCTGCTAATTATTCAGTACTCTTCAGACTACGGCAAGAGAGGAATAAGTTAAATTTTCTTACCAAAATACTGTAGACATTTCTGTGATAAACAGTCACCATACCGACACATACACCGCAGTAGTGCTGTGTGTATATTCGTTGCTAGACAATGTGTTCCTATCGATTCTACGTGCCTACGTTTCATGTGCTTATTCTTATGGGATTCGGAGTTTGCTCTGTCAAAATAGTTTGACAATATCATTTAATTGTTTGTTCACTCCTAGGATCAATCTTTAAGTGAACGTACTGGTTATTGGTAACTAGAGCCGATAGCTCAATGGATTACTGTTGTCACTTGTTCGAATACGAGTTTCTATTCACATATTGGATGTCCATGTCCGATCATATCCACACATGCACATATTAGATGCCCATGGCCGTGATCTGGCTGAGCGATTTCAGCATTGCGTGCTCCTTCTTGGCAGCCTCCAGGCCGTCATCGATTACTTTACCAAAGAGGTTGGAGTACTAGATGGGTTTATGAATAAACGTGGCCGAGTTTCTGGTTTAAAACCAGAGTTCTTCAGCCAGGCGTGTCTCTTAAGCAGACTCCCCCGGGTCTAGCGGCATCCAGTGTGTTTAATATATTGTGCGTCACCCGTCTGCCCTCAGTCACAACCACCAGCAGGCGTGATCGCGTGGGCTCTGGGACCTCGAAGGTCTTTCTGGAGTAGGCCCCATTGGACGTCGCTGTAGCTAGCCTGGAAAGTCCTATTAGCGATCCTGGTTGAATAGGCAGCAATAAGTTTCCCGAGAGTCTAAAATTTTATTTTGCAATCTTTACCCAGGGGCACTTCTACTGTGAACAGTGGAAACACTGCCCGCTTTCTAGTGGATGTAACCACCAAGGAGTCTGGTGTGGCATGACCACGCAAGTACATAGGGTCAGATGGAATCATTTTTTCAACCCGAGGGTGGACTACCCTTGTGAGGGATGGGGACAATAAAGGAGCTAGGCGTTTATTGAATTGTGTAATGGAATAGCCTGACTAGTGGGTAGCATGTAGTGGGTGTAGCGATCTAAAAATGATCTGCCGCTCTCTTTAGACTGGCATTAAACAACATTTGGTCATCCACAGGTGAGGACTGCCTCTGTTGAGGTGGATCTAGACAAATGATGTCCGGGTCAGGGGGTGAAAGCCAAGGCCCCTGGATCTGAATGATCCTGATCCCAGTCTGGGTCCTGGTCAACTGTGTCCTAATCAAAAGTATTGTCCTTGTATGTATCCTCCTGTACCAAATAATCCAAGACATCCTCGTTGGATGTGTGTAGAAATAGGAAGCTTCAGCAATATTTTTGTGGAATGGGGCAGGAGTCCTCTTCCCTAAGTCTCTTGGGAGTAATATATTTATCTGAGAAATCTATACATTGGGCCATTGTGTCCATATAATTCTCAAATCTCTGCCTAGTCCACAGGGAAGATGCAGAAGGGTCTGGAGGTGGAAAAGGTTGGTCAGAAGGGGGAGATTCTCCTGATAAAGCCTCCGAGAGAGGCTGGGGGGCTTCAGAATACTCTCGACGAGAGGGGGTGACCCCAAGTTCTCCTGCTGCCGAAATAATATCTGCAAGACTCTTGCGTATTTTCAGCTGTATTTTCAGCAGCTGAATGCTAGGTCTCAACGTGCCTGCTGTTGCGGTTGACAACTCCACTGAAGCCTTAGGTGCAACTGTGTTGTGGGGGGGTTAGGGGGACACCCTTGTAGAGGAAAGCCCAGTTGCATGCCGAGAAGACGGTTGTGCGGAAGGCGCCGAAGTTTTCAGCGGGCCTGTTGGCATTATGCGCTTCTTGGACGTTTCCGTTGATAAAGGCCTTACAGGTTTTGTGTTTGTGTTTTAGTGGTGTGTGTGTGCCTTTGTCGCGGGGGTATGAACTGCCCATAACAGAGTCGGTGGCCTGCGTCGGGGCCGGTCATCTGGCAACCTGAGGGTTCCCCTGAAAGGTTGATGGCTTCCAGTTCAGAGCCATAGCTGCCGATGGATTCCTCGTCATCCAAAGTGATGGCGCCAACGGGGGAATGACTTTCGGCCTGCATCGCATAGGCCTCCCACCGGTTTGTCTGCTTGTCCGTTAATGTCTCGGGACAAAAGAGCTTGCAGGACTTACAAGAACGCTTGTCGTGGTCTCGAGGTAGGCACTGATGGCAACGGCGATGGGTGTCCTTCCAAGGGAATTTGTGGTTACACAACCGACAAAATTTAAAGGGCGTCCTCTCGATAGCAGAGGGAGACTGCAGCCAGGCCAAATATTGAACGAGAAGGGAAAATGAAATGCATTCTTGAAAAAGAATAAACCCAGGGCCCTACTGTAAAGGCCTGGCCGGAGGGTCGAGGCCAAGCAGTCAGACGACCATTGGGTCACCAGTCGTCGAGCAGTCGTGGATGTCTTTGGTGGCAGGAAGTCCACGAGCTAGTCGGGAGACTAGACGACCTTAGGTTGTGGGACAAAGTAATCAAAATTGAGCAACATTAAATCTCTCGAGCTCTGCATTAGGCGACCAACTATTTGGGTGGAAAAAACAATCTGAGGGACCTCACGCTTGAGGGACCACTACACGTCACGGATAGTGTTACAGTCACGACCATGCCGACATCCCCTTTTGAACTTCAAAAGAAAGATGCAATACACTGCAATTACCACTAGATGCGGACTACATGCACAGCATGTGATGCTAAGCAGATTCACAAGCATCAGAACATGCGTTATCACTGGTAAAAAATAAAAATGGAAGCTCTAGGAACTACCAGCAACACTGCACAGAAAGTGCTGCAATAGGAAAAAGGGAGATGCCAGAAAAGTTGGCAGAATAACTCCTTTGAAAAGTACCAAAAAGAGGGGAAAATGGTTCCCAAGGTCATATTAAAAGGATGAGTAAATGGAAAAAGGTTCCCACTCGCTCAGGAGAATCAGTCAAAAATCCAATAGTCCAGCAAAAATGCTGGGTGACTCACAGTGGGTAGAATGTCACCCAAAAAGGAAAATCTACCCAAAAGTAAAATGAATAGAATTTCCTTCACATCCAATGTACATCATAAACCACCACTGCAGGCTCACCCCTTTCATGGGTCCACACACACACGGCATGCACTAGCCCGCGAAAGCTGTAGCTTTCCCAGGCAAAAGCATAACCATATTAGGACTTTCCTGCAGGCTAGCTTTTGCCTTGATGAAGGACCTCCTGGTCCGAAATGCCTTGGCCAACTGGCATTTTCCTGCACATTTGAAAAAACAATATTTTATGATGTATATGAGATGTGAAGTAACGTCTATTAATTTTACCAACACATGAAAGTTGTGACAATTTGACTTGGCAGAGGTACTATTAGGATTGTGCAGTCTTCTTTGTATGTACTTCCAGTGCCTGTTGCGGGGCACTTTGAGGCTTGCACCTATAACTATTTGTAATCTAATTTGTAGAACTTTGTTCGAGGCTTGTGGTGCCCACCCACATTACAATAATGTACTGGTGGGACCAACCCGTCTCAATGTCTTGTGCTCCTAGAGACCTCTGAATCGTCCCGAACACCATGCTGGACCAACCACCTCTGAATTGGGATATTGCGTCATAAGTGCCCCCTTCCACATTTTACTTTGGGAACTTTAGGGACCAGCAGCTCATTCTACAAGTGACCTTCCTGCCAGGTTTCAGCTTCAAAGCATCAAGGGTTCCTGTCCTGGAAGGTCTTCCTCGATCACAAATGGAGCAACGCCTGCTGTCGCCTGTGTGCGGTGACTGTCGCTGGAACAGGCTTCCTTCAGTCTGGTAGAATGTTCTGAAGAGACCTGCACCAGTGCCTGCTGAATTTCTTCATTGGAAAGGGTTGAGCTCAGCTACTGGTCCCAACCAGAATCTTTCTTGCTCCCGCAGCACCTGGGCATCCTCTATTGGTTCCGACAGCAGGAAACCCTACCTCCAGCAACTCCATCTGACCTGCTTAGTCACTTGGGGAAATCGGAGATGGGGAGTTAAGAGGGGGGCGAGCGCTCATAATACAGCTGCCCCCATTTCCCCTATCAGAAACTGTCTACATTGGATTTCATTCATTCCTTCACTTTTTAAAGTTTTTTGTAAAAGCAGTTCTCACAGAAAGAAAAAGTATAATTTCTTACCGTAAAATCAGAGAAGTCTACGGTAATATTTTTCACCACAAGATCTCCTCCTGCCTTTATCCCCTCTCCTGTGAAGAAACATTTGGGCACAAGACCCCATTCAACATAGGGATTGGACATAAAGTTAGGGTCTTCAATTCTTGCATAATTACCTTCCTTTCAGGTGTTGAAGTGAATTGTATGCATTTCCACGAACCAAAAGTGACTGAATAGGTTTTGATCGAATTTAACTTGCATAGCGCATATCGCGTGGAGTCTGCATCTAGATGCAGATGATAAAAGTAGTTGAACAGGGCGCAAAGACACAGCTGTTTTATTAAAAAAGGTATGCTTTAAGCCTTTTCCTAAAGATACTTAGAGAATCGATTTTTCGTAGGTCAGTTGGCAACATACCTACAGAGGAGCAACATCCATCTCCCCAAGAGACAGACCTAGAGGATGGAACCCCCAAAAGACATTGTCCAAGGGATCGAATTTACAGATTTAGGTGAGACTGATCTTTGAAGCCATTAATGCATTTGAAAACCAGGCAGAGGGTCTTAAACAGAACCCTCTGTTGTACCGGGAGCCAGTGGAGGCTGCCATGAAACTTGGAAATAGGAGATTTCCTGGGCAAAGACGAAATTAGCCAAACGGCTGAATTCTGGGTCTGTTTTTTTGGATGCCCATATACAGGGCATTACAACAATATAACTTCGAGTTAGTGCTCCAACTACCGCTTGACGACCACTCTCTGAAATAAGTTAAGAGGCTTCAAAAATTTAAGTTGAATGTAGACAGATTTAACAGTTTGATTCACCTGCAGATTGCACTTCAGATTTGGCTGCCAAATACAGCCAAGGTTCTTTAACGAGTGTGAACTTTGCTGGCACTTCAAAGAGTGCTGGACATGAGACAGCTTGCATAAAGTTATAAAATTTCATCTTTGAGCTGAATACAACAACTTCTGTTTTCAAAGGATTTAACTGGTTTATTTTCCAGCATCCAATTTTTTTATTTTGCTTCCACTGGTTGTTTTAGCCAGACGTAGATTTGTGTCTTGTCGCCATAAGAATATTACAGATTAAATTGAGAGAAAATGCTCATCAATGGACACACATAAATAGTGGGGACAAAGAGCCCTGGGGCGCACAACTGGCTGGTAAAGAGTCAGACAAGTGTGGACCCAGCTTAACCTGATGGGATCAATCATTTAAGAAGAGGTAAACCATTTTAGGGGGGGAGGGGGTGTAGTCAAACACCCAAGCCACAGTACACAGTCAGGAAATAAGGATGTCAAAGTCGACTGAATGTCATTTGAGATTATCTAATGGATTGGTTTTTCTAGTGCCATTTTGGGGCTATAGTAGAGTATTTCTGTACCTACCCGTCTAAACTGAATTCTTGTCTACCTCACTGTGTGGACTCATTGTGGAACACTGACCCCACTCACTTTCCCCTGAGAATAAGCGTTAACCACTCTACGCTTACCTTGATTGGGTTTGGCTAACCTCAGAGTTCCCCTGTTCATCCCAACTATAGCGGTCTCCTAAAATAGGTCCACCAGGCCAGATTCTAGAAATCCATCTTAACACCTAGCAAGAACAGATTCCGAACAAATACATCCATGAAACTAACTCTGCGCATTTGGGACAACCTGTAAACAAACATTAGGACACCTCTATTTATATTTGCATCTTGTGTGCAAGATTTAGATAACTCCATATATTAGCTCCTTGTTACCCAGTGGTAGATCCTTGTGACTGCTTAAAGCTGGGTAGCGTGGAGCTGCATTTAGCTCTTGCTTATCCAACCTTTGTTTCAAGCCCGGCAATGGCATAAAAAATTGACAATGATATAATTAAAATGAAGTATATTAATTCCATTTCTCTATAAGGACTTAAACTCTGAGTAAGCCTTATTTTAGTGTAAACAATGGCGAGAACATTCTGCTGAACAGCAATCCAACCACTGGTTATTTGTACGAGGTTTAAACCACCAGATTGCCATCACCTCAACATATAAACTGACATGTCTTGAGGATTTCCACATAAAATACATTTGAGAACAGTGAATCACAATGTTGATTTACAAAGTCGGCTGTTACCCTGAAAACTGGTCAGGGCTCTTTGTAACCACACTTGATCCCTGTAAAAAAACAAGGTTGGAACAAAATAAGGTCCCTTTCAGTGGACAAAGAAAAACTAGTACCCAATTATTACTAGGTAAGAGAAGGTAGGTAAACCAGGTGAGTATGGGCGCTCAGCCTAACAATTAGTTGATAGGTATTGTACTCCCAAGTGCTTGAAAGCTGCAGGCAGTGGCACTGCTGGGCTAACCCCTGCCTAGCAGAGAGAAGCAAGAAAACATGGATGTGCCCCTATCAATGCGCTTGTCAGATTCAAGAAAAATAATTGAGTTGTATAAGTAGCAGTTTTTTTATTCAAAAGGAGTGAAAGTGGTATGCTGTGTTTGCGGACACGTGTTTCGGCCTATGCGGTCCTCATCAAGGCAAAAATGATCAGGTGAACATCTGATTTAGCCAGTACATTAATACAACAGGATGTTGAAAATAAACATCCATGTAAAACAATGAATCAATTGATTGTACCAGTCACGTCAAATGAAGAAAAGGAGGTGACAGGGCAGCGGTGGTTGGGGGAGGGGGGGTGCAGAAAAGGAAACTGGTCAATGCATTTGCACCGTGGTGTGTTGCTTAACAATACATTGGGCCGCATTCCGAGTACGGCGCTAACCAATGGCGCTATTAACGCCTTGGTTGACGCCGTACCCGGACCGGCAGCGCCTTGGTGGATGGCGGAATTACCGCCCCATTCCAAGGTTGGCGGGGCGGTAATTCCCCATTCACCAAGGCTCTTCCCCATTCCCAAATGAGCCCCCATAGGGCTCAATGGGAATGGGGAAGATGCAAATAACGGTGACCGTTCATTACGGTCACCGTTATTGGCTTGGAGGCCCCTTTGCGCCCTCGACTTTAACACCTGCTCAAAGCAGGCGTTAAGGGCCAGGGAGCAAAGGGAACCTCGGAGTATGGCGGTAAGGGATTAGCGCCACCGGTCTCGTTAGCGGTGGCCGCTATCCCTTACCGCCAGACTCGGAATGAGGCCCATTATGTTCTATTAAGCTCTTATATCTGGTTATTGTGAAATACAGTCAATTGGTGAAGTAGAAGATAATATGGTGTCGTGAGAGACATTCAACCACTGTTGTGGAATGCATCTCATTAATGGCGTCATAAAAATACAGAAACTGTGTCCATCCACTATTTCCAATGAATTTGTATGAGATTTGATAGATTACTCCAATAAAGCAAAACCTCTAGGCAATCTGAGTGAGCACATTATTGGTCTTTGGTTGAAAAGAATAAAAGGATCTCACCATTTGTGGTGTGTTACACAATACATTTGCTGAAGTTCATTCCTGGTGTGTCCCGATCCTGTGTTGCTAGGCATCCGCCTGTTCTGCAAGAACACATTAACTCACCCATGTTAGGTGCGTGTAACGCGGGCCTTAAGAGTTAATGTGAGCGCAATACTGCTATTAAATAAAATTAATGAAAACGCTCCAGTCTGGCATACTCACTAGTAATGACAAGATGGTCATGCAATCAATGCAGGTTCACTTCTAAGCAGAACCCTGCCTTCGTCTGGTGTCCGGATATATTTTGAACTCGGGCGGCATCTTGATTTTTCTTTATATTTGTGTACGTATTCTGCAGTATGACGAAATACCTCGCTGGGTTCCGTTATGTAATGGACATGGTTAACGGAGTGTTGGATCATTGCCATAGATACCAATAGCTATCAAACAGACGCAATGTATGTATGTATTTAATTTTTTATATAGCGCCGGTAGCCCGGGGGCATCAGGGCGCTTGTACATAAAACACTGGTACTACAAGACGGACAACACGTGTGAGACAGACGATAGATACAGATACTATTGCGTAACGAGGTCTCAAGAGAAGTCCTGCGCCCAAGATCTCATCTAAAAAGGTGTGTCTTCAGCATCTTCCTAAAAGCAGAGTGGTTGACTTCAGACCTAAGAGATTCGGGGACGCTGTTCCACAGTTTAGGAGCCAGCACAAGAAAGGATCTGCCCAGCCCTGTTTTTAGCTTAAACTTGGGCACGTGTAGGAGGCATTTTCCACCCGAGCGTAGGTTTCTGCTGGGGTTGTAGGGCACTGTGAGTTTTCAAGTAGGCAGGCGCTGTGCCATAAAGGCACTTGTGTACCAGGCAGAGGGCTTTGAACTTGATACGCTCTTCTACTCTGAGCCAGTGCAGTGCAAGCCTCTCTTCCGTAACATGGTCTTTCCTTTTCAGATTTTTCACTAATCTGACCGCGTTGTTCTGGATCACCTGACAACTAGATAGATCCTTGGATGCGGCCCCCAACAACAGGGCGTTCCCATAGTCAAGCCGTGAGAGAATAATGGCTCTGGCTATCGTTGCCCTGTTTACTTCATTAAGCAGTGGTTTGATTGCTTTCATAAGCCTGAGATAGTATGCTGAGTTTTTTTGGAGGAAGTTAGTCTGGGCGTGAGAGTCAACGACTGAATCGACCATCATACCCAGAGTCTTCACCTTGGGAACCACCTGGATAATGGCGTTTTTAATTTGAAAAAAGTTGTACTCTGCCCCTAGTTTTTCCAACTGACGACTGGAGCCAAACAACATTAATTCGGTTTTAGAGTCGTTCAGGCACATCCAGTTTGCCTGCATCCAGTCAATTAACTTGTAAACCTTGGTGAGCGCTTCACTGTCCGTGGCATGATTCCTACCCCCCCAACTCCAAAATGAGTTGGGTGTCATCTGCGTAATTTGTATAATTTGTAAATGACACTCCGGCTTTCACCAGAAGGCTGCACAAAGTGCGCATATATATGTTGAAAAGCATTGGGGATAAGCTAGCCCCTTGAGGCACTCCGAATATGATGTCACATGGGTCGGAGAAACTGCTACCCCAATGTACTCTCGCTTGGCGGTTGGAAAGAAAGGATAGGAGCCAATCGATGGCTCCCTCCGAGCAACCAACGTTCTCCCTAAGCGCCTTGATGAGAAGGTGGTGATCCACCAAATCAAACGCTGCACTAAGGTCTAAAAGCATCAGCATCCCCAATTTGTTGTCGTCCAGCATAGTCAGCATCTGATTCTGCAAGTCTAGCATAGCTGTTTCAGTGCTGTGGGATGCTCTAAAGCCGGATTGTTGCTGGTGCAGAATCTCCTGATTCTCAACAAAGTGTTGGATTTGCTGTGTGGCTACCTTATCCAACAGTTTGAGAACAAAATTCGAGTTGGTTATGGGACGCAGATTTGCGGGATCCTTGGGATCTAGTCCCGCTTTTTTAACAAGTGGGGTGATAGTGACTCTTCAGATCTTTAGGCACTGTGCCCTCCTGAAATGAAGCGTTCACTATTCTCCGGAGGATGGGAGCAAATATCTCCTTGTGTTGAAGAATAATACCAGGGGGCAGGATATTTTCTGCGCAGGTAGTTGGTTTCATATTATTCATCACCTCTAGCATATCTGCTTCAGAGATAGGGTCAAATTTAAAGAGTTGTTCTCTGACAGATACATTCCCTTCGGTGGGGCAGATCTCCTGATTTGAGGAAGTTCTGGCTTTAATAATGTTTTGTCTCGCTTTTTCCATTTTGGCTTGGAATGCATTGAGCACCATATTACAGTCCTCCTCAGATGGCGTAAATGGGGGAGTAAGAGATGTAGGTTTTTCTATACTTTTCAAAATATTGAAGAGTTTGCTAGTATTATTATCAGCTTGCTCGATTTCTGTGTTGAAGAAATTAGCCTTGGTTGACTTAATTTTCTCTTTATATTCCCTATCCTTCCTTTTCCAGCTCGCTTTACTATACGCCGATTTATCTGTGATCCATTTTCTTTCCAAAGTCCGTTTTTCCTTCTTCAATAGAAGAAGCTCTGGTGTGTACCATTTTTGGTTGTTACTGTTACTCCTAGTTAGTTTGGTGGTGAGCGGCGCCATGGTTTCTACTAACTCGTGTAAGTGTTTGTTATATTTGTCTAGCAGTTCGGTACATGAGTCCTGCTCCTGAAAAGAGCACAGAATTTTCTCTAAGCAAGGCTTTAGCTGGAGTTCGTTTAGATTTTTTAAATTTCTGATTTCTGCCTTAATGTGAGGATTTTGCTTATAAGCATAGCAGGGCAGCTTTAGGTTGGCCGATATCAAATGATGATCACTCCAGATGCAGGGAGTGGTGCTACAGTTTTGTAAGAATATGTTGTGACCACACAGCCAGTCCAACTGGTTACCCTGGGGGGTAGTGGGATCTTTATTAAGGACTTTGAAATCGAGATTGTTCAGAGCTTTTTCCAATGCTATAGCCCCTTTGTCCCTCTTATTGCCTCGCCAGAGGTTCCAGTCTCCCATAGCAACCATGGACACATTGGTGGATCTCAAAGTGTTTAAGTGAGAACAAAGTTCCAGTGAGAAATCTGAGACCAATGATGGTGGTCTATAGATAGCTATCAAGTTGAGACAATTGTTGGGGGAGAAAATCAGTTTGAGGTGTAGTGCTTCGCACCCGCTAAAACCTACAGATACCTTAAAAAGTTTGAGGCTGTTCTTAGCAATAATTGCTACCCCACCTCCCCTGCCCTCTATTCTGTTGTCGTAGTAAATAGTGTAATCTGCTGGAATGGCCTGCTCACATGTAGGCCCTACTGGGTCTTTGAGCCAGGTTTCTGTTATGCAGAGAATATCGAAATTGTTGGAGGATATCATGTCTTTGATGTTGATGGCGTGTTTGGTTAGGGAGCGTGTATTAAGAAGACCAATGTTCAGGCACATCCACCTCTCCATACCATCCCTAGGGGTGTCAACAGACGAGATCCCCTCCCTCTCATGGCTAATGGCCTCCTCCCCCTCCCTCAGGCTCACTTGGGTGTCTACAACTGGTGCATACATGTCTCTCGCCCCCGCTTACCAAAGCACTTTGGCACCAGGTGAGCTCGAGAAGCCCGTGGGTCGGGTAGAGGAAGATTATGGTCCCAACTCGGAAATGCACCGAGCGCCGACACGTCCGGCCACGGACCGGCACAGACCGGCTTGCCCCCTTCGCGCCGGCGCGTTCGCGCCGGGTTTAAACAGATAAGGCAGCCGAAAACTACAAGGCTGCTGGGAAGTGTAGTTCCACTACCCAGGTAGCACAAGTAGGGAAACAATCAGGTTGCAGTCAAACTGCGCAAAGTTAAAACAAGTACTGGCATGTGATAAGCAAGCACACTGTTAAAAAAATGTAATTGTGTATTCTTTAGAAGCAAAACTATGAGATTTTTCTAAGTGACACTACTTAAAAGCAAAGCTAAAATTACCAGATACGGCGAGTTACGGCAGCGTTTAGAAATGGAGTTACTTTAAGAAGAGGAGGTAGTTCAGAGTGGACTTTATAGTCCGGCCAGACCGGCACAGACCGGCTTGCCCCCTTCGTGCCGGCGCGTTCGCGCCGGGTTTAAACAGATAAGGCAGCCGAAAACTACAAGGCTGCTGGGAAGTGTAGTTCCACTACCCAGGTAGCACAAGTAGGGAAACAATCAGGTTGCAGTCAAACTGCGCAAAGTTAAAACAAGTACTGGCATGTGATAAGCAAGCACACTGTTAAAAAAAATGTAATTGTGTATTCTTTAAAAGCAAAACTATGAGATTTTTCTAAGTGACACTACTTAAAAGCAAAGCAAGCAATAAAGTAGCACTTGCTAGGATGACGGCGTTGGTGCTCACTTATGCATGTTAAATTAACTAGCTGTTCCAAAAACATAAATGGCAGATATTTGGTGACAAGAAACTTACGGACTGCAGGATTGTATCTGCATACGTGCGTGCGTCACTCGTGCTTCAAACTAAAGATAAAACTGTTGAACGCGCTGCAAGGGCAGTTGCTAGTCTGACGTCATTAGTGCCCACTAACCCATATTGAAATGCCTTTGTCCCTGGATTGATGGCAGGAAATGGATAGTGAAAAGAAAGTATGGGCTCATGAGTTCTAGCCCCATGCATGAATACTGTCATGCCTGCCGGACATACCTCTGGACCAGGAACAACTTCTCCATACATAGAACCAGTAGACCTTTTTACTCAAAATGGAGGTTGCTCGATACATTGCCCGGAAAACGACGTCTGCATTTTTCACGTCGTTAATTTTAACGTGACTTAGGTCTGTCACGTGTATCACGGCAGTGCGTACATAAGCAGCGTGGAAACTTCATTCGCTGCTTCTGATTAAGTCAATTTTGGCGTTGGTAGCTGAACTCCGGACCTGTGTTCTCGCATTCCTTTCAGCAAACTTCTTTGGCCTAATTTGAGCGTGTTTTCCTCCACACGCTAATTCCTGGGTTGCGTGTATCCTGTTCGCGTGCCAAATCTCCAAGCGGACGCTGTCTGCAAGCGCGGCTGTCCTGAGCTGCGTGAATCCTGTTTGCGTGCCAAATCTCCACGCGGACGCTGCCTGCAAGTGCGGCTGTTCTGAGCTGCGTGAATCCTGTTCGCGTGCCAAATCTCCACGCGGATGCTGCCTGCAAGCGCGGCTGTTCTGAGCTGCGTGAATCCTGTTTGCGTGCCAAATCCCCATGCGGACGCTGTCTGCAAGCGTGGCTGTCCTGAGCTGCGTGAAGCCTGTTCGCGTGCCAAATCCCCATGCGGACGCTGTCTGCAAGCGTGGCTGTCCTGAGCTGCGTGAAGCCTGTTCGCGTGCCAAATCTCCACGCGGACGCTGTCTGCAAGCGCGGCTGTCCTGAGCTGCGTGTATCCTGTTCGCGTGCCAAATCTCCACGCGGACGCTGCCTGCAAGCGCGGCTGTCCAGGGCTGCGTGAATCCTGTTCGCGTGTCTAATTCTTCACGCGGAAACGCTGTCTACAAGCGCGGCTGGCTTGGCTGCGTGTATGCTGTCGCGTGCAATCCTGCACATGTTTTTCTGAACTACTTCGAACTTTTGGTACCTGTGACAGTCAACAGGTGAGATTCTTATTTTGTTCTTTGTGGGAAAGGAAGTATTTCATGAACTATTGGAAGGTGAATGTGCACAGTATATTGGACGCTATCCTGTGGTGCACCAACCCGGTATCTAGCGAGAGCATCGTGCCGTTCGGGATAAGTCTCCCTTACTAATCTTCCCTTCCTTTGTCGTTTGTTCAACTCTTGGGACTCTTCAAGAAACTGTCCTGGAATTCTTCAGTTTAGCCTTAAGGTCAGTGTCTGAATTAATCCCAATTCTGTGTTTCCTAGTATTTAACTTGGGACAGTGTCTTATGATACTTATCTATTCTAGGCATACTTCCTGTACAATTCCCACGCCCTTTCCAGTGATCCATCTCTCTGCCTGTTTTATTCAGTCAGAGAGTTGTATCATTTGGAAGGTCTAATTTGACCTGCCTACAATCAAGTCGTGTGAAGATAGGATCCGGAAAAGCCCTACCAAATTGTATCCTTTTTTGGTTACTGTATCCTTTTCAGTTGATACTTTGGTGATTTATGACAATACGCTGGTGATGCTTCGGAAATACAAACTAACAAGCCACTTGTGTGGATTATCAAAGGCCATCTGGCTCCCTTGCCTGCGGTTTCCCGGCTATCTTTTCAAAGTCAGACATACATTAATGGACCATCTGGGTATACTGGCTGCAGGTGCTGGCTGTGCCAGGCTGGCTCCCACCAAACATTAATACAATTAAACGGAGTCAAATTAAGAACTATTTGTGCACCCCTCATTCAAATACAATTAGTGCGCAGATTGAAGTAATGATTCAATGAATGCGTGCATTACCAGAGTGATGCACGCATCTCTTATCAATTGAGAAACATATTGGGAGGATGCTGTCAGAGTATGAAGCACCACACAATAGTCGGGGCTAACTACCTCTAATTGACCTGAAATACATATTGCGCAAGGTATTCTTAGTCATAGCAGCATGAGTTCTACACAATATCTACACACCACTACAATAGTCATTATCTGAACCCCTCAATCAATAAAGAAACACATTAATTTCATGTTCTTTAAGACCATGTGTAATGTATCTCAATTTGCAAATCATACAGGATTCCATTTGTCTGAGTAGAAGACGTTTGTTACCGCCTCTTCTGTGGCAGTGTGCTTGCTGTAGACCAATAAAGCAGATGTCTTCCTTCTTGCCCATCTGATGCTGCTCTTGCCAATGCACTGCTAACAGCAATTTAGGATCTTGGCTACCTAGGCTATATAGAGGTTACCTCATCCTTATCCGTAATTCACGAGCAGTGCTGCCAATATAAACCTTATCACATATACAAATAATGCCATAGATAATATATTTTGACCTGCAATTAATAAAATGATTGATTTCTGTTGTGATACCACCATGGCATGTAAAGGTAGATGTCACTGGATGAGCTAATTTACTAATACTACACGTTCCACATTTTTGGAAACCTACATACTTGCGCTTCAGCCAATTAGTCGTGGTCAATGTGCTGCATTGAGTCAGAGGAAAGAAGGACAGTTTGTCCTTAGAGTAGGCGCCAGAGTGAAAATTAGCCTGGGTGTAGTTGAAATGTATTCTTGAAGATCCAAATCTAGACACAGCAAATGCCAATGTCTGCGAAGTATCCCATATGACAATGCATTACTTACCGTAAAAGCATTTCTGATGGTTGTATCTGCTTAGATTCACATGCTGTGCATAGGTCCGACATCCAGTGGTCACTGCGGAGTATTGCATTTTGTTTTTCGTAGTCGAAAAGGGGACGTCGACAAGGCGTGTCTGTAACACTATCCCTATAGTGACGTGCGTTGTACCCACAATCCCTCACGCGTCGAGGTCCCTCTGTTTGTATTTTTCTGCCCTGAGGGAGCCTTATAGACGTGAGTGAGTACAGAAAAGAGAGATATAAAAGGAAGTCTATGTTCCTTCCATCCGAGCGGGGAGGAAGGGTGGGCGCATGTGAATCTAAGCAGATACAACCATCAGAAATGCTTTTACGGTAAGTAATGCATTGTCTTCTGATGTTTGTTAATCTGCTTAGAATCACATGCTGTGCATAGACTAGCGAGCAGTACCCGGAGTTGGCGGTGGGTTATGAGAAGGAACAGTAGAGAAAAGATGTCTTAATACTGCCTGTCCCACCTGGGAGTCAGATCTAGAGTGTGCATCTAGACAGTAGTGTTTTGTAAAGGTGTGCACGGAACTCCAGGTAGCCGCTTTGCAGATGGACTCAAGGGGAACATTTGCAATGAATGCTATGGAAGCCCCAGTGCCTCGAGTGGAATGTGCTCTTGGCTTGAAGGGTAGTTCTCTCTTAGCAAGAGTGTAACAGAGAGTGATGCATTGAACAATCCATCTAGATATAGTGGATTTTGAGACCGCATCTCCTTCTCTTCCTGCTGCCGCCGAGACAAAGAACTGATTAGTCTTTCTCAGTGGTCTGGTTCTTTCCATGTAGAACATGACAGCTCTGCGTACATCTAGTGTATGCAGACTTTTTCCTCCCGAGCTGGAAGGGTTTTGAAAGAACGTTGGTAGTTCTATAGTTTGGTTTACATGAAATTTCGAGATGAATTTAGGTGCAAACCTTGGGTGTGTGCGTAGAACCACCTTATCTTTGTGAACTGTTACGAAGGGGTCTAGTACAGAAAGAGCCTGTAGTTCACTTACTCTCCTAATGGAGGTGATAGCTATTAGGAAAGCAGTTTTAAGGGTGATATCTTTAAGAGTTGCCTTGTGCATGGGTTCGAAGGGAGGGCCCATGAGTCTGCAAAGTACCACATTTAAGTCCCATCCGGGAGCTGGGTTAGCTATCGGAGGGTGTATCCTCTTTACCCCCTCCATGAAGGCTTTGATAACTGGTATCTTCCACCACGACACTTTAAGTTGGGAAGTGGTGTATGCAGAAAGTGCCGCTAGGTGGACTTTAATGGAATTGAACACTAAACCTGAATCCAGTAAATGGGTCAAGTATAGAATAATGTCAGTAGGAGAGCAGTCAACTGGGTTGATGCTAGTACCTCTACACCAGATAACGAATCTTTTCCATTTGCTAGAATAGCAGTGTCGAGTATTAGGTTTTCTGGCTTCCCTGAGGATGTCCATACATCTCTGTGGGAGTTGTAAATGTCCAAATTCTATGATCTCAGGAGCCAGGCTGCTAAATTCATGGTCTGAGGGCATGGATGCAGTGTCCTGCCCTTGTCTTGTGACAGCATGTTGTACGGGCAGGGAAGTTTCATTGGGGGAGATAGGGACATCTCCATCAAGTGAGCGAACCATGGCTGCCGGGCCCACATTGGGGCCACTAGTATCATGGTAACCTGCTCCTGGTGCATCTTGTGCACCACTTTGTTGAGAAGGGGAGTCGGGGGAAAGGCGTAAACAAATCTCCCTGACCATTGAATCGACAGACCGTTCCCCTTGGACTGGTTCTGGGGGTACCTGGAGGCGTAACTTTGGCATTGTGAGTTCTCCAGGGTTGCGAACAGGTCTATTTCCGGGAATCCCCATTGCGTGAAGACGTCTAAGACGATGTCTTCGTGCAATTGCCATTCGTACTCTTCGGGCAGGGGGAAGTCTCTGCTGAGTTTGTCTGCTAGCAGATTGAGTTCCCCTGGTACATGTTGTGATAGTAGGAACATGTTGTGTTTGAGAGCCCACTTCCATATATTCTGGGACAGCTTGGACAGTCCTGGAGAGTGAGTGCCCCCTTGCTTGTTGAGGTAGTACATGGCTGTGGTGCTGTCTGTGAGGACCATCACTGTCTTTCCTTGTAAGTGTTCCTGAAAGGCTTTCAGTGCTTTGAACACCGCTAGTAGTTCCAGCAGGTTTATATGCTTGGATGCTAAACTCGGAGTCCACACTCTGTGTGCCGTCTGATGGGATAGGTGAGCCCCCCATCCTGTAAGGGATGCGTCTGTGGTTAGAGTGGCTTCCACTGCGGGTGTGGCAAAAGTTTTCCCTAATAACAGGTTTTCTTTTGTCCACCACCGTAGCGAGAGAACCAAGGCCTGCGAGACCACCACTAGATCGTCCCATTGTCCGCTGGCCTGACACCACTGGCTGTAGAGCCACTCTTGCATTGGGCGCATGCGCAGGCGCGCGTGAGGTACCAAATAAATACATGACGCCATCATCCCTAGCAAGCGCATTGCTTTGCGTACCGTCACCTCTCGGCCTGCTACCTAATGGGGAATTTGAAACAGCATGTTTTGGACCCTCTCGTTGGAGGGGAATACGAGGCCGTCCTTTGTTCGAATTAGAGCCCCTAGGAATTGTTTGGTTTGGCTGGGGTCTAAGCTGGACTTCTTTTCGTTGATGGAGAAGCCCAGTTGGGACAAAAGGTCTACGGTCTTTTGGGTATGGGAGAAGCATGTTTCGTAAGAATCCCCTGTTATGAGCCAGTCGTCGAGGTAAGGGTATACCGGGATGGATAATCTGCGCAGGTGGGCCGCTGCCACTGCCAGTACTTTCGTGAATACCCTTGGTGCAGATGCTATTCCGAAGGGTAGTACTCTGAACTGGTAGTGTTTGTCCTCTATTTTGAACCTGAGGTATTTTCTGTGCGATGTCAACATTAAAATATGAAAGTATGCATCTTTCATGTCCAGTGTTGTCATGTAATCCCCTTGTGATACCAGTGGGATTACCTCCTGTAAGGTAACCATACGAAACTTTTGGGGTTTGACAAATATGTTCGCTGGGCGTAGATCTAATACAGGGCGCATGGTTAAGTCCTTTTTGGGTACAAGGAAGTACACTGAATAAATACCTTCTGTTACCTGTGATAGGGGGACGGGCTCTATAGCTTCTTTCTTCAGTAGTTCTTCCACCTCTTGAAGAAGAATGGAGAGGTGTTGCGGTGTCATGCGCCGGTTCCGTGGGGGTTTGTACTTCGGGGAACCGTTGAACTCGATGCAGTATCCGTGGGCTATGGTGGATAATACCCAACGGTCTGACGTGATTCCCTCCCATGCTGAAAGGAACGATGTTAGCCGGCCCCTGACCGGTGATGCATGGGAGGGGACCCGAATTTTCGGGTCATTTGCTGGTATTGGGCGTGGAACCTCTGGGGCTGGAGCCACGACCTCTTCCTTTGCCACGGCGTTGGCCTCTTTGACTGAACTGGGTGTTACCCTGGTTAGTGGGCCAGTTGGAGCCAGAGTAATATTGTTGTTGTTGGTGGTTCTGCTGCTGTCTTTGGCCACGAAAGGAGCGTTTATTACCATAGCCTCGCCTGTTAGGGGGCCTAGAAATTTGATCAAGAGTCTTGATGGTATCAAACTCTTTTTTAGCATGTTCTAGGGCCTCATCTACTGCTTTCCCAAACAGATGCGTCTGTTCAATGGGTTTATTTAGGAGGGAGGCTTGGGTTTCGGGCTTAAAACCTGAATTGCGTAGCCAAACGTGGCGCTTGAGAAGTATTCCCTGCACTAGGGAGCGGCCAGCCGTCTCAGCGGCATCTAGGGAGTTCTTAACGATGCCCTGGTTTACCAGTGTGCCCTCTGATATTATAGCTAGCAGGCGAGAACGCAGAGGTTCAGGTGCTTCCTCTGCTTCGCTGCGCAGCTTGTTCCACTGTGCATCTGCGTAGCTAGCTAAAGGTGAGTTATTAGCAATTCTAGTAGAGAAGGCGGCGGAGGTCGTGATTCTCTTCCCCAGTGCGTAGAGTTTTTTGCCTTCTTTGTCTGGAGGTGCTTCACTAGTGGATAGTGGCACCCCTGCTCTTTTTCTTGTGTTGGTAACCACAAGGGAGTCCGGAATAGAGTGTCCTCTGATGTATAAAGGGTCAGAGGATGAAGGGCTGAAGAGCTTTTCTATTCTAGGGTTGACCCCTCTTACTAAAGCTGGGTTAGTAAGGGAAGGAGAAATTCTTCTTTTAATAGAAGCCAGGAGTGGAATAGATTGGCTAACAGGGGCTTTTTCTTTGATGACTTTTTCTACAAAGTCAATGTCTGGAAGAGTTTCCCCTGTATCAATCTCAAAATGCGCTGCTGCCTTGCGCAATAGTGCATTGAGGGAAGGTTGGTCATCTATGGGAGAGGAGTTCCCATGTGAATCCTTGAGAGGAGAAGGGAGAAAGGCATCAGGGTCTGAATGTACTGATGGGGATTGCCAAGGCTGCACTGACGGTGAATGCCAGGGCTGCGAGGTAGCTGTATCCTCTTCAAACCCTGTAGCAGTGGTGTAAGGATCTTCTTCGAACCCCTCTTCCTCAAGTTCTACCTCTTCTTCTCCACCCAAACACTCCTCATCTTCTTGGAGGTATTGCTCCTCCTCAGTGAGGTCAACCAGCCTAGGAATCTTGACTCTAGGGTCATCCTGTGGCCATTCTCTTTGTCTTTTGTGAGTGGGTGGGTCTTGGTTTCCTAGAAACCTTTCCATTTTCTCCATGCAAGAATGGAGTCTTTCAAGGGTCTCATGGGGTACCCCTGAATAGTCTAGAGGGGGGAAATTAGTGTTTTCGCCTTCGAATCGTTTCGAACGCTCCCACAACGTCGACGAGAGGTTCCCGTCTCCTTCTGAAAAGCCTTCAGGTAGTTCGGAAGCGTCCTTTGGAGAAAGGGGCAGTTCCTGGCTACTTTTGTGTTTTTTCGACGCGGTATTCGACGTTTGTTTCGTCGTCCGCGTACGTTTGTCTTCGGCGACAATTCTCGCTAGGCTCTCGGCCACGATTTTGTCCGTCGAGGCCTCTGGTGTCGACGTTCTGTGCGTTGCGCGTTGTACCTCGACGGTCGCTCTATGGAGCGTTGCGTCGGATGTTTTTGGGGTAGCGCCCGTGTTAGATGGAAGCCCAATCGCTGGTCGCGGCTGCGTTTGCGGGTGGGGCTTGTGACCTTTACGGTCTGCGGTAGACGCCGGAGTGCCCTGCGTCCCCTTAGGCGCTGATGGATCCTTCGTTCTCGACGAAGAAGAGCCGTGGGTAGTGTGTTTAGCCTTATGGGGTTTGTGTGCGTCCTTGTCGCCGGGGTGTTCATCCCCATAAGCAGGGCGTGAGCCGAGCCCGTCGGGGCTGGGGACGGACGACGAGGAGCGGGAGCGCTCCTTCTGGGGGTTCATGACTTCCGTAACGGACGTCGAGTTATCGCACTCCTCGTCACTTTCAGTAACAGCGGCAGCGGGTGAGGAAACTGACTTCGACATCGCGTAGTCCGCCCACCTCTTAACCCTACGTTCTTTAAGAGTCCTGGGTTTTAAGAGCTTGCAGGCTGCGCAGCTGTTCTCTATGTGATCGAGGGGTAAGCAACGATTACAGAGCTTGTGCTTATCTTTCCAAGTATATTTGCCCCTGCAGCGTGGGCAAAACTTAAATGGTGTCCTCTCCATAGCTGAGGCAATAATAGCTGGCGATAACAACCCCAAGGGAAAGAAAAGGGAGAAAGAAAGACATTCTCAAAGAGAAGAGACAAAGTTCTAACCCCCACTCTCCCTACTGTAAGTTGGCCGTCGAGGCCAGGCCACGTGTTCGGCAGCGCCGAAGGATCTCCTCCGCTCTTCCTCTCCGTCGAAAATCAGTTCGGCGGAGAAACAGCTTCACAGCTAACGTCGAGGGGGAGGGGTCGTTATCAGTATATTAAGTTATGACAAAAGGACTGAGGTCCGTGGTAAGTATAGCAATGTCTCTCTAGGAGCTCCGCGAAAGGCGACCAGAAACTGGGCGGAAAAAAACAATCAGAGGGACCTCGACGCGTGAGGGATTGTGGGTACAACGCACGTCACTATAGGGATAGTGTTACAGACACGCCTTGTCGACGTCCCCTTTTCGACTACGAAAAACAAAATGCAATACTCCGCAGTGACCACTGGATGTCGGACCTATGCACAGCATGTGATTCTAAGCAGATTAACAAACATCAGAAATGTGGTTACTGTTATGGGAATATTTGGTGATTAAGTTCACGCCCATGGACTCAAAATTGCATCCCTTATTTTTCTTGGAGTATGTCCTCCCTCTGAATGGGTTGAATCTTGGCAAGTGCCTTACTGACACATGCACCTGAGGGGCGAATACTATAACTTTATTGATCAACCTACATCTGTCAATAGCTGGCTTCAGACAACGGGTGCCCTCAGGGTCTCATCCTCACTATCTTGCTAAGAATTTCAAATTTATAATGTGCTCACTCAGATATCTTAGAGGTGTTGCTTTATTGGAGTAATGTGTATCAAATCTCATACAAATTCATTGGATGAACATGGTTTCTGTATTTTTATGACACCATTAATGAGAAGCATTCCACAAAAGTGGTTGAATAATGTCTCTCCAGACACCATATTAGCTCTACTTCACCAAATGACTATTTCACAATAAACATATATAAAAGCTTACTGGAACAATGTATTGTTAATTAACACACCATGATGCAAATGTACCAATTTCCTTTTCTCCCCCCCCCTCCCTCTTTTTCACCTCTGTACCATTTATGTGAAATGAAGAAAAATCAACTGATTCATTGTTTAGCATGGATGTTTATTTTCAACATCCGGTTCAACGTTATTGTATTAATGTATTGGCCAAATCAGATGTTCACCTGATCATTTTTGACTTGATGAAAACTGCATAGGTGGAAACACTTGTCAGCAATCACAGCATACCACTTTCACTCCTTTTGAATAAAGCAACTGCTACTAATAAAACTGACATTTTCCTTGAATCGGACAAGAGCATCGATAGTGGCACATCCATGTTTTCCCAATTATTACTAGTTCGGACTACAGCCTGCATTTCAACAATTTCATCTTGGCAGCAACACTTGATGTCACACTTCTGACCGGTGTCTATCTGCTTACACTGTTTTACCCATGTCCTTCAAGAAATCAGGTGGTGTAACATTGCCTAGCTCTCGTGGCTAATCAAACCGGAGCATCTTACTCGAATCATCTGAATGTCAATGGGGAACAGTCAGTCTACGAAATAAGTCTATAGTTATTAAAATGTGCTCCAAAATGTATTTCCAAGATGTGATCATTGGTTTTGATATGTATAAAATCCAAAATTATTTATCTTACCAGACACTTGCTGCGTAAGGGATGCCTTCTGAGTATGGTCAATGTGCCATCCAACCAAAATATCAACTGTATCCTTTTAAAGTCACAAAAATAAAAACATACTGTAGGTTATTCAGCAATTCATAGTCGGACAAAAAGTCAAACAAAAACACATTTTCAGTAGACTTACCCTGAAATTGGTGCTGAAAATGTGAGGGTAGCAGCGGGATACGAGCAGGATACACTTCACACATTTACAAAGCAACTCCGGTGTATCAACATTTTCCAAAATAGACTGTAGGCTGGTCATTACAAGCTGAAAAACGGAAGCATTTGAAATGTAGTTAGGCTGGATTGGTTTTACTTGGAACTTTAAGCAGTAGGCTGTAAAATAATTGCAAAAAAAAAAAGTTAACTCAACCAGATCTAAATACTTAGATTTTAAATAAGCCGACAGGGCAGGAGGGCGTGAGGAAAGGGTACGGGGGCTGAGAAAGGGAGAGGGGTCGCACACAGAATGAAGCGCAAATGGAGGGTGCTAGTAACGATTTTCTTTTTGCACCTTTCCCTCCATAGATTTCTATGGAACATTATTTTTGCTGGTTTTGTAACCCGTGCTTACTTTTTGGAGAGAAGTAAAGCCTTCTGTTTTATTATTATTATAGGATTTATAAAGTGCCAACTGTGGACCGAAGGCATCTAGGCGCTAAACAAAAAGGAGCAGTTTTACAGAACAGACCTCAAGACTAGAAAGCAGAAGGAGAACTGAAAAGATTAGTCTTTAATACCTTCCTGAAAGGAAGGTAATCCGTCTAAACTCTGATGCAACGGAAGGGCGGTTTACATTCCTTGCCTGCTGCTTGCTCATTCTTATGGGGAAAATGATCAGTCCCTGAATTCCCTGTACTTTCACAATTATACACATTACCTTACAATGAAGTGCAGTTAGGAAAGTTTGTATGCTTGCATATCTTTGTAAAATTAACAAAAAAAGTAATTCCATCAAATTTACTTATGACAAGCTGGTGGCACCAGTGATATTTAAACTGTTTGATACATATTACTTCAACACTTTTGCCTTTACCGTAAAGATCTACTAAAGGTGGCTACTCCCCTAAATTGGCCATGCCACAAGGTTTTTTGCTTGTTTTTTGGCCTGCCTTTGCAGGTCAGGAAATGCTTTTTATGTTCATCCCTTTCGAGAGGAAAGCTGAGGCTTTTGCTGGATAAAGATGCCAGTGTGCACATCTGCCTGTGTTTGCGTGCCTTTGTTAAAGCATGCGCTTGCCTGCGTGCCTCCATCTGCCTGACCGTTTGCGCGCACTTTGCTGTTAAGTCAGCGTTACCTTGATAGAGTTCATGTACACCAGGGGTCTACAACTATGGGCTTTCCAGAAGTTTGGACAACAGCTCCCATGAGCTCTAGCCAGCATGGTCTCTGGTGAGGGGTCATGGGAGGTTGCAGACCTCTGGGCTAGACAAATATTTTCATTAAATAGGTTAGCCTCAGAGAAGCCTAATCCATCTTAACATCACTGATTAGGAGCCATGGGTCTGGAACAATATCGACTAGGTATTTTATTTTCGAGGGAGACCATCTGAATCTGAAGTCTACAAGGTCCCCCTTTCTGGCAATTCAAAGGAAATTGCCACATCTTCGGATTGCGACCAATTTATCTTCTCGCCTAATGATATGATATATGATATTTTATTTATATAGCGCCTATACACAATGTGTTTCAAAGCGCTTCAAAGCAAGGGAGGGAACAAGGGAAAATACGACATTCTTACAGGCCATGAACAGTAAGGATGTGAAATTAACTATCGCACTCGGCCTGACGGCATTTCAGATAGTGCAAGTGCTAAGACATAGATAAGGAAGGGAGTGGGAAGGAAATGGAAACAGACAGGCAACTACCGTACTAGGCCTGACGACCTTTCTAGTAGAGCCGGAAGAAAAAAAAAAAAGGTGATGGAGGGGTGCAGAAAAGGAAGGGAGGAACAAGAGACTATCTTACTAGGCTTGACAACGTTTCAGATAGTGCGGGAGGGGGGTGGGGCAGTAAGGGGGTGCTGGAGCGACAGACAAGGTTGCTATCATACTAGGTCCAGGGACAATTCTGATAGAGTAAGTGCATAGAAGAAAGTAAGGGACGGAGGAGGGGAGGATATAGGGAGAGGGGAGAACAGAGTGTAAGCAGTCAAATAGAGTGGAGAAGCAAGAGGGGAGCGCGAATACAATTGAAGTCAGTAGTAACACAATGTTGCAAGCCAGGGTACGAGATAAAGATTTAGATTTAAATAGGCATTAAAATGAACAATGAAAGCGAGGGAAAGAGCTACATGAAGAAAACTGCTCTATGTAAAGAAGCAGCAATCCCGTTTAGACAGTTGACCAAGTTTAGGATACTCAAACTAAAAAAGGTTAGTACTTTAAAAGTCCAATCTGGGGGCGTGGCCAAGATGGCGGGCTGAGTGGATGTGTGGTGGAGAAGCTCCGTCCCTGCCTGATGCACTAAGGAGAAATCGACATCAGGCACACTGGAAAAATAGTGCGCGTGAAGAAACACGAGTGAACAGCGAAAGCTACTTCGACAAGATGGGGCGGGGGGGGGGGCTAAGAGAGGAGATGCCGTAGCTTCAGCAGGAGAAAGGGCGCCACGAGAGAAAATGGGGGGGGGGGGGGGGATCAGTGACAGTGCACCCGCAAGCACAGGAGTCGGACCACAGGGACAAGGCCGACGCAGCGAATTGAAGTGCTCCGGTGGAAGCGGAGAGCCGTGCGGGGAGCAGCCAGAACGAAGCGGGAAGCCCCATAAGAAGGGAAGCAGAGAGAACTGGGCGGCTCCGAGACACGGCAGGAGACCTGTAGGCGATTGTTGGCAGAGGAGCGGCGCTGAGAAGGAGCGAAATAAGGAGCGTAGGACTCACTGTACCTGCACCCGGCAAGGAAGAACAGGAAGAGGGAGACTAGAACCCAGAGAGAAGGGTGAGGAACCTGGCGGAAAGGGGGGACGGCACCGCGGACCATAGAAGGTGGAGCACGGACCGCAGGGACATCCTAGCTCGCAGTGTGAGCTGGGAGGCTGCGGCTACCAGAAGACAGCACGGCAAAGGGACCCACGCAGTGGACAGGGAGTGGACTGCGGGAGAGGAGAACCACAGCGGAGTGCCAGAGAAGGCACTTGGGGTGAGCAAGAGGAGAGGAGCAGCAAAGTGAGCAGGGCTGCCGGCAGTGCATCTAACAGGCAGCCTAACGCAGCAGAGCCTGCAGGGGTGAAGGAGCCCTGAAGACCTTGGTAAGGCCATTAGGAGACAGACATTCTGGCAACACAACCCTTACCGAGGCGGGAAGGGCTTAAACCTAGTGATCAGGCGCTGAAACGGCTTACTAGCAGGGATCACCCAGAACACCCAGTGAGAAAGGCCGTAAGACCAGCCCACATACGGCTGGGAGGAGGTGCTAATTTAATGTCATAAAAGACAACTGCAGGGGCAGGAACGGTGCACAGGGCAAAAGGGAACACAAGAGACCCAGAGGGAAAGAAAAGGAACCTTGAGTACCCAGGGAAGCAGCAAGGGACAAACAGGCATTACAGCAAGGCCTAGAGAACTCAAGCGATACATCCCCAGAGCACAATAAGGGGGATACCTTGCTGAGGCGGGGATCAGCGAGAGAGTTGGCTAATACGGGGAAACAAACCGAGTAAGATCAAATAACAGTACCACCAATCAAGCAAGGACAGTATATTCCAGGAGGAACAGAAGCTGCTGAAGGAAATGTAGTAATGGAATAGTGGGAAACTGATGGGACCAAAGAAAAAGAATCCTAAACTGGGAGAGCGAGCACAGGAAGGGTGCAATAAAGGACACATACAAAGCACCCCTTTGGTAGCCCGGCTGATCAGGGCAACAGGGTAATGACTCACCAAAGAGGACCTCCTTGCGGCACTCTCCAAATTCAAAGGTGAACTCACTGAAACAGTTAAGGCGGAGGGGGCAAGTATAAGAGTAACTGTCGCAAGCTATTGCAAACAACCAGAAAACTATCGACTCCCTAGGAGAGCGAGTGAGGGTAATGGAAGTACACCTGACGGAATGGGACACAAAGGGGCCTGAATGGAAGCAGCAAACAAAAGAGTCAGAGGAGAGAATAAGGGCTCTAGAAGAGAAATGTTAGGACCTGAAGACAGATTGCGAAGAGACAATGTGCAGATCAAGAACCTGGGGGAAGGAGTGGAGGGCTCGGATCTGGAAGCTTACATCCGTGAACTGTTTGAGAGTCTGGTAGAAGGAGAAATCGCCCGAAATATGGGGATAGAGAGCTCACAGAGTGAGCACCCGCAGGATGGACCCGGGGGCGAGATCTCGGCATATATTAGTCAAAATGCACAACTACAAGCACAAGGCGCAGTTGGTAGGGGCGGCCAGGACAAAGAACGTTCTGAGTGTGAGGATGTTAAGTGCAGCTGTATGACGATTTGTCCCAAGCTACATTGGCAAGGAGACGCACATTCAAACCGCTCACGGAGGAACTGAACACAAAAAGGAAGCTGAGATATCGATGGCTCTTCCAGACATGTCTCCAATGTCGAATGGGCAATGAGGAAAAAACAGTCTCTAATGGAGGATGGTCTGAGGGCCCTGGGGATGGCTGAAAGGGAGACAAGAGTCGATTCCACAGAAAACCATCCGGATGATAAATTGGGCAAGGCTTGATCTGAGCCACAACTGTGGATCATGAAGAAGGTAAAGAAGCCGCGAGGAAGAACAATGAGATGAGTAGCCTCTCACAACAATAAGAACTCAAGGATTAGAATATAGCCTGATGTGGGCTAAGAATTTGGAGGAAAAGGTGGGTGGGGGAAATGGGTGATTCCACGCACGGGCCACCAAGAGGGGACCACGTCAAGAACCTTGACATGGATCCAGGGACATCGACAAGTGGGGAACACATAACCTGTTCTGAGGGCGACAAGGTACAAGGGGGGCAAAGGTTCATTCATGAAGAGGAAACAGGAGGTGCCGGAGCAACCAGAGGAAAATACCAGTAAAACGGGATGAATAGACTAAACTCATGGAACGTAAGGGGACTAAACAGCCGTAACAAGAGGTTAGCAGTTCTGAGGGAAATTAATAAGTTGGGGCCTGAAATAGTCTGCTTGCAAGAGACGCACATAATGGAGGACGGGGGACGCATGCGTAGTAGAAAATATCCACTGCAATACTATGCCACGGCAAGTACCAAACGGGCAGGGGTGGCAATTCTATTTCACAAAAGTGTACGAATTGAGGGAGCAGGTTAAACGCGACACCAGAGGGAGACAGGTGATGGTGAAAAGGAGAATGAGGGGTCAGTTGTATACATGGGCATCAGTGTACGCCCAACCAGGGACAATAAGGGTTCCTAGAAGAACTGGGCACATTTGAGGAGGGGGGGAACTGATCATATCTGGAGATTTCAACATAGCTGCTGATCATATCTGGGATAGGTCAAGGGGCCTGAGAGGGCATGCAATGGGAACGATGGCTACACATTTGCTGGAGAGATTTAGAGAAGAGGGAGTCTGATGTGTGGAGAGCACATCATCCGCAAGAGAGAGACTGCTCCTACTCCCACGTCCATAAGACCTACTCCAGGTAGATTACATTATGGCAACACGAGGGATAGTCCAGGCAACCAGCAAAATACAAATGGGGACCATGACGTTGTCCGACCACGCACGGCTAGAGTGTGTGGTCCACACACGCTAGAGTGGGAGGGAGAAAACACGCAGAGAGGGAAGGGGGGATGGAGGCTAGAAGAATATATTAGGGATCACAAAGTAAAACAGACAGATTTGCAGAGGATGGGGGGGGGGGTGGAGTGTCAGGTTTGGGGGCAGCCTGGGAGAGAGGTGGGACGCGTTTAAACAGCACATTAAGGGATACTTCATAGAGGCGGCAAAGAACCGTAAGGAACGGAGGAAGGTAGAAGAGGGACTAGAAAGGGAAATACAGGAACTCAAGCAGAGACGCAAGGAAAAGGGAACAAATAAAATAGCTAGGAAACTAGTGCAGGCAAGAGGACAGCTAAGACAGATGACAAGTCGGTGGAAAGTACCCTCCTAAGGAGCAGACAGAGGTTCTTTGAACAGGGTAACAAAGTAGGGACAGCATTGAGGAGGCAGATAAGGGCCAGAGAACAGAAAGCATTCATAGACCCTTGGAGGATAGAAATGGCAAGCAAATGGTCACAGAAAGAGCTAAACGAAGGATTGTAAGGGACTTCTATGCAGACCTATAGGGGGAAGGACCCAGCAAAGAGCAAGAGGCATACCTAGCAGAGTGGGAAGGGCCAAGACTAACCTCTGAACAAAAAGGCCAATTAGAAGAACCCATATTGTGGGAAGAGGTGCAAAGGGCGATATTCTGACTAAAGGCAAACAAAAGTCCGGGTGAGGATGGGCGAACGGCAGCATTTTATATAAAGTTTAAGGACCCCCTAGCTTAAATCCTTACGGAAGTATTTAACCACTTTAGAGATGAAGTGGAGGTCACTAAATCTATGAACATGGCACATTACGCTCATTCCAAACGCAAGGAAAACTCCACACACATTCTCCACGTACCGTCCAATAGCATTCAAATTTGGGTGCTAAATATACATGGGTATTGGCGGCAAGGTTAGAGGGGATACTACTGGGGTTGGTGATGCAGGGCCAAATAGGGTTTATAGAAGGACGGAACACGTTTGTTAACATAAGGAGGGTGCTGCATATCAGATAAAACAGGGAGAAGGGGGCGGGGTGAACCCACCTGTTTGATGTTCGATGCCGAGAAGGCATTCGTACGTGTCAACTGGGACTTTATGAAACAAATACTTCGGAAGGCGGGACTGGGACAAAATTGTGAAAATGATACAGGCCAATTACCAGCACCCACAGGCCAAGGTCAAAGTGAATGGAAGGCTAACCAACCAATTTTCAATAAGGAGAGGTACAAAAAGCAAGGGTGTCCGCTCTCACCACTTCTTTTCGCCCTAGTAATGGAACCCTTTGCGCATCGGATAAGAGAAAACCGGGAGAACCCATAGGTTAGATGGGCAAAGACGCACCACAAAATAGGACTATTTGCCGTCGCGCTCTGAAACACTTGTGTACGAGCGCGATAGAAATAAAATATCAATCAATGATGTGATACTGAACACAAAGCCAGAGAAATCACTGCCAGCGATTATTGAGGAGATAAAAGCTTTTGACAGTGTCAGGCTTTAAAGTGAACTTTGGTAAGTCAGAAATTCTAAACATATTGATATGAGAGAGGGGAAAAGCTACATCTGGAAAGAAGCAACCCATTTAGATAGGCACTGGGACCTGTTCAATACCTTGGGGTGAACTTAACCAAGTCTATTAAACAAATAGTGGGGGCAAACTATCAACCGCTGTTGAAGCAATTCAAGCGATCTAGCAAGATGGAAGGGGTTGTACATATTGTGGTTTGGAAGGGTGGCCACGATTAAAAATAATGTGTTACCCCGGCTCCTATCTCTCTTCCAGGCGATTCCTTTAGTAGTCCCTGGGAAGTTAATAAAGGACATCCAGGAAAGCATCATGAGTTTTATTTGGGGAGGGAAAACCTGAGGATGGGGAGGAAAACGGTATTTAAAAGTAAGGCAGAATGGGGAAGGGTGGTGAATCAAACACTGGCTGGGTATGGAACAAGCGGTGGCGGGAGAGCATCTTTAGAAAGTGTTGGGATTAAGGAAGGAGGACAGGCCGGTGGGATTAAGGAGTAATCCAATCACAAGAAATACCTTACAGCTCTGGGAACAGTTAAATAATAGGTTCAATTTAGCTCCTTGGCCAACGCCGCGCACACCCATTTTCGGTAACCCCGACTTCCCACCAGGCAAAGCATACACCAAGTTCCAGCAATGGATAGATGGGGCATAAGAGTAATAAGAGATCTCTATGAAGGGATGCAATTCCGGTCATTTGCAGACTGTAGAAGAAAATTGGGCCTAAAGGAAGGTGACCAGTTTGCATACTACCGACTGAGACACTGGGCTGGAACCCCCGTAATGATGGAAGGGGCCACAAGGGAATGTATGGAGTGGGAGAAGCTATTGGCTTCGGCAGAGAGTAGCAGGGGACCGAACTCCGCTATATAGAAGATCTTAATAAGTGGCGGGCATTAAAGGGCAAAAGGGAGACGGTAATAGGTAAGGCGCTCACTGACAAGGAGTGGGACGCTGCGCTACGGAATTTGTATACCTCGTATACCTAGGTGCAGCACCAGGAACTACAATATAAGCTCCTACACCAGTGGCATTACGCCCCCAGAAAGACTTCATAAAATGTTTCTCACATGGTCTGCAGAGTGTTGGAAAGGTTGCGGGGAAAAGGGAACAATGGAGCACATTTGGTGGGCATGCCAGCGGCTTCAGCATTTCTGGCAAGAGGTGAAATCTAAAGTACGGGAAATAATGGGAGTAGAGAGGGAATTTGAGGGAGCGGAAGTAGGCACTAGGCACTGTACTTGACAGGAAGCAAGGTCTCTGGGAGAGTGCTGGAAGACTGGGCAAATTTTATTTTGTCCGCAAAAAGATGCATCGTCAAACAGTGGAAGCAGTCGGAACCACGGTATTATGCGATGTGGGACACAGTGGATGTGGAGAAAATGAAGGCAACAATACAAGGGTCACTGAGGAGTTTTGCTAAGGTTTGGTTTCCCTTCATAAACTATGAAATTGCGGACATTGCACGTCTGTACATCCCGAGGAGACTGAAGGCACTGGGAATTTTTGAGGAGGAATGAACTGAAAAACAATAGGACGGAAAGAACCTCCCGTAGGAACGGGTGGGGGAGGGGGAGACATTACTGTGGTTGAAGCAAAAGAAGTTGATTGATATGTATGTTACAGTACGTTATAAAGAGATCCAAAGCCAATTATATATGTAAACTGAAAGGAGCAATAAAGATCAGATTAAAAAGAAAAAAACAATCTGTTCACTCTCATTAGAGGATATGTAGGTGTGTGGAGATTGAGGGGGGGATTCTGGTGAAGGTGGAAAGATTCATGGCGAACCAATGGTGTCGGCTATTTCACATTTCCAATCTTACCTGCATTACTGATGAAAAGGCTTTTTTCTCTCCTACAGTCTCTAGTGCTTTGTAAGTGGCACACAAAAGGAGAAGTTTAGTTTCATCTTTAGTGGATGAGCTCAGCTTAGTAAAAATCCATTTAAAGATCTTCTCAGCTTCGTAGCTTAGTGAAGCACAAAGCAGGCCAAGACAGTACGCACCCTCCTGTCTCAATTCTTGAAGCAATTTGCTACTGTTGAAATAAAGACATTGCACATTAAGGGGGACATAATACAAATATTCATAGCACTGCACAACACACCTTACATTTATACATACAGTTAAAGTTAATGTTCTACAGACCATGGTTGGTCATTTGCCGAAAACCTTTAACAATCCATATAGTATTTCTAAAGTGATGTTTGCTTTGTGCTATACAATTAGCATACAAAAATCAAGCAACTTCAAAATTCAAGCAGTAAGCACATTGATTTTGAAGAACATTGACAGATTCAGGTGTGGGATGGAGGCCTACACTAGAGTGAACAAAGAGGGATAAAGTTACAGCAGTTGAGTTATGCAGACCATCCAATATGGGTGCCAAATTATATTTAGAGTAGAGGGAAGTGCTGAAAAAAGAAATCCAGGGGAGATTGCACCTTCAGCCAAAACATTGCAAAATAAAGATTACTTGGAGGATGTGGTGTTTCAGCAAAAAACCATTTATAAAACGGAAGCCTGGACTTTTGACAGAACTATAACGGCAGGCAGAGAATATTTTAAAGGGAACACCAGTGTAATGTGAGGTGTTCAGTAAGAGGTGGTTCAGGGTGGTGGGGAAGAACAGGTGCCATGTTCGTCTGGGGCCACTGACAAAAACTTGGACTAACTGCCAATTAAGGTGAGGCTAGCTCAGTAAATGTTTATCAGCAGCAAAGGCTGAGTATGACATAGGAACATACGCCAACACGACTCTTCTGACAAATTCCCGATATCTCCAACAACCGTGTACATTGCTGTATATAATCATTTAAACATACTGGAGTTTTAATACCGTACAATAATGTATGCCTTCATTGTGGAGACTTTTCACACTTTCCAATTATCTCAATAGCATCCTAGTATGAAAGAACACAATTCAGGCCTCTCCAGAACAGTCTCTGTGCCTTCTACAGGTTATCAGAAAAGCTGTGTACATTCATTCCAACTAAACCTGCAATCCTTTTTGGAGGTCTATTTGAAACTAGGTCAACTTGCGCCAGGTTATATATTGCTCAGTGAGAGCGTCAGTGATGGTGTTTTTTTGTGAAGCAGTCAAGGAGGGGCATTCTTCATTTTTCCACAGACAACGAGGGATCAGTGACTTCCTACTCTGTTATGGAAGGCCTTTAAATATATAATCCGGGGAGTCTATTGCAAAGGAGACCGGGATACTCAAGACTATATGGCCCGAGCTGGGCTATAGTGAGAGCGCATTGCAGGGCTTAAAAAGTGCGAATGGACTCTTTACAAACCCCCGAGTTACAGAAGCGGTTTCGTACAGAACTGGGGTGGTTTAGATTGTTAGCCGAGAGGGAAGTAAGTTTCTACACCGGCACGTGATGGTGCGCAAGTATATGGATTGTAGTTATTAATTTTTGTATTTTTAAAGTGCACATAACCCAGAGGCATTGAGGTGCTACAGCTTAAAGAAGTTGGTTAAAAAGGAGTGCTTCATCAGGTACATTACAACATATGACCGAGTACAGCGGGACGACGTGCAGATATAATCTGAATACAGTACACTATCACTTGCAAGGTACGAAAAGAGATTATTCGAACAGGTACATTTCAACATATAACTGCCCATCTCCTTTATCAGGGTTAATCAGAGGGGGAGTATCTGTCCTAGCCCTAGCGTCTCAGTTTGGGGTCTAGGCTTAAGAGTTGTTTTCAGGCATTTTCGAAATGACCATAGGGAAGGGTCCTTTCTCAATTGTGGTGGCAGTGTGTCCCCACAGTTTGGCTACTACTGGGAAACTGGACCCACCTGCTTTCTGTCTCTTGAATCTCGGTACCGTAATGAGGTTGGCATATTAGGCTCGAGTGGGTCTATTGGATTGAGATTTGCCGATTTAATTGCAGAGGTAAGCTGGTGCATTGTTGGTGAGGCATTTATGGGTGAGCGAGAGGATTTTAAATTTGATCCTATCATGGACCGGAAGCCAGTGAATATGTCTGGTTGCCGAAATGTGTTAATTCTTGGGTATATTCAGGACCGCTCTAATAGCATTGCTTTGCACTATTGCGTTTTTTTTTATATTTCTAGTGCTGGATCCTGCTAATTTACAGTAGTCTATTCTTGACAGGATCAGTGCTCTTGCTAGTGTGATACTATTATCTGATGAAATGAAAGGTCTAATAGCTCTGATAAGTTTGGATGTGTAGGATGCAGATGAGAGAATGGCATTGACCCGACTGGTTAGAGTGAGGGAGGAGTCGATGTAGACCTAGTGTTTTTATTACATTAGCGACACTGATGGAGTTGCCACCAGTATTGAAAGATTTGTATTGTTTTGGTAAGTTATTGAGCTTAGGTATGGTACCTTTTAAAATTTGCTCCGTTTTATAATTGAGGGATATTTCATTCTGTGCCATCCAAGCCTGGATAGCCAGGTAGATTTTGTTAAGGTTGTTGGAGTCTGTGTCCTAACAACCTGCGATAGGCATCAGTATTAGCAAACCATCCACATAATTGGTGTATGTAATGCCCATTTTATCTAGTTTGTCAAATAGTAACTTTGTAAAGGCATTATACAATGTCGGTGATACACAAGAGCCTTGCGGTACACCACAAGTTACTGGGACTGGGGAGGCAGCTGATGAGGTAGGAAAAACCTCATTGATCGATTGGACAGAAAGGATTCAATCCATTTGATAGCTTCAGGAGAGAAGTGGACCGCCGCTTTGAGATGATGGCATAGGATTTTATGATTGACCAAATCAAAAGCTGGAGATAAGGTCTAATAGAATGATGCAGAGGTCTCCTCCATCCTTGAATTGGTCCATTTGAGTTTTTAAAATCAATAACGCCGTCTCTGTTCTGTGACCAGGTCTAAACCCAGATTGTCTTAGACCCAAGAGTTTGTTTCAAGGAATTGTTGAATCTGCAGATAGGCTACCCGGTCCGAGATTTTTTAACAACGGGACTGTGGCGACAGGTCGAAAGTTGGTGGGGATGTTTGGGTCCAAGGTTGTTTTTTTTAGCAAGGGTAGTACCCATGCTTCTTTTAAGTCACCGGGTACTGAACTAGAAGCAAATAAACTATTGATGATGGTGATGAAAGCTGCCAGTTCATTTGCACATTCTTTTATGAATGAGGCAGGGCAAATGTCCCCCTTCCATCAGAATGGTTTTAACCCTTTGATAATGTTGATAGTTTCTTCTGTAATTGGCCACCCTGTTTTACATGGCTCCAATGGCACGACTGAGGGTTAATGGGAGATTGTCTGATACCATTAAAATGGGACAAGGCAGGGGTGTCCCCTCTCCCCTATCCAGTTTGCCTTGGCGATAGAGCCACTTGCAGAGTTGGTTAGATCCAGGCATATCCACAGTGGGGATCCAGGCATATCCACAGTGGGATCGGCCTGTTCACACACCAGGTGGTAATCTCATTGTATACCAACAACATGAGCTGGTTTATCAAAAACCCATATGTGAATATGGCATCCGTTATGGCGGACGTACTAGAGTTTAGCCAATATTCTGGCCTTAATGTTCATCCTGCAAAGTCGGGGTTGGTGTGGTGTGGGGGGGGGGGGGGGGGGAGAGCTGGGCCTTTCAGTGGCATGGGGAAGAGTACTCAGTATTTGGGGCTGGTGGTCACGAGGTCTCCAAGGAGGCTATGTATAGTGAGAATTACGCTGCAAGGCTTACTCACGCGGAATTCACGCTGGGGTAGTGGAAGACTACAAGCGCGTCCCCTAGAGCTCCTATAAGGAAATTCCCTGGAGCAGAATAGTTTGCACTTCCTGTTGGCACTGGGCGTGAACAGATCCAAGTGAGGGATTTCCCCAAAGGGTGAAGATCTCTTGAAGGACTTTCCAAGCTAATTCCCACTGGTGGGAGACTGCTCTGCCTGCTCAGAGAGTCCACCGCTGTGTTCTCCTCTCTGGCTAGGTGAACCGCCAACAGGGAGATTCCTTCTTGAAGTGCCCAGAACCAGAGCTGCATTGCCTCACTGCACAGTGGCAGTGACCCTACCTCATCTCTCTTGTTGAGGTAGTACATGGCCACTGTTGTCTCATCAGGACATTGATGTGTCGTTTGGACTCTGGAGACCAATGACCGCTGTCAGATGGTTGGCATGGGCTCTGCAAACAGTGAGGGAAGAGTCTGTAACTACAGTTCTCTCCGGTCATGGTTTCCAAAAAGGTTAACCTTTCAGAATATTGTCCTCACATGCCCACCACAGGAGATCCTGTGCTACCCTACTCAGCACCCCAACGAAGGGTTGACATCTTGCCCGAAACCAGAGACCACTGGGACCCAGAGTACCTAATGGAGGGATCTCATTTTCAGACGAGTTTCTGGCACCAGAAAAATGCAGAATGCATGATGCCGGGCAACCTCAGGAAATAGGCCAGAAGAAGTTTGGCATTTTGGAACTTGATGACCATCTTCTGAATGTGTTGAGCCCTCACCTCGGGTGGCAAACCTTTCCTAGAGTAAGCATCCAGAACCACTCCGATGAATTGGAGCTTTTGGGAAGGCATCATGTGGGACTTTTTGAAATCGAGGGATAAGTCCAGTCGATGGACAGAGTGGCAAGTGATCCTGAGATGTTCCAGTGCTCGTTGGTAATAACGGGCCCCGATCAGCCAATCATCCAGGTTCGAGTAAGGGAGTAGTTTCTTACCTGTAACTCCATTTCTCCAGCGTTGGTATCTTTCATGGATTCACATGCTGTGAATATTTACCGTCGTCAGGCTGGGAAACCTCAGTAACTTTAACTTGGCGTATTCCTATGGAAAAATTCAACACTAGTGTCCTATCAATGTTCTTAATGGGTGCCACTGGCCACACCAATAGGACGTGTGATATAATAACCCTGCCCCACGGCTTCCCTTCAAATTTTAACCTCCAAATTAGAGGAAGCCCAAACCAAGGTTTGCCGGTGGGCACATGTGAATCCATGAGTGACAAAATGCTGGAGAAAGCGAGTTACAGGTAAGAAACTACTCCCTTCGCCAGCATTGGATCTTTCATGGATTCACATGCTGTGAATAGATTATATAGCAGTATGACTACATGGGAGGTGCATGACAGGCAAACCACACCCCATGCCTAAAGACATAATGAATCCAACAAATGACATGTACCCCCAGGCATGATACACAAACAGCAAGGCAGAAAACTAATAAAAACACCGCCTGAAGCTGCAGGGCCTACCTTAATGGAACAGGCGTTGGAGGACAGCCTGTCCCACCTACACATCTACCACATGCGGCTGCCGCAGACAGTGCCTGGTGGAGGTATACGGCACCGCCCAGGAAGCCACCTGATCAATGTCCATGAGCGGTATACCAGACTATAGCACCACTAATGATGCATGGACCGTGTAGAATGGGCCTTAGGGGTGCACCTCAAAGGCTTGCCAGCTTTTGCGTGACAAAATTAAATTGTAGAGGAGACCCAACGGAAAAGTCCTTGCTTTGAGGTGGACAGCCCCTTGTAGGGACCAAAAGCCGCTGTTTCAACCTCCGGACATCTTGCATACGGGTCAGATAAAACTTCCATGCCCTCTTGACGTTCAGAGAATGCAGGGCTTTCTGCCGGCGTGGACGCATTAGCAAAGAATGAGGGTAAGGCAATGGAAGCAAGTTTGTGAAACGCTGATGGCACTTTCGGGTAGGGATTAGTAGCCAGAAGAACCATGTCCCTCATAAATCTCAGATACAGTGGGTCAATAACCAGTGCCTGTAATTCTGACACCCGTATGGCCGACGTGATTGCAACCAGAAATGCTACTTTCCACGAGAGGAACTTCAAGGAAGCTGTCGACATGGGTTCAAATGGTGGTTTCATCAGAGCAGGGAACCACACTGAGGCTCCACACCGGTGCAAACCTCTTTGCCGAGGGGGAAATGTCTGAAACAGTCCTTTCAAAAAATGCTTAACCAACCTATCACTAAAGAGGGGAGTAGCATGTCGCCATCTAGTGAATCTAGAAATCGCCGCCAAATGCACCTTGATCGATGACCACGCCAGGCCCTGTTGCGCAAGCTGTAAAAAGTACGGGAGGATCTGGCCCGGTGAGACGTCGAGTGGCTGCACTTCTGGATGCCCCTCACACGAGGCACAGAACCCTACCCATTTGAGACCATACAATACATTGGTAGAAGGGGCCCTTGCCGCCTCCAGGATTCGCTGACACTCCTGTGAAATACCTAGATGCCCGAACTCTGCGTGGTCAGGAGCCACGCAGCCAGGCTGAGAGATGCCGGATTGTAATGCCATCCTCTGCCCTCGTCCTGCGACAGGAGATGCCGGTCCGCTCCTAGACGAAACGGCTCTTCCACAGCCAGATTAAGATCTGAGAACCACATCTGCCTTAGCCAGAAGGGGGCCATCAATATCACTCTGTACTGGTACTTGTGCACCCGTTTCATCATTCTCCGAATGGGTGGAAACGGAGGAAAGTCATACGCAGAGGCCCGTCCACGGAAACGAGAACACGTCCCCCCCCATCGACTCTGGATGAGCCACTCTGCTGGCAAATCCCAGACACTGCTCGTTTTACTGCGTGGCGGACAAGTCCAGCGGGGGAGACTGCCCCCCTCCCCCCAATTTCAGAAGATTTTTGCAACCTGCTCCTTCAGCCGCCACTCATGCAGCTGACTGGTGCTTCTGCTGAGCGCGTCGGCATGAACATTGTGAACCCCCTGCAGATGGAAAGCTACAATATGGATCCCTGAGCCAGGGACCAATGCTGGCAAACCCAGCCCCAACCCCACTTGACATAGACGGGCGTGCACCCTGCAGACCCAGAGCCGACTGATAGAAAATCGGTTCCTGTTCTTCCTCCATTCCTGAGAAAACAGTAGGCAGCCGGTTCCTGCTGCAGAATGTCCACTGGAAGCATGGGCCCAAAGCCGGCAGATTGCCACGGTCGTCTCTTCGGCAACAACCCCTCCGAATCCATCTGCGCCAACAACAACAGTGGGCCACTGTCAGTAACAGCCGTGGACGGGACAGACACCACAGTCAATGACGGAAGAGCAGATTGTACTGCCACCATCGACAAGGTAACATCGGTCGACGACACACTCGTCGGAACAGAGGCCTCTACAGGCTTTGATTTCGCTGGTGAAGCATACTTCTTGGAAGAACCACCAGATCTGTGCTTTGACGAGTCCCGGCTGGACGAAGACCTGCGATTGTCTTTAGGCTATGAGTGCTTCGAGGAGGAAGACTCCCTCGGCTTAGACGGTCCTCTGTCCGACGCCTTCAACTTCTCTGGCCTACCACCGGCCACCTTCGACTTGTCCTGCCGATCCGACTTGTGTAGCGAGAAGCCACTCGCCCCGTTCAAGTGACGAGACCTGGACGTAGAGCACTTGCTACCTCTCACCACCTCCAACGTAGGCAACTCTGACTGTTGCTTCTTAGCAGGGGGTTCTGCAGACGCTGACCACCGATGCGCAGGGGCCTTCCCTGCCGTCACCGAAGACTGGTTCCCCTCTGCCAAACCCACCTCCGAAGCCGGGTAAGTGCCCTCGTTCAGGCAACAAATGAGCCTGCGGTTGCAGTCCTTCAAAGACTTCTGCGAAAAGCCCTGGCATATCTTGCAGGCATCTGCTGAATGATGGCGTATAGACAGACAATCCATATGACCATCCCCTTCTAACACCTTCAGGCCGCAGGCACCACAGGGCCTAAAAAGATTTTCTTCTGGGCCACAGATGACATATTGGCTGGATACGAAAATTATATGTTACTCACTCACCGTAGTGACTTATGTACTCTTAGTCCATAGTCCCGTTTCCTCCATACTGTACGGGCGTCCCTTCCAAGGGACGGGAAACACAACCTTTTTCACCAGAAAAAAATGTTTCTCCCCCCTTCAAATTTAGAGGCGCGTGCAGGGGCGCGCCCCAGGGAGCATGAACTGCCCTGACTCCGCCCTCCAGCGCCACACTTCAGTCCCCATTGACACGTCGACAATAAATTTTAACATTGCCTAATGACACCAGTACTATTAGGGGGGAGGTTGGTGGGACGTATGGAGGAAAGGGGACTGTGGACCAAGAGTACATTAGTCACTACGGTGAGTAACTTATAATTACTCTTACGTCCTGTCCCCTTTCCCCCATACTGTATGGGCAATTACAACTGATTGTAGCCCCAGTGTGGAAAGGAGACCCTCCTTAAGTAAATAGGTTTCTGAGAACCGCCTGTCTAAAAGCCGCATCAGATCTGGAGTCGGCATCGAAATAGTAATGCTTGCAGAAAGCAGAGGGAGAGGCCCAAGTGGCGCCCTACTTACGACTTGCCAAGGGACATGGCGCTGGAATGCGATAGCTGTTGCCTTGGCCCTGACTGCTTGGGCATGTACGTTTGCCGGGAGCGGCTTGTGCTGGCCCTCGTATGCTTCCTTGATGGCCAAGACCATCCAGCGGGATATGGGGGATTTAGAGGGCTGACAGCCTGGCCTTGAGCCTCCGAAAGTGACAGTGTCCGACTTGTGGAAGCCCTTGGTCCTGTCCAAGTAGAATTTTAGGGCACGCCTGAAATCCAGGCAGTGCAGCACTCTGTGCTTCGTCCTTAGGAATCGGGAAAGGACTACTTCTTCATTCAAGTGAAATGCAGATGGAACTTTGGGCACAAATCCCGGATGCGTCCACATGACTACTTTGTCCTTGTGAAATATTGTATATAGTTCAAAGGCGACCAGCACCTTGATCTCGCTGACTCTGCGAGCCGAGGTAAGAGACTATTGATGGTGACCAGCCTAATGTCCACGGATGCCATTGGCTCTAATGGTTTGTGCGCCAGGGTGCCCAAGACTATGTTAAGGTCCCACACAGGGTGTGGTCTCGACAGGCGGGTAGAGCCTAGCGAGACCAGTCAGATGTTTGACGATGGGGTTGGAGGAGGAAAAAATGCCTTCCTCAGATTTCCTGTAAGCCCCAATGACTAAGGTATGTCCGGCAAGTGTCCACCTGTACGCCTAAATGAGCGAGGTGCGCCGAAAGAAAGCACGTCGTCCAAATTGCAGGCCAAGGGGTCCATTCCCTGAAGTCTGCCCAGTGGCAGAATCTGGTCCATTTGCTTTTGCACATTGGCCCTGGTGGTTTTACTCTTGGCGCCCTGTATGATCTCCAGATTGGCCCGTGAGAGGCTAAGGTGCTGCAGCGTTACCTGCTCGCTTTGAGGGCTAGTTTCCCTGGCGCGGGTGGATGATTCGGCCTCTCTGCTGCACCAGAAGATGTGCTGGGCCCGTCGGAAGGTGCATCAGGGGCACCACAGAGAATGAGTAGTTCCATAAACCATGGCCTGGCGGGCCACCATGGAGCTATCACAATGATGTGGAGTCGGTGAGACTCCTTGATCTTGCAAATTACCCTGTGGATCAGGGGAGGAGGAGGAAAGGCATAGGCCTTAATGCCGGTCCACTGGAGGTGAAATGCGGCGCCCAGAGAGCCGGGGCCCTGCCAGGATGCGAACTGGGGACACTTCCTGTTGTGCCAGGTGGCAAAGCGATCCACTTGGTGATGACCCCACCTGTTAAAGGTCTCCTGAAGAACGAGGTTGTTTAGTTGCCGTTCGTAATTGTCTGCTCCCAGCCTGCTGAGCCGGTCCGCCTCCAGGTTGGATTCCCCCAGGAGGTGGACTTCCGAGAGGTAAATGTTTTCCAGGGCCCATTCCCACATGCTGATCGCCAGTCTGCACAGAGGAGGGGGATCTGGTGCCTCCCTGCTTGTTGACATAGTACATGCTGGTCGAGTTGTCCGTCTGGATGAGGACAACCTTTCTCTTGAGAAGTGGTAGGAATGCTCTGAGCGCTAGCCAGATGGCATTCAGCTGCAGCCTATTGTTTTGGTATTCCTACTCCTGTCTAGTCCAGGTGTCGTGGACCGAGGGATCGTCCAGAGTGGCTCCCCAGCCCTCGAGCGAGGAGTCTGTGGTGATGGTGGCCTGCGGAGAGGGCGGCCGAAAGGGCTTGCCCGTCCGTAGGTTGCAGTCCATGGACCACCAGGTTAGATCCAGATGGAGGAATGTTGAGGATCTCGGATTGCGAGCCCCGCTCCCGATTCCATGAAGCTCTGAAGTGCAGCTGCATCCTTCTCATCCTTAGTCTCGTGTGCGGCACAGCTAACAGGACCGCCGCCAGTGGACCCAGGAGATATTGGTACCATCATGCCGAGGTCCCTTCTCTGCTGAGGAAGTGGGCGTGGCCCTCTTGATGGCTGAGATTTTGAACTGTGACAGGAAAACCCTCTCGGAGCATGTGGCCCAAATGACTCCCAGGAATGTCAGTCTGCGTAGGCTGCTGCTGTGACTTCTTGAGGTTGCGCGAGAAGCCCAGGTCGTGCAGTGTGTTTATAAGGGCATGGAAAGAGTGGCGAACCGCTTCCAGAGATGTAGCACCGACGAGCCAGTCGTCGAGGTATGGGTAGATGTGGAGGCCCTGCGCTCCGAGGAGGGCCGCCGTAAAGACCCTGGGGGCCGAGTTGGGGCCAAATGGAAGGACTTTGTATTGGAAATGGTAGCCCCATGATCCTGAATCGTAGGAAAGAAAGATGGGGCTACCAAATCGGGACGTGTAGGTACGCGACATTCAGGTCAAGGGAGCACATCCAGTCTCCCTTATCCAATGTCTCTGCTATAAAAGCTGGTGTAACCATCTTGAATTTTTGCAGGGGTAGAGAGGTTGACGGTGGAAAGGTCCAGCACAACTCAGGCCCACCTGGTTCTTCTGAATGGCGAAATTCCTGGTGTAGAAGCCAAAGCCTCGCTGGGAGGCTGGGACTTCCTCCACTGCCTGGCTCTCTACGAACGACCGGATCTCTGTCAAAAGAGTTGCTGTCCCAACCTGTGGGCGTGGAGGAGGGAGGAGAGGCTGGGATAGGAAGGCGGTACCCCGTGGATACTACGGAGAAGATCCAGGGGTCCGGAAAATTCTGGCACCATAATTGTGCATGGAGAGCAAGCCTGCCCCCCACGGGAGACATTTGGACCCGGAGGGGCGCGTCATGCCTTCTTTCCCTCGAAGGCCGACGCTGAGGAGGGGGACTGGAAAAAGATCTTACTCTCAAACCCCTCCTACCCCCCCGGCACCCCTTTGTTGTTTGCGTCGGTTCTGAGGCGAGCAGTCCTGCTGCCTGGATCTGCATTCCTCGAAGCCGCAGAACCCTCCATATGCAAGACCCTTATCCGAGCGCTGCCGAGATTGACGTTTGTGAGCTGTTCTTGTCCAGCACTTCGTCCGTAGAGAAGTGGAAGAGGTTTCCCTCCCTCCCTCCCTCCCTCCCACCCCCCCCCCCCAGCCCACTCGAACGGTAGATGCGCTCCTGGACATCCGGGTTCAATTTCGTTGCCCGGAGCCAGTCTGTTCTCATGTCCGTGGATATGCAGATGGCACGGCCCGAGTTATCAATATGAGCCACTGGATTCCATGAGGTCATCGCCACGAGCTTGGCTTCCGCTAGCCCAGTCTTAAAGCGTGATTGGCACTGGGTGGGGAGTTACACAAGGAAGTCTGCAATTTCCCGCCAGAATGTTGGTTGGCGGCAGCCAGCATGGCGTCTGCATTGGCCTGACGCAGGGGCAATGAGGCGTGGGAGTAGATCATCCTGCTGTATGCCTCCAAGATCTTCTCCTTGCCTAGCAGCGCCGCAGAGGAGGCGGCTGAGGACGACTGAGGCTTGGCATATAGTGATGCCGCAGCGATCACCAAGGAGTGTGGCTGCCGATGGGTCGAGAGCAAGAGTATCCTCCTCCATCTGCCTGTAATTGGTGTCCAGGCATCGATTGACCGGCTGGACTGAGTGGGGGCTTGAGCCAATCCTTCTCGGCCAGGGAGACTACATCGGTTTGCAGTGAAATGCGCATGCTGGCAGAGGGGCGTCTTGTGAGGACTTCAGCCAGAACCCCCTGTGCCGGCTGTTCATTCTTAGGTTGGGGGAGGCCCAGGTACTCCGCCAGGCCAGCAAGACGTTCATGGAAGGCCCTGGCCGAGTATGGCGTGTCCGGATCCTCCTCCTCGTCCGTATCCTGAGGATCTTGTGGAGGAGGAGTAGATGGCACCATAGGCTGGGGTACAGGGACCACAGCCGGAGGCTGAGGAGGCAGCAAGATGGCTCTGGAGCCGGCTGCACCGGGGCTAGGGGGTGGGGGACTGAGTCCTTGATGATAACCCATCTGAGGAGACCTCATGAGGCCGAGGAATTTCTCGAAGAGCAACTCCTCACTGGCCAAAGAGTCGGCAGGGGTTACCGACAGGGTAGCGGGGGCTGCTGGAGCCGCTGCGTACCCAGTCCATATGGACGCAAAGGAAAGTTGCCCAGCGCAAATTAAGGGTAGATTGTAAGCCATGTATCTGGTTGAGGACAGTCTCACCTTGACACTTTCGTCGCCAAATTTGTGGAATAGTGGACGGGTGCCCTTGCTGGCGCGGCAGCCATTTTGTCGAGGTGCCTGCGACGTGTTGCTCAGCCCACTGGGCCCGGCCTTGTCCAAGACTCTTGCATCTGGATCACGAGGCCTACCCTGCTCCTCGGGCCTCGGCCCAGTAGGTGAGACACCCTCGATCCGGGGTTCAGTAGAGCTGCGTTTTTGCGCCCCCCCCCCCCTCGGAAATATTGGCGGTATTAGGGCATAGCCCCTCGACCCATTGTGCCGGTAAAAGGACATAGCACCTCGGGTGTAGACCCGGTACAAGAACCTTCTGGTCCCTGAACAATGCCCAGGAGGATCCGAGGATCCCTAGACCCAAAGGCCGGTAGCTGTAGCAGCCTCGGTGCACGTACCGGTGGGAGCCCCTGGCCGGTCCCTCCCGCGCAGGAGAGTCCCTGGGAAGGAGTCTCCCTTGCGGGGTGCACTGAAATCTATTGGCCCTACCTTGGGCCTGGTTCGATGCTTCACGAAGTTCTTGAGATCCTCTGGAGGAGACCTCTGGAAGAGCTCCCTCCACCTGGCTAGTCTGTTCTTCAGCCCTTTCGAGGACAGTCACACGCCGAACATAATTACCAACCGTGGTCTGGGCCAAGGCAACGTGGGCATGGGGGTCTGAAGTTGGGAAAGAGCCTGTTGCAGGATGGACACCTGCTGAACCCTGTAGAAGTCGACATGCGGCAGGGAGGAGCGTGACGCCTTAAGACACAGTACCTGAATGATAGATAAGACAGAAAAGACAAAGAAGTATCCGCGCATGGAATTACATGGCCGAAGCCAAACCCAGGAGCGCTGGTGAATTCGGCCTGTTCCCGTCGATGGGGAAAAGGGGACTGAGGTGTGGCAACGGAGGGCCGAGTCAGGGCCGCGCATGCTCCCTGGGCCGCGCGCCTCTAAATTTAAAGGGGAAGAAGGTTTTTTTCTGTTGAAAAAGGTTCCATCTCCAGTCCCTTGGAAGGGACGCCCGTACAGTATGGAGTTGAGAGAAGCGTGCCTATTAGCGTGCCCTAATTGAACCGACTAGTGTCCTGAATAGGCTCCCTGCGCTTAGTTCAATTTAGAAGTGTACACGAGAGCATAGAGGTTAGAAGCGTGCCTAAATATCACTTCTGCGCAAAGTCCAAGTTAGAAGTATACCTAATAGTATACCCGTGTAATGTAGAATCTAGAACTGTGCCTAATAGTCTAATATCCTCTCTATACAAAATTTGAATCTAGTGATAGACAGAATATCTTCTCTATACAGAATTGAATCTAGAGGCAGACCTAATATCTCTGCGTACAGTTGAACCTAGAAGTGCACCTATTAGTCTAATATCTGTGTAATGTAAAATTTAGAACTGTGCCTAATAGTCTAATATCCTCGCTATACAAAATTTGAATCTAGAGGTAGAATACTATCTCTGTGTGCAGTTGAATTTAGAAGTGTACCTAATAGCCTAATACCATCTCTGTGTGTAGTCGAACCTAGAAGTGCACCTAACAGTCTAATATCTGTGCAAATTGAACTACAATTAGAAAGCCCACCTAAATTCCACCTAAAAAGCTTGTACCAAACATGAATACACCCACTCCAGCAGCGTTTGTCGGTAACTACCACCGTGGACCGCCCCCACTCCCCAATCCGCCTTCCCTACCATCCCCCTTCCCAAATCATCCCACCCTCCTTCGCATTCCGTACCATTCCCCTCTCCAAACACCAAGCCAGAGGGGCACGATGGCGAGCCAACCACCCTAAGACCACTCCTCCCCCAAGCCCCACCACTGACCACCCGTTAACCAAACCCGCTCCCCTCACTATCACACCAGCCACACCCCGCCCTGCCATCATCCACCCCCGCCTTGCCCACAAACCCCTGCCACCTTCCCCCACCGACCGCACCCTTTGCCCTCCCTAAAAACTGCACGCCTAGCCCTAGCAAGAACAGAAGCCTCATCCCTCTCCGTCTATTACCCCCCCCTACCCTTTCTCACACACCAATCACAACAAAGACACTAAAAAGGAAACGTACCCTGTCCCCCTCATTCTCTCAGCTCTCTTCGCCCCCGTCTCAAGCCACCACCTCTTTCCCCCAATCACCACCTCCACCCCTTGCCTCAACCTTCCTGAAACCCCTCTTTCGATTTCTCACCAACTGCAACTGAAACTCCTAACCGCCCACACCCAACCTTCAAATCCCCAGGGCCATACCCAATCACCCTAACACGCATCCATCCACTCCCACCCAAAACCCGCCAACCGTTCTGCTCGCCCGCTTCCCCCCTCCCCACATCATCAACCATCCTACCCATCTCCGTCTCCAGTAGCCCCAACCCCCTTTGCGCTCCAGCTCCGACACTAACCTCACCTACCAAAGTGAAATGCATCCTATTTAAAGCCCAATCCGTAGCAAGAAACAGACACAGCAGCTTTGACCTCCTCGCCTCTGACAAACCAGACCTGGTTTTCATCACTGAAACTTGGTTCTCTGAAGCCTTCCTCCCCAATCGCCAATGAAGCCTTACTCCCCCCCAAACCCACCCCCCCACCCCGACTACTCCCTCATAACACTAAACCGTCCAGCCAAAGGTGTAGGAATAGCATTATTCTTCAAATCGCACTTCCGCACCTCAATCATCGACAACCAACCTAGCATTCCTTCCTGTGAATCACTCCTCGTTAAACTATCTCTCCCCATCGCTCTCACACAACTTCCTAATGATCTACAGACCCCTTGGTTACGATAGATAATTCTCAAACAACCTCTGCGACTCTATTGCCACCTTTCAACTAAACCATCCCAACCTCACCCTCCTTGGAGACTTCAACATATGGCTCGACATCCCCACCAACCCTATGACTCACTCTCTGGTTGACGGTCTAGACGCAATTAACCTCCAATCCCACATAAACGGCCCGATTCACTATAAAGGACACACTCTAGATGCCATCTTTAGCTCCCACAACCAAATACAACTAAACCCCCCCCCCCCCCACCCCTATCATCTGGTCTGATCACTTCATTGTTTCTTTCGCCATTCTCTCACCTGACCCCCCTTCCCGTACTTGAAGCTGAACCTCCGAAGCTACGCAAATGCTGGAAAAAACTAATAATCGTTCCTGACCTAGCCGACGCACTCCTCCAGTCTCACCACCTATCTGCCGACCCAATAAACAACCCCCCCCCCCCCCCCCCCCGACGCCTTTGACACATGGCTCAACTCCTCACTAATGCGGCTCACATCCTCCTGCAAACCATCAGCCCGCCGTGGCCTGTTCCCTAGATGGTTCACACCTGAACTGAAGACCACTAAACAACTATATAAATACCTAGAACGCAAATGGCAGAAAGACAAAACCAAAGAAAGAGTAGAACTACCTTGACCCGACACCTTCACCAGTACAAGGCCGAAATCCGGAAAGCAAAAAAAGCCCACTACAACTCCCGAATCCTAAACTGCCAAAACCCCAGCAAAAAACTTCACAAAATCATCTCCGAATTCACCAAACCGGCATGCACTACGACCGTCCAGACCCCCTCTCAATCACTGTGCGATTCACTCTCTCCACTTTCATACCACGGCTCTCGAAAGAACAAATGCTCTAACCACCAAACTGGTGGTCTTACATCCACCAGGCAACCCTCCCCCCTTACCGGCCAACCTACCGCACGCGACCACTACGCAACCAATGTTCGAATCCTTTAGTCCAATATCACCAGACCAATTTCTCAAACTTCTATCTGCCCGCAAACCATCCGGCTCTCCCCTAGACCCTTGCCCGGCCACAACCCACAAAGAAATCTTAGCTTCGACCTACGCAGGAGAACACGCAAGATCCATCATAAATGACTCCCTTTCCTCAGGTATCTTTCCCGACGCATTCAAAACGGTTCATGTCAAACCTCTAATAAAAAAACCTTCCCTCGACCCTCTCGAGCCCAAGAACTACCGCCCCATCTCAAACACCAGGTTCCTTGCCAAACTCAATTGACCGAACCGCCTACTCCCAACTAAATGCCTTTGTTGAAGCCAACAATCTCCTAAACCCCGCACAATCAGGTTTCAGAGCCCATCATGGAACTGAAACCACCCTTACCTCAATCTGGGATGAACTTACAATAACGCCAGACTCCGCGGGATGCCCCGCATTAATCCTTCTTGACCTATCCGCTGCCTTCGACACGATCAATCACTCAATCCTCCTTGACCGCCTCCACTCCCTAGGAATTCGTGGAACTGCTCTTAAATGGATAGCTTAATTCCTCAAAGATCGGTACCAAATAACGATACTCTCCACCTATTCCTCCCAAGCCCGACCAGTCGACACGGGAGTCCCACAGGGAGCATGCCCATCTGCTCTCCTGTTCAATCTCTACTTGATCACCCTCCCACCAATAATTATTTCACACAACATCCTGTGTTACAACTACGCTGACGACAACTAATTCTAAAACTCCTGAACTCAAAACCCAACTGCCAACCGGACCTCGCCTCCTGCCTCCTTGACATAGAGCTCTGGACAACCCAAAGCCACCTCTTGCTAAACCCCTCCAAAACTGAAATCATGGTATGTGGCAACTCCAAACTTCTTCCACACCCACTACCCTGGCCACCCGCCATGAGCAACTCACCAACCCCCTCTAACTCAGTGAAAAACTTTGGATGCACCCTTGACGCCGACCTAACACTCTCGCGCCAAGTCAACAACGTCTCAGTCCTGCTACTACCACCTTAAAACCCTTAGACGCATCTTTCCATATCTCTCCTTTCCAAACAGACTCTCTGCGGTCCAATCAGTTGTCATATCAAGACTTGACTACGCAAATCCCCTCTCCCTCAGAGTCCACGCTTACCAACTGAATAAACTTCAAAGGGCACAAAACGCCACAGCCAAACTGCTACTTGCGCTCGGCCCAAGAGACCACATCTCCCCTGCCCTTAAGACTCTGCACTGGCTCCCAGTGGCCCGAAGGGTGACTTTCAAAACCTTATACATCTCCCATCGAGCACTGCATAAAACAGGGCCTCAATATCTTCAAGACAAGCTAAAACCCTACCACCCTCAACGCACTCTAAGATAAAGCTCAGCCGGCCTCCTAGTCATACCTAAGACAAACTCAGTCAGGTTAGGCGGATCATCATTCTCAGCCTTGGCCCCCCACGCTGTGGAACGCACTCCCACCCCACATCCGCCTAACCGAAGATCTAATGTCTTTCTGCAAACTACTGAAAACCTGGCTCTTCCCCCTAAAACCAACCCGTACGCAAACTAACCCAAACAGTAACACCATCTCAATGACACCTATCCAACTATTAGATGCGAGAAATCGACATCTAATAACTGCCTATATAAACTAAAAAGACAAACAGAATTGGACGGAACGGGCAACGCATGTGGATGAAACACGTGACATGTGGACTGAACGTATGAAATATGTGGATAATACAGATGAAGTATGAATATGATGCAGATGAAATATGTGGATGAAGTACATAAAACTTAGATTACACGGAGCAGATCGGGGCGCATGGAATGGACGTGGTGCATGGAACAGACGGGGGCGCACAGAATAGCATGACATACACGGAATGGTTTGGAGGGCACGGAACATCTGAAGAGCATTGAAAAGAACGGTCTGAGTGCTTAAAATGGTCGTAATGCACAGCACAGTCCGAGTACAAGGAACGGATGGAGTAAGCACGATCTCAAGCACCTACAGTAAACCTCCATTTTCACATCCCACGCTTACTCTCTTCTTTACATCACCACTCAAATAGAACACAGCGATACTATGACACCATTCGGTATAGCTGTTCTCATACCAACATCTGCCTCAAACTCCCAAGCACTCACTATAATCACTGTTGGTTACACACACCCCCCAGCCAGGCGTTCTCCTCAGGCCCGACGCAGCCACAATCTATCTGGATAAATCATCCCAGAATGAACACATACTATTGACCTCTCAACCACCACACCTACCGTTAAGAAGCAGCTACTTCACGAATGCCACACCAGCTGCACACATATCCGGTACTCACACGCACCTTTGACTCTCTCGACTTTCTACGGACTTGAACTTCGGTTCCCAAGGGTGTTCAACCTACCAGCGCCTTCATACCAATGATACATAAGGCGCTATATAAATGCAAAGTAACATAACAGTAAAGGGGACGGACGCAAGAGTAAAGCATGTGCAACCACAGAGAGAAACACAAGGTGATCCCAACAGTTTGGAGACGTTGAAATCTGAAGGGAAGCCGCGAGGCAGGGCTATTTATACAAGACGTCCTATTGGTGTGGTCGGCGGACCCAAAAAGAACATTGATGGCACACTAAGTGTCAAAGTTTTCCATAGGAAAACGCAACGTTACAGTTACCGAGATTTGCCAGCCTGACAACTGGAAATATTCACAGCATGTGAATCCATGAAAGACTCAATGCTGGAGAACTTTAATTCCTCCCCTCCTTATACTTGGCGCCACCACTGCCATCAACTTGATGAAAATCCTCTGGGCAGAGGTGAGCCCAAATTGCAGAAGTCAAAACTGATAATGCGAAATGACAACTGCGAACCTCAGGTACTTTCTCTGCTTGTGGTGAATAGGCACATGGAAGTATGCATCCTCAAGGTCCAATGATATCCAATACTTGAGCTGGAGGGCCTGAAGGATCTGAGAAAGAGAACCATTTAGAACTTGTTCTTCCTGAGGAACTTTTTCAAGTATCTCAAGTCCAAAATGGGTCTCAATCCTCCGTCGTTTTGGGGGGTCAAAAAGTAAGGAGAGTACCACTCCCTGTTACTCTCAGTCACAGGTACTGGCTCTATAGCACCTTTCTCTAGCAGACTGGAAATCTCCTGCAAGAGGTATGAAACTGGAATTTTGTCTGAGTGTTTCCCCAGTGCATGATAGACGCCTTCTTAAAAAGGAGAGGAAGTAACCCTGGGACACTAAGGCCCAAACATAATTGCCTGCCATTCTTCCAAATGCTGACCTTGCCTGCCCCCCCCCCCCCACATCCCCCACTGACTTTCTGTGGACTAAGGCCTCAGAGTGGTTTTGGGCCAGCTGAAACAGCAGATGAAGGCAAGGTAGCTGCTGCCTGGGCAGACTTTGCACCTCTTCCTCGTCCACCACGAGGGAATTGTTTTTGGCCTCTGACTGGCCTGGCGTCTTGCTCACAAATGAGTAGTAATGAAAAGTCATACCTTTCCATCACTGCAGTCGGATGGGAAGATTGAGGTTGTCTTATAGCGGCACTAGAACTTGGCTGCAGCCTTAACTTTTCAATACTTCCATCCGCCTTGTTGCCAAAAAAGGGCATGTTAAGAGGTCTGGGCTGCATATCCGGTGCGACCCAGACTTCAGTAAACATGTAAATCTACATGTTACTGTGCCCGCCTTCACTAGCAGAGTCCAACCCGATTGGAGGTACTCTCACATTGCATCCTTTCCATCCTTTACAATATTAAGGAATCCCTCCATTTCTTCCCCTTCAGGGATATGATCAGCCGCCATCGAAAACACATCCCACAAAGTGGATGAAATTGGCCAGAGCGCAAGTGGTGTTAGATTTAAGGGCCATACTACAAGCCGAAAAACCCTTTTGCTAGGGTGTCAAAGCGTTTGTCGCCTTTGTCGGGAGGGATGTCAGTGTAAGCTGCTGCCCTAGAAGTGGAAGTGGCAGCTTGCACAACCAGGCTCTATGGGGTAGGGTGCCTTCAGAGGAAGTTGGGGGTCAATGCTGTATGGCTTCTATTTCTTTGCCAGCATTTTTTTTACAGCTGGGTTGGTGTCGGGTGGCTCCTAGTTCGCCAACACTTTTTTAAAGTGCAGACCGAAATGGTAGGGTGCTTTTGTGGACCTTTGTCAAGTCCATCTAATAAGTCATCCTGCTCAAAGCCAGTAGCAGGTCTCCCACATCCAAGGTATTCCATGACCATATTCATTAATTGTACAATGCTTCAGCGTGCTCAATAGGGTCAGTTGAAGCAAAATCAAATCTCAGACGAATTGTCCAAGCCACTTTCGCTCTTTAAGCTCTCAAAAATATTTAATCCTGGACTCTGACACTAAAGCTTCTGGAACATTCGGTGTCCCACATTAAAAGGCAAAAAAGGTGAAGAGTCCTGGTCTGAGAGTTCTTGGGCAAAGGCTTAAAGCATTTCTCCACACCTTTTGACGGCAATGGCTTAAGACTGGCTCAACCCACGACTCGGGAGTTTGAGGGCTGAGGAACAGCCTCTGCGACACCTTGAGGGGACGATTGGTTTCGGCCCGGGCTCGAGGGCCTGCAAGCTTTAGCCCGCTTGGACTCCACATTGGCCTTGGCAGGTGCAACAGCGTCATGACCCTTCACCATTTGCTTCAAAGGGGCCAGGCCGCTTTTTTGAAAGATTTGTCATCTGGAATGTCTCCTATTCAGCTTTTGAGACTGACCTAGCCGGGCAGGCCACCCTGCTCTCAGGAGAAGAGTCGGTGGAGGAAGATGGGGACCTACGATGCCTCATTTTCGATAATGTCCTTGACGAGTGACTAGAACTGCTCTAATCGAGAACGTTTAGTACCTTTTTGCTGCGGCTCACCTCTTGAACTTCGTTCATCCGACGATCTTTTCAAGAGCGTTGTGGAAGGGGACTTCTGAAGGCCGCAGCAAGTATCCACATTCTTTCCTCAAGTGCCTTCTTCGTCATAGATTGACAGCCGCAGTCTGAAGTTGTATGGCTATTGCCAAGACACCATAGACAAATGCAGTCAGGGTCTGAGAGACAACTTTAACCCACACACAATGCATTTCTTAAACCCGGTCTTGTGGAGTGCGGGGGGGGGGGGGACTTTTTTTTAGAATAACCGCTGTGTAGTATTCTTAATAGGAATGTTCTTTAAATCATGTCAAACTACAGTGACACTTAAGTCAGAACAAATGCACACAGAAGTAGGCATTTAAAAAGTTACGATGAGGACTGGGTGACGACAGCTGAATGAATGGAGCAAGCAACGAAGAAATAAACTCATGAGAGTAGTGCGCAAAATACACAAAAGGGGTCTGGTGGTGGGGGGGGCGGGGAGGGGACTGTTGAAACTGACATTTGTGATTAGCAGCAGAAGTACATAAGCCAATGATCGAGAAACGCACACTTTATGATTTAACCACCTACTATGGTACTGGATGGGAGCAAACCATTTTCTGCTAAATGCACTTTAAAAGGCTAAACATCAACTTCTTGCAGAGATGACCAAACATACCTTTCATTGAGTACATCATGTATCGCAGTCAAGATGTTATCCAGTTGTTTTACCAGCACCTGCAAAGGATAGCGTTTATTAGCTAGGTTATTAAATCAAGCTAATATGTTACATTGAAAAACTGAAATAATTAAATCATGAAAATCCAAGAACGAGAAAACACTTGTTTAAGAGAACACAGAGGTTACTCACCATAAACTGGAGTCCAACATTCTTCAAGACCTGTGGGCATCTCTGCTGGATGGACAGGTCCATAGCACATCCAAAGCACAAAAGACCAGACTATGCAAACCTACACTACACGCATGCCCTGCCAAATTCACTTCTTCAGTTCCCCAGGCATTTCAGAACAGACTAGGATGTATATGCTTGTCTGGAGTAAACCATCGATGTCTTCCCCTACCTAAACACATGCGATTACTAGTGCACTTGAGAAATATGACCAATCTTGCTTGACTTATCTATTTTCTATTCAAATTAGACTCCAGCGCGTGGTTGGTCCAGATTATTGCAAGCTGTACACTGTAAAATAAAAGACGGCACCTACAAGTGTGCCACTTTCACAACTCGACACCCCACAGATTGTTTTCTGCCAGTGTACAATGTCCTTCTTGGGGGATTAGGAAATAGGGAGAATACCATCCTCTGTTCCTCTCCATCACAAGCACTTGTTCTCTAGCAAGTTTCTCTAGCATGGTCACCATTTCCTGCAACAGGAATGGATCTGAAACATTTAGCTAATGGTTTCCTGGGGGATGATCCAGAGGTCTTTATAAAGGGGAGGCAGTCCCACAGGGCAAATGTAAACTTTGCAAGGGCACATGTGGATTTAGCAGACTTTAAAGCCATGCAGCTTGCAGAAACGACTTTCTTTACCCAAGAATCAATGCATTTGTCAGCCCTATCAGAGTGTATGGTTAGGTACACAGCTTTCTTGGAGGCAGATGTAGATAGATGTTTGTACTACAAGGCTTTCCAGAGTTAGATGTATTGAAAAGGTAGCCAGGGTCGCGATTAGATGGCCTGTATTTTTTTCCTTCAGTTTTTTGTCTGCCAGGCTGAACTCGAGCCTCCCGGTTTGCAGCAACCATTTTTTGCAATGCCACATGGAATGGTTAATATAGGGTCATATTGAGGACCTCTGTCCAACATGTCAGTCAGGTCGTCTTGTTCAAACGCAGGAGCTGGTCTACACCATCCCAGGAATTCCACCACTCTGGACATCAAGCTTCTGTAAGACGCATCTGCATGATCAGCCAGGTCCGGTTTCCCAAAATCTAGTTCTGGGGAGGTGTCTACCCCCACTAGCTGTTTCTAGGGAGTCATGTAGTTCCCTAACCCTGGTCTCTTCTGAAATTAAACATTCTGGTAGGTAAGTATTGTTTTGAATACTTTGGAGTATCCAATTGGAGCCCTCATATATGTATGTTGGGGATCTAAAGAAATCTTTTAGGTAAAGGTTTATAAACCTTTTCCTGGCTTTTTTGTGGTAAAGGCGTCCAAGAATGTACAATCAGCGTCAATGGCTTGACTTTGGTCTTGTGCTTCGAGGGACTTGACCCTCGACTTGACTGTTTCTTCGACGATTTGTCGAAGACTCGAGTAGTCTTAGGCTTATGACCTAGGCTCGAGGGCGCGCAGCATTTTGCCTTGCCCTCATGCTGGTCATCGACCGTAGCATTGCCACTTTTCTTGTGCTTCGTGGAGGACTGGGCCTGATCCTTGAAGATTTGGCACATCTTCCTTAAGAGTTCCCACTCCTCTTTGGACGAACATTTAGTTGGGCAGACTACGCTCCTTTCTTAGGCAGATGACAAAAAGAAGGTGATCTATGCCTTCACTTTGATTTTTTCAATGACGAGAAGAGTTTGCTCCTTGAGTGGGACTTATTTTTTTGTGAGGAGAGGAATCTCGACTCATGGGATGAACAAAATTTAGATGAGTGGACAGATTTGGGGACAATCCTACCCACCGACAGTTTAGCTTTGCGCTCTTTCAAGGCCTTACCCGTCAACAGGATCGACAGTCTGTTACATGCTAGACGCCCAGGCACCAGATACATATCTCATGTGGGGCCGCAATGGACATTTTGACGATGCATTTTAGGCACTTCTTGAAGCCCGTGTTCGGAGCTGAAGACGAGGCCATTTTCGATACTTTTTCCTAAGAAAACTTAAGCATGCCATAATTCTCAAAGCAATCACATTTGTGGAAAAACTGAACTGAAGCCAATGGACACTGCGTGTGGTATATGTCCTAGACAGTGACGTCCGCCAAGATGGAGGCCTTCGAAGGACAATGAGTCGACCGTCTCGGAGCACAGCTCCCTCTGCCGAAGGAATGTTTTTTCCGAAGCAGCTCAAGCTGAAAATTAAGATATCATAAGATGAGGAATACGTGACAGGACAATCCATTCGAAAGGCTTTTGTTGGCTGATGGACCACTGCAAGTGCCCAGGGTTTAGTACCAAATGTAGCTATTTTTTCAGGATTTGGACAGTAGAAAAATGATAAGCTCTGGTTGTCCAGGTTGCGGAATGTACTTTCTCCTTTGAAATGGAAAAGCATGGTTTTACAAAAATCGATTGAACAGCTTCACTCTCACGGTTACAAGTTGAAATGGTAGTAACTGACAGACATGCAAGCATAGCCAAAGTAATGACATAAAATGCAATATTTAGCATAGCCAAAGTTATGATGGAACATTAAATGTTTGATAGGTGCCAAATTATTGACCAAGAAAATCAATGCTGCTGGGGAACAAAAGGGTCCTCAGCCGCTACTGAATTTTTCAGTCAATAAGCAATAATCTATGGTGGAGTGCATGAAATTGTAAATGGCAATTCTGTGCCATAACAGAAAATAAATATCTGCGGGACGAAAAAATACCCTACTAGGTCCTGCATACATCCTCCACTTAACAGAACAGAACACAAGGAAGACATTGTTGGAGCTTGCGTCTCTGCCTCATGGTGCTTGCAAAGACGTTCTGTGATAAAGGGATTCACTAAAGGTTTGGAGTGTCTTTTTCAAATTTTGCCACACGGGATCTAGAGGTATTCCACAGCATTGGTCTAAAAGACCACCCCAAAAGATTTAATTTTAACATTGATGAGATCGAAGCACAGACCAGGTTGGCCGTCTTGGCTCACAATGAAAATGTGTATAGGGAATAGATCAGAAATGGGGCAGGTGCCACAAGAGCAGGAGTCGTAGTAGTAGTAGTAGTAGGGCTTAGCTTTGCAAACAGGAAATAGTGGGTTGCCAAGCTAATACACAAAAATATTTAATTCAGAGAATTAAATCCTGGCAATGACAAGTCACAGTACTGAAACAGAATTGCATCGACAAGCTAAATAACTGTCACTGCACACAAAGAACGACCGAAGTCAGCCATTGTCCCTCAATTTGGCATCCAATTTAAGTAAACATTTGGTGTGCTGTACTTTATATATTTTGCAAAATTAAAGCCCCATCTGATCAACTAATCATATAATGCATTCTGTGTTCACTGTGTGTGCATTCAATATACCCAACATGTGTAGCATTTGCACAACTCATTGGGGAATATCAGTCATTTTATTTAAAATGACCTACACATTTCCATAAAATACATATCAGTTTAAAATCGTAAAGTACCTTGTGAGTACAAAAATTAACAATTAGTAGTCCGTATATCACAAGTAATATTTTATAAATGTGTTGAGCGGCATGGAGTTCATTTACACCAGTTAAACCACGCAGAAATCAAAAAGTTGCGACCGGCACAGTTTGTGGGGGTGTATTAGTGTTTTTCAGGAATTATGCTGCCCACTCATCTGTGGTCCCTATGTCCCAATGTCTTAATGTTGTTCAAATCCCCGTTTCTAAAGCAGGCAATACAGGGGCGCAAAATGGACCACTAATCAAAAAGCAATTTGCACTATTGCCGGATTGCCATTTGCCGATATGTTTAACCAAACAATAAGATTTTAAATTGGTATTCATATGCAAATGTTTCTACGGGATGGTAATCCAAGTCAGAAAGTTTAAAAAAACAAAGCAATGGCCATTCACAATCATATTGCTCCCAAATGAGTTAAAAGGGCCATAATCATTCTTCAAATGCCACTTTTATGGCAACAAAAATTGTTTTAGATAGAAAAAGCATCGGTATGGCAGAGGTTCCCACTCTGGATGACCCTGACTTGCCCTAATGCCCCAAATAAAATTCCTGCATATCTTCTGAATAATCGATATGTACCACCAATACAGGCCTCAATTGTGCTTCAAAATTGAGAAATTGTAAACCTAATTTGGAATAAATTCAAAAAGTGGGAACTTTGTTTTGGCAAAAGTAGCCATTTTATTTTTAAATCTCTTAACCCAAGACTGCAAATGACTTGGGCCCCCAAAGCTGAAACACATACAGGACCACAGTGAGTGATCTTGCGACTTGTAAACATCCAGGGCAGGTCAAACTGCTCTAGATGTGTATATATAACAGCAAATGATAATGAACATATTTGGGTGAAAGACAACAGCATTCTACATAAGTACCAACTGCCATTAGAATGCATCCTAATTACCCCCCCCCCACTTCCCCAGTAACCAAAAAAATAGTCACCTGGAGAAGGACTTCATAGTTGAATTTGATAACGCATAACAAATGAATATATTTGTGACTCCATTGCAATAGTTTGTGGTTATTTATTTTTTTAACAAAAGTTCCTGTCTGGCAAAACTTAGGAAAGCCTACCTTGCATGAACAGGTTACACTTCAGTTTGGCCTGTACTACCCAAAGGTATGGTAGCAATGGACGAGCAGCCTGGCTTAGTCTATGGGGTGGGTTTGGGTGGGGACTTGCAGGGGGGTTTCCCCCCCGCATATATGTTACAATTGACCTTCACAATTCAGTCAATTGTGAAAAGGTCAATTGTAATTCCAACAGTTGTAAAACGAACAATTCGTATACAACCGTAAACAGAACTCCGAGCACACATTGGTTAAAGAAAACACTGATACTGTTGAGTGATATGCAAATAGATATTAAATACACTAAGGCACACTGATCTTCTAAGTTCAGGTAGGTAGAAAAACACAGTATAAGATCACTTGGAATATTTGTAAAATAGATAAACCATAGGTTTCCACAGGTAAGTATGTTCAAAATAGTTTATTTGGTTAACAAATAACTCAACCAACTTGAAACATGCAAACTTTTAAAACTTTTTATAACTTTATAACTTTATAACTTTGACCCCAGCCGTTATTAAGAGACCAACCCTATCTGGTATGAGTCACTCAAAATTCAGGAGGGAGCAGTGACCAGGCAGGAAGGCAAAGTACAGTGTTCAAAGAGCTAGTTTCCAGCAGGATTTACTACTGTTGCAGTTAAGTAAAAGTGTTGGTTAAAAAGAAGCTCAGGGAGGTTATGGTGAACCCCCTGAAGGATTGCTCCAAGGACCAGTGTCCTAAGACAAGCAGTTTTACCGCAAGTGCACAATGGGTTGTCCACCCCAATGTAACTATGGGGGGACCTGGGATGGTGCAAAATGCAAGTTATGTGCAGCCCCCCAAAGTCACAGGATCAAGCAAGCAGGCTCCAGGTAAGTCGTACCAGGAGGAGGACAGTACCTTCGAATGAAGAAGCAATTGCTGCAGGACAGTTCCAGCGGTGAGGCAACAGTAGAGCCGGTCACAGGTTGCTCTGTCTTGGCAACAGGAGCCTGGTGCTTCGGTGGATCGGGCTACAACTCTCGTGCAGACAGACTCCCAGCAAAAGATCTTTGCTGTTCTGGCTTGTTGGCGTGACTTGTCGCAGTGGTCAACTAGTCTCAGTCCTCGCCTCTGGTGAGGGGACTTTTGGGAGCAAATTCAAGTTGGTGCAAGTCTAGGAGGATGCCCTCGAAGTTTCAGGTGAAACACTGCTTCTGGCGACGATGCACAAGGATGCAGTACAGGACTCCGTATATTAGGAGGTTGCAGGCTGCGGAGGTCGCAATTCTTTCAGGAATGGTGCAAATTGTAGTTCGACTGGCGGTCGTTGGAAGTGCTGGTGGGATCTAGCTTAGCCCTCCTTCAGAATCTTCTGTTCTAGTGGTCGACAATTTCAGCTCCAGGACCTCGGAATTTATCCAGGAACAGTGCTGAGTCCACCAATCATATCCCATTCAAACATGGGAGATGATTGTCCACTGTGGACAGCCAGTCTCCCAGTCTGAACTGCTTTCAGTCAGGCACCCTGCAGGACAAGGGAGTTGGTCACCTCCCCCACTTCCGGTCCTGCCAGTCACTCAGACCCTTTGCATGCTTTCCTTTGGGAGCAGGAGAAGACAAAGGGACAAGAGAACCCTCCCCGCCCAGATAGGTATACGGACCCAAAAAGGACTGGTCATGTTCAGTGCTTAAAAAAGTAAGACTATCATTTAGGGCAATTGGTGTCTCCATCACTGGCTGCACAAGGCAGCCTGCGATAAAAGTTGATAACAAGTAGTGCAAAAGGTACACTGTCACCAGCCTGAACAGAGAAAATTGTCACAGTAACAATTTGTTACTGGAGACTCAAGAAAAGTGATGCATTGTCTGCCCTTAAACCTCTACTTATCTCGAAAAATACAAATTAAAAAAAAAAAAAAGGATACAAAAGTATCCCCTTGCCATGATGACTTTAGGAGCTAGTCAGGGAAATAAAGTATTCTTAGAAGGTGCTGTGTTCAACATTTTAAAATTGTAGATGCCAAAAAGTTGAAGGAAGGTAAGACTTCAAATAGAAATACCAAAAAGTGGTCCAAAAGGTTCCATTCACCAGAGTAAAAAAGGTAAGTGAGTGTGGGGAAAAGGTTGCCACTCGCGCAGGAGAATTAGCAAAGAAATCCAGGTGTCTGGCAAACCAGAGCTGGTGGACTCAGAGTGGGAATTACACAGAAAGAAATCTACTCTAATAGTGGTATTAACCTAGACCGCAATCCTTCAGTAATTCCTGGAGCTCTTCCAATGTTTTAATGCCCATTGGTATCTTTGGAACAAACAACTGTGCCTGCATACAAGACACTACTCTTCCTACCGCCAAACAGCGGTGCATTACATTCTATTCTTGCGATTGTCCCAGCCAGGTTATTCATGCAAAGGAGAAAAAAAAATAAAAGCAACTCCATAGCTTACGTCATACTGAGGTGTACATTTCTCTCCTTACCAAAAGCTGACAGTAGCATGGTTATTTTACATGATATCAATAGTCCTATAAAACAAGAGTCCCCCCCCCCCCCCCCCCCCAACACTGCCCATAATCTCACTCTGCTGATGCTGTCAAAAGCAGTTTTAAAATCCATCAATATAATTACCTTATATACAACCATTTTTGCAACAAACCCATATTGATAAATACGTGTACCCGAGTGTCTGCAAAACCACCCCTTGGAGATCAGACATTGTTAAAACCCATTCTTTAAATCTTGTGAAAATCACGCCGCCATAAATCTTCACTGTACTGTCTTAAGAGGGACTGGATGATGGGGTGGGTTTGGGGGACCTAAGGTAGTGGGGGTGGGGCAACAAGCCTGCCCAATGCATTGGTGGGTTGGAGGTGGGGGGAGGGGGGAGATCACAGGGGAACAAGCCTGCCTGAGGTGGGGGCCATGGAACAAGCCCGCCCAGGTCACAGCAGGGGAACAAGCCCACCAGAGGATTCCTTATCTATGATACTCACATAGCAGTCCATAGTCTTTGAGATCAAGAGACCACCTACACCAGAACCCTCTGGAGGGCCGCTTTACCAAAAAGCATCATGACCTTGCAGGATTAAATTAAAAGAATTAATGTTTGGCAATTGTGTGCAGCAAGGCCCACGTAGTTGATTAGCAATTATTCAAGACCTGCACCTACCCTTTGCCGGGCAGAGGTGGCAGCAAGACCTCTGGTTGAATGAGCAAAGAGACGCTCAGGTACATCTTTCCCAGCCAGATTGTAGCATTCCACGGTGTGAAGAATGAACCACCTGGACGGTCTGATTAGCTGCCGCCATGGGTACCAGCATAGCACACAAAAATCTAGTCCGCTTTCCTAGGTGTCGCTTGGCAGAGACAGTGTAGCAAAGGGCTGGAATGGGATGCGTCTGGTGGAATCACTGAACCTTGGACGTGTGAGGCGAGGTGGGGGTGAGGGGAGGGGGGTAAGCAGGAACACAGATCTTTTGAGCAAGACTGAAATCCAGGACGACCTTAGTAAGGAAGGACGGCCTCACTCTCAAAGTGGCCATCTCGTTTGTGGAGGCGAAGGGAGGAAGAATTGGATGAAAGTAGGGCGATTTAACAGAATGCCTCAGACACTCACTCGCCTCATAGAAGTGATGGCTTCCAGAAAAATCACATTAAGGACGAGTAATCTTAATGAACATGAATGTAGGGGGCTCAAATAAATAGTCTGTCAAGGAAGTCAACACCAAGATCAAATCCCATGCAGAAAAAACAAACTGAAGTGGGGGAAACTGGTTACACAATCCCCACAAAAACAGTATAGCAGTGGGAATCGCGAAGAAAGCCCTGCCCAGGGGCTCTTTAAAAAAAAAAAAAAAAATGTTAAGACAGACATGGCACTGTTAAGGGCTAACTGGTGCTAATTTGAAGGCCCGCCCAGCCCAACAAAAAAATCCAAAACAGAGGCAGTAGGACAGGTGAAAGGTCCAGTTCTGTCTCCCAATATCAAGATGAGAATCTATGCCACCTGTGGGCAGAAATAAACAGGGACTATCCTAGCTAAAAACGAGTACAGCTTGGACGTCATCTGACCAATCCCACTCCTAGTATCTCATCTTCTAAGAAGTGAAGTGTAAAGGTTCAAGATGTTGTGGTTCGGGTGGAGAAACTGCCCCTCTGACTGGGAGACCATATGCACTCTCAATGGAAGGCACCAGGTAGGGCAGATGGAGGTCTAGAAGTTCTGGGCACCAAGTCCTCTGGGCCCAGTCCGGAGAAATCTAAATCAACTTGCAGCCAAACAAATACAGCCTCCTGAAAACTATCAGTATAACAGGAATCTGTGGTAACGCATTGAGGAGGTCAAAGTCTCACTCAAGGTCAAAACATCTCCCCAGAGCTCCATGCTGAGAAAAATCCCTGAGGCAAAACTCTTTGCACTCCCTATTGAAGCGAGAGGCGAAGACGTGCACTTAAGGAGTGCCCCACAAGGAGAAGATCTCCTGGCAGAGCACACTCTTTGGAGGGCAAAGCGCGTCTGCTCAAGGCACGCACACACACACACACACACACACACACACACACACACACACACACACACACGCTAGGAGATTCTCTGTACGAGCTAGATAGACCATGGTCAGGGACACTCGGTTCTACTGAGCGCAGAACAATCACATTGCTGCTCTGCACAAAGGATAGGACCTCAACACCAAATTATTTGCTGAGGTAATACACGACCACCATGCAGTCCATTAAAACCAGTATGCACTTCCCCAAACTGATGGGAGGAAGGCAACAAGGACCGCCCTGATCGCAGATAGCTCCAAAGTTAAAGTTTTACAGGCATCCATTTGAGACCAAAGTCTGTTCATCATAATGTGCAACAGGTGAGCGCCCGAACCCATCAAAGACATCCGTCACCACTGTCAGTTGTGGTCAAGATTGCTGAAGCAACGACCCTCTCGGAAAACCACTCTAGGACAATCATGTGAGAGCCTGTGACACAGTCAAGCTTTCAGCTTCGAAGTCGTCTGACTGGTTGCCACTGAAACTCAAACCACCGACAATGGAGCAGTCATTGAAGCAACCTCATAGCACCACCAGACTGCATAAAGACAGAGGACCCAGGAGATGCAGATACACAGAGGCCCGAATCATCATCTGGGATTGGAAAACGTGAATCATCTGGAAGAGGTTTGCGCCTTTATCAACAGAAGGCAAGGCCCTACCCAACAGTGTTCCGGACACCACCGATAAATTGGACGGATCGAGGCAGCAAAAGGTGGGACTTCTGAAGTCCAGGGAGAAGCCCAAATTGTGCAACAGGCTGCCCGTGCAGTACAGATGGGCCAACACCTGCTCTGGGAAGCAATGTCAGGTGAGCTAGCCATCCAGACAGGAAAATTAATGTATGCTTCCAGTCTTGAGGCGAGCTACAACCACTGCCATCAGTTTGGTGCCAAAGAAGGCTAAATGGCAGGACTTAATTGGTATTGGGAGGATTACACTGTAAAGATCAGATATGTCAAGTGCCGAAGATGGATCAGCATATGGAAGTAGGCATCCTGAGGGTCCAGGGACACCAACCAGCCAGATTAAGGGCTTGGAGGAATTGAACCAGGATGACCATCTTTAACACGTCCCTGCACAAGTATAAGTTCAAGAGGCTTATCTCCAGAATGGGATGCACAGTCAGTTTTTTTCGAGAACTGTAAAGGGAATAACACCCTTGCCTTGTTCTCAAAGGGCCACCTCCTCTATGGCACACTACATCAGAAGCAGCTGACCTCCCATCAGGGGAAGTTCTGGAGGCATGAAGCGTCTGCTCAGAGGATGGTCTGGCAGTAGTTGAACAAAGAGGAGACAATAATAAAGTCACGCTCTACAAGCAAGGCATCAGAAGTAATACAATTTTTTCACTGAACAGGGAGCACCTTCCCCAACTTGGTACAGTGTTTGAAGTCTCCTTCACAGTGGCTTTGTCCCTTAAATTGCAGAGGGCGCTGCTGACAATGCAATGCCCTCCGAGATCCCAGACCACCTCTTTAGTGTGCGATTGGGGGAGGGCAGGAGGAGCGGGGGGGCGGTTGATTGATTTGGAAGAATCATGGCTGCCGCTTGCCTGAAGGCACCAAAACTCCATCCTGATGAGTATAGGAGAATAGGCGCAACCAGGTGCCTCCCACTCCAGGAACCAAGAGTTGCTGCACAGCTGAGCCAAGGGACTTTGTTGAGTCTTTAGAGATGACAAAACGGGTGAAGGGAGTCAGCCTCGCCTCCATGGCGGTGATGGCCATCAGAGGGCATCTACAAGAGCTTCACCTGAGCATCTTCAGGGAACCCCCCCCCCCCGCCCCAAGATAGTCATCCAGGAGTGCCTCCTGATGAACGTACTCATATCATGCACAACTCAGTCGGCAGAGTCTAGGCCCGATTAGAAACTCTGGCATGCTGCATCAGAGATCCTGAACTAGGGTGTTAAAGCCATCCCTCAGGTCTCCACTGGGAGATTCTCAGTAGCCACTAATGGTACAGTCCAGAAACCAAACGAAAAAATGCAAGATTCATTAACTTCCCCTTGGGGCATGGCTGCCTAAAGGGAATACTTTGCACCCCCCCCCCCCCCAAGCATCCAGCTGCTTACTCCCCCATTAGGGTTCAAGGAGGGGAAGAGGTATTATGTTGGCTGTTGTATTCCTGAACCACCAAGCGCTACATGGAAACATGAGTGGAAAGAAAAGCCAGATCAGAAATTGCCAGGTGATGTTCATTGGCCAGGTTTCAGCCCACCGCAGTGACAGTCTTCTCCCCCCCAAACACCCCTCCCGCCCCACTCAGGCTTGCATGAACAGGTTTTACACTGCTGGATTGAAGGGCAGAAAGGTCGGAGGGTCTTTGTCCATAGTGTCCCTCTACTTCAACTACACTTTGGGTGCAGACAACCCTAGTGTATCCACCAGCATCACCATTTTCTGGAAAGACACACAAGGCCTACCCGTAGTTGACACCTGTAAAGACGGGGGGGGGGTATCTGTACTCCTGCCCTCTATATGGCAGAGTAGAAGCACAGAGCACCCCAGCCAAGGTTCTCTATTGTGGTAGCAATGGCCGAGCAACCAAGGCTTAAGCTCTCAGGAGGTGATGCAGGCTGGTTCTTAAGTACAGTGTAATCCCCACGCACCCACAAAGAAATATCCAGACACTAGGTTATGTCATACATATATACACAAACATATGCGATACAATACTGACTGTAATCATATTTCTGATGCTTATATCTGCTTAGATTCACATGCTGTGCATAGGCCGACATCTAGTAGAAGCTGCAGAGTATTAGTTTGTTTTTCGAAACTCAAAAATGGGCGTCGACCTGGGGTGTGCCAGTAATACTATCCCTAGTGTGACATCCACTGTACCCATGATCCTTCACGCATGTAGGACCCTCAGATTGTATTTTCTGTGACATGAGGTAGCATCGGGAGTACAGAGTCTCCAAGCAGATAGATGAGAATACTATTACAGTGAGTAACGTATCCCTTCTGAGGCTTGGGGAATCTGCTTAGATCACATGCCGTGCATATATTAGCGAGGAGTGTTAGAAGAAGGAGGTGGGATGTGAGAAGAGTCATGAGCGAACAAATGTCTTAGAACCGCTTGTCCCACTTGAGTATCTATCTGTCTTGGAATGAGTGTCAATGCAGAAGTGCTGAGTAAAGGTGTGAATAGAGTTCCATATAGCTGCTTTGCAAAGGGTGTCAAGGGGTATATTTGCAATGAAAGCCAGAGTGGCCCCAGTTCCTCTTGTAGAGTGGGCTCTTGGTGTAAAAGGCAGTGTTTTTTCTGAAAGGGAGTAACACAGCTGGATACATTTGACTATCCATTTAGAGCTGGCACATTTAGAGACCCAATCTCATTCTCTGCCTGTAGCTACGGAGACGAACAGTTGATCTGTCTTTCTTAGCGGTCTGGTCCACGTAGTAGAGGACTGCTCTTCGCACATCTAGTGTGTGTAGTTTCATCTCAGCAGAGCTTTTGGGTTCCTGGAAGAAGGCCAGAAGCTCAATGGACTGGTTAACATGGAATTTTGAAATGAACTTATGTGATAACCTAGGGTGAGCTCGTAGAACCAGTTTATCCTTATGAACAGTAAAGAAAGGATCCTGCACTGACAAAGCCTGAATTTCACTAACCCCTCTTAAGGATGTAATGGCTACTAAGAAGGCAGTTTTGTAAGTCAGGTGTTTGAGACTAGCTTTATGCATGAGTTCAAAGAGGGGGGGGGGGGAATTAGTTTAGCAAGCACCACATTAAGGTCCCACCCTGGTGGAGGATTAGAAATTGGAGGGTGGAGTCTCTTCATAAAGGCTTTGACAACTGGCTTTGACAACTGGCACCTTCCACCATGAAACCTTGTTATTGGAGGTGGTGTAGGCTGACAGCGCCGCCAGATGTATCTTGAGTGAATTAAATACCAACCCTGCATCCAGTAAGTGGAGCATGTAGGTGACAATATTGGAAGGAATGCAATCAACTGGGTTGATTTCTTTATTCTGGCACCAAATAACAAATCTTCCCCACTTATCAAAGTAACAGTGTCTTGTATTCGGTTTCCTTGATTCTTTTAGGATATCCATGCATCTCTGTGGTAGGTTGAGCTTGCCAAACTGACTTCAGGAGCCATGCTACCAAGTTCATCGAGTTGGGGTGAGGATGCACTGTTTGTCCTCCGTGCTGGGAGAGTAGGTTGTGCCAGCACGGGAGTCTGATGGGTTAGCACATTGCCATCTTGCGCAGGTGCGGGAACCAGGGTTGTCTCGCCCACATGGGAGCAACTAGGATGAGCGCCATCAATTCCCTGTGCATCTTGTTGACCACCTTCCTCATCAGAGGTTGGTGGAAAAGCGTAGGCAAACACCCCTGACCAGTTCATCCATAGGGCGTTCCCCATGAAGCCTGGCTGGGGGAACCTGGATGTGAATCTGGGGCATTGTCTGTTTTCGCTTGTGGCGGATAGGTCTATAGAGGGGAAACCCCACTGTGAGAAGAGGTCTCCCACGACATCTTCATGTAGACACCATTCGTGTTCCTCTGGAAGGGGGTCTCTGCTCAAAGCGTCCGCTAGAGAATTGAGATCCCCTGGAACATGTTGCGACGACAGGTAAATGTTCCGTCCGAGTGCCCATATCCAAATTTTCTGGGCAAACCTGGACAAATTTGGCGAACAAGCGCCCCCCTGTTTATGTAAAACATTGTAGTCGTGCTGTCCGTTAGGATATGTACTGACAGGTTGGATATGTGGGGTTCGAACGCTCGAAGCGCTCTGAAGACTGCCAGGAGTTCTAGCAGGTTGATGTGATTCTTGGCCACTGTGTGAGACCAGAGACCCTGAGCTGTGTGGTGAAGGAGGTGTGCTCCCCACCCTGACAGGGACGTGTCTGTTGGGACTACAGCCTACATTTCTGGATCGTAAAAGGGTTTCCCCTTTGACAGGTTCTCTTGTCCACCAGCGAAGACTCTCTACTAGTGTTGGCAAAAAGACCACTAGATCGTCCCACTGACCACTTGCCTGAGACCACTATTTTGCCAAACATTCCTGCATGGGACGCAGGCGTGCATGGGGAACCAGGTAAATACATGACGCCATCATGCCTAGCAAACATCGTTTTGCGAACCCTTATCTGACAACAGGACTGATATTGAGGAATTTGCAGTAACAGATTCCGGATTCTTTCCTCTGATGGAAAGGTCAACCCCCCCCTTGAGTATTTAGGACAGGTCCTAGGAACTGTTTGGAGGTGCTTGGCACTAGGCTTGATTTTTTCTCGTTGATTGAGAAGGCCAATTCTAAGAGGTTGATCGTTCTTTGGATGTTGGATCTGTAAATTACTGGGGTCTCCCCCGTGATGAGCCAGTCGCTCAAGGTAAGGGTAAACTGGGATTGCCTCCCTGCGTAGGTGCACCGCCACCCCCGCCAGTACCTTGGTGAATACCCTTGGAGGCGAGGCAATACAAAAGGGCAGCACCTTGAACTGGTAGTGCTGACTGTCCACCTTGAAGCGCAAGAATCTTCTGTGCACTGGGAACATGGAAATATGCATCTTTCATGTCCAATGTTGCCATGTAATGTCTTTTTAGAAGGGGATTACCTCTTGAAGTGTAGTCATGTGACATTTTTGAGGCTCGACATACTTGGGCATACTGGGCGCATTGTTAGATCTTTGTTTGGCACAAGGAAGTAAGTTGAATAAATACCCTTGTTTACCTGGTTGCCCGGGACAAATTCTATTGCGTCCTTTGCAAGAAGGAAAATCTCTTCGAGGAGGATTCTTTGGTGCTCCAAGGAGTGTATTTTCTGTCTTGGAGGATGGTCGCGGGGCGCTCCAACAGTTCGATACAGTATCCCGCAGACACTGGACAGCACCCATCTGTCCGAGGTGATCCCTTCCCATGCGTGGGTGAAGCTGGAAATGCGCCCCCCTACTGGGGATGCATGGGAAGGGACCCTGAGCGGAGCGTCACTGTTTGTTGGGAGGCATACCGCCTCTATCTGGACTGCCGCTCCCTTTACCACGGCCCCTTTTTTGCACTTGTGCGAAACTCTGGGTAGCCTGTTGGTTGCCTCCCCACGATGACCATTGTCCTTGAAAGTAATTAGACCCTCTCTGGGAATTTTGGCAACGAGAGCGACGAAAATGGTTATTCCCTTGTTGTTTCGTGGGCTTATTGGTTAGTTGTCCAAGGGACTTTAGGGTCTCATTCGTCTTTGGCTGTTTTGAGGGCCTCTTCCACCGCTTTCCCAAACAGGACATTTGGTTCCAACGGCATGTCAATAAGTATGGCTTGGGTCTCGGGTTTGAACCCCGACTGCCTTTTAGCCAAGCGTGTCTCTTGATGACTGTGCTCTCAGTGATGAGCCGGCCTGCATTGTCTGCTGCGTCAAAAGTCGCCTTGAGAATGCATCCGGACACCGATCTCCCTTCTGATGCAATTTGGGCCAACTGGCCTTTTACAGGTTCAGGCGCGGAGGCAATGAGGCCAGCCACCTGCTCCCATTGGTGACAATTGTAACTTGCCAGCAGAGTGGTGGTATTAGCAATTCTTGCCTGGTAAGCGGAGGGGGAAGCAACTTTCCTTCCTAGCCCATACATGTTTTTTCTCTCCTGGTCTGGGGGAGCTTCAGAGGATGCTAGAGGTGTCCCCGCTCTTTTTCTGGTGGTTGTGACCACCAATGAGTCAGGTTTAAGCGGACCCCTTATGTAAAGTGTGTCGGAGGGGGCAGCCCTGAATAATCCTATTCTTGGGTTGACTGCCCGGGTAAGGTTAACGGTGAGAAGTGAGGGGTCAATTCTGTGTTGAATGGATTTAAGAATTGGTATGGCTTGGGCAACGGATTTCCTATCCCCCATAATTTGCTCTGCAAAGTCCCTCTCTTCCTGAGCCCCTTGAGTGTCTATCTGAAAGTGCTCTGCAGCTTTAGCTAAGACCTCATTCAGTAATGGCTGATTATCCACAGGTGAATCATGGACCGGTGGATCCTTGAGAATAGGGGAGTCGAGACTAAGCTTCTGCCTCGTATTCCTCCTGGTCCTCATCGTTCCCATAATATTCGACCCCTGCCTGGTCATCCAGTATTTGTATGTCTGGATCTTCAGCATACTGATAAGGTTGAATAGTGAGTGGGTCTGAAATCAGGCCCTCAACTGGAGTCTCAGTACGAGGTTTCTTACAGGAGGCTGAGGGTCTTTGGATCCGGAAGGAGTAGAGGTAGCAGGGGTGTTCTGATAGCTTAGGAAGTAATCGGGGTTTTTCTCATAGAAATTAGCCATAAAAGACATTCTCCTCATCACTCTGTCGAGGTCTTCAGAGCTCCATTCCTTGTAACTGGGAATGAAGACCTCTTGCTGAGGTTCCTCTTCCATTCCCATGTCCAGTGGAGTGGGAGGGACAACTTTAGGCCTAGTGACAGGGTCAGGGGTCTTGGACTTACCGGAAGATTTACGTTTGTCCTTCTGAACCTGGTGTTCAGATGCTTTTTTCTGTTTCTCCCCTCTGCCATGTGTAGAGGCACGTTTCCCTGACGCTTTGGCTTTTCCTGAATCTTTCCAAGCCTGGCGTCGAGATTCGGTGGTGGGTTCACTAGGTTCTCAAGTTTTAGAGGGAGGGTGTCTAGACTCTGAGGCAGACGTAGAACGAAATGCCGGAGTCGACTGAACGTGCTGCTTGGGGGTGGAGGTCGGATTCGTCTTCTGACGACCATACCTCCGTGACTTTAGAAAGGGTGGCAACTCTTAGCAATCGTAGACTGTTGCTGTGCGCTGATCGAGATCTGGAGCGCCCAGAGGACACCGATCCTGCAGACCGCTCTCTTTGTGCCTTTTTCTGCTGATCGCTCGACACGCTTGTCAAGTCTCGGGAGGGGTTAGCGTGTTAAGATGCATGAGTGTGGGTAGTGCTCATGCCGCCAGGTGTAGTCCCCATAACTGCCCCGCCAGACAGTCCTCTGAGGTCGGGGGCTTGCGCTTGGATGTCTAACGACACTCCTGTACCCTTGCCGTCCGATAGGGCGGCATTGCTGCCATCACTGAAGGAACCCACAGCTTCCATGGCCTCGAGCTGCCTGGCGTAGTGGGCCTAACGTTTGGTGGAGCGGTCCTTTAGTGTCTTAGCTTTAAAGAGCGTACACGCTCTGCAACTTGCTTCGGGGTGGTCCCTCGGCAGACACAGATTGCAAGTGTTATGCTCAGCTACCCAAGGGAACTTACGGTTGCACTGAATTTAAAACAAGTACTCTCCATATGTTATTATATAGCAGCAGGTGAGTATGTAGGAAAATAAGAGTGAGTATGTCCACCCCCCACTCTCCCTACTTGCAGGGCCGAGGCCAGAAGCCTTCCGAGGACCAAAGTTGTTGTGCAGTCTCGACGGCTGTTCATTCTTCAGTACCGGCGTCGATCTTCGGAGTCTCGACATGGGATAAGAGGAACAGGGAATTTTTGAATAATTAGTGACAAATGGCTGAAAGCCAGGGAACTCCGCAACTATGCTTCCAACAAGTATGGCGGAAAAAACAATCTGAGGGTCTTACACGCATGAGGGATCATGGGTACAGTGGACGTCACACTAGGGATAGTATTACTGGCACGCCCTAGGTCGACGCCCATTTTCGAAAAACAAACTAATACTCCGCAGCTTCCACTAGATGTCGGCCTATGCACAGCATGTGATCTAAGCAGATTCCACAAGCCTCAGAAATATAAAAAAAAAATTATATATATACACACACACACACAATCAATAACACTTTGTACTTTGGCAAATCTGTCCAATGTCTATGTGGTAGCACAGTTCACTGTTGAATCCTTTAAAATGCACCAACTGTTGACCGCTTCAATGGCATACGAATCAAATAGTAATGTGAAGCAACATCAGACATAGGAAGGAAGACAAGTTAGGCTAAACAATGGCAAAATACTCTGTCCCCAATACCATGACAGTTCTGTGAGGATCTGCCCCCCCCCCACCCCCAACCTGGGCAAACTAACGAAAGTGCATCAACAAGCCCAGTCCATACAAGTTTTAAAATAGTCCTGTTTCCAGCTACAAATATTCTACTATCCCAATGTACCGAGTTTAGCACAGTTTCTTCGGCGGTCCGTCGACGGATCCCTCATGGGTGAACTCCCTTTAAAGCAGGAGCCACAGGGTGTCGAGATTCCTCGAACAAAATGTGAACAGGGTCATCGAGAGAGCAGCTTCGACCTTTGTGGTGCTCGTCGATCGGTCGTGGACGTCCTGAGAGGAGGCAGTGTGCGGTGCACTTCAATGACAAGAGTTTGGTGCTGCAAAGCAAATTGGTGAAGAACGTAGGCCCAGCAGTGGGCGTCTGGTGTTGACTCGGCGATCAGACTCTACCACGGCTGGCTTTCAGATCTTCGCAGGTCTGTGTCTTTGTGGACTTCGGGTGGCAGGAAACACACCAGCGGATTCTCCTCGGTTCGTCGACGACCTCAACTTTCTCAGGCGGGACAAAGCTGTCGACAGTGATGGCAAAGGAGTCCTTTTCAAAGGTTTTAGGTAAAGAGTGGAGCTTTGTGGCGCCGGTCGTCAGCAGCATGGCGTCAAGCTGTCCCCACTTCTGGGCAACACGAATCGATGGGCTTCCAGCGGTTACGGCAAACCTCCAAACCCTGGTCAACGACGATGGACTTCGATGGCCTCAATGTCCAGGTGCTTCACTTCGAGAATCCTCAGCGGCCCCATTCTCCGGTCGACAGTCTTTCGGGAATGGCTTCCAGTGTGGCATTACATAAGATTAGGTTTCTGCACAATGTTTCCTCGCAGCTTGGAGAGAGGTCTCCTAAGCAGGTCCTCTCTTGGACCAGTCCTCGACAGACTCGACAGCTTTCAGATTGGGAGGAAGGAAAGCAGCAGCAATTCTTCCAGCTGCGCTTCAAGGATAAGCAGCTTAAAGTTTCAGCTTCTGAACAATCTGGCGAGAGGTCCCCGGATATATGGTTCTGTCTCATTCACACTGCTGAGCCAAGCTCAGGCAGGGCATTCATGCAGACAGGCAATCAGACTCACAGTGCATTCAGGCCATTCACTTCCACCCAGACACCCATAACACACAGACACCAGACACCGAACGTGAAGTGCATATTGGTCACACACTCCATTCACCTAGGCCCCACCCCAAGGGGGTACCCACAACATGCAATCACTGGGAAGGCTCTAGCCAGTCTGGCCGGGACTTTCCTCCACAATACCATATATGGTTCTTCCACCCAACAGCCAGTCAGGGGAAGGGACAGTCAGAGCTTCCGAGGACTTTGGTCAAACAAGGTAATAGGTAATAGAAATCAAGAGGCCAGAGGGGCCATCTGGTCTATCAGGAATCCACGGATTCCTATGGCAGGGCCCGAGTATCCCAAAATGGAGGATACTCAGAGCACCCGTCAAACTCAGCATGGAGCTGCCACCAACCCATAACCTGCTCTGTGGGCCACACACAAAGGTGCCCAAAAACATACCCTAGGGGTACAGGGATTGTACCCCCACCCATGGGGGCCATAAGGGTGTCCCAACGATCTCTGTTCACGACAACCAAAAAGAAGAGCTGCACTGCCAGGAGTCCCACATGGACTCCTGTGCAGAAAACAACACAGAACACATAAGTACAGGGCAAGGACATGGAGGCCCTGTCCCCCCCAATGCATTTCCAGCATCAAAGCACCACCGCGCTTGAAATAGTCAGCGGTTTAAAGCGCAGTGGTCCCATGGATGTGGTCAGTCTGGGTCAGGATCGCCATCATCTTCTCAGCTCCACAACCATCGACTTCAATGGAAGTCCTTGGGTGACACCCTTTGGAAAAACGTAGAGTTAATCACACTTCCATTAAGGCCTTCCGGTGTATGGATTGGCACAACTTGCAATCCTGCAAGTTGTGTTCTTCCCCAGGAAGAATAAACAAATCCTGTGGGGGCAGAGAGAGGGTGGGGTAAGAGGGGTTCGGAGACAGACATTGGTCTCCTGCAATCTGTGCAGGGCTTTAACCAGAGACGTCTCCAGGGTGCACAACAGAAAACCAGGAAAGACCAGCATTTCTGAAACATACAGAGTACGTAGAAATAAATAAATAAAGACAGGTTATGGGGCGCAGTGGCTCCATATATACTAGCCCAGATGTCATGTCCAGTGCGGAGTGCAGCTGTGCCTACTTATGGCGAAAAAACGTCCATAGGAAGCGGACCGAGATAGCGTATCAAATGAGAAATCTGTGGGAGAAAGGGAGGCTGGAGAGCAAGTGTGCCAGAGAGCCAGGGAACAGAGGTTAAAGAAGTGCATAGGGGGAAACTACGGAGCATGTGAGAATGAGCAAGTGAGAGGGAGCGAGCAAGAGCCCAAAATGGTATGTTTAGTGTCATGAAATTGATGAAATGAGTCATTTTATGCCAGCCATTTGAATAAATACAAATAAACAATTTAGTCCATGTAACTAACCATTTTGTTTTCAGGTTGCTGGATGAACTCTTTCAGTTGCTTCACAGTAGCCAGTCTCCGATCTCTGTCATCTTCCCGGGCAATCCTTCTGAGAAGATTTGACAGTCGAGACTCATCAGAATAAGCCAGTGATCGATCTGGGGAAGAAAAAAAAAAATGGTATGATGCGGCATACTTTGTGATGGAACGAACATCCTTCAAACACAGACGAAACAAGCTTGAAGCAAGAATGTAGGTAGGCTCCATCACACAGACTAAGAACTGATAAAACTTGACAAATAAAATGGGGAGTGAAAAAGTTAAAAAAAAACATTGCTTCATAGGAGAAATAGCCAAAGCAAGAGCTTTTTGTGGGGCGTTTTAGATCTTTGTGCACCAACAATACCTTTATGTAATGCATAAGATGTATTTCAATAACAGTAAGTACATAGCACCTGGGAAACCCATCATGTTGTTGTCCTTACCTTTATGTGGTGCCCAGGGAATGCCCGCGCCTCCCCTATCCGTCAATGCTCCTCAGGATTGCAATATTGGTACTTGTGATGTCATATTATGGCAATTATCTGGACAGGCGTCACAGATGCACACTAACCCTCAAAGACAGTTGAAGGGTTAATACAATTCTGGCAAAGGGATTGACCAAGTAGCTCCTCTCGTGGGTTTTCCCTCACTAGCCCATGTGTCCCTAAACCACAAGATGTCACTAAAGATTGGTAACCACAATTTAACGCCTACCTGTTGAAGGCCTAAAGGCAAATGCCCCATCTATGTATTCGTCCACAGGAATTCCTAGGAGGATCATATTCAGGGGTACCACAAATGTAACAAGTCTTCACAATAGGAATATATGGCTTCCAAATACCCAGGTTCCAACATTGCAATTTGATAAGCAGGTGCTAAAACCAGCTCTTGGGTATCAAGCAACAGAGGAAGGAGCTGCCTCTGGTTTACCAGGCGTAAGTACATAGCACACCACAAATGTATGTCTCCCATAAGATACAAACTTGCCTTCAAATATGAGCCATTGTGCTTTAAATGTGCTCTAGACATGTCCTAATGCTTCTTTATAAACATTGCCAAAAACACAAAGTTAATGTCGCATCGCTAGGTTTGTAGGACACCAATTGGCCTGGGGAGCTAAAAGTAGCAAAATAGCTCAGAGCGATTTGGGATCCTGTTATCTTTTATCCATCTCCTTCCCGTTCCGCTACTCTAATTGTAATTGTAATTGTTCTTTTATAGCACGCTTGGTTAATACCACAGATTGGTTTTGTATGGGAGGACTGGTCCAGGAGACCCCACTCCCATGCCTCTTCTCCCCCAGTGAGGTTCATGGCTCATCAGTTGTCCTTCCTGCCACCAGGGCCCAGGTGGTGGGTGGGGCACTGGCTGAAGACATTGACCAAACCTGCTCAATTTAGCTAGGCCCTGGAAACCATTTTGTCTAATAAAAATGGCTTGAGCCCTGTGCACCGCAGCGCGGCCCCCACCCTTGGAGAGTGTCACTTATCCCTGTGGCCGCAGTTCTCTGGCAGATCCGCTGAGAGCCCGTTCCCACAAACAGACGGACATGAGCTAGTGTCAGATACCAACACTAACATTTCACCTTCCGCAGTGTATCGCTGTTTCCAGCATGACCCGGCCAGCAGGGCCTGGGTGGAAAAGAACTGTACAATGGTCCCCTGACAAAAGCAGAGTCCCCAAATCCTAATGAGCAAACCACCGGTGATGAAAGCGTTCTCTCCACAACCTCTCTGACTAAAAAACCTGCAAGATATATGAAAATGGCAGAATGGGTGCGCATATGACATTAGGGATGAAGCACCCACATCCCTGTAGCTAGGCGCAAATGGTACAAGCATCCCGGGGGTTTTTCATGATGTGTGTTATCGAGAAGACTGCGCGCCAAAACTGAACTAATGCTGCTAGAGTGCAAAGGAAGACAAATGCAACCATATTGAGGGCTCATGTAAGGGGTGCACGAAAATGCACCATATGTGTGTCCAAGCCCACTATGTGCCACTGCCGTCAGTCTCATTGGCGGGTTGTTCCTGCGTGCTCCACCAACCTTACTACTACCTCACTTACCGCGCATGTATAAGCATATAACAAAATGTTGTAGTCATTAAAAACGTAGTGTACAAGTAATGTGCTCAAATTGGCCATATGGATGGCACTAGCAATGTCAAAAACGTGAGCTTTGGAAAGACTCAATGAGCATTGTATATTATATGAATGTTTATGTCTTACACCTAAAGTCTGCAACACACGAGGAAAATACCTTTGTGAGCACACGCAAGGCCATTCCCCCTTCCTCCCAGTGAAGTCGGCCAGACGAAAAAGCAGAGGCCTGTGCTGCCCTGCTCCACCAACTCGGCTGGAGCCGCTTCAAGCATTCACATTCCCCCGCAGCACCCAAGGCCACGGCCTGCCACCTGAATTATTTACAACCCAGCAGTAAACCCCGGCCTTAAAGCACAGATCCAAAGGCGCCCTTTCTTAGGCTCCACGACCCACCGGCTCACCTTAGGTTAATGGCCCCTGTAAAATTAGGACACCCAATATTATGGCAACATTACAAGAACACATCCATAATGACTTCTAACAAGACATAACACGGACCGCCTGTCCCATGCCCCGAGACCCAACCCCATGACCTCCGATACCCAGTGAACAGGACGATGGTAACCATGTATTGATGAATCGCCAACAGAGCCCACTCTAGGTGCATTCCTCCTGTGTTGCATTAACCTGTAGAATAACCTATTAGAAGATTTACCTGGGAAGATAATATTGCAAGGTTGAATGACTGCGGTGTGCGTGGCCCTAGGGCAAAAAGTCAGGAAAGACATTCATCTCTGACACTAGTCACAGTTGGCACAACACCACCGTCCGGATGAGCCCAGCTGACCTGCCAGGCCCAGCCCAACCCACGAGGGTAACCAGTGACGTCCTCCAGCCGCGGCAAACCACATCGCAGCACCTATAGCTAGTCGTCGTCGCCACCCAATCCCCATGAACTTGTGCCCCCTATAGTATGTAGGTTCTTATGACGTTTTTTGTAAATATATATGTAAATATATACGCCTGTCTTTGCTATTGTCAGACAGAGTTCTCTCGGAGTTTGCAGAGTTCTTTGCATGCCCTATTTTGATTGATAAACTCCCATTTAAGCTCACCTGCACTTTGTCCTGGCCTTATTCCCATCCTGGGAGAGTCCATTATTGTCATTGTGGGGAGGATTGTGCTACCTGGGGACGCTTGCCTTCAGTTTCTAAGCACAGGATGAGGATTCTAACCTGTGTTGCACTGCATTGTCTTGCTTCCAAGACAAAAAAAAAAAAAAAAAGAAACTGTTGCCCCTGAGCTATTCCCCCCTCACTCCCTATTCATTCTCCATTACTACTCTCCCCTTCCACTCTGCTACTCTTCCACCCACTACTTCCTCTCGCCCCTTCCACTCTGCTACTCTCCCACCTCACATACCTACAATACAAAGTTATTTTAAGTTTAGTTTCCCTTAACTTCAAGGTAGATGGACCGAATAACCAAAAAAGTCAACAATTTGAATTTTTTGCAAATTATCTACTGAAACAAGCAAGCACATAGGCATGCATTGCCCTGGTTTCTAGGTATTCGTATCCACCATCTTTTTGAGAATCTAAAGCCTTTGATCTTTTTGTCCAATAGGGAGAGCAGTACTGTATACTGGAGGCATTTTGTAGTGCTTTGTACTGTATCGAAAAATAATGACACTTAAAGGAATGTTTCGGTCACAAAATATTATTGTCCCCTTGGGTCGGCCATGTGCTTTTAATCATAATTCGATCGTACAAACATTTCCTATGCACCTTACCAGAGTGTCTGTTGAAGCAAAATCGGGCAGCAGGGCGCGGCCATTTTGTGATAATCTTATCACTTGCCGCATCGCCCTGGTGACCTGCGTTTGCGGCACTAAATTATATCCCCCGCCCCCGAGCCTGACATCACTAGACGCGCACCGCCCATTTCACAACACCAAAGCACGTCTCGTGTCAACATTCTCTGCGCCTCAGCTAATGTGTCGCCATGGAAACGGCAGGAAGCCTCTTTCGACAAGTATAAACAGAGCGTTTAACAACACACAACAGCAGATTTTCTTTTCCATTCCTCTCGCTGTATTTGAGTATTCTGTGACTCGTTTCTGTGCTCTGGTCAGCTACCTTCGTTGCTTGTAGCCCGTGTGAACAGATACCAGTACCACCTTTTAGTTTCTTTACCACACAATGGCAACAATAATGCCCTACCTGTATTCCGAGGAGGAATTACTGGAAAGAGCAAGCTCTGTAGACGATGGGGATTTGGACAACAGTTGAGAGGACGTTTCAACAGATGAAGAGACTGGGCCTAGTCGCATTGGACAGCGTTTCCACCTGGTGTACCTGCAATTGGTGCGCGCCAATACCAACAGAGATGGAGAACTGCTGCTGCTGACAAAACTGCTAAAAGATGCTTGTCCTACATATCGCAAGGCGATCCACAGCAGCAATGCGTTACCGAGCTACCAGACTTCACGGCAGTCTGTCTCACACGGTCCGTCTTCGTAATCCAAGTAACGAGTAAGTGTAGTCTGGTTGTGATGTCAGTTAGACCACTACTATTTCACGGTTGTCCCCTATATTCTCGTAACTTCAAGATATCATCGTCATATCCGTTTAATCTTGCAATTCTCTAGTAATAGTCGCATAAAAGGCGTTCAATATTGTGTAGTGTCTAGTTAGTATTTGTCAGGGTAAAAATGCCATTGCATACAAGAATTGTCATTGACGATCAAGATCTAATACACTTCTTTCATAGGTGGTACCGGCTGGTGGCCTATCGTTCATACACATGGTGGCTACATGGGAGGTTTGGACACCGCGTTCGACGAGTAATACCAGCCTGTGTCGTTGGCACCAATAGACAAACTTTCCCCAGCGACAGTGGTCAGTACATGGGATTTTCCCCTCGCCGAGCTGCAACCAGACATTTACAATGTGTAGTATTTTTGTGCCATCAAAATAAGAAACCAAATAAAACAGTTTTTATCAATGGTTGTTTCAGTTTTTAGGTGAATTAAGTGTGTTTCCATTCAGCAGTGTTCCGGTGCCTTGTCTGCACGCCTCCCGGCCCATCCATCCCACTCCCCATAATCAAAGGCAGTTTGCACCAGTGGATGTGCGCTGCCATGGGGGGCTGTCAGGGGCGAAAACGGCCAAGGTGCCAAACTACATGTACACTTCAATAGGTATCCCACGCTGAGGGGTCATTGCTCACATGGCCTCCTCAGACTGTCTCCAGGCAGGCCTCCCCCGAAGCAAACCGCGCCCCCTGCAATGTACATAATGCCACGACATATACACGTCATTCATTCACAAACACACCCCTTTTTGTTATTCTTTATAAACCACTGGATATTTACCATGAGAACTTCCTTGAGCACTGCAAGTCAACTCGTGAACGTGCTACTCTGACCGCTTCGAGTGAACTCGTCAGTGTGCTACCTGTCAACATCTCCCTGTCCTCCTGCCACCAATTACTCTGCTTGCTGAATCCAAATGTTTGTTGGTCAAGGTAAGGACATGTATCCTAATCATATCTCCTTCATTTGTAAATTTATATCTATTCTGAAGTATCTAACTCCGTAGTGCTATGTTAATTTGTATCATTGCTATTGACTTGAGTTTCTTTTGTTATGTTATCAGTATATCAATTTTTATCATTGTCAATTGGCATCGTATTGCATCCTTTGCGGACCGAGCCTATAGTATAAGCATGTTTCATATTCGTGCATGATAGAACATTGAAGGGAGTAACATGTTGTGATTTTCAACACATCAATGAATCGTTTGTGAAATTCGTCCTATAATACAGCTGCACACGCTTCACTGGTTTTGCTGTGGTGCCCAAAAGAAAGCGTGCATCGAACAACGTATGGTCCAATTCATTCTTTCGCACATGCAAAATAATTTTCTAATAATGTTCACCTTTATTTTGCAGAATTTACAACAATGCCTGCATGTTCTGTTCGGTTGCCCTTCGAAGACCCATGACAAATCCGAAGGCATTACAATGCATGTATTCTCGAAGACTGTTGATCGAATAAGAGAATGGGTCAGACGTTGCGGATATCCACTGGAAGACCTTGAAAGTAGAGTCAACCAAGTCTTGGAGGACAAGAGGGGTCATCGATACCGCATCTGCAGCCTGCACTTCTCACAGGATATGTACGACACATCCTTGTAACACAAAGAGGAATCAACCGAGAACAACTCGGAAATTTCTCCCAAACGCTATTCCGACTTTACTCGTGAAAATGCCGCCACTGGTGAGTCACGCTTCCGGATTTAACTCTACGCTTGTATTTTTGGTGTAAATGCCACTTATAGTACTTTCAATATTTATGTGATTGAATAGCTGTTGAAATAATGACTTTCTTGCTAAACATCAGTCCTTGTTTTGCAGAACCCACTTAGAAAAATAATTTATGGGGATGGATAATTATGCTATATTATACGTTTCAATAAGTGTCATTCTCTCTTACTCAGTCTTACATGCCATTTTATAATGTTGGAATTTCTAAATCGAATAATACTTTCCCTCTACCACTCCATGCCTATCCACCGAATATGATGGAACAAGATTCAACATCCATGTCTTACATGGAGTCATCAACCACTTCAAGCGCGTACCAGGTAATATTACCTAGCTATTCTGTTCCATACTGGTTTTATGTACGGAATACTAGATAATGTGATCATATTTTTTCAAAGTATGATTGCATTACACAATGTTTCTTTACCACTTTATTGTTGATAAGTACCTATGTGGTCTTTCAAAATTGTGTGTCCTGTTTCCAATCTTCGACATCACTAACGAAAGTAGTGTGTTACAGGGAGATGCTGAAGCCTCCATTACAATACGAACACCTCTCGTAGTAGATCTGGTGTCAGGTGTATGGGTCATCATAGCTCAATAGGACGAGCTAATCGATCATTTTCACAACGTATCATTGCATTGCACAATGTTTCTTTGCCACTTTACTGTTGATATGTACCTTTGTCGTCTTTGTCCTGTTTCCAATCTTTTCGACCTCACTAATGCAAGTACTGTGTTTCAGGGAGATGCTGCAGCGTCCTCTACAATTACATTATCCATTGTGGGTGTTCCGGAACCAGACCATACAGTTGCTGCGGAGCCAGAGGTATGCGCACTGACAGTACCATCGAATAAAAGAAAGTCGGTCTAATTACATGTGTAATGCCAATGACTTATTTTAAATGGATACTATTTTTTTGTAGGGATGTATACAAGATCCGTATATTGAACCAGAGGAACGTGTATCAGTCGGTCCGCCAGTTTTCTGATGTTAGAGTAAAGAAGGTTTCAAAGAAAAGAAATAAAAATAAGGTTAGTTATAAACACTTTCAATTGTTGGCAACAGTTTGGTGCCAAGGCCTTCATTATATGCTTTTTTTAGTGTCATTTGAACAACACTATGTTGGATTTACACTGAACATCCCTTCTCCTATCTGCCCTGTAGATGCCCAATCGAGTACGGACTATGCAGACACAGACAGCAATACAAATGACAGATGCTGCTTGCCATTTTCAACATGAAGGAAATATTCATTGAGGTGCGTCGTGTTCACACTCGAGATGCCTATGTCCAATGGCCAGAAAATGTATTTAATAAGACCGGCGATTCCAGCAAAGTGTTCTTGAACCATTGCTACAATGCACCCGCTCCGCCAGATGAAGGTGCAATTGAATTTATAGAAGATAGTTTTACAATACTCGATGAGCACTTGACACAATCGACACCCACCAAAAAAAAATGCCCCCCAAATAACAGTCCACATTGAAGTTCTCCTATCCATCGTCAAGTAACAGATGTTGAAATGACAAACTGAAGCATCAACACTATTGACCGACGAAACAGACAAAGATAGACTATAGTATGTCCTGTTTTGCTGATATGTCCACCACGGGTCAGTCCAAAACAATGTAGCCAGATATTATAAAAGAGGCCAAATACATAGTATTCGACAGCAGCTTGATGGAGATTATAAAGATGGTGATGTGTGTATTCAGTGGGAGGGGAAGTATGTGGAAAGCCATTGGTGAGCGTGACTCGTCTAACACAAGGCAGTAACCTGAAAATACATGCCACCTGTGAAAAGTCACAAAGCATTTTCATGGTCCGCTCAACCGATGCTGGGGAAACTGCCAGCTGGCAATCTACTGTGTGCATCAGCTTTACTTTTCAGTGGCTCTAGTTTCACAAAGTTATCCAGTTTTTCAGTTTGTGGGACTCCATTTCATTTCCAAAACGCAATAATACAATTACCAACGTGATTATATATTGCCTGCCATCAGTGATGCTTGGAAAATTGAACAATTGGCTATTGAAAGTACATTCCCCGACAAACGGTTCAGGCTAGCCGGCGATGGGACAGTGTGACAGCACCGGATTTTCTTCGAAGTACTGCACCTACCATCTTCAGGACATGGAAAGTAAGAAAATTGTGAGTTCAGTGGTCGTGCAGGTGTCCCAATGTAAATCCTCGGTGGCCATGGAGAAACTTGGTTTTATAAAATCACTGGAAGATCTACAATCGAGGGGAATGCAAATCAAACTCAGCCACGGACAGACACGTTTCAATAGCCAAGACAATGAGAGAGCAGTATCCAAATATCAAACATCAGTTTGATGTATGGCATGTTGCCAAATCAATTAATAAAAAAATCTCGGCTGCAGGGAAAAAAAAAAAAGGTTTTGAAAGTATTTCGCAATGGTCCCAGTCTTTCAGCAACCATCTTTGGTGGAGCTCCAAAACATGTGATGGGTCTGTGGAAATTCTACTCGAAAAATGGCGCTCACTGATGCACCACTGTTCCAACGTTCACCACTGGACAGAAAACCAACATTTCCACCAATGTGAACATGGCCCTTTGTCCCCAGCGCAGGCACGGAAGAAGTGGTTGATACCATCTTCAGCTCCACACAAAGCCCTTGAGAAGACTGTTTGATAACACTATCAAGAGATCTGAAGGGACTCTCAGAATTCTGTCACACCGGAGATTTGGAGGTGTTCCACAATATGTGCCTAAAGTACAGGCCAAAGAGATTGCATTTTGGCATCCAGGGGATGAAATGTAGGACTTTACTAGCGGTATTAGCGCATAACGAGAATGTGGTGCATGAACAATCTAAGACAGCTGAAAACTTAGGGATGCTTCGCTACAATTCGATTTTGTGAAAGATCTCATTGTTAATACCGTTGAGATGCATAGTCATGGAATCGCACACAAATCTGTTCAGAGCAGACATACATTGCCACAAAACATTGCCAGCGTCCCATGTCCACCCAAAGCAGAGCTTGCAAAATCGTTCAAATCCCGGTTGAAATGATGACCGTCTGTTTTTATTTTTGCAAAAATGTTTTCTATAATATGTATAAATAAAGTATGCATTTTGTCTTTTGAAATCTATCCTCTCCGTCCTTTTCTTAAAAATATGACAATGCATTACTTACCGTAAAAGCATTTCTGATGATTGTATCTGCTTAGATTCACATGCTGTGCATAGGTCCGACATCCAGTGGTCACTGCGGAGTATTGCATTTTGTTTTTCGTAGTCGAAAAGGGACGTTGACAAGGCGTGTCTGAAATACTATCCCTATAGTGACGTGTGTTGTACCCACAATCCCTCACGCGTTGAGGTCCCTCTGTGTATTTTTCTGCCCTGAGGGAGCCTTCTAGACGTGAGTGAGTACAGAAAAGAGAGATATAAAAGGAAGTCTATGTTCCTCCCATCCGAGCGGGGAGGAAGGGTGGGCGCATGTGAATCTAAGCAGATACAATCATCAGAAATGCTTTTACGGTAAGTAATGCATTGTCTTCTGATGCTCGTTAATCTGCTTAGAATCACATGCTGTGCATAGACTAGCGAGCAGTACCTGGAGTTGGCGGTGGGTTATGAGAAGTAACAGTAGAGAAAAGATGTCTTAATACTGCCTGACCCACCTGGGAGTCAGATCTCGAGTGTGCATCTAGACAGTAGTGTTTTGTAAAGGTGTGCACAGAACTCCAGGTAGCCGATTTGCAGATGGACTCAAGGGGAACATTTGCAATGAATGCTATGGACGCCCCCGTGCCTCGAGGAGTGTGCTCTAGGCTTAAAGGGCAGTTCTCTCTTAGCAAGAGTATAGCAGAGAGTGATGCATTGAACAATCCATCTAGAAATAGTGGACTTTGAAACTGCATCCCCTTCTCTTCCTGCTGCCACCGAGACGAAGAACTGATTAGTCTTCCTCAGTGGTCTGGTTCTTTCCATGTAGAAAATGACCGCTCTGCGCACATCTAGTGTGTGCAGAGTTTTTTCTCCCAAGTTGGAAGGATTTTGAAAGAACGTTGGCAGTTCTATAGACTGGTTTACGTGGAATTTCGATATGAACTTCGGAGCAAACCTTGGGTGCGTGCGTAGAGCCACCTTATCTTTGTGAACTGTAACAAAGGGGTCTAGAACAGAAAGAGCCTGTAGTTCACTTACCCTCCTGATGGAGGTGATGGCTATTAAAAAAGCAGTCTTAAGAGTGAGGTCTTTAAGAGATGCTTTGTGCATGGTTCGAAAGGTGAGCCCATGAGTCTGGTAAGTACCACGTTAAGGTCCCATCCGGGAGCTGGGTCAGCTATCAGGGGGTGTATTCTCTTTATTCCCTCCATGAAGGCCTTTATAACAGGGATCTTCCACCACAATACCTTGAGTTGGGAAGTGGTGTATGCAGAAAGTGCCGCTAGGTGGACTTTAATGGAATTGAACACTAGACCTGAATCCAATAAGTGGGTCAGGTATAGAACAATATGTGTGGGAGAGCAGTCAATTGGGTTGATGCCTTTCCCTCTGCACCAGATGACAAATCTCTTCCACTTGCTAGAGTAGCAGTGGCGAGTGTTAGGTTTTCTGGCTTCCCTGAGAATGTCCATACATCTCTGCGGAAGCAGTAGATGTCCGAATTCTATGATCTCAGGAGCCAAGCTGCTAAGTTCATGTTCTGGGGGCATGGATGCAGAGTCCTGCCCTTGTCTTGTGACAGCATGTTGTACGGGCAGGGGAGTTTCACTGGGGGAGATAGAGACATCTCCATCAAGTGAGCGAACCATGACTATCGGGCCCACATTGGGGCCACCAGTATCATGGTTACTTGTTCCTGGTGCATCTTGTGCACCACCTTGTTGAGAAGGGGAGTCGGGGGGGAAAAGCGTAAACAAATTTCCCTGACCATTGCATCGACAGACCGTTCCCCTTAGATTGGTTCTGGGGGTACCTGGAGGCGTAACTTAGGCATTGTGAGTTCTCCAGGGTTGCGAATAGGTCTATTTCTGGGAATCCCCATTGTGTGAAGACGTCGAAGACGATGTCTTTGTGCAGTCGCCATTCGTACTCTTCGGGCAGGGGGGAAATCTCTGCTGAGTTTGTCTGCCAGCAGATTGAGTTCCCCTGGTACATGTTCTGACAGTAGGAACATGTTTTGTTTGAGAGCCCACTTCCATATATTTTGGGCCAGTTTGGACAGTCCTGGAGAGTGGGTGCCCCCCTGCTTGTTGATGTAGTACATGGCTGTGGTGCTGTCTGTAAGGACCAACACAGTTTTGCCTTGTAGGTGTTCCTGGAAGGCTTTTAGCGCCTTGAACACAGCTAGTAGCTCTAGTAGATTTATGTGTTTGGATGCTACGTTCGGAGTCCACACTCCGTGAGCAGTCTGATGGGATAGGTGAGCCCCCCATCCTGTTAGGGATGCGTCTGTGGTTACAGTGGCTTCCGCCGCGGGTGTGGCAAAGGGTTTCCCTTTTTCCAGGTTTTCCTTTGTCCACCATCGTAGCGAGAGAACCAAGGCCTGCGAGACCACCACTGGATCGTCCCATAATCCGCTGGCCTGACACCACTGGCTGTTGAGCCACTCTTGCATAGGGCGCAGGCGCGCGTGAGGTACCAAATAAATGCACGACGCCATCATGCCTAGCAAGCGCATTGCTTTGCGTACCGTCACCTCTCGACCGGTCACATATTGAGGGATCTGAAACAGCATGTTTTGGACCCTCTCGTTGGAGGGGAAGACGAGGCCGTCCTTTGTTTGAATTAGAGCCCCTAGGAATTGTTTGATTTGGCTGGGGTCTAGGCTGGACTTCTTTTCGTTGATGGAGAAGCCCAACTGGAACAAAAGGTCTACAGTCTTTTGGGTATTGGAGAAGCATGTTTCGTAAGAATCCCCTGTTATGAGCCAGTCGTCGAGGTAAGGGTAAACTGGGATGGACAACCTGCGCAGGTGGGCCGCTGCCACTGCCAGTACCTTCGTGAATACCCTTGGTGCTGATGCTATGCCGAAGGGTAGCACTCTGAACTGGTAGTGTTTGCCCTCTATCATGAACCTGAGGTATCTTCTGTGCGCTGGCAACATTAAAATATGAAAGTATGCATCTTTCATGTCCAATGTTGTCATGTAATCCCCCTGTGATAGCAGTGGGATCACTTCCTGTAAGGTCACCATATGAAACTTCTGGGGTTTGATAAACTTGTTCGCTGGGCGCAGATCTAATACAGGGCGCATGGTTAGATCTTTTTTGGGTACAAGGAAGTACACTGAATAAATACCTTCCGTTACCTGCGATAGAGGCACTAACTCTATGGCTCCTTTTTCCAGCAGTAGTTGTACTTCTTGGAGAAGGATGGCAAGGTGTTCCGGTGTCATGCGTCGTCCCCTCGGGGGTCTGTATGTTGGGGAACTGTTAAATTCGATGCAGTATCCGTGGGCTACGGTGGAAAGTACCCAGCGGTCTGACGTTATTCCCTCCCATGCTGGAAGAAAGGATGTTATCCGGCCCCCGACCGGTGTTGCATGGGAGGGGACGCAAATCTTCGCGTCACTTGGTGTTGTTGGGGGCTTGGGAGCCTCTGGGGGTGGACCCCCGACCTCTCCCTTTGCCCCTGCGCTGGCCTCTTTGGCTGTACTGCCCACTATTGGTCTGGTAACTGGTGGCAGGGTACTGTTGCTGCTGATTCTGCTGTTGGCGTTGGCCACGAAAAAAGCGTTTGTTGCCATAGCCGCGTCTGGTAGTGGGCTTAGAGATCTGGTCAAAAGTTTTGATAGTATCAAACTCTTTTTTAGCCATTTCCAGAGCCTCATCCACCGCTTTCCCGAAGAGGTTTGAGTCTCCAACAGGTTTATTTATTAAAGACGCCTGTGTCTCCGGTTTGAACCCTGAGTTGCGCAGCCATACATGGCGTTTTAGGAGTATTCCCTGAACCAGAGAACGTCCCGCTGTCTCAGCAGCATCCAGAGAGTTCTTTACAATACTCTGGTTGACCTGGGTTCCTTCGCCAATAGTTGATAGCAGGCGTGTACGTAGTGGTTCCGGCGCTTCTTCGGCGTCCTTGCGCAGTTTGGCCCACTGCGCGTCCGCGTAGCTAGCTAGCAAAGAATTGTTGTTCGCAATTCTTGCCGAAAAGGCAGCCGAGGATGTGACTCTTTTAGCAAGGGCATATAACCTCTTGCCCTCCTTGTCAGGTGGGGCCTCACTGGTGGACAGCGGTACCCCTGCCCTCTTCCTTGTATTAGTCACTACAAGGGAATCCGGAATGGAATGTCCCCTGATGTACAGCGGGTCTGAGGGTGAAGGAGTGAAAAGTTTTTCAATCCTTGGATTAACTCCTCTGATTAGTGGGGGTGTGGATAGCGAAGGGATGATTCTTCTCTTCACTGAAGCGAGGAGGGGAATGGTCTGGCTGACTGGGGGTTTCTCCTTAATTACTCTTTCCACAAAGTCTATTTCCGGAGAGATCTCCCCAGTGTCCAGTTCGAAATGTGCTGCTGCTCAACAGGGCATTGAATGTGGGCTGATAGTCAATGGGAGACGTGTTTCTAACAGGTGAATTGTCGGGAGGATTTAGGTTCAGGACGCCAGTGTCCGAATATACTGCTGGGGATTGCCAGGGATGAGAAGGTCCTTCTGGATTTTCTCCGAAGCCTTCTCCTACCATGTCTGGGCTGTCTTCCAGACCTTCCTCTTGGTTCTGTCCCTCTTCATTGTCCAGAAAATCATCCTCCTCTTCCAAGTATTGTTCCTCACCAGTGAGGTCATACACATTATGGAAGTCTAGGGCTGTGTCCTGCCTCGAGTATTTGGCCCTGGGGTCCTCCTGAGGCCCTTCTCTTGTTCTCTTGGGAGTGGGAGGGTCCTGGGTGTTCATAAACCTCTCCATTCTCTCCATGCAGAGATGGAGCCTTTCCATGGTTTCATGGGGTACCCCTGAGCGGTCATGGGGGGGGAAAATGAGTTTCATCTTGCTGAAAACGGCTCGGCCTCTCCCACAACGTCGAGGAAAGTGTCCCGTCGCCTTCCGAAAAGCCTTCCGGTGTGCTGGGGGTCCCCCCCCCCCCGACTGAAGGGGGTAGTCCCTGTCTTTCTTCGGGCTTTTTCGGCGTGTCTTTCGACCTTTGCGTAGCGCTCGACGTGTCTTTCGGCGTACGCTTCTGGGCGTCTGCTACAACGATCCTCGCCAAGCTCTCTGTGACTCGTTTGTCAGCGGAGGGCTGTGGTTTCGACGTTACAGGCGTTCTCTGCTGGTGCGCGTCGGCCGATGGTTTGGGGGCGGCGCCCTTATTTGCTGAAAGCCCAGTCGCTGGTCGCGGCTGCGGTTGCGAGAGGGGCTTCGAACCCGAACGGTCCGAGGAGGCCGCCGGTGTAACCTGCGTCTCCTTGGGCGCTGATGCTTTCTTCGTCTTCGACGAAGAAGAGCTATGGGTTGTGTGTTTATGTGTTGTATCGTGTGCGTCAGTGTCGCCGGGGTGTTCATCCCCATAAGCAGGGCATGAGCCGAGCCCGTCGGGGCCGGGGACAGACGACGAAGAGGGGTGTACGACTTCCGTAGCGGAGGTCGTGTTATCACGTTCCTAGTCACTGTCGGTGGTAGCAGCGGCGGGTGAAGTCCCGGCCTTCGACATCGCGTAGGCCGCCCACCTCTTGACCCTACGGTCTTTTAGAGTCTTTGGCTTTAGAAGCAGACAAGCCGAGCAACCGTCCTCTTTGTGATCGAGGGGCAAGCAGCGGTTACACCGTGAATGCTTGTCCTTCCAAGTAAACTTGCCCTTACAAAGTGGTCAAAACCTAAAGGGTGTCCTCTCCATAGCCGAGGCAAGAAACCGTGATAACTACCCCAAGGGAAAGGAAGGGGAAAAGGAAAGGCATTCTCAGAAAAAGAATCAGAGATGTCCCACAACCCCACTCTCCCTACTGTATTAGGCCTGCGAGGCCAGGCCACGTGTTCGGCAACGCCGAAGGATCTCCTCCGCTCGTCCCCTCCGTCGAAGATCTTGCTCGGCGGAGATAGCTTCACAACTGCGTCAAAGGAGGGATCGATATATTAAATCTTTAAACAGGAAAAAACGACCAAAGGTCGAGGAGATGGAATCTGCAATGTCTCTTGAGGAGCTCCGCATAAAGGCGACCAGTAGCTGGGCGGAAAAAACAATCTGAGGGACCTCGACGCGTGAGGGATTGTGGGTACAACACACGTCACTATAGGGATAGTATTTCAGACACGCCTTGTCGACGTCCCTTTGACTACGAAAAACAAAATGCAATACTCCGCAGTGACCACTGGATGTCGGACCTATGCACAGCATGTGATTCTAAGCAGATTAACAAGCATCAGAAATTACAATTATTACGATTTGCTTTCACAGTTTAGTTGAGATACTGTAGGATCTTCATTTTACGTGTTAAAGAACAATGGGTAACATTGTAAGAATATTTGGGTTTTGGCAGTTGACTTGCAATAAAGTTCCACAAAAAGCTGAATAACTGCTGGACCTACAAAAGGGATTAGACCTAGGCCACAAAACATTCTAGGCATGTGTGAAGTACTGACTGAAAACATGCCATGGGGTAGGAGGCCATGAGATAAGCAGAGGTGGCCCTATTGTCAAATTTCACCTACAGCTGAGCAGCGCCAAACACAATGAGAGGACCCCTATTTCCTGAACCCGTGTTCCAAAATTCATTTTCTCATGGATGCGTTGACACGGTTTTGTTGCAAAGCAAGAACGTACGTTCATTTTGAGTGAAGGTCACCAGCTTTGAATTTCGGCTTGGGAGCTGTGAGGCCCCACGCGTCCCTCGCACAGTATAAGGTTCTCTTGTTTTTTGAACTTGAGAGGCAGGGACCATTCTGAAAGGGAATGAATTGAGGGGGGGTGTAATAACGTATATGATAAGGTTGCCCATTCCGAAACTGCACCTAGTTACACAGAAGTTCAGTTTTTGAGAAAACGTTGACACGAACGGAGGATTCTGCATCACGGTCTGCATTACGCCTAGAGAATGGAAATTGCGAATATAATGTACGTTTCTCTTTAGATGATTTCATACCAGAACTAATCGAAATATGAATAGCTGACCGTTACTGATGGGTGACATTGTACTTGTTTGTCCTGTTTGGCATATTGCAATGAAATGCTAGTACATCCATCTACCGGGCAACAGGCAGAGGCATAGACAGGGTAGGGCCTGAGTGGAAAGGCCCACCCAAAATTTCTAGACGTTCACTCAGCAGCACTGCGTGGGAATTTACAGATGTTAATGTCACTGTGGTGGGCCCAACTACATTAGCTTCAGGCCCCACTTGTTAGACAATCCTGGCCACGCCTCTGGCAACAGGGGCAGGCCAGCACCGAGACGCATGTAGACCACCAGTCGTTTCTCCCTGGCTCTACGCTGATACATAATTACATTGTTTTTGCACCTCAAATTCTTGCCCCAGTTTACGCATTACGGTTAGTGCTCAACATTCTCATTCGCACTATACACGGAAGCAAATAGCAGAGTACTTTGATATTCCACGTTGTATTCTCTCGGTTCACCTCTGCGCTAATAAAGGAAATTAATAAATGTAATAAAGATAGGCTACTGAGACTTTGATTTTTATCTTTTGCAAACAGGTACATCGTGCCGTTCTGCGATTGTCATCTATTCCAGACCCCGACCGATGGCTTCTTCAACCGCCAGCTGCAGCTACATGTCAATCGCTGGATCTACTTGACTGGACCTTGTCTGTCGTCCCAAAATATAATCTGTCCGTACGCGGTACCGGCGGCTAGGAGCAACATAACCTTTACGTTGCTCTAGTGCCAAATTGAAGCACCAGCCTTGCAATTCACCGTGCGACCGAAGTGCTTCGATTACCCAAAACGAACACCTTGTGTCCCAAAAGGAACAGTGTGTGACTCACGATAAACATTTGCGGATTTATTAAATGAGATCAAAGAAAAAAAGTTCTATTTTAATTGATTAGGTCACACACCGATTGTTATCGAAACATTTAATGTGAAATAAATGTACTTAACCAATTGTACAGTCTTGTTGTCTACTCTTAAAGTACAGTTTCATATTCCTAATTGTGACGCGCCGCGCTGTGAGATGTGCGTTTTCCGGGTTCCACGTCTAGTCGCATAGGTGATGACTGGGCGCGCTTGGCCATGCTGCCCAGCAACGTCACAGAGAGGCGGGGAATATAAATGATTTGGTGATGTCTGGCTCAGAGGCGGGGGATATTATTTAGTGCCGCAAACGCAGGTCACCCAGGGTGATGCGGCAAGTGATAAGATTATCACAAGATGGTCGCGCCCTGCTGCATGATTTTGCTTGTGCTCCACAGACGAAAACTCGGGTAAGGTGCATAGGAAATGTTTGTACGATCGATCGAATTATGGTTAAAACCACATGGCCAAACCATAGGGACAATAATATTTCTGACCGAACCATTCCTTTAATTTAGTCTAGGTACTAAGGTCAAAACATTAATCCATTAAGAGTAAAATCCAGTGCATGTGAACAATTAAAAGCAAACATTTCCATTATATATACTTTAAGCAAATTAATTGCATAGGGTTCAAATTAAAATGTATTAGTTCATGCATGTTAGGGAGTTTTACAAAAGTCCACCAAAAAGGTTGGATTTAAGACACACTTGGGACATAGGGCTCCAACTCTTAGTATTGGCTTGAACCACAAAATTGTGTTGGCAGCAATGGCTGAGCAGCCAGGCTGATCTTTGGAGGGTGAAAGTGCTGTAGTGAGTACAAAGAACCTAAGAGTATACACACAGGCCAAAGAGAGACACAAAGTTATATGAAAAATTATTGTTTATTTTATATATGCCCAAAGGTAACAATGCTTCAAAAAAGTAATCACTATAACACAAATAACTTTAGAACTAATGCAATCTTTACAGCAAGTAAATCACGTTGGTAATACTTTTAGAATGGCAGTATGCAGTTCAAAGTTCAGTAAAACACATTTGTAATAACTAATTCAGCTTTAGGATGCCATCCCTATTTAATTATGAGGGTGTCCGAGACAGATTGGAGGGCAAAACAGGCAAGGTTACAGTAGAAAGTACAGAGGTAGTTTTAAAAAAAGGTTAAGGGACTTTGGAGAAGGCTCCTTGTAGGCACACAGGCGTTCGGCCTGGGCGTACATGTATGAGGAAACTCCCAATCACACACGAATCAGCACTTCAGCAACACAGGAGCAGCAAAAAAACTCTAAGTTCAATTAAGAGTTTCACAGTAACCTTTCAAGTGAAGTAGTATGCAGCACGATACAGCAGCAGACCCGGTTAGAGGATTCTTGTCCAGGCAGATCAAAAGGAGGGACACTGGAATGGATCTCGCAGCAGCAGTCGAGTGAAGAGGCTTCAGATAAAGGATTCTTCGGGGCTCTGTTATTTTGGCACCCTTTTCACTTTCTTGGTCCAGCACTCTGGTGAGGGGACTTCAAGAAGTGGAATCTCGCTTCTGGAGGTCCAGAAGGAGTGTACAAATGTGTTGGGAGGATTCCATCTTCGGAAGGAGATGCACTGGACAGTGGCTACAGATCCCAGGGTATTGGTGGTTTGCAGCCAGTGAATGTCACACCTTGTCATGGGATGGCTAGAAATTCAGGTCTTCAGACTGATTGGAACCACCAGTCTAAGGGACAGTCCCTTTCAGGGCTCTCCCGATGCTTGAAAGAAGGGGTCGGACAGCAGCGATTACTCACAAGGCATCTCAGTCATCTGTAAGTGGCTGCGGGCATCTCTACTCTTCCTCCTCACAGTTTCTTCTTCTCCAGGGGCAAGCTTGTCTTCAGCCTCGGGATCCATGCCTCTTATGCAGGAACCAAGCCAATCATCACCCATGCATTATTTAAACGGTAGGTGGTGGCTGCCTTTCAGGACAACCAGCCTCCCAGTTCCAGGCAGGCACAGAAGACAAACAGCTAAGTTTGAGTCCTCCCTCATTTCCTTTCCTCAAACACACTGGAGCGTTGGCAGGCTTCACAAAAGGGATTGCGTCGAAGATATGTCAAACCAGGACCTCCCACCACCCTGCACGGCCGACGGACCAAGAAAGGACAAGCCATCTTGAATAGGTGTACAAAGAACACGGTCACCATTTTGGGTCAATGGTGACCCTTCTGACCGGTGTTTCTCCGAGAGCAGGCTGCACACACCCGTCAGTGCCAGCCAACAAGGCCCGGACCTGCAGAGTTTCCCCTGCCTTCACCCTGAACCCCTACACAGGGCACCTGGAGCACCAGGAAGCAACCAGGATCCCATGCATCCTGCTTTTGCTGCCCCATTCGAAGGACAGCTGGAAGATGTTATTTTGTAACTTTTGACGTTTTTCCTGTCCTGAAGAGGTCCATAACTGCTAGCAGAACCATCGAAACCGGTCAACCAGACCTGTTGTGGCTCCTCCACAACACCACGCGATATCCCCCACACCAACAGGGGCTATCCTCAAAACCAACCAGGAACCCAAAGAGCACAGGTTTCCCAGCACACCCCACATCTTGGGGATTGTGTGCCTTTTAAGAACAATTCGACAACTTCCACCCTCATTGACGACTTATTTTTTTATCTTTGCTTGGGCAACCACCCACCTGGAAAGAGCACGGAGCCATCAGGGTGAATAAAACCAGAAATTCCCGATGCCTCTAGCCTACACATGTTAATCAAACTATTTTTGGTTCATGACTACGAGATCTAATCTCCATCTCGCACTCACCCACAATATTGTTGGTTGCCCCGACCCACACTTATTTAGGCTGTTTGGGATAGAACTGTATGTGGAACACAGCAAGCCGCATGCAGTGAGCTAGAAGCCAGTCTCTGCTCCTGCTGCTTCCCCCCCCCTTCCCAGACAGGCGTTACACTATTCGCTGTCTACAGGATTGGCCACCCTTCCCGGCCGGGTTTGGGTGCCTCCCCAGAGGGCCAGCCCAGCTCACCATCTTGTGTACCATGCCTAGGACCATTTCATAACCAGCACAATTATTCTTCTCCTTGCCTTCATTTGCAAGCAGACCAATAATTCCCCCAAGAACCGTCTTTTGTGTACCAATATACCCTTACGGTTTGGGAAGGCAGTCGCACTCCCGGCTTTCTAAGCCCAATTGACCCCGATGTCTTTTTCTGACCCTTCTGCAAGTACAGCCTGGAAGTAAACATTGCACAAAATTAGGCAAGATAAAACCACCGTCCAGCCATTCAGATTAGCTTGTCACTGTAACCAAATGGTTACAGGAGCAGTGAGAAAGGGGAGACATTGTAACTCCTCAGCACTCCACATAATGTGGGGTGTGCTGATCTCACACTAGAAAAAGATAGGAAAGATACAAATATCCACCTATAACAGAAAATAAAAAGAGAAGGCAAACAGGCTCCCAGTAATACTGCACAGAGGGCTGTAAAAGAAAAGATGGCATAAAACCTTCAGGAAAGTAGAACGCCAAGATAAATGTATAAAAATAAATACAAAAGTATCCCAAGGATAGGATAAAGGCCGAGTGTGGAAAAAAGGTTCCCGCTCAGGGGAACAGACCAAAAATCTAGTAGTCCAGCAAAAAGTGCTGGGGGACTCGCATGTAGAGGAGATTTTGTATGCACAATCTACCCAACCATGCATAATGTTATTGTATTTTAAAGTTTGCTCAGTTTTGTTCAAACATTTATTTGTAAAAACAGATCGGGACTGCATCCAATAAAAAAAAAATCTTAAAATGCTGCAAAATATTTATACCTGATACCACATTTTTTCAGTACTGTCAACTCCGTGGGACCCAAAAATTCAACATTGAGTAGAGCTGTGCAGAAGATCCAAATTGAGACAACTCTGGATAAAGTTTGAGACATGTATAGAATTTCACGATGCATACTACATCAAGAACTCCATGAATGTATACATCAACGTTAGCTCAGCCGAGAGAATTTATAGGAAATATACAGAGTGACTTACCCTGAGATTTCCTCATGTCTTTTGACGCTAAAGCACGATTTCCATGCTGAACACTGGTGAAATCAGGGGTCGCATTGTTCACCCTCAGCTCTTGCCCCAACGACTTCCGACCATAAGCATTTTCACCAGATCCTCCGTTGCCATTGTAGCCACCTACCAAAAGAGATTCACATTGAACGCATACAAGATTTCTGCCATAGCAAAGTAAATCTATAATGAACCATAAGCTACTGAAACAATGGTTGCCTATTCAAAACTCCACTGAAACCAGCAACATTTTATATTAAATTGAACAAAACTCATGTTGATTATATATTTATGCAATATACATGCAGGGTTGGAAATGGAGGGGAACTATTTAGTGCCAGATTGTTGCCTAGAAGAGCCTGGTTGGCTCTCCTTCATCCCTCACATTCAGGACCTTGCTAAGAAGTCACTAACAATTCCTCAACTTCACCTCCTCAAAGGAATTCTTCCCTTCCTCACTTTCCCTCAGAAGCTCAATGTCTCTAGAGCTCTGGTTCTCTCTGGGCTAGACTACTGCAATAGCATTTTCCTTAATCTACCCTCTTTACGACCCCTCCAGCTAATCCAGAATAAGGCTGCAAAATTTATCCTTGGCCTCAAGCCCAAGGATCTCATCGCCCAGACCTAAAAAAACTATGCACTGGCTACCGGTTGCTGCAAGGATCAAATTCAAATCCCTCTGCATCATCCATAAGGCTATCTGGGTCTGGGGACCATGCTATCTACAACATGCGCTCATTAAAAACTCCCTCTAGATCCTTACGTTCGTCTGGCACCAACTCGGTGTTCAGCGCATCACTAAACAGCAAGCTGGTGGTCGATCTCTTTCCTCAGCAGGCTCCCTCCTATGTAACAGTCACCCCCTCCCTCTTCAGACAAATCTCTTAAAATTCCGGAAGCTCCTCAAAATGTTCCTTTTCTTCACCTCCTCTTTTCCTTCCTCCCCCCTCTGCTAAATCCCAAAGTTGCTGAGATTGGTGACCAAAGTCCTTGTGGCCTCTGTTACTGGCCTCCCACACCCAATCGCCTACAACTTCCACCCCCTCCTAGCACTTTGCCTCTGCACCCACTGGCCTGTCACCACAGGCCTGCAGTTACCCATTTATGGGCGCCTGACCAATCCATCTAGGCACTTACAGCTGCTCACTCCCTAGCACTTCCCTCCGATACACCTAGCACTTATTTACCCACTCCTGCATCCCACCTCTCCCTCTGCACTTGCATGTTCTGAACGCTCACAAGGTCTGCCTCCATCTTTTATTGCTATATTTGTTCATTTGTTTTTCATTCCCGTGCTGCTTCCGTGTTGGCACTTTGATACAATTTACTTGATGTATAAGCGCTGCACAAATGCACAATAAAATAAAAAAAATAAACTACTATGGCTCAGGAATATTGAAATAGAGGCGTTTCCAGAATAATGTAGAGAAGACTGCCTATTAGACCAGGGGCACATCCTTCCCCATATGGGCCATTTGGGGGACTACATATTGATGTTCCACAGTTATAGCAGTATAAACACTGGCAGTACTTGCTCGTTGTTGTGGATGTATTTTCTGATTGGGTAGAAGCCTACAATTGCAAACAAAGAGGATAAGGTAAGAGTAGCAAAAAATCATCAGCATAAAGGAATTTGAACCTACATTTGGGATGCCTGTGTGCATCATCAGCGGTCAGGGCACGCATTTAGTAGTTATAAAGACACTGTTCTCCACATTAAAGTTTCAACATAATCTGCACTGTTCCCACCACCCTCAGTCAGTAGAGAGAGAATTGGTCTTAAAGAATAAACTAGCAGAGCCATGTCAGGAAAAGGGTTAAAGTGGGCGACCTATGCCATTACCTGTATCTCCACCCATGAAAACTAATTTGCAGGTTTTAACATCCCATGTGAGGTTATGGCCATGGTTATGAGGAATACTATGTGGGACATGATTTGGATTTTAAAACAAAAGGATTGTGGGGGTAGAGCCCTATTCAGGAGTGCGCACACCTGGAAGTCTTAGTGGATGATAAGATCAGATATTGGTAAAGCTGCTGTCGTGTGGATGGTAAGGTGATCTCCCACTGTCACCTGGACTAAAACAAATTGTAAGGGGTAACCATCTGCACAGGCTGCGCTTGTTACCTGTTGTATGCTCACTAGGTGTGATAAGTTTGAACAGGGTGGATGAGGAGTGTTCACAAAAAGACAACTGATTTATGGTGCAATTGATTAGTAAATCAAAGAGCCCAGCTTTAATTCCTCAAGTCAATAATAGGACATATTGATTTAAAGTGCCCCAAAAACAAATGAAACATTCTTGGTACACATGGGTACACATTTCATGTGAGAAGCTGGATACTAAAAACAGAAAAATGCCGGGCAGTGTCCAAAACAAAGTCCATGCATATAGTGCCAAAAATACAGAAAATGCCAAACAAATGCCAAAAAATGCAGAAAATGCCACAGATGTCAAGACATACAGAAAATGCCGTCAGGAAATACAAAAAAATGCCAACACGTGTTTCAACCTATTTCCTGACGGCATTTTCTGTATGTCTTGACATCTGTGGCATTTTCTGCATTTTTTGGCATTTGTTTGGCATTTTCTGTATTTTTGGCACTATATGCATGGACTTTGTTTTGGACACTGCCCGGTATTTTTCTGTTTTTAGTATCCAGCTTCTCACATGAAATGTGTACCCATGTGTACCAAGAATGTTTCATTTGTTTTTGGGGCACTTTAAATCAATATGTCCTATTATTGACTTGAGGAATTAAAGCTGGGCTCTTTGATTTACTAATCAATTGCACCATAAATCAGTTGTGTCTTTTTGTGAACACTCCTCATCCACCCTGTTCAAACTTATCACACCTAGTGAGCATACAACAGGTAACAAGCGCAGCCTGTGCAGATGGTTACCCCTTACAATATGATTTGGATTTTGCCTGGGTGTGTGGAGGTGTGGGGGGAGGGGTGGGTGTCTGAGGGGTGGGGGGATGGCTGTGGTTGCGATTCAAACCACAGCCTGCTGGATGCCTGGTTGGAGTTGTTCCCTATCCTTGTGAGGCTCTCCCAAATTGGATGAGCGATTAGGATTACCTCAAAGCTTTGAATGCAGAGTTGGAATAACCCACCAGAACACCTTTACCACACCTTTGAGATAGAATTTCACCTACTACGAATGTAAAAAAGCAATGGGGAGGGACAATACCACCGAGGAACACTGCAAAGGAGTGAAACTGGTGTTGCTTTGAAATCCTCAATTGAGACCCTTGAAAGTCGTGGGCCAAGAAAAGACCCAATCCAGGCAGGAGCAGCTTGTGAACACTTAGTAAGATCAGTTAACCTCTTCAGCGGCAAAGAGTGGGCCACGAGATCAAATGCCACAGATGGTCAAGGAGCATTAGCAGGGCCATCCAGACTTTAACAAGGATTTCTACAAGATTTGCTCTTAAGTCAACCAAGGACATTTCAGTACTGTGCATTGCCCTCAATCCAGATAGGCGACATCCGAGCACACCATTTCTGTCAATATGTTCCTGACGCTGCAGATAAGCTGTCCTGTCCAATATCTTTACCAGAGAAGGGACGTTGGTAATTACCTGCAACTTCAGGACCAAGTGTCTCTTTTCGTAACAGAGGGGTTACCCACACCTCCTTCAGGCGCATTGGAACCATTGCTGTAGAAAAGGAGGCGTTGCCTATATTAGTGATTAGTGGAGAGAGGCAGTGGATACATTATACTTGCGGGCAAGGGACACCCTTGCAAGAAGTTGGCTTAAGGGCCAAAACAATCTTAAAATGTATGGAAGTTAAACTTGGAGAACATTAGTGTTACTGGGGTTACAATCATCCATTGAAATCACTGGAGAGGTACCATACAATCCTTCATGAAGAGTCCTGATGAGCGGATATCAATTTTCCTGGCAAATTCAGACTGAACGTTTGCACACCAACTATCACTGTTCTGACACTTGCTGCCAGAGCACGTTTTATGTTCCAGTTCTTTAGGAATAAAAAAGTTCCCTGCTGCTAAATTTGGCATCTGAAATTCTATTATAGTTCTCGCGCTTAGCCAGCAGAATCACTTTCATAACCTGCATCTAAAAGCAGATATGCCGTTTTGGTCCCAGGACATGGGTCCCTGCGCCAGTTCTGTTCACATGGCCTTTACTTTCCTGTGCCAAATAATTTCGCTATTAAACCAGGTCTCATCTTTTACATCGCTTTCGACAACCCGCTCTTTCGAATGTATTAATTACCCTAAATGCCATCTCCTGAAATTGGCAAACTAAACCTCAGCATCAGTAGAGAAAGCCTGTTAGTAAGCATAGTGATAGCAAGGTCAGCAAAGGCCTCAGGCGTGGCCTTCATCAGGGGTCTTACTCCGAGCCAATCTTGGGTTACTATTCACCTACTTCAGAATACCCAGAAGACGCAAGTCAAAGGATATTAGATCTGTCCATGGAGGTAATGGGGCTGGAGATCCAAAATTATATGATAGTACCCAGTCAAGGATGTTGCCATCCGTCCAAGTAGGAAATGCAATATGTTGTGTCAAACCCATAGCCTTAAATGCTGAGTATAGTGTGGATGCTTCCGGATACAGTTCATTAAATGCCCCAATTTTCTTTTCTTTTTTTTTTAAAAACACCCAAGACCAATACATATGTTGAAAGTTTAACAAATCACTCAATAGGGACAGGAATTGTTCATGAACTGGCATACCTTTTGGGGATCTATAGAGTACCAAAGTGACTGTGGTATTGTGGTCAACATTCAAATTGACAAATGTATGCTCACAGCTGTCCAAAGTACTAGTATTGGTCACATGCATATCAGTACCTTGTGGATTTGAGTCGTCTGGAGCTCTTGACTACAGTGGGAGTTGACCTTTTAAATTGCTGGAGTGACTCTTTCCAGCTCATCAGGTGGGCTTCCGGATTGGGTCCGCTTAAACTATCTACTGCCCCAGCCCAACCTTGATTTGCCTCTGCTCTGCCTTTCAACGCTTCACTTCCTGGTAAAGAGATGCAAAGGAAGGACTGTGGTTCATGCGAAGAACCTGGATGCCACAGCTAACTTGGCCTCTATGTTCGCCAAGGAGCCCAAAAAATACCAAGGCCAATCGTGCCCTCATGCTGCCAGTGGTGTCATGGGTCAACTATCCCATCTTCCTCCAAGACCCATCTGCCATGCATGTAGATCTTCACCCTATCCAGGTGGGCCTCGCCTTTATCAGTCCACTTATCCAGGAAATGCACAAGTGATCCACAACAAAACCAAACACCAGGGCCACAGTATGAATGCTACCTCACCAGACACTCCAGGCAATGACTCATCTCTGCAGACTGAGGCAGTCTTGTTGCAGTGTCTGCCAGCACTGATGCATGTGCCCCCGTCAGCTCCTTCTCAACTTACTATCCGTCGATTGCCCACACAAAACGAGAATCGCTCCTCAGAGGCTCGGCAGGAAGACTAGGGGCTCTCTCTGTGCAGTGTTGCTCCCCATCCATCGGGCTGCCAACCACTGCTTCCAACACACCCTGCCGCCACTGTTTCGGTGACCGCCAGGCCAACACCTCCACCCAGACTTTGTACAAGTTATCTGCTGTTTTCCATTAAGGAACTTCCACGCTAGTGCAATCATTCTTGGGGAAGAGCAGAACGGGTTCCTCCCGAACACTAACAGGTGGAGGGCTGACAACCCCAGATTTTGAAGCCTACTATTTGGCTGCATAAGACAGGCATTACTTACCATAATAGTATTTGATGAATGCATCTGCTTAGATTCACATTCTGTGCATATAATCCGACATCTAGTGGTAATCGCAGAGTATTTGCATCTTGTCTTTCAAAGATTGAAAGTGGACGTCGACATGGGCGTGCCTGTAACACTATCCCCAACGTGACTTGTGTATCCAAAATCCTGTACGCGTCGAGGTCCCTCCGATTGTTTTTTTTCTGCTGTGAGGGAGCCTTATGACTATTGCGAGTACAGAAAGCGAGAAAAAGTAGTAAGAGGTCTATGTTCCTTACATCCGAGCGGGGAGAAAGGGTTGGTGCATGTGAATCTAAGCAGATACAATCAGAAATGCTATTACAGTAAGTAATGCATGTCTTCTGATGCTTGTGAATCTGCTTAGAATAACATGCTGTACATAGACTAGCGAGCAGTAACCGGAGTTGGTGGTGGGATGTGAGAAGGAACAGTAGTGAAAAGATGTTTAGTACTGCTTGTCCCACCTGAGAATCAGACCTAGAGTGAGTGTCTTGCCAAACAGGTTAGAGTCTTCCACCAGTTTGTTGATTAGTGACGTGTGTGTCTCTGCCTTGAACCCAGAGTTCTTTAACCAGGCGTGACGTTTCAAGAGGGTACCCTGGGATAAAGTCCTCCCTGCTGTCTCAGCAGCATCCATGGTGTTTGAGGATGTTATTCTTAACTTGCTTACCCTCTGATACAATTGTACAACACACTGGTTCAGGGACCTTCTGCAGCAGGTTCCATTGGACATCAGAATAGCTGGCCAACAGCGTGGTGTTGGCTATCCGGGTGGAATAGGCTGCCGCAGTAGTGATTCTCTTCCAAAGAGCATACCATGTTTTACATTCTTTGTCCGGCGGTGCCTCGCCTGTGGACAATGGGACCCCGGCCCTTTTCCGGATGTCACGACCACAAGAGAATCTGGGGTGGCATGACCCCTAATATATAGGGGGTCATAATGGAGGGGTGAAAAAGTTTACACCCGTGGGTTAACAGCCCTGGTTTGAGAAGGTGTTGATAAGGAAGGGGCAAAGTGCCTTTTGATGAAAGTAAAGGGATAGCCTGGCTAAATCTGAATCTAGCACTGCCTCTTGCGTGGCTATCTGGAAGTGTTTGGCTGCCTTTTTCAGAATGGCGTTATATGCCATTTGGTCATCTACAGGTGATGCCTGACAGAGTTGGGGAGGGGACCATACATATGGTGTCTGGGGTATGGGCGGGGGACAGCCAAAGCAACTTATCCACCTGCTGGTCATCCCCCAATCCTGGGCCTGATCAGTGGGATCCTCAAAGGGATCATCCTCCTGTAAGTAAGGGTCAAGAGGCTCTTGCTGATCTGTAAGGTCAAAGACCTGCTCATGAAGTGGGCAAGATATGTTCTGGAATTTGGTCACTGCAGGAGAAAGCTAGTCTTCACTAGGCCTTTTAGGAGTGAATCTCTCAGACGTCCACAAATTTAGCCAGCCTGTCTATACATCCTTCAAATATCCCCTCTCCACGGAGATCAACCAGAAGAGTCCAGAGGGGGAAAAGGACTCCTCCTGTGGATTGTCCTGCCTAGGACGCCTAGAGTTGTCAAGGAGGGTCCTAGATAAGGACTGGGGACTTTCAGAATAACCCTCCCGCTCTTCCAGGCGTTTAGACGTGTCTTTGGACCAGTCCCTTTGTTTGCTCTCTGCCCAAACGATCTTAGCGAGACTCTCGCTGATGTTCGGTTTCACCGGGAGGGGTTTAGGCTGTTTAGAAGGTTACGCTGTAGAGTTACACGCAACCAGAGCTTTATGTGTCAGCGCGCACTCTTAGGAGGCGTCTCGACGGCCTTGGGAGTTTTGGTGCTGGTGCCCTTACTTGTAGAATGCCCGGAGGCATGCTGCTGACGCGGCTGCGGGGAGGGCTGCCGATCACGCAAATCAGCGGGTGCAGTACAGGAATTCGATTTACCCATTGGCGCCTTAGTCCGCTTGGGTCTATGGGTATCGTGGGCATCCCTGTCACCGGGGTGTACATTTCCCATAGCAGGTTTATCTTCGTGCCTGGTGGGGCCCGGGACGAACGTCGTGGAGTGCAAGCGCTCCGATGTGAGGTCAATAGCAGCCGGATCAGAGCCATGGCCGTCGCTTAGATCCTCATCTCAGCGGCAGAGCTACCCTCAGCCTGCAACATTGCGTAGGCCGCCCACTGCTTCACTCAACGCTCCTTGATCGTCTTAGGACATAGAAGCAGGCAGTATTGTCAGGACGCCTCGTCGTGATTAAGGGGGAGACACTTATTGCACCGCCGGTGCTCATCTTTCCAGGGGTATTTTCACAGGAAGGGCAAAATTTAAAATGGTGTCTTGTCCATAGCTCAGGTGTGAGAAAGACAGCAAAACAAAAAGGGCCAAAGAGGGGAGAAGGAAAGACATTCTTGAAAATAGAAACCCCCAGATCCCACTCTCCCTACTATATAGGCCGGCCAGAAGGCCCCGGCCATGCAGTCTGCGGCGCTGACCATAGCACCAGACGTCAAAGTCTGTTCTTTCGCGGTCTTCGGTTAGGAATTAGTCGAAGAGGGGACAAAATATATATAAACAAACGGAGGTCAGGTAGTATAACAATTTAGCAATAAGTAAAAGCTCTGCATAAGGCGACCAGCTAGCTGGGCGGAAAAAAACAATCTGAGGTGGTTCATGTGTGCTTCGTTTTGTTGTAGTAGTGTAGTGAAGTTTGTGCGGATTGTTGTGTTGTAGGTTTGTGGTTGTGTTTGGTTAGAGTTTGAGGTGTATGCAGAGGTTGAAGTTGTTAGTGGGTTGGTTAATTGGCATTGCTGTCTGGAAGTGGGGAGCTGCATTTCCCCATTCCTAATTCGGTGGGGTGTGCGCGTGTCGCTGTGCCTGCGTCCAGAACAGGGTTGTGCGATGCTCACGGTCCCTTTACCATATGGCATCTGTTCATACGCATAAACTTGCCCAAGTTGTGTACCGGCCGTCTACGTGGCCCCTGTTTGTGTGCCGGGCGGGCAGGTGTTTTGTGCGTCCCCTGCAGTGTAGCCCAGAGAGCATTCCCAATCTAGTCTAATAGGGGAGTGGCATCGGTAAGCCCGGGTTTTGTTCCCAACATAATTTCAGTCTCCTCGACTTCAACCTCATATCTGGTTGTTCATTCATGTTACCGCTACTACCCCCTTTGGAGTGTGGCAATGCTAGCGCTTGCAATCATCTCCATGCGCTGCGTCTGCCTTCATTCACAACATCCATGGCCCTGCTAATATCCACAGCTTAGTCGGTGGGGTAGGCGCTAACGCTCACCTAACTTTATACAGGTATGAACTGTAGTGGCATTTATCGCGTGGGTGACGGTTGTTCGCTGGGAGGTAGCTAGGGATGTTGGGTTGTGTCCTCATGGGTGTCGTTTGTGTCCTATTAGACTTTGTGTTGTGTCTCTTGTTGTGGTTAGAGTTTTATTTGATTTTGGATGTTGTCATGGTCGTATTAGATAGTCACCCTTTTCATTGTTTTTCCCCCGTTTGGTTGATGAGCCAGGTTGTTAGTTTTCTGAATTGTAGGTGGTCTTTCGTATCAGGTCGTTCCAAAGTTTCTCTGAAGGGGCTGGGGTGTTGTCGCAGCCTGGTGGGTTTCTCATTGCTTTAAATGATGTTGAACATTTCTTTTTGTGAGTTTGTCGCGTTGGTGATTCTGTCATAATGCCTTCTGCATTTCCTTCTTGAATGCTCCGATTTGTTTCTTGAACAGTTTTTTTTTCTGTGTTGTATTCTTTCCTCCATTCCAGCTCCATTTTCTTGTCCTTTTTCATGGTGTTTAGTAGTGGTGTGAACTATTTCGCCATTGCTCTTTTTTTTGATGGGGTGAATTGTTTTTCCTTGGGCGATCTTTTCGATTGCATCAGCTATCCATTTGTGTAGCAGCTCAGCTTTTCCGTCTAGGTCAGCATTGAGAGTTTTGTTGTCTCCAGTTGTTTGAACGGGTTGCTTGTTTTGACGGTTTTAAGGTTTCTTTTTGTGGTGGTTGCGAGTTTGGGGGCCTGGATGCAGAGTGGAGTTGGTAGTCTGATGAAAGGGATGAGATGGTTGCTCCACATTATTTGTATCGGTGGTGATGAGTTTTTCCTAGGCGAAGATTGCATCGAGAGTGTGCCCTGCTGTGTGTTGCTCCTTTGACCAGCTGTTGTAGTTTCATGGCAGTCAGTTGTCCGGTCAGTGAGTTTTGGGAGTTGGCGTGACTTGCTTCAAAGCAGATGTTGAAATCCCCCAGTATTATTAGATGTTCATGCTTGATGGCTATGTTGGTGATGGCTTCTATGAAGTTATCGATGAAGGTTGCATCATAAGACGGTGGTCTGTAGACTAGGATGAATGGGACCGTTTTTGGGTTTGCTGATAGGTGTATGACCATGGTTTCGCAGTTGATGTTGAGAGGGTTGTCAGTTTTTATTTCTAGGTGTTCTTTGAATGCTATCGCGAGGCCTGCTTTTTTATGATTCTTGTTTATTTGAAGGCATTTGAAGTTGGCTGGGAGGCAGCTTTGGAGTGCGATTGTGTAGTTGTCGTCCATCCATGTTTCTGTGATGAATAGGAGGTCTATGCCGTTGTCATCGAGGAGGTCAAAGATTTCTGTTGAGTGTTTTGACATGGATCTTGCGCTTAATAGAGTTTAGAGGTGTAGTTTGGTTTGGTCTTTATTGTTGGGGTCGGTCTTCTAGTCGGTGTTGGTGTTTCCTTCAGGGTCGGTCTCCGAGGGATTGGTGTAGGTGCATCCGTGTCTTTGAAGAGTTCTTCTAGGTCCAGTCTTAGGTTTTTGTTTTCCTAAGGTTCTTCTTCCAAAGAGTGACTGTCGAGTAGACGTTGCTCTTTATTTGGTGATGTAGGGTGTTATTGCGTCAATTATGTTTGTTATTTCGAGCGTGTTTTTTTTAAATAATTTTATTAATTTATTCAAACCAACAATACAAACCAAACACGCAGTGCATATATCAACATTTCAATTGTTCGTTTAATTCCGGGTCACTGCTCCCCATATCCCACCCCCCCATTACGAGCCTGTTTATTCCAAACACACTGTGCCTCACGTGGTGGGGTCTCACTTTCCGTGGATTCCGACAGATCTTGTGTTGTTCCAAACAATTCCGCTATTAATGATTTCCATGCCATCAGGGTTCCCGCCTCCTCCTCTCCCCCTACATTGCACGCCTCTTACCATACTGTGGTTTCTGCCTCCGCCCATTGCTGCAACTCCTTCCACCACACCTCCACCCGTGGCATGTGACATGTCTTCCACCCCATGGCAATCTTTTTGCGAGTACATATGCTAGGTCCTTCAGTTTGCTGACATGTTTACGTTTCTGTGCTCTAGGGAACCCCCCCCAGCAAGCATGCCCAGGCCGTGTCTATGACAATAGTGACCCCTTTTTTCCACCAGTCTGTGCTATTTCACCCTAGAAACACTTGATCACTGGGCATGACCAAAACGTGTGCATTTTCCTCATCACATTTGGGACATGCCTGTCGTCCGGCATTTTTGAACCTAGATATTTTTTGAGGTGTCATACGCCCCATGCGTAATATACAGTTGTATCTGTTTCAGTCTGGCGTTCCTTGAAACCTTCTTATGGTATCCCAGGGCCCATTCCACATCCCATCCTCTATTGAGGCCCCCCACTTCTGCCTCCCAGTCTAGCCTCAATTGCGTTAATTCTTTCCCGGCCCTAGACATCACCATCTCGTACAGTCTAGAAATCTCAGGTCGCCCTTCCCTTATATCATATATCACATCTATGAGTGCGTCTGGTTCTACTTCCAATACTGTTTCGGGCCATGTTTTCTTAATTCTCTGCACCATTCTGTGATATGTAATATACTGGCCCGTATGTTATCCCGTCTCCTCCCCTAACACTTCCAACTCCGTAATAGTCCCCCCTCGCCAGATCTCCCATCGTAACCAACCCCACCGATTCCCAATGGGTCCTTATCATTCTTAATTGCTTATCTCCCCCTGCCAGTGTAGCTAACGGTATCTGCAGGGAGCACGGGAGTGGGTTCCCCATCATCCGGCACGCCTGGCGCCACATCTTCCGCCCAAGCCTCATCATCTCAGGGCGCTCTCCCATTTCTGCCTTAGGCAGCCAGATCATTTCTCTTAAATAAAATGGGGCACAATCATGACCAAACAGCTGTTATTTCTAGCGTTGTCTGATCTTCTGTGCGGTTTTGTTTGGTTGTCTGCTGTTGCTGATTATTTCATCGGGTTGGTTCGTTCAGGTGACTGGTTGTTTGCGAGGTATGGAGTTAAGTAGAGGAATTTTTCTCTTTTCTCAGCGTCGGTTTGAGTACCGTTCCTGTGATTCATGGTGTTTTCTGCAGTTGTGCGTCTTAGTTGCTGTTCTGGTGTGTGTGTTCTTTCTGCTCTTTTTCTCCCACTTGGTACAGGTCGTTTGCGTGGCATTTTGGCTCGAGGACTGTTTGTCTTTATTGGTTTGCTTTGGTCTGGCGGTCTGGTGTTGTAGTACTGGGTGAGGGGAATTGTTCGCTATAAGGTTTAGGTACTGTCTGTTGGTGGTCAGCAACTGGTATTGCTAACTTGTTTTTTCCGGTGTTTTGAGTAAGGTCGGGGAAGTTAGTTATTGTATTGTTGGGTTAACGTTGGCTGCCCTTAATATGGGTCTTCCTTGAAGAGGTTCACTGCAGTGGGCCAACTATGTGGGGTTTGGAGGGTAGCTAGTTGCTATACAAGTGGACTAATGATTTCAACGCTAACAGCTAGATTTGAGAGCCTTGCACTGTGGGAGAAAGACGCCAAACCCTGTCGGTGGAGAGATTTAGGGTGCAAGACTTGAGTGAGAACTTGAACAAAATCCAACAGCAGCACAACTTTTATAGGGCATTGCCACATTTGAAGACCACATTATTCTGCCATGGCAGTTGCAATTATGGCTCTCACACCGTGGATTAAAGGAGGCTGCATTAAGTCTTTGAGGTGAAGTGCGCCCCATTTGCTATAATATGTGCTAAATAGAATATAAATAAGCGGTGTATTGTACAGTTGGCTTGTCTCGCAAAGGCTGCTAGACATTTGGCTGGAATTCCCAAAAGAAAACAATCCAAAATGTTATGTTCTGTAGTAGTGTGTACTATTTATACTATCGATGACGTCAACCTCGAAGGGAGACTGAGGCCTTCAAGGGACATTGAGTTGACAATGACACATGGCAGCCTATGTAGAAAATAGATTTTTGAAGCAGCTGACGCTGGAAGGGAAATACATGGGAGGACACAAAACATTTGAAATATATTTATTGTGTGTGAAAAGTTGTTAAACCAACAAAAACAGTCTACAAACATTAGACATGTCTAAGATTATATTGTTACCTTATCAATACATTAAAAAAGATATTCTATTAAAATCCAATATCGTGGATACCTTAACTCACCCCGTTAGTTCTGCAATATTTTGTGTTAGCTATAACATTTATAGTGAAAGTGATGTAAGGTTTTAATATTTGTGTTTAATAAAAATGAAACTAAGGCCTTCATTACAAGTGAGCCAGTCTGGAAAGGTGGTGCCGGTAACAACGTTACCATCACCTTTTCCAGACGGAGTCTGCCAGTCGGGGCTGTGAACTACCGGCAGGCCTGACCTGCAGGTATTTCAGGCACCTAACCGCAGATAATTCAATGAAGCACTGGCACCGTTACTAACTCCACGGGAACTTACCGCTCTGCCGCTGCCCTTTATCCCGGTAATACCGGGATATTGGGCGGCAGAAACAGTAAGCTACTACCTGTGGCCTGCTGGCAACCTCGTAATGAGGGCCTATGTATTACATTTGTGCTGCTTTTGTTAATTACCTTATTTGCTATATTTAATTTAGCATGCATCATCATTTACAGTATATGTATAGTATATTGACCTATTTTAAATGTTACCAATTTTTTGTACATTTTAAATGCCGTCTATATATTGATATTTGAACAAAATGTTACTAAGTTTTTACTGCATATATTTTAATAGTTCTTTAGTGTACGTTTTAAGGTTACGTTAAATTATATATTCACAATGATTACATATAAAATTAACAAAGTACATGTAAAGTACGATATTGAAATGTTTATTAATTTTGTAAATGTATGGTTAATTTACTTAAAATTACAAAATGTGGCCTATTTTTAATGCACTTTGCAGAAATGCTGTGTGAGAATCGTACCTCAAAATGTTGTATTAAACAGTTTATAACTTAACATTAAAGGTGTCCATGTAATCCATTTTACTAGATATACAATTACTTTTTAATCATATAATTTTGATTTTATGGTAATGTTGCATGCCTTTCGGTTCGTGGGTGGGTTAGGGTTCCCATGATGTTGGATTTTAATTTATATCTTTAATTTGATAAAGATTGTTACGGTAATGCCCAATGGTTGTAGACTATGTTTTTGATGATGTAACCGTAAATCTTTTGATTCACTTTTTTCAAATAATGTCAACCTTTTTTTACCATTATTCGGATTTGTAGTACTGAGTGTTTATGCTTCGAATTTCATGGTTGAACTTCTAGTGGTATACAGTGACTGCCGGTACCTTAACATTGTTATACGCAATCTATGTACACTAACCTTTTTAAGAGTAACCTTAATTTATGGTTAAAAAGTTTCTTTATCCATAATTTCAAATGATTTGAGGACTATAGCATGCGAGTGCATAAAGGGGGGAGTGTTTGCCGTATGACCATTAGTGTATGGCATAAGCCATACACTTTACATTTACTGCATGTACGCAGAAGTGTTCATATGTATAGTAATGTACACCTTTGACATGTACCTTCTATATATTTTGCATAAAAAGGTATACATGAATTCTGAGAGTTTGCATAATAGCATCATTGTACGTGGTGTGAGCATGTGTCATCAGAACGTGACAGAATGAAACCATCAGCTAACAGCAGCTATTGGGGGATCAGATTTACCAGAGAGCATGAGCAACCACTGGGTAACGAGGAGTCAGAAAGCAAGAACATAGCGTTCTGCAAATGTAACTTCCACTTAAGATTCAAACTTTAACATTGTGCCTAATATTTATAACACCTTATAACTTAAATGTCATATAGATGTCTCCTAATGCTCATTTACAGCGTGTCCCAAACAAGCAGAGTGAATTTCACATAGATGGGTTTGTTGGACATCACTTGACCTGGGGAGCCGAAAGTAGTTCTGAGTAGGCGTTTGTATCATAGAAGTGCCTGGTTATCTTGAAACTATCAGGAGCTAAATTGATCCCCTCAATTTCCAACGAAGCATGCACCAGAGGTGCGCGCGTGTTATTAGAGCCAGTGCTCCAGATATGATTTTGAAGTGGGCATATTTTACTCCCTATTTTTTAAAGTTGGGGAGTAAAATTATTTTTTAGGAAGTAAAAATATAAGTCCAATTACCAATGGGAGTATTTTTTAAGCAAGTAAAAATATGTTTTAACTGGAAAACTGAAATTCCTTGGATCTAGTTATTCATACACATTAAAAGATACACGTTTACTTCTTCCGATCAGGCAATAATAGCAATTTCTTCCTGTGGTACTGCATGCACTACGTTCCCAACATATCCATGGAGCGGTGGGTGAAAGCACAGGCACTAGGACATACATGTCTGCTTCCCATTTTTTGTTTGGGAGTATTTTTACTGCCCATTTTAATTTTTGGGGAGCATTTGCTTATTTTTAGCGAGTACAAGTGGCCGATACACCGCTTATCTTTAGGGCTGATTAAAGCACATATACGAAATATTCATCTTCCACACATGCATGTGGCATTTGTATATACAATGTACCTTTATCCTGCATTGTATGACTCGTACACATTTAAAAGCTGACAAAGAGCTGTAACTTTGATGTCAGATTTCAATATGTACAGGAGGTGTACATGACTTACAGTTCCCACCTCCATGCGACTAACATCTCCTGAAAACGTTAGCCTTGTCTTTGATGCAAGTTTTCAGGAGATTTGAATTGCGTAGTGTATAGACTGAAACTTACACGCATCTTTGTAAAGTTTAAATCTCCTGAAAACCCACATTAAAGTTAACCCTGACATTGAGGTAAGTTTTCAGACGTAAATTGCATAACGAACGAACTGGATAGAGTGTCTGTAATGAGATTTTACGTGTACATTTTGTGTAGCAGTGAACTGATGCAGAGCGAGTCTAATGCACATATTTCACATGCAAATTTGTATAGAAGTACAGGGATTTTGAGCTGGTGTCATAACGTGTGGTGTAAGTGGGTTGTAAGAGCATACATTGTAAGTGTGTGGCGGGTGTCAAATGTACATATACAGAATCATCTCCCAAACGCAGGTGAATAGTTTCAATATAAAATGCGCCTTCATTCTGCTCCTGTATTGTGCACCTCCTATAAGTATTAAAGTGAACTCTAACTTTGATGTGAATTTTTTCAATACTGGGATCTCCTATGCCGCTTTGTAGCATTCATATTAAAGAAACAATCACATTTCTTGAAAACTAACATCTAAACCAGCCATGACTTTGATGCAAGTCTTCAATACGTACAATTTGTACTTGGAAGAAGCAATTTACACCTTGTAAAGACTGACAGTCTGCCTTGACATTAATGTGAGTTTACAAGAGCTGTAAATTGCGTAATGTACAAACTGTTTATACAGTTCGTATTAAAGAAATATTCCAAAGTTGTATATTTCTCAGCATAGGATATGCACATACTGGAAATGTACATTTTGTATAGAAGGTGTACATTATGAGCATGTCATAATAATGTAAGCACATGGTGCAAGTGGGTTGTAAGCATGTGTGTGGTGCACATCAAATTAACACATGTCCTAACTATACATATACAAAATGTTCACGTACGTGTGTAGTTTGTATGCAAAATTAGCCTTCATTCTGCTCATGCATGGTATGCCTCCTATGCGCATGCAAAGTCACATAAAAGTGAACCAACTTTGATTTGAGTTATCAATACTGTGAAACTCATTACCCTCTTTATGATGTTAGTTCTCAGGAGATGTAATGTTTCTTTCATACAAACAGTAGAATCAGCCCTGACTGAGTTTTCAAATGTAAAATGCCTAATGTATGAACTGTGAACAAGCATATTTGTAGTTTGTATAAAGATTTTTTTTATTCTCTACAAAGGATACTCCCATATAATTACTGACTATGCCGCTCTTTTCCAAAGGAAATGGTTGATATTAATAAAGTTACATTTGCTTTTGTTTCTACTTGGTGTACTTACAATTAAGACTGATATGCGTTTCATACTGTCTGAATGATAGATCATTTTTTGGGCCTATGGTAGGTTTCCTTGTCATTACCCAACAAAAATTGACTTGCCATTATGGATGACTTAATGTCGAAAACCTTTATCTGCAATACAGTAAGTCGCTCAAAAGGTTTATTTTGACAGGATGACACCAATCTGCGTTTTGCTCAAAATATAAAGCTCGACCAAAAAAATACAAAAGTACTAGGAAAGGGTTTTAGTCGGTTGGCTAGTTTGCATGCCACAAATTCCCTTGAGGTTTTGCACTCCATTGCCAGAAAACCAAACACATGGATGAAGATGCGACTACCAGTGTTGACCTTTTCTGCCAACCTTAAACCACCCCGACCCCATCTCCACCCTGATGTACTACCAGGGTTCGAAACTGAGATTCAATGAGCAGGAGCTAAAACCAGCTCCTGGGTGTTGGGCATCACCCAGTATGCAGGAGCTACAGCAGGGGAACCAGGAGCTACCAGAGAGTCTCCTTTTAACTTTGTCCATTTTGTATGAACTATTGTGTTTAAATGTTTATTAGATCTGTTCCAATTCTACTTTATTAACATTCTCAAGTTCTCAAAGTTAGTTATTTTATTTTTTACATTTATAAAACGCTCACACAGCCCGCAGGCATCGAGGCGCTGTTACAGGAATTGTTTGTTTTTCTTAGTTGCGTAATTGTGTTTTTTTTGTCTTAGTTACGTATTTATAACGCGCTTAAACACCCAGAGGTTTCTAAGCGCAGACCTGGGGATCGAACCTATTGCTGCTTTCGTGTCATCTTGCTTCCAAGACGCGCACGCTGCCGCTGAGCTATCCTCCGGTTAATGTCACATTTTCATGTTTGGAAGGCACCAGTTGGCTTTAGGAGCCAAAAGTAGCTCCTGGTCACTGTTGGTTTCAAGCTAACCAGGCTCTACTACCATGCTAGAAGTAGGCGCTAAATAGCTTCCAGCTTCCCTCAATTTCGAACCCTGTACTACTAACATCTTGGCAATGGATGAAAAGAACTGACGACAAAACATCAAATGGCAAAAAATACAAGTACATTTATGGAGGGTAAATCATTTAAGTATTTTCCTGCGTAAAAGAAAACCCATAACAAGGTAAAAGAAACACAAGGTTGGCACTAGCTGAAATACACGTCAGTCGTTCGTAAGGGGAGAACCCTCACTAATCCCATGTCAAGTTTACAATCGTCTCGGAATAAACTGGCATGTTGACAGACTGTTGGTAACTGCAAACTTGATCGCACTTTGCCAATACTGAGGAAAAAAAAATATTGGACAGCAAATGTTGCGCATGTGCATTTTAACAGTTTTATTGCCTTTAACGGCATGTTGAAGGATGCACAGTAGCAGCATATTAGTACTTACAAACAGCTCAACAATATTCCAAATGCCTGTGGCTGACAAATTTTGACTAGGAGTGACATTTTTACCTTGAATTTCAAAGCATATAAAAGAACGAATACAGTGTTATTGCTACCATGCATCAACATGTGCACCTACCAATAGCCATTGGCTACTGAACGACTTTAGCTGGGTGTATGTGGAGAACTTGGGGAGGGAGTGGACTTTATGTCTGGTTCATAGATGCAACTTGAAACCCTTACCGCAGACTAAGTAACCAACCAAATTACAAGCATCCATTACCCTGGATACTGCACCTTAAAAAGGGATGGAGGGGAGTGGTGGTACACTGCTTAGGATTTGACAGAGCAGTAACCAACTCCCTACGGGAGTTATATACCTAGTTGGCTAATTCTTAAGAAAAAGCAGCCCTCGCAAACCGTTGTAATGCCGCAGAATATGTAGGACAGCACCTAAAATAATTATATAAATATGAAGTTATAAATTTAAAATGCTGGGAAATATTACTGTCACTAGTCAATGCCATTTCTGGAACAAACATTTTAACAAAACCACTTCTGTTATGAAAAAGTCAGCCAAAATGGGTTTCAAGCGCTCAAGCGCCCTTTCTCAAAGCTGCTAGGTAATGGTGGCAAAATCAAAGAAATTCCTAGATGTTATCACTTTGATAATTCCATCCATTCAAACTTGGCTGCAAATATTTGATAGTTTGTGTATGATATAGCACTGCATTCTATGCTCTTGGTAATTCTGTGTATATATTGATATGTTCTTTATTAGTGTTGCTGCTTGAGAATAAGGTTACATATGTTCTCATGATTCCAATGGTATATAACATCGTCAGCCCATTTCCTAATTCAGATGAAAATTAAAGCCTGTCTCTGCCACGTCAGTCAGGTTGAACAAATTGCAATCATAAGAACATATGTTCCTAAACTCTCAAGCATTTACACCGATAAGTAAATAGCAAGGATGTAAAGAGAATTATCAGCTGCACAGAATTAAGTCCTCTGGGTTAGCAAGGGTACCCACTGCCCATGTCCCGGCAGGGTGGCCTCAGCCCTCTGACTTTAGAAAGAAATAGTCTTTCTAAAGTCAGGCGCATGCCTGAGGGTAGAGCTGCTGGTGCGAGATGGAGGCACTCTGGCTCTGCTGCAAAAGCCAACCAGGCCTAGAGAGCATAGAGTCCGGAACTGGACGGGAAACGGGCAAGAAGAGCAGATTTTACATGTGTAACAATGTGCGAGTGTGTCTGCATGCGAGAGGGTCTGCAAGTGCACGTATGGGGAGAGAGTTCAGTAGGTATGGTGTCAGTGTGCATATGAATGGTAAAGTGTGAATGTTCTGGGTTCATGACAGAAGCTTTATGGGTGATTGACTGGTAGGTGAATGGGGGTCCAAAAGGCATTGGAGCAAGGACATTTTCTTAAAGCATCATGGCATGTTTTAACTTGTCTTTTTGGATAGCGCCAACATGAGTTATTACGAGGAGGAATTGCAGTGGTTGGTTTCAAAGGGGCATACACCTGGACATTGGCATGACATTTTACTAGCATTAAGGGTAAGGCCTGCCCAACAGGACAACACACAAGTCCTTAAATGGCGAGTTTGGGAGTGGGGCAGGGAGTGGTGTCTTTTGTGCAGTCAACAGGGAACGGTTTCCTTACTGTGGCAATGCATTTTCTACTGGCTTTAAAAATATAGTCAACAGAAGTGTTCCAACATAGTGAGTGGATTAGAGCATTTGCGCCGCTAGCAAAAAAATTATGTTTTCTTACTTATGCATGCGGTTCTTTTCTGGCATTAAGGGCAAAGTCGTCCCGAGTGTTCCATGTGGAGGGTCATCAAGAAGTCATTTATTTTTTATTGCATTAAGGAAAAAGTAAACGGAGTGTTCTCACACCAAGGGCAAAAATTCAGTTACAAACTACTAGCGAGTTATCAAAAAACTTACTTGCCACCTCAATTCTACACATGCACACAGCACACCATTTCTTAATCGCCAAGCCTGAAATATCACTAGCTAATAGCTAGTGGCGAGTTGTGAGTGAAAATGTTGCACCCTGCTTACATCATATGTGCAGCCAGCAATAGCATGTTTTGGACTTACAGTCCCAGCATGTCTTAAAACCAGACCACAGAGTCAGTGGGGTAGATGAAGACATTTTCTCGAAGAGAACACGAGGCGCGCCGAGTTCTCGAAGCAAACACGTTTGCGGAAAAACTGGAACTGAGGCTACAGGTGCCATGCGTACTACTTATACTATCCAGTGACGTCACCCTCTACGGACATAGACCGGTTGAATAATATTGTACTGGCCTTAGGGGAAAGCCAGCAGGAGTATGTTCTTACATGGGTAGACTAGCATATATTGGTGGTGCCAGCATGACCAGGTTTCTTTGTGCAATTACTGCGGATAATACTACTGGTAATGCACAAAGGTGGCTGGTACATTTGAATACCAGGGTGCAGGGGCACCCCATGATTCAATGCTAGGAGAAAGATTTTGGAAGACCCCACGTTTGTGTTATGCCACTGAGAGTGCATCCCTGAGAAACTGTCACCAACAATTGGTAGCCAGATTTGAACTGAGGGAATTTTCAAAGTAATATTTCAATAATGCCAACATCTAAGAATCTCAGATTTTTGCCACCATTACATAGATGTTAAAGTACCTTGGAGAACCTGAAATATATTGGATGGCTTTTTCATAACGGAATGAATTTTATTAAACAGTTAATCACAAAAGATTGTTCTAAAATTTGATTTATTAGGTTAATTGGTTGGAGTAGTAAATGTATGCAATGTTTGCTTACTTGTTCTAGGGGACAACAGTAGCTGCTATATTTAGTATTTTCTAATAATCATGTATTAGAAATATAGTTAGGTCGGACTATCATTACATTTCCTGTGCCCCAAACACAACTAACATCAGTCCCCACCTTGCTGGTGAATCTCCTTACTCTTAACTTTTGATCTACGCGAGAAGTTGAAATATTAAGATTTTCCTTAGTTTTCTGAGTAATTTTCCAGCAAAAGCTATGATGTATATAGAAATACTGATTCTATTTGTTGACAAAGACCACAGTTAGTGGTCTTCTAATGTGACATTTGCAGACTAATTTGTGTTTTAAATGGGGGACTCTACTCCCCCCCCCCCCCCACTTCCCCTTTCTCTCACCCCCATAATACTCCAAACACAAAAAAGGAAACACTAAAGTCTGCTTACAAGAGTTGAACTGTCAGTCTAGAAAAGTAGACAACTCTCCAACAGAAGGCTTATGCAGGGTAATTGGTTGGCCGAAGACCAACCGCCTCATTTAAAGTATAAAGAATATATGCTCATTACTCATTACGTAGCTATTAGTTTAACTAGAGTGCGGCCATTTTAAGGTAACCAGAATCACCATTTTTATTTTCTCTATGTTTCTCTTTAACATCGCCACTTTTGCCTCATGTAAAACTGCTTTGCTGTAGATATTTTGCTTCAATGGTCCAAGGTTATTAAAGACATGTTGAAACATTGCGCGAGGAGCCAGACAGAAAAGCCTGTTTCCCTCCTTCACATATCCTTGGAAGCGGAGAGCAAGGCATTCTCATCAGTACACGGATGCCAGTGAGTGTCCTTAAAAGAATAGCAATGTACGAAACTAATATTAAAGGGTTTGAATTATGCTCTTCTTAATGGCCCCCCTGCTGAGCGCTTTGAGCCCCGAAGAGCAAGCTGACCTCTATAGCATGAATCGAAACCAGGAGATAGTAAGGCCTGGAATGTGCCAGTCCCCCTACGCGCAGCTTGTCCATGAAAACAGAAGCGCTGTGTTCTCGCAAATAAAGAATAGTGTCTGTAAATTCGAGATTGCAACTGTTACTAAATATGGGGATCTAAAATGTCATTCGTCACCATTGTCAATCATCGCCTCCACTTCAAAGGGAATGAATTAGGGGCGGTGTCAAATGTGTCATTACTGATTGTGAGATGCTCATTTGGTATATATGTAACTGATGTACAATTTTTGCTCTCTTGCCTCCCCCCAAGGTCTGTTAGACACATGTCGCGGGGTGTGGGACCATTTGGCCAACTGGGACTATTTGTTTTTTGCAATAAACGCTAGATTTTGGGAATACAACCTTGTGTCTGCCGTATCAGTTTGTGTGTGGTGATTGTGCCTTGTTTCCACATCCAAGGGTCCCTCAGGGGCCCCTTCAAGATGGCGCCCGAATAGGGACCCTCCCCCACTTGTTCCATCGTGTACGTTGCAAACTTAAGGCGACAAGAATGGCGAGGATGGGAGAGATCAAGGTGTCCGGGGCGCCCTGCGAAAGTTCTGACTCCTTTGCAGATCTGCACACAGCTGATCCCTGATCGACGTGCCTGGCCAGCGAACAAGAGGGAGAGGGTCCCGAAACGAGGCAGTGCCGAGATACGCAGACACGTCATTGGTTGCATCAGTATACGGACGAATTGTGTCTTGAAAAGACAAATTGACTAATCGGGTGAGTCGTGCCCCGATTTGTAAGTGATCCTGATATTGGTTGAGAGTTGATTTTGCAAAATCAAACGCCCAGAGTAAGTTTGATTAGCCAAGGGTAAGGTTAAAACATGCCTGGGATATTGTCCACCTTAGCGGTGCGACAAACAATCTTTGGAAACTGGCCAGGTTGCGCCTCCGGGGGGGGGGGGGGGCGGATTAGAGAGGGGGGGGGGGCGGTAGGGGGCGCCGGCTTATGATATGTATGTGACGTATGGTGTGGGAGCGATAATATTTTGTGAAATTTGGCATAAGGAAACCAGAAAGCAGGAAGCAGGAAGACCTTCAATGGCCGAGGAATGGTAGTTTTGAGATGGATCGGATAGATAACCTGGAAAAGGTTTTGATAACTAAGAAAGCGCGTCCTGCGGCACTTGATATCCTTAGTGATTGGAGGAGGGAAGCAATGCTCCGATTTAGAAGTAGAGAGAAACATGCGTGCAGGTATAAGCCAAAGGCAAAGAGCAGAGAAAAAAAGGAGGAGGAGGAGATAGTTTGAGAAAGGCAAATAGACGCGACCAGTTGAATATTGAAAAAATATATCCACAGAGAGTTAAATGCATCAGACGAATTAATAAACAAAAAACTAACCGAGACAAAAAGAGGCCCGAGAAGTGAAACTAAGATTACGTCAGTAGCCGTCATCCAACCCCCTCCTATTGTTCAACCTGTCCCAACTCCAATACAGACACAGGCAGCGTTAGTAATGGTACCGCCCTCTAGTCAGCCAGCCCCGAGTGTTCACAACCATGACCGCTCCAGCAGATTTCTCCCGTGCCCACTGCCCCTTCCACTCAAGGGGGTATTTCTGTTCCGACTGCGCCCCCCATAAGCGAATTATAACAAAGCGAGTGTATGAGAGTGACCAGCAGCGCGATAAGCAAGGAGAGAAAGCGTGAGCTGCAAGAGCAGGCGGAAATGTATATAGACGAGAACGATGGGATGGCCACATTAGAGTCAATACAGGACTTCAGGAAGAGCAACGAAAAACAGGTATTGTTGGAATGTATGGGGGAATATTTGTCGGCGCAATGGAAAAAGTTAGTTGGGAAGTTACCACCTCAACGATTGTTGGATTTGAATGCATTGGCCCCTTGTAGAGGGAGAGATGAGGAAATAGAAGAGCATGTGAAGCGACTGTTTGAATTAAAGAATGAACTTGATGAAGAATATTCTGAAATACTTGCCACACCGTGTTACAGAAGGAAGGACATTGAGAGGGGTAGACCGCAGCGATTCTTGTCACCAGCAGCGCAAATTAGTGTGGCGCTAAAAATATGTATACGAGAGGCACTAAAATGGATTTCAGATCCTAGTATTCCCACAATGGAAATACATGGAATATTTGATGAATACACTCTGATCAATGAAAAGGAGAGCGTTACAGACAATGGTTGAATGTTTGATAAACAAAGATAAGCGAGACAAAGGTCAGCCCTCCTGAGCTGTTGCCGGTATATAAGAGGGCAATGGAACGGGGAACAGGAGAGACAGCTTTATCCTTCGATTTGGGAATATTGTTGCACATGAGAGAGGAGGAGGAACAGTGAGTATGGCATTCCCCACGAGAGAAATGCCCCCTACCTTTGTACCGAAGGTAGAGACTCCAGGGGTAGGCAATGCGCCACCTCAGGTAATTCCAGCACATTACACAGCCCAATATGTGCACGTTCCCTTCTCTAGACAGGAAGTGAATAATATAAAACAAACGATCCCTGACATATGGAAAAATCCATCGGTTTTTATAAAGAAGTAGAGTCTTTATTGCAATCCTCGGTGTTCACCATGAGTGATATAGATTTAATATTCCCCGTGATTCTGCCAGCGAATATATGGAAACGAATAAGGAAGGTAGATGAGACGGCCTATGGCGGCACTTGGGCAAATTTAATACTGGAGGATAGAAATAAGGAGGTGGGGGCACAGCCAGGGGCGAATATGTTAGCATTACCGGCATGAATAGTACAAAAGTTAAAAGAATATGTCCCAGAGAAAAGAATTCAGTGGGATAAAATGACTGCGTGCGTTCAAGGTAAAGACGAGCTGGCCACAGATTATTTTAACAGATTTGAAGTAGTATTTACAGATTTCAGTGGGCAGGATGTGCGCACGGAAGCAGGAAAAAGGTTGTTTGTTGATAAATATGTGAGGGGATTAATACTCCCGATTCAAAATTTGATAATGACATCAGAAAGTGCATGGCAAGCAAAAACGTTAGGAGAAGTATTACACATGGCCCAATATTATGAGAACCGGGTAAATACTGAGCAAGAGAGAAGCGAAGGATAGAACTAACCTTAAAACAAGAGTTACTTCAGCAGGTAGCAGGACATAACAGGGGAAGGGGAAATGTGCAGAGCAGGGGCAATTTGAATATGCATGGAGGGCCTCTGGGGTTAAACCAATGTGCATATTGTAGAGAGGAAGGACACTGGCGGGCACAATGCCCACACTTGCAAAATAGAGGCGGATATGGTCAGAGGAGACAGCACAGAGGGCATCCAGGAACAAATGGCCATAATAGAAACCATATAAACCATATGCAGCAGCACCAGAATAGTCAAGGGAATGGTGCACAAAATCAGGGCCAGGCGCCGAATCAAAATGCTTTTACTCAAGAGTCAAAATCATCAGGCCAATCAAAGTGGAAACAGAGGAGGAGGAGGAGGAAATATTTTTGATACTCAGACAGGTGCATACTATAGTAATAGTAGTGATTACACCTCGGATGATGTGTTACCAAAATAGGACAGGGGTCGGAACCAGTATCCATTCCCGTGAATCAGAAAGGACCCTACGTAGAAATGAAAGTTGGGAATGAAGAGCATAGATTCCTCGTAGACACGGGGGCACAGTGGTGCTCGATAGATCACTTGGCTCCAGATATACCTCCGTCAGGGAGACAAAATATCTCAGTAGGGTTCGCAGGCACCCCAGTAATAAATCCGGAGTCCAAACCAGTAGCAGTGACAATAGGGCCTTTTACTGAACATTGTCCATTTCTTTTAACAGAGAATTGCGGGGAAAACCTCCTAGGATTGAATCTATTGAAAAAGCTAAGCGTGGTTATCCACTGCACACCAGATGGGGTATTTTTGACTATTTCCCCTCAGAGTGGGCCGACTTCTGAATTTGTGACAAAATCTTTAACAGGGGAATTGAGTGAGGTGCCAACTTGTATTTGGGCCGTGAATGACAATGATGTGGGATGCTTGAAAATAGCGCCAGTGAAAATTGTTTTGAAAGAAGGAGTGACGTTACCACGTATTCCACAGTATACAATTTCAGCAGAAGGGGAGAAAGGATTGAAAATAATTGTTTCTGATTTGGTGAAATTGGGAGTGATTGAATAAATTGCAGGCAGTGTATGCAACAGCCCCATTCTTCCAGTGTATAAGAAAGGGGGTAATGAGGTACCGTATCGTTTCATAATTGATCTCCGTTCACTAAACAAAGTAGTAGATCCCCAATTTCTGTTAGTGCCAGATGTCACTACGATATTGACAATGATCCCTGCATCGGCAGAATATTTTAGTGTTATCGATTTGAAGAAGGCTTTCTTTAGCATTTCAGTACACAGAGAAAGAAGGTATTTATTTGCTTTCACTTTAGGACGATCATTCACATCCACACGCATTCCACAAGGCTATACTGACTGAAAGTCCGAGCATATACAGTAGAGCATTGAAAGAACAGCTAGACATGTTAGATTTACCGGCAGACTGTGTGGTTGAAATACATTGACGATGTGTTAATCGCTGCTGACAGAAGAAATTTGTAAAAAAGGTACTGTCTTATTATTGACCCAACCAACTATGCATGGCCATAAAGAGAGCTTAAAGAAATTCCAGTACTGTCAGAAAGAAGTGGCTTATTTAGGTTACCTACTTTCAAAGGAAGGGAGAAGATTAACGCCAGAAAGGATAGAGAGCATTTCTGGCTTGCCTATTCCAAAGACGCAGAAGGAAGTCAGAGCTATAATTGGCATGGCTTCATATTGCCGTCATTGGATTGTGAACTTCGCCTTAATTGTAAAACCAATGGTGGAATTGACAAAAAAGGATGCTGTGATGCCTTTGCAGTGCAATGAAGAATGTCAGAAAGCATTTGACTCGCTAAAAACCATTTTGAGTTCTGCTCCAGTTTTGGGCACACCGAATTATGAAAAGGTTTTTAGGCTGTTTGTGCATGAGAACGAAGGATGTGCGTGGTCTGTTCTAACACAGGAACAAGGTGGAAGAAATCGGCCGTGCGGTTATTTTTCTTTCGCGCCGGACCCTGTAGCGCGCGCACTACCACAAGGTTTGCGAGCTGTTGCAGCGGCTGCTGCGTCAGTGAAACAAACAGAAGGGATGGTATTGGGGCACACTTGTGCCACATGCCGTAGATGTTCTATTTAACAGGACGCAACACCTCACCTCTGCTAGATTGACTAGATATGAAATTGTATTGTTTGCCCCCCACATCCAAATCATGAGGTGTAGCGCTTTGAATCCAGCAGAATGAATGCCAATGCCCGGGGAAAACATTGATGAGACTGAATCACCTCCCAACGATTGCTTAATGGTTACTGAGGAAGAAACAAAAGGGAGAATTGATCTACACGATACGCCACTAAAGGAACCCGATGGAGAACTGTTTTGTGATGGTTCTTGCTTTAAATGACCTGACGGCACTTCAACCGCCACATACGATATCACTACGTTAAAAAGCATTGTGGAGAGTAAAAGAATCCCATACAACTCTGCCCAAGCAGCAGAGATAATTGCTTTAACAAGGGCTTGTGAAATTTCAGAGAACTTGAGCGTAAATATCTACACTGATAGCCAGTACGCCTTTGGCGTGGTTCATAGCTTCGGCTGACTGGGCCGAGAGGGGGGTTCCTAACATCACATGGGCTAGAATTCAACATGGCCCTTTGATTGTACGATTGCTGTCTGCACTTACGTGTCCAAAGCACCTGGCGATAGTGAAATGCAAGGCGAATAAAAAGGTGACATGCAAAGTGGGAGAAGGAAACGCATTTGCAGACAGAATTGCAAAGCAAACTGCCACCGATTTGAATACAAAAATGTTACCAGTACAATCGAAGGAAGTACCCTGTATGATAGAAAATGGAATTGTAATTGTTAGAGATGCAGGCTGAAGCTACCGCCGACGAAATACAGGGATGGGCCAAGGGCTCTGCAGAACTAGACTTGGAGGGTTGTTGGGTGGACAAGAAGAGTGGAAATTGGATGTTGCCGAATGCTTATGTAAATGCGATGGTAACAATGGCTCACAGTCCCACCCACATCTGTGCGAAGAAAATAGTCCAACATTTGGCCACTGTCTGGGAAAATCCTCTCATAAAAAAGAATGCCGAAAGGCTAGTACAGAACTGCATAACGTACCTACAGCACAATGTGGGGAAGGGAACAGTGACTCCAACAGGAAGTTTCGGACCTCCCTCTATGCCTATCGAAGTGATTCACTTTGACTTCATAGAAACTGAAGTATGTTCTGGTGATCATATGTGCATTCAGCAAATGGGTGGAAGCGTATCCATTGAAAGACTGCACAGCCATGAGCACGGCAAAAGTAATGCTAAAAGAGTATTTCTCTCGCTTCCGTCTGCCCCGTGTCATATGGTCGGACAATGGTCTGCATTTTGTAGGTGCAGTAATATTACAGATTTGTGCAGGTCTCCAGATCGATAAGCGATTCCATTGCTCCAGGCATCCCATGAGTGCCGGACTTATTGAACGTCATAACGGCATCCTGAAATCCAAAATAAGTAAGATTTGTGCAGGCAGCAAGCTAAGTTGGGTAGATGCATTGCCAATAGCGTTACTGTGTATGCGAACATCAGTGCAAGCCAGAACTGGTCTCTCCCCATACGAAATCAATGGGAAGACCGGCGAATGTGTGGTGTGCACCCCAGCCGAAAAGAATGAGAGGGGTAGAATAGCCTGTACTCAGCATTTATTGTAATTTGTTAGTAAAAAAACTGTTTGATTCATCAGCAGGTGCAGGAGGCATTACCGGTGAGGTACACTGGTCCAGGACATGCATTGGAGCCAGGAACCTGGGTGCCGATTAGAAATTATGAACGGAAAACATCGCTGGCACCCTGGTGGCGTGGGCCCTACGAAATGCTTTTGACCACGCAGACAGCGATACGCATGGATGGGCGGAAAGCGTGGATTCATGCCACGCACACCAAGAAAGTCCCACCTCCATTTGACACTTCGACTGATCGGGACAAAGACCAGAAAGACAGCAGCGGCTCCAGAAACGAAAAATGCACTTGCCAGTTCTTTGCCACAAGAACTGCCTGATCCTGAAACAAAGCCTGATGAGACTGCCATAAGAGGAAGGACAAAGGGCGCCCCAAGGCTGTCCAGCAGATTCTGCATCACTGCTGGCAGATATCAAGCGTATACCTCTGTGGCGCCCCCCCCCATCTTCTGTTGCGCCGCAGCTTACATCATCGCTTGGGCATTCATCATCTGCCATTGTGCCCCAGGCGGACTCCAAGCTTGACACCGGAAGTGCACCCGCACTATTTGTCGACCACACGATACCGGGAGCAAATCGGTATAACCTGCGGAGCAGAAAAAAGGAGTGATCACATCTTCAGCTTTTTGTGATTTTATTGCCTCCGTTTCCTATTCTTGGATGAAGTAGGAACCAGAGGCCTAGAGGAGAGTGCCGTGAGAGTTGGGCAAGCTACAAACGCAACTCCTCAGTGCCAAATCCATGTGTCCGGAACCAGAGCGGACAAGCAGGGCGCACGTGGTACAAAGGCAGCTGCTCAAACTCTATAGCAATGTGCAAATGTACGGGAATCTTACTGAACAGATAAGAAATCCAGGCTGAACGAGAACTGGCATGGAGTAACTGTAGACATTTATCGAACTCCGACATCTCAACAAGCTCATCGGCTGGAGATATTCACGTCGAACACGGCGAGAGCAAAACGACGGGGGAAGATGCCGGAGCCAGCCAACGTCTCCTTCTGCACCAATGCTGATAGCGAATTAAAGCAGTACATAGAAAGGTGAAAAAGGGACATGGTCGAAAGAATTGTATGTTGGGTTTAACGATAGTGTATAATGAGTATATTAGCCCCAATATTGAACATATCAGTATTGGTACCTAGAAGAAATGCACCCCCTTGAAGTACTGTTGCCAACTGTGAACATTTCCACGACGGAAAGTCCAGTCCATTCGTTTTCCTATACCTTGTCCCCAATGGAAGAGAGACATAGGGAAGGATATGGGACAACACATTGCTATTGATAATGTACATGACACACTCAATTCTAAGAAAGAACAATTGTTGGGTCTGTGCCCACCTGCCGCAGCATGGTGGTCAGGGAATAGGATGGTACGTACAGCCCTTGCCATTAACTTCTGCATGTTCTGCTCCTCTGAGTGCCTTATATTATGGGAAATGGAACGAAAGTGAAACTGGTCAATTAGACAAAACAAACGAATGAATTCGAGGAAGTAATTATGAAACCGGTGGGTTGCTCCCTATTCCATAAAAGACGATTAATTACACCAGCAATAATGTCACAGGATAGATTGTCTGTACCTTATAAATCTTCTGTGATCACGTTCCACATGAACCCAGAGGGGAACAAGGATGCGGAACCCCCTTCATATACAGTGAATTATAACCCTCATTCTGTCCCATTCTGTTTAAAGAAAAAGGGTTCTTTCCAGGTAGGGCTCTTTTGTTCTCCCCCCCCCCCCCCCCCCCAACTGTTCTCGTTCTCCCCACTAATCACCTCCGATATTCCCTTTTGGTAACCTCACCTAATGTTTTTAAATGATGAGCTCTCCATCCTGCATGGCATGCAGGGGCGCGTAGATACCAGTTACTTCACTGGGTTGAAGGTACTGGAGGAGTTCGAGGAATATTGACTCCAGTGTCTATAAAGTTCAAAGAGTTCAATATGTCCGATGTTCACTCTTGTTCCATTCACTCGTTAGGTTGCAGCTGGGTCCAAAAGAATTTTGCCTGGAGGCAGCTGATGGCGTTCAGGTAAGAGTCTGTATTACCAAACACTGTCCGGTAAAAGTTGCATGAGTTGAACTTGCTGTTTTCTCTCCCTTTATAGGTGCGGCATAGGAAGATGCGGTGAATTAAAGAATACCACTTCCGGTGGTAAAGCAGGTAAGCCTATGGTGGCAAAGAGATCGTCCTTGTTGGTTTCCTCGGCTCACCTTGTTGGTCCTTTTGTTTTCCCCCCCAGGTGCTGGGTTTCGACGAAGAAAATGATGGAGGCAGTGCCGAGTCGAAAAAGACGCGGTGGACTGGCGAGTATAACACGGCGCTGCTGCTGGTGATGCGACGCGTGTTGAAATAATGTCCTTTCCAGGCTCGGAGATGTGCTGGGTCCGGAATCAGGTAAGGAATCAAATAATGTCTGATCTAACCTCTTCTCCTTTCTTTGCCTTTTGTCTAGGAGCTCCGTATTCGAGGCGGGCGTGGCAGAAGACTGGATGCTGACTTGCAGACACGGTGAGCGTCACGCTGCTGGATGCAGAATAACTCAAAGCATGGGCTGCTGTTCGGGCATGGTTTAAATAGCCTGCAAAGTAGTCCCAGGTAAGAAGTTCCCCAGAACCACACCCGAGTGAAAAATAGTCCCTGTAATAAAAATAGTCCCATCCAGGCCACACGTTGGCTTGGACTCATTTGCAGCATGGTCTGCATAAGGTAAGTAAAGTCTATGGGCCTGGCGCCTAATGCGCCAGGACTGAATCCAAACAGTATGTTGGGGTTTTAATGATTATCTGGATGCCTGCTCCCGGGGCTGATGGACTCGATTCGGATGCCCGGGGGTAGGCATGACAAATGTGCCAGTCCCCCTACGCGCAGCTTGTCCATGAAAACAGAAGCGCTCGCAAATAAAGAATAGTTTCTGTAAATTCGAGATTGCAAACGGTTACTAAATATGGTGATCTAAAATGTCATATTCGTCACCATTGTCAATCATTGCCTCCACTTCAAAGGGAATGAATTAGGGGCGGCATCGAATGTGTCAAATGTGTCATTACTGATTGTGAGATGCTCATTTTGTATATATGTAACTGATGTACAATTTTCGCTCTCTTGCGTCTCCCGAGGTCTGTTAACCACACGTTGCGGGGCGTGGGACCATTTGGCCAACTGGGACGATTTGTTTTTTGCAATAAACCATAGATTTTGGGAATACAACCTTGTGTCTGGCGTATCAGTTCGTGTGTGGCGATTGTGCCTTGTTTCCACATCCGAGGGTCCCTCAGGGGCCCCTTCAGAACTAGAAGACCACAAGCCAACTGTGGTTGTTATACCTATACATACACACCACTAAGTTACACTTTCTCTCAATCTCTTGTACTATTGTGAGCAAATGAAGTTATTTTTACAACATTACTTTCCTAAAGTGATCTTGCATCTGAAATTGTGCATAGAAAATATAATTTTATATATCACAATATTTCCCGGTGTTTTTCCAAAATAAAAATCAACAACTTCAAAACTTCACATCACTACAGCCACCTCTCATAATGTGTAGTACAATTAGCTGTGTATGGTCTTTAGGCCCATGTGGGGTATAATACAATGAGGGCTTGGGTTCCTCAGGCAAATTCAATCATACTTTACCCAAACTCTTTTAAACACTACATTAGAGCAGTCATTACTAACCACAATTACATTTCTCAACTTGCATTATTTGCACTCTACATCTTAAGCGCAGCATACATCTCACAAGCTTTGTATACCTTCATCTTCATGCTGTACATCACTTTGGGTTCTGATGTCATCCTGCCTGTGCCTAGAAATCACAGCTGAACTTGAAGAATGGTACGAGGTGTATGATACAGAACTGCCCCGTTCTCTGGATGGAAAATATTTTAGATTCTCTTGGTCGGCTGATGCACTTTCAGACCTGCAAAAAATATATATATTTTACATGTGAAGTTGGAATTGCAATAACAACTTTGCAAGGAGAATACAGTTGAAAGCAATGTAAAGTGAAGTAAAATTGCGGTGTTGAAGATCTGAGATCAAAGATTTCATGCTATAAAAGTAAACAAGATGCTGATGAGCCATCAAGCCAAAAATAAATAAATAAACCTTCGATCAGAATCAGCAGAACCTCAAATGGAGAGTTCATGATAAGCAAACCTGCAAAGACCAAGATATGCAGACATCTGACATATTACACAATGTAACTATCAGCACTAGACAAACATTGGGATCACTCAGGAATAGGTGCATGGATGGAAAATTGCATAGATCAGAACAGTGGCGAGGATACATTCAAAACTTTCCATCGATCACACAGATATTAACTCTGGTACTTAAACTTGGTGACTGTCTTAATGTTGGCAAGACTCTAACCTAATCAGAGAATGGTTTTGAGGTACAAGGAAATTATTTAAAATGCTCTCCAACCAGTGTCCCCAATCAGCATCATTGGAGCCGGACATGTCGTGTATGCCAAACACGAGAATGTAGATCGTGCTTCATGCCAGCGTACAGCTTTAAAGCATGAGGCTATCTCTACCACTACAAGCAATTAGCCAAACCTTTGCATTAGTAGCAGAAAGTAGCTGTGACCCAACTCTGCCGATTTTGCCCATGAGCAGAGAACATTGCGTTCAAATGAGCATGCATTGTTACAAAGTTCTAGCTGGACTGTGACTAGAGATGGTTAATAGACCGGTTTCACAAAATCCTTTCCTGCCCAGTGGGAACACAATGAGAAGTGCCTCCATGTTTTGTGGCCAAACTTGGTTCAATGTTGAAATCATACAGGTTAACAGACAAAATAATGAAGTAAAACTTCAGTTGTGGAGTACATTCTGCCCTTAGCCCACATCAGCAGCGGTAGGACAATAGCAGAAGCTGGAAGGTTTTAAACTGATGTTTGAGAGACTTTGCCATTAGCAAATACCAGATGTCCAATCAGAGGTTCATTCTTCTAGATGGGAAAGCCGACAATAGAGAATGTACCATCATTTGCTCTAATTTGTGTATCTTGAGCTCTGATGTTCTAAAAATGTATGAAGGATGATAGGACTTAATTGTAATGAATTGTGCACGGTTCTGTTGACTGTTTTTGTTGAGGTTATGTTTATTGGTCTTCCTCTCTCTTCTTCAATCTTGTCTGAAGTAGGAAGAGACTGTAAATGAAATTGTTACTTTTTATACATGTATATGTAAAAAGTTAAATTAACCTAATACAATAAAAAAAAAGAAATAGATTGGTTGTGTTACCTCCGTTTTTGGAGGTTGCCAGTTCTCAAATCTTTGTTGACAAGTTCCTCAAACATTTCTATATTGTTTGTCATGTTTGGACAAATAGTAGACCAACTTAAAACGACTTCCTCTAGGTGCATCTTTTTCAATTCCATATCTCCTGGAGATTTCTGTATTTTCCATCATGGTAGTTTCCATGGAATCTTCATCGGCTAGAGAGTCCAGAGTGATCAGAACTTCCAGATCTTTGACGGATAGGGGGTTAGGTGCAAAATATTCAGTGTTATTATACTCTTCTCGATCCTCTGGTTTTAGTAGCAAGAATTTGAGTTTCAATTTTCACAAATGTTTAAAGCCATCCATCTGTGGTCAAATTCTTGATCAGGGCAGAATGCTCGATCCAGCTCTTATACAGATAATGCCATAGGTGAAATAGAAGTCTAACTTTCAAATGCTTGTGCCTCGCCCTTTCCCTCTGGATCTCTGTCCCATCATACTTTGTCCTGCTGGTGTTCCTATGTTTATTGCTCCTCCTCGTTGGCTGCTTCTGTCCCCTTTTCCTCTTCCTTGTGGGCGTCCTCTGGGTTTTCTTCCTGCCATATTGTCCAGGTGGTGTTGCTTATTCCTCTAAAAACAATTTAGCAGGTCTCAATTCAGGATCCGAGATTTCCATTTCCGATGAGGAGGATGAACTTGCAATGGTTTCAAAATTAGCTTCCTGGGATTTTGACTTTTGGTTGGTCCTTAATAGATTGATCAAACCGTCTTGCAAAAGCATAGATCTGTCCCGGTTCATAGTCTTTTTGTCTCTTTGGAATTTTTTGCTGTTTTCTTAATCTTATTATTTCACCCTCATATAGCACAAGATTCTCTTTCATTCTTGTCACCTTGTGTTTGTATTTATTTTATTTATAAAGCGCACCAGGCCCAGAGGCATCTGGGCGCATCTCTTAGGTTACAACATGGTATAGGCAGGCAGACAAAGCATTACAGATAAATTACAAATATGTGCATACACATGAAGCAAGGATGAACAGTAACATTTACATAAGGTGAGGTTGCAGGCTATCGCATGAGTGGAGGCTGGTCAGGAGCGAGTCTCGGGCAAATAGCCAAGTTTTGGACATGTTTTTGAATCTATGGCAGGATGGTTCCACTCTTAGCGGGTTGGCGAGCGAGTTCCAGAGTTTGGCAGCCATTATTGGGAAGCTGGTCCCGCCAGATCTCTGAAGGTTGAAGCGGGGTATGGTTAGGCACTTAGTCTGAGCAATTCTGCGGGGTCCGTTAGAGGTGTGGATGGAGAATCTATTGGCCAGGTAGCTGGGTGCTTGGTCCGAGAGGCATGTGTGTAAGAGCAAGTGTTTTCAAGGAGATTTGTTGCGTTACTGAGAGCCAGCTCATACTGCGTCTCTGTCAGAGATATGTTGGCTCCTAGAGATATTTAGTGCAGCTCTGATGGCATTGTTATGGATGATTTGTAACTTGTTTAAATTGCAAAGGTTAGTGCCAAAATAGAGGGTGTTACAGTAATCGATTTTTGACAACACCAGTGTCCTGCTAGTGTAGTACAGTTGGCTGGAGATAAGAAAGGGCGACTGGCTGTGATAAGCCTGCAGGTGTAAGCAGCTGCGGAAAAGACTGCATTAGTTTGTCTAGTCAAGGATAGAGTGGAATCAATATAGATACCTAATGTTTTAGTATCCTTGGAGACCTTGATGGTGTTGCCATCAATAATTAAGGAGTTGAACAAAGTGTCTAGGCTGGTGAGTCTTTGGTGAGAACCGAAGTTGAGGAGCTCTGTCTTTTCGTCGTTCAGACAGTCAGTGTTGCGCCATACAGGCTTGGATGACTTGGTAGATGGAGTTAACAGCCAGAGAGTCAGTAGTATAGTCTCCCGAGATGGGGAGGAGTATCTGGTGTCAGCATAATTAGTGTAGGTGACACCCAGATAGTCCAGAATATCGTAAAGGGGCTTTGTAAACCCGTTGTACAAAGTAGGGGCGACACACGATCCTTGTGGTACCCCACAAGTGACTGGTGATGGTTTTGCTGCTGCTGAGGAGGGGGAGGAAAGGGGGGGGGCGGGGAAATCCCTCATGGATCTGTTATCCAGAAACAAACTGATCCAGGCCGTTGATCCGAAAATTGGGCAGCTAGTTTGAGGTGTCACAGTATTTGGTGATTTACAAGATCGAACGCTGCTGAAAGGTCAAGTAGAAGTAGTTGGGCAAGTTTACCCTCATCTTTCAGATCTTCAATTTGTGTCTCAAGATCAATGAGGGCAGTTTCAGTACCGTGCCGCGGATGAAACCCGGATTGCCTCAGTCCCAGGAGTTTTAGATTCAATGTACTCTTGGATTTGTAAGTAGGCAGCTCGATCGGGGATTTTTAGTTTAAAAAAAAAGGTACCATAGTAATGGGCCTATAGTTGGTTGGTATGTTAGCATCCAGTGATGTTTTTTTTTTTTTAAGAGCGGGATAACCCAGGCGTCCTTCAAATTGTCTGGTACTATCCCGGTGCTGTAAGAAGAGTTGATGAAAGTAGGAATGAAAGGAGCTAGGTCTTGGGAGGCCTCCTTAATGATAGGCGCGGGACATAGGTCCACCTGGCAGTTGAAGGGTTTAAGGCTGTTGATCATATTTTCAACTTCAGTAACAGAGAGGGGTGAAAAACTGAATGGTTTCAGCGAGTCAAGGCTAGGGTTGTTTTTGGTCAAATGGATATTAGATTGCAGGTTAAATTGCAAACTAGTTTTTTTGTCCTTGATTTTGGCTTGGAGAGAAGCTTCCTTCCCAAGGAGTGTGTTTTGAATATTAGTGCACCAAATGCTGTCTTTGGTGCATGTGTCTGGTGGGGTGACAGGGGATTCCAACTCTTAGTATTCTGATCATCTCTTTGGTATTGGATTTAGCTTGTTCAATGCGTTTATTATAGGTGTCTTTCCGCCTGGAGTATTGCTTCTTTGTAAGAAGAGTTGCAAGAATAATGCTGGCTTTATTTGTTTCCGTGGGGTTACTTTTCCAGCGCGCTTCAGAGTTTCGTTTTTCTTTACGTAGAGTTCTTAGCTGGGGTGTAAACCATGAGTTAAGGTGAGCTTGAGGTTTAGGTTCTCTCAGTTTAGAGGGGGCAATGAGGTCAAGGGCTTTTAGCATAGTCTGATTGAAGGTGTCGACCAGAACAGTTGAATCAGTGCACGAGACTGCCCGTTCATTGAGAACCGGGATGATGAGGGAAGAGTTTTTCACAGGTTATGTCACGCATTATTTCTAGTGGAGAGCGCGGGTGCGACGTCAGAGGTTCTACTAATAGTTTTGGCTGGGAAGTTAAAGGTGATTAGATGGTGGTCAGTCCAAGCACAGGGCTGGTTGGATTTTACATTAATTTCACAGTTTAAGCCAGCTATCCAATAGACTATTCTACCCTTGAAATGTGTAGGTTTATTGATATGCTGAGTAAAGCCTGAGTTACTGAACAGATTGTCGATAACATGGGCAGCGCTATCATTGGTATCCGAGAGGCCCAAGTTGAAATCACCTAGTGCAATGATTTGTGATTTGATTTTAGTGTCTGAAAGAGTGTTGGATAAATCTTCAGCAAAGGTGGATATAGGTCCAGGCGGCCTGCATATTAGGTGTAATGTGATGGTGTGGTTAGGGGTAAGAGCTAATTTGGCTGTCAGCACTTCCGCAGATGAGATTTGATGAACAGAGGAGATACGGAAGTTTGTGGAGTTTTTATGGATGATGGCAATGCCACCTCCTTTAAATTGGTTTGTATTACGGTCATGTCTGATGAGGTTATATCCTGCAAGGATAGATAGTGGGAGTGGAGGCAGCATGTAGCCAAGTTTCAGTAATGGCGATGAAGTCAAGGTCGTGCGTTAAGATAAGATCAGCCACATCTAGTGCCCGAGCAGTAAGGGATCTGGCATTAATGAATGCCCCTTTGACAAGGACCTTGCATTTGCATTCGTCTCCTTCAGCTGCTTTGTATAGTTGATCTTCTAGTTTTTCAATTTCTAATAGATGTTTATCTGTCTTGGCAAATTTGATCAAGTCATCACAGAAAGTGAGCAGCGTTTACTATCATCTGTCCATTCTACTATTAACTCTGGGTCTATATCCTCATATGTTGGAATGGTGAGAATTCTGAGACATCTCGGAATTAGAGAAGCAGACAAGATGAACGAAATCTGGCACATTATGGGCAGCAAAATATACTCCTTAGAAGATACCTTGTGGCAAGCAATTACATTTCAAGTGACTTCACAGCACTATTTGCACCAGGTACAGGCCAATCTATCAACCTAAACTACCACAGCCCTCTTACCACCATAAAACAGGCACCTATTGATGTGCTTGAACCTTAAACCCTCAGCTGGCCACACTGGAACCCTATGTTTCCACAGTATGCTTACCTACCCAGACTACCTTTGCAGAACGAAAGTATAAATAAGCCACCTTTGGTATTACACTGGTTTTACTTACTAACAATTGGCGAGTAAGAAACTGTGTGCTTTGTGCATTTGGAGAATTGAGGGGGCGATTGTGACTTTCAAATTGACATTTTGACCCCTGATAGAAGTATGGTTAGCTCCAGAATGTTCTGCATAGCAGGACATACTGGCAAGAAAAAACAAATGAACCAACAAGAAGCTGCACTAAAATCTAAAAGCTGTACTAAAAAATAAAAAAACGCAAGTCGCTTCTCCATCGAATAACTAATCGATCCAGAGGCGCCCATTCAGCCAGCCCGCTTCATGGGTTAAGCCGTCCTTGCCCATCTTCCACCTTCCCTTTGATTCATGTAAGGGAGGAAGGGTCTTTTTGCCCCCACCACCTGTACATTCTGCAAGAAAGAAGTCTTTTGCTCAACCCATCGCAGGGAGACGTCCCCCCCTGGTCTTTCCTCCGATGACAGTGGAAGGAAGCCATTGGATGATACACTCAAACTCCATTTTGTGTCAGCCCTGACTCCATCTTTGTACTAGGTCACACAATGAGCTCCAAAAAGGCCTTCTCTCCCATCCTCCAGCGCCGCGCACAGCCAGCTCTGACAACCTCCACCCCTGTCTGCGTCCTACAGGCCCTTTTCCCACGGAAGCCCAGGTGCGATTTGTTGCAAACAGATACATTATTCCTTCTCTTCCTCTGAGCTAATTGCCCTGTGTGTGACCGGGGCGAATCTTGACTTGTATATTCAATAATCTCTACAAACCAGCTCCTTCGACCCCCACCTTTAGAAATTACTGCCTGAACAACCTTTTGCCCTTCTACTTTCCTTTCATGCAACTGTTTGTGAGACCCTTCCCCATAGGCCACCCTATATTGCCCCATATACCTTATCCTGTGAGATCATATATTCTCAATGACCTAACACCAATCAATCCATTTGTTTGAACCATGAGGCACCAGGGAGAATGAATCACAGATCAAACCCCCCCCCCCCCCCCCGAGAGAGACCCAGGTTAAGAATGTGTAAAGACGACCGCACCCTTACCCCTACACAGGCGTGGTTTAAGAATGTGTATGTTTGCCCACGATTTATAGGGGACCCCATATTCTGGTATAAGGTTTATGCCAAACATTACTCTTTGCATGCCAATAATTATTGTGTAGTTTAGATTAGCTTAGATTAGCTAGAACAGTTAAATCTTGTGGACCCAGCCTGACCTTCACCCTGCGGAGATGAGCCCAGCTGATCCACGTGCCCGCAGACCACCCCAGCAACGAACTGGAATCTGGCAGTGTATATTGTTACATACCGGGCCACAGGGGCCCACGGATGAATGATTGTTCCCTTCACACTGTATGTCATGACATATTTTCACTTTATAATGTACTGTTCATGTATCATTTGGCAGAGCGCTCAGAGCAGCAGAGTCCTCTGCGTGCATCTTTTACCTCATATAAACTTTGTTCAACTTGCAATCTTTCTCCTGGTCTCATTCCCTACTGGGGTGTGTCCATTTATTCCGAGTTTGAGATTAGCGTTTTGGGGAATGACCACACCTTCACTTGGTGACCCTGACTACGCGATTGGTCCAGGAAGAATCCCCCGTACGCTGCAGCGAGACCCAGGACACGCCTCCCCGCCCCAATAAAGACCACCGCCACCTACTGCCTACCGGTAGTTAAAAAGCGTACGCTCCTGAGCAGGTTCTGCAGGTCCCGGCTTCGCAAATACCCAACTGCTCGCCACCGTCTGCTTAGTTGGGGGAGGCACCCCAATTGTGGATAGACCGCAAACAGAGGCTGTCGGATCACCACGAACACGCGAGTATCTATTGCAAGAAGAATTAAAGGAGGGAAAATGAATGTGAGAAGAGTCCGATTAAACAGCGGGGGAACGGCCTGTGGGTTGAATTGGGTGTGAGTGAGATTGAGGGATTGCTTATTAAGTTGTTTTTTCCTTCTTCATATGGCCATTAGATTTTTATATAAGGTGATGAAATAAGAGGTGGTCCAGGAACCTAGCTCCGAAAGGGGGTGGAAGGCGGCGCCGCATAGTACTGACTCGACCAGCGCAGGAATATAAGTGAGCAAAAAGGAATAAGTAGGAGTCTTGTATAATGAGTGGACTCAAAAAATGGTAGCGATTCTTTCTTTTTGATACTGATAAACACTTTAGAGGTCGGCCTAGAAGGGGCCAGGGAGAGGTGAATGTGAGGAGTGAATGAAGGGAAAATTCAGCATTCTTGAAAGAGGGTAGAAAAGATAAAGAGTTATCATAAATATATATTTTATGTTCTTTGTTGTCAGTAAGGTAAGTCAGTCTGTCAGGTCTGCCTGTTAAGTGGTTTATGTTTTTATGTTTCTTGTTCCTTTCATGAAGTGGTCAAAGTAAAATAAGGTGCAAGCTAAATTTTAAATGCAATTTGAAAAGTCTATGCTAGAAGATATAAAAAGTACTGATAGTGGTAACTGACGCATACACGCACCCAGACAGTGGAAAGAAAGTGGGTGCAGATACACCACTCCTGCACATCTGCTAACACCCCCCCCCTGTACAGTGAGAAAATAAAAAAGTACCATGGGCAACGGCTAACGGATTAAGGGGGATGGGTCAGCTCAAATATGGCCAGAAGGAGGATCTTTCGATAAGACTGTTGAACCTTGTGGCAGCATTTTATCACCAAATATAAAGGGAAGCAGCTTCAAAATAGAAGGGAAGTGGTGGATCTTTGGAGGATCTTTGAGAAACACCTCCTGCGAGTAATAAGGAAAGGGAGTCACAATCTGTAGTGGCCACAAACTAGGAGGGAGGAGGGGGGAAAGGAGGAAGGAGGGGGAATCTAAAAAGCTGCACCCATTACTGACGAAGCCTGCCTAGGGATATTGTGACCCGTTGTATTTACCTCGACCAAGTGTACCAACTACACCGGCAATACCCCCGACCCCCTTATGACCCCAAGGGTCTATATGGGCCAACAAGCACACATCACCCGAAATGTAGAAGACCACATCACCAATACCCAAGAGGAACTGGCCTGACTAAGAGCCCTGTGTTAGGTACACTTTTGCTGCCAGGGGGAGGGCAGACACCGCCACCATCAAAAAACTCCATTATAGCAGAGGATGACAGGTTAAGGTAGTAAGAGTAGAGCGGGAAGGTGAGCAGGCAAGTACGGGGCAAGAAAGTGTGACATGCAACGGGGAAGGAGAGTGTTGGAGTGATATTAATGAGTACGAGGAAGGAGCGACAGGAGGGGGTCTGCAAGTACAGTATCTGACACCACAGGTGGAAGGCGAAGGGTGGCAAGGAAGGGTGAGGAACAGAATGGGGAGAACAGCACTGGCAAAGAAAAAGGGAATGAAGGTAAGGGCAAAGTGAGAACAAATCTACAAATGCCCCTTGTTCACAAGGGGGCAGGAAGGCCTCACTATGTGCCTTAGGCATTGATGGACAAGAACAATCTGTTGAAGGCACTGCCTCCGCTCTCCAGGGTGGGAGGGGGCAGGAAAATGCATATATGCCTTTGAGAAAACGCTACAAGAGTGCCACTAGCCATAGGGGATATCAAGAGCCTGCAGGTATCCGCAGTGGGCGATCAAACAGACAGGGTGTGGGTGAAAGCGGGGTTCCTGGGAGTAACAATGGACTGATCGGCATGATGGGACTTCCTTTAACAACGTGAGCTCAGGTGTGGGATGCACGGCAGAGAATGTTCCCCGACACCCCCTGATTTACACAGTCATGCAATGCACAATGGGGGACGAGGAAGATTCTGCACAGTACATTCTTCAGGTGCATGATATGTGGAGGGCGGAAACAAGCATGGCCTGGGACCAGTCAACCTCCCTCTTTTACTTCATTATCAAGAGAGGCCTCCCGAAGGAGGTGCAGAAGGTCTGAGATAAAATAGCTGGGATAGAAGCCAAGGGTTGGCCAGAAAAACAAAGCATCATAGTACATCATTGTAGAAGATCAGAGAGGGAGGAATAAAATCGCACAGAAAAGATTGCCAGACGAAGCGAAACTTGCGCAAAATAAGTTGGTGAAGGTCGCAGCAGTAACAGCTGCCATACCCCCCAGAACGACAGGGAGGAGGGGTCAATAGCACTACAGGCCAGAATGGCAGCGACCTGGGTAGCAAACGGGCAAGAACAATGGGCTGGAGAGGAGCAGTACGGAGGGCCCCAGTGGCCAGGAAGACCTGGAAGAGGAAGAGGTGGGTACAGAGGACAAAGAGGGGGCTACTGGGACAAGGGCCCAAAGGAGGGGGAGAGGGAGCATGCTGGTCATGTGGGAGGTGGTGTCATTTTGCAAAGGAATGTCATACTCGTCCCATGGCGTATTACCCAAACAAACAAAGATCCAATAACGAGCAGCAGTATGGCCATCCAAACCCAGGAAGCCCTTACGGCATACCCATGGGGGGGTACGGACAGGGAGAACAAACTGACACCCGGTTAACGCAAGAGCCTTGGGCACCACAACAGGGGCCAGAACAACAATTGACATGTCAAAGTCAAATGGGGAACACACACACACACAAATCCTTTTGGCACCACCGCCAATGGTGCACCAGTGCCATTTCGGGTGATAGCTATGGTTGGAGAAAACACATTTTCTTTCCCAGGGACAAACCCACCCAGATTAGGACAGCCCACAGAGAGCACTTGCGTGTTCAGTCCTATCAACTACCCTACGTCCAGACGAGGAACCACTGGTGGGGGCAGAGATAGGAGACAGTTAATCTTCATGGCGGACTCAGGAGCAGAAAAATCGTGGCTAATGAAAGGCAGGTTTCCGCTGTCGGGCAAGAATTTGGAAAATGCAGGGATTTTCTGGGGCTGTGGTCACAGTTCCATACACTAAGGATTTGGACATAACAGTAGGGGGGGGGGGAACAGTGCAAGCACCCCTATTGTACCACAAAGACTCGCCAATAAACCTGCCTAGGAGGGACCTCCTTAGTAAGCTCAAAATTACCATTTCATTTACTGAAAGGGGCATAGTATGCTCAACTCTGGGAATATGCCCCCCCCCCCCTGCGGGCAATGTTGATTAATACCATAGCAAATGAAACAGCCATCCGAGGGGTGCCCACGAATTTGTGTATGGGATACAAGTTTTGGCAAGAGTGGAACCCAAAATAACACGAAAATAATGGAGAATACCCTCCCAACTGTTTTCCGGCCCATAGCTGCCTCTGAAATATTACTGGGTACCATCCTCTCCCTAGACCTGCAGGGAGTACAAGTATCAGCTGGACGTATTGTGGCAATATGTCTGGACACGCACAGCTGCGAGTGGAGGACAGTGTTATGCATAAACCCAAACATATCGCTGTGCAATCTGACAGACGAGAAGCTGTTCACGGACAATGACGGGGAGAGAATAATGTAAATATGCATTCCCTGTGACATAAATGGTATTAAACAGGCGAGTAACTAACACCCTCATTTATTGATGAGGACATGCAACAGGTACACACAAAATTATGGACCACCCCGACGTGGGGCTCCTGCAAGAGGTGACCCCAGTTAAGATTAAACTCAAGCATGGTGCGGTGCTACCCAAGGTAAAACAAGATCCCCTGTTAAGGGAAGCAGAGGAGGGGGTAAAAAACGATACACGCATTGCTACAGCAAGGTATCATTGTGCCATCAAATTCCCCTTGCAATACTGTGATTTATCCGATTAAGAAAGCGAAGGGAGGGTCTTTGAGGATGATACAGGATTTACGCCCACTTAATGACATCATATAGAAGGAGTTTTCTCTTGTTCCAAATCCTGCATCCATTTTGTGCAGCATTCCAAAACAGCCACATGCTTTACAGTGGTAGACTTGAAAAATGCTTTTTTCCCCCCTCGGCGCCACTCGACCCAAGCTCACAATACCCGACTGCATTTACCCTGGGAGGGAAAAGATACAAACATTGCAGATTACCACAGAGAGTGTGAAAGCCCAAGTATTTTTAACAGGATATTGCATGAAGATCTAGGCAATATTGATGTAAAGAGCCCAGCGATTCAATACATAGACAACCTTTTGATTTGTGGTGAAAATGAGAAACAGTGCACAGATGACTAACATTACTGAATTTGTTGGCACACAAAGGTTACAAGGTGAACAGAGAAAGTTGCAGTACTGTCTAGCTGAAGTACTGTGTCTGGGACAACCGATATCTAGAGATGCAAAAGAATACTGCCAGATAGGGCAGCAGCAGTACGCGCTGCAGCCAGGCCCCACACAGTGAAGGACATGCAAATGTTTCTCTGCATATGTATTTATTGCTGAGCATGGATACTCGACTAAGCAGCATACACAAGGCCCCTACTACAAGGCCAAAAAGAAAGCACAACTATCACATGCACACAAGACATGTACATTGCCTTCACGACACTAAAAGGAATATTTCTACAGCCCCCGTTCTAGCAACCCCAGATTATGAACGAGAATTCTACCTGTTTTCACACTGCAATGGAACACTTATGACAGCTGTCCTAACACAGAAAACATCTTTAGGGCACAATCCATTAGCATATTACAGCGGCACCCTCGACTCAGTGATGCAGGGGCACTTCACGTGCAAACAAGCTCTAGCAGCAGCCGCCGCCTTTGCAATTGAAAAAAAAGCACCATCATAGTAATGTGGTGCTCAGTGACTATTTGTTGAACATTCCTTGTTTAAAAGTCTCGAACAATCCGAATTTACACTCAACACACAAAGAGCAACTTCTTATGAGATAATACTCTCTAGCTCCAACATTCACGTAGTGCACTGCAAAACAGTAAATCCAGCCACGTTCCTCATTGAGCCATGAACGGTAGAAGACATGCAAAATCATGATTGTGCCACATACAAGGGGGAGGGAGACCACATCCCCAAAGCAAAGAAAAATGCCCTAGAGGAAGGTGAGGTGTATTTTGTGGATGGGTCTGCATCCATTTGCCCAGATACAGGAGAGAAGCATGTGGGTGCAGCGGTAGTGATATTGGAGGAAGGGGAGTATGAGATAATCATGCAAAAAAAAAAACTACCTATGCATTATTCAGCACAAGCAGCAGAACTAGTAGCACTAATTGAAGGATTGCATGCAGCGAAAGGATGTGCAGTAACAATTCAGATTCGGCATACGTAACCACAATGGTACATGCTGGGTTGTCCAGGTGGAGGAGGAGAGGTTTCAGGAGGGCAGACAGGTCCCTAGTACAACATGCAGAACTTTTAAACTAATAGAAGTTCTCTCAGATCAATCAATAGTGGCTTTGGTAAAATGCCAAGCCCATACCAGTGAAGTAATCTCACTAGGAAATGTGTCAGCAGACGCCACAGCAAAGCAGGCAGCATATTTCCAAAAGCCCCAAGCAACAGAATATTTGCTAAAGGGTAACGCATAAGAGGAAAAAGAAGTGGGGTATAATCCATTGGCAATCACACAAATAGACCTGCAAAAGAGCCCCAATTGAACAACAAGAGATATGGTCAAGGAGTGGTTGCACTCAGTCACCCACTGATCTCCTCTGGTGGCAAGAGAGAACAGGGAAGGTAGTATTGCCTGTGGAACTATTCCAGCTTGCCTTGCAACAACTACATTTCCAGCACACACACAACAAAACATCCAGGAGGAGTGGTTTGTCCCAAGTCGCCAAGAGCATCTCACAAAAATGACTATTGAATGTGTAACTTGTCAAACATACAACTCTGGGATGACCCTCAGGACACTGCGAGGAACACTGCCCCACCACATCGGACCTTTCCGTGAACTGCACATTGACTATGCAGACATGGGAGAAAAGTGCAATGGTGCAAGATACCCAATAGTGGTGGTCTGCCCCTTTTCACGCTGGGTGGAAGCAGGACCTTTTGCACACCGAGATGCGAAATGCGCTTTCCTGCGTTGGGGCATTTGTGATGTCATACACTCCGACAAAGGAGCGCACTTTGTGAACGACCTCTTTAAAAAAAGTAACATCCCTTCTATGTTCCATTTACCACCTGCAAGTGAACGAATGGTCAAGAAAATCAACGGCCTCCTCAAATGTAGACTGTCAAAGTTATGCCATACCCTCACAAGGAATTGGGTATATTGCCTGCCCTTGGCATTATTTCAATTACGAACACAACCAAGCAAATACCACTTCTCCCCGCACGAAATAGTGACAGGAAGACCCATACAACCCCCATTATTCCCAATAAGAAGAGCTTCAGATGCTCACAGGACTGCCTGTATCCTGGGGTGGTGGGGGGGGGGGGATTCAGGGATTATCTGACCCAGCTTACACGAGTAGTGAGGAGCATAGCTAAGCAAGTGGCCCCACCCTTCACGAGGGAAAGCGAAACTGACTGCACTGCAGCAACGGGCAGTCCCATTTCACAGTTAATGCCCAGGGAATTGGTGTACGTTTGAAGTGTTGCGAGGAGATCGAATTCTCCAAGATTTCACGGCCCTACAAGGTGATATATTGCACCCCTTCCGCAGTGAATGTTAATGGCCTGAAATAATGGATACATCTCTCTGATGTTAGAAAAGTGCATGTCAGCACAGTGCCTGAAGGGGAACAGCCAAATGAGCACAAAGTGGCTGTACCCTGATGAGGTTAATTGAGGTGAAATAAAGTACTTTAATATGACAGCAAGATGCAGAAATGTAAATCTAGGTGCAGCAAAGTGATTGAGTAGATGAAATTGAATAATGATTAAATACATCTCTCGTCTTTTCCCTCTCAATATGGAATTATATGTTTTAACATGATTTTAAGTGCACTTAACCCACTGTATTCCACTCTGTAGATACAAACATGGTAGAAACGAGGGACCTCAATGACAACGCGACAGATGTAGTTAGCATTAGGGGCAATGTTAGCGCTACTAAAGCGTATTTACTATTTTACGGCCATTGTATTTTCAACAATATTTGTGACTAGGGCGTTACTGGAGCCCATCTTTTATTTTAGAGGGTATAAAAGACGGGGGGATGGGGCAAAACTGGTACAGGAGGGAACCCACTTAGTAGGGGATGGGTTGAGGTTGATCTGGACCCACAATGTCTCCATAAATCTTACATCTCTGCACAAAAAACGTACAACGAAAACCCCACTGTTTACGTACTCAACAATGAATAGTGATGAAAATATATTGGATGCTTACAATGAAGACCATCCAATTTCTGATGTATTAATGTTGTCATATGCTCACACACAAACAACCGTTGAACCTACCTCAAATGATGATTACATGCACTTTATCTCCCAAACACCCACCCCACGTACCCATCCTACCCCAGTTTTGGAAACTGGATTATGATCAAAATGAAGAGATGATTTTAGGCATTTCTCCTATCCGTTAAAGAATTATGAAGCTACATAATGGTCATGGGGGGAGTAACAGAAGGAACAGGTAAGCAGAATGGAAAATATATGATGCAGTAGAAGGCCCGCGTCATCCAGATCAGTCTGACAAATGGTACTCTGATATGAGCGCCATGGGCAAACAAGCAACAAATTAAAGTTGCTGTGTGTTCCCCGATACCCCACGCATCAGGAACACAAGGTTCTTCTACCCCAGGAAACACCCCTAGCGGATACCCAGTGTCTCGTTCATCTTGCACTTTGTAGAATTCGAAGTACCTTCCAGGCACACACCATAACGTTACAATTGATCCAGAACGAGAAACCCTGCCACAGCAAGCCTCAAGGAGTACTTCACGTAAAATAATTAATCAGACAAGGGACAATGTTCACAGAAAACAAATGGCAGGAGGAAACCGTTATGTGCAAGGCAGAAGCACTACGAGGATGGTCAGAAGAAAAATTCCAATGCTATGAAAGAACATGCACTGCAACATGGTCTCAGCACATTGCCAAACAGACATGGGTGACAGCTCTCGAAAAGCCGATCAAGATACAACGCGAAGTGCAATATGAACTTTTTTTCCAACGAGAAGGGAAAGTGCCCATGGGTTCAAACAGACATTGCAACAAAACACTTATCCTGCCGACATGAAGAAAGGCACAGCTGCTTTGATAGAAAATTATTGGGTGTGCGGCGAACAGGGGTACTTGCACCTCCCACCGTCATGGCGAGGTACTTGTGTCCTAGCTACGCTGCATTGGGCTCTGATGGTGATCCCGGAGAGCAATGTCCAGGGGGAGAGGGTGCCCGCCAGAATGGCCCCAGCACCTCAGTCAAACCCCCCCCCCCACATACAATGTGCTGTCAGATAAGCTACAAGACCGTGTCACGCAAAAAGAGCACCAAGTTAGATTTCTAAAGACTCTTCAGAACTTTTGGCACAGATACTGGACCAGTTTAAGCTGTTCAACTCTGCAGATACATCTTTTGCATCACTCATACCAAGTATCCAGGCACAAGCAAACGCCAAGTGGATACAAATTGTTAAGTGGGAGCTGATCCAACTTGCAAACGACACTGAAGAGGGGTTCAAGGTCATCAAGGTAGAATTCAGAGCCCTGCGATTGATGACCATGCAAAACCGCTGTCATGGACCTCTCACAGTGATGGAAAGCAGTGTTTGCGGAAGAATCCGGAGTGCATGTTGCACATTGGGCCTTCTGCAGATGCAGACAACGAGACATTATCACACGTGATAACTGCGGTATAAAACCTCAGAGAAAGAATGAAGGAGGGCGGTGTACAGTCAGTCGACTGGTTTGATAGACTTTTTGACTGGGTTCCTTCCTAGTTTGGGACTGCAAGGAAGCTACTCATCCCCATCATAGTATTTGTGCTGCTGATTTTTTTTTTGTGCGCCAGGTAGGGGTTCGATGCTGTGCAAAATCTATGCCTAGTAGTCAGGTTCTGCTGGGTATCTTGTGGGAAATTTAATCGAGCAGATGATTTGGTCTTAACTTCCCTTACAGAGAATGGAAAGTGTCCCCGACTAAGATGGTGGTCCTATGCAAGCGCCCCGATTGGCTGGAGATGTCAGGTGGAAAGACAATGGACATTCTAAACCGCCTTTCATTGTCTATGCCCATCTGAGGGGACATGTTATGAAACTGCTCCTGTTATTTATGAGGCCTTTTAAGGATTTTGGACTTCAAGTTTAAGTGTTTGGGTTTCGAGGAATTATCAGGAGTGATTCAAGAGTCATCTTGAAGACAAGTGCAGGCAGCTGAGGATCATTCATGAACTCAGATAAGTGACTAGCCATTTGGCTTTTTAGAACTAGACCTGTAAATAGTATTCTGGAGCTGTATATAGATGTCCCAAAGTATTTAAAGAAAAGCTCCAAGTTATTTCAGAACTAAGAAAACCTCCAAATGTTTTAAAATATGTGCTTAAATTTGTAATGTGCAAGAGCTAGACAACTGGATGTTGGAACTGTAAGCGTGCGCTCATTATAGTAGAGAGCTTGCCTTTGTTTTCAAGCTGATTTTTTTAAAAATCAATTTCAAGACAGACTTCTTACATTGTGCTAGCATTTTCGCTGAGAGGTAGAGCGCGATGGGAAGGTGTTGTCGCTAGCGCGGTTTTCCTGTGCGCGTGAGCGTTTCGATTCTTCTCTAGCTTTCGGTGTGGTCCACGCACGGTTTGGCAAGGGTAGAGACTATCCAGCGTGTGCGCGGTTCTTTAAAACTCGCAAATTCATTAGCGTGTGTGCACGAATCAACTGAGCGCGTGTCTTCACTTCCGCATGTGCGCAGATCATCCCGAATTTGTGTCTACATTACTGCGCATGCACGGTTCAACTTTCGGGACCTCCATTGTGCGTGCGAGTCTGCTCTCATTTCATCCTGCAAGTACAAAACTCTGAGGGCTAAAGCATGAAGTTAGTCGTTAACCAACTTCATAAAGTGTGTACTGACAAGGTTGACTGGTGAATGTGAATTTGTTCAGAACTTTCCTGAGAGTCTCAACCTTGTCAGTTCATTGGGTCTTCCAAGCTGTCTATCTGGGCTTTAGGGAATTGAAGTAAATTTCCTAGACAGGAACAAATGACTGGAAGGCTTTCAAGGTTTGCATGAGTTCTGAAGATTACCTGGATAGAGAGGAATTAGGCTTCCAGGAAAAGACTCATAGTTTGGAGAATACGAAGGAGCTAGGAGCAGTAAAAACTCTTTACCAAGATTCTACAAGGACAGCTGGTGTGATCTTGGGAGAGAAACGCAGCAAAAGCCTCAAGGCTATTAATCTTCATCAAGTATACAAACTTCTCTGGGTTTACTTTAGAGAAGTAGCAGGTATGGTTCTTTGGGTTATTTCATTGTGGATTTTTATGGAAAGCAGGTAAACTAACATGGTCATTTAAAGGTGGTTTTGTGTTTGTTATTCTTGCCCCATCTGCAGGTTCTGAATCTAGCACTGGTGCAACCAACCTGGTGTTTATTTTATCCACTTCCCCCTTTCCCTTGGAGGTGTGGCAGGCAGAGCTGAGCGCCAATTTGGTTCCGAGTGTTACGCTTCTGGGGAACTGTGGGGAGGGGGCTGTTCAGCAGCTTCCGCTGACTCAGGTCTTGGAATCTCAGCCAGACAGTAGTGCAATGATGATGGTGACAGTGGGCAACCCAACAACGGTGCCTCATGATGTGAAAGATGCACAAGTTCAAACGGGATACACAAGAGCCCAAATACAGCATAACAGCAGTGTACAACACAGGGGACAGAGTGGATAATTTGTATGATACAACCATCAAAGAACCCCATGAACTAGAATGGTATAAGGAGGTGTGGGTGGATCTCGCTGGGATGGTGGGTGCATATACATGACCTGCACTCCTGAAGAATATGCAAGAAGGGGTCAAAGCCTAAGATGTGTGTGTGCAGGGCTTGGATGCCAATAAAAGGGAACTCCTACCTGGGATGAAGCGGTGATGGAGGCAGAACAGCGCAGGCGCACTAATCACCAAGGTTATGCGTTACTTTAGGAGTAACAAAAGGGGGAATGTGAGGGAGGGTCTTTTTGCCCCCTGCACATTCTGCATGAAAGAAGTCTATTGCTCATCCCATCACGGGGAGCCGTCCCCCTAGTCTTTCCTCTGACAGTGGAAGGAAGCCATTGGATGATACACTCAGACACCATTTTGTGTCACTCCAAACTCCATTTATGTACTAGGCTGCACAATGATCTCTAAAAGGCCTTCTCTCCGATTGTCCAACGCCGCGCACAGCCAGCTCCAACAACCCCACCACCTCCTCCCGTCTGCGCCGTACAGGCCCTTTTCTCACGGAAGCCCAGGCGCTAACTGTTGCAAACAGATACAGTATTCCTTCTCTTCCTCTGAGCTCATTGCCCCGTGTGTGACAGGGGCGGATCTTGACTTGTGTATTCATCAGTCTCCACAAAACTGCTCCTTCAACCCCCACCTTTAGAAATTACTGCCTGCACAACCTTTTGCCCCTCTACTTTCCTTTCATGTAACTGTTTGTGAGACCCTTCCCCACAGGCCACCCTAGATTGCCCCCCATATACGTAATCCTGTGCCATCATACATTCTCCGTGGACTAACACCCATCAATCCATTCGTTTGAACCATGAGGCACCAGGGAGAATGAATCACAGATCAAAACTCCCCAGAGAGATCCAGGTTAAGAATGTGTAAAGACCACTGCACCCTTGCCCCCAAACAGGCCTAGGTTAAGAATGTGTATATGTTTGCCCACGATTTGTAGGCAACCCCTCATTCTGGTATAAAGGTTTATGCCCAACATTACTCTTTGCATGCCAATAATTATTGTGTAGTTTAGATTAGCTAGAACAGTTACATCTTGTGGACCCAGCCTGACCTTCACCCTGCGGAGATGAGCCCAGCTGACCCACGTGCCCGGAGACCGCCGCAGAAACCAATTGGAATCTGGAACTGTATATTGTTACATAATGGGCCATGGGTGCCCACTAATGAACGATTGTTCCCTTCACACTGTATGTCATGACGTATTTTCACTTTATAATGTACTGTTCATGCATCATTTGGCAGAGCGCTCTCAGAGCAGCAGAGTCCTCTGCGTGCATCTTTTACCGGAGATAAACTTTGTTCAACTTGCAATCTTTCTCCTCTCATTCCCTACTGGGGTGTGTCCATTTATTCTGAGTTTGGGATCTGCGTTTTGGGGAAATGACCACCTTCACTCACAAGCAGCCATTCTAGATTCATGTTGCCAGGATATGAGAAATATCTTTCTGTGCGTGACTGATCTTTGCCTTTCAGCACAGAAGCATGTTGCATAGTCCTTTCCTTTTCCACATCTAGTGCGCAGGTGATGGCACAAGCACATCTTAGGATGTCACATAAGATTACAATTGGTTAAGATATATTGTTTTGCAGTTTGGGCTCAACATGTTTCCTGAAAGTATCAGTTTTGTCGTCAAGTAAAGGCTCAAAATTGCTGGGAGCCATTTAGCTCCTGCATCTACCCTAGGAAAGTCAACAGTTACCAGGATCTACTTTGTTTGCCCAGACCAACTGGTGCCCTACAAACATGCATGGGACATTAACTGGGCGTTTACGAATACAAAGAAGAATTAGGACATCAAAATATAATGGATCATGCAGGACTGACACCCAGCAGCTGGTGCTAGCTCTTGCTCATCAAATCTAAATTTCAAACCCTGCAGGTCAAACAAGGCCTCTGTGTCCACAGTTAAAAGTCACAGCGACGTGATGTAATCGTAGACTCCTGAAGCTATGGAAAGCCATAGGATATTATCAAGCAACTATATCATAAATCAATACCTAATTGGAGATTTCTAACCTGCTTGGACAACGGAAGAGGCAGGCAGTTTTAATTTGTGAACAGCGCCCGGACTGCATCCGTGGTGATCAGAAGGACATCTATGGGCCCAGCAGGCAGAGGCCTGAAGTGATAGGGAACAGCTAGTGCAGATGTTGCGCTCAATTTGTATTCATTTTTATTTATTGTGCATTTGTAAGGCGCTTATAAAACAGGTAAATTGTCTTTCAAAGCGCCCACAGAGCAAGAGGGAGGGAACATGGGAATGAAAAGTTAATACAACAATGAAAGATAAAGGCGGACCTACTAGGCTTGTGAGCATTCAAAACGTGCAAGTGAAGAGAAGGGAAGAGCGAGTGTGCTAGGAGTACCACAGAGGGAAGAGCTAGGGAGTAACCAGCTGTTAAGCGATTTGGTGAGAGTGGTCACCTGCCAATAAATAAGTGCAGGCCTGTGGTGGCATAGGCCAGTGGGTGCCAAGGCAAGTGCTGGGAGCGGGTGGAGGCTGAAGGAGATTGTGTGGTAGGCCAGGACCCAGGATGACACGAGCCCTGGTCACCAATCTCAGCAACTGTGGGGTTTAGAGGAGTAAGTGAAGGAGGAGGTGAAAAGGAAGGTTTTGAGGAGCTTCCAGAATTTTAGGAGATCTGGCTCAAGACAGAATAAGGCTGTTCCATAGGAGGGAGCCTGCCGAGGAAAGATCAATGTGCTGGGCGCAGCCATCTTAAGCAGTTCCTGATGCCAGACCATTTTACAGATTTAGGAGTGCTATAGTGGTCTCCGTGTCTAATGGAATGAGTCACTTTTGTTCCCAGTCCAGGGGCGCCAGTAGGAAATGCAATGGGATTGCAGATTTCGTGGCCACAGACTGGTTTAAATACTTGGGCATCCAGATATGTTGAGATCCAAAGCCTTTTCTTAACTGGTTGCATTCCAAGATGGCCGCTGGCGCAGGGAGACGTGTGTGAGTCTCGCTCCTGCCGGGCCAGTCAGCACCACCACATAAAGCAACGAACCAGAGGGTACCCGCTCCATCACCGTGCACCCATCTATGCACAGACACACCGGACGTGCATGGGAAGCAAATTCCCCGAAGCCCGATATCCAGCGACTACGACTCGGCCCAGAAATCAGGGCGGATGCGCTTCGTGGGCCGCAGAAGAAGGGCGGAGCTGATCATCCGGCTCCTGGGTGACACAGCGGCGGTGGACTGATTGGCCCATCCCGGGGAGGAGAAACGCTGCGACCAAGCAGCGGCACCACCGCCTTCCCCCTCCCCCACGGGGAACATCGGAACCCCTTCCGGGGAGGGAGTGTGCGGAGGCGGCGGGAGAACGAGCCGGAGACTCCAGCGCTCTAGAGCCCAGTAGGGTGAAGACGACATCGGCGACCCACGGGGACGGAGCTGGCAGCCCCAGACTCCCACTGACAACGCGGAAGGCGCGGGTGAAGAGGCGGAGAGCCAGCGCAGGACCCGAACACACGCCACAGCCCCGAGGCGGGGGACACCAGCGGCAGTCCCCAGCCCGGTGGACCGACAGGTGAGAGGCTCTCCCGCTCCACCCCCACGGCCAAAGCAAAACGGCGAACGGACCCAGGGAGCCATAACCATAAAACAAAACCTGGCCATTAAAGAAGGCTGGGCAGCACCAGTCCGAACGAGGGAAGACCTTACCCCCTCCAACACCCCACGCATAGACCTACGGCCAGAAAGGGGACATCGAGGAACGGAGGGGAGGGATAAGACAAGTGGAACCCCTTCCTCTATAGCCAGCAGAGAGACACTCCTACCAGAAGCCTTGCATAAGGGGAAAGAAATAATCTAGTGATTGGGACCATTCCCCTCTCTGCAAAACCCAACTGGGCAGACTGCCAAACTGATAGAATTCAAAAGCTCAGAAGGAGATCACCAGAGGCACCACTTAAGAGAGCCACCCAACAAGAGAGTGGAAGACTCCGGACAAAACAGCGGCATAGCAACATTGAAGGGGCTATGTCCAAAGGGAAAGGGGGGGGGGCAACAGAACCCACAGTCTTCCAAACAAGACTCCAGTATACTACAGATGTGGGCATCGGACACCCCAGTACAACCAGAGGTAGATCGCAGGAAGACACATTAATACCAACAGACCCCAGTCACACCAGCTCTGACAACCAACCCCCATCAAAAGACGATATGCACGCCTGGTTTGTAGAACTACAAGACAAGCTCATGTCGACAGTACAGGACCAATTCGCTGCAATAAAAACGACATGAAATAGGCAATCCAAAACGTTAAACACAACATTGCCAACCTGGAAGAAAGGACAGACGCCCTGGAAATAAATCTTGCAAAATGTAGAAGATGAGTTTCTACAGAATAGCGAAAACACAAGAGCACTTAGTGCACCTGACCCACAACCTGGAAATACAGTGCGAAGACCTAGAAAATAGGTCCCGCAGATCGAACATTCGCATAAATAAATATGCCAGAATCAGTCTTGGACAAGGATTTAAGGAAAGCGGTGCAGGAAGTCTTTAGGGGCATAATTGAAGCACAAGAGCCGGAGGACATTGGGATAGACCGTATCCATAGACTGGGCCCTAAGCGCACAGGGGCATCAGGGGAGAGACCCAGAGATGTGCTGGCAGCTATATCTTTGTACCCGCAAAAATAACTCCTCCTACAAAGAGCGAGGCAGCTCGATCAAATCAGGATCAACGGTGTGGATATTTAGCTCTATCAAGACCTGTCAGCCATAACACTGCTAAAGAGAAGAGAAATGGCCCTGCTCATAAGGGAACTGGTCGCGAGAGAAATTAAATACAAATGGACATTCCCATTCGGTCTGCTGTTCGACTGGGAAGGAAAACAAAGGAAGGTGACCACCTGGGAAGAGGGGCTACACATCATGGACATCCAGGCAGAGGAGACATCGGCCGGGGGCGAAAAGACGAAGGGGGAACAGCAAAAGAGGCCGAGGGGTGGGAAAGGGCCCGCCAGAAAAGGAAACGGATTGGAAGGGGAACTATAAGTAAACTACAACAGACTAGAGGCTTCAATTCTGCAATCTTGAAAGGGTCCCGTCTCTAACCAAGGTACGCGGAACAGTACCTAATGAAGGGGATCGAATTCATTAGATTCTTTAGGCCCAGTGTGGATCAGGAACGACTCACGTCAAGGCCTGAGGAAGACGCAGGGTTTAGGACTCCCCGCAAAGTTAGCTGCGAGCCTACAGAGGGCAGGGAGCGATAGGCGGAATGCCAGAACTACCATAAGTACCCGGGCCCTCCTCGGGAGCAAAGTTGGAATAATGTTAATGGTTGGGGGACAGTTGGGGGAGACCACATCGCCCGGATAAAATGGGTAAAATGAGAATCTTAACTCTGAATGTTAGGGGCCTGAACTCCCCTGTAAAAAGGAAAAAAGTGGAGAATATGCTATTGGGAGGCGGGGGGGGGGGAAGAGAACAGGCCGACGTGCTCCTGTTTCAGGAAACACACATTAGAGCCCGGGATAGGGGTAAAATCCGCCTTAGAGGCTACGATGTACTAGCACAATCAAACGCGACAGAGAAACGTGCAGGGGTGATGATAGCAATAAAGTGGAGAATGGAAGCAATATTGATCGACAGGCAGACAGACAAGGGGGGACCCCACCACCAAGGCGCTCCATCCAAACGCCTCAAAAGAAGGATGGAAGGTATGGCACTTTGCGATGCATGGAGGGAACATAAAGGTCAAAACAAAGGATACACTTACTACTCGCACATACACAATACGATGTCGAGAAAAGATTTTTGGGCGTCGGTGGGAATTCTGGGTAAAGTTCACGGAATGGAGCTCGGCCCCATATCACTGTCAGATCATGCACTGCTATGGTTGGAGCCATCGACCTCAGGGAAAAAAGGGAGGTCTATGGCGATGGACGCTCCCGCATGATCTATTATCAGACCCAGCGATGGGAGACTCCATAAGATATGAGATTGCAGAATTCTTCCATCACGATACAGGAGACGTCCCCTTGGGCACAGTATGGGAAGCGTTCAAGGCGGTAATCAGGGGGTCACATTATCACCCTGAAAGCAACAAGGGACAAACAAAGGCAACAATGGGAACGTGAACTGGAAGAGAAATCGGAAATCCGACAGGAACTAGTGGCAAGCCCCACCAGAAACCTAAAGAGGTCATTGAAACACACGCAGGGGCAACTTGAACTCCTTCGTAACAAAAAGGCAGAGATCCCTCCTTTACCTCAAGCAAAGATACAAAATCAAAGCCAACAAAGCAGATCGATATCTAGCAAGACAACTCTACCCGAAGCCAAAGTCTATGGCCATCTGGAACATTAAAAACGCACGAGATACGCTAACGCGCACCAAAGATATTGGGGAGTCATTTAGGGCATTCTATCAGAATTTATATGCAACAGAGCACCCAGACAAGGTAGACCAAGATAGATTCCTGGAATCAATCTCCATCCCAAAAATACCAGAAGAAGCCAAAACGGAACTAGATACCCAGATAACAGAAAGTCAAGTACAGAAGGCTATAAAAGATCTCCCGCTCAACAAAGCACCAGGCCCGGACGGCTTCACAGCTTCATTCTATAAAAAATACAAGGACATCCTAACCCCCTTCCTTACTAGACTGCTAAACTCCTTCAGAGACAGTGGGAATGTAACCTCATCCATGAACGAGGCTAAGGTATTGGTATTTCACAAACAAGGGAAAGACCCCCCTCCCTCCCTCCCACACTCATACAGACCCATTGCTTTGATAAATCTAGACTCTAGAAAATCCTGGCAGCCAGGCTCTCCCCGCTACTTCCCTCCCTAATAAACCCAGATCAATCAGGATTCATTCCGGGGAGGCAGACCCATGACAATCCGAGGAGGCTCATACACCCGATAGAAAAAATAAACATTTCCCACACCCCAGCAGTGTTACCATCACTGGATGCCGAAAAGGCTTTTGACCGGATAGAATGGTCCATACTCTTTAAAACCCATGGGATTTGGGAATCAATATATAAACATGGCCAAAGCCAATTACTCCACCCCATCGATCAGGATAGCGGTAAATGGGGAAGTCACAGAGAGGGGGGAAGTCACAGAGAGGGTAAAGATCACTAGGGGAACGAAACAGGGTTGCCCACTCTCCCCACTCCTATACGCACTATTCCTGGAACCGCTATCAATTAAAATAAGGGAAACGAACCAAATTAGCGGGCAGACAACATAAGGTGATGGCCTATGCCGACGATATGCTTTTAGCACTAGAGGACCCAACACACAGTGTACCCTGTGCTATACAGCTGCTAGAGCCATTTGGGGACATCTCGGGTCTAAAAATAAATAGGGGGGAAAGAAAAAAAAAAAAAAAGAAACTATCGGAAATCCTACATTTAGCCAGGAGTAGAGAAATATTGGACAGGGAAGCAGGGCTATCGGTCTAAAAATAGCGGAGGAAGGTATTCAATATTTGGGAGTAATACTCACGCACAAGGTAGACGCCTTATACAGAGTAAAAAGAGACCTAGAACGGAGGTGCCCGCTAAGTATTTCCTGGTGGGGAAGAATCCAATCGGTAAAAATTAACACTCTTCCTAAACTGCTGTATTACTTTCAGGCCATCCCGATAGCAATCCCGAACTCATTCTTCAAAACACTGGCAAAGACAGTCTCTTTGTTCATATGGAACGGGAAACCCAAGAGTTGCCAGAACAGTCCTCACATCTCCCATTAGAGAGGGGGGACTAGCACTCCCACACTTTAGAAATTACTACCATGCGGCGCAACTGTGGATCCTGAAAGAATGGCTAGGGGACAACCAGCGAACGATCTGGCTGACCCAAAATAGGGCGGTCGTTAGAACACCTCTAGAAGATCTTTTATGGAAACTAAAGCATCATAGACACCCAAACCTACGTATTAGCGAGATCATGAAAGCCACATTGAATGCATTGGATGAGCAGACACGGAAAGGAATCACCACCACGGCAACCGCCCCCTTCACTCCTATATGCAGGAACCCACAATTTCCACCAGGACTAGAGCACGGCACCTTTGAGAACTGGAGGCAGGAAAATTGGGGAAATGTTCCTGGACAAGGAAGTGAGATCATTCACTGAATGCAAGACATTGTGGAATCTCACAAATGCGGACAGGTACAAATATGAACAGCTCAGACACTGGTTGACAACGCCCGAGATAACCCAGGCGGCGACCAGGGAACTGACCACTTTTGAAAAATACCTTCTTACCAATTCAGGGGACAAGAAGCTAGTCTCCGCCCTTTACAATTTCATAAGCACACAGGAAGAGGAATTTAAATGGGCATACATGAAAAAATGGGAAAGAACACTGGGAGAAGAAATCACAACCCAACAGTGGCAGACACTATGGGCTAACATCCCCAAACTAACGCGAGCTGCCCAGACCAGGGAAATGTGGATTAAAAGAGTCACACAATGGCACTATACACCAGAGAGGCTCAACAACATGTATCCGCAAACGCCAAACCGTTGCTGGAGAGGCTGCACAGACTGTGGCACATGGAGACACATCTGGTGGGATTGCCAAAGGGTCAATGGCTTCTGGACAGAAGTGATCTTGGAAATGAAAAAGATATTCCTGGAGGTGGATAAAGTGTGGCTCTGCAGACAAAGCAGAACAAGCCACCAAGGCGCAATGGAGACGTTTCATGGGTCTACTCATAGCGGCATGGGCCACAATTGCGCAGAGCTGGAAGAAGCAAGACCCACCGCTAATATACACATGGCTACATAAGGTCTGGTCGCAAATGACCATGGAAGAGATCACGCATAATCTTCAAGGAACACAGGACTCCTTCATGAAAGAATGGGGGAGTAGTAGAATATCTACAATCAGACTACATGGAGCAATGGTGCCCACATAACATTAGAATTACGGACATATTCACCTCATAGTCAATCCCGAGAACAATAAAACATTGAGATCTCTTCCGGAAGGGTGTGGGTAGGGGAAGGGGGGGATGGGGATGTTTGGGGGGAAATGTTGGTTACATGTAACTGGTTTAATGTGAAAACAATAAAAACAAGTTTAAAAAGTTACAAAAAATTTAACTGGTTGCCTAATACGGACAGGTTTTGTGCAGACACCATGTTTTGGGCGGCTTTCCCACTCACGCTGCACTAGGTTTAAAATGATGGCCCTCTCTAGATACCTGCATGTCCTCCAGAACACCCCAGTGCCGATATCAGTGTGAACTTCATAAGGTTGACCAGGCTAAAACAGCTGCTTTGGTGCGAGCCACAGCCCAGGATTTAATTTTATTACCTCTATGCCTCTTTGGGGGAGGGGGGGGGTCGTATGGGCCTACCGAAACTCCAAAAATATTGTTGGTCCTCCTAGTTGGCAGTCGCTAATGAGTGGCTTCAAGGCAATGCATTTTATCTGCATATTGGTGTAGAACTAGTATGGCTGCCCCACACGGACCCCCTTCAATTACTTTATAATACCACAACTCTTACACAAACACCAGTGGTCTCAAGACAGAGAATTCGGGTTCAGGAGGCTGCCACCAGAGCAGTTGGGTGGGTGGGGGAAAATTACCATGGCTTCCCTCTAGAACAATAGTAACTTGCCCGAAAAAAATACAGAAACTGGAATTTGGAATGGTTGGGGTGAGGAAGAATGTACGGCTTTTGGGGCATGTGCTGACTGAAGGACGAACGCAAACCTTTGCAGAAATGCAGCATAGTTTGGGCTGGCCGCTGTAGATTTGTTATCTCCGATTCAGACCTGCTATGAAGGTACAATTTAGCGGAATTATGAGTGCCCTGAACAGAATCCCTTCCCAATAAACACAGAATTAATCATCCCGAAAAAAGGCAATTTCGACACGATCAGGTTTTCTTAAATGTATCCACCACCCTTTTACTAGAATTGGAAGTGGATGTCAGTTCCATTGATGCTGAGAATTGGCAGGAAGCTCTGAAGGGACCAAAGGCAGTGGCAATCCCTTCCAGATTCCAGAGGGTTCAATTTAAAATCCTACATAGGAATTATACTAGAGATGTGTTGAAATATAAGTCCGGCTGGGATTGTTTGTGTTGTCATAGGCCAGTTGCCACCTTTTATTACACACTTTGGGTATGCCCGAACATCCGCACATTTTGGCTTGCAGTGCTCAAACGTGTGGTCAGCCTAAACCGGATGATGAAAATTGTCCTTTTCCCAATACGAAAAAGCTTTACTGCCAATATGATTGGGGCCAAGCACAATATTGACAAGCATTGGTGGAATAGCCTAGGAGGTCCCAGTGGGAGCAGGACCTACATTATGGCATGCCTATAGAAGAATGAATATATAGGACCTAGGGGTGCATGCAAAGATTTGCTAAACTATGGAACTAATTGGGGAAATCGGGATTAAAGTAAATGTACTTTTACGTTGAATTATAGGGGCCTTGTTGGATTTCTTTATACACTGAATGTCTGTATATCCATGTTGCTGACAAGTGTCACCGTTTTGCGTTAGATACCAACAATCCCTATGTTATCTTAAAAATACATTTTAAAAATAATTGTTAAAAATAAAAAGGGGCCCAGGTCTCTTACTGAGGTTAACGACAGTGACTCTCCGAATCACCCATGTTGTACCAATGCCTTTTCATTATAATATCATTTTCCACGAACATGATACTTGTTAAGGGTGGTTCAGACCTTTGCGATACTGAGAATTTATTTCGAAATTCACGATCACCACATTACATAAGCATAGCATAGCATACACCAATCAAACCACAATTACTAAACTGAACCTCGAATATGCTGCCTAGCAACACACTCAGCCCGTCATCAAAGCTCAAGAGCCATAAAACAAGCATTGATCAGCTTGTAAATGCAAAACATGCACCCAGTACAAAACAAACCCTATTAAAATAAACATTCATCCCACCCATCCAAAACGTAATGATTCAAAATGCTTGAATAACAACTGCTTGATAGTAACCAAAAGGTGGCGATACATGGTCCAAAACTAGATGCCACCCAGTAAAATATCCACCAATATGGTGATGCAAACAAAAGCAAAAAGGATGCAGATCGAAACACTATTTTAGGACTTCGTGAACCCCAGGGCAAGGTCCAATATGCTGAACAAGACAATATGCTGAACAAGACAAATTGCGGCTGGCAGCGGCACACCTCTCCGAAGTAATGCCAGCATCACTGCAGAACCAGGAAAATCAACTAGAGTATCTACAAAGCGCTGTTTCTTCCCTGTCTCAAGGACTCTGGGAGATCCTCGATGCCACAATCTCAGGTGAGGAGACTGACGCAGCCATCAAAATCCCTTAAATCCAGAGCCCCAGGCCCAGACGGGTACACAACACGGTTCTATCAAATATTTCACCCCAACTGATATCCCCACTAACAGCCCTCCATGAAGGAATCCATCACAGTCCTCTTACTTAAACCAGGCAAGGACCCCAAGAATAATAGCTCGTACAGGCCAATTCCCCCTCTAAATATCGATGCTCGCATCTTCTTCGAAAATATTGGCGAACTGCTTAGCAAGCGCCCTACCCGATTTTATAGACAGATCAGGCGTGTTTTAGAAGGCATAGAACGACTGGGGATAATATCTGTAGAGCCCTGAAACTAATAGATGTTGCGACGCAAGACTCGCAGAAGTTAGCACTTTTGGCCTTGGATGCAACCAAAGCATTTGATAAAGTGGACTTGGCTTTCCTGCGTCTTACCCTGGAGGCTTGTCTGCTTTGGCCCAAATTGTCAACATTTTGTTTTAGCAAACTACCAGTCCCCCAGGACCCTCCTTAGGGTCAATGGCTTCCTATCAGATCCCCTTTACCTGCAGGACCAGACACAGCTGCTCCCCATTTCCTCTTCCGTTTGCTCCGATTAATTAGACTAGACCCACATATCAAAGGCCTGTGTATTGGTGCCTCCCTGCACACAAAAAAAAAAATTCGCACTTTACGCCAACGACGTCATCGCTGATCCCAGCCCTCACCGAGATTCGTAGATTTGGGGAGGTAGCAGGCTTTAACTTCCCAACACTCTTCAAAGAGCTAGAAAGTGACCTCAATCGATGGCTCTCACAAGAGATTTCACTTATTGGGCGCATCACCGCCAGCAAAATGAATCCCCTTACACAGTTCCTATAAGCCTGCTCCTCCTTGCCCACCACAATCCCGTTGTCCCTCTTCAACGTTTACAAAGGAAAATGTTACAGTTTATATGGAGGTGCAAGAAGCCGAGGGTCTCCCAGAAATCGATGGGCAGCTCCAAGTTGGGGGGTCCCTGACCTGTGCAATTATCAGGTAGCAGCACAGCTGGCACACATACTGGCATGGGTTAGAACCTCTGATCGCCCAAAATGGGTAGAGGTGGAGCAATCTCGCCTGCCACTACACCTGCGCTTCCTTCCACACATCCCGCCCCCGCTACACTGGACTTGGAGTGGGACCCTGACCAAAACATGGGATTGGGCTCTGAAACAGGAGGGTTGTGTCCCTCCTCCCCAATATTTCATAATCCAGCTTTCTCATTGGCATCCCGACCACTAAACTTCAAAGACTGGGTTGCAGGGGGGGCTCGAATCCCTGGGACAACTTTGAGGGGGACCAGCACTGCTCCTTCAAACAGTGCAAAATAGCCTTTCAGCTATCAGAATCAGACAGACTTTCCTATTTGCAATTGCAACACTGGTGCTCTCATCCTCTAACCTGCCAAGTAGCGCTTCGCACCCCTAGCCCTATTGAACTCACCTTAAAAGATCTTCCGCCGTATAGGAAAGTTTCCACGCTCTACAAACTGTTGCAGGAAGATATCCTGACTACAGGTGCCCCCCTATATGGCACAGTGGGAAGCGGACTTAGGGCACCCTGTGGAAGACCAAACGTGGATGGACATCTGTCATGGATGCATTCTAAGGTGCCCATAAACTGCTGCTATGATGGTACTACCCCCCCCCCCGCTTCTTCTACATCACTTTAATCGTGCCCTGAACCCCCCCCCCACTGCTGCCACTGATGCAGAGAGCCAGGATCATACATCCATATGTGGTGGTCCTGTCCGATCGTGAAAGATATCTGGTCACAATGCGTCGCCACAATAAAAGACATTACCCAGGTGGTGATCCCCATGGAACCAGAAGTCATCCTACTGGGGGCCCCAATTTTAGGGGTCTACCCAAAAACCGGAAAAAACGGCCAAACTGTTGACAATTCCTTCTGGCGGGGAAAATTACAGTGGCCCACAAATGGAAGACAGCTGAAGGCCCCTCAATGGCTTTTTGGTGGATACAAATCTGGGACATATTGATAGCAGAAAAAGTGACGGCCGCCATGGCAGGCCTTCTACATTGCTTTTTGAACAAATGGGCATCATTCCAAGAGTATGACCAAAACTTTCCAGCGCTAACCCACAAAACTCAGCTTGCCAAGAAAGCCCTTCATTGGGGGCAGCGAACGGCGTGCGGTTCCGCTTGCCCAGCTGAGCCAGGAGGAAGGCCGACTCATGAAGGGGGGGGAGGGGGTGTGGAGGAAGGAGTGGGAAGAGATTCTGGGGAGGTTTGAACTTTGCCTGCTCAGTCACATCATGCTACGATGAGGATATGATACGTTTCTGATTTGCTTGTATCGCTTCACCTGTGCGCTGGTTTAAAATAAAATTTTCAAAAATCCCAAAAAAAGATGCAGATATTTGAACCCAATAAGAATACTTCAGTTATTACATTTTTATTTTTTTAATCAAATTTGCCTTGCAAAATCCATTCAGTGCTCTAGCCCCAAAAGTAATACTCACTTATACCAGGCTGAAATAGAAGTATTGGATTTGCATTACCATAGAGGAGGTTCTCGTACCTGGATTTAAGTTTAAAAAAAAAAAGTGGAAAAATAAAGAGTTTCATACTCAATATACAAATGACAATTGATTTCTCAGAGGTGATTGAATGCTGTGACCGCTCTGGATCTCAAAGATTCTTAAAAAGGTACAGGAAGAAAAATCACTGATTTGGCCCCACTAGAGCGTTCAAAATAACTTTGCCCCTGTTATCTTCCAATGCATCTTTCAAAAATATGTCTCACCTTCTCAAAATATAATACTCTGAATTAGTATGCCCACATCCAATGTGATCATGGTTTCAAAAAAAAAAAGTCCTTATCAGGTTTGTTCCATTTTACAAAAGAGAAAGGTCTGTTCGGGAGATGCAATTAAGATGAGTCCGCTTTGGAGAAGGTGTGGCTTTTGAGGGCAGGATATTGATATTTTATTTGTATCGCGCTCATACACAAGCGTTTCAGAGCACGACAAGGCAGGGGAACAAGGGAGAACAAAAACAACGATCTTACTAGGCCGTGGCATTGAGAACGCACAAGTGCATGGGAGAGGGAAAAGGGAAAAGTGCATGGAAGGGGGGAGAATTGGAGCAAAGGAAAACAAATAACAAAAAGGCAACACAGTGGTAGTGCGACTACAAGTGCTAGGTTTAAGGCAACAGACTGGGTGTGTATGGTAAGTGCAGGAAAAAAAAAAAGGTGGTTCGGGGGTGGGGGCGGGGGGAGGAGGACTGTCTGGTTGCAGATACAGACCCCAGTGCAAGGGATTGCCAGGAGGCCCGGGTGGGTGGCAGGGTAAGCAGGTACCTAGGCCCGAAGTCAGAGGGTAGGCCAGGTGAACAGTGTCAAGAAAGAGCAGATCAGCAGGGGAAGAGGAGAGGCGAAGGCAGAAGCTAAGGTCTTGAGGTGCTTCCGGAACCAGTGATGGTTCTCCTCAAGTTTCAGAGTGGCAGAGAGGCTGTTCCAGAGGGAGGGCCCAAGCCGAAGACAGATCTATCCCAAGCTCGTTTCTTTGAAAAACGACTGACCCTGAGGGAGTTAGATGAGCGAAGAGCTTGAGAGGGGAGGCATTTACAAGAAGGGACAGCTGAGGAATGCAACCCTGCTTATGGCTGCCTGCGCACCAGAACTAAACAGGATCAGTCAAAAGGCAGATTACAGTTGATGCTTACCAGGTATCTGGCTGGACATAGTACACAAATTAACTAGCACTGCTGCACTATACAGGGAAGCACTGTAAAAATATTAAAATATGTCAGGTCTGGGACAAGTATGCCCCTAGCAAGACAGCCGCCACAGGGAATGGAAGCCCAAAATAGAGAGGGGTACGGTACTGTGCCACAAAAGACTAATTTGATGTCCCTCACAAATGCCCTACACTGCAACCACAATACTGGCTGGGGGTCTTAAGTGGTCACTAATGCTACTCTACTTCCAGTGTTACAGACAAGTGGAAGGCTTAATATGGCAATATTAGTACACAAAGTATGAGTCACTTGTATCGCACACCTGATGAACTCCATCTCATCTGGGTCCGGCTGAAGCAAATAAAAGGATATACTTAAGAGGTCAATCGGCTAATACAAGGAATCTATCAGATTACAAAGCCACCAATGAGCAGACTAGTCAATCATGTTATCACATTTCCCAAAGTTAACTGAATAAATACGTTTTCAGAGCTTTCCGGAAAGAGGCAAGTGTTTGTTACTCGAATTTTCATTGGGAGCTTGTTCCACAGTTTTGGACCGTACACTTCAAATCTCTGACCACCCCTAAAAACATAGTTGGAAGGGGGGATTTGCAGCAATAGTTTATCACAAGAGCATAAATACAAATGTACTGTGTCCACGAGATAGCTAGGAGCCAACTGATTAACATTTAAATACCATACAAAGAATGTTTAAATCTATGCACTTCTTAATTGCAAATCAATGCAGTTACAGGCGCAAATCTGAAATGAACCCCCAAAGTCTTAACAGCCGCATTCTGTGCTATGTACAATCTCTGCACTTGAGCGATCGGAATACCCGTCGGAGCATTGCAGTAGTCCATGCATGAATTTATGAGAATTCCTACCACTGCTGCTTGGTCTTTGCTGGTATAAAAGGAATAAACTTGTCTTCAGCACAGGGTACTAAAAACTGAACTTTAGCTTTATTCCCCAGATCCTCCCCCCAAGTAAAGCTTACGTTTTTTATCTTTGGGGCTAAAGCCAAAAAAAAGGAGGGGGAGGAGGGTGGCAGGGGGGACACCTGCAATCCTTTAGCAGATATTTTAGGCCAAACAATGCCACCTCAGTTTTCCCAGCATTCAAAAGAAGCCGGTTTGAGAACATACACGCTTGAACTTCCTTCAGGCAACATTCAACTATCTTAAAGGTCGTGTGTGTGAGAGAGACAGAGAGACAGAGAGACAGAGAGACAGAGAGACAGAGAGACAGAGAGACAGAGAGACAGAGAGACAGAGAGACAGAGAGACAGAGAGACAGAGAGACAGAGAGACAGAGAGACAGAGAGACAGAGAGACAGAGAGACAGAGAGACAGAGAGACAGAGAGACAGAGAGACAGAGAGACAGAGAGACAGAGAGACAGAGAGACAGAGAGACAGAGAGACAGACTGCGGAATGCTGCAGGTCTGTGGAAGGGAGCCTGAAAGACAATTCCTACCCGTTGCTCCAGATCTGACAAAAAGTGCCAAAAACAATCCCAGGGCTTGGTCAGAAAGATTTCCGATCTACCTGAGGCATTTAAGCATGATACATTGAGGGCGCTAGTGGGCCATCCAAGATGGCCGCTTAGGTCAGAGCTCCCTCGCAGCCCCGCATCAATCCTGGCTAATCCTACGGATCCGAGCGCCACTGCCCCCCTGTTTCCCGGTACATGAACTCCTGAAGTCCCCGGCGGCGCCACCTCGAAGTTTCGAGCAAAATCGGAGCTCTCAACCCGAGACGCGGCCCGAGAGGCCCGGCTGCCGTGACTCGCGGGGTCGACCACTAGGCCCCGTGCTCCACAGGCTGAGCCTCCCCACTGCAGACTCTGACGCACCCCCCCCCGGGCCGCCCACGAGACGGGGGGCCAATATCCTGGCAAGGAGTCGACAGCGGCCAGAGAGAACCGGCGAGAGTCCCGGTTCGCCTTCATCCCCCCGCCAGAAGCCATCGCCGGAGCGGAAGAATCGGACGTGAGACAGGCTCCTGCAGATCCGGCACCCAGCCGCACAACAAGAACCGCCCACACCCACCGGGCGGAGACCAGGCGGCGTCGGCCAGAGGGGACGGTCCGGGGCCCTGGCAGGTAAGGAGCGGTGGGGTAACAGCGTTGTCCCCCCCCTTCTTCCGCATCTGGGACCGGGTGACCGCCGTACCAGCAGCGGCAGAGCCGACCAAGCGGCACCTCCCAACTCACGGATGACCTGAACCCCTCTGTCGCAAACCATCACACTGCCCTATACTCCGAGCCCCCGGAACCAAGAGGAGCCGGCAGAAACCATCTCTCGTCAAGGGCCAGCGCAGCATCTAAACAGCCAACCCCCCGGCTCACAGCGAACATCCTATATCAGCCTCCCACGGAATTCCTCCAGGAGGGCCGCGCTATCAGTGCAACCCGGCGGCTGCCTCGACCTCACCATCGGCAGCCAAGATGGGGGGAAAAGCGACAAATCGCAGAGGAAGCTAAACTTTGAGAGCGGTCTGACCCCCAGAGCCCCCCACCAACCCGAGGACCTGGCGGCACCGTCGGAATGCCCCCACCAGGAGGGAACGACAGAAAACCCCTTTGAAATTAAAGAAATCCTCCTCGACCTAAAAGCAGGGATCGGCAGCCCGAGTAACAAAATGGACGGCCTCGCGTCCAAAGTCGATCTGATGCAACACCGCATGGACTCCCAGGCCGAACGCCTAACCGAGGTGGAGCAGAGGGTGTCAAATCTCGACGACAGCTCGGAAACCCTTACAGAGTACTACAGCTGGAATCACAAATGAAACTAACAGCCGCCAAGTGCGAGGACCTCGAAGGTCGGTCGAGGAGGAATAACCTCCGGATAGTCGGGGTGAGAGAACATCAAATGCAGGGGAAAATGGAAGACTTCGTGGAAACCTTATGCATTACGTTGTTCGGCCGCGAGGCCCTTTCTCGCTTATTCATAATCGAGAGAGCCCACAGGATTCCTGCAACAAGACCAGCACCAGGGGCCCCTCCGAGACCCATAATAGCGAAGCTGCTGAACTACAGAGACCGTGATTCCCTTCTCCGGCTCGCCAGGGAGAAAGGCGATCTGAGCCATGATGGAGACAAAATCCATTTTTACCCCGATTTCTCCCCGGCAGTCCAAACACAAAGGAGAACATTTACAAGCATTAAACAGAGGCTCCGCAACAGCCAACTGCCATATTCTATGCTCTACCCAGCACGCTTAAGAGTCCAGCACGAGGGAAAGGTCCACTTTTTCCAAACCCCAGAGGAGGCAAATCTGTTCCTCGACCGCCTGGGACTCCCGGATCAGAAACAAGCTCGCCTCAGACCGCAAAGGGATAGAATCCCCAGGAACCCTCCTTAAACGGGTGGATGCAGTGGAGCACAAGAGCCGACACAGCTGAACTGAGTGGGCCGGATCAAATACAGCGGCATAAGTCGGGGCTGGGACACTTGGGAGGCCCCAGGCACCCCCAGCGCAGCTACCGTTAAGTTATCGTTAGCCTGAGTGGGGTCTGCCTGCCGAGGAGTGATTCCCGCATACCGGCATGGCGACTCCTAAAGCCGAGTTTGTTCTGGGTGGGGTAAGTTGGAACCTCCCGGTGAGCATGTTCGTGGTTGCCCACCCTTGGGAGAACTACGTTATGGGCCAGTTGGGGATTGCCCGAAGTTCGAGTATTGCAAAGTTGATAGAGAAATCCAGCGCCGTTAATTCCTGTTCGTCCCGCACGCTGCCTGCCCCCTACCAGACGCCGTCCTCTCCGTTGCACTGTGACCCCCAGCCGCTACACACAGACCCGGTCAGCGGCTCTCGCTCAACCAGAACGCAGCTGCCCGTTGACCTGGACATGGGACCTGAAATAAATGCAAAGCCGCCCCGTTCAACGTCCTAACATGGAACATCAGAGGGGGTAACATCCCAGCTAAATCTAGGAAAATCCTACACTATCTCAGACGACATGAGGTAGACGTGGCAATGATTCAAGAGACACATTTCACACCGACGAGTGGCCGCCAGTGGGCCAAAAGCTGGGGCTGTCACAGATACTTCTCGTCTTACTCCACATACTCGAGGGGTGTTGCAATCCTCATACACAGGCGGCTCAGCTTCCGGCTACTACACACTGCAAAAGACGAGGAAGGCAGAGCACTTCTGGTGAATGGCATCAATGGCATCAGTGACCTTTGTCAACTCATATGCCCCGAATGTGGATGGCCATAACAACTTCAGCTGGGTGATGACACAGCTCTCCGCGCTTGGCCCCACCACGGTCGTGTGGGGCGGAGACATGAACACAGTTATGGTCCCTGCGAGGGACAGATCATCAGCTACACATCAACCAACTTCGAAAGCTGCTAATCAAATAATGGAAATCTGCAAGGCATTTGACCTACACGACAAATGGCGAATCTCCAATGGCGAAAGGCGGGAATACACCTTTCACTCTACAGTCCATAACACAAGCTCCCGAATCGACTATTTTTTCACCTCAACCAACAGCACTCTGATATGTGGCCAGTGCCTCATCCACCCGAGAACACTCTCAGACCACTCACCAATCTTCCTCAAGCTTCAGCCAGCCAGCCCCACCCCGCCGCTACAACGCTGGCGCTTCAAGCAGGGATCACTACAGGACGAGGTTTTTGCCTCAGAATTAAGAGAAGAGATAGACGTGTTTCTACAAGCTAACCTGGGCTCAGTCCCTTCAGCAAGCATGATTTGGGAATCCTTTAAATGTTTTATCAGAGGTGTCTGCCTCGCCAAAGAAAACGGCATTCTCAAACTCATCAGGGGCGAGCTCGCAAGCTGTGAAAAAAAACTAAAACAGCTCGAAACCCAGAACGTGAACAACGATGACCCTGTAGCTGCAGCGACATTGAGGACAGAATTGCAGAAATTCAACGACACGGCGGAGCGCGAGGCGAAATTTCTCCAACGCCCCAACCAAATCCGCCAATATGGCGAGGGCCAGAAACCAGGTGCCTTACTGGCAAATCTAATCAAAGCTGACAACAAACAGTCCCAAATCGAAGAGATCAGAACCAGCCAAGGGGTAGTGGTCCACACTGACGAAGAGATAGCGGAGGAATTCGGCACATTCTACCAAGACCTTTACAGTACCAAGCTGCCGAAAGACTCGCACCTCCCCCTGGAATACCTGGAAGGCACTGAGCTCTACTGGGTCGAACATCACCTACGGGAACCTCTGAACGAGCTAATCTCACAAGAAGAGATCAAAGAAACCATAAAGGCACTACCGCCCTCCAAAGCTCCAGGCCCGGATGGTCTAACGGGAGACTTCTATAAGGCCTTTGCAGAACCCCTGGCTCCACTGCTGGCAGCAGTGTATGAGGAAGCGCTAGAGCTTGGAACCCTACCTCCATCTTCCTGTGTGGCCAACGTCGTCCTTTTGCACAAATCAGGAAAGCCCCCAGACAACTGTGCATCTTATCGCCCGATTTCCCTGCTCAATCTGGACAATAAAATCCTTGCTAAGATTCTGGCGAATAGACTGATGCCCCTGATGCCCGCCCTAGTGCTAGCTGACCAAGCTGGTTTCATACCCGGCCGCAATACGACCTTCGGCATCCGGAGAATGTTTGGAATCATAGAGGCACTAGACCCCACGGACCAGGCAATAGCGGTCCTACTTGATGCAGAAAAAGCATTTGACTCCGTGGAGTGGCCGTTCATGTTCATGGTCCTCACCAGAATGGGGCTGGGAGCCCGCTTTATCAAACTGGTTTCTCTCCTGTACACCAACCCACAGGCCACCATCATAGTGGGCAAAGCAAAATCAGCAGCAATAAACCTACAGCGCGGCACGAGGCAAGGATGCCCCCTGTCGGCGCTAATCTTCGCTCTGGTAATGGAGCCACTAGCTTCCAACCTGCGGGAACTTCGCCAACAAATGGGGCTCACTATCGGCCCACACAAACTTATTGTATCCCTATATGCCGACGACGTTGCACTATTTATAAGAGATCCTGAGGCCAACCTGAACCCGGTCATGAGGGAAGTCATCAAATTCGGGGCTTCCTCCGGACTGAAAATCAATCACTCAAAATCAGTCGTCTTCCCACTGACCGGGGACACGAGGCAATTCGCTGACGACTTCGGACTTGAGTGGAAATCCTCGAGGGTACGATATCTTGGCATCCAACTGTCACTGGACCCACTGGAGGTATTCCGAGACAACTATGAAGAGGTGTTAAAGTCTCTACAAGACAAGATCACACGCTGGAAGACACTCCCACTGACACTTTGGGGCAGGACCTCTCTAGTCAAAATGGTAATGCTGCCAAAACTGCTGTATCTCTTCAACAATATCCCGCTGTTACTGCCACAATCCTTCCTGAAAAAGCTGAAAACCCTGGTTCTGGATCTACTGTGGGCTGGGAAGCCGGCCAGAGTGGCATACACAACGCTGACACTCCCCGTGTCTAGCGGTGGTCTGGCTCTACCAGACATGGAAAAATACTTCTGGGCAGCCCAAGCTCAGTACCTTAGCCACTGGTACGCAAAGCAAATGATTCGCCCCCATGTATAGGTCGAGAGGGCCTTGGCAACGCCCAACTTCTTGACCGCTGTGGTGTTTGGTCGGCTTCCCGTCCCCAATCGCACAATGAACGTAATGCTTACAACATACAAGGTTTGGAAGTCGCTGGCTAACAAACTGGGGATACAGACAAGATACTCCCCCCTCTTGCCAGTCAAGTATATTCCTGGAATCCCCTTAACATCGGAGAGTGTGTTTCACCAGTGGGTCGACAAACTGCAGATACGATCCCTCGGAGACCTATTCACAGAGGAGGGCTTTCTGACCCCTGAACAGGCCAAACAGAAAGGGGGTAATTCGGCCCTAGACGTGTTCCTCTACTTCCGGACCCGATACACTCTGCAGACCCACCTGCCTGGTTTCCCGAGGCAACCACCGACTTGGCAACTACTACATGATGTCATTCAAGCTCAGGGAGAGGGCAGGCTGGTGTCGCTAATCTACAAAGCGCTGACCACCGGATCACCCAACGTGAATGCAAGAGCGAAAACGAGATGGGAACGGGCACTATCCACAAGTATATCGGAGGCCGACTGGAGTCACATTCTGAAGCAAACTCAGAAAATTTCACTTAACACCCGGCTCAAGCTTATTCATTTTCATTTCCTCCACCAAACCTACTATACGCCGGAAAAAGCTAACAAGCACCATCCCGAAGCCCAGGCAGAGTGCAGAAGATGCGGGACTCTATCAGCGAACTTTGTGCACCTCGCATGGGAATGCCCGGAGGTAGCCCCATTCTGGAACCGTGTGTTGGACACGACATCCGCAATTGTCGGTGAAACGATACAACCCCGATGCACAGCAGCCTTGTTGGGGATGACGAGGTTGCTGTCCATGCCGTCAAGGAAGCTGACCGGACTCCTACTAACACTAGCTCGCAGAAGAGTCGCCATGGCGTGGGGCCGCGGCCCGCCACCATCGTACACTGCATGGCGGAAAGATGTGCTTTATTGCCAGGACACAAAAACTGATTTCATAAAATGCTTACCACTTCACGCTCGCCCGCCCGACATATGGGGCCCGCTAATATCCTTTCTAATAAGGGAGGCCGACACCACCTCAGTGGATCCGTTGGTCACTGGGAACACACCCAGATACAGTTTTAACTCAGACTCTTGAGATCTTCCACTGGTTCACCAGAGGGGCGAATTGACGCAAGAGCGGGACGATATGGGGATGCAGCGGGGGCGGAGGGGGGAGTCGCAGAGGGAGGCGGGGAAGTCGGGGCACTGGTTGAAGGCGTAAAGTTAAAGCCACCCTAATGTGGGTGAGTAGTTTGTTGTGTCGAAAGACCAAAAATAAAGGTAAAAAAAAAAGCGCATGATACATTGGACCACCGTATCAAACGCTGCTGACAGATCTAATGTAATCAGAAGAGCAACTCCCCCCTGATCAGCCACAGTCAACAGGGCTGTCTCAGTACCAAAGCCAGGTCGAAATCCTGACCGGGGGGATCCAACATCTACTCTCTTTCCACATAATTCTGCAGTTAAGTTACAATTTTCTCAAGAATGTTACCTGACCAGGCAATCCTGACACTGGCTGATAGTTCTGCAGATCTTTGGGATGCAATTTAGACTTTTTTTTTCTCCTTTTAATTAAGAAGAGGGGTAACCGATTTTTTTATTTTTTATTTTTTTTTTAACATTACAGGTACCGAGCCTGAGAATAAAGACTTGTTAACAGTCAGTCAGAAAAGTTTATATATTCCATGCAAGCCTTTTAGCTACACAAGATGGCATAATAAGTAAGATGTTGTTAGTGGGCATCAAGTTCTGAAGAAAAGACTACTGTCTGTTCCTTTACCTGGGAGAAAGAAGGGTTCCCTGGCTGATGGTATACCAGTTTCCATTGATTCACTGGGATCATTTCTAAGGTCCATTTCGGTGAAAGATGATTGTGTAATCTTTTCCTGAATCAACTCAAACTTTTTAAGAAAAGGAAAACAGAGTTGAAGGCATCCGCCTGAATCTGAGAGGTTTCTGGAGCCAAAGAGGCACATTTGGGTTGAACAAAGTTAGTAACAGCAGATTATAGTTCTCTTGGTCTGTTCGTGGCCCCATCCATTTTTTTGCCAGGAAATCCGATTTAGCATTAAAAGATGGCTTTTTTATACGCAACCTGTGCTGCCTTAACCATCTCTATAAGGTTGGTAGTTCCGACCCTCCTCCACTTTTTTCCAACGATCTAAGATGTTGACACAGAGCAAGAATTTCTGTGAACCAGAATGGAGATCTTTTTGGGTTTACCCTGTTTCAAGGGAGCGACCCGGTTACAGAGGTTACCCATAATCTCCACCCCTCTATAAATCCAGGAAGAGTCATTTACATTTAGAGCATTTTTTAATTCTCTACCAGGGATCTCCTGCACATCTTTAGACATCAGGGATAGGGAGAGAATTTCCCAAGATCCCTGTACCGTCCCACCTGAACATTCTTGCAGCGTGGTCGTACCAAGGCACAGGAAGTGTACCTGAGAATTCTATACTGGCTCCGCTACGTAGCAGGACATCAAGACAATGTCCCTGGTTATGCGAGGGGGGATATTACTAGTGCTATTAACTCATAAGTGGATAAGATGTCCAGTAGCTCTTTGGCATCAGGAGATGAGACGACATCCAGCCAGATATTAAAATAACCCAACCCAAGCAGAGTTAACTCCTTATGTTTGCTCCCAGTAGATTAGAAACTGGTCTAGTTTCTTTACGAACATTTTTGCTGGACCCGGTGGTCAATAACTAAAAGGAATTTGTATTACCTTTGATTGTGAGCACCAGATATAGGCATGTCCCATCTATGTGGAGGTATCCGTTAAGAATCACTGCCACGCTGCCGTCTTTCCTGTTGATTCTATTTATAAAAATTGGATGTTAAAGTCTTGAGGAAACAACAAATGAAACATGGCCTGCGACGAATCACTAAATCTTGATAAAGGATTGCCAAGTCATATATATGGGTTAAAAAGGCTCTCGTTTAGCACTCAAGTTAGGACAGTAAAAAAACAGGTTAATTCAGTTGTAACTAGTTAATATTACATTTTATTTTACAAGCAAAACGATGTTCCTTCTACTTTTGACCTCGTAAATAAAAGGTCAGCAAATTTGCCAAGCAACTGAATAGCCAAACCTGAACACGTGTGCCACATTTGGCGACTAGTCCTGAACGTTATGTAGATATGGGAAGCGGGGAGGGGTGTTAAAAAAAATTTTTTAAAAATGTATTTGGGGTTCCAAAGCACTAACAAAAATTGTTTTAAAAAAATAAACTTGATTTGGGTTTCATTTCTCTAAATTATCCATTTTCAAGAATTGCCACTTACCGAGCACCTGGAGATCAGTATACTCACGAGTGCACAGAAGATGCCGAGTAAAGCCAATATGCATAAATCAAACACCTAACAGAACGAATATATAAACCTCTATAAAAACGCCAGACAGTGTCTGTTAGAAAAGATTTCATAATTGTATGTAATTTTCCCTCCATGTGGCAACCCCCAAACTTTTTGCAGTTTTACACCCGTATCTAGACTTTGCCAGAGAAGCGCAGCCTTCTGCCGCACTCCTCTGGGCTTTCTCTCAATTCTTATGGGGAAACTGACATGCCCTTAAGACAGTCAGTACTGGGAGACTGTTTCCCTTAGTCCTTTCCTCATGTTGCAGCTTTTGTGCAACATGAAACAAGAGTGCACTCTTACTTTACCGTGCTCTTGTGTCTCTAGTCATTCCAAAGGCCCTAGAACCTCTCGCTGGACTTATGAACTGTGCAAATGTGTCACAGACAGGACTGGTGGCAGCGATTGTTTCTCTTGTGTTTTGAACCCTTTTTCACCATGTTATCCGCACTTACCGTGTTTGGCACAAATGAGTGGCCTGGCTCCAAAATGGCCATGCCACGAGGTTCTTTATCCTGTCCTCTGACCGTTTTGCCACTTCACCTTCCCCAGGTCGAGCCAACCCGGGTCAGTCCTTATTTGGTCATGCACTTTCCCGCGAAACCCCAAAGCTTTCACAGGCTTCTGCATGCCTTGTGTGTGCCTCCAAGATGTGGGCTGGGATGTCTGTTCCCAATACACATCCTGGGTACTAGAGTCTCGAGTGTCCTGAATGCCTGGGCCCACCGTGGTCCGTGATAGGTCCACGTATGGGGTGAGTGTTTGTGAGCAGATCTCCCATTGGGTCCTCTCCGTTTTGGCGCGAAGGGAACTTTGGATAAGAGGAAGCTGAAAGCACCACTACCATGTCAATCTCCTGAGTTCACACCGAACAAGGGATAAGGAGCCAAGTATCCTGCAACAAGAAGCTGAGTCGAGGAACCGCTGGTGACCCGCTGAAGGTTTGGCACCCTGAGCCGATGTCGTCCTGCGAGACTCCTCCGCATCTGATCGTCCTAGAAGATCTGCGAATGCGCTTCGACCCATTGGAATAGTGGGATCAACTATTCCCGGCACCTTCATCAAACCCTGCAAGTAAGCTTCTTCGGAAGTGTCCCTGGGCCAACCAGTGGGCTGACCAGCTTACGCAGGACGCTTTGCTCTGTCACCGCCACCGTTTCGGGTAAGCCATCGAAACTTGGTCTACTGCTTGCTCTGCGTCCACGGCACCCTCACACCGAATTTCGTACACTTGGCATTCCCGGGTTTGAAGTGAGACGAGTGAGCCCAGACCAGAGTAGACGCAGTTGCCGTGCTGTGGTAACAACCTGTGCACGTCTGCTGCATTTGGGACACCCTCAACCCTGCATCCTGATACACAGAATCTACACAGTGTCGAGGCATCCTTATCGCAGCTGAACCTGCCAGCAACGTGAACTGAACTGGAGAAGTCTGGGTCTGCCTGCGTCGGGGACCAGCAAGTAGTCCATACCCCAACCAGTACCCCCTTGCGCAGGAGCCCGTTTCTTTTCTACCGCTGTTGCGAAATAGCGACTCTATCCCGCACGCTCACCCTGCCTCTGCCCACAAGTGGAGGCCTTGCTTAAGTAGTTGGGAATTGTTCTGCATCGCTTCATTCACCTTCCTGAACTGCCCGAGACCCTTGAAGAGTCCCTACTTTATCCATTGGCACCAGCACGTGCAGGTACTTTTTGAGCATAAGGCTCCTCTCTTCGTAGGGCTCGGACTTCTTCCTAGTTAGGTGTATTTCGGATGTTGAACTGGGTCTAATGATTACTTTCACTGCCTGTTTTCCTCCCCATCTAGGTGGTCTACATATTACGTGCTCCTAACTCCCTCGGTATTGTATATATATTGTATCGATTGTGATGTGTTGGTTTACTTTAGTATTATTGTGATTTTTTGCTATGGTCGATTCGATGTTACAAAGGCCTTGTAATATATGTGTCTATATTTTTTATGTAACACCTGTCTGGAGTAATTTGTAGGTGTCCTTGCTTTGTGTGCTCATTGAGGTATTTCAGTCACCCTCACCCCTCTTGAGACTTAGTCTTGACCGCCGCCATCGCTACCCTGATTGGTCTGGCTTGTCCAGAGGTTACCCTGTTCCAAGAAACTAGGCTGGCCTTCTGAACCTCTGCCCCTCCAGGTCAGAGTTCAGAAATCCATCTTAACAGTGTCATTAACGGAAACAGAGCACACACAGTTTTGTCCACATACATGGATTAAGTATGCCAACACAATCATGCACAAACTAAAACAAACATGCATTTCTCATAGCTGACACATACTACAGATAATATGCACTAAGAATAGCCACAGAACTAACAATCTACCTAACACACTACAAGTTGGAGAAGCAATTAGTGCATCAGCTGCAGACTTCCAACACCACGTGCAAAAAGTTATCTGAGGGCATTACGCTTGTAATGAACAAAAACATAAGTACAAAATAAAAAATAGTACATAGAAAAAACTTTTACCAACAATGAGTCCAAAAAATACATTCTGATAAAGTCCCTCACAGTGCAAAAATAACTCACAGCTTAGTTCCAATATTCAGCAGCTCGCACCCACCCCATTGTTAAAATTAGACAAATGAAGCAGTTTTGTAGTGAGAGTTACAATAGTGTGATGGATTTAGTGTGCATTAGAAAATTAGTTTATTTGGACTAAGCCTTGGTACTTTACCATTGGCATTGCCAACGTTTGTGCAGGTCACTTTTTCTAATTAGTAAAGTTACTCTTTAAACTAGCAATTGGTGGGCAGGCAGCGAGTCGTGTGCACACCCCTCACAAAGCCGGGGACATTTTGGTAAAACTTTTTTTATCCCGTCACTCTGGACCTTGGAGAGTCAGGCCGTCAAACGGGTATATTTACTATAGCAATACAGAAGTGGATTAGGTCCGACTAAGGCAATGTTTGATAATATGTAGCCAAAGTTATTTGAAGAAATAAATACAACACCTTAAAAGCAGCTCATCTACGAAGCAGAGAAACGAATTGTTAAGCTATACCTCCTTTAAATTTGGTGAATCAACAAAAAAAATCCATGTGCCAACTTTAACCTATGTTGCATCATGGAGCCGACATTCACCAGTGTAAACTGCGAAAATAATAAATACCAAGGAAGTAAGGTTGTCAGTTGAAATTAGTATCATGACAATATGATGCAGTTCTTTAGTCTGGGAAATGGATCCAGGCAAACAAATGCTGGTCATTTAGGCAACAAGAGCGCGACACTCCGTAAATGGCTTGTGCTTTGGGTGAACTCGTATGAGTGAAAAATGTTATGCAGGAGATGTGCCATTAAGCCAAGCAGGTATGTGACCAAACATGTACAACACAGGCGGAATCTTTGAAAGGCAAATATTTCTTCAATGCCATTTGTGGCTTGGAAATCAACTGGACATCCTTGAGCTGGGAATCAATTTCGTAACATATCATCTGAGCAATGGAGGTCATATGTTGCTAGCAAATGAAATAGTAAATCAAGTTCCGATTGGCTAGTTTCATTGCAGTCAAAGTGATGCTACATTAAAAAGGTATATAGGTGTTCATACAGCACAAAATCACAGTAAATGTTTGAGCACCCACGCTTGTCCATGGAGGGGTGTACTGTGCGCCCCTGCCAAAAAGATCCAGACCCTGGTCTGCTGGTGGAAAGAAAATGAGCAAAGGGAGGGTAAAAGCACAGGAAATAAATGTGACGAAACGGTGGAGCAGATGTAATGGGGGCAAAATGGAAGACTTTTGTGATAGAATTAGTTAATGCCAGTTCTGTTAGGTGTACCATAATTCTGAAAAAGAGGAGAATATAAGTTAAGATGACTGTCCCCCCGCCCCCCATTATCTTTGCGTTTGTGAAGCCATGCTGGAATTTGTAGTGTTGGTTCTATGCCCATGTTTTCTTCTGTTAGAAAAAAAAAGAAATAAAGACCAAAGAAAATGTTAACTTGTTTTCTTTGGGGTTCTGATGAAGGCTTGATTATTTGTGGGACTGATTTCCTTTTTTCAGTCGAATCTAGTATTTAGGGAAGGTTAAGCGAATTGGTAGTTTTGTACATTATGACCACCTTAATTTGAACAAGAGGGTCACAAAAGATATTGATAGTACATCCATGACCTCAACCAGCTAGTTGACCAGATGTTCGATTGGAGGGTTCCCCTTTGTTTTCGCACATTGTTAAGATTGGGGAACCTCGATTGTTCTACAATATCCAGAATTGTGCTCTTCATAATATTCTTCAGAGAATACTAATAGTTCCACAAGTTCCAAGCAAATATCGTGAATCTATTCCTTTTTCTGTTTGAAGTCATATTTACTTTCTTCACAGAGCACTGGGTTGCACTTGATTCTATTTTTCTTAAGTTGATGTGGATTTATATTTTTTACCTACAAGGGTCTTTTTTGCAATAGTGAGGTTATTGCATTTCATGTGTTTTATATATGCCTTTACATAATCATAAAATTCAAATGCACTATTTTGTTTACAATAAAATGTTCTCATGGTTTTGTTATGGGGTACTGCTGATGCCATATCCATTGATGGCCTAAGTAGTGAGTTGGAGATAATTCAACATTTGAAATGTATCCCATGCAACACCAGATTATTTGTTGTCCTGTTGCATTTCCGTGAGAAACAAAACTTGTAAGTTTGAGAGCCTTCTCTGGAAATCCTGAAAGTTGTGGCTTACTTGCTCAGTCGGCTCTATAAATTGTACCCCAAGCCAGTCAAACTCCAGAATGTTAATGCCGGGACTGCCACGCTTGTGACAAGATTAACCTAGCCAAGACTAGACTGTGCATAAAAAGGTGAACAGTGTTTTAACATAAGGTAAACGAATGGAGTGGTCAAGCTTAAGGGTATACATTTCAAGTTACATGGCAATATTCAAAATTCAATAGTTCCCAAATGATACATTCATACAAGGCTTGAGGTGCTTGTTGCAAGGACAGTTAACCTCAGTGAGAATGATAACTACGCTGTTGTCCCATGCTGTAATGTGTGGTAAGCTTTTAAGTGGGGAAGGGAGTGGTCAGCCCAAATTCTACACCAATAGAAGTTTCATTCCCGATACTTCAGCAAGAAAACCCAAAAAAAAAAAAACAAAAAAAAAAAACAAACAAAAAAAAAAGCCCATGCCTCGACAAATGGGCTATATTTATGCTGGAAGCTCTTTTTGTGAAGCATACATCTCACTACTACATATGCACTGGCATGCCTCAAAATCTGCCCTAACCTCTGGCTAATAATTGACTCTTAGCCAGTAAGAAATTGTGTGCATGATGGGAATTGAGGGACAAGTGACTTGATGCAGGGTGGTAGCCTGCAACTTTATTTAGATATGCAAAACAGGTCTAGCCCAGAGAACTCAAGGAAACATCCATTATTTCTCCAGAGTGTGGATAACAATGGCTATTCTGGAAGTACAGCAGTTGGAGCGGCCAACTATCACAATGCTTCTTTCAAGCATGTGGACCAGTCAACAGGATACTGACTGAACCCTACCAAGTCCAGGGCTTGCAAAATCTACTAGCCAACAAGCATTGGCGAGTAGTTTTTATGAAGGGTGAGTACCATTTGCATGATACTCGACCTTGCTGGCGTGTAATGGGATGTTAGAAACTTATTTTTCATTTACTGCAAACACACTTTTGTATGTGCCATTTACTGCAAACAGTTTCATTGTGCATGCTGGACAGCATTACACAAAATATGAAGCGTGCTTATGGTATGCCCCATTTTACAAAAAGTACTAGTAAATATGTTCTCACCAGTCACCTTGGGGGAAGTGCATTTCTCTTAAAAGGTAGAGTATGTAAACTTAAAAACTAGCCCTGCAGGCCTAGTGGGATTTTTAAGAATTTGCAAGGGCTGCGGTCAGATAATGCTCGACCTGTGAGATGGGTATGAGAGGGACTGGTTCATCCACATAGACCGGTGCCAAATTGAGATGTCTGAATAGCCCACCATTTATTTGGTCAGTACCTCAAAAATAATGCTAGATATTGGTTTAGGGCTTAGAACCGATTGGGAGGTATGGCTCCTTGAGCAGTCTTGGCTTCAATGTGCCAGAAAGTTGAAACAAAACCAGATACCAGGCCTAACCATTCTTTCTGTAGAGATAAGAGCCCAATGGGATTGCCTATGCCCCAGCAGTAGCGTCTGTATACTTTAAAGGCTTAGATGTATAATCATTCTGGTCACATTCCAACATTAACTAATACAATGGCCTATTCAGACATTTAAATTGGCAACATTAGTAACTTCAAAATGCCAGCACTAGATTTGTTTTTGGGGTAAACCAAATGACCATCACATCCTTTCTGAAGAAACGTTAATGATTTGCTATCCAAGTCAGACTGAAATCCAACAATTCAACATGGTGCACAAAGTAATCAATAGAAAGACCCCAAAATAACAGTTGAAAGAAATTACAAAGTGTCTTACGTTCAGGCATCAATTCCTCCGACTCTGCGACAATTGTAGCTCCCAAATATACAAATTGGATGCAGAGCACAGAGACCTTCTACCCGGTCTCAGCATAAACTCAATTTAACTCAAGGCTGCTTAATTTGTGACGAGAAAGAAAACCAATTTAATAGAAGCATTCAACCTTACAGTTGCTATTTACTCTCGGCTGTCCTCAACACAATCAGATCTCAGCCAGTTGTCCATTATTCACTTCTGCAATCACCCCCTTCCATTGGGACAAAGGAATTTACCATTTTATGTTTTTCATGGGATATCCGTCACTCAGAATCAAACAGGTTACATTTCCCTCAATGGCTTGTGTTGCTGAGAATGCAAACTTTAAAGAAACGTAAAAGTTTGCATTGTAGTGAAAAGAGTAGCACACAAACAATGACAGTTAATGGGCCAAGTTAACAAGCAGACCGAAAACTACAGTAAATGTAGTGATCTTTGCATTTAACATTTCATAAATGTGTGGAAAAAAATGCATCATGCTGTTCAATCGCTCACAATACTCTGCAACACCTGAATGTTTAGTTTGTGTGACAGCGAAGAGATGTGCACTGGAGTTTAGTAAATAAAGGAATGCATCTTTATGCACTTTCAATACCTTTCAACTTTGTAGTCAACTGAAACGGATACTTGCTAAATAAACAATTTCCGTGTTAACTATTTCGATTCTATTTCACTAAGTCGTTTACGGATATACATAGCTCAGTTACAAAGGAAAAGACTGGAACAAAAGCTCATGAACCACTAGAGCTATTTTCGATGGCAAGGGATGGGTGATGGACTTCGATTGTCACAACTGAAAATAGTTGTCTTATCTTAAGAACATCGTGGCAGAGCCACGGGGGTTGTTAAAGTAATCCAACTAGTTTTCAACAATATAGACTATGGAGCAAAAAGCAACATTTATTTTTCTAAACATGTTGCAATAACATGATTGTAACTGGAGTTATTGTTCCGAATATTCGGGGGAAGGGTGCTTCATACTTGAACAGAAAAGAGGGGGGCGGGCTCTCATAATCTTGACGTTATAGGGCATCAATAAAATGAGGGAAAACGAGACCGTCATTAATTTTCTGAATATAACAATGCACCCGTTAACTCAAGATCACATTAACGCGCTCAGAAACAAGGGAGATGAGCGCACATATAGTTAAGTAGTTTCGAAATTAAACAGAAACACGAATGATATTTTACGTAAACATGGAATAACTACAGCTTTTTTAAAACATTTGCTCGGTCCACCTTGGTAAGGGCGTTTGAGCAAACCGTTCAATTAAAGTGGACTCACTTTGACGATACTTAATGAAGCTACTAGTTCCCTAATATTATTGTGCCGGAAAACTAAAATGAAAGAATACCGTTTTCCGTGGAGATTCGAAAATGTACAGAGCGATTAGTGAAGTTCAGAAAGTCATTGGAGCCCGCACACGAATTAGAACGGAGGCCCTGGGTTGTACACGCTTAGAAAGGAGACTGCGGCAGGTGCTTCGAATTCCTGGAGTGGTTCCTGGAGTGGTAGGTAGGTAAGTACGCGACACGTCACAGCGCACTCCTGTCACTTCCTAGACAACGCAGGTGATCACATACCAACAACACATTAAAGAACAATCTCTAGGGGTGAACAAAACCGGAGATGTCAACTTCACGTCAGAGCATCATGTAGGATTGGGCTTGAAAGCACTACAACAACGTGGACTTTGGCCCTGCACATTTTAAACACCACAGTTGTAGCCCTGAATACTCTGTGGTAAAAAAAACGCGGATGGTGCAGAACTAGTATAAAGATGTTGGGGCAATGTATCATAGCCTCGTCCCACTCTGACATTAAACTGTTTGACTCCATCCAAAGGATAGGCGTCAGCAAACTCTGGGGCGCGGTGCGGTCTCCATGAGCCCTGGGGTACTCGTATCCCGCTGCCTTCCACGTTTCCGGGTATACGTTCAAGTTCCACAAAGCGGGAAAAAGGGGGTCCACCGTCACCTCAATACAATTTTAAAAAACATTCACGGACTTATCTCTAATTTAAAAAACTACAAAAGGTCGGCTAGTGGCCCACGGTAGGCACCTGCACCAGAGACTGCTTAAGCCACGAGGGCAGAGGACTAACACCAGTCTTCATTATTCACAGAGACAACTAGACTACCCCCTCACCTCGAACCGGAGGCCTAGGCCACACTCCCCGTCCCAGAAAGGCACTGACCTGGGAGGCCAGTCATTCCAGCTTCGCTGATACTGCCTGGTGCTGCTGCCACTCAGCCTGGATCCCGGGGCTCTGCGGCTCATTACCTTCCCCGACACTGCATGGCCCGCAGCCGAAACCCAGCGTTCAGAGGACCGCCGGGAGGCAGGGGGAGGTGCTGGCGAGGGAGACCGTGGCGAGTCCCGCAGCAGTCGTGTGTGTCTCTGCAGCCAACACTAGCTGACGGCTCTGAGACATAGCAATAGAAAGCGGACTCTATGAGCTCGAACTGTCAATAGCCTCCTGATGACAACTGTGGAAGAGGAGTATGTGTTATACAAAGGCTATACTTTCCAGAAAAATACTCAATAAATGTGAGATAATTGAAGAATATTTAATGTAATTGTTTGTTTTTAAATTTAAATTCTATTTTATATTAAGATAAAAATCAGCAGGTATTTAATACTTTGTTTCCAATATTAAAATTAAGATTGTTCATACTTTAGTGAAATTAACCTTTCCCATTGCTCTCAGAAAATATTGAAATGTTGTCAAAACTCCTAATGCCATGCATATAACAACATGACCGTCACGTTTTCGACAAACTTGGGGCCGTTTTCGCTCTCTATGTTTTTAACGCCCCGCCTCCCCGTGCTGTCCTGTGAGGCACTCCGGGACTTTAGTGTTTCAACTAAGAAATGCATCCTGGGATCCTGGAGATGCATGGGTCTAGCCACAAGTAGGTAAGGGTCAGAGGTTACATAATTAGTGCCACCAGAACAGCACCTAGCAACAATGACATTGAGCATCTCACTGATAGCATAACTAGAAAGTTAACCACATTTTTGAGGCAATCAGCGCGGTATTTTGTGCTTCCCTTTCTGACTTTTACAGTATTTCAATTCAAATAAGATTACCGAAACTACAAGTTCCAGAATGTTAATAATAGCACAGCAGGGCATGACCTGCACACATCTTAACGTATCTGCAAACGCAGAGAGACAAAAAATAGGTCTCTGGGGCCAAATGGTACAATTTTAGAGGATTTGGACCGAAAAGACGTTATTGTAATGCGTTTATTATTGGAAACCAGTCAATAAACGCTAGACCAACCTGTGTTGCTCTGTGTTGTTTTGCTTCCAAGAACGTGTTGCCCCTTAGCTATCTTTGTGGCCCATCCTTCTAGTCTAGTTATGTAAACATACACTTTATGGCTTATTGCTGGGAAGAGGACACAAGTGTGTATTTACGGTAAGAAGAGCTGTAGTGTGACTCTTCCTGGAATTTGGGTTCCTGTCCTTCGATTTTTTTAGTTGTTTTAATTCTTTAAAATTGCCATATTTATTATTTCAGATAATAAGCCCATTTCCTATCTCCTATTTTTTTCACCTGTATGTCTAGTCTGTCCCCCATGTGAGTCCTAATTTTTATAGTTATTAGTTTACATTTTACAAAATATCTTATTTAAATTTGCATTACTTTTACATGTATTACTTAATATTTATTGTATTTAATAGTTCTTATATGTAACAAATTATTCATCAACAATTTTTTATATATCAATTTGTTGTAATGTTCTCCTAATCATTATTAATAAAAATAATTGAACATAAAAACAAATTGCCATCTGTAGTTATTATTTATCCAACACCGTCATGAATGTCTATCTGAACGGCACCATCTTGGTCCAGGACCCCCAGCCCAATCTCCTTTTCGATAGGTGTTTCCCACGTCTTATCAACTTCCTTCCTTCTCCTGCTTCTCTTACCTACACCCCTTTGCGTCCTCCGCCACCTCCCTCTTCTGCCACCTCTCTGGCGCTCTCTCCATTCTCGTGTCTACTCTGTCATCTCCTTCCTCGTCTGCCCACTCTCGGGCTCCACTACCACTTCCGCAGGGCGTACCTCTTGCCTGTACCCCTCCACGGAAGTCTTTCAAATATGGCAGTCTGCTGCACGTCGCTACTCTCAACTCGCTCTGCTGTCAAACACTCCTCTGACATCTGCCGACTCCTCAAAGACTTTGATCTTGATGTCCTCGGTCTCACCGAGACATGGTTCAGGACCAGCTCTGTCACACGATTTGACACTTGCCTCCCTAATGGTTACAAGAACCTCTTTGAACCCAGAACCAACCGTCCAGGAGGTGGAGTAGCTCTGATCTTTCTGGAGTGTATCCCTGCATCTGTCATTCCTTCACAGGCCTACTCCTTTGAATGCCTGGTCTGCAGGCTCTCTGTCTCTCCTGGCCTCTCTCTTACTGTGGCCACCATCTACAGGCCACCTGGCCATGTTGCCCTCTTCCTCTCTGAGTGGGCCAACCTCTTCTCCTGTCTCTTTGCCTCCACCTCTCAACTTCTCCTTCTTGGAGACCTCAACATCCATCTGGATGCTACTAACCCCTCCTCAGAGCTCTTTCTCAATCTCCGCCACTCTCTCTTTCTATTCTACCCTCGGGCCTGACTCACTCTGCCGGGCACACCCTGGATGTTCTCATCTCCTATGACATACCCCTCTCAAAGCCTCTCATCACTCCTCTCTCCTGGACCTACCACTTTCTTCTCTCTTCCCACCTGATGCTCTCTGTCCTGCAGGTGAAGCTGAACGTAGCACTGCCGCCCACCTTCTCTGGCCCTCCGGCCCATGAAGTGTGTGTCAGTGGAGGCTTTCGCCACTACTTTTTGCCTCCCCTTATGCCTACGGCTGACTTACACTCTGACACAGCCCTCTCTAACCTTCATCTCTCTATCAATAACACTCTTGATGTCCTTGCCCCTGTCATGAGGATCCGTTTGAAGCCCACCTCCAAGTGCAACTCTTGATATGACTCCGACCTCACCACCCTTAAACGCAAGTGCAGGGTGGCTGAGAGGAAGTGGAGGGCATCAGGCGCATTCTCTGACAAACTGGCCTATCACCTGCTCCAAGCGCAGTACATCTGTCCAAGAATAGAGCCTACATCCAAGCCTGCGTCTCTGCAGCCTCTAACAACACAGCTGAACGCTTCAAAATCTGCAAGGAGCTGGCCAATCCTGCTGCAGTCTCCACCTCTCCTGTGCCCTCCCAGGCCCTCTTCTCGGCACTGGCTTCTCAGTTTGCCACTAAAACTCTGGACATCCTTTCCTCTCTCTCTCTCGCCTCTTCCTCTCCCTCTACCTCTCTCGGCCCCTCTCCAGCTGCCTCTCCCTCTCCTCCTCCGTTCTCCTCTTTCCCTGTGTTTACTCGAGATGATGTTTCTAGACAAGTCTGATCTATGAAAGTATCATCCAAGCAGGTTCTCCCCTTCTCCTACAGGAACATCAAGGACCACATCAACATCCTCGCTCCAGCCTTGGCCAATTTCTGCAACCACTCTTTTTCAATGGGAACTTTACACTCCCGCTAAAGTGCTTGCTTGTGCACCCCCTCCTGAAGAAGCCTTCTGCCGAACCTTCTTCTCCAGAAAACTGCCTGATCTCTTTCACTCCTTTCCTGGGCACACTTCTGGAAAAGCTGGACATCTCCCAGCTTACTCTCCATACCAAATCTGTTGGTTGTCTCCATGACCATCAGTCTGGCTTTAGAGCAGCAAGAAGCACGGTAACTGTTCTCCTGAACACCCGTGAAGACCTGCTCTCAAACCTCAACTCTAGCTTTCCCTCTGTCCTCATCCTCCTCGACCTTTCCTCTGCTTTCGACACGGTCAACCACGCCATCCTGATCAATCGTCTCTGTGACAACCTGGGCATTACGGATTAGGCCCTAGCTTGCTTGACTTCCTTCCTCTCCGATCTGTGGGATACATCTACCGCCCAGCAAAACTCCCCTACAGTACAAAACCACATCTCAGCAGTCACCGGCAGAATGGCTGCACAGGTGTGGTTGAGCACTATCTCCCTGCCTTAAAAACTGCATTTTGCAGTCACCAAGATAATGGCGGTGCTGTCTGACCAGCCATACATGGGGCGAGATGGAACACCAAATACCCCGAGAATTGCTGCCAGTATTTTCTTCAGTGGCACCAGAGAAAAGTTCATTTGCACCAAAAAGAAAAGAATTCAAAGGCAGCGCCGCTAGGCTGCCAGCCCAAAACTTCACTGAAAAATACATTCTTTTAAAATGACTACGCTCTGATGCTCTATTTCATCTGTTCAACAGTACACAGTTCTGAGACTGTGAGGAGGTGCTGACAGCGGACTTGGGAAGGGCCGCCAACTCGCACACATCAGAGGTGCCGGCGGTGGACGTGGGGAGGACCGCCAACTCGCACACATCGGACGAGCACGGCGAGTCTGACAGGAACAGAGCCGCCGCAGCAAAACGCTACGGCGGGGTTAGCTACCCACCTTACTGGAGTCGACAGCCCGGACTGGGAAGGGGGCGGGAACCTTGTCAGGAAGCAGTCCACGGCGGCCGCAGCCGAGGAGGAGTAAGAACCCCGACATCAGGGACCACCCATATGGCCCCGAGTCCCGGCGCCGCATGGATTGCGCTGATGGAAGCGCCTTAGGAACAGTCCCCATGCTGCAGGGGCAAGCGAAACTGACGGCAGGGAAACCGGTCATAAGGGAGGCGGGACCAAACCTTCCCAACCAATAACAGACGAGCTAGGCAAGACGTCTGCTCATTGGTGGGGGTTTGATACCAGTGAAGAATACAAAAGCCCGCCTTTCCTAAACAACGCTGTCTGTTATATTCACAGGACGCCGAGAAGGAGCACGCAGGCAACCCCGAGTGGTGGGCCTATCCAGATAACTCGAGTTAGAAGACAACAGCCTTATCCCAAAGGCAATTGGGGAAGGAAAACCCCACGGTGAAGCAACCGCCAGAACTTTCAGTTTATTATTGGTTTACTACACCTTTCAATTATTGACTCTTTGTTGATCAACCATACGGCAATAATAAATATTATTGCAGCACTTGTCTTGTCTCCAGCCTTTCATTTCCACAACTGGCGACGAAGGTGGGATAAACGCTGGCGCGATGGAGACATTGATCAAAACGCTGTCGGAAGGACAGCAACAACTGCAGCAGTTGGTTCAGTTGCAAAACCAACAAGCAGCTGCCGACCGCCAAGCCTTCCAGCAGGCATTACAGTTACAAAGCACGGTGCAAACTACTGCACAGGATAAGTATCATGAAACTATTTCGAAGCTAACCAACATGGTGGCTAGCTCTAGGACGCAACCAATGGTCCCATCCGCATTACTACAAAAATATAAAGACGGCGAGGACCCTGCCTTCTTTTTTACGAGTTTCGAAAGGATAGCCAGGAACGCACAGTGGCCCCCCGAACGATGGGGACAATATGTCGCCCCCTTGTTATCGGGGCATCATGCAGGGAGTATACCAGGTAGCAAACCCTACCGGTAATACTCCCTATGGTGAGATAAAGGTGGCTGTACTGGACCGCCTTGGCCTTGATGAAGAGGCCTATCGAATTCAACTAAGGGACACCAAGTTACGGCCTGGGGAAAGCCCACGGAAGTTGTATTATCGAATAAAAGACCTGGCGGAAAAGTGGCTGTCAACTCCGACGGCCGTAACCCAACCGATACTTGACAAAATTATCCTTGAGCAGTTCGTAGAAGCCCTGCCAGGACAAATGCAGAGGTGGGTGAGGCAACATCACAGACCCTCCCTAACGGAAGCCGTGGATATTGCCTCAGCGTATCAAAAGGCAGGGTACCACTGTCATGATTCCTGTCGGGCGGCGCTTCTTGGATTTGTGGAGACGCCATTGACAGGTGCCGTTACGTTCGACGGCCGTCTGGAAGCACCGCTCTAGTGTTTTCCAAGATGGCTGCCGACGTAATCTAGTGTCGGGCTCGAGCAGCGTTTCTTCGCGTTGCACCTTCTCTGCTTCTCCCGGCTCGAAGGTAACGCTGTTTTCCCCCCCGTCCTGGCTTGATATCCCTCCTTTGGACATTGTTTTTTCTCCCGCTCCTGCTGCCTGCATTTGCTTGCTTTCCGGTTCTTCTGACCGGTCTCTCTGTGTTCCCTCCTCTCTGCTTGGTTCCTTTGCTCTCTCCCTCATTGGCGCCTTAGCTCTACCTTCCTTTGGGTCTGTGTGCTCCACTTCATTCCTCTGGAAGTCCCTGCATTCTCTCCTGGTGTTTTTCCCTCCATCCTCGCCCTTTCTGGCGGTGATCTGTTTACCTAGGATATTCCACTATTGTCAATCGGCCACTCTCAGCTTTCCAAGTCTGAAACTCCGGTCATTCTCAGCTTCCCAAGATATCACCTCGGACATCTTCCTGTTCAGGACTCTCATCGCAGGGTTTTTTCTGCCATTGGGGCTTTTTCCCTGCTCAGGAGCCGGCTCCCGGGAGTTCCCGCTGTTCGGTTCCCCAATCACCCGACAGCGTGGCATCCCTGGGAGCTTGCCCCTACTTACGTCAAAGAAAGGAAGGCAAGAAAGACGGCAAGGATCAAGCTCGAAGACGTCCAGGAAGAAGGTCGGCAGCACAAGACTACCCTACGGATACCTCCGGTGAGGAGGAAGGGAGGGAAGCCTTAAAAGACTCTGGCAATCCTGATAGCGTGCAACGCCCAAGAACACAGATGGCTTCTCTCGAACAGTACCAGGAATTGGTGGCCGCCATTTAGGGGCTTACGGTAGAGGTTCAATCACTTCGATCCGTAAACCAATCATTACGGCTGCAGGTAGCAGCTCGTGAGGAGACCCGCGGAGACCTCCTCTACCTTTATCTTGCGGAAAGTATGATGGCAATCCGAAGTTATTGAAGGAATTTTTGGATGCTTGCCGGTTATATTTTACTTTGCGTCCTCGCACCTATGAGACCACCAATGCCAAGGTGGGCTTCTTAGTCTCAAATTTAACAGGAAACGCCTTGGCATGGGCTTCACCCCTAGTTCTACAGTCTCATCCAGCTACCTCTGACTTTGATCAGTTTGTACAACTGTTAAAGTCCCGCTTTGACCGACCCGAGGTTCAGTATGCCTCATATGAAGCCATCCTTGACATTAGACAGGGCCCCCACGATGTACAGACTTACGTGACATCCTTCATGCAACTAGCCACAGACGCCGGATGGCCTGATTCGGCCCAACAGACATTGTTTCGTCGCGGCTTACATGAGGACATTAAGGATGAACTGGCACGCATTGCAAGACCCCAGACCTTTCAAGAACTTGTATCACTCGCATTAGAGATTGAATTCAGGTTGGGAGAAAGAAGGCAGGAAAGAAGACGTCCACGTCTCCCTCCCTTATCTATCTCACCCAATTCTTCGAGGGATCATCCGGTTCCCCCCGTTGGGGAGGAACCAATGCAGATCAGTACTACAAGAGGGCCTTTGACAGACCAAGAAAAGAAGAGAAGAAGGGAATTGGGCCTCTGTATGTACTGTGGTTCTAGTAAACATCTACTTCGAAATTGCCCAGAGGTTCCTCCGCGCCGCTAGGGAAACAAATCTCCCCGAACCTAATCAGGGGTAGGTCCGGGGGTGTTGAAAAGAATCCCTGTACCAACACTTTGTCTCTTCTTCCTAGAGAAGACAATCGGCTGATGGTCTTTCAGGTTAAGTTGTGTCGGGATCCTTCTACCGTCTGGGAAGCTTTAGCCATGCTGGACTGTGGCGCAGCAGGGAACTTCATTGATGTATCCTGGGCCAAAGAGAACGACGTGACAATTCTTTCCAATAATCTGCCCATTCCTGTGGAAGGGGTAGATGGCCAACCTCTGTCTTCAGGACCCATTACTCAAGAGACCCTACCTCTGCAAGTCCAATTGTTTCAGCATCAGGAAGAAATGGTATTTGACATCATCAAGGCTGCACACTTTCCGGTCATTCTTGGTATTCCGTGGTTACGCAGACACAACCCGATGATCGACTGGACGAACAATACCATACAGTTTCGGTCGTCCTTTTGTCTCAATGAATGCCTAAAGATTAGTCATCTCAAGGCCTCCCCGAACAAGGGGGATCCCCTGTTGACAGCATCACTTCATATGATCCCAGAACATTATCAAGACTTTTTAGAAGTCTTCCTGGACAAGCAGCCACATTCCCTTCCTCCTCATAGAAGAGAAGACTGCGCCATTGAGACCCAACCTAATGCGTCTATACCTTTCGGGAGGATGTATCCCCTATCCTTACCCGAGCGCAAGGCTCTCAAAGAGTATCTGGATTGTAATCTACAAAATGGACTCATCCAAGAATCTAAATCTCCAGCTGGAGCATCTTTGTTCTTCATACCAAAGAAGGGATCATCGGAACTCCGCCCTTGTATAGACTATCGAGGTTTGAATCGCCTTACCCTCAAAGACCGATACCCAATGCCTCTTTTCAAGGAGATACTGGAAGCTGTACAAGGTGCATCTATCTTCACAAAACTTGATCTCAGAGGAGCGTATCATCTGCTCCGTATAAGACAGGGGGATGAATGGAAGACAGCATTTAGGACACCACTAGGGCATTTTGAATATCCAGTCATGCCCATGGGCTTAGTTAACGCACCTGCTGTATTCCAACGCTTTATGGATAAATTGTTTGCTGATCTCCTATTTTCCTTAGTGGTGGTGTATTTAGACGACATCTTGATTTTTTCCTCGTCCCTCCTTGAACATAGAAGACACGTTCGGCTGGTTCTGGAACGTCTGCTGGAAAACAAGCTTTTGGTAAAGCCTGAAAAATGTGTTTTTGAAGCTCCGGTGGTAACCTATTTAGGTTTCATCCTTTCTCACGCATGGATCCCGTGAAGATACAAGCTATAACCTGTTGGCCAGCCACCAGAAACGTTAAAGAAGTACAACGCTTCCTCGGACTGGCTAATTTTTACCGTCAATTCATTCATGGGTTCTCCAAGAAGGTTCTCCCAATCACCTCACTATTGAAGAAGGGAGTAACCTTTTCTTGGTCTCAAGAAGCGGATTCTGCATTCCAAGCTCTGAAAGTGGCATTCACCTCGGCACCTATTCTGGTGCAGCCTGATCAGACTTTCCCCTTTATTGTAGAGACGGATGCCTCAGGAGGAGCTATTGGAGCCGCTCTCCTTCAGAAAGGAAAGGATGGTCTTGAACATCCGGTGGCATATTATTCTAAAACCTTGTCTCCCAGTGAAAGGAATTATTCTGTCATTGAGAGAGAGTTGTTGGCTATCAAGCATGCCTGTGACGAATGGCGACACCTCCTTCAGGGGGCTATACATAGGTTTACTGTACCCACCGACCACAGTAATCTTCGCATTCTTCAACAAATGGAATGTCGCAATGCCAGACACGCCCGTTGGGCGTATTTTTTTTCTCAATTTGATTTTGAGGTTACATACCTCCACGGCAAACAGAATATCTTAGCCGATGCCCTGTCTCGTAACTATGGTTCGGTCGGTGAAGCAGACTCTAGCCATGGTTTACTGTTAGCGGGTAAGGAGATCCGTACCGTGGCCAATACTTTTTTGCGCGAAGTCCGCATCCAGCAACATTGCTCTCCGATTGGGTCTGATTTAGGGTCTGAATTACAAGAAAGAGAGGGGATCCTTTTTAAAGGTCGAGCCCTATATCTACCCGACAAGAAGCATCAAAGACTGGCCCTCTCATGGAGTCATGAATCACCCATGGCCGGACATAAGGGCATACGAGCTACCAAGGATCCAGAATGTTCTGGTGGCCGGGTTGGAATCGGGACGTGCATTCTTATGTATCCACCTGTTCCATCTGTGCAGCCAATAAATATTCTTCCTCCAAGCCCGTAGGCCTATTACAACAGGAACCTGCTCCCAAACAACCGTGGACCCATGTCTCCACGGATTTTATTGTGGAGTTGCCAAATTCTGAAGGAAACACAGCCATCATGGTAACTGTTGATTCTCTGAGCAAATTGGCCCATTTCACGCCTTTGAAGGGGGTACCTACGGCCCCTGAGATGGCCAAGATATTCCTGCAAGAGATTGTGCGGCTTCATGGTCTACCAGAAACCGTGGTGTCTGATCGAGGCCCTCAATTCACTTCCCAATTTTGGGGTTCTCTTTGCAAACAGTTGGGGATTCAGCGAGCTCTCTCCTCTGGGTTCCACCCGCAAAGCAACGGGCAGACAGAAAGGCTCAATCATACGTTAGAACAATACCTCCGATGTTTCTGTAGCAGAAAGCAAGATGACTGGAATGCCTTTCTCCCTATGGCTGAGTTCACTTATAATAATACCAGACATACGGCCATCAATATGTCTCCTTTTTTTTGTACATTTGGCTACCATCCCAGACATTTGCCTTTGACAGAGATTCACCCGTCGAAATTACCAGCTATGGATCATCTCCTGAAGGAACTCAAGGACACTCATGTGTTAGCCAGTGAGACTTTGAACGCTAGTCGACATTCCTACAAGACATGGGCCGATAACAAAAGGAAAGCAGTACCCTCGTGGACGGAAGGCGATAAGGTCTGGTTGGCCACAAAATTCTTACCTCGTTGGACACACATAGGGAAATTTGCACCTAGATACATCGGACCTTTTCGGAACACCAAGAAGGTTAACCCTGTTGCCTTCCGCCTTCAGTTACCTTCCTCTCTCAAACACGTACATCCCGTATTCCATTCCTCTCTTTTGAAAACCTACTGTCCGGACCCTTATAAAAGAAGATCTGAGAGTCCGCTTAGTGACCTTCAGTGTGAACCAGCAGAATACAAGGTTTCCCGTTTAGTTGATTCCCGTTATCATCATGGAATCCTTCAATACTTGGTTCATTGGAAGGGTTACCCCATCGAAGAACGTACATGGGAGCCTGTGAGTCACGTTCATGCCCCGCGACTCATTAGGAGGTTTCACAGATTGCATCCGGGCAAACCAGGAGGTCCCCCAAGTAGAAGGGGACATACTGTCATGATTCCTGTCGGGCGGCGCTTCTTGGATTTGTGGAGACGCCATTGACAGGTGCCGTTACGTTCGACGGCCGTCTGGAAGCACCGCTCTAGTGTTTTCCAAGATGGCCGCCGACGTAATCTAGTGTCAGGCTCGAGCAGCGTTTCTTCGCGTTGCACCTTCTCTGCTTCTCCCGGCTCGACGGTAACGCTGTTTTCCCCCCCCGTCCTGGCTTGATATCCCTCCTTTGGACATTGTTTTTTCTACCTCTCCTGCTGCCTGCATTTGCTTGCTTTCCGGTTCTTCTGACCGGTCTCTCTGTGTTCCCTCCTCTCTGCTTGGCTCCTTTGGTCTCTCCCTCATTGGCGCCTTAGCTCTACCTTCCTTTGGGTCTGTGTGCTCCACTTCATTCCTCTGGAAGTCCCTGCATGCTCTCCTGGTGTTTTTCCCTCCATCCTCGCCCTTTCTGGCGGTGATCTGTTTACCTAGGATATTCCACTATTGTCAATCGGCCACTCTCAGCTTTCCAAGTCTGAAACTCCGGTCATTCTCAGCTTCCCAAGATATCACCTCGGACATCTTCCTGTTCAGGACTCTCATCGCAGGGTTTTTTCTGCCATTGGGGCTTTTTCCCTGCTCAGGAGCCGGCTCCCGGGAGTTCCCGCTGTTCGGTTCCCCAATCACCCGACAGCGTGGCATCCCTGGGAGCTCGCCCCTACTTACGTCAAAGAAAGGAAGGCAAGAAAGATGGCAAGGATCAAGCTCGAAGACGTCCAGGAAGAAGGTCGGCGGCACAAGACTACCCTACGGATACCTCAGGTGAGGAGGAAGGGAGGGAAGCCTTAAAAGACTCTGGCAATCCTGATAACCACAGGTTACCACCCACCGGGATAACAGCGCGCAGAGCAGTACCAATGACTGACGCCCCACTGACCAGAGGGGTCAGACCACAACAGTTGAGATGGACACAACCCGAGGAGGGCGTTCGGAGACCAGAAGATAAGAGACCTGGAATCGAAGACAAGCCTGCTGGGGCCAGTCCAGGATATCGGCAACCTCAGTGCTTTGAGTGCAACGAATGGGGCCATATAGCCCGGTTCTGTCCCAGGAAAAGACCCGCTGAACCAATGGATATTGGATACCTGCACGCGCTACAAGAGGAAAGCATACCCGGTCCTTACATCGTGGACATACGAGTCGATGGCAGACCTTCACATGGTCTACTTGACAGCGGCAGCCGGCAAACCGCCATATCACCTACTGTAAGTAGCAAACCCAACTTAACGTATCCATACCTATTAAATGTATACATGGAGATACAAAACATTATCCAATGAAAAATGTAGATATTGAATTAAACGGGGAATTGTCACCCTTGAGGGCTGCCGTCCTACCTTTTCCGCCTGCCCCGGTAGTCATACGGACTGATTTACATAACTTTTACCAGGCACTGATGACGAAGGAGGGGAGAAGGGAAGTAGGACCCGAGACGGAACCAGGAAGGGGTATGTCTAGTCCAGGAAACCTCAACAATAAAAAGAGACGAAGCCGTATGGACTGGTGTCAGGCTTGTTATATGACTAGAGCCATCGACTGGAAATTAGAGGATAATGAGGATAGTATTAGGGCAGAAACCCTAACAGACAACACCCTCAAGGTAGCCTGAGAGAGGGCTACACAAGAAGGGGATCCAGATCTTTCCAGGGGACCAGGATTTGTGCTTCGTCAAGGTCTACTCTACCAAAGATATAAGGCCGATGATGGGACTGTTAAGGAAGAGTTAGTCTTACCAAGAAAGCAACGCACCATAGTACTGCAATTAGCCCACAAGCATCCTTGTGGAGGCCACATGGCTTCGCTAAAACGCAGCAAAATATACTCAAACGGTTTTACTGGCCGGGACTCTATGGGGAGGTGGCCCAGTTTTGCAAAAGATGCCCTACCTGTCAACTAACGAGTGGATTGAAACCAGCTAAAGCTCCTCTACAAAAGATGCCCCTTATTACAGTACCATTCCAGAGGATCGGCATGGATATAGTCGGTCCATTGGATCCAGCCAGTAGAGGGTATAAATACATGCTGGTCGTAGTCGACTACGCTACCCGCTATCCTGAAGCATTTCCCCTTAAAGGGACGTCAGCCAGACAACTATGTGACCAACTCATACCCTTCTTTGCCCGAGTCGGCTTACCCTCAGAAATCATCACTGACCAAGGGACGAATTTCATGTCGGCTTTACTACGACAGGTGTGCAAACGCCTACAAATCAAGCAGCTAAGAACATCTGTGTATCATCCCCAAACCGACGGCTTAGTCGAAAGATATAATAAAACGATAAAGAAAATGTTGAGACGGGTGACGGGACCAGATGCACAGAATTGGGATAGGGCGATACCTCTTGTTCTGACGGTCCTCAGAGACACGCCCCAGTCCTCCACGGGGTTTTCCCCCTTTGAGCTCCTGTTCGGAAGACAACCTCGAACAATCCTAGACCTGGTTAAGGAAGAATGGGAGGCCTCCGAAGAAATGACCCTAACCGAATATACCGAGGAACTGAAGGAACATTTAAGCGCACTGCGTGCTTTGGCGGAAGCCAACCTCTCTCACGCCCAGAACACACAAGAGAAAAACTATAACAAGGAGAGCAGAATGAGGTGTTTCAACACAGGGGACCAGGTACTCGTACTCTTACCTACCAGCGCCAACAAATTACTGGCCAGATGGAGAGGCCCGTATAAGATCACTGATGTTCTCAGTCCCGTGACCTATAGGGTGCACCAACCCGACCGAACCAACCCGGACCAAATATACCACATCAACTTGTTAAAAGAGTGGAATGAACCCCTAGTATCAGCACTAGGAACCATCGGCAACATAGAAACGTTGGAAACCACGAACCCGGACCCCGCATCCCTGGATCACGTCCAGTGGGGGAATGCCCTATCGGCAATCATGAGAACTGAGTTAATGGATAGGCTACTACCCTACAGAAAAGCCTTTTCCACCTTACCAGGGAGGACCAAAATACTTGAACATGAGATAAAAACAGAGTCCGGACAGGTGATACGGCTCAGACCCTATCGGATACCCGAAGCCCGGAGACGAATCATAAACACCGAGGTAGATGAAATGTTACACCTAGACATCATTGAGCCTTCAGTCAGTGCTTGGTCATCGCCCATCGTTCTCGTCCCTAAACCAGATGGCTGTCACGCGGCGCGCGCCACTCGCCTGTTCTGGGGGTCGGGGTCCTCAGCTACGGCGGTCTCCCTCCTGGAGATTGTATCCGCGTTGACGCCTTTCTCTTCGGCGTACCGCGGTCCGGGCTCCCGGCTCCCTGGGCGCGGCCATCTTGAATGTCCTGCGCATGCGCGGAACGTCAGTATCCGACGTTTCGCGCATGCGCAGTGACAGCGGCTTGCGTTCCAAGCCTCACTTTGGTCCCAGGCTATAAATAGCCATTGCAGACCCGGAAACAACGCGTCTCAATGCGGTTTGTTCCGTGTCTACGCTCCAGGAGCCCTACTTGCCTGAATTTCTGTTCTGCTCCTGTCCTGTTCCTGTTTCCACCTCGTGCTAGCCCAGTGCTCCTTATCCTTGCCTTGTTCCTTTAGCCCTGCCCTGCCTAGTTATTCGCCCCTTTTCGGTTCCAGTCTGCTACTTGGTCTTTGGGGTAAGGTAGGTCCCTGCCTGGGTTCCTCTCTAGCCCCGCACCATTCCTTGGTTAGGAAGGGGTCCGGTCCTGGGGTGTTCGTTCTCTTCCCCTACTCTTCCTTTCCTCCTTGAATGGTCTGCCTCCCCATTTCCTTTCTGCTGGTCTTGTGCCCTGCCGGTATCTGTGCCATTATTACCACCGAGGAATTACCGAAGATCTGTCCCTCGAACTGCTGGTACCGAAGTGGACTTCACCTGGCCTTCTCTGTCAGTGTTTACACTGTCCTGACGTCACGCAAATACAGAGAAGTGCTACCCGTGACGTTGGGAGCTGGTTCAGCTCAATCCTGTCATTTATTGTAGGAGGGTGTTGGGTCGGTTCCCCGCGTTGCTCTTTCATCTTTGCGAAGATCCATCGACAGACTGGCAGCCTCATCTCCTCGCTCCCCAGGAAGAAAAGGTAACCAGCGATCTCGTGACACCTTTTATAACAGATTGAGACGCCTTTCCTCCAGCTCCGACATGGCAGACATGCAAGACCTACGTGAGGAAGTACGAGCCCTGCGTCTCGAGATGACCACCCTTCGCCAGGAGAATGACACTCTTCGGCAAGCAATGGGTCGAGGATTGAATATTGCTCCACTACCTGAGAATTCTATGGCCCACACAACTCCTATGAAGTTCGATGGTGATCCACGTCGAGTGGCGGAGTTTTGTACCCATTGCCGGATTCATTTTCAGTTTCGATCTAGCCATTTCAATCAAGACAAAGCCAAGATAGGGTACATCCTTGGTAACTTCACCGGCAACGCTCTAGCTTGGGCTGCTCCCCTGGTTTCCGCCGATAGTCCCTTGTTGAGTGATTTTGCTGCTTTTGAAAAGCCCTTTCTGGATATCTTCAAACCACCCAACCTGGCTGCCGTGGCCCAGAACCAGCTGATGGAAATCAAACAGGGATCTGGTGACATCATTAACTACATTAGTCGGTTTCGGCAGCTTGCAACTGATTCCCAATGGCCCGAAATCACTCAGAAGACTTTATTCCGTCGTGGGTTACGAGACGAATACAAGGATGAATTGCTGCATATTCCTGAACCAGAAACCCTACCCGCATTGTTGGATCAGGTCCTCCGTATCGACCACCGACTGGCTGAAAGGAGAAGTGAACGTCGTCGAACGGAAAGATACCATCCGGGACTCTCAGTACACCCTTCGGGATCTACAACCCCAACTGACGCGGGTCCTGAGCCCATGCAACTGGGAGCTATTCGCGGACCATTATCTGAGGCTGAGAAGAAGAGAAGACGTCAACAAAACCTATGTCTGTATTGTGGAGGGACTGGACATTATCTAGGTACCTGTCCTCTACGTCCCTTGAAGAAATCGGAAAACTAACGGGCCCGCTGTGTGGTGAGAAGGCAGCGGTGGGCCGTTTTTCTGATTCAGACCTTCCTCCCATGCACTCGGTGCCCTTATTGGTCTTGGAAGTCGGTATTGCATGGCAAGGGAAATGCATTACGACCAGGGCTCTTCTGGACTGTGGAGCATCGGGCAATTACATTGATGCCTCGTTTGCGGTTTCCAATGGGATCCACCTGTATCGCAAGGAACATTCAGCAGTGGTTGAGGTAATCGATGGTACACCTTTGTCTTCGGGTCCTGTGTGCCAACATTCCGGTCAGTTATGGCTCTCAGTGGAAGAACATCTTGAACGGATTTCGTTGGATGTGATCAAGTCTCCCTCCTTCCCGGTAGTGCTCGGCTTGCCTTGGCTGCTTTACCACAATCCACAGGTCAATTGGACTTCCCGAACCATGGTCTTTTCTTCTGCACGTTGTTCTCAGGAATGTCGTCTTCGTGATACCCTTCCGGCAAAATCTGGTTTGGGGCTACCCACTCCTGGAAACACCTCTGTCCGCCTATGTGTTACTCAGTCCATACCTCAGGAATATGCTGAATTTCTCAAGGTATTTTCCAAACCAGAAGACATTCCATTGCCTCCTCACAGACAGTTCGACTGCTCCATTGATATTCTGCCTGATGCAGTCATTCCTCATGGCAAGGTCTATTCTTTGACGCAATTGGAAAAGGGTGTCCTGCAGGAGTACATCGAGGATTGCCTTGATAAGGGCTACATTGTACCATCTAAATCCCCCGCGGGATTTCCGCTTTTCTTCGTCAAAAAGAAAGAGGGTACTTTGCGCCCGTGTATTGATTATCGCCGGTTGAATGAAATCACGTGCAAGGACCGATACCCCCTGCCACTCATCCGGGACATCATTGAATCCTTGAAATCTGCTCGGATCTTCACCAAGTTGGATTTAAGAGGAGCCTACCACTTAGTGCGGATTAAGGATGGTGATGAGTGGAAGACGGCCTTCAAAACACCTTTTGGGCATTACGAGTATAGGGTAATGCCGTTTGGACTTTGCAATGCCCCGGCCGTCTTCCAACGGTTCATGGATGTTGTCTTTTCAGATCTTGTAGGAGTGTCAGTATGGGTATATCTGGATGACATCTTGATTTTTTCTTCTACTCGCAGGGCTCATGTTGAACATGTTCAGGAAGTCCTCCGTAGATTATCTGCCAATCATTTGTATGCCAAAGCTGAGAAATGCCAATTTCATCTGGAAAGTGTGGAATTCCTAGGCTATGTAATCAGCAGCACAGGAGTTCGGATGGACCCCACGAAACTGCAAGCCATACGGGAATGGAAACAGCCCCATGATGTTAAGTCACTGCAACGGTTCTTGGGCTTCGCTAATTTCTACCGACGTTTCATTCCACAATTTTCTCACTTAACTGCCATGTTGACTCGTCTGACCAGCAACAAGATTCTTTTCTTTTGGGATTCTCAGGCCGAAGTGGCATTTCAGGAATTAAAAAAAGCCTTTATGTCAGCTCCTATTTTGAATCATCCGGATGACAAAGAACCATTCTTAGTAGAAACGGATGCCTCGGACTATGCAGTTGGTGCAGTCCTGTTGCAGCGTGATCCAGTTACAGAAATAGAACATCCTGTGGCCTACTATTCGCGGAAGCTGTCACCCAGCGAAAGAAACTACGCTGTGATCGAGAAGGAGCTTTTGGCCATAAAAGCAGTCTTCGAAGAGTGGCGACATCACTTGCTGGGTGGTAAATATCCAGTGGAAGTGCGCACAGACCACTGTAACCTTCAATTTTGACGTTCCTTGCAATGCAGAACCTCACGGCATGCACGTTGGGCCTTTTTCTTTTCTCAGTTCGATTTCGTGGTGACTTACATACCTTGCTCTCAGAACATAAAGGCCGATGCCCTGTCCCGATCTTTGGAGGACGACATAGACAGAGCCAAGACCAAGGAACCCTTGATTGCTTCGAAGCATTTCCTATCGATGTTGACTCCTCAGCTTCAGCAACTCTTAGATGCGACTCGGGCGGATCCCTCCAGATCCCTGGTGTTGCGACATTACGACATCTGTGAACGCGACGGATTGCTTTTCTTCAAGGATCGCCTGTACGTCCCCACTCTGAATCTTCAAAGGACTGTCCTACAGAATTGTCATGATTCCGTTGTCTGTGGTCATCGTGGGGTCAATACCACCCAAGAATTGGTTGCACGACAATTCTGGTGGCCAGGATGGGCCAAACAAGTTAAGCAATATGTGGATTCTTGCCCTGTTTGTGCTCAAGTGAAGGTTCCACGCAAGAAACCCCTTGGTCTACTGCGACCTACGTCTACGCCACCGTACCCATGGCATACTATTGCCACGGATTTCATTGTTGAATTACCACCCTCTGGTGGGAATACGTGTATCATGGTGGTGGTGGATTGTTTTTCCAAGTTGGCTCACTTCATACCTTTTCCGAAGCTGCCCACTGCCTCCCAGATGGCTCGACGTTTCTTACATGAGGTGTATCGTCTTCACGGCCTTCCTGAGAAGATTCTGTCGGATCGTGGTTCGCAGTTTGTTTCTTCTTTCTGGGATCAACTGTGTCGTCATTTGGACATTCAGCGCGCTCTGAGTTCCGGTTACCATCCCCAAACCAATGGGCAAACCGAGCGTACTAACCAATCCCTAGAACAGTACCTGCGATGTTACGCCAATGCCACTCAGGACAACTGGTCAGATTGGTTAGACACCGCGGAGGTGGCTTACAACAATGCTGTTCATTCTGCTACCGGACTCAGTCCCTTCGTTTGTTCTGTTGGTCTGCACCCCAAGCTGCTGCCTCTTCGTCCGATGCCTCCTAGTGCCGTTCCGTCGGCTGATGCCATGGTGGCTCTCATCCGCGATCAACATCGCCTGGCGGCCAGTACCTTGGCAGTGGCACAAGCACGTATGAAGGTTCAGGCCGATAAACGGCGGAGTCCTGAGCCCGACCTTCAGGTTGGCGATATGGTTTGGCTATCTTCCAAGAATCTGCCTGCTCGCAATTTGCCCGTGAAATTGGCTCCCCGCTTTTTTGGGCCCTTTCGCGTCCTTCAACGCATTTCCCCTGTTGCCTTTCGTTTGTCTTTGCCTCACTCTTGGCGGATTCATCCTGTTTTTCATGTCTCCCTTTTGAAACCCTGTGTGCCCGATGTTCTTGGCCGTCCATGTTCCCGTCCTGCCCCGGTGTTGGTCCAGGGGGTCCCTGAGTTTGAGGTAGAGGAGATTTGTGATTCGCGGATTAGGCGTGGGGTGCTCCAGTATTTGGTCAGTTGGAAAGGCTATCCGGCTTGTGACCGCACTTGGGAGCCTTACTCCTTCGTGCATGCCCCGCGCTTAGTTCGGGACTTCTTCCGTCGCTATCCCTGGAAACCTGGTGCCCCGGGGTTGTCCGGGAGGGGGTATGGTGTCACGCGGCGCGCGCCACTCGCCTGTTCTGGGGGTCGGGGTCCTCAGCTACGGCGGTCTCCCTCCTGGAGATTGTATCCGCGTTGGCGCCTTTCTCTTCGGCGTACCGCGGTCCGGGCTCCCGGCTCCCTGGGCGCGGCCATCTTGAATGTCCTGCGCATGCGCGGAACGTCAGTATCCGACGTTTTGCGCATGCGCAGTGACAGCGGCTTGCGTTCCAAGCCTCACTTTGGTCCCAGGCTATAAATAGCCATTGCAGACCCGGAAACAACACGTCTCAACGCGGTTTGTTCCGTGTCTACGCTCCAGGAGCCCTACTTGCCTGAATTTCTGTTCTGCTCCTGTCCTGTTCCCGTTTCCACCTCGTGCTAGCCCAGTGCTCCTTATCCTTGCCTTGTTCCTTTAGCCCTGCCCTGCCTAGTTATTCGCCCCTTTTGGGTTCCAGTCTGGTACTTGGTCTTTGGGGTAAGGTAGGTCCCTGCCTGGGTTCCTCTCTAGCCCCGCACCATTCCTTGGTTAGGAAGGGGTCCGGTCCTGGGGTGTTCGTTCTCTTCCCCTACTCTTCCTTTCCTCCTTGAATGGTCTGCCTCCCCATTTCCTTTCTGCTGGTCTTGTGCCCTGCCGGTATCTGTGCCATTATTACCACCGAGGAATTACCGAAGATCTGTCCCTCGAACTGCTGGTACCGAAGTGGACTTCACCTGGCCTTCTCTGTCAGTGTTTACACTGTCCTGACGTCACGCAAATACAGAGAAGTGCTACCCGTGACGTTGGGAGCTGGTTCAGCTCAATCCTGTCATTTATTGTAGGAGGGTGTTGGGTCGGTTCCCCGCGTTGCTCTTTCATCTTTGCGAAGATCCATCGACAGACTGGCAGCCTCATCTCCTCGCTCCCCAGGAAGAAAAGGTAACCAGTGATCTCGTGACGCCTTTTATAACAATGGCTTAATCCGCTTCTGCATGGACTACAGGCAACTGAATGGCGTGTCTAGTTACGAAGCATATCCAATGCCACGGATGAACGAGTTGTTAGAGGGACTGGGCGCTGCCCGGTATCTGAGTACTCTAGACCTAACAAAGGGATACTGGCAGATCCCTTTGCGACCCCAGGATAAAGAAAAAAACGCCTTTTCCACACAGAGGGGACTGTATCAGTTTAAGGTTTTTCCTTTTGGCCTACATGGGGCACCTGCCACCTTCCAAAGACTTATGGACATCATCCTAAGACCACATGAGGGATATGCAGTGGCCTACCTTGACGATATCATAATATACAGCAAGACCTGGGAGGATCATCTGAACCACTTGGAAACGGTCGTAGCCGACCTACATAAGGCAGGTCTTCACATCAATCCCCGTAAAACCACGATGGGAACTCACAAAACCAAGTACCTCGGACACGTGGTGGGGGGTGGAATGCTGAAACCACAGAGTTCCAAAACTGAGGCCATTCATCGCATCCCGACACCTGTGAACAGGAAACAAATACAGGCTTTTCTGGGGCTCGTTGGTTATTATAGGAGGTTTATTCCCGATTTTTCTTCCATAGCCGCGCCACTCACCGATGCGCTGAGACTCAAAGGGAACCCAAACCTGACCAATAACGAAGCCGCCCTAAGGGCCATAGACCTCCTAAAAGGAAGGATCACATCTGATCCTGTATTGTGTTGTCCCGACTTTCAGAGGCAGTTCTTTCTCCAGACTGATGCCTCGGACCAAGGCTTGGGCGCCGTCCTGTCTCAGGAACAAGAATCGGAACTGCGGCCCATATGCTTCATCAGCCGAAAGTTGCTGCCACATGAGTCGGCCTACTCCACGATTGAGAAGGAATGCCTGGCTATCAAATGGATTGAATCACTCAAGTACTATCTGGTTGGACATCGGTTCACGTTGTTCTCGGACCATGCACCTCTGCAATGGCTTGCCCGACACAAAGATACCAACCAGAGGGTTCTCCGCTGGTTCCTCTCCCTACACCCCTTTGACTTTCTGACTCTGCATAGACCAGGCAGATTTCAGCTGGTGGCGGACTACCTGTCCAGGTGCTCTCACTGGCCCGATCGGCCAGATCCCGGGGTGAGTATGTGTGAGGAGGTGCCGACAGCAGACTTGGGAAGGGCCGCCAACTCGCACACATCAGAGGTGCCGGCGGCGGACGTGGGGAGGACCGCCAACTCGCACACATCAGACGAGCACTTATAAATATTTGTTTAAAAGTGAAATGTTGAATTAAGGCCCTGTCTTTGCATAGAATATGATGGGGGTTTTGTTTGAATACACATATAGGATGTTGTATTCAAATAGACTTGCTTCTGGCTCAGAAAAAAAATAAAATAAACAACTGCATTTACTGGGAAACCAGCAGGACAGGTTTTTCCAGGCCCTGGCTTCGAAGGACATGTGCTTCCTGGGAACAGGACCTGCTTCCCCACAAGGGGACCAGCATCTGGAAACTCTGAATGGGCCAAGGGAAAGACCTTGCACCCCCATCAGACTATGTGGCAGTGCTCCAGCCTGGCACAATAGCTTTCTGGGACACATAGGTGTGACTTTTTAGCAGCACCTCCCCTCCACTCCAACTGGAGAGGTTCAAAGATAAACTCCATGGCAACACTGGGCTGAACTGACATTTGGCTGTGGCCTGGAAATGAATGACCATATTTGGAAGACAAAGCCAACCCACATGGCTCAAAAGACTATTTTATTAAATAAACTTTAAGACTTTTATTTCTGCAACCAGACCACGCAAGAATGCGAAAGTTTAACAGTTTAAATGTCATTTTTGTGTCATTAAAACAAGACATAGTAGTTGTCCCTAGTATGTAGGGAACGCAAACGGCTGGAAAATGTAAATTAGGGGAAAAGTAAACATGGTGGAACGTTCAAAATTAATAGGTACACATATACAAAATTGTAGAATTTTAGGTGAAATATTTCCCACTGAAAATCGCGAAAGATTATAAGGATGGTTAAATGACACTGTACAAACCGGGGAGTTGGACTGCCATGCTCTGTATGAAATATGTCATTTGTCTATGCGATTTGCAAAAGTGCCACAACTATAAAAATGTGCAACTTATGTCATAGTTGATTGTTGGCAAAAATAACTGTGGGAGGGCATGGGCTTTGTAAGCACACCCCATAAAACTGATGTCATGTCTCTGAAGTCCAATCAGTTGACAGGAAGGTGGTAACAGTAACTCCTGATCAATCCAGTAGTTAGAGGCATGTCAAGCCAAAGGTCTGCCTCCATCGTAAATCCTATGATGTCACCCGCCTTATCAAAGGTAGAGGCTCACAGAGACAAGGGACACTGTCTTCTGAATTTTCCAGCTCCTGTGTATCCAGATATTCCATATTCATCCTGCAAGATTCCAGATTCCACTGCCAGGCCAGAGCATAGCTGACCCTATCCAGGCAGGACAACTGATCAAAAAAATAAAAACGCTAAAAATCCTAATAACTCAGGGAGAAAGGGGAAAGGTGGATGAACCCTCATTGGGATTATCCTGTGCTGCCCGCTTGCCCTGCCACCCTATCCATCCTGCTGAGGTGTCGGTGTGCCGTGACCAGACCTTTGCCCAGCTGTTTTCTGCTAGGAGAATCCGCCGCTGTGACCAGTGACCAGATATTGCCCCCTGTCCAGAAACTCGGTCTGCTGTTCAAAATACCCCATTCAAGTGCTTGTTGTGAGTGTTTCCCTTCCTCAACAACCACAACTGCATCCTTTGCTCTGTTACGTTGTATGAGGCCCAATCCCATATAAATCCCATAACTGCCTTAGCAGAAATCCTTAAAACTGTCAGAATCCTCTGTGCATCCTGTCCTTGATCTCTAAGATCTCTAGCGCCATTCTTCCTCTCATTTCTGTCCTTGTGTAAGTCCTTAGTACTATTTTGATTAAATAAATTAATTCTCCATAAAAAGAGGCACAATGCGTGAAGGAGTTACAACTGCAGCGTAACCTTTCTATTCACGGGTGGCGTTTCTCTTTTCTAGCCACTAAAATCTAGTTTAAGTGAAACTTGCCCTTTCCTTCTCAAACCGATTTTCTCTGTCAACTGTTTGTATTTTTAAAACCGAATTTCCTTTCCCATTGAGAATCTCATCCTGTCATTAATTTAGAGTCACTCTTTCACTTGCATATTATCCCTGTGATGTGCATCTGTCATTCAACATAAAAACCGCATTCCGATTCTGTCTATTTCACCCGTTTTTCAAACAGTTTGGACATTTAAACCTGTGTAAATTAGCAAATGCAATTTCTATGTGTGTGATTTGGCTGCACTGTGTTGTCACTTCAAAGTAGATTTTTGAACCGTATGCCCGTTGTTGGTACCTTGCCTTGTAGTTGCTAGTGTTCTTACATCCCTGATCCTGTCATAACTCATATTTACCTCATTCATTCAACCGCACATTTAAATTAAATATTTAGTAATTCCGAGTGCCATTCAATGCAATTGCAAAGGTTTGAAAATCCGATTTTGCCTCCCATTTCGTGGGGGAACATCGGATTATAATTCGATTACTAGGGGTTTGAGAGAGCATTGCAGAGGGAAATCTTAACTCTGGTGCTATCTACCCAAACAGTAAAATTGCTCCCATTCATTTGTGCTTTGGATATGTTATAGTAAAAGGTCAAACTAAGTGTATTTCATCAATTTACCTTGTAATTATCACCCCATTGGTGATTGCTGCCCAATATTAAATTTGTGTGATTTTCTTTGAATTTAAAATAAATAAATATTGTATTACCACCCACCGGCCTGGTTCATGGTCCATTGTGACCCGGGATATTTGTAAAAGGGGGTGTGAGATGGGTTGGGTGCCAGCTCAATCCGAATTCTAGGAAATTGAGTAAAAGTGTTTTAATTGTGCGCTGCATCTTAGGCTAGTGGCAAGAGTCCTGGTTTGGTGTGTGACGCTCAATTAGAATCCTTAACAGATCGACACTCCCAGGTCCAACTGGGGTCCTTTCTCTCCACCACCTCTTTCCACACAAGTTTGATTTCCTCTACACTCACTAGGAATGCTTGTGAGAACTAGTGTCAAATTATCTGCAAATTGTGCATTCTAAAGCACTTTGGACCAGTGACATTTCCTAAAGTGTGATTAGATTTAAAAACAACATACACATTAGTATTGATACGTGTCAGAATGGTAGTGCTGCATTTGCAATGTGGTTTATTGATGACCTTACCAGTTACTAGTTTATGGTGCTTGCCCATCTGATTTGTACCACAATCCCATTTAAGCTTGAGAAGCACTATGGTGGGAGTTTCCTTGATGTGTCAAAGGGCAGTTAGAAGAGAGGGACAAGGCAAATAACTACACATTTAGGGCCCTATATTTGTGTCCTTGCATAGCATGACTTAGCCCATAATTGCATAATATAAGACAACTGGGCAAAACAAATCTGCATAAAGTATGTTGCTTATGGATATAAATAAATAAATGCAACCTTGTTAATGTTACCAACGACACCAATAAGCACCTCTAAATCATCATACCTCTCTCACAACACATCTTAACCAGAAACTCTAACACCAGCAGTTAACACAATGGCCCTCATTACGACCCTGGCGGAAAGTGACTGACCGGACCGCCACAGCGTAAATAGCGTTTCCGCCATTGCAAGAAGGAGCAAAGTGCGGCCCATTCCGACCCATCGGGCACGAGCACCACGGCATGGCGGAAGTGCAAAGTCCGCGATGGCGGAAATGAACCCAAAACGGCCCACACCGCCGCCGTACGGCGCCCTAGGTTCAATACCGCCACCCATCACAGCGGACACCGCAGTGTGCGCCTACCGTAAAGTACGGTGACCGGAAATATACGGAAACGGAAGTTAAAACACGGGCCCGGAACGGGAAACAACCCGCCGTACACCTATAAAACCACTAAAACCACACAACCACTAAAATCACTACCCTGAGACACAACCCAACCCGTCATCCACCCTAGCGAAACCAAGAAAAATGGGAAAAGTAGCGAAGAAAGCGTGCGACCGCAAGCGGCAGGTCCACTTCTCCCGTGAGGAACTCACCGTGCTAACAGAGACCCTCCAGGAGAATGCTGCCGTCGTCTTCTCCACGCAAATGACCAGGACGGCACTCGCAAACAAGAAGGCCATATGGGCTCTGGTGGCACAGCGGGTAAGTGCGGTGGGGACCGCACCCCGCACCCCACAGCAATGCCGTAAGCGATGGGACGACCTGCGGATACGCGTCCGCAGCATACTCTCTGCCAACCGCAACATTGCCACAGCCACCGGGGGAGGGTCGGAATCACCCATCAAGCTGACCCCCTGGGAAGAAATCTGTGCCTCCACCATCGGAATGGAGAGCATAGAGGGAGTCGGAGGGATGGAGAAAGGAGTGCAGACATCCGAAGAATCAGGTAGGTGGGCCTAATGAAACAATGCCAAAACCACAAAGTCCATCCATGTGAAGCACCATGTGTCCCCATCGTGCAACAGAAACACATGTCCAGGAGAACGTCCACACACATCGTCCTGATAGCGCACGTTAAAACCCACAATAAATACATAAATAATTAAAAACCCCTAAAACACGCACTACACGTGCAGCAGGCACACCCTAACTGCAGGCTGCCAAACAACTGCACCCTCACTCCACACAAAAATGGAAGCACCTCCAAGGCCCCGACCCAAATCACCCTCAGGTACCACCCCAATGCATGTGATACATTGCCATTCCAATTCCCACAGACCCATTAATAACGCTCGCCCTCCTTTACTCCACCACAGGGTCCGATCCAAACGACGAGCTCCAGGACACCCCTACCAGCACACCTGCAAAGAGGGCCAAGACCAACAGCCAAAGACCCTCCACCTCAGCTGCACGGATCAAGACACGGCAGCAGCACAAATCAAGTGGCAGCACACAGGAGGGGACTTCAACAGGCACCCCAGCAGCCAGCATGCCCACAACACCACCACCACAGGTCCCCCCAACGGATGCCACAGAAGGCACTGCCTCCGGTGGCAGCAGCACCATAGGTGACACCCCATTGATGGCAGCATGCTCCGACACAGAAGACGGGGATGTCGAAGTCAGATCCATCCATGACCTGTCCCAATCCCCCTGTCTGTTCCATCCCGTACTACATGAGGATACCACGCAGGGGCACCCACAAGACGACGACTGGCCATCCCCCACAAGCCCTGTGGCAGGGCAACATGAGGACAACAGCCCCTCTGTGACACCCCCGCAAATGGCCATGGCCCAGCAGAGGCAACAGTCCCTCGACCAGTTAATAGTGCAACAGCAGCAACTGGCCACGCTCCTCAAGGACCATGCCGATGAATGTGGGGGCACTAAGGCAGACATAGAAACATCAACTGAGACACTTAGGGCACAAATGGAGAGAGGTACAGAGACACTAAGGGCACAAATGGAGAGTAGCACCGAGAGCCTGAGAGTCCAAATGGAGAGAAGCACCGAGAGCCTGAGGGGGGAACTGCATGCGACGTCCAAAGACGTATGTGGTGAACTTGCCGCAGTGCGCCGTGTGCTCACTGAGCTCTCGCAAACCCTTAGGGACATGCATGGACGTGAGCAGGCAGAGACATCATCCGTTGCAAGTTCCGTCCAGGGCAGCCCCCAACGTAGATCTGGGAGAACCTGCGGTGGCGGGTCGATAGGGTGTACAACATGATATCACATATGCCATAAAAAGTGCACGATCAACCAATGAGATGTGTGGACATTGATCTTTGTGTACTAGGCCATCATAGGCGTACAGTCCATATTGTGCATGTCCCAGACACACACAGTGCCACGAGTCCCGTGTCCATGTATCAGCCACCAGGCGTGAGTGCTAGAAGCATACATCAATGAGATGCTGACGAATGTCACGGGCCTCCGGTGCCTCGCAGACTCCTTGAGGTGCTGCCACATCCCCACCCTCATCATGACCATCTTCAGGTGCTTGCAGTTCTGCGTCAGGGGGCATGGGCACATTTCTACGTACGCACATGTTGTGGAGCATGACACATGCCATCACCATCTTTGCAACCTTCTCATGGCGGTACAGGAGTGCCCCGCCAGACCTGCTGAGGCACCGGAAACGACCCTTCAGTAGGCCGAATGCCTGTTCAATGACCACACGGGTACGTGAGTGGGCATGGTTGTAGTCCTCCTCATGCTGGTCCCGTGGGTTCCGGACTGGTGTGAGGAGCCATCTCTTCAGTGGATATCCAGCATCACCTGTATGTGGACGAGAAACGTATGATGTGGAATGCCATTGCTACGTACGCACACCCCCCCCGCCCCCTTCCTGCCAGGTCATTGCCGAATCACATACCCCACATCATCATGCATGAAATGAGACTCACCGAGTAGCCAGGATCTGTTCCCTGCGTGTCGCTCCATGTAGCGTGGTATTGTAGAGTTCCTCAAGACCATAGAATCATGGGTTGATCCAGGGAATCGGGCACAACAATGTGTAATGATCCTGTTGGAGTCACACACCATTTGTACATTCAGAGAATGAAATTGTTTTCGGTTGCGGTACTGGGCCTCCATGGCATGTGGGACGACCAATTCCACATGGGTGCAGTCGATGGCACCAATGCAACCCGGTATGCCGGCAAGTGCATGGAATCCCACTTTTGTGTTGGTAATTTCCAGCTCCGAGCGTGGTAGGGAGATGTAGTCGTCTGCGTGCTTCAGGAGGGCATCGAGCACTTGCAATAGTGTCCGTGAGAACAGTGGCTGAGAAATGCCATGCAACTGTCCGACTGTGTGCTGGTAGGTGCCTGTGGCCAGGAAGTGGAGTACAGACACCACCTTCAGTAGGGGTGGGATGGCGGTTGGGCTATCTATCATGCTGACAAGGTCAGCCTGTGTCATGTCCACAATGGCGGTTATGGTGTCCCGGTCCAGACGGTAGAGGGTGTGGATCTGCTCATCAGTGAGGTTGAACGGATGTGCTCGGAGGCGTGGGATTGCGGGCTGCCTGCGTGGTGGTAGTGGCTGTGCTGGCGGCCCTTGCTGGCCCTGCCTTGGCCTCCTCCTCCTCCTGCGTCTCCTCCGTGCGGCCGGTTGTAGTTGGTGTTCGTCTTCTTCTTGGAGTTGGAGTACTTGCAGTGCTATCAGGTCCCCCAGGGCCAACATCGCAAGTCCTGCCGGTAGCATTTCGGTGTGGTTGTGGGAGGAGACTGGCTGTGCAATTTATGTGTTTCCAGGCTGAATGGCCTCCACCTGTGGTGATTCATTCCACCTGTGCAAACTGCTCTCCCCTTTGGCCGAGCACGTTCCGCGCACAACGCTGCAATTCGTGGAATGGCATCTTGCTATTGCAATCTTGTATTTGTACCCGATGGCCGTGTAACATTGGTTGATATGTTCATTCTGCTGTGGTCCCATTGTTTCACATACTATCTGTGCAGTCGCGAACAGAGTTGTGAAGGGTCAGTGGAACGTAGTACTCGAGTAACGGTGGGCCCTCATTCATCACTGTACCGAGTTGCAACGACGGGCGGGGCGTCCCATTCGTGGGTGAAGGCAGTTGCCATTTTCACACACAGCCGCACTCGATGGATTAATTAGTGTTTTCAAACGGCCACAGATGCCTCTTCGACGTGATGTTGCAAATGAGGAATTCGAAGGGCGGCGCTTTCGGTTTTCAGCTAGCGGCGAGGAGATGCCCACAGGTCTGACTGCAAATATAACGTTCTATTGTTCAATGTCCTTGGGACAGGGGCCATGGCGAGAATGCTATGATTGATATGAATAGTATGGGATGCGCAATTGCGTAGTGGACGATAAGGCAGGACGTTCCCAAATACATGTTACTTCACTAGACTGAAATTACGTGCTGGGGCACTGTGGATTTTGCAGGCTGCATAACGCACAGACTCAATGGATATTTCTAATGTTATGTGAGTAAATATTCAGGCGTTTTCATTACGGGATGAGGGAATGATGAATGGATGCATGGGCAGGTGATTTGATACAGAGTTTGCCATGTACAGGGCTTCTTGGGATCTGTCCGCCCCCCCTGCGCTATGTGATGCAGGGCTGCCATAGTGGGACCATCGTCTATCTGGCCTTGTTGAGCCCTCCCTGTCTCGACGCGCCTTCAGACACTTGTGTCCATGCACGTTACCAATCCCATCTGAAGGATTCTGTTTTCACAGACGCATGCACAGGTACACTCGTTTGTGATGGTGTTTTCACCTCGATATAGATAGTTATGATTCGCAAGTGGTTTTGGGGTGGTGATGATCCTTTGGAGTGGGCTTGCATGCATATGGCTGTGGATCTAGTGTGATCATTGAAGTGAGTTGTTCGAATGTAGTTCTGATGGCCATTCTATTCTGTTTCTTTTCTTTTGGTTGACAGGTATCTCCTCCCCTTTTGCCACTGCCATCTGTATGCCACTCCTGCAGATGGGTTTTACTCCCGACACCTGCTGCTTCGTGTTAATCAGTGGAGCAGCATTACGATCTTATGGGACGATCGCCAATGGGCCACATGCCCTTACGCAGTACTGGTGGCTCGGAGCAACATTTCGGCCTTTCAGCTGGACTAGTGCCTCCCCATTGGGACGGCCCTGCGGTTCTGTGCGCTTCCATGTTGCCTTTTCGTACGTGAATGTGGCTCTGTGTACCATGAGGGAACAGGGCGTCACACAAGTAGTGGCTGGTCATTTCTTGCGGATGCAGCCCACAATGGTGAAATGTGTTTTGGAGTTCATGGCCTGATGGCTGTATGGGCTTGGTGATATTGATGTGCATTAAAATTCTATTCTGATATGGGCCGTGTAGCGTTCTTCTTTGCAAGTGATGTGGCATATTCCTATTTGGGGAGCGATGTATTGTGAGGGGATCTGCATTGGGTTCCAGCTTCGGAGTTTTGTTGCGTGGTCCTGTACTGGGCGCGTTTGCCTACGAAGCCCGTGAGGTCAGGGATGGGGCTGCCAATATGACAGTTTGAATGTTGTCATGCTCAGGGGCGGGGGATTGGGTTTTGTGTGACAGATGCCGGTCAGCCAGGTGGACTGGTGGAATGTTGTGATTTTCTGAATATTGCTGGTCACAGGTGCCTGTGTTTGCGTGCGTTTCTTGGTGGGGGACTGTGGTCATGTCCATTGGGATGGCTTCTGTATTCGTGCCATCTGTGCCCTGCAGCTCCCATTGGCCCCTCTTGAGGTTCATTTGTTCGTTGGCATGCATGGGTGACTTGTGCATTTCACTGGTTGCATTGTGGCTTCGTTGCACCTACGGGGAGTTGTACTTTGTGGGCAGGGAGCGGTGTACGGGCAGTCAGTGGGGCCGTTTACGGTTGATTCGCGATGCCGTACTTCTCACCATGGCGGAATGGTGCATTCCGCCATGCTTGATGGCGTTAGGTACATGTCCGCTGGGGTCGGAATTGGCGTACCGTTGCGCCATGGTGGTGTTTACGGTTTGGCATGGCGCGCGCGCGCGTGCTTGGTGCAGTTAGCGTTGGCGTTCACTACGGTGTCGCTAATGGCATCGTACTTTGCGGTGACGGGTCATAGTCGCACCGAGCGCTATTCGATGGCAGTATTGCATTTCCGCCATCGTTTTCCGAATTCCGCCAGGGTCGTAATGAGGGCCAATAGAACAAACACACCCAAGACACATTTTGCGCACTACATTTCTACATTTTCTTACACACTATCCTAACCCACCACAGATGCACTAACAGTACTCTGCACACTCTCCTTAAATACCGCGGTGACCAACAACACAGGCAACCACACAGTTTGCATTAGCAACCTGGAGGGCACATTAACTACTGCCCAAGAACACTCCTAAAATATCTAAAATGTGCACACCTCACAGAGCCGTACCCTTTCAGATCTGTACATATCAAAATTGCAACACAGCAAACATGTCCTGTTCCCTATACTGATACATTAGTTCTCTGCTCCACCTCTTGCATCAAGAGACCATGACTCTGTCATGATCAGGGTATGTCCACAAGGATTGCCCCTCCACCCTCTCAATCCATCCCACATTCCTCATCCAGTGAAGGCCAAAGGTTGACCCCCTTGTGAGATGAGAGAGGGTATGTGGCCATGGATGACTGAAGACGAAAACCAAAAAAAACAGGTAAGTACAAGTAAGAGTCACCACACCCCTTCTCAAGTGACCAAATCACAAGAGAAAACACATGCCATCTGAAAAACAGGAAAGGACCCTCAAACCCATGCCAACAACCTGCACGTTGGCACATGGTAGGTACGACAGAAAAACAATTATTCACAAAAGGAGCTGACCCGCCAGCAGGCAATACTGTGGGGAGATGAGTCCAATCCAAAAGAACATTTGGACAGGTCCAAAAGTCATCAGGCAGTGAAGGTCTTTGGCAGCATACCTTCTGACAGGAAGACAGCAAGGGGGCCAGATTAGGCAGGGAACTCCAACAGGGTGTGAGCCACACAGGAAAGTAAAAATTAGTAATTATCAATGGGGACTATAAAGTGACCCAAGAAAACGAATGGCGTCTACATATGTGGAACAAATGGTCTGCTGGTTCTTTGAAAAGGAGCTTGGAGTCTCCCTGTTCTCTTTGTTGCAGCTTGGCAGGTATAGAAAGGCTGGCAACGGTGGACTAATGTCTCACCAGTAGTGTGGGTTTGATTCCGGTTAACTGTTTGTGATTTCTTCAGGATAAACCCAGGACTTCTGTTTTGCAGGTTCCTATACAGGAGATAATTCTATAACCAACAAAGTACAACAGAGATGATTGCCTTCCTTTCGGGTGGGTGGATGGATTGTCCCAGAGGCAACTGTTCAGTTGAGTGGGAGCACCTGATGGCAGTGCTGATGCTAGAATGATTCACAAGCTCGCAACCACCATATTTACAGGAAATGGTAAAACAACTTTACCAACCCATTCAAAAGTAAGTGATCCAAACTGCTATTGGTTAGCAGCGAGCATATTAAGGCAGATGGGGATGCAGAGAGCTTCATCGGATCACAGGCGTAATGTTAATCTGCCCTAACAAGATACCCCATGTCAGAAACCTGAGGGCTTGCTCACTTATGCACCCCATGGCTTCTTTGTTCAGGTGGTCATGGCACGGGCATCGCCTCTGGAAACAGACCCTGGGGGTGGACCAGTGCAGGAGGATCACCTGAGCAGAGGATCCTTGGGGACAGCCGGAGGAATGCCCTCGGGAGGGACGCAGTATTTCCCCCTTTCTGACAATCTCCCACCCGACACCTCCACTTTTATAGGTTGTTATGACTCCTGTCCCGTTGCCCCCTCCAAACATGTACTAACATTAAAGGGAGGCGTAGGAGAAGAAATATATCCCTATCGACATCCGCAAAGTCACTTTGGTACATTATCATCTAAAACCCATTGCATACAACCACAAATCTCCCCCCTTCACCCTGACAAACAATTACAGCAGTTTTCCTCCATCATTAGGGAAAACTACAACTCCCATACTTCCCATTGCCTTCTTTCCAAACCACTGTGACGAAGAAGAAGAGGAACAGAGCTATGAAGATTGCCCATAGGAACCAATGTACCATGGATTCCAATGGGCAGTCCCCATCCTATCCCATTAACTAGGACAGGCAGACTCAGGCCTCCCTTTTCAACCAACAGACTCCAATTAACACTCCATCAGTATAAAAGGTGGGGCCAAGATGCTGATCCTGTGGGTTACCAGTCAAATGGTCGAAAACATTTGGTCGACAGACAATTTGGTCGACACCATTTGGTCGAATGCCAAATGGTCGATTTTTTTTTTATTTTTTTTTTTACCCTTTTTTTGTTTTTTTTTGGGGGGGTCCCCCCCCAACCCCCTTTTTTTCTTTTTTATTTTTTTCCCCACATGAAAACCCACAAAACACATATGTATATAAAAAAATAAAAATTCGACCATTTGGCATTCGACCAAATGGTGTCGACCAAATTGCAGTCGACCAAATTGCAGTCGACCAGTTGACTGGACACCGATCCTGTGTTGTTGTAGGGCTGCAACAGGGCTGAGGGACTGTGCCTTCCAAGAGCCAGAGAGGGCAGATCATATCCTGCTGACTGTCCACAGGAGTACTCATTTACCCTGGGCATATGAAGGGAAGCCCAGGTGCCTGAGGGGCAGGTGGGAAGACCCTGACCTCGACCCAAAAAGCTCCAAAGAAGTCGCTTGCCAGCACTGCACTAACCCGGTGATTCTCATGGCAAGAGAGAGGAAATCCCAGTAAGCGTGTATGTGGCTGGTGCGGGAACCTGCAAATTGAATTTGAGAAAGAAAGCAGGAAATGAAAGGCCCATGAAAGGCCTTATGGGACTTGAAGTTCTTTTTTTGAATGAAGTGAATCGAAGATGTCCTGTGATGGTTAAAGGAAAACCCATCGCACAGTCGAAAGTCTTTGGTTTTTGATAACAAAAAGAAAGCAAGATTAAAGTGGTCCGAGCCTGACCAAGGGAGACCAAATACTGTGAAATGAAAACAACTGCAAAATAAAGTAACAGGGTGGTCTGACAGAAAGTATGCCCATTTGAAAGACTCTGTGCACTGCGTTTTAGGCCCAAGCAAGCCCAAATGAGGGAAGCCTAATGGAAGTGAACTGTGATAACGTTTTGCGAACCCAACAGGTCCGAGCACGAACGAGGGAGAACCAGAAATTGTGTTTCAAATGGGTCCGAGCGCGAACGAGGGAGACCTAGAAATTGTGAACAGAAGGCCTGAGCCTGACTGAGGGAGACCGTGGTCCGAGCCTGAACAAGGGAGATCAATTGTGAACATTGTGCTAAAGGGATCTGAGCCCAAACAAGGGAGATCTGTGGTCCGAGCCCGAATGAGGGAGACCAATTGCGAACTTGTGAATGTGAAAATCCTGATAAAGAAGGAACCTTTATGTTTGTTTGTTACGTCAGGCCCTCTGCAATAGGAGACTGTCATTGGGAGAGAGACTTTGGCAGAAGGCCTGGATACCTATGCTTTGAACTGTTTCCTTGTGGCCAAGAAGCCAGATTGTGTGCAAAGCTCAAGTGTGCCGCCTTGGCCCGTGCTGAAAACATGGCGAAGGGAAGCCAACTGCTCAACGATCCTGACATATTATTATTATAATTTTTTTTAACATGTTTATTTTAAACCAGCACACATATGACAATAAAATCAGCAGACCGCAGACAAAACATTACCTCCAGTTCAAATTACAAGCATGCCAAATGTTCTTCCCCCCTTGTCTTCCTGCATCAGTTGTCTTTGAGATCTGGCAGAGCGTGGGCCGGCGCCAGTTGTTCGCAATCTGGCTGAAGGGCCCTTGCGACCAGCTGCAGTTTGTAAGTTAGCGCTGGGAAGTTCTGGTCATAGTCTAGGAAATGCGCCCAAGTGTCCGAGAAGTGGTGAAGGAGGCCGGCTTTGGTTGCTGTAAGTTTCTGAATGTCCCACAGTTTTAGCCACCAAAGAGTCATCAGGGGGGCCTCAACAGATTTCCAAGTGCGCACTACTGTGATCTTTGCGGCCAGCAAAAGTTGTGTTAGGAGGGCAGCTCTCCTGCTGGTTCTCGGGTAGGTGCCCGGGATTGGGCTCCCAGGAGGACGGATTCTGGCTCCAGCGGGACCACCGCTTGAGTGATGTCTTTAATTGTAGCAATGCATTGGGACCAGAACTCCTTCACCACTGGACATGTCCACCACATGTGGAAGTAGGACCCCAGGAGTCCGCAACAGTGCCAACATAGGGGGTCCAAGGCCTGATGAAAGTGGTGCAAGCGGAGCGTGGGATACTACTGTTAGAAAAGATTTCTTAATTGTGGGTAATTTTCCTTCCATGTGGCAACCCCTAAACTTTTTGCTGTTGTTTTCACCGTGATCTAGACTTTGCCAAAGAAGTGCAGCCTTCTGCCGCACTCCTCTGGGCTTTCGCTCCATTCTTACGGGGAAACTGATATGCCCTTAAGACAGTCAGTACCGGGAAACGTTGTTTTCCGTAGTTCTTTTATCATGTTGCAGCTTTCGCGCAACATGGCACAAGAGGGCACTGTAAGCTAAGTTACTGCTCTCTTGGGTCTATAGTCTTCTACAGGCCCTAGACACTCTCTTTGGATTGTTAACAAACTGTGCAAGTGAATCACGGACGGGACTGGTGGCAGCGATCGTTTCTTTGTGTTTTGAGCTCCTTTTGGCTGTTTAAGCGTGTTTCTCGCGCTTAACCCAAAATGGTGGCCTGGATTCCAAAATGGCCAGACCACGAGGCTCTTTGTCCTGCCCGCTGACCGTCTTGCCCCCTTCACCTTCCCCAGGTCGAGCCGACCCGGGGCCTTCCTTATTTGGGCATGTATTTTCCCACGAAACACAGATGCTTTTGCTGGCTTCTACAGGCCTTGTGTGTGCCTCCAGGAGGTGGGCTGGGATGTCTGGTCCCAATACACACCCTGGGTGCCAGAGAGTCTAGTGTGTCGTGAATGCCTGGGACCCCCGTGGTCCGTGATAGGTCCACGTATGGTGTGAGTGTTTTGTGAGCAGATCTCCCATTGGGTCCCCTCCGTTTTGGCGCGAAGGGAACCGTGGATAAGAGGAGGCTGGAAACACCACTACCATGTCGATCTCCTGAGTTCTCACGAACGAAGGAATACAGGAGCCATGTATCCTGCAACTACGAGGCTGAAACCGAGGAATCGCTGGTGACCCGCTGAAGGACTGCTCCTCTGCACTGCTGTCGCTTTGTGGAACCCTTTCTACCTCTGATCGAACGAGAAGGCCTGTACTGGTACTTCGACCCCTTGGAATAGTGGGAACAACTATTCTCGGCATCTTCACCATCTCCTGCACGTAAGCCTTCGGAAGTCTCTCTGGGCCATCCAGTGGACTGACCAGCCTACCCAGGAGTCTTGCGCTGTAACCGCCGTCAGGTTGTGTTGTATTACGAGTCCTTGCCACTCTCACACGATTCGTACACTTGGCATTCCCAGGTCTGACGTGAGAAGTGTACATTGGGCTGATATACACACGACAGCTCCGTCGCCCTGCTGTGGTGACAATCTGTGCGGGTTCACTGCGTTTGGGACATCCTCAACTCTAACTTCTGCTGCTGCGGAATCTACACGACGCCGAGACGTCCCCTGCTCGTATCTGAACCTGCCAGCACTGAAACTGACGCGGAGAAGCCTGGGTCTGCCTGCATCGGGGATCGGTGAGTAGCATCGCTAGGAACTGGTCGCCCTCCTGCAGTAGCCCATAGCTTTTCCCCACTGTGTCAAACAGCACGCCTTTCCGTACTCGCGCTCTGCTTCTGCCCACAGTGGAGGTTGCGCTTGAGTCGCGGAGCTCTGTTCATCTCCATTTGTTCACCGAACTGAACTGCTTAATTCCCTCGAAGAGACTCCCCTTTGCCCGTTGGCACCCACGTGTGCAGGTACTTTTGAGCACAAGGCTCCACTCTTCGTAGGGCTCGGACTTCCTTCTAGTTAGGTGCCTCTGAAGGCGGACTGGGTCTAACTATCATTCGCACTGCCTGTTTTCCTCCCCATCTAGGTGGTCTGCACATTTCGTGCATCTAACTCGTTAAACTCATTGGTAATTGTATATATATTGTATTTGATTGTGATATGTTGGTTTACTTGAGTTTTATTGTGATTTCTCGCTACGGTCAATGTTACAAAGGCCTTGTAATAAATGTGTCTATATTTTTAATATAACAACTGCTTGGGGTAATTTGTAAGTGTCCTTGCTTTGTGTGCTTATTGCGGGCTTTCAGTCACCCTCACCCCTCTTGAGACCTAGTCTTGACCGCCGGGATTGCTACCTTGATTGGTCTGGCTTGTCCAGAGGTTACCCTGTTCCAAGAAACTGGGCTGGCCTTCTGAACCTGTGCCCCTCCAGGACAGAGTTCAGAAATCCGTCTTAACAACTACCATTGTAGAAGTAACTCCCGGTTGGTGATACAGAGGGAGGAAGAGTGTATCCTCGACCAGATGTCTACCCAGGTTTGGTCCTCTATGGGGTGCCCCAGGTCTGCCTCCCACTGTGACATATAGGAAGCCCTAGCAGCGGGAGAGTCTACTTGCAATAACTTGTAAAGAGTAGTGATTTTCCCACGTGATGGTAGGTCTTTGATGGTGAGTTCAAGGGGACTAGGGGCGCGTAAAGCTTTTGATCTGGTCAGCGGTTTGGAGCACCAGTGTCAGAGATGCGAGTAGGCAAACCTATCCGTTTCTGCCAGTTGAAAGGCTGCTTTGCATTGCTCAAAGGAGCGCGGCTGGCCCTCCTCAAAGAGTTGACCCAGAGATTCTAGACCACTCGCAACCCAGTTCCTAAAATTCGAGGGGCAGGATCCTGGTGAAAAGGCCGGGTTATGAAAAACTGGAGAGGAGAGGCCCAGGCCCCTCGGAATGCCCCTATGTTTCAATGCCCAGTCCAATGCTTTCAAGGTCTGTTTAGTGGAAGACGGTGTTCCCGGCCAGGTCTGGTGCAGGGGGGTTGGAGGGGTGTTTGGGAGAAAGCGCAGGGGAAGGGGCAGGCGAGATTGCTCTATCTCTACCCATTTTAAGCACCCAGAGGTGATGACCCAAGCCTGTATGTGGGCCAGCTGTGCCGCTACCTGATACTTCCAGAGGTCAGGGACCCAAGCCACGGAGCCTGGAACTGCTCATCATGGGTTTCTGGGGGATTTGCGATTTCCTACCTCCCCACATGAATCAAAACCTTTTCCTTTTCAGGCGCCGGAGCGGGGGCAGAGGGATTGTATTGGGGAGGGACGCGTAAGCGTAGAGGAATCGTGGAAGGAGATTCATTTTGCAGGCGGTGATACAACCAAGAAGCGAGATCGCATGCGAGAGCCAGCGGTTGAGGTCCCTCTCTAACTTTTTGAAGAGTGGGGGGAAGCTTGCCAGATAGACGTCTCCCGGGCAGGCGGGAATCTGGACCCCAAGATAGGGTATGGCCTTTTCACCCCATTGAATCGGGCAAAGGGATTCAAGGGATTCCCGTTCCCCTGACCTCAACCCAACTGCCACTGACTTCCTGAAGTTAATAGTAAAGCCTGCTGCCCTCCCAAACTTATGAATCTCAGCGAGGGCTGGCTTCAGTGAAGCAGAGATATCTCAAATAGACAGAAGCACATCATCGTCAATAAAGTGCGATCTTGTGTTGGTTGGGGCCCACTTGGAAGCCTTTGATCTGTGAGTTTAGCCGGATTCTTTGGGCAAGGGGTTCCATGACCAGGGCAAAAAGTAAGGGAGACAGGAGGCATCCCTGTCTGGTTCCACAGGTCAAAGGAATCGTGTCAGATGGGAGGCCATTGACTCTAAGCAGGGTTATGGGGACTGATAGTTAGCTAGTACAAGCTTTTAGAAGGTGGTACCAAAGTGGAAGGATTTCAGGGAGGGACGCAGGAATGCCAGTCCACTTTGTCAAACACTTTGGTTGCATCTAGGGCCAGCAGAGCAAGCTTCCGTGACTCCTGATTAACGACATCTATTAGGCTCAGGGCTCTGCAAATGTTGTTCCCAGTCGATCTGTGCATTATAAATCCCGTCAGATCTGGGTTTATAAATATTGGGAAGGACGCCTGCCAAGCGATTTACCAGAATTTTTGAGTATATGTTAGCATCAAGGTTTAATAGTGAGATGAGTTATTATCCCTGGGGTCTTTCCATGGCTTAAGGATGAGAACTGTGATTGATTCCTGCATAGAGGGGGTGATGGTTCCCGTGGTGGCAGAAGAATTGAATAAGGTTGTCCGGGGAGCTATGAATTGGGGCCGGAAGCTTTTATAAAACCGTTTTGTGTACCCGTCTGCGCCCAGGGCTCTCAGTTGGAGGCTCTTAATAGCTGCATCGATCTCCTCACCTGAGATGGGGGTCTCAAGGCTCTCTCTCACAGTGTCCTTGAGGCGAGGAAGAGCGGCACCTTGCAAGTAGTCCTGTTGTTCTTCATGGTTCCTCTGGGATACTGACATTATATCCGAGAGGTGGGCGACTGCAAGTCGTAGCTTGTCCTGTTCTGCAAATTGGACCTTGCCTTTGGGCTCTCGAGGATAGTGTTCCGTTTGTGTGCCTTGGTACGTTTGTCAACTAATAGTTTGTTCGCCTTATTGCTTTTGGGGTAGTACCCGTGTTTGGTTTTAGCTAGCAGCTGAGCAGTGTCCTCTGCATAATGTGCCTCCAGCTTCTTTCGCGCAGCCTGTAGGGTCCGGTGGGATATCGGGGTCCAGTTTTTGCATTTGCAAACGGTCTCAGCTTTGTGGACCTCGGTCTCCAGGTCTTTGCGGGCTTGCCGCCTGCGTTTGTGAAAGGCTGCTTCCTGAGCGATCAGTTCACCTCGCACCACCGCTTTCATAGCATCCCACGTGTTAGCTGGGAAGTGTCCTCGTTGTGGTTTTCCCTGAAGAAATTCTTGATCATTTTAGCTATGGCGTCTCTTAATGACATATCGTTGAGGACAGGGTCATATAAGTTCCATCAGCGTCGGGGAGGAAGGTCGGTCATGGGCCCGGAGCGCCAGGGCAACTGGGGCATGGTCGGAAAACACCCTGGAACCAATGATGACGTCGTCTGCGAAAGCCAGGAGTTGTTGGAGGCCAGTGAGAGGTTGATCCGGGAGAATGTTCTGTGCACATATGAGTAGAAGGAGTAGTCTTTTTCATTGGGATAAAGCACTCTCCATGTATCCACTACATCCAGGGCCCGGAACCGGTGGAGGAGGCCTGCAGCCAGTCTTAAGTCTCTGTGGGCTGGGGGATGCGATTTGTTCTTAAGTGGGTCGGGGACCCCATTGAAGTCTCCTCCAATGATAGTCTGACCCTCGATGAACCGGAGGAGAGATTCTTCCAAGTCATTGTAGAACCCTTCTTGTTTGTCGTTTGGAGCATAGACTGAGATGAGGGAATAAAGCTGTCTGAAAATGAGGCATTTGACTGCCATAAAGCGGCCCTGAGGGCAACACAGGGTCTCCAGAATTTGTGGCCTAAGCCCTCTTGCGAAGAGAATTACAGTGCCCCCTTTCTTATTGCCATTGGAGGCCAGGAATTGCAGTGGAAAAAATCTGCTGCGAAGGCGGGTAAAGTCCTCTGGGATTAAGTGGGTCTCTTGCAGGAATACCACATATGATTCCCCATCCTGTAAGTGTTGTAGCGTAGATTTCCTTTTAGGGGGGGGTTCAGACCTCTGACATTTAGCGTAACAAATTTCAGTTTCTGGTGCGGAGGGGGTGCGTCCTAGATTTCCATGGGTTTCAGGGGTGGGGGTTGGCCAGAGTTGAGCTAAGTCATCATTCGGAGGCTTGATCAGGATGTAGTCATCGTGTGGCTGGGGTTTTAACAATGGCCTCCAACGGGAGGGCAGAGCTGTTAACATTGACCTCCAACGGGAGGTTGAGGGGTCGAATTTATAATAAATTGGGAAGCCGGGTCTTTTGGTCCGGTGACAAAATCTCGCTCCAAAGAGGTTTAGGTGACATACACCTTGGAGGCGGGCATGGGCATGTTCTTGTAGCTCAGACTTCCCGAACCGTCCATTCTTTGGTAGGGCCGCAGATGGTCATCTCACATAATGGTTCCTCTGCACCCTCGTCCTGGATGAGCGCCTTGGCTTGGGAAGAGAAGAGCCCGCTTCACCCCCAGTGCGATCCTTTGGGGGGGTCATTTGCCCCCTCAGGGAAATCAGGGCGTAGGATCGCTGCAGCATTATCGAGGTGGCTGATCCTGCGGAGGGTTCCATTATATGAGAATTGGAGGGCTGTCGGGCATAGCCATTGGTATCGGACTTGGTGATCCCGGAGGAAGAGCGTAAGAGGCCGAAGAGCCCTTCTCTTCTGCAGCATCAAGAGAGAGAGAGATCCTGGTAGATTTGGAGCGGGGAGCCTTGGAATGTCAGCTCGTCTTGGGATCGCCCTATTGCCGAAATAGCTTCCTTGGTAGTGTAAAAGTGTACTCTTGTTATCACATCTGGCAGGGAGTCCGACTCCACTCCCTGTCGAGGGTGCAGTCGATGGGTGCGGTCTAGTATAAGCAGTGACTTGTCTAAGTGTGGTAGCAATGATTGAAAAAAGTCACCTACGTATTAATCCAGGTCCTTATCTGGCACCGAGGAGAGAACCCCTCGTATCCGCAGATTATTTTGTTGGGCCCTGTTTTCGAGGACCTCGTGTTTGAATTCAAGGATTTCACTTCTATCACGAAGAGCTTGGATCGAGCGTTGTACCTCCACCAAAGTTGCAGTATGTTCTTGGGTCAAGTCCTCCACTTCCCCTAGCCTCTGCCCCGCATCTGCAACCCTCTGGTCTGTCCGCTCTAGCTTGGTAGAGAGCTCTGACATGGTCTAAATTCCGCCTTGATGTCTAACATAAATGCCTGGATGTCGTCCTTGGTTGCCAACACTCCTCTGTCCTCTGAGGGTTTTTGCGGCTTGTGTTTTGGCGGCTCAGATTCTTTCCCCTTGTCTGCTGAGAGCAGCATGGTGGTAATGTCAGAGTTTTTGGCGGGTTTGAGGTGTTTGGCCATTGTTCCAGGACTCCGTTGAGGGGCTCCCGGGTGAATTCCGGAGTGGAGAAACCAGGGAGGAAGGGTTCCAGTAATGTCTGTCGCTCCAGAAGGTGGGGAGAATGCCGCTGGGTCTTGTACAGCACTAAGAGTAAAATAGAGCCGCCTGAAACGTGGGTTTGAAATCTGGGCGGAGAGAGCGTAAATTAGTTCAGGTCTTGAGTGGGTGGCAGGGCCACTTGGTGAAATTGCAGCTGAGCTGAGCTCAGCTGCAATTTCGTGAATGCAGGTTGGAGTCCCCAGGGTCACCCTGCAGTGGCGAGGGCCTGAGCGATGGTAAGGTGGAGTGAGGCACAGGCTCTTCAGCCACCTGCAGGCTCTGTGGCATCAGGCTCCCAGTAGCGACCTCTTGGTGATGGTACCTGCAGGGTAATTTATTCCTAAGAAAGCCAGCCAGGTGCCCCTACAGGCTGGGGGGGCGCTATTACCCTGAACGGCTACAGCAGCGTCCTGAGGCTCCAGGAAGATGCAGAATTGTGGGCCGGAGAGCCCCAGGTGGAGGATGCAGAACTGGGAGTGGGTGAAGCCAGGGTGGATGGCGTCCAGCGGGTAGGGGGGCCAAGTGGAGCAGAGGAGAGGGTCCTCCAAGTCCGGCTGCACTGACAACGAGGCTGTCGCCGTCATACGCCACCATAGAAGAGTGAAAGTCTGCTGGTGACCCCAGGGGGACCCGGGGTGGGGCTATGTAGAGCCTCAGTGATAGCCGCCCCTCCCATGCGGACCGGGATGATCCCGGGGGGCGGGTGAGTATATGGCCAGGCTACGAGTGCCTGAGCTAGTCCCTCAGGGTGATCCCCCAAGAGAAGGTGGCCCCCTCCCAAGTGGCACACGGCGGGCCAGGCAGCCCGAGACAGGATGTCGTAAGTATGTACTTGCAGGCATAGGCTGTGGCCGCCAGGCCCTCCAGGGCATGAAGTATCCCATGTCGTCCGGGGCACCCAGTAAGACGGGACGGGGAAGCGCGCCATGTTCCCCGGCAGCACTTAGCTGTTGCTCGTGCCTTCTTCTTCCTCCGGGACCGCCGTCAAGGCTCAGCGGTGCAACATGTCACCTTCTTGTATCGGTTGTGGATGGCCTACGGTCCCGATGTGCCATCCAAAGTAAGATGTTAGAGGGGCTAGGGACCATCAGAGAGTGATTGCCCTTGATCTAGCGGGACACAATCGCTGACAACGGCCGCGAGCCCCAGGTGAGGCGTCCCGATGAAGAGTCCTCGGTCCGTCCAGCATCTTGGATCGACACGGCGGCAGACGCCACAGGGTTCGGCAGCTCTGTCCCAGGGATCCGAGAAGCGTTAGGGGCCAATATTGCCACCCAGTGCAGCCCTGGAGTTAAGCTTGCAGCGGCTAGCTTCAATTCTTTAGAGCGATGGTGGGAACATCTTGTAATTAATACGAACTGCAGGCCTCATACAGAGGCCATCAGAGGAGCTGTCACATCGCTGGCACTCCAGGCCACACCCCGACATATTATTTCTTGAAGACTTTTCTTTTGCCTACATTGTTGGCCCACACCGTTTGTATTTAGAAGCAAGGATTGGCAATATGTTTATTAGTATAGGCCCTTTTATTTTAACAGAGACTCCACTTGGACTGCATTATTATTATTTGATGGTCGTAGCTTGCTCCCACCCTTAGATTTAGGATTAGAGAGGCATTCTACCAACCCATTGAAGTTTAATAAACACCCTTGAACTGTGATCACTTGTGCCTGTCTTCACTGATACCATGCCTTTCTTACACCCACTACTGACACCTTGGGGCCAAAACAAGACCTCATGCTGGTGCTGGGATACAAGGAAGTGTAGAACCTAAGAAGTGTGCCCCTCAACCTCTTCGAGTGCAACTCCTAGGACCCATGTTCTCAATGGGAGATGAAGGGTTGGCCCACACTGCTATGCCTGCCATCGGACAGGCCATGTAGCGTTGTTGTGCCCCGACTCTCAAATACACACATTGATGCAAGCTATATGTGCCCAGTGTGCAACCCAGCGAGATGGCAGGTAGTGTGGTACACCTCCACATGAATGGATGATGAGGAACATGAACCATGGGTACTCATGCTAACACAAGGGTGGTGGGGTGCAGAATATCATATGCTAGTAACCCTCAAAGGAGAAACAGCGAGAGACTAATTCAATTCCAAAAGTTGCCAGTCCGTCAGACTTAGTATTTCTTGAACATTTCACAATGGACCTGCAGGTCTCAGTGGGAGTGGGAGTGGCAGTAATGCATGGATTACCAGAACCTTTGGTCCGGGAGACAGACATTCACAGGGCCAATGAACAAACAGGAACCCCCAGGAACTGTGTTCATCTGGCTCAGGGATTTTGAAGACACAGGAACCTGTTCCCCCAAGGACCAATGTTCTGTCCAAAGGCAAGAGATTCTTAATGAAAGTGATGTTAGGAATGAAGAATCTAGGGGAAGCCTAATGGGAAGAGGTATATGTGAGAAAATAGAAGTCGGGAAGTGGGGAGAGATGGAGCATAGGGGGTGCAGGAGACCATCTGCTATGTCAAGTCAAGTCCTGAGGCTGTATGGCGGATTACCCTGAGCCTCTTCCCGGTTACAGGTGTCGCGGTTCGTGTCTGTACCCGACATGGGCTTCCTAACTGGAAGTTGCCATGGCAACTTGTGCAGTGACCATTACAGCGCTGCCAGCCTTTCGGCGCAGCCCACGTCGAACGTCAACAACATGTAATGTCATCACAAAGCTCTGAACACTGGGTGCCAAAAGAACACGAAAGGAACAAAAGCTGATTGCAGGCGGCTCTCTGCGCTTCTCTAGCAAAGTAAATTCTGTGTATTACCTGTGTTCTTGTTTACTTGACTCTTGTGTATCAGACAGCTGCATTGGTATTTTTGGATTTGCTATTGGATTACTGTTTGGCTGTGTCATGTATCTACTGTTTGCCTGCTGCTGGCCCTGCCTGTCCCCCAAACTTGCTATTGCTTGCAGTCTACTGCTTGCTCTGCATTCCCTGTTCTTTCCTGGTGCACCTTTGTGTATGGTGCGGATCTCCCTTTTGGGTCTGATTTTGGTTCCTCCTCTTCATGTGTTTCTGTTATCTGGATTATGTGATGAATCCGGTCCAGTCATCACTGAACCCCAGCCTAAAATTACCTCCCATGTGGCCAGGGGAAGGCAGCCGCTACCTGATCCTAACCCTGGGGGTGGTATTATGAGCGAGGACCACATGGGAGGAGATGGCTGTCATGGGGAAGTGGTGACTCCTTTGGGAGGGATGCAGTATTTGTCCTCCTATGAGGACGAGGACACTATATTCCCAAGAACCTAATGGCATGCTGTCACTGCATAAGTTCTTCCCATGAAACAACCCTAAGAACATTATATAAAGAATCATCCAGATAGAATAAGGTTTGTACATTTGGAGTTCATTAATTAAATGTGACACCCTCTAACTATCATGACTTTGTTTTAGATAGAAATTGTAAACCCACTGTTAAATCACAAACCATTTATATAACACATGCTAACTCTAATAACTCTCAGTTCACAAAGCAATCAAAACTAAATGAATGTAAAAGACCCAAAACCACTGTGGACTTCAGGATCCATAATGCCTGTGGTACTGGGACGAGGAAGTGGGAACAACAGTTAATAAAGATCAGAAGTGCAATTGAACTCAATGTGCGTTATAGTTGTTGTAAAGCAAAACATCGGAGCAGGACATTTAAACTTGAAAATGAGCCTCAGCTGTGAGATGCAGAAGGAGTAACAGAGGCAGAAGCTGTCAGGAGAGAGGCCACCGGAGCAGAAGGAAGAATGTCAGCAAAAGCCGACACAGGAAGAGAAGGCATGCGGTTTTGCACAATGCGCACAGCAGGAAGCAGAATTGTGGATGGCAGCAGGAAGAGAAGCCCAGCTGTATGGAAGATGTGCTCCCAACCTGACGTGAGCTGCACCGGTGTGCGTAAGGATGCAGAGGCTCAATTGAGCCTGTTGAGCTCCAAAGAAGAGCCCTGCAGACAGCTGAAGCTACGCCGAAGCTGCCAACGGCATGGTCAGACCGCAGAAGGCCTGCCACAGCAGCCAGAAGCAAAGCAGAGATGCTTAAAGAGACCAGTGAGTTGGCCTATAGTAAATGGTAACCCTGGGGCGCTCCAAGAACATGTTGAAGTAGTATATGTCTTTGAAAACCAAACCAGTAGAGTAAAGAGGCAACTTGGGCACAATTCTGCTTTTCTGAGATATCAACCGTGGAACCTGTAACCCACATTGCAAACAACCAAGTGCCTATTCAGAAGCAGTAAAGCGGCAACAAGGGCGTAATTCTCCTTTTCTGAGATATCAACTTGGGGAAACCTGTAACCCACATTGCCAAGAGGCTATTCAGAAGCAGTAAAGAGGCAACAAGGGTGCAATTCTCCTTTTCTAAGATATGAATTTAGGCAAACCTGTTACCCTCATAGCCAGCATTCAAGAGACTATAATGACAAGCAGCCATTGTCAAACTCTCCTCACAAGGAACACTGTTGTGGAGAACCCTGGAACAAACATTGCCACTAACAGAAAAGACCAGTTGTAGTTGTAGGAGTTTTTCTTTGTGGCAGGCAAGTTCACCAGTTGTAGTTAGTCCTGGCAGGTGAGTATACTAGGAAAGAAACAATTGTTTTGAAGAATTGTGGTTGTGGCATAAAGGTGTTGTGGAAAGAAGCTGTTAACTTTATTATCCTGACAAATTGTTGTGTAACACAAAGACATTTGATGTGCTGTCCTGACAAAGGTATTCCATTGGAACAATATTGTGATATCCTTATTTCAGCTTTACATCCTGGGAAGAGCACTTTGTGGAGAAAACTGTTGCTTGGATTTTGGATTTTGATTTTGGAACAAGTGTTTTGTGAAAGAGACATTTACTTTGCCAAGCGGAAGAGCATATTGAGTGGAAAAGACATTTGTTGTTGAACTGAATAGAACTTTGTTGAATCAAACTCTTTGCAAATGACTTCCTGAATTGATCCAGGGGAAGGGCATCAAACCCTGGTCACAAGGAGTACTTTGGGGAAATCATAAGTTTGAACGTTTGCACTGTTTTGTTAAACTGAAATCAGATCTATTTACCTTGCACACTTTGGTCATATGTATTAGTGTGATGGCCAGATACCTTTGGGACACTAGGTCATCTTTCTTTAGTTTTAGTTTGCTAGGTAGGAACCTTCTGGATAGGGACAAATAGCCATTTATCCCACACCTCTTTATTTAATAAAAATGGCAAACATTAAGAAAACTACAAACTACAACTTTGTGCCTGTCTCGCATTTCTGACCCCTCACAATAAGCTGAACAAACTTCCTTCTTTAATTGTGGATTTGCAGTGCTTTGGATTTCATCCTCCCAATGTCCTCATGCTGTTGAGTCACGTCCCTTGAAACCTTTGCTTTACTAATACTCGACTCGCTGGCACCTATACATCGGGGAGTTTTCTGACCTCTGGACTTCCTTCTCTCTAAGCAGATTGTTTAGTTTTTCCTATAGAATTATTTGTACCACAGGTAGCAATAGGTGGTGGGGGTATCGAAATAAAGACAGAGGACTCAGGGATCAAAATGGAGATTAGGTAAGCAGGACCTTAAAGCAGCTCCTGGGTATCCAGCATTAACCCGGGACTACTACTGAGGATCAAGGAGCTAGTACATAGCGTTCCGTAAATCTAACTTCCACATAAGATGCATACATATAATTGTATCCATTTTATTTATGACCCCTTCTCCTTTAAATGTCGTAATGTATATGTATAGATTGTCCCAAACGCACAGAGTTACATTTACACAGGTGTGTTTGTTCAGCATCAGTTGGCCTGGGAAGCCAAAAGTAACTCCTGGTTGGTGTAAAGCTAGCCAGGTTCTTCTAGGCTACAAGCGGGAGCTAAATAGCCCAGAGCCCCACTCAATGTCAACCCTGGATCCTGAATAATCTCTAAACTATTGTTTCTTGTTTTTTCAGCCTGGATACCCAGGCAGTGCGTTCCGGCCTTTTCACCCAAAGCCTTTGTCACCCGCATTCTTGTTCTTAGCGGAGGACAACCTCTTTGGGAGGAAAGTCATCCTCCATTGAGGAGACACTGGGGCTTGAAGCGGAATAAAAAAACAGAGGTTGGCTCGAGGGAAATCCCCCGTGGTAAATGACTGCTTTTATTAATCCAAAGCAGGGATAAGCACACAGATATCTGCAGCGTCCAAATGCATTCTCAACTCATTACAGGCTGGTAGTGAGGTTTTAAGCTGATGTGAAATCACAACCAAGAGTTACATTCCCGGGCTCTAGGCGAGATGGTATTGGGTGAATAGTATAGGCACATTTACATGCTATAGGGGACAGACAATCTGGTTGGCCTGGCCATATCTGATAGCTCTGGCACCACCCACAGGATGCCAGTGTGAGCCATGTCGATTTGGGAAATTTACCAGCATGTGAGCAAAAAAGGATGGGTGGGGAAAATGGCCTCAGAGTATCACCTGTCTCCAACTTCATGCTGTGTTACATTTTTGCATCTTCTGTCTTCAGTTTGATGGGAACAACCGTTCCTGTCTCCCTCAGATGAATGAGCCTTGATCCCCAGGTTCAAATCACATGTTTGCTGACCATAAAATTGATTTTCTCTGCTTGCATTTATGAAGAATTTCAGCTCCCAGCCCTTGCAGGTGTGTTATCTGTTCTGCTAACTCGAACACTTTCTGCCAGCGTCGTTGGCACGGTAGGGCACAGTGACTATACTTCCAGCTCTGCTTTGCGTTTCTTTGCGTTTCTCAGGGAAATAAGTGTGTGAGGCCCCGCCCTGTGTTTTCAAGCCTTTCCAATGCCTCTCATTCATGTCACTGCAGCTGTGGCTTCTATCTTATTTTCATGGCTGTTCATGGTAGTTGCTTTTAGGTGCCAGTGAGCAGTTCAGGTGTACTCCTTTGCAACTAGCTGGTGACTCTATGTGTGTGTTCAGCCATGTCGCCTCTTCGTGAATACTTTAGAGTGGTGTCATCCGGTTATGGTCTATTGGCTGCTTCAGTGGGTGGCATCTGTCATCTTGGGAATATGCTGGGGGGGTTTGAGGCCCCCTTTATAGGCTCATTACGAGTGCGCCGGTATACGGTAAAAGTGGTGGTAATTCTGTTTACCTCTACTATACTGCCAAATCACAAGTCTGCAGCAATACTATTGCCTGTATTTCCGGCACTGGTAATGCTGGCGCCGGAAAGTCCAGTAATGGTATATCCAATGACGGTATAACCAGCACCGGTATTACCGGCACAACAGTATTGCAGGCGCATTACACGATGGTAAATGGGGGTAATACTGCTTTTTTGCCGATAATGCCACCGGCAAAAGCAAGGCGGAGACACCTCCACCTGAAAGCAGGAGGTAAATGCATACAGGTGATGCAAAAGAAGCCACAGGTGCACCCAATGCACTTGTGGATGGTACAAAAGGGCCACACCTCCCCCAACCACACATCCCAACACCACCATGCTGCCACTAGTGTGTGTGCGCATTGACATGCAGCTGCTCCAGCTGAACATTGAGCTGCAGCGGCTGGAGGACCAAGACAGGGAACATGTAGCAGAGGCGATGAGGAGGAGGATTGTGAGGAGGAGACGCCATGCAAGGTGAGCGCCCATCCCCTCAGTCAGAGCCTCACCATGGACCCTCATAGACAGCCAGATACTCACCCTGTACCGGCTGAACAAGGAGACAATCTCTGTGCTGCTGACCCTGATCCAGGAGGAAATTGGAAGCAGGGTCAACATCAGGACAGCCATACCACTACTGGTGAAGCTGGTGGCGGTCCTGCATTTCCTTGCGATGGGCACATTCCACACACTGTGGCCACACTGCATGACATCTCCCAGCCCACATTCTCGAATGTACTCAGTCAGGTGCTGGAAGTACTCCTGCGCCATGTGTCATGGCATATTAGGCCACCCACAGCCCTGGTACAGGTGAATGCCACAAAGGCACGATTTTACACCTTGGCACACGTGCCAATTGAGCTAGCAGCCCTGAACTGTACGCATGTAGAGTTGATGGCACCCCTGGCATCAGAGGAGGGCTACCGGAATCACAAGCTGTTCCATTCAATGTCCAGGTCACCTGTGATGCAGACCTCACCATCATGCACTGCTGCGCCTGCTTTCCAGGATCGACCCATGATGCCATGGTCCTCCGGAACAGCACACTGCCAGCATACATGGAGGTGCACAGAGGCCAACGGACCTGGATATTGAGTGAGTACATGTACCATCACACCTAGCAGTAAAAGTGACATGCAATGTGAGGGGTGTTACACACATGGAGATGACATGCCCTGACAAGGCCCTATACATGCAGAGCCTACCTGCACAGCCCACACATGATAGACTGCAACCCACAGGAGTAGGACATGACTCACGGTGCAGCAGTAAATGGCCTAGGCATGTTACCCCATGATACAGAGTCCAGAGTACAGTAGAGAGACCAAATCCCTGAGCTCCACACGAGAGGTGCAGTTGCTGCCGGGCAGCGGAAGGTAAGAAAATGCTCCCGCAAGGTAAACGCTGTGGAGAGGGGCAAACAGTGATAATCAATGCTGAAAAGGCCACCATGGTTACGGGAGTCAGGCAAACGTGAATAGAGACAAAGCAAGCCTATCAGAGGCCTTTGGGGAGCCATGGAAAACTGAAAGACATATTGACACTCAAGGCTGGAGAATCCACAAAGGTTACGGGAGCACAGAAAACCCAAACGGGCAGACACTGTATTGAGGCCCTGTTAAAGCAAGCCTGACAGAGGGCCAGAGAACCTTGGGGAGTCCTGGTAACAAGAAACACAGTGAACAGAACTGGGAGGAGAGAAAACCGGGAGGGTTAAGCAAGATAGGGACATGATCAAGCACCAACAGGGAAATAATAGTGTGTTAAGAAAACCTTGCCTTTACTGAGAAAAAGGAAACCATATGAAGTATATGTAAAAACTTTAGAGCATGGCATACAGAACCTGCAGAGAGGTCAAGGGCTGTACTGCAAGAAATCGATGAACTTTGACAAACATTTAAACCCTTCTTCTTGGAAAAGGAATCCAAGCGTTGGGCCAGGCAGAAGGAAAAGACAGAGGCCATTGCTATGGCCTCCTTCATTTTCTTAAGTTTGCTTAAAGTGATAGGCCCAGTTAGCTGCATAGGTTTTGGGCTAAGAATTATTTATTTTGGTACATTTGACAAGCACGATTAATTTTGCTTTGTTAGGCAGGATACTTCCGTCTTAGCGGTAGGAACATGTCAGTAATTAGTCCGACTCCTTCTTCTGGTTCGCCACAGGAGACACATGCACGAAAGGTAGAGGTATGACAGCGTCAGGGGTTTGACCCCATCAGAGGGAGCAGGGCCCCCACTGAGCCTGTGCAGGAGGCATTGCTGGTCTTTTTGTTTTTTACCAACTTTATTTTCTTCTCATGGACTCAAGTTACAAGCATACATGTGAGAAACAGTATACAGTATTCTTGTCATTGTTCTTCTTTTTCAGTTCTCATTTCAGTCCTGCAGGAAGTCCATGAGTTTTAACATTTATAACTCCCCCCCAGCCTATGTCTACCATAGAATGGGTAACAATTGTCCTCTTTCATCCCTCCCTCCCCCCAACTGGGCTGGTTCCGTTTTCTACACCATTAGCCAGTGCAAATGCAGTTCGGGTGTTGTCGGCCTGTGTTAGCGGTTGCTATGGGCCCATTCGAGCTTCCGTCCTTCCAGTGAGTTTTAGTTCAAAACCGTTCTCATCAAGTTTGGTCTATGGAAATAGGCTTCCCTATCTGCAACAAAGTCTATAAATGGGTCCCACACTTCCCTGAATTTAAAATATCTGTTGTATTTTATGGCCCCCACCTTTTCCATTGCCAGTATGTGCCATATTCTAACCCTCCAGCATGCAACCACTGGACTCCCGGGGTTTTTCCATCCTTGGGCCAGTGTTATTTTTGCTGCATTTAGTAGTTGCGTGATCAGGGTTGCATTATTGCATGTCTCTGGGTACACTCCTTCAACTGCAGCTCCCAACAATATTACCTTTGGGTCGTGTGGGAGTTGTCGCCCTGTGATGTCTCTTACATGTCCCAATATTTCCTTCCAGTATATTTCAGCTTTAGGGCAGGTCCACCACATGTGGTATAGGTCCCCTCTGTTACCACATTGTCTCCAGCAGTTGGGGGGTTATGCAGGGTTCATTTTATTTAATCTATGTGGGGTTAGGTACCATCTTATGTATAGTTTACATGAAGTCTCTCTAATTGTAGTGCATTTGGATGCTTTCTGAGCCCTCTTCCAGATTTGTCCCCATTCCTCCTTCGTGATTGGGGCTCCCAGGTCTTTCTCCCAATTGTCTCTATATGAGATTTGATCCTCAATTCGTGCATTGTCTAGCAGCTTGTATATTCTTGTTATTGGTTTGTTGGTCTGACCTTCCGAGGGTGAGCCTATGGGGGTCCTGGTGGCCGCTTTCCTAACCCCTTCCTGGGAAATCCAGTGCCTTATTTGTATATACGTGTACCTATCCTTTTCCCCTATCCCGAATTTCTGCTTGCATTCCTCGAATTGTAATGCGGTTCCTTCCTGGTAAAATTCTTTCAGCCGGATCGTGTGTGGTCGTCCCCAATTTGCCCAAAAACTGTCCCGTTTACCCAAGGTGAAATCATGATTGTGTGCTATTGGTATAAAGAGGCCCAATCCAGGCGCTATGCAATGTTTTCTGAGTGCTGTGTCCCATGCTTTTAGTGAGGTGCAGGTGGATTCTAGTAGATGTCCCTACACCCCTCTAGCTCCTGCCCGTAGGGCGTGCAAAGTCCCTAGTGGAATTCTGGTTTCTCCCTGTTCTATTCCCACCCATCCCTTGTGTATGTTTTCTCCCATCCACTTCAGCATAGGGGATATCTGGGCTGCTAGTGTGTATCTTTCCACGTCGGGGAGTCCCAGTCCCCCCAATAAGACTGGCCTGGTTAGGATCCCTTTTTGGATTCTGGGTTTCTTCCCATTCCAAACGAAGGTCACTAAATCCTTTTGTAGTTTTCTACTCATTTTAGGGGGGTTCTCTATCGGGAGGGAGCTAATTACGTATAGGAGGCGGGGTAAAAGGGTCATCTTGAGTGCGGTTATACGTGCGAACCATGAGAGTTCCTGGGTATCCCATCTCGAGAGATCCTCCTTCAATTGTTTCCATAGTGGTACTATGTTCTCCCTGTATAAGTGTCTATATTCCCGTGTTAGTTGGACGCCCAGGTAATCTATGGTCTTGGGTTCCCAGATTAGTGGGTATTGTGTCGCCATTTCTTTGGGTACCTCCACCTCCTCGGTTATGTTTAGAGCTTTTGATTTTTCGCAATTAATCGTGAACCCCGATACCTTAGCAAATTCTCGTAATCTTTCTAGGGTTTTGGGTAGTGATATGGTGGTGTCTCTCAAAAATAATAGGATATCGTCCGCGTATAGTGCTATTCTGTGCTGTATCCCTCCTGCTAGCACCCCCTTTATTTCTAGGTCCTGTCTTATGGTTTGTGCCACTGGTTCCATTGCCATTGCGAATATAAGGGGAGATAGCGGGCAGCCCTGTCCCGTGCCTCTCCGGATTTATATTGTTGTAGTGGATCTGCCATTGATTATGAATGTTGTTGAGGGAAGTTTGTAGTTTGCCAAGACCATCCTTATGAAGGTAGGGTCGCAACCGTATTTTTCCAGGGTTAGCTTCAGGTACGCCCAGTCTAAGCTGTCGAATGCTCTACGTGCGTCCAAGGCCGCTATGGAGAATTTCTGTTTTGTTTTGTTCCCTACTTCTATAATGTCTACCGCCCGCCTGATGTTGTCCTCTGTGTGCCTCCCTACAATGAATCGCGCCTGATCTTCGTGGATTATTTGGGGTAAGACCTTCACCAACCTGCTTGCCAGGATTTTTGCATATAACTTGGCATCGCTGTTAAGTAATGGTATTGGCCTGTAGCTTGTGCAATCTGTGGGGTCTTTCCCTGGTTTAAGGATTAGGACTGTGGTCGATTTCCCCATGTCTGACGTGACTGCCCCAGTTTCTCTGATGTGGTTGAAAAGGTTTGTTAGTGGACCCAGTAGCTGGTTCTTGAAGGTTTTATAGTACCCGTTCCCAAATCCGTCCGGCCCAAGTGTCTTATTGTGCGGCAAGTGTGTTGTGGCTTCGCTTATTTCTTGGGCCGTTATGGGGGCTTGAAGCTTCAGGTTGTCTTCTTCCGTTATCTGGGGGAGAGCTATTTTGGCCATGTAATATAGTTGGAGTTGTGGGGGTAGTTCCTCTCTTTCGAGAAGGCCGAGGTGGAACTTTTCCATGATGTCCAACTTTTCATTCTCTGATGTGCTTATCCCCCCTTTTGGGTTCTTAAGGCTCACTATGTAGTTACGGGTCTTTTGTTTGTTGAGTTTAGCTGCTAAGAACTTGTTAGCTTTACCTCCGTGTGCATAATAGGACTGTTTAGTGCGTAGTAGGGATTGTGCGGTGTGGTCTGCCATGAGGGTTTCTAGTTGGGCTCTCACTTTTTGAAGGTTTCTTACTGTTTTGGGTGTTTGGTTGGCCTTATGTTGTGTTTCTCCTTCCTTCAGTTCCAGCTCAAGTTTCTGTTTGAGTAGCTTTCTCTCCTGTGTGTATGCTGTGGTTTGTGATATGAATTCCCTCAGTATTACCGCTTTCCCTGCGTCCCATATGACCCCCCAGTTTGTGTCGCCGTTGGCGTTGTCCTGAAAATAATTGTTCAGCGCTGTTTCCATGTGGGCTCTAAGGGCGATATCTCTGAGCATGATCTTGTTCAGTTTCCAGGTTCTATTAGTGCGGGGTGTCTCTTTTATGGGGATCATTTTAAGTATGACTGGGGCATGGTCGGTGAGATATTGTACTCCTATTTGTACATCTTCGATTTGTGGGATGAGTGTGGATGAGGTTAGGATCTATCCTCGAGTAACCCCTGCGTACTGGCGAGTAATGAGTAAATTCCTTTTCTGTACCATGAAAGAATCTCCATGTCTCTATTACCCCTAGGTGCCTGAACAGTTTGCCTAGTGCTTGTCTGTTCCTGCCATCTGCCGCAGTAGGGGGGAGGGTCTTATCTAGAGCAGGGTCCATTACACAGTTAAAATCTGCACCTATTATTATTTGTCCCTCGCACCAACTACCCAGGTTCTGCAGAATTTCACCCAGGAAGGTATCTGGTCTATCATTCGGGGGATATAGTGCTATTAGGGTGTACGTTTGTTCATGCAGGATCCCCTTAAGGAACAGGAACATTCCCTCTGTGTCTCTATATACGGCCTTTTTCTTGAATGGTAAGTTAGCGTTTAATAGGATTGTGACTCCTCAAGTCCCCACCCCCCTCCCTCTGGAAGCAAAGTACTGTTTACGGAAGGCCTTATGGGTCATCCATTTCTCATCTATCGAGAGCAGGTGTGTTTCTTGAAGGAACACTATTACGGCTTGAAGTTCCGTCAGGCGTGTCAGTATACTGCGTCATTTCACTGGTGAGTTTAGGCCCTGTACATTCAGGGTCAGGACAGTTAACTCAGGCATGAGTCTTGTGTGGTGGATTCCTCATCATCAGTGTGCCCTCTTGTCCGCAATAAATGGTGTACAGTGTGTAGTTGCGGACCATGCCTCGAACAAATCCCAACGTAACATAACTGAACCAAAACAATTATAAACTTCCAAACTTGTTTCACCCTCACGGTGGTGGGACCAAGGAGTCTTTGTGCCTCCTCCGGGTTCCCCCCGGATCATTGGGTCCCTTGATTCCCCCAGCGTCCCGTTCGCCGGGGCATACCTGGGCTTAGTTGTGGGTTCCAAGATGTCCCCTCCCTCTCCGCCCAGGCTCATTTCAATCTCCTTTCTGATTTACCTTTTGCTGTGTCCTTTATGCGGTCATTGGTTTCTCTTCTGTTCCGTTTCCAGGTCTTTAGGTGTTCTATTCATTGTTATTTTGCCCAGTCTGTTCCCTCAAGATTTATCGCAGCTGGGAGCCTTTTGGTGCGGGTTCTCTTTCTTGACGTCGCCTAGAGTCGGGGGACCATTCCCATCGTCTGGGTCCCCCCAGCTTTCTCAATTGGCATGTTTCCGTATTTTTCTGGGGTTCCTCTTCATCTTCTAACTGCAGCCGGATTATTCCTTCCTCGCATGTGGAAATCCGCTGTGGTTTGCCCTCCCACGTAAATTGTAGTCCAAAAGGATATGTCCATCTGTATATTATTGTTTTAGCTTTCAGTGCACTCGTGACTGGTTGCATCTGTCTTCTTTTGTGCAGCGTGGATAGGACTAAATCCTGAAAGAGTTGGATCTGGCTGCCATTAATGGTGACTGTCTGTCGCGTGGTGAATGTCCTCCTTCATTAGATATGAGGTCATTTCCATGAGCACGTCTCTTGGCCTGGCTCCCGGGTCATTTCGCTTAGCCCCCACTCTATGTATTCTGTCGATGGATATATCTTCTGGTGGAGTATCGTTGAGGATGCTGCTAAAGCACAGCTGGATTGTGTTTTTAAGGTCTTTGTCCTCAATTGTCTCGTCCACGCCTTTGACTTTGTATGTTGGACCTACGTGAGCGGTTCTCGAGGTCCTCCGCTTGCAATTCTAAGTTGTGTGTGGCTCTGGAGATCTGTTCTAGGAGGATGCTATTCTGTTTGATGTCTTCTGTTGTCTCTGAGAGGCCTTTCTCCGTAATATCCACTCTGTCCCCCAGCTCCACTATGTTTTTCTTCAACTCCTGAAGGGAGGATTTTAGTTCTTCACGGATTGTGCCCAGTTGGCTCTGGAGGGATTCTATCATTCTATTTTCCACGCTTCTCAGACAGTCCTGTAGATCCTCCTTACTTAACGCCATTGTGTTGGTATCCGCTGTGTCTGTTTCTGTTTCAGAGCTTGGGTCTTCTGTGTTATTCTTGTGTTGGTTCCCCTCCTGGGGTTGCCCCCAGTATAGTTCCTTCGCCGTAGATCTGGTTCTTGCGGGGGTGTTCTTTTGTTTTGTGCCTGGCATCTGTCGTGCTTCCGATGTGTGGGCCGCAATATCACCCGTTGTTGTCTTCAGCTGAACCCCTCCGAGTCCCCCGTCCGTTTTGTTTGCTTCTGCCGTGGCTGGTGTCGTGCTAATGATGTGGCCTGTTCTCAAGTAGGCCCCCTTCCTCCGGGGCCCGATCTTCAGCATTGTCGCTGGGCCCAATAAGCCCCCCATTACCCCCCAAACGCTGCCTCCGCCTGCCCCCTTTCTTCTGTTTCTTCGTTCGTGTGCTTGGCGGCTTCCCGGGGGCTCCCGATGGGGGGGGCAGATAGCGTTTGGTTTTGTGTCAGGGTCTGTGTGAGTAACTAAGGCGCTAAAGTCTCGACAGTTCTGTTTTTAGCACCCTGGGGGCTGCTTTCAGCTCAAACCCGGGTGCGCCAGGAGGAGACCGGGGGCCAGCGCCCGCTTTTGTATTTGGCCCCTATGAGACTGGGCTTGTATGAGCAGTCAAATGTTCTGAGGCTGGAACCTCTGTGCTCAGGGGAGCCCCCCGAGGCCCATTAATCTGTTTGTGACACTTCCTGGGTTCGGGTCCCAAGGGGTTTTCTACATGCGGTGCTACCCTGCATTATCCTGTAGCGCGTGTCTTTTTAAGTCGCTGAGTACACCATGCATTCGTGTGTACGTTGTGTTGTGATCGGGTGCACCCGTGGAGCAAATGGTGCTTTATATTTGCATGCAGTGTCTTGCGGGGGGCCGGGTTTGCTGCTATGGTGTTCGCCTATGTTGGAGCTGCCTTGCTGCGTAATGTGTGCTCTGCGCACTATGCGGTTATTTACTCGGCTGCGGGCTATGCTGCTTTGCCCTTACCGTCTTTTTTCTCCCGTGGTGCTGCTCCAGGTCTCCCGCTGGCACCTCGCCAATCGTTGGGTTGGTCCGCTTAGGTTGTAGCTTCCAGATGGAGGTCGCACTGCTCTCAGGTTCTTAACTCCTTTAAAGTTCCAGCTCTATTATGTATTTTTCTTTGCGCTATCCTTGTGCCTGTGGACTTGTGGCCCGCGTACCTTAATGCAGGGGGACCGCATGGGAGCCACTCCCCTTGGCTTCCAGACAAGACCCTTTCTGATGGAGTTCCCGCAGGGGTCCACGCGGAGGCGGGGGCCGCGGCTCCCTCCTCACGGGCACCCCAGATGATGTTTGGTGAAGGCAGCCCAGCGCTCCCCCCCAGCATGGCCCCACTTCACAGGTGGGGAGAGCTCTCCCTGGGCTGCGCGGTGCCCGGGAGGAACCAGAGCCACCCGCACTATGCCTCCGATCCCCGTCCCACAGCCTCCGCTGTCCTCTCTGTGCTTGTTCTTTTGGGGGGCTGTCCGTCCTCCTCCGTTAACGCGATGCAGCTCTGCTGCAGTTGCCGGGGCCTCCGCCGGGATACCCCCGATGTGCAGATGTTGTGGAGGCCGGGGATGGGGGAGGCGCTCCGAGGTCTCTGGGGCGCTGGTACTTTTAACGGCTCCTGCTTTCAAGCTGCCATGACATGCAAGGAACGGCACAGCTTTTCGGGAGCGCCTCCTCCTCTCTGCACTCATGATGAGCGGGCTGCTCCTCGGGAATATGTTGCGTAGGGATTCCCACACGCTTCACGGGGATCAGCTTGCTGTTATATTTAGGTATTATTCTGCTATTTTCTCCTTTAGTTTGCCGCCTGGGCGGAGCTCAGGGGTTGTACAGCCTCAGAGACTGGCGGCCATCTTGGATTCCTATGGCTGGTCTTTTTACCAGAGCCAGTCCTGTCTCAAACATGGAATAAGGGAGTTGGGAGAGCCCCAGTCTCTGTTCCCATGCATGTGCCGTGTTGAATGAATATGGTGCCACTGTCAATCACTCATACCTTCCTAATGTTATGCTGGCTGGTGTTCTGTTTATTTTATTACAGAACTACGGATACCAGCATGTACAGCAGCCGCTCAGGAAAACAATGAGTAGAATGGAGAGACTGTCGGTCTCAGCAACATTTTTTAAGCTTCAGTGCTCAGAAAGCGATTGAAAGTGCAGTGTCAACAAGACTCATCGCGGTGCTACAGGGAGACTGAGCAATACTAATGCCACAGTACTCAGAACCTGGAACCAGCTTCCAATGGCATTTGAAAAAGTGTGGGAGGGCGGGACAAATGGGGGTTATGAAGACCTACAGCACAAAACCCCAACCCTTCAGAACGAACAGAGATTGACCCGTAGGGTCAGGTGAGACACCAGACCAATGGAGGTGAGAGGGAAGGCTTGAATCAGGAAGGAAGGAGTATAAAAGATCAGCTAAAGAGAGACCGATTGAGGGGTGTTTGGGTGAGGGCAGGATTAGAGGATGTAGACCGAGAGACCAGGTGGAGTACAGACTATGGAGCGGAGAATTGAGGAGATTGTAGCAAAGATTGTTAAAAGTGAGATGTGGTAGTTAGTGAGAGAGAGAGTAGTAGCAGATAGTGATATTGATTCTGTGAGTAAGTGTTTGGTGGGGTTTGAGAGAGGGACTAAGTGTAGAGTGAGGAGGGTGAGGGAGGGATTCGGTGTAGAGTGACAGGGGTAAGAGGAGAGGGGAAGAGGAAAGTGGAGAGAAGGAGGAGTAGAGGGAAGATGAAAGGAAGAGAGAAGAGTGTTTGAACATCAAAGGGACAGACAAGAGTCACAGGTGGAGACCAGAGAAAAAGGAGCAGAGTGAGAGGGGTAAGCAAAGTGTAGAGTGGAGAGTAGGAATATCATGGAAAGGAGTGAGAGAACAAGTGGAATAAGATAAAGGAGGCACAATATTGAGAATATAATCTTTTGTAATCTGACCAGGGGACTGTTATTTTTTTTTTTTAAAACTTTATTTTTGGTTTTTCAATATGATCGCCATACATAGGCACCTCCAGGGTGCGCAACCATAATAAAACAATCAGAGAAAAAAAATTAGAAAGAAACAACAAGACCCCAACTTTAAACAACCCCACCGAGCCAACCCCTCTCCCCCCTCAAGTTCACCCTTGCAGGATTCCATGGGTTCCTTTCGCATTATCAGTTCGCCATTATCCAGTGCCTCCTCACGAATCTGAGCCCCACTGCACATCTTCTAGCTCGCAGATGAATCAGAATCTGGGGGATCTGCGTTTTTTAGCAGATAATTTATGTATGGACCCCAGATGTCCGGGGGGCGAGCATGCAGTGGTAGGAGTCTTATGAATTCACACTCAGTGTTTTGACAATAAATAATGTCTTTCTTCCAGTCTTCAATCTTGGGAAGTGGGCCACGACCCCACGACATCGCGATTCCAGGAGAAGGGCTGCAAGTTTTCGAGATGCTGGGTTCAAAAATTTCGGAAGACTGAGCAGGGCTCCAAGGAGTGTTGGGGTCACTTGCTCGCCTATGATGTCTTCAGTTATTTGTAGAACAGAGGACCAGAAATTGTGAATTCCTGGGCAGTTCCAAGCTAGGTGGAGGAAGTCAGCGTTGTCCGCCGCACATCTGTCGCATCGGGCTGACAATTCTGGGTGGTGTTTGTTCCTCTTAACTGGGGTGTAGTACGTCTGATGCACGAAGTTAAAGTGAATTAATTTATGCCGAGTGTTTATTGCAACTTTTTGCGTTTGGCGGAGGATATAGGACCAGTCTTTGTCCGATATCGATTCCTGAATGGCTGATTCCCATTTTTGCTGCGCCTTGGGTTTGGGTGTCACATTGCCTGCTATGAGGGATTTATATAGTAGCGATACTAATCGTCCTTCCCCCTGCGCTTGAATCGTATTGTGTAATAAGTCCCATGTGGGGGGTTGATTGGGAAAGGACAGAAACAACTTTTGAAGGGTGTGACATAGTCTAAAGTAGATGAACACATCTAACGAAGAGTTTCCGCCTCTATCTTTGGCCATTTGTGGAGTCAGAAAGGTGCCCCCGCGGAAGAGGTCTCCAAAGGAGTGAATGTTGACCTTGTCTGTCCAAATAAGGAACACTTTCTCATTAGTAAGGGGGATTCCAGGAACGAATCTAATGGGCAATAATGGGGAAAATCTCATTGTCACCCCATATTTATTGGCTATTTCTTTCCAAATTGCGTAGGTGGATAGTACCGTGTTTAGCGTGTTGTATGGGACCGACATATGACTGATAATGACGACCCTCAGGAGGTTGGGGGAAGCTAGGGCACGTTCCACCTGCACATGGGGCCGAACAAAGTGGACCGTATACCAGTGACTGAGAAATTGGGCCTGGGCTGCCCAGTAGTACTTTTCGATATCGGGGAGCGCTAGTCCGCCATTCGACACTGGCAACGTTAATGTGTTGTACGCTACGCATGCTTTTTTCTCAGCCCACAACAACTCTAGGACTAGACTCTTGACTTTTTGGAAAAAGGATTTGGGGACAAGTAGCAGAATGTTCGTGAACAAATAGAGAAGTTTGGGTAAGACGACCATTTTCATTAAGGAAGTTCTTCCCCATATCGTTAGGGGTAGAGTTTTCCACCTATGAATTTGTTCCTGCAAGGAATTCAGTGCACAGACATAGTTATCTCTATATATCTCATGATGATTACGTGACATATAAATACCCAGATAGCGAACCTTTGAGGTTTCCCATTTAAGGCCGTAATCGTCAGCAAATTCAGTTGTGGTCGGGGTCAGGGGAAAGATTACGGATTTTGAGTGGTTGGTTTTGAGACCTGACATTCGCTAAAATTTTATGACTTCTCGCATCACCGGGTTAAGATTGGCCTGGGGGTCACTGACAAATAACATGACGTCGTCAGCGTAGAGGGAGACAATTAATCTATGGGGACCCAGTTTAAGACCTCGTGTCAGATGGTTGGCGCGAAGCCTCGACGCCAAGGGTTCCATAATGAGGGCAAAAATAAGGGCAGAGAGCGGGCAACCCTGTCTTGTTCCGCGTTCTAGTGTTATGCCTGAGGACCTGGAGTTTCCGAGTGTGATATATGAGCAGGGGGCACTATATAGTAAGGACACTAATTTGATAAAGAATTTGCATAGGCCCATTTGTGTAAGTGTTTTGCGAACATAAATGGCCATTCAACCAAATCAAACGCCTTCTCGGCGTCAAGAAGGACTGCTATGGCCCGTTGTGTTGGATTTAGGGCCTCTATGACACCAAACAGTCTTCTGATCCCGTAGGTTGTGCTTCGCCCCGGGATAAACCCAGGTTGATCCCCTATTACGAGTGCGGGCATAAGAGGAAGCAACCATGCAGCGAGGATTTTAGCTAGAATTTTATTATCCAAATTAATCAAGGAGATTGGCCTGTAGGATGCACATTCATCTGGGGGTTTGCCGGCTTTGTGCAGCAACATTATGTTGGCTTCACGTGATGTGGGGGGGAGGTATCCACACTGCGAAGATTCGAGCAGAAGAGGAGCAAGGATGGTTGCATGGGCCTTGTAGAACTCTCCGATGAGCCCATCGGGCCCAGGCGCCTTGGCATTTGGGAGGGATTTTATTGCCTCCAGAATTTCATCTACTGTTATCGGAGCGTTCAAGGGATCACGTAGCTCCGCTTCAACCCAGTACAACTCAGTGTCGTCGAGGAACTCTTGAATCGATTCTGGATCGGAAACCCCTTTGTAACTTTAAAGAACTTGATAGAAGTCCCGAAATACGTTGGCAATTTTTTCTTCTGAATATACTAGTTGACCTTGGTCATATTTAATACACTCCACTTGGGTCAGAGATTTGTCTATTGATAGAAGACGGGCTAACAAGGCACCTGGTTTCTGTCCTTCCCCATATTGGCGGACCTGGTGTTTGCGGCTCATGAACTTTATTTCTCGTTCAGCTATTTCTTTGAACTTCAGCAGTTCTTTCTTTATTTCGGCTTGGACATGTGGGTCTTGGGTAGTGGAGGCTCTCATCTCTAGTTCTTTCAAGCGTTGTTTACTGCTGGCCAAGTCTTTCCGGATCAGGTTTAGTATGCCGTTTTCTTTGGCCAGGCAAACTCCTCGCACGTAACATTTTAGTGTTTCCCACAAGGTGCTGGCCGAGGCGACAGAGTCTTAATTTATTTCTATAAAGGATATTAGTTCTTTGCGAAGTTCATCCGCGAAGACTGTGTCGTTGAGTGATCCGGGCTTGAATCTCCATCGGAGCCCAGGGTTTGTGGTGCCTAAGAGGGTGACTTCCAGTGTGACCATTGAATGATCAGAAAAGTAACGCGGTAAGATTTGGCTTTCCCCCCAGTTAAAAGGACAGTGAGTGGATGCAGAATGTAATCGATCCGGGAACTAGTATTGTGAACAGCAGAATGAAAGGTGTACTCTCTTGCGTCACGATTGTGGCGCCTCCATGTGTCGGACCGCTCAAACGTGTGGCAAATCTCGCAGACTTGGGCGCTGGCTTTGGAGGGATGTCCTGTTGTATTATGGGACTTGTTGAGAATGGGGTCAATTGGCGTGTTAAGGTCCGCTCCCCAAATAATGGTTGCTGCGTTGATCTTCCCCAGCTGAATCATGACCCAGTTAAAGTTGTTGGGTCCATCGGTATTTGGTGCGTATGAGATTACTATTGCTACCTCTTTCCCTGAGATCAACCCACTCACCGGTAGGGCTGTTCCCTCTGAGTCCTTTACTGAGTTAATGAGACTAAAGTTCGATTTCCTGTCTATTGAAATTGCAACACCTCTAGCGTATGACGAATATGATGAGAAATACCTATGACAACCCCATGATTTAGCCCATAGTTGTTCTGATGAAGGCAGGAGATGAGTTTCTTGTAAAATGGCAATGTTGATCTTGTGACGTCGGAGGTAATGGAGGATCCTCCTAGTCTTCGCTGGATGGTTACCCCCTCGTATGTTCCAGGTGGCGATTTTAAGTGTTATTCCTGCCATCTGGGAGGTTAATTAAGTTCCACACCATCAGGACTAGAGGAATTGACTGGATTCTTGTAATCTGGAGGTGGCCGGAGGGCCCGGCTTGAGTTGGATGACGAGGAACCAGGTGATTGTTTTGGAGTAAGGGTGAGGGGTAGGTAGTGGCTCGGCTGAACTGGAATCCCACCCTTGTGTGGGCAACCCCCAACTGGCCCACAAAGAACAGTCCCTTACAGACAAAATAAACAACATTGCAGTGCTAGGGGCGCCGGTGGCCCTCCAAGAGGGGACTGGCTCCCAACTTTCGTTATGAATTGCGGTCCGGGGGAAAGAACAGCTATGTGAGTGCTGGTGAGGCGTCTTTCATTTTGCGACAAGTACTAAGTGAATTTTTATGGTGGATCCTTCCTCGGTCTATTTCCCCTCTGGGGGTTTCGGTTGTTTGGGGCGGGCCTGCAGCCGGCGCGGTCCAAATAATCACTGATCTCTTCTGGAGTGCTGAAAAACTGCGTTTTACCTTCATGCTGGGGGCGGAGTTTCGCCGGGAAAAGCATGGAGTATTGGATTTGGTTTTCTTGTAATCTTCGTTTCACGGCTGTGAAAGTACGTCTTTGGGCCTGGACAGCTTGGGAGAAATCTGGGAAAAACTGAATCTTATCACCTTCGTATTGGAGCTCTCCTTTGACTCTGGCTGCTCTGAGAATGGCGTCCCGGTCCTTATAATTGAGAAGCTTTGCAGCGATGGGCCGGGGGTTTGCTCCGGGAATGGGTTTCGCATTAGGAACCCTATGGGCTCTTTCGATAACAAAGCACTTTGAGAAGATCTCTGAGCCGAACAGGTCCGTGCAAATTTTCTCCACGTATTCCTCCATTTTTAGGGTGGGTTGGTGCTCTCTGATTCCGACGATCCTTATGTTATTACACCGTGAGCGGCCCTCCAAGTCCTCGTTTTTGGCACTCACGGCCTTCATTTGCGCTTCCAGTAGGGATACCCTGGAGGTTAAGGCCGATGTCCCATCATCAAGGTCGGAAACCCTCTGTTCGACAGTGTCGAGCCTGTCAGCATGTTTATCCAATCGATGTTGGAGCAGGTCTACTTTGGAGGAAAGCGAGTCTAGTTTGCTCCCCAGGCTCCCTATCCCTGCCTTGAGGTCCAACAGAATTTCTCTGATGTCGAAGTCTTGCGTCTCCTCTTCTTCGTGGGACGGACTTGGGTTGGGTGATTGTGATCGACTGTTGGAAGAGGACGCTTTGATGGAGGGGCAGCCCTCAAAGTTCAGTTTTCTCTGTGATCTATCCGTTTTCCCCATGATCTCGATGAAAGTGAGAGATGCAGCACCGAGGAAGCGACACAGGGCAGGCCAGAAGAGCCAGCCAAGAGTCTGCTGGGTGTGTTTGTGGCAGGCTTGCCGGGGGTTCCTTGCCGCACGGTTAGGTGCACACTCTGCAAAGTTTGGTTTCGCCTCTGATTGATCTATGTTCGTATTATGTACGTGGCGACCAGGCCCCACAGAACCGCAGCGGTTGCAGGTTATGTTGACGCGCGGGAGAGCCGTGAGACCAATCCCCCTTAACGCGGGTCCTGGCGGTTATGGGGGCGCACCACGCGCTCGTACCTGGCTTTCCGTTGGCGTATGGTCTGCGGCCTCGTCGCCGCCTTCGGCGTTCTTGCTTGTTCGTTCCGGTCTTCTGGGCCCACACTGGACTCCGTGGCTTCTCAGCATTCAGCTCCTCCCTGCTTCTCAGGAGCTCAAGCGAGGCGCGGCCGGCGCTCGGGGGGGGGGGCCGCCGCTGTACACCGCTACCGCGCGGCTTCTCTGCTCTGTCCAACGCCCCCGAGCTCCGGCGCCGCACGCTCAGCACCTTTTGATGTTACAGCGGGGCTCTGCTACCTCTCGTACGGCCGTCCCGCCACAGCTCCGCCGAAGCCGCGCCGCCACCAAGATGGCAGAAGGGGGGTGGGACCTTTCTCCGGCCGTCGTTCGTGGGCGAAACCTCATGCGACGGATGAAATAGTTCCAGAGTTGTGTACAAACACGCCTTAGCTCTCGCTGGGTGTTCACAACTGCTCAGCTAGTCACCTCGGAAGAATGATATTTTCAGGATCTTTGGGGAGCTACACAGAGCTCACAGGGAAGCCGCCATCTTGGACGGCTCTCTAGCGCCCTCTTAGGGCACTGTTATGATAGGGAACCCCGTGAACAACCCCAGAGGGAGTCAGGTACAGAAGGCTACAGCCTTTAGGCCATAACCCTAGCCACATTTTAGATATTAGGGTTTCCTATTGCTAGTTGCCACACTGAGACTTGGAGATGCGTGGATGGGGAGGTGGGAACCCACAGCAGGACGACAGCGGGACGCCCTCTAGTGTATCCCAGCCCTGGTGCAATACATTCACATTCTATACATCACGTCTGAATCCCTTCTTTTTTATTTAATGTTAGTTGGTTAAAACAATAACCTTTAAAATACATATTTAACAAGAATTTTACACACATTTCATAAAAGAAAAGACAACACACTAAATTCATCCACAAAGTTAAAACACAGAGTTATTTCAACAACAATTTAAAAACTATTCAAAGGACCATTCCTAACTGTAATGATGAAGCAGACAGCAGCTGGGTTGAAGGAATTTAAATAGCCTTTATGGATCCAAAAAAAAATTATGGCTCAAGATTCTCAATTAACCTTCTTTCTTCCTCTGTGATATGGATGAACAATGAAAAGGTGACGCCTAGTCCTCGTATGCCCAGAGCGTCTCAGGTGCAGTTCTCTCTCTCTCTCTTCCAGTGTTCTGAAAGAGATTCGGAAAAACACACTCAGTCCATTATCAGTTTCACCCTTATATAGGGGTTGGGGATGTTTGGACCAATCAGGGCTGCTCTGGACTCTTTTTCCATAAATATTCCCCCAAGCCCCGCCCCCTTTCTCTTTGCCCGCGGTTCGCCATCCAGCCTCGCCCGTCAACACTGTAAACTTGCGGGTTCCTCTGCCTCCATGCAAGCTGACACAAATAAACTTTCCGGAGTGTTGTTTTTCAAACAGGCAGATGAGTAAAATGTGGAAAATGGGGAGCGGGACACGTTCCTTATCGTGGCGGCTTCTGTTACTTGATTTTGTTTGGTTGTAGTTCATGGCTGAACGGGAGACGGGTGTGTGTAAGAGACTGTATTCCCTTGCCTGAGGTTCCTTCTGGTCGGGACTTGCGGTTACACGCGATGGTTCCCTGTCAGCCATGTCCATTTCAGAAAATGACCGGTTGTGAATGAAGGGAGCGGGAACTGCTGGGTCATTACTGTTTGTCTATGTCATCAATTCGGTAGCACGCGACCAGGGAGCGGGAACCGCCGGGTCATGACAATCCGTCTCCTCGGCTCCATGTGACGCTGGGTTCAGCCCTGGAAGGTGGCGTTGCTCTTCCCCCTCTCTGTGGCTCCCTGGCGGTCTTCCTTCCTCCTGGGGTTGATTACCCGACCTTCGTTTCCCCTGCCTTTCCACCCCTTCGTCCGTTCACAAACCCCCCCACCCCGAAGAATCGAGCAGTTCGGGTCGATCCATGCTTCTGGAGAGATAATCCGGGACCACCTGGAACGATGCAGGTTTATGTACAGTCTTGAAGCAAAAAGCTTGTAGGGTGAGGAACCATCTCAGAACACGCTGGTTTGAGTCTTTTTGTATCGCCAGCCACTGTAGCGGCGCATGGTCTGTAAAGACAGTAAAAGTCCGACCCAAGAGATAATATCGAGTTTCCACAGCCCACTTAATTGCTAAACACTCTTTTTCCAGAGTGGAATAGGATTCTTCATGGGGTAGTAGTTTTCGGCTTATAAATGCCACTGGGTATAGATCTTCCTCCACTCCTTGAGAAAGAACGGCACCTAACCCAACTCCCGAGGCGTCAGTATGTAGGAAGAACTCTTTCTTGAAATCGGGGCAACACAAAACCGGGAGAACTGAAATTGATTTCTTTAGGTGGTCAAACGCCTCAAGGGCTTCCTGGTCCATGTGGATGGACTTGGTATAGGCACTTTTCAAATCTTCTGTCAAGGGTGCGGCCACTGTGGAAATAAACCTCCTATAGTATCCCACTAAGCCCAAAAAAGCCCTGATCTGCTTCCGGTTGCTTGGCATCAGTAATTTAAAAATGGCTTTTACCTTGTCTAGTTGAGGTCGAATTTTCCCACCCCCAACTAGATAACCTAGACATCGGGTCTGTTGGGCTCCTAGGGTCGTTTTTTTCAGATTGATTATTAAGCCCGCTCCGTCCAACTCTTTGATGACACTTTCTAGATGTATAAGATGTTCTTTCCAACTATTGCTGAATACAATAATGTCATCTAGGTATGCCGAACAATAAGCACTGTGAGATCTTGTTAGGGAGAATTCTCTGTTAAGGCTAATTTCCCAAACCTAGTGAGTCCCCCAGCAGCTTTGCTGGATTTTTGAGGTTTATTTTTTCTCCTGCTAAGAGTGAGACTCTTTTTCTCCCACACTTAGACATGATTTGAGATATCCTTTGACTTTGTAATGTGTTTTATGGGCTATGGGGTCTTCTACTCCATAGGGTTTCATGTATTTTTGGTAAGTGTGTTACACAGCACCCTCAGTGCTGTAACACAGGGGTGTCATAGTGACCCCCAAACATAGACTCCATACCCTGGGACTGACTACTGTCTCCCAGGGCATGTAAAGTCACCATTGACTTTACTAGTCTTAAATTGTGAACAGAACCAGTACAAACCATCATATTATGGAAGTACTGGTAGGGGTAATTAGATTGACCCTGGGTCTGTTTTTCAAGGGGGCACTGTGCAGTCCCCCCTCGTCGAGTTTCTGGCTGGTGGCAGTGGTTACCACGCGAAATATTCCAACGGAATATTTCCTATGGGATTTTCCCATTCATTTTAAACGCACCACTTTTTTGGTGCAATGTTAAAGATACCGCCGGGTTATTTATTTAATATTTATTCCCCGGTTGGGTCTTTTTGCCAAGACTCGGTTTTAAAATGGCGTTTGTGTTCGCCTCTGTAACTCCAACCCAAGTCGAGCCCTTTGTTCCACTTTTTGGCGGGCTTCTGCACAGAAGCCTCCAAAAGTGGTGCCACTCTGTCTGGGTCTACAGGATGTGTGGGAGAGGGGTTTAGGCACCCTGGACTGAGTTGCCTCGGCAACTCAAGTTGCACTCTTGTGTGATTGGCCCACTGGTGAGCCGCCCGGCTCATCACTTAGCATGTTTGAGTGACAGCTAGGACTGATGAATGGGGGTTTTCTGCATAAAAGCAGGGCTTTGGGGACTGGAACTTGAGAAGTCGCCACAGGACCAAAGAATCCGAAGAGGGAGAAGCTGAGCTGACCTGCAATGATGACACCACCGGTGGAGCCCTGCTGAACCGTTCCACCACTTCCCAACGACAGAAAAGATCTTCATCCAGGAGAGTCTTCTTCCTCTGAACTGGTGGGTGTCACGTCTCCTATGTTTTCCATCCCAAAGGTCTCTCCCGCTCACTCACTTGCAGAGGCAACTAAGACATCGAAGCAGCATCGGCGGATGAAAACACTGCCGGGCAGTCCGGGTGTCTTTCGCCCCTCCGCTTGTTGGCAGTTGCCATGGAGACTTTTTCGTGGCCAACATCGTCCCCGGTTTTCATCCTGGCACCGTACGGTGAGAGCCCCGCAACAACCCTGATTGAACTGCATCACGTGACCCGAATCACGTGACATTCCTCACGCCGCACGCTTCAGTGTTTTTCCTCATGTGACAGCCCTGAATGAGTCATAAGCACTCGAAAACACGGAAGCAGTGCCTTACAGCTGTTTCACGTGAGGTATTGGCGTTTCTTGTTACTCCTGCTGACTTCATCCTTGTTTCGACTTCGGACTGCTTCACGGACCTGCCTTTGCCCTCTCCTCGGATTCTGGAACCGCTCTTCACGACCTCGGATAACCCGACCTCGGATTGCTCAACGGATTTGATTTTTGGCTCTCTTTGGATTCTAAGTACTATTAGGCACGACCTTGGACTGCTCTTTTGGACTCCTTTGGAACTTTCCCTCTACATTGCATCCTTGGAACTTTGGACCTGTTGCTCCTGTATTTTGCACCTTGTACCTTTGGATCTTTGTCATCCTGATCCCAGGTGTTGCCTTCCTGCAAGTCAGATTGGACCCTTTTCACCTGGCCCCCGATTCACTGCTCTTCACCGCTTTGAGGGTTTTCCTGTCATCCATCGGGGTAAGCCTTATTCCAGCTGTATTTAGTTTACATTCCCATAGTCCTCTGTTTGTTTATACATTGCTTATTGCCTTACAGTGGTCTGAGGTTCTTCCGGTGTTCCCGGTTCCTGACTGACGGCTACAATACCTGTGGCCTCAAAGACTGCACAGGTAGTTGGTTATCTTGCCTGTGCGGTACTTGGGGACGGAGGTGCAATAAATCTGCACGACCATCAAGATTAGAACAGACTGTAAGGCCTTTTTGGTCGTTCTGATTATGAGCACCTCCCCCGGGGATCCCGTGACCGCTTTAATGCAAGCGGTTGTGGCCCTTAGGACCGACATGGCCGCAGCCACCACCGCCATTCACCATAGACTTGATGCCCTTCAAAGTACCCGTTACCCTTTACCCGCTGACGCCGAATTCGGCGACCCTACCCCTCCGTCCCAAACACCGGTCCCGCCACCCACGGTCCCTACCCCAGTCGTCCTTTCTACTTCATTTCCTCTTGCTGCCCCTGAACGCTACCAGGGTGACCCCAGGAAGTACCGCACTTTTTTGAATCAGTGCAAGTTACATTTTTTGTGTAGGCCCCAAGCTTTCCCTGATGCCGTGACCAAAGCAGCCTTTCTCCTTTCGCACCTATCTGGGGTGGCGGCAATTTGGGCTAACCCCTTAATGGAGAGTGATCATCCCGCCCTATACGACTTCGATCTGTTGGTTGCGGAAATGTCCAAGGTATTTGATACTAGGTATAGGGCGCAGTCTCGAGACCTAGAGTTATTGGATCTCACGCAAGGCAGACAAACCCTTATTAAATACATCACCCGCTTCAATCAATTGGCTGCTGAGACCTCATGGCCTGAAGAAAAGAAGGCAATTGTATTCTATCGCGGTCTTTGCAACAGTCTGAAAGACGCCCTGTCGGTGATCCCTGCTCTTCCTTCTGTTTTTTCTGAACTAGTGGATCTAACACTGCAAATAGACGCACGTAAGATCGAGCGTAGGGCAGAGTTAGGAGCTTCCAGTCAAATTCTTCCGACCACCTCCTCTTCTACTCCAGAACCAATGCAGGTCGGTGGGATTAGAAGCCCTATCACTCAGGTGGAACGGGAACGTCGGAGATCCGACAACGCCTGTTTTTACTGTGGAATCCATGGGCACTATGTAAAAAACTGTCCCCGTCGCCCGAAGAGACCATCGGGTTTTCAGAAGGCTCGCCCTTAAAATCGGGGGTACGGGCGGGCCCTTCCTTGACCCCCACTGGACCAACGTTTGGTCCTATCCGACCGATTGTGGTCCAGGCTTTATTGAAACCAACCGCAGATCAAGCACATTGCACTAGCACAAACACTCAATTTACCCCTGATCAAGAAAGAATACCCTGAACCGGTACAAGCGGTTGATGGTTCGAGTCTAGCTTCCGGCCCTATTGAATATCAAACCGCTCCAATGACAGTGATGATCCAAGATGTGCACCGGGAAACCTAATCATTCGATCTTATCACCACCCCTCAGTTTGGTGTCATACTGGGTATCCTGTGGCTTCGGCAACACAATCCGTTGATCAATTGGGGAACTGGACAAGTTACCTTTGAATCCGATATTTGTCAACACTTTTGCCTGACAGAACCTGAGACACGGCCCTCTCCTGCTTCTCTACTTGGGGCCATGGCCTCCTTCAGTATTGGAAACACAGGTACATCCGAAATGGTCCCACATACAGTGGGCGCCGTCGTAGCAGGGGTTCCCGTTGTTTACCAGGACTATTTCGAGGTCTTTGATAAGGGCACAGCAGAGGGTCTACCGCCACATAGACCTTACGACTGCCCCATTGATCTCATTCCTGATGCACCAATACCGAAGGGTAGGATATATTCGCTCTCTCCGCTTGAGGAGCAGGCACTCAAAGAGTATATTCAACAGGCTTTACGTTTGGGCCACATACGACCATCCAGTTCTCCGGCTGCCAGTCCAATCTTTTTCGTGCCTAAGGAGGAGGGGGACCTACGTCCTTGCATTGACTATAGACGATTGAATGCTATCACCATAAAAGACCGGTATCCTATACCCCTTATTTCCACACTATTGGATAGACTAACACGGGCATCCATATTTACCAAACTCGACCTCCAGGGTGCCTATAACCTGGTTCGCATGCACAGCGGAGACAAATGGAAGACAGCTTTCTGTACCCGTCAGGGTCTATTCGAGTACACCGTGATGCCTTTCGGTCTCTGCAATGCCCCTGCCACTTTTCAGCGTTTTGTTAACGAGGTTTTTTACGACATTCTTGATATCTTTGTCGTAGTGTACCTAGATGATATATTGATCTTCTCCTCCTCCCTTGAAGAACACATAGCCCTTGTTAAAGAAGTCCTGAAACGCCTCAAGGAGAATTCCTTGTTTGCTAAACCCGAGAAATGCATGTTCCATACTCAGGAAGTCGACTTTCTAGGTTTCCATATTACACCAGGAGGTCTATCCATGAACCAATCAAAAGTTCGCGCTATCACTGATTGGCCCGCTCCGACCACTCTCAAACAATTACAATCGTTTCTTGGTTTCGCCAATTTCTATCGGCGATTCATTGCTGACTTCTCGATTGTTTCTCCCCTCACTGCTTTAACTAGTCCCCGGTCCCCGTTCCACTGGGCCTCAGAACAACAGCAGTCTTTTGATATGCTAAAGTCCCGGTTTATCACTGCCCCTGTACTAAAACATCCCGATCCCGATTCCCCTTTTGTTGTAGAAGCGGATGCCTCCTCATTCGCATTAGGCGCAGTGCTCTCGCAACCTTGCCCGACCACAGGCCACTTGCACCCTGTGGCATTTAATTCACGGAAATTTACGCCATCTGAATGTCATTACACCGTGACTGAAAAAGAGTTGTTGGCCATCAAGGACGCATTGCAGACTTGGAGGCATCACCTTATCGGGCCAAACATCAAACTGTAGTGTACACAGATCATAAGAACCTGCAGGACCTGGCCTCTCTTAAGTGTTCTAACAGTAGGCAGGTACGTTGGCACCTGTTTTTTGCTGCCTATGATTTTGTGGTGAAACATAGACCGGGGTCTTCTCATAATAAGGTTGATGCTCTTTCTCGCTCTCCTGGGGGGGATTCCTTGTCCTTATATCCAGACACACTCCTGGGCGAGGGGAATGTTGTTTGCTTGTGCACCCCATCACCCTCCATGTTGCAGTGCATTCGACAATGGGTTTCGCTTCATCCACATGCACTAACAGAATGGGATCTGGCTTTACAGGAAGGCTTACCCTTTATACAGGGGAAATTGTTCCTGCCCACTAGTGACACTCGCAATCAGGCACTCGTTTGGTCCCATGACACAGCCATCAATGGACACCCTGGGCAACAGCGCACTCTGGAATTATTAAAGCGCTGGTGTTGGTGGCCCCTGATGAGACGCGATGTGGAACATTATGTGAACACTTGCTCCATATGCGCACAATGTAAACCGCGCAAGGGCCGCCCGTTGGGTCTTTTACACCCCTTACCCATACCACCTCGGCCTTGGCATACTGTCTCCATGGACTTTATAACTGATTTGCCCCGCAGGCAGGGATATGACACTGTATGGGTGGTTTTCGATTCTTACACCAAAAAGGCCCGTTTTATTCCCTGTTCAGGCATTCCTTCAGCTCCTTCACTAGCCCAATTGTTTTTCAAGTCTATTTTCTGTCTCTTTGGTTTACCTCAGGTCATTGTATCTGACTGGGGTCTGCAATTTATATCTTATTTTTGGCGGTCCCTCACTAAAATCCTTGGTATTGATGCTCATTTTTCTTCGGCTTACCACCCAGAAAGCGATGGCCAGACGGAGAGGGTTAACCAGGCCCTTGAACAATACCTGCGGTGCCTGACTCTTCAGTACCAGGACACCTGGTTGAACCTGCTCCATTTGGCTGAATTCGCGTATAATAACACCTGCATTCCTCCACGGGATTCTCTCCTTTTTATTCTCTTTATGGGCAGCACCCCCGTATTCTCCCACTCCCTGATTTTCCACCCACTCGACTCCTGCCGCCAATGCCTGTGCCCGCGATCTGGTTGCTGTTCACACCCAGACCATGATCCATTTGCGTGAAGCTCAGGCCTCCATGAAAAAGAAAGCTGACAGGAGGAGAACTGCGGCTCCCTCTTACCGATTGGGTGACCATGTCTGGTTGTCCACCCGCCATTTGCGGTTGCCTGGCTGCCGCAAATTGCTTCCCCGTTTCATCGGGCCCTATAGGGTGTCTGCGATCCTTAATCCGGTGGCTTTTTGTCTTTCTGTTCCATCTACATGGCGCATACATCCGGTTTTTCATACCTCCCTTCTCAAGCCCTATCCGGCCCCCACCCGGTTGGTTCCACCCCCGGCCCCGGTGTCTGTCTCCTCTCCGGATGTATTTGAAGTCAGTGCCATTTTGGGTTCCCGCCTTTGTAGGGGTCGTCTCCAGTATCTGGTGAATTGGCTTGGTTACGGTCCCGAGGAGCGTTCGTGGGTCCCTTCCGGGGACGTTCACGCTCCGCAGTTGGTTGCTGCTTTCCACCGGGATAATCCTTCTAGCCCACGGGGTCGTGGGCCTTTAGGGGGGGGCTCTGTCACGTCTCCTATGTTTTCCATCCCAAAGGTCTCTCCCACTCACTCACCTGCAGAGGCAACTAAGACATCGAAGCAGCATCGGCGGATGAAACCGCTGCCGGGCAGTCCGGGTGTCTTTCGCCCCTCCGCTTGTTGGCAGTTGCCATGGAGACTTTTTCGTGGCCGACATCGTCTCCGGTTTTCATCCTGGCACCATACGGTGAGAGCCCCGCAACAACCCTGATTGAACTGCCTCACGTGACCCGAATCACGTGACATTCCTCACGCCGCACACTTCAGTGTTTTTCCTCACGTGACAGCCCTGAATGAGTCATAAGCACTCGAAAACACGGAAGCAGTGCCTTACAGCTGTTTCACGTGAGGTATTGGCGTTTCTTGTTACTCCTGCTGACTTCATCCTTGTTTTGACTTTGGACTGCTTCATGTACCTGCCTTTGCCCTCTCCTCGGATTCTGGAACCGCTCTTCACGACCTCGGATAACTCGACCTCGGATTGCTCAACGGATTTGATTTTTGGCTCTCTTTGGATTCTAAGTACTATTAGGCACGACCTTGGACTGCTCTGTTGGACTCCTTTGGAACTTTCCCTCTACATTGCATCCTTGGAACTTTGGACCTGTTGCTCCTGAATTTTGCACCTTGTACCTTTGGATCTTTGCCATCCTGATCCCAGGTGTTGCCTTCCTACAAGTCAGATTGAACCCTTTTCACCTGGCCCCCGATTCACTGCTCTTCACCGCTTTGAGGGTTTTTCTGTCATCCATCGGGGTAATCCTTATTCCAGCTGTATTTAGTTTACATTCTCATAGTCCTCTGTTTGTTTATACATTGCCTATTGCCTTACAGTGGTCTGGGGTTCTTCCGGTGTTCCCGGTTCCTGACTGAGGGCTACAATACCTGTGGCCTCAAAGACTGCACAGGTAGTTGGTTATCTTGCCTATGCGGTACTTGGGGACGGAGGTGCAATAAATCTGCACGACCATCAAGATTAGAACAGTGGGGATAACCAGTTCGCCCTCTTTTTCGCCTTCCTGGATCGTCTCGTGGTTGAATCGCCCGTGCCAAGCACCCCGGCGGCCGGATAGCCACGCTTCACCAGTACCGCGAATAAAAGAGTAGTACCTTTTAACCGGGAAACTCAGCGGCTGGTTTCTTCCCTGGCAGTGCAACGACCCCCAGCTTTCCTCCACGTCGAGATCTTCTCTTCCCCTGGACGAGGCACCGACTTGCACCCGCTGCCAGGAACAACTGCCCCCGCTGGAGCTTTCTCACCATTTCATGTACTGTGTCCCGCCTGGTCTCCCTTGCAACAGACTGTTCAAGGTGTCCCGTAAATCCTTGACTCTCTATCCTGGGGTGACCTGGGACCTGCTAACTAACTTTTTCTGAAATGAACCAACCCTTTTTGAACTATCTGCAAAGACCTTTTAAAGTACTATTCAACTGTGTGATCTTGGACACATTCCGCCTTGCTCTCTCCAAGAGTGGGCCTGGCTTATGACTTTCTTGCTCCTCAGTAGACTCTGCCTTTTCTGACTTGCTCTGGTTCTCTTAAAGTGTTGGTATTGTGTATTTTCCTAATTCTGCCTTTTTCCCTCCCTTTTTAACTAACTTATTGGCGTGCCATCTTAGGTTAAGCGCTCACCTCTGTCTGCAAATAAGTGGTGTTTTAACTAAGACTTGTTCAATAAGTAATCAGGAATGTATATATATTGATAGTGACTGTGTTTGAACTTGCTTGCCATATTAGTGTTAGTGTATTTTACAAGTGTGTTTTTAAATAAATAATGATATACTTTTATACCCAAGCTCTGGTCAGTGTTTGCTTGTGCTACTGTATTTTGGTACCTATCTTGTATACTCTATATACTGTCTAACTCTTCTTGAGAGAAGTCTGGCTGCTCAGTCACAGCTACCAGGTAAATCTGGGTGGTACAGACTGCTACCAATTGGGTTTACTGCCAACACCTGTAGTCCTAAGCCTTTTGCAATGGTCCCTAAGGGAACTGCACAGGTTTCTGCCTAACACTGGTGGCAGCGGTGGGATTTGTATCGAGTAGACATTTTAGTGTGCTTATAGATACCTTAGTGCAACTAACCACAAAGCTTAGCACTAAAAAGTTTATTTTCTAACCTGTCAACTATGGAAAGTTATAGAGGGTCATTCCGAGTTGGGTGGTAAGGGAAAATCGATGCCGGTAAAGGACTACCGGCATCGTTTCCCGTTACGGCCCATTCTGACCCACCAGACCGTTATTTACGGCGCCGTAAAGTACGAAGCCGTAAATAGCGGTTTAGTGGCGCGCGCCCGACATGCCATGCCGAAAGTAGCGGCATGGCGTAAACCGGAGCTGATCCCAAGTAAAGCGGACATGGAAAAAAACGGCCTACACAAGACCGCAAAGTACCTTACCGCCATGGAGTAAATACCGGCATCGCCGGGAAGGTGTTAAGAACCCTGAGCAGTGTTTTCAAGAGGAACAGGTGCACTCAATCAGCACAGGTGGAGGCAATGGAGTATGGCACAGCACAAAAGGAGCACACCCACACACCACACCCCCTCCCACACCAAGATGATACCAATTGTAGCTGCATTCCTGGAGCTGGAGGCCCTGCTTGCAAGGCAGCAACTACAACAACAGCAACAACAACAACCACAGCCCCCACCACAGAGGATACACAGGAGGAGAAGGAGGGTGAGACAGGCCCAGCATGCCCTACCGGTGCAGCCACCATTACCACGCCGGCAGCCCCCAATCCCCCGCATCAGAGCCACCCCCTTCAGCCTCACACCAGAGCAGATCCACACCCTGTACCGGCTTGACCGGGACACCATTACCACCATAGTGGCCCTGATACATGACGATATAGTGAGCCGCATAGAAATCAGCACTGCCATCCCCCCTCTACTGAAGGTAGTGTCTGTGCTCCACTTCCTTGCCACAGGCACCTACCAGCATACAGTGGGGCACATGCATGGCATTTCACAGCCCATATTTTCCCGGATACTCAACCAAGTGCTGGATGCCCTCCTCAACCACACAAGGGACTACATATCCCTACCCCGGACTCCCCAGGAGATATATGACACCAAAGTTGCCTTACATGCACTGGCAGGCATGGCAAATTGCATAGGTGCCCTCGACTGCACCCACGTTGAATTGGTGGTCCCGCATGCCATGGAGGTCCCGTATCGCAACCGCAAGCAATAACACTCCATCAACGTCCAGATGGTGTGTAATGCCAATAAAGCCATCACACATTGCAATGCCCGATACCCCAGATCAACTCATGACTCCTTGGTCCTGCGGAACTCAACACTACCACGCTACATGGAGCGACATGCTGGACGACGTGCCTGGCTGCTTGGTGAGTAACCTGAATGGGCCATGGCAGTGCATTGGGGCTGTGTGTAGGTTGTCTGCATACTCCACCTGGGTGTGAAAGGGGGGGGGAGATGCATACTCCACCTGGGTGGGAAAGGGGGGGGGAGATGCATACTCCACCAGGGTGGGAAAGGGGGTGGATGCATACTCCACCTGGGTGGGAAAGGGGGGGGAGATGCATACTCCACCTGGGTGGGAATGTTCACGCCAGTGCACGATGTGCACCTCACAGCACACTGTGCCCCAAGGCAAGTGACACGGCACATGACCACATAACCACACAGTGATGAATTCGAGCCGACACCTAACACTACATGACTAACAGGAAACCTGGCCAGATACCACAACACATGCACCACTCATCGGCGGCCCTTACACACCGTAGGGGCATCCTGCACCATGCAGTGCAATAGCACCATGTCGCTGACTCCTGCATCTCAACACATAGGACAGTCATCCCTGGGAGTGCATAGAAGTGAGTCTAACAGGGATCCTACAGCGTGTCACTGGTCCTGCACCCCCATAGGATTGCTGCAAGTCACCATGGTAGGGATCCGTGCAGAATGACGAGTATGCTACCAACTACAGCCAACACCCCCTTTCACCAAGTCTCGCACAAGACATCAATGAATGCAGTCCAACACTGCTGCATGCATATACGATGCACATGCAACAAGACGTGAGTGCACACCATGACCCATCAGGGAGAAGCTACCCCCTCCATCATTCCATTGCACATGACACATAGCCGGGCCAGTAATGGGGTGACTGTATCCTGGGACATGTGTGTATGGCCAGCAATCACCTGCGGCCATGTAAGACTAGTACAATTCTCCACTATGAATGCACAAACACTTACCTTCATTCCACTCTCATGCAGGTGATGCTGGCTACCCTTTGAAGCCGTGGCTCATGACCCCGGTCCGCAACCCACAGAACAGGCACGAGGAGGACTACAATAGATCCCATACCCATACACGGGTGGTGATAGAGCAGACCTTCGGCCTGTTGAAGGCACGATTTCGTTGCCTCAGCCGGTCGTGTGGGGCACTCATCTACAGCCACGAGAAGGTGTCCAAGATCACCATGGCATGTGTAATGCTGCACAACATGTGCATCCTTCGGAACGTGCCACTGCCCCCTGACGTGGAACTGCTACCACCAGATGATGATGAGGGGCAGGAGGAAGGAATGGCAGGACAGCATCACGGTGCCGATGCACAGGAGGGACGTTCCGTGCGGCAATCATTGATTGGACACTATTACTGACTCACAAGTCAGCTGAGGGTGTGAGGATGACAGGACATTGGGCACTGGGTGTGGGGATACATGTACACCATGCACTGTGAGACATTAAAAGACACATGCATAATGATCAATGTCCACTCTGTTTTTTAGGGATGATCAACCAGTGTATTGAATAATAATGTAGAAACGTGTACAACAAAACCTCCACCCTCCCCCCCTCCCCCTCCCCCCAACTCCCACACACACTCTCACCCCCCTCCACCTCCCCCCCAACTCCCACACACACCCTCACCCCCCTCAAGCTCCCCCCCAACTCCCACACACACCCTCACCCCCCTTCACCTCCCCCCACAACAACCCCACAATAGTCCCATCAGTGCAACATAGGCCACATGTGTGTGGCAGTATGGTCAATGTGCACTCCCAGAGCCAGGGGGATCCATGTCGTGGTGGCGCAATGTACGCAGTGACCGGCGGACAGGGCTGGTCTGCGTGGAGGAGCTTTGGGAGGGTGGGTACTCCCACTCGGGCTGTGGTCTGGGGGGTGCTGCCTCCAGGGCATCTGCGATCCGGCCCAGCCCCTCACAGAGCCAGTTTGTGCTCGCAGTGATCACCTCGCCCAGAGCCTGAAGGTCATTGTGCCACTCCAACCTTGAATCGCGGTTGTCCCGGATGAACTCCTCAATCAGGCCTGTGAGGTGCTGGGAGCGCACTGCATCCATGGGCGGTGTGGCCGATGTGCTTGGCAGGCTTGGTATTGAGCCTGCAGCCCTTTCGGGACTTCCTGCAGGGGAAGTGGATCCAGAACAGGCAGGTGGTACTCCTTGGCCTGTGAGCCCTGGGGTGTCACTCTCCCCGGAGTCGCTGTGTGCCACCTGGCTGTATGATGGAGTGTCTGGGCTATGTCCAATGTCATTGGGTTCCTCCACGTTGGCCACAGAAATTGATGTGGGGCTGTCTGGCACATCGAGGAGGCACATGGCAGCATTCTCCCCTGCCACACTGGACTCCTCAGAGTGCACCGTGGGGTATGTGTCCGGCGGCACTGCAGGCATGGGTAGGGGTGCGGGTGGGGGTTGTGCACCCTCCATGGGGGTTGCTGGAGCAGGTGGTGTTGCATGTGTTTTCTTCCTGCTTGCAGGTATACGGTGTCCCCTGGCTCTGCCCCTGGAGGTACTGGCCCGGGTGGCTTCCTGGTCCTCACTTTCATGCCCGCTGCCTGTGGGGGGGAAGAGAGAGACGGCATGAGCAATGATTTGGGGGTCAGCATTTCTTCAAGCCTATGGTATCACAATGGGATTGCAGCGTTTTGTTGACATTTGGGTGGTGAGTGGGACAGTGATCTGGGCTTGGGTGGAAAATGCATGCAGATGTCTGGGTCACTCATGTTGGCGGAGTACTGTGGTGACTCACATTGACAGCCTCTTTGTGTGGTATGGCCAATATGGGTTGCAGCCTTGCACCTGACATCAGCCTGGGTCCCACTTGTTACGGCATGATTTCATTGGGGGGGGGCGGTTCCCATACATGATGTGACAGCTTGCCCAGCCCTTGGCAGTGCCTTACATTAGGAATGCATTTACTGTCTTGACTCATGACACTCACCTCCATCAGCGGATGACGGAGCACTGCACTCCATTCGCAAACCCCTTCTATGGCTTCTGTGCCCATCATGTCCGCACACGTTTCCTCCCAGGGCATCATTTTGATGGGAGAAGCTGGGCCTCCTCCTGTCTCCAGGGCCTGACTTCGGTTGGCCGATAGGATGGTCGCACCCTGAGACGGAGGTCATCCCACCGTTTCCTGCAGTCCTTCGTGGTGTGGGGGGTGTTTCCTACGGCGCTCACCCTCTGTGCAACCAAGTCCCAGATCTCCTTCTTCCTGACGACGGTGGGCCTACGCATGTCACTGCTGAATACTATCTCTGCATGTTTGTGCAGAGTGTCCACCAGCACCTTGAGCTCGTCCTGTGTAAAGCGCTCCTTCCTTATGCGGGCGGCACCCTTTTTCAGTGCTTTCGGCATGATGCTGGTCTCTAATGTCTATTTTTCCGATCCAAATATGCCTCCGGGTCATGTAAGAAGAGGATGGCAATGGATTGTGTTTTTAAAGATGGCCGCCGCGCTCCTTCCCGTTCCTGTGCGATGATGTAATTTCCGTATCCGTTAATTAGCGGTGACCGTAATTTACGGTATCCGTAAATTACGGTCACCGCTAATTACGGACGGCGAAGCTTCGATGGCGGTGTTGTTAAGAACGTCTCGCTTCATGCCGGTAAGGGGTTTAACGGGCCCTTTAGCGGTATGCCGCTAGGGGATTTACCGGCATGGCGGAAAGCTCATGCCCGCGAGGTCGGAATAGCCTGTAAATAGCGGCGTGGTACCAGATCGGACTCGCTCTTTCCGCCATGCCGGTAAAAACAAATACTTACTGCCAACCTCGGAATGACCCCCATAGTCATTAGTCCATTGCTACAAAAACTGCTGATTGTTTAAGAGTTCTCTGTAAGCATAAGAATCTCCTGACTAAAGGCAAGAAAATGGAGCTAATAGAAAGGTTGTTAGCAAACCAAAGTCTGGATGGTGGTTCAGAGGAACCTACCACTCCAGCAAATGTAGAAAACAGTAATGATATTGATATTGATCCAAGTATTGATAATCTTGAGTCAGAACCAGAAGAGGAGGGTGAGGATGATGTAGTTGTCCCCCCTAGGCCTCTACCTGCTCTGCCAGCTGTACCTACTGGACCTTTGCCAGGTCCCACATTTAGTCCTCAATATCTGAAACTAGAGAAAATGAAACTTGAATTGGAGTTTAAGAAACTTAATACTCAAGCAGAACAAAGACACCAAGAACTGAATCAAGAACTAAGGCTCAGGGAAATGGAGCTCAAGCATGAGCTAGAGATGAAGAAATTGTCTGTTGAAAATGCTTCTCTCTCCAGATCCTCTAGGAGTTCCAGTCCCAAAAGACCCCGGATGCCTAAAGAGCTTGTGGGTATGTATGAGCCTAAGTTGGATGTGTTGGATTGGTTGAGTTTGTTTGAGTATAATCATGGGCTCCAGAAAATCACAGGAAATGAGTTACTTTCCTGGTTGTTCTCTAGGCTCCCCCCTGTTGCAAATGATGTGGTAATGGAGTTGGGGGAGGAGGATAAGAAGGATTATGAATGTGTGAAGCTAGCTTTGATAGCTAGATTTGGGAAGACCCCTTCCCAGTACCTTAAGAGGTTTAGGACCCTCAAAAAGCATGATGGTACCCCTTGGGCTACCTGGGTGAGTGAAAGTTTGAAGAACTTAGAGGGATGGATTAAGGGTTACAAGGTGAACACGTATGAGGGAATGAAGAATCTTGTGATTTTGGAGTCAATTTATGATGCCTGCTCTCCTGAGTTCAGACAGCACTTGGCTGATTCAAAGGAATTAGATTCCAGGAAACTAGCTAAGGCTGCTGACTTGTTGGTCGCCAACAGGGCTACTCACAAGGACTCTGGGGTAACTCAGAAAAAGGATGAGGGAAAGCAGCCACCAAAAGGGAACCAAGAGATTTCGAATACCTCCCAAACCAAAGAGGGCCCCAAACAACAAAATAACCAGGGTAAGTCCCAGGGTAAACCACAACAGGCTAGTGTACCTTCTGGTCAACAACCAGAAGGAGTGTTAGGACACTTACCTGGCCTTCTCGCCGCATCCGTTCCCGGACGTGGCGGTTCTACCCCTGTTACCAGCTTGGGAAGCGTGGCTGTGGGCAGCGGGTCGGCGCTCGCTTGCGTGCGCGAGCCCCGCGGGTAACCAGGAACGGGCAGGCAAGCTTGTGTTCCAAGCCTTGTTCCGGTGCCCGCTCGGCCATCGCGCATGCGCTGTCCCGCTAGCGGTCCACGCCTCGCTTTCGTGCTGGACGCTGTAAATAGCGTCCAGCCCTCTACTGTTCGCGTCTTAACGCGGTTTGTCCCCACTTACCGTCGCTTGGTGCCTCGCATCAGGTCCCTGCTCCTTGGTTCCTGTTTCCTTGTCCCGACTACGGGCTGCCTTACTCCTGCTACCCGCCAGTTCCTCTCCCTTCCCTGGGTCCAATTCCTTTGGGATTAGCTCCCTTGGCTCCGTGGCTCTTAGGAGGTTGGGGGGGGGATTCCCATCTTGGCCTTCTCCCTCTCTTTGGGTCTCCCTGTTCCTGGGTCCATTCTCTCTTCCTGACCTCCTTGTTTGCCTTGAACTTCTTGTTACTTTGGCTCTGGGTGCCAGCCCTCCGGATTATCAACTGCCTTGGTGGATCGTGCTGAAGACCTCTTGTCCTCCAGTTGTGTCTTTCTACCGGACCGCACCAGCTCAACCTAGTCACCTCCCTGTCAGTGCTTGCACTGTCCCGACGTCACTGTAATCCACAGGGAGGTGAGCCAGTGGCGTTGGGAGGTGATTCCAATCCATCCCTGTTCCATTAGGGTTGGGTCGGGGTCGCTTCCTAGCGTTGCGATATCTACATTCGGTTTGGGAACTACCAGTCTGGCGTCACCAGTGAGACCAGCAACTGAAACCCCAGGTACGCAGCGCTCCAGAGACGCACAGCTTAACAGATTAAGACGCCTAACAACCAGCTCTGGTTCTGTAATGGAAGACTCCGAAGAATTGAGGAATGAGATCAGGGCCCTACGCGCCGAGATGACCGTACTGCATCAGGAAAATGTGGCCTTACGTCAGCTGGTGGCTCAAGGGACTCACCCCGGTACCTCCGCAGAGTCTGTGATGGCTCAGACCACCCCGATAAAGTTCGACGGAGACCCCAGACGGGTAGCTGAATTCTGCAATCATTGTAGGATACATTTTTTGTGCCGTCCTACACATTTCAACCAAGATAAGGCTAAGATTGGGTATGTTTTGGGGAATCTCACCGGAAACGCATTGGCCTGGGCCACTCCTTTGGTGGCTGCCGAGAGTCCAGTCCTGGAAGACTTTGTGGCCTTTGAGAAGGCTTTTCTGGAAGTATTCCGGTCTCCCAACCTTGCCGCTGCTGCGCAAAATCAGCTCATGGACCTGAAGCAAGGATCCAGTGATATAATCGCCTACATCAGCCGTTTTCGTCAGCTGGCCACCGATTCACTATGGCCTGAGATTACTCAAAAGACCCTTTTTCGTAGGGGGTTGAGAGATGAATATAAGGATGAACTCCTCCATATACCAGAACCCGAAACCCTGCAAGCATTACAAGAACAAGTGATGCGGATTGATCACAGGTTGTCGGAGAGAAGGGGTGAGAGGCGCCGTTTAGAAAGGACGGTTTCAAGATTCGTCCCAGTACCAACCAAAGCATCTACCTGGTCTGAACCAAACCCTGAACCAATGCAACTAGGAGCGGTTAGAGGCCCCCTATCTGATGCCGAGAAGAAACGTAGGCGTGACCTACGGTTGTGCCTGTACTGTGGGGCCTCTGGTCATTATCTCAGTGCTTGCCCATCAAGGCCGCTCCGAAGGTCAGAAAACTGAATGGCCTGTCGTCCAGGGGTAAGGCGACGATGGGCCCCTCTCCTTCTACAGTCCTTCCCGATACGGTACTGGTTCGGCAACCCGTGCAATCAGTCGTGCTTATGGTCTTAACGCTCCGGGTCTCTTGGTCAGGAAGAGAACCCATAGGGGTGCTTGGATTATTGGATTGCGGAGCCTCTGGAAATTATATGGACGCTGATTTTGCCATCAGGAATGGTATCACTTTGATCGAAAAGAACTGCGCTTCAGTGGTGGAAGTTATTGACGGTACCCCGTTGTCTTCGGGTCCGGTCCATCAACATTCCGAGACACTAGGCTTATGGATTGAAGAACATCATGAACAGATCTCTTTGGATATCATCAAGACTCCCTCTTATCCGATCATCTTAGGGCTGCCGTGGTTGTTACATCATAACCCCAACATCAACTGGCAGACTCGGACCTTGGTTTTCAGCTCTGAGCGTTGTGTGCAGGACTGTTGCCATGTCGGTTCTTCTCCAACGCAATCATCAGTCGCCACCCAGACTGAAGGGGTTGGTGTGCCACGCTTACTCTCTGTTTCTTCTGTTCCTTCTGTATATGCTGGCTTTCATGAGGTTTTCTCTGATCCTAAGGACATACCCTTACCACCTCATAGACCTTTCGATTGTGCCATCGACCTGTTGCCAGACGCTGTGATTCCACACGGCAAGGTGTACTCCTTGACCGCTCAAGAAAGGGAGGTCTTGCAGGAGTATCTCGATGAATGTCTTCAGAAAGGGTATATTGCCCCTTCTAATTCCCCGGCAGGATTCCCGCTGCTCTTCGTAAAGAAAAAGGAGGGCACCCTGCGCCCGTGTGTTGATTATCGCCAACTAAACGACATTACACGAAAGGACAGATACCCGCTTCCCTTGATTCGATCCATCTTGGAATCTTTACGTGAGTCAAGGATGTTTTCCAAGTTTGACCTCTGTGGAGCCTACCATTTGGTACGAATAAAGGCCGGGGACGAGTGGAAGACGGCCTTCAAGACCCCAAGCGGGCACTACGAATACAGAGTTATGCCTTTCGGGCTATGTAATGCCCCTGCTGTCTTCCAGCGTTTAATGGATCACATATTCTCCGACTTAATCGGGACCTCAGTCTGGGTATACTTGGATGACATATTGGTGTTTTCAAGAAATCTCGAAGAGCACATTGTCCAAGTAAAGGAGGTACTCCGGCGGCTACATGTGAATAACCTTTACGCTAAGCTTGAGAAATGTCATTTTCATCAGGACCATATCGAATTTCTTGGGTATGTGATCAGTGCGTCGGGTATACACATGGATCCAGCCAAGGTTCGTGCTATCCTAGGATGGAAGGTTCCCAGCGACAGGAATTCTCTTCAACGATTTCTTGGTTTCATTAATTTCTATCGGAGATTCATTCCGTCTTTCTCACTGCTGTCTGCGCCTTTAACCTGTTTGACCAGCAGTAGGAGAACCTTTGTTTGGGGGCACGATGCTGCCGCCTCTTTTGAGCAACTAAGGAAGGCCTTTAGCTCCGCGCCTATCTTACACCATCCCCAAGAAGACCAGCCGTTCATCGTGGAAGCCGACTCTTCGGATTTTGCTGTGGGAGCCGTTCTGCTTCAGATGGATCCGAGCGTTGGAATGGAGTTTCCTGTGGCCTACTATTCCAGAAAACTCACGGCTAGTGAACGGAACTACCCCATTATCGAGAAAGAACTACTGGCAATCAAAACCGCCTTTGAGGAATGGCGCCATCACCTTCTTGGAGGACGTTTTCCAGTTGAGGTACGCACTGACCATCGAAACCTGCAATTTCTACGTTCCTTACAGTGTCGGACCTCCCGCCAAGCACGATGGGCCTTTTTCTTCTCACAATATGATTTCCGTATCACCTATGTACCCAGTAACCGTAACGTGAAGGCGGATGCTCTTTCCCGTTCTTTGGCTGCTGATGTGCAACATGAGGGACGGGACCTGCCTGTAATCGCTCCCAAGCATTTCCTACTGGCCGTGCCGTCGTTCCTGCAGAGGGTGGTACAAGCTACTCCGTCGGACTCTTCTCGGGATACATTGGTAAGACGTCGCCAGCTTAGGGAGAAGGACGGATTGCTCTTTTTCCAGAACAAGTTGTACCTACCCACGGATGAGCTTCGCAAGACAATCCTACAGAGTTTTCACGATTCCAAGATTGGGGGTCACCGTGGTATATGGTCTACGCAGGAGCTCGTTTCCCGGCATTTTTGGTGGCCTAAATGGACCTTGCAAGTCAGACGATATGTGGAATGCTGTCCCATCTGTGCCCAGGTCAAGGTTCCGCGCCTGAAGGCTGTGGGTCTTTTACATCCTGTGGAAACACCACCTTTTCCTTGGCATACAATTGCCACTGATTTCATTGTCGACCTTCCGCCCTCCGAAGGACATACCTGCATCATGGTCGTCGTTGACTGTTTCACCAAGATGGCCCACTTCATACCCTTCCCTGGACTTCCCACGGCTGCCCTAGTGGCGCGTGCCTTTTTACACTGTGTATATCGCCTGCACGGATTGCCTGTTAAGATTATCTCCGACCGTGGTTCCCAGTTCGTCTCTTCCTTTTGGGGTCGATTGTGCCAGCATCTGGGCATCCGGAGGGCTCTCAGTTCTGGATACCATCCCCAGACCAACGGGCTGACAGAAAGGACGAACCAAACGTTGGAGCAGTACCTCCGTTGTTTTGCCAATGCCTCCCAGACTAATTGGATGTCGCATCTCGACATGGCCGAAGTTGCGTACAACAATGCGGTTCATTCTGCAACTGGACTAAGTCCTTTTTTTTGTACTTTTGGCCTTCATCCCAGACTGCTGCCTTTCACTCCAGTGCTACCAAGTAATGTTCCTTCGGCGGATCACCTTGTTACCGAGATCCAGGATCTACAGCGTCGAGCGGCTGGTACCCTGGCCAAGGCACGTGAGGCCATGAAGAGACAGGCCGATAAACGCCAGAGCCCTGAGCCACCGTTCCGGGTGGGTGATCTTGTGTGGTTATCCTCCAGACATTTGCCTGCACGTAACATACCCTTGAAACTAGCCCCCAAGTATTTGGGTCCCTTTCCGATTGTCAGGAGGATTTCTTCGGTGGCTTTTGAACTCAAGTTGCCTGAATCCTGGAGGGTCCATCCTGTTTTTCATGTGTCTCTTTTGAAAGCTTATCTTCCTGATCCCTTCCATCGTGCCTGCCCCCGGCCCGCTTCTATTGATGTGGGTGGTCTCCCTGAATTTGAGGTGCAGGAGATTTGCGATTCCCGTCTCTTCAGGGGTAAATTGCAGTATTTGATTGACTGGAAGGGCTATCCTGCCAGTGATCGCACTTGGGAGCCTGTTGGGAGCGTTCATGCCCCTCGTTTGGTTAGGGAGTTCTATGCCCGTTTTCCTTGGAAGCCAGGTTCTTCTGGCCTTTCCGGAGGGGGGTATGGTGTTAGGACACTTACCTGGCCTTCTCGCCGCATCCGTTCCCGGACGTGGCGGTTCTACCCCTGTTACCAGCTTGGGAAGCGTGGCTGTGGGCAGCGGGTCGGCGCTCGCTTGCGTGCGCGAGCCCCGCGGGTAACCAGGAACGGGCAGGCAAGCTTGTGTTCCAAGCCTCGTTCCGGTGCCCGCTCGGCCATCGCGCATGCGCTGTCCCGCTAGCGGTCCACGCCTCGCTTTCGTGCTGGACGCTGTAAATAGCGTCCAGCCCTCTACTGTTCGCGTCTTAACGCGGTTTGTCCCCACTTACCGTCGCTTGGTGCCTCGCATCAGGTCCCTGCTCCTTGGTTCCTGTTTCCTTGTCCCGACTACGGGCTGCCTTACTCCTGCTACCCGCCAGTTCCTCTCCCTTCCCTGGGTCCAATTCCTTTGGGATTAGCTCCCTTGGCTCCGTGGCTCTTAGGAGGTTGGGGGGGGGGATTCCCATCTTGGCCTTCTCCCTCTCTTTGGGTCTCCCTGTTCCTGGGTCCATTCTCTCTTCCTGACCTCCTTGTTTGCCTTGAACTTCTTGTTACTTTGGCTCTGGGTGCCAGCCCTCCGGATTATCAACTGCCTTGGTGGATCGTGCTGAAGACCTCTCGTCCTCCAGTTGTGTCTTTCTACCGGACCGCACCAGCTCAACCTAGTCACCTCCCTGTCAGTGCTTGCACTGTCCCGACGTCACTGTAATCCACAGGGAGGTGAGCCAGTGGCGTTGGGAGGTGATTCCAATCCATCCCTGTTCCATTAGGGTTGGGTCGGGGTCGCTTCCTAGCGTTGCGATATCTACATTCGGTTTGGGAACTACCAGTCTGGCGTCACCAGTGAGACCAGCAACTGAAACCCCAGGTACGCAGCGCTCCAGAGACGCACAGCTTAACAAGGAGGTCAGAACAAGCCACCCTTTCAGAGAGCATTTGGAGTATGCTATGTCTGTAAGGCAACTGACCATATCAAAGGAGATCCCAGATGTAAGGGTAAGCCTGCAGGGATCAGCACAGTCTCCTTAGCCTTTACTCCTGAGGAGGAAGTCCAAATGGCTAGTGCTCACTTTGAAGTCTTTGCTGAAGAACCTTTGGGTCTTCAAGCAAGTGTAACAGTAGAGACCATGGGTCTAGTTAGTGATCAGAATAGGAGTGTGTACAACTCCATACCAGCAAACTCTAAAGTTTATTATATGGATAGTGTTCTTGTCAATGGCCAGGGTACTCCTGCCAGGCAAGACTCTGGGGCCAGTAGAACAGTAGTGTATGAAAGCTTTTTCAGTCCTGAGGATGTTGCTAGGGCACCCAAAGGTCCCACTAAGATGTCTGGAGGCCCTGTCCAAATGGTTCCAATTCTACCAGCCCTCATTCAGTGTAATAACATGACAGTGAGGATTCCTGTTAGTGTTCAGACTGAGGTGCCTGGGAGAGTCCTGTTGGGGAATGATCTAAGAAATCTCGTGAGTAGTATCCAGTACCCCCAGGCCTCCCAATATGGAGACCCAGAACCAAACCAAATTGGCTAGAGAGGCCACCTTAGGGAACCACTCTAAGCATGTGGGAACCTCTACCGAGAACCCCACTACAAGCCCTGGTGTGGTAAGTTGACCACTGACCTAGGCAAATTTCAGGCTAAAATGTTAGGGAAATGGGAGCCCGAACCAAGCTCCATCATTATTCCCCCAGTTTTAGAGTCTGTGACTCCCCCTGCTTCTGAGGAAGAGGTGGATAGACCAACTGAACCCCTAACTAGGCCTAAGAGAACTGGTAATTCTCAGTGCTGGTGGAAAACCAGAAAAGAAAAGTCTAAGGCCAAAAACCTTCAGACTGTTGGACCTTCTACTGAAGACTCCAACTCCAATCCTAAACTTGGGAGTGAAACTCCTAAAGTAGGTAAGGGTAGATCTAAGAGGAAGGAGAAGCATGTACCTTGTTCATCTCCCTCCCCTCCAACCCAGAGGCCCAAAACCCAACCTTCTCCCAACAGAGAGGTGGTGAGGAACTCTGGAGGCCCCTCTAGATCTAAGGGAATCCTTTATAAGGGCCCCCCTGGAAAAGCCTAACACAGGTTCAGAAGTTGTACCAACCTCTGAGGGACTGGTCAACCAGATCCCCTATAGTTTTAAAAAGACTGATGTTCCTCAAAGGGTTTGTAGGTCATATAGCTTACAAAGAAAAACCTTTGATTTGACCATAGAACATAGGTCAGGGTGTCACCACCAAAATGCTGATGGTCTCTCTAGGATGTATGTCATCTACTAGAGGTATGAGATTCATCCAGGATAGGATTAAATCCTCCTGTCCCTTAATCTGGGGGGGGGGGGGCGAGTGTTAGGGAGAATTCTCTGTTAAGGCTAATTTCCCAAACCTAGTGAGTCCCCGAGCAGCTTTGCTGGATTTTTGGGGTTTATTTTTTTCTCCTGCTAAGAGTGAGACTCTTTTCCTCCCACTCTTAGACATGATTTGAGATATCCTTTGACTTTACAATGGCCCTCATTACGACCCTGGCGGAAAGTGACTGACCGGACCGCCACAGCATAAATAGCGTTTCCGCCATTGCACGATGGAGCAAAGTGCGGCCCATTCCGACCCATCGGGCACGAGCACCACGCCATGGCGGAAGTGCAAAGTCCGCGATGGCGGAAATGACCCCAAAACGGCCCACACCGCCGCCGTACGGCGCCCTAGGTGCAATACCGCCACCCATCATAGCGGACACCGCAGTGAGCGCCAACCATAAAGTACGGCGACCGTAAATATACGGAAACGGAAGTAAAAACATGTGCCCGGAACGGGAAACAACACCCCGTACACCTATAAAACCACTAAATACACACAACCACTAAAAACACCACCCTGAGACACATCCCAACCCGTCATCCACCCTAGTGAAACCAAGAAAAATGGGAAAAGTAGCGAAGAAAGCGTGCGACCGCAAGCGGCAGGTCCACTTCTCCCGTGAGGAACTCACCGTGCTAACAGAGACCCTCCAGGAGAATGCCGCCACCGTCTTCTCCACGCAAATGACCAGGACGGCACTTGCCAACAAGAAGGCCATATGGGCCCTGGTGGCACAGCGGGTAAGTGCGGTGGGGACCGCACCCCGCAACCCACAGCAATGCAGGAAGCGGTGGGACGACCTGCGGATACGCGTCCGTAGCATACTTTCTGCCAACCGCAACATTGCCACAGCCACCGGGGGAGGGTCGGAATCACCCATCAAGCTGACCCCCTGGGAAGAAATCTGTGCCTCCACCATCGGAATGGAGAGCATAGAGGGAGTCGGAGGGATGGAGAAAGGAGTGCAGACATCCGGAGAATCAGGTAGGTGGCCCAAATAAAACAATGCCAAAACCACAATGTACAATCATGTGAAGTACCACGTGCCCACATAGTGCAACAGAAACACATGGCCAGGAGAACGTCCACACACATTGGCCTGATAGCGCACTTTAAAACCACAATAAATACATAAATAATTAAAAACCCCAATAACACCCACTACACGTGCAGCAGGCACACCCTAACTGCAGGCTGCCAAACAACTGCACCCTCACTCCACACACAAATGAAAGCACCTCCAAGGCCCCGACCCAAATCACCCTCAGGTACCACCCCAATGCATGTGATACATTGCCATTCCAATTCCCACAGACCCATTAATAACGCTCGCCCTCCTTTACTCCACCACAGGGTCCGATCCAAACGACGAGCTCCAGGACACCCCTACCAGCACACCTGCAAAGAGGGCCAAGACCGACAGCCAAAGACCCTCCACCTCAGCTGCACGCATCAAGACACGGCAGCAGCACATATCAAGTGGCAGCACACAGGAGGGAACATCAACAGGCACCCCAGCAGCCAGCATGCCCACAACACCACCACCACAGGTCCCCCCAATGGATGCCACAGAAGGTACTGCCTCTGGTGGCAGCAGCACCATAGGTGACACCCCATTAATGGCAGCATGCTCCGACACAGAAGACGGGGATGTCGAAGTCAGATCCATCCATGACCTGTCCCAATCCCCCTGTCTGTTCCATCCCGTACACCATGAGGATACCACGCAGGGGCACCCACAAGACGACGACTGGCCATCCCCCACAAGCCCTGTGGCAGGGCAACATGAGGTGAACAGCCCCTCTGTGACACCACCGCAAATGGCCATGGCCCAGCAGAGGCAACAGTCCCTCGACCAGTTAATCGTGCAACAGCAGCAACTGGCCACGCTCCTCAAGGACCATGCCGATGGATGTGGGGGCACTAAGGCAGACATAGAAACATCAACTGAGACACTTAGGGCACAAATCGAGAGTAGCACCGAGAGCCTGAGAGTCCAAATGGAGAGAAGCACCGAGAGCCTGAGGGGGGAACTGCATGCGACGTCCAAAGACGTATGTGCCAAACTTGCCGCAGTGCGCCGTGTGCTCACTGAGCTCTCACAAACCCTTAGGGACATGCATGGACGTGAGCAGGCAGAGACATCATCCGTTGCAAGTTCCGTCCAGGGCAGCCCCCAACGTAGATCTGGGAGGAACCTGCGCTCCACAGGCAGGGGTGCCCCTGATACCCGCAGAGGGGGCTTGCAATAGCGACTGCCCACTGACAATGAGCATCTTTGGACACTGGTGTTCGGGGGGGAGGTAGGAGGGTGGAGGGGGGGTGTTGGGCTCACTTGGGTGGCGGGTCGATAGGGTGTTCCACATGATATCACATATGCCATAAACAATGCACGATCAAACAATGAGATGTGTGGACAATGATCTTTGTGTACTAGGCCATCATAGGCGTACAGTCCATATTGTGCATGTACCAGACACACACAGTGCCACGAGTCCCGTGTCCATGTATCAGCCACCAGGCGTGAGTGCTAGAAGCATGCATCTATGAGATGCTGACGAATTTCACGGCCCTCCTGTGCCTCGCAGACTCCTTGAGGTGCTGCCACATCCCCACCCTCATCATGACCATCTTCAGGTGCTTGCAGTTCTGCGTCAGGGGGCATGGGCACATTTCTACGTACGCACATGTTGTGGAGCATGACACATGCCATCACCATCTTTGCAACCTTCTCATGGCGGTACAGGAGTGCCCCGCCAGACCTGCTGAGGCACCGGAAACGGGTCTTCAGTAGGCCGAATGCCTGTTCAATGACTACACGGGTACGTGAGTGGGCATGGTTGTAGTCCTCCTCATGCTGGTCCCGTGGGTTCCGGACTGGTGTGAGGAGCCATCTCTTCAGTGGATATCCGGCATCACCTGTATGTGGACGATAAACGAATTATGTGGAATGCCATTGCTACGTACGCACCCCCCCCCTTCCTGCCAGGTCATTGCCGCATCACATACCCCACATCATCATGCATGAAATGAGACTCACCGAGTAGCCAGGATCTGTTCCCTGCGTGTCGCTCCATGTAGCGTGGTATTGTAGAGTTCCTCAAGACCATAGAATCATGGGTTGATCCAGGGAATCGGGCACAACAATGTGTAATGATCCTGTTGGAGTCACACACCATTTGTACATTCAGTGAATGAAATTGTTTTCGGTTGCGGTACTGGGCCTCCATGGCATGTGGGACGACCAATTCCACATGGGTGCAGTCGATGGCACCAATGCAACCCGGTATGCCGGCAAGTGCATGGAATCCCACTTTTGTGTTGGTAATTTCCTGCTCCGAGCGTGGTAGAGAGATGTAGTCGTCTGCGTGCTGCAGGAGGGCATCGAGCACTTGCAATAGTGTCCGTGAGAACAGTGGCTGAGAAATGCCATGCAACTGTCCGACTGTGTGCTGGTAGGTGCCTGTGGCCAGGAAGTGTAGTACAGACACCACCTTCAGTAGGGGTGGGATGGCGGTTGGGCTATCTATCATGCTGACAAGGTCAGCCTGTGTCATGTCCACAATGGCGGCTATGGTGTCCCGGTCCAAATGGTAGAGGGTGTGGATCTGCTCATCAGTGAGGTTGAACGGATGTGCTCAGAGGCGTGGGATTGCGGGCTGCCTGCGTGGTGGTAGTGGCTGTGCTGGCGGCCCTTGCTGGCCATGCCTTGCCCTCCTCCTCCTCCTGCGTCTCCTCCGTGCGGCCGGTTGTAGTTGGTGTTCGTCTTCTTCTTGGAGTTGGAATACTTGCAGTGCTATCAGGTCCCCCAGGGCCAACATCGCGAGTCCGGCCGGTAGCATTTCGGAGTGGTTGTGGGAGGAGACTGGGCGTGCAATTTATGTGTTTTCAGGCTGTATGGCCTCCACCTGTGGTGATTCATTCCACCTGTGCAAGCTGCTCTCCCCTTTGGGCGAGCACGTCCCGCACACAACGCTGCAATTCGAGGAATGGCATCTTGCTATTGCAATCATGTATTAGTACCCGATGGCCGTGTAACATTGGTTGATATGTTCATTCGGCCATGGTCCCATTGTTTCACGTGCATTCTTTGCAGTCGCGAACAGACTTGTGAAGGGTCAGTGGAACGTAGTACTCGAGTAACGGTGGGCCCTCATGCATCACTGTACCGAGTTGCACCGACGGGCGGGGCGTTCCATTTGTGAGTGAAGGCAGTTGCCATTTTCACACACAGCCGCACTAGATGGATTAATTTGTGGTTTCAAGCGGCCACAGATGCCTTTTCGACGTGATGTTGCAAATGAGGAATTCGGAGGGCGGCGCTTTCGGTTTTCAGCTAGCGGCGAGGAGATGCCCACAGGTCTGACTGCAAATATAACGTTCTATTGTTCAGTGTCCTTGGGACAGGGGCCATGGCGAGGATGCAATGATTGATATGAATAGTTTGGGATGCGCAATAGCGAAGTGGATGATGAGGCCGGACGTTCCCAAATACATGTTACTTCACAACACTGGAATTACGGGCTGGGGCACAGTGGATTTTGCAGGCTGCATAACGCACAGATTCAATGGAATTCTCACATGTTATGTGAGTATGGAAACAGGCGTTCTCATTACGGGATGAGGGAATGATGCATGGATGCATGGGCAGATGATTTGATACGGTGTTTGCCATGTACAGGGCTTCTTGGAATCTGTCCGCCTCCCCTGCGCTATGTGATGCAGGGCTGCCATAGTGGGACCATCGTCTATCTGGCCTTGTTGAGCCCTCCCTGTCTCGACGCGCCTTCAGACACTTGTGTCCATGCACGTTACCAATCCCATCTGATGGATTCTGTTTTCACAGACGCATGCACAGGTACACTCGTTTGTGATGGTGTTTTCTCCTCGATATGGATAGTTATGAGTCGCAAGTGGTTTTGGGGTGGTGATGATCCTTTGGAGTGGGCTAGCATGCATATGGCTGTGGATCTAGTGTGATCATTGAAGTGAGTTGTTCGAATGTAGTTCTGATGGCCATTATTTTCTTTTTCTTTTCTTTTGGTTGACAGGTATCTCCTCCCCTTTTGCCACTGCCATCTGTATGCCACTCCTGCAGATGGGTTTTACTCCCGACACCTGCTGCTTCGTGTTAATCAGTGGAGCAGCATTACGATCTTATGGGACGATCGCCAATGGGCCACATGCCCTTACGCAGTACTAGTGGCTCGGAGCAACATTTCGGCCTTTCAGCTGGACTAGTGCCTCCCTATTGGGACGGCCCTGCGGTTCTAGGCGCTTCCATGTTGCCTTTTCGTACGGAATGTAGCCCCTGTGTACCATGAGGGAACAGGGCGTCACACAGGAAGTAGCTGGTCATTTCTTGCGGATGCAGCCCACAATGGTGAAATGTGTTTTGGAGTTCATGGCCTAATGGCTGTATGGGCTTGGTGAATCTGTTGTGCATTAAATTTCTATTCTGATATGGGCCGTGTAGCGTTCTTCTTTGCAAGTGATGTGGCATATTCCTATTTGGGGAGCGATGTATTGTGAGGAGATCTGCATTGGGTTCCAGCTTCGGAGTATAGTTGCGTGGTACTGTGCTGGGCGCGTTTGCCTACGAAGCCCAGTGAGGTCAGGGGTGAGGGCTGCCAATATGACTGTTTGGATGATGTCATGCTCAGGGGCGGGGGGTAGGTTTTGTGTAACAGATGCCGGTCAGCCAGGTGGATTGGTGGAATGATGTGATTATCGGAATTATGCTGCCTGTGTTTGCGTGCGTTTCTTGGTGGGAGACTAAGGTCATGTCCATTGGTATAGCTTCTGTATTCGTGCCATCTGTGCCCTGCAGCTCCCATTGGCCCCTCTTGTGATTCTTTTGTTCGTTGGCATGCATGGGTGACTTGTACATTTCACTGGTTGCATTGTGACTTCGTTGCACCTACGGGGAGTTGTACTATGTGGCCAGGAAGCGGTGTACAGGCACTCAGTGGGGCCGTTTACGGTTGATTCGCGATGCCGTACTTCTCACCATGGCGGAATGGTACTTTCCGCCGTGCTTGATGGCGTTAGGTACATGTCCGCTAGGGTCGGAATTCGCGTACCCTTGCGCCATGGTGCTAATTACGGTTTGGCATGGCGCGCGCGCGCGTACTTGGTGCAGTTAGCGTTGGCGTTCACTACGGTGTCGCTAATGGCATCGTACTTTACGGTGACGGGTCATAGTCGCACCGAGCGCTATTCGATGGCGGTATTGCATTTCCGCCATCGTTTTTCGCTTTCCGCCAGGGTCGTAATGAGGGCCAATGTGTTTTATGGGCTATGGGGTCTTCTACTCCATAGGGTTTCATGTATTTATGGTAAGTGTGTTACACAGCACCCTCAGTGCAGTAACACAGGGGTGTCATAGTGACCCCCAAACATAGACTCCATACCCTGGGACTGACTACTGTCTCCCAGGGCATGTAAAGTCACCATTGACTTTACTAGTCTTAAATTGTGAACAGAACCAGTACAAACCATCATATTGTGGAAGTACTGGTAGGGGTATTTAGATTGCTCCTGGGTCTGTTTTTTGAGGGGGCACTGTGCAGTCACCCCTCGTCGAGTTTCTGGCTGGTGGCAGTGGTTACCACACAAAATATTCCACCAGAATATTTCCTATGGGATTTTCCCATTCATTTTAAACGCACCACTTATTTGGTGCAATGTTAAAGATACCGCTGGGTTATTTATTTAATATATATTCCGCGGTTGGGTCTTTTTGCCAGGACTCGGTTTTAAAATGGCGTTTGTGTTCGCCTCTGTAACTCCAACCCAAGTCGAGCCCTTTGTTCCACTTTTTTGCCGGGCTTCTGCACAGAAGCCTCCAAAAGTGGTGCCACTCTGTCTGGGTCTACAGGATGTGTGGGAGGGGGGTTTAGGCACCCTGGACTGAGTTGCCTCGGCAACTCAAGTCGCACTCTTGTGTGATTGGCCCACTGGTGAGCCGCCCGGCTCACCACTTAGCATGTTTGAGTGACAGCTAGGACTGATGAATGGGGGTTTTCTGCATAAAAGCATTGCTTTGGGGACTGGAACTTCAAAAGTCGCCACAGGACCAAAGAATCCGAAGAGGGAGAAGCTGAGCCGACCTGCAACAATGACACCACCGGTGGAGCCCTGCTGAACCGTCTCACCACTTCCCAACGACAGAGAAGATCTTCATCCCGGAGAGTCTTCTTCCTCTGAACTGATGGGGATAACCAGTTCGCCCTTTTTTCGCCTTCCTGGATCGTCTCGTGGTCGAATCGCCCGTGCCAAGCACCCCGGCGGCCGGATAGCCACGCTTCACCACTACCGCGAATAAAAGAGTAGTACCTTTTAACCGGGAAACTCTGCGGCTGGTTTCTTCCCTGGCAGTGCAATGACCCCCAGCTTTCCTCCACGTCGAGATCTTCTCTTCCCCTGTACGAAGCACTGACTTGCACCCGCTGCCAGGAACAACTGCCCCCGCTGGAGCTTTCTCACCATTTCAGGTACTGTGTCCTGCCTGGTCTCCCTTGCAACAGACTGTTCAAGGTGTCCCGTAAATCCTTGACTCTCTATCCTGGGGTGACCTGGGACCTGCTAACTAACTTTTTCTGAATTGAACCAACCCTTTTTGAACTATCTGCAAAGACTTTTTAAAGTACTATTCAACTGTGTGATCTTGGACACATTCCGCCTTGCTCTATCCAAGAGTGGACCTGGCTTATGACTTTCTTGCTCCTCAGTAGACTCTGCCTTTTCTGACTTGCTCTGGAGTGTGTTTTTTAATAAATAATTATATACTTGTATACCCAAGCTCTGGTCAGTGTTTGCTTGTGCTACTGTATTTTGGTACCTATCTTGTATACTCTATATACTGTCTAACTCTTCTTGAGAGAAGTCTGGCTGCTCAGCCACAGCTACCAGGTAAATCTGGGTGGTACGGACTGCTACCAATTGGGTTTACTGCCAACACCTGTAGTCCTAAGCCTTTTTCAGTGGTCCCTAAGGGAACTGCATAGGTTCTGCCTAACAGATCTCAGCACCTGGTTCATCAACGACTGGAACGTGGCTGGAGCCCCATGGAGCCCAAACGGTAAGACCATAAACTGGTATAACCCCGATGGTGTGGAGAAAGCGGTTTTGATCTTGTCTTCTTTTCTTAAAGGTATCTGCCAATAACCCTTGGTAAGGTATATAGTCGTGAGATACTGTGCTGCTCCCAGCCTTTGCAAAAATTCGTCTATGCGAGGTATGGGATAGGCTTGGTAGGTAGAAATGTTATTTAGTTTTCGATAATCCATACAAAACCGGGTGGAGCCATCCGGTTTAGGGACCAGCACTATCGGTGAAGAACAATGACTAGTTGATTTTTCAATAACTCCCAGTTTCAACATCTCTTCAACTTCTGCCTGTACTGCTGCCCTTTTTGTTTCCGGAAGCCGATAGGGTCTTATTCTGACATATTGGTTTGGTAATGTCTCTATTCGATGTTCCACTAGGGATGTTCTCCCAGGGTAGAAAGAGAAAACACCACTTAAAGGGCTAAGGAACTCCATTAACTCTTTTTTCTTCTCTTCCGTTAAGTCAGGTCCCCACTGAATGGCCTGTAGCGCGGTTGGTTCTGACTCGCAGTTTTGCCCGCCCCGTGATAGTGCATTTATCCCTGTCAGTGGTTTACTGGGCTCCTTCCATGCCTTCAGGAGGTTGGCGTGATAATTCTTGTTTTTTTCTCTCCTGTCTGGCTGTTCTATTAAGTAATTCACAGGTCCAAGCACTGATACCACTGTATAAGGACCTCTCCACTGTGCCAACATTTTGTTGTACGACGTGGGTAACAAAACTAGTACTTTGTCCCCTTTCTGGAATGTTCGTACCCGGGTTGAGGGATTATAATATTTTCCCTGATTTATCTGTGAATGACCTAGATTATCCCTGGCCAATTCTCTTAACTTTGTTAAGTTGTCTCGAAGATTAATAACATATTCAGTAAGTTGGACTTCTTCCTCCTGGTCTTCCCACTCGCTTCAAGCTATATCAAGCACTGTTCGAGGCTTGTGTCCGAACAACAGTTCGAACGGGGAGAACCCAGTGAAGGACTGAGGGGTGTCTCTTAAAACCGTAAGTACCCATGGTAATACTTGGTCCCAGTTAGTGCCCGTAGGCTCAGTCACTTTTTTTAACATCTGTTTAATTGTCTAATTATATCGTTCCACCAGGCCGTCTGTCTGTGGATGATAAATCGTAGTACGTATCTGTCTTTTGTTCAGTTGTTGGCACACCCTCTGCATCACTCCAGACACAAAATGTCTTCCCTGGTCATTAAATATCTCGGAGGGTAGTCCCACACGGGCAAAGAAAGTTACAAGCAGGTTACAGACTTGTTTTGCACTTATACCTCTCATGGGGAAGGCTTCAGGGTATCTTGTGGCGTAGTCAACAATGACTAGGATGTATTGGTGTCCATGGCTGTTAGGTTCCAAGGGTCCAACTATATCCATTCCGATACGGAAAAAAGGTTCTTTTATTAGGGGCAAAGGTTGCAAGGGGGCTTTGGGAGGTATTCGTGGATTGGTTTTCTGGCAGACTACACATTCTTCTCAATACCTCGTCACATACCGATAGACTCCTGGCCAATAAAACCTTTTTAACACTTTTTCTTGAGTTTTTTCTCTTGCCAAATGACCCCCAGGTTTATCATCATGTGCTAGTTTCACTACGGTTGGTCTGAAACCCAGGGGTACTAATAAATGTTGAACTTCGAGGTTTCCTTTGTCTTTGGTTATCTGATACAGTAGACCCCTTGAAGATTTAAACCACGGATAGGTGGTACCCTTTTCTGGTGGGGCGATGGCCTGGTCCCAGGCAACTCTTAATGTGGGGTCTGTGCTTAAATCGCTTCGAAAAGTAGATTTTTTATCATCTGGTAACCAGTCTATGAACCCTGTAAACCTCTGTTCTTTTGCCCATTCTCTTTTCCCCATTCTCACTTCGCTCCTGCTTTTCCTTGGAGATCTGGTTACTACATGTTTGAATTCTATTTGTGAAAAGGGAGCTGTCTGCAACCATTCTGCAGTCTTTACACAGTCCTGAAAGGTGGGCAGGTCTGTGCCTAGAAGCACCAGTGTTGGCAAATGAGGCATGATGGCGGCCCGCATCTTGGACTCGACCCCTTTTACTTCTTTGGTAACCTCTTTGGATGGATATGCCTTTGTGTCCCCATGACCACACTTTATAGGTATGGTAGTTTCCAACCCTAGCCCTTCCCCACTTCCGGTCTGACTGCCGTTTGTTCACTTCCGCTGTCGAGCAGGGCCTGCCGGGGGGGTACCATCCACACAGACATCTAGGAAGTAAGGATCTCGACTTCTCCAGTACTCTCTTCCTTGGATGAACCCGATTTCCATTGGTTCTGCAGGTTTAGGTTTCTTGGGGCAAAACCTCGCTATATGCCCACAGTCTCCACAATTGAAACATTGTGGCTGTCGTTTTAAGGTTGGCCATGGTGTAACCTTGGATTCCATTCTTGGTGTCCTTTGTTCCCCTGCTCCCTGGGGTTTTAAGGTGGAGTTTCTTGTAAGTGGGAGGTCAGTGTTAGGCAGGCAAACGGATCCCGCTTTCTGAAAAGCGGAAGCAATATCTATGGCTTCCGCCAGCGAGGGTTGATGGTGTTGTCGTACCCAACGTTTCATCGAAGAGGGTAAAGACTTTGTGAACTGTTCCAATTTTACTTTATCCACTATGTCTTGGATACTGCTACTGGATGGTTTGAGCCATTTTTCAGTTAGATCTTGGATACGATAGTACAACTGTCTGGCTGTCTCCCCCTGTTTCAGTTTTGTCTCTCGGAGCCTGATCTGGTATGCTTCTTCATCCATACCTATACGTTCCAGTATGGTCCTTTTTATTTCGGCGTACACCGTGTCCCCAGCTGGATTGGCGGCTTGGTATGCCCCTTGCATAGTTACAGTCAGCAAGGGGGCTATAAAGTGTCCCCACTTTTCAACGGGCCATTGGGCGGTGCGAGCAACTCTTTCAAAGTTGGTGAAGAAATAGCATGGATCTTCACCGGGTTGGAACTTCTGTAACACTGCCGTAGGAGCCATGGGGGACCCTCTTCTTGTTGCCATGGCATCCGTGACTTTCTTCAGCGCATCTTGAATGGCGGCCTGCAGCTGGAGTGCTTGTTGTATGGTTTGACGGTCCGTTTGTGCCTGGTGGGACTGCACCTGGATAATCTGCTGGAGTTGCTGTTGTCCTTCAGCCAGGGTTTTAATAATGCCCTCCATGGCGTGCTGCCTTATCCCACCTCTGCCACCAAATTTGTAATGATGAAGCAGACAGCAGCTGGGTTGAAGGAACTTAAATAGCCTTTATGGATCAAAAAAAAAATGATGGCTCAAGATTCTCAATTAACCTTCTTTCTTCCTCTGTGATATGGATGAACAATGAAAAGGTGACGCCTAGTCCTCGTATGCCCAGAGCGTCTCAGGTGCAGTTCTCTCTCTCTCTCTCTTCCGGTGTTCTGAAAGAGATTTGGAAAAACACACTCAGTCCATCATCAGTTTCACCCTCATATAGGGGTTGGGGCTGTTTGGAACAATCAGGGCTGCTCTGGGCTCTTTTTCTATAAATATTCCCCCAAGCCCTGCCCCCTTTCTCTTTGCCCGCAGTTCGCCATCCAGCCTCTCCCGTCAACACTGGAAACTTGCGGGGTTCCTCTGCCTCCATGCAAGCTGACACAAGTAAACTTTCCGGAGCGTTGTTTTTCAAACAGGCAGATGAGTAAAATGTGGAAAATGGGGAGCGGGACACGTTCCTTATCGTGGCGGCTTCTGTTACTTAATTTTGTTTGGTTGTGAGGGAAGCCGCGTGGTTCATGGCTGAACGGGAGACGGGTGTGTGTAAGAGACTGTATTCCCTTGCCTGACGTTCCTTCTGGTCGGGACTCGTGGTTACACGCGATGGTTCCCTGTCAGCCGTGTCCATTTCGGAAAATGACCGGTTGTGAATGAAGGGAGCGGGAACTGCTGGGTCATTACTGTTTGTCTCTGTCATCGATTCGGCTCCACGCGACCAGGGAGCGGGAACCGCCGGGTCATTACAATCCGTCTCCTCGGCTCCATGTGACGCTGGGTTCAGCCCAGGAAGGTGGCGTTGCTCTTCCCCCTCTCTGTGGCTCCCCGGCTGTCTTCCTTTCTCCTGGGGTTGATTACACGACCTTCGTTTCCCCTGCCTTTCCACCCCTTCATCCCGTTCACAATAACTAATATCAAAGTTGGTTTCATCACTACTTAACAAACAAATCAAAACAAAGAGATTTTGATAGTTTCCACCGCTATTAATGTGGATACAGATCACCATCTCTAAAAGCCAAAGTTAAAGTGCGACATGACTAAAGTGCAATATAATGCAACTAGATCTCCTCCACTTTTTTAAAAGTAAAAGAAACCAACCAAAGTTAAAGCGCAACATGGCTAAAGCGCAAAAGGCTGGAACTGGGTCTCTTCTAATTTCACTAAGTCCAAAAAAACAGTCCATGCCAGTACTATTGGCGTAGTTCTTCCTGAGAGGCAATATTAACACATACTTTTTCCATCATCTACAGAGAACAACTCAGCATACTTTTGAAAGCAGGTCCACCTTTTCCCCTGAATGACAACAAATGCTGTTAAAGGGTGTCTTAATGTCTCCTTATGCTGTTCTCCCCCACAAAAAAACTGCATCGATCTTGGTCTTGGTACAGTGGCCCATATCGAATCTTGATATCTGTAGCAGAAATCAAGTACTAGCGGAAAAGCAAGACATCTTTTCTTAATTCCCTGTCTGGGTAGATTGAAAGATACAGGGCTAAGAGTCCCAATTTTTTGTGATCTTATGACAAATGACTCACTGATTGGTACTAGTGCATGGAATCCACTGTGTCGGACCAATCATGAAGTAATGCAGGTTTATTCAGGGCCCAGATGCAGCAGAGACAGCTATATTCAAATAGATCACGGAACAGAACTGCATGAAAAGATGCTGTCAAAGAACTGCACCTAGATTTAAGACTTTTATAATAATCGAGCTGAGCAACCTTAGTAACTTTGCAACATGAAAAAATCTCCCCACACCGAGCGGATTGGTGTTTGCACATCAGACCCTTATAGAAAAGCATGCATCATATTCTGTAGTTGGGTCCACAAACTTTACCACACTGCCCACAATTAGAATATGTGACATCACAATCCAACCCCCACTTCCCACATCATAATGACAATTAATTGAAACATTTCAGATGACCAGCGGAACTTTATTCAACTGCCCCAGTCATCTCATCTAAGTTCTCATGAGAAGTGCTCCCTTCCATTCCATTACACTGCCAGAGCCTTGAACCGTGGACGTACTGTTATACAAAAATTGCACATTAAGAACGTGTTGCCCCTCTTCCCAGGCAAAATGTCCTAAGGGTCAATTTGAAACTACTCTGGTTCTCTTAAATCCATCTAAAAATCATGTTTTGCACATTATTTTGACTTATTAAATGGTTATGCTCTCCATGCCTGTCGGTGGGACCCATGGGTTCTAATCTCTGACCTCAGCAAATAACAACTGTTGTTTTGCTACTTACGATGCAGCCTGGGATCGTGGGACCTGCAATGTGTTACAGGCCGCTGCGGCTTTGTTGCAGATTAATAAAGGTTAATACAAGTTGGCTGCAAAGGCATGCTACACGGCCTATTTACCGCGTTTTAGCCTATCTCTAAGTTTGGTTATACTTACCGGTGCTCCTACATTTCTATAAATTATTTTTATTTTGAGTTTTACTTTTGTAACGACTAAAAGGAGCCCCCTGCCCTTTTACAGTGCTACTCTCGCAATTGATATGTGCGCACCTTTTCACCGCACAAGACTTTTATTACATTATTCCCACTTTTATTGATCGATCAATAAAGAACTCTTTTTGTGCCTCCCATTCCCTTTCTGCTACTTTATCTTTGTGAATCCACATTTTTTACAAGTTTGTCATATCTCCCCCGATCTCCTCCCAACCATCCAGAGTTTCCCCCACCCATATACACCCTGTGCATCCTTTATGCATGAGATCCAAAATTGATGATAATTCTCTGTCTTCTGGTTGTGTAAAGACCCACCCATCAGAATCTCCTTCTTCATTTTCCCTAAATAGTTTATTGCCTCCCTTATTTTTTGTAGCCTATTTATCAACAGTTAAGGGCAACACCAACTGTCCTTTTTTCTTGCCAGAATATAATCTAAAAATGTTCTTAATGATGCAGACTGTGATGAGAATGAGCACCAATGCAGGGACAGTCACTCAAAGCCATCCGCAAAGCCAGGTGGGTACCCATGTGAAAATGCTGTCCAACCAACTACTCGATTGCACTCCATTAACTTTGCTGCTCATCTTTTCATGGAGTGTCTGTATCTCGGTTATGTCTGCTTTCAATGATCCATTTGAAGCCTCTGCATCAGGCATCACTGTGCAGCAGCTACTCCCGTGCTTAGCACAGACCCCTCCCTGGATAGCCGTAAACAGGTCAAGTATATGCCTATTCTGTAGGGCCACCAGGCTTAGCACCCTCATCTCCTTAATTACATTCAAACCTTTTGGTGTTGAATTTACCAACTGTAGCAGCTCATATCTGGTGAGCTGCAACCACTTTGCATCAGTGGCAGCCTGGACATCTGGGAACAGAAGTGAGGTAAAATATATGTTGCAGCCGTAGAGAACAGTCTGTATTCATCTGGGATAGTGGGTAGGTTTTTTAAACTCTTCTCAGAAAATAAATTATTGGCCCTCTTCTTTCTCCCTCTTGCTGTGCCATTTTTTCCTGCAATGAAATCTTCAGGGTAGTTCTATTTCAAGGCCCCACCAGTGCAGGACTATGCAAGGAGACAAGGGCACAAATACCACTTCAATCAGGTGGAAACTGGGCATTGGCCTTCGACCCGCGGGCCCACCAGATATCCATCACCATGGAAGTCCCCTGCGTCAGTGCTGCATTCTGCATCACCTTGGCACATCCAGAATTAGTGCCCAGGAAGATAGACCCACTCAATCTGAAACACAAAGGGAATTGTGTAAATCTCTTAATATCGACTGGTTGATGCTTTTCATGTAACCAAGTTAGAGCATGTACATGTTTTTCCCAGATTGCCCTGCAGCTGTTATTCACCAGCCAGATTTTGTTCAAAACCAACGAACCCTTCAGCACGGCATTGCATTATTCCCCTGTCCCATTGGCCGCCATACCATACTGCACCTTTTATCCTCATCAATGGCCTTGTATGACACCAGGGTATGCTTTGTCCCTCCTCACTTGTGCACTATATACTCTTGTGGTCTCCTATATGTAATTCCCCTTGTTTAGGACCTTCAGTGACTTACTCCACTACCGTATGCTGGGTTTCCTTATTCTGAATCATTTTTGTAAGTTTTACGACATTGGGCCTCATTACGAGTCCGGCTGTAGCTGTGCTGAAAAAACCGGCAGGCTGCCGCCGGACCTGGAATGAATTTCCGCCTCTGGACTTGCCGGATTTACTGGGGCCTTACAGCCCCGGTGGTCCGGTAATTCCGAAGGCAGAATAACATTACTCCCGATTCCCATGGTGTCCTGGGGTTGGGGACCATGGAAACGCCAGCGCCCTAATTAACGGTGCTGGTGTTTCCATTTCCGTCTGCAGGCAGGTGGCGTTACTCCCGCCAGGTCAGACCTGGCGGGAGTGACACCACCCGCCTGCAGAAATCTTAATCTGCCAGTCCAGAAACAACAGTGGCGGCGGGTTTACCACCACCGTTGTTTCCGGACTGGCAGGGTCATAATGAGGCCCAGTGTACCTCATTACGAGTCCGGCGGTAACCGTGCCGGAAAGAAAGGCAAATAGCCGCCAAACCCATAAACAGTTATTACCTCTGTACCACCCGGTAACGCTAGGGTATTACAACCCTGGGTGCCGGTAATTCCAGAGGCGGTAACTGTGCTGTTCCCCATTCCCATAGAGTCCCATAGGATTCTATGGGAATGGGAACAATGGTAACACCGATTCCCTCTATGACGGAGCCAGTGTTTCCATTTCTGCCTGCAGGCGGGTGGCGTTACTCCCGCCAGGTCAGACCTGGCGGGAGTGACACCACCCGCCTGCAGAACTCGTAATCTGCCGGTCCGGAATGAACGGTGGCGGCGGGTTTACCGCCACCGTTGTTTCCGGAACGGCAGACTCCTAATGAGGCCCATTGTCTTCATACACATTTTCCCCTTCATCCACCCTGGAATAAACTTTTAGTTCTACAGAGTAACAGGTGTATTAGGCATCCCGCCTGCTCATAGGACATAGCTTGGGGTAGGAAAAGCGTAGGCGCTGCCTTCACATGTGGCATGAGAGAGCATACGTAGCTTGTGCCATTTGCCCGCTCTCTCCCCACACATAACATCTCGTCGTACCAAACATTTCCAGTTGATGAATCTTGCTCTTCTGCAGTGCCATGATGGAAACCCTCCTCAGTCATTGAACTTCTTTGTTCCCTATTTATTTTTTCATTTAATCGTGTTCCACTTCTTTCTTTTAAAATCAAATATTTTAGAAGCATGAATTCTATCCCAACTTTATAGGAAGCAAAAGACCCACCTTTACCACATAAATCTCAAGAAAATCCTTCCGCTACCACTGCCTCGATATTGTCTTGTCTGGTACCAGAGGAGATAGACAATTCTGAGCTTGTTAGCCAAGAACTATCTAGACAGAAACAAGAAGATTTAAACAACCTAGTTATGGCATTCACCAATGTATTTTGCGAGAAACCAGGGAAAGTACATGGAACTTATCATTATATCAGAACTCCAAAGGGAAACGCGGTCCATTTGAAACCATATAGACTCCCAGAAGCCCGAAAACAAATAGTGGCTGGGGAAGTGAAGAAAATGCTGAAGGCAAACATTATTGAGCCCTCTTCAAGTCTGTGGTCCTCTTCTATTGTGTTGGTAACTAAACCTGATAATTCTTGGAGGTTTTGCATAGACTTCAGGCAGGCCAACCCCATCTCTGCCTTCAATGCCTATCCTAAGCCAAGCTTAATGATGAGTTAATAGATAAACCTGGAAAAACCACATTCCTATCAACCCTATATTTAACCAAGGGATTAACCAAGGGATATTGGCAGGTCCCAGTACATGGACCTGATAAGGAAAGACAGCTTTCTTGACACCCCTGGGACTTTTCCAGTTCAATGTCTTCCCTTTTGGCCTGCACGGGGCCGCAGCCACTTTCCAATGATTTATGGACAGGATATTACAGCCCTACCCCGATTTTTGTGGGGCCTATATTGACGACATAGTCATTTATAGTAAAACTTGGGAAGACCATCTTTTTCATCTTTCTACTATTATGAGAACCCTCAGAGAAGCCGGCTTAACTGCCAATCCATCCAAATGTGAGATGACTCCATCGGCTGTGAAATACCTCTGCTTCTTTGTAGAGAATGGCAGTGTCCAGCCCCGTCAAGAAAAAGTGAAAGCTGTCCTAGATGCCCGCACACCCAAGACAGACCTCAGGGCATTCCCAGGATTGATTGGTTATTACCATAGGTTTATCCCAAATTTATCAGATAGAACAGCCAGGTTAACAGACAAATTAAAGAATGCTGAACCCCAGAAGATTCATTGGACTGATGAGCACGATGCATGGTACAACAACCTAAAACAAACCTTATCAACCCAATCATAAAAGTAGTAGACTTATCGAATTAATTTGTGTTACAAACTGATGCCTCTCCCACAGGGTTAGGAGCAGTTTTATCGCAAATGTGCAATCGATTAGAACACCCCATTGTATTCACTAGTTGTAAACTCTTCCCACGTGAGAAGAACTACTCTGTGTTGGAATTAGAGGCCCTTGCTATCAAATGGGCAATTGTCCATCTAAGATACTATTTTCAAGGAAGGAAGTTCATACTTGTCACCTACCACTCATCTTTAGTATAAATAAGACAACGAAGGGACTCTAACCCTCGAGTCATGCGATGGTTCTTAGACTTGCAACCCTACTCTTTCACTGTGCAACACCAAAAAGGCAAAAGGCCAGGGGATTGGCGATTTCCTTTCCCGGTTTCCCTGTGAAACAGATGCGGCTGCATCGCATAGGCGAAGGGTATGTGACAAACCAGAAGGTGTCTCACCCGCTAGTCAATGGGGATCTCTCTCTCAGGTGGCCAGGGCATGCCCATCGCCGTTGGATCCAGACCCTGGGGGTGGACCAGTGCGTGAGGATCACCTGGGTGAGGGGTCTGTGGGAGTGGGACACCTAATGGCGCAATACAATGTCTCCCTGTTTGAAACCTGACGTGTTTCTCCCAGGCTATTCCCATGGATTCCTTGATCAGGTGGTCAGGGGAGGGCCATTGCTCTTGGATCCCAACCCTGGGGGCGGATGAGCGAGGGAGGATCACCTGGGCATGGGGTCCTTGCGGACTATGGGAGACACTGTTATGCTCACCTGGCTCCCACAGGGGCATCGATCTGAACTGGACAGCTGCAGTCTCCACCAATGTGACGCGTAGTGCCGAGATGATGGACTGGACTGGCCCAACTAGCTTTGTTTGCTTGGCCCGTAGGAATATTCTTCTGCAAATGGAGAAAGGGAATTAACCACCCGTGGAGTTGAGCGTTAACCCTCCCCCCCACTCCCGCTGTTCTCCCCACTGATCACCTTTGATGTGCCCTCTTATAGTCTCACCTGATGGTTTGGAAAGATGAGCTCACCATCCTGCATTGAGGGCAGGGGCACGTAGATAACCAGTTGCTTCACTGGCACGAAGGAATTGGTCAGTTCCAGAACAATATTGACTCTGAGATTCCCGGCAAGACGCCGTAAGTATGTAGTTATGTAGTTCGTAAGAGTTCAAATGTCTGACTTTCACTCTTGTCCGATTCCTTGCAGGTTGCAGCTTGACCCTAGCGAAGAGTTCCTTGTGGCAACCGGTAATATTCAGGTAAGGATTTGTATTATCCAACACAGTTCGATAAAATAATGTCAATATATAACCTGTTGCTTTCTCCCTTATTCAGGCGCTGAGAGAAAGTATGAAGTCTCGGGGAATAATGCCTCTGGCGGTAAAATCAGGCAAGTCTATTGTGGTGAGGAGGTTTCCCCTTGTTTGTCCCTTTGTTTCACCTTGCTGTCCTTTTGTTTCCCCTTAGGGGCCGGGGTTCGGCAAAGATGCAGTGGAAGCTGCGCTGACCCGTGAAGAGGAATAGTACCCCCGGTGGTAAAATCAGGTAAGTCTATGGGGGGTAACTAATATTGCCTCTGTGTATTCCCTTGGCTCACCTTGCTGTTCTTGTCTTCCCCTTAGGTGCCGGAGTGCGGCGGGAACATGCAGAAGGATGCGGTGGAATGTGAAGATGCTGCGAAGGCCGGTGAGTTCAGCGCGGCGCTGCAGCAGGCGAGGCGACGCGCATAAAATAACTTCTTTCTTCCAGCTCGAAGGCGCGATGGATCAGGAATTCAGGTAAGGATCAAAGGTATTGCTCTTGTTCTAACCTTTTCTCCTTCTTTCTCCCTTTTTCTAGGAGCTCCAGACTCGAGGCGGACGTGGCAGAAGACTGGATGCAGACTTGCAGGCACGGTGAGCGTTACGCTGCTGGATGCAGAATAACGCGAAGCGTGTGCTGCTCTTCGGGCATGGTTTAAATAGCCTCCAAAGTAGTCCCAGGTAAGTATTCCTCCCCAGCCCCACCCGAGTAAAAAATAGTCCCTAGGTAAAGTAGTCCCTTCCAAGCCTCTTTTGGCTTGGAGCTCTTGCAGCATGGTCTGCATCAGGTAAGTTTGCAGCATGGTCTGCATCAGGTAAGTTTTAATCTATGAGCCTGGCGCCTATGGCGCCAGGACTGACTCTCCATATGAGCCTGGCGCCATAGACGCCAGGACTGCACCCAAATAGCCCCAGCAGGGGTTGTTGGGCTTGCTTGGGATAACTTGATGCCTGCTTCCGGGGTTGCTGGACTTGGTCTGGGTCCCCGGGGGTAGGCATCATGACAGCACTCCGCCCCCCCCCCCCCAAGGCACCTCCTAAAGTCGTTCTTCCCTGTGGTTTCAGTTTGTCTGGGAAATTTCGGTGGAATTACTTCACCAATCGGGGTGCATGAACATGGTCACTAGGTTCCCATGACCTTTCCTGTGGTCCGTAACCTTTCCAGTCGATGAAATAAAAAAGTTTTGACTTTATCAGCTTGGAGTCCAGGATGTTCTTAACTTCAAATTCGGGTTCCCCGTCTACAAGGATGGGGTCTGGTGGCTTGGTTAGTCTTGTCCCTGGTTGCACTGGCTTCAAAAGTGACACGTGAAAGACGGGGTGAATTCGCATATTAGCAGGTAAGTCCAACTTGACAGCCACTGGGTTGATAATGGCCTTAATAGAGTAAGGTCCCAAATATCTGGGGTTAAAGGTCCGTGTTCCCTTTAGAGGTATATGTTTTGTGGCTAACCATACTTGGTACCCTATCTGGTATTGTGGAGTATCACTTCTATGCCGATCAGCATCTTTCTTGTATTTTTCTTTTGTCTGTTTTAAATGTGCAGTTGCTTCCTTAAAGGCTTGTGTAATCGTAGCGTGCAGATGGTCCACTGCGGGCATTTCTAAGTGTTGGGGTGAGTCAAGGTCTGAGGTTCGAGGATGGTGCCCATATAAGGTATAAAAGGGGCTTTGTCCAGTTCCAGAATGTACTGAATTATTGTATGCATATTCGGCGATCCAAAGAATGTCTTTCCAATCACTCTCAGTCTGATGTAACATACAACGGAGGTATTGTTCGAGAGTCTGGTTGGTCCTCTCCGTTTGACCATCGGTTTGGGGGTGGTGACTGGTCGATGGTAAGTATTCCTCCCGAGCCCCACCCGAGTAAAAAAATAGTCCCTAGGTAAAGTAGTCCCTTCCAAGCCTCTTTTGGCTTGGAGCTTTTGCAGCATGGTCTGCATCAGGTAAGTTTGCATCATGGTCTGCATCAGGTAAGTTTTAATCTATGAGCCTGGCGCCTATGGCGCCAGGACTGACTCTCCATATGAGCCTGGCGCCATAGACGCCAGGACTGCACCCAAATAGCCCCTAGCAGGGGTTGTTGGGCTTGCTTGGGATAACTTAATGCCTGCTTCCGGGGTTGCTGTACTTGGTCTGGGTCACCGGGGGTAGGCCTCATGATAACACACCCTGGGGCGAGACATGGTTTTCCTCCCGTTCCGATACACCCTACCGAACATCCCCTCAGTTGTCAGAGTCCCATCATACCGCGGTACCTTGCTTTAAGGAAAAGGTGAAACCATCAGGGAAAACAAAGATCATCCCTAACTGCCAACATGAGTTTTTGTTACACAGCGCCCGCTGCAAGGCTCCTCCCACCCAGCTTCCCTTACCTCTCAGGGGCTTTCTTCACACACTTCCCAGCACCTTACCACCTTACCTCTCAGGCTGGTTCATGCTGCCTCTAGCCACGTTGCAGTCCCCTCAGCTTCGCTGTGCGGGGTCGCAACGGTTCCTAGGCATGTCCATTGTGGGCTCACAGCTCATGCGCGGACTGCCATGTTATTCGTTCCGTGAATGCGCACTGTTCGGGGCACTAAGCAATGACGGCTTGCGGTTCAAGCCTCATTGTGGTGCCGGCACCATAAAGTGTTCCGGAGAAGCACAGTGCATCGTGTCTTAACATGTGCACTCCACCCGTGCTGTGCTTCTGGACCCTCCTGTCCTTGCTTTTTGGTATCCTTGTGCCTCGGATCCTTGTTTTCTGGCTATCTTTCCTAGTCTGGGGTTCTGCATCCTTGCCTTGCTGCTCTCAGGTTCTCCTGTCTACCTTCCTTCTTGCTAGTGGGGTCTGCCCAGTCCACTCCTTATTTGCTGCCCTCTCCTTTGCTGCCTGCTCCTCTTCCTTCTCCCTCTGGAAGTCCTTGCCAACCCCCTTCCTTGTGCTGCTGGTCTGGACCCTTGGACTGTACATCACCTGCCTTCCCAGTCAGTGCATGCACTGTTCCTGCACCACATTAATCTGGGAAGTGCTGTCCCGTGGCGTGGGGAATTGATCCAAGAGCCCCTACTTGCATTATTATGGGTCTTGGGTTCGTTTCGCACGTTTTTTTTATTGATATATTTATTGTTTGCTTGTTAGGCACTTATACAATAGGAATATACTGTTTCAAAGCGCGCACATCGGGTGGGAAATAAATTACAAAACAATATTAAGAGCAAAGGGGGAAGAAGAAGAAGGACAAAGCTACTATGCCTTGTGAGTATTCAGAACATGCAAGTGCAGAAAGGAGGGGGAAGTGGGGGTCAGTGCTGGGGGGTCCGAACTAGTGGTTTAGCCATGGACGACGTGCTAGGAATGTTGAGTGCTACACAGCCTGGGCTACAGGTGGTGTAAGTGCGAGACTCCAGGGTGGAGGGTATGCAGCTGCAAAGTGCTATGGATAGACAGGAGCTGGGAAGATTGGTGTAGGAGGTCAAGCCCCCGAAGATGCATAGGGCCAAGGACACCAATTCAGAAACTGAGGGATTAGCAGAGGAGAGAAGGAGGGAAGGAGGAGGGGAAGAGGAAAGTCTTAAGGAGCTTCCGGAATTTCAGAAGATCCTGCTCAAGGCGCAGGAGTTGGGGGTGGCTATTCCAAAGGAGGGAGCCCGCATGAGGAAAGTGAGCGACCACCGGCCCTCTTTTTAGCAAAACGCTTTACACACAAAAATTGGTGCCAGAGGAGCAGAGTGGTCTAGTGGGAGAGTATTTAGTGAGATAGAGTTGAAGATAGTGGATGATGCAAAGGGATTTGAATTTAATCATTGCAGCAACCGGGAGCTAGTGAAGAGTTTTTAGTGCAGGAGAGATGCAGTCCCTGGACTTAAGGCCAAGGATAAGTCTTGCTGCTCTATTCTGTATAAGCTGAAGGGGTTGCAGAGTGGATGAAGGAAGATTCAGGAGGAGGCTATTACAGTAGTTAAGTCTAGAGAGAACTAGGGATTGAGTAACATTGAGCCTCTGAGGGAAAGTGAGAAAAGGTAGAATTCCTTTGAGAGGGAAGAGCTGATAGCTGGACTTCTTGGCAATGTCCTGCGTGTGAGGGAGGAAGGAGAGGAGTCGAAGATGACTCTGAGGTTTCTGGCTTCAGTTGAAGGAGCAAGGGCAGAGCCCAAGGAGGAAGGCCAGAGTGAGGGGAAAAAAGAGGGAGCAGGGGTCCCAATGGGAAGGATACAGGCGTTGAGGCAGAGATCATTGGAGGCACACCAGGACTGGATGGCAGATAGGCAGTCAGGCATTATGGATTGTGCAATAGGGTCAGCAGGGAGTCTGAAGAAGTTGGAGGATGAGGAGGAGATGAGGTGTGCAAGGAGAGCAAGGTAGATGTTAAAGAGCCAGGGGGAGAGAATAGAGACCTGAGGGACACCACAGGTGGAGATGGAACTAGGAGAGCAGAAGGGCCCATGATGACTTGGGAGGAGCAGTTAGTGAGGAAAGAGCACAGCCAATCCAGTGCCCATTCCGAGATACTGAGTGTTTTGTATGAGGATGGAATGGTTAACTGTGTCAAATGCAGAGGAAAGATCAAGAAGGATAAGGACAGCTGGAGAGTTGGAGTCCAGAGAATCGACCAGTTCTTTACAGGTGTTCAAAAGAGCAGTTTCCGTGCCTCTGGATGCTCGGAATACAGATTGATGGTCGTGGAGGCCACCAACACGTTCAGTATGGGAGTTACGTTGGGGCAAGGACAGCTTCTGAAGATGGAGATAGGGCAATAGTTGGCAGGTCAGGTAGGCTCGGAGGAAGGTTTTTTCAGGAGTGGGTGCACAAGGGAGTGCTTGAGGGGGATGGAGAAAGATCTAGTGATGAAGGAGTGATTGCATAAAACAGCGAGAGCAGGGGCAAGAGAGCCAATGTTATCCTTCATGGTCCTGGATGAGCAGGGGGAGACCTGTTTAGAAGAAACCTTCATGGCGCGGACAACTCTGGTAACTTCCTCAGGTGTGACAGGAGAGAAGGAGGAAAAGGAGGCAGGAGAGGGAGGGGATGGGTTGTGAGGGAGTGTAGAAAGGGAGGTTAGAATGTCTTGCGATTTGGTGGCAAAGTGAGAGGACAGTACATTGCAGAGGGCCTGGGAAGGAGAAGGAGAGGAGGAGACTGCCGAAGGGTTGGCTAGTTCCCTGCAGATTTTAAAAAGTTCAGCCGAGTTATGAGATGTGCCAGAGACCCATGCCTGAATATGGGCTCTTTTCTTTGCACGGATGGCAAGTCTGAATTGCCTTTGGAGCAGGCGGCAGGCCAGTTTGTCAGAGGATGAGCCTGAGGTTAGCCACTTCCTTTCTGCTGCCCTGCACATTTGTTTCAGGGCTGCAAGTTCAGTGTTGTACCAAGTGTTACGCTTTGAGGCAGGTTTCAGACGGATCCTGATAACTGGGGCAAAAATGTCCAGAGTGTTAGTGATGGAAAGATGGAGGTTGGTGAGGGCAGAGTGAGAGATGAGGTGAGGGGGGATGAAGGTGTTGTCAGCCTCTTGAGGCTGGTCGTCCTGTAGCTTCCGACTTCTCTCCTCCTCCTCCTCACCTGACAAGCTGAAGTCCGTGTCGGCGGGTACCAGAGGTCTTCAAGCTTGGTAATCCTTCTACTTTTTGTTATGAAGACTTAGTCTCATTTGAGAGGAAGCCACAGTGAAGGCTGCCTATAGCACAACCTGGGACTCCTCCCCCGAGTGAGACAGTAAATGGGGGAAAAAGCCAAGTGTGGCACAAAAAACCCCAACAGTAACAGTTGTAAGGAACGGATCCGTCTTCCCTCAGCATCAGTTGGAAGACAGGCGCCGCAGGCTCCAGGAGGTGGGAGGAAGGTACGTAGCAGAGCGCCAAGAGCGCCGAAGAGAACACGCTCCGAAAATGGTAAGTCCGCAAAGAGGACAACCAGCAAACCACTGCGCCCAGCCGGGAGCGGGGTAAAACGGAGGATAAGGTGAGAAAGGGAAAAATGAAACAGGTACAACACAAGGCGGAGCAGGGAAAGAGGCAGCGGAACGGGGAGGCAGAAAACTAGCGTTTTGCACCAAAAATAAACTGAGCAGCAAGGCTGACCACAAGGTTGCAATGCACCGGGCAAGGCGGGCCGTGGCTAATAAGCAAAACAAATGCTGCGGAAGAAAAACTAGACCGCTGCAGAATGAACGCGCTAGATGTGATGAAATCGTGAATAGCTGCCTAGTCAAAATCGGGGCCACAAACTCCAAGGAGCGAGGCGCATGACAGGTGTAGGCGAACGCAGCTGCAGTTACTCATTTCATCGGTCGGGTGTTAGTGAACAAGGTAGGTGCGACTTTAGGGAGGGGCGGTCAGGGGGCCAATGGACCCCAATGAGAACACAGGAGAGAGTGTTCTCATCAGGAGAGAGGGGTGACTGATGAGAGGGAGAGAGAGCGGTCCGAGTGTATGAGGGCATCCAGAGTGTGTGGGTTGGCCCCGAGAGGAGAATGAGGAGGGAGAGCGAGGAGCAGAGATTAGTGAATAAAAAGCGGTTGCAGAAATAGGTGATTAGGGGAGTCCAATTGAATGGTGAAGTCCCCAAGGAAGACGAGGTTAGAAGTGGAAGAAAGTAGAGAAGAGCAGAAGTCAGACCATTCAGAAAGAAATAGGGAGGTGGCACCTGGAGGCCGGTAGATGGTGGCAATGGTCAGGGCGGAAGTAGGAGAGGTGACCAACTTGCAAACCAGGCTTTCAAAAGAGGAATAGGTCTGGGTAGGTAAGATGGAAGCAGGAACCTACTCAGGGAAGATTAAGGCAACTGCACGGCCAATGCAGAGAGGTCGAGGCTTGGAGATGATCTTGTGCCGTCAGGGAGGAGGGAGTCAAAGGCAGTGACCGAGCTGGCATTGAACCATGTCTCAGAAAGAGCGAGAATGTAGAGGTCAGTGTCTTCAAGAAGGTAACAGATGTCAGAGGAGTGTTTGTTGGCTGAGAGGGTGTTAAGAGTCGCTAAGTGGGGGGGCGCTGTTGCACACATGGCAAGATGGCTGCCCCTGTGTGAGCTCCTGTGACAATCCAGGCTGAATTACCAAAAAATCTGCTAAAACATGCCGGTTCTGCCCGCAAACTGCTGGAGGCACTCATCAAGAATCCGAGAATAAAGTGGGCAAGTTTGGACTGTGTTCGCGGCTTATTTCGGAAGTTGTGCCGTCTCAAACATTCGCATAAGACCAGCGAGGCCAGCCCGACCTTTCTTGCCGCTGCACAGGAGGAGGAGCCCAGCTGCAGGTAAGCTGTCAACGAGGCGTACTGAACTCTGCACCCAGGGCCATAACACACGGGATGGTCGCGGGCGCTCCGTCCTATGTAGAGCACCTGCAGACCCATCGTGTTCATCCACCGCACAGAGATGAGGACCGCAGCTCTCCAGTGCTGGGAGCAATCCGGACAGTGGTAAGGAGGGAGTTAGGCAGTGGAAGGCATCGGCCCAGCCCTGAAACATCCCACACTACGCGAAGGACTGCTGTCCACCCCCCTCCTGCCCCAGCCCATTAGGCTTCAACACTGGCCCCGCCATACCTACCAATGTCGCGGATGGTGCAACACACGTAGCATTGGAGGGGTGTAACTTTAGTAATAACTAAGGGCCCTGGCAAACATAATACGCCCATCACGAGAACTTTTGAGAGCACAGTCCAGCAACTCAAATGCTCTGTGACCGGGTGTAGTGATCACTGAAACAGCCCAGATACCACAGAATAAGAGTGTACCGGGCACCACACCTACACTACGCTCCAACACAACATACGCAGCGTTGCTGCCAACTACACAAACTCAGCGGCAGCAGATCCGTACCACTGACAATACGGCAGCCTAAAGTGCCACAGTGATGGCCCCCACCTGGTGATCCACGGGCCCCACGAGGATACTTAGGACCATAACGAAGAGGCGCTCTAAATATAAAGCAACAACTCTTTACCAGATCATACCACAAAGATATACCTACACAACAAAGCGCGCTGGATGGCCCCTCCAGACTTGACACACTGTCGCCAAGAGCCAAACAACCAAATCCATATCAGTGGAGCTGGGAAGCCTGAAGCAAACCCTCCCCCCTGATATCTTTTAGTTACATCTTCAGGACAGATCCCAGAGAAGGGGGAACCGGAGATCAACAGGGCATAATTAATCATAACCTAGACCGTTTGGGCTCAGACACACTTACGCCACAACCAAAATTGAATAGTGGACAACTTGCAAAGTCCTTGGTGAGAATCCTGTGTGTTACAACTACAACCTTCACGATGGTGGTCACATGGCAAGAAGGGGAATACAACCTTTATGCAGCTGGGACAACATTAGCCATAGATCCATCCCGTGAGGTGCGGGCAAGGATGACTCATTGACGCCAACACTCCATCTTGCCCAACGAGTTAATAGTTGCGAGATAACCAACGCAACCCAGGCATTGCACAACAGTCCACCATGAAGAAGGACAGGCACAATACCAAGCCTAGAGCTATTACAGGACGATGCCCACGGGCAGAGGTCCGAAAAAGGGGAAAGGCGCTATAGAAAAGTTCACCACAGTGACAAAGAAAGTGATTGAGACCACTACGTCAACAGAACCAACACTGCAAACATTCCCAGCCACAACAACTACCGCAATGGACCCGCAGGCAGTCTTTGCGGCTATGCAGCAAGGGTTCTCTTCTCTTAACGAGAAATTGGATGGCATAACAGCCAAGGTGGCCTCCATCAAGACACAACTAGACAAGACTACAAGCCGTATCACAGAAGCCGAGACCCAAATCAGCAACACAGAGGACACACTGGAAGCGCCAAAAAACACAATGACAACTATGGCGAAGGAATTGCGAACGGTCAAAATAAAGTGTGAGGATTTGGAAGCCAGATCCCGACGCAATAACATACGCATAATTGGTATGCCAGAAGAAGCACTGAAGGGACCCATGGAGCTGGCTGTAGAGAAACTACTACGAGACCTTCTGGGAGACCCTGGTTGGTCACCCATGTTCATGGTGGAGCGAGCACACAGATCATTGGCACCTAAACCCAAGCCAGGAGCCTTCCCGAGACCCATCATAGCACGTATGATGAACTATAGGGAGAGAGACTTGGTACTGAAAACGGCCAGAGAAAACCAAGAATTAAGATGGGAGGCCAACACTGTACACACATTCCCTGATTACACGTTGGCAGTACAGCAAGAACGACGCTCATTCTCTGGGGTCAAGAAACGACTATGTGAGTGTAACATCCCCTATGCAATGCTTTACCCAGCCAGGCTGAGGGTACAATACCAAAATAAGACCTACTTCTTTACATTCCATGAGGAGGCGGCAAGCTTCGTTGAAGCCAATATCTCACTGCCAACACTCCAGCCAATGAATGGGGATGAAGCCTGAAACACCAAGCGCTCACGGTCACACAGCAGGATGAGAGAGCAATGTAGAGGGGGCAGAGGTACCCCCACATGGGAGTACTTCTAATATCAACATGATCTGCATTAGCAATGAGTATACTCCCACCATTCAATATGGGATCGAGTAACAAGTAAGCAGGACCAGCCGGGAAGGAAATGAACATTAAGCGCTCCAGCCTGGAATGTCGCAGCAGAACCCCGCTGTTGCAGGTGCTCATCAAAGTTATGGGAGGGGAAAAGGGATGGGCAACTATGAGGGAGGGGGAGGGACATGGGAAAAGTTTGTTGGGAAACCAATTGGGGAAGGAGGGAGTTACAGTTAAAAGTACACAGGTACTGCAAAAGAATACAGACACACACATTGCAAGGAGGGAACATGTCACACATCACCTAATGAAGTCACGAGATGATGGCTGGGACGAACAAAGAGAATATTACCATGTTGAGCTGGAATGTCCGAGGGATGGAATCCCAGATAAAAAGAAGGAAAATTATGGCGTACATTGCTAGGCTAGGCCCTAAGATAGTGTTCCTGCAGGAAATTCACTTACTACAGCAGCAAGCTGAAAGGTTGGCCCCTAACGTATCATTACTACACATCGTATTCAAGTCGCGCAAGGGGAGTAGCAACCCTGATACATAAATCCATTCCCGTTACATGCCTCAACACAGAATGCGACCCTCAGGGCAGGTATGTCATGGTGCATGGTACCCTCCAAGACAGAGAGGTGCTGCTGCTAAACGTATATGGCCCAAATATGGATGACCCCCGAATTTTACTCCATACTGTTCTGGAAACTTGCAAAATTCCCCACGGCTCATCTGGTGTGTGGCTGTAATATAAAGACCATTCTCGACATATATCTAAACCGCACATCGGATCAGCCGAGGACACTGACTAAAGCGGCCCAAAAGATACTCACCCACATGGCTGATCTGGGCCTTAGGGATGTCTGGCGCTCACTAAATGGCACCAAACAAGCGTACACATTCTACTCCTCGGTGCACGATATGCACTCCAGGATAGATGTATGGCTATTATCCCACGAGGCACTAGGCTGGATCACCAATACTCATATTTATCCGAGGACATACTCAGACCACTAACCCATTCAGATAACATTGCAAATCCCAGAGATTAAAATAAACAGGCTCCCCTGGAGGTTCAAATCAGCTGCACTACAAGACCAGGTCTACAAGTCATCACTGGCCCAACATATTCAGGAATACTTTGAGATTAATGAAGGTTCAGTGTCCAGCCAAGCGGTGCTGTGGCAGGTGTTTAATGTGTGCATCAGAGGCACCACGATGTTAACCGAATTCGGTGTCCTGAAGGACATCCGCAGGTATCTAGCGCGACGGGAAAAAGGCAACGCTCATATACAAAATCAGTGTGCACAAACATCGTCTACGCAACTGGGGCTAGACATTAAAACCAAGATGGACGAATTTAGAGATGCAGCTGACCGCGAGATCCGCTACTTTGATCGGCCGCAGCAGCACAGCGATATGGGGAGCGAGAACTCCCGGGTAGGCTACTGGCCAGGATGGTATGAGGGGAACATGAGCCAACGAGTATTCCATGTATAACACGGAGCGATGGAACCGTGACCACAGACTGATTAGAGATTGAGGGGGCATTCTATGACTTTTATAAACACCTATACTCACCACAGAGCACAGCCATGGATCAAGAGATAGATCAATACTTAACCCAGATATCAACAACACTTCTATCAGACGCCACTAGGGAGGCCCTAGAAACCCTGATTACTGAAGCAGAGATATCTGAAGCCATTAAGGCACTGCCCAATGGGAGAGCGCAGGCACCGATGACCTTGGTGCAGAATTCTACAAAGAGTTCTCACAACTCCTCGTCCCCAAACTACTCGCCATCTGGACAGAAGCCCTAGAAAAAAGGGAGCTACCTGAAACCACCAGAGAAGCAGTCATCACTCTGCTGCTCAAGGCAGGGAAGCCCCCCGAAAATGGTGGCTCTTGCAGGCCACTATCATTAATAAACACTGACGCTAAGATTTTTGCAAAGATCCTGGCCACACGACTAATGCCACTGATGCCTTACATGGTCCATGAGGACCAAGCAGGATTCATAACGGGCAGATCCATGGCAACGAATATTAGACGCTGCCACAAGATTCTAACAGTGATACCCGAAGAACTACAAGCAGTGGCAGTCTCCTTAGATATGCAAAAGGCCTTCGATATGATATGCTGGCCTTTTTTATTCAGGGTCCTACAAAATTATGGGTTTGGCCCTAACTTTATTAAATGGGTCAAGGTTCTTTACACACGCCCCTAAGCTAGAATAAGTATAAACGCCACACTATCAGAGCTACTGGAACTACTAGGGGGCACCCGTCAAGGCTGTCCACTGTCCCTCCTTTTATTCGATCTAGTGATTGAACCCCTGGCAGATATACTCAGGGCTTAATATAGCAAATATGGTGTGCTGCGGGAGGGTAAGCTTGAGATTATTACGCTGTACATCGATGATATCTTGCTGTACTTAAAAAACCCTCGACACACCCTCGGTAGGGTCCTATCAGTGGTCAAAACATTTGGCGAGTACTCGGGCCTGAAACTGAACTCGGCCAAATCAGAAATGTTCCCACTCACCAAGGCAACTGTCGAAACACTCGACCTTCATGGCCTTATTTGGAGCCTGGTACACATTAAATAATTGGGGGTGGACGTGGCCAGAACAGCGCAGCTCTCCTGTGCGCTGAATTACAACGCCTTCGCTGATGCCTTATGTGTCAAGATGACACATTGGAGCACCCTACCAATATTAATGCTAGGGAGAATCGCCCTTGTAAATATGATAATTCTTCCTAAACTCTTCTATTTATTTAGCACGTTGCCAGTATGCCTAGGAAGGGCATTATTTGCAAAAATAGGGAGCGCATGCACCGCGTTGGTATGGGGCGGACACTCTAGATTGAGATGGAGGGTCCTCACAGACCAGTACCCACCGGGAGGCTTAACGGCACCAGATTTTGAAATCTACTATTTGGAAGCTCAGGCATACTATGCAGCACAATGGGTGACAGGAAAAACAGAATGAAGCCCCCATACCAAAATCGGCCATACTACTCCACGGCCTGACAACGTCACGTCCCAAACACTACAATACTATTAATCCCACACAGGTCACAGCCACAGTCTTGGCAAAAATAGTCAACATACACGGCACAGACACACTGTATCACCCAAGCATGCCAATCTGGGGCGCTCACTATATACCACCCACTCTGGGCAAAGAAGTATCGACACAATGGGGCGCTAGAGGAATCATGCAATGCGGGCAATTGTTCCAAGATAAACGCTTTGTGACATGGGAAATCCTCAAAGATACAGTAGGAGACACACCGAAACATAAGTTGCACTACATCGAATGAAGCCTGCCATCGCAAAGATATGGACAGAATTTCTATCAGAGCCAACGATAAACCTGGGTTTAGGATATATGTTTACAGCCGGGATGGGGAGGATATCAACATCGACACTATACAAGACTATCATTCAAACCCGCCCACCTGCGACACATAGCGCCAAATAAAAGTGGGAGCAAGACCTAGGACACTTGATTAGTGACAACCAATGGTCACAAATATGCGCCTTAACAAAATACATGTCATGCAATGCTAGATATAAACTGATTCACTATAAGGTTGTACATAGACTACACTATACCCCAACCAAACTGAAAAGAATATATCCCACTACTGAAGGTCTGTGTCCTAGATGAAGTTGTGAAGAGCCTGACACTTTCCATATGTTCTGGTCATACACACAATTGAGGAACTATTGGGCAGAGGTTTGCAATGCACTGGATGACATGGCAGAAGAACCTATTGAATGGTCACCGACGATATGTTTATTGGGGGCCACATGGTAGATGAACCCAAACTGGCGGAAATTATTGAACGTAAGTCTACTACTTGCCAAAAGAGTAATATTACTGAAATGGAAAAGCAAAAGTCCCCGCACTAAGAGTGACTGGGACAGAGACATAATTTGGACAAACGACAATGAAGAAATATATATTGATTCATTGCAAATAGCCACGAGACCTAAGAACATATAGACCACATATAAACAGTACCTTGCTGATAAAGCCGAAAGAGAGGAAATGTTGTGTGTGAGGTGTTATGGTTTCTTCCTTTTCCTTTTTATTTCTTTGTAAAAAAATGCATACGTTGTGAAATTGACATATTCATTAAGCCCGATGTGCCTGTGTGACATAATAAAGTAAAAAAAAAAAGAGTCGCCAGGTGGAGGTGGTCAGTGCTTTTGAAGGTTTTCTAAGGTGGGGTACAAGGGCGTGGTACACCATTCAGAGGAGGGGGAGAGAGAGCAAAAGAGGGAGATGCAGGCAAAGGAAAGAAGTTAATGAGAGAAGGCAGGATGGGGTCAAAGAGAAGGAGTTTGGGTTGTGGGCCCTGAACCAGAATAGTGCCAGTGCGAATGACATTAATGAAGCAGCGAGTGGATGCAAAGCCAGCCAAGAGGACTTCCCACTTGGTGCCACCGTTAATAGAAGAGGGAAAATAGAAGAGTGCCTTATCTACTCACCTCAAGACAGTTTGGTGTCAACTTCACCGTCACTAGGAAGATCAGGTACGAAGCGCCAGAGTTACGCTCTGCTTAACAGTTTTACCCCTCTTTCCTCAAAAACCCACTTTTTAACAATCCTACATTAAAACCCCTTTTCCTGACAAAAATCTTTAACATCTTTATCCCCTTTTTGTAGAACACCACAATTCCAATAATCCCATTCCCCTAGTGAAAACCCAAGAATTGAGACGAAGAAGAGAGGGACTAAGATTACAAGGATTACCAAGGAAAAACCCCTTAGGAAACAGAAAACAGACTATCACACCTTGACAGTAGGCTGTCCCACTAATGGAGTCAGGCAAGGTCAGGCAGACCCAACCCTGACCCAACACCTGCAGCTTGTTAACATTTTCCAGGTGTATAAGGGAAGGCTGCTGAGCAACAAATGTCAGTTGCTCTTGGGACAGCAGGAGGGAGGCTGCAAGGCTGAGTCCGGCAGAGGATCCCTACCTGAAGGCAAAGCACTCGGAGAAAGCAGTGGACCAGACCCAGCACTGGTAAACGGGAGCCACACAGCAGAGAGCAGAACCCCAGAACCTTTTCAGACCAGGACTGACTGGTGGAGGGCTGGAGGTGGAGCAGAGCAGGAGCTCCCAACAAAGTCTGCTAGGCAGAAGAAGTGGAGGCAGAGAGTGGAGGCTTTCAAACCCTCCCCCCCTACATTGAACTGTGTGTGTTTTTCTACTACGGGTGCCTAGAGGGTTCCCTCCTGGGTGAACAATGGAGTTGGGGAGGAGCAAGGCCGGCACCGGAGGCCCCTACCTAAGGCAAAGATTGATAAAAAGGAAGGCCAAGACAACCAGTGACTTCTCGTGTACAATGAGAGAGAGCCCGGTTTGTGACATCTCATGTAATTATCGTAATGAGTGACTGTTGCATTGTGGAACCTGTAGTTCTAGAAAACATTGACAGAGAAAGAGAAAATGGAGTTGTGATGGAGGGTGTCTAAAGTGAACTGTTGAAACCAAGACAGGCTCGTGCCCTACTGAGGGAAGCCTGAGTAAAACTACCCTGCTAATGAATGCTTGAACTTTTGAACAATACAATACTTTTGACAGAGTGGTCCGGCCCTGTGTGTGTGCTCAATCGAAGGTCTCTGTAAGGTATTCAGCTGAGAGTTGACAAAGTGAAAGACTGACAAAGGATTGTGAATAGAAGTGGCCCTGCAACTGGTCAAGCAAAAATCTGTGCACAAACGAAAGTCTTCTATGTTGATACAGTGGAGAAAGTTCATAACAAAGTAGATAAAGTTGGTCCAAGCACAGCAGAGGGATATCAATTGAAAGCTTTGTGTTAAAGCAAGTTTGTGTTAAAGAAGATAAATTGGTCCGAGCCGGCAGAGGGAGACTCATTGAACATTTTTGTGTCAAAGTGATTCTAAGCCCGGCGGAGGGGGATCCGGGGTGAACAGTGAAACACCTGAGAAATTGGATAAGTGAAAATCCTGAGAACATTGTGTTAAAGTGGATCTGAGCCCGGCAGAGGGGGATCCGAGGTAAACAGTGAAAATCCTAATGAAATTGTGTACATGCGAAATACTAAAAGGAAAGGAACTTTATTGTTTGTTTGTTGCATCAGGTCCTCTGAAAGAAGAGGCTTTGAATGGCAAAGAGACCTTCGCACAGAAGGCCATGATGTTGAGGTTTTGAACTGCACCCTCATGCTAGAGAAGACTGAGATGTCCTAAGCTTGAGTGTGCCGCCTTGACCTGTGCTAAAAACATGGGGAAGGGAAGCCTACGGCTTGAATATCCTGACATTTGATTTCTTTAACACTTTTTCTTTTGCATATCATTTTTTCCCACACTATATATATTTAGAGGTAAGGATTGGCAATAGATTTAGTAGTATAGTCCCTTTTATTTTGACAAGACAACACTAGAACTGCGTTATTATTATTTGATGGTCATAGCTTGCTCCCATCTTTAGATTTAGGATTAGATAGGCATTTCAAACCTTTTGAATTGAAGTTCAATAAATACCCTTGAACTGTGATCACTTGTGTCTGGTGTCATACCATTGATATTATGATTTCCTTACATCCCGCCCCCCATAACACCTTTACTCCATCCTACCAGGTAGGATACCTGGGAACTGTGACTTCCCCCCCTGCATGAACACTTTCACGCAGACAGCCCACTCTGGGAGAAAACAGACTCATACCCAGCATTGTACCTGACATGTCCCACTACTATGTTCAGGCAAAGTCAGACCATTACTGTAAACAAAGGAAAAACTTAAACAAAGGGCACACCTCTCTCTATGGGATACATGTACGTGATTATCCAATGTATCCTAGATCCAAGTAAAGAAACTAAGTCCAGGTGCAGAGGAGAAAATAAGGTCTGTGCACATTACCAGCAACACAGGAAAGATCAATACCTTTGACTTCTTTGAGATTACATCCAAAGGTTCCTTTCATCCTCAAGTGAACAATGCAGTTATTGATCTGTTTAGACATAAAACTAGTAGTGACCTGAGACAGATCAAATTTGGTTCTCATTCTAAGCCTAAGCTACGTAAGCATCAAATGTGCTTACTCAAAGACTTACCCGATGACACAAGTATCATCAGGAAACCAGTGGATAAGGGTGGAGCACTTGTGATTATGGATTCAAGCTTTTATAACAGAGGCTGCTTAGATTTATTGCAGGATCCAAGAACCTATTTGGAACTTGATCGTGACCCTACTAATACCATTATGACTTAGATAGAAGAAACAATCAACAAAGCCCATGACAATGAATGGATCACAACTCACACCAAAGACTACTTGATACAGAAACATCCTATCATTCCGGTGTTTTATGCATTACCTAAAGTACAGAAGAATTCCCAGTTACTACCATTTAGGCCTATAGTAGCAGGCACAGAACGTGTCTTTAACACATAGGTAGTCTACTTGGACACTGCACTTCAGCCCTTGGTAACACAATCATCAACCTATCTCAAGGATACATCTCACTTTTTGAACCTATTGAATGAATTCCAATTTAATGTACCGGATCTTATACTCTTCTCACTTGGTGTCAGTAGTCTATACACATCCATCCCACATGGGGAAGGCATTGATGCTGTGGAGTCGTTTCTCTTGAGACATGACTAAGTTCAAATACATAGGATTGTTGCCATTGAATTGATTAACATTATACTTTACAATAACTACTTTAGGTTTAATGGTAAATATTATCTTCAGATTTCTAGGACATCAATGGGTTCGGCTGTAGCACCATCATAGGCAAACATTTTCATGTTTACTTTGAGAACACATACATACTTGATCAGGACCCTTGGGCCTCGAAGGTTGTTTTCGAGAAGGTACATTGACCATGTATTTGGCATTTGGAAAGGTACAAAAACTGAGCTTCTGTTTTTTTTTAATACCTCAATTCCTGCCATGATCACATTAAGTTCACCATAGAGATTGGTGAGCTACACACATCTTTTGGATGTCCTTCTGACCTACTCAGATAACTTCCTCCTGACAAGTATCTATAGGAAACCTACCAATGTGAACAACTACCTACACTATGGCAGTTTCCATCCAAGACCTCTCAAGGAAAGCTTACCCTATAGTCAGTCAAGCGATCCTAGAGAAGTCGGTTTTCAGAGCTGACTGGCACGGGAGGGAGGAATTATTGAGCTCCACCGCCAAGAAAGATAATACCAGCATGATTCATACTCTATGTTACTCTGCTCAGAGCCATCAAGTCTCAAGGATCATTAAGAAAAATTGGATCCTTATCAAGCTAGACCCCCATCTTAATAATCTTTTCCCAGAACCACCCATGTTGGCTTAAAAGAGAGGTAATAACTTCAGGGACCCTCTAGTTAAGGCAGCACGTGCAGAAAAAACAGTCCAGAGAACGTTGCAGAAGGCCAAGGTTGGGACTTTTCCATGTCTTAACTGCCAACATATTTCTAACATAATAAAAGGAGACCATGTAAGGCGTCCCAGTTCTGGGGAAAAAATTAGACTAAAACATTATGCCACATGTGAGACTCGTAATGTAATCGATGCTTTGAGATTTGAGATGCCCATGCGGCAAGGTTTATATTGGTTAAACTTTGAGAAAAGCAAAGGACAGGTGGACATAGCATAAGTCCAACATCAGGACAGCTAACATCAGATCCCCGGATATAGACTGTTTCTGGAAATGAGACATACAATTGCACAAATGAGGTTTGCTATTTTGGAGGTGGTTCACCAACAGCCACGTGGTGGAGACCTTCTGAAATATTTGGCTCAAAGGGAGCTTTTCTGGATACATCAACTTGACTCAGTTTACCCGTTAGGAATGAATGAGGACTTTTATTTGGGTCCTTTCTTGTGAATTGAGGGAATGTGATCTTTCTTTATACCTCTGATTGGGTAACTATGCATTATGCATTACCCATTTAAGTTGTTAGGCCATAGAAAAACTATTGCGTAGCCTTTCCAGAGGTCACAATATGGATATCTATGTATCATTATTTTTTTATTTCATTACTTTTTTATTTTTATGTCATGCATGGTGGACGAATTACCTCTGGACCTGGTACACACGCAGAACGGGTTATGCTCATAGAACTGCTAGACCTTTCTATTCTAAATGGAGGTTGTTTGATGTCCTGCCGGGAAAACGACGTTTGCATTATTCACGCCGTTTAATTCACGTGATTTAGGGTAGTCACGTGTGTTACTGCATTACGTTCATAAGCAGCATGGAGGCGTTGCTCGCTGCTTCTGATTAAACCATCATGGCGTTTGGTAGCTGAATCCTTGATCTGCGTCTTTGCATCTCTTCAGTTACTTCTTTGGCTCTCTTCGGCGTGTTTCTTCCACATGCAAATTCCTGGAGCCCCATTCTAGAAGTTACGGCAGTTTTCCTGTTCACGTGAAATACTACACGCTATTTTCGGCAGTCGTCCATGAGAAGACCAACAGACAACTTTCTTTCACACGCGAGTTTTGGCAACACTGCCTGCGTGTTCTTCAGTCGCGTGTATCCACACACGCAGGTTCTTGATCTCTTTGCATGCTGCTTTCCTGACTGTGTTTAAGTTTGTTGCGTGTAAAAGCCCATGCAGTTTCTTGAACTCTTAAAGTGCGGCTGTCCTGGCTGCGTGTACTTCTGTTACGTGTAAAATCACACGCGGTCTACTGTACTCTCCAAGTGTGGCTGTCCTGGCTGCGTGTACTTTGTTCGCGTGTAAAAGCCCACGCGGTTTCTTGAACTCTCCAAGTGCGGCTGTCTTGGCTGCGTGTACTTTGTTCGTGTGTAAAAGCCTACACGGTTTCTTGAACTCTCCAAGTGCGGCTGTCCTGGCTGCGTGGACTTCTGTTGCGTGTAAAATCACATGCAGTCTATTATACTCTTTACATGCTGCGGTCCTGGTTGCGTGTACTTTTGTTGCGTGTAAAACACCACACTGTCTACTGTACTTTCAAGCGCGGCTGTCCAGGATGCGTGAAATTTTGTCGCATGTAAAACAGGTGGACTCATTTCATCAATTTTCTGTTCTACGTGGGAAAGGAAGTATTACCAACAACTGTTTATTTGAAGGTGATTGTGCACAGTACTTTGGACACTATCCTGTGGTGCACCAACCCGGTATCTAGCGCGAGCCTCGTGCCATTCGGGATAAGTCTCCCTTACGAACCTTCCCTCCTTTGTCGTTGTTTCAACTCCTGGATTTATTCAGAGACTTGTTGGTGGAGATTCCAGTTCTAAGCCTACAGGTTAGTGTTGTACTTGTGCTATTGCTGTGTTATTAGTGAGAGTTTAGTTGGGACACTTTCTCATGATACTTTATTTTACGCTAGGCTGACCTCCTATGATGCTCCCACGCCCTTTCCAGTGATCCCTCTCTCTGCCTGTTTTACTAGTCAGAGAGTTGTATCATTTGGAAGGTCTAATTTGACTTCACTACTGTCAAGCCGTGTGAAATATCAAGGATCCGGAAGAGCCCTACCAATTGTATCCTTTGGTTACCGTATCCTTTTCATAAAATACCTTGGTGATTTATGACAGAATCAGAAGCCATGGAGGGTACGGATCCTTTAACGGTCTTGACTCAGTTAATCAATGATTTGAGAAACTAAATGATTACGGCACAGGACACATTGCGTCATCGCATGGATGTTATGCAAGACGCCATTCATGCTGCTCCTCATGGAGCGCAGGCTTCAGCGGCCACTGCATCTGGATCCGGGACACCGGCACCACAACAAGAAACCCTTAAAGTGGTTATGCCAACACAGTTTCCTCTGGCTCCCCCGGAAAGGTTCACAGGTGATCCTAAAACCTATAGAACCTTTGTCAATCAGTGACGACTCCATTTCCTGTGCCGGCCTAATTCGTTTCCCGATTTAACTACAAAGGCAGCATTTGTGCTTTCTCATTTGGGGGCACTGCTGCTGCTTGGGCTAATTGTCATGATCTCTGCTTCCAAAAGATCAGGACTTGCCCGACTCCCTTGGAAGCAGACCCATAACCCCGGTTCCGAGTACCAGCCAGTCCCAATTGGGACCTTTTGGACCCTGTCCTGGCGCCAGTGGCACCAGGCTCATAAAGATGCCCAGTCCCAGCGCTGGAAGCGCCGGGCTCATAATGCTTGGGTGGACTTACCTGCAGCAGACCATGCTGCTTACTTACCTGCCAGTTGAACCCCTGATCCTCTTCTGTTTGGGACTACTTTTCCTGTTGCGTGGGGCAGGAGCCACTCCCTAGGTTCAGAACACTGGAACTCTTCTGGAAAGCAGGAACTCTTTTCTTACCTAGGCGTGGCTGTGGAAGGAGACACCTAAGCACTACAGGAGGCTATTTAAACCACACCCGATGGATGAATCTTGCTTTGCGTTATTCTGCATTCTCTGCAGCAGAACGCTCATCGTGTCTTCTGCTTCTGATCCTGGGCCTAAGGGAACAAAGGCTTACCATCCTGGAATCCAGTCTTCAGCAGCACCTGTAAAGACAAAGAAAGAACAGGTTAGCACTACGGTCTTCAGTGGCAGCGCATCTCTTACCTGGTCCATCGGCTGTCACCAACGCCTTGCGCTGCATTTCGGCATCTGAAAGACAAAGGCTTACCTACTCTTCGCATGCTCCGGAGGTCTTCGCACTGCATTCCGGCATCTGAAAGACAAAAGCTTACCAGCTCTTCGCACGCTCCGGACGCCTTCGGCGCTGCATCCCGCATCTGAAAGACAAAAGAAGGTGCGTTTAAAGACATTGGGCAACTTTATTACTCACGTGCCATTACTCCTTCCCACGCCGAATCCAGTGGGTATTCCAGCACCCTTCAGCTTCTCTAAAGCTCCGAACTTGTGCCTGCAAGATAAAAGGGACAGTTAGTGCGCATCGTGAAGCAGGCTACAAGCGCTTACTTACGTGCTTCCAGGCGCTTCTATTCCTCACGCGGGTTCGATCCTCAACTCTCATCAGCCCGCCATCCGCCATCGCCGGAACCCCGCAAAACAAGAGATATCATTACAAAAGACTTTTAAGACATTTGAAGTGCCCAGAACTTACCGTTCGTGCAGTTAACGATGGACAGCAGTCCTCTGAGGTCAAGAGGCCTGCACCCTTATCCAGTGAAGAAACTGGTTACGGCACCCTGCCCCGAGGCAGATGGAGAGCTAGGCGTTCACTTACCTAAGGTGAGGGCGTTAACCTTTGGGGTTCTACAGGAGAAGAGAAAGGGAAGAGGAGAGAGGCACCCAATAACCCCAGTTCATTAATCCCATATTTTCTATCTGCAGACATCTTACTCTTCGAGTCAGACATACAGTGCACAGAGGTCCAGCCCAAAGAGCCAACCGTGTGTTACACATCACCTTTGAAGATACGGCATTCACCCAGTCAAGACCGGCGCCTCTGCGGGATTCAGGTGAGCGTTACACTAATCCTATGTTGGAGACAAACAGTCCCTTGCTGTACGATTGCGACGATCTTCTGGCCGCCATGAGTAAGGTCTTTGATATGCGCTATGCCACTCAAGCCACAGATTTGGAGTTGCTAAGTCTACAGCAAGGTAGTCAAACCCTATTGGCTTACATAGCCAGATTCAATCAATTAGCAGCTGAGACTCAATGGCCTGAAGACAAGAAAACAGCTGTTTTTTTTACAAGGGTCTTTCAGAAGAGCTAAAAGACGCCTTGTCTACGGTTCCTGTGGTCTCTACAGGGTTCACAGAACTGCTCGATCTAATTCTGCAAATCGATGCTCGACGAGATGCTCGCAAAGGAGAGAAGAAACCTTTCTTGCAAGCACCTGTTCGTCCGGAGGTACCGGCAGCCCCCTCGAATGACCCTGAACCAATGCAGATTGGTGCCGTGAGAGGCCGGTTATCTAAAGCAGAAAGAGAGAACCGAAGAAAAAACAATTTGTGCATGTATTGCAGTTCATCCGAGCATTTACTGGCGGCATGTCCCAAGAAACCAGTTAAGCATCCGGGAAACGCCAAAACTGGACATTAGCAGGAGTCCCTGTGTGGAGTGTTACTTCGGACTCCCATAGCATTCCGGCGTACACACCTATAGCTGTGGAGGTGACGTTACATTTTGCTGACGAAGAATTCGTTTCCAGGGCTATGGTTGATTCCGGAGCCATAAATAATTACATTGACATCACATATGCTAAGAAATGTTCTATACCTCTTATAACCAAGAATAAACATGAAACAGTGAGCACTTTGGATGGGTCAGTTTTGACTTCGGGTATGGTAACCCAGGAGACTGTACCTATTCAAATGATGTTATCAAATGGGCATTCAGAGGAAATGATTTTTGATGTCATTGCGGCTCCTCATTATTAACTATTGCTTGGTCTTGCCTGGCTGACTCTCCATAATCCAATCATTGACTGGGTTATGGGATTGATCCAAAATCCTTATATTTATTGCAACGAACATTGCTTTACTAGTCAGGGGGTGTCAACCAAATCACATATTTTGGCCTCTATGGAAGGAGGTTCATCTATCAGTGTTGTACATCACAGCGGTACACATATACCATGCGAGTATGCGGAATATGCAGATGTTTTGACAAAAGCCAGGCAGAACAGCTGCCTCCACATAGACAGTATGACTGTCCGATTGAACTAATTCCTGGGGCCAAAATCCCTACTGGTCGTGTCTACTCTTTAACTCCCAAAGAAGATGTTGTCCTGAAAGAATACATCGATAAAGCTCTTGATATGGGGTTCATACAGCCATCCCAATCGCCTGCTGCATCACCCTTATTTTTTGTTCCGAAAAAAGAGGGAGATCTAAGGCCCTGCATAGATTACAGGGCTCTTAATGACATCACCATAAAGAACCAGTATCCATTACCATTGATAAATGTGTTGTTAGATCAGCTAGGTACTTCCATGTACTTTTCTAAATTGGATTTACGAGGAGCATACAATCTGGTTCGCATTCGTGAGGGCGATGAGTGGAAGACTGCTTTCAAGACGCGGTACGGCCTTTATGAATATCTCGTGATGCCTTTTGGCCTTTGTAACGCTCCCGCCACGTTTCAGTTCTTCATGAACGACATCTTCAGAGACATGATGGATCAATTTGTGGTGATCTATTTGGATGACATATTGATATATTCATCGTCATTCCCAGAACATGTAAAACATGTGTCCGCTGTCCTACAAAGGCTCAGAGAGAACAAACTCTTTGTTAAAGCCGAGAAATGTGTCTTTCATACACAAGAAGTTGAATTCCTGGGTTATGTCATTACCAATGATGGTGTCCGAATGAGCCGTTCCAAAGTGAAGGCTATATTGAATTGGCCCATTCCACATTCTGTTGGAATCAGAACGCCCAAGCATCCTTTGAGACGTTAAAGGAAGCATTTACCACTGCACCTGTCCTACAACATCCAGATCCTGATGGTCAGTTTATTGTAGAAGCAGATGCTTCCAGTGTCGCTACAGGAGCTGTACTTTCGCAAGTTTGTGCAGAAACCAAGGAGGAGCATCCAGTCGCTTCTTTTCTCATAAGCTAACCCCATACGAACAGAACTATACCGTTACTGAGTGGGAATTGCTTGCGATCAAGGATGCTTTGCGAGAATGGCGACATCATCTTCTTGGGGCTGAACATCAGGTGTTGGTGTACTCTGATCATCGGAATCTTCAAGCGTTCAAAACTATGAAATGTCTTACGGCTCGACAGGCCAGATGGCATGTGTTTTTTGCGCAGTACGATTTCCAAATTACACATCACCCTGCCAGACAACATGTCAAATCGGCTGTCCTGTCGCGTGTAAAACTGCACGCAATTTCTGAACTCTTTGAAATGTGTAATTCCACACGCAATTGTGCTTCGCTTTGGATTGAATACCTGGCACCTGTGATAAGATAACAGGTGGACTCATTTCATCAATTTTCTGTTCTACGTGGGAAAGGAAGTATTACCAACAACTGTTTATTTGAAGGTGATTGTGCACAGTACTTTGGACGCTATCCTGTGGTGCACCAACCCGGTATCTAGCGTGAGCCTCGTGCCATTCGGGATAAGTCTCCCTTACTTACCTTCTCGCCTTTGTTGTTGTTTCAACTCCTGGATTTCTTCAGAGACTTGTTGGTGGAGATTCCAGTTCTAAGCCTACAGGTTAGTGTTGTACTAGTGCTATTGCTGTGTTATTAGTGAGAGTTTAGTTGGGACACTTTCTCATGATACTTTATTTTACCCTAGGCTGACTTCCTATGATGCTTCCACACCCTTTACAGTGATCCCTCTCTCTGCCTGTTTTACTAGTCAGAGAGTTGTATCATTTGGAAGGTCTAATTTGACTTCACTACTGTCAAGCCGTGTGAAATATCAAGGATCCGGAAGAGCCCTACCAATTGTATCCTTTGGTTACCGTATCCTTTTCATAAGATACCTTGGTGATTTATGACATTATATTTCTCGGGACCATGTTGATCTAATTTTGGATTGATGTATAGATTGACCATTATGTGTATCTAATCATGTATTATGGTTTACGCTTTTATGTTCTCAAGCCATAGTAAAGCTATTGTCTAGCAATTGTATGGATCACAATATGGATGATTTTGTGTTATTACTATCATTGTAATTGATCATGTGGATCAAATTTTGCATTTGAAGAATATCATTGGACATTGTACTAGCATGTTTAAATTAGTATCTAATATGATCGAATGGATACTTTAACTTCACAGCATTCTCACTTAAGGTTAAAGAATGGATAGGCTTGGTCAATGACCTTGAGTCAACTTGTACTAAACTCCATTACTACCCCTTTTTTTTGGGTCTAGGCACAATTATTAATCAAGTGACCTCCTCTGATCACCATAGTTCCAATATGGGGAGCATTTGCACCAGAATTGAGTATTCCAGGGGGCTGCTACTGTCTTAGTGTTACTTAGCCCATTTCATTTCTGTTTACAATGTCTTGAGCATAACGCAACGATGTCACCGCATCACGCCAGATTTTGCTATAAAATAGCGGCCATTTTGCAGCATTTTTGCTGCAAATTGACCGTGTTTACAGCTGTCCTCACACAGTGTTGTAGGTAAGGAAATGCCTTGGAAGTGTCGATTATAGTTAATTTCCATGTATATGTAGATATACTTTATGAGCTTTAGGGTTTACATTTGATGGCTTACTCGAAGTTTCTTTTGTATTACTAGTTCATTGGTGTTTCCTGTTTTTTTCTTTATGAGGCTGTGAGTCTTTTTTCATGCCATGTGGTTAACCCTGTCCCTAAAGGGTTACCCCTAGCACTACATTGTTAGTGTTATCTCTAGTATTATCATTACTATTATTGCTTTCTTGAAGACAGGAGTAAGATTATTGTTAGACTATTAATGGTTTATCCATTCTATTGTCTATTGAGGCTTAGCCACTTTTACATTTTAGGGACACTTGATCACAGACTAGAATACTAACGGGAGAATGAATATGAAACCACCAGGCCGATCTTAAAAAATGGAGATTGGTAAGACTTTTGTAACTGGTTGTGATAGACATAGTCGCAATATTTGAGCACATATTTACATTGCTCATCAATTTCCTTACAGACAACTCCCCCACCTCTTTTGCCCTAATCTAGTGGCATAGGACTGTCACATGGAAGATTGCCCCAGCTTCAACATTTGAATCGAACTTTTAAAGACAAAAGGTGATTGATCAAGCTTACTTTTCATTATTGAAGTTTTCAATAGTGTCGTTAAATATTTGTCTGGTGTAAAAATATATCATCTATAATTATCTGCTTATGATTATTTTCAGAATCTGTATATATTTGACACCCCTGATGAAGAGAATTGTTTCTCGAAATGTGTTGGGTTCAGCTGCTTCAGCTTGAAAATTAAATATATTTAGTTTACCAAAGAATTGGAAATGTAACCATTTTCTTATCATAACCATCGGATGACCATGGATTAAGATATCATCATTTAACATTTATGTACTTACCTATACTACCATTGAATTCTTACAGTATTATTTGGCTCTGATTAGGCCACAAATAGTGTGCAGGGGACAGGAGTTTTTCTCTTTGGTAAATTACTGTTAACAACTCACACCTGACTTCCATTAAGCTTCCCCACATGGATAAAAGGCGCAGCACGAGAGCACACTCTGAGCGAGGCAAAGCACATGAAGGAACAGTGTTTTCCAGATGGCAGCTGAACAAGGGGAGAAAGGCAGAAAACTGATAAGGGAGAGCATGGAGGGAGAAACCCTTGACCTTTCCGGTGAGAAACTGTTACTTTTCAGAAACCTTCAGATTAAAAGGCGGAAGGCCAGGAAAACAGACTGAAGAATCCTGCATTGTGTGTCAGAGATACCCAGGGCCCGTTTGCATGACAAGTAAAGGAGGAGCAGCAACTGCCATGGTACCGTCCTTGGCTCCAGGGTCAAAGCACTGCCAGAGGGATCAACACAGCCAGTGAGTTGGGGGAGACCAATGCAAGACCATTCTGTGTTGAAGTCAAGGTTGCAGGAGGCAACGTTGTATGAAGAGCGCAAGAGCGAAGACTAATAACGCGTGTGATGAAAGACGCAAGTAAAGGTCAATTGCTGATGGATGTTTGAACTTTAATATGAATCTGAGAAGGTATGAGACAAAGTAACAGAGTGGTCCGGCACTGCAAGTGTGCTCAATCGAAGGTCTCTGTGTGATGTACCCAGCCAAGAAGTGGCAGAAACAAAAGCAATTAAGTCAAACTTATGGATGAAGTGAATCGAAGTGGTCCTGCAATGGTTTAAGAAAAATCCATTGCACAGTCGAAAGTCTTTTAATTTTGATAACAAAAGGAAAGCAAGGAAGGTGAGATTATAAGATCAAAGCCCGATCGAGGGACACCTATGGTCTGAGCCCAATTGAGGGAGACCAATTGTCAACTTGCATTTAAGGGGGTAAGAGCCCGACTGAGGGAGACCCATGGCGAACAGTAAACCTGAGAACTTGTGAATGTGAAAATCCTGATGAGAGAGGAACTTTGGTACTTGTTTGTTATACCAAATACTCTGCTATAAGAGCCTTTTATTGGGAAAGAGACTTTGGCACAGAAGGCCCAGATTCCTATGTTTTGAACTGCATCCTCATGACAGAGAAGACAGAGTGTGTGCGAAGCTCAAGTGTGCCACCTTGTCCTGTGCTGAAAACGTGGTGACGGGAAGCCAGCTGCTCAACTATCCTGACAAATTGTTTCTTGAACACTTTTCTTTTTGCATACATTGTTTTCCCACACCATTTGTATTTAGATGTAAGGATTGGCAATAGGCTTATTAGTATAGGACCTTTAATTTTGACAGAGACTCCACTAGGACTGCGTTATTATTTGATGGTCGTAGCTTCCTCCCATCCTTAGATTTAGGGTTAGATAAGCGTTCAATCAACCCATTGAAGTTCAATAACACCCTTGAACTGTGATCAATTGTGTCTGTCTTCAATGTTTGATACCATGCGTTCCTTACATTGGAGAGATGGAGCTCTTTGCGTACGTCGGTGATGCAGACCCATCCCTGTCTGTCGCCCCTTGATCTTCACAGCTGTGGGTGTTAAATAGATCACGCAATGTGGGCCAGTAAAGCGTTCCTCCTTCCAGTTAATGATGTGATTTTTTACAAATATCTTCTCCCCCGGGTAAAGAGGTGCTGCTTGTGGGAATTAACCGCTTTCAGTTTTTGGCCTACTCTGCAAGGAGCTGCAGCAAAGGGATTTTGTGAGTTCTTTGAGATACATATCAAATTCTGCCCCCAATATGCAAGAAGAGGAATGTGAATCAGAGATTGTACGTGATGGCAGAATAGGCGCATGCATTCTCCGCCCTGTAACAATCTCATGAGGAGTCAAGTGGTAATCTCCTTCAGGCGTATTGCGCAATGTGAACAAGGCAAGAGGCAAGCGGTGCACTCAGGATTTCCCAAGCATTTGCGTAAGGTTTGCTAATCGCATTTTGAGCAGTCTGTTAATCTTTTCTACCAAACCATTGGCTTGTGGATGATAAACCGTGCATAGTTCATACCTTATCCAAGGAGTGTTGTTACCTCCTTTATTACATCATTAGCAAAGTGTTGGCCGTTGTCAGAATGGATTTCATCTGGAATCGCCCACCTTGGGAACACCTCCGTCACCAAGAATTTGGCCACAGAACAGGAGTCATTATAGGCACAGGGACCAGCCTCAAGCCAACGTGAGAATGGACACACCACTACAGGCAGGTACCTATATGAGGTACATCTCTCTTGCATATCGACACAGTCAATATGCAAGTGCCGGAAGGGGCCGTCCGGTCACAGCAATGTTCCCTGCACAACTCTCAATGTGTGTCCTGGCAAATAGTTCAGACATATCATGCAGTTATTTACAAACTCCACAACATTCTCATTCAAATTTGTCACAAATTAGTCTTCACTTATCCTCGCAGTCACATGCTCTTTCAATACGTGGGTGGGGTAGTGAAGCTGTTCCAATGCCACCTGTAATATTTTCTTTGGCATGACCACTTTTCCTGTGCTATCATGCTTCTCCCTACAACTCTATTATCTGCATGATTGAGATTGCATTACAATTTTCCGGTAATGCATCTTTTTCTTTGCTCACTTTTGAATACTGCTATTGGGTTTATTTTCTCCTTTTTGGCAGGGAATAACACATGTGTTCCTTCTAGTAGATATGCTGCTTCTTTTGCTGCTCTGTCTGCTCTTTCATTTCCTACTGAGATAAAATCTTGCCCTCCTGTGTGGGCTTTACATTTTATTAAAGCTAGTTATACTGGAAGTGGCAATATTTCTAATAATGTATTGAGTAACCCTGCATGCTGAACAGGTGGACCATCACTTATTTTGAACCCTCTCCTCTCCTATCTGTCTAATCCTGAGTGCACTGTGGAAGCAACATAGGCCGAATCAGAGAAAATGTTTACTACTTGGCCCTCTGACATATTTAGTGCTTCAATCAATGCTACTTGCTATGCACCCTGTGCAGAGTAGTGGTCTGGTAGTCTTGTCCGCGAGTACACTATCAACTCCTCCCCTTTGTGTACCCCATATCTGTGCGCTACCACTGTGGGACTTGAATGTCTTTGTCCCGTTGTCTGATCAATACTGGAGCTTCCGTCAATGAAAATAATGTCCCCCCCTTCAATCACCTCTTCCTTAACCATGGGTTTACCTTCGCTCCTGTCTATGCAAGCTATGCAGTCATGTATGTAGTCTCCCCCCTCAATTTTTTCTGCAATTAATTCTGCTAGATTTATTGTCCTACATCTCACCACTTATATTGCTGGGTTTGTCAGTATTACCTAGTAATCTGAAGATCTCTGAGTTGTCAATGTTGATTTCGTTTTTCCCAGTATTTCGAATAATGCATGCTCAACATATAAAATTACGGGGACCCCATAGTTATTGTGGAAGCATTCTCAATTGCAAATGTGGCAGCAGCAAGTGTCTGCTCACATGGGAAATGTCCCTGCATCACTGCATCTAGGGATCCACTGTAATATGTAAATGGCTTGTGTCCCTGTCCTTTTGTCTGTGTGTCATGGCCACAGGCCCCAGAACACAAAAACTACACCATCTAGTGATGGGGGCAATGGGTCACTTGATTCACCTATGTCCCTCTGGGACCCATAAACGCAGGGGCCCTGGCTGGACTCAGTCCTGGCACCTTTAGCGCCAGGCTCATATAGAGATGTGAGCAGGAACACTTTTTTTCAGTGCAGGAGTGCTTTTACTTTATTTCAGTGCAGGAGTGCTTTTATTTTACAAGAACTTTCCAGGAGCTGAAAGACTTTATTTTAGAGAACATCCTCATGTGCTGACTCATCGGGTGTGGCAGGCAGGCTGAACCTAGTGGGCGTGGCTTCAGAAGCTCAGCTATGTAAGCTGCTCCATCTTTAAGGCCGGTGCTTCACGTTACTGTGCACTCGCGTGCAACGTGATGCTCACCGCTGCTTGGACCAGTTTACTTACCTTTGAAACCAGGCGTTCTCCTGCATACTCGCCTCCAGGAAACCGGTGCTTCATCGCTTCATCTGCAGACTCATCTCCTGACATCCAGTGATCTTGATCCCGACGCCGCAGCACTGCACTCCGCATCCACGAACTCGGACCCTGTGAAGAAGAAGAAAGACAAGGTTAGAACATCCGTCCTAGGGCCCTGCCGCATTTGAACCCCGCGCGCCCCCTAGTTAACAATTTACCAGCTACTGTACCACTGCAGCTTCGCTCCTCATTCCCTCCGGCTTACGCCTCGAGCTCTGCAGCTTCTACTGGGCCGGCAACATCACCTGCAAGGAAAGAAAGCAAAAGAGCAAACATCAAAAGTGGAATGGACAGCAATACAAGACAAAGAACTTTACAATACAACAAAAACAGAAGAGGATAGACAATGGCAAACAGGAACACTTACCTGAAGTATAGTGGCTTAGTCGCAGCAGGACTGGATTACCACATGCAAGGGACCAGTGAAGGAACTTGGTCCAGATCATACAAGCGCCCCTGTCAGAAGCAGCAGGACGGAGTGCTCACCAAAACTAATCAACAGGTGAGCTTTCCAGGGACAGCACATCACACAGGTACCACGGTTTTGGAGAAGGGGTCTGTAAGGGGATCAGGTACACAAGCTAGCATACTCACGCCCCCTATTCTCCACGCAGGAGCAGTCCTGAGCAGCATCACCTATTACCACCAGTCACCACATAAGTGCAGAAGGTGAAGTCGGACCCGAGCGATCTCATCCCCGGGAGGGCTGCAACCGTGCCCCAATGCCTCAGCAGAGACCAGGTGAGCGTAACACTATGTCAGCACAGCTTTCATTACTTTTTCATCTGAATGGGAAAATAGATGAAACTTCTCTTTGTAATTGGGTGTAGCCAGTACTAGTGCATGTGAAATATCATGTTTTAGTTCATCAAAGCTCTCGCCCATTTCAGCTGTCCATTTTATTTGTGTTTTGTGCTTCTGAGCCCTTTTTAATGCTTGCAACAATGGCTTGGTGTAAGTAGAGTAATCAAAAACCCCTGCACTGCCTTAGTTGCATAGTCCTAAAAACTGCTGCATCTCTTTCACTGTTTTTGGCCGTGGAATTTTATGTATGTCCTCTACTCTTTCTGGTGTTTTTTTTCTCCTGTCTGCTGACACAATCGGACCCAGGTACACTACTTCTTTCTGACAGTACTGTAATTTCTCTTTGTCCACTTTGTATCCTTCATCAGCAAGAAAAGTCAGTAGTGTCACTGAGTCCTTTCTACACTCCTCTTCTGTTGTGCTACATACCAGTAAGTCGTCAACATACTGTATCACTGTGCCTACAACCTGTAAATTGCTCAAATCCATTTGTATAACTCTGTTACAAAAGCTAGGTCCCTCACAGTACCCTTGAGGCATTCTACAGTGTTCAAATCTGGTCCCGTGATAAGTAAATGCGATGAGATACCTGGAATCTGGGTGTAGTGCAATGGAGAAAAATGCGTTCTTCAAATCTACCACGGCAAAAAAAGTGTGCCTCTGCTGGAATGCTACATAAAATGACTGCAGGATTTGGGACCAATGGATACTCTGCCTCAATAATATTGTACATCCTGTATAAAATGTCATGCCCCACCTTTTGCTTTCTTTATCGGATAGATAGCTGTGATGCAAGGTGATGTGCTTTCCTGTATTATGCCTTGCTGCCATAAGGCATGCAGTGTCTCATACAAGTGCCACTTTCTTTAATTTGATGTGTACTGCCCCAGCCCCTTTTAGCATCCCTACATCGTGGGGTCCTGTTGTCCATAAGCTTTTTTGCACTTGTTTCAAATTTTACTGCAAATATTTTGCATTATTTTCTGTTATGTGAGTCATCTGCGAAATTGCCCTTTCCTTTATGTGTACTGGACAAGGTATGCTCAGCTCAAACACTACCCCTCCTTCCTCATTGTCTTTTGTTGAAAGCAATTTTGTGTCACTTATTCCTTTTAATGTCAGTGTGGTCTCAGTACATAGTACTGAACGCCATTCCATGTTGTCTTCATCAGTGGCAACCAGTATGATCATATCCTTCCTTACTACTACTTCCACAAGGTAGAGCTGTGTGTGTGTGTCTGCACTAACAGAGGAGGGACACAGAGCCTGAACAAAAACTCGTTGGACAACTGAAACACCTTTCGGCCAATTCCTGGTAATGATCCCAACAACATGTGTACGCCATAATATACAAACACCTCCATGTGTGTGGTTTAGCCCTCTCAGTGTGCTGTGTGCATAGTATGCCTGTATTAAGACTGCCACCCTAGCTCGATATGTTCTGGGTGTGGAGCACACCATCCCTTTTTCTGAAAAAGATGTTGTGGCATTCAATTTGCTGAGTAAGTCCCTTCCCTGAATGTTGATGAGAGTATCTTTTGAATACAGTAGTGGTGCTGGAATGTTCTGTGTCCCTGTTGTTAAGGGTAAATCTTTTTCAGAGGAACTTTCAAAATTGTCTCCGAAAAGCCTTGTGTTCCCAAACCTTTGTTAAATAATGTGAATCCTTCTTCCTTTATGCATGATCTGGTTGCTACAGTATATATAAGAAAGGAAATCCCACCCTGTTCAATCAATTTGAACTGCTACCTTCCGGTTTCTCCTCAGGGTCCTCAGTTACTGCTAGACCAGGACACACTTGCACTCCCCATGGGCACCCCTATTGGGAAAATGTATTGATGGATGATGTAAAAAGATTACTGACCATCACTGTCACTCCAGTTATTGGGGCACAGTGTTATGTCTCAATTGTGTGACCCCCTTCTTGTACTTGTGTCTGTAGTATGCTTACTGTGTCTGGGTTACCTGCCACTATCCCACCTTGCATTTGTCCCTGGGTGGATATACCTTGAGGTTGTGTGGGTTTCATCTGTAATTGCTGCTGCAGCATCACTTGGACTTGCAGTGGTGCTGGTGTATAAGGTTGCTGTTGTTGCCCTGATTGTGCTATTAATGGGCATGTTCGTGCAAAATGACCAACATTTCCACATGCAAAACACTATCCTCCAAACCATCGTCCCATGCCCCTATGCCCCGTTCCCTGTCCTCTTGTGTAATATTCTCTCCCCGTTTGATACAATCCCATGTAACCGTTTACTCCACCTGTCTGTACACTCCCTGGCTGTTGCTGCATGTTTATAAATGCAGGTTGTTGCTGCATCTGCACCGTTGCCCACTTTGTTTTCATGTTTAGTTGCTTTGTTGAATGTCTCCTTCTCCTTCTCTAGCTTTTTCTTGCAATAGTGTACAATTGTCGCCTGTATCTCAAGCCACCCTTTTGCCTCAATTCACACTATCTTCTCTAAAGATGTCTGCACCACTGCGGGGAGCCCCCTCACTAAGATATGATAAAACAAAGGTATTTTGTCGTCTACCTTTCTTGTACGGATCTTATATATATTCTGTGGGGTCCTTATCAGGCTTCAACCAATGTAGAACCCATGTCTGATGTATCTAGATAGAGCTCCCTTAGAGCCTTCAAAACATGCGCTCTATTATTAATAAAAGGTGCTCCATCCTGTATGTTAGAGCTTAATTTTACCCCAGCGTATCCGGCCTGTTTCCATATTTTATCACTTCTCTCCCCAACCAACACTGCCAATAAATATTTTATATCTCCTATAGCCAATGGGATTCCTGCTGTCTCTTTTTTTTCGAAAACATAAATCCACTTGCTCGCCCCCGCCATTAATGAAGGCAGACTGTAAACCAAATTGACCCTGTCCCCTGTCTGCCATGGTATGTAGTAAACCTTGCCCCTCACTTTCTGCAAAAGGGGTATCTGTGTGCGAACTCTGCGTTTATTTGCAGTCTTGTCGCAACTGCTATTCTCGTTTTTCTACTTCAAAGCCTATTTCCCCAATCTCTCAGTTTGACAGACATGAGCTGGGAAAGGAGACGAACGAAGAGAGAAGAGGAGGACAGAGAGGCTATATCTTAACTGTTTGAACACCACCCCATCCGTGCCCCCTTGTGACTCTCTCTCCGTTCACCTTCTTGCCCTGCTCATGTCTGTCAAATTGCATGTTTCTAACACGTCATCCCCATGATCGCTGTATCCACTGTCCTCCAAATCTGATTCAGTATGCACACCTTCTGTCGTGTCATCTTCACCATTGTCTGAGTCCTGTCCCCAGCTGTCGATTCTAAATTGTATGTGTCCGGCTGTCCACCCAAGCCCGTCAGCTGTCTTTCCTTGTTCTTTTCCTTTTTCTCTATCTTCTTTTCAATGGCTTATTCGGCTTCATTGAACACAGATTCAAGTTGCTGCTGGGTGATTTTTTAATGTCCATTAAATATTTCAGCCTTCCCTTCTCATCCTTACTACTGGCACTCGCTTCACCCTCATCTTTTCTTTTATGTGTTCCTTCCTTACTTTGAGACACTTGTTTAGGATTTGTGTACCATGCAGCTGGTTTTAGTAATGGATATATCGTATATGGAGGGGTGGGGCCCTACCGTGCTCTTCCTCCTTTTTCCCCCTCTCTGTTTCTTTATACTTTTCTTTGTATCACTTGCAAAGTCCTAAAATGTCATGCCTCTTTAAGTTTTGCACCTATGTGGGTAGCCAACAAATATGAATACATATACTGTCGATAATTTTTCTGTCAAATGTTCTCTCTTCAGGCCATTCCTTGTAACATTTCCCCACTGTGTCATGTACCCACTCAAAATGGTACTTTGTTATTTTGTGACAATATTGAGGCAGTTTGCTAAACATGTGGTTAAGTGGCACGTCCATCCAATAGGACATCATTATTGCACCTTCATTTTAATTTTTGCTATACTCTTTCCTTTCTTCTTCCTTTCCTTATTTATATGTTTAACCTTTAAACTCTCAAACCCTTATTCAATCAATCCCACTCACTCAATTTTATACTTACTGCTTACTCGTTCACCCTATTTTCATTCACTCTGGCCTCTCCACAGGCCCCACCCTTTCACACCTTGCACTCCACACGTGCATACAATGGCCTTCTCCACAGGCCTATCTTGTTAGGTTATATTAGTACATGAATGGCCATCTCCCCAGGCCCAACACCTTAAAAAATGCCCTTACGTTAGTCCTCTCGACTGCACCTTTATCTCGCAATACACAGTTCTCTAACTTTTTACATGTTATTTAGACTCTGGCCCTTCCATCGTCTCCATAGCCACATTAAACAAATACTATAACCACTTTGCACGACACTAAAAACAAACTGCAGCTATTCACAAAACACTTGCGTGCATGTCCCTCAAGCACATTTTTCCCCAAAGAAAATGAAATTACGCAACTATACTAAAGGTTTGCACTACGCGCAACTCTTGGATCACAAGGCCCGCCACTGACTATGCAACCCTCTGCTCTAACACAGATGTGCCACCATCTACCTGCTCCCTATCGGATCGGCAGACCTACTACGGTCAATCACCCTCCACCACTCTGATGGTGTGTCGCTAAACACCAAAAAATAGTCCCACCCCCCTTGCGGTTTTGATGCATGAGTACACTCACGTTTCCTTTTAGGATATTCTTCACTTCTCTTGACCTCAGAGTCTCGCTTTAAAGACCTGCTCTTCAGTCGGAGTGAAGGCAGCGCCGAACCAGGCAGACCTTTGGGAAAGTGACGTCCGCGGACCTCTTCTGGCTCAAGCTCTTACTACTGGCCAACGGACTCTGTCCCGCACTCCACTGGGAGCATGGCTGGAATTCCCACAGCTCGGTCGAAAGGCTCAGAGATCTCGCAGGGGCCTCCAAAAATGTGCCGGGTTCGCCTCGGAACTCACCAATAAAAATTACAAAAGTAGTCAAAAAAGGAGTGTACGCAGGCAAGAAGTAACACAGGTTTATTCAGGGCGCAGATGCAGCTGGGACAGCTATATTCAAACAAATCGCGGAACAGAACTGCATGAAAAGACACTGTGAAAGAACCAACCCTAAATCTAAGACTTTTATGATAATAGAGCTGAGTAACGTTTGTGACTTTGCAACATGAAAACATTTCCCCACACCGAGCTGATTGGTGCTTGCACATCAGACCACTATAGAAAAGCATACATTATATTCTGCAATTGGGTCCAGAAACCTTCCCACACCGCCCACAATTAGAATATGTGATGTCACAATCCAACCCTCACTTTCCACATGATAATGACAATTCATTGAAACCTTTGAGATGACCAGCAGAACTTTATTCAACTGCCCTGGTCATCTTATCTAAGCTCTCATGGGAAGTGCTCCCCTGCATGACACTGCCAGAGCCTTGAACCATGGAGGTAATGTTATACAAATGTTGCACATTAAAGGAATGGTTCGGTCATACATTTTTATTGTCCCTACGGGTCGGCCATGTGTTTTTAAGCCTAAGTCGGTCGATATTAGAAAAATTTCCTAGGGACCTTACCGGAGTTTTCGTCCATTAAACACACGCGAAAACAGGCAGTAGGGCGCTGCCATTTTGTGATAATCTTATCACTTGCCGCATCGCCCAGTGTGACCTGCTTTTGCAGCACTAAATCATATCCCCGCCCCTGAGCCTGTCATCAGCAGACACGTACCGCCCATTTCACAACGCCAAAGCACGTCTCGTGTCAACATTAGCTGTTCCTCAGCTAATGACGTGTCACCATGGAAATGGCAGGACGCCTCTTTACTCAATAAGTATAAACAGACCGTTTGACAACACAGCAGCAGATTTTCAATTCCATTCTTCTTTCTGTTTTACTTTGAGTATTCTGTGACTGGTTTCTGTGCTCTGGTCAGATACCTTCGCCGCTTGTAGGCCGTGTGAATAGATACCAGTACCATCGCTATAAATTATTTTAGTTTGTTTACCACACGATGGCTACAATAATGCCCTACATGTACGAGCCCGAGTATACTAAGGAGGAACTACTGGAAAGGGAAACATGCGAAAACGATGGGGCTTCGGACGGCAGTTGGCAGGACGAATCAACGGATGAAGACACTGGACCTAATCGCATGGACGGTGTTTCCACCTGGTGCACATGCAATCGGTGCGAGCTAATGCCAACCAAGGACGAGAACTGCTGCTGCTGTGAAAACTCTGGATGCGTGGCCTACATTTTGGAAGTCGAGCCACGGCCGCAATGCATCACGGAGCTGCCAGACTTCAGGGCAGCCTGCCTCACACAGTCCGTGTTGAGGATAATGATGGTGCTTATGCACGAACTTCGCGCAACTGTTCGTCCTCGTAATCCGAGTAACGAGTAAGTATACTCTGGTTGTGATGCCACTACTATTTCATAGTCGTCTCCTATATTCAAAATTACATCTACATATCATTGTAACGCATGAAAGTCCTTCAATAGTGTGCAGTGTCAAGATAGCATTTGTCCGAGCAGAATGCCATTAGTTACAAGAATTGTCATTGACAATAAAGGTTTAATAAACTTATCTTGGTCATTTAAAAACAGTTTGTATCATTCTTTTTCACAGGTGGTACAGGCTGGTGGCCTATCGTTCTTTTACATGGTGGCTTCACGGGAGGCTTGGACACAGCGTTTGAAGAGTAATACCCGCCTGTGCCGTTGGTGCCATAAGACAAACTTTCCCCAGTGACAGCGGTCAGTACAGGGGATTTTCCCTCGCTGTGCTGCAACCTGACCTGTACAATGTGTAAAGTTTTGTATTTTTGTGCCATCAAAATAAGAAACAAAATAAAACAACACATATATTTTAACAACGGTTGTTTCGATTTTTTAAATGAATCAAGTGTGTCTCCATTCAAGAGTCTTCCTGTGCCTTGTCTGCACGCCCATCGGCCCATCCACCCCTCCCACCCATATCAAAGGCAGTTCGCAACCCGGGGATGAGCGCTGCCATGGTGTGCTGTCAGGGGCGATAACGGCCAAGGTGCCAAACACTATGTACACTTCAAAAGGTATCCCACGCCCAGGGGCTATTGCTCACATGGCCTCCTCAGACCCCGTGACTCCAGGCAGGCCTCCCCTGAAGCAGGCCTTCCCCCTGCAATCCACATAAGTGTGTCTCCATTCAAGAGTCTTCCCGTGCCTTGTCTGCACACCCACCGGCCCATCCACACCCCCTATCAAAGGAAGTTTGCACCCGGAGATGAGCGCTGCCATGGTGTGCTGTCTGGGGCGATAACGGCCAAGGTGCCAAACACCATGTACACTTCAAAAGGTATCCCACGCCCAGGGGCCATTGCTCACATGGCCTCCTCAGACCCCGTGTCTCCAGGCAGGCCTCCCCTGAAGCAGGCCGCCCACCTGCAATCCACGTAAGTGTATCTCCATTCAAGAGTCTTCCTGTGCCTTGTCTGCACGCCCACCGGCCCATCCACCCCCACCCCCTATCAAAGGCAGTTCGCACCCGGGGATGAGCGCTGCCATGGTGTGCTGTCAGGGGCGATAACGGCCAACGTGCCGTTCATTCATTCACAAACACACCCCTGTTTCTAATACTTTATAAACCACTTGATATGTCTCATGAGAACATCTTTGTGCTTTGCAAGTCAACTCCTGAACGTGCTACCTGAGAACCACTGAGATCGATGCTAATCTGCTCGTCGTCATGCTATCTGTGAACCTCTGTGACCGCTTCGAGCAAACTCGTCAGTGTGCTAGCTGTGGCCATCTACCTGTTCTCCTGCCACAAACTACTGGGCTTGCTGAATCTAACTGTTTGTTGGTCAAGGTAAGGCCATGTATCACAGTCATATTTCGGTCATTTTTAAATTTCTATCTATTTGCGAGTAGAGTACTCAATAGTGCTATGTTCATTGGTCTCATTGCTATTGACTTGAGTTTCAATTGTTATGCTATCAATAGGTCTATTTATTTTCATCTTTGCCAATTGTCATCGAATTGCATCCTTTGCGGGTCCTGTCTATAATGTAAGCATCTTTCCTTCTCGCGCAAGACAGTACATCCAAGGGATGAGTCACATGTTCAGAGTTTAGTTCCATCATTTTTTAATTTGTGAAAGTAATGCAAATACTAATCCGCACTTGATGAACTGGTATAGTTCCGGCGACCAAAACAAACCTTGCATTGAACATTGTATGGTTCATTTACTTTTTTATGGCATTTTTATTTATCAAGGTTTTATAATAATCTTGATATTTACTTTTCAGAATTTTCAACAATGCCTGCCTGTTCGATTAGCGGTTACCCTTCGAAGACCCATGCTAAATCTGAAGGCACTACAATGCATGTATTCCCTAAAACTGTTGCTCGAATAAGAGAATGGGTCAGACATTCCGGATATCCACCCGAAGAGATTGAAAGTAGAGTCCAACAAATCTTGGAGGACAAGAGGGGTGATCGATACCGCATCTACAGCCGACACTTTTCCTCGAACATGTACGCCACATCTTGGGTAACAAAGAAGAATAAACGGCGAACGACACAAAAATTGCTCACAAACGCTATTCCCACATTCCGCCACTGGTGAGTCAAGTGTCCGGATTTAGCTTTAGGCCTTGTGGTAGTGTGTAGGTAGCCGAATGGATTAATTGATAATTTAGGTGTTGTGTCCCTTGTAATACTTTCGATATTGATATGAGTGTATAGCTTTTTGAATAATGACATTTATCAATAAATTATTTTTCGATTTTATAACCCTCAAAGGAAATCTATTTATGGGCAAAGGGAACTGTGCTATATTGCGGACTTTCAATAGCATTATTCTCAAGTATTCTGTCGCCTTACATGGCAATTTTTAATATTGGCATTTCATTATCAAACAATAATTTACCTTTACAACTGCTTGAATATCCACTGAATCTGAAGCAAGAACATTCTACATCCGTGACGTGCCCGCAGTTATCAACCACTTCTAGCGCGTATCAGGTAATCTTACTTAGCTATTATGCTACAGACTTGTTTTATGCATGTCAAGTAATAGTTTTTATGTATCGTGTAATTATTTTACCGAATGTTTGGTTAGTGCTTTCCAATTGATATACACCTTAGTTGTCTTCCCCCAGTGTTTGTTTTCAGTTATAATTAGTGTTATCCATACTAATGCAAGTACTGTCTTTCAGGTAGATGCTGAAGCGTCCACCACATTGACAACATCCATAAATATTCTTCAGCAGCACGAGGTATGGATACTGACAGCTCCATCGAACTAGATCATCAGAGCTGGAATACTTGTCGTTTGATTGTTCTACACAATGTTTCATTTGTGGTTAGCCATTGATATGTACCTGTGCGGTCGACCCCCAAGTGTGTGTTATGTTTTCAATATTGTAATCCTTACTAATGCAAGTACTATGTTTCAGGCGGTAGATGGAGCGTCAACCCCTGCACTTGATGTGGAGCCTGACATTCAAGTAATTCCAGGGGTAGTGGAAGCGGGACCATGCGTATACGAATCGGTCCAACAGCTTTCGGAAGTGTGCACTACATTTACAACATCCATAGATATTCTTCAGCAGCACGAGGTATGGATACTGACAGTTCCATCAAGCGTGATCATATAACGTGATTCCATTTGCTATACTTTCTTCCTTATTAACGCAAGTACTGTGTTTCAGGGAGACGACGGAGCTTCCTCTACAATCACAACATCCCAATTAGATGATGCAGATGTAAATAAATCGGAGAAATAAGTCGATTAAATCGGATTATATTTAGATATCCAATGATTCTTTTAGGCAATGCATCATTTGTGGTTATCTCTTTATATGTACCTGTTCCGTCGACCCCAAGTGTGTGTTATGTTTACAATATTGAAAACCATACTAATGCAAGTACTGTGTTTCAGGGAGTTGCTGAGGCGTCCTCTCCAATAAAATCATTCATGGCAGTCTTTGCGTAGCCAGAGGTATGGATACTGACAGTTCCATCGAACTAGATCATCAGAGCTGGAATACTTGTCGTTTGATTGTTCTACACAATGTTTAATTCGTGTTTAGCTATTGAGATGTACCTGTGTGGTCGTCCTCACGTGTGTTTTATGTTTTCAATATTGTGATACATAGTAATGAAAGTACTATGTTTCAGGGAGTCGATGGAACGTCATTCTGTGCTGTCTATGCGGATCCAGAAAATATAGTTGTTGCAGCGCAAGAGGAAGGGAGGACATGCGGAAAGGAATCGGAGCAACAGCGTGCAGATGTTGAAGTTCGAGTCAAGAAAGTTGCAAAGAAAAGAAAACAAAATAAGGTTACTTACAAACAGTTCATATTTTTATAAATTGTTTTGTGCTGGGGACTGTATTATGTTTTTTTCTGTCAATTGAACTATACTTTATCTTGTGTTTAAACTGAACATCCCTTTTCCAATCTGTCCTCTAGTTACCCGTGGGTGTACAAACTATACATACACAGACAGTGAAGCAAATGAGAGATGTTGCTTGCCAGACCATTTACACTATGGAGGAACTATTAATTCAGGCGCGGCGTGTTCAGACTCGAGATGCGATTGTCCAGTGGCCAGAACATGAATTGAATGTGTCTGGAGAATCCAGCAAAGTTTTATTGGACCATTGCTACAGTGCGACTGCATCACCACAAGAAGATGATACTGGATGTATTCATGATCGCTCTGAAGTAGTTGCAGATCAATCCACACAATCGACACCAGCAAAAAAAATGCCACCCAAAAAGATGTCGACATTGTTGTGTTCTCCCATCAATATTCAAGTAACAGATGTTGAAATGACAGAGAATGAACCAGCAGCACTATTCACCGACGCATCAGAACATGATATCAGCGATATTAGTTTCAATTCTGGTGATATGTACACAACGATACAGTCCGAAACAACTGTGATGCAGGGTGACAGTCAAATGCAATAGGGCAAATACATAGTATTCGACAGTTGTTTGATGGATATTATAAGTATGCTGCAATGTGGGCATTCAGTTAGAGGGGAAGTATGTGGGAAGACATTGATTCATGTGACTCGTCAAACACAAGGCAGTAACGTCAAAATACATGCCGCCTGTACATTACATCATACGTTCTCATGGTCTGCGCAACCGATGCTGGGGAAACTGCCAGCAGGCAATCTACTGTGTGCAGCTGCCTCACTTTTTAGTGGGCCCAGTTTTAAAAAGTTAGAGTCTTTCTTTCAGTTTGTGGGACTCCATTTCATTTCTAAAACGCAGTACTACAAATTCCAACATGATTATCTATTTCCGGCCATTAATGATGCTTGGAAAATTGAACAATTGTCTCTAGAAAGTACGTTCGAAGGCAAACAATTCAGGCTAGCCGGCGATGGACAGTGCGACAGCCCTGGATTTGCTGACAAGTACTGCACCTACCACTTTCAGGACAGGGATAGTAAGAAAATTGTGAGTTTGGTGGTCGAGCAGGTGTCCCAATGTAAATCATCAGTGGACATGGAGAAACTAGGATTTATATAATCATTGGAATATCTACAATCGAGGGGAATGCACATCGACCTCATAGCCACCGACAGACACGTTTCAATAGCCAAGACAATGAGAGAGCAGTTCCCACATATTAAACATCAATTTGACGTATGGCATCTTGCTAAATCAATCAATAAGAAAATCTCAGCTGCAGGGAAAAAAAAAAGGTTTGGAAAGTATTTCACAGTGGTCCCAGTCTATCAGCAACCATCTGTGGTGGAGCTCCAAAACTTGTGAAGGGTCAGTGGAAATCCTACTTAAAAAATGGCAGTCACTGATGCACCACTGTACCAACGTTCACCGCTGGACAGAAAACCAACATTTCCACCAATGTGAACATGGCCCTTTGTCCCCAGAGGAGGCACGGAAGAAGAAGTGGTTGATTCCATCTTCACCTACACACAAAGCCATTGAGAAGATTGTTTTTGATAAAACTCTATCAAGAGATTTGAGGGGACTGACAGAATTCTGTCACACAGGAGGTTTGGAGGTGTTCCACAATATGTGCCTAAAGTACAGGCCAAAGCGATTGCATTTCGGCATAAAGGGCATGAAACATAGGACTCTACTAGCGGTCTTGGCCCATAACGAGAATGTGTGCCATGAACAATCTAGGACTATGGGAAATGTAGGGATGCTTCGCTGCACTACGGCCTTTGCAAAAAGAAGTAAGAAATGGGTGGTCAAACCAGTATATGAGGAAATGGAGTTCGACTTTGTTAAAGGCATCATTGTTAATGTACTAGAGAAGCACACACATGGAATTTTGAGCGATTCTGTGCAGAGCACAGATACATTGCCACCAAACATTGCCACTGTGCCATGTCCACCCAAAGAAGAGCTCGCTGAGAAGTACAAATCCCGGTTTAATTCATTATAATCTGATTTGTCTTTTTGAAAAATGTGTTATTGTACAGTGTACATACGAAGTATGCTAACCCTAACCCCTCCCTTCACCATCCTGGGTGGCGAACAATCTGGGTGTCATCTTTGACTTCTCTCTCTATTCACCTCATATCGCTGACCTTGTCAATATGTGTATGTATATATTTTTGTTGTTGTAACTAAGCTTTGCAATCTCATGTAAATGCTGCGCACTGTTACCTGAGGGGAGGCTTGCGCATTACAAATAATAAAACAAACAAACAATAAATCTCACTTTCAACTCAACTCCTTGGGTACTTTATACTTTTCCCCACCTTCCCCCAAAAAGTCAATGGGCCTCATTACGAGTCCGGCGGTAACCGTGGCGGTAAAACCGCCTCGTTACTGCCGGACTCGTATTACCATTCCGCCTCTGTGACTCCCGGAATTACCAGGGCATTACAGCCCCGGTGTCCCGGGAGTCACAGAGGCAGAATGGTGTTAATCCCCATTCCCATTGAGTCCCATAGGACTCAATGGGAATGGGGAAGTGGAAACACTGGCACCATCTCGTGATGGTGCTGGTGTTTCCACATCCGCCTGCAGGCGGGAGGTGTTCAACCCACCAGGTCAGACCTGGCGGGAAGATCACCTCCCGCCTGCAGGACTCGGGATCGGGCCGTCCGGAATTAACAGTGGCGGCGGGTTTACCGCCACTGTTAAATCCGAACCGCCCGACCCGTAATGAGGCCCAATGTCTCCATAGTTATGGTTCTCTAGGGCTGCAAAGCTTGCGGACAACGAGGACAAACTTGGGGGCTTTGGAACGCACCAAGCGAGGCGTTGCAGATGGGCGAGAAGCCAGTTCGCATTAGCACAGTGAGGCCTAGTACAAAGATGGAGTCGAAAATTCAAGTTCTCACAGATGGCTTTATACGGGATGTTGCAAAGTAAGAATGTATGCTCATGCAGAGTGACGGTCAGCAGCTTTGATTTTTTGCTGGCGGGCTGGAGAGGCCCACAACTCGCACTGGCAGTATAAGGTTCTATTGTTTTTTGACCTTGAGAGACAGGGACCATGCCGAAAGGACTTCATTTGAAGGTGGGGTGCAATAACGTATGAGTCGATAAGGCTGAAAATTCTGAAACTACACAGAGTTTCATGTTAGTTCAGTATATGAAAAATCGTTGCCACAAACAGAGTGCAATTTACGGACTGCATTACTCAGAGACAATGGAAATGGCAAATATAATGTAACTCTTTAGACGATTTTGTACCGGAATATAATAACAATAGCGTTCAGTTAAAAAAGGGTTAAGTTGTACTTGTTCGTTCTGTGTGGCATATTACAATGAAGAGCAAGTAAAACATTTGTGGGATTGTCTTTCTACCGGGCACATGGGCATGCATTTGCCCATTCGACACGCATGTAGACAAATAGTCGTTTCTCAGTGGTTCAACGTTAATAAATCATTACATTGTGTGTTAACCTCGATTTCTTTAATCAGTTTTCGCATTGCTTTTAGAGCCGAACATACACCATTGCACTATCCTCGCAAGCAAATAGTTTCACCTCTGCCCTAATAAATAAAATGAATAATAGTAATAAAGATCGGCTGGCGAGACTAATTTCAATTTTTATGTTTTCAAAACAGGTACATCCTACCGTACTGCGACTGCCACCTATTCCAGACCCCGGCCGACGGATGCTTCAATCGCCAGCTGCAGCTTCTTGTAAACAACTGCACTACCTTGACTATCTTATGGGACGATCGCCAAGGGCCCATATGCCCTTACGCAGTACTAGCGGCTAGAAGCAACATAACAACCTTTACGGTGGCCTAGTGCCTAGTTGATGGAACAGCCTTGCGATTCACCGTGCGACCAAAGTGCCTCTTTTAACGAAAACCAACACCCTGTGTACCACAAAGGAACAGCGCGTGACTCACGATAAACTTTAGCGGATTTGCGGATCGAGAGCAAAGAAAAAAAATTCCATTCCGATTTAATATGCCAATTGCTGAATATTCTCTAAACATTTAATGTCAAATAAATGTACTTTACCAAATGTACAATCTTGCTGTTTGATTTTAAAGTACAGTTTCATATTTCGAATGTGGCGCACTGTGTTGTGAGTTGATGTGTGTTGGTTTCCGGGTTCTGTGTGAAGTCGCGTAGAAGACGACTGGGCGCATTTGCCTACGCAGCACAGTAACGTCACGGAGAGAGGCGGGGAATATGAATGTTTTTATAATGACAGGCTCAGGGGCGGGGATATGATTTAGTGCCGCAAAAGCAGGTCACACAGAGCGATGCGGCAAGTGATAAGATTATCACAAAATGGCGGCGCCCTACTGCCTGTTTTCGCGTGTGTTTAATGGACCATAGGAAATGTTTCTAATATCGACCGATTTAGGCTTAAAAACACATGGCCGACCCGTAGGGACAATAAACATTTCTGACCGAACCATTCCTTTAAGAACTTTTCAGCCCTCTTCCCAGGCAAAATATGCTAAGGGGCAATTTGAATCTGCTGTGGTTCTTTTAACTCCATCTAAAATCATGTTTTACACATTATTTTGACTTATTAAATGGCTATGCTCTCCATGCCTTTCAGCAGGATCCATGGGTTGTAATCTGTAACCTCGGAAAATAACAACTGTTGTTTTTCTTCTTACCATGCCAGCCTGGGATTGTGGGACCTGCGATGTGTTACCAGCCACTGCGGCTTCGTTGCAGATTATTGACGGTTAAAACACGTTGGCTGCAAAGGCCTGCTTCAAGGCCTATTTAACGCATATTAGCCTACCTCTGTCATGGGTATCAGGCAGGTAGTTGGGGCAAACTGGGTGGAGGCTTGGCAGGCCTGGCATGGGCACACAAAGAACCCATAACAAATCCCTCCTTTCATTCCTTCCTACTGTTTGTAGTAACTTCCTGGTTACCACTTCCTGTTGCCAAAGAGGAAGTGCATGATAACTCATGAGCTCTCTAGTGTTTGGGTGTGGCTGGCTATATATATAAGCCACACCCAAGATTCTTCCAGTGCTTTGTGTTGCTTACTGTGAGCTGTATCAGCAACACACTTGCTGTGCTCTGGATCAGCCAGCATCTGCTTATCTGCTTACCTGCTCCGGATCATCCTGTTTCTGCTTACCTGCTCCGGATCATCATGCTTCTGCTCACCTACTCCGCCGCAGCTATCTCCAGTCAAGAGGGGACTTCTACACCGGCACCTGTAAGAACAAAGAAGAACAGCGTTAACACGAGCACATCAGTAACACTGCGCATACTCACCGAATCTTCCCGCGACGCTGGAATCCAGGTTAGTTGCACGAGCGCACAAACCCCTGTAAGAAAGAAGAGACATTATTAATTGCGCTTACTCCAATAACGCGACACTTATTTCACTGCGCTCTCTCTCTCTCTACACGGTGCATACTTACCAAAAGCCTCCATGCAAACGTACCTAACCACCAAGTCTCCAGTAGCGCTGAACCCAGACTCAAGGTGCTAATACCACATAATTTCTCTTGCAAGGGAAAGGAAGAGACATTACCAGGCACGCTCGAATTGAAGGCACTGCGCAAACCTACCGGCACCTAGCTTCTACACGCAGCGCTACTCACCCACAAAAATACCGGCATAGACAATACGGACAATTTTGGACACTCAACATTCTCCACCAACGTTCACTTGTGGGAAGAACTTTCTAGCCAGTGATGAAACTGGTGCCTTGAACTCTCTGCCTCGCTGTGAAGGCATAAAACAGCGTTTGGCATCTGAACTCAACCTACAGACATTGGCACCAATCACATGAGTGAATCGTGCCCCTGCAAATGCAGGATGGAGTGTACACCCTACTAAAGATCAAGGTAAGCCCATAGGGGTACATCACAGCACACAGTAAAGAGAAGGGAAGGGCCCAGGGGAATCGGGTGAATTCAGGTCTGAGTGTACACCTTGTATTTGACAGGTATTCCTCCGGGTGAAACAGGGGAAGTGAAGGCTCGGGGTCAAGGGAGGCTCGTTCATCGCTCCTGCAGAGACACAGGTGAGTGTGACAGAACACAAAGCCATCCTCAATACCTCTGCCCGAGCGATGGAAACTTCCAAGGTAGACCAGCTTTCCTTATTGTTAGGTGAACTACGGGCCGAGGTGCATGCAGCCCGCTCAGAGACAAATGCCTTAAGGCGCGAACTGGTAGTCAACAGGGACAAAACAGACAATTTGGCAAGATAGCTCCTACAGACCCAAGCTGGTCTAGCACCCCTACCAGGTGGAGTTCCACAGGGACAGCCTACCGTGGCACCTGTAGCCACACCCGTTCAGGTATTGCTTCTAGGCAACATCCCTTTAGCACCCTCGGAACGCTTCTCTGGGGATCCCAAGAAATTTGGTGCGTTCATGAATCAATGCCGGCTACATTTCATATGCAAACCAGACACCTTTCTGAACGACCAAGATAAAGTAGCTTTTGTCCTCTCCTATTTAGGAGGGCACGGGGCGGACTGGTCTGTCCCGTTAGTGCTTAGGGACGACCCTTTACTGAGAAATTACCCAGGTTTTCAGTGTGAACTGGAAAAACTATTTGCCCATCGGACTCGAGGTCAGGCCCTGGATGATGAGCTACTCTCTCTGCGACAGGGTGGTCAGGACCTTATCTCATATGTCGCCACATTCAATCGCTTAATAGCCGAATCAGGTTGGCCAGAGGAGAAACGAATAACGTTATTTCATCGAGGACTGAGAGGAGAATTAAAAGATGTCTTGGCATAAGTAGTTAATCCTCCCGAAGATTGCAGTGAATACATCGATCTAACTATGCAACTAGACCACCGGTTACAGGATCGCAAAGGCCGACCGAACCAGATCAGAGCATAGACCAGTGTATGTCCGACCAAAGAAAGCTTCCCATCGACAGGCCTCAGAAATACACTCAGAGCCCATGCAATTGGGTGTTCTCCGGGGAGCACTCACCAAGACGGAGAGAGAACGGAGGCGTCAGGAAAAACTTTGCTTATATTGCAGCCAATCTGGTCACTTCCTCCGGAACTGCACGATTAAACCCCCACGGAAGACAAGGGGGGTACTAGATAACACAGGGGAAAACACAGGTGCGGTAGCGGAAAACTCCAACGCCCAGCAGATGTAGAGGTCGGTCTGTCGAGCCAGGAACGGAGCACTCCAATCTCACATTTCAGTATTCCTGTGGTTTTGGTAGACCCTTCACAGCCCACCCGAATGCATGCCCTCAAGGCTTTCATAGACAGTGGGGCTATTGGGAACTACCTGGACATAAATACCGCAAAGACCTTGGGATTAGCATTGCACCTTAAGGACACAGCAGAAAGCGTGACAGCTGTGGATGGCACACAACTCCTTTCCGGACCAGTAACACAGTGTACTCCCACCATCACCTTAATCTGCCAGGATGGCCACAGAGAAAGTATTAGATTCGACCTTAACGCTGCACCCCAACTCCAGCTGATTCTTGGGATACCGTGGCTAGAGACGCACAATCCAAAGATAGATTGGCAAGTTCGAACCTTACTCTTTTCCACGGAATGCGCCTCTTGTTACGACATCAAAGGGATCAAAGGAAGCCCATTGTTGTCATGAATCGCAGGGAGCGCCCCTTTTGGGCCTCATGGTCCCTGTCACAACGGAACGGACTAATACACATTAATACCTCCAATATGGCCGTCCAACGCATTCCATTCTCACTCCATGCGTTGGACGTAACCTTTCTCTATTTCTAGACCATGCCTTCCGCGGCTCCGCGCGTCTCAATGCTATTGCGAAGTAGCGACCAGACGTGTGCTCCGTAGCTCGCGGTTCTTCTCCTTTCCACTCCGCTTTCCCTTCCTCGAACCCCCCCTTTCTTCTTCCTCCTGGATTCTAGTTCTAGGGAACTTACCTTGCCTCCTGGATTCCTGGATTCGGCCTCCTGGAAAACTGAACGCATTCTGGATTCGGCAGAGACACAAGCCGCCTTCTTCAAAACCCGATCCATCCGTAAGAAGGCAGCATCCAAGGACACCGGTAAAGAACGGATTCAGGTGAGAAGGGCGGAGATCCTTGACAGTTTGAGACGCCACCCAATCGAAAGCGATATGGACATGGAGGCTGCCGTGCAGGACTTGATGTGTCGTATGCAGGAACTATCAACCGAGGTACAGAATCTGAAAGCGGAGAACGCCGCTCTCAAACAATTGGTCCTATCCCGGGATTCTGCTACAAAAGAGAGTGTTATACTGGGCGGAGTCGTGGATAAATACGACGGTTCAGCAAAGACCCTTCGTGCATTCCTGGATTCGTGCTTGGTTCACTTTACCTTCAAGCCTTACTATTTTGCGACCCCCCAGGGCCAAGGTGGGTTTTATAATCTCTCACCTTTCCGGGAATGCCTTGACTTGGACCACTCCCCTCGTTAACTCTAGTGATGCCCTCCTGGACGATTATGATTGGTTGATACGGGCCCTAAAAGACATGTTTGACCGCCCTGAGCAGGTCTACAGCGCACAAGAACGCTTGTTAGACTTTCAGCAAGGGGCCCAGGATATGCTCACGTATGTGACCCGATTTAAACAACTGGCAAAGGAAGCTGACTGGTCCACTGCGGCAAGTTTTACCCTGTTCAGGAGAGGATTGAACAAAGAAATTAAGGATGAGCTGGCCAGAGTGGCACGACCAAGCTCATTCCAGGCATTAATGGATCTTGCCATGCAGATTGGCTTCCGTATCCAGGAAAGGAAGTCAGAAAAGAAGAAATCCAGGGGAACTCATTCCAAGGTATCATTTGAGGGTACCCCCAGACCGGAAATCAACCCAAGCCCGGTTGCAGAATCCGAGCCCATGCAGATTGGGGCCTTTCGTGGACCCATATCTCCACAAGAGAGAATGAGGAGAATTCATACAGGCTTGTGCATGTACTGCGCCTCAGATAAGCATTTGGTTAGGGAGTGTCCTTTAACACCCCCTCGGCGTTCGGGAAACGCCAGCTCCCGATCCTAGATGGAGCAGAGCTTCGGGAGAGAGATGTTTGCTCCACACCAATTCCATCCTTGAACTCTCCGGGACAAAACAATTTGGTGGTACTTTTTATCACCATCCAAGAATATAAACTATTCCATTTTGGCCCTGGTAGACTGCAGAGCTATGGGAATATTCATCGATCATGAGTGGGTTGATAAACATCAGATTCCCTACAAAACACGAAGCACCATGCAGCCTGTGGAGGCTATCGACGGAAGACCCCTCACATCAGGACCCATAAGCCTTCAGACCAAGGAGATCCAGCTTTCAATAAATCACCATCGAGAGCTGATCAGGTTTAACATTATTAAGTCAGCTCATTACCCCTTGGTATTGGGCATGCCCCGGCTACAGAAACACAGCCCATATATCAACTGGTCTGCGGGTTCCCTATTCCTTGGCTCTGAGTTTTGCATGTCTCATTGTCTATCCCTAGAACCTCCATTAACACACCCAAAGGAACCAACAAAAGAACAACAGATACCACTAATGGTATCCAATGTCATGCAAGTTCCTGAAGTCTACCAAGCTTATGCTGATGTGTTTTCGACTGCCATTGTCCAGGCCTTACCCCCACACAGACCTGAAGACTGCGCAATAGATACAGAACCCTCTGCAGTGATTCCCTTCGACAGGATGTTCATTCTTTCCGAACCTGAGAAGAAGGCCCTAAGAGAATACCTGGATACCAACCTTCAAAATGGCACCATAAGACCTTCGAAATCTCCTGCTGGTGCTTCTCTATTCTTTGTTCCCAAGAAGGATACCAAGGAACTCAGACCCTGCCTTGATTATCGCGGGCTAAATCAATGTACCCTCAAGGATCGGTACCCGTTACCCCTGATTTCGGATATCCTGGAAGCCGTGAGAGGCGCAGTGATATTCACCAAGTTGGATCTCAGGGGCGCATATCATTTGATCCATGTCAGGGAAGGAGACGAATGGAAGACCGCCTTCAGAACACCCTTTGGCCATTTTGAGTATCTAGTCATGCCCTTCGGATTGGCTAATGCCCCGGTAATATTCCAATGCTTTATGGATAGGGTGTTCTCTGACATGCTGTTTCTCTTTGTTATTGTATATCTGGATGACATACTGATCTTTTCCAAGGATCCTAAACAACATGAAGAGCACGTGAAGGCAGTTTTGCAGAGACTCCGAGATCATAAACTCCTGGCCAAACCTGAAAAATGTTTGTTTCATGTGACCTCCGTTCACTACCTAGGGTTTATTCTTACCCCAGAAGGAATCGGTATGGACCCTTCAAAGGTAAAAGCCATATTGCCCTGGCCTGCTCCTACTTCCGTGAAACAAATTCAATCTTTCCTGGGACTTGCCAATTTCTACCGGAAATTCATATCTAATTTCTCTGAGATAGTTAAACCGATTGTTTCTCTCCTGAAGAAAGACACTCCTTTCCTCTGGTCAACACCACAAGATATGGCGTTCCAGCGTTTAAAGACAGAGTTTACGCAAGCTCCTATCTTGGCTCAACCCGATACTAGCCTTCCTTTCCTGGTAGAAACGGACACTTCAAATTATGCCATTGGCGCAGTCCTGAAACAAGAATTAGGAGATAAACTGGAACACCCAATTGCTTACCTCTCATGAACTCTGACTCCTAGTGAAACACATTATTCAGTCCTGGAAAAATAATTGTTAGCCATCCGCCAAGTTCTGAATGGCGACATCTACTTTTGGGAGCTAAACATCCAGTTCAGGTCCATTCTGACCACCGGAACCTCCAGATTCTACAGTCTTTGGAGTGTAGGAACAGTCGTCAGGCGCGTTGGGCATATTTCTTTGCCCAGTACCAGTTCCATATCACTCACGTTCCTGGATCACAAAACCTGATCGCCGACGCCTTATCTCGAAGACCTGACTACAAGCCCACTGAAGACAAGGCATATCCTCAGATGTTTTCCCCCACGATCTTTGTGGCCCAGGCAGTCAACCTCCTCGAAGAGATCCAAGCCCAAACCCAATCCTCTGATCTGTGGAAGGACAAATCCAAAAGAAATCCTTGGAATGTAAAGGTCCGGGAAGGTTATTTGTTCAAAGACAATCTGTTGGTCATCCCTACAAAAAGACTACAACAGAGAATAATGAATCTCTGTCATGGTACCCTACACTCTGGACATCGTGGTGTCACCAATACCCTCTGGGGTATTTCTGGTGGCCTGGGATGAGAGCCGACGTACGACAGTACATTCAATCCTGTGTTGTCTGCAGCCAAAATAAACACAATAACAAGAAACCAGCAGGCCTTCTACTACAACCTACATTCCCAATTAGGCCTTGGGAAATTATCGCCACGGACTTCATTGTGGAACTGCCACCCTCCCGTGGGTATACCACCATCATGGTTACCATAGACTTGTTCACTCATATGGCTCATTTTACGCCCCTGCGTAAATTACCATCCTCTTCTGAACTAGCAGGAATCTTCCTGGAACACATATTCCGTTTACATGGACTCCCTTCCAAGATCATTTCGGATCGCAGACCTCAATACATCTCACAATTCTGGAAACATCTGTGTCAATGCTTAGGGATCCAACGTGCCCTTTCGTCAGGTTACCACCCTCAAACCAACGGAATCACAGAACGTGTCAATAAAACCCTGGAACAGTATCTTCGATGCTTCGCCACCAAGGTCCAGGATGACTGGTCGCTCCTGATACCCGTGGCTGAATTCGCTTACAATAATTCTGACCATTCGGCACTTAAGATCAGCCCCTTTTATTGCAGTCAAGCATTTCATCCGTCGCTCCTACCTTCTGTTCTTCCCCAATCTACACCAGTACCTACAGTTGACTCCTGGATCGAAACCCTTGTCAACATACATAAAGAAGCCAAGGAATTTTTGGAGAAGGCCAGGAAACAGACCAAGAAATATGCAGATTCCAGAAGAAGACCTGGTCCTTCTTATGCAGTCGGTGATCAGATCTGGTTATCCACAAAATTACTACCCCGACATCTACGGCCTAGAAAACTGGCACCTCGGTACTATGGTCCATTTTCCATTAAAGAAATTATAAATCGTGTTTCTTATCGGATCGAGTTGCCTGAATCCTGGAAGAAGATACACCCAGTCTTTCACACATCTTTATTGAAACCCTACTATCCATCCTCCCAAAAACCTTCCAGACCTTCTCCTACACTGGTCGATGACCAATTGGAATATGAGGTATCTCGGATTTGTGACTCCAGGTATAGAAGGGGCCAGCTTCAATACTTGGTTAAATGGAAAGGATATCCTCCTAGCTTAAGAACCTGGGAACCTCTCTCAAACATCAAGGCCCCACGGTTGCTCAGAAGGTTCCACCTCATCCACTCGGGCAAACCAGGAGGGAAGGGTCTTCGGAGGAGGCATGCTGTCATGAATCGCAGGGTGCACCCCTTTTGGGCCTCATGGTCCCTGTCACAACGGACTTATACACATAAATACCTCCAATATGGCCGTCCAATGCATTCCCTTCTCGCTCCATGCGTTGGACGTAACCTTTCTCTATTTCTAGACCACGCCTTCCGCGGCTCCGCGCGTCTCAATGCTATTGCGAACTAGCGACCAGATGTGTGCTCCGTAGCTCGCGGTTCATCTCTTTTCTACTCCGCTTTCCCTTCCTTCGAACCCCCCCTTTCTTCTTCCTCCTGGATTCTAGTTCTAGCAAACTTACCTTGCCTCCTGGATTCCTAGATTCGGCCTCCTGGAAAACTGAACGCATTCTGGATTCGGCAGAGACACGGGCCGCCTTCTTCAAAACCCGATCCATCCGAAAGAAGGCAGCATCCAAGGACAACGGTAAAGAACGGATTCAGGTGAGAAGGGGGGAACTCCTTGACAATTGTTAGCTTCACAGGAAAAGATAGCAGGTTTAGGCTTGGTGGGCACTTTACCAGAGTAATAGCAGGAGTTCCAGGATGTGTTCACGAAGGAGCAAGCTAATACAATACCACCACATCGAGTTTACGACTGCCAGATCGACCTGCAACCAGGGGCACAAGTACCGTGCAGCCGCATTTATGCATTAACCGAGGAAGAAAACACTCATCTACGGACCTACTTGGATCAATACTTGGCCAATGGCTTCATTAGACCATCTAAGTCACCAGTCGCCTCCCCACTCTTCTTCGTACCGAAGAAAGAGGGGGATTTAAGAACCTGTATTGATTACCGGCCCTAAATCAAGTCACCATAAAAAATAAGTACCCGTTACCTCTGATACCAGTACTCATAGACCAGGTGAGACAAGCAAAGATTTTCACCAAGCTATACTTACTGTTACACTCACCTGGCTCCCACAGGGGCGTCGGTCGGACCGGACTGCTGCGGCCTCCACCCACGTGATGCGTAGTGCAACGATGACTGACTGGATCTGCCCTCCTAATCTTGTCTGCTTGACCCGTAGAAATATTCTCCTACAAGTGGAGAGATGGATTTAGCCACTTGTGGGTTCAAGTGATAACTCCCCCGCTGTCCTCCCCACTAATCACCTCTGTGCCCTCTCAGCAATCTCACCTTATATTCTTGAAGGATGAGCCCTCCATCCTGCGAAGCACGCAGGGGCGCGTTGATGACCAGTTCCTTCACTGGCCTGAAGATATTGGCCCTCATTACGACCCTGGCGGAAAGTGACTGACCGGACCGCCACAGCGTAAATAGCGTTTCCGCCATTGCAAGAAGGAGCAAAGTGCGGCCCATTCCGACCCATCGGGCACGAGCACCACGGCATGGCGGAAGTGCAAAGTCCGCGATGGCGGAAATGACCCCAAAACGGCCCACACCGCCGCCGTACGGCGCCCTAGGTGCAATACCGCCACCCATCACAGCGGACACCGCAGTGTGCGCCTACCGTAAAGTACGGTGACCGGAAATATACGGAAACGGAAGTTAAAACACGGGCCCGGAACGGGAAACAACCCGCCGTACACCTATAAAACCACTAAAACCACACAACCACTAAAATCACCACCCTGAGACACAACCCAACCCGTCATCCACCCTAGCGAAACCAAGAAAAATGGGAAAAGTAGCGAAGAAAGCGTGCGACCGCAAGCGGCAGGTCCACTTCTCCCGTGAGGAACTCACCGTGCTAACAGAGACCCTCCAGGAGAATGCTGCCGTCGTCTTCTCCACGCAAATGACCAGGACGGCACTCGCAAACAAGAAGGCCATATGGGCTCTGGTGGCACAGCGGGTAAGTGCGGTGGGGACCGCACCCCGCACCCCACAGCAATGCAGGAAGCGGTGGGACGACCTGCGGATACGCGTCCGCAGCATACTCTCTGCCAACCGCAACATTGCCACAGCCACCGGGGGAGGGTCGGAATCACCAATCAAGCTGACCCCCTGGGAAGAAATCTGTGCCTCCACCATCGGAATGGAGAGCATAGAGGGAGTCGGAGGGATGGAGAAAGGAGTGCAGACATCCGAAGATTCAGGTAGGTGGGCCTAATGAAACAATGCCAAATCCACAAAGTCCATCCATTCGAAGCACCATGTGTCCCCATAGTGCAACAGAAACACATGTCCAGGAGAACGTCCACACACATTGGCCTGATAGCGCACGTTAAAACCCACAATAAATACATAAATAATTAAAAACCCCTAAAACACGCACTACACGTGCAGCAGGCACACCCTAACTGCAGGCTGCCAAACAACTGCACCCTCACTCCACACACAAATGGAAGCACCTCCAAGGCCCCGACCCAAATCACCCTCAGGTACCACCCCAATGCATGTGATACATTGCCATTCCAATTCCCACAGACCCACCAATAACCCTCGCCCTCCTTTACTCCACCACAGGGTCCGATCCAAACGACGAGCTCCAGGACACCCCTACCAGCACACCTGCAAAGAGGGCCAAGACCGACGGCCAAAGACCCTCCACCTCAGCTGCACGCATCAAGACACGGCAGCAGCACAAATCAAGTGGCAGCACACAGGAGGGAACATCAACAGGCACCCCAGCAGCCAGCATGGCCACAACACCACCACCACAGGTCCCCCCAACGGATGCCACAGAAGGCACTGCCTCCGGTGGCAGCAGCACCATAGGTGACACCCCATTGATGGCAGCATGCTCCGACACAGAAGACGGGGATGTCGAAGTCAGATCCATCCATGACCTGTCCCAATCCCCCTGTCTGTTCCATCCCGTACTACATGAGGATACCACGCAGGGGCACCCACAAGACGACGACTGGCCATCCCCCACAAGCCCTGTGGCAAGGCAACATGAGGACAACAGCCCCTCTGTGACACCCCCGCAAATGGCCATGGCCCAGCAGAGGCAACAGTCCCTCGACCAGTTAATCGTGCAACAGCAGCAACTGGCCACGCTCCTCAAGGACCATGCCGATGAATGTGGGGGCACTAAGGCAGACATAGAAACATCAACTGAGACACTTAGGGCAGAAATGGAGAGAAGTACAGAGACACTAAGGGCACAAATGGAGAGTAGCACCGAGTGCCTGAGAGTCCAAATGGAGAGTAGCACCGAGAGCCTGAGAGTCCAAATGGAGAGTAGCACCGAGAGCCTGAGAGTCCAAATGGAGAGAAGCACCGAGAGCCTGAGGGGGGAACTGCATGCGACGTCCAAAGACGTATGTGCCGAACTTGCCGCAGTGCGCCGTGTGCTCACTGAGCTCTCGCAAACCCTTAGGGACATGCATGGACGTGAGCAGGCAGAGACATCATCCGTTGCAAGTTCCGTCCAGGGCAGCCCCCAACGTAGATCTGGGAGGAACCTGCGCTCCACAGGCAGGGGTGCCCCTGATACCCGCAGAGGGGGCTTGCAATAGCGACTGCCCACGGACGATGAGCATCTTTGGACACTGGTGTTCGGGGGGGAGGTGGGAGGGTGGAGGGGGTGTGTTGGGCTCACTTGGGTGGCGGGTCGATAGGGTGTACAACATGATATCACATATGCCATAAAAAGTGCACGATCAACCAATGAGATGTGTGGACATTGATCTTTGTGTACTAGGCCATTATAGGCGTACAGTCCATATTGTGCATGTACCAGACACACACAGTGCCACGCATCCCGTGTCCATGTATCAGCCACCAGGCGTGAGTGCTAGAAGCATGCATCAATGAGATGCTGACGAATGTCACGGCCCTCCGGTGCCTCGCAGACTCCTTGAGGTGCTGCCACATCCCCACCCTCATCATGACCATCATCAGGTGCTTGCAGTTCTGCGTCAGGGGGCATGGGCACATTTCTACGTACGCACATGTTGTGGAGCATGACACATGCCATCACCATCTTTGCAACCTTCTCATGGCGGTACAGGAGTGCCCCGCCAGACCTGCTGAGGCACCGGAAACGGGTCTTCAGTAGGCCGAATGCCTGTTCAATGACTACACGGGTACGTGAGTGGGCATGGTTGTAGTCCTCCTCATGCTGGTCCCGTGGGTTGCGGACTGGTGTGAGGAGCCATCTCTTCAGTGGATACCCGGCATCACCTGTATGTGGACGAGAAACGTATGATGTGGAATGCCATTGCTACGTACGCACACCCCCCCCCCCCCCTTCCTGCCAGGTCATTGCCGAATCACATACCCCACATTATCATGCATGTAATGAGACTCACCGAGTAGCCAGGATCTGTTCCCTGCGTGTCGCTCCATGTAGCGTGGTATTGTAGAGTTCCTCAAGACCATAGAATCATGGGTTGATCCAGGGAATCGGGCACAACAATGTGTAATGATCCTGTTGGAGTCACACACCATTTGTACATTCAGGGAATGAAATTGTTTTCGGTTGCGGTACTGGGCCTCCATGGCATGTGGGACGACCAATTCCGCATGGGTGCAGTCGATGGCACCAATGCAACCCGGTATGCCGCCAAGTGCATGGAATCCCACTTTTGTGTTGGTAATTTCCTGCTCCGAGCGTGGTAGAGAGATGTAGTCGTCTGCGTGCTTCAGGAGGGCATCGAGCACTTGCAATAGTGTCCGTGAGAACAGTGGCTGTGATATGCCATGCAACTGTCCGACTGTGTGCTGGTAGGTGCCTGTGGCCAGGAAGTGGAGTACAGACACCACCTTCAGTAGGGGTGGGATGGCGGTTGGGCTATCTATCATGCTGACAAGGTCAGCCTGTGTCATGTCCACAATGGCGGTTATGGTGTCCCGGTCCAAACGGTAGAGGGTGTGGATCTGCTCATCAGTGAGGTTGAACGGATGTGCTCAGAGGCGTGGGATTGCGGGCTGCCTGCGTGGTGGTAGTGGCTGTGCTGGCGGCCCTTGCTGGCCCTGCCTTGGCCTCCTCCTCCTCCTGCGTCTCCTCCGTGCGGCCGGTTGTAGTTGGTGTTCGTCTTCTTCTTGGAGTTGGAGTACTTGCAGTGCTATCAAGTCCCCCAGGGCCAACATCGCGAGTCCTGCCGGTAGCATTTCGGAGTGGTTGTGGGAGGAGACTGGGCGTGAAATTTATGTGTTTCCAGGCTGAATGGCCTCCACCTGTGGTGATTCATTCCACCTGTGCAAACTGCTCTCCCCTTTGGCCGAGCACGTCCCGCGCACAACGCTGCAATTCGTGGAATGGCATCTTGCTATTGCAATCTTGTATTTGTACCCGATGGCCGTGTAACATTGGTTGATATGTTCATTCTGTTGTGGTCCCATTGTTTCACATACCATCTGTGCAGTCGCGAACAGAGTTGTGAAGGGTCAGTGGAACGTAGTACTCGAGTAACGGTGGGCCCTCATTCATCACTGTACCGAGTTGCAACGACGGGCGGGGCGTCCCATTCGTGGGTGAAGGCAGTTGCCATTTTCACACACAGCCGCACTCGATGGATTAATTAGTGTTTTCAAACGGCCACAGATGCCTCTTCGACGTGATGTTGCAAATGAGGAATTCGAAGGGCGGCGCTTTCGGTTTTCAGCTAGCGGCGAGGAGATGCCCACAGGTCTGACTGCAAATATAACGTTCTATTGTTCAATGTCCTTGGAGCAGGGGCCATGGCGAGAATGCTATGATTGATATGAATAGTATGGGATGCGCAATTGCGTAGTGGACGATAAGGCAGGACGTGGAATTACTAGACTGGAATTACGTGCTGGGGCACTGTGGATTTTGCAGGCTGCATAACGCACAGACTCAATGGATATTTCTAATGTTATGTGAGTAAATATTCAGGCGTTTTCATTACGGGATGAGGGAATGATGAATGGATGCATGGGCAGGTGATTTGATACAGTGTTTGCCATGTACAGGGCTTCTTGGGATCTGTCCGCCCCCCCTGCGCTATGTGATGCAGGGCTGCCATAGTGGGACCATCGTCTATCTGGCCTTGTTGAGCCCTCCCTGTCTCGACGCGCCTTCAGACACTTGTGTCCATGCACGTTACCAATCCCATCTGAAGGATTCTGTTTTCACAGGCGCATGCACAGGTACACTCGTTTGTGATGGTGTTTTCACCTCGATATAGGTAGTTATGATTCGCAAGTGGTTTTGGGGTGGTGATGATCCTTTGGAGTGGGCTTGCATGCATATGGCTGTGGATCTAGTGTGATCATTGAAGTGAGTTGTTCGAATGTAGTTCTGATGGCCATTCTATTCTGTTTCTTTTCTTTTGGTTGACAGGTATCTCCTCCCCTTTTGCCACTGCCATCTGTATGCCACTCCTGCAGATGGATTTTACTCCCGACACCTGCTGCTTCGTGTTAATCAGTGGAGCAGCATTACGATCTTATGGGACGATCGCCAATGGGCCACATGCCCTTACGCAGTACTGGTGGCTCGGAGCAACATTTCGGCCTTTCAGCTGGACTAGTGCCTCCCCATTGGGACGGCCCTGCGGTTCTGTGCGCTTCCATGTTGCCTTTTCGTACGTGTATGTGGCTCTGTGTACCATGAGGGAACAGGGCGTCACACGAGTAGTGGCTGGTCATTTCTTGCGGATGCAGCCCACAATGGTGAAATGTGTTTTGGAGTTCATGGCCTGATGGCTGTATGGGCTTGGTGATATTGATGTGCATTAAAATTCTATTCTGATATGGGCCGTGTAACGTTCTTCTTTGCAAGTGATGTGGCATATTCCTATTTGGGGAGCGATGTATTGTGAGGGGATCTGCATTGGGTTCCAGCTTCGGAGTTTTGTTGCGTGGTCCTGTACTGGGCGCGTTTGCCTACGAAGCCTGTGAGGTCAGGGATGGGGGCTGCCAATATGACAGTTTGAATGTTGTCATGCTCAGGGGCGGGGGATTGGGTTTTGTGTGACAGATGCCGGTCAGCCAGGTGGACTGGTGGAATGTTGTGATTTTCTGAATATTGCTGGTCACAGGTGCCTGTGTTTGCGTGCGTTTCTTGGTGGGGGACTGTGGTCATGTCCATTGGGATGGCTTCTGTATTCGTGCCATCTGTGCCCTGCAGCTCCCATTGGCCCCTCTTGAGGTCCATTTGTTCGTTGGCATGCATGGGTGACTTGTGCATTTCACTGGTTGCATTGTGGCTTCGTTGCACCTACGGGGAGTTGTACTTTGTGGGCAGGGAGCGGTGTACGGGCAGTCAGTGGGGCCGTTTACGGTTGATTCGCGATGCCGTACTTCTCACCATGGCGGAATGGTGCATTCCGCCATGCTTGATGGCGTTAGGTACATGTCCGCTGGGGTCGGAATTGGCGTACCGTTGCGCCATGGTGGTGTTTACGGTTTGGCATGGCGCGCGCGCGCGTGCTTGGTGCAGTTAGCGTTGGCGTTCACTACGGTGTCGCTAATGGCATCGTACTTTGCGGTGACGGGTCATAGTCGCACCGAGCGCTATTCGATGGCGGTATTGCATTTCCGCCATCGTTTTCCGAATTCCGCCAGGGTCGTAATGAGGGCCATTGTAAGAGTTGTAGACGGATCCTGACTCCAAAAGGTCCTGGCGAAGAGCCATAAGTATATAGTTCGTAAGAGTTCAAAATGTCTGGAATTCACTACTGCCCAATTCCTCTTTTATCTTTCAACTTTGACCCAATAAGAAGATTGACTGCTGAAAGCGCTCCGGTAAAAGTCTGTGTTACCCAACACTGTCCGGTAAATAATGCCAAGGGTTAAATTTGCTGCTTTCTCCTTTTCTTACAGGTGCGGCATAAGAAGATGTGGCGTGCTGATGAATAATACCTCCGGCGGTAAATCAGGTAAGCATATGGCGGCTAAAGAGATTGTCTCTGTCTGTTCTCTCTGCTCACCTTGTTGTTTCTTGTCCCCCTTAGGTGCCGGGATTCGGTAATGTAAAGATGGAAACAGCGCCGGATCGAAGAAATGCTGCGTGGAACGGTGAGTATGGCGCGGCGCTGCTGCTGCGATGCGACGCGTTTAAAACAAAGTCTTTCCTCTGGTTTGAAGATGCGATGAATCCGGAATCAGGTAAGAAATCAGGTAATACTCTTGTTCTAACCTTTGCTTCTTTCCTTCTTTCTAGGTGCTCCAGGTTCGAGGCGGCGTGGCAGAAGGCTGGATGCTGCTGCTGGCACGGTGAACGTTCAGCTGCTGGATGCAGAATAACGCAAAGCATGTGCTGCTCTGCAGGCGTGGTTTAAATAGCCTCCAAAGTAGTCCGAGGTAGGTATTCCTCCCTGACCACACCCGAGTAACAAAATAGTCCCTAAGGTAAAGTAGTCCCTTCTAGACCTCACATGGGTTTGGATCTTCTTTCAGCATGGTCTGCATCAGGTAAGTGTGCACCTATGAGCCTGGCACCTATGGCACCAGGACTGATGTCCCATATGAGCCTGGCGCCGTAGGCACCAGGACTGAACCCAGACAGCCCCTAACAGGGGTTGCTGGGTTTTCTCAAGGAAACATGATGGACATGGTCTGGATGCCTGGGGTATGCATCATGCAGCACTCCCCCTCATGGCCCCTCCTAAAGTCGTTCCTCCCCTTGGTCCTGGTTTGTCTGGGAAGTCCCGGTGGAATCTCGTCAATAATCGTGGTGCATGAACGTGGTCTCTAGGCTCCCATGACCTTTCCTGTGGCCCGTAACCTTTCCAATTGATTAAGTAAAACATTTTTGATTTAACCACCTTGGAGTCCAGGATGTTTTTCACCTCGAATTCAGGTTCTCCATCTATCAAGATAGGATCTCGTGGTTTGGTTAGTCTTGTTCCTGGTTGAACTGGTTTTAAAAGTGAAACATGAAAGACAGGATGAATTCGCATATTGGAGGGTAATTCCAGTTTGACGGCCACTGGGTTGATAATGGCCTTAATGGTTTAAGGTCCCAAAAATCTAGGATTAAAAGTCTGAGTTCCTTTCAGAGGTATGTGTTTTGTAGCTAGCCAAACCTGATCTCCAATTTGGTACTGTGGAGTTTCACTTCTATGTAGATCAGCGTTTTTCTTGTATTTCTCTTTTGCTTGCTTTAAATGTTCTGTTGCTTTGTTGAAGGCTTGTGTAATAGTAGAATGTAAATGACTAACTGCAGGCATTTCTAAGTGCTGAGGCGAATCGAGTTCTGAGATTCGAGGGTGGTGTCCATATATGGTGTAAAAGGGGCTTTGTCCGGTTCCTGAATGTACAGAGTTATTGTATGCATATTCGGAAATCCATAAAATATCTTTCCAATTACTTTTGGTCTGGTGAAGCATGCAACGTAGGTACTGTTCAAGGGTCTGGTTGGTCCTTTCCGTCTGACCATCGGTCTGGGGATGGTGACTGGTTGATAACCTTACGTCGATTTTCGCCAATTGGCAACATTTCTTCCAAAAATGTGAAATGAATTGACTACCTCGGTCAGAGACCAATACGGAAGGAAACCCGTGTATTCGAACGATGTATTCGAGGAACTCCTTGGCCAGAATTGAAGCAGAAGGTAATCTCTTCAAAGGAATAAAGTGGGCCATCTTGGAAAAAAGATCCACGATAACTAGAATGGTGTTAAACCCATTACATGGAGGCAGATCAGTAATAAAGTCTAAAGATAAGGTGTGCCATGGTGTAGGTGGAATATCCAAAGGTTGTAAAAGGCCAGTTGGTTTTTTCTTCTGACTTTTGTTTTGGGCGCAAATGCTGCAAGACATCACAAATGACTTTATATCTTTTCGCCAAGTGGGCCACCAGAATTGTCTTTTAATTTTAGCTTCGGTTTTTGCGATACCTGGGTGACCTTCCATCAGGGTATCATGATAATTGGAGATGACAAGTTCCTGTAATTCCTTGTGTGGTAAAAATAGTCGTCCTTGATAGTAGGGTAGATCATTGATGACTGAGTAATCCGGGCCTTTCTTTATCCAGTCCTGCAGGGCTGCTGGATCGAAAAGTTGTTGGATTTTTAAATGAATTTCTTCTAGTGTCTGTAAAGTAGTTATGCCAAGAGTTATTAGCCATCAAATCCGGCTTTAAGGCTTGGCGATACTATCTTCTCGGTGCCAGGCATACCATTACTGTAATCACCGATCACCGGAACTTGTAGTATCTAAAAACAGCCATAGATCAGTCATTGCGCCAACTTCGATGGGCATTGTTCTTTGCCGAATTCGATTTTGTGATTACTTATCGACCAGGCTGTAAAAATGGCAAGGCAGATGCCTTATCCCGAATAGGAATGGAAGAAGCATATGCGAACCCGGAGCCGGTGCCTATAATTTCTGAACAAAGAATTCTTGGCATTCTTGGCGCTGCTGCTGCGATGCAACGCGTTTAAAACAAAGTCTTTCCTCTGGTTTGAAGATGCGATGAATCCGGAATCAGGTAAGAAATCAGGTAATACTCTTGTTCTAACCTTTGCTTCTTTCCTTCTTTCTAGGTGCTCCAGGTTCGAGGCGGGCGTGGCAGAAGGCTGGATGCTGCTGCTGGCACGTTGAACGTTACGCTGCTGGATGCAGAATAACGCGAAGCGTGTGCTGCTCTTCGGGCGTGGTTTAAATAGCCTCCAAAGTAGTCCCAGGTAGGTATTCCTCCCCGACCACACCCGAGTAACAAAATAGTCCCTAAGGTAAAGTAGTCCCTTCTAGGCCTCACATGGGTTTGGATCTTCTTGCAGCATGGTCTGCTTCAGGTAAGTGTGCACCTATGAGCCTGGCACCTATGGCGCCAGGACTGATGCCCCATATGAGCCTGGTGCCATAGGCGCCAGGACTGAACCCAGACAGCTCCTAACAGGGGTTGTGTCATGCATGCTGGACGTGGTCCTACCTCCTACGCTCGTAGAACAGCTAGACCGTTCTATTCCAAATGGCGGTTGTTCGATACGTTGCCGGGAAAACGATGTTTGCACTTTTCACGTCGCTAACTTCACGTGTATTCTGCTTCGTCACGTGAACTACGGCATTACGTATTTAAGCAGCGTGGAAACTTCAATCGCTGCTTCTGATCGAATCATTTGGCGTTGTGTAGCTGAACCTCCGGTCTGCATCCTTGCAGGTTACTACAGCTACTTTTTGGGCCTTCTATAGCGTGTTTTCCGCCACACGCTGATTCCTGGAGCTGTTTGGTTGCGTGTAAATCCACACGCGCACGTTGTCTTCAAACGCGGCTGGCCTGGGCTGCGTGAATCCTGTTCGCGTGTAAATCCACACGCGCACGTCGTCTTCAAGCGCTGCTGGCCTGGACTGCGTGAATCCTGTTCGCGTGTAAATCCACACGCGCACGCTATCTTCAAGCGCTGCTGGCCTGGACTGCGTGAATCCTGCTCGCGTGTAAATCCACACGCGCACGCTATCTTCAAGCGCTGCTGGCCTGGACTGCGTGAATCCTGCTCACGTGTAAATCCACACGCGCACGCTATCTTCAAGCGCTGCTGGCCTGGACTGCGTGAATCCTGCTCGCGTGTAAATCCACACGCGCACGCTATCTTCAAGCGCTGCTGGCCTGGACTGCGTGAATCCTGCTCGCGTGTAAATCCACACGCGCACGCTATCTTCAAGCGCTGCTGGCCTGGACTGCGTGAATCCTGCTTGCGTGTAAATCCACACGCGCACACTATCTTCAAGCGCTGCTGGCCTGGACTGCGTGAATCCTGCTCACGTGTAAATCCACACGCGCACGCTATCTTCAAGTACGGCTGGCCTGGACTGCGTGAATCCTACTCGCGTGTAAAATCCACACGCATATATTGTCTTCAAGCGCTGCTGGCCTGGACTGTGTGAATCCTAATCGCGTGTAAATCCACACGCACACGCTCTTTTCTTCGCGGCTGTACAGAACCGCGTGTACTTTGTTTATACCTTAAAAGGAGCGCTATTTCCAACTCCTGCACCTGTGATATTAACAGGGGATTGATTCATTTCTATACTTTACTCTACGTGGGAAGGAAGCTTTTCAAGGATAATTGGAAGGTGACAGTGAACAGTACTTTGGACGCTATCCTGTGGTGCATCAACCCGGTATCTAGCGTGAGCCTCGTTCCGTTCGGGATAAGTCTCCCTTACTAATCTTCCCTTCCTTGTCGTTTGTTCTACCTTGGATTCCTCAAGAGACTCTGCTGGATTCATCTGCCCTAGACTCAAGGTCAGTGTGTGCATTCATGACATTTTCTATTCCATCATACCCAGGTTGGGGCAGTTATTCATGATACTTTATTTTGTTCTAGGCTGACTTCCTATACCTTACCCACGCCCTTTCCAGTGATCCATCGCTCTGCCTGTTTTACCAGTCAGAGAGTTGTATCATTTGGAAGGTCTTAACTTGACTTCACAACTATCAAAACGCGTGAACAGGGATCCGGAAGACCCTACCACCTGTATCCTTTTGAGTACCGTATCCTTTTCAGTTAATACTTTGGTGCTCTCTGACAGAATCAGAAGCCATGGAGGGTACGGATCCTTTAGCTGTTTTGACTCAGTTGATCAGCGATTTGAGAAATGAAATGGTTACGGCACAGGACATGTTACGGCACCGTATGGACGTTATGCAAGACGCCATGCACGGTAGTCCTCAGGGAGCACAGGTTCCAATGGCCACTGCATCTGGATCTGGGACTATGACACCCCCACAGGAAACTATTAATGTGGTTATGCCCACTCAGTTTCCATTGGCCCCTCCGGAACGGTTCACTGGTGATTCCAAAACCTACAGAACCTTCGTTAATCAGTGCCGACTCCATTTTCTTTGCCGTCCTACATCTTTTCCTGACCTAACCACAAAAGCAGCATTCGTGCTTTCCCATTTAGGGGGCACAGCTGCTGCTTGGGCTAACCCTTTGTTGGAAACAAATAGCCCTTTGTTGTACGACTGTGACGATCTCTTGGCTGCTATGAGTAAAGTCTTTGACATGCGTTATGCTACTCAAGCCATGGATCTGGAGTTACTTAATCTACAACAAGGCAATCAGCCTCTTTTGCCTTACATTGCCCGGTTCAATCAACTAACAGCCGAAACTCAATGGCCTGACGGCAAGAAAATGGCTGTTTTCTACAAGGGTCTTTCAGAAGAACTGAAAGACGCCTTATCTACAGTTCCGGTGGTTCCTACGGGATTCACAGAGTTGCTCGATTTGGTTTTACAAATCGATGCCCGAAGGAATGCTCGGAAAGGAGAGAAAAAGCCCTTCATGCAAGCCTCGGGGCGTTCAGAGACACCGGCAGTCCTCTCGAACGACCCCGAACCCATGCAGATTGGCGTCGTGAGAGGCCGGTTGTCCAATGCAGAACGAGAGAACCGAAGAAAGAACCATTTATGTATGTATTGCGGTTCATCCGAGCATTTATTGGCGACATGTCCTAAAAAACCCATCAAGCGTTCGGGAAACGCCAAAACTCGACAATAGCAGGAGTCCCTATGTCGAGTGTTTTATCGGACTCCAGTACCATTCCTAAACACGCACCCGTAATTGTTGAGGTGACGTTACGTTGTGGTGAACGAGAATTGGTTTCCAAGGCCATGGTTGATTCCGGAGCCACCAACAATTACATAGACATCACATATGCCAAGAACTGTTCCATACCCCTTGTAAATAAAAACAAACCTGAAACGGTTAATACCGTGGACGGATCTGTTTTGACTTCTGGTATGGTAACCCAGGAGACGGTATCTGTTCAGATGACATTATCGAATAATCATTCGGAAGAAATCATCTTCGATGTCATAGCTGCTCCGCAGTACGAGATCATACTTGGTCTTGCATGGTTAACCCTTCATAATCCCGCCGTTGACTGGGTTTCGGGATTGCTCCAGTATCCTTCGATTCATTGCAATGAACATTGCTTTACCAGTCAGGAGGTGTCAAACAAGCAACACATATTGGCCTCTATGGTGGGAGCTTCAACTATCAGCGTGGTACATCAAAGCGACACTACCATACCATGCGAATACGCTGAGTATGCTGATGTCTTTGACAAGGGCCAGGCAGAACAATTGCCTCCCCATCGACAGTACGACTGTCCTATTGAATTGATTCCTGGTGCCAAAATCCCTACAGGTCGTTTATATTCACTGACCCCAAAAGAAGACGTTGTGTTGAAAGAATACATTGACAAAGCTTTAGCGATGGGTTTCATACGGCCATCACAATCACCTGCTGCGTCTCCTCTATTCTTTGTTCCGAAGAAAGAGGGAGATCTAAGGCCTTGTATTGATTACAGGGCACTTAACGACATCACCATAAAAAACCAATATCCTTTACCACTGATAAACGTTCTATTGGATCAATTAGGTACTTCCAGTTACTTCACCAAATTGGACTTGCGAGGAGCATACAATTTAGTTCGCATTCGTGAAGGCGACGAATGGAAGACCGCTTTCAAGACACGGTATGGTCTTTACGAGTATTTGGTGATGCCTTTTGGTCTGTGCAACGCTCCCACCACTTTTCAATTCTTCATGAATGATATATTCAGGGACATAATGGACCAGTTTGTGGTGATCTATCTGGATGACATTCTGATCTATTCATCATCTTTTTCGGAACACGTCAAACACGTTTCTACAGTCCTACAAAGACTCAGGGAGAACCTTCTTTATGTGAAAGCCGAGAAATGCGTCTTTCATTCACAGGAAGTGGAATTCCTGGGCTATGACATTACCAATCTAGGTGCTCGAATGAGCCGTTCCAAGGTGAAGGCCATATTGAATTGGCCGATTCCGCACAATGTCAAGTCATTACAGTCTTTCTTAGGCTTTGCGAATTTTTATCGCAGATTTATTCATTCCTTCTCCAAAACAGTAGCTCCTTTGATGGCCTTAACTAGTTCTAAAGTTCCTTTCTGTTGGAACCCAAATGCCCAAGCATCATTCGAAAAGTTGAAAGAAGCATTTACCACTGCACCCGTGCTTCAACATCCAGATCCAGATCGCCAGTTTATCGTTGAAGCGGATGCATCCAGTGTCACTACTGGAGCGGTACTCTCACAAGTTTGCACAGAAACCAAGGAGGAGCACCCAGTGGCTTTCTTCTCTCGCAAACTTACCCCATATGAACGAAACTACACCGTCACTGAGCGGGAACTGCTGGCTATCAAGGATGCCTTCCGAGAATGGCGTCATCATCTTCTTGGGGCCAAACATCAGGTGTTAGTGTACTCTGACCATAGAAATCTTCAAGCATTCAAATCCATGAAATGCCTTACGGCCCGACAGGCCAGATGGCATGGCTTTTTTGCCCAATACGATTTCCAGGTACATATCGTCCTGCCCGAGAACACGTTAAGTCGGACGCGTTGTCCCGTATGAGTGAAGAGGCGAAGGAAGAAGCACAAGTACAGAATCAGTTGTTGGCAGATCATGTAATATGTAGTTGTTCTTTTCAACCATCCTTAAAAACCAAAGTACAAGAGTGGGTGAAAAATCATCCACAAGTTATCCAGGATATGAATCTGGACGTACATAACGGTTTACCATTTACACAAGGAGTGCTCTACCTACCGACGTCTTCAACGCGGAATAAAGCCCTCAAGTGGAATCATGATTCCTTGATCGCAGCCCATCCTGGACGGAAGAAAACACTAGAACTACTCAAAAGATGGTGCTGGTGGCCGTCCATGTCAAAAGATGTCATAGATCATGTATCAACTTGTTCTGTATGCATCCAATGTAAAAACACTCCTGGTAAACCAGTGGGCTTACTCCAGTCCCTACCTGTCCCTAACAAACCATGGGACATGATATCTATGGACTTTGTGGTAGAACTCCCACCAAACCAGGAGTACGATACCATATGAGTTGTAGTGGATTATTTCACTAAATTGGCTCTTTATATTCCCTGTATTGGTTTACCAACCGCTGCTGTTCTGGCTGACCTATTCATCCAACATGTATTTCGTTTCTTTGGTCTACCGTCAGTAATCATTACGGACAGGGGCTCACAGTTTGCGTCACGCTTTTGGAGAGCACTAACCTCTGCATTACTGATTGATGATAGAATGTCCAGTGCTTATCACCCTCAAACTGATGGACAGACCGAAAGAGTCAACTGCACTATGGAACAATATCTGCGGTGTCTGTGTCTGCAGTACCAATCGGATTGGCTCACGGTCCTGCCGGCAGCTGAATTCGCCTATAACAACTCCTATCATAGTGCCATAGGCACTTCACCGTTCTATGCGCTTTATGGACAGCACCCCCGATCAATACCTTTGGATTCCAGCTTGTCTTTGGATAGTCCTGCCGCAGGCCGTACCTTTCGTGATCTGAAGAAATTACAGAGGAAAGTGAAGCAGCAATTAGAGCAGGCTAAAAGACGCGACAAGTTCTATGCCGATGCTCATAGAATACCCGCACCCGTCTACAAGGCTGGTATGAAAGTATGGCTGTCCACTAAGAACTTGAGAATTCCAGGCAAAAAGAAATGATTGCCTAAATACGTTGGTCCCTATGTAGTGCTCCAAATAATTAATCCGGCTGCTGTCCGTCTGGCTTTGCCACAACGATGGCGAGTGCATCCCGTATTCCACGTGTCACTCATTAAGCCATGTTCCGAAGCTACTAGATTGCCTGTACGGCCTGTTGCTATTTCTGTGCGGGGTTCAGATGAATACGAGGTACAGGACATACTGGATATGAGACTACGTTCTGGTAGGCCGTTTTATCTGGTGGACTGGAAGGGCTATGGTCCCGAAGATAGGTCCTGGGAACCTCTTTCTAATATTCATGCTCCTGCTTTATTGAAGCGTTTTCACACGAGAAGGGAGGAGGTTGCCCCTTTGGGGGATGGCACTGTCATGCATGCTGGACGTGGTCCTACCTCCTACGCTCGTAGAACAGCTAGACCGTACTATTCCAAATGGCGGTTGTTCGATATGTTGCCGGGAAAACGACGTTTGCACTTTTCACGTCGCTAACTTCACGTGTATTCTGCTTCGTCACGTGAACTACGGCATTACGTATTTAAGCAGCGTGGAAACTTCACTCGCTGCTTCTGATCGAATCATTTGGCGTTGTGTAGCTGAACCTCCGGTCTGCATCCTTGCAGGTTACTACAGCTACTTTTTGGGCCTTCTATAGCGTGTTTTCCGCCACACGCTGATTCCTGGAGCTGTTTGGTTGCGTGTAAATCCACACGCGCACGTTGTCTTCAAACGCGGCTGGCCTGGGCTGCGTGAATCCTGTTCGCGTGTAAATCCACACGCGCACGTCGTCTTCAAGCGCTGCTGGCCTGGACTGCGTGAATCCTGTTCGCGTGTAAATCCACACGCGCACGCTATCTTCAAGCGCTGCTGGCCTGGACTGCGTGAATCCTGTTCGCGTGTAAATCCACACGCGCACGCTATCTTCAAGCGCTGCTGGCCTGGACTGCGTGAATCCTGCTCGCGTGTAAATCCACACGCGCACGCTATCTTCAAGCGCTGCTGGCCTGGACTGCGTGAATCCTGCTCACGTGTAAATCCACACGCGCACGCTATCTTCAAGCGCTGCTGGCCTGGACTGCGTGAATCCTGCTCGCGTGTAAATCCACACGCGCACGCTATCTTCAAGCGCTGCTGGCCTGGACTGCGTGAATCCTGCTCGCGTGTAAATCCACACGCGCACGCTATCTTCAAGCGCTGCTGGCCTGGACTGCGTGAATCCTGCTTGCGTGTAAATCCACACGCGCACACTATCTTCAAGCGCTGCTGGCCTGGACTGCGTGAATCCTGCTCACGTGTAAATCCACACGCGCACGCTATCTTCAAGTACGGCTGGCCTGGACTGCGTGAATCCTACTCGCGTGTAAAATCCACACGCATATATTGTCTTCAAGCGCTGCTGGCCTGGACTGTGTGAATCCTAATCGCGTGTAAATCCACACGCACACGCTCTTTTCTTCGCGGCTGTACAGAACCGCGTGTACTTTGTTTATACCTTAAAAGGAGCGCTATTTCCAACTCCTGCACCTGTGATATTAACAGGGGATTGATTCATTTCTATACTTTACTCTACGTGGGAAGGAAGCTTTTCAAGGATAATTGGAAGGTGACAGTGAACAGTACTTTGGACGCTATCCTGTGGTGCATCAACCCGGTATCTAGCGTGAGCCTCGTTCCGTTCGGGATAAGTCTCCCTTACTAATCTTCCCTTCCTTGTCGTTTGTTCTACCTTGGATTCCTCAAGAGACTCTGCTGGATTCATCTGCCCTAGACTCAAGGTCAGTGTGTGCATTCATGACATTTTCTATTCCATCATACCCAGGTTGGGGCAGTTATTCATGATACTTTATTTTGTTCTAGGCTGACTTCCTATACCTTACCCACGCCCTTTCCAGTGATCCATCGCTCTGCCTGTTTTACCAGTCAGAGAGTTGTATCATTTGGAAGGTCTTAACTTGACTTCAAAACTATCAAAACGCGTGAACAGGGATCCGGAAGACCCTACCACCTGTATCCTTTTGAGTACCGTATCCTTTTCAGTTAATACTTTGGTGCTCTCTGACAGGTTGCTGGGTTTTCTCAAGGCAACATGATGCCTGCTCCTGGGGCTGATGGACGTGGTCTGGATGCCCGGGGGTATGCATCATGACACTTACGCGCTGCATATCACCTGGTACGCATGAATAAAGGGGACGAGTGGAAGACTGCGTGCTGTACCCGCTATGGCTTGTACGAATACCAGGTCATGCCCTTTGGGCTTTGCAATGCCCTGGCTGCGTTCCAGCATTTTATGAATGATGTGTTACGGGAACTCCTCGATGTCTGCACAGTTGTCTACATCGATGACATTCTGATCTACTCCACCACTCTCCAAGAGCACGTAACCCATGTGCGAACTGTACTACGCAAACTGCGTGAAAACCAACTGTATGCACAGCTAGAAAAATGCTCTTTCCACGTCACCGCGGTGGAGTTTCTGGGATATGTACTGACACTGCAGGGGATCAAGATGGACAATAGAAAAGTGGAGGCAATCCTCTCTTTGTCCTCACCCACGTCTGTAAAGGGAGTACAGAATTTCCTAGGGTTTGCAAACTTTTATCGACGCTTCATACCAGGATTCTCACATATTGTACATCCAATAACGTCCTTGCTGCACAAACACCGAAAGTTTGAATGGACACCAGCGGCAGAAGAAGCTTTCTGAGCTCTCAAGGAAAAATTCACCTCTGCCCCAATTCTGCAACACCCACAGCCCGATTTACCGTACATCGTGGAAACTGATGCTTCAAGCATTGCCATGGGGGCCGTATTGTCTGAACAAAATCCTGAAACCGGATACCTTCATCCCATTGCCTTTTGGTCAAGGAAATTTTCCCCAGAAGAATTAAACTATGCAATTTCTGAGAAAGAACTCCTAGCAATCAAAAGCACACTGTGTGAATGGCGACATTACTTACTAGGAGCAAAACACACCATCACAATAATAACAGATAATCGGAACTTGCAATACTTACGCTCAGCAAAAGCTCAGTCTTCTAAGCAGCTCAGTTGGGCCCTATCCTTAATGGAATACGACTTTGTAATCACCTACCACCCCAGAGTTAAGAACGGGAAAGCGGATGCGTTATCCCACATTGGCACAGGAGAGGAAGTCTACAATGCCCCTAACCCGGTGGAGATCATACCCAGGCATAAAATTCTTGGCCTCTGCATCGGCCCATCTGTGTTAAATATTCTGCAGGAAACAATAAAAGAAAATATGTCTAAAGAAGACCTACTGGCTTGGGACACGAAGGGAGATCAGTTCACCATTCAAGACAAACTACCATACTACCAAAAACGCCTCTACGTTCCAACTTAGGATCTGCAACAAGCAATCATATCAGACTACCATGACTCACTGTTAGAAGCCCATCCGGGTATAGCCAAAACCATGAAGAAAGTAAGAAAATCTTATTGGTGGCCAACTTGGCTAGAAGATATTGGCACCTACATAGGCACCTGTGAGGTGTGTGCAGAATACAAATCATCCAGGCAAAAATCAGCCCGCCTCCTTCAGCCAATCACCATTCTGCCAGCGCCCTGGCACACAGTATCAATGATCTTCGTCACTGATCTACCTCCTAACTCAGGTTATAATACCATCCTCGTAGTAGTGGACCTCTTCTCTAAAATGGCCCATTTCATAGCTCTAAAAGGTATTCCCTCAGCTTAGACCCTTGCGCAGGTTTTTCTAGACCGAATCGTCAAGTTACATGGATTCCCTACCATAATCGTTTCAGACAGAGGCAGCCAATTTGTATCTCGTTTTGGAAAAAATGCTGTGCCCTGGCAAGTGTAGCAGTCCGTCTGTCTTCTAGTCACCACCCTCAAATGGACGGCCAAACTGAGTGCACGAACCAGACTATGGAACAGTATTTGCACTGTCTATTACACCAAACAAGCCAAAGGTGGACAGAAAGTCTATGTATGCCAGAGTATGTCTACAACAACTTAACACATTCATCAACCCAAGCAACACCCTTCTTTACTATATATGGTCGAAACCCCAGAACGTCGCTCTACGATCCGCCAGAAAAGATTGAAATGCCCGCAGTAAAGAATCTACATGCCAGCATCATGAAAGCAGCCAGAGAAGCCAGCAGGAACCTACAGCAAGCCAAAGAAACACAGAAAAGAAACGCTGATCGCCAGCGACGAAAAGCCCCAGATTATCAAGTGGGAGACTCGGTCTGGCTGGCAACTAGACACATTGCTTTAAAGGGTCCCAAGAAATTTCAGCCTAGATACATCTGCCCGTATACAATAGAAAAAGTAATTAATCCAGCAGCCATGACACTGGTGTTACCTCAACATATGAGTATACATCCCGTATTTCACGTGTCACTATTAAAACCAGCACACCCAGGAACCCGAACTTCCACACCTCCTAAACCCATACAAGTGGGTGAAGAAGCATCAGAATATGAAGTAAAGAACATATTGGATTCCAAACAAGTACGAAAGACCTTGTATTATTTGATTGACTGGAAGGGGTATGTACCCCAGGAAAGATCATGGGAACCCAGCACACACGTGCATGCCCCCCGATTGGTGCGGAAATTCCATCGGGACCATCCTGAGAAACCAAAGCCCTCATACACACCATTGGGAGGGGTCTTGAGGGGGAAGACTGTCATGGGTATCAGGCAGGTAGTTGGGGCAAGCTGGGTTGAGGCTTGGCAGGCCTGGCATAGGCACACAAAGAACTCATAACAAATCCCTCCTTTCATTCCTTCCTAGTGTTTGTAGTAACTTCCTGGTTACCACTTCCTGTTACCAAACAGGAAGTGCATGATAACTAATGAGCTCTATAGTGTTTGGGTGTGGCTGGCTATATAAACCACACCCAAGATTCTTCCAGTGCTTCGTGTTGCTTACTGTGAGCTGTATCAGCAACACACTTGCCATGCTCTGGATCAGCCAGCATCTGCTTACCTGCTCTGCATCATCCTGTTTCTGCTTACCTGCTCCGGATCATCCTGCTTCTGCTCACCTGCTCCGGATCATCCTGCTTTAACACGCGCACATCAGTAATGCTGTGCATACTCACCGAATCTTCCCGCAACGCTGGAATCCAGGTTAGTTGCACGAGCGCACAAACACCTGTAAGAAAGAAGAGACATTATTCATTGCGTTCGCTCCAGTAACGTGGAGACTTATTTCACTGCGCTCTCTCTACGCGGTGCATACTTACCAAAAGCCTCCGTGCAAACTTATCTAACCACCAAGTCTCCAGTAGCGCTGAACCCAGACTCGAGGCGCTAATACCACATAATTTCTCCTACCAAGCGTGCTCGATTTGAAGGCGCTGTGCAAACCTACCAGCAGCTAGCTTCTACACACAGCGCTACTCACCCACAAAAATACCGGCAAACAAAGACAATACGGACAATTTTGGACACTCAACATTTTCCGCGCAACATTCATTTGTGGGAAGGACTTTCTAGCCAGTGAAGAAACTGGCGCCTTGAACTCTCGGCCTCGCTGTGAAGGCATAAAACAGTGTTTGGCATCTGAACTCAGCCTACAGACATTGGCACCAATCACATGAGTGAATCGCGCCCTTGCAAATGCAGGATGGAGTGCACACCCTACTAAAGGTTAAGGTAAGCCCATAGGGGGACATCATAGCACACAGTAAAGAGAAGGGAAGGGCCCAGGGGAATCGGGTGAATTCAGGTCTGAATGTACACCTTGTATTTGACAGGTATTCCTCCGGGTGAAACAGGGGAAGTGAAGATTCGGGGTCAAGGGAGGCTTGTCCATCGCTCCTGCAGAGTGACAGGTGAGTGTGACAACCTCTGGGTTTGGTTATACTTACCGGTGCCCCAACATTTCTATACATTATTTTTATTTTGGGTTTGACTTGTGTAACGATTAAAAAGAGCCCACTCCCCTTTTACAGTGCTACTCTCGCAATTCATATGTGCGCACCTTTTCACCGCGCAGAACTTCTTAACACCACATGGATTACCAATCAGATTCGCCGTTGAGGATCCCACCATCAAAAGTTGTGAAAGACCAAAAAATGAACAAATGTTAATATACCTGTCCCCCAAAGTCTCCAGGATAATTTCCAATCAAGAAACAAGGAGTTCTTGCTGGGACAGGTAATTCTTCTGTAGAGACAGAGATTCCTGCAACATGACCCAGATCTCAAGGATGAAATTCCGAGCTAATATGCCATATTTAAAATCAATACGATGCAGCTGATTTAATAACGCACTCCTATGTATCCTAAACTGCGCTTTAATGAGTTGCTTTTCAGTTTTTTTCTGGATGGGAAAGCTCAAGTATGTAAAACGGTCAACCAGTTAAATCGGCTCTGAATCCAAATTCCAGCTAAACCTAGGGTCACATTTCTGCATTGATACAGTGTATGACCTTAGTCTTTGATGGATTGACTTTCAAACTGTGTGGCCCAGCGAAATTAAAGAAGGCATTAAGCAAGCTCTGTAAGCCTTTCTGCGTACAATCAAATAGGAGGAAGCCATCAGAGTAAGCAAGTCACATTACTTTAAGATTTCCAATCTTAGGGCTTGCAAACGCCAACGACAACAAACACTCTCTGACATCAGACATATACAAGTTAAAGAGGCAGGGTGCCAACAAGCAACCCTGCCTCAACCCTCGCGAGAAGACCTTGATAGTGCAAACCAATATGCACATTTGACCCTTGGTAAAGGCCAGAAATGAGCCATAATAGTCCCTCTGGAATACCCCGTTCAAGTGGTTTAGCCCTAAGAAGGGATCTATCGGCAGCGTCAAACGCTGCCGACAGATGAATACTTGCAAGAAAAATGGTATCATATTCAGTCAACCACACCTGACTCAGTACAATTCAGTCGAAAACCAATTCAATGACGTGCTCATAGATTTTAGAAGGCCAGTCTGCCCTTTAGAGATTCTACCAACCGATATTACCAAGCCTTCAGTTGCTTCAACAGGAAGGCCACAAAGACCTTGCTGTCAAGCGTCCAGGATAGAAATCAGTCGGTAGTTCTTGAGGTTTGTTCTACTCCCCTTTTTAAAAACTGGTACTATGTGCCCTGTTGATCAACTAGTGGGGAAGCTAAATGACTTGGAAATCTGCTCAAAAAACGTAAACACAAATTCCAGCCCACATATGGGGATCACCCTTAAATAGGAGGTTAGATAGCTTGTTGGGCCCTGGCACTCGTGAGGTACTGATTCGATGTATAATTTCTTTTGTCTCCTCAGGGGAAATAGCTTCCAGGATTTATTGGTCAAAGACAGATCGCACTAACAACTACAATCACCCTCCCCAGTATTTGCAAATACAGATGAGTACTATGATACCCATAGTTCTTCGGGTGTAGGATTGGCCTCCCGTACTGGTAAAAGATTCCCTGATTCATTAAGCAAGCGCTAAAAGTTTTGCGTATTCTTATAGGCACGAGCTCTAAGCATTTTTTCAGCTTCCCATTGACACTGAATAATGCGATGGGACTTCTGCTAATTATTGTAAGACTGCCTAACTTTGTTAATAGACACCCATCTTACTTTCTCTGATAATATGGAGCTTCTGTTAATAGTTCTTATGTGAACTCGCATAAGTCATTTCCTAGTTGCCACTTCAACATCATAGAGATGCACATAATTTTGCGATGCCGCCCTTGTATTATTACCAGGTCTAAACAAACAAGTGTCTATTAAGTCCCCAACAGAACATTCAAGTTCTTTACAGTCTTCATCAGAAATAGTACATACACATCTTGCAAGACTCAAATGTATATGGCATACATTAGAAGGATTCCAGATAATCCTATTCCCTGAGACATTTAGGTATGTATCAGTATCCATATGAGCCACCTCTCCTTTATTACTCCCCTTCAGTTCAAACTGCACATTCAGCAACGAATGATCACTGAATTCAGTAGGCACGATAGTAATTAATTTACATTTAGATCTGGGCTCGTGAATATGTAATTCAGTGTCGACGTGAGGGAAGCACTAAACCATGTAAAGTGACTCGGTACATCACGTGTCACAGCCCCATTCAACATCACCAACCCCGCTCAAACAAGGTCATTTACCCATACATAACCAAAATAGTCCTTTCTTTTAAAGCCAGTAATGGTAGTTCTAGTGGTGTCTACTTCAGAGCAGGCCACATTCAAATCTCCAGGGTCTCATCAACAAAGTTGCCCTCTGGCTGTGGGTCGGCTTGTGCAATAAAATCCATGAGCTCGTCCCTTAACCCCTGGTAGAACAAAGCCATCCTCTTCTCCTGGGGCCAGCTCGTTTCCACTGCCAGGCGATTAAAGGTGGTAACATACGTCACTAAGTCTTTGGCTCCTTGATGAAGAGTTAACAGCTCTCCGTCTTTTATCAGCGATGCAGCCCGCTGATTAAACATTTTGCCAAGTTCTTCTAGAAAGCCATCCCATATACAAGAGTGGGTCATCCTTACGGACCAAGGGGGTAGTTCAGGAAGCAGCATCTCCACCCAAATATGAGATCATAAACGTAGTACGAGCTTGAGCGGACCGAAAAACTGCTGGCTTAGTCAGAAAATCCAGTTGACATTGCATTACAAATTGGTTAAACTTCTGTGGATCACCATGATACCTTTCTGGTGGTGCTAAAGGGACTGGTGGTTCCATGGATACTTGAACTTGGACTGGAGTAGGTGGGGCTCTGGGCAAGGGTGTGGCTTGTGCAGTAGTCTGGGCCTCCAGGGTCTGTACCTGACCAGCCAGGCTTACATAATTCTTTTGAGTCACAGACAGCTCAGACTTCAGCTCCTGCAGAAGGGTCAACATGTTCTCCATGGCTTATCGTGCTGCTCGGGTGTGTGACAATTCGTGGGCTTGCGCTTCTCTCAGATCCTGGCCCAGTCTTGCGCGGAGGCAGCACAAACACCTACCGCCTGTTGGGTCTTGGCACCTGGGAATAGTGATTACCACAGGCCTCCATAACCCGCCGGAGAAAGAGGGTTAGGGTCCAATGTGTGGATAGGTAGGGGGTTGAGGGTAACTGGTAAGAGGGTTAGGTAGAGGTTGTGGAAAGGGAGGGGATTTAGGGGTAAACATGGTTCTCGGCTCCGGCATCCCCTCTTGGGGTTGATGATCTCTGCCACTTCATACCATTCATACACACAGCCTTAGTGCCTCAGAACTCCTGCCTGCCACCTATTATTATCACCTTCTACTGATCCTAAAACACTATGGGATCATTACAAGTTTGCCGGTTGGGAACTACAGTACCGGTAAGCTTGCCGGTACTGTAGTTACCGGACCAGCAAACTATAAGTTCTACTCGCGGGTGCCATTACGGCCGCCAGGTCTGACCTGGCGGTCATAACGGCACCCGCAAGCAAAGCATGTCGGATGCACCGGCACCATTCTGAATGGTGCTGGTGCATCCAACCTCCCCATTCCCATTGAGCCCTATGGGGCCCTATGGGGCTCAACGGGAATGGGGAACATTCCATTCCAGCGCCCGCGAATGGGCAATTACTGGGTCCGGCGGGGCCGTAATGACTCGGTAATTGCCCATTCGCGGGTGCCGAAATTTTTTGCAAGTTTGGCGGCAGCTTGACGGTTTTACCAGCAAGGCTACCGCCAAACTTATAATGAGGCCCTATGTGTTTCTATTGCAGCCAGCCTACCCATGTCATATTGTACTCATTGCCTGACTATTATTGCTCTTCAGCAAACTCTACATGCCCACATGTTTCTTGCACATACATGGTTTGTAAAGCACTTCAGCATGTGATTTTTTTTTAAAACACACCAGCCCATCTTTTTCGGTAAGGAAATAAACTCTACTTAGCTCCGGGTTGCTTTCACCACTGCTCGCTATCGTGTAGGAGTTTGTGTCCAGCATGGGTGGCTCCACTAGAAAAATTCACTATACATAAGGTATGCAACAAAACCCCCATAGGAACCTCTTTTTCCATGGTCAGGGGTAGACCATACATATTTATATACTAAGGAAAAGGTTCAAAAAGACCTAGCCTGGTAAATAACTCATCTATCTGAGAAGTGGTGTTTAGAAAAAACCTACAACCATTGGTCCTGAAAAAATGGACTTTGTACACAATATGCTTTCATAAATTTGACAATTTTAATTATCATTATCAAAATTAATAAAACTCTATTAAAACATTTTATCTAAAACACAATAACCCAAGAATTAACCCACATGGTGGGTATAACATCAACCTATTGGGATAAATTACACTAACATTTCACAACATATACTGATTCAACAGACACAGGACAGTTACGACATACTATGCATTTGAACAAAGTATCAGTTCACAAAAAACCCTGTTCGAAGATCTTCGTCACGTCATAGCAACTTGAATATTACCACAGTACTTCCACGATACTACAACCAGGAACTGCAATATACTCTTTAGTATTTCTATACATTCCAGGCCTGGTTATTCCAGTTGCTATGACGTGACAAAGATCTTCGAACCAACAGGGTTACCTGTTGAACCCGTTGAAATAACATAAACTTGATTTAAGAAGTTTTCTACTATTGTTTGGACTATAACAGTAGTGCTACCGAAATCCCATTCAGAGGTGGTTTCACCTTTCGGATCGCCACATCCTAACCCTGGATTACATGGTGGTGAAAACTGTTTTGTAAAGGTTTCCCCTGAAGAAAGTTCAAGCATTAAGAAGCGTTAAAGAACTGAAACATGTCGGGATTTTGTTTTTTGTGAACTGATACTTTGTTCAAATGCATAGTATGTTGTAACTGTCCTGTGTCTGTTGAATCAGTATATGTTGTGAAATGTTAGTGTAATTTATCCCAATAGGTTGATGTTATACCCACCATGTGGGTTAATTCTTGGGTTATTTTGTTTTAGCTAAAATGTTTTAATAGAGTTTTATTAATTTTGATAACGATAATTAAAATGGTCAAAATTATGAAAGCATATTGGGTACCAAGTCCATTTTGTCAGGACCAATGGTTGTAGGTTTTTTCTAAACACCACTTCTCAGATAGATGAGTTATTTACCAGGCTAGGTCTTTTTGAACCTTTTCTACTAGAAAAATACCAGAGAATTATGAGTGCACAGAAGAAGCTGTCCATTGTCTCTATTGCAGTGGAGCAGCGTATCACTTGAACAGTTTGCACCACACGGCCGCTAAACTCTGCGACCATCAAAGCCCCCAGCGCTTATGTGACCTTTATATTCCACTGTTCAACAATGTGGTTGCAATGTTCTCCCTAGTTCCCAAGCATGCGGGTACACAGTCTCCCTGATTAGCACATATTAGCCACTTGCCCCGGTTCATTGCTCCGTACGCGTAATCGCGTTCTGTGCTAAAGTACTTTTCGTAATAGTAACAACAATACTGAGCGTGCATTCAAGGAACGTCACTTATCTGAATCATGGAGCGGGGCCTGCAGTAAGGACAGGCGGGGATCGGCCCTGCGATGGCTTACCTGCAGGAGTCCCTTGGAAACTAGTCCATTCACCTCGAGAGCCAGTAGCGCGAGCAGGGCCTCACGGGCATGGCGTGCGCATGCGCCCAATTAAAGGCGTGTCCCTGGCCATGTTAGCAGGCTCGTGCGTACCCGGGCATGCTGGGAAGTGTAGTCCAGGAGTGTTCCTGTGTCTGCCTGGCCTTTTCTTGCAATAAATACAGATAAGCCTACTAGTATACTTGATTCTAGGGCTTTTCCTCACTATGCACATATCTTTGGAATTATTCCTCACTATGCACATATCTTTGGCATTATTTACATCACTTGTGCAACCAGCCACATGCCTTTTCCTGACACCTGATGTGGGTGGTTATAAAAAACAAACGTGTGGTTTATGCTCTCTATGATTTTGAATGACTGACTTGATTTCACTAGGGTCAGTAGCCCACCTGACGGACGACCACCCAAAAGGCCCTTTTTTGCTGTCTGAAAATTAAAATCACAGCCATCAAAAAAGGGGAGTTCCATCAACCAGGTTTCTTGTACATGTATGGGCATTTTGCACTTTAAAAAGGCGTCTACTACCGGCTTAGTGAAGAGGTGGATATTACCATGACGAGGCACTTCAATGAGCCCCATTCATCCCACTAGTTACATACGTCTGCCGCCAACAGTCCTGGTCATGATATAAAACTGGGGCAACCACAATTTCTTCTGGAGGAAAGTTGAAATCAACACCATCCCCCAGTCCACTTTGACAATTACCCCTATTGTTATAGGGTGTAAGGTCGAAGCCGAATGTACGGATGGCGTCAAGTTCATTCATCACAGCATCAAGGCCATTTGTGATCTCAGTACAACCTCCACTCTGTCAGTACGGAAATAATCGAAAAAGAATACTCTCTCATATCCTGGGTTGAAATAGTACTGAGTGAGGGTATGGCGTGCTTTAATCGAAGTATGTTTGTACGAATTAGGATTATGTTTTTTTTTGATGTAGCACACTCTCTAAGCACACCTTGAGATCATCGTCGGTGGCATTCCCCCCATTGACCTAAGCCGTCTTTGGGACCCTTGTTCACAAGTTCTTACCGGGTCTTGTGGGAAATGCTAATATTTGTCCTTTGCAGTGTGTCTACTTAAGGAAGGCATGGTATCATCAGTAAGACAGACACAAGTGACCACAGTTCAGGGGTGTTTATTGAACTTTTAAAAAGGTTTGAATTACGCCTATCTAATCCTAAATGTATAAATGGGAGCAAGCTACGACCACCAAATAATAATAACGCAGTCCTAGTGGTGTCTGGTCAAAATAAAAGGGCCTATACTAATAAACCTATTTGCCAATACTTACATCTAAATACAAATAGTGTGGGCAACAATGTTACGAAAAAGAAAGACGTGTGTACAAAATGATATGTCAGGATGTTCAGGCCGTTGGCCTCCCTTCCCCACGTTTTCAGCACGGGACAAGGCTGTACACTGAAGCTCAGCGCAGTCTCTGGCTTCTCTAGCACGAGGATACAGTTCAATCATTTGCATCAGGGCCTTCCGTGCCCAAGTCTCTTCGCCTTTCAAAGTCTCTTCATTCAGAGTGCCTGATGTGACAACAAACAATACGTTATTTTCCTCTTTCAGATTTTCACAAGTACTCAATTTCTTAGGTGATTCACTATTCACCTCTGATCCCCCTCAGCCGGCTCGGATCCTCTCAACACAATGTTCATAAATTATTTATGCACCCAATTTCTCATAGGATATTCTTTCTCGGTTCACCCCGGATGCCTCTCAGCCGCATCCAGGCTCAGAGCTCGAATCCCCCTGAGTCGGACTCAGATCTCGCATCCCCTTCAGTGAGGATCAGATCGCGATCCCCCTCAGCCGTGCCCCTCGACCTTCATTTATTCACAGACTGGTTTTGTGCATGTTGCTTCCGACTCACAGGCTGTGTTGAAGATTCGGCTTTTTCTTCTTCTTCACCATTGGGTCTCCTTCTGTCGGGCTCGGACCCCTCTCAAAGTTCCCAAAGGCTCTCCCTCTTCCGGGCTCAGACCCCTCTCAAAGTTCACAAAGGGCCTCCCTCTGCGAGCTCGGACACCTCTTTGATTTATGCAAAGACCCGAAAAAAATCTTTGGACTTCCAGCCCCAAAATTCACTTCTGGATATTTTGCTCCTACTTCGGTAGCTCCCTGAAACAGCGTTCTCATGGTTTCAGGAGCTTTTTGGGGGGCAGCTGGCAAAACCCTGACACCAGGTAAATACCCCGAGACCTGGGCTCTCCTTTTTTGCCCAGGGGAGGAGTTCTGTTGTGGGTGCCACCAGGCAACCCCAGGTGCCCCTAGTTTAGGCTTCCTGGAGGCACAGCTTCCACTCCACACTGCAGCCTCCCCTGCGCAGTCAAACTCAGTGTCTGGGTAGACCTTCCTCCTCCAATCCTTCCAGGATCCTCTCAGCTCCTTGGGTCTCTCTCTGGCTTTCTGGCATCCTCCAGCATCCCCAGCTTGCTCATAATGCTGTATCTGGCTGTTGCTTTTATACTGCCAGCTATAGTTGATTGGAGTCAGGTGCGAGTAGTTGTCCCTCCCCCTCTGACTCTGCCTGACCTCATTATCGGGACAACCTGGACTGCCCATAGGAATCCATTGCCCATGGATTCATATGGGTAATGCTCACGACTCCCACCTGCCTCTTCTTCGTCCCAGTAGTTGGATTTCTGGAATGGAAGTAGGGATTGTGGGAGTTGTAGTTTTCACTAATGATGTTAGGTAAGTCTGGAAAATTGTTGTTGGAAAAAAGGGGTGGTCTTGTTGTTGTAGTACACAGGGTGGCATATGTAATTTCCTTCTCCCGGTTCTCCCACGCCTCTTTTCTGAGTTGGTACTTGTTGGAATTGGGGAGGGGACAAGGGGACAGGATTCAGAATAACCTATAAAGGTGGAGGAAGTGTTGGAAAGGGGGGAATACCGCATCTCACCATCGGATGTCTGCCCCCACTCCCTGAGGACCCCTCACCCAGGTGATCCTCCAGCACTTGTGCACCCCCAGGGTCTGGATCTAAGGACGATGGCCGTGCCCTGGCCACCTAAGAAAGAGATCCCCAGGGTTCAGACAGTGAGACACCCTCAGGTTTCTCACACTACCCTTTGATCCCTTTAAAACACTATGGGGCTCATTACAGGTCTGGAGGTATCCGTGCCAGAGCTACCGGTGGGTTGCCACCGGACCCATAAATATTTACTTGTTCCTGACTTCCCGGTGCCACCAGGAGATTACAAACCCAGCGGCCCGGAAAGTCAGGTAAATTGTAAGTCCCCATTCCCATAGGAGGTATTGGCACACTGGCGGGGCTCCCTGGTGAGGAAAAGCTGTAACACAGGCCAGCCAGAGCTCCAGGATGGTTGGGGGTGATGTTCCTGGCCTTGGGCAGCTGTCGCCCATGTGGTTTGACCATCCCAAGCCCAGTGGCAGTTCCAGGGAGCCCCTGCAGAGTCCCTGTCCTTTCCCGGAGGGAGAAGCTGTGATGCAGGCCAGCCAGAACTCCAGGATGGTCAGAGGCGATGGCAGTACCGGGGAGCACTGGCAGGGTCCCCATTCCCCCAAGGGAAAATCTGTAAAGCAGCCCAGTCAGGGGTGCAGCCTGGGCTTGCAGATGGTCGACCCACATGGGAGACAGGTGCCCAAGGCCGGAGACATCACCTCCGACCATCCTGGAATTTTGGCTGGACTGCATTACAGCTTTTCCTTTCAGGAAAGGACAGAGACCCTGCCGGGGCTCCCTGAAACCACTGCTGTGCTTGGGGATGGTCAACCCACATGGGAGACAGCCACCCAAGGCCAAGGCTGGGCTCCTTGGAACTGCTGCTGTGTTTGGGGATGGTCGACCCTGTAAGGAACTCATAGTGGCAACAGTAAAGTCAGACACAAGTGATCACAGTTCAAGGGCGTTTATTAAACTGTATGCCAGTTGGAAAAATGCCTATTCTAAACCTAAATCTAAGATGGGAGCAAGCGTTGACCATCAAATGAAAAAAAGGCAGTCCTATTGGCGTTGTGTCAAATAAAAGGCCTATACTAAGAAAACCTATTGTCGATCCTTACAACTAATACAAAAAGGGTGTGGGATAGTTTTCAAGAAAAGAAAGAAGTGGTCACAAATAATATGTCAGGATGCGGTAGCCTGGGTCTTCCTTCTCTACGTTTTGAGCACGGGGCAAGGTAGGATCTTGGCGCACAGTACACTCTTGAGCTTACCCAGCACGAGACGACAGTTCTGCTTTCAGTTATCAGGGCCGTCAATGGTCAAGTCTTGTTTCACTTGAAAGTATCTTTCCTTCGAGGACCTGATGTGTTCAAGATAACAAAATAAAAGTTCCTTTAACAAATGATAGTTCGGTTTCTTATGGGTTTTAGAATGAGGATTCTTCACCACTTTGCCCCCGTCTTCTGGGCACTGACCCCTCTCGAATCTTAGCATCCTTCTACTGAGTTCACTATGGTTTTTCTTTACCACTTTAGGGCAATGGCTTTCCACCTTTGGGTCCCCTTCTGGTGGACTCAGATCTGCAAATGTCCTTAGTAACATCAGGACCTTCGCTTCTTTATCTTGGGTGAGGGTTTGATGTGATATGATAGTTTATTTATATAGCGCCTAATGTGTTTCAAAGCGCTTCACGGCAAGCTAGGGAACAAGGGAAAATACAATGACATTCTTACAGGCCATGAACAGTAAGGATGTGAAATTAGCTATCGTTCTCGGCCTGATGACATTTCAGATAGTGCAAGATCTAAGACATAGATATGGAAAGGAGGGGGAGAGTGGGAAGAAAATGGAAACAGACAGGCGACTACCCTACTAGCCCTGATGACATTTCTGGTAGAGCCGGAGAAAACAAAAGGTGAGGGAGAGGGGTTCACCCCTGGTTCCCTCTCTTCCGGTCGCTGACCCCTCAAATAGTTCTTTATCAATATCAGTATCTTCGAAGATTGTCTCTCCTGCTTCCGAGGATTTTATGTACTCAAAACAACTAACTATAAGTTCCTTTAACAAATTATTGTTTGTATTCTTATGACACTTAGGATGAGTATGCCTAACCCCTGGGTCCCCCTCTTCTGGGCGCAGACCCTTCTCAATTCTCAGCCTCCCTCCACCGGGTTCACTATAGATTTTCTTGTTCACGATTCTCAATGCCTTTATAATCTGTTCCAGTGGACGTCCCTCTGCAGGGTTACCTTTGTCAACACACTGTTTCTTGGAACTTTAGACTTTGCCCCCTTTTCGTCAGCCTCCGCCAGCCAGCGTCATTCTAGCCAACTTCACATTCTCATTTGCTTACAATGTCTGCAGGATTCACTTCCCTTGCTTTCTCATGATGCGGGATTCACTTCCCTGGTTCCTCGGTCAAAGGCTTTCGATTGTATAGGGATTTTTCTAGACCTCCTGTATGACCATTTTGACCTGTCTTGGTGGCTCTCCTATGGCCTTCCGGTATCTGTAGTTTACCGACGGGGATCGACCAGAGTTTCTCGGAGCAGCACCCACGTGGTGCTGGTCCTCTTCTGCAACCGGTCTCACCTTTACAATTTTACAGTTCTTTGAAGTCCTCTCACTTTGCCACTTGGTGGTTTTTCATTCAACACATCCTGGTTCTTATCAGCTCTCCCTTCGACTCACTGGCTGTGAGGAACCTCTTGGCTTTCCTCGTAACTGGAGTCAAGGCCGGTACTACGGTAGCAGTGGTCTCCCTCGCTCTGGCTTAACAGCGTCGATACGTTCTGTGTACCATTGACATCTGCTGCAGCACACTTGGGCTATTGTCCTCGGTCTTACGATTCCTTCTCTGGAGGTTTCACATGGTTTTGTCGAGAAGGGCAAGGTCGTGCCTCTCCTTGTCAGCCTCTCGTTGTTTGCCGCCTTTCTCCTGCTCTTGAACTGCCAGGTCTAGATAGCTGTCTCGGCGTGAGGTCTGCCTTGCTCATACTGTGCTCTCTTGCTCCACCTTTTATCCCTGTGGGGAAAGTAAAGGGCTATCAGGTGTGTGTGATTCTGGTTAACTCCCTGACTCTGCCTAACCCTTGTGTCAGGACATGTCAGGTAAACAGCTTTATGAGTCGGTCGTCTTTTATGGGACAAAAAGGTGTTTTGGTTGGAAAGGGTGTGGGGGATTGGAGTGTCAGATTGTTTTACGGGGTAGGATGGGGAAACAGTGCTATATGGAATTACAACCCTAGTGTAGGGGTTTTTGGTAAAGTCGGAAGGATGAGTTTTGGAGTGGTTTTGAAATGATTAGGAGGATTTGTGAGGCAAACAGGAATAGCTAGGATTGTGAAATAAACATGAGAGATTGTGGGAACGGTAGTGTTTTGCCTGAGCAGGTTGGGAGTGTGGGAAATAATAATCAGAAGGATGGGAAGGAAAATGACTGGGAGTATTCGGATAGGACATAGGGAAACAGGGATTCTGGAATGGATAATATTCGGGTGCAAGTGGGTTGGAGATCGTAGGGGATTGGCTCTGGATGGATGGGGTCATTTGATCTGGGTAGGAGAGATTTAAAGGAATGGTTCGGTCAAAAAATATTATTGTCCCTATGGGTCGGCCATGTGCTTTTAATTATAATTCGATCGATCGTACAAACATTTCCTATGCACCTTACCCGAGTTTTCATCTGTTGAACACAAGCAAAATTGGGCAGCAGGGCACTGCCATTTTGTGATCATCTTATCACTTGCCGCATCACCCTGGGTGACCTGCGTTTGCGGCACTAAATCATATCCCCCGCCCCTGAGCCTGCTATCACTAGACGCGTACCGCCATTTCACAACACCAAAGCATGTCTCGTGTCATCATTCTCTGCGCCTCAGCTAATGACGTGTCACCATGGAAACGGCAGGAAGCCTCTTTCTTCAACAAGTATAAACAGAGCGTTTCACAAAACACAACAGCAGATTTTCTTTTCCATTCCTCTCGCTGTATTTCTTTGAGTATTCTGTGACTCGTTTCTGTGGTCTGGTCAGCTACCTTCGTTGCTTGTAGCCCGTGTGAACAGATACCAGTACCACCGCTATAAATTATTTTCATTTCTTTACCACACAATGGCAACAATAATGCCCTACCTGTATGAGCATGAGTATTCCGAGGAGGAATTACTGGAAAGAGCAAGCTCTGTAGACGATGGGAATTTGGACAACAGTTGGGTGGACGTTTCAACAGATGAAGAGCCTGGGCCTAGTCGCATGGACAGCGTTTCCACCTGGTGTGCCTGCAATTGGTGCGCACTAATGCCAACAGAGGTGGAGAACTGCTGCTTCCGAGAAAACTCTAGATGCTTGTCCTACATATCGCAAGGCGATCCACAGCCGCAATGCGTTACTGAGCTGCCAGACTTCACGGCAGTCTGTCTCACATGGTCCGTGTTGAGGATTTTTATGGTGCTTATGTTATTGATATTGATATTTTATTTATATCGCGCTCATACACAAGTGTTTCAGAGCGCGACAAGGCAAGGGAGGGGAACAGGGGAGAACAAAACAGCGATCTTACTAGGCCCAGTGACATTGAAAATGCGCAAGTGCATGGGAGAGGGGGAGGGGAAAAGTGTATGGAAGGGGGGAGAAGTGGAAAGTGCGAAGCAGAGGAGTAACAGATAAATAACAATAAATAAATAATAAAGGCGACAAACAGTTTTAGTGCAGCCAGCAATTTTCAAGTGCTAGGTTTAAGGCAGCAGACAGGGTAGGTCTGATAAGTGCAGAAAGAAAAAGGGGGTGCTGTATGGGTACAGATACAGACCCCAGTACAAGGGGTGGGCCGGAGGCAGTGCGGGAGGCTGGCAGGGTGAGCAGGTACCTGGGCCCGGAGGACAGAGGGTGGCCAGGTGCACGGTGCCAAGAGAGAACAGATCAGCAGGGGAGAGCGGGAGCGAAGGCAGAAGAAAAGAGGAAGGTCTTGAGGTGCTTCGGGAACCGGAGATGGTTCTCTTCAAGTTTTAGAGTGGCTGGGAGGCTGTTCCAGAGGGAGGCCCCACCCAAAGACAGAGATCTACCCCCAGCTTGTTTCTTTGAAAAACGACTGACCCTGAGGGAGTTAGAGGTAGAGGAGCGAAGAGCTCGAGAGGGGAGGTATTTGCAGAGGGATAGCTGAAGGTATTTTGGACCCAGGCCCCAGAAAGCCTTGTGGACAATGCATAGGGTTTTGAATTCAATCCTTGCATCGACTGGGAGCAAATGGAGAGATTTCAGAGCTGGAGATATACGATCCCAGGGCTTGAGGCCAAGGACAAGTCTCGCAGTCCTGTTCTGGATTAGTTGCAGAGGGCGGAGTGTAGAGGCAGGTAGATTTAGAAAGAGGCTGTTACAATAGTCCAAGCTAGAGAGAACCAGAGCTTGGGATACAATGAGCTTCTGGGGGAAGGAGAGGAACGGCAGAGTACCTCTGAGGAGGTGCAGTCGGAAATTTGACTTTTTAGAGACCTCAGAGATGTGGGCGGAGAAGGAAAGGGTGGAGTCAAAGATGACCCCGAGGTTCTTAGCCTCACATGTGGGGGTAGGAGGAGGGCCAAGGGAGGCCGGCCAGAGAGTGAGGGGAAAGGATGGTGAAGGTGTGCCGATGAGGAGGATCTCAGTCTTCCTGGCATTCAGACAAAGATCATTGGTGGCACACCAATATTGAATGGCAGTTAGGCAATCGAAGATGAGAGAGGGAGAGGAGGTGGCAGAGGGCAGCCTGAAAATGAGTTGAGTGTCGTCAGCGTAGCACTGGGAATTGGAGCAGAAAGTGGCAATGCAGTTTGCGAGAGTTGCCAGGTATTGGTTGAAAAGCCAGGGCGAGAGGTTAGACCCCTGGGGAACACCACAGGTAGAGAGGAGGATAGATGAAAGGAAGGACCCAAGTTGGACGTGGGAGGGTCGATCTGAGAGGAAAGAAGTCAGCCAGGCCAGAGCCTGATCAGTGATACCCAGGTTTTCACGGAGACGGTTCAGCAGGATGGTATGGTTGACTGTGTCGAAGGCAGAAGAGAGATCGAGGAGGATGAGGACAGAGGGAATGTTAGAGTCAAGGTTGGAGAGCAGATCTTCACGGATGTTTAGGAGAGCAGTTTCCGTGCTTCTGGCAGCTCTGAAGCCAGACTGGTGGTCATGGAGACAGCCAACAGAATTAGAATGAAGGTTAAGCTGAGAGATGGCCAACTTTTCCAGGAGTTTGCCAAGAAAGGGAGTAATGGAAATTGGGCGATAGTTAGCTGGACAAGAAGGATCAGCTGTGGGTTTCTTGAGAAGAGGATGCACAAAGGAGTGCTTCAGAGGGGAGGGGAAGGATCCCAAGGCAAAGGAGTGGTTGCAAAAATCAGCAAGGGCCGGAGCGAGGGTGTCAATGTGGTCCTTGATGGTTTTAGAGGAACAGGGGTGAACCTGTTTTGATGAGGCTTTCATAGATCGGACTTGTCTAGCGACCTCGTCAGGGGAGAAAGGAGGAAAGGACGAGAAGGATGGTGGGGGGGTGACTAAAGGAGGGTTAGCAAGCACAGATGGGGAGGGGAGAGGAGGGGCGTGGGTGAAGAGGGTGGACAGGATGTCCTGGGTTTTTTAAATGAAGTGAGAGGCCAGGGCATTGCAAAGAGCCTGGGAGGCAACAGGCGGGGTAGAGACCGCAGCAGGATTGGCCAGCTCCTTGCAAATTTTAAAGAGTTCGGCCGAGTTGTTAGATGCTGCAGAAACACGAGCTTGAATGTGGACTCTCTTCTTGGTGAGGACAGAGAGTCAGTATTGCCTTTGTAGCAGGCGACAGGGCAGTTTGTCAGAGGATGAACAGGAAGTCCTCCATTTCTTCTCAGCCGCCCTACACTTACGTTTAAGTGTAGCTAGGTCAGAGTCATACCAGGAATTTGCATTTGGCTTTGGACTTCAAACGGATCCTCATGACAGGGGCAAGAGCATCAAGCGTATCAGAAATTGAAGAGTAGAGCACAGACAGGGCTGTGTCAGGATGTGAGACAGCCAAAGGTGGAGGGGGGGGAGATAAAGTGGCGGCAAAAGCCTCAACTGACACACGCTTCATGGGCCGGATGTCCGAGAAGGTAGGTGGCAGTGTTGGGGTAGGCTTGGCTTGGGGGGAAGAGAGGGAGAGATGAGAGGAGAGGAGGGAGTGATCGCTCCAGGAGAGAGGAGTGGTCAGAGGTATGGAGAGGGGAGGTCAGAGGAGATCAAGACATCGAGTGTGTGCCCTGCAGAGTGAGTCGGGCCAGAGGGGAGGATGTACAGGGAGAGGGAGTCACAGAGGTCACAGAAGAGTACAGAGGAGGAGCAAGGAGAGCCTAAATGTATATTGAGGTCACCAAGGAGGAGGAGTTGAGTGGTAGAGGGCAGGAGGGAGGAGGAGAGGTCTGCCCACTCAGAGAGAAATGAGGTGATTTGACCAGGAGGCTGGTAGATGGTAACCACAGTAAGAGAATGGGTAGGCGAGAGTGAAAGCCTACAGACAAGGCATTCAAAAGAGGAGTAGGTCTGAGTGGGAATGATAGAGGCAGGAATCCACTCAGGAAAGATCAGGGCTACCCCCCAACCCACCGGACCGGGAGGATCTGGGTGCTGAGACGATCTTGTAACCATCAGGGAGGAGAGTGTCAAAGCTTGCGACAGAGCTGGCCGTGAACCATGTCTTGGTGAGACCAAGGACATCAAGGTCTAGTTCTTCAAGGAGGTGGCAATGTCAGAGGAGTGTTTGACAGCAGAGCGAGAGTTGAGAGTGGCAATATGAAGAAGGATGCCAGCCTTAAAGACCTTCCGGGGAGGGGTACAAATCAGAGGTACGCCCTGCAGAGGAGAAAGAGCCCTAGGAGGGGCAGAGGAGCAGGAGGAGAGAGAGAGAGCAAGATAGCCAAGGGGGGAGAGAAGGGGACAGCAGGAGATAAGAGGAAATTGATGAGGCAAGGTAAGCGCCTATCAAAGAGGAGGAGATTGGCCTGAGGGCCTTGGACCATGACAGTGCCATTTAGGTAGACATTAATGATGACTTTAGAGCAGTCGAAGGAAGCCATGAGAACTTCCCAGCGAGTGCCACCATTAATGGGAGGGGAGGAGATAGGGCAGAGCACCGAGACCATATGAGGAGTTCATAGATCTGGCGAAGGAACGACAAAGAGGATGTCAGTGAGGGTCTGTCTGGCGGAAGCATTGGAGTGGGTGTCGGCGATAGAAAGACCAGGGTTAGAGGCCAAGATATCCTTTTTCTTCCTACCAGACTTAGTGAGAAGGGAAGGATAGTCAATGGAGAAGCAGTTGGAAAAGATAGGAGAAACAGAAAGTGCCATTGGGGTGGAAGCGAGGAGAAGATGGAGATACTGGGGGGGCTAAGGCAGGTAGGTGTGGGACAAAAGAGTGGTGAGGTCACTGGGCTGGCAAGTTACAGAGAAGAAACAGTATACAAGCAAAATACAGAGAATTTCGCAATGGGCAGCAAGATTTGACTTTCTAGCACAAAGCAAAAACAGCAAGATTTGACTTTCTAGCACAAAGCAAAAACAGCAAGATTTGACTTTCTAGCACAGAGCAAAACCAGCAAGATTTGACTTTTTAGACACAAAGCAAAAACAGCAAGATTTGACTTTCTAGCACAAAGCAAAAACAGCAAGATTTCACTTTTTAGAACAAAGCAAAAACAGCAAGATTTGACTTTCTAACACAAAGCAAAAACAGCAAGATTTGACTTCTTAGAATAAAGCAAAAACAGCAAGATTTGACTTTTTAGAACAAAGCAAAAACAGCAAGATTTGACTTTTCAATCTTGGGATCGGATGTTAGCAAAGGGTTTTAGGAAGCACTGCGCATCAGGGTGACAACATGGGAGTAACAAGCAGAAAGAACAGTGATAGTCAAAGGCGGTAGGAGTGAGTCCATAAGGAGGGAACTAACCCATAGTTCTGGAGGAGGCAAAGTCAAGGCAGTCCGGATTTCTTAGAGGAGTGAGATAGCAGCAGCATTGTGGTTAAGTTGCAGGGAGGACCCCAGATAGCGTTCCGGAAGCGGACAGGGAGCTGACAGGGGCCTTAGAAGTGGGCCTTTGCTGAGAGGTCCGGCTGAAGCCTGCTGGTCCCAAATGGAATGGTCAGCAGCCAGGCACAAACTCCACATGTGCAGGAGAACAACAGATAGCCAGGAGGGTGGAAACAGGATCTCACTCTCAGTGAGAAGCAGATGAAAAAAGCAGAATGCACGAACTTCGCACAACAGTTTGCCCTTGTAATCCAAGTAACGAGTAAGTGTAGTCTGGTTGTGATGTCAGTTAGGCCACTACTATTTCACGGTTGTCCCCTATATTCTCGTAACTTCAAGATATCATTGTCATTACCGTTTAGTCTTGCAATTCTCTAGTAATAGTCGCATAAAAGTCGTTCAATATTGTGCAGTGTCTAGTTAGCATTTGTCAGGGTAAAAATGCCATTGCATACAAGAATTGTCATGGACAACCAAGGTTTAATACACTTATCTTGGTCATTTAAAAACAGATTGTGGGCCTCATCACGACTTTGGCAGTAACCCTGAAATCCGGCGGTCGCGCTATTACCGCCGGATTTAAAGGTCCGCCAAATCAGGACTTCGGCGGATTTCGCCCCAGCTCTTGGCTAGGGGGAAATCCGCTGAAAATGTGCGCTATTACTGCCGGCGGGAAATCCGCCGGCGGTAAGAGCGCACATTTTCCCCAATGAGCCCAATGGGGAATGGGGCATTCCCGAATGGGCTCAATGGGGAATGGGGAATTAAATTACCGCCGAACTCGTGATCCGGCGCTACTAGCGCCGGGGAGTTCGGCGGTAGGGCTAATACCGCCGGCGGTAATACCGCCGGTGTTACCGCCAAAGTCGTGATCAGGCCCTGTATCTTTCTCTTTCAGAGGTGGTACCGGCTGGTGGCCTATCGTTCGTACACATGGTGGCTACATGGGAGGCTTGGACACCGCGTTCGACGAGTAATATCCGCCTGTGTCATTGGCGCCATTAGACAAACTTTCCCCAGCGACAGTGGTCAGTACAGGGGATTTTCCCTCGCCAAGCTGCAACCAGACCTTTACAATGTGTAGTATTTTTGTGCCATCAAAATAAGAAACCAAATAAAACACAACATATTTTTCATCAATGGTTGTTTCAGTTTTTAAGTGAATTAAGTGTGTTTCCATTCAGCAGTGTTCCGGTGCCTTGTCTACACGCCTCCCGGCCCATCCATCCCACCCCCCACTATCAAAGGCAGTTCGCACTAGTGGATGTGCGCTGCCATGGGGGGCTGTCAGGGGCGCAAACGGCCAAGGTGCCAAACAACATGTACACTTCAATAGGTCTCCCACGCCCAGGGGCCATTGCTCACATGGCCTCCTCGGACCCTGTGTCTCCAGGCAGGCCTCCCCGAAGCAGGCCGCGCCCCTGCAATCCACATAAGTGTGTCTCCATTCAGCAGTGTTCCGGTGCCTTGTCTGCAAGCCTCCCGGCCCATCCATCCCACCCCCCACTATCAAAGGCAGTTCGCAGCAGTGGATGTACGCTCCCATGGGGGGCTCTCAGGGGCGCAAACGGCCAAGGTGCCAAACAACATGTAGACTTCAATAGGTATCCCACGCCCAGGGGCCATTGCTCACATGGCCTCCTCAGACCCCGTGTCTCCAAGCAGGCCTCCCCCGAAGCAGACCGCGCCCCTGCAATCCACATAAGTGTGTCTCCATTCAGCAGTTTTCCGGTGCCTTATCTGCATGCCTCCCGACCCATCCATCCCACACCCCACTATCAAAGGCAGTTCGCACCAGTGGGTATGCGCTGCCATGGGGGGCTCTCAGGGGTGCAAACGGCCAAGGTGCCAAACAACATGTACACTTCAATAGGTATCCCACGCCCAGGGGCCATTGCTCACATGGCCTCCTCAGACCCTGTGTCTCCAAGCAGACCCCCCCGAAGCAGACTACGCCCCTGCAATCCACATAAGTGTGTCTCCATTCAGCAGTGTTCCGGTGCCTTGTCTGCACGCCTCCCGACCCATCCATCCCACACCCCACTATCAACGGCAGTTCGCACCAGTGGATGTGCGCTGCCATGGGGGGCTGTCAGGGGTGCAAACGGCCAAGGTGCCAAACAACATGTACACTTCAATAGGTATCCCACGCCCAGGGGCCATTGCTCACATGGCCTCCTCAGACCCTGTATCTCCAGGCAGGCCTCCCCCGAAGCAGACCGCGCCCCTGCAATGTACATAATGCCATGACATATACACGTCATTCATTCACAAACACACCCCTTTTTGTTATTCTTTATAAACCACTGGATATTTACCATGAGAACATCCTTGAGCACTGCAAGTCAACTCGTGAACGTGCTTCTCTGTGACTGCTTCGAGTGAACTCGTCAGTGTGCTACCTGTGAACATCTCCCTGTTCTCCTGCCACTAATTACTCTGCTTGCTGAATCCAACTGTTTGTTGGTCAAGTTAAGGACATGTATCCTAATCATAGCTCCTTCATTTGTAAATGTATATTTATTCCGAAGTATCTAACTCCGTAGTGCTATGTTAATTTGTATCATTGCTATTGACTTGAGTTTCTTTTGTTATGTTATCGGTATATCAATTTTTATCATTGTCAATTGGCATCGTATGGCAGTATAAGCATGTTTCATATTCGTGCATGATAGAACATTCGAGGGACGAGTAACATGTTGTGATTTTCAACACATCAATGAATCGTTTGTGAAATTTGTCCTATAATACAGCCGCACACGCTGCACTGGTTTTGCTGTGGTGCCCAAAAGAAAGCGTGCATCGAACAATGTATGGTCCAATTCATTCTTTCGCATATGCTTATGCAAAATAATTTTCTAATAATGTTGACCTTTATTTTGCAGAATTTACAACAATGCCTGCATGTTCTATTTTCGGTTGCCCTTCGAAGACCCATGACAAATCCAAAGGAATTACAATGCATGTATTCCCTAAGACTATTGATCGAATAAGAGAATGGGTCAGACATTGCAGATATCCACTGGAAGACCTTGAAAGTAGAGTCAACCAAGTCTTGGAGGACAAGAGGGGTCATCGATACCGCATCTGCAGCCTGCACTTCTCACCGGATATGTACGACACATCCTTGTACACAAAGAGGAATCAACCGAGAACAACTCGGAAATTGCTCCCAAACGCTATTCCGACTTTACTCGTGAAAATGCCGCCACTGGTGAGTCACGCTTCCGGATTTAGCTTTAAGCCTGTATTTTCTGTGTAAATGCCACTTATAGTACTTTCAATATTTATGTGATTGAATAGCTGTTGAAATAATGACTTTTTTGCTAAACATCACTCCTTGTTTTGCAGAACCCACTTAGAAAAATGATTTATGGGGATGGATAACTATGCTATATTATGCATTTCAATAAGTGTCATTATCTCTTATTCAGTCTCCTTACATGCCATTTTGTAATGTTGGAATTTCTAAATCGAATAATACTTTCCCTTTACCACTCCATGACTATCCACCGAATATGAAGGAACAAGATTCAACATCCATGTCTTACATGGAGTCATCAACCACTTCGAGCGCGTATCAGGTAATCTTACCTAGCTACTGTGTTCCATACTGGTTTTATCTACGGAATTCTAGATAATGTGATCATATTTTTTCAACGTATAATTGCATTACACAATGTTTCTTTACCACTTTACTGTTGATAAGTACCTATGTGGTCTTTCAAAATTGTGTGTCCCGTTTCCAATCTTTTCGACATCACTAATGAAAGTACTGTGTTTCAGGGAGATGCTGAAGCCTCCACTACAATACGAACACCCCTCATAGTAGATCCAGTGTCAGGGGTATGGGTCTTCATAGCTCAATAGGACGAGATAATCCGATCATATTTTTACAACGTATCATTGCATTGCACAATGTTTCTTTGCCACTTTACTGTTGATATGCACCTTTGTCGTCTTTGTCCCCTTTCCAATCTTTTTGACCTCACTAATGCAAGTACTGTGTTTCAGGGAGATGCTGTAGCGTCCTCTACAGTTACATTATCCATTGTGGGTATTCCGGAACCAGACCATACAGTTGCTCTGGAGCCAGAGGTATGCGCACTGACAGTACCATCGAATAAAAGAAAGTCGGTCTAATTACATGTGTAATGCCATTGACTTATTTTAAATGGATACTATTTTTTGTAGGGATGTATACAAGATCCGTATATAGAACCGGAGGAACATGTATCAAAGTCGGTCCGCCAGTTTGCTGATGTTAGAGTAAAGAAGGTTTCAAAGAAAAGAAATAAAAATAAGGTTAGTTATAAACACTTTCTATTGTTGGCAACAGTTTTGTGCCAAGGCCTTCATTATATGCTTTTTTCAATGTCATTTGTACAACACTGTATGTTGGATTTACACTGAACATCCCTTCTCCTATCTGCCCTGTAGTTGCCCAATCGAGTACGGACTATGCAGACACAGAAAGCGATACAAATGGCAGATGCTGCTTGCCAAACTGTTTTCACCATGGAGGAAATATTCATTGAGGCGCATTGTGTTCACACTCGAGATGCCTATGTCCAATGGCCATAAATTGAATTTAATAAGACCGGCGATTCCAGCAAAGTGTTCTTGGACCATTGCTACAATGCGCCCGCTCCGCCAGAGGAAGGTGCAATTGAATTTATAGAAGATAGATTTACATTACTCGATGAGCACTTGACACAATCGACACCCGCCAAAAAAATGCCCCCCAAATAACAGTCCACATTGATGTTTTCTCCTATCCTTCGTCAAGTAACAGATGTTGAAATGACAGAAACTGAAGCATCAACACTATTGACCGAAGAAACAGACAAAGATATCGACTATAGTATGTCCTGTTTTGCTGATATGTCCACCACGGGTCAGTCCGAAACAACAATGTTGCCTGATGACAGTATTATAAAAGAGGCCAAATACATAGTATTCGACAGCAGCTTGATGGAGATTATAAAGATGGTGAAATGTGTGCATTCAGTGGGAGGGGAAGAATGTGAAAGCCATTGGTGAGCGTGACTCGTCTAACACAAGGCAGTAACCTGAAAATACATGTCACCTGTGAAAAGTCACATAAAGCATTTTCATGGTCCGCTCAACCGATGCTGGGGAAACTGCCAGCTGGCAATCTACTGTGTGCATAAGCTTTACTTTTCAGTAGCTCTAGTTTCACAAAGTTATCCAGATTCTTTCAGTTTGTGGGACTCCATTTCATTTCCAAAACGCAATACTACAAATACCAACGTGATTATCTATTCCCTGCCATCAGTGATGCTCGGAAAATTGAACAATTGGCTATTGAAAGTACATTCCCGGACAAACGGTTCAGGCTAGCCGGCGATGGACAGCGTGACAGCCCTAGATTTTCTGCTAAGTACTGCACCTACCATCTTCAGGACATGGAAAGTAAGAACATTGTGAGTTTGGTGGTCGTGCAGGTGTCCCAATGTAAATCCTCGGTAGCCATGGAGAAAATTGGTTTTATAAAATCACTGGAAGATCTACAATCGAGGGGAATGCAAATCGAATTCATAGCCACGGACAGACATGTTTCAATAGCCAAGACAATGAGAGAGCTGTATCCAAATATTAAACATCAGTTTGATGTATGGCATGTTGCCAAATCAATTAATAAAAAAATCTCGGCTTCAGGGAAAAAAAAAGGTTTTGAAAGTATTTCGCAATGGTCCCAGTCTTTCAGCAACCATCTTTGGTGGAGCTCCAAAACATGTGATGGGTCTGTGGAAATTCTACTGGAAAAATGGCGCTCACTGATGCACCACTGTTCCAACGTTCACCACTGGACAGAAAACCAACATTTCCACCAATGTGAACATGGCCCTTTGTTCCCAGAGCAGGCACGGAAGAAGAAGTGGTTGATACCATCTTCAGCTTCACACAAAGCCCTTGAGAAGATTGTGTTTGATAAAACTCTATCAAGAAATCTGACGGGACTCACAGAATTCTGTCACACAGGAGATTTGGAGGTGTTCCACAATATGTGCCTAAAGTACAGGCCAAAGCGATTGCATTTTGGCATCCAGGGGAGGAAATGTAGGACTTTACTAGTGGTATTAGCGCATAACGAGAATGTGGGCCGTGAACAATCTAGGACAGCTGGAAACTTAGGGATGCTTCGCTACAATATGGCCTTTACAAAAAGAAGCAAAAAATAGGTGGTCAAGCCAGTATATGATGAAATGGAATTCGATTTTGTGAAAGATCTCATTGCTAATGTCGTCGAGATGCATAGTCATGGAATCGCGCACAAATCTGTTCAGAGCACACATACATTGCCACAAAACATTGCCAGCGTCCCATGTCCACCCAAAGCATAGCTTGTAAAATCTTTCAAATCCCGGTTGAAATGATGACCGTCTGTTTTTATTTTTGCAAAAAATGTTTCTATAATCTGTATAAATAAAGTATGCATTTTGTCTTTTGAAATCTATCCTCTCAGTCCTTTTCTTAAAAATATATTACAATTATTACGATTTGCTTTCACATTTCACACTTTAGTTGAGATACTATGGGACCTTCATTTTTCGTGTTAATGAACAATGGTTAACAGTGTGTAAGAATATTTGGGTTTTGGCAGTTGACTTGTAATAAAGTTCTGCAAAAAGCTGAATAACTGCTGGACCTACAAAAGGGATTAGACCTAGGCCACAAAACATTCTAGGCACGCAAGAAGTACTGACTGTGAAAACATGCCATGGGGTTGGAGGCCATGAGATAAGCAGAGGTGGCCCTATTGGCAAATTTCACCTACAGCTGAGCAGCGCCACGAACAACGAGCGGACCCCTATTTCCTGAGCCTGTTTTTCAAAATTCATTTTCTCATGGATGCGTTGACACGGGATGTTGCAAAGCAAGAATGTACGTTCATTTTGAGTGAAGGTCACCAGCTTTGAATTTCGGCTTGGGAGCTGTGAGGCCCCACGCGTCCCTCGCACAGTATAAGGTTCTATTGTTTTTTGACCTTGAGAGGCAGGGACCATTCCGAAAGGGATTGAATTGAGGGGGGGTGTAATAACGTATGATATGATAAGGTTGCCCATTCCGAAACTGCACCTAGTTACATATAAGTTCAGTTTTTGAGAAAACGTTGACACGAACGGAGGATTCTGCATCACGGTCTGCATTACGCCTGGAGAATGGAAATTGCGAATATAATGTAAGTTTCTCTTTAGACGATTTCATACCAGAACTAATCGAAATATGAATAGCTGACTGTTACTGATGGGTGACATTGTACTTGTTCGTTCTGTTTGGCAGATTGCAATGAAGTGCTAGTACAGGCAACAGGCAGAGGCGTAGACAGGGTAGGGCCTGAGGGGCAAGGCCCACCCAAAATTTCTAGACGTTCACTCAGCAGCACTGTGTAGGAATTTACAGATGTTAATGTCACTGTGGTGGGCCCAACTAAATTAGCTTCAGGCCCCACTTGTTAGACAATCCTGGCCACGCCTCTGGCAACAGGGGCAGGCCAGCATCGAGACGCATGTAGACCACCACTCGTTTCTCCCTGGCTCTACGCTAATAAATAATTACATTGTTTTTGCACCTCGAATTCTTGCCCCAGTTTACGCATTACAGTTAGTGCTCAACATTCTCATTCGCACTATCCGCGGAAGCAAATAGCAGAGTACTTTGATATTCCACGTTGTATTCTCTCGGTTCACATTGTGTCACCTCTGCGCTAATAAAGGAAATTAATAAATGTAATAAAGATAGGCTACTGAGACACTTTTCGATTTTTATCTTTTGCAAACAGATACATCGTGCTGCTCTGCGATTGTCATCTATTCCAGACCCTGACCGATGGCTTCTTCAACCGCCAGCTGCAGCTACATGTCAATCACTGGATCTACCTGACCGTATTTTAGGACGACAGACAAGGTCCAATCTGTCCGTACGCTGTACCGGCGGCTAGGAGCAACATAACAACCTTTACGGTGCTCTAGTGCTAAATTGAAGCACCAGCCTTGCAATTCACTGTGCGACCGAAGTGCTTTGATTACCCAAAACGAACACCCTGTGTCCCAAAAGGAACAGCGCGTGACTCACGATAAACATTTGCTGATCTATTAAATGAGAGCAAAGAAAAAAAGTTCTATTTTAATTGATTAGGTCACACGCCGATTGTTATCGAAATATTTAATGTGCAATAAATGTACTTTACCAATTGTACAGTCTTGTTGTCTCCTCTTAAAGTACAGTTTCATATTCCTAATTGTGACGCACCGCGCTGTGAGATGATGTGTGTTGTTTTCCGGGTTCCGCGTCTAGTTGCGTAGGTGACGACTGGGTGCGTTTGGCCACGCTGCCCAGCAACGTCACGGAGATAGGCGGGGAATATAAATGATTTGGTGATGTCATGCTCAGGGACAGGGGATATGATTTAGTGCCGCAAACGCAGGTCACCCAGGGCGATGCGGCAAGTCATAAGATTATCACAAGATGGCAGCGCCCTGCTGCCTGATTTTGCTTGTGTTCAACCGACGAAACTCGGGTAAGGTGCATAGGAAATGTTTCCACGATCGATCGAATTATGGTTAACACCACATGGCCGAACCATAGGGACAATAATATTTCTGACTGAACCATTCCTTTAATGGGAGGAGGCGAGGTAGATGTGTTGTATCCTACAAAAGCCTCAGGAATTTCGTCCTCCTCTCCTTTTCCCTCGGTACAATACCGCGTCTCCCTTGGGTTATTCCCCCGAATACAACCTCGGGTTCCCCCATCCCAGTGAACCTTTCTCGCTCTTTCAACCCTAGAGTTGGGATCTGAGTGGATCAGCCCTTCATTGGCCACATGAATAAGGGTTTCTCGAGGTTTGCTATGTGAGATACCCTCAGGTATTTCACATACCCTACCCCTATGCTGGTTGGACAGTGGTGTTTCATGTGGAGATCCCATGATGGAACATCCAGGTTGTTGGTCCAAGCAATCTAGCATATAACTGGGATTAGTGCTTAATTTGTAAGAACATACGTGCCAGGTCCCAAATATTTACTAGCATGCTTCTGACACTGCGGGCAGGCAGTTCCCCACCACTGCTGCCACCACCCACAGCTGCTTCCCACAGTGTCGACACATTTGTGGTTAAACTACAGCTCGCACCTGCTCATTGGGGTTGATGGATGCTCTGACTATCATCACCTCCTAATCAAACTGAGACTGAGACAATAAGTGCAGTGGCTCAGAAATAAGTGCTGTGCTAAACCCTGGCAAACACCACCGCAAATGAACCACTGACCTGAACCCTCCTTTCATCACACTCCTTTCTCCCCTCCTGAGCAGCAAATATCTTTCCCCCTGCACCTTTCACCAATGCTTTCCTCTCTACACTGCCCCATATTCCTTTTCACTACCTAATACAATAGGCAATAGTTAACTCATGTCAAAGTGTGTAGTTTATAAAATGATGGTGGAGTGGTATATATTCAGCGTCAGCTGAAAACCTATGTTTTTGCGTTTGTTAGAAAAAAAACAATTCTTCCGGTTTTAAAAGTGGTCGACCATTTTGCATTTTGGTCATTACGAACAGGTCTAAAATAAAACTTTCCATAACTGGCGACAATGAAGAGAACGGAACCTCTGAGGCGGTCGTTCATAGTGCGTCATGCATCAACCTAATTTGACTAGCTCCTGTGATTTGTTTTTTCACCAAAGAAGCCCACATGGGGAAAAGGAGACCCCCTCGTTCCAGTGCTGCCGGTGCAGCGATGTGGCGCTCATGAGCATGAACTCCTTAGGAAAAGCCATTAACACCCTAATTGCTTTACTTCGCGCAGAGATGTGAAGTTTTTCACAGCTTATGTCTTTACCTGATTTTGTCGTCTCACATTGTGTGTCTCCTGTAAGCAGACGGTCTTCCCGGTTCATTAAATGCTGTGCTTTAATAGTTGGTGTTGGTTTAAAACAAGTGCATGACCAAAAACGCCCATGTCAAACCGGTTGACATAAGTACCCGTTGGCACTGCACATACCATATGGAAGGAACACAGACTGAGCCAGCATATCCTCCCATCAAAACACAGTAAGTAAGAATAAACATCAGAGAACACAGTCCAAACAAGAAGAGACTAAAAGGTACCACTACAGGCCCTCCAACACTATGAGCCTGATTCACAGAAGCGTGTTTTAATGGCAAAATCCCGTTGGAAAACGCCCTGTGAATCAGACCCTATGTGTGTCACCTGGCTTCTATCGAGTGCTTAATAGCAGGCCTGGCCATCTGCAGAGGCCTTGGTGCGCTGTGCGGCTGCCACGCCGCCTTGTTCTTGGCATTATTTTTGTAAAGAAGATCTGACTGTATGATCTGCAGCGGTCAGCGGAGCAGTCAGATCTGTCTCCCGAAAAAATGGCAACAACGAGGCGACCTGGCAGCTGCACAGCGCTCCAAAGCCTCTGCAGCTGGCCTGGTATTGAACACCGTGTGGAGTGCTTAATAGCAGGCCAGCAGCTGCAGAGGCCCTGGTGCACTGCATTGTGTGGCCACCTCGTTGTTGGCATTTTCTTTTTTTAAGAAGATCTGACGGTCTGCTCTGCAGCGGCGCACTGCAAGAAGTGACAGTCAGACCTCCACCCTCCTAAAAATAACAGCAACGATGCGCGGCCGGGCCTGGACTGAGCGTGCCTCTGCAGCTGCAGACTCGAAAGAGTGCAGGTTTCGAAAAAAAATGGCTGGTGTTGGTCACCAGCACAAATTAAGCACTGCCCTCCTCGTCTGCGCCTACAAATTCCAGCTCCTCTGCTGCTCTCGCCTTCTTACTTGTAACCCCCAGGTCTGTTTCCTGTGTACAGTCCTCATTACTTTTCAAACATCTGCCTGCGTGCCAACATCTCGATTTTTTGCATGTGCTGTGGGGATGAAGAGAGGCCAGTTTTGAGGTGCAACCTTTTAACGAGTCAAGAGTGACATGCCAAAATGCCAACCTGGCCCTTGCCCCTTGGGAGCAGTCGAAGTTTTTTTCTTGACATTCTGGGCCGTGTATATTTGCAAAGATAAAACTAGGACTATAGGACCATCTCACGAATGACATGGGTCATGTTCATATGTATGTCACAGGAATCAGGCTCTCTGCCCAAACAAGTAAATTTAGTGGAGAGAAGAAGGGGAAAAGTACGTGTGTCTTGGTTTCAAAATCACCCCTTTTAAGAGTACACAACAAAACGTCCTGCATCCGATTAATCCAAATGTTCCAGTCGTCTGAAGTAGGTGGTACTAATGACTAACCACCTGCCACGGTCGGACTGGGTCAAGAAATAGGCCCGGACACCCAAACAAAAGTGGTCCACCCCTCGCCTCAAAAAAAGTGGCACTCAAACCATCATCCGTGAATAGTGTCAATTCACTACTTTACAAAAAATGCTACTTATGGAGGGTTCATGTGTCTGTTGCATGTTATGTTTTGTGTAAACGCATGAGAAAGCAATAACATTCCTTTTTGTTCTTTTCTTGAAAAAAACTTCGTCACATAGCTAAATACTTATTTTTCAGAACCAGACTCAAGGCATGCCTACCCGTTGCCACCAGTAATGAAAATAGAGTTGCATTTAATAAGCAGTGCAGCCAAATGATGACACCGGAAAGTACCTTGCCAGTTGTATTTATGCTCAAATATTACATTACAAAACAACTCATAAAATAACATATCTTTGCATACAGTTCTGCAACACGGTCCACAGCTCTGAGGCGCAGGAGTGGCATGGACCAACCACCCCCACTGCGGTTTTGGGACCTGCTGCAAGTCGTTGCTTATACAGGGCTCCGCAACCCCAGCAGGGAAGGAGGGTTAGGGTGACGATGGTTGGATAGGAAGGGGGAAGTAGGGAAACCTGAATGAGTTTTAGGGAGAGGTTATGGATAGTTTGGGGGATGTTAGGGTAAGGTTTTGACCACTGTGCACGCTTCCAGCGAGCTGTTACACTCATAGAGACACACGTCCCTGCTTCTGACTCTACAGGAGCCTAGGGTGGCCGGGCTCCTGGGGGAGACAGAAGGTGTGCATAATAAAGGCCGCCAAAGTGGTTTAAGTGTGCTATACAGGACCACATTACATTACACTGCATTGAAGATATACAATCACTAGTGGTTACTTACCCAGAGTGATGGGCTCGCCTGGCTGGCTGTTGGTGGCTCTGCTAAAGCCTGGCAAGAGTGGATACTTGAACAGCGACCTGCCTACAAAAACAAAGTAAAGATGACGAAAACACAATAAACACAGTATATATCATATAAATACAGTCCAGGGCTTGTAACAAAGATATGATGAGCACCGAAGCATCCCCTAATAGCCAGGGGCTAATCCATAGATAGTCTGTCACATAAAAAAGAGTAGAGAATCCAGGACCATAAAAGCTGTATACAAATTGAGCTAAAAACAATAGAGGATGATTTGTGATGTGTTGATGTATTCCTTGTTTCATTTGGAGGATGCAAATTGCTAAAGAATTTCTAGATAGTAACATGCTAGTGCCGGGAACTCTGGGATTGCAGTAAACGGGTAAATGTCATTTTAATATAAGGTTTCAAATAGACAGCAAGGGGTTGTAAAAAAAACAATGTATGTGTGTGTGTGTGTGTGTGTGTGTGAGAGAGAGAGATAGAGAGAGAGAGAGAGAGAAAAACAATTGGGGTGCTTTGAAACTCAATTTGCTTGATGTATAAGCACCTTACAAATGCACGAAAGTTCAGTGGAGGAGTTTGTCGGAGTGACTGTGTGGCGGCTTGGTCTTCGCTTGGCTCTCTTGTGGCTATCTACTGCTGTTGTTCCTTTAAGGACCCACCCACCTCTGAAAAGCTTAATATCACTCTTTGGTGCAAAGCGCCAGCGTGAAAGTTCGGCGCAGGAGTTTGTCCGAGTTTTGTGGAGGTGAGCAGGGCGTGCACCGCACTCCAATTGTATCGACCACTGGCCCACGGACTCTACATCAAGTCAAGAAGGGGCTTGCTACTATTGACTCGACACCAGAAAGAAGCAACTCCTACCCGCTAACTGAACAAAGCGGACATGAATGGTCAAGACTGGAAATGAATGCTCCCAGGAAATACAAACACAGGTGAGCGCGGCGGCGGTGGTGGGGTGTACTGACCCTGATAAGCATGAAAATTAGGATGCACGGGGGCCGCTTGGGAGCAAGACCATTTGGGAAAATGCTGAAACACCATCCTGCGACCTAGCGCCCCCATTTATATATCGGAAACAGGTCGACTCAGCACAAATGATGCAGGGAGTACAGACAGAATCTGAACTTTAACCTGATATGAACATAGATGGACAATCAGGAATGGATGACCGTGACAAACTAGGGCTTTGCTCAACTTCTGTCGAACCCGCTGCGAAAAATACACCTACCAAGCACACTATTACTCTGAAAGCGGAACACGAGTGCAAGGTGACGGACGCACAGGAGGCCAGTTTTGTGGACTCAGATACGGAGGATGAGATCATACGAAGCCCACATATCAAGATGGTAAAAAGTCGAAGGAGGGTCTACCTTTCCAACTGACAGTATCTCCACTGAATAGATCCGTATGTGCACACTGTACAAAACTACAACCCAATTCCCTCAATTATAATGTGACAGAAAGTGCACATAACCCCCTGCCCCCTGAAACTGGCTTTGTTGCACGGCTATCATTGGACATAACAGAGATTAAATCCTTAATGTCCAGTCACTAAAAGAGGAATAATGTATTTGGACTCTCACGTCCAACTCTGCTCAGAGATGAGAGGACAGAATTGACATCCACCCCGCTGTTTCATAATCCTACTGCATTCTCAGAAACATTCAATAGAATGACAAAAGGGATGACAGAGCTTAAACCAACCCAAAGCTCAAGCTCTACTTATGCAAGGGGCAGGGGAAACATAAATAATAGCTTGATGTCCTCGCGCCCAAAAGAAAATAATAATCAGCAAAGGACACTAAGAAGAACCAGCCCCAGTGTATCTCAAAAATATATGGATATGCGACAAGAAGGGCAAAGCTCGAAAAACAAACCTGGAGCGGGAGAGATCGGAAGGGAGTACCTCTTCTCAGAATAAGATGAACGACAATGAGTTGTGCAAAGCTGCAACTAACTTCTGCAAGGGCCCAGGAATCTCATCCCGCAATACCTACAACAATGATGGATCTACCAAACTCCCTGATGGCGGTTTCTATGATAGCATTAGCTCCCTTCCTGAAACTCTGAGTCATACAGCGAGGCAATAAAGGACCAAGCAACATTTCTGGTGATTAATCATACAAAGCGAATACATATGGAAGCCTTTATAAATAAAATCCAAACAAGACTGAACCCGGAAGCTGGGTGTTCTGCACAATGGCAAGCTCGCCTATTTGATGTAGCAAGGAGCGAACATAGCGACAAGGGTACTATGATGACAGCCATATTAGAAACGATCAAAGAACACCACTTGGAGAGCAGTCAAATACAGGAACCACACAAGCCTAAGAACCTCACAAAATTAAATGAAGATGCAAGACCAGAAAATGGGAAATCCGACAAGGCAAAGACGGGAAAGATTATAAATCTCAAAACTATTGTCCCGCAAATACCACATTCGACGAGTCGGAAAAATTGAAGTTCTTCCACTCATCTTCCAGCTGAAACTGCGAAACAAACAGAATCTTTTTAAAACTTGATGAATCTGAAAATTAACATACATACTCAGGAAAGCGAAGACACAAATCAGCATTGTCCATGGCTAAAGAAAAAGACCAAACTCTGCCAGATGCAGTTAGCGTAGAAAGGAGACCAAATAGGTAAAACAACCAATCAATATGCTGGCAAACTGATGAGAGAACACAAACTTTCGCCATCTTTCAAACTCCGTCTTTAATGAAGACTACAAAGCCTGCTGAGACAAAAAAAAATCAATCAAATAGAGGCAAATCTAATTCCAAAGGCTCGCATGCATTTTTGAGAAATTTCTAAATACCGGTCCCTGACCCACAATGTCGTCCCAAAAAGTTGAGGAAAAACCCTGAAGAAACGGCTCGCTCGTTAACATTGGAAAACATGAGCACACCAACTAACTTTAGTCGAAAGAAGAACTTGAACAAAGGGACATTTTGCTAAATCTCTCAGTTTACATAACCGTTGGAGAAGAAAGTGAAAAGAGATCTCACACTTATTCAATGCCGAACTGTCGTGTGAAGAAATATCAGACAATGATCTGGAATGCTCAGCCCGAGATCCATCTCTGCCTAGAGATATCCCACCTTCACACAATATTCTAGCAGCCTCACTGGGATCCCCCTTCCAAACACTTGCCCAAAAACGAACCTCTTTGATGAAGAACAAAGATCAACAGCAAGAAGCAAAACTGCAAGTGGCACAAAATGAAAAAACACAAACATTACCTATTTTGAAGATCCTTGATCTACGAGCAGAGTCAACACTATTGTTGTTGAAAGACTGCAGGTAGGGGACGATGGCCTAATTCAAAATCACACCAATGTGCTGAAACTTCTGCATGTAATACCCAAATTGCACTTCATTAAGAGCAAGGACATCAAAATATCTGAATTTGTAGGAGAATCCAGAACTGACTGGATAGTACTCCACCTGCACTCAAGAAGAATCCATATAGCCATATTAGACCAGAAGGCAGCATTTTTGCCTTTCAGATTTATCTAACCGGGGAAGCCCTGAACTATAATCGTAACATGAAAAAAGGCGAGACACCTCGGGAGGGTGCAAAAGTCGAAGATACACTATGACAAATACAACAACACACATGCAAATCAGAGAAACAAAGAAGTACGAGGACAAAGAAATTAGCTTCCATCATATGAAAATAAAGATTGATCCTCAGAATGGAAGACTTGCCAGAGGGATTAAAACCACAGGGAGTCCTCTAGTAAGAAAAATAAATATTACACCTTTGCTCAATCTTCCATCACACGTGGCAAAGAAGCAATAACTTACACGACTATCCGAGAACCAGCCCAGGAAGCTGTGTTCATGGAACACATGAGGTTTCGCACATTTATTCAAAGAAGGAAATCATGAACTACAGAAATTTGATATAACATGTCTACAGGAGACCTGGCTCAGTAAACAACCCATCTGCGATGGATACACAACTCATCAGAATCCGGCAATTACAAGAACGATTGTACGGCCTTCCTCTGGTCTTCTAACCCTAGTAAAATCTGCAGCTAAATTGGCAGTCATCGAGATGTTAAATCCCAATTCCTTCATCCAGGTGACGGTAGTTGAGATCGGTACTAGCACCGTAGAAAGTAGGCACCAACCAACATTTTAGCAAAGTGAAAGATGCTCGGGATCTGCAATCTATACTGGAGCCCGCCAGCCATAAATGATCACACCTTTATTGATGTTCTACTCTCCAACATTGATGATCTGCAGAGGGGATACAAATCAATGAACTTCATCTTATGTGGAGATTTGAATATCCACCTTTTTACCAAAACTGGAGTTCTGATTGCGAGAAGTAAACTTCCAACTAAAGCGCAGCCATGGCTGAAAGAATGAAGGCGAAGAGATATCCATCTAATAAATGGCCAGCTGAGAGAAGACATTCCTCCAGCGCCAACTTGGCAGAAGGGGCAGTCACAAGCATTCTTAGATTACATCTTTGCCTCTCAGGCACTCCTCTCTACACTTGACACTACGAAGATCATTCCTACTACGAATAGTGACCACCATAGGTTGACTCTTGCATGGAAAGAACAACAAGAAAGAGCACTCGGATATTTACTCCCGAGGTTAGAACCGTACAATGGGGAAAATAGGCTCTGCATCACCCAAAAACAAATACAAAGCCTAAAAGAAACCTTGGTAAATACCTCACAAGATGGGGCGGAGAAGATTGAGTGCGAATGGCCCCTACTTCCATATAGAATCACAGATTTGAAATTATCGAATAAACCCCGTCAACACAACCATGCTTGCAGTGCAGAAATCTGTGATAGAAGGAAACAACTGCGAGCACAACTTAAGTTATTGCTGCGCCTTCCTTTGGAGGAATGCCTGATTCTGACAAAAAAATACAAACATATATCGGAACCGGGTGTGTAACACTCAAGCAATTCACTGCCAAAGGGATGCTGAACATATGCTTGGTGCCCTAGCACAACGAAATACTTGAGTACTATGGGGTCTTTTGAATGGAAACTCGAACCATCCAGACCTTCTAATCTCGAATGTGTCAGAACTGGCTTGGGTGAATTTCTTCACCACGCTTTATGCCAAGGACCCTGAGTGGCAAGAATTTAAAGAAGTACAATCAGTCAAGACTTGAGATGTGGAATCGGAACGCGACGAGATAATGTCACATATCAGACACTTAAATACATCACGCTCCCGTCCCTGATGGGCTTACAAACTCAGTTCTAAAAACAAACCCAGAAGCTTGGACCAACCTTTGCCAGCGGATCTTTAAAATAAGAATGGAAATCAAACAAATACCAAGCACATGGAAAACTGCGGTTCTCATCCCCATTTTTAAAAAAGTAGACAGAATGCTTGCATCAAATTATAGACCAGTAGCACTGTTAGATCCGCTGGTACCAACATCAACCTAATGATACTGAATCTCTTGAAAATGGTGGCAGCAAGAAATAAAACGCAAATCTATGCAGCGTTTGTAGATCTAAAACTTGCATTTGACAGTGTCAACCGCGAAAAACTATGGAGGAAACTGAGCGCCTGCAACTTTACAGTGGATCTGCTGGCAGGGATACAAGCGCTGTACTCCAACGAGTAAGGCTGTCAGCAAAAGGAGCAACCACTAAAGAGATACCAAAGTGGAATGGGATGAAACAGGGCTGTCTGCTGGCAGCCACACTCTTCAACCTATATATTTCAGACATTGAGGACATTCAGAAAACAATAACAGCATACCCTCCGATTCTAAATGTGGCACTAGTCCCTTGCATCGCATACGCGGATGACCTTGTCCTACTCGACAAAACACAAGTCGGTCTCCAAAGGCAAATCAATACCCTGGCAAAATTTGTTGAAATGAATGGTCTCATCATCAATAAACGGAAAACTCAAACCATATCTCTGGTATATCAACGAAGAAAAAAGAAGAACGGCGTTGCTATCTATCTAAATACAAAAATGTTATAACACGTCAAAACCATCAAATACTTAGGAGTTTTGCTAAACCCAAGCAACTGTGAACATAAATGGGGAATCACTTTAGAGCAAAAACCGCATCCCTAGCCCGTCAACGCTTGATTCTACAGAAAAAATATGGGAAGTTCTCATTACGCCCACTGATCGCTTTTTACCGCCAAAAGGTTGTGCCTACACTCACACATGGTGGGGAAGCAAAACTTAACTTGCCATCGTAAAACTGGGACCTCTCAGAAGACATCATTTGAAGGAAAACATTGTCGCTTCCGAAAGCTTATCCAGTACAACGAATACGATTTGAACCTGCACTCCAATCGATGCAGTCAATCGTAGAATGGAAATCAGTTTTTTTTTTCAGGAACACCATAGTGGAAAACAAGTTGCCTCCAATTGACTAAGAACAAAAACCAATACGTCGTAGAACAAGGTGCTTAATAAATGGAAAATGGTATGTGCACAAGTGATTGAACAATTGGACTGCTCAATGGAAATGTTACAACTGCGACCATTAGCGGTGAAGGCAAAAATACAGCGCAACAAGTGGATTGAGACCATAGACAAGAAAAGCCAATACAAGTTGGCCATACGTTGTATCCAGGAAAGTAGATTCCTGAACCAGTTACTGCAATATTTACAGCTTTTTCCATGCCAACATATACAAGACCTTTTCCTTCGAATGCAACTAAATCACTTGCCGACGAGAGAGGTCTTGGCACATATCAAACAACTTCTGGACCACTCTAGTACATGTCGCTTCTGTAAAGATCCATCTAAACCATACTCACTTTACCATGTGATAATGGAATGCAAAGCCCTCGCCTAGACAAGGAAAAAATATAGTGCCATGTCACCATTAGAAGCTGCATTCCTATCCCCAGAGGATCGATGGGACATTTTGATGATTGGAGGACACAAGAGCCTCATATTCAGAGTAATACAATTCTGGAAAGAAATAATTGGATCAACTTGATATGATATTATATGATAGTTTATTTATATAGTGCCTATACAAAATGTGTTTCAAAGCGCTTTACGGCAAGGGAGGGAACAAGGGAAAATACAATGACATTCTTACAGGCCATGAACACTAAGGTTGTGAAATTAACTATTGTACTCAGCCTGACGGCATTTCAGATAGTGCAAGAGCTAAGACATAGATAAGGAAGGGAGGCGGAGAGTGGGAAGGAAATGGAAACAGACAGCAGACTACTGTACTAGGCCTGACGACATTTCTGGTAGACCCGGAGAAAACAAAAGGTGAGGGAGAGGGGTGCATAAAGGGAGGGGAGGAACAAAACAAGCGACTATTGTACTAGGCCTGACACCATTTCAGATAGTGCTGGAGGGGTTTGGGGGGACAAATAAGGGAAGGGGAAGGAGACAAAAGAGGTTACTATCATACTAGGTCCAGGGACAATTCTGATAGAGTAAGTGCATAGAAGAAAGTAAGGGGAGGAGGGGGGAGGAGATAGGAAAAGGGAGAGGAGGAGATAACAGAGAGTAAGCAGTCAAAAAGAGTTGAGAAGCAAGAGGGGAGAGCGAAAACAATTGCAGAATTCAGTAGTAACACATAATGTTGCAAGCCTGGATACAAGATGAAAATGGGAATAGCATGATTCAGGGCCACCATGAGAAAGGGTCACACACCGTGAATCAATGAAGTCCATAAAAGTCAAATCCAGCATTGGCCACAAGACGGTAACGGAGAAACCAGAATGTATCAGGACAGACTCCTGTAGAAGTAGGCTGGAGGGAGTTCAGGGGTGGGGGAGCAGGGTAGAAGAATCAAGTCCACATAGTAGAAGAGAAACATTGATGACAAGCTCAAGATTATTACTGGACCAGCTTTGACTACAACGGGAAGCTGAAAGTCTTTCTTCATTATATATTTGGTCTTATTTACTTTTGTTATTTTTTTCTATTATTTTGTTGTTAGGATTGGATTTGAAGGATCTAACGAAAAGTTTGTAAAAAAAAAAACGAAATCATTTAATAACATTTTTAAATGAATAAATAAAATTGAGGGAATGAGAGCAGAAGAGAGAGGGGAAGAGAGGGGGACAGAAAGAGAGACAGAGAGAGATAGATTGTAGTAGTGGGAAAGAGAAAGACAGAGTGAGAGGGAGAAATAGAGGCAGGTGGTAGAGAAAGAGAGAGAGAGAGGGTGGATCCGTATCCGGGGGATTGTTCTGCTGAAATCCACATGTTCATTAGGTTAATAAAACACTTTTCAAGACCCCAGGCACTCCAAGGCACAAGCTCCGATTTCCAGTACAGCAATCATCAGGTTGGCTCATTGATTGAAAAGAAAATGCACAACCTGTACCGGCCTTATCAATCGGTGCTTGCATTACCACTGTAACACATTTTCATGCTGCTGCTTGTCCGAGTTTTGCCCCAACCATGTCACTCTTCTTGTCCAAGTATTGCTGAAAGCTGCTATACTTGCTCGAATTCCACCTCATGGCTTCCATTGTGCTGTCCCATGTGAAATTGAATGGAAACTCGTGCCACTAAAACACGTGCATAGAAAATACAGGCTATTACTTCTATGTATGCAAGTATGTTCGTAGGTAGTAACAAAATTACATGCTATTCCCAGCTGTGTATGTTCCAACTTAACTGTGAAGTATTTATCCTTCTAGGTGGATTCATATGAAGGCACTAGCAAGGGAGCAAGGAGGTTTCACACAGTTTCTGGCTTGAATGATGATGCTATTTCACCCAATCATGTAACAGTAAGCATGCAACAACCTTTCCACACAGCACAGCACTCACTGCCCCTGTGCAGTGTCCTCCATGGCCAAACCATAAACGCAAAATGCTGATGTGGGCCAGTTTTTGTTGGTCAAATTGGACCACTTTACTGGCCAATATGGGCCAGTAACAATTTAATGAGTTACTTCACTATGCGGCTAGTAGTTTTGACCGTTGTTGCTGAATCAATATTCTTTAAATTGCACAATTTGCATTACGTTTTATCAAAAAATCCCCCCTTGGGTAATACTCAAACAGTCTGTCACAAAAGGAATTAATTGCTATTGCAACTGAGCCACATTTTCGTTGGTGCCCCAGAAAATTGTATGCCCAGCCAGGCCAGCCCAGCCCAGTCCGACCCTAGACCCCCTTTCCCTGTGTAGACTAGTCTTAGTGTGTGTGACAAATCCTGAACCACCCCCACTCACTTGCTGCCGGTGTGACACAGTGACACAGAGTGTCGAGTCATCGACGTTTCGTTGACGAGGAGAGTGCCACTGCCAGGCCAGCGCAGTGGTGGTAGTGGACTTGTCCCCCGGCACAGCCGCCCGGTTATCACGATGTGCATGTGGGCCAGCTGTAGCACTGGGTCGCTGGCCCAGGAGTTACGGCTGGCGCTGCCATGGCACAGTCTGCAGGCAGGCACCCAGCCCCCCTTTCCTCTGTTGAAGCGAGGAACACAATCATCAGGGAACCTCTGCAAGCAACAGACTGTTCCTCCTGATCAAACAGCAGTGGACATGGACAAGGAAGGCAGACAGGGTTCCGGTGAAGAGGGTTAAAGAGGGTCTTGAGGAAATAGAATCTGTAACAGAGCATAACCGATGGAAAGAAAGATAACAGTTCACATCATACCACAGGAAACCCCCAACACCTGTAGACATGGGTATAGGTGGATTCTAAACTCCTAAAACCCTTACCTGAAACAATAAGATGAATTGCTTATGAAACCCTTTTGCAGCATAAATATAATCTAAGAAGGAAGCCAACACCCAAAACCCTACCTGCTTTTGGGGGTTCTTTTAGTATCCATCTTGCTTTGTTTGCCCCCAAACACTAACTACCGTGATAGTTTTGAGTTAGTCTCTGAGAGGTGTGGGTATCCCTATTAATCAAATTACTGTGGGCAAACATTGTCTTTCTGCTTCTTGCTCCAACACTCAGTGGAGCAATGCGCGGTCTCCAAGATGGTCACTCTCACAGCATTAATGGGAAATGTAGTGCCATGCACCTAGTGCCCCTAATCTGAGTGCTAGCTCGGCAGCTCTTTGGGGTGAGCTGTGTGAGGGCCAGCCTGCTGTGGCCAGTTCTGCGGGCTGAATTCAGGTCAGCTTGCTCCTACAGGGTGTATCTGTTGCAATGACACCAAGTCTAGAACCAGTTCCCATGGCAGCATGTTTTGATTATTCAAAAGGAATTTCATTTTTTGAGAACAAAGACGCAAATTAAGATTAAGAAAAAAAACAATCTGAGGAATTAACTTTATCAGCACCCCATGTATTGAACGTGAATAATGCTAATCGTGTGAATTACAGAAAAAGATAAATTGCTATAACCCAATTGCTGTTAATTATCAGTTTTAAAACCACTGATCTGATGATGTCATCATAGCAATAAGTCTACATGCACATAGAAAATGCAACACGTTTGGCTGTGGAATGTCTCTGAGCGGTTATGATGAAATGATAAAACACAAAACCAGAGTGGTTTGCAAATATCTCTAGAACCATCAAGATGCCGTAAAGAAACAAACAAGCAGTTATCATTTAAGTAACTTTTATATCACATGACACTTTTACGACAGAAGCACAATTCTTTTTCAGAGACGTTTCAATTTAATGCACACTACAAATCCCAGAATGCATGACTGGGCAAATGGTATAAAGCCAGCAAAATTCATGAGTTCCTTGTGGGGCAGGAAAAAACTTTAATGGAGGGAAGTTCGGGGATCCCATGGCTCTTTGGGGTCAATTACCGTTTTTATGCCAGGCCTATTGGCAAAGAGTGACCCTGCATCAGCAACGACTGCAAAACAGGCAAAAGCATGACAATCAGGTGACTGATCAACGCTCGTCTTGCTGTGACATTCAATGCCACATCTTCCGGGTGTTAAGGGTAGTTAAAGCAAAGGAATAAACGACCCGACCATCAGTATGATGTGACCGAAACCTTCCTCTTACTCTTTAATTTAGTTCCTTCCTTTTCTGGTGGGGCCACCAGTTGTGAGACAAGGTTCACTGAGTGATGTTGGGCAGTAATTGTGGGACCGGATCTGGCCATGTGTAGTACAAGAGATATAGAGTGGCACATCACTAGGGCACATAGTTCTTATCAGATGGCACTGCATAAGGCAGTGTTTACAATGGATCCTCCAGGATCGGTCTGCCTGTCTCACAAGTTGTTTAACCAATGACCACTGGTTACACATTTATGCAGTTAGCTCACAGATCCAATTCTGCAGAAGCAATGGAAATGACTCGCAAGCGAATATCACGTCTTCTTACCCTTTCCAAATGATGGGCCCAAGGCCAAGGCAAGCAAAATAAGCCGAAGTGGTGGCAACTCGAGTCAATGACACAATGGCTCCTCTCCTCCACTGCTGCGCTGCCTGCTGCTGAGGGCAGCTGAGCCACGCTGAGGGCGAATTGAGAAGAACTTAGGTGGCGGGCGCTGCCTGCCGCTGTACTGCGGTCTGCAGACTGCTGCCTCTGTGTGTGTGCCCAAAATGCCCAGGCCAAGCCAATATCCTGACTCGAGAGACGTCACGTTAATTGCCCTAACCTCTCTCTCCTCAGTCTCCTGCTCCTGCTAGGCCGCGGAGTCCTCCTTCCTGAATTCCATTGGCTCACTGTTGTTCCCCGGCCCCAGGGCACTCAGGCAAAGTTGCTTTCAACTTTGTAAGTGTAACAATTTGTTGTTGTTACTTGGCACCTGCAAAGTTGAAAGCAAATGGAGTGCACTGTGCTTATGTGCAGTGTGCGAGGTCAGCCCAGACAGGGTGTTACAATTCGCACATGGGCGCCGCCTCACTGGCACCAGCCAGGCCTTTGCCGGCGAATGTCATGCCGGGCCTGAGGCCACTAAGGCAGCCAAGTGAGCACGGCCCCTCTTGTCTTATTATCTACTATGCATGATAAAATTCATCAGAGTTAGGTAACAACGTGTGGTGTGTGTTACCTTGATTTGATGAATGCTGCAGCCTGCTGCCATAAATCCAATCCGCTGCCGCAAGTGTGAGCTGGCTTGGGCCGCAGGCAGCCAGAAAGTAACTTCCGTTACTTAAATTACAAACAATATATTGCACCTCAAAAAACTGGCCCAGGGTGGCTTCTTCTAAAACGGGCCCCCAGGTCCTCAAGGTTGTTCGGCCCATGGCGAATGACCGATAGCCCTGTCCAACCCTGCCCCCTGCAAGTGCTGCATATTTAGACACATTTTCACAAATATATCGAAGGAAATCTTCAAGTTGTCCATGTAAAGGTTGACATGCTTTACAGGATATGCCTTTTTACCTCACGTCATTCTGTATTCTTTTTGTATGCATTTAACATTTTAACACAGTTTATACGAGAAAGAAACACGTAAATTCCCCACACTTGCAAGATGCAGCACTGGTAGCAAGAGTAGTGTATCAGGCTCCCCTTCTCCTAAATTCAACCCCGACCACCCTGTACGAATAAAGTAACATCTAATATGAAATCAGCAATAAGAAGTTATTCCAAATGGGGGCCACTCTATTTGCCTGAGGGGCTCAAATAACCAGTGACAATTCTAACTCCGTAACTTAAGTCATTAAGTCATACCCATACAGGTTATTAGGAGTATATTTCCAGTGCCACATAATTATCTACCTGACATTAGCAAGACCTAAGCACTACCATTTCTTAATATTTTTTAAGCCCATCACCCCAGCAATACCCTTTCTGGTGGCTCATGTAAACTTGACTCAAAGCCATCCTCTATTCAGAGCAACAACCTTTTCACCCAGAAGCATGACTATGTGCAAGAGGGAGCCTTCACAGTGGCATACTCTCCAGAATCAGGCAGCGATAGAGGGCTCTATCTTGCATGGAGTCAAGGGTAACAGGTAGGCCCTATGAAGTAATCTGTAGGAGATGTCACATGTGTTGGTGTCCCTTGATTCCACCACTCAGGGCCGTAGACATTCTGCCCAATTATCATTCTCGCATTGAAGAACTTGGCCCACTTCTCTCACATTCTTTATTTTGAAATATGTATTGGTGAAGTGCACATGGAACACATTCCTGTCCCCAAATGAGTACACTAATCCCTCATACAGTTACTCTTTAGGGCCAGGCTTTTCAGGATCTTTCAGTATAGGTAATGGGGTAACATGTAAACCTGCTGTCTGAGATGTTTCCTGAATTCTACCCTGGCTCACTGGGAGGAGGGCTCAAATCAATAAATGTAGCCAGCTTGGAAGCATGGACCCAGTCATCACAAACCATGTGCATCTCATTTTATCCAGTTAAAGGCCTTCAAGCCTATCAGGAGGGTGTGATGCAAAACCAGAGTTACATCAGCCCTCAATTCATCTGTGTTTTTCTCCCTCTTATGGCGTAAGAAACTCATGGTGGCAACAGTAAAGACAGACACAAGTGATCGCAGTACAAGGGTGTTTATTAAACTGTATGCAGGTTGGAAAAACGCCTATTCTAAACCTAAATCTGAGATTGGAGCAAGCGTCGACCATCAAATGAAAAATAGGGCAGTCCTAGTGCCGTCGTGTCAAACAAAAGGGCCTATACTAAGAAAATCTATTGCCAGTCCTTACAACTAATACAAAAAGAGTGGGGGATAGTTTTCAAGAAAAGAAAGAAGTGTTCACAAAAAATATGTCAGGGTGCGGTAGCCTGGGTCTCCCTTCCCCACATTTTGAGCTCAGTGTAAGGCAGGATCTTGGAGCACAGTACACTCTCGAGCTTCCTCGGCACGAGACGCCAGTTCCTCCTTCAGATATTGGGGCCGTCGATGGCCAAGTTTCGTTTCTTCTGAAAGTCTCTTGCCTTCGAGGACCTGATGTATTCACGATAACAAAATAAAGTTCCTTTAACAAATGATAGTTTGTTTTCTCATGACACTGGGTCCCCCTCTTCTGGGTGCAGACTCCTCTCAATTCTCAGCCTCCCTATATCGGCTCATTCTGGCTTTTCTCATTCACTAATCTCAATGTCTTTTTAAACATTTCCAGTGGACATACCTCTGCCAGGATCACCTTTGTCAACACACTGTTTCTTGGGACTTTAGACGTTGCCCCCTCTTCGTCAGCATCCCTCCGTCGGGTTCACTCTAGCCAACTTTTACCACATAGTTCACTATGGGACTTTCAGACTTCATCCCTTTTCATTACCATCCCTCTGTCATGATGCCTACCCCCGGGGATCCAGACCAAGTCCAGCAACCCCGGAAGCAGGCATCAAGTTATTCCAAGCAAGCCCAACAACCCCTGCTAGGGGCTATTTGGGTGCAGTCCTGACGTCTATGGTGCCAGGCTCATATGGAGAGTCAGTCCTGGCGCCATAGGCGCCAGGCTCATAGATTAAAACTTACCTGATGCAGACCATGCTGCAAACTTACCTGATGCAGACCATGCTGCAAGAGCTCCAAGCCAAAAGAGGCTTGGAAGGGACTAATTTATCTAGGGAATATTTTTTACTCGGGTGGGGTCGGGGAGGAATACTTACCTGGGACTACTTTGGAGGCTATCTAAACCATGCCCAAAGAGCAGCACACGCTTTGCGTTATTCTGCATCCAGCAGCGTAACGCTCACCGTGCCTGCAAGTCTGCATCCAGTCTTCTGCCACGCCCGCCTCGAGTCTGGAGCTCCTAGAAAAAGGGAGAAAGAAGGAGAAAAGGTTAGAACAAGAGCAATACCTTTGATCCTTACCTGAATTCCCGATCCACCGCTCCTTCGAGCTGGAAGAAAGAAGTTATTTTATGTGCGTCGCCTCGCCTGCTGCAGCGCCACGCTGATCCAGGCGAAGCGACGCACCAGCCTTCGCAGCATCTTCACTATCCACCGCATCCTTCTGCATGTTCCCGCCGCACTCCGGCACCTAAGGGGAACACAAGAACAGCAAGGTGAGCCAAGGGAATAAACAGAGGCAATGTTAGTTATCCCCCATAGACTTACCTGATTTTACCGCCGAGGGTACTATTCCTCTTCACGGGTCGGCGCAGCCTCCACCGCATCTTCGCCGCACCCCGGCCCCTAAGGGGAACAAAAGGACAGCAAGGTGAAACAAAGGGACAAACAAGGGGAATCCTTCCCACCACAATAGACTTACCTAATTTTACCGCCGGAGGCATTATTCCCCAAAACTTCATAATTTCTCTCAGCACCTGAATAAGGGAGAATGCAACAGGTTACATACTGACATTATTTTATCGAACTGTGTTGGATAATACAAATCCTTACCTGAACGTTACCGATTGCCACGAGGAACTCTTCGCTAGGGTCAAGCTGCAACCTGCAAGGAATCGGACAAGAGTGAAAGTCAGACATTTTAACTCTTACGAACTATATACTTACGGCGTCTTGCCGGAAATCTCAGAGTCAATATTGTTTTGGAACTCACCAATTCCTGCGAACCAGTGAAGCAACTGGTTATCTACGCGCCCCTACGCTCAATGCAGGATGGAGAGGTCATCGTTCCAAACCATCAGGTGAGACTATAAGAGGGGACATTAAAGGTGATCAGTGGGGAGTAGAGCGGGGCGGGGGTTAACACTCAACTCCACGGGTGGTTAATTCCCTTTCTCCATTTGCAGAAGGATACTCCTACGGGCCAAGCAAACGAAACTAGGTGGGCCAGTCCAGTCTGTCATCTCGGCACTATGCGTCACATTGGTGGAGACTGCAGCTGTCCAGTTCAGATCGACGTCCCTGTGGGAGCCAGGTGAGCGTAACACCCTCTGCCGGGTTCACTTTTGCCAACTACACATTCACATTTGCTTTCTATGGCTGCAGGATTCACTTCCCTTGCTTTCTCTCCAGTTCTTAGGTCAAAGGCTTTCGACTGTACAGGGATTTTGCTAGACCTCCTGTATGACCAATTTGACCTGTCTTGGCGGCTCTCCTATGGCATTCTGGTATCTGTAGTTTCATCAATATGGGATAAACCAGGGTTTCTCGATACAGCACCTATGTGGTGCTGGTCCCCTCTGCAGCTGGTCTTCCTTTAACCATTTTACAGTTTTTGAGTTGCTCTCGATATGCCACTTTGCGAATTTCATTCAACGCAGCCCGTTTCTTATCGGTTCTCTCCTCAACTCACCGGCTGTGATGGACCACTTGGCTTTCCCTGTATCTGCAGTCAAGGCCAGTACCACGGTAGCAGGAGTTTCCCTCGCTCTGGCTTATCGGCATAGGCCTGCCCCGTCTCACCCATCAGTGTCCCACTCCCACTCCCCAAGGACTCCCATCCAGGTGATCATCGCTCATTGGTCCACCCCCAGGACCTGGATCCAATAGCCATGGTCATGTTCAGGCCCCCTGGATGACAGATCCCCAGGGACTAGCTAGGGAGACATCTTCAGGTTTCTCACATACTCTTCCTCCATGCGATATAGCCACAATTGTTTCACACGGGACCCAGGAAAGAAAATCCATGTTTCCCTGGTCTTTTCCCTTCCGGTGTTCCACCGTGAAATAAAAGGGTTGTAGGTCTAGAAACCATTGCATGACTCAAGGGTTGGACTCTTTGCGTTGGCTAATACAAACTACGGGTGAGTGGTCTGTAACAAGTGTGAACTTTCGTCCCAACAGGTAATACCTAAGATGGATAATGGCCCATTTGATGGCTAGTGCCTCTAGTTCTACCACTGAATAATTTTTTTCACGTGGGAACCACTTGTGGCTAGAGTATAGTATGGGATGTTCTAGTCCATCACAAATTTGGGACAGGACAGCTCCTAACCCTGTAAGGGAGGCATCCGTCTGTAACACAAATTCCTTCAAGAAGTCAACTACTTTAAGGACTGGGTTCTGGCATATCGTCTGTTTTAGGATGTTATAGCACAACTTGTCGTCATCGTTCCAATGAAGCTTCTGGGGTTCGGCATTTTTAAGTTAATCTGTCAGCTGGGCCGTTTTGTCTGAAAAGTTAGGGCTAAACCTGCAGTAGTATCCTATCAATCCGAAGAAAGCTCTCAGATCTCTTTTGGTCTTAGGAGTTGGTGTATCTAAGACGGCTTTTACTTTTTCATGTTGGGATTGTATGTTCCCATTCCTTATGAAGAAGCCAAGATATTTTACGGCTGACTGGCCTAATCTGCATTTAGCTGGATCAGCAGTTAGGCCAGCGTTTCTGGGGACCTTCATGATGGTATAAAGATGGAAGAGATGGTCCTCCCAGGTCTTACTATAAATGATGATATTGTCAATATAAGCTTCACAGAACTCAGATTATGGTTTTAGAATGTATCCATAAGGCACTGGAATGTAGCTGGCGCACTGTGTAGGCTGAAAGGAAGGACGTTAAACTGGAATAATCAAAGGGGTGTTGAGAATGCTGTTTTTTCCTTGTCTGGCCCATATACGGGTACTTTTCAGTACCCTGTTGTCAAGTCTATGGTAGATAGAAAGGTGGCTGTCCTGAGTTTATCAATTAGATCATCAATGCGCGGCATGGGATAGGCATCGAAGTCTGATATGGCGTTCACTTGATGAAAGTCTATACAGAATCTCCAGTCAGGCTTAGTGACCAACATGATAGGAGAGGACATGGACTTGAGGAGAGTTCAATAATATTAACTTTTAACATTTTATTGACTTCATCGATCACTATCTGTTTACGGGCTTCTGGTAGATAATATGGTTTTAAGTGAACCACTTGCCTTTCAGTGTTCGAATATAATGGTATGTACCTTTCACTCTTCCTGGTTTTTCTGAGAATACATCGGGAATTGAGACCACTACATCTTTTAAATCCTCTCTCTGTTGGATAGATAACTCGGAAGGAATTAAGTCAAAGTTACCTATGTCTTCGGGAACCGGGCAGGCCAGAACTTTGGCATGGGTGGCTGATGGGTTCTCTTTCCACTCCTCCAGGAGGTTTATGTGATATAAGTGGACTTTCTGTTTTTTGTATGGTTGGGCTATTTTATACATACAGGTTCCTGTCTGTTCTGTTATCTCATAAGGTCTGTGCCACTTGTAGACAAGTTTGTTTTCTAAGGTGGGTAGGAGGACCAGTACTTTCTGTCCTATAGAGAATGATCTTAACTCTACTTTGTTATCATAATTGGACTTTTGCTGGGTCTCGGCCTTTCTCATATGAGTGCAAACTAAGTCCTGAATCAACTTCATGTGTTCTCGCATTCTAGTGGCAGTTTGTGAGTGTTGTAAATAGCGTCACGAGAACGCTGCGTACCTGTTCGTCCGGTTGGGTTCCTTGGTGATGAGGCCAGGCTGTCAGATGATCCGAGGAGACGTGACTGATGGCGCGGGGAACCAGCCCAACACCAGCCCGAATGGAACCGGATTGGTGGTGAACCGGCTCCCAACGCCACGGGTTGGCTCACCCCTGATTTGCGTGGTGTCAGGACAGTGCAAGCACTGGCAGGGGGAGCCTCTGTGTAGAAGGTTCAAGGTCCACAGGAGGCAGGGTGATCCCGACGGAAGCTGATGAAGATCAGGAGACCAGAAGCAGAACAGTACCTCCAGGAGCGAAGACTAGGCAGCAAGAGGAGCAGGCTGTTAAACGAGATGAGCACGGGAACCAGAAGGAGCAGTGGGAACTCAGAGCCAGATGGAATCAGGAAGGACTGAGCCGGACAGGCAGGAAAGGAATGACAGGGACCAGAACCAAGGAGGGTCAGCAGGAACTCAGAATCAGGAAGGAAGCAGGATGGAGGGAGCGAGGCAGAACAGGTAAGGAGACAGGGGTGCCCCAGGCAGAACAAGGGCAGGAGGAAGACAACAGGGAAACGGAAAGGCAACACAAGGGCAGCGAAGACACGATCCGTACAAACCGCATTGAGACGCGGTTTGGAAATGGATCAGGGCTCCTTAAATAGGCCCACCAGCACCTGGGAGGCTTGCAACGCAAGCCGTGCCGCCTCCCAGGCATTGGATAACCCACAACGAGGCTTGAGCCGCAGATCTCCCCGCATCGAGCATTCCGCGCACCGCGCATGCACGGAGAGCGGAGAGCGGACGCCCGCGCATGCGCAAAGCAGTACGCACAGGAGACCCGGAAGCGCCCGAGACCCAAGACAGCCCCGGACCCCGAAGCCGAAAGCGGGGATACAACCTCCAGGACGGGGAGCGCCGTAGCGGGTAAGGAGACCCCAGGACAGGCGGCGTGACAGTGAGATTGGAATGGGGGCCTCCTCTCATTCTTCCCAGGGTTCCTGGAGCATGTCCAGGAGATCTCTGGGTTCTATTTCATAGAGTAACGCAAAAGGAGAAAAACCTGTGGAAAGATGTTTTTTTTTCGCTCTGTGAGTAGTGCCCATGGGATCATTTGGTGCCAGTCTTTCCTGTCCTTGTCTACCAATTTCTGTAAATTAGTTTCAGGGTCTTATTGAATCTTTCTACCAAACCATCTGTCTGGGGATGGTACACAGATGTTTGCAAAGTGATAATGTGGAGCAACTCTTTGACTTTGGCCATAAGCTTACTCATAAAATTTGAACCCTGGTCGGTTTGTAGAGGAGCAGCTTAATGCCTCTGCAGGAAGTCCCGACCCCATTTTGCCTATATTCTGGAAACCAGAAATTGCGAAATGCGCAACGCCGGTGATGGTGCCTATTCCACGAAGTGTCAAAGGTTTCCCCCCGGCTCACCTGAGTTCTCTTCTTGTGGCTTTCCACGGAGGACTCCTTCTCCCGGCCGGACCGGGACTTGTATAAGTGCGCGCGAGTCGAGTCTGACTCCAGCGCGAGCGTTCAAAGTTCCAGGAAGTCGCGTGTTCCAGGACGTCCAGGTAGAGGATCGAAGAAAGGAAGAGATACTGGAAACAGGGGAAAAGGGAAGAAAGAATAAGGGAGTTGGCCAGGAACTTGGAAGGGTAACGCCGAGCAGCACACACACGTCGAGACACTACCTAGAGATAGCGTTGAGACGCGCGGAGGCGCGGGGGCGTGGCCCATTTATAGAACGTGCCGAGTCCGACGTACAGGTTAGTACGGAACACGGCACTGGGCACGGCCATGTTGGAAGTATCAAGGAGCACACTCTCTGTCTGAACCAGGACCAGGAAGACCAGAAGGGGCTATGTCCATGGTTCATGACAGCATGCCTCCTCCGAAACCCCGTCCCGCCAGGCTTGCCAGGGTGTATGAGATGGAATCTTCTCAGCAATCGAGGGGTGTTTAGGTTGGATAGTGGTTCCCATGTTCTCTTGCTAGGAGGATAGCCTTTCCACTCGACCAGGTATTGAAGCCAACCCCGTTTGTACCTGGAGTCAAATATTCTGGATACTTCATATTCCAGCTGATTGTCCACAATCACAGGACTGGGTCTGCCGGTTTTCCGGGTGGAGTGGATGTAGGGTTTGAGTAGAGAAGTGTGAAAAGCTGGATGTATTCTCTTCCAGGAGTCTGGTAGCTTGAGCCGATAAGAAACAGGATTGATGATTTCTTTTATGGAAAATGGACCATAATATCGGGGGGCTAACTTGTTAGGGCGTAGATGTCGTGGTAATAGTTTCGAGGACAACCAGACCTGGTCACCAATAGAATAGGAGAGTGCTGGTCTTCTTTTGGAATCAGCATATCGCTTAGTGCGAATATGGGCCTTTCCCAATTGTTCCTTGGCTTCCTTGTGGATGTTGAGGAGAGTTTCAATCCAGGAATCAAGTGAAGGTACTGGAGTTGGATGTGGTAGAACTGAAGGTAACACGGAGGGATGAAAACCTTGACTGCAATAGAAGGGGCTAACGTTGATCGCTAAGTGATCCGAATTGTATAGGCAAATTCGGCCAAGGGTATAAGGAGGGAACAATCATCCTGTACCTTGGTTGCGAAACAACGCAGATATTGCTCCAGGGTTTGATTAACACGTTCTGTGGCCCCGTTGGTCTGTGGGTGATATCCAGATGAAAGAGCGCGTTGAATCCCTAGAACACGACAGAGATGTTTCCAGAATTGTGAAATATATTGCGGTCCTCGGTCCGATATGATCTTGGAAGGGAGTCCATGAAGACGGAAAATGTGTTCTAGGAAAATTCCTGCGAGCTCTGAAGAGGAAGGAAGTTTATAGAGAGGCGTGAAATGTGCCATATGAGTAAACAAGTCTATGGTTACCATAATGGTCGTGTAACCCCGGGAAGGTGGTAATTCCACGATGAAGTCTGTAGCTATACATTCCCATGGTCTTGTTGGCAGTGTAGGTTGCAATAGAAGGCCCGCCGGTCTCTTATTGTCGTGCTTATTCTGACTGCAGACAGTACAGGTCTTGATGTACTCTTGTACCTTGCATTTAATTTCCGGCCACCAAAACTGTCTTTGTATAAGACGGAGCGTGTTGGTTACACCACGATGTCCAGAATGAAAAGTATCATGGCAGAGAGTTATTATTTTATGTTGAAGTTTCGGTGTGGGAATGGCCAAGGCATTGTCCTTGAATAAGTATCCTTCCTTGATTCTTAAGTTCCAGGGATTCTTCCTAGAGACGTCCTTCCAGAGGTCAGAGGACTGGGTTTTGGCTCGAATCTCTTACAAGAGGTTGATCGCTTGAGCTATAAAGATTGTGTTGGGAAACATTGTAGGATAGGTCCTATCTTCAGTGGTTAAATAGTCAGGACGTCGGGACAAGGTGTCCGCAATCACGTTTTGTGATCCAGGAACATGAGTGATTTGGAATTGGTACTGGGCGAAGAAGTAGGCCCAACGCGCCTGCCGACTGTTCCTGCACACCATAGATTGGAGAATTTGTAGATTTCGATGGTCCGTACGGACCTGGACTGGATATCTAGCACCCAGGAGTAAATGTCGCCATTCTGTGAAGGCTTGGCGGATTGCCAACAGCTCCTTTTCCAGGACGGAGTAATGGATTTCGCTGGTTGTTGGGGTTCTAGAGAGGTAAGCCACTGGGTGGTCCATCTTGTCCTCAAGCACCTGTTTCAAGACTGCTCCTATGGCATGGTTGGAGGCATCCGTTTCCACTATGAAAGGGCGATCTAAGTCAGGCTGAGCCAGGATGGGGGCTTGCGTGAATCTTGTCTTCAAGCGTTGAAAAGCCTTCTCTTGCGAGGAAGACCAGATGAAGGGAACATCCTTCTTCAGCAGAGCAACGATCGGTTGGACGAACTCAGAAAAGGTAGGAATGAACTTTCGATAAAAGTTAGCAAGTCCCAAGAAAGACTGAGCCTGTTTCACCGATGTAGGAGCAGGCCAGGCCAGTATGGCCTTTACCTTTGAAGGGTCCATTCCAACTCCTTCTGGGCTGAGGATGAATCCAAGGTAATGCACTGAAGTCACGTGAAAAAGACATTTCTCAGGTCTGACCAAGAGCTTGTTTTCACGGAGCCGTTGTAGTACCGCCATGACATGTTCTTCATGTTTCAAGGGATCCTTGGAATAAATCAAAATGTCGTCTAGATAGACAATGACAAAGAGAAAAAGCATGTCAGAAAACACCCTATCCATGAAACGTTGAAAAACTGCAGGGGCATTAGCTAATCCAAAGGGCATGACTAGATATTCAAAGTGACCAAAGGGCATTCTAAAGGCGGTCTTCCATTCGTCCCCTTCCCGGATACGGATTAAGTGATAGGCACCCCGGAGGTCCAACTTTGTGAATATTACGGCGCCTCTGACAGCTTCCAGGATATCTGAAATCAGAGGCAGAGGGTATCGATCTTTGAGGGTGCATTGATTTAGACCACGGTAGTCGAGGCAGGGTCTGAATTCCTTGGAATCCTTCTTAGGAACGAAGAAGAAAGAGGCACCCGCTGGAGATTTTGAGGGTCTTATGGTGCCATTTTCCAAATTGATGTCCAGGTATTCTCGGAGGGCCTTTTTCTCAGGTTCTGAAAGGATAAACATTCTGCCAAAGGGAATTACTGCCGAGGGATCTGTCTCGATGGCACAATCTTCGGGTCTGTGAGGGGGTAAAGCCTTGACTATGGCAGTCGAAAAGACATCAGTGTATCCTTGGTAGACCTCTGGGACTTACAATGTTGGAAACCATGAGTGAGGTTTTTTGCTCTCCTGAATGTTCAATAGCTGGTGTTAAGGAGAGATCCAGGGATAAACAGTGGGACATACAAAACTCAGAGCCCAGAAACAATGACCCTGCTGTCCAATTAATGTACGGATTATGTCTTTGAAGCCAGGGCATACCCAGAACCATTGGGTAATGGGCTGATTTGATGATGTCGAATGTAATCTGCTCTTGGTGGTGGTTTATGGAGAGACGGACCTCTTTTGTCTGTAGGGTTATGGGTCCTGAAGAGAGAGGTCTCCCATCAATTGCTTCTACCGGCTGTTTAATGTTCCGTAACTCATATGGGCCCTCATTACGACCCTGGCGGAAAGTAACTGACCTGACCGCCATAGCGTAAATAGCGTTTCCGCCATTGCACGACGGAGTAAAGTGCGGCTAATTCCGACCCATCGGGCACGAGCACTACGCCATGGCGGAAGTGCAAAGTCTGCGATGGCGGAAATGTCCCCAAAACGCCCCTCACCGCCGTCGTACGGCGCCCTAGGTGCAATTCCGCCACCCATCATAGCGGTCACCGTAATGAGCGGCAATCGGAAAATACGGTGACCGTAAATATACGGAAACGGAAGTAAAAACATGGTCCCGGAACTAGAAACAGCACGCCGTACACCTATAAAATCAGAATTCCCACACAACCATTAAAAATACTACCCTGAGACACATCCCAACCCGTCATCCACCCTAGTGAAAACAATAAAAATGGGAAAAGTAGCGAAAAAAGCGTGCGACCGCAAGCGGCAGGTCCACTTCTCCCGTGAGGAACTCACCGTGCTCACAGAGACCCTCCAGGAGAATGCTGCCGTCGTCTTCTCGACGCAAATGACCAGGACGGCACTTGCGAACAAGAAGGCCATATGGGCCCTGGTGGCACAGCGGGTAAGTGCGGTGGGGACCGCACCCCGCAACCCACAGCAATGCAGAAAGCGATGGGACGACTTGCGGATACGCGTACGGAGCATACTATCCGCCAACCGTAACATTGCCACAGCTACCGGGGGAGGATCGGAATCACCCATCAAGTTGACCCCCTGGGAAGAAATCTGTGCCTCCACCATTGGAATGGAGAGTATAGAGGGAGTCGGAGGGATGGAGAAAGGAGTGCAAACATCCGAAGAATCAGGTAGGTGGCCCAAATAAAACAATGCTAAATCCACAATGTCCAATCATGTGAAGTACCATGTGTCCACATAGTGCAACAGAAACACATGGCCAGGAGAACGTCCACATACATTGGCCTGATAGCGCACTTTAAAACTCACATTAAATACATAAATAATTAAAAATCCTAAAAACAACCACTACACGTGCAGCAGGCACACCCTAACTGCAGGCTGCAAAACAACTGCATCCTCAATCCACACAAAAATGAAACCACCTCCAAGGCCCTGACCCAAATCACCCTCAGGTACCACTCCAATGCATGTGATACATTGCCATTCCAATTTCCACAGACCCATTAATAACGCTCGCCCTCCTTTACTCCACCACAGGGTCCGATTCAAACGACGAGCTCCAGGACACCCCTACCAGCACACCTGCAAAGAGGGCCAAGACCAACGGCCAAAGACCCTCCACCTCAGCTGCACGGATCAAGACACGGCAGCAGCACAAATCAAGTGGCAGCACACAGGAGGGGACTCCAACAGGCACCCCAGCAGCCAGCATGCCCACAACAGCACCACCACAGGTCCCCCCAATGGATGCCACAGAAGGCACTGCTTCTGGTGGCAGCAGCACCATAGGTGACACTGCATTAATGGCAGCATGCTCCGACACAGAAAACGGTGATGTCGATGTAGGATCCATCCATGACCTGTCTCAATCCCCCTGTTTGTTTCATCCCGTACACCATGAGGATACCACGCAGGGGCACCCACAAGACGACGACTGGCCATCCCCCACAAGCCCTGTGGCAAGGCAACATGAGGTGATCAGCCCCTCTGTGACACCACCGCAAATGGCCATGGCACAGCAGAGGCAACAGTCCCTCGACCAGGTGATCGTACAACAGCAGCAACTGGCCACGCTCCTCAAGGACCATGCTGATGAATGTGGGGGTACTAAGGCAGCCATAGAAACATCTACTGAGACACTTAGGGCAGAAATGGAGAGAAGTACAGAGACACTAAGGGCACAAATGGAGAGAAGCACCGAGAGCCTGAGGGTACAAATGGAGAGAAGCAGCGAGAGCCTGAGAGTACAAATGGAGAGAAGCACCGAGAGCCTGAGGGGGGAACTGCATGCGACATCCAAAGACGTATGTGCTGAACTTGCCGCTGTGCGCCGTGTGCTCACTGAGCTCTCACAAACCCTTAGGGACATGCATGGACGTGAGCAGGCAGAGACATCATCCGTTGCAAGTTCCGTCCAGGGCAGCCCCCAACGTAGATCTGGGAGGAACCTGCGCTCCACAGGCAGGGGTGCCCCTGATACCCGGAGAGGGGGCTTGCAATAGCGTCTGCCCACTGACAATGAGCATCTTTGGACACTGGTGTTCGGGGGGGAGGTAGGAGAGTGGAGGGGGGGTGTTGGGCTTACTTGGGTGGCGGGTCGATGGGGTGTGTAACATCATTTCACATATGCTATAAACATTGCACAATCATCCAATGAGATGTGTGGACATTGATCTTTGTGTACGAGGCCTTTATAGGCGTACAGTCCATATTGTGCATGTTCCAGACACACACAGTGCCACAAGTCCCGTGTCCATGTATCAGCCACCAGGCGTGAGTGCTAGAAGCATGAATCTATGATAATCTGACGAATTTCACGGCCCTCCTGTGCCTCGCGGACTCCTTGAGGTGCTGCCACATCCCCACCCTCATCATGACCATCTTCAGGTGCTTGCAGTTCTGCGTCAGGGGGCATGGGCACATTTCTACGTACGCACATGTTGTGTAGCATGACACATGCCATGACCATCTTTGCAACCTTCTCATGGCGGTACAGGAGTGCCCCGCCAGACCTGCTGAGGCAGCGGAAACGAGTCTTCAGTAGGCCGAATGCCTGTTCTATGACTACACGGGTACGTGAGTGGGCATGGTTGTAGTCCTCCTCATGCTGGTTCTGTGGGTTCCGGAGTGGTGTAAGGAGCCATCTCTTCAGTGGATACCCGGCATCACCTGTATGTGGACAATAAAGGATGTTTGTGGAATGACATTGCTACGTACGCACCTGTCATGATCTCTGCTTCCAAAAGGTCAGGGTTTTCCCAACTCCCTTGGAAGCAGATCCATAACCCAGGTTCCGAGTGCCAACCAGTCCCAATTGGGACCTTTTGGACCCAGTGCTGGCGCCAGTGGCACCAGGCTCATAATTATGCCCAGTCCCAGCGCTGGAAGCTCCAGGCTCATAATGCTTGGGTGGACTTACCTGCAGCAGACCATGCTGCTTACTTGCCTGCCAGTTGAGCCTCGGATCCTCTTCTGTTTGGAACTACTTTTCCTGTTGGGTGGGGCTGGAGCCACTCCCTAGATTCAGAATACTGGAACTCTTCTGGAAGGCAGGAACTCTTTTCTTACCAGGAACTCTTTTCTTACTTAGGCGTGGCTGTGGAAGGAGACACCTAAGCACTACAGGAGGCTATTTAAACCACACCCGGTGGATGAATCTTGCTTTGCGTTATTCTGCAACCTCTGCAGCAGAACGCTTATCGTGTCTTCTGCATCCGGTCCTGGGCCTAAGGAAAAAGGCTTACCATCCTGAATCCAGTCTTCAGCAACACCTATAAAGACAAGAAAGAACAGGTTAGCATTCCGGCATCTGAAAGGCAAAGGCTTACCTACTCTTCGTGCGCTCCGGAGGTCTTCACACTGCATTCCGGCATCTGAAAGACAAAAGCTTACCATCTCTTCGCACGCTCCGGAGGCCTTCGGCGCTGCATCCCGCATCTGAAAGACAAAACAAGGTGCGTTTAAAGACATTGGGGAACTTTAATACTCACGTGCCATTACTCCTTTCCACCTCTAATCCAGTGGGTATTCCGGCACCCTGCAGCCGCTCCGAACTCGTACCTGCAAAATAAAAAGACAGTTAGAGCGCATCGTGAAGCAGGCAACAAGCGCTTACTTAGGTGCTTCCAGGCGCTTCTATTCATCACACGGGCTCCATCTTCAACTCACTTCAGCCCGTCATCCGCCATCCCCGGAACCCTGCAAAACAAGAGACATCATTACTAAAGACTTTAAAGACATTTGAATGACTCGAAACTTACCGTTCGTGCAGTAAACGACGGACAGCAGTCCTCTGAAGTCAAGAGGCCTGCGCTACCTATCCAGTGAAGAAACTGGTTACAGCACCCTGCCCCGAGGCAGATGGAGAGCTCGGCATTCACTTACCTAAGGTGAGAGCGTTAACCTTTGGGGGTCTACAGGAGAGGAGAAGAGGAAAGAGATAGGGACACCCCAATAACCCCAGTTCATTAACCCCATATTTTCTATCTGCAGACATCTTACTCTACACGTCAGGCATACAGTGCACAGAGGTCCAGCCCAAAGAGCCAACCGGGTGCTACACATCACCTTTGAAGCTACGGTAGTCGCCCAGTCAAGACCGGCGCCTCTGCGAGAATCAGGTGAGCGTTACAGAACGCAAAGCCTACCGCAAAACTCTCGCCCAGGCGCTATGGAAACCTCGGATACTGACCCCCTAGCCCGGTTACTTGGGGAACTGAGGGCAGAAGTGCATGCAGCTCGTCAGGAAACGAATGCTCTAAGAAGGGAACTAATTATTTCCAAGGAGAGAACAGACAATCTTGCTAGACAAGTGCTACAGTCACAAGCCGGACAGACCCCGTTACCCGCATCAGGGGCAAATCTTCCTTCAACAGCCTCTATGAATCCAGTGCAGATCAACCTACCTGGGAATGTACCTCTGGCTCCGCCCGAACGATTTTCTGGTGACCCAAAGAGGTTTGCAGTATTTATCAATCAGTGCCGGTTGCACTTCTTATGCCGGCCAGCAGCCTTTCCAACTGATCAAGCTAAAGTAGCTTTTGTACTTTCGTACCTTAGTGGCAATGCGGCAGACTGGTCGATCCCTCTAGTTAATCAAGATGATCCGGTTCTCCATGATTTTCAAGCCTTTCAGCTTAGTATGGAAAAACTGTTCGCAAGACATTCACAGGGGCAGGCCTTGGACAATGAGCTTCTTTCGTTGCGACAGGGTAATCAAGACCTTTTGGCTTATATTGCATCTTTCAATAGACTAATAGTGGAAACTCAATGGCCTGAGGACAAAAGGATTACGCTGTTTTATAGAGGTCTACGTGGAGAGCTCAAAGACGTTTTAGCCCAAGTAGTGAATCCCCCACAAGACTGTTCGGATTATATAGACTTGGTCGTTCAAATAGATCACAGGCTGCAGAACAGGAAGGCCGATCGTTCCAAGTTTGATGCTCGAGTACTTTCCAAACCGCCAACTCCTTCCAAAGGAGTAGACTCCGGGGAACCCATGCAAATAGGGGGTCTGAAAGGTCCTCTAACACAAAGGGAGCGGGAAAGGAGGAAACAGTTGCAATTATGCCTATATTGCGGAAACTCAGGGCACTTTCTTCGAGACTGTCCGGTGAAACCTGCCAAGAAGGCAGTAGGAGCTGCAGTTACCAAAGTTACAAACTCTGAGCAGGGAAACGACCTCGCCCGACAAGAATAGAGGTCCTCTTGCCGAGCGTGAAAACCAGTTCCGTGACCTCGCATTTCGTGATACCTATGGTCCTCATTAGCCCTGATAGTCCAGATCGATTACATGCAGTTGAAGCTTACGTCGACAGCGGTGCCATCGGCAATTATGTGGATCATGAAATGGTTTTGAGGATGAATCTAACTCTTTGTCCCAAGGCTGTAAAGGACGTCATTACTACGGTGGATGGTTCGGAGATAGCCTCCGGGCCAGTAACGCATACCACTCAAGAGGTGACGCTAGTAAGTCAAGATGGACACCATGAGAAGATCGTGTTCGATGTGATCAAGGCCCCTCAGTTCCAGATTATTCTAGGAATACCTTGGTTAGAGAAACACAATCCTCTGATCGATTGGCGAGCAAGAACGGTCCAGTTTCCAGAATGTGTCTCTACTTGTCACCCTCCACCTGGTGTGGCACTGGCAGCAATTTCTTCAGAGACTCCCCAGTTACCTCCCGAATACCTAGAATACCAAGATGTTTTCCGGAAGGAGCAGGCTAACTCTCTACCTCCTCATAGGTCTTATGACTGCCAGATAGACCTGATACCTGGATCTACTCCTCCTTGTAGTAGAATTTATGCCCTCACCGAGCCTGAGAACCTCCACCTTCGACAATACCTGGATCAATACCTGGCAAATGGGTTTATTCGTCCTTCCAAGTCCCCTGCCTCTTCAGCTTTGTTCTTCGTTCCAAAAAAGGAAGGAGACCTTAGAACTTGTATCGATTATCGCTCCCTGAACCAGATCACCGTTAAGAATAGATATCCGTTACCTTTGATCCCTGAACTCCTGGACCAAGTCAGAAAAGCATGCATATATACAAAGCTGGATCTTAGAGGAGCTTACTACTTGGTACGAGTAAAAGAGGGCGATGAATGGAAGACGGCCTTCCGCACCAAGTATGGGCTATTTGAATATCAGGTCATGCCCTTCGGACTTTGCAATGCCCCGGCCGCCTTTCAATATTTTATGAACGATGTCCTCAGAGAGCTCATAGATGTGTGTGTTGTTGTTTACATCGACGACATTCTCGTTTATTCTTCATCGGAATCTGAACATCGGAAACACGTGAAAATGGTCCTCGAAAGATTGCGTCAACACAAACTTTTCGCTAAGTTGGAAAAATGTGTTTTCAACTTGACTGAAGTTGAATTCTTGGGATTCATATTATCACCTGGCGGAGTGCGCTTGGATCCAAAGAAGGTCGATGCAGTTCTCAAATGGCCATCACCATCCTCCGTAAAAGGTGTGCAAAGCATGTTAGGCTTTGCTAACTTTTACCGCAGGTTTATCCCCGAGTTCTCTCGAATAGTCCAGCCCATCACTGCCTTGTTAAAGAAAAACAAACGTTTTGAATGGTCTACCGAGGCGGAACAAGCTTTCCAGGATTTGAAGACTAAATTTATCTCTGCACCAATCTTAAAACACCCTCGCCCCGAACTCCCCTACATCGTGGAAACTGATGCTTCAAGCCTTGCCATGGGGGCAGTTCTATCACAAAAGGACCCGGTAACCAATCAGTTGCATCCCGTGGCATTTTGGTCCCGCAAATTCTCGCCTCCTGATGTCAATTACACGATTACTGACAAGGAACTTCTGGCTATCAAGTCTGCCTTTAAGGCTTGGCGGCATTATCTGCTGGGGGCCCGACACACCGTTACTGTGATTACGGATCACCGAAACCTGCAATATTTGAAAACCGCAAAAGCCCAATCCTCTAGACAACTCCGTTGGGCATTATTCTTTGCCGAGTTTGACTTCATAATTACCTATCGACCTGGTACAAAGAACGGTAAAGCCGATGCCCTTTCTCGATGGGAGTGGAAGAACACTTGATCAACCCTAAACCTGTACCAATCATTCCCGAACAAAGAATTCTGGGTGTAATCGCCACAGAATCCATAGAGGAAGTTAAGGATAAAGCCAGGCAACTTGTAACTCCAGCAGACATACAGAATTGGCATCTGCAGGGAAAGGACTTTGCAGTAAAGGACAACTTATTGTATTTCCAAGAACGATTATACCTACCCAGCACAGATTTACAGAAAAAAGTAATCTCTTGTTATCACGACTCTTTAATGGAAGGTCATCCCGGTATAGCCAAGACCTCAGAAAAGATCAAGCGCTACTTCTGGTGGCCGTCTTGGAAAAAAGATATCAGAGACTTTATAATGTCCTGTGGAGTATGCGCCCAAAACAAGAGTCAAAAGGAAAGACCAGCAGGCCTCTTACGCCCTATTGACATCCCACCTCGCCCTTGGCATACGCTTTCTATGGACTTCATCACCGATCTACCTCCATGCTCCGGATACAATACGATTCTAGTAATCGTGGACTTATTCTCCAAGATGGCGCATTTCATTCCGCTCAAAGGCTTGCCAACAGCAGCAACTCTGGCCCGAGAATTTCTCGAAAACATCGTCCGACTGCACGGTTTTCCTTCGGTTCTAATTTCGGATCGAGGTAGTCAATTTATTTCTCATTTTTGGCGAAGTTGCTGTCGGTCGGCTCAAATTGATGTGAGACTATCGACCAGTCACCACCCTCAGACCGACGGACAAACCGAGAGGACCAATCAAACTCTGGAACAGTATTTACGCTGCATGCTGCAACAAACTGAAAAAACTTGGAAAGATATCCTTTGGATAGCCGAGTATGCCTACAATAACTCTGTCCATTCGGGAACTGGGAAAACCCCGTTTTTTCTTTTGTACGGCAGTCACCCTCGAACCTCGGAGTTGGATCCCCTCCAAGATCTTGAAACACCAGCAGTAGACTACCTGCATTCTACAATCACCCAAGCCTTTAAGGAAGCTGTTTCTCACCTTCAAAGGGCTAAAGAACAATACAAGAAAGGAGCAGATCAACATCGGAAGGAAGCCCCTCACTATCAAGTAGGGGATCAAGTCTGGTTATCCACCAAATATCTATCTCTAAAAGGGCCACGCACATTCAACCCAAGATACCTTGGTCCCTATTCCATCACTACCATGGTAAACCCAGTAGCGGTCAAGTTGGACTTGCCCCCGCACATGAAGATACATCCGGTCTTCCACGTCTCTCTATTAAAACCCGTGCAACCTCAAACCCGACTAACCAAATCTCCAAAACCTATCCTAGTTGATGGAGAACTCGAGTTTGAAGTCAAAAGCATTCTGGACTCCAAGATCTCCAAATCTAAACTATTCTACCTAATTGACTGGAAAGGCTACGGCCCCCAAGAGAGATCCTGGGAACCTGCTGAATATGTCCACGCTCCTCGCCTAATCAAAAGATTTCACCGAACATTTCCTGACAAGCCAAAACCCCCGGAGAAGCCCGGTTTGGGAGGGGCCTTGAGGGGGGGTACTGTCATGATCTCTGCTTCCAAAAGGTCAGGGTTTTCCCAACTCCCTTGGAAGCAGATCCATAACCCAGGTTCCGAGTGCCAACCAGTCCCAATTGGGACCTTTTGGACCCAGTGCTGGCGCCAGTGGCACCAGGCTCATAATTATGCCCAGTCCCAGCGCTGGAAGCTCCAGGCTCATAATGCTTGGGTGGACTTACCTGCAGCAGACCATGCTGCTTACTTGCCTGCCAGTTGAGCCTCGGATCCTCTTCTGTTTGGAACTACTTTTCCTGTTGGGTGGGGCTGGAGCCACTCCCTAGATTCAGAACACTGGAACTCTTCTGGAAGGCAGGAACTCTTTTCTTACCAGGAACTCTTTTCTTACTTAGGCGTGGCTGTGGAAGGAGACACCTAAGCACTACAGGAGGCTATTTAAACCACACCCGGTGGATGAATCTTGCTTTGCGTTATTCTGCAACCTCTGCAGCAGAACGCTCATCGTGTCTTCTGCATCCGGTCCTGGGCCTAAGGAAAAAGGCTTACCATCCTGAATCCAGTCTTCAGCAACACCTATAAAGACAAGAAAGAACAGATTAGCATTCCGGCATCTGAAAGGCAAAGGCTTACCTACTCTTCGTGCGCTCCGGAGGTCTTCACACTGCATTCCGGCATCTGAAAGACAAAAGCTTACCATCTCTTCGCACGCTCCGGAGGCCTTCGGCGCTGCATCCCGCATCTGAAAGACAAAACAAGGTGCGTTTAAAGACATTGGGGAACTTTAATACTCACGTGCCATTACTCCTTTCCACCTCTAATCCAGTGGGTATTCCGGCACCCTGCAGCCGCTCCGAACTCGTACCTGAAAAATAAAAAGACAGTTAGAGCGCATCGTGAAGCAGGCAACAAGCGCTTACTTAGGTGCTTCCAGGCGCTTCTATTCATCACACGGGCTCCATCTTCAACTCACTTCAGCCCGTCATCCGCCATCGCCGGAACCCTGCAAAACAAGAGACATCATTACTAAAGACTTTAAAGACATTTGAATGACTCGAAACTTACCGTTCGTGCAGTAAACGACGGACAGCAGTCCTCTGAAGTCAAGAGGCCTGCGCTACCTATCCAGTGAAGAAACTGGTTACAGCACCCTGCCCCGAGGCAGATGGAGAGCTCGGCATTCACTTCCCTAAGGTGAGAGCGTTAACCTTTGGGGGTCTACAGGAGAGGAGAAGAGGAAAGAGATAGGGACACCCCAATAACCCCAGTTCATTAACCCCATATTTTCTATCTGCAGACATCTTACTCTACACGTCAGGCATACAGTGCACAGAGGTCCAGCCCAAAGAGCCAACCGGGTGCTACACATCACCTTTGAAGATACGGTAGTCGCCCAGTCAAGACCGGCGCCTCTGCGAGAATCAGGTGAGCGTTACAGCACCCCCCCCTTCCTGCCAGGTCATTGCCGCATCACATACCCCACATTATCATGCATGAAATGAGACTCACCGAGTAGCCAGGATCTGTTCCCCGCGTGTCGCTCCATGTAGCGTGGTATTGTAGAGTTCCTCAAGACCATAGAATCATGGGTTGATCCAGGAAATCGGGCACAACAATGTGTAATGATCCTGTTGGAGTCACACACCATTTGTACATTAAGAGAATGATATTGTTTTCGGTTGCGGTACTGGGCCTCCATGGCATGTGGGACAACCAATTCCACATGGGTGCAGTCGATGGCACCAATGCAACCCGGTATGCCGGCAAGTGCATGGAATCCCACTTTTGTGTTCGTAATTTCCTGCTCCGAGCGTGGTAGAGAGATGTAGTCGTCTGCGTGCTTCAGGAGGGCATCGAGCACTTGCAATAGTGTCCGTGACAACAGTGGCTGTGAAATGCCATGCAACTGTCCGACTGTGTGCTGGTAGGTGCCTGTGGCCAGGAAGTGGAGTACAGACACCACCTTCAGTAGGGGTGGGATGGCGGTTGGGCTATCTATCATGCTGACAAGGTCAGAGTGCGTCATGTCCACAATGGCGGTTATGGTGTCCCGGTCCAAACGGTAGAGGGTGTGGATCTGCTCATCAGTGAGGTTGAACGGATGTGCTCGGAGGCGTGGGATTGCGGGCTGCCTGCGTGGTGGTAGTGGCTGTGCTGGTGGGCCTTGCTGGCCCTGCCTTGCCCTCCTCCTCCTCCTGCGTCTCCTCTGTGCGGCCGGTTGTTGTAGTAGTTGGTGTTCGTCTTCTTCTTGAAGTTGGAGTACTTGCAGTGCTATCAGGTCCCCCAGGGCCAACATCGCTAGTCCTGCCGGTAGCATTTTGGAGTGGGTGTGGTTGTGGGAGGGGGTTGGGTGTGCAATTTATATGTTTTCAGGCTGTATAGCCTCCACCTGTGGTGATTCATTCCACCTGTGCAAGCTGCAATCCCCTTTGGGCGTGCACGTCCCGCACACAACGCTGCAATTCGACGCATGGCATCTTGCTATTACAATCATGTATTTAATCCCGATGGCAGTGAAATATTGGTTCATATGTTCATTCTGCTATGGTCCCATTGTTTCACATACTATCTTTGCAGTTGCGAACAAACTTGTGAAGGGTCAGTGGAATGTAGTACTCGATTGACGGTGGACCCTCATGCAGCACTGTACCGAGGTTCACCGACGGGCGGGGCGTCCCATTTGTGAGTGAAGCCAGTTGCCGTTTTCACACACTGCCGCACTACATGGATGGATTTGTGATTTCAAGCGGTCACAGATGCCTTTTCGACGTGATGTTGCAAATGAGGAATTCGAAGGACAGCGCTTTCGGTTTTCGGCTAGCGGCGAGGAGACGCCCACAGGTCTGACTGCAAATATAACGTTCTATTGTTTAATGTCCTTCGGACAGGGGCCATGGCGAGAATGCAATGATTGATATGAATAGTATGGGATGCGCAATAGCGTAGTGGACGATAAGGCAGGACGTTCCCAAATACATGTTTCTTCACAACACTGGAATTCCGGGCTGGAGCACAGTGGATTTTGCAGACTGCATTACGCACAGACTCAATGGAAATTTCACATGTTATGTGAGTAAATAATCAGGCGTTTTCATACCGGGATGAGGGAATGATGTATGGATGCATGGACAGATGATTTAATAGAGAGTTTGCCATGTACAGGGCTTTTTGGAATCTATCCCCTTCCCCTGCGCTATGTGATGCAGGGCTGCCATAGTGGGACCATCGTCTATTTGCCCTTGTTGAACCCTCCCTGTCTCGACGCGCCTTCAAACACTTGTGTCTATGCACGTTACTAATCCCATCTAATGGATTCTGTTTTAACAGACGCATGCACACAGAGACTCGTTTGTAATAGTGTTTTCACCTCGATTTATATAGTTATGATTCGCAAGTGATTTTTGGGTGGGAATAATCCTTTTGAGTGGGCTAGCATGCATATGGCTGTGGATTTAGTGTGATCATTGAAGTGAGTAATTCAAATGAAGTTCTGATGCCCATACCATTCTTTTTCATTTCATTTGGGTGACAGGTATCTCCTCCCCTTTTGCCGCTGCCATCTGTATGCCACTCCTGCAGATGGCTTTTACTCCCGACACCTGCTGCTTCGTGTTAATCAGTGGAGCACCATTACGATCTTATGGGACGATCGCCAATGGGCCACATGCCCTTACGCAGTACTAGTGGCTAGGAGCAACATATCGACCTTTCAGCTGGACTAGTGCCTACCTAATGGGACGGCCCTGTGGTTCTAGGCGCTTCCATGTTGCCTTTTTGAACGTGAATGTAGCCCCTGTGTACCATGAAGGAACAGGGCGTCACACAAGAAGAAGCTGGTCATTTATTGCGGATGCAGCCCACAATAATGAAATATATTTTGGAGTTCATGACCTAATAGCTTTATGGGCTTGGTGATTTTGTTGTGCATTAAATTTTGATAATGATATTGACCGTGTAGCGTTATTCTTTGCAAGTAATGTAGCATATTCCTATTTGTGGAGCGATGTATTGTGAGAAGATCTGCATTGGGTTCCGGCTTCTGAGTATAGTTGCGTGGTACTGTACTGGCCGCGTTTGCCTACGAAGCCCAGTGAGGTCAGGGATAGGGGCTGCCATTATGACTGTTTTAATGATGTCATGCTCAGGGGCGGGGGATTTAGCTTTTGTGTAACAGATGCCGGTCAGCCAGGTGGATTGGTGGAATGATGTGATTATCAGAATATGGCTGGTCACAGGTGCCTGTGTTTGCGTGCGTTTCTTGGAGGGAGACTGAGGTCATGTCCATTGGAATAGCTTCTGTATTCGTGCCATCTGTGCCCTGCAGCTCCCATTGGCCCCTCTTGAGATGAGCCTGGCTGCTCAGTCACTCTGCCAACTTGTGTGGTACATGCTTATGCTGATGGTTGGTTTGTTTACTGGCAGGAGTACAGGGCTGGTGCAGTCTCACTCAGGATACTGCTTTGATTGTTGCCTTACACTGGTGTCAAGCGATGGGGGGCCTGTTTTTGTTTGTCTCATATTTCAGTTCATGTTGCTGGACTTGAACCTTCACATGCCTGTGCTGCATCAGTACGGCAATGGTGCCATGGCAAATATGGATGGCCACTCACAAGGCACTTGGAGCCCCTAGATTCATTTGTTCGTTGGCATGCATGGGTGACTTGTACATTTCACTGGTTGCATTGTGTGACTTCATTGCACCTACGAGGAGTTGTGCAATGTGGCCAGGGAGTGGTGTACAGGCACTCAGTAGGGCCTTTTACGGTTGGTTCGCGATGCCGTACTTCTCACCATGGCGGAATGGTACTTTCCGCCATGCTTGATGGTGTTAGGTATATGTCCGCTAAGGTCAGAATTCACGTACCGTTGCGCCATGGTGGTAATTACGGTTTCGCATGGCGCGCGTGCGCGTACTTGGTGCAGTTAGCGTTGGCGTTCACTACGGTGTCGCTAATGGCATCGTACTTTACGGTGACGGGTCATAATCGCACCGAGCGCTATTCGATGGCGGTATTGCATTTCCGCCATCGTTTTTCGATTTCCGCCAGGGTCGTAATGAGGGCCATGGTATTTTATGTCTGATAACCCAGTCTTGATCAATCAAAATTCCCATAGCTCCACAGTCCACCAGGGCCAGTATGGGATAGGTCTTGTGCTTGGAGGGCGATAGAAAGGCCTGTAGCACCACCAGGTTATTCTGTCCAGGAGAGTTCAAGGATGTGATTGATGTGGAGCAGACATCTTTCTCCCGAAACCTCACTCCATCTAGGGCCGGGAGCTGGCGTTTCCCGAACGCCGTGGAGGGGCTAAAGGACATTCTCTAACAAGATGCTTGTCTGAGGCACAATACATACACAGGCCGGTGTGAATTCTTCTCATCCTTTCTTGTGGAGTAATTGGCCCACGAAAGGCGCATATTTGCATTGGTTCGGAGTCGTTATCAGGGGTTGAGACAGGATCGGATTTCACAGTCGACTCGGGAGGGGTTTGTTGAAAGGCAGTCTTAGCCTTTTTCCTTTCAGCCCTTCTTTCCTGGATACATAACACATTCCCTGTAAAATGGGAGATTATGAAGCCCACCTTGGCCCTGGAAGTTGAAAAATAATAGGGCTTGAATGTAAAATGCACCAAGCAGGAATCTAGAAATCCACGTAAGGATTTTGGCGAGCCATCGTATTTGTCTACCACTCCACCCAGTATCACGCTTTCCTTATTGGCAGAGTCACGTGACAGCACTAATTGTTTCAAGGCTGCGTTCTCTGTCTTTAAGTTCTGTACCTCGGTTGTTAGCTCCTGCATGCCGCGCATGAGGTCCTGGACCGCTTTCTCCATAGCGGTATCAGTGTTGATCGTTTGTCGTCTCAATCTGTCAAAGGTTTCCCCCGGCTCACCTGAGTTCTCTTCTTGTGGTGTTACACGGAGGACTCCTTCTCCCGGCCGGACCGGGACTTGTATAAGTGCGCGCGAGTCGAGTCTGACTCCAGCGCAAGCGTTCAAAGTTCCAGGAAGTCGCGTGTTCTAGGACTTCCAGGAAGAGGATCGAAGAAAGGAAGAGATACTGGAAACAGGGGAAAAGGGAAGAAAGAATAAGGGAGTTGGCCAGGAACTTGGAAGGGTAACGCCGAGCAGCACACACACGTCGAGACACTACCTAGAGATAGCGTTGAGACGCGCGGAGGCGCGGGGGCGTGGCCCATTTATAGAACGTGCCGTGTCCGACGTACAGGCTAGTACGGAAAACGGCACTGGGCACGGCCATGTTGGAAGTATCAAGGAGCACACTCTCCATCTCGACCAGGACCAGGAAGACCAGAAGGGGCTATGTCCATGGTTCATGACACGAAGAGCCTTGGAGAAAAGGTATCCATTGAAAAGACCCTTTATGATGTATCCCCGTAAAGATGAGAGTCTCTTGGAGGAGATCCCCGAAGAGAAAGAGAGGCTGGTGACGTCACAAGAAATGAGCGTGACAAACTAAGAAGAGTGGCTGAAGAAGAGAATGCATAGACCCTATAGGAACTGATGGCGGAGTAAAGAATCGAAAAGACTTTCATATGCGGAATGAAGATTGCATGTGTGAAGAAGGACTGTAGAAAATGCAAGCCGTTTTTATAACTGTACAGATGCAGCAACGCAAGAAGACTAAGTAATCATAAGGCTGGCTATACGTAGTGAATAGACTGCAGGCGGTGTTGCCATTATGTAGAATTCTGGACATCGGTGTCACATAAGCTGAGATCCACGGAGAAAGAAGGATCGGGAAGGCTGTGTGCTGCAGAAAGAAAACCAGCTGAAGATTGAGAAGAGGCCTGAAATAGCTGTCTGCCTTGATACCAAGGATGGTGCAGCCAAGAACTGGTTATCTATCCTTGAAGAACAGTGGACGTGAGAAGCTGAATCAGCCCTTATTAAGGTGCAAGGAAAGAACACCATGAGTTCCAAGTTAATAATTCAAGACAATTAAATGCTGTAAAACAGGCCGAAATACGGTCTCTAGTCATGCAACCTGAGGATGAAAATAGGAGTTGATGTGCAGACCTGAGCTACGATATGGATGTGCTTATACTCCCTTTTATTCTCAGGATCAATGCTACTTTGCAAGGCCAAGTTCAAAGGCAATCTGAAGGACACACGGCATGAGTGATGAGAGATTGTTGGCTAATTGAGTGGGGAGACACAGTCAAGTCCACCCACAAGTACCTGGGGTACCAGCTTACGTGCTGCTAGTGAGCCAAATGTTCCAGAATGGCATAAGCGTGCCAACCAATTGTAGAAGGCCATATAACAGAGTGCCTTATAGTTTGAGAGCCAATGATTTACCATGTACTCAATAACTGATAAAGATGACTTACACTAGGGGTGGGCATAAACTGTCCACCTGACTGTAGAGACCCAATCACAATCCAATCCCTTATAGAAAGTATACCTAGATGTTACCCTTGAGCCAACCACAATCCCACGTAGGTTTTCTTAGTTTGCCACGTAGTATGACGTCACATATGATGAGTTTTTGTTATAAAAGAAGTGTTTTTATTAAATGCGTTGAGACTGTGCTGTGCACCATCCGTTGATGTCCGTTGTAACTCTCTGTTTTAAACAATTGAAAATAAAACAGTGAGAGAGACATTTTGTCAACTTCTTGTGTCGGTTCTATTATTTAGTGTCAGAGTAATTCTGCATTCCCATCCTTGTATGACGTGTTGCTGATTTAAAAGGACCCCTCGTGGGTTCACTTGGTAGCATGTCGGATGGTTGGAAATAAGACCCATCGACCTGTAGACTCTAGAGCTTCAGACGATCGGACACCCTCTGCCATCTAGCCGAAGATCATGGGTTTCCTGTGGAGAGCGACCGAATAGAAATCTTGCAAGAAAATCGAGATAGTGGGCACAGGCGCTTTGCGGACGGAAGGCGAAAGTGGTCGATTGGAGCAGAGATACGATACCGAAGGCCTCGAGCTGAATGAGCTAATGGTGAGTAGACTAAGGGGAATGACAAACTGATGAGATTGTGGTAATTTAGACAGTAACAGGGAGGTAATGGGAAAGTAACAGGAAAGTAATAGGAGATGTTTTTGTGTAACCAGAGAGAGCAAAAGCCCATGAGTCAAACCCAAGGGGTTTTAGATGAGATTGTCTTACACTCCAGTCAGAGTAATTTAGGCTACGTGCAGGACAGGTCTGCATAAGATGACAATCTAAACTCTGTAATCAGGGTATTATTAGGGGCAGAGATTAAGAGTGATCACTAAGGTGTATGTAAAGAGTCGACTAGTTTGTCTGTTTGTGTATTTGTGTCAAATTAAGGTGTCAAAGAGTGACATATGTGTAAGGAAATTGAGAGAAAAGTCAAGGAGTCATATTATCTATCTAGGGAGACTGTTTGTACGAACCCAGAGGTAGACAGAGATTGTTGGTGAAATAAAAGGTTTTGAGCGACAATTGTTGGAGCGCACTCATATTTGTTTTCATAAAGATATTTTGTAAACACTGGTAAGTATTGACAGTCAATTGAGACTCGTCACAATGGGAGACATTATTTCTCTGATGTATTTATGTAAGATATTGCCAAAACACATGCCCAAGCTCAGACAGTATAGTGCGGAATAGGTGAAAGGCACGGCAGATAAGATGTTCATGCGGTATTGCAACACATGACCACATACTTACACGCTGCATACACAGGGAAGACATTGGAGAAAAGCTTAGCTATTTTAGAACTTTGGAAAATGTACCAGGAAGAGAGAGAGGATCCGCCAAAGGGGATATTATGGAAGACATAGGATTGTATCCGTTAAAGGAACTGAAAGCGGTGACTGGGTATAGTAATCCGCTATACGAACCGCCCGCTTATAGCAGTGACTGTAGTCCAGAGGAGACTAAGAGAAAAGAGGAGTTCTTTAAGATCTTGCGAAACAAGGAAGATAAAAGTGAGCATTTGAATGCATCAACAGACATAGAACGAGAGATTAAGAGATGGAAAGGAGCAAAGGATAAAACTGACGAGGAAACGCTCGTACAAAATGAATGAATGGGAGGACAGATATTACTCATGCTAGATGGGAAAAGCATTGAGGAAGTCAGGCAAAGGGAAGACCAAGACGAACAGGATAGAAAAGACAGGGAAGTAGAAAAGAGATTAAAAGAAGATGAGCATAAAAGGAAGAGCAGACAGCAGCGAGAACAGATGTATCAGGAGGAGCAACAAAAAAAGGAAGAAAGGGCAGAGGAGCAAAGGAAGTATGATAACAGACAGAGAGCAATAGAAGAACGGGATAGGCACGAAAGGAAAAGAGAAGAGGAGGAAGGCCAGAAATTAAGGGACAAAAGAATATACAGACAAAAAGAAGAGGAAGAAAGAAGAGCAGGGGTAAGAAGAGAAGAAATACGACAGGAAGAGGAAAAAGTTAGATGGGAAGCGAAAAAGCAAAGATAATTAGATGAAGAATTGGAACGAAAGAGAAGACAGCGGGAGAGTGATATTGACCGCATTCAAAAGGAGCTAATGGAGCCAAGCCCAGCAATACAATGGAGTAGTATAGAAGAGTTCCTCCCGTTACAGGGGGCAACATCATGGCCCTCTAATGAAACATTAGAAGAGAACTTCCACATAGGAAGCATCGGAGATAGGATAGGAGGTAGGGGGATCAAACACTGGTCTTCCAATCACAAAGCACTGAGAATAATCCATTCAGCTTCAAGCATAGAGCCTTACCTCTAAGCAGACTGACCTTAGATAAGGGTGAAGGAGACGAGAGTCACACTAATTGGGGACGAGATGTGTCAGACGAAGAAAGAGAATCCTTCCGTGGGGAAGAGGGACGAGGTGCATGTCTCCCCCGAAGGAAGCCTGCAGGTGGACAAGGAAATAAGATGGTCTGATATAGAGCAACCTAACGATAGGATGCCAGCTCCTATAGTATCTCCAGAGCGTCCCAGAAGATGATCGTATAGTGAGAAGGGAGATTCACCGCCATATGTAAGCAGGTTAAGATCATTGCCAGGAAGAAGGCCATCACAAACCATTGTCCCCACTATGCATAGGCAGACCATGGGAGCTGATTGCGGGGTAAGATTTACACAGTTTCCCTTATTGGAAAAAGGAGGAGCAAGACCACAGTATATTCCATGTCCACATATGGATAAGGATCATTTAAGGAGCAAACTCCCCAGTTTAACAGTGGGTGCGTGAAAATGGATTTATGAAATAGTGTCACGCTTACCTGAGCCTCTGCAGGAGCGATGGAGTCCACCGGGCCTTCCCTTGATTTCTACTTGCCCTCTACAGCTGAATGGGTTGTCTGCCAAGAAAGGGAACATTTTTAGAAGAGAGGAGATGAGTAGTCCAAAACCCCCATCCTTCTACCCAGTCCCCACTAACCACAAATGTTGCTCCCTCCCAACCAGGGGATGACTCACCTTTCTGTTTAGTTGGGCGAGCTCTCCATCCTGCTCTTCCAGCAGCACAATGTTTGGGGTCCGGCGGGAGTCGCTGGAGATGGCCGCTTGTAACGGCTATAGTTCAGGTATGCGTTAGTTCAGTTCGGGACCAGTTGCCTCACTGGTTGGTTTCCTTGTGCCAATGGTAAGTTCTGAGACCCAGTTAACTCACTGGGTTTGGTTTAACAGGTAAGTTCTGGTACCAGGTAAGTTCAGTTCCCCAGTTGCCTCACTGGGTTGCACAGAGTTCCTTGCGCTGCGTGCTTTGCAGCCTGAATGCAGTGAGAGTATTGAGGGAATGTTTTCTGAAACTAACTTTGTCTTTCTCTTTCTCTTCGTAGGTCCGCCCCAGGAGGTGTTGAAGTACTGGACAGAAGAAAGGAGCTAGAGGCAGGACCAACAGATGTTCCAGATGAAAAACCACACTCTGAAGGTGAGTGTCTGTAAGCGGTCTCAGAGCGGTACCTTAACGCGTTGCTGAAGGCGAAGCAAAGTTCCGACACTTGCCGGTCTTAATTACCTGTTCTTGTCTTTTCCTTTTACGTGCTGGTATGCTGTGTAGGCCGTGGATCGAGGGCGAAACAACTACGGAGGAGTTCACACAGGACTGCAGGTAAGCGGAGAAGTCCACATGGGACTGCTGGTAAGCGGAGAAGTCCACACACACTGCTGGTAAGTGGAGAAGTCCACACGGACTGGTGGTAAGCGGAGACGTCCACATGGACTGCAGGTAAGCAGAGAAGTCCACACGGACTGGTGGTAAGCGGAGAAGTCCACATGGACTGCAGGTAAGCGGAGGAGTCCACACGGACTGCAGGTAAGCGGAGAAGTCCGGGTAAGCGTGTGATACAGAATTCACACGAAGCCCGTGTTGATCCCTGGGCGTGGTTTATATAGGCAACCACGCCCAGAGACTAGACCACGCTGCTTGCTTCATGCTAGGAACCTTTGTCCATATTGGGGGAAGCAGGAAGTACCCTTAGCAGTGATTGGATGATGGGGTTTCACAGCTGACATACTCTGGGTTCTCAGAGCCTTAACCCATGTCACTCCTGATTGTCTCTTCCACCTATCCCTATGAGCAATACAGAAAGAGGGCCTCCAAGTATGCCTCTGGCCTGTAACCATGACAATTAGAAAAAATTAAAGGAGGAAATACCTTGGTAATCGGGGACATTAAGGGTTTCCTAGCAGTCATTCTTGGGGGAATAGCTGATGACATTTGGAAGAGAACAGGCTATTCAAGTGTGACAGCACAGAACACAGCACACAATGGAGCGCTGTGTAATAATTGTAGAGCAGATGTCTGGAGGGCTCCCAGAGTACAGTATCCTGACATATCAGACATGGGTGCAATCATGACATGTAAGATAAAAGAAGACAAGGATCCTCTTGCTTACATTCAGGATAAAAAGTTTGTGAAAAAACAGATCGACTACCCCTCTCTTTAAGTCCTGTATGGGTCACAGGTGAAGATGAAGGTTAACCTGTACAATTTGTTAGTAAGGTTATCGCCTTTTTGGGAAGAATTGCAAAAAAATGCTGCTAGGTACAAAAAATTCTATCTTTTTAATAGTCACAAGAATACCTAAAAACGTTACAAGCTTAACAAAACATAGCAAACTTAATACATTTTCAATTAAAACATTCAGTCATCATTCATCTATTCTAACAGGGGAATACTACAACTTAAACAGCTTTGTGCATAACAGTGAGTCAAAATATGCATTAGTGACAGGGGAAAAAACATTAGGTTTTCCCTTTAGCAGTCGACATATGGTTCGGCCCTTTGTAGTGTACCACCTCTGTCAACAGTGATCACTAAGGTAAATGTTGGGCCATCTTCAGGACAAATGGTTACTTTGTGGTAGATTATTCTTGTTCCCCATTAGGCACACTAGCAAATCTAAAAGGATAAATATACATATATTAATGTATAAGAATGAAATAGAAAAAGAGTTGCAATTCCCAACTGGATAGCATCAAGGCGATGGCTAGATTACACTGTTCTAGACACGCACACTAAACCCACCTATGGTCCATAGACTGAAGTTAGGACTATTGAGACTGGTCAGACTCTCGGATGTGGCCGGGTATTGCCATCTCTGGTCTTGGTTCCTATAATTAATTAGAAACGACCATTACTAAGTGTTATGTTACTTCTACTACAGGCTATTTATTAAGTGAACTAAATTGACTTACAGATTAGCAACTTCTGTGGCTTTGTTTTCAAGGTTGGTCTTTGTATTTCTGTATTTCACTTGGTACCATTCATTGGCAGGGCATGTACCGTTATTCTGGTGGTTATAGTGCTGCCTAAATCAAAGGAGAAAAAGAACTCGCTGTTGAATGGATATATTACAGCATGTTAGAATAGTCATCATTCTTTTATGACTTTATTGTTGCTGTGTTTATTTAAACATGGACTGTGGGCCGCAGGCTGTTTGCAAGTAATGAAAGCCTGTGCTATAATATAGTCGGCTTTATTCTTTTATGACTTTATTGTTGCTGCATTTATTTAAACATGGACTGTGGGCCGCAGGCTGTTTGCAATTAATGAAAGCCTGTGCTATAATATAGTCGGCTTACAAAGCGCCTTTTGCATTATTGCTTGTGAAACTCTAAAGGATATTGCCCAAAGATGCATGACATGGCTATGGTTCATTTTTCTATTTTCTATAATTATTTTAAATGTACTACTGTCACGAATTATAAAGATAGACAATGTGCAAGCATTTGGCCCCGTGTTCACCGCCTTGCAAACTGCAGCTTGACTTTTGCATGTTTATTTAAAATGCACGTGTTTCTATGACCTGTTGTAATCAGTGCCGTTCGTGTCAGATTTTACGAGCAAGCTTATCAGTCATTGTGATCACTGTGTCATGCTGACAGTGCGGTTAAGGCTTGTATAATTTAAAACTCTGAATTCATTGAAGCTGTTCTAACGCTTACCTTGATCTGTGTTGTTTATGTCCGAGTGAAAGCTGGAAGTCTGCAAGAGCGGCAAGAGCTCGTTCTGCAGAGTAATGGTGTGTTTTTGAATCGAGTCACGTGATAAGAGACCCGTATTTACCTCACATTTGTAGCCTTTGGAACGTGACTATAAGGCTGCTGGAACTTGTAGTCAAGGGCCAAAAAAGGCCATGTTTTGTATTATTGCAAATCAAATGCCGGCCGTATGAATGACACCTTTTGTAATATTGCACCTGGTAATGTGATATACTCAAGTGATTTATAACAGCTACTGGCATCATATATTAGAAAGCGCCTTTGTATTATCCGGTTGTGCCGCAATTATATTGGGTAATTTTGCACTTGCATGGCCCCCTTTCTTTTCTCCGTTTAATTCCAAAAAATAACACCTATAGATAGTGTTATCGGTATTGCAATAGTGTGTGGGGAAAAGCAGTGTTTCTATGTGTTGGTGGTCTGTTTAGTGTTACTGTGTTAAAGATCGCCCACTCCTTTTGTTATGCAGAACGCAGCCTGGCCTTCATTATCTAGCATTTGATGTGTCCACGGGCCATTGTTTTTTGGCGCCCTAGCGATATTTGTATGAGGGGAGATGTACTCTATCCTTCCTAGATTGTAGCTGAGAGTCGTCATGCACTATAGGTTGTGCTATAATTTGTTACGTGGCAGTCATGGGGTCCTATTTATACGAGTTTTGCTCAAGAGTAAGGGATCTTGATACTGGACAGCTAATTCTAGCAAGCACCCTTTTTAAAAAGGGAGCCTTCAGATATAACCACCCATCAACAAGTTAAATAGGGGTGGCTTCAAAGGAATGCATTCCATTCTATGGCAATGTTCAGGCCATATTTAACCGTATCTAAATTGTGAATCCATTTCTGCTCGCATCTTGTGAGCTCAAGATCCATATTACCTCCTCTGGGGGAGGGTTTGATGACCTGTATGACACACCATAGTAGATCTGTGCATTTATGTTGTTGTTGAATGTAATGGGCCACTAAGGGTTTATTGTCAATTTCATTCCGAATACAAGATTTGTGTTCGCAGATTCTTTGACGTACCTGTCGTTTGGTCTTCCCTATATATACTAGGTCACAAGGGCATTTTATGGCATATACAGCCCATTTGGTAAGGCAGTTGGTAAATGTCTTTAGCTGTACTAGGGTGTTGCGCAATTGGATACTTTTCATAGTGGTGGTCTGTGCACAGACTGAACATTTTCCACAGCGGTGATGCCCCACAACTGGTGGTAGGCCCCAGAGTTGTGTCTGGGTAATCACAGGCTTGGGCGCAACAGGGTAAGTGTGAACCAAGGTATCTTTGATGTTACATTGTCTTTTGAAGGCAAAACGAGGCATAAGGGGATTAAAATCTTCAGTTTTGATCATGTGCCAGTGTTTTTTAATGATCTTTCTGAGATGGTTACTAATAGGACTATATGTGCTGACACATGTTATTTTTTCCTCTTCCTTACGCCGGTGCATGGACTCTAGGCAAGTCATCCTATTACTATGCAATGCTCTTTTATATGCCCGGTGGATTGTCTTTTTCGGATAGCCTCTATCTTGTAATCTTTTTTGTAAACATTTTCCATGTTTTTTGTACGTTTCAACTTGTGTGCAGTTTCTGCGAATCCGCAGAAACTGCCCGTAGGGAAGTCCTTCTTTTAAACTCAGCGGATGAAAGCTGTGATAACTGAGCAATGTGTTTTTGTCTGTGGGCTTCCTGTATAAGATTGTTTCTATACTTCCCGTCTCAGTTTTTTGTATTTGAAGGTCCAGGAACGGTATGGTATGCAGGTCAGTATGTATTGTGAACTGTATATTAGAGTTTTGCGCATTTAACCATTCATGGAACTTTGTCAAGTTGTCAAATGTGTCGCTCCAGATCATATAAATGTCGTCAATGTACCGTAGCCATGTCATAATCGATGCAGAGAAAGGGTTAGAAGAATCAAAAATACATTGTTCTTCAAGGTCATCCATATATAAGTTTGCCAAATCTGGAGCAAAAGTTGCTCCCATGCTTGTGCCTTTGAGTTGGTTGTAAAAACGTCCGTTATATAGAAAAAAATTCTCTGTTAGAGCGAGTCTAATGCATTCTAAAATGAATGCAGTGGGGACACTATTAAGTGTTCTAGTACGTCTGTCTAAGTATTTTGCCATCACCTTCAGGCAATCCTGTTGTGGGATGCTGGTGTAGAGACTAACCACATCAAAGGTCACCAAGATGTCTGATGGACTGAGTTGAAAAGTCTCCAATTTTTTTAACATACTGGTAGTGTCTTTGACATATGATTTCATTTGGGACACAAAGGGTCTTAAGAACCAATCTGAATAGACTGAAAGCGGCTCGAGAATAGAATTAATCGCCGCTACAATAGGTCTACCGGGGGGTGTTTTTTCATTTTTATGAATTTTTGGAAGGATGTAAAAAGCCGGAATGGTAGGTTGTGTGTTGACCAAAAAGTCTTTTTCTTCCGGCTCTATCCATCCTTCATCCATTGCATGTTTCATGAGGCTACTTATCTCATCTTGGAGCCTTGGTGTGGGGTCTTGCGCCAGTTCCCTATATGCAGTTTTATCATTGAGATGTTTCATTGCTTCTGTTTCGTATGCTTCTTTGCCCCATAGCACTATTCCGCCCCCTTTGTCTGCGGGCTTGATTATAAATAAGTCGTTGGACTGTAAAGATTTTAGAGCCTCTCTCTCAGCCTTTGTGAGATTGTCTCTCGAGTTGTTTTTGGTTTTTATCATACTTTGAATTTCGTGAGACATTCTTTGTTCAAACGCTAGTATCGCTGGACTGACCATTGCGTTTGTAGGTGTAAACTTGGAGGGTGGTTTTAGACCTGTAATGGACGGTTCTTTTCTCGATGGTGTCGAGTTCCTAAAAAAATATTTTAGGCGTATTGTTCTATAGAACTTTTGAAGTTCTATTTCTGTCTCAAAAGATTTTGCCTTAGTGGTAGGAACAAAAGACAAACCTTTAGAAAGGACACTGATTTCCGTGGAAGAAAGGGTGTGTGAAGTTAAATTGAAGATCGGTACTACCAAGTTGGGGGTGGGCCCTGCCAATTCCTGGTATTCATCCGGGGTGGTCCTGGATTCTTGTTGCGGCCGCGTTTGCCCCGGCCCCGAAAAAATTGGGGCGGGGGTCCTGCTTGGCTAGTATCTGAACCGCTACTTGAGGAGGCATTTGAGGAGTTGGAAAAATTGACAAATTGTTTGTTCCTATTGCCTGCATTGTATGTTCGACCTTGGTTGGCCTTCTGTAGGTCTTCATAATAACTTTCTACAAGATAAGGGTATGTTTTTGTCTCCTTATATTGTTCAACGTCTTTCTTCAACTTCCAAATTTTTTTGTCTAGAGTTAATTTTTTGAATTTACTTATTTCATCTTCAATCTTTTCTAAAGTTTCTTTAATATCTTTGATGGTTTTGTCTCGTTTGATTTTGTCTTCTAAAGCTGCAATTTCTATTTTTTGTAGGTCTGCTTCTTCTTCTGCCGTATCTATGATTAGTATCAATAGATCTCTTGAACACTTATTGCTTACTCCACTGAACTTGCTTTTAAACTTTGAGTTATTCGTGAATACTCTGGGGATGTTTCTGATTTGCAAGCCCTCTGGTATTGTGCCTGCTTTCAGATATGCCAGCATAAGTTGGCCATGGGACTCAGTACGTATCAATTTCTTCTTTTTTTGAGTCAAAAGATCTGCATCATTGGATTGTGATGTAGAAGCTGCCTTTTCAATATTGTCTCCTAATAGTGATGGCAGACTCAAAATTTTTTGATAGTATTCATCGGAAAAGGAAACCAAATTTCCACTGTCCATTTTAACGGTTCTCAAATCACTGATATACGTAACGGACACGATTAAACCCAACAACCAAGGGTTGTCCTAGGTAGGTATATATAAATGGGTAATCCCTATTTTTTGTTAACGGGGGGTCAAAACTGTAAGAAGGGATTTTCTATGGAGAAAAAGTTTGTGAAAAAACAGATCGACTACCCCTCTCTTTAAGTCCTGTATGGGTCACAGGTGAAGATGAAGGTTAACCTGTACAATTTGTTAGTAAGGTTATCGCCTTTTTGGGAAGAATTGCAAAAAAATGCTGCTAGGTACAAAAAATTCTATCTTTTTAATAGTCACAAGAATACCTAAAAACGTTACAAGCTTAACAAAACATAGCAAACTTAATACATTTTCAATTAAAACATTCAGTCATCATTCATCTATTCTAACAGGGGAATACTACAACTTAAACAGCTTTGTGCATAACAGTGAGTCAAAATATGCATTAGTGACAGGGGAAAAAACATTAGGTTTTCCCTTTAGCAGTCGACATATGTTTCGGCCCTTTGTAGTGTACCACCTCTGTCAACAGTGATCACTAAGGTAAATGTTGGGCCATCTTCAGGACAAATGGTTACTTTGTGGTAGATTATTCTTGTTCCCCATTAGGCACACTAGCAAATCTAAAAGGATAAATATACATATATTAATGTATAAGAATGAAATAGAAAAAGAGTTGCAATTCCCAACTGGATAGCATCAAGGCGATGGCTAGATTACACTGTTCTAGACACGCACACTAAACCCACCTATGGTCCATAGACTGAAGTTAGGACTATTGAGACTGGTCAGACTCTCGGATGTGGCCGGGTATTGCCATCTCTGGTCTTGGTTCCTATAATTAATTAGAAACGACCATTACTAAGTGTTATGTTACTTCTACTACAGGCTATTTATTAAGTGAACTAAATTGACTTACAGATTAGCAACTTCTGTGGCTTTGTTTTCAAGGTTGGTCTTTGTATTTCTGTATTTCACTTGGTACCATTCATTGGCAGGGCATGTACCGTTATTCTGGTGGTTATAGTGCTGCCTAAATCAAAGGAGAAAAAGAACTCGCTGTTGAATGGATATATTACAGCATGTTAGAATAGTCATCATTCTTTTATGACTTTATTGTTGCTGTGTTTATTTAAACATGGACTGTGGGCCGCAGGCTGTTTGCAAGTAATGAAAGCCTGTGCTATAATATAGTCGGCTTTATTCTTTTATGACTTTATTGTTGCTGCATTTATTTAAACATGGACTGTGGGCCGCAGGCTGTTTGCAATTAATGAAAGCCTGTGCTATAATATAGTCGGCTTACAAAGCGCCTTTTGCATTATTGCTTGTGAAACTCTAAAGGATATTGCCCAAAGATGCATGACATGGCTATGGTTCATTTTTCTATTTTCTATAATTATTTTAAATGTACTACTGTCACGAATTATAAAGATAGACAATGTGCAAGCATTTGGCCCCGTGTTCACCGCCTTGCAAACTGCAGCTTGACTTTTGCATGTTTATTTAAAATGCACGTGTTTCTATGACCTGTTGTAATCAGTGCCGTTCGTGTCAGATTTTACGAGCAAGCTTATCAGTCATTGTGATCACTGTGTCATGCTGACAGTGCGGTTAAGGCTTGTATAATTTAAAACTCTGAATTCATTGAAGCTGTTCTAACGCTTACCTTGATCTGTGTTGTTTATGTCCGAGTGAAAGCTGGAAGTCTGCAAGAGCGGCAAGAGCTCGTTCTGCAGAGTAATGGTGTGTTTTTGAATCGAGTCACGTGATAAGAGACCCGTATTTACCTCACATTTGTAGCCTTTGGAACGTGACTATAAGGCTGCTGGAACTTGTAGTCAAGGGCCAAAAAAGGCCATGTTTTGTATTATTGCAAATCAAATGCCGGCCGTATGAATGACACCTTTTGTAATATTGCACCTGGTAATGTGATATACTCAAGTGATTTATAACAGCTACTGGCATCATATATTAGAAAGCGCCTTTGTATTATCCGGTTGTGCCGCAATTATATTGGGTAATTTTGCACTTGCATGGCCCCCTTTCTTTTCTCCGTTTAATTCCAAAAAATAACACCTATAGATAGTGTTATCGGTATTGCAATAGTGTGTGGGGAAAAGCAGTGTTTCTATGTGTTGGTGGTCTGTTTAGTGTTACTGTGTTAAAGATCGCCCACTCCTTTTGTTATGCAGAACGCAGCCTGGCCTTCATTATCTAGCATTTGATGTGTCCACGGGCCATTGTTTTTTGGCGCCCTAGCGATATTTGTATGAGGGGAGATGTACTCTATCCTTCCTAGATTGTAGCTGAGAGTCGTCATGCACTATAGGTTGTGCTATAATTTGTTACGTGGCAGTCATGGGGTCCTATTTATACGAGTTTTGCTCAAGAGTAAGGGATCTTGATACTGGACAGCTAATTCTAGCAAGCACCCTTTTTAAAAAGGGAGCCTTCAGATATAACCACCCATCAACAAGTTAAATAGGGGTGGCTTCAAAGGAATGCATTCCATTCTATGGCAATGTTCAGGCCATATTTAACCGTATCTAAATTGTGAATCCATTTTATGCTAAAGGGAAAACCTAATGTTTTTTCCCCTGTCACTAATGCATATTTTGACTCACTGTTATGCACAAAGCTGTTTAAGTTGTAGTATTCCCCTGTTAGAATAGATGAATGATGACTGAATGTTTTAATTGAAAATGTATTAAGTTTGCTATGTTTTGTTAAGCTTGTAACGTTTTTAGGTATTCTTGTGACTATTAAAAAGATAGAATTTTTTGTACCTAGCAGCATTTTTTTGCAATTCTTCCCAAAAAGGCGATAACCTTACTAACAAATTGTACAGGTTAACCTTCATCTTCACCTGTGACCCATACAGGACTTAAAGAGAGGGGTAGTCGATCTGTTTTTTCACAAACTTTTTCTCCATAGAAAATCCCTTCTTACAGTTTTGACCCCCCGTTAACAAAAAATAGGGATTACCCATTTATATATACTTACATTCAGGATATTCAAGAGCGCTGGACTCTTGAAACACGCGAACCATGGGAAAAAATGGTGCCATTATTTTACCATATTTTATGTCAAGAGTTGCCTGAGCAAGTACAGAGGCGAGTCAATAAGCAAGTGGGAATGGAAGCAAAGCCCTGGGCAGAAATTCAATTGACAATAGTATATCACTGTTGGCTGATGCAGGTGAAAAACAAGAAGAGAGATGAGGCTAGGAAACTTGAGAAAGCTAAATTAGTCCAGAAAAAATTGACAAAATATGCCATAGAAGGGGCGGTATTGACAAGTGAAGAAGGGCTGGGGATACAGCAAGTAATAGGTAGATCGCAGGCGAATAATGAGAGCCCGATGGATCAAGGAGGGAATGGGTTTGTACCACGAGGTAGAGGCATGGGCTACAGAGGAAGGAGTGGATTCCAAAATAATTAAGGTGGGTTTCAGAAATTAAAGAATGAGAATCGGAATGCGTAAGGAGGGTTCAACCAAGGGGGCCTAGTTAGACGGGCTCCTCCTATACGTTGGACATGTGGGGTGACAGGGAACATTGCACTAGTATGCAGAAGCCAAGGGTATGTAAAGAATAGGCAATTCTCATGAGGGGGGGCAGCTTATCCTCCAGCATATAGCTTACAAGCTAGGGAAGGGTATGCCCAAGATCAGATGGTGAATCAGGCACAAGCGCAGCAATTGCAACAGGCACAGCAAGCACCATTGAATCCATTGCAAGGGCAGTCACAGCACGCCCCCATGCAGATACAGCAGAATGCACACACAGGACAATTATTAACACCTAGAATAGGGGGTGTAACTGTAGTGGGAGGAAATCCTTTCACAGGTACAGGGGTATGCATGTATCCACAATAGGACAGCTCACAGGGTGACTTGATGTGTTCAGTTCTATCAGTGACACCAGACCCCCAAGAGGAACCAAGGGTTGAAGTGACGATAGGAGGCAAATCTTTTTCTTTTCTAGAAGACACTGGGGAACGCCGAGCAGCACACACACGTCGAGACACTACCTAGAGATAGCGTTGAGACGCGCGGAGGCGCGGGGGCGTGGCCCATTTATAGAACGTGCCGTGTCCGACGTACAGGCTAGTACGGAACACGGCACTGGGCACGGCCATGTTGGAAGTATCAAGGAGCACACTCTCCATCTCGACCAGGACCAGGAAGACCAGAAGGGGCTATGTCCATGGTTCATGACACGAAGAGCCTTGGAGAAAAGGTATCCATTGAAAAGACCCTTTATGATGTATCCCCGTAAAGATGAGAGTCTCTTGGAGGAGATCCCCAAAGAGAAAGAGAGGCTGGTGACGTCACAAGAAATGAGCGTGACAAACTAAGAAGAGTGGCTGAAGAAGAGAATGCATAGACCCTATAGGAACTGATGGCGGAGTAAAGAATCGAGAAGACTTTCATATGCGGAATGAAGATTGCATGTGTGAAGAAGGACTGTAGAAAATGCAAGCCGTTTTTATAACTGTACAGATGCAGCAACGCAAGAAGACTAAGTAATCATAAGGCTGGCTATACGTAGTGAATAGACTGCAGGCGGTGTTGCCATTATGTAGAATTCTGGACATCGGTGTCACATAAGCTGAGATCCACGGAGAAAGAAGGATCGGGAAGGCTGTGTGCTGCAGAAAGAAAACCAGCTGAAGATTGAGAAGAGGCCTGAAATAGCTGTCTGCCTTGATACCAAGGATGGTGCAGCCAAGAACTGGTTATCTATCCTTGAAGAACAGTGGACGTGAGAAGCTGAATCAGCCCTTATTAAGGTGCAAGGAAAGAACACCATGAGTTCCAAGTTAATAATTCAAGACAATTAAATGCTGTAAAACAGGCCGAAATACGGTCTCTAGTCATGCAACCTGAGGATGAAAATAGGAGTTGATGTGCAGACCTGAGCTACGATATGGATGTGCTTATACTCCCTTTTATTCTCAGGATCAATGCTACTTTGCAAGGCCAAGTTCAAAGGCAATCTGAAGGACACACGGCATGAGTGATGAGAGATTGTTGGCTAATTGAGTGGGGAGACACAGTCAAGTCCACCCACAAGTACCTGGGGTACCAGCTTACGTGCTGCTAGTGAGCCAAATGTTCCAGAATGGCATAAGCGTGCCAACCAATTGTAGAAGGCCATATAACAGAGTGCCTTATAGTTTGAGAGCCAATGATTTACCATGTACTCAATAACTGATAAAGATGACTTACACTAGGGGTGGGCATAAACTGTCCACCTGACTGTAGAGACCCAATCACAATCCAATCCCTTATAGAAAGTATACCTAGATGTTACCCTTGAGCCAACCACAATCCCACGTAGGTTTTCTTAGTTTGCCACGTAGTATGACGTCACATATGATGAGTTTTTGTTATAAAAGAAGTGTTTTTTATTAAATGCGTTGAGACTGTGCTGTGCACCATCCGTTGATGTCCGTTGTAACTCTCTGTTTTAAACAATTGAAAATAAAACAGTGAGAGAGACATTTTGTCAACTTCTTGTGTCGGTTCTATTATTTAGTGTCAGAGTAATTCTGCATTCCCATCCTTGTATGACGTGTTGCTGATTTAAAAGGACCCCTCGTGGGTTCACTTGGTAGCATGTCGGATGGTTGGAAATAAGACCCATCGACCTGTAGACTCTAGAGCTTCAGACGATCGGACACCCTCTGCCATCTAGCCGAAGATCATGGGTTTCCTGTGGAGAGCGACCGAATAGAAATCTTGCAAGAAAATCGAGATAGTGGGCACAGGCGCTTTGCGGACGGAAGGCGAAAGTGGTCGATTGGAACAGAGATACGATACCGAAGGCCTCGAGCTGAATGAGCTAATGGTGAGTAGGCTAAGGGGAATGACAAACTGATGAGATTGTGGTAATTTAGACAGTAACAGGGAGGTAATGGGAAAGTAACAGGAAAGTAATAGGAGATGTTTTTGTGTAACCAGAGAGAGCAAAAGCCCATGAGTCATAACCCAAGGGGTTTTAGATGAGATTGTCTTACACTCCAGTCAGAGTAATTTAGGCTACGTGCAGGACAGGTCTGCATAAGATGACAATCTAAACTCTGTAATCAGGGTATTATTAGGGGCAGAGATTAAGAGTGATCACTAAGGTGTATGTAAAGAGTCGACTAGTTTGTCTGTTTGTGTATTTGTGTCAAATTAAGGTGTCAAAGAGTGACATATGTGTAAGGAAATTGAGAGAAAAGTCAAGGAGTCATATTATCTATCTAGGGAGACTGTTTGTACGAACCCAGAGGTAGACAGAGATTGTTGGTGAAATAAAAGGTTTTGAGCGACAATTGTTGGAGCGCACTCATATTTGTTTTCATAAAGATATTTTGTAAACACTGGTAAGTATTGACAGTCAATTGAGACTCGTCACAATGGGAGACATTATTTCTCTGATGTATTTATGTAAGATATTGCCAAAACACATGCCCAAGCTCAGACAGTATAGTGCGGAATAGGTGAAAGGCACGGCAGATAAGATGTTCATGCGGTATTGCAACACATGACCACATACTTACACGCTGCATACACAGGGAAGACATTGGAGAAAAGCTTAGCTATTTTAGAACTTTGGAAAATGTACCAGGAAGAGAGAGAGGATCCGCCAAAGGGGATATTATGGAAGACATAGGATTGTATCCGTTAAAGGAACTGAAAGCGGTGACTGGGTATAGTAATCCGCTATACGAACCGCCCGCTTATAGCAGTGACTGTAGTCCAGAGGAGACTAAGAGAAAAGAGGAGTTCTTTAAGATCTTGCAAAACAAGGAAGATAAAAGTGAGCATTTGAATGCATCAACAGACATAGAACGAGAGATTAAGAGATGGAAAGGAGCAAAGGATAAAACTGACGAGGAAACGCTCGTACAAAATGAATGAATGGGAGGACAGATATTACTCATGCTAGATGGGAAAAGCATTGAGGAAGTCAGGCAAAGGGAAGACCAAGACGAACAGGATAGAAAATACAGGGAAGTAGAAAAGAGATTAAAAGAAGATGAGCATAAAAGGAAGAGCAGACAGCAGCGAGAACAGATGTATCAGGAGGAGCAACAAAAAAAGGAAGAAAGGGCAGAGGAGCAAAGGAAGTATGATAACAGACAGAGAGCAATAGAAGAACGGGATAGGCACGAAAGGAAAAGAGAAGAGGAGGAAGGCCAGAAATTAAGGGACAAAAGAATATACAGACAAAAAGAAGAGGAAGAAAGAAGAGCAGGGGTAAGAAGAGAAGAAATACGACAGGAAGAGGAAAAAGTTAGATGGGAAGCGAAAAAGCAAAGATAATTAGATGAAGAATTGGAACGAAAGAGAAGACAGCGGGAGAGTGATATTGACCGCATTCAAAAGGAGCTAATGGAGCCAAGCCCAGCAATACAATGGAGTAGTATAGAAGAGTTCCTCCCGTTACAGGGGGCAACATCATGGCCCTCCAATGAAACATTAGAAGAGAATTTCCACATAGGAAGCATCGGAGATAGGATAGGAGGTAGGGGGATCAAACACTGGTCTTCCAATCACAAAGCACTGAGAATAATCCATTCAGCTTCAAGCATAGAGCCTTACCTCTAAGCAGACTGACCTTAGATAAGGGTGAAGGAGACGAGAGTCACACTAATTGGGGACGAGATGTGTCAGACGAAGAAAGAGAATCCTTCCGTGGGGAAGAGGGACGAGGTGCATGTCTCCCCCCGAAGGAAGCCTGCAGGTGGACAAGGAAATAAGATGGTCTGATATAGAGCAACCTAACGATAGGATGCCAGATCCTATAGTATCTCCAGAGCGTCCCAGAAGATGATCGTATAGTGAGAAGGGAGATTCACCGCCATATGTAAGCAGGTTAAGATCATTGCCAGGAAGAAGGCCATCACAAACCATTGTCCCCACTATGCATAGGCAGACCATGGGAGCTGATTGCGGGGTAAGATTTACACAGTTTCCCTTATTGGAAAAAGGAGGAGCAAGACCACAGTATATTCCATGTCCACATATGGATAAGGATCATTTAAGGAGCAAACTCCCCAGTTTAACAGTGGGTGCGTGAAAATGGATTTATGAAATAGTGTCACGCTTACCTGAGCCTCTGCAGGAGCGATGGAGTCCACCGGGCCTTCCCTTGATTTCTACTTGCCCTCTACAGCTGAATGGGTTGTCTGCCAAGAAAGGGAACATTTTTAGAAGAGAGGAGATGAGTAGTCCAAAACCCCCATCCTTCTACCCAGTCCCCACTAACCACAAATGTTGCTCCCTCCCAACCAGGGGATGACTCACCTTTCTGTTTAGTTGGGCGAGCTCTCCATCCTGCTCTTCCAGCAGCACAATGTTTGGGGTCCGGCGGGAGTCGCTGGAGATGGCCGCTTGTAACGGCTATAGTTCAGGTATGCGTTAGTTCAGTTCGGGACCAGTTGCCTCACTGGTTGGTTTCCTTGTGCCAATGGTAAGTTCTGAGACCCAGTTAACTCACTGGGTTTGGTTTAACAGGTAAGTTCTGGTACCAGGTAAGTTCAGTTCCCCAGTTGCCTCACTGGGTTGCACAGAGTTCCTTGCGCTGCGTGCTTTGCAGCCTGAATGCAGTGAGAGTATTGAGGGAATGTTTTCTGAAACTAACTTTGTCTTTCTCTTTCTCTTCGTAGGTCCGCCCCAGGAGGTGTTGAAGTACTGGACAGAAGAAAGGAGCTAGAGGCAGGACCAACAGATGTTCCAGATGAAAAACCACACTCTGAAGGTGAGTGTCTGTAAGCGGTCTCAGAGCGGTACCTTAACGCGTTGCTGAAGGCGAAGCAAAGTTCCGACACTTGCCGGTCTTAATTACCTGTTCTTGTCTTTTCCTTTTACGTGCTGGTATGCTGTGTAGGCCGTGGATCGAGGGCGAAACAACTACGGAGGAGTTCACACAGGACTGCAGGTAAGCGGAGAAGTCCACATGGGACTGCTGGTAAGCGGAGAAGTCCACACACACTGCTGGTAAGTGGAGAAGTCCACACGGACTGGTGGTAAGCGGAGACGTCCACATGGACTGCAGGTAAGCAGAGAAGTCCACACGGACTGGTGGTAAGCGGAGAAGTCCACATGGACTGCAGGTAAGCGGAGGAGTCCACACGGACTGCAGGTAAGCGGAGAAGTCCGGGTAAGCGTGTGATACAGAATTCACACGAAGCCCGTGTTGATCCCTGGGCGTGGTTTATATAGGCAACCACGCCCAGAGACTAGACCACGCTGCTTGCTTCATGCTAGGAACCTTTGTCCATATTGGGGGAAGCAGGAAGTACCCTTAGCAGTGATTGGATGATGGGGTTTCACAGCTGACATACTCTGGGTTCTCAGAGCCTTAACCCATGTCACTCCTGATTGTCTCTTCCACCTATCCCTATGAGCAATACAGAAAGAGGGCCTCCAAGTATGCCTCTGGCCTGTAACCATGACAATTAGAAAAAATTAAAGGAGGAAATACCTTGGTAATCGGGGACATTAAGGGTTTCCTAGCAGTCATTCTTGGGGGAATAGCTGATGACATTTGGAAGAGAACAGGCTATTCAAGTGTGACAGCACAGAACACAGCACACAATGGAGCGCTGTGTAATAATTGTAGAGCAGATGTCTGGAGGGCTCCCAGAGTACAGTATCCTGACATATCAGACATGGGTGCAATCATGACATGTAAGATAAAAGAAGACAAGGATCCTCTTGCTTACATTCAGGATATTCAAGAGCGCTGGACTCTTGAAACACGCGAACCATGGGAAAAAATGGTGCCATTATTTTACCATATTTTATGTCAAGAGTTGCCTGAGCAAGTACAGAGGCGAGTCAATAAGCAAGTGGGAATGGAAGCAAAGCCCTGGGCAGAAATTCAATTGACAATAGTATATCACTGTTGGCTGATGCAGGTGAAAAACAAGAAGAGAGATGAGGCTAGGAAACTTGAGAAAGCTAAATTAGTCCAGAAAAAAATGACAAAATATGCCATAGAAGGGGCGGTATTGACAAGTGAAGAAGGGCTGGGGATACAGCAAGTAATAGGTAGATCGCAGGCGAATAATGAGAGCCCGATGGATCAAGGAGGGAATGGGTTTGTACCACGAGGTAGAGGCATGGGCTACAGAGGAAGGAGTGGATTCCAAAATAATTAAGGTGGGTTTCAGAAATTAAAGAATGAGAATCGGAATGCGTAAGGAGGGTTCAACCAAGGGGGCCTAGTTAGACGGGCTCCTCCTATACGTTGGACATGTGGGGTGACAGGGAACATTGCACTAGTATGCAGAAGCCAAGGGTATGTAAAGAATAGGCAATTCTCATGAGGGGGGGCAGCTTATCCTCCAGCATATAGCTTACAAGCTAGGGAAGGGTATGCCCAAGATCAGATGGTGAATCAGGCACAAGCGCAGCAATTGCAACAGGCACAGCAAGCACCATTGAATCCATTGCAAGGGCAGTCACAGCACGCCCCCATGCAGATACAGCAGAATGCACACACAGGACAATTATTAACACCTAGAATAGGGGGTGTAACTGTAGTGGGAGGAAATCCTTTCACAGGTACAGGGGTATGCATGTATCCACAATAGGACAGCTCACAGGGTGACTTGATGTGTTCAGTTCTATCAGTGACACCAGACCCCCAAGAGGAACCAAGGGTTGAAGTGACGATAGGAGGCAAATCTTTTTCTTTTCTAGAAGACACTGGGGTTACTCGTTGATGTATATGAGAGGGAAAATGTCCAATGTCGGGAATTGCCATGAATGCTCAAGGGTTCTCTGGAGCTATGAGATGAGTTCCTTTTACTGATGAATTACCAGTCTCTATAGAAGAGTGTGACATGTCTGTTCCATTGTTGTATTCACGACAGACACCAGTTAACATTTTGGGAAGAGACTTAATGACAATGCTTAACATGACGATTTATTTTACTGACAAAGGGATAGTGTTTTTTTCCACTCCTGGGATACATTATATGAATGTGGGCAAATTTATGTTGGCATTCACAGGGCAAGTGGCTCAGTGAGGTGTACCGATGGAGCCAGAGGTTTTCCTTTATGGGGTGAGCATTCTGTTGACATAGCTACCTGGCTTAGTGGGAAGTACTATGAGAATACCTGAAAAATTCTTGTTCAGACCACAGATACCAATGGACGAAGAGGGGGATAGACCATCCCTATAGAATTAGATGCAGCCATAGTATGAGGGGAAATAGCAATGCTCGAAGGAACAGATGACGAGGGTAGACCGTGGAGAACAGTGATTGCCATTGGGGAAGGGTGTAGATTGACTGACGTCACTGACGATGACATGTTTAGAGATGATCCATCAGACAATGAAGTAATGTTCTCTATGAGCATTACATATTGGATTAGAATAGAGAAAAGGGAGATCCCACAGCGAATGGTGATAATGCGGCAGCACCCAGCATTTTTTGATGAAGATTTGTAAAAGGCGCCAAGCGTCTTATGAACTGCAGGCCCTTATGACGTAGGCCCATTAAAAGGGATAGGGGAAGTTTGATAATATTGAAGCCAGGAGCGATTTTACCTCGAGCAAGAGTGTACCCACTATCTTAAGAGGCCGACGAGGCTATTTTTAAGACTATTTCAGCACTGATAGCACAAGGTATTCTGGTACCGTTAGAATCATTGTGCAACAATTTAGTGTACCCTGTGAAAAAATCAAAGGGCAGGTCGTGGAGATTTATGCAAGACATGAGACTGATTAACCAGATTGTAGAGGCAGAGTTTCCTTTAGTTCCTAATCCTGCGACGATACTATGCAGTATCCCAGTAGAAGCACAATATTTCATGGTGATCGATTTGAAAAGTGCATCTTTTCTAAATCCTGTTGCACAAGGACAAGACTCGATTTTATTTACGTTCCGCCAAATCTGTCTGAAACATACTAGGCTGCTTCAAGGTTACTGTGAGTCCCCATCGATCTTTAACAGAGTCCTGCAGATGGACCTAGGGAATATTGATTTGAAGATCAAATCCAGCGATACAAATTGTCAGTTGTAAAATAGTGAACCCTGCCACCTTTGTAGCTGATCCAGAGGGTGAGCATGTGCATGACTGTGTAAATTATATAGAGTTTTATGATGATAAAGGAAAGGAAAACGCGCAAAGGAAAACGCGCTGTCAGGAGGGAAGATTCTGGCTGATGATCTGCATTTCGTATCCCCCATTCCATTGAATGCTTTGTTTGTGCATGTTAGACTAAAGTCGGTAAAAAGGGACCAAAAAAAAGAAGAGAAAAGAAAAGAAAAAAAAATCAAGTTGCTGTTTGCCTTTATTCCACCCGGGCAAGCTGAGCACCTCCAAGTGTTGCATTTTCTGACGCAATTCTAATCTTTTTCACTGTTTGTCCACATTGATGCACATCTCTGTGCTGGGCTTTCAAGATGGCTGCATGCTTTTACGGGCCTGCTATCCACCCTCATGGTTTAGCCTTTGCTGGTCCGTGATTGGCTGCCTGAAGTGCTATTTGCATGGACATCCCTCTTTAATTTCACCCACCAGCTGATCCTCATTACCGATACTCTGCAGTGCCTGCAGCACGCTCGCCAGCTTCTCAGCCCCAGCATGAGCTAAGAGTCTGCGGTGGCTGATGATCTGCATTTCGCTTCCCCAATTCCGTCGGATGCTTTGTTTGTGCACGTTAGACTGAAGTTGGAAAAAAGGGACCAAAAAAAAGAAGAGAAAAGAAAATAAGAATTGCTAAAAGTGACCATCAAGTTTCTGTTTGCCTTTATTGCACCTGGGCAAACTGAGCACCTGTAAGTGTTGCATTTTCTGACGCATTTCTAATCTTTTTCACTGTTTGTCCACATTGATGCACATCTCTGTGCTGGGCTTTCAAGATGGCTGCACGCTTTTCGTGCCTGCTATCCACCCTCGTAGTTTAGCCTTTGCTGTTCAGTGATTGGCTGCCTGAAGTGCAATTTGCATGGACATCTCTCTTTGTTTTCACCCACCAGCTGATCCTCATTACCAATCCTCTCCCGTGCCTGCAGCACGCTCGCCAGCTTCTCAGCCCCAGCATGAGGTAAGAGCCTCCTCTGGCTGATGATCTGCATTTCGCATCCCCCATTTCATTGGATGTTTTGTGTACGTTAGACCGAAGTCGGAAAAAAGGGGGAAAAAAAATGAAGAGAAAAAAAAAACTGACCATCAAGTTGCTGTTTGCCTTTATTCCACCTGGGCAAGCTGAGCACCTGCAAGTGTTGCGTTTTCTGCTGCATTTCTAATCTTTTTCACTGTTTGTCCACATTGATGCACATCTCTGTGCTGGGCTTTCAAGATGGCTGTGCGCTTTTCAGGCCTGCTATCCACCCTTGTGGTTTAGCCTTTGCTGTTCTGTGATTAGCTGCCTGAAGCCTTTCTGCCAATCACCGAGACCGGAGGCGGTGAGCCGGGCCAGCAAATCAAAGGCCCATTTCTAAGGCTCCTCTCTGCTCCCAGTCTGCTACCGGAATACTACATGAATCCACTACTGCTTCCTGACCCTCCCTGGGGCTTCCAGCTCACTCAGCTATGAAACTGGACTACCAAGACTCTCCTACTTCCCTCTCTATGTGCTAGGTCCCTCCTTCTGTTACCCTTCCTCCTCCCTTTATCTTCCTTCACTCTCCCTTCAGCCTGCTCCAACTGGTCTCCATGTTATGCTCTCTAATTCTCTCATTTCAGCTCCCACCTCTAATTTTACCACATTTATTTTACATATGGTGCCTTGACATCTGCCTTTGAAAGTCAAATTTGGTGTGTATTAGAAAGTCACATTTTGGGTGTGTTCTTGAAAGTCAAATTTGGGTGTGTTTTAGTAAGTCAAATTTGGTTGTGTTTTAGAAAGTCAAATTTGGGTGTGTTTTTTGAAAGTCAAATTTGGGTGTGGTTTTCATTTACTTTGGCCCTAAATTGTAACCTGCTAGCCCAGTGACTGTTCTTTACCACTGCACTTGTATATTTCTCCTATTGCTTCCTCTCTCTACCTGCTCATGGCGTTATCTGTCTCTCCCATCAACTCTAACTGTTTCTCTATCAACTATCCTTCACTTCTCACTAAGTCTGGAAAGAAGACATTTAAAAAGGATATCTTGGCCTCCAACCCAGGTCTCCCCATTGCTAATGCCTATTCCAGCGCCTCTGCCAGACAAATCCTCACTGACATCCTCTTTGTCGTTCCTTCACCAGATCACTGGACCCCTCATATGATCTCTGTGCTCTGTCCTGTCTCCTCCTCTCACCCGCTGGGAAATCCTCATGTATTGCTTTGACTCCTCCAGAGTCATCATCAATGTCTACCCTAATGGCACTGTTATGGTGCAAGGCCCTCAGGCCAATCTCCTCCTCTTTGATAGGCATTTCCCTCACCACATCAACTTCCTCTCATCTCCAGCTGTCCCTTATTCTCCTCCCTTGGCTACCTTGCCCTCTTTTCCCTCCTCTCCTGACCCACCTCAAGTTCCCTCCACACCTATGCAGGGCGAACCTCTTATTTGTACCCCTCCCCGGAAGGTCTTTAAGGCTGGCAACCTTCTTCACCTTGACACTCTCAACTCTCGCTTTGCTGTCAAACACTCTTCTGACATCTGTCACCTCCTTGAAGAACTTGACCTTGATGTCCTCGGTCTTAGCGAGACATGGTTCACGGCCAGCTCTGTCACGAGATTTGACACTCTCCTCCCTGACAGCTACAAGATCCTCGCTGCCCAGACTGGAGGGGGTGTAGCCCTTATCTTCCCTGAGTGGATTCCTGCCTCTATCATTCCCACTCAGACTTACTCCTCTTTCGAATGCCTTGTCTCTCTCTCTCTCTCCTAACCACTCGTTTACTGTTGCTACTCTGTACCGGCCCCCTGGTCAAATCACCCCTTTTGTCTCCGAGTGGGCAGACCTATCCTCCTCCCTCATGGCTTCAACCACTCAACTCCTTTCCTTGGTGACCTCAACATCCATCTTGATTCTCCCTGTTCTTCATCTGCGCTCTTTCGTGACCTCTGCGACTCACCCTCCCTCTCTATCCTCCCCTCTGGTCTGGCTCACACACTTCATGTCTTGATCTCCTCCGGCCTCCCCCTCTCTATTCCCATCACCACTCCTCTCTCCTGGAGTGATCACTGCCTCCTCTCTTCCCATCTTTTGATCTCCTCCCCTCAAGCCAAGCCTACCCCAAGATTGCCACCCACCTTCTCGGACATCCAGCCCATGAAGCGTGTGTCAGTCGAGGCTTTCCCTATCACTTTCTCCCCATCCCTTGACCCCTGGCGGACTCACACCCTTGCACAGCCCTGTCCTTGCTTTACTCCTCTATTTCTTCTACTCTTGATGCTCTTGCCCCTGTCATGAGGATCCGTTTGAAGTCCAAAGCCAAGTGAAACTCTTGGTATGACTCTGACCTAGCTACACTCAAATGTAAGTGTACGGTGGCTGAGAGGAAATGGAGGGCTTCTTGCTCATCTTCTGACAAACTGGCTTGCCGCCTACTCCAAAGGCAATACCGACTCTCTGTCCGCTTCAAGAAGAGAGCCCACATTCAAACCGATGTCTCTGCAGCATTTAACAACTCGGCCGAACTCTTTAAAATCTGTAAGGAGCTTGGCAACCCTGCTAAAGTCGCCACCCCTCCTCTCGCCTTCCAGCCTCTTTGCAATACCCTCACCTCTCACTTTATCTCTAAAACCCATGACACCTGTCCACCCCCTCCTCCGCTCCTCCTCCTCCTCCCCATCTCCTTCTCTGCTTACTGACCCTCCTTCAGCTACCCCCTCTCTCTTTCTCCTCCTTTCCTCTTTTCTCCCCTAATGAGGACGCTAGAGAAGTCTGATCTATGAAAGCCTCATCAAAACAGGTCCATCCCTGTTACTCTAAAACCATTAAGGACCACATTGATACCCTCGCTCTGGCCCTTGCCAATTACTGCAAAACATCTCCTTTGCCTCTAGATCTTTCCCCTCCCCTCTGAAGCACTCCCTTGTGCATCCTCTCCTCAAGAAACCCACAGGTGATCCTTCTTGTCCAGCTAACTATCGCCCAATCTCAGTACACCCTTTCTGGGTAAACTGCTGGAAAAGCTGGCCATCTCTCAGCATAACCTTCATTCTGATTCTGTTGGCTCTCTCCACGACCACCAATCTGGCTTCAGAGCTGCCAGAAGCACAGAAACTGCTCTCTTGAACATCTGTGAAGACCTGCTCTACAACCTTGACCCTAACATGTCCTTTGTCCTCATCCTACTTGATCTCTCCTCTGCTTTCGACAGGGTCAACCATACCACCCGGCTCAACTGTCTCCGTTGCAACCTGGGCATCACCGATCAGGTTCTGGCCTGGCTGAACTCTTTCCTCTCTGATCGACCCTCCCAGGTACAACTTGGGTCCTTCCTTTCTTCTATCTCCCTCTCTACTTGTGGTGTTCCCCCAGGGGTCTAACCTCTCGCCCTGGCTTTTCAACCAATACCTGGCAACTCGCACCTACTGCATTTCCATTTTCTGCTCAAATTTCCAGTGCTATGCTGATGCCACCCAACTCATTTTCATGCTTCCTTCAGCCACCTCCGCTCCTTCCCTCATCTCTGATGGCCTAATCACCATTCTAAATTGTTGTGCCGCCAATGATCTTTGTCTAAATGCCAACAAGAGTGAGATCCTCCTCATTGGCGCACCTTCACCATTCTTTCCCCTCACTCTCTGGCCGGCCTCCCTTGGTCCTCTTCCTAACCCCACCTGCGAGGCTAAGAACCTCGGGGTCATCTTTGATTCGACACTGTCCTTCTCCTCACACATCTGTGACGTTTCTAAAAAATCAAACTTCTTACTGCACCTCCTCAGAGGTACTCTGCCTTTCCTCTCCCTTCCTCAGAAGCTCACTGTCTCCCAATCTCTGGTTCGCTCCAGATTGGACTACTGTAACAGCCTCTTTCTAAATCTACCTGCCTCCACTCTCCGCCCTTTACAACTAATCCAGAACAGGACTGTGAGACTTGTCCTTGGCCTCAAGCCCTGGGATTGTATCGCTCCAGCTCTGAAATCCCCCCATTGGCTACCAGTGGATGCAAGGATTACATTTAAAACCCTCTGCATTGTCCACAAGGCTTTCTGGGGCCTGGGTCCAAAATACCTTCAACTGTCCCTCCATAAATATCTCCCCTCTCAAGCCCTTTGCTCCTCTACCTCTAACTCCCTCAGGGTCAGTCGTTTTTCAAAGAAATGTACCGGGGTAGATCTCTGTCTTCGCCTGGGGCCTCCCTTTAGAACAGCCACCCTGCCACCTTGAAACTTGAGGAGAACTATCTCCGGTTCCGGAACCACCTCAAGACCATAATTTTCGGTTCTGACTTTTCCCCTTGTTTCCCCTGATGATCTGTTCTCTCTCTCGGCACTGTTGCACCTGGCCACCCTCTGTCCTTTGGGCCCAGGTACCTGCTCACCCTGCCACCCTCCTGCACTGTATCTGGGCCACCACTTGCACTGGGGTCTGTATCTGTACCCATACAGTCCCCCACACACTTTTCTTCTGCACTGTCAGATATACCCTATTCTGACTAACCTAGCACTTGCCACTTGCTGGCTGCACTACCATTGCTTAGCGCTTTTATTATTTATTTATTGTACTTATTAATATTTATTCTGTTCTCTCCTCTGTTCCGCACTTTCCACTCCTCCCCACTTCAATGCACTTTCCCCCTTTTCCCTTTCCCATGCACTGGCACGCTTTTATTCTCACTGGGCCTAGTAAAATCATTGGTTTTTTTTGTTCTCACCTATTCCCCTCACTTTGCCTAGTCGCGCTCTGAAACACCTGTGTATGAGCGTGATATAAATAAAATATCATTTCATTTCACCTGAAAGAGCTGAGGCGATCATGAAGACTGCAAAACCGCACACGGTGAAGCAAATGCAACCGTTTTTGGGACAATGTAATTATGTTAGAGCATGAATGTTTGACTATAGTTCGTACACAAGACCCCTTTTGCAGGTTTTAAAGAAAGCACAGGTGAACAAAGAGAAAATAGAATGTACTGAGGAAATGGAGGGAGGATTTGAAGAATTGAAGAAAGCAATTTGTATAGCTCCTGTTTTTGGAATCCCCAATTATACAGAGGAGTTTTTCTTGTTTTCACACACAAATGGGACAGTCATGACAGCAGTGCTTACACAGAGGACTACATTAGGGTACAAACCTCTGGCATATTACAGTGGGATTTTAGATCCAGTTATGAAAGGGCATTTTCCTTGCGAACAGTCATTAGCAGCCGCTGCATTCGCAATTGAGAAATCTACAAGTATAATAATGGGCTGCTCTATGACGCTTTTTATAGAACATGCTTTGTTTGCCATTTTAGAGAAACACAAAGGCACATTGACGTCCCTGAGAGCTTCTGCTTATGAAGTAATAATATAAAATCCAGTGACTAAAATTGTCAGATGTAAAATAGTGAACCCTGCCACCTTTGTAGCTGAACCAGAGGGCGAGCATGTGCATGACTGCACAAATTATATAGAGTTTTATGATGATATACTGCACGCAAAGGAAAATGCGCTGAAAGGAGGGGATATTCTCTTTATTGATGTTTCTTCAAAAATTGGTCAAACAAGTTGTAGTGAGGCATAGAGCAAATGGCAAATTTGAGGTTGTAGCAAGTGCAAGATTACCGCCTCACTTTTCAGCGCAAGCAGCAGAATTGGTAGCGCTTATTGGCGCGTTGGAAAATAATGCAGAGCAGGAAGTGACGGTGTACAGTGATTGCGCCTATGTGACGTCAACCTTGCACGCAGGGCTAGCATGTTGGAAAAGGAGGGGCTACCTCCGAGCAGATGGCACTTCAGTGCAGCACGCCTCCTTATTGATCAGGCTTATCAAGGCACTACAACTCCCAGTAGCCATAGCAATAGTTAAATGTGCAGGGCATACTAAGCAAACTGATTTTATCTCTTGCGGGAACGAAGCCGCAGACGCAGAAGCCAAAAGGGTTGCATATTCACCAGATATTTTAAGTTTTGATACTACAGATATCAAGGAGAAAGTTGTTGCGATTATGATAGTAAACAAAGGATTTAATCATTTACGGAGAATGCAATTAATGGAGATTCAAGGCAGTGCACCACAGGAAGAGCAGGAATTATGGAAGCGAAGGGGGTGTTCTTTGTCCCCCACAGAAGCATTATGGTGACAGGACAGCACTAGAAAGATGGGGATGCCAGTAGCCTTATTAAGGGTAGCGCCTGAACAGCTGCACGTGGCATTTTATGTAGCAAACTGCATACCCAGCACATACCGCAAAACAACACATAGCGGCAGACATACAGGAAGAATGGTTCATTCCACTATTACAAGCGCACATTACAAAAATGACTATCGATTGCACAACATGATATGATATGATAGTTTATTTATATAGCGCCTATACACAATGTGTTTCAAAGCGCTTCAAGGCAAGAGAGGGAACAAGGGAAAAAACAATGACATTCTTACATGCCATGAACAGTTAGGATGTGAAATTAACTATTGTACTCGGCCTGATGACATTTCAGATAGTGCAAGAGCTAAAACATAGATAAGGAAGGGAGGGGGAGAGTGGGAAGGAAATGGAAACAGACAGGCGACTACCGTACTAGACCTGACGACATTTCTGGTAGAGCCGGAAAAAAAACAAGAGGTGAGTGAGAGGGGTGCAGAAAGGTAGGGGAGGAGCAAAACAAGCGACTATCATATTAGGCCTGACGACATTTCAGATAGTGCTGGAGAGGGGTTGGGGAGGAAAAAAACAGTAAGGGGAGGGAGGAGGAGACAGACGAGGTTGCTATCATACTAGGTCCAGGGACAATTCTGATAGAGTAAGTGCATAGAAGAAAGTAAGAGGAGGAGATAGGAAAAGGGAGAAGGGAAAGGAGGAGAGAACAGAGAGTTAGCAGTCAAAAGAGTGGAGAAGCAAGAGGGGAGACTGAATACAATTGCAGAATTCAGTAGTAACACATAATGTTGCAAGCCACAATACAAGATGAAGATGGGGACAACATGATTCAGGGCCACCATGAGTACAAGATGCAAAAGAAGTTCAGCATGAGAGTTGAGAAATGATGACGGACCATGAATGAATGAAATCCATAAAAGTCAAATCCAGCATTGTCCACACGACGGTGATGGTGAAACCAGAATGTATCAGGACAGACTCCTGCAGAAATAGGCTTGAGTGGGGTGAGGGGGGAGCAGGGTAGAAGAATCAAGAAAAACAGGCAACACCTGTGTGCGAGAATGGGGGGCACAAGGGAACATCATGGGGGACCAGAGGGAGTAACACATGTTGGTGCATGCCTACCTGCTGTCTGAGCAGGGGGTCAGGCCCTTGGTCCTCCTGGGCCGAACAGGTCCAAACAAGAATTCCCCTTTTCTTCGTCTGCCCTTCGCTTAGGACGCCCGGGCGAGACACGCCCTTGATCTAATAGTTAGGAGCAGGAAGGAAGAGGCAGGGCTAAGAAGGTGGGTGGTGCTTGCTAAGTGGTGAAAAAGAGCGGCAAACAGGAAGGCACCTGGTGGGCGGGGCTTGCTAAGTGGTGAAAAAGAGCGGCAGGCAGGAAGACACCAGGTGGGGCGGGGCTTAGGCCAGGTGACCTAGATCCACTTGCACCTGCTCCCCATCTGCAAAGGAAAAGAGGCTGGAGGGCTCCTTAAGTAGGGAAAAGGAGCAGCAAACAGGAAGGTACCAGGTGGGCGGGGCTTGCTAAGTGGTGAAAAAGAGCGGCAAACAGGAAGGCACCAGGTGGACGGGGCTTGCTAAGTGGTGAAAAAGAGTGGCATGTCAAACATACAACTCTGGAATGATTCTAAGAACACTGAGATGAACATTGCCACACCCCATCGGACTGTTCCGTGAACTGCATATTGATTATGCAGACATGGGAGAAAAGTGCAATGGAGCCAGATATCTTATTGTGGTTGTCTGCTCCTTTTCACGTTGGGTGGAAGCGGACCTTGCGCCCACCCAGATGTGAAATGTGCAGCAACATTTTTAGTAAGGGAGGTTTTCCCGCGATGGGGCATTTGTGATGTGATCCGCTCCGATAACGGGACCCACTTCGTAAATGACCTATTCAAGGAGGTGAGGTCCCTATTGGGAATAAAACACAAGTTATGTTCCATTTATCACCTGTAGGCTAACAGGATTGTCGAAAAAATCAATTGCCTCTTTAAAAACAGATTGTCAAAATGATGACACACCCTCAAGAAAAACCGTGTGTATTGCTTGCCCCTAGCATTATTCCAGTTTCGAACACAGCCAAGCAAAGACCACCACTTGTCCCCCCATGAGATAGTGACAGGGAGACGCATGCAAACTCCAATATCTCCAATTCGCAGAACATCTGATGCACATAGGACATCCACAGTACTGGGGGAAGAGTTTAATGACTATTTGACACAACTCACTTGTGCGGTAAGAAGCATATCCAAACAAGTTGCACCCCCATTCACAAAAGAAAACCAAAGTGACACCACTACTGCAGCAACAAACGGCCCAAATACGCAATTGATGCCTGGGGAGTGGGTGTACATAAGGAGCCTCGGAAGGAGATGCAATGCTCCAATATTTCATGGCCCTTATGAAATTGTATATTGCACACCATCAGCAGTGAATGTTAAGGGCCTGAAATATTGGATACACCTCTCCGATGTCAGGAAAGCACACAGCAGTACAATGCCAGAAGGGGAAGAGGAGCAAGGGCAACAAAGCATAGCTGTACCATAACAAAGCATAAAATAAAGCGGTAACAGAGATAAGAATGTGTTGAAAAATATTCAACATGTGTAAATATGTAAATGTGAAAATAACGTACAACATTGGTGAGAGAAAGAAGCATACACTTTTTACATAATTGATGAATGCATATATGATGCATATATGATGCAGGTGAAAAACAAGAAGAGAGATGAGGCTAGGAAACTTGAGAAAGCTAAATTAGTCCAGAAAAAATTGACAAAATATGCCATAGAAGGGGCGATATTGACAAGTGAAGAAGGGCTGGGGATACAGCAAGTAATGGGTACATCGCAGGCGAATAATCAGAGCCCGATGGATCAAGGAGGGAATGGGTTTGTACCACGAGGTAGAGGCATGGGCTACAGAGGAAGGAGAAACTAACTTTGTCTTTCTCTTTCTCTTCTTAGGTCCGCCCCAGGAGGTGTTGAAGTACTGGACAGAAGAAAGGAGCTAGAGGCAGGACCAACAGATGTTCCAGATGAAAAACCACACTCTGAAGGTGAGTGTCTGTAAGCGGTCTCAGAGCGGTACCTTAACGCGTTGCTGAAGGCGAAGCAAAGTTCCGACACTGGCCGGTCTTAATGACCTGTTCTTGTCTTTCCCTTTTACGTGCTGGTATGCTGTGTAGGCTGTGGATCGAGGGCGAAACAACTCCGGAGGAGTTCACACAGGACTGCAGGTAAGCGGAGAAGTCCACATGGGACTGCTGGTAAGTGGAGAAGTCCACACGGACTGGTGGTAAGCGGAGAAGTCCACATGGACTGGTGGTAAGCGGAGGCATCCACACGGACTGCAGGTAAGCGGAGAAGTCCGGGTAAGCGTGTGATACAGAATTCACACGAAGCGCGTGTTGGTCCCTGGGCGTGGTTTATATAGGCAACCACGCCCAGAGACTAGACCGCGCTGCTTGCTTCATGCTAGGAACCTTTGTCCATATTGAGGGAAGCAGGAAGTACCCTTAGCAGTGATTGGATGATGGGGTTTCACAGCTGACATACTCTGGGTTCTCAGAGCCTTAACCCATGTCACTCCTGATTGTCTCTTCCACCTATCCCTATGAGCAATACAGAAAGAGGGCCTGCAAGTATGCCTCTGGCCTGTAACCATGACAATTAGAAAAAATTAAAGGAGGAAATACCTTGGTAATCGGGGACTAGCAGTCATTCTTGGGGGAATAGCTGATGACATTTGGAAGAGAACAGGCTATTCAAGTGTGACAGCACAGAACACAGCACACAATGGAGCGCTGTTTAATAATGGTAGAGCAGATGTCTGGAGGGCTCCCAGAGTACAGTATCCTGACACATCAGACATGGGTGCAATCATGACATGTAAGATAAAAGAAGACGAGGATCCTCTTGCTTACATTCAGGATATTCAAGAGCGCTGGACTCTTGAAACATGCGAACCGTGGGAAAAAATGGTGCCATTATTTTACCGCATTTTATGTCAAGGGTTGCCTGAGCAAGTACAGAGGCGAGTCAAGAAGCAAGTGGGAATGGAGCAAAGCCATGGGCAGAAATTCAATTGACAATAGTATATCACTGTTGGCTGATGCAGGTGAAAAACAAGAAGAGAGATGAGTCTAGGAAACTTGAGAAAGCTAAATTAGTCCAGAAAAAATTTACAAAATATGCCATAGAAGGAGCGATATTGACAAGTGAAGAAGGGCTGGGGATACAGCAAGTAATGGGTACATCGCAGGCGAATAATCAGAGCCCGATGGATCAAGGAGGGAATGGGTTTGTACCACGAGGTAGAGGCATGGGCTACAGAGGAAGGAGTGGATTCCAAAATAATTAAGGTGGGTTCCAGAAATTACAGAATGAGAATCGGAATGCTTAAGGAGGGTTCAACCAAGGGGGCCTAGTTAGATGGGCTCCTCCTATACGTTGGACATGTGGGGTGACAGGGAACATTGCACGCGTATGCAGAAGCCAAGGGTATGTAAAGAATTGGCAATTCTCATGAGGGGGGGCAGCTTATCCTCCAGCATATAGCTTACAAGCTAGGGAAGGGTATGCCCAAGATCAGATGGTGAATCAGGATCAAGCGCAGCAATTGCAACAGGCACAGCAAGCACCATTGAATCCACTGCAAGGGCAGTCACAGCACGCACCCATGCAGATACAGCAGAATGCACACACAGGACAATTATTAACACCTAGAATAGGGGGTGTAACTGTAGTGGGAGGAAATCCTTTCACAGGTACAGGGGTATGCATGTATCCACAATAGGACAGCTCAAAGGGTGACTTGATGTGTTCAGTTCTATCAGTGACACCAGACCCCCAAAAGGAACCAAGGGTTGAAGTGACGATAGGAGGCAAATCTTTTTCTTTTCTAGTAGACACTGGGGCTACTCGTTGATGTATATGAGAGGGAAAATATCCAATGTCGGGAATTGCCATGAATGCTCAAGGGTTCTCTGGAGCTATGAGTTGAGTTCCTTTTACTGATGAATTACCAGTCTCTATAGAAGAGTGTGACATGTCTGTTCCATTGTTGTATTCACGACAGACACCAGTTAACATTTTGGGAAGAGACTTAATGACAATGTTTAACATGACGATTTATTTTACTGACAAAGGGATGGTGTTTTTTTCCACTCCTGGGATACATTATATGAATGTGGGCAAATTTATGTTGGCATTCACAGGGCAAGTGACTCAGTGAGGTGTACCGATGGAGCCAGAGGTTTTCCTTTATGGGGTGAGCATTCTGTTGACATAGCTACCTGGCTTAGTGGGAAGTACTATGAGAATACCTGAAAAATTCTTGTTCAGACCACAGATACCAATGGACGAAGAGGGGGATAGACCATCCCTATAGAATTAGATGCAGCCATAGTATGAGGGGAAATAGCAATGCTCGAAGGAACAGATGACGAGGGTAGACCGTGGAGAACAGTGATTGCCATTGGGGAAGGGTGTAGATTGACTGACGTCACTGATGATGACATGTTTAGAGATGATCCATCAGACAATGAAGTAATGTTCTCTATGAGCATTACATATTGGATTAGAATAGAGAAAAGGGAGATCCCACAGCGAATGGTGATAATGCAGCAGCGTCCAGCATTTTTTGATGAAGATTTGTAAAAGGCGCCAAGCGTTTTATGGACTGCAGGCCCTTATGACGTAGGCCTATTAAAAGGGATAGGGTAAGTTCGATAATATTGAAGCCAGGAGCGATTTTACCTCGAGCAAGAGTGTACCCAATATCTTAAGAGGCTGACGAGGCTATTTTTAAGACTATTTCAGCACTGATACCACAAGGTATTCTGGTACCGTCAGAATCATTGTGCAACACTGCAGTGTACCCTGTGAAAAAATCAAAGGACAGGTCGTGGAGATTTATGCAAGACATGAGACTGATTAACCAGATTGTAGAGGCAGAGTTTCCTTTAGTTCCTAATCCTGCGATGATACTATGCAGTATCCCAGTAGAAGCGCAATATTTCATGGTGATTGATTTGAAAAGTGCATCTTTTCTAAATCCTGTTGCACAAGGACAAGACTCGGTTTCATTTACGTTCCGCCAACTCTGTCTGAAACATACTAGGCTGCTTCAAGGTTACTGTGAGTCCCCATCGATGTTTAACAGAGTCCTACAGATGGACCTAGGGAATATTGATTTGAAGATCAAATCCAGCGATACAAATTGTCAGATGTAAAATAGTGAACCCTGCCACCTTTGTAGCTGATCCAGAGGGCGAGCATGTGCATGACTGTGTAAATTATATAGGGCCTCATTAGGACCCAGGCGGATTTCGCGGTGCTAAATGCACCGCGAAGCATGGCGGAAAGCCGCCGATAGCGCCATGGGGGTTGGCGGATTTACCGCCCCATTCCGACCTTGGCGGGGCGGTAAATCCCCAATCCCCATTCTGCCCTTCCCCATTCCCATTTTTGCCCCATAGGGTATAATGGGAGTGGGGAAGGAGTTAATTACGCCACCGTAAAATACGGTGGCGTAATTAACAACGAGGTCCCGTAGCGCCATGGTTTTCTCCGCCTGGTAAAACCAGGCGGAAAAGGCCGCCATGGCGCTACGGGAACTCGTAGTATGGCGGAGAGGTACGCCATGCACTACGCTGGCGTAAAACCCTCTCCGCCAGGGTCCTAATGAGGCCCATAGAGTTTTATGATGATATACGGTGCGTAAAGGAAAACGCGCTGTCAGGAGGGAAGATTCTCTTTATTGATGGTTCTTCAAAAATTGATCAAACAAGTGGAGAAAGGCATCGATCTTTAACAGAGTCCTGCAGATGGACCTAGGGAATATCGATTTGAAGAGCACTGAGATACAGTATAATTTGCAGCACTACAGACGATGAGTGCAGGCAAGACTCGATTCAGTTAATGACTAGCCTAGCAGACGAGAGATACAAAGTAGACAAAGAGAAGTTACAGTACTGACAAGAAGAGGTGTTGTACATAGGCCAGTTGATCTCACATGAGGGAAAGAGGGTAACATTACCGATCCTCTCCCATTCCTGCAGTACTCTCGCCATCTTCTCAGCCCCAGCGTGAGGTAAGAGCCTCCTCTGGCTGATGATCTGCATTTTGTATCCCCCATTCCATCGAATGCTTTGTTTGTGCACGTTAGACTAAAGTCAGTAAAAAGGGACCAAAAAAAAGAAGAGAAAAGAAAAAAAAATCAAGTTGCTGTTTGCCTTTATTCCACCCGGGCAAGTTGAGCACCTGCAAGTGTTGCATTTTCTAACACAATTCTAATCTTTTTCACTGTTTGTCCACATTGATGCACATCTCTGTGCTGGGCTTTCAAGATGGCTGCATGCTTTTACGGGTCTGCTATCTACCCTCATGGTTTAGCCTTTGCTGGTCCATGATTGGCTGCCTGAAGTGCTATTTGCATGGACATCCCTCTTTAATTTCACCCACCAGCTGATCCTCATTAACAATACTCTCCAGTGCCTGCAGCACGCTACCAGCTTCTCAGCCCCAGCATGAGGTAAAAGTCTGCGGTGGGTGATGATCTGCATTTCGTATCCCCCATTCCGTCGGATGCTTTGTTTGTGCACGTTAGACTGAAGTTGGAAAAAAGGGACCAAAAAAAAGAAGAGAAAAGAAAAGAAAATAAGGATTGCTAAAAGTGACCATCACGTTTCTGTTTGCCTTTATTGCACCTGGGCAAACTGAGCACCTGTAAGTGTTGCATTTTCTGCCGCATTTCTAATCTTTTTCACTGTTTGTCCACATTGATGCACATCTCTGTGCTGGGCTTTCAAGATGGCTGCACGCTTTTCGTGCCTGCTATCCACCCTCGTAGTTTAGCCTTTGCTGTTCAGTGATTGGCTGCCTGAAGTGCAATTTGCATGGACATCTCTCTTTGTTTTCACCCACCAGCGGATCCTCGTTACCGATCCTCTCCCGTGCCTGTAGCACGCTCGCCAGCTTCTCAGCCCCAACATGAGGTAAGAGCCTCCTCTGGCTGATGATCTGCATTTCGCATCCCCCATTTCATTGGATGTTTTGTGTACGTTAGACCAAATTCGGAAAAAAGGGGAAAAAAATGAAGAGAAAAAAAAAAACTGACCATCAAGTTGCTGTTTGCCTTTGTTCCACCTGGGCAAGCTGAGCACCTGCAAGTGTTGTGTTTTCTGCTGCATTTCTAATCTTTTTCACTTTTCATTGTCCACAAGGCTTTCTGGGGCCTGGGTCCAAAATACCTTCAACTGTCCCTCCATAAATACCTCCCCTCTCAAGCCCTTTGCTCCTCTACCTCTAACTCCCTCAGGGTCAGTCGTTTTTCAAAGAAACGTAACGGCGTAGATCTCTGTCTTCGCCTGGGGCCTCCCTTTGGAACAGCCTCCCTGCCACCTCGAAACTTGAGGAGAACTATCTCCGGTTCCGGAACCACCTCAATACCATCCTCTTCGGTTCTGACTTTTCCCCTTGTTTCCCTGATGATCTGTTCTCTCTCTCAGCACTGTTGCACCTGGCCACCCTCTGTCCTTTGGGCCCAGGTACCTGCTCACCCTGCTACCCTCCTGCACTGTCTCTGGGCCACCACTTGCACTGGGATCTGTATCTGTACCCATACAGTCCCCCACACACTTTTCTACTGCACTGTCAGATATACCCTATTCTGACTAACCTAGCACTTGCCACTTGCTGGCTGCACTACCATTGCTTAGCGCTTTTATTATTTATTTATTGTACTTATTAATATTTATTCTGTTCTCTCCTCTGTTCCGCACTTTCCACTCCTCCCCACTTCAATGCACTTTCCCCCTTTTCCCTTTACCATGCACTTGCACACTTTTATTCTCACTGGGCCTAGTAAAATCATTGTTTTTTTTGTTCTCCCCTATTCCCCTCACTTTGCCTAGTCGCGCTCTGAAACACCTGTGTATGAGCGTGATATAAATAAAATATCATTTCATTTCACCTGAAAGAGCTGAGGCGATCATGAAGACTGCAAAACCGCACACAGTGAAGCAAATGAAACTGTTTTTGGGACAATGTAATTATGTTAGAGCATGAATGTTTGACTATAGTTCGTACACAAGACCCCTTTTGCAGGTTTTAAAGAAAGCACAGGTGAACAAAGAGAAAATAGAATGTACTGAGGAAATGGAGGGAGGATTTGAAGAATTGAAGAAAGCAATTTGTATAGCTCCTGTTTTTGGAATCCCCAATTATACAGAGGAGTTTTTCTTGTTTTCACACACAAATGGGACAGTCATGACAGCAGTGCTTACACAGAGGACTACATTAGGGTACAAACCTCTGGCATATTACAGTGGGATTTTAGATCCAGTTATGAAAGGGCATTTTCCTTGCGAACAGTCATTAGCAGCCGCTGCATTCGCAATTGAGAAATCTACAAGTATAATAATGGGCTGCTCTATGACGCTTTTTATAGAACATGCTTTGTTTGCCATTTTAGAGAAACACAAAGGCACATTGACGTCCCTGAGAGCTTCTGCTTATGAAGTAATAATATAAAATCCAGTGACTAAAATTGTCAGATGTAAAATAGTGAACCCTGCCACCTTTGTAGCTGAACCAGAGGGCGAGCATGTGCATGACTGCACAAATTATATAGAGTTTTATGATGATATACTGCACGCAAAGGAAAATGCGCTGTCAGGAGGGGATATTCTCTTTATTGATGGTTCTTCGAAAATTGGTCAAACAAGTTGTAGTGAGGCATAGAGCAAATGGCAAATTTGAGGTTGTAGCAAGTGCAAGATTACCGCCTCACTTTTCAGCGCAAGCAGCAGAATTGGTAGCGCTTATTGGCGCGTTGGAAAATAATGCAGGGCAGGAAGTGACGGTGTACAGTGATTGCGCCTATGTGACGTCAACCTTGCACGCAAGGCTAGCATGTTGGAAAAGGAGGGGCTACCTCTGAGCAGATGGCACTTCAGTGCAGCACGCCTCCTTATTGATCAGGCTTATCAAGGCACTACAACTCCCAGTAGCCATAGCAATAGTTAAATGTGCAGGGCATACTAAGCAAACTGATTTTATCTCTTGCGGGAACGAAGCCGCAGATGCAGAAGCCAAAAGGGTTGCATATTCACCAGATATTTTAAGTTTTGATACTCCAGATATCAAGGAGAAAGTTGTTGTGATTATGATAGTAAACAAAGTATTTAATCATTTACGGAGAATGCAATTAATGGAGATTCAAGGCAGTGCACCACAGGAAGAGCAGGAATTATGGAAGCGAAGGGGGTGTTCTTTGTCCCCCACAGAAGCATTATGGTGACAGGACAGCACTGGAAAGATGGGGATGCCAGTAGCCTTATTAAGGGTAGCGCCTGAACAGCTGCACGTGGCATTTTATGTAGCAAACTGCATACCCAGCACATACCGCAAAACAACACATAGCGGCAGACATACAGGAAGAATGGTACATTCCACTATTACAAGCTCACATTACAAAAATGACTATCGATTGCACAACAGGATATGATATGATATGATAGTTTATTTATATAGCGCCTATACACAATGTGTTTCAAAGCGCTTCAAGGCAAGAGAGGGAACAAGGGAAAAAACAATGACATTCTTACATGCCATGAACAGTTAGGATGTGAAATTAACTATTGTACTCGGCCTGACGACATTTCAGATAGTGCAAGAGCTAAAACATAGATAAGGAAGGGAGGGGGAGAGTGGGAAAGAAATGGAAACAGACAGGCGACTACCGTACTAGGCCTGACGACATTTCTGGTAGAGCCGGAAAAAAAACAAGAGGTGAGGGAGAGGGGTGCAGAAAGGTAGGGGAGGAGCAAAACAAGCGACTATCATATTAGGCCTGACGACATTTCAGATAATGCTGGAGGGGGGTTGGGGAGGAAAAAAACAGTAAGGGGAGGGAGGAGGAGACTGAATACAATTGCAGAAGTCAGTAGTAACACATAATGTTGCAAGCCAGGATACAAGATGAAGATGGGGACAACATGATTCAGGGCCACCATGAGTACAAGATGCAAAAGAAGTTCAGCATGAGAGTTGAGAAATGATGACGGACCATGAATGAATGAAATCCATAAAAGTCAAATCCAGCATTGTCCACACGACGGTGATGGTGAAACCAGAATGTATCAGGACAGACTCCTGCAGAAATAGGCTTGAGTGGGTTGAGGGGGGAGCAGGGTAGAAGAATCAAGAAAAACAGGCAACACCTGTGTGCGAGAATGGGGGGCACAAGGGAACATCACGGGGGACCAGAGGGAGTAACACATGTTGGTGCATGCCTATCTGCTGTCTGAGCAGGGGGTCAGGCCCTTGGTCCTCCTGGTCCGAACAGGTCCAAACAGGAATTCCCCTTTTCTTCGTCTGCCCTTCGCTTAGGACGCCCGGGCGAGACACGCCTTTGATCTAATAGTTAGGAGCAGGAAGGAAGAGGCAGGGCTAAGAAGGTGGGTGGTGCTTGCTAAGTGGTGAAAAAGAGCGGCAAACAGGAAGGCACCTGGTGGGCGGGGCTTGCTACGTGGTGAAAAAGAGCGGCAGGCAGGAAGACACCAGGTGGGGCGGGGCTTAGGCCAGGTGACCTAGATCCACTTGCACCTGGTCCCCATCTGCAAAGGAAAAGAGGCTGGAGGGCTCCTTAAGTAGGGAAAAGGAGCAGCAAACAGGAAGGTACCAGGTGGGCGGGGCTTGCTAAGTGGTGAAAAAGAGCGGCAAACAGGAAGGCACCAGGTGGACGGGGCTTGCTAAGTGGTGAAAAAGAGTGGCATGTCAAACATACAACTCTGGAATGATTCTAAGAACACTGAGATGAACATTGCCACACCCCATCGGAGTGTTCCGTGAACTGCATATTGATTATGCAGACATGGGAGAAAAGTGCAATGGAGCCAGATATCTTATTGTGGTTGTCTGCTCCTTTTCACGTTGAGTGGAAGCGGACCTTGCGCCCACCCAGATGTGAAATGTGCGGCAACATTTTTAGTAAGGGAGGATTTCCCGCGATGGGGCATTTGTGATGTGATCCGCTCCGATAACGGGACCCACTTCGTAAATGACCTATTCAAGGAGGTGACGTCCCTATTGGGAATAAAACACAAGTTATGTTCCATTTATCACCTGTAGGCTAACAGGATTGTCGAAAAAATCAATTGCCTCTTTAAAAGCATATTGTCAAAATGATGAAACACCCTCAAGAAAAACCGTGTGTATTGCTTGCCCCTAGCATTATTCCAGTTTCGAACACAGCCAAGCAAAGACCACCACTTGTCCCCCCATGAGATAGTGACAGGGAGACGCATGCAAACTCCAATATCTCCAATTAGGAGAACATCTGATGCACATAGGACATCCACAGTACTGGGGGAAGAGTTTAATGACTATTTGACACAACTCACTTGTGCGGTAAGAAGCATATCCAAACAAGTTGCACCCCCATTCACAAAAGAAAACCAAACTGACACCACTACTGCAGCAACAAACGGCCCAAATATGCAATTGATGCCTGGGGAGTGGGTGTACATAAGGAGCCTCGGAAGGAGATGCAATGCTCCAATATTTCATGGCCCTTATGAAATTGTATATTGCACACCATCAGCAGTGAATGTTAAGGGCCTGAAATATTGGATACACCTCTCCGATGTCAGGAAAGCACACAGCAGTACAATGCCAGAAGGGGAAGAGGAGCAAGGGCAACAAAGCATAGCTGTGCCATAACAAAGCATAAAATAAAGCGGTAACAGAGATAAGAATGTGTTGAAAAATATTCAACATGTGTAAATATGTAAATGTGAAAATAACGTACAACATTGGTGAGAGAAAGAAGCATACACTTTTTACATAATTGATGAATGCATATATGATGCATATATGATGCAGGTGAAAAACAAGAAGAGAGATGAGGCTAGGAAACTTGAGAAAGCTAAATTAGTCCAGAAAAAATTGACAAAATATGCCATAGAAGGGGCGGTATTGACAAGTGAAGAAGGGCTGGGGATACAGCAAGTAAAGGGCACATCGCAGGCGAATAATCAGAGCCCGATGGATCAAGGAGGGAATGGGTTTGTACCACGAGGTAGAGGCATGGGCTACAGAGGAAGGAGAAACTAACTTTGTCTTTCTCTTTCTCTTCTTAGGTCCGCCCCAGGAGGTGTTGAAGTACTGGACAGAAGAAAGGAGCTAGAGGCAGGACCAACAGATGTTCCAGATGAAAAACCACACTCTGAAGGTGAGTGTCTGTAAGCGGTCTCAGAGCGGTACCTTAACGCGTTGCTGAAGGCGAAGCAAAGTTCTGACACTGGCCGGTCTTAATGACCTGTTCTTGTCTTTCCCTTTTACGTGCTGGTATGCTGTGTAGGCTGTGGATCGAGGGCGAAACAACTCCGGAGGAGTTCACACAGGACTGCAGGTAAGCAGAGAAGTCCACATGGGACTGCTGGTAAGTGGAGAAGTCCACACGGACTGGTGGTAAGTGGAGAAGTCCACATGGACTGCAGGTAAGCGGAGGCATCCACACGGACTGCAGGTAAGCGGAGAAGTCCGGGTAAGCGTGTGATACAGAATTCACACTAAGCGCGTGTTGGTCCCTGGGCGTGGTTTATATAGGCAACCACGCCCAGAGACTAGACCGCGCTGCTTGCTTCATGCTAGGAACCTTTGTCCATATTGGGGGAAGCAGGAAGTACCTTTAGCAGTGATTGGATGATGGGGTTTCACAGCTGACATACTCTGGGTTCTCAGAGCCTTAACCCATGTCACTCCTGATTGTCTCTTCCACCTATCCCTATGAGCAATACAGAAAGAGGGCCTGCAAGTATGCCTCTGGCCTGTAACCATGACAATTAGAAAAAATTAAAGGAGGAAATACCTTGGTAATCGGGGACATTAAGGGTTTCCTAGCAGTCATTCTTGGGGGAATAGCTGATGACATTTGGAAGAGAACAGGCTATTCAAGTGTGACAGCACAGAACACAGCACACAATGGAGCGCTGTTTAATAATGGTAGAGCAGATGTCTGGAGGGCTCCCAGAGTACAGTATCCTGACACATCAGACATGGGTGCAATCATGACATGTAAGATAAAAGAAGACGAGGATCCTCTTGCTTACATTCAGGATATTCAAGAGCGCTGGACTCTTGAAACATGCGAACCGTGGGAAAAAATGGTGCCATTATTTTACCACATTTTATGTCAAGGGTTGCCTGAGCAAGTACAGAGGCGAGTCAAGAAGCAAGTGGGAATGGAGCAAAGCCATGGGCAGAAATTCAATTGACAATAGTATATCACTGTTGGCCGATGCAGGTGAAAAACAAGAAGCGAGATGAGTCTAGGAAACTTGAGAAAGCTAAATTAGTCCAGAAAAAATTTACAAAATATGCCATAGAAGGAGCGATATTGACAAGTGAAGAAGGGCTGGGGATACAGCAAGTAATGGGTACATCGCAGGCGAATAATCAGAGCCCGATGGATCAAGGAGGGAATGGGTTTGTACCACGAGGTAGAGGCATGGGCTACAGAGGAAGGAGTGGATTCCAAAATAATTAAGGTGGGTTCCAGAATTTACAGAATGAGAATCGGAATGCTTAAGGAGGGTTCAACCAAGGGGGCCTAGTTAGATGGGCTCCTCCTATATGTTCTACATGTGGGGTGACAGGGAACATTGCACGCGTATGCAGAAGCCAAGGGTATGTAAAGAATGGGCAATTCTCATGAGGGGGGGCAGCTTATCCTCCAGCATATAGCTTACAAGCTAGGGAAGGGTATGCCCAAGATCAGATGGTGAATCAGGATCAAGCGCAGCAATTGCAACAGGCACAGCAAGCACCATTGAATCCACTGCAAGGGCAGTCACAGCACGCACCCATGCAGATACAGCAGAATGCACACACAGGACAATTATTAACACCTAGAATAGGGGGTGTAACTGTAGTGGGAGGAAATCCTTTCACAGGTACAGGGGTATGCATGTATCCACAATAGGACAGCTCAAAGGGTGACTTGATGTGTTCAGTTCTATCAGTGACACCAGACCCCCAAAAGGAACCAAGGGTTGAAGTGACGATAGGAGGCAAATCTTTTTCTTTTCTAGTAGACACTGGGGCTACTCGTTGATGTATATGAGAGGGAAAATATCCAATGTCGGGAATTGCCATGAATGCTCAAGGGTTCTCTGGAGCTATGAGTTGAGTTCCTTTTACTGATGAATTACCAGTCTCTATAGAAGAGTGTGACATGTCTGTTCCATTGTTGTATTCACGACAGACACCAGTTGACATTTTGGGAAGAGACTTAATGACAATGCTTAACATGACGATTTATTTTACTGACAAAGGGATGGTGTTTTTTTCCACTCCTGGGATACATTATATGAATGTGGGCAAATTTATGTTGGCATTCACAGGGCAAGTGGCTCAGTGAGGTGTACCGATGGAGCCAGAGGTTTTCCTTTATGGGGTGAGCATTCTGTTGACATAGCTACCTGGCTTAGTGGGAAGTACTATGAGAATACCTGAAAAATACTTGTTCAGACCACAGATACCAATGGACGAAGAGGGGGATAGACCATCCCTATAGAATTAGATGCAGCCATAGTATGAGGGGAAATAGCAATGCTCGAAGGAACAGATGACGAGGGTAGACCATAGAGAACAGTGATTGCCATTGGGGAAGGGTGTAGATTGACTGACGTTACTGATGATGACATGTTTAGAGATGATCCATCAGACAATGAAGTAATGTTCTCTATGAGCAATACATATTGGATTAGAATAGAGAAAAGGGAGATCCCACAGCGAATGGTGATAATGCGGCAGCACCCAGCATTTTTTGATGAAGATTTGTAAAAGGCGCCAAGCGTCTTATGAACTGCAGGCCCTTATGACGTAGGCCTATTAAAAGGGATAGGGGAAGTTCGATAATATTGAAGCCAGGAGCGATTTTACCTCGAGCAAGAGTGTACCCAATATCTTAAGAGGCTGACGAGGCTATTTTTAAGACTATTTCAGCACTGATACCACAAGGTATTCTGGTACCGTCAGAATCATTGTGCAACACTGCAGTGTACCCTGTGAAAAAATCAAAGGGCAGGTCGTGGAGATTTATGCAAGACATGAGACTGATTAACCAGATTGTAGAGGCAGAGTTTCCTTTAGTTCCTAATCCTGCGATGATACTATGCAGTATCCCAGTAGAAGCGCAATATTTCATGGTGATCGATTTGAAAAGTGCATCTTTTCTAAATCCTGTTGCACAAGGACAAGACTCGATTTCATTTACGTTCCGCCAAATCTGTCTGAAACATACTAGACTGCTTCAAGGTTACTGTGAGTCCCCATCGATGTTTAACAGAGTCCTGCAGATGGACCTAGGGAATATTGATTTGAAGATCAAATCCAGCGATACAAATTGTCAGATGTAAAATAGTGAACCCTGCCACCTTTGTAGCTGATCCAGAGGGCGAGCATGTGCATGACTGTGTAAATTATATAGAGTTTTATGATGATATACCGTGCGTAAAGGAAAACGCGCTGTCAGGAGGGAAGATTCTCTTTATTGATGGTTCTTCAAAAATTGATCAAACAAGTGGAGAAAGGCATTTTAGCGCAGCTGTAGTGAGGCATAGAGCAAATGGCAAATTTTAGGGTGTTCATTTACATTCTGGCAAATCTGTCTGAAACATACTAGGCTGCCTCAAGTGTATTGTATTTGTATTTATTTATTTATAACGCGCAAACCAACAGGCCCGGAGGCATCAGGGCGCAATTTGTACAAGGTTACAGATATGCAGGCATAACAGAGAATCATTAAACATTTACACATGGGTGCAGGTATAACATAGAATCATTATATACATTTACAAGAGGATCTTATATACATATGTACAGTAGTTTCAGTGCCGATAGGTGATAATAGCGGTCGGCAAGTCAGGGTAGGTCCGGGAGAAGCGCGAAGCCGGCCCTAAAGCTGGTTGAAAAGCCAAGATCTAGTATTGGCTTTGAAGGTATTGAAAGAGTCTTCCGCTCTAATTGAAACAGGGAGGGAGTTCCATAACTTGGAAGCTAAGACGGGGAAGCTTGAGCCCCCTGCTTTTTGCAATTTAAATCTGGGGATCGCTAGACAGTGGGATTGGGCTGTTCTTAGAGGTCGGGAGGTAGAGTGGCGCGACAGTCGACTACCAAGGTAGATCGGGGCTTTGTTGGCTAGGCATTTGTGCGTAAGGGCGAGTGTTTTGAGTGAAATTCTTTGTTTGATAGGTAGCCAATTTAACTTACTTCTGGTTTCTGTGATGTGGTGGTGTCGGGGAATGTTTAAAGCGGCACGAATGGCGTAGTTTTGTGTCGTTTGAAGTCTGTTCAGGTTCTCTTGGCTGGTGCCAAGATAGAGAGCACTGCAGTAATCAATTTTAGCCATAATAAGGGTTCTCGCTAGCGTAACGCTGTTAGACGTAGTGAGGAATGGTCTGCAGGCTGCGATAAGTTTGCATGTGTATGCAGACGCAGATCTGACAGCATTAGTTTGTCGGGTTAATGAGAGTGTGGCATCAAGGTAGAAACCTAACGTTTTGGTGTCTTTTGAGACACGAATGATATTACCATCTATGTTGAATGACTGATAGGATGGCTCTAGTCTGCTCAGGCGTTGTGCAGTGCCCAAGATCAGGAGCTCCGTCTTGTCATCATTCAAGCACAACTGATGTTGGGCCATCCAGGCTTGGATGACCAAGAAGACGTCGTTAAGGGCCTTGGTGTCACCTAGATAATCACCAGTGATGGGGATGAGTATCTGGGTGTCGTCCGCATAGTTAGTATAGGAGACACCCAGATAGTCAAGCACATCAAAGAGTGGTTTCGTGAAAATGTTATAAAGTGTAGGTGACACACAAGATCCCTGAGGAACGCCGCAGTGAATCGGGGAAGGGTCCGCGGCTGCGGATGGGGCAAAGACTCTCATGGATCTGTTGCTCAGGAAAGATTTGATCCAAGCCACAGCCGAGGAAGAGAAGTTGGCAGCTGAATGGAGGTGCTCGCACAGGATCTGATGGTTGACCAGATCGAATGCGGCTGAGAGGTCGAGAAGTAGTAGCTGTTACGAACCGTTCTCAACGGTGGTCCTTTCTACGCCGATGGCGCTTCATGCCATCCATTCACACCGTCACCCCCAAGATGGCGTCGCGTAATAGAGTGGACGGTCTAGAACCCATTCCAGCCATTGAGGAAACTCCGCCTTGTGAGTCGATCACGGTACTTAAACCACCGGAATGGAAGAATCAGCGCATTGCTACTGTTCTTAGTGGTCACGCTCCGTAAGTCTTCGCTTAGGAGAAATACTGGAATTTCACTTCCAAATTGGTTCCAACCTTCCACCTCCTCCCTTTATTGAAACCTGCTTGTCTTTTCATCTTTCCTCTTTCACAGGCTGACTATTATCAAACGCTGTCACTTCATAACATTCAAAGACTCATTACCGGTGAAGTCGCCTTCTGAACCGCTCACTGCCCGTAGGTTCTCCATTCGATTCATATTTCTTCAATCAAGAAGCCCCGTGCTATACTTACCTTTCTTTACTTTCCCTTCATGTATATTGAATAGGAATCTCCAAACTACATCTCCCATCATTCATTCCGGGAATCACCTTTCACATCCACCTGCATACTCAGACGGGGTAGGTTGAGTCAAAACTCTTACACACTCATACAACCTGTCTTTTCTACATAAAATAGAGCACTGACCTTGTTTTCTTCCTCTTCCAAAGTTCCCGCCGGTTCCAAACCTCTCTACAAACCCTCCTCCGAGAGTCGGCTTAGCAATCGGCGAACTATTGGAGAAACTTCGGAAATAGCTGCACGACTAACATTTCCATCGCGAAGCGGCAGCAGAAGGCTTGAATCCCGATCCACTCAACGCTCTCAAGCGACACAGGGTTTTTTCCCTTCACTAAGGGTTTCCCTGCCACATCCTTCCTTTGCCGAGTTAGAGGCGGAGGGAAGGTGTAACAGGTGAACTCCTGATAGCCTCATTCCACTAATTGAAGACCAGGTAGGAAGTTTCCTTTTTGTTGTGTGGTGTCGGAGGGAGACTGGGAGAGTCAAGGTGTTTTCACAGTTTCATCTAACTCTAAATCTTAACAGATAGCAACGCCCAAAAAAGGGTTACTGGGTAGCGTTTTGGCTCTCTTAGAGTACTCTACCTCACCACAGAGCAATATGGAGCAACAGGTCCAACAGTTGATGTCGGCTGTACAAACCCTTTCAGGGGAGGTCCAACAGCTTAGACAGGAAAACCAAATATTACGACAACAGGTGGGTCGGTCTGCCCATAGCTCAGAGGTGCCTCCGGGTCCTCTTCCTTTCGGTAAATTCGATGGAAATCCACATGCAGTTAAGGAATACCTAGAGGCTTGCACAGTTCAGTTTGCCTTTAAGACGGCCTTTTTTCCCACGGATCGCGACAAGGTAGGCCATATGATCGCCCATATGACGGGCGCAGCACTAGCATGGGCGACCCCCCTTGTTACCAATAATAACCCGATTCTGGACTCGTATCCCGCCTTTTGCAACAGTGTCAAAAGCATGTTTAGCAGGCAAGAAATCACAATAGCCTCACAAGAGAGTCTGTTGGACCTTAAACAGGGAAGTCAGGACCTCTTGACATACATTACTAGATTTAAGCAGATGTCCGCCGACACTTCCTGGGCGGACGACGCTCTCGTAACCATATTTCGACGAGGGTTATCTGAAGACCTAAAGGACGAAGTATCACGTATTCCCCGTCCCCACAACTTAACAGAATTTATTGCCTTAACGATGCAAATAGACTATCGCCTCCAGGAAAGACACCGAGAGCGACGCAAGGTTCGTTCACAAAAAGCCTTTTCTGAAGGAACAGTCCCTCTACCCAAGACTTCAGTGTCAGAAGAACCGATGCAATTAGGTTACACTAGAGGTCCTCTTTCTCCAGAAGAAAGGTACAGAAGAAAATCGTTAAATTTGTGCATGTATTGTGGGGCTAGTACACATACTGTAAAAGAGTGTCCTCTTACTCCCAAAAGAAAGTCGGGAAACGCCAGCACCCGGCCGTGAGGGGAACCACGGTTCAGGGCTCTTTGACAGTTACTGGTTCCCTAATGACCATTCACTCGGATCCCGATCCTGTCCCCGACAGCGCCATGATTGTGTTAGAAGTGACCCTATCCTGGAACAACATACAGCTTCAAAGAGTGTCTGCTCTCATAGACAGCGGAGCTGCAGGGAATTTTATTGACGACATATGGGCAGCACGACATGGTATTCCGAGAGAAGCAAAACCCATAGCCATCCCAGTGGAAAGCGTGGATGGTAGCCCCTTAACCTCTGGACCCATTACTAATCATACTGGCCCGTTAAAGTTGGGCGTTTCTAATCACCAGGAGTCTCTAGTATTAGACATTATCAAGACAGCCCATTACCCGTTAATCCTCGGATTGCCTTGGTTGAAGAAACACAATCCTTACATAAATTGGACTGCCGGTACTTTGTTCCTAGGCTCAGAACACTGTGTTCACCACTGTTTAGGATCAAACAACCCGTCCTTAAACCAATACATGTCCCACCAAGGGGTCCATCAGGTGAAGATTCTTCCCCCTGTTTACCAACAATATCAGGAAGTCTTTACACAGACAGAGTACTCCTCTCTTCCACCGCACCGCAGAGATGATTGCGCTATCGATTTAATCCCTGACAGTCCGCTCCCCTTTGGGAGAATGTATATACTTTCTGCCAAAGAAAAGGAAGTATTGAAGGAGTACCTCCACACACATGTACGGAATGGGTTGATTACCGAGTCTAATTCCCCGGCAGCAGCTTCTTTGTTTTTTATTCCAAAAAAAGGCTCTACCGAACTTCGCCCATGCATAGATTATCGGGGGTTGAACAAGATTACAGTCCCAGACCGGTACCCTATGCCCTTAATCCCTGACATATTGGAGGCGGTCAGGGGTGCACAGATTTACACTAAACTAGACCTCAGGGGAGCCTACCACTTAATACGCATAAAATCTGGGGATGAGTGGAAGACAGCCTTTCGCACCCCTTTTGGTCACTATCAGTACCAAGTCATGCCCTTTGGTCTTACCAACGCTCCCGCGGTGTTTCAAAGGTTCATGGACCACTTGTTCGCAGATATATTACTACATTATGTCATCGTATATCTGGACGATATCCTGGTCTTTTCTCCCGATGAAGCTACACACGTTCAACATGTCAAAAGGGTCCTTTCCCGTCTACAAGATAACCATCTATTTTGTAAATTAGAAAAGTGTGAATTCCATCAGTCTTCTGTCACTTACTTGGGGTATGTCCTTTCACCGCAAGGAATCTCTATGGACCCGACAAAGATCTCCGCCATTAGAGACTGGCCATCCCCCAAGTCCATCAAGGATATACAGAGGTTTTTGGGATTCGCCAACTTTTATAGACGGTTTATCCCACACTTCTCTTCTCTTTCTCAATCACTGACACATCTGCTCAAGAAAGGGGTCCCATTTGTTTGGACTCCCGAAACCCAGACCTCCTTTAACGCTTTGAAATCTATATTCATTAGAGCACCCATTTTAGCTGTTCCAGATCAAAACAGACCATTTATAGTGGAATCAGATGCTTCCCATTCGGCACTAGGAGCAGTACTATTACAACCGGATGCACAGAATCTGGAAAGACCCGTCGCCTATTTGTCAAAAACCCTCACTCAAGCAGAACTCAACTATACAGTCTTGGAGAAGGAGCTCCTGGCTATAAAAAGAGCTTTTGAGGAGTGGCGACATCTGCTTTTGGGAGCGAAACACTCAATCGAAGTAAGGACAGATCACCAAAATTTACGAACCTTACAGTATGCTCAAACATGCAATAGCCGCCAAGCTCGATGGGCTCATTTCTTCTCACCGTTCCGAATTACTTTCACCTTCATTCCCGGGAGAAGTAATTTGAAGGCAGATGCTCTATCTCGACGGGAGGGCAAGGATCATAAAAGCTTTAAACCAGAGCCCTTATTCCCCATGGCTAAGTTCATTCCAGTCATACATCTTTTTATGCAGAAGATCCATGATCAGACACAGAGGATGTTGACGGTCAATCCAGACGTTATCACTCAGCACGAGTTGTCTGTGGATAACGGTCTCCTGTTTAAAGGAGATAGACTATTCATCCCAAATGAAACCCTTCAATTGGAGGTACTACGACTATGCCACGATTCACGGATCGCTGGGCATAGAGGAATCTCCAATACCATAGAACTGATCCTCAGACATTTTTGGTGGGCCACGGTTAAGGAGGATGTACGGGAATACATAGCTTCTTGTGCGATTTGTCTACAGACTAAAATTCCTCGCAGACCTCCTGTGGGGAAATTAGTGCAAATGCCACTACCCAATAGACCCTGGCAAATCATATCCACAGACTTTATTGTGGACCTTCCCGAATCGGATCATTGTTCCACCATTATGGTCACTGTGGATTCACTAACTAAAATGGCACATTTCATCCCCCTTCCATCTGTACCTTCTGCCCTACGAATGGCCCAGGTCTTTTTGGATCGCATCTTCTCTTTACATGGTCTTCCCAAAACGATTATCTCTGATCGGGGTCCCCAGTTCACCTCCAAGTTCTGGAAACATTTGTGTAACACTTTGGGAATCTCACGTGCTCTGAGCTCGGGCTTCCACCCGCAAACTAACGGACAAACGGAACGCCTGAATCAGACGCTAGAGGGATACCTCAGATGCTATATTTCGGCGGCACAAGACAATTGGAAAGACCTGTTACCTCTTGCAGAATTTGCATATAATAATGCTGTGCATTCGGCCACTAAAGTCAGTCCTTTTTACTGTACTTATGGCTTTCACCCTTCCGTATTTCCATCAGTCTCCCCTTCTTCCTCAATCTTCCCGAGCTTGGGGAAGCTTTCGGACTCTGTTCGTCAAGGACACCAAAGGGCATTGGAAGCCTTAAAGGTTGCACAGGATAGAAGCAAGGCACAGACGGACAAACACAGATCCAAGGATCCTCCTCTGGCCATAGGGGATCGTGTATGGTTGGCCGGAAAGTTTTTGCCTCGAAGACTCATCCCTTCTAAACTGTCCCCTAAATACTTTGGACCCTTTAAAGTGTTGGAGCGGAAGGGACTAGCGGCATTCAAATTGGAGCTACCCAAGTCATGGAGCAGGATTCACCCTACTTTCCATGTCTCCCAACTGAAACCAGATGTTCGTAATCGTTTTCATCTTGTCCCTGCCGGTACACCCCCTCCGATACTTCGGAGTTCCGGTCCAGAATATGAGGTATCGGATATATGTGATGCACGTTTTCACAGGGGGTCTCTGCAATTTCTGGTCGATTGGAAGGGCTATTCGCCGGCTGAGAGATCCTGGGAGCCCGCCTCTGCGGTGCATGCTCCGCGTTTGATTCGGGCCTTCTATCGCCGGCACCCGGGTAGGCCGGGTGCCGCCTCCTTTGGCAGGGGGCATACTGTTACGAACCGTTCTCAACGGTGGTCCTTTCTACGCCGATGGCGCTTCATGCCATCCATTCACACCGTCACCCCCAAGATGGCGTCGCGTAATAGAGTGGACGGTCTAGAACCCATTCCAGCCATTGAGGAAACTCCGCCTTGTGAGTCGATCACGGTACTTAAACCACCGGAATGGAAGAATCAGCGCGTTGCCACTGTTCTTAGTGGTCACGCTCCGTAAGTCTTCGCTTAGGAGAAATACTGGAATTTCACTTCCAAATTGGTTCCAACCTTCCACCTCCTCCCTTTATTGAAACCTGCTTGTCTTTTCATCTTTCCTCTTTCACAGGCTGACTATTATCAAACGCTGTCACTTCATAACATTCAAAGACTCATTACCGGTGAAGTCGCCTTCTGAACCGCTCACTGCCCGTAGGTTCTCCATTCGATTCATATTTCTTCAATCAAGAAGCCCCGTGCTATACTTACCTTTCTTTACTTTCCCTTCATGTATATTGAATAGGAATCTCCAAACTACATCTCCCATCATTCATTCCGGGAATCACCTTTCACATCCACCTGCATACTCAGACGGGGTAGGTTGAGTCAAAACTCTTACACACTCATACAACCTGTCTTTTCTACATAAAATAGAGCACTGACCTTGTTTTCTTCCTCTTCCAAAGTTCCCGCCGGTTCCAAACCTCTCTACAAACCCTCCTCCGAGAGTCGGCTTAGCAATCGGCGAACTATTGGAGAAACTTCGGAAATAGCTGCACGACTAACATTTCCATCGCGAAGCGGCAGCAGAAGGCTTGAATCCCGATCCACTCAACGCTCTCAAGCGACACAGGGTTTTTTCCCTTCACTAAGGGTTTCCCTGCCACATCCTTCCTTTGCCGAGTTAGAGGCGGAGGGAAGGTGTAACAGGTGAACTCCTGATAGCCTCATTCCACTAATTGAAGACCAGGTAGGAAGTTTCCTTTTTGTTGTGTGGTGTCGGAGGGAGACTGGGAGAGTCAAGGTGTTTTCACAGTTTCATCTAACTCTAAATCTTAACAGTAGCATTGCTAGTTTGCCTTGATCCTTTAGAACCTCGATTTGAGTTTTAAGGTCTAATAATGCGGTCTCTGTCCCGTGTCTGGGGCGGAAACCAGATTGTCGTAGACCTAGCAAGTTATTAGTTTCCAAGTAATTTTGGATCTGAAAGTATGCGGCACGGTCTAGGATCTTGAGCAGAAATGGTACAGTGGTGATAGGTCGGAAGTTGGTGGGAATGTTAGGGTCTAGGGAAGGTTTTTTAAGCAGTGGGATAACCCAAGCGTCCTTCAGATTGTCCGGGACAATTCCTGTTTGAAAGGAAGAGTTGATGAAGGCCGTGATGAATGGGGCCAACTCATGCGCTGAGTCCTTGATAGTAGGGGCTGGGCACGGGTCACCTTGGCAGTTAGTTGGTTTAATTCTAAGAATTATATTTTCTACCTCTGCCACGGTAAGCGGAGAGAATGCGAATGGTGTGATATTGGTAGAGTCTGGCAAGGGGGCCTTAGTGAGGGAAAGAGCGTGGTTGTCGCGGTTCAGGCTGTCCTGTTTATCTTTGATTTTGTCTTGTAGTGTGGAGATTTTATTTAGTAAGGCTGCTTGGATGTTGGCACACCATTTACTATCTTTCACGCATGTGTCAGGGGGGGCGACTGGAGTTTCAAGCTCTCTTAGGATTTTAAAGAGTTCCTTGGTGTTCGAGTCGGCTTGTATAATGCGGTTGTTGAAAGATTCCTTTTTTGCCGTGATGATGGCATCTTTGTAGGAGAGTGAGGCTAGGAGGAAACTGTCTTTATGCTCGTCTGAGGGGTGGCTTTTCCATCGATTTTCGGCACAGCGTTTGGCTTTGCGGAGCAATCTTAACTGAGGTGTGAACCATGAATTGAGATAAGCTTGAGGTTTAGCCTTTCTAAGTTTGAGAGGTGCTATACAATCAATGGCAGTTCGCATTGTTTGGTTGTAGGTGTGTGCTAGTGAGGTTGGATCAGAGTAAGAGTTGGTGGCTGTGTTAAGGGAAGGGAGTAACAATGGGAGGAGTTTCTCCTTGGTTATATCTTTTTTGCTTCGAGTTGGGAGTGCTGGGGCTAATGGTGACGGGATTCGTGGTGTGGCTTCAATGTTGAAAGTTATAATGTGATGGTCGGACCATAGACAGGGGGTATTGTTAAGGACCTTGATATTGCAATTGGAGCCAGCTACCCAGTCAAGTGTTCTACCTTTAATATGGGTAGGCTCTTGGATGTATAAGGTAAGGCCGAGGTCAGATAGTGCGATCTCCAGGTCAGAGGCCACAGGATCTTTTGAGTCACCAAGACCTAAGTTAAGGTCGCCTAGGATGATTGTTTGCGAATTGTTCTTTGTATTGTTGAGGAGGAGAGAGGAGATTTCACTGACAAAGGTTGGTGCGGGTCCTGGAGGTCTATAGATTAGGTGCATGGTGGCTGTTTGGTTAGGTGTGAGTGCTAGTTTGACAGACAGCAATTTGGCTGATGTGAGTTTGGAATCAGGTAACACTCTTAGGTCAAGAGTATTTTTATGGATGTGAGTCCCCATCGATCTTTAACAGAGTCCTGCAGATGGACCTAGGGAATATCGATTTGAAGAGCACTGAGATACAGTATAATTTCCAGCACTACAGACGATGAGTGCAGGCAAGACTCGATTCAGTTAATGACTAGCCTAGCAGACGAGAGATACAAAGTAGACAAAGAGAAGTTACAGTACTGACAAGAAGAGGTGTTGTACATAGGCCAGTTGATCTCACATGAGGGAAAGAGGGTAACATTACCGATCCTCTCCCATTCTTGCAGTACTCTCGCCAGCTTCTCAGCCCCAGCGTGAGGTAAGAGCCTCCTCTGGCTGATGATCTGCATTTTGTATCTCCCATTCCATCGAATGCTTTGTTTGTGCACGTTAGACTAAAGTCAGTAAAAAGGGACCAAAAAAAAGAAGAGAAAAGAAAAGAAAAAAAATCAAGTTGCTGTTTGCCTTTATTCCACCCGGGCAAGTTGAGCACCTGCAAGTGTTGCATTTTCTCACGCAATTCTAATCTTTTTCACTGTTTGTCCACATTGATGCACATCTCTGTGCTGGGCTTTCAAGATGGCTGCATGCTTTTACGGGTCTGCTATCTACCCTCATGGTTTAGCCTTTGCTGGTTCATGATTGGCTGCCTGAAGTGCTATTTGCATGGACATCCCTCTTTAATTTCACCCACCAGCTGATCCTCATTACCGATACTCTCCAGTGCCTGCAGCACGCTCGCCAGCTTCTCAGCCCCAGCATGAGGTAAAAGTCTGCGGTGGCTGATGATCTGCATTTCGTATCCCCCATTCCGTCGGATGCTTTGTTTGTGCACGTTAGACTGAAGTTGGAAAAAAGGGAGCAAAAAAAAGAAGAGAAAAGAAAAGAAAATAAGGATTGCTAAAAGTGACCATCATGTTTCTGTTTGCCTTTATTGCACCTGGGCAAACTGAGCACCTGTAAGTGTTGCATTTTCTGCCGCATTTCTAATCTTTTTCACTGTTTGTCCACATTGATGCACATCTCTGTGCTGGGCTTTCAAGATGGCTGCACGCTTTTCGTGCCTGCTATCCACCCTCGTAGTTTAGCCTTTGCTGTTCAGTGATTGGCTGCCTGAAGTGCAATTTGCATGGACATCTCTCTTTGTTTTCACCCACAAGCGGATCCTCATTACCGATCCTCTCCCGTGCCTGTAGCATGCTCGCCAGCTTCTCAGCCCCAACATGAGGTAAGAGCCTCCTCTGGCTGATGATCTTCATTTCGCTTCCCCCGTTTCATTGGATGTTTTGTGTACGTTAGACCGAATTCGGAAAAAAGGGGAAAAAAAATGAAGAGAAAAAAAAAAACTGACCATCAAGTTGCTGTTTGCCTTTGTTCCACCTGGGCAAGCTGAGCACCTGCAAGTGTTGCGTTTTCTGCTGCATTTCTAATCTTTTTCACTTTTCATTGTCCACAAGGCTTTCTGGGGCCTGGGTCCAAAATACCTTCAACTGTCCCTCCATAAATACCTCCCCTCTCAAGCCCTTTGCTCCTCTATCTCTAACTCCCTCAGGGTCAGTCGTTTTTCAAAGAAACGTACCGGCGTAGATCTCTGTCTTCGCCTGGGGCCTCCCTTTGGAACAGCCTCCCTGCCACCTTGAAACTTGAGAAGAACTATCTCCGGTTCCGGAACCACCTCAATACCATCCTCTTCGGTTCTGACTTTTCCCCTTGTTTCCCTGATGATCTGTTCTCTCTCTCGGCACTGTTGCACCTGGCCACCCTCTGTCCTTTGGGCCCAGGTACCTGCTCACCCTGCTACCCTCCTGCACTGTCTCTGGGCCACCACTTGCACTGGGGTCTGTATCTGTACCCATACAGTCCCCCACACACTTTTCTACTGCACTGTCAGATATACCCTATTCTGACTAACCTAGCACTTGCCACTTGCTGGCTGCACTACCATTGCTTAGCGCTTTTATTATTTATTTATTGTACTTATTAATATTTATTCTGTTCTCTCCTCTGTTCCGCACTTTCCACTCCTCCCCACTTCAATGCACTTTCCCCCTTTTCCCTTTACCATGCACTTGCACACTTTTATTCTCACTGGGCCTAGTAAAATCATTGTTTTTTTTGTTCTCCCCTATTCCCCTCACTTTGCCTAGTCGCGCTCTGAAACACCTGTGTATGAGCGTGATATAAATAAAATATCATTTCATTTCACCTGAAAGAGCTGAGGCGATCATGAAGACTGCAAAACCGCACACAGTGAAGCAAATGCAACTGTTTTTGGGACAATGTAATTATGTTAGAGCATGAATGTTTCACTATAGTTCGTACACAAGACCCCTTTTGCAGGTTTTAAAGAAAGCACAGGTGAACAAAGAGAAAATAGAATGTACTGGGGAAATGGAGGGAGGATTTGAAGAATTGAAGAAAGCAATTTGTATAGCTCCTGTTTTTGGAATCCCAATTATACAGAGGAGTTTTTCTTGTTTTCACACACAAATGGGACCGTCATGACAGCAGTGCTTACACAGAGGACTACATTAGGGTACAAACCTCTGGCATATTACAGTGGGATTTTAGATCCAGTTATGAAAGGGCATTTTCCTTGCGAACAGTCATTAGCAGCCGCTGCATTCGCAATTGAGAAATCTACAAGTATAATAATGGGCTGCTCTATGACGCTTTTTATAGAACATGCTTTGTTTGCCATTTTAGAGAAACACAAAGGCACATTGACGTCCCTGAGAGCTTCTGCTTATGAAGTAATAATATAAAATCCAGTGACTAAAATTGTCAGATGTAAAATAGTGAACCCTGCCACCTTTGTAGCTGAACCAGAGGGCGAGCATGTGCATGACTGCACAAATTATATAGAGTTTTATGATGATATACTGCACGCAAAAGGAAAATGCGCTGTCAGGAGGGGATATTCTCTTTATTGATGGTTCTTCGAAAATTGGTCAAACAAGTTGTAGTGAGGCATAGAGCAAATGGCAAATTTGAGGTTGTAGCAAGTGCAAGATTACGCCTCACTTTTCAGCGCAAGCAGCAGAATTGGTAGCGCTTATTGGCGCGTTGGAAAATAATGCAGGGCAGGAAGTGACGGTGTACAGTGATTGCGCCTATGTGACGTCAACCTTGCACGCAGGGCTAGCATGTTGGAAAAGGAGGGGCTACCTCCGAGCAGATGGCACTTCAGTGCAGCACGCCTCCTTATTGATCAGGCTTATCAAGGCACTACAACTCCCAGTAGCCATAGCAATGGTTAAATGTGCAGGGCATACTAAGCAAACTGATTTTATCTCTTGCGGGAACGAAGCCGCAGACGCAGAAGCCAAAAGGGTTGCATATTCACCAGATATTTTAAGTTTTGATACTCCAGATATCAAGGAGAAAATTTTTGCGATTATGATAGTAAACAAAGGATTTAATCATTTACAGAGAATGCAATTAATGGAGATTCAAGGCAGTGCACCACAGGAAGAGCAGGAATTATGGAAGCGAAGGGGGTGTTCTTTGTCCCCCACAGAAGCATTATGGTGACAGGACAGCACTAGAAAGATGGGGATGCCAGTAGCCTTATTAAGGGTAGCGCCTGAACAGCTGCACGTGGCATTTTATGTAGCAAACTGCATACCCAGCACATACTGCAAAACAAAACATAGCGGCAGACATACAGGAAGAATGGTTCATTCCACTATTACAAGCGCACATTACAAAAATGACTATCGATTGCACAACATGATATGATATGATATGATAGTTTATTTATATAGCGCCTATACACAATGTGTTTCAAAGCGCTTCAAGGCAAGAGAGGGAACAAGCGAAAAAACAATGACATTCTTACATGCCATGAACAGTTACGATGTGAAATTAACTATTGTACTCGGCCTGACGACATTTCAGATAGTGCAAGAGCTAAAACATAGATAAGGAAGGGAGGGGGAGAGTGGGAAGGAAATGGAAACAGACAGGCGACTACCGTACTAGGCCTGACGACATTTCTGGTAGAGCCGGAAAAAAAACAAGAGGTGAGGGAGAGGGGTGCAGAAAGGTAGGGGAGGAGCAAAACAAGCGACTATCATATTAGGCCCGACGACATTTCAGATAGTGCTGGAGGGGGGTTGGGGAGGAAAAAAACAGTAAGGGGAGGGAGGAGGAGACAGACGAGATTGCTATCATACTAGGTCCAGGGACAATTCTGATAGAGTAAGTGCATAGAAGAAAGTAAGAGGAGGAGATAGGAAAAGGGAGAAGGGAAAGGAGGAGAGAACAGAGAGTTAGCAGTCAAAAGAGTGGAGAAGCAAGAGGGGAGACTGAATACAATTGCAGAAGTCAGTAGTAACACATAATGTTGCAAGCCAGGATACAAGATGAAGATGGGGACAACATGATTCAGGGCCACCATGAGTACAAGATGCAAAAGAAGTTCAGCATGAGAGTTGAGAAATGATGACGGACCATGAATGAATGAAATCCATAAAAGTCAAATCCAGCATTGTCCACACGACAGTGATGGTGAAACCAGAATGTATCAGGACAGACTCCTGCAGAAATAGGCTTGAGTGGGGTGAGGGGGGAGCAGGGTAGAAGAATCAAGAAAAACAGGCAACACCTGTGTGCGAGAATGGGGGGCACAAGGGAACATCAAGGGGGACCAGAGGGAATAACACATGTTGGTGCATGCCTACCTGCTGTCTGAGCAGGGGGTCAGGCCCTTGGTCCTCCTGGTCCGAACAGGTCCAAACAGGAATTCCCCTTTTCTTCGTCTGCCCTTCGCTTAGGACGCCCCGGCGAGACACGCCCTTGATCTAATAGTTAGGAGCAGGAAGGAAGAGGCAGGGCTAAGAAGGTGGGTGGTGCTTGCTAAGTGGTGAAAAAGAGCGGCAAACAGGAAGGCACCTGGTGGGCGGGGCTTGCTAAGTGGTGAAAAAGAGCGGCAGGCAGGAAGACACCAGGTGGGGCGGGGCTTAGGCCAGGTGACCTAGATCCACTTGCACCTGCTCCCCATCTGCAAAGGAAAAGAGGCTGGAGGGCTCCTTAAGTAGGGAAAAGGAGCAGCAAACAGGAAGGTACCAGGTGGGCGGGGCTTGCTAAGTGGTGAAAAAGAGCGGCAAACAGGAAGGCACCAGGTGGACGGGGCTTGCTAAGTGGTGAAAAAGAGTGGCATGTCAAACATACAACTCTGGAATGATTCTAAGAACACTGAGATGAACATTGCCACACCCCATCGGACTGTTCCGTGAACTGCATACTGATTATGCAGACATGGGAGAAAAGTGCAATGGAGCCAGATATCTTATTGTGGTTGTCTGCTCCTTTTCACGTTGGGTGGAAGCGGACCTTGCGCCCACCCAGATGTGAAATGTGCGGCAACATTTTTAGTAAGGGAGGTTTTCCCGCGATGGGGCATTTGTGATGTGATCCGCTCCGATAACGGGACCCACTTCGTAAATGACCTATTCAAGGAGGTGACGTCCCTATTGGGAATAAAACACAAGTTATGTTCCATTTATCACCTGTAGGCTAACAGGATTTTTGAAAAAATCAATTGCCTCTTTAAAAGCAGATTGTCAAAATGATGACACACCCTCAAGAAAAACCGTGTGTATTGCTTGCCCCTAGCATTATTCCAGTTTCGAACACAGCCAAGCAAAGACCACCACTTGTCCCCTAATGAGATAGTGACAGGGAGACGCATGCAAACTCCAATATCTCCAATTAGGAGAACATCTGATGCACATAGGACATCCACAGTACTGGGGGAAGAGTTTAATGACTATTTGACACAACTCACTTGTGCGGTAAGAAGCATATCCAAACAAGTTGCACCCCCATTCACAAAAGAAAACCAAACTGACACCACTACTGCAGCAACAAACGGCCCAAATACGCAATTGATGCCTGGGGAGTGGGTGTACATAAGGAGCCTCGGAAGGAGATGCAATGCTCCAATATTTCATGGCCCTTATGAAATTGTATATTGCACACCATCAGCAGTGAATGTTAAGGGCCTGAAATATTGGATACACCTCTCCGATGTCAGGAAAGCACACAGCAGTACAATGCCAGAAGGGGAAGAGGAGCAAGGGCAACAAAGCATAGCTGTACCATAACAAAGCATAAAATAAAGCGGTAACAGAGATAAGAATGTGTTGAAAAATATTCAACATGTGTAAATATGTAAATGTGAAAATAACGTACAACATTGGTGAGAGAAAGAAGCATACACTTTTTACATAATTGATGAATGCATATATGATGCATATATGATGCAGGTGAAAAACAAGAAGAGAGATGAGGCTAAGAAACTTGAGAAAGCTAAATTAGTCCAGAAAAAATTGACAAAATATGCCATAGAAGGGGCGGTATTGACAAGTGAAGAAGGGCTGGGGATACAGCAAGTAATGGGTACATCGCAGGCGAATAATCAGAGCCCGATGGATCAAGGAGGGAATGGGTTTGTACCACGAGGTAGAGGCATGGGCTACAGAGGAAAGAGAAACTAACTTTGTCTTTCTCTTTCTCTTCTTAGGTCCGCCCCAGGAGGTGTTGAAGTACTGGACAGAAGAAAGGAGCTAGAGGCAGGACCAACAGATGTTCCAGATGAAAAACCACACTCTGAAGGTGAGTGTCTGTAAGCGGTCTCAGAGCGGTACCTTAACGCGTTGCTGAAGGCGAAGCAAAGTTCCGACACTGGCCGGTCTTAATTACCTGTTCTTGTCTTTCCCTTTTACGTGCTGGTATGCTGTGTAGGCTGTGGATCGAGGGCGAAACAACTCCGGAGGAGTTCACACAGGACTGCAGGTAAGCGGAGAAGTCCACATGGGACTGCTGGTAAGTGGAGAAGTCCACACGGACTGGTGGTAAGCGGAGAAGTCCACATGGACTGCAGGTAAGCGGAGGCATCCACACGGACTGCAGGTAAGCGGAGAAGTCCGGATAAGCGTGTGATACAGAATTCACACGAAGCGCGTGTTGGTCCCTGGGCGTGGTTTATATAGGCAACCACGCCCAGAGACTAGACCGCGCTGCTTGCTTCATGCTAGGAATTTTTGTCCATATTGGGGGAAGCAGGAAGTACCCTTAGCAGTGATTGGATGATGGGGTTTCACATCTGACATACTCTGGGTTCTCAGAGCCTTAACCCATGTCACTCCTGATTGTCTCTTCCACCTATCCCTATGAGCAATACAGAAAGAGGGCCTGCAAGTATGCCTCTGGCCTGTAACCATGACAATTAGAAAAAATTAAAGGAGGAAATACCTTGGTAATCGGGGACATTAAGGGTTTCCTAGCAGTCATTTTGGGGGAATATCTGATGACATTTGGAAGAGAACAGGCTATTCAAGTGTGACAGCACAGAACAAAGCACACAATGGAGCGCTGTTTAATAATGGTAGAGCAGATGTCTGGAGGGCTCCCAGAGTACAGTATCCTGACACATCAGACATGGGTGCAATCATGACATGTAAGATAAAAGAAGACGAGGATCCTCTTGCTTACATTCAGGATATTCAAGAGCGCTGGACTCTTGAAACATGCGAACCGTGGGAAAAAATGGTGCCATTATTTTACCACATTTTATGTCAAGGGTTGCCTGAGCAAGTACAGAGGCGAGTCAAGAAGCAAGTGGGAATGGAGCAAAGCCATGGGCAGAAATTCAATTGACAATAGTATATCACTGTTGGCTGATGCAGGTGAAAAACAAGAAGAGAGATGAGTCTAGGAAACTTGAGAAAGCTAAATTAGTCCAGAAAAAATGGACAAAATATGCCATAGAAGGAGCGATATTGACAAGTGAAGAAGGGCTGGGGATACAGCAAGTAATGGGTACATCGCAGGCGAATAATCAGAGCCCGATGGATCAAGGAGGGAATGGGTTTGTATCACGAGGTAGAGGCATGGGCTACAGAGGAAGGAGTGGATTCCAAAATAATTAAGGTGGGTTCCAGAAATTACAGAATGAGAATCGGAATGCTTAAGGAGGGTTCAACCAAGGGGGCCTAGTTAGACGGGCTCCTCCTATACGTTGGACATGTGGGGTGACAGGGAACATTGCACGCGTATGCAGAAGCCAAGGGTATGTAAAGAATGGGCAATTCTCATGAGGGGGGGCAGCTTATCCTCCAGCATATAGCTTACAAGCTAGGGAAGGGTATGCCCAAGATCAGATGGTGAATCAGGATCAAGCTCAGCAATTGCAACAGGCACAGCAAGCACCATTGAATCCACTGCAAGGGCAGTCACAGCACGCACCCATGCAGATACAGCAGAATGCACACACAGGACAATTATTAACACCTAGAATAGGGGGTGTAACTGTAGTGGGAGGAAATCCTTTCACAGGTACAGGGGTATGCATGTATCCACAATAGGACAGCTCAAAGGGTGACTTGATGTGTTCAGTTCTATCAGTGACACCAGACCCCCAAAAGGAACCAAGGGTTGAAGTGACGATAGGAGGCAAATCTTTTTCTTTTCTAGTAGACACTGGGGTTACTCGTTGATGTATATGAGAGGGAAAATATCCAATGTCGGGAATTGCCATGAATGCTCAAGGGTTCTCTGGAGCTATGAGTTGAGTTCCTTTTACTGATGAATTACCAGTCTCTATAGAAGAGTGTGACATGTCTGTTCCATTGTTGTATTCACAACAGACACCAGTTAACATTTTGGGAAGAGACTTAATGACAATGCTTAACATGACGATTTATTTTACTGACAAAGGAATGGTGTTTTTTTCCACTCCTGCGATACATTATATGAATGTGGGCAAATTTATGTTGGCATTCACAGGGCAAGTGGCTCGGTGAGGTGTACCGATGGAGCCAGAGGTTTTCCTTTATGGGGTGAGCATTCTGTTGACATAGCTACCTGGCTTAGTGGGAAGTACTATGAGAATACCTGAAAAATTCTTGTTCAGACCACAGATACCAATGGACGAAGAGGGGGATAGACCATCCTTATAGAATTAGATGCAGCCATAGTATGAGGGGAAATAGCAATGCTCGAAGGAACAGATGACGAGGGTAGACCGTGGAGAACAGTGATTGCCATTGGGGAAGGGTGTAGATTGACTGACGTCACTGATGATGACATGTTTAGAGATGATCCATCAGACAATGAAGTAATGTTCTCTATGAGCATTACATATTGGATTAGAATAGAGAAAAGGGAGATCCCACAGCGAATGGTGATAATGCAGCAGCGTCCAGCATTTTTTGATGAAGATTTGTAAAAGGCGCCAAGCGTCTTATGGACTGCAGGCCCTTATGACGTAGGCCTATTAAAAGGGATAGGGGAAGTTCGATAATATTGAAGCCAGGAGCGATTTTACCTCGAGCAAGAGTGTACCCAATATCTTAAGAGGCTGACGAGGCTATTTTTAAGACTATTTCAGCACTGATACCACAAGATATTCTAGTACCGTCAGAATCATTGTGCAACACTGCAGTGTACCCTGTGAAAAAATCAAAGGGCAGGTCGTGGAGATTTATGCAAGACATGAGACAGATTAACCAGATTGTAGAGGCAGAGTTTCCTTTAGTTCCTAATCCTGCGATGATACTATGCAGTATCCCAGTAGAAGCGCAATATTTCATGGTGATCGATTTGAAAAGTGCATCTTTTCTAAATCCTGTTGCACAAGGACAAGACTCGATTTCATTTACGTTCCGCCAAATCTGTCTGAAACATACTAAGCTGCTTCAAGGTTACTGTGAGTCCCCATCGATGTTTAACAGAGTCCTGCAGATGGACCTAGGGAATATTGATTTGAAGATCAAATCCAGCGATACAAATTGTCAGATGTAAAATAGTGAACCCTGCCACCTTTGTAGCTGATCCAGAGTTCGAGCATGTGCATGACTGTGTAAATTATATAGAGTTTTATGATGATATACCGTGCGTAAAGGAAAACGCGCTGTCAGGAGGGAAGATTCTCTTTATTGATGGTTCTTCAAAAATTGATCAAACAAGTGGAGAAAGGCATTTTGGCGCAGCTGTAGTGAGGCATAGAGCAAATGGCAAATTTGAGGGTGTTCATTTACATTCCGGCAAATCTGTCTGAAACATACTAGGCTGCCTCAAGGGTATTGTGAGTCCCCATCGATCTTTAACAGAGTCCTGCAGATGGACCTAGGGAATATCGATTTGAAGAGCACTGAGATACAGTATATTTTGCAGCACTACAGACGATGAGTGCAGGCAAGACTCGATTCAGTTAATGACTAGCCTAGCAGACGAGAGATACAAAGTAGACAAAGAGAAGTTACAGTACTGACAAGAAGAGGTGTTGTACATAGGCTAGTTGATCTCACATGAGGGAAAGAGGGTAACATTACCGATCCTCTCCCATTCCTGCAGTACTCTCGCCAGCTTCTCAGCCCCAACGTGAGGTAAGAGCCTTCTCTGGCTGAGGATCTGCATTTTGTATCCCCCATTTCATCGAATGCTTTGTTTGTGCACGTTAGACTAAAGTCAGTAAAAGGGGACCAAAAAAAAGAAGAGAAAAGAAAAGAAAAAAAAATCAAGTTGCTGTTTGCCTTTATTCCACCCGGGCAAGTTGAGCACCTGCAAGTGTTGCATTTTCAGACGCAATTCTAATATTTTTCACTGTCTGTCCACATTGATGCACATCTCTGTGCTGGGCTTTCAAGATGGCTGCATGCTTTTACGGGTCTGCTATGTACCCTCATGGTTTAGCCCTTGATGGTCCATGATTGGCTGCCTGAAGTGCTATTTGCATGGACATCCCTCTTTAATTTCACCCACCAGCTGATCCTCATTACCGATACTCTCCAGTGCCTGCAGCACGCTCGCCAGCTTCTCAGCCCCAGCATGAGGTAAAAGTCTGCGGTGGCTGATGATCTGCATTTCGTATCCCCCATTCCGTCGGATGCTTTGTTTGTGCACGTTAGACTGAAGTTGGAAAAAAGGGACCAAAAAAAAGAAGAGAAAAGAAAAGAAAATAAGGATTGCTAAAAGTGACCATCACGTTTCTGTTTGCCTTTATTGCACCTGGGCAAACTGAGCACCTGTAAGTGTTGTATTTTCTGCCGCATTTCTAATCTTTTTCACTGTTTGTCCACATTGATGCACATCTCTGTGCTGGGCTTTCAAGATGGCTGCACTCTTTTCGTGCCTGCTATCCACCCTCGTAGTTTAGCCTTTGCTGTTCAGTGATTGGCTGCCTGAAGTGCAATTTGCATGGACATCTCTCTTTGTTTTCACCCACCAGCGGATCCTCATTACCGATCCTCTCCCGTGCCTGTAGCACGCTCGCCAGCTTCTCAGTCCCAACATGAGGTAAGAGCCTCCTCTGGCTGATGATCTGCATTTCGCATCCCCAATTTCATTGGATGTTTTGTGTACGTTAGACCGAATTCGGAAAAAAGGGGAAAAAAATGAAGAGAAAAAAAAAAAAACTGACCATCAAGTTGCTGTTTGCCTTTGTTCCACCTGGGCAAGCTGAGCACCTGCAAGTGTTGCGTTTTCTGCTGCATTTCTAATCTTTTTCACTTTTCATTGTCCACAAGGCTTTCTGGGGCCTGGGTCCAAAATACCTTCAACTGTCCCTCAATAAATACCTCCCCTCTCAAGCCCTTTGCTCCTCTACCTCTAACTCCCTCAGGGTCAGTCGTTTTTCAAAGAAACGTACCGGCGTAGATCTCTGTCTTCGCCTGGGGCCTCCCTTTGGAACAGCCTCCCTGCCACCTTGAAACTTGAGGAGAACTATCTCCGGTTCCGGAACCACCTCAATACCATCCTCTTCGGTTCTGACTTTTCCCCTTGTTTCCCTGATGATCTGTTCTCTCTCTCGGCACTGTTGCACCTGGCCACCCTCTGTCCTTTGGGCCCAGGTACCTGGTCACCCTGCTACCCTCCTGCACTGTCTCTGGGCCACCACTTGCACTGGGGTCTGTATCTGTACCCATACAGTCCCCCACACACTTTTCTACTGCACTGTCAGATATACCCTATTCTGACTAACCTAGCACTTGCCACTTGCTGGCTGCACTACCATTGCTTAGCGCTTTTATTATTTATTTATTGTACTTATTAATATTTATTCTGTTCTCTCCTCTGTTCCGCACTTTCTACTCCTCCCCACTTCAATGCACTTTCCCCCTTTTCCCTTTACCATGCACTTGCACACTTTTATTCTCATTGGGCCTAGTAAAATCATTGTTTTTTTTGTTCTCCCCTATTCCCCTCACTTTGCCTAGTCGCGCTCTGAAACACCTGTGTATGAGTGTGATATAAATAAAATATCATTTCATTTCACCTGAAAGAGCTGAGGCGATCATGAAGACTGCAAAACCGCACACAGTGAAGCAAATGCAACCGTTTTTGGGACAATGTAATTATGTTAGAGCATGAATGTTTGACTATAGTTCGTACACAAGACCCCTTTTGCAGGTTTTAAAGAAAGCACAAGTGAACAAAGAGAAAATAGAATGTACTGAGGAAATGGAGGGAGGATTTGAAGAATTGAAGAAAGCAATTTGTATAGCTCCTGTTTTTGGAATCCCCAATTATGCTGAGGAGTTTTTCTTGTTTTCACACACAAATGGGACAGTCATGACAGCAGTGCTTACACAAAGGACTGCATTAGGGTACAAACCTCTGGCATATGACAGTGGCATTTTAGATCCAGTTATGAAAGGGCATTTTCCTTGCGAACAGTCATTAGCAGCCTCTACATTCGCAATTGAGAAATCTGCAAGTAAAATAATGGGCTGCTCTATGATGCTTTTTATAGAACATGCTTTGTTTGCCATTTTAGAGAAACACAAAGGCACATTGACGTCCCTGAGAGCTTTTGCTTATGAAGTAATAATATAAAATCCCGTGACTAAAATTGTCAGATGTAAAATAGTGAACCCTGCCACATTTGTAGCTGAACCAGAGGGCGAGCATGTGCATGACTGCACAAATTATATAGAGTTTTATGATGATATACCGCACGCAAAGGAAAACGCGCTGCCAGGAGGGGATATTCTCTTTATTGATGGTTCTTCGAAAATTGATCAAACATGTGAGAAAGGCATTTTGGCGCAGCTGTAGTGAGGCATAGAGCAAATGGCAAATTTGAGGTTGTAGCAAGTGCAAGACTAGCGTCTCACTTTTCAGCGCAAACAGCAGAATTGGTAGCGCTTATTGTCGCGTTGGAAAATAATGCAGGGCAGGAAGTGACGGTGTACAGTGACTCCGCCTATGTGACGTCAACCGTGCACGCAGGGCTAGCATGTTGGAAAAGGAGGGGCTACCTCCGAGCAGATGGCACTCCAGTGCAGCATGCCTCCTTATTGATCAGGCTTATCAAGGCACTACAACTCCCAGTAGCCATAGCAATAGTTAAATGTGCAGGGCATACTAAGCAAACTGATTTTATCTCTTGTGGGAACGAAGCCGCAGACACAGAAGCCAAAAGGGTTGCATATTCACCAGATATTTTAAGTTTTGATACTCCAGATATTAAGGAGAAAGTTGTTGCGATTATGATAGCAATGTAACGCTCACCTGATTCCCACGAAGGCGCAGGTCTGGCTTCGAGTGCTGATGCTTCTTCAATGGTGAAGCGCAGGACTCTGAAGATGGACAGGAAGGGCCCTCTACTCTGGCTTCTCCTGCTCGCAGGAATATTCCCCTGTGCGTGAAAAGGGAGTATTACCTACTGACTGAGTTATGCTCAAGCCTCCCACTCTCTTCCAACCCTCCACGATACCCTTCCACGATTCCCCGTGAAGTCTCACCTTAGGGTCAGGAAGGATGAGCTCTCCATCCTGCTTCTGATGCAGGGGCGCTTTGAAACCCAGTTACTTCACTGGATTGAGGATTGATGGGAGTTCAGGTAAGCTTGACTATTCAGGCAAGGCTCTGTAAAAGTTCTGTTGCAAGTTCAAAAGTCCAAGCTTAATAATAATGTTCATTGTCTTTTTGCAGCAAGCGCTAATGCTTATGTCTTTTTTCCCCTTAGGGGCCGGGGTTCGGAATGCCAGAGATATGGCACCGACCCGAAGTGAAACGTGCAGTTCCAGTTCCAGTAAATGGCAGGTTAGTTCTGGATGAGCGCTCGGGAACTGTCTTTGCATACGCTCATTGAATGTCTTTGTCTTTTTTCCCCATGGGGCCGGGGTCCGGAAAATGCCTGGAAGCGGCAAGACCCGAAATGAAATGGGAATGGCCCAACAGGTAAGTCTTATTCCCTTCCTTCTCTCACCTCTTATTCTTGTCTTTTTCTCTAGGCTCTGGGAAGTGGCTGTGTATCCGGATGATCGCTGCTGAAGATGGAGGAACCCAGGAAAGGTGAGTGAAATGCAGCGCTGCAGCGACCGTAACGAAATGCTTTTAAAAATAATGTCTTCCCTTTCAGGATCGTCGGTGATGTCTCCGTGGTGCAGATTTAGCTGGTAAGGTCTCTTGTCTCCCTTTGCAGGTGACCCAGGATGCTGACAGGCGTGGCTGAAGTCCAGATGCAGGAGCTGACACGGTGAGCGTCCAGCTGTGAGGAGCAGAACAACGCGAAGTGTGAGTTGCTGATCGGGTGTGGTTTAAATAGCTTTGGAAGAAGTCCCAAGTGTGTATCCTTCCTCCGATCAGGTATGTTTCTTTCCTCGACCACACCCGGGTGGAAAGTAGTCCCACAGGTAAAGTAGTTCCATTCAGGCCTCATGAGGGCCTGGATGTGGCAGCATGGTCTGCATCAGGTAAGTGCACATTAAAACACTTGAACACATGTCTAGCTTTATGAGCCTGGCGCTTAAGGCGCCAGGACAGAGGTCCAACATGAGCCTGGCGCCTAAGGCGCCAGGACTGCGTCCAAAGGGCCCCAGCTTGGGCCCGCTGGCACTCCCCTGGGGGAAATGATGCCTGCCTCTGGGGTCGCTGGGTCGGACCTGGCTCCTTGGAGGTAGACATCATGACAGTACCCCCCCTCAAGGCCCCTCCCAAGGTTCTTCCCTCCGGGGGTTTGGGCTTGTTCGGAAATCTCCGGTGAAACCTTTGTACTAATCGAGGTGCGTGGACATGGTTACTAGGCTCCCACGATCTCTCCTGAGGTCCATATCCCTTCCAGTCAACAAGATAGAAGAGTTCCGACTTTACCACCTTGGAGTCTAAAATGTCTTTAACTTCGAATTCTAATTCCCCTTCAATTTGAACTGGATCTGGAGGCTTGGACAATCGGGTTCCTGGTTGTACTGGCTTCAAAAGTGATGCATGAAAAACTGGATGAATATGCATGTTGGACGGTAGATCCAGTTTAAAGGCCACTGGGTTGATTATAGCTTTGATGGGATAAGGTCCTATGAATCTGGGATTGAAGGTTCGCGGGCCCTTGAGGGGTAAATGTTTAGTTGCTAGCCATACCTGGTCTCCTACTTGGTAAGGAGGCGTTTTACTTCGGTGCAAATCAGCGTTTTCTTTATACTTTTTCTTGGCTTGCTGTAAATGAGTTGCAGCTTCTTTGAAGGCTCGGGTTATTGTGTAATGCAGATGATTTACTGCGGGCATTTCCACGGTCAGAGGTGGATCTAGGTCAGAGGTCCGAGGATGGTGACCATACAAATTATAAAAGGGGGTTTGTCCGGTTCCAGAATGCACTGAATTGTTGTATGCATATTCTGCGATCCAAAGGATGTCTTTCCAATTTAACTCCGATTGGTGTAACATGCACCGAAGATATTGCTCGAGAGTCTGATTGGTTCTCTCGGTTTGTCCGTCGGTCTGGGGGTGGTGGCTGGTGGATAACCGCACATCTATTTGTGCTAGTTGGCAACACTTCTTCCAAAAATGTGAGATAAATTGACTTCCACGATCCGAGACTATTATGGAAGGGAAACCATGTATGCAAACTATATTCTCCAGGAATTCCTTGGCCAAGGTGGAAGCTGAAGGCAAACCCTTTAAAGGGATAAAGTGGGCCATTTTGGAGAAGAGGTCCACAATTACAAGGATTGTGTTGTAACCAGCACAAGGAGGCAGATCTGTTATAAAGTCCATTGACAGGGTGTTCCATGGCGCCGGTGGAATATCCAAGGGTTGAAGTAGGCCGGCTGGCCTTTTCTTTTGAGCCTTGTTTTGGGCGCAAATTCCACAAGACAGTACAAAAGACTTTATGTCTTTTCTCCAAGAAGGCCACCAGAAGTGGCGTTTGATTTTTTCCTCCGTTTTAGCGATACTAGGGTGACCTTCCATTAAAGATTCATGATGATGGGCAATAACAAGTTCTTGCAATTCTTTACTTGGCAGAAACAACCGCTCCTGGAAGTAGGGTAAGTCATCCTTAACGGTGTAATGAGGACCCTTTTGACTCCATTCCAGTAAGGTTGAAGAGTCTAGAAGTTGTTTTACTTGCGTTTGGATATCCTCAATAGTTTGCAATGAAGTTAAGCCTAAGATTCTTTGCTCAGGTATGATGGGCACAGGTTCTAAGCTCGAATTAGGTTCTTCCATGGCAATCCGGGATAAGGCGTCCGCTTTTCCATTGTTGCAGCCAGGGCGATAGGTAATTACAAAATCAAATTCCGCAAAGAATAGAGCCCATCGGAGTTGTCGTGAAGATTGAGCTTTGGCCGTTTTTAAATACTGTAAGTTTCTGTGGTCCGTAATTACGGTGATGGTGTGTCTTGCCCCGAGAAGGTAGTGACGCCAAGCCTTGAAAGCAGATTTGATGGCCAGTAACTCTTTATCGGTAATTGCGTAGTTGATTTCAGGAGGAGAACATTTTCTGGGCCAAAGGGCCACTGGGTGTAGTTGGTTAGTTTTTGGGTCTCTTTGCGACAGGACAGCTCCCATGGCCGAACTGGATGCATCGGTTTCCACTATGTACGGGAGATCTGGGTGCGGGTGCTTCAATACAGGTGCAGAGGTGAATTTGGTTTTCAGGTCCTGGAAGGCTTGTTCGGCCTCAAGAGTCCATTCGAAGCGTTTGTTTTTCTTTAGGAGAGCGGTGATGGGTTGGACTGTTCGGGAAAATTCCGGGATGAATCTTCGATAGAAATTGGCAAAGCCGAGCATGCTCTGAACTCCCTTCACCGAGCTTGGAGAAGGCCATTTGAGGATGGCGTCCACCTTTCGCGAGTCCATTCGGACTCCTTGAGGTGTCAGGATGAATCCGAGAAACTCAACTTCTGTGGTATGAAAAACGCATTTTTTGAGTTTTGCAAATAATCTGTGCTGGCACAGTTTCTCAAGAACTGCCCTAACATGTTTTCTGTGATCAGATTCTGAAGAAGAGTACACCAGGATGTCGTCAATGTAAACAATGACACAGACATCGATAAGTTCCCGAAGAACATCATTCATAAAGTACTGAAAGGCGGCAGGTGCATTGCACAAACCGAAGGGCATCACCTGATATTCGAAGAGCCCAAACTTGGTGCGGAATGCAGTCTTCATTCGTCGCCTTCTTTTATGCGCACCAGGTGATAAGCTCCTCGGAGATCTAACTTGGTGTACACACAAGCGTCTTTCACCTGGTCGATAAGCTCAGGAATCAAGGGCAGAGGATAACGATTCTTAATCGTTATTTGATTTCGGGCGCGATAGTCTATACACGTTCTAAGGTCGCCTTCTTTTTTCGGCACGAAGAACAGAGCTGAAGAGACAGGAGACTTGGACGGGCGAATAAAACCATTGGCTAGGTACTGATCTAAATACTGACGCAAATGCAGGTTCTCAGGTTCCGTAAGAGCATAAATCCTACTACAAGGTAGTTGAGCATTGGGTACCAGATCGATTTGGCAATCATAAGACCGATGGGGAGGTAACGTGTTAGCCTGTTCTTTCTGAAAAACGTCTTGGAATTCTTGGTATTCTGACGGTAGCTGTACAGGGGTGGAAGTTGCTGAGGCTAGACCCATAGCTGGATTTCTTGGATAACAAGTTGGTTCACAATCAGGAAAACTTATCTTCTTTGCTTGCCAGTCAATTCTGGGATTATGTGTTTCTAACCAAGGAATTCCAAGAATTACTTGAAATTGTGGGGCCTTGATCACATCAAACACGATTGCTTCCCGATGTCCATCCTGACCCACCAGTGTCACTTCAACAGTGGAATGCGTTGCAGGCCCTGAGGCTATTTCGGTTCCATCTACTGTAGTAATGACATCTTGGGTTACTTTCGGGCGGAGAGGAAGCTTAATCCTGGAAGCCAATTCACGGTCTATGTAATTTCCAATAGCTCCACTGTCGATGTATGCTTTTATAGCATGCAACTGCTGAGGCTGTTTTGGGTCCACGAGCACCATTGGCATGACAAAATGCGAGGTCAAAGAGTTAGTTTTCAAGCTCGGCAAGCGGACCCCTACGCTTGCCGGGCTAGGTCGTTTCCCGAATCAGGTGTCACTAATTCGTTATCAGTAGCTCCAACCACCTTCTTAAGTGGTTTAACTGGACAATTTCGAAGAAAGTGACCGGAAGTCCCGCAATACAGACAAAGTTGCATTTGCCGCCTTCTCTCTCGTTCTTTCTGCGTTAATGGTCCTTTAACACCACCGATTTGCATAGATTCAGATACGTCGGTACTCTTGGAGTTAGCGTGGGTTTTGATCGGTGCTCGGTTTTCATACTTGAACCGATCTGCTTTTCTATTTTGAAGTCTGTGATCAAGTTGAACCACCAAGTCAATGTAGTCTGCGCAGACCTGGGGTGGGTTTACTATCTGAGCTAGAACATCCTTAAGCTCTCCGCGCAGGCCTCAATGAAACCATGTGATCCTTTTGCTTTCTGGCCATCCAGTTTCCACAACCAGTCTGTTAAAGGTGGCTATGTAGGACAGAAGATCCTGATTACCTTGTCGTAAGGATAGCAGTTCGTTATCAAGGGCCTGTCCTTGAGAGTGTCGAGCGAACAATCTTTCCATGCTGGCCTGGAAGCCCTGAAAATTCTGGAGAATGGGATCATCCTGATTTACCAATGGAATAGACCAATCGGCAGCACTGCCACTGAGGTAAGATAGTATAAAGGCTACCTCGGTCTGATTGTTAGGGAAGGCTCCGGGTCTGCATAGAAAGTGTAAACGACATTGGTTCATAAAGACGGCATATTTCTTGGGATCCCCCGCAAAACGTTCAGGCGGGGCCAAAGGCATGTGTCCAGGTAGATTAATTTGTACCGGGTTACTCAAACCCATTGATGTGGAAATGTCTCCGGAATTAGGTAAAGGAGTGTGCCCTGCCTGGGCCTGTAATAACCTTTTGGCTAGGTCATCTGTTCTTTCCTTGGATAAGATCAGTTCTCTTTTGAGAGCGTTAGTCTCCTGGCGGGCTGAGTGCACCTCTGCCCGTAATTCCCCCAAAAGCTGGGCCAGCTGGTCAGTCTCGGAAGTCTCCATAGCGCCCAGGTGGGAAATTGTGGGTAGGCTTTGCGTTCTGTAACGCTCACCTGATTCCCACGGAGGCGCAGGTCTGGCTTCGAGTGCTGATGCTTCTTCAATGGTGAAGCGCAGGGCCCTCTACTCTGGCTTCTCCGGCTCGCAGGAATATTCCCCTGTGCGTGAAAAGGGAGTATTACCTACTGACTGAGTTATGCTCAAGCCTCCCACTATCTTCCAACCCTACACGATACCCTTCCACGATTCCCCGTGAAGTCTCACCTTAGGGTCAGGAAGGATGAGCTCTCCATCCTGCTTCTGATGCAGGGGCGCGTTGAAACCCAGTTACTTCACTGGATTGAGGATTGATGGGAGTTCAGGTAAGCTTGACTATTCAGGTAAGGCTCTGTAAAAGTTCTGTTGCAAGTTCAAAAGTCCAAGCTTAATAATAATGTTCATTGTCTTTTTGCAGCAAGCGCTAATGCTTATGTCTTTTTTCCCCTTAGGGGCCGGGATTCGGCATGCCGGAGATATGGCACCGACCCGAAGTGAAACGTGCAGTTCCAGTTCCAGTAAATGGCAGGTTAGTTCTGGATGAGCGCTCGGGAACTGTCTTTGCATACGCTCATTGAATGTCTTTGTCTTTTTTCCCCATAGGGGCCGGGGTCCGGAAAATGCCTGGAAGCGGCAAGCCCCGAAATGAAATGGGAATGACCCAACAGGTAAGTCTTATTCCCTTCCTTCTCTCACCTCTTATTCTTGTCTTTTTCTCTAGGCTCTGGGAAGTGGCTGTGTATCCGGATGATCGCTGCTGAAGATGGAGGAACCCAGGAAAGGTGAGTGAAATGCAGCGCTGCAGCGATCGTAACGAAATGCTTTTAAAAATAATGTCTTCCCTTTCAGGATCGTCTTTGATGTCTCCGTGGTGCAGATTTAGCTGGTAAGGTCTCTTGTCTCCCTTTGCAGGTGACCCAGGATGCTGACAGGCTTGGCTGAAGTCCAGATGCAGGAGCTGACACGGTGAGCGTCCAGCTGCGAGGAGCAGAACAACGCGAAGCGTGAGTTGCTGATCGGGTGTGGTTTAAATAGCTTTGGAAGAAGTCCCAAGTGTGTATCCTTCCTCCGATCAGGTATGTATCCTTCCCCGACCACACCCGGGTGGAAAGTAGTCCCACAGGTAAAGTAGTTCCATTCAGGCCTCAAGAGGGCCTGGATGTGGCAGCATGGTCTGCATCAGGTAAGTGCACATTAAAACACTTGAACACATGTCTAGCTTTATGAGCCTGGCGCCTAAGGCGCCAGGACAGAGGTCCAACATGAGCCTGGCGCCTAAGGCGCCAGGACTGCGTCCAAAGGGCCCCAGCTTGGGCCCGCTGGCACTCCCCTGGGGGAAATGATGCCTGCCTCTGGGGTCGCTGGGTCAGACCTGGCTCCTTGGAGGTAGGCATCATGACAAGTAAACAAAGGATTTAATCCTTTACAGAGAATGTAATTAATGGAGATTCAAGGCAGTGCACCACAGGAAGAGCAGGAATTATGGAAGCGAAGGGGGTGTTCTTTGTCCCCCACAGAAGCATTATGGTGACAGGACAGCGCTAGAAATATGGGGATGCCAATAGCCTTATTAAGGGTAGCGTCTGAACAGCTGCACGTGGCATTCTATGTAGCAAACTGCATACCCAGCACATACCGCAAAACAACACATAGCGGTAGACATACAGGAAGAATGGTTCATTCCACTATTACAAGAACACATTACAAAAATGACTATCGAATGCACAACATGATATGATATGATATGATAGTTTATTTATATAGCGCCTATACACAATGTGTTTCAAAGCGCTTCAAGGCAAGAGAGGGAACAATGGAAAAAACAATGACATTCTTACATGCCATGAACAGTAAGGATGTGAAATTAACTATCGTACTCGGCCGGCGACATTTCAGATAGTGCAAGAGCTAAAACATAGATAAGAAAGGGAGGGGGAGAGTGGGAAGGAAATGGAAACAGACAGGCGACTACCGTACTAGGCCTGACGACATTTCTGGTAGAGCCGGAAAAAAAACAAGAGGTGAGGGAGAGTGGTGCAGAAAGGTAGGGGAGGAGCAAAACAAGCAACTATCATATTAGGCCTGACGACATTTCAGATAGTGCTGGAGGGGGGTTGGGGATGAAAAAACCAGTAAGGGGAGGGAGGAGGAGACAGACGAGGTTGCTATCATACTAGGTCCAGGGACGATTCTGATAGAGTAAGTGCATAGAAGAAAGTAAGGGGAGGAGATAGGAAAAGGGAGAAGGGAAAGGAGGAGAGAACAGAGAGTTAGCAGTCAAAAGAGTGGAGAAGTAAGAGGGGAGGCTAAATACAATTGCAGAAGTCAGTAGTAACAAAATAATGTTGCAAGCCAGGATACAAGATGAAGATGGGGACAGCATGATTCAGAGCCACCATGAGTACAAGATGCAAAAGAAGTTCAGCATGAGAGTTGAGAAAGGGTGACGCACCATGAATGAATGAAATCCATAAAAGTCAAATCCAGCATTGTCCACACGACGGTGATGGTGAAACCAGAATGTATCAGGACAGACTCCTGCAGAAATAGGCTTGAGTGGGGTGAGGGGGGAGCAGGGTAGAAAAACAGGCAACACCTGTGTGCGAGAATGGAGGGCACAAGGGAACATCACGGGAGTCCAGAGGGAGTAACACATTTTGGTGCATGCCTACCTGCTGTCTGAGCAGGGGGTCGGGCCCTTGGTCCTCCTGGTCCGAACAGGTCCAAACAGGAATTCCCCTTTTCTTCGTCTGCCCTTCGCTTAGGACGCCCGGGCGAGACACACCCTTGATCTAATAGTTAGGAGCAGGAAGGAAGAGGCAGGGCTAAGAAGGTGGGTGGTGCTTGCTAAGTGGTGAAAAAGAGCGGCAAACAGGAAGGCACCTGGTGGGCGTGGCTTGCTAAGTGGTGAAAAAGAGCAGCAGACAGGAAGGCACCAGGTGGGTGGGGCTTAGGCCAGGTGACCTAGATCCACTTGCACCTGCTCCCCATCTGCAAAGGAAAAGAGGCTGGAGGGCTCCTTAAGTAAGGAAAAAGAGCGGCAAACAGGAAGGCACCTGGTGGGCGGGGCTTGCTAAGTGGTGAAAAAGAGCGGCAGGCAGGAAGACACCAGGTGGGCGGGGCTTAGGCCAGGTGACCTAGATCCACTTGCACCTGCTCCCCATCTGCAAAGGAAAAGAGGCTGGAGGGCTCCTTAAGTAGGGAAAAGGAGCAGCAAACAGGAAGGCACCAGGTGGGCGGTGCTTGCTAAGTGGTGAAAAAGATCGGCAAACAGGAAGGCACCAGGTGGGCGGGGCTTGCTAAGTGGTGAAAAAGAGCGGCATGTCAAACATACAACTCTGGAATGATTCTAAGAACACAGAGATGAACATTGCCACGCCCCATCGGACTGTTCCTTGAACATGAATATTGATTATGCAGACATGGGAGAAAAGTGCGATGGAGCCAGATATCTTATTGTGGTTGTCTGCTCTTTTTCACGTTGGTTGGAAGCGGACCTTGCGCCCACCCAGATTTGAAATGTGCGGCAACATTTTTAGTAAGGGAGGTTTTCCCGCGATGGGGCATTTGTGATGTGATCCGCTCCGATAATGGGACCCACTTTGTAAATGATCTATTCAAGGAGGTGACGTCCCTATTGGGAATAAAACACAAGTTATGTTCCATTTATCACCTGTAGGCTAACAGGATTGTCGAAAAAAATCAATTGCCTCTTTAAAAGCAGATTGTCAAAATGATGCCACACCCTCAAGAAAAACTGGGTGTATTGCTTGCCCCTAGCATTATTCCAGTTTCAAACACAGCCAAGCAAAGACCACCACTTGTCCCCCCATGAGATAGTGACAGGGAGACGCATGCAAACTCCAATATCTCCAATTAGGAGAACATCTGATGCACATAGGACATCCACAGTACTGGGGGAAGAGTTTAATGACTATTTGACACAACTCACTTGTGCAGTAAGAAGCATACCCAAACAAGTTGCACCCCCATTCACAAAAGAAAACCAAACTGACACCACTATTGCAGCAACAGACAGCCCAAATACGCAATTGATGCCTGGGGAGTGGGTGTACATAAGGAGCTTCGGAAGGAGATGGAATGCTCCAATATTTCATGGCCCTTATGAAATTGTATATTGCACATCATCAGCAATGAATGTTAAGGGCCTGGAATATTGGATACACCTCTCCGATGTCAGGAAAGCACACAGCAGTACAATGCCAGAAGGGGAAGGGGAGCAAGGGCAACAAAGCATAGCTGTACCATAACAAAGCATAAAATAAAGGGGTAACAGAGATAAGAATGTTTTGAAAAATATTCAACATGTGTAAATATGGAAATGTGAAAATAACGTACAACATTGGTGAGAGAAAGAAGCATACACTTTTTACATAATTGATGAATGCATATACACCAATTTGTGCCATCTCTGTCTCTCTCTCACTCTGCTGGTCATTTTTCTAAACTGCTCTTCACTTTTGGCTTTTTCATCTTTATCATCAGTTATCTTTCACAACCTTCACCTCCAATATCTCTCCTTTTTAAAAAGTGTAAAAAGTAAATTAATTAATATTACTGTGCACTTAACCCATTATATCTTACTCTGTAGGTACAAATATGGCAGAAAGGAGGGCCCTCAACGACACCACCACACCTGTATTTAGGAATAGGGGAAATAATAGCGCAACTAGAGCCTACTCCTGTGAGTGTGGGCGATATTTTACTGTGATTGTGTTTTCCATAACATTGCTGTGCTTAGTAGTATGTTGGGCAATTTATTTTATTTTAAGTGACATAAAAGAAGAGGGGAGGGAGTAAGACTGATACAAGAAGGGGCCCACTTGGTTTGGGATGGGTCTAAGCTAATTTGGGCCCATAATGTCTCTACAAATCTCACGACCCTGCACAAAAATGTAACTGTTAAAGCACCAATGGTTGAGTACTCAATATTCGATGCTGATGAGAACAATGAGAATGAATATAATGCCTATACTGAAAATAGTACAAGTCTTGATGTGTTAATGTTGCCACATGTTAACCTACACACAGCCTCAGAAACAACCTCAAGCGGCAATTATATGCACTTATAAACACAATCTTTCGCCCACCCCACCCCGCAGCATCGGCAGCCAGGTTATGAGCAAAGTGCAAGCATGGTTCCTGGAATTTTTCCCATTCATCACCAAACGTTAATGAAGTCACATAACGGTTCGGGGCGGGGGGAGAGTGGAGGATGGAAAAGGGAGGTGGGACAGAAGAGATATGACGCCTATCATGGTCTTGGTCTAGACGCAGTAGAAGACCCACGCCATCCAGGTCAATCTAATAGATGGTACGCTGACATGAGCACCATGGCTAAACAAGCGACTAATGAGAGTTGCTATGTGTGCTCCTTAATACCCCACGCCTCGGGAACGCCTAAAATCCTGATACCCCAAGAAACGCCTATTGCGGATGCCCAGTGTCATATTCATCTTGCACTGTGTCGAATTTGAAATACCTTACAAGCACACACTGTTTCATTGCAACTGCTTGAAAATGAGAAAACCTGCCACAGCAAGCCTCAAGGAGTACTCTGCATGAAAGAGCCATTTTTCGTCATAGAGGGGACAATGTTCACAGAGAATAAATGGCAAGAAGAGATAACCATGTGTAAAGCAGAAGTATTGCAAGGGCTATCTAATGAAAAATTCCAAAGGGTCGAAGAAACATGCGCTCCAGCCTGGTCTCAACATATCGCCAAACTAGCATGGGTAACAGCTCTTGAAAAACCAATCAAGATTCACTGTGAGCTACAATATGAACTTTGTTTCCACGGAGAAGGGAAGGTGCCTATGGGTGCAAACAAACACTGCAATAAGACACTCATTCTCCCTGACATGAAGAAAGGGACAGCGATTTTAATGGACACTTACTGGGTATGCGGAAAACAGGCGTACTTGCACTTCCCGCCGTCATGGAGGGGTACTTGTGCCCTGGCCACGCTGCATTCAGTCCTGATGGTAATCCCTAAGAGTCATATCCAAGGGGAGAGGGTGCCCGCCAAGATGCCTCCAGCACCCCACTCTTCAACCAAAGAACCCCCTACGTATGACGTGCTGTCGGAAGACCAGCTGCAAGGCCGAGTGTCCCGGAAAAAAAGGTCGTCAAATTACATCTCTACAGACTCCTCTGAACTTTAAGCACAGATACCTGATAAATTCAAAGTATTTACATCAGCAGAGATATTTTTTGCATCACTCGTACCAAGTATCCAGGCTCAAGCAAACGCCAAATGGCTCCAGATAGTGCGCTGAGAGCTAATTCAGTTGGCCAACGAGACTGAAGAAGGGTTCAACGTCATCAAGGTGGAGCTTAGAGCTCTGAGGTTGATGACCAAGCAAAATAGGTACGTGTTGGACCTGCTCACGGCAATGGGCGGCAGTGTTTGCTGAGAAATCGGGAACGTAGGTTGCACATTTGGCCTTTTGCGGATGCTGACAATGGAACATTATCACACGTGATAGCTGCAGTGCATGATCTCGGTGAGAGAATGAAGAACGAGGGAGATGTGCAGGCAAGCAACTGGCTCGATGCACTTTTTGAGTGGGTACCGTCATGGCTTGGGACTGCTATGAAACTACTAATACCCATTGTAGTATTTTTTCTGCACATTTTTATGTGTGTGCGAGGTAGGGATTCGATGTTGGGCAAAATCAATTCCGAACAGTGCAATGATGATGGTGACAATGGCAGCCCAGCAAAAGCGCCACAGGGTGCGAAAGATGTCCAAGTGCAAACTGGGGAGAACCCTGAACCAAAATATCGAATGACCGCAATGTATAATACAGGGGACAGGATAGACAATTTATATCACAGCACTATTAAAGAACCCTATGAATTAGAGTGGTACAAGGAGGTGTGGGTGGACCTGGATGGGGATTGTGGGTGCATTTATATGACTTGCACCCCCAAGAAGTATGCAAGGAGAGGACAAAGTCTTAAATCTGTCTGCAGGGCTTGTATGCCCATCAAGGGGGCCCCGGCCTGGGATGAAGCTTTGCTAGAGGCGGAGGAACGGAAACGTTTAAGAGCCCTAGCATCTTTGTTACTTTAGATGTAACGAAAGGGGGAAATGTATGGGAGGAAGGGTCTTTTCGACACCCCTGCATTCTGTCTGAGGTGAACCTTATGCTCATGCAATTGTTGGAGATGTCCCTTGTCCGAGCTCCTGGCAAGTGGAGCGTGGAAGCCATTGAAGGACACATATCCAGTTCATTTCTTACATCCCCAGACTCCATTTTGTATTGTTCCTGACTCCATCGTTTACTAGGCCGCGGAATGATTTCTAATATGTCCTCTCTCCCCTTGTCCAAGCGCTGCGCAGACAGCTCAACAAACCCCCACCTTCTCGTCCCCTAGCTGTGCCACGGCTGTCCTGTTCTCACGGAAACTCAGCGCGAATTGTTGCAACCTTACACTGTATTTCTTCCCTTCCTCTGAGATAATTGCCCTGTGTGTGACAGGGGCGAAGCCTGGCTTACAAAGCCCATTTGTCTCGACAAATATGCCCCAGCTCTATCCAACCCCCATCTTTAGGAATGATTGCCTGTGTGACCCTCGCTCCCTAGTGTACCTTTCATGTAACAGGAGGTGGCATTCGCCCCCGTGGGCCACCCTAGATTGCCCCCCATATTAATAATCCAGAGGGATCATATATTTTCCCAGTACTAACCCCTAACAGTCCATTCGTTTGAACCATGAAGCGCCATACACATGAATATCCAAATGGCACTTTCAGATAACCATGCATTTTTTGTGCCATTTTTATGCCTCATATTAATCTGTGCATGTCAGTAAAACTATGAAGCTTAGATTAGTTAGATGACTGACGGTGTGGACACATCCTGACCTTCAACCCTCCCAGAGGAGCCCAGCTGACCCGCATGCCACAAAAGCAACAAGTTCGGAACCAGCCGTTCACGCAGCACCGGCACCCTATAGCCCTCGTTGTATTAGCCACATTAGCCAATGAAATAGTTCCATGTAACACTTATAGAAATCGTCATAGATGACGATTATTGTTCATATAATGTCTTGTTTCTGTATTGTTGGCAGAACGATCTCAGAGCCTCTGCATGCATCATTCTACTATTATATACAGCTACTTTACTTTTACTTGCAATCTTTCTCCTGGTCTCATTCCCTACTGGGGTGTGCCCATTGGTGTCAATTTATTCTGATTTTATACTGTATTATTGGGGAATGGCCACTTTCAGGTGCTTAAAGTTATACAGGCCCTTCTGTGTAGTGAACGTGGTTATGTAGCGTGATTCAGGATCCAGCACGAGCTGAAGGTAACCGGCACAGAGTTCCAGCTTGGAAAAATAGGGTGCACCCTGGAGGTCTGCCAGGATGTCGTCCAGTGTGGGTGTGATGTGTCTCTCCCGTCGGATCGCTCTATTCGGGAGACACATGTCCACGCGTATAGCTTCGGGTTGTTCAGGCTTTCTTGCAACCACAATGGACAAAACCAATGGGGTTGGTCAATCCGCATTCTTGATGATGTCCAATCCGACCAGATTGTCCAGTTCCTGTCCTATGCGTTCTCTCTGATGAAATGGCACCTTTCGATGCTTCAGCGTGACGGCTGGACCGTGTTGTCAACGTACAACCGCACCAGGTAGCCCACCAGCCTCCCAATTCCGGTGGAGCCACTTGCATACCTAGCGAGCATGGTTTGGAGGTTCTCGAAGTTCACCCTAAACGCGAAATTCACTATGTGCAATGCCTCAGCGGTGGCACACCCCAGCAGGGTCACTTAGCTCACCTTGGTGACAAAGAAATGGGCTCTGATGGACGCATCCTCATGACGGACACAGGCCACAAATACGCCTTACAGAGGCAGTGGGTGTTTCCCTCCGAACGTGAATATGCGCACCTTTGTCTTGCTTAGGGGTGGGGCATTGTTCAATTGCCGGTAGTGGTCCTCTGCCATGACTCTCACAGAGGCTCCAGTGTCAATCAGTACGGGGACCAGGGAGTCGAAAATACGGACAATGCACTTGGGCTGGCATCGTTCAGACTGTTGCAGCACAGACATGCTCGAGATGAAGAATACATCCTCCTCATCTTCTTCATGTTCCTCGGGTTTGTCCTCCTCCGTCGTCAGTTGTTCCACTTGGGCCACATTGCGTTGCGACCTCTGAGTCACTGGCCTTGTGGACGCCTGCCGCCTTGAGTGTCTTGACGGCGCCGGCGCCCTGCAGATGCGCACAAATAGCTTGCTATGCCACAACGTCCACACACGTGGGCCTTCACTGGGCAGTCCTTGAGATAGTTTGCAAAGGTAGCGGGCGCCCCTCTCTCGACAGAACAAGGCCTGATAACCTGTTCAGTGGTTATTAACCACTTGAGAGTTCGCAGCCACTGCTTTTACTCACTGTGCCTTTCACAGATGGGAAATATCCATTTGCATATCAGTCTTTGTCCTGCCCAGGGGCAGTCCAGCACCGAAATGCAATGGCAATTCCAACCTGAACGAGAGTACCACCAGCAACCCCATACACGTGTTTCACCCTTGTTGGGGATCATCAGTGAGGTGAAGCTGATGCCTCTCTAAGCACAGTGAGAGGGAGACCACGTCTGGTTGCCCCCAGGAGACCTAGGGTTACCAATCCCAGGTTCCTTGAAATTTAGTTTGCAAAGGTAGCGGGCGCCCCTCGCTCGACAGAACAAGGCCTGATAACCTGTTCAGTGGTTATTAACCACTTGAGAGTTCGCAGCCACTGCTTTTACTCACTGTGCCTTTCACAGATGGGAAATATCCATTTGCATATCAGTCTTTGTCCTGCCCAGGGGCAGTCCAGCACCGAAATGCAATGGCAATTCCAACCTGAACGAGAGTACCACCAGCAACCCCATACACGTGTTTCACCCTTGTTGGGGATCATCAGTGAGGTGAAGCTGATGCCTCTCTAAGCACAGTGAGAGGGAGACCACGTCTGGTTGCCCCCAGGAGACCTAGGGTTACCAATCCCAGGTTCCTTGAAATTTAGTTTGCAAAGGTAGCGGGCGCCCCTCTCTCGACAGAACAAGGCCTGATAACCTGTTCAGTGGTTATTAACCACTTGAGAGTTCGCAGCCACTGCTTTTACTCACTGTGCCTTTCACAGATGGGAAATATCCATTTGCATATCAGTCTTTGTCCTGCCCAGGGGCAGTCCAGCACCAAAATGCAATGGCAATTCCAACCTGAACGAGAGTACCACCAGCAACCCCATACACGTGTTTCACCCTTGTTGGGGATCATCAGTGAGGTGAAGCTGATGCCTCTCTAAGCACAGTGAGAGGGAGACCACGTCTGGTTGCCCCCAGGAGACCTAGGGTTACCAATCCCAGGTTCCTTGAAATTTAGTTTGCAAAGGTAGCGGGCGCCCCTCTCTCGACAGAACAAGGCCTGATAACTTGTTCAGTGGTTATTAACCACTTGAGAGTTCGCAGCCACTGCTTTTACTCACTGTGCCTTTCACAGATGGGAAATATCCATTTGCATATCAGTCTTTGTCCTGCCCAGGGGCAGTCCAGCACCGAAATGCAATGGCAATTCCAACCTGAACGAGAGTACCACCAGCAACCCCATACACGTGTTTCACCCTTGTTGGGGATCATCAGTGAGGTGAAGCTGATGCCTCTCTAAGCACAGTGAGAGGGAGACCACGTCTGGTTGCCCCCAGGAGACCTAGGGTTACCAATCCCAGGTTCCTTGAAATTTAGTTTGCAAAGGTAGCGGGCGCCCCTCTCTCGACAGAACAAGGCCTGATAACCTGTTCAGTGGTTATTAACCACTTGAGAGTTCGCAGCCACTGCTTTTACTCACTGTGCCTTTCACAGATGGGAAATATCCATTTGCATATCAGTCTTTGTCCTGCCCAGGGGCAGTCCAGCACCGAAATGCAATGGCAATTCCAACCTGAACGAGAGTACCACCAGCAACCCCATACACGTGTTTCACCCTTGTTGGGGATCATCAGTGAGGTGAAGCTGATGCCTCTCTAAGCACAGTGAGAGGGAGACCACGTCTGGTTGCCCCCAGGAGACCTAGGGTTACCAATCCCAGGTTCCTTGAAATTTAGTTTGCAAAGGTAGCGGGCGCCCCTCTCTCGACAGAACAAGGCCTGATAACCTGTTAAGTGGTTATTAACCACTTGAGAGTTCGCAGCCACTGCTTTTACTCACTGTGCCTTTCACAGATGGGAAATATCCATTTGCATATCAGTCTTTGTCCTGCCCAGGGGCAGTCCAGCACCAAAATGCAATGGCAATTCCAACCTGAACGAGAGTACCACCAGCAACCCCATACACGTGTTTCACCCTTGTTGGGGATCATCAGTGAGGTGAAGCTGATGCCTCTCTAAGCACAGTGAGAGGGAGACCACGTCTGGTTGCCCCCAGGAGACCTAGGGTTACCAATCCCAGGTTCCTTGAAATTTAGTTTGCAAAGGTAGCGGGCGCCCCTCTCTCGACAGAACAAGGCCTGATAACCTGTTCAGTGGTTATTAACCACTTGAGAGTTCGCAGCCACTGCTTTTACTCACTGTGCCTTTCACAGATGGGAAATATCCATTTGCATATCAGTCTTTGTCCTGCCCAGGGGCAGTCCAGCACCGAAATGCAATGGCAATTCCAACCTGAACGAGAGTACCACCAGCAACCCCATACACGTGTTTCACCCTTGTTGGGGATCATCAGTGAGGTGAAGCTGATGCCTCTCTAAGCACAGTGAGAGGGAGACCACGTCTGGTTGCCCCCAGGAGACCTAGGGTTACCAATCCCAGGTTCCTTGAAATTTAGTTTGCAAAGGTAGCGGGCGCCCCTCTCTCGACAGAACAAGGCCTGATAACCTGTTCAGTGGTTATTAACCACTTGAGAGTTCGCAGCCACTGCTTTTACTCACTGTGCCTTTCACAGATGGGAAATATCCATTTGCAAATCAGTCTTTGTCCTGCCCAGGGGCAGTCCAGCACCGAAATGCAATGGCAATTCCAACCTGAACGAGAGTACCACCAGCAACCCCATACACGTGTTTCACCCTTGTTGGGGATCATCAGTGAGGTGAAGCTGATGCCTCTCTAAGCACAGTGAGAGGGAGACCACGTCTGGTTGCCCCCAGGAGACCTAGGGTTACCAATCCCAGGTTCCTTGAAATTTAGTTTGCAAAGGTAGCGGGCGCCCCTCGCTCGACAGAACAAGGCCTGATAACCTGTTCAGTGGTTATTAACCACTTGAGAGTTCGCAGCCACTGCTTTTACTCACTGTGCCTTTCACAGATGGGAAATATCCATTTGCATATCAGTCTTTGTCCTGCCCAGGAGCAGTCCAGCACCGAAATGCAATGGCAATTCCAACCTGAACGAGAGTACCACCAGCAACCCCATACACGTGTTTCACCCTTGTTGGGGATCATCAGTGAGGTGAAGCTGATGCCTCTCTAAGCACAGTGAGAGGGAGACCACGTCTGGTTGCCCCCAGGAGACCTAGGGTTACCAATCCCAGGTTCCTTGAAATTTAGTTTGCAAAGGTAGCGGGCGCCCCTCTCTCGACAGAACAAGGCCTGATAACCTGTTCAGTGGTTATTAACCATTTGAGAGTTCGCAGCCACTGCTTTTACTCACTGTGCCTTTCACAGATGGGAAATATCCATTTGCATATCAGTCTTTGTCCTGCCCAGGGGCAGTCCAGCACCGAAATGCAATGGCAATTCCAACCTGAACGAGAGTACCACCAGCAACCCCATACACGTGTTTCACCCTTGTTGGGGATCATCAGTGAGGTGAAGCTGATGCCTCTCTAAGCACAGTGAGAGGGAGACCACGTCTGGTTGCCCCCAGGAGACCTAGGGTTACCAATCCCAGGTTCCTTGAAATTTAGTTTACAAAGGTAGCGGGCGCCCCTCTCTCGACAGAACAAGGCCTGATAACCTGTTCAGTGGTTATTAACCACTTGAGAGTTCGCAGCCACTGCTTTTACTCACTGTGCCTTTCACAGATGGGAAATATCCATTTGCATATCAGTCTTTTGTCCTGCCCAGGGGCAGTCCAGCACCGAAATGCAATGGCAATTCCAACCTGAACGAGAGTACCACCAGCAACCCCATACACGTGTTTCACCCTTGTTGGGGATCATCAGTGAGGTGAAGCTGATGCCTCTCTAAGCACAGTGAGAGGGAGACCACGTCTGGTTTCCCCCAGGAGACCTAGGGTTACCAATCCCAGGTTCCTTGAAATTTAGTTTGCAAAGGTAGCGGGCGCCCCTCTCTCGACAGAACAAGGCCTGACAACCTGTTCAGTGGTTATTAACCACTTGAGAGTTCGCAGCCACTGCTTTTACTCACTGTGCCTTTCACAGATGGGAAATATCCATTTGCATATCAGTCTTTGTCCTGCCCAGGGGCAGTCCAGCACCGAAATGCAATGGCAATTCCAACCTGAACGAGAGTACCACCAGCAACCCCATACACGTGTTTCACCCTTGTTGGGGATCATCAGTGAGGTGAAGCTGATGCCTCTCTAAGCACAGTGAGAGGGAGACCACGTCTGGTTGCCCCCAGGAGACCTAGGGTTACCAATCCCAGGTTCCTTGAAATTTAGTTTGCAAAGGTAGCGGGCGCCCCTCTCTCGACAGAACAAGGCCTGATAACCTGTTCAGTGGTTATTAACCACTTGAGAGTTCGCAGCCACTGCTTTTACTCACTGTGCCTTTCACAGATGGGAAATATCCATTTGCATATCAGTCTTTGTCCTGCCCAGGGGCAGTCCAGCACCGAAATGCAATGGCAATTCCAACCTGAACGAGAGTACCACCAGCAACCCCATACACGTGTTTCACCCTTGTTGGGGATCATCAGTGAGGTGAAGCTGATGCCTCTCTAAGCACAGTGAGAGGGAGACCACGTCTGGTTGCCCCCAGGAGACCTAGGGTTACCAATCCCAGGTTCCTTGAAATTTAGTTTGCAAAGGTAGCGGGCGCCCCTCTCTCGACAGAACAAGGCCTGATAACCTGTTCAGTGGTTATTAACCACTTGAGAGTTCGCAGCCACTGCTTTTACTCACTGTGCATTTCGGTGCTGGACTGCCCCTGGGCAGGACAAAGACTGATATGCAAATGGACATTTCCCATCTGTGAAAGGCACAGTGAGTAAAAGCAGTGGCTGCGAACTCTCAAGTGGTTAATAACCACTGAACAGGTTATCAGGCCTTGTTCTGTCGAGAGAGGGGTTCCCGCTACCTTTGCAAACTAAATTTCAAGGAACCTGGGATTGGTAACCCTAGGTCTCCTGGGGGCAACCAGACGTGGTCTCCCTCTCACTGTGCTTAGAGAGGCATCAGCTTCACCTCACTGATGATCCCCAACAAGGGTGAAACACGTGTATGGGGTTGCTGGTGGTACTCTCGTTCAGGTTAGAATTGCCATTGCATTTCGGTGCTGGACTGCCCCTGCGCAGGACAAAGACTGATATGCAAATGGACATTTCCCATCTGTGAAAGGCACAGTGAGTAAAAGCAGTGGCTGCGAACTCTCAAGTGGTTAATAACCACTGAACGGGTTATCAGGCCTTGTTCTGTCGAGAGAGGGGCGCCCGCTACCTTTGCAAACTAAATTTCAAGGAACCTGGGATTGGTAACCCTAGGTCTCCTGGGGGCAACCAGACGTGGTCTCCCTCTCACTGTGCTTAGAGAGGCATCAGCTTCACCTCACTGATGATCCCCAACAAGGGTGAAACACGTGTATGGGGTTGCTGGTGGTACTCTCGTTCAGGTTGGAATTGCCATTGCATTTCGGTGCTGGACTGCCCCTGGGCAGGACAAAGACTGATATGCAAATGGACATTTCCCATCTGTGAAAGGCACAGTGAGTAAAAGCAGTGGCTCCGAACTCTCAAGTGGTTAATAACCACTGAACAGGTTATCAGGCCTTGTTCTGTCGAGAGAGGGGCGCCCGCTACCTTTGCAAACTAAATTTCAAGGAACCTGGGATTGGTAACCCTAGGTCTCCTGGGGGCAACCAGACGTGGTCTCCCTCTCACTGTGCTTAGAGAGGCATCAGCTTCACCTCACTGATGATCCCCAACAAGGGTGAAACACGTGTATGGGGTTGCTGGTGGTACTCTCGTTCAGGTTGGAATTGCCATTGCATTTCGCTGCTGAACTGCCCCTGGGCAGGACAAAGACTGATATGCAAATGGACATTTCCCATCTGTGAAAGGCACAGTGAGTAAAAGCAGTGGCTGCGAACTCTCAAGTGGTTAATAACCACTGAACAGGTTATCAGGCCTTGTTCTGTCGAGAGAGGGGCGCCCGCTACCTTTGCAAACAGTCCTTGAGATAGGGCAGGTCGTGACCGCAGTTGAGGCATGTGGCCCTCTCCCCCACTTTTTCTTCTTTTTTGCTCCACTGCTGGCACCTGTCACTTCTCTGGAACTGCCTCCGCCCTACTGCGCAGGCGTCCTCCACCTTGACGGATTCATCGCCAAACACATTTTGTCTGCCCGAACATCCGCCAGTTCGTGGGACCTTCCGGGACTCACGCAGTATCTTGCTCCTCAATTTGACCACATGGCAGCCCTGTATAACTTTCTGTATAACTTGCTGGCGCACTTCATGCTCCATGTCAGGCCATGCACATGCCACCAACATGCGTCGTAGCCTGCTGTGAAAGGCTTTGAGAGACTGCCCCTCCTTTTGTACAGCAGTCCTCATGAGGGTCCTCTCATAGTCTACTTCGTCATGGGAGCAAAATATTCCAACAGAGCTGATTTGGCAGCGGTAAATGAGTTGTACACAGGCCGCAGAGTCTCAAAGATGTTCTGGACACCCGGGTCAGCCGAGTAAACCATTATGGATGTCATTGTCTTCTTGTCGTTCTCACCTGTGGCCTTGAAGAACATGTCCAGTCTCTTCACCCAATGCGATTCATCTGGGACCTAGCGACGACACTAGCATCAAATTCTTTCAACAGGGCGAGTTGCGCTGATGAGCATGGTATTCAGGTAGCTGCAGGTGCCTCGTCCTCCTTCCCCATGACACACTGCAGTAGCGATCCCTGGCAGGAGTAGGCTCAGGGGTTGCCTGGGTGAGAGATAGACTTGCAAAGTCAAATGTGGGGCCAAGGGTGCAGAAGCACTCACCTCAGGAGCTGCAACCCTGTGAGTCTCTGTCCACCACCAACCTCCAGGGTGGTGGTCGCCTGGCTGGGCGCGCAACCCTCTTTTAAGGAGCTGCAACCCAAACTGTGGTAGCAGCACATGGTGCTGGAAGAGAGACTGTCTCCAGCAAAAGTGCTGGCAGCAGGTGGTGCTGGAGAAAGGGCTGCCCCTCAGAAGAAATGCTCTCAGCACGTGGTGCTGTTTGAGGGGCTAGCCCTCAGAGGAAAAGCTGGGTGCCGTGTGATGTGCGCACCACAGAAAACGTAATTGAGAGAGCCTGGGACCCTGCACACGTTCCAACGTGTGAGTAATGCAAGTCTTCTTTTATTTGTTTTGGTTTATATAAACCTTTACAAAGATATTTCACATAAAAATAACATTCACGTTAACAGATACAGGCTTATTTACAAAACAAATTTGAGATTATTCGCACACATTGATTTCAAATACCAATTGATCATTTGAAAATAAACATTATCAACAGAAACTGAATGAATAATACATACACAATTTTGAAATTTCATCTCTGAAATAAAAAACATTTCCATACAAATATTTCAATGTTAAAAACTTAAATTTCTTCAGCTCAAGTCACAGACATTTTTTAGATAAGCAAGGACTCTAATTTTTAGTACATTTGAATTACCATGTAGCATTTGTCACCATTATTGCTCTCTATAGACCTTGTTAATACCATTCACAAAGTCCAAGGGGGTAATTCATAGAATCCAGCACACAAGTGGCGCACGCGGCTGGCGCACAGTGTGTGCGTGCGACAGTCTGCGCCAGCTGTGTGCGCTAAAATCTATTTACGCGCACACCGTATTCATGGATTTTAACATCCAAAACCAGCTGTGGTGCAGAGTGGCGCAGCGACCCTGCAGCAGCACCAGTTACGCCCCCAACCCCTCCCCATGCGGCATGCACAGCGCACAAATCCCGTACATGGCGCACAGGCCCCCAACCACGAAAACACCTGTAAAACTCCACGCGCACCTCTCCGAATACATGTACACCCCGGCACGGGGAGTTTCACACGCGATTGGCCCTGTGCGAGCGGGGTACGTGTATTACTGGGGTTCGCGGGAAGTTTCACACGCGATTGTCCCTGTGCGAGCGGGGTACGTGTATTACTGGGGTTCGCGGGAAGTTTCACACGTGATTGGCCCTGTGCGAGCGGGGTACATGTATTACTGGGGTTCGCGGGAAGTTTCACGTGCGATTGGCCCTGTGCGAGCGGGGTACGTGTATTACTGGGGTTCGCGGGAAGTTTCACGCGTGATGGGGCCTGTGCGAGCGGGGTATGTGTATTACTGGGGTTCGCGGGACGTTTCACACGCGATTGGCCCTGTGCGAGCGGGGTACGTGTCTTACTGGGGTTCGTGGGAAGTTTCACACGCGATTGACCCTGTGCGAGCGGGGTATGTGTATTACTGGGGTTCGCGGGAAGTTTCACACGCGATTGGCCCTGTGCGAGCGGGGTACATGTATTACTGGGGTTTGCGGGAAGTGTCACACGCGATTGGCCCTGTGCGAGCGGAGTACGTGTATTTCTGGGGTGTGCGTGAAGTTTCACACGCGATTTTGCTGTCAGAGCAGGGTACGTGTATCCAGTGTGGTGCGCGGGGAGTCCTACATGTGATTGGCAGTGTGGGAACTCCCAGGTGTCCCCTCTACCCCCTCCACGGCCCCTGCAGGCAGTCCACACCACAGGGGACTACCCTGCACCCCTAGGCATGTCCCGCAGGCAGCCCATCCACCATGGGCATGCCTCCCAGCCAAGCCACATGTCACGTTGCAATATGATCACCAACTCATGTCTCCCAGCACCCCCACCCCGCAGCAGTGAGGGACACCTGCCAGCAGGCCCCCACTCATGTCCCATTCATGTCCCCCTGCACCCCCACTCCCCAGCAGTGAGGGGCACCTGCCAGCAGGCCCCCACTCATGTACCACTCATGTCCCCCAGCACCCCCACCCCCCAGCAGTGAGGGGCACCTGCCAGCAGGCCCCCACTCATGTCCCCCTGCACCCCCACCCCCCAGCAGTGAGGGGCACCTGCCAGCAGGCCCCCACTCATGTCCCACTCATGTCCCCCAGCACCCCCACCCCCCAGCAGTGAGGGGCACCTGCCAGCAGGCCCCCACTCATGTCCCCTTGCACCCCCACCCCCTGCAGTGAGGGGCACCTGCCAGCAGGCCCCCACTCATGTCCCCCTGCACCCCCACCCCCCATCAGTGAGGGGCACCTGCCAGCAGGCCCCCACTCATGTCCCACTCATGTCCCCCTGCACCCCCAGGCCCCAGCAGTGAGGGGCACCTGCCAGCAGGCCCCCACTCATGTCCTCCTGCACCCCCACCCCCCAGCAGTGAGGGGCACCTTCCAGCAGGCCCCCCAATCATGTCCCCCAGCACCCCCACCCCCCAGCAGTGAGGGGCACCTGTCAGTAGGCCCCCACTCATGTCCCCCTGAACCCCCACCCCCCAGAAGTGAGGGGCACCTGCCAGCAGGCCCCCCTCATGTCCCACTCATGTCCCCCTGCACCCCACCCCCCAGCAGTGAGGGGCACCTTCCAGCAGGCCCCCACTCATGTCCCCCTGCACCCCCACCCCTCAGCAGTGAGGGGCACCTGCCAGCAGGCCCCCACTCATGTCCCCCAGCACCCCCGCCCCCCAGCAGTGAGGGGCACCTGCCAGCAGGCCCCCACTCATGTCCCCCTGCACCCCCACCCCACAGCAGTGAGGGGCACCTGCCAGCAGGCCCTCACTCATGTCCCACTCATGTCCCCCTGCACCCCCAGGCCCCAGCAGTGAGGGGCACCTGCCAGTAGGCCCCCACTCATGTCCTCCTGCACCCCCACCCCCCAGCAGTGAGGGGCACCTTCCAGCAGGCCCCCCAATCATGTCCCCCAGCACCCCCACCCCCCAGCAGTGAGGGGCACCTGCCAGCAGGCCCTCACTCATGTCCCCCAGCACCCCCACCCCCCAGCAGTGAGGGGCACCTGCCAGCAGGCCCCCACTCATGTCCCCCAGCACGCCCACCCCCCAGCAGTGAGGGGCACCTGCCAGCAGGCCCCCAGTCATGTCCCCCTGCACCCCAACCCCCAGAAGTGAGGGACACCTGCCAGCAGGCCCCCACTCATGTCCCCCTGCACCCCCACCCCCCAGCAGTGAGAGGCACCTTCCAGCAGGCCCCCACTCATGTCCCCCAGCACCCCCACCCCCCAGCAGTGAGGGGCACCTGCCAGCAGGCCCCCACTCATGTCCCCCTGAACCCCCACCCCCCAGCAGTGAGGGGCACCTGCCAGCAGGCCCCCACTCATGTCCCCCAGCACCCCCACCCCCCAGCAGTGAGGGCCACCTGCCAGCAGGCCCCCACTCATGTCCCCCAGCACCCCCACCCCCCAGCAGTGAGGGGCACCTGCCAGCAGGCCCCCACTCAAGTCGCCCTGCACCCCCACCCCCCCAGCAGTGAGGGGCACCTGCCAGCAGGCCCCCACTCATGTCCCCCTGCATCCCCACCCCCTAGCAGTGAGGGGCACCTGCCAGCAGGCCCCCACTCATGTCCACCTGCACCCCCACGCCCCAGCAGTGAGGGGCACCTGCCAGCAGGCCCCCACTCATGTCCCACTCCTGTTCCCCTGCACCCCCACCCCCAGCAGTGAGGGGCACCTACCAGCAGGCCCCCACTCATGTCCCCCTGCACCTCCACCCCCCAGCAGTGAGGGGCACCTGCCAGCAGGCCCCCACTCATGTCCCACTCATGTCCCCCAGCACCCCCACCCCCAGCAGTGAGGGGAACCTGCCAGCAGGCCCCCACTCATGTCCCCCAGTACCCCCACCCCCCAACAGTGAGGGGCACCTGCCAGCAGGCCCCCACTCATGTCCCACCCATGTCCCCCTGCACCCCCACGCCCCAGCAGTGAGGGGCACCTGCCAGCAGGCCCCCACTCATGTCCCCCTGCACCCCCACCCCCCAGCAGTGAGGGGCACCTGCCAGCAGGCCCCCACTCATGTCCCCCTGCACCCCCACCCCCCAGCAGTGAGGGGCACCTGCCAGCAGGCCCCCACTCATGTCCCACTCATGTCCCCCTGAACCCCCAACCCCCCGCAGTGAGGGGCACCTGCCAGCAGGCCCCCACTCATGTCCCCCTGCACCCCCACCCACAGCAGTGAGGGCACCTGCCAGCAGGCCCCCACTCATTTCCCCTAGCACCCCCACCCCCCAGCAGTGAGGGGCACCTGCCAGCAGGCCCCACTCATGTCCCACTCATGTCCCCCAGCACCCCCACCCCCCAGCAGTGAGGGGCACCTGCCAGCAGGCCCCCACTCATGTCCCCCTGCACCCCCACCCCCCAGCAGTGAGGGGCACCTGCCCGCAGGCCCCCACTCATGTCCCACTCATGTCTCCCAGCACCCCCACCCCCCAGTCGTGAGGGGCACCTGCCAGCAGGCCCCCACTCATGTCCCCCTGCACCCCCACCCCCCAGCAGTGAGGGGCACCTGCCAGCAGGCGCCCACTCATGTCCCCCTGCACCCCGAGCCCCCAGCAGTGAGGGGCACCTGCCAGCAGGCCCCCACTCATGTCTCCCTGCACCCCCACCCCACAGCAGTGAGGGGCACCTGCCAGCAGGCCCCCACTCATGTCCCCCAGCTCCCCCACCCTCCAGCAGTGAGGGGCACCTGCCAGCAGGCCCCCACTCATGTCCCCCTGCACCCCCACCCCCCAGCAGTGAGGGGTACCTGCCAGCAGCCCCCACTCATGTCCTCCTGCACCCCCACCCCCCAGCAGTGAGGGGCACCTGCCAGCAGGCCCCCACTCATGTCCCACTCATGTCCCCCTGCACCCCCACCCCCCAGCAGTGAGGGGCACCTGCCAGCAGGCCCCCACTCATGTCCCACTCATGTCCCCCTGCACCCCACCCGCCAGCAGTGAGGGGCACCTGCCAGCAGGCCCCCACTCATGTCCCCCAGCACCCCCACCCCCCAGCAGTGAGGGGCACCTGCCAGCAGGCCCCCACTCATGTCCCCCTGCACCCCCACCCCCCAGCAGTGAGGGGCACCTGCCAGCAGGCCCCCACTCATGTCCCCCTGCACCCCCACCCCCAGCAGTGAGGGGCACCTGCCAGCAGGCCCCCACTCATGTCCCACTCATGTCCCCCTGCACCCCCACCCCCCAGCAGTGAGGGGCACCTGCCAGCAGGCCCCCAGTCATATCCCACTCATGTCCCCCTGCACCCCCACCCCCCAGAAGTGAGGGGCACCTGCCAGCAGGCCCCCACTCATGTCCCCCTGCACCCCCACCCCCAGCAGTGAGGGGCACCTGCCAGCAGGCCCCCACTCATGTCCCACTCATGTCCCCCAGCACCCCCACCCCCCAGCAGTGAAGGGCACCGGCCAGCAGGCCGCCACTCATGTCCCCCAGCACCCCAACCCCCCAGCAGTGAGGGGCACCTGCCAGCAGGCCCCCACTCATGTCCCCCTGCACACCCACCCCCCAGCAGTAAGGGGCACCTGTCAGCAGGCCCCCACTCATGTCCCCCACTACATGAAATAAAGATGCACAATCATGGCTCACTTCTACACCAAAATACCACAGCACCCCACCCCATTCTTGAGACGCAATGATTTCCCAATCCACCCCATATTGACATGCCTATCTCAAGACACAAACCAAAAGGCAACTATGTACATCAACACATGTCCGTCACACACACACACTGGTTGGCATTGATTGTGTAAACCCACATTTTCACATGCATTAACCCAATGAGCGAATCCCACACATGGAACTAAAATATGAAAATGTATCATGTACAAAAATAAAGCAATGAAATGAAAGCATAACAAAATAGCAAACATGAAATGAAAAGCATGTGCAAAAGATGAGTGAATGAAAAGTATAACCAGTCCAAAGAATTCCGAAAGAAAAATAGTCCAAACTCTCCCTCCACCAACGCAAATCCAAAGGAAACGTAAAAAGAAAAATCCATTGATCCATGGTGAAATCAAAAGAAAAAGTTCAAAATAATCCATTGTCCAACTATGTACAATCCATTGTCAAGGGTCCATGAGCCCAACGAAAGAAATGAAACCTACCTAAGAAACTACCTAATAAAAAAACTATAAACAAATTTGTGTGGCATAGTCCATTCACCACAAATCAAAGGAAAAGGAAAAGGAAACCTAACTCTAAAAACTATTTACAATCGCAGCGGGCTAGTCCGACGGCTCACTTCCCGATTTCCCGGGCCAGGGCATCATCGAACTCCTGCTCGATGTCCCAGAGGCGGTCCTCTTCCATGGCCCCGAGGGTTCGCAGGGATGATGACATGTGGACCTCCAACTCCCTGCGAATTGCCTCGAGGCACTCGGCACGCCTCAGAGCCCTCCGCGAGGAGTTCTCCGCCCTGACCATTGTGAGCCGTGCCTCTTCCGCCCGCTGCCGCTCCGCATCTATGGCCTGGCCCAACCACTGCCACACGGAAGACACTTCCAATCCTGGGTCCTCCTGCCCTCTGGCCGATGCCTGCCCCTCCGATGTTGAAGGCCCCGAGCCATCATGGCTCCCACCTTGTTGCTGCTGCTGCTGTGCCTGTGCCTGTGCCCTGGCTCTTGCTGCCTGCACGTCCTCCTCCGGCTGGGGTGCACTTGTTGAGGTGGCCACCCCTGCTGGACGTCCGACTCCCGACTGTGGCAGGGATGTGTCCTCCACCAGCCTGGCCACAGGGTCAGGGGCAGCTCCACAGGGTACCCAGGTGATACATGGGTGGGAAGATGGCATGGAGGACGACTGGCGCATAGGGGGTTCAGGTGAGGAGGGGGTCGGAACAAGGTCCAGCAAATGGAGGAATCCGGCCCTGGTGACCCATCCCAGTAGGTCAACACAGTCAACGAGGAATTCGAGATGACGTGCAGTGTCCTCACGAAAACACTGCAGGTCACCTTGCATGCCCTGTTGACGCAACGCCATCCCACTCAGGACAGGCTCAACCTGGTCCCAGATAGCCACGTCTGCAGGGAGAGGAAGGCCTCAGTTGTTGTAACCGGATCCCCTCTCTGAAAACGGGTCTGGACGTAGGCATCCCTGCTGGTGCAGGATGATGCAGTCACAGGATCGGGGACAGGATTACACACAGGCACCTCCGCAGCGGCCTGTGCTGCCTCCTGTCCCTGCCCCTGCACTGCACCACTAGCACCAGTGGAATCCTCACCTCCAGACCCTGTGTCTGTCCCTTCCACGGCCTCCTCCTCCACCAAACCCCCCACCAACCTGGATGACTCCGTGCCATCTTCCTCCGTCGGACCCTGTGGGGTCTCAGCTGTCCCTTCTGCTACTGAGGAGTCTAACTCCGACCTCCGCCTCTTGGACCTACCCTCGGCAGCAGCGGCCTGGGACGCGGCACCGGACTCCTCACTCCCTGACGCGATGACAACCTGGGAGGGGAGCTGGGCCTTGCGTCTTCGGCTGGCGGTGCGATCCCTGCCCCCTTGCTCCACAGCACCCTCTCCGCCCTCTTCATCAGTTGACGCTGCAGACAGAGAGAGATAGGACACAGGCATCAGAGCAGTGTACAATGGACTGATACACACATGACAGTTGCACATGAGTGGCAGTGTCAAATTTCAGACATGGCATCACAATCCCCAACACACGTCATTTCAACTCACACACATGAGCAATTCCACAGAAATTTCGCACCAGGCAGCACCATCCATACACATACAACAGCATGAGCAGCCGAAGGTGAGCCTGACATCACATGAAACACAGGGAGTGCACTAGACATGCACACACGCCACCACACTTACATGCATGTGTACATCTCCACCAACTGTCGCAGTGATGAGATCGCCATCCATGTCACATCTGGCATTCAGCCTTCTACATATCAGTGTTACATGCATCCATGTTGCATCACAGTTGCACACTTGTCGAATACACACACATGCACATGTACACAGTGCAGATACATGCAGCTGGAACCAACATCCATGTGTGACACCACAACCATGCCAACGTACATACACAGTGATTCAAACAACACAGTGATTCAAACATGTGTGCTCCCACATCTGCAGTTGGCCTGCATGCTTACCCACACATACACCATTCATGTGTCTTACAGATGAGAGGACTTGCATGTGTCAGCCTCACGCCCCTGTACATACACATCCATACATGGCCCTACAAAAACACATGTGCAACCTGCACACCAATGGCACACCACGACACGCACAGTGTCCAATCAGTATGCATGTACACTTACCGCTCGACTCCAGACATGTCTGCCTCTCAAGGATTTGGACGTGGAGCGCTGGGCATATGCGTTCCAGGACCCTCATTTGGTGGTCGGACAGGTGGCCCCGGCGCCCCTTGGCATCCGCTGCCTTCAAGAGGCGCCGGGCCTTGTCGAGGGTCCTGGACCTGAAGTCCTCCCAGCGCTTCTTGACATGTTTGATGTCGCAGACTGCCACCCCCTCCTCGTTGATAGCAGTCACAATGTCCATCTAGATCCTGGTCCGTCCTTCATAGTCGGCGCGAGAACTTCCAAAGAGGGCATCATACTGCCCCAGGACTTGCTCCACCAGGATACCAACTTCCCTGGCACTGAAGCTGGTGGCCCTCTGCCTCTCTGGCTGGGGGGTGCCAGATGGTGATGTGCCCGACATGGCAACCCCAGAGGCAGGTGTGGGTGGGCAATTGGGTCCTGGGGCTGGGCTGTGGAGCGATGGTATCCCAGTCGGGAGTCTTCAGTTCCAGCAGGGGTGGTCACAACAACTGCACCCCTGCAGATGGATGATGTGCAGGCAGCAAATAGCAGGGCACGTGGGCAGCAGGCAGGCAGGCAGCAGCAGATGGCAGGTGGGAGTGTGCTCAGGGGTCTGGGGGGCATTAATTCGGCCTTCTGGGCAGGAGCGTGGTCTTCCGTGTGTTGTTGCGTGGCCAGCTAGATACGGAGTGATTTGGCACGTGAAAATCTTGCACGTCTGCGTGTAATTCGAGGAAAGGCCCTTAGCGTGTAAGTGCGTCTGTGACGTTACGCGCACGGGCGTTTCCCTCGTGACGTGGGCACAGTGGTTCAGGGTGCATGAAAAAACTGCACGTCCGCGTGTGAATGCGTGTAATCCGAGGAAAGGGCCTACGCGTTTGTGACGTGACGCGCAAGGGCGTTTGCCTCAACATGGGTGCATGTTCATCGTACACGTGCAAAAACTGCAAGTCCGAGTGTCAGCTTGTGTAATTGGAGGAAAGGGCCTTAGCGCGTACACGCGTATGTGACGTTGTATGTGTGGGCCGGTTTAAAAGGTACGTGTAGGACGCCATTTCCTTGTACGTGCTTTTCGTGGAGAGCGAGTGGGTGAATTCTGTACTTCTTGTCGGTTCACACGCGATTACTTCACAGCGTTTCAAGTTCGTACTCCCTGTTACTTCTGACAGCGTTCATTTTTTTTGTTGGGCCTGTTTCCTCAAACTGCGTTCACTTCTTCTTTTGTCCTGTCTCTTCAGACAGCATACAATTCTTCTTTTGGCGGGGGTTTTGCCAACGCGTCTTTTTCACTTTTTTTTTGAGTCGCGCACGTATTTACCAACTGTGCTTGCCCCGTGTGTCGCGTACCCCTTCAGAGGTCATTGTAGGCTGCATGTAACACGCGTACGCTTATTTTTGTGTTTCTGGGTGCCACAGCATAGTGCGGGTTCATTTTTCCACGCACGTGGTCTACGAGGGGTTGCGTGCACGTTATTTTTTGGTTTTGGGGTGCCTGTGCGTTGCGTGACCCGTCATCTTCCCCCAGGGGTCACAGACAGCCTTGCTAGAGCACTAGGGTACGAATTCCATCTAGTACCCTACCCCTTTCACCCCCAATTGCCCAGGACAATTGTTTACTGCTACTCCCATACGCACAACAACATCAGTGCCATGGTTGGGAGGCGACCAAGCGGTAAGGGAGGCAAAGGTTGCCGACCTCCAGAAGATGGGCGTGGTGGGCGCGGTAAGTGATGTGGCCAGGATTTGCAGGGTGCCCCTAGACCCCCATGTGTGGAGGAGCAATCAGGGACGCCCATGCCCCCCGCCCCATGGTTGTGGGAAATGTAGCTGACACCATCCCAGCTCAGCCCTTGTTAGACCAGCCCATTGTGGCACATGAACCGGCACAGGATGACTCCCAGGCTGACTTCCAGGTCAGCAAGTCTACGCCACATGTGGTGGTGCAAGTTGGTGTCACCAGGCCACGTGGATCTGGGGCAGCTATGTCATCTGCTGCCCCAAGTCGACAGGGTGGGGAGGCTGCAGGGGCAGCTGCAGCTCGATCCACCCCAGCTCCCAGCTGGGACAGTGTTGGTCCCGGTCCATCAAACAGACGTTGCCCTTGCCAACATCACCCTGCAGCCAATGCCTGCACCAAGACCTATGGTCATTGTGCATTCGCACACTCCTAGTACCCAGTCCACCGGCGCTTCTGCCCCTACTGACCAGAGCGGCGTAAGCCACTCAGGATCCGCACCACCTTTGAAAAAGAGGAAGAAGGGTGCTCTGACACTACAGGCTGAGATCCCAGACACGGCTACACACTCCGGCACGTCAAGGAAGCCTAGCTTTAATGACGCCGAACTTGATGCACTAGTGGCCTATGTGTCGGCACATAGCCGCAAAATGGTGGTGACTGCAGGGTGAAAGACCACACCTGGTCAACGTAAGGCACAATGGCAGACCATCGCGGACATCATCAGTGCCCTTGGATTTGTGAGGCGCTCAGCTGATGATTGCTACAAGCGGTGGAATGACCTGAAACGCAGAGCAAAGAACAAGCTGGCCTCAAATCATGCTTCTACTCTGGTGACTGGCGGTGGGTCTCCACAAGAGGACAACCAATTTACTGAACATGAGTCTGTTGCTGGAACCTTCGTCACAGAGGAACAGATCCAAGTTGTGGGAGACCTACCAGATTACGACGCATTGTCCGGTGAGTGCCCATGCATGTGTGTGTAATCCATGTGTATGTTGTGTGGGTGACGGGTTCTGATTGAGTGCCAGGTGAGGGTGTGTGCACCCGAGTGGTATGGGTCACCCATGTGCTTCCTCCAAAACATTCACCGGCCTTGGATTTGAGTATGACAGTATCCCTTCTGCCCACAGTAGCAATTTAGCGCCACATTACTGCAGTTGCCCTTGAACCGTCATCTTGAAACAACATTGTTCAGAATTTTTCAGTGTTCATTCAGGCTGATTGTTTCAATTCTCCCACTTACTTTTGCAACACATTTTTCAGCCCTGTTGTCACATATGTGACATGCTTCTGTCATTGATTACACCCCACATTGGCCAACATTTGTTACCTTGTTATGTGAATGATTAGACCATTCAGGCTGATTGCGTATTGGCCTGCTCACATTGATTTTTGGTGCCTGTTTGTATGTGGTACATGATAGTTGTTTCCTGTCAAGTTTAAGTGACCAACCATTGATGTGTAAATCTGCCTGCAATCACTGTATTCTTGTACACTGGTTGTGTTTCATTGAGTGGCACATGTGTATTTTGTCACACTATTTTGCATTTTTCATCTCATCATGTCCATCTCACATGGATGGCTGACAGTACTCATTCACTGACATATGGCTGTACTTGTCAAATGTACCATGACTATGCTACATGCCATCTGTGTGCTGGCATGTGTCATGTATGTGTATTGTACATGCCACTCACAGGCTAATGTGTGATGCCAGTGCTACCTAGGATGCAGCAAATGTGTAGCTTTTCCATCTTGGTGTCATCAGTGTCTGCTTTTTGCCTCCCCTTCCAACTCAGTGACAATGCATGCATGCCAGGGTTATAGTCATGTGGGACATGTGTAAATCATGTACTGGATCTCTGGCTTATCAGGCATATGTGTGTGCTATGGTGCTAATGCCTGTTTCCATTTTTTGTCTTTCATGTTTTTGCAGGTGATGACACACTTGATGCTGTTGAGGTTGAGGAGATGGTGCAGACCCAGGAGGAATCTCAGGCACGACCGGGCACCAGTGGGGGATGTGGTGTGGTGGTGGGTGAAAACCCAATCTTACTGCAGACCATACTGTCCAGGGGTGTCTCTGGGTGCACCTCCCCAGACCTCTATTCAGGTGCTGAATCGGATGATGAGACTTATGTGCCGTCGCAGGTGAGTGTTTCTGGCAGGGATTCTGTTCTGTCCAACTCACCTGTACCAGGGGTAGAACCCTCTATGGGGATGTCAGTGTTGGCAAGTCCGCCTTTGGTGGTTACGGATGCAGGGTCACACTCCACAACATCTGATCCTGTTCCTGGGCCAGGAGATCAGAGGGGGAATGCAGTCCTACAGCCTCAGGCAGTGCCAGCACAGCAAGGTGCAGATCGCCTTGCCCCGAACAGGTGTGGTGCCCGCCGGCGCGGTGGCCGTAAGGGACCAGGCAACACTGTATGGGAAAACTTCATGTACGGTATGGCAACCCAACAGGCAGCATCAGTTGAAATGATGGCTCAGGCAATGAAGAGGGTGGCCACTTCCATTATCCACCCTGAAAGGCAGATGGAGCAACAACAGCAGGCAACAGACTCCATTTGCCAATCACACAGGGAAGACATGTTGGCGTCCAACAGGGACCGACGGGCGGCACTGGAGACTCTGCAGGAAGCCCAATCTATAGAGTCACAGGGCCACAGGGAAGCCCTGAGGGTAGAACTCCATAACCTCAGGGAGACTCTTGTTGAACTTGAGGCTTCCACAAATTTGTCCCCACTCATGTCGCCCTGCACCCCCACTCCCCCAGCAGTGAGGGGCACCTGCCAGCAGGCCCCCACTCATGTGCCCCTGCACCCCCACCCCCTAGCAGTGAGGGGCACCTGCCAGCAGGCCCCCACTCATGTCCACCTGCACCCCCACGCCCCAGCAGTGAGGGGCACCTGCCAGCAGGCCCCCACTCATGTCCCACTCCTGTTCCCCTGCACCCCCACCCCCAGCAGTGAGGGGCACCTGCCAGCAGGCCCCCACTCATGTCCCCCTGCGCCTCCACCCCCCAGCAGTGAGGGGCACCTGCCAGCAGGCCCCCACTCATGTCCCACTCATGTCCCCCAGCACCCCCACCCCCCAGCAGTGAGGGGCACCTGCCAGCAGGCCCCCACCCATGTCCCCCAGCACCCCCACCCCCCAACAGTGAGGGGCACCTGCCAGCAGGCCCCCACTCATGTCCCACCCATGTCCCCCTGCACCCCCACGCCCCAGCAGTGAGGGGCACCTGCCAGTAGGCCCCCACTCATGTCCCCCTGCACCCCCACCCCCCAGCAGTGAGGGGTACCTGCCAGCAGGCCCCCACTCATGTCTCCCTGCACCCCCACCCCCCAGCAGTGAGGGGCACCTGCCAGCATGCCCCCACTCATGTCCCCCTGCACCCCCACCCCCCCGCAGTGAGGGGCACCTGCCAGCAGGCCCCCACTCATGTCCCCCTGCACCCCCACCCCCAGCAGTGAGGGCACCTGCCAGCAGGCCCCCACTCATGTCCCCTAGCACCCCCACCCCCCAGCAGTGAGGGGCACCTGCCAACAGGCCCCACTCATGTCCCACTCATGTCCCCCAGCACCCCCACCCCCCAGCAGTGAGGGGCACCTGCCAAAAGGCCCCCACTCATGTCCCCCTGCACCCCCACCCCCCAGCAGTGAGGGGCACCTGCCCGCAGGCCCCCACTCATGTCCCACTCATGTCTCCCAGCACCCCCACCACCCCAGTCGTGAGGGGCACCTGCCAGCAGGCCCCCACTCATGTCCCCCTGCACCCCCACCCCCCAGCAGTGAGCGGCACCTGCCAGCAGGCGCCCACTCATGTCCCACTCATGTCCCCTTGCACCCCGAGCCCCCAGCAGTGAGGGGCACCTGCCAGCAGGCCCCCACTCATGTCTCCCTGCACCCCCACCCCCCAGCAGTGAGGGGCACCTGCCAGCAGGCCCCCACTCATGTCCCCCAGCTCCCCCACCCTCCAGCAGTGAGGGGCACCTGCCAGCAGGCCCCCACTCATGTCCCCCTGCACCCCCACCCCCCAGCAGTGAGGGGCACCTGCCAGCAGCCCCCACTCATGTCCTCCTGCACCCCCACCCCTCAGCAGTGAGGGGCACCTGCCAGCAGGCCCCCACCCATGTCCCACTCATGTCCCCCTGCACCCCCACCCCCCAGCTGTGAGGGGCACCTGCCAGCAGGCCCCCACTCATGTCCCACTCATGTCCCCCTGTACCCCCACCCCCTAGCAGTGAGGGGCACCTGCCAGCAGGCCCCCACTCATGTCCCCCTGCACCCCCACCCCCCAGCAGTGAGGGGCACCTGCCAGCAGGCCCCCACTCATGTCCTCCAGCACCCCCGCCCCCCAGCAGTGAGGGGCACCTGCCAGCAGGCCCGCACTCATGTCCCCCTGCACCCCCACCCCCCAGCAGTGAGGGGCACCTGCCAGCAGGCCCCCACTCATGTCCCCCTGCACCCCCACCCCCAGCAGTGAGGGGCACCTGCCAGCAGGCCCCCACTCATGTCCCACTCATGTCCCCCTGCACCCCCACCCCCCAGCAGTGAGGGGCACCTGCCAGCAGGCCCCCAGTCATATCCCACTCATGTCCCCCTGCACCCCCACCCCCCAGAAGTGAGGGGCACCTGCCAGCAGGCCCCCACTCATGTCCCCCTGCACCCCCACCCCCAGGAGTGAGGGGCACCTGCCAGCAGGCCCCCACTCATGTCCCACTCATGTCCCCCAGCACCCCCACCCCCCAGCAGTGAGGGGCACCGGCCAGCAGGCCCCCACTCATGTCCCCCTGCACACCCACCCCCTAGCAGTGAGGGGCACCTGTCAGCAGGCCCCCACTCATGTCCCCCACTACATGAAATAAAGATGCACAATCATGGCCCACTTCTACACCAAAATACCACAGCACCCCACCCCATTCTTGAGACGCAATGATTTCCCAATCCACCCCACATTGACATGCCTATCTCAAGACACAAACCAAAAGGCAACTATGTACATCAACACATGTCCGTCACACACACACACTGGTTGGCATTGATTGTGTAAACCCACATTTTCACATGCATTAACCCAATGAGCGAATCCCACACATGGAACTAAAATATGAAAATGTATCATGTACAAAAATAAAGCAATGAAATGAAAGCATAACAAAATAGCAAACATGAAATGAAAAGCATGTGCAAAAGATGAGTGAATGAAAAGTATAACCAGTCCAAAGAAATCCGAAAGAAAAATAGTCCAAACTCTCCCTCCACCAACGCAAATCCAAAGGAAACGTAAAAAGAAAAATCCATTGATCCATGGTGAAATCAAAAGAAAAAGTTCAAAATAATCCATTGTCCAACTATGTACAATCCATTGTCAAGGGTCCATGAGCCCAACGAAAGAAATGAAACCTACCTAAGAAACTAAAACTAAAGAGTTGTGGGGGTGGGGCCCTAGGCAGGAGAGCGCACACCTGGAAGTCTCGTTGTGATTAGAACAGGTATTTGTTAAGCTGCTGTCGTGTGGATGGTAAGGTGATCTCCCACTATCACCTAGACTGAAATAAATTGAAAGGGGTAACCATCTACACAGGCTGCGCTTGTAACCTGGTGTATACTCACTGAATGTGATAAGTTTAAGCGGGATGGATGAGGAGTATTCACAAAAAGGCACAACTGTTTTGTGGTTCAATAAATTTATAGTGCAAAAAGCACAGCTTTTTTGTCATTCACGTAAATAATAGTGCATGCTGATTTAATGTTTCAGAAAAACAAATAGAACATTCTTGGTACACATGGATACATATTTCATGTGAGGTCCTTGGTACTGAAAACAGATAAATGCCAGGCCGTGCCTAAGACGAAGTACATGCAAAAAATGCCAAAATATACAAAAAATGCCAACCAATACCAAGACATCCTTGGTATGTGTGCTTTTTTGTGCTGTGCTTTTTGCACTATACATTTATTGAACCACAAAACAGTTGTGCCTTTTTGTGAATACTCCTCATCCATCCCGCTTAAACTTATCACATTCAGTGAGTATACACCAGGTTACAAGCGCAGCCTGTGTAGATGGTTACCCCTTTCAATTTACCTAAGAAACTACCTAATAAAAAAACTATAAACAAATTTGTGTGGCATAGTCCATTCACCACAAATCAAAGGAAAAGGAAAAGGAAACCTAACTCTAAAAACTATTTACAATCGCAGCGTGCTAGTCCGACGGCTCACTTCCCGATTTCCCGGGCCAGGGCATCATCGAACTCCTGCTCGATATCCCGGAGGCGGTCCTCTTCCATGGCCCCGAGGGTTCGCAGGGATGATGACATGTGGACCTCCAACTCCCTGCGAATTGCCTCGAGGCACTCGGCATGCCTCAGAGCCCTCCGCGAGTAGTTCTCCGCCCTGACCATTGTGAGCCGTGCCTCTTCCGCCCGCTGTCGCTCCGCATCTATGGCTTGGCCCAACCACTGCCACACGGAAGACACTTCCAATCCTGGGTCCTCCTGCCCTCTGGCTGATGCCTGCCCCTCCGATGTTGAAGGCCCCGAGCCATCATGGCTCCCACCTTGTTGCTGCTGCTGCTGTGCCTGTGCCTGTGCCCTGGCTCTTGCTGCCTGCACGTCCTCCTCCTGCTGGGGTGCAGTTGTTGAGGTGGCCACCCCTGCTGGACGTCCGACTCCCGACTGTGGCAGGGATGTGTCCTCCACCAGCCTGGCCGCAGGGTCAGAGGCAGCTCCACAGGGTACCCAGGTGATACATGGGTGGGAAGATGGCATGGAGGACGACTGGCGCATAGGGGGTTCAGGTGAGGAGGGGGTCGGAACACGGTCCAGCAAATGGAGGAATCCGGCCCTGGTGACCCATCCCAGTAGGTCAACGCAGTCAACGAGGAATTCGAGATGACGTGCAGTGTCCTCACGAAAACACTGCAGGTCACCTTGCATGCCCCGTTGACGCAACGCCATCCCACTCAGGACAGGCTCAACCTGGTCCCAGATAGCCACGTCTGCAGGGAGAGGAAGGCCAGTTGTTGTAAGCGGATCCCCTCTCTGAAAACGGGTCTGGACGTAGGCATCCCTGCTGGTGCAGGATGATGCAGTCACAGGATCGGGGACAGGATTACACACAGGCACCTCCGCAGCGGCCTGTGCTGCCTCCTGTACCTGCCCCTGCACTGCACCACTAGCACCAGTGGAATCCTCACCTCCAGACCCTGTGTCTGTCCCTTGCACGGCCTCGTCCTCCACCAAACCCCCCACCAACCTGGATGACTCCGTGCCATCTTCCTCCATCGGACCCTGTGGGGTCTCAGCTGTCCCTTCTGCTGCTGAGGAGTCTAACTCCGACCTCCGCCTCTTGGACCTGCCCTCGGCAGCTGCGGCCTGGGACGCGGCACCGGACTCCTCACTCCCTGACGAGATGACAACCTGGGAGGGGAGCTGGGCCTTGCGTCTCCGGCTGGCGGTGCGATCCCTGCCGCCTTGCTCCACAGCACCCTCTCCGCCCTCTTCATCAGTTGACGCTGCAGACAGGGAGAGATAGGACACAGGCATCAGGGCAGTGTACAATGGACTGATACACACATGACAGTTGCACATGAGTGGCAGTGTCAAATTTCAGACATGGCATCACAATCCCCAACACACGTCATTTCAACTCACACACATGAGCAATTCCACAGAAATTTCGCACCAGGCAGCACCATCCATACACATACAACAGCATGAGCAGCCGAAGGTGAGCCTGACATCACATGAAACACAGGGAGTGCACTAGACATGCACACACGCCACCACACTTACATGCATGTGTACATCTCCACCAACTGTCGCAGTGATGAGATCGCCATCCATGTCACATCTGGCATTCAGCCTTCTACATATCAGTGTTACATGCATCCATGTTGCATCACAGTTGCACACTTGTCGAATACACACACATGCACATGTACACAGTGCAGATACATGCAGCTGGAACCAACATCCATGTGTGACACCACAACCATGCCAACGTACATACAGTGATTCAAACAACACAGTGATTCAAACATGTGTGCTCCCACATCTGCATTTGGCCTGCATGCTTACCCACACATACACCATCCATGTGTCTCACAGATGAGAGGACTCGCATGTGTCAGCCTCACGCCCCTGTACATACACATCCATACATGGCCCTACAAAAACACATGTGCAACCTGCACACTAATGGCACACCACAACACGCACAGTGTCCAATCAGTATGCATGTACACTTACCGCTCGACTCCAGACGGGTCTGCCTCTCAAGGATTTGGACGTGGAGCGCTGGGCATATGCGTTCCAGGACCCTCATCTGGTGGTCGGACAGGTGGCCCCGGCGCCCCTTGGCATCCGCTGCCTTCAAGAGGCGCCGGGCCTTGTCGAGGGTCCTGGACCGGAAGTCCTCCCAGCGCTTCTTGACATGTTTGATGTCGCAGACTGCTACCCCCTCCTCGTTGATGGCAGTCACGATGTCCATCCAGATCCTGGTCCGTCCTTCATAGTCGGCGCGAGAACTTCCAAAGAGGGCATCATACTGCCCCAGGACTTGCTCCACCAGGACACCAACTTCCCTGGCACTGAAGCTGGTGGCCCTCTGCCTCTCTGGCTGGGGGTTGCCAGTGGTGCCAGATGGTGATGTGCCCGACATGGCAACCCCAGAGGCAGGTGTGGGTGGGCAACTGGGTCCTGGGGCTGGGCTGTGGAGCGATGGTATCCCAGTCGGGAGTCTTCAGTTCCAGCAGGGGTGGTCACAACAACTGCACCCCTGCAGATGGATGATGTGCAGGCAGCAAATAGCAGGGCACGTGGGCAGCAGGCAGGCAGGCAGCAGCAGATGGCAGGTGGGAGTGTGCTCAGGGGACTGGGGGGCATTAATTCGGCCTTCTGGGCAGGAGCGTGGTCTTCCGTGTGTTGTTGCGTGGCCAGCTTGATACGGAGTGATTTGGCACGTGAAAATCTTGCACGTCTGCGTGTAATTCGAGGAAAGGCCCTTAGCGTGTAAGTGCGTCTGTGACGTTACGCGCACGGGCGTTTCCCTCGTGACGTGGGCACAGTGGTTCAGGGTGCGTGAAAAAACTGCACGTCCGCGTGTGAATGCGTGTAATCCGAGGAAAGGGCCTACGCGTCTGTGACGTGACGCGCAAGGGCATTTCCCTCAACACGGGTGCATGTTCATCGTACACGTGCAAAAACTGCACGTCCGAGTGTCAGCTCGTGTAATTGGAGGAAAGGGCCTTAGCGGGTACATGCGTATGTGACGTTGTATGTGTGGGCCGGTTTAAAAGGTACGTGTAGGACGCCATTTCCTTGTACGTGCTTTTCGTGGAGAGCGAGTGGGTGAATTCTGTACTTCTTGTCGGTTCACACGCGATTACTTCACAGCGTTTCAAGTTCGTACTCCCTGTTACCTCTGACAGCGTTCATTTTTTTTGTTGGGCCTGTTTCCTCAAACTGTGTTCACTTCTTCTTTTGTCCTGTCTCATCAGACAGCATACAATTCTTCTTTTGGCGGGGGTTTTTCCAACGCGTCTTTTTCATGTTTTTTTTGAGTCGCGCACGTATTAACCAACTGTGCTTGCCCCGTGTGTCGCGTACCCCTTCAGAGGTCATTGTAGGCTGCATGTAACATGCGCACGCTTATTTTTGTGTTTCTGGGTGCCACAGCGTAGTGCGGGTTCATTTTTCCACGCACGTGGTCTACGAGGGGTTGCGTGCACATTATTTTTTGGTTTTGGGGTGCCTGTGCGTTGCGTGACCCGTTATCTTCCCCCAGGGGTCCCAGACAGCCTTGCTAGAGCACTAGGGTACGAATTCCATCTAGTACCCTACCCCTTTCACCCCCAATTGCCCAGGACAATTGTTTACTGCTACTCCCATACGCACAACAACATCAGTGCCATGGTTGGGAGGCGACCAAGCGGTAAGGGAGGCAAAGGTTGCCGACCTCCAGAAGATGGGCGTGGTGGGCGCGGTAGGTGATGTGGCCAGGATTTGCAGGGTGCCCCTAGACCCCCATGTGTGGAGGAGCAATCAGGGACGCCCATGCCCCCCGCCCCATGGTTGTGGGAAATGTAGCTGACACCATCCCAGCTCAGCCCTTGTTAGACCAGCCCATTGTGGCACATGAACCGGCACAGGATGACTCCCAGGCTGACTTCCAGGTCAGCAAGTCTATGCCACGTGTGGTGGTGCAAGTTGGTGTCACCAGGCCACGTGGATCTGGGGCAGCTATGTCATCTGCTGCCCCAAGTCGGCAGGGTGGGGAGGCTGCAGGGGCAGCTGCAGCTCGATCCACCCCAGCTCCCAGCTGGGACAGTGTTGGTCCCGGTCCATCAAACAGACTTTGCCCTTGCCAACATCACCCTGCAGCCAATGCCTGCACCAAGACCTATGGTCATTGTGCATTCGCACACTCCTAGTACCCCGTCCACCGGCGCTTCTGCCCCTACTGACCAGAGCGGCGTAAGCCACTCAGGATCCGCACCACCTTTGAAAAAGAGGAAGAAAGGTGCTCTGACACTACAGGCTGAGACCCCAGACACGGCTACACACTCCGGCACGTCAAGGAAGCCTAGCTTTAATGACGCCGAACTTGATGCACTAGTGGCCTATGTGTCGGCACATAGCCGCAAAATGGTGGTGACTGCAGGGTGCAAGACCACACCTGGTCAACGTAAGGCACAATGGCAGACCATCGCGGACATCATTAGTGCCCTTGGATTTGTGAGGCGCTCAGCTGATGATTGCTACAAGCGGTGGAATGACCTGAAACGCAGAGCAAAGAACAAGCTGGCCTCAAATCATGCTTCTACTCTGGTGACTGGCGGTGGGTCTCCACAAGAGGACAACCAATTTACTGAACATGAGTCTGTTGCTGGAACCTTCGTCACAGAGGAACAGATCCAAGTTGTGGGAGACCTACCAGATTATGACGCATTGTCCGGTGAGTGCCCATGCATGTGTGTGTAATCCATGTGTATGTTGTGTGGGTGACGGGTTCTGATTGAGTGCCAGGTGAGGGTGTGTGCACCCGAGTGGTATGGGTCACCCATGTGCTTCCTCCAAAACATTCACCGGCCTTGGATTTCAGTATGACAGTATCCCTTCTGCCCACAGTAGCAATTTAGCGCCACATTACTGCAGTTGCCCTTGAACTGTCATCTTGAAACAACATTGCATTACTCTTGCTAGAGCATTAGTCCTATCCAAAATAGACTATTGTAATGCCCTCTACTTAGGCACTAGCCACAAAAATATCAACAAACTTCAAGTAATCCAAAATAATGCCATCAGGGCCGCCCTCAACATTCCCAAAAAGGCGCACATCTCTGAAACCAGACGCAAACTACGCTGGCTCCCAGTCGAGCACAGAATAGCCCTCAAAACTCTGGCCCTTACACACAAAGCCAGAGCCAACCTGGTACCAGCATACCTTACCAACCAACTTACGCCTCACACCTCCTCAAGACCACTCAGAGCAGCACAAGCTAACACTATGTCCATACCGAGATTCAAACTTCATAACTCGGGAGGAGCTAGCTTCCCTGTACAACCTTCCAAATTATGGAACACAATCCCTGCGCTTTTGCGAGCTGAACCTTCATTTAACCTATTCAAACACAACACGAAGTGTTGGCTTCACAACATGGACTCTGACAGCCTAACCTCCTGTTCCTAGCAGGATTGACTGCTGACTGCACACTTTTGTATTAATGTACTTATCTTAGACTATGTATGTACGACATCTTTGATTATGTATGTATGCACTTGCAACACTAGTATGTACATACCTGTAACTGTAACATAACCCTTTGTTGACGGCTTTTAATTGTAACTGTAACCAGATCTAACGTACGCGCCCGTATGCCCCCGGGCCTGGCTGCGCTTTATAAATAAATAAATACAAATAAATACAAATTGTTCAGAATTTTTCAGTGTTCATTCAGGCTGATTGTTTCAATTCTCCCACTTACTTTTGCAACACATTTTTCAGCCCTGTTGTCACATATGTGACATGCTTCTGTCATTGATTACACCCCACATTGGCCAACATTTGTTACCTTGTTATGTGAATGATTAGACCATTCAGGCTGATTGAGTATTGGCCTGCTCACATTGATTTTTGGTGCCTGTTTGTATGTGGTACATGATAGTTGTTTCCTGTCAAGTTTAAGTGACCAACCATTGATGTGTAAATCTGCCTGCAATCACTGTATTCTTGTACACTGGATGTGTTTCAGTGAGTGGCACATGCGTATTTTGTCACACTATTTTGCATTTTTCATCTCATCATGTCCATCTCACATGGATGGCTGACAGTACTCATTCACTGACATATGGCTGTACTTGTCAAATGTACCATGGCTATGCTACATGCCATCTGTGTGCTGGCATGTGTCATGTATGTGTATTGGACATGCCACTCACAGGCTAATGTGTGATGCCAGTGCTACCCAGGATGCAGCAAATGTGTAGCTTTTCCATCTTGGTGTCATCAGTGTCTGCTTTTTGCCTCCCCTTCCAACTCAGTGACAATGCATGCATGCCAGGGTTATAGTCATGTGGGACATGTGTAAATCATGTACTGGATCTCTGGCTTGTCAGGCCTATGTGTGTGCTATGGTGCTAATGCCTGTTTCCATTTTTTGTCTTTCATGTTTTTGCTGGTTATGACACACTTGATGCTGTTGAGGTTGAGGAGATGGTGCAGACCCAGGAGGAATCTCAGGCACGACCGGGCACTAGTGGGGGATGTGGTGTGGTGGTGGGTGAAAACGCAATCTTACTGCAGACCATACTGTCCAGGGGTGTCTCTGGGTGCACCTCCCCAGACCTCTATTCAGGTGCTGAATCGGATGATGAGACTTATGTGCCGTCGCAGGTGAGTGTTTCTGGCAGGGATTCTGTTCTGTCCAACTCACCTGTACCAGGGGTAGAACCCTCTATGGGGATGTCAGTGTTGGTAAGTCCGCCTTTGGTGGTTACGGATGCAGGGTCACACTCTACAACATCTGATCCTGTTCCTGGGCCAGCAGATCAGAGGGGGAATGCAGTCCTACAGCCTCAGGCAGTGCCAGCACAGCAAGGTGCAGATCGCCTTGCCCCGAACAGGTGTGGTGCCCACCGGCGCGGTGGCCGTAAGGGACCAGGCAACACTGTATGGGAAAACCTCATGTACGGTATGGCAACCCAACAGGCAGCATCAGTTGAAATGATGGCTCAGGCAATGAAGAGGGTGGCCACTTCCATTATCCACCCTGAAAGGCAGATGGAGCAACAACAGCAGGCAACAGACTCCATTTGCCAATCACACAGGGAAGACATGTTGGCGTCCAACAGGGACCGACGGGTGGCACTGGAGACTCTGCAGGAAGCCCAATCTATAGAGTCACAGGGCCACAGGGAAGCCCTGAGGGTAGAACTCCATAACCTCGGGGAGACTCTTGTTGAACTTGAGGCTTCCACAAATTTGAGGACAGAACAGCAACTGGAGCGGCTCACACGTTCACTCTCAGCTGAGCTGCAGGAAACTCGGGAGGAGATCCGGGCATCACGGGAGGCCATGCGTGTAGAAATGCAGGCAACCCGTCAGGTGCTGCATGGGGATCTCCATACTATCATCCTCCAGAACGAGACCTTCCACACCTGCATGCTTGCTGCCATGGAGGAACATACCAGGGCTTTGCGTGGGCTGCCTCCCATAGCACCACCACCTCCTGATGGAGCAGCAGAGGGTGATGAAAGCGACAGCAGCACTTCTCCCACAGTAGCGTAGCCATGCAGGCCATGAGCCCATGCAGGTGTTTTTTTCTGCAACATTCACACAGGTGGGTGTTGGTGTGCACCCTGTCCTCAGACCTCCTGGGTGGCCTCCCCCCTCCTGGCCGCACATGGCCATTTTTATTTTTTATTTTTTACAGTGTGTTGCCTTGTGTGGCTCCCGTGGGCATCCACCGTGTATTCCGGCTGGGCACATGCAGGCTTGTCCTGTGTTTGGGTTAGATGCTTGGGTTCCTGACACACACACCCCTCCTGCTTCCCGTTTCCATGGGCTTGCAAAGGGTGTGACCAAGTGACAGTGACTTACACAGTGACATTGGGCTCCCATGAGCTGTGTGGGCAGTCTGTAGTCATAACTGTGTGGACATCCCTAGTGGGGTCTGTTTTTGTATTGAACACTGCATGGTGTATTGATATGTGCTTGTGCATCCATGTCTTCCTCCTTATATGCAGGTACCTTCTTCATGTCTTCACAAGGCTGTCTCCTTTGCAGATGCAGTTCATGTTGTATGCAGTACACTGACACATTTGCCTGACAGCAACACTCTGGGAGTTGGAAGGGGTCGATGTGCTGGCTTATTGAGGTTGTATGACTTACATTACTTTGAGTTTGTACTGTCATATTTTGGCAATGTTTCATGATGTGTTGCTGTATTGTGTTGCTGGTAAGTATTTCGTCATGTGTGCTGTTTGTTATTGATTACTGGGACCGTATTGTCTGTGGCCTGTTTCCATTTGGGACAGTGCACTTTGTGACACTTGTGTCATGTGTTGTGCATTCCTTTGTTTTCTTTCACATTGCAGGACATGCCATGGTGTGTTGGGTGGCGGAGATGGGGAGGGGTTGGGTGACATGGCGCTATTTTCATGTTGTATTTTGCAAGTGGGTAGTCATTCATGCAGCATAAATGTGTGTCTTTTTGTGACACAGCATTGGTTGTCTTTGGGTAGGTAGGGATGCACACAATGTAACACTTCCAGGTGACCAATCTCAGACTGGTATGGTTGTGACAGTTGACTGTCCCTTATGTCATCATCATATATTGTCAGCTGGTATGTGCCAGGGCTATGTGCACTCCACAGGGGTGTGATTTTAGGTGAAGTAATTAGCCACCAGCTGCGTACGGGCTGCCTGACCACGTGCCCTTTCCCCTCCCATGCGCAGCAGGCGTGCATGTTGTTGGGGATGTGGGGGCACCACCATGTCCACCGGCAGGCCCCGGCGTGTTGCACCGTTGTGCAGGACACATGCTGCCACTATGACCTGCACACTACTGGGGGTGCGTATAGCAGCTGCCCACCAGAGCGGTCAAGGGAGCGAAAGCGTGACTTGAGCACTCCGAATGTGCGCTCCACTATGCCCCGGGTTGCAATATGGGCTGTGTTGTATCTTACCTCGGGTGGTGTGGTGGGGTTCCGAATCGGCGTCATCATGTGGGTGCTCAGAGGGTAGGCACTGTCCCCTGGGTAGGTGATGATGTGTATCATTAGTGGGGTTGTGACATTACTCAGTATCTGACATGCATGCATGTACAGGGGCATTTATACTCACCAAGCAGCCATGTATCGCCATGCCGCCCAGCTTCTAGGTCCCGGTTTAGGGTTGACATTCTGTAAATGAAACTGTCATGGGTGGACCCTGGATAGTTGGCATATACTGAGGTGATGATTCCCTTGGCATCACATACGATCTGCATGTTGATGGAATGCTAGTGCTTGCGGTTTCTGTAGATGTGCTCAGTTGCCCTGGGAGGACGTAGAGCCACATGGGTGCAGTCAATGGCACCTAGCACTTTGGGGAAGTGTGCCACCCCGTAAAAATCCTGGACGACAGCCTGCCTTCCTGCAGGTGTTCTGGGCAGGTATATGTGCCTGCGGACTGATGGGCGTGCAGTCATGATGGCCAACACCTGGTGCAGGCAGCGTGACTGCGTGGCCTGTGACACCCCCCCACCCCCCACTATGGCACTTGTCCGCTGAAATGAACCAGTGGCCAAGAAGTGCAGTACATTGAGCACCTTTTCCAAGGGGCTCAGTGCTTGGGAGCACAGGGTGGGTGATGTGAGGTCATCCTCCCACTCACTCACCAGGTCGAGTATTATGTGAGGTGGAAACCTGTACCTCCCTTACACCTGGTCATCAGGCATTCTAAAAAGGCTGGTTCTGGGTGTAAAAATTCTGGCCCTGACTATACTCCTCCTGCGGTATCCCACGACCACTGCTGCGAGGAACGGTATACTCATTTTAGCGTCTGAGCTTGTTTGTTGTTTGCGCGCACTTTTATGCTGCGTGGGTCCACGTACGCCTGCTTCCTGCTGGTGTACGTGTTTCCAGATTAGTGCGTCTTTTTTGGCACACGCGTTAGCCCCGTTCGATTCCATGAATACGTGTTGTAGGCGCGCATGTGGGCGTTCCGCGCATTTGCCTCCTGTACTTCCCCGTGACGCCCACATTTTCACGCGTTGTTCCCCATTCTGCGTGTTACGCCCCATGTTACGCCTACTTTTGTTGTGTGTGCTGCGCTATGTGCGCTTTCGCTGTGTGCGCAGCGCACGCTGTTTGGAGACGTGTGCGCCAGCATGCGCAATGCAGGATTTTAGCGCACATCCATGGATTTACACGCACACGGATTTCCATGAATCGCTGTGCCGGGTTTCGCTGCGATTTTCGCACTTAGCTGCGATTCGCACACTTTCGCATGCTTGCACGGAAATTTTCAGCGCACATTAATTCCGGCCTGTAAGTATTCTTTGAGGAAGTAGATTGGGACAAACAAGCAGTAAATGCAATAGTGTTTCTTCTTCACCTCTTACTCGACAAAAACAACATTTCCAACCGCCCAAACTTGGATTTCTGATGTTTATTATCTCCTGTGTTTTCATTGCATTAAATCGGTATCACATAAAACAGATTCTTATCGATCTACTGGGGTATTTTCTAATATACGACTCAGGTTGCGGATACCATTTCCCAAAGAAACCGTTTGTGTATACAGTTTGCTTTTCAAAATGACTGCATTGTTGTCATACCAGTCGTTTCCTCTGATTATCTCCTTGACTTTATTTGGATTATGTATTAAAATCTGTATAGATAAACCAAGGTTTGGCATGACTAATTCCAACGTGTGAATACTCCAATCTGGTGTCCCCTGGAGTACTTTCAATTTCCCTTTATTTTTTTTTAAATCTCCACTCCGGGGACCGGCTAGTGGGGTGTTTTGCCCCTCCCCTCAGTTAACTCCGCTGCTGGCGGTCCAGGCCGCGAAGTAGAGGAAGTGGTGGAGGAAGCGCAAGCAGGCCAGCAAGCCAGAAGCCTGCAGCAGGCAGGAATGAACTGCCGGCGCACATACAGGATCACCTGCCTCGTCGCCAATGTAGTGGGCCTGGTCCAGGTCAGGCCCGGAGCAAGAAATAAAAACATAGACACCAGCTTGTGTCTCAAGGGGTCCCCTGCTGCAAGCCGCAGGGGCCCACTTTTATTGGGCGAACACCACATGACTGTGTGCGTAACACAGTCACTTAAAGGTGTACGCTACAATAACCGACAACCATGTCTCCCAGCACCCCCACCCCCCCAGTCGTGAGGGGCACCTGCCAGCAGGCCCCCACTCATGTCCCCCTGCACCCCCACCCCCCAGCAGTGAGGGGCACCTGCCAGCAGGCGCCCACTCATGTCCCACTCATGTCCCCTTGCACCCCGAGCCCCCAGCAGTGTGGGGGACCTGCCAGCAGGCCCCCACTCATGTCTCCCTGCACCCCCACCCCCCAGCAGTGAGGGGCACCTGCCAGCAGGCCCCCACTCATGTCCCCCAGCTCCCCCACCCTCCAGCAGTGAGGGGCACCTGCCAGCAGGCCCCCACTCATGTCCCCCTGCACCCCCACCCCCCAGCAGTGAGGGGCACCTGCCAGCAGCCCCCACTCATGTCCTCCTGCACCCCCACCCCTCAGCAGTGAGGGGCACCTGCCAGCAGGCCCCCACTCATGTCCCACTCATGTCCCCCTGCACCCCCACCCCCCAGCTGTGAGCGGCACCTGCCAGCAGGCCCCCACTCATGTCCCACTCATGTCCCCCTGCACCCCCACCCCCCAGCAGTGAGGGGCACCTGCCAGCAGGCCCCCACTCATGTCCCCCTGCACCCCCACCCCCCAGCAGTGAGGGGCACCTGCCAGCAGGCCCCCACTCATGTCCCCCAGCACCCCCGCCCCCCAGCAGTGAGGGGCACCTGCCAGCAGGCCCCCACTCATGTCCCCCTACACCCCCACCCCCCAGCAGTGAGGGGCACCTGCCAGCAGGCCCCCACTCATGTCCCCCTGCACCCCCACCCCCAGCAGTGAGGGGCACCTGCCAGCAGGCCCCCACTCATGTCCCACTCATGTCCCCCTGCACCCCCCAGCAGTGAGGGGCACCTGCCAGCAGGCCCCCAGTCATATCCCAAAAGAACTATGGGGTGGGAATGCACAGCTCATGTAAATCAGGATAATTGATGTGGAGTAGAAGCACACCAAAGGTGTTAGTTCACACTATTAAATAAAGAAATAATGTCAACGAATTTTATGGTAAAATTTCGGGTGCAGGCGGGCTAACGTCACAAGACCACTTGGGACAAAATATCTAAACAACCTAAACTACCTATTGCCAGGCAGTAAGCCCAAATGCACTCCTACCGAATCTTCGTTCGGGAGTTAAATGTTGGCTCTTAGTTGATCAATTAATACTCTCATGTGGAGAGAGTGTTAATTGAGTCTTGACTTTAACATATTACAAAATAGAAAATAGATAACATCAATAAAGGATAAATCAGGCATGTAAGATCACTTATGTAACCAATTATACAGATCTGGTACTGACCAATACTTTTTGATACTTTTTAATAGACCTCTCAGGGTCTGTTTTTTCAAACAAATAAACAATGTACAAAAGAATTATTCAGACAATGGTGAAGCATCCAGGAATTCTCATTCCAATTAACAAACAGAGTATAACCTGGTTTGTAAAGGTACATAAATGTAACAAAAGCAGAAAGCAAGTAGCTCAAAGCTTAGCCTTATTATTCACATCCTATAAATGTTCAAAGGGACATGTATACATTTCATTAACAAATTGTAAACCAGCGATATAAATTTAACAAACAGCAATAAATTCACTCTTAGGGTTTTTGTATTGTGAAGTAACACCATTCAGGGAAGCCCCTTTTAATAGGTGACATAGGTAACCAACGCGTTTCGGATCGAATGATCCATCTTCAGGGTGGGGACTTCACTGTTTCTGTATGTAGTAGAGTAGTGATTGTTAAATGCGTTCTAAAAGCCTTTCCTGCGGGAAATTCAAAAGAATAAACATTACCATTTAAGCTAATCAGTGAGGTTAACTGATATAATTTTAAACCGAAATAAGTAGAGAGATAATGGGTACTAACCTCAATCAGAGGCTGATAAAGTTCCAATTCAGACCCAGTCAACAGCTGAAATGCGCCGGAGGCCGGGAAGTGACAGAATGCGGCCAGGACACCCTATAAGGAATAATGACAGAGCAATGATCAGACCAAACAGCCGTGAGTCATCTGGATGGTCATAACAAAGTTTTCTCAACGAGCTATGTCTAAGCTATCCACCGAGGGGATAGAAACAGATATTAAATGTATGTAGGAGCGCCAGCCTGGTATCTCGCTACGAGATACATAAAGTTCAAAGCATCACGCCAAGTGTAAAAAGGCGGGTGCAAACAAGTGCAGACGCAGGTGCGCCGTCCAAACGGAGTCCAAAGACTTACCTAGGTTGCAGATAAACACCGAGTGAGCCGACCGCTGTAAGCGTAGCGGCTCCACTATGGTAGGCATTAGTTGGTGTCCCGGTAACCCCGCGCATGCGCGTTGGGCCAGCCGGGAAATCCGCCATATTGGTGTGGGCCACTCATCGCAGAGGGAGGAGCTCCATAGAGTAATAGGTAAGAGCACCTTAGAATCAATATAACCCATGTAGCGGGGTCTCTATATTAAATATGTAGAGGAAAGCGCTCAAACAGAAATTGATTACTCTGGGATGCGAGTGGGGGCACCACCGCGAAACCAATAGGATTCGCGGGGTGCCCCCATCTCGCATCAATATAAATGACAATTCCATGGGGGGGTATCTCAGGTGGCCGCATCTCTGTACTAAAAAGAGGTATTGAACTGGCGAGTCAAGCCAATATAGCTATGTGCATTCGTAATCTACTAATCACCAAATGACAAAGTCATAGAGTAAATGTATCGACAAGTCCATGGTGACGAATCGAGTGGACAAAGAGGGGAATCTGTGATATCACACAATCTAGTTGTTAAGGACACAGGCTCTAGGTATTTGAAAACGAAAACCTAATAAGGAATAAAGAGAGTGGAAATATGAGCTCAGAGTCACAATGACGTGGGGACAACCCTATTTACCGCTTGGGGTGAGGCATTGTAGTCCATGAAACAATCATATGTCAGTTACCCTTGCAGCTGGGCGGACATTGTGGCGATTCAGGCTAATTTATACAAAGCACATTAAATCAAATTCAACATTCATCCCCCGAGGGTGCAGTGAGTCTAGAAGATCAATCCATAGTATTTCACGTTGTGCTAATTTCCGTTGTATATCTCCCCCCCCTGGTACCTGATGTCACTTGTTCTAAAATAACACATTTTAACTGCGCCACCGTGTGGCGTGCCTCTGTAAAATGCAATGAAACAGGTGATTTGGGACTCTTGTTCCGAATATTGGACTTATGCTCAGTCCATCTTATTTTCGCTTTCCGAGTAGTCATTCCTACATAATAGAGTCCACATGGACATTTCAGTGCATATATCACATTTTGAGCATCACAGGTACAGGAGTGTTTTAATTGTAAAGGTTTGCCAGAATGGGGGTGTGTAATGTGATTGCCCTTTAAGATGTTGCCACAGTGTTGACAATTGTGGCATGGAATAGTGCCTTTGTGTTGGGTGGACGGACCCCCAACTGGGATCTCAGCTTTCACTAGGGTCTTTCGTATAGATCTGCTATTTCTATAGGCAAACGTTGGAGGATCAGGGAAAAGATGTTGCAATTGTGGGTCCAATTGTAGCATGGGCCAGTTTTTTTTGATGGTTTTCTTAATTCTTGTGCTCTGGACCGAGTAGGTGGTAACATATGTCAGTGCTTCTCGAGATTTTGTTGGCTTCGGTACTAGTAGTGAGTCCCTGTTTATCTCACGGACCTTTCCTGATACATCTGAGATCAATGTAGAGTCGTATCCTCTTGCTGTGAATTTATTTCCCAGTGTAATCACCTGACGTTCATATTCAGTGGGTTCTGAGATGTTCCTCCTATAACGTAGAAATTGACTCAGTGGCACACTGTCAATGGTTCGTTTAGGATGGAAACTTGTGGCGAGTAATAGACTATTCCTGTCAGTTGGTTTGGTGTAAATCCTGGTCTCCAATTTAGCTCCAGCCACGTAAATTTCCACATCCAGGAAATGTATGGTTGTTGTACTTGTCTCTGTAGTAAACCTAATGCGTGGATTCATCCGATTCATCATGTCAAAGAAATTGACCAATTCGTCTTGAGGGCCAGTCCATACCCCAAAGACGTCATCAATGTATCTCACGTACAGGGATAGGTGTCTCATCCATCTTGGTGATGTAAGAACATGTTCGTATTCCAGATAGTACATAAATGCATTGGCATAGCACGGTGCCATAGCTGCACCCATGCTTGTGCCTGAAATTTGGATGAAGTATCTATCCTGAAACTTAAAAAAGTTATTGTTAAGTACCAATTTCAAGAGGGAGAGAATGAACAGCCGGTCTCCTTGACATTTGTCCGATCTCAAAATAAGCCATTCTATAGCTTCTAGGCCAGCTTCATGGGCAATATTTGTGTATAAGGACGTAACGTCCATAGTAAATAATATATCTCTCCCTTCCACAAACTGCGTGTTCTTCAACAGTTGCAGGAAGTGCATGGTGTCCTTCACATAAGTCGGCGTCTCTTGGACCAAGGGTTGAAGTATTTTGTCCAGATATTGTGCCAAAGGTTCAAGGATGCTGTTAGTAGCTGCTATAATGGGGCGGCCTGGAGGTTTTAACAGTCTCTTATGGATTTTAGGTAAGATATACATCACCGGCATGATGGGATGTTTATTGTCGAGAAACCGGCGTGTTTTCTCAGAGATTACGTCATTCTCTTCAGCCTCATCCAGGACTTTTTCAATCAGAGCTCGCACTGTTTCTGTTGGGTTCATAGGGACCTCAAGGTAAGTTTCCTCGTCTCTTAATTGGCCTTCAATTTCATCAAGGTAATCCTGTTTGTCCATCAGGACTAGGGCTCCTCCCTTATCTGCTGGTTTGAAGATGATAGTTTGATTGTCCAATAGATTTTTCAATGTCTGGCGTTCGATTTTAGTGAAGTTTCCTTGAGCCTTAGTATTGAATCGTATCTTCTTGAAGTCTTCAAGTACGGTCTTCTCAAAAGTGGATAGTATATGGTTATGTATTGGAGGATTAAAAGTACTTTTAGGAGTAAGTTCTAGGAATTCATGTGGTTCCTTTTCGATGTTGTCTTCTTCCAGAGAGTTAAAGAATACTTTAAGCTTCAATTTGCGCATAAGTTTAAAGAAATCAATCTTTTCCCTCAATAAGGTACTGCTATTCATTGGAACAAAGGATAAACCTTTCCTCAGAACTTGTGTCTCCATCTTCGAGAGATGGTATGACGAAATATTGACTATCAGGGTTTCTTCGTCCCCTTCTTTCTCTGTGGATTTTTTCTTTTGTCCTCTTCGAATCGGCTTTTTTCTAAAAAAGGGGAAGTCGTAGCTTCATGGTTCGTGGACTCGCTGGCTAAGGGACCTTGTGTTGTTTCCGCGGTCTGACCTGATGTGGCGTCTAGTTCTGTGCTGGAAGCGTCAGAAGAGGTGTTCCCAGTCGAGGGGTGTCCGGTCTTCCGTGGATTGCTACTATTCTGTTTATTCGGGTTATATCCGTAATAGGCTTGCCAGCTATAGACTATGTCCAACTTATAGTCTAGCGTGTCCCTTCTGAACTTCCTGATCTTTTTAGCTTCAAGTTCCTGTGAATAGTTTGCTAGTTTCTGATTAGTTTCTTCAAGAATTTGTTTAAGTTGATCTGCCGTGTAGGTTTTGCTTAATGAAGTTTTAAGACCTTCTATATCTTCATTCAAGGTAGTCAAAGAACGAGCCAGTTCTTCAATCGTTAAAATGATCAAATCCAGTGAGCATTTATTGAGAATCAAATGCCAACGTTTCACAAAGGCAGGATTTTCTTTGCATAAGGTGGGTTCGAGGTTTACCCTCAGGCCTCTTGGTATCCTCTTTGTGGTGAAATACTGAGCTAAAGTTGATGCATGTAACTTGAGATTGATTTCCCTTCGAATCTTCCACTCCAATTGTCGAATCAGGGCTTCTGGTTTATCAGTGGTTGTCAGTTCAGTTCCTGTTATCTTAATCAGCCCCAGAATTCTCGTGGCTTCTTCTTCGCTGAAAGCTAAGGTTTCAGCTCTGTTATTTGTGGTCTGGTCTATTTTAGAGAAAGACATATTATACTGTTCACTAGAGAACAGATATAGGTATTGTATAATACCGAATATCTAGAAGGTGCGTGCAATTCCCTTTATGTGGTCAGAGAAGGAAAACACAAAAGAACTATGGGGTGGGAATGCACAGCTCATGTAAATCAGGATAATTGATGTGGAGTAGAAGCACACCAAAGGTGTTAGTTCACACTATTAAATAAAGAAATAATGTCAATGAATTTTATGGTAAAATTTCGGGTGCAGGCGGGCTAACGTCACAAGACCACTTGGGACAAAATATCTAAACAACCTAAACTACCTATTGCTAGGCAGTAAGCCCAAATGCACTCCTACCGAATCTTCGTTCGGGAGTTAAATGTTGGCTCTTAGTTGATCAATTAATACTCTCATGTGGAGAGAGTGTTAATTGAGTCTTGACTTTAACATATTACAAAATAGAAAATAGATAACATCAATAAAGGATAAATCAGGCATGTAAGATCACTTATGTAACCAATTATACAGATCTGGTACTGACCAATACTTTTTGATACTTTTTAATAGACCTCTCAGGGTCTGTTTTTTCAAACAAATAAACAATGTACAAAAGAATTATTCAGACAATGGTGAAGCATCCAGGAATTCTCATTCCAATTAACAAACAGAGTATAACCTGGTTTGTAAAGGTACATAAATGTAACAAAAGCAGAAAGCAAGTAGCTCAAAGCTTAGCCTTATTATTCACATCCTATAAATGTTCAAAGGGACATGTATACATTTCATTAACAAATTGTAAACCAGCGATATAAATTTAACAAACAGCAATAAATTCACTCTTAGGGTTTTTGTATTGTGAAGTAACACCATTCAGGGAAGCCCCTTTTAATAGGTGACATAGGTAACCAACGCGTTTCGGATCGAATGATCCATCTTCAGGGTGGGGACTTCACTGTTTCTGTATGTAGTAGAGTAGTGATTGTTAAATGCGTTCTAAAAGCCTTTCCTGCGGGAAATTCAAAAGAATAAACATTACCATTTAAGCTAATCAGTGAGGTTAACTGATATAATTTTAAACCGAAATAAGTAGAGAGATAATGGGTACTAACCTCAATCAGAGGCTGATAAAGTTCCAATTCAGACCCAGTCAACAGCTGAAATGCGCCGGAGGCCGGGAAGTGACAGAATGCGGCCAGGACACCCTATAAGGAATAATGACAGAGCAATGATCAGACCAAACAGTCGTGAGTCATCTGGATGGTCATAACAAAGTTTTCTCAACGAGCTATGTCTAAGCTATCCACCGAGGGGATAGAAACAGATATTAAATGTATGTAGGAGCGCCAGCCTGGTATCTCGCTACGAGATACATAAAGTTCAAAGCATCACGCCAAGTGTAAAAAGGCGGGTGCAAACAAGTGCAGACGCAGGTGCGCCGTCCAAACGGAGTCCAAAGACTTACCTAGGTTGCAGATAAACACCGAGTGAGCCGACCGCTGTAAGCGTAGCGGCTCCACTACGGTAGGCATTAGTTGGTGTCCCGGTAACCCCGCGCATGCGCGTTGGGCCAGCCGGGAAATCCGCCATATTGGTGTGGGCCACTCATCGCAGAGGGAGGAGCTCCATAGAGTAATAGGTAAGAGCACCTTAGAATCAATATAACCCATGTAGCGGGGTCTCTATATTAAATATGTAGAGGAAAGCGCTCAAACAGAAATTGATTACTCTGGGATGCGAGTGGGGGCACCACCGCGAAACCAATAGGATTCGCGGGGTGCCCCCATCTCGCATCAATATAAATGACAATTCCATGGGGGGGTATCTCAGGTGGCCGCATCTCTGTACTAAAAAGAGGTATTGAACTGGCGAGTCAAGCCAATATAGCTATGTGCATTCGTAATCTACTAATCACCAAATGACAAAGTCATAGAGTAAATGTATCGACAAGTCCATGGTGACGAATCGAGTGGACAAAGAGGGGAATCTGTGATATCACACAATCTAGTTGTTAAGGACACAGGCTCTAGGTATTTGAAAACGAAAACCTAATAAGGAATAAAGAGAGTGGAAATATGAGCTCAGAGTCACAATGACGTGGGGACAACCCTATTTACCGCTTGGGGTGAGGCATTGTAGTCCATGAAACAATCATATGTCAGTTACCCTTGCAGCTGGGCGGACATTGTGGCGATTCAGGCTAATTTATACAAAGCACATTAAATCAAATTCAACATTCATCCCCCGAGGGTGCAGTGAGTCTAGAAGATCAATCCATAGTATTTCACGTTGTGCTAATTTCCGTTGTATATCTCCCCCCCCTGGTACCTGATGTCACTTGTTCTAAAATAACACATTTTAACTGCGCCACCGTGTGGCGTGCCTCTGTAAAATGCAATGAAACAGGTGATTTGGGACTCTTGTTCCGAATATTGGACTTATGCTCAGTCCATCTTATTTTCGCTTTCCGAGTAGTCATTCCTACATAATAAAGTCCACATGGACATTTCAGTGCATATATCACATTTTGAGCATCACAGGTACAGGAGTGTTTTAATTGTAAAGGTTTGCCAGAATGGGGGTGTGTAATGTGATTGCCCTTTAAGATGTTGCCACAGTGTTGACAATTGTGGCATGGAATAGTGCCTTTGTGTTGGGTGGACGGACCCCCAACTGGGATCTCAGCTTTCACTAGGGTCTTTCGTATAGATCTGCTATTTCTATAGGCAAACGTTGGAGGATCAGGGAAAAGATGTTGCAATTGTGGGTCCAATTGTAGCATGGGCCAGTTTTTTTTGATGGTTTTCTTAATTCTTGTGCTCTGGACCGAGTAGGTGGTAACATATGTCAGTGCTTCTCGAGATTTTGTTGGCTTCGGTACTAGTAGTGAGTCCCTGTTTATCTCACGGACCTTTCCTGATACATCTGAGATCAATGTAGAGTCGTATCCTCTTGCTGTGAATTTATTTCCCAGTGTAATCACCTGACGTTCATATTCAGTGGGTTCTGAGATGTTCCTCCTATAACGTAGAAATTGACTCAGTGGCACACTGTCAATGGTTCGTTTAGGATGGAAACTTGTGGCGAGTAATAGACTATTCCTGTCAGTTGGTTTGGTGTAAATCCTGGTCTCCAATTTAGCTCCAGCCACGTAAATTTCCACATCCAGGAAATGTATGGTTGTTGTACTTGTCTCTGTAGTAAACCTAATGCGTGGATTCATCCGATTCATCATGTCAAAGAAATTGACCAATTCGTCTTGAGGGCCAGTCCATACCCCAAAGACGTCATCAATGTATCTCACGTACAGGGATAGGTGTCTCATCCATCTTGGTGATGTAAGAACATGTTCGTATTCCAGATAGTACATAAATGCATTGGCATAGCACGGTGCCATAGCTGCACCCATGCTTGTGCCTGAAATTTGGATGAAGTATCTATCCTGAAACTTAAAAAAGTTATTGTTAAGTACCAATTTCAAGAGGGAGAGAATGAACAGCCGGTCTCCTTGACATTTGTCCGATCTCAAAATAAGCCATTCTATAGCTTCTAGGCCAGCTTCATGGGCAATATTTGTGTATAAGGACGTAACGTCCATAGTAAATAATATATCTCTCCCTTCCACAAACTGCGTGTTCTTCAACAGTTGCAGGAAGTGCATGGTGTCCTTCACATAAGTCGGCGTCTCTTGGACCAAGGGTTGAAGTATTTTGTCCAGATATTGTGCCAAAGGTTCAAGGATGCTGTTAGTAGCTGCTATAATGGGGCGGCCTGGAGGTTTTAACAGTCTCTTATGGATTTTAGGTAAGATATACATCACCGGCATGATGGGATGTTTATTGTCGAGAAACCGGCGTGTTTTCTCAGAGATTACGTCATTCTCTTCAGCCTCATCCAGGACTTTTTCAATCAGAGCTCGCACTGTTTCTGTTGGGTTCATAGGGACCTCAAGGTAAGTTTCCTCGTCTCTTAATTGGCCTTCAATTTCATCAAGGTAATCCTGTTTGTCCATCAGGACTAGGGCTCCTCCCTTATCTGCTGGTTTGAAGATGATAGTTTGATTGTCCAATAGATTTTTCAATGTCTGGCGTTCGATTTTAGTGAAGTTTCCTTGAGCCTTAGTATTGAATCGTATCTTCTTGAAGTCTTCAAGTACGGTCTTCTCAAAAGTGGATAGTATATGGTTATGTATTGGAGGATTAAAAGTACTTTTAGGAGTAAGTTCTAGGAATTCATGTGGTTCCTTTTCGATGTTGTCTTCTTCCAGAGAGTTAAAGAATACTTTAAGCTTCAATTTGCGCATAAGTTTAAAGAAATCAATCTTTTCCCTCAATAAGGTACTGCTATTCATTGGAACAAAGGATAAACCTTTCCTCAGAACTTGTGTCTCCATCTTCGAGAGATGGTATGACGAAATATTGACTATCAGGGTTTCTTCGTCCCCTTCTTTCTCTGTGGATTTTTTCTTTTGTCCTCTTCGAATCGGCTTTTTTCTAAAAAAGGGGAAGTCGTAGCTTCATGGTTCGTGGACTCGCTGGCTAAGGGACCTTGTGTTGTTTCCGCGGTCTGACCTGATGTGGCGTCTAGTTCTGTGCTGGAAGCGTCAGAAGAGGTGTTCCCAGTCGAGGGGTGTCCGGTCTTCCGTGGATTGCTACTATTCTGTTTATTCGGGTTATATCCGTAATAGGCTTGCCAGCTATAGACTATGTCCAACTTATAGTCTAGCGTGTCCCTTCTGAACTTCCTGATCTTTTTAGCTTCAAGTTCCTGTGAATAGTTTGCTAGTTTCTGATTAGTTTCTTCAAGAATTTGTTTAAGTTGATCTGCCGTGTAGGTTTTGCTTAATGAAGTTTTAAGACCTTCTATATCTTCATTCAAGGTAGTCAAAGAACGAGCCAGTTCTTCAATCGTTAAAATGATCAAATCCAGTGAGCATTTATTGAGAATCAAATGCCAACGTTTCACAAAGGCAGGATTTTCTTTGCATAAGGTGGGTTCGAGGTTTACCCTCAGGCCTCTTGGTATCCTCTTTGTGGTGAAATACTGAGCTAAAGTTGATGCATGTAACTTGAGATTGATTTCCCTTCGAATCTTCCACTCCAATTGTCGAATCAGGGCTTCTGGTTTATCAGTGGTTGTCAGTTCAGTTCCTGTTATCTTAATCAGCCCCAGAATTCTCGTGGCTTCTTCTTCGCTGAAAGCTAAGGTTTCAGCTCTGTTATTTGTGGTCTGGTCTATTTTAGAGAAAGACATATTATACTGTTCACTAGAGAACAGATATAGGTATTGTATAATACCGAATATCTAGAAGGTGCGTGCAATTCCCTTTATGTGGTCAGAGAAGGAAAACACAAAAGAACTATGGGGTGGGAATGCACAGCTCATGTAAATCAGGATAATTGATGTGGAGTAGAAGCACACCAAAGGTGTTAGTTCACACTATTAAATAAAGAAATAATGTCAATGAATTTTATGGTAAAATTTCGGGTGCAGGCGGGCTAACGTCACAAGACCACTTGGGACAAAATATCTAAACAACCTAAACTACCTATTGCTAGGCAGTAAGCCCAAATGCACTCCTACCGAATCTTCGTTCGGGAGTTAAATGTTGGCTCTTAGTTGATCAATTAATACTCTCATGTGGAGAGAGTGTTAATTGAGTCTTGACTTTAACATATTACAAAATAGAAAATAGATAACATCAATAAAGGATAAATCAGGCATGTAAGATCACTTATGTAACCAATTATACAGATCTGGTACTGACCAATACTTTTTGATACTTTTTAATAGACCTCTCAGGGTCTGTTTTTTCAAACAAATAAACAATGTACAAAAGAATTATTCAGACAATGGTGAAGCATCCAGGAATTCTCATTCCAATTAACAAACAGAGTATAACCTGGTTTGTAAAGGTACATAAATGTAACAAAAGCAGAAAGCAAGTAGCTCAAAGCTTAGCCTTATTATTCACATCCTATAAATGTTCAAAGGGACATGTATACATTTCATTAACAAATTGTAAACCAGCGATATAAATTTAACAAACAGCAATAAATTCACTCTTAGGGTTTTTGTATTGTGAAGTAACACCATTCAGGGAAGCCCCTTTTAATAGGTGACATAGGTAACCAACGCGTTTCGGATCGAATGATCCATCTTCAGGGTGGGGACTTCACTGTTTCTGTATGTAGTAGAGTAGTGATTGTTAAATGCGTTCTAAAAGCCTTTCCTGCGGGAAATTCAAAAGAATAAACATTACCATTTAAGCTAATCAGTGAGGTTAACTGATATAATTTTAAACCGAAATAAGTAGAGAGATAATGGGTACTAACCTCAATCAGAGGCTGATAAAGTTCCAATTCAGACCCAGTCAACAGCTGAAATGCGCCGGAGGCCGGGAAGTGACAGAATGCGGCCAGGACACCCTATAAGGAATAATGACAGAGCAATGATCAGACCAAACAGTCGTGAGTCATCTGGATGGTCATAACAAAGTTTTCTCAACGAGCTATGTCTAAGCTATCCACCGAGGGGATAGAAACAGATATTAAATGTATGTAGGAGCGCCAGCCTGGTATCTCGCTACGAGATACATAAAGTTCAAAGCATCACGCCAAGTGTAAAAAGGCGGGTGCAAACAAGTGCAGACGCAGGTGCGCCGTCCAAACGGAGTCCAAAGACTTACCTAGGTTGCAGATAAACACCGAGTGAGCCGACCGCTGTAAGCGTAGCGGCTCCACTACGGTAGGCATTAGTTGGTGTCCCGGTAACCCCGCGCATGCGCGTTGGGCCAGCCGGGAAATCCGCCATATTGGTGTGGGCCACTCATCGCAGAGGGAGGAGCTCCATAGAGTAATAGGTAAGAGCACCTTAGAATCAATATAACCCATGTAGCGGGGTCTCTATATTAAATATGTAGAGGAAAGCGCTCAAACAGAAATTGATTACTCTGGGATGCAAGTGGGGGCACCACCGCGAAACCAATAGGATTCGCGGGGTGCCCCCATCTCGCATCAATATAAATGACAATTCCATGGGGGGGTATCTCAGGTGGCCGCATCTCTGTACTAAAAAGAGGTATTGAACTGGCGAGTCAAGCCAATATAGCTATGTGCATTCGTAATCTACTAATCACCAAATGACAAAGTCATAGAGTAAATGTATCGACAAGTCCATGGTGACGAATCGAGTGGACAAAGAGGGGAATCTGTGATATCACACAATCTAGTTGTTAAGGACACAGGCTCTAGGTATTTGAAAACGAAAACCTAATAAGGAATAAAGAGAGTGGAAATATGAGCTCAGAGTCACAATGACGTGGGGACAACCCTATTTACCGCTTGGGGTGAGGCATTGTAGTCCATGAAACAATCATATGTCAGTTACCCTTGCAGCTGGGCGGACATTGTGGCGATTCAGGCTAATTTATACAAAGCACATTAAATCAAATTCAACATTCATCCCCCGAGGGTGCAGTGAGTCTAGAAGATCAATCCATAGTATTTCACGTTGTGCTAATTTCCGTTGTATATCTCCCCCCCGGTACCTGATGTCACTTGTTCTAAAATAACACATTTTAACTGCGCCACCGTGTGGCGTGCCTCTGTAAAATGCAATGAAACAGGTGATTTGGGACTCTTGTTCCGAATATTGGACTTATGCTCAGTCCATCTTATTTTCGCTTTCCGAGTAGTCATTCCTACATAATAGAGTCCACATGGACATTTCAGTGCATATATCACATTTTGAGCATCACAGGTACAGGAGTGTTTTAATTGTAAAGGTTTGCCAGAATGGGGGTGTGTAATGTGATTGCCCTTTAAGATGTTGCCACAGTGTTGACAATTGTGGCATGGAATAGTGCCTTTGTGTTGGGTGGACGGACCCCCAACTGGGATCTCAGCTTTCACTAGGGTCTTTCGTATAGATATGCTATTTCTATAGGCAAACGTTGGAGGATCAGGGAAAAGATGTTGCAATTGTGGGTCCAATTGTAGCATGGGCCAGTTTTTTTTGATGGCTTTCTTAATTCCCCCAGTCATATCCCACTCATGTCCCCCTGCACCCCCACCCCCAGAAGTGAGGGGCACCTGCCAGCAGGCCCCCACTCATGTCCCCCTGCACCCCCACCCCCAGCAGTGAGGGGCACCTGCCAGCAGGCCCCCACTCATGTCCCACTCATGTCCCCCAGCACCCCCACCCCCCAGCAGTGAGGGGCACCGGCCAGCAGGCCCCCACTCATGTCCCCCTGCACACCCACCCCCCAGCAGTGAGGGGCACCTGTCAGCAGGCCCCCACTCATGTCCCCCACTACATGAAATAAAGATGCACAATCATGGCCCACTTCTACACCAAAATACCACAGCACCCCACCCCATTCTTGAGACGCACTGATTTCCCAATCCACCCCACATTGACATGCCTATCTCAAGACACAAACCAAAAGGCAACTATGTACATCAACACATGTCCGTCACACACACACACTGGTTGGCATTGATTGTGTAAACCCACATTTTCACATGCATTAACCCAATGAGCGAATCCCACACATGGAACTAAAATATGAAAATGTATCATGTACAAAAATAAAGCAATGAAATGAAAGCATAACAAAATAGCAAACATGAAATGAAAAGCATGTGTAAAAGATGAGTGAATGAAAAGTATAACCAGTCCAAAGAAATCCGAAAGAAAAATAGTCCAAACTCTCCCTCCACCAACGCAAATCCAAAGGAAACGTAAAAAGAAAAATCCATTGATCCATGGTGAAATCAAAAGAAAAAGTTCAAAATAATCCATTGTCCAACTATGTACAATCCATTGTCAAGGGTCCATGAGCCCAACGAAAGAAATGAAACCTACCTAAGAAACTACCTAATAAAAAAACTATAAACAAATTTGTGTGGCATAGTCCATTCACCACAAATCAAAGGAAAAGGAAAAGGAAACCTAACTCTAAAAACTATTTACAATCGCAGCGTGCTAGTCCGACGGCTCACTTCCCGATTTCCCGGGCCAGGGCATCATCGAACTCCTGCTCGATGTCCCGGAGGCGGTCCTCTTCCATGGCCCCGAGGGTTCGCAGGGATGATGACATGTGGACCTCCAACTCCCTGCGAATTGCCTCGAGGCACTCGGCGTGCCTCAGAGCCCTCCGCAAGGAGTTCTCCGCCCTGACCATTGTGAGCCGTGCCTCTTCCGCCCGCTGCCGCTCCGCATCTATGGCTTGGCCCAACCACTGCCACACGGAAGACACTTCCAATCCTGGGTCCTCCTGCCCTCTGGCCGATGCCTGCCCCTCCGATGTTGAAGGCCCCGAGCCATCATGGCTCCCACCTTGTTGCTGCTGCTGCTGTGCCTGTGCCTGTGCCCTGGCTCTTGCTGCCTGCACGTCCTCCTCCTGCTGGGGTGCAGTTGTTGAGGTGGCCACCCCTGCTGGACGTCCGACTCCTGACTGTGGCAGGGATGTGTCCTCCACCAGCCTGGCCGCAGGGCCAGAGGCAGCTCCACAGGGTACCCAGGTGATACATGGGTGGGAAGATGGCATGGAGGACGACTGGCGCATAGGGGGTTCAGGTGAGGAGGGGGTCGGAACAAGGTCCAGCAAATGGAGGAATCCGGCCCTGGTGACCCATCCCAGTAGGTCAACGCAGTCAACGAGGAATTCGAGATGACGTGCAGTGTCCTCACAAAAACACTGCAGGTCACCTTGCATGCCCCGTTGACGCAACGCCATCCCACTCAGGACAGGCTCAACCTGGTCCCAGATAGCCACGTCTGCAGGGAGAGGAAGGCCAGTTGTTGTAAGCGGATCCCCTCTCTGAAAACGGGTCTGGACGTAGGCATCCCTGCTGGTGCAGGATGATGCAGTCACAGGATCGGGGACAGGATTACACACAGGCACCTCCGCAGCGGCCTGTGCTGCCTCCTGTACCTGCCCCTGCACTGCACCACTAGCACCAGTGGAATCCTCACCTCCAGACCCTGTGTCTGTCCCTTCCACGGCCTCGTCCTCCACCAAACCCCCCACCAACCTGGATGACTCCGTGCCATCTTCCTCCATCGGACGCTGTGGGGTCTCAGCTGTCCCTTCTACTGCTGAGGAGTCTAACTCCGACCTCCGCCTCTTGGACCTGCCCTCGGCAGCTGCGGCCTGGGACGCGGCACCGGACTCCTCACTCCCTGACGAGATGACAACCTGGGAGGGGAGCTGGGCCTTGCGTCTCCGGCTGGCGGTGCGATCCCTGTCGCCTTGCTCCACAGCACCCTCTCCGCCCTCTTCATCAGTTGACGCTGCAGACAGGGAGAGATAGGACACAGGCATCAGGGCAGTGTACAATGGACTGATACACACATGACAGTTGCACATGAGTGGCAGTGTCAAATTTCAGACATGGCATCACAATACCCAACACACGTCATTTCAACTCACACACATGAGCAATTCCACAGAAATTTCGCACCAGGCAGCACCATCCATACACATACAACAGCATGAGCAGCCGAAGGTGAGCCTGACATCACATGAAACACAGGGAGTGCACTAGACATGCACACACGCCACCACACTTACATGCATGTGTACATCTCCACCAACTGTCGCAGTGATGAGATCGCCATCCATGTCACATCTGGCATTCAGCCTTCTACATATCAGTGTTACATGCATCCATGTTGCATCACAGTTGCACACTTGTCGAATACACACACATGCACATGTACACAGTGCAGATACATGCAGCTGGAACCAACATCCATGTGTGACACCACAACCATGCCAACGTACATACAGTGATTCAAACAACACAGTGATTCAAACATGTGTGCTCCCACATCTGCATTTGGCCTGCATGCTTACCCACACATACACCATCCATGTGTCTCACAGATGAGAGGACTCGCATGTGTCAGCCTCACGCCCCTGTACATACACATCCATACATGGCCCTACAAAAACACATGTGCAACCTGCACACTAATGGCACACCACAACACGCACAGTGTCCAATCAGTATGCATGTACACTTACCGCTCGACTCCAGACGGGTCTGCCTCTCAAGGATTTGGACGTGGAGCGCTGGGCATATGCGTTCCAGGACCCTCATCTGGTGGTCGGACAGGTGGCCCCGGCGCCCCTTGGCATCCGCTGCCTTCAAGAGGCGCCGGGCCTTGTCGAGGGTCCTGGACCTGAAGTCCTCCCAGCGCTTCTTGACATGTTTGATGTCGCAGACTGCCACCCCCTCCTCGTTGATGGCAGTCACGATGTCCATCCAGATCCTGGTCCGTCCTTCATAGTCGGCGCGAGAACTTCCAAAGAGGGCATCATACTGCCCCAGGACTTGCTCCACCAGGACACCAACTTCCCTGGCACTGAAGCTGGTGGCCCTCTGCCTCTCTGGCTGGGGGTTGCCAGTGGTGCCAGATGGTGATGTGCCCGACATGGCAACCCCAGAGGCAGGTGTGGGTGGGCAACTGGGTCCTGGGGCTGGGCTGTGGAGCGATGGTATCCCAGTCGGGAGTCTTCTGTTCCAGCAGGGGTGGTCACAACAACTGCACCCCTGCAGATGGATGATGTGCAGGCAGCAAATAGCAGGGCACGTGGGCAGCAGGCAGGCAGGCAGCAGCAGATGGCAGGTGGGAGTGTGCTCAGGGGACTGGGGGGCATTAATTCGGCCTTCTGGGCAGGAGCGTGGCCTTCCGTGTGTTGTTGCGTGGCCAGCTTGATACGGAGTGATTTGGCATGTGAAAATCTTGCACGTCTGCGTGTAATTCGAGGAAAGGCCCTTAGCGTGTAAGTGCGTCTGTGACGTTACACGCACGGGCGTTTCCCTCGTGACGTGGGCACAGTGGTTCAGGGTGCGTGAAAAAACTGCATGTCCGCGTGTGAATGCGTGTAATCCGAGGAAAGGGCCTACGCGTCTGTGACGTGACGCGCAAGGGCGTTTCCCTCAACACGGGTGCATGTTCATCGTACACGTGCAAAAACTGCACATCCGAGTGTCAGCTCGTGTAATTGGAGGAAAGGGCCTTAGCGCGTACATGCGTATGTGACGTTGTATGTGTGGGCCGGTTTAAAAGGTACGTGTAGGACGCCATTTCCTTGTACGTGCTTTTCGTGGAGAGCGAGTGGGTGAATTCTGTACTTCTTGTCGGTTCACACGCGATTACTTCACAGCGTTTCAAGTTCGTACTCCCTGTTACCTCTGACAGCGTTCATTTTTTTTGTTGGGCCTGTTTCCTCAAACTGCGTTCACTTCTTCTTTTGTCCTGTCTCGTCAGACAGCATACAATTCTTCTTTTGGCGGGGGTTTTGCCAACGCGTCTTTTTCACTTTTTTTTGAGTCGCGCACGTATTAACCAACTGTGCTTGCCCCGTGTGTCGCGTACCCCTTCAGAGGTCATTGTAGGCTGCATGTAACACGCGTACGCTTATTTTTGTGTTTCTGGGTGCCACAGCGTAGTGCGGGTTCATTTTTCCACGCACGTGGTCTACGAGGGGTTGCGTGCACATTATTTTTTGGTTTTGGGGTGCCTGTGCGTTGCGTGACCCGTTATCTTCCCCCAGGGGTCACAGACAGCCTTGCTAGAGCACTAGGGTACGAATTCCATCTAGTACCCTACCCCTTTCACCCCCAATTGCCCAGGACAATTGTTTACTGCTACTCCCATACGCACAACAACATCAGTGCCATGGTTGGGAGGCGACCAAGCGATAAGGGAGGCAAAGGTTGCCAACCTCCAGAAGATGGGCGTGGTGGGCGCGGTAGGTGATGTGGCCAGGATTTGCAGGGTGCCCCTATACCCCCATGTGTGGAGGAGCAATCAGGGACGCCCATGCCCCCCGCCCCATGGTTGTGGGAAATGTAGCTGACACCATCCCAGCTCAGCCCTTGTTAGACCAGCCCATTGTGGCACATGAACCGGCACAGGATGACTCCCAGGCTGACTTCCAGGTCAGCAAGTCTACGCCACGTGTGGTGGTGCAAGTTGGTGTCACCAGGCCACGTGGATCTGGGGCAGCTATGTCATCTGCTGCCCCAAGTCGGCAGGGTGGGGAGGCTGCAGGGGCAGCTGCAGCTCGATCCACCCCAGCTCCCAGCTGGGACAGTGTTGGTCCCGGTCCATCAAACAGACTTTGCCCTTGCCAACATCACCCTGCAGCCAATGCCTGCACCAAGACCTATGGTCATTGTGCATTCGCACACTCCTAGTACCCAGTCCACCGGCGCTTCTGCCCCTACTGACCAGAGCGGCGTAAGCCACTCAGGATCCGCACCACCTTTGAAAAAGAGGAAGAAAGGTGCTCTGACACTACAGGCTGAGACCCCAGACAAGGCTACACACTCCGGCACGTCAAGGAAGCCTAGCTTTAATGACGCCGAACTTGATGCACTAGTGGCCTATGTGTCGGCACATAGCCGCAAAATGGTGGTGACTGCAGGGTGCAAGACCACACCTGGTCAACGTAAGGCACAATGGCAGACCATCGCGGACATCATTAGTGCCCTTGGATTTGTGAGGCGCTCAGCTGATGATTGCTACAAGCGGTGGAATGACCTGAAACGCAGAGCAAAGAACAAGCTGGCCTCAAATCATGCTTCTACTCTGGTGACTGGCGGTGGGTCTCCACAAGAGGACAACCAATTTACTGAACATGAGTCTGTTGCTGGAACCTTCGTCACAGAGGAACAGATCCAAGTTGTGGGAGACCTACCAGATTATGACGCATTGTCCGGTGAGTGCCCATGCATGTGTGTGTAATCCATGTGTATGTTGTGTGGGTGACGGGTTCTGATTGAGTGCCAGGTGAGGGTGTGTGCACCCGAGTGGTATGGGTCACCCATGTGCTTCCTCCAAAACATTCACCGGCCTTGGATTTCAGTATGACAGTATCCCTTCTGCCCACAGTAGCAATTTAGCGCCACATTACTGCAGTTGCCCTTGAACTGTCATCTTGAAACAACATTGCATTACTCTTGCTAGAGCATTAGTCCTATCCAAAATAGACTATTGTAATGCCCTCTACTTAGGCACTAGCCACAAAAATATCAACAAACTTCAAGTAATCCAAAATAATGCCATCAGGGCCGCCCTCAACATTCCCAAAAAGGCGCACATCTCTGAAACCAGACGCAAACTACGCTGGCTCCCAGTCGAGCACAGAATAGCCCTCAAAACTCTGGCCCTTACACACAAAGCCAGAGCCAACCTGGTACCAGCATACCTTACCAACCAACTTACGCCTCACACCTCCTCAAGACCACTCAGAGCAGCACAAGCTAACACTATTTCCATACCGAGATTCAAACTTCATAACTCGGGAGGAGCTAGCTTCCCTGTACAACCTTCCAAATTATGGAACACAATCCCTGCGCTTTTGCGAGCTGAACCTTCATTTAACCTATTCAAACACAACACGAAGTGTTGGCTTCACAACATGGACTCTGACAGCCTAACCTCCTGTTCCTAGCAGGATTGACTGCTGACTGCACACTTTTGTATTAATGTACTTATCTTAGACTATGTATGTACGACATCTTTGATTATGTATGTATGCACTTGCAACACTAGTATGTACATACCTGTAACTGTAACATAACCCTTTGTTGACGGCTTTTAATTGTAACTGTAACCAGATCTAACGTACGCGCCCGTATGCCCCCGGGCCTGGCTGCGCTTTATAAATAAATAAATACAAATAAATACAAATTGTTCAGAATTTTTCAGTGTTCATTCAGGCTGATTGTTTCAATTCTCCCACTTACTTTTGCAACACATTTTTCAGCCCTGTTGTCACATATGTGACATGCTTCTGTCATTGATTACACCCCACATTGGCCAACATTTGTTACCTTGTTATGTGAATGATTAGACCATTCAGGCTGATTGAGTATTGGCCTGCTCACATTGATTTTTGGTGCCTGTTTGTATGTGGTACATGATAGTTGTTTCCTGTCAAGTTTAAGTGACCAACCATTGATGTGTAAATCTGCCTGCAATCACTGTATTCTTGTACACTGGATGTGTTTCAGTGAGTGGCACATGCGTATTTTGTCACACTATTTTGCATTTTTCATCTCATCATGTCCATCTCACATGGATGGCTGACAGTACTCATTCACTGACATATGGCTGTACTTGTCAAATGTACCATGGCTATGCTACATGCCATCTGTGTGCTGGCATGTGTCATGTATGTGTATTGGACATGCCACTCACAGGCTAATGTGTGATGCCAGTGCTACCCAGGATGCAGCAAATGTGTAGCTTTTCCATCTTGGTGTCATCAGTGTCTGCTTTTTGCCTCCCCTTCCAACTCAGTGACAATGCATGCATGCCAGGGTTATAGTCATGTGGGACATGTGTAAATCATGTACTGGATCTCTGGCTTGTCAGGCCTATGTGTGTGCTATGGTGCTAATGCCTGTTTCCATTTTTTGTCTTTCATGTTTTTGCTGGTTATGACACACTTGATGCTGTTGAGGTTGAGGAGATGGTGCAGACCCAGGAGGAATCTCAGGCACGACCGGGCACTAGTGGGGGATGTGGTGTGGTGGTGGGTGAAAACGCAATCTTACTGCAGACCATACTGTCCAGGGGTGTCTCTGGGTGCACCTCCCCAGACCTCTATTCAGGTGCTGAATCGGATGATGAGACTTATGTGCCGTCGCAGGTGAGTGTTTCTGGCAGGGATTCTGTTCTGTCCAACTCACCTGTACCAGGGGTAGAACCCTCTATGGGGATGTCAGTGTTGGTAAGTCCGCCTTTGGTGGTTACGGATGCAGGGTCACACTCTACAACATCTGATCCTGTTCCTGGGCCAGCAGATCAGAGGGGGAATGCAGTCCTACAGCCTCAGGCAGTGCCAGCACAGCAAGGTGCAGATCGCCTTGCCCCGAACAGGTGTGGTGCCCACCGGCGCGGTGGCCGTAAGGGACCAGGCAACACTGTATGGGAAAACCTCATGTACGGTATGGCAACCCAACAGGCAGCATCAGTTGAAATGATGGCTCAGGCAATGAAGAGGGTGGCCACTTCCATTATCCACCCTGAAAGGCAGATGGAGCAACAACAGCAGGCAACAGACTCCATTTGCCAATCACACAGGGAAGACATGTTGGCGTCCAACAGGGACCGACGGGTGGCACTGGAGACTCTGCAGGAAGCCCAATCTATAGAGTCACAGGGCCACAGGGAAGCCCTGAGGGTAGAACTCCATAACCTCGGGGAGACTCTTGTTGAACTTGAGGCTTCCACAAATTTGAGGACAGAACAGCAACTGGAGCGGCTCACACGTTCACTCTCAGCTGAGCTGCAGGAAACTCGGGAGGAGATCCGGGCATCACGGGAGGCCATGCGTGTAGAAATGCAGGCAACCCGTCAGGTGCTGCATGGGGATCTCCATACTATCATCCTCCAGAACGAGACCTTCCACACCCGCATGCTTGCTGCCATGGAGGAACATACCAGGGCTTTGCGTGGGCTGCCTCCCATAGCACCACCACCTCCTGATGGAGCAGCAGAGGGTGATGAAAGCGACAGCAGCACTTCTCCCACAGTAGCGTAGCCATGCAGGCCATGAGCCATGCAGGTGTTTTTTTCTGCAACATTCACACAGGTGGGTGTTGGTGTGCACCCTGTCCTCAGACCTCCTGGGTGGCCTCCCCCTCCTGGCCGCACATGGCCATTTTTATTTTTTATTTTTTACAGTGTGTTGCCTTGTGTGGCTCCCGTGGGCATCCACTGTGTATTCCGGCTGGGCACATGCAGGCTTGTCCTGTGTTTGGGTTATATGCTTGGGTTCCTGACACACACACCCCTCCTGCTTCCCGTTTCCATGGGCTTGCAAAGGGTGTGACCAAGTGACAGTGACTTACACAGTGACATTGGGCTCCCATGAGCTGTGTGGGCAGTCTGTAGTCATAACTGTGTGGACATCCCTAGTGGGGTTTGTTTTTGTATTGAACACTGCATGGTGTATTGATATGTGCTTGTGCATCCACGTCTTCCTCCTTATATGCAGGTACCTTCTTCATGTCTTCACAAGGCTGTCTCCTTTGCAGATGCAGTTCATGTTGTATGCAGTACACTGACACATTTGCCTGACAGCAACACTCTGGAGTTGGAAGGGGTCGATGTGCTGGCTTATTGAGGTTGTATGACTTACATTACTTTGAGTTTGTACTGTCATATTTTGGCAATGTTTCATGATGTGTTGCTGTATTGTGTTGCTGGTAAGTATTTCGTCATGTGTGCTGTTTGTTATTGATTACTGGGACCGTATTGTCTGTGGCCTGTTTCCATTTGGGACAGTGCACTTTGTGACACTTGTGTCATGTGTTGTGCATTCCTTTGTTTTCTTTCACATTGCAGGACATGCCATGGTGTGTTGGGTGGCGGAGATGGGGAGGGGTTGGGTGACATGGCGCTATTTTCATGTTGTATTTTGCAAGTGGGTAGTCATTCATGCAGCATAAATGTGTGTCTTTTTGTGACACAGCATTGGTTGTCTTTGGGTAGGTAGGGATGCACACAATGTAACACTTCCAGGTGACCAATCTCAGACTGGTATGGTTGTGACAGTTGACTGTCCCTTATGTCATCATCATATATTGTCAGCTGGTATGTGCCAGGGCTATGTGCACTCCACAGGGGTGTGATTTTAGGTGAAGTAATTAGCCACCAGCTGCGTACGGGCTGCCTGACCACGTGCCCTTTCCCCTCCCATGCGCAGCGGGCGTGCATGTTGTTGGGGATGTGGGGGCACCACCATGTCCACCGGCAGGCCCCGGCGTGTTGCACCGTTGTGCAGGACACATGCTGCCACTATGACCTGCACACTACTGGGGGTGCGTATAGCAGCTGCCCACCAGAGCGGTCAAGGGAGCGAAAGCGTGACTTGAGCACTCCGAATGTGCGCTCCACTATGCCCCGGGTTGCAATATGGGCTGTGTTGTATCTTACCTCGGGTGGTGTGGTGGGGTTCCGAATCGGCGTCATCATGTGGGTGCTCAGAGGGTAGGCACTGTCCCCTGGGTAGGTGATGATGTGTATCATTAGTGGGGTTGTGACATTACTCAGTATCTGACATGCATGCATGTACAGGGGCATTTATACTCACCAAGCAGCCATGTATCGCCATGCCGCCCAGCTTCTAGGTCCCGGTTTAGGGTTGACATTCTGTAAATGAAACTGTCATGGGTGGACCCTGGATAGTTGGCATATACTGAGGTGATGATTCCCTTGGCATCACATACGATCTGCACGTTGATGGAATGCTAGTGCTTGCGGTTTCTGTAGATGTGCTCAGTTGCCCTGGGAGGACGTAGAGCCACATGGGTGCAGTCAATGGCACCTAGCACTTTGGGGAAGTGTGCCACCCCGTAAAAATCCTGGACGACAGCCTGCCTTCCTGCAGGTGTTCTGGGCAGGTATATGTGCCTGCGGACTGATGGGCGTGCAGTCATGATGGCCAACACCTGGTGCAGGCAGCGTGACTGCGTGGCCTGTGACACCCCCCCACCCCCCACTATGGCACTTGTCCGCTGAAATGAACCAGTGGCCAAGAAGTGCAGTACATTGAGCACCTTTTCCAAGGGGCTCAGTGCTTGGGAGCACAGGGTGGGTGATGTGAGGTCATCCTCCCACTCACTCACCAGGTCGAGTATTATGTGAGGTGGAAACCTGTACCTCCCTTACACCTGGTCATCAGGCATTCTAAAAAGGCTGGTTCTGGGTGTAAAAATTCTGGCCCTGACTATACTCCTCCTGCGGTATCCCACGACCACTGCTGCGAGGAACGGTATACTCATCTTAGCGTCTGAGCTTGTTTGTTGTTTGCGCGCACTTTTATGCTGCGTGGGTCCACGTACGCCTGCTTCCTGCTGGTGTACGTGTTTCCAGATTAGTGCGTCTTTTTTGGCACACGCGTTAGCCCCGTTCGATTCCATGAATACGTGTTGTAGGCGCGCATGTGGGCGTTCCGCGCATTTGCCTCCTGTACTTCCCCGTGACGCCCACATTTTCACGCGTTGTTCCCCATTCTGCGTGTTACGCCCCATGTTACGCCTACTTTTGTTGTGTGTGCTGCGCTATGTGCGCTTTCGCTGTGTGCGCAGCGCATGCTGTTTGGAGACGTGTGCGCCAGCATGCGCAATGCAGGATTTTAGCGCACATCCATGGATTTACACGCACACGGATTTCCATGAATCGCTGTGCCGGGTTTCGCTGCGATTTTCGCACTTAGCTGCGATTCGCACACTTTCGCATGCTTGCGCGGAAATTTTCAGCGCACATTAATTCCGGCCTGTAAGTATTCTTTGAGGAAGTAGATTGGGACAAACAAGCAGTAAATGCAATAGTGTTTCTTCTTCACCTCTTACTCGACAAAAACAACATTTCCAACCCCCCAAACTTGGATTTCTGATGTTTATTATCTCCTGTGTTTTCATTGCATTAAATCGGTATCACATAAAACAGATTCTTATCGATCTACTGGGGTATTTTCTAATATACGACTCAGGTTGCGGATACCATTTCCCAAAGAAACAGTTTGTGTATACAGTTTGCTTTTCAAAATGACTGCATTGTTGTCATACCAGTCGTTTCCTCTGATTATCTCCTTGACTTTATTTGGATTATGTATTAAAATCTGTATAGATAAACCAAGGTTTGGCATGACTAATTCCAACGTGTGAATACTCCAATCTGGTGTCCCCTGGAGTACTTTCAATTTCCCTTTATTTTTTTTAAAATCTCCACTCCGGGGACCGGCTAGTGGGGTGTTTTGCCCCTCCCCTCAGTTAACTCCTGGCATCTGGCGCTGCTGGCAGTCCAGGCCGCGAAGTAGAGGAAGTGGCAGCGGAAGCGCAAGCAGGCCAGCAAGCCAGAAGCCTGCAGCAGGCAGGAATGAACTGCCGGCGCACATACAGGATCACCTGCCTCGTCGCCAATGTAGTGGGCCTGGTCCAGGTCAGGCCCGGAGCAAGAAATAAAAACATAGACACCAGCTTGTGTCTCAAGGGGTCCCCTGCTGCAAGCCGCAGGGGCCCACTTTTATTGGGCGAACACCACATGACTGTGTGCGTAACACAGTCACTTAAAGGTGTACGCTACAATAACCGACAACCCAAAGGTATTGTAATAAGTAGGTGGATTTTCTAAAATACTGCTTGCAGTAATGGTAAATACCACATACAATATTTACGGTTGAAAATTGGCCTAGCTCTAAATGAGGCCCAAAGATTTGATTCCAATTCCACCTAGGGACTGATTATTGTTGTTTAACAGTGTCTGCTGGTGTTGACATGTCTTTGGAACTAGCAGCCTGTCGCTTGATAATTAACTTCATCATGGCTTTGTTTCCTTCCATTTTCAGCCATAGGGCCTCATCTTGAGTTTGGCGTTAGCCTTTTAATCCGGCGGTAACGGTATTAGCGCCGCCAATTCCGCGCCGCCAGATCACGACTGCAATCCAGCCGGCGCAACTCCAGTCGGGCGCTATTACAGCCAGCTGTAATAGCGCCGGCTGTAATTGCGCCGACAACCAACCGCGCTATTACAGACCTATCACAAGTACAGCATTGCCGCTAATAGTGCTGAAAATACCCCTGGCCAAATGCTGGAGGTAAAAGAACACAGGTGAGAGTAGCAAAGCCACATGTGGAAACAATGCACACAAGAGGCCCACACAAGACCCACCCTGGCCCCACGCACCTTTACTAACATCATGCTGCCATTAGGAGCACGGAGGAGATCGCAATGAAGCCACAGGTGCAAACAATGCACACAGACCCAGCCTGCTCCACACACCCTTCCCAACACCATGTTGACATTAGGAGCAGGGAGGAGAGAGCAATGAAGCCACAGGTGCAAACAATGCTCACAGACCCACCCTGGCTCCACACACCCTTCCCAACACCATGTTGCCATTAGGAGCAGGGAGGAGAGAGCAATGAAGCCACAGGTGCTAACAATGCACACAGACCCTCCTTGGCTCCACACAACCTTTCCAACATCATGTTGCCATTAGGAGCAGGGAGGAGACAGCAATGAAGCCACAGATGGAAACAAAACACACAAGAGGCCTACAAAAGACCCACCCTGGCCCCATACACCCTTCCCAACACCATGTTGCCATTGGATCTGGGAGCCTTGATGTGGACCTGTACATGCTGCACCAGGAGATACAGAGACCTGACAACCGGCCCAGGGAACAGCGGGTGGTGGGGTGGTCAACAATTGGGGATCTCACCTGTGCTTCAGTGTCAGAGTCGCTAGATGAGAGGTCCGATCTAGATGGTTCTACAGTGTTCTTGTCCGGGGTTCCCTTCTTTGCGAAGAGGTAGAGTCTGTTCCGGGAACTCGCTACTGTCGTTGCGCAGAGAACAATACGCAGCAAAAATGACAATCGCCCTGTGAGGAGCAGTTCCAGTAGGTGTTGTACAGTGAAGTCCTTAAGTAAATCCTTCCTTAAGGTCGCAGGTCCACTGAGGTAATAACAGAACTGAAGATGGTTCAAGGGTAATTCACAAGAAGACTAGAGAGCAAGGTCGGGAAGGAAAGTAAGGTAAGGTAAATAGAAGGTGAAGGTAAGAGGGAATATGCAGCAAGTAAAGTAAAATAGAGAAAGTCAGAATGAATATACCACACAAAGAGCAGGCAAATATAGGAGGAAAATCAGGATAGCGGTAACCCGTTACAATTATCTAAGATGTGCTATGCAACGGAAAAGAAAATGGAAACAAACCCGAATCCTTCCAAATGCTTCCGAATGCAAGGAGGTCCTTACCGGAATAATAATACAGCGCAGAGAGCTGCGGAAAGAGGCTCAGAGGCGGGGCCGGACAGAAAGAAATACCCTGACTCACAGAGATGACAGGGAATGAAAACAATAGGTAGGAAAGAGAGACGCCGAAGGGGCGCAGGAAAATATCAGGCAAGAGGGGTAACAGAACTGCATGGAGGCAAGGGATAGAAGCAAGGTAGAATGGGTCAGGAAAGCACCGACCCGAAAGCAAGAAGGTATCGGGAAAACAGCTGATCAGGAATAACGAGGAGTGCTGCAATGAGGTGCGAAGGACTGAAACAGTTGCAATGTGCTGAAGGGGCGTGGCTTCCAAGGATAAAAAGAGAAATAGACGGAAACACTAGACAGTTGCCCTGATTATCATGGTGGGACATTCTAATGGCTTCTCCAACGTGCCCAAACCTTTCATTCACCTCTCCTCATGACAGGTAGGAGGAGGAGGAGACCAGCCCCAGCAAGGCGGCCATCCATCCCCAGGGTCAGGCCAACACCATGGGCCATGACTGATGGACAGTTGGTATTCGAGTACAGGCTGGACAGGGCTACCATCACCCAGTTGCTGGACACAATCAAAGGTGACATAGGTAGCAAGATTGCCATCAGCACCGCTGTGCCCCCACTCGTGAAGCTTGTGCCAGTCCTACAATACCTTGGAATGGGCAGCTTCCAGCACACACTGGCCATGATGCATGGTATGGCCCAGTCCATATTCAGTGCCATCCTGGGCCAGGTACTGGGTGCACTGCTGCAACATGTGAATGAACACATTGCATTGCCTACCACCCAGTGCTATGCCATTGCCCAAGTCCAGAACGTGATTGCAGCCCTAGACTGTATACATGTTGCACTTGTAGCATCCCGGGACCATGAGGCTGCCTACAGGGATTGGAAGCATTTGAAATCTCTGAACATACAGATGACCTGTAGCCCAGACCTGACCATCAGCCACTGCTGCGCTCACTACACAGGACCACCCACGACTCCATAGTGCTGCGCAACAGCACACTGCCAGCCTACATGGAGCCCAACGGACATGGCTAGTGGGTGAGTACAACCCCTGCCTGAAATGCATGCCAAAGTACACCAAATGTAGGGGGGGGCAGACCCACAGGAAGTCCTGCATGCCACCAGAAGCCACAGCCAGCACCGTCACAGCACCAGTTCCATTTACGTGTGGCACACAAGTACACATGCACACTACCACCACACCTGAACCCCCAAATAATGGGCACACACTTGTCCAAACACCATAACACATGTCACAACAACAACCACAATGCACCTTGTCTGTGTTGCAGTGCAGCTTCACACCCTCACACACAACAGCAACCTCACGTAGGGCACCCCACAGGAATGAAGTGATGAATGCAATACACATCCACGGAATCTCTGCCCAAGATCTGCATAAAACCCGAACATGAACATCCCTGAGAGAGTGACCCATGCATGTACATTTGCATGCATGCATGCATGTCTAAATCCCCACCATCCACTGAGACACCCACAACCAAATACAAATGAACACTGGCAATGAACAGGCAGTCATGACGGATTTCTGATCCTGACAACATGGATGCACCACTGTGCCAATCAAACCCATGGGGCACTGCATGTATAAAGTGGGCTACAACGGACATGTCGCACATTGCAGAGCAGGCCTGTGGCACATTAATACACCATAATCCAGGGAGAAGTGGTAAGATGACGGTACTTGTTGAGCATGAGTGTCCCAAACAATTCCATACACATAGGACACCATCCACTACTGTGAGTCCAGTAATCCCAAGTGCAGAGAAATGTAACCTGCCACAGAACAGCCCACTCAATCACACAGGGTGCATGTACAAGTCAGATGATGCATGTCCTGAAAGATGATGGATGCATACCAATCAGCCAATCACAGTGCATGCGGCCCCGTTGCACACAAAGATGACCATAGTGCATTGATGCTTATTACTTGCAAATCCAGTGAAACAACCTAGGCCTCATGTACACATTTCATCTCATGCGGGTGAGTCCGGATACCTGTAGCTCACATGGCTGATGACCCCTGTGCGAAATCCACAAACTCCGGCGGAGCTGGCATATAACAATGCCCACAGTCATACCCGCATATGTGTAGAAAGGACATTTGGTTTACTGAAGGCACGGTTCCGGTGCCTGGACCATACTGGAGGGGCACAGATGTATGCGCCAGATAAAGTTGGAAAAATGTTACTCACCTGCGTCATGCTGCACAACATCTGTTGCCGTAGGAATGTGCCACTACCCCCTGAAGCTGATGTGCAAAAAAACAGGGGATGGGAGTGACGATGACCATGTGCCTGTTGTCGGGGCTAATGCACACAGGGATGGGGTGAGGGAGGGAAATTCTTTCTAATTTGGTGGATGGGCACATGTCACGAGAAGCACTTGGAAAATAAATAACATTTGCACACAATCATGAATGTCCAAGCTTTCTTTCATGTTTGAACAGGCTTTAATTAGCGTGGAACTAACCCGCTCCCCCACCAACTCCCCAGCACACATGCCCCCAACCCCCATCAACTCCCCAGCACACATGCCCCCCTCCCCATCAACTCCCAAGCACACATGGCCCCCTGCACTCATGAACTCCCCAGCACACATGACCCCTTCCCCCATCAACTCCCCAGCCCACATGCCCCCCTCCCCCAGCACAGTTTATATGGGTCCATGTGCCCCCCCTCAGGCCAACAGTGCATTATCCAGCTAACAAGGACGTTGTTGCTTTCCACGTGCTCTGCCTTCAGGTGAGTGCCGTTGTGAATGCTGCAGTGACCGACGCCTGGGTGACCTCTGTAGGGATACCTCTGTGGGGGTGGTTGAGGTGGATGGTACCGATGTGGCGAACTGCAGCTGCTGGCGGAGGAGGTTGTTCGGCATGCGCTGATTGCCCCTCACATAATTCGCATACTCGCTGGCCAAACCTTGTATGTGCTGCAGTGCCTCACTCTACAACCTTCCACGTGCGGGCATTGTCACGTGCCATGTTTTTTGCAGTTCCCCTAATCGCACTACTAATGGCCTTGATGTGGCGGTTGTGTTCACTGGCCATGCCTTCTGTCCTCATCTGGCGTGCCTCCATCACATCTAGGCATGCCATGACTACATTGGCTGGACCTGTTCCTGCATCCCGTGCAGGGCTGCTCTGTCTGGCAGGTCTCTGCAGGGTGGTGGGGCTACTCTGCCTGGCAGGTCTCAGCGTGGTGGTGGGGCTGCTCTGCCTGGCAGATCTCCATGGGGTGGTGGGGCTGATGTTGCTCGTAGGGCTGGGATGTCTGGTGGGGCTGCCATAGATGGAGGGGCTCCCAGCAGATGACCCATACGAGGGTGTGTCCTCATCCGCCACTGGTGTGATTGCGCGGCAGCGGCATACACGGACATGTTCCTGTGGCTGGGAGTCTCCACATGCTGAGGGGTCCCTTCGGGTGAGTCCATTTGCTGCACTGAACTATGTATTGGCATGAATAAAGGTGCAGCATGCTGCTCTTTAATGGAAGAGGCACACTCATCTGGGGTGGTTGCTCTCATGGCAACTTCTACATTCTTTGAGCCCACAGTGGCTTGGGATGGGCTTGGTGTGGCAGCCCTCATGGCTTGTGGGCGTTGAGGTGGGGAGCCCCTGCTGGATTGTGGGCACTGAGGTGGGGAGCCACTGCTGGATTGTGGGCGCCGAGGTGGGGAGGTACTGGTGCAGTGGCGTGGGGTGGGTTCTCTGCCTTGAAGTATGCTGCCAGGCCCTTTGCAGGGTGGTGGTGGTGGTTGAGGCCCGCCTGGGCAGACGTTGGGATGGGCCTGCCTCCTCCTCATCCACATTGCACTCGGATGACACCTTTGTGCCTGTAGGAGACATAGGGTATGGCATGAGGAAAGGGTATTTTCATGCATTTAAAGGCTTATGAGGGGGGGGTTGTACAGGACAGTTGCTATCATGCTTGGCCCTGACCTGTTTAGTATTCATGATGTTGGTATTACTGGGGCATACTACGTGGGGGTGACACAGTTCGGAATTGTTGGGCAAGCCCTTTCATGCATATGATGCAAATGCACAGCTGACATGCCACAGTCAGTGAGGGTGGGTTGGTACTACACATGCCCACCTGACATTGCTGTGCCCCCACCATGGATATGTGTGCCATGGTGCTTGCATGTGTCTATTGACTGCCCTACTCACAAGTTTGGATCCCTGGGGTTGCCTAGGTGCACTGGTACAAGAGTGCAGTCGTGGGTGGCTATGGTAGATCACATGCACTGCAGCCACTTACACTGCCCGGCTGTCGGTCATTCACATTGGGGATGGAGTGGTGGCCTATTTACAATGCAATTTGCAAGGGTGGGGTGACTCACCTCCAGCCTCCTGGGTGCCGGTGCCTACCCCGCTCCTCCCACTCCCTCAATGGATACCATATCAATGAGGGTGGTACACTGCTCCTCCCATTGTGCCAGCTCTGGTGGTGGTGGTGGAGGCCCTCCACCGGTCGCCATGCTCTCACTCCTGTGCTGTGCCAGGAGGCCCCGGACACGTACACAGAGGTTGTTGAAGCGTGTGCGGCAGTCCTCTCTATCCCTGAGGACACAGCCTGCCGCAGTGATCTTCTGGCTGATGTCTGCCCAGATGTGTGTGCGCAGCTTTGAGCCCATCTTTTTGTTGTTTTGGGCCATACAGTTCGTCCTGGTAGGAAATTACCTCCTCCACCAGTATAGGGAGTTCTGTGTCCGAGAACTTCGGTTTGTGCACCCTGTCCAGGGCAGACTTGCCCCTCATACGCTCATGAGATATTTTTGTTGTTTTTTTGGAGTGGATGGCTTCCAGGGGCTCTGATTTTGGGTGGATTGTGATTTCCAAAATGGCAGCCGCTTTGTTTCTCACTCCAGCGGTAATGCATTTCCTGCGGTGCTATTAACGCACGATATGCTGGCGGTAACCCATGCTCGCTGACTTTTCCCACTATTACCGCGGAACGCTATTTGCGCTACCGTCTGGCCGTTTTCACGTGCCCGCCAACCTGTGATGGGGCGTTGTTTGCGCCACAAATCATGGCGTTAACGAAAATACTGCTCAGCAGTATATGCGCCCGGATACCGCCAAACCCGTGATGAGGCCCATAATATTAAAAAATTATCTGGTTCCTCCATCCATTAACTCAAAGGAGAGTTCTCATGTCTCCTGAACTGGGCGCGGGACCAGTGCAAAAATAGTAATACTTAATGCTTGGCCCTGGGCCTTTACCAAACTCTTTGACGGCCCTGTCAGTGCAACCTCTGGCTCATACATGCCAAGAATATCCACTCGGGAGACGCTAGTCCAGTCCTGGTTTTAACAGTGAATTTGTAATCCCAGAGTTCCCCATTATAAACCCAGGACTCCAAGTCGCAGAATGCAAAGATTCAACTATGACTGGTCTAACATCTCCCGAATGGAATTGATGAAATTGGCATGTGTTCTGGCTGTTATCTTCACATTGGTGGCTCTTCCTCTCTGTTGCAAAAGATTTCTGTGCCCCACCTGGATTTTTCCGAGGGATTGGGTGGAGGAAAAATCCTCCAAGTCCCGGGCTCGTACTGGGGCATTGGCCGAAGTTCAGGCCCCACATGCTAGAGTGTATCTGTTTTTTAGTCAAAGTACATCTGTTTTTTAGCCAAAGTGGGCCAGTTTGTTGAGCTACTTCACTGCACACAGGTTTGACAAATGTTTCTGAACAAATATTCTTTAAAATAGAGAATTATCTTACAATCCGATTCAAATAGTCCCTCTCCAAATGCTGGTCAAGAAAAAAAGTAATGATTGTGCCCTCCAAAGCCACGCCAGCTTAACCATGCTAAGCATCTTGCAAAAAATCTCTTCCGAATAAGGCCAGCCCACGTGATTGCACTGCGGCAGGTCAAAGGGCTCAGCACTGTGGCACTGTCTGTGATGGGACGTGCACGCATGGCGTGACGGTGCACGCCGCCGTGTGCAGCATAAATAAACAGTGCGTTTCCGGCCGCGTCAGAGCGACCGGGAAGCCCGAACAGTAAGGACATGTGTTGTGTGGTCCTTATGTGTTGCGGGGCTTACGATCATCGCACGGGGTCGGGACAAACCCCCAACAGTGGCGACGAGTGGGGGATAATGCCTGGGCCCGGCCGGTGACAAAATCCTGCAATTTTTGTTCCCTGAAACGGAATCGTAACAGAGTTTCGTTTCGTACCATAGGCCATGCATCACACACGTGGCTGGCGGCCATTTTGCGTTTCGGGCCATGGACTTCACCGAGCTCCGGTTTGGGCGGTGAGTGGCATCCAGGCCTAATTTTTGGACACATTAACAGCAGGCAGTTATACCTGCATGCCCATTCCCAATTTTTGAATTTTTATTGAATTTTGGACCTACTACGTCGAGTGTAAGCGAGGAGAAGGGGTACATTGGCTGGGCCTGCGCAGCCCTGATTCTCTTTTCACTCAATTTTTGGAACTCCTGCACCTACAAGGTGCTGCAGCAGCAGAGGAATAATTTCTTCTTCATCCTCTTCATCATCAAAGTGGGGACTCTATTCTTCTTCATCCTTTTCATCATCAGGAGAGACTGCTGCAGCTGTGGATGTTCTTTCTTTGTCATTCTGTTCATCATCGCATCCAGCTGCTGTGGCTGTGCATGAAGCTGCTTGTGAAGGGGGACACTCTATTATCGTCTTCCTCGCTTCCAGGTTGGACTTTTCATTTGCCTGGGAGTGTGTGTTTGGACTGTGCTGTGGTGGTGGGTGTTGAGTTGCGGCCCCCAAACTTCACGCTGGGGGTGCCTGTGCGCTCACGCCCATGAGTGCGACTAGTGATGAGGACAGTGAATTGCCAACAGTGAGCCAGCAGCCACCCCAGGACAGTGGGCTAGCAGATGCCCAAGAGCAACCTCTCCAGGCCAGTGGACAACAGGCAGCTCCGCAGCAGCCTCCTCAGGACGGCAGACGACCAGCAGCCGTACAACAACCTCCTCAGGTGCAAGTAGGAGGTCAGGCGCCAGTGCCTCAGGCGCCACCAGTGGTGCAACCTGCTGCTCAGCCAGGACATCTCATCATGGCACATGCGCGTGCTTATGCGGCCCTGCAGCCCATCCCAGAATTTGACGTCTCGGGCCCGCCATCCAGCTTGGGGCCCAGGTGGAGGAGGTGGGTTGACCGCCTCGATATGTACTTTAGGGCCACACAGGTGACTGATGATGACAGCATGTTGGCAACCATGTTGCACTCGGTGGGACCTTTGGTTCAGAAGACATTTGAGTCGCTTCCACCAGGGGATGGATCCTATGCAGCGGCAAAGGCAGCACTCCAGGCTCACTTTCTGCCACTTGCTAACTCGGACTACGAACGTTTCGTCATGCTGTCCGCTAAACAAAAAGAAGATGAGACTTTGGACACCTTCTATGGACGCCTAAAGCGCCTGTCGCTCGCCTGTGCATGGGGTGATGCAGATGACATGATAAGAACTATGCTCATCCAGGCGTGCTCCTCAGGCAAGCTCAGAAGGCAGGTCCTAAGAGAACCCGGCCTCACGTTACCACTCATCCTGGAGCTGGGGCGGTGCCATGAGGTGTCTGAGGCTCGGGCAGCGAGGATTAAGGCTGGCTCGCACTCCATCAAGACGGAAGAGGTGTGTGCCACGTGGCGGGGTGGCAGAGGATTCTGGAGACCTGGTGCGGGGCCCCGTGACTGAGCTGGAAGAGCGGGTGAGTCTTCCCAAAAGTGCGGGTACGACCTTCCTCACCCAACAGAATGCCCAGCGGCCGGAAGGACATGTGGAAGGTGTGGGTTGCCCAATCACTTCTCCCGGGTGTGCAAGGCAGCCTTAACCGTGATGGTCCCGAAGGGGCTCAGTCCGGTCCAGGTTTCACCAGTGTCGCCCTCCGAATGTTGCCCAGGTGGACCAGGGTGAAGGGGATGCCCACGAGGAGGAGGTAGACGAAGAGGAGGAAGAGAACATCTTCTTTGTCTCCAGCATAGGAGCCTTGAAAGGGAAGAGCAGAAGACAGCCAAGGTGTGTGGTGGAGGTCAACAGGTCGCCAGTCCCGGTCCTTGTCGACACGGGAGCCTCAGTCAACGTGATGGCCCGTGGGCACTACGACGCCATGGACGCACCTCCCAGGCTGGTCACACCGAAGGCTCGTATTTTTGCTTTCGGGGGTCTGGAACCCATCCCACTGGACGATGTCTTCGTGGCGAAGTTGGAACACGACGGCGCACAGATCACGGCACGTTTCTATGTGACACCAGTAAGCACTAACACCCTGCTGAGCCCTCGGCATCATCAGTTTTGCATGTTCAGTATATCTGGAGGACATTAATGACCTGCTTGATGAGTATGCAGCCCTATTCACCGGGATTGGACGGATGGCTGGGGACCCTGTGAGGTTGCATATAGATGAATCAGTTCAACCCATTGCCCTAAAACATCATAGGGTACCTTTTCACCTTTGTGAACATGTAGACACGGAGCTGGACAATCTTGTGAACCTCGACATAATTGAGAAGGTGGAAGGTCCGACTCCCTGGGTGTCCCCGATCGTCGTAGCAAGGAAGCCCAAACAACCAGATGCCGTTCGAATTTGTGTCAACATGAGGCTGCCGAACAAGGCCATTAAGAGGGAGAGGCACCTCACTTCAACAATTGATGACATCATTGCCGAAGTACAAGGTGCTCGCTTCTTTTCCAAGCTGGATCTCCGAGCGGGCTACCACCAGCTTGTCCTACACCCTGAATTGAGATATATCACCACGTTGACAACACATCGGGGACTGTACCGCTATAAAGGACTGAGTTTTGGCGTGTCCTCGGCAGCGGAAGTCTTTCAAAATATCATCCGGGGGGCCCTCGCAGACCTAGAGGGCGTCCTGAACATCAGTGATGATATCCTGGTGTTTGCCAGGACAGAGGTGGACCACCTGCGGAGACTGGCGAGGACTTTTGAAAGGCTGCAGTCGTTGGGCCTCACCCTTCACAAAGAAAAGTGTGAATTCCTGCGCCCGTCCATCAAATTCTTTGGCTTCGTGTTCAAAGAGAGGGGGGTGTGACCAGACCCCGAGAAGGTCCAAGACATTAAAAAGGCGCAGCCACCTGAGTCGGCATCTGATGTGAGGAGTTTCCTCGGCATGGTCACGTACTGTGGTCGTTTCCTTCAAAACCTTGCCTCCAGATCGGAACCACTCAGGGCCCTGACAAAGAAAGACTCTCCCTGGCACTGGGGCCCTCTTGAACAGGCGGTGTTTAATGACATCAAGGGTGCGCTGGCGGCTGAGGACACAATGGCATTCTTTGACCCTGTGTTACAGTCGGAAGTCATTGTGGATGCCAGCCCCTTTCGGCCTGGGCGCCGTGCTCACTCAGATTGGTCGTGATGGGGGTGTCCGCCTGGTGGCCTACGCCAGCAAGGCGCTGTCGGAGACAGAGCAGAGATATTCGCAAATCGAGTGCGAGGCACTGGCAGTGCTCTGGGTCTGTAGACATTTCAGGTTATATGTCCTGGGTCGCCCGGTGACGGTTGTGACGGACCACAAGCCTCTGCTTCCCATCCTGGCTGGGTCATCGTCCAAGCCGCCGGCAAGGATCGAGCGGTGGATGCTCGCTCTCCTGGAGTACGGGGTCACCCTGGTATACCGGCCCAGGGCAAACAATGCAGCCGATTATCTCTCTCGACACCCGGGTGCACGAAGGGGAGAAGAGCAGGACACATGTGCTGAGGAGGCTGATGACCACGTCTGCATGGTGGTGGAGGCGGCCACGCCGAATGCGATGCCCCTGAGGGAGCTTGAGGCAGCAGCAGCGGGAGATGAATGTTTTCAAATCCTGAAGCAGGCCATGCAGCAGGGCTCTTGGAAATCGGTGCTGGAGTCCCTGGCCGGGCGCACTCAGGAAGCCAAAACTGGGCTGGACCAGCTGTGGAAAGTCAGGGAGGAACTGTCATTCTCCTCGTCCGGCCTGCTGCTCAGAGGCGATCGCATTGTCGTGCCCCAGTCCAAGGTGAAGGACGTGATCACCCTTGCTCACCATGTGCACCAGGGCGCTGCAAAGACTAAGGCCAGACTAAGACTGAAGGTATGGTTCCCAGAACTGGAGCGGAAGGTGGACGACTTCGTGGCGGCCTGCGTCTGGTGTCAGGCGGCGTCTCCTTTGCAACGAGAGCCCGTCATAGAGGCGATGCCTCGAGCAACGCGACCCTGGGAGGTGGTCCATGCGGACTTTGGGTCCACCACGATGGGCACACACTTCTTGGTGATCGTCGATGAGTACTCCAGGTACCCTGAGGTGGAGTTTGTGGAGTCGGTGGCCTTCGAGCATGTGGTGGTGGCCGTGGAGAAGGTGTTTGCAGCCCATGGTTTCCCCCACACTTTGTGCTCCGACATCAGGGTGCCGTTCCAGAGTGAGCGGTTCTCGGAACTGATGAAGAGTTGCGGGGTGCAGCACAGGAAGATCACCCCTCTGTGGCCAAGGGCAAATGGCGAAGCCGAGCGGCTGATGCGAACACTGAACAAGACCTTCAGAATTGCCCAAGGCCAGGGTCAGTCACTCCAGAGAGCCCTGTATCAGTTCCTGCGGGTGTACCGCACCACACTGCATGCATCCACAGGTGTGGCCCCGGCCGAGGCTCTCATCAAGCGGTGCCCTCGGGGATTGCTGCCCGAGGTGGGGGAGAAAGAACCCAGGGTAATCGACGACCAACAGGTGGAGGTGGACAGGCGAATGAGGATCGAGCAGGAGAATATACGGTGGGGCCTTCGCCCGCAGCGGCTGGAGCCGGGTGATGAAGTCCTCATCCGAAACAGACACCCCCATGGAAAGCTCTCCCTTCCCTACGAGCCGGAGCCGTTGGATGTTGTAGCGGTGAAGGGGTCCATGGTGACGGCCTTGGATGGAAGATCGGCTATCACCCGCAATGTGAGTTTCTTTAAGAAGCTAGGGGATCCGAGAACTGACCCTTCCCCTGATCCGGACCTGGTGGAGACCCCTGAAGACAGGGGAGAGTCCTTGCGCCTACCTGAGTCACATGCCCGGGGGATGCCTGTGGAGAGACTACCTGTGCCGGAGGTGAGCGGGAGGTACCCCCAGAGGGCTGGGCGAGGGAAACCTGCTCACCTCAGCGATTACGTGCTGGGACACTTGTCTGATCAGCCTGGGGCTATAGATTGTTAAGTAAGGGGACCCGGGTGGATGCTAATAAAGGGGTGTGTGGGGAAACTGTTATAAATGTTTGTGTTAATAGTGTTTTGGTTTGCAGTGTGGACTATTGAAGCAGTTGTTGTTGTCCTCCCGAAAAAGAAGGAGTGTGGCGCTGCCCCGTGACGGGACACGCACGCGGCGGCGTGACGTTGCATGCCGCCGCGTGCAGCTCAAATAAACAGGGTGTTCCCGGCCGCGTCAGAGCGACCGGGAAGCCTGAACAGTAAGGACGTGTGTTGTGTGGTCTTTATGTGTTGCAGGGCTTACGAGTATCGCACGGGGGTCGAGACAAACCCCCAACAAGCACGTCATTCAAATCAAGCAACTGAACCCTGCGGAAGGCAGCGTTTTTAGAAAGCAGTGAGTCTTTTCTTTTGCAAAAATCTTTTGCCTCATGATTATTTTTTCTACATATTTTCATACATATCTAGATGGGCTGGGTGTAAACGTTTTTAGAATGTGCTATGCTCACATGCCAACCACATGTTCTGTAGATACTCATCTAGCCATATGTTTTCCTTTTGAACTGTGGGCTTTGCATTTTTCGGATACGTCTACAAATCCCAGAATGCAGAGAAAGAAATAGGCCTAGGTGAACATCTCAAGAAAGACATAGCCATGCTGTAACATATGTTGCCTGAATATCGTGTAGTATAACCAAGTGCTTTCCACTACCACCCTGGACCAGAAAGTGTTCATTAAATGAAGTAACATGTCTTACCCTGGAGAGGCACAACACCTTGTTACATGTTCAGAAAAGGAGGAGAGACTGAAAACATCAACAGGACGCAGTCGCCATCTCACAAGCGCACATCACCAGCACGAGGAATTTGGGGGAGCGTCGAGGACACCCATTAGGAGACTACAAGGCGCAATCTCCATAGCAGGAGACTCCTGCTTTGCTCTTACAAAGCCTTCTGTCACCCAGGCAGCAGTAGAATGTGTGAGGTCACAAAGAGGCCCTGAGCTAGCAATGGCAGCCACTGTGTAAAAGGGTAGCTTGGAATGATGGCAGTGTTACTCCACTGAAATCCTCGTACTCCTGCATACGCACCTGAAAGAGGCCCAGGAAAGGGACTAACCCGTAACATTTTGGGAGAGGTGCTATCTTCAGAGACTGGGGGAGTCACAAACTTACTTGTGTGGTGGCATCTAGCTTCTTTACACATTATAATGGGACGTTTCTATTGCAGCTTCAATGTTATAAGCAGTTAACCCTCCACTTTAAGTCTCAAAGCACCCACTTATGGACTGCTGTGAGAATGAGCGTCTCCTGTCCCCCCCTACCCTTCAAATCACTCCCCTGACATGCAAGTGCTAACACCACATCACGATTACAGTGGCCTAAACACGTATGCATACGAATACTGGTGCTAACAATGAAACGTTTTACATTAGTAATTGCTGGGCCTTTGTTAACTGTGAAGCTACAGGCACTTCTTATTGTATTTGATCTGTTCTGTTATGCTAAGGCTCTGTAGGTTAGCCAAGTCAAGTCAACATAGCCCACAATTTCAGGGGGGGGGGTGGTGAGCTGGAGGTGGCTAAACCCAATCTGCCCAATGGTTAAGAGACCCCTAGCCTGGGGACTGATTAGAGGTGATATTCTGTCTGGCTCTGGTCAACCTTTTTTGATCTTGACACCAACGCCTGATCCTTAGATTGTGCCTTGCAAAAACAGAGTAAAAACAGAGTTTAAAAAAAATCCCTTGTGTCAATTAGGCAGACAAGAATGTGACCCTTTTGTTTTTATGAGTTTATGAAGAGTGTGAGGGGTGAAATCAACCCATCGCATTCTGCTTTCCCCTTTGTACCACGTTGCCGCGCCAATTATTTTTGTAACCCTTTTGCCCCTGCTCGCAATTTTTTTTTTTTAAAATTGACCCGTATATTGACTTTAGATAACTAGTGGGTGGAGTCTACAAAGATTTCCTATGGGAATTCACAATTAACATACTCTGCATGGAGCGGATGTAGGCATTGGGACTTGGCCGCACCCTGCGTTTCAATGCCTATATCCACTCCATGTGGACAATGCAACTGGATATCTGCCGAGCTTGGGTGCATGGTGTTGATCATCAGTAACTACAAGGTGTGTGAGAACCCCAGAACAATACCGCTTGAATTTTAGGGATGCACAAAAAAGCAGCCGGGTGAACACCAATACTTAGGTATCAACAGTGCTTTAAGTGGGGTAAGAAATTGAGGGGGGGGGGGGGCTCGTTTGGGGGCGTGGCTTCCATTGTGGGCGTGGCCTAAAACGTGCACAAATCATTGTAAGGTGCGCAAATATATAAATGTATGTGAGCATTTATATATTTGTATGCGCACTACTATGGTTTGTGTACCTTTCAAGCCTTATAAACATACCAATGTTACGTATTTCTAGGTTTATAAAAAGGTGGCTTGAAAAGTGCACAAACCATAGTAATTTTACGCACACTTGTGTGCTTACCTTACTATGGTTTGTGCACTTTTCAAGCCACCTTTTATAAGCATAGACATTTATAACATATTTCTATGTTTATAAAAGACGGCTTGAAACATAAACAATTCAAGGCATCTTTTATAAAGCGTTGAGGACGGACAAAACCCGAGGTGGCTTTGTCCATTGACAAAGCTTTATAAAAGATGCCTTGAATTGTGCACGTTTCAAGCGGTCTTTTATAAACATAGAAATAGTTCTACGTTTATAAAAGATGGCTTGAAACGTATACAATTCAAGGCATCTTTTATAAAGCTTTGCCGATGGAGAAAGGTGCCTAGGGCTCTTTGATCTATCTGCCCTGAGCAGATAGATCACTGAGCCCGAGGCGCCTTTCACCCTCTGCGAACTAGCGGGTTCTGTGATCTAATCTGCATATTAGATCATGGAGCCCGCAGGTTCCCTGAGGGTCAGTGACCTGGCGAGGGCAAACAAAGGAACTATAACTTCCCTGATGACCCCTCAACGAGGGGTCATCAGGGAAGTTACAGTGACTGACAGAAGTGCCAGCCAGCCTCAGCGACGCTGTGCCTGGCTGGCACTTCTGTCAGCTCGCCTGAAATTAAACTGGCGGGCGCATCTCCCATCGCGGCTGCGGCCGCGACGGGATAATGCATCCCGCCAATGTTGTGTGGGATGGGGGGCCCCGGCAGGGCCCCGGCTCAGTCCCACTTTTTGGAGACCCCGGCAGGCCCCAGCCCACTTTAAGCACTGGGTATCAAAATAAGTGGTGAGTGTTTTTTCTGCTCCCAGGTTTTAATGTTAATGTTACTAAGTCTTGTACAGTGCAATGTTGCCACTTGCATGTTCTCTTGGTGCTCTGGCGGATCTGCAATGGAAGGAGGTTTGGGTTTGTTAGTGGGATTGAGACGGAGAAGAGCAAGAGAGCTTTGATGTGCTGTTGGCAGCTCCAGTTCGGAGAAACTGGTCCTCTGAGCGTTGGTGCGTTTTCGGATGGTAGCCGTCAAGCAGCGTTGAGGTATGGTTGTACATGGTTAGGTTTCATGTTGGGTGTTGTCAAATGTGTGTGTTAGAAGTATGGTTGTGTTTAGTTCAGAGTTTGAGGGTGAGCATGCAGAATTGTGAGTTTCCTAGTACGGTTAGTTAGGAGCAACACATTAGTGCAATACATTTTTTACCCCCAACAATTCACCTAAGTGTGATACATTTACTACCCCCAACAATCCACCTATGTGCAATACATTTCCTACCCCCAACAATCCGCCTAAGTATGATCAATTTCCTATCCCCTGCAATCCACCTAAGGTTTTCTAGATTAATTGCACACAATTGTAGTAATTATTTCTCATTGCATTTCTGCTCCCAGGTGTCCAACTTTATATTTTCTTCACACTTAATCATCTTCTCTACTCCTAGACTGATTGCTCCAAAGGCCTATACTCATTGCCCATTGTATTCCTTCTCCCTGGTTTCTTTGATTCATTTGTACCCTACTTTAATTAATTGATGGCCCATTGTATTTCTGCTCCCACATTTCCTAAATCAATCACTCCAGACTGTATTGTTACCCCACTGCATTTGCACTCCCAGGGGCCCCAGATTAGACGTTCCCCGTTGTATTGCTGCTCCACTGTAACTCTGCTCCCAGGTGTCCCAGATCAACTGTACCCTACTGTATTTGTTTTGCACCACTGTATTTCTAACCCGAGGATTCCTAGTACAACTGTCCCCACTTTGAATGGTTTTCTGTATGTCTGTTCCTAGATTAATTATTGACTCACTATATTAATTGTCACCCCACTGTATTAATTGTAGATCCACTGTATATCCACATCAATGGTTCGCCTCACTTAGACCTGTACTGCATTGACTCATGGTGTACCACCTCAAGCTGTTACACTGTGACCATATTACCTAATGTAAGACATCTTAATTGCAACCTTACTACCTAGGAGTCCCCCCTAATTTTCAGACAGAAGAGTCACCCCGCAACCTTCCCAGTATTTAGCTGGGCCCAAACTAACTGCTTGAAACTTATCTGCTTGCTGTATTTGGTCTCTCTCACTATGTATGGTCAGTACCAAAATGCCCCATCCAAGGAAAGATAGCTGGAGAAGAAGGGAATTATTACTCTGCAGAGACATCAGGATATGACACCTGCTGCATCGAGTCACAGACCTTCAAACCTACACAATTCTCAACAATATCGCCCGAGACACACATTGATGAGAGACTTTCGACAAGCAACAACGAACAAAGACTCTGTACATCTCGTGCTACTTTCAACTTACTAATATGCCCAATGTACAGCGTAAAGGAGAGCCATGGAAAACTGGCAGGGAAAAGACACCGCAACAGGAAATAACAGATGAATACAGACCCACTTAACACCAAGACCCCGATCAGTGTGCACAAGCACTACAACGGGAACACTCACCACATAAAAGCAGGAATAAACAAAGTCCTCCTCCACAACTAATAAGAATCTAAGGTCTCTAACGGAAACACTCCAACAAAACACACAATATAGCATTACAGACTGAGGGAGGGTTGTAATCACAAGATAATGATCCACCACAGAGGGCCATAAGTTGGGTAAGGGTCATTATCCCAAATTATAATGACTTCTCCTGAGGTCCATAAGGCTATTAGCACATTGTATTGTATTTGTCATTTATACAGCGCCCTTTCCCCATTTGTATGGCCTCAATGCGCTTTGTGGTTGGAAGGTCCTCTTTGACCGTAGTCCATGTGTGGGAGAGTCTAAGAGTTAATTTAGAAGATGCATGTGTGCATTTTACCAGGTTAGGGCTTAGGTGGGCTGGCTAAGCTTCAGTAAGCAGCCCAGAGGTCAGGCACGTGGGCGGGTGCTGTTGTTAGTTAAAGATAGAGTGCTAGTGGCGGAGATTCAATGTGTGCCGAGCAAGGCCACCATTTTTCATAGGTTGTCGCTATATACTAATGGTAGCAGTGTTGAGGTACGCCAGGGGTTTCAGGGTGGACAGTTATGCGAGCTGCTAGACCGGAATTGCATAGTCATAGCTGCATTCTAGAGTGCATGGATTGGTGGCAGTGCCTGCGGCCTGTGTCCACAGACGTGGTGCATGCTATACATACCTTATACTCGGATGGAGTTCATCTTTGATGTTGTTTTTCTAGGTCCAACGCGATTGGCTGGTCTCGCCAGTTGTGGTCTCCCTAGAATGAGAGCCTGAGCAGTGGGAAAGGGGCCCGTAGGGACGGAGCAGTGATGTAATGTACGATTGTCTGTTGGTGATGGAGGGGGGTGAAATTATCTCAGTGCGATACTTGCGAAAGGTGCCGGCATCTGTGGGGGTTTTCGATGGGTGTATTGTTGGGTTTGGGCCAGTATTTCTGTGTGCGTATAGACAGAGTAGAGTGTGAGAAGGTTTCAAGATGAGGAAGGAAAGAGCCAGCTTTTGAGGGCCTTTCTGAAATGCAAGTGATTGTCTATGTTGCGGATGTGCTGGGGCAGAGAGTTCTAGATGATCGGCGCTTGGACCGAGAATGAGGATCAGCCCAGTCTGGTGCAGTTGTAGTGTGGGACAACTAGGAGAGATGCTGTGCCAGATCTGAGTGTTCTTGGGGGGCAGTAGCGAGTGACTTTGTCCTGGAGGAATTCTGGGCCAGTGTTGTTAATGGCCCAGTGAGTAATGTACATGACTTTAAAGGTAGTGTGTCGACCAATATGGAGCCAATGGAGGACTCTTAGTGTAGGGATGATGTGTTCTCTGGGAGGGAGGCTAATGAGCAGGCGGGCTTCAGCATTTTGGATTCTTTGCAGTTTCCTTAGCTGAAACACCAGTGTACCTAGATAAAGGCAGTTTGCATAGTCTAAGCGGGAGAGGATGATGGGGATGATGGCAGAGAAAGGTTTAGGATAGGTGAGGTACGCCTGAGGGTGCATAGGTGGAAGAAACAGGTTCTGAATACGGTTTTGATATATTGGGAGCGGGATATATCTGTGTCCAGTATGCATCCAAGGTTTTTCACTGAGGTGGAGGTTCCCTTACTGGAGAGTGAGGCCAGGGAATAGGTTGGGGAAGGAGCGCTGTTTTCCTGCAGACTAGGATTTCCATTTTCCCAGGATTGAGGATGAGGTGGTTGGTCGTCATCCAGTAGTCAATATCCGAGAGGCATGATGACAGATCTGGATGGTTGGAACCTGGCGATTTTGGGATTTTAAGGATGATCTGGGTATTGTCTGCGTAGATGTAGCAGGTGAGATTGTGGGAAAGGATGAGTGCGGGGGATGGGTACACATAGATGTTTGAAGAGGAGGGAAGATGGGATGCTCCCGGCAGGACCCCTTTTGTTACTAGTCATGAAGTAGCGGTGAAAGGGTGGAGGAGCACGATTTGCGAGCGATTAGAGATGACAAAGGAGATCCAAGTGAGGGCAGTGTCTTTGATCCCTAAAGAGTGTAGCCTGTCTAGGAGAATTGTGTGGTCGATGGTATGGAGGGTGGCAGAGAGATCAAGGAGAATGAGTACAGCGCAATTTTCTGCGTCCGCTGTACTTTTTAGGTCGTACCACACAGACACTAGGGAGGACTCCATTCCTTGGGCAGGGTACAGGAGCTAGTTGGTTTCAGTGAAAGGGCTGAGCTGCTTTTATGTTGTGTGGTCCATGTGTTTGGCCATGAATCGGTTGTTGAAAATTGGCCGGTAATTCTAGGGGAGGACTCGGTCGAACGTAGGTTTTTTGAGGAGGGTATGATGTAGGAGGTTTTTCAGACTCCGGGAAGGTTCTAGATGTTAAGGAGTGGTTGAGGATTGTGCGTGGGATACTGCCTGAACAGGTTGCGGCTAGGATGTTTTTGAGGAGGGTGGGCGGGCAGGGCTCTTTGGGGGAATCTGATGGATGCTTTGTGCTAGAAGCGAGAGGAACTCCTCGTGTGAGATTGGAGAGAAAGAGGCAAATGTTTCTATCAGGAGGGGGTTTGGATGGGGGGTGGGCGTTGGAAGGTTAATGGGAGGGGGCAATATTTCTAATTTAGAGATGATGGCAGAGTGTCTGTCGATAGCGACGTTGTGGAAGTGTTCTGATAAGGCATTGCATAGAGATTCAGAGTTGGGTGGAGGGGGCAGAGCAGCCTGAAGAATTGAATTGTATGCAGTTCCTTTCTCGGGTTGCAAGACTTTAAGATTCTGTTCCCATAGAATGCTTTCTTGGGTTTATGATTTCCAATCTGTCGGCCCTTTTTAGTCTTGGTAGGGCGGTTTTGTTCTGCACGGTTGAGTTGGTTCTCCAGGTCCATTCTAGACAGTGCTTGAGGGTTTTTAGCGATTTGAACCTTGACATGGTGATAGTAGCAATACATGTTTTTGAATTTTCATGCTGAAGTAAAACAATTGTGCTTTAGGAGTAAGTAAAGTAAACAGACAAACTGAGCTAGTAAATTAAATGTGTTATTATTTTGTAGTATTTCAATAAAACGGTTGTCTTCAAGTTAAGCATTTTAATTGCAACTTGGTTGAACTGGAACAGGTTTAACATGAGCATGCATGAGGTGCCATGTAAAAGTAAACATTTTCTCTGTAAGAAAGTCAAACCATTTTCCAATTTTTTATCTTTATCTTCCATGTATTGATTAGCATGTTGCAGCAAAGAAAAAGTCCTCCTAGAGCGGAAGTGTCTTGTTGAAACAAAAACTTGCCTGGAAATTGCATTATTGTTTCCCCGTACGCTTCTGAAAACAGAATGTTCAGAATGCAGTCAATCCCATTAGTTATTGACTGCGCTCTAAACATTCTGATTGAATGAGAGGCGGTCAATCACAATTTCCATGTGCAAATTCATCAATAAGGACTGGCATACCTACGTATCAATACTGCAGGCTCAATACGACAACCACAGGTCTGACAAACATACCAACCCCACATGTAACCTAATAGAACTATTCAATGAGGAACCTGTGACATCAAAAGAGGTGGCGTCAACACTAGGTAATTAAACACAGGACCACAGACGACAAGACAAACCCAGATAGTAAGACTTACACAGGACACTAAGCCACATCAGAATGGGAATCAGCAGCAGAGAATACACACACTGCAACTTGATCAATGTTCGCTCTGTGTCCACGCACAGAATGGAGATCCACAAGATTCTCAGCAAATAAATCCCAGACGTTTTGTTCATCGCAGAAATATGGTTATTGGGGAGATTCCAAGATGGAGCCCGGCGGAGGAGGACGTGCGCGAGCGGCTCTCTCCCCACCGGGCCGCAATAGAAGCAGCTAAAGAAGATACATAGCATAAAAAAGAAAAAGAGAAACAGAAAATTCCCTCCTAATTCAATGTGGGAAATGAATTAGGCACCTCACAGAACAATCGAGTCCTACGTGGTGGAGCTGCCTGAAGGAATACAACCCCTATGAAGGGATGAAGGGATATACAACCACATAAATATACCCAGAAAAAGGAACAGGAACCTCATCGGAGGGGAGGCAGAGACATACGCCGGCCTGGAGCGAGGCGAGGTACGCCCCATGTGAGGAAAAACAACCCCTCCGATATCCAGCGGGACTCCCCGGCGAGCGACTATGCACCAAGGAAGGCACCAGGCGGAGAAGGAAGGCGCAGACTCCCCCTTCCCAGGTCGGGGAGAGGTGAGGACCACCCCCAGAGAGGCAGGAATAGTACCCACAGAATCGTCCCATACCCGGAGGGCGGGGGAGACAAGACGAACACTGGCAGCAGGACGGGGGAAGTGCGGAGGGATTCCCGGGCCCGAACAATCAGAGGCAAGGAAGAAGGAGGCGTTGGAGCGGCGCATCTCAAAAAGGCCCTCCATCCCTTGCCACCAGGAGTATGTGGGGAAGGAACACCACCACCGGAAGGAACAAAGACCAGGCAGGGGCACAAAGACAAGGTTCCCTGCTGGTTTGGGACAAGGAGAGAAAGGGGAAATGTACCTAAACTGGGGGAACCCAAGCAAGGGCAGAAAGACCGGGGACAGCTACCCCCACCCCCCAAAACAGATCAAACGAAAATTTGAGGGGCCAAGACCCGAAAGAGAAGGGGAAAGCCGTCCAGAGCACCAAATACCCACCAGGAGCAGAAAGAACAAGTGGGGCAAACCATGGAATGACCACACAGTCCACACTAGTTAAAGGGAGAAACAATATACTACACACCAGGGGCATACCGGAAGAGGCCCTAACAGCACCCACATGTCCAAAACAAGGGCGAAGGCGGTGTCAACAACCCAACAGAGCCCCCAAGCAAGGCAGGAGATAAGTATAAAACAACTGTGGGCACAAGGATTACAGTGCACCACAAGAAAGGGGAAACAAACCAAAGCCTGCCCACACAAGCAACCGGAGAAGAAGGCACAATGGCATGCAAAGAAGATATGCAGAGCTGGTTTAAAGAATTTCAAAACCAATCAATGGCCTCCTTCCAAACACAATTTGAGACGCTGAAAGAGGAAATGAAACAGTCACTACAAGAACTAAGAATTGATGTAGCCAAGTTTGAAGAAAGAACAAATTCCCTGGAAAAAGCAGTACAAAACATAGAAGAGGACACTCAAAAAAACGATGAAACACTGGAACACCTAGCACGCCTATCACACAATCTTGAAATCCAATATGAGGACTTAGAAAACCGCTCACAGAGATCAAACATTCGGATAAAAAACCTTTCAGAATCAGTGGACGACTAAGATTTAAAAGGCACAGTGCAGCAACTATTTGCGGACATCACAGCAAAAGACAAGGAAGAACTGGTCCAAATGGACAGGATACATCAAGTGGGCCCAACAAGGACAGGAGAAAGTGGCGCTCGGCCAAGAGATCTACTGGTCGCAATAACATCATACAGACAAAAGGAACAAATAAACGGAGAAGAGGTACAATTATACCAAGACCTTGCACAGCCCACGCTGCAAAAAAGAAGACAGATGGGCCCAGTGGTGACATTTTTGGTGATAAAACAGTTACGATCAGGGCTGGACTGCTCCACCGGGACACCGGGACATCCCCCAGTAGGCCTCGGGCCGTAGGGCCTCTTTGGAGCGGAAGGATACACGTACAAGCACATCCAGTGATTTCACCACCGCCTGGGTGGTTTGCCTTGAATCGGCTGCCTGCAGTGCCGGCTGCCACTACCGACCGAGGCAGGTGCTGCACATTTTCTTTTCCCTCCCAGCAGGGCTGGGCCTGCGCCTGCGCATGGCCTTGTGGGCCGGGCACCGTGCCCTGCACAGTGCACACATTGACAGCACAGTGGCAGCCAGATCAGCTGGGCAGGCTGCAGCCGTCCCGGGGCCAGGCTGTGTGAGGCCCTGGCAAGATCGATGTCGACTACGATTAAGGTAAGTACACTATATCATGAAGGAACTTTTGATATGGCAATGAGCTGCTAATTGGATCCTCGAGATCGTGCAATCTTTTGCTCGAGGATGGGGACCCACTGTCACCCACAGGCTTGTGAGTACATGCGGGGAAGGGAGGTAATAGCTACGTGTGTGAGTACCAGCCCCATGCAGTGTATCTAGTCAGGGACATGGCCGTTAGACTAGAAAATGAGAGTAACATCAGGCTCTGAGCATCAACATGAGGAACCCTATGAGCGGGGGGGTGCAGGCAGGGGCTAGGCTGGGTACAGCTGAGAACACTTGGGTCTGTGGGTTCAGAGGAAAGGAGTGAGTAGAAAAGACCCCATGAGTACAGGGGCTCCTGGAGAAGGTTACTGTATTGGAGCAATGGGGAGGGGGTTTCACGGGTGGGGTGAAAGCAGTCATTCTTCTGGACATATTTATGCTGTCAGGGCCAAAAACTGGCTGAAGGAGAGGTGTTTGTTCGTGACATATACTGTCCCACTTGGGGGGGGGTTGCTTTCAGAGGTACACTTGGAAATGTGCACTTTTCTTTCTTCCTTGGAACAGTGGGATGAGTAAAAGCATTGTTACTGGTGAATAGTTCATTATTCTATCAGTCCGCGGGAACCAACCTGTGAAAATACCACATAAGTACATAACCATAGGTTTCTATGTGAGGGACCCATCTCCCTGGTGGAGTAGTGTGGTATCTATTTGTGTGGGTCTCTGAAAGCTGCCACTTGGTCCATATGTGAGGGTCTGTATTGCCCATGGATAACTGCTGCTGAAGCTGTGTGGGGGTTGCACTCGCTATACCCAGAACATCTGGGATTGGATACATGTATTGTGGTCTATACCCCCTGCAGGCGCTGCAGTGGTGTCTGTGTGTGATGGTCTCTATTACCCAGGGGAGCTTCAGTTGGCATGTGTGCTGGGCTTTTTCTCCCCGTGTGCTGGGCTACTCCTGCCTCTGCAAGACCTGTGGTTGACCTGAGCAGTCTCCCCTTCCTGGAGGAGCTGTGGGTGGCCTTTGTGCTGGTCTCTCTCTCTCTCTTTCTTTCTCTCTCTCTTTCTCTGTCTCCTGCGCTCTTCTCATTCCTCTAGTTAATTACTCCTCTTCCCTGCTGCCCCTCCTTCAAGTTCCCGTAGACCCACTAGACTCTCTGAAAGTAAACAAGGACTGGCTGTCAGAGAGTGCCATCGACTTGGCCGCTTTAAGCAACGCTAGTCCTCGGCTACATGATTAGATAAACGGTAACCCACGCTCTCTTTGTATTTAATCTCCAGTACGCACATACATGTTTCTGAATCTGCCACACTGTGTGATCCCCCTCCAATCACTTAAGCTCCATGTTCCTCGGTTTCCTTATCTGCTAAAATTAATTAGGAGCATTGAGGTTTTATTAAGCATTTATAACGTGCAGACCGTAGTCCTGGAGGGCCTGGGCCGCTTCACAGACAGAGCTAAAGCAGTAGAGCACCTTAGCGATCCTCGTGCTGAAGTAGAAGGGGGTTGCAGGTCAGGATGGAGGCGCATTGAGGCCTGGCTATATCACCAGTGGGCTGTCTGATGTAATGTGAGGTTAGAGATGGAAATTAGAGCTGGGGATGGTTGGGTGGTTGTTGGTACAGCAGTGGAGGCTTGGCTTGCGATGACTGAAGTGGTGTGTACAGTGTGACCAAGCAAATGGAGAACATTTGTTTTGCTGTGCAAGAGGACTGAATATGTTGCATCATCATGAACGCAAACGACATTGAGCCCAGTATTGAAATGTACATTGGATTGTGTGGGTTTCTGTTTCTCTTTAAGTGTTCCTGCAAAAACTGTCTTGCCTGAGGGTCTGGTGCACGTTCTCAGAGACTGCCTCTGAAAGTTGTCCTTTGCTCAACAGCCCAAACTTAAACAATGAAACTGTCCAAAGCTGTATAAATGTCTCATGGTTTGCACACATTTTACTGTTAGGGTGACTATTCTGACAGAGGAAATGAGCACCATACCAATGTGCATTGCATGCTCCGAAGGAATGCATGTTTGAATTACTAGCACAGACAGGTTTGAGAAATTGAAATTGGTGGTCATTCTTATGTTACCAAAATTCACTTTTTGTTTTGGTTTCATAATTTTTATTACATATTATAATACCAACAAATGGATAAGCAAACAAACAGTAGTTCATAATAATGAAATATGTCCTATGCAAATTATCTCCTGTCCAAGTACATCCTTCTGTGCGCCTCCCACACCACCAGATCTCATTGGATCTAGTACCCCGCCATTCTTCTCACCACTTCATGTGGGGGCTCAAGGTCCAAATCCTGCCTACTGACTGCCACGTGGGTGGTTCCATCTGCTACGGCATCCAGAAAACCCAGTGCAAAGCTGATTAAGGAGACCCCGGTGCAGATTAGACTAGGCAAATCTGCATCTATCTTCTAAGTAACCACATAACCTGCAAGCTCCCCCAGGGCCGCCCAGCCCTGTAGGCCTGCACACCTGCATGATGGCTGTCTGAGGGCAGAAACACCCTCCTCCTGTGGTGGAGTGCATGGGCTGGCTCGTGGCCTCAGCCCTTTCCTCACCTCTCACAGACAGGGAGGTATGATCTATCCCCGCATGAGGCTGCACCCCTTCCCAAGTTCCCAACCCTCACCCCACTGGGCCAGAGCGAGGTCAAGGAGCTATCACATCTACGCTCCTCCGCCAAAGTTAGCAGACTCACTTGGAGGTTTTGGATGTAGGCTGACGTTCTGGCAGTGATTGTACACTGGCGCTCATGCACTCAGCCAGTGTCGGACGGGGGCATAAAATTGTCTTGGGCACCAATGAAAAAGTGGCCCATTGTTGCAAATGGCAGTTCATTGCTTTTGTGACAGACTGTTTGAGTAGTACCCAAGGGGGAGGTTTTTCATAAAATGTGATGCAAATTGTGCATTTTAAAGAATAGTTATTCAACAACAGTAGTGAAAACTAATAGCTGCATGGTGAAGTAACTCATCAAACTGCCCCACATGGGCCAAAAGACTGGCTCACTTTTACCAAAATAGGAAGTTGGTAGGCAAAAGTCAAACGTTGCAACGACAAACAGCACTGCACTGGACGTCCCACTAATGCTGCACTGCATCAGGTACCCCTCTAACATAGAGCTAATGAAAATTAGACCATCCAGACCAGAGATAACAACTGATTACTCTTTCAATTTGTAATCGTTAGCTATTTATTTTACAACAATCCATATATCAAATTACACAATGACAAATATATTCATATAAAATGGCTCTTTGAACTTAGAACAAACACATCCCTCCAAACAAACTTCATTCACAACTTCTTCATGCATTCATCACATTCACAAACGATAGAAAAATGATATTTTGTTCATATCACAATAACAATAGCAGTTAAGGCATTTCTTAGTTCAACACTTGATTGATTTACAATGTGTCCATCTGTCAACATTCAGAGGATAGAAAAACTGTTTGTCGACATGTTTCGGTTGAGTTCTTAACATGGGCAATGAATTCCCTTTGTGTATTATATTCAACCTTCTTCAGGACAAGAGACGATCGCCAAATCCGCGTGGTCTCATAGAAAAGTGGGGGTGTATAAGGCAAAGAGGCCTTTGGTCTATAAAATAAGGAAAATACAAAAAAGATGTCATCTCTGTTTAATAAAAACCCATTTATTGAGTAACAGCTCACTAATAGGGCTGTGTACGAACCGGCTCACCTCCTCTGATTTTTTCAGTGGCTGGAGTGTCGGTTCAGTGGAATAAATCCCAGCATGAAAGATCTCTAATAATGAGCTTCACCTCGTACGTCCTACAAAATAAGGGACATATAACCTCGTAAGTTTATAGAAAGAGTATAGCATACTATTAGAAGAGAACATTAGTAAATCGGTACTCACTTAGTTAGAGTAGTGGGGCTCGAAAGAGTGCCCGAGCTGTAGGTTCAATCAGACTGCAGGGGAGGAGACAGAATGTAAGTGCTTCCAATTATGCACCCATATATCGCGTTACTATTATCACAATATGAAAAGCTTGCTTTAAGAGTTCTTGTAAATGTCAGCTCCATAGAATAGGAAAAATGTGTCCACAATAGGGAGACAGAGACCCATGCGCCTACACATCTAAACCTCAGAATATCTGAGTATCTACAGTAAACTCTAACCCACTCGCCAAAAATGGAGAAATGATGCTTACTTGTTGGGTTCCCTGTAATGAATCCCTTGGGAGAGTGTATCTGTTGCTGGTCAGTCGAGGAGAAAAATGTCACGAAGCTGTAACACCAGTGCATGGTTTCAGATATGGAGCCAAATAAGTACGGGCTGGCATAGGCTATATCTGCTGTTGTTTACTTACTCTGTGTTTTCTTCGGCTAGGTCCGTCAATGTATGAATCTGTTGGCGCTCCTCCGCTAGTGCTCGCTGCGATCCGGCGTACGTACCAAGTAGCACCAATGGACGCGCGGCCGCTCGGAATTATGGTCCGTGTGGTATGCGGCTGCTCGGCATTATGGACAACGTGGTTCCCGGGTTAAGGCGGAAATGAAAACTGTCCCCACAGGGATGTACATCTTGTGAGGTATACACACAATTACCGAACAGTACCCGGATGACGATAGCGGTAAATGTGCTGTCTGTAGCAACCGGCCGCTGTACATACTCACTGAGCGTAAAGGTAAAGAAAGTCCTGATTGCTAGTGCCTGATTGATAGAGCTAGGCATTGTGGGATATGTGGTCCCAAATATCCGAAGGCCTCAGTTGCTGTTATTTAGTAACCTAAATCGTGAAACCTAACCTCCCATGTCAACGGGCTATCAAAAAAGGCTACAGATGAATGAAAAAGTCGAATGAAAAAGTCTGATACTCATCTTAAGCCGCCATAGTGTTATGTACTATTCAGGACATTCCATTCCACCGAAATATTTAACCCATGGCGGACCGTATCCAAAGAATAGATCCATTTCTGTTCCAGGCGGTGTAGGGCACTAGCCATATCCCCGCCTCTTGACTTGGTGCATATGGTTTGTAGTACAAACCACTTGATGTCTGTATCTTTATGGTGAAGTCTGTCAAAGTGGTCCACCCGAGGTTTGTCAGCTGTATGGTTTCTAATACACGAGCAGTGTTCCCCAATATGTATTTTAACCTCTCTTGTGGTTTTTCCAACATATAGTAAGTGACACGGACATGAGATGACATAGATTGCATTTTTTGTATAGCAGTTAGTGTGATTCTTCATCGTCCATGTGTTGGTCCCATATTGAAAAGTATGTTTTGTCTCGGTAAAGGGACATACACTGCAGTTCCCGCATTCGTAATGTCCAATAATGGGTGGAAGTCCCCATTGGTTCAAAATCGAGTTCTCTTTGGGTTTTTCATAGTAGGTGTGCACCAACTTTTGTCGCAAATTGCAATTTCGTTTGAATGCAAACATGGGTTTCTTTGATAGTGTACCCGGGTTCTTGATTAAATCCCAATTCTTATTGATGATTTTCTTGATAGCATTGCTGATAGGATTATACGTTGTAACACAGACCAATCTCTCGTGGATCTTTTTTTCTTGACTCTGTAGAATGAGAGCCCTGTTGGTGTTGGCTGCTCTCTTCATATTCCTTTTTACCAGTTGCTTAGGGTAGCCCTGTGTATCCATTCTTTCTTTGAGTTGTGTACCATGTGTTTGATAATCGACCCTATGTGTGCAGTTGCGTCGAATCCTCAGAAATTGCCCATATGACAGATTAAATTTCAGACCCTCCGGATGAAAACTTGAATAATGTAGTAGGGTATTCTTGTCTGTGGGTTTCCTATAGAGTGAGGTGAACAACCCATTCCCTTGTTTTCTAATCAGTAGATCTAAGAAACTGACTTGATCATTGTTTCATTCAATGGTGAATTTTATATTAGAATCGCACGTGTTGAGCCACTTGTGGAAGGTGAGTAGAGATGTATTGTCACCCCGCCATATGATGAACACGTGATCTATATAGCGGCGCCACATCTTTAGCTGTCCATGCGGTTGTGTTCGTAGGATGTCCTCGATGTTTCTTGATTCAAAATTGGCCATGTATAAATTGGCCATGTGTGGGGCAAAGGTGGCACCCATACTTACCCCTTTTTGTTGTTTAAAAAGCTGTTTTTTGAAGAGAAAGAAGTTCTCTGTCATTGCTAGTCTCGAACACTCTAGTATAAACCCTGTTGGTGGTTTATGTGGTTTACTATGTGTGTCAAGTACTTCGGCTAGTACTTCTAGACATGCCATTTGAGGAATCGACGTGTATAATGCTTCCACGTCCATGGTGACCAGCAGATCTCCTGTTTCTATTGCGACATCTTGAAGAATTCGAATCATATCCGTAGTGTCCTTAATGTATGAAGGCATTGCCAGGACAAAAGGTTTCAGGAAAAATTCACTGTAGGTGGACAGTGGTTCCAATAAAGAGTCTATCGCTGACACGATTGGCCTCCCTGGTGGATTCTCAAGGCTCTTGTGCACCTTGGGGCGAATGTAAAAGGCCGCTTTTTTGGGGAATTTTTTATTCAGAAATTTAGCCTCATCTGAGCAGATCCATTCTTCTGTCAGGGCATGTGTTGTTAGGCTTTTAATCTCTTCCTGTAGTCGAGCAGTGGGATCTTGGTCCAGTTTTTTATATGATCTCGTATCATTGAGCAATCTCAGGCATTCTTTATCGTAATTAAGGCTGTCCATGAGGACTATCCCCCCGCCTTTGTCGGCCGATTTGATAGTTATATTTTCTTGGCTACTTAGATTTCTGAGGCTCACTCTTTCATCTTTTGTCAAATTGTCTGTACAATAGTTTTTCTTCTTTAGACTCGAGAGCACTTGTTGCGTCACTCGGTTCTCGAACGTGATAATTTCCGGCGGGCAAGTATGTGCCGGTGGATTAAAGTTTGACTTCATCTTGAGACCAGTAATGTTAATATCTGCTGGGTCTTGATCTTTATCACCCATATTGGTTTGATTTTGATTGGGTATATATATTTCAAAGAAGTGTTTGAGCCTAATGTTACGGAAAAACCTCTGTAATTCTAGTTCGATGCTGAAAGGATCAGCTTTGGTCACAGGGACATATGATAATCCTCTTGCCAGAAGGCTTTTTTCTGCAGGACTCAAAATATATGAAGAGAGATTAAAGATCGGCAAGGTATCTGGATTCACTGATTCGAATACCATTGCCGGGTGTGTACCCCCTGTTGTTGAGTCGTTGTCGTGGTCTTCCTTTGGGGCCCCCTCTGAAAAACACCCCTTGTTGTTGTGAGAAGAAGCCCCGTCCTCTTTGGGGTGTCCCAGATGGGCCTGCTAAAGAGGGATCAGATCCGCTAGACGAACCAGATGAATTGGAGAAAGTCACTTTCCTATTACGTCTCGGATTCTGATTCGGATTCTGAGGTGGTTTAGTAAAGAATCCTTCTTTGAGATACGGATAGGTTTTATCTTCCTTGTAGCCAGCAATATCTTTTTGCAGTTTAAATACTTTGCAATCTAGATTCAGTTGTTTAAATGTCTTGATCTCAATTTCTAGATTTTCCAGTATCTTTTTTGCGTCTTGTATATTTTTATTATCCAGGAATTCTTTTTCCAGAATTGCTAGCTCATCTCCCTGTTTTTTTGTTTCCTCCTCTGCAGTCTCGATTATTAATATAATCCAGTCCCGAGAGCAACGATTACCGACACCACTAAAGTTTTTTTGAAATTTAGGGTTATCAGTGAAGATACACGGTACGTTTCTGACTTGAAGACCTTCCGGAATAATTCCAGCCCTGAGGTATTCAAGCATCATGTTTGCCGTGTAGTTCAGTACGGGTGATCTTTTTCTTTTTTTGTAAAATGTTTTCACTTTTGTTTTGTTCACCACCTGTTGTTGTTTCAGCTATCATTTCGTTTGTTAGCCATGCGGGGGTCTCTAGGAGTTTTTTATAGCGATCATCTGAGAAAGAAAAAAGGTGCACATTATCCATTTCTTTGTGAAACCTTCTAAAGACTAATTAGCCCTTTCAGCCGTGGGCTGTACTTAAGTAGACAAAATATAAGGGGCGCCTGCTTTTAAGTCTGTGGTCTATCAGGCAAAACAATAAAGATAATGAAAATTACACCATCCAGACCAGAGATAACAACTGATTACTCTTTCAATTTGTAATCGTTAGCTATTTATTTTGCAACAATCCATATATCAAATTACACAATGACAAATATATTCATATAAAATGGCTCTTTGAACTTAGAACCTTAGCGAGTGGGTTAGAGTTTACTGTAGATACTCAGATATTCTGAGGTTTAGATGTGTAGGCGCATGGTTCTCTGTCTCCCTATTGTGGACACATTTTTCCTATTCTATGGAGCTGACATTTACAAGAACTCTTAAAGCAAGCTTTTCATATTGTGATAATAGTAACGCAATATATGGGTGCATAATTGGAAGCACTTACATTCTGTCTCCTCCCCTGCAGTCTGATTGAACCTACAGCTCGGGCACTCTTTCGAGCCCCACTGCTCTAACTAAGTGAGTACCGATTTACTAATGTTCTCTTCTAATAGTATGCTATACTCTTTGTATAAACTTACGAGGTTATATGTCCCTTATTTTGTAGGACGTATGACGTGAAGCTCATTATTAGAGATCTTTCATGCTGGGATTTATTCCACTGAACCGACACTCCAGCCACTGAAAAAATCAGAGGAGGTGAGCCGGTTCGTACACAGCCCTATTAGTGAGCTGTTACTCAATAAATGGGTTTTTATTAAACAGAGATGACATCTTTTTTGTATTTTCCTTATTTTATAGACCCAAGGCCTCTTTGCCTTATACACCCCCACTTTTCTATGAGACCACGCGGATTTGGCGATCGTCGCTTGTCCTGAAGAAGGTTGAATATAATACACAAAGGGAATTCATTGCCCACGTTAAGAACTCAACCGAAACATGTCGACAAACAGTTTTTCTATCCTCTGAATGTTGACAGATGGACACATTGTAAATCAATCAAGTGTTGAACTAAGAAATGCCTTAACTGCTATTGTTATTGTGATATGAACAAAATATCATTTTTCTATCGTTTGTGAATGTGATTAATGCATGAAGAAGTTGTGAATGAAGTTTGTTTGGAAGGATGTGTTTGTTCTAAGTTCAAAGAGCCATTTTATATGAATATATTTGTCATTGTGTAATTTGATATATGGATTGTTGCAAAATAAATAGCTAACGATTATAAATTGAAAGAGTAATCAGTTGTTATCTCTGTTCTGGATGGTCTAATTTTCATTAGCTTTATTGTTTTGCCTGATAGACCACAGACTTAAAAGCAGGCGCCCCTTATATTTTGTCCCCTCTAACATAGGCCTGAACCACTCATCGCAGTCAACTCTTCCAGGCTTGGTAGAATGTTACAAGAGATATTGAATATTTATTATTTATTATTAGCTGTTTTACAGTTCTAGAGTTTTCACAGTTTTCTATTGAATATTTATTATTTATTACTAGCTGTTTTACTGTTCTAGAGTTTTCACAGATTTCTGTTACTTAATAAAAACATTTATTACAATCCATGCTTTATTTGATATGTTTGTTGCTTTTATTGAGACTGATATTGCACTCATGGTTTGCCCATCTATCATTGAAGATATACTTTGCAAGATCATGAACTTATTTAAAACATGCATTTTTAAAATCCATATATAGTTAAACATGGTTTAAATGCACTAATTTGGACTATTTTTATTCAACATCTTCTCGGGGGATACTCGCAATCCCCTCATAGAAGGGTTGGGCTTACGCGCTATGCTCGCTCCTTCGGCGAAATATGGGGCCACTTTGAAAAAACTTTCCAGGGCCACTTTTGGTTCCCAGTCCATGGATAAGATACGAGTGGACTTTTCCCTTTGGTCTACTATTTGCATGAGAAGGATGACACCACAGGATAACGACGTGCGAGGAAGGAGAACAGATGCTAAACCTTCAAAGAGAATTCCGAGAGAGCAGCGAAGAGGCCGCAGGAAATCGTGGGAATGTGAAAACAGTAACAAGAAAGGGCAATAGTGGAACCAAGAAGTTAAAGTGAGAGAAGAGGTGAAAAATGTGAACACTGAAGGCAGGATGGTCGAAAGCAGGAGGAGAAGCGCACATAAGACACATCCTGTAGATGGGGAAAGACAGAACATGTAACATAAGTATGCGGCCCAAGGGGCAAGGAAGGGGGTTGCAACTTGGAACCCTTAGTAGGGTTTGGTAATCCCCACAATGACATCTCTGGGATGGCAAGAGGGACAGACGCGGTGGACACATCATCCGAGCGGTCATAGGAACCTGGACACTCTTCAGGGAATGGGAAGGGGGCAGGAGGGGAGTTTAGATGGGAGTTCAGATTGACAAGTTAGGGGGAGGGAAACGGGAAGGGGAGGCAAAGGAGGGGGCCAGAAGTGGAGGACACAAAGAGTATGAAACAGAAGTAAAGGGGAAAAGGGAAGAAGGGCTTCCAGATGAAGGACCTTAAAGTATTAACGTTCAATGTGAGGGGACTCAACACCCCAGTTAGAACACCTCCTTCGGGGAGAAAAACTAGATGTTCTCATGTATCGGGAAACCCATATAAGAAAGCAACATGAATGGAAACTTAGAATTAGAGGATACACTCAAATATAGCAAGGTAATGTGGGGGAAAGAGGGTGGGGGTGTTGATTGCATTACAAAGGACTTTATATCGGACAAGGAGGGAAGATATATATTTCTGAATGTAGTCATTGGAGGTCAAATGATTACTTTGGCTTCGATATATGCCCCAAACATGTAACAAGATGGTTTCATAAGGGAAATCCTGGTGAAACTAAAGACTTTCGCAATAGGGACATTATATTAGTGGGAGATCTCAACATAGCGTGGGTGCCTGGTCAGGATAGGAGTGGGAACACAGCACAGGGAGCATAAACCCCATCCAAGGTACTACGGTGGAATATGGCCACAATGGCCCTTCACAATATTTGGAGGGTAGTCATAGGGCAGGTGCAGGGATTCACCCATTATTCGCATGTACATTCCTCTATGTCCAGACTACATCTGGACTTCTACATGGTTAGTGGGGAAAGTAAGAGAAATAGAATTAGGATCTATCTCCCTATCGCAGCACACCCCATTGTGGATGAGCAGACCATAAGGAAACACGAAGGGGATTATGGAACTGGAAGTTCCCGACAGACCTTCTAAACAACCCGGTACAGAGTGAATCTATAAGAGAGAAGACCAATGAAAATATTTAAGGGAAAATGTTACAGAGGATGTGCCACAGGAAATAATATGGGATGCGTTTAAGGCTGTAATGAGGGGACACCTCAAGGGAGGGGGTAGACAAAAAGAGATGCCAGTGGGAAGGAGAACTGGAAGGGAAATTAAAAGATACACAGGAAGAAATAGCAAGCAACCCGAATAATAAGCTTAGAAAGGAATTGAGACATGTTCAAGGGAAATTCGAGATGCTCATAACGAAGAGGGCCGAGAAGGCACTACTACACCTGAAACAATGGCACTATGTAAAAGCCAACAAAGCACATAGACACCTAGCCAGACTATTAAAGGAAAAAAAAGGAACCCAACCAATCATAAAACTCTGACATAGTTAAGGGCAGGACAAAACAACAAACAAGGAGATGGGAGAAATTTGTAGGCAATTTTATCAGACGCTGTACACGTTTGATAACCCTTTGGAAGTAAAACAGGAAGAATACCTTGCGAGACTTCCAATCCCACAGATAACAGAAGAGGAAAGGGTAGAATTAGATGAAGAAATAAGGGAAGAAGAAGTAAAGAAAGCTACAATGGAGCTACCAAAAAACAAAGCCCCGGTCCCGGATGAATGCCTGGCAAGTTTCTATACAATAACCCGGGACATCCTTACCCCCATCCTCACAAAACTATTCAATACATTCAAAACAAGGGGGACTATTATGCCTTCAATGAATGAGGCAATATTAATAGTGTCCCATAATCAGGGTAAATACCCAACACTACCAGGGTGCTATCAACCGATAGCATTACAAATTTGGATGCAAAACTGTATACAAAAATACTGGCCAATAGGCTAATCTATCAGCTACCGTAATTAATAGGACAGGACCAATCAGGCTTCATACCATCAAGACAAACATTTGATAACACCCGCAGAATCTGTCAGCTAATAGAGAAAACATGAATAACCCAAAAACCAGCAATACCTGTGTCATTAGATGCAGAAAAATCAATGAACTGGGTCGAATGGACTATGGTTTTCCATACAATGAAACACATGGGGGTGGGTACAAAATACCTTAGCATGGTTCGGGCCAACTATGCGTCACCAACAATTCGCATAACCCTAAATGGAATAGTGACAGGGAAAGTAACTTTAGAAAGGGGTACTAAACAAGGCTACCCACTATCCCCGCTGCTATATGCCATTTACCTAGAACCTCTACTGATTAGGATGCGAGAAATGGATCAGCTGTCGGGAATAGAAATGGTGGGAGAAACACATAAAACAATAGCATTCGTAGACAATATGTTAGTAGCCCTGTTGGATCCAGCACGCTCGCTTCCAGTACTAATGAAAGATTTGGGGGGATAGCAGGATTAAAAAGAAATAAACAGAAATCCGAAAATGCTGAACCTATCGGTGGACCCTGAGGTAATGGATAGTCTAGGATCGAAAATAAAATTGAAGGAGGCAGAAAAAGGCATAGCTTACCTGGGCATAACCCTCACAAAAAAGATAGAACAAATGTAGGGGGCGAACTACCCGCAATTGTTGGACAAAATTAGAATCAATCTAATGAAATGAAACCTTCTAACAATAACATGGTGGGAGAGAACGACAACAGTAAAAATGGTTCTATTACTTCCAGGCACTACCCATTAAGGTCGCCAAAACAGTCTTTCCATCTCTGAATAAGGCCATCTTGTTTTACATATGGAAAAGAAGAACCCCCAGGGTAGCAATGCTCACACTCACAGCCCCAAAGAACAAGGGGGGGGCTTGCATTCCTGCATTTTTACAGATACTACAAGTGAACTACGAGTGATGAGGGAATGATTAATGGGAGACCAATACAAAATATGGGTACGGCAGGATAGGGCGGTATCAGGATCCTCCCTCCCCGGGCTCTTATGGTTGGAAAAAAGAAGGCATTATAAGGCATAATATTAGGATCAGCGAGATACTAGGGGTAGGGGTGGAGACATGGGACAAGGCAACAGAAAGGGGGGCACTAATGGTGAAATCATCTCCATTTCACCCAATGTTCGGAAACCCGGAATTTAAACCCGGGATGGAAACGGGCATTCAGGAAGTGGGAAAAGGTAGGCTGCCAAAAGGTAAGGGACATGTATCAGGGACAGGCATTTCGATCTTTCAAAGACTGCATTCAGGATATTGCCCTGACTGAGGGGGATCGATTTAAATATAATCAGCTGAAACATTGGCTAAGCACCCTAGCAATCAAGGTGGCTGCCACAAGACAATTGACACCCTTCGACCAATATATAACTACCCACACAGGTTCAAAAAGCCTGCTATCTAATCTGTATAAACACAACGATCAAGAGGAGCAAGTTCAGTGGGACTATATGAGGAAATGGGGGAAAACTTTGGGAGAGACCATTCCAAGAAAACAGTGGAAATATTTGTGGGGAATAATCCCCAAGCTAACTTGCTCTATCCAACTTGGGAAATGTGGATCAAAATACTCCTTCAATGGCACTACATGTTAAGGTGAGTATCACAAGAGTGTTGCGTACCTGTTTGCTTGGTTGCTGATCTTGACGTGGCAGCCAGACTGACAACTATTACCTGATGAGCATGTGATGCGAGGTACCAGCCTCTCCACCACCCAAGATAGGTACTGGGTGGAAGATGGACCGACTCCCAACGTCACGGGATGCTCTCTCCTGATTTGCGTGACGTCGGGACAGTGCAAGCACTGACAGGAGAGGCAGAAGTTCAAAAGTCCTTTAGTCTGATGAATCTTGCCAAAGGGTGGTATCCAGAAGAGCCAGTCCCTGAAGTGATGAAGCTGATGCAGAGATCGACCGAAGATCCAGTTCAGACCAGAGGAGATCGACGAGGAGAAGACTGAGGCTGACTCAAAACTGTCCACAGGAATGCAAGGATCTTGCAGGCAATTGGTAGCAGATGAAGAAAGGACAAGCCAGACAGAGGCAACAACTGATAGTCCAAAAGAGTCCGAACCAGAGCTGGAGTAGGCTCAAGCAGGAGGAAGGGGAACTGACCCAGGAATGGGGGACACCCCGGTAATAGGAAAAGAACCACCAGACAGGAATGGGAACCCAGAGGGAAGCCCAGGAACAGGAAAGGGAAGCCTCCAGCCAGGCAAGGTCAAGAAAAGCAGGAGGCCCGGAGGACCCACGAGAGAGGGAGAGCAAGACTAGGCAGGAGCAACCAGGGACCAGGGCAGCTGACAGGAACAAAAGAGGAACAGCTCAGAAGTCCAGCGAGCGGGCAACACGATCCGGAGCAAACCGCGTTGAGACGCGACTTGCTCCCGATCACCGCTCCCTTTTATGGGTCGCCATCACCCGAGAGGCTTGAGACTCAAGCCGTCTCGTTGCCGGCGCAAGCGGACCCAAATCGAGGCTTGGAATGCAAGCCTTTGCAGTAGCGAGGGCCCAATCCACGGCGCATGCGCAGAACCGTGACCGCGGTTTCCCGCGCATGCGCAGAGGAGTACCAGCATGAACCGCCGACGCGCTCCCCGTGGCGGATCCACATGCGCGAAACCGCGGGTAGATACGCCAAGAGGAGGAGGGAAAAACTGGTGCGGAGAATCCTGGTCTCCAGGTAAGTGGCGTGACACTATGCCCTCTCCCAGGAAGGCCCGGGGCCCCAGGTTTCCAAGGAAACCGACTATAGAATTCACGCACAAAGCGGGGTGCGTGCACATGCTGGTGCGGTTCCCAAGTGCGATCACAAGCCGGGTACACCTTCCAATCCACCAAAAAGTGGAGCACCCCTGTCGTTAACATAGGGCTTCAAAAGGGAGACATGAAAAACTGGGTGTACATGCCAAGAATGAGGCAGCTGGAGGCGGAAAGCCACAGAGGACAGACGCTTGGTTATCTTAAATGGGCCAAAATACCGGGGAGCCAGCTTTACAGGCAAATTGTGAAGTGGCAGGTTTCTAGAGGACAACCAAACCCTGTCCCCAACCTGAAAATCAGGTTCCTCACTCCTCCTCCTGTCAGCCTGAGATTTTATACGGTCTTTTGCCTCCTTCAAAGTCTTGCATGCCATCTCATGTTGTTTTTGAATGGTTGTTATCAGAGTATCAGCAGAAGGGACTGCACTGGGAGGCACGGGACGGAAAGGCATCAGTTTCGGATGCTGGCCTGTAGAACAGTAGAACGGACTGACTCCTGTAGAGGAATGGACAGAATTGTTGTAGGAAACCTCCGCAAGATCTAGACACGCTTTCCGGTTGGACTGAGTAGCGTTGGCAAAACAACGAAGGTACTCTTCCAGGGTCTGATTAGTTCTTTCGGTGAGGCCATTGGTTTGTGGGTGGTAACCAGAGCTCAATGCTCTGTGGATGCCAAGATGGCCACACACCTTGCTCCAAAAAGAAGAGAGGAATTGAGATCCCCCATCCGAAATGATCTTTTCTGGAAGGCCATGTAACCGATACACTTCACGCAGGAAGGCAGAAGCCATCTGGGTAGCCGTAGGTATCTTGTTGAAAGGGATGAAATGAGCATATTTAGTGAAACAGTCCACCACGACCATTATGCAGGTATATCCGTCAGGGGGAGGTAGGTCAACAATGAAATTGGTGGCAATGGTGTGCCATGGATATGGTGCTAATTCTGTCAGTAAAAGCAATCCCAAAGGCCGTCTCCTGGGAACCTTGGACTGGGCACAAACGGGGCAACTCTCCACGTACTTCTTGACCTCACCAGCCCACCCAGGCCACCAAAACTGTCGGGATACCAGTTCTTGCTTAGCTCTGACTCCTCGATGACCCCCAATTAGTGTGTCATGAAAGCCGTGCAATATGCCATCACGAATCGCCCCCTTGGGAATGTACAGCCTTTTCTGGAAAAACAGGAGGCCATCACGTTCAGATACTGATGTTCGTTGAAGCAGAGCAGTCCGTTCAGGATCTATTCGGGTGGCATCTGAAATAGACTGTAGATGAGGGGAAAACGCCAGGAAGAAATGATGGGGAGAAATCAGCAGCTGATCCAGGCTGGAAATCCCTTCCTCTTTCTCCAGGGATCGAGACAAGGCATCCGCCTTCTGGTTAGATGTACCAGAGACGTAAGTGACATGAAACACAAATGGGGAGAAAAAGAAGGCCCACCTGGCCTGGCGAGGCGTACAGCATTGTAAGGAACGTAAGTACTGCAGATTGCGATGATCAGTACGGACCTCCACAGAAAAGCGACCCCCAAGTAAAAGATGTCTCCATTCTTCAAATGTGGTTTTTATGGCCAACAGTTCTTTCTCAATAACCGCATAATTCCTCTCACTGGGGTTCAGTTTGCATGAGAAGTAGGCCACTGGATGTTCAACAGACGTCACCGGATCCCTCTGCAGAAGAACAGCCCCTACGGCAAAATCCAAAGCGTCTGCTTCCACAATGTAGGGTAATTCGTCTTGAGGGTGACACAGAATAGGGGCGGTCATGAAAGCCGACTTCAGAGTGTTGAATGCCTGTGTAGCAAGAGAATCCCACTTATAAGTAATCTTGCTGCTGGTCAACCTGGTGAGTGGCGCTGTAATTTGAGAAAAATGTGGGATAAAGCGCCTATAAAAATGAGAAAATCCCAAAAAGCGCTGTAAAGACTTTACATCATGAGGCTGTTTCCACTCTTGTATAGCTTGCACTTTCTTGGGATCCATTTCTATGCCAGTATGATTGATCACATACCCCAAGAACTCTATTCTGGGTTGATGAAAGGAGCATTTCTCTACTTTGGCAAACAAATGGTTGAGAGATAAGCGACGAAGGACCTCACGTACATGCCCTACGTGTTCCTCAAAAGATCTGGAGAAGACCAAAATGTTGTCCAAATATATCCAGACCGAAATGCTTATCAGGTCACCGAAGATGTTATCCATGAACCGCTGGAAAACAGCTGGGGCATTGCACAGACCAAAGGGCATAACCCTGTATTCATAATGCCCAAAAGGAGTCTTAAATGCAGTTTTCCATTTGTCCCCGTTCTTAATACGAACCAGATGATAGGCTCCTCGTAAGTCGAGCTTGGTGAAAATCCGGGCTGTGTGGAGGGTCTCCAGGATACTGCGAATCAATGGTAATGGATATCGGTCTTTTGTAGTTATATTGTTCAATTGCCGGTAATCAACACAGGGTCTCAAAGTTCCTTCCTTCTTCTTCACAAAAAACAAGGGGAATCCTGCAGGCGACTTAGATGGTGCTATTTATCCCTTTCTTAAGCAATCCGACAAATAGTCCTGTAACACTTGTCTCTCGTCCTGTGTTAAGGCATACAGTTTCCCATGGGGAATCTCAAAGCCTGGCAACAAATCTATGGCACAATCAAAAGAACGATGAGGAGGCAATGGTATATCTCCTGGCTCAGAGAATACATGTTCAAAATCGGCATACACTTGTGGAATCTGGGAAATGGAACAAAGACTAGCCCCCTTGCCAAGAGATTCCAAGGAAGTTGAGGAAACATGAGTTTGAGCTGGCAGACTGCACTTCTGAGAGCAAAAGGCGGAGGAAAAGGACAGAGTGTGAGTCTTCCAATTAATAACTGGATTATGATGTTGTAGCCAAGGTAACCCCAAGACCAATTTGGTAGCAGATGAAGAAAGGACAAGCCAGACAGAGGCAACAGCTGATAGTCCAAAAGAGTCTGGGACCAGAGCTGGAGTAGGCTCAGGCAGGAGGAAGGGGAACTGACCCAGGAATGGGGACACCCCGGTAACAGGAAACGAACCACCAGACAGGAATTGGAACCCAGAGGGAAGCCCAGGAACAGGAAAGGGAACCCTCCAGCCAGGCAAGGTCAGGAAAAGCAGGAGGTCCGGAGGACCCACGAGAGAGGGAGAGCAAGACTAGGCAGGAGCAACCAGGGACCAGGGCAGCTGACAGGAACAAAAGATGAACAGCTCGGAAGCCGAGCGAGCGGGCAACACGATCCGGAGCAAACCGTGTTGAGACGCGATTTGCATCCGATCGCCGCTCCCTTTTATGGGTCGCCAGCACCCGAGAGGCTTGAGACGCAAGCCGTCTCGTTGCCGGGCGCTGGCGGACCCAAAGCGAGGCTTGGAATGCAAGCCCTTGCAGTAGCGAGGGCCCAATCCACGGCGCATACGCGGAACCGTGACCGCGGTTTCCTGCGCATGCGCAGAGGAGTACCAGCACGAACCCCCAACACTCTCCCCGTGGCGGATCCCCATGCGCAAAAGCGCGGGTAGATATGCCAAGAGGAGGAGGGGAAAACTGGTGCGGAGAATCCCGGTCTCCAGGTAAGTGGCGTGACACTACACACCTGAAAGGATCCACGCTATGTTCCCCCAAGCATCAGACCAGCGCTGGAGGGGATGTAAGGCAGTGGGAGCCTGGAGGCACATATAGACGAAATGTCCAATACTACAACCATTCTGGGGGGGAGGTCAAGAGACAAATATACAAAATGTACCACGGATCAGTTGGGGGACATGATCTGGATGTGTGCAATTTGGGAACCGGGATCGAAAACTCCTACAAAAAGTCAGAAATGAGGATTGATGATCCTATTGTTAGCTGCGTGGCTGGCGATAGCACAAAAATGGAAACAACAGATAGCACCCACGGTCCAGGACGGGCTGAAAAAAGTGTGGAACTTTGTGACATTAGAATGGGTAACATATAAACTCTAACAGGAATGTGGCCCAGTGTTGACATATTTACAAAGTGACTATATGATACAATGGTGCCCACACAAGAATTCTGGACATACTATGAATCTGACACAATCAAGCTATCAAAGAGGCAAATCTCACTTCAGGCAGGGGAGGAGTGGGGGGGAGTTGGGATGTTGAAATTTCAATGTGTCCTTTGTATGGTGCAGAAAAGAAATTAATAAAAGTACCTGATAAAAAATAAATAAATATGGTTATCAGATAATTACAAGGGGGGGAACAAGAGACCATCCCAATATTTTACAATTTGGACAAGCCAACTGAGAAGGAATGAGAGTAGGATGAATAGCCATGCCACACAGTAAACAGTTCATCTATGGGCATCCCAGCCTGTGAATCACTCATCTGCCCAAATCACAACCACCGGGCTAACATATCTTCCCTGCTTGTATACGACCCTCCCACCTACAACCACATCTTCTTAGAAAGTCTGTCAGTCTCAGTTGCCAACCTTGTGGTAGAATACAAGCACAAAGACTAAAACAAAGAATCAGCGAAATGACTGAGCTCCTATGTGGCCAGCCTGCACACTAATATGGCTTGTCAAAGGGGAAACACACTCCCTCGGACACACATTAAATGCAAGTTTGTACAAAGAAAGCCTGGCGACTAAATTCCCACCTCTACCATAACCAGTGTACTGACTTGGGCCTCACTCGAGACAAAAAGAGGAAAAGAACTATTACCTTGTTGCCCACCATGCTTCTCCTGCTTTGGCTGCCCCCTCCACAGCTGGCCTCCACATCACCAAGCATGCTATGGACATGGAAGAAGATCACCCCCTGGAACTCTGGTGCCATTTCATATCATTTGTAGGATTTTGCATTTGAGAAAAAGTCCCCTTTCCTCCCTAGGGTGCTAAAAGTAACTGCCTTTCTTTCACAGTTAGCATAAAAAGTACACTAGTCTTTGTACCACAGTGTAGAAAGTGGTCTGAAGCTGTTTAATTGAACAGAAGCAATTGAGGCAATTAATGTACGTGCTTCTAAGTTTTGTTTTGTTTCAGGGTGTAGACTGAACTAAGCTAAAATCCAAGTGGTGACTTGGAATATTATGCATTTCACAGCACTGCATGTACGTCTGTCGTTTATTTAGAGATTACTTTGGCTCAGAACCCAGACAAGCGATCCTCAGTCAACATTAGTAAAATAGGATATGAACCTAAATAAATAAATCCCTCAAATGCTCGCCCACTCTTTGTCAGGGGCTGGTCTTACCGGTAGTCGTGGCCGGCGATTCTTTATGAATTGTGGCCTCCCTTCTGAAGAATCCACCATGCCACCAGATAGACTGCCAATCCGGTCACCTCCAAAGAGAGGAGCCAACCTCAATGGGAAAACCCAAGTGGAAGAAACCTGTGTAACAATGTTTCTTTCACAGTCTCTGGTCAAGGACGCTGGTAATGTGCCAAGCAGGTTTGTGATGCAGTCGGAAGATCCAGGAGAAGAACAAGAGAGTAACTCAAATGATAACACAATTCAGGAAATTCTGTGGGAGGAATATCGAAGAAGGAGTATTCAAGGTAAAGTCCAACGAAGGAAGGCGTGGGGTATGGATCCGGGAACAAAAGAAGCAAAGGCAGAGTACAGGAAGCAAGAACAAGCGAAACAGAGTGCTGAAAGCGAAGACTTACGCTAATCAGGGACGGGCATCCTCGGGGCAGTCTTCCCTAAATCGTCTCCATGAAGGTGTTCTGACACCACAAAGCCCCATAAGCAGTAATGCCCATCCTAGCGACATGGGACCATGTCAATGCCAACTTGGAATGGGCACATCGGGAAGTACCCAATGCTGCTATGCTCCAATACTTCTGCAACCGCCAGGTACCTCTGCGATTTGTAAACACACTTAGACTTTCATGTCTTGGTGGAATAAACATCATCAAGTTGATTGCCTGCCCAGTTTTCCTATTTATAGGGTTATTATGTTATTGATTCAAAGCCAATTGAAGAGCATTACTTGTATCTTTACTCTATTTTTCCAGGAATTGCCGGATGCCTGGGAGAAGCCTAGGTATGCTTGGCTTTGATGATCATGCCAAGCTTTGTCAAATATGAGGATTTATAATCAGGTAGCTTTATGTATTTATTTTATTTATTTATTTTAATATACCAAATAGCCTTTCGGCTTTGTATATACAATGATTACACAAACAATAATTATATAAGTACATACAATTCCACACAAACATTACCATCATCATCATCAGTTCATCAAACATTACATATGAGTCTTCAGTTGATATACAATACAATTGTTAAAATATTAGATTTACCTTTTAAAATATCATCATCATCATCAATTCATCAAATCATTATACATAAAACTTCAATTGATGTACAGTACAATTTATAAATACTAATTCAAACTATTAAAAATGTGAACAACTCGTAAGTAATAGGAAAGGAAACCATAAAATAGATCAGATTGCAATCGTTGCCATCCATAAACATTTCCCATAGCTTTATTGAAGTTAAGGATTTGGGGAGTCTTAGGGAATGATGGTTGCCATTACTGCATAAGGCAGTGCACTGACATAATGCTATGGTTACCTACAGGGAGGGTGTATTTGTGTAGATTTGTTTTTCTTCTGGGAACGGAGGAATATTTGGGGTCATGATGTTCCCTCTCAGGCAAGAAGACTCTACTTGAAGCTCAAGCTTGACACTTTGCGCACTTCGCCAACGGTAGAATGGAATGGGGGAACCGTGCTGCTGCCTCCTGTTGCTGTGATGGAACTTCTTTGGATGCAGTAGCCTGAATGTTTTTATTCTATTTTATCAAAGACCTGCAGGAGACCTTTTTATTGCATGTTTTCATGAATTAAGAGTTAGGATGGGGAGAGATGCATTGCATTTGATGCTTTGCCCATATGTAAGTCACCAGAGTGTGCAATAATTCATTTGTTAGGAGGAGCCTGGAAAATTGGACCAGTCTTGCTACCAGGATTTGGACAATTGCTGAGTCGAGAAATATGCCTGCAACATCACTGATGTATTGCCCGATACGTTGAATCACTACTCATCAGGGGGAAAAATGTCAATCGTATGTCAGCAGAAGTTATCTGTTCTATATTGTCGACTTATCTATAAATTAACACCAGTCTTAAATACTGTGCTAAGAGATATATAACACACCTCACTGTTCCTTAATGCGCTTGAAATATAATTGGATTAATTAGAAAGTAAAACACAATCAGAATCACTGATATATGCAAAACCTCATGGCATATCACTTCCAAAGTATATCTGAAGGGGGCTCAAGTGATCCAGGGTCCTGAAAAAAGATGGTTCTCTATTCTTTTTCGATGGGCCCCTTTTTCTGTAGCTCTCCTCCCTTCCACCTGCTACCTGCTGCTCAAAGGGTAACGCCTCTCCTTGCAGCCCCCTCTGGTGCAGTATACCCTCACGTTCTTGTGTTTTGTACCAACATGCCGCTGACTAGGGGACACCCCTGCAAACCCCAACCGCATTGCCTCTACCTTCCTCCTTGTTTCCAACGCCCTCCATACAGGGTAGACCCCCATAATCCCTGTCCTGTCTCTCAATCTCCCTCCTTGGTACCTGCGCTGACACTTTCTGTCCTGGGCCACCCCGCGGAACACCTCACATGGGCTTCGGTCTTGCGCCGTCTCAGTGTTGGAGTAAAAGTGACACCAGGGTATTTGCTTAGAGTGCCATGCCTGCAAACGTAATGTGCAAAGTGGGGCCGTTCTAAAAATATGAGAGGTTTCATGGTGCTGCGAACAATACAATGCTCAATAGTGAGGCTGCTAAAAAATGCTCCAGTGCTCTCAACTATAGAGTTCATGTCAAACCAGTTTCTCTTTGCCCCCGCCCCCAGAAAATTGTTCAGTGCCACTGTCACAGTGCCTCATAACTTTGGTACTCTAGCTTCAGCAGAACTACACTAGTTTCATAATACTCAATTTTAACATATCGTCATGCCGCTTTATTGCTCTCAGAACATCACCATACTTACTTCCCATTGATCATAGAAAACAACAATGCTAGACTAATATTGTTCACACGCCAGATTCACATTGCATCTAGAAAATGCCCCTGCCACTTTCACAGCCTAGCACTAGTTTCATATTGCCTCCTTAAAATTGCCATGACATTTCGACATTGGCCCCAAATAACAGAGCCATACTAATTTCATATTGCTTCCAAAATATGGCCATGCCCATTTCTCATTGACCCCAGAAAATTGTCCCATTGCCTTTCAGATTGACAGCACAAAATTAACATGGCAGTATAACATTGGCCTCATACAATTATCACATGTTGTCAGTTCTGCATGTGGCAGGCTGAGTGATGGGACTGTGAGTGGCATCACCTACTCTCTTATGTGGTGGATGGTGAAGGTAAACAGAAGCTCCCCCGAGGCTCCCAGGTTTACCACCAGCCTCAGAGAAGTCACCCATCGCTAACGCCTAGGGGCCCCAAGAGCCCTTTAAGGGATTGGGCCCCAGAATAAGGAATACCCAAGAGTCTGGTTGAACTGAATCGCCTAGTGTGGATAGAATGGATGCCCACCTTGCTATTGAGACAACATCTAGGAAAACCATCTAATAACCTTCTCACCAATAGAATCTTTACTATCATTGAGAAATGGAAGCTCAATAATAATCTGGCCTTCAACAAAAGCAAGACAGAGCTCATGATAGTGGGGAGCTCTGCCGCTTTAAAAAAAACTAGACAGTAACTGTGGCCTGTTCAGACTTGGAACTGACTTAATTGCCCTGGTACGCAAACTTAAAATTCTAGGAGTTACGCTTGATCAATCGTTAACAATGTTTCAAGCATAATAGCGGCCTCTGCTTACTACATTAAACTTTTATACCATCTTAAACCACTTATAACCCAAGCGAGTGCAGAGATCATCGCCAGAGCCATTATTGGCACCAAGATAGATTACTGCGGTAGTCTACTGGCGGGAATCAGTAAACATGAATTACACAGGCTCCAAATAATTCAAAATAGAACGGTTAGAGTAGTTCTGGGTCTCACTGGAAGAGTCCATGTTACGAGTGCCAGGCGCTCTCTTCACTGGCTCCCAATTGAAGCATGTGCAGCATTTAGGCTCCTTGCCATTACCTTCAAGTTTAGGCTAGGCACCATGCCTGCCTATTTGCAGGACTCTATCATTGATAAACCGATTGGTAGGGATCTCAGGTCTAATGGACAAAACTTGCTCTTTCAGCCAAGATGTAGAACTGTCAAAGCCGAGAAATTAGCTTTCTTTTCATTGGCTACCAAACTTTGGAACAACTTACGAAAAAGAGCTAAGACTACAGAGTACCTTACCTGCTTTTAAGAAAGCGCTAAAAAGTCATCTTTTCGGATAACTCAACACCCACCCTGTCCATTCTCTTCCCCTCTAAATGTTAAGTGTATTTCCTATTGTTAGCGCCTTTATGCCTGAGGGTCCACAGTACGCTCTACAAATGCCGTAAAGTAAAGTAAAAAGAGCCCATAACCCCTGAAGTGAGTGGCGTTTGTCCCATGCAACCACTAGCCCTCCTGGCTCATTACCTAGATGTTCAAGAAAGTGCCCCAACCCTGACCTGTTCTTCCGACCTGCAGAACACATATGTCCAACCCCAACCTGTGATATCCCTATCCCTCCCAGGCTGGATCAGCCCCCCCGCCCCAACTCCTGTTATGCAAGGACAGATACGACCAGCAGAAATTACACCCCATAACAGATCTTCTTCGAGAACTTGGTGCAAAGGAATGCCTGCTGATACATGTCAATAAAACTGGTGCCTGCACCAAAGATTTGAACTGGCAGAATATAGTAGCAGGATCCATCTGAGAGGAACCGGATGTGCGGTCATCCAGCCAAAGCTACCGACGCCTTTAGCAACCCCGACCCGTAACTCCTACACTTCACTCTATTGAACGTACACCAGATGACTAGCCCTTCTTTTTTCTCAGATCTATCAGTCTGGGCTCTGCAAAATGTTGCTTTACTCTGAACTATGTCCACTTGTTTTATGTTTGTTGTAATATTAGTAACCTGAGAGCACTTGAAGTTATATAACTCATAATGCCTTACCAGAAGAGTCACCCCCACTATGTAAGCCAACTGTAAGCTTAAATCTCATATACTGACTGTAACTAAGCAGGCTTGGCCCTATAATCTTAACTTAGGGTTCATATTTCTTGTATTTTTTATATTTGTTTTTGGTTAGTTGATAAAATCAACTTTTCAAATCTTTAACATTCACATTATATAAAGAAAAAAAATGGATCACAATATATAAAAGGTTTGAACAAAACCGATGAATTATATTACATAAAATGAAATTCAATTAATTTGATAAGCACCATTTGAAGTAACGAGACCTCTTCATTTGCCACAAAAGACACTGAACCATGTGATTATACATAGCTCCTTCCAACTCATGCATGATGTGTTGCCCTGTATAAACATTTGCAATCAAGATTTATATTTCCTGAAGAATTTTTTAAGACTTGCCTTTTCCAGACTCAAAGTCAGGCACTGTTACTTCGAGGAAGTGTACTATGGCGACTTTTACGGCCAGACTTGGCCTCGAAAAGATTAACTGCCAAATGACTGCCTCATCTAAATCACTATGCAAATTGAAACCATGTTGAAAGAACCTGTGGCAAAGCGAGCTCAAACCGGGACATGAAACTATCTAATGTTGTAGAGATTCTCTTTGTTGTTCGTTTAGACAGTAGCGACAGAAATTTTGGTTTGGCAGAATTTGGTTTCTCTTATATAACACTTCTCGTGTGTGCCATAGGTTCAACCTGAATCGCATGTATTGGCTTCGAATATGAGGCGAATGGCATTTAATTAGATATTCTACCATAACTCTAGACCTTTTTGTCCCAAAGAATGAGACATCAAAATTTTTTAAAGGTTCCACAAGCAGCCAAGTTATTTATCCAATCGTCTTTAAAGTTTTACTTTTGGCTCGCTCAGGATTGGTAGTTAACAACTCAATGCTTATAGAAGCATTGGCCATGGAACAAAATAGGAATTTACACCACTTATTGGAAAAACCACTTGTAGTTGACAAAAGATGATGCGCTACTATACTCATTATATTAGGTATGTTTAATCCCAGTAAACACTTACACAACAGAGCACACATTTTCCATAATGCTTGCGAATACAAAGACAATGAGCCTAACTCAAAACGTATCATTGGCAACGGGGAGCAGTTGGGTAAATGCAAGACCTGTTTCCAAAATGTGGACTCCACTTTGTCCCAGTATTCTCGATGTCTTGGACATCCTCCTGCCTCCAGCCCATATAATAGTATAGGCACTACTTTCATTTGACAAAAAGATAGTATGTGTTTAAATGAGAATTTACCGAATCTGAATACAAGTAATTTGGCCTGTGAAGTGAGAGCTTGTAATTTGCATTTCAATTCCCCCTTCTGCAGTGTTGGAGTATTGAAATTTGTAAAGTTGACACCTAGATATTTATATTGATCAACCATCAGCAATACCTTTTCTTGCATTGACCATGAATAGCTATTTTTCCTACGCTTAGGAGTGGTATTAAAAACTACTATTTGCGATTTACTTGTATTTATTATCAGATTGTTTTCTTTAGTATAATCATCAAGTTTATGTAACATATTTTGTAAACCACATGGAGTTTGAGATAACAAAACTAGGTCATCTGCGTACAGTAGATATCTGATTTTATGGTTTCCCAATTTTGGAGGATCACCAAGGGTGTTGGCAAAGATCTCTCTCATGTCAAGTATAACAAAATTGAATAAGCATGATGCCAACGTACACCCCTGTTTTAGCCCTCTCTTGATAACAATTGGTGTCAAGAGGGTGCCCTCAAAAGTCAAACGTACCTGCATTGTCATTTTTGAATGAAGTAGCATGAGTAGTGTTAATAGAGAGTTCAGGCAATTATGTTTTTTAAGTTTGTTATAGAGCAGTACGCGATCAATTGAATTGAACGCTGCCCGAAAGTCAATTAATGCTAAATAAAGTGAATGACCTCGGGCAGCGCATCACATTTTAATCATATTTAAACATAAGTTATTTGGATCTGTCCCCAAGCCAAAAACAAAACCAGATTGATAAGGATCTCTTAGCTGTTGTTGCGTGTCCATAGATTCAATTCCTTTAGGAGCAGTCTATCAAAAATGTTACTTGGAACGTCCAAGAGCGAGATGGGTCGATAACTACTTGGAACTTGCCGATCACCCTTCTTATGAATTGGTACAGGGATTGAATGAGTCCAGGTTTACGGTAGTGCTTGTGCAGCATTTTGCTAGAAATATGGTATGCAATACGGATGCCCATAAGTCTGGATGATATATTAGAGTGTAGTTTGACAGGCCATCTGGTCCTGACACTTTCGAATTGGATGCAGTTTTGATGAGTAATAATATATCTTCATGCTCAAAAGTGAGATGAAAGTGGGGTTCCAATTCCAGAGTTTCCAAACTTTGCTGCCTTGGGACACAGAGTATTAGTCGGTGAAGTATTGTATCCAGGTCTGTTCAGTGACCGCATTAGACTGTAGTGCGATCTGTGAACCCCCAGAAACTTGGTTAATAATATTCCACATTTTGGCAGTGTTCTCTGTTGCCAAAGTACTCAACATGATAGCAGCATCATTCTGGTACATCTGTGAATGATAGTTTTTTACCCAATTTACATACTTGGTTTTGATTTTTCCTGAGAGAAAGATCTTAGGGTCGTGTTGATGCTTAGAGACCTGTCTCAATTCAGCACGATATAAAGCTTTTCTTATTTTTACCACCTGATTGTAACTATGTCGATGTTTTGATTTATTTAGAATATTTGTTATTGGGTGCTGAAATAATTGCATTGTGTTGCTATACTCAATGCCTAAATAACTTACAGCACTAAGATTGTGCTTGGGCGAGTTTGCCAGATATTGATTGAAGTGTTGCAATGCATCCTCCGACCATCAGAGTCGATTCAGCCCAGGATTGACAAGTAAACAGCCATCTCGATGGACTTCCCCACCAGTAGGGCTTTGATCCCCATGCCACCATTTCACTGACAAGATGTTATGATCACTTTGTTTAGAGTCAATGACCATGAAACTCTTCACCTGGGACAATAAGGTGTTATTCACATGGGTATAGTCAATTACTGAATCCCTGTAACCACTGTGCCAGGTTGCCCATGGAGGTATATCCTCTTTAAACATGCCGTTCTACATGTATGAATTGTGAGACTTAGTGAACATGTTCCAACAGCATGCTCTTCCCCCATGGGGTGAATTGTTTGTGTCCAAGGCATTGATGTTCAAATCCCCAGCTATTATTAGATGGGACACCATATTATCAAGGGCAACCATATCCAATAGAGTTATTAGATCCTCAAAGAACACACTGTCTACTATAGCAACGGGGTTCCAATATACATTGAGTAAGGCATAACCAATCTTCTGAATCATGACCTTTACCAACAACATATGATTATTTGGACATGCCCATAATTCAGATGATGTTCCCTTTAGGATTTTAATGGCAGTTAACAGGCCAGAAGATGGTCTTCCACAGGAGGGTGTGGGATGTCTTAACCCACTGGTCCAAGCCCTGCAACATTACTGTGCATTGCTGGCAGCAGAAACCTCAGAAATGGCCAGTGGGAAGGATTCTGCTTGCTAAAAATCACCCAAAATTGCGCAGTGAAAATCTGAAAAATAGGCCGCCATCCACTTTTGCCTATCTTGGTGAGTACAGGAGACCACTGCCAAAACCCATCATTTGGCTGCCCACAGAGCAAAATCATTGCAAAAGAAACAGAGCTGTTTTAAAAATCTGTTTTTATTTGTTGTCAAATTTGCAAAAATCATGGCTCACAAACGAGCCAAAAAGATCCAACCTCCTTATTGGGTGGTCAACATCATTCTCCTTCAAGAATCTACATAAATATAAGGTCCACAGAAGTATATGTTATCTGAACAAAGTCCACTTTTGGGGATTACTTGCTGGAAGAAATCTGTCAAAAATGGGTGGGATACCGTTACTCACCTCTATCAGAAGCCGGCGATTTAAAACCATCTTGTGTAAAGTTGTACATTGAGCTCAAACTAGGCCAAACAAAGACTTGCTATCAGAAGCCTAAGAGGTGGAAACTATATTCTGAAAAGGCTTGAAGTAAGAAATTGTTTGATGCATGTGTATCAGCGAGCCCGTTTGGGTGGTCGCTCCTTTTCGGTGCTTGCCCCTACTTTATGGAATGGACTAATTGAGAGGTATCTACCATTTTACAGGACGCTTAAAACTTATCTTTTCGAACTGTTCCTTTTTTGAATTTCTAGTCTTTTCCCCCGCTTGTGGTTAGCGCCTAGACACCTATGCGCCGCAGTGTGCTTTATACGTTTTGTTACATTACATTACATTACATAGGGAGGTCTGGTGTAATATCATACCAACTTGTAATTGTGATCAACGACCCAAGGTTGAAGACTGTGAGCGAAAGTATACTGGACTAACAGAAGTCAGAACCCAAGTGAAGAGAGGGACGGGTTGACAGACATCAGTCCTTCAGCCAGCTGGAATTGCTCATTCTTAGCTTTTTTGACTAGCCCACACTCTTAATTTCAGTGAACACTAAAACCTTACATATACTTTTGTTGTAAAGTAAACCTCTTTAAGCTATACATTCTGAATCCTGGTTTGCCTGTTGATCCCATGGCTGTGAAGCCCACTAATCCCAGAAAGTGAATATGCCAGTTTCACATTGACCCAAGAAAGTACCCCTTTACCAGGCATGTAATATTAGGCATCGCAGGTGTGTAGATTGTACTATAACATCATTGTCTGGCAGTCCTTGGTTGAGAAAATGTGGTTTGGATTTTAAGCAGGGCTTTACTTGCAGCCACAATAGGGTGGTATTTAAAAATAGGGCAAAAGATCTAGATCCTGCTGCTGCGCTGAAGCGGGTCAGCAATTTATCCTCATTGAAATATTCTGCAGCCTTATTATGGCATGAAAGTGCCATAATACGCTTCAGGTCCCCCGAGCAGACCAGTATCATTCTTATGGTTAGACTGAATGTCTCACCACTCAAGGGCTGAATGGGTTGGCTTGCAAGCACCAAGGCATGTGCTTGGCAGCTAGTTCTGAAGAAGACTTTTCCATTTTATGCTGATTTGAAATATTCTCTCTGATTTTCGGTGGCGCTGGCTTAGGAGATATTTTATCTATTGTAATGTTTGGGACACCAAGAAGCTATGTTTCTCCTAATGAATTGGACTGTTATTAATTAGTTATCAGATGTATGTAGTTATGTAAAATCAGCTTTTACAAATTATGGTAGACAGTTTTAGATCATGATGATGTTTTATCTACGTGTTTTATAATTGAGGGGTAGGGAGGCTGTGCCATTCTTTTTGTGTTTTCATATATTGTATGTTTTATCATTTGATTTGTTAATGGCTGTGGCTGAAAAAAAAATGATTTTTTACTTGGCTCCCCCACACACTGCTATATGCGATGCATGTGTTAGTGTCAGAGCCATGCTGAATAGTTCTCCCCTGCCTTGTACCTATGCTCAGCACAGGTGAGAGTTTCAGGAAGCAGAGCAAGGGCCATTGTTGATATTTGCATTCACTGGAAATGCAAACAAGGTAAATTGCTCAGTGCAGTGACATCCTCTGGCAGAACCCAGAAAGAGACCTCCCCAGTTACTTCATGTTTTTAATTAGGGTTGGCCTTCTCCTGCCCTTGACTTCATGGTTGCCTCTGATCTCCTGTAGACTGCCTAGCATGTCGGTGCTGCACTGCCCAAGTAGGTGGCACTAGACTGATATGCAAATGGGTATTTCTCCTCTGTAAAAGGTAGAGTGAGCTAAAACGTGGTTGTAGACCCTCCAGAGGGCTACCTTCCCAGAGAACAGGTTATTTGGCCGTGTTCCTTCCCGGTAGTGGGGCTCCCAGACCTCTCTGGTTGAAATTTTTGGAACTTGGGGTTTCACCCTAAGTTAGCCAGGGTAAAACAGACGTGGACCCCTTGTTCACTGTGCTTAGAGAGTCACAGCCTCACTTCACTGATGTGGCACAACTAGGCCGAAACACTTGTCTGAGGTTGCTGTTGGTACTCTTGCTTAGAGGAGAATTGCTTAGCATTTCGGTGCTGTACTGCCCAAGTGGGTGGGACCAGACTGATATGTAAATGGTATTTTTTTCTTCTGTGAAAGGTACAGTGAGCTAAAAACGCGGTTGTAGACCCTGCTGAGTGGGCACCTTCCCAGAGAACAGGTTATTTGGCCATGTTTATTTTCGGTAGAGGGGCTCCCAGACCTCTTTATTTGAATTTTGTAATTGTGGTTAGCCTTCTCTGGCCCCTAATTTAATGGTTGCCTCTATTCTCCTGTAGAAGCTTATTTTACCCAGGAATGCTGGTGTGGGGTGTGTCCTGGGATCAAGGAAGACAATTTTCTAGCTCATAACTCAAGCAGAGATCAACCTCCGTACCAGTAAAGAATCGGTAGTGATGTAGTATGACCAGAAAGCAATTCTCCTAGGTTAGCAGGAAGGCCAGAAGGTGGAAATAATTGATCCTGCCAAATTGGTAGCTTTGAATGATCAGTGGACTGGTCCTCACTTTATGGATGTGTATGTGATTGAGATTGGGGCCTTTTTAGAAGAACCCATAAGTTGTTTCATGTCAAGTGTCAAGGATGGCACTCTGTCAAGAGTGGCACCGGGCACCCAGGTAGGTTTTGAGTGGCTGTGCTGATGTAAGGTGACAGATAAGCACACACAGCAGGAAGCTCAACAAGAAAGAAGAATAGGTAACAGAAGCTGTGAACAAAAAGGGGCAGGGAATACAAAGGTACAAACAAACTGGATTCCCTTTTGGGGTGTATGCAGAAATGGGAAAGAGTGTTCCACAGACCTTTGGTACTCCACCCTTCTGCACAGATTGCTATTACAGGAGCCCACTCTGTATGCTCATGGCTGGGAACAACAGCTGTGGGTGTCTGTACAGAAACAGTAAAACTGAAATGGATAACCTAAGGGAGGACAAAAGACTCAAGGAAGAGAAGGACAGGAATCAAGAACAGGGGGGTGCAAACAAGGAAGAGAGTAAGGGAGCAGTGGCCAGGAATCAGGGGGGCTGTAAACAAGGAGGCAGGGCTGGAGTAACGGATGGCACAAGGTGCAGGCAAACTGTTGAGGACTGCAGAGGAATGTAGTAGGCTGCAAGCCAGGGAGTCCAGGGGAGCAGGACAGAGAGCTGCAGGAGGCTGAGGCAAACTGTAGTGGACTGCAGACGACTGTAGTAGGCTGCAAGGCAGGGAACCCAGATGAGCAGAGCAGCAAGGAGTGAGCCCAGAGGAGCAGGGCAGAGAGGTGCAGTAGGCTGAGGCAAACTGTAGTGGACTGCAGAGGACTGTAGTAGGCTGCAAGGCAGGGAGTCCAGGGGAGCAGGACAGAGAGCTGCAGTAGGCTGAGGCAAACTGTAGTGGACTGCAGAGGACTGTAGTAGGCTGCAAGGCAGGGGGCCCAGAGGAGCAGGGCAGCAAGGAATGAGCCCAGAGGAGCAGGGCAGCGAGGCAGGGAGCCCAGAGGACCAGGGCTGAAGGCAGAGGAGTGTAGCAGGCTGCAAGGCAGGGAGCCCAGAGGATCTGGGCGGCTAGGCACTGGATCAGAAGCAGGAAAATATGGCAACAGGAACAGCGTGCAAATCGTGGCTCAAGGCAAAAAAGGGGGCTGTAAGGACTCTTGATGCAAGAGACTGAGCTCCTGCAGGCAGCTGCTTAAATACAGCCCTGCCCTGTACTGAGGCAGGCTAATTGGCAGCACCTGGAGCAGCCCACCTGAGGGCAATCTGCCTCCTCCCTCTCTGGTCCTGAGAAGGTGGAAGCAGCACTGATCGCTCGGGCTTCTGGGGATTGTGGTTCCAATACTGATGAATGGGAATAGCCAGGAATTGATAGCTGTAGCAAGGTGCATTATGGTACATGTAGTTAGCTGAATAAAATAAGAAAGTACCAAAGTTGTGCAAATGGAAATTAAGGACCAAAGTGTGAATAGGGGTTTTTCAAAGAGTATTATGAAGATAAATGAGCTCCAAATAGTCCATGATGGTTGCCAATGTGTGCGCCAGTGGCACAGGCATGACATCAAGAACCTCAATTTTGGAGACATGGTCCTGCTTCCTGTTGCAATTGTAGAGAAAGAGGAGGAAGGTGAGCCCATTTTAGCCTACATCAAAGAACTCATTTTGATGGCACTGTGGAGGAAGTGCAACTTTCTACCAAAATCATTACACAGGCAGTATCACCCTTTTCTTCCTAACTAGGCTTGGCAGCATGGTGTACCAACCATAGTGACATTTGTGACAAGACCAATGTAAACTCATAGAATTATCTGACATCATATAAGGTATCAAGAAAAGACACCAATTAGAGAATACCAATGAGTGAAACATGCCCCAGATCAGACAGGCAATCAGGACTCATCAAGCCAGCACTCATCAAGAGCGTGCACTCAGAAATCAATTACGTATACATATTATTAACAGCGTTGTGAAAAATAAGAAAGTTACTATAGATATATTGAAAGGTAATTGGGTTTAGCACTCAAGCTTTCTTTTCCGATCACACTGAAACTGTGCAAGCAATACTGACAAATGACAAGAAATAGCCGATGTGATGGCAGCAGTGTCCCTGTGTTCTGGTGATCACTCAGAAACATGAAAGATTGTAACAACAAAGGGTGGAGAACATGACAAATTGCAACAGTAGACAAAGTGCAAAGTGGGTATAGCATGCAGTGCGACAGAAGGGCACTATAGCAACAAAATAGGTACAGTCAAGCAAATAAAAGCGCAGAGGACACCAATGAGGATGGAACAGAAACTGGAGAAGGTAATAATCTTCAAGCGAAGGAAGCGCAAGAAACAGGGGTTCACTTCATGACTGCCTTATGTCAGAAACAAGGTGTACACAACAAAGAGGTGCTGGATCAGGAAAAAGGGCTCACTGAAAACAGCATTAGGCTAAAAACAAGAAGTGCTAAAAATTGCTAGCATAAGAAGCAAGAAAACATATAAGAGTGTAGCAAACTCAAAATGCAGGAAATCCGAAATAATCCAGAACCTGAAAACAAAAACTGGTAAGAGGTGGGCCAATCACAAAAAGAACACTACATCAATGACCATGCTGGAATGAAGATTACAGAGTCTTTTAAAGCTTACTGTAACCCTCGTGTTCTGGTGGTCTAAGCTCTACTTGTTAGGTGTAGCATGAGATTGATTAGGGGTTATCCCACCTGAGTACCTTTGGTTGGCCTAACTGCTCCCCACTCATAAAATTGAGTGCAAATGTGTCTCATAGTGCCTTATCCAGTCTTCTATGCCTATAGGGCCTCAGGCCACCCTCTGGGCTGGACAGAGACCATCCTGAAAGGGGAACAGGTAAAAGGACTCTGACACCCATATGTACAACAGTCTGTATACACTCATTATATGAATAAGGAGCCTTCAAAATAAAGAGGATGCATGTATTTAAAAATGATTGGCTGATATATTCTTTATAACCTTCTAATTAATCCTTGCACACAATTTTAAAGAAATCACAATCTTTGGGAAAGATCTGGTAATTACAGCAAACTTAGATGGGAAACTTGCTTCCAAAATGAGGATGGCGGGTGGGCTTCATATCTCATGTGAGATAGGTATTTTCTCCTCTGTGTGGAATCCCACTAACTGATTGTATGGGGCAGACTCAGACACAATGCAATCAATGTGTGTTTCGGATGGACGGGCCTTGAGAAAGTCAGTGGTGCCCTGAGGCATACAGCACTCCTGGGAAGAAATGAAGCGGGTAGGCGCTAGGAGAAAAACCCAGTTTGAGCTTAGATGAATGTGGTCCTCTGGGGAGACCTAAAGTGGACCAGTCCAAGGTAAAAGCAAATGAAGGAGCTCAATAGTTTTTTTCTTTACAAGTCATCTACCCAGTTGTAGGTCCCTGGCCCTGTTCGCTCTAAGCTTTGCGCAGATGCACTTTCCCAGCTTCCCTCTGGGTACCGCTCAGAAGAGTTTTAGCAGCGCACACAGACAATTCCCACCTTCTCAAAAATTAATAAGACAAGCCCTAGAGCAGTTACCTGACATTTGCTTTCTCTCTTAATAAAGCTAAACCATACAAACAAGCCTCGATGTTCTGGTCTAGCCTATTTACATTACAAACGAATATGAAAATCTGGCTTCATGAACAGAGGACCAAACTAAAATATGCCTGCACATGTTAACCAAATAACCTTCCCTTTCCACCCATGACTCTTATACTTGACTCTACCACACTTATACCTTATGACTAACTTCCACCACAGGGCCACATTTTAGCTTTCACCTGACCGCCTTAAATCTGCCTACCATTGCTCTGCGAAAGGTTACCAGACGTATGCCAATGTTCACTTGTTTTTTGTTTGTTGTAATATGAATAACGTTCAAGCACCAGAATGTATGTTACTCATGGTGTCTTAGCAAAAGTGTCACCCACACTATAACCCAACTGTCATCTCTAATATCGGATACTGACTGAGTAAGCAGGCTACTTGGATGTGTAACCTCAGCATATGTTTCTTACTCTTTTTACATATGTCACACAGGCACTGTGAAATGGACCCTTAAAAGTTAATGCATTATTAAATTAAAATATGAATTTGCCCTCTTAGGATTTTGAGGAGGCATATGCCATCCTCTAACTTGCCTACTTTAGCATTACTAACATTACCGTATAAGTGGAGAGCAACATTGCAATAACATTTACTTGGCCTGCAAGGGACTATGGGCATGGAATATGTCTGGTACTTCTCATATATTGTATTAGGGCAACAGATATTCAGACAGCTACAATGCTTTCTACCCAATCTGCATACTTTTCAGGTTTCAGAGTCCCATTGGGCATATACCATATCAAATGCAAAGGTAACTCTTTGCTATACAAAATGGTTCCACTGAGCACTTGTAAAATCCTACCTAACAATAATAGGGCGGGTGATGTTGCAAACAGTCTTGTTTTTACTACAAAATAATTGTGTGCATGAGATTCATTACATTTTCTGAAACTGGTCATATCCTCATGAAGAGGCTTTACATATTTTTTCTTGCATTTTACTGCTACAATCCCTCACTTTTTGCATAGTCCTCTCAACTAGTATTGGAGGCTAGCACAGGAACCGAGGGGAGAGAAGGGGAGGGGGCTGCAGCGACGGGCACAGGAGAACGATCCTTGGAATGAAGAGCAAATCAGCAACTTTCAAAAACCAGGGCAGCCGTTTCAGCAGTACAGTACAGTGCAGTGCAATGAAAGCCATGTGCTGTGTATTTGCACTAGGGGATATAAAAACTCTAATAAGAGTCTCGGAAATGTCCCCTTCTGTGTCTATCTATGCTCAGATACTGAGGGCTTTCCAATATAATCATGTGCTCTGTGTTTAGTGGCTCTAGCATCCCCAAGCATCCTGCTTAACTGATAAAAGTGAATTATAGAAGAGGGGCCCCTAGTTGCAGAAGAATGCACTCCAACTGCTGTCTGAGAATTTCTGCTATGAACTTAAAAAGGCGAACCCATGTGATTTTCTTTAAAGGGGATCCATAAGAATCCTCAGTGAGACTCTTGTTGAATTGAAGCAGTGGTGAGGAAGGGTGAGCAAAACCACAAGCTGTATTGTGTGCCCAGTCATTTCACTTTGTCAGGGCAGCAAGCAAAGCTCTGATAGGATTTCATTCCCTACTAGGAATCAAATGATTTTTAAGGGAGTAAAAAGTAATTACATTTGCCTATAGGGATACTTTATGCTTATTCAAAGATGTTCTTTCCCCTTAAATTTACTCTTGAGATTAGGCTGCAGCATTATTAGAGCTTCTTCCTATTTCACTGCTCTGCCAGCCATGGTTTCAAAAATATCAGTGGAACTTTGTGGGGAGACTCAGGGAGTAGGCTCCTATGTGTTTGTTGTTTCCCACTTTTTGTTGAGCTTATTTTTAATCCCTATTTGTTTTGTTGAGCACATTTTCTTTTAAGGAGAGTTAAAATAGGTGGTATGTATGCCTAGCAGTTAGGCAGGTTTTTGAGTAAATGTTGTCATTTCTCTCTTCACAAGACAATGTAATGTTGATGAAGCAGCGCCACAAGAGTTTGCCAGGTAGAATAACGACAAAGGAGTGTGCCAGAAAACATGCCGATAGGCTTTCTTGTGTCACTTTAATTAAGTAATTGGGCCATGAGACATGCCTCTCATAAATTGGGCAGGATTATAATTGCATCAGAATAACTACACCACAGAGTATGATAATCAGAATTGTGGTGGCTCTGCTTCATCAACATTACATTGTCCATAAAAGAATACAAGCTTCATAAATAATGTTCATATACTCATAAAAAAGATAGAGAACCTAAAACTCAAATGATCATGTCTGAAGTTTTGAAGGTCGGTGGATTGGCAGACATCCCATGCCTCGAATTACTGGGGACTTATGTTGTTTTGTTCTTTACGTATTGACATATGGGTGTTTACATGTCAGTATTTTCATACGGCTGTGCCGACCACGATGGCGGTTTTTGGGTATTCAATCATAATATTTCTTTTGATTCAGCACAACGGACTCCACTTACTTCATTCTTGTTCGGCAGCTGACAACAATAAGCTTCATTATTTAGGAGGTCTGCAGGGCTTGTACGGTGACTTGGGAGGTGTATTCTAATGACACCTGACGTTACGTGCTGGTCACATGTTTGCGTGAACACGTATATTAGCCGGAATCGTTCAGCCCCACCTTTGTACATGTCGGCTGATTTAATGTTCACGGCTACCCACGTCGAATGATTGAGAGCTATACAGGTAAGAGGGGCTGCGGTCTGTTCCTGTTCACGGTTTTCTTGGCATTAGAGGGACACGGGTATGATTTCACCGTACTCTTGGTTTCGGTCCGAGGACCGCAATTACGAAGATGTTGATATAAGGGGGTAATTGCTGTTTCTTTTATTCCCCGTATCGGACATGTGTCTGTTAATCGGCATGATCTTCCTTTCTCGGTTGGGTGGGGAATGACTAGATATCTTGTGCTAATTAATTATTTATGAATTATTTATGAATCTAGCACTTTTACAGTGAAGATTCAGTGGTTAATTAGCTCCCGCCTTTTCTTTATTCCTGTTACAGTATTGTTAATCCTTACGGTCACGACCTATACAGAGGGTGCTACTGTCGCTTCCTTATGGGAAGAGCCTGGCTAGTTGGCAGTCTCAATCAGTGCACATACTGGATAGTGACAGACCTTTGTGATTAAGGTAAGCTTGGGTGACTCAAGCTTTTTCACATGTAAGATCGTTTTATGCTGTGGGTTATCATCATGAATGGTGAATTTATATACAGGCTTTTCCCTTACATAGTGTGCATCTGTGGGGAATTATATAGGTTTTCTTCCTTTTCAGTTCCATTATGGGTGGTAACTGATGAGTTCTTGCCTCTGTATCTACAGGTGGGCGAGAATTTGCCGTAATACAGATACAGAGTCTATGGGACTGAGCTCCTCTACTTGATTAGGGGCTTAGTGTTATTTTATTCTCCGGTGATTTTCTACCACCGAGTTTGGTTTACATCAGTATTATCACTCGACTGAAGTGATACTAGATCGATCGTGAGTATCTGGCCTGAAATGATTACATTCTTATTCTTGCTTTCCCATTTTTGATGCATGGTACACAGGATGGTCACGGTAGGTTATACCTCATTTTGAGGTATGACCGCAGTGGTTCTGGAAGTCTTGAAATGTCACGAGGTGTTGGTGATGGTGGTAATATTTTGGGTGCACTAATCAATATGGTGTTTCCTAACATGGTTTTGGATCTCGGTCCACATGTTTTTCCTAATGTTAGAGGCAGATGTAAGGTATTGATAACCTTTTTGTACGCCCCGTTTATTCATAGTACGGTGGTAGTAATGTTCAATCTAGTAACTTAAGCATTTAGCCTGATTGAAGTTGTGTTTTTATGTTTGTATTTAGGTGAGCCCTGCTGGTGTAGTACACTTGTTCTCCATTTTTCCATCCACATTCCACGCGACTCCGCTGGACCTTAGTGCCCCTGAAGAATTTCTGTCAACCAAGAATTATACAGAAAGAAACATGTCGGGTCGGGGAATGTACTGTTATTTATAAACAGTTTTTAGTGACATTTGCACGAGTCAGAATAGATCATATAAATAAGAGATTGGCTCTATTGTGCTAAATTCACGGTTCATATTTATAATGGACTAAAAATTGTAGAAATTGTATAATTGTGTTTTAGTATGCTTGTTCTTACTGATGAAATATTTGTTATGTTTGAGTGATTTGATGAATTGTTTGAGTGTGGATGCAGTATGGTTGAACTGTGGTTTGTTGTGGTTTTAGATGGGAACGATGTATCTTGTCAGTCCAAAAGATTTGATGGATTGATTAATGAATTTATTGATACTCATATCATTGTATGTTTTTATAATTATGAAAGCAGTTTTTTATAATGATCTGATCCATATATATTAATAAAAAATATTGAATTGTGTTGGAGCGTCTACAGGGTTGAATTCAATTTGCTTCTACTCAGTATTTGGTTTTTTGAAAGATGCGTTTTTCCATAGATGTTTTATTGCACTTTGAAGCTATTATGGTTATGATTCTGTAGACAGGTGTGCTGCACTGGGACTCACCACATTAACACAACAGTACTCTGACCTTCTGTGTTAATTTCTGTGTTGCTCCATCCAGGTCAGGTCACAGTACTTAGATATCCCTGGTATCCCTTGTTACTCCTGTTTTTTGAAGTTTTTCCAAACCACATCTGTTATGATAAGCAATATGCATGCAGGTGCTTTTTCAAATGGCATTAAACATGTTCTGCATTGTTTCTAAAGAGTGTCGACAAATGAATATCCACAACTAAATAGTTTGTTTATTCTGAGCATGCTTTGTATGCTTCTGCATCCATATATCTTAATTTGCATTCAAGTACTTTTACTGAACTGCCTCAGATCTTGAAATCTTGAGCTGGTTGATGATTTCCCTTTGTAATCACATATAAAACATTTCTTTTTGTAGCCTATATCTTCGGGAAAGGTGCTGTAAAATACACCTTTTACACTCATTTGTAAAGAATTGCAGTGTTGTTGAAGAGGACATTCTCTCCCAAACTCCCTTCAGAGACGATAGCTCACTAAATACGAATACTCACAAAGTGGCTTACTTCATTAGTCAGTTGCGCACATGGAAAATTATGTGTGCACGGATGCAAACCATTTCCGCACTTAGAGAAAAATAAATAGAGGGAACTTTGCTCTCTGGACCACTCTAAATACTTGAATCCCTCTCAGGCTCATACATAACTAACCTCTGTCTGTCTTGCTCTCTCTGGTGACTTCCAGGTAATTCAGGCCATGCTCCGGGAATAGCATGGATGAGAGCCCTGGCCTCTTCCCACTCACAGGCAGGAAGCCTGGCCCCCACATATATTGGAGTTCCTCCAGTAATCAGCTGATCATTGGCCCTTTATCTCTACCTCTGAAAATACAGGAACTATTCCTTCCTCCAAAAGATATACCTCCTTCCCCAGGCTCAGATCCATTATCCCTCCTATCACGGGGCTTCTCCCACATGCCTGGGCCACTCCACAAACTGTCTTCAACAGACCTGGATTCAAGGCATCCATGACATTACACACTGTTGTGCTCAAGCTGTGTCCGGGAGACACTATTAACCTATTGCTATCAGGATTCCCTAAGGATGGCACATTGAGATCTTTGCACACAACGCATTCTATTGTAGCTTCCAAAGAGGGGTTACATGACAAATGGTCACCGGCATCAGGGGTGATAAAGGCCAACACCTGCATGCCACATGCGGTCTGCTTCTTCCACCCCTCCTTGGTCAGTTAGGTTGGATAGGAAACTGTGTGCAAGGGATTCTGGGACATTTTGTCTTTAAAGTAAAAAGATTACTGGCATATCAATCATAAAACGGGTTCAGGTGCAAAAGAGAAATGTTGAAGGCAATATCAGCTACAAAGCAGAGGACTTAATTAGTCAATATGACCCGAGGAGGGGGACCATTACCGGTCGGGTAATGCCCTCAGGGCCATAGTTAGAACCCTGAGCGACAACCCGCTTTGGGCTCAACAGTTACTATTGGATGGTTGGTTCCATTTGTAACCTTTTTCATTTGCATCAAAGTACACTCTGCAAAGTACAACGTGCATACAATGCTCACCCAAGTGCCAGACAGTAGAGGATACTGCCATACGCTCACCCAAGTATCTTTACATTCCCTGCCTTGCCATCATGCCCATGACCATTTTCTATAATGTATTTCGTTAGTTCTTTTATGTGATTATTGAGTGCTTTCACCCTTCCCTTATTGCGTTTGAAAAGCAATAGGAATGTCCCTAAGAATTACTAGCTATGCTAATTTTCACTAAACATGACATGTTTGTCATTTCATTTGCTCTAAAGTCTGCTGCAGGAAATGTTCCTGAGGCCTAACGTGGCCCTCAGTTAAGAACATACTGCAGCACAGCTTGTCAGTGCAATCAGTGCTTTTAGGAAACTTTATTTGAGCTAGCATATTAACCAGATCCCTATTCAGAGGAAGGTCCAATTTAGAACTTAGAAAATCAGAGAAATTATGGCTTCAGGAATTCGGTTCTAAGGACAGTTTATAGAGCTTTTAGTCCCTTTTAGTTTAGCATGCCTTCTTTCTGTGACCTAACCTCCCCTTTGTTTTTTTTACTTTTGGGCTGTGGGCATTTTCTGCCATTTCCTAGCATCACTCATAGAACTCCAAGAGCTCAGGAAGCCAGACTCTCTTCAGGGGCACCCAGCTCTTTAATCAACCTAATGTTCTCTCTTGGTAATGCTTCACCTGGCTCTTTCAAGACCTGTAGTGCGATATCAGTAGAGTGCATGATTCAGGGGCTCCTGCCTGCTATGGGGAGAGTGTCTCAGGTGGAAACTTTGCAGTCATACTGTGAGGACCTGGACTCTCTACTTTCTATCATCTCCAACCATGCTACATCCTTTATTGTTCTTGGCAACATCAATATTCGTGTTTCCTCTGCCGATCCATAGCAAAAAGGGGATTAGAGTCAAAGGCTACCCTTGTCATTAGCACCAGGGGAGGTCACCTATGTGGTAGCCGTTGGGCTAGATCAAGAATTTGATGCTAGCTATTGGAGATCACCAAGAACAAACAATGTTACTAAAAATGGTTTTTGTCATAGAAAAAACTAAAGTTTAATTTAACATAACAAAAACAAAAACAAAAGACACATATTTACACAGATGGACATGGGCCTTGGGTGGCACGTGGGTTATGCATGTCGATTTAGCAATACATGAAGTAACAGTCACGCCTCTTTTGTACCTACTAACCCACATAGAATGTATACTACAATGTTTTCTACTATGCATAACCCACGTGTCACCCAAGGCACATGTCCATCTGTGTAAATATGTGTCTTTTGTTTTTGTTTTTGTTATGTTAAATTAAACTTTATTTTTTCTATGACAAAAACCATTTTTAGTAACATTGTTTGTTCTTGGTGATCTCCAATAGCTAGCATCAAATTCTTGATCTAGCGGCTAGCCCAACGGCTACCACATAGGTGACCATTTCTCCTTCACACCCCACTGCTGCACCTGATTTTGTCCATGAATCTCTCATCAAATTCATCTTTCCTGTGTTTATTTCTTACTTTCCCTCTCTTTTTAATCTCTCTATTATCTAGTGGCCATCGTTCTACTTTTTGTAGTCGCCACCATCAATCCCCTTCTTAAAAAACCTTCTCTTAGTCCTGCTGACCCTATTGATTTCCGCCCAATTTTTCTTTTGCCCTCTCTTAAAAAATGTTTTTCATACAACCAGGTTCAATACGAGGTGGTTGTTTTTACAGAAAAAGCAAAGTCCAGACTACAAATTTGAAGCAACTGTAAACATTAGCAGTACAGAGCTCCATGTTTAGTCACAGGACTGAATTTTTCATACACGCAAAAGTCCAAACCGTAATAGTAGAAGTCTTGTTAGAATTATTAGCAAAAGCAATCTTAGCGCTAAGTGTCTAGGTGCCAGAATTATATTAGACTGATCATTTCTAACTGTCTGCCAAATATGGGTACAAGTTGGTAAAACGCACACATCTAACATACTTTGTGGTACTACTCTATTCTATTCTATTAAATTTGTGTATAGCGCCAGCTCACCCGCAGGCCTCAGCGCGCTTACTTGACAGAACATAACATAAACATAAAAACATAAAACGTTACGATCCTTGTAGCACCTGACTCCAAAAGTCATGAAGTCAAAAAAAATGAACACCACTCAAACTAGTATAAAGGAAACAGCTACAGACATTGGGCCTCATTCCGAGTGTGGCGGTCTGGTAAAAAAGTGTCAGTAATACAGGATACCGCCACTTTTACTGGACCGCCAAATCACGAGTCAGGTGGAGCTCACCGAAGGTGGTAAATCCACCTATGGCAACAGTCGCACAGCAAGTAAGGCAGCGGAGAAACCGGCACTGATGTCCACTAGCCAGGCCCTTAAGACTTGGCGGGAACACCACCACCACGGCAACACCGTCATATCATGAGCCTCACGTATACGGGAAAATCGGCAGAAAAATTGCAGTAACACATGCAAACGCTAGGCAGCAAAACCCCCACCTGAAAGCAGGCAGTAAACGGCAGTAAATGCATGTAGGTGCGGTGAACGAGGCCACAGGTGCACCTAATGCATCCAGGTGCACCCAATGCAGCCTGGAGTAGGAGAAAAAGGCCACACCTTAAACACATACACTCCCAAACTCCACACTGGTTGCAGTCTGCATTGACCTGCAGCTGCTCCAAGCCAACATTGCGCTGCAGCGGCTGGAGGACCAACAGAGGGCCCAAGTGGCACTGGACAGGAGGGTGAGGATGAGGAATCAGAGGAGGAGGAGGAGGTGCCATGCAAGACGTGCACCCATACCCTGTGTACAGGCCATGCCGTGGACCCTCAGTGACATGGAAATACTAACCCTGTATCGCCTGGTCAGGGAGAGCATAGCATATGTCCTGAGCATGATCCAGGGAGACATTGAAAGCAGGATTGGCATACACACAGCCATACCACCGCAGGTGAAGGTAGTGTCTGACCTGCATTTCCTTGCAGCGGGCACCTTCCAACATACTGTGAGTCAGCTGCACGGATTAGCACAGCCAACATTTTCCAAAGTATTGGTGGAGGTGCTGGATGCACTCCTGCTGCATGTGGGACAGCACATTGCACTCCCAACTACCATGGCACAGGTGAATGCCACTAAGGCAAGATTCTATGCCATGGCAGGCATTCCCAATGTGGTGGCAGCACTGGCCTGCACGCATGCCGAGCTGGTTGAAGCCCATGCCCAGGAGGAAGCATACAGGAACCGGAAACAGTACCACTCACTGAAGGTCTAGGTCACCTGTGATGCTGACCTCACAATCACCCACTGCTGTGCCCGGTTCCCAAGATAAACACCTGTTTCCATGGTATTGCGTAACAGCACACTGCCAGCATACATGGAGAGGCACAATGGACAATGTACCTGGGCATTCAGTGAGTAGAAATCACAGCACACAGAGACAGGATTTGAGTGGGGGGACGGTGGACACAATGGCAATGAATGGTGTGCTGGGAATCCCCCCCGCTCCCCCATCGACCCCCCTCAACATCAGTGGCTGTTGCCATCTGTCATGTGACCCTATATAAATAACATCACTGAATGCTGAAACTGTGCTACCCTATCAGCATATATATATATATATATATATATACACACACACACAAACAGGACCACATGTACCACAATGTAAAAGTGAGAGACACAGAAAGAGCATGATCCATCATCGTGGCCAGGCATGGGAGTGACAAACTACCACGACAAGCTCAACATGCCACAACACACCTCTGTATCAATGGCAACTTACACATACAGCAGGGGCACCCATCACATGATGAAAAAAGTGGCTAACTCTTCTGCGGCAGATGAGACATCCATGCAGCGTGTGCTCGTCTGAATGGTATTGCGGATTTCGCGCATCTCTTTGATCCACTGTATGTATTTCCACCTGCTGGTGCACTTTCTGGTCCAGTCATGCCCTTATTGCATGCAGGTTACCATCTGTTAGTGGTCGTGGGCTGTGTGGGCTTGGGGGTGTGGCTAGACTGAATCCAGGTGTGGTGTCCCCCTCATATTGTTTATAGGAGTCCATGGCCACTTCCTGTTCACCGTTTAAGTCTGACTCCTCGGAAAAATCCACATGCAACACCTGTCTGCGGCCACGTGGCGGGGGGTGCTGCTGTGTGCACAGGCACTGCCGCCACGTGTGTACTCTTGCTGCCTGTGGTGTCGTAGGGCATAACACCAGTGGGTGCAGGTTGCATAGTGTGTCTGGCCTGCGCAGGAGTGGTGCCTCTCCTGTTGGGTGCATGCAATGGTCTTGCCTCGCTGCTGTCCATGGAGTGGGTACCTGTTGGGGAGACGAGATGTGCTGTCATCTGTTTGCCACACATGTCCTCACTCATGCATTATACACATCACATGAAGTGTGGGCCACTGTGTTGTTGGTGACACGTGTCTCGCATGGACCTTTTTTTGCTTAGGTGGATGACCTTGCAGGGGTGGGGTTCATGGATGGGGCTACTTGCAGGATGTGTGCAATGTGCATACCTGTGTGTCTATCGGGGTGGTACAGCCATCGAAGTGTGGACAGTTCGTTACATGCCATGGGTCTGGCCACTTGGCTTGCCCATTGCTTGAGGCACTGATGGTGGAGGCATGCAAAAGGGGGGAAGGAGAGGGACACGTACGTGCACTTGTACTTACTGCCTTCTCCTTGTTGCCTCGCACCGGTCTCAGCGCCTACGATGCCCTCAATCCCCTCCATGTGCAGTATGCTGCTCAGATGCTCCTCCCACGGCATGAGTCGTAGGGGCGCCACGGTGCCTCCACCTGTGGTTGTGCACTCCCTCCTGTGCTTTGCAATGACTGAGCAGACCTTGGCCTTGAGGTCGTCCCACCTCTTGCGGCAATCCTTTCTAGTTAGGGGGACGATCCCGACAGCTGTGACGTTGGACACCACCTCACCCCATATGGTGCTCTTCCTCTGGCAGCTTGTCTTGCACTGCCTTGCTCCAAACAGTTCCTCAGCATACTGCAGCACAGGACCGTCAGTTCAGCATCTGCAAACTTGGGTTTGTGTTGGCATAGGTCCAGTGGTCGAAGTGAGCGGGAGCGGTTGGAAGCGGTGCTCCTCTACTTATTTTCATTAATTTTACCGCTCCTATACTTTTATTTTAAAAAGAAATCGTTCCAGAACGCTTTCGTTTTAAAATAAAAGTGTAGGAAGAAGTTGAAACTTGCACTTTCAGTGCACTGCACAGGACGTTTCCTTAAAGAGCAGGCACATGTTATTTTGGGGTATTTATTGTGCATGGGAGGGGGCGCGGCGATGGGGTCTGTAGGGAGCGGTGTAGGCCAGTAGGGAACATAGTTCCACTACTTATTTTCGTACACTTCGACCACTGCATAGGTCCTTGCCTGGGTTGCTGTGTTCCTGGGACATGTTTTTCTGGTGTTCCTGTGCTTGGATGGCTGTAGATTGCAGTGGATTTTGGTTTTTGTAATGGCTGGTGTCCTACTTCCGGTTTTCGCAGCATTTCAAATTCCGGCACAGGTATTACCACCAATCTGGTGTTACACCGTTTTAATGGCGGAAGCGTTAGGGACGCCATTTCTTGTCCGCTAATGGCGGATATTTTCTCAATTCATCCATTAATACCGGCTATCTGGTATTGACGCTTCCGGCATGGGTTTGTGTGTACTTGTATTACGGCGGGGATTCCGCTGCAAGCCTAGCCGGAAACGCTAATACTGGATTGCCGGTATTAACAGATTTTTTACAGGTCACTCGAAATGAGGCCCATTGTCCATTTACACAGTAATATTAAATATTTGTACAAATCAGTGACAAATCCTTCACTTAGACTTTGCAATTAGACCGGTCACAATTGTAAATATTATGAACATGTGTTTTTTCTATTTAAAATGATAAACTGCCATTATATAAAAGATAATGCAATCCGTGTGGTAAGTGTTAATTGCAATACTTGCAGTAAAAGTGTTGTATGTCATGCTTTTAAAGTGAACGTCTATACAAGCAAGCATACTGTCTTTCTAATTCCCTGTGCTAATCTGTCAATCGCCTGTAGGTTTGCAGCTGGATTTAAATTCTAACAAAAGTATCTACATTTCCGTAAAACGTGTTGCTTTGCCATTCATGCAACTTCAGAGATATATACATAGTTGCTAATACATATTCATAACATGATGTGATACGATATGGCATTTATAACGCGCCTATACACAAGTGTTTGGTACTGTGCCATCCTTTTATTTTAAACATTTTATTTTTACATCAGCAAAGCCCACAGCTCCAGAAAACATACACACTTCATGATTACAATGCTTAAAGACTGGTTATACATGAAATCACGCAAAAGCAATGCCTTGGCCTAGCAATCAAGTTACACCATACCCACCATGCCGGCTTCAAAGTCACGCATATATTTCAGGATCCTCCCACAAATAATGTTTGGGTGAAAATGTGTGGGGATGGTTAAGAAATATGTCTCCTCTCTCTCAGTCGGATATGTCAACCACAGCTTTCTACTAGGAGCCAGATGCGACTTCCAGAGTCGAAGGATTCATTTCTTGGCAATGTGACAAGCTAAATTAAACAATCTGTGCTGTTTTACATTTACTTTGCCTATATCACCATAGAGATTTTTCACCGGGGCCAGCGTGGCTGGCACATCTGTTCGCTCTGCCAACTCCTCAGCAACCTCGGACCAAAATTGTAGAAATTCATGACACGACCAGAACATACGCAAGAAATCTGCCGGCACTTGAGGCAATCATCAGAGATGCCCCCCGAAAAGCGAACTTCTTTGGCAGAAGTATAGTGCAATTGTTTGAGAACCTTGAATTGTATCAACCAATACCTGCCAGTTATCAACACTTCCTTAGTAAGAATACAATAGCACGGCCAGGTGGGTCTGGTAGAAGCCATGAATGTAGAACACCAGTATGGAGTGGTGATAGTGGACTTCCTGTCTAAATGGGTGGAGACTGCGTTCGTACATGACATCACCACACCAACTGTGACAGACATACTTAGGAACTAATAACAGAAAATGGTGACCAACTGACATCAGCTGAGATTACATTTCTGCAGAAGAACAATATTAGGCAAGCCAAGATGGCATTCTGTCATCCACAGGCCAACAGTCTAGTTGAAAGGGCCAATACATTCATAAGGGAGGTATCCAAATTGCTATGGCATTAGGGATGAACCTGTATGACACAGTCATGGAGGCCGTAGCAGCCCATAGATTGACACCCAATGCTATCACCATGATATCACCCTTCCATATGCTTGAGAGGCAGGAAAGGATCATCAATGTTAGTACCCCCAATGATTTCCAGTGTAAGAGTGGACAAGGCCATAAATATAGAAGAAGTGGTGTGGAGGATCAGGAAAAGCAAAGATCGAATGAAGAGGTGGTATGACAGTCGTAGGGCTGTTCAGCAAACTGAGTTTGAAGAAAAAACCACACGAGGAGCAGATAACAGGGTCTCTCTAGAGTCACCCACTGAAGGTTGTGAAGAATGGTGCAAGCCATGTTTACAGTCAAGATGGTAAAAATTGAACCTAGAGAGAATAGCTGTATTCGCGAAGGGTGCACTAGAAAGGAGCATGGGACCTTCCCGAGGCTAAGTGAAACAGAAGGGAGTCAGAGGTCAAGAGAGAATAAAGAAGAGAAATGGATGGTCAACGATGGGTTAGTGAGAATATGGAGAAGGTACAAGAGTCAAGCATCCTCTGTGAGGTGTCTGCTGAGCAAGGTACTCCAATGAAAATGGAGATCAGAGGAGATAAATGTGAGGAATGAGTGAACCCAGTTGTGATAGGTGGTAGATACCCTCAACAAATGAAAAGGAGACCAGCGAGTTATAGTGACTTTTTGATGGAGTGACGACAATGAAACATCTCAAGAAGAGGAGGTATGTGGAGCACAAGCCTTGCAAGACTGGTAGGGGGCAAGATCTTGCAAGACTTTGCGAGACTTGGCACAGCACGTGCGCCAGAGGTGAGTGAGCCTGGGAAATGACACGGAGCAGGAGAGAAGGACAGTCGTTTTACCGCAGCAATTCTTCCATACATATATATACTGACTTGCCCACAAAAGAAGCCTATTTGGCAGTTTTTTCAAAATCTCGACTCAACAATTAGAACCGGATGAGAGATGGGCGCGGATGCTGAGCGGTCAGCACACAAAAGCAATATTTACTATCATGCAATATCTCGCTAATATTCTCGACTTGGAAAAATTAGTTAGAGAGTATGTTGCCTGCTGAAGATGTACCATGGACATAGTGATACGAAGTTGAAAATTGATTTTCTAACAAAATATAATGAGGAAAGAACTAAAAATTGAGAAATGAAAACGTTTATGTATGAACTATAACATTTTAAATAAAAAAAATAAAAAAATAGACTGAAAGACTATGACAATACATATGTATAGTTCTAGCTCCACATTAACATGAGTGCTATCCTTACCTCTGTTTTGTAAAGTATACATATCTATGTAATAAATCCTGACACACATAATTGGTGTGCGCTCCTGATTTACCATGCAGACCACAACAGATACTTTGAGAATGATCACTGTTGGAATGTTGGCGTAAGACAATGTTTTGATTGGACTGTGTGCTCCCCCCATAGCCTCCCTGAGGTTCCATTCCATGTCTAACCTGAAAATCATTGGCGAGAGCATGGAACCTTCGGAAACAGGACAGGTGGATGCAGGGTGGGTGGAAGCATCTGTGGAATCCATCTGGACATAATGTGGTGTGTGGGAGAGAAGGAAGGTGGACCATTGCTTACTCTCTCTGGCTTGAAGAAGGTTTTGCTCTTGTTATTTTCTTTTGTCATTGCTTTGGTGTTATAGTTTTATTTGACTTTGGGGATACTGAGTTTTCATTCTGTTTATTTACTAGCCACTAGTTAGTGTTCGGATCTTGTGTGTAGCAGGGTTTGAAAGGTGTGAGTTTGGTGCAGAAGGAAATGTGGTGGTCTGCATTAGTGTGCAGAGTGTAGGGTGTCTTGAAATGGGCCTTCTGCTGGTGTATAACAAACAGTGCTTGTTTTGGAGTGTTAAATGGGAAGTATTGGATGAACCATGTAACACAGAGGTTGCACCTGAGTGAGGCAGTTATGTCCAGGAGGGAGTTTTACTGACTTAGTGGGGGTCCCCAAGATAGGTGTTGTTATTGTTTTTGGAATTTGCAGAGAACATGAGGTTTTGGAAATCATCTGTGAGTTTCTTGTTGAAGCAAGGGGGTGGAAGCTAGAAGATTAGGCGAGGTGGAAGGTAACTGGCTGTGAGCCAAAATGAGGGATATTTTGGGAATGATGGCTATACACCTGTCTGTTTTGTGTTTGAGTATTTGGTGAATGATGTTACAACCATATGGATGAGGTCACCTAAAATGGGCACACAGTAAGTCTTGTCTCTGCTGAAGAAAACACCTTGGTTGCTGTGGGGATGTGGCCAGAGATATCAGCGGTGTGTTTGCAAACTGCACGTGTATTAGTGAGTTTTTAGAGTACAGAAGAGTTTGCAGGACCCACCTTGAACTCTGCAGTTCCTTGGATGCACTTTAACAAGTATGTGTCTTCCCCAACGCTGACTCTGAATGTAGTGTCTGTTTAGGATGACATGACTGCACTGTAATGAATTCTTTCAACCGCAGTACTGACACCTGTGCCGATTGCTCACTTCACCATGACTGCAGCACGGGAGCTCAGAATATGCTGTTAACCAAAGATCAAAAAATAGGCTGTGCATGGAAGCCCTTCACTGCTGTGTGCTCTTTCCTTTTCTTTCCTCCCAAAGGAAAGCAAGACCTCAAAATATCCTGCTCGGCTATCATTAGAAGCCTGTACTCTAAAGACACCTTCCATTACCCGGTGCAGATAGCATTTATTTCCTGTCCACAGAGCACACACGCTCACAATATACTCTTTGCCAAAGATTCCTGTAATAAGTCTCTCTCTCTCAATACTGATTTAATTTCCTCTCTTCCTCATGGAACACACGCTCTAAGTGTCTGTTGTGCTTGCCCCGGGTCTGAAGGCTGCACTCACTGCAATGAACACCCAATTCTCTAAATTCTGACTGCTTCCCTTTCCTCATATGGAGGGAAGGAAAAAAGCAGGAAGCAAATTTGAGTGGGCACCACAGGGTATTGAATTTTTATGGTGTTCTTAAAGGTCTCTGATGTAATGAGTCTCTTTTAGGAAGTTAGATCCTATGTACAGGAGCTGGCTGAAAAAGGCCTGGAGACACCCACACCCAGAAAAACAGCAAGAGCAAAAGATTAGGTAAAATACCCAATCATACAGCCGCTCTCTGAAATCCTAAACTGGGTTTCGTATTAGTTGTAATTTTACTATGTACAATTCCTGTGAACCAATCTTGGAAAAAAATCAAAAGTCAAATTTGTAATGGTTTTTCAATGTTGATTTTATCCATCAAGCAAAAAGTTATTTTAAGAAAAGAGTGACAAGTAGTCACTAATAGTGTTCTTAGTGAGGAAGAGTTTGCCATAGGTCACTCGATCCGTAGACTTATATTGTGCCAATGCATTTCGGAATACAACAAATTCCTTCATCAGGGCAAGTCTAAAATATAACATTTATATGCAATTGTGCCAATCATCCCATGGTTAATATCCATATATAATAAATCCCATATTTAGAAAGACGTAAGTATGTAAACATCAACATGTACAGTCATCATCCAAATAGTTGCGAAAAATGTGAAGGTAAACACATACCCGACAATGTAGTGAGCAGAATCAGTAGGCAGGTTGAAAAATAAAAGAAACAAATCAGATCATTACAAAGGTAAGTAAAGACGTCCTACAACAAAATGGAGGGAATTGGGTCCATTACCTGATGTAGGTGAATAATGGCGAAATCTGTGTTTCAGAGGCCAGGCTGCTACACCGCGTTCAGCGAGCAGTCACTGTAAATAGTAAAGTATGTATAAAGGGCCTAAACAAAGTGTAGCTAATCGCTTAAAGTAAGAGCAAAAGTGGATTGTTGCTTACCATATGTAGAGAACGGTGCGGAGAAGTTCTCTCTGCGTCTGCCGAAAGCAGACTGTCTTCGTTGCATCGGAGCGTTGCCGAGCAACCTGGTTTTGTAAGACACGTGATCGCGGCTTCACAATAAAGAGCGCGAGCCACGATCCGTGTCTGTGAACAGGTCAATGGGCTTGAATATGATAAAAATAACTAATATTAGGACTTCCTGGGTTAGTAATGAATAAAGTCATCACACAAAAATCAAAAGGGATGGATAGTCTGTCGTCCATGGGCATAGAAAAAATACTAAGAGTAAATAATCAAAACTAAAAAGGCTCAATTGGATGGCAGTAATGGATGTTTCATGAACACCTCAGATGAGGCTGTGTTGTTATTAATGTGTGCCTAAATTGGATAAATAGAACCTAGGGAGCAACCCTATGGCTGTATCTTATACTGATAGTGTGTGCCTTAATGTCGCTAGTGGTGTCGTCCAGGCAGACGTTATGTTATGTTTTAGACTTGCCCTGATGAAGGAATTTGTTGTATTCCGAAATGCATTGGCACAATATAAGTCTACGGATAGAGTGACTTATGGCAAACTCTTCCTCACTAAGAACACTATTAGTGACTACTTGTCACTCTTTTCTTAAAATAACTTTTTGCTTGATGGATAAAATCAACATTGAAAAACCATTACAAATTTGACTTTCGATTTTTTTCCAAGATTGGTTCACAGGAATTGTACATAGTAAAATTACAACTAATACGAAACCCAGTTTGGGATTTCAGAGAGCGGCTGTATGATTGGGTATTTTACCTAATCTTTTGCTCTTGCTGCTTCCCTTTCCTCCCCATAAATGAAAGTGCTCTGAATATACGAGCTGTCTATAATAACAAGTCGGTACTTGCAATAGTTAAGAACAGCTCAACCTCTCTAAAATTAAATCACTAATACACACGTCACCCTATGGGTTTAATTAAATCCAAAAATACACTTTATGTTGAAAACATCAATTGTGGAATCTCAGGAGTGCGATTCTCATGTCTCGTTCAACTATTTTGACAAGTGATTTTTTATATTTTTGGGAGATTTTTATGATATTTGATTATATTACACTGAAGTTTAACTTAACCAATACCATGTTCCAAGTCAAATATCAGGAAAAGGAGGAGTGTCCCAGTCTACTGAGCTGAAAGCGAGGAACTAATAGCAACGCGACAAGTCGCTACAGGGGCAGAAAAAAAGAGAGGGCGTGCCCCTGTGGCACATCTGAGAATGAACGTTTATGTGAACAGTCTGCCACACCTGGTGCCTCACAAATATGCAAACAGGCAAATGAAATTCCAGAATGGTAAACATTGGTTTTATGTGTGTTGGCAACCACAAATATGAGTTGGATGCATTATGGAGCAATCACAAAACATAAAGTCAGTGATATACACATTGGGCCTCATTACACGGACGGCGGTAACCATGGCGCTATTAGCACTATGGTTGCCGCCGGTATTTTACTGAGTCCGCCATGGTGAATGGCGGAATTACCGCCATATTCCAAGGTGTGTGGGGGCGGTATTCCCCATTCACCATGGCACTTCCCCATTCCCATTTTTGTCCCCATAGGGCTCAATGGGAATGGGGAAGGCGGTAATTATGGTACCACAAATTGCGGTACAGTAATTACCTCCAAGGTCCCTTTGCGGGTCCCGTCCTTAACGGCTGGTAAAACCAGCCGTTAAGGTAGGGTCCCACAAAGGGACATCGTAGTAAGGCGGTAAGGGTTTACCGGCACTGGTACCCTTACCGGTACCAGTAAACCCTTACCGCCATCCGTGTAATGAGGCCCATTGACTTAAAACTGCCCAAAGTATAGTAATAACATGGAAAGGCATGCATTTAGCCTAATCAATTAGTCACAATGGCTGTGCCATTCTGGAATTTCATTTGCCTATTAGGTATTTGTTGTATATTTGTGAGGCGCCAGGTGTGGCAGATTGTTCACACAAACTTTCATGTTCAAAGTCACACCAGTTTCATAAATATGGGCCTCATCGGGAGTTGGACGGAGCGGCAAAAATGCAGCGGTAATGTTATTACCGCTGCATTACCGCTCTGCCCAATACCTAGTTTGGGCAGAAAGCAAGCTGGAGATTAATCTCCAGCTTTCTGCCCATTTTCAGCACTATTACCGCTGGCTCTATTACCGCTGACAGTAATAGCACCGAAAAGCCCCATAGAGTCCTATGGAGTCTAAATAAATCAAGAATTACAGCATCACTGCAACTCAGGATCCGACGCAGATTGCGCCAGACCGAGTTGCGGTAATGCTAATAGCGTTGGCAGTATCCTGGCGCAGTTACCGCTTGGATACCGCCAAGGCTATGGTGATGCCCTATAACATCAAAAGTCATTTATTTTTCCTTGGATTAATTTTGTCTGTTGGAAAAGGTTTGTTGACACTTGAAACCATTGATTGACACTATTTTACAAAAACAAGCTACACGTGAAAAGGTTTTTCTATGAAAGGGATCTGCAAACTTGGACTCTCAAGATGTTTTGGACAAACACTACCATGGCCCGTTACCTTTGGCTGTGCTGACTAGGGCTGATGGGAGTTGTAGTCCAAAACATGTGATGAGCCCCAAAGGTTGCAGATTGTTTTAATCTAATAAAAAGCAAAGGACCATTCATTCAAATGTAGTGTTACATTACACATCTCAAAGTTAAAACACATACAGTGATAATATGCTTCTACAATAGAATGCACCAAATAATTCACTATGAAATGCCCTGACATGCCATATCTTGGCCAAATGCTCACACGCATTCTAGGCCTTTTCAGAATTTTCCATACCCTGGACTGCTGTCGATCCCACCACGAGCGCCTTGAGGCCATGGTAATGGCAAAAAGTGCTAAATAAATAGCTACTACAACACAATACAATATAGCTGAATGTTCATAAACAAGGAAAATGCATACTGCATAAAAACATGATCAGAGAGTTGAGACAATCTAGTAACTATAACAATGCCTTCTGTGTCCTACCATTCCAAGATGTAGACTGTGTGAATTCTGTTGTAGTTAGGATGCTTAGGACCAATGAAAGGGACTCTCTTCGTCACATGTATGATTTGAGAGCCTTGATGTTATAGTCTTTGACCACTCTAACAATGGTGACCAGAGACAAATGAAAGGCAAGGTCTGAGAAGAAATAACAAAATCACCAACCCACCAAGCAGCATAACTAACAATCATTGCAAATAAAATGTAATTTAGATCAAAAGTGTTAAAAAACAATGTACAGAGGAGCCTAAAACAAAAGAAGCTCTTTAAAAAAAACACTTGACATCCCCCTCCTATCTTAAACTATTGAATTTGCTTCTACAAAATGGCCTCCACTATAGCAGAGCGTTCACCATTATGCACTTGTCCTGCATCACAAAGCAGTTGTTTGACACCACTGCCCCTCTAATATATATCTTTAAAACAAGGGGTCATACTTGGCAGGCTATTAGGAGTTTACAGTAGGATATGTAGGTCAAAGGCCAAGCATCCCTCTGCTATTGGATAAAACAAATGTACAACATCACAGTTGCCCAAATCTCCCCACCCTGTGTTCCACAGTGAGACAGGATGCCCTTTGGAAATGCAGGATTAGGTGTTGCTGACCAACCGAACTCTTAGTAACTTCTTCTTCAGTTTTCATTAACCCCGAATGCACTGCACCTGCCCATCTTGGAAGCAGTGCCAGCAGTGAACATAGTTGCAATACTTCTTTTCGTACACTTCCATACTTGCCAACATTCTCTGACCAAAAAGATGTAGGATTTTTCAAGTTTCAAAAATAATACTTTGCTTAACAATTACATCCCAGGAAAATACACATCATACATTGTTGGCACCACTGAAGCATTCTAAAATGCACAACCCATCAAACAGCACAACACGGAAAGATGTTCAAATGTTTAAAATGTATACTTCTGAATGGTTAGTTAACACTGAATTCAATTACCTAACTTCACAGAAGGTAATTACACAGAGCTGGTAGGCAACGTTTGCCACTGCTCTGAAGCAGCAGCCCGGGCAGTACATATTTATTCCTGCAGTGCAAGATGAATAACTGAACAACATGGAGACTGATACCCTCCTCAGTCTGATTTGCAGATGCTGTGTGATGCTGGTATGCACTGCCACTTGCCTTCACTGGTGGTTCACCCAAGGCCTGCCCCAGCCAGAGTGCAGGGCAGAGTCATGTAGCTGTCAGGTCACTGGATGGGTCTGAGCCCATCACTCAATGTAATCACTTACCCGCCCACTGCACAGACAGACTAACTAATGTGTTGCATGCTTTGTCCTGAGCCGGTCTCAAGCAGCCTGCCTTAGAGTCACATAAATGTCCTGCCCCTGTAAAAAGCAGTAAGATCTGTCACCCAAATATGTAGGTGGTAGGACTGCTTACAAAGCAGTAGCTTACTGCCTAAATCTGTAGGGTTGGCAAGTATGCACGTCGACCACTGCCTGTACCATAACGCCCTGCTCCCAGGCAAGTCCAGACACTACTATAGCTTGTATACTGTATATACATTTTTGTTATTGGTGCACCTCCCCCTGTGACATGGCTTGTTTTGGTATAAAGGGTGGTGGCTCAGCGTTACAGTTGACATGTACTTTAGGAATGGTTTGGACTTAGAAGGCCAGCAGAGCGTGCTGTGCAACTCCAGGGATTGTCCCGCTGAGGTAAACTTCCCGATCTGTGCTGCAGGATCAGTTAGACCTTGGACCATGACTGAAATGCTAAAAGCCTGCCTCGCCAATGTCAGCTGAAATAGAAACTAGCCTTTGAGTTTGCAGTCCTCGTCAGTACTTGCCAGAGAAGGAGACTTCCTGCCCGAGCTCACATGACACATGACACAGGTCAGACAGGTGACACATGCTTATGATGGTACACAGCAAACACAAAACAACTCAAGCAAGCCCGCAGAACTCCCAACAGCCAGATCCCCATGCACATTCTAGTTGAGGGCAATGGTCAAAGTCAGCAGGCACTAACAGGAACTGAGTTCCATTTCTTTTATTTTCTTACTGTTAATAGTTCCACCACTTTTTGAAAGCATTTGTCAGTTCCGTAACTGTTATCTTTACTGTTAAAACTCATGCGTCTTCCTTTCACTTGATAGGCTCTTTTAAGCTAATCATTTCACTTGGGCTGCTGCTGATCTAGTAAGCAGCATACCAATGCATAAGACCGGCTCATATTGGTGTGAAGCGGACTGTTTCAGGAGGGACATTTTGTGAAGTATTTATTCGGCACATTACGCATACGATGGCCAAATCAACGGTGTATTTCTAGCATGTATGCATTATATTGGAAATAATTTGTGCATGCTTTTCATTTTCTGCTGGCTCACATGTGTATTGTATTGTAGTTGTCATTTATATCTCGCCTTTTACCATTATTATAATCTCAGTGCGCTAGTGGTGGGAACACCCTCGGGCACCGAAGTCCAGAGTGTTCGAGATCAAAGAGTAGAATTAGAATGCATGTGTGCATTTGGACACAATAAGGCTTAGCAGGGCTGGCCGGTCTCTGGTCGAAAGCAACCCACGAGGTCAGGCTTATCGACAGGTGCACAGAGGGGTGAGTGCTGGAGACTCGCTATTTGTCCAGCTGGCCGAATTTGTTGTAGGTCTTTGTTGCATACTGATGTCAGAGGTGTTGAGGCATAATCTGGTGTAAGTAGGTGGAACAATTATGTGACCAGCATATGTGACCAGCATGAGACCAAAATGATTGTAGTCGTTGCTGTATTCTGATCTGTGCGGGTAGCCATGCCTGCGGTCAGTGTCCACCAGAGTGGTGCGTTTATACATACCTAGAAACTTAGATGTTGGTTTGTTGTCTGTGCACCCGATTGGGTAGTGTTATACTCTGTCAATTCTTGTGGCTGTGACAAATGGTTAGCGACAGGCTATGCTTCACAAAATTCCACTAGTGGAGCATGAGCTATACTTTCATGCTCATTCAGGTGGAGAGCATGGTGAAATCTTCACAGATAGTGTGTGCACACTAAACCTTCACAATTGTTACCTTTACCATGAGAGGACAAACCTATAGTTCATTGAAGCGCGATACTTGACCACCCCTCACATCCTTTCAGAGCAATTCAGGGCAAGTTTCGGATTGTGTTCTGTATCAATACATGAGAAACCCCCACCTGCTCTTCTAGTGCGAGATATGGCCATGGCACACAATTTCTACCAGGACAATGCCTTGCAAGACATCACAATCTATCCCATTGCGCTGGGGCTTTAGTTCTACCTCAACAACTTTGCGTTTTGCTTGTTTTCCTTATACATGACAGTTGCAATGACTAATCCCTCTTGTGAAATCTCATGGTGTGAGAGCGTGATGATGGCCTGTGTTTAGCTAGTGGTCCTTGAGAGAACCAAGGTCATGGTTGGTGTTTGATAGTGTGTGAGGTCTGTGCTGCCGTGATAATGGCCGGCGGTGCTTCGGGCCGCCGCAATATCTACTGGCGCCGTCTGGTGGTGAATGTTCATACGCACAGATTGGGAATTGGAAGGTTAGGCATGGGTTTCAGGAGAGTAGTCTGGCTGCTGAGTTTTGGATTGGTTGGAGTTTCCTGAGGTGGCTTGCTGTGACACCAAGATAGAGGGGGGTTGGCGTAGTCTAGGCAGGAGATGATAAGAGCCAGTATTGCAGAAACTGTTTGAAGATAGGGGAGATAGGGAAAGATTTGTTTTAGGATGCGTAAGTGGAAGTGGCAAGCTCTGGATACGGAGTTGATGTGTTTGGAGAGAGATAGGTCCGCATCCATGGTGCATCCACGATTGTTAACGAAGGTGGATGGGGCAGGTGGGGCTCCCAGAGATTGTGCCATGGTATAGCTTGGAGAATGAGAGCAAATTTGCTGCATATTAGAATTTCTGATGTTCCAGAGTTGAGGATAAGGTGGTTGGCCATCATCCATAGGTTGATAGCCGAGAGGCAAGAGGCAAGGTTGGGAAGGGGAATGATGGAGTCTTGGAAATTTTGAAAATGATCCGGGTTTCATCTGTGTAATAGTAGCAGGTAAGGTTATAAGAGAGGATGAAAGCTGGTAGTGGACTTAGGTAGATGTTGAAGAGGAGGGGTGATAAGGAAGCTCCTGGAGGGACCCTTTTTGTGATGGGATGAAGGCTGGAGGAGAAAGGTGGCAGGAGAATGATTTGCGAGCGATTTGAAATGAATGAGGGGATCCAATTGAAGGCAGAATCTTTAATACCTTGGGTGAAGAGCCTGTTCCTGAGTATGGTGTGTTAAATGGTGTCAAAGGCCATGAAGAGATCGGGGAAGATGAGAGCAGCACATTCTTCTGAATCAGAGGTTCTTTTTAGGTCATCCCAGATGGAGACCAGGGAGGATTTCATTCCACAGATGGGTCGGAACCTCGATTGGGCTGGGTCGAGGAGCTTATTGGCTTCTGTGAAGAGGCCAAGTTGCTTGTATGCAGCACGGTCAATTAGTTCAGCAATGAAGCAGGTGTTGGAGATTGGGCGGTTGCTTGATGGGGACAGTAGGTCGAGGGTGGGTTTTTTGAGTAGCGGTTTGACATGCACATTTCTGAAGGCCTCTGGGAAAATGCCAGATGAGAAGGAGTTATTGATGATGGAGCGGGCGATGCTGCATGCACCGGTGGTGGTAAGGATCTTGTTTAGAATACATGGTGGGAAAGGGTCTCCTGGGGAGACCAAGGGTCGGCTAAGTGCTAGTAGGTTGTAGAAGTCAGCTTGGGAAATAGTGGTGAATGAAGAGAGGGCTACTAGAAAGGGCGGGGGAAGGGTTTGGTTCAAGAGAGGGCAGGAGATGGAGGGAGTGATCAGAGCTAGTTTTGCAGAGATGGAGCAATGTATTTCAAGTGCAATGTCATGAAGGTGGTTGGATAGTTCATTGCAGAACGCTTGTCTGTTAGAGGAAGGGGGGGTTAGACAGCTAGAGGACTCGAATTCCCCTAGGATTTGGTGCAGTTCCCTGCATAGATTGTTGGAGTTGGAGAGTCTGTTTCTATAGTGTTTTATTTGGCTTTCTTGATTTCGGACAAGTATGCCCTGTTCAGTTTTGCAAAGGCCGTTTTGTTTTGCGGAGTAGGGTTGGTCCTCCGATTTTGCTCTAGGCGATGTTTGTGGGTTTAGAGAGCTTTGAGGGCAGGGGTGTACCACTTGGGGTGTGTGCTTGATCGTTGGGAGGAGGGACGGGTTGGTGTGAGGGGGTCAGAGCTTTAGAGAGCTATTGGTCGAAGAGGTCAATTGAGGGTTGTCCTTTGTTGCGAGAGATCAGGATGTGTGAGTAGTAGGGAATTGGCCAGGTCTGGGTTGATGATGGTTTTATTCCAGAGAGGGATGCCAGTGGGGGTAGTTAGGGATGTGTTTGCTGGCGGTGTTGGGGTGGGAGCGTGATGCCAAAGCAAGAAGAGTGCTAATGTATTGCTCACATAAGCACAACTGATCTGGGACTACTTTAAGCCATTATTATCATCTCCAACAGCACCTACCAAGACATGTAAAGGGGGGACGAGGGAACATTTGACAAAATTATTATTCTAATTCGAAAGGTTTGAACACTTAGAAAGTATTTATTGAGTTTTGTAGCGACCTGCACATCACCTTGCAGTCCATTTGGAACACTTAAAATATAGAATAGAAATGTATTCCATAGCAAATTAGGCCTGTTAGACAGTAGCGCTATTTTTACTTACACTGTGATACATTTAAGGAGCGTGGAAGAGTTGTATTTTTTTTATCAGGAGTGACAATGAAAGATCTACCTCGCCCGTTCTTTTCTGGAATTTGCATTAAGACAAATTCTCAGAGCCCTCATAGCAGCTAAAACCGAAACTCAATCTGTGTTGTCCAAAGTGGACAACACGAAACAACTTTCATGAGGGCCCCATTTGTTGTACCTTCCCACCACCATGGTTGTCTGACTGCTCCACCAACCACCAACACATGTATTTTTCCATGCTGTCACACTTCCCCTTCACCGCTTGCTGCCCAGCACAGTAATCACAGTTGCACTGCTTTTTTTGTAACACTTCTCCCTCTGGTCGCAGGGAACATTGCCCTGTTGGTAATACAAAGTTGGCTATGAAGCTCCAGAGCTCTGCTCCGTGTGCCTTCAGTGCAATGACCCCACCCATTATAAGAACAGTGATATCACAATGGGTGGCCGTGCATTGTGGTTCTGGGAGCAGGCCTCTGAGATGTCTTGCACATGACCTGCTATGGTAGTCCCCTTTTCTCCAACCACTGCCACTTCTTCCAGAGCAGGAGTAGGAGCCGAGCGGCACCAGGAAGCAAAGACCAGCGGTTCTAAAAGCCTCAGAACCTTACCTTCAGCACGTGGAATATGCCACGTGACGCAGTTTCCCAGAACCTTACAAACTGGAGTCCACAGCGCGGTCTTCTGTTGTTACTTTGTGAGTATTTACTTCGTGGAAATTGCTTCGAAAATACTTTTATATGTGTTTGTGCGTTAACGGGTAAACAGAGGGGAGGTTTGGGGTAAGGGTTGTAATGAAGGGGGAATGGGGTTTAGAGGGGGGTGTTGCTGGGGGAAGAGGGGACCCCATAAAAAAATCTATTTCAAAGTAATTTCCACAAATTACCACAAAGTAATTTACTTTGTGGGAATGACATGGAACCCACCGTGCACCACCTCGGACAGCACTAGGAGATTTGCTATCAACTCGCTTTCACTGCATTCTTTTTGACTTTCTTTAAAGCGCACATGCTGTCTCGTTCTACTGTATGATACATCTTTAACGGTTAGGGCAAGAAAGTTCTGTGACAGGATTTCATAAAGTTTGTGCAAGTGCAATTTGCAGCACGGCTGAGCTTCCGCTGGTGCAAAAAAACATTATTTCAAAGCATGTTTTCCCTGTTCCTGGTCCTCTGCCTTGGTGCAAAATTGTATTGAAAGAATATATTTTTTGCGATAGTGTGAATTTTGGCCCTATTGCTCACTGTGCTTGCAACAGTGCAACGTTCCTGTAATAGTGACCTTGGGTGTGTTTCATTGTGTAGCTATTTGTATTTGTATTTTGTATTTTATTTATTTCTATAGCGCACCAGGCCCAGGGGCAACCGGCCCTTAACTTAGTTACAACAAGATGAAAGCATGACAAGGCAATGTGACAGAGTATTACAAGATTATTACAGGAAGATTTACAAAATTTACAAAATATACATTCAAATGAATATCGATAAGGCAGTGATTTACAGGATAGTTAATAAAGGATGCAGAGTAGGTCAAAGTGCAAGTAGGGCAGTAAGCTGGTGTTAGCAGTCTTGGGCGGATAGCCATGCTTTGGTAAGGTATTTGAATTTCAGGAAGGAAGGTTCTGCTCTAAGGTCATTGGGGAGTGAGTTCCAGAGTTTGGCTGCCAGGATGGGGAAGCTGGTTCCACCAGATCTTTGGAGATTAAAACGCGGGATGTCAAGGCAGTTGGCTTGGGCCGCTCTGCGAGGTCTGGTGGAATTGTGGAAAGAGAATCTGTTTGCCAGGTAGCGAGGGGCTTGGTTGTGGAGGCATTTGTGTGTGAGAGCCAAGGACTTCAAGGAGATGCGCTGTGGGATAGAGAGCCAGTGCAGGTTGCGCCTGGTGTCAGATATATGCTGGCGCCTAGGAATGTTAAGGGCCGCTCTGATCGCATTGTTTTGGACAATTTGTAGCTTGTTTAAGTTGCGGAGATTAGTACCTAGATAGAGGGCATTACAGTAGTCAACCTTGGATAGTACAAGGGTCCTGGCCAAGGTTACGCAGTTGGCAGTGGTTAGGAACGGGCGACAGGCGGTGATGAGCTTGCAAGTATGCGCTGCTGCAGATGAGACTGCGTTGGATTGTCTAGTCAAGGATAGGGTTGAGTCGATGTAAATCCCTAGGGTTTTCGTGTCCTTAGCAATCGGGATGGTGTTCCCATCAATGGTGAAAGACTTGAAGGCAGGGTCAAGTTTAGTGAGTTTTTGTGGTGAACCAAGAATGAGGAGCTCTGTCTTTTCATCATTTAGGCAGAGACCGTGCTGGGCCATCCACGCTTGGATGACCTGGTAGATGGCGTTGATGGCAAGGGAGTCAGTTGTGTAGTCTCCAGTGATGGGGATTAGTATCTGTGTGTCGTCAGCGTAATTGGTATACGTGACGCCCAAATGGTCCAAAATATCAAAAAGGGGTTTGGTAAACACGTTATATAACGTGGGCGAGACACAGGACCCTTGAGGCACACCACAAGAGACCGGAGCGGGTGGTGCGGCCGCAAGTGGGGAGAACACACGCATAGATCTATTATCCAGGAAGGATCTGATCCAGGTGGCGGCATTTTCTGAGAAGTGTGCGGCTGATTTGAGGTGATGGCAGAGAATTTTGTGATTGACAAGATCAAAAGCAGCAGAGAGGTCCAGGAGAAGTAATAACGCCAGTTTGCCTTTGTCTTTGAGATCTTCGATCTGCGTTTTTAAGTCAATATTCTTAGTGCGTGTCTTAAAAGTCAACATAAAGCTATTTTTGTTCTTTCGTAAAACTGCCTCAACGCCCATTTATTTATGGTTACTATAATTATTTGTCATTTTGTGTTTTTTTGCTCACCAGTCCAACCTCATGAAAATATGTGGCCTTCATTGTTGGACCTCGCTACAGCAGCGAGCGTGACTTGGCGCTACTAAATAACAACCATTTTGAACTGTTTATAACTACTACAGCTGCTGGGTAGATCTCTTTCACGGGGACCCGCTTTAACTCGACCTAAAAGCAGCCACCCCTCTAATGGACCTGCCCTGGGGCACATGGGACGATGGCACCCCTTGACGATCATAAGCCATAGAAATACCTTCCCAGACCACTGACTAATGGTGGCTACCGATGGCTTATCCCCGCCATGACTTGGGCTCGAACAACACCAACAAGGAGTTGCAGGACGGGAATTCACCTGATCTTTCCAAATAAATCTTCGCAGGTCGGCCCACATCCAGCGGGTTTAGGGTACAACCATTAGACTGAAAAAGGGAAGGAAACACCACTTGCTGTGATGGATGAAACATTGAATCAACCTTAGAATGAAAAGAGGGAGGAAGCCTGAGGACTAGCCCAGAAGCAACACGTTCATGGTAAGGAGCTTTACATGACAAAGTCCCCATTTCCCCCATCCTGTAGGCGGAAGTAACTGCCAAAAGGAAGACCACCTTCTGAGTAAGGATCCACCTTCTAAGTAAGGATCTTGAGAAATAAACCTAAAAGACGTTTCAAAGGGAATTTAACCAAGCTAGCCATTACTGTGAAAAGATCCCAAGTCGCAATACCTCATCTCATTGGAGTGTGTTCCTTTAGCAGTGACTGAAACAACCTAGAAGCATAAGGCCCCACTGGTCCAAAGGTTCCCTGGCCATTTTATATTGCAGCTAGATGAGTCCTTAAATTGATACAGATAAACCTAAGGAAAACCTGTATCACCCCATTACTGCGCGGCTGAAAATACTAAAGCCCAAAATACTAAATTCAAAATGCAGCATTTCTCTGCATATATATTTGGGGGTGGGTTAGGGTGATAATATATATAGAGGAGGTATGGGGGATGCGGGGGTCTCCTCCCACATATATATTGTCACAAGTCTCTCCCCGTCTCACCTGTTTTTTGTTGAGTACTTGTGACCTTCTGGGATTTCTTCTTTTTTACGGTCCGGGATTTGTATAGACCCGAACGCTGATCTTCGGCGTTCAGCCTGAGGATACCGGTTCAGTTTCCAGGAGCGTTCAGAAAGTCCAGGGTAACACCAGGAAGCAAACAAGTTACGCTCTGAGGCACGGTGGACGCTGACTTGAGCGCAGAAGGTTTTCCAGGAGATTGGAGAGGGTAGGAATAGGACGGGGAATCAAGGAGCTGGGAACAAGGAATCAAGCGAGAGCCCCGATCGAACTCCGGCAAAAGCACGTCCGACTACAGGTAGCGGTAGCGTTGAGATGCGCACAGCCGCGGGGGTGTGTCTCTCTTGTAGGATGAGCAGCATGGAACGCATAGACTGATCCGGAGTGTTCCGTTCCGAGCGGCCATGTTGGAAGGAATACTGCATGCAATCCTCTGCGAGTCAGGGAGCAGGAGGACCAGAAAGGACGTAGACGACGGTTCATGACATATATATGCAGCGAGATGGGTTTAAAGAAAAAACGAAATTCTGTATTTTGGGCTTTAGTATTTTTTTCGAAGTGATGAGATAGATCCAGAAAACTCATCCTGTAAATAATCAAGAATCTTCAACTGGTCATGGTCCAGAGGAGCAAGGTGAACCTGTTCACACCAGCTACAAAAAGAAGTCCAGTGACTATCATAGACCATAAAGATAGTAATGGGGAAATCCCCCTAGCAATTAGCCCTTCCTGTTCATTTCCAAACGAACAGATGTAGCTTTCTAAGGTAATTCAGAGACAGGATGGGCCACTTCAGAGGAGACGAAACAACAGGGAGGACCAAAAGGCCAGCTGAACTACAAGAGAGAACCAGGATTTCCTCTTCCATAGCGGAATGACCAACAAGGCTTAAACCTCTTCCCGCTGTATGTTTGAGAGGGCCCGAGTGAGGGATCAGGGGAATCAGGGGAAAGAGCCACAATAAACTCCATGCAATCGACAGAGCATCCCATCCCCAAGTCAAAGGATCCCTGCCCCTGCAGCAGAATTTGGCCAGCTGTGTGTTGCTCCTTGATGTCAACATGTTGATCGAAGGGCTTCTCAAGTGGCTGCAAATCTGGAGGAACATTTGGGGTCCAACATGAATTCCTGTGATGACAGGAAGGCTCTGCCTGGAGATTGTCCACCCCTGATATGTACAAACAAGTCAATGTGGAGAGATGGGTCTCTGCACAGGAGCAGATTGACTGGGTCTGGTGCACGAGAGACTTACATAGAGTCCTGCCTTGATGGTTGATGTAGCACTGTGCAACAATATCAGTGCGAACATGCACTCCCATTCATAGAAGTCCAGGAGCAAACCCCTGAAGTGCTCAGCTGATGGCTGCTAATTTCCTCCAATTCGAAGAGTTTGAGGCCTCTAGAGCAGACCACCGACCCTGCAACATTTCGAGAGATAGAGTTTCTCCCCAACCCAAAATGCTGGCAAATTCTCACTGAACCTACAACCGTTGAGGAGCTGTAGGAGCGGGCGTAGCCAGAAGAGTAATCCCTCAACTCCTCATCTTCTGGGCCCAAAGAGGAGGATGAAGCTTTGCTCTGGATTGCGTTGAAGATAACTAATATGAACTCCAAGCATTAGGATAGTGTTCTGTGATTTCTCGTATTTATCACTCACCCAAGGACTTATAGGAGGGAGCACATGATCCTGACATCCATTGTCGTCTGGGATGCCCAAGGAGAATGAATCAACCAGTCATCAATGAAAGGATGGGCTGCTATCCCCTTCTTGTGCAGGAGTCCTACCAGGCAAGTGAGCACCTTTGCAAATACCTTTGGCACAGACAGAATGGTAGAACCACATATTGGAACCAGTCTTTGCCCATCCTGAAGCACAGAAACCACTGATGACCTGCAGGAATAGGGATATGAAGGTAGGGGTCTCTTAAATTGATGGTGACCATAAACTCCCATGGCCACAGGATACTGCAAATTGTTTGTACTGACGCCATCTGAAAAGTGGTTTGCTGGGAGTAGTGGTTAAGTCTTTCAAGTCCAGGTTGGGATTCAACTCACCAAATGGTTTCAACACCAGGAACCCAGGAACAAAAATGAATACAACCTCTTGGTTCTCTGTTCAAGTGGAACTTTCTCCACTACCCCTTACCTCATGAATTCCTCTTCATCTTTGACAAGAGCAGACCTTTCGGCCGGTAGTCGTGGGATGGACGTAAACCTTAGTACTGGTGACTGTTTTTGTGTGAAAGCCTATCCTGTAGCCCCCCTCAATGATTTCCAGGACACATTGATCAGAAATGGGAGCACTCCCATGGCTAAAAACTGCTTGATTCTCGCTATAATTTTGAGCTGGTTGGGCACCTCCCAAAGTCAGGATGGAAGCTGCGGCTTAGGAGCCCTTAGTGTCTTTTTGGCATGTAGAAACACAGCCCCTCTACCTCTATGTCTATCCCTCTGAGAACGTGCAACGGGAGAAGCTTGGGGAAATATTGAGGGAATCTTCCAAACAGACTGTTGTTAGGGCTGGACTACAATGGACAGCTTACAATCATTCTGGGCCTGTTTTATCAACTCCCCCAGCTTTGGTCTAAACAATCTTTGACTGAGAAATTGAAGCCAAAGCAGGGATTCTATCTAGGATATGTCTACTAAGCAGGAATCTAGGCCAAAACTGATGCCATGCATCCACTGTGGCCACCGATGACAATGTGTCTGATCTTAGTAAATCACAGGCTTTATCTGACAACAGCTGAACCTGTCTTTCCATCAAGGCAAGCCTGTCCTAACAGTCAAGGCCATCCTCTGCACCTACCAAACAGTCAAACAATCATTTAAAAGGCTGTATGTGACATATGTGGCATATGTGGATGCTCTTATGGCAAAATTAGTGGAGGCATAAGCCCGCTCGACTGCTGTTTCCACCTTTTCCACCTTTTGTCCACCAGGTCAGCTGCGGCTGCATCTTCTGACGATACTGGCAGTCCACCCTGAGTAAGTAGTAAGGAGCAAGTCACTCTTTATGGTGGCAGGATATTCACTCTCGATATTCTTCAAGGGGTACAGCTTTATGAGGAACCTGGCCACCCCTCTGTTCTTCAATTGTTTCATTGTTTCATACACAGATGTGGAAGGCTTCTCTTCTCGAATGTCCAGACTGTGGCAGACATATATCATAATCTCTGCCATCATATACCAAGATATGTATTTATAACCCTTCAATAAAGTACACCTCTTGGTCCAAGCGCTCCTTTAATCCTCCTATGGGGGTTGTTTCTTGGGTGAAGGGTCACCCTTCCCCAGCGGTTGGGGCAATGCTTTTCCAAGGCCAAATATACTGCAGCTTCCATGATGGCCTGGATCCGCTTCCATTAGATCTCCAAGGACCGGTGCAGGTGGAAAAGTCTGCGCGTGTGCTTAGGTATTAGCATAATTGTTCTTTTTAAAAAAAAATGTTTATCAAATGACACCTTTGACCGAATTTGGTCAGTACCATTCGATCGAAAAAATCAGACCAATAAGGCTAATACATACCGAACATGTGGAGCAGGTTGTTGGGGTGTCCCCCGCCACCCATTTTTGGCATGTATTAGCCTTGGGGTTTGCAGGGGTGTCCCCCGCTTCCTCAATATTTGAGACGGGGGACCAGAAAAAGAATACAAATAAAAGAAGAAAAAGGGACCCTGCGGCGTTGGATCCAACCCACATTAGAGGGACGGATACGATGCCGCAGGGCTGAAGTGAACCAGGCGACGGGAATCAGGTAAGTGGGGAAGGAGGATGTGGTTTGAGGGGTCAGTGTGAGTGCATTTCATAATGTGAGAACTGATCTCATGCAGGCTGTTTTTTTTCGAACAGTTTGCCGCAGTCAGTTCTCAGGCAGTCAAACACACCCAAACCATGTGCTTATGATTTCTGTTAACTAACAGCAATTGTCCGTTCACAGTGCGACCTACTGACCTTCCCATCTGATCTGACATGGGAACCATGGTTGCCTGGCAGCCAGGCCGTCTATCCACAAACCTGTGCACTTGCAGCTTCACTGCAGCATCCACCTCCGGCGGTCAAACAACACCTAACAAGGCCGACCCATACCCTGGTCCTTCACCAGTTCACAGGATGACATGTCTCCAATGAGAGGGTCTGCTACGCAGGCTGCTTTATCACAACCCCTGAACTCGCAGAGGTTGCTGCTATAATCTCTTCCAGGGGCAAATTCCAACGGATCCGTTCAAGGGCAGAAAAAAACATACAGGAAGTGCTTGGGGCTGATAAAGGTGAAATGGCTAATTCCCCTGAAGGGGAATAGCATATAATGCAAACAGGCAATAAGAAGTTTGCCTTAGAAAGGGTTTGCATGTGGCCAATGGCCCTTATCATCAGTACTGGAATAGGATGGGGAAGACGGGACCAGGAGATAATGATATGAAAGTGACATAGTGATTTTAGGGCCAACCACTGGAGAGAGTGTGCTGGGAGTTTGATCAGTTCTAGATGGTGTACAAGGCTCATGTTCTGGTAGAAGTGTCAGACTTTGAAGAGTGACTAATTGGTGAGCTGCTGTGGTGTGCTTTATTGGTAGTGGTTGAATTAAGCTGACTGATTCCAGGAATTAACAGGTTCAGAGCATGCTAGAATGAAGAAAACTGTGCAAGACCTGAAACCCCAGTATGGATCAGGGGCAGTGAGCGAATGGAGCCAGAGGGCTCAGGTTCTGCACCCCTTCAGGACCCTGTCCATGTGCTCAGGGGCTCAGCCAGTCATCAAATGTCATTCCTGGGTTAGGTGATCCTCTTAACCCCTCAACCGCTGGTCTATTATTTGTTCCAGTGCAAATAGGATGACCATACTTGCCCTCAGTATTTTGCCATTGAGCATGGTACTAAGCCTCTGAAGCTGAAGCCGGGTTGGTTTAGCTTATTTTAGTTTATTCATTTATAAAGCACACCAAACCCTCAGGTATCTAGGTTGGTTGGGTGCCTCCTGCGTATATAGATGACTAATAAGATGGATGGTTAGGCATTTTTCTCATATACAGACTCCTCAAAGGGTTTGCGTAACATATCATATACGACTCCCAGTTGACTTCATGTGCATGACTCAGGAGCAGAGGCATTGTTAGGGGGGAGGATGAGGGGGCTATAGCCCTGGGTCTTTTAGTTGTAGCCCCCAAAAAGAAACTCAGGGGCTATGACCAAAAAGCTAGCTAGCCTTAAGTCCCAAAAGTCCTGACATTAGCGTAGCCCCAGATCGTTTGCAGAGCTAGCAGCACCCCTGCTCTGGAGAATGAGGCTGGTTACTCTCTCAGAGTAGGACTGAGCATAGGATCAAGGAGTATGTTTACTAGGCTGATTATTCAATAAGGGTAAGTAGCTTTGTTGTTATGCAAGGGCCCAGTAATGGTCTGTGATGGATGTTCTTTACCGCCCAGAACTAGCTACAGGGTTGTAGTGAGTTCCAGACAGGGGTACTCGGAAAGGGTCCTCACATCATGCAATACCTCAGTTTAATCAGCGGTCCTTATAGTAAAAGGTAGTCAGAATCTTGGCCAACAATGTTGGTATGTGCTAGTACCACAAAACAGGTGGAAGCTAGGAAAGGGGGCATCTGAAAGTAACCGCCACCAAAGTGAAGAAATCCTACTTGTTCATCTCAGAAGAAAGAAAAAGAATATGATGGGTAAATGTGAAACCAATATTCTAACCCAGCTTGAATTCAGAAGTATTGATCCTCTCGTACCAAAACATAACAAATATACAAGCATTATTGTTCTACTATACTATGGTGTAGAAGGCTGCTAATGTGAGGGAGGTTCAGCTTGAGCTGTACCATATGCTGTCGCTAAATCCAGAGTTCCACTGGCTGTCTGCGGGGGAAGGGGTATTCTACATGGATGCAGGTATACCGGGCGGGTGCCAAATGCCACTAAGTGTGACATAGGGGAATGCGCACCCCAACTATTTCACTTGGTTTCTGTCACTCCTCCCAGGGCCATATTAAAGGATTTTGGGGAATGGAGCATAGATGACTTTGGTCGTCCTCATCCCCAAAAATAAACAGAGAATCTCTTGTTGTGCCCCCACTCGCCCTCATTAATTGCGATCACAGCCCATAGCCTTACAAGTGGCCGTGGCTATGAAGAAAATGGGCATGAGAACTACCTTGAAGTCCCTTGCCCTCTTCATTCAAGCTGGAATGAGATCAAACAAACAAATGCACCAGCAACCAGCCGGGGAGATATAAAATACCCCCAGGACAGAGATGGTAACCCCTGGAAAGGGAGGACCCTCTGGACACAGCAACCACCAGAACCCTAGACACAGAAGAGATACGAAGAACTATTAATATTAGAATGAGTGGTATATTCAAGATCTGTGTATCTACTGATATGTACCTGGTGATTGTCTTTGCAGGTCCAGAATCAGGAAGCAGGTCCAGAATCCCACTTCAGCAATCCAGGCCCGATGAAACATAGATGACGCGACGGCACGAGTATGAAAGAAATCCAACAATCCATGTAAGGAAGTCCAGTACACGGTGTGGAGAGAAATGCAGGTGTCAATGTGCAACTAGTGTCTCTGAAGAAGGAACCCCAAGGGGCTGGATGGTAGCATAGACACAGGGGAGGTTGGGTAGAAAGTAAACCCACCAGGAGGGTCGGGGGAAGGAAGACAGAGCAAGGACAGAACAAACAAAACAGAGGGGCACTGGCTGCAGTCACAGACCTGCACAGAGGTCTGAAAGCAGCATTGAGGAGCGCTGCGTGCTGAGAGGAAGGGCCCTATGTATGCTGCCGTACATGTCTTTTGTGAATGGATGATGGCATGAAACGTCTCCATTCACGGAAGCCGTATGGTGTGCGTAGCACTCAGCGGCTAGGATGACCAGACATCCCGGTTTTGCCAGGACTGTCCCAGTATTTGGTGCTTTGTCCCCCTTGCTCAAGATTATGTTCCCATTAGTAACTGCAGTAGTCCCGGTTTTGTGTATTAGTGTAGAGGAGCAGCTGAATGCTTCTGCAGGAAGTCCCCCTCCCACTTCAAGTATGTTGGGAACCTGAGATTGTGCCATGCCTAACACCAGCAGTTGTGACCATACCACAGAGAATATTTCAAAAAAGATACCCTCTGAGAAAGCCCTATCAGATGTATTCCTGAAGAGATGATAATTTGAGGGAGGAACTCCCCAAAGGAATATGAGAAAGAACGAAAGAGGAGCTAGTGACGTCACAAGAGATGAGCATGGCGCACTAAAAAGACTGGCTGAAGAGAATGCACAGGCTATATAGAAACTGATGACGATCGAGTACATTTCCATATGCGAAGAAGGATTGCACGTGTGTGATGCACTGTCGAAAAAGCAAGCCGTTCAATAACTGCACAGATGCAGCAACGCAAGTAGACTAAGAGACCTTAGAAGCTGGTCATACGTAGTAAATAGAATGCAGATGGAGCCACCATTGTATAGAAGCTGGACATCGGTTTCATGTAAGTTCGGACCCATGGAAAAGAAGGACCGAGAACTGTGTCCCAGCAAGAATTAGCTGGGATCGTGGACTTGAATGGTGAAGATTGCTGGCCTGGTATCAAAATTGGAGCAAGCCAAGGTCGGTTATCTATTCCCAAGGCAGTGAACATGAAAAGCTGAATCATCCCTTGTTAAGGTGCGCAGAAAGAACAAAATGGTCCAAATCGTGGTCTCCTGTCACGTGAGCCAAGGATGGAAATAGAGTTGGTCTTGCAGTTCTAGAACAAGAGATAGTGCATGCCCACACGACCTTATATTCTCACAGACAAGAATACATTGGAAGGCCAAGTTCAAAGACAGTCTTCATGGCAGAAGGCATGGGTGATGAGAGACGTTGGGCTAATTGGGTGGGGAGGTAAAGTCATGTCCACCTCCTGGCACCTGGGTATGAGCATACGTGCTGCTAAGTGAACCAAATGTTCCAGACATGGCATGAGCATGCCAACCAATTGTGGAGGGCAATATAACGAAGGGCCTTATAGTTTGAGAGCCGATGATATCCCGTGTACTTAATAAAGTTGAAGATGACTTACACTAGAGGTGGGCACAAAATGTCCACCTGACAGTACAGACCCAATCACAACCCAACCCTTTATAGAAAGTATACTTAGATGTTCCTTTTGAGCGTATCACAATCCCTCATAGGTTTTTCTTATTTGTCACGTAGTATGATGAATTTTCACTTTGTAACTGATTTTTTATGAAATGTACGAGAGACTCGAGTGAACGTCCATTGATGTCCGTTGTAACTCTGTGTTTTAGAAAATTGTTAATAAAACAGCAAGACTTTGCCATCTTCCTGAGTTGGTTCGATTATTTGGAGTCAGAGTTATTCTGCATCCCATCCATTGCATGTGTGCTATATAAAGGGCTCTAAGTCCAGTAGGTCTTCATAGCTGGCAGGAAGGAATGCACAATCTCGCACAGAAGAAATGCTGCATTTTACAACTTAGTGTTCGTTCGTAATAAATGTATTATAATGTGTGTTTCTTTGAACAGTAACACTTAAACCCCCTTCTCCTCCAAAAGCTACTGAAGTGTAGTGCCTTGACAACCACTTTTAGGAGTTAGTCCTCCCTTTATGTTTGTTACCCTGCTTCGGCTTTTTACTTTTTAAATCTGGCCAACCTACCGACGGTGCTTCCTGACAATGATATGATATGATATGGCATTTATAACGCACTTATACACAAGTGTTTCAAGACGTGATGAGACAAGGGAGAGGGTACAGAGGGAAGACAGAGACAACGATCTTACTAGGCCAGGTGACATTGAGATCGCGCAAGTGCAGGGGAGGGGGGGAAGGGGAAAAGTGCGGGGGGCAGGGGGCAGTGCAGTACATAGGATAACAGTAAAATAAATAAATACAATAAATACATAAAAAGTGCATCCAGCTGGTTGCAAGTGCAAGGGTAAATGTAGACATCAGGGGTCAAGTGCTAGTAGGGGCTGTAGGGATACAGAAACAGTCCACAAGAGCAAGAATTGCCAGGGGGGCAGAGCAGGTGTGCAACTGGCGGGGAGGAGACCTGGGCCCGAGATCAGAGGGTAGCCAGGTCACCAGTGCAATTTCATATTCAGCAAGGAGATCAACAGGGGAGAGGAGGAGAGAAAGCAGAAGCAAAGAGGAAGGTCTTGAGGTGCATCCGGAACCAGAGATGGTTCTCCTCAAATTTCAGAGAGGCAGCGAGGCTGTTCCAGAGGGAGGCCCCAGCAGAAGAAAGAGATCAACCACCAACTCACTGCTTGGAGAACCGACTGATCCTGAGGGAGTTGGAGGCGGATGAACGAAGAGCTCGAGACGGAAGATATTTTGGAAGAGAGAGTTGAAGGTATTGAGGTCCTAGTACCCAGAAGGCCTTGTGGACAATGCAGAGGCTTTTGAAATCCTCGCCGCCACTGGGAGCCAGCTCAGGGATTTCAGTCCTGGAGAGATACGATCCCTGGGCTTTTGATGTCCTGCACACTCCAATGATGAGATGCGACCTGGGGCTGTTCTCGTGGTGCCTGCTTCTCAAACACTGCAGAAGAAGAGAGCACAATTGGTAAACATCCAGATCATACGAAAGGTAACCGAAAGCAGGAGGCAGCAATTGCACTATTAGTAAACTCATGATCTTTTGGCGATTGACCATTTTGAAATGTTTATGGATTGGCAATTTTGACAGGTTAGGCACCAAGAGATTAAATCTGTTGCCCAGAAGAACACTTTTGCAAAGTGGTGAACATGGGATTTGGGACAAGTCATCAATTTCGGCACTTGACCACTTTGTTTCCAGGTACTTGTCATACAGCAAGGTGATATAATTTGTGATTGTTTGATGTCTCCGAACTACAAAGAATAATCTGTTCTGCAGGGTTGACTTGAATGTGCACAAAGCACGTTCAACAATCCTTACAATATTTTCGAAAAAAACAGTTTAGAAACACGCCGTATGCAAAAGAGTGCTTGCAGCTTTATTTTATCCATCATGAATGGAAGTCTACAAATATCAGACTACTAATCACTGTGAGCCTAAAAGTTCTTGTCTAGGTGTAACTACTTTATTTTAAAGATTTAAAAACACCCAACAAAAGAGACTGTCTCATAAGTTCACCTGCTTATAATCATTTTTTGACACACTTCTAGAATGGTATTCATGATAAGAAAACGAACATTTGAAATTGTGTAAAAAATCAAACTGTTTTGGTGTCAAATAAGAAGACCTGAAAATAAGCTTGCCAGAGGCCTGTTACATTTAGTCGGCTTTCTCCTGTGTGTGACCCTTTCTACTCTAATTACAGACATGAAAAGAAATAGAATGTGAGCAGACAAACCTTTTCTTCAAAGGCAGCACAGTGCTATACAGTGGTAGTAGAGTAGTAAATAGTTTAGTTTAGAACAATTTCCATGAAAGCGGTACAAATACAATTAAAACCATCTAATTCAAATATTAATTTAGCCAGATGTGTACATACACATGCTATCAGGCAGTCATTACTATTGCAATTTTGGGCATTCACAACCCAAAAGATACAAATTGATACATTTTTGATTTTTTTTAAAAATTGCTTATTGGCTAAACAAAGTTGACCTTAACAATAAATTACTTTACAATACACAACACAAACAAATTCATACCTCAATCCATTATAATCAAGTTATAAAAATACACAGTTCATTATTCTGTCACAGTGAGCGTCAACTTATTTATAAAACCAGCAGTGGCAATTGATAAAGATATATTCTCTCCACTTAAGCACCACTTCTAAATACACCCCACATTTATACGTTTGATATTTACAACTTGAAAGCAAAAAATATATAAAAGGTTGGGAGCATAGCTCAGGGCAACACGCTCGCCTTTGAAGCAAGATGATGCAGAGCAACATATGTTCGATCCCTGGGTCCGCACTTGGAAACCGCTGGGTATTAAGTGCGTTATAAAAAACCAAATAAAATAGGTAAAAATGACCACTTTAAAATTGCGAGGCAGGTATGGGTAAGATATTTCCTTGCATATAAAACATTTAAATTTGTAAGCATTTTTCCATATGCACAGATAGTGCCAGAGCAATTGATTTTTTTTGGCATAGAATAAAGGAATCTTTCTGCTTCTCCTCTTAGATTAACATTCTTATCCTTAAGGATAGGCATTAGACACTGCGCCTGTTAAGACGGATTTCTGAACTCTGTCCTGGTGGCGCAGAAGTTCAGAAGGCCAACCTAATTACTTGGAACAGGGTAACCTCTGGACAAGCCAGACCAATCAGGGTAGCGATCGCGGCGGTCAAGACTAGGTCTCAAGAGGGGTGAGGGTGACTGAAAGCCCGCAATGAGCACACAAAGCAAGGACACTTACAAACTACTCCAAACAGGTGTTATATTAAAAATATATACACATTTATTCCAAGGCCTTTAAAACAATGACCGTAGCGAGAAATCACAATACAACTCTAGTAAACCAACACATACCATACCAATACAATATATATACAAATACAAACAAGTCTCAAGCGTTAGATGCATGAAATGTGTAGTCCACCTAAAAAGGAAGGAAAACAGGCAGTGCGAAATAATGCTTAGACCCAGTCCGCCTTCAGAGGCACCTAACTAAAAGGAAGTCCGAGCCCTACGAAGAATGGAGCCTTGTGCTCAAAAGTACCTGCACACTCTGGTGCCAACGGGCAAAAAGGGGAGTCTCTTCGAGGGAATCAGGCAGTTCAGTTTAGTGCACAAATGAAGAAGAACAGAGTTCCGCGACTCAAGCGCAGCCTCCACTGTGGGCAGAAGCAGAGCGCGAGTACGGAAAGGCGTGCTGTTTTGACACAGCGGGGAAAAGCTATGGGCTCCTGCAGGAGGGCGACCAGTTCCTAGCTATGCTACTCACCGGTCCCCGATGCAAGCAGACCCAGGCATCTCTGCGTCAGTTTCAGTCGCTGGCAGGTTCAGGAGAGCAGGGGACGTCTCGTCATCGTGTAGAGTCTGCAGCAGCAGAGTTGAGTTAAAGATGTCCCAAACGAAGTGAACCCGCACAGTTTGTTACCACAGCCGGGCAACGGAGCGGCCGTGTGTATCTCAGTCAAATGTACACTACTCACTTCAGACCTGGGAACGCCAAGTGTACGAATCGTGTGAGAGTGACAAGGACTAGAAATACTACACAACCTGGCGGCGGTTACAGAGCAAGACTCCTGTGTAGGCTGGTCAGTCTGCTGGATGTCCCAGAGACGCTTCCGAAGGCTTACGAGCAGGAGATGGTGAAGATGCCGAGAATAGCTGTTCCCGCTATTCCAGGGGTCGAAGTACCAGTACAGGCCTTCTGGTTCGATCAAAGGTAAAAAGGGTTTCACAAGGCGACAGCAGTTCAGAGGAGCAGTCCTTCAGCGGGTCACCAGCGATTCCTCGGTTCAGCCTCTTGGTTGCAGGATACTTGGCTCCTGTATTCCTTCGTTCGTGAGAACTCAGGAGATCGACATGGTAGTGGTGTTTCCAGCCCCCTTTTATCCACGGTTCCCTTTGCGCCAAAACGGAGGGGACCCAATGGGAGATCCGCTCATCAACACTCACACCATTCGTGGACCTATCACGGACCACGGTGGTCCCAGGCATTCACACCACCCTAGACTCTCTGGCACCCAGGATGTGTATTGGGACCAGACATCCCAGCCCACATTCTGGAGGCACACACAAGGCCTGTAGAAGCCCGCGAAAGCATCTGTGTTTCGTGGGAAAGTACATGCCCAAATAAGGAAGGCCCCGGGTCGGCTCGACCTGGGGAAGGTGAAGGGAGCAAGACGGTCAGCGGACAGGACAAAGGAGCCTCGTGGTCTGGCCATTTTGGGAGCCAGGCCACCATTTTGGGCTAAGCGCGAGAAACGCGCTTAAAACGCCAAAAGGAGCTCAAAACACAAGAAACGATCGCTGCCACCATTCCTGTCCGTGAATCACTTGCAGCGATCAGCTACTATCCTAAAAGAGTATCTAGGGCCTGTAGAAGGCTAGAGACCCAAGAGAGCAGTAACTTAGCTTACAGTGCCCTCTTCTGTCATGTTGCACGAAAGCCGCAACATGATAAAAGAAACTACGGAAAACAGCGTTTCCCGGTACTGACTGTCTTAAGGGCATGTCAGTTTCCCGTAAGAAAGGAGCGAAAGCCCAGAGGAGTGCGGCAGAAGGCTACACTTCTCTGGCAAAGTCGAGATCAAGGTGAAAAAACAACAGCAAAAAGTTTAGGGGTTGCCACATGGAAGGAAAATTACCCACAATTACGAAATCTTTCCTAACAGCGCCTCATCATGAGTTTGGGCGGTAGGCCTTAAATGCAGCGGTAATGCTATTAATGCCCCATTTAAGGGCTGGCCCTGTCACAAGTTGGGTGCTAAATGGGCAGTCTTCCCTCCAGCTTTTCTCTGGAGGTGAAAATCCAATTTTTGCGCCTGTTTTCGGGGTAATTACCGCCAGCTCTATTAGCGCACGTTGTTTGCACCAAAAATTCCCGATTGGGGGATGGGGATTTACCGTTAACACCCAACCCGTGATCCGGCGGTAATACCGCCGGACCGGTTGGTGCTAACGCTATTAAAGTTGGCCGGTATTACAGCCGGGATACCGCCCAACTTGTGATGAGGCCCACTGTATGCGTGGGAGAGTATTGAGGGGACAGAAAAACAAGAGGTGTGCTCTGTCCTCCACCACTGTATGGGTACAGGGACAGTAAGGCTGCCTTTCCTGGATACACTTATTACTCCAGTGTATCCTGGGGGAGCTACAGGAAATCTATCTGTCATGAGGCCGAACAACATACCGCTTATTCACGGGCTTTCAAACAAATTGATATATCTCTCAGATGCAGACTCCATAGCAACGTACTGCTTTGTTAGGTGGGTTTCTCTGCATCTACTCTACTTAAGAATTTCCGTTCAAGGTAAGTCCCAGCCCAGGCTTTTCAATCAAATGTCCCATCTATGGGCAAGTTGTTAAATATCAGTTCACAACCCAAGGAGGTGAAATTATTTTGGACATTGCAGACAAAGGCCATATCAGTAGCCATTCGTAAGGTGCGATACATTTTTCTACCACAACCTTAGCCACAGTTTTATGGGACGTAGGTTAATCGTGCCAGCAATGTGCCCCAGGTTGGTTTCCCAATGTAGCAGAAAGATAGGCGCAACCTTTGATACCCCAAAAGGCATTTTGCTTTTTTTTGTAGGACATGTGTATTCACATAACACCAAACCTCAGCACCGTAAGTTCCACTTAGGACGGCTTGTGATCGGTAAATGGATAAAACTGGGCTAATGGTAAGACCACCCACTTTATAACCATATTTCAATATCGCGCCGTTTACCTGTGCCATTTTGTGGCAACGACATCAAACTGATCTCCCCACTACATGTTTTCTGAGAACTTGAGCTCAGGATGAACAAATGGCTTGACCTAGTTTTTTTTGTTTAACATTTCTGTTTACTGTATTTTAATATGCAAACAATAATAAGTTCCAAGCCCTTGGCAGACGAAGCTCCATTATAATATGAATACCCAACCACACAATAACATCACAATGAATAACTCAGACTTCCCTGGATGACCTCATCAAGCTGCGGGAAGAGGGGGAGATGCCTCATTCCTGATGACTAACTCCTCCAATTAGGCAAAAGGAAAGCTATATTATGGTATATAAAGTCATCTACCAAATCTCTTTGGTAAAGTCTCTTCCTCAGATCAATACGGTTTAGTATTTACATCACATGTACTCCAGGCCCCTCATTTTCGTTCTCAGTGTGCCCTCTTAAGAATTCAATAGAATACTGTATGTCTAGCTGAACACCCTCCCAGGGCAGGCAATATGCACAATATCCAAATGACCTCGCTATCCCCAACTCTTAAACAAACATTCCTACCTTGTGTATCACTATGTGCATACATTATATAGACCACCCCTGGTTTAATATATCGCACCACAGCCCTATCGCCGGAAACCCAAACCCACAAATTATGTGGATGCCATAGACCTATCTCACATCATTTCCTCGTGCAACAAATGCCTTCAAGTGCCTTTCCTTAGTAAGTGCACTCCATCAGTATTAGCACACATATGTGCAACCCTTGTTTAAGAATGGCCCATACCCATTTATGAGAGACAGAAGGGTTCTGGAGGGTATGCGCAATTAGCGGTCGTCTGCATAAGATAAACGACAGAGGTTTTTGATGCAATTTTGGTGTGTAAGCAGGTAGCTTGTTTAATTCATTAGTTAGGGAATGTATGTAAAGGTTAAAAAAAAAAAGGGGCAATACACAACCTTGCCTAATCCTACACGTAGATGGAAATCCATCCGTCGGGCCATTCGCTTGGCCATAGCGGATCCTAGCTGTTTAATACTTGTGAAGTGTGTAAGGAAGGCATGATATCAAACAGTAAGACAGACACAAGTGACTACAGTTCAAGGGTGTTTATTGAACTTCAATTGGGTTTGAAAAACGCCTATCTAATCCTAAATCTAAAGTTGGGAGCAAGCTACGACCATCAAATAATAATAACACAGTCCTAGTGGTGTCTTGTCAAAATAAAAGGGCCTATACTAATAAACCTATTTCCAAACCTTACTTCTAAATACAAATAGTGTGGGAAACAATGTTATGCAAAAGAAAAGTGTTCAAGAAATGATATCTCAGGATATTCAAGCCGTAGGCTTCCCTTCCCCACGTTTTCAGCACGGGACAAGGCGGTACACTCGAGCTTAGCACAGACTCTGGCTTCTTTAGCACGAGGGTGCAGTCAAAACTTCAACATCATGGCCTTCTGTGCCAAAGTCTCTTTGCCATTCAACGCCTCTTTTTCAGAGGGCCTGATGCAACACAACAAACATCAAAGTTCCTTTCTTCTTAGGATTTCACATATACAAATTCTCGGATGATTTATGTTCACCCCGGGTCCCCCTCGATCTGGCTCAGACCCACTTTAAAATAAAACTTTCTCGGGTGATTTTCGCTTTTCACCCTGGGTCCCCCTCCTCCTAGCTCAGACCCAACTTTAACACAAAGCTTTCACTTGATCTCCACCTGCCAGGCTCGGATCAACTTTATCTACTTTGCCACAAACGTTCTTTAATGTATCAACATCGAAGACTTTCGACTGTGTGCAGGATTTAGCTTGACCTGCCGTAGGACCACTTGGATTCACAATTCTCTACCACTCTTTCACTTTTCAACTGGATACCTTACAGAGACCTTCGATTGAGCACACACGTGTTGTTGGACCACTCTGTCAAAGATATTGTATCTTGTTTTCAAAGTTCAGTCACTCATCAGCAGTTTGTCTTTTTATGAAACGTATTTCAAACAATGTTCGTTCCAGTGCTCGCCATACAATGTTGCCTCTTGCAACCTTGGCTTCAACACAGACAAGCCTTGTATCGGTCTCCCCAACTCACCGGCTATGTTGATTTCACTGACGCTGCTTTGTTCTTGAAGCAGAGGGCAGTACTACAGTGGCTGGTGATTGTCCCCGCCTTCATTATTGATGCGGGAGGGCCCCGGGTATCTCTGACACACAATGCAGATTCTTCAGCCTGTTTTCCTGGTCTTACGCTTTCCAATCTCGAGGACTCATGAAAGCAATGGTTCCTTGTTGAAAAGTTCAAGGCAACTTCCCTCCTTGCGATCCCTTTCTGTTTCACGGTCTTTCTTTCTCGTTAAAATGCCCTCTTGGAACTGCTGTTTCCTCATGTGTTTTGCCTCGCTCAGAGTGTGCTTTCGTGCCCCGCCTTTTATCTGTGTGGGGGAGCTTAATGGAAGTCCGACCTTGCCTGACCATTGTATTGGGACACGTCAGGTATACGGCTCAGGTGTTAGTCCGTTTTCTCTCATAGCGGGCTGTCCGTGAGAAAGTGTTCATGTTGTAAAGGGGGGCAATTGGGGGTTGTAGAGTTCTTAAATATCCTAATGGTAGGATGGGGTAAAGGTGTTATAGGAATGGGGATACTGCGTCTCACCAGCCGGCATCCCTCTCCCACTCCCTGAAGACCCCTCTCTGTCACAGGTTTCCCCCCTTCTCACCTGTCTATGTTGCCTGATGTCCTCTTTAGGCAGAGTCTTCTTTCGTATGGTTCGGGACTTAAATAAGCCCGCTCGGCCGTCCTCGGCTTCCAGATTACGTTCAGCTTCGATGTCCAGGATCACGGGAAACTCCAGGAGTATTCAAGAAGGCGTTGGGGGCATGCAGAAGCGGCACAGGGATTCCGGGAAGTAGGAAAGAGGGAAGAAGTCGGGAGAAGGGAATCCAGGGGCCAGGGGATAGCAAGTAGCACTAGAGAAGGTTCGGAGCACACATCCGATCACAGCTAGTAGCAGCGTTGAGACGCGCGGGGCCGCGGGGGTGTGGCTTCTTTATAGAGGACGCTGCGTAGAACGTGAAGACTGGCGAGCAGCGTTCTGAGCTTGCCGCCATGTTGGAAGTATTATGGAGTGTAAGGCCCGACGTGTCAGGGACCAGGAGGCCCAGAAGGGGCGAGTTCTATGGTTCATGACAGCATGCCTCCTCTGGAAACTCGTTCCACCGGGTTTGCCTGGGTGTATGAGATGGAACCTTCTGAGTATCCTGGGGGTATTTAGATTTGAGATAGGTTCCCAAGTGCGTTCACTGGGGGGATATCCTTCCCACTCCACCAGGTACTGGAGTTTGCCACGTCTATATCTAGAATCGCAAATCCTGGAGACCTCATACTCCAGTTGGTCATTGATGAGTATTGGTTTGGGCTGAAGGTTAGTTCGAGAGGTCTGAACATATGGCTTTATTAAGGACGTGTGAAAGACTGCGTGGTTTTTCTTCCAGGAGTCGAGAAGCTTGAGTCGGTAGGCCACTGGGTTGATGATTTCCTTTATAAGGAATGGCCCATTTAATAGAGGAGGCAATTTATTTGGTCGCAAATGCTATGGTAGCAGTTTCAAGGACAGCCAAACCTTATCCCCTATTGTGTAGGAGGGGCTTGGTCTTCGTTTGGAGTCTGCATACAGTTTGGTCTGGGTCCTGGCCTTTTCTAATTGTTCTTTGGCTTCTCTTTGAACATTAATGAGCATTTCAATCCAGGAATCGACTGTTGGAACTGGTGTAGGATGAGGAAGGATGGAGGGTAGAACCGAAGGGTGGAATCCTTGGCTACAGAAAAAAGGACTGGTCTTAATAGCAGAGTGGTCCGAATTATTATAGGCGAATTCTGCCAATGGAATTAATAGGGACCAATCGTCCTGGACCTTGGTAGCGAAGCAACGGAGGTATTGTTCCAAGGTTTGGTTTACACGCTCTGTGGCTCCGTTGGTTTGGGGATGATATCCTAAGGAAAGAGCGCGTTGGATTCCTACTATTTGGCAAAGATGTTTCCAGAGCTGAGAAATGTTTTGGGGCCCTCTGTCTGATATGATCTTGGAAGGAAGTCCATGCAGTCGGAATATGTGTTCCAGGAAAATTCCAGCAAGTTCTGACGAGGATGGCAGTTTAAACAGAGGTGTAAAATGGGCCACATGGGTGAACAAATCAATGGTGACCATGATGGTTGTGTATCCCCTGGAAGGTGGTAATTCCACAATGAAGTCTTTTGCTATGAATTCCCAAGGCCTTGTTGGAAGTGGAGGTTGCTGCAATAGACCCGCTGGTCTCTTGTTGTCATGTTTGTTTTGATTACAGACAGAGCATGCCTGGATATACCTTTGTACATCAGCTTTCACTCCAGGCACCCAAAATTGCCTTTGTACTAATCTGAGGGTATTGGTAATACCACGATGCCCGGAGTAAAGAGTATTGTTACAGAGATTTATTATCCTCTGCTGTAGTTTTTGTGTTGGGATGACCAAGGCATTGTCTTTGAACAAGTATCCATCTTTGGTCTTCAGTTTCCACTGGTTCTTGTCCGAGATACCTTTCCAGAGTTCCGAGGATTGAGTCTGACTGCGGACTTCATCTAGGAGGCTGGTCGCCTGGGCTAAAATTATTGTGTGGGGAAACATCTTGGGAAATGTTCCGTCATCAGGAGGTTCATAGTCAGGGCGCCGAGACAAGGCGTCAGCAATTACGTTTTGTGTTCCCGGAACATGGTGAATTTGGAACTGGTATTGAGCAAAGAAGAACGCCCAACGGGCCTGACGGCTGTTCCTGCATTCCACGGCCTGTAACACTTGGCGATTTCGATGGTCCGTCCGAACCTGGACAGGATGTTTAGCTCCTAGAAGTAAATGACGCCACTCGGTGAAGGCTTGATGGATGGCTAGAACTTCCTTTTCCAAGACTGAGTAATGAGTTTCACTGGAGGGCAATGTCTGTGAAAGATAGGCAATAGGATGTTCCAGCCCGTCATCTTGTTCCTGTTTCAGAACTGCTCCGATGGCATAGTTAGAGACATCTGTTTCCACTAGGAATGGTCGATTTATATCAGGTTGAACCAGGATGGGGGCTTGTGTAAATTCTGTTTTTAGGCATTGGAAGGCCTTCTCCTAGGCTGGGGTCCAATGAAAGGGAGTATCTTTCTTCAACAAGGAGATGATCGGTTGAACAATCTCGGAGAAGGATGGTATAAACTTCCGATAGAAATTGGCCAAGCCCAGGAAAGATTGGATCTTTTTTACGGAGGTCGGAGTTGGCCAGGATAGTATGGCTTTAACCTTGGATTGATCCATTCCTATGCCATCTGGGCTAAGGACAAATCCTAGATAGTGAACAGTGGAAACATGAAAAAGGCATTTCTCGGGTTTTGCTAGAAGCTTGTGTTCACGTAGCCGTTGTAACACTGATTTAACATGTTCTTCATGCTTGAAAGGATCCTTAGAGAATATCAAAATATCGTCCAAGTAGACGATGACGAAAAGACCCGGTCCATGAAGCGTTGGAAGATTGCCGGAGCATTAGAGAGTCCAAAGGGCATGACCAAGTATTCATAATGACCAAAGGGTGTTCTGAAGGCTGTCTTCCATTTGTCACCTTCTCTAATACGAATCAAGTGATAAGCACCCCTAAGATCCAATTTGGTGAATATTACGGCTCCTCTTACGGCTTCCAGGATATCCGAGATCAAGAGTAATGGATAACGATCCTTAAGGGTGCACGGATTAAAGACAAGGTCTGAGTTCCTTGGTGTCTTTTTTAGGAACAGAAAATAATGAAGCTCCAGCCGGAGACTTGGATGGGCGTATGGTGCCGTTTTTTAGGTTAGTATCTAGGTATTCACAAAGGGCCTTTTTCTCTGGTTCAGACAGGATGAACATCCTTCCAAAGGGAATCACGGCTGAAGGTTCGGTTTGTTTCAATAGCACAGTCTTCAGGCTTATGGGGTGGTAGGGCTTGGACAATAGCAGAACAGAACACATCGGCGTATTCCTGGTAGGTTTTAGGAACCTGGATGATGTTGGAGACCATAAGAGGATCTTGCTGAGTTGTTGAATGTTCTTCTGACATTGTCGGTGAAGGATCCTGGAGCAGACAATGGGACATGCAAAATTCAGAACCTAGGAACAGGGAACCAGCTGTCCAATTGATGAATGGGTTGTGTTTTTGTAGCCAGGGCATTCCCAAAACCATTGGGTAATGGGCAGATTTTATGATGTCAAACTTTATCCTTTCTCGGTGATGGTTTATAGCAAGCTCAATTTCCTTAGTCTGAAGGGTTATGGATCCAGAAGAAAGAGGTCTTCCATCAATTGCTTCTACAGGTTGCTGGACGTTCCGGGATTCGTAAGGAATATGATGTTTAAGGACCCATTCCTGATCTATGAATATTCCCATGGCCCCACAGTCCTCTAGTGCCAGAATAGGGTAGGATTCCTTCTTAGATGACGATAGAAAAGCCTGTAAGACTACCAGGGAGTTTTGTCCAGGAGAGTTCAAGGATGGTATAGATGTGGAGCCTGCATCTCTCTCCCGAAACTGAGCTCCATCTAGGATCGGGAGCTGGCGTTTCCCGAACGCCGTGGAGGCGCTAAGGGACATTCTCTGACTAAATGCTTGTCCGAGGCACAGTACATGCATAAGCCAGTATAGATCCTTCTCAGCCTTTCTTGGGGGGATATGGGTCCACGGAAGGCCCCTAACTACATGGGTTCGGGTTCATTTGTAGGAACAGGAGAATCTTCAGATTTTGAAGGGCTCACAAGAGGATTTTTTTGGATGGTTGACTTGGTCTTCCTTTTCTCTGCCTTTCTTTCCTGGATTCGGAAATCAATTTGTAGAGCAAGATCCATAAGTGCCTGGTAAGAATTAGGACGTGCTACCCTGGCTAATTCAACCTTAAGATCTTCATTTAACCCTCTTCGAAAGAGGGTGAAGCAAGCTTCAGAAGGCCAACCCGCTTCTTTAGCCAATTGCTTGAATCGAGTTACGTAGGTGAGCATGTCCTGAGAGCCTTGCTGGAAATCGAGTAAACGTTCTTGAGCACTAAAGACCTGTTCTGGACGGTCAAACATAGTCTTTAGTGCTTGAATGAATCCATCATAATCATCCAAAAGGGAATCTCTGGTGTTAACTAATGGTGTGGCACTTGACACAAAAGGACCAAATGGAGAGGGGGGATCTCATACCTGAGCCTACCCTTATATGTTCACACAATAAAGAACTCAGATTAGCCAATTCTAAAAAAGTGTTCCAGAAATATATTATTTTTCTTTTTTTAGATTCAATTCGCCGTCTTGTGAGGTACTTGAGATTCCTTTAAAAGCTGCTTCAAAGATGAAAAAAATTATTTTTATTAAATTTCTCTGTCCACAGGGTGTTAAAAAGAAATACATGTAACAGTATTCCTGTTGGATACCTATGTTCATTTATCTCAGAAGGTAGTATCCTGTTATTTGTATGTTTTCAAATTGTTTTCTTCAAGAGTTCAAATCTCCCATGTTTTACTTCTGTTCTGGTCTTTATTACAATTTGTAGAATCCGGTTCAGAAATCTTGATGATTCCCATCTGTTTTTAGGGGAGTCAAGGATCAGGAAATCCGGCGATTCTTAATTATCTATTCGTCTAGGACTCATCCTGCTATGGAAGCCACAAAAAAGCCTACCGGTTTCAGTGGCAAGAGCGCCACATTCATCAGGGCTGGGCGGACACTTCTGGGTTGGTGTGTCTATGTATCGGTAACTGGTTGGATGGTAACGGGAAATCCCACCTAGTTGTAGAGATCCCCACTTGTATCCATGTGGATGGGAAGATTACGTGCTGAACTTCCCAGGGAGGCATGAGAAAATGGTCATGCTTTTGGGTCTTCTCTGTGATTCTATGAAGGCCCAGATGGTGAGTTGGCTCGCGATGTGATGCCGGTCCGTGACGGTCCGAGTCGGCTCGCGATGTGATGCCAGAAATATGCAGAGATGTACATTATCTGCGCTCATATATTTCGCTCATATATTTCAGGACTTATTTCTGAACGGTGTGGTTGACCTCAGTTTCCCTTTCCTCTCCCCTTCTTACTACCATTCTGTTTCACAGTTTTTTCCTTTTCTTTCAAACTGTCTGCCTTTCTTCTTTGCCATTCCATCTTATTTTCTGCCTGTCTGTCAAACCTCCTGCTTACCTTTCTGGCTCACTTGCCCTTCCCCATTTCTCATTTCTCACCATTCATTTATTCAACTTCTTCGATTTCTTGAATTATTTATCCTGTGTTGTGCTACCCAATAGGGCCTGATTCTCCGAAGCGTTTCATAATGGCGTAATCCCATAGGAAAACGTTATGTGAATCAGGCCCATAGTGTGCCCACTTCCCTCACTTGTCTGCAATTATCCTCCTTTTTCGTTTATTTTGAATGTACCTTTCTTTTTCTACTAATTTCTTTGATGAAAGGTTTTGAACTTTGCTGTTCCTGCATCTGCAAGACCATGCAATGGCAATAGTGAGGATGGGAGGCCTGGGATGAAGTCTATCCTCTAACTGTGAAAAAGATTGTTGATCCCCAGTGTAAGGAGGAAACCCTAGGAAAGAAATACAGAGGGCGAGAGTATCCTGGACTAAGGCCACGTTAAGTACTGACTGGAAATGCCGTTTAGATTTTGTTCAGAATCAAGACAGCTGGATTTGGTTCTGCACTGATCACCCATGGCTGAACCAACTCATCGAGGCTATTGCATACAGATTCACTGGATCAATGAGAACCTGGAAAATCTAATATGTACAACGCTTTCACGAACTTGACCCAAGGGCACTGGCAGGTTAACCTGACCAAACAACCATTCGTCAGTCTGGCTTTCACTTGCACCTTGGGGTTCCACAAGTACAAGGGGATGCCCTTGGGGCTCAGGGAATTTGGGATGAAGATACACGCCCTTAAAGTAAGTGCTGGCTAGTCTGGAGCATTTGCAGAGGCACATCAGGACGATAGCTTAATTTTCAGCCTCGATTCGAAGTCTCATCAAGCGCACATATGAACGGTGCCCAAATGAATCTGATCGGCAAAGGTTACTATTTATTTATGTATTTGCATTTGTAAAGCGCGCAACAGCCCGGAGGCATCAGTGACGCTTGATATATTTCTATTAATGGAAAGAGGTACCAGTTTACTCTGCGCCTGGTGACATACCATGGTGACGCGGAGAACAGAGACCCACTTAAGACTGTGCAGGCTAAGTTGCAGACTGGTGCCTGCCACACAAAAGCAGGTCATGCCCTTCTGGAGCACAGCAAAGTGGCAGCGGATATCATCCACAACCATAACTCGCTCATAGCTCCTCTGGCAGGCCTGCTGAAGGGACACTTGTTCATGAAGATGGAGTGAATGTCAGCTTGCCTGGAGAGTTTGGATTCTCCAAACTCATCCAGTAAATACACTGCTCAGTTGCCACTCTCTGGAGGTAAGCTCGTCCTTATGGATTGAAGGGGTTTTCCATTTTATTGCTTGCTGGCATGTCTTTGTAAACCTGCTATCCCAATTGTGTGCTTTGTGCAATGACCCTGTCTGGCTTATGTACTGCCTGCCAAGATGGGCTTCTCAAGGCCTGAGGCGAGGGAAGGGTTCCATATTGCATTGGTCCCCCCTCCCCAGGATGCGATAATCTGATGCCACCACTTCAAGATTCCAAAGGTGTTTAGAGGCAGTGAACCTGTCCTGGTATCATATAGAATTCATAGCACCAGACAATAACACCTTAGATTCGAGCCTTAGATACCAGTAAGGACATTGCACATTTGTATTATACCCTCAGCGCAGGGTCCCACTTCAAAGCGCTCAAAGATCAGGTTGTGGGAACATTCCTTAATCAAAATGGCCCTGTTCTTTTACCCATCCAGGGGATAGAACAAACTTGCTGTCCCCTCGATTATTACCCTTTGGAGTAGTGTTCCAGCACACAATGACGTTCCTGACCATCTGACGTACATTTTATTCTGAGGCTATTATACTTTCTTCTGTTGCTTATGACTCTAGAAATAAGTAATTATTATGATATTGTTTGCCTGAACTTTGCCGCCCATTTGTAATCTCTTTGTGTTTCTTCCTGATGCCAGATTGGGACGCAAGTTTAGTAGTTCTATCGGTGACACCACATGAGCTAAGGTTCAGCACAGCACTGCCGCTGAAATATCCTCAATTGCAAAACCGGCCTCCTATCTTCCTTGGTTCACCTTTGGTAGGTATCAGTGATTGAATACGATCTGCATAAAGTGGAAGACTTTGAAAGGGCAGCACCCTTGCTGACAGATCCAAAGGCAACAAACAGTTGTGACTACCTTTGGAACTCCTCTGTACGAGCTGAATAGAACTTGAGGGCTCAGGCGACATTTATAAAGTGTAGGGATCGCTCTGCTGGAGACGAAGGAGAGCCAAAGAATTGTGGTAAAATCAAGGGTTCATTAAGCTGTAAAGAAGAAGGAACCTTCAGCATGAAGGAAGGGTTTGTACGACAGGCCACCTTAGACTGGGGAAAACTCTAGTAGGGAGACTTGCAGGGGAGGGCTTGGCTACCCAGCTGCCCACCTGGTTGAAGTAATGGCAACGAGGAACCCAGTTTTCGAGGAGAGAAACTTTTGGGAAGCTCTCTGTAGAGGCGTGAAGGGAGGGCCCATTAGCTTCTAGAGGACTAAATTGAGTTCTCCAGCTGGAACTTGAGTTGGAGCTTGAACGGGTGGGAAAGTGTGAAACAGTCACTTGTGGAATTCCTTAACCAACCTCTGAGACCAGAGGGAAGGCAAACCTGTGGCATGCGTGTAGCAAGTAGTGTGAGATGGCTGCCAAATGCACCTTGATGGAAGAGTGTGCTAGCCCAGCTTCTGCCAATGACAGGAGGTATGGTAAGACTTGTGCCACCTGAACGTGTAACGTATTTAGCTGCTGAGTTACACCACATGGTAAAGCTCTTCCACTTGCTTTTGTATCAGGAAACATAGATGTTGCTCTTGCCCTGGCTAGGATCCTCTTGCAGTCTGGGGGTTGTGGAATGCTCCCAAACTCTAAAGCTGCAGGAGCCAGATGGTCAAGTTGAGAGATGCTGGGTCGTGGTGTAGCACTGAATCGCTGTCTCTAAAAAGTAGGTTTGGGAGCAGTGCTAATCTGATGAATGGAGCCATGGACAGGTGAAGCAGGTCTCAGTACTCTGAAGGCGTGGCGACACACGTGAGAGTGTTGAGATGTGAGCCCAAGAATAGCCAGTCTTGAGTAGTATGCCAGCATGACTTTGCAAAGTTCACTAAGAACCCGAGGGATGTCAGGCACTGTATGGTATCATCGGTCTGTTAGATTTTCTAGCGTGCACGAACCAGTCATCTAAATATGGGTAAACATGGATGCCTGAACGATAAAGGTGGGCTACCACTGGAGTTAGGCCCTTTGTGAAGACTCTTGGGGCAGATTTCAACATGAAATGCAGGGCTTTGAACTGGTAGTGTTTACCCTGGACCTGAAATCGGAGGTAAGGCCTATGCCTCTGATGAATGAGGATGTAAAAGTAAACATCCTTTAGGTCTAGAGACGTGAGGAAATACCATTCTTCCAGTTGGTATAGGATGTGTTGCAGTGTTACCATGTGGAACTTTTGAGACTTGAGAACTTCATTTAACCTCCTGAGATCTAGTTTAGGTCTCCACCCACCTGGTTCTTTCCTCACCAGAAAGTACCTGGAGTACACTCTGTAGCCTGTAGGTGCAGTGGTACAGCTTCAGTTGCTCCCTTTTTTAGGAGGGACCGTACTTCTTGAAGGAGCAAGGCATGGTGTTTTTTTGCATTTGGGACGGTGTGGCTGGATTAACATTTCCCCATGAATTCCAGAGTATGGCGCTGTTGGATGATGGACAGTACCCATTTGTCAGTGGTGATGTTCTTCCATAGTGTAACAGAATTGGCAAGACGCCCCCCGTACTGGGGTGCTAAAGTGGGGGGTGGGTTTTGTGGCCTGGTCAGTCCTGCCTTGGGGCTTGACTTCTGGAGGAGGCTCTGCATCTTCGCTGGTTTCCTCTGCAAGGTTGAGATTGTCCATTATAATCCTCTTGGCTGGTGCGGGACGTATGTGGATGGTACGAGGACCTGTAGTCTCTGGAAGTCCTGGAAAACCTAGCTTTCCCTGAGCGAAAGCGAAAGGATTGGCAGCGTTGTTGTAACGTGCCAAGTGAACAGGCTGTTTCTGTGTCAGTCTTGATGGCTTGTAGGGTCTTGGCAACCTTCTTTCCAAAGAGGGCGAAACCATCAAAAGGCATATCAACTACTACTGACTGGACCTCGGGCTGAAAATGTGTGGCTTTCAACCATCCTTGGCGGCGTAACACTGCCCCATTGCCCATCTGGTGAAACCCTGAATCCGCTATGTACGCGACAACTGTGGTCTGATGCCATTTCCCCCTCATGTAGCAGTGTAAGTGCTTCATCCCATTTGTCATGAGGCAGGAACTCAAGAATTGGTCCTAGTTTGAACCAGAGTTCACGGTCATAGCGGGAGAGAATCGCAAGTGATTTTGATGCCTCGATGGTTGTCGCGGCTGTTGTGATGACTCTCTTGCCAAATGTGTCTGTTTCCCTCTTTGCCTGGAGGCATCATACAGGGACAGGAGGGATTGGCAGAATGCTTCGTTCTGCTGCAGAAACAACTGAGTCCGGTCAGGGTTGTGTGCGCAGGCATTTGAGTGCTGTATCTGGGACCTTGTGCTTTTTCTCAAAGCAATTCTTCTTAAGGGATGCCAAGAATGGTTTTCTCATGACAAGTAGGCCGTCCTCCTAGATATCTTCCAGCATTGGAATGGCCACCATTGATTTCCGGGAAGATTCCCGTCACTGGTAAAGGAAATCCTCACTTTTCTGTTCTTCAGGTAGAAGATCAAAAAGCTTTGCAGCCCAATTCATGAGGGCTTGCAAGGAGCCATTCTTGTCTGGGGGTGAATCTCTTGGCTGTAGGTCTGGAGGCTCACCATCACCTGCCACCAGGTCTTCAAACTCGTCTGTGGAGTGGGTGCCTGGAGAACCATCCAATGGATAGTCGTCAGCGTCAATATCAGTATCTGTGAGGGTGACTGGTGGGCAAGGTGGAGCCCCTGGAAGAGGTCCGGAGGGTGGGTGAGAAACTAGGCCTTCCCTTGAAGAGAACTCACAGGTTTGCACTGGCAGAGGCAATGGTGCAGCTGGAAGCCGATGCTAGAGCTCCGGAGCTCTAGCGTGGATAGTATGTCCATTGACACATCTCTCGAGCCAGAAGGTATCTCCTTTGGGACAGGGCGCCTTGGAGAAGGTTGAGGAACCACTGGAGGAGCTGGGGTGGGCCCATGAGGTAGAGGAAGGCCTTGTTTTGGTGGACCTAGTAGAGGCATGTTAACACATAATAAATTCAAAAGAAGGCAGCAAATCCCTTAACTAAACCCACAGTATGTGCCCTCTCCAATACATTGATAAATTGGTCCTGAAAAAATTGACATACACTGTTCTCAGATGCATTGCACGATTATCTATATAAAAACAATTAATACACCGATATAAATATAGATCCTAAGGAACGTCCGGCATTTATCAGCAGCAGGGACAGAAACAAGTTGAGCCATTTATACAGAACTGTGTATATGTACATATCTGTATGCTTCTAAGTTTGATGAAGTACTAATTGTGGCAATCTCGTACAAGAATTGGGGTTTGATGTGTTTTGAGCAAAGTACATTTGCACATCCTACGTGTTTTATTGTGTATGTGTTTACATGTATTTACATCTGTGTATTAATACATTGTTTTTATATATATATTTGTGCAACGCATCTGAGAACAGTGTTTGCCCATGTTTTCAGGACCAATTTATCATTGTATTGGAGAAAACACATATCGTGGGTTTAGTTGTGCGATATGCTGCCTTCCTTTGAATATATTATGTGTTGAAGTACCCAGACAATGGGGAGGTTGGCCAAGACTAGGTCTGGGTTGTACCATTTGTATGAACGAGGAGGCATGTTAACAATAACTTCTCCTACTTCGTTGTGAAGACACCACTTCTGGGACCTCCATTTCTGAATCCGCTCCCTGCTGTAGCAGCTGTGTAGGAGGGGTCCTGGATGGACAGAGAACTGCAGGCAGTGCATAAGTGGCCAGTGAAAATAGTGGCTGAGCACGAATTGGCCTGGGGAGGTATGATAATGTGTACGGAATATCTCTGTCCACAATAACTCCACAATAACTCCACAATAACTCCACTTAGGAATGTGGAGACCAAGGGCCCCTGTACAGGCGTCGTCAACGATGCAGATGTGTTTGGTGATGGTGGTGATGGTGTAGGCCTGGATGGCAATGACATTGAAGATTTTGTAATCACGTCAATGAAGTGGTCGATGGGACAGAAGAAGTGGTTTTACTATTTTACGTAGTTGCCTTGGTCGTCAATGAGGCGGTTGACAGAGTCGACGACGGGCTGGTCGTCGTCGAAGAGGATTTTGTCATCGAAAAGAATTTGGGGTGACGGAGTGTCATCGATGGGGTCATCGTCGATGATGGAACTGTAATCGTGGATGAGCATAGCTTTTCTGAAGAGTGTTTGTATGATGAAGCCATCGACAAAGGTGTTCTCGGCACTGAGGTGGCAGTAGGTTATCTCCCAGCAAGACCTTTACCTCTTTGAAGAGGGAGTGCTCTCTAGGCGTCTGCTCTGCCTGGCAGACACATAACTATGGACAGAGGCCAAGTCAGAGGCCCCGGCACCTTCATCCAACCAGGCAAATAACCTGCAGTGGAGGTCCTTGCGGGTCTTGGATGAGAACAACTGGCAAACGGTACAGTTGTTCAAGTCATGGTCCGGATACACACAGTAAAAACAATGTTCATGAAGATCCTCGATGTAAAACATTTTCAGATTACATGTTAACTAGGCCTTAAAAAGGACTTTTCTCCTTGTGCCTGTCATCTGAACGGACTCCTGAAGGCCTCAGACGGATGATTGGAACTTCAGAGGCAATGGAAATGGCTGAAACTTCACCTTTGTAGGCGAGAAGCGATGCAGCACCAGACTCGAAGATTTGATGGAAAAAACTATCAAAAATAGACAAAAATCATCACAATTATACAAGAGAGGAAACATTCTGAATATGGGCACGGGGATGGAGCTAAGGGGGCCTGTAAAATTGACTGTGGGTAGTGTGACCCAAAATGACACTATTAGAACACTAAAGTGACAAGCAGTTTGAAAATGTAAAGGTAAACTGCTTTAATGTTACAGAGTAGTCCCAGCCTGACGATGGGGAATATCCAAGAGCTTGTGAATCTATGAAAGATCCTATGCTGGAGAGTGGTTAGTTTCCTCCTCTTTCTCCCCACACCCCACCACCTTGCCTCGTTGGTGGCTTTATAGAAGAAGACCTGGGGTGGACTGGCCTACAGGGAACTCTGGAGATTTCCTGGTGGGTCACTACACTGTGGGCCTCTTTAGAGTGGGTACCCTGGTTGTATGCTCCTCTTACCCTCTCTCCCAGTCACCCTGCCCCCTTCCTTCCATCTCTGCACACCCCCCTCAATCCTTTGGAGCAAAACATTTGATATACAATTTCCAGCATGGTATTGTTTGCTGTAACAAATTTATCATGTTAGTTTATTATTACGTGTAACAACTTTTTAAGCTCTATATAGGGATACATGTGCTTTAAAATACACTATTTTTACCCATCTTTACCAATTATCTTGTGTCGGGTGAACCCCAGGCTCCAAACCTTACCCAGAGGGGTGTGGCTTTCCCAATACATTCCCTTGCCCACCATAATATGGGGCCACTTTGAAAAAAAATTTCCAGCGCCACTTTTGGTTCCCAGTCCAGATGACCCACAGAACAAACAATGAAGCTGGTGCGCCTTCTTTTGGCATCGTGGCGTGACTGCTTTCTGGCGTACCCAAGCCTTTTTCTGATGTTTATTTTCTAAAATAAATAGCTCAGCCAAACCTAAAAATTACCTTGTTTGTACAATGATAAACACTCTCCTCACCTTATACTAGCACTGCTGCAGCCATGCACAACCTGGGTACAATTTATAACACTCTTTCTGCACAATGCTTGTGATTGAGAATAGCTCGCTTGAGTGGGAGCTTCTCCTTGCAGGTAAGAACATGGCTACAGCCTAAGGGGCTGACTGCTGCTGAAGGCACTACAGAATCAGTCACACATTCAGTCTTGTAGACACACGTAAGATTCCCTTTTGGCCCACACATGTATGTTCTTTATTGTACTATTCACTTAGCACACAACCTTTTATTCAAACCTATTTGTTCATATTCGTTCTGAGTATTGCCAGCTTGATTGCCACCTGTTTTTCTTAGTCGTCCACCGCAATCATTTTCGCAGTGCTATATATAATTTAGTACTGCAGTATCGCTTCCTTTTTTCATTTTCGTCTGCATTTAACTACTCTGTTCTGACGTTGCCTTTTGTAGCCCATATTACGCAAGATGCAAATAGATTCCCTTTAAAAAAAAAAAAAAAAATCTTAAGGCATCTGAGTCTTGTCTCAACTATGTTTATTTTTGTTTATTTTTGGAATGTATTCTCGCTCGAGTTTCCTTTGTGCCACACACTTCAGAATAACAAGGCTTGCACGCAAATGTCCTGCAACAGTTTGTTTCAGTGCAGCACGCATTGCCTGCTTCTAAGCCCAGAAGCCTCCCAGAATACCCTCCTTATGTGCCACGACCCACATACACACTCTCCTCTGGATCCTATTGCACCCCAGAAGGGATTGTCTTTCCCCAAATCTGGAGCTATGGCACTCTCCTCCCTGCCAATGTTCTCCACTGGGTGAGGGCAGATAGGTGAATTTCACTTTGCAACACTCTCAGTTCCTCGTCCCCAGCAGATGCTCTTTTGATTGGTAGTTTATTGCACCGAACAGGTGGGAGTTTCCTAAATAGTTAGTGGGACCAGTCAACTGTGTAACCCAGACAAACATTTATATACATGTTTGCTGCCCTTAATATCTGAAGGAATTCTGTAAAATTTAGACCAGAGCCGTGCCTGATCCCTTCTGCTTAAGTAAGTGATCAGGAGAGCTGTGTGATCTGCCTGTTTACTCAGGGCTGGAGTAACCAGTCAGTGAGCTTAGGACTCGCCTGGGGGTAGGTAGCACAGCTGGAAGGACATCATTCTGCCCCCAGAAGAAAGGCAATAAATTAGCCTGCAACAATATCCCTTCCTTGCCTGGCCTATGTGGCTCTGTGTGTTGTTCAGCTGGGGTTCAACAAGGGACGCCAAGTTGGGGCTGTCAAGAAGGAGCCTTGTTACTAGGCAACACTCAGGACATGGACACTCTGCAGGGGTCGGGCCTTTCCTTGCATATGGACGGGCAAAAGCTCCGAAGCCTCCCTGTGCCTGCTCACTACTGCTTCTTCCACGCCAAGGCCTGCCGTTTGTATGGAGAGTGAGGGGCCTGATTGCAGAGAGGAGCCACCTCCCAGAGTCATCCTACACCAGTCAGCACAAAGGCCCCATCTGTTGCAGGTGAGATCTTCTGGGCGGGAGAGGGGGGGTGGAGGAGGCATGTAGCCAATACCTAGCTCACACATCAGTGCTATTTTTTATGAAACGGTCCCTTAGTACTTTAGGGTACATTAGTATTTCTTTCCTTGCCAGAGAAACTTGTTTTGATTCGTTGTGTATTTACGACCAAACCTTTGTCACGAGTAATCAGTTTGTAATGCTCTGAGTCCCTTTCTTCAAACTACCCAGGGCTTATCCCTACGGGGCAAAGGTCAAGAAGGGGACACAGCAAGGGTGGCAGACTGAGTGGAAAGGGCGAAGACTTCTTGTGCACTAGCTAGATAAGGGCCTAAATTGGACCATTACAAGTTCAAAGCACGCTCCATATGTTATGATGTAGAAGTATATGCTGGACTGCAATATAAAATCCAAAGGGCTATCATAAATGCATGGGACAACATTACAAGTTCGGTCGTGGTGTATAAAAAATGGCAGCCTGAATAACCGCATTCAATATGTCACCAATGAAGTCCTATGATATGATATGATATGATGAGCTATTTAGAACGCGTCTGTACACAGGTGTTTCTTCTAGGCGCGACAAGACAAGGTAGGGGCCCATAGGGGACGAAACACCAAGCTTACTAGGCCTTGTGTTATTCAGATCGTGCAAGTGCAGGGGGGAGAAGGAGAGGGAAGGGGGAAGTGCGGTCAGCGAAACGATTGCTTTGAGTAAGTGCAGCCGGGGGAACCAGCTCTGGGTAGTGCAAGGGGCGAGGGTGACTGTACGGTAACAGATACAGCCCCTAAGTGCGCAGAGGCCCAGAGTCAGTATAGGTGCTTGCGGGTCATGGAGGAGTCTGGTGCCCATAGGGTTCAGATGGTAGCCATGCAATCAGTGGGCGCAGTAGACCGATGGGTCAGCAAGGGAGAGAAAGCAGAAGCGAAGAGGAAGGTTTTGAGCTACTTCCGGAACCTAAGGTAGTCCTGCTCGAGTTTGACAGGGGCAGGGAGTGCATTACAGAGGGAGGCCCCTGCAGGGGAGAGAGATCTACCTCCCAATCTCTGCTTGGAGAAGCGTCTGACCATCAGAGAGTTAGAGGTAGCTGAGCGAAGGGCTCGAGAAGGAAGATGTTTAGGAAGAGAGTTGGATGCAGTGGACTCAAAAAGTGGGGATTAACATCTGCATGTGCCACCTCTCGTGACCTGGCAGTAATTCCGAGTGCCGGTGATGGCAAGCGACTTTGGTAATGTTACTGCAGAGTGTCCATTGGAACACTATCAAACTTGGAATGATCCCCATGAACTTTTACATTAAAGAAAGTCTTTCTTTGATAATTACTTTTAAAGTTTTGAAATGAAAAGTGACTTGTACTATGACAGCACAGTGGAAATAGGAAGCAAGATTATTTTTAAAGCATAAAAATTGGAGAAACTCACATTGTGCAACGGTGGGAGATCTTGACCGCGTAACTCAAGCAGTTAACTGGACACGGCCAGATATAAGGTCTGGGTCATGCCCACATACCTCTTGCACCACCCACCATACCTCCTTGCTCGCCCAATCCTCCTATGCCAATGCTTTTAGTTTCTCCTGCCTCTGAAAATCGAGGACTTGATGGAGGTCTTTCCATTCCACAGCATGGTCAGACTGCATCCAAGCCTTCATTCTCAGAGCGGGGAAGGTGAGGGTATGATGGACTTATGCTGTCTGCCATCTACCTGATAAATTAGATCTTGGTGGTCATCGGCATCAGACGATATAGAGAGTAGAGGGGTTACGGCAAACTTAACACTTCTCCAGCCACACAAAGTAAGAACCTGTGCTCCCACCACTCTCAAAGTATTTAAGATCTTTAAGTTCTAAGATATCTAGTTTACTCTGGGGCCGATTCTGAGGAAAGGTGTTCGTAGGAAAATGTTCTTCAATGAAGGAGAAACACTTTCCTTACTAACACCATATTCTGATAATGAAAGAATGTGGTGCAGGGACGTGAAAGCCTCAGCATCTGCATGCGCCTGATTTATGGCTTGACAACAGCCCTAGCAACCATCAGGAATACGGGGTAGCCACATGGAGGGGATTCTCCTCCCAGCAGCACTGGTTTAGCACGTCTAAAAAAGGAATTAAATACGGCACATGTGAGGTGCCATTAAACTCCACTGCACACCTTTTCCCTTTAGAAATATAGCATTTGTTAGACTGCAGCACCACTTTTTTTGTTTAATGAGAGTTTAAGAAAACTTTCTTAAATTAGAAAAGTGGCAGTCTTTTAAGAAATGTTTGCAATGCCACTGAAGCACATGTTTCGTTTCCCCCACAAGTGATTTTAGCAGCTTTTGCTGCTGGAAAGCACATCATCTCCCCAATGCATCTACCGACTTCAAAATGGCGGTGCTGGAAAATGGAGGGGAGAATGTCGTATTTCCACATTCTTTGGATCATGAGGTCATAATAGGCCCCTCTGTATGTAACGCACGCTTGTGCTGCAAGGAACCCAGACTTTAAAGGTGTCTAGCAAAGGCACCGTGCAGGGCTGCTGCGTGTGCTGTACCTGTTCTGGGTGCACGAGGGATGCTAAGAGCATTTCTGCTCATGCTATGCTCTGGTTGTGAGGGTGAAGCTTACATTGCTCCTGCCTATGCTGTTTCTGTTTTGTGCTGCAGTGCTCCTGGCAAGCCCTTTGCCTGTTCTTTGTAACAGCACCTCACACTGCTGTCGCATAAGCTGCACCATCTCTACAGCATGCAGACTTGCGCTGCAGTTCCCTTGCTGCTCCTGTTTGTTGCCAGGATGGGTTGCAGCTAGACAAACGCAAAAAAAGTGAGAAACCTATTACTGGCCAATTTCCACTCCTACCAGTACATATTTGTAGTTGGCTTGGAAAGGTAAGTTAATCGAGGGAAAAACAAGGAAAAATGATTTCTTAACAAGGGCAAAAGGAACAAAAGGGGAGGGATTGGGGCACATATGGATATATGGGGTGAAAACCACAATTAAGAAAAAAGAATCCGAAAAACATCCGTTTTTCTCTTTTCAGAAAATTGCAGAAAAGGTCACAAGCGACATGCGACCAGATTCCTTTGCTGTTCGTGTTCTGTTTCTGAGAGAAACCCCTGAAGTCCTGCTCCCAATGCGGTTCCTGTTGTGTATGGGGTAGCTTGCAAATCTGCGTCACATGCAAAACCACCTGTGTGAGAAGAAACTTTGCACTGATGGGGTCCATGCTGTTTCTGTATCTTGTGAATGCTGCTCCTGTGCTTTAGCTGTTATGCTCCTGAGAGAAGCTGGCCCGTTCCATGCATGTTCTGTTTGCGAGCAGGAATCTTCCAGCTCTGCTGTCTGTGCTCTGCATGTTAATGTGGGAGACGTTTGCACTGCTGCAGCCTGTGCTGCACCAACTGTGTGTTTGAGTTGCGGATGGTCGTTCCAGATGCTCATTGTTTGTAATTAAAACATTTTTTTTTAATTGTTATTGGTTAAACATAACATTTACCATAATACAGATAAAATCAACAATAACATTTTTATTCCATACACAAAACAGTAAAAAAACTACACGAATTATGCATCGCCCCCTAAAAAGTCATTTCTAAAGAGTACAAAAGTTTTTAAAAAACTCAGATTTATAATCCTAAAGTAAAATCTTTTCCAAAAAATTCGATTTTCAAAATTCAACGATAGCGCATTATTCTTAAAAACTTAATTTTCCATATACAGAAAAAAATGTAAACTTCTTTTGATTTAATAATTAAGATAGCCTAAAGGGCTAATCAAAATTCCTATCCTCAAGTTTTAGGGTCTTGATAAAATCCACCACTGCAATCGTATAACCACATCATTATGGATTAAACCACTCAAACATCTCGTGCATAAATAATCTAAATCAATAAATGTCAATGAGGAAAAGAAATGTTTGAAATACCAAACTTGATTGACTTGGTGAAAAGGGAATTCTATAATTAGATGTTTCAAAGATTCAATTTCCTTTGAACCTACAATATGCTCTTACCGGCTCCGTCAGTTTATATCCCACTAAAAGCTGTTTTGTTGGTGATAAGTTCCACATAAATCTTAGGAACTCCCTCTGTACATATTTATTCAAAGGCTATCTAAATATGGAGTGAGAACACTCAACGTTTTTTTTTGTAAAAAACTTCAGTTCAATAAATCAATATCAAACTTTTGTTACATTTATGCTTCATCGTCAATTACATGTTTTTTGCCTAAGTCATAATCAGCACCTAAGTCCATGTCTGCATTGGTTATTGGTGTTTGTCGTTTGATGGAAAGATTCCTGTTTGTGTTCTGAGGAATGGTCCCTGGGTCTGGCTCTCGTTGCAGTTTGCAAGAGAGTGAGCCATTGATTTTCGCAGTGTAGTTCGTCGTCGATCAATTCCTTCCGCATTTGCACGGACATCTCCACCCAAGGTTTCTTGCTGTGTCTCATGCTCAGGTTCCAATGTTAGGTCAAAACCAAATACCAGTAGATCGTCTGTCGCTTGCAGTAACATATTTTTCACCGCCGAGGAGCCAATATGTAATAGTACTTGATCAGAGGTTATCTCGGTTGGATATTCGACGATCTTAATGTCGTCCGAGGATATTGTCAGCAAAACTGGGATACATACAAATAGTTTCATTACATTGTATTGTTTGTTTGAGTATTGTTTGTTTGATTTTTGCTAAGATGTACCCTAGATGAATATTGGGTTCTTGTATGCCTCTGATTAGACGTCAGTTTCGGATTTAACTTGGAGGCAAGCATTGACGGTGCCTTCCAAATTAGTTTTGCCTTTTCTTTTGGCAGAGTGTTCCCAATTGATTTTTTTTCAGGGAGTGGCTCTGGTTGTTTCCAGTTTTCGGCAGCTAGTGTCCACGGGACGCCTGAGCACTCAGTCGAATGCTCATTTTTTGTTCGCTCTTCTTGGTCGTCGGCTTCTGCCGAATAGGTTGAAAGGTCACATAGGTCTATTGCTGAGGAGGCAGATGGAATGACATTGCTCATTTCTTCGGATTCGAGACAGCTGCATTTTGCAGTCTGTTTGTTAGTTTGTTGAATGTTTTCTTTGCCAGGATCTAGGTCAAGCACGGCCTGAGCTACCCGTTTGCTTGATCCACTGTGCGATCAAACAAGCTAGGTTTTGTTGGGATGGTAAGGTTCCTTATAAATATTTTCACGTTTGAGTGTACAGGCTTTTGTTGCTTCTTTTTGTTTTCTTGAACTGAGACTTTATTATCTTCTCTAGCTGATCTAGTGGGCTTTTCGGTCATCAGGATAGTTTTGGCAGGGCCATTGAATATGTCGAATGAACATTTTGAGTTGTTGAGAAGGGGTTAGTTGCGTTTATTTGGCTTCAAGTGTTTGTTGACTGTTTGGTTCTGTATTACCAACCTCGATGTTTCCACGATCAAGAGTTGGGGGTCTGGCGATCCAAGATGGCCGCCGGCGAGAGCAGTCGCACATAATCGGCGCTCCGCCAGGACCGCCAATATAAAGCACTACCCACAGCAGTAGCGGCCGGCTTCGCGCCCCCCCCCGCACCCCCCACGGACAGCTGAAGGCCTCCCTGCCCGTCTCCCCCCCGGGGGAGTTGGAGCACCGATTGAGTGGGCGCGTGAAGAGGAAACGAGGAGAAGCGCGACCGCCCCCTCCCCCACCGGGGTCGAGTGGGACCTGGCTCTCCCGCGCGGAGGAACGGCACACAGGGCGAAGCTAACGCAGTGAAGCGACCCGCGAAAATACAAGCTCGGAGGCAGAACGGGGCCTTGCTCCAGGGGCCCCGTGAGAGAAGCGGCGCCGAGGTGATCGGGGCGGACCGCTGGAGAGGAGGAGCGGGGGCCGCCCTGAACAGAACGCCGGAAAAATAGAGGTGAGCCGGGGAGGGGGGGCGCAAATAAACCTCCCATCCGCCCTTACATGGACTGGGCTTCCCCCGGGGCCCAAAAGAAAGGAACTTCCACAACGGAGGCCCACCAAGGCCCAGGCCGGCAGAAGGGCTCGCCCAATAAGGGCACGCACGACCGACCACCCACAAAGCCCGACCCAAGTGGGCACAACAACCGGGGTGGGGGTCACGGGAGGGGAAAACCCGAAAAGTAACCACAATCAGCTACTAGAGCATCCTCCGACGGGCCGACGTGGGAAGGAGCAGATACCACACCAAGCCAGGGATTTCCCCCACCCACAACAGCACAATAGGGGAACAGAACCGGAGGGAGACACGACGACGCAACAGCCCCCCCACAGACACCCCAACGAAGCACAATACAATGTCAAGAGCAAAAAGTAAGGGGAACCCCCCCCCGCAGACACCCCAAACGTCGAAACAAGGTGCAGATATACTACAACTGTGGTCAACAGAAGGGTCAACGCAATCAAGGGGGAGAACTCAGGGAGAACCGATGGGAGAGGCAGAGGCTATCTCCCAGAGTCAACTACCACTGACTAAGGGAGACATGCAAAGCTGGCTCATGAACCTGCAGGAAAATCTCATGTCAACAGTCCAAGAGCAGTTTGCGACTATGAAGGATGAACTAAAACAAGTGGTGCAAGACATGAGAATAGACATAAATAACCTCAAAGAGAGAACCGACGTGGTGGAGAAAGCAGTACAAGGTCTTGAAGAAGACACGAGACAGATTAGCGAGACACAAGAACAATTGGTGATGCTCACACATAACATGGAACTACAATGTGAAGATTTGGAGAACCGCTCAAGACGCTCCAACATCAGAATCAAGAACATGGCGGAGACAGTACTAGACAAAGATCTGAAAGTGGCGGTAAAGGAAGTGTTTAAAGACATTCTGGGGGCACAAGAAACAGAAGACATTGGAGTTGACAGAGTCCATAGGGTAGGACCAAAAAGAACGGGGGCCCCAGGGGAAAGACCCCGCGATGTCCTAGTGGCCCTCTCTTCTTACCCGCAGAAAGAACAGATTCTCAGAAGGGCCAGGGAAATGGAACATATCAAAATGAATGGGCAAGACATCCAACTGTATCAGGATCTGGCTCTGGTTACCCTCCAAAAAAGAAGAGCAATGGCCCCATTGGTGAAAGTGCTAACAGAAAAACAAATCCGCTACAAATGGACGTTCCCATTCGGACTCCTATTCTCCTGGGAAGGGAAACAGAGGAGAGTGACAACATTGGAAGAAGGCCTCAGCACCATGGGGCTACCGGATGGGGAGACGGAGCGGGGGGAAGCTGCTAACAGGAGAGAGCGAACGAAAAGGCTTATGGGCTGGGAAACAACCAAACAGAAGAAGGCAAATACGGGGAGGGAGACCAGGAGGAAAATTCCATGAAGAACTCAATGGAAGTATATCTGAGGGGACGGACTCGGGAATGGTGACACCGGGACCTGGTGGGGGGGGGCGCGGATGCTGCGCCGAACGGACAATACACTCAAGGCGGTCTGGCTGAGTCCAGGCGGCTTGGAACTCGGTAAAGACCAATGAAACAATGGGGTTTAGGAATCCCCACCGCATACCCACTGAGAGTTGGGAGGGCAGGGAGCGAAGGGTGCAACGCCCTAGCGTCAATAGGAACCCTTGCCCTACTCGGGGGACAGTTTTCGTTGGGGTTTAATGTTAATGGTTGGGGGGAAAGGGAGTTCAAGGGAGGGGCAAAAGTCGGAGAACTCTGATTAATGAATCATACATCACAGGCGTACCGAAGCAACGGCACTCGAACAGTACAGCATGGGGATGATACGCCTTTTATCATACAATATTAGGGGTATGAACCACCCAACGAAAAGAGCGAAACTGGAGAAACAGTTCAAAAGGGGGAAGGCCGACATTCTACTCCTCCAAGAAACCCATATCAGAACAAGGGATAAACAGAAAACAAGGATAAAAGGTTACAAAATATGGGCACAGGCGACGGCAAAGGAAAAAAAGGCAGGGGTTCTGATTGCGGCGAAAGAAGGGAAAGAATTTAAACTTCTGGACATAACCGTAGATAAAGAAGGCAGATACGCCTTCGCCAATGTAGAAATCGAGTGATCTCTCATCACACTAGCCTCGATTTACGCACCCAATCAGGGGCAGGATGGATTCCTCAGGGACACTCTGTCAAAACTGGAGGTCTTCGCGAAGGGGGATGTGATCCTGGGAGGGGACCTTAACATGGCGTGGAACCCACAATTAGATAGGAGTACAGGTAAAACACAGGGCCAGGGGGCACCCACAAAGCGCCTGCGACAACAAATGGACCACTTGGCCCTAAATGATGTATGGAGGGAGAGAAAAGGCGAACAAAGGGGCTACACTCACTTCTCACATGTCCACAACACCATGTCCAGGATAGACTATTTCTGGGTGTCGGTGGGTCTGCTGGGAAAAATACAAGATGTAGTCAAGGGAGCAATAGCCCTCTCAGACCATGCCCCCCTTTGGCTAGAAGTGACATTCCCGGGGAGAAAGAATGGGCTGTGGAGATGGAAGCTACCGCAAGATCTGATCCAGGACCCTGTAACCGGGGAGTCAATTAGGGAAGCGATAGAGGAGTACTTTATACAAAACGACACAGGGGAGGTAGCATTGAGCGCGGTCTGGGACACGTTCAAAGCAGTGCTGCGGGGAAAGATGATTGCGCTGAAAACTACGAGAGACAAACAAAGGTTTCAGTGGGAAAGGGAATTGGAAAAGGCGATTGAGGACATTCAAGAAAAAATGCTAACACATCCCACGAAGATACTGAAAAAATCACTAAAACACACACAGGGCCAACTAGAGATGCTACGGACGAGAGGCGCAGAAAAAAACCTACTCTATCTGAAACAGAGATATTACATTAAAGCAAACAAAGCGGATAGACTCCTGGCGAGACAGCTCAGGACAAAGCAGAAAGAAACAACGATCAAGGCCATACGCGATGCGAAGGGGGACATTCAAACACGCACACATGACATGGGGGAAACCCTGAGACAATTCTACCAAACTCTCTACTCCACAGAACGCCCAGACACATGCGCCCAAGACTCATATTTAGAGGCCCTACAGATACCGAAAATATCAGAAGAAGAAAAACAAACATTAGAGTCCCCTATTAGTGAAGAGGAAATCAGGAAAGCAATAAAGGAACTCCCAGTTAACAAAGCTCCAGGCCCAGATGGGTTTACGGCACAATTCTATAAAAAATATTCTGACATACTGACCCCGATATTAACCAGGCTCTTAAACTCCTTTAGAGAGAATGGCAACATAACTCCCACAATGAACGAAGCGAAAGTATTAGTATTCCACAAACCAGGTAAGGATCCAACGAATCCGGCGTCCTATAGACCAATCTCCCTGATTAACTTAGATGCAAAAATCTACACAAAGATTCTGGCCACAAGATTGTCCCAGCTACTCCCGAAACTAATCGGCGAAGATCAATCAGGCTTCATTCCCGGCAGACAAACGCATGACAATACAAGGAGACTCGCCCACTTGGTGGAAAAAATAGGCATATCCCACACCCCTGCAATTCTTCTGTCTGTAGACGCCGAGAAGGCCTTTGACCGAGTCGAATGGTCTCTCCTATTCAAAATCTTGAAATGCATGGGGTTCGGGGAACAGTACATCGCAAGCATCCGAGCGAACTATAACTCCCCATCCAGTAGAATAATCATTAACGGCGAGGTTACGGATAAGGTAATTATATCAAGAGGCACGAAACAGGGATGCCCCCTCTCACCCTTACTCTATGCTCTATTCTTGGAACCACTCCTAATAAAAATACGGGAGTCAACCAACATCAAAGGGATAGACATGGCGGGACAGCAACATAAAGTGATCGCCTACGCGGATGACATGCTAATAACCCTAGAGGACCCCGAATCAACCTTAGCAGTAGCGGTGAGGGAATTAGAACACTATGGAACCATCTCGGGTCTAAAAATAAATAGGAAAAAATCAGAGATCCTAATCCTGGCAGGAGACTGCGCAAACATAGAAAGGGAAGCCAATTTGCAGGACCTTAAGATAGTAAAAAGTAGCATAAAATATCTGGGAATTGTGGTTCCACATAAAATCGAGTTATTCTACGGGGAAAACTACCCATCACTAATCGCAAACATCAGAAAGGAACTAGCAAGATGGAACCCACTACAGATTTCGTGGTGGGGCAGAATACAAGCTATCAAAATGTCGATCCTCCCAAGGGTCCTATACTATTTCCAGGCTATCCCGGTGGGAGTCCCCGATACCTTTTTCAAGACCCTGACCAAAATAATATCATCCTTTATATGGAAAGGGAAGACCCCCAGGATAGCAAAAATGGTCCTAACGGCCCCAACCAGGGATGGGGGGATGGCGCTCCCACATTTTAAAAAATATTATCAGGCGGCACAGCTCAAAGTTCTGAGGGAATGGGTAAGGGTGAACCCGCAGCGGATATGGGCCAAGCAAGATAGGGCGGTAGCTAGGACCCCACTGGTCGAACTCCTTTGGAAACAGAGGCAACACAGACATGAAAACCTGAGAATTAGCGAAATTATGAGGACCATGCTAAAAGCATGCGACCACCAAACACGAACGGGTATTATGACCACGGAGCTGGGACCCTTTACACCCATTTGTAGAAATCCACAATTTCCCCCGGGGACGGAACCAGGGGCATATGACAGATGGGAAGAGGAGGGCATAACCAAAATAGGGGAAATGTTTGCAGACAAGGAAATTATCTCACTGGAATCCTGTTTTGCTGGCTCAAACCCCCCCAAAGGTGAGAGATATAGATATGAGCAGCTGAAACACTGGCTAAGTTCCCCGAATATCACGGAAGCAGCAACCAGAGACCTCACTGCCTTTGAGACATACCTCATATCCAACACGGGGGAGGAAAAGTGGGTGGCAACTCTATATAAATTCATAAACACACAAGGGGAGGACATTAAATGGTCCTATAGAATAAAGTGGGGCAGAACATTAGGGAAAGAACCAACGGATAGACAATGGGAGGACCTATGGAAGCTGATCCCCAAGATGACCCGTTCGGCACAAACCAGGGAGATGTGGGTCAAAATTATGACTCAATGGCACTTCACCCCAGAGAGACTCCACTCCATGTACCCAAACGTGTCAAATCTATGCTGGAGAGGATGTGATGAAGTGGGTACCTGGAGACATATTTGGTGGGACTGTGAGGGTATCAAACCATTCTGGGAAGAAATTAGAAACGATTTGGGCAAAGTATTCCCGGATGTGGGGCTGCTCGGGGAAGAGGTCTGGCTATGTGGACTCAGGGATGGCACGGCAAGACTATACAGTAGATCACAATGGAGAGCATTCACAGGTCTACTCATCGCGGCATGGACCACCATAGCACAGAAGTGGAAGAGCAACGATACTCCACTGAAATTCACATGGCTGCAAAAAGTATGGGCCCACATTACAATGGAGAAAATCACCCACAAAATACAAGGTTCCGGAGACAAATTCGGAAAAGAATGGGAAGGGACCCTGCAATACCTCCAGTCAGACTTTATGGAACAGTGGTGCCCCCATAATATTAAAGTCTCAGACATCTTCAATGCTTAATAAAAGCCAGAGACAATTAGAGCTCTCCGACACATGGGGTGGGAGGGGGGGGGTTTCTAAGGGTTTGTTAACAATGTTCAAAGTTAACTCTTGATGTATACATGCAAACTAATAAAGATAAGTTTTAAAAAAAAAAAGAGTTGGGGGTCTTTTTCCTGACGCAGCGCCGTCGGCAGTTGTTATCAAGGATTGTGTGTCATGATTTAGGGTGACAAAAGGCCTTGTGCTTTGATCTATTACTGGCCTGCTTACAGGGCGCTTCTCCTGAGCCTTTGATATCTTGTTTTTGTTTTGTGGAGAGATGTTTTTCAGCAAGTTGTTTCCCATGAGAGGAGAATCGCGTATCTGAGTTTTCTTTTCCACTTCTCTGGTCTGGAGGCGCATCCATCTCACCGCCTCTAACAGATTTTCAATTAGATTTTCATTTTGACAATGGTGCCGTGCTTCTAAATCACTTAGACGTTCCTGCCATCGAACAGACAGATCTGCTTGTTGTTCTATTTGTTTCTGTAGGAACCCTGTGAAAAGTTCGAGTTTTTCCATTTTATTTGTGAGGTTTGAAAGCATTGCCCCTTGGTCACTGATGGCTCCATTCAAAGATTCACATAGTTTGGTGAATGGGAGCAGCCCGATTGAAGAGGCTGCTACAAAGTTGTTGTGTAACTGAGTTAAGGTTTCAGCAGCTAGACTCAGTTGTGGATCGATTTGAACCGGAGTCATTTCCATTCACTGAAACATGCGAATTTCCTATGTGGAACTGATCGTCTAGGAGCGGAAAATTTGGTGCTTTTTTTGCGCGGTCCTCACTGGATGTACTATGGTTTTTAGAGCACGGGGTGCTCACGTTTGATGGCAAAAGTGCAGGCTCATTAAATGTAGAGTGGTTTAGTTTTCATTTCAGTTCAATGATTCGCTGAAGGCGAAGTGCTCTTGCCATAGAGCTTGAGTCCGTGGTAGTCGTTCCAGATGATGAATGAGGTGATCTTTGGCGTGTAGCCAAAGCGTCAGCTTTTCCCATATCCATGCCTGGTGTTGGCAATATGTTTTTTCCTATGTAGTCAGTTGCTTGACATGCATACGCACTATGGTTGCTTCTCCCTGTTTTCACTAATTGAGCTTGCTGTTTGGAGGTGCAGACAGGTGGAACCTGTTGTTTCGTATCTGGGCACATGTGCACATGTTGTCTGCTCGTGCCTTTTGGACAACCATATCTTTATTCATTATGTTGTTGATGGCACCTTTTCTTCCTGCTGTGTCATGTGGCTTTAAATTTGTGGCTTGTATCTCTGTTGGCGCTGCTTGACAGATGAGCAGACACGCTTGTGCTGGTGAACGAGAGGCATCATTATTGGGGATTCGTACTGTCTGTTTTCACTGGATGTGCTTGTTTGGAGGCCACCTTCCGCTAGGTCCTGAGTGTGATTGATGACAGTCCGCTGGTCGACATGTGGGACATTTAATACGCTAATTAACTCAGCATCAGTGACATCGGTGGCAGACAGTGGCGAGTAAAAACTGTCAGTCGGCTCACCAAAGTCGCTAATAATGACCATCTTGACTTGTGGTTGGGACAAATTTGAGGCTGCAGGCTTTATTGCAGTCGTGGTAGTTAAGTTCCGTGGTGATGCCTGCATAGTCACATTTCTGTTATTTTTTGTCACGTGTTTCTCATTTATTTCATTGACTTCACTGCACAATTTCTCTAATAAAGTAGGAGCAAGCGTGCCTATACTGTGATACTGGTCGGCAGTGTCAGTGGTTTGCTTGTGGGTCTGGATATCTATGCATTCGCTTATGTCAGCGTTCACCAGGTGTTGCAATAAGTGTTGCGGATTAGTGGGAACGTTATCACAATCATCGCAAGCGCTTTGAGGATTGTTTGGCAAGTGCATGTTAGGCGCTAGTGGGGCTGATGAAGCTGGTAAGGGTGAAGGAGAAGGTAAAGATGCGGGCCAGGGTGCACCCTTGCTTACCTTTCCGCCCCCGGCCGAGGTGGCTTTCATGGCTGTCCACGGGTTCAGCATTCGTCGGTGGTAGAGCGTCTCCTGTCGGGTCTGGGGACCTTCGGCAGTCCGAGTCATGAGAACTGTGGATCGTGCCAGGAAGGTCTTGTTGATAACTCATATTCTCCGATGGCCACTAAGTTGCCCAGAGGATGGAGTCCAGTCAAACAACCAGGCAACAAAGCAGCGAACAGCCAAACAGTCAGTGAAAAGAAAAACGCTCGCCCTTCTCACGCTCGGGCTTAACACCGCAAGGGCTCCTGGAGGCAGCTTTTGACACCGCACTTCCTCAAATGGGTGGGGCTAGTTCGGCACTCCAATGGCAGTCAGCTTGCTGCAAACGCCAAACAGTCAGTGAAAAGAAAAATGCTTGCCCTTCTCACGCTCGGGCTTAACGCCGCAAGGGCTCCTGGAGGCAGCTTTTGACACCGCACTTCCTCAAATGGGTGGGGCTTGTTCGGCACTCCAATGGCAGTCAGCTTGCTGCAAATACCAAACAGTCAGTGAAAAGAAAAATGCTCGCCCTTCTCACGCTCTGACTTAACGCCGCAAGGGCTCTTGGAGGCAGCTTTTGACACTGCACTTCCTCAAATGGGCAGGGCTTGTTCGACACTCCAATGGCAGTCAGCTTGCTGCAAATGCCAAGCAGTCAGTGAAAAGAAAAACGCTCGCCCTTTTCACGCTCGGGCTTAACGCCGCAAGGGTTCCTGGAGGCAGCTTTTGACACTGCACTTCCTGAAATGGGCGGGGCTTGTTCGGCACTCCAATGGCAGTCAGCTTGCTGCAAACGCCAAGCAGTCAGTGAAAAGAAAAAACGCTCGCCCTTCTCACGCTCGGGCTTAACCAACGTTTTATAGTCAAAACAAAGATGATTCAATCAGAAATAAATATCTAAACCATCCTGTGTCCTGATCCAATCCCATTGGGATAAAAGACGTTTAGCACAACCAGGCCAGACCAAAAGATCCACTCTTGCAGGGACGTCATTTCACCAAAATGCCAGGGGTAGCGGAAGTGCCATCACATGACCCTTGACCTCTGATGACATCACAGGACGTGATGTCATTTGAACCCGCCCTAAAGTGACATCACAGGAAGCGATGGAACACGAACGTTTACCCCTTGACAAAACAAGAAGTGGCATCACATAGCATTGTTTCTAAGTACACTATGAAAAATATGGTTACAATATCACTGTAACGTGATATACATTTCATACAAGAAGGGATCACCATATGTATGAGCAGAAAATAACATGCTATAACTGCAACTTGTGAAAAGCAAAATATATAAATGGATGCTTATTCTACTCTAAATGCTTTTTGGAGTATTTTGTCTGCATTGTGGATTTGAGGTGTTTACGAACAGACTAAATCAGTGACTCACCCCTTGAAGTGTGCCTGAAATAGACTGTTAACGAGTCTAGCAATTATTGTATGGAATTCCAGAAAGCCAAATAGCTCATAGGCGCATGACATTGGCCACAGCACAGAAGCTTCAATTTGTAAAAATAAAAAATAAAAGTTTTTTTTTTTTTAGGGGTAGCAAGGGAGACCACAGAGGTAGCAAGGGAGACCGCAGGGGTCGCAAGGGAGACCCCTGGTGACCCCTAAATGACGTCCCTGTTCTCTTGTGGAGCCAATTGCACAAAGGAAACATATCACACATATTGCTAAAGGAATTAACATGGCTAACAGAAAATACTTTTAAAAATGATACACACATTTTCATATGGTGTGCTAGAAATTGTCAGCCCAAAGCCGGGGCTTTTCTTGTAGATACCATTTGTTACACCACCCACAAGCTCGCAAGTTCTTCAAATTGTTGATGACCGTCTCAATATCCGACCTTTCGAACTTGAATGCCCACACAGTTGATGTACTTCTAGCCTTATTATGTGATACTAATGGGGCTGAATTGTATTTGAATTTGTTTGTAAAAAAAATCACCCACACTTCTTCTGCAACACAACAGAATTGACATTTTACTTGGGATTCGCTTTTACTATTAGGAATCCACCATATACCCATGAGTCTTTTCTGGTGATTTTCCAAAAAATATCCTGATTCTTACCAATGTAATTGTGGAGTCTATCTTCTAGTCTTCTGCCACATTTTATATTTTTATTTCAGCCTCTTCATTCTTTTCCCTCTTTCTTCCCACGAGAGATCACAGCATCTATTCAGTAGTTTGATTACTTTCCGAAATTCTTGTTTATTCAGGTTCTTGTCTTTATCCCCATCCTTTCTCCTACACAAGGTGAACGGTCTCTGTATACAATCAGGTTTTTCAGTATCCCACTGTACCAGTCTGGCTAATAGTCCTGGGAATTCCTTCTAGGGCCGAATACCATTTTCTCTCCTCAGCTGACAAATTATCCGACCAATTCTCCAAACTACTGTTTGCCTTTTCAAAGTTACTGCAGAGGAGAGAAACCCTGTTTCTACCTTCTGTTAACACTGAGCATTGTGAACCCAGTGCCATACTATCCTCTTGAACACCAATCGCCTCCTTCCACAGTAAGGTCAGTTCTAGTCCTGCATGGTCGCTTAACTCTGTTATTTTTATTTCAAAATTCTGAACAGTCTCTTTCCCTATATTTTTGGGAAAAATATAATCAATAGTGGATGGAATCACTGCGTTCGACCACATCGGTTCCATTTTCAGACTTTCATCAAACAATAGGAAGGAACCCCCATCTGGATAGAAATTGCGACCACACTCTCCCATTGTTGCTTTTATCATTCCTTACCCGTTCAACCAAATCAGTTGTTTTTTCACTGTTTTCAATTTCGGCATAATCGTACACGCTCACCTCAGGCCCACAATTGAAAGCTCCCCCTAAAATTCTAGGGGTACAGCCGTTCTGCCTTTTCCACCTTTACATAACATCTTCAAGATCATTCAGTACATTGTCTAAAACCTCAGAAGATGGATTATAATAGATGTTAAGTAGTAACATGCAGCTGTCATTAGCCCTACTTAGGTCAACGACTTGTGTAGCTAAAACAGCATCGGAGGGACAGTTCCAATTAACAATAATCCGGTGCTTATCAATTTTCACCACCGTTAACATCCTTCCCATTGGTCTCACCCATTGGTCTCACTCGTACCCCTTTCTTGGCATTTTTGCAATTAACCATATATCCATCAATAGCAGGCATCTCTCTAAGCCACGTTTCCTGCAGAAGAATGTAATGAAAGTTGTCAAACACCTGCTTCATTTGTGGATTGTAAAATGAGCTAAACCCTTGTGAATTCCATGATAGGGTTACCATTTTAGTTCCTCTTAAAACCGGGTCTTGTACCCGGGGTGGCCGGGAGGGAAGATGCAAGCCATCCCCAGGTTGAGGTGGGTGATATTCTATTAGTTTGCCTCTGTGGTTCATTTTCAAAATAACACTGAATTGTTAGGTTTTCGCGAGATCTCTCCTTCGGCTCCTTGAGCCGTTGTTGGGAATTCTAGCTCTCAAAACCTAGCAATAGAATACCCTCTTGATGTTTAAATTGCAAAGGTATGGGTACATCATAATGTAGAAAATTAGTAATTTCAAGCTTACAGAAGAACTATGCACTTTATTGACACATTTTTAATATTGGCTATGTTGAAGGAATTATCCAGATGTATTTGATACCATGCAGTTTGTTCAAAGATGGAATATAATAATGTAATATGTGGCATTTGTACGTATGCAGACAACAGATGATCTGCAGTCTAAAGCACTATGCACTTTATTGTTCAATCTGTAATGTTTAGATTTTCCAGAGCCATCGGATTTATGTTGCATTTACTAAGCACCAAAGTTTAGATCTGAGCTCTTTTGAGACATGATGTATTGCACAATTGAGGCATTACATGGCATTATACACCCAGGCCACTTTACAAATAAGCAAGAAACAACTCTGTGTTTAAATATGTAGTCGTTTTTTATCCCGTGTGTACAAGCAGGCAATAATACAATGCATTAATCAACATTGTATGGGTGCATCTGGCCTATACTAGGCCACATGAGCTAATGACCTGCTCTTTGCTTATCCCGTTGATGTTCTGTTACCCTGCCCCGGGACTCTATATTTATTGCCCTTTACCTCCTCTTGTACCACTCACCTTACCCGTTTCTTTATTCTACTGTCTCTGTTGCATTTCCACTTCCACTGTGATAATAATATTTAGAAATGTTCTTCCTGTATAAATTGTATATATCCAAGATCATGTTCTTGCTGTATTTGTATGAATTGTATATATCTATGCTCATGCTTTTGCTGTATTTGGCATCTACTTTAACAAAGCTAAAAGTATACTTGTATTCTCTGTGCTAAAGGCACCCAGATCCCTCCGGGTAGGGTGCGCCATAAAAATAAATAAAAAAACAAACAAACAAATAAATAAACAAACAAACAAACAAACAAACAAACAAACAAACAAACAAACAAACAAACAAACAAACAAACAAACAAACAAATAGTTATAGTGGCACAAAACCAGTGCCTGCTACTTTTTTTGAATTATTTGAAGGAACTTGGGGTTGGTCACCCTAGGTTACCTGGGGGTAACCAGACGTGGACTCCTTGCTCACTGTGCTTAGAGAGGCTCGGCTTCACCTCACTGATGATGCCCAACAAGGCTGAAACACGTGTATGGGGTTGCTGGTGGTACTCTTGTTCAGAAAGCAATTGCCATTGCATTTCGGTGCTGGACTACCCATGTGGGCGGGACAAAGACTGACATGCAAATGGATATTTCCCATCTGTGAAAGGTACAGTGAGCAAAAAGCAGATGGCGACAAACTCTCAATGTGGTTAATAACCACTGAACAGGTTATCATGCCTTGTTCTTCCAAGAGAGGGGCGCCTGCTACCTTTGTTGAATTTTCTGAAGGAACTTGGGGTTGGTCACCCTAGGTTACCTGGGGGCAACCAGACGTGAACTCCCTGCTCACTGTGCTTAGAGAGGCTCAGCTTCACCTCACTGATGATGGCCAACAAGGATGGGGTTACTGGTGGTAATCTTGTTCAGAGAGAAATTGCCATAGCATTTCGGTGCTGGACTGCCCATGTGGGCGGGACAAAGACTGATATGCAAATGGATATTCCCCATCTGTGAAAGGTACAGTGAGCAAAAAGCAGATGGCTGCGAACTCTCAATGTGGTTAATAACCACTGAACAGGTTATCATGCCTTGTTCTTCCCAGAGAGGGGCGCTTGCTACCTTTGTTGAATTTTTTGAAGGAACTTGGGTTTGGTCGCCCTAGGTTACCTGGGGGCAACCAGACGTGGACTCCCTGCTCACGGTGCTTAGAGAGGCTCAGCTTCACCTCACTGATGATGCCCAACAAGGCTGAAACACGTGTATGGGGTTGCTGGTGGTACTCTTGTTCAGAGAGGAATTGCCATAGCATTTCGGTGATGGACTGCCTATGTGGGCGGGACAAAGACTGATATGCAAATGGATATTTCCCATCTGTGAAAGGTACAGTGGGCAAAAAGCAGATGGCCGCGAACTCTCAATGTGGTTAATAAGCACTGAACAGGTTATCATGCCTTGTTCTTCCAAGAGAGGAGCGCCTGCTACCTTTGTTGAATTGTTTGAAGGAACTTGGGGTTGGTCATCCTAGGTTACCTGGGGGAAACCAGACGTGGACTCCCTGCTCACTGTGCTTAGAGAGGCTCAGCTTCACCTCACTGATGATGGCCAACAAGGATGGGGTTGCTGGTGGTAATCTTGTTCAGAGAGAAATTGCCATAGCATTTCGGTGCTGGACTGCCCATGTGGGCGGGACAAAGACTGATATGCAAATGGATATTTCCCATCTGTGAAAGGTGCAGTGAGCAAAAAGCAGATGGCTGCAAACTCTCAATGTGGTTAATAACCACTGAACAGGTTATCATGCCTTGTTCTTCCAAGAGAGGGGTGCCTGCTACTTTTGTTGAATGTTTTGAAGGAACTTGGGTTTGGTCACCCTAGGTTACCTGGGGGCAACCAGACGTGGACTCCCTGCTCACGGTGCTTAGAGAGACTCAGCTTCACCTCACTGATGATGTCCAACAAGACTGAAACACGTGTATGTGGTTGCTGGTGGTACTCTTGTTCAGAGAGGAATTGCCATAGCATTTCGGTGCTGGACTGCCCATGTGGGCGGGACAAAGACTGATATGCAAATGGATATTTCCCATCTGTGAAAGGGACAGTGGGCAAAAAGCAGATGGCTGCGAACTCTCAATGTGGTTAATTACCACTGACCAGGTTATCATGCCTTGTTCTTCTAAGAGAGGGGCGCCTGCTACCTTTGTTGAATTTGAAACCCAGTGCTAAAATGGCTGACAGAATAGCAACCTGTCCATGTCTGACCATTATGAACAATCAACTCAAACAAAGGACTATTATCAAACTGGAGGTGATCATAGAGATGTAATAAATATGTAGACACACCACGTGTATTTTGTATATGATCACGCTACGAGGCAGTAGCAAAACACTTGATGCATGGCTTTTATTTTGTTCAGAATGGTTTGGAGATCTGTGAATAAACTACTTTTTACCAACTATATGGATGCGGTTCGCTCCATGACAGAATTTGGACTGAGGCGGTGGAGTGCATTACGAAGTCCCTGTGCACTGTTTTTGTGGCTTGATGATATATATATATATATTGTGGTGTGCTTCCCTTTAAGCTTTGTTGAGTCCCTGCTGAGGGCTTGTGCAGTGCCATGTGCATGTGCATCATGTGATCATCCCGATAAAAGAGTTGAGCGGTTTGCCGCTCGTCAGTTGACTTCACCAGACTCCTGCCTGCTGTTTGCTTTCTTCCATGCTGCGTCAGTATGGCCTTCCAGGCAGAGGGCCTGCCCTTCAGAGCGCTTCCAGATGGCAGAGCCCCTGCAGAGCGCTTCCAGATGGCAGAGCCCCTGCATGGCAACTCTGCATCACTGTCCCTGTGTCTCATATGGCAGAGCCCTGGGTTGGCAACTCTGTCCCCTAGAAGATGTTGCTGTGTGACCATAGCCTGTGTGTCTTGGAGAGGAGGCATGTATCATAAGTATGACACTGACACAATGAATACAATTTATAAAACATTTATTGAAGTTGTTGTGGCTGGAGAAACTCCTACTTTGCCATATAACTAAGATGGGAGTAGACTCGACCATCAAGCGATAAACAAAAACAGTCCTAGTGCAGACTGTCAAATCAAAATGGCCTATGCTAACAAAACCTAATGCTTGCCCTATCTCTTGTAAAAAGGCGAAAGGCATGCAAAGGAAAAGTCAGTGTTCAAAAGAATAAATGTGGTTGAACCAGCTCTCCTCCCCACATTAGACCTCACACAGTAAGGCTGTCCCTGTCGGCAGGATGACACACTCTGGCTCAGTTTTCAACACAATGAGCAGTTCCAAAACATGGATCGAGGCCCGCCTGGCCTTCTACATTAAAGTCTCTTTTCCTGACTTCCAAATAATGTTTCACCAAAAAGTTCACATAGGTTCCTCTCGGTCAGGCACAGACCCCTCACAACAAAGTTCAACAAAACTTGCAAGGGGGCTCCCTTCGCCAAGCTTATTATACTTTGGGTCTCCCTCTGTCAGGCTCGTACCACTTTCGGATGTCGAAGACCTTCAAATGTGCGTGGCTTTCTTTACAGACAGACCACCACAGGACCACTTCGACTCAAAGTTCACATTTTAACTTTCACTCTCCCCTTCTTTAGGAGTTAATCTTGCTTACTTCACTTTTGCTGTTCATTCGCTTTATTGCTTCAAACAATGTACCTTTCACCGAGACTTTCAATTGGGCTACTTCTTTTCGCTAGACTGCTCTGTTACTTAGCATTGCTGATCTCACAGCTGTCCATACTTCAAAGTTTATTCACAGGTTTGTCTTTGTTCGTGTCTCATCCACACGCGTGCAGCCTTCACTTGTGATATAATGTTGCTACTTCAAACTTTAACACACACCGGTCTCCCAGGTCACTTGGCAACTCACCGCCGTTGTGTGTGTTTCATTCAAGGTTAGTACCACAGTCTTGGCCTTGCCTCCCCAACTCTGCCGTTCACCGGGAGGGTCACTGGCATTCTTGAAACACAATGCAGCCTTCTGATGGGGAATCTGGCCTTCACCATGTGTCTTTCGTGGTCTGTCAGAGGCAATGGTCTCCAGTAGGGAAGGGTTTTCGAGCCGCTGCTCCTGTGCCTTGGTCCTTTTTGGTGTTCCACAGTGAAAGAGTAGAGTTGCAGGTCTAAGAACCATGGCATGACTTGAGGGTTAGAGTCCTTTCGTTGATTTATCCATACTAAAGGTGAATGGTCGGTGACAAGTGTGAACTTTTTCTCTAGAAGGGAGTATCTTAGATGGACAATTGCCCATTTGATGGCAAGGGCCTCTAATTCCAACAAAGAGTAGTTCTTCTCATGTGGGAAGAGTTTATGACTAGTAAATAGGATTGGGTGTTCTAATCCATCCTATATTTGTGATTAAACTGCTCCAAACACTGTGAGAGAGGCATCAGTGTGCAACACAAATGCTTTTGAAAAGTCTACTAGTTTTAGGATTGGGTTCTGACACAAGGGGCCTCATCACGAGTTGGGCGGTAACGCCAGGGCTATTAGCCCTACCGCCAAAACCCCGGCGCTATTAGCGCCGGATCACCGGTTTGGCGGAACGGTTATTGCCCCTTCCCCATTGGGCCCATTCGGGAATTCCTCATTCCCCATTGGGCCCAATGGGGAAAATTTGCGCTATTACCGCCAGCGGATTTCCCGCTGGCGGTAAACATGGCAAAAATCGGCAAATTTGCTGCAGATTTCCCCCCAGTTCAGAGCTGGGGGAAATCCGCCAAGGTCATGATCTGGCAGACCCTTAAATGCAGCGGTAATAGCGCTACCACCACATTTAAGGGTTACCGCCAAACTCGTGATGAGGTTTGTTTTAGGTTGTTGTAACATGCATCATCCTCATCAGCCCAATGAATCTTTTGGGGTTCAGCATGCCTGTTAATCTGGCTGTTCCATCTGAAAAGTTTGGGATAAACCTACGGTAATAACCAATCAATCATAGGAATGCCCTGAGGTCTCTCTTGTTCTTGGGTGTGGGGGCATCTAGAACAGCTTTCACTTTTTCTTGCTAGGGCTGGACACTGCCATTGCCTACGAAGAAGCTTAAGTATTTCACGTCCGATTGATCCAGCTTGCATTTGGATGGATTTGCAGTTAAGCCGGCCTCTCTGATGGTTCTCATAATAGTAGAAAGATGAAAAAGATAGTCTTCCCAGGTTTTACTATGAATGACTATGTCGTCAATATAGGCCCAACAGAAATCGGAGTAAGGCTGTAATATCCTGTCCATAAGTCGTTGGAAAGTGGCTGGGGTCCCATGCAGTGCAAAAGGGAGAAATTTGATATGGAATAGCCCCATTGGTGTTGAGAAAGCTGTCTTTTCCTTACCAGGTCCATGTACTCGGACCTGCTAATATCCCTTGGTTAAATCTAGGGTTCACAGGAATGTGGCATTTCCAAGTTTATCTATTAACTCATCGATGCTTGGCATAGGATAGGCATCGAAGGCGGAGATGGCATTAACCTGCAGTCTATGCAAAACCTCAAAGAATGATCAGGTTTGGTTACCAACTCAATAGGGGAGGACCATGGACTCGAAGAGGGCTCGATAATGTTTGCCTTCAGCATTTTTTTAACTTCCTCAACCACTATTTGTTTTTGGGCTTCTGGGAGTCTATATGGTTTCAAATGGAACACTTTTCCCTTTGGAGTTCTGATATAATGATATGATATGATATGATATCTTTATTTATATAGTGCCTATACATAAAGTATTTAAAAGCGCTTCAAGGCAATGCATAATGATAAGTACCATGTACTCTTCCTGGTTTCTGGCAGGAAAACATCGGGGAATACCATAATAAGGTCATTCAAATCTTCTTGATTCTGTTTGGATAGTTCTTGTGGAATAAGTTCAGAGTTGTCTATCTCCTCGGGTACCAAACAAGAGAATATAGAGGAGGTGGCAGAGGAAGGATTTTTTTGCCACTCCTTTAGGAGATTTACGTGGTAGAGGTGGATTTTTTGCTTTCTATCAGGTTGAGCTATTTTTTAGGTACAGGTACCTGTTTGCTCTAGCACCTCATAGGGCCCATGTCACTTTGAGACAAGTTTATTTTCAGAGGTAGGTAGGAGGACTAATACCTTCTGTCCTACAGAAAAATATCTTATGATCCTTCTTGTCATTGGTGGACTTGTGCTGGGCTTGAGCTTTCTCCATGTTAGTGTGGACTAGACTCCAGACGAGTTTCAAGTGCTCTTGCAATCGGGTAGCTGTCTGTGAGAGGGGAATAGGTGCCTTTTCTCTCTCTTCCCAGGTCTCCCAGAGCATGTCTAAGACATCTCTTGTTTCTCTACCGTAGAATAACTCAAAAGGAGGGAGTACGGTGGATGCCTGAGGGGTCTTCCTTAGTGCAAATAGGGCCCATGGGATCATGCGATCCCATCCTTATCTACCAATTTTCTCAAAATAATTGTAAGCGTTTTGTTAAATCTCTCCACCAATCTGTCCATTTGGGGGTGGTAAACTGAGGTTCTTAAGTTCTTAAGGTGGTAATGTGTGGTAAATCCCTGATCTGTCAGAATTTTCTTGGGGAAACCAACCCTAGTGTCAATGCAAGCAAAGGGATAAGGGTCTCGACCCTCTCTCCCGAACCACAGAAGCCGAATAGATTCGACCCTCCCACCGTGATTAGCACGGGCGCTTGAACTAGTAACACAAGGAGCCACGTGGCAGCCAATGGGGGGAAGAAGGAGTTAGGGAAAGGGGGTGGAATGACAAAGGAAAGGAGGGGGAAACACAGCATACAACTTATAACAATAGCTCTAAATAAGTACACTGAAAGCTATATAATAAATCCTGCACCTGACCTGTCCTTCAAACTGTATGTGCATATTCATAGTATCTTTTCATAAGCAAGAACACATAACCTGACTTTAAACACAACGTAAATGGTGTTAGAAACTCAAACGTAATGAACACAACATTTAGGAACACTTATGCTCCAAACAGACTTTAGCACATAAAGCATGGTAGCACACACTGGGATGAAGCACATTGGACTCATGGCCCCATTATCACAACGAAGCAACGAACAAATGCTGCACAGGAAATACAGGCAACAAACAAAACACAGTGGCCCTCATTACGACCCTGGCGGATTTTTTCCGCCATCGACGGACTTTCCGGCCATGGCGCAAAGTCCCTTTACGCCATGGCGGATGGCGGACTTACCGCCCCATTCCGAGGTCGGCGGGGCGGTAAGTCCCCATTGACCCATTTACCCTTCCCCATTCCCATTTCGGCCCCATAGGGCTCAATGGGAGTGGGGAAGGAGTTAATTACGCCACCGTAAAATACGGTGGCGTAATTAACACCAAGGTCCCAGAGCGCCATGGATTTTTCCGCCCGCAAAAAGCGGGCGGAAAAATGACCATGGCGCTCCAGGAACTCGTAGTTGGCGGTAAGGGGTCCGCGCAGCTAACGCTGGCGCAGACCCCTTAGCGCCAGGGTCGTAATGAGGCCCAGTGTCCTTATTTTCATATGCTTAGACATTATTTCCTGGTTTTTAGTGAAACACTTGATCTTCCTGAACAAAGCAATTCAGCCTGCTTTGTATCAAAGTGTTCCCGTGTTTCCTTACACGCACACATAACTAATGACTTCAAAAGTTTCGTAGCCATAAAATAGAACACCATGGAAAATGCACTTAGCTGATGGCCCGGGCGCCTCACGAGGACACCCGAGCCCTGAAGACTGCTGCTTCCAAAGCACGTCCAAGCCGCTTGTAAATCACCACCGCGGCCCGGGATGCATGCTTATCTTGATCCTGGAATCCGTGCTGACGCCCAACAGTCCTCCGGCATCCGAGAAAATAACCTGGTTCACAAACTCTCCACACTGCCGCCCGTGCACATAATCATTAATTATCTGCACCGAGGCACGGGCGGTTCCAGATTTATTCCTTCCTAATTGCCAGCTGCTGCATCGCGCGAAAACCCCGGACTACTGAATTCCCTAGACATGCTGGGAAACGTAGTTTAATCCCAGAACAGCCTATTTTCTGGCTGTAACGCGCTGTTTCTTGCCCCAAACAACTGTTTTTCTGACAGTACCCCCTCTCTCAGGGCCCTTTCCAAGTCTTGCTTTCTCCAGATGACGCAGATGAAATTGACGCACCAAACGAGGTGCGTGAACCGCAGTAGCTGGTTCCCATGAACAATCCTCAGGTCCATATCCCACCCATTGGACAAGATACCATAATTTCTTCTGTCTATGCCTGGAGTCCAGTATTTTCTGCACCTCGTATTCCGATTGCCCATCCTTGATGATTGCTGGGGGTTTCTGTGCTCGCGTCCCGGGAGCTGCGGGTTTAAGCAAAGACACATGGAATACTGGATGGATCTTCAATGATTGCGGCAATTGTAGTTTAATCGCCACCTTAGATATACATTTAATCACCTCATATGGTCCAATAAACTTAGGTGCAAATTTTTGAGGTCCTCTTAACAGCAGATTGTGAGTAGACAACCATACTCTATCCCCCACCTTGTATTGAGGAGCCTCTCTCCTTTTCTTGTCTGCATGTTTTTTATACTGTTCCTTAGCCTGTTCCAAATTGGCTTTTGCTGTCTGTCTGATGTTCAGAAGTAACTGTTTTCTTTCCTGTAGCGTGGGAATAGTCTCAACATCAGGTAAATATTCAGGTATCATATTTTGCACTTGGCCATACAAACATTCATTCGGAGCCATACCCAATGATGCGTGTTCGGTATTATTATACGTGAATTCCGCCAACCATAATGATTGTACCCAAGAATCACGACCATCATGTAAATAACAGCGCAGATATTGCTCCAGCGTCTGATTGACCCTCTCAGTTTGTCCATCCGTCTGTGGGTGATAGCTGGTGGACAAGGCACAATCAATTCCTAGCATCAGACAGAATGCACGCCAAAATTTAGAAGTGAATTGAGGACCTCGGTCCGATACAATCTTCTGAGGTAACCCATGTAACCGAACCACATGCTGCAAGAACAATTCAGCCAATCTTCCCGCTCCTGGAATACCTTTACAAGGCACAAAATGAGCTGGTTTTGATAAATAGTCCACCACCACCCATATGGTATCATACTGATCATCTGGAGGTAAATCAGTAATGAAATCCATGGATATATGTGTCCATACTTTCTCAGGTGTTTGTAAAGGTTGGAGCAGCCCTGCTTTCTTTGTATGGTCTGCCTTACTACGTACACAGGTTTCACACTCTTGGATATATTTCATAGTGTCCTGTCTCAATCCTGGCCACCAAAAGTACTTTTCTAGCATACTCTGTGTCTTTTTACTTCCTGAATGTCCTGCCAAAGGAGAATCGTGACACCAATGCAACGCTTTCTTTTGTAAAGTAAGTGTGGGTAAATACAATCTACCAGCATAATACGGAAGACCATTGCGAAAAGTTTCTAATGGATTCTCCTTTCCCCATTGCACTTTTTCGGGTTTCCGCATTTCCTGTTTCACTTGTCTCAATAACTGTGTCATAACCGCTCCCACCACTCTTTCCACTGGAATGATGGTTTTAGTTTCAGTTATAGTATTTTCTAGATTTTGCTGCCTAGACAAAGCATCCGCTTTCCCATTCTTTGTTCCTGGTCTAAAAGTTACCAAGAAGTCAAATTCATTAAAGTATTGTGACCACCGTAATTGCCTGGGACTCAGAGTATTGGCAGTCTTGAAATACTGTAGGTTCTTATGGTCAGTGACAACCACCACCTGATGTTTGGCCCCTAGCAAGTAATGTCGCCACTGCAAAAAGGCTGCTCGAATGGCCAATAGTTCTTTATCGGTAATGGAATAGTTTTGTTCACAATTAGTAAGCTTACGAGAATAGAAAGCTACTGGATGCCACACCCCTGCTTCATTCCGTTGCGACAACACTGCCCCAACTGCAAGATTGGATGCATCTGTTTCCACCTGAAAAGGATTCTCCGGATTCGGATGTCTCAGTACCAGAGCTGAGGTAAACGCCTTCTTCAGTTCTTGAAAGGCTATTTCTGCCTCAGAATTCCAACAAAACCTAGTGGCCTTCTTTAACAATTTTGTGATGGGTGTAACGATTTGTGAAAAATTAGAAATAAATCTTCTGTAAAAGTTAGCAAAACCCAAAAAAGACTGAATGTCTTTGATACATTGAGGTGCTGGCCATTCAGTAACTGCTTGAACTTTTTTCTTGTCCATCACTATACCAGAAGGGGTCAAAATGAAACCAAGGAATTCTACTTGAGTGGTATGAAAGGCACATTTTTCTAGTTTGACATACAACTGATAATCTTGTAACCGTTCCAACACTGCTCTAACATGACCAATGTGTAACTCTTCAGTAGTTGAGTAAATTAGAATGTCATCTATATATACAATGACAAACACATCCAGGAACTCACTCAACACCTCCTGCATAAAGTATTGAAACGCTGCAGGGGCATTGCATAGGCCGAAGGGCATGACAAGGTACTCGAACAAACCAAACTTAGTTCTGAAGGCCGTTTTCCACTCATCTCCCTCCTTCACCCGGATCAAATGGTAAGCTCCTCTCAAATCTAGTTTAGTGTATACCACTGCTGTTTTTACCTGATCTAACAACACAGAAATCAAAGGTAAAGGATATCTGTTCTTTACTGTTATCTTATTCAATGCTCGGTAATCAATACATGTCCTTAGAGTTCCCTCTTTCTTGGGGACAAAGAATAAAGGAGACGAAACAGGTGAAGTAGAGTGTCTAATAAACCCCTTCTTTAACATTTCATCCAAATATTTCCTTAAATATTGATTTTCTGTTTCCGTCAAAGCATAGATTCTGCTACAAGGTAACTTGGCCCCCGGCTCCAATTCAATTACACAATCAGATGATCTATGGGGTGGTAACCTGTCTGCTCCCCCTTTATGAAATACCTTAGACAAATCTTGGTAATGTGCTGGAATATTTTTTACCACAGCTCCCACCTTGTGTGGTTCAGCCACTTGTTCCGCCAGCAACAATGCGGGGCCCATCTCCTCCTCCATGTGACTCGCACACCCTGAATCTTCAAAATTCACCTCGTGTTTAACCCAATCAATCGTAGGATTGTGTTTCATTAACCAAGGCATGCCCAAAATAAGTCCAAACTGAGGTGTCGCTATCAAATCAAACACGATTGTCTCAGAATGCCCCGACCCATACTTCATGGTAATAGGCTGAGTCTGCTGACAAATAGGTCCAGAAATTAAGGGTGACCCATCCACCGATTGCACCCCCTCCACCTGTGATTTTTCTCTTAAGGGTAAATGTAACCTCTTGGCCAACCCAATATCAATGAAATTACACGTGGCTCCTGAGTCAACCATGGCTGATACTATCTGTTTGTTACAGGCAAAAAATAAAGTCACTAGAATATACACATGAGACTTCCTGTTTCCTGTCGTGTTAGCTATCAAATTAGGGAACCTAGTCTCCTTCGGGCATGTCACCTTAGTTCCCCCTAAGGCCGGCCCAATCCTTTTCCCGTCTCCCCTTCACCTTGTTCACCACTTACTCCTTTCTTGGGAGTGTTCGGGCATGTCCTAATATAGTGTCCTGGTTGCCCACAATACAAACACAAATTGTTCACCTTGCGTTGTTCCTTTTCTGCTGTTGACAAGGGCCCTCTCACTCCACCAATCTGCATGGGTTCTTCTATACTCCTATTGCCTCTTCCCCGATCCAGTCGGGCGAAGGGTCTTACTTCGGGTTTTTTCTTGTCTCCTTTGCGCTCATTAATACGATGATCTAGTCTTAAAGCTAAATCAATCATGGCCGTACAAGTAGTCGGTTGAGGTTCCACTTGCGCAATGGCATCCTTCAATTCTTCCTTTAACCCTTGATAAAATAACACAGTCTGCTTATTCTCGGGCCAATCTGTTTCAATAACTAATCTATTAAATTGGGTAACATATGACACTAAGTCGCGCGGTCCCTGTCTTAAAGCCAACAACTCTTTATCTTGTGCCAGAGAAACTTCTCGGCGGTCAAACAACCTTCCAAATTCTCCCAAGAAACCATCCCAATTGTATAATAAAGGATCATCCTTCTGTACTAGAGGTATTGCCCACGCTGCCGCATCTCCAGTTAGATATGAAATGACGAATGCTGTTCTAGCCTGTATGGTCTCAAAGGCTGTAGGTTTACATAAAAAATGTAAGCGGCACTGGGTTAAAAAGGTCATATATTTCCTGGGGTCCCCTGTGAATCTTTCGGGTGCCGCTAAGGGCACACTACTGGGTGGTTGCACTATCACCGTGTCAGGGACTCTTATTTGTAGGAGCACTTGTAGATGGTCCTGTCCCATCCAACGGGATATTCTGCGCGACCAGAGCCTGCATCTGAACCTTTAATGTGTTTGATTCTTGTCTGGCTTGCACTAACTCCACTTGAATATCTTGTAGTGCTTTTAGCACATCTGCTAACGAAGGAGGATTCGTCTCCATTTGGCCTGGGTGGTTCTATTATCCCGAAATCGGGGGCAGATAATTCTGTCAATGCAAGCAAAGGGATAAGGGTCTCGACCCTCTCTCCCGAACCACAGAAGCCGAATAGATTTGACCCTCCCACCTTGGTTAGCACGGGCGCTTGAACTAGTAACACAAGGAGCCACGTGGCAGCCAATGGGGGGAAGAAGGAGTTAGGGAAAGGGGGTGGAATGACAAAGGAAAGGAGGGGGAAACACAACATACAACTTATAACAATAGCTCTAAATAAGTACGTTGAAAGCTATATAATAAATCCTGCACCTGACCTGTCCTTCAAACTGTATATGCATATTCATAGTATCTTTTCATAAGCAAGAACACATAACCTGACTTTAAACACAACGTAAATGGTGTTAGAAACTCAAACGTAATGAACACAATATTTAGGACGACTTATGCTCCAAACAGACATTAGCACATAAAGCATGGTAGCACACACTGGGATGAAGCACATTGGACTCATGGCCCCATTATCACAACGAAGCAACGAACAAATGCTGCACAGGAAATACATGCAACAAACAAAACACAGTGTCCTTATTTTCATATGCTTAGACATTAATTCCTGGTTTTTAGTGAAACACTTGATCTTCCCGAACAAAGTAATTCAGCCTGCTTTGTATCAAAGTGTTCCCGTGTTTCCTTACACGCACACATAACTAATGCCTTCAAAAGTTTCGTAGCCGTAAAATAGAACACCATGTAAAATGCACTTAGCTGATGGCCCGGGCGCCTCACGAGGACATCCGAGCCCTGAAGACTGTTGCTTCCAAAGCACGTCCAAGCCGCTTGTAAATCACCACCGCGGCCCGGGATGCATGCTTATCTTGATCCTGGAATCCGTGCTGACGCCCAACAGTCCTCCGGCGTCCGAGAAAATAACCTGGTTCACAAACTCTCCACACTGCCGCCCGTGCACATAATCATTAATTATCTGCACCGAGGCACGGGCGGTTGGAGATTTATTCCTTCCTAATTGCCAGCTGCTGCATGGCGCGAAAACCCCGGACTACTGAATTCCCTAGACATGCTGGGAAACGTAGTTTAATCCCAGAACAGCCTATTTTCTGGCTGTAACGCGCTGTTTCTTGCCCCAAACAACTGTTTTTATGACACCTAGAAAAGAATGGTAGTAGGTGTTTAAATATTTGCTGGGTTGTGCTGTTCAGCATTGGGAAGGCTTCTGGGTACCGGGTAGGGTAATCCACGATTACGAGAATATATTTATTACCCAGTCTAGAAGTTAACAATGGTCCAATGGTATCCATCCCAATTCGGGAGAAAGGGACTTTGATTATCAGTAATGTGTTTAGAGGGGCAGGTAAGGGAACATGTGAGCTGGTTTTCTGGCATATTTCACATGTTTGAATGAAGTTCTTTATGTCAGCATGGATACCTGGCCAGTAGAATTTCCCACTGATGTTAGCTTGGGTTTTAGACTGTCCCAAATGTCCCCCTGTCAAATGAGAGTGTGCAATCTCTAGTGCGATCTTGCAATGGGTTTTGGGCATTACTGAGTTTTACTTAGGCCTTCTCAGGAGGTTTCCTTCTATATAGTAATCCCTGTTTCAGGAAGAAAAAGGGCTCCCTTCTCATGTCCTTCTCCCTCAGGAATCACTTGTAGGAAAGCCTCTGCGAGTACAGGATCATTTTGCTGGGTAAAGGCTAGATCGGGAAGGATGGTAGGTTCTTCTTCCCTTTTTGCCTCAGTGATACGTGTCTCATCAGCCTCTCCAAAGCCTAAGCTACCTCTCTCAGTTTCCTCTGGTTCACTTTCTTCCTCAAAACAGGGAAATATAGCATTCTCAAGACTTCCCTGTGCAATTTTGTCCTCACAGTGTATTTCAAATGGAGTTTCGCCATGGTTCTGTAAGAGAACCGTCATGTCTCCCTGAAAGTCTGGACCTATAACACCTGCTAGGACATCTAGGCCAAACTTCCAGGCCAGGCCAGATTTTGGAGCCAATCTTATATCACAACAGCAGGGGATATTAGGGCTAAGTGCGTGGGAATCATGCCTCTTTTCCCGGGAGGGATAGTGGCTTCTCTGCTGCTACAAATATCAAAGCTTATGGATTCTTTTGTGGCGGGAGAGGAGTTGAAGGCTCTGTGACTGTGTTTCTGGAATTTTAGGGTCCCCCAATTTGTTTCAATTGAGTCACATCCCACCCCTGGCACCATATTTAGGGGAGGCATGGTATCACAATAATGACACTGACACAATGGATATAATTGGTAAAACCTTTATTGAAGTTGTTAGGGCTGGAAAAACTACCTTTTCCTATAACTAAGATGGGAGGAGTCTCGACCATCAAACGATAAACAAAACCGTCCTAGTTCAGTCCGTAAAATCAAAATGGCCTATGCTAACAAAACCTAATGCCTGCCCTATCTCTTGTAAAAAGGAGAAATGTATGCAAAGGAAAAATCAGTGTTCAAAAGAATAAATGTGGTTGGTCCAGCTCTTTTACCCACATTAGACCTCATGGAGTAAGGCTCTCCCTGTAGGCAGGATGACACACTCTGGCCCAGTTTTCGACACAATGAGCAGTTCCAAAATGTGGATCAAGGCCTGCCTGGCCTTCCACATTAAAGTCTCTTTTCCTGACTTCCAAATAATGTTTCAACAAAAGGTTCACATAGGTCCCACTCGGTCGGGCTCAGACCCCTCACAACAGTTCAGCAAAACTTGTAAGGGGGTTCCCTTCCCCAAGCTTATTATACTTCGGGTCTCCCTCTGTTGGGCTCGGAACACTTTTGGATGTCGAAGTCTTTTGAATGTGCGTGACTTTCTTTACAGACCACCGCAGGACCACTTCGACTCAAAATTCATGTTTTAACTTGCACTTGCCCCTTCTTTAGGAGTTAATCTTGCTTACTTCACTTTTGCTGTTCATTTGCTTTATTGCTTTAAACAATGTACCTTTCACTGAGACTTTCGAGTGGGCTACTTCCTTTTGTCGGACCACTCCGTTACTTAGTATCGCTGATCTCACAGTTGTCCTTACTTCAAAGTTCTTTCACAGGTCTGTCTTTCTTCGCATCTCATCCACACATGTGCAGTCTTTATGTGCAATTTAATGTTGCTACTTCAAACTTTAACACACACCGGTATCTCAGGTCACTTGCTAACTTATTGGCTGTGTGCATTTCTTTCGTGGTTTTTTGATTTGCAATTCACAAGTCAAGGTTAGTACCACAGGCATGGCTCGCCTCCCCAACTCTGCCATTCACCCGGGAGGGCCGCTGGCGTTCTTGAAAAACAATGCATCATTCTGACAGGGGATCTTGCCTTCTCCACATGTCTTTCGCAGCCTGTCAGACGCAATGGCCTCCAGTAGGGAATTCTTGGCCTTTTGGACTCGCTGCTCTCGTCACTTGGTCTGTCGCTCTGCTCCAGTTGGTTTACCTTCATCCCGGGAAGTTCTGGTCATACTCGTGTTCTGCCTTGCTCAGAGTGTGTCTCTAGGTTTGGCCTTGTATTCGTGTGAGGAGAGCTAATTGGTATCAAGTGTATACACTTAGAGTTAAGTGCCTGACTGTCCCTGACCCAATTAGCGGGACATGTCCAGTACAATGTGTGAAAGTCAATGTTGTTACTCTCAGTCACCCTCTTCCTCGGCCCAGTGTTTGTGCAAAAATGGGGTGGAGGGAAGTTGGGACCTCAGAGTATCCTTAAAAATATGATGGGTTAGATGAACAAAATAGGGGGGAATACTGCGTCTTGCCTTCGGCGGCCACACCCCCACTCCCTAAAGACCCCTCACCTAGGTTTTCCTCCCGCACTGGTCCACCCCCAGGGTCTGGATCCAAAGGCAATGGCTGTTCCCTGGCCACCTGAGAGAGAGATCCCAGGGACTAGCAGGTGAGACATCCTCTGGTTTGTCACAGTCTCCCCTGGCCCATGTGCCTGCGGAGCCAGGGACGGTTTACTAGGTATCCCTGCTACTTGTCTGATCAAGTGATCTGGATCCCAACAGGGTATCTCCCCTATTGTATAGAATCTGCATGACCGTGGCATGAACTGTCCTGCTGGGTGCTCCCAGCAACTGGGTGTCTGGCCCGGGTGCTCCTGAGCCAGATACAACAATGGCAACGAAGATTGTGGTACCCCACTTTTCTGCCAGTCTCCTTGTATATGTGAGGCAGTGAACTCCATGGTCAGAGATGATGGCGAGAGTGCAGCCCGGCCTCCCCTTCAAGCATCTGCGTCAGCCTGCGGTTCACCACCGAGGCACCTATAGTGATCCCGGGACCACCGGCGTTGAAATGTTCAGTGCTCCATGTCGGAGAAGGAAATAATTAATAAAGGCGCTGTCTCGTGAAACTTCCAGGCTTTCGTTTTGCTCTGTGATTGGAGTTGTAAAGAAAAATAGTGTGCCCCCTCTCCAATTGACCCGGGCCACTGGGCAGTATGGCCTCCATGCTCCGGGTTCGGAGCTGTTGCTGCGGGGTGCTTTGCTCTCTCCAACCTGGAGTGCATGCCGCACAGCATTAGGCAGACTCAGTGTGCGCCCGCAAAATCGTTCTACCAAGTTCTCGCACGATGGTGAGAACAGAGTCTGATCCTGGGCGATATAATTATTTACGTAACTACTACTGCCTGGGGTGGGGCGGGGAGGAGAGATGGATGATTGCTGTGTGATACGGTTCAGAGCGAAGGAAAAAAAAAAGAGAAAAATATTAAGTTGCGTGGCTGTCCATGCTCGCTCCTACATAAACTGGCCCCACACTAGTGGCAGTGCACGCCTGCACCCGCCATGCCGGCGCTCTCCCTGTGTTTCCAGGCCAGGTGGACGTGAGTTTTGAAAAACAGGAAGGGAAAAAAAGAAAGACACAGTGTGGAGTGCTCAACGCAACTGTAAAGATTCCTTGAAGATCCCGGGACGAGCTGGCAGTGAATTTGGACTTGTTCTCATTCATGAAGCCATCAGCTTTACTAGCAAGTCCTCCACATTGAGACAGGTTACTTCCATGCTGCTGTTAGGACAATTCAATTTCAGCTGTTGGGTGACTGATTGTCTTTGTTTTGCTTCATTTGTTGCTGCCTGCCACACTGTCAATGGACAGGACCGATGTGGCACCCAGTGCCCCCGGGTGTTTCTTTTTACAGCCCCGGAACTTATGCTAATGCAAGTTGATCTGGTTTCCTGCAGTCCCACAACTGTGTGGCAACTCTGCCCCCTACAGGATGTTGCTGTGTGACCACAGCCTGTGTGTCTCCCCTGGCCCGTGTGTCAACGGAGCCAGGGACGGTTTACTGGGTGATCCCAGAATACTTGTCTGACCGTGTGATCCCGATTCCAACAAGGTGTCTCCCCTATTGTCTCGAGGCAGCGTGACCACAGCATCAACTGTCCTGCTGGGTACTTCCACCAAGTGAGTTTCTGGCCCAGATTCTCCCGAGCCAGGTATAATTATACATCTGTGGTCAGTAGATTGTGCAATAGTTTGGCAATTCAGACGAGAAAGCCTAGGTATTTTCTCACACACTTCAACAATTCAAGCTGTTCAGAAAGCTCGATTCCTTAGTTAAAACTACAGTATCTTTCACAATGCACTATGCTGCTCTATTGAAAGGGTAGTAGCCACACCTCTCTGGGCTACACCCCCCCACAGTGCATTATGCTAACCTAATGGAGGACCTGGCACATGAATGCATAAGCTTCAGCACTTCATCCACCGCAATGCACTTTCCTGGTCTTCTGGAATAACTGGACCTGCATGCGTCTTTTTCGGTACTACATCTGCCACAGTGCGTTGTGCCAGTCACCTAGAAGAGCTGTAATTGACATATGACCTTTTCAGCAATCCATCCGCCACACTGCGCAGTACTGCTCTCCTGGCACACATTGGGCTGGAATATGCAGGTTTGGACCTCCATGATGCTGTGATGATGGATACCAGGAAGCCAGGAACAACATCTCTCACATTGTCCAGTACCAGTCCCTGGCAGGTCACGGGCCGGAATATGTGATTTTAACCTTCTTGACACTGTTTGGCTGAATACCATGAAGTTAGAAACTCCATCTCCCAACACAATGCCTACTGGCCTACTGCAAATAAAACATAGAACCTGCAGTTCCAAAGAATTCCCAAATTGGATACAAAGAGTACCTGATGAGCTCAGTAGATTAGGGCTGAGAGAGGAAACTTCTGACAGGTGTGCTCAGCAGGGACATCATTTGGGGGTCGCCAGGGGTCACAGCTGCGACCCCTGGGGGCCACAGTTGCACCCCCTGGAACTCTCCTGCGACCCCCAAATGCAGAAAATAAAATGGGTGCTCGTGGTGTAGTGGGCCATCCCGTGGTGCGGGCCGCCAAACCAGGTCAAATCAGGGTGAAGGCTGGGCCGGGGAGGCACTCGGTAGTGGTTGGATCTGACCATGACATGTGGCACATGTCACATACCACGTTCAGCTCCAACTCTTCCTCCCTCAGCTTCCTTGCAGCTCATATACAGGAAGCAGGCAGCTCTCACAGCTTCCTGGTTCCTGTTTGTCAGCAGCACGCAGGAGCCGAGGGGGCCTGGAAGGACGGACCAAAGCTGCATAAAAAAGGTAAAAAGGCTTTTTTTTGTAATATGATGTGTGTTTTTCATGTGTGAAGTCTCTGTCCTGACCTAGATAAAATATGTATCCATAGTAATTAACTAATTGGCTTTGACGTCCCAGAGTATTCTTAAGTCATTGTTTTCCATTGCTACAGTGACAACAAATGATAAAGCTACAGTTCCCATTATTGAAATTCTCAAGTTTCCAAACTATAGCTCCCATGAATCTAAACTACATATTTCATGATGGGACTGAGCCATACACAGCAACCTTCTTTTCCATGTTTAGTATTAAGCAGGTATCAGTAAAGCCTCCTTGCTCAGCCATGGGCTTCTCTTGTTGGGTACGTCTTGTTTTGGATTGTTTTCCTGGTTCCTAATCCTAGTTTTTCTTTGAAGATTTTGCTTCTGGTTATTCCCTTCTTGTTTGCCATTAGGCATCTCTTCATTGGGCTCTGGTCTGTCTCCTGCTTTCCATTGGATCTTCCCTTGTTCTGGTGATTTCTGAGGACATCTTTATTCCTCTTTGTAGGGCATTTTCCAGTGGTTTTGGTCGTTTGCCATCTGTGCGCTAACGGGTTCAGTTAGGCATCCTTTGGACACCCAGCACTTCATTTACCAAACTCTATGAACTGTTTTCCTCTCTGGTACTCTTCCATATAATCACAGGTTTTGTCTCAGAGCTTCCAGACATAATTACTCCATATGACACACATCCGTCACCTGGAACGAATATATTTGTTTAAAGAAAGTAGATGACTTGACTATATAAGTAATATGTTCCTCTTGTTTTTCAGCCTTGGGGAATGTGACAAGAGTCTAGAAATACAGTTTTACCCCATACAGTCCTATTTTCTCCTCACGACCCCTGACTGGGCGTAACTGGGAATAATGATACTTGAGGCACTTCTGTGAATCTCCTACTACTGACCAGACCCTTTGGGGTGGTACAAAGCCTGAATTGCATATTGTTTTTGCCGTTTCGGTAATGGCTTGTCAGACTGAAGAAGGATGGTCTGTAGGGTTACAGAAAATAGAAGTACAGAGTCAAAAGGCTACCCTTCTCTTTGACGCACAGGAGGTGCAGGCAGACTACAGAAGGCTAGGTTAAATTATAAACTAACTAGATCACATGGCTGAACAAGTGGAATCGTACAGGTAAAACAAAGTTTATTCATAATCAGGATTCGTGTTAAAAAGCAAACAGGGATTAAACCATTAGTCTTGCACAGAGTCGAAAAGCAAATAATTCTGTACGTTGTGTGGTTAGCATAAACAAGGGTGAAATTGCATGTATTGCTGGGACATTAGACAGTACGTAACTACTGTCGACACAACAAGTAGGTGTTTCTGGTCCTGAGATAATTTTGACACAGATTATACGATGTTCCGAACTGTCGTCAGGACAATATAGAGTGTTGTTAAAGTGGAGGCCTGTTGCAGCAGATTACTCTATTCATCTAAAAAGTTAAAGGATAAAATAGTTTAAAAAAATGTGATCAAAGACCTCAAAAATAAGTTTAGGGGAAGTTCTGTAGGTGGCGACCTACCTATGGTGCGAAGGTGGCATCTTGAGATGAAATATGTGTATGCTGTCTTGCGTACAGGCAAAAAGCAGCCTTTTTCATAGGGGCTTTGAAGATAACTGTGGAAAAGAGGCTAGAATTAGGCCTGATTATATATTAGTAGGTCAGAATAGGCAACATACTATTCTCCAGACTGCCGTACCTGATTTAGCAGGACCAGGGACACTCTGCAAAGAGATGACTGTTCGTAGTACAAAGTTGTTGAGGTGGTGTGGCGACTGAATGGTGTTCAAAGCGTTGCAGTAGAGTAAAAGCAACGGAATTTAGGGCTACAGCACCTTATTAGCTGGAGAAGAAAGCTGGATAAGACTGTGCTGTTAAGTTCTAAAGTTTAAGGATGAAATTGCAAAAAGTGCATGGCTAAGTGATGCCAAAGTGCATTCGAGCATGCTTTAACTACAGGGGAGTGGTAACGTTGTATAGGTGGTACAGGACCCATCAAAGGTGCCTCAGGGTCCCGTGTGGGTAACCAGAGACAGACTAAGCCCTGAATTGACGTTAAGGACGAGCCTGCCGTGATCGTGACATATAGTGCATCAGGTTGCCTGGCAACGGGCCATGCGCAGCGTTAATCTGTGAGGTTGTGAGTCTAAAAGATCCCACTATCTGTGAAGATCAACAGACTTGTTAGAAACAAGTGGGTGGATATTTACAGGAAACATACTTGGAAAACATGCAGGACTAAGTGGTTAGGGTGCCTAAGAGGCAATTACCAAACATCTGGTGAGCTGTTCGCCCTGGAGAATCAGTGGCTCGATGTGTGCGCATGCGCGGTGTCCAAGTGTACTATTTAAAGATCAGACTCCACTTTATTAGCAACAGAAAGGGGACACGCGACGAGATGTGTCTGTTTAATTAGTGTCTTATACTTGAAGGAGCAGCTATCGCATGACCAATGCAACTATTTCGGTTTAAAGCCGCAAAGGAAGTGCGACCAAGAGATCAGATGGCGAGTGGCCACAATTGGCGTAACCAATCCTCATAAGAAAATTGGCAGATTTATGAATCTTGTGCATGTGTGGTTTGTGCATTTTTCTGTAGGGACGTAGTAGACCCCTGTAGTAGACCCACATCAGCTCGCAATGACTGAGGCCAATTTGATGCAGTGAGAAACAAACAGATAATCATACTGTTAAATTCACAAATAAGATTGAATAATCACTCGAGCATCGCATATAAGCTGATATAAACTGATGGAGATAATACATACAACATTCTTTTTACATATGATTTCAGTTGACAAAACAAGGTGACATAGTAAAATTAGCAGTTTTTTTTCAAATATATTTTTTATTGGTTTTGTACATTCCAGCTTTTCAGCGCACATCAATTGACATCTGTGATGATTAGAGCTAGGATAACTGATAACAAACAATAACAAGGAACAAGGTAACCAAAAATCTTCAACAGAAATAGTCAATGGGGGTGGGGGAAGGAAAGGGTCAAGGGGGAACAGGGAACATGAGAGACAGCAGTTTCGTTTTACGCATAATCTGGGGAGGAAATGCACATCGGTGCACTTGGTCGTCTGAAGGTTATTTGCAAAAGGCCCTGTGATTGCTGACCCGGAGAGTTCTGCCTGTTTAGTTCCTCTGCCATGCTCAGGTTTCGGGGTTATGCCTTGGGCCCTCCAGGCAGTCTGCTAGTCCAATTTCTCTAACCATCGCAGTATTGGGTGTTGCCTTGCCAGCCCTGGGTACCGTTGCGTGTAGTCCAGGAAGGGAGCCTAGGTCTGGTAGAACTTGTCTCTGTTCCTGAACCGGATTGCTGTGCCTTTTTTGGCTGCGATTATGTCCCAACATTTGGATCACCACATTGAAGTTGCCGGGCCTTCCAGGTGTTTCCAGAGTCTGGCTATGGATATCTTGGCGGCCGTCAGGAGGTGTAAGCATAAGTCTGCCCTTCGGCCGGTCAGAGGTAACTGCCTATCCCCGGTTGCCCCTAGTAAGATTATTCCCGGGTCCCATGGGATCGTGAGACCAGTGATCGCTTTAATTTGTTCTAGGACGGTGTGCCAGAATTGGGCGGCCTTGGGGAATGTCCATAGGAGGTGATATAGCGTTCCCTTATCTGGGCACCCTCTCCAGCAGTGCGGGGGGATGGATGGGTTGCATTTGTTAAGTATCTCTGGAGTTCTGTATCATCTGTAGCACACTTTAAATGCCCCTTCTTGGTTGGTTATGCATTTGGAGCTTTTGTGCCCCCTGGTCCAGATTTGGCCCCATTCCTCGGGGTCTATGTCTCTAGCTAGGTATTTTTCACATTTCAACATGTAGGTCTCTTTTTTACTTGGGTCCGTCCTGTCGAGCAACTTGTATAGTGTTGATACTTCCCTTTAGGGGGGTTTGACGTGAGTGTCCTCTCTAGGGCTGTGAGTTCTCTACTTCCATTTTTCTTCATTGTCTCGCCTGAGAGCCGGTGCCTGAGCTGAGCGTATCTGAACCTCTCAGTTTCTGGAACTTGGAATTTGGCTTTACAGGCTTCAAAGTTCAGGGGGTTTCTTCCACGAAGAAGTCTGTGGCCTGCTGCAGCCCCCCTTCTTTCCATTTGTGGAAGTTGCTTGCGGTAATACCTGGAGTAAAGTCTGGGTTGTCCCAGATTGGGGTAAGAGGCCCCGTCGTGGTTCTACACTTCCATTGGCGTGCTGCTTTATGCCAGTTCATCACTGTGTTTTTGGTCGCCGGCAGCAGCCCCGTATTCAGGGAATCTCCTTGTATCTTTGTGTGCGGGAGCAACTCTATTGGGACCTGGCACCAGGCTTCCTCCAGGTCTAGCCATCGGGGTTTATTGGTGTTGGTTTGCCATGCCAAGGGATGCGACAGCTGAGCCGCTAGATTGTACCTGGACACATCGGGGACCCCGAGACCGCCAACCGTTGAGCCACGAAGCATAATGCGCCTCGGTATTTGCGCTTTCTTGCCCTTCCAAACAAATTTCAGAATGTCTGTCTGCAGCTTCTGTATGTCTTTTTTCTGAACAGTTACTGGGAGGGCAAGGCAATAGTAGAGTAGTCTCGGGACCAGGTTTATTTTGAGGGCTGTGATCCTGCCAAACCATGATATTTCTTGTTTCTGCCAGCGGGCCAGATCCTTTTTAAGTTCTTTAAACAGTGGGAGGAAGTTTAGTTTGTATATTCTTTCTGGTTTGTTTGGCACCTGGACCCCCAGATAACTGAGTTGTGATTTTGCCCCAGGAATCAGGAGATTGGCTTCTAGTTCGTTCTGGTGCTTCCTCAGCATGGTGACCCCCATTGCCGTTGACTTGGAGAGGTTAACTTGGAATCCCGACGCCCCTCCGAATGCTTCAAGCTCTTGCCACAGAGCCAACGTTGATGTTTCCGGCCGGGTGAGTGTTAGTAGCACGTTGGCGGCGTGCAGGGCGGCTTTGTATGATTCCCCTTTGATTTCAAGGCTGGTATTGCCGGATTGTGGCGGATTGTGGCGGATTCTGCTGGCGAACGGCTCCATTGAGAATGCAAATATCATGGGGGACAGGAGGCACCCTTTTCTGGTGCCTCTCGTTATCTTGATGCTGTCCAATCTGTTCCCATTTAGTCTAAGCCTGGTAGAGGGATGATGCTAATTGGCTAAATTAGCTGTTTTGAAAAGGGATTAAAGAAAAGTATGCAAAAAATGCAAAAAGATGTAAAAATGCAAGCAACTTACAACAGAATGCAAAAGAATGCAAAGACATGGAAAGAGATTTTTTGATACAAAGGAAACTTAGTCAACGCAGGGAGGTCAATGTCCATTAATGGCAGGATAGTGTAGATGTTGATATAACGGCTGAGACAGAGAGATTTAGTTAAAAAAGACATTCCATTCTATAGAAACATTGAGGCCTTTTTTAACAGAATCCAAACATTCTCTCAATTTTTGCTTGAGCTTACACAGCATGAGATCGCTGTCACCTCCACGAAATGGATTTCTAGCTATCTGTAGTATGAACCAAAACAGATCTTTATGACTATGTTTCATGGCCTTAGAATGGGCTACCATGGGCTTATCATCGACTTCATTTTTGATGCAGGATTTGTGCTCGCATATGCGTTGATGTATTTCACGCTTACATTCCCCGACGTTTATCAAGCCACAAGGGCATTTAATTGCATATACTGACCGACCATTTTGTCTTGCAACTAGTGAAAGTGTTAAAGCTGCATGCTTTTCCATTCAGGTCGATGTCTTTTGTGAGGCAGCACACAGAACACGTTCCGAATCTGTAGTGTCCCTGGACTGGAGGTAGATTCCAATGGGTGGTTTGGGTACTTGCTGGTTGTAAAGGTTCCTCGTAGGAGTCAACTAGGCGATCCTCAAGATGGTTTAAAAGTTTCTGTTTGGATGGTGTCGCAGCGGCGTAAAATATTGTTTTTCTTAATGAATTGCTGAGAGGGGTGAAGGTGGTAACACACGTGATTTTGTCAGCCAATCTTTCTCTGGGAAATGGAGACAGACAAGAATCTCTGTTTATGTGCTTAGCTCTCTTCCGTGCTCTGCGTATGATATGTCCTCGATATCCTCGTTCTTTAAGGCGACCTGACAGTTCTTTGCATTTGATCTCATAGTCGGCTAGGGTCATGCAGTTGCGTCTAAGACTTAAGAATTGGCCGTGTGGCAGGTTTTCTTTGAGGCCTGCAGGGTGGAAGCTGGAGAGAGCATCACATTTTTTTAAACTATTTTATCCTTTAACTTTTTAGATGAATAGAGTAATCTGCTGCAACAGGCCTCCATGTTAACAACACTTTATATTGTCCTGATAACAATTCGGAACATCGTATAATCTGTGTCACACTGTGAGTCTGATGTTAAAATTACCTCTGAACCAGAAACACCTACTTGTTTTGCCGACAGTAGTCACGTACTGTCTAATGTTCCAGCAGGACATGCAATTTCACACATTTTTGTTACTAACCACACAACGTACAGAGTTGTTTGCTTTTCGACTCTGTGCAAGACTAATGGTTTAATCCCTGTTTGCTTTTTAACACAAATCCGGATTATGAATAAACTTTGTTTTACCCGTACAATTCCTCTTGTTCCGTTTTTATCTAAATGAACTATAGCAATAACCAGTGGTTCCAGAGTCCAACATGACAGAACTGGATATACAGTGTCTATTTTCGAGTTTTAATGTGAAATGAAGTGCTAATTGGGGAATTGCTCCAGGAGACAGACCAGCGCCCAATGAAGAAGAGATGCCAAATGCCAAATCAGAAGGGAATAACCAGAAGCAACGTCTTCAAAGAAAAGCCAGGATTAGGAACCAGGAAAACAATCCAAAACAAGACGTACCCCACAAGAGAAGCCCGCGGCAGAGCAAGGAGTCTTTAATGATACCTGCTTATATACTAAACATAGAAAATAAGGCTTCTGTGCATGGCTTAGTGGCATCATGAGAGCTGTAGTTTAGAATCATGGGAACTATAGTTTGGAAACTTGAGAAATGGGAACTGTAGCATTATCACTTGCTGTCACTGTAGCATTGGAAGAAAATGACTTAAGAATACTCAGGGGAGCCCAAAGCCAATTATTTAATTACTATGGATACATATTTTATTTTGGTAAGGATTGAGACACTTGAATAATAAGCCTTGAATTTTGGGTACTCATGAAATTCAAGTCTGAGCATTTCTCAAGGACATTGGCGGTTTTCTTGAGCAGTCCCAAATAAAGTGACCTGCCTTCCCAAAATATGAACAGCGATCCTTAGAATGGCGTTGCTCCATTTCTTCGGAGTGGGTGGGGTGATAAGAGGTGGTTCCCTTTCTTATTTTTGGATTTGTTTGGGATGGCGTCAATTTCACTTCATGAAATAGATTGACATTAGATAAAGTGGTTTTTGCCTTTGCATTCAGGTATGTTATCAGTCTGGTAGGAACCAAAGCAAGGCATCTTTAAGCACATTTTTAAGACTTCTTTAAAAGACAGAAGAGCTATTTGTCTTCTGGGCAAGCCATTTCTGTAAACAGCAGATAGAAGTGGGTACTTAAGGTCCTAAATCATTGGACCGGCATTTTAGTTCTAATAAGTAAAAGTGAGAGGCATGTATTTTGTATCAGGTATAAAATACACATGATGGATTTGCTCAGATAGATGCAACCCCACCCAGTCAGAAAGGACAAATTCTGAGTTTCAACAGGAACCTGAAAAGGCTTGCTGAAGGCACAGAAAATATCAGCCTGCCAAGCCATTACCAAAAGGTGAAGACCATATGCAAACCAGTCTTGGTCACATGCAAAAGGGGTAGTCCACCCCGAACTACTTGGTCACTTTATGGCCTCAAAAGGCGTCATCAATGAGCTGTATCTTGGGTATACGGGCCCAGCAAGCTCGGGACCCGCGTCTGGTCATACCCGTTCCCCTCGATGACTAAAGCAAACAAAAGAAGTGATGGCTGGATCCTCTGGCAATTGCTCTTGGCAACCCTAAAGACCATGAAAAAAGGGGGTGGGGGCGGCGATGAAACCCTCTTTTTTGTTTTTGAGGGCCTGACTCTAGAGGGTAAGAAGGTAACAGAAAATAGAAGTACAGAGTCAAAAGGCTACCCCTCTCTTTGATGCACAGGCACCAGCGGCACAAAACACTTTGCTACGACACTTTGTGCACGCACTTCACGCGGCGTAGAGTTATTTAAGGTGTCCACAGAAGGCTGGTAGTAAAAGGTACAGGAATATTGAAAACCTTGCAGTAGCGCTCCAGCACATTCTACACCAGCAGTGACACAAAACACATTGCTTCAACACTTCACGTACAAGCTTCGCCCGGCGTGGGGTTATTTAAAGTGTCTATAGAAGGCTGGTATTTAAAGGTACAGGAACATTGAAAACCTCACAGTAGTGCTCCAGCACATCCTATACCACCAGCGACACAAAACACTTTACTCCGACACTTCGTGCACGTGGTTCGCGCTGCGTAAAGTTATTTAAGGTGTCCACAGAAGTCTGGTAGTTAAAGGTACAGGAATGTTGAAAACCTTGAAGTATTGTTCCAGCAGGTCTTACACCACCAGTAACACAAACCACTTTGCTCTGACACTTCGCATACAGGGAGATCTGCTTGAGGTGCAATTGAAAACTGAACTCAAAAGGGTTTGGGAAAGACTGAAGGGAGTTGCTAGGAATCAGCTTGAAGACAGCACCAATAGAATCTGCAGCGTGGAGAAAGGGAAGTCTGTGCAAGCTTGAAGCACAACATTTCACAATGTGGCAAAAGGTTCCGAATAAATATTCAATGAGGAACTAATGAAAAGTGGTTTAAGGATGTAATTGCTTGTGTGGATGGAAACAAAAACACCCTAAGAGCAACTGAAGGTCAAACAAGGCAAGAAAATATGACCCAGCAGGACTCTTCGAAGAGAGATAAATAAAGGACGCTTTACTTAGGGAAAACAGTTTACATTAAGTTGCATAATCGCTACGGGTCTTCTAAAGAGTGTCGTTTGTTCCTAATTAAACCTCTTTTGTTTACGCTGAGTTTGTAGCGCGCGGACTCATTCTCTGTTGCCATCCTCTAAGTGTATGACATTAAAGGGAATGGTTTACAAGAGGCCCTTTGATTGACATTTCTCGGTAAAGCAATAGATGCAATAGATTAGGCAAGACTGCAATCCTGCGATGAATGGGCGTCACCGACAATGTCAGTGGGAGTGGCCTTGGGCTTTTCCTGAGAGGCTGGCACTGGCCACCCGAGTCGTCCTGCATTGCTGTGAGTCACCTTGGATGGTGAACACATGCTCAGGGCCATACGTTCTAGCTCCATGGCGTGCGGGGGTACCGCTTAGCAAAGCGACTTCTGAAACTAGAAGCAGAGCCCTCCAAGCTGCTGAGAAGCCCTGCAGGTTAAACCACACGCGATGGAACGTGAAGTGGCCTTATATATCGAGACTTCGGACATCTTCGCAACCTCTTGAAGGATGCTTCTGGAAAGAAGTTGGGCAAGGTTAGTGGGTGGAGAGGGGAAGGCAAGGTGTGGCTGCTGACCTGTTGAAGAGTACAGATAGTAAGAATCTGTTTTATATGTGCTGGTAAGTTTCTAGATGGCTCCAAGTGAGGAACATAATAAAGCAGCGCACACACCATAGTAAGGGTTCCAAACCTGGGGATCTAAAGGTGTTTTGTTCTATGACTCCCGTGATCCCTCATCATGATCCCTCATAATTGAGTATTCTAACTAGAGCAGATGAAGGGACGTCATTTCACCAAAATGCAGGGGTAACAGAAGTTACATCACACGACCCTTGACCTCAGATGACATCACAGGAAGTGATTTTATTTGACCCCATCCCAAAATGACTTCTTGGGAAGCGATGGAACCCAACCTTTCATCCCTTGACAAAACAGGAAGTGGCAGTACATAGCATTGTTTCTAAGTACACTACGAAAAATATGTTTACGATATCACTGTAAAGTAATATACATTTCATACAAGAATGGATCACCATATGTATAGTTAATATCTGTGTGTATACGACCATATTACCAAATTACTGTGGATGCAAGCAGACGTCCAAGGCCAGATGATAATGATGTGTTGTTATATATCACTTATGCTTAAGCGCTTTATATAGAACGAATATACATACAATTACACCCAACCTGCGTTGGTACTCATTTGTCAACCTTAGCAGGATGAAAGGCTGATTGACCTTGCCGGGATGTGAACCTCCAACCTGCAGATGACACACATATTGCAGCAGCGAGCCCTCAACCCACTGAGCTATTCTACCGATTATAGCTATCAGAAAACCAGCCACTCCAGAAACAAAGAGCAACATGCTGCTGGCCGCAGCCCAAGAGGCTCAATGTAAAAATACTAAGTTTTGTAACATTTTTTTTTAGGGGTAGCAAGGGAGACCAGAGGGGTAGTAAGTGCAACCCCTGGCGACCCCTAAATGACGTCCGTGAGTAGATGGGAGTTTTATTCCTAAAACTCTGGAGCGCCAATGTTTGCCTATCCCCTGCAACAGAAATATACATAGATGTTCAAAAGCCTGAAAATGATTATTTTTTCTGCATGTCTGACCCATAGCAGGGCCTTCACTGCCATGAAGATAGACCATGACACGCCTGTAGCACACTCATTGAACGGAACCAGGAGACGTTGCACTTACTGTCCTGTGTGATTAGCTTCAGTTTAGACAGCACCCTTGTGTGCAAGGAACAGCACAGGACTTCTAACTGCTTATCAAATGTTGAAGGAACGTGTGTCGTGACCAGGGTCTACTCCAGGGCAGTTGATAGTGAACTTGGTGCCTAGGGCGAAACACCAGAATGGCACACGTCAGTCCCAAAATACTCCTCAATATAAATAAATAATAGCTATATAAATTAAGCTGGTTTCATTTACATTGGGCCTCATTACGAGTCCAGCGGTAACCCTGCCGGTGCTCCCGGCGGGTTGCCGCCGGACTCGTAAAATGTTACCAGCACCTGACTTCCCGGTGCCACTGGGAGATTACAAGTCTGGTGACCCGGGAAGTCAGGTGCCTGTAAAATGTAAGTCTACATTCCCAGAGAGTCCGATAGGACTCTATGGGAGTGGGGACTTGTAAGAGCTGACACCATTGTTAACAGTGCCGGATTTTCCATGAAGGGTCTGCCTACCTTGGCGCTGTGCTGAGCAGGTTCAGACCTGTCGGGCGCAGCGGCCACGACCGGCAAACACGTATTTTGCCGGTCCGGACGCAAGGGTGCTGGTGAGCTTACCAGCACCCTTGTTTCCGGAACGGCAAACTTGTAATGAGGCCCATTGTAATGCAAGAATTCTATGTGAAAACACAGCTGTTGCTGTCCAGGTAAATGTTTTTTCTGTCACCTGCTCTTAGGGAAGGACTTGCCTGAATGCAGTTTCAAACTGTCCATACTGGCACACTGCAGTGTGACCAGCCTACCGTGGTCTGAGGGCCCACTGACCACTGGCCCTGTGTTGCAGGTGTTCTGTTCATACCACCTCAGTTGTATTTCGCAAGGGGCAATACTAGACTAACCATACAAATGATTTTCTGATGGAAGGTTATCATTCCAAGATGGACAGTCTGGTACACTCTTATTCTACTCTTTCAAAATACCTCTATCAGAGCGGGAAAGGGGACAAATAACACCAGTGAGGGTTCCTTTATGTTTTGCATTACATCATAGAGCCTTTCAGGACTACAACAGTGATCAGATATCTCTATATTGGATAAACAAGTCTATGATAAAAGGACTGTATGTGTGAATCTCTAAATTCATAACAGATGCATGGCTTGGTGCTCACAACACTGTTCACAACACTCACTCCAACATTAAAATGTTTGTAACCATAAACCATACATACTCATTTGGACAGCTTAAGTTTTTGGATGCAAGTATAAATTGGCTGCAACATCAGACACTGAAATGGGGAACAAGGCCTCTTTTGCTTCTTGTTTCTGAAGAATTTTAGATGAGGAACGGCTGGGTCTCAGTGTGAGCATGCCCAACCCCCAATACAGAAATATCCTTTGGGAATTATATCTATAGACAGGACAGGATACCGTAAAAGAGAGACCCAATAAAAAAGGCACAGAAAGGCTACACAGAAAGGATTGTATCTCTTACAAACTTTAGCCATATCAGTTATAAGCTGATGAAGAGTTTTAATCAAAACCGGCTTCTAATGCATGGTAAAGGATCCACAGTTCCTCAGCCACTACCTCCTCACTATTACGCAGGCCTCAGGGGTTATTTCTGCAAAAACTATCAGGTCCATGCTTAATCTAACAGAGATATTAGTGCTGGTGTGCAGCTAGTAAAAATCATGGTGTGGCCGTGTAGAAAGGGCGTTTGCCCTGGTGAATGTACAATTTTTAGCAACTTCTTTGATTTCTTTATGCGTTTAAGTGTGGGCACAGTATGGCATGCTCGTCAGAGCCACATACAGAAAAAGTTCCAGTATGCTATTGTATGGACATTGGACACATCAGACAACAAACGGCATATGTGGTGTTACATACTGGAGCGCCACGTACACTTCATTAGCCAACAGGGTGGTGGCTTGTCCAGCACACAAAACATGGCTGCACAAATATCACTGCATTGATTTGCCATGGACTACTGTCTGCATGGTGACACACAATGAACTCTACTTTCCTAATCAAGGTGCCAAGTGACATTGAGTTGCCATCCGGTGTGCGCGCTAGGCAGTGGCTGGACTGTTTAGAAAATTAAAAGACCTTTGATGCTGAGCGCATGCATTTAGTCCATGTCCCAAAGCAGCCACTAGAATACTTAAGCAGGAAAATGACAGTTAACCTTCCATGGGATGCTCCATTTGTATCTAAAAAGTAATATACAAAAAAACTGTGTTGGTGTGCCAAATAAAGAGGCATGAAACTAAAGAAAATAGTTTACAAAAATGTCTGTGTGGCATTTTAATTCTCTTTGAAGAATGCATAAGTTTGGTCAGCTAGCTGATACTTGTGCTGCCTGGTGAATACAAATGCCCCATGTTTAGTTCTTAACACTGAAATGTTAAGCACATACTGTATAAAAACAATGGCTTGTTAAATGAGCACTCACTTATACATTGCCCCACTTGAAAGTCTGTCAACACAAAGAATGAGGGGCACAGGGTGTGTGACCATCTCACATGCTGCGTTTGGAATATGCATTCCTTTGTTTGTATATTCTGAATGCATCGCAGTCATTCACAAGTTGGCAGAGAGCAGCAAGCCGAACATCCCAGGAGCACCCACCAGCACAGTAGGCTGCTTGCTAAATAAAAGCCCCCCAAACCCCGGAGCTGTTAAACCCTATTCCCCGGGCCATCTCCGGCTCCGCCCAAGCCAAGAAACGGGGCTGGGTCCAATGTATTCAATATTAGACCACCCTACAGGGTGTTTGAGGGTTGTGATTGGTCAATCTGCAGGCTATACAAACTGGTATAGCCTGCAGATTGAATACAGCCCGCAATTACTAGTGTAATTGCTTACCTGTTCCCACTGCTGCATTGGTCTCTGTGTCATTTTGGAACGGAAAGAGTTAATTTTGCGTTCCGAATTACACGTTGCAACACCAACGTGTGCAACACAGCCCCACCGACTGATTGCAACCCAAGAAACACTTCCCCCTTTGGCTGCGTGAGGAAAGCGTTTCAATGATTGTAAAAGTGGCGAGAAAGAAAAGCTTCTGTTTTCTTTCTCATGGAACGTGCCATTTTCTTTTGTCACTGCAATGAAAAGACAGGGAACCTTGCCCTCACCTCCTTGCGTTGTTTGGTTGTTTGGAGCAACCACAGCAGGCACATGTAAGTAAGTAGCACACTAAGGAAATATATATATGCAGAGTGACCTTGGTAATGTTTTGTTACTGTGTTTTACTGTGCAGTAATTGGAAGCATCTGTTTATGTAGGGGGAAAACAAACACCTGATATGACCTTAATTCAAACACTGAGCAGGCATACACACACCTGATTTCTGTTTAATATCATACTCCTCCCGCCCAATCACCTTCCACCACCTTATAAAAAAAATGAGACATGTTTAATTGAAGTACAAAAATTGCAAAATGGTAAATAAATGTCTGAAACATTTATTTACTATTTCGCAATTTTTTGCACTTAAATTGAACATGTCTCATTTATTCTACTTTAATTAAACACTGAGAGTGTTCTAATAGCGTTATAGACCTGCAGCTGGGGCCGTACTGGGTGTTATGGTCCCTCATACCTCGTTAAAGGCCCTCGCTTCGCTTGGGCCATTAACTCGGTCTTCAGAGCCCATAACGCACGGTACTGCCCTCGCTGCAGGTCTATAAAGCTATAATGAGGCTGTACTGCATGCGCAGGCCTGCTCCTGGATGCGCCGAAGCTACGTAAGAAAACAAACGGAGGCGAGGGAGGCGAAGGAGGCTGCATGGACATGGAACCATGCGCCTTGACGTCCTAATTATATCATTTGATTGTTTCTACCTCCCTGCGGTACTGTACTACAATACAGAAACGGGACGGGATAATTCTCACCTCTGCGCCTTAATAAAACGCTGACTTTTATGTTGTAAACTAGGAATATCGATACTGTATTTTCTTAGCTATGGGACCAAATCCTTTAACCAATATAACGAATAACCCTTTTCTGTTTTAAAAAAAAATGTATTACTTATTTTACTTTTAGTTTCGTTGTAAATCTTACAGCTTGCTCAGTACACAATACAGTTCCACCCCCAAGATTTTGATCACGATATGAAGCAAAAACAACGAGAACTCTCGCGCTGCATTTGAAAAAAAACAACAGCTCTGCCTTTCACATTCGCTTGTCCCAGTCTATTTTACAATCAAATCTACTATTGTCATGCTTGCGTTTTACTTCTACCGTGCATGCCATCCCCCGGATTCCTAATTCCTTCTAGTAGTTTCACAGGTTTTGCGATATATATTCTTAGGACGGCCCTTCCGAGGCAGTATTAGCCCCCGCATCCCCTCGTGTGTATTCCAATAATCAATGTCCTTTAACCATTTGGTCTCAGTTGGGACCGCGTTGCTCGAAGCAGTTTCTCTTTTTGAATAATGTAATTCTCGCAACGACCAGCAGATGGCAAAAGATGCCCAGCATGGAAAAGAGGCGGCCCACTTTCAACCAAACAACACATTGAAAGATGCAGTACTTTAGAATATGGAAATTATATTTTTCTATAAAATGTCTACCCATCATAAAATACATTAATTGAAATGACAAATGCAATTGGAATTGCAAATGCAGGCTGACGGTCTCTGGAAAAAGTGATACAATTGGTTTAAGAGGGGAGGTCCCATGACTAGAGCAATTCAATGGGATCATGCTGAAAAAAGCACTGCGGCCATTTTGGTGCCCATGCTGTGATGACATTAGGCGTGTCCAGGAAGTGACCTCGGGTGGCACGTGGAATCTGACTGGCCACCCTAGGTGCCACCCCATTATCCTAAACTAGTGTGTGTGTGTGTGCTCACCCTTCATGCCACCCATGCATAATTCAGTGCCCCACTTGGGCCACCCCAGACAAAAGAGTCTGGACACACCATTAGCCAAGGTTTGAGTGCTGACATTAGCCAAGTCTGAGGAGCCAAAGCCCCTCCCCATCAAAATGGCAGGATAAAAACCAAGTTATGGGCGCGCATTAGAGCATCCTTACTCATTTCACATCATTACTGTTCATGGCCTGTAAGAATGCCATTGTATTTTCCCTTGTTCCCTCCCTTGCCTTGAAGCGCTTTGAAACACATTGTGCATAGGCGCTATATAAATAAACTATCATATCATATCATGTGCTATATAAGAGCAGTAAACAATAAATACAAATGATCGAGATTATGTTGCACAAAATCCACGTATGTGTGCCAAATGTTACCCCTTCATTGCTGCTTCCAAAAGTTCGTGGTGCATCCGATACTGGGCGTTGATAAGAGTGGTGGAAACATGGACCAATGGATCTGCCCTCTGTTTCCAGGGGTTGCATATTGTATAAAGTCAATATCCTGGTGTGATATGTAGGATTGTATGATTAGATTTATATAAATTGTATTGAACATCATTGGTTTTATTGAATATATCATGATTTGTACTAGTATTTAGTATGTGCGATAGATTATGTAATATAATTGAGAATTAGGCATAGGCTTATATTTATTTCAGAGGCATACCTTAGGTCTTTCCCCCTGTATGAAAGAGATTCACACAATTACTAGAGCTTTCCTTTTGTTTACGAATATTGTTTACCCCCACAGAGTAGGAAGGATAGTTGTCCCCCATTTGAGAATAATGCATTCTATACATGGACCGCCGGCGCCACATGTAAACTATCTTTTCTTTTAAAAAAGTTTTAAAATGTCTTTTTGTTTAAAATCATATACTTTATACATTAATATGATAGAGTTTCTGATTAAACTGTCACTCTCTCACATGGGGCAAAGTGAGATATGCTGGGTTATAAGTATGCATGAAACCCTTCTATGGCACACATTGCTACTGGGCGCCATACAGTTATAATAATGTGGCTATGGAGCACAATATTGTCCATACAATACAACAGGAGAATATTACCGAATATGGCCCAAGATGTCCTGAATACCCATAAAACCACTGGGTGAAGAATTTGAAGCTCGAAAAAAAGATTGCTGCAGTCACGTCTGAACTGGTCACCGCTTTCAAGATCTGTGCTTAAGGAAAAATCTACTCTGGCAACTGGTCCCTAAAGTGATCTTAGTTTTTAAAAAAACGTCAGCACTTTAAAAATATTGCCCATGTAAATGCTTTGCTCTGTGAATGATATTTCAATTGTGTGTAGGAAGTTCTCTTGGGCCAAATATATAAATTAGAAGGGCTGTATTATTAAGCTAGAAATGTCCTTACTTTTATTTTCTTAAATGTATTGTTTTCACCGCAGTATTTGACAGCCCTAGATTAGACATGTTATGCTGCAATTTGCATGTTCCATTTTGAAGCTAAAAAGAGGAGTATCCTGGTCTACATGTATTTACGTTGGGCCATTTATAGGCACATTGCCTTCCCTTTTGAGGACTCCAGTACAACCCTCTCTGCAACAATCCACCATTTCCAGAGGATCAGCATTAACACAGGCAGGAGGGCCGTTTGCACATTGGCTGCAATGTCAGGCACGTCCAAACGAACCTCGCGCCAAAAAGGCTCGCGCCGAATTGGCTTTCGGGCCACTTTGGCCGCACCCAAACGGCCGGCGCCGAAACGGCATGTTCCGCTGCTCTGTGTGAAGAACGAAGAAATAAGTGAATAAACAGCACAGACGCATGCTCACCAAGGTTAAACGTGGAGTATGTATTGTAGCAACATTATTTACAAGTAATCATTTCTTAATGCATAGAAGCAGCTCATCAAGGCCTAGTCTTTGAATGTAGCTGGTAAATTATGTGAGTTCTTCGTATTACGTTTTCAGCTGCAAGGTCAACCATGCTCTATGGCAGAAAGACAGAGAAATGTATTTTCACATTTGCTAACCCATCCCCCTCACAAGGGCAGGTTGGTTCCACGACACATTGACAGCATGGATCTGACGGCCCCCCGCCACTCACTGCAAATCATAAAGCAACATGGCCTGAAATCTAGCTCCATTGCAATTAACACGAGCAGTTCACAGACTTTCCGGCAGGGCCTTCCAGTTACCAAAGGCAGCTTTCAGTGACTGGATGGTTTTGCTCGCTATGAGAGGGAATAGGAACAAACTGCACGTATCCCTGTTTAGTAGTTTTATTTCAAGTCTTGCAAAGTGCAACGCCCACTGCGAATGCAGGGGATTCTGTCTCCGGGAGGCTGATCCTCTAACCAGACCCTTCTTTTAACAAACTACATAACAAAGGCCTAGTGTACACCTGTTCCCTCCTGCATCAGTCTCCTGACCGGCAGTGCCTGCTCTCCAGTGGCACATAGCCGGTTCAGAGGTCAAAGGTGCCCCCTTCACAGCTGCAGTGACTGTAAAGTCACTTTAGCACAGGGGCTGCATTTAAAATATACACCTCTATTCCCAAACTACATATTATTAAGAATCTGGTGGCAGTTATAATCTTTAAATATATGCCATACCGGAGCCGGGGGTATGGTTGCTGGCATTTCATAAAATTACTTAAGTCACATCTGGATCTGTAAAAGAAAAAATGTTCCTCCTCGAAAATGAGGGCTGGGGGACTGCTACTCTGATGCGCAACCACACAAAATATTGCTCAAATATTCAACTCAAGAACATCATTGCTGCAGGGTTTTGCCAATGTAGACGCAGAGTCCCTGATGAGCCTAACAAGTGGTAAATCAACAGACAAGGTTTTGGTTCAACCACTGCGCATAGACCATTGATCAATCCTCTCCTTAATATACAATGTTATCAATAGGTATCAGTTTTCTTTCCAATTTTTTGCAAATGAGTTTTCAACAAATTCTTCACGTTCAAATTTAATTTCAATTGGTGATTAATATGCTCCTGCCAACACGTGTTTCAACCTTACAGAACACAGGTCTTCTTCAGGGCCAATGTATCACCTTTTAACATTACAATGATTAATAATAGTCGACATAAAATACACAAAATAGAAAATCAACATAATTTAGCAAGCACAATCCAAGTACAGAACACATGTAAACAATGTTATTCAAAAAGTGATCAGTGTTTGTTATCAGCAATATAAATACCGCATAACAAGCAAATCAGGAATCGTTTCGCATCCAGGGGATGAGGTGTCATTATCAACCGTTGATATAAAAAGAAAAAGAAAGAAAAACAATAATACTACTGTAATATCTTTACATCCGCTGATGAAATATCTCATGAGTATTTACTACACATTTCCCAATTTCTAATAAAAAAACCTGTGAGTTCACATAACATCACCATGTCCAATGTGATTCATGTTATAAGTGGGTATAACCGTGTTAATGTTACCATTGGGCATTCCCCATGCCATGTTATTGAGACAGGCAAATTCTAGTGCAAAGCAATCTCACACCGCCATGCGCTCTACAAATGACCCCAAATGCCTCCTGCTTTGCTCTGACCCGTGAGAACTAACAATTCATGGTGCACCAATGCCCTGATGTGTCTTTAAATCATCCCAAGGTGGGATAATACTTTATCTTACTCCTGTTTAAATATTCTAACTATATGATTGAACGATGTCCAGCAGCTTACATACAACCTATAATATAAAACGTTTAACATCAGTTACCACACTTCCATTCTTTCAAATGAGTAGATTGTCTGAATAAAGTATATCCTACCTTGCTGGCTGGACTAAGAGATCTAATCCCCGTTTACTCAGAAAAACAATTATTTCTCTGTGGATTGGAGTTGCGCTTCTTAACCTACAAATATCAGATATAGAAGCCCATTAATATGCTAGATATTACTTGAGATCATTTTAACTTGTTCTAAATAACATTACCCTTTAATTAATTTCCCATGGTAAGAGTTTAACAGAAGGGTTTAAATTCAATTCTTTAACAAAGAAATCCAAAGAGCTCCTATTGAGCTACTTAAACTAGGCTCAAAGTTATATTTCATGAGTGTAGCTATATTCTTACCTTTACAATGCTTCCAATAGCGTGTTTATGCTGTCTGCAGTGGACTGCTCCGCGCAACACAGCCAGAGCAGACTACCTCCTTAAATAGTCCTTTCCTTAATTGCGCACATGTGTGCTGTGCCTGTGCACACACACGCTGCACATGCTCACAAGAGAGATACTAGTCTCTCTTTTTTCCCACTTGAGAATGTCCGAAAGAAAGAACACTACTCTCCTGAGCATGCTTATTAATCCTTATTGGACCACTACTCACTTGAGCATGCTCACTTTAAAGAGCACGCAAAACACTAGTCTCCTTCTTGATTTTCATCTGGTACTAAATTTGAAACTGTATTTGGCATTTGCCTAACATGATAAATGACATGTTCTGCCCATCTGGATCTGTATCATACATGTGTCAGCACTGTGAGCCAGGCCAGCCATGCACAGACTGTGTGTATTCTCCCCAAAGAGGCTGTCTCCGCTGCAACCAGCAGGACCATCGTCAGTGGCAACTACCTTTTGTGATCCTTTGCAATGTCGGGTAACGCCTCTCTCCAGCAAGTCAACCCCTCCAGAGGAGCTATCTTGGGAAACAGGAATCAATGGGCACACTCTGCACATATACTCCCACCAGGGTGTTGCATAGAAAACAGCCTTTGATGCTATAGGTGGTGACATGTGATTTTAACAAATTCAATTACAGAGAATGCTGTAATAAGGAAAATGAAATAACATAAATATCGAATTATTTTCTTTAACATTTTGGGCTCCCCAAACCCTGTTTCTCTATGCATTTACACCCACCCCAACCCCTCCCCATCTGTTTTAAGCCCTTACCCCACCCAATACACATTTTAAACAAAAGAATTCAATATTTTTCAATATGTTTCGTTATAACATTTTAGTTATTACAGCATTCTGTGTAATTTAATGCATTAAAATCACTGCATACCGCTATAGGTCTGAGAAGGGGGCGGGGTTAGTGCAGCCAGACGGAGCTCAGCACAAGTGGGGAAGGGTGCCACCATCTTGTTTTTCTCTGTACCTCTCTTTCCTTCCTGTCTCTAACACTTAATTTAGCACAAAGTACTTTGGGTGTGATGCAAGAAGGCAAAGACCACTTATCACAAGTACAGGTTTCAGACCCCTTAAAACAAGCATGGACCTTTGCCTATAAAAGAGGGGGTTTTCCACTCCTTCTTTTATTCACTTTTAGACTATCCAGGACTTACCTAATAATACATTAGGACCTCTTTTGAAAGAGTTGATCTTTCTAAACCCCAGAGTCACTTAGATGGAGAAGGAGGATTCCAAGGCAGAAGAGAGCTCTGCTCCATACCCACTCCCAGAGCATATTGGAGGGTGACTCTTGCTGAGGACCAGGACCTGCCACTCTGCAGCAAACCTCCATAGTCTGGGAGGGTAGAATTTGAAAGGACTCACTCTGTCCTAGAGTCCCTGTAGTCGATCTCACTGCCTCTGGAGAGCCAGACCAGCTGGGCGCCCTATTCTACCACATTGAACCAGTCGAAATGCATTTCAAACCATGTTCATTGCACACAAACCAAAGGGACCCACCGGTGCTGCTTTTCGAACTTCATTGACCCTTTGAAACAACCACTGTTTTGTATCAAGCGAACCGGCTGACCACTGCATCATGGCAAGTGGAGCACATCACCTGTTTGGCTCAAACAACCTGCTCACTGCTGTGGACCAACTTAAACCCCTGCCTCTTCAAACCCTGCAACAGATCACCAAGGTCACGGCATTGAACCGACAGACCTTGACTCAAACCACTGGAGCATTGTGTCATTTTCTGACCCAAACCAGTGACTTCTAATGTCTCGAACCGACTTGATCCTCGTGAACCATGTGAATTTATCAACCCAAATGCCTCACTCCACTACACGAAGCTCCCACTTTGAAGCGACTAGATGCCAGTTGGCCACTTGACCCAGTATGACTCACTGCATCTAAATCTTGTTCGACCCACACTGCAGTACAGCTTGAAGTGTGGTTCGATGCCCTCGAACCGCCGAACCTCAGATTAAGGTACTTTGAAATGACCCTCTGCCCATGGGCCACCTTTTGGGGCCCTAGAGATTGGCTAAGCCCCTTTTGCACCTTTTCCTCACTGACAGACATATCCTTTTATCATTCCTTGTTTGATTTTTGATTGTTTAAAATGTATAATGCACATATTTCCTCATGAATGGGAAAAACCAGACAGAAGAACTGTATCTGGGCGCAGATAATACTCATGATCTGAAAGGAATAATTAAGAGGTTATTGAAAAAGGTAGGTTTTGATTTTTTTTCTCCGAAAGGAGAGGTAAGAGTCGATTTACGAAGATCAGCAGGAAGCAATTCCAGGTGCGAGGGCTCATCACCAAGAAGCACCTATCACCTTGGTGCACAAAATGGGAAAAAGGTGTAACCAAAAGGTGTTGATCAGAAGATCGTATAGACCGGGCAGGATGGTAGGGCACAAGCTTCGTTGCAAAATAGGTGGGGGCAAGACCACACAGGCACTTACAAAGTAAACAGAGGATCTTATCAAGAACCTTTTGTTGTACTGGCAACCAATGACGTGCTCTGCAGTGTCAGGAAATAGATGTATATTTCAGTACATGAAAAAGAAGTCTTAAAGCCGCATGTTGTGCTTTTTGCAGATGGTGGATTTGTTTTGCTGGAATCCCTGAAAGGATGTCATTATAGTTGTCCAGTCTAGAATTGATCAGTGAACCACCAACCACTGGTTGATCATTCTTTGAGATAAGAGGGAGAATAGGACGTAGGAGTCTGAGGCAGTAATAAACAGCCTTCACTGTTTCACTGACCTGCTGATTACAGCCCAAATTAGGCTGCTAGATACAACTAAGAATTTGTACCTTATGTACGTAAGATGTTGGAAGGTCAAAGATGTTGGGGCAGGAAGGCGGGTAGGTAGCTTAGAAAAATTGTCCAAGAGATGTTTTGGGCCAAAAAGAATGATCTCCTTTGTAAAGGGATTCAGCTGCAGCATATTGTTGCAGGTCTTGCCTGTTTTTCCTCACGCCTGAAAACTCAGAGTGCTGCCCCATTACATTCTGCATTGCTCTGTCTTTCCTTTACAGGAGTGGGTTTTTATAGCCTCTGCACATTTCTGTGTTTAATTAAAGTATTTATATTTTATAGAACCTTGATTGGACATTGCTTTACTTTAAACTGTTGTACTTTCTCTTTTGGGTTGGTACTGGATCACATTCACACCCCTTGTGAGAGCGTAGCCTTGTCTCTGCCCACGTTATCACAAAAGGTGAAGGAGTTATATCTCTTAGCTGTGCCTGTTTTACCTTCATCAATGTTGGCAGTGGTGTAACTTTGCTGAAAATGTTTGGGGGGGACATAACATCTTACGAAAAGGTGCCCCAGCCAAATGAATGGGGACAAAATGGTGTGCCATGAAAGTTGGGGGGGACAAACACCCCTGTCCCCCCACTAAAATTACACCCATGACTGTTGGTTTGTTAAAGTGTGGGGGTTTAGTAGGCAGTTTAGCCACTATTCATCCTTACAGGTCATTTTGTCGCATGCATTCTAGCATATCTTGGTGCTTGCAAAGTCTAAAGATAAGATGGAAGGAAGTGTGTGAATGTTTGGGAACTTCCATGTCAGTGCCTTCCTGAAAGCTAGATGATCCTCTGAGTCCAGAGAGAGGTTCAAATGTTGCTGGCTTGGAATGAAAGGCAAGGCCACCTTTTCTTTTGAGGTGTGTTTTGGGGGGCGAGCCCCGAGAAGTCTTATGTTGGATGAGCTCAGTGATCTTGCTGGTATGTACTTCTGGAATTTATCGAAGATTAAATGGGTAGCAGTGCCATGGTCGGCATGTCGAAGTATGCATACATCCTTGAATTTGATTCGCACCTTTTGGAAGGACCACTTAGTCATTACCTTTTGAAACATTTTTTAAAATCAAACTTGAATAGTTACATTCATTCTGCATGTTGCACAAGCGATAAACACCTTTTCATTGCTACTTTGCCCAGAAATGTACCAGAAGCCACTTGGTTCACTACCACAACAGGGGGTGGAGGGGGGCGGTGGAATCGCTGGAAACATCACTATGGAGGCAGCAGGAGCCTATTATGTTTACCCCCAGTTAAATCACTTTCTTAATTTTTGCACCCATAGCATCATGGGTAACACACAGGATAATCTAGAGATCAAAAGTGCCATTTGTACTGCCAGCTCTCCAATGCTCAAATTCAGTTCCAAGATCCAGTTTGTGCCACTGGTAGAAGGTGTACCATACTGCAGAATTCTTTATAAGAATATACAGATGGTGTGTGATATTTACATTTGCACCACCTATATATGTACAATACCACCACGCTGTATCCAATTCATTTTCCATACCAACATGTGCTCACAAGGGGACAGAGGTAACATCTCAGTACCCTGCTTTGCTGTAGAAAACTGGCAGCCTCTTGTGAACCTGATAATAGGTTCACAAGGACCTATTAATAGCCTAATAAGGATGAATGCCTGATGTAGAAAGACAAGTAAAATAACAATGGAGTTCACAGGTGGGAATTCAAGTCTTTCCAAAGCTAAAATATATGCACATTGTGCACACAGGTATCACGTGAAGTGTTCTCCCTTTCAAAGGTGACCTAGGATACCTAGAGCACCTTTGGATGCTCATTGTGGCATGGCAACCTAATTTATAGGAGTGCTGTACAGAGTGTGGGTAGCCGGCATTTGGGCTGGAAGCTTTTAACAGTAGTGCAGTACTGTGAGGTCGGTGAGTCGGTATGTGCATCCATTGGAATTACTCCATGGTCAGGTGTTGTTGAAAGAGCCATGTTTTTAGAGATTTGCGAAATTGGAGAATTGTGGGGGCATTCCAAGCCAACACTGGGATAGAGTTCCAGAGGGTGGGTGTATGACAAGAGAAGGATTGTTTGCGTGTCTTCTCTATGTGGATGAGTTGTGATTCAAGACAGTTGGTCAATTTGCTGCACGAGGAGCGTGTGCTACCAGATATGTGGAATTTAGCCGCCAGGTACGCTGTGTACTCATTACTGCCTTGTAGATAATTCATACAGTCTTGAACAGTATCCTGGCTTGGAGTGGAAGCCAATGTAGTTCATTTAGGATCGTGGTAATTCGGTCAAATTTTCATGCGTCTGTAATAAGACGTGCTGCAGCATGGTGGACTTCTTTTAGGAGAGCCAAGTGAGCAGCTGGGAACCCTGCCAGGAGAGCATTTCCCCCATCAATGTGCAAGACCACAAATGCCTGCACTTTGGTCTGGATCTCCTACTGCGTGACGAAGGGTTCGATTTTTCAAAGGGTAGAGATTCTGAGCCAGTCTATTTGGGCATTCTTGGCTGTGTGTTTCTGGAAGGACAGATTGCTGTCAACAGTGAAGCCGAAGGATATTGCTGAGACTGAGAGTTGGGGATGAAATCCTTCTATGCGCATATCATTGAGCCATTGTTGGACAAGTTATTTAGCATGCGGGCAGATGAGGACGAATTTAGTCTTGGATGGGTTTAGTTTGAGGTACCCAGTCAACATCCAGGAATGAATGATGGCTGTGTAATTGCAGAGACAAATGATGTCTGTGCTATTTACTCTCATGTACAACTGAGTATCCTCTGCGTATTGGTGGATGGCTATATTGGGATCTTTGAGGAGAGTGCCCAGAGGCTCCATGTAAAGGTTAAAAAGGATTGGTGAGAGAATGGAACCTTGGGGGACTCTGCACGAGTCCTGGAGTCGGTTAGAAGGCAACAAGTTCATCCGGGCAGCCTGGTGTCTGCCTGAGAGGTAGGAGGTAAACCAATTCAGGACAGTGCCAGAGAATTCCATCATGTCAGCACGGAGGGAGAGAGGATGGGGCCGAGAGGTCAAGGAAGACAAGGAGGCATGAGTCACCCATATCCATGGTTTGGAGAGCATCAGCCTCTATCTGGATTGGTGGCTGTCTTGATGGTTCACCTTTGGCCTAATCCTGACTTATAGTCATTTAGGAGGTGGATTTGTTCGATTCTGGTGATTAGGTGTGTACTTTTTCTAAGATTTTGCTAATAAACAGGAGATTCATAATGGGCCTGTAGTTGGCCAGGTCGGCTGAATCTAGGGTTGTTTTTTTTCAAAAGAGGTCATGTGAGACCAGTCTTGAGGGTGTCCGGGGATGATCCTTCTGTGAGGGAGTACATTGAGTGCTGGGCCCATCAATTGTTTAATGATGGAGACTGGAATTATATTGCCAGAGTAAGAAGTAGGTTTCAGAAAGGTAATCATTTTTAGGAGATCCAGGGGAAAGAGAGGGGAGAATTTGGTCCGTAAGAGCAGTGTGCGTAAAGGGGTCAGGGGATGCTAACGCTGTGAGAGGCGGATTCGAATGTCTCTCAGATTTTGTCTATTTTTTCAATAAAAAATGTGTTGCTTTGATGCATTTTGGTTGGGGGAGGGTTTGGTACAATGCTTTACTGCTTTAAAGAGGGCTTAGTTTCTGTTAGAAGCTGCTGCAATGGTGGTGGAGTAGTAAGCAGCTTTGGCCTCAGTAATCAGAATCCTATGGTTTGCACGCAGAGATTTGAGGTTGAATAGGTCTCTGAGCTATGGTTTTTGTACCACTGGTTCTCTAGGGCTCTGATTGAGCATTTGGTGGAGACTAGCTCGGGGGTTTACCACAGGGCGGAGGATTTGGTCTTAGGGCAGCTAGATTTTAGGGGGGGCATGAGTGTCCACCAGTTTCATAGCAGAGTTGCTGAATAATTCCAGGAGGCACAAGACATTCCCTATGGTGGGGAAGTCTGCAAAGTTTGCTTCTAGCTCATTGGACCTCATTATAAGTTTGGCAGTCTGGAAAAAAAGGTGCCAGTAGCAACGTAACAGCACTTTTTCCAGACCGCCAAACTATGAGTTTGCCAGTAGGGGCACCGAGCTCCCAGCAGGTTTAACCTGCCGGGGATAAAGGTCCCTACCGGCAGTGTTTTCACTGAAGCACCTGCACCGTTAACAATGGTGCCAGTGCTTCAGTGTCCCCGAGAATGGGAATTTACTGTTCCACCACCGCTCATGTTTTCCCGGTAGCACTGCAATATCAGGCGGCGGAAACAGTATTACAGGGTCGGTTTTTACCGCTGACCTCATAATGAGTGCCGATATTGACTGGGAAGGTTTTGAATGAGCTGCGTTGAGTGAGGGGGTATTTAGCCTGACCTTTGTGAGCCATAGTCGAGTGGGTGAATGATAACGGGATGGCGGCGTGGTCAGACCAGTCAAGTGGGATAGGGTCTGCATAGGTAATGCAGGGGGATAATGTGAAGACTAAGTCTAGGGTGTTGCCTTTGTTGTGCATGGCAGAGAGTACAGCCTGCATGGCCCCAAAGCACCATGACAGCACAGGTCACATAAATGGCTGTGTTACCATCAAGCAAGCCTTTGGGGTCCTGAAGAATAGCTTTTGCTGTCTCCATAGGCCCGGGAGGGAAGAGGCTTGCAACATAAACCAGACTATGCATTGTTGTTGTGTTGTGATGTATGCTGTATAACATTTTTGTACGTGTCATGTGCTGATATGGCCTGAGAAGGAAGAAAGTGATGGAGGTGAGTATGATGGCTAAGTGGTCAATATGCTGGCAGGGATGACTGACAACGCAGATGGGATAATGATGACAGACATTGCCCATGAAATCTGTAGTCATTAATTAATTGCTGTAGAAAATTCTTAATTTCAAATTACTGGGAATTTCCATTAACCCAACAACTCCCTCAAAGCAGTCCCAAACACCATGAACTCTGGGTTACCACAGGTCCTGCGTCTCCAATCGGTTGGCGACGTTGGTAACGGTTTATAGTGAATATGTCGAATTACATTTTTTCGAATGCCATAATGTCGAAAAAAAACCGAAAAAAATTATTTAGATTTTTTATTTTAATGGAGGGGTTCTCCCTCAACCCCCCCGTTTTATTTTTTTATTTTCAATGTATGTGTAGTAGCTAAACAAAAAAAACATACAAAAAGAAAAAAAGACATTAGAAAAAAAAAATTCGCCATTTTTTTTCCGACATTATTGCAGTCGAAAAAATGTTTTCGACATTTTAACTGGATACCGTTGGTAATTGCTGGATTGTGTCGGCATGTGACACGATGCTCCAGCAGTTTGAGTCGCTGTCTGCTGGTTCAAAGCTGTCACCCTGATGGTCCAAGCAAATGTTCGAATAAAGGGGGTTCAGAGTCATTTTCAGAGGCAAGCTGGTTCGTCTAGCCAAACAAGTGATGTGTTTTATCTGGTACAAAAGGATAGCAAGCCAGTTCATAGGTGCACTAGCAGCGGTTCCAAGGTTGAGAAAGTGCCTAAAGCTGCATTGGCAGGTCCCGTAGTTTTGATGGGAGTCAAATGTAGTTTGTGACTACAAAAATAAACTTTCTTTTTGAAGTCGGAGGGCTCCCCCCACCCCATGACATGGAAGACCCTAGCCTGGAGGCCTCCATGTCATGGGGTGGCCCCCCACCCCATGACATGGAGGCCTCCAGACTAGGGTAGTAAATAAGCTATTTAATTTTTGAAGTCACTCTGCCTTCATAAAGAAATGATTTCTGTTATGGTTCAGTCCTTAACAGAATAATTTCTTAATGAAGTTAGAGTGACTTGCAAAAGAAACGATGGGGCTCATTCTGACCATGCCAGTCCTGAAACAACGGTGCTGGTAAGCTTACTGGCCCGGTTGTTTCCGGATTGGCATATTATAGGTCTACCTGCTGGGGCCACTGTGCCCGACAGGTCTGACCCTGCCGGGCACAGCAGCCACGGTAGGCAGACCCATCACGGAAGCACCGGCACCATTAACAGTGGTGCCGGTCCTTCCGTGTCCCCATTCCCGTGGAGTCCTATAGGACTCCACGGAAATGGGGATTACCGAAATTACCGGCACCTGACTTTCCGACCACCAGACTTGGAATAGCCCAGTGGCACCGGGAAGTCAGGCGCCAGAATTTTTTTTACGGGTCCGGTGGCAACCTGGCGGTAGCCCCAGCACGTTAACCGCCGGACCCATAATGAGCCCCAATTTCCTTTTGAAGTAAAAGGGATCCCCTCAACCCCATGACGTGTGCGTGTGTGAGTGTATGGTGAAAGGGTGCACACTTAAATGTATAGATGGCTGCCTCTGTTAGTGTATGGTGAAAGGGTGCACACAAATGTATGGGTCGCTGAGTGTGCGTGTGTGCGTGTATGGTGAAAAGGTGCACACTTTAATGTATGGGTGGCTGCCTGGGTGTGCCTGTATGGTGAAAGCGTGCACACTTAAATGTATAGGTGGCTGCCTGTGTGAGTGTATGGTGAAAGGGTGCATACTTAAATGTATGGATTGCTGCCTGGGTGTGCTTGTATGGTGAAAGAGTGCACACTTAAATGTATGGATGGCTGGGTGTGTATATGGTGAATGGTGTGTGCTTGTGTTCAGAGGCACAACAAAACCTACATTTTGGGGGGCCAACCCTTCAAATGTTGGTAGAGGCGCTAACTTCATGGGCGATGGGGAGGAGCAAACTTATTTGTGTGGGGGCATCTAACTTCTTTACACATTTTTATGAGAGTTTGCTAGTGCAGCTTTAATGTTACAAGCAGTTAACTCTCTCCTTTAAGTCTCCTACTCCTTCCCTAGCGTTCCAATCACTCCCCTGGCATGCAAGTACTAGACCAACATCGTGATTTCAATTGCCTAAAAAATGTGGCATTTTAATGCAGGTACTAAGAATGAAATGCTTTACGTTGGTAATTGCTGGGCCCTTATTAACAGCAAAACCCAGGTGCCGTTTAACCTCTGTGTCCTGTTCTGTCGGGCAACTGCTCTAAAGGTCAGTCAGGTCGAGTCAACAAAGCCCAAAATTTCAGGGTGGGGAGTGCTGAAGCCCAGTCAACTCTATGGTGTTGCGCGCCTACTTGTGTTTAATGCCTGGATTACTCCTAGCCCTATTCTTCCTCGTCCCAGTACTTATGTATGGGGCAGTACTTGTGTATGAAGCACCCTGCCTCATACACAAGTACTGGGATGAGGTAGAGGTACATGGAGGTAATGCCTGACTTAGCTACCTGTAATCTTCATTACTCCTAGTCCCACTCTTCCTCATACCAGTACTTACCTATGAGGCAAGGAGCCTTATACGTAAGCTCTGGGACAAGGAAGAGGGACGTGGAGGTAATTCTTGGCCAAGGAGCTGATTATGGAGGTTGGGGTAGGAGGCGGGTGGGAGAGGGGATGTTTGGGGGGGCAGGATTGTGCGACAAATCATAATGGTTGTCCATGCCCAGGCTAAGCAGGCATGATATGTGGTATTAGTGGCTAGAGAGGCATTATGGTGCAGCCAGTATAGTCATTCCTCAGTCTAGTCATTCTTTTAACTGGGAATTTCTAATAAAGCAGTCCTGCTAAGTGTAATTACCTGGCTAGATTGCCATTTGGGTGCTGCCAGTCAAGCCATTTCTTACTGCGGCATTGTATATTTTTCTGGGCATCTATGATAAAATTATATGATACAAGTCATTTATAACGCGCCTGTAGACAAGTGTTTCTCTGTGCGACAAGACAAGGGAGGGAAGATAGAGGGAGGACAAGACAAACAATCTCACTAGGCCTTGTGTCATTGCGAGAACAAGAATTGCAAGGGGAAAGGGAGGGGGGAAGTGCAAGGGAGACGGGAGTGGAAAACAGAGCTGCAATGCTCTGAGTAAGTGCAGTCAGGGCAGCGCAGCTATGGGTAGTGCAAGGAGAACAAGGGGCTGCAGGGTTACAGGTACAGCCCCTAAGTGCATGGCAGGCATGGAGACAGTGCAAGGGTGATTGATCAAGAAAGAGCCTGGACTCAGAGAGACCCTGAGGGCATCCAAGCAACCGGTCGGTGCAGCAGACAGGTAGGTCAGCAGGGGAGGGAGAGAGAGAAAGCAGAGGAGAAAATGTTTGAGCTGCTTTCAAAACTTCAGATGGTCCGGCTCAAGTTTGATGGGGCAGGGAGGCCATTCCAGAGGGAGGCACCAGCAGAGGAGAGAGATCTAACCCTCCCTCTCTGCCTGGAGAAGCGTTTAACCCTTAGAGAGTTGGAGGTAACTGAGCAAAGGGCTCGAGAAGGAAGGTATTTTGGAACAGAGCGGTAGATGTAGTGCAGGCCCTGGCCCTGGCCCCAGAAACCATTGTGGACAATGCAAAGGGTCTTGAACTTGATCCTTGCAGCCACCGGGAGCCAGTGGAGAGATTTCCGGGCTGGAGAGATACGATCCCTGGGCTTGAGGCCAAGGATAAGTCTTGAGGTCCGGTTCTGGATTAGTTGCAGGTGATGGAGAGTAGAGGAAGGCAGATTGAGAAAGAGGCTTTTGCAGTAGTCCAGCCTAGGGAGAACCAGGGCTCTGGAGACAGGGAGCTTCTGGTGGAAAGTGAGAAAGGGAAGAGTCCCTTTGAGGAGGAGCAGCTGGTAGTGGAACTTCTTGGAGACATCTGAGATGTGAGGAGAGAAAGAGAGAGTGGCATTGAAGATGACACGAAGGATTATTGCCTCGCAGGAAGGGGAAGGAAGAGGGCCCAAGGCAGACGGCCAGAGTGAGAGAAGGAAAGCAGGTGCCGGGGTCCTAATGAGAAGGATCTCTGTCTTACTGGCATTAAGGCAGAGATTGTTGGAGGTGCACCAATCCTGAATCACGGATAGACAGTCATGAATGAGGGAGAGAGGAGAGGAGGCTGAGGGGAGCCTGAAGGAAAGCGGAGTCATCCACATAACACTGAAAGTTAGTGGAGACCGTAGAGATCAGGTGGGCCAAAGGGGCCAAGTAGAGGTTCAAAAACCAGGGTGAGAATATAGAGCCCTGGCGAACGCCAGAGGTAGAGAGAGGTGGCAGAGAGAATGGGACCATGTTGGACCTGGGGGGGGGGGTGGTCCAAGATGAAGGAGGTCAGTCACTTCAGCGCCTGATCCGTGATGCCCAGGTTCTCACGGAGTCGATTGATCAGGATGGCGTGGTTGACCTTGTCGAAAGCAGAGGAAGGAAGGAGGGTGAGGACAGAAGGAATGCTGGAATCAAGGATAGAGAGCAGATCTTCAAGGGTGTTCAGTAGAGCAGTTTCCATGCCTCTGGCATCTCTGAAGCCAGACTGATGGTCCTGGAGATAACCAACAGATTCAGTCTGGAGAGTAAGCTGGGAGATGGCAAGCTTTTCCAAGAGTTTGCCCAAGAAAGGGGTGATTGAGATTGGGCAATAGTTTACCGGGCAGGTAGGATCAGCATATGGCTTCTTGAAGAGTGGGTGCACAAGGGAGTGCTTAAGGGGAGAGGGGAACATTCCAGTGGCTAAAGAGTGATTACAGAAATTGGCCAAGGCTGGAGCGAGGGTGTCAATATGGTCCTTGATGGTTCTTGAGGAGCAGGGGAGCACCTACTTGGACAACACTTTCATAGATCCAACTTGTCTAGAAACCTTGTCAGGTGTTGTCAGAGAGAAAGAGGAAAAAGGAGGAGGAGAGGTAGAGATGGCCAAAGGGGGCTGAGAGAAGAAGAGCGAGAGGGAGAGGAGCTAGAGGACAGGATGTCCTGAGATTTAGCAGAGAATTGAGAGGCCAGAGTCGTACAGAGGGCCCTGGAGGGAACAGGAGAGGTAGAGAACGCAACAGGATTGACCAGTTCCTGGCAGATTTTAAAGAATTCGGACGTGTTGGTAGAGGCCGCGGAGACGCAGGCTTTAATGTGTGCTCTCTTCTTGATGAGTGTTATTGCTTTGGCATTTTGGTGCAACCAGTCTAGGTATGTCTAAATGGGGCCTGGCATGCTTTACTGTAATACTATTACTTGTCTACACTGGTCTACATTGTGCAGCCAGTTGGACATGTTTTCATTGTGGCATGGCATTTTTAATAGCAAAGCATTAATGTTCCTGTGCACTGTTGGTGACTTGCATGTATTGGATTGGTGTTACCCTACAAAACAATTGCAAACATTATGGCTTTATAGCCAATTTTTCTCAGAAAGTGTGCTGTATATTGCATCAAAACACATTTATATCTTTTTCGTAGTGCAGTGTGCGGCATACCCCTACAGCAGCACGTTCGTGTTTATTGCGCAAGCATGGCAATCTAGGCCGGCCCGAGTGTGGTGTGCCGCATGATTTGTCACCGAGTTGGGGGGCCCCCTCAGCATGGCTCGCAGGGGGGCCCCCGCATTTTGTGTTACGCCACTACATCTGTATAAAGTCATTTCCCCCTGAAAAACTGGAAGACTTTCATGAAATGGAGTCAAGGGGGCAGTGAATAGATTTTTTAAATGATTTACCCAGTCTTCTTCCGAGACTGCATTCACCAACCTGCCTACTTTCAGGTTTCCTGCATTGTTCATGAGCTTCCAAAACTCTTTGGAGTTTTTATTACTTAGCACTGGTAACATGCACTCCATGTCTTGCGGGAGCCTCTGCGATCGAGATGCCCTCAACCAGTTTTTATATTTTTGTCATGCTGTTCTAATTTGCTCGCTTTTCTCAAAGTACGTCAAAGAGTTATTCTTTTGTGCTTTCCTGATCAGGGTCCTTTGAGCTCTTTAATTGCACTAGTTCTTGATTATATGAATGCCAGTGGGTTGCTGAACTAGAACCCTGAACTCGGTTCTTGGAAACAGTGGTTTTAATAACATCCACAATAAAACCTTCAAAATTGTCCACTGAGAAGATATCGGTCTGCCCCTCCCTTGTGATGGAGGCCAAGCACCTATACATAGACTCATTCACCCGGTGAACCAAACACGGGGACCAAGCTATTCGGTCGCTCCCAGTATTTAGGGTGACAGCTCTCCGGCCCTCAGCATATTCATTTTGTGTATGTCATTCGTCTACCTCAAAGTGTGCAATGATTGTATGGACCCACAGGCAATGTGAGAGTTGGGTATTGTTAAATAGATGGTTATTTCCCCTTGTGTTCCAAGATAGTATAGATAGATCATTTGCATGATCTACATCATTACGCGGGGGGTGGAGGGGGTGGTTTGATAGGTCTAATGGGACACGTTGCCCAATAACCAGGACCAGTCCTGATTTTCCTCTGATGCAAGTATTTTCTTTTTTTAACATCAGGACCTGATCCTGCACTGCACCTCCATACCGATTCATACTTACAGAATGAACTTTTGTATGTATAGCTTGTGCCCCCCAACTCACGCACCCGCAGGGGTTCTATCATTCAAGGGTAGGAGGTGGAAACCCAATTTACATATATTATCTCTTTCGTTCAGGAGAATCTCATACATAATTCTCAACTTTAAGTATATGACTGCTCGATCTGTGGTGCCACGTTCGACCAAATTTTGTTATTTCCAAGTCCTTTGAAAGGTTTGTACGATTTAAGGCAAACATAGAGGTGTCCGGAATTACACTCTGCAATTTCTGCTCTGCATTTGGAACATATAGGCTCTTTCGGCCAGTTCGATGGCGAGAAAAGCCACCAAATTGCTGCTGGCCTGTACTCAGAGGCAATGTTCCCTGCTCATCGCCAGGAGAGATTACGTTCAAATTAGAGTCCATGAAGTGTTGGGCCATTTGCTGAGGTGCCTGTGCTAATGGCCATGGCAAACATTTCTCTGCTAATCGTCCTGACAAGATTCCATTGCCATGTTTTTCATCCAATAAAGGTGATACCGGAGGGACTGTCCCATCCTCCTTTTGGGCCCCCGCCCGCCTTATTAGAGGCACGGAAGTGGATTTAAGCCTCACAACTTCAGCACTGGAAATATTGTGTTGCATTCTCTTGTCTCCCAATGCAGCCATTTTACTTCCCCGTTCTGAAAGGGAGACTTTAGCACCAGTCTTTGCTGAGGTAGAAGTTGTGTCTAATTGCCGATCTCACTAAGGGCTGGTTTGATTAATGCTGACTTCGCTACAGCCTTCCAAAATAGGGAATGCAGAAAACATTGAGCAGCTTGTTTCTTCAACTTCTGTTGAATGCGATTTTTAGATTTTCTCGTGTCTTCTCCTACTACTCCTTTTCGCCTGCTCATTCCTTTCAGGGCGATCCTCAACACCTTTTTTTCCTGCAGTAGGCACTTCGCCAATTGATTCTTCCCCCCGGATGAAGCATCCATTGTAATTGAGAGTACACAAAGAATACTCTCAGGCTCATCCTGGGGGATGCCACTCCCATCCTCTGTGGAAATAGTTGTTTGATCCTGCTCTGGTTGGGGTACAGAGCTGCATGAGTCCAGTTTACCTAGAGCATCCTTTAAGTTCTTCCTCCTAGCAGCATTACATTTGACTTCTTGGTAAACACTTCCTTCACCTCCTCTTAAATCAGGCGTTTGACCCGTAACAGGATCTGTTTGTTTTGATTCCATCGTGCCCAATTTATGGGCACAGAGAAACTCTTTGGCTGCAATATGTAAATGCACATGATCGAATTTAAACAATAGTGACTCCGACATCACTGTTTTGGCCTTGGTTTCCCGATGCAGCGCTTCGTATAGTGAAACCAAAATACAGAAGACTTGGTTGGTTTCAGACAGAAAATAATCTCAGGCTTCTCCTGATTGTTAGTGCATTCTCTGCATCATTGCTGAGGGACGCCTTGGTGGTAGTGGGGTCGGCAAAGGTGCTGGTGATGATGAGGAGAAGTGTGACCCAGAGTTCATATGGCCATTTCGACGTGGTAAATTAGAGTTAAGGTTCAGATCTGGTGGAGTATCTGCCATGCTCAAGTCTATTGAATGACTGTTCACTACTGGGAGACGTGAGGTCTTAGGCTGCAGCTGCGGCTGGATGCTTGATGTCTCAAGTGTTCCCATTTGACCTTTCATTTCAGCTGGACATTGTAAGCGTACATTGACATACTATGTAAAAATTAAAGTTGTCCATCATTTTACAAAATATCATAGTCCCTGTTGAGTGAGTGACGCTAGAGAAAATGAAAGAGAGAAGTGGGAAAAGGAACCAGAAAGAGAAATCATTTTGATGTGAGGTGCGACATTTACAAACGTATTGAAATTTGCAAAGACACTATGGTGAACAGCGGACTCCCAATGTGAGAGTCTTACTTCTGTTTGCAGCCAATGGTATGCATTTCATGTCTTCCTAGGTATTTTGCGTTATGTACATTATAATACATTTACGATTTCACATATCAAGGCAGGCATCCAAGCTGCAAAGAAATGTGTCACTTCTATACACATTGAGGTTAACATCAAATGTAGGTGGATCTTCTGACAGTAAATGCATATAAATAACGAAGACCACATTGGTCTCCTCAAATATGCTTTCTGTCCTCCCGACAAGATCATTAACTTCACTACCAGGATGCTCTATGAACTCCCTCACTTCACAACTACTTCCTCATATCAACATGAGGCTTGATGGCTGACGATGCAAAACAGGGCCAAATTTAAATGTCTTCTTCTGGTTCGCAAATCAATGCACGGTAAGGCACCACTGTATCTATCCACCTCTATCCAACTCTACAAGCCTTCACGTAATCTCTGCTGTGCCACCTAGACTAACCTTGTGGCTTCTTGCCCTCTCTGCGTTTCCTCTCGCTTCCGCTCTTTCTCTCTTCCTGCTCCACTTGCATGGAATTCTCTTCCTCCAGACATATGAGAAACAAGCCACACAGATTTGTTCAAAACCAAACTAAAAGCCTACCACCTTGCCTCTGAGTTACCCTCTTAACCTACCTCTCATCTCCCTTCTAGATAACATTTTTCCCTCGCCTCTAACCTGCCTCTGTTCGTCATTTTCTTTGTCTCCATTCTAGCACTTCACCCATCATGGTCACATCCTGAGCACAGCTGATCGTACCGCCTACTGGCACTTAATAATGTCCAATCTTGGTTGTCCTCAATCTATGTATGTCCACCTATGTATTGCCCTCGGTGACTGTCCCATTCACTCCCCTCCACAACCTGCTCAGAATGTCCCTCAAACTCATTCCATTGTAAGAATCTCACTGCTTCCCGCCAAATCTGTTTTCCTATCTATTGTACATCCTTTTGTGATTAAAAGAGCATAGTTCCTCCCTGTGTATATAAATAAATAAGTCAATCTGTGTATGAAGGAGGGAATGGATTTCACCATCTTGACCAACGGGAAGCTACTCCAGCTGATTTTGAGAGTTCAGGCACCCTGCCCCCAAGATGCCATATCTGATCATATTTTCTAGTAAAATCAGTTACCGTACTTCCTTTATGATGAGCCTTGCTCCCTCACCAGGCCATCCCTTGTGCCCTCCTAGGGGGGGGCAGTCCCCCAGTGTGAGGACCACTGCTGTAAAGCCAGTGAATGCACGGCTGTCATCGCTTACCCATGCTATGGGCTTCTCCTTCTTGTGGAGACGTATCATGCTTCGTTAGAGCTGGTGATGGAGACTGCCGGCTAGATCTTCTTGCAGTTGGGCTGCAGTTCTGCAGCCTGCAGGCCCATGACTTGGATGACCTGTGAACCCAACACACCTGTGTTCCCGTGCCTTTCCTGTTAACACAACTGTTGAAGACCCTTGCCCGCTCTTGTTTCAAGCGGTCATCTGCCCGGTACATCTGTGGGGCTTTCTGATAATATAGCCTTCAGTGTCTTGCCCTGTGCAATGCTGCTTATGATATGATATGATATGATAGGCATTTATAACGCGCCTACACACAAATGTTTCAAGGCGCGAAGAGGCAAGGGAGGGGGAACAGAGGGAAGACAGACAACGATCCTACTAGGCCAAGTGTCATTCAGATCGCGCAAGTGCATGGGAAGGGGAAGGAGGAGAGGTGCGAGGGAGTAAGGGGGAGAGGACAGTGCAGTGCATGGGATATAAATTATTTCACCGACAGCTGCCACAGACACTAGTGGTTCTTCCAAGCCTCATCATTTGCTGCACTCATTGGCAGGTGTCCCAGTGGATCCATTAGCTGTAGGCTGTAGATGGCTTTCCCTGACAACATTCTCCTTGATTTGTTGTAGTCTAGGCACAAGGCTTTGGTAACATTTCATGTTTTAATATATTGACTGATCGACTGGGCTCACAGTTCCTGCTTTCCTTTATTTGTTCCTTATCGTCATCTAAAAACGTGTTCTTTCTTTTTATCGCCACCTTTAGGCTGAAACTGTTGAAAGTTGTTTACCCACCCATTGACTGCACGTGGCATTATGACCATCCTCACCCACTACCAGCCCCAACTCCTAAAGAAACAACATCCCGGGATCTCTTTGAGCTCTATCAAGCAGTAGCATTAAAGTTTGTATCTTACATGCCTAGCAATGTTATTTCAAAGAAATTGTCTGAGAGTGAATGCCTTAATTGCAGTTGTACACGCGTTACTGGTACATTAAACATGTTTTAAGCAAGTGTGCCTTCAGCGACTCGATTTATGAACAGCAAAAAAAGATAGCAGGTGCCCCTCTCTTGAAAGAACATGGCATTATAACCTGTTCTGTGTTTTTTTTACCAACTTTGGGAGTCCACAGCCATCGCTTTTAGTTCACTGGACATTTCACAAAGGAGGAATATCCATTTGCATATCAGTCTTTGTTCCGCCCACAAGGGCAGTGCAGCACCGAAATGCCAGTCAAACCTCCTTTGAACAAGAGTACCAACAGCAACCCCAGACACGTGTTTCAGCCTTGTTGGGCCTCATCAGTGAGGCAGAGCTGTGCCTCTCTGAGCACAGTGAGCAATTTATGAACAGTACGCCTGTCCTTGCGCCAAAGACCTGTTAGCAACAAGCACTGGCAAAGCCAACATTCATGGCTTGTGTATAGGCATTAGATAGGCATTTGCCAGGCACTGCCTTCCTAAGCACAGCTACAAGCACTGTGCTCCATCTTTTCCCATTTTATGGCCAGGTGATACCCTTATGGCAGTGCCTGGCCTGATCCTATCGCATGCATACACAAAAGCCACAACTGTTGGCTTTGCTAATGCTTGTTATTCTTTGCGTTTGTTCTATGCACTTCATATTTCCACTTAACGATTTCTTGTTTTTTATTTTAAAGCTCTTTGGTGTAAAGTGCTATACATTTGCCATAAAACAAATAAACTAGTACATCAATATGTGCCTACATCCGACATGAACGACACCATTGGTGTCCATGTGAACAAACCCTTGATCTCAGTGATATGTGCCAGGGAATCAGTGACGTCAAAAGTGACATGAAATAATATGACTGCGTGTGGGGACGTCACGTGATCGCGGGAGCGCAGTCTCGCAAGCTCTCGGCATAACGAGATCCTGTGGACCCGCACTCCGCAAGAGAATGTTGGCGCCAGTCGAAAGGTCGGCAGAGCGCCAGACAAGAGGTCTGGAGGAGCGCTGCTCCTGATAAGGAGCCACCGTAACTAGGCCCAGATGAGCCTATGCAGCCCAGCTTCCAGGGCATAAATCCAATGCCAGAGGAGGCCTCATGGGGGCCCTGGAAGCTTACAGCGTGCCATCCATGTACACACCCTGCCTCCAGTGAAGTAACTGTGAGGCCCAGACACAGACTGTTGAGTACCTGCCCTTGCCCCACACATGGACATTTGTCACCCACCTGTTAATCCTTTAAATAAAGGCAGTTAGAATCACTTCAGGCGTCCTGTCGTCCTTAGAGGCCACCACACTGCGTCATTCCGAAAGTACTGTTGTAAGCATAGATCAATTTAGTTCATCAATATTTACTGAAACAAAAGTTCATGTACATGGTTCTAACAGACTTCAATCTTTTGATTGTTTGTGGGTTGCGACCCACGTGGTATGGAAGAGGCTGGGCTACCGCCAGATAATCAGTTGCTGTGTAATTAAACTGAGGAACAGACACAATCTCCATGCGCCATTATTGAATGCTGTGTGTCTCTACTACATGCTGAAATATAGCAAATGTCAGTGTATTAATGCCAGATGGGCATTGCACAGGGCAGGCTCTGATAGTAATACACTGCCAGTCTGCTGTGTGGCAGAGTGGCAGGAAGTTCCAGGATGCTCAGCACTCCTCCTTTAATTGGCTCATAGACCAAGCGTCCTCACATCTCGCCATCGCACTCCGCTCTTTCCCACTTCCCGCATTATAGGCCCGACAGTCTCATCAGCACCCACTATTTTATATTTTTATAGGCACCGCACCTTCCCAAGTACATTTCAAAATAGAGGGGGCGGGGCTTGGGGGGATAACCCATACGCCCACTCCACTCACGCCAAAACATATAACAAATGAAAAGTAGTAGGATGACTTATTTGTCAAACCATCACACATTCATCCATTATTTCACTCAAACCAACTAAATTTTGCATGCGTGTACCATGATACATATTTCTGAGTGCATCCCCAACAAAGCTGTAAAAATATTAAATGTTCATTTTATTATCACAAAATGTATAGTAATTTAGTCACACAGATCAATACAATTAGTTTCGATCTTCCCGGGTATGTCATTTCGCCAAAATGTCAGGTGCAGCGGAAGTGACATCACACACTCAGAGACATTGCAGGAAGCAACATCACATGACATTTGACCCCAAATACATTACAGGAAGTTCTGCCACATGAGTTTGAACCTTAATGAATGACACAACAGGAAGTGACATCACTGATGTAAAAAGCCTACAACAAGCACATATTAATGTACATAGTTTGTAAAATGGAAGATTATTTCAGTCACCAACCACATAATAACTAGGGTACTGTTTTGACCCGACAAGGGTATAGTAATAATATTCCGGTGGCATGTACCCAACAGTACCATCATAGGCCAGGGGTACTGCCTACATAGGACAGTATAGCCTCATATGAATAGGCACTCCATTTTATTCCAGCTGTAGCCTCATAGTGTCGTAATCACGGTAGTGTTTCCCATTCAAGGTACAGCAATCAAATACCGAGGGAGCTTCTTTGACACGTGTACAGCCTGGCCAGCATATCCATCACCTAGCTGACCTCAAGAGTATCGAACAAGTACAACCTTTTGCTCACTAGGTTAACTAGTTAAATACCTGAACAAACGACTTTCTAGATACTGCGGTTGATAGGGAGCGTTTCTCTAAGCCCTATGATCAGGCTCTTTAGCTATGTATTCCTGATTTAGGGGTAACAGCGATTTCCTCAAGCTTACCAGGCTCTCTCTGAGTGGTAGTGTGGCAAAGCAGTGAACTGTGTGGAGTAGGTGGGCACAACAGTATGTTAGTGAATAAGACTTTAGATCATTCTTTCTGATATTAATTTAATTCATTCAAAGGAGCTACTTGGCTGTTAATGTTGAATGTTAGCATGTGTCACATTTAGATGAAACTGTGAATGTTACCAAGTGCCACACTTAGATGGAATCGTGATCACAAGCATGCCTCACATCTAGATAGGATATTGAAGATTAGCAAATGCCACACTCAGTTGGAATAGTGAATGATAGCAAGCATCACACCTAGACATAATTTCAAGGACAGCAATGTCAATTAACCAATCCACTAACACATTTCACCCCTCTGCATAAACCTCTACAACTCTAACCAAAAACAAGGATAAGCCTACAACACAACAATCCGCACAAACTTCACTACACTGCAACAACAAAACAAACCACACATAGGGCCTCATTACACGGTAGGCGGTAACAGTTTACCGGTACCAGTATTTTACCGGTACCGGAAAATCCTTACCGCCTTACTACGAGGTCCCTTTGCAGGTTGGGAAATTTAACACCTGCTTTTCGCAGGCGTTAAAATCCAACCCGCAAAGGGACCAGTGGAGCTAATTACGGTACCGCAATTTGCGGTACCGTAATTAGCGTCTTCCCCATTCCCATAGAGCCCTATGGGGCAAAAATGGGAATGGGGAAGGGCAATGGTGGAAGGGGGAATTACCGCCCCGCCAACCTTGGAATGGGGCAGTAATTTCCCTTTCCACCAAGGCGGTGCCGGTATTTTACCGGCATGAACCATGGCGCTAATAGCGCCATGGTTCACCGCCTTCTGTGTAATGAGGCCCATAGACTCGCACAACAGCACATGACGACTACTGACCGTAAAACACCCCAAGCCCAGCCAACGGACCCACCGGGTAGAGGCTGCCAACAGCACATCACTGCTCTCTTGCACGTTTCCAGCTTATTTCAACTAACGCACCCCCTGCCCCCGTTGCCTTTTTCAGAGCCGGCAGAGCGCCAGGGGACCACTCCGGTGGTGATAGTGCGCGGTGCAAATATCCTTTAACATTAACATTAACATTAACATAAAAGGATCCTATGCCACAAGGATCAAAATGCATAGACAAGAAAAACGGAGTGTTCCCACTCAGTGGGCTTAGTGCTCACAATATGCTCTTCAAATAAAGCTGCAATTTTTAGATATGTATTACTTTCTAACGTTAAACGAAAAATCATTACAGTGTGTACAATTAATGCATTGTATTGCATAAAAAGTGCCCACATTTCTGTTGAATTCTCTTTAGAGGCAATAGCAGTCTTGACAGTATTAGCTCATTAGCCAATGCATTTCGGAATTCAATTCCATCCTCGCGGCTGAGCACTTTACAGATTTACAATACGTAATATCCATAGCAAAGTGGAATATGGAAAATATAAGTATTAACACGTGGCATGAAAGTGAAATTCAAAAAATGTACATACCATGACATCAAACATTGTGGAATGAAACAGAGATAAAAGGAAAAAATCATTAAGTTAGTAATTATGTATGTAATTGTCACTCTTCACATTAATCAACCAGATATGTTGACTTGTACCTGCAGTAGTAATGCCTGTGCATCTGTAGAAACAATAAGGGCAACTAAAATGTCTAGTCATGTGTCATCAGTCAACAGATCTTAAGTATATAAATAAGTCTTCAAATGTACAAAACAGCCCGTACCTAGGTAGTAATTCTTCATAGCTTCAAGTCAAGCCATCGGACTCCCTGATCTATAACGAAGTAAACAGTTTTAGAAGATTTGTTTGTCTAAAGTCTAATAGATAGAATGATCTCAGTGCCATGTAGGGACTTACCCTAGCCGGTTGCTAGGCAGTCGTTGGGAGAGGCTCAACATCGCGTGCAGACGCTGGTTTCATGCTCCATTGCCCTGAATACCTATCGGCGTTGTGACGTCAGGCGTTGGGGAACAAGATGATGTCATCGGCACTTCACTTTCCATTCTCCCTGTGGCAACGGGGGTGCCGGGATGGGTCCAGGGCAGCACATGACATATGTATATTAGTATATGCACTATATATGCGATGCAATACATGTAAGAAAACAGGCGGTAAACACCAATACGTGCACTATCATGAGCAGCTCCCTGCAAAAATGACACATGTCGCATAGAATATGTTGCGATGTGTGATGGCCATCTCAATTATGTCACAACTCTCATTCAGCACTAGCGTGTTCACAAAGACAGGTAACCTCATAGATAGGTACAAAGTCAAAGGCCATTTTGAATGCCCTGTAGTAGGAGATGTGAGGACCTCAAGTCATTAACATATTAGCATCCAACTAATGCTCCATCAGGCGCTTGTAATACATTGGGTATTATACAGGGTATATTCATGACCGTCATACAACAATTTGGACATTAAATGTTAACATATTACAAAACTTAGTGTACCAAAAGTGTGTTATTTATCACGTTACAGCAGTTTGGACATTAAATGTTAACATGTTCACAAAACTTAGCGTACTGAGTGTGTGAGGGTGTGTTGGAAGTTTGGAGATGAGAAGTCATCAAACTGTGCAGTCATGCGTGAAAAAGTTACATAGCGTCACACAAAACACATGTCTTTTATTTCCTCATTTATGCCATTAAGTGCCAAGGTGCCTAATCACTCGATTCAAAAGGTTTCCCTCTGATGTAACATTTTGGTCATGTTTTCATATTTGTTGTGTCTTATCACAGTCTCAACCATCTGGAAACATATCTGTGAGATATTATGTTTCATTTCGTGCCAGTGTCTGGACACTGCTGAGTTGGGATTCCTGTTTCTGATGCATGATCTGTGTTCGTTCAACCTTTGTTTTGCTGGTCTTTTGAATTGCCCTATGTTGTACAGTCCACATAGGCACTTGATTGATTGAGTAAATTATGTTTGCGGTATCACATGTGGCAAAGTTTCGTAGTTTTATCTTCTCGCCCGACCGGGGATGATTGGTAGTGTTGCCTTTCGTGACAAATCCGCAGTTGCAACAGTTTAAGCATGGAAACATGCTGTTATGCATCAGAGTCGGGTTTTGTGTTGTAGGTCTTGTACAGACCAATTGATCCCTGAAGTATTTGCTCTTTTGGTATGCAAACACTGGTAATTTTTTAAAAAGATGTTCAACTCTGCAATCACAGGTAAGTTTTTTCAATTTTATTTTCTGACAGATTTGATTCTGTTGCTTTGGATGGAACATTTTGATACATACACCAGCTGTGGAGTTCTTGCTGTTGCTTGAGTATGTTTGATTAGATCCTCCCTTTGTATTGTGTCAACCATGGCGGTTGCAGCCTCAATTTCTTGTGGTGTATAGCCACAAGCAATATATTTCTCTCCCAGTTTTGTTATTTCTCATGAATATTCATCCGGGACGCTCACTAACCGTTTCATGCGCAGCATTTGGCTATATGGTGAGTTCTTAATAAGACTTTTTTTATTTTTTAAATTTTTTATTGATTTATTAACACAACAAAACCATACAAACCAAACACGCAGTGCAACCTTTTGCCGCTTCATTATACTTCCACAAATTCTAGTCGCTGCTTCCCTTTCCCTCCCCCCTTTACGAGACTGTTTCTTTTAACCTTCTGTTTCTGCGTCCTGTGGTACGGGCTCCCCTTCTATAACGCCTGCCGGGTCTTCAATTGACCCAAACAGCTCAGCTATCAATAATTTCCAGGCCATCAGGGACTCTGTCTCCTCCTCCCCCCCTGTGTTACTAGCCCCTTGCCATACCATGGTTTCTGCTTCCGCCCATTTTTGTAAATCTCTCCACCACACCTCCACATTTGGCATATGGCAGGTCTTCCAACCCATGGCAATTCTCCTTTTTGAAAGCACATAAGCCAGGTCCTTTAGTTTACTGACATGCTTCAGCTTCCGTGATCTTGGAAACCCCCCCAACAGACAGGCCCACACTGTGTCCACTACAATCTTAACCCCTTTTTTCCCCAGTTTCTCTTTCACTGCACCCCAGAAACGTTCTATGACCGGGCATGACAAGAACATATGAACCATGCCCGCGTTCTCCTCATCACATTTGGGGCATGCTTGCCTTCCTGCATTCTCAAACTTTGATATCCTCCAAGGTGTCATGTATGCCCTATGCGTAATATATAGTTGTATCTGTTTCAGTCTCGCATTTCTAGACACCTTCTTATGATACCCCTGCACCCGTTCCCACATCCCATCCTACATCGGGGCACCAACTTCCATTTCCCAGTCCATCCTCAACTGTGTGACTTCCTTCCCGACTTTAGACATCAACATTTCATATATTCTGGAAATCTCATGACCCCCCTCTGCTATGTCATATATCATATCTATAGTGGCATCTGGTTCCTCCTCCAGCACGGTTTCAGGCCATATTCTCTTAATTCGCTGCACCATTCTGTAATATGTAATGTACTGGCCCTCGTGCAAGCCACTTTCTTCTCGCAGCTCCTCGAAAGTAATAATAGCACCCTCCCGCCAAATGTCTCCCATTGTTGCCAACTGGTTCCCAGTGGCTCCTGATTATCATTCTTAGCTGCACATCTGCCCCCATTAATACAACCAGTGGCACCTGCGGAGAGCATGGGGACGGGTTCTCCATCATCTGGCATGCCCTACACCATATCTTCCACCCTAATAGCAGCATTTTAGGGCACCCCATCATTTCCGCCCTGGGTACCCACATCATTTCTTTCAAATAAAATGGTGCACAATCTTGCCCAAACAGTCTAGATTCTGAGGTTTCCTCATCAGAAAGCCATTTGACGACATATTGCAACTGGCTTACCACATAATACACCTCATAATTGGGCAGTTTTATCCCACCTTTGTCATGAAAATTCTGTAACTTCCATAATGCCACTCTATTCCGCGTGCCATGCCACAAAAAATCCCTACACATGCTATTTAGTTTGGTGAAGAACTTCTTGGGGATCAGGTACAGTATATTCCCAAAATAGTGTAGAAGTCTTGGCCGAACCACCATCTTTAGCATTGCTCACCGGACCATCATTGCTAAGGGTAGCTTGGCCCAGAATTGCATGCACTTCTCAATTTTTGTAATGGCTACTTCTGTGTTGCACCTATGCTCCTCTTCCACATTATGGTATATATTGATCCCTAAATACTGAAAAGTGCTGACCGCCCATGGTACCTGCAATACAGGCAATCGCTCCGCTGGAATCCCTGTGTACCTCCCCAATGGGAACATGCTGGACTTCTGGGGGTTCACCGCTATACCGGACAACCCAGCAAATCTCTCCATCACTTTCAAAATGTACTGGTGATTTTCTTCTGGGTATCGCAAGTACAACAACATGTCATCAACGTACAGGGAAATCAGATGTCGCTCCCCTTTTACCGCAATACCTATGATGTCATATTGCTATCTAAAGTATATTGCAAGAGGTTCCAGGGCCAGTATGTAGAGCATTGGGGGCCACGGACATCCCTGCCTGGTGCCTCTGCTGAGCTGCCACCTTTTCGATATCACAGATCCTGTCTTAACCCTAGCCAGTGGTTCGCTATACAATATCTTTGCCCACCTTACATATCCAGGCCCTAACCCATAACACTCCAGGGCCGCAAGCAGCCATGGCCATTTAACTGAATCAAAGGCCTTTATTGCGTCCACAGACACAATCGCCATATCCTCATCCTTTTCGCCACCGCTCTCAACAATTCTAGGGAGCCGTCTATGGTTATTGGTAATATTTCAGTTTGGGACATAGCCCGTCTGATCTGCGTGTATTAGTTTGCCAATGAGCTTCTTCAGTCTATTTGCTAGGACAGCAGTCAATATCTTGCTGTCCTGATTCAGCATCGACAAGGGTCTATAGGAGCCGCAGCTGTGTCCAGGCTTATTGGGCTTGGGGAGCGGTATTATGACGGCCTCTCTCAATGATTCCGGTAAACTTCCCGTCTCAAACGCTTTGTTTAGCATTTCTAGCAGTGGGGGAAGGACCTCTTCTATGTACACATTATAAAACTCACTTGGGAGTCGATCGGTCCCCGGGGTCTTGCTAGTAAGAAGCTGCCTCACCACCTCCCCTAGCTCTTCTAAGGTAATTGGTGCATCTAGTTCCTCTCTCTCTTTGTCACTTATCTTTGGCAATCCTATGTCCTCCAACGTGTCTCTCATCATAGCACGACTACTTTCACCATCATCTCCGTATAGTACCTTATAATAGTCCATAAAAGCTTGATTGACTCCCTCTAGGGTGTCTGCTACGCCACGTCCTCTCTCTCTATGGTCCTGATTGTGACTCTGGGAGTCTCACTCTTATATAACCACGCCAAAAGTCTCCCCGGCTTATCACCACCCGCATGCTGTCTCTCTACATATTTTTTATAATTGAGGTTACACAATCTGTCCCAGTGTTCTACACATTTCTGCTGTAGCTTGAGCGTCAATTCCACCTTCTTTGCTGTGTCATCTCCGCCTCTTAAAGCCTCCTCCAGTTTCTCCTCCGTCTCCTGTAGATCAGCTAGAATCCCACCTTGTAGGCCCCTAGATTTTGCTATGGCTACTCCCCTCATCACTACCTTAAAGGCCTCCCATAATGTTCCCGCCGAGTCCACACTCCCAGTATGTGTTTCAAAATAATTCACGATCTCCTCCCTCACGTCCTCTCTAAAGAAGGGGTCTCTCAGCGTTTCCGCTCGTAGATGCCATGTCGGGATCCTCGTTCTCAGGGGGCAGTATTGCCATTTGAGAACCAGGGGCGAGTGGTCCGAAAGGACACTAGCCTTGTACTCTATATGCATAATCTCCGCTATCATTTCAGGCGAGGTGAAGACATAGTCTAACCTCGTGGATAACTGCTGTGGGGCAGAATAGTGTGAGTATTGCCTCTCCTGGGGGCGTCTCACTCTCCATGCATCTTCCAAACCAAAGTCCCTCAGCAATGACTGTAACGCTTTAGCGGCAGGGGCCGGTCGATCCATCTTCCCATCCGATCTGTCTACCCTTGGATTCAGTACGCAGTTGAAGTCCCCTCCCCAGATCATCGCACTTCCCACACATGCGCTCAAATTAGTACACAATGTTCTGATGTACGCCGCTGTGTTCTGGTTCGGGGCGTACGTATTGACTATACTTACCTCCCTATTTTCCACTAGTCCCCTCAATATAACCATCCTCCCGTCCGTCTCAGCTATCACTTGCAATCGCTGAAAAGGGACATGTGGCGCCATCCAAATAAGCACTCCCCTCGCATAAGCAGAGTATGATGAGCCCACCATCACTCCTTTCCATTTCCCAGCTATCTTATCCATTCTCTCTCGTGTGAGGTGGGTTTCCTGCAGCAGTGCAATATCTATTTTTTGCCTACGCAGGTACAACATAACTATTGAGACCCCGTACGTTCCATGTAACTATTTTAAGGTCTCCGATGTCATATTCGCTTTCCATTACTCCTCCCACAGGTGCAGTCTGCCTCTGAGTTCCATTCCAATCCGTATAGACTCCTTCCCCAATTTTAAACTCCCCTTAACCAAAAACACCCCAGACTCCCCATTCCCCCCTCCTGCCTCCCGTCTCTGCCCCAACACTACTCCCCTTAACTGTTACCCAGCTCCATCCCTGGATCTCAGGCTCCCCTGCATCTAGCCCTTTCCGGCCCTCGCCTGTACTCGAAGCTCCACAGGGTGAAGCCGCCCTAGTGGCTAGCCTACTACTACTACAACTATAATTCGGGGGGTAGGGTGCTTTCGCCCTGCCGCTCCTGTTCGCTTCAGTTTAATGCATAACTACTCAATCTGCGCATGTTTACATACTGCTATATTCCAGTCCTCAATGTTCATTCCAGTCAGTGGTATTTTAACTAAATGTTAGCAATGCTTAGTCGCACCCAACAGTATCAATGTTCGTCTAGGCACCACTGAGGTGCTCGCGCTGCGCCTTATAAGTATGCATGTAGTGCACCAGTCACTTATTGTGTTCCTCTTGGGCCTGCTCCGTGTCCCGTTCCGGGCAACCCTGCAAGTCCAACCATGTTGCTGCTTCTTCTGGAGTATCAAAAAAAACATTTTGCTCTTGTGCACCATCTTCAATCTCGCAGGGTACAGAAGCATGTATTTTATGCCAGCCGCGTGTAGCCTCCTTTTGATTGCCACATAGCTGTACCGTTGCCTCTGGACCAACATTGTGTAGTCAGGATACGCTGTGTCGGTGCTTGAAGCCCTTTCAATCATCTCTCCTTTTCGAAAGTACTCCAGTATCTTCTCGCAATCTTTATAATTCAGTATTTTGGCGATGATCATCCAGGGAGGGGCCCCAGGCCTAGGCTTCCTCATAAGGGCTCTGTGTGCGTGCTCCACTGCAAACCCCTGCAAGAGTTTTTCAGCCCCTATTACTTGTAAGAGTAGATTCTCAATGTAGTTTGTCGGGCCCTGTCCTTCCTCTCCCTCCGGCAATCCTACCACGCGGATATTGTTCCTTCTTGCTCTCCCTTCCGCCTCCTCCGCCCAAGTCTCCAGGTTAACTACCTGTTGTTTAAGTATGTGGATCTCCTTTGCGTTGCTAGTGATAGTGTCTGTGTTGATTTTCACTGCACTTTCCAAGCTGCACGTTCTCTCCGCCAGCCCCCTGACGTCTTGCCTCAGCAGTGTGACTTCTATGCCTACTGCGTCTATTTCAGCCTCCAGGGAAGTGCGCAGGTCCGACATCGCTGTCCTTCATGAGTTTCGCAGCTCTGTGATGGCCACTAGTATCTGATGATTGTCAGTCACTGCGGCACTCTCCCCCGGTGCTATCAAGTCTTTAGGCATTATGGCCGCTGGCGATTGTTGTGTTTTGGCGAACGCCTCCATCGTGGATTGCTTGTTCTTGCTTTTGCTCACAGCCCCTCGCCCTGTCATCTTGCAGCCTCAGTTATACACCCGAGGTTGACTGGCCTCAGTTGTGCAGTCCTACTTTTCTGTATTAGCTCGGCCCCAGTGTACCTCCACTGGTATGGGGCAGCTGTCCTAGAGGAGCCCTGGCGTTAGCTTATTTGTACTGGGCTCCTACTCAGAGTGGGTTGTGTTTTCCCACGTATCAAAGTGTCTCCTAGAGACCACTCTACCCCTTGGTATAGACAACTGGCTTCCAGGCTCCCTTATGTGCAGCGCATCACTTTGTCCCCAGCCGCTTGAGCTCACTATGCATGCCTTGCTGTGCGTGGTGACGTCCACTGTATACTCCTTGCACTTCTCATAGGCCCACTGATCATTCCAGCCCTCCATAGTGCCAGCAGCTCCCATTATCAGGCCCTCATCGTTGCCAGGGGCGCGATGGCGCTTCCATTAGAGCCAATTCAGTGTCCATACCTCATATTTTCCAATAGTCTCTGTTCCTACCCTCAGCAGCCACCTTAGTGCTCTTTAGGCTGATGCCGTGTCCTATTCGCCACTTCTCCTTACAATGGTACGGTTATGAATTTGCGCTGGGTGTGCGCTTCACCCATCCACTGTAGCACGGCCCATCTACTGCCATGTCCCCACGCAGGGTGCGCTCTGCTGCTTCATATTCAGACGCGCGCTTAGCGCCACTGTTGCCTTCCAGGGCTCCCAGCCTGTTCCCTCATCAGGATCACCTCGCTCGCACACTTGTCAGTACGACGCTGGGGCTCCCGCTGTACACGGGCGAGGACTGCACAGCACCGTGTGCCCGCCCCTCTCCTCACGCTCCCACTGCCCTCAGGCCCTTGCCTTCAGGAGCGACTCACCCTCCGTAGGGTCCGCGTCACAGGCCAGCTTCTCCCGGTGTATACATGCGGCTTACAGTTCATCCCCACATGCCGGCATTGTTCGTTCCTCATGGCTGGCAGCTCCATCTGGAGTTCATTTAAATCAGCTGATGTTTGGGCGTGCACCTTGCGCTACTGTAACTTTGCGGTGCTCCCCGCCTCCTTAATTGGCGCGATCACCTGCCCGCTCCTTCATGTGTGTGCCGCTCAGGCACACGCTGCATGCACTCGGGGGCTGCACAACACTGTGTGCCAGTCTCCCGCTCCACGCCTGCACTGTCTTTGCCATCGGGGCCAGGCTGCCTCTGCCAAAGCCCACGTCGCAGTCCAGCGCACCTCCCCACAGTCTGCTGGCTTGCAGTCGCAGGAGCTCTGGGTTATTTCCCTGTGCCGGCGTCCGTCTTCTCAATCATCCCCCGGCCCTACAAAGCCGTTCCAGTGGCTTTCGCTTTCATTCCTTTGTTGATGGCCATCTTGGAGATAATGTATCTCGCGGCCGCGTTTGCAATCTAGTGATACTTTCAGCCCGCTGCATTCAATTCACTCGATCCTTGCCCTGTGTGCAGTGCACACGTTCCGATGCCCGTGCCGTTACTCCTGGAACTTTTGAACCATTTTTTAGCGTAGTTTTAACTGATCATTTGTCGGATCCTCTGGAGCCCTACAGGAAGCACGTCCTACTCCATGGCTGCCCAAGCCACGCCCCCCGTTCTTAATAAGACTTAGCTGATGGAAACTAAGTTTATGTAGCAGGTTTTTACAGTCCTATAGTTTTTGGAAAACATTGATGGTAAACCAATTTCGTTGCATTTTAATTTTAACATCCAGGAAATGTATCTTCTCTGGTGATGATTCGAGGGTTGATGGCATTTATGTATGTGAAAAAATCATTCATGCTCTCTTCCGTTTCTGTCCATATTCCGAAAATGTAATCTACGTACCATATCCATAGACTGATGTAGTTACACCATACTCCATGGTTAAGTATGTGATCTGTCTTATATTTGTACATACAGCAGTTTGCATATGTGGGGGCCGTTGTTGCCCCCATAGATGTTCCTGACACTTGGAGGTAATACTGATCCTTATACTGAAAGTAAGAATTTTCGGCAATGAACTGTAAGGTCAAGATAAATTCTTTATGGGCCATGATGTCTTCTTTGTTCAGTAACATCCACTCAATTGCTTCCATTCCCAGGTCATGGTGAATTGATGTGTAGAGGCTCTTGACATCAACTGTGAACATGATGTTGTCAGGATTGTATGTAGTGTCTTTCAACCGTTGTAGGAAAAGGGCAGCATCCTTCACATATGTGCATGTTTTTGCACAAGTGGCTGTTAGAAATAGTCGATATATTTACCCAGAGGTTGTAAAATGCTGTCCATACCTGCTACGATGGGTCTGCCTAGTGGATTAGTGGGATGTTTATGTATCTTCAGGAGCATATAGAAGTTGGGATTCCTTGAGTGATTGGTCTGTAGAAACCTATGCTGGTAAAAATTGATCCAGCTCACATCTTTTGCTTTAGTCAACATCTCTTCAAGAATTTTCATTATCGTGATGGTAGGATCTTGATCTAATCTTGCATATACGTTGGTATCGCCGAGTTGTCTCACACATTCTAGATCATAGTCTATTTCATTCAGTATCACAAGGGCTCCCCCCTTGTCAGCCTACATTATGGTTATGTTTTTGTCACTATACAAGTTCCTAATTAGTACCACCTCATCTGGTATGAGATTCCTGTGTTGTGGACGTTTGAATGGAATAACTTCGAGATCCTTCAGTACTTGTCTGTGAAAAATCTCTACTGACGGCACGTTAATGGAGGGCATGAAGGTACTCTTACATCTGAATTCTTTTAGTTCTTTTGTGTCATATTCTGTATTCAGCCTTTCATTGTCATCTACTTCCTCAAAGAAAACTTTACGTTTAAGTTTTCTAATAAATCGGAACAGTTCCACCTTGGTGTCGAACATCATGGTACTATAAGTAGGAACAAAACTTGGGGGGCGCTGTTGCGTGCAACGCTGATGGGCGCCTGAAAGGAGAGCTCCGGCCCGTAATTAATCCTTAATATAATAACTCCTTGTTGGGGCTACCGGAGCGCCAGTAAACACACCGTCTGGTGGTGGAGGGCCTGCGGCACTGTCCATCCGAATCTGGGTGAAAAACGGGCACAGGCTCGTGAGATATGGCCCAAGGAACTTTCGCCGGCAGAACAGTGGAGGCGGCCCGTGTCGCGGCTCCACGTTGAATCAACTACACACCGGAGGAATGACCCTGCTAGCAGGCCAAGTGGGGGAGGGGCTGCGCAGCGCGCCCTTCGGCTCGGAATCCTGCCGAGATACTGGTGTTGGCCGACGGCGGGCACCGCGTTCACCGGCCTCCTGCCCGCTGAGGGGACCTACCGCTTGCACCCCCAGGCGCTGCGCTCGGACACCGTAGGTCCACCACAGCGAAATCCTCCACCGCGGCCGCCCAGGGGCTTGCGGCTCATTGCTCCTATGTCCCACGTTGGAGGGACGTGGACCCATCTGCGGACCTGAGACAGCCTCTGAGGCCACCTGCCCACGCGAATCCTCCTGACTGTGCGGGAGCCGCCCGCTAGATAAACCTGCTCCCCCTCCGAGGGCTACACTTGAGACGGCGGTGGACCGCCATACTGACATCCTCGACTGCGCCCCCCTCACGGCGCCTGCGGCCCTTTGACTCCGCTTCGGGGCAATACTCCCCTGCCCTAAATTGCACCCAGACCTAATACTGTGTATATGAACCAGGGGACCTTGGGATCTGGGGGTGCCTGTGATACGGCGCGCGTGGAGGTGCACGCCGTCCACCATTGGAGCCGGGTGGCTGCCTGTGTAGTCCACACACTGACCTCTGTCCGTGGCGGGGGGCCGCTGCCAGGACACCTGTCGTACTCTGGGAACTTAGATCCGGAAGAGCAGCGGTGTTCATGGGAATACCTAAACATTGATTCACAGTCCCTTTCTATGGTGTGCACTCCAGCATGCCCATTGCACTCCGAGACGGTTGGGCGTCGCGACCTGGGTGGCGGGGGTGATCAACATTGAGATGCACTGACGTACTATGCCCCATCTGAGACAACCACCTACAACACAACGAATACCGGAGTGACATGGGAGAACACAAGCCACCCGAGCTGTCATATGGGCTGCCACGATAGGAGGGGGATAGGCCCCAAGAAAACTGGCCCAATGGACTCCTTTACCAACTCCCAACCACAGGAGTCCACCACGCCTCTACCTGGGCCAGCAGATAGCCAACCAGAACCCCCGATGGATGAAAGAGTGGACAGGCTGATGTCAATGGTCCAGAATGGCTTTCTTGCAGTCAATAGCAAGCTGGATGATATTGGGGCAACAATCAGTTCCTTGAAGGCAAGGGTAAATAAGGAGAGCGCACGAACCACTGAGGCAGAGGGCAGGATCAGCGCTAATGAGGACTCGATAATTCAGAATAGCCAGGACATCGCCCAGAAGAAACAACATCCGTCTGGTCGGGGTGGCCAAGACCTTTGGCAAGGGATCTATGGAACGACAAGTGGAAAACCTTTTGAAATCCCTACTGGGCCCTGACTCCTTTTCAGATCATTTTCTTGTGGAGCGTGCTCATCGCACCTTGGCACCCCCTCCCAGGCCTGGAGCACCGCCCCATACAATTATTGCTCGTCTCCTTAATTATAGAGACAGAGACGCTATCCTGAGAATTTCCAGGGGGAAGGACTCCCTATTCTACGAGAACAATAGAATACATATATACCCGGATTTCTCAACGAATGTGCAATCACTGAGAAAATCCTATGAACCAGTTAAGAAACAGCTGAGACTACACCAGATTCCTTATGCGCTCGTCTTCCCGGCTAAAATGACGATCCAACTTGGGGGCCGAGCGCATTTCTTTGAAAACCCTATGGAAGCTGTGGACCAGAACTTGCCGCCCCACCTGCCTGACGAACCAGACGACCAGGCTGGCTGATGGTTCCTAATCCCCGCAGAACCACCACAAGGTTGAAAATCCTATGAGCGGCGAGGTGGCCCCGACCACCACATATGTTAAGAAAGGCAGTGAGCCCCCTTTGGTAGAGGGCTGTCACGATGCCTGCCCCCGGAAAGCCAGACCAGGCCCAGCAACCCCGGAAGCAGGCATCATGCCACTTGAAGCATGCCCAAAAACCCCAGTTAGGGGCTATTTGGCTACAGTCCTGGCGCCTATGGCGCCAGGCTCATAAGAATAAAGTCAGTCCTGGCGCCATGGACGCCAGGCTCATTACAGAAAAACTTACCTGATGCAGACCATGCTGCATACCTACCTGATGCAGACCATGCTGCACGAAGCCACAAGCCAAATGAGGCTTAGAGGGACTATTTTACCTCAGGGACTCCTTTCCTCTCGGGTGGGGCTGTGGAAGAATACTTACCTGGAACTTCTTCCAAGGCTATTTAAGCCACACCCGGACAGCCACACGTGCTTCGCGTTATTCTGCGTTCTGCAGTGTAACGCTCACCGTGTCTTCAGCAGCTCCAGTCTTCAGCCACGCCCGCTTCAGCCCTGGAACACCTGGAACAAGAACAGGAGAAGGAGAAGAGATCAGAACAAAACCCTTACCTGAATCCTTGATCCAGCACATCGTCGATCTGGAAGAGAGAAGCCTTCACAGGTGCGTTGCCACGCACCTTGCAGCGCCGCGCTAAACTCACCCTCCGGGGCTGCATTCCTTTACTCCATCGCGAACCCAGCATCGCCAGGCCATTCTTCAACACCTGGGGGAGACAAGAACAAATAGGTGAGCAAGGGCAATACAAACCACCCCCAAAGACTTACCTGATTACCACAGGGGGGTACTCACCTCATCTCGGGTCGGCGCCGTCAATCCTGCATCACCGCCGCACCCCTGCCCCTAAGGGGAAAAACAAGGACAATACAACCTACCCCCAAAGACTTACCTGATTACCACAGGGGGGTACTCACCTCATCTCGGGTCGGCGCAGTGAATTCTGCATCACCGCCGCACCCCGGCCCCTAAGGGGCAAAAACAAGGACAATACAACCTACCCCCAAAAGACTTACCTGATTTACCACAGGGGGGTACTCATCTCATTTCGGGTCGGCACAGTTAATTCTGCATCATTGCTGTACCCCGGCCCCAAAGGGGAGAACCACAATAGACTTACCAGGAACTTACCAATTGCCACTTGGAACTCTTCTAGTGGTTTAAATCTGCAACCTGCAAGGAATCTGGTAGAGTGAAGATCAGACTTTAGAACTCTTCCGAACGATTGGACTTTAGAGTCAATACTGGAACTCGCCGATTCCTCCACGCCAGTGAAGTAACTGGTCGTCTACACACCCCTGCGCTCGACGCAGGATGGAGAGCTCATCTTTCCAAATCATCAGGTGAGATTAAGAGGGGACTTCAGGAGTGTTCTGTGGGCAGAGAAGGGGAGTGGGAAGGCGGGTTAACGCTCAGATTACGGGAGGTTAATTCCCCTTCTCCATTGCAGAAAGATATTCGTACGAGTCCAACAAACGAAGCTAAGTGGGTCTGTCCAGTCTGTCATCTCGGCTCTACGTGTTACTCTGGTGGAAGCAACAGCGGGCCAGTCCAGATCGACGCCCCCGTGGGAATCAGGTGAGCGTAACAGAATGCGAAGCCTACCCACAAATACCCACCTGGGCGTCATGGAGACCTCGGAAACTGATCAATTGGCCCAATTATTAGGGGAACTAAGGGCCGAAGTGCATTCCGCCCGCCAGGAAACCAATGCCCTCAGGAGGGAATTGATAGTATCAAAGGTACGAACAGATGATTTGGCCAGACAGCTATTACAAAGTCAGGCTGTACAAACACCTCTATCTGGACTCGGGGCCAGCCCAGCTCCGGTGCCACCGAGTAACCCGGTGCAGATAAACCTTCCTGGAGCCGTTCCCTTGGCTCCGCCTGAACGCTTTGCCGGAGACCCAAAAAGGTTTGCTATATTCATGAATCAATGTCGCTTACACTTTTTATGTAGATGTAGACCTGGAGCTTTCCCAAACGATCAAGCCAAGGTAGCTTTTGTACTGTCATATCTCAGCGGCAGTGCAGCGGACTGGTCCATTCCGCTAGTAAATCAGGATGACCCGATTCTTCGAGATTTCCAAGGTTTTCGAACAAGCATGGAAAGACTGTTCGCCCAACATTCCCAAGGACAGGCTTTGGATAACGAACTTTTATCCTTACGGCAAGGTAATCAGGATCTTTTATCTTACATTGCAACTTTCAATAGATTAGTTGTGGAAACCGAATGGCCTGAAGCCAAGCGAATTACATTATTCCATCGAGGGCTTCGGGGAGAACTCAAGGATGTTTTAGCTCAAGTCGTGAACCCGCCTCTAGACTGTGCTGAATATATAGATTTTGTGGTCCAGTTAGATCACAGACTTCAAATCAGAAAGGCTGATTGAACCAAGTTTGAAAACAGGGTCTTGGTTAAAACCTATGTAAGTTTAAGGGGGTAGATGCCTCAGAACCCATGCAAATCGGGAAATCGGGGGGTTAGAGGACCCTTAACCCAAAAGGAAAGAGAAAGAAGACGGCAACAGCATTTATGTCTATATTGCGGGGCTACTGGTCATTTCCTTCGGAACTGCCCTGTAAATCCACCCAAGAAAACTATAGGAGCAGCAGACAAAAACCACTTGAAACCTGACTCGGGAAACGACCACGCCCGGCAAGCGTAGAGGTCAGCTTGCAGAGCTTAAAGGACACTCTGACCTCGCATTTCACCATACCCATGGTCCTTATAGATCCAGAGCAGCCATCACGCATGCACGCGGTGAAGGCGTACGTAGATAGTGGAGCCATAGGAAACTATTTGGACTGCGGATTGGCTTCCAGGATGAATCTATCTCTCACCCGAAAGACCACTGCCGATGTTGTCACCACTGTTGATGGAACTGAAATTGCCTATGGGCCCGTAACTCATTCCACTGCAGAGATGACATTGCTGGGTCAGGATGGACACCGAGAGGTTATGGTGTTTGATTTAATCAAGGCTCCACAGTTTCAACTGATACTGGGAATCCCTTGTTTGGAAAAACACAATCCCTGTATTGATTGGCGAGAGAAGAGACTAACCTTCCCAGAATGTGCTAACACCTGTTACCCAAAGAGAACTTTAAATTCAGTACTGGCCCCAATAATCCCAGCTGCCATGCAATTACCTGCTGAATACCAAGACTTTCAGGATGACTTTCAAAAGGAGCAGGCAAACACCTTACCACCGCACAGATCGTATGATTGTCAAATAGATCTCAGACCAGGAGCACAACCACCTTGCAGCAGAATCTATGCCCTCACGGAACCTGGAAATCTGCACTTGCGCCAGTACCTAGACCAGTATCTTGCTAATGGCTTCATCCGCCCGTCCAAGTCCCCTGCATCTTCCGCTTTGTTCTTCGTGCCAAAAAGGAAGGCGACCTTAGAACATGCATTGACTACCGCACGCTGAATCAGATAACTATCAAGAATCGATACCCATTGCCTTTGATCCCTGAACTACTAGACCAGGTAAAGAACGCTTGTATATACACAAAATGAGACCTTCGGGGGGCATATCATCTGGTACGCGTCAAAGAGGGTGACGAATGGAAGACTGCTTTTCGCACCAAGTACGGATTATTTGAGTACCAGGTGATGCCTTTCGGACTGTGTAACGCACCAGCGGCCTTCCAGTTCTTCATGAACGATGTCTTCCGAGAGCTCATCGATGTTTGTGTAGTCGTTTACATCGACGATATCTTAGTATACTCCCTATCAGAATCCGATCATGTAAAGCACGTCCGAGCAGTCCTAGAGAAGTTACGCCAGTATAAGTTATATGCTAAACTGGAAAAGTGCATCTTTCACACTACGGAAGTTGAGTTCCTTGGATTTATTCTGACCCCGAAAGGAATCCGGATGGATACACGTAAGGTGGACGCAATTCTTAATTGGCCTTCGCCAAGCTCAGTCAAAGGAGTTCAAAGCATGCTCGGCTTTGCCAATTTCTACCGCAGGTTTATCCCGGACTTCTCACACATTGTACATCCCATTACAACACTATTACGAAAAAATAAACGCTTTGCATGGACAGAAGAAGCCGAGAACACCTTCCAAGAGTTCAAAAAGAAATTCACGTCCGCTCCTGTATTACGACACCCGCGCCCAGAGCTTCCCTACATAGTGGAAACAGATGCATCCAGTTCAGCTATGGGAGCAGTGCTCTCCCAAAAGTATCCCGAAACTAACCGGCTGCACCCAGTGGCGTTTTGGTCAAGAAAGTTTTCGGCTCCCGAATTAAATTATGCCATAACCGACAAGGAGCTGTTGGCCATCAAGTCCGCCTTCAAGGCTTGGCGGCACTATCTGCTGGGCGCCAGACATACCATTACGGTCATCACTGATCACCGCAACTTACAATACCTAAAGGTAGCCAAAGCCCAATCTTCACGCGAACTCCGTTGGGCATTGTTCTTCGCCGAGTTTGATTTTGTAATAACCTATCGACCAGGTTGTAAAAATGGAAAAGCTGACGCCCTGTCCGGAATTGGAATGGGAGGAACAGAAAGAGCTTAGAACCTGTACCCATAATTCCCGAACAGAGGATCCTTGGTCTGACATCCATACACTCTCTGGAGGACATTCAAGAAAGGGTCCATCAACTCTTTGATTCCGATGCCTTACAGGGCTGGGCAAGGAAAGGTCCAGAGTATTCTGTCACCAACAATCTACCTTATTACCAAGGCCGGCTATTTCTGCCACTAGAGGAACTACAGAAACTTGTCATTTCTCATTACTACGACACCTTGATGGAAGGGCATCCTGGCATTGCAAAAACTGAAGCCAAAATCAAGAAACAGTTTTGGTGGCCCACCTGGTGAAAAGATGTCAAGTTGTTTGTCATATCTTGTGGCATTTGCGCTCAAAATAAAGGGGAAAAGAAAAAACCCGCTGGATTATTACAACCATTAGACATACCACCTACTCCTTGGCATACCTTGTCATTAGACTTTATCACGGATTTACCCCCATGTAATGGTTATAACACCATTCTAGTTATTGTAGATCTTTTTTCTAAAATGGTCCATTTCATTCCTTTAAAAGGAATACCTTCAGCTTCAATCCTGGCCAAGGAGTTCCTTGAAAATGTTGTCCGCCTACATGGCTTTCCTTCCGTGTTAATTTCGGACCGGGGAAGTCAATTTATTTCACATTTTTGGAGGAAGTGCTGCCAGCTGGCACACATTGATGTTAGGCTTTCAACCAGCCACCATCCCCAGACCGACGGTCAAACAGAGAGAACCAACCAGACTCTTGAGCAATAGCTACGTTGTATGCTAAATCAATCTGAGGGGGATTGGAAAGACATTCTTTGGATCGCCGAGTATGCATACCATAATTCTGTGCACTCAGGAACTAAACAAAGCCCTTTTTTTACCATATATGGTCACCATCCTCGAACCTCAGATTTAGATTCTCCCCAGCATTTAGAGATGCCCGCGGTGGACCATCTCCACGCTGTTATCACACAAGCCTTTAAAGAGGCGACTGCACATTTACAAAAGGCTAAGGATAAATACAAGAAGGATGCTGATCAACACAGGAGTGAAGCACCCGGATACCAAGTAGGGGACCAAGTATGGTTAGCCACCAAGTACTTACCACTCAAGGGAACACAGACTTTTAACCCCAGGTATTTGGGACCTTATTCTATTAAGGCTATAATTAACCCAGTGGCCATCAAGTTGGACCTGCCTGGTCATATGCGTGCTCATCCTGTTTTTCACGTGTCTCTTTTGAAGCCTGTGCAACCAGGAACTAGGCTAACCACCCCACCTGAACCTATCCTCATAGACGGAGAACCCGAATTCAAAGTCAAGAATATCTTGGATTCTAAAAGGGTGAGATCAAAACTCTTCTATCTCATTGATTGGAAAGGTTATGGTCCACAAGAAAGATCTTGGGAGCCTAGTGACCATGTGCATGCACCTCAATTAGTGAAAAGGTTCCACCAAGAATTTCCAGACAAACCTAGGCCTAGAGGGAGAACAGCTTTAGGAGGGGCCTTGAGGGGGAGTGCTGTCACGATACCTGCCCCCGGAAAGCCAGACCAGGCCCAGCAACCCCGGAAGCAGGCATCATGCTACTTGAAGCATGCCCAAAAACCCCAGTTAGGGGCTATTTGGCTACAGTCCTGGCGCCTATGGCGCCAGGCTCATAAGAATAAAGTCAGTCCTGGCACCATGGGCGCCAGGCTCATTACAGAAAAACTTACCTGATGCAGACCATGCTGCATACCTATCTGATGCAGACCATGCTGCACGAAGCCACAAGCCAAATGAGGCTTAGAGGGACTATTTTACTTCAGGGACTCCTTTCCTCTCGGGTGGGGCTGTGGAAGAATACTTACCTCGAACTTCTTCCAAGGCTATTTAAGCCACACCCGGACAGCCACACGTGCTTCGCGTTATTCTGCGTTCTGCAGCGTAACGCTCACCGTGTCTTCAGCAGCTCCAGTCTTCAGCCACGCCCACTTCAGCCCTGGAACACCTGGAACAAGAACAGGAGAAGGAGAAGAGATCAGAACAAAACCCTTACCTGAATCCTTGATCCAGCACATCATCGATCTGGAAGAGAGAAGCCTTCACAGGTGCGTTGCCATGCACCTCGCAGCGCCGCGCTGAACTCACCATCCGGGGCTGCATTCCTTTACTCCATCGCGAACCCAGCATCTCCAGGCTATTCTTCAACACCTGGGGGAGACAAGAACAAATAGGTGAGCAAGGGCAATACAAACCACCCCCAAAGACTTACCTGATTACCACAGGGGGGTACTCACCTCATCTCGGGTTGGCGCAGTCAATCCTGCATCACCGCCGCACCCCGGCCCCTAAGGGGAAAAACAAGGACAATACAACCTACCCCCAAAGACTTACCTGATTACCACAGGGGGGTACTCACCTCATCTCGGGTCGGCGCAGTCAATTCTGCATCACCGCCGCACCCTGGCCCCTAAGGGAAAAAAACAAGGACAATACAACATACCCCCAAAAGACTTACCTGATTTACCACAGGGGGCTACTCATCTCATTTCGGGTCAGCGCAGTTAATTCTGCATCATCGCTGTACCCCCGCCCCAAAGGGGAGAACCACAATAGACTTACCAGGATCTTACCAATTGCCACTTGGAACTCTTCTAGTGGTTTAAATCTGCAACCTGCAAGGAATCTGGTAGAGTGAAGATCAGACTTTAGAACTCTTCCGAACGATTGGACTTTAGAGTCAATACTGGAACTCGCCGATTCCTCCACGCCAGTGAAGTAACTGGTTGTCTACGCGCCCCTGCGGTCGACGCAGGATGGAGAGCTCATCTTTCCAAATCATCAGGTGAGATTAAGAGGGGACTTCAGGAGTGTTCTGTGGGCAGACAAGGGGAGTGGGAAGGCGGGTTAATGCTCAGATTATGGGAGGTTAATTCCCCTTCTCCATTGCAGAAAGATATTCGTACGAGTCCAACAAACGAAGCTAAGTGGGTCTGTCCAGTCTGTCATCTCGGCTCTACGTGTTACTCTGGTGGAAGCAACAGCGGGCCAGTCCAGATCAACGCCCCCGTGGGAATCAGGTGAGCGTAACAACGGCCGCGTGAGTACAGCTCTTACCCCCAAGAGACTTCTCAAGTTATGTTTCAGGGGATACATCCTCATGTTGGGGCTGATGATGCGGGTGGGGGTTGGTGGGGAAATCAAGAAAGGGTTCATCTTGGCACTGCGCCAGAACTGTTTGGGGAAATTATATTGTTAAAATCAGAGAGCGGTTTTATAGCAGGACACCGTCACCACTTGAGGCAGGGGCAATGCCATGGGCAGATGATTATCCTGAGATACAATTATGACACAGGCTAATAGGGGCTTAAACATTAATCTGCTCTCATGGAACATTCGCAGGGCTTCATAATCCAGTTAAAGCAAAGAAGATCGCAGCATACATTGCACGCCACAACCCTCACATCCTTTTTATACAAGAGACACACGCACTGGGGAATGTTAATACCAAATTCCTAACACGGTGGGGCCCCCATAGATACTATACGGAATACTCAGCGCATTCGAGGGGAGTGTTGACTCTCATACACCCCAAACTGTGCTTTAAATATCACTTTAGTAAAATAGACCCGCAAGGCAGGTATATTCTGGTGTGGGGGGAACTGGCAGGGCACCAAATAATTCTGATCAATACATATGGTCCCAATGTGGACGACCCGCAATTTTACTGTACAATACTTGATATGCTGGCCACATCAGGGGAGTCACAAATAATTTGGGGTGGAGACTTTAACATGATATTAGATCAATCCCTAGATCATTCCTCAGCCACGCCTAGAGCCCCATCCGAAGCTTCACTAGTCGTGAGACAGCTGATGGAACAGACGGATATGATAGATGCATGGCGCACGCTACACCCATATGAGAGGAAGTTCACCTTTTATTCGTCCGTCCACGATTCCCACTTGCGCATAGATTACTGGCTCATAAGCTCGTCCCTAGGCGGAACTGTTTCTGGCTGTGAAATACACCCCCGTACCCTCTCAAATCATTCACCAGTAACACTCGATATTAACCTAGGCGACACTCCACCCCCTGCTAGAAGATGGAAAATGCCCCCTGCGATCCTGAAAGATCCCAATATCTGTGAAACTCTACACACGGAGATCGCAGAATTTCTGGAATTAAATGAGGGTTCGGTGCCCACCTATGCTACGCTGTGGGAGGCATTCAAGGTCTGGATTTGGGGAACCATCCTAGGCAAGTCTACGGGTATGTTGAAATCCGTGCGAAGGGAACTGGGTATAGCCGAAGCCAAAATAGACTTGCTACAAACCAAATATGGTGTCACATTGGACAAGGGAACCCTTTCGGAAATTCAGTCCATGCTAAAGGAATTCAATGAGTTGGCTAATAGGGAAGTTCTATACATGCCCGCACCGGCCAAAGCCCGTAGATATGGGGAAAGTAACAAAGCCGGGAAATTCTTAGCCAATATGCTTAAAACTGATAGGCACCACAACCCGATTCCCAGCATACAGACACGGGTTGGGTAATGGTTAATAAAGAGCAGGACATTAATTCCGCCTTTGCTGAATTCTACTCCTCCCTCTATTCCAATCATGATAAAAAACTAAAGAAGATACGTTCCGGTACCTAGATGACCTGGACCTCCCTACACTAACACTCAGACCAGTAATATACTAGATCAACCTATCAAAGTTGAAGAGCTTATAGAAGCTATTAAATCCTTATCTGGAGGCTGTACCCCCGGCTTGGATGGCTTGAATGCGGAGTTATACAAAGAATTTCAGAGCGAATTGGCCCCGCTATTATTGAAGGTATGGGAGGAGGCGATGAACCGCATTGCCCTTCCAGAATCGATGCGCAAAGCAATCATTACCGTCCTCTAGAAACCCCGTAGACCGGCACAAGACATGGCATCCTATAGATCCCTCTCCTTGATAAACACTGATGCGAAGATTTTCACTAAGGTACTAGCCACCAGACTCCTCCCGTACATGCCGATCCTGGTCCACCCTGACCAGGCTGGCTTTATACCAACTAGGTCTACGGCCCTCAACCTGAGGCGCCTATTCAATGTCATGGCACAGATAGACCCAGGAGCAAAGGCGGCCGTGGTAGCCCTGGACGCCAAAAAGGCATTTGACTCTGTCTGCTGGACATACCTCTTCCTGGTGCTCGAGCAGTTCGGCCTCGGCCAATACTTTATTAAATGCGTGCGGCTACTGTACACCCAGCCGTCTGCTAAAGTCTTAACTAATACCACTCTATCTCCTACATTTCAACTACATAGGGGGACCAGGCAAGGCTGTACCTTTTCACCTATACTTTTTGCACTTAACATTGAGCCAATGGCGGAATATATTCGTCAGAACCATTCACATAGAGGTCTTAAGATGACTGGTCCCCCACAGATCATATCACTATATGCAGACGATACCCTGTTGTATGTCAGAGACCCAAAGGAGAATGTGCAACACATTATGTCAGATATACATGAGTTCTCAGAACAATCGGGATACAAAATCAATGTCCCTAAGTCCGAAATATTGCCTTTGACAGATGGTACGGGTGACCTATCTGAGATAGCAGGGTTTAGGCCCGCCCCTACTCAGGTACGATACTTGGGAATCATGGTTGCTAGAGAAAAACATCTGCAATACACACATAACCACAGTGAACTGTTGCTAAACCTGACGACTAAGTTCCAGTTGTGGGCTAACCTTCCGCTATCCCTGTATGGCCGAGTGCCATTACTCAAAATGGTAGTCCTCCCCAAACTCCTATATTATTTCAACAACATCCCGATCCGGCCCAGTAAAGCCTTCTTTACGAAACTCAAGTCGCTCGCCTCCTCCTTCATGTCGAACGGGAAGACGGGCAGGCTGGGGTGGGATAAGATGGTGGAACCATTTTCACCGGACGGTATTGCTGAACCAGATTTCAAACTGTATTATTTAAGTGCACAAGCACAATTTGCGAAACATTGGTTCGATCCCGGGGACACGGCTCCACACACACCCCTTGAAAAACACGCTGTTCGTCCTAACGACATACGTTCAGTTCTCCTCAACCCTATCTATGGGGACATCTGCCCGTTTGACCCGGTGTATACAACCACACATGCATGGTCCAGGATCTACAAAAGGATCGGCCTGGAGACCCCCTATGACCCAGAGGTCCCCCTGTGGAACTTTTCTAGTATCTCCCCAACATTTGATAAAGCCCTTCAACAATCCTGGGATCCCAATAGGCTTTTCACGTTGCGGGACATGTTCCCAGACGGCACGTTCTGTGAACTCACAAACTTCATTGGAGCGGTGGGAGGAGGCCAGTTTAAGAGCTTCCAGTACCATCGCATGAGAAGCGCTTTTGCTGCTAGATGGCCGACATTCCCACTAGAACCCCAGACACACAAATGCATCAGGGCGATAGTATCCATAGATAGCCACAGTAAGCGGGTCTCGATGCTATACTGTTTAGTGCAAACCCACTCCCCTTCACGTAACACGATAAAAGGGACCTGGGAACGAGACATGGGCACCCAGATTGACGACATCAGATGGGCCCGTTACTGTCAACTCACTAGATCTGTCTCTATGAACTCTGGGCTCCGACTGATTCAATTTAAAGTCTTCAATCAACTGCACTATGCCCCTGCCAAGTTAGGTACATTTGTGGAAAATTGTACAGGGTCGTCTCCCAAATGCAATGCTCCGAATGCTGGGCCATATCATATGTACTGGTCGTGCCCTTTGATTGTGGAATTTTGGCGGAAGGTGGCAGAACTCCTTGAGGACATAACGTCGATCCCGGCGACTGTCCCCCCTGAAGAACTCATTTGGTGACATTGGTAAAGTGAAGGAAACCATGAGATGTTTATTTAATATTGCATTTATTGTCGCCAAGTGCTGTATCCTTAAATGTTGGAAATCTGTAACTGGACCGAGCCGAGCCAATTTCCTAAAAGACTTATGTATGGTAAACGATGATGAGGAACTCTTTGTACTATCGGTCCCGTCACCCTGTCTCCCCAAAGACATTTGGACATTGCTGCGCCTATACTTATGTAATCTGATGCCAGATATGGATGCAACACCCACATCTTCACCCTGAAATGTGATGTTCCCTGCCCATCGTATACATATGTGTAATGGAATTACGTCTAAATTGTGTCATAATGTTTATGCAATTGCTCTTGTTGTGAGCCTGCTCTCTCAATAAATAAAAGTTTTTTTTTAAAACGTAGGAACAAAACTTAAGCCTTTCCATAGGGTTTCTTCTTCAGATGTGGTCACTGGTCTCCTAGATAAGTTAACAACTAAGTTTTCTTCTGCTGTCTGGTCCCTCTTCATCCTCTTGGATGTCCTCTTCCCCCTCCTTGTTATTTTTGTCTTAATCCTAAAAGAAGTGCTGTTGATGTGCTAGCCTCGGTATCTCCCTCTGCTGGTGTGTGATTAGTTGAGCCTATATGCAGGATTTCTGAGTCACCCGTTGTTTCAGACTCTGAGCTTGATGCCTTGCTTGAGTTACCCTGCTGTGGTTTCCTTTGTGGTGGTTCAAATGTATCCATCCAAGTGTACATTTCTTCGTTGAAGTAGTCATAAGTACTCTTCACCCTCCTTGTTATTTTTGTCTTAATCCTAAAAAAAGTGCTGTTGATGTTGATGTGCTAGTCTCGGTATCTCCCTCTGCTGGTGTGTGATTAATTGAGCCTCTACGCGGGAATTCTGATTCACCAGTTGTTTCAGACTCTGAACTTGATGCCTTGCTTGAGTTATCCTGCTGTGGTTTCCTTTGTGATGGTTCAAATGTATCCATCCAAGTGTACACTTCTTCGTTCAAGTAGTCAAAAGTATTGCGTTTGAATTTCCTTATTTTCTTTGCTTCAAGCTCTGCATAATAACTCTCCAATTTCTGATTAATATCTACCAAAATACTCTCAACGTCTTCTTTTCCCAGTAATTCTGTCCATTCCTTTTCTATCTCTTGTATCTCTGTGGTAATCGTAGTTAGGTTCTTTGCCAGTTCTTGGATGGTTAATAAGATAAGGTCCAGGTACATTTATTCAGCATTGGTTCCCATTTTCGAACAAATGATTTGCTCTCTTTGCACAAATTTGGTTCTAATTGGATCCTCAGGCCTCTGGGTATTAATTGATTCTTATATTATCTACCTAGTGTTATCACATGTCATTTCCTATTTATTTATTTCCGAACCAGGTATTCAAGTTGCTTAGTTGCGTCTAGCAGGGTCTGAATTAGTTCCACTTGCTGCGTTGAGTGTAGTGCTGCATATCAGTCCTGAGGTTGCGTCTGCCTCTTCTTGAGTGAAACCTAAGGTTTCTGCTAATTTTATGGTCAGTGACTCTATGCCTTCGAATGACATATTAAGGGTGTGCCCCCACCTATGTATGTGTCGTGTGAGTAGAGAAAACTGTGTGCAGTAGGTGGGCACAACCATATGTTAGATCATTCTTTCTGACGTGAATTGAATTCATTCAATGGAGCTACTTGGCATAAAAGGATCCTGTGACACAAGGATCAAAATGCATAGACAAGAACAACTGAGTGCTCACAATATGCTCTTCAAATAAAGCTGTAATTTTTAGATCTATATTACTTTCTAACTTTAAACAAACAAGAAATCATTAGAGTGTGTACAATTAATGCGTTGACTCTTGAATAAAAAACTGCCCACATTTCTGTTCAATTCTCTTTAGAGGCAATAGCAGTCTTGACGGTATTAGCTCCTCAGCCAATGCATTTCGGAATTCAATTCCATCCTCAGTGCAAAGCAGCCCAGGCCTAACTTTCAGAATGTGCAGCAGGGTGTTTAAAACGTATGCTACTTTTCACATATACCAAATGAAAGAATGTCCACAGACCATATTTTTGCAGAATTGTAATTTTTATATGAGAAAAGGCGAGAGGTATTACACTACACGAACAGGTAAGTAAACTTTGTACAACAAATGTGCAATAATGTAACAGGTAAGTAAAACAATTTCATAAGAGATCTTAACATTCGATAAAATGGTCTTACCTGGAAGGGAAAATACAATCACAGGTAATGTGAAGGCATCATGAAGTAAGACACAGACAGCAGATTCAACTTTCTATGAAAATTGTTTATTATTCTTAAATGTCAGGATGGAGTAAGGCCTAACTTGCCCTATCCTAAGGTCGAATTTCCCTCCCTCAGGAAAACTAAGGATAGTCTGTGTCAGTAAGTTCAACTAAAACATCTGTGTCTGAAACCTATAATTGCCCTCACAACTAAATATGTATAATGTGTAGGAATGTCTGCAGCAAAAGAAATAGTGTTCAAAATAAAGTTCTGAGCTTCTGTCATGCCCTTAGGTAGGGTGCGAGTTTGGAACAGATGGAGGAGGTGCTTCCATTGATATTTCCATCACGTTTCACACACGCTTGCTGTTCCCAGTCTAGTTGTTTTCTGCTACGCGACCGCCGCTGGAAGTATTTCACCAGTTCCTTCCGACGGCGGATGCGGTGCGATGTCCTGGATTTCCTCCTGTGTTGTTACGCTCCCTGGTAATTTCTCCTTAGCGTTGCTCCGCTCGCTTTCTCTCTCCTTCTCCACTTGATTACTTTTCTCGTATCCTTCTTCCTCCTTCATTCGCTACTTTTCCTCTTGTCTGCTCGCTACTCCCGTTATCAGCCCCTCTCTCTTTTGCTTGCTCTCTCCCCTGTCAGAGGTCTCCTACCTTATTCCAGCAGCTCCCCATTCGCTGTTTGCTCCGGCCAGTTTTTGCTTACCTCTATCCTCTCTGCATACTTACTCATCTACTTCTGTTTGTCCTTTGTTTTCTGCCATTTCTTGGAAGGTATTCATATCGTCCGAGTCCTACCTCTTCAGGCTACACACCCGTGGCTACATTCACCTCTGGAAAGATTGCCAGTTGCATTCAGTTGTTCTTCCTACTACCAACTGCTCTTCCGGTTTTTGTTTTTTTTGTGCCTCAGGCTTTTTCCCCATTCCCAGCTGGTCAAGGGAGATAGGTCACAGATCAACTGACTGCAAGTGGCCACTGTGGCTTCCTTCCGTGGCAGGCCATATCTCCATAAAAAAAGGAGAGACCGGTCCAGAGAGGAAAAAAGAAGCCGGACCCCAAGTGGAAATCTTCAGGTGAGGAGGAAGGGGAGGAAGGGGTGACGGAGTCCTCAGAGGAAGCGAAGGACATATCTGACCCGATTGACAGCTTCTTCCAGCTCTTGGTTTATTTTTAGCTCCCCTTCCCCAGGTTCAGAATGGTTCCACAAGACCTCAGTGTTCCCTTCCCCAAGAGTTCAACACAGCTCACAATGTCCAGGGGTTCCTTTCAAGTCAGCTCTTCCATGTTCCAAATCTCTTGTCTTTCAGTACAGTTCCAGTTCAACTTATTAAACATCCAGGCTTTTCAATATTTCACAATGGTTGCTCCCTCTCTCTGTACTTCTCATGCACACGTAACTGTGGCAAAATGCAAGCTTCTTTACATTTGCTTTCCTTGGCTCTTTTCAAGTAGGGGTCACTCGGTCTAGGGCAGTTGTTGGGCTGCATGGTCCGCCCATTACAGGTCACGCAACCGATAACCCGTGGCACTTTGTTATGCTTCTGTATTCTTCAGATATTTGCCAACACAGGTTTTCTCTCTGAACCTGTGTCATTGATCAACAATTATTTCCGATTCTCCTAAGCATTCTCTTGGCTTTGCCACAATGTGTATCTCACATAACTCATTCTGTGGTGTTCATCCTTTTCCACCACCTTGCTTTCAATTTATTCATAAGTGCTTGTCACTTGCTTTGATCTTGTGCTGTATTCAAATAGGCTCATCACATATTTCGGTTAGTTAGGTATTGGGCAATACTTGTGGCATTCGCAAAAGTACTTATAAGACTTTTCAGCTTTATTCGGTACTCAATAAGGCTGGTTGCACTCTCAAAAGTACTTATAACACTTTGCAGCTTGTTCAGCATTCAACAACACTGGATCTAATCTTCCATAGCAGTTGTAATGGTTTTCAATTAGTTCGGCATTCAGATATGCCTGTTTCCAGCCCCTGAAGCACCCTAGTATGAGTGTTCCTTTCTTTAGACTCACCGGTCTGCTGCCGCAACTCCGGATATCTCACTTCTGCATCCCAGCTGCTTTCCGCTTTGCCTGTTTCTCGCAGAGCTTCTGCTGCACATAGTTCTGCTCTTGCTTAGCAGAAGCTACCAGTGGCCTGCAGCGATCGGGAGATTGTGGTGTCCCACAGCTTCTGCTGTCCACACTGTTAAAGGGGACAGCAGACATCTCAACTCTGTCACGGCCAGCTTTGGACTCAGAGTCCTCTTTGCACTCCTGATCTGCATGGCTTCCCTCCAGCAGGGTATTTGTTCAGCCAGCAAGGAGATGATGTTTTCTTACTGAAACATGGCTTTTTTCACTGGTGTTAAGGGAAAAGTCAACATGATGAGTGTTCTTACACAGTGAGTGGAGGGAGTGTTTGTGCAGCCAGCAAAGAGATGTTTCCCTACTGTGACAATTATTTATTTTACTGGCATTAATGGCAAAGCCAACATGAAGTGTGTTCTTACATTGCGGGGAAGGAGCATTTGGGCAGCCAGCAATAACATGTTTCTTCCTGTGCCACAAGCTGTTCACCAGCATCAATAGCAAAACCAAAAGGAGTATCTCCTAATATAGGGATACTGACATGTATTGTTTTCATGGAACTTTACTGCACATAATATTACTAGCCATGCAGTGAGGTGGCCGGTAAACTTGAGTGCCACGGGCTACGCAACACCCCGTTGTTCCTATGCTAGGTGAAATATTTATGGTTTGATTAAAAGGTATCTACATGAAGCCTTTACCTAGTGCAGTATTTGCCATGCCTTGTAGGGGTATAATCATCATGTGCATTGGGCATGCGCGGTGGGCCAGGCCGGACCGGAATGTGGCGAGGCCTGTGCATTGTTTTTGGAGCTTGCAGGGGGGGCTTGCCAGGGTGCGCCCACATTTTGTGTTATGCCACTGACTGCAGTCAGGAACAGCACACCAGAGAAACAATGCAAGTTCAAGCTTTACTGCAAGACAATTAGCATGTCAATTTGTGTTATGGTGTGTGTCCCAAAAGAACGGTTTATATGTGCGTATAGAGCAAAGGCACATGGGAAAAATTCCTATCAGAAAATCCATGAAAGGCAGTAGTTTGACACCCTGATATGCTGCCCACCGTTTGAAAGAGCGGCCCGGGCAACAACAAATAACATGACTGAAATAGATAACAGGTGGTGCACTGTGGTCTATCCAGAGGGACAACAAAAATTAATACAAACAGAAAAAAACACAGAATGTTGGGGCGGGGGGGGGGCAGAGGGAGGGCAGCCACCTGTGCTTGAAACAGGGTGCATGGGGAAAAACAAAAAGAGAAGCAAACGAACAAAGAGAAAGACAGACAGGAGACATTCTGTCATTTTTTTTCCAATTGCATTGTTATTTAATCATAAACAACGTATTCAAAACATATCACAGCTTGAAAACACGGCATGAGCACAATGCTATGATCCTTGTGTAATTCCTTCTCAGTCACTATACATTTTTAATTAGAACGTTCTGCGTGACAAGAGGAAACACAATCCCCAACTTAACCCTCGTCATCCTCCTAATTTCCCCCTAACTTCTATCCTCACCCACTCCATCCTCCTAAATGTTTCCTTACTGTGGCATTGCATTTTTAAATAGTGTTAAGAACAAATCCAAAATCCGTGTTCATACATGGCGGGTGGCAGCATTTGTGTAGCCAGCAAGGACATTTTTCCTTCCAGTCGCGGTGCTTTTTTTTTTTTACTGGTTTTAAAAGCAAAGCTAACGTGTGTACTTACATCGTGGGGGAGGCATTCATGCAGCCAGCAAGGACATGCGTTCTTACTGTGACATTGCAGTTGGTCAGTGTCTAATAACATTTTGAGTCAAGAACTCCTGCTTGCTTTAAAATGCCAATCCGGTGTGACTACACTCCCATAACTCCAGGTAACCAAATCTGTTCAGTATCAAAGACCAAATCATCATTATCGTCTCATTGCTTGACTCCATACTGCTCAAAAAAAGGAAAGCCGTTATTCCATAATTTGCGCGGTTAATGTCACTGCGTTAAGTGCCCTGGTTTTATTGCATTTTTGTAAAGACACATGCAATGTGGGATGAATCTCATTATTTTCCTTCATTCATTTTGCCTCTTTGCCTCAGTGATCACGAAGGCATGCAGCATGATGTGGCATGTCACACCCATAAAGCATCTATGATGGTCCTTGAAGTGCTTTGAAACACATTGTGTCGAAGGGCCCCGAGGAATAGGGCGGCTCCAACACAGGCGGCTCCACAAAGTGTCTGCAGGTGTCCGCGGGGGAAGTCAGTGAAGCCAGCAGTTAACAGACACCAACAAAAACTGTAAGTGTGGCATGGGTGGGGTGTAGAGCAATTACTCTACACCAGAAAGCCCCCGCCACTTTACCTTATCTTCCCATACCATAGACTGCCATAGACTTAGCCCATGCATACTTAGAAAGTTGTGTGACCACCATCCGGATTACAACCATGACAGTGTTTGAAATGTTGCCTGCATCCTAACATACTAGTCAATGTTAACAAGTGTCACACCTGGAGGGAATTGTGGTTGCTAGCATGCGTCGCACCTGGATAGGTTTGTAAATATCGGCATCTGCCTACTTGGATGGAATTAGGAAGGCTTAGCATACACCACACTTGATAGAACTCCTATTGAAATGTTAGAAATGTGTCATGAACTACAGAACACGCCCCTTTTGGACTTCCTGGTCCTTGTCTCAACGGGGTTTACACTCCCTTGTACTCCCAACATGGCCGTCCACTGTGAAACACCTTCCTCGCTCTACAACTTGGACGTAGCGTGTTCTATTAATAGACCACGCCTCCAGGAGGCTACGCACGTTTCAATGCTATTGCGAAGTAGCGACCAGACGTGTGCTCCGTAGCTCGCGGTATTGTTTTCCTTGCTTCTTTCCAGCCAACCCCATTCCTAGTCCCTTTCCTTCCTTTCCTGATTCCTGGACTCATGTGCTAGTAGCACACTCTGTAAATTTCCCGGATTCCTGGATCTTTGCATCCCGGAACTTTGAACGCACGCTGGAGTCGGAAGAGACTCGTGCAGCCTTATTTAAGACTTGATCCGTCCGCAAGAAGGCATTGATCAAGAAATCCAGCAATGATCGAACTCAGGTGAGAAGGGGGGAACTCCTTGACAAAATGTGAATGTTGGCATGCACCACACTTAGAATTGAGAACATTAGCCTGCACTGTATCTAGACAGGATTGTGAATGTTAGTATGTGCCACACCTAGATGAAACTTGAATGTTAGCATGTGCCACACTTAGAGTTGAGAACATTAGCCTGTGCCATATCTAGACAGGATTGTGAATGTTAGCATGTGCCACACTCACACGTAATTCCTAACTTTGGCCTGAGTTGCATCTAGACAGAATTGTGAATGTTAGCATATGCCACACTTAGAGTTGAGAACATTAGCCCGCGCCGTATCCAGACAGGATTGTGAATGTTAGCATGTGCCACACTTAGAGTTGAGAACATTAGCCTGCGCCGTATCTAGGCAGGATTGTGAATGTTAGCATGTGCCACACTTAGAGTTGAGAACATTAGCCTGAGCCGTAACTAGACAGGATTGTGAATGTTAGCATGTGCCACACTTAGAGTTGAGAACATTAGCCTGCGCCGTATCTAGAAAGGACTGTGAATGTTAGCGAGTGCCACACCTAGACGGAATTATGAAGATTGCCAAGCACTACACTTAAAAGGAATTGAGAATGTTGGCTTGTCACACACTTGGATAGAATTATGAATATTGGCCTGTGCGGTATCGAGATGGTATTGTGATGGTTGGTGAGTGCCACACTCAGACTGAATTGTGTAGGTCAGCAAGTGCTACACTTAGACAGAACTGTGAATGCGTGCATGTTAAAGGTCACATAACCGACTAACCAATATAAACTCTAAATCTCTGCATACTAAAAACACTCACACAACCATCTCTCGCACCACCAGCTGCACGCACTTCACCACACTGCAACAATACATAAGCCGCACCAACAGCACACGCGACAGACACCGATCCAATACTCGCACCAAAGCTCAGCACCCAGTGTCTACCGAGTTGAAGCTGCCAACAGTACACCACTCCTCCCACTATCCTACTCCCTCTTCACCTTACTAACCCATCCCACCTCCTCATTTACAGATCCTCCAGAGCTCCTGTGGACCAATTCAGTTGCTGATGGTGCGCTATATAAGTACCGTTAACATATCATAACATAACATTTGTATAGCACCTTTTGCCATAATTATGGTCCCAAAGCCTTGAATCTCCCACTGTTCTGGTATTTTCAAATGCAAAACCATGGAGTAAATCACTTTGGAAAGCTTACTAGAGCCAAGGGTATTGTATGGAATTTCTTACATGTGCACATTTATTGGACTAAGTCATAACATATCTCCAAGCTGGTAACCATAGTCTGGATTCTTGTTTTATTTAGTTAATCCAAATGACCATTTTTAGCTTTCTTCAGTTGTTCTTTCATATGTTTGTTAACCTATTGACATTGTACCATCATATTAATTGGCCAAGTAACTGGACTTTCAAAATCTCAATATCAAAATATCTAAGCTGGGGTGCTGAGACACTGACTAAATAAACCATGTAAAGTGAACAATGGGCTTCATAGGTTTACGAGAGCTCAATCAAAGGCAACAGCTCTGTTAAGTTGTAACACTACTGATTAGTAAATCACCCCAGGTAATCCTCCACTGTCTTATTATACCCTTCTATTTGGCTAGCTAACCAACTATGACATGCTATGAGTGAATGCTTGTCATTTTGAACCATTTGCTTAATATCTTCCATCCTTTTGTGTTAATTGGGTTTCACTCTTTAAAATACATTTCTAGTGATGACACTGACAGATTGCATTAAAAACACTTGCACCAGCTTCAAATAATGTGGTCACTCAGAAAAGAAAAACCGAAATGTATGTTAACTTAATTCCCATGTAAGAAAAAGAGAAATCTCTAACTGGCAAAAACTATTTCCCACCTCATTAACTCTAAAAAATAACCTGGCTTAATCAAAGGTAGACAAATCTCTTCCAGTACTTAATTTATCTCCAATAGGTGACAGTTTTGATCCTGGGTTCCATGTTTTTATAATGACAACAAAAACAACCAAAACATTTTCAGGGAAATTTAAATAATGAAAACATTTGGATTTTTTTTACTTTTTTTTAACTGTGGGTCTCCTCCAAACCGCGTTTACACATATTTTCTACCCCCCAAACTACCCTCTGCCCTTTTTAATCCCTTACCCCACATCCCATATATACTTTCACTAAGAAATTCAATTTTCTTTTGGTTATTTATGTTTCACTGAAAAAGTTTGTCATTATTTTGTTTCGTTATTAACACTGTATACCTTGATCCTGTACTGGCTCTGGCCTTAGATGTGGATTACATGTTTCATTGCCTTAAGGGGGCACTGTTTTTAAAACTATTACCACTCCTTCCCTGATTAGGCCGCTTTTGCTCTCACCACCAGCATGTGTTCACAACCCTAGTTCATAATAAAAAGAGGCACATGACATATCTCCTACCAGCTCACATGATAACTCTAGTTTTGGCCATCAAAAATGATAAAGACCTAAACTAATCGATCTCCAAATTTCAATGCATTTTGCATCCAACTGGATTGTATTAGAAATGTTACCATCCACAATGGAAAAACAAAATCTTAATATTTAAAGAATATTTACAAACAAACTTCTAGTACCACAATGACATTACATTTGCTTTGTCATTCACAAATCTGTATATGGGGTAATTAGAAATATTACAATCCTGGAATAATGCACTTAATATCCTGTGTCAGTTCACCCTTTTTTGGGTAGACTACATAGATGATATTTTCACGGCAGCAATAACCGCAGAACCCCTGCCAAACTCATAATTACCTCCATTGTTTTACTTTCCTTGACCAACCTTTGAGAGTCTGCTTTCGGTCGCGGCTTTGCGATTTATATATCAAGCTGCTTAGAAAGGGAGATGGATAAAGCAAGATACGGTGCTAGCGCCCAGAAATAAACAGGACAATAAATGTGCATCAAAAGTTCACTTCATCAGACAGTGCAGCATACAGAGTAATATTGTGTATAATATACATGCACGACACAGGCACTTACTATATGTGGATAGTACCCTGCACAACTACATAGAGGCAAAACCTGTGTTATTTTTAACAAAGCACTTACATTCAAAAATATTATTTGCCCTGTCATGTACATATAGATGTAACTTGCAAACATTGTTACCACCAAAGCCAAAAGGTTTATTGGGAAAGTATCAACTGCCAGGTCTGCGAGAACCTATTGAATAAACTTAGAACTACCAAGGGCCACTTTTTTTGCAATTACCATATTGCAGCACACCCCAAAGGAGGGATGGGTAAGAGAACACTTAGCTTGTGACAAAGAAAAAAGGCTTTGGATAGAACTCCATGCAAAGATTAGAGGTCTTAATACAGACCATGAAGTGTATGCTTTATTGGATCAAACACCAGGACATTACAGATTTGCATTTACAACAGGATTAAAAGTGTACATTAAATTGACTTTTAATGTATTATCTGATTGAATGTAATGACTTCTATTAAGTGATAGGTCAGAATGATATTATACATTGAAAATGCAGTTAATTATTTTTTGTCTTTCTTTATACTGTATTTGGGAAATCACAAATAATCATACAAGTACACATGAATACACATAGTACCTTACAATACAATCAATCAGTTATTGAAAAACAGAACATCCTTACAACCATTAACACCAACCTTCTTTCTGATTGCCAATGGAGTAGCAAGAAAATAGCATGATGATCAAAATGATTGCATATCAGTAGCAGGTGAAAAATAGCAGTGCTCTGCTGTCTTGTACGATATTACCTAAAGATCGGATATATAAATGCTTTCCCTGGATCCCAATTGCAGAAATAGGCATCCTCAGAACAAGCAACTGGTTCAAGTCTGGTATTAAACTTATATTTACAAAGCTACTTATTGCATATTTGAAAACCATTGCCTTCATTATTACAATAATAGATGGTTCAACATATTAATTTCTTTGCACAAACCTCAAATAAACAAGGATAATGGTGTATGGGACCAAAATTGCAAACCCAATGATGTAATCAGATTAATATTTGAAAAAAAATATTTTCAATTTTATTTGAGGAAGAAAATAGATGAAAATGGTATGTTTTGTACATGATTTATTTGCATACATTATTAATCAATAAGGGAATCACTGAATGATGTCCTGCACACAAATGCAATGATGTCATGCGTGCCTGATCCCAGTCGAGTATAAACAATTAAAGATGGGGACTGCTTACACACAGTGAACACTGAGGCTGACGGACCGGCGACTGAGAATGGCCTGGATGCAAAACATCCCTTCAGTGTGAAGTAAGCATTCTGTAAGGACCTCTATTACATTATGGCAATCTTGCCAGGTTACAAGAGGAATTTATGTCAGAATGTCCTCGTTTTGGGTTTTATTGAGAACACAGATGTTATGGAGGAAAATATAAGGACATTCAATTCTTCTAATCAAGGCTTTACATACGTGAATCAGTTATCAATATATTGGTAAGTCGTATCTGGCATCTCTAAGTCATGTTGTTAATTTTACATTTGGAATTATAATATTGTAGAGGTGGAGCCAAGTACCCCCATCCAAAGCACCTCCCCCATGCTGCCTATATGTTGGGAGCCAGAGTGCGAGACATGTGCATTACCAGTGAGAATACCTGTACCAAAGATAATCCTGGAAGTAAGATTCGCATTGAGAAAGCCATACATGCATACACGACAATATGATGGCCATTTGAATGAAATCCCGGAAGAAGTATGAAAACAGAGCAAGTGAGAAGACTGGTGACGTTATGAAGAGTAGAGCTGATACACCCAGAAGAGATACAGAGATGAGAAAACTTAGACATTCTATTGGTCTAAGGAGGAGGTGTTAAAGATTAGCAACATTTCGGGCTCAAAATGAAGATGTTCATGCTACAGAAATAAATAAAGAAGCTATCAAGTCATTTTTCAATTGTACAGAAGCAGTAACGCAAGTAGACAAAGTATTCTTAAAGGCTGGCTATCTAATGAATAGATTGCAGTGATGCGCCAACGTATATACATAGGATGATTCAACAAGGCACTTTAGCAGAGCTGGATCCTGTGAGCAGAAAGACTTTTTTAGTGTGTTGCAGTTAGAAATCGAAAACTTAACCATGGAGGTGAATCAAAGAAAGGCTTGGTTGGATCAACACCAAGAAGTCAAGGCCACCGCGGGCTTGGATGTGCGTACAAACAATTACAGAACGTGTGAAGTGAGGGGCAAGAATATTGAAGACGTCAGAGGTTCATCAAATAACAGTATTTTAAATGCAGTAGGACTCAAAAACATGGTCTACAGTCACGTGGTCAGATGAAAATAGACACTATGCTGAGCTGTATCGAAACCAAGAAGACAGAGTATGCTATACTCCCTCGTATTTTCTAGCACAGAGAACATTTCCAAGGCCAAGTTCAAAGCCTTAATTGAATAGTAGACTGCAAGTGCGATGATGGATGCCAGGGCTAAATTGGTGGGAAGCTATGGTTATGACCCACCCACCAGCCCCTATGTGCCAGCCTGCTTGCTTCTTGCGTAGGTGGAATACTACAGAGGGGTACAAGTGTGCCAACCAATTATAGAGGGACATGTAATAGAGAGCCCTATAGTTTGTATAACCAATGGGACGTCTTAGGTGCCGCACCTGATGTTAGAGACCCAATCACCTTACCTGACAAGTATGGAACGCATACCTAGATGCTCCCTGTAAGCCTATCACCATCCCAAGTAGGTTTTTGTAGTTTGCAACGCAGACTGAAGTCAATAATGACAAGTTTCTAGTACATAACCTTTGTTGCATTGAATGTGAAGATCAAGCGAACGTGTTGATGTTCGTTGTACCTACCTGTTTTAGATAATTGATATTAAAACAGATGCACTTTGCCAACTTCCTGAGTCAGTTTTGATGATTGATGTTTGAGTAATATTCTGCATCTCCATCTGTCTCTAAGTATTGTTACCTCGTCTTAAAGGGCTGGGTCAGATACCCCAGTTCAATACTAATAAGTATATACATGATTTATCAAAATATAATTGCTATGATAATTTGCACTGAGACAGGTCCAACCAAAAAGCTTTCTTTCAACAACTAATGCAGCAGTGTGCATTAAGAATTAAATAACTTAAATTAGGAAGCATTTCAATTCAAACTGTAAGTCTAGTGTGATGAAATGAATATCAAGGGGGAGGTGAACCTTAATACTAATAAGTACATACATGCTTTATCAAAAGATAATTGATATGCCAAAATCATGGACACAAAGATCAAAAAACACTTTTTTAAAAACCTTTATTTTTTGCTGTCATACGCATTAAATCACAAAGGTAACTTTAGCATATGGTATATACATTTGACCTTTCAACATTATATACCACACTTTTACTTATTAGTGTTCGTTGCTTTCAGGTTTCCCCTTGTTTATTGTCTGGATGTTGTTGTCGTCGTGATTGGTTTATTCAGAGTCTATCTCGGATTCTGCATCCTTATTGTCCAGGTATCGTCTGAGGGTGCCCCCCGATGTCTTTAGGTCTACAGGTGGACACTATTCCCCTTATACATGTTTCTTCACAGTCTTGTACACAGATAAGATCTCTCCACCACTCTTGTATAGTTGGAGCTGTTCTGGCCTTCCATGCCTTAAGAATGTTCCTCTTGGCCACTGCATTTGATATAGCAAATAGTCTTTGGTGTTTGACAGGGATCTTGCCTATATCTCCTAATAGGTATTTGAGTGGGGTGGCCGGTATATGTCTGTCAAGGATCTCGCTCACTGTTTTGGCTACTTCTTCCCAGAATTTGTTAATGGGTGGGCATTCCCAGTGCATATGGAACGAATTTGCTGCTGGGGTGTTGCATTTTGGGCAGTGGATTTGCTTGGAGGTATCGAATTTGGACATTCTGTTGGGAGTGATGTGTAAGTGATACAGGATTTTGTATTGAATTAGTCTGAGATTGGAGTTCATTGAGATGGATTTGGTGTATTGGCAGTATTTAGCCCATTGTGGGTCTTCTATAGTTATTTTCAGGTCTCGCTCCCATTTCTCTTTTATATTATTAGTGGAAGGTGTGTGTATTTGTACTGCTTTGTACAGTGTGGATATGCCTCCCTGTAATCCCTCTGGCGCCATTATTGTACTCAGGAATGGATGTATGGTCGGCTCTTCTGGGAATTCTGGCCATTTCTTTTTAATTGCTGCTTTAAGCCTATGATATTGTAACGTCATCGTGAGGTCTTTGCCTATCTTTTCTTGGACCAGTTGCAGTGGGGCGAACCTCCCCTCTGGGTACAAGTCTCCCAGTTTCATTTCATAGTTTGTGTCCCACTTTTTTTGTATTGTCGATTCCGTAGTGGGTGCGAGTTCCGGGTAATGCCATAATGATGTGTAGGGCCAGTACGGGTTGACGCAGCCAACTTTGTGGAACAGGTATGACCATGCCCTTACTGTAGAATTTAGTGGATCTATTTCTCCCCTAACCTTTTTACATTTGGCAAAAATCATTGATTGTAGTTTAATAGGGGAGGCTTCAAATTTCTCCGCTTGTATATGTGCATAGTTTTCTGTGGAATCGGTCCAGTACTTTGCGAAGTGTGCTTGTGCCATATAATAGTACAGTAGGAAATCTGGAGCTGACAATCCTCCCGCCTCATACCTCTCAGACATCTTGGGCCACCGGTGTCTCACTGTTCCCCCTCCCCATACGAATGTGGCCGCTAGCTTTTGTGGTGTAACAAAGTATTGTCTTCCTGGCCAAATGGGTAAGTTGCTGAATAGATATATTAGCTTTGGCACTACCACCATTTTGAGCAGGGCTATCCAGCCATATATTGATATTGGGAGTTTGTCCCACACTTTAAGTTTCTGTTCTAGTAGTATTAAATACGGCTCATAATTGTAAAGGTATAATGTTTGGATGTCTGTTGCATGACTACGCCCAGATAGCGTGCTGTTTTTGGGGACCAGCGAAATTGGGCTGTGGCTTGAGATCGTTTAGTTGCAGGAGTCAGGGGAATTATTTCCGACTTTTGTCTGTTTATTTTATATCCTGAGTATTTTGCAAATGTGGATATTTCATCCATAATTGGTGATAGGTTAATTTCGGGGTTGCGCACATATAGCATCGTGTCATCTGCGTATAGTGAGATGAATTGTGTGGGGCCCCTTATTCATATTCCCCTCCAAGCATGAATGTGACAAAGTCTAGCTGCCATTCCCTCTATTGTGAGGGCAAAGATGAGGGGTGAAAGTGGACAGCCCTGCCTCGTGCCCCTCTGGAGTGTGAATTCAGTTGATAGTGCATTATTTGTTCTGACCTTAGCTTTAGGGTTTTTGTATAAGATTTGAATATATTTCTGGAATTCCGGCCCAAAGCCTAGCTTTTTGAGTATAGAGTACATATATTTCCACGAGACAGAGTCAAATGCTTTTTCAGCATCTAGGGCTACTGCCACTACTTTTGCTTTCGGATCCATTTGTGAGGCTATAGCGAAGAACCTCCGGATGTTTAAAGAGGTGGATCTGGTGGGGATAAATCCTGATTTGTCTGGGTGTATTAATTTATTCATGTAGGGGAGTAGGCGATTAGTTATTGCTTTTGAGAATATCTTAGTGTCCACATTGATCAGGGAGAGGGGCGCTATGAGTTGAGCTCTTGCAGGTTTTTGTGAGGCTTCAAAAGGACTATTATTATGGCCTCTTTCATTGTGGTAGGCAGCTCACCCTTTTCTAGGGCTTCTTCCCATACTTCCATGAGTTTAGGGGTGAGCTCCTCATTCTATAGTTTGTAGAAGTCTGCAGGTGTACTGTCTGATCCAGGTGCTTTGCCCTTTTGAAGCTCCTTGATAGCTTGTGCAATTTCTTCAGGGGTTATAGGTAGGTCTAATGCCTCTCTTTCTGCCTGGTTCCACTCGGGCATAGGAAATGAGTTCATATAGGTCCTAAGTTCTTCTTCCGTAACCTGGCCATTGTTCGTGTACAGCTTTGTGTAGAACTCCAGAAAAATCGTATTAATATCTTGGGTGTTCGTGTGTCGCGCACCCTCCCTGTCCATTATGCTTGTGATGTGTTTGACCCCGTATTCGTTCTTAATGATGTTGGCCATCGTGCGTCCTGCTTTGTTACCTTCGCCTTATCTCCTGGCTCTTGTTGGTTGTACCATATAATATACTTCTTGTTCCGACAGGGCTTTAAATTTGGCCATTTGTTCTTGCAATGGTCGCAGGGTGGGTTTCCCTGGTGTCTGCGAGTGGATGATTTCTAGTCTCCATAGTTCCCATTCTGCTTGATTTAGATCTTTCTGTATAGTGCTGAGTGTACTGTCTTCGATAATAAGTGGCCTCTCAGCCACACTTTGAATGTTTCCCATATTGTGAGTGAGGATCTAACGGATCCTCTATTATGATCAAAGAACTCTATAATCTCGGTCCTTAATGGTTCTATTATTGAAACATCTTTAAGCAATGATGGGGGCTTCCTCTAGGACCGTGAATTTTGCTGCGTGTCACCCAGTCGCAACTGTAGCAGGAGTGGGGAGTGGTCTGATAGGGTGCGTGGTAGCATAGTGCATTCCTGCATGAATTGGATGAGTTTGGGAGAACAGAGCCAGAGGGCTATCCGGGAGCTTGGGCCATGTACCTCTGAGTAGAATGTATATTCCTTTAGTCATGGGTGCTTCTCTCTCCATGCATCTACAAGGGGTACAGTCTCCATTATCTGGTGTATAGCTAGTGCTGCTTTTGTGTGGGGCCTCTGTACGGTGGATGATCGTCTATTGTAGGATCCAAGATCGTATTGAGGTCTCCCCTACATAGGATTTGGGCTCTGCCGATTTGTGTAATTTGTGCTAGTACGTGCAGGTAGAATCCTGGCGTGTCCGTGTTTGGGCCATATGTATTGATTATTTTCACCTTGTGTCCTTGTAGTGCCCCCCATATTATGACATATCTTCCCTCTGAGTCTGATTCAGCTCTGGATACCTGGAACTCTGTGCGTTTGTGCACCAATGTAAGTACCCCCCTTGCTTGCGATGAGTAGTTTGTTGCGTACCGCATCTGGCCCCAGTTTTGTGTGAATGTTTCTGTTATCTTTCCATTTGCGTGTGTTTCTTGAAGAAGCAGGATGTCTACTTTGTGCCTATTAGCATATGTTAGTATTTTCCTTGCTTTGATGGGGTTCGCCAGGCCTCTGATGTTCCAGGACAAGAGTTTCAGGTCTAGATTCTTGTTCCTTCCAGCCATTTTAGTTGTGGGCACTGTTTTTTCATTTGATTAGAGCGACTCTTGAGGATATTGCGAGCTCTGTGCATGACAGTTTTTTAAGATAACTGAACTTTGAACTCCCCAACTCTTCTTTGGCAACAGGCCTGTCCCCTCCACCACCCCCCACCCTCACCATCCCACCAACTGGAAAGTGTATTCCCTTGTGTGAACCGCAACATTTGCTTCCGTGGGGAACACTGTTACGCTTGTTGTTTCTCAATTTTGGAGATAGCGTGAAGTGCCGCCTCCCCCGGCGCCGCAGCCTTTAAGAGTGTCGATTACTGTTCATTTTGACTTTTTACATTGGAAACATTGTGTTATCTTTTCGGAATACTCGCGTCTAGGTCTTGCGGAGCAGTCGTTAGGTATTCCCGGCCAAAGAGGGGATGTTTAATTCGACATACTTCATTGCCTCCTCTGGAGTCTCGAAAAAGTGGGACCTGCCTGCGTTCTGGAAGCAGAGTTTTGCTGGGAACATCATTGCATAGCCTATTTTCCTGTCTCGTAGCAGTTTTTTCACAGTGTCAAATGAGCGTCTGGCTGATTGTACCCAAGACGAGGAATCTGGGTATAAGTGGACTCGATTAGAATCGTATGACACTGGGGGCCTTTTCCCTTGCCAGTCTGAGGATGAGGTCTTGATCCCGTTAGTTGAGTAGATGGGCTATGATTGTCCTGGTGGGGGCCCCCGGCTTTGTGGGGGGGGACCAGTGTCCTGTGTGCCCTCTCCACTAGGAACTGACTGGAAAATTGGCCATCCGGGAACAGTGTGCGTATGATCTTCTCTAGAAATTGTTCCATAAGGACATTTAGTTTGGACTCTGCGATTCCCACTACAGGTATGTTATTTCGTCTTGATCGAGATTCTAGGTCCTCGCATTTTGCTTTAAGGGATTTTATGTCTTTGTGAATGTCCACTATGGCCTTGGTCTGTGAGGCGGATGCGTCTTCTAGGGTGCTTACCCTTTCTTCTGCCTCTGCTACTCTGGCTTTTACTGTCCGGATGTCTGAGCGTATTGACGCAATATTTTCTCCTATGTCGTCCAGTTTGTTGTGGATGGCCGCAAACCCCTTTTCCATTGCTGCCATATATGGGGCCATGTTCTGCGCGGGTGTTTCTGTCGCAGAGTTCTCTGGGGATTGTGTTTGAGTATTTTCTGGTTCTGAGTTGGGAACCCCTGCAAATGCATCCATTGAGCCTTTCTTTTTGTTTTTGGCGCCCCCTGTCATTTTGTGTTTCTGTGCAATGGGCGTATTAGATTTGCGCTTTGTTGGTAGTTTGAGTGCGATGGTGTGTTCTTCCCAGATCCTGGTAGGGTTTATTGGGGTGGGCTGTGTAGAGCTTCTTTGGGTCCTGATGATGGTAGCTATATTCAGGACGTGGTGTCTGTGGACTTTGCGTTTTTTAGGTGCACTGCTGGGCTGCTTCCAGTTGCCTGCCCATACTATTTGCCGCCTGTATTTGTTGTTCCCTGTGCTGGCTTGCTATACGTTCCGTTGCATGTGCTCCCCGTACATAGTGTCATAGGGTGGGGTGCCCCTGGGTTTCACCAGTTCCCTCTCCGCGTGGCCTCCCCAACTGTTATTGGCAGTCTCTATCCGGAGGATTTGTGGCTCGTAGGAGCCCAGCAGAGAAAGTGGGCCAAGGTAAAGGTGGGTGGACTGCTCCCGGTAGGTCTGGGAGTACTTGTTTGGGCAGGGAGCACTGCACATACTTTATGTCCGTTGTGGGTATGACCAGGCTGGAGCCAGTGACTTCCGCGGAGTTCCGGCTGGATTGTGTGCATTGTCAGGGAGCGGGCTGTCGTGTGCGCAAACTACGTTGCGTGTGGCCCACTTCCATGGTGCCCGCTGAAACCCGATGTTTGTTTCTGCAGGTCTCGGGTTGTGGTTGCTTCCTGCTGGTGTGTGTGTGCCTCACCGCCAGGCACGGCCCCAGGGGTTCTGTCCGGGTCGTCCTTCCCCTCTGTTTTGCCCGCGTTGGCTGGGAGCGGGCTGCCGTTCGCGCGCCCCTCTTTCCTTATAACTGCTGACCACCGGGGCTCTGTGCTGCAGTCTTTGGAGGCCCAGCTTCCTCCTGCTTGAGTGTGCGGGCTGTGCCGATGGGACCGGGGACCGCTGTGTGTCTGGCTCTGTAAGGAGCCAATTTCCGGCAGTTGTTATAATGGACCACCTGAGTCTGTTGGCGCGCTTTTCACCCTGCTGCCGGGTCGGAGACCGTTTCTCCCTGTTCCGAGTCTCTCTTTAGCCTGATATTTGGGCAGGTCGTTCCCGAGGGATTCCGCTCTCGTTTCCAATTATGCCTGTCAATGGAATTAATGTTATTTCTTACCAGCCGTGTAAAAGCATTTATGGGCGAAACTTGTGTAGGCACAGGCACAAGGTTAGATGACACAAACCTTAAATCAATTAAAATTGAATACTAAAATATGTTTTGTTAAATTCTTATGTTTGTGATAAACTACATTAAATAACATATACCTTAAGTAACGTGAGAACAAAACCAGCCAAGCACAGGCAGCATGTGTATGGAGTTACTATATAATTTTTTTTTTACATATATAAAAGCAGGGCTAAGCTCTAGGAAGTAAGGTTCTAGCCTATTCTTACGCCACCATAACTTGTAATGTTAAGCATTATTAAAATGAATAAATGTCCACCCACTAGGAAAGGTGTATGTTTTTGATTTGCTTAAGCATTACAGCTGGAATTGTATTGACATTGTTCATAGAAAGATAGAATAGGGCAGAAAGCATTCATTTTGTGAATGTGATTTATTTGGCTTGTTTTGGCAACAGTGCCTCAGGTGTATTCCCTTGTATTAAGAGTGGGGGACACTTGCTAATTGTTTTGTGGTCTAATTAAAATAAAATAAATATGTTTTCACAGCACAGTGTATTTCTTGTCCCAGAAGGTAGAGGGAGATTGTGGTCTGCCAGACAATTAAAAGGGGGTTACCCATGTCAGTATGAAGGATCTGAAATAATGAATTGTGCAAGTCTACTTTGGGGATGGGCTGTTAAAAACTTTTGAATGAGTGCTTGTGCAATTAAAATTGTTATTAAAAAACTGTGGACTCAAAGCCGATTTATAGCCACTTAAGGCCATTCATTGTTTACACTTCAAACACTCTTTAATGCAGATTTATGCACAACGTATGAGAAGGTATTTTGTTGTGATGAATTATATGGTCTAAAGCCACAGTCTCAAAAGATGCAGGCTCTGCTATAATAAGGAATCGAAGCAGATGAGGAAAAATGTAATTGTTTTGATTGTAGATTGATTTGCATATTGTTAGGCGATCCTCAGCACATCAGGCCTCCCCACATCAGAACACTGCTCACATTCCCCAAACATCTCCACCCCAGCTTCGAGGCTCAAGGGATTCGGTGAACCCACAGAACCGAAAACACCGTACCTTCTTTGGTGTACGGGCTCGTTTACAACCTTTCCTGCATTGGCAACTGCCTTGGAGGATGTATCGCAGAAGGGACGGCGTTACGTCATCACGTCGGTCACGTGATACAGTGTGGCGTTCCTCACGTGATCTTGGTGGACGTCACATGGCCCAGAGACGTCACATGACCCAGGGGCACACAGTATAAAGATCTGAGAGGCAGGACGATCATTGCTTCTCAGCTGGCTTCGGACCCTCTTTGGCGTTTATACCTGCTCCTTGCTACCTCGACCACGGAACTCTATCTTGGACTCTCTTGGACACCCTTTGTACCTTTGCCTGGAACTGTTTACCTGTTGCCGGATATTTGGACTGCACAACGACTTGTCTTTGGATCATCCCTGAATACCTTGCTGTACTTCTACGCCCAAGTCAAGCCCTATCTTACAGGTGGCCCACCTGGATCCACGCTTACCTGCGGTTCTACCACTCCAGGGACCGCTGTATCTTGTTGAGCCTCGAACCTCCCTACTAGGTTTCCTGGGTCTCCCTTACACCAGATAGGTAAGACACTTTAGATTCTTTTGTTTACCTGCCTGTATTGTGATTGCCTGGTGCTTAACCTCATTCCTTCTTGACAGCAGCATCGGTGTTCCAGAGGCTCCGTGGATCTGGGAAGACATCTCTCACCTGTGGCCTCAAGGGTCGCACAGCGGGTTTCTATATTGTTCCCCTGTGCGTCACTTGGGGACGGAGGTCTCATCGGTCTACACGACACTCAAGTCAGAACACATATCTGTTAGCCAATTTTGAAATTGGTGCTTTACATGCATTGACATTGGTATTTGTATTAGATGACTGTAAGAACTAGAGAGAGGACATTAAGGAACACTGTTTAAATAGCTAATCCATAATCAAATATTTTTACTTAGGGAATAGGCAGCAGCAAAGATGCAATGAAAGACAGAGAAGCAAATGTGGAAATAGATGAGTGGGAAGAAAAAGGGCTATTAGATCAACACTAAAGAAACTATATTTGCCTATTACAAAGAGAGATGAAGTAGAAATGTTGGCAAATCTTTCACAGAATTATTTATTTACAGTGAGCTGCTAAATAACAGAGTAGCATATGGAAATTACAACATTAAACATATCAAGATTCTGCCCAAAAAACTTCAGTACAGTTGATAAATATGCCGTAAATTAATACTCAGAAATTACAGGAAATTAAAGGATTGTGAGATGAAAAAGAAGCTGATCAGATATCCATTCAACACCAACAAGGCATCATAGAACAGTTGCAAAATTAAACCAAAACTCACCTAGAGGTGAGAAAACGTCTTGATGCAGAATTTGTGAGTCTCATTGATGATGATTATAATCAAGAGATATAGATACCGAACGTTTTACAAAGCAAACTATGTGTGCATACAACCTACACTGCTGACTTACTTCATAACATTGCAACCATGAAATTACACTTCAAATAAATCCAAGAAACAAATACAAAACTAACTGTTGACAAATTTGACTCACACGTTGTTTTTGATCAGCTGCAAAATTAATGAAGTTATTACAACAGCAAAGAACCCAAGTTGCTAAAATGAAAACTAGTTGTGCTTTTTTAAACTGCTACATCCTCCATTTTGTGCTGTGTTAGTTCTCTTAGGCAAAATCAAATCTAGGTGTGCTTTCTAAACTGCGGCATCCTCCATTTTGTGCTATATTATTGCTCTTTGGCGAAATCAAATCTAGGTGTGTTTTTAAACTGCTGCATCCTCCATTTTGCGCTGTGTTAGTTCTCTCAGGCAAAATCAAATCTAGGTGTGCTTTCTAAACTGCGGCATCCTCCATTTCTGCTATATTAGTGCTCTTTGGCAAAATCAAACCTAGGTGTGCTTTTAAACTGCTGCATCCTCCAATGTGTGCTGTATTAGTGCTCTTTGGCAAAATCAAATCTAGGTGTGCTTTTTAGACTGCTGTATCCTCCATCTTTGTGCTGTATTTGTGCCTTTTGGAGAAATTCGAACCTAGGAGTGTTTTTAAATCTGTTCACTGGACTGTCTGCCCTTGCACTCCTCATCCACTATGCCTCCTTGGCTGCTAAACCACTTGGTGAGTTCCGATGCACTGTGCAATTCCCTTTCCCATCCCTCTCTCCCCGCTATTCCCATGGCACTCTCCATCTCTCCTATCTATTCCAACTTCTATTCTATCACTTATCCTTCTTCCCTCATGGATTCTGGAAGAGAAAAGCTGAAAGAAGCACTCCTGGACTCTAACCCAGGCCTTCGCATCGCTGTCACATACGTCAACTGCACTTCACTGTCCCCTCTTCTGATCTGTCGACCCCCCATCTGGTTTGCACTCTTTCTCCCTTTTCGCCCTCACCCATTAATGGTTTCACAAGGTGCGAAGTCCTCCTTGCCTACTCCTCATCCTCTCGGTGCATCATTAATGTCTGTAACATAGGCACTCTATCATGGCCCAAGGTTCTCAACCTTCTCTTCTCCTTCTCAACTGGCACCTGCCTTCTCTCATAAACGTGCTGCCTCCTGCTTCCTCTTCCCTCACTTCTCCACCACCACTGATGGGAGTACCACACCCCTGTACACCCACTTGGAAAAACTTGAAAGGTGGTAACCAGCTTCACTTAGCTACTGTGAATGCTCGCTCTGCTGTCAAACACTCCTCTGACACCTGAATCCTCCTCAAAGACCTTGATATGGACAACCTCGCTCTCACCAAGATGTGGTTCAATGCCAGCTCTGTCACTGTTCTTGACACTCTCCTTCCTGAGGGCTACAAAATCCTCTCCAAATTCAGACCCAACAGGACTGCAGGTGGAGTGGCCCTGATCTTCCCATAGTGGGTCCCTTCTTCCATCATTCCTACTCAATCCTACTCCTCCTTTGAATGCCTCGTCTGCTGGGTCGGGGTCTCCCGCACTTTCTCTCTCACCCTCGCCACTATCTACAGACCACTCCACCCTATCTTCCTCTTCCTCTCTGAATGGGCTGACCTCACCTCATCTTTTTCAACCTCCTCTCCCAAACTACTCCTCCTGGGTGACTTCAACATCCATCTTGACTCTCTTTAATCATCCACCACTCAGTTCCAGGTCATCTGTGACTCCCTCTGTCCTACTGTTCTTCCTTCCGACACGACTCACTCTGGTGGCCACAACCTTGATGCCCTCATCTCTGGTGACATCCCTATCTCTAATCCGGCCACCAGCTGTGGGATATTTTGACCCATGCCAATGTGCCCCACTGCACCACTTTACAAATGGGGAAAGAAACAGCCACAAACGGATGCGCTAACCCCTGTATGCGCAAAAATCTGAAAAACTGCGTGTGGGTCACAATCATAAAAGGCTGCACACCCCTGCCACACAATCAAAGTGGAGGTGAAAACAGAATTCTCACTGCAGGAGCATGCCAGTAGGCTCTGTTCCATTCACCGTGAAGCAAGGCCGCAGAATTGGGCTTTAAAATGCAGCTTTGCAACCTTCAAAGTGCTGTTTTGGCGCTAGATCCATTCATTTTCCAGTGAAGCATTGGATTTAAAAGGATTACAGATCATCCAGGTGGCTCAGAGGAGCCGGGCCTCATTGACTGACAGCAGTTAAGAAATGGATCTCATGAAAAAGGCAGCCCAGCAGCATTGTTTTCAGTTCCACAGGGAAAAATGTGGCAAAAAATGGCAAAATGTAACAATTTCAGCTGTGCAGAGAGAACTTCAAGCAAAGGCTGGATACATACATACAGACGGAAAACAAATCCCAGCACTCAAGGACAGAAATAATGCTGAATAAAATGTGTGTGCTGCAGAGGAAAATCTGATGTAAAAGACTCAGTTTAAATGTGCTTTTTCAGGAAGGAAGTGCAAAATCGCCTGTTTAAAAGCATGTTTTTGCTGAAAGGCCTAATTTTTTAAATGTCAAAATCCCCTATAAACTGTGTTCACTTATATGTTTTAATGAAAGATGTAGGTAACTTAAAGTGAAAACCCAGTCTTGAGTTAATTAAAATATTCATTCTGGGCTGACAGCTTCAGCCTGGGAATGGTGGACACCTCGCCACTGACAGGAAAGGACTAATTGCTGCTGGAAGGTTTTCACATACTCAGAACAAAGAACTCATTAGACATTTTTCTGTGGCCCAGCCTAAGACATTGGCAGGCTGAACACTCATCTCTACAGGGGAGGGACCAGAAGCTTCCCTCTCAAGGAAGAGGACACCCCACCCTGATCAAAGGAATTTCACAGCTGTTGACAGTGAAAGAAAAGTAAAAAAAAACTGCAAAAGGACTTTTGGTGTTTAGATGCCTATTTGTAATTAAGCTTTAAAAACCTTTAACTTTGCCATATGAAGGAGGACAAATCTAGAAATTGGTCGTTTAAATCTAATTTTATGCTCTTTCTGTGAAGACGTGATTGAACCCTGCACTACATAAGGACACAAGTTACACAAAAAGAATAATTGTGCCAAGACTATTGATGCTGCAAATATAATATTGTATACCCGTGTTCTAGCAGTGATTGCACAGATATGTACTGAATTAGGAATTGTTAGGCCAAACCTTTATGATTAAAATTGACAAAATTCCACAGAACGACAAAGCCAGCTCTCACTGATATGGGAATTGGACGTAAGGGTAACACACAAAATATGTTATGTATGTGTTCGATTTTATTAGAGGGCATAATTATAGAAATGTGTATCTATGGGAAAGTTAAATGGTGGTCCAAATAATTGTGGCAGTTCCCAAGTCACATCATAAAATATTACAGCTCTTTCTGTCTTCCAACCAGAAAAAGGCAAGTGCCTGTGACCTATCCCAGCCTTGGGGGGGTGGATTGTAATTCTGCCCCTACCATAAACTTAGTGATGTCACTTGGCATGATAAATAGGGGAACTTCACCACACACAGACACACTGATTCCTGACTACATCCTGATTTCTGGGTGACGCTCTGGTCCTGACTTCTTCATCCTGTTCCAGAATTCTTCATCTTGTCCTGTTCAAGACTACTTTGCAAAACCAAGGCCCAGCATTTGCTGAACTCTTTTCAGCTAGGCACAAATTCCGAAGCCATCCCAAAAAACTTCAGGGAAATATTTCTGAACCAGTCTGGCTTGCTACCATTCATGCTTGCCTGCTGAAACTCCCCATCCCGCTAATCTACAGTGTCCAGTGACCAGAAGGGCCAATCCAATCCAATCCAATCTGAGGTGTCAGTCCAATTGACCAGAACCGCCCAGCTGACAAACCCGCCAGAAGTGCCTTGCTGTCTGTAGACCCGATCCGTGATGACCAGAACCCTGACGGTACAATCTTAATTTAAAGAGGACTGTAAGTATAAACAGGAATCATAGTAACCCATAGTATATTTGCCTTGTCCTACCCCAATCTCCACCCATCCTCTCTTTAACTTAAGAACTTGTAATAGAGATAATTCCTTTAAAATCCTTTTGTCTTGTGAAATCCCAAACCCTTAAAATCATCCCACGAGTAATCCGACTGAGTCCTCCAAGGCGGACATGGAGGTGCTGGGGTTGGTCTCCGCGGACCACTGAGGAGCTCTGTGTGTTTCAAACTGGTAACCAGCCTGAATACCCTAGTTTAGAGCATAAATGTCATTGTAAAAACTGATTTCTGTTTTCATTTTCGCGCCTTTATTTTCAAAAACACCTCTCATTCAAATGTGCATAACTTCTTCAATTGCAAAACAGTGTATTTGACCCATTTTTATTACAAATCGCATAGTGAAAATTAGGCAGGAATTTGCATTTTTGCAAAGGTTTTACAGGTGTCTTTTCCCATTAAAAGTATTTCTCCCATTCTGATTCTAAGTGTGTATTGTTTTTTTTAATAACATATTTTATTATTTTATAGGTACAAACAAAACAAAAGACACTAATACTTAATTACCACATTCAAACACACAGGTATACACCCATTCTTGGTGATTGGCTCTCTCACATATAATGTAAAGATGTTACGCATAATAAGTCTGTGGGCTCCTATCAGCCGCCCGGATCAATTAGATTTCAGCAGTTCATCAGGCTTCCCGCTCATTTCTTAGTGTCTTCAGTTGTCCTCCCATCTTTGCCATATCTTACTCGCTTTCTCTGGGCACCCCCTGGTGGTATACACTCTTGTTTCCATTGGCACACACGTCTACATCTGTTACCCATTTCTCGTATTGTGGGGGTGAGGACGAGCTCCACAGTTGGGCTAGATTCCTTTTTACAAGGCCTGTGGATGTTGCGAGCATGAGTTTTTCAAATCGGGATATCTCTATATCTGCATCTATCCCCAATATTAGGAGTTTGAGGTCCATTGGCATCACTCGGCCAATTGCTGCTGAGAGCCTATCGCAGCATTTCTGCCAAAAGTCTTGGATTTGAGGGCATTCCCATAGGGTGTGGAAAGAATATCCTATGCAAGATTTTTAGTTGGATCAGCCTGATTCTAGCCGAGATTGCGGTCTCTTGGGGGTACATGAGGGCTGTGGTCCAGTCCTCTGGTTGTATTGGCCCACATCCCTTTCCCATTTCTCTTTAAGATCTGTGAGTTCTGTTGTAGCGAATGAGGTAATTGCATTATACATTGTAGATGTTATTTTGTTGTCAATTCTCTCCATCACTATGTTCCTCTCAATCAGGGTGCAATCTGGTACGTTAGGGAAGTCTATCTCACTTGTGGTGAGTGCGTGCCTCATCTGCCTGTAGTGAAAGTGTTCTGTGGCGGGCAGGTTGTATTCGTCACTTAGGGCTTGAAATGTTACTATTTCTCCATCCCGTATCATGTCTTCTAGTCTTTCTATCCCAGCTGCTTCCCAGGCTGCCAATTTGGGGAGTTCACTAAGTTCTGGTAGGTGCCTGTTACACCACATAGGTTGTTTCAGTGTGACCTTCCCTTCCCATCCTAGGTGTCTGTGTGCATCTATCCAGATCTGTGTTCTTTGACCAGTTGTTGTGTTTGGGAATGGGCGTGTTTTCTTTTGATAGAGACTTTCTATTGGAGTAATCCCCTGCCCTACCTGGGTGTCTGCTCTGACGTGCGGTAGTGCTGGATCGTTGTGTAGGATATCGTTTACTACTGACATTTGGGATGCCCAATAGTATGTTTGTAGATGGGGAAGTCCAATGCCTCCCTCCCGTAGGGAGCGCTGTAGGGTTTTCAGTGCGATTCGAGGGTGCCATCCCCCCCACAACAGTTTCCTAAGTGTCTCATCTAATTTGCAGAATTCTATTTTTGGTGTATACAGTGGTGCATTCTGCAGGATGTATAGAAACCGGGGTAGGGCCAGCATCTTGAACAGGGCAGCCCTCTGCAGCAAGGTGAGCGGAAGGGACATCTAGTGCTTCACATCGTTCACAAATCTATCTCTAATTGGATACAGGTTTTTTGCTGCGTATTGTGTGAGATCAGTCGTGATCTGTATCCCGAGATACGGGAATTGCTCTTTTTCGATTTTATACAGGCAATTATCTAGAGTTGCTATGTCAAGGCCCTTGATCGGGAATAACAAGGATTTATTGTAATTAACCCTTAGCCCGCTAACGGTCCCATAGCTGTTTAATATATTTGTGACGATGGGACATGAGACTACTGGATCACTTAGGTTGATCAGTAGATCGTCAGCATTCAGGGACACTCTCTCCTCCCAGTCCTTCGCCCAGTGAAACCCCCTCCAAGACTGTGACTCTCTCAGCATTATCACTAGTGGTTTAATTGCTAGTGCGAATAGCACTTTAGAGAGGGGACAACCCTGTCTTGTTCCTTTACCCAACTTAATGCTGCGTGAGGACCAGCCGTTTACCCTGATTTCTGCTGTCGGGGCATTATATAGGAGTTTGACCCAGCTTGTGAAATGGTCACTGAATCCCATTTTACCCATTATGAGCCATAGGGCCTCCCAGTGGACCGAGTCAAAGGCTTTCTCAAAGTCAATAGTGAGGAGTGCCAGTGGGTCTTGTAGGGATGGTGCCCTTTCAATGGCAGCGTGGAGTCTTGAATGTTCATTTGTGTGGATCTCTGTGGCATGAAGCCGCATTGGTCTGGGTGAACGAGAGAGTTTATCACTGTCTGTAATCTGTTGGCCAGTATTTTCGCCAGTACTTTGGCCTCTGTGTTTATGAGAGAGATCGGCCGGTAGGGGCTGCATGCATCTGGTGGTTTGCCTTCCTTTTGTATCACCACTATACTGGCCTTTCTCAGTTCTGGAGGAAGAATTCCTTTCTCTTTTGAGTGCAGGAACATTTTTAGCATGTGAGGCGCTATTTCTCCGGTGCCAATTTTCTTCCATGTTTCCACCGGGAAGCCGTTGGGTCCCGGGGTTTTCCTGTTTTGGAGCTGAGAGATGGCTGCTGTCAGTTTTTCCTCTGTTATTTCTGCTTCCAGGTTTATTCTCTGTGTATCATTCAGTGATGGGATGTTTAGCGTATCCAGGATACTAGGATCCGTTGGGGACGTTGGAGGAGCATATAGCACCTCATAATATGTTATGAAGGCCTCCACGATGCCTCAGTCAGTTGAGGTCCAATCTGTATTTGTGATGCTTATGCGCCGCACTTGAAGGTGACCCTCCTCTCTCCTCTACAACCATGCTAGCATCTTGCTAGCCTTATCTCCTGTCTCGTATAACCTAGCACACATTGTTCTGTGCGCCTGCTTCGCACAGGTCAGTTTGACGTCATGCAGTTTCTTTTGCGCCACTAGTAGGGATGTGTTGTCTTCAGCTGCTCCAGTGCTTATGTATTTTGCCTCGGCGCATTTCATCTCTGCTTCTGCGTCTTCGACTTCTTGCCTATGTGCTTTTTTATATGCAGCTCTCCGGCTCAGTACTTCACCTCTCAAAGTTGCCTAATATGCTTCCCATATTATCCCTACATCACTAATTGAGTCTTGATTTAATTCGAAGTATGTTGCAGTCGCTTCCTGGATCTTCTCTGTCAGTTCTGGGAATCCTAGGTAGTATGCGTTCAACCGCCAGTTCGGCGGGGGCTGGGGTCTTTCTGTCTCAAGCAGCATCGTGAGTCGGGAGTGGTCTGATATCCCTCAGAGGTGTAAAGTTGCATCCATTACCTTGTGTATGTTTTCACCGGGGAGAAAGAAGTAGTCTAATCTAGACAGTGATGCGTGTGCGCCTGAGTGGAATGAGTATTGTCTCGGCTGGGTGAAGATCCCTCCATGCATCCTTCAGGCCCAATGCTGTCGTAAAGGTAGCGAGTTTGGTTGCTAATGCTGGATTTCTTCCCCTTATATGTGTGCGATCCTCATTAACATTTATCACCTCGTTGAAGTCTCCACCCATTACCAGAGTATCTGCTGAGTTGTTGACTATGATCGGTGTAATGTCTTCTATTAAGGCCGTCATGAGTGCCGGGGGCGAGTAGACCGCCAGTATGGCGATGGTTTGGTTCCACAGTGTGCCTTGTATGAAAGCAAATCTGCCTCCAGGGTCTTGGGTTACATTAGATATGTCGATCAGGGTTCTTTTGTTTATCAATATTAGCACCCCCCTCGAGCCCATGGAGAAGCCTGCATGGATTGCCGTCCGATATTTGGTTCTCTTGAAGAATTGGTAGTTTGTGCCTGCTAGGTGCGTTTCGGTAAGTAGCACTATATCTGGATTGTGTCAGTTTATATACTGTATTACTAGTCTTCTCTTCATGCTGTTTCCCAGGCCGTTCACATTCCATGTCATGAAGGTGAGTTTCTTAGTATTAGTTCCAGTCAAGTTCATTGATCTTTGGGTGCGGTTCTATGTGCGGGTGGCCATCGCTTCCGTGGGAGGTCATTTTTTCCTTTCAATTTTATTTGAGATGCCTTGTCTTTTATATATTCGGTGATTGTTCGAGCCGTATTGGTCCGGGAGCCAACTGGATACCTGTATAACACCCAACTCCCCCTCCCCATACTCCATCCCCAACTGAAGCATCTGTCGCCCATTGAACAAAACGTTTAACCAATCAAACTAATGATAAGTGCTTCTTGTCCCTTTGGTATCAGGAACACCGCAGTATGCACTGGGTGCTGTGGGGGGTTGTTTTGTGGTAAGCCATGGGCTGCCAGCATTCATTTTCCGGCTGATATATGTCTCAGGCGGTTTTCACTTGCTCCTGCACCATGAGTAAATTTCTTTATTTATCCACTTTTGTGTTTATTTGTTTCCTCTCTGTGGTATTGCTTCAATCTCTTGGCGTGGTGGCTCTTCTGACCAGTCCATTTGGTTGCGGCCTGTTTCTTTGTGCTTCTTGCCGTTTCCATGGGCCCCAGTCTCCCCTCAGGTTTCTCTCTGCCGAAGCCCATGCTTCTTAGGGGCCGTGAAGTGTATCGTTGTGCCATTATGGTATATTTTCAGCTGTGCTGGGAACAGTAGACCATATTTCACATTCAGTGCCTGGAGGCGCTTCTTGAGAGGGTCAAAGGATTGTCTCATTTTCTGCACTTCTCTGGTGAAGTCTGGGAAGAAGCCTATCCTGGAGCCGTTATATGTTATCGCTCCCTTTGTCCTGGCCACCGCATCCCAATCTCTATAATTAAGGATCCTTGCTATCACTGTTCGCAGTTGTCCTCCAGGTAGCGGCTTGCCAGTTGGGACCCGATGTGCCCGTTCTACTGAGAAAAATTTCGATAAGGTTTTGGGAGCAAATAAGTCGGCAAGCCATTGCTCCAAGAAAAGTTCCATGCTTGCCCCCTCAGCCTTTTCGGGCAAGCCAAGAATTTGGATGTTATTTCTTCTTGACCTGGCCCCTCCCTCTTCCACCCTGTCCTCCAGTACCTTGATGCGTTCCAGTACTCTGTTCATTTGTTGGCCCATGCTTCTCAGTTCGTCTTCTGCAACAGATATACGGGTCTCAGCCTCTCCGGTACGGGACGAGAGCTTCTGGAGATCATGGTGCAGCAGGGAGATCTCTGTGCTAATACCGTCCATTTTGACTTCCCTGGAGGTTCGCGAGTTGGAGATGGCGTTCATCACGTCTCTTAGGGATACATTTTCGTCGGGATTTTGTGTGTCATCAGACCTGTTTGGTTCCATTGGCGGAGCCAGGGTGGAAGTTGTATATTGTTCCATTGTGCTTTGGTTGGCTACTTTCTTAGCCTTTTCCTTGCCCATTACAGCAATTATATGTTGGCCCGTTGCTGTTTGGTAGAGTGCAGGGTTTAATGTCAGGGCTCCGAGTGTGAGGGTAGTTCATCTGTGCTGCTTGTGTTTGTGGAGAGATTGGTATCCCAGTCGTGTTGTCCGTCTGTGTAACTGCTTTCTTGTCTATGTGGGGTTCTCCCCTTGTTGTACTCCGCTAGTCTTTTTTGGTGCAGTACGTGCCGATTGGGTACCTCCGTCTGTTGGGATGATAACAGGATCTCACTGTCCTCTCCTTCTTGCTTGTAGGGATTGCTTCAATCCTTGATCTGATTGTGAGTGTTGATTGGAGGCATCTCATCCAATTGTCAGGGTTGGATGGAAGCTATTTATTTTCTTGTCTCTCTAGCTGTAGGGCGTGTTTGTCCCACTTTGCACTTCTTGTGTCTCAGTTTTAGTTCATCCGCCCAGCCTACCACTTGCCCCCCTGGCGATTCGTATTGGAGTGCTTTATAGAGGTTGCCTGTTGGTTGCAATCTGTCTAGTTATGGGCTTTCCCTTATTCTCTCTCTCCACTGCGACAGTTCTTGTTTGGCTGATATTTTAGCCCGTGTATTAGGCCAGCATAGTCAGTGAGGCAGGCAGGGGGGTTCTTCTTTCCCTGTTTGCGATTCTATCCCCCGGATTCGGTGTCTGGTGCTCGTTCCCTGCCTCCCTCTCTCCTTACCGCTTTTTAATGCACCGTCGGGTGCTCCCCCGCTGCAGTAGTCTGTTGATTGTCAGCGGGTGGTCGACTATATACGGAGCGCCCGCGAATGCTTGTTTTTGTCTGAAGCAGGGGCTGCGAGGTCATAGCCCAGCCCACTTTCAGGGGCATCTCCGCTCTCTTGGAGTTGCTCCGTTGTTGCTCCTCGGGTGCAGAGCGGGGAAACCAGTGTGCGCACGCCTGCCTTCGTCTCAAAGTTGTTCAGTCCCTGGTCGGGGCACCAGCGCTTCTCCCTCGCTCCGTCTGCCTCAGGAATGTCAGGATGTGGGGAGGTTCCTCCTCTTGGCGCCCAATGGCCGTTCCAGCGGAGACGAAGTGCAGCGCCGCGGAAGGGTTAGTGTGTCACCTTCTATGCCGGCCTCCGAAGTGTTTGTCTCACTTCATCTCCGCCTGCTTTAGAGAATGCTAGTCTGCGCGGCAGTTCTTCTTTCTTGGCGCCCGGTGGCCATCTTAGGTTCGTTTCGATCTCTATATTTTCTCCAGCGGATTTCTCCAGTTCTCGCTACCGGTTCACCTCCCAACTCCAGCAATCTGTAGTAGCAGATTTATGCTCTTGGCTGATGTTGTTTTACGCTTGCCTGCTCGTAGTTTTCTTCAGGATTTTGCAGGATTCTGCTGGCGGCCCGCGAGCACAGAGAGATCACGTCTCCATGCTGAGCCCGCTGGCCACGCCCCCACTAAGTGTGTATTGTTGCTCATATTGTAGTTTATGTTTAGTAGGACCTGTTTAGGGTTGCTCTCATAGGAATGTATATCAATTTAAGGATTTTTGCATACTTTTCATTGTTTTTCTAAGCCATTTTCAACTGTCATTTTAAAAGTGTAAAAGTTCCAAAACGCTTTTCTCTCTTGTTTGGGGAGGGAAGATTATATTCAAACACTGTATACTGTTCTGCATTCCTGAATACCTGCTGCTTACTTACATCTGTGTAGAAATGTTCATTTGTGAATTAAGAACTTTGCAGGGGGAAACCTTAAATTAAACGCTATCTTTTAACAAACCAAAACTATTATTTTTCCTGTGTTTTCTATTCTATATTTCTATAAGTGAATCCAATTGCCTTACTTACTTTCTGAATTGTTTTGTCACCACATTGGTGATTTCTGCCCCATATATTAATTTGTGTTGATTTGAATTTAAATAAATAAATACATATTTACCTTTATCTACCAGCCTGATTCCTGATCTAATGTGACCTGGGGGCTATTTTGAGAAGAGTGTGATATAAGTGGTATATCACTCAGAATATTGAACGTATAGACACAATAAATAAGTATTTCATCTGTGCATTACATGCTAGGCGAGACCCGGGTGTATTGCCTGATTGAAATCCTTAACACACCCCCTCTCTTGGTCTGACCACTCTCTCTTTTCCTCCTATCTGGTGCCTCTTGGCCCTCTATCAGAGCCACACCATGCACTGTCAGCCTCTTTCACTGTCATTCGTCCGATGAAGCGAGTGTCATATGCTGCTTTTGCCTCCACCTTTATCCCCCCTCTGACTCTGTCTTTGCTAACCTATATCTTGCCATCTCCAACACTCTTGACATCCTTGCCATGTGGATCTGCCTAAAACCTGCTAACAAGAACAACAGTTGTTATGTCTCCAATCTTGCATACCTGAAATGCAATTGCAGAATTTCTGTCTGCTACAAAGGCAATAACGCCTCTCTATTTGCTCCAAAAAGCGGACCCACACCCAAGCTTGCATCACTGGAGCCTCTAACAACACGGCCAAACTCAAAAGCTGCAATGAACATGCCAATCCTCTTGCTGTCTCCACCACTCTCCCTCCTTCACAGGCCCTCTGCACTACCTTTGCCTCACACTTCACTTCCAAAGCCCAGGACATCCTAACCTCACTCTCCTCCACCCCATCTGCTCTCCCATTTCAACTCCCCTGGCTCCCTTTGCCCCACTTCTCTCACCCCCCTCTCTCTCCTCCCTCCTGCCCATATCACCAGACGAGGTCGCTAAAGTGGTCTGCTTGATGAAGGCCTCCTCCAAACAGGTTCTGCCCTGCTCCTCCAAAACCATGAAGGACAACATCTCCTCTCTCATCCCAGCCCTTGCTGACCTCTGTAAGTAATCCTTCCCCACTGGATCCTTCCCTCTATCCCTCAAGCACTCCTTTTTGCACCCTACATTAAAAAGCGGTCTGCTGACCCATCCTGCCCAGCTAACTAATGCCCTATCTCTATTACCCCCTTCCTGGGTAAACTCTTGGAAAGGTTGGCCCTCCCCCAACTGACCCTCCACACTGATCTTGTTGGGTGTCTTCATTACCATGCATCTGGATTCTGGGCATCCAGAGGCGCGGAAACTGCTATCCTGAACACCCGTGAAACCATGCTCGCAAATCTCGACTCCATCTCTCCTGCTGTTCTCATTCTCCTCAATCTCTAATCCACCTTTGACACGGTCAATCATTCCATCCTCATAAAATGACTCTGTGTCACCTCTGCATCACTGACCAGACACTGGACCGGATGGCGTCTTTCTTCACTAACCACCCTTCCCAGCTGTAATTGGGCCCTTTCTCCTCCTCCACCACCTTCTCTTCCTGTGGTGTCCTCCAGGGCTCTATCCTATCACCTTGGCTCATCAATATCTATCTGGCCTCTCTTGCTCATCTGATCTTCTCCTTCTATCCTCATTTCCAGTGTTATGCCAATGACACACAGCTTTCCTTCAAACTTCCCTCTACGTCTGCCTCTTCTTCCTCTCTCACCCCTGACTGTCTGTCCACCATTCAGGTATGGTATTCAGCAAACGATCTCTGTCTCAATGCCAGTAAGACGGAGATCCTCCTTGGGACACCTCTGCGCTCTTTTCCTCCTACCCATTGGCCACCCTCTTTGGGCCCTCTACCTGCAGCATCTTGGGAGGCCAAAAACCTTGGGGTCATCTTTGACTCTGCTCTTTCCTTCGCCCTTCATATAACGGACCTTACCAAAAAGTCCCACTTCAGCTCCACCTCCTAGGAGGCATTCCTCCTTTTCTCACCTTCCCCCAGAAGTCCAATGTCTCCAGAGCTTTGGTCCTTTCTAGGCTGGAGTACTGCAACAGCCTCTTACTCAATCTCCCTCTCTCCTCTCTTCGTCCCATCCAGCTAATCCAGAATAAGGCTGCAAGATTTATCCTTGGCCTCAAGCCCAGGGGCCGTATCTCTCCAGCCTTAAAATCTCTCCACTGGCTCCCGGTGGCTGCAAGGCTCAAAATCAAGACCCTCTGCATCATCCACAAGGCCTTCTGGGGTCTCGGACCATGCTATCACCAACTTCCCCTCCCTAAATACTCCCTTACTCAAGACCTGCTTTGCTCCTCTAATTGAAACTCTCTGACACACAAACGCTTCTCTAAGCAGAGAGTGGGGGGCAGCTCTCTCTCTGTAGCTGGCGCCTCCCCTTGGAACGGCCTCCTTGCCCCTCTCAGATGTGAACCAGACCTTCTCATGTTTCAGAAACTTCAAAACTCTGCTCTTCTCTCCCTCTTTCCCTTTCTTGCTAATCACCCCACTGCTGCTTTGACTGGTGGCCTGATCCTCATGAACCTCACAGGCTCTCAGGTCCTTCCTCCCGGTCATTACCAGCACCCTCGACCTGCTGAGTTGCTCTGCAGGCCCCTCCTTGGTGGCTCTCCATACCACCCTTCAGAGCTGCTGTACTAGCACTTAGCCTGAGGTGCTCCTCCTGACTCCCCTTAGCAATCCCGTCTCGCCCCCCCACCAGCTCTTGCCCACTTCTCTGCTCCCCCTTCAGTCCCCCTCCCCTGCACTTCTCCTCAATGCACTTGCATGTCCAAATGCCACAATGCCTAGCAGGACCACGACTGTATATATATTTGTGTTGCCTATTGTTTCTTGCCACTGTTATTATTTCCCCTATTTCCATTCCGATTTAGCCTTGTGGCGCTTTGAAACCCAATTCTGTTGTGGAAAGCGCCTTACAAATTATCAATAAAATAAATAAATAAATAAAATAAAGGGATGCTCTTGCTCAAAAATTCAAACAACTTAATTTACAATTGACAGATGTGTATGCACCGGGAGATCAAAACAGTGTGTCTGTACAAGAATGAACACTAGTCAGTGATGGAAATGTGGCGTTAAAAAAGAAACTAGGAAACATGTTGCTGACCTTACACAGGCAGTCTTGCAAAAATGGCAGCTAATCCAAGAAGTAACTAGCTGGTAGTCTAAAAATCAAGAAACACTAAATGAAGTACAGGTCCACCAGCATTATAAGGAATCCCCACAGAAGGAGCTGGAGGATAACATAGAAGTATTGCCCTCTAGGAATTGAGCACATGTGTGTAGTCAGACCAGTCTGCATAAAGAGAACAACTTGTTCTCGGTATGAGACAAATGATGAATGAAATGGGCGAGAAAGCTAAACTCAGAAAGTAAATTAAAGAAAGCGTGTTAATTCCAGAACATATGGTTAAGAATCTGAGCGAAAGAGGTACCATAGGCAGGGAAATCCCCTCCTTAATGTCAAAATCATGCTAGAGAATCTAGTATGCCAAGGTAAGCCAAAATACATCAGGTGTAATTGAATTAAAAGGTATGTGTTTCTCCCCTGCCCAAATATACTTAGACAGAAAGAATTAGGTGGTTTCCCTGTTGAAGGCAGAGGAATACTCAGCATTTAGGTGAGAGGGGGGGTGGCCTGCTTAGTAAGTCAGGAATGGATAGGAGGGTAATTAAAATATTACTAAGCAGAGAAGCAGTGACAAAACGTACCAGTTAAGGAGCAAGTGTTACAACACGATTCAACAAAGAGATTTTTTAGCTCACCTGACCTTGAGCGACAAGCAGGTATTCTGAAAACCTATTCCTACCTGAGAGACCAAGATGGAGCTTTGAGATTCCAAAGGAGGTTAGAATAAGCTAGATTTGAACAACAGAAAGAAATATATTATCCAACCCCTTAGAAAGGAATGGGGAATAATCACACACAACAGCAGAAGAGGAAAGAACAAAGAGTGGAACACCACTCATATGATGCAAGTGACGAGGGGCATCAATTAGCAGCTTTAATTCTGTTGGATCCAAGTTAGACAACAAAAGAAAAAGAAATCCAACTTCATGATTGTCAACACACCATCATACAAATGAAAGCTATAAAAAGTGTTGGGACTCCATAGGAAGCAAAATATCATGTTTGGGAATTACGTAAAGTGGATCTTTTCAGCGGAGTGCTCTATTTTCTTTGATAGTTTAGAATACCAGAACCACAGTAAATGGTACTCTTATAAAGCTGCAATCCTAAAATATGCATAGGAACCCCAAGCAAGCAACCTAGAGATTTCGCCCAGGTTATCAAGTGTGCATTTGCGCAGACTTCCAGGAATGTCGATAACGATAGTCAGGACGCGAAGGCCAAATTCGTTCATTCACAACCCAAACATGTGGTCACTCATTTACTCACTCAGAATGTAAAACTGATGGTGGCACCAACTGCCATTAAGGTAGCTTAGGTGAAGAGTACTTCTCCATCGGTCCTGGGGCAAGGGGGGGGGGGAAATAACTCCTCCTCTGTTGTTAAAGATGTAAACAGACAACGAAGGCCCTCTTCTCAAAACCAGCAAAAAAGATCTCCACGTGGCCTATAAAACTACTTAGACAGCGACTTACATAAATCCTTGATATATTCGTTCTAGGTCATTTATGGGTTGTATATATATACTCCCCCAAAGGGGAAGGGTACTCTGAACCCATTGTCAGATTCCCAAAGAAATCAAAATCAAAATTTCTCCCAGGAAAGGAATAGGCCCTTCCTAGAAACAATTACCAATGCAAGTCTCCTCCTACTTCTGGGTTCCAGGACAATTGGTCAGAGTACCAGGGTGAGAAGAGGCCTAACATCTTTTACAATAGCAACAATAGCAACTAACAGGACCCCCCTAACTGCTCCTCTGGACAAGACAGCTGCACGCATAGGGAGAAACAGAGGTATGAATCAAGACCTTCATGCAACCAAGAGGTCAAAGAAAAGGTCTCCCAAATGGAGCGACAGGTCAAACAGTTGATGGGGATGGATCAGAATTTGAGGGCTCAGTAGGCCCCCATAATACTAATGCTTCACAAAATACTACGCAGAATGAATCTGCTTGTCAAAGTGGACATTGACAGGAGGACAGCATTCAAAATGAAAACACACAAGGGGAAGGTGGAAGCGCTTAAGGTGGAAAAGGAAGGCCAAGCCGTAGAGGAAGCTTGTTTCATACCCCATAATTAGTTAGCTGAAGTACAGGTACAAACCGGCAGCAACCCTTTATTGTGCCTCATCAGGAGTTGGGCTGTAAATCGGCGGAATTACTGCCATGAGCAATTAGCATTGCCGCCCGGTCATGCAGCATTATTAGCACTGTATCACAATCTGGCGTGCACGCACCCCCCGACTCAGACGGTAACGCTATTTGCGCCTGGCAGTAAGTGTGCCAAAATAAGGGCTACAGCTGTAAAACCAGCGCTAATAGCGCTACCACCCCCAAACCAGGCGCTATTTGCACTGGTGGAAATTGCATCATCACCGGAAAGGGAAGCATCGCAGCTGCCATTTTGAAAAACACAATCCGGACCTGCAATTCATCCAAAATGGCTCAGGAGAGAACCCGAGGCAAGCTGGCCAAAAATCCTTTATGGAAGCCAAAGTTTAGTGAGGGAGAATTGGTGGCCCTCCCTGATGTGGTGGTGGCACACAGTGAGGAACTGTACGGCAGCTGGCACAGGAAGACATCGGTCAAACGCAGAGGAGCCATCTGGCACACCATCAGCCAGAAGGTGACAGTGGTGTCCAGCGTTCCACGTGATGGCGAGGACTGCAGGAAGCGCTGGAATGATCTCAGGCTCAGGGTGAGAGAACTCCTGTCCCAACACTGCCAGGAGTCCCTTGCAACTGGAGGTGGGACTGTGGAACCACTTGCCCTGACACCCTGGGAGGAGAAGTGCAGTACAATCCAGGACATGGAGGCCATTGAGGGAGTTGGAGTTGCAGAGGTGGGTGCCAGCAGCCAGGAGGCAGGAGGTAAGTCAACCATCGCAACCCCCCAGCACAAGTCCATGCACCAATGTCAGTCTGGCACAAGATGCCCCAGTGGACAGGGATACATAGCATCAGACCCAGCAGCTGGGCAGGCCAATCAGGGCAAAGTGATGGGGTGCCACGTGACCCCCCCCTCCACAGCATCCATGGAGCAGGGCAACATGGGCACCCCTGAGTTTCACAGCAGTGTCAAGGGGTGGCAAGTTACCAATCCAAGTGCCATGAACACCACACCCCTGCTGGTGCACCCTGTGGCAGAGGGAATGCAGTGGGCGAGTAACCACAACACTGTGCTGCAGTCACGCCAACATGTTGCAGGCCAATTTGGCCTGCCCCATATTGACATGGCAGACGACCCACATGGAAGTACATGTCTGTTACGCTCACCTGGTATCCACGGGGAAGCCACCCAACCAGCTGGTCGCTGATGCCCTTCCTGATGGTTCCCCTGTGGTCTCGGTGTCAAGGGAATTCTACCTGGAAAATGAAGACTATGTCAAGACTGGGCAACCAAGGTAAGCAGTTTAATCCCCCACCTCCTCATATTTTCAGCCCCTCCAGGTTCTCTTCTCACCTGGTTGTCGGAATCGGTGGGCTCTCCATCCTGCTCTCTGGGCAGGGGTGCGTGAGCTTTTGTGGGCGCTGGCGGTCCAGTTACTTCACTGACTGCGGAACTTGTAGTGTCTTTCAGGTCGGTCTTATTGCAATTAATGGCGTTGTATTTCTTGCATGCATTTTGTCTGTTCTAATGTCTCTTTTTATATCCTCTAGGGGCATGGAGTGTCCACTAGGAGAACGGGATGGGCTGGTTCTCACCGGGAGATGATGGCGCCCTATAGTGCTATGATGTGGTAAGGAGGCGCTTTGCGTAGCGCAGCAATGCCTTGTCCTCACTGACCTGTGTTTTTCCCTTTCCGTAGGTCGCGGAGAGTACCCAGCCCAGATGGGGTTTCCGGAGCAGTGCCGGTCGAGAAGTAACCAGCCAGGTAAGTCTTTAAGCGCTTTTATGGTTGGAATGTCTCTAGTACCTCCGCTAATAATGTCTTTCTCCTTTTCTCAGGTCCCTCGATCCGGGCGGCGAACTCCTCCAACACGGAAGCCCAGGAGCTGTGGGCAGAGATGGATGAAGATTGCAGGTAGGATTCTGCTGCTAACGATGTTTCTTTGTTTTTTCTGCAGGTCCGGAATTCGTCGGGTTCGCAAGAAGCTGGACACAGTGAGCGTCACGTTGCTAGAAGCAGAGTAACGCGGAGTGTGTGTTCTTGTTCGGGTGTGGTTTAAATAGCCACTGTAAAGTAGTCCAGGTAAAGTAGTCCCTAGGCCACCACACCCAAAGCACTAGACTGCATAGCTTGGTTCTAGGAACCCAGCTATGTGGATGCCTCCATGTTGGCTGAAAGCCTTAATAAAGTAGTCCCTTAAGCAGATGCCTCTCCCAACGGATGAGCCTGGCGCCAAAGGTGCCAGGACTGGCCCCAAGAGGGCTTGAAAAGTGGAAGTCTGGCCTTACTAAAGATCCGAGCCCTGATCCCACCTGGCTTGTGGGCTCGCCAGTGGGGGTCAGGGCTGAGGGTCGTGACAATGTCCCCCTAACCGACATGGGCACAGCCAGACAATCACAGTACCCCACAGTACAACACTGTTGGCTGCACAGCAGCGCCCGATAGAGCCATGGACGAAGCCACCACATCCATACCCACAAGGTATGTGCCACCCGGGGAGGGGTTGAAGGTCAATGAATGACCACATGCATGCATGACACACATCATCAGCCCGAGCATGGACACTCTGCCATGCCCAAACACATGCAATAGGCCACCTAGCCATGTGTCACACTAACATTGCCGCAACCATCACCACAATGCTGTGCACATATGCAATGTGCCCAGACCAACCATGCCCATCAGTCCAAATGTTTGGGGTCCCACTCTGTTCCATTGCAAATGTGTCTTGCATGCCAATGCACATGGTTGACCCATACCTGACGAAATATCCTATGTCCCCTGCAGGCACTCATGCATCAATGGAGGCATCGGAGGAGGACGAGGGGGCAGGGACATCTGGAAGTGGTGCCTTCAGGACCTCAAGGGCAGCCACCACCACCACCCCACAGAGGCGTACACAGTCTATGTGTCGGCACATGGACCTCTGCAAGACACCCCCGCCCAGCAAGTCCAAGGCCGCAGGTACCATCGCGAGCCCCACAGCAATGTCACAGGCCACGAGGAGCACCTCCCGGACCACTGTACCCACTCCCACAGCTGCAGTGTGCCGGCACCGATCCAGTGCAGTCACAGGGGGACAGCAGCCCAGTGTCACAGCATGCAGAAGGGGCACAAACCCCCGAGAGACCTCACCACTGCAGCATGACCCGACCCCAGAGCAGGACGTTCACACGCCATCCTACGGTACACCGGATTGCAGCCCAGAGCCATTCCACAGCCCCACTCCGATCCAGCACACATGACCCAGCAACACCATGCTCCAGTGGCTGGAAGAGATGGAGCGCAGGCAGCGCCAGATGGAACAGATCGGGCACATTCACTCTGCACAACTGCGGGCCATCCAGGATAGTATTCATGGGCCACCCGCAGGGTATTGCAGTAGATGGTATGCAGCAGGGCTGAGACGAGTGCAAACACGTCCGACCTGACGCTATATGAGCAACGTGTGCATGAACTGATGGAGGGTGTCTCTGCCCTTGCGAAGCCATCTGGCAGGGCAATGAACTGCAACGTGAGCAGAACCTTGTGGTGGCCATCTCTGTTCCATCCACCTCCACAACACCAATGAAGGGGTCACAACAGGGCACGGCGCAATGGCAATTGCAGCACCTTCTCCCCCCAAAATCACATGGGGCAGGCAAGGGGGGTCGGGGTGGTCCCAACTGTGAACAACACTGGGATACTGGCTGCTGTGGTGGCCTTGCTGGGGAGTTGGTGGTGGGAGGGCGCAGTGGGGAGGGGGAATAGTGTGCTGAGGAGTAGGTGGTGGTGGGGGGAGGAGGGATAGTGTGCTGGGAAGTTGGTGGTTGGAAGGGGTAGTGGTGGGAGGGGGAGGGGGATAGTGTGCTGGGGAGTTGGTGGTTGGAGGTGGTAGGGGGGATGGTCAGGGCACATAGTTAGAATAAAACAGTTGAACTACATCAACGTCTAATGACGAAGCACTGAATTTACTGCCATCTAAATAGAATATTGCCTTGACCGATCTGTTAGACTGTATAGCCCCACTTAGGGCGAAAACCGCCAGAGAATATACTAACAATCAAAAATGGCATTCACCGGCCATAATAACATGTAAACAGGAAAAACGGAGAGCAGAAAGGATATGGGAGAATAATCCTACTCCTGAAAATAAAGATTCCTGGAAAGTATAAGATAGGCTCTATAGAAGGGAAATCTGTGAGGCCAAACGTAATTATTATAACACCCAGATAAAGAATTCTAACAATAGCACAAAAAAACGTTTTGAAATATTCAAAGACTTGCAAAAACCTTAGGCCCAATTAAATTCCTTTGTTCCTACTAAAGAAGACTGCATTGCAGTCCAAAAAGCGTTTGCTGATGAAATATGGCTAGCTCAAAGCAAAATTGCAGAAAGTCATGCAACAATAAAGAGTAAAAATAAGGAATCCCAAAGGGAGAAACCTGTAAATATTACCAGATCTTTTTTTACGTTTCAGAAGGTAGATATATCTAGTATGATTCTTGCACTTAAGAATATGAGACCTACGTCGTGCCCTGGAGATGTCTTTCCTGTAAAGGTCATTCTGGACAAAGCTGAGATTTTTGCACCTTTCCTAGTGTGCTTTGTTAATGCATCTTTTGAACACAAGGAAGTTCATGACTGTTGTAAAAGGGTAGTGGTTACTCTGCTGCCAAAAAAACAGGTCAAGACTACAGAAATTATAACAACCTGAGACCTATTACGAACGTACCTTTCTTGCTCCAAATTATTGGTAAAATGGCAGCCATACAGTTGCAAGAATACCTGGAGTCTAACAAGATACTTCACCAAAAACAGTCGGGCTTTAGAGCCCATCATGGTACTGAAAGTGCTTTGATAGATCTCCAGACAGGAATGCTGGCTATCATGGACAAGAGTAAATCGGGGCTGCTGATGCTTTTGGACTTCTCAGTAGCCTTTGATTTGGTGAGCCATGATCTGTTATAAAAAGGCTTGTAGAAGTAGGGCACTGTTCAGAAGCTGTAATTAAAAGGTTAGACTGTTTCCTCAGGAATAGGATGTCTAACATCCGCTGGGGGGAAGAACGCTCAGAGCCAGAATGAATTGGCTGTGGAGTGCCGCAGGGGGCCTGCCTCTCGCCGGCCTTGCTAAATGTGTTTTGTCGCCTTCTGTGTGATCTAATGGACGAGCTGGGCTTCCGCTTTAGCAACTGCGCGGATGATACCCATGGAACTAACTGGGGATTACAGAAAAGGTTCAGTGGAGGTTTTCATCATCTATGAATCAATCAAGGCATGGATGACGGAGAATGGATTGTGTATTAATGGATTCAAGAATGAGTTTCTCATATTTCGGTCCACACAATCACGTGCAAAACTGAATAAAGAATATATCGGTCTCAAGATTGAACAACATCTGATCCGCACCTCCAAAGAAGTTAAAACATTAGGCATTATGCTTGAACCTTCCTTAAATTCAGAAGTTCACACCAGTAGTGTTGTGAATAAAGCACAATATCATTTAAGGCTGCTCTGGTTAATTAAACCATATCTTTCTCAGGCTATTTGCATAACCTTGACAAGAGCAGTTCTCATGCCAAAACTAGATTATTGTAATGCTATCTTGGCAGGAGCAAACAAGAGATGCATTCAAGGAATGCAGGTACTGCAAAAATATGCTTTCCGCTTCGTAAAAAGCATCCCTATAGGTGATCCAATCACTAAATACAGAAAAGACTTACATTGGTTGGCTATTGAGGAGAGGATTAGCATTAAAATCAGTATCATTACTCATAAGTGCCGATATGGCTCAGCCCCGGTATATCTCCGAGATAGTGTACAACTGCAGCAGGCTGCTAGGACTACAAGGTCCAGTGATACTATGCTCCTTCGCTGCCCCTGTATTAGACGAGTGAGGGATGGCGGTCGTTCCTTCCCAGTGCAAGCAGCTACAATATGGAATAAGCTGCCCATGGAGCTGAGGATGACCCCAGATTTACATCTATTCAGAAAATGTCTGAAAACAATTTAGTTTAAATAAATTGTATAAACCTTTCCTCCAGTTCTGTCTGCTTCCAGCAATCTTTTTGTGCCCTGATGCCTGTGGGCTCCGGCACATTATAAAAAGATAAATGATAAATTATAATGCGAGGACATTCCTGATTGTGTCATTGTGGATATTTTTTTTTACAGAAGTCACAGTCACACAGCAGTACATGGCTTGTGTCAGGGAAATGACTTAAAAGAAATTGTCAATCTGTGCCTGGTGAGCCAGTATCCCATCCCTCACGTCATCTCTGAAGTTGCCTGCTGTGGCCCCTGACTCAGGCACTTCGTCATCATCTTCTGGGGGTAGCATGTCCACGTCAGGGGGGAGTGGCACATTCCTCCTCATGCAGATGTTGTGTAGCATGGCACACACAAGCATTATTTTTCCTTCTTTCTCTGGTGCGTACATAAGGGCTCTGCATGTATGATCTAGGCAGCCCAAAAGTGCGCTCAATGCACACACGGGTCCTGCTGTGTGTATCATGCACAGGTGTCATTAGCCAAAGCAGCTGCAGGTATCTGGAGTCACCTGCATGGGGAGAGGCACAGACATTAGTCACTGTAAAACGTGTGGGGTGGACTTCCACAGCATCATGGCAATGGTCATCACGTGCATGCATATGGGGCTTCATCACATGCCTTGTGCCCGTACAATGTCTCTGCATGCTATGTCACTGGCATCATGCATTGTAGTGGCATCACCTGCACCCTGTTACGTTGCAGCAGATGTATTGTGATGTGTCTGTCAGTGACATGGGTACTTGGTGGCTGACTTGTGGCTGGTTACTGCTCTTGTGCATGTGGCTTGCTGGGTTGCCTATCGGCATTCCCTATGCTTGTGGGTTCGGTGGGTCAGTATTGTGGGGTGGGTGTACATGGGTACATGGGTGCAGCACTGACGGTGCTACTGTTGTGTGCTGCAATGTGGAACTGTGTCATTGCTTTTGAATATTCGTGATGCATTGTGGTACCTGTACTCATATGTGTGTAATTAATTGCTGATGTGTTCACCTGCATATCGTCCACGTGTGTTCAACATGTGCATGCTCCCTGGGCTGAACTCTGTCATTGGTGAGGGAGCTGGCCTGGTACTGGTTTTGCATTTACTTGTCATGCCATGCTTTGTGTCATTATTCACACCCACGCCCACAATTTGATCAGGCGCTTCAAAGTGCATAGGTGATGGCAGTTTTACTCACCCACTAAATAGGTCAGTTGTCCTCTGTGCCGCTCCATGTATACTGCCAATGTGCTGTTCCGTAAGATCATGGAGTCGTGGGTGGAACCTGGGTAGTGGCTACAGCAGTGGGAGATGATGAGGTTGGGGTCACAGGTCACCTGCACATTGAGTGAGTGGTAGTGCTTGTGATTAGGGTACACTGCTTCGTGGGCCTGGGGGGGCGACCAACGCAACATGGGTGCAGTCCAGAGCTTCAATCACATTAGGTAATTGGGTTACGGCATATGCATTGACTTGGGCTGGGGTGGTGGGCAGTGCAATGTGGTGTTGCACATGCCACAGGAGGGCATCCAGCAACTAGGCAAGCACTGCACATAATGTGGGCTGTGCCATGCCATGCATCATGGCCACAGAGTGCTGGAAGGTGCCAGTACTTAGGAATTGTAGTACTGACACTAGCTTAAGCCGTGGGGGCAGGGCTGTACAGATGTGCATCCTGCACCCTATGTCCTCATGTATTGTACTGAGCAGCTCAGTAATGATCTCCCTGTTGAGGTGGTACAGGGTCACCAACTGGGTGTCAGTGAGGGTCCAGGGTGAGGGCTTGTACCCTTCTCCTCCACCTCCCCCACCCCCGCCTGTGCTCCTTGTGCCCTGGTCTGCTCCTCATGCAACATGAGCAACTGCCTGTCCCAGTTCACAGTGGCTAATGGCAGCATGGTGTGAGAAACAGTATTTGGGGTAGGGGTGTGCCTTATGTGACCATTTGAAGTCCATTGGTTGCCCCTGTGCCTTGATTAATGCACCCTGTGTCCATTTACCTCCAGCTAGAAGCTGGAGGTAATTGTGCCATATTTTAGGCGCTTTTGGTGCCGGTGTTTGGCGCTAATGGCATCGGACATGGACTTGTGATGCGGCTGTATTTGCGCCTTGTATGGGCGGCTGTAATAGCACTGGCTGTAATAGTGCCAGCTGCTTTTACAGTCAGCAATATTTGCGCCGGGTCATGATCCAGTGGAGCTGTATTGGCGGCGCTATTACCGTTACCACCACTTTTAAGGGTTACCACCAGACACTTGATGAGGACCATTGTCTCTAGATTCTAAAGAAAGAGATAAAAAAAGGATTACATTTGATGAAAAGAAAAATGTAACAATAACATACTCGAGAGCAGAACATTTAGTTGAGACAGGAACAGAGGTTTCTCTTTCGATTGGATTAGCACCTCCACATGAACAATTTAAGCAACTTACAAGAAAAGCAACAGACATCCTTGAAGAAGAGCAAGAGACTATACCAGGAGCCCCTAGACATGAGGTGCAAAACAAAGAAACCAACATAAGTTATGTTGAGAGAAGGAACAAATTAAACGTACCTTCCATCATTAGTGATTTTACAGACTGCACCTCCAGTGGGGATAGTGACACAGAGCCAGAGAAGATGGCGGGTGCACCCATTCCCAACCTGATTTCAAAATGTATTTATATTCTGATAGGTTCCTTATCCAACCAACCAGAACTTTACCTCAAGGAAAATGCGTGTATGATGGCAACCGACGATCAAGTTCATGAAACCTTTGATGTAAAGGAGATTCATTTCACATTACCCAATAACTCATGTGTCCTCTGTCCTCTGTAGATTGGAGATGAAGAATTACAGGTTTTACATTCCATTTTGGCAGTATTGTAATTACCACCACTTTTACCACACCACCAAATTAGAAGTTTGGTCTTGAAGTGGAGAAAATACAACAGGCAAGATGTTGGAGGTAATTCCTCCATTTCAAGGCCTGAAATCATCAGATTTTCTAAAGTGGAATTACTGCTCTTGATAAATCCAATGACATCTCCTTTGTGTCTTATGGTCTCCAGAAATGGGGACTAATGCCTCCTTTATTCCACGCATAATACTGCAGTACTTATTTAGGACCGAGTGCCAGTAATGGTTAACGAGTTTTGCAGTAATGCTGCTTGAATTACTAGCAATGGACCCATTTGGGAATGGGGAATAATGTTTACCGCCCAACCCATGATCTGGCGGTAACACCGCCGGACGGGTGGGAGGTAACGCAATTAAAGTAACTCGTGATGAGGCCCAGTATCAGTTGTCTCTTGCATCCATCCTCACAGAGATTAATACAAATTTGGAATCTTGTGGAAGGGTTCATCTTCTTCACAGTACTTGCAATGGGGACTCTGTGCAAACCTTAGTGAATTGAGCCAGATGGGCCACATGTTAAGGTGGCCGTTTCCTTATCAATCAAGGTCTTACATAGATCCCAAGGTCTCAAGTGTATTCAGCCCTTGATTTGAGAAATGGATATTGAATGGTATCCATGATTCACATCTATCTATGTAAACGTACCTTTTTTTTCAAACACTTTATTAAGTTTGTAATAAACAATAATAACTTAATTTAAAGTAAACAATGTCTCACGTTAATCAGTAATAACCACAATTGCAGAACATCTTAAGCATCAGACATTGTTCATTCCAACAAAATAACCATATCTTGTGAAACATAATAAATTTACTGACAGGTATACACAAAACAAGACAAAAGACAACACAAACGTGAAGAGAAAAAAAAAGAAAAGAAAAAAAACCTCACCTCACCCCAACTACTCTCATAATTGCCACACCAATTATCACAACCCCACCACCATATCAATCTTAAAGAGCCACAAACGGTTACCATAACATCATGTACTCCTCCTCTTTATCTTTATTTTTCAATGAAACCTTATCATATTGTGATCAAACCTGCAACTCCATCAACCACTCTTCAACATTAGGCTTTTTTCTCATTTTCCAAATCCTGAGGATTAACTTAACTTACCTTTAATGTTAGGAGAAAGAATGCAAATTGACCCATATGGGGCTGATTTACTAAGTGTCTTAAGTAAGAACTTAAGTCATTTTTTGGTGTTGTCAGGCTCAGGGTCAAACTCCCCCTTCTCCTCACCTGAGTCTTCTGATGTGCTTTCCTTAAGTGTCACTTCAGGCTTCTTTGGATCCTTCTTCTTTTTCTTGGGCTTGTTTTCCTTTAGTTTCCCACCTCTTCGTTCGTGTAAATAAGGTCTTGCCCCTCCAGAGGCCACCGTGACAGAGATGAGAATCTGCCCCAGGGGGCCCCCTGGGGGCCAGCCTCGCCCCAGGGAAAAAGCCGGAAGGCAGAAAAAACCCTGGATATGAAGATACTCAGATGGAATGATATGTAGTTTCCAAAGACCAATGTCCAGCGAGGATAATTGTCCAACGAGATGGGAAGGGCTCAATAATGATGAGTAATCCGGGAAAGAAAGAAAGAAGGATAATCAGGAGAATGAGCACTTGAGCAGACAGAAAACGCTTTAGAAACAAACCGTGGTCAAGCACACAAACACTGTCAGTAATGGGAATTTAGTATTGGCCAAGATGGAACGGTACAGGAGCCGTGTGTAAATGGTACAGAACAAAATGAAAGTAAAGGATAGCGAGAGCAGCTCGCATGCAAGGCAAATGAAAGCAGCAGTGTTAAAACGGCAAGGCGCCGTGGAAATACAACTTTTAGGAAAGGAAGCAAAAGGAGTGCGAGTGTCGCTACCGGTAATGAAAGCTGCAGAGTATACAAGGCAAGGTGCCGTGAAAGTATAGTGATGGAAATGGAAGCAACGGGCTGCAAGTGCTGTTAGCGGCAAAGAAAGCTGCAGAGTTGAAACGGCAAGCGCCGTGAAAGTATTTAAGAAAACGAAAGCAAGGATAACGAGAGCAACAAGCAGGCAAAAGAAAGGCAGCAGAGTTTACCGGCAAGACGCCGTGCAAGAAGGACAGATAGGAAACACAAGAATAACGTAGGGAGAAGAAAAACAGGCACGGATAGCAGGAAAAGGGCGAAAACGCAAGAGTAAATCACTAGAGTAGTGACAAGAGTAGGGAGCGTAGTAACAGGAGGGTAACAGATACAACGCACTGGCTGAGGGGGCGGAGCCGGAAGTTATAGGGCAAGCCGCCATGCTGGATGAGGACTAGAGCACAGCTCTGAACTGGTCAATGCCTCCAGTAGTTCCATAGTCTCCACCCGCCGGTCCTGACAGTATACCCCCTTCTCCTTGGGGGTCCCCCGGTTTACTCGGGTGAAAGTGGTGAAATCTCCTAATCAATCGGGGTGCATGAATGTGGCTCACCGGTTCCCAGGACCTTTCCTCCAACGGGTAACCCTTAAAATGGACCAGGTATTGTAACCTACCCCTGCGGTACCGGGAATCAACCAAGTAGGCCACCTCATATTCTTCTGGAACCGGGTTTACACGAGCACGTACCCTGCAGACAGGTCTTTGGAAAGGATCATCCTTGTATTCCTTGAGTAAGGAGACATGGAAAACTGGATGCACTCTCTTGAGATAGTCCGGGAGTCTAAGCTTGAAGGCCACCGGGTTGATTTGTTGCACAATGGGAAAAGGCCCAAGGAATCGTGAGGAGAACTTGCCAGAATGGACCCATCGAGGCAAGCAACGGGTGGACAATCAAACCAATTGTCCTATCTGCCACGTCGGGTTGGGGATTCTGCCCTTGTCTGCCCATCTCTTTTGTGCTTGTTGGCTGACCAGGTGTGCTTTCTGAGCTAGTTCATGTACTTTATGTAAGTCCTTCAGAACCCCATCTACTGCTGGAATCTTGGAGGATGGGGAACTGAGCCAGGGCAGATGTTGAGGATTGTACCCATAAGTACAAAAAAAGGACTCATCTGGATAGATGTATGAAGGGCATTGTTGTAGGCAAACTCTGCTTGCGGAAGAAAACTATACCAATTCCCCTGCTGTGGGCTACAAAAACACCTCAGATATTGCTCCATACTGGCGTTCAACCTTTCGGTCTGTCCATTACTCTGAGGGTGGTAACCCGAAGAGAGAGCCCTGTGAATCCCCAGAGTCTGGCAAAGAGAAGCCCAGAATCTAGAAGTAAATTGAGGTCCCCGATCAGAAACTTCAGTCCGAGGCAGACCATGTAATCGGACTATATCTCGGAGAAATACTGCCGCTGTCTCTGATGCTGAAGGAACTTGCTTGAAAGCGGAGAAGTGGGCCAACTTACTGAATGAATCGACAGTCACCATGATCACTGTCATGTCATCAAATGGAGGGATATCCACAATGAAATCGGTGGAAATATGTTCCCAAGGGCGTTCAGGCAAGGATTGTTGCTGTAGTAATCCTACCGGTCTCCCAGTTCGATGTTTGTTGGAGGCACAAACCGAACAGGTGGATACATACCGACCAACATCATTCCGAAGTGTAGGCCACCAGAAGCCCCTGCGTAGCAGGTTGTAAGTCTTTCTAACTCCGGGATGTCCTGTTAAGGGGGTGTCGTGGCACCAGGATATGACTAGAGTTTGAAGTTTCTTGGTGGAAATGAACAGTGCTTCTCCATGATAATATAACCCATCCTTACCTTGGATGATAGAGGAAGGGAGATCTAATCCTGTTTGATACTGGGGTATCAAATCTTGAAGGAAAGAGAGAGTGGATGCTACATTCTTGAGTCCTGGGAAGATCAATTTGTGACCCTTGTAGATTCCAGAACCTTCCCCTTGACTACGAGACAAGGCATCCGCCTTCATGTTTTCTGTACCGGGAATGTAGGTGATGTTAAAGTCGAATGGCAGGAAAAAGTAGGCCCAGCTGGCGTGACGTGCATTTGTGCATTCCATCTGCTGTAAAACCCGAAGTTTGCGATGGTCCGTTGTTATGACAAAGCTGTGAGCGGCCCCTTGCAAAAGATGAAGCCACTGTTGACACGCCAACTGGATGGCCAAAAGTTCCCTTTCAAGTACAGAATAGTTGCGCTCACTGGTAGTCAGGGTCTTGGAGTAATAGGCCACCCACAGGATGTTCGGAATCGTCTTCTGATTTCTGTAGTAGAATGGCCCGACTGCCCCTAAGGAAGCATCCATTTCCAAAATATAAGGTTTGGTTTGATCCGGCTGGACCAGTATGGGTGCCGTAGAAAAGCAATCCTTGAGGGTTATAAATGCTCTTCTGGGTTCCTCCCCAAAGACGAACCGTATGCCCTTCTTCAACAGAAAAGTGAGAGGAAGCACGGTGTTAAAGAAATTGGGTATGAATCTTCGATAAAAGTTTGCTAAACCCAGAAAACTCTGTAGTTCCTTGACATTGGTAGGTTCCTTTCACTTTCTAATTGCCCTTATCTTGATAGGATCCATCTCTATGCCTTCCTTGGACAGTATGAATCCCAAGTAGGACACTGATGTAGTTTCAAATTGGCACTTTTCCGGTTTGATCAGTAGTTGATGGGACTTAAGGCGCTGCAACACCTGCATGACGAGTCTTCTGTGCTCTGCAAGTGTCTTGGAAAATATCAAAATGTCATCGAGGTATACCACCACCGTTATGAATAACATGTCGGCAAACACCTTATCCATGCATCTTTGGAACTGTTAAGAGCTATATCACGGGAGTGCTGCGTACCTGTTTGTCTTGCAGAAGATCTTGAATTGGAAGCCAGACTGTCTGTATTTCACCGAAGTCAGTGTGACGCGAGAAATCAGCCCAAACCTCAAACCAAGATAAAAACAGGGCGGAGGGTGAACCGACTCCCAACGTCACTGAGAGCTCACCCCTGATTTTTGTGACGTCAGGACAGTGCAAGCACTGGCAGGGGGAGCGTGAAGATGTTAGTCCTTCAGTAGCTGTAGTTCCGAGGAAAATCCAACTGAGAAGGGAAGCTGAAGAGTCTTGTCCACGGTGGGAAGCAAATCCGGCAGAGTTGGTAACTGAAGGGAAGATTCCACAAGGAAATCCAGCAGGCTGGAGAGGAGAGGGAGGCAGGAACCAGAAGGCAGGCAGGAGAAGAGGAACACGAATGGAGGGCAGGGAGGAACCAGCGAAGGCAGCGAAGAGGGAACCAAGGGCAGGCAGGACAGAAGACCACCCCGGGACCAGGACAAGAACCAGACTGAGAACCAAGGGGAAACAAGGAACAAAGGGACCCGGACAGGGACCAAGAGCAGGGGAGGAAACGGACAGAAAACAGGAAGCACGAACGGAGCGGGAACACGATCAGAAACTAACCACGTTGAGACGCAATCAGCTGCTGCTCAACGCTCTTCTTATAGCGCCGCCAGCACCAGAGAGGCCTGGAACGCAAGCAGCCTCGTTCCCAAGCGCTGGCGGGCTCAAAACGAGGCCTGAGAAGCAAACTCTCGTAACACCGAGTGCCCAATCCAACGCGCATGCGCGGAAGCGTGGACACGGTTGCCTGCGCATGCGCAGAGGAGCCTGATTCTGAACAGTGGAACACCAAGCGCGGAAGCGCGAGTAGACCCACCAAGATGGTGTTGGTCGAAAGGAAGAGGAAAACCCCAGTCTCCGGGCAAGTGGCGTGACACTATGACTCCTCCCAGAAAGACCCGGAGCCCCAGGCTTCCAAGGGAACAGACGGTAGAACTCTCGAACAAGACGGGGAGCGTGCACATTATTGAATGGTTCCCATGTGCGATCGCAAGCTGGATACCCCTTCCAATCCACCAAAAAGTGAAGCACTCCCCGACGTATGCGCGAGTCACAAATCTCCTGGACCTCAAATTCAGGAACCCCTTGTACCCGGACGGAGGCCGGGCGAGGACAGGCACGCCCGAAATTGTCAACCACGTAGGGCTTCAAAAGGGAAACATGAAAAACAGGGTGGACCCGCCAAGAAGGGGGTAGCTGAAGGCGGAAGGCCACAGGGGACAGACACTGAATGACTTGGACCAAAATAACGAGGAGCCAGTTTGACAGGTAAGTTACGGACTGGCAGGTTCTTGGACGATAACCAGACCCGATCTCCCACCCGACAGCCAGGTTCCAAAGTCCGACCCCTGTCTGCCTGCCTCCTCATGTGTTCCTTTGCCTCAGCCAAGATTCCACGTGTCAGCTCGTGTTGTCTCTGTATGGTTGCCACCAGTAGATCAGCAGACGGAACCGCACTGGGCGGTACTGGACGAAAAGGCATCAACTTGGGATGTTGTCCTGCAGAACAATAGAACGGACTTACTCCAATGGAGGCATGAATGGTGTTGTTGTAGGAGACCTCAGCCAGGTCCAGATGCGATTTCCAATCGGATTGAGTGGCATTCGTATAGAATCGAAGATAGTCCTCCAGGGTCTGGTTTGTTCTCTCAGTTTGGCCGTTGGACTGCGGGTGGTAACCAGAACTCAAAGCCCTTCGAATGCCAAGATGATCACACAACTTGCTCCAAAAAGAAGAAAGGAACTGAGTCCCTCTATCCGAAATGATCTTCTCAGGTAAACCATTCAGTCGATACACCTCGTGTAGAAAGGCTAAAGCCATCTGGGTGGCAGTAGGTATCTTGCAGAATGGAATGAAATGGGCATACTCGGTGAAGCAATCCACTACCACCATAATACAGGTATAGCCTTCAGAGGGAGGTAATTCGACTATGAAGTCGGTGGCTATGGTGTGCCAAGGATAAGGTGGTATTTCAGTGGGTCTTAACAGCCCTAAAGGTCGTCCCCTGGGAGCCTTGACTCGAGCGCAGACCGGACAGCTGTCCACATAAACCTTGACATCTCTAGCCCAGCCGGGCCACCAAAACTGTCTGGATACCAGATCCCGAGTGGCTCGAATGCCACGATGACCGCCGACGTGAGAGTCATGGAAACCATGTAGTATGTTCTTGCGGAGAGTATCTCCAGGAATGTAAAGCCTCTTCTGCTGAAGGAAAAGCAGTCCGTCTTGTTCCGTGACCAATGCTCGTCTGAGAAGAGCTGTTCTTTCAGGGTCAGTCCCGGTCTCCCTTTGAATATTCTGAAGATGGGAAGACAGCATCAACAAAAAATGATCAGGTGAGATCAAAGGTGAATCTTGATTGAGATTCCCCTCCTCCTTTTCCAAAGAGCGAGACAAAGCATTGGCTTTCAGATTGGAAGTACAAGGTATGTATGTTATGTTGAATACATAAGGAGAGAAGAAGAAGGCACACCGGGCCTGACGTGGTGTCCGACATTGCAAAGAGCGTAAGTACTGCAGATTACGATGGTCGGTTCGTATTTCCACTGGAAAGCGGCTTCCAAGCAAATGGTGTCTCCACTCCTCAAAAGCTGTCTTAATGGCCAACAACTCCCTTTCGATTACAGCGTAATTCCTTTCACTGGGAGTCAATTTGCGGGAGTAGTAGGCCACCGGATGTTCAACGGCAGTGTCCCGATCCTTTTGCAAAAGGACGGCCCCCACAGCAAAATCTGAAGCGTCTGCCTCCACAATGTAAGGTAGCTCGTCCTGAGGATGGCGTAGAATGGAGGCTGTACAAAAGGCAGTTTTCAACGAGGAAAAAGCTACAGCGGCATGTGAATCCCACAAATATGGTACCTTATTGCTGGTTAATCTAGTAAGAGGAGCCGTGACATGGGAAAAATGTGGGATAAAACGCCGATAAAAGTTAGCGAACCCCAAGAATCGCTGAAGAGACTTGACATCATGTGGCGGCTTCCACTCCTGGATCGCTTGAACCTTTTTGGAATCCATCTGAACGCCCGAGCTACTGATCACGTAACCCAAAAATTCCATATTGTCCTGGTGGAATGAACACTTCTCCGTCTTGACCAACAGCCAGTTCTGTGACAAGCGATGGAGAACCTCCCTGACGTGTCTGATATGTTCATCCAACGAGCAAGAAAAGATCAATATATCGACCAGATAAACCCAGACAGAAATGCCTATCAGGTCGCCAAAGATGTTATCCATTAGACGCTAAAAGACGGCTGGGGCGTTGCACAGGCCAAAGGGCATAACCCTATACTCATAATACCCAAAAGGTGTCTTGAATGCCGTCTTCCATTCATCACCGTCTTTAATCCGGACCAGATGATAGGCTCCCTGCAGATCTAATTTGGTAAAAGTCCGGGCAGAATGTAGTGTTTCCAGAATACTATGGATCAAAGGTAATGGATAGCGATCCTTCACAGTAATGTCATTCAACTGTCGATAATCAATACAAGGACGTAGTGATCCTTCCTTCTTCTTGACAAAAAACAACGGAAACCCTGCGGGTGATTTGGAAGGAACTATGTATCCTTTTTTCATGCAATCGGCCAAGTAATCTTGCAAAACTTGTCTTTCGGTCTGAGTTAAAGCATACACTTTACCATGGGGAATGTCGGTACCAGGAATCAGGTCTATGGCACAATCAAAAGACCGATGTGGTGGCAAAGGAATGTCAACCGGCTCAGAAAATACATGTTCAAAGTCAACGTATGCCTGTAGAATCTGAGACACAGAATTTAAACCAGACGTATTGCCATTGGATTCCAGAGAGGTGGTTATATTGGAGTCTTGAGACAAGACAGGTAGATCGCAATGCTGAAGACAGAAGGCTGAAGTAAAAGTCAAGGTACGGGTTTCCCAATTGACCACTAGATTATGACTTTGAAGCCAAGACAATCCCAAGACCACTTTGTACGTGGGAGATTTAATCACGTCCAGAGCTATACGTTCCTTGTGTTCAGCGGCCTGGAGAGATAGTTCCATGGTGTGTAAACGGATGAGTCCAGAGGACAAGGGTGTTGTGTCGATTACTTCTACCGGTAAAGCAGTTCCTCTGGACAAAAGCAGTATCTTATTTGTGGTAGCGAACACCTAATCGATATAGTTCCCTGAGGCTCCACAATCCAACAACCCATGGACCTCCAGAGATCGGTCAAGCCATTGTAAGTGGATCCTCACGGTCATCAAGATGGCTGGTTGCATAGACTGGAGTACAGAACAGGAGTGGGAAAGGACTGAAAGAGGAGTTTGACCTGTCGTTGCCCTTCCATTGAACAACAGGTCCTCTAGTTTCCCGCCTTCTTTTGAGGACGAAGAGGGCATGTACCAAAATAATGACCGGCAGCCCCACAGTACAGGCACAAACGCAAATTTCTTCTGCATTTCCTTTCTTCCTCGGACAAAGGACCTCTCATTGCCCCCAGCTGCATAGGTTCGGGTCCAGGATCCGAGGAACCAAACTTACCAGCAGGCACACAAGACGTTCTGGGATTTGATCTCTTAAACCGACGTCTCTCAGCCTTCCGTTCACCCAAACTTTGGTCAATCCAAAGTACTTGCTCAATGAGACGTTGGAAGGTATCCGGCGCCGGAACGTGTAGAAGCTCGTCTTTGTACTCCTCCCTCAGACCCCGGCGAAACAATGTTTTCTGGGTTATTTCTGGCCATTGTGAATCGGTTGCAAGTTGCCTGAAACGACTTATGTATGATATAATATCTGCATTCCCTTGTTTTATGTCCATCAATTGGTTTTGCGCAGCTGAGGTCAAATTGGGAGTTTGAAAGACCTCCAAAAATGCCTTTTCAAAAGCCACAAAGTCATTTAGTATGTGTCAGGAAGGTCTGTAATCTCCTCTTCCTCCTGAGATGCTCCAGACTCCCTTTCCTCCCCTTCCTCCTCACCTTGAAGTCTTCAGCGTTGAGTCAGCTTTGGATTGTCCTTTGTTCGAGTCTTCACCCCTTTTTTTTGAAGATAGGGACGACCAAGGTAGGACGCCACAGTGACACCCGTTGGGTGATCTGTGGCAACCCTCCTTGGTCGCTGGTCAATGGGGAAAAAGCCAGTGGCACAAAAAACCCCGGAAGATTTGGATCTTCAAGTGCAGAGAGGTTGTGGTATACACACTCCGGAGGCAGCAGCAGAGGGAGGGGAATCGGGTGAACACGGTCCAGAAATTGAAGAAGTTCCAACAAGGCTCGGGTATGAGACCAGATAATGGGAAAAGTTCCAGGACAGATAGACAGTAGAGGACTTGGCGAGGCAATCCACAAAACAGGCTATGGTCGGTACACCGGGAAATCAACAGTAAGTAGTTCCGATTCAGAATAAGCAGTTGAGGGCTGGGCGAGGCAATCCACAAGACAAGCAATGGTCGGTACACGGAGATGAAAGCAGAATAGGAACAGGGGAGGCCAGTAAGGAGAGGACCAAAAGGTAAGCACAAAACAGGAAGGAAAAAAATCAACAGAGTAAGTACAGAGAGCAGAGCACGAGACGGGAGGGAGGAAGGATAAGAGACGGGAACGGAACAGACAAGGGAGGAGGAGTCAAGAAGGTGAGGAGAAATACTGGCAAAAGGTACGGAGAGCAAGGAAAGGGAAACAACAGGGCGAAAAAGGAAAAGAAGGACTAGGAGAAAAAAGGAAACTCCACGAACAGCAGCGCTGGAAACATGGCGAAAAACACTGTACGTTGCAACGCACCTGACCCCGGAAGTGAAAGGATTAAATACTGGTGTCAGGGATGCTGCAACGACAGCTAGACTTGCACCACGCGCTTCCTAAAAAACATGATTGAACCCGCTATGGCGGTCGCAGCTTACACCTCTTCCAAAGCCGCCAGGTCCCCTGAGGTGTGACAGTATGCCCCCTCCTAAGGTCCACCCCACCAGGTTTGTTGGGGTGTCTGAAATGAAACCTACGCAACAAGAGGGGCGTATTTAAATGTGATCTGGGTTCCCACGTGTCTTCAGACCTCGGGTATCCTTTCTGGACTAAGTACTCTAAACGTCCCTTATGATATCGAGAGTCACATATTTGGGATACCTCATAGATGTCTTCAGCGGGATCTGGTGGGACCGGAGTGTTCTTCCTTCTTCGGGACCACTTATCTTCCATGAAGGCCTTCAATTGAGAGGTGTGAAACACCGGGTGTACACGATGTAATCGTGTAGGCAGCTGTAAGCGAAAGGCTACTGGGTTGACTACTTGTGATATCCTGAATGGTCCAATAAATCTAGGGGAAAGCTTCAATGGGCGTACCCAACATGGTAAGAATTTAGTGCACAGAAGCACTTTGGAACCGACTCCCCAATCGGGCACCGGTCTCCTGTGTTTATTAGCTTGGGACCTATTTCTCTCTTGAGCCTCTATGAGTCCCAGCCTAGCCTTGTTATGAGCCTCTCTGATAGTTGCTAATGAAGCTTCCACAGAGGGCACAGAGGACTCAATGTTGGTCAGGGGAAGAAAGGTACGGGGATGATAAACGTACGTACAAAAAAAAGGGCTATTACCGAGGGCAGAGTGGCAAGTGTTGTTATAGGAGAATTCGGCTGTCGGGAATAACTGGACCCAATCATCCTGTTGTTGGTTGACAAAACACCGGAGATACTGCTCTAAGGTTCCATTTAGACGTTCAGTTTGCCCATTTGATTGTGGATGGAACCCAGAGGTCAAGGCCCTTTCAATGCCTAATCTTTTGCATAAGGCAGACCAGAAATGAGAGGTGTACTGGCTACCACGGTCTGAGATGATCTTAGTAGGCATACCATGTAGCTTACATATGTCTCTCAGGAAGACCTCAGCCATGCGAGATGCAGAAGGTACACCACGTAGAGGTGAAAAATGCGCCATCTTTGTGAATGAATCGATGACCACCATTATACAGGTACAACCCTGAGACTCTGGCAACTCTACGATGAAGTCGGTCGATACAGTGGTCCATGGGCCAGTGGGAATGGCACAGGATTCCAACAATCCTAGAGGTTTTTGTGTGGAATACTTGTTACGAAGACAGGTAACACAAGACTGAACGTATTGTCTGGTCTCTTCCTTCATCTTTGGCCAAAAAAAATATCTTGATAAGAGTTCTTGAGTATTACGTATACCACCATGACCCGCAATCTTGGTATCATGGCACCAGGATAATGCTGTCTTCCTTAACGATGAAGTTGGCAGATACAACTTGTCGTTGACCATATATAACCCATCTTTGATTACATAATCGGTCTTGTCGCTATGTTTTTCTGCTTCAAATCTCCCTCCAGAATCGTCCTTGACCTGTTGCAGGAACGTGGACACCACTCCTATTCTCTGAGATCTTGCAAACATCAATTCTGTAGTAGCTTCTTGTTCAGACAGGTAGTCACTGCGTCAGGACAGGGCATCAGCCACTAAGTTTTGGTCACCAGGGATGTAAGTGATATTGAAATCAAATTGGGCGAAAAATTGAGCCCACCTTGCCTGCCTTGTGTTATAACATTCAAATTGACGCAATACCTGCAAGTTCTTATGATCCGTTCGGAGGGTAAAAGGGTGTTCTCCGCCTTGAAGGAGGTGTTGCCACTCTGTGCAAGCTAATTTCATAGCCAGCAATTCCCTCTCAATCACAGATTAGTTACGTTGGCTGGGGTTCAGTGTTTTGGAATAATAGGACACCGGATGTTCCTTACCCTCATACTCTTGCAGTAATACTGCACCGATAGCGGCAGAAGAAGCATCAGAATCCACTTTAAAGGGACGAAGCTGGTCAGGTTGCCTTAATATGGGAGCTGAACAGAAGGCTTGTTTGAGTTGTTGGAAACTCTCCTCGGCTAGAGGAGACCATTGGAAAGGGGAGGAAGATTTCTTAAGAAGCGAGGTCATCGGGAGTACCCGTTGTGAGAAGTTTGGTATAAATTTCCGATAGAAATTTGATAACCCAAGGAATCTCTGGATGTCTTTAACAGATTTAGGAGACGGCCAATCTAGAATAGAATTGACCTTCTGAGGGTCCATAGCAATTCCCTCAGAGGAAAGAATGTATCCTAAATATGATATGGACGTTGCCGAAAACACACACTTTTCCAGTTTGACTGAGAGGTGGTTGTCTTTGAGTCTGTGAAAAACCTCCTTGACATGAGTGTTATGCTCAACTTGGTTGTTGGAAAAGACCAATATGTCATCAAGATAGATGATGACAGAGTGTCCCAGGAGATCTGAAAAAAGTCTGTCCATAAAACGTTGGAATATCGATGGAGCATTTACTAGACCGAAGGGCATCACTTGATATTCATACAAACCAAACGGCGTCCTAAAGGCAGTCTTCCACTCATCTCCGGTTTGTATACGAAGCAGATGGTACACGTTGCGTAAGTCTAGTTTAGTAAACACAGTGGCCGACTGCACGGCATGAATGATTTCAGAGATGAGGGGCATAGGATATCTGTCCTTAATGGTTACTTTGTTTAATCCTCTGTAATCTATACAGGGGCGTAGCTCTTGAGTGTCTTTCTTGGGAATGAAGAATAAAGAGGCACCAGCAGGAGATTTGGATGGTCTGATCAACTCATTGGCTAGATTCTTGTCTAGGTAGTCTCTCAGATACTGCCTTTCTTGTATAGTCAAGGGATACATGCGACAAAATGGGACCAAGGCATCTGGGTGCAAATCAATACAGCAATCTTCGGGTCTGTGAGGAGGGAGCTCCAAAGGGATTTTCTCTGTCACCACCTCAGTGTATCCTCTCAAATAGGATGGTAAACAATGTATGGTCTTAGATTCCACCCCACAGGAAGTTTGAATCGTAGAAAAGGTTGGTTTTGGCAAACAGCTTGCCTTGCAGAAGGTTGAATGAAAACTTAACAGGTTTCTGGACCAGTCAATGGTGGGATTATGTCGGCGTAACCAACCAATGCCTAGAATCAAAGGGAAGTGAGCAGCTCTGATGATATCAAAGGAAAGGCGTTCTGTATGCTGCATGATACGCATGGTGAGAACTTCAGTAGAATGGGTAATAAGGCCAGAGCTCAAAGGCTCGCCATCTACTCCCTCCACAGTCTGGTCCTTGGTCTTGGCTACCCGACTCAGTCCTTGGCTCTCTGCCCAATGGGTATAAATGAAATTTCCTGCGGCTCCACAATCCAGAAGGGCCAGAGTCTGGATTGAGGTCTGGCCGCTCAAAAGGGTGACTGTCATCACCATAAGTCGAGCATCGTCTGTACACTCCAAAGTAGTGACTGAGAGGGTAACAAAGGGACTGGAACACTTCCCTCAGTAATATGTCCCTAAATTTACCGAGGGTGCTCGTTTCCCGAGCGTCTGGGAGGTACATCAGGACAATCTCGAAGTAAGTGAGTCGAAGATCCACAGTACATACATAGATTCCCTTCTCGCCTCCTCGTGCGTTCTTCAGCCGAGAGAGGGGAGCGGGTGGTGCCGATCTGCATAGGCTCTTCTCTAGAGAGACGAGTGGAGGGAGGTGGTGCCGAAGGAGAAGGAACTGGAGGCATCGGAATACCACTCTTTATCTTACGTCGCTCAGCTCTCCGTTCAGACAGCCAGAAATCTATCCGAAGTGTTGCAGTGATCAGGTCAGCAAAGGTTAAGGGGCGTTCCATACATGCAAGTTCGTCTTTCAACTCTTCTCGCAAACCCCTCCGAAAGATAGCATACTGCGCCTGTTCTTGCCAACCTGCTTCCGCTGCGATCTGTTTAAATGAGGTTATATAGGACATTAAGTCAGAATTTCCTTGTCTGATGTCCAACAGATCCTCGGAGGCCAGATAGGTGCTCTCGGTTCGAAGGAAGGTTTGCTTCATCAAGGTCTTGAAAGCTTCATAATCCTGAAGCACAGGATCAGTTCTATTGACTAAAAGGGTGGCCCAAGTCAAGGCATTGCCTGACATGTGGGTTATCATAAACCCAACCTTGGCATGACCAGAAGTAAAGGCCAGTGGACGAAATGAAAAGTGCAAGTGACACGCATCCAAGAACTCTTTTAGTCTCTTGGGCGTCCCATCAAACTTCCCAGAGACTAATGGTAGGGGAGGCAAGTCGGTAGATGGTGGTTCCCGCTCTGCTATCCTCTGTTGTAGCACTGCATTCGCGCCCTTAAGATTCTGGACTTCCAGGCTCAGGTTTTGGACTGCAGCTACTAGCTCCTGAACTTGCTGCGGAGTGGCCATGTCGAATTCGTGGCGTTGCAAACTGTCAGGAAGGTCTGTAATCTCCTCTTCCTCCTGAGATGCTCCAGACTCCCTTTCCTCCCCTTCCTCCTCACCTTGAAGTCTCCGGCGTTGAGTCAGCTTTGGATTGTCCTTTGTTCGAGTCTTCACCCCTTTTTGTGAAGATAGGGACGACCAAGGTAGGACGCCACAGTGACACCCTTTGGGTGATCTGTGGCAACCCTCCTCGGTCGCTGGTCAATGGGGAAAAAGCCAGTGGCACAAAAAACCCCAGAAGATTTGGATCTTCAAGTGCAGAGAGGTTGTGGTATACATACTCCGGAGGCAGCAGTAGAGGGAGAGGAATCTGGTGAACACGGTCCAGAAATAGAAGAAGTTCCAACAAGGATCGGGTATGAGACCAGATAATGGGAAAAGTTCCAGGACAGATAGACAGTAGAGGACTTGGCGAGGCAATCCACAAAACAGGCTATGGTCGGTACACCGGGAAATCAACAGGAAGTAGTTCCGATTCAGAATAAGCAGTTGAGGGCTGGGCGAGGCAATCCACAAGACAAGCAATGGTCGGTACACAGAGATGAAAGCAGAATAGGAACAGGGGAGGCCAGTAAGGAGAGGACCAAAAGGTAAGCACAAAACAGGAAGGAAAAAAATCAACAGAGTAAGTACAGAGAGAAAAGCACGGGACGGGAGGGAGGAAGGATAAGAGACGGGAACGGAACAGACAAGGGAGGAGGAGTCAAGAAGGCGAGGAGAAATACTGGCAAAAGGTACGGAGAGCAAGGAAAGGTAAACAACAGGGCGAAAAAGGAAAAGAAGGACTAGGAGAAAAAAGGAAACTCCACGAACAGCAGCGCTGGAAACAGGGCGAAAAACACTGTACGTTGCAACGCACCTGACCCCGGAAGTGAAAGGATTAAATACCGGTGTCAGGGACGCTGCAACGACAGCTAGACCTGCACCACGCGCTTCCTAAAAAACGTGATGGAACCCGCAATGGCGGGCGCAGCTTCCACCTCTTCCAAAGCCGCCAGGTCCCCTGAGGCGTGACAGTATGGGACTGTTGGTGGCTACCAAAGGAGTTGCCCAAGCCAAGGCATTTCCAGCTAGGTTTCCCAAGATGTACCTGATCTTGGATTTGTCGTTGTTGAAATTAGTTGATCTGAAGAGAAAATGAATCCGACAATGATTGCAGAATTCGGCCACATGCCGCGGGTCGCCATCAAACTTGATTGGTGCTGTATGGGATAAAGTATTCTTGGCTGAAGAGGCTTCCACAGCCCCCTGCGATACCAATTGCCATAATGTTTGATTTTCTTGATGTAATACTGTCATTTCAGCTCTAAGGGCATGCAACTCCTCACGAAGATCGTCCTCCACCTCGAAATCGGAAGGCAGGCGTCTCAATCTGTTAAGAGCTATATCACGGGAGTGCTGCGTACCTGTTCGTCTTGCAGAAGATCTTGAATTGGAAGCCAGACTGTCTGTATTTCACCGAAGTAAGTGTGACGCGAGAAATCAGCCCAAACCTCAACCCAAGATAAAAACAGGGCGGAGGGTGAACCGACTCCCAACGTCACAGAGAGCTCACCCCTGATTTTCGTGATGTCAGGACAGTGCAAGCACTGGCAGGGGGAGCGTGAAGATGTTAGTCCTTCAGTAGCTGTTGTAGTTCCGAGGAAAATCCAACTGAGAAGGGAAGCTGAAGAGTCTTGTCCACGGTGGGAAGCAAATCCGGCAGAGTTGGTAACTGAAGGGAAGATTCCACAAGGAAATCCAGCAGGCTGGAGAGGAGAGGGAGGCAGGAACCAGAAGGCAGGCAGGAGAAGAGGAACACGAATGGAGGGCAGGGAGGAACCAGCGAAGGCAGGGAAGAGGGAACCAAGGGCAGGCAGGACTGAAGACCACCCCGGGACCAGGACAAGAACCAGACTGAGAACCAAGGGGAAACAAGGAACCAAGGGACCCGGACAGGGACCAAGAGCAGGGGAGGAAACGGACAGAAAACAGGAAGCATGAACGGAGTGGGAACACGATCAGAAACTAACCGCGTTGAGACGCAATCAACTGCTGCTCATCGCTCCTCTTATAGCGCCACCAGCACCAGAGAGGCCTGGAACGCAAGCAGTCTCGTTCCCAAGCACTGGCGGGCCCAAAGCGAGGCCTGAGAAGCAAGCTCTCGTAACTCCGAGTGCCCAATCCAACGCGCATGTGTGGGAGCGTGGACACGGTTGCCCGCGTATGCGCAGAGGAGCCTGATTCCGAACAGTGGAACCCCAAGCGCGGAAGTGCGAGTAGACCCGCCAAGATGGTGTTGCCCTGGTCTCCGGGCAAGTGGCGTGACAGGAACACAGCTGGAGCATTTACAAGGCCAAACGGCATCACCCTATGTTCATATAAGCCAAAGGTGGTGCAGAAAGCCGTATTCCATTTGTCTCCTTGTCTTATACGCAATAGGTGATAGGCACCGCCTAGGTCAAGCTTCGTGAAGTAGACAGCTCCTTGTACAGCGTCTAATATGTCTCGTATTAACGGCATGGGATACCTGTCACGGATGGTTACCTTATTCAGGCCTCGGTAGTCTATACAGGGACATAACTCCGCTGAATCCTTCTTGGGGATAGAGAATAGAGAAGCCCCACAGGAAGACTTAGATTCTCGGATAAGTCCATTCTGTAGATTAGCATCCAAGAAGTTCCGAAGGGCACTCCGCTCTGGGAGCGATAAAGGATACATGCGTCCAAAGGGAACCACGGCCTCTGGTATCAAGTCGAGCAGTCCTCAGCCCTATGCGGAGGCAGCATTCTGGGTAGGGTATCCATAAATACTTCTGAAAAGGCCTGATACTGAAGAGGGACAGAAGATATGATCAAGGGATTGTGGGCAGACCTTCCTTCTTCCGATCTAACATTTGAAGATGAGGCAGTGGACAGGTTCATGCAGTTGGTCTTACAGAAGAGTGAATCAAAGTTCACCTTGCTGTCCGTCCATTTGATGTGCGGGTTATGTCTTCTTAACCACGGAATGCCTATAACCAAAGGAAAATGAGCTGCTCTGATCTGGTCAAACACCAAAAACTCTTCATGGTGGCCCATCTTCATCTTAAGAGGGAACGTCTCTGTGGTGATAGGTCTAGATGAAAGAGGCCTGCCATCTACCCCCTCTACTGGTATGGGAGCTGACTTAAGTCTGGTAGCCACCTGGTGTTCCGTTGCCCATCTTAAGTCCATGAAATTACCTGCTGCTCCGAAGTCCAACATGGCCAATACCTCGATGGGAGCAGATTCAGACAACCATAGTTTAACCTTAAACACCATCAGACTGTTTTCTTCCATATTTTCTAGGGTTCTTGAGCTGTTGCAAGGGCACTTGTCAGGTCCCCCGACACTTCCCTTGCAGCAGAGCGGGGGCTGAAGTTTTCCTTCGTCGAGGTGGTACCTCCGGGCAGTCTCTTAGTAAGTGTTTAGATGAACCACAGTACATACACAATCTGGTATCACGTCGTCTTTTTCGCTCTTCTGGAGTCAGAGGACCTCGGGTGGCTCCGATTTGCATGGGTTCATCCGCCATGGTTGAGATTCTTGCTTGAGGTGAAGGGGAAGGGAGACTTATAGCCTGAGGAGTTCCTCTGGGTCATCTTCTTTCTTGTCGCCTTTCCTGTAGACGAAATTCTATCTGGAGTGACAAAGTTATCAGATCCCGGAAAGAAGCTGGTCTGGCTACTCTAGCCAGCTCGTCCTTAATTTCATCATGAAGACCTCGTCTGAATATGGTCTGTTGGGCCGAATCTGGCCAGTCCGGCTTGGCTGCTAGTCTCTGGAAGTGGGAAATGTAGGTTTGAAGATCGGTGTTTCCCTGACGAACGTCCAGAATGGCTTCCAAAAAGGAGTACAGCACTTCGGGTCTGTCAAACCTTTCCTTGAACAATTCCAAAAAACGGTCATAATCATTCAGAGACGGATCGTTGTTCGTAACTAACGGAGTGACCCAGGATAATGCGTTTCCCGAGAGGTTAGCGATTATGAAACCGACCCTTGATCTGGCCGTGTCATAAGCATGGGGCCTGAAGGCAAAGCACACCTTACAAGCATCAAGAAAGTCCTTAAGGCCTCCGGGGTACCCATCGTACTTTCCGACGGAAAGTGGCATAGTTGGCAAGTCGCCGTAATCATCCCGGCGTAAAACAACCTGTTGTCGGAGTGCAATATTCTCTGTTCTCAGGGCTTGAACCTCCGCGGTTAAATTCTGCATAGCACCACCAATTCTTGGTATTGCTCCAAAGAAGCCATTGTATAAGTCGGGCGTTGTATGCTGTCAGGCTCAGGGTCAAACTCCCCCTTCTCCTCACCTGAGTCTTCTGATGTGCTTTCCTTAAGTGTCACTTCAGGCTTCTTTGGATCCTTCTTCTTTTTCTTGGTCTTGTTTTCCTTTAGTTTCCCACCTCTTCGTTCGTGTAAATAAGGTCTGGCCCCTCCAGAGGCCACCGTGACAGAGATGAGAATCTGCCCCAGGGGCCCCCCAGGGGGCCAGCCTCGCCCCAGGGAAAAAGCCAGAAGGCAGAAAAAACCCTGGATATGAAGATATTCAGATGGAATGATATGTAGTTTCCAAAGACCAATGTCCAGCGTGGATAATTGTCCAACGAGATGGGAAGGGCTCAATAATGATAAGTAATCCGGGAAAGAAAGAAAGAAGGATAATCAGGAGAATGAGCACTTGAGCAGACAGAAAACGCTTTAGAAACAAACCGTGGTCAAGCACACAAACACTGTCAGAAATGGGAATTTAGTATTGGCCAAGAGGGAACGGTACAGGAGCCGTGTGTAAATGGTACAGAACAAAATGAAAGTAAAGGATAGCGAGAGCAGCTAGCATGCGAGGCAAATGAAAGCAGCAGTGTTAAAACGGCAAGGCGCCGTGGAAATACAGGTTTTAGGAAAGGAAGCAAAAGGAGTGCAAGTGTCGCTAGCGGTAATGAAAGCTGCAGAGTATACACGGCAAGGCGCTGTGAAAGTATAGTGATGGAAATGGAAGCAACGGGCTGCAAGTGCTGTTAGAGGCAAAGAAAGCTGCAGAGTTGAAACGGCAAGCGCTGTGAAAGTATTTAAGAAAACGAAAGCAAGGATAACGAGAGCAACAAGCAGGCAAAAGAAAGGCAGCAGAGTTTACCGGCAAGACGCCGTGCAAGAAGGACAGATAGGAAACACAAGAATAACGTAGGGAGAAGAAAAACAGGCACGGGTAGCAGGAAAAGGGCGAAAACACAAGAGTAAATCACTAGAGTAGTCACAAGAGTAGGGAGCGTAGTAACAGGAGGTTAACAGATACAACACACTGGCTGAGGGGGCGGAGCCGGAAGTTATAGGGCAAGCCGCCATGCTGGATGAGGACTAGAGCGCAGCTCTGAACTGGTCTATGCCTCCAGTAGTTCCATAGTCTCCACCCGCCGGTCCCCATTTTATTTGAGCTTAGTAAATGTAGTCTTACTTAAGATACTTATTTAGCTTAGCAAATCAGCCCCATATGTTTCTTGGGTACTGTCAAAAGAGGGTATTAATGTATTTGTCATGACCCGGCGAAATTGCCCCTTCTGGACCTCATGGTCATTGTCACAAAGGGCTTGTACTCCTTGTTCCTCCCAACATGACCGTACCAAGCTCCGTGCTACGCACTAGCTTTCACGTCGCGGCACGTACTAGAAATTGGTCACGCCCCTGCGGGTCCACACGTCTCAACGCTATCTTCGGTAGTGACCCGACGTGTGTTTGCTCTCTACATTGGTTTCCTTGATCCTCTTACTTCCTTCCTTGCCTTTTATCCTGTTCCTGGATTTCCCCCCCCTACTTACTTGTTCATTGCTAATCCTGGATACCCTGGAACCACGAACTTCCCGGAACTCTGAACGCGTCCTGCAACCTGACGAGGCTCGGGCGAGCCTATTCAAGACCCGAACCATCCACAGGAAGAGTCCTGCGGCCGAACAAGGAAGATCCCGATCACAGGTGAGACGGGGGGAGATTTACGACAGTATTAGCATGCTTGGCATCTGCAAAAGAGGAAACTTGTCTCCTGATGAAAAAGCAAATCAATAGATGATCATCTTGTGGAGATCCATCATGATCTGGCACAACTACAGAAATCAGGTGCTAAATTATCAATCCAGAAAATTAAATGGTTCTGAACCAAAGTACACTCTTTGGGGCATGAAATCAGAGTTGAAAGCTGAAAGCTTAACCCTCAGAGAGAGATCATTGAAATATTAATAAAATTAAAGAATCCCAAAAATTAAAGAATCCCAAAATTCTTAGTGAATTAGGAAGCCTCTTATGACTGATCAATTATAGTCACAAGTTTACTGAGGATTGCACAGAGATCCCTCAGGACTTAGTCAACGTATTACAGGCAAGGGTGAAGTGGGAGTGGGGTGGGTCACTGAGGTGGTAAAACAACTGAAAAGAAACCTGTTTTATGGTTCTTAACTGGCTTACCCAATTAACAACAAGGAGTTCTTCCTAGAAACGGGATTTTCCGGAACCTGATTAATTATGGTATTGCACCAGAAACACAATAAAACCTGTACGGTAGTCTGCTACACTACTAAAACAAATATCACTTGTAGAAGAAAAATGTAATAAATGTGAAAAGCACTCCTTGTAATGCTACATGCATTGAAACATTACCATCCATAGATTTATGGAGAACACATCATAGTGGAGATCTCCCATCTACCACTTCATATTTGCAGTGATCGGATGTGAGCTTGGAATGTCTCAAATTCAAGAAACATTCCTGGATTCTTTCTATACAAGGCTGTCCGGTGGAGATCTGGTGAAAATAAAAGTCTGATGGCCAAAGAATTGGCAGAGCTACATGACAATGTCAAATATCACTGACTAGAAGAAGATGATTTCAAGATTTAAACACAATTGATAATATGGAGGCATATCTAGCTTCCCTGAATAAGATGTATGAACAAAACCCCTATCAGGGATGCCAACAGTTTATGTGGATGAATGTTCCTGCTGTAAAATTGAAAATGATTGGAAGTAAATAGTGGGTGGCACAGGAAATGTTGGGGTGGTTGATACGCCCGAAGCTCTCTGCTGATTACATAATTGGTTCCTGGAGTAGTCAGGTGGTAGAGCTGATGGCCGTTTTTTAGACTGTAAACCATCAGCTCTAGGAACATGCCGCTATTACAGACTCAGATTGTTATTTATTTAATTTATTATAGGGTATCTATAGTTTAACTCACCCCTTGCAATGGTGAGTGAGCCTGATGTCCTGGACTGGTGTCATAGAATAATATTAAGGACATCAGGGAAAGATACCACATTGGGAGACCACCATGAACATTCAAGGTCACAGAAGAGAACACAGTAGACTTAAGCAAATCCCACCTACCTAGAGCCTGTTAGAAGAAGATGAAGCGTATGTAAAAGCGATGACATCACAGGCAGAACCTGGTCCCTGAAGATGGTCACCAAGACCGAAATGCATTGGACATCCTAAGAATTCCTATGTCTCTGGAAAAATAAAAGCTTTTTTTATGAAAAACCATTTGAAAATTGTGGAAAATGTTGTATTAAGCACCTAGAATACCAACAACATGAAAACTACTATATTTTGAAAATGTATAACTTTATGTGAAATATTCACGCCAAGTCCTTCGAGGCACCATCTCTAGTTAAATAACCCCTTACACACTGTGGTAAACAAATAGGATTGCAGTATCTACACACACACACACACACACACACACAAAGCATACACCTTACAATATCTTCTCATGTCTAAAAATCAATATGCAACTATACATTAAAACTGTTCACAAAACATCAATGAAGGACGTGGACATCTGATCCTTTTCCAAAATTCCACAACATTCAAAATGATTTATTAATAGTCTTTGCTAACAGGCTTCAGTTTTCAAAAATATTGGATTGTTCACAAAGTAGTATTGCCACTCTGTCCATAGCCTCAAAGAATACAACCAGTTTTTTCAAGCACTCTACAGGGTCAATTTTAAATGAGCACACTGGAAAATGAAAGCATAAAAGCAAGGCGTGTTGCTTTTATGCTTCAATTTTCCACTCTAACTCATTTGGGCCTTTCCAAGGTGGAGGAGGGCAGGAAGGGGAGTTTGCATCTTTTCTTTGCTTTCCTCCTCCATCTTGGACGAGCACCTGGTTTTATGCCTGGATGAGATTTCACACATGTCTACATTTTGAGCCTAAATATTACTCTCTACATGCTGACAATATAATAATATTTCAATCAATGGGCCTCATTACATGTTTGCCGGTATCTTGGTGGTAAATCCGCCAGGATACCGGCAATCTGAAATACTGATACCAGCACTTTGTGCCGGTGTCGGATGTAAATTCCTATTCCATGGAGTCTCATTGGACTCCATGGGGGATTTGCCGGTATTACGGCACCAGTAATACTGGTCTGGTAATTCAGGTGATTTTTGCCAGTAAGGTGCCTGAATTACCGCCAGCTCTTAGCTAGAGGTAATTCAGGCTCCTCACGGAAACGTGCCGGTATACATTAATAACGGCATGTTAATTCCGCACTGGGCAACTTATAATGAAGCCCAATGTCTTTACAAAAATATACTGCATAGTGCAATACTCTTCCATCGTATGGATGTGAAAATGTAATTTTAATATCTACCATAAAGTGATAGTGCTAAAAAGTGCTGAAGCCCATTAGCACACTGGCGGGGGGTGCCAGCAAATCAGGTGGCTAGGAATACAGGCTTGAACAGCCGGTGAAAGCCAGCGTCCCATGCTGACTGATGGCTGGCTCCCCCCGCTGCATCTTCCGTCCCCTACTTAACTTATTTCGGCAGCAGCGGGTGCCGCAGCCGCATCCGCTCCTTCCCCTTGCCTCCTGCAGGCTGCCATGGAAAGGGAAGAAGGGCTCCTTTACCTAGGCTTGTTAAATATGAACTTAAACAACTGTGTTTTACTGGGTTATTTGCAGAGCTTGATCCAATATATTAATCCTGATAAGGTATTTATATCTATTTTATTGATCACATTAGAACATGACAATTGACAAAATTGACAACACATGTTTCACCCACTAGGATGTTTGGGGATGATTTTTGGTCTCGTGCAGAAGGGATGTGACCTAGCAGTTCGGGTTGGACTGCTCCTTTTGGGGTGTGACCAAGCCTGATTTGCATCTGGTCTTTCCCTTCTGTAATGGCTCGACAGGCGAAGAACGATGGTCTGGAGGGCTGCCCAAAGCAATGCCAGTGGTTAAGATTAATTCTAAACCTTCCAGCCATCACCTCATTATTGTTGCTTTGTCACCGCGAGTGGGACGGGTATGCCCAGACATGGCTCCCGTGCCAGCTGGGCCTAGAGACCCAAGCTACTCCTCATTGATGAGGCCCACCAAGGCCGAAACATGTTTGGGGATGCTTGTTGGTCTTGTGCAGAAGGGATGTGACCTAGCAGTTCGGGCTGGACTGCCCCTTTTGGGGTGGGACCAAGCCTGATTTGCATATGGTCTTTCCCCTTCTGTAATGGCTTGGCAGATGAAGAAGGATGGTCTGGAGGGTTGCATAGAGCAATAGCAATGGTTAAGATTCATTTTAAACCTTCCACCCATCACCTCTTTATTTTTTCTTTGTCACCCCGAGTGGGACGGGTATGACCAGACGTGGGTCCCGTGCCTGCTGGGCCTAGAGACCCAAGCTACTCCTCACTGATGAGGCCCAACAAGGCCGAAACATGTTTGGGGATTCTTGTTGGTCTCGTGCAGAAGGGATGTGACCTAGCATTTCGGTTTGGACTGCCCCTTTTGGGGTTGGACCAAGCCTGATTTGCATATGGTCTTTCCCCTTCTGTAATGGCTTCGCAGGCGAAGCACGATGGTCTGGAGGGTTTCCCAGAGCAATGCCAGTGGTTAAGATTAATTCTAAACCTTCCAGCCACCACCTCTTTATTTTTGATTGATCACATTAGAACATGGCAATTGACAAAATTGACAACACATGTTTCACCCACTAGGATTTTTAAGGCATATGAAACAATAATATCACTCTTATAAATATAAGATTCCAACACATTTCATCTTTTAGGTATTGTAAATGACATGCATGTGGGGTCATATTGGGGTAGAGATATTTGGCATCAGTATTGTGTAGCAATACAAGACATGTCATATATACATTTCAATTTTACAAACAAGCGGTACATGTTAGTGCACATATTAGAGATAACTAGTATAACAGAAGTAAATTGTCATTGTTAGAAAAATATTCATACATTCATTTGGCCAATTCAAGTATTAGCTATATTTGCATTCTATATCAGTTTCATTATGTTGGTCAAAAATGGTAGGATTGAATGTGTCCATCCAATCATCAAATATTTTACTTGATTGGGAGCATGACTAATGTTATTAATTTGAATAATAGATATAGCTATTGTGCACAGGTTATTATATTAATAGTTAATCTGTAGGTTCATATTAATATGGCAGTAATTAATGATCGGCCAAAGGTTGTACAGAAATGTATGTGGCCATAGGGTTATCATAAATCTCACAATTCTTTACTTTGTACATCTTGCTATCTCATTTGCGTTTAGGTTTCTAAGGGAATCCTTACCGATTTGCGTGTTCTTATTATTTAAAATCGGAGCTGGCTTATATGTGGCTGGAATATGATCTTGTGAATACGTTTTCTTCTTGGTGTCATTTTTGGGCTGTTGGGGTGCACTTACAGTGTTTCAGCTAGGCAAAAAGGTTCAGGATGAGAAAAGCCTATTAGCACATATCACAGTGTGAGCAGGTTGAGTTTTGCAAGGCAGAAAGCTCACACATCCCTTGTAGTTAGGTTTGACACAAATTAGATACCCATATATAGCAACACAGAAATGAGAAACAAATATAATATTGTTGTGGTTGCAGAGATTATAGATAGGGCAATGTCATAGGCCCTGTGCTTAGAACTAGTACGCAAAGTAATTTTTTCCAGTGAGGTGCAAAGAGGGAGCTGAAATAGGTGGAAGAGGGAGTCGGACAGGTACTGTGGTAAGAGCGATGTCAGCGTGTTAACATGGCAGGAGTGTTGCCATATTGGATTTTAAGGCCTAGTACACAATGAGCAGAATGAAGGCACAGATGTGGAGCTGTGGCTCTGTTTAGCTTAGTTCCAAGATAAATCCCTTTCGTGACGTCCAAGGTGAGAGGCACCCACAGTGCCCAGGTAAATGCTAATTGTATCCAGCTGCAGAGACTGAATGTGGTGGGAACGGAATGTTAGCTGTGGGGAGGGCAGGTAGGGATGTGCTCTTTTTAGGACACATTCGTCAGAAGAGGGCATGAGGTTTTGTGATGCCCATAGGTGTGAGAAACCAAAGGGTATCTCACTTGTTAGTCCCCAGGGATCTCTCCCTCATGTGGCGAGGGGACGACCATCGCCTTTGGATACATACCCTGGGGGTGGACCAGTGCGGGAGGACCTGTGTGACATTAGTGAAAGGTCCGACCCTGACTGAGGGAGACTGGAAACATGAACTAAGTTAGGGGAAGGGAACCTCTAACGAATGTGAATGAAGCCTGGGGAAGGGAACCCCTGCAAGTGCTGTGATTGCGAGGTCCGAGCCTGCCTGAGGGAGATCTACGTTGAATTAGGTACTTTTTGCTGAAAGGCCCGAGCCTGACAGAGGGAGGCCTACGTGAACTGTTGATGCCTTGAGAGGTCCGAGCCCAACAGAGGGAGACCTACATGAACTTTTGTTGAACTTTGAAAGAACTTTAATAAAACTGGTATAAGTGACTTTAACGTAGAAGGCCAAGCAGGCCTTGACCCACGTTTTGAACTGCCTTTCTTTCATGACCTGAGCCAGAGTGTGCCATCCTGCTACGGGGGCCGTCTTACTCTGTGCTGTCCAACGTGGGGAGGAGAATTGACTCAGCCACCTTGAACCTTTACGTTATAACACTGACTTTCCTTTGCATACACATTCCCCTTTACACACTTTTTGAATAAGAGATGGGGTAGGCATTATGTTTTGTTAGTATAGGCCATTTTGATTTCACAAAGACTGAATAGGACTTTTTTCTTTATTATTTGATAGTAGAGACTACACACATCATAGCTATAGGGCAAAGTAGGAGTTGTTCCGAACTCCAAGAATGTAATGAAGGTTTTGAAACTTGTAGCTCTTGTGTCAGTGTCATACTTGTGATACCATGCCTCCCTTACATAGGCCAGGTGAATATTTAGAGTGCTACTGCCCTCACTCAAGGACTGGCCACTCTATTAGAACTACAAGTAGACACATAACCAAAGCAAATAAATCCCTGAAATTCAGACTCAAGAGTGGTGCCCTGGTCACATCATGATTGGGCACCTGGGCTTCAAAGAGATAAAGGGGGAGTCGCATCTGGATCATTCTGTGATTTGGGATAGGAGGAGCAGAGGTGATGTCCGTATATTTAGTCCAATGTTGGGGGTGCAGCTTGTGTATGGCGCAGCATCTGGTATAATGACAAAGACTATTGAGGTAGCCTCGCCTGTCTTAACTTGTCTGGGTCAGAGGGGTGCATATCATGTGACAGTCACAATTAATTTGAGTGTTATTGTACCTGCTGGCCAATCATGTACCTGGATTCAATAGTGATGATGTAGTGGGCCGCGTGGGTAGGGGAATGGGTTTAGAAAAGGTGTAGCCAATCGGTCCAGGAAATATAAGGGGGTATTAGCATGTTCTATAGGTGGTAGTCAATGAGGCTGGTGGGATAACATTGCAACCTATTTATGTTAAAATACAGTTTTCTGCTATATAACCTGTAACTTCTTGGGGCATGAGAGCTCCGTGTCAGTTCGGTTCTACGGGACCGTCTGAGACCATTTTGTATGTAATAAACCGTGTTTTCCCTTGCAAAGCGGTGCAGTGTCTCTTTGTTCTTTTGGATTATTTTTATCATACGGGTTTTGGGTCACATCCCTCTTTAAAGGGCTTCAATGTATGGACCCTATTCTCTCTATAATCCTGACCAATACTACCAATTTAGAGGGAAGACACATTTGCCCACCATTCTAGCATGGCGCAACTACTTTAACAATTTCTTGTTATTGTAGAATTTTTGGGGCTCATATAGCAAGTTATCTTCATTGTTTTGAATACCTGAAAGTGCCACTCCAGATATGAATAAGTGCGAAAGAAGACATGCATCTTCCACTCTGTTGTTCTGAGATCATCCTTAACTATGAGGCCCCCGGTAGGTCAGCCATTTTACCTTTACAAGCATTTAATTTCAGCCAAGAAATCCTTATATTTGAATTGGGTTAAATCTTATACACGGACATAGATTGATTGAAATCAGTTTAGTCTTTTTTGAACCATAGGAATCTATTGATTCAAACCATGTCGAGTCAGCTCTAATAAGTAAGAGAAACTGAAAGTGGACAAAAAATGGCTATTATGAACAAGGTTTTAAGATGAAGTGTGATATGACAGAGGAATGGCTTGCTGGCTTGGCACTAGCTTATTGGGGCTAGTTATGAGTTTGGCAGTGCGGTACAAAAATGTTTGTAATCCTGCTAACACCACTTTTTTGGTGGTACTAGAATTAATGCCAGTTTTACAGCATTGATAATGCTGTAAAAGTGGACCGCTAAAGTGGAGGAGATACCTGAGGTCAAGGGCAGGAGATATGTTCTCACTTCAGTGACAAAAGTAGTAGAATTAAATTAATTATCTAATTAAAGGGATTTTTGGTGGTTGCATAATTCCAGTGAGTTCCCTCACACACCTGACACTCCTACAAAAAAGAGAAATAACATTACCTTGGTCATATCTACATAGTAATTTCATGGTAGCACCAGTAATCTGTTCCACCAGAGGAAATAAGTACTTGCAACTTGTGGCATGCCTAGTTGCAAAATTGATTTACATATCTCATATCCCTGTAAGGTGGGGACAGCGGCCACTCTGTTGATTAAGAACATCTTTTGGAAAACCTTAAAGAAAACCTTAAAGTCATTTAAGCTGTGTAGGAAGTCTGAATTCGTATCTCTACTGAGACTATTAGATGTTGTATCCTATTCTGGTGTGAAGCGTGGGCTTTGCAAATGCGCCATTATTTTCATATGTAAACACCCTTTAAATAACTTTGCTTATGCTTATTTTAGCTGTATATAAGTCACATCTCAGAAAAGAGCTCTCTTTGAAATGCCTGATGCTATTTTATCAAAGGTGGAGTTTTTGTAATGGATATTTTAATAACTGCACATTTATTTTGCACACTTGTCCTCTCTGTGATGTCATTTTTGTGATAGGAGGGATGAATTAAACATGTGACCTCTTCTCCAGTAAAAGGAGACAGGTATTTTAGAATCCTCCCATCCCGAAATGATGTTCACGCTCTTAGCCAATAAGGTATAGGGGATGAAATTTGTTGCACTGCCATGCATTGAAAGCATCCTATCAAAATAGAGAATGAATGCTTAATATTTTCATCATGAATACCTCATAAGAGGAGGGGCTATCCCGTTTAAGAGGCCCACCTTCGTGCAGTGAAGGGAGAGATTTGGGAAACATCAAGTGCATAAAGACAAAACGATAAATAAAAGGGATGCTATAATAAAACAGACTGGGCCTCATTATGAGTCCGGCGGTAGCTGTGCCGGGAATGGGGAGTCATTTTTTTACGGCGCCCAGGAATGGGCAATTAACGGGGCATTACAGCCCCGGCGGACCCAGTAATTGCCCATTGCTGGGCACCGGAAAACATTACTCCCCATTCCCATTTGAGTCCCATTTGACTCCATGGGAATGGGGAGGACGGTAGCACCAACACCATTCATAATGGTGCTGGTGCTACCATCAAGGTCAGACCTGGCGGGCGGGATGGCACCCGCCCGCAGAACTCGTAGTTTGCTGGTCCAGAAACAACGTTACCGGCAAGCTTACCCGTACCGTTGTTTCCAGACCGGCAAGCTTGTAATGACCCCAACTGGTTCCAACAGAGGAGAGGAAGAAATGATCCTGAGAGAAGAGCTTACTAGCCATTTTAGAGAGGCCAATTCCAGACACGGAGTGATGCAGAAGGGAGTTCAGTGTGCAGGAGCAGAGCCTGATTGCGCACAGCTGGAGTTGGTACTGCGAGAAGTGAAATGATCTGCGGATGTCTCCGGGAAGTAAGGAGGGATTGTCCATTGATAGCTGGTAGAGTGACCAGTCTGTGCAAAGTCCTACTACCTTGTTTCCACCGGAGAAATCTTGACAATAGGCACATTTATAAACTGAAAGAATACTTAGAAGTACATCTCCATAAGAATTTAAAACAGTGAAGTGCGAGCTGGCCACAGCTTAAAGGAATGGTTCGGTCAAAATTTTTTATTGTCCCTACGGGTCGGCCATGTGTTTTTAAGCCTAAGTCGCTCATTTTAGAAAAATTTCCTATGGCCCTTACCCGAGTTTTCGTCCATTAAATGCACGCGAAAACAGGCATCAGGGTGCTGCCATTTTGTGATAATCCTATCACTTGCCCCATCGCCCTGGCTGACACGCTTTTGCGGCACTAAATCATATCCTCCGCCCCTGAGCCTGACATTATCAAAACATTCATATTCCCCGCCTCTCTCCGTGACGTTACTGTGCGGCGTAGGCAAACGCGCCTAGTCGTCTTCTACGCGACTTCACACAGAACACGGAAACCAACACAGATCAACTCACAACACAGCGCGCCACAATTCGGAATATGAAACTGTACTTTCAAATCAAACAGCAACACGGTACATTTGGTAAAGTACATTTATTTAACATTAAATGTTTATAGAATATTCAGCAATTGGCATATTAAATTGGAATGTCATTTTTTTTCTTTTCTCTCTAAGCGCAAATCCTGTTCCGTTTTATCGTGAGTCACGCGCTGTTACTTTATGGTACACATCGTGTTGGTTTTCGTTAACAGAAGCACTTTGGTCGCACGATGAATCGCAAGGCTGTTCCATCAACTAGGCACTAGGCCAGCGTAAAGGTTGATATGTTGCTTCTAGCCGCTAGTACCGCGTAAGGGCATATGGGCCCTTGGCGATCGTCCCATAAGATCGTCCAAAAGTGGTGCAGTTGTTTACGATAAGCTGCAGCTGGCGGTTGAAGAAACCATCTGCTGGGGTCTGAAACTGGTGGCAGCAGCAGTAGGGTAGGATATACCTGTTTGAAAACATAAAAATTATAATTAGTCTCGCCAGCCGATCTTTATTAATATTATTCATTTTATTTATTACGGCCGATCTGAAACTATTTGCTTTCAAGGATAGTGCAATGGAGTATGTTCGGCTCTAAAATCAATGCGAAAACTAACAAAATAAATCAAGGTTAACACACAATGACAAATGACTGTTTGTCTACATGCGTGTGGAATGTGGACCTGCATGCCCATGTGCCCGGTACAAAGACGATCCCACAAACGTTTTACTTGCTCTTCATTCATTCATTCATTCATTCATTCATTCATTCATTCATTCATCCATTCATTAATTCTTCATTCCGGTATAAAAGCGTCTAAAGAGTTACTTACATTATATTTGCAATTTCAATTGTGTTTCTGTGTAATGCAGTCCGTAAATCCCACTGTGCTCTTGACAATGATTTTTCGTATACTGAACTAACATGAAACCTGGTCTAGTTTCAGCATTTTCTGCCTTATCGTCTTTTACGTTATTGCACCCCTCCTTCAAATGAAGTCCTTTCGCCATGGTCCCTGTCTCTCAAGGTAAAAAAACAATAGAACCTTATACTGCCAGTGTGAGTTGTGGGCCTCTTCAGGCCGCCAGCTGAAAATCAAAGCCGCTGACCTTCACTCTAAACGAGCATGTATTCTTACTTTGCAACATCCCGTAGTAAAGCCAGAACTTGAATTTTCGAATCCATCTATGTACTAGCCCTCAATGTGCAAATGTGAACTGGCTTCTCTCCCATCTGCAACAGCTCGCTTGGCGCGTCCTGAGGCCCCCAATTTGTTCCTCGTTGTCCGCGAGCTTTGCAGCCCTAGAGAACCATAACTATGGAGACATTGACTTTTTGGGGGAAGGTCAGGGAAAGTATAACGTACCCGAGGAGTTGAGTTGAAAGTGAGATTTATTGTTTGTATTATTATTTGCAATACGCAAGCCTTGCGAAACTTAGTTACAGCAACAAAAATATATACATACACATATTGACAAGGTCAGCGATATGAGGTGAATAGAGAGAGAAGTCAAACTAACCCAGGTTGTTCGCCACCCAGGATGGTGAAGGGAGGGGTTAGGGTTAGCATACTTTGTATGTACACTGTACAATAACATTTATTTACAAAAAGACAATCATATTACAATTATTTAAACCGGGATTTGTACTTCACAACCAGCTCTGCGTGGATTTTCTTATTGATTGATTTAGCAAGATGCCATCCATCAAATTGATGTTTAATATGTGGGAACTGCTCTCTCATTGTCTTGGCAATTGAAACGTGTCTGTCCGTGGCTATGAGGTTGGTGTGCATTCCCTTCGATTGCAGATATTCCACTGATTTTTATAAATCCTAGTTTCTCCATGGCCACTGATGATGTACATTGTGTTACCTGCACGACCAACAAACTCACAATTTTCTTACTATACATGTCCTGAAAGTGGTAGGTGCAGTACTTGGCAGAAAATCCAGGGCTGTCGCACTGTCCATCGCCGGCTAGCCTGAATCGTTTCCCTTCGAATGTACTTGCTAGAGACAATTGTTCAATTTTCCAAGCATCACTAATGGCCGGAAACAGATAATCATGTTGGTATTTGTAGTACTTCGTTTTAGAAATGAAATGAAGTCCCACAAATTGAAAGTAAGACTCTAACTTTCTAAAACTGGACCCACTAAAAAGTTATGCAGCTGCACACCGTAGATTGCCTGCTGGCAGCTTCCCCAGCATCGGTTGTGTAGACCATGAGAACGCATGATTTAATCTACAGGCGGCATGTATTTTGACGTTACTGCCTTGTTTTTGACGAGTCACATGAATCAATGGCCTCTGACATACTTTCCCTCTGACGGAATGCCCACATTTCAGCATACTTATAATATCCATCAAACAACTGTCGAATACTATGTATTTGCCCTCTTTCATTAGACTGTCATCTGGTGTCACACTTGTTTCGGACTGCATTGTTGAGGACATTTCACCACAACTGAAAGAAATATTGCCGATATCAGGTTCTGATGCGTCGGTGAATGCTGCTGCTGGTTCATTCTCTGTCATTTCGACATCTGTTCAACATTGATGGGAGAACACAACATTGTCGACAGCTTTTTTGGTGGCAATTTTTTGGCGGGTGTAGATTGTGTGAATTGATCTGCGACTACTTCCGAGCTATCCTCAATACATTCAGTATCATCTTCTTGTGGTGGTGCAGTCGCACTGTTGCAATGGTCCATTGCAACTTTACTGGATTCTCCGGTCACATTCATTTCATGTTCTGGCCATTGGATTTGAGCATCTATAGTCTCAACACGCGGCGTCTGAATTAATAGTTCCTCCATAGTGTAAATGGTCTGGCAAGCAACATCTCCCATTCGCTTCACTGTCTGTGTATGTATAGTTCGTAGACCCACGGGTAACTACAGGACAGATTGGAAAAGGGATGTTCAGTTTAAACACAAGATAAAGTATAGTACAATTTACTGGAAAAAACATAAAATAGTCCCCAGCACAAAGAAATTCTAAAGTTATGAACTGTTTGTAACTAACCTTATTTTTGTTTCTTTTCTTTGCAACTTTCTTGACTCGACCTTCAACATCTGCACGCTGTAGCTCCGATTCGTTTGGGGCTCATATAGCAAGTTATCTTCATTGTTTTGAATACCTGAAAGTGCCACTCCAGATATGAATAAGTGCGAAAGAAGACATGCATCTTCCACTCTGTTGTTCTGAGATCATCCTTAACTATGAGGCCCCCGGTAGGTCAGCCATTTTACCTTTACAAGCATTTAATTTCAGCCAAGAAATCCTTATATTTGAATTGGGTTAAATCTTATACACGGACATAGATTGATTGAAATCAGTTTAGTCTTTTTTGAACCATACGAATCTATTGATTCAAACCATGTCGAGTCAGCTCTAATAAGTAAGAGAAACTGAAAGTGGAAAAAATGGCTATTATGAACAAGGTTTTAAGATGAAGTGTGATATGACAGAGGAATGGCTTGCTGGCTCGGCACTAGCTTATTGGGGCTAGTTATGAGTTTGGCAGTGCGGTACAAAAATGTTTGTAATCCTGCTAACACCACTTTTTTGGTGGTACTAGAATTAATGCCAGTTTTACAGCATTGAAAATGCTGTAAAAGTGGGCCGCTAAAGTGGAGGAGATACCTGAGGTCAAGGGCAGGAGATATGTTCTCACTTCAGTGACAAAAGTAGTAGAATTAAATTAAATATCTAATTAAAGGGATTTTTGGTGGTTGCATAATTCCAGTGAGTTCCCTCACACACCTGACACTCCTACAAAAAAGAGAAATAACATTACCTTGGTCATATCTACATAGTAATTTCATGGTAGCACCAGTAATCTGTTCCACCAAAGGAAATAAGTACTTGCAACTTGTGGCATGCCTAGTTGCAAAATTGATTTACATGTCTCATAGCCCTGTAAGGTGGGGACAGCGGCCACTCTGTTGATTAAGTACATCTTTTCTCATTTAGGACTTCCTCATTGGTTTGAGTCTAACATTGGTAGTCACGCATGTGTTGATGACAACGATGTGGGAAATTTCAGGTGTAAAACTCCACTCTGCCTACCACCCTGCTCCTAGCGTAGGAGTTCACCAGTGTAATAAAATAATGTTGGGAGTCCTTAAGAAGTTTGAGGCTGTCTAATTTGGACTTTAAACTACCCCTAGTTTTGGCGGCTCTGAGTAGTACCCTTATTTCTTCTACCTATATGTCACCATTTGATCTTATGATCGGTTAAATGAGTGTTACTAGACTGTTTGCATTGATGTTATCTAATATATAACACATTTCTCTATTTAGTATTCTATTTTACTATTGCCAGTCCTTGTTTTATTCTTGCAATCATCACACATGATCATGTATATGTTGGTCTTTAGTTTGTTTTGTAATAACCACACATATATATGTAGTGGTAAATAATGTCTTTGGGCCTCATTACGAGTCCGGCGCTAGCCGTGCCGGAAAAACCGGCAGGCTGCCGCCGGACCTGGAATGAATTACCGCCTCCGTGATTGCCGGAATCACTGGAGTATTACAACCCCGGTGACTTGGTAATTCCTGAGGCATAATTCCATTAATCCCCATTCCCATGGAGTCCTATAGGACTCCATGGGGATGGGGCCAATGGAAACACTGGCATCGTAAATAACGGTGCTGGTGTTTCCATTTCTGTCTGCAGATGGGTGGTGTTACTCCTGTCAGGTCAGACCTGGCGGCAGTGACACCACCCACCTGCAGAACTCGCAATCTGCTGGTCCAGAGACAATGGTGGCAGCGGGTTTACCGCCACCGTTGTTTCCGGACCGGCAGGCTTGTAATGAGGCCCACTGACTTTTTTAGTAAACATGTTAAACGTTGTAACTTCTGTTTTTGATGTTCACAAAATGAGCACATGATCATGGGATCATGTGACTGTTCTCGTGACCACTCGTTTAGTAATATTAATTTATGGTAAACAGATCTAAAGAATATTAGAGTAACCAGCTAGTAGAAAATGCATGTGCCGTGCCTTCATTATTGGGTAATATAGAGACCCACTGTGGTTTTGTTATGTTTTTCTATTTTTGCATTTGTTTACCTATTTGTTTTGGTCATTTTATAAATGAATCACTATGCAACTTACATTAGAACATTTTAGTTCAACAATCAGTTATTTTGATACGTTTCCCTTTTTAAGGATTCTGTTTAATTCTAGTACTCGGTATAAAGATGGTGCTCCCTCGATAGCTGTTAAACCGAACACAGGAACAGACATTGATCAATGACTCTACTACTTATGAGTACATCCAAAACCTTAGTAAACATTTACAGTATCTTTTTTGCTTATGTCGAATGAAATATTGAAAAGATTTATGGGAGTATGAAAACTTACTATGACCACAAGACTTTGAAAAGAGTGTATGGAATGGGTGATAGGGTCTCCTTCTATAACTTCCAAAGGAGCCAATCCAGGAAAAGAGGTTTGTTCCTTAATTGAGTTGTTACTTTGAAATTATAGACAACATGTCTCCTATCACTTACAGGATCCAAATTCCAACAGGGATCGGACTTCAGAATTCAGGGTCCATATCAACCAGCCAAAAAGCTGTCATAACTGATCAACTCTACGAAAAATAGAGGGACCATCTGAACCAATGGGTAATGTGGCCTTATAATAAAAATCAGAAAGACAACTTGAGAGAAAAGTGGATTGAAATCACCTAGAGTAAGCAAGAATGTTTAGCTGGCAGGATGGCAGTTTGAACTGTATTGTTAAAAGACTATCGAGAGTAAGGCAGGCTGTACAAATACATTCTATGTATCAATTTCCCATTTTAAACCAGCCCTTTTACATCTCTCTTTAGAGGGAGCTAACAGAGTCCTTCCATATTGGTGACCCAATCCCAGATAAAATCCACCACTGATGGAAAATTCTAGAGGAAGTCCATCACTGACCAAAATTCCCAGATTTGCCAGAAGGAAAATAAAAACTAAAAACACCTCATACTGGGAGAGCCCATCTACATTGATTGAGACTGGCAACCGAATGAAAACTGAACTATAGGTAAATGTGTTCTGCACTTTTGAATTGCATTGACAAATACAGGTCTAATTCTTAACCCTAGCTCTAATGCGAGAAAATAGGAGATGTCAAGGAATTCTGCATCCCTACCATTTTCATTCATGAAACATAGGAGAGAGGGGGGTTTTCATTTATTATCCTATTGAATATAATGCATTCTATTAAATGATGGGATGTCAAAATGATATTCCACATTGAAAACGAAAGTCCATGTTATTAACAGGCAAAACAAAGAAAAACTATTCTAGAACAACCACAGAGGATGGTAAACAGGGCTTGCGCTGAGATAAATATTGCAATATTCGATTCCTACAGATGCAAACTATTTATTTTGTATATGGATTAATTGAAAAATATCTTCATTGTTTTACATTTGACTAAAACCTGATTACTAAAAGGGCCTTTTGGGTGAACCCTTAGTGCATATTCTTTGCAAATAACACAGCAGGCCTTATAAACAAAACATTATTTCTCTCAGAAAAGAACAAATCTTTTTTATTTTAGGCTGGCACACAACTCTCTTGGAAAACCTTAAAGACATTCTATGTCATTTAAGCTGTGTAGGAAGTCTGAATTCGTATCTCTACTGAGACTATTAGATGTTGTATCCTATTCCGGTGTGAAGCGTGGGCTTTGTAAATGAGCCATTATTTTCATATGTAAACACCCTTTAAATAACTTTGCTTATGCTTATTTTAGCTGTGTATAAGTCACATCTCAGAAAAGAGCTCTCTTTGAAATGCCTGATGCTATTTTATCAGAGGGGGAGTTTTTGTAATGGATATTTTAATAACTGCACATTTATTTTGAACACTTGTCCTCTCTGTGATGTCCTTTTTGTGATAGGAGGGATGAATTGAAACATGTGACCTCTTCTCCAGTAAAAGGAGACAGGTATTTTAGAATCCTCCCATCCCGAAATGATGTTCACGCTCTTAGCCAATAAGGTATAGGGGATGAAATTTGTTGCACTGCCATGCATTGAAAGCATCCTATCAAAATAGAGAATGAATGCTTAATATTTTCATCATGAATACCTCATAAGAGGAGGGGCTATCCTGTTTAAGAGGCCCACCTTCGTGCAGTGAAGGGAGAGATTTGGGAAACATCAAGCGTATAAAGACAGAACGATAAATACCAGGGATGCTATAATAAAACAGACTGGGCCTCATTATGAGTCCGGCGGTAGCTGTGCCGGGAATGGCGAGTCATTTTTTTCCGGCGCCCAGGAATGGGCAATTAACGGGGCATTACAGCCCCGGCGGACCCAGTAATTGCCCATTGCTGGGCACCGGAAAACATTACTCCCCATTCCCATTTGAGTCCCATTTGACTCCATGGGAATGGGGAGGACGGTAGCACCGACACCATTCATAATGGTGCTGGTGCTACCATCAAGGTCAGACCTGGCGGGCGGGATGGCACCCGCCCGCAGAACTCGTAGTTTGCTGGTCCTGAAACAACGTTACCGGCATGCTTACCCGTACCGTTGTTTCCAGACCGGCAAGCTTGTAATGACCCCAGCTGGTTCCAACAGAGGAGAGGAAGAAATGATCCTGAGAGAAGAGCTCTCTAGCCATTTTAGAGAGGCCAATTCCAGACACGGAGTGATGCAGAAGGGAGTCCAGTGTGCAGGAGCAGAGCCTGATTCCATACAGCTGGAGTTGGTGCTGCGAGAAGTGAAATGATCTGCTCATGTCTCCGGACAGTAAGGAGGGATTGTCCATCGATAGCTGGTAGAGTGACCAGTCTGTGCAAAGTCCTACTACCTTGTTTCCACCGGAGAAATCTTGACAATAGGCACATTTATAAACTGAAAGAATACTTAGAAGTACATCTCCATAAGAATTTAAAACAGTGAAGTGCAAGCTGGCCACAGCTTAAAGGAATGGTTCGGTCAAAATTTTTTATTGTCCCTACGGGTCGGCCATGTGTTTTTAAGCCTAAATCGCTCATTTTAGAAAAATTTCCTATGGCCCTTACCCGAGTTTTCGTCCATTAAATGCACGCGAAAACAGGCATCAGGGTGCTGCCATCTTGTGATAATCCTATCACTTGCCCCATCGCCCTGGCTGACACGCTTTTGCGGCACTAAATCATATCCCCCGCCCCTGAGCCTGACATTATCAAAACATTCATATTCCCCGCCTCTCTCCGTGACGTTACTGTGCGGCGTAGGCAAACGCGCCCAGTCGTCTTCTACGCGACTTCACACAGAACACGGAAACCAACACAGATCAACTCACAACACAGCGCGCCACAATTCGGAATATGAAACTGTACTTTCAAATCAAACAGCAACACGGTACATTTGGTAAAGTACATTTATTTAACATTAAATGTTTATAGAATATTCAGCAATTGGCATATTAAATTGGAATGTCATTTTTTTTCTTTTCTCTCTATCCGCAAATCCTGTTCCGTTTTATCGTGAGTCACGCGCTGTTACTTTATGGTACACATCGTGTTTGTTTTCGTTAACAGAAGCACTTTGGTCGCACAGTGAATCGCAAGGCTGTTCCATCAACTAGGCACTAGGCCAGCGTAAAGGTTGATATGTTGCTTCTAGCCGCTGGTACCGCGTAAGGGCATATGGGCCCTTGGCGATCGTCCCATAAGATCGTCAAAGTGGTGCAGTTGTTTACGATAAGCTGCAGCTGGCGGTTGAAGAAACCATCTGCCGGGGCCTGAAACTGGTGGCAGCAGCAGTAGGGTACGATATACCTGTTTGAAAACATAAAAATTATAATTAGTCTCGCCAGCCGATCTTTATTAATATTATTCATTTTATTTATTACGGCCGATCTGAAACTATTTGCTTTCAAGGATAGTGCAATGGAGTATGTTCGGCTCTAAAATCAATGCGAAAACTAACGAAATAAATCGAGGTTAACACACAATGAGAAACGACTGTTTGTCTACATGCGTGTGGAATGTGGACCTGCATGCCCATGTGCCCGGTACAAAGACGATCCCACAAACGTTTTACTTGCTCTTCATTCATTCATTCATTCATTCATTCATTCATTCATTCATTCATTCATTCATTCATCCATTCATTAATTCTTCATTCCGGTATAAAAGCGTCTAAAGAGTTACTTACATTATATTTGCAATTTCCATTGTGTTTCTGTGTAATGCAGTCCGTAAATCCCACTGTGCTCTTGACAATGATTTTTCGTATACTGAACTAACATGAAACCTGGTCTAGTTTCAGCATTTTCTGCCTATCGTCTTTTACGTTATTGCACCCCTCCTTCAAATGAAGTCCTTTCGCCATGGTCCCTGTCTCTCAAGGTAAAAAAACAATAGAACCTTATACTGCCAGTGTGAGTTGTGGGCCTCTTCAGGCCGCCAGCTGAAAATCAAAGCCGCTGACCTTCACTCTAAACAAGCAGATATTCTTACTTTGCAACATCCCGTAGTAAAGCCAGAACTTGAATTTTCGAATCCATCTATGTACTAGCCCTCAATGTGCAAATGTGAACTGGCTTCTCTCCCATCTGCAACGGCTCGCTTGGCGTGTCCTGAGGCCCCCAATTTTGTCCTCGTTGTCCGCGAGCTTTGCAGCCCTAGAGAACCATAGCTATGGAGACATTGACTTTTTGGGGGAAGGTCAGGGAAAGTATAACGTACCCGAGGAGTTGAGTTGAAAGTGAGATTTATTGTTTGTATTATTATTTGCAATACGCAAGCCTTGCGAAACTTAGTTACAGCAACAAAAATATATACATACACCTATTGACAAGGTCAGCGATATGAGGTGAATAGAGAGAGAAGTCAAACATGACACCCAGGTTGTTCGCCACCCAGGATGGTGAAGGGAGGGGTTAGGGTTAGCATACTTTGTATGTACACTGTACAATAACATTTATTTACAAAAAAGACAATCATATTACAATTATTTAAACCGGGATTTGTACTTCATAACCAGCTCTGCTTTGGGTGGACAGCCGAGATTTTCTTATTGTCATGATCTCTGCTTCCAAAAGGTCAGGGTTTTCCCAACTCCCTTGGAAGCAGATCCATAACCCAGGTTCCGAGTGCCAACCAGTCCCAATTGGGACCTTTTGGACCCAGTCCTGGCGCCAGTGGCACCAGGCTCATAAATATGCCCAGTCCCAGCGCTGGAAGCGCCGGGCTCATAATGCTTGGGTGGACTTACCTTCAGCAGACCATGCTGCTTACTTGCCTGCCAGTTGAGCCTCTGATCCTCTTCTGTTTGGAACTACTTTTCCTGTTGGGTGGGGCTGGAGCCACTCCCTAGATTCAGAACACTGGAACTCTTCTGGAAGGCAGGAACTCTTTTCTTACCAGGAACTCTTTTCTTACTTAGGCGTGGCTGTGGAAGGAGACACCTAAGCACTACAGGAGGCTATTTAAACCACACCCGGTGGATGAATCTTGCTTTGCGTTATTCTGCAACCTCTGCAGCAGAACGCTCATCGTGTCTTCTGCATCTGGTCCTGGGCCTAAGGAAAAAGGCTTACCATCCTGAATCCAGTCTTCAGCAACACCTATAAAGACAAGAAAGAACAGGTTAGCATTCCGGCATCTGAAAGGCAAAGGCTTACCATCCTGAATCCAGTCTTCAGCAACACCTATAAAGACAAGAAAGAACAGGTTAGCATTCCGGCATCTGAAAGGAAAAGGCTTACCTACTCTTCGGCGCTGCATCCCGCATCTGAAAGACAAAACAAGGTGCGTTTAAAGACATTGGGGAACTTTAATACTCACGTGCCATGACTCCTTTCCACATCTAATCCAGTGGGTATTCCGGCACCCTGCAGCCGCTCCGAACTCGTACCTGCAAAATAAAAAGACAGTTAGAGCGCATAGTGAAGCAGGCAACAAGCGCTTACTTACGTGCTTCCAGGCGCTTCTATTCATCACACGGGCTCCATCTTCAACTCACTTCAGCCCGTCATCCGCCATCGCCGGAACCCTGCAAAACAAGAGACATCATTACTAAAGACTTTAAAGACATTTGAATGACTCGAAACTTACCGTTCGTGCAGTAAACGACGGACAGCAGTCCTCTGAAGTCAAGAGGCCTGCGCTACCTATCCAGTGAAGAAACTGGTTACAGCACCCTGCCCCGAGGCAGATGGAGAGCTCGGCATTCACTTACCTAAGGTGAGAGCGTTAACCTTTGGGGGTCTACAGGAGAGGAGAAGAGGAAAGAGATAGGGACACCCCAATAACCCCAGTTCATTAACCCCATATTTTCTATCTGCAGACATCTTACTCTACACGTCAGGCATACAGTGCACAGAGGTCCAGCCCAAAGAGCCAACCGGGTGCTACACATCACCTTTGAAGATACAGTAGTCGCCCAGTCAAGACCGGCGCCTCTGCGAGAATCAGGTGAGCGTTATAGAACGCAAAGCCTACCGCAAAACTCTCGCCCAGGCGCTATGGAAACCTCGGATACTGACCCCCTAGCCCGGTTACTTGGGGAACTAAGGGCAGAAGTGCATGCAGCTCGTCAGGAAACTAATGCTCTAAGAAGGGAACTAATTATTTCCAAGGAGAGAACAGACAATCTTGCTAGACAAGTGCTACAGTCACAAGCCGGACAGACCCCGTTACCCGCATCAGGGGCAAATCTTCCTTCAACATCCTCTATGAATCCAGTGCAGATCAACCTAACTGGGAATGTACCTCTGGCTCCGCCCGAACGATTTTCTGGTGACCCAAAGAGGTTTGCAGTATTTATCAATCAGTGCCGGTTGCACTTCTTATGCCGGCCAGCAGCCTTTCCAACTGATCAAGCAAAAGTAGCTTTTGTACTTTCGTACCTTAGTGGCAATGCGGCAGACTGGTCGATCCCTCTAGTTAATCAAGATGATCCGGTTCTCCATGATTTTCAAGCCTTTCAGCTTAGTATGGAAAAACTGTTCGCAAGACATTCACAGGGGCAGGCCTTGGACAATGAGCTTCTTTCATTGCGACAGGGTAATCAAGACCTTTTGGCTTATATTGCATCTTTCAATAGGCTAATAGTGGAAACTCAATGGCCTGAGGACAAAAGGATTACGCTGTTTTATAGAGGTCTACGTGGAGAGCTCAAAGACGTTTTAGCCCAAGTAGTGAATCCCCCACAAGACTGTTCGGATTATATAGACTTGGTCGTTCAAATAGATCACAGGCTGCAGAACAGGAAGGCCGATCGTTCCAAGTTTGATGCTCGAGTATTTTCCAAACCGCCAACTCCTTCCAAAGGAGTAGACTCCGGGGAACCCATGCAAATAGGGGGTCTGAAAGGTCCTCTAACACAAAGGGAGCGGGAAAAGAGGAAACAGTTGGAATTAGGCCTATATTGCGGAAAATCAGGGCACTTTCTTCGAGACTGTCCGGTGAAACCTGCCAAGAAGGCAGTAGGAGCTGCAGTTACCAAAGTTACAAACTCTGAGCAGGGAAACGACCTCGCCCGACAAGAATAGAGGTCCTCTTGCCGAGCGTGAAAACCAGTTCCGTGACCTCGCATTTTGTGATACCTATGGTCCTCATTAGCCCTGATAATCCGGATCGATTACATGCAATTGAAGCTTACGTCGACAGCGGTGCCATCGGCAATTATGTGGATCATGAAATGGTTTTGAGGATGAATCTAACTCTTTGTCCCAAGGCTGTAAAGGACGTCATTACTACGGTGGATGGTACGGAGATAGCCTCCGGGCCAGTAACGCATACCACTCAAGAGGTGACGCTAGTAAGTCAAGATGGACACCATGAGAAGATCGTGTTCGATGTGATCAAGGCCCCTCAGTTTCAGATTATTCTAGGAATACCTTGGTTAGAGAAACACAATCCTCTGATCGATTGGCGAGCAAGAACGGTCCAGTTTCCAGAATGTGTCTCTACTTGTCACCCTCCACCTGGTGTTGCACTGGCAGCAATTTCTTCAGAGACTCCCCAGTTACCTCCCGAATACCTAGAATACCAAGATGTTTTCCGGAAGGATCAGGCTAACTCTCTACCTCCTCATAGGTCTTATGACTGCCAGATAGACCTGATACCTGGATCTACTCCTCCCTGTAGTAGAATTTATGCCCTCACCGAGCCTGAGAACCTTCACCTTCGACAATACCTGGATCAATACCTGGCAAATGGGTTTATTCGTCCTTCCAAGTCCCCTGCTTCTTCAGCTTTGTTCTTCGTTCCAAAAAAGGAAGGAGACCTTAGAACTTGTATCGATTATCGCTCCCTGAACCAGATCACCGTTAAGAATAGATATCCGTTACCTTTGATCCCTGAACTCCTGGACCAAGTCAGAAAAGCATGCATATATACAAAGCTGGATCTTAGAGGAGCTTACCACTTGGTACGAGTAAAAGAGGGCGATGAATGGAAGACGGCCTTCCGCACCAAGTATGGGCTATTTGAATATCAGGTCATGCCCTTCGGACTTTGCAATGCCCCGGCCGCCTTTCAATATTTTATGAACGATGTCCTCAGAGAGCTCATAGATGTATGTGTTGTTGTTTACATTGACGACATCCTCGTTTATTCTTCATCGGAATCTGAACATCGGAAACACGTGAAAATGGTCCTCGAAAGATTGCGTCAACACAAACTTTTCGCTAAGTTGGAAAAATGTGTTTTCAACGTGACTGAAGTTGAATTCTTGGGATTCATATTATCACCTGGCGGAGTGCGTATGGATTCAAAGAAGGTCGATGCAGTTCTCAAATGGCCATCACCATCCTCCGTAAAAGGTGTGCAAAGCATGTTAGGCTTCGCTAACTTTTACCGCAGGTTTATCCCCGAATTCTCTCGAATAGTCCAGCCCATCACTGCCTTGTTAAAGAAAAACAAACGTTTTGAATGGTCTACCGAGGCGGAACAAGCTTTCCAGGATTTGAAGACTAAATTTATCTCTGCACCAATCTTAAAACACCCTCGCCCCGAACTCCCCTACATCGTGGAAACTGATGCTTCAAGCCTTGCCATGGGGGCAGTTCTATCACAAAAGGACCCGGTAACCAATCAGTTGCATCCCGTGGCATTTTGGTCCCGCAAATTCTCGCCTCCTGAAATCAATTACACGATTACTGACAAGGAACTTCTGGCTATCAAGTCTGCCTTTAAGGCTTGGCGGCATTATCTGCTGGGGGCCCGACACACTGTTACTGTGATTACGGATCACCGAAACCTGCAATATTTGAAGACCGCAAAAGCCCAATCCTCTAGACAACTCCGTTGGGCATTATTCTTTGCCGAGTTTGACTTCATAATTACCTATCGACCTGGTACAAAGAACGGTAAAGCCGATGCCCTTTCTCGGATGGGAGTGGAAGAACACTTGGTCAACCCTAAACCTGTACCAATCATTCCCGAACAAAGAATTCTGGGTTTAATCGCCACAGAATCCATAGAGGAAGTTAAGGATAAAGCCAGGCAACTTGTAACTCCAGCAGACATACAGAATTGGCATCTGCAGGGAAAGGACTTTGCAGTAAAGGACAACTTATTGTATTTCCAAGAACGATTATACCTACCCAGCACAGATTTACAGAAAAAAGTAATCTCTTGTTATCACGACTCTTTAATGGAAGGTCATCCCGGTATAGCCAAGACCTCAGAAAAGATCAAGCGCTACTTCTGGTGGCCGTCTTGGAAAAAAGATATCAGAGACTTTATAATGTCCTGTGCAGTATGCGCCCAAAACAAGAGTCAAAAGGAAAGACCAGCAGGCCTCTTACGCCCTATTGACATCCCACCTCACCCTTGGCATACGCTTTCTATGGACTTCATCACCGATCTACCTCCATGCTCCGGATACAATACGATTCTAGTAATCGTGGACTTATTCTCCAAGATGGCGCATTTCATTCCGCTCAAAGGCTTGCCAACAGCAGCAACTCTGGCCCGAGAATTTCTCGAAAACATCGTCCGACTGCACGGTTTTCCTTCGGTTCTAATTTCGGATCGAGGTAGTCAATTTATTTCTCATTTTTGGCGAAGTTGCTGTCGGTCGGCTCAAATTGATGTGAGACTATCGACCAGTCACCACCCTCAGACCGACGGACAAACCGAGAGGACCAATCAAACTCTGGAACAGTATTTACGCTGCATGCTGCAACAAACTGAAAAAACTTGGAAAGATATCCTTTGGATAGCCGAGTATGCCTACAATAACTCCATTCGGGAACTGGGAAAACCCCGTTTTTTCTTTTGTACGGCAGTCACCCTCGAACCTCGGAGTTGGATCCCCTCCAAGATCTTGAAACACCAGCAGTAGACTACCTGCATTCTACAATCACCCAAGCCTTTAAGGAAGCTGTTTCTCACCTTCAAAGGGCTAAAGAACAATACAAGAAAGGAGCAGATCAACATCGGAAGGAAGCCCCTCACTATCAAGTAGGGGATCAAGTCTGGTTATCCACCAAATATCTACCTCTAAAAGGGCCACGCACATTCAACCCAAGATACCTTGGTCCCTATTCCATCACTACCATAGTAAACCCAGTAGCGGTCAAGTTGGACTTGCCCCCGCACATGAAGATACATCCGGTCTTCCACGTCTCTCTATTAAAACCCGTGCAACCTCAAACCCGACTAACCAAATCTCCAAAACCTATCCTAGTGGATGGAGAACTCGAGTTTGAAGTCAAAAGCATTCTGGACTCCAAGATCTCCAAATCTAAACTATTCTACCTAATTGACTGGAAAGGCTACGGCCCCCAAGAGAGATCCTGGGAACCTGCTGAATATGTCCACGCTCCTCGCCTAATCAAAAGATTTCACCGAACATTTCCTGACAAGCCAAAACCCCCGGAGAAGCCCGGTTTGGGAGGGGCCTTGAGGGGGGGTACTGTCATGATCTCTGCTTCCAAAAGGTCAGGGTTTTCCCAACTCCCTTGGAAGCAGATCCATAACCCAGGTTCCGAGTGCCAACCAGTCCCAATTGGGACCTTTTGGACCCAGTCCTGGCGCCAGTGGCACCAGGCCCATAAATATGCCCAGTCCCAGCGCTGGAAGCGCCGGGCTCATAATGCTTGGGTGGACTTACCTTCAGCAGACCATGCTGCTTACTTGCCTGCCAGTTGAGCCTCTGATCCTCTTCTGTTTGGAACTACTTTTCCTGTTGGGTGGGGCTGGAGCCACTCCCTAGATTCAGAACACTGGAACTCTTCTGGAAGGCAGGAACTCTTTTCTTACCAGGAACTCTTTTCTTACTTAGGCGTGGCTGTGGAAGGAGACACCTAAGCACTACAGGAGGCTATTTAAACCACACCCGGTGGATGAATCTTGCTTTGCGTTATTCTGCAACCTCTGCAGCAGAACGCTCATCGTGTCTTCTGCATCCGGTCCTGGGCCTAAGGAAAAAGGCTTACCATCCTGAATCCAGTCTTCAGCAACACCTATAAAGACAAGAAAGAACAGGTTAGCATTCCGGCATCTGAAAGGCAAAGGCTTACCATCCTGAATCCAGTCTTCAGCAACACCTATAAAGACAAGAAAGAACAGGTTAGCATTCCGGCATCTGAAAGGAAAAGGCTTACCTACTCTTCGGCGCTGCATCCCGCATCTGAAAGACAAAACAAGGTGCGTTTAAAGACATTGGGGAACTTTAATACTCACGTGCCATGACTCCTTTCCACATCTAATCCAGTGGGTATTCCGGCACCCTGCAGCCGCTCCGAACTCGTACCTGCAAAATAAAAAGACAGTTAGAGCGCATAGTGAAGCAGGCAACAAGCGCTTACTTACGTGCTTCCAGGCGCTTCTATTCATCACACGGGCTCCATCTTCAACTCACTTCAGCCCGTCATCCGCCATCGCCGGAACCCTGCAAAACAAGAGACATCATTACTAAAGACTTTAAAGACATTTGAATGACTCGAAACTTACCGTTCGTGCAGTAAACGACGGACAGCAGTCCTCTGAAGTCAAGAGGCCTGCGCTACCTATCCAGTGAAGAAACTGGTTACAGCACCCTGCCCCGAGGCAGATGGAGAGCTCGGCATTCACTTACCTAAGGTGAGAGCGTTAACCTTTGGGGGTCTACAGGAGAGGAGAAGAGGAAAGAGATAGGGACACCCCAATAACCCCAGTTCATTAACCCCATATTTTCTATCTGCAGACATCTTACTCTACACGTCAGGCATACAGTGCACAGAGGTCCAGCCCAAAGAGCCAACCGGGTGCTACACATCACCTTTGAAGATACGGTAGTCGCCCAGTCAAGACCGGCGCCTCTGCGAGAATCAGGTGAGCGTTATACTTATTGATTGATTTAGCAAGATGCCATCCATCAAATTGATGTTTAATATGTGGGAACTGCTCTCTCATTGTCTTGGCAATTGAAACGTGTCTGTCCGTGGCTATGAGGTTGGTGTGCATTCCCTTCGATTGCAGATATTCCACTGATTTTATAAATCCTAGTTTCTCCATGGCCACTAATGATGTACATTGTGTTACCTGCACGACCAACAAACTCACAATTTTCTTACTATCCATGTCCTGAAAGTGGTAGGTGCAGTACTTGGCAGAAAATCCAGGGCTGTCGCACTGTCCATCGCCGGCTAGCCTGAATCGTTTCCCTTCGAATGTACTTGCTAGAGACAATTGTTCAATTTTCCAAGCATCACTAATGGCCGGAAACAGATAATCATGTTGGTATTTGTAGTACTTCGTTTTAGAAATGAAATGAAGTCCCACAAATTGAAAGAAAGACTCTAACTTTCTAAAACTGGACCCACTAAAAAGTTATGCAGCTGCACACCGTAGATTGCCTGCTGGCAGCTTCCCCAGCATCGGTTGTGCAGACCATGAGAAGAACGCATGATTTAATCTACAGGCGGCATGTATTTTGACGTTACTGCCTTGTTTTTGACGAGTCACATGAATCAATGGCCTCTGACATACTTTCCCTCTGACGGAATGCCCACATTTCAGCATACTTATAATATCCATCAAACAACTGTCGAATACTATGTATTTGCCCTCTTTCATTAGACTGTCATCTGGTGTCACACTTGTTTCGGACTGCATTGTTGAGGACATTTCACCACAACTGAAAGAAATATTGCCGATATCAGGTTCTGATGCGTCGGTGAATGCTGCTGCTGGTTCATTCTCTGTCATTTCAACATCTGTTACTTCAACATTGATGGGAGAACACAACATTGTCGACAGCTTTTTTGGTGGCAATTTTTTGGCGGGTGTAGATTGTGTGAATTGATATGCGACTACTTCCGAGCTATCCTCAATACATTCAGTATCATCTTCTTGTGGTGGTGCAGTCGCACTGTTGCAATGGTCCATTACAACTTTACTGGATTCTCCGGACACATTCATTTCATGTTCTGGCCATTGGATTTGAGCATCTCTAGTCTCAACACGCGGCGTCTGAATTAATAGTTCCTCCATAGTGTAAATTGTCCGGCAAGCAACATCTCTCATTCGTTTCACTGTCTGTGTATGTATAGTTTGTAGACCCACGGGTAACTACAGGACAGATTGGAAAAGGGATGTTCAGTTTAAACACACGATAAAGTATAGTACAATTGACTGGAAAAAACATAAAATAGTCCCCAGCACAAAGAAATTCTAAAGTTATGAACTGTTTGTAACTAACCTTATTTTTGTTTCTTTTCTTTGCAACTTTCTTGACTCGACCTTCAACATCTGCACGCTGTAGCTCCGATTCGTTTCTGCATCTCTTCCCTTCCTCTTGCGCTGCAACGACTATATTTTCTGTATCCGCATAGACAGCACGGAATGAGGCTCCATCGACTCCCTGAAACATAGTACTTTCATTACTGTGTATCACAATATTGATAACATAAAACACACGTGAGGACGAATACACAGGTACATCTCAATAGCTCAACACAAATTAAACATTGTGTAGAACAATCAAACGACAAGTATTCGAGCGCTGATGACCTAGTTCCATGGAACTGTTAGTATCCATACCTCTGGCTCTGAATGGACTGCCATGAATGATTGTATTGGAGAGGAGGCATCAGCACTCCCTGAAACACAGTACTTGCGTTAGTATGGTTTTCAATATTGTAAACATAACACACACTTGGGGTTGACGGCACAGGTACATATAAAGAGATAACCACAAATGATACATTGTCTAAAAGAATCAAGGAATATTTAAATGTGATCAGATTTAATCGATTTATTTCTCAGATTTCTTTACATCTGCATCATCTAAATGGGATCTTGTGATTGTAGTGGAAGCTCCATCGTCTCCCTGAAACACAGTACTTGCGTTAATAGGGAAGAAAGTATAGCAAATGGAATCACGTTATATGATCACGCTCGATGGAGCTGTGAATATCCATACCTCGTGCTGCTGAAGAATATCTATGGATTTTGTAATTGTGGTGCGCACTTCTGAAAGCTGTTGCGTCGTTTCGTATCCGCATGGTCCCGCTTCCACTTCCCCTGGAATTACTTGAATGTCAGGCTCTGCATCAAGTGCGTGGGTTGACGCTTCAATAACTTCCTGAAACATAGTATTTGCATTAGTAAGGATTACAATATTGAAAACACAACACACACTTGGGGTCGACCGCACAGGTACATATCAATGGCTAACCAGGAATGAAACATGGTGTAGAACAATCAAACAACAAGTGTTCCAGTCCTGATGATCACGGTCGATGGAGCTGTCAGTATCCATACCTTGTGCTGCTGAAGAACATCTAGGGCTGTTGTGAATGTGGTGGACACTTCAGCATCTCCCTGAAAGACAGTACTTGCATTAGTATGGATAGCACTAATTATAACTGAAAACAAACACAAGCACTAACCAAACAATTGGTAAAATAATCACACGATACATAAAAACTATTACTTGACATGCATAAAACAAGTCTGTAGGGGAATAGCCAAGTATGATTACCTGATACGCGCTAGAAGTGGTTGATAACTGCGGGCACATCACGGATGTAGAATGTTCTTGCTTCAGATTCAGTGGATAGTCAAGCAGTTGTAAAGGTAAATTATTGTTTGATAATGAAATGCAAATATTAAAAAATTGTCATGTAAACTGACAGAATACTTGAGAATAATGCTATTGAAAATGCGCAATATAGCACAGTTTCCTGTTCCCATAAATAGATTTCCTTTGGGGGTTATAAAATCGAAAAATAATTTATTGATAAATGTCATTATTCAAAAAGCTATACACTCATATCAATATCGAAAGTATTACAAGAGACACAACACCTAAAATATCAATGAATCCATTCGGCTACCTACACACTACCGCAAGGCCTAATGCTAAATCCGGACACTTGCTCACCAGTGGCGGAATGTGGACGAATAGAGTTGGAATAGCGTTTGCGAGCAATTTTCGTGTCGTTCGCCGTTTATTCTTCTTTGTTACCCAAGATGTGGCGTACATGTTCGAGGAAAAGTGCCGGCTGCAGATGCGGTATCGATCACCCCTCTTGTCCTCAAAGACTTGCTGGACTCTACTTTCAAGCTGCTCCGGTGGATATCTGCAATGTCTGACCCATTCTCTTATTCGATCAACAGTTTTAGGGAATACATGCATTGTAGTGCCTTCAGATTTAGCATGGGTCTTCGAAGGGCAACCGCTAATCGAACAGGCAGGCATTGTTGAAAATTCTGAAAAGTAAATATCAAGATTATTATGAAACCTTGATGAATAAAAATGTCATAAAAAAGTAAATGAACCATACCATGTTCAATGCAAGGTTTGTTTTGGTCGCCGGAACTATACCACTTCATCATGTGCAGCTTAGTATTTGCATAAGTTACAGAAATGTTTTAAATGATGTGACTAAACTCTGAACATGTGACTCGTCCCTTGGATGTTCTGTCTTGCACGAGAAGGAAACATGCTTACATTATAGACTGGACCCCCAAAGGATGCAATTCGATGACAATTGACACAGATGAAAATAAATAGATCTATTGATAGCATAACAATTGAAACTCAAGTCAATAGCAATGAGACCAATGACCATAGCACTATTGGGTACTGTAATCGCAAATAGATAGAAATGTAAAAATTACCAAAATATGACTAGGATACATGGCCTTACCTTGCCCAACAAACAGTTGGATTCAGCAGGCCGCGCAGTATGGTGCCTGAGAACTTGTAGATGGCCACAGGTAGCACACTGACGAGTTTGCTCGAAGCGGTCACAGATAGCACGACGACGAGCAGATTAGCATAGATCTCAGTGTTTCTCAGGTAGAAGGTTCAGGTGTTGACTTGCAAAGCACAAAGATGTTCTCATGAGACAAATCAAGTGGTTTATAAAGTATTAGAAACAGGGGTGTGTTTGTGAATGATTGATGTGTGTATGTCGTGGTATTATGTGGTTTGCAGGGGGACGGCCTGCCTCAGGGGAGGCCTGCCTGGAGACACGGGGTCTGAGGAGGCCATGTGAGCGATGGCCCCTGGGCGTGGGATACCTTTTGAAGTGTACATGCTGTTTGGCACCTTGGCCGTTTGCGCCTGTGACAGCCCCCCATGCCAGCGCTCATCCCTGGGTGCGAACCGCCTTTGATAGAGGGGGGTGGGATGGATGGGCCTGGGGCGTTGTTATGCTTGATCTAGAATGGCGCTGGTGCGCAATGCATTCTGGGAGTGCTCGGAGCCATGATGGATATTTACTTCATGCCGCAGTGAAAAGCTGCACACATTTTGCTGAGTGTTAGATTCACGGTGCTGAGAAAAACATGCTTTCCAAACCTGGTATGCGGTCAAGGACATTTCTACTGGGAAAGCTAACTTAGTTATGATTTGCTACTGTTCTCCGTGGAGCGTGTTTTTAGAGAAGGGAGGCACTGCGCTTCTTGGGGGGAGCTCTCGATTGACCCAGCTGGCAACCGACGGCTGTTCCTCAACTGCGCAAGTGCCATTTCCAGAAGGTTCGAGAATTGACTCCCTTTTGTGGAGTGTGTATATATGCGGAAGCCCGGAGGTGGTCAGGTGAGACTTCAGCCGGAGAAGGACGCTTACTTCCGGCCCTCCTGTGAGCTGTGGTGCTCTCGGCCTGGCTGTTCCCGGGGCCTTCCAGCCACTTCTGGGCAAGATGAGGAATTCTGCTACGCTCACGGTGATGTATTTCCTTTTGAATTCTTTACTTCTTGTGTGATTTATGTCCATATTATTTTTGTGAGTTATTTCTATGTACTTCTAAGCTTTGAATAAATAGCCGTATATGAGCTGATTATCTTCTAAGCGTGCGTGGCTGTGAGTTATTGCGTCTGTCTAAGTTCAAAGTATTTGCTCTGTAATTGCATTGGTGATTTATGTTTGTTCCGTGCACTTTGGGGAGAGCAATACATTTTTGGCGTCACGAACAGGATACTTGTGATGAGTTGTGCCGAGTATTCAAGAATCTGTTGAAACATAGATAGGATTTGGTTGTTTGGTCAGTGAAGTTTTTGAATAGTGAAGTTTTTTTTCCTCTTTTGTAAGTGTGTGAGTGCCTGTGGGAGTGATTGCAGCGTGGAGAGAAAATATATGTATATTCAATGAGGTTTTGTTTTGTTTGCGATAATGAGTAGTTTGTTCAGGAAGAAGAGCGTTACCGCTGTCGGTGACTGTTCTGATGTTGTT